>NW_026991709.1:54017900-59017900 GCF_029215605.1 Mirounga angustirostris
AGGAAACACACTCAAGCTATAGGTGAATCTGTTGAGATTTCAGGATGGGCCATAGTTTTGAACAAGGAGTGCAGACAGGAAGACCAGCCAGACCAGCCAGAGTCCAGGCAGTAAGTTCATTGGATTGAGGATATATGTTCATTGGTCAGGAGATAAATGTGGGTCTTCTAGAAATTAGGCATTTATGAGAAATCAGTCTCTCCGTTCCTAAATTCTGTTCTGAGGGCACATGGATGAGAGTCCCCATTTCCCATCCTCTGGTTCCATTTTAGACTGAAATCCTTTCACATATCCTTTGATGATTCTTGCCCGAAACAATTACTACTATGGTAATTGCCAGATGGCAATTTCTAAATGCAATATTCTTTTTACATTAGCTGTCATTCTCTTGTAAGGAAGACCTCGCTCTTCTTCCACTGATTCACTTATTTCGTCAACATTAAAAATAAAATACGCAGTTATTTTACTAGCAAATTAGTTTATTCAGAAATAGCAGAGGCATTGCAATATGGGACACGCAAGCTATGGTGAACCGTAGGCAAATCAGAAGGGACAAAGGGAAAGTCAGCTTTTATGAGGTTTGAGGAGGAAATTGGGGAGGGTTGTTTTGAACAAAAGTTCATGGGAGAAGAGCAAGAGTTTAAGGTTGTGGCAGTTTCTCATTGGCTGCAAGCGATGGTTAGTGCTTTGTTGCGGCGGGGAGGGAGCTTCCTTTTTTTCTGAAAAGCAGAAAATGAAATTCTATATGAAAAATGTCTTTCCTTGTCAAGATAATTCTTATCTTCCTTCTCTCTGCTGGTTATGCAGGCTGCAACAAGTGGTACGTGCGTGAGCGCTCCCCGTCAGGCTGACTCCATTATTTTAAGTGATGTGTCCTTCATTAATTTTCACAATTTCTATCTGTATGGGCTCACGGTTTCTTGTTTTATTCATTACTATCATTATTTATTTTAATGTTCAGTTGTCCCAGATGGGCTGGTGGGACGCCCCTCAATCTGCCTGTGTCCTTTAGCCATTTTCCCATCATTCTTTGAGCACTTCTTTGCTTTCTGACAGAAAGGGATATTCCTGCTCATATTGTGCTTTTCCTGCCCCAGCCCAGGAATCAGTCATTCTTCTAAGAAGCCTGTTTTTGTTTTAAGTAGAAAATTTTAAAACCAAGAACTGAATGTGAGGCATTCTCACTGTTACTGCGCTGTCACCACTTCTAGGCCCTCTTAGAGGACAGAAAGAGTAAATACATGCGTGGGTGTGTACGTGGGTTTCTACATACTTACTTATTTCTGTTAATCCGTATGTATTAAAAAACCATGTGTCTACTGATGCTTCCAATTCCAACCCAGTACCACAGAGGGGGAAAAACATCATTTACAATTACTATCTTGAAACTGCGTCAAAACTCATAGACTTGAAGTCGTTAAATTTGCCATGCTGTACAATAGGAACTATGAGACATTCTGGAACTGGGTAATGCCAGTCATCCACCCATCATCTTAGAAACTCATGCTCGGTGTGCTAGGTACTTGGCTAGAAATATGGAAATGAAAAAGACTTTCTCCCTTTTCTCAAGCAGCTCAGTCTATGAGAGAGGGTAGGAGAAAATAGATAATTACCATGCAGTACAATAAATTCTGTATTAGAGGTATTCAATGTTCTATGGGAACAGAGAAGGGGGGTACCTAGGCCAAACTGAGTAAACTAGATTGCTTCAGAGAAGAAAATAAAAACAGGTCGCCCACACTACTTGCTGTTAGAGTTCTTAGATTACTGCATGTTTACACAAAGTGAAGAGTGTACCTTTCTTCTGAGCAAAAGTACACTTTATGGAGAGTTCTAATTTATCTAGAAGAGTTCTCTGCACTGATTGAATTCATCAAAAATCTGCAGCCATGACAATATCTAGGCAGGTAAGTTCCAAGGGAATCAGTGTTCGCTTGTGACACCCAAGTTGGGGTTTCCCCTCTTTCTTCCAGGCCCTGGTCAATGGCCATAAAATAAGGGAAGAGTAGGTTTTGATTTTTTCAACTGCCTATATCCCAAAGTAAATGAACTGACTTATTTGCCATTACATTTATTGGCACCTTCTTGAGCCAGAGAATAGTTTACACATCCTGACTTTCTTCTATCTAAACTTAAACTCAAGAAGAGGATGAAGGAGAGAAGAAGATTTGTGTGCATGTGTCATCTCTGAAGTAAAGTCAGAGGCAGAAAATTGGGGAGAGAAAATATTAGGATAAAAATTGAGAAGGATTTTATTATTTTTGTTGTCATATATATAGTATTCTTATCAAATTTACCTCTAGATTTCTTCTTCTTCTTTTTAAAACATAAATGGGGGCTATCTTCTGGTTTGTGCTCTCTTTGCCAGTTTCCCCAGTTGTTAAGTCTGCTCACTCTAATATTGTTTATTTCACCAATTTAGAAGTCCCAGACTAGAAAGTTGCTCAGTACGATGTGCAAGTAAAGATCACCAGAACCAGGAGCCTGATCTTCACATGTCTTGCTATCTCCCATTCTGCTGCTTTAGTACAGAAAAAAGTAGAACTAAGACATATAATTATGCCTTTTTTGTCACTACAGAGTCAAACATGACTGAAATGTTTGTTTGTTTATTAGGTGGCCTTACATCAGAGAAGATATAAAATCATTCGGGTCATGAAATACTCCTGATAAATAATAAACTTCAAATGTTAATAAGGACACTGGAGTTTTTTCGTATGCTTTTTAAAAGAAATGTAATTTTAGGTAACCATAAAGCTGAGGCAAAGGTAGTTTGGGTTCTTAAAAAGAATCCCCAGCCCTCATTAGCTGCCGCCGGGTGCAGAAGCACCTGTGCTCACTGCGGAGGTGGATCAAACTGAAGGTGCCAGGCTTGTGTCAAAGGTCCGTGTCGCTTGTGAGACCCAGCAGCAGGAGTCCCTGCAGAAAGCATGGGTCGTACACACTGGCTTGCACAAGGAACAATAAGAAAAATATGCCACCGGGTGGGGGTTTTAACATCTGCAATGATTAGTGAAAACTTCTTTGAAAGTGAGAGTTTTTAATTACTTTATTGTATAGTAGATTCAATTTAAAGGCTTTAACCATCCATAAACACCATGATACAATATGTATGTGTATATATGTAAAAAAAATACCCACTGAACATGCTTTAAGAGGTGTAATTGTGTTTTGAAATCTTGCCACATGAAATATACTTTGATACAAAAAAACAACTAATCAGAAGCATGAAAAACAGTATGTTTTAATAAGAGCCTATTGCAGATTCTGGAATGATTGTTGCATGCATGTCCCTAGTCATGTTGGACTTCTCCTTCAGTTTTGATTGGAGTAATGTGTGTTCCACAACACCAATTCTGATGTCCATCTGAACGGTTTCTTGCTTCAGCTTTGTTAAGCTCTGTTTAATCTTTACCAAGGGAGCTGCAGAATGAAAATAACATGCAATAAAAATGTTCATTTGGAGTATCAGTGTATTACAGAATTGTATGACATTCTCCTCACTTTGTCTTAAGCCAAAAATAGGGTTAAAAACACCGCCAACAACATACTGACATTCACACAGTTTTGCTGTGGTATTTTAAACACCTGAGATTTAGGATGGGAAATGACGCAGCATTTGATACTGAGGTTGAATTTCCTTCCTTTTCTCGGGGAAGAGTTACTAAAGGGGTATTTAAGGATGTCTTTAATAAGTTTTATGGGCTAGAATATTTGTCTGAAGGGAAGGGGATACAATGTGAGAAAAGAAGGAAGAAAGAATTACCTGAGAGGTAGAGATAATGGGCTCATTCAAACATACTGCAAAACCTCTAAATGCCCTCTTTTGAACGATCACTCAGTATATATCATCAGAACTCTGGAAAATCTTTCTAGAACACAGAAGGGCCTTAGACAGTAAACCAGGGCCCTGCCAAAGTAACTAGCTCACGATGGAGCATGATTACTAGAGAATTAGTAATTCTTCTCTATTTGACCCCTCTGCCCAGTCAGGCCCACTGTGGGGAGAGGAAGAAAAACAAAGGTCATCCCATCGCTGTCTTCATGCCATTTGGGCACACACTTAGTGCTCTTTTGCACATAAAATGGAATAATGAAGCTCCTTTGATGAAAACAGAAAATACTATTTTTTGAAAATTGGAATAACAAAGTGTATACTTAAGTATTTCCCACTCTATCTCTGAATCAACTCAGTTTGAATCAAAAAATCCTAAATAAGGGTAAAAAAAAGTATGACTCTCCTCAGCTGACTGATGAGGAAAACGGTACATGGATTATCAGACATCATTTTTGCACCATGTACCTACCTCTCCTCAAATTCATTTTAAAAAGCAGACTCCCAATTTATTAATCGTATTTTGTTAAATAGATTTCTTGAGAAATACTCTCCTCTTGCTCGTTTTCCCCGTGGGAGAAGCGTGTACTCACCACCATCAGTCATGCTGCTGCCTTTTTCTTCCATTTCTTGCTTTACCTTCTCTAGTTCTTCCGTCACCTTTAATTTAAAAAAAAGAAGTTTTCATGAGCTCTGGATTTTAATAAACTTTCACAATTATTGAATGATGTAGTACGAAAATTTATATAATACATCTGTAAAGGGACACAAAAATATTAGGAGTGTTCTGGACATAATCTGAATAATAAGATAAAGTAGGCAGATACACAAAGGTTTTTGTCTTCTGAGAGTGCTCCTAACATTAAACTTCACCAAATGACGTTCTCAGGCTGTCACATGACAATAAAAAAAACCGATCTAAGTTGTGGTTTTAGGCCCCAGACACGCAAACCTTGCAGTTACCTCCTAGCAGCTACCGTGCCAGTCCTTTCTGGTTTTTTTAGAGAAGGGCGAGTGGGGCTGGGGGTGGGGAGGGGCAGACAAGGAGGGAGAGAATCTTAAGCAGACTCCACGCCTGATGCGGGGCTCCGTCTCACCACCCTCTGATCATGACCTGAGCCGAAATCAGGAGGAGGCCGCCCAACCGATGGAGCCACCTGGGCGCCCCAACCATGCCAGTCTTTAATAATGAGTCATTAATTAAAACCATATACACATCCTGAGAAGATTTTGCATTTCTAAGGCTTACTAGGTATCTTTCTTAATATTATAGTTTTATAAGAGAAACTATAATATTATAGTTTTATAAGAGAAACCATCTTTTCCTCTATAGGATGCTAAAAATAATGTTTATACCATATGGCTGTACATAAAAATATTCCAACTGCTCTATCCAAACCATGAACTCCAAGAGGCATATTGTGCTGTCACATTGGCTCCTGTCTGTACTCTACATCATACTCAAAATTATACTACTACAGCCTCTATTAGCAAAATTCCAACCTAGCATATTATCTTTGAAAAATCAAAAAATTTTTATATGACCTAGAACTAAGCCATAATTATCGTAACTTAGTAGGCTTTATTTTTATCATACTGGTGAGTAAAAACTTCCTTGGGAATAAAGTGCTCATCCAAGTAAAGCAAATTAATTTTTTTTAGGCACCTGCTATGTTACAACTGGGGATAACGACCTCCTCCAAAAGAACTAAATGGGCCCCTGGACTCCCTTCAAGTGTTAATTTACCTAACGTAAGTGAGCACTTTACTTCTACATAACATTCTATTTGCCTAGAAGCACCACAGGGTTAGGGTCTAAATATTTCTGAAGTTAAACTTTCAGTATTCTAAAATAACTATGCCTCAAATAATCTCTATAAAAGAAGCTTAATTCTATTATATAGAAAAAGTCTGGGACAATTACCGAAGATAATCTTGTACATTGGCTATTGACCTTGTTGTAAGATTTTTTTTTTTCTCTCAGCTCTTCAGTAAAAAATTGGAATATATATTAGATCTTACCCTCTTGCCTGATGATGAAAATCAATACAACACTATATGCAAATATTTCAGAAGTTCCCAGAGGGAAAGGGTTACAAGCCACTTCCAGTTTGTGGACAGAGAAATACTCAGGCTCACATACATCAGCAGCAATCACGAAAAACAAATCTTACATCTTACAGACTAACATTAAAATTTGTATAAGACATTTAAGCCAGTGCTTTACCTACTCTTCTATATATTAATCATAATTATTAGGTTTTTAAAAAGATTAAGGAAGGTTATAAATGTGCTAATATTATCAGCAGGTTCTATGTTGAATTTAATAAAACAACTTCAGGCATTTTGTGGACACAAACAGTATATACATACATAATTGGTTCATTGATAAGAAAACTAGGGACTGCCTCCTAGGGAAAAGCACGTAAAGCCCCGGGGAGCGGTGACTGAGGTCAACAAGGCCCGGCTGTAGCTGTATCGAGCCGCCCACGGCTCGGCGCAGCCCGGGCTCAGCCCACATTGAGAGAAAGAGTAAGAGCACAGCGTGTACCTCAGACAGGAGCCTGGTCCTCTCCGTCACTCCGCCGTTACCCTGCTGGTAGCGCTCCCTCGCCTAAGGGAGGAAACATTTTGTTTAATGACAAATTCAAAACAGAAGCAGATTACTTAAATGTGACCTCTTTGTGTTTGCAGTTTCTGCGTATCATTTTATGACAACCCCCCCTCCTCATTTGTGAACACATTTGTGAAAGTGACATTTAACTGTAGCTGTTTTATGTCCCTAATAGGCACCATGTATTTAAACGAAGGCACTATAAAATGATAAACTACCTTAACCTTCATATACTGACTGTGTAACTCACATGGGCATGGCTCACAATAAAAACTGTCCTCAGCTGTTCCTACACGGTTTAGGAGAGTAGCTCTTGGTCGATCTAATTTGCATGCTATGCAGAGAAAACCAGTTCTAAAAAATCAATCATAATAGAGCATCAGGATGAGTAATTAATAAGGATTAACAAATGGGTATGACAGTATGGAATATGTTCTTGGGAACTAATCTAACAATTATTTAATATCAATGTTTGACAGATACACAGTGGTTTTCATCAGAGACTTTTACAGCATTTTGAGAGTAAAAACATCCATGAGTAGATGTGTATATGAGAGAATAATTTGTTAAATAAATGACATAATAAAAAAGTGAAGATTATTTTCTGTTTGGTCTTTGAGAACTTCTGGAAGTACAGAGGTGTCTCAAGTTTATTTCCATTTTTTTCTGTTCTTGCAACCTTGTTCGCTAAAAGAAAAAAAAAAGTCTTCAAGTGACATTTGCAAGTGTTCTCACTAGTCTTCCTCAGCGTCAGGAGAGAGGGGGCATAACTCCCAAGGAAAGCCTTGAGATCCCCACTGGGGTACAAAGAACTGCTGCTTTCAAAGGCTGAAGGTTTTATTTTGTTGTTGTTGAAATTCTAAAACCTTGAAGGGATTAAAAAATTTGCGCACTAAATTAATTAAACTGCTTGTCTTTGAACGTGTCTTGCTTTCATATTCCTTATTATGGGGCTGTAAGCCATTAAGGCCATGATGTCTTTTCCCTCTGACACATGTAAATGCATACTATTCTTTTTCCTCCTACTCATAGGGTAAGTTAACAGCAGCCTTAGAAACAAAACCAGGTGTCCTGACACTCTGTTCCTGTTCTAAGCAATGTTCCCCAACAGTACAGGCCTTCATTTATTTAAATCAAAAGAAGAAATGCATTTCAAGACTTCTAGAGGATAATTTCTATTACATGTAACATGGAGATGGCAAGTTCCACCGCCTCACGTGGCTTCCTCAAGTGGGCAGAGAATCCATGTGTTGCTGTTTGTGAAAAGCACTTCATGATTCTCAAATGCACAGTGCTGTGTCATGTTTGGGAATTAGGGTCATTAACTGAAATAAATCCCTGGATATCATTCCTAAGTTACCTCACTCAGTTGGGCTTGAGCTGCACGATATTCTTGAACCAAGTGCTCAAGCTGGTTGTTGATGTACTTTTCTCGGCTGCCGATCTTTTCCAGAGTCCTACTAATTTCATTATGAAGTTTATCCAAAAATCCCTAGAAATTCCATAGGATTTTAGTAGGTAAAAGAATTCACAAATATATTTTTCAAAAATAGTCTAAAACGGACTAAATCTCCTTCAATTCATCCCACAAATTCTCAACCACTTGTGAAAAAGAAGATAGCTTGAAATTTTCAATAGCAAAAGAAGTCTGTAATGAGAAATATTTTAGTCACACTTGGCAGAATGTTAAAATAAAAAAAGCACCTGGTAGTGTTAGTCAATTCATTAATCCTTATGCATATCCAAATTGTATATGAGTGGAATTTGCTTTATATAAAGTTCGGAATCAAAGTAGGTAACAGAATAACATGACTTTCTTGTAGCACAGTTCAAAGATGACTAGAATATTCCCGTTGGAGGTAAGTCATTAAATTTATAGCTCTAGCCTGGGACCTGTAACTTCTCATTCCAACTTTGCTTCCTTGTGGCATCCTCCAAAAAGTCCTTATTTCTGTCAGAGCAGCAAGCTTGGGGAAGTTGTAGGTTCTAAGCCTTGCTGGCCTGGTACTTTTATCCCTGGGGATTCAGAAAGAAAAGAATGATGAAATGTTTCTCTAATATGTAACATGTAATATATTAGAGAAACATAATATATATAGATACATTAGATTATCTATCTATATATATATTAGAGAAATATTTCATTACTTCCTTTCTGAATATATTGTATAATTATATATATATTGCATATATATTAAACAATATACATATGTATATATACAACTGTATATATATTATACAATATACATAATGTATACAATTTATATATTGTATAATTTGTATACATATACATACTATACAACTGTATAGTATGTATATTAGAGATATATATCTCTCTATATATTAGGTATATATTATACTGCTTTGATTAGAAAGTTACCCTTCTTTAGTTAAAGTGTTAGGGCTGTTGAAATATAATATGGTACATTCAATCTGTAAGTTCCTCAAAGGCAAGGATTGCATCTTTTTTTTTTTAATGTTCTCCTTTAACAGGTGTTCAACAGATGGGTAAATGTACATTGATTCACCTGAAGTAATTCACATACCTTGGTCTCCTTTAGAGCAGATTCTATTCCACTTTTGTGTTGGTGCATTTGGTCAACGTGGATTCTCCAATCCTATAGGCATAAGAGCATATAGGAACAAGTAAAATATACATTTCCTTCTTTCCTCTACTTTTTTGAAGTTGTATCCTTTATTTTAATTACTTTGGTTGCTGCCCTATTTCAGGTAGGAAAGTCCTATATATAGCTTGCAATCAGATTATAAAGAAATATGTATAGAGCACTTTAGGATTAAAGGTTCTAAATAAATGTAAATTATTTTATGTGTTCACAGAGTGATGTCTGACAATTTGAATATAAATTATTCCTGCACTGCTGGTGGTTAATATTTATGACTACCCATCAAAATGAAAAAAAAAAAAATCTAATTACTAGAAAAGAAATACTTGTTTAAATAGTAACAATCGCCAGAAGCAACTCTGAAATCAAGTATCATATATCAAGTATTAGTTTGTCCCCTGAAAATTAAGATGGGGCCCTTTTTTTCGGAAGATGTCTCCTTCTTAAAAAAGGAAATCTATATGGATTATTAGAGTTCATATATTTTGAGATATATCGCATTACTATTAGGCTGACCCAAATCAGTGTGCATATTTGAAATCTATGCCAACATTTTAATTTCTTACAAGATATCTTCAAAATCTTTTGGTTTACATTACTAAAGGTAACAATTTTAAGACTGGAGAAATACCCACGATGAGAAAAAATATTATGGTAAGTTGAAGTGATGGAAGCAGGATACTCCTCAATTATACATATCTGTTTGCATACCCTGATGCTCTACTTTGCTATCTACACTATTCTGTGAAGAGAAAAATATACTGTGAATTGTCCTCTTCTACCGATTTCTTAACTTTGAAACATGGGCTAGTGACTATAGGGGAAAAAAATCCTGGGGTACATCACACATACCAATGATAAAATTACAATATATTAAAGAACCTCAAAGAGCATCTAGTCTCACCTTTATCATTTCACAGATAAGCAAAAAGAGGCCCAGTGACAGAAAGGGGCACACTCAAAGCCACTCTGGTAGTGGTGCACCTGGATCAGAAGCCAAACGTATTAATTCCCACAGAATAGATTCTGGCAGGTCAGAGTTAATAAAAGGAGCAACCTGCTACTTGACACCAGGGAAGGTGCTAGAGCAGAGAACAAATCAGCACTTCCCTTTGTCCATAAGCATTTTTCCTGTCTCATGAGCAAAAAATATCTCAGAATATGAGAGCTGGGAAGGACCTTAAAGATCATCTACTCATCCATTTAACAGTCATCTGGTGCAACATTTTCATTTTACAGTTGAGGGGACTGTGCATCACCTGTGACTATGACTAGACAGGTTTGGCAAGGAAATAGGCCTCTCCAACTCAGCCAGTCAACACTGGAACGGGGAGGAGAGGTGACTGGCTGGCCTGCTGCAACTGGACCAAATATGGTTAAGCCTCAAAATGGAAACCTGTTTAAGCCCAAGCAAGCATCTTTATGAAAGAAAATGAACGTAATAGGTATCATTATATTAGTAATTTTTCCAAAACAGTACTCGTCCAGCCTGATTCCAAAAAAAATTTTATAAGCTTAATAAACACCAAGTATTTCTACAGTCTCTGTGTCTGTAGATATATGCATGTATAAACACACACATTATATATACATATACTTTATATAGATATCCTTTTATTTATAGTAATCGGTGTTTTAATATAGTTTGTGTTCTGCTTTTTTCTACCCAGCATTATCCTTTACCCAGCAAATGTAAAAACTCTACTTTTTCATGTTCTGATAAAATATTTCTAGAGAATTAAACATGCCTGACTCATCTACGTATAACTATGATAACTTACATTGATGTTAAACTCGGAGGAACTGGCACTGCAGTGCAAGCTTGAAGCATGAGTGGCATTTCAACAGGCTGGAAAGGAGTGGGAGAGGAAGGGTATTTTAGGCTGAGGGAGTAACAGGAACAAGAAAAAAACCGGAAAATATATAGGGAACAAGAGCCCAGGCTGGCTGGAATATAAAACACAAAGTTTTTGGGGTGGGGTAGGGTGGGGTGGGGCAGGTCGGGGAGGGGTGGGGTGGAGAGGATGAATCATGAAGAAGCAAAGCTGGAGAGGTAGGTTAAGTTAGACGGAGGGCTTTCACTGAGGAATGTGCATTTTATCATGTGGACAATGGAGAGCTATTCAAGATTTTTGGTTTCAGTTTTAGGATAAATTTGTGTTTTGAGAAAGTTAACAGAGAAGAACTAGAAGGCCAGAAAGAATTAGAAAGGCAAGAGACTGAAGGCAGGTAGGCAACCAGTTACGAGGCTGTGTAATGGTCCGCGTGGTACATGAGCAGGGTTTGCGGTAGAGCAGTGCCTGTGAGAATGAAAGAGAAGGCATGGGCTCAAGGGACATCGGGGACACAGAACTCGCAGGACTTGAGGACTAAGGGCAAGTGCGGGCTGGCTGAAGTGGAGGTGGGGTAGCAGAGAGAAGTTGTCTTTAAGGTTTCTAGCCTTAGGAACTAAGATATTAGTATTATCAGTGTGAGAAGAACAGATTTCAGGGAGCCAGAAATACTGAGGAATTTAGTTTGGAACTTTTTAATATGATAACCCACTGGGACATATTTATGTATTCTTATTGCCTTTTAAAGTGGAAAGCTAATAATGATTTATAATTATCTGCCACATAAACCTGAATGTTTGTTTAATTAAAATCTAGATGGACACATTTCCTGATGTACAGTTATAAAAAAAAAAAAAAAGGCTTAAAAACGTTCTAACCTTTTAACCCAGCAATTTCACCTCTAGAAGTTATTCTCAAGGAAACATTTGGGGATACACACAAAGACGAATGTACAAGTTCTTGGTAAAACATCTCTGTAAATATTTAACTCTCTAAATATTTAACAGTAGAGGACAGTTTAAACGAATTTTGTAACATCCATTTCACTACTAAAAATAATGCAGTATGATACCATTTTTATAAAGCTCACAATGAAGCACAGCTCAATGATACGTTGTTTGGCGATATACACATATACGAAAACACTAAAACAAAAAAGGAAGAGGAAGAGGAGGAGGAGGGGGGAGAGGAAGAGGAAGAAGTGGAGGAAGAGGAAGCAGCAGCAGCAGCTAATGACAATACATAACATGCAAACGTGAGGACAGTGGTTCCCCACGGGAGGCCAAGGGCAGCAGCAGAATTACACAGGTAATTTCAAGGGCACGTAATGGTCTAGTTCTCAACTTGAGGAGTGGGTTCATGAGTGTTTGTTTTATTACTGGGCTTTATAATATATATGTATTGCCTATCGAAAGGTTAAATTCATGTTTTCAATAAAAACTTACCCAGCAAAAATGCACGTGAACAACATATAGTGAAGTGGAAAAACATTCCCCAAGGAATACACTATTATTGGTCCAATTTAGTAAAAACTAGTATTTGTGTATATTTGTATGTGTATGCATATATTAAGCCAGGAATTTGGATACCGATGTTTAGAATTTCTTATCCTTCCAAAATTTTCCAAATTTCCTACAAGACAATTTTTAATCATCACTTTAATCATCAGGGGGAAAAAAAGTCAAAAACCTCCTGGATGCCCAAGTAGTTCCTGAAAGGCATTTAATACAGTTACAGCAGAAAATATAAGTGATCATACTTGTAACATTTTAAAAACATGAATGTAAAAAGGCAAAATACATAGCTTTTAAAAAACTACAATGGAGATGGTTAAAAAGTTTACAAAGGTTTGTGGTAAGAATGAAGAAGTGATGAAGGACTTGATCCCCAAAATAAAACAGTAAAAGGAACTGTCCAACAATGCTAGCAATCCTTATATTGGTAGAGAATCCATTAGGTTACAACACACTTTTATACACCTTTCCTTATTAGAGACTCACAAAGGTTTGGAGTGCTAAGTCGATTTCTCAGCCCTTCTTTTTCACTTCTACCCTTCCCTGTAAGAGGGTTATGTGATTTGCAGGCCAGCTGTGGGAGGAGTATACTTCCCTGCCCCAGTGATGCTGGCCTTGGCCATGTGATTCTCTCTGGCCAGTGGAATAGCAGTGGGCATGGCCTAGGCCAGGCCTGTGCACACGCTGTAAGAGGCATCCATCAGCCCGCTTTCCCTTTCTCTCAGCCATGATAATAGGCATGCCCCACATCGGGGTTATACTTTCGGCCTGAGTCTGGGACTAAGAAACATGGAACACAGCAGGAGTAGAGCTGCCCCTGAATCACACATCAGCAGACCTGTGTCCTGAGTGAGGGTAAATGTGTTGTTATTACGATTATAAACCACTGTGATTTGGGCTTGTTTTCAATACAGAAAAACTGACTATGTATACAGATTGTATAGGAGGAAAACGAAAAATCAAGTAAGTTAAATGACCTTTCTCAAGTTTCATGTCTGGAAAATGGAAAGCACTCCCAAACCAGTGCATTTTCCACATACCATAGATTGCTTTTCTTTATGATAAAATGAAATACCGCAGAGTATCTAAGGTAAACCAAAATTTTTTTTTGTTACATATCAAGTGAGACCACACGGGCCTCTGGAGTTTACTGGTCACCTGTTCCAAAGTGCTCTAAGTGTGTTCATTAAGCTCATTTCTCCTCTCTATTGCAGTTGAGTTTTTCACTAATCCAGCACATTTCCTCTCTCCGAGGAAATGAGAAGACTAATAATGATGCAGTATATCTTCTTTAGACTTTCTATTTTTAAAAATCCTTTCATACAAAATCTCATATAATTCTGTCACTTTTGAGGTGGCTAGCAAAGGTACTCCTCCCCACTCCAAATTCTTTAGTGCCAAAGTATATCTCTCCCCCTTTCAAAAACTGAAGAATTGCGATGCATATCTGCAGATGGTGATTCACAGCATACCATAACGTCAAAATGTAGGAGATCCAGCTGCAGCTGTTAGGGTGACCAGCAAGACTACATGGAGCTCTGGGTTTTACTTCAACAGCACAACCCCTGAATGATTAACTTTACATATGATGCAGAGACACTTGGTTTGTCCGGATCTCCAACTCAATGCTTCAAGGTCCTCTCTGAAACTGCTGCGGAGAGAGAGACCGAAACACAAGCTGGGGATGGCAAATGGAACTTTTATCTGTGTATACGTTTCACTAATTTACAACTTGTAAAATGTCAAACTCTCGTTTTTTTTCCCCAAGTTTGAGCTTCTTTATGTGTGGAGAGGAGGAGAGCCAAAGGACTCTTGAGAGAACAAAGCTGAGGAAGGCACATTGGTGTATGCGGGGATGTTTTTTTCTGGGCTCAGGAAAAGTCCCTGCCAGAGCACAGCTGAGTCTCATAGTCCGTGGATCTAGTGGCACCTTTGCTCCAGCCCCCAAGAGTGGGAGCAGGGCCCCAAGGCTCGGATGTAATTTGAATTGCTCTCTATCACAAAAATGTTACTTCTGCCATCTACCCTCCCTTTTCCCTCTATTCTTACTGGTTCTCCCCCAACTGTGTCATGAATAATTACTAATGGAATCTTAATTTAATGTTCTGTTTTTGCAGTTGTGCTTTAGTGAATATGACAATATTTACGAGGGTTTTTATGGGCTCCCTGCATTTAAGGGGTCTCACTGCATTTTTCTCATCAGGCCTCTGTTCTACCCCTGAATTCACTTTCTCTGTGGGTTTTCAAGATTACTCTGGGGAGGAAATCTTGTGCCTCCATTTCACCGATTGGGTAACAAATTGAGGTGGTATGATTTTTTACCACGTCAATTACAAAAAGCCAAATGTCCTTTCTCTCACTTACAGATCTTCCATTACACCGACCTGCTTCTTTCATTTCCTTGCTTTGTCACCCAATTTTAATAAGGAATACAAGAAACTGACGATTTTCAATGCGAGTTTGCACATTAAATAAATGTTTCTTAGCTCAGTTGTTTTGCTAAAGCTTAGATGCTACAGGAGGTTTGCTGCTTCTAATCTGCTGTGGATGAACAGTCTGTTTTACCAACCTTGTTAGAATCATCTCTGAAACAACTATATGTAAGTTCCAAAGAAGGATTTATCAGACTCTCCTATAAATAAAATGCATGAGCTTTAGTACATAGTTTTTTGTGATTTCTATTTTGGCTACTTAGAAACCTTTTCTATTTCCTTCCTTGGTATAGAGTAGTTCCCCAATAGTCACATCCATTCTGAGATCCTCTTACATCTAATGATAGCTTCAATGTGAACATTCAAGGAATGTCTAGTATGTGTCAGGCACTATGTTAAGCTCTATCCAAACATCATCACATACAATTCTTTTAAAAACTCTCATTAGATGAGGAAATTGAGACGTAGCTCCTTTAAAGTAGACTGCCCAAGCTTACAGGCAAGTCAGCAGTAGAGCGTAAACTGGCAGAGACCACGATATCATGACTTATCATTTCCCTGATGAAATGCAGTGAAGTATAACTAAACATTTTAAGGGGGTAATGGTTAAAGGAGACTTTAGTTTCATCTGTAATATTTGAATATTTCCAAGAATATATTTATATATCAATTGTATAATTAAAAAAATGAATTTAAAAGTTTTAGGATAAACACATGCAATTAAAAACTTTCTCACAAAGAAATAGCCATACCCAGATGGCTTCATCGGTGAATTTTTCTCAAATATTTAAGGAATAACAACAACTTTATACAAATACCAGAGAACAGAACAGAAAAAAAAAAAAAAGGAGAGCAATTGCCAACTTGTTTTATGAGGCCTAGATAGCATTACACTAAAACCTGAAAAAGACACCTAAAAAACAAGAAAAATTACAAATCAGTATCTTTTGTAAACATAGATATAAAAATTCTCAACAAAATACCAGCAAATCGAATCCAGTAATATATAAAAAGGATAATATATCACGATTAAGTTGCATTTATTCCAAAATGCAAGCTTAGTTTAATACTCAAAAATCAATCAATATAATCCACCATAGCAAGAGAGGAAAAAAAAGAGGAAACAAATCATATGATCCTCTTAATAGATGAAGAAAAAAAATCATTTGAAAAAAATGTAACATCCATTCGTAGTAACTCTTAGCAAACTAGGAATAAAAAGGAAGCTCCTTAACCTAGTAAAGGATATTTATAAAAGTCAAAAAGTTAACATCATACTTAATGGTAAAATTGAAATATTGACAGCTTTCTCCCTGCTAATACCACTTATATCCAACATAGAGTTCTTAACCACTATATAAGGCAACATAAAAGAAATAAAAGGGATAAGGCTTGTAAAAGAAAGAAGATTGATGTTATTTGCAGATGATATAATTATATACACCGAGAATGCAAAACAACCTATAGGCCTATTGTTAGAATGAATAAGTGAATTTAGCATGTTTCCTGGAGACGTGTGTTTGTATATACACAGAACTGTATATTTTTTAAGATTTTATGTATTTGAAGGAGAGAGAGAGAGAGAATCTCCAGCACGGAACCCAATGCAGGGTTCGATCCTATGACCCTGAGATCATGACCTGAACTAAAATCAAGAGTCAGATGCTCAACCGACTGAGCCACCAGGTGCCCCCATAATTATTTTTATATACCAGCAATAGACAGAAAATAAAATCTAAAAAGATACCATTTTCAGTAGTATGAAAGAACAACAAATAGACTAGTGCAATAAAACAGAGTGTCCAAATACAGACCCACACATACATGCTCATTTTTTATGACAAAGCGGTGCACTGGTGAAAAGATAACCTTTTCAATAAACTGGGTCAGCTGCATACACACACACACACACACACACGTATGTATACCAAATAAATCTTGAGTTCTACCTCACACCATACATAAGAATCAATGCTAGATGAATCACAGAACTCAATACAAAAAGTAAAGCAATAAAGCTTCAAAAAGAAAACATAGGAGAATAACTTCATAGCACTGGGGTAAGCAATGATTCTTAAATAAAACATAAATATTAGCCATATTCCCTTCTCCCCAAAAAAGATCATTTGAGTATATTAAAATTAAAAATAAATTGTTTATCATAATATACCAATAAGAGTGAAAAGAAAAGCTAAAGAGTATGTATTTGCAATACATATACCTGACAAAGGACTCATATCCGGAGTATATAAAAATAATTTCTATAAATCAAAAGAAAACGCAGATAACCCAATAGCAAAAGACAAGAGGATATCCAAATGTCAAACATATGAAAAGGGGTTCAACTTCAGCAGTCGTCAGGGAAATGCAAATTAAAATGGCAATGAGACCATAACATATCTATTATGACAAAACTTAAAAAGATTCAATACTTAATGTTGATAAAGATGCGGAGCAACTGGAACTTTCATACCCTGCTGGGAGGAGTATAAATTTGTATAACCACCTTCAAACACTATTTGGCAGGGTCTGCTAAAACTGAACATAAGACCCTAAGACCTAGCAATTTCACCCTAGTAGAAATTCCGGTAGAAATGTGTACAGATGTTCACCAAAAGACATTTACAAGAATTTTCAAAGCAGTATTATTTATAATACTTTAAACAATTCACATAAGTCCAGATGTGGGCTACTCTGGAAGGGCATGTCCTGGGCTAGGAAGCTCTCTGCCATCAAAGGAGCAGACAGCTAGGGGTTGTCTGTTGACCACACTCTGTGGCTGGGCAGCAAGTCCTTGACTGTAAGGGGATCTGGGCAGTTCATCTCTGTTTCAGCCACAGGGAGAGAGACTTAGTTATTAAAATTATAACTACAGCTGCAGTGGTAGAGAGGTAGGGCCAAATGTGAGCGGCAGTCCAAAAGTGATCAGTCTCAAGATTTCAGTGTGGAATACTGATGTTCGTGTAACATGTTTAATGCCCCATCCATGGTCAATGATAAAATTCTTCGGAAATCTGATGGCAGGGAATCAGGTTAAGTGAAAAAAGCAGAGAAGACAGCTTGATAGAAGTGGCTGCATGTCTTAAGTTCACTGTAGCAAATGTTGCTGGGACAGGTCGATAATTCATCATGCTTTCAATGCAAGGAGAAGAGCAGCGGATTTCTCTCCTCCACCCACAACACTCCTTTCCCTAATAATAGAACATTATCTATATTCTCTTTTTGCCACTTTGCACAAGCGGTTTTGCAATCTCTTCTTCTTGTTCTACTTGTTAATTTGTAGCTTCACCATGGCTCACATTTGTGCACGTTTGTGTGTGTGTGTGTGTGAGAGAGAAAGAGAAGAGAGGTGAGAGAGATTGTCCATCAGTATTTTTTTCATGAGATTGAATTACTTTCTGAATGAAAAATGCCCATCAGGTTGTGAGGTAATCACAGAATGTGGCTTTCTGAATTTTTTAATGTGACCTTTTTCTTTCATTGCCAGCAGCTTAAAGTCTTCTGTGGTACACACTTGTCGTGTGAAAATAGGATTTTTCTTTGTAAGTGTTCAAAGAACTAAATATACGACTTAAGAGGGGCTGAGTATGTATGTGTGTGGTATATGTTGTATGTGTATATTTGTTGCAGGGAGTATGGGAATCCACTAGTGCTGGAAATTCGAGTTTCCTCAGGAAAGTTCTTGCTTTCTAGATATTCCCCTTGTTGTAGAGAAGAAGACAGTGTGCACAGAGGGTAAGCAAAGACTATCATAACGGGGCGCCTGGGTGGCTCAGTCGTTGAGCAGACGTCTGCCTTCGGCTCAGGTCATGATCCCAGGGTCCTGGGATCGAGCCCCGCATCGGGCTCCCTGCTCCGCGGGAAGCCTGCTTCTCCCTCTCCCACTCCCTCTGCTTGTGTTCCCTCTCTTGCTGTGTCTCTCTGTCAAATAAACAAAATCTTTAAAAAAAAAAAAAAAAGACTATCATAACAATCTCTAGTATTCTCACACCTGCCTGTAGCTGAATTGAAACTGGAGATCCATAATCTCTAAATAAAATACCTTGTTAGTTAAAGAATTACATTTCTAATTGTGTGCTCAAAGATGACCTTTACTGGGGCGCCTGGGCGGCTCAGTCGTTAAGCATCTGCCTTCGGCTCAGGTCATGATCTCAGGGTCCTGGGATCAAGCCCCGCATTGGGCTCCCTGCTCAGCGGGAGGCCTGCTTCTCCCTCTCCCACTCCCCTTGCTTGTGTTCCCTCTCTCGCTGTCTCTCTCTGTCAGATAAATAAAATCTTTAAAACAAAACAACAAAACAAAAAGATGACCTTTACTGACTACCATCTGTTACTAAAGTGTTTTCATATGTTGACTCTGACTTATTATTCGTGCTTACTCCATCCACACCCCTTTTATATGGCCACAGAAATCTCCCGAGTGAGGGTTTCTAGACTTTAGAAGGAGTTACAAGCTCAGAGAAGTGATCGGGCAAGGCAGACGGGGAGTGGGTGGGGGCCCTTCTGTGAAGGCAGGGGCACTCTTAGGCCAAGTGAGAATGTAATTATTTCACAGGATGCTGAGTAACCACGATGCATAGCCGGAAGAGAGAGCCTTGACAGTCCTGCTCAACTTCAAGAATCTACTAAACAAAACCTTGATCTCATACAATACTCAAAAAAAAAAAAAACAAAAACAAAACAAAACCTGAAAAAATAAATAGAGCCATCTGCATATTTGAAGAACCAAGAAACATAAGTCATTACCTTGGCATAAGGAAACAATCGAATATAATGGCATACAGGCTATGGGAGTAAAATCTGTCCACATATTAAGAAATTTAATAATAAAACACTGTGATAGTGAGAATTACTCTAATATCATTGATTGGAAAAATGAATCAAACCAATTAAAGAGTACATTTCATAGGAAGGTCCATATGACAAATGGTTTCTGTTTCAATTCATACTTTTACATTAAGTGATTTAAAGGAAACATTAAATCATACTTTGCAATAATGAAATATTTAGGCAGTCTAGAAATTTTAATTATAATCAATATATATTAATTCACTGCTCTCAATCACAAGTGTCTATTTGAGGTATATCTGCTGTGAGGCATTAGTAACTTCCCTCTGTAGTGTTTCTATAACATGCACTCTTTATTGGTTATTTCCTTAAAATCTGCTACCACTGTAGATGCTCTTTACTTAGAGTTGATGGTAATCTCTAAAGCAAAAACACTTGTTCTCCTATTTCGATCTGTGATAAATGAAACCTTTCCCCGATCCAGTGGAAACATTATCACACTCAGGGTAAACAGGAAGGAAGGCATCATCAACTATCTTTAAACAGAATATCCTGAATGTTCAACAAGACTGAGACAGAAGCAGCTAAAAATCGTTTCAGTTGCTTAAGGATGGCTGGGTTTTTCTCCACCCCTTTGCAGTAGTTTTACATATATAATTTTAAGCACACTATTCTTTTCCACAATCCTGATCTCTGTCCATGACCCATATGCTAAAAAGGAAAAAAAAAAAAAAGTTGACCAGCTTAAGAAAAAAAAAAAACAAAAAACAGTGAATAAAACTTTAAGTCCACAAAATAACACCATGCTTTAAAAATAACACAAAAATCCAAAGCAATACTCTGTTTTTTGTAGTCTCCTTTAAAGAACGCTTGCCTGTAAATGTCCATCAGTGAATATTTCCCCTCATTCTTTGAGACAACGTAGCAGTTGAGTAATCATGCAGGCTGCTCTAAAAATGTATGTGTGTCTAGTTAATTTAGGCAGTTTATTTTGATAGCATTCACCTCTTTTTGATTATAGCAGGTGTTTCAAGGATAAATTTGCCGAAAATTGTATTTTGTTTAAACAACAGCAGCATGTACATTTATGGCCTTACTATATTACAAAGCATTTATTGTCTGGCAGCAATAGATACAATTACAAACATTTGTGACAGTAATTGGAGCTATTGCTCCTGCATGGAGCCTCATGGAGACCAACTTATTGCCACCTGTATTTACATTTGTTACTGGTAATTGTGAAAGCTGATTTTTTTTTTTTTGGTGCCTTATTTTTTTTATTTATGTGAATATTTCTCAACAAAAGGTCTGTCTACCAGAAAATCTTAAAAAATTATAAATGTAGTTTCTCCATTATTCAAATAACAGGCAGAATCACATTTTAATGA
Organism: Mirounga angustirostris; assembly: GCF_029215605.1. Lineage (NCBI taxonomy): Eukaryota > Metazoa > Chordata > Mammalia > Carnivora > Phocidae > Mirounga > Mirounga angustirostris. The sequence continues at coordinate 54,038,925 of NW_026991709.1, forward strand.
CTAATATATACATAAGCTGTATTCTTATATCCTAGCCCACAGAATATATTATACCTTTTTGCTCATGGATGCAAGAATCCTATCAATATAGCCTATCCAACAACCAGAGTACAAGTCTTAAGAAATGCTCTTTATTTCCAAACTATAACAATTCATAAATCCTTACAGGTCAGAAATACTTAGAAAGCTAAATTTTATTAACATTCTTCTTATACTGCATCCAAACACAGCAATGGCAGAAGGTCAAAGCAAGTTACTCTCTGCACTGTTTTGGAATGAGAAAAATACCCTCCCTCATCTTGCTTCCAGATACAGATTTGTCTATAACAGTAAAAAGAGAAAGCCTACTATTGTACATTTTCTGCAGGATTTGGCTTCCAGTTTGAACAGACTTAAATCTAATATAGTAATTCTGTGGTCCCTCCAGGTTCATTTAAATGGAATTCCACCTGCTGATTAATAAAGGCCTCTCTTCTGCCTCTTAGTTTTTAGCTCTCACAGTGACTAGAGAGCCCAAGGGCTCAAGACTATTGCAATGATTCCATCCTTAGCACAATGACTCTTGCAGAAAGGTTTCTTGCTGTGAATTACCCAAGGCAATACCTGTATGGTTTATTTACGTTAAAATAAAATCCAGTTTGGAGTTGAAATTTAAAGTTTAGGCTTCTTTTTACAACTACACCCTGAGAAAGTTAGACACTGAAAAATAGGTAAGGATGTAAAAAAGCAGTTCAGTGAATCAAAGGCTTGAAATAATTAGAAACACATGCTGTAGTACTTCCAAAGCCTTTAAAATATATATATAATCTCTTTATCTAAATTCTTGTAATGAACCTGAAGATTTACATAATGAGTAGGAGACATTTTGGAGGAATGAAGGGGGTGTACTTAGCCAACTATCTTTTAAAACAACAGAGCAGGAAACATTTAATTATAATTTGGAAAAAAAATCAATTTAAGTCATTAATCAAAATTTTAATTACAATATCCAGGGCATGAAAGCATGATAGAACATTTGTTCATTGCATTAAACACCTCCTATTAAATCATTATAATATACAATTGTTTAGGAATAAATACTGTATAATTGAGGAAAAGGGTCTATGTAAGGTTTAGTTGAAAACTGATTTCACACTTTCTGCTCTTCCTTATTTCTGGAGAACAGGGATAAATATTATTAATGTTTACTTGGTTTCTATTATGATAAAAGCCCTTGACTTGAAAAAAAAAAGTCATTCTCCTGATAAAGACTGATAAGACTGATCATTTTAAGAAGCCACTTTCCCTCGGTTCAATGGATGAAGCTGAGAGACTGAATATACGAATGCAGAACAATGTCCAGGCCATTATATAAAATAGAATTCTGATCTATTGGGACGTCTGGGTGGCTCAGTCCGTTAAGCGTCTGCCTTAGGCTCAGGTCACGATCCCAGGGTCCTGGGATCAAGTCCCACATCAGGCTCAACAGGGAGTCTGTTTCTTCCTCCGCCTGCCACTCCCCCTGCTTGTGCGCTCTCTCTCTGACAAATAAATAAATAAAATCTTAAAAAAAAAAAAAAAAATTCTGACCCACAATCTGCAGCAACTAGTCCAGGAAGTCAAACCATAACCTCTGAGTGAAATTGGCCAAAAAATGGTCAGGACTTAGTAACTGCTGGCTTCCCCAGTTTTTCTCCTCACCCACCTGCTTCCAGTGTACAACCAGCCAGACAAAGCCACATATCCTCTCCGAACCAGACACATAGGAGGCCCTGCTTCTCGTTAGCCTGCCTCCAAATCTCCAGTCATAACTGAACATTGCTGAAGGCTTCTCTTTCTCCCACTATAAATCGTTTAAATACTCCTGCCTGCCTTTAAGTCTCTGCCAAATGCAGACGATGGTGGCTAACTCCCTCGCTATAGCAAGCTCTAAATACATAGTCTTTGTTCTCATTTAGGTGATATCCTTTATTTCCACAAAGTCAAATGTAGGCTTGTTTTTTTAATAATAAAAAGAAAACTAAAAAAGATAGATTAATTTTCTTCGAGAAACAGCATTATTTAGTGATTCAAATTAATAAAAAATACAGAAAGTGAAATCTATATGAATGTGCAACCACGTCTTTTATTTCCTCAGAAATTATGGAACAGAATTCTTTGGCAGCTCAGTCTCAACTACCATTATTATTCCAGCCAGCAACTGTCAACTGGTTCACTTAAAAGTTTTAAAAAATTACTATTATGGAATTAAAGCTATTTCAATCATGAAGGAAAATATTATCTTTCAATAAATGTCACCAAGTACTTCCACCCTCCATAACCACTTGTTTCTCTAAAATGACTCACTGGCGGGTTTCATTTCTTGCTATTGGTCTGTATTCTCAGACCTTAGGGTCCTTATGCTTGCCCATATTCTAACCATCAATTGTTGCATGACTCTGTCCGGCCAGCCATTTTTCCACCAAGATCTTAGACCTCCTGGTTTGACCCAACCTGCTGAGCTTGGCTAAGCCATCTCTGCTATGTACCACTCAGCTAAAGTTATGGCTTGTAAGTTTTAAGGATGTGTGGAACTGCTCATGATGTACTACTATATTTTTAAAAACAGAGGTGTAATCTCAACTGTATACACATAAAAGCACACAGAAATAGTAGTCAACATATATTAAGTGATTCTTCTGGCACCATTCTAAGTGCTTAAGATAAGTCAATTCATTTAATCCCTTTAATAACTCTTTGAGGTAGGTTTTATAATGAACTCCATTGTACAGATGAGGAAACTGAGACAGAGTGGTTGAAACTTGCACACAGGGTCCAACAGCTAGCAAGTATTACAGCCAGGATTTGTACTCAAGCAACCGGGATTCAGAATTTGTGCTTTTAACCAGTATGGGATATTGTCACTAATGGAATAGGTAAGAACCTGGGTTGTAGGTTCAAATATCTGTCACTTGCTAGGCAAAAGCAAGTTACTTCACTTCACTGTGTTTCAGTCTCCACCCCTGCAATAAAAGGTAGCTGTATCTAACAGGGCAGTGGAAATGATGAAGTGAATTAATAATATGTGAAGTGTGTTAAGAACTGCACTTGGCACATAGTAAACACTTAGTGAATGTCAGTTATTATTACCACATCATATATACCTTTACTAGGGAAAAAAAACTGGAAAGATTTACCAAAGTGAATACTTTGAGCCTGATTCCTTATGTGAGTCTGATTCTATTCCCATGTAAGACTATAATGCTGACGTTTTAAAATATTCCCTTAAATGATGGAAGTATTAGTACAGAAATTTTGTAAACTCTTCCTGAATACTGATATAGGCACTGAATATAAGAGGGCCATGATAGAACATAATAATATTATAATAACAATACTGTAATTTAACAATAATTAACATTTATTTATTAGGCATTAATTATGTCTCAGACACTGTTGTTGGTGCTTTACAACAACTGTGTAAGGTAAGTAATATAATTAGTCCCATTTTACAGATTCGGAGAAGGAGGGACAGAGAGGTTTAGTAGCTTGCGCTGGATCACACATCTAATAAATGGTAGAAATGTGAATTCTGGGTACCAAGGGAAGATGTGTGAGATAGGCTCTACCTTCCCTTGATCTTTGTGGCTACCACAGTTCTACTAGGTTTCTGAAACTCTGGCCCAATAAATCAGGAATTGATAGTGAAACTAAATGTGGGATCACTAGCTTCTAATTCATAGCATACTGCCCATCCCTCTTCCCCTTGAATTGCTTCCATATTATTTTTATAATTAAAAAACAGAAGTGCATTTTAAAAAAGACTCAGAGAGGGGTGCCTGGGTGGCTCAGTCGGTTAAGCATCTGCCTTCGTTCGGCTCAGGTCATGATCCCAGAGTCCTGGGATCTAGCCCTGAGTCAGGCTCCCTGCTCAGCGGGGGAGCCTGCTTTCCTTTTCCCTCTCCCTGCTGCTCCCCCTGCTTGTGCATGCGCGCTCTCTTTCTGTCAAATAAATAAATAAAATCTTAAAAAAAAAAACTCAGATTAGGATAATTCTTGACCAGTTACAGATTTAAGTCTAGTCTGATTATAATCACAGATGTTTGCTCTTAGTTCTAAATTTCACCAGAGTACTGATGTAACACTTGTAGGCACCAACTGTTGGTCTAACAAAAAACAATAAAAAAGACATAAAAACACACAAGAAGAAAGGGAAAGAGATATAAAGAGAAAAAAAGGAGGGAAAGAACAAAAAGTGCAAGATATACAGTCACAGTGCACTAGTAATACTCATAGATGATTTTATTAGGTGGCAGTGGTATCTACTCTAATTTAGCTGTCCTCAGACTGCCCTTTTAAGGAACTGACTCCAGAGCTTTACTCACTTGGTCATAACTGAGGCATTAACTAGAATGGAATGACCCAGGATTTGGCTGAATTTATTGACTTTCTTGGCAGAACTTCTGACTGTGTGTTTAGACACATTATTCCAAGTTAGGGCAGATCTGAGTTGGTCGCTGGGTATATCACACGCTAGAAGTAATGACCAGGAGCATTCTCTATAACCAACCCTAAAAAAGGAACTACTAATATGGTCCACTCAAGGTAACATATGATAGAAGTCCTTCACATTCAGTTGTGGAACATATTATTTGTATTTTTGGCAACATATGTATTTTCCCAATGATAATTTGTTTAAGCTAATATTAAAATTTGTTTGCATTCTTTGAAAACTGTCAACAGTAACAAGTGGTGCCAGAAAAAAGGATAAGCTAGCCCAGCAATAAAAACCTAATTACAACATTAGGGAGAATATAAAATAAAATATTAGTATATGAGAGGATCTCATCAAAGCATACATACTATAATATGCAAAAAGAACAGAAAAGGAGATTTACTTTTTTTTGCAATTACCTGCCGGGAAGCATACAAGGAATAAACTGAATTTGTGAGAAAAGAAAGCAAAACAAACATTTGATCCAGTGCTAAATAAATATGGGACTTATTTACTACTAACACAAGGTCATTTTCAAGAACTTTATAATGGATTTAAATAATGGAGGCCCTTTATTACTTATTTCCCACATCTCTATGCTACTTAAAAATTAATCAAACAGTGATCAGTAAAGCACATTGATCTGAAAAAAACTCATTTTCCCTCAAACACAATGTTGAATTCTCTAAATGGTCCTAAACAGCCTGTGTTGAGTGAAAGATAATTGTTTTGGCCAAACCAAATTTGGTTTTGGTAGAGTCAGGAGTTGAGAAAGAATGCAATCTACCACGATGCAGGAGTCAACCTCTTCTGATGGAGGATAGTGAGCCTGTGAGAAACCTCATTCATGACCAGATTATTTTTATTTCTGAGGCATGAAAAACATCTCTTTATTCATTAGCCCCTTATTTTCTCAAATCAATGTATAATTTTATTTTTCTTAAGTAAAGCTGAATAAAGAATTGACCCAAAACCTGTATTTCCCACTTGATACCTCTGAAATACTTAGAGTTTGTGAAATACTAGACACAAAGGCCAAATGATCTAGAGAAGAATTTTTAAAAAGCACTCAAACATTACTTTAGGTCAGTATATTTTACCACAAAAATCTAAATTCAAAATGCTATTCATATAAAGAAAAAAAACCTTCAAAATTTTATCTGACATTTCAGAATGTTGCTTGTAAAATTTGTATAATTGATTTGGCACAGTATATCCTCATAAAATCAAGGCTGGTAATACATGGCACAAGACTAAGAGGCCAACTTTCACCTACTTAATTCTTCCCCAAATCAGGAGATCATTGACTCTCTAATAACCCAGGATTCTGATTACTGTAATATTGGTTTGTAGTAGAATTTGACCTGTACTTAGTTTTGTAAAACTGTATGTGTTAGAAGTTACATTTATACTCTTTCTTTATTCAGTTACTCCTATTACATAGAGATCAACGACCATGCTTTAAAAAGACACTCTTGTGTGATCCTATTAGGCTCTAAATGAGATGTTGGATTTCAAGAGTTTACTTAGCTTGAAAGTAAATAAATTAAACTTGCTTCCTTATGGGATTAAGATGTACCTGAGAGTTCCTCACTACATGGTTATTTTAACATGTTATTCTAACTAGAATCACAATAACCGTGATTTTTAATTTTATCAGATTTCTTCTTATAAAATTAAAGAATTAGAAATTACATTTTTACCAAAAAAATCACATTTTTGCAAATTATGGCTTCCAGCAGAGATCAAATCAGTAAAGAAATCTGTATTAACACGTATTTACATATAAGAGATACGCAAACAAAGAATTCACCCCTAATGTAGTCAAATAATGGCTATCCATAATGTTTGGGTAAATACATGGCAAACAGGCTGTAGGATTTGCCCACTTACCTTTACAGCTGCTCAGTCTAGTAAGACCTTTGCTGCCTTTATCCTATTCTAGGACTGCCCGAGGAGTCTAGGCTGCTTCTTACCCTCTCTAGGACACAGTTTTACAAGCTCAAATCCAGACATTCCGAGAATGAATTCATTTCCTAGGCACTCAGAAAACAGCAAATCTTTGGGGGTAGATACAGAACCATAGTTTCAGAGTAACAAGCTTCCTTAGAACCTTGTTCCATAATGCTGGTGCTTTTCTCCAACCTCCAAGGATAAAAACCCCTTTAGTTTCTTTACCTAGATGTCTCTCTAGTCCCTTCTGTAGACATTATTATAGTATTAATGAGAATGGTATTGTCTAGTCACCTATTAGTTTGTTCTGAAGTTCTCGTAAATTGTAGGTAAAAAGGAAACAGAAACTTGATTAAATGGGTCAGTTCATCTGGGCCCAATCCCCAAATCTTAATGCAAATGCTTTGATTATTTGCTTACTACTTGACTTTTAATCATATATACTGAATAGATTATGTAAGGCAACTTCAAGGATGTCTTCTGTTCTGCCATCCAGCAGGGTTCCAAAACCATTTTCTAACTATAATCAGTTGGTATATAGTCATGAAATTCCAATTTTGTTCACTATTCACTTAAACAAAATATGATTTCTAAGAAAATACATCAAAATGTATTGAGAAAATGCCCCTCAATCCCAAGGAAACATGGCAAGTGTTCCAAATGACTTTAAAGATCTATTGCTTTCTGTTTCCTTCTTTAATATTACACTCTTGATTCATTCAACAACAATCTGCTAAATCTCTGCTAAGACAGAACACTGGAAGCTGAATCCTACCACCTTAAATCATTCATGTAATTGGGAGTACCCCTGACCCTGAAATTGCCTTATGAAGCTCTATTTGAACAGAATGTATTCTGTCCTCTATACCTTATTGTCAGTCCTAATCGTGACTTTCAGTTGTGGTAGTACACGTTCTACTTCGAGACTCCATTCTGCAGCATCTGTTGTGGATTCCAAAATATCTTCTTGTTTGGCAGACTCGTTCATATCCTAAGAAAGGAAAGATATCACAAGATTGAGAGTTTATAAAAAGAAACAGTAAAATTTTGAGGCATTTTAGCAGGACTGCACAATTTATACCAAGCAGGGTAGTGTCAAAATTAGTGGCAGAAGTTCTTCTCTGTCCTCCTAGCCACGTTGCAAGAAAACAAAGCACAAACCTGGTAGAATGGCACAATTAGCATTTTTAAAAAGAAGCAAATATATGATTCAACCGTTTTGACAAAAAACAATGCTTTTGAGATATCAGAGTGAACTCAATGGGAATACTATCAAATGAACAAGCCATTTAGTTATGTTAATTGGTAACAGTAAAGGAGTACACACATTCACACATTTGGTAAGAAAATATTGTCTCAGTTTGAGTTTTCTATGCTGAAATACAAACCCCAAATCTGAAAGACAAAAAAGATAAGATCCCAGAAGCCAAGGGGTCACTACTTAGAAATTTTTTGTTCATAATTAAAGTGATATTTTGGTTAGGTCTAACTATAACATAGCTTTAAAATGTGATTTAACACAGACCTATTTGAACTCAAAAAGGGTGGGGGCCACATTTCTGCATTTGGTTTCTGCTGTTGAGTAATAAAATCAATCCATGCCTGTTTTTCAGTTACAAAAGGAAAACCTTTTTTTGTGTGTGTTTTTTTGTTTTTTCATTTTCTCAGTCTTTCACATTTCGGCATTAAGTATATATGGATCTGAAACTGTAAAGAATATACAAGTTGATGATTTAAAGATAAAGCCTAACACATTAATTTTGGTAGCAATTTTTCCTTTAAGCTTCCTTGATAAATTAAATGTAGAAACATAAAAATTTATTAATATAGAAAAAATGAAACCTGAGAGATACAAACAGCCAAATACATATGTACATGGATTCCAGTTTGAACAAGCAATCTGTAAAAAGATGTTTTTGAGACAATCAGGGAAATTTGAATGTGGAAGAGTATTAGATGATGTACGGAATTACTACTAATGTTATAGGTATTATAATGGCATGACGGTTATGTTTAAAAACAAGGCCTTATAAATTAGAGACAAATACTGAAATATTTACAGGTAAATGGACGTGATGTCTGAAATTTAAGATGCTACAAGGCAAAGGAAAAAGAGGGGGCCTCTAGAGGAAACACGGTTGACAAACTATTAACTGCTGAAGCTGGGTAATGTTACCTAAGAGTTCATTATCTTGTTCTCTCCACTTCTGTTTATGTTTGAAATTTCCCATAATACAAAACTTAAAAATAAAAGATTATATAAAAAGCTCATGGTGAAATTTCATTCTCAGTGTGAATTTATGTCACTAAAAGACGTTTCTATACAAAGGCTTATTAAACTAGTCTTTACAATCCAGTCTAACGCTAAGTATAAGAATAACCTTATATCAGGATTTGTATTTTGGTGGGAGATTGAGGTCTTTAAGGGCTTTAAACTCCCGACTGAGTCTCTAGAACACTGCTGGCATTAGAAAGCCTCTCTCTCCCACCTCCTAGCTCATATTAGCAAGTCCTGAACAGACTCAGAGCCCTAAAAGGAGCATATGTTGCTTTTTGTTCAGAAATTCAGGGGGCTGTCTACGGCCATACCACCCTGAACGCACCCGATCTCATCTGATCTCGGAAGCTAAGCAGGGTCGGGCCTGGTTAGTACTTGGATGGGAGAAATTCAGGGGGCTATATACTTCTACCACACAATTAGAGGATGGATAACTAATACATGCTTTCCCATTTTACAATATATGGTCTGAATTTATTCAGGTATGTTCTACTTAAAAAACCAGAAGTATAAAAAAATAAGCATTAATATAAGTAAAATGTGGAAACTCTAAGTGAAAAATGCTCAAGATTCTGCTTCAAACATTAAGGTGCTCACTTTAATATAGAAACATTGTATTATTTTGAGTACTAACAGAATGCTACATGCATCTATATAAAGTGAATCAGGGTAGCACAAGAGCACCATGGGGGGGGGCAGTATTCACAAAGTAGACACCTGTGAAGTTTTATGAGACAAATGTGACAGCAGGAGAAGCGAGACAGTCTCCCAGTTGAAACCTAAAGCCACAGGGAACGTTTTCTGTTCTGCCACTGAGACAAAGGGGCATGTCCTCTCAGCAGCAATTCTGTATGATTCTTAATAGAACGTAGATGTTCTGGTCCCTGATTTACAAATAAGTTTTGCTTATGGAACCACAATTTGGGTGAACTGAAGTTGGGTACTGCTGATTAAATACCGAAGCCAATTCTCAACTCCATCCCCTCATTCCCATTCCTTCTTTTTCCCTTCCCTACAGGAGGGGGGAGTCCAGAATCACCAAACAAGGCTGGAGAGGGTACTCATCCATAGTCCCACTTTCTTCAGGCCTCAACTCATAGGACTGTTCAAGTTGTACATAACATACTCAAAGATTTTCCTCAAGGAAGGGCACATTTTTCTAATTTTCCCAAAGGCAAATGGGTTAGTAGTGGCCCTATCTGAATCAGACTCAGAATCTAAGAGTTACTAAGGTACATGGAGATCAAACACTGAATTAAGACATCCCAGTTTCATTTATATTGGCCCTTTAGTAAGTAAGAACTCTTCTTAAGTTCTTATTTGGTTCCCTTAAGCAATGATTTGCAAATTCCTACTCCCAATGTCCTAAAGTGATTTAATATAGCAGCTCAAATGTCTTCACTCACTCCTAGGCCACAGTTAATATATTGGGGGGAAATGGCCTCGTTACTAAATGAGGAAGGGCAAAAAGAGAACATTAGGCTTGGTAGAGCAGCATTAACTTATTCAAACTATATAGTCTCTTTCTGTTTCTGTGTTTGCGCTTCTATTTCCTAACTTCGTTCCTCAGTCAAAATTTCCTAACGCCTAATAAGTGGATACATTAACTGAGTGAGCCCTACATATGAAGTAGAAATCACTTTAAAACTGTGTCATGTCTTGGTTATAATAACTTGAGAAAACCTTTCCTTTCCAATTGTACCTCCATTTAATAAATGGTATTTTATGTGGAGATATTAGTAAAAGAGAAATAAACTGCTGTTTCCATTTAATCAAAATTTTATATCAGCATGACAAAATCTCAGTCCCTCTCTGAAACAGCATTAACTAAGATAAAGCATAGCTCCTGGGAAATTGAGTTTTCTAGCTAATGCTGCTGAAGAAACAATTAGAAGCTCAATAAGACACAAGCTATCCAGAAGTCTCATTTATAATTAATTAATTTACCAGTAAGCCATTTGTAAAGCTTCTACAACATGCAAGGTAAGAATCCAGGCACTGTGTTTGGTGTGGGAAGATAAAAGCATTTAATCCCTGCCTGCAAAGAGTATATAGCCTATTAGGGAGAGTCTCAGGCTAGTTTATGGAGGTAATAAATGGACCAAAGGAAAAAAAAATTATGAAAACTGACTCTAAGACTGCCAAAGGAAGAACTGAAGATAGTCTAAACCATCCTATAACATAAACCTAGGCTCAAATAGTGGGGCATACCACCAAAGTCCATTCAAGGAAGTAATCTCCCCTTTTCCAGGTAATACTAATGGGATGGTTAAGCATCTGAAGAAATACTATATTCTGTATATCTGTTTATATATATATAATAAACACATAAAATTGGATGTGTGTGTGTATATAAACATACATAGGTGTGTATATATATATAAAATTGGATGTGGCCAGTCTTATGGTTACAGAGGTAGAATAAGGGAAGGCCTCATATATCAACAAGGGAGGGTAAATAAAGCCCTTTGCAGCCTCTGAGCTGTTGGGTAGCCTACAGAGTGCTGCGAAGCTGTTCTGTCACACTAGGTTAAACGCAGTACAAAATTTGATACATCTTCAAAATATCTTCACCTCTTAATTAACACTGGAGACTCCAGGTAGGCCATGACTACCAGCAGGGGAAGTAATGGATCTGATATTAACAGAGGGAGACTGGCCCATTAACAAGTATATTTTTTAAAATTTACATTCAATTAATTAACATATAGTGTATTATTAGTTTCAGAGGTAGAGTTCAGTGATTCATCAGTCTTATATAACACCCAGTGCTCATTACATCACATGCCCTCCTTAATGTCCATCACCCAGTTACCCCCTTCCTCACCTCCCCTCCAGCAACCTGCAGTTTGTTTCCTATGATTAAGAGTCTCTTATGGTTTATCTCCCTCTCTGATTTCATCTTGTTTTATTTTTCCCTCCCTTCCCTATGATCCTCTGTTTTGTTTCTTAAATTCCACAAATGAGTGAAATCATGTAACTGAATGGATAAAGAAGATGTGGTATATATATATATATATATATATATATATATATATAATGGGGTATTACTCAGCCATCAAAAAATGAAATCTTGCCATTTGCAATGATGTGGATGGAACTAAAGGGTATTAGGCTAAGCGAAATAAGTCAATCAAATAAAAAGACAATTACCATTAACAAGTATTAATACAGAAAACCGTCACAAGTGATACAGTAGAAGCACTGGTCACATTTTTGGTATACCTGATGAAATACTATCTTAAGCAAAGAATTAAAAAAAAAAATCTCTTTGGAGTGAAACTATTTCTAGTATGTAGTACATACTCATTATTGGAAAACTCCATAAGGGAAAGGGGACTAAACATTACTGGACAAAGCAATGTTGACTCTGACTTCCTGATACCAGCAACAGTTACCTATTCATTTCAGTTCTGCTATAATAACAAAAATCTAGTTATTATATTGGGATCTTTTTGATCCCAAGGGTCCAAATCAGGTTGGGCATTTAGCTCTGGTTAAGACATTCCACTGGGAATGAAGAAGAAAGCTAGAAGTAGGGTGAAGTAGAGTTTCTAAAATTTGACTAATCATGGATACCCTACAGTACTTCCCTTACTGCGGGAGAAATACCTTGTCTGGTAAAGGGAACATACATGGCTGCATGGGCAGACCCAAGAGTGAAGTTCAAGGCTCAGGCATCCATGAGAAGATGTTTCCTCAGGAATGGGACCCTGCATCAGAAGTTACAGAGAGATCTTAAATTCAGATAGGAGCCTGGCCAAGAAAACATAGATCGTGAGGGCCTGGGCAGAAACTGGATTCACAGACTTTCTGGTGAAAATGGGAGAAAAAGGGAGGACCAGCAGATCCTAACAATGAATTAATGAAGCAAGAGCAAGTAGAGGCTCTTGAATCTTCAATTACCAAGCCCAAATCCCTATCTAAGAATGAGATAGACTGTCAGACTGGATCCTGGAAACTGGTAAATGCTGACACTTACTAACCATAATTTAATCTTTTTATGATGTCTCTTATTATACTAATTCTGTAATACAGTGATGCTCTCAGGACTGAGAAACCTGGGTATGACTGATCCTGCATTAAATGTTCCCAGATAGCTATAATTTTGCATTCTTATGTCTGCTTTTAAAGTTTTCCTGTAGCCTTTCTTGGTATCAAATGCCAATGGTCACCTCTGGTTGTCTGCTTGATTGCCTGTAGCACCTCTTCCTCCTCCTAAACTTCTATGGGCTTAGAAACCTAGTATCCAAGTTTGTTAGAATTTAGGCAAAGTGAGAATACAGGGGAAATATGTGAGAGCTGGTGAGAGTGGTGGTGGTGATGATAACGTTGGGACTCTTCACAGATTTTTTTTTTTTTTTTTTAAGATTTTGTTTATTTGGGGCGCCTGGGTGGCTCAGTTGGTTAAGCGACTGCCTTCGGCTCAGGTCATGATCCTGGAGTCCCTGGATCGAGTCCCGCATCGGGCTCCCTGCTCAGCAAGGAGTCTGCTTCTCCCTCTGACCCTCCCCCCTCTCATGTGCTCTCTCTCATTCTCTCTCTCTCAAATAAATAAATAAAATCTTAAAAAAAAATTTATAAGATTTTGTTTATTTGAGAGAGAGCATGCACACATGTGAGTGGGGGGAGGGGCAGAGGAGGAGGAAGAGGGACAAACAGACTCACACTGAGTGTGGAGCCCTACACTGGGCTCCATCTCACCACCCTGAGATCAAGACCTCTCCGTAAACCAAGAGGTTGATGCTCAACAGACTGAGCCACCCAGATGCCCCTTCATAGACATTTTTTTAATGGAAATGGTTATACTTACTTTGGTTGTTCAGAGGCCTTTTTGGAATCTTCCTAATTTGACACTTAGATCCATATAGGAAATAGGATAGGTGGCCAACAAGCTAAGTACTAACTATATATGGCATTACTATTATTTTTTAAAGATTTATTTGGGAGAGCGAGCAAGCGTTGGGGGGGGAGAGGCAGAGGGAGAGGTAGGGAAAGAATTTCAAGCAGACTCTGCGCTGAGCGAGGAGGCCAACTTGGGGTTCAATCCCAGGACCCTGAGATCAGGACCTGAGCCAAAATCAAGAGTCAGACCAACTGAGCCACCGAGGTGCCCCTGGCATTACTATGTATTAAACAGGGTTTTTCCTAAGGGTATCTAATGTCCCTCTTTCTTTATCACTGATCAGTAAAAAGCTAGAGGGATAAATAAGGTATTTCAATCAAGAAAAGTGTTTCCTTGAAATCCAGTGATTTTAACAAATCACACTGAAGGCACAGAGTTAAAACCTTTCATGTCCCTACAAGTCAATTCTTCTTCATGATTAAAGAAGCATAAATCATGAGTCTGATACACTATTTTCTTTTCAAATTAGGTTTTAAATGATTTAACACTATATTACTATGAACAAAAATGTTTAATACCATACAAAAAGTATTTTCAGATTTGTTCTGAATAGCTAAATTAAACCCTGGCTATAATCCATCAAAAGAAATAGATAGATGGTAACCTCTGTCTTTAAATATATGAAGTTCATAAAAGTTTTCAATTCAATTTTAAGACTATCAGAAGAAATTTTATTCTGTTATAATGTGGACTAAGATTTGAATAAATTATGCTCACAAATAAAAAAAAGTTAAAAAGCTCCCTACACACAAAATCAATTTAATTTTCTAATAAGAAATCTGAAATTATTTTTGAATGAGAATTCAACTTCTAGTAATTATTCCTGTTTAATATCTCAAACACCTGTCTTTGCTACTATTTCAGCTATTTTAATGTACAGAGTGCTAAGGTAAAATCATCCCTGATTTTTTTTTTTTAAAGATTTTATTTATTTATTTGACAGAGAGAGACACGGCGAGAGAGGGAACACAAGCAGGGGGAGTGGGAGAGGGAGAAGCAGGCTCCCCGCAGAGCAGGGAGCCCGATGCGGGACTCGATCCCAGGACCCTGGGATCATGACCTGAGCCGAAGGCAGTCGCTCAACCGACTGAGCCACCCAGGCGCCCCATCCCTGATTTTTAATTTTCTCAAGATAAAAACCAAAAGAAAGCACCCCAAGAAGTATGTATGGAAAAACTACCATAGACACTATAGCTGGTGTTATAGAGTATACAAAAGTAAGTTTAATTCTTTATGGAATGAATATCTATAAGGCATCTTTTCTCTGAGATGGCAACCTATGGATATACCAGTGCCCAAATACATTTGAAGAGCTCAATTCATATACCTACTGTGAGGGACATGAAAATCCAATTAACTGTCAAGATTACATAGTCCCAAGACTCAAGGAAAAGGCAACTAAATTGTCTTGAGAACTGCCATGGTGTGGTGTAAAATGTCAAGAGGGTGGGTCTGGAATCCCATCTCTGTTCAAATTCTACCTCTACCACTTATTAGCCATTGGTCAAGTTACATAACCTCTCTAAATCTCAGGGTTCCCGTCTGTAAAATGGGGATAATGGTACCCCCACCTCATTGGAAGGGTTGTGGTGAGGATTAAATTATATGATGTATTTTAAAAGGCTTGCACAGCACCTGGCACATAGTAAGCCCCAGTGTATTTTAGCAGTTACTAATACTATTATTATATGCCAAGCATGGTACTAGATGTTTTCACCTATGTTAAATGCCCATAATAGCACCATGAATCAAGGGAGACTTATTCCCATTTTGCAAATGAGAAAAGTGAGGTATAGAGCAGTTAGCCAATTTTCCGTATGTCTCATCATTAGTAGAGTTTAGGGCCCAGGCAATGTTACTCTAGAACACAAGCTCTTAGATACCTTACCAAATGCCTATCAATCCTTGTTATATAGGTTACAACTATGTTCCCCCAGTTTATCACTTGTCTTTTTAACTTCATGGTGTTTCCCATTCCAACCTTTTGTATATAGGCTTTAATTTTTATGCATTCAGATTTATCAGTGCTTTTCTTTTGCGGTTTTTAGTTTTCTTGCCAGGCTTTACCATGCCAATTTCAACCCGTGCGTATAACGCTTGTCACTCATGTTTTTGTTTTTGTACCTCATCATTTTCTAATTTGTTGATCCATGTGGGGTTTATTTGGGTGTACAATATGAGGGAATAGCCTATCTTTTTTTGCCAGATGGGCAGCCTATTATTCCATCACCCTTTAATTGAACAGTCCAGTTTTCCCCACTTATTTGTACTGCTTCCTACATTATTAATACCACTATATCTTTGGATGATTCTTTGAACTCTGCACTACTTCATCAATCTATTTCTGTGTATAATTTTTTTTCAGACTTATGAAAAAATTACACAAATAGTACAAAGAATTCCCATATGCCCTCATCCACATTCACCAAACATTGGTATCTTACATAACCTCAGGGCAATTATGCATAAAGTGATATAGTGTTTATAGTATAGTGCTGAGATTTGGGGATATTTTCAAATTTTTCTTTATACTTTTTTGTGCCTTTGTTTAAAAAAAACAAGGAATATATTTCACTCTAAAAAAGAATAAAGTATTTTCAATAAAAGCAGGTAAAAATAATAAGTTTGATTAACTTCCAGAAACTAGATGGTATGGGTGTAAATGCTTTAGGAATTTGAATGAGAGAAGTGTGTTTTAATGGAGATGATGAGATCTAAGTTTAACCTTATAAGGATGTATGGAATGCAAATAGGCAGAAAAGAGACAAGCCAAGTGTTTATAGTCAGGAAAGCACCATAAGCCAAGATACTGAAATAGAAATGCACATGGCTTGTGAAGATCTTATCAAGAGCGACTAGGGGCTTAGAAAGGCAAATACCGGGGAGCAAAAAAAGAGTTAAATACTTTTTGAAAGACCTCAGAAGCTAAGCTGAGGAATACAAATTTTGTCCTCTAAGCTAGAAAGGAAGTCAAGAAGAGTTACAAGCAAGGTAAAATGACTTTATTTATCCAAGAAATCTTTCTTTAGCACCTACTATATGCGAGGTACTATTCAATACCAGGGACAGTTAATAAAATGTTAAAAATCCCTATGAAAGAACATTCTAATTACGTTTTATGAAGATTTATGGGTTATAGATTTGTGGGTCATAGAATTGAACGGGGCTGGGGTAATTGGGAAGGTGTCACTAAAAAGGCAGAATTTGAGTTGAACTTTGAAGGCTTAAAAGTCAGGTAGAGAGATGATGGGAAGACATTTTAGATAGGAGGCAAAGATGAGAACAGATACGCTCATAAGGTGTTTGAAAACCTGTGAGAGGATCCATTTATCTAGAATAAAGTTATTCCAGCAGAAGAAAATAAGGTTGGCTATATGGACAACTTGTCAAATTGTTAAGAGTCTGGAAATTCAGACCAAAATATTATTGTTTTATAATCTATATAAACTGACCTGTAAACAGTGAAAAGCCATCAAAAGTTACTGAACTCAGAATGACCTTTTAAAAGTCGTTTGGTAAGTAAGATAAAAGAGTAGTGAAAAATATTGTGCAAAAGGTGAGGGTGGAATTGAAAGAGGAGAATCAAAGACCACTCAGGCCATTATTGTTACATAATCCAGACAGGAGATGAAGCGGACATGACCTTGAAAGATAGCTGAAGGGATACATATGAGAGATATTTCAAAAGCAGCATCTGCAGGTCTTTGTGACCAACTAGATGTCCTGGATTAAAATGAATCATTAGACAAATATTCAAAGCACTAACACTGCGAGAGGTGGATGGGTAGGGTTGGGTGGATTTAAAGAATATAGGTTTCTGTAAGACTGAGAAAAGCACACATTCTGGGTACCCATCTAATATATGGAATTACATAATAAATATCTGCTACTGGCATGGATTCAGGAAATATAATCTATCCATTTATATGACAGCTCTCAAATGAATCCTGAAAAAGATCATATTACTTTTCATCAAATTCCCCTTAGTCATTTCTGTAGGGGAGACCTTAGGTGATAGGAGATTTAGTCTAGTGGGCCTTCAGTAAGAATCCATGTGACATATTATGAAAATAAAGACATGATATCACCAAGACTTCCTAATTTATATAAAAATGCAAGCTTCTTGATAACTTATATCCTATGTAAGCTTCTTACTCAAAAATACTCATGGCATATATATATATGTGTGTGTGTGTGTATATATATATATATAGAGAGAGAGAGAGAGAGATTGGGGCTTTTTCTACTCTCCTACAGCACATAAGAATGTTGGTAACATTCTAATCCCAATCCCTTAGTTCCAAACTCTAGGAAAGGTGAAAAATTATACAAAATAAGAAATGCATCAAGCTATGTGCTGTCCACAAGTTAGGTTATATTAATATCAGAACCCTGTGAAGAATGTGTCACCATTGTACAGAATAAGCAGAGTCACAGGTTAATTTACTAAGGCTAAGTGTCTAGTGATGTGCAGTCCCAATATGATTCAAGGATTATTTTCCACCATGGTGTCGACGTCGAAGGTATGGACTCAGATCTGGAAAGGACCTTGAGAAGTCCTTGCTTCCTACTTCTTTTTAGGCTCACAATAAAACCAGGACGGAAATAAGGACCTTTCCTATTCCAAGCGTGGATTCAAAAGCTACACTAAAGATCAAGCAAAACTCTCTTTTACACCCAGCAAGAACTGCCATTTGAGCTTCTTCTAAGCAATGCAGAGTACATCTTTTTTTCTCTAACCTACATTTTCTATTCACCTCCAGATGTAAAACTGATGGGGTGGTACAGGTTAGTTACCAGAGAAATAAAAGCATTTACTCAATCATAATGTGTTCCATCACGCTCAGACATGTGGTGCTTTAATTGTTTCTCCTGTGAAATACCAACCGCAGACTTCTCAGTCACAACACAGGAGGACAAACAAATGTTTTAGGAAAGGAGAGGAAAACCATTTTCCTCAAGCAGGAATCAGAACCAGTGATAACCGAGGGGGCAAGCTATATTGCAGTACAGAACAGTACTTTTCCCCCCCTATATTACTCAGAAATGACGTTTTGTCAAGAAGTGAAATGTAAATCAAATGTAAAATGATGAAAATTTAAAGTATTTAAGATATCAGCCAAAGTAGATCCATCTTCTTCCCTTTTTTGATTATAATCTTGCAGAATTGCCACAATGACACTCTAAAACTGAGATGACATTTTTTTTCTAAGCCCAGATTTTTGCTTCCTTACAGCTTTTGCTTTTTAAGCTAAAAATTCTCTCATTTTTGGTACAATGAATTTTTTGCTAAGTAATTAAAAACCAATTGTGTTTAAACTTTTTGAGATAGTTGGTTTTATGCTGTCTAACTCAGAATTTGGTTTCTAAAACCTCAAATTTAGCATCTCAAGGAAGAATGGTATCTATGGCATGTTTGAAAAAAATGTTTTGAAACGAAGTGATGGACATTTAAAAATAGAACTCAGAGCGCACAGCTTCCCTTCCATCTTTTCTTCACTGTGTGGGGGAGAAGGACACATCTGCGTTACGCTGCCACAACACTGCTATGATTCTGAGCTTCCAAATGGAGGGGAGCTACAAAGACCACTTGTAGTTACGGTGTAGCTGCCACAACCATGCAGGCAGTTTCCAGTTAACATACTCGAGATAGAACCAGAAATGGCCTGAACAACTGCCAAACACCTCACCACCAGCGCCTTCCTTCCCTGCTCCCACCCCTCACATCTCTGACATTCTACTGTACCCCTACCCATCAGGGGCTCTGCCCAACTGTGAGAGCTTTAATACAGCACCAGTGTCTTCCCCCATGACCACTCTCAAGGAGCCTTTGGCTAAATTTTGGATTTCAAGAATATTCAGGAATCAGAGGGACAGAGAGAATGTGGAAGTTTGTGGGCTAGCCTTGAAAACTAATATTTATCCACTTTTTTCTCTTCTAAGAAAAGCTCTATCAAAATTCAAATAGCTAACCTACAAATAAAATTTTGGAAGATAAAGTAATCCCTTACTAACTGCAAAAGTTGTTTTCTTTGACAATATTATATTTGGCAAAACCATAATTGCAGTAAGAGATAAATAAAAGGGCATTAAAATGTACTTTTTAAACCTCAGAGTAAATAAATATTCTGAAAAACAACTGCTTCCAATATAAACCAATTTCATCCCTGTAAGCATTCAACATTGATTGGAGAAACCATATTCTTAGAATGTCATTGTCAATGTTCATGAAACACTATTGCTATGTCATGATCCGAGTAGGCAGACACTTCAAAGTTTAGTCAGTGGGCACCTGGTAGCTCTTTACAAATTCTTCAAATTAGCAGTTACAGGATTCAAATATGTTGTGGTAGTCAGGAAGATCGACCACCAGGTCTCCTTCCAAGGAAAGATGTGCTGCCTCGCTGCAGGCCATGTGGCCAGCAGACAGCTTCCTGCTGCTGGCTACCTCAGGCTGTCTTACCTGCAGAGGCCACCTGGCAGTATGTCCCCTCCAGGGCAGCCTGCCTCCAGTGACTGAGCCAAGCAGGCAACACTTGCTTCAGCAGGTTGCCCAAAGCTTTGTCAGGCCTGAATCACAGCTACACTTCTCCCTCAGCCCAATTTCTTCCCCCTTCCTTTCAAAATGAACATCCTGCACCCCAAACTCTGGTCTCACTGTCCAATTCCAGAGAACGTAATCTGCAGCATGTCTTTTCCATGTACATTCTCTCTCACTCCATTTACCACAAATCTCAAGAAAATTCTGTGTATGCTCATCTTCTTGCATTATTATGATACTTAAGAGCAAGCACACTTTTTTAGGATCTAGACATCAATTTATTTAATGAAAGAAAGGAATATATTAGATTCCTCCCGGCATCATCCTACTTGGTACATAGAAGAGGTCATAATTATTGTTGAACAATTCTTTTCTCTATGAAGATTAAACTATACCTTGCCTATATAAAATAGCATTCATTTAAGCATGTATTCATTCAATATTATTCCATACTGAGCACTTTCTACACACCAGGCACAAATGAAAAAGTACTGAAGAAAGTTCCCACTCTAGAGGAGAGTGCATTCTAGTGACTGAGATAGACAACAGACAGAAATTGAGATATACAATAGACAGAAATTAATACATTGCCAGGGTCTGTAAAGAAAAATAAAGCAAGGTGAGAGAGTAGAGAATGACTGGAGAAGCATCTGTTGTTTCAAAACCGCAGCTAGAGAGGGACTGCTGTAATCCATAAACGGCTGGGGTGGCACAGTCACATCTACATTTTGTATATCAATTTCCTAGATAGTACATAACATTTTTGTTCTAGTGAAAAACTCATTGCGTGCAACTTTGCTAAAACAATATTTCCTCTGCATTGTGAGTCCACCTGCTGCATGAAACATAAAATCTTCAATCTATGTTACTAACCTATATAGCAGTTCTGTCTTGGGGAAAGAGCAGTCTAAGCCATCATAAGCTAGAGTCAGATACAGCTGTCTCAGGCAGATGGCTTTAGTGGGCAACATTATAAGCCTGCCAGATTTTTTAAAATATGAAAGGGTTTTCTCCCTCATTAGTACTTCATGGCTGACCATCTACAAACACCTGATGTTCAGACTTCTTCCTCTTGTGAAAATGCAACCATATATAGTCTTAGCTCAAAGGGGTTTATGTTATATAATCTTTGTCCAAAGGATCTAATACCTAGAAAATTTATAAAGGCACAGGTAGGGCAAAACTTACATAGTTCAATTAAGGTGAAAAATTGAAATCAGAACCTACAGGAACTTAAGAGTAGTGGTAGAGGCAAATTAAATTACTTTAAGTCCTTCCCAATTCTCAAACTACATTGTCCAGAGGGAATCTCAGGTGGCCTTTAGAGGTCTCTATTTATACTATCAATGGAAGAATAAATAACACAAATGACAGTTTTGTTCTGAGAATAACTGCATATTCATCTCTTTTGTTTTCTTCCCTTATACTTTAGAACTTTGCTGTCATTTTCAACACATATAGGAACACTGAGCACCACAGTATCCTTATTTAACGTAGGAATCAAACCATACCTATCCTGCTGAAGTTTAAAGCAAACTTAGTTCAAATTTAGCTACTGTAGTTTTATTAAGTTTTTTAAGAGTATATTGTCCCAAGGTTATAAATTTCAGTTTTTGTATCTGTAAAAGGGAGATAACAACATCTACCCAAATACTTTACAAGGTCAGTAAAGGATGTGTTTTAAAGTACAATTGACCCTTGAGCAATGTGGGAGTTAGGGGTGTGGACCCCCAATAACCGAAAACCTGGATATAACTTTTGACTCCCCCAAAATTTAACTTCTTTATTTTTTTAAATTAAAAAAAAATTTTTTTGAGAGAGAGTGTGCATGTGCGAGTTGGGGGTGGGCAGAGGAAGGAGAGAGAGAATCTCAAGAAGACTCCCCACTGAGCACAGAGCCCAACATAGGGCTCGCTCTCATGACCCCGAGATTATGACCTGAGCCAAAATCAAGAGTCGGATGCTCTCAACTGACTGATCCACCCAGGCGCCCTTCAAACACTTAACTTCTAATAGCCTACCATTGACTGGAAGGCTTTCTGATTAATTAATACATATTTTGTATGCTATATGTATTATATATTGTATTCTTACAATAAAGACAAAAGAAAATGTTACTGAAAAAAATCATAAGGAAAATACATTTCCAGTATTGTATTTATCGGAAAAAAATCCATGTGTAAGTGCACCTGTGCAGTTCAAACCCATGTTGTTCAAGGGTCAGCTGTACTTTGAAAACTACAGAGTGATCTGCAAATGTACTGTTACAACTGGAGTTTATCTGTTTGGATTTAAAATGATATACTGTATCAGATTATATTATATTCTCAAACTTCAATTGAGCAATAAAAATACATTTATTTATTGGGCATCTTCTGTGTTACACTATGGAGACTATAAAAAATGACAGTTATCTCCTATAATCAAGGAGTTTATACAAATCAGATTTGAGAAGGCGAATGTGGGAAGATGTGGTCTTGGTTTCTGCCAACACTTATTGAGCACTATCTATGTGCCAGACATCATTATAAATGCTTTATATGTAGTAACTCTTTTAATCTTTAAAAACCCTATGAAAAAGGTAATATTTTTATCCTCATTTTACAGATGAGGAAGATATGGCACAAGAATTTTTGGAAACCTGCCCAAGGTCAGACATCTAGTAAGTATTAAATGTATTAAAGTCAACTCACACATTCAGGCAAGTTAGCTACAATGTTACTTGTTATGTTTTATTGCACCTCAAGTTGGGCAGAAAACAAGAAATGTATCATTAACAGTAACAAATAACACTGACTAACATTACTAAGGCAGTAAATGACAAATGAAGAGATCATCCTGGGATAGAATGGCCGCCGAAGTCTTCATGATATGCGCCCAAAGCTATATCCAAACTTGTTTGTAGACTTTAGACAAGAAAAATAAAGGGCAAATGAGAATATTATATTCTATATATAGCTTTTTGAGCAAGCAATAGGTATCCCTTTATTGAAATATACATACAGGAAAATACAAAAATCCCTTATGTACTTTTGAAATATCTCATTGAGTGGGTTCTCGTTTATAGACTAGATTTCCTAATTAAAACAGAGCAAACATTGACTTAAAGCAATGTCTAACTACCTATCATACACCAGTCTTAAAATAATCCATTTTATTTCGAACAGTAACCACTTAAATATTTTCCTGTAATCAAGACCATTCAATGCTAGCCAAATACAATGGGAAATAACTTGAAATCAAATAATGTCTTTCTATAATAAAAAAAATGACAAATTATTTTCAGCTTATGTGAGAAGCACTGTGTTGATTTTCCATGGTGCAGACATGAGGCTGTCCCACTTGTCCCTCTGGATTTTTCTATTTGCTACAATTGTAACATTTTATATACAGGAAACAATTTTTTGAGAGCTACTTTTCACATGACACACAAAACAATGGCAAACAGTGGTTTCTACTTGTTTCAATTTCCAGCAGAACAAGTGTACTGATTGCTTGTTGGTCCTGTGTGTATCCCATGCAACTTACCAAGCGATATGTCTGGGCCTTTAAGACGTTGAGATCAATAAAGTTTTCTTCACTGTCTGTCTCCTCTTCCTTAGAAAAAAAGAGTTTTAAAAGTTAATAATTATAAAAAGTTATAATTTAAAGAATGTATTTCCAAGTTTTGACATGCATAATATACTAAGCTCAACACAAAGACTAATGCATGAAAAGGTATTTAAAAGCCTAGTGGTGTGCATAAAGTAGGGCATAATGTTATTAGCAGCTCATCTGTTTTTTGAGGTTTTGATGGTACCTTTTAAAATAGGGCCTTTTTATAGTCACTGAAAAAAGAAAAAAGCAGGAGAAGGGCCATTGCTGTAAAACTAGGGATAAATAAACATAAGAATAAAACAAGAAACACTGCAGAATGGCATATCTAAAAGAGAGAGATAATGGAAGGAGTTAATGACAACTTTGAGAACATAACTAAAACGGACAAAAATGAGGTTGACAGACACAGAATATTTTCACCTGCTCCAGGGACCAATCCCATTAATGCATATTTTTGACATCTCATCTCTTATATGCTCAAGTTTAATAAATTAATAAGATTAGTCATTAGTACTGCTTGGCTCATGGCCCCTAAAACTATTTAAAGATATTAAAATATTAAATCTATTTAAAGATATGAAATATATATTTAAGATACTAACCATGTATCTTAGATATTAACTATCTTAAAGGATAGTTCGAGTAGATTCCAAGTCGGTCCTGATCCCTGGGCCAACTGGTATGGGCGGTAGGGTCAGAAGTGACCCTTTGAGAGGCAATTCCTTTCCCAATATACAGCAAAAATGGAGTCTGAGCAGGTTCTAAAGCTGTGGAACAAAAAAAAAATAGCTCCCCTTTCTCTTCAAAGGTCTTCATGGTGACAAGTGACATAGTGGGTGAAAAAATTTAACAAGAGACTTAAGGACATGGTAAGACAGTGAATGGAACTTGGTGCTCAAAGAAAAAAAAACAAACAGTAAGTGTGTGTTATTTGGTGGACACTTCCACATGTACAGTTCTACAAAGCTGCAATGGAAGATTTCAAAGATAATCCTCATCTTCAAGAACTTAGAAGGATGTAAGACAGTGGTTCTCAAAATGTGGTTCTGAGATCTGCAGCATCAGCATCAGCATCACCCGGGAGCTTGTTAGGATGCAGATTCTAAGGTTCTATCTCAGATCTACTCTGAAACTCTGGGGGTGGGGATACTAAGGTAAGCTATGAGAACTATGCTAAACTTTGGGGAATTGGAAAGATTTTATAAAATATGAAGCAATATAAATGCAGAGTATAAATACACTCAAGTGACATTTATTTATTTTATGTTTACATTTTTTTTACATTCAGGGAGGAGGGACAGTGGAGCACAGAGGTGTAGACAAAATTGATGTGACTGTTTACATCTTAAATCTTAGCCATAAATGCAGATGCACACCTTTGAGATCCAGCTCAGTTTATTCTGTGTTTGCATTGATGATGACCTACTTAACAACCAGAGTAAATGATTGAAATGCCAATGACTCAATGCCCATGGGAGAAGAGACAAGTTTATTATGCTTTTACAATAACCTAATTAGTACTGTTTACATAGGGAATCAATAAATACTTGTTGAATTAGTACTGGATTAAATGCTAATAGGTAAAAAGCTTTAATAGTAGGCAGTCAAAAAAAGGATTTAAGTTACTAAATATTACTAAGAGAGCATTCAAAAGGAATTCAAATATAAACAGACTTAGAAAAAAGTTTTAAAATAAACTAAGAGGATTCTGATTTCATTAATATAGAAGACACTCAACAATTTCCTACCATTTCTTTGCCTAATATGTACTATGTGCCCTCTTAATTCTCTGCCAATTACTAAGTATATGATTATACATAGCAGGTGAAAAAATTGTTTTGTGACCAATACTTCTTTTATCTTTTTTTAAAAGAGTTATCAATGTGTCCTATCTTGACTTGACAAGTCTAAATCTGAAGGATTCTAATTTCTAGATGATTATAGTAGAACTTTACTCTGTCAGAAATAATTTTTTCCATGCTTGAGCCACCACGCAAACTCTGGCAACAAAATAATGTAACATCCCACAATCCAAACACTTTTTGGCACTCATCTCCTTAGCAAGAGGGATGAAGAGGTAACGGAGGGCTACTCAGAATAACATGATGACAATAAGAAAGAAAGAAAAGGAAAAAATTCAAGAGACTTTTTAAGTAAGGGAACCAGCAGCCTCAGAGGCAACCCTTTGAGGAAGACCTTCCGTTTGGTCTAATGATAGTAGAAGGTCTTTACCTTACAGTTGGGATAAAATATGCAAAGAGGCAGCTTCCTAGTTTGTTTCTCTAATTTACACACCTAATGATGCTGCTTTGGATTTTAAAGGGTTCTCAGAAAAAAATTAGCTATAATTTCTAAAAGTTACATAGCAATTTGCTGACAAGCTGATTTTGAGTCCAATATTGAATGAATACCCACTTTGCACTAGTAACCTGGAGATAGAAAAAAAGTGCAAAATTGGTTTCCATCCCTACAGAGTCTTCTTTCTGACTAGTAGGTTTTTGTACTTTTTTCCCCCTGACTGGCAGTTTTGAGTTATGTCTCTGAAGCTAAATGTTAATGTACTAGGACCAGATTTCTATCGATAAACCATTAACTAATAAAGTTACTAAAAAGAGAAGATGAGGAAAATACCTGAGTAAAATAAATGAGGTCAACGAATGGGAATATGTGAGAACTTAACATTTTCTGAGCCTGAATGGAAAGACCTATTACACAAGGAATAAAGTTGAAACTCCTTAAAATGGCCAAAATGATCTGGACCTGGTCTATCTTTCCTGTGAATCGTAAACCACACACATGCATACACCCGCCTTACTTAGGAAATCTGGCCCCAGTGGTCTTCTCTCAGCTCCTTGATCAAGCTAAGCTCCTTCCTGACTCAGAGCTTTTGTACATGCAGTTCCACCAGGGTCTTGCCCAAAAGGTGCTCAATAAAACACATGCAGAATGAATGAACATATATTTACCTTCACTTTTAAAATGTAATCATATTTTTAAAAGATATCTTTTAAATTGATTAATTTTACAATGGTCTTTTTCCTTCTGTAAATAACAGAATCAGCTTTTTTCTATTTATGGTTTAAAATATTTATACTGCTGATAAAATACATGTTAAAAACTTTGACAATACAAAGAAGCATAGAAAAGGAAATAATTAGGGTGGCTCAGTCAGTTGAGCATCTGCCTTCAGCGCAGGTCATAATCCCGGAATCCTGGGATTGAGCCCTGTGTCAGGCTTCCTGCTCAGTGGGGAGTCTGCTGCTCCCTCTCCCGCTTGTGCTCTCTCTCACTCGCTCTCCAATAAATAAATAAAATCTTAAAAAAAAAAAAAAGGAAATAATCATCCATAATCTTTCTACCCATATATAACTAGTGTTAACATATTATTTTTTTCTTTTTTGTATATTTTACATACTTGGGTTTATGTACAGCAGAAATTATCATCCCTGTATCACTAACATTTCTTTGTAAATAATTTTAATGGCTACATAATATTCTACTATTAGGATATAGTCTATTTAATGGTTAGTTTCAGCATTTGCTAAAAAACGATGAAGTGATTCTTTGTGGCATATAATAGTTTAACAAATTAAGCTGAAATATAGAATATACTTATTATCTAATGATTTATTTACTTTTTAAAGATTTTATTTATTTATTTGAGAGAGAGGTACAAGCAGGGAGAGCGGCAGAGGGAGAGAGAGAGAAGCAGGCTCCTGGCTGAGCATGAAGCCCAATGTGGGGCTCAATCCCAGGACCCTGAGATTATGACCTGAGCCAAAGGCAGATGCTTAACAGACTAAGCCACCCAGGCACCCCTTATCTAATGATTTAAAAATTCACTTGGAAAATGTAATTGGCTTATGACAATAACATACACTTTAAAAAAAGGGTTTTTCCCCTGCTATTTCAATTTCAGATCATAGGTATACTTCCTAAAACACCACGGTCAATCCATCTCTGGTTCTGAGAAAGTGCTCTCTTTCTCTACCATTTTACTAGTTTAATCTGTTATAGAGACTTAATCATTTAGTTTCACAATATGAATGGAATGTTAAGAATGGTAAAGGCCCATATGCTGCCAAACAATTTAAATACCGTTGGTATTTATAAGTATTTTTAAAAATTCCTAAAGGGTAGTACTTATCCTAATTTTAGAAGCAAAGAAGAGTTGCTGAGAAATGAACAGTGTTCTTACGAAGTAGAATATATTAATCCTAAACCCTACTATTCTTTTTCAAGTTCTTTAGTATTTATGGCCTACTTCAAATCATGAATGGTTACTAATAAAATATTTACTCTTATAACTAGCAGTCTACTATTTCCTGTCTACAGTTTAAGAACCTCTGCTATAATTCAGACTTCAATCATTAGAAAACATGAGCATTAACTTAATCAAAGGTCTAAATAACTGATTCTTGGTACTCTATTTAAAAGCTTTTCTTCTCTAGAAACAATGAAATGAAATATGTTCCTAAAAATGAAGTCTAGGGGAATTAAGAGAGGGGAAAGGAATTCAAAGGTAAAAAGAAACAAAAAGTTCAGCAGCACACATACCACAAATTCTTCATCCACTTTATTTAATGTTAATTCTGCATCATCTTCTGGGACAGTTTCTTCTTCTAACTCTTCCACTGGGTATGTTGGTCTAAAATAATAAGGCTTAGTATGTGATGAGAGTTAAAAACAAAACATTTTAGCAAGACAGAAAGGTATAATGTATTTTAAGAATCCCCTCTACACCAGATCTTGTCCCTTTTTACCCCCTTTCCATAATCACTGTTACATGTTTGATGTATTCTTTTTGAAACTTTCTATGTAAAGAAGCAAAAATGTTTATCTCCAAATTTAAAGAATAAATATACACAATTGGGATGATATAATGCATATTGTTATCCAACATACTTTTTCACTTACTAATTTACCACATTTAAGTACATATACATTTTTCTCTATTTTTCCCCATACCTGCACTGTATTCCACTGAACAACAGCACCATAACTAATTTAATTAGAAACTGAGGCTGAACACTGAGGTGGTTTCTAGTTTTTTTACTAAACAATATTACAGAGATCATCCTTGTACATTCATCATTATGTCTATCATTTAGAATAAATTTATATAATAGCTGGGTCAACAACTTTGT
The DNA here is from genome assembly GCF_029215605.1 of Mirounga angustirostris. Lineage (NCBI taxonomy): Eukaryota > Metazoa > Chordata > Mammalia > Carnivora > Phocidae > Mirounga > Mirounga angustirostris. The sequence goes on from NW_026991709.1 coordinate 54,067,800, forward strand.
ACATATTATTGTTTTTCTGTATGTTACCAAAAACCAATTTCCAAAATGTTACTCTAATTCACACCCTCAACAACAATGACTCTATTTCTATATGTTCACAAATACTGCAAACAAACTTTAATCTTTGCCAATCATATAAGTGAAAAATCTAATTTTAATTGCATTTCTTTAAGAGAGTGAGTGAACATCTTTTCATGTTTTAATTGGTTATTGGTGTTTCTTTTTCAGTGAAATGCCTATTTATGGCCTTTGCCCTTTTGTATATTAAGAAAATTAATGCTTTGCCTAGCTTGTGTCAAAAATATTTTTCCTAGTTTATCACTATAATCTTGGCTATTCAGGACTGTTACAATTCTTATTACATAGACTTGGCAACCTTTCCTTGTGTGGATCCTAGCAGTTTTAACATCATATATACATGGCTTTTCCTTCACATGACACATTCCCACCCCTCTTTGACCTTTTAGTATTCCTATAGTTTCATTTTTCACATTTATATCTTTGACCAATCTGAAATTTATTTTGATAGAATAAGAAGGGTTCCAGTTTTGTTTTTTTTTTTAAGATTTTATTTATTTATTTGACAGACAGTGAGAGAGGGAACACAAGCAGGGGGAGTGGGAGAGGGAGAAGCAGGCTTCCCACTGAGCAGGGAGCCCAATGAGGGGCTGGATCCCTGGACCCTGGGATCATGACCTGAGCCGAAGGCAGACACTTAACGACTGAGCCACCCAGGCGCCCCAGGTTCCAGCTTTCTTACTTCCAAAATCTAATCAGTGGTCCTCACACTAAGTATTGAACGACCATATTTCTCCAACAAGATTAATGACATGTATTTCCCATATTAAAAAAACCCAAAAGTATTTAGGTTTATTTCTAGAAACTTATTTAAAAATCCATACCTCAAGACAGATTAACAAAATATGAAAATCAACATTTAATATTAAGGAAAGAAAGTACTGAGAACCAAATCAGTCTTAAGAAATAAACTTCCTATTTTATTAATTAGAATTAGATAATATCTCAAAAGCACATTTCATAACTTGTCTTGGAGTCTAATAAAGAAGTAATGTGAATCATATAGTTATTCCTTATATTGCACTAACTGGTAATACTTAGGTTGAAGCATATTAAATTGCCATTTTTTAGTTCAATAGGTGAATATCAGTAATTTCATATGGTTCAAGTTGATGATGACCTAAGTCAAGTACATTTTTTTAAAGTACTTATTAATAAGGGAATAGATTATTTATAAGAGAATATAATTGAATAAACATTAAGATATTAACAGGGAACAATATATACACCTTTCCAAAGAAATTTTTTCTCATTCCAAAGCACTGCTTGCTCATGTTTTACCTAAATAATGCTTTCCACAATCTCTAACCAGTCAATAATTCCAATCTTCAAAGAACCAAGTTTATGTATTTCCTAACTATATCTTATATAAATTGACAGTTTCTGAATATTTTATTCTCTTATCCATGTGACCAACATTTATTGAGCATCTATGATATACAAAGTACTATGCTAACTTCCATAAAGTACATATGAAGAGTTCATAGTTTCTTGCAAGAAAGCCAGACCTGTAAACAAATGTTTTAATACCAAGGGATAAATACAATCATAGAAATATAAACAAATCACTCTCAGGTCAGAGAAAGAAGCAATGAACAATGCCTAAGAGAGTGTCAGGTGGCTTCTTCAGGTGGCTATTATTCTTGCCCAGTATCTATAAGCAAAAGAGAATATCCCATTTAAAGTATTATATTAACTTCCATTTTTTCCTTAAATCTACAGCTATCAATTACCCCCATATATATACTATTTTTGTGTGTATAAATAAAGAGATCTTGAAGAAATTTCCTACATTGATAAAGAGACTCAGTTATAGTTAAACCTTTAATATTATATATTTGAACTAGGAAGGGGCATGATAAAATCAGAACTGGTTGTGACTATACCAGATATTCCAATTTTGTCCATGCAGACATTTGTAATCACCTGTGGCATTTTCAGTTTAGAAGAGTCAAGAGGAAATATTTCTTGTCAGTTCAATTAAATAGCTCCAAACCCATAGAGGAAAAAGCTATCCACATAAAATTCCTATTGCAAGGTTGGGTAATTTTTTACCTTTTCCAGGTGAAACCAATATATTTTAATGCTTCTTCTGCTAAACAGTCAAGAACATAGCATACATGTTCTCCATAACCTGACTTTAATTTTGAAGGAGGAAAATCTGCAGTTCTGCCCTGAAATACAAAAGATAAACAGGGTATTACTTGTTATTTATATTCCAAATGTCAAAATATTTTAAGCAAAGTACTGCTGAATAAATGTATCACTTCTCTACTTTTCAAATAGGATTTAAAATAACTGTAATTACATTGCTTCTTAGAAATTCATCTTCTCAATCCATTGATACATAAAAAAACTAAAGGAAAATGAAGACGTTTTATTGTCAAAGGTATCAAATTGAAAGGTAATAACCTCATGACAGAAAAAGTAATAGATCCTGTTAGGGTGGAAAGAAAAAACTAGTAAAACTACTAGCTAGGTATCCTACCGTTAAACAACCATAGGAAGGACAGAGTGAATCACTTGTCAAAAGTTAATAACATGTGTGCCAAAAATTCTTACTGCCTGTCCCCCAGGAAAAGTCAGAAATGAAAAGTACAACTGCTATCACGGTATATTAAATCAAAGCTCCCTTTCAAAATACAGTGTTTCAGCTTCCTACTAGCATTTTTTAGAAGGAGAACTAAGTATCCATAAATTTACCTCTGAGACATAACAAGCTTAAGAAAAAATATTATTACTTTGGGCTATAAAGAGTACATTGAACATTTTTAGAAGTAGCATTAATATTATAATATCAACCATTCTGAGGTTTTATCTGAAAAATCCAGATATAATTTTATGTATGTATGTGTGTGCACAGACATAGTTATTCACAGAAAATTCATCTAAAAGGGTAGCATCTACATTGAATAACCAATATTAAAATTCATAACTTGACAATATTCTGAAAGAAGAGAGTTGTTTACACTTACAAATGATCGAAGCTCAGATAATATGTTAGATATAGTTGCATTAGGGTCATCATATTCTTGAGGTTGCTCAAAGGGGCGTCCTGCTCTGTTAATCAACCAAGCAGCAAGAGTGCAAAACATGTAGAACTGTTCACCAGGGTTGGTAGGCAGTGCGAAATAGTGTCTGTTTCAAAACAAAGTGGGGAGGATGGAATATAAAATATTGCAACAAGCCTATAGTAACTAAAGGGACTAAGTCCAAAATTGCTAAAGAACTTTTTTTTTTTTAATGGCTTTAAAATCAAGACATTTATAATTCACTCTGAAGTTTCTGGTAATCCAAAACACTCATATTAAAGTTTTTAATCAACAGGACTAGAGTAATTGCTACTATACACAAAATATTAGATCAAAGATCTTACACCCACTAAATGCAGGGCATGTTAAAAAACTGATCATGTACAACTTTTGCCAATATCATTTATATGTCAAGAATAATGAATAAGAAAGTACCTCTTGAAAATGGTAATTGGGAATTAAGAGAATTTCAGAGTTTAAAAGACTTTAATGATTATTCACTATGCATTTTTACAATGTCACTGGTATCTTTACATACTGTTCCTAACCTATCAAGTATGTTAAACAGTTGTTCTCATCTTGGCTGCATATTTGAAGCCCCTGAGGGAGCTCGTCAAACTATTGCTCCTGGACCAAACGTTGCTTCTTCCCTTATGAATTAAATCAGAACTTCTGGGAGTAAAGCCCCAGTACAAGTATGTTTCAAAACAAATCATCACATCCACAGTCTAACAAACATTTGTTGACTTTTGCTAAATCCCTAGCCTACTAAAAACAGTCCTACAAAGATCAATATATGATTTATACTTAAATAGGTTAAGAATAAAACTTGCTAATAATATTCAAGTCAGTTTGATCAAAGATCTTTGTTTTATGTGCAGTTATTAATTTTATGTGCAGTTTATAATTGTATTTATGGCTATTATAACTATTTTTCATAAGAATCAGCAGTCCACTCTCATGTTTCCCAAACTTTTTCCTGCAGGGTAGTACAAATGTTCTGAAAGATAACAGCTGGGAAGAAAAAGGTCAGGAAGTCCTTCCAGGTATATGTTCACAACGCTTTCAAAGTACCCACTAAAACTACTGAAAACTCATCTTTTCCTTCCAGGCTGATACCAACTCCAGAACAGAGGACTGGATACCGACAGATCCTCCAGATGTAGGACAGTGGTTCTCAAACTTAACCATGCATCAGAATCACCGAAAAGGCTTGTTAAACAGACTTCTAGGCTCCACCCCTAGAATTTCTGATGCAGTATACCTGGAAAAGGGCCTGTGGCATTGCATTTCTAATAAATTCCCAAGCGATGCTGCTGCTGATCTGATGACCACAGTCTGGGAACCATTAAATTAGGATATTGCCATGCAAATCCATGATTCAAAATATCCTGCTGAACTCCTGAGGAAATAGTACAGTGGTTATACCACTAGAATCTTAAGGCCATTTTATTTTAGTTTGAAAAATATACTTGGGGACAAAAATGCATTTTTATCATAGAAAATGTTGGTTGTTTATACTATCCTTAATGACTTATTGAAGTAATAACTCCCAATCCCAAAACTCCTATCATAGATCAAGCAACACTACTTTTTCCTCTAACTTTTCTCCTGTTAGGGACTGACTTAGCAGTATGGGCAGTTTACATAGAGCCTATATATCTTAAAATTCAAGTTACTGGAAGAGAGCGAGGAATGAAATCAAAACTGTCAAGGGAGGGGCGCCTGGGTGGCTCAGATGGTTAAGCGTCTGCCTTCGGCTTGGATCATGATCCCGGGGTCCTGGGATCCAGCCCCACATCAGTCTCCCTGCTCAGCGGGGAGCCTGCTTCTCCCTCTCCCTCTGCTGGCCGCTCCCCCGCTTGTTCTCTCTCTCTCAGTCAAATAAAAAATAAAAAAATCTTAAAAAAAAAAAAACTGTCAAGGGAAATTATTTAAGCCAAGGTATAGCCATTAAAAGAAAGTATTACAGATTTTTAATCTAAATTGCATTTTACGCAATAAACAAATATAAGTATTAACTTATTTATCTGGCTGTCACTAAGCTACACTGATTGTGAGAAAAAGTGCTAGCTGTGCATTACCCTCAACAACTAATGGCACTGACTTCAGGATACAATGGACTTTTCCCCATCAGAACAAGGCAGAACTTGAGGTTGTATGATAGACACAGTTCCCATTGTTGTCATTTCATTTGTCTTTTCCACTTCTCAGTTTCTGAGAGTACTCTTACTGCAAAGGTAGAAGTCTTTTAAACCACAGCAATCAGTCAACAAGTTTACTAACTTCATATAAAGTCAAGCAAGGTCCTAGGTACCCACAGTTACCAGCTGTAGGGACAAATTATCGCAGAGGAAAACAAAAACTAGAAATAGAGCTAATATGATAACAGTATTCATCTTTGGGGATGAGATTATGGGTAATATCAGTATTTTCTACATACTTACTTGTGTTTTTCTGAGTCCTCTACAATAGGTACTTTTATAACTTTTATAATCAGAGAAAAAGTTTGTGTTTTGTGGAGGTTTGTGTGTGCTTTAAAGACTAAGAAAGCCAAGCCGTCTTCCGGTCCTTTCAGCGATTCTGAAACTTCACTCTCTCTAAAAAATACCAAAGCTAAACTCTGTGAGCTCCGTGGCCTCTGTCGCCAAGTCTGGGGTGAAGTGCCCTTTCCTGGCTAGGAAGATGGAGGCAAGCGCTAATTCGCGTTCAAGGCTCCCCAGGAGGCCAGGAGAGGCAGCTCCCCGGGGTCCAGCCGGCACCCAGGCGCTGGAGGACGGGGGCACCCACCTGGACGGGGGCTTCAGGTTGTTCTTCCGGAGGAGTTTCTCCTCGTAGTGGAGCAGCTTCAGCTTCTCCACCAGGTCCTCCATCACCACGAACATGTGGTAGGCCGCGCCGGGCCCCCGCTCCACGACCACCTCCCCTGACCCTTCGCCGCGGGACCGAGACACTCCATCCTCCAAACCTGACGGCGTGACCACTGCGGCCGCGGCCGCCATCACGAAGCAGGCGGAAAGCGCCCGGCGTGGGCTCCGGCCCACAGACCTCCGCGGCCTCCGCCGCCAGAGCCGCCGCACCTAGGACCGCCGCGACTGGTTACCAGGCGACCGCCGGGCAACCCGTCACCAGGGAAACTAGACTCCGCCTCCTTCCCGCCCCCGTTTCTTCTAAATTCCCTCCAACCAGGGCGGGCTTTCCGGACGACGTCCCTCCGGACCCGCACCCCTCCCCCGCCTCTGGAGAGGGGGTGGCTGGGAGGCCGTCCCGCCCCTTCCTGGGGGCGTGGCGCCCCGCCTCCACGCCGGGCCACGCCTCCTGGCGGAGGAGGGGCCGAGTTGCGTCTCTGCGAGCGCTCCCGGTGGCTGGTGGCTGGCTGGGGGCGTGTTGGGCCTGGTGGTTACCGACCGCAGGGGTATCTGAGTCCGCGGTTAGCGTTGAAGAAATTAAGGGGGAAGGAGGACGCGCGCAGTCTTGGAGGCTACGCTAGCCCAGTGCTGTATTTTCACTATTCTTCTCAAAATTGAAAGTTTTCACGGTTGCAAAAATAGTCGATATCGTAGTTTCCCTTTACCTCAGGAACTTTCCAACAAGAGGTTTCTGTATTTGCTGTATTTGATTTAACAGAATATTATAAACCTTGAAGTATTATAATTCCCCCCTGTTACTCCCGCGCTGGAAAAGGAAAGGGGTGGGGAAAAGAAGGGCGGAGGATGAGCAAAAAGGAGGCACTAGGAAGGATTTGTTCTACCTCCGAAACAAGAATTCTAAATTCACATCCTGCTAATTAATCTGTTTCAAGCCCATTACATGTGGCATAAAATTTGAGGGTTCCTTGTTAAAATCAACAAAATAAAGGGGATTATCTTGAATTTCTCTGCACGACAGCGCTACGTGTGGCTAAAGAGAGGTACTACCGTACTCTGCAGCTGTTAGGAAAACAGGAAAGGTGACTTAACTGACCGCAGCTTTACAGTTCTCAAAACAGGCTTGTGTATCAAGCAGTTTTCCAAAAAGTTGCATAAAATATGAGGCAAGTGGTAGATGTGTGAAGGTTTCACGGGAGAAGAGAATGTGTGGGAAGAGGTTGAAAATGTATTTGTGTTTATGATGTGATTTGGGGGAGATCTCTGATGTATCATACCTGCTACTATAGAACAGAAGAGTCACGGTTTTTTTTGACATAACTGAAGTTTTGAAATTTATCTAATATATTTTTGTTTGTTTTAGAAAATGGGTGGAGGAGCACTTTTCATTTTAATATCAGTCTAGGCCTAACTTCTTTCTGATACTAATAAAGTTATTAAAGTGAAAAATCAAAAAGGCAAATATCTTTTTCCATTTACCAGAGAAAGGAAATACATAAAATAATTTAGAAAGTAACCAAAGGGAAGGGCCACAGAGAATTGCTTTTTAAATAAATAATGTTGCTTTTCTACTGCAAGTCATCAGCCACCTGCTTTTAACAAAGATAGGTTGGAAAATTGGATTTGATTGTACCCTACTGCAGATTTGGTCTTTTTCTTTGCTTCCTCAGAAGAGTGTTTCTCACCCACACATCGCCACCCCAGCCACCACATTTGTGGGTGAGGGATATTGTGGTACGTCTGTCTAACTTTCAGAGTACAAGATAGATGCATAGCTTTTTACAATTGGAAAAGACAAATGAAAGCTCAGATACATGCTTTGAGATGCTTGGTTAGTCAGCAAGCAACCTGTGGCTGTTTAAATGACACTCAAAAAGGTTTCAGGGGCGCCTGGGTGGCTCAGTTGGTTAAGCGACTGCCTTCGGCTCAGGTCATGATCCTGGAGTCCCGGGATCAGGTCCCGCATCGGGCTCCCTGCTTGGCAGGGAGTCTGCTTCTCCCTCTGACCCTCCCCCCTGTCATGCTCTCTGTCTCTCATTCTCTCTCTCTCAAATAAAAAAAAAAAAAAAAAAAGGTTTCAGACTTTCCAGGTAAATTGGTTCCACCCAGGGATGTAGATGTTCACTCCAGGCATGCTGCCTGCATAAGATGTTCTGACATTTTCAGAAAGTTATATATGGCACTCAAGATGAAATAGCCAAACATTGTATTTTGGCTGAGAAAATCTCTAACAACATACTTATTTTGACTAGAGGGAAAAAAAAAAAAATAGAAAAACCCACCTGTCCCAGAACCTAGCCGTTTTCTTCCCAGGTACGATACTGATGCATCCTGGCTTGAAAGCAGTATGAAGAATTATTTCTCCCCTTCATTGTTGTGAAGAAGAAAAAAGACTAAAATAAAATAAAAAGAGTGCCGCAGTAACTGTGGCACAGAAAGAATGAAAGAAACAAAGGAAAAGCCAACTGTTCAACATTTTGTGTTTTCCCATAGAAAAAAAGATGGGAAACAGCACTGAAATGTCATTTCATTTTTATAAGGCCCATGAATTTTACTGAATCTTTGTTACCCATCATAGTTGATAACACTTCTCTTTCCCTGCTGGAAGTATTTCCTTCACATGTGTGAGAATGTACACTTAAATCCTCTTCCAGCTGTTCCAGCCCCTTGGAAGCTCTGGGGTACATTTTTGTTAGCAGTTTTGCCGGACTAGCTCCTATATTGACCAGGGAGTTAGAGAAGGTCTTGAAGAGAAAGGAATGTTGAGGCATGTGCATTCTTCCTTTTAAGAATCTTAAGAGATTTATCTCTGGCTCTATGTGTTGACCACAATTAATAGCCAGGCTTCTGACTTGGACTTTTAACTCTTGCAAACTGTGAAATGATTGGAGGTAATTTTTAAGGCCCTTAAGTTCTTTTTGTGAGTGAATGGGCTAATCTCTGGAAACTGAACAGTATTCTGATCAAAGGGAGGTTTAAACTAAATGGATTTCCCGAAAGACGCTGAGCAAGGCCAGCAGTAAAAAGGAGGCAGGTTCAAAGATGGAGGAAGGCTTTCCAGCTGCAACTCCGAATATAAGAATAAGTCCTTCAAGACTGGGCATGCTTAAAGAACAAACCTGCTTTGTGTTATAAATGGCTTCAAGATGTTAAAAACTTAGAAAACCACTAATTGAAAAAACCTTCTTAGCCTAATAGAAAGTATCTGCCAAATATCTAAAAAGAAAAAGTCATGTTTAAATGTGAAGCATTAGAGGAAATGTCTTTTAAAGTCAAGACCGAGATGAAGACACTCACTCTTCTAAACTGTACTAGAGATCAGAGCCAGCACACTGGATAAAAATTAGTAAGTATTGCAGAAGAAACTGTTGCAGGTGATATGATTAAGTAAAAAATTCCAAGAGACAGCAAGTTTGCCTTCTACAACGAGATCCAAACTAAAGAAAAGTTACTAGAAGAACAAAAACCTCAAAAATAAGCCATATATAGAACACAGGAATAAGTCTATCATTATCATTATGGAGAAATCATTAAACTTTACTGAAAGTCATAGAAAAATCCAAATACGGATACGATGTTCATGAATGAGAAAAATTATCTTTGCCCAATCTTTAAACTCAATGCAATTTTCAATAAAATTACAAGAGGGCTGATACTGAAAATCATATGTAAAAGTAAATTTGAAGAAGACTGGGGAAGGAACCATGATATCAGATAGCGGTCTCCTAATCAAAGTGTAACTTAAAATAATGACATCACAGTAATAAATAGAAAATAGAAAGTCTGGAAACAGGTGAGAATTTATTTGGAAATTCAGTATATGACAAAATTGGTGTTACCAGTTAGTGGAGAAGGATGAGCTAGTCAGTAAATGCTCTTGAATTTATGGGTTATCCATATGGAAACAAAATTACATCTCTGAATTCCAACACATAAATTCCAGTTGGATTGAAGATGTAAATGTGAAATACTTAAAGGATGTTTAGAAGGGAACAAAAGAGTATCTTTAACCTTAATGTAGGGAAGGATACCTTGAAGGAAATAAAAAACAAATTTTAAAGGAAAGAGAAACTCATTAAATTTATGAACTTAGATAAAAAAGAGAACTATATAAACAATGAAGAAAAAAGATATTTGTGGCCCATTTAATGTCAATGGATTAGTCTCCAGAATATACAAAGGTCATCATAAATCCTCTGGGCCATGTTGAAGGATTTTAGATATTTTCTTCTAGGTCAGGATTTCTTGGCCTTTAACACGATTGGCATTTTAGGCTGGATAATTCTCTCTGGTTGGGTACTGCTCTATACATTGTAGGATGTTTCACGGCATCCCTGGCCTCTACCCTCTAGATACTAGTAGCATCCACCCATAGTTGTAATAAAAATGTCTCCAGGGGTGCTTTGGTGGCTCAGTTGGTTGAGCATCTGACTCTTGGTTTTGGCTCAGGTCATGATCTCAGGGTCCTGGGATCGAGCCCCATGTTGGGCTCCGTGCTCAGTGGGGAGTCTGCTTGAGAATTCTCTCTCTCCCTTTCCCTCTGTTCCTCCCCCCCCCTCCCCACCCCTGCTTGCATGCTCTCTTTCTCTCTCAAATAAATAAATACATAAATCTTCAAAAAAATGTCTCCAGACTTTGCCAACTGGGTCTTGGGGGACAATATCACCCCTGGTTGAGAACCACTTCTCTAGATGCATGGGTTGAAATGGGAAATGATTTTATAAGGACCAGGAATGTAAGGGTAAATGAGTGACTAAGCGATGTCGGGGGTCAGGTGGGGTGGGGTGGGGAGCAGTGGGGAAGACTGTGGTCACCTAGAAAACTCATGTACTATCTCAAGGAGGGGGCATTTTTGTCATTTAGGAATTTGACCCAATTTTGTCATGTATTATGTTGTAAGGATCTAAACCTGGATTTGTATGTCAATGTGAGGCCCTCTTGAGGATGACCTCTCTACACACAAATATTACTTCAGGGGCTACTTTAGCTGTTAAAGGTATTAATGCATTGAAGTTCAAAATTGAGAAGCCTCGTTCTTAACTTTTATTTTGATTTTCAATCTTATTCAATTTATAAATGTAGGAAATTTGTTATAGTCAAGTTAAGGGGGGCATTTACAACTTAAATTTCTATAGAGGTTTTTAAACTGTTCATAAACTTATATTTGTTTTAACATTGTCTGACAAACCATTCCAGATACTGTAAAATCTACTGAATTTAAAGTTTAAAAAAAATGGTGGGAGGGGAGGGAAATATATTCTGTTAAGTATTACAGTACTGTTTGTAAACCAATTTCAATGTAAAACCAAGTCTAAATCAGTTACACAATTGCATATTATAAACTGGGATCACAAATCAGTCTGTTTCTCTGATGGGCTAAATTTTCAGACATTAGATACTTAAATATCAAACAGGTACAAATTATTCTTTAGCATAATTATTATTATTGTGGGTTTGACTTTCATCCTTAGTGTATTTAGTGTTGCAGTTTTCCAGGATTAAAATATACTCACCCACCTGGGAACCAATCATCATCCCAACCAGAACCTGTGAAGTTTCCCATGCAATGTACCAAGAGATTCCTGGGATAGAGGTAGGAGACATTCTTGCCCAAAACACCAGTGGGACACACTAAGTCCTAAGTTGCTATACAGACTCCCTAACCTAGAAAAGGAAGTGGTTTTGTAACCCATTCCCTGGGGTTTACTTCATTTTCTAGTTCTTCTGTACTGATGGAAGTCTTCTAACTCCATTAAGATCATAGTTAACTGCTTTAGCTAACTTTGGTTCTCAAGGTAAATAAATGCCACACAATTATATTGTACACATTTCAAGGCTTTGCTTTGCTTCATGGTCTCATTTTCTTGAGAGAGAAACATAGTGCATGTATGAACTGAGTTCAGTTTATTACCTCTGTGTAAGTGATGGGGATAGTTAATGAAGGGTATAAGTAGGGGTGTGTGTGTGTTGGAAGAGGGGGAGCAGAAGATTAGATTCATATCTTGGAATGTTCCAGCAATATTGTAGAGAAGGGACTATAGGAAGGTGAATATTGATTCAGAAGGCAATTTGAATAGTCAGATGAGAGATGGTCCTGAACTGAGATGAGTGAAAGTTGAAATAGTTAAAAAATGATACTTAGATATTAGAAGAGAAATTCAACAGCACTTTGTAACAGGTACCATGAGATGTTCTCTAGGGCATGAATGGCACCACAGAGATGCCCCACTTTAAGGCAAGAAAATGCCTTTATATGCCTGTCTTACTGTGTCATTGGCTATGGGCTCTCCCAGACATCTCTGGGTGAGGTAGCTTCTTTTGGCCAAAGGTAATTTTCTGGAGAAGGATACAGCTGTGAAGACTGAGTGGTCAGTGTTTATAGCGACTGGGGGATGGGAACATCATCCTGGTAAAAAAGGATCTGGGTAGGCACCAGCAGCTTTTACTACAATAGCTGACATTAAAATGCAACACTTTAGAATTTCTTTATGTGGAATATAAACTGAAGTAGTGAAGATGGTCTTAAGGTTTTCAAAAAAGTAAGGCTGCTAAAGGTATAACTTATTGACCAGCTGTAGTATAAACAGTCAGATAGGAAAATGGCAGATAAGTAACTGAAAATATTGAAACAGAGTAGTTTTTAAATAAGTGTCCTATTCCATCGTACCAACAAGAAGGATTGATCTGATTTTTCAGAATTTTGAAGGTTAAATAGAAATGTTTATTCTTTAAGGGCTAGATTAAGAAAAGTCCATTTATTTTACAGGCTGAGATGGCATTTTCCCCCAAGTAAAAATTAAACTCAAGCAGAGAGTAAACAATAAATGTCCTAACAACAAGCTTTCTTAATGGGGCTCTCTAGAGCCTAATAAAAGCAAAATCTGCCAAATGCTACACCTTCATGGTACAACTCTGCCTCTCAATGCATAGTACACCAGCTTTTCTGACAACCAGTTTCTCAAATGGTTATTGGCACCTTGTCATGGGTTTTTGGAACCTGGTGCCCAAACCATTACATGATAATAAAACATTGAATCCAATTGCCTTATTTTTATTCCTAGCTATTTAGTAGAGATCATTTCTACTCTGTATCTACATGTTTTGCTTCATGAATGTAACAAGAAATCCATTCTGTCTTTGCATCTAGTAAGATTTTGATAATGAGAGAATATTTTTTTTTCTTTCTGAAGGTGTGAATGTGACAGCCCAAACTAATAGATCCAAAGATCAGTGTTTTGCTTTTGACAGCCACAGAGAGTATTTTCTAGAATTTTTTTGCATGGCAAATATTTGAGTACATATAATGTGTTAGGCACTATGTGTGGGCATAGCGATACACAGGCTTACAAGCCCGGTGTCTGTGCTGAAATATCTCCTACCCTAAAGCAGGATGCACATGTCAATTGACAGGTGCAACCTATGATATAGAAGAGTGTGTTTTCAAAAAAGGCTCTCTAGACTTCTTTCATTCTGCCCCTCCACAAGACAGAGTTGGGTTGGACTCCTCTGTACCCCCCATAGCCAATGATACTTTCTCTTTCTCTCTAATACCATTTTTCTCCTAGGATCTGAAGGGTTGGGAAGCGTTAGTAAGGGGACACTAGTAGGAGAACCAATATGACTGTGATGGATCTCTGGCCTGGGGAGCCAAACTGCAGAGCAAAGGTGATGGCTCCTCTCCTTTGTGTCTAACGTGGGGGCTGATGCCTGTTGGCCTTTTGCTTACATGTGCAGGGGCATGAGCTAACTCTCTTTGCCTAGGAACTTTAGCAAGGAGTCTGTCATATATAATCAGATATTTTCAGAATCTGGAGAAGAATATGCACCTGTGGCCCATTTGCTAAGAATTCAAATTGGAATGTGTTTAAGTAAATCCCAAAGAAATCATCCCCAAATAGTCCTGAATCAAGAGCATATACTAAAGACTATTTCTATGACTTTTTAGCAGCTTATAATTTTCAGTAAGTCTTTGTGCTTGATCTACACACCCAGTGTGTGTGTGTATCTATAGCTGCAGAATTCAAAGGAATATTCATAAAGTTAGTGTAAAACTTTTCTTCCTTCTCCCCAGTACTCCAAGGCAGAGTAGGATTTTTCATAGTATCTTTCTGAGGAAGAGTAGACAATTGATGGTACATAGACTGTGTGGTTGTCTGGCCCCAAGGAAGAAGGGGAGATCTTTCCCACAGTTCCCCCATGGAGTGGACTTGATGATTTCCCCTTCATTCATAGTGCTGTGAAAAAATGACTATTCACTTACCAGCCCATTTTTTTCCTTATTGTGACATGTTTATACTTAATTGGTCCATTTCCAGAGTCCAAACTTTGAACAGACTTCTCTTTGCTTATTCTCATGCCTCTAAAACTGTTTTTGTTTTCATGGCTTTAAAATAAGATTTACTCTCTAATAGAACAAGTCACCTTTCTCAACCTTGATTATCATGTATTTATTCTTCTGGATGAAGAATATTGTTTAATGTTAAAATGTGTACTCTTAGGATATTTTTAATAATAGTTTACCATCCAGGGATATAGTGTATGCTCTATTTGAATCTCTTATTAGATTAAACAGGTTTCTGAAAACTGTTCTATTTTCAATTTTTAAACTGACAGTCAATTTTAAAACACAAATTCTTGCTATTTTCCTTATGCTAGTAATTTAGCACTGTTGAGTATGAAAATACCATATTTTACTTTCTGAAGGCAAGGACAGACTGTTACACTGCAATAGATTTGAATCTCCTCAGCTTCTTGGAGGAAGAATAATACTTCTGAAATGGGAAGCAGAAGCTTTTATAAGTAAAATTAGAAATGCCCCAGAGGATCTTGTTCTTTCAAAGGAAACACCAAGTCCTTTTATAAAGTAAGAAGAAAAAGGTCTTTATTCTTGCTTGGAATACAATGATGGCTTCCTTATAGTTTTCCCTGCAGATCTGGTCCATTTTCACACTTTTGTCTACATTGTTCTCAGAGTAATCTTTCTAAAATGCAAATATGGACATGTTGCTGTCTTACCCGATATCTGTATGTGGATTTGCATTTGTGACAGTATCCAAATTTCTCAGCCTGCCATACAAGCCTGATGGGACAGTTCCAGGCTTTGTGGGGCCTGAAGTTTATGCAATTTGTGGGGAGTGAAAAATACGAAATTTTGATTGCAAAATCAGCTATGGGACCTTAAAAGGGGCAATGCAAGTGAGGTTCCCTGAGCATAATTTCACTCATTTCCTGGTATATCTGCTTCTACTAAGGGAATTATTTTATCATCTCAAACAAGTTGAGGTTACTGGCTCAATAAATAATGACCCAAATAAAGCATCTGACAAGTTGAAGTTGAAAAAAAACCTTTTCCTCTACCCTTCTAGATTCTTTGGCTGTGGCCCTACAAATTAGACTGACAAAAGGCAGATTAACAAGAGAAAAACAATTTATTAACATGTGTCATGAGCATCCATGCGAGAGAAACTCAGTAATGAGTAACTCAAAGAGGTGATTAGAACTTGGGCTTACATAACATCCTAATAAAGAACAACAAATTTGTAAGGAAGTGACAAAACAAAGGAAAAGGGTTTTAGGCTTCCAAGGTAAATATATGGGGGAAACTGATGGCAGATAAGGGTTGTTTTGGTAAGGCATGTCATACCAATTTCTCTCAGTGCTCTTTCTGGGCTTGTAAGAGTCTTCAGTGATTGAGAGTCTCAATTTGATTTTAGGGAAATGTGAGGGAAGGCAGAGAGCCTTTTTTTGGCCTCTGCTATTTCTCAGTTGTCTTCGGTTCAAAATAAGCCTTATGCCAAAGTCACGTATTTTTGTGTATCATATTCTGATCACCTACAGCCTACAGATCTCTGACTAGAACTCAAAACTAGGTTGGCTGCCTGTGGCCAGGATGGTTCTTCCTAACATGAGACAGACATGGTGAACCCTATAGTCATCACAATAAGGAGTATATTAAGCCCATAGTTTTCAGACTAGGTTGTTTGTGATTAGGTTCAAGTTTGAGTCTTAAATTACTAAATTAAATAAAGTTAATTAAATTATTTCCCTGTGATTTAAGATTGTGCCTCTCGACCTGGCAGTAACTAACTTCGTTCACTAATCCTTAACTACCTGGTTGAAACATTTATTTAAGTGATTGTGACTTTGTTGGGCAACAAGTCTCAGCATCCTGCTCCTCTGTTCTTATTTGATTGTAATGTTAAGCAACACCCTTGTTAGCTGTCCATCTGTTTTGCCCCGAGAGACACTATGCTCTATTAGCCATCTCTATAACTCCCTGTGGGTCAAGCAGCCTTGGCTGCCCCGCGGTCTTGCCAGTCATTATGGTAATTACAGCCTCCTAGCTCCTGATGGACAAGTGCTGCCATCTGGCCTCTATTACTTCAAGGCCCCATCATCTCCAGGGATACTAACCAGCCCAGTTTATACAACTGTTTCTAGTACCAGCATTTCTGGCCTGTAGAGGAAAGTCATCACAGAATTTTTCAGTGGTGCTGGTTTCCTTCTTACCAGTGCCTTCCTGATGGCCTAAGTGAACTGTGTGCTATCTGGGTCCTCCTCTGGAACATAATCTTCTGGTGAGTCTTCTGGCCTTATGTATCCATACCACATGTTCATTTCCTTTAGCTACTTAATTCCTTCATTTGTTTTCTGCTAGGAAAATTTGGACATTTCTACTTTACTGAGAGCTACCCGAGCTTCTAGGAGCTACCCCAGTTGTGAATTTACATATCCTCTGGGTCCTTGCTGGGCTTTTCAATCCTGAGTCTTAATAAAGTGTCCCCAAGTCAATGAATTCTGGCTTTTTCAGTTGTACATTCTGTCCCAACCAATCAAGAACTTTCAAAATCAGGGCACCTGGGTGGCTCAATTGGTTGAGCATCCAACTCTTGGTTGGCTCAGGTCATGATCTCATCGGTTGTGGGATCAAGCCCAGGGTTGGGCTCTGTGCTCAGTGTGGAGTCCACTTAGGATTCTTTCCCTCTTCCTCTCCGTCCCCCCTCTGCTCCTCCCCTCATTGGCACATGCACACCCTCTCTCTCTCTCTCAAATAAACCTTTAAAAAAAAAAAGAACTTTCAAAATCTACTTCAGGAGTAATATCCTGATTCTTCCTATCATATGCCAGTTCATTCATATAATTCTTTAGGGTATAGTCTCTTTCCTCCCTTGTAGGGCTCAGCACATCTCCAGCTGTGTTAAGCTGAGATTTAATGCTAATTGTTGTCCTGACAAACAAGAAAGGCAGCAGGTGTGGCCCTTAATATGACTTCTCCCAACCCCAAGGTATGTAATCACTTGCTCCTCATAATCCTGAGGCAGCAAGGAACAGCAGACAGCAGCTCTTTCTGCCCACGGGTCCTGTCCCCCGGGCTTTAATAAAACCACCAACTGAAGACATCTCAAGTTTTTCTTGGCTGTTGGCTTCAGACCCCACCAACCTCGCCAACACACTGACATTCAAAAACTACATCATTTGGTGCCCAGTGTGGCCCAATGTGGCACCCAACATGGCGCCAAATGATGTAGTTTCCGAATGACAGTGTGTTGGCTGAGGAGCAAAATGGTGGTTTTATTAAAGGGAAGTTCCAAAAAGACTTTCATATGCTAAATAAGACTCACAGGATCCAGGAGGAAGGTTATAATCTGCCTATCTCAAGTATTTGTCAATGGGCTGCAGGGATAAGGACATTTAACATTTCCTTCTGCCTTCATTTCCCATATCACTGACTCTGACCTTAAGCTTTCTAACAGAACTTAAGCTTCCAAAGAGCTATAGATAAGTAAGATT
The DNA here is from genome assembly GCF_029215605.1 of Mirounga angustirostris. Lineage (NCBI taxonomy): Eukaryota > Metazoa > Chordata > Mammalia > Carnivora > Phocidae > Mirounga > Mirounga angustirostris. The sequence continues at coordinate 54,085,567 of NW_026991709.1, forward strand.
ATACAGTGCTTCTACCCTAAATGGAATGTAAGTTGCTAGTAACCAATCACAACAGAAAACAATGTACTTTCTCATTCACGCTTTGTAAACTGAGCTGTAACTCTGAGACCTGAGCTTCATACTGTTACTGCATTGTGTGAATGGAGGTCTCAGTTCTTGGATTTGCCAGGAAAGATTTACGTGAAAATCCACATTCGAATAAAGACAGCCAAAAGGAAAGTAGCAAGCACAAAGCAGTTTATTAAGGAAGTACACTTCAAGGTAGGAGAGAGTGGGTAGGCTCAGAGGTGGCGACTGTCCTGAGGCCACAGGGATCCTTTTCTTTTACGTGAGTGGGGTCCTTCATCGTGGACAGGGTGGTCTCTAATGGGGGCTGCTTCCAAGCATTTGGGGAACTCTTCCCACAGGTTGGGAGGGTAGTTTTTGACCCTATAACGTTTATACCAGAACTGTCATGGCAGCCTTTTCCCATGGGATGGGGGAGGGAGCTGTAACCACAAAGTAACTGTATTATAATGAGTCTAGGAGTTACACTGGGGCAGAGGTGGAAGGGGAGAGTGCATACTTTGCACCCATGGCTCCTGATTTGTCAGCTCCAAGGTCTGGGAAACTACAAGGTCAGGATGTTGTGCCCTCAGGCTTCTAATGTTTATCTTTGTCCTTGCCTCCAGCTTCTGTCTAACCAAATGCCTACTCTAATCATTCTCCCCTCAAGGACTTGGGGCTCTCTCATCTTTCAGGTCAATGAATGAAGTTCCTCAGGGTGTTCCTTCCACTGCACAGATCTAGCTTCTACCTAACAATACCACTTTCAGTTTTAAAGTCTCCTGTTTGTGAACAGTGTGTTTCTCACTCAATAAAATATTCACATCAAGTAAAACTCTTCGAATTTTCTTTTGATAGTAGATTCTATGAGCCAGGAACTCAAATACAGCATATTAAGCACGGCTTGTCTTTGTAATGCTTAGGGACTCAGCTAGGAAGACTCTGATAGTTAGAAAAAAAGGCAGGCAGGGACAAGAGCCCCGCCCTAAGAGGAAAGGAGCCTCCACCTTTTCCCACATGATAGATAGATGACAAAAACCTGATTGGATGACAGGAGCAGGGAGGGCTAATTAGATTAAAACAGCCCACCAACAAGCCCATAAAACCCCCTAGACTTAGAACCTCCTCTGGCAACTCTCTCGGGTCTCCTCCCTCTTTGGGAGCTCAATAAACTTTACTATAGCACAATAAACTTTGCTTTGCTGCCCACCACTCTTCATCTGGTCTACCTCTTGATTCTTCTAAGCTGCATGACCAAGAACCGTGGGCACTAAAGGAAAAGAAACAACTCCAAGGCTAGGGTGACTCCATGCTTGGGAGCTGGATTCCTCTAAACACTTGTTCACTCATGTGGGCAGCTGCGCTGGGAGGGTGTGAAGATTAGGACTGCCACCTAGAGGGTCTACACATGGCCTCTCCATGTGGCTTGGCTTCTTCGCCACATGATGACCTCAGAGTAGTCAGACTTCTTATAGGGTAGCTTAGGGCTCCAAGCATAAGTGTTCTAGCAAACAAAAAACACTTTTTATGATCCAGCCTCAACAGTATTGTATTGGTCAAAGTAGTCACAAGCCCACCCAGTGCCATGATAAGGGGACAAAACCACCCCACCTTTTGAGGGGAGCAATGACATAATTTTGTGACTTTTTTTTTTTTAAAGCACCACAACCGGTCAACAGGTTCCTGTAAGGAAGACTTAGAAAACCTGCAGCTTAGGGTGCCTGGGTGGCTCAGTTGGTTGGGCATCTGCCTTTGGCTCAGGTCATGATTCCGGGGTCCTAGGATCGAGCTCCTCGTTGGGGCGGGGGGTGTCCTTGCTCAGCATGGAGCCTGCTTCTCCCTTTCCCTCTGCCCCTCCCCCCTGCTTGTGCGCTCTCTCTCTCTCTCTGTCAAATAAATAAATAAATAAAATCTTAAAAAAAAAAAGAAAGAAAACCTGCAGTTTAATTTGTTGCCATTTCTAGCTTCCTGGATTTCTGCTCTTCATAACACTCCTCAGCTTGTGTTGTAACTGCCTGTCTACTTCCGTTTCAGTCTTCCTTGTTCCCCTGCACCTGGCACATGAGGGGCACAGGGGCTTAATAGGCACTCAATTAACTGTTCCTCCCTTAAACCTGGGAGCAAAACTAACATATAATAGTGTACAATGTAGGACAATGAAATTACAAGTTCATATGGTTCAAGTTGTACTATAAGAGTTAAGTTTTCTTTGCTCCCTCATCTCAATGAAATCCAGATTGACGAAAACCAGGAATTATCCAAATAAGCCATAGGGAGCTATTTCAGGATTCTTCTTTTTTTTTTTTTTTTTTTCTGAGGTTGTTAATAAACACTTCGACTATGGCCTGACATAGAATTCCAAAATAATAAAATCCTAACTTGCCTCCTGAAAATGGCCTTTCTAAACTGGGAATTAGGGAATGAGTTCCCATCCAAAAGCAATTACACAGCCTTAGTAAGTAATGAATGACTTCGTTAGGACATCTTCGGTGTATTGAAGTGCAGTGTGTTTACCACTGTAAGAGAACTGTAAGAGAATTGGGAAGAATGGCAGTGCTCTATCCAGAAGGACATTCAGAACAACTCTCTAACCTTTCCTCACTCCTATCTCCCTTTAAAAATATTACCAAAAAGTAAATGAAGAATATTAGATAATAAAATTGCTTAAAATAGTTAATCTGTATCTACACAGTAGTTAAAATACAAAGTATCAGAAGAAACAAGAGGGAAATGAATGAGACTGAACCGAAATACGATTTATGGCTATGTGTCAAATTACCCTGGAGTTTGTTTAATCTCTGTGTGATTTATACGTGAAGAGCTAGCTAATTTGTGATATTGTCTGGAGAACTCAGAGGCATCAGAGTGAAGGCAGTTTCTCCAAACTAAAATGAGTTGGGAAGATAAGAAAATCCACCATTTAAAATAAATTGGCTTGGGGACTAGCACAACTCGGTACAAAGCTGTATCACGAATGAAATCCTTATTGGAAACTTAGCTTTGACCTATCAGTAAATATAAAATTCTTATTTTAGTCTTGTGCAGCAATAGATATCACTTACTTATAATTTTGATTTTGCCTGTGACGATCTGCATAGCTTCGTGACTTAAGAAATTTATAGTTTCAAAGAAAAAAGCAAAGATCCATTGAAATTAGAAAAACACCTTTCCTACCAATCCATGATTTTCATCATTGTATAGAATCTAATTATTGGTCTTGGGACTCTCTTTCTGGAAGATCAGTAGGATTAGACTGTTATCTTTCTTGTATGCTCCCTTGGTTTTTGCAGTCAGGCTAGAATAGAACAAAGTGGCCTCCTTCCTCCGTGGCCTCCCTGCCTCACTTCTGGCAGGCCTGATCAGAGAAAAAATATGTATGTGGAGATGAGAGATAATTCTTTAGCTTGGCTTTAGCATAAATTCTATGGGGTTGGAAGCTTAAAATAACAGTGAAAATACCATGAATCCAGAAAAATCTGGTTCGGTAACTATATCTTAATTAGAGATCAATTGTAGGAGTCATGGAGGAGCAGAGCACCAATGTCCGACATCAGTGAAGACTACAAAGTTAATGAGAAGGTTCTTCTAGTTTGAGAAAGTAACTGACCTTATCCGAGTCTTAAGAGAACATAATCATGCAGTATACATCAGTAATCCATGTATCTTGTGTTACCTATTTGTCATTGACAGTTTCTGGCGATAAAGTAAAGGTAATTAACTGAGGGTTCATCCTTTCAGATGCCAAAGCTAACATTTGATGGGAGTCTTCTTAAATGTGTAGGGTTCATGATCCTGGTTTACTAAAAACTAGTTCACTGAAGAGCAATTGTGCTGCTGATATGCAGATGCCCATCCCCCAACCAATAAGGACATTCTAATTGACTGTGCTTGAATGGAGCCTGTACATCTAAGTGTTTAAAATCTCTACAAATAAATCCGAAATGTAGCTAGTAGTTATATCATCTTCCCAGCAAAGGTACTGTTTCTCTCTTGCATCATGTTTTCTCAACATAAAAATTCAGAACTACCTTCTTTCTTTTCCACAAAATACTGCTTGTCAGGTTAACTACCCTATTCTGTGACATTTTGCAATGTGAATTTTCCTTCCTTAGTTATCACTTCACTCCATCCATCTTGGACTTCAACTTCCTATTAATAGTGTTCTACCTTAGAGTAAAGATTATTCTCCTTTATGAAGAAGAAATGAAAGCAGAATTAAGCAGTTCTGCCTCCTTTCGCTGGATGATTTTTTTTTTTTAAGATCATATTCTTCAAGCATTGGGGTCTATCCAGTCTTTTTGCTCTCTTCTTTTGCAAACCTAATTTTGACTGACTTTCTGATGCAATCCCTTATTGTTTTTGGTTGTACACCTGTTCCCTGAATCTATAATCTGCGTTGTTGAATTTATGTACATGTTTCCCCTTTTTCTTTCCTCCGTTACTCCCAAATGATTCGGGTGCCAGAGTTCAGTCCGAGTTTGCTATCAGCCCCAACCATCTTTCACAATAATAGACGGTGTGGCATTTGAATGTTCTGACTGCTTTGAAATAAACCTTCCTAATGTCTGGCATACTTTTCAATGTGCTTGACATGCTTTTCTTTGGTTGTAATAGATTCTGGGGTGTTTTTGCTTTCTCCCAAAGTTTCCATTACTTCTACTTCAAAGAGCATTAATTTATGTTGGTCAGAGTGAAATTAATTCAAGGAGTGCAAATGCTTTCTTCCAGAAAAGCAACTTCTTAAAAATCCTGCCTCATTCTTTTCTGAGGGATTTGGCAGGCAAATCAAGAATTTTAGAGTGTATTCTTTTCCTCAATACCCCCTCTATAGACTACTGACTATATCAATAGTCAACTTAGACAAAGTTTTATGTAAATAGAGTTTTTCTATTAGTTTCTACAATAGAAAGAAATTGGAATTAACTAACATGTCTGGTGGTACATAGTTAATATATGGGCTCTAATTAAAGCAACACTGCAAAAGATGTTTTAAGATATTTAATGACATGGAAAAATAGTCATGCAATTACAAAGTAGGTTTGAAAATTGTGTATAAACAGCATAATATCAGATTCTAAAATATATGCATATAAAAAATAAGATTAATCATCATGTTGACAAAGTTATTCTATAATCATGATTGCATTATCTGTGTCTTTTTAAATTTTCCAGTCTCTGTAATCACATCCTACTTTAAAAATGAAGAAAAGTTATTAGACCATTTTTAAAAATCACATACACACTTTTGTTAATGGGTATTTGCTTAGTTGGGATTCTATATCCCCTTTATACCTTGTTTTAGATCTGTTTCATAATCACTTATCAAGTTTAATCCAAGGGACAGAAGAAACAGTTGCTTGCTAGATAATTGCTCTGATTCTTTCTACTTCACAATAGCTAGCATCAGAGTACTTACTCTGTGGAAGGCACGGTACCAAGGGTGTGAAGTACATGGTGTTTTATGTATCTAATTAAGATAATACCTCACTGGAGCCTTAAAAAAAATGATGTTTTATAGGTGAGAACACATAAACTCAGACTGTCTAAGGTCACACAGCCGATAGGTAGTAAGCTATATTTGATCCAAGGTCTTTAATGAGAAAGCCCATAGTCTTTTCACTGCAAAGTGAATATTACCATGGCTTCCTCCATGGTACTTGTGTACTAGAGCAGCCCCTAACAGAATTATTTGAATATACAATAAAAGTTCTCCTTGCCCTGCTTTTCAGTTAGACTTCTTTTTATTAATTAAACTTTATTTTGAGATAACTGGATTCCCATGCAGTTGTAAGAAATAATGCAGAAAGATGATTTGTACCCTGTCCCTAGAACACTCCGTTGGTAACATCTTATAAAACTATGGTACAATATCATCATCATTGTAACATTGGTACAGTCAAGACACATCACCACAAAAATCCCTCATGTTGACCTTTTGTGGCCACATCCATGTCTCTCCCCACCCCATTTAACCTCTGGCAACTACTATGCTGTTTTCTGTTTACATAATTTGTCATTTCAAGAATGTTATATAAATAGAATCAAACAGTATGTAACCTTTTAGAATTGGCTTTTTAAACTCAGCATAATTCTCTAGAGATTTATCCTGGTTGCTGTATGTACCAATAGTTCGTTTCTTTACTTCTTTCTTTCTTTCTTTCCTTTTTTTTTTTTTTTTTTTTTTTTTTGCTGAGTAGTAGTCTATGGTCTGGATGTACCACAGTTTAACCATTCCATTCACCCATTAAAGGATATCTGGGTCATTTCCAATTTTTTTTTTTTAAGATTTTATTTATTTGAGCGAGAAAGAATGAGAGAGAGCGTGAGAGGGGGGAGGGTGAGAGGGAGAAGCAGACTCCCTGCTGAGCAGGGAGCCCGATGTGGGACTCGATCCCAGGACTCCAGGATCGTGACCTGAGCCTAAGGCAGTCGCTTAACCAACTGAGCCACCCGGGTGCCTGGTCATTTCCAGTTTTTGCCTATTACAAATAAAGCTGCTGTGAACATTATTGTATAGGTTTTTGTGTGAATGTAAGTTTTCATTTCTCTGGGATAAATGTGCAGGGGTACAATTGTTGAGTTGTATGGTATGTGCATGTATATTTTTATTTATTATTTTTTAAAAATTTTATTTACTTATTTGAGAAAGAGAGAGAACACAAGCGGGGCAGGGAGGGGCAGAGGGAGAGGGAGAAGCTGACCCTCCGTTGAGCAGGGAGGGAGCCAGACGTGGGGCTCCATCCCAGAACCCTGAGATCATGACCCAAGCCGAAGGTGGATGCTTGACCAACTGAGCCACCCAGGTGCCCCACATGTATATTTTAAAAGAAACTGACAAACTGTTTTTCAAGATTGGCTATCCCATTTTACCTTCCCATCAGCAATGTGGGTAATTCAGTTTCTCTACAACCTCATCAGTTTGATGTCATTATTTTTTTAGTTGTCATTATTTAATTATTTTATTTTATTAATTCTGTTTAAAATCTTTGATTATGATAGATGTGTCATTGCAGTTTTAATTTGCATTTCCCTAATGTCTAATGATCTTGAACATCTTTTCATGGGCTTATTTGCCATCTATATATCTTCTTGGATACAATGTTTCTTCATGTCTTTTGCCCATCTTCTTATTGAATTCTTTGCTTTTTCACAGTTGAACTTTGAGAGCGCTTCAAATATTCTAGATACTAGTCCTTTGCCAGATACATGGCTTACAAATATTTTCTCTCAGTCTGTGGTTTGTCTTTTTATTCTCCTAACAGTGTTTTTTATTAAACAGAGTTTTAAGTTTTGATGAGGTCCATTTTACAAAGTTTTTCCTTTTATGGATTATACTTTTAGTGTTGAATCTCAGAGCTTTTTGCCTAGCCCTAGTTTCCAAAGATTTTCTCTTACTTTTCTTCTAAAAGTTTCATAGTTTTATATTTTATATTTAAGTCCAGGCTCATCTTGGATGTTTCCTGCCCAGTCCTAGAATCAACCATTTCTCCAAGGAGCCCTTGTTCCTTTTATTGGAGAATGGTATCAGAAACCAAGATCTTGGCACTAGGTATACTTTTTTTTCCTGGAGTGTCCTTGATTTTAGGTCCTCTCAGCCTACAGGGCAAGGAAATGTGTTACATTAACTCATGCACTAAAATTTGCACATACATACCTGTAAATATTTTAAAAAACTTTTTTTAGAGAGGGGCAGGGGGAGAGGGGCAGAGGGGCAGAGGGAAAGGGAGGTAGAGACTCTTAAGCAGGCTCCACACCCAGCACAGAGACCTATACAGGGCTCTATCTCACGATCCTGAGATCATGACCTGAGCCAAAATCAAGAGTTGGATACTTAACCAACTGAGCCACCCAGGCACCCCTATAAATATTTTTATATGTAGCCATCTATATCTATATTAAGTTAAACTTGAGTTTATACCAATGTCTCCAACTCTAAACTATTACCATATGGATTATCCATCTTCCTCCCTTTGCTTATCTGTAAATTCCCAATGGTGAGACATTTGGGTCCCCTCATCTGCCATCTATTTACTTAGTTGTTCAATTCCAGTATACATTAATAATGGTATCATAATTAACCCGTACCTGAGTAGGAAACAACTTTATCAACTAGAGTATAGTGCTTATGTACAGTTTCTTTTGCTTTCATGTTAGAGGCTCCACTCATTTCCGGAATTACTTAGGTCAGTCCCTCTCCCTGGACTCCCCTTACTAAGGTTGTTTTCTACATTTGTAGTACAATTAGATTGTTTTGTCACAGTCTGCATTTCATCCTGGAATCCTCTGACCTCCTAAATGATTTTTTTAAGACTTGCATACATTAAAGTTTACTCTGTGCTATGAAGGTCTATGGGATTTTGACAAATGCATAATCTCATGAATCCACAATTACCTACAGAATATATGCCTTAAAAATATCCCTTGTGTTTCACCTATTCAACCTTCCCATTTCCCCCTCCTCCCTGGCAAACGTTGATCTTTTTATGGTCTCTATAGTTATATCTTTTCCAAAATGTCACATAATTGGTATCATATAGTATGTAATATGCATTTAAGATTAACCCATGTATTTTCCTGGTTTGCTAGCTTATTCCTTTTTTTTTTTATTCCTAATATTCCACTGTATAGATGTACCACAGCTTGTTTATCTATTCACTTACTGAGAGAACATCTTGGTTGCTTTCAGTTTCTTATAAACATGAACAAAATTGCAACAAACGTTCAGGTACAGATTCTTGTGTGGGCATAAATTTTCAAATCAGTTGGGTAAATATCTAGAAGTATGCCAGGAGTATGCTTCCTGGATTGTGTGGTAATACAGTTGTATTTGTGGTAACACAATTGTATGGTAACTATGCTTAGTTGTGTAAGAAACTTCCAAACTGTCATCCAAAGTGACTGTACCTTTTTCCATCCCCATATGCAACAAATGAGAGTTCTAGACACTTGGCATCTTCACCAGCAATTAGTATTGTGTTTTTTGTTTGTTTGTTTTTAGTTTTGGTCATTATATAGAGGTGTGGTAATCAATTATATTTATTCTTAAAACTGGAAGACAGGTCATTTTTCAATGTAAGATAATTAACAAAAGGCACTGATACTGTTCAAAGACACAGATAACCATTGACTTTGCCTCCTCTTCACAGAATGAGGATTAAATCAGTGATTCTCGGTCCTATCACACCCAAAGCTACCTTACCAAATGTTTTTAATATCTTCTTTTCTATACCAAAGTGAAATTAATCAGTAATAAAACCTAACTACATAGTTTTAAAAAATCAATACATATGTTCTGTTACATAAAGGAGAATTTTAAAAAATAAGTTATATATTTCAGAATGTAAACATATAGTTAAAACTATATTAAAAGACAGTGAAGTAGTCAGGTATTAGTACCTTCTTGAATAATAAATGGAGAAGATCAGAAGTCATTCTGTATAAGACGTATAGGGAAATTGAAGCAGTGATATGGGTAGACACTAAAATAAAGTCTAATATTACTCTTGTGTATAAAAGAAAGAGAGCTCATTTGTATATAATGGAAAGGAACAACCCCAGTTGAAGTAGGAATAACATGCCAAGATAAATTACAGACTGATGAAATGGAAACAATGGGGATTCATGATTCTTGCAAATGAGCTCAGCATTACAAGCATGGTGTTAATTTCCTATATTATGACACAAGGTATGATAGTGACAAAGTGTCACATCTCCTCCTATTTTGAAATCTCATTTATGTTGGGCATATGTTCAGTCTCAGCTAAAAAGGCCTGGGAGGCTATATTCTTTAATAAGCAATAGGGACTATAGAATAGATTGGAAAGAAGTCATAAAGTAAGAGGCTATAGAGAAATTGTGTGATGAACCATTAGGGACAGAACTGTAGTAAGAGCTGAAAGCAGGCAACCCCCAAAACAATTTCAATGCTATTTTCACAACATAACTTTTTATCCTTGTACTACAAAAAGTAATGTAAGATGGAAGAATGTGAAATTTTAAAAACGTTTTTATAATGAAATGTAGTGAGATCCCGATGAGTTCTGCTAATTTAATAATACTTGGCATTAAGTGATTTAAAAGGAATCCTAAAGCTATGATAGATTTGCAATCTGCCTTGTCATTTTTGCAGTGACTGCACTTCTATAATATGAAACCCTTTTTAACTAATACGCATTTGAAAATGCTATACAATGTTGAGTAGCTAGAAAGTACAAAGTAACTTACTTATTCAATAGTTTAAAGTAGCCTTTACCCAATTTAAGCTTTTCTCTCTGTAACATCCTTCCCTTAAATTTCCTTTTTGCATGAATTTATGTAAAATCTTTCAGCATCTCACTAATAAAGTATCATTAGTTTATAGTTATAGTGGGTTTGGCACCCTGGGATAGTAAAAAAAAAAATTGTTCAGGAAGATAACTTCCTGTGTGGGATTGTCCTGTGTGTTTTAGGATACCTTACATCCCTGGCCCCAACCACTAAAGGCCTGAACCTCCACGTCTCTGTCCCCAGTCATCACACAAGCAAAAATGTTCCCATGTTTTCAAGTTGTACCCTCAGCTACAGTACTTGCCTGGTTGAAAACATAACTAAATCTGTGGCTCCTGCTCTTTCATGAGGGGTATTATAGGTTTCAACCATTTGAGCCTGTAGAGTGAAGCCTGGATGAATAGATTCTGGAATGATTTCCTGGTGGCTGGAGAGGCCACCATGTGTTTGATGACATGGGGGTTTCAGAGCAGAATTTAAATGATAAAACGTCAGATTCTGCAAAGGTGGGTCCTAAAAATGCCCTTGAGGAATAAACTGGCTATTAGCAATCAGAAACTTAGGTCAGAAGTGAGTTTTGCTCTTGTTTTGTTGTTTATCAGTCTGCAAAACTGGGTTAGGACGGGGTAACTAAAACTGGGTTAGGACGGGGTAACTAAGAAAAAAAGGAAACTAATGTGCAAGCATGTAGCATGTGCCAAGAGCTCTATTGCTACTTCCAGATCTAATCTTCATAACAACTCTTTAAGGAGGTTACACAGTTCTCCCATAATCCTCCCTTAACAGTGGAGGAAACTGGGATTTTGAGAAACGGTGTAAATTTTCCTATCCCTGTTGAAAAACAAAATCTGCCTAAAAGAGAAACAAGAAGAAAACTGGATGTTGGAAATGGAACAGATTGGAATATTAATGCCGTTGAGTAGGTGAGCAGACTCATTAGATGAGAGATACACATGTTTTGGGGGAAATAGAAAGCCTTTTATAATGAGTGGTAGGTTAACTCTGATCTCCTAACCTGATCTAAGGTCTTTTATCTAAGTGGTAAGAATATACCCTTATAGGTAGGAACAAAATACATCACCCAAATCTTCAGGTTTTTCTTTGAGGTCTAGCTATGGCTAGACCCCCATTAAATAATGGGGTCTGTGTTTCTGCGATAATTAAATGTAACAAATGGAAAGATGGAAGAAGTTCTCCTTATCTCAAATTAAAGATTCATTGCAGGTGAAATGAGTTGCTTTCTGAGAGATGATGGACAGAAAACCTCTACATGTTTATTTTCTGTCATCTTTGGCAAGATCTACATTTATATCAATGGGTCTTGTGCTTCAGTTCTGGAGTCTTAAAGGCAGTGTGCTGGAACATGCTCTGACTAGCTCATGGGGGCCAACTGGTACATTTTCAGGAGTTTGCCATCTGTTCGTTAAATCATTGATAGTTTGAAATTAGCTCTGATGGGAATATTTACATCACAGAAAATCAGCAAACCCTACAAATCAAGCCCCTACTTCCCCCTTCTGGAACTAACTATTAAACATTTATCAGCATACTACTGTTTAAAGGTTACAAAATACTTCCAATATGGTCATTGGCATTGACTTATGCTCAAGGGATCTTGGATTTCTCAGGATATCTTTCTATGGCTTAAAATCTTTGGCCATATGACAAATACTGAAAAAAATTATTTGCTCCTTTGTATTAACCCACTTTCGGTTGGGATGAGAAAAGTAACTAAGTTACTTATTTTGGGGGAGCGCTCTAGTGCAGATGGTCAGTTAATCAGTTTGTGGCTCATTATCACTAAGGCTTTTATTATTTCCATTTATCCTTATTCTTTATTCCTGTTGTCCTCTGCTGTCACTGGCAAACATTCTAATCAATAGAATGTTTATACTTTTGTATATGTTCTTGTAAAATGTGTACTGTTCTGCATACGTATATTAACTTACAGAAATGTTGTATCTCATTCTATTTTATTCTATTTCAGATTTTTACATCCAGAAGTAGCATTAAGGATTCTTAATTTGACTGTGTTGTGACCAACTGTCCTCTGGAAAGATTCCACTAGGCACTTTCCCATCAACCATTTTTGAGGATTCACACATTCCAACATTCTTGCCAACACTTTACAACTACCTAGCTTTCTATTTCTAGGCTAATAGGTATAAAATGATATCTTCTCTTCATTTACATTTCTTTGATTACTGTTGAGTTAAGCATCTTGTTATATACTTGCTAGCCTTTTGGGTTTTCTTTTGTATAAATAGCCTGTGGATATGTACTTTGCACAACTTCTTTCCCTCCATGGAGTTCCTGCCTCTTTATTGTACATTCTAGATATTAATTTCTTATCAGTTTCAGACCCTGCAAATATCTTTGGAGGAAAAAATTTAATTACCCCTAATGTCTAGGCCCTAAAACTAGAAGCCCATAATTTTATCTTGTTTGGTGCCAGTACATCCAGAAAAAAACTATGCCCATTACCTTGCCCTCCCTTTCCCTGCCTTGGTTCTTTTATCAGTTAAGATAGATTATATTATGTTGCAGTACCAAACATTCCCCATATCTTTGTGGCTTAAAACAGGCAGTATGCCTGAGTGAGAAATGAACACGTCAACTGTGGATCAGCTGATCCAACACTCAGGGACTGTTGGATCAGCCACCACCTCAAGCATTGCTGGTTGCTAAGACAAAGGGTAAGAGAATTCTGGAGGGCCTAACATCAGCAATTGTATGCTTGGTCTGGAAGTGACACCTGTTGTTCACACCTCATCGGCCAGAAGTGGTCACGTGGCCTTATCCATTTCCAAGAAGACCAGGAAATACAATCCTGACATTTTACCAGAAAGAAGAGAGATGCAAATCATCAACAAAGATCACTAATATCTGCCCTTCTGGCTGAAACCACTATAGAAACATAAAGATGGATGGAAATTAAGATGGACACACTAGCGCTTCAGTAAGGTGTGACTTTAAAGTGAACAAATTTTTCTCTTCCTCATTCTTGAAGTACCCCCCTTCACTTTTTCTGTAGAATCCTTTGTTCCAGGAACTCAATATTAATATTGACATCTTGCTGACCTCAATGTATACTTAGTAATGAGACTTGGATGGTTGGTGCCAGTGCTTGACCATCTTGAGAGCACCTTGAAGACATGACGATGGTTGCTGGCAGCATGGAACAGATTCCTATTGAAACCATCCAGATCCTATATTTTCCTATAAAACTCCTCAGGCTTTCACTCCAAGCAGGAGTGCAGTTAGCCTCCTTTGCCTGGCAAAGTAATAAAACTATCATTCCTCTCTATCCCCAAACTCTGTCTTGGTGTTTTATTTTGGCTCTGGAGCACAGAGGTCGGATTTTGACAATATGGCTACCAAATATGCTGGTCACCACTTCCTCATGTAGCCAAACACATTCGACCTTTCTTGAGAGATAGAACCCAAAAGTCACTTCCAGTCAGTGCGTCAAACTCAAAGCCCAGCATCTCCAAGCGATAAATAGACTTCTTTACATCAAATCCAAGTGTGGTTCTCCATTATATGGAAACCTATGAAATAAGACGACAGGTTATTAGTTTTTCACACACTGATATACATTGGTGGAATAAGAAAATAATAACTCAAATGAACAATCCTTTTCAGACTGGGGAAAGAATGGGATACTGGGGAGTCACTGGCAATTTTAAAATTGGGGGGAATGTGTGGTGAAGGTCCTTTATGCTGTGGGTGGGGGATGTTTCTAATCAGGGCTCAATTGTTTCCTGGGAGGGACTCCCAGGTCCATTGTTTTCTTAGCCTTGGGGAGTTTCTCCCTTCCCTGTTATCTTCCTTGGTTACCTTTGAGGAGGGAATTGGAGAATATATCTTTCTTAAAAGTTGAAAAGCTTTCTTAGCCGGTGCTTTAGGGAATAAGGGTCACTTTAAATTTCAAATAATCAATTTGAGTTTCAAATTTTGGTTTAGTCTTGTGGGTCTTTGAACTACAACTACCAATATAATGACAACTACAACCACAAATACAAATGTAATTTGGATTTTCATCTGTTTGATTCCAATCAGCAGCATGTGCCAATAGACACATCCACAATTATTTTCAGGACTGGGCTAAGTTCAATCAAGTGCACAGCTTGAACCTATAAAGATTTGGTGGGAGAATCATAGCATTCGTCTCTTCTCATCAAGCCATTTTGTCCTCTTAAAATGATGTTGTGGATGCCATAACCTTCACTAGATCTATGTTCCAAGATAGCTGGAACCATTGAGAAGTTTTAAACTTCAGGTATGCCTTTGATTTGGTTCTATTAGGCTGAATTCTAATAAGCCTTTTTTGTTCCAAAGACTTCTCATTTTTATCTTTTACCAGTTGGGTATGAGAAGCAGTGCCTTCTCCTAATCCTGCAAGGCCTGGACTTTCTGGATCCTCTCTGCTTCCTTTCATTCTTGAAGTTGGCGAACCAGACAACTCTTTTCCTGAGTTAATCTATTCTTTTGTTGACAAATATAGCCAATAGTAATTAAAGTTCTCTTTTCCATCCTCTTTTCTCAGAGATGCAAATTTATCAAGCATATAGTCAACATACCTTCTGAAGTGCCCCAGGTGACAATTTTACCAAATGTTTCACCACCGTATAACATGGATTGTTATTTTTCTAGCCTCCAAAATTTATTTTCTTGCTACCTAGCCCTTAGACCAATGCCATATAATTTGAGATTTTTGTTATAGTGACACCCCCTTTTCTAAGTACTTGTTTGTATAACGATCCAGGTGTTTTTCTTTCCAAGATGGGTGATTAATGTAGCAGGTAACCATGAGGTCCTGCTGCTTACTGGGATATGTTCCTCTGTGTTACTGAGTTAGAAGGAGAAGACAATTGATTCATTTGCTATGAAGGTCCAATATTTCCAAGTCAGTTACCAAAGATAACAAGTTAAAAGAACACTAAATGAATATCAAAATCTAAGTCATTAGCATTTAAAACTAATATATCGAATCTCTCTTTCCCCCTTGCTACAACGATAGCAGTCTTGAGGATATTCATCATATGGTTTGCCTCTTTGCCTGATCCTTCCACACAGGTATAAAGAATGAGTGAGTAACTTGGTAATACCTGTCTTTTGTCAAAATATGCTTGCATAATCAGAAATTTTCAAGGAATTGAAAAGTATTGAGGCTACTCAGACTCCAGCTTCATGGGTTTGTCCTCTCAAAGACCCTTTGGTAATTTCAGACGCTAAGATATCAGAGTACAGATTTTGGGGAGATGGAGAAATGAATGATGCTCCTCTACCATGGGGGTTAGGATAACAGACTCTTCCATAAGGCTGAGGGAACTGATGCCAGTTTCATGTTTAGAGTTTGACTAATAGGTCTCAGATTCATCCAGCACTACTAGGGTGTAAGAGGTAGATGGAGACAGCAGATATCCAGATAGGCTAGAGAGAGCCAAGACGACCCTGAACTAACCACAGCATTGGGCTTGGCATCAAGAAGACTCAAACTCCCCATGAACCAGGTGGTCAACACCTGATCATTGGGCACCAGAATGTTAACTCCATAAGATTGGCAGATAGAGGAAAGTGACAGCATCAAAGAGAAACTCATGAGATCTGTGTATATAGAGCTGGTGTTGGCAAATTTTTCCTCTAAAGTGCCAGATCGTAAACATTTTAGGCTTTGTAGGCCATATGTGGTCTCTGTCCCATGTTCTTTTTCCCTTCTTCCTCTTCCTTCTCCTTTTCCTCCTTCTTTTTCTTTTCCTCCTTTTTTTTTAATTTTTTTAAGAAGATTTTATTTATTTATTTGACAGAGAGAGACAGCGAGAGAGGGAACATAAGCAGGGGGAGTGGGAGAGGGAAAAGCAGGCTTCCTGCTGAGCATGGAGCCAGAGGCGGGGCTCGATCCCAGGACCCTGGGATCATGACCTGAGCCAAAGGCAGACGCTTAACGACTGAGCCACCCAGGCGCCCCCCCTCCTTTTTTTTTTTTTTTAAGGATTTTATTTATTCATCTGAGACACAGAGATACAGGGAGAGAGAGAGAGAGAGAGCCTGAGCAGGGGGAGAGGGAGAAGCAGGCTCCCCGCTGAGCCAGGAGCCCGATGTGGGGCTCGATCCCAGGACCCTGGGATCATGACCTGAGCCAAAGGCAGACGCTTAACCATCTGAGCCACCCAGGCACCCCTCCTCCTTCTTTTCTTCCCTTTTTTCTTTTGCAACTCTTTAAACATATAAGAATCATTCTTTGTTCCTGAATCATACAATTAGGATGAAGACTATATTTGGCCCAAGGGCTGCAGTTGGCCAATCTCTGGTGTAGAGGAATTAGGCAAAGTCTCTGTAGGATCGTGGATACTGGGCAGCCACAGGGGAGGTGAGGGGGGCATCTGCAGGAACAACTGATGCCACGTGATGAACGCCTTATTGGTCAATGTCTGTGCTAAAATGCCCAATCCCGAGACACCAGCAGTTATGCATAGAAAGATGGGGATATGCCCTTTTCTCCCCCATAGCTGAGTGGACATAATTTCTCAGCAAGGATAAGAAGGGAGCCTGAAAAAGGATCTTTAAATAGAAATGTGATTAAATGATTCTGAACTTGGCTGGAAATAATCATTGAATTGGACCACTTTTTCTACTGCTGCGCAGAAGTGGGGCTCCGGAGCTAAGATGAAATTGGTTATAGAGTTTCAATTATGTTCTTCCCATTTTGACTTTCAAATCTATATCTGGTTTACAAAGATATTCGAACAATCACCAGTGAATTAGAGACAATTAAATATGTCTGTCTGCCATTCTCATGTTGAGTGGTCGAGTTTGTATACTGCACATTCCAGACCTCTTTTAGTCTGTGAATACAGCTTTTGTACTCCTTTCTCTCTATGTATATCCAAACCTCTGATAAAAGACAGTTATTTATCTTGGAATCTCAATTATTTTTAACCACTTTGTACAAAGGAGGTAAAATGTAATTTTTAAGTAGGTTATTTCTTTGAGAAATTTTCTAAACTTTGCAAATTGGGTACTTTTCAGACCAACTCTGGCAACACCAAGTCCACCAAAAGATATGATCAAAGTTATTTGGTTAGAAAAAAAAATTAACACTAGCTAGGCTACAAGAAAAAATTGAGAATATTATTCTAATTATTGGAGACATTTAGGTTCTTAAATGTATCGAAAGTTCAAGTATAAAAATAAATTTCAAAATGACCCTTACAGTTGTTCTTTGTGATTCTTAATTGGAAGATCTACAGGACAAACAAAGAAGTCCTCAAATCTTGAGCTAATATCTAGAAAGTGTTATTTGGCTCTCTTAATGCCTTGGATATTTTAACCTGAGAAGTAGCAGCAATCATGCTCACCTTTGGGGCGGTTAAACTCTTCGTCATTTGCACTGTAATCCCAGAAAAAGGCTTCTTATGGTTTTAAGAAAATCTAGTCCATGTGCCTTTGGTCTTTACATCTCTCCTTTTGATGGAAGGTACATGTCAGAATAGAGTTGTACAAGGTTTGAGTCAGGCTGGTATATGGTGGTATAAACCAGGTTAGGTCTCATGGGATCCCCAGGGCTAAGACAGGCAGGAACTCCAAGGCTGATGTATGACTATCAAGAGAGTACACCAACTTCTTGATGACTTGATGCTTTTGCTGTCTTTAATTCTTTATTTTATTTTATTATGTTATGTTAGTCACCATACTGTACATCATTAATTTTTGATGTATTGTTCCATGATTCATTATTTGCTGTCTTTAATTCTGAGGCAGCTCACATTCCCTAGCCCAGTTCTATCTTACCTTTGTAGTACCTTAAAAACTGGACATAAAGAGATTTAAGATTGGACTTGCATTTTATCTCTTAGTTTAATGTCCAGCAAATCTGTATTCTGGAATGACATGGGAGTCTTCAGAAAGATTTGAGTCAGCCATTTCTCAGAGGTGAGTTATTGTCTTAGCAGGATCTCCTTCTATTGAAGGTGCATCTGGGAACAATTTTGTCCTGGTATGTCCCCAGTCTATCCAGTTATCCTTTGTCTGATCCTTGGCAATGGAGAGTATGGCAATTAATGGCTCTGGATATCTTGTTCAGATGATTTGGGGCTGAAATGTCTGCTTCATTCCATTGTCTGCTTTCTCTGAGGATCTTGAATCAGCAATTGACCTGCAATTGAATGTTATTTTAAGGTCTCTAATGGTTGTAACTTCCTAATTCTGCTAAGAATTTTTTCACTTTTCCAGAGGCTTGGGGATTAATAAGGACAGTGAAGTTTCTGAGTAAAAGATAAAACCTTTCATAAATCATGAATAATTGTCCCTGCAAAATGTCTTTCTCTATCATTGGATAGAATAGATATGTTAGGATTGCCTAGGTAGAAATCATGAAGTCTTAGAGCCTCTCTTTTTAAATTATGCCATTGTTATTGCTATGGCTTCAACCCTTCCAGAAAATAAATATTCTATTGCTACCATATATTCAATGTCTAGGCAGCTAATTTTATAAAATTTGTTTAGAGATGCTCAACTAATCTTGTCATTCATATTTTGGTGTGTATCACCTTTATAGTTTTTTCAGGATTATGTTAATTATAGTGAAGCATGAACTGGGCATATTCTCTCTCATTCTAGAAAAGTTTCCCTATTACTATTTAATATCAGAGATAATTTACCCCAATTGGAATTCAGTGTATCATGGAGGATTTTAGCAAGGTCCGTTTGAAGTCTGGTAACACTATGCATCCTTCCTGGATTTGACAGATCTTATCTTCATGAATTTTAAAACTTGCTGATTTCCATTTTTTTCTCAGAATTTGGGGTCTAATTTTATGCTCCTGTTTCTGGACTCTTAGAGCTTCTTCATGGATTCTTCCTTTCTGTTTTGTAAAGGGGTGTTTTTATTAGAACACTCTGTTTAGCAGGGTGATCTGCTATTTCAATCTCTTACTATAGGCCTCTATCTTGATGACAGCAACTTTCTTGGGTAGAAAACCTTTGTGTTTCTATGGCATTTCAAAATCATGAACTACTAAACTGCTAATGAACTATTTCAAAAGCATATCAGTGATCAGTGTGTGTGTGTATATTTTATTTATTGGCAACTTCACATGCCTTTTGTATGACCACAAGTTCAACCACTTGAACTGATTTGGCTTCTGTAATGGGATAAGGTTCTACAAGAGAATCTAGAGTAGTTATTGCATGTCCATCCTGGTATTACTACTTTTCACTTTTAAGATAAAATTTATCAATAACAAAAATGTCAGAATCTGGAATGGACATGAAGATTTTTCCTAGGATGGACACTTCTCAAAGTACAGAAAAATAACCATGAGATTCTTTCTCTTTCATTAGGTCAGGTTAATCATGTTGCTAGATTAAGAATGTTAAATCAGTAGATAAGAATATAAAGAGGAGAAAATAACCATATTTGATAATTAGTTCAGCCTCAACAGAAAATGCTGGATGTTTTCAGTTAGCAATAGGGACTGTACTGCATGTGGTACCTCAGATTTGTAGATGATCATGTTAGTTCAGGACATCTGGGAAAACAGATGTCAAGAAGAAATTAGAAGTGCAAAAGCTTTATTGGAAGCAATAATCCTGTGAAATATAAGTGAGAGGGATGGGGGAGTAGTCAGGTAAAATCTTTAGTCTATGAAGCAGGGCAAATACTTGTGAAAGAAGAGAAGGAAGGAGAATTGAGAATGAAGCACCTCAAACTGAGGTAAATGTCAGAGAAAGTCAATTGCTCAGCCCAAGGGGGAGTTCCAGAACAAAGACTGCCCTTTAAGGAAATCCCATTTCGGGACAAATGACCAGGACCTAATACCAGGGTGACTGAAGTCTGCTTGGGGAGATTGTGTTCTTGACTTGAACACAGTGGCAAATCTCAAAAGCATAGTCCTTGGAGGCTGTCAGCTAACTGCAGTCCTTGTGGTGGGTTTTCTCTGTAGAGGAGGTCCTAGTAAATCATACTGCTGTCACAGTCCATACTTGCACTCTGCAGATCCACTGAACACAGTGGAAACAACTTCTCCAGGGTTCCTTTACACTTCTCTTACTGAGTAGGGACTCAGGTGGGGGTTGATTGGAATAACCACAGCTTTACCATAGCAGCTGGTCTTGGGGCAATAACTGACATGATGTGTACTAGTTGACAGAGGACAAGATCGTTAACTGTCCCTGAGGCAAAATTGTAAAGGAATTTTCTCTTTACAAAATGCAAATGTGAATGCAAGTTTTCTGATTCTCATTTCTGATTGGGACAAAAAAGAAAGCATTGTTAAATCTATAGTTGCATACCATGTACTTGAGGCCTTATTAATCTGTTAGCAATGCTACCACATCCAGCACAGTAACTGTGACACTAGTTGGTTGAGTTTGCAGTAGAGGTCGATAGTCTATGGTCTATAGTCATTCACTAGGGTCCACTCAATTTCTCTAGGGAAGGGACCACCAGCATTGTATCCCTTTTCGGAATGTGATATTGTTTTATATTTACCATCATACTTGGGGTGGGGGTTTTTCAGAGACGTCCACTTGGCCTTCCCCTCTACAATAGCTCTTATCAATAGGACAAGGACCCAATGTGAAGGTTATGCCAACTGGCAAGTATGTCAATCCCAACTATACATTTGAGGACTAGGGAAATGATGACCACGTGCAAAACAGATGTAGAACAAATTGCATGGATGTACTGTAAGTCAGTGGAATCTACTTATTACCTGGGCTTTGCATACCCCACCTTAGCAGTGGAGCCTTTATTCTGTTTTGTGGGTATCAATATCAATGAAGAACCCATGTCCAAAAGTCCTTGAAATGTCTGGGTATTCTCCTTTCCCATATATTCAAGTAAATGGCCATCAATCTTGTTGGGAACGGACTAGTGGAACCATTAGTAGATACCTACCATGGTTTTGCAAAGTCCTTCTTTCTGAGGACCCAGTCACCTCTTCAGTCAATGAGTTCCAGATCTTAAAACTATTCAGGACCAGGAACTAAGCAAAATAATTTGACTTTAAAATGAGATGACCACCTTCAGCCTCCTGCTGTTATTCTTGACTGCTTTTGTGTGTATGTAGTAAGTAGCACCCTCACTAATTGCCAGTCTATTTTGTCCGTAGAGACACTGCAATTCCTTGCAGGCTAAGCCCCCTTAGCTGCCCCTCCAAACTTGCTTGTTGTTAAGGTAACTGTGGCCCCCTAGCTTGTGGTATTTAAACACCCCCACCTCTCTCCTATTATCCCCCATTAACCCCATTGTTATTAATGAGCCAAATCCTGAGACCAGGTTTCCTACTCATAGACCTGACTTGAGAGGAAAGCAAACACTTTTTAGAGATGCTGGCTTAACTCTCTCCAGCACATTCCTAATGGCCTTATTGAATGGTGGGGCATTCTGGGTCCTCCTGTGGAACATAATCCTGTGGTGGGTATTATGGCCTCATACTTCCCTGAGCCGTTTAATCCCTTTTTCCACTGTCTGTCTCAGCAACTCAGGCCTTTTTACTTGGCACAGTGTGGACCAGCACTTCCCTAGGTGTCTAAGAAACATCCAGCAGCATGCTCACTGCAACCTTAGCATTCTTTGCCATACCCCATTAAGAAGCCCCAAGTAAATAAACTTCTCATTTATCCAGTCTGGCATCCTTGATCAAACTCTCAAAATCTATTACAATGGATGCGCCCCTTGTTCTTCTTAATACAAGCTACATAATTCTTGCAGTTCCTTTGGGATCTAATCTTTACCCTGTCTTAACAAACCTAGCATAACCCCAGAGGGCATATCCTGGCATTTAACCCTAATTATCAGCCTTAAAACCAGGGCTGTATAGGCCAAAGACAGGTAGCTTGAAGATGGGCTCCTTTGGCATGAACATTATTTTGAGTTGAAGGCAATAAAAACCCAGCAGATTCAGGAAAAGCTCTTTACTTTCACCCCACCCTCCAACTGCCTATTGGAAGAGAGCTATTAACAGACATTCCTCCTTACTAAGGAACTTATCTGAGTGACAGGGTGTTTGTTTTCCAAAACATCTCCTTTCAACTTCCTGCTAATGGTCTTCCTCCCCTTTGTATCCTGAGGTTCTACCCCTCTCCTTAGCTCCTGTGTCCTGTTGCTTCACTATCCTTGGAATTTCCAGATCTGTGTGGATTCCTTGTATGTATGCTATTAAATTCAATTTTCTCCTGTTAATCTGTCTCATGCCAATTTGATTTTTAGTCCATCTAGAAGGACCTCAAAGAATATAGAAAATTCTTTCTCCCAACAAGACAAAATGGAAGTATTTCTTGAGGTGGGCTCCGGATGACTTGTGAGGAAAAAACTTCTCAGTGTTTTGCTGAATGAAGTCAATATTAGACTTCAAAGAGGAGGGTGGGGCACCTTTCTAGGCTCTGCTTCAGGGTATCCACAGAGACACTGTCCTCAGGGACACCTACCCACTCATGTTTTCCAAACTCATGTTTTCCCAATATGGCCTTATCCTCAATGTAGTAGACCTTATGTGGGATGAAATTTCAATGGCCTTTGAACCCTCTTAACCTTAACTGTCAGATTAGGTGTTTGTTCCTCAGTTGTATCTGCTCTCCTTCTGAAGAATATAAGGGCCTCTTTGTAAACTACTAAACAGGCCCTCTGGTTCTCACACTTAGTTTTAAACTTTTTAACTGCCTTACAGTGTATCAGTTTCCCTCTGTAGTTCATCAATGAAACAGCAATAACCAGCCAATTCTATTTTCCTTGTATGTACTGTTATACTTATTATTTTATAAATGCTGAATAGTCCCACTGGCAAGAGTATCTGTCCATTGAGGTGTTTTTCTTATCCTAACTAGTGACATTTTTAGCAGTTGGGCTTCCTTTGCCTTGCCTCACATACCACTTAGAATGAAGTCCTTCTTACCACCCCACTGCTCAGTGAACAAGTTCCCGAACCCCATTTCACCCCCTGTTCTCTTGGTTCACTCCAGATACCAATTGTGTCAGGCTATGTCTTCTAGGAAGCAGTCACTCACAGCACTCCAACCGGTCTTAAGGGTTGACTTGCTTCAAGCTTATGAACTCCTTGCTTATTGACCTAAGTCCTTTCATCTGCAGCAGAACTGACTTACTTTCCTTGAGATTTGCAGACTACTGGTCTCGAAGAATAAAGGACCACTTTCCCAGAAGATAAGGGCTGATCACACTTGGAAACAGCTGCCACAGATGCTTGCAACTCTGTTCAGGGTTGTGGACATAGGACTAACTGCCTGGGCACCTGCTACTCCTGCATGCAGCCCCCCTCCCTTTCCCATGCCTTCCCCTTTAAAACCCTCTGGATTCACCAGGATGGGGAAGATGGTCTTTGAGATGTTAGTCTACCATCTTCCCAGGTTGCTGCCTTTCTGAATAAAGCAACCTTCCTGCCCCACCTCACTTATCTCCCAAGTATAGATTTTTGAGTGGCAAGCAGCCAAATCTAAATTTGGAAATAGTTTTGTGTCCAGTAGCCTCACCAAGACAGATATAGAAATGCATTAAGTTATTGCTGGTAATGGCTATGAGACACAAAGGAGAAAGTAAACAGGAATAGGGAAAGCCTTCAGACTACAACTCAGGTCTGACACTTAATGAAATAATGCTGGGAAGGAGTGGGGATTGGATAGGAATAGCATGCAACTGAATTGCAGCTTTGTGAGTCTCCAGGAGCCTGACAGAGAGCTCCAGAGCAAAGATTGCCCATCACAGGAGGCTTGCACTGGTCAAAATAACCACACTCCCCAATCCCTGTTTCTCTGTGTCATTGGCTGGGAGCTGTCTGGGAAGGGCTGTCTTTGGCTCAAATAGCAGCAGCTCCTGAAGATGCTTCAAGTATAGGTTGTTGGTGACCTGTACCCCTCATTACAGGTTATCTCTTAAAGAGAGATCTGAGCAATGCACTTTTATACTTTCCTGCTGCCAAATTAGGTATGGACTAGAGGCTGGGCATTACTTTTTACGTATTAGACTCTTTATCTGGGATTATCTCCCTTCTGTTTGAATAACATTTATTAAAATTTACTTAGTGACATTATTCTGATTATAAAAGTTTTTAATGCTCTTTTTCTTGAGCATGTCTCTAGGTATAGAATGATAAATTATCTTTTCTCCCCACTTTAAATATATTATTCTGGGGCTCCTGGGTGGCTCAGTCGTTAAGCGTCTGCCTTTGGCTAGGGTCATGATCCCAGAGTCCTGGGATCGAGCCCCACATTGGGCTCCCTCCTCCACGGGAAGCTGCTTCTCCCTCTCCCACTCCCCCTGCTTGCGTTCCCTCTCTCACTGTGTCTCTCTCTGTCAAATAAATAAAATCTTTTAAAAAAATAAATATATTATTTCACAGTCTTCTACCTTCTATGATACTCTTAAGAGTACAGCCATCATTCTAATTGCCTTTATTTTGTAGACCATCTTTCATTTCTAAGTACTTTTACAATCTATCTTTCTTCAACATTTATGATGTGTTCAGCTGTGGTTTTATTTTTATTGCTTTGGACTTCTTGGCAGTCTTGGCTTTTTAATAATTACAAAAAATTATCAGCTACTCTTTATCTCTTCCTTATGCCCTCAAGTCCTTCTAGAACTCCAGTCAGACAAATGTTAGACTTTTCACTTTATTCTCCATATCTCTTCTCTATTATATTTATATATCAGTCCTTCTGGGATGCATTTTGGAAATTTTCTTCAAGTTATACTTCCAGTGTATAGGGAGCAAAAATAAAATTAATCAGATTTTTAACTCATATTCTGATTTTTACATTTTATGTACTGTATTCTTTTCTACATATTCTTCTTGGTTATATTTTAATCTCTTGGTTGCTCTGTAAAATCTATTATTTCTAGCACATTTTCAAGGATCTCATTTCTTTAAACTTTGCTTTTTAATCTGATTGATAATTCTGATATCTAAAATGTTTGTGAATCTACTTCTGCCAGTTCTTACTCATAATATGTTTTCATTATGAGTTTGTGGTTCATATTTTGGAGGGTGTATGGAGATACTCAATTCCCTGTGGTTTTTAGAATTCTGGGTTGTTAAGTTCCTTCAAGAGAATTGATGTTTTCTTCTCTTGTATCCTAGAAGTTGATTAATCCCAATGGCAGATTAAATTCTGCCATGGTTGGGGTTTCCTTGGACCACACATGTAACTTGAATGTAGACAGTAAACTTGAGGATAGACTAGTTTATGTTTATGTATTCTCAGGGAAGAATTTATCTTCTTTCCTCTTCACTTAGCACCAAGTTCGAGGAGGCATATTTCCTTGACGTCGTCTTTTCTGGCAATGTTTTGTTTGTTTTGTTTTGTTTTGTTTCTTATATCCTGAAGAAGTAAAAATTTTGTGTAGAGATATATTATCAGATTTCCTAAGTGGATGGGCCATACATTTATTTCTTCCTCATATTAGCTCACACAGAAGCCGCTCAAGAATCCCCAGTGTTCCACAGAAACTGACAAGTCAAAAGATTCATTTGGTGCCTGCTTATCCAGCATTCCTGGTTTTAAATAATTTGGGGAATTTTTCATATTCCTTAATTTTTATCAAACTATTGACACTTTATAAAAGATATTTTTATATTTTTATTTATTCTATTAGATTAAATATCCCCTCCTTTGGGAAGTATTGTTTAGAATATTTAATCCACCATACTTCTGGAATATAAATACTGAGAACTCTTTATCTGTTATGTTTTTCATGGACTCCCAATATTTTTTCCAACTGTTTCTCACTGGAAAGTAAGATTGCATATTTTGGCAACTTTTATTTAAAGTACTCAATACTTTAAATAAAACCAATTTTAATAAAAATTTAACTTACCCAAAAATACTCTTGGGAAGAAAGCTTCCTGTTGAGGAGAAGGAAAGAAGGTAACATATGCCAAGAAGAACTTGTTTGTCATGAAAGAGGTTTTTTGTGTATTTTGTTTTTAAGCCAACTTGCTCCTTGCCTTTGTTACCTCATACAATCTTGATGTTAACAAAATGTTTATCTCTTTCTGGTTTATCCATATTCTGTTCTTCTACAGCTCTGTGTTTCTTTCTATTGATCTTTTCTGATCTGCTCCTTTCCATCCCCCCAGAGTCAAAATTCCAAGCTCTGTCTTTAATGCTCTTGTATTAGGGCAGCATTCAATCCATTGGACAATAGAAACATGCATCTCTAAGGTTCCCATTTATATTATTTTTCCTGTGAAAAATGCTGAAGGACAAAAAATTTTCTAGTTTTGCAAGACTTCAGCCCCAACTCTCCCCCTCCATCTGACAGTCCCACCAATGGCTGCTAAACCACAGCCCCAATCTTGTTATCTCTGCATCTTGTCTGGTGATTAACAGAGCCTCGGTTTCCCATAGTTTTCAAGGGTTGAACAACGAAATATGATCTTCCTTAATATAGTCTATAAAATCTTTATGTGTCTTGCTCCCCTAGGACATTCAACTTGAGCACTGATCACATTGTAACTTTTAAAGTAATTGCCTGCATTACTCCTTTCATTTGTTTTCCTTCTTTAACACCCCTTTTGTTCAGCAATGCTTATTAGTTACCAGGCAATGAGTATCCTTGGTGCTAGGGTAGCAAGGTGAATAAATAGGACTCCTGTCCTCAAGGAAATTTTTGTTTCATTCTGTTTTGTTTTGTTTTTAATAGAGAAGTAAATAGTTCCTATGTGATTTGAGATGTTCTTAACATTCCCTGGTAACTGAAGTAATATAATCCAAGTTTGAGTAAACTTGAGCTCTACAAATGATAGGACAAAAGAATAAATGAGGGTGCATCTGATTCATCTGAAGATGGTAAGCCTATGTTTCTGGCCATGGAAGTTCCTTCTACAACATGCAGAAACAAAAGAAATTTCCAATGAGGAAGACATCTGATCTTCATATAAAATAGGCTGCTCTTGAGGAATCTTATCCTTCAACTCCCTTCCAAAGTGGGGAAGGAGATTCTGACAAATTTATAGTTTCCAGAAAAATAGGTATGTGAAAGTCGGATGGGCTCATTTACTGTGTTTAAGGAAATGTAAATACTTTAAACAGATCACTGGGGTGGCAATCAAGTTGCCATATTGGAAGTTTCTCAAATGTATGAGAAAATCTTTACCTTCAGATGACTTTGACTTGTTTAGAACATTAAAGCTGAACCAACCAACCTCAATGTTTTGACTGTATACCTTGCAATTGTCTCCAGCTCTAAAACTGCAAACTATTTAATAACTTAATGAAACTATCATTGTATACTCCATTGTTATAAAGGTCCAAAATTAATTAAAAGTTAGAGTTCTTTTGGAATGGTATAGATTTGCTTATGCATAGCTCTCATCCAAGAATTTAATGTAGGAGAAATAAGACTGTGTCTGTACATTACCCTAGCTATGTACCTATATGGTTATCTTATAGTCAAGGAAAACCTGATTTGTGACTACTAGAGTCCTGAGTTTTCCCTTGAGATGGCTGTGACTCCCTTATGCTATAGTCCTTGGCTCTGCTGGCAGCTGTCTCCAGTTCTATTCTGCTGGCCTCACTATAATTCTAGTTCATTCTTCTGTGGAACAATAGGGGAAATGGGGATAAAGACAGGGCAACACTGGTGATAATGACAGGATATTATTGTATTATTGCAATAGTGTGCTCCCCAGTTTTTTGGTACCAGGTGAGGGTATCATTTAGAAGAGAGTGTTTGTATGTGTAACCACTCTATTCCTATGAGGTAGATATCAAGTGTTATCCCTATTCTGTTACTGAGGAAATGGCCCTGTTGCTGAGGATTGGCCCAAAGACACACTGTAAAATCACAAAAATATAGGAGGAACTTGAATTTGAGTTGACATTTGAGTGTCTATGTGCTAGGAGCTTTGCTAAGATCAAATGTCTTTACAGGGCAAAATTGCCAACTCCAGGGGTAGAGTCAGAAATGATATTAAGAGAATATAAGGGTCTGGCAGATATTGAGTATCCCTGGAACTAGAAAATTCAGAGGAAGTCTTATAATATGCACTTGAAAGGTCAGGTGACTGGTAGCACAGTTTCATTTCAAAGAGAAGCAGTGTCTGTAATGAGTCAAGCACCTTACAAATGGTCTTGTTTACTCTTCTGCACCACACTACGAGGTAGATGTTGTCCAGGTCTCAGAGATAAGGCAACTGTGGTAAAAAGATCAAATAGCTAGAGTGACAGTGAAGGACTTCTGCTTCCAGGAAGATCAAGTGGCAGTACTTATCTCTTTTCCTCCCATGAAGCACGAGAAAACCCCTGAACACTTTATATAAAACAAATACAAAGCTCTGAAAATAGAAAGAAGAAGGACAACAGATTAGGAAACTCAGGACCCAAGGAGCGACGGTGTAGAGAATTCCCTGGGTTTTCTTTTTGCCTCATATATCCTACACTTGAAGCTAAAGAGGCTGGCAACCCAGAAATGCCAACAGGCATAGACCCAAAAGGCCCAAACAAAAGCCTTTTCTCTCTACTAAAAAGACCAGGAAAGAAGAAACCTGGCAAGATAGACAGCTTTTAGACAATAACCTCTCTATTCATGCCAAACATCACAGAAAAACTGTGGTGGAAAGGCTAGGCTTCCACCTTCTAGAGGCTATAAGAAAATGCCACACCCTGCCACTGGGGTTGTGTCGGGGACAGCTGACCGGGAAACAGACTTGCATCCCTTCTAGGCAATAAGGAGAAACTTGCCCTCACCCAGGGCAGTGGTGACTATGTGGGAGCCTGGACTTCCACCTCCACTCGATAATAATGAAATGGCATCCCCTGCCTTCCCTTGCTGGATCCGTGTCAGGAAAGGCCAACTAAAATACAGTGTAAAAATAAGATCCAGAGTCTTATAAATTATAGAGATGGAGAACAGATTAGTGAACGCCGGGGGGTTAGGTAGGGTGAGAAAAGGGAGGTGTGTGTGGCAATAAAAAGTCAGTGTGAGAGAGTCTTGTGGTGACGGCCATGTTCTGTATCCTGACCATATGAATGCTGTAATAGGACTGAACTGTGTCCTCCTCCTGCCCGCCACCAACCACCAAATTAGTATGTTGAAGTTCTAACCCCAGTACCTCAGAATGTAACCGTATTTGGAGATTGAGTCTTTAAGGAGGTACTAAAGTTGAAATGAGGTCATGAGCGTGGGTCCTAATCTAATATGACTAATTTCCTTACAAAAAAAAAAAAAAGGAATTTTGAACATAGACACGTACAGAAGGAAGACACTATGGAGACACAGGGAGAGGACAGCCATTTACAAGCAAAGAGAAACCATCCCTGCCAACACCTTGAGGTGTTCCGCTCACCTGAACGTCAGCTTCTGAGGCTAACAGGCTTAGAAGAAACCAACCCTGTAGGCAACTTGCTCTCAGACTTCTAGCTTCTGGAACTGTGAGGAAATAAATTTCTGTTGTTTAAAACCACCAAACCTGTGGTACTTTGTTATGGTGGCCCTAGCAAACTAATATACTGGATATGATATTATGATACTGAAAAATAGTAATCTGAACTAAAGAAATAATAGTCCATTTCCGTATTTATTTATTTATTTATTTATTTATTTATTTATTTATTTATTTATTTTTTTAAAGATTTTATTTATTTATTTGAGAGAGAGAGAGCACATGAGAGGGGGGAGGGCCAGAGGGAGAAGCAGACTCCCTGCCGAGCAGGGAGCCCAATGCGGGACTCGATCCCGGGACTCCAGGATCATGACCTGAGCCGAAGGCAGTCGCTTAACCAACTGAGCCACCCAGGCGCCCTCTATTTCCGTATTTAAACAACAAAAATCCAAATGGCAAAAACTTATAACTCAGGATTGTCTCTGTGTGTTTCTTATGTGGTAAGGGATTTTCATAAGGAAATTTCAGAGGTAATTTTGACTTTGTGAGTGTTTTGCTTTATATGCTGTCTTTAGAAATTAACCTCCTCATAAAATCCAATCCCACTTTGCTATTTTAACATTTCTTTTGTCTGAAAGCATTCATTAACATTTCGCATAATTGCTCCATTTCCAGAGCAAGTATATAATTTCCTGCAGAGTGAAGACTTCGTGATGCATATCCAATAGAGTCCATCCTGTCTGCTAGTAGTTGATGCCTTCGTCTTACCATGGGCTCGAAAGAGATTTTTCTGTCACGGATCCTATTGGATCCTATTGAGTCTCATTGGCCCTCTACACCATTAAAATGTGGCCACCAGTAGTGGCCATTTGTA
Source organism: Mirounga angustirostris (assembly GCF_029215605.1). Taxonomy (NCBI): domain Eukaryota; kingdom Metazoa; phylum Chordata; class Mammalia; order Carnivora; family Phocidae; genus Mirounga; species Mirounga angustirostris. The sequence goes on from NW_026991709.1 coordinate 54,116,092, forward strand.
AGGTCTACCATTTTTCACTCATTGTTGCTCTCTAATGACTTCCTAGCTCTTTTCTGACTATACACTATTAGTAGTCATTGCCAAGTCAACATCTAGAATTTTAAGCAAAATCACTTCAAGTACTTTCATAACTTGTTTTTTTTACCAAGATAGTCATGTAAATATGAATTTAATTTTGATAATAATACTAGAGAATAGGGAAAACCATGATAATGTACTTAGGAGAACTTATATTCTAGTGAAATAGGAAGTCAAAGGATGGGCTTACAGAAACAAAGATATTTTACTTTCTGACTAAAAAGTAAATTGCTCAGAGCTTCAAGAAGAATTTTTTAAAATTGAATATACACATTTTTTCCCTAAAGTGTTAAGAGCAATTATGGATTTCATGTCATTATTTTTCAACTGATATGACTTACTGTTGTTTTTTTGTCTTCAAACAAACTACAATTTAAAAGTTCTTTAATACTTACATGAAGTTATTCAACATATGGATAATTCTGGTATTTAGCCCATAGAGTAGGGGCTGATAACTTCTTTATGTAATTCTATTTTAGGTCTTGAAAGAAATGGATTCCTTGGCCACTCTATGTAGACTGTATATATGTGCTTTAGGAAGGGCATGACAAAACCTCCATCGGTTGTTTCACAGTGACAGTAATTTCAATCAATAGATCTAAGTTCCAGAAGCTGTGTTTTGGCTTCTTTTCTTCATATTTATACCTTAACACACTGCAACTTCATCTTCAGTACCAGAAATCAGAGCAATGTTTACATTCAGGCTGCTTGATTTCTGGCATCTGCCAAATATTATAAAATGACTTTTGTTGGCTCTTAAATAAAAAGCACTGTGACCAGTTGATCTGATAGTCTCCACAAGTGAATCGAATTGTTCCTCTTGTACTATTATTTATACTTAAATCTGTCCTTTCCAAATCAAGAATAGTCTGACATTCAGCAGTTGGTTTTTCTTGATCCTGTGCTGGCATATGATGCTTTTTTGTACCAGAAACAAACAAATATGAATAATAATGTTCCATCTCTAAAAATTCATGAGAGGCAAACCCCCATTAACACATATATGTGTGTATAACTAAAACTGGTAAATATCGATATTATTACTTTACAGCTCAAAGTTATAAAGACATCATTATATCTTCTTCATTCAGTGAGACTATTTAAAATAAGCCATCAATATATCTAAAAGAAGAAGTCATAAAAATTAAAGTTTTACTTTCTATTAGAAAACATAGGGTGAAAAGAAGCCAGCCAGGAAGGTTTACAGACATGGAACCCTTGTAAACTGATCCTAGAAATGTCACTGAGTAAAGATAGCTACTTCCAGCTCTTTTAAGTCATCTGTAGAAGAGCAATTTAAGTATTTCTCTTCATATTTACATATGCATCATTCTTCTTTAACAATCACTACCTTCAGGGTAACCACAATATCCTATTACTAAGCACCCAAGGTGTGCAAGTCACCACTTAAAGAGGTTATACGTGGTATTCAAATATTAGATGTATAGCTAAGTAGAAAAAAAGATGAGTATTGAACTTTAGGTCTGGTGATTAATAGGATAATAAGAAGAATGAACTAGAAAATCAAAACAATGTGTTTGCAGCCTGTTGTAACTTAGGTTCTTCCAGGAAGCAGAATCTGAGATAAGTTTTTTATGCAAGTGGATGACTTTGGAAAGTGAGGGAATAGGGGAGAGACCCCTGAGAAGAGTGAAACAAAGGAAGCAGGAGAGCTGACCCAAGAGTGTGTGCTTGAGTTGGCTCTCCCTGTGGGCAACTGGGGCTTAGTTCTGGTGTGGAGACCCTTCAGAACTGTCAATCGTAGACACAGGAGAGAGGAACAACCCAACATCTACAGGCTACGATTAACACTGGAGGGTGTTAAATTTCTCCCCTTCAGCATTCTCACCAGGAAGCAGAGAATCCGAAAACAAACAAGACAGACACACACTATGGCTGAGATGCAGCACTATCAAGAGCATCTGTGCTCAGTCAGTGGCTGACTCAGCCATGGTCAGAGTCAAAAGTTGGGTTGATGAGATATGTCAGGGGACTGGCAGATATCTAGTGTGATGACCATCTTTGACACTTATTCATTAGGTGCATCACTTCTCCACTCTTAGCACCTATTTCCTCATCCTAAAAGAGGCAGGGGGTAAGCTACCCTGCCTGTTTCCCTGAGTGATCATTGAGAATTTGTAAAAGCAGTTGGAAGCAATTTAAAGAATAAGGCACTATAAAACTGAAGGTAGTTGAGGCTGTTCTAGACCTAAGACATGTAGAACCAGAGAGAAAACAGAGAACAAAGAGGAGGTCACAGAAAGCATCTAGCAGGCCATCGGAAGCCCCTGCATATGATGTGGCAGCTCCGTAGCAACCATGGACCAGGAAAAGAAGACATGCACAAATGATGACAAATACCACATTTAACATCTTGGAAAATAAATGTGTGAATTTAACAGATCAAATTATCTACCAGCTGGGTTATTAGGAGATTGTTTCTTGTTAAGAATAAATATCGATTGAACTGATTTAGCAAATGCCTAATATATGAAGACTGTAATGTCTAGTCTGCCTCTCAGACCAATTTAAGTTCTTTTACATTGCAGTCATGTCCATCTACCCCTCAGCTTTAGAGATCAAATTCACTTTCTTCTGCAGTGTTTTGACAATTGAAAGTTTCCAGTTGGGTTATTAATTTCAACCCTATTTGATCTCTGAGGATTCAGCCAGCAGCTACTCTCCCATCCTCAAATTACATGACAGTTATACTTTTATTTCTTCGGAACTTTTGCAAATTTAATGAGTGTTAAATGCCAACATTACTTTAAATTTTCTCTGAGCTTTAGTGGAGGTGCATATGCACGATAGAGATAATCAAGGCTAACAGTGTTCCATACACCAGCTCTCCTTCCAGAAACGTGAAGACATCATGGAAGAACTTTGCAGGGGAGAGCCCAAACAGGTACCTGGAGTGGAAATAGATCTCAAAGCCTAATAGCTGAACTTCTTCAGGCAGTGGCCCTGTGGGCTTCCCTGTCTAGGATCCTAATGGCTCATCCTGCTTCCTTTCAGTTACCCCTCCCTGGAGAGGTAGTGACAAATACATCACAAGGGAGAGGTACATGACCTAAAATTGTCAATTTAGTCTTCAATTGTGGTATAAATGTTGTAGTAACCTTCCCTGTGACACAAACCTCAGAGCAACTCTCAGCCATTGATATTCTTAAAAACCTTAATTCTGTTTTTGCTTCAGCTTGAACAATCTCTGCATAATAAATATCTTTTTGTGTATATGGCGTTTGATCCTAAAACTTCAAAAATGTTCAAAGAATATCTAGTTCTTCTATTTTGAGATTCTGTGAAAGCCTGTCTTCCCCATGTGTATGCTTTGGGATCTTAACTATTCCTTAACCTAACATCAGCGTGGCTGTAATGTGCCAGGAACTACATGGCCCTGGGGACTGAGAAGTAAAAGCTGGGATTGCCCGCATCTTTAAAGGAAGTCCCCCTTTGATCTTATGTCACAGTCGATCTTACTAAATAATGATAAAAATTGGCCTGGGTGACTTTGGGGATATGGGGAGGTGGCAGTGACCTCCAACTCAACTTGCAGTGCGGAACAAAAGTCTCACCAAAGACAGCTCCTGAGTAGAAGAAGAGCAAGAAACAGACGGGAAAGAAATGTACCCAGTCCTCTGCTCCAAGTGTCTCCATGTGGCAAGAGGACAATGTAGATGTGGGAATAATGCACAAAAGCTAGAAGGCCAGGCAGAGCCATATGATCAAGGGCTTTGAGTACCCTGCTAAGGCTTGGATGGTATCCTTTGATCCAGACAGAAGAACTCTGTTGAAGTCCTATTGAAGAGTCCCTCGTCTTTATAAAGTATCTTTTTGTTTACTTTGTAACTTTTGTGTCCATGCATTCAACAAGCAAATATTGACCACCTAGTGGTCAATGTGCTAGTATGTAGTAGGTACAGTGCTAGTTGTTGGGGATACAGGAGTGAGTAAAGCATGGATCCTGGTATCTACTGCAAGTGTGTGTGTGTGTGTGTGTGTGTGTGTGTGTGTGTGTGAGAGAGAGAGAGAGAGAGAGAGGAGAGAGAAGGAAATACCCAGTAATTTTAATAACAATATGATATGGTAACATAAAGGAGAAACACTATTAAGCTGTCCCCCACAGAGTTCAGGGAAGTCTTTACAAAGAAGACTTTTCTCTGAAGCTGACTTTGTTAAGCGTGGGTGTTCTAGCAACCAGAACTGCAATGTGAATTGTAGATGCAGATAAACTATGACTTTGTATAGGGTTATGGTTCTTTTTCATAGAACTGTCAACACCCATTGTAACCAGAAGCAGTTTGAGAGAGAGAGAGAGAGAGAGAGAGAGAAAGAATACAGTAACAGGGGCAGAGGGAGAAGCAGACTCTCCTCCTGAGCAGGGAGCCGGATGCGATGTGGGGCTTGATCCCAGGACCCTGGCTGGGATCATGACCTGAGCCGAAGGCAGATGCTTAACCGACTGAGCCACCCAGGTGCCCTGAAGCACACTTTTCTTTATTACTCTGCAGAAAACTAGATTAGGTTTGCTCTGGATGTGGAGGTCATAGAGCAGCCTCACCCCATGAGGCTGCATGAATCATTATTCTTGTTGATGTGACCACCGGCATGCATAGCATGGAGACCAGAGAGTGTACTATTTCCTTAGGTCAGTGTTTTGCCACTCCATTATATTATCTGTAAGGGGGCATTCTGATTTCTGGACTTTTAAAAGACACAGATCCTGATCTGGATGGGGTTTAATTTGAAAGAAGGAGTCTTGCATAACATCATTGGTTTCTTTGACTTATTAAAAATAATTAACCAAACATATAGACTTTACTCTCTGCCTCATACTACATTCCTAATCCCTCCCTCTCGTACGTAGCTGAATTCAACCTTTATTCTTATGGACTACTTAGCATTCAGCTGAAAGGCACAGATCTCTAAGTAAGGTAAGAGTTTCTTTCTAAGTTTTTTATACTTAGATCTTAAAATTGGGCATGAATGAATCAAAAATATATGGTCTTACCTAGTGCTTTATTTTTCTGCTAGGAAAAAGTTGTGACTGGTTATTTAAATTGATTTCATGTGGGGCGCCTGGGTGGCTCAGCCATTAAGCATCTGCCTTTGGCTCAGGTCATGATCCCAGGACCCTGGAATGGAGCCCCGCATTGGGCTCCCTGCTCAGTGGGAAGCCTGCTTCTCCCTCTCCTGCTCCCCCTGCTTGTGTTCCCTCTCTCTCTGTGTCTCTGTCAAATAAATAAAATCTTTTAAATAAATAAATAAATAAATTGATTTCATGCAAATATTTAAAGTACATACATGCAAAATAAGTGCTTAATAAAAGGTTGTGTTGAAATATCAAGCTGAGATATTTCAAATAAAAGAATTTACCAAAAATGATAAAATGCAAAAGAGGAGGGTCCTAATGTTCTGATAAGATGGTGAAGAAGGGATGAGAAAAGTCTGTTTTGAAAAGTATTGGGGGAAATTTATATCTGAGGGTATATTCTTATTTACACTCTGTTTATCTAGTTACACTAAGGAGGCTTGTTAGCTGCCCCAAGGATACACTTCCCCCACCCCCACCCCCTGTGGGGAAAAAAGGACTGTGGTAATGGTTTTCTAGCAGAATCAAGTAACCTTTGAATTCTAAAATAAGAAACTGAAGTCTGCTAGATATTTACAGTGTCTCAAGGGAGGATCATTAAGTTATCTCATTCTTAATGCCTAAGAAAGGATACAAGTTAATATTTAATTATCAATAGGTTCCTATTATTTGGGACTTTGGACAATGGCAAAAAGAATACTGAAAGATACCTTGGATTTTCTGTCTGTACCTGACGAAGCAAACTTGAGTTTCCTCATTTCCCAGAAACTTGGAGGAAATAATTTCTGTCAAGAACAGTAAACTGGTGGCATCTCACACATTTATGAGCATATTTTAATTAAAGAATGTGATCCGCTGTAGTGCTCAAAGTCATAGTCTCCACAGTCAAATAATCTTTGATGTGAATACCAGCTTCACCATTAGCAGTGGTGTGTTTTTCTCTGAGCCTTAGTTTCCTAATCTGTAAAATGGGATAGATAGAACCTCCTAGGTTTGTTGAGAAGATTAAGTGCAATGTAGTAAAGTGCTTGGCAAGGTGCCTGGTACATAGAAATGTTCAATAAATATTTATTACTATTACCTCGGAATACAGATATGAAAGACAAATAATCTCCTAGTCTAATCATAATATGATGATACCTTGTAATACTTATGTCCTAAAAGTTGAATGGGTCTGAAAGTAAATTAAGGTCCATAGTTGAAGATTCCACCTGGTTTCTGTGTGCAGCCGAATAGCATTTTCTACCAGTTGGCCTGAACTGGAAAAGGGACAGATTCCTGGATTTAGTTTCCCCTCCAGATGCTTTGAGGAGACCACAGTTGCATGAATATTTTGATCAATAACCAGGGATTGTGGGTAACTCCTGATTGCTGTAGTCAGCAACCAGGTATACATTGTACACTAAAGCATTAAAGGTGTTTTTCTTCCTGTGACTGCCAACCCAAGCGAAATTCCCAGACTTGTCTAGGAGTGGAAACTTTGTTCGAAACTATTACATGACAGTACCGTCCTCTTTGAGACTTTGAAAGAATTTCTGTAACTCACTTTCAACCTCAAACTTACAGATGTTCTACCCCACCTAGTGGGAATGAGTATCTTTTCTCTAGGAGGCCTCCCAACAGGCCACCTAGGGGCCACTGAAGAGCCCTGTTAGTTTCTGGCTTCTTTTAAGTTCTGGGAATACCAAACTGCCTACTCTGGGAAAACCCATTTCTCAGTTTCTCCCAGGTGACACTAGCCCTCTCTAGGGCTCTGACCTGACTCTCGTACAAAAAAATACTGGGATCCAAGTTTGTTCCATGTAACTTTAGCTAAAAACACTTGTCACTCTAAAAATCCTGCTATTCTGGTTTTCTTTAACTTTGGGTTCTTCTTTCCAACACAATACTATCTAAAATGTGTCCACCTTTCACTGGTATTCAAATGAGGTATTTATGTATTAAAAATTCCTCTAATTTGGTCCAAACTAAAGTTCCCAATACATATTTTAGGGACTCTTTTACTCCACAATCTTTAAAAATATGTGTATTTCTTTCTTTTGAGATAGACCTCACCCTTAGAGGTTTTCTTTTCTCTGGGTGTTCATTTCTGGCAAGTCTCTGTGACAATGCACTCAATTCCAGCCCTCTCTGTTAAAGAATAAGAGGTGGCTAGCAGGGGAAGCTTCTCATCTTTTGAATTTCAGATTTTTTCTCTGTAAAACATATTAAATGACTCTGCAGAGGCTTACTCTTACATTCTGGGTAGTGGGGGTTGCTCTGTCTTCACTCTTGGAGTCTCACAGTCTTAAACTGTACACCACTCCTTAGCAGCCATTTCGAGTTCAAACTCCTATTCCCCAACCCACAGGATATTAAGATTTAAACTGGAGATAGGTGAGCAAATGCAAATTTACAACTTTATTGCTTTAACACTTTCTGTTTCACTTGGCATGTCTTCTCCATGGCCAGCCTGGTTCTGTCCTACACATCATCTTTGACAAATGGGGTCTTTTTAATCTAATTTAACTTAGATTTCTAAGACACATTGCAGAGAATACCTTCTGAAGAGAAAAACTTTCTTGCCTTACCCTTCTATCCCATCCTTTATTTGCCTTAGCTGTAATCACTAGAATGTCCTCACAATTACAGCAAATCAATGTTACTAAGCCTGATTTTGATAATATTTCACTCTATAGGATGTTAAGGTTTAAATCATTTCAAATTATGGCTTAACATCATTTCTTCTCTTGGAAAATACCACTGTCTTATACAAAGTTCAGGACTTTATTGGACATTCTATTCCCAGTTATATATTTAAAAGTTTACTTATTGTTTTAGGACTACCTTAGGCATATTTTTTTTTCTTTTAAACCTATTATGGGCCCTCCCCTCCATGCTATCCCAGCCCACAACATCCCCACCAAAGTTTGCATATGAAATATTTTTTAAAACACTTTCCCATAAATAAACTTCTTTATATATTCTTTGAACTATTTCATCTAATAATCTGATCCCTAAAAAATTTGTTATACCTTTTTTAAAGCTGTGCTATATATTTTTAAAAGCCTAAAGCTTCTAATGATCATTTACCTATAATTATGTAAGCACATTTTACCATAACTTTTGATATAACCTCAAAAATCTCCTCACTCTATGTTTCTAACACAGGCAACAAGCTAAAATATTTAGCAAAGCTATCTCATTTGTTTAACACATTATAATGTGAATTAATACAAAACAAAGATGTCCCTTTTTATTAGTAAAATATTTAAAATATCTAATGCTGATGATGTTGAAGTATGATAAACACTTCCAAACATGACTAGTGGCAGTATATATTACAAACCCCTTTTTGAAAGCAGGATCTCAGTAAATATAGAGCATGTATAAACCTATAGTTAATAGAAAATTCATAAAATGCTAAGAGACAATGTACAAAGCACCTTATTTCAGACCTGGTGAATTATTGGAAAGATCATCTCCTGGTGGGTAGATTGAAATAGAGTTCTAAGGGCTAAGATGGTATTAGTTGTTATCCTTTTTCACCTGCAATACATTATTTGCCTATGGGACCTGTAGACAGTAGAAAAATAAATATTTTTTATTCCCAGGATTTTTACCCCTTTTGACTGTAAGGCAAAAAGCCTTTGGCAACTTCTGAAATTCCGTCTGGTAATTATTGGTAAGGGGGCCTCATTTCTGAGTTCCAAGGCTTTTATACTAACTAAAACTTACCGTATATATACTATATGCCAGACATTGTTTTGTTTTGTTTTTTAAGATTTTGTTTATTTACCTGAGAGAGTGTGAGAGTGAGAGAAAGAGAGCATAGAGGGAGAGGAGAAGCAGACTGCTAAGCAGAGCCCAACATGGGGCTCTATCCCAGAACCCTGAGATCATGACCTGAGCTGAAGGCAGATGCTTAATCACCTGAGCCACCCAGGCACCCCCAGACGTTGTTTTTAAAACTTTTATACACATTAACTTATTTAATCCTCCAAACCACCTAAGGGTTTATTCTCATTTCTGTTCAATGCCACAGACATGAGTGTAAGAGCCATGTCTATATCCCAACGATCTTATTCCTTAGTGGTCTTTCTAAACAAGATCATTTATCATAGGCTTATATCCCTTCCACCCAGATGTCATCAGAGTAGATAGCTCTGGTCTATGTTATACTCTCAGTTGCCATAATTTCTGGAGAGTTAAATTCCAGGATTAGCTTTCATCTACAATGTATAGATTTAATATTTATCCATGAGTAAGCATATAGTCAAAATATTTATCAACCCTTAAGGCAGTGGTACTAGCCAGTCTGTGGAGATACCACCTAATTAGAATGCACCATAAACAACCAGTAAGAACATATGGATGTGAAGTGACTGAGTATAAATTCCTTCCATGACTAACTCATCCAGGGATGTGTGAAGAAAATTAGCAGCTAAATTTATCATTAACAATGTACATTGTTTATAGATAGCTTATGGGGATTGGAAGATGGTGGTGGATTAGGAAGACTCTAGGCTTGGCTTGTCCCATTAATACAACTAGATAACTATAGAATCATCCTAAATAGCCCAGAAATAGACCTAAAGACTGGCAGAAAAAACTCCACAACTAAAGGTAGAAAAGAGGCCACATTTAAGAAGGTAGGAAGTACAGAAATGTGGCTTAGGAGAGAAACTTATTGTGGCCACTGTGGTGGGGAGGGAGCCACAGTCATGGAGAAGGGTGAGAAAGACTAGCACACAAAGGAGTAGCATGGAAAAACTGAATCCCCATAGCAACTGGCTTGGAAAGTAAGAGGGCCTAAATTTCATGAGTTCTTGAAACCAGTGGGGCTTAAAGCCTAGAGTTTTAAAGGTCGGCATGCTTGGCTCTGAGAGACCTCAGAGGACATTGAGGCTACTCTTGGAGAAAAGACCAGGCAAATATCCCATGGACCTGTGTCCATGCAACATAGGAACATAGCATGGAAACAGTGATCTGAAGTGTGCCTGGGGCACACAGTGGGAAGGTTATTTTCTCATCTTGGAGTGTGTCCTAGAGAGGCAGTGGTCATGGAGAGACCCTTCCAGAAACAAAGGAACTGGTAGATGCCATTGCTCTCCCTTGCCCCTCAGCATAAGCATAGGACCACCTATGGAACCAGCACAGAGCTGACACTTGCTACCCAACTTGCTTACACCAAGCCCAGCACCCTCAAGCTCTGGTGGAACCACACTACCCAATCATGCTTATCTTCGTCCTGGTATGTTGGGCCCCCTCTCCCAGAAGACCAGCCCACACCCCTGCCAACACTGTGTTTCCTAACCCAGGAGTTTTGCAAGGCCTTGGTTCCAGTGGCAGTGGTGACAGGTCTTATTTCACAAGCAGACCAGAGCACACTTAGTTAAAATGTGCCAGATTCAGGTCAGGGACCAAACACTACTCACAATAGGCAAAGAGAGCCCCTGCAGACAACTGGCCTGAAGGATAAAACAGCCAGGACAGACTAGCAGAGAATATGCAGACACTCCCAGAAGTGCCAGGCCCTGGAGAACAGGGGCCACTACATGGCAGGGGACACTACTACAAGACCTCATCTTCATAAGGCCATTACCCTCAAAAACAGGAGACGTAGCTGACTTGCCTAGCACATGGAAACAGGCACAGAGACTTAGACAAAATGGGAAGACAGAGGAATTTGTCCCAAATGAAAGAACAGGACAAGGACACGGCTGGAGATCTAAGAGAAACAGATATAAGTAACATGCCAGATGGAAAATTTAAAGCAATGATTACAAGGATACTCACTAGGCTTGAGAAAAGGGCGGAGGACATCAGTGAGGCCATTAACACAGAGATAAGGAATAACATAGCAGAGAAAAAGGGCTTAATAAATTAAATGAGAAACACACTTGATGGAATGAATTAATGACCTAGAAGACAGAGTAATGGAAAGTAGTCAAGCTAAAAAAAGAGAAAAAGGAATTATGCAAAATGAAAATAGACTTAGGGAACTCAGTGACTCCATCCAACATAATAACATTCATATTACAGGAATCCCAGAAGAAGAAGAGAGAAAAGGGGGCAGAGAATTTATTTGAAGAAATAATAGTTGAAAACTTCCCTAATCTGGAAGAAGGAAACAGATACCCAGTTCCAGGAGGCACAGAGGAACCCCAACAAAATCAACAAAGGCAGCTCCACACCAAGCCATATTGTAATTAAAATGACTAAATATAGTGATAAAGAAAAAATGTTAAAAGCAGCAAGACAAAAGAAGCTAGCTACATACAAAGGAAGCCCCACAAGCCTCTCAGTGGATTTTTCAGGGGAAGCTTTCCAAGCCAGAAAGGAGTGGCATGATATATTCAAAGTGCTGAATGGTAATAACCCGCAGGCAAGAATACTCTATCCAGCAAGGCTGTCATTCAGAATAGAAGGAGAGATAAACAGTTTCCCAGACAAACAAAAACTAAAGGAGTTCATGACCACTAAACCAGCCCTGCATGAAATACTCAAGGGGATTCTTTGAGTGAAAAGACCAAAAATGACAGTATGAAAGTGGGAAACACAAAAGCAGTAAGAATGAATATTTCTGTAAAAATCATTCAGGGACCTCACAAAATAAAGGGATGTAAAATATGACACCATATACCTAAAATGTGGGGAGGAGAAGAGTAAAGAATGGGTTCAAATTTAAATGACCATGAACATATGATAGATTGCTTTATGCAGAAGATGTTATATACAAACCTAATGGTCATAATTACTAATAATATGCAAAGAATAAAGAGAAATAAATCCAAATATATCACTAAAGAAAACAAGCAAACCATGAAAGAGAAAGACAAGAATCAGAGAATACCCTCAGAAACAACCACAAAACAAGTAATAAAATGGCAATAAATACATTTCTATCAATAATTACTTTGAATGTAAGTAGATTAAGTGCTCCAATCAAAAGACATACAGTGACAGAATGTTAAAAACAAAACAAAACAGGAGCCATCTATAACCAGCCTAGAAGAGACTCATTTTATACCTATGACACTTGCAGATAGAAAGTGAGGGGATGGAGGGGCACCTGGGTGGCTCAGTTGGTTAAGTGTCCAACTCTTGATTTCAGCTCAGGTCATGATCTCAGGGTCATGAGATTGAGCCCTGCGTTGGGCTCCACCCTGGGTGTGGGTCTCTCTCTCTCTCTTTGAAAAAAAAAAAAAAAGTGAGGAAATGGGAATGGAGAAATATTTGTCATGCAATGGATATCAGAATAAAGCTGGAGTAACAATACTTATATTGGACAAAATAGACTTTAAAACAAAGACTATAACAAGAGACAAGGACACTATATAATAATAAAGGGGACACTCCAACAAGAAGCTATAACAATTGTAAATATTTATGCACCCAATATGGGAGCACCCAAATAAATATAGCAGCTAATAACAAACATAAAGGAACTAATTGATAATAATACAATAATAGTAGGGCACTCTAACACTCTTCTTACATCAATGGACAGATCATCTAAATAGAAAGTCAGCAAGAAAACAATGTCTTTGAATAACACACTGGATCAGATGGATTTAACAGATGTATTCAGAACATTCCATTCTAAAACTGCAGAATACACATTCTTTTCAAGTGCACATGGAACATTCTCCAGAATATCACATATTAGGCCACACAACAAGCCTCAACAAATTAAAGAAGGTCAAAGTCATAACATGCATCTTTTCTGACCACAGTGTTATGAAAATATAAGTCAACCACAAGAAAAAAATCTGGAAAGACTACAAATAAATGGAGGTTAAATAATATGCTGCTAAACAATGAATGGTCAACCAGGAAATAAAAAAAGAAATGAAAAAGTACATGGAAACAAATGAAAATGAAAACACAGTGGTTCAAAACCTTTGGGACACAGCAAAACTGGTTCAAAGAGGGAAGTTTATAGCAATATAGGCCTACCTCAAGAAGCAAGTAAAACCGGAAATAAACAACCCAATTTTACACCTAAAGGAGATACAAAAAGAACAACAAATAAAACCTAAAACCAGCAGGAGGGACATAATAAATATTAGAGCAGAAATAAGTGATACAGAAACAAAAACAAAAATAAAAACAAACCCAATGTAACAGATCAATGAAAACAGGAGATGGTTCTTTGAAAAAATCAATAAAATTGATAAACCTCAAGCTAGACAAAAGACAAAGGACCCAAACAATTAAAAGCACAAACCAGAGAGGAGTAATAACAACAAATACCACAGAAATATGAATAATTATAAGAGATTATTATGAAAAATAATTATGCCAACAAATTAGACAACCTAGAGGAAATAGAAACCAAACTACCAAAACTGACACAGGGAGAAATAGAAAATTTGAACAGACCAATTACCAGCAAAGAAAGTGAATTACTAATAAAAAACCTCCCAACAGCCAAAAGTCCAGGACCAGATGGCTTCACAGGTGAATTCTACCAAACATTTAGAGAAGAGTTAGGGGTGCCTGGGTGGCTCAGTCAGTTAAGTGTCTGACTCCTGATTTCAGCTCAGGTCATGATCTCAGTGTGGTGAGATTGAGCCCCGTGGTCAGGCTCCATGCTCAGCATGGAGTCTGCTTGTCCTTCTTCCTTTGCTCCCTCCCCCAATTACTTTCTCTCTCTCAAATAAATAAATGAATAAAATCTTTAAAAAAAAATAGAAGTATTTTTTTTTTTAAGATTTTATTTATTTATTTGCGAGAGAGAATGAGAGACAGAGAGCACGAGAGGGAGGAGGGTCAGAAGGAGAAGCAGACTCCCTGCCGAGCAGGGAGCCCGATGCGGGACTCGATCCAGGGACTCCAGGATCATGACCTGAGCCGAAGGCAGTCGCCCAACCGACTGAGCCACCCAGGCGCCCAAAAAATAGAAGTATTAATATCTAATCTATTCTTCTCAAACTATTCCAAAAATAGAAATGGAAGAAAAGCTTCTGAATTCATTCTATGAGGCCAGCATTACCCTGATACAAAAACCGGATAAAGACACTGCAAAAGAAAGAAAACTACAGGCCAATATCCCTGATGAACATAGATGCAAAAATCCTCAACAAAACACTAGCACATAGAATTCAACTATACATAAAAAAAAATAATAATAATTCACTATCATGATCAAGTGGGATTTATTCCTGGGATGTAAGGGTAGTTCAATATTCACAAATCAACCATGTGATACATCACATCAATAAGAAAAAGAATAGGAACCATATGATCATGTCAATAAATACAGAAAAAGCACTTGACAAAGTACAACATCCATTCATGATAAAAACCCTCAACAAAGTAGGTTTAGGGGGAATATTCCTTAACATAATAAGGGCCATATATGAAAAACCCACAGCTAACGTCATCCTCCAATGGAAAAAACTGAGTGCTTTTCCCCTAAGTTCAGGAACAAGTCAGGGATAGTCTCTCTCACCACTTTTATTCAATGTAGTACTAGAAGTCCTAATCACAGCAATCAGACAACAACAACAACAACAAAGATAAAAGGCATTGAAATTGGTAAGGAAGAAGTAAAGCTTTCCTTATTTGCAAATGACATTATCCTATATATAGAAAACCTGAAAGACTACATCAAATATTCCTAGAACTGATAAACTAATTCAGGGAAGTCACAGGATACAAAATCAATCTACAGAAATCTGTTGCATTTCTATACACCAAAAAGGAACCAGCAGAAAGAGAAATTAAGAAAACAATCCCACTTACAATTACACCAGAAATACTAAGATACCTAGGAATAAACCTAATCAAAGAGGTAAAAGACCTATACTCTGAAAACTACAAAACACTGATGAAAGAAATTGAAGATGACACAAAGAAATGGAAAGCTATTCCATGCTCATGACTTGGAATAACAAATATAGTCAAAATGTCTATACTAAGCAAAGCAATCTACACACTTAATGTAATCCCTATTAAAATACCAACAGCATTTTTCACAGAACTGGAACAAATAGCCCTAAAATTTGTGTGGAACCACAAAAGACCCCAAATAGCCAAAGAAATCTTGAAAAAGAAAAGCAAAGCTGGAGGCATCACAATTCTGGACTTCAAGTTATGCTACAAAGCTATAATAATGTACTGGCACAGAAAAAGACACATAGATTAATAGAAAAGAATAGAGAATCCAGAAATAAACCCACAGTTATATGGTCAATTAATCTTCGACAAAGCAGGAAAGAATACCCAATGGGAAAAAGACTGTCTCTTCAACAAATGGTGTAGGGAAAACTGGAAAGCAACAGGCAAAAAAATGAAACTAGACCACTTTCTTATATCATACACAAGAATAAATTCAAAATGGATTAAAGACCTAAATATGAGACCTGAAACCATAAAAATCCTTGAAGAGAGCACAGGAAGTAATTTATATGACAATGGCCATAGCAAATTTTTTCTAGGTAGGTCCTCTGAGGCAAGGGAAACAAAATAAAAAATAAACTATTGGGACTACATCAAAATAAAAAGTTTCTGCACAGTGAAGGAAACAATAAAACTAAAAGGCAACTTACAGAATGGGAGAAGATATTTGCAATGACATATCCAATAAAGAGTTAGTATCCAAAATATATAAAGAATTTATAAGACTCAACACGCCCAAAACAAATAATCTGATTAAGTAATGGGCAAATGACATGAACAGACATTTCTCCAAATAAGACATCCATACCGCCAACAGACACACGAAATGATGCTCGTTATCACTCATCATCAGGGAAATACAAATCAAAACCACAATGAGGTAACACCTCACACCAGTCAGAATGGCTAAAATCAACAGCACAAGAAAAAACAGCTGTTGGTGAAGATGGGGAGAGAAATGAACTTTCTTACACTGTAGGTAGGAATGCAAACTGGTGCAGCCACCATGGAAAACAGTATGGTGGTTCCTCAAAAAGTTAAAAATAGAACTACCCTTTGAGTCTGTTTCTTGGTTTATCTCTCCCTCTCTCTTCTTCCCCTTTGTTCATTTGGGGAACTACAGGGAACAAACTGAGGTGGGTGGGAGGATGGGTTAAATAGGTGATGGGGATTAAGGAATGCACTTGTCGTGATGAGCACTGGGTGATTAAAATAAAAACTTAAAAAAAAAGATAGCCTATGTGAACAACCTTGAGGAATTTGATAAGGACTCCAAAATTATAATTGCAAAACAAGTTCTTTCTACATTTTGCTTTGTTTAATGTGAGCCCAGGTATTGGAGATCTTTACTCTACTTGGGCCTTCAGTTTACCCTTAGACATTCTTTGTTGTATCACTTTTAGCTTAAAGAGCCATTTTTTTTTAAAATAAGAAGATGCAAATAAATGAATAAATGAATAAATGAATGAATAAATAAATAAATAAATAAATAAATAAATAAATAAATATTCAACCGTTAACTGTTATTTTTTTTTTAAGATTTTATTTATTTATTCATGATAGAGAGAGAGAGAAACAGAGGGAGAAGCAGGCTCCCAAGGAGCAGGGACCCCGATGCGGGACTCGATCCCAGGATCCTGGGATCATGACCTGAGCCGAAGGCAGACGCTTAACCATCTGAGCCACCCAGGCGCCCTCTACTGTTAACTGTTAAAACACCTTCCTCCAGTGCATGTTCCAAATGTGGCTTCACAAAGTCATCTCTCATTCTTAACTCTTCTCATTTGCCCTTCCTCAAATTGGCATTTGTCTTTTCTGATATTTTAATTCTAGTCTCTGACTATCCTAATTTTGAACTCATCCTTGATAATACCTTTCTAAGTTTCATTATTCTCTTTTTAAAATCTGCATTCAGAGAAACCTTTTGACTCACAAAGTTTTCTTTGGCTTTTCTACTCCTTCTTGAGGGGAAGGAGGGTTATTTATGATACTATGTATTAAATTTGAAAGACTCCATCTATTGTGTCATTTTTTGTTTTAGGAAGTTTCATCATGGAATATAGCTAGACACTTGGAAATGTTTAGAAGTTAGTCTTTTCTAAAGTCTATAGCCATGTCTATCTGTGCTCAGTATTTTTGTTTTGTTTTGTTGTTTTTGGTTTTTGCAAATAACACAATTACCTATTTATAAGTCTCTCCAATAAACAGCCCATTTTGTACTTCTTTTCAAGAGAGTGGCATTGTATTGTGCTTAATTTAAGAATCGGCAGCATGACGTATTGAATGGAAAAAAAAAATGACTGTATTTATGAGTACTTGACAGTGGAATGTGGATAGAAGGGATGATGGTCACATTCAAATGGCCTGCAAGATCTCCAATAGGCTCTTGTTTACCCAACCATACAGTAGACAGCAAAAGGTTTTGAGGTGGCAGCGCCACACATGAGAAAAAAATATGTGAGGGGCATATTTTCTGAACTTCTTCCTACCTGAGAAATTCTTTTTCCCTTCTTCTAATGAACAATTTCTAGTCCTCAGTATTTTTGCTGAAAACTCTATACTCATGTAGAGTTTCATTTTCTTCTAACATTTGATTTTGCTAAGACAAATGCTGATGCCCACATAATGTTTGATCATGATATTAAATTGTTCTTTTCAAACTGAAAAAAAAAAAACCAACAAAGGTCAGTTGCAAATTGTTAAAAAAAAAGAATCAGCAGCATGTATACTGTGTGAGGTACTAGTTTGAATGCTAGTCTTGCACCTTGTTAAGAAAGGATCCTAATTTCTGAGCTTGTAGAAGCTTTTGCAGAGTAAGGCTTTTACTGTTTGTATATACATCCTTTACACTATTTTTTATGAATAATTTTAGGTGCCTGGAGTGGATAGACTCCTTTTAATAGTGGACATTCAGAAGTGAGTTTTTTCTAGAACTCCCTCTGGTTATAAATCCTGGCAAAAAGATAACTTAGCTCTTTTGAGTTATAAACCAATGTGTTTGTAGCTTTTCTTTATAGCTTTGGCATGAGTAAAGTTTTTATACTTCTTTGGGGATGGATATACCTTTCATTACATCTGTGTATCCTAAAATATAACCCAGACACATCATATACTTATTATATGAGTTATCTCTTGTATAGAAACTTAACCCAAGATCCAATACCTTAAAACAACAAGGAATTAGTACATGTTTTCTCTTGGTCAGGAATGTGTGTACAACTAGTTGAGTGCCCCTGACTTAAGGCCTTTCAAGAGGCTGTAGTCAGTGTATCAGCTAGGGCTGTGGTCTCATCTAAAGGCTTGACAGAAAGAGGATTTACATCCAAGATCACACATATAGTCATTAGAAGGGTTCAGTTCCTTGTGGGCTGTTGGATTTGAGAGCCTTAGTTCCTTGCTGGTTGTGGGCAAGAGGCCTCCCTCAATTCTATGCCATGTGGACCTCTCCATAGGGCAGCTTGCAGTATGGAAGCTGGTTCCCTCAGAACAAGGGAAGTGTGTGAGGGCCCAAGAGGGAAATCAGTCTTTTTGTAGCCTAATCCTAGAAGTGATATCTCATTACTTCTGCTGTTTTCTATTTGTTAGAAGTGAATCACTAGATCTAGCTTATATTCAAGGGGGATGAATTACATAGGGTGTGAATTCTAGGAGGCAGGTCCCTGGGGCCATCTTAGACGTTGCCTATCACACCTACCAGGTAGAGCATACATATATACATAAAAATACGTGTGTAAAATAAAAGTCTCAGTCAGCCATGGGCTTAATCTGATAAATTATAAGAGACCAAGCATAAATGCCACAGTAGAAGTGATGACATTACTTTGGAAGTATAAAGGAAAGTAATTTGGAGGAGGATCTCAAGAGTCTTTATGGAAGACATAGAGTTTATGTGTGACTTTGAAAAATGGGAAGGGCTTTGACAGGTGGATGTTGTCATAAAGGACATCCCACATGGGGAAGAAAGAGCATGGATTGAGCACAGGGCACAAAGACAGGTAAATGACTATGACCAGAATTGTGGGGTGTATGACTAAGGGTGAAGGGTAGAAATTTTGGAAAGGTAGCCTGGGACCAGATTTTGGTATCCTAAATTTTATTTTGATGAGTTTGTTGTTTTGTGGGCAACATGAATCTGTTGAATATTTAAAGAGGAGAATAAACTGGTCAAAGCATGTATATTGGCCATATTTTCTGTCCTCCATGACATGTGGTATGAGGTGAATATCAGGTGCTTTATAATTAGGCCTTGCCATTTGCTGTGAATTCAAAATGAATTATTCAGTCCCTTACCCCTCAATCCACTCACCCATAAAATGGACACATTAGTATATATTTTACAGAGTTATTGCTAGGATCAAATAATGAATGTTTATAACATATTCAGCAAATTTCCTGACACATCGCCAACACTTACTAAGTGACCTCTATTATTATACAGTGAACCACAGGAGAGGGCTTCTTGTGTATAGGGGTGAAGGGGGTCTTTTTATTGCTTAAGCCATCTTTATAGGCATCAAAAAATGAGAGAGCTTTCTAAGATCAATTTTTTCTTGTTAACTTTATTTACTTTATATATCTGGGTCTGAGTGTCCACTTAAAAGGCAAGAACATCCAGAAACCACATGTCACCTAGGATGTGTGGCTGATATGTCACACCTGAATATGCCCAAAAGATCATTGGCTTCTCTGCCTCTTGATGATGTAGACAGCATGGAGTAGAAGGAGGATGAGCTTTGGAATGGCACTCAGGTCCGCTGCTTAAGTATCTTTGTGACTTTGAGCAATTTACTTACTTTCTGCATCTCCATTTTCTCATTTAAATAGAGATCAAATAGGGACTTAAATGGAGGCTATTAAAGCTCATAACTAATTATCCAGGCTTTTAACATCTTTTCAAAGATATATCTCCATAGAGGAGACTCTCTTAAGTTCTCATCTTTTTAAGATTCTATAGGTGTTCTAATTGAAAATTTTTTTTTTCTTTTCTGTAGTTTATACTGCATTAACCCTGCCAGCTAGAAAAGGAAAAGAGATTTCTGGGAAGGGAAAATCTCTTATCTTCCATAGATCTTCCAAAAGAGAGAAAATTACCTGTAATTGATGAATTTTTATAATCATATTTTTGAATTCTGCCAATTTAGAATCTTATTTCTCCTTGTATTGTTTTACCCTTTGGTCAATATAATAAAATACTTCAACCTCCACTTTCCTCCCCAAACTGAGTTGACAATATTTTTTAAAATCCAAAAATACATGTTCCTCTGAACTTGTTCTTATCTAACTTTTTATAACTAACCTCTTCAGATTAGAAGGATGGCTATCAGAAACATACTTCTATACCCTAGCCAATTTAACATCAGTATCTGTGGAAGACAGCTGTGAATCTGGCATATGGTATATGAAAGCATGTAAAATATCATCCACTTTACTAGATTGGGGATCTGGTGGAAAAAATATGAAACTTTTGCTGAAGGAATAGATAAGAATTATGCCTCTGAAATCTGTGCCTCTGAAGATGTATGTGGACAGATGGTGTAGTGTATAGGGGAATAATCTCTTCCCTGTGTATCTTTTAAGAAGGACTTGTGGTACTGTTGAAGGGAGGGCACAGGTCAATGGCTTGCTTCTTCACAATCATGTCAAAAGAGTGTTCAAACAATGAATCATGGAACACTAAATCAAAAACTAATGACGTAATGTATGGTGATTAACATAACATTAAAAAAAAAAAGAGTGTTGAGAGCATCTAGCTTTACCCAAGTAGTTCTGAGAATTCCCGTTTCTTTCCTTTTGAACACAGGAATGCCTTCTTGTGGATTGCTTTAAGATTACCCAGAAGGAACCCCTATCTCACTCAATACTTCCCTCCAGCCTTCCTCAGTTTCCCTAGGAATAATGGGTCCACATTTAGTGTGCAAATCTTCGGAGTCCTGGAAAGTCATTGTGACCTTTGACTAGTTTTTCAGCCTTGGAAAGGATACTTTCCCTTTAGCAAGTAGTGGATAATTGTTTCCAGAACTGGTTTTAAGCCATGGGTATATTGTGTGGTCTGGGAATACTGATTATGAAAATGAGACCAGGCTTCTCTCTTTGACATCAGGATTACGTAGCCTATTAAAACAAAAACATCCTAGCATGTCTTGGAAAAAGAACTGTCCAGATGATATCAACAGGAGCCACTTGCTTCAGTGACTCAGGGGTTGTTTAAATGCCAGTGACAACTGGATTGATCTCCAATTCCAAATGTACATGATGGAGAATAACTGGGTGTGGGGGTATGTGGGGCAGTTCCCTTCTTCCACTCATTTTAAATGCACATACACTTAATGTTTTTAATTGAAAGGACTTTTTAATCTCCTTGTAGAATTTGAAATAATAAACACTAATGTTAATTGTAGGATAAATTCCTTAGAGATGTTGGTTTATCATTCATTTCATCGTTGGTTGTCCTAGGTGTTAACTGGGAACAGTGGACTTTTCTACAACATTTTTATCTTTTGGGGGAAAAAGAAAAAAAAAGCCTTATTGAAATCTAGGAGTGCTGTTCCTAGTCTTCTTTTTTTGTCCACATTAGTCTGTGAGAATCTGAATTTCTTCTAAAATAACCACGTCAATTGCTAAATATTGCTTTTAGAGATTTACAAATTGGCAAATTATATTACTAATCTAATTATATGTAAGCTAAGCTAGCAGCTCTATAGTTATCAAAATCGACTTGGCAACAAAGGAAAGAAATCTGTTTAGTCTTTAAAAAAAAAGAGCTCAAATTGTTAAATAGTTTTAAACTATTTAACCCAGGAAGTACGCAGTAGCCTAAGTGAGAATGGGAGCAATTGATGAAGGGTTTAGAAGTTTTAGAAGTTTTAAGATTGCTAATTTAGTGGGAGGGGAGAAAGGAGGTACTGGAATGTTAGAAACTGTGTCAGGGTAGGATATTCTTTTTTATGAAGTTGTGTTTTTTCAATTAATTTTTTAAAATTGATATATAAATTGACATACAACATCATTTTAGTTTTAGGTGTAAAATATAATGTTATGATATATGTATATATTATGAAATGATCATCACAGTAGGTCTGGCTAACATCCATCACACATGGTTACAATTTCTTTTTCTTTCTTTTTCTCTTTTTTTTTTACATTTTATTTTTCTTATGATGAGAACTCTTAGGGGGTAGGATATTCTGAGTTTGATATTTCAGGGATAGAACAATTCTGGGCGATAAGGGCAAGAATCCATCTATGGAAGTGATAGGTTGAGTGGAGAAATGACTTAGTTTTGGAGTTCTTAACCTTTATCTCAAGAGTTTTTTATTTGTCATCATATGGGCATCAAATTCACCCAGAATGTTGATAACACTGGGGATGGAGAGGGAGACTGAGTTTTAGTGCTAATTCTCAAAATCTATGGGCCAGATTAGAATTTGATAACATGAAGGCATAAGAAAGCCAAGACAGATGACCCAAGCTATGGATGTCATGTTTTTTAATGAATCTCATACCTGATGAAAAGTATAGCATAGGGAATGTAGTCAATAATATTGTAATAATGTTGTATGGGATAGATGGTGACTACACTCATTGTGGTGAGGAGTGAGTAATGTATAGAATTGTTAAATCACTATGTTGTAAACCTGAAACTAACAGAACATTGTATGTTAGTTATACTTAAAAAAAATCTTTAAAAAATCTCAAACCCAGAAAATATATAAAGAATACTATTACACAATCATATATGTTCCATCCAGCTTAAATACAGTTGACACTCCCTAGGTACCTTCCTACGTAGGGGTAAGGGTTACTTCAGAAGAAACTTCGATTCTCACAGTGAGATCTTGAAGCCTTGATGATACAGACGTGACAGTTTGGAGAGAGCATTATTGTGCTCAGAGATTGACAGCTTTATTTCCAGATTACAATGTGAAAGGAGATAGGAAATGAGTCATCCCCTTATTAAGGAAAATGGTGCCTTTGGGAATGCATCATGTTTCAACTGAAGCTGAAAGGCAGCGGGAATCTATGCAGGTACGGGTAAGGGGCAGTTTATCATGGAATGATGTTTTCCGAGGGCACAGAAAAGAGATCTCAGAACTGCAGGAGGCTGGGTCAGAGAAGCAGCACAGAACCTGGGGAAGGGCATGTGTGAGAAGATGAGAGTGTCTTATTCCCAGTGGGAAATGCCAGCATTTGCAGAGATGTGGAGGTGGGAAGGACCAGCTCAGGGCTTTCAGGGATAACCTGTCAGGGAGTTTCAGTACATTGTTTGTGTCTTAAGGAAGATTCAACTACAAGCAGCTGCTTAGCCAAAGATTTAGGTGCAAATGATTTATTAAAATAGTGCTCCCAGGAGAAACTAGTTAGGGAGTGATAGATGCCAGCTCCACAGATGGGTGGGATAACATAGCCCAGGTGAGCTAATGATGTGCAAAAAATTGTTTGCTTGGGCTTCTGGGAAACAAACTTCTCATTAAAAGGTGCTGGCTGAAGCGCCTCTTCTTTCCATCAGGATCGGGTGTTGTGCAGATGTCAGGCCTGAGATTTCTGCAGCCACTTAATCAGCATGAGCAAAGCCAGAGAAGGTAAAGCAGAGATGTGGGACCTGGTAAGATGGTTCCTGGATCACACTGCCCTGAGGTTCCCAAAATCCTCAGTTATGTTTCTCAGAAAATTTCTTGTGTTGTGTAAGCCAGTTTGTTCTGGAATTTTGTTGTCATGGTTGTGGTTGTTATTACTTGTTACAGAGCTATAAATCTCAAACACCTTATTTTAAGACTTCTATCATTGTTTGTCCAAATGAGCTTTAATCTTGGGATTGAGATAATCGAAAATGAATAATGACATCACATATTTGGGTTTATCTTCAGATACCGAGGAAATAATTCATAGCATTACAATTAAACAAAAGAAAATTTCCTTTCCCATTGTAAAGGAAAGAGGAGATTAGACTTCCACAAATATCTCTTCTAATTTATGTCTTCTGGTCTTGGAGTTAGTCTTTTTAAAATTTGAGAGTGAAGAGATCTAGACCCTCCAAACCAACTTTTCCCATTGAATTTAGCTTTTTATTTCCTATGCAAAACAGCTTTATATCCGAAGTGTGCTTTGTAGATTACATTTCTGATTCTTATGCCTTCTTGTGCTCTTAGTGTTGCATGCTCTGATGTGGTTCTGCAAATTGTCGTGGCAGGGCTTTTGCCCTCCTTTCGTCTTGCCTGTGAATTCCAGAGACGTGACAGCAGAAATAGATGGTTGAGCTCCAAGTGTACGGTTGCTCTAGTTTCTACTTCTATTCATTTCCTTTTCTGAAGATTCCAACAGTTTCTGTTGTTTTCTGAGGCATTTGCTTACTCCTACAGTTACCTTCTTGCAATCTTTTTTTTTAAGTTACCTCCTATTCCTTCAAAAATTCTTTCCCCATATTCTTTACTCACCACAAGCTGAAGTCTGCTGTTTCTCCTTCCCCTGCCCCCAATTATTTCATGTGTCCTTAGCTCTTGTGCTCTTATTTTCTTCCTTAGGGTAATTTGAGAGACTTGATTGTTCCTCTTTTCTTTTTGACATTTTGAGGATGACCCACAGTCATTTTTATCTGTTTGACAAATTTCTTGTAATTTCTCCTTATAAGGATCCTATCTCTGTCTCCCTCAACTCGAGCAGGCATAAGGTCGCCTTTGCCTACTTCTCTCTTCTTGAAACCAAGTAGCGTATCTTATTTCCCACTTTTTCTGCCTTCTCTCTTAACCCTTCATTTCTCTTGTGCTTCCAAGATGGTTTAATCAGAGGAATTCATTCACTGAGCACCTGAGTGGTCTGGATGTTGGTTGTGCATTATAAAAGGTAAAACTAATTTAATCCGCATAGCTGAGGGTACTGGGTTGACATTTTCATTTCAGAAGAAAGTTGAGATGTGTTACAGATTTAGGAAATAAGTTTAGTGAGGATCTGAGGTTTGATTTCTGTATTACTATTTATATTCACCATCTAATTCCTACAAGAATGTATACTTGTTACATAGATGTGATTTCTCTAATTAGGAAGTGAGTTTTAACATGAAGAATCAACAATCTGATCTTTTTAGGGTATATAAATTGGGTTGGAGAATACCTCATTTCATTTTCTATTTTCCTGTAGGAAGAGAGTTAGTCACTAGAAAATAGGTCTGAAAGAGTAAGCACTAGACTAACCAGAAACCTATAAATATTTTACTCTCCAGGCTTCCACCTGTCTACTTTTGCTGACAGTATGTTGACACAGACATGATTTTATTGACAATTTAACATCTCCCCCAACTTTCTGCCCTATTAATTGTACTTTCATTTGTTCAGGTTACAGTTGGGAATTTCTGGATTCTTACAACGCAAGATATTCAGTTCTATTCAAGGCAAGTAATACCTTTTTTATTTTTAATTTATTTTTTTATTTCTTTTTTATTCCTTTTTCCTTAAAAAAATTTTTTTTTTAATTTTATTATGTTATGTTAGTGGATCACCACATCAAAAAGCAATGATGTATTTGTATGGTGACTAACATAACTAAGTAATACCTTTTTTAAAATTAGTTTATCAGTGCCCTCCCCCCCACCCCCACCCCAGTTTAGTTGTAGCCACTTATTTAATATTACCTCAGGGCTCTTCTAGGTGGAAAATGGCTGCCACTTTCAGGAAGTACCTTTTTCCTGCTTTTGTTCTTGGGAGTTGGAACTCAGAAGAGACTATGCAAAAGAGTCCTCAAGTTGAAAGGAGAGGAGACAGGAAGGAAGAGGAAAAAAAGGAATTTCTGGAGGGCATTTAATAGAAATATTTGCTTGGTTCTCCGTTTCTGTCCTAGCCTGGCTCTCTCCATGAAAACCTCGTAGACCGATAGGAAATGGAACATCATGAAATCATCATTCTCTGTTGTCTTTTGTGGAGATGTTAGAGGTCCTCCTTCTCCATCCTTTCTCTACCTTTTTGTTACTGGATTGTTTCAGAAAAAAGAAAAAAGTAAATTTTTCTCTCCCCTTCCCTTTTATTTGATATTCATCTTAATTAGGATATGTCTTGGTCCTGGAACGTAGATGTTCCTTTCAATCAACAATTTAATTTTGTCTTCATTTCAGGGGAATTTTCTATTTTATCTATGTATCGACAGCTTAATTTGATAGGTTTTGGCCTCAAGAACCAATAACAATTATCCTCATATTGCATCATCTATGTTCCATAGCTCAACTTTATCTAATTGTGTTCATCTCTTTTCCATCTGAATTACCAGGATATGTCAAATCTTTGTACTGTACTGTGGTGTGAGATAATAGAAAATATATACATTTGTCTTTGGATCCTGGTGAAGAGCTCCTAAAACTCTTATAAATTCCTAAGTGATGGGAGCAGTAGGAGCATCTTTTGTTCAATGAGGGACTCTGACTAGGTTCCTGGATGGGGGCTGGTCACCAGAAAGACCAAGCCATAATTAGAAGCTTGGTATTTTCAGTCCCACCATCCCTTCTCTAGAGAAGGAAGAGAGACTGGAAATGGAATTGATTGATCATGCCTATGTGATGAAGCCTCCACAAAATCCCAAAGTATGGGGTTCAAAAAGCTGATACACTTCAATAGACAAATTGATAAAGAAGATGTGGTCCGGGTGCCTGGGTGGCTCAGTCGTTGAGCATCTGCCTTCGGCTCAGGTCATGATCCCAGGGTCCTGGGATCGGGTCCCACATCAGGCTCCCTGCTCAGCGGGAAGCCTGCTTCTCCCTCTCCCACTCCCCCTGCTTGTGTTCCTGCTCTCACTCTCTCTCTGTCAAATAAATAAATAAATAAAATCTTTAAAAAAAAAAAAAAAGATGTGGTCCATATATAAAATGGAATATTAC
Source organism: Mirounga angustirostris (assembly GCF_029215605.1). Lineage (NCBI taxonomy): Eukaryota > Metazoa > Chordata > Mammalia > Carnivora > Phocidae > Mirounga > Mirounga angustirostris. Next base: position 54,143,004 of record NW_026991709.1, read on the forward strand.
TCAGCCAACAGAAAGAATGAATACCCAACTTTTACATCAACATGGATGGGACTGGAGGAGATTATGCTAAGTTAAATAAGTCAAGCAGAGAAAGACAATTATCATATGGTTTCACTTATTTGTGGAACATAAGGAAGGAATAGCATGGAGGACATTAGGAGAAGGAAGGGAAAAATGAAGGGGGGTGGAATCAGAGGGGGAGATGAACCATGAGAGACTATGGACTCTGGGAAACAAACTGAGGGTTTTAGAGGGGATGGGGGTGGGGTGACGGGTTAGCCCAGTGATGGGTATTAAGGAGGGCACGTATTACATGGATCACTGGGTGTTTTACGCAAACAATGAATCATGGAACACTACTTCAAAAACTAATGAAGCACTGTATGGTGACTAACAAAACATAATAAAAACAAAGTGCTAATACACCCTATGTATCAGAAGGGTGACATGCCTCAACTCTCTGGACCCTCCCACACCTTACCCTCTGTATGTCTTCATCTTTCTGTTCATCTGTATTCTTTAACATATCCTTTAATAAACTGGTAAACACATTTCTCTGAGTTCTGTCTGCTGTTCTAGCAAATAGTTGAATCTAAGGTATAGGAAGTCACAGGAACCACCAATTTGGACAGAAATTGTGGGGAACCTGGAGACCTACTAGTTGTGATTGGTATCTGAAGTGGCAGTATGGGAGAGGGTCAGTCTTGTGGAACTGAACTTTTAACCTGGGGGATCTGACTCTATCTTTATCTCCAAGTAGGTAGTGTCAGCATTGAGTTAGATTGTAGAACACTCAACTGGTGTTGAAGAATTGCTTGGTGTGGGGGGAAAACGCCACAGATTTGGTGACTAGAAGTTTCTGAAGTATTCTATGTGAGTTATAAAGGAGACACACGGAAGAACTATAGGGTTTTAAAAAATATATGGTAATTGGCTTTCAGTAGTATCTCTTCTGTACTTAGCTAACTCTATATTGTTATTGGTTCTCTCTAGAAATGTTAATGAATGTTTTGTTTCCTTAGTCACATTTTCATCATATTCTTTCATTTATCTTGTTTTTGTGTACTTGTTTTATTGTACACATGTCCTAAGGATTACTTTCTAGAGGGTATGGATTTAATACAAGAAAAGGCTTTGTTTTTTTTTTGAACTATTTTATTCTAGGCTGGGCTTTATTTTTACTTTTTAGTCATTTACATGCTATTGCTGAATCCTCCACCCCTTTTTGGACTATGTATATATTGTATATTTAGTGTGTCATTTATTTTGCTCAGTGACTAAATAGTCAAATTGCTCTGATATAGTATGTGTATGATGGGTTGATTTCTCCCCCCGCCCCACTGTATCTGTGACCTATGACCACTAATACAACCTCCAATGCCACCATCCTCAGTTTCTTAGCCTGAGTTATCGGCCAGAGGTGGACACTGAGATTTGTACAGTTTCTGATAGATAACTCGGTTGAAGTCTTTTTTTTTTTTAAGCCTACTAAATATTCTGTCCTAGTATTTATACCAGTGAGTTGGAGTGTGTGTGTGTTTGCATGCACATGTGTGGTTTTCTAAAGGGGAATATGTCAGGAAGCTTTGAATGATTTCTCCCAGCTCAAGGTACAGTTTAAGCTATACTTTCATTGTAGAGTCAACTTTATTGTTTATGTTCCCATTTCTTTACTACTACTCTCCTATTAAGAAAAAAAAAAAAAGAGAAACAACTCATTTTTAAATCTGGGTATTATATTGGTTTCCTAGGGCTCCCCTAACAAAATACTACAAACATGATGGCTTAAAACAAGAACTTATTCTCACAGTTCTGCAGGCTAGAAGACGGAATTCAAGGTGTCAGCAAGGCCACACTCCCTTTGAAGGCTCTAAGAGAGAATCCTTCCTTGTTTCTTCCAGCTTCTGCTGACTGCTGGCATTCCTTGGCTTGTGGGTGCATCACTATAGTCTATGCCTCCATCTTCATGTGGCCACCTTCTTGTGTGTCTGTGTGTCCTTTCCTATCTCTCATTGGACTTAGGGCACAGCTTCATCTAGTGTTGTTTTGATTCTTAATTACATCTACAAAGACCCTATTTCCAAATAAGGTCACATTCTGAGGTTCTAGGTAGAAATGAATTTTGGGTGGATACTAGTCAACCAACTACATGTATATTAGGAAATTACTTTCAAGATTTTGTGACTGCAACCACATGTCTACATGGTCACTGAGGGCTGGCTGTATCCCCTCTACTAAAGATACAATTCATATCCTACAAATACCTGATCTCTGTAGATCTGGTAAATTGCTCCTTCAGCCCAGGGTAATGTTGCTAGCCTTGGAGGTATAGCACGGTCCTTGTTAGTTTCCCTTAACCCTGCCCATCACTTTGTAAATAATCACATTAGTAAACTATTCTCAGCTACCCAATATATTGTCACATTTGCTACTCAGTCCATGCCTGATTCTGCATCCTTACTTTATAACTGATTTTGCAAGGAGTATTTCTATTTTCTCATTTAATACCGTATCTGTTCCAGGTTTTTCAGATATATGCTTTATCATTTTAAAAAGTCTTTCACTCGTGTAAGGAGTTTTTAAAATTATTTTGTATATCAATTTTTCTTGTATTCAGATGATTGGATTTTCCACTTTAACCCATTTAATATGTTGTCTTAACCTGGGTTCTCTAGGAAACTGAACCTGAAGCAAGGATTAAAATGCTGATGCTTTATTTGGGAGGTACAAACCCAGGGTGGTAAGAGAGAAGAAAATGGAAGTGAAGCAAGGAAAGATGGGAAACTTTGTGAAGGGATGGCTTACCATGCTGGCTTCTGCTTCATGAGTAGCCAAAAACAGAGCAGTTCTCTTGGTAGTTGGATTCACTCAGCACCAGAGACTATTCTGAATGAGCTGCATAGGGAACTGTGTCTCCACACAGTAGTGCATGGGAAGAGTTTATCTGCCCAGATCTACTGGTTCCTATTGGTTGAATTTTACCCCACAGGAAGTAAACTGTCCTGTATATCCAAGTTTCATCATCTAGTCCCTTTGATGGCAGCTCAGGATGCCAGATCCCAGGCCCTGCAGTACAGTGTTACATTCAAGCCCAGAAGTATGAGATGTCAGACATCCAGGTATGTGGCTGGCTAGCTTAGTTTTGCAATGGTGACCAAATGGAAGGGACTGCTACTCATTAGGGCAGATTACTAATCAGGTGCTAACAGTGATGGTAAGGTCTGTGAAGCATTTGAGCCCAGGGAATCTGAAGAGACACATAGATTTGGGTCTAACACATGCTGTAAGTCACATTTATAGATCTTTCTAATATTAAACTTTTGGATTCTTGAAGAAAACCCATCTTGGTCACTGTGGCAGCCATGAAAATGTAGGACTTAGGATCTCCTGCTGGGCAGAGCATGGTTGATTGACAGCCCCAATTGCCACCTCAGAATTAATCACCACTTTTCTGTTATGGGCACATTCACTGCGGGCCAAGATTGATCTCACCCAATGCTCAGTCATTATTTACTTAGCCAATGACTGAGCATAGTGGTGAAACTAAGGCAGGCTCATTCCTAAGGGCCATGGGATTCTCTGATGGGTGACGGGCTTAAGGACTCACCAGCGGTCTTGCCAAAACTCTCTTAGAACTGCACTGCGTCTGAGACTCTTTTTACTTCATTTCCTCCTTTCTCCCTCTGCTTTCACATGAGTCTGAAAGTGCTCCTGCTGAATTCTGCTTCCTCACCTTTATTTTTTTTTAAGATTTTATTTATTTATTTGAGAGAGAGAATGAGAGAGAGAGAGAGAGCACAAGAAGGGGGGAATGAGAGAGGGAGAAGAAGACTCCCCACTGAGCAGGGAGCCCGACGCGGGACTCGATCCTGGGACTCCAGGATCATGACCTGAGCCGAAGGCAGTCGCTTAACCAATTGAGCCACCCAACCTACTTTCTCACTGAATTTTGCCAGAAATGTATCTGTTGTCAATTCATTATTGATCAATTTTACTTTAACCTCTTTTATTGTATGTTTTCTATTTCATTTGTCTCCACTGTTGCTTTCATACTGTTTATTTCTAATTTCTTAGATTTTACACTTCATAATTTTTAACATTTATTCATTTTTAGTATAAATTTTTATGACTATAAATTTCCCTTAAAGGACTGCTTTTACTGCATTATGCATATTTGTGTATGCTATATTTTTTCATTTGGTTGTAATTAAAAATTTTTTTGTTTTGGAATAATTTTAGTTATAGAAAAGTTGCAAGAACATTAGAAAGTTCCTGATTACTTTCACCTAGTTTTCCCTGTGTCAACATCTTATATAACTGTGGTTCATTTATCCAAACTAAGAAATTAACAATGGTAAAGTACCATTAACTAAAGTGCAAATTTTATGTGAATGTCATCTGTTTTCCACTAATTTTTATTTTCTATTCCATTATTTCATTCAAACCAGAATACAACATTGCATTTAATACTTATATCCCTGTAGTCTTTTCTAATCTGTGACAGTTTTTTTTTTCTTGCTTCTTTGTGACCTTGACAGTCTTGTGGTGTAATCATCAGATATTTTGCTGACTATCTCTCAACTGGGCTTTGTCTGTTGGTTCTCTCCTGGTTAGACTGGGGTCGTGGGTGTTGTGGCAGAACACTACACAAGTGAAGTTCCCTTGTCCTATCAGGGGTACATAGTATAATGGTAACCATGGTCACTTAGTTAAGCTAATGTTTTTTCCACTGTAAAGTTACTATTTTCCCCCTTTTCGTACCCTATTTGTCAGAAGCAAGTGACGAAGTCCAGTTCACACTCAAAGTAAGGTAAGAGGGTGATATGCCTATGTATTCTTTGGAATTCTTTGCTAAGGAAAAAAAGCTATTTATTCAACCATTTATGGATATATGGATTTTAAAAAATATTTTGGGTTTCAAGATAGAATTACTCTATAATCTAGGAATGACAGTACTGAGTATTTACCCAAAGACTACAAAAACACTAATTCAAAGGGATATATGTACCCCTATGTTTATTGCAGCATTGCTTAAATAGCCAAACTGTGGAAGCATCCCAAATGTCCATTGATAGATGAATGGATAAAGAAGATGTGCTATATGTTCACAATGGAATATTATTCAGCCATAAAAAAGAATGAAATCTTGCCTTTTGCAATGACATGGATGGAGGTAGAGAATATAATGTTGAACGAAATAAGTCAGAGAAAGACAAATACCATAGACTCTCACTCATGTGGAATTTAAGAAACAAAACAAATGAGCAAAGAAAAAAAAAGACAAGCCAAGAAACAAACTCTTAACTACATAGAAAAATACTGACGATTACCAGCAAGGGGGGAATTGGGGACAGGGATTAAAGAGTATACTTATCATGATAAAAAAAAACAAAAAACAATATTTTGGGTTTTAATCCAATATTTATTTTGTTGCTTAAAATGTCCAGTGTCCTTTTGACATACTCCCACTTTTGTTTAAAATTAGCACTTTCCCCTCTCCATCATTCCCCAAATTTGTATTCCCATACCACCCATATTTACCTAAGCTAGAGCAAATATATTTAAGAGAGAAATTCTAGGCTAATTAATAGATATTATTTTATTTCCAATTTTGATGTTTATGGGAAAAAATAAGTCTTACATGGATAAAAAGTAGTTACATATTTTTTAATTGCTTTCAGGGAAAAATAAAGAATGCAAAAGTGAAAAGTGTCAGTTAATACACTTGTGTTATTATCATCAATCATATTCTGCTGGACTTAATGGATTATTACCATTTTATTGGAAAAAATCAGCTAGCTTAATTTTTTAAAAAATTTTTTGGCAAGTTGGATTATCAAGAGAAAGTTTATAGTATAATGGTCTGAATTTTGATTCCCAAAGTTGTTAATTGCTGAAAATTAACTGCATCCCACATCCATACTGGCAGTGAGAATGAATTTACTTATGTATTATGATTATGGATTTGATTTCTCATCTCAGCAGATATAAAACTGGATGCCTCCCTAGTGCATCTCAAGACTGATTTGAAAGTTAAAAGACCATTTAAAATTTGGATTTGAGGAAGATGTGTGTACTTGGTATATTCTAAATATTTGACTCTGTCATTTGCCCCTGGTATATAACTTCTTTGAAGGCAGAAACTTTTAATACAACATTTAACAGATATACTTAGTGATTTTTTTAAATAAATGAAATTTTGGCAACTTTGTGCTAATATGTGCATACATAAATCCAATTTCTTCCATAAGATTTTACCATTCACCAAAATGCACTGTGGATGTGGTAGTTGGTTATAGCTTCTAGATCTTTCAGGTTGTTTTAAAGAAAGAGTTGAGAACACTTACAGAATGCTATTTATTTTCTTCAGTTTACTAAATGGAAATGTATGTGTGTGTCTGCATGTGGTATATGTACTTGCAAAATTGTTCCACTCAGAGCCAATCTGTGTGTTTGTTTGATTCTCCACCCCCCCTCCCGCCTCCCGCCTCCCGCCTCCTGCCTCCTGCCTCCCGCCTCCCGCCAAGCTATTTGATTTGCAAATGGTAGAGAACTACACCTGGGAGGCTGGTCTTGTTTCCTAATAAGCCTGTAATCACTTGGTTAAGCCCCTAGGGGCAGCCATTGTGTAAACTGTCTCTTGAGTAGTCCCAAGTACTGACACAAATTGACAAATAATTAAAAACATATGTAAATGTTCTCACTAAATTTGGACCTATGGTTAATGCTTAATTATGTTATTTAGTGCATGGTGAAACATTTCAGGTGATTAAATTTTTGCAAATAATCAGGTAATATCAAATATTAAGTATTTACCCAGATATATGAAAGAAAAAATGGAAATTCAAGCAAAGGGGAGTCCTGCCAAGTCAACCTGTGCCAAAATTATTAATAGAAGGGAGCTCAATTCTTAATGTTACTTTCAAAATCCTCCCCCCCTTTTTTTTTTTAATCCCTTTGCCTGGATTTAATCTGGGTCTGGGAATGGGCATCAGGAGGAGTGTAGCTTTTGATGTTGGTCTCTTCCACAGATTGAAAACTAGGAACCGAGCTAAGACAACAACCCATGGTACACATTTGATTACATAAACTAAGACCAGGCATAAATATCATTACTTCTGTTTTAATCTAAGGGAATGTCTGTGTCCCCTAAAGTAGTTTATTCTATATAATAGCAAACAAAATGGATGACACATAGCTGTTTTGGTAGGCATATATCTCGCTTGCTATGAACAGAAATGTGCACATGCACTGTAGCAGGGTCTGTCACCTGTTCATTGGCTCATGTTCTCTTTTTGCCCTTCCCCTACTTTTCATCACAAGGAACTACCTTTCCATGACCCCCTTGCCTCTGACTTCCTTATAGGTTTGGCCAAAAGGAAGCACAGGCAGATAGCTGGAAGGCTGGAGGGGAGGGGAGAAGGCAGATTATACCACTATCCTTACTTCCTGAGGTGTCCTCTCTGCATCCCTTCAGGGGTTCTAGCACCCCCAGACAGCCCAGACTGTATCACCTTTCATTGTCCTTCCAGCCTTAGGGGGTGGTAGCAGCTTCTTTTTACTGCTACTTACTGGATTGTCTTATTCACACCTGTTGCTTCCCACCTCTCCCATCACCCATGTGGCCAATTTCCTGTAATTAATTACTTCTTTATGAAAGACCTATGGTTGTTACTGTTTCCTGGCTGGACCTTCCTAGGTATATCAATGTACAGATGTCAGTTTGAGCAGTAGCCCCAGTTGATGTCTTGCACAGATCCTGTTTGTTGGGAAGATGCACCCAACCCTCAACTGCTAGGAGTGTTGGCCATTAATGGCTCAGGATGCACTCTTTTCCAGAGAATTGCCCTTGCCCAGAGATGCCTGGGGGTGGGGGTGGGGTGGCAATGTCATCCTACCTGGGATGGCCCATGGCCAACAACTGGCTAATTTGAGATTACAGACCATCGACTCTTTGCCTCAAGGATAAACAAGTCTGTGGTGCCATTCATGCTCCAGTGCTTCCTGCACCATCCATCAGGGACCAGACCTGTCAGCCCATCTTTGCTTGGCTTCTTTCCCTTCTTTATCCTATTCCTTCACTTCCTTACAGCTTTCTCTTGAAAGTGCACCCTCAGAAAAATCAATTGCATGAGAATCCCCATCTCTGGCTCTGCTTCTAGGGCACCCAACTAGGAGGTATATTTCAGACTGATTTTCTCCATTTCTTCTATCTTGTGAGGTGGCTAAATGGAAGCTGTGAACAGAGCTTCGATTACAGTTCCTAATGGAGTAGTGATGGTGAGGATGAAAAAAACAACAGCTGCACATCTTAGAGGATCTACCGCTGTTGGAGAGCTCAAAGCTTTAATATATAGAAAAAGAGTGCCTTACAAAATTAAGGCTTAGAAAGCTAGGTATTATGGCAAAAAAGAGGATATTGTGCTTTTGACTGGGTGAGTGTGGAGCCCCAAGAGTTTAAGAGTGAAAACACCTGGGGTGATTAGAAATGCAAGTCTGATTTAAGACTAGAAATAGAAACTGAGACAATTACATGAAGGCAATTTTTCTCAGACTTGAATAATACATGACTCTTCTTTTGGGGGATAATTCTCTTGTATCCCCAGGATTAAATGATTTTTAGTACAGAATTTTTTTTTTTTTAAGCTACTGGTGACATTGTCCATGTGGTATGTCACTTGGTCTTCCTTTGATAAAAACATGTCTGCCCCTGTCCTTATTAACATGGGACAATATGGTACAACTTAATGCCAAAAGTCAAAAGACTTGATTGGGAGTAAGGTCCGGCTCTTTGCCACAAAGAAACCAATCTCTGTGACCTTAGACAAACCAATCCTAATTTACTTGTGTAAAAATTGAAGCTGTGAGGGTGTTTGGGAAATGACTTTCATCATACCTCTTTTCAGGGTTAAAATGACTTCATGAAAGCCCCTTCCTTTTATTCTCTGGCCTCCACTAAATCTTCCTTAATTTGCAAGGCACAATTCAGATATTATCCTTGCGGGAGCATGGATGGCTTTACAGAGGGGGTACCATGTTCTCCTGTGAGTGTCTGCTGTGCCTGGCGGAAGTCTAACATGAACTGCATGGGACACAGACTGATTTTGTCTTCGTGCCCATAATACTAGTAAGTTGGCAAACTGTTATACTAACGAGTACTAAGCACATGCCCAGGGAAGGTGTCAGTGAAAATACTTGACACAGAGAAAGAGATTAAAGGAGAAAAAAAGTCAGGGTTGCAGGGGGGCAGCCAAGGAGCCACGTTCCATATTCTTGTGAGCACCTACTCTTTTGTTACCACAAGCAAAGTGAATCATAGCCCTGTTCTCTTTAAAAAAAAGAAATTTTCTCCACTTCCACATCCTTAGGCTTGCCTTTAGCCATGTTGTGGATTCCTTCCCCTTTTGAATCCAAATTGAGCCCTTCTCAATTTGTAAATAGGAAAGGAATATTGTTGAGAGTGAGAGAATTTGGCAGGAGAAGGGGAGGAATTTGCCCTGGCCCCAGACGCAATGGGTCCAGACCTGGAACTCCCACCACTCCTTTCTCCATGTCTCCTGTTAGGAGAAAATCTGGAAAGACAAGAGAAGGTAAGAAGAGGATGGTAGAATGTGAAAAACACGTGTACCAGCGAGCACAGAGCTAGGCATTTACTTCATCAAGGTGTTGTGAGGATTAGGAGACCATTTGTATCCACTGCTCTCCCCAACCTCCATTTTACCAGTGAGGAAACCATTCAAAAAGTGGCGTATCATCAAAGTCCTATAATAGTAAATTTTGGAGCTGGAAGTAAAAAACGAGGCCTGACCTCAGAGCCCATGATCTCACCTGCCTCCTGCTACAACACTTACTGGTATCAGAAGACTCAGGTATCCTCACTATGAAAGGAGCCTGCCACTCTTAGTTGGGACTTTTTCCCTTACTCACCTGAATACAAAGTTTGCTGTGCCTGCCAAGAAAGATGCCAGGTTCTGTGCCAAAACTTTTCAGCTCTTCAGAAGGACAAATGCCCTTATTTCCCCACACTGGTTGAAATGGTGCTTTTGTACTCCCATTAAGCCTTCCATCAGAGGCTCTCACCCTGTGAAATTAAATTCAAGGTGGCTCACCGAGCGCATTCTCTTGCCTGCCTGCTCTCAGAAAAACCTGGTTCAGAACTGAGCCCTGGGTGTTCCATCAAGTGCTGTGCACACTGAGTATATTCTGAGGCTCCAGAGGCAAAAACCTGACATTTGGAAAGTCCTCAGATATGACCAAGAGAATATGGCCTCCTATTACATAGAATGGGGGTGATAGTCTCTTGGAGTTTAAGCACGTGCCCAGGGGAAGTGTCAGCGTGCTTCCGTAGAGCTGTTAACCTTTCCTTTGCCATTCGACTCTTCTTCCCAGGTGGTTAGTTTTCCCTGAAGAGACCCTTCTTCACCCTCCCAGGTGGTTAGTTTTCCCTGAAGAGAGGACAGGTGCAGAGGAAGCACTTAGTCCTATGTGGCCTTAGGCAAGTCTGTTAACTTCTGCTACCGTGTATTTCATATGAGAGGATGAGGCTGGCTAGCATTCCCAGAGGCTTTCTACTTCCAGGACGCTAATCTGTTTGTGTAGGTGAGCTATTAGATAAGATGGTTTATCTTATGGCAGGAACTTTCTCTTCTGGAAACTCAGGGTCTTTCCTTTGAGATAATAAAGTGCTGCCAGAGACCACAGGTGATGTTTTATATGAGTAATTGAGCCAAGGGATTATTAGCCTATGTACATTTTGTGTTAAATCTATTTTATTAGAATATAATGCAGAATTTAAAGTTTAATTGATATGTGGCCCAGTTTTAAGTAGTGCTTACCAATCTAAAGACAGCTAGTTTGATCATTTTTGAATGTTAAGAGCAGATCTATATAAGCTGGTTTTCATGGGAGAAAAGAATCTTAATGCTTCTCAAAAATCTCTGGAGGGGTGCCTCGGTGGCTCAGTCAGTTGAATGTCTGCCTTTGGCTCAGGTCATGATCCCAGGGTCCTGGGATCGGGCTCCCTGCTCGGCGGGAAGCCTGCTTCTCCCTCTTCCTGCTGCTCCGCCAGCTTGTGCGCTCTCTCGCTGTCAAATAAATAAAGTCTTTAAAAGAAATCTTTGGAAAGTATGGCAGCTGATTCTTAATATTTTTAAAAGGCATATAGTAAGCATAAATAAAAGTATACATGGTAGTTTTTTAAAAAGATTTTATTTATTTATTTGACAGAGACATAGCGAGAGAGGGAACACAAGCAGGGGGAGTGGGAGAGGGAGAAGCAGGGTTCCTGCCCAGCAGGGAGCCCGACGCGGGGCTCGATCCCAGGACCCTGGGATCATGTCCTGAGCCAAAGGCAGACGCTTAACCGACTGAGCCACCCAGGCGCCCCCATGGTAGTATTCTTAAGGTTGCTTGTTTGTTTTTAAATGAGAATGCTATACCTTGCGTTTTCTTTTCTCTTGATATTTCAAATATATACCTGTCTTTTAAAACCACCTCCATTCAAAAGCCTGATCTATTTGTGTAGTTTGCATGTGGTTGATGTTTATTTGGGTAATCTGAGGTAGCAGAAGAGGAATATATTTAATCATCTAACCTTTACAATAAGGAACATTTGAAATGTCAGCATTTTATTTCAGGAGCAGGTGAGCTATTGCACTCTAAGGCTTTTATTTATTTATTTACACCATGTGTCTTCCTGAAAAGGAATCTGAAACAGCTTAGAACAGCTTATAATAAGGGTAAAATAATGAGAAAAAAATACGAAAGAGGAAACAGTAAATATTCTAACCATAAGGGTCAACATAGTTGCTATTATGGAATATAAGTCTATGTCTAAGATTCTTGGAAGCAGGAAAAGGCAAAAAACAAATTATATAATGTTTAATATTAAAAAAGGGATCAAGTTCTTCTGGTTCAAAACTCACATCTCTAATAGAGTACATTATGTAAGGGACACTGGTTAAATCCATTCAATAAATATTTAAGCAGCTATTATGTAGTCAGATCTGTGTCAGGTGTTGGAGACAAAGTTCTGTAGGTATGTGTGCTCTTCTCCTGAAGCTCAGTCTATAAGTGTGATAAATATTAAACCTATGGATATATAACCAATTATACCTTTTTTTTTAAAGGTTTCATTTATTTATTTGACAGAGAGAGACCGTGAGAGAGGGAACACAAGCAGGGGGAGTGGGAGAGGGAGAAGCTGGCTTCCCGCTGAGCAGGGAGCCCAATGTGGGGCTCGATCCCGGGACGCTGGGATCATGACCTGAGCTGAAGGCAGTCGTTTAACCAACTGAGCCACCCAGGCACCCCAACCAATTATACTTTTAAATCAATTAATGAAACAGTAGCGATTCCTAAATTCCTAAGTTTGCTTAAATTCTTCCCTGACTCCCCAGCTGAGACCTGCAAGATGAGTAGGCACCAGTTCAGTTGAGGCAACAGAAGGAGAAGTGGCTGGGTGGGTTGGAGAACCCGCAGAAAGCCATGCGTGCCTGGAGGAGACAGTACGGACAGGAGAGGCAGGTGATGACCATGTAAGTAAGCTTTACTTTATCAAAGTAAATATGTGGTTCTAAGTAGACAGCCTTTATTTCTTGAGAAATATTGCCCTTTATTTTAAAATTACTATGCTCAGTAAATTATATGCTTTGTTTTATTTTTTTTTTCAAATAAAACTTGGCAACCCTTTGTCAGTTCCCAAGAAAAACTTTTTTTTTTTTAATTTTAACTGGTCTATGAAACCCAAAAAGCTGGGAAACATGGGTCTACATGGGTCAACAAATATGGCTGGAGGGACTTGAAGAGCATAAAAGTTTGGAGTTCAAGCATAAGGTGGTGACAGGATTTCCTCATGGGACTAAAATAGGGTCTGCTAAGTATATAAAGCACGGCTACCCTGGACAGTTACTTAGACTGTGTAGTGTATGGGGGCACCTCGCTCATGTGATGAATGAAGAGTGAAATCTGGCCCTCATTCCTCTCACCAAATCATGTATCCTGGATAGGGCAGTGCCTTCCTGGAAGAAGAGGAGGCTTTTTTTTTTTTTTTTTTTAAATAGGAAGACACTGTGGCCAGTGGTAACACACATCATCTTCCAGTGATCTAGCTTCATCCAAAGATAGAACTTAAGCCTGTAGGAGTGGATATATATGGCATGAAGTTAGAATCTGTGACATTCTTTCTGCCAGGTATATTTTTTAACGTGTACAACTGTTCTTCATTACCCTCTAGTAGGGGTCTAAAGTGCTAGCTTCTGATGATTAAAGATGGATCTATAGGTTTTATAAATTAAGCTGGCAAAAGGAAGTATGAGTAGTAGGGAGGGAAGAAGAAAATATCTTCATGTCTCAGTCATTAAGGTAGATACTTGAGTAGTTTTACATGGTAGTACATAAGCTTGCCAATAGAATCCTGTCGTCCTGTCCTTGAGACGGCGAGGTAGCCTGTTCCCCAAGGAGATTGCTTCTTGAGAAAAGTGGTAGCTTTAACTACAGTCAGTTTTGAATTCAGACCTTATTGGAGCAATCTTTTTCTTAAGACCTCATAACAAAGCAAAGCAGAGAAGGGTCTAGTCAAAGGCTTTTCAGAGAGGGTATAGCCAGTTATCAACAGACCTAGAAAAAAGAGCTTAACTAAAAGATCTACTTTGACTAACATGGCCTACTAGATATGCCTTCCAGGATGAATTAGCTGCAAAATGCATCCATGGGTTATAGGGTAAATTGACCTGTTCTATGGAGGGTTTTTGTTTTGTTTTGTTTTTTAATAATTGACCAATTATGTTGGAGACTGTGCTGAAAACATTGACTTAGCTAATGTTCAGTCATTCCTGAAAATAAGCAATTACTAAAATTATTTTTTCCAACATCTTTTGCTTTATATTCTACCAATTCATGTTCATTGTAGAAAAATTAGAAAATACAGATTAAAACACCATAACTTTATCCTGTAAAGAGACAATAGTAACATTTTATTCATGCTCTCAAATATTTTCTACCCACATATATTTTGTGTGTATATTTTTCACGAAGGTGTCAGTTGTGGTGACTCTCAGACTACCTCAGATCAGCTTGTACTCCTCACCACTCCCCAAGTTATGTGGGAAATTTAGCACATGTCCTAAGATTTCTGGAATTGCTCAGGGGCCCTGACTGGGAAGGTGACAAAGTCCCTAAAGGAATTACAGTGGTAGCTAGTAAAATATTAAAAAAAAAAAAAAATCCTACCATAGAATGTAATTGACTTTAAAACAAAGAATGGGGCCATGCTATATTCATACTGAACAACCCGTCCCCCCATCCCCCACACACTTAACTATATTGTTAAGAATAGATTTCAGCAAATTTGGCCATTTTACAACCATCAGATTTTCTTTCCTAGTTCTCTGTTTCTGATGATTAGATTATCAGTGAGGGTGCTCAGATTCTCTTCTAGGTGGTTTGCAGTCGGAACACACACTATGGCAGCCAGGAAAATACTCACGATTCCTACTGTGGGGAGCATAATTGACTGGCCATACCAGCTGCTGTGCCTCTGGACATATGGCCTCATTTACACCGACATCATGCTTCCCACGTCTGCTCCCAGCCAATCACTGAGCACGCTTGGGGGTATTAATGCAGGTCCTTAGCTGCAACATGAGGGACTCCATTGATGGGTGGCTTTAGCATAAGAACTCCCTATCAGATCAGCTAAAATTTTCTTGGAACCCCGTTGTAATCTGAAACCCTTCCTACCCAATCTTCCTTCCTTCCCTGGCTCCTTCGGAAATGTCAAACCTTCCTCATCGCCTCAAGGTTCTCCCTGCCTTGTTCAGCCCTCTTCTCCTTTTCCATCCTTGGTATGTCCCCCTAGTAAATCTGCAATAATCCTATCTTGGCATCTGCCTCTCAGAAGTACCCAAAATATTACACTTAGTAAGTGACCATTAGGAGTCATAAAACCTGTTCATGCAAGCTTGGGGAAGTACTACAGCACTTGTCTCAGAGGTTCTCAAAGTTCCTTGCATGACAAGTTGACTTAGAGGCGGACACTGATGTATTTTAGTGCTAACGGCTCTTATAGGTCTAGGCTTCTATCATACTCCTGTTCATGCAAGAGCAGATGTGTTGGTAGTTTTCACCAATGAAAACCTATTTTGAGCATCTCTAATCCTAGTTAGCAGATCTTCCAATGCTGCTTGAGCTAGTTATCATTAAAGTGTTTGCCATTGCTGCTTCTATAGCACTCACCTAGAGTGCATGCACTGAACAGGGCTCTTCAAATATTAACTAATTACCCCTGGTAAGTAAATTAAATCAGTGCATACACACAGCACATGGTCCATGCTTAAGTATTTTAAAGTAAATTACAGTGTAATGTGAACTTTACCCATGTCAGCAAATGCACCTTATGTAATGACTGCAAAATGGTCAATGGCATGAATATCCCAGTTATTTTAATTGATTCTGCAAGAGTGGGTGTTTTGGGTTCCTAATTTTTAACTGTTAGTTTCTGATTTAGCAAAGCCTTTCTGTGTACTTTGGGCATTGTCCAACTTTTCATAGAATATTTTATAGAGGTAGAATTGGGTCAAAAAGCATGCCCAATTTTAAGATTTTTTGTTAATCATTGCCAGAAAGTCACCCAGGAAATCTGTTTCGATTTACAGTCCAAACTGTTACTCTCTGAGTTGGCTTACTTCTTTTTCCTTTATTTTCTGCATGTGAAGTTATGTGCACAGTGTAAATTTTTAATTAGAAAAACCCCAACAAGTTAAAAAACCTTTAAATCCTCCACCCTAGTTATGAAATAGCACTTAAAACCCTCCTTTGTTTGCTGCTTTTTAACATTCCTTCTCCATGCCTCCCCTCCCACAGGGTGGCAAATACAGAGCTAGTTTTGTGAGCAATTCCAGGACAGGGTAAACTCAATAGTCTCTGGGTCTTAGGCTTCTGCTTCCTGGGAGTTTACAAAAGGACCTTCTGGAGTATTCAGTGGGGGAGGTCATGCATGAGTTCTAGGAAATCTGAAGCTTACTATAGTCTATGAATTTGGAAGAATTGTAGTGTAAAACAGGTACTAAACATGATCAGTGGAAGCGAAGTGAACTGCCCTGGGTTTCTTGCTTCAGAGTTCACCATGGCCTTGTTCCAGCTCTCAGAACTAAATGGAAAAAGAAAATTTTGGTGGGGTGAAATAAATGTTCACATCCATTTTAGGCTGCAAAACCTGGAGGAAAGAGCAGGACATGTATCAGCACATTGTCAGGATCACCACATTCTGTCTGGGCCAGACTCTCCAGGGCATTCCTCTAGGTGTTTTTTGTTATCGTTGTTTTGTTCTTTTTTTTTTTTTTTCTTTTAAGACTAAACCTAAGCAGTGGGGGTCAGGGTCATACATCCTACAGCATGCCTGTCTAGACTCGCTTTGCTCCAATCTGGTCTAGTTTCCAGCTAGCATCTCAGGATGTCTGTTCACTGTCCTCCTAGGAATCCCTTCATCCCTCTCCCATTTGGAACTCCTATTGCCTGTACCATGTCTTTGTTTTTCTTGGTTTATACTTTTATTTTGGTGGAGCACATTTCCAGCAGCTTCTTGAGAAAGAGGATGGGTAGTGATTTTTTTTTTTTTTTGAGACCATGGGTGTCTGAAAATGTCATTCTACCCTCACAAGGCTTATGAGTTGAATAAGGATAGGTTACAAGTCATTTTCCTTTAAGTTTCTGGATATTACTCCATTTTCCTTTTGCTTGCAGTGATGCTGCTGCAAAGTCTGAAGCCATTGTGATCCCTGATCCTTTCTGATCTGCTTTTTCTTTCTTTCTTTCTTTCTTTCTTTCTTTCTTTCTTTCTTTCTTTCTTTCTTTCTTTCTTTCTTTTTTTTTAAGATTTTATTTATTTATTTGGCAGAGAGAGACACAGCGACAGAGGGAACACAAGCAGGGGGAGTGGAGAGGGAGAATCAGGCTTCCCACCAAGCAGGGAGCCCGATGCGGGACTCGATCCCAGGACCGTGGGATCATGACCTGAGCTGAAGGCAGATGTTTAACAGCTGAGCCACCCGGGTGCCCCTGCTTTTTCTTTCTGGAAGTTGGTAGAATCTTCTTTTCACTGGTGATCTGAAATTTCAGATGTCTTTGTGTAGCTATTTTCATCTACTACTTCTATTCAGTAAACTTTTTTCCAGTAATAGCAGTTCCCATCTTATTTTTCTGGGGGAATTTTCTTGAACAATTTGGTTTTATGCTCTGTTTCTTCTTTTTTTCCTTAGATTTTCTGGAGTTGACATCCCACTTTCTTATCTCCTTTTCTCCTATTTTCTGCCTCTTTGTCTTTTCACTGCACTTTCTAGGAGACTTCCCTGACTTCATCTTCTAACCCTCTAAATGACTGCACTTGTTATGTTCCCAATTCCAAGCTTTTTCCTGTTTTTTAATTTTTTTTATGGCATCCTGCTCTTCTTTCATGGATGCAGCATTTTCTTATTCCTCTGAGGATGATAATTTTATTTCATTTGGTCATGTTGATTTCCTTCTCCTCTAACCCCTGCATTTTTTTAGCTACTCTAAGATGCCTTTTTTTGTGGCGGAAATTAGTATTTTTAAAAATTTTTAATTTCTATCTTCCATGGTAGGAGCTTTCCTCAGATATCTGATAATATCTAAGCATCTGCTTAATATTAAGTTTGAAGGACCTAAAAAGTTCTTTAGAAGTTCTGAGAGCTTAAAATATGGGCTGTGCTTATCAACTGAGTTCACTGGAGAGTGATCGAGATTGGCGGTAGGGGAAGATCTTTTATTCAGCATTAGGTATACTTTTGATCCCTCAATCCTGTCTTTTACCCTGATTCTCATGTGTGCCAAAATCATCAGTCCAGACATCTTGCTTTTAGTTTCTCCAGAGAACAAGCATCCAGATTTTTCTCAGAGTTGGGAGGGGGAATTCCTCAGCAAAATGGAGTAGAGGAGGGAATCTGCAAGGTTTAACTTCTTAAATAGTATAAGAGAGTCTGTCTCCATTTTTAAAAATCTTTGCTGAGAGCTTTCAAGCCCCAATTTACTCCTTCCCCACTTTGATCTATTTAGGCAACCTGATAAGAAAGACAGGGCATTCCTTCCTTTGGCACTGGAGGGAAGTTCAAACAATTCTGGGAATGAATTCTTCTTGTGGTTCTACCCCCTCACCATGATAACAACCACTTGCTCTCACTCTCAAGACATTCAAGCCAATTCTAGACCATGTTGGGTTCTGTCCTGTTCTGCTCAGAAAGTCTCCTTATGTAATACAATTTTTTCTACCTCTTAATATGTGCATGGTGTCATTAGTTTAGATAACCCATTTGTTGGAAGGGTGTCTTAAGTCTGCTTAGGCTACTATGACAAATTGCCATAGACTGGGTGATCTAAACAAAAAAACAGTTCTCATAGTCCTGGAGGCTGGGAAATCCAAGATAAAGTCCTGGCAGATCCAGTGCCTGGTGAGAGCACTCTTCCTAGTTTGCAGATGGCCATTTTCTTGTTGTATCCCCATATGGGGGAGAGTAGAAAGGGAGAAGTATGCTTTTTTTTTTTCTTATAAAGGCACTAATGCCATCATGAGGGCCCCATTTCCCAATACCATTACACTGGGTAGTAGGGTTTCAGCATATGAAATGATGGGGGCACAAATATGTAGTCTATGTCAGAGAGGGTCCAGACCATCCACATTGCATGGCTATAAGAAATAGCTTTCAGAAGCTTTTCTTTTCTTACTCTTCCTTTCACCACCAGTTCCAAAGCCAGTTCTTGTGTTTACTGGGCACTCTGTAGTATAAATTGGTTGGCTTTCACATTTCCCCCGTACTAGCTAGAGATTAGTTTTCTTAGATCTACCAAATCAGTTCGTACTTGCCCATATTTCTCTAGCTTCCAAAATTTTACTGTCTCCCCCGCCCTTTTCTGATTTGTATCTTTCTCTTTTTAAGAAAAACATTTTCTAAATTTTTATTGACTTGAGGTAAGAAACAAAATTAAAAGCATGTGTTGAAGTTGCTGTATTAACCCCAAAGTCCCAGATGGCTTTTATTCACACCTTTTCAACAATGGATGTTATCCTTTAATTTATTGCTGAATTCCCTAAACGTATTCTGCATTTAGTTCTAATCACTCTGGTAACTCAGATTATCCGTGTTGTTGGATAATGATTCACTCTTCATATGACTAAGAGTTTACAGTACAATTTTATGATTTATGGCAGATACTTAAATTCAGCCATTCAGTTTACCCTAAGTTTGCTTCCTATTTTTGGTAGCACTCCATTGTAATGCAGATGAAGGGTTTTACCAATATTCTAGAAACAAGTTGAAATGAAAATGAATTATCCATCCCTATCTCTACTGCATTTGTGTGAGGGAAATGGAAAGGCAATCAATTCATGGGTGTCTGTTTAAAATAAAAGCCACTTTTCTTCCCTTCTAGGTTATGAAAATTTGATCCATCTTTTGAACAAATTTAGCAATGATTTAAAATTCTTAGTTATACATGCCAAGTTTAAATTAAGATTTCAAAATGCAGTTGTTAATTTAAAAATAATGATTTTATCCAATAGTAACCCTATTTTTTCAAAATTGACTTATAGGTTGGTGGAATTTCTTTTTATTAAAAAAATAATAATTCAAGAGTTATTTTCACAGTAAAAGCATTTGGATGAAAATTAGCCCCTTCTTTCCATAAACACCAGAGTCCTAGTCTCCCTCTTAGAGGCAGGGGCCAGATTAAATTTATTATGTATGTCTTAAAAAATGATCTGTGTGAATACAAGCATGTATATAAGTATATAAGCTTTTTTATTACTAACAAGAGCATACTATTTCTGCTGTTCAGTGCTTTATTTAACCATATATTTCTGAGGATTATATGATCTCAGCACATTTAGATTTCCCTTATACTTTTATTTATTTATTTTTTTTGTGGAAATACCATAAATACAGAGAAGGGGACAAAATACATATAGTTAAGTGAATCAGCACAAAAGCCCATCAGTTAGCCAAGCAATAGAATATTCCTAACCCTTCATGTCCCCTCCAAATCACCACCATCTCTCTTTCCCTCAAAGGAAATCTCTTCTGAACTTTTATGATCATCCTTTCCCTACTTTTCTTTAGTTGTACTACTTAAGTGTGTATCCTTAAACTTTATAATTTAGTTTTTGCCTGTTTAGAATTTTCGCCTCTGTTAGAATTTCAGACAATTGGAGTTGTGTAGTATGAATTGTTCTGTGTTTGGCTTATCCAGTGCTTTCTATTCGTCCCTTCTATTTGATGTTTTGTTTTGTTTTGTTTTTTTTCTCCAAATGTCCTTCTTTCTGGCCTTTATTTCACATTTATTTTATTTTTTTTCCTATGCTATCTTGGAACTTACACATTCTTTTGCAGTTCTTTTACTGGTTAACCACAAGATTATGACATACATTTTTTTTTTTTTTGGTTCTTAAAGCCTTATATTAATTGTTACTTTATTTTCTTCATGGGCAATGCAAGGACCTTAGATTCCTTTTAGATACTTCAACTCCTTTATTCCCCTCTAAACTTTCAAGGCATTATTATTATGTCCTTTAATTTTGTCTGTATTTTGAACATTATCATCAACAGTCCACTTACTTAAGTTTGTCCCATATTCCCCTTTACATTGTTCATCATTCCTTCCTGAATCTTAGCTTCCACCTGGTATCATTTTCCTTCTGCCTATGAAACATGCTTTTAGTATTTCTTTTAGTGCAGATATACTGGTTGCAAATTCTATTCGTGTCTTAAAATTATTTCACTTTATTTTTCTTGAAATATATTTTCGCTGAACTTGTAATTCTTGGTTGGGAGTTATTTTCTTTCAGCACTTTGAAGGTATTAATCCCTTCTGACTTCTCTTAACTCTGTTTAAATGTTAGTTGTCTGCCTAATTGTTATTTTGGAGACAATATGCTTTTGTTGTTGTTGTTGTTACTTCTGACTACTTTAAGATTTTCTTTGGTTTTTAACATTTCACCGTGAGGTACATGGTTGTTTTCTGTTTAGGGTTTGTTGGGCTTCTTGAATCTGTAAATTAATGGCTTTCAGTTTTGGAAAGTTCTCATCCATTATGTTTTAAAATAATTCTTTTTACCACATTCTCTTTTTTACCTCCAAAGTTCTACTTATATTGTGCCTTCTCACTGTATCCTCTGTTTCTTACCTTTCTAATGTTTCCATTCTTTTGTTTCTCTTTACTTCATTCTAGATAGTTCTTTGTGACCAATAAATAATCCAGGCTACTAATTCTTTGACTACCTACATAGATGTTAAATTGATCTATTAAATTGTTGCTCTTTTCAGTTGTTATTTCCCAGTTCTTGTAGTTTCTGTGTGGTCCTTTATGGTGGTTTTTAGTTTTCTGCCAAAATTCTCTATCTTGTCTCCTTGAACAAAATAAGTATGGTTATTTTAAAGTGTATATCTAAAAACTCCAACATCTGAAGTGCTTGTGAGTTTTATTTTTAGTTATTTCTGTCTGATTGTTATTTTGTGTCTGAGTGCCTGATTATTTTTTATTGTGTTCCAGACTTTGTATTTGCAAAAATGTTACAGAAATAATTTTCAGTTGGGATAATATCTTCTTGCAAAGAGGATTATGTTTTATTCTTTTAGTCGTATGGGGTATTAATACTCTGGATCACTTTAATTTCATCTGCACAGCATGTAAAAGTGTACTAATGCTACACAAGATGACAATAGTGATGCCTCTTTTGAATGGTGCTAAAGTACCTTCTATGCTAAGTGGGGAGATACACAATCAGATTTCAATGTGATCTGTGCTGGCTATTTACCATTTACTGTGTGCCAGTATGTTAAGTGTTTTCCAAATATCATTAAGGTCTTACAACAATGATTCTGAGATGGATATTACTATTATCCCTATGTTACAGATGTAAAACACAGACAAATTGGGCAATTTGGCCAATGGTACATGGCTTTAAGTGCAAAAGATGGTTTTTGAATCCAAGTGGTCTGATTTCAGAGTCTCTGATACTAATGGATGTGGTAGAGTGAGAATATTCTTTAGGGGGGCACAATGCAGATTATTATTTATAACAATTCCCTTTAGTTCAGGCCCTGAATGCTCAGGCCCATAATACCATCCTTTGGTATTAAACCAAAGGATGAACACCATTAATAGGATTATGTAACTTGAGTTTTTTCCAGGGGCAACTTTTATGAATGGTCACCAGCCTAACTTAAATTGATTTGGTAAGAAAGAATGATGATGAGGGTGGATTTAGACTTTAAAATACTGTATTATCCTGGGAAATTATAAAATTTAGAATTACGTGGGGAAGGGCAGTTAGGAGAGGCACTTATGACTTTGTCTAATGATTATAAAACTTAAAATACATTATCTGTCATTTTAGCAGTAGTGTTGGGTGAAGAGAATCACAATAGGATTATCATATGGGTTAGGAGACTCACTGAGAAAGATTCCAGTTTGTATAAACTCACTGCTGTCATTCAGAATTGGGAGGAAGCAGAATTGTGGGTTAAGTGTGGGGTCTCTACCGACTCTTTTGTGCTGAGAACAGCAAGTACGGAGAAATGGCATCTTAGAACTCAGAATTTTTGCTTGATTTGTGTGTGAGATTTGTTTATTGTGTATCTTTTCACAATGACTGCTAGGGCTGCTTCAGCATGAATAGTTAGCTCAGTACCCAGAGAGTTTGATTAGCTAAGTTAGGAAGAAAAATGCCATATACTACAGAGGAAATTTACCCTGGAATAAATGTAGATCATTTAGTCAAATTGCTATATTCTCAGCATGCTAAGGCTTCCCTGGGAAAAAAATGCTGTAGGAACTTTCTTAGAAACACAAGTAAATAGAACTTATATTCCAGGGAACCTAAAAAACATGGCCTAGCATGTGATTCAGGACCAGCCAATATGACCTTGGAGGGAAAGATGTCATTTAAAAAGTAATGACCTGAGTAAAGCATGAAACCAATCTTACAGAAGGCTTTTATGAGTCAGAACTCCTGGTTGCAAGTGACAGAAACCAAATTCAAATCAACTTAATCACAGCCATCAAGAGGGGAAAGAAAGACAAATTACTGAATTTGGCTGATTTGCATATACTGATTGCATATAATTATAAATTTACACTTGTTGGAGACAGAGGGTCAAAATGTTTTCAGCAGACCTAAATGTACTTTGGAAGACTGAATTCAAAGGGCAAAAAAAGGGGCAACTGAGTAGCATAGTTGGTTAAGCATCTGACTCTTGGTCCAGCTCAGGTCATGATCTCAGGGTCCTGGGATAGAGCCCCACGTTGGGCTCCATGTCCAGTGTGGAGTCTGCTTGAGATTCCCTCTCCCCTCTCCCTCTGCCCCTCCCCTCCCCTGCTCTCTCTCAAATAAATCTTAAAAAAAATAAAGGGCAAAAAAAAGGGGATGTATTTGCTCATGATACTGGAATAGCAGGAATGGCACTAAATCACACTACACTCAACCCAGAGGCTAAAAAAAGACCCCTTCTACCCTTGCACCAGCCAACCTACCTTTGATCTCTATTCTTCTCTTTGTGGGCTCTTTAACTACTACTGCATATGCTTTTCCCATGTTAGTGAAGGGAGACACAGGCATTTTTCACTTTAGATTAGTCAGGCCTACGACAGGCATTATATTATTTATCTACTGCTGCATAACAAATCATCCTCAAACTCAGCAGTTTAAAATAACAATCATTTATTATCTCATGGAATTTCTAAGGGTCAGGAATCTGGAAGCTGCTTAGTTGGATGGTTCTGGCTCAGGGTCTCTCATGGAGCTGCAGTTAAGGTATTGGCCAGGGCTGCAGTCCTCTAAAGGCACTGGAGAAACTGCTTCCAAACTCATCAACATTGTTGTAGGTGGGAGGCTTCAGTTGCTTGTCATGTGGACCTCTCCACAAGGCTGCTCACACAGCATGGTGGCTAGCTTCCCCCAGAGTGAGTGATCAGAGTGAGAGAAACCAAATGGAACCAAATGGATTTATAACCTAATCTCAGAAGTAACATATCATTTCTGCTTATCCTATTGGTTTATATAGGTCACCCCTGGTAGAATGTGTGAGAGGACCACACAAGTGTCTGAATACCAGGAGGGCCATCAGAAAGGCTGGTTCCCACAGATGCTGTAATAGGCAGCACTGTAAGAGGGCCCCAGATTCTTGCTCCTTGCTATACACACTCTGTGTAATTTCCTCCCCTGGAGTATGGGCCAGGCTCGTGAATATGATTGGGTAAGTCAAGGCCTTGATTCAATTTTATTCTATGATGAAGGTAAAAGGATTTTGCAGATGTCCTTAAGGTCCCATACCAGTTGATTTTGAGTTAACTATAAGGGAGATGATTCTGGGTAGCTGTTAGCCTTTAATAGAGGGTCAGAGACTTGAAATAGTAGAGACCCTCTCCTATTGGCTTTGAAGAAGCAAGCTGGCATGTTATGGAGAGGGCCATGTGCCAGGGAATGGAGGGTGGCCCCTAGTTGCTAAAGTCCTCAGTGCCACAACTGCAAAGAAGCAGATTATGCCAGTAGTTAGTGAGCTTGGAAGAGGACTCCTGGCCTCAGATGAGCTAGTAGCTCTGGCTCACCTTGATGGCAGCCTCTGGTGAAACCCTGAACACAAGGTGCATTTCAGCTGTGCCTGGACTCCTGACCTACAGGGATTGAGATAATGTGTGTTGTTTTAAGCTGTTACATTTGTGGTAATTTGTTATGCAGCATAGAAAACAAATACAAGTGCCCACCATATCAGATAAAGGGCTAGTATCCAAAATCTATAAAGAACTCATCAAACTCAACACCCAAAGAACAAAGAATCCAATCAAGAAATGGGCAGAAGACATGAACAGATATTTTTCCAAAGAAGACATCCAAATGGCCAACAGACACATGAAAAAGTGCTCAATATCGCTCAGGATCAGGGAAATCCAAATCAAAACCTCAATGAGATACCACCTCACACCAGTCAGAATGGCTAAAATTAACAAGTCAGGAAACGACAGATGTTGGCGGGGATGTGGAGAAAGGGGAACCCTCCTACACTGTTGGTGGGAATGCAAGCTGGTGCAGCCACTCTGGAAAACAGTATAGAGGTTCCTCAAAAAGTTGAAAATAGAGCTACCATATGATCCAGCAATTGCACTACTGGGTATTTACTCCAAAGATACAAATGTAGGGATCTGAAGGGGTACATGCACCCCGATGTTTATAGCAGCAATGTCCACAATAGCCAAACTGTGGAAAGAGCCAAGATGTCCATCGACAGATGAATGGATAAGGAAGATGTGGTATATATATACAATGGAATATTATGCAGCCATCAAAAGGAATGAGATCTTGCCATTTGCAATGACGTGTATGGAACTGGAGGGTATTATGCTGAGCGAAATAAGTCAGAGAAAGACATGTATCATATGACCTCACTGATATGAAGAATTCTTAATCTCAGGAAACAAACTGAGGGTTGCTGGAGTGGGGGGTGGGGTGGGAGGGATGGGGTGACTGGGTGATGGACACTTGGGAGGGTATGTGCTCTGGTAAGCACTGTGAATTGTGCAAGACTGTTGAATCTCAGATCTGTACCTCTGAAACAAATAATACAATATATGTTAAGAAAGAAAAAAAAAAAGAAGAATGTAGCAGGAGGGGAAGAATGAAGGGGGGGAAATCGGAGGGGAAGACGAACCATGAGAGACGATGGATTCTGAAAAACAAACTGAGGGTTCTAGAGGGGAGGGGACTGGGAGGATGGGTTAGCCTGGTGATGGGTATTGAGGAGGGCACGTTCTGCATGGAGCACTGGGTGTTATGCACAAACAATGAATCATGGAACACTACATCTAAAACTAATGATGTAATGTATGGGGATTAACATAACAATAAAAAAATTAAAAAAAAAAAGAAAGGTAAGGGATGTGCAGGTGTTCTCTCTGTCTGTCTCTCTCCATATTGTGAACTGGAAGGAAGATTCCTAAGGCAAGAATGGTGCCATTATGAAATGAGGGGAATGGCAAAGGCTGCTAGACAAACTGAACTCAGCTCTCAGAGTTTATGATAATATTTCAAACCTGGAGACCTTCGCCATATCAAGGATGTGAATCATCAAGCAACAGTGCTCCCCACTAACAGCTTAGACATTATTCTCAATGTGGTCTGTGCACAACTTGTAATGGAACTTTCTGGAGCATTTGTTAAATTATAAACTCCTGGGCCTCGCTCCAGATGGATTGACTCAATTTCTGTGGGGTATAGCTTAAGGCTATGTATTATTTTTACTAATCATTTCATAGTTTTTTATTTTGAAGATTTTGAAAATCAGAAAAAGTGAAGTACAGTGAATGCCTTTCACCAAAATTCATCAATTGTTATTTCATCCAATTTCCTTTATTTATCATATACATATTTATGTATAATTTTGTTGCTGAACCATTTGAAAGTAAGATACAAACATGACATTTTACCCCAAGCACTTTAGTACATATCTCCTACAAATGAAATTATCTCATATAATCATTTACCCTTATCACACTGAAGCAATGAAACATTGATATATTATCTAATACAGCCAGTGTTTTCCAGTAATTCTCAAAATGCCCTGTAGATGATTACTTCTTAATGTCTGATCCATAAACCAGAAGTTTAGGCATCACTGTATTTTGACAAGAATCCAGTGATTCATATGCACATCAGTTGGAGAAGCCCTATAGCGATTTTTTGATGGAAGACCTAATCAAGGATCACATAGCATTTTGGTTACCAATGTAGTCTTTCTTCTCCACCATCTTTTTTTTTCCCCCTAATTCATAGAAATTTATTGGATTCAAATATTTTTTGTCTGTATATCATAACAAAAGAAAAACGAAAGAAAGAAAGAAAAGAGTCATCACAATTCCATTATTGTAGAAGCCAAAACAGAGTTTTAAATTAGATATTTTTGGCAATTAAATGCTTCAGAAGGGAGAGATGAATTTGAGGTTTCCTTGGAAATACATCCTGAACCCCCCAAATTCCATCATTGTCTTCAAATAATATTTCCTTACGTCCTACAGGGAAAAGTTAAAACTTCAAGAAAGGGTTCCATCAAATTTCCAATCTGATGTAATTGATATTATGCAACAAAAATAGAAATAGAAATGAAAGCAAATTATTTGTAGGAATAAAAGCATTAAATATATTATTTTACCATTTGAACATTAAAAGTCATTTATGTTTACCGTAATTTACTCACATATATAGGGAACTTATTCAAACTTGTTTTAAGAATAATTTATTGCAACTTTTTGGGACCTACAAAGTGTGTTTTTTTAAATTTAATTTTATTATGTTAACTACCATACATTACATCCTGGTGATGGGTATTAAAGAGGGCATGTATTGAATGGAGCACTAAGTGTTATATGCAAACAATGAAACATGGAACACTACAACCTCTCCACCATCTTTAAAGTAGAATAGTCCATGTTTTTTCTATCTTCAATTCTCTTTCTGCTCCCTTCCACCTTCCTCCCTCCTTCCACCTACCCTGAAATTTGAAAACTCTTCCATGATTTTGAAACTAGCCACAGAGGAAACATGTAAAGGTTTAATGAGTGATACAAACAAGATATAGAAAAGGGAGGTGAGGAGTGACATCACTAGGATTTGGCCGAGGTTTCAGGAAGGATGTGGTACTTCTGTGGATCTTGAAATCACAGATGCTGACTGCAAGGAAAATAACTTGTGGGAATGAGCATGGCACATTTGGGAATCTAAGTGAGTTGGTTTCAAGTCACTAGTTCAGGAAACAAAGAACATCTGTTTTAAAAGGTAAGTTGTAGCTGGATGCATAAGCAATCAGAAATCTTAATTTTAGAAAATAATTTCCAGACTCCTAGAAAAATATAGGCTACTTAACTGTGAAACTGAAAATTATCTCTGGGTGGTGAGACCAGTGAGTTTTAATTTTAAAGTGTATTTCCTACCAGTCTTTGTAAAAAGGGATCACCGTAAAAGCTTGACTAGCATTATAAATTTCATACAAGAACTTCCCATAACATTAAATATCAATTCCCGCCTTTAAAGTCACTTCAAATAATGTACATTTACTTATCATATTTTATTTTCCCATATTATTTTAATCTTCCCCCTATTATTGGACATTTAAGCTGCTTCTAGTTCTTGACTGTAATAAAAACCTTTGTCCAATCATCTATTATATTTCTGGTTATTTTCTTGTAATAGTCCTGACAGGGTTGCTGGGGCAGAACTTAAAATAGACTCACACTGGAGTGTGTACCCAGCTCACATCAATTCCCTGAGAGGGTTCTGGCTGTGCTATCATTCTCTGTGTCTGTCCCTAAATCATTCTGATCCAGGAATAGAGGAACTGGATTCAAGCTGGCCATAACCTCCTCCCTAAAAAAGGGAAGATTTGGAAACCTGACACAGAGGCAGAAAAGGTAGGGTCATCTCAGGCCCCGGGTGCAATGACCTCAGGATCTTGCAGCTGGGTTTCGAGCACTACTCTTATTCCGTCCAGAAGCTGATTTGTGTGGCCCTTGCTTGAGACATGAGCAGTCTTAGACTTCTTTCCCTGAATCTATGTTTTGCTTGTCATTCTGGGTTCCTACCTATTGTCACTAAAAAAAAAAAAAAAAAAAAAAAATGGAGGGGCAACCCCTAACTGAGACTGATGGTGGGCTTCATGTAATATACAATGATACCTAGAGGATGGTAGTATTTGGAATCAGTCATTCAATCTTACTGGATTGGAAGGCAGTGAGACTGCCTTCTGTGTTCTGGGACAGAAATGTAAATGTTCATGGTAAGCGGTAGCCAAATATCTCATCAGACCTCTCCTCAGAGTGAATTTCTGGGTGTCTGAATAGCTGTTTCCAAAAGGAAGAGAACAGAGGCTCATGAGGCACACCGGTGCCACAAATTATGCAGCTAATCCTGGCCCAAGGTCACAGTCGTTAGGTGGAAGTGATAGGACTCAAACCTAGGCACCCTCACTCCACAGCCTTAGTTCTTACCTGCTTCTTTATACTCCCTTGCCTAAATGCAGCCAAGTCTCCTTTATATGTAAAAGAAACTAATGCCAAATGTCCCCCAACTGTAGAGATGCCAGAGTTAGCAAATAAAAATACAAAATTCCCAGTTAAATTTGAATTCCAGATCAATGAATGATTTGCTTTAGCATAAGTATGTCCCAAATAATGCATAGGACATGCTTATAAAAAAAAGTATTAGTTTATCTGAATTCAAATTTAACTGGACATCCTGTATTTTATCTGGCAACTGTACATGGCCCAATATCCTATCCCTCTTTTCATTATTACTCTCTCAGTAATAAAAATGAATTTAAATTCAGCACATACATGCCTCAAAGGGTACAGCGCCGAAAACATTTCAGAGGAAATTTCAGAAATTCAGATCTGCTGAAATCATTCCTGTAGTACTCACCAGGCAGTCTCTATTCAATGAGCTAGCCTAGGCAGCCACCCTTCACTTCAAGTTTGATGACGTGGTTAGTGCAAACCTTTGTTGAATGCTGTCCTATAGTAGGTGACATTGAATTTCCGCCCCTCTATCGTTCTGCAGCTTTTTTGCTTTCAAAGTCTACAAGAACTGGAAACATTAGTTTGGATACATGTGTGTATGGCCCACCTACCTCCCATTCTGTTCTGTTCCTGGGGCTCAGAAGACTCTTCTTTCCCAGGAGAAACCAATTACTGAGCCAGGTTGCAGAATTCTTTAAAAATGCACATTGCTGTCTGTTTTTGTAGGCCAGAGGAGACTGCAGAGGAGAGAGATGCAATGAAAATGGGATCCCTAAACTCAGCAGAGTTAGGAGGAGTCATGCTGAAAGCAACTGATTGCAGACTCCAACCGGGTGTGGTCAGAAATCCAAAGGCAGTGCAATATTCAGGACTCAAGAAATAGACAAGCAGAAATCTTTGGCTCAAATTAAACGTGGAATTAAACTGATGAGGCAGCATTTTAGTTTTATTTTTTGTTTGTTGGGAGTTTTGTTGTTGTTGTTTTGGTTTTGACTTTTTTTATTTTTTTAATTAATTTATTTTTTATTTAAATTCAATTAGCGATATAGTGCATCATTAGTTTTTTTATTATGTTCAGTTAGCCAGCATATAGTACATCATTAGTTTTTGATGTAGTGTTCAACGATTAATTAGCTGCATTTAACATCAGTGCTCATCACATCACATGCCTTCCTTAATGCCCCTCACCCAGTTTTTTGATATAAAGAACAACTTTCATTCTTCACTTGTCATCAATGTTGCAATGGCTAAACTAAGGAACTAGATGAGAAAAAGGTATGAATATTCATATATACCTCTCTCAAGCCCTTGAAAGTATCCTAAGATATGGTATTACTTTGATCAACTATTTTGAAGGCATGGAGTATGCAAAATTCTACCATCTGGCTCTCCTACTCTAGCCTTTATAAAAGAGGTCAGGGAGCTGATTAATTTGGGGATTCCAAAATTTGCCAAGGATAGACATTCCCATTATATAGTCAGAGAAAAAAGATGTGTTGATTATAGTCCTGCAGAGACCAGTGTAAGTAAAGTTAGCTGCCCTACAGGTAGAGTCCAGGAAAATAGCATCCACTTCAATTATTTACAACAGAGGGAATTTAGTGCAGGCAGTCAGATAATAGAGGAGTTGGGAAATCAAGAAGATAGTGAGAAACTCATGGAACAGTAGGAAGTCACTTATGTGGTGGAAGGAATTGATACTATGGGATCCCAGGGATGAAGTCACCTCATGGAAGTTGGAATGCTGACAGGTCTGCCTGTCAGGACCTTGAGCCATAGAAAAGATGGAACTGGTACTAGAAAACCTGCCTAACACATTATTACTTAATCAGGTGCTGATTCTCATTGTAACTTCTGTCCATGTGTTGCCTCCTCATTGGAAGAAATTTACGCAGTGACTGAGGCAGGTCTGGATACTGAATGTTGTCCATGGCAAATCCTAATAGAATTGCAATAAAAGCTCCTAGATTTTGAGATAGGCTTTGCTTTCTTTAGCCAAGGACATTCCTTTCAGAAGTTGTATCTAGGTAGGCCAGATAGCATAGAGTTTATGAAGAAGATATTTGAGTTTTAGAGTCTATGATCAGGGATCCAATATCTGCAAAAAAGTGTGCCTTCCAGTGTTCTATGAGGCAAATAAATTGCATGAGCAAAACTGCTTATATACCACTCGGGACCCATTTGGCAAGCAATGAGCAATGGAGGCTGAGCTGAACCGACTCCATCAATGCCTGGTCACGTGATTGAGAGCCTCTTCTGTAGCAAAAGCTTTCTGGTGAGCATTCACATGAAACATGAATAAGGTGGCCGTAGGAATCCAGACAGACTCTGTATAGGCTCCGACACACAGCCTTTCCCTCATCAAAGCAAACCAGGCTATGCCCTAGGGGAGTGCTCTTTGTCAGCCTTAGAGACCAGCCTACATCTCTGATGTGACGTCACACCTAACAAAGACAAGTCGGCTGTTTTGCTGGATTATGTGTAATTGCTTCTGCTATAGAAGGGATCGTATTTCCCTTCTGCCTGGCTGTGCCTTTGCCAGAACTTCCAACTGCAGTCTTACTGAATGCTTCGTACTCAGTCATTACCCTATCCAAATTGGTTCTGAAGGCAGTTCCTTGATCAAAAGCAAAGAAAGCAAGCCATGGACTAAATCAAATGTAATTCACTTATTTTATATTTTGTATCAGTGAAGCCGCAAGACTTCTAACATGGTGGAATGGTCTCTAAAAACTTAGCCCTGCAATCTTTCAGGGCATCTTCTACCTGATGACATAGCTACTTCACAGAAGACTGGGTAAGCTCTGAACCAGTGTTCTCAATAAGGAACTGTGTCCGCATAGTTAGAAGATGTGGATCTAGGAACCATGGACTGAGGAGGGCCTGAGGTGTCTAACAATCATAACTAAGCTCCTCTGTTTTTTACTCACTGAGGCTTTTAATGTCATTCAACCTCCTTTTTAGTACCTGAGGACTGGATGCAACATACAGTGTGTAACCTACAGTATTACCCTGTAACAGTACTACAGGGTAGTAGTGTAGGTTACACACTACACCTCTGTCACATACCGTGTAGTACTTCTGAATTAGAAACTAAGACAGGTCATTTGGGTTCTTCATGCCAGGGGGCAAATGGTAGAAAAGTGGGATACTGTATTAGCTGGGGTGACTGACCATGCCTAGTAAGAATACTGTGATTACTGCTGTGCAGTTAGGAGGACTATGATAGGAACATATTGGATCCCTTTCTTTTATATTCTCAGTGGGAAAGGGTAGTGGGAGACATTGGTAAGACCATAGGTAAGACCACAAAGAACTGAAACAGTTCAAGGATCAAGGTTCAGGCTACCCCATCGGGGACATAGCTAAGGGACTGGCAGAAGGTAAGGAGATCACAGACTAGTTAACAGAAAAGGGAAAGCACAAATACTAGCTTTGGTTTAGGGAGAAGTGGCAGACAGAAAAACTGGGGTCTGTTTCTTTGCTTGCTGTGTCATGACTTAGAACAAAATGTCTTCTATCCATATTGTATGTAGAGTGTATTGGTGATGGTAAAGTATTCCTCTTGGACCATAGACTGAAGCAGAATTTGAGGGGGAATAAATATATTCTAAAGTAGAACCACTCAAAGTGGGGCTCTGCAGGCTGGTGCCAGTGTGTGAGCTGTTTATTACTGGTTTATGATGCAAGAAGTATAGAAATAGATAGTATTTAAAATTACTCTGTTTGATTGCTATCAACATTTCTATGCCTATTGTATATAATAATAAAAAATCAAGGCTTGCATTTTATGTTTAATTTCATTTATCTAGCAATTCATCTTTATTGCATTTTCCCAGTGAATTTGTCCATGACAGATTAGAAACAAAAATTTACTGTTCCTTTACTGTAGATGGTTTGAGAAGTGCTGATCTTGTTGAGCAGTGCCCTTGTGAAATCTATTATTACTCCTGGATGCAGCAGCTTCTGTAACTTGGACTTCTTCCCACAGCGAAGGAGGTAAGTAAGCTTGCCATTGTCCGTAGAGTATTTTGGTGGTGGTAAGTGAAGGCAGCTTTGGCTATGTGTGTTGGGCAGCCAAAGGTTCATGTATAGAAATATACCAATGAGCTGACTGTACAGCTTATATTCTGTTGCCCTCTCTCCCTACCATGGCTGGCTTCCCCAAGAGTAAAAGTATGTAACCAATACATGGTCTCTCCAATTTGGAAAGTAGAACGATGATCTAGTCTGGAGGAAGTTGATTGAAACTGAGTCACTGTGTAAAAGAACCTGAGAGGTCTCCTGGCTTCCTGCTGTTGACTTTCCTGGCATTGTCTGTTCTTTTGAAGCTTGGAGGTTCATCTTCCAGTCCTGAGTTCCCCAGTCTCTTTGTAATACATTTCCTTCTTGCTTAAGTCTTAAATCTGTTGCTTGTCACTACTGAAGGTCTTGCAGTTTTAAAGGCATTGGATAAATATTGCCAAATTCTTTCCAGAAAGTTGTATATCAGTGTATACCATCGCCAATGATATGTCTCCAAGTGTCTTTTCCAGAACTGAATATTAAATGTATATATGCATATGTGTGTGTGTAGATATCTGTCTCTCTATCTAATCTTTGTCATTCTGCCAGGTTAGAAATGGGACCTTATTTAAAATTTTTTTCATATCTTTGAATATTATTGAAGGTAAATTTGGGGGGATTAGGTGTCAGTACACTTTTATATGCAAGTTATAGAAACAAAATTCAAATTAGCTTAGGCAAAAAAAAGAGGTTTGGTTAGCACACATAAAATGGAAAGATACTGGGGTAGTTTATAGAATTGAATTAAGAAGTGTGGCAACCAAGGCCATGATGATGTGCTTATTGGCAGGCACTTCTGTATGCTCGGGTGTGTTCGCCTACTTGCCATTATGCTCTCACCCTCAGCCTCTCTCTGCACTCCCTGCCATTGATTGATTTCTTTCTGTCAAACAGTTCTCTTCATGTGGCAGGAGTTTATTGCTGTCATTAGTTTCAAACAGTCTCCCAGCCTAGAAGTCTTAGTGGAAAAAGATATTCTCATTTAATGTTCAGATGTGCTTTGGCCTTTCTTGGATCACTTGCCCACTCTTTGGATGGGTTGCCATGATTTGCCACACCTGGATTACTAGCCTATCCTTGGTTGGAATGATAGAGTAGGACATTGTTGCCAACACAGATTAGCAGCAACCCCCTTCCCAGAATGAAATGAAATGGGGAGGAGGGGTTCCCTTGAAGGCAAGGTAGTGGGGCAGGCAGAAATGTCCCCTACACATTTAGCAGGAGCTCTTGATTTGAGCAGATTGATTACATGTTGAAATCAATGCTTAAAGAATACTAAGACAGCAATGGTACATATGTAGGGTGATCATTTATCATCCAACCTGGGGCACTGTGGAAGAAGCTACTATTAATAATTAACAGAATGCACAGTTAACCCTATCTGGAGAACTGAGCAAGTGGAAGCAGAGAAGGCACTTAGAATTACTATGCTAACCTCTTTACTAAACCATACATGATTTTACAATTGCCATCAATACTTCCTAAGAGAAAACAACTTCTTTGAATTGGGACCAAAACTCCCAAAAAGGTCAAGATTCAAAAAGACTAAAGGGACCATTGGAACGGACCATTTGCTCCTCGATAGCTGGTTCTCTGGGGAATAACCTAGAGGTGGTGAATCACTGATGTCACTTGTAAAGTTTCATAGTAGCGTGGTTAATGGAGGGCCTCAAAGTCATGAACCTGATATACTTTAAAGTCCTGACTTTGTAATCTTGAGCAAGTTACTTGGCCTCTATAAACTTCAGTGTCTTCATCTCTAAAATGGAAATTATAATACCTCACATGATTGTGTTTAGATTTACCATGTATATAACATTACTGTATGCTTAATAGCACTGAGATGTTACCTGCTAATATTACAAAAAAGTAATAAATGCAAGAGAAAACTATATTTTATTTTATTTATTTATTTAGTTTTTTAGCAGATAGGACCTCCTAGTAAGCTTTGTTCATATGGGTTCTTTCATCCATCTTTAGATATTTACATCATCTGCTCTTCTGACCTGCCAATTCCTCCCACCCAAGATTCCCACAAATGTAGACAACACCCCATTTTATGGCAAGGAAGGAGTAGCCAAATGTTCCCCCATGTCGTTTAAAAATGTCTTTGGGTTTTTCACTTGTGTCACTGGGGCTTTTCAAAAATGATTTCAGGATTGGTAGAGGGAATCTGGTTCACAGGATTTTTAAAGTCAGTACACAGTGAGAAGGAGTGGTAGTAGATATGGTCCCAGATACAGCTCAGGAGGTAAAGTTTGTTGGGAATTAGGGTCACAAAGAGAGGGAACCACAGGGTCAAGGAATGTTATTCAGTGTGTTTGTAGGCATGGGGAAAGAGAGAAGGGGAGCTGGGGTGGGTCAGGGTTAAGGTCTAGGGAAAGAGAAGAGGGGACAGAATTGGGACAGAGAGGAATTACCAGACGATGGGTTGATACAAAGGAGATCAGATGAGAGAATTCCTGTTTCACAAAGAAAGGTAGTAGCTGATCTTTGGAGAGTGAGGATGGGAAGCCAAGGCAACGAGAAGCAGTCATCATTCTACAGTGAATCATGCGGGGACTGGATCTCACTGCCTGAACAAATGAGAGCATGAACAAAGATGCTTCACTTTAAAGAATCCTATCATCACTGGTTACTGTCTGTCTCTCTGTGTCTCTTTCTCTCTCTCCTCTCTTTCTTTCCCTCCACCCATCCCTACCCCCCCCCTCCATCTCTCTTCCTTTCTCCCTTCCTGAATGTTCCACTGTCTTTACTGAATCCAGAAGACCCATCGGAGAACTTCTAGCTATAGAAACAAGTAGAACTGAGCAGAGGCTGACTTATTAGGTGTGTCTGGGCAGCTTGATCTGTGAGTGGACCCATGTGTATGAATGAGTCAAACTCATGTACTCCACTACTGAAAGGTCTACAGATCAACTTAAAACTTTTATATTGTCCCTTCTCTAGTCTTAACTTCACAAATTCAACACTAAACTTATGATGTTGAAGTATATATCATTGCATTATGACTTGTCAAATTCACTCTTTCTACCAATATGCAAGTCTTAGTTGTATACTATTAAGTTACTTTACTACCCCATAGCCTTATTTTTAAAGGCCTCTTGAAAACAAGCATTTACTCTCTCTCTCTCTCTCTCTTTTTTAAAAGAGAAATAAGGACAAACAGGGTCCCTAGAGGGTGAAATAGCTAGCCAAACTCTTTTCTAGTTGTATAATAGAAACCTTCATATTTGCAAGCTACTGCTTCAGCTGAGTATCAGTATTTTCCTTTTAATGTTGACACTAAAAAGAAAGGGGACTTTTAAGGTTAATGTGTTCTGCTGTTAGAAACCTCTTCTTAGGGCGCCTGGGTGGCTCAGTTGGTTAAGTGACTGCCTTCGGCTCAGGTCATGATCCTGGAGTCCCGGGATCGAGTCCCGCATCGGGCTCCCTGCTCGGCGGGGAGTCTGCTTCTCCCGCTGACCCTCCCGCCTCTCATGTGCTCTCTCTCTCCTCTCATCCTCTCTCTCAAATAAATAAGTAAAATCTTAAAAAAAAAAAAAAAAGAAACCTCTTCTTACAAAAAACATAAGGCACAATGGGCGCCTGGGTGGCTCAGTTGGTTAAGCGACTGCCTTCGGCCCAGGTCATGATCCTGGAGTCCCGGGATCGAGTCCCGCGTCGGGCTCCCTGCTCAGTGGGGAGTCTGCTTCTCCCTCTGCCCCTCCCCCCTCTCATGTGCTCTCTCTCATTGTCTCTCTCTCAAATAAATAAATAAAATCTTTAAAAAAAAAAAAAAAACATAAGGCACATTAAAGTTACTACAGAATTCCAATGGCTCATAACTGCTGCTTACTTTAGCTTCAAGATTAAAAGTGGTTTTGCCACTATTAGCAAGAAAATGCATGTCTCTAACTTAACTCTTAAAATATGACAAAACCTCTGTCAATATTTTATTGTGGTGGGAAGAGAGATTTTTTCTTCCATTGATTTATTTATGTAGACAAAAATGGAACTTCCTGTGTTGCTCTTCATCAGGTAAAAAAGATATTTTTATTTTGTGTCACACCTTGGAATATTTGGAGACATTTGTAGGCCCAAGTCATAGCAGTTTAAAT
The DNA here is from genome assembly GCF_029215605.1 of Mirounga angustirostris. Taxonomy (NCBI): domain Eukaryota; kingdom Metazoa; phylum Chordata; class Mammalia; order Carnivora; family Phocidae; genus Mirounga; species Mirounga angustirostris. The sequence continues at coordinate 54,180,233 of NW_026991709.1, forward strand.
GTATTACTTAATTAGCAGAAAGTCTAAAGGTAGAAGATCTAGAATAGGCTGGACTCAACAATATCATTACAAACCCCATTTTTTTCTATCATCTTTATGATCCTTGTTATGTTGGCTTTTTAATCCTCACACTTGTTTCTTCACATCTAGAAGGTGGCTCCTGCAGCTACAGCATGAAATCCGTGTTCAGAAAGCAGAGGGAAGGGGTTGTCATGAAGTTCTGCCCTTGTATCTATCCCTCTTATAAAGATACAAAAGTTTCCACAGAAATCCTCCCAACAGACCTCTGCTTATGTCTCATTGTCCAAAACAGTGTCCCCAAATTTTTTTTTCAGTTTGATTTCAGTAGTTCATTTTGGAGACAAAGCAGTGCAAGAAGCTGGCCACACTTTCCTATTTCCCTTGGGCTCAGAGTTAGAAGGAGGGAAAGGCAGACATACAGACATTATAATTGGGTTTCAATACTCAAGAGTCATGAGAACATGGTTAGTTGCTGAACTCAGTTTCCAGGACAGTTGGAAAGTTCTGACTAGGTTCCAGTTCTTCACAGTGGTCACCACCCCAGCTCCTCCTTCCCCAAATGTGGACTCGCACACTGAGCCTGTGTAGCCATCTCATGTACCCTTCCTGGACACTTCCTCTGTTCTGTTAGCTAGAGGGGGTCACGTCTTGCACAGGGCTGGGCAGAGGAGTTCTGTTGCAAAGAAGGGAAATGGTACCAGCATCTACCACAGGGTGCTTTCACATTTTATCTATTTCATGCTATTAAGTTTGTTTTTAAATGGTTTCCGGTCACATTTACTTTGTTGATGCTTTCAGGTTGGCTCCTTTTATTTATCTGCTACAATCTCACTGGTGGGATCTTTCCAAAAGACAAATCTGACTTCATCATTAGCTTTCTATTTCCTCAGTGTGGCTTACAAGAATGGTCATGATCTGGCCTTTGCACACCTTTCCAGCATTTTTTCTTCCACGTGGCCTGCTTGGTATTTAGGTTCTCTCTTGCAGCTGTATCTTTGTTTTATTGTCTGCCTAGAAAATATCTTCCCTCCTCCACTTCCCTGTACTTTTTCCCACAGGCCAGCTTCTCCTTGTCCTTCAAAACTCAATGCTTTGAGAAACTCTTGTTAACACCCTGCCCCACTAAGCTCAAGAGCTTTCTTCTGTCCTTCCATAGCACCTCGTGGGAGTTCCTATAGCAGCCTGTATCTCTGTATTATGATTTATTGGTTAACATAATCCATCAATCTTTTGGTCCCAGCCTGAGATTTGTGAGATTAGGGACTGACTCATCCCTGTACTGTTTGTGACCCATAAGAGATGCTCAAATTGTATGTTTCCAATGGCAGAAAAGATGGTTAAGCTTGGTGGATGACAGACTGGGGTACTGTACAAACAATGATCTAATCCTGTTTCCTAGGAGGTTGGGATAAATTTAAGGTATTTCATTTTCTCTTGTTTCTCAGAACTTTAACATTATCAGACTCTAAGAATGGATTGCAAGTAGAAGATAAGGCTAAAGCAATGGAGCTTTACAAACAAAGATTATTTGGCAGAACTGACTCTGAACTGTAGAGAAAACTCACTGATACAAAGTCAACCTCACAACCACTATACTTTTTAAATGACCCACTAAGCTGTATATGCAGACCTAGGCCAGCAGTCCTCCCTGTCTTGTGCACCAGCTAGTTGAGTTAGCTACAGCTTTAAATTCTAAGGACTGAAAGCCACTAATTCAGGTGTCCATAGACACAAGTACTTGCCAGAAAGCAGACCTCTATAAAGCATTGCTTAATAAAAGCTCTAAGCAATCTACACACCTAGGAATAAATCTTGTAAAGATTGTTTTGCCTTTTTTTTTTTTTTTACACCAAATCCTTGATTCTGCTATTCTGTTACAGGTCACTCAACCCTAGCACCTCGATACATAGGTACAAGGAGGAGTTCTTTACTTCTGGAGTTGAAAGGATGACACGGGGAACGAGTCAAAATGGTTAATCTCATACTGAAAATGGGGAATACTGAATATAGCACTTACCATGCAATAGATGTATTTAAATATAGCAGCCGTGACCACTATCGGATGGGATTCTGATACTGGCATTGAGTGATAAACCTAACCCGACCTTAGGAAGGAAGGCTCCTTTGACCCCCCCAGGTACTACTGCTTCTTCTCTGTGTTAGAAATACTTGGTCTCACATTGTCTGTGGTGAGAGGTCACCATATCATTTCAGAGCTTTCATTACTTTCCTCAAAATCCTTACATCTGACACAGTCAGGCCCAGTTGTTGGTTTAGTTAAAAAATTAGGTATCTAAGTTATATATTCTGAATGGTTTTTAAAATTAAAATAACAAGTGTCCATCTACTACTTTCTAGGTTTTTTGAGTGGAGGGGGTCAAGGCATTGTTCTGAGCGTGAAGCACTGTTTGATTTTCTGTGTTCTCTTTCTTGCACAAACTTAGTAGCACACCATCCAGTATTTCCAATTTTCATTTCTTGAAAGTGGCCAGAGAACTCGGTACTCAGATTGTTATAAAAGAGTTTGGCTCCTTTTAGTTCTTCACAATTTGCTCTCAATCTTTTACTACTGTCTCTCTGACACCTAATCCAATAGCAGAATTTTCTTCTGTCCTTTTTTGTGACTTGCTTTTATTTGGCCTTTCCAGAGCATTCATCTTATTCAACTTACTTGTTGGGGAAACACCAGGTTTGTCTTGTCCTCACATTTAATCAATTAACATTTAAATTATTTAGTGATGCTAACACACTGAACTGGTGGGAGGAGAAGTATACAGAAACAGCAGACTGGCTTCTCAGAGGCATTTGGCATGCCATGGGCATCTATCAGTGTGTTTTACAGAGTGAGCTGACTTTTTTAAAGCAGTCCTTGGCCTTACATCTGCACATGTTCAAAACTTGCTTCACTTAATGGAGTCTTATTCAGTTGTTTACTACCCTTATATGCTCAACAAAACGCCTGCCATCTGCCTTGTTAACCCTGGCATTTTCTTTTGTCTGTTGTCTTGGCTTTGCGGCATTCTTGCTAAAAAAAAAAAAAAAAAACACCACTCTGTCCAGCTATATTCTTTCTTGTATACAGCACTATTGAGGAGGATATTATATAACCTACCTTTTTGGCAGGAAGGAACATTTTGTGATAGGAGTCTAAAGTGGAAAATGGACCTTGGAGGCAAAGTAGTGCCCCTCCTCCTCATAGTCTTTGTCTCAGGCTCTGTGGGCACTGCTTCCAGGGGATCAACCCCACGGGAGACGGGGATTTGTGGACTGTCTTCAGGAGAAAAGTGTGAAGAATTGTGGGAACAGGATGGGGCGGAAGAAGGAGCTAAGCAGGGATATGGCTTCAGGTCAAGTCTCAGCCTCATTCCCTGGGAGGGGCTCTGGACCACAAAATGTTTCTTGCCTTGAAGCTACTGCTGACTGGGGTCAGGAGTAGAGAAGGAGTATAACTCCCAGAATCACAGCTTTCATCACCTAAGGGCAATCCCCTGAAAAAGGTGGCAGTAGCTGAGCAATGTGTGCATGAAACCTGAACTAGTGAAACTGATCACAGGGGATCCGTGCAGGAGATTAATGGTCTGCTAATATACAAAATATCAGATATTAAATGTGTGGTGTTTCTAAAATAGCTGCTTTTATTGGGCCCAATTTATGACCCTTCTTAGACTTTCTTGGCTTTACCTGTTTCCTGGGCCCTCAACTGGTTGGACAGAGAGGGCCCCTGCCCCAACACCACTGCCCCATTTCTAAATGTCAGGCACTGACCCCACCTTCCCTGGGGAGGCCAACTTCAGCATGTCCACCATTTTACCCACCACAGTGTGAGCTTCAACAACCACAGTCCAGACATGAGTCTCCAGGGGAAACTCACAGAGGTGGTGGTTCCCCTGCCCTGTATTTCGAGACTCAGGATACCATACTGTGAGACATGACCTCTGGCTTCCTTCGTGGCTGTCCTCTATGGCGGAGGGGTCAGGTGCACAACTAGAAGGAACATGGGAGCTAAGTGTCACAGGGAAAACCTGTAAATGGATTCCTTTGGTTCTTTTTCTCTGATGGATTTGTGGTTCTGTAGAAGATGCCTGGAGATCTGAGCAAGTGGTTCTGTTTTCTGTTCTAAAGCTATGGCCAAGGCAACCACCACCTCGTATCTACTTTCCCTTCTTCCTTGTTTCACTTCCCCTTTTCCTTCATTCTTCCTGCTCTGCAGCTGCACCCCTAAACCTCCCCAAAAATATATTAGTGTGTACCTTAACCCAGTTACAAAGACTTACTCTTCCATCCACAACAACAGCGAAATGAAAAACCAAACAGAGCCTGAAACAAAGACAGTACGCCTAGAGAGTCAAAGTTTCAACCCAATGTATGAATCCTCAACTGGTGGACTGCCATTGTAAAACATCAGGGGAAATTTTTTTGAGTAAAGAGAGGGTGATCCTAAAATTGTTCTTTTGTTCTTTTTTTCTATCTTAACAATGTCAATCCTATTAAAATCTAAGTGGATGCTTAGGAGAAATCCCTATGATGCTACAAAGACTTTCCTTTTGTTACGACTTTCATGAATTGGCTCAGAGCCACGATCACTCTGGTGAGGCACTGAACTTCAAAACAATGCAGAGGAGAATGTACACCCTGGAAGCTGATTTTCCTGAAGGAACTCATAAAGGGAACTGGCGTGATGCAAGTGATGTGAAACATCCTTGGTTTTCAAAAACAAATTGACTTGCGATGTAGCTCCGGTCATATTTAGGCCAGCAGTTATGAGGCTAGGTCTAGTCTTGAGGGTTAGTGATGGGCAGGCTAGAGAGTCTGGCCTGAACACAAATGAAGTTTGTCATTATTGTCACAGTTAGTGTTGATGGCTGCAGTCAGTGTGGTCTGTAGCTGTCAAGATGGGTCCAGGGATAGTTGTTCTGTTCTCCCTATTTTATGCTTGTAGAATGGCCTCAATTTTTCTCTTCTGATTAGTCTTAGCATCTGGATTTCTTTTTGCCATGTTCCATTACAGAGGCTGCTTCTCTGCTTTTCTCCCCCACATCTGGAGTCCAGCCAAAATGTACCAGAACAAGATGCTTCTAACATTTGAACCCTTTTGTAAGGGTGCTGATTGCAACTTGGGTAACTTCAGTTTAATTCAAGGTGGAAGATTTCTGCTGCTTTTGGGGAAGAAAATAAATGTCTAAAAATAAAACTTGGGCATAAAAATAGGGCCAAATACTCATTAACTGCCTCACTTAGCTGAATGCTGAAATTATTTCAACAGAGCTAAATCAAGCATTTGTGTAGAAGAGGTTGAGTATGTTTTTTTATTCATAGTACTTTATCTTAGATGATAAATGGGTTACTGTAATTTGTCATTTTATTCAAAAGACATGAATTAAGTAGTTCTCAAGGGCCTAATTTTCAGCTCATGCTGACCCTTGAATTGGAGCACTTGCGTTCACAAGCTTTTTTAGAATGTATGTTGTGGGCTTTTATGGAAGAGGCTGGAGGGGCAGGTAGGACCAGGAGCCAGAGTATGCAAAGCTTGGTAGGCTAGGGTTAAAAATTTGGGTCTGAATATGGTGGGAAGCCCCTGGAAGGATTTCAGTAGGAGGATGTCATAGAATGATTTACATTTAAAAATATGACTCTTGGCTGCTGCATTGATAGTGGACTATAAGCAGTAACCAGTCAGATATCTATTTTAGATATTTCAGGTAAGAGATGATAGTGGCTTTGGAAGAGACAGTAATGGTAGAGTTGGTGAATGCACAAATAATGGAGCTTTATCTAAGCCATTAACAAAAATGACTGGGAGTAATTCTGGGTAATTTTGTTGTCTTGTTTGGGGTAAGGCAGGGAGAAATGGTAAAGGGAATGAGGTAAAAACCAAGGGTTCATGTTGATTCTCTGATGCCTATAAGGCATCTAAGTGAACCAATCAGATGGACAATTGAATATATGACCTGGACTCAATAGATAAGTTTCAGAATCCTTCACGTACAGAATGACATTCAGAGCCATGGAATAGAAGAACTCCCCTAGGGAGAGAGTCCAGAGAAAGTATAAGACTTGAGAACTTCCCTTATTTCCACATAAATAGGGCAAGCAGAGGGGGAACAGCAGTGAGGAAGAAAAAACCAGGAGAACAAGTTGGGCTGGAAACAAGAGAAGAATCTTCCATCAGAGAGGTAAGGACCAATTATGTTGAATTCTGCTGTGAGATTGGATAGGATGAGGACAAATCATATCTATTGTTTTGGCAATGTGGAAGTTCTTGGAAACATTGACAAGGGCAGTTTATGACCTGTCACACAGATAGAGGCCAGAGTGGATTGAGGGGAATTAGTAAAAGGAAAATGGGGGTGGCTCTTTGGACAATTATTTCAAGAAGTTAATAGAGCTAAGACATAGGTAGACAGCTAATCAAGAGCCAGAGGAGAATATGGTGGGGCTTTTTCCATGTTCTTAAGATAGGACTTATTGGGGCATATATACTCAGGGGCTTGATCTAGTGGAGAGAGAGAAACTGATGATACGTTAGAGGAAGGGATATATTTGCAGGGATAAATTTCTTGAATGTAAAAAATATGGGAAGCAGGGCAAAAGTGAAAGGGTTGGCTTTCTGTAAGAGGAGAAGGGGAGACAGAAAGAGTAGACACAGCTGTTAATGGGTTGGTTGAATTGGTGGTGGGGGTGAGGAAGTATCCATAATTGTCATTAATGAAGGCAAAGCATCAGCTGAAAGAGACGTGGGGGAAAAGAAACATTGGAATTTTCAAGGAAAGGTAGCAAATATTGGAATCATTATGAATAATGAGAAAGTGAACCTATATAGTAAGACCGTGGATATGGAATGCCCCAAAGTTACATTAAGCAAGGTGGATCTGAATTAATTATTGCTTGGAAAGAAAATGCTTTTTTTGCTTGTTTGTTTGTTTTTTTAAGTAGCCTACAAAGGTAAAAGTGTTGTTAAATATTTACATATGTTCATAGCAGAAAATGGGTTTAATGATTACTTGTAATCTTACTATTCAGAAATAATCATTGTGATACATCTTTTCATACATTATACATGCAAATACATCAATAAGAAAAAATATAAAGGTCTTATTTTCATAACTAATACTATTTTACAAGTTTTTGCTTTGCCATTTTATCTATTGCTCTGAGCTACTGGAGTGATAACTTTGTCATACTGCAAATGTATTCCCTGATTATTTGTATTTTAATATGTTCTTATTGCTTTTCCAATTTTTATGTAGACATATCTATTATAAAAAATGTATAGTCCTGTTAAAAAAGGCCCTCTTCTAAGGCCATACATACAATTATTTTCTTCTAGTATTTAAAAGATAAAGATGAAACTATAAATTATTCTATCACGTTTAATTTTGCTGTGATGAAGGACACAGATGTATTTTTTAGAATAGTCTTAATTATTCTTAAATATCATATCCTACAATAAATTTATGACACAACTTTTTAATAGTGAGGATCCCAAATTATTTCTTTAAAATTTTCTTTTAGAGGTATTTAAAACTAATTATATGCTATCCCTTAAAAAGAGTAAAAATTATCTATAATCCCATCACCAGAGAAAAGCAGTTATATTTTACTTACTTGGAATTATATTGTATGTATACAGTTTGCCATCTATATTTTCTTCTGTGTTTTAGTTTTTGAAACACTCATTGTGAATCATTTTAATGACTGATTTATGATTTGTACTATTATTATAATATATGAGAATATATTTCCAGATTTTGTTTTGTTTTTGTGTGTGATTATAAATAACACCATAGTTAACATAATTGGTGTTAATATTTAACTGAATTTGTTTTTAGTATATTTACTATAAAAGCAATACATGTCCATTGTGGAAAGCTTTAAAAATAAAGACAAACTGTTATCCAGAGAACCACTGTTGAACATATACCAAATCTTTATTCATTCAACAGCCATTTTTCAATACCTACTATATAGTAGACACTGCTTTAGATGTGAACTCTGCTCCACAGAGTTAACATCCTAGTGTATATTTAGTCATATGTCATGTCTTTCTCTGATGTGCAGAAATGTGTGTGCTTTTAAAAGGAGACTATGCTACTTACAAGTTACATTGTATTCTGGTTTTTCTTCTATAACATTAAGAACTTCTTTCCATGCCATTGAACCATCTATTACAGTATCATCTTTAGTGGCTGCAGAAGAATGATTTGTGTGGATGTACTGTAGTTTATTTAACTGATCTCCTATAGTCAGACACTCTTTTCCAATTCCTGTTTGCATTTGAAATCCATACATAATATGCATATTTTGCTTGTCTTTGATAGTATAGCTAGTATGACCTCCACAAGACATGAAGGCACAGGCGGTGCTGTCCATCATCCTCATTCTTGTACCATCTCTAAGTGGATTTCATGGTGAGTTCCTTTATAATACACCCAGGTGTTAGTTGTTTGTATCAGGAGCTAGGAACATGAGCACACAATGCAAGGTGGCGATGTCCTCTGTAACCATAGCGTTGTGAACTTTTCTAAAAGATCACTTAATGAGAAACAGGAAAACAGACTGGAGGTCCTGCATGAAGATTAAAAATGACATTTTCTCCTGTCTACTCTAAGGCTTTTTCTAATCTGTCATCTGCTACCAGATATAAAATCACTAGAAAGACAAGTTTGATTGATTGGTGATTGATTTTTTTTTTTCAAGTGTAAGCTTGGTACTTAACACTTAACAGAAAGCATTATCCACTTTGCTTGGTCCTGTGATGAGCATTTTTAATTATCTAAAGGAATATTAGAGGTGTTTAGTAGAGCAATTAGGGAGATTGACAAAAACCACTCCTCCCCCCCCCCCCACCTTTCTGTGTCTTTCTCTCAGCATAATACTGCATCCCTATAGTTCTTTGTACAGAAATAAACTAAATCTCTCTGAGGGAGAGAAGTGGGACATAGCAGAGTGGAAAGAGCCCCAGAAGAGGATGCAGAGGGAAAAGACTGTGATAAGGCCACATAAGCACTCAATTCTCCCATCTTGGGTGGTCTTGGCCAAGGTCCAAAGGAGTTTACTCCATCATCTGTAAGATAAGACCCTTTCCAGTTCTAATATTCTAAAATCCATAGATAGGGTACATAATCTACTTAAAATGTTTTGGGAATTGGTCAAAGAAGCTGGATGTTGCCTTCAAGGATTATGAAATGGCTAAATATATTTTCTTTGCAAAAATCTTGATTGTGCTACATCAAAAACTAATGATGTATGGTGACTAACATAATAAAATAAAATTTAAAAAAAATCTTGATTGTGATGAATCCATCTGCTTTTCAAAATTAATTTCTGAAGTTAATAGTAAAGTATATGTATAAATTATAAATATATATGTATGTGTATATATGTGTGTATATATCTCAGGATGATTGATACTTCCACATTTATATCCACAATAATATTCCTTTACTATATTTCAGTTGACTCGTAGGATATCCCGAGAGGTGTCCTCAAGCCAAAATAAATGAGTCACTTCACTTCCCCTTTTGGATTCCTCCTGCTCAGGTGTTCCCTTGCTTGCAGCTAATGTCTGCATATTTCTAACAGATTCCTGAATCAAGCATTGTCTTCTACATACTCCAAATATTTCCTAATGAAACCAAGTTAAATTTGTTCTAATCTTTTAGAGCCTGCTGAGTCTAGTTAACTGGATAAACTAATTTGTTATTGTTGTAGTAGATGTTAAAAGTGAATGTGTTCAGGAATAAAAATCAACAGGAGTCTTTTGTATGCATAATATACAATTTCAGAAACTCTACCACAAGCTTTGTGGCTTTTTTTCTAGTAATCAGATTAGCCAGGGTTCTTGATGCTGTGGTCTGTTAGTGATCAGGCTGCTGACCCAGGATAGTTCTGCTAGATGGTGCTGATAGAGCCCTAAATAAATAACCCATCATTAATTCTCTTCATACCTGCTCTTGATTTTTAGATACATTCTTTTTAGCTTCCCCCAATCTTGTTACTACTGAGGAAGAGCAAATAGTCATTGGAAGACTTGGAGAAGACATAATTCTCCCTTGCTCATTTGAAAGTGAGCCTGAAGTTGTAATTCACTGGAAGAATCAAGATAACTATGTTTACTCATACTACAAAGACAGTGACTATTTGGAAAATCAAGATTGCAGATACACAAACAGGACATCCCTCTTCCACAGTGAAATTCACAATGGGAATGCCTCTTTATCTTTAAGAAGATTAAGCCTTCTGGATGAAGGAATTTATGTATGCTATGTGGGAACAACATCTAGAAAAATCATAAATAAAGTGGTACTAAAGGTGGGAGGTAAGCAAGCATGTAAGGTTTTATAAAACATAGCAATGATATCATTCCGTGTTTTTCTGAAATACCTTTTTCTTAATTGAATATGCTATGGGCTTCCTTCCAAGTCAATACATACAAATCTACCTCATTTTTTAAATGCATGGTATCTCATAGTATAGACATGTTATAATTGATATACCCATTCTTCCACTGGTAGATATTCAGGTATTTCCAATGATTTATACAACAAATGTTGTGCTGAGCATTCTTGTATTTAATCGTGGGAAATGATCAGAAAGAAAAGTATCAGAAAATTTTAATACATTACTTTGACCAGCAGCAAAATAGTATCCATTTTCCCCTTAGTCTTAGCAGCACCTAATGTTATCAATCTTAATTTCTGCCCATATGATATTCTTTAAAATTGTTGAATTATTGGCTTAATTTGTTTAATTTTAATATATGCTTTCTGTCTGTATTAACTTTATAACTTATTTATTTATGGGGGAGGGGCATTTTCTAGTGGGTTATTTTATACAGCACTTGTTTCTTCTTTTTCTGTCTCACTTAGCTGCTTCAGACTTTAACTCAGAAATCTAAAGATCATGTGTAAACAAAGAATCAAAAAGGTTCTGAGTTATTACCTGGAGAGTACAGAGTGTTTCATGAGCTCTAGTTTATATTGGTTGCTCAGCGAGGTCATTAGATTTCTTTTTAGAACTCTTACTAGAGAATTAAGATTGCTAATTGCTAAGAATTCATGCATGCTTTTTTTTTTTCACTTGTGATAACCACAGTATGTATCCTAAGTTTCTATAGTTTTTGTTTTTCCTTTAGTAACTGCCAATTTTTGCTCATAAAGCTTAGCTTTTCATTTCATAGGTATTAAAATAATAAGTGTTGTGCACAGATGGCTTAAAAAGAAGCTAATGACAGTCCCTCATTGTCCTTCTTTCTCACCCCTAGCTTTCGTCACACCTGTGATGAAGTATGAAAAGAGGAACACAGACAGCTTCTTAATATGTAGTGTGTTAAGTTATCCTCATCCACTTATCACATGGAAAACTGACAATACATCCATCTCTGAAAGCAATATGGAAAAAATTGAATCTTCGGGTCCTTTTTATGTTGACAGTATAATAAATATTACAGGATCAAATTTATCTTATGAATGTGCTATTGAAAACTCATTACTGAAACAAACATGGACAGGGGGATGGGCAATGAAAGGTAGGTTCCATTGGGCTTTCTGTGTGCACGTGCTATGTCAGAGGTTGGAAGGAAATGAGGATGGATTTATAGGGAAAGAATGGAACACAAAAGAAAGAAAATGCATCCTCACCGGTGAGAAGACCAAGACTATAGTCCCAAGTCTAATATTTACTGACTCTGAGCACTAGCTCCTCACTGGCAAAATGGAAGTAATTCCTACCTGCTAGGTGTTTGAGTTGAAGGAAAACATGTGGAATGGAAAGTAGCAAATCTATTCATGAATATTATCATATTTCTCTGATTCATCTTCTAAATAGAATTTTCTACCTGAATTGTACTTTAAAAGATGTGAGAAGAAAGCTTGCCTATTAGATCCACAATCTGTGATGCTTGCCAGTCTTTCAACTAAACAAAAATTCATTAGTATTATTGCTTCTGTTTATTCTCTTTGCATAGTATTAGCCCATTAAACTTTATCAACAATTCTATCATAGCAAGAGCAGTTTTTAATACTCATTTATTTGAACAAACTGAAATTTTGATCAATCTCTACATCACCTACTATTTAAGATTAAGAGGAAAAAATTAGTTTGACATCTTATCCAAACTTCACGGAAAAATGTTTTATATTTTAGAAGCAAAGAAAAATGTTTTAGTAAATCCCCATTATATGGAGAAAGTGGAGGTCAGCTATCCTTTTTGGCCTTCTTTTCCTGAGTTTCATATTCTCAAAGTGCTTGCCAAGAAGACCCTAAATTATGAGTGATTCTCCACCTTTACATAATCTCGGTGTCAAAGGCATGGTTGCCAATGTTCAGTTTTCCAGGTGGCAATGGAAACATGAGAAAGTATTGAAAATATTCATATTAAATTGTAGATATTTTCTTTGGAAAATCATATTTTCTCATGTTTATTCAGAATTGAGTATCCAGAAGCATCCACGGTTCCTTAGGCTCAGTGCTATGTTGTCTTGTTGAGGATTTATTATACGCCAAGTTTGTTGCTCTCAGTCTGTGAACTTAAGAATGTGTACACTTGAGGTGCCTGAGTGGCTCAGTCATTTAAGCGTCTGCTTTTGGCTCAGGTCATGATCCCAGGGTTGTGGGACTGAGTCCCTCATCAGGCTCCCTGCTCAATGGGAAGTCTGCTTCTCCCTCTCCCTCTGCCCCTCCCCTTTCTTGTGAGCTCTCTCTCTCTCGTTCTCTCATTCTCTCACTCTCTCCCTCTTGCTCTCACTCTCTCAAATAAAAATCTTAAAAAAAAATGAATGTGGATGCTTATTCATTTCTGGATCCACAGCATCTAGTACAAACATGTAAAAATTAAACTAGGAGAATAGCATATAAAGGGAGCAATTAATTCTGTTCACTGTGGTTGGGTATAGAATATCCAAGAATATCCAGCAGAGTCCCTACTCTCATAGAGCTCAGTCCCGTGGAGGCTTACCTGTACACACTTGGAAATATACTTGTAATGTGCAGGAAAAGAGACTTTGTGCAGAAAGTGATTAAGAAGCAGTTGAGACAATAGAGACTACTAGAGAGTAGACAGAGTGGCAAGCGGAGGGTCCTGGGGAATACCAGCATTTGAGGGGTCAACAGAAGAAGAACATTGAGTTTGAAAGCCTGGTAACTGGTAGCAGCATTCTTGAGTACTCACTCTCAGGTGTAGGAGTTAGAAACCAGTAATGTCACCTCACTAGCTAGTCCAGGCGTAGACCTCCTTGAAGGTCTAAACCTAATCATGGGAAGTGTTAAAATGGTGGTGCTATGTCAGAGGTTGGAAGAAACGCATTTCCAAAGGTATTTCTCGAAGCATTGCTAAGTGTAACTTGGAAAATTCATTTGAAATTGTATTTTCATTGTTTCCTTTTCTATCCTGTTTTTAGATGACCTTCATAAAATGCAAAGTGAAAATTTTTCACTCTCATGTGAACTTAATAACAGTATTTTTTTACTGGATCAAGGCTTCAAAGTCACTTGGTCCAAAGTAGAAAAAGAGACCTCCTCCATCCTGGCTTACTTTCTGAGCTCCTCACGAAATACAACTATCTATGGACCCCGAGTATCCTGGAACAAAGAACGAATAAACCAGACTGACTTTTCCTTGACTTTGAAGGATCTTATTCTTTCAGACAGTGGGGAATACTTATGCAATATTTCTTCAAGCAAATATACTTTCCTCACCATCCAAGCACTGCATGTAGTAGGTGAGTTACAAGTGGGGTTGGATAATTGGTTTTGGCTATAGCAGTAGAGATTATGAATATCAAACAGGGAAATTAGGTTGGCATTTAAAGAATAATTCTGATTAGTATTTCTGAAAACGTTATCTACAGGGATATTTTTGATCAAAATGTAGTCAACCTCCTTCTTTCAAACACATAAGAGTCCTGCATTGAAAAAAAAAATTATTTCCATAAGATTTCCTTTTCATAGTTTCAAGGTTTCAGAAATGAAGGAGGAACCTACATGATTTGGTGACTCTATAGCCTAATTATCCTCAATTCCTGTTTACTGCTATGCCTAACACATGCTTTAGGGTCTGGGGAATTGAGGCTTCAGGCACAGTAAGAAGTTAGAATTGGGACTCTGGTAGATGCTAGGGAAGCATGGTCTGTGAACTTGGTGGAAACAGTCACCAACGGACATTGGAAGCACTACGTGTACACTGATTCAGCTCCTTTTTTACCTCTAGTGATAGCTAATGGCCAAAACTCTAAAATATTTCTAGTTCACTCTCTATGGAGTCATGGCACATGTACCCATGAAGCTGATTTTCTAGGTGGGCTGGTTGATCCCCTTACCCTTAAGCTATCAATTGGATATCATGGGACATAGTGGCAGCTCTCTATTAAAGATATTTGAGTCAGTAAAACATATATTTTAAAAACATTTCTATTATTTTAGTTGTGAAAATTAGGAATAACCGATCTGGAGGTTCAGTGATTTTATGTAGTGAGATTTAGAGATAAGAACACAGAGTTGCCCTTAGGTCAAGTGGTCTTTGAATAGAAGCTTCTAGACACTGAGGGATGATACTCCCTTTGTGCATAGCTGTCATTTTGAGAGTGCTGAAAACGGGCGCAATTGAAGCTCCTACTTTTCTCCCAAATAAGAATGTTAGTTTCATGTAAAATATAGATAAGCTTACATTCTATTTTTCAAATTTTGCCTCATGTTGGATTCATTTTGGAATGTAGAAAAAAAAAAGACAGGAAGATATGGTTCTGAAGATCACGTATGACCCATCTTTCTAACCAGAGATTTAATTTTTAGTTTACACAAAGCAAAGCATCAGGACTATTCTATCTCTAACAAAAGAAGCTTTTCACAACCTCCCATTCCCAAGTAAACCCTAGACTGTTGCGACTGGAGGAGGGTCTGCCCATACTCTCCCCCCAGAAAGAGGTGTGTAGCAGGAGCAGCAGAAAGAGGGCAGGGCAGCAAAGAGGGTAAGCACTGCTAGTATCCTAGATAATCACTCTCTTTATTTATTCATTTATTTATTTATTTATTTAATGTTATGTTAATCACCATACATTATATCATTAGTTTTGTTGTAGTGTTCCATGATTCATTGTTTGCATATAACACCCAGTGCTCCATGCAGTACGTGCCCTCTTTAATACCCATCACCAGGCTAAACCCCCCCTCCCTCCTCCCCTCTAGAAACCTCAGTTTGTTTCTCAGAGTCCATAATCTCTCATGGTTTGTCTCCCCCTTCGATAATCACTCTTTCAAAGAAATTTGGTTTTCTCTTCTGAATCACAATATTCTACTTGTTATCTTACCCAGGAGATACTACAGCATTTGAAAAGGAAGCCCAGATTGGGGGGTAAAGGGAGTTATGATTCCTAGAGTCTAGATCTACTTAATAAAGGTTGCATGGAATTGAATGGAATTGAATAATTCTTGCTAAATTTTGCTGCTGAATCACTATGTGATGTTGAGCCAATCTCTTTACAGTGGAGGAAGTGAGGGTGACAAAGTAAGAAAATGCTATACCTTGCAGGACTTTCTTCAGGAGGAAAAGTATGCATGTTTTTTTTTTTTCTTTTTAAGATTTTATTTATTTGTCAGAGAACGAGCACAAGCAGGGGGAACGGCAGGTAGAGGAGGAAGAGGGAGAAATAGACTCCCTGCTGAACAAGGAGCCTGATGCTGGGAGTTGATCCCAGGACCCTGGGATCATGACCTAAGCCAAAGGCAGAGGCTTAACCAACTGAGCCACCCAGGGGTCCCGGAAAACTATGTGTATGAAAACACTTTCGAAAGTCAACATTTCTACTTAATTGCTCACTCTTTATATGGGTATACAATTTCAGAATGACACAGATATGTGTAGAGATTAATGTTTTAGTGGTTGCAGAACATTATTTTATTAATAAAGAGTATGTTCATAAAAATGGACATCTGTTATATTAAAAAAAATAGCTATAAACACTTTTTCACCTTGAATTGGCCTGTGTGCTCTAATGCTTGCCCCTACTCTGTGGCAGAATGTAGATCACAAGATCAGCAGATTCTGACTTGAGTAATTCAAAGTCTCCAAGTTTCTGCCTTCTGGGGTCCTACTTCCTTTAATCCTAATTACAACAATTATAGTTCCAACAAAGATGCTGGAAAAACCCCGGTTCCTCCAGTGATTCTGAGGAACATCAAAAGCACTCTATTATCCTGGTGTTTGCCTGTCACCTCTCACTCAAGGCGCTGACTTCTCTACTCCACTGATCGCCTCTGCACTTACCCTGTTCCTCTTTGCCCCTGTCTTCTCCAAACTAGGGGTACACTCCGCTCTCTCTTCATCCTCCAAGGAGAATGCTGGGCTGAGGTTATTCTGTAGTCATAATTATTCCTTTGTAACTGTGTGTTAACTCTTTACAATATAAAACAAGAGAAACTCACAATGCATAATAGACTCATTGCTTCTCAAGTTTGCAACCTTTTATTTCCCCCAATACCCACCCCCTACCAAGCCCCAAATTGGTTAATATTCCAGCTTATGTAGGTTTTCCACAGTAGAGACATTGAGACTGGAAGGTATTTATGCTCATAAATGCAGAAATAACTAGTTTTAAAATCATAAATGTGTTCTTTGGTAATTTTTCTTCCAGCTTATAGACTTTTTATTTTATTTAGAACAGAGTCAAAGCAGAACCACGTGGATAATTATTCCATCTTTGGTGATTTTGGGTTTCCTGGCAATTTGCATATTCTGTATATTAAAAAGATACAAGTGTTCCAGGAGAGGTAGGTATCTCATGGAGAATATGAGCTCTGTGTCTGGGTGTTCAGGTAGAGGTGTATCAAGGATGACCTGCAGCTAACCCTACACAACTGTTCGGCATGTAAACAGGTCTGAATTTTCTGGACAGTCAGTTGTAAAATTTATCAGAAATCCTTTAAAATGCTCCCACATTGCCAGCTAACTATACTTCTAACAAATGTATCCTGAATTAAATGTTCAAAGATGTAACAAGCCATATACAAGCACATACATTGCAGCACACTGAAAAAATTTAAATTTAGCACTAAAATAATACACAGAATTACCAAAATTATCTCGCACTGAAAAATAGCTCAAAAGAAATAAGCCCAAACTTTAAAAATGGGTGCCTTTGGAAAGACTTTGTCCGTATGTCTAGACTTGCTTTAGTCCCTGCACTCTCTTTTCTCTTTCTTTGAGCTTTGTCTATGCTGCTACTGCTTTGTCTTTTATGGGCCAATTTATTTTAATCCTTGTCGCATTTTTAAAACACTTTTTCTAGATTTTCTGCAACAAACTTGGGTTACTTACAGGTAATTTAAAATGATACATTAAGCTGCTATGGTCACAGGACTTCTTAGAAGACTTGACTTGTACTGACAGAATTAAATCTAGGAAAAACTTAGATGTACTTATTTCCACATTTTATAGACCAGGAAACTGGAATCCAAGAAGTTAGGTGCATGAAACAGACTTATGTATACTACTTAAGGTGACCCAGCTGCTCTCTCTTATTCCATAATCTGAGAAACCTAAGAGTCCTGGGAGGTTGAGATAGATCCTATGTCCCTTCCTCTGACTGATAATCACCTTTTGCCCCTGACGAAGTTAGGGGATTTGGTCATAGCAGACAACTTTATTGAAAGTAAGATATTAAGCGTGACAATGAGCAAGAGTTTCACCAGTTTTACCCTGTGATTGTTTATACTAATAGGCAGGCTAGTCTTGCTTATTACTGGTTGCTCCTGTCCCTTAGCTGGCCAGAAGTAGAAAAATATGGGAAATCACAGGCAAGTCTAGTTTGTCCCCTAAAAGCAACCTCTGACCTCATATAATGATGCTTGTGACTAGATTCGGGTTCAAAAATTATAGGACAGAGGGGCCCTACATACTGCTCCAGAATGACAGTTTAATTTCTGTATTAGAAGTGTGCAAAAGTTAAGTCCCAACAGAAAACACCTGGCACACTCACAACTGTACAAGGGGGAGCACAGAAGATAGTTCATTTCCCCAGAGCTGGGAGCAGCTGATTTGCTAGCAAATCTAAACTGGAAGGGACAAGGAGAGGGTGCAGTTCTCAAAACCCAAGAGGAGAGAGTCATGTAAAATCAAATGCCTTGTAGGGAGAGTGACTTTTACTTGAAGGACACAGACAGACCACAGCGACCTTACAAAGAAGGAGCTGGAAGAATAAATATGTGATTTTGCCCCTCCCTCTCCCTGCTCTCCACTCCAACTGGAAGTCAGGGGGAAGACAACAGCGTGTAGAAGGAATCCGTCCAGGTCAGCTTCCCAGGGCAGACAGCAGGCTGGGTTCTGATTCTGGAGGGTCAGTCAGGAGCTATCAGCAAAAACAATGTCAGAGTATTGGCTACTTAAACAACCAATGTTCTATAGCTCTGTAGTTAGATAGGCTGAAAATATATTTCAAGCTGTTACACTAAAGGCCCCCAACCATTGCCTACCTCCAGGTCCTTGGTTGTAGTTCCATATGACCATGGTATGTGTTTTCTTTTTTAATTTCCTTTTTTTTAAATTTTATTTTATTATGCTATGTTAGTCACCATACATTACATCATTAGTTTTTGATGTAGTGTTCCATGATTCATTGCTTGCATGTAACACCCAGTGCTCCATTCAATACGTGCCCTCTTTAATTCCCTTTTCTAGAACTGTTTTAAAATGCCCTTAGTCTAGGATAAGTATAAATTATCCTAGATTTTAGCAAGGCACAAAAGGAAGGCCTTCCTTGGAAAACAGCATCGTACCCCTTTTTCATTTGCCATTGATGGGCTTAATCACCACCTCCTTGGCTGTTATCTTCCGTTGTTAACAGTATGACTCAGGCCAACTACCCTAAAGAGCCAGGAATTCCTGGCCTGGTTGGACAGCTTTTATCCCTTCTTTGGTACACCTGAATCAGCCGTAAGAATTTATTGTTATTTGTAGCTGATGAGGTATTTCTACACTGACTGCATTTTTAAGGCTGTTTGTTGGAAGAAAGATATGAAATAGGGAGTAACTGAGGTGAGTCTAATAACATAATTGTACTGAGGTACGAATAAAAGATTTTGAGTGTTTGCAAAAAGACTTTTTTCTAAGTTTCTCTTTTTTTTCCCTATAGAAAGTTCTCCTGTCTATACTGAGAGGGCCAACATGGCTAATACAGAAGAGAGCAAGGTAAAGCTTCTCCTTTATCAAACCATCTATAGCATAAGAATGCTACTATGAAAAAGTAATCAATTCACATATCATCATGCAAGACTTTGACATAGGGAAAGAAAGGGTGAGAGAGATCACAGGGTAACAGAACAGGAAAAAAAATACAATTAGGGCTTTTTCCAATGTCTATAATTAAATAGGCTCTACTTAAATAAGTGGCTGCTCTTCTCATTTCCTATTGTTACTTATGAAGAAGATCTCCAGAGGCCCTATGCATATGATGGTGCACCAATGTACTTGTTCTTCCAATGGAAGCATGGGACTGTATAGAAGTAGAAAGAAATACAAAGTGAGAAAAGCAGATTACAGTTTCTGCCCAGATTCAGATGGCTGGCCTTCCATACTTTTCCAACCACTTCTAGGCTCCTTGGGGACTGATAATTCACTTACAAATTATAGTTTGATTGCAAATTCAGTTGTTTAAAATGGAGTTCAACTTTTTTGCTACACGCCTTTTATTATGAGTTCCATTAATCAGAATATAAAAGCAAAGAATGGGGTAAACATGTTTTTTCTACTGGTTAAAAACTCAGGAACTAATCTAAATGGGAGATTAAAATCATAACTACTTATAACTGTCTCATGGATTTCTGATTACAGATGCAAACAATAGCTCTAAAGCTCCTCACTCCCAAAACCCAAAACAAAATACTATCATCATTAAATGCTTAAGATAAAAATGGTTATTCTGACATGAACCACAGCCATTTTAAGTCCATTTTTCTTGGTTCTAGGCTCTTTCAGAACACCCAGCTAGTACAGGAAATTAAGACAGGACTGTGTCAACACATGAAGAGCATCCTTAATATCCAGTGACTTCACTTCCCCTTTCTTCACTGCAAGTCCAGAGGTGGCTTGTCATGGCCTAATAATTCTACCATTGGAAAGACTTGAAACCATTATCTTTCCCACTATCACATTTATTCTTCAAGTCCTAACCATCACTCTCTGACTCCCTACCTGCATCAAGATTATGAATGCCTGGATGCCAATTCAAGCTTAGAAAAGAACTGTCTCATTCAGTGACATTCCTGCTGCAGTCCAGGAGGCCACACTGAGATTCCCACCAAGATCTTGGAAGAAATGTGTCACTAAGTGCTGATTCAAAATCTGATCAACTAATGATGAGTGAGAGAGCACCTAGAAGCAGAAATCACCTTAGTGAAAAGGTGAAAAACCAGGGCAATTGATATACTAAGGTATCGTACTCCAGCTTTATATGAATAGTTAATAATTAACTAGATTTAATATGGTGAGTCTTAGGGACTCCAAAGTGTAAAAATGTCAGTATCTCCAAGATTGCCTAGAGCAAAGGGCCCTATCAACTCACGAACTGACATCTCTGGGGGTTGGGTTATACCTTCCAACACCAGGTTTGCATAGCTGAGTGACATTAGCTATGAAGATAATTTGATTCACTCTTCTGACTCGGTTGTCATATTGTTAATCAGCCTAATAATGAATTTAGATTTCCACATAAATTTTTACACAGAGAATGGATAGCCCAGCTGACTTGATGATCTCTTCCCTTTATTTTAATCAATTTATAAGAAAGTCTAACCAGGATTTTAGTGACTTAAGTTTTGACCCTATAGTTTATAGGAGAAAACCAACCCTGAATTGTGTATTCATGCTACCTGGTCTGATTTTCTCTAAGTATTTGCTACAATGTTGTGACGGGCATTCATCATAAACTGTAAAGTATTGACATCATTATAAAGAAAAACTTTAATTGTGAGGAGAAAATGCTCAGAACTGCTATACTCTTCTTACAAAACGGAAAGACCAAAGTCAACAAATTGAGGATGGTAGACAAGAATGAACCTGGGTCCTTCAATGCTATTGAGCCTCTGAATTAATCATAGAGCCACCTGTATGAGTCAAGGTTGGGGTCAGAGAGGCAGAGTGCTGGGAATGACAGAGAATAGGGACTTATTATATGGAATCAACATTATATAATTCTGGGCACTCATGAAGAAGTCTGTGTCAGGCTGTCCCCTCTGCATCTGGGGCTGGGCCTGAAGTAGCCGGAAGTCAGCTGTGCCAGTGGTCAGGAAGGAGAGCTGGATATGGAGTGAGGATGAAAAATGAACAGTTGCTCCTTCACTTCTCCCTCTCAAACCTGGTGAAAATTTCTCTTGTGACCAACTCTAATCCAGAACCACACAGAGAAAGGAAATCCAGGAAATGTTCCTTCTGCTTAGCACAATATAAAGCCAGCATCCCACCTATCACTCAGCTCTCTTGTGTGAGAAACTACACCAACATGTAGCCTACCTAGGTATAGATTGGGAGGATTTAATCTACAAATTATTTTTTTAAAGATTTTATTTATTTGACACAGAGAGAGAGACAGAGAGGGAACACAAGCAGGGGGAGCGGGAGAGGGAGAAGCAGGCTTCCCGCCGAGCAGGGAGCCCGATGCGATGCGGGGCTCAATCCCAGGACCCTGGGATCATGACCTGAGCAGAAGGCAGTCACTTAATGACTGAGCCACCCAGGTGCCCCTAATCTACAAAATCTAAGTGCCTTTGACTGTATGTACATCACAGTGCTAAGAGGAAAGTTTATCAACCCCTACCATTAGTGGCTAAAAACATAGAGTCATGAATTATGTTACTATGTTATAAGTAAACTTCATTAACTTTACTTATAACAGTTTACCAACATACCCCAGGCTTCATGGCCTATGTCTTCCATAAATATTACTTATTAAGAGGCAATATGGACAAAAGAACAGGTATTCATTTTTTTAACTTCAGAATTAAAACGATTCTTATTTAATCTTTTATGTAAGATGTTTACTTGTATTTGAGGATCTGAAAAATCCCCACTAACCTTGGAAGCAGAGACTCTATTACATTTTCTAATCACCTTGTTTAAACTGCTTTCCATACCACATAAACATTTTTTAAATGCTTGTTTCAAAAGCAACATGTTTTTAAATGCAACATGGCTTTTTTAATGCTTGTTTCTAATGCACCTTAAGTTTTCAGCCATTAAATGGCACCATCCTTGTACTTGTCCAGCCCCTATCCTTCATAAGCAAAGAACTTCTTATTCTTCCTGAGCCTGAAAAAGAGTATGAGTGTGCTCGGTGAGATTCCTGTGACTTTCATCAGCGGCACACACACCCAGAACGAAGCCCAGTCCTTTCCAGAGTAAGCAGGCCTTAGCCAACTCCTCATTAGCTTCGAAGGGATGCAGGGAATTGAGGCAATTATGTACATTACAGAAAGCAGATACAGGTAATTCATCTGAAGGACATGCTTGGGCACTCTCAATTTTCTGCCCGCCTAGGCTTGTCGGGGAAGGCAGCGCCCTCTACAAAAGACCCCACAAGGGAAAGACTGTGGCCACATCACCAACTGGTTCCACAGTCCAGACAGACACCCAATTCTTTCAGAAAACCTTTTCTCTTGGTTTATGACAGTTGAGAGATTTTTCAGGCTTTCCTTCTGAGAATGGGAAACAATTAGTCATTGCACTGCCAAGGATGGTTTTCCTAGTCATCTCAGGCCTCTCAGAAGCAATTTCTGCTTCACTCATTTTATTCTTTGTTGGAAATAACTGTGACAAAGTCGAATACATTACATATGTTTTGCAGCCCTTTCGACCTCCTCCAGCTGAGTGCAAGCGTAATACATGGGAGGCATTTCCCTAAACAAAACCATTATATGGAGTTGATGGGCAGGCCCTGCCTCTAAGACCCCAAATCCAATGCCATGACCCTTCTCAAATTGAGGGCAGAGTTCAAACCACTTAACTGGACCTCTGCTCATAGGCCTTATCCCTGAGACAATCTTCAGGCAGCAACAAGAAATCTCTGGAGTGTGCCAATGACTCATGCTTCTCATATTTAGATCTAAATATATTTGATATAACCAACTTTTAGATTCTCCTTCAAAAGAGATTATTTTGACCTCCTTCCAGGTAGTATGTACTATGGACAACCCTATCTGCTTATCTTGCAGAGTTATTAGTAGCTCATTTATGATAAGAAGACCAGGTATGTACCAAGTTTTTAAAAATGAAATGGTACCTATCTGTGCTAGACACCGTGCTTTATAGGCATTCCATAAAGGGCAGCGAATGGCGCATTATCCAATGCCCTTTAATTCATTTCTCCTAAAGCCAGACCTCATTAAAAAACCCTGTGTTTGTGGGAAATCTCAGTAAGAAAGCTGGGGCTTCCTATTTTGTATAACCCCCAAGTTCATATGTTGAAATCTCAATCTCCACAGTGATGGCGTAAGGAGGTGGGGCCTTTAAGTCATGAGGATGGAGCTCTTGTGCATAGGATTAGTGCCTTCTATAAAAATCCCCAGAGAGGGGCGCCTGGGTGGCTCAGTCATTAAGCGTCTGCCTTCGGCTCAGGTCATGATCTCAGGGTCCTGGGATCGAGCCCCGCATTGGGCTCCCTGCTCCGCGGGAAGCCTGCTTCTCCCTCTCCCACTCCCCCTGCTTGTGTTCCCTCTGTCACTGTGTCTCTCTCTGTCAAATAAATAAATAAAATATTAAAAAAAAAAAAAATCCCCAGAGAGCTTCTTCCGTCTCCCCACCCCTTTTACTACGTAAGGACAGAGAAAAGGGCCGTCTATGAGGAAGTGACTCTCACCAGACACTGAATCTGCCAGCACCATGATCCTGGACTGTCCGCCCTCCAGAACTGTGAGTAATGTTTGTTATTTATAAGCCACCCAGTCTCTGGCATTCTGTTATAGCAGCCTGAACAGACATTGACCCTGACAAGCCTACAGTTCGCTGGTCTTGGTCATGCTGCCATTTTGCTAGAAAAGTTAGGGTGGCAGCCCCTACCCTGGGATCTGAATAGTAGTGTTGAAAACCACAGATAGGGGGAAATAACCCTTTCCCCTTGTTTTAGGACAGAATGAGGGATAAAGCAGAAAGCTAGAGAAGACAAGTACATTTATTCTCCACTGCCTCAACTTTAAACCTCACCACCCAGGTCTCCATACTGATCCAGTATAAAGTCAGGTACTTATCTACATAGAAAGACTTAACTCAGTTTCAAGCAGATCCATCTGTGCTTTTAAAATCATCTTTGCTTTCTGGACTCCTGACTGTTCTATACAAATGAATCTAGGACCTGGAACTCGGAGCTGGCAAGTTCACCTGGAATTAAGCATTTGAGAAGTATAAATACAACGTACATTCCACTTAAATGCTTAACACTGTATATTACCTGGCCAAAGAAAATTTAGTAAATATGGGAAGAGCTTAGCAGAACCTACTTTTTGTTTTTTCTCTTCAAAGTCTTTTGAAAAATAATATCTTGTTCTACTGGTCTCTGTAACGACATGAGCTCTAAACATACACACTTTAAGAATTACAACAGAGTTGAATATCTGACACACCTTTTTTCTACACTCTTTTGCTTTGATCCTGAGTTTATTGACTTGAGATTCTGCTATCTCTGCCCTTTCCTTAGCTTCATTCAACTCATGTTGCTGCTGCTTATACTTGGAAAGATATTGATTGGCTTGTACTTCCTATAAAAATTTAAAAAAAAATGACAAAATATCCCTGTACCTGCATAGTCATTTTTTTCTGCTTTGACATGAAAAAGTTGAAAAATGTGTGAAAGGAATCTAAACTTCTGAGTATTGAATGGAATATATTTTGGTATAATATATAAGAATTCAGACTTTCTAATAGGCATGAGATCCATTTTTGTAACCATTGTTCTCTGGAAATTTAGAACCTGCTCAGCACGTTCCACTAATTGGAGCTGGTATGGCTTTCACAGGCATGTTACATGTAAGAAAAACCACAATTGTTTCATAATCAGTTAAACATCCTAGTTTACCTTTGAGTAGAGGGGGTTTATCTTTAAAAATTATACAAGTCAACAGGTAATTTTTAGTCCTAGCAGTGTTTTAGCCCAAATCATTGAAATATAGGAGATATTAGGTATAAACCAATGTATATGGCACTTATGAATTACATTCTATGTAGCTATGGATATTAACCCAGGGTTGGCAAGTACATTTCAAATGATGGTAGTTTGGGCCACAGTTATGTCCAGGCTCATCAGGAAAAAGGACTGTGAGCCACATTATGCTCACCCAAGGTTTTGGGGTGAGGAAGGCCCCAGAGTGCTTACCTGGCCAAAAATTCACCATCCCTATGCAACACCATGTTCTTACTGGACTCATTTCTTACAATTTACATGTTTGAGTATAAAACAAGGTTGAGCAAGAGCTCTGGCTCCCTGGAAGGAAAAGTAACAATTTTTTGAACATTGTGATAATTCTAGTTTGAGAAAAACTAGAGAATGAACAGATTTTAAGCTGAGCTGGTCCTCTCTAGACAAAGTGCTTACCTATCTCCATTAATCAAAAACAATGGCTGGGAAATCCATGAGACGGCAATAGCCCCAGGTACTTACGGCTGCCTCCATTTGCTGCTTGTAACTTTGTACTAGTAGCTGAAGTTTATCCATCAGAGTCTGCATCCTACTCAGATTTTTCTTGTCTTCCTCTGCCTGAAATGCTTAGGTATGTATATGAAGGTGATTTGAATGATCCAGCAGTCTGCATTGGGAGTCACCTCATGAGCAAGTAAGAGTTAGGAAACTTTATTAAACAACATATTTGAATTGTGATTTGAAAAATGGGTCTAACTTTACTGATCCCTAGTTTTGAGAAATTAACACAACTCTGAACACTGACAGTCTTTTCTCCTGATCCATCACAGAACTCCATTAGCCTTTTGCTGAAATAGAAGTTAAAGCCACTAGTTTCAATTTGGTCAGCAGCCCTCCCATCCTAACCAAGCTACATCTGCCTGTGGTTTCTCAGGAGGAATGAAGTACCATTGTTACAAAAGCTGCATGTGCAAAACTAGAAACCTCTCCTCTCACTAATCAAACCAACTCTTCCCTTGAAATTTCTAATTGACTTTGGCTTTGGATAATGAAACTATAGAAAAGGTAAGTTTTCTGGAATTCTGGTGTGGGCATCAGCAGAGATAGGAAAATTTTATGAGCTGTGGGGATATTGGTGTGTACATTCTCATTGCTTCCATTGCAATCAGGCGTGGGCTAGAGAAAGGAAATCTACTAAAATAGAGTTCCTCAACTGTGCTCTATAGAGCCTTGAGTATTCTGAGGAAACAGGAGGGGAGAGGCAGGCAGGAAGACTCTGCACGTCCTCCACTTTCCTATGACCTTTCAACTAGAGTATCTCCATTTTGGAGCTGTTGAACTTCCCAAAAGAAGAACATTTCAAATGGTTGATGGTTGAGATACTGATTTAATCAAGACCTACCCCTGCTGCTCAAATTATTTTCCTGTTTTCATCTTACCTATTTCATCAAATGTCAACACCTTTGGTGACATTCATGGTCTTTCCACCTACCTTCCACTGCCTTCCACAAACCTCCTCCACTCCAAGTAGGCTCATCTCCTATTACCTCACAGCTTTCCTGCTTATTTCCACCTCTGTAAATTCAGTCAATATCTCCCCCCCACACACACACACACAGCACAGAGGCAACAGATAGAAACACCCAGTCTTTTCATGAAAGATGTCTCTTTGCTTATCCTAGTAGCTGCAGGCTAGGGGCAAGCTTCTAATTTAAAACACATCAACAGGCTGACTGTGATACTCTCCAGAGTCTGGAGAGGCAAGTAGGCATATTCACACTTGCCCTCTGCCTCACACCAGGTTTCGGATATCTCTCAGAAAGGAGCTTGTGCATATTTGGCACCCTAGTTTTGTGGCTGCTGCCCAGGGAATACCCCATGAAGGCATGGCTCTGGTGGCCAATGGGACTTATGCTCATGGGTCCCATAAGACTGCAACAAACAAAAACTGCTTAACCACCTGCCCCTTCCCCTGCCATGGCACAGTATAGTAGCAGCATACCGAAATGCCATCATTCTGTAAAAGAGACCAATTCATTTATCTAGTAGCTGTGACTGAGGAGTTGACTTCTAATTTAACATACATCAAGGGACTGAGTGCAATCTCCCCCAGAGACTGGGAACTTGGTAGGGGACAGCTTTATGCTCTCCATCTGTCCCACCCTAGCTTGCTGATGCTGCCAAGAAAGGAGCTTGTGCACAGACCTGGTGCCCTGGATTTTGTAGCTCTGTGCAGAAGACACATGCCTTGATAGCCTGGCTCTGGTGGCCAGCAGGGCTTGTGTTCACAGAATCAATGGGATGGTAGCAAACAAAGAAACTGTTCGGCTCAGCACAAAAACAGACAGAAATGTCTATCTCCCAGTCTTCCCCTAGAAGAGGTATATTTGCATATTTTAAAAGCTCCTACCTAAGGATCCAGCTTCCAGTCAGCCTGCATCTGGGTACTGAGATCTTCCTCTTTGGGACACTAATAGGCTAGGACATCCTCAACTATTGGGAGCCACTAAGAACAAAGAAGACTGCTTGAACAATCACAAAGATTTTAGAAACAACCAAGAGCTAGAGAAGTGTTGAACAATAAAGATCATCTCCTACATGTGGCCACTCGATCAAGACTGGAAGAGGTATCTGTTTTATGTAATGCATAGAAATCAGTACAGAAGGAAAAGAAAATGAAGGAACAGAGGAATGTGCTCCAAACAAAAAGCAAAATAAAATCTCAGAAAAAGAGGTAAGTGGTTTACCTGATAAAGAGTTCAAAATAATGGTCCTGAAGAAGCTCACCAAGCTCAGGAGAACAATGCATGAACAAAATGAAAATTTCAACAAAGAGACAGAAAATTTAAGAAAGTACCAAACAGAATCACAGTGATGAAGACTACAATAAGTGGACTGAAAAGTACAATATGGGGATTCAACAGCAGACTAGGTGAAGCAGAAGAAAGGATCAGTGAACTTGAAGACAAGGGCAATGGAATTCCTCTCATCAGAACAACAAAAAGATAAAGAATGATAAAGAGTGAAGATAGCTTAATAGACTTATAGGAGAACATCAAGCAAACTAACATTTGCACATAAGGGTCGCAGAAGGAGAATAGAGAGAGAAAGGGGCAGAAAGTTCTTGAAAAAAAAAAATAATGGCTGTAAACTTCCCTAACCTGGGGAAAGAAACAGACATCCAGATCCAGGAAGTTCAGAGACTTCCAAATAAAATGAACTCAAAGAGGCCCACACCAACACACACAATATTAAATTGTCAAAGACAGGGAAAGAATCTTAAAAGCAGCAAGAGAAAAACAACTTGTCAAGAGAAAAACAACCCCATAAGACTGTAAGCAGATTTTTCAGCAAAACCTTTCCAGGCCAGTAGGAAATGGTATAATATATTCAAGGAGCTGAAAGAAAAAAAACTACCAAACAAGAATACTCTACCTGGCAAAGTTGTCCTTCAGAACTGAAAGAGAGATAAACAGTTTTCCAGACAAGCAAAACCTAAAGGCATTCAATATCATTAGACTGGCCTTACAAGAAATGTTAGAGGGACCTCAATAAGCTGACATGAAAGGGCTCTAAGAAGTAACAGGAAAATGAATATATAAATCTCATTGGCAAAGATAAATATATAAAATTCAGGATAATATGCTGTTATGGTGGTAGGTAAATCACTTATATATCTAGTATGAAGGTTAAAAGACAAAAGTAGTAAAAATAACTAACTTCCAAAATCTGTTAATGAATACACAAGATAAAAATATGTAAATGGTGACATCAAAAACATAAAACATGGGCAGGGAGGAGAGTAAAAATATAGAACTTTAGAATGCATCCCAACTGAAGCTTAAAATAAACTATTATAAATACAGGTTGTTTTATGTAAGCCTCATGGTAACCACAAAGCAAAAACCTACAGTAGATACAGTAGATACAAAAACTTATAATAGATACACAAGATAAAGAGAGGAATCTGACCATATCACAGAAAATCATCAAATCACAAAAGCAGAAGAAAGGAACACAGGAATTACAAAATAGCCAGGAAACTAACTGGCAATTATGTACATCCCTATCAATAATTACTTTAAATATAAGTGGACTAAATTTTCTCTAATCAAAAGACAAAGTGGCTGAATGGATTAAAAAAACAAGACTCATCTACCTGCTGCCTACAAGAGACTCACTTCAGACCTAAAGACACAAACAGACTCAAAGTGTAACAAGATATTCCCTGCGATTGTTAACCAAAATGAAGGTGGGGTAGCTACACTTCTATCAGACAAAATAGATGTTAAGACAAAGATCTTAATAAGAGACAAAGGTCATTATATAATGATAAAGGGGTCAATTGAACAGGAGGGTATAGCATTTGTAAATATCTATGCACCAATATAGGAACATCTACATATATAAAGCAAATATTAACAGATCTAAAGGGAGAACTAAACAGCAATACAAAAATAGGGGACTTTAATACCCAACTTTCATCAATAGATAGATCATACAGACAGAAAATCATTAAGGAAACATAGTCCTTAAACAAAACATTAGAACAGATGGACTTAACAGACTGTATACATTCTAACCAAAAGCAACAGATTACACATTATTCTCAAGCATGCATATAAGATTCCTCAGAATAGATCCTATGTTAGTCCACAAAACAAGTCTTAATAAATTTAAAAGGACTGAAATCATATCAAGTATCTTTTCTGACCACAACAGTATGAAACTGAAATTATAAGAAAAAAAAAACTGGAAAATTCACAAATATATGAAGATTAAAAAACATCACTAAACAACCAATGGTTCAAAGAAGAAATCAAAAGAGAAATTAAAAAAACCCCCAAAATATTTTGAGGCTTATATGCAACTGTTGAATCACTAAACTCTACCCTCTGAAACTAAAACAAAACAAAACAAAAAGTTGTTCTTTAAAATACTTTGATGCTATATTGTTCTTCACATAAAAGTTTGTACCTCTAATTTACTCATTGTGAATTTTACCTCTTATCAATATAAACGTACTTTTTTTCCATCAAAAAAATACCTGGAGACAAATGAAAATGGAAATAAAACATACCAAAACTTATGGGATACAGCAAAAGCAGTTCTAAGAGGGAAGTTCATAATAACAAATGTCCACATTAAGAAATGAAGAAAGATCTCAAATAAACAACCTAACATATATATATATATATATATATATATATATATATATATATATATATATATATATTCACAACAGAATATTACTCAGCCATAAAAAAGGGATGCAATCTTACCATTTGCAGCAACATGGATGTACATAGAGGGTATTATGTTAAGTGAAATAAGCCAGGGAGAGAAAGACAAATGCCATATGATTTCACTTATATGTGTGATTTAAAAAACAAAATGAAGAAACTAACAAAAATAGCAAAAACAGAATCTTAAATACAGAGAACTGGTGGTTGCCAGTGGTGGGAGGGGATGGGCAAAAGAGGTAAGAGGAGTGGGAAATACAGGCTTCCAGTTTTGTAATGAATAAGTCATGGGATGAAAGGCACAGCATAGGGAATATAGCCAATGGTATTGTAATAGCGCTGTATGGTGGCAGATGGTCGCTACTCTTGTGGAGAACATAGCATAACATCTAGAGGTGTCAAATCACTATGTTGTACACATGAAACTAATATAACATTTTATGTCACATATACTTCAACAACAGCAAAATTTTAAATAAACTGTTAAACTTTTAGCTAGACTCACCGAGAAAAGAGATGATTCAAATAAAATTAGAAAGAGGAGACATTACAAGTGATACCACGGAATTTCAAAGGATCATAAGAAACATTATAAACAGTTATATGCTAAAAATTTGGACAACCTAAACAAAATGGATAAATTCTTAGAACATACAACCTACCAAGACTGAATCATAAATAAATAGAAAATCTGAACAAATCAAAAACACAAGAAACAACAAGTTTGGCAAGGATGTGGAGAAAAAGGAACCCTCTGGCACTGTTGGTGGGAATGCAAATTGGTGCAGCCATTTGTGAAAACAGTATGGAATTTCCTCAAAAAATTAAAAATAGAAATATCCTATGATCCAGAAATTGCACTACTGGGTATTTACCCAAAAAATATGAAGACACTAATTCAAAGGAATCCATGCACACCTATGTTTACTGCACCATTATTTACAATAGCCAAACTATGGAAGCAGCCCACGAGTTCTTCTATAGATGAATGGATAAAGATGTTGGGTGTTTGTATGTGTGTTCAGTGATATTATTGGTACATTATTCAATCATAAAAAAGAATGAAATCTTGCCATTTACAACAACATGGATAGAACTAGAGAGCA
Organism: Mirounga angustirostris; assembly: GCF_029215605.1. NCBI lineage: Eukaryota > Metazoa > Chordata > Mammalia > Carnivora > Phocidae > Mirounga > Mirounga angustirostris. Next base: position 54,211,712 of record NW_026991709.1, read on the forward strand.
TAATGCTAAGTGAAATAAGTCAGTCAGAGAAAGACCAAAACCATATGATCTCACTCATATGCGGAATTTAAGAAACAAATGAGTAAAGAAAAAAAGGAAGAGAGACAACCAAGAAACAGATTTTTAACTACAGAGAACAAACAAATGGTTACCAGAGGGGAGGTGGGTGAAGGGATTGGGAACTAGGGGATGGGGATTAAAGAGTGCACTTATTATGATTAAAAAAAATAAAATGATAAAAATAAATAAACAAAACTCAGGCGCCTGGGTGGCTCAGTCTGTTAAGGGTCTGCCTTTGGATCAGGTTATGATCCTGGGGTTCTGGGATCATGTCCCGTAATGGGCTCCCTGCTCAGCCGGGAGTCTGCTTCTCCCTCTGCTCCTCCCCCTTGCTTGTGCACTTGCTCGCTCTCTCTCACAAAAATAAATAAAATCTTTTTAATAAATAATTAAATAAATAAGTAAATCTCAATAAAGAAAAAATCTGAATAGAACAATTACTAGTAAGGAGATTGGATTAGTAATAAAAAACTTCTCAATGAACAAAAGTCCAGGATCAGATGTCATCATTGGTAAATTCTTTCAAATGTTTAAAGAAGAATTAATACCACTTCTTCCCAAATTCCTTCCCAAAATTGAAGAGGAGGGAACACTTCTAACACCTTTTACAAGGCCAGAATTACCCTGATATCAAACCATAAGAAAGAAAGAGAGAGGAAAGAAATAAAGAAAATTAAAGGCCAGTATCCCTGATGAACATAGATACAAAAATCCTCAAGAAAGTATTAGCAAACTGAACTCAATGATACATTAAAAAGATCATATGCCATGATCAAATTGGATTTATTTATTTATTTATTTTTTAAAGATTTCATTTATTTGACACAGAGAGAGCAACAGCGAGAGAGGGAACGCAAGCAGGGGGAGTGGGAGAGGGAGAAGCAGGCTTCCCGCTGAGCAGGGAGCTTGATGCGGGGCTTGATCCCAGGACCCTGGGATCATGACCTGAGCCGAAAGCAGATGCTTAACGACTGAGGCACCCCAATCAAATTGGATTTATTCCAAGGATGCAAAGATGGTCTGACATCTGCAAATCAATGTCATACACCACATTAACAAAATGAAGGATAGAAATCATATGATCATCTCAATACATGCAGAAAAAGCATCTGACAAAATTCAACATCAGTTCATGATAAAACCTCTCAACAATGTGGGTATAGAGGGTTGTATCTCAAGATAATAAAGGCTGTATATGAAAAACCCACAGCTAACATACTCAGGGGAGAAAAGCTAAGATTTTCCTCTGAGATCAGGAACAAGACAAAGATGCCTACTCTTACTACTTTTATTCAACGTATTACTGGATGTCTCAGCCAGAGCAATTAGGCAAGAAAAAGAAACAGAAGGCATCCAAATCAGAAAGGAAGAAGTAAAACTGTCTTGATTTGAAGATAATATAATAGCATATGTAACAAAACAAAAACCCTAAAGACTCCACCAAAAACTATTAGAAATAATAAACAGTAAAGTTTCAGGATATAAAATCAACATACAAAAATCAGTTGTGTTTCTGTACACTAGTAACAAACTATCAGAAAGAGAAATTAAGAAAACAATCCTGAAAAAGAAAAGAAAAGAAAATCCCGGGGCACCTGGGTGGCTCAGTCAGTTAAACATCCAACTCTTGATTTTAGCTCAGGTCATGATCTCAGTAACCTGGGATGGAACCCCGAGTTGGGCTCCCTGCTCAGTGGGGTGCCTGTTTGTCTCCCTCTCCCTCTGCCCCTCCTCCTGCTTGTGCTCTCTAAAATAAACAAATCTTAAAAAAAGAGAAAACAATCCTATTTACAAATGCATCAAAAAGAATAAAATACTTGGGAATAAATTTAACCAAAGGGATGAAAGACCTGTGCCCTGAAAACTATAAGACATTGGTGAAAGAAATTTAAGAAGACACGAATAAAATGGAAAGATATTCCATGTTCATAGATTGGAAGAAGAATATTAAAATGTCCATATTACACATAGCAATTTACTGTTTCAGTGCAATGCCTATCATAATTTCAATTGCATTTTTCACAGACATAGAACAAACAATTTTAAAATTTGTATGGAACCACAAAAGACCCCAAATAGACAAAGGAACTGAGAAAGAAGAAAACTCAGTGCATCATGCTTCCTGATTTCAAACTGTATTATAAAGCTATAGTACTCAAAACAGTAGGGGTACTGACACAAACACGGACACATAGATCAATGAAACAAAATAGCCCAGAAATAAACCCGCATATATATGGTCAATTAATTTATGACAAAGGAGTGAAGAATATAGAAGGATAGTCTCTTTAATAAATGGTGTTGGGAAAATTGGACAGCCACAGGCAAAAGAATGAAACTAGACCATTTTCTTATACCATACACAAAATTAGCTCAAAATGGCTTAAAGACTTAAATGTAAGATGTGAAACCATGAAAGCATAAAACTCCTAGAAGAAAACATGGGGTAAGCTTCTCAAAATTGGTCTTGGCTATGAAATTTGGATTTGACAGCAAAAACAAAGGCAACAGAAGCAAAAATAAATAAGTGGGACTACAGCAAACTAAAAAACTCCCATATAGCAAAGGAAACAGTCAAAAAAAATGAAAAGGCAACCCATGGAATAGGAGGAAATATTTTTAAATCCTGTACCTGATACGGGATTAATATCTAAAATATGTGAAGGACTCATACAACTGAATAGCAAAACGGAGCAGAAAACAAAAAATATGATTTAAAAAATGGAATGAGGAACAGAAACATGCAAAGATGCTCAACATCATTATCAGGGAAATGCAAATCAAAACAACTATGAGATACCACCTCACACCTATCAGAATGGCTAAAATAAAACAAACAAACAAACAAACAAACAAACAACAACAAGAAACGAGTGTTGGCCAAGATGCGGAGAAAAAGGAACTCTCATGCGCTGTTGGTGGGAATGCAAACTGGTGCAGCCACTGTGGAAAACAGTAGGGAGGTTCCTCAAAAAATAATTACCATATGATCCAGTAATTCCACTACTGGGTATTTACCCAAAGAATATGAAAACACTAATTCAAAAAGATATATGCACCCCTATGTTTACTGTAGCATTATTTTCAATAGCCAAAATATAGAAGCAACCCAAGTATCCATCAAAAGATGAATGGATAAAGAGATGGTATATATACACACGGAATATTATTTAGTTATAAAAAAGAATGAAATCTTGCTATATGCAACAACATGGATAGATCTAAAGGGTATAATGCTAGGTAAAGTAAGTCAGTCAGAGAGAGACAGATACCATATGGTTTCACTCATATGTGGAATTTAAGAAACAGAACAAACAAGCAAACAAAAAAAGAGACAAATGAAAAGCTGGCTGTTGGGGTGCCTGGGTGGCTCAGTCATTAAGCGTCTGCTTTCGGCTCAGGTAATGATCCCAGAGTCCTGGGATCGAGGCCCACATCGGGCTCCCTGCTCCACGGGAAGCCTGCTTCTCCCGCTCCAACTCTCCCTGCTTGTGTTCCCTCTCTCACTGTGTCTCTCTCTGTCAAATAAATAAATAAAATCTTAAAAAAAAAAGAAAGAAAGAAAAGCTGACTCTTAAATATAGAGAACAAACTGGTAGTTAACAGATGGGAGGTGGGTGGGGGGATGGGTGAAATAGGCAAAAGGTATTAAGAGTATACTTACGTCGAGTAATGTATAGAATTGTTGAATCACTATATTGCATATCTGAAACTAATATAATACTGTACACTAATTATACTGGAATTTTAAAAAAATGAACAGAGGATCTGTATGGACATTTTTTCAAAGAAGATATATATATATGGCCAATAGGTGCATGAAAAGGTGCTCAACATCACTCACCATCAGGGAAATGCAAATCAAAATCACAATGAGATATCAAGAAGACAAGAAATGACAAGTGTTGATGAGAAAAGGGAGCCTTTGTGCACTACTGTTGGGGATGCAAACTGGTGCAGCCACTGTGGAAAATGGTATGGAGTTTTCCTCAAAAATAGAACTACCATATGATTCAGCAATCCCACTTCTGGTTATTTATCTGAAGGAAACAAAATCACTATCTTAAAAAGATATCTGCATCCCCATGTTCATGAGAGTATTATTTACAGTAGCCAAGACATGGAAACAACCTAAGTGTCTATCAACAAATAGAAAATGGGGTATGTATATATACACACAGAATGGAATATTATTCAGCCATAAAAAGGAAGTCCTTACATTTTCAATCCTTAAGGGCATTATACTAAGTGAAATAAGTCAGAGAAAGACAAATAATATATGATCTTACCTATATGTAAAATCTAAAAAACCAAAGTCAGAAACAAAAAACAGATTGGTCGTGGCCAAAGGCAGGGGTATATGGGGGTGGGAAAAATGGGTCAAGGTGATCAAGAGGTACAAAATTCCAGTTATAAAATGTAAGTCCTGGGAATGTAATGTTGAGCATGGTGACTACAGTTAACAATACAGTGCTATATATTGAAAGTTACTAAAAGAGTAAATCTTAAGAGTTCTCATCTCAAGAAAAAAAATTTTGTAATTATGTGTGGTGATGGATGTTAACTAAACTTGTGATAATCATTTCACAATGTAAACAAACATCAAATTATGTTGTACACCCAACACTACTGCAATGTTATGTGTCAATTTTATCTGAATATAAATAAATACATAAGTAAAGAAATAAAACTTCAATCAAGCCATTTGTATCACGTAGCATGCTTCCCCACCCCACCTTAATGTACAATCTGACAGTAGATAATTAATTACGAATTTTTAGCTTACTAAGGCGAGACCAAGATATAAGGAAATGAGACAACTCTATTTTTTTCAACAAAATCTATTCTGTCTTCATCTGCCTGTCCTTTTCCCTCCCAGGTTTAAGAAATTTGAAGATTCATAGAATTATGTGTTTATAGGAAGTTCTAAAACCAACAGCGGTTTAATCTCTTAAAACCAATTTACTGAGGCCAGGAAACTTACTGAGTGGTCAAGGAAGCCACAAAGAAGAAAACTGAAGAAGGCTAGAAGTGGTTGCTGATGTTAATGATGTTCCTCCCACTTGAGAAGGCAAAGCCTTTGTTAGGCTTAGGTTCACATCTCAGCCCTGTGGTAGCCACGGCTGGACGCAGCTCAGATTTCCCTTCAAGGAAAGAATTTGCCATTCAGCTGTGAGGGGGGCACTTACCTGAAAACCTCCAGCTGCAGCACCTTTGGGAGCTGCTGTAGCATTTACCCTGAGATCACCGCTCCCCAGGCGGCCCCCAGCCACCACCTGGGCCCAGCAGTTATGAGGATCCGGCCATTTCTGCCCAACCTGGGGTTCCTTTCCAGGCAATCTTTGTGCTGGAGACTGCTCAGAGGTGCACTGCAGGCTGAATCAGCTCCTAGTCCATCCTCCTTCCTTCACCCTTTCCTTTCATGGGTGTCAGACTCGCACTGTGGTCTGAAGGCTTTCTCTGCCTGATCCTGCTCGCTCTCCCCTTTGTCTTTCCAGGTGTTATGTCCAATAAATCTCGTGTACTTCTAGAACTCCATCCTGGCATCTGGTTCCCAGAGAAGCTACCCCAAATCACATTTTGTTTCCTTATCTCTGAAAGTGAAGATACTATATCTGTAATTAGATTTGTAAGGATTAAATAACATCTATACTTAGATCCTGGTATATAGAATGCAGTTGAAGATAAAATGGAGCAGGTGGATGGGGGAGGGTGCAGAAAAACTGTCTGTACCTTCTACAATGGTTCTAAGTTCTAGTCCCATGTCCTGCTTTATAGCACATTATTCTGGGTACTGGAGAGAGAAAACCTGATGAGCTTCCAAATACTAGAAGGAGATACGGGGGAAGATAAATGCTCAATGGGGACTGGCTATAGAACTCTTGTGGTTGGGGTCACACCAATGTCGTAGATATTCCCAGAGGATTTTTCCTAGGAAACGAAAACCATATTTAGGCCACTTTCAAAATGACATTTTCAATTGGCACCAATGACGCACCATCATGAAACACCCCGCCTCATAGTCCTGGTGGTTGTTTTGATGCTAAAGGAGAACAGACTGGATTGAGTCAGCATCTATCTTGAATATTTCAAAACCAGGTACTGATATCAAGGAATGTGGAGGGTTCTCTTATGTCTCTTTAAAGTTACAGCACCTAGCTTGATATCTTGTGTGAAATAGGTGCTCAGTAGGGGTTATCTGATTTAACAGCAGAAAATCATTGCATAATTGAATAGATATAGTCTAAGCACTGTGCAGACACATGGAAGACATTAAGAACTATACCTCCATACTAGTACATGAGGGAACAATAAGATTATTGCTAAGAAGAAACAAAGATAAAACACAATAGAACAAGAATACGTTCTTGGGGACAATGAAAACCCAAAAAGTATAGCCTTGGTGTTTTGTTCTATAATGAACTTGTCTGCACAAGAAAAAAGGTATGAGTAATCCACAGGAAAATAAAGAGAAGAAAAACCCAGACATTATTAACAAGCCTCATTTTACTCCCCCAGCATAGGTAGGTGACTTCCTGGCCCCCCCAAGAAGAGTAGAATACCACATCTTTCATGCTCCCAAGCTGTTTACTTCCTTAGCCGCACATACCAGGGGCTCACTCCTGAGTGGTTTTGGTATAACAAGCATAGTCTAAAGAAGTGTCAGAGTAACTCGTCTTAGACAAGAACCACTTATTCGGTAAAGAAGAGCTGCGCAAGTAGCTCATTTCATCTTAATTAGCCCAAGATGATGTTTCTGAAGCGCTCTGCTTTCTCATCAACACTTTTTCCTGTTGCAAGGAAGGAAGACTTTGGCATCTCTAACAGCAACTCAGCCTCAGGGGCCAGAATCAAGACGGGCAGATCCAAAGTTGCTGTGAAAGTGGGTGGTGCGGGGAATGAATTTGCCTTTTCACTGGCACGAGCTAGATCACGCAGCGGGAGAGGGCTAGAAAGTGACCTCTGGCGTCCATGGTCAACAACTGGCACGTGCGCCCCTACTCTGTGCCAGGAAGATGCCAGGCCCCCGAGTGGCGCATGACACGGTGCCTCTGCTCTCAGGGACTCTTACCTATGGTCCCCTCCAGTTGAAGAAAGGGAAAGACAGGTTGGAAAATGAAAATGAAAGGGAAGGATTATCTTGGGGCTTCAGAAATGCCTTAATTCCCGGTAAGAAGTCTTCCCGCTTCTTCGTTACTTGCTGGAGACCAACGTTAGTCCACAGGAAAAGGAGCTGAGAGCTCGGGAGGCTCGTCATTAACAGTTGCTGCCTTCGCATCACCTGGCACTGGTACCAGACAGAGTCCTCGGGGGGACTGGAGGGTTGGTGCCACCAGAGATTGGGAGTGAGGATGTCCCCTGCTCCAGTGTTGCCAGGGCCCCATGTCACCTGCCGGCCGAGGAGCCGCCCCAACTCTCTGCCAGCCCCTTCATTTACACATTGTTCTCACTCAGCCTCTCACAGGAAGGCATCTTTTCGGCAAGTGCTGTAGACGTATGTGTGAAAAAAAAATCAGCACCATATAAATAGCTTTTCACTTCTAATTGCGACGTGCCGCTTGCATTTTGCTTCCCGTGAGCTCTGGAAAGGGACCGACCCACACCACTAATGGCACAGGAGCCCCGGGACTGTCAGTCAGCGTCTGCCGCTGGGAGAGGGCAAAGATGGAGAGAGCATGGCAGGACACGCGCAAGGCCATTTCAGGCTTGAAGGAGCACGTTTCTCCAGCCCCGACAGCCAGCAGTTTCCTGGAGTACCTGATCGCCCGGCTCTTGCACGCATTGCTCCAGCCTGCGGGCTCCCTTCCTGGTCTCCGAGCTGCGACGGGTTTCATCCTCCAGTTCACCTTCCAGTTCATGGACCTGCAACCAAACCCTGACCTCAGACCATAGGCTGGCAGCCAGCAAGCCAGAGTGACATCACATTGGCCGACTGGCACGGTCCTTTGCAATAGAGCAAAGTCATCTGGAAAGCTGCATCTACTCTTTTTTTTTTTTTTTTCGTTTTATTATGTTATGTTTGTCACCATACATTACATCATTAGTTTTTGATGCAGTGTTCCATGATTCATTGTTTGCGTATAACACCCAGTGCTCCATTCAATACGTGCCCTCCTTAATACCCGTCACCAGGCTAACCCATCCCTCCACCCCTCCTCTCCCCGAGTGGGAGGGATGCATCCACTCTTTCTGGCCGTGGTTAAACAGGGCAGCCTCCCTGGGAACGCTGCCTCACCAAAAGCGAGTGGATTGAATTACGTGGGTTTGTAAAAGACCTGTTTACACTCTGAAGGCTGGGAGGGGCTCGTCCACGCTCGACAAGTTGGGCTCATCCATGCAGAAGTGACAAGTCTCCTGTGAGGTCACAAAATTACACACATACACGTGTGTAGGAACGTAGGTGAGCATACAGAGAATAAGCTAGATAGAGCCCACTTTAAGGATCCAGCCACTGTACTATGTGATCTTAAGCTTCTTTATCCCCGTTCAGCTCTGATCTCTGAAATCTGACCTTGAGGCTATGGGGCCTAAAGGGCAGGTGCTGGCCGACAGCCCTGTTTTGTGGGAGAGCTGTATAGACTAACAATCTGCCTGCAGCCTGACGGAGTCCTATAAGCAAAGTCAACAGTCATTCAACAGATATTTTATGCTTGCCACCCACCAGACCCCAAGGCTAGGGATACAGCAGTGAACAGAACAAAAATCTCTCCCCTGTATGAGCATACATTTTAATGAGGGGAACACACAAAGCAAAATATAGAGTATGTTCGGTGGTGAGAAGTGATTTGGAGAAATAAAACGGAAAGAGGGGTAGAGAGTCAGGAGAGGAAGGGTGTTGGCTCCTCTTTGTCTTCCCCTCAATGTCCATGGCTCTCTCCCTGCCTTCTTCTTGACACAAAAGCCACCTTCTCAACAGGACCTTCCTGACTACCCTTTTAAAATTGCACAGTCTAATGCCCTGAGGCATGAAATTGCCTGGCATGTCTGACCCCATCTCTCACTCCCCGCCTCCCTCCCTCCCTCCACTTCAGACACACTGTCCTTGCTCGTCCTCAGGGAGGGCAAGTCGGCAGGTGGGCATGTTCTTTGTAGGTGAAGCCCACTAAAATAATCTTCTAATCCCCTGTCATATAGGAACCTAATACATAGTGCTACTGGATGAGACATGAGACGAAGAGGCCCCCTTGAAGATGAGGTTTTTCTCGCATGTGTGTATTTTTAAGTTGATTAACACTCCTCTGGGAAAATCATTTTATTACATCAAATCCTAGACATCATATAATTTCACCTGTAAATATTTCGTTATGTAATCCTAACAGATGATAGTCTTATGATTATGTTTTTAAGAAAATTAATCATAATTCCTTAGTATCAGCCGATATTGGGAGCTCATTGCTACTGAGTTAGCACTGGTTCTATGCCTTAATGGTGGAGAAACAGCAACTGGAAACAAAATTAAATCCTGCAATGTTAAATTTGAATTGGAAATACCAGTATCATGCCTGTATTTTTTTATTAGGGAAAAGAGACATATTCTAAGTTCTTTAATCTTATACCTATATGTTTTTTCTCATACTAAAAGATCTTGGTTCTTACACAATAAAGATTAAATAATTATTGGGCGCCTGGGTGGCTCAGTTGGTTGAGCGACTGCCTTCGGCTCAGGTCATGATCCTAGAGTCCCGGGATCGAGTCCCGCATCAGGCTCCCTGCTCGGCGGGGAGTCTGCTTCTCCCTCTGACCCTCCTCCCTCTCATGCTGTCTCTCATTCTCTCTGTCTCAAATAAATAAATAAAATCTTTAAAAAAAAAAGATTAAATAATTATTTGTTAGAGAATTATATTGGTCTTACTGATAGTAGTAATGATAAGATATTGTTATTTGAAACTGCAAGTACGGTTTGCTTTATTGCTGATTTTTTTTTTCTTTTGTCCTTAGATGTATTCCATGAGGGACGTACAAAGCACTATGTTTAAAAGTCACTGGGAATAATTCTTCTGTGTGTTTTATGTCCCCCAACTTGATACACAGTTAGCTTCACTTGTTTCCATTTGTGTTAACATTTTAGGGATTGATTTGTTTTATTCTGCTCGTTGATTTAAATTTGTTTTTTAATTATGAAGCATGTAAAAGCATGTAAATGTTTTATGTGATTTTGCAATCAAAACAATGGAATGAGGTTCATTCAGAAGGTCTCAGTTTCATCTCTGTGTTCTCCTCCTATGGGTAGCTAATGTCTAATCCTATCACCCCTTCTTTTTGAAAACACAATCAAATGTGTATGTGCACCTGTCTTCTAGATTTCCCCTGCTCTTGCACAAAAGCTTGTAGATTCTACCTGTTGCCTGTGCCTTTTATCATCATTGTACCTCTAGATGGGATCTTCAGAACCTACCACAGAGCTCTTCTTCATTCCTTTTCAATCAGCATGATTATCTGGAGGTACCATGGATGTGCACTGGAATTCTACTGTATGGATATACCATAAATGTGCAAAAGAAATACTGTATTTTTCAGGGGCCCTTCTGAACCGTCAAGTCCCAAATATTCTCCCTATCCTTCTAGCATTTGTCACTCAACTTGTACATAGTCATTGAAATCGATTCAGTAGTTTTAAATATCCTAGTTTTAAGAGAGATCTTCCTATTTGTTGTTAAGCTCCCTGAAGGCAGGTGCTACATCATTGCTGTCAGTCCTTCCTATATCTTCACTAAGCATTTCTTGATCCTTGTTTAGCTGTTTCCCTCCCACTTGCCCTGGCAGATAAAAAATGGGCCTTCTCTGCAGAGAAATAACAGGAACAAAGGCACAGAAGCAATACTGTGCAGGTGTTCCTGGAAGTAGCAGGTAACCCTGGCTCTGGGGGGCCTGGAGTTGGTGCGGCTGAACAGGAGAAGATGCATTCTCACCGAGCAGGAAGAGGGAGGGCAGAGTTAATCCAGTCCAAGAAAAGTCTTGGTTGATGGTCCAAGGTCAAGCAAGAATGAATGAATATATTGAGATCTGACACTCTCAATGATCTAGAAGTGCTAAAAGCAGAAGTGATGAGATAGATAGGGAACATTTGGAGTGATATTCCAGGACAATAAGGTCTTGAACTGGGAGTCATCATGACCCCATGCTGACCCATGCAAACACCTACCTTAGATTCTAGTTTCTGGATTTGCTTTCTATTCCCCATCATGGCAGTCTGTTCAGCCTCATCCAGCCTTTTTTGTAAGTCTTTAATTATCTGCTCCATATTCTTTCTCATCCTCTCCAAGTGGGCATTGGTGTCTTGCTCCTTCTTCAGTTCTTCTGATATGTTTGCTGCCTAAAACAGAAAGAAAAGAGCTGATGCCATACGATCCAGCAATTGCACTACTGGGTATTTACCCCACAGATATAAATGTAGGGATCTGAAGGAGTATGTGCACCCCAATGTTTATAGCAGCAATGTCCACAATAGCCAAACTGTGGAAAGAGCCAAGATGTCCACTGACAGATGAATGGATAAAGAAGATGTGGTATATGAATACAATGGAATATTATGCAGCCATCAAAAGGAATGAGATCTTGCCATTTGCAACAACGTGGATGGAACTGGAGGGTATTATGCTGAGCGAAATAAGTCAAACAGAGAAAGACATGTATCATATGACCTCACTGATATGAGGAATTCTTAATCTCAGGAAACAAACTGAGGGTTGCTGGAGTGGGGGGTGGGGTGGGAGGGATGGGATGACTGGGTGATAGACACTGGGGAGGGTATGTGCTCTGGTAAGCACTGTGAATTGTGCAAGACTGTTGAATCTCAGATCTGTACCTCTGAAACAAATAATGCAATATATGTTAAGAAAGTAAAAAAAAAAAAAAGAAGAAGAAGAAGAATGTAGCAGGAGGGGAAGAATGAAGGGGGGGAAATCGGAGGGGTAGATGAACCATGAGAGATGATGGACTCTGAAAAACAAACAGGGTTCTAGAGGGGAGGGGAGTGGGAGGATGGGTTAGCCTGGTGATGGGTATTGAGGAGGACACATTCTGCATGGAGCACTGGGTGTTATGCACAAACAATGAATCATGGAACACTACATCTAAAACTAATGATGTAATGTATGGGGATTAACATAACAATAAAAAAAATTAAAAAAAGAAAGAAAGAAAAGAGCTGAGAAAAGCTGGCAGCCAACTGACCTTCACATTTCCACTCACAATCTTCAGGTCATCATCTGACTAGATGTCCTGCCTTCCTCTGTATATTAATCTCCTCCCACTGCTCTGTTCCTAACCTGGGTCACCCTTGAGTTTGTTAACAGTATGGCAATCAAGATGACATCAGCTACCAGAGAGACTGGGGTGAGGAGTAGCAGAAACAGACCAGAGATGAAGTACAGCATGAACATTGCACAACACCTGTATCGAAAGAAAGCTTGAAGCAACAGCCTTGAACAGACTAAAGCCTGGGACGTGTCCTATAATATCATGTACCAAGACAAGTATGGAAGGGTGCCTATGAAAATCTTTCACATCTCGCTTTTATAACTCTGTGACTCACAACAACAAACAAGTTTAAGGCTCTAGGAATTTGGCAGCTACAGATGCTCTCAGTGCCAATAATCTGGCACAAGGAAGGTTAATTCTTGTTTGTGAAGTCTGCTCTTGGCTTTGGCTATGTGTACAAGGGCTTGATGTCTCGACAAAATTATTAAGAACTGGTTCATGAATCTCTCAGTGCATTTAATGTAAGAACGCTGTCCTCCCAGCCAAAGCTTCTCTGTCTATCAGGTTACCAACCATCTGTATAATTTAAGTGTGAGACGTCTGTGCAGATGGTGAGGGCAAAGAATGAATTATGGAGGCAACTCGGGGTTCTGCTATGTGGGGCTGGGACTCAGAGATGAACTATTAGAGAAGGTGGGGGAAGAGGTAGTGGGTTCATTTTTCAACACTGTCAAAAAAAATCTTATAAAGGCACGCTAGAGCAGATAGTCTTCATAATGTGTGACTGCATACATTTCCCAAGCTGGAGTAGACACTCTTTTTATTCCATTCTCTAGATGGGGATTTTAATAAATGTTAAGCATATTATTTTTCTCTTGGCCATCAAACATTTTCAAGCTTTCACACACCTCTTTTCCATCACAGAGCAGAAATGTCTGCCTTGATACAAAATGGCTGAGTGATAGGCACGCTTCTCTATTCTTAGAGAGGGCTGGATTCTACAGTGACCTGGTGCCCAGGATTTGGTGCAAAGGTTTTGTTTAGCTCCTCAACTGCCAAATGACTCAGGCAAATATAGACACAAGCTCTTCCCCTCTTCTGAATTTTTAAAACGACTAATATGAAATCTAATACAAAATGTCTCGTCTTCCCAGTTTCCACATCCTTTCGTCAAGAGGACCAGCTTCCATTCACATAGCAAAGTCAGGGCTGCTGCACATAGGTGGGCGTTGATGGACTACACAGAGTCACTTGATGGGGATGGAGTGAGCGGAGGCTGCAGTTAAGTGCATACTCTGCTCAGCAAGCCTGGGACCTGCAAGGTCCTCCACCTCCCTCTGCTAATTTTCATGCTGAGTGTTACCTTCTGCTTGCTAAGCCCTTTGAGAGAAGTGCTGCATCTGCCCACAGGGGGTACCCAGCGGTGGCCTTTCTTCAGTTCCCACAAAGCTTCAGACAAGGCTGGCCACCAATGCTGAGCTTAGTGCCATTTAGGAAAAGCACCCCCATCAACACTTTTAAACTTGCAAATAAAGAAGGTACGCCAGCCCTGAAACCCTTCTTTACCAACCTGCTTGTGCTACTCAAACAATAGTATAGGCTGTAAGAAATGAGTGAAATAAACTTTCTTTCCAGATCATCATCATCAAACCATTGCAGACACTAGGAAAATAGCTATTTTTAGGGACCAGGAAGAATTGTTTCTAGACTCTAGATGGAAAGTGGCTTAACTTAAAAAACAAAACAAAACAAAAAAACTCCTGCTTTCATAAGGTTTTGCTTATAGCAATTCAACTGCTCCTTTTTATTGTCAGAGTAGGTTGGAAGGGAGGAGCTAATTGACCTAATTTTTCAAAATGGGAACAGAGAGGCAGAGGGGTCAGCTAATCTCCTCCTGGCTGTATGGAGAATCAATGGAATTCTTTTTGGCTGCAGATCTGCCTCTGCCCCTTGGCTACTGCTCGGGTCAACTCTGGAAGACAGGAGTGAGCAAGCAGTCAATGGACCCACCTCAGTGGCTGCCTTCTTGGCCTTCTCTTCTGCATTTTGACACCTCTGCACTGCCTCTTCGGCTTCATTCTGCATCCTGCCAACATCAACCTCCAGTCTCCTCTTCTGGCTGAGGAGGATAGTATTCTAAAGCAAAGTGGCACTCTCCTTAGGCAAGTTGAGACCAGCGAGGCAAAAGCAAGCTGGTGGGTTGAGGACATGCAACGGGAATGGGCTCTGGCCAGGAGCAAGTTCTGTTCTAAGCAGCCACAATCAGCGAAGCAGTACTTCCAACCCCAGGAAGCCTCCCTAGAAAACTCCCCTTTGCCAACAAAGGCATATTTGCATGGAAGGTATTTCATCTGTTAGAGGTTCAGTATTAAAGAGATAGTTTGTCTGAATAAGAAAGTAGAAATGGATCCAGATTATCTACAAACCACAACTATGTGTTTGGTTTTCAACTTGTTGAGGAATACGGTGTTCTGCCTTTTGTTCTCTGATGTGGTAGAAGCAAGTGTTCCAGAGCACAGGTGCAGGCATTTGGGGAGCAGGAGGTTGGGGAATAAAAATCAGTCTCCCGCATGCTGCTCCAGGAAAAACAAAAACCGCACTTCCTTTATTTTTTTATTTTTTTTTATTTTTTTATTTTTTATTCTTCGGTTAACCCCCATACATTACATCATTAGTTCTAGATGAAGTGTTCCATGATTCATCGTTTGTGCACAACACCCAGTGCTCCATGCCGCACTTCCCTTTTATCTACCTCCCCTTCTACCTGACTTTGCAGTGAGGAGACGGGAAGTGCAGCTCAGATGAGCCGCATCCCCCAGGCCTCAGGAGCCCTCCGCCACGTGGGAGGATGCTTGGTGTTTTGTGGCTGCCACCGTCCTAATTCTCTTTCCTGGTTGTGACACTAGAGACTGAGGCTCCTTTTGCTGCTATTTGGTCCATGTTTGAAGCACAGCTTTTCTGAGGGTGTGAAACCTTAGCACAGAGAATGTAATAGAAGAAGCACAGGTTCCTATTTTTGATTTCTCTTCATTGTCCTTTCACTTTTCTCTAGCAAATTCCTCTCTCAGCAGTAGGATTGTACCTTGGAAATAGAAAGAGATTCTAGCCTCACAGGTTCTGCCCTGCTTCCTCAATGGCATGAAGCATCTTCATCGAGGCTACCATGCTCTGTCCTCACAGAGACCCAGGTTCTATGCCCCCCACCCCAGGATTTTCCCTGGTGGTGGTGGTGGTGCTGAGGATAAGTGTATTTTACTGGATATTTTCTGGAGGCTCACTGCACATAACTCCATAGAAACTCTTTCTTTGTAAAGGAAGGTATAAATATAAATGCTGACTTGTTCATACGTGGAATCATTTAAAATCTGCTAGGGAGATAATGGTCAAAACCTTTTCAAGCTGAATGACTCTAATTGGTTCTTTTGGGGAGGAAGGGGGTTAGGAGATATTGTGCAAGAGGGCAATCTAGATTGTCACAGCTCAGGTTTGAAAAAAGAACACATATAATCAGCCAAGGATAAGTTTGGCCTTGTATATTTATTCTAGGCCTAGAGGTCTGGGAATGCAGAAGAGACTAAGAAGTTTCCATAAAATGTTCATTATGCTTTCAAAAGATTGACAGCATTCTATTAATTGCAAGGTACCCCCACACGATTAATGTTGGGGAGAGGTCCTTGTGAGCAATGTAGTATCACCTAGATATGCTGGTCAGACAATGTGGTATCACCTAGATATGCTGGTCAAAGGGACCAGCAGCGTCACCTGAGAATTCATTTGATTCCTGGGTCCCACTGCAGAGATTCTGATTCAGTAGGTCTGAAATGAAACCTGAGAATTTGCATTTTTGTGTTAGTTTCTGTTATATACCTAAAGTGTCAGAAACTCTGTCCTAGAGATCAGGTTTCCACGGCCTAATTTTCTTTTTGTTTTTTTCAAATTCATCTCCCCCTCCCTGTGTCTGCTTTTGCTCTGGTTGATGTGCTCAGCTCTCTCTAGGCTAGTGGTCTTTCATCGTATTGGGACCCACTGGTACATTATCAGTTATAATATGCATAACAAATGATTTATTACCAATAGCTATTAAGTACTACAGATAGATGATTACTTTTTAAAAATTCAATATCTGACTTTATAAGAAGCCTGCTCATTGTATTTAGATAAGCTTTCCTGAGAGAGAAAGAAAATGTTGAAGTGAGTTAGCCTGCCGGGAATTATGCATAACACACAGCCTATTTGTTCCATATCACATGATATCTAAATAGGGTTGTGTCACGCACAATGTTTTGTTGGACACGAAAGTCAAACGTAGGCACAAACTAATTGCAGTGCCTTCCAGCTGGTACATCTTTGGCTGATCCTTCCTTTTCCCCAATATTTCTAGGTAGGGGCACAATTGGCAATCTTGGAGGGGCAATTCTTTGTGAAGTAGGATTATCCTGCACCTAGCACTAGTATCTCTGAACTCTGCCCACTAAATGTCAGTGGCTCTCTCCAGTCACTGTGGCAACCAAAATGATCCCACAGATGTTTCTAAATACTCCAGGTATGGCAGTTCTGCCTATAGTTGTTTTAATCCACCCTTCACAGCAATCACCAGAGTAAACTTCCTAAAATGAAAATCTGATCCTCACTCTTGTTTACTTAAAATTCTTCAGTGGATCCCCATTAGCTGCAAGACAGAATTCAAGCTTCATCAGTCTCGGACTCAAGGTTCCTGGGGACCTGGCTCTCCTTGCCTCTTAGCATTATTTCTCTGATCTCTCCTACCCCCCGCTCTACCATGTTCGAGTGAGTATAGCAATTTCCCTCAATAGCCCAATCTCCTCCTCCCCCATGCTTCTGTCTTTGGTTTCACAGCCCCAGTTAAGCGTATTGTGCATCTAGCTAGGTCTAGGACTGTCAGGGAAGGCTTTCTGTAGGGGTGTGCTTGCTCTGACACTACACTCCAGCAGTGCACTGCAGTTCCTTGCTTGGGTCTCCACTTTTTTGGGACAGTGGAGACATTCTGCATATATCCCATGCATACCTGCTCAGGTTATGGTGGGTGCCATAGAAATGTTGAATGACCCATTTACTGTACACATTTGCCCTAGCCACGATGGTTTCTCCTGATTCTGTGAGAATGGCAAACAATCTAAGAATTCTTGCTTCATGTCACTTGTATAACCTTCCATGAGATTCCAGAGTCCTGACAGCTCATCAAATCTGTCAGTAGCCACTTAGAATTGTTAGAAATCTCCTGGCTCTGAGGCAGGAACATTTTTTTTTTTTTTAATCCTGGCATGCTGGGAGAGTATACGGCTTGGAGGGAACAGGAGAAGCAGGCAAGTGGTTCTGGTACACTAGGGAATGTTCATGTCTTCCCAGAATTCTGGCTATCAATGCTCTGAGAGTCCATTCTTTTGGATTTAGTATTATGGGTTCTATTGGGTCCCCACCAAAAGAGATGTGCTGAAGTCCTAACCCCAGATCTCTGAATGTGAACTTATTTGGAAATAGAGCCTTTACAGAGGTAATCAAGTTAAAAATGAGATCATTAGGAGGTGTCCAAATCCAATATGACTGATGTCCTTATAAAAAGGGAAATTTAGACACAAATACTAACAGAGGAAAGATGGTGTTAAGACATGGAGAGAGAATGCCATGTGAAGGCAGAGGATTGAAATGATGCAGCTCTAAGTTAAGGAAAACCAAAAGATTGCCAACAAACCACCAGAAGCTAGAAAACGGCAAGGAAGGATCGATCTACAAGGTTCAGAGGGAGCATGGCCCAGCAGACACCTTAGTTTCAGTCTTCCAGTCTTCAGTACTATGAGAGAATCAATTTCTGCTGTTTTAAGCCACCCAGTTTGTGGTCCTGAGTTGTAACAGCTCTAGGAAACTAATACATCTGGGAATGATTGAAGAGTGTGCCAATTGCTCTGCTGCCAAAGACTCTCCCAGTGCCTTATATGCCATACCCAAGCCCTGACATGGCAACTATGTATGGTCCAAGGCTGAAAAAGAGGTGGAAACAATGGCCTTCACACAGCTGATGCAGCTAATGGGGAGAGTTTATGGGCCTCACCTGGGTATGGAAAAGATTGCTTCCATGGCCTGCAGGAGTTCTTCCTCTGCCAGCCTGCACCCGCATTCTGTCTGCTTGTACAAGGACCTCAGTTCCTCCAGCTCGGACTGGAGAAGAGAGCTGTGCCTCTCAGCCATAGCCACCTGCTCCTTCAGCTCACTGCTCAGATGTGTGCTGTCATCTAGCTGCACCCAAAGGGTCCTGCGAGAGAAAACACAGGCCTGGGGCACAGATCTCTCTGGGTTCAATGGGATATGCACCTGCATGCATGCTCTGAGCAAAGCTCCACCAATTTAAATTTAAGTATGTTCCTGCTCTCTTGAAGGATTAGATTTGTTGCCCTTACTTTTATTGCTCAACACAATCTGTCTCTTGGTTTGTTTATTACCTGCCCCCATATTACAATCTAAAATACCTTGACCTGAGTCTGAAGCTGGCCCAGGGATTTGGTTGCCTCTGACACCTGCCGGTTGGCATAGCTAAGCTGGAGTTCCATCTCACTGAGGTCCCCTTCCACATTCTTCTTTAGCCGGATCACCTCAATTCTGCTTCTAGTTTCAGAATCCAGACTAGACTGCAGGGAGTCAATAGTACTTTGCTGGTTCCTCCTAATTTTAGAATAACATTCAGGGGAAAAAAATCATGCACCCAAATTAAGAAAGGCTACCTGCTGTGTACATAATAGTTTAGGAAACAGAAAAAAAAGTAAAAATTCAAGAAAAAGTCTGGGTAATTAACAAAATGAATCTAAGGGGTTGTCATTTTAAAAACATAGAGAGGTTGGGGCACTTGGGTGGCTCAGTCAGTTAGGTGACCAACTCCTGAATTCGGCTCAAGTTATGATCTCAGGGTTCTGGGATCAAGCCCTCTGTCCAGCTCTTCACTCAGTGGGGAGTCTGCTTGAGATTCTTTCTCTCCCTCTCCTTATGCCCCTTGCCCCACTTTCAGGCTCACACGTGCTCTCTCTCTCTCAAATAAATAAATAAATCTTAAAAAAAAAAAAAGAGGTTGAAGGGTTAGGTTAGTGAAGGTTAATGAGCATCATAACAGATTAAGATTCCCAGGACAACTTCCCACAAGAATCAAGGAAAGTACCAGAATCTCCATGAGGTTCCAGTGGGGCAGCCTTAGCCTTATCTAAGATGCCCTAGAGGACAGCATAGGGCAAACACCTGGATTTCCTAGAGTGGCTAAGGAAGAAGGAAGGATGCTCTTCTGACAGCCATAATATTTAAACTACTTTCAATGGTGAAACATGTCTGAACAAGGCAAGAAAGAACCACCCAGGCTAAAGTCTCAAGGACCACCAATCCTGCTCTAATGGCCTGTAGATGCTTAGCTCTTCTGTAATAGCATGGTTATCTTTCTCTAGGAGTTGGAGTACAGTCAATGGTAGGCTGAGAAAACCAACTGCTGTGTAAGGATTGAGTTGCCTCAAATTCCTTCCTAACAACAAAGCCCTATGCTGAAACTATGTTTATAAAGTGACAGAAGCTTAGACAATAAATGTGTGTTCAGAAAAGCCATGAAAAAGTCTGGGGAACTCATGACAATCATTTCCCAGGCTTCTTGCTGTTAGTTTGGGACTTTGTGACTGAATCCTGGCCACTGGATTATGGACAGAAATGTTTCCAGGCCTTGCCCATACAACATTTTCACTTGTATGGTCTAGTACTCCCCTTTTCCTCATCTATGGCAAACTTGGTGGCCATATATAGAAGATTGTGGCATTGCAAGATGGAAGGAACCTGGGTTCTTGAATGACTTTGAAGAATAGTAGCTCACTCTCTAGCCTAGCCTACATTGGACTTGGACATAAAACAAAGATAAACTTTGATAGTTTTAAGTCATCAAGATTTGGTGTTTGTGAACCAGGACAGGTTAACTGCTATAACAAAAACATGCCCTGTTAAGTTTACCCTATGAAATAGGACTTAGTGCTGTACAGACAAGACAGAGGTGGGAAGAGTCTTCCTATTCTTTCAGAGCCCATTATCACAAATAGCAGGAATGTACTCATCTTGGATCAGAATTAGGTCTGCACTGAAATGTCATTGAACCTGTGTCCTGAGCTCAGAGGCCAATCAGGAAGGCATATAGCCCACATGGGGTAGGAGTGTGGTTAGAGTTTTCAATTGGATGACAGGGGGAGGAGCCACTTGTCATGACCACTTTTCTCTCCATTGGTGGGATGAAGTCTCACAAGTAGTTATGAAATGTATGGGAGAATGTAAAGCCCAGAGTTAGCACCTCTCCTCTGTGAACCCCGTGTCCCTGTGCCCCACAAGTTGAGGTCAGCCTCTCATGTCTATTCTTATGTCTTGGACTTCTGTTCAGCTTCCATTCAGAATCCTACAGGGATGCCAGTATATAAAGTTAACAGAGACTGTTATGGCTGAATATGTACCTCCCCATTTATATGTTGAAGCCCTAAACCCCAGTACTTCAGAATATAACTATCTCAGAGATATGGCCTCTAAAAGAGGTGATTAAGGTAAAATGAGGCTGTTGGGTGGGGCCTAATTCAATCTGATTTGTGTCCCTATAGAAAGAGAAAATTTGGACACACACAAACACACCAGGGATGCACACGCACAGAAGAAAGATCATGTGAGGACACAACAAGATCATGTGAGGACACAACAAGAGGGTGGACATCAACAAGGAGAGGCCTCAGGGGAAACCAAACTTGCCAACACCTTGATTTTGGACTTGCAGCTTCCAGAATTGTGAGAAAATAAATTTATGCATTTAAGCCACTTAGTATGCATTTCATTATGGCAGCCCAAGCAGACTTCGACACGGACTCACATTCTCAACATCACTGAAAGCTTTAAGACACTTCTTTGTTTTACATTGAGAAAACTTATTTTTGCCACAGCTGACTCTCCTTCTGTAGGAACACTAAAGCATTCCTAGTTTGGTGTCAAAATCCTCTGTAGAGAGATACATTCTACTTAAGCAATGTTTCAAACTGTATTTTTCTACAGTTGTTTATGAATCTTCATGAGAGCCTGCAGACAGTAGAAATTGCTGTGGTTTGAGAGGCTTGGATAGGATACAGGCCTAGAGAATGGCCTCTACACTATCAATACATTTCATGTATAGTTATATTTTAAAATGAAAACTCCTCCAAGTACCTTTAAAAAAAAAAAAAATGAAGCTCTCAGGACCAGAACAATATAGTAAGAAGTTCTTCCCCTCACCCCCAGAAATGTGGAAGACAATTTGAAAAAGGAAACCAAATGCAAAAAAAAAAAAAAAAAAAAAATCAGTATAAAAACTTGAGGGAAACCATCAATAAAACAAAAAGGCAACCTACTGATTAGGAAAAGATATTTGCAAGTGATGTATCCAGTAAGTGATTAAGATCCAAAATATATAAATAACTTATACAACTCAACACCAAAAATAATAATAATAATGATAATAATCTGATTTAAAATGGGCAAAAGACATGGACATTTCTCCAAAGAAAACCTATAGATAGCCAACAGACGCAACAGATGCTCAACATCACTCATCATCAGAGAAATGCAAATCAAACCCACAATGGGATATTACCTCACACATGTGAGAATAGCTAAACTCAGAAACAAAAATAATAAGGGTTGGTAAGGATGTGGAGAAGAAGAACCCTCATGCACTGTTGGTGGGAATGCAAATTTGTGCAGTCACTATGAGAAACAGTATGGACATTCCTCAAAAAAATCAAAAATAGAATTACCATATGATCCAGTAATTCTACTACTGGATATTTACCCAAAGAAAACAAAAATGTTAATTCAAAAAGATATATGTACTGCTATGTTTATTGCAGCATTATTTACAATAGCCATGATATGGAAGCTACCCAAGTGTCCATCAATAGATGAATGGATAAAGAAGATGTGGTACAGACTTCCAGGGGGAGATGGTGGAGTAGGAGGACCCTAAGCTAACCTCATCCCATGGATACAACTAGATAATAACACATCAGTGTAAATAAACCAGAAAACAAAACACAGACTGGGAGAACTGACTCTCCACAGGTGAAAGTTGAGAAAAGACCACATGGAGGAGAGTAGGAAGGGCAGAGACATGGTTGGGACCTAAATGGACCTATGGGATTGTCCATAGTAGTGAGGAACATAGAGATGAGGGAAACAGACCCTCACCCCAAGCACCCCAGGCACGAGGACCTTGCATGGGAAAGACAAATCCCCATAACATTTGGCTTTGAAAACCAGAGGAGCCTGGCTTCACAAGTTCTTACAACTGGGCTTAGTACCTGGAACTTTAAAAATCAGTGGGATGGGTTCTGGGAGAGCAATGGAAAACTGAAGCCCATCCTTAAAGAGACTGCATGACAAACAGCCCCTCAAAGATACAGCATAGAAGCAGCAGTTTGAAAAACACCTGGGCATCCAAATTGGCAAGGAAGAAGTCAAACTTTCACTATTTGCAGATGATATGATACTCTATGTAGAAAACCAAAAGACTCCACCAAAAAATTACTAGAACTAATACATGAATTCAGCAAAGTTGCAGGATATAAAATCAATGTGCAGAAATCTGTTGCATTTCTATATACCAATAATGAAGCAGCAGAAAATGAAATCAAAGAATCGATCCCATTTGCAATTGCACCAAAACAATAGGATACCTAGGAATACCTAACTAAAGAGGTAAAAGATCTGTACTTTGAAAACTATAGAACACTTATAAAAGAAATTGAAGAGGACACAAAGAAATGGAAAGGCATGCCATGCTCATGGATTAGAAGAACAAATATTGTTAAAATGTTTATATTACCCCAAACAATCTACACATTTAATTCAGTCCCCATCAAAATACCACCAGCATTTTTCACAGAACTAGAACAAATAATCCTAAAATTTGTATGGAACCACAGAAGACCCCGAATAGCCAAAGCAGTTCTGAAAAAGAAAAACAAAATTGGAGGGATCACGATTCCAGATTTCAAGCTATATTACAAAGCTGTAGTCATCAAGACAGTATGGTACTGGCACAAAAACAGACACATAGATAAGTGGAATAGAATAGAGAACCCAGAAATGGACCCACAACTCTATGGTCAGTTAATCTTTGACAAAGCAGGAAAGAATATCCACTGAAAAAAGTTTCTTCAACAAATGGTGTTGGGAAAACTGGACAACAACATGCAGAAGAATGAAACTGGACCACTTTCTTATAACATACACAAAAATAAATTCAAAATGGGTGAAAGACCTAAGTGTGAGACAGGAAACTATCAAAACCCTAGAGGAGAACACAGGCAGCAACCTCTCTGACATTGTCTGTAGCAACTTCTTACTAGACACATCACTGGAGGCAAGGGAAACAAAAGCAAACATGAACTACTGGGACTTCATCAAGATAAAACAAGCAAAGGCAACAATCAACAAAAACTAAAAGGCAGTCTATTGAATGGGAGAGATATTTGCAAATGACATATCTGCTAAAGGGTTAGTATCCAGAATCTATAAAGAACTTATCAAACTCAACACCCAAAGAACAAATAACCCAGTTCAGAAATGGGCAGAAGACATGAATAGACACTTTTCCAAAGAAGACATCCAGATGGCTAACAGACATATGAAAAGATGCTCAATGTCACTCATCATCAGGGAAATAAAAATCAAAACAACGAGATATCATCTCACACCTGTCAAAATGGCTAAAATAAACAACACAAGAAACAACAGGTGTTGGTGAGGATGCAGAGAAAGGGGAACCCTCTTGTACTGTTGATGGGAATGCAAACTGGAGCAGCCACTCTGGAGAACAGTTTGGAGGTTCCTCAGAAAGTTAAAAATAGAACTACTCTATGATCCAGCAATTGCACTACTAGGTACTTACTCAAAGGATACAAAAATACAGATTCAAAGGGGTACATGCACCCCGATGTTTATAACAGCAGTATCAACAATAGCCAAACTATGGAGAGAGCCCAAATATCCATCGACTGATGAATGGATGAAGAAGATATGGTATATATATATGCAATGGGATATTACTCAGCCATCAAAAAAATGAAATCTTGCCATTTGCAGCAATGTGGATGGAGCTAGAGTGTATTATGCTAAGTGAAATAAGTCAGTCAAAGATAAATACCATATGATCTCACTCATGTGGGATTTAAGAAAGAAAACAGATGAACATATGGGAAGAGGTAAAAAATGAGAGAGGGAAACAAGCTATAAGAGACTCTTAACAATAAAGAACAAACTAAGGGTTGATGAAGGGAGGTGGATGGGGGAATGGGCTAGATGGGTGATGGGTATTAAAGAGGGCATTTGTTGTGATGAGCACTGTGTGTTGTAGGTAAGTGATGAATCATTGAATTCTACTCCAGAAGCCAATATTGCACCATATGTTGACTAACTAAAACTTAAATAAAAAAAAAATGCCCAGGGTATAAGGGAAGATTTATTTGCTCATCTTCATAAGGCCACTACTTTTAAGAGCAGGACACATAGCTGATTTTCCTAACACATAGGAACAGACACAGAGAGTTAGACAAAAGGAGTAGAGGAATATGTCCCAAATGAAAGAACAGGGAAAAATCACAACAAAAGAGCTTAACAAAACCAAGATAAGTAATATGCCTGAAAGAGAATTTAAAGTAATGGTCATGAAGATACCCACAAGAGAGTGGATGA
The DNA here is from genome assembly GCF_029215605.1 of Mirounga angustirostris. Taxonomy (NCBI): domain Eukaryota; kingdom Metazoa; phylum Chordata; class Mammalia; order Carnivora; family Phocidae; genus Mirounga; species Mirounga angustirostris. The sequence goes on from NW_026991709.1 coordinate 54,236,705, forward strand.
CCTTAGTGAGACCCTCAACAAATAGATAGGAAATATAAAAAAGAAAGAGATGAAGAACTCAACAACTGAAATTAAAAATACACTAGAGGGAATAAATAGTAGACTAGAGGAAGCAGAAGAACAAATCAGCAACGTGGAGGATAGAGTAATGGAAAGAGATCAACCTGAACAGGAGAGAGAGAAAAAAAGAAACTGAAAATAGACCTGGGGAACTCAGTGACACCATCAAGCATAATAACGTTCGCACTATAGGGATTCCAAAAGGAAAAGAGAGAGAAAAGGGGGCATAAAATCCATCTGAAGAAATAATAGCTGAAAATGTCCTGAATCTTGGGAAAGAAAGAGAAATCCGGATCTAGGAGGCAATGAGAGTCCCCAAGAAAATCAATCCAAGGGCGTCTACACCAAAACACATAGTAACTAAAATGGCAAAAAGTAGTGATAACAAGAGAACTTAAAAACATAAAGAGAAAAGAAAACAGTTACATACAAGGGAAACCTCATAAGGCTATCAGCTGCTTTTTTAGCAGAAACTTTGCAGGCCAAAAAGAGAGTGGCATGATAGATTCAAAGTGCTGGAAAAAAAAAACCCTATAGCCAAGAATACTCAATCCAGCAAGGCTACTATTCAGAATAGAAGGAGGGATAAAGAATTTTCCAAACAGGGAGTGCCAGCTCATACTCCCTGTTCTTTCTCTCCTCCCAGGGCACCAGGTGCATGAGTTATAGAAACTCATGACAATTAAAGCAGCCCTACAAGAAATGACAGAGACTTTTTGAATGGAAAGACTATAAGGAGGAATGAGAAAAGTAGGAAGCACAAAAGCAGTAAAATTAAGTATATCTATAAAAATCAGTTAAGGGACTCACAATATAAAAGGTTGTAAAGCACTACACTATATACCTAAAATGTGCAGGGGAGAGGAGTAAAGAATGGGTTCAAACTTAAGGGGCCATGAACTAATTCGGATTGCTATATGCATGTTATATACAAACCTGATGGTAACCACAAATCAAAAACCAGTAATAGATATGCAAAAAATAAAGAAAAAGGAATCCACATATATCACTAAAGAAAGTCAGCAAACCATGAGAGGAAAGAGCAAGAGAAGAAAGGAACCAAACTACAAAAACACCATAAAACAAGTAACAAAATGGTGATCGGTACACACCTATCAGTAATTACTCTGAATGTAAATGGACTAAATGCCCCAATCAAAAGACATAAGGTGACAGAATGGATAAAAAAGCGAGACCCATCTATATGCTGCCTACAAGAGACTCATTTCTGACCTAAAGACACAGATTGAAGGTGAAGAGATGGATGTGGCCATGTGGCTCATCTTCACTGTCATCTCCTTCCCACCACTCCTCTGGCTCTACTGCCAGCCTGACAGTGCCACCTACCCATAATGCAGCCTCAGCAAGGAGAAGGGTACATCCAGCCCTGCTGCAACAGCTCCTTCTTCCACCCTGGCTTATTGTGGGACTGGTCTAGGAGTAAGCTGCACATGCACATGCTCAGCAAGAAGCAGTACCCTAGGGCCAAAAAGGTGTCTGCAGGACTACAGAAAGAGGGCTGGGTGCAGCAGCAGGGGGTATGCAAATGCAGAAAGAGCCAGAGGACAGCAGCCTGATGTGGGCGGGGATGGCAGCCACTCATATACTATGCCAGGGTCTAGCCAGGGTCAACTTGGGAGCACTGGCTGCTGGAGGTCCACGCCCCAGCAGGGGCCTGTCAGGTGCCAGGTCACACTCCCTGTTCTCTCTGTCCTGCTGGGGTGCCAGGCACACAGCAGCGTGTGCCGAGGCAAGGTGGCCTAGGTGCACCAGAGTGCTTCACCTTTATGTCGGCAGTGATGGATATGTTGCTGCTCTGCTGGTTCCCCTTCTTCTTCAGCTACAGCCTGCAGGGCATCTGCCCCAAGGCATGCCAGGTGAGGACCTGCTCTTCAAGTTCCTTTTCTGGATTGGCTACTACAACAGCTTGTTCAACCTGGTCATCTTCATCATCTTTACCTAGGACTCCAGTGTTCCTTTAAGCACATCCTCTTCTGTTGGTGGAGAAGGGGCTTTAGGCAATGAGCTGTGTTCCCCACCTGGCAGAGACCCTAGGCAGCTACCTGCAGAGAAGTGGGAAGGCTGACCCCCAGGAGAAAGTGGGGGCAGCTTCCCCAGAGACCCAGGGATGGATTGGCCTTTAGTCCACAGTGGATGGTAGGGCAGGGCAGGAGTCTCTGAGAGACTGCAGGGCATCTGCAGAGGGGAGACAAGAGAGGGGCAATCCCTCTGCCTTCCCATCTCAACAGAGGGCTACTTCTGGGACTCTGCGCCTGGATCTGGCTTTGGGAGCCATGTGGTGGTGTAGCTGTGAGGTCAGGGTCTTAGACAGCAGAGGCAAATGCAGCCTCCCACACAGGTGAGAAAGGAGCCCCCATCAACACACACCACTACCCTGATCCACCTCTGAGCAAGAGCTGACTTCCTCAAGACCTAGTATGGGCAGCTGTCTTAGGGGAGGAAAGAGGGCACTGACAATCTTTGGTTACTGAAATTATTTAAATGTTTGCCAAAATTGATAGTCAAAACAGCCAAACTATTTTCTAAATAAACCTTTGTAATACCAAAAAAAAAAAAAAAAGTGAAGGGATGGAATAGCATTTACCATGTAAATGGAAGTCAGAGTAGCAATACTTATATTGGACAAAATAGACTTTTAAAGCAAAGACTGTAACAAGAGACAAAGAAGGACACTGTATAATCATAATGGGAACAATCCAACAAGAAGATATAATAGTTGTAAATATTTAGGTACCCAACATGGGAGTACCCAAATACCTAAAGAAGCTAATAACAAACATGAAGGAAGTAATTGATAGTAATACAGTAATAGTAGGGAACTTTAACACCCCACTTACATCAATGGATATATCATCCAAGCAGAAAATCAACAAGGAAACAGTGGCTTTAAATGATATACTGGACCAGAGGGACTTAACAGATATATTCAGAATATTCCATCCTCAAACAGCAGAATACCCATTCTTTTCAAGTATACATGGAACAGTCTCCAGAACAGATCACATATTAGGCCACAAAACAGATCTCAGTGAATTCAAAAGATTGAAGTCCTATCATGCATCTTGTCTGACCACAAAACTAGAAAACAATCAGAAGAAAAAATCTGGAGAGAACACAAATGCATGGAGGTTAAATAACATATTACTAAATAATGAATGGGTCAACCAAGAAATCAAAGAAGAAATTTAAAAAATACATGGAGACAAATGAAAATGAAAACACAAACATCCCAAAATCTTTGGGATGCAGCAAAAGCTGTTCTACAAAGAAAGTTTATAGCAATACAGGACTACCTCAAAAAGCAAGAAAAATCTCAAACAACCTACGCCTACACCTAAAGGATCTAGAAAAAGAAGAACAAACAAAACCTCAAACCAGTAGAAGGAAGGAAATAATAAAGATTATAGCAGAAATAAAACAAATTAAAAATAATAGATCAATGAAACCAGGAGCTAGTTCCTTGAAAAGAGCAACAAAATTGATAAACCTTTAGCCAGACTCATCCAAAAGAAAGAGAGGACTCAAATAAACCAAATCAGAAATGAAAGAGAAATAACAACTGACACCACAGAAATACAAAGAATATTATGAAAAATTATATGCCAACAAACTAGACAATCTAGAAGAAATGGATGAATTCCTAGGAACATATAACCTCCCAAAACCGAATCAGGAAGAAATAGAATTTTTTTTTTAGAAACAGAAAATTTGAACAGACCAATTATCAGCAATGAAATTGAATCAGTAATCAAAAAACTCCCAACAAACAAAAGTCCAAGACCAGATGGCTTCACAGGTGAATTCCACCAAAAGTTTAAAGAAGAGTTAATATCTAATCTTCTCAAACTATTCCAAAAAATAGAAGAGGCAGGAAAACTTCCAAATTCACTCTATGAGGCCAGCAGTACCCTGACACCAAAAGCAGATAAAGACATTACAAAAACAGAAAACTATAGGCCAGTATTTCTGATGAACATAAATGCAAATATCCTCAACAAAATATTAGCAAACCAAATCCAACTATACTATATATTGAAAAAATCATTCATCATGAACAAGTGGGATTTTTTCCTGGGATGCAGGGGTGGTTCAATATTTGCAAATCAATCAATGTGATATAGCACATCAACATCAAAAGAAAGGATAAAAACCATAGATCTTTTCAATTGATGGAGAAAAAACATTTGACCAAGTACAACATCCATTCATGAAAAAACTCTCAACAAAATAGGTTTATAGGGAACATACCTGAGCATAAAAAAGACCACATATGAAAAACCCACAACTAACATTATACTCAATGGTGAAAAACTGAGAGCTTTTCCCCTAAGATCAGGAAAAAGACAAAGATGTCCACTCTCATCACTTTTATTCAACACAGTACTGGAGGAGGGAGTCCTAACCACAGCAATTAGAGAACAAAAAGAAATAAAAGGCATCCATATTGGTAAGGAAGAAGTAAAACTCACTATCTGCAGATGATACTACATATAGAAAACCCTAAAGACTCCACCAAAAAACTACTACAACTGATAAATTAATTAAGTCACAGGATACAAAATCAATATACAGAAATCCATTACATTTCCATACACTAATAATGGATAGAAAGAGTAATTTTAAAAAATCCCATTTACGATTACACCAAAATAATAAAATACCTAGGAATAAACTTATCCAAAGAGGTGAAAGGCCTGTACTCTGAAAACTATAAAACATTGATGAAATAAACTGAAGATGACACAAATAGAAAGTTATTCCACGCTCATAGATCGGAAGAATAAATATTGTTAGAATGTCCATACTAGCCAAAGTAATCTACAGATGTAATTCAATCCCTATCAAAGTACCAGCAGCATTTTTCACAGAACTAGAGTAATCCTAAAATTTATATGAAACCACAAAAGACCCCGAATAGCCAAACCAATCTTGAAAAGGAACAAAACTGGACATATCACAATTCCAGATTTCAAGATCTACTACAAAGCTGTAGTAATCAAAACACTATGATACTGGCACAAAAAACAGACAAATAGATCAATATAACAGAATAGAGAGCCCAGAAATAAACGCATGATTATACGGTCAGTTGATCTGTGACAAAGAAGGCAAGAATACACAATGGGAAAAAGTTTCTTCAACCAATGGTGTTGGGAAAACTGGACGGCAACATGCAAAAGGATGAAACTGGCCCACTTTCTTACACCATTTACAAAAATAAACTCCAAATGGATTAAAGCCCTAAATGTGAGACCCGAAACCATAAAATTCCTAGAAAAGAGCACAGTAGTAATTTCTCTTACATTGGCTTTAGCAACATTTTTCTACATATGTCTCTTTAGGCAAGGGAAGCAAAAGCAAAAATCAACTATTGGGACTACCTGAAAATAAAAAGCTTTTACACAGCAAAGGAAAACATCAACAAAACTAAATGACCACCTACTGAAGAGACATTTGTGAATGACAAACCAGTAAAGGGTTAGTATCCAAAATATCTAAAGAACTTACACAACTCAACACCAAAAAACCCCAAATAATCCAGTTAAATAATGGGCAGAAGACATGAACAGACATTTTTCCAAAGAAGACATACAGATGGCCAACAGACACATAAACAGTTGTTCAACATCACTCATCATCAGGGAAATGCAGATAAAAACCGCAATGAGATATCACCTCCCACCTGTCAGAATGGCTAAAATCAAAAACACAAGAAATAATAAATGTTGGTGAGAATGTGGAGAAAAAGGAACACTTGTACACTGTTGGTGGAAATACAAACTGGTACAGCCACTGTGGATAAGAGTATGGAGGTTCCTCAAAAAATTAAAAATACAATTACCCTATGACCCAGTAATTCCACTACTGATTAAATACCCAAAGAAAACAAAACCCCTAATTTGAAAAGATGTATGCACTCCTATGTTTACTGAAGCATTATTTACAATAGCCAAATTATGGAAGCAGCCCAAGTGTCCATCAATAGATAAATGGATAAAGAAGACGTGGTGTGTGTGTGTGTGTGTGTAATATTACTCAACCATAAAAAAGAAGGGACTCTTGTATCAATCCAGAGGGTCTAACAGATGGATCTAGATGGTATAATGCTAAGTGAACTAAGTCAGTCAGAGAAAGACAAATACCATATGATTTCACTCTATGTGGAATTTAAGAAACAAAACAAATGAACAAAGAAAAAAAGAGACAAACCAAAAAACAGACTCATAACTATAGAGAACAAACTGATGGTTACCAGACAGGAGGTGGGTGGGGGATGGGTGAAATAGGTGATGGGGATTAAGAGCACACTTATCGTGATGAGCACTGAGTAATGTACAGAATTGTTGAATCACTATATTGTACACCTGAAACTAAGACAACACTGTATGTTACATTTTTTTAAAATTTAGAATTTAAAAAAAAAACCTCAACGCTTGAAAAAACCTTAGAATTAAAGAAAAAAAACCTTTAAAACCTTAATGGTTTTAAATGGACAACCAGTTCACTAGGCCAATTTTTTTCTCTTGCAATATTGTTTATATCAGAGAAATTGAAGATTTTCCTTAATTCTAATATATAGGATTTAGCTTTAAAATGATTAACAAAGAATATTCCTAACTAAATACCATGTCTGTGTTTGAGATCCTGTTTCTTAAAGACATGCTAAAATATTTTACTTAGAAACGAGAAAAGACTCAAACATATTCTTCTGGCAGAAACTCAGACAGTAAATGAAATTAAGTTTGATGGTGCTTATAAATTAAGACTGTGTGTGAAGTTTGATATCACTGAGTTCTGAGGAACAGACCAAAGGGAAGGAAAACATGATGGAACGTTACCAGACCCCCCCAAGGCTAGAGGCCAGGGGTGGGCAAACTAGGAGCTATGGGCCAAATCCAGCCATGCCCATTTGATTTCCTATTGTCTATGGCTGCTTCCAAGCAACAGTGGCAAAGCTGAGTAGAGATAGAGACCCTATGGCCTGAGAAGCCAAAAATATTTACTACTGATGCTGCTTGGGGTTGCTAGCCCAAACTACGGCACCTTGGCATATTAGATTTCTTAAGCTCAAGGAGTTTGAGAAAACAACAAAAGCAGGAAGATCGCTCTAAACCCCTCTGGCCTTCTACCCTGAATGCAGGAGATAAATCTCGCATGTGAAAGATACCCTCCTCCTCTACAGAAAGGAGGGACCTGTCTTTACCACCAAAGAGGGAATTTAGGGCCAAGAAGTCTGTATAAACAAACCTTGCTAATCCTTCAGCATTTACTACCCCTAGCCCAATTCCCCAAGCCTTGTCAATTCTTCACAAGTTCATTGTTTCTTTGTCTAAAAGCTGTAAAAGCTTCCTACTCTGGTCGTGTCTCTGGGTCTTCATCCTCTTGTGAAGGCCCCCATGTACATGTAAAAATTTGATAACGTGTATACTATTCTCCTGCTACTCTGTCGTAGGTCAGTTTAATTCTTAGGATCAGCCAGAGACCCAGAGAGGGTAAGGAGAATTTTTTGCTCCCCTACACTATCTGATCCTAAACAGAAGGTTTGTTCAACCCTTCCGTAGGTGATAAACCAAAGCAAGCTAATGCATTTTGACAGACTAAGGAATTTCAGTGTCTCATTCCCAAAAGCTTCCCCAGCACCTCTCTGGGTGTGTCTGGGGAGAGCTGAATACAGGGCAGGTGCACCCTGGCTGGGGGCCAGTGAGAAGACACATGTTTCAGCATTTCCCTGAAGATCCTGACCTAGAGGACGGATCCAGTCAGTGGTCTCTGAAAATTCAAGACACACCTGACTCACTTGTTTTCAACCCAGTTCTGAGTCTTCCATTGGAACTTGACTTGGGCGACAGTTATGGCCACTAGCTGGTCTTCCTGCTAGCTGCCATCGTTCCTGTATCTAGGATGGAGAGGACCAAAGCCACCCACCAAAACTCCTCCTCTCCTCCCATCAGTGACTGCATCATCACCTCCCTACCTCCAGCTATGTTAATTAGAACGCTTGTAGAAGTTTTTTGGTTTTTTTTTTTTTTTTTTTTTAAAGAAAGCCCTATCAAATCCATAAAAGTTAAGGAAGTCCCTACAAGAATAGTAGGCACAGTGTCTGGCCAACTTGAAGTGCTCAAATATGTGTTTAACAAGTGAAACATAGGACACATACACCAGCTGCTCAGACTTTTCACCACCAACAGGCCTCCAGCTCACTGAGGATTCATGCTCACCGAAAGGCAGCGCAAGCTCGGCAGCAGAAGAGTTGAATGAATCACGCAGTTTGCAGCACTACTGGGGGCTCTGTCCTTGCCTCGGAGTCTCTGCTGCTTTCTCTGGTCCCTTCTACTTCCTGGGTCCTGCCTCGCGGGCCTCCTTCAGTTTCTGCGGCCTTTCCCAAGGTTGATGTGGACAGAGGACCTAGAGCCTCATCTGGCCTTCAGGCAATATTCTCCTTGAGTTCTAGAACATTACCTGGCTTATCCTTGATTGCTCAAAAGGCTCTGCTTTGCTAGGACTGCCCCCTGCCATTCTGTTCAGTTTCCTCGGGACCCCTTCGTCTCCCAGCCCTGAAGTCTGATGAAAGCATTGGATTAAAACCAAGGCATCCTGATAAAACCCTCACCTGCACGGAGCCCTTACACAGGAACGTCTGCAAGGGCATTTGTGATATTTTGTAAGATAGGCTCGTCTTTCCTTTCCGGATGTACCTATTATAGTTATTATGAATCATTAACTAAAACTCCTGACGAGCTCGCCCCACCCTCCAGCCCTCCCCTTCCTTTTTTCAGGCCCTTCACGGCTCCAGGCTATCGTTCAGTTCTTTCTTCTTCCAACCCTGGCTGTTTGCATCTCCGGCTTCCTTTGCACTAAGATTATTATAATTGGTGAACGGCTCTAAGACATTCAGATGTACCTGATGAGATGCAGACTCTCTGAGGATTCATTTTTCCTCAGCTAGGTTTATTAATAGGTGCAGGCTTGACATTACCTGAAATGAGTTTTTTTAACTGCACAAAGAAACGTTCGTTTTTGTTCCTCATGGAAGTAAGTAGGGCAAATATCAAGGCCTGATGTTTTGCCCTTCATCAAAAAAATTCTTTTAGACACTGACTCAGAGCCTCTTAAGTTGACCAGAATTCATCCCCACAGTCCTTGAGAGGAAAAGTGCTAGTGAGTGAGAGCAAGAGTAACTCAAAGCACACAGAGGGTCAAATGTGGCTTGATGTCCTCATTAAAAAAAATCACCCCCATGGGAGTTTTGTCTGAATTTGGTCTATAGGAAAGAAGCCAGTTCTGGTGAATATATTAACAGTTTTTTTTAATTGTTTAGCAAACATGTTGAAAGCAACTTGCCAGTCAAAACTCTGACTCAAATGATTTTCCTTGCTGACATATGGCATAGACGTAATGGAACAGATCAGATAAATAATATAATCATGGTGAATTCCATGTGTTTATAATTGTGCCTTTGATCTATACAGTGTGAAGGGCTTTGGCAACATCAGCTCACTGATCTTCCTCACCACCTTCTGTGACATGTATGGGGCTGCTTTTATCCCCTCACTTCCCTGAGATGCTAAGAAGTAGAATGTCTAAAGTCATCAGCTTGTTATGATGAAGCTAAGAAAAGCTCCTGCCACCCGTGAGTCCTGTCTAATTCAGTTTCCTGACTATTAAGACTCAGCCTCTTCACCAGGGATTCAAAAAGCAGCTTAGCTCCTGGCTTCTGCCCCTCTCCAAACAAATGGCTATAGGTGCACGCAGCGGGTATGTGAAAACTTCACTCTGATCGGACCTTAATTTTAATGCACCACATCACATTTTTTGGTTCCTTTCATCCACTCTTCAGCATTATGTCAGCTTCTCAAATGCCCAAGCAAGAGACTGGGCAATGCCCCCAGTCCTTGTGCATATAATTATGCTTTTTTGGTGTGTTATCTGGAGTTTCTATGAGAAAAGAAGCTGCTCAACTATAAGAAAATCATAAAAAACAGACGGTAATTGCATAGAGGTGTGCCTTTATATTAATAGTGGTGCGCTCACTAGAAGGATGCTGGCGTAGGGTTAGACTGGCTGAGTTTCTTTGGTAACGTTCCAACAGAGGCCATAAAGGCAGCCAAACACAGCATGTTCTGTTCAGTCAAGGATTCTGGAATATGCAAATGTTGCTCATCAGAATAATTTTCTATTTCTTCATCTTTCTCTGAAAGCTTTCTTTCAAGTTCTGCTTTAGCTTCCAAGAGTTCAAGCTGGAAGTGAAGAATCTTGCTTTCGTTATGTTCCAGAGCTCCCTGAAATATATAAATTAAAAATACTAAGTTAAGTCTACTTTTTGGACACACAATTTTTTTTTCCTCAAAATGTATGTCACTATCGTAGCTCTCTTTGGCATAGCTGGGAGAGCTCTAAGTTCAAATCAGGTCCCCTGAGGATCGGAACAGGATGAGAGACAAGTGACTGCTTTTGTTTGTCATGTCACTTACAGCTTTGACATTCTCGGGGCTTTCTGCTGTAGTTCAGGAACTAGAATTCTAAAGCATTTTTTAAAATAGAAAATTTCAAGCTTGTCTGTGACTATATTTAAACTTTTTAATTTATTACTCTTGATTTTGCTTAATGTAGTTCATCTTCAGGATGAATCAGTAAAAGGATCAAAGCTAGAACAAGGAAAGTGATAACTCCTACTTGGAATCTGTCGTTTAATTCTGGACATCATGGAGGAATAGAGAAAAAGTTGAAAGCTTTCAGAGGGCAGGAAACAGGCTAGTATCCAAATATTGTCAAAGGAAGAACAAGAAAGGAATTTAGGATGTACTTGAGCCATCATCACCATAATTATTACTACTACTTCAAATGGATTGCTTTGACAGCTGGGAAATCTCCTGCCCCTTTGAATATTTAAATATAGGCAAGGCAGTTACTGCCAGGGGTGTTATAAAGGTGATTCAAGTTTAAAAGTGTAGCTTTGATTACCTCTTTATAGCCTGTTCCAAAGACACAATTTATATAAAAGTAGAAACAAAATATTTGGATGGTACTGAGGAAGATGTTTATAAAGGGCACGAGGTGTGACAACAATCTACTGGTCAGTTAACAATTGGCAGATAGTCCTGAGGGCAGGAGTAATTTTTATAGCCTTTTCTGGGTCATGCTTACCACATACAAACAAAAGTAAAACCGAGTAGCAATTTCAAGATAAAAATAAGAAAGATGTTAGGAATTTTAATATGTCTTAAGGCCTTGCTGCTGTTCCCTTAACACTACCTTCAATATAAAAGAAAATAAATCAAAAACCAATGCTTGGAGAGCAATTTCCTGCAAGGAAATCGTGCCCTTCCTTCAGGGGGAAACTGTCACCTCTCACCCTCTAAAATCCACAGAGAAAGTGAGTCTTTGGAGAAGGTGACCTGGGATAATTTGAGTTTCGTGGCTTCAAAAATAATGTGATAAAGTTTCTCATAAAGGCTCACCCAGGAAAACAAATAACCCAATTTTACAAATACACGTCCAAGTTGATGAAGTATTTATGGATGCTGCGAAAGACGAAACGTGAAGGAAAAAAAATGCAAATAGAATATAGTGCCATCTAGTGGTCGTAAGTGGTATGAGTGCTATGGCTTTACTCTCGCCTGTGACCTGCTAGTCAATTCAATACATGAAATGTATAGGTTATATGGGACTCAAATTGCCCCACTCCTCCCCCACCCAATCATCTCTCTCACTGGCTCATCGTAGTGCTTGAAATTGCTACAGTAAATATTACTTCTTTAGGTTAGCGTGGTGGCTTCAGAAAGTCCCAAGCCAGGATGACCGGAGGACCAAAGGGAACAAGTAAATGAAACAAAGCTCACCAGCTTTACAAGGACCAGCCTTGTTAGGCAATACAAGAGCACACTACCAACGGGAAGGATTCTATATAAGGAAAACAATTATGCATAAGAAGACAAGAGCTGTGTCAAAAGCCATCCACTTGACAACTCTATATGCAGGGCACTATGGACATGTCTTCTGTGTGGCCGGTGTCTTACACGAATGTAGTGATAAGATGAACTTAACAGACATTGCTTGGCATGGAGAAGTCCTTTGAGGTCTAATTTTCCATGATCACACCTTCCAAAAGGCTCTGTTTAAAATGGACTGTTTTGCCTTTTAAAAATCATTTCCGGGGCACCTGGGTGGCTCAATTGTTAAGCATCTGCCTTCGGCTCAGGTCATGATCCCGGGGTCCTGGGATCAAGCCCTGCATCGGGCTCCCTGCTCAGCGGGGAGCCTGCTTCTCCCTCTCCCACTCCCCCTGCTTGTATTCCTGCTCTCACTATCTCTGCAAATAAATAAATAAAATCTTAAAAAAAAAAAAATCATTTCCTTGGGGCGCCTGGGAGGCTCAGTGGGTTAAGCGTCTGCCTTCAGCTCCTCAGGTCATGATCTCAGGGTCCTGGGATCAGGATCGAGCCCCACGTCAGGCTCCCTGATCAGCAGGGAGTCTGCTTCTCCATCTCCCGCCCTGCTTGTGCTCTCTCTCTCTTTCAAATAAATAAATAAAATCTTTAAAAAAAAATCATTTTCTCAGCTGGAGGGTGAGTGGTGGGGGCTGCATTTTAAGTTCTGGATGCTTAGTCTAAAGGAGGGTCAAGAAGATGAAATTCAGCTGTGAGAAAAGAGGCTTTGCAGGATGTGTTAACTGCCTAGTGACCGTGACGGATCACTCGTTTTAGTTCACCTTCTTTGGCAAAAAGTCTTTTCAGTGGCTCGTTCAATCCCTAGCACACACCCAGGGATAAGGTCGGAGATTGTTCCTGAACTTTTAATCCCTAACACTCAAAATGCTCCTATCAAACCATCTGTACAAAGATAAGCTTTCAGGACAAATGTTTAAGAACATCACTTTGAATCTCACTTTTAAAACTAGTTTTTTGGGGGGGAGAAAGTGTTTTGACTGACTCTTTTAAAGAGAGGAGGAGGTATAAGGATATTTATTCATTTAACACTCAACAAATATTTGTTGAACCTCCATTACACACCAGCCAATGTTCTAGGCCGGTGCTTCTCAACTGTTGGTGTGAATATGCGCCACTAAAGGATCGTGTTAAAATGCAGATTCTGATTCAACAGAGCTGGGGAGAAGGCTGAGAGTCTGAATTTCTCACAAGCTCCAGGGCAATGCAGCTCCAAGCTGCTGATCCGTGGGCCACATTTTGAATAATGAGGGTCTAGGCACAGGGGATAAATTCATAAACAAGATAGACATGGTTCCCTTTTCTCATTGCACTTGGTAGATTTGTATCCACTATTGCCTATCCTGCCCTCTAAGCCTCAATGTCTTCCTTTGTGAAATGGGACACTAGTTAGTTAGGGTGATTACATAAGATAATGCACATCAAGCACTGGGCCTAGTGCCTAGCACGGAGTTAACACTTGAAGAAGTGTCATTTTGTTGTTGCTGCTGCTATTATTGCTGGAATGCAGAACCTTCTGCTTGGTCACAATGACAAAAACCCTCGCTCCCTGGAGGTAATACCTCTGCTCCTTCCAGTGCCACCTGGACTTTAGTCTTCTCTTGTTCAATCCGTTTCTTGGCCTTTTCCATTTCACTTAAGTTCCTCTTTCCTTCTCTGACCTGATTTGTCAGATTAGAAATCTCTTCTGGAGAAGGAAAAAAGCAAAGTGAGTGAAAGGAACCAGCCTCCGACCCATGATATCGGGTATAGTGGACTGTTCCCTGGGACTGTGGTCACGCCATCCTTGGAAACCTGAGGGCAAGGCCACCAATGGCACCTATGGGACCCTTGCTGGAACTTGAAAAAGCCAGTTTTTCTTCAATATATTCTTTTGCCACCCACCAGAAAGTTGCCTTCTACAACTGGGGAGGACAGTGTTTCTCAGAGTACTGTGCATTTAACAACCTGTACAACTTTACATGGTGGGCCTGCTTGTCAGAGCCATGGCATATTCCACCTGCCTTACGGTCTTGCTGCCATTCCCTCAACACCACCTTCAATATAAAAGAAAATAATCAAAAACCAATGCTTGGAGAGCAATTTCCTGCAAGGAATCCCTACACTTCCGGTGTTAGGGCTTAGCTGTTGACACCCATAGCTGCCGTTCTGTCCGCTGCCTCTCAACACCAGGATAGGAGCTGAAAGCATAACCTGGGCCATTGCCTGCCAGAAGCTGATGTGTGAGCGCAGATCAACCAAAGAATCCAAAGGAGGTCAAGAGCTTGAGGGTTGGTGGCCAGCCTCTCACGAACACACGTCTTTGACAGAATAAGGCATCCAGAAGAGACAAAACCTCCCACCATTCAATATTGTTACTGTCAGTTCTGCCTCTTCCTGAAGGAAGCCTATAGTAACTAAGAGGTGTGGAGCAGGGCCAAGTAGCTCTGGGAATTACCCACCATCCAGAGGTGGCGGAAGGAGCTCAAGAGCTTGCCTGCTCCCCTGGTTCCGAGATGCCTGGCTATGATGTGATGTGACAAGGGTTTTGAAAAGTTATACCACCAAAACCTTTAGATGACAATTCTGTAATGAATCCTTCTCTTATAAGCCCTCTCCAGAAGAGAGTTTCTCCAAAGAAAACTTGGGGCAGTCGTTCTCCACTCTGACCATACCTCAGAATCACTTGGAGAGCTTCCGAAAAAGACTTCTGCCCAAGCCCCAACCCAGACCAAGTGCGGTCTCCAGACCAGCAGCACTGGCCTCACGGGCAACTTGTTAGAAATATAAATGCTCAGACCCCACCCTAGATCCAGTGAATCAGAATCTCCAGCCAACCATTTGAACCAGCCCTCAAGCAGTTTGGATGCAGCTGAAGTTCTCTGACCACTGTTCCAGCACCTCTCACATGCCCAGTCTCACTGAACACGGACTAGGTAGGCTAACAGAGAAGCAAGATTCATTTATGCTGCCAAGAGTATTGAACTTGCTCCGGGGCATCTCAAGGTTTTAATGCACATCACTGGTGGAGCTGGTGTAAGTTGGCAGCATCTCAAAATTTTGCAATTCGTTCCTTTAGCTCAGCAGTTTCATTTCTAGAAATCTACCCTTACTGAAACATTATTACCTGTCCACAAGTATATGTACAGAGTGTACAGTAGAGGATTATTTATAATTGTGGAAAATCGTATCTAAACTGAAAGAGGTCTAGTTAAATAAGTATTGATCATCCTTATTATAAAACACTCTGCAACTATCAACAATCATGTGGCAGGCCTCCACGTACAGACAGACATGCAAAGAGAATCATGAGGCATGTGGGAGGTGGCGCATAGCATGGAGTCAAGCTGCCTGGGCTCAGATCTCACATTTACTTTTGATCGACTGTGAATTTGGACAAATTCTTAACCTTACAGGACTTAATATAATCTGCTTTTTACAGACAAAGAAACTAACCCATAAGACTGCTCTGAGAATTAAATGAGGGATGGTTATGTATATGACAGAGTCTGGCACATAATGTAGGCTACAGAAATATTTGTCAAATTAGAAAATACATTGATAAGTGAAAAAAAATAAAAGGTGTAGAATACTGCAAAATTTGAACAATACATGCATGCATATATACATGGGAAATCTTGGTAAGGCTATGGATGATAAAGAAATTCTTAATAGTGGCTGTCTTGACAGAGTGAAGTGAACCTGGGGCTAAGGTAGGAAAGTAGTCTCATTTTTAGAATTTAATAAAAATAATAACTGCAGTAAAAAAAAAAAAAGTATTAAAAATGGACAAGTTAAAACCTGAGCGGGACCAAAACCCTGACAATGCTGAGGTACCTGCCCCTGGAGGACAGCCTTGCCCTCGAAGCCAGGGCTCCCCCCACACCTGCCTGCTTCTGCTCTGGCTCCAAGCCCGGCTCAGAGTACCTTGGAGATTCTTGTTCACCCTCTGGAGGGTTTCCTAGCTCACAGGGCTCTCTTCGTGGGCGTGCCGGAGCTTGAGGAGCTCGGTGCTGAGGGCCCCGGGCCTCCTTCGGAGAGGCCCCCAGCACGGCCCGTGACTCTCCCGCTTCTGCTTCCAGGAGTCCAGGCACTTGTCCAGGGGCCGCTGCTTCTGGTCCAGCACAGCTGCTAGGGAGCAGGCCTTCCTGAGGTCAGACTGGGTGTCCCCCAGCTCGAGCTGCAGTTGGTGCCTGGTCCTCTGCAGGGAGGCATTTCTGGCATTCGCTACCCCCATGGCTTCAGCAGCCTCCTGCAACCTCATGGCCAGCTGCTTCCTGAGAAGGGGAGACTCAAGCAAATGGCAAGTGAAGCTGCAACCCTCAGGGGGCTCACCCAGTTTGTCCTGGATTAAAACAGTGCTTGGGTACAAAGCAGGGGGGGCCCTCTTTGTGCCTAGAGAACCCAGATGTCCGTGTGCGCTTTATTTTCACCTACGCTTTGCCAACCTCGTCTTGGAACTCAGGATCTCTACTCCTATAAATATTTGCTTAACTTTAAACCTTCTATCAGCATTACAGACTTTAAGGGTGACTTCATTAAGAAATGGGAGAGGGGCGCCTGGGTGGCTCAGTTGTTAAGCGACTGATCCCGGGGTCCTGGGATCGAGCCCCGCATCAGGCTCCTTGCTCAGCAGGAAGCCTGCTTCTCTCTCTGCCACTCCCCCTGCTTGTGTTCCCTCTCTCACTGTATCTCTCTCTGTCAAATAAATAAATAAATAAAATCTTTAGGGAAAGAAAAAATGGGAGAAAGAGAAGATTGTACCAAACACCCCACCAGCAGTAAGCAGTTGTTAAAAGTTCTTAGGCACATCTAGTCTTTAAAGATCTCCTTACTACATTGCTTCCAAGGAACATTCTTTGGTTCTCTCCTGCTCATTCTGTCTCCCTCTTATCATGTGGCTCCTAAACATGCCAAAATTCTGTCTTTTCTCTGAATTTTTTCTCCACCTCAGCTGCTCTTCTCAAATTTATATACTCAAATCCATCTCCCCATTGTTATGCTCACTTCCCAGGTCCCACTGCTCTCAGGGGGGACTCTAGCCCCTGCTGTTATCCCTCTAGCATCCTCTGAGATAGAGTGGTTTATTAAAGTGCTTCCTCCACCACCCCCACAATGCAGTGCCCTGAGGCTTTCTAATGGATGAAATATGTTCTCTTGCTTCCATCTCCTGCAGGGACGCTGGCAGCCCCATTCTTACCCATTCATTACACTTCTTAGATGAAAGGTACTGTGTGTACCAAAGCTCTTTCTGATCTACTATTATTAAACAGAAACAGATCCTCTGGAATGAAACACGTGCCACACAAGCAAGCCATCAGACCAATGTGGTCATAAAAACCCCTTTTTTGTTGGAATCCTGCAAAAACCAATCTGTGCTCGGCTTCCAGGAGAAATCTGAGCTCTAACAACTACTCCTTGCTCACCGACTTCCTAAACATAGCAACTTCACATCTTTGGTTCATTTTTCTTAAATGTTAAGAGGAGATTCTTTTTTTTTAAGATTTATTTATTTATTTGAGAGAGAGAGCATTTGGGGGAGGGGCAGAGGGACAGGGAGAGAGAGAGAGAGAGAGAATCTCCTGCAGACTCCCCGCTGAGCACGGAGTCTGATCCCACATCCCTGAGATCATGACCTGAGCCGAAACCAAGACTCCGGTGCTTAACTGACTGAGCCACCCAGGCGTCCCAACAAGAAATACCACATGGTGACTATAGTTAACAATCCTGTCTTGTATATTTGAAAGTTGCTGTGAGACTAGAGCTTTAATGGTCTCATCATAGCGACAACAAATTGTAATTACGTAGGGTAGAGGATGTGTTAACTAACTACATTGTGGTAAAGACTTTGCAATATGTACATATATCAAATCATCACATTGTATAACCTCAACGTATTTAATGGTATATAGGAGTTTGGGGCCCAGAGGAATCTAGACTTGGTCTCAGCAAGTCAATGTCAATATATATACAAATGTCAATTACATCTCAATAAAGCTGGAGCAGAAAGGAGATTCTGATGCTTTACCCCACCTAAAACAGGGGTCTTATAAAATAATTACATGTATTTTAATTACTTTAGAAATACTCAAATACTTCAGAAATACTAAAAAAATAGGGATTTTACTTTGGGTGACCAAATGTGTGGGGGGACCAAGGGGTTTCACCAGGACATGGAGCCATCAGTGCCCAAATCAGCAAGCCCACAACTCCATCAGGCAAAATGGGCAAGTTGGTCACCCTCATCTCACTGATAATACTGTCTACCTTTCATACCAACTACCATTTGTTCCTCAATTTGCCAACCATAAGTTCTTACTCTGTACTAGAATCTATAAGATATGGAAGATTAAGAAACCAAATCCCTATTCTTGGGGAAATGAAATTCAGAAACAGTCAACTGGGTCTCAGGTGAGCTTGATTCAGCTAAACCAACTCATCCTGTGAAGCCAATTAAAAAAAAAAAAATAGAATCCCAGATTTTTTTTTTTTTTTTTTTGTAGTTCTGTCTCCTTGGGGTATAATATAGACAATGTTTTATTTATTTGATATTCCATTAAGTTTTGGGGCTCTGAGTGGTTCAGTCAGTTACGCAGCTGACTCTTGATTTTGGCTCAGGCATGATCTCAATGTTGGGAGATTGAGTCCCACATAGGGCTCTACGCTGGGCATGGAGCCTGCTTAGGATTCTCTCTCTCCCTCTGCCCATCCCCTCTTACCCTCCCCCCCCCCCCCCCAACGCTCACACATGAGCTCTCTCTTTCTCTCTATCTCTCAAAAAAAATAATAATAAGTTTAAAGCAGAAGAGGTATTCGGGGGCGCCTGGGTGGCTCAGTTGGTTAAGCGACTGCCTTCGGCTCAGGTCATGATCCTGGAGTCCCTGGATCAAGTCCCACATCGGGATCCCTGCTTGGCAGGGAGTCTGCTTCTCCCTCTCCCGCTCCCCCCTCTTGTGCTCTCTCTCTCTCTCTCTCTCTCAAATAAATAAATAAATAAATCTTTAAAAAAAAAAAAAAAAGAAGAGGTATTCGGATATTACCATGTTGTCCATTATTTCTCTTTAGTTGTCATGTACTGCAGGACAACAATCTGTTAGCTCAACAAATTCATGTGGTCGTAAGCAGTCTATATGCTTTCCCTCTTTTCTACCCCTCCCAAAGAAACCTGCAAACACTGTCACTGGTAGGCACTTTCACCCACATTCTTCCATCATAGCAGAAAAAAAGTATCTTACTTTAGAAGCAAATGCCCTATTTCCAATATGAGGAGCCATTTCAGTTCAAAGCCCTACTTTCCCGTGGCCCAGCATTTTTCAAACATCTACCACAGGTATTCTTAGTATCTGTCATCCCAAAGCCCTTTTTAAGTTACTGCAGCTTCAGAGACAGATCACTTGGTGCCCCTCCAGAGACAGGACATAGCGACTGTTGAGCAAGTCCACAGGCACGTCTCTCAAAGATTTAGGTGAAGAACTGAAAAACAATATTTTTGGTTGAAACTAAAGAGAACTGGATTGATCTTCTCTGAAGTTTTGCTAAGCTGCCAAGCCAGGGACACACTCTTTTGAGTAAACCTTTAATGACTATAAAGCTGGGGTTGGCTTGACACTTCTCTCAAATTTACACAGTCCTTTGACCTCTGAACAAAATGCTTCAGTTCTACACCCTGGTACCAGGTCTTGATTCATCTAGGCCCCAAGCTCCTGTAGTTCCTGAGAAGGACTTCTAAAGCCTTTATGTAGTGTTGGCTATAAAACTGATATTCTAACCTTAGAGGTGGTCTGAGGGTGACTTCTTTTCAAAGAAATTCTTAGCACTTAAGGCATGACGACAGCTCCTGATATGTTTCCAGCCGTCTCTGTGCATCTTCTTCACAGAGCACTTTGTGGTCTCCAAGTCGTAGACCAGAGACATTACTGACTTTAATGTATGGAGACATGTACACACATGGACTCCATTATTTTAATGTTCCAAATCAAGTACATGATTCTAAGGGTTAGCCCATTTTCAAACCCTAGCTCAAGTCACGTCTTCTCTGAAGACTTGCCTTGTGCCCTAGAAAGAGCCTCCTTTCTTTCACGAGAACCTCTTTCTAGTTTTTATTACTCTATTATAATTGTTATTTTTTAGCCCCATCAGAGCATGTGCTCTTTGCCGGCCGTGGCTGTTTCAGCTTTGGTCTTGGGCTTATTCATGCACTTGGTACCAAGCGATTTGTTCAATGTCTACATGAGGCCTTTAAGACACAGTCACTCTCCTCATCCCCTGCTGATAACTACCTCTGGATTCAGGTCTGCCTTGCCCCACTCACTTGGCATCCTCCAAGTCCTCAGTCCTCTGGGCAGTGTCGTCTGCATACTTCATTCTCCACTGCACTGTTTCACTATTGCCTTTGGAGAGAGCCCAGAGCAGCTCAACCTTGGCCTCTTGTTTTTCCTCATACTGCTCTTGGAGAAGGTCACGGTCATGCTTGGCTGACTGCAGGGCCTGGGCCAGGGCACTCTGTGACTTAACAGACACAACACACATTAAAAAAGGGCATCGCTACCATTAACAACAAAGGGCTTGGAGGTGACATCTTTTTTTTTTTTTAGATGAGGTTAATAACAACCTGCCACAAATTCAAGCTGAACCTGAACCTAGTAAGATAATACCAGGGAAAGAATTTGGGATGAGAAAGGATCCAGTATCTAATTGCTACCGTTACAACAGGGAACAGTGTTCTATTTAGGGAAATGCCTGCCTGACTATGTGGGCTTCAGCAACTGGCAATAGTTCTGGAAATAGTGGGGAAATGCAAAGGTAGCAAGAACATTCCCTATCATCTAGGCAGGAAGATTTATAGTTAACACTATCTAAGATTGAGATCTTATTGGCCTAAATGGGATCACTGAGATTTGGTCCAGCTTTTCATTCATTGATGAAAAAACAAAATCTTTTATTTCACATGTAAATCTCTGAACACTATCTCTGATCACTTTAAAACAGCACTAGCCAGTAGAACTTTCTATAGATGAAAATACTTCAGGGGCACCTGGTGCCACAGTTGGTTAACTGTCCAACTCTTGGTTTTGGCTCAGGTCATGATCTCAGGGTTGTGAGATGGAGCCTCGCGTCAGGCTCCCTGCTCAGTATGGAGTCTGCTGGAGATTCTCTCTCCCTCTCCCTTTACCCCTCCTGCTTGTGTTTGCTCTCTCTCTCTAATAAATAAATCAATCCTATTTTAAAAAAAAAGAAAATATTTTATATATGCACCATCCAATATGGTAACCATAGCCACATGTAGCTACTGAACACTCAATATGTGCTTAGTACAATGTGTCGTCACAACTGAATTTTAGTTTTAATTTAAATAAACTTAAATTCACACAGCCACCTGTGGTTCAGTAGCAGCTACCATGGTGTTTAGACAGCAGAGCTGAGTTTAGTGAATATTCCTGTCACTTCCATGGCAGTCTGGTTAACCTAGAGGCATCATTCCCAAGAGATAACCTAGTCTAGTGGAGTCTGTGCCGGTCCTCATGGGTCCTTTCTGCAAATTAGAAAAAAAGCATCTTCTCAGTCCGTGGATGCAGTTCGGAGAGCACAAGGCTTAGTTAATGGCAGCCTCAGCCAGACACCCCTGGGCAGTTTGAAAGAGGAGCAACAATACAAAGTGA
The DNA here is from genome assembly GCF_029215605.1 of Mirounga angustirostris. Classification (NCBI taxonomy): domain Eukaryota; kingdom Metazoa; phylum Chordata; class Mammalia; order Carnivora; family Phocidae; genus Mirounga; species Mirounga angustirostris. Next base: position 54,258,369 of record NW_026991709.1, read on the forward strand.
CCCTGGGAAGGAGGCAGGCTTTGAAATCCAATAAAATTGGCTTTAAATTGTGATCCTACTCCTCTCACATATTTATTGAGCACCTGTTCAAGGCATTAGTGTTTACAGAAGTAAGTGAGATGAAGATAAAGCCTTTGCCCTAAGGAGCCATAAAGGGGTGAGAGGATACACAAAATGAACATATAAACAAATTAATTTTTTTAAATGCTGACAGTAGTAAGGAACTAAAACAGAATGACGATGCAGGCTGGTTGGCTCCTTTGCATCACTGCCCAAGGGTCTTGGGGGAAGGGCCTGTACGCAGTGGAAATAGCAGCTACGAAAGTCCTATGGCAGGAGTAATGGTGACTTGTATAAGGTAGAGAGGAGGCCTGTGCGGCTGGAGGGGAGGAAATGAGGGAAGAAGACGTATGACGTAAGGTGCAGGAGGAGGCCTGAGCCCAAGCAGAGGGGCCTCCGAGGCCAGCTGGAAGACACTGGGAAGTCAGCCAGAGAGATCTTCTAAAATCTCAATTAAGTCATCTCACTACCGGCAGCAATTCCTTCACGCTCTACTACTAGCTGTATGACCTTGGGCATGTTATTTTTCTTCTCAGAGCCTTGGTTTCTTCATGTAAAAAGATAGAATTCTACCCGTTTCCTAGGACTTATGTGAAGATTGAGATAACACGAGAGAAGTATCTAGCAGAATGTCTGGTGCACAAACCATGGTAGTCATTTAAAAAATACATACATAACATAGAAAATAAGGAGAGTGGAGGGAATGAAATAAAATATGTAAGAACAAAAGTCTACAGTCTCATGACCTGCACCTTAGAGTAGATGCCTTTGCAGGGAGATCATGTACAGTGAGGCACTGTGAGGTGTCAGGAACAAGGTGCCTCGAAGATGAACTAAGAATTAACTTGAAATATCAGAGCTCAAAGAATTTCTCCCTCACGGTAGTCACTCTGCTTTCTCTTAAAGGGCCACTTTCACTGGCGTCACCTGCTAGCAACATTATATACCCTCTTGGGAAGAAATGACCAATACGTATAGGTTATTGACAACTTAAAAGTAATATTGAACTCAGCCAGCCCCATTTACTTCATTCTGGTCTTTTATTTAATTGAACTTCTTGGTGCAATTCAGAATCAAAGATCCATAAAGAGCCTTGCTGACTTCCTGTTCACGTAATAATGCAAAATGGAAATACACAGGTTGCTTGCTCTATCTAAATCTGACAAACTGGACAAGCAGTTGGAGTCAGTGAGGAAGATCCTTCAGTGATGAAGTTCCTTCCCAGCACATACAAGGTCCACCATGTTCTTTTTCCCATAACTTCTGGGGCACTTTCCTCTCTTTCATAGAAGGAGATATTGAGGTTGACCCATCAAGCACTGTTTTTTTTCACACACACAGTCAAGTTACTGGTGAGAAATAATAGATGCCTTACTTTGGATTCCTCTTCCAGTTGCCCTCTCAGTTCTTCTATCTGCCGAGTGAAGCTGCTCCTTTCCCTGGAAGCCAGCTGGTTTATCAGAGCTTCCTTTTCTTCCAGCCTCCTCAGGAATTCTCCTACAGAGAGATTTCACAAAGTGAGTTAATCACGGCCTTCCTCCTCATCCACTGCCTCCTCCCGTAACTTGTTCACTTGAAGGGCAACCACAATGCCTCCTAACACATGTTTTTAATATTTAGCAAGGGTCTGAGAGTCCAGTTATCAGCAAAACCATGGCATGATCTGTTCCGGGATCGACAAAAGAGCCCTGATAAAGAACTGATTTTTAGCAGTAAGTTTGGGTAGATAACAGGTAATATTAGCTACCATATATTGAGACTCTTCTATGCAGCAGGTACTACGATCCAGCTTAATTCCCATAAGTCCGTGATCATGTTGGTATTATATTACCCACTTTAAAGAAGGGGAAACAGGGCAACTAACTTATATATGATTGAGACACAAACATGCATAGCCAGTATCTAGTGGAGGTAGATTCAAATTAAATTTTTAACCCTGAAGAACACATTCTTTTGTGTTATGCTCCCTTGTTTATTTTATGTGGCTCTACCAATTTCTGACTATATAATCTTCAGGTAATTACAACTTCTTTGCCTCATCTGTAAAATGAGGATAACAATAAAAAGTTGTTGGGGCGCCCGGGTGGCTCAGTCAGTTAAGCATCCGACTCTTGGTTTTGGCTCAGGTCATGATCTCAGGATCATGAGATAGAGCCCTGTGTCAGGCTCTGTGTTCATTGCAGAGTCTGCTTTAGATTCTCTCCTCTCTCTCTCCCTCTCCCTCTGGCCCCCACTCCCTGCTCGCACACTCTCTAAAATAAATAAAAATCTTTTAAAAATTGTTAATGGAAATTAAATGTGTTTTGTGATTAATGTGTTTTCACTAATGTGAATGTGTTTTGTAGACTGCTAAACAAATATTAGAAATTGTCATTAAATAGTGGAGGATAGGACCATGATGGGGGAAATTTCATTTTACAGTAGTCTACCCTGTCTTTTTTGCTGATGATAGGATGGCAATGCTTTGATTATTAGCAATGGTACCAAATACTGAGCCAATCCTGGGCAGAGGCGGTTGTTTCTGTAATGTAGTTAGTGCAACACTAAAAGCTCACAATTTTGTGACCCATTCACCTCTTGCTATAAACAAGTTCTAAAACTCCAGCATTATAAGAAAGCATCTGTTTTGGTTAAAGCAGCAATTCTCAAACTTTTTGGTCTCAGGAACACTTTATATGCTTAAAATTTATTGGGGACCCCAAAGAGATTTTGTTTACATGAATTTTATATTTAATAGACAGCATATTTGAAATTAAAAGAAAAATTTAAAATTCGTCTTAAAATTCATTTTCAAATAACAATAAAAATCTTAATGATGTGTTAATATGTTTCCCTAAACAATTTTTTAAGAGTAAAAACTATATTTTCCAAAAACACAAAAAAGTTAGCGAGAAAAATGACATTATTTTACATTTTTAAAAATCCCTGGCTTAATAAAAGCTAGATTTTCATATTTGCCTCTGAATGTGATCTATTGTAATACTGTTTTTATTAAATTATGTGAAGAAAATCTAGCCTGTCACAGATACATTGGAAAAGGGAGATGTATTTTCATAGCCTTTTCAGATAATTGTGACCATTATTTGATACTACACCAAAATTCAACAAATAGAAATTTCTTGAGGATTAGTTGCAGTATGTTCCTCTGTTACATTAAAATTCATGGGTCTATCTTACACTTTGAATGGATCTTTCACCTACACATGACTGTATAACATCATGAAGTGGTGATCTGAAGAATATGTGTTCACTGAATTACGCAGACCTTCCAAAATGTTGACACGTTCCAAACAACATTTAAAACGCATGTCTGTTAACAGCACTACTGATCTCATCAGAAAAGTCTTAAGAATTGAGAGCATCAGGCTCATGATGACATATACACATTTTCCAAAATCTGATTTTTGCCTAAAAGTTCCAATTTTATTATTGGCAACAAATAATGTCAGTTGTTTTCCTTGAAGCAACAGGCTCACTTTGTTCACTTTTGAGAAAATATCTGCCAAATACCTGAGTCAGAATAAACATAGTTTGTTTGTCAATCGTCCTTTTAAGTAAATAGGATGCTCCCTGAAAAGACCTGCTAGCTCAGCTCAGAACTTAATCACACATCATACTTCAGAGGGGAGGGGGATGGGGGGATGGGTGAAATAGGTGAAGGGGATTAAGAGCACACTTATTTCAGTGAGCACCGAGCAATGTATGGAATTGTTCAATCACTGTATTGTACACCTGAAACTAATATAACACTGTTAACTATGCTGGAATTAAAATAAAAAAACTTCATAAAAATAGAGAAGTGCTTTACACATACTTCATTTGTCAGAGAGAATATTAAAAAGATATATACTTGGGGTCAAGATACAATAAAATTAATTTTTACTGCTTCATTAAGGACATTCTCACTTAACACTGACATTTTTTTTTTCAAACTGTGACTACGTATCAGTGAATATAATGATTACTAGTACAGTGTGGTGCCACTCTCTTGATGCACGATGAGACTTCAGTAGTTTTAATTGTCACTGCTTTTGCAGCATCAATATAAATCGCAAAAGAACTTAAAAAGCAATCATCTTAACCTCATAGGCCCCCTCCAAGGGTCTTGATGATCGCCTGTGTTCTGTGGACCAAACTGAAAATCTCTGGGTGACAGCACCGTGTTGAAAAGGAGTCTGAAGAAATGCCAATCCACCAGGGGTTGAGACTGACATATCACGTATCCTACAGAACAAGTACCCACTTAACTTAATTGACCGCATTTACCACTGGTTTGCTTTGAAAGCAGAGTGTGAGATGTGGACAGGGCAGGGCATGAGACTAGTGGTAGTCGCAAAAAAGCAGCAAAAAATCTGGAGCATAGACCCAGTGAGGGGACGGCAGGTTTGGATAGGTAGATACTTAAATTTTAATTCACACAAAGCCAAACGGTGAAAGTAAGAATTAAAGGAAGGAAGAAAAGGTCCTCCATCCTGAGCAGAATTATCACCTCACACCCAGTTTCACTTCACTCACTTACCCACTAATTTCCTCATCAAAAAAGTGAGTGGAAAATTAATGCCAATAACTAGGGGGTGGTAGGCAGTGCCTATCACAACAATTTTGTACAGCACATCATGCGGGACCGGACATATGGGTATTCTTCAGTCTTGTCACTGGACTGTGGAGTCCACAGACTACATCCTAAATGGTAGAGATCAAATTGGGGGTTTTGTAACAAGGCCAAGTGTCACACACCCTGCCCCCACTATTAGAGTCCTCTTCAGTGTCCCTGCTAGAACCAAAAACACTTTCTTCTGGGTTTCTAGGTTTATAGTTCGTTTTACCAGCCCATTTTAATTTAGCTGTAATTCTAGATTTAACATCTAGAAACAGGTGCCCACTAGCAGGATGTGATATAGCCCAAATGGTCTTTATTCTCATTGTAAAGTGTGTGCCTCTGGACATCAAGAGTATTGTTTATTTTTATTGACCTAGGAATTTGATCTCTGGAAACATATTCCTAAAAATAATTCTAATTACAGAGAAACATCTAGCCACATGCTGTTCAAAGCAGAGAAACAAGTCAAGCTACAGGGCAAGGTTAAGTAAACCATGGTCCCTCTACTTGATGGATTAGAAGCAGCCATTATAAATGACTAAATATGCAAGATACAAAAAAAAAAAAACTTATGACAAATTGAAAAAGAAAAAACCCAAATAAATTGCCACAATGTAAAAGATTGGGAAAAAAAAAACCCCACAAAACACATAAAAAAACTATCATTAGTAGCTGATAGTAGAGAATAAAATGTGTACATTTTTCTACCTTTTATTTATCAAATGTTTGTGCAGCACCAATAAGTGGCAGGCATTGTTCTAGATGATTGACATACATCAGTGAATAAAACAAAGCTTACATGAAGCTTACATTCTTGCAGACAGAGATAGACAAATAAGCACATTTATCATGTCAAGTATGTAGTTTGTTTGAAGGTATTAAATACTATAAAAAAAGAAGCACAGAGAGAAAACGGATTGAGAACAGTCAAATGTCACCTTCTCAACAAGGCCTATACTGACATCCCCCAGATATCTGTTTGATTAACCCTCATCTTCAAGTCTCTGGAGAATTATTAGAGTATTCCAGGCAGAGGAAAAAGCTAGGGCAAGACCCTAGGATGTGAGTGTGCCTGGTGTGTTAAAAACATAGTCAAGGCAGAATGAGAGAAGGGTAAAGTAGTAGAAGAGGTCAGAGAGATAATGAGGGGCCCAATTACGTGGCCTTTGTAGGCCATTGTACAGACTATGGCTTTTACTAAGTGTAAAAAAAAAAAGTATGGGTTTATTATTGAAAATTAGAAAAAAATGTCTGTTTCAATGAGGTTGACATTATAAAAAGTCATGTCTTATAGGCTGTGTGGACAGCCCCTGCCATCCTTTGATCTTGGCAGTTGCTTCATCCAACTGCATATTGCTTTTCTCCTTCCTGAAGGAAGCTGGGCAGAGCCTCCCAAACCAGCACAGAGGTAACCCTCACCAGACAAGAGTGTATCTGTGGACAAGGTTAAATCAGAGGCTGCATTCCTCCCCTAGAATCTTTAAATGCTCACTCCGTTTCAGTGACTGACTGATCATCTCAGTTGTCCCTCCACCAGGCTGCTGGGACTGAGGCTCACTCACACCCAAAGCAGCACATTTACTTACCTTTCTCACTCCATAGCTTTGTCTTCTGTGCTTTCAGGTCATTTACCAACTGAGTCACTTCATCTAGTTTTGCATTTGCTTCATTCAAGCGCTCTTCATACAGACTACAGAGCTTCTCATAGTCCATGAGCTGAGAATGAAGGGTTGGATATGGTTCATGGAGTCCAGGCTGAAATAGCTGCATAAGAAAGGGGGGTGTGGTTTCTGGGACCCTTGTATTCTCTTCTGCTCTGAAGACCACAGCTAACATTTGGGAAGCTGTATCTTCTAATTTCAGCAAACACAATAAGCTCAAGGTCTGGGCCTTTAAGGGTCCAAATTTCTTAGGCTATAGATGTCCTATAGAAACTCAACTCTCTGGGTATTGGGACACTCTCTAGAATTCTTTGTTCTTCTAAAGGAGGAAACATGCCAAATATTGATGAAGTACATAATTACTTCCTGACATTATATTATATATTTAACCATCTTTCTCTCCCACTAGAATAGGTTTCATGAAAGTAGAGATTCTGTTTGATCACAGAGAATCCCTCAGTGCCTAGAATAGTGTCAAGCACATACGAGCAGCTCAATAAACAACTGGGGACAGGCAGAGGAGAGGGAAGGAACAGGGGAAGAAGAAAGGAAATCCAAAGGGCTGACCAAGCAGTATAGAAGAAAGAGGATAGATCTGAGCTGCAATGGCTTAATAATGGAAATTTGAACTGTGAAAGCAACTGCATCCTCTGGATCACTAAGGCTGCAGACTCAAGGTAACCCTGTTGAGTTAACACTTAAATTCTAAACTCCAATTTCTCCGATTGGGTTTTTCGTGCTTGCAGGAAAGGATATGCCATTTGGCCTTTGTACTTCTACCTGATTTAAGTAACCAAACTAACCATTAGATTTCTGCCACACCCTGGAACTAATGCTAGTAAGTTTGAGACTCAAGATTCTTAAACAGGACCAAGAGCTGCCAGATGTAAAGTGGTTGAATCTCCTTTACCTAGCTGTAGCTTGCATACTTGTTATTAATATGATCAGAAATTACATTGGTGGTTCTACAGATCTATAGTTCCACAGATAGCTGTTTGTTTTGCTCTTTACGTATATTAAATCTTAATCCATACAACAGTCCCATGAGATCTTTGTTTCTACAATGAGTGCTACAGAAAAGGAAGAATTAGGGATCACATCAATGGCATTCCAAGAAAATGGTGATGTGTGTGAAATCTGGTGGTGAGCCTAACAGTCTGAATGTTTACCTAATTTGCGGTGGTGTGGCAATGGCCAAGGACCAGAAACATTTAAAAGATGCCAGGTTTAGTCCTCTGGAAAACCCCTAAATCAGCAAAAGCCTTGGAGACCTCCAGCTAGAGCCAACTCTATGTTGAAGATTATTCTCTTCAAGCTTACACTAGTGACAACTCCCAATGAAAAACTACCAGATTGCATCTTCTTATAACCCCAAGGCAGTCTGCTATGCTTGACACAAAATAGGTACTTAATAAATGTTTAAGACAATCAAATTACTGCCTTAGTGGGAGATTGGCCAACATTCCCACTAAAGTTTATTTAGAGGTCATATTCAAGCTTTCCTTATAATCCCCAACCCCCAAATTTACTATTAACTTGGTCAAGATATCATCCACTGATTAGCAAACAAGTAAAGAGCCAAATCAGGTGCATGCTCATTTGGAGGCTGAAGAGGAATGTCATATAGTTCAAGCTCAAAGATGTCCTATAGCACACCCAGGATTGTTGGTGATTGTGCAACTAAACTTGGCAGAGATTTGATGGCCAGCTTCTTATACAATGTCATCAGAATCACGTAGGTTAGAGCCCTGAGGTTAAATGTCAGGCACACTCAAATATCCACTCTCCACTAGCTACTAGAAAAAAGCTATAGTAGTGAAATATGTAACGGTCTTTAGATGGTCTGAAATTTTTAATTATATTTTGAATGTTGAATAGTTTGCTCTCATTCTTAAAAGCAATTTGACAAAGTTGGCACACTCTTTTTTTTTTTTTCATCAAAATATCCCTCAAGAGTTCAGACTGACTCTGTTTTATAAATGTATGTATCTGCAGAGTAGGTAGCCACCTGGGTACACAGAAAAGACACTTGCTCTTAGGCATAGCTTCGTATGGTAGGTATTTCATGGGCAATGTTAACCACTGGCAGAGCCTTTTCAATCTACAATGTATTTTTTATAAGCAGGATCTGCAAAAGACATTGAAATTGTTTATCTAAAGGTAGCCTATACAGGGACATATCATTCAAATGGGTTGTAACTGAAGGTATAAATTCAAATTTAAGCACAAAGGATAGGCACTAAATTTTCATACCGGGAAAGAAGAGGTTAATGGAATAATGTATATTAATCTTAAAGCTGATTCTTAAAATGCAGCCTAAAAATGCTGTCTCCCAAAAATGCAGGAACCAATGGGAATTCAAAATAATCAAGATAATTGTGAGATTGCCTATAACTTCTAAATTTCCCTGGGCTTCTCTGTCAGCATAATATACTTTTTGAAAATGCTTCAGTTTCCACTGTACCACTGAGTATTGGCATTCCTGGCATTATAATTCAGGAAAAGATGAAATAAACAATTCAAGAAATATTTCAGTGTAATGTATATGCCTATGAGAGTGAACAGAATCAATTTATCTCACCAAGAAATATTTACAGCAGCAGCGGAATGTAGCCACCCACCAACATAAACAGGATTGGGAGTTGAGGCCCATCTCTACCATAATTGTATGACCTTGGGTAGTCACTGAACCTATGAGCCATAGAATTCCCAAGAGGCATATGTAGAAGTTAATGATAGTACTTGAGTATACAGGTTATGTGTATCATGTACTGAGTATGAGTAAAATAAGACCTAGTTTCTGCCTTAGAGATGCTTTCTATTTAAGCAAAGTTAAAAGACTATATAATGCAGTAGTACAAGAGGGATCCCAAAAGTGCTACAGTAATTCTGAAACAGATAAAGTCTCAATATGGAAAGTTGAACTTGAGCATTCCAGGGAGAGGGCTTAGTTTGGAAAAGGCATATTGGTGGAAAAAGGATATTTGATGGAAGGCAAACATTCTAGCTTGGCTGAAATAGAAGGCCCATGAAGCAAAGTAATGGAATCTAAAACTGGCAGGGCAAATTGAGTCAGATCACAGGCCAAAGGGTACTTTGAAAAGCAGCAGTTTGGAGTTCACTGTTAAGCAGGGACATGATTCTATAAAGCCATGTCTAGAGATATTCATATAGATACTATATAGGATAGATTGAAACAAAGAAAAACTAGAAGCAAAAAAGATAATTTAGGAAACCACTTTAATAGTCCAGTTAAAAGGTAATGAAAGTCCTACCTGCATGTGAGAATAGAATGGAAAACTGTAAGACAGTGAAGAATTGACCTGCTGTAAGAATTGATTGGAAAGCAAAGAACAAGAGAGGAAACAAATAATCAATTACAGGCCTAGAGCCTGGGTGATGGGAAGAAACAGGGTTCCAGTGACAGAAATGTCCAGAAGAAACACCAGATTCAGAAGAAGTTGATGAGTTTGGTTTTAGACACACTTATTTGAGGAAAGGAAGACATCACTGATCTTTGAAAGAACAACTTAAGAGAATACTTTTAAGAAGAGCAGGGGTAATAAAAGACAGCAGGGGTTACAGGATTGAGGAGGTAGTGAGGCATATATATCTGCTGGTGGGAGCTAGCTTCCTAACATGGCTCCCCAATGACCAACACCCTTGGTATTTACACTTTTGTATAGATGCCTACCCTTTGACTTCTAACTGAATCACTCCACTGCACTGTAAGTCTGCCTCACTAGAATTGTTGCAGCATCTGTCTTGGTCTCTTGCAATACTTGCTCTTGTGCCCTAAATTGCCTTGTAAGAAGTCCAGGTCCCCCATGTTTGCCATGCTATGAGGAAACCCACACTAGCCACATGGCAAGAAAGATTTCCAACTAGCCCCCAGCCATTCTAGTTAGTTGTACAGCCCAGGAGCCAGACATGAGAATGAATAAACCTTCAGATGACTCCAGTCTCAACTGCCATCTGAGCTAAGCCTGTCAACCCCAGAACCAAGAGAGATGATAATAAATTGCTGTTTCAAGCTACAAGGGTTGGGGATGATTTGTTATACAGCAATGGATAAATGGAACAATACTCTTTGGTTAAGGAGACAGAGGCGGATATGGATAGACTTTGCTTTCCTCTTCCTAGTATCCAAGGAAAAGTTTTTCTTATTTTGGTTTGTTTTTGCAATGGGTGAATAATGGTTATGTGGAAAAATTTTTTATTCTTTGGGACAAGAAAGAAAGAAATGGATGAGTATAAGAAAAATATAAGGTGAAGAGAGAAGTTATACTGAATGGTCTTGATCTTATCAGTTAGGTCTTACCATTTATTGAAAAGGATTTAGAAAGTCAGGGTTAGAATCTGAGGGAGGATTTTGTTTAAAATAAAACAGTGAATTAGAAGAATAAAGAACTTCTGAGCAGCAATGAAATTCTAGAGGAAATTGGAAAGTATGAAATTCATATCTAATTAGTATGGATTTACGGTGAACCTATCAACAGTTTTATGACTATGAATTCCTACTAAGACGTGCAGAAACAGAAGAATTCCTGAGGATAAACAAGAGGCACAGTAGACTATAAAGAGTAAGGACTTCTAGAGACTCATTTGGGCTGAGGAAAGCAAATGAAGCCTACAGGGCATGGAGGAAGAATGCTTTCATTGCTGAGAGAAAGAGGAGTCCACATAAAAGGAAGAATACAGAAGAGAAAGAGGAGAGAGGACTTAAATCTTTACTAGATTTACATTCTAAGATAATTGAGGGTGGGATGGCAGGGATAGTACGGAGAAAGAAAGGGAAGGAAAAGCAGGGTGGTTGTGTTTCTTTCTACTTAATGAGCTTTTTAAAGGGAATTAATGCTAAATATTTTAGGAGTCACTCAGTCTTTCTGAAGAAATGCTACATTTTTCTGGCTATAGTCCATGAAGGTTAAATTTTATTGTTGGTTTGTCTCTTTCCCAGATAACTTTACAAATTCTGCTCACAAGGAGAATGTGACTCTGGCTACAGACATACCTTGGAGATATTGCAGGCTCAGTGCCAGACCATGCAATAAAGGTAATATCATAATAAAGTGAGTCAGCGAATTTTTTGGTTTCCCAGTGCTCATAAACTATATTGTAGTCTATTAACTGTGTAATAGCATTATATCTAAAAAAATGTGTATGCCATAATTTAAAATGCTTTATTGCTAAAAAATGCTAACCATCATCTGAGCTTTCAGTGAGTCATAATCTTTTTGCCGGTGGAGGATCTTGCTCAACGTTGATGGCTGCTGATTGATCAAGGTGGTGGTTGCTGAAGGTTGGGGTGTCTGTGGCAATTTCTTAAAATAAGACAACAATGAGTTTTGACACAATTGACTCTTCCTTTCATAAATGATTTCTGTGTAGCATGTGATGCTGTTAGATTGCATTCTACCCATGGTAGAACTTCCTTCGAAATTGGAGTCAATCCTTTCAAACCCTGCTGCTGTTTTCTTTATCAATTAAGTTTATGTAATATTCTAAATCCTTTGTTACCACTTCAACAGTCTTCACAGCATCTTCACCAGGAGTAGATTCTGTCTCAAGAAACCACTTTCTTTGCTCATCCATAAATAGCAACTCCTTAGGTTAAAGTTGTGCCATGAGATTGCAGCCCTTCAATCCCATCTTCAGGCTCTACTTCTAATTCTAGTTCTCTTGCAATTTCCACCACATCTTCAGTTACTTCCTCCAGTGGAGTCTTGAACCTCTCAAAGTTATCCAGAAGGGTTTGGAACCAACTTCTTCAAAACTCCTGTTAATGTTGATATTTTGACGTCTTCCTATGAATCATGAACGTTCTTAATGTAGAATGTTCTTAATCTAGAATGGTGAATGCTTTCCAGAAGATTTTCAATTTACTTTGCCCAGATCCATCAGTGATGGATCTGTGGCAGCTATAGACCTAAAAAATGTATTTCTTAAATCATGAGATTTGAAAGTCAAAATGACTCCTTGATCCATGGGCTACAGAATGGCTGTTGTGTTAGCAGGCATGAAGACAACATGAATCTTGTTGTATATCTTCATTAGAGCTCTTCGGTGACCAGCTGCATTGTCAATGAGTAGTACCATTTTGAAAGGAATTTTCTTTTCCAAGCAGTAGGTCTCAACAGTGGGCTTCCAATATGTGCTATCATTCAGGCTTTGTCTTTCCATTCCTATAGCACAGGCAAAGTAGATTTAGCACAATTCTTAAGGGTCCTCAGGTTTTCAGAATGGCAAATGAGCATTAGCTTCAACTTTAGCCCCTAAAGTTAGCCTGTCCTTTGAAGCCAGGCATTGCCTTCTCCTCTCTAGCTATGAAAGTTCTGGATGGCATCTTCTTCAAATAGAAGACTGTCTACATTGAGTTTCTTTGATTAGGGTAGACACCTCCATGAATTACTTAAGCCAGATCTTCTGGAAAACTTGCTGCAATTTCTACATCAGTACTTGCTGCTTCACCTGGCACTTTTATATTATAGAGACAGCTTCTTTCCTTAAGCCTCATGAATGAACCTCAGCTAGCTTCAAACATGTCCTGCAGCTTCCTCACCTCTCTTGGCCTTCACAGAATTGGAGAGTTAGGCCCTTGCTCTGGATTAGGTTTTAGCTTAAGGGAATGATGTAGCCAGTTTGATCTCCTATCCAGACCATTAAAACTTTCTCCATTATCAGCAATAAGGCTGTTTCACTTGCTTATAATTCATGTGCTCACTGGAGTAGCACTTTTAATTTCCTTCAAGAATTTTTCCTTTGCATTCACAAGTTGGCTAACCATTTGGCACAAGAGGCCTAGCCAACTTTCAGCCTGTTTTGGCTTCCAAAATGCCTTCCTCACTAAGATTAATCATTTCTAGCTTTTGATTTAAAGTGAGAGATGTACAACTCTTCCTTTCACTTGAACACTCAGAAGTCATTTTAAAGTTATTAATTGGCCTAATTTCAATATTGTTGTGTCTCAGGGAATAGAGAGGCCTAAGGAGAGGGAGAGAGGAGAATGGCCATTTGGCAGAGCAGTCAGAACACACACATTTATCGATTAAGTCTGCCTTCTTATACTGGGCATGGTTCTTGGTGCCCCCAAACAATTACAACAATAACATCAAAGATCACTGATCATAGATCACCATAATAAATATAATCATAATGAAAAAGTTTGAAATGTGAGAATTACCAAACTGTGGCACAGAGACATGGAGTGAGAAAATGCTGTTAGATAAATGGCACCAATAGACTTGCTCAACTTAGGGCTGCCACAAGCTTTCAATGGTAAAAAAACACAGTATCTGTGAAGCACAATGAAGCAAAGCTCAATAAAATGTTGTATGTATTTGTTCTGCTTAACCTAACATAAGCCTTTTCTCAAATACCAGAAGGTAGGATGGCCATTACCTGTGATCTGATACTAGTCATTTGATAAAAGAGCTTGTACTGTATGGACTAATGGGCTCAGTGAAGAAAGAACATATGGTGAAACGTCCTTCTAAGTGCTGGCTGGTGAAAGAGGTGCCAGAAAAGATGAGGGGGAAAAGGTCTCTCCTGTTAGCAAAGCTCTTTTTGTCCACCATTCATTGAGACAAACACTAGAGTGTCTGAGCCACCCCCAAGGAGTGTTCCCACTCAATGCCATTTTTCAAGAGAGACACGCCACTCACATAACTAGTGGCTTCACTTTTCACCCTACTTATTTATGTTGTCACCAGAAAGATCCACAAGAAACATGGACTGGAATTCCAATAAAACCAGAAGCTACTATCAGGCTACATTAAGGTAATAGCCACGTGACCTTCACAATGTCCACTGAGATTAAGCCAGATTCTAGTCAATCTAAAGAACTATAGCCTCCATTAGCAAACACCTCAAGTCACCAATCTTGTTTATTTTTCTTTCCCTTCCCCTCCCCCACCTACTTTCATGTTCTGAAGTCTGTAAAGTAGACTTAGGAATGTTTACCTTAGCTCTGGTCATCTGCTCAACATTGGTCAGGAGGTCATCCACTTCTAGCTGCAAGTCACTCTTGTCTTTTTCTAATTTCTGCTTGACCTGTTGTAAATTTTCAAGCCGACCTTGGAGCTCAGCCAGGCTGTCTGCATGTCTCTTCTTCAAAGTGGCAGAAGTTGCCTCGAAGTACAGTGTAGCCTCTTCCATGTCTCAGTGAAGCTTCTGAAATTTTGTTTCCTGTTTCTTAGTTATGTCCAGTTGAGCCAAACTGGTACCTCCTGCCTCCTCCAGCCTCTCATTCAAGGCTTCCAATTCTTGGGTGAGGTCAGCTCTCTCCCTTTCCATCTTAGCTCGGGTGGTCCTTTCAACTTCCAGTTCCCTTTTTAAAGCCTGTATCTTTATCTGTAGCAATAAATAATTTTGACTTTTATAAAGCACTTGTAGCATATTTTATAGAAGAGCTTTACTGTACTTTTTATACATTTCTCAACACTAAGAAAAGTCACATAACACTCTTGGTTCCCATTTTATACAAAGAAGATGGAATACAGAGAGATTAAATTATTTTCTCCAAATCAGTACAAAAACCAGAATTCAAATGTGCAGTTCCTCCAGATCTCCCAGTCCTTGGTGATGAGCAACTTCATAAATTCTATACATGGACGGGAAACTACAGTAAAGAGCACTTTCCAAAGCAATAAGGAAACATTTTTCATACAACAAGAAAAAAATTTAAAGAGATTTAATAAAAACTAACACGATGAATTTTATATACAATACCTCACTCC
This sequence comes from Mirounga angustirostris, assembly GCF_029215605.1. Taxonomy (NCBI): domain Eukaryota; kingdom Metazoa; phylum Chordata; class Mammalia; order Carnivora; family Phocidae; genus Mirounga; species Mirounga angustirostris. Next base: position 54,273,428 of record NW_026991709.1, read on the forward strand.
TCTAGAATTAGTTTACCAATCTCAATTATTGGGAACTTGAGCAAATATCTGAAGAATAGAATGAATATCTCTGATATCCAATATCCAAGCAACTCACTCATAAGAAAGAGCATCAATGTAATTTTACACACAATTCTGACAAACTTGGTTACTTGGCTCCTTAGTCTGCAGGTGATTTCAAGTACCAGGAAATCTGATGTAACAAATGAGAATTGGTGGAGGAATGAGGACTGCTACCATGAATAGTAATCTGATACTATTAGAGGAAGAATTACCAGATAAAGGAAATTAGTGATAAGAACCCCCAGAGCCCAAAACCCTTTTAGTGTAAGGGCAAATAGCTCTACAAATCTTGATAGCATCATTGGAATACAGGGAAGCCACTGATGTTCATTAACATTGCCTTTAATAATTAGGCATAGATTAGGGGTGAAAAAGGATAAGATCTATTTTAGAATATGTCTTCCTTTCCTTTAAATAAGAGTACCATGGCTAGAGAATGCTGATTTCTAGATCATGCCAATACGTAGGCTACCAGATCTGTAGATGAGTTATGACAGAAAAGGTGCTAAAAAAATGTATGACTTCCACACCCAAGTAAACACGATCACCTTCCAACGAGTTATTTTGGGATCCAATAACTTTATCCCAAACAATACTATCATTAAACCAAACATTTCTGAAGCATCTCCTCAGAAATAATCTTTAGAGCATTTTTTTAAGTCATCAAGGGAAGAGAATTTGTCTTTTGGATAAACTGAAACTTCTGAGTCTTTTTATTTTGGATAAAGTCAAGTATCATTTGAAGACAAGCCCGGTGAATATGATAGATAATCGCTTGGAGATTAATATTGTGTTTGAAATCATGCCTATAAATCAGTGAGACTGACTTTCTTATTCAGCTCAAAATGTCTCAGAAAATAATTATCAGAAAGAGGCTCAAAATTATTTTGAGTAATGGCTATATTACTGAGATAAATATTTAGCTCCAAAGGAAAGACATCTATCATACAGATGTATATGCATACAGCATATGTAAGGAGTTATATATATGTGTGTGTATGTATATGTATATACCCATACATACTTATATTACTCTATAACATGGTCAAATAGTATAAAACAGCTACCTGGTCTAAAACTTATAAATAGCTTCCCATTATTAAATAATGTTTTGAGACTACAAGTAGATACAAAACAGATTTTCAGCACAGAAACGGAATTGCCTTCTAATCACAAAGACTAATCATTATAAAAAATTAAATTGCTAACACTGAATGCTTACCATGGATCAGGCTCTATGCTTACCACTTAAATGTAGTGTTGCATTTAATAAATTAGCTCAAGGTTGTCAGGAAGATTAATAACTGAAAAAATAAATGCCTAGGATTTTAGCACAATGTTTGGTTCACCGCAAATATTCAACAAATTATCTGTGTTTTTATAGATAAGAAAATCTAAGTTTAAAAAGTAATTTTCCCAAGTCACCTATCTGGGGAATGCCACAGTCTCCCTTCTTAACCACTGCTCTTTTCTGCTTCTGTCCATAGTTGGCTAAGCGTATGGATACCCTGACAAAGCATTTGTTACTGAAGTACCTATTATCACCCGTGAATCTACATATAGCTACACACAGGTATTTGATAAATGATTACCTGAAGCTCTTTAGCCATATTTTGAAGCTGAGCCACCAGGCCTTTCTCCTTCTCCACCTTTAAATTCATCTGATTCATCTCTAGTTCTTTCCTGTTAGGGAAAAATGTATCAAATGGAATTGTTTAGAGTGATAACATTTGGCTTGAATATTTTAAAAATTATACTAATGACACATGAATTCATTCTCATTGCAAAAACTCAACTATTATATCTATATCTGAAATCTCCTTGGCTATCACACCCAATCTTTGTTCCTTCCCTAGAGGTAAACACCATTATCAGTTTGGTATGAATCCTTCCAGACATTTTTCTAAGTATTGACATACATTTGTGCTTATATATCGGTAGAAATAGTTTCATTTTCTTTACTGTGAAAGGTATAATATGGTATGTATTTGTATTTATAGTTCCATAACTTATTTTTAACCCAGTAACACATTGGAGGTTTTTCCATGTCTTATTTTTAACCCAATAACACATTGGAGGTTTTTCCATGTTGGCCCACACAAAAATGACTTCATTTAAAAATTAACTGTGACATACTATTCCATGATTTAGACATGCTGTAATTTATCCATTTCCCTATTAATAAGCCCTTAAGTTTTCCCTAATATTTTCCTTTTGTAAATAACACTGTTCATATCCATGCCCTCTTGTGTACACGTGAGTGTTTCCTTAGAGTGGCTACAAAGCAGGGAATCCCTGGGTCAAGTATAAGTGTGTGCTTAAAATTATATAACCCTGCCCTTTGCCCTGCAATAGCAGTGTGAGATTATTCCTCTACATTTACACTTAATATTAGCATACTTCTAAATTTTTCCTAGTCGGAGAGAGATTAGAATGTCTTTCTTTTTAACGTCTTTGTTTAACAGTGAGGCAGCATCTTGTCAACTATGAGGAATCAAAAATGGCCAAGGAGCCAAATAAACCACCTGGTGGTATCCTTTAATCATTTGTCTGCTAGGCTGTTCATATAATTATTGAACTATAGATTTCCTTTTAGTATTCTTATTTTCTGATTTCTGCTGCAAATATTTCTCCCATCTTATATAATTTGTTCTGATTTTGTGTTGTGTTTTGCCACATAAATGTTTAAATATTTGATATCATTAGATGTATCAAAATATTCTTTTTCTGTCTTTGGCTTTTGTCACTTATTCTAGAAAACTTAACCTGCCATTTTACCCAAGACCTTTCACCTATATTTTCTTCCAATGATTTTTGTTGTCTTTATTGTGGTAAGAACATTTAACATGAGATCTACTCTCTTAACAAATATTTAAGTGCACAATACACTAATGCTAACTGTAGGTACGTTGTTGTACAGCAGATTTCTAGAACTCAGTCATCTTGCATAACTGAAACTTCATACCTGTTAAATAATATCCCTATTTTCCACTCCCTCCAGCCCCTAGCACTCCCCGTTCTACTCTGTTTCTACAAGTTTGACTATTTTAGATGTCTCATATAGATACAATCACGAAGTATTTGTTCTTTTATGATTCCCTATTTCACTTAGCATAGTATCCTCCAGGTTCATCTATGGTGTCACATATGGCAGGGTTTCCTTCTTCTTAAAGGCTGAATAATATTCCATTATATGTAGACACCACATTTTCTTTATCCATTTATCCATCAGTGGACAGTTAGGTTGCTTCTTTGTCTTAGCTATTGTAAATAATGCTGCATCTTCTAGTGGTTAGCCTTGTTTTCACATTTAATTCTTTAATGCAACTGGATTTTGTGTGTGTGAATAGTGCGAGGTAGAAATTTAACTTTCATCTCAGACAATGAATAGCTAATGATCTCAGCACCATTTATTAAGTACTCTATCCAGTCATCACTAATTCGAAATGCCACCTTTATCATGTATTTTTTATATATACATAGGTCCATTTAGAGAAAAAGTTTTATAGTTAAGTTGTACCTTTCTAAAAACACAGATTTCTAAAATGCCAGAGCTCTTTGACTTAGGGCCTACAAGGACATGGGGCATCATCTTCACTTTGCTGAGCTGAAACGTCATCTTAAAATTGAATGCTCAGGGACCTCTATCATAGTTTCAAAGTTCCACACATTTATAGGATTACTTATTTCTTCTTTTCCAAACATCTATCAAGTCCAGTAACTTCTTAGAGTATTAATCAAGCCTGAACATGAGCATGTATCATGGCAACTCACACACACAGAAAAACCAGAGACTCATAGCTACTCACTTGACTCTCTTCTCTTCTTCCCTGTAACCCTAGTGAACGACACGTTCCCAGCTTTATCCTGGTCTTACCTCACTCTTGGGCCTCACTGCTTCCCCCTTTTATTTGATCTATTCGCAATAACTTGAAAATCCCTAATGGTTAGAATTAAAGTCTAGCTAAGCAGGGGATGACAAGACAAGATGAGAAAGTCCATTTCACTGAGTAGTGAAACTAAACTGAGGGCCCATTTTGCCCTAAGTTCATGTGAGCCGAAAGTTCCACTAATTTTCATTGTTATGTTTTGCTTTAAATTTTAAGATTGGATATTTCTATGGTAAATTAGTTGATAGAAAAGCTATATAAATAACAATGAAGTTATATCTGGTAAACTTTTTTAAAGTGACCAGAGGCCTGTATTGAACTTCACATTAGGATTTTTTTGTTTTTATTGGGTTTTTATTATTAATTATTATTATTATTTACATTTATTCCAGTGGTTTCATCATGAGTAAAAGAGGTGAGCCATTCTTATCTTTGGACTTGTAGCCTCAAATTTCAATAATTCACATCTCATATGCATTACACCTTTCTTTCCCACCTGCTAGTCAGATACCTTCTCAGTCATATTCTTCTCAATTATGCATTTACTCTCTTTTTACAAACATATAATAAAGTCCAGCAAAAAAAAAAAAAAAATCATTTCCTAGGCTTGTTATCTTCCCCTACAGGTCTTAAGACATCTGGCCCTGGAGTCATGAGGATCAATGACATGAGAGAGCAGTTCCATCCGCCCTAAGGTCTTCCGGAATGTTGCGTCAACAGCAAGGTGGCTTACTTGCTCAGCTTCTCTGCCAGTTGCACCTGGCCGCTCTCCAGGTGCTCCATACTCACACACTGCAGCTTAAAATCGCCCTCCAGTTTGCTCTTTTCCCTCTCACAGTTCATTCTTGCTTTCCTCTCCTGACCTTCAAGCTGACAAAAGGAGGTATTATTTAGCCAAATAAATTGGTAAAGTTTATACTTCACTAGATGTGTTCATGAACACTTACCTTCTGAAAAAAGAAAGAAAAATACAAACACATATTATGTAAATGATGCCCAGCTGTGTAGATATCTTAAAATAAATATTGCATGCATTGATAAGACAACAAAAAATCTAGAAATTACAGTGATGAAAGACAACTTTGGAGATTAAGGAGTATGAGCTCTGTCCTAAGAAAGGAGCCAATAATAAAAGCCAGGGAGCCCTTATTTGATTGTTTCTCACTGATGGGAAGCCCACTTCTTCATACGGCAGCTCATTTCATGGGTGGATAAGTCCATTTACTCAGGAGTGCTTCCTCATAAGAAGCCAAAACATTCTCTGTAAATTCTTCCCATGAGTCTAAGCTCAGCTCCCTGGAGCAACACCAAGAAAATCTATCTCCACACAATCATCTATGAATATGAGGCAGCTGTCCTGAATCTCCCAACTCAGTATCACAGACCCTTTCATACACATCTCACATGGCATGACTTCCACACCTCCTATTTTCTAGTCCATAACATTATGTCAGATTCTGGTTCCCCACCAGGGTGGTCGGAACTGTCAGAAGTTCAACAGGTCAACTTAGCACTGTCAACAATATTGAGGTTGGTTTAGCAGGAGGCTAGATAACGGTTACAGTATGGCTATTTGTTCACGGATATATTGAAATGTTTACTTTTCAGCAGTAGAAGCTATTTCCTGTAACCAGCAAAATATATGAAATTCAAACAGGAGGAGGAGGGAGAATTTCTGGAAGGAGTGTGTAAAAACCTGAAAGTAGATGAACTCCTGGAGAGAACAAGTGAGTGTGTGTGCTTGTGTGCGTGCGTGAGAGCGTGCTAAAGAGCAAGCGAGCAAGCAAGCAAGCGAGCAAGCGAGCGAGAGAGTGCACGTGCGAGCACACACATACACAGTAAATCCTCATATTGAGGCTTTGTGAGACACACAATCAGTGGAAATAGGAAGAAAATTGAGACAACGAACAGGTAATAGAGGAAACTGATAGAAAGACATGAGGAAAAAGAAGTAATTCGAATAAAAAACCACACCACCCTTGTCAGCAATTTTATAAAGGCTAAGCTTTTGGAACTAATAAGAGAGTGAACGCATCAGCTCTGGCAGCTGGGGGCGGGAAGGAAGAACCGTGAAGCTACCGTGAAGAATGGTTTGAAACATCTTTATTGGGCGCCTGGGCGGCTCAGTTGGTTAAGCGACTGCCTTCGGCTCAGGTCATGATCCTGGAGTCCCGGGATCGAGTCCCACATCGGGCTCCCTGCTTGGCAGGGAGTCTGCTTCTCCCTCTGACCCTCCTCCCTCTCATGCTCTCTGTCTCTCATTGTCTCTCTCACAAATAAAATCTTAAAAAAAAAAATCTTTATTTCACGGGGTGTTTGGAGGCAGAACAGGGGACACCAGCTTTAGAATCTTACAAGTATTTTCCCAAAGCATAGGTCGAACACAGCTTGTGATTTACATACCTTTCAATTATAAATAAGCCTCAACACACCACTGGAGACACAACAGGGCTTTTGAACTAATCTTTCAACACTAGTGTCAAAGAGAGAACCAGCATATCTGTCGGGCAAAACACCAGGTTCTGTGGGAGCTATGGGGAAAAACAATCAGTCACTTAGAGGGATAACCCTTTATAATTCCTCTCAATGTTCCTCTCCCACTGCCCAGGGTTGTGTGAAGGCTGCATTTAAAAACTGACAGATTACATGCTGGGGCTTCTCTTACGCAGAAATGGTTCAGTGTACATCAAGAAACAAATAAACCAGGGGTGCCTGGGTGGCTCAGTCGTTAAGCGTCTGCCTTCGGCTCAGGTCGTGATCTCAGGGTCTTGGGATCGAGCCCCGCATCGGGCTCCCTGCTCTGCGGGAAGCCTGCTTCTCCCTCTCCCACTCCCCCTGCTTGTGTTCCCTCTCTCGCTGTGTCTCTGTCAAATAAATAAATAAAATCTTTAGAAAAAAAAGAAATAAACCTCTGTTTCTAAATATTAAAGATACAAGCCATGCTACTAAGTTTTCCCCAAGCTGTCGAGATAAATTAAGTAAAAATCAGAGGTTTGTATACATGCAGACGGCTAACTAGCGAGACACACCACCACCTACCTCATGTACTTGCCGTTCCACTTTCAACTTGGCTTTGCTCAGGCTGCTGAGTTTGTCCTCCTCTGTGAGCAGGTCGTCCAGCGTCTGCTGATGGGCCCCCTGCATGACCTTGGCCACTCTGTTAAGTTTGCTCATATGCTCATTTAGAGACTCCACTTCCTCAGTCAGGTTCTTGACCCGTGGGAAGAAGACAGTGAGAGCAGCATTAGAGGTTCCACTGACAGGGTGGGCATAACGCTAGGGGCTATTTCAAGTACAGTCTCAAGAGGAATCCAATGTCAGAAAGAACCAAAGTTAGCTAAATTCCCAATATATTTTAAAAACTCTAAATTCACTCTTTCTTACACACACACACACACACACACACACAGACTTAGGGAATGGGGTATTCTGGCAAAGCAGATATCAAGATAGCTTATTTGATGGCCAGGTTTCAGAGCGTCGTATTATTATATAACAAGAACACCACAAAAGGTAGTTTTCTGAGTACTCAAGGGGCATGTAGCAATCTTGTTGTGTCTCGGATCCTGAGCGTGGCAATCAAAGAAGAGTTCCAGCTGTTCAAACATGCAAAAATAGAAGCTGGCTGTATCAGGCCCACATGCTTTTTATGAAAGGGAACCAACGGCCCAAGAGTTGCTATTTAATCGTCTGCCAAAACTACAGTGTCATTCCAGAGACCAGTTGTTTATCAGAGGTTGGATACAGACTCCTCAGCTAGTTTCAATCTGTACACAGAGGCACAAGTTAAAACCCTCAACTGAAATGAACGGAATGTCAAAATCTGTAACTGCAATTAACATCTTCAAGGTCGAACTTCAAATAATTAATGACAGAGCTGGGTTTGTCATCCCAAATCACCTTTCAGTAAAGTGCATCATGCTCGCTCTCCTTCCAAAAAAGGTACTCAGAGGCCCGATGAAACTATTCTGTTCTTTCTACTAGATTTCGGGTATAATAAGATTGAAACAAGTGAAGATGTTTCCTTTGGAAAATTAAGCGGGGTTCCATAAATTTGAATTGGAAATTTGAATCGGGACAGTACAGTTCATCGGACCCTTCATTTTATGCCAGTTTCGACTCGGACTGCTGTAAAGTTGCAGGCTACCGAGTTCATTCTTTTGAGCTGAGCAAGTCTGGTACTGGAACCTGATGGGGGGTGGGATTCGGGCACCCAGGCCTCCCTAACATTATCAAAAAAGTACCTTGTGCTCTGTAGCACGCTTCTCCTTCTGTGACTTCACCAATATTGTTTCCAGGTCATCGATTTCTTTCTTCAACTCGGAACATTCATCTTCGAGCTTCTGCCCCCTGGCAGTCAGCTCGGAATTTATCTCGTCTTCTTCCTCCACCCGCGCAGACAGCACCTTGACTCTGGCCTCCAGCTGGATCTTGGATTTAATCAGCGACTCGCACTGCTCTTCAACATTTGCCAGGGTCTCTTGCTCCTGCCATGATGAGGAGAAAATTGTTGCCAACAGCTGGAAATTTATCAGCTAGACGAAAATGCTGCTTAACGCATAGCAAAGAGATAATTGCCTGCCCTGTGACCAGCACTTTCACCTGCCTTTCCTCAGCAGGTGAAATAAAATTCCCACTTCCCTGATCCTATTGTTGAGAAGTAGAGGAGTTGCTTTGTGCTTGGAGGTGCTTTTGATCTTTCAGGCCATTCAGTAGATTAGATTACCTCTTCTAAAGCACTTAATAGGATCCTGGTGGCCTAAAGGATCTAACATGCCTCCAAAAATCAGTGGCGTACTGCTTAACTCACAGCTTCTGGAAGCATCCACATGGGCATAGAGTTTGAGGTTTGATACCTGCTCAGAATACAGTCTTTTAGGAAAGGAATGTTCCCGCAGACACTAGAATATTTATAATATTATTGTAAGTGCCCTAATGCACTTGTTTTATATAAACATACATATATATATCTTCAACAAGTAGAATTGTATATTTTTTATTTATAGGCTGAATTTAGAATTCATAAATTTTACTTGCAAGTTACTAACTAGATTTCACTATTATTTCCAATGAAAATCTTTTCCTCAATGATTCTGCCAGTGTTAACTTCCACAAATTATACAAGTGTAAAATAGTCTTTCCTTTTATCCTTCCAAATATCCTACCTCCAAGTCTCTATTGATTGACTCAATTGTTCCTATGTTATGGGTCAAATAAAAAAATGAAGAGGTCAATTGCCTTTTTGCTATAAAAAATGTTTTATAACTTTGAACCTCTCTAATTTGTGTTAGAGGCTAAATAAGACCCCTTCTTTGTGAGCAAGTTCTTAATAAATATAGGTCTCATTGCAACATCACATACATCTCCATCTTCCATCTCTAGACCTCATCATTCATCCTTTGCAATATGCCACTCTGGGAAATTTATTATTTTTTAAAGATTTATTTATTTATTTGAGAGTAAAGGGGGTATGCAAGTGGGCAGAGAAAGAATCTTCAAGCAGACTCCCCACTGAGCGTGGAGCCAGATGCAGGGCTCTATCCTAGGACCCTGAGATCATGACCTGAACTGAAATCAAGAGCTGGCCGCTCAACCAACTGAGCCAGTCAGGCACCCCCAGCAATTTTTTTATTATGTTAGTCACCATACAGTACTTCATTAGTTTCTGATGTAGTGTTCCATGATTCATTATTTGCATATAACACCCTGTGCTTATTGCAATACATGCCCTCCTTAATACCTATCACTGGGCTACCCCATCCCTCCACCCCCCTCCCTTCTGAAACCCTCAGTTGGTTTCCTGGAGTTCATAGTCTCTCATGGTTCCTCTCCCACTCTGATTTTCCTCCCTTCACCCCCAGCAATTTATTAACTATCTATTTGCCTGGCTTAAGTTGTTTGGGAGTGCAAACTGGTGCGACCACTCTGAAAAACAGCATGGAGTTTCCCCAAAAAGTTAAAAATAGAACGACCCTATGATCCAGCAATTGCACTACTAGGTATTTACCCAAAGGATACAAAAATATAGATTTGAAGGAGCACATGTACCCTGGTGTTTATAGCAGCATTATCAACAATAGCCAAATTATGGAAAGGGCTCAAATGTCCATTGACTGATGAATGGAAAAAGAAGATGTGGTGTATGGAAAAAGAAGATGTGGTGTGTGTGTGTGTGTGTATATATATATATAATGTATATATATATATATATATATATAATGTATATATATATATATAATGGATGTGGTGTGTATATATATATAATGGAATACTACTCAGCAATCAAAAGGAGTCTTGCCATTTGCAATGACATGGATGGAGCTAGAGAGTATACTGCTAAGTGAAATAATCAGAAAAAGACAATACCATATGATTTCACTCCTATGTGGAATTTAAGGAACAAAACGGATGAACATAGAGGAAGGGAAAAAAAAGAGGAAAGCAAACCATAAGAGACTCTTAACTATGAGAACAAACTGAAGGTTGCTGGAAGGAGGTGGGTGGGGATGGGCTAGATGGGTGATGTGTATTAAGGAGGGCACTAGTTGTGTTGAGCACTGGGTGTTATATGTAAGTGATGAATCACCACTATATTCTACTCTTGAAACCAATAGTACGCTATATCTTAACTAGAATTTAAATAAAAATTTGAGGAAAAAAGAGAAGAAAATGGCAAAATTCTAGGCCATTGATTTCTGGCTAACTCTTAAGAATGGACATCTGCCAACAAATGGGGCTCAAAAAGGCACAGATGGGGAAGGCATAGAATAGTAAATCTCCAAAATCACTGAGGACCAAAAGAAAAGGGATAAATTAAAAGCAAACAAAAACGTCAAAGCAGAAAGGGTCCATGCAAATCAGAGAAGCTTTCAATGTTCAGGAAATAATGGGAACATTTGATCTTAGTTCACACCAGGTTGACAAGCAGAATGCTTATTTGCTCTATTCCATTCAGTATGTGTACTGGACCGGTCACCGTCACTGAATGAAGAAGACAGTCCAATCGACCATCATTGATCCCTTCATTAAACACGACAGCAGGATTTGGGGGCCAGCTGAGCAATGGTGTGGCAGGTTAACAGTAGGAACATTCCTTCCCTGAGAGCAGTTAATAATGTTAATCAGAATGGGTTCACTCAGTTCTGCTGGTATTTTGAGTAAGTGAATGATTTGAAAAGAATCTTTGTTTCTTTGATCCCTACTGTGTTCAGTTGTGTCCCTTAAAAATAAATAATAATAAAATAATGTCATAGCTCTGTCAACTTTTAAAATCTCTGTTACAATTTAAACTCATCTCAGCCTTCCTGGGTTTGCCCCCATGGGCTTCCATGGGTTTCCCATGTTCCTCATGCTGATCCTTTATCAGGTATCCCAGGCTTTTACCTACCATCCCCTGCACGAGTTGGGTCCATTTCTATCTCCCATATCAGCCTAGGTAGCACTGGCCACTCTCTCTGTTGACAGGAAGAATGATGAAAGCTGGGAGGTCAGGTCTCATCCAAAGCTGCCTCTCCCCAAGCCACACAAAATATGATATTACAAAAAAACAAAAGGTGATTTTCACAGTATGAATTTAAAGTAGGTTTGGAGTGGGGCTCAGGAATTTGTATTTCTAACAAGTATCCCAGGTGAGGCTGAAATACACTAAAATTCTGAAACCAATATTATGTTAACTGTGTATCAGAAATATGGGTCTGGGGGCACCTGGGTGGCTCAGTCAGTTAAGCATCTGCCTTCGGTTCAGGTCATGACCCCAGGGTCCTAGGATCAAGCCCTACATCGTAGTGGGGGGGCTCAGCGGGAAGCCTGCTTCTCCCTCTCCCACTCCCCCTGCTTGTGTTCCCATTCTCGCTGTGTCTCTCTCTGTCAAATAAATAAATAAAATCTTTTAAAAACAAAAGAAAGAAAAATATGGGCCTGGGTGAAATTCATCTGCAAAATATGGCCATTTGGAACACTGATGAATAGCATAACCCCCAGATAAAAGAATAACTTGGATCAGTCTAAAATTACTAAATTTTCTCTGTTTTCTGTAAGTTCAAAAATCAGGAAAAAATGTTCTATAATTGTATTGTATAAATTGTATTATAAATTGTATATAGTTGTACTGGAACCCAGTATTTTTTAACTTAGCACTGTGGTTAAGTGGGGTGGAGAATATAACAATGGAGAAAATCTTCTCTCTGCCTTTTGGATGTTTGAGGATAAGAGCAGTCCTGGTGATGACAGAGGAGGAATGTATAAGGCAGTGAGTAATGGCACACCGGTATCAGATTGGAGATGGAGGCTCGGATGCCAAGGCCAAGGGTCTGGAATCTATAATGCACATATTGCAGGATCTGAAACTTATTCATCAGGGAAGCAACATGATGTTTGTTTAAGACAATGGTTCTCAATCCTAACTGGATAGCAGAATCACCCATATAGATTATTTGAACCCACCTAGGGCCTGCTTAATCAAAATATCTGACAGTGGGGTCTACGCATCTTTCTTTTTATTTTTTTAATGCTTCACCAATAAGTTTGAGGCAAAGCCAATGTTGAGAGCTGCTCTTTTAAGAATTGGACTGATTAGTGAAGTTGATTTGGACTAGGGTAGGGGAAGTAGAGAGACCAAAATCAGGAAAACAACTAGAAGCATACTGCAATAATCCTGAAGATTTCAGGAAAGCTTTTCTCAGGATCTACTAAATCCTGTCTTTTGATTTGTTAATGGATCACACAAAATTTAAATTAAGACTCAGAGCTTCTTGGCTCCCATGATAGATTGTGGTGCTTTTATATAGTTAAAACCCATCTAAGAGTTTGTTCCCTTTTCAAAGACATCCTGCCAATGAAATCACTTCACTACGAAACAGGGTGTCTCCTAAAGTGTTTCCATTGTGTTTGGTGAAATGCTATAGTATTTGAAAAGCACATGCCTCATTTTTCTCGAGTGAACACTGCCTGCAAAACAAGGGACTCTAATTAAAAACTTGATGTGAAGAACAAATGGTGGGGCCACTCAGAGCCTGCAGCTGAAGAAGCAGGTCATTCTTTTTCCTAATGAAGGAGAACTGTTTTGCTTTCAGTTCTTCCGAGACTCCGATTTCTCCAAGGTTTTTTGCAGTTGCACACACTCCTCCTTCAGAGCAGCTATCTCCTTTCCCATTCCAGCAGATTTAACAAGAGGCTTGATCTTGAAGAAGAGCCTCATCCAGGGCCAGGTCTTCACAGCCATGAAAACTCTTAGGTTCCGCTGGATCAAAAGAAGTGCATCCCTAAATCAAGAGAGAATAAAGACAAACAAATTAACCCAGACAATAGGAGAGCCATTTTCCCAATTAAGATCCTTAAGAAGCATATCTTTTGAGGAGTCATTAAAATTTCTTATTAGTCTTCAAAGCGCTTCTACATCTGGGCTCTCACTTGATTCTGGCAAAAGCCCTATGAGGGATTTCTGGGGCTAGCAATATTGTGGGCCAGATGCCCCCAAAATATTCCCACTGCACACATCCTTTCAATGAGAACTGAGCCTGAAAGAGGGTAAGAAAGAAAGAGGGAGCAGAAAACCTTAACGAAAAATCAATGTGTGTATAGCTTGGCCATCTTCATGGAAGGAGGGATCTAGTCTTGGTATTGTAGGGATTTGTATGTTTATATCCACATGGATAAAGAGACAGTCTGAGACTTTCAAAGAACATCACCCTTCATGAAAATAAAAATTAAAAAATTCACCACCGGCACAAAGTGATGTCAAAGAGAAATACATCTGATTTGTTCTGGGCTCAGGGTAAAGAAAAAATTCTACTCCAGGAGGTTTTTTTTTTATCATGGACCAGCACCACTGGAATGTGTGAGGTTTAAATTATACTATCTGATCAGTGCAGATGTATGTAAAAATTCAGCACCATCATTTTTTACACTGGTAATAAATACCCTTTGGGCTTTTGGGAAAGGAAAATGCAAATGTGCACTGAAGTAAATACCCTAAAATCAAGCATCAGAGATTCTATTAAAGTTCCTTTGAAGATGAGCTTACGCTTCAAAATTACAAAACACATATAGAAAAAAAATCAACCATCAGTGAGGGTGAGCAACTATAATAAAAATTTTGATGAACCGCCCAAGAATTTCAAACAATTGAACAATCTGGTGGAGACCATAAAATAATTGTTAAAAATTCTTAAAGGCATAGAGGAAAGACTTGAAAAAACAAGAAAAAAATAAGCCATTATGATAAAAGGGCAGAAAGATTTGAAAGAGGACCAAATAAAATATCTAATACTGGAAAATATAGTCATTTAAATCAAACACTCAATAGGAGAATTAAGCAGCTGATTAGACACATTGAAAAAAATTGTGAATTAATAATAAGTCCAAAGCAAGTGGAAGGAAGGAAAGAATAAAGAAGGGATCAGAAACTAATAAATTAGAATAAAATACAAAATGAGAAAAAGGTGATTTATTAGATAGTCTAAATAAACATCTGACATAAATGATCAAGAAAAAGGAGAGAAGGCAGAAATAAACAATACTAGAAATAATATTTTAAGAATATAATAATCCAGGATTATGCTTTAGAAATATAATTATAGCTATGATAGAGATTAAAAATCATAATCTAGCAAATTGGAAAATTTAAAAGAAAGGTACAATTTTTTTAAAGAAACTCATCTAAACTGATTCCAGAAGAAAGGAAAATCTCAATAGGCCTGCAACTGTTAAATAAATGGAATCAAAATTGTAAAATCTATCAAAAAACCCCATCACCAGATTTACGTGGTTTTACAGGCAAATTTTACTACCCATTCAAGGAACAGATAATCAAAATAAATTGTTTCATGTTTTGAAAAGAGGAAACATTCCCCACTTGTTTTATAATGTTGAGGTCATCTTGATCCAAAGTCAGATAATGTAGTAGGAGAAAAAAAATTACCAAACTTACTCATGAACAATGTTGCAAAAATCCTCATGATAATACTATAACCAAACCCATCATTGTATGGAAAAGATATTTCAAAAACAAAGTGGGTTTAACATTTTAAAAAATCTATTAATATAATTCAGTACACTTATAGGTCAATGGGAAAAAACTATGCAATTATTTCACCAGATGCAGAAAAAGAATTTAACCATTTTCCTGATAAAATAGAATAAATGTCCTCCACACAATATATCATACCTACAAAAAGAAAAATCTACAGTCAACATCTTCTTAAAAGGGAAATGCCAGCTTTCCCCAAAGTCAGAAATACGACGAAGTTTGGCAAAAGTTTTTGAAGTCCAAAATACCACAAGTTGGCAACAATATAGAGCAATGGGACTTTTATACACTTCTGGTGAAGAGTAAATTGGAAAGCATTTTAGCAATATCTCATGAAGTGGTGTGTAGGCCAAAATCTACTAATTCATACCCTAGAGAAAAGCTACTGAAAGTGCGGGCTCACCAGCTGTTACCCACAAACTCTCAGAGCATGAACCAGCATTTTAAGTAACACTGCCCTCAAGAAACTCCCGCATATGTGCAGGGGCAGACATTTACAAAAATGACGCTACAGAGCTGTTCCAAATAGCAAAAAATTATAAATGAGTTAAATTTACTTGAGTTAGAAAATGGATAAATAAATCATGGTGTATTTGTACAATGGAATACTATATAGCAGTTAAAATCCAGAATCTAGCACTAGATTTATCAACATTAATAAATTTCAAAAATAGTACTGTATATTCAGTACTATTCAGAACAAATTTCAGGATAATATACAGAATGTTATTTATGTGAAGACTGAAAACAGGCAAATTCATGTAACCTTTTAAGGATATCTGCCTATCTCCATAGGATTCAGATCAAGGCAGAAGTAGACAAGGGGCTTCAACTGTATCTGTTAATTTATTTTTTTTAATGTTGTGAGCAACTACAGAAAAATATGTTAAAGGTATGAAAACATACCTTTATATGTTTTGTATATGAAACATGAACGAAACATGAAATGATAACACAAATTCAGGATCTGGATCAAGGGAGAAATACACAAGGGGCTTCAATTTTGTAAATGTTTTTAAATTGTGAGTGATTATAGAGAAAATGTTAGGAACTGCTAAACTTTGATGATAAGCTCCATGAGTGTGCATTAGGATATTTTCTGTATTTTTTGTGTGTTTGAAATATTTTATAATAATTGTTTAAAGCCGGGGTGCCTGGGTGGCTCAGTCGGTTAAGCACCTGCCTTCAGCTCAGGTCATGATCCCAGGGTCCTCGTATCAAGCCCTGTATCGGGCTCCCTGCTCAGCCAGGAGCCTGCTTCTCCCTCTGCCCCATTCCCCCACGCCCCCTCTCCCTGCTCGGACGCATGCTCGTGCTCTCTCTCTCTGTCTGAAATAAATAAATAAAAATCTTTAAAAAATTTAAAAATTAAAAAAAATTGTTTAAAGCCATCCTATGATTTAGAAGGAATGGATAGTAAAGACCTTATTTTACATGGGGCACCTGGGTGGCACAGTTGGTTAAGAGTCTGCCTTCGGCTCAAGTCATGATCTCCAGGTACTGGGATCAAGCCCCGTGTCAGGCTCCCTGCTTCTCCCTCTCCCTCTGCCTCTCCCCCTGCTTGTGCTCTCTGTCTCTCTCTCTCAAATGAATAAATAAAAATTTTTAAAAAGGCCTCATTTTACAGATGAAGGAAGCGAACTATATAGAAATTAAGAGTTTTACCCACATTTACATAACTAGTCCTAGAAGACATGTCTTCTGATCCCCAAACTCCCATCAATTCCCATATCTTACTGAGCATGATATGAGTCACAGAAGAGTCTTTAGGAAAGGTCTCTCTAATACCTTTGATATCACCATGTAATGATCTTTTTCTTCTTCGGAAAAACAGAAGGAATTAACAGTCAATTAAACAAGTTATACCAAGATCTGTGGACCTCTCTCCAGAAGGTAAACTACACCGTAGAAAAAGTAAAAACAAAAACTGTAGAATCTCTTGCTCACGATCCCTTTGTTTGGAAATTTTGCTAGCTTGTTTTCCACAATTCTCTTAAAGAATAGACAAAACCTACACCTTCATGTCCAAATGTGGTGATAAATGTCCCTAGTGAACCTGCCTGAAATGAAATAAGAGACTTAGGATTACATATCACCAAGAGTCACAGTTTCTGACCCAGGGGAGGTTGTAAAGTGGTCGGAACACCTCCTCACTCTGCAGCAAATTTCCCTAGAGTTGGCTGTGGGATGCATGCAAACCTTTCCAGGTCTGCTCCTGTTAGGAATTGTAGAGTCAGGCCACCCTCAGAGATCTAGACTTCCTTGACTATAAAGAGTTCCTCCAAAGGGAAGCCCAAAAACAATACAAGAAATATCTGAATTATGTTATACTTGGTTAGATAAAGCAATAAAAGCCCTTGGTGCTCTGTTTGGTGTTCCAGGATTTAAAAATTTTCAGTGAAGTCCCAGCTTAAGCAGAGGTGGCAGCCCTTTACGCTGACCTATTACAAGATAGTGAGCTAAGGTCGCATTGATTCAGGTACACCGTTCCTTTGGCAGTGGGTGTGTAGGGTAGGCATATCATACCTCTCCTCCAGAATCCTCTGGAACTTGATTCACATCAATTTGCCCCGTACTCTGGCTTGGAACAATGTGAAGACTTTAGATAGTCTCTCATCTCTCATTGCTTCCAGTTGTTCCAGAAGGCCAGCTTTTAAAAACACCAAAAAGAAATAAGTCAGATGCTAGTTCTACTCATAATGGGTATTCATTACATGTCTCCTAAATGACTGTATGAACAGCTGATGTATTCATTGGTTGGTTGTCTTTCTTGTTAAGTTTTACTCAATGTGCAAAATGTACACTCTAGATCTAAAGTTTGGTTTTAGAAATCTAAAGTTTGCAAAAATATTTTATTTAATCCTGTGGTTATTTTGGTTCCTTAAGAGCATAGACTGTTCTCCTTATCTGTTAATAATGTTTAGGTTGACGAGGGAACCTGGTTTAAATTTTTAGACCCAGCCAGGCAGTGCTCTGAAGTGCTAGACAGGGGTCTGCAAACTTTTCTTTTCTTTTTTTTTTTTAAGATTTTATTTATTTATTTGACAGAGAGAGACACAGCGAGAGAGGGAACACAAGCAGGGGGAGCGGGAGAGGGAGAAGCAGGCTTCTCTCCAAGGCATCATGACCCAAGCCGAAGGCAGACGCTCAACTGACTGAGCCACCCAGGTGCCCCTGCAAACTTTTCTGTAAAAGACCAGATAGAAAATATTTTTGGGCTTACAGATCACATAGAATTTTCATAGATCTACAGAATCTTCTTCATCTTCTCCTCCTCTTCTTCCTCCTCCCTCTCCTCCTCTTCCTTTTCCCCCTTCTTTTTAAAAAACAACCATTTTAAAATGTCAAACCATTTTTAACTAATGGGCCATATTAAAAATAGGCCATGGAAATGGCCCTTAGGCCAAAGTTTGCTGATCTCTTCTCTAGAGAAAGTGACTTTGTCTTAGGCAATAAAGAATTCA
Source organism: Mirounga angustirostris (assembly GCF_029215605.1). Lineage (NCBI taxonomy): Eukaryota > Metazoa > Chordata > Mammalia > Carnivora > Phocidae > Mirounga > Mirounga angustirostris. Next base: position 54,291,871 of record NW_026991709.1, read on the forward strand.
CACAAATACCTTTTCAAGAATTATTAGTAATGGCCAAGACGAGGTGAGTGAGGGGTCACGCACAAATTTTAAGGAAGCACTCACTTTCAGGGTTGTATAAGTCAGTACTTACATAACCCTGATAATGAGTACCTTCTTAAACTTTGTGCCTTAGGAGGCTCTCTTGCCTTATGCTAGTCCTAGTCAAGATTAGTAGTATACAGCAAAAATAACTAAGCCCATAGGGAAACAAGGGACCAGTAGAGGAAATCAGCAGAAACAACAAACACCAGAAACAGATTCTCAGGTACTCAAAATGTGGGAGTCAAATAACATTTTATAATCATGTCCTGTGGAGTTCCTTTTTCTGTGAGCTTTTCACCCTAGGCCCTCCAATTCTCTTTCTAATAATTTGGTCCTTCTATGGATGTCAGTTAGGAACAACCTGATGTTGACTATCAAATCAAACCAAATCTATTAGAAGTTTCCCATAATATGTGGATCATATCAAAATCATCTAAGACAAAGCAGAATTTAGCAAACCACATTTAAGGAACTTCACTGTGGATTAATTTTTTGGATAGTGGGGTTGACCTTAACACTTTTAATTATTCATACAGTCTTCTAGAATTAATTCCCTAAAAGAGTACTTGTGGATGAATCCATTTACACACAGATAAGCAGTTCATTCCAGTAAGTTGACTTACCTTTTTCTAGCTCTGATGTCTATGCACTTTTTTTAGCACACTAAGGTTGATTCAATATTTTATGTCTTGGCACAAACTTACTTAGATGAATAATTATAAAAATGTAAATGTAGTCAGGAGTGAGGTTTAAGAAGCATTGAGTTTTCTCTCAAATAGCGTTGAAGTCTCCACTTTCAACTGAGCTCTGTATATGTTATTTGTGGTCACAAGAACGGTAGAATGCCTTATCATTGCACTTTCATGGGTATTTTAAGATACACACTCTTTCCTCCCACTCTTCTCCAAATGCATTCTTCCTAGTTTTCTGGTTACCTTAGTGATTCCAAAGTGGTACTGGATATGGTCTATCTCCAATGAGCCAAGTAATTCCTCAGTCGCTTTTCTGCTGCTTACAAACTTACTCTTTGGAAATGCCCTTGGGTTCAGAATGCAGTACCTAATTTAAAATAGATAAAGAATAAATCCTGGGGTCAGAGAGGTCATATGATTCAAATAAAGAATAATTTGAACAAGTGAGGTAAAGGAGGTACACACTGGTACCTCCCCTGTCAATATGTTCGATTTTCACAAAACTCTTGGCAATAATAATGAGGATACAAGCAGTAATCCCTTACTTTGGCATATAGTTTGTCCTTTTCATAGTACTTCAGAGACAACATCATTTGATCCTCTGCTCAATTAGGGAGGGAAGGAGAGATTGGGAAGCAAGGGGAGGGAAAGAGGCAGGCTTAAGTATCTCTATCGTACAGATAGGATAACTGAACATCCAGGATTTCTTCACCCTGATGGTGAGCTGGCGGAGAACTAGAAATATGCCTCTTAATCCTAAGGCAGGTACTATTTCTTCACTACCATACTTTGCTCAAATTTGCTTGATGACCTATAATTTATACTTTTGGACTTCAGAAAATAGAAAGCAGAAATATCTCTCCTGCCTCCTGCCACACACCCTGCTGGCTTCCTTTCTATCACAGGCTTGCTAGTACAACAACAGCCTGCTTGGAAGGCAGCTACGATTAAGTACATACAACATTTCAGAAATTCAATTCGGCCTCCATGTCTTTCTTCTGTATATATTTCTTCTATATGTGGGTCTATTATCCGTTAATAGAGATTTAAGGATATTACAGCTACATGGATGTTGGATTTAAGGGGAAGTAATAATGGAACTCTGTCATCATATATCTCACCACAACCAAAACACATCGATCTGTAGTCTGGAGGACATCAACCAAACAAACAGTGCATATCTAAATACTCAGAAAGAGAGGAAAACCGAATGGGCTGCCTTGGGCTCCTCAGATCCTGGGATGTATTTTTTTTACCTTTGTTTAAAATCAGCATACAACAGTTGGTTCGGAAAACCTTCACAGCATATCCTGGTTCCTTCTAAGACACCATTACAACGCAGCTGCTGCAGAAGCAAGTAAGGGTCCAATACACCTGAAGAGAAAGGGTCGCTCTCAGTCTGTGTCCAAAAGAACTACTACCCAAGATCTTGTCCTAATTGGTGCATCTTGTGATTTAAAAAAAAGTTTGAATTTGGTGTTCTCTAATGTAATAGGTAATAGGAGTTCACTCACTCCCAGACTGATGGCACTCACAGTACCCATCCTATCATGCAAGTCTCCAAATAGGATTTGCCTGAAATTCCTTTAACACAGAATGAACCCTTTAACTCATGGTTTGTCGAGTTTCATAAGCAAATACACCTAGAAGATGAAAAAGAATACATTTTTGCTAGGATTATAAATAGCTGGTATTACATCTTTTCTCTGGCTGAAAACCAGCTAGTGAGTGGTATAAGAACACAAAAGGGAACTGCCACCTCCAAGTAGAAAGGGGAGGGGATTACAAGAATGGGAGAATACAAAGAAAGGAGAAGATGAGCACAGCCACAAAATTCTGTTTACTCTTTTGCCTTACAAAGGACTTGGTCACATCCCAGCCTATATTCTCTCCTTACTATCTTGACAGCACCTAAGTTTTGTTCTACAGCATAAGCATCATCCTATCACCTCCTCGTTTATCAGATGAAGCCCTACTAGAGCTGCAGCTGCAATCTCTGAGAAAAGCCTTTGAAAAACCTTTGAAGGAGCCACTGTGTCTGGCTTTCAGCAAATCTTCTGGAAGAAGCCAAGTAGCGCTCCTCCTAACACAAAAGCCCTACGAGAGTATTATAAGAAAAATGGAAATGAGATGAATCTCTGCTTATGTCCAGGGTCACAGAAATAAACTGTAAGCCATATATCCATATTCCTGTACTCCAATCCCTTTCATAGACAGAAGCAGATGATCTATAAGAAAGAGAACAAGTGGAACTCTATGACCCCAAAAGATCAAAGATGCTCATTCCCTTTAAGTACATATGAAAAACTGTCTTGATTAGATCATGCAACTTTTCTTAGGACTTTGTCTTATGACTTAAAAAATAAAAATCAACTGCTGAAATCAGAGCTGACTCGACGGGAGACAACTCTAATAGGTAACAGAATTGCTCCAAAATAGAGGCAGCTAATTAGATTTCTTGCCAAATGGAAGCAGTGTCCCTAGATGCATTCAGAAACCCAGCTGATAAGAAACAATGAGGCAAAAACATACAGCGTCAATGAACATGAAGTGTTTGTGTTGCAAAAACCCAGACTGCAGCTTCATTGTTTAGTATCACACTTTCCCAAAATAGGTCACAGGCTGTCAAGAGTAGGGTCCTAATTACAGGAGGTTAATAAAAATGCAAGATACTATAGAACCTCAGAAATTCGAATCAGCAGCATCTGGCTAGCTATATATTCCAAGGGTGATTAGTGCTCTGAAGACATAAGCGTGTATCATCTACACAACTTTGAAGCTGACACCCTCTGACCAAGTTTTATAGAAGCCTGTAATGAAAGAGAGAGAGAGCATGAGAGGGGGGAGGGTCAGAGGCTTCCAAAAAGAAGTCTGAGAATCTTCAAACCCATGATGTATGGAAAATAGTCCATGTAGTTAATATCTGTAAAAACTTTGGTTTGGCAATTAAAAACAAAAAATAATTCACTACCACCCACCTACCACCATCTATTCATCAAAAAATTATCCAGCACAATAGCCAAGACATGCAAACAACCTAAGTGTTTACGAGACAGAAGAATGGATAAAGAAGATGTATGTGTGCATGCGCACACACACCCCCCACACACATACATACATACATACATACAAACACAATGGAATATTATTCAGCCATAAAAAAGGAGAAAGTCCCACCATATGCAACAACATGGACGGACCTTGAGGTCATTATGTTAAGTGAAATAAGTCAGGCAGAGAAATACAAATACTGTATGATCTTGTTTATATGTGGAACATAAAAACAAACAAACTCATAGAAAAAGAGATTAGATTTGTGGATTTGAGGTTATCAGAAACAGGAGGTCGGGGGGGGGGGCGGAATTGGACCAAGGTGGTCGCAAGGCACAGACTTCCAGTCATAAGATAAATAAGTAGTAGGGATGCAATATACAACATGATGAGTATAATTAACACTGCTGTATGGTATACTTGAAAAGTTAAGCATCAAGATAATAAAGTTAAGAGAGTCAATCCTAAGTTCTTATCACAAGGAAAAAATTTATCAATGTGAGATAATGGATGTTAACTAAACTTGGTAATCATTTCACGATATATATAAGTCAAATCATTATGCTGTATACCTTAAATTTATATTGTAGCGCTGTACGCCAATTATATCTCAATAAAACTGCTGTGGGCGGTGGGGGGAGAAACCTTAAAAAAAAAAAAACTATCCACCGCTCAGAAGTATGCAACTAAAGAGATGGGTGCTGTTAGGGAGAGGGAAGATATTAGTATTGGCAAGGAAGGCTAGAGGGAGTTCTTAAAAATTAGAAATGGATTTAGGAACTGTTTTTATGGTCAATTTAGATAATTCAGACAAAATAATTTCCTTTATGCTGAAACATCTACCTTGATTCCTCCATCGATTATCTAATCCCTTTTATTATACTTTGCCCTTGTTGACAATGGCATAGAAGCTCAACCAGGTTTTAGCATGAAATTCAAGGAGGAATTTAAATGGTAATATCAAACATTCTAATGTTACCCAGTTGACTTGGTTTTGTGAATTCCTTCTGTGTGTCCACTCGAATCTCAATTCAAAAGCAATCTTGAGGTTCTGAAGACCTCACTTTTAAGTTACTTTCATTTTTCTATCTGAAATCTACCCTTATATAAAAGGAACTGGTAAATTTTCTTAAAAAGACATTCAACATCGCTTGAATCAAATGTATTTCCTAGTGTGGATTACAAATAAGTCTAGTTCTTACCTGGCATTTTGTTCACATTGGGATTTAGGCATCTTACAAAATGAGGTGCTGTTGATTTCAGCTTAGTCATCAATTTATTTAGGTTTTCCTTAAATAGAGACCATAACAAACACAAAATCACTTTGCAAATCATTAAAAATACCAATCTACCTCACAATTGTCTTCATCAACTTAATCATAAAGCCAAGATGCATATCAACAATAAAATAATGAATTAAACATTCTTCTCTTACCAAACCATACATTATTTCTTTCCTATGGCAAGTCAATATTTATCTGACAGATGCAGTTCTGTTGTGAATCTTATCTACCTGTTTTGAATTTGGTAGCAATAATTTATGGCTGGGCAATCAAACAAATTGAACACATAAATTGTTTCTCAAGTTTTCTGTATGCAAAGTTTTTCTAAGGTCAGATTTTCTGGAAGCGGAATCTGAGTTGGGGATTCTGATTTGAGGGATTTACTTGAGAAGGAGGATAGGGTGGCGGAAGAAAAAAGCAATGATATGGATTCAAAGCTGAATGTGATCCCTGCAGGAGCTCTGAGCACAAATGTACCAATTGCACCATAGTTGGTCCCCACCTTGAGGCAAGAAAAGAGTCAGAGTCTGGAGGGGTGAGTAAGGAGATAATTTAGCTTCCCATTTGACCAGTGGCAATTCTGGGACCTGTGAGTTGTTATCAGCCACCATTCTCATCAGCTAGAAGATGGGTGTTGGGTTGATAGGGGGGATCTAGGTGGGGCACCAACAGTGTCCACTAAAGCCCATTAATATCAAGATAAACTTCAACTTTTCCAACTTGGCTAACTTCAGATACGTTTCCCTTATTTGAAGATGTGAAATTTCAAATAAGTAATAACATATGCATATTGTGAGGCAGTTAATATATGAATAGATGCAATTAAAAATTACTTTATGCAGAGATGCAACCGTTTGGAATGAAACTCCTCTCTTGCGTTTCTTCTCCCCAAACTGTAGAGCTAAAAAAAGAAGAAAAAAAAAGCATTTAAAAAGCTCTTTTTTTTTGGTCACATTACCATACCCTGCTGATGAAAGTATAAATTCGTCAAGTTCTAAAAGCAATATGGCGATATCTACGAAAAGCTTTAAAAATATTTGTCTCAACACAAATGTCTATTTCTAGTGCTCTTCCTTAAGGAAATAGTCAGGCAACTGTGCAAAGATACTTCGGGCAGCATTGTTTAGTCGCTGCAAAAAAAAAAAAAAAAAAACTAAACAAAAATTATAGTTATCAAAGCAAATGTCTATCAATAGGAGACTGACTAGTTAAATTATGAAAGAGTATGTATACAATGAAATACTGTGGCCTTTTATTTTATTTTTATTTTTTATTTATTTATTTCAGAGAGAGAGAATGAGAGAGAGCACATGAGAGGGGGGAGGGTCAGAGGGAGAAGCAGACTCCCCGCCGAGCAGGGAGCCCGATGCGGGACTCAATCCCGGGACTCCAGGATCATGACCTGAGCCGAAGGCAGTCGCTTAACCAACTGAGCCACCCAGGCGCCCATACTGTGGCCTTTTAAAATGATGAGGAGGATCCATATAATTGACATGGAAAGATTCCTAGGAATTATTTTAAGAGAAAAAGTAATGTTATAAAAGTTTGTATGTTGGGGTGCCTGGGTGGCTCAGTCGTTAAGCGTCTGCCTTCGGCTCAGGTCATGATCCCAGGGTCCTGGGATCGAGCCCCGCATCGTGCTCCCTGCTCTGCGGGAAGCCTGCTTCTCTCTCTCTCACTCCCCCTGCTTGTGTTCCCTCTCTCGCTGTGTCTCTCTCTGTCAAATAAATAAATAAAATCTTTAAAAAAAAAAAAAAGTTTGTGTGTTATGATCCTGAGTACATATACGTGTTTCTCAGTGTAGTTGTATTATTAGTGACTATATACATAAAAAATATTAGGAGGAGCATATGCCAAAGTCTTAACAATTGCTATCACTCTGCGTAGAATGATAGGTAGCTTTTGTTTCTCTTTTTATTTTTCCATATTGTCTGTGCTTTTGACAACACTCACACATCACTTTCATAATTTATAAAAAAACATCTATTTCCATTTTCTTGAAGCAAAAGCGTCCATGCTAAGCCAAATTGTTTTACAAACATTTGTGTAGTGCTAACTCACAAAGATGTACAACAACAATGGCGAAATTCCCAGGAAAAAATGGACCAGCCGTCAACCTGTAACACAAAATATTCTCTGCACCTGAGTAACACCTGTGCTGGTGCCGATGTCCTAAAGCTTAATCACCAACGTCCTACTGACATGCCTCAGGCCTTCCAAGTCAATCACTGGACCTCTTAGTATTTCAGTTTCTCCACCTATGAAAAGGAAATACTACTACCTTCCATTATTAATTTTTTTAAGAAATTATAATTCTGGTTTAAAGTACTTGGATTGCCCAGAAGAAAGTATGGTTATTATGGGTAATTTAATGTTTGGATGAATGAGAAGCGTGGAGGCAAGTATTTTCAGGGGGTGCTTGAAAAATTACCAAAAAAAGGACATTCTGGACAATTATTCTTTTCTATTTCCAAAGGACATAGCAGACACCCTGAAGAGTTCGAAGATGATTTCCTGTCTGACTCTCTGCTTGAACTGCTGCCTGATCTCTTATGATCAGAGAATGACCCATATGGGAGCCGTAAGCTTAGGAGTCACTATCTAACCGACTGCTAAGGGGCACTTTAGAAGCCATTAGAATCAGGCAAATGCACTGCCTGAAGATTATCAGGGTCCAAATACAATAGCCTTCATTTCTCAACCTCCTCTTGAGGGAGGCCAACAGGATTTCAGGCCTGCTCCTGAATTATGTCATCGGTGCTGATGAAGCCAGAAAGCACCAAATTCTCTCCCCATTTCCTGACCATGTCAATCAGGAGTCCCAAATCAGCTTGCCTGGGCCAGGAGTTAACTTAAAGCTGGGCGTGAGATCACAGGACAGTGAGGAGGTTAGGAAACGAGAGTGCACACCCCTTAAGAAGAGCTGGTATACCTCGCCCCATTGTCACAAAGGTCTGAACCCAGGCTGGGCAGATTTTCTATTTTCCCACATTTTCCATTTTTTGAAAGAAAAAGGAAATCCAAAAATGTACGTGGAAACTTCTGATTTTTTTTAAACCCGTGTGGACCAAATGAAACATGTCTGAAGGCCAGGTTCTGCTCCGAGGCTGCCAGTCTGTGACTTTTGTTATGAATCATGGAGAGTTTCCCTCTGTAGCTAGCATTAGTCCCGTTGTGAGGCTGATGTTAGCCACATGGGCTCAGTATCTTCAAATCCTTTGTGTCATGGTGCAGAAATCTGAATTATGTCCTAAATACATGTAGCCTGCACATCTCTCTGTTTTGTTTCTGAAAGACAGTGAGCGTGATATAGGCACCAGGACAGGAAGCAGAAGTCCTGCTTCCTACCTTGCTTTTGCATTTACTACTGTTAAGTTAATTAAACAAGGAGGCCATTAGACTGATGTGGCTCTAATTCCATAGTGACCTATAAGAGCAAGCCAAAATGTAAGCATGTAAATATCCCAGGGTTATAAAATCAAAACACTAAGGACAACCAATCACAGTCAAGCAGGCTTTAAACTACAACCAATCAATAACTTCCTTACTTGGCTTCCATCTTTTCTCTATAAAGTATCTCCCTGAGCTTCTGTCAGTGGAGCAGTCTTAAACACTGAGGGCTTGACACTGTCCCATTTGAATCAATTTTTGCTCATATAAATGCTTAAAATTTTTAACATGCTTCAGTTTATCTTTTAACAGTAGATTTATGAAATTGGGGATGCTCCTTAACTCTTCCGTATTTGCACCTGTAAGATAAGACATTTCCCCCTATCTGTATCTGAAAGGGTCATGGCAGGGACTGAGAAGATAATATATCTAGAAGTGCTTCGTAAATTACAAACTACTAAACAAGATTAGTTATTTGTTGGTCAATAAATATGTATGGAGGGCCTGCGAAACAGGTATTTGCTACATGCTTGAGGCTACAATTTAAAAAATCAGGCATAATCGCTGCCCTCAGGAAGCTTATCATAACTCAAGTTACTATAACACAAAAGCACTGTGAAGGAGAAATCCAAGATACTTGGGGAATATAGATTAAAGAGAATTGTTATTGCTCCAAAATCATTTATCAAAATACGGTTTGTTGCTCCCTCTTTGCAGCGGGGTTGAGTAGAAGCTAAAAGCAGACCAGAGCAGGCTCCTTGAAATACATCTGTCTTAGAGCACCATTTCCCTGAAGAATCGCCAGCCCGGGGACAGAAGGCTAATAAGAGGGGATGACTCAGACTACAGGGAGCAGACACAGATATCACAGGAAAGAGGCAAGGGTTTTTGTAAGTGCTGAGGAAGCCATGGGTTCCATTCTGAGGCTAAAAAATTAGGCAAGACTGTTCAACTCACCACTGTCAGTACTGATGTGATTTTCAAAAAGGTTTGCCAGGAGTCTGTTCAACGACTTCTGCAATACAGCCCCTACTGTTTCCTTAAGAAGGTCTTTGTTCTTTTCAAGCCAGCCACTAATGTTATAAGGCACCTTTAGAAAGGCATGCAGTTCAGGTAACAAAGGAAGAGAACACATAAATTAACATAGCAAATTGTGAATTACTTTAAAAAATCATAAATTGTATGGGTCCTTTAACTTTAAATTGGTTTGAGGTAACAGTACTGAATAATACTCCAGGAGTCCATTGTATAACCCGAAGAGATTTTCAGACTTTACCATTTTACATTGTGGAAAGGAAGAGAAGGGGAGGGAAGGGAGAGGGATAGCTAGGGAAGGAGAGGGAGAAAGAATTAAATGGTATTTCCAGTAGAAACAATTCACATCAGCTCTCCCTCGTTGGCAAGAATAGATGAAATAATCTAATTGTCTCTGACACACACTGAACATTCAAAAAAATTAGCAATTATAATGATATTTTACTGTAAATATCATTATAATTAATATTCAAAGATATGAAAGAAGACAATTACAAGCATATCTATGTACAGTTGGCAGGTCATTTTTAGGATGAAGTGTTATTTTATCCTTTATCATTTCTCTTTCTGTTTCATCCGGAATCACTGACTAGAAGCAGAAAAGCAGAGAAAAAGGGGCAACACACACACCCGTGGGGAATGAGGAGAGGCATGGAGAGTCATTAGAAACCTTTGTCAGCCATAGTTTGGAGGCCATTACTTCACAGAGACTATTTCTTTATGAGAGAATTAAAAAAAAAAAAAAAAACTTCAATAAAAAGATCAGCTGAAATCACTCATTCACACAATGTTAAGTTAAAAGGAAGGACAAATATGGAAAAACCCATGACTTTGATGATCTCCATGACTTTCTGAAGCTGACTTACTTTGAGTTGGGATGACAGAGTCTATTTTGAGATTTCTAACCTCTGTGCACATGGAATACTATTATAGGATGGGTATTTCATTTCCTAAGTGCTAAAAGGCTATGCCAACTTTTTTTCTGGAACTGAGATTTTTTTTTGTTCATCTCTTTATTTAAGCTAAACTTTACTTATATATCATCTAGGGACTTTGACTGAATGCATTTGAAATAGAGTCAGGAGAATTCAGGGCTGAGGGTCTAGAGATAACTTACTGTTCCTGCATAATGGACAAGCTCAAAGTGAGCTTCATATCTCTTATTATCAGGCTTGGGCTTCTGGAAATAAACCAACTTCCCAAAATGGTTGTCAAAAAGTTTGGTCTTGAAAGTTACATCTGTAGCCTGAGGAAACACACATTCCTCTTCGAGGATGGAAAAGATACCCATTGGCTGTTGGAGATAGACATGAACAGCAAATGAAAGAAAACACCAGGACACAGTATTTTCAATAACGGGGTGAGGTAAAGTCTTATTCCAGGAACCTAATCAGTTGACAAGGGGAAAGAAGATTCACTACATATAACTAGTCAATCATCCATTCCAACAAATATTTATTAAATACCTAGTAGGTGCTGGGCACCTGTAGGAGCGGGCAGTGCAGTCATGAGCTGCATATACGAAGTGCCTGTCCTCAGAGTGATTACTTTCTAATGGAGTAGAAAGACAATAGTCAAGTAAGCAAAAAATAAACAGTTTAGTTCCACATAAGTGTCCTGAAGAAATCATACAAAGTAAAGAAATAGAGATTGACTGGGGGACCAACTGGGAGCTATTTTAGTGAGAAAGTCAAGTAAACCTGCACCAGAAGAGCGAATCCAGAGATCTGTATACAAGTACTCTCGGCAGACGAATGATGAGTGCAAAGGCCCTAGGCAAGAGCACACTTGGCAAGTCTGAGGTCCTGCCAGAGGCAAAGTGGACAGAGCTAAGGTAGTCAGATTGAGCGCGTGGTACGAGATGGGGTTAGAGAGAGAAGCGGTGCTGGATCCCAAGGGCTGTCCAGACCGTGCTAAGACATTTGAATTTCAAGTGTTATGGGAGGACTTTGTAGATTTTAATGGGAAGTGTTGTGATTTGATGTTTGCTTCGAAAGGATCATTTGATTAGAGCAAGGTTGGCAAAGTAGAGCCTGTGGGCCAACTTCTGCCTGTGGCCTATTTGTAGGATAGCTAGTGAGCCAATAACAGTTTCTACATTTCTAAAGGGTTGACGAACAAAACAACAAAAGAATATGTGGTAGAAAACCTGATGACCTCTGTCAGCAAACTTTTTCTTTAAAGGGCATGTAGGAAATAGACTTTGGCTCCCGTCATAGCTCTGCCATCCACTCCGCCAGTTCAGGCCCCAAAGCAGCAAGTGGTAACATGTGAAAACAAGGAGTGTGACAATGTTTTATTAAAACGATATTTATAAAAACAGGCTGCAGGCTAGATTTGGCCCACGGTGCCATAGTTTGCTGACCCTTGGTCTAGATTAGTGATAGTGTTAGAGATGGTCAGAAGTCATCAAAATGTGATATAGCTTGAAATTAAAATGGGGTCACAACCTGCTGGTGGATAGAATGTGGGGTGCAACAGAAAGATGACCAGGTTTTTGGCTTGAGCAAATGGGTAATGGATGCTGCCATTAACCAGTGTAAGGTACGTACACATAGAGAAAGGTTTGGGGGGAGGGGGAATCAAGGAAATCAAGGAGTCTTATATTTGCATATCAATTTGTATATTTGTATATTTATTAATGTACTCCACAGAATATTTTGCAGTGCCTTCTGTGAATAAATCACTGTGCCAGACACTTCAGGTTATATATGAGTTGTGGCTTCAGAGCATCTAAAAGCAACAAAGTAGACAAAACAAAGGTAGAGAGAAAATGTCTTGAGAATTCTGAGACACAACATTACCCCTTAGCCCAACAGCACAGATCTCATGATTTTCACCAACACTTTGTACCTAAGAATCATAGACTCCCAGGCTTGGGAGGGACATTAAAGGTCTGGTCCAACCCACCTAAAAGGTCCTTGAATTCTGTTCATAATTTCCTTCTAAAAAGCTGGCTAGCAAATGCTTAAATGTTTTCATGGAGAGAGAACACACCAACTCCCAGTCAAAGCTCTGGATGGGTGATATATTAAAAGAAAATTTGTTTGTAGTTTAGAATTTGTTCTAAATTACTCCACTGGAGCCATACAAATGGTTCTAATTCGTCAAAGTAGTGGATCATCAAATATTTAAAGATTATATTTTTTAAAGATTTTATTTATTTATTTGAGAAAGAAAGAGCATGCACGAGCTGGGGGAGAGGCAGAAGGAGAGGGAGAAGAAGGCTCCTTGCTAAGCAGGGAGCCCAACTCCACCTGGGGCTCGATCCCAGGACCACGGGATCATGACCTGAGTGGAAGGCACATGCTTAACTGACTGTGCCACCCAGGAGTCCCTAAAGATCATATTTTTGATCCACCTGAGTCTACCATTGTAATATATGGACTATGGTTTTCTACCTCTTTTGTATGTTCTCATAGACTTAAAACCTGTGCTTTACAGAAAACATAATTAACAACTTTTCATTACTAGTTCTTGTACTGTAGAGTTCTGGGACATCTTCTTTCCTCCCAAGCATCTAGGTGGGGAATGATGCAGTGAATGAATACGTGAAGTGCTCTAAATGAAAACAAAATATTCTAAGTGAAACCAAAAACTGTCTTGCTCCTGGTGGGACTGACCTCGTGGGTTCTTGGCAAAGTAAGTAACATGGAGGAGTACGAGGAGGAGGAGGGAGAATCTGATAAACTAAAGAGTTGATTCACTAGTGTAAGCTTTGGGAGGCATGGATTCCATCTTGCACCACAGATTTTCCTACCATACGTACAGTCACCCCTCAGTGAAAACTGGACTAAATCATTTAAAAATGTGAGCATCTCCTGGGATGGTGTCTGTTAACAACAGGGTTGTGGCAATGCCTCACAAGGAGGGAGCCCCCATCTCAAACAGTCACCTTCCATACATGAGCGCTGCCATCATGTCAGGAATCTAATAAAGCCGATTTCCATTTGGGGAAGCTTTATGTCAAGCAAGTACATGTCATAGCTCAAAATGGAACAACCTAACCACTGAGGAGGGGGGAAAAACACTATTTTTTCACAGTCTTCTCCATTTTTCCATTCCTCAGGAGGTGTAAAGCTTCTAATAAATATGAGGACCTCCAGCAAATTAATTTCCAAATAGGTCAGGGAAAAAAGTAATTATGTTCTGCCCTGTAGCCTCAAATGTCCTCTATGGCACAGTAAATGGTTTGAGTCCATCGCCCTGACTCAGAACCTTAGGGCTCTAACCTCTCCCTCTTCAAATATTATCGATCCTGCCTTCCCTCCTTTTATGTCTGTCACATTCTTACTATTTCCATTTCTGTTGTCCTGATTCAGGACCTCCTCACTTCTCACCTGGACTGCTATACAGCTCCCTGACTGCCTTAATATTATTAGCCTTTCCTCCTGTTCCAGACCCTAGACACAAACCCACAGAATAAACGCAAGCTGCTCTGACTGCTCCATTACCCAGCACAGGAGCCCTCTTTGGCTCCCCGCTGCCGAAAAGTAAGGTATAAATTACTTAGCGTCTCTTCTCAACCTGGCCCTCCTTTTTTTTCTTCCAGTTACTTCTTTCTGTGTATCCTATGCACTACTAGACTACCTAACATTTTGGAATGTGGCCTTTGCCCCTACTTACCCCTATGCCTTTGCTCTTGCCAGTCCTTCCACCTGCTCTCTTCCTCTCTCTTCACCTGCTAAAATCATAATCATGTCTTAAGAACCAGGTGAAATTTTACACTCTTTCCTACCGGGCCTTCCAAGATTCCCACAGGCAGAGGTGACTTCAGCTCTTCTGAGTTCTGTGAGCCTTTGTGCCTTTCCTGCATTTATACAGAGACATATTTTTACACTGATTAGACTTACAAATCTCCTACGTGACTGCATACTTCCTAAGGGCAAGTGCTACTTATAACAACTGCTTAAGTTTTCTGCAGCACTTAATTCAAAGTCTTATAACACAGTAGTGTGGCATTAGACCTAAAATTAAGGCCCAACATCACGTGTGCCTTGACATCTGGGGAAAACTGGGGAGGGCCTCAGGTGACCTAATCACAAGTTCCCCTCCACATTGTGCTCCGTGGTTGAGGTCCCCTCGCCAAACAACCGTCCTCATGATGGGACCCAGTGCCTTTATCCTTGAGAGATGGGTTTCAGATCCCTATCAGCCTTCGGAATTATTCAAACAAGCCAATCACATCCTCCCTTGAGAAACAACGGTCACCTCACCCTATTCTTACTATAAAACCTGCCTCCCATAGCCCCTCTTATTCACTGTGTTCAGGAGTGCAACCGCCACGAGGCCCTGCAATGTATCTAGTGTCCTTCTCGTCCAGGCTGTGAGTGTATGTGACCAGTAAGCTGTTGTTAACCTCATTTGTCCAGGGTCAGGTGTCCTATGTTCAGCCGTCTCAACACCCCACGGCAGGAAACCCTCCCTCACCAACAAGGTAACAAGGAAGTGATCAAAACAAGTAGTTTCTTAAATAAATTTACTCGTTTATTTAATTAAAAAAAAAAAAGGTAAAAGTTTTGGTCCTAGGAAGATGCCTTTCCAATGATACGCTTCGTTCCTCCATGATGGAATGACGCCTCTGGTTCGCATTTTCACAGGCCTTAGCATAGTAGGTTCCGAGGGGACTGAATGCAGGTCCCCAGCAAAGTTCTGTTCCATAACTGATTGACAGGTAAGCACTAAGACATCCAGGTTTGAGCTTTGGGAGCTGGGATACTTTGCTGTGGGCAGTAGTCGGGCAGAAAGAGTTGTAACCGAAAGCTTGGAGTGACATGTTTCAAGGAAATACTCATGGGTGTACCAGAGAGAACTCGGTATCAATGGGATTCATTCTATAATAAGAAAACCAGACTTAGCATACCCAAAGAATCCCACTTGGGAGGCAACAACATGTATTGATTGCCAAGATACTACCAGGATTTAAGTTATTTTAGAAACAGTATCACTGTAGAGGAACAATAAAAATTTATTCGGGACAAGTCAGGGAGATAAGGTAAAAAAATGTGACCAAGCTAGATAATACAGTTTAGAGTTAAAAACTGGTAAGATGATCAGTATTGCAGCTACTTTTCTCTCACAGCTGGTTATGTTCTAAAACCTTATCCACATCCCTGTCATATGAAGAACTTTTTGCAAAAGGGCCGAATTACTGGAAAATGGAGGCAGCCTCTCAAGGTGACTACAATGATAGGAACAACAAGGTTTTAATGTATAATTTTGGACGTATTTGTCTAATACAAAATCTATGCAAAACCATAAATATATGTACTTATGCAAAACCTATGCCTGTGCAAAACCATAAATATGCAGTCATACATTAATACTTTAACATGTAAATTATCAACGCTCGAGTTCTAAACAAATGAGAATATTTCAAGTAATGAAATAAGTGTGAGTTAATCCTATAATAGATTTGTTCACTGCATATATAGAGAGGAGGTCACTGTATGCTTGACGACCAAATTAACAGTTAAAGGTGGTGTTAAAATACATTTTTTTTAGTTTGACAAACGTTTTTGTAAACATAAAAATGGGAAACTTTTATGTATGAAAATCCCTCTTCCTTATATACACACACAGACGCATGCTATAAGGCATTTTGTACATATTGATGCATTTCAGTTCTTTTGAATTTGGAAAACTTCTCATGATTCATTCTATTTCAAGAAGTAAGTTTGGTCATTAATATTTACAACCAATTTTTTTCACGTAGGCTGAACTAGCTCAACGGGGCTTTTCAAAATATAGAATCATGTCAAGAAAGGTTTTAGTATTCCTCATTTGCCTGACCTGAATACCTTTGAAATCATTCATAGGAAACCAAAGACTTATCTTTTCTTTCTATCATCTGGTCAGGTGTTTTTGTTTTTGTTTTTCTCATTTTACTGTATCAGTAGAAAATGCAACAGGAAATTACATCCGTGTTGCTAGTGTGTTACTTGGAATCCCCGAGACTGGCACAAATGAGGCAAAGGGCTTCAGATCAACTAAAAATCAGTAATGTTCACAGACCTATCTGATTCTGAATAATATCTATGTCCCACCTTCCTGCCCGAAAACGGTATCTCACCATAATCCCAGCAAGCAGATACTACAGGGAACAATTGCCAAAAGCAATTGCTCTTTAGTTTCATTTCTCAGCTTGAATAATGCCAACAAACATTTACAAAAAAATCATGGTTGGGCCATTATTATTATTATTTTTAATCAGCTCAGAGGCTGGTTCATTAGCATTATTATTTTTTTTTTTAATCAGCCTGTCCTTCCCCTATGAAGTTCACTGGCTATAGAATAAATAAAATCAATGTGACATCCATTCCTGTTAGGAGTAATAGCTATTTTCTAGGAAGATGTCATTTCATCTAAATCCTAATAAATAAAGTTGATGGGACACTGATCAATGAAAACTGAGGCCCGCAAAGACAGTGAGAGGTTGGGCACCCTAGCTCCTTCCTGACTGGGCTGTTGAGAATCAGATGCAACCACTTAGCCAAAGAGAGCATTCAGAACATTGAAAGCACTAGACATTGGCCTTCCAGACCTGGCTCCAGAATTCATGGCAATCCACGGTTATAGCAAGACATGCCGCCACGCATTCTCCCACGGACAAACCACAGAAAACGCTATCCTCGATACCCAGGCAAACCCCATTAATCTTTCCCAGAGCACACAGAAAGATTTCAAAGTACAGGAACATCACTGAATTCAGAAACCATACACTGCAGCTAATTCACTAATAAGCCATGAAGTATTGTCATAGATTACTTAAGCTAACTGGTACTTGTCCAATTAAATGAACAAACTACATCCTGCAAGGTAGTGGCCTTGAGGATTTATGACAGTTGTTTGTTTGCATGCTAATTTGCCAAATTTCGTTAAGCTGCTCTGGGTCTACTCATTCACCTTATGTTAATCAGCCGGGCCCTACAGCGCGCATATTTTCAGCTCTGTGTTTTTCCAGTCAAGAGCATGACCATTTTTAATCTCGACAAGTTTCCTCATGCATTAACAGTGGAGGCCATGCATAAGCAGGAAAGGAGCAGCGACAGTCTGGGGGGAGATGATGGAGTGGGGTAACTGACACGAGGCTTTAGTTCGGTTGCACGGGTGCTGCACACAAAGCCCATTAAGAGAGGACGCGCAGAGCTCTCCTGCCCCATTTCCCATCTGCTGACAGAGCCCGAGTCCTAATACGCATCAATATAGCAAGCAGGGACGATTGGCCTTAAATCAGAATGAACGAGAAGAAAAACAAGCATTACCTTCTCCACGAGATCTATGCAGGCTTGTAAATCCAGACCAAAGTCGATGGGCACCCAGTCAAAGCCTTCTTTCGTATGTTCCTCTTGCTCCAGAAAAAACATGTGCTGATTAAAGAACTATTACAATTTTTCATTGGTAAAATTAATGTAGAGCTGCTCAAGGTTGTTATACTTCAAAGACATGATTAGGTAGGAAGAAGAGATAAAAGTAAAATTGAGCGAATGGTAACTATTTGAGGTGATGGGTATGTTAATTAACTTGACTG
The DNA here is from genome assembly GCF_029215605.1 of Mirounga angustirostris. NCBI lineage: Eukaryota > Metazoa > Chordata > Mammalia > Carnivora > Phocidae > Mirounga > Mirounga angustirostris. The sequence continues at coordinate 54,309,915 of NW_026991709.1, forward strand.
TGATTATTTCACAATGCAAATATGTGCCAAGCCAGCAAGTTGTATACTTCAAACATATACATTTTTAAAAATTTTTTTTATTCTTATATTATCCCCATACATTGCATCATTAGTTTTAGATGTAGTGTTCCATGATTCATTGTTTGTGCATTTTTTAATTGTCAAATACATCTCAATGAAAAATAAAAAATAAAAATAAAATAAAAATGAGGTCCATTTGGAAAAATGTAGAGAGAATATCATAACCACAATCAATCTGATGGCAAATAGACCCAACAAGTAACGAATCCTCAATTAAATTCTTACCTCCTTCAAATATACCTACAAACTAAAAATTATGACAATAACACGTGATTATATCAAAATTCAAAATCATAAAGTTTCTTCTATTTCTATTTACCTGTAAGGCTGAATTAATTAAGTCCATTAATTATTATAATTATTATTTTTAATATTAATAATAGCTCTTTTCCAACCAGAGTGGCTTAAGTTTTCACAGAGGGAATCTCATCACACTTTGACTACATTTTCTGATGTTCAATCCACATTTTCTGATCTCCTTATAAATACGCGTTGACTTCATTCTAACCCGATATACTTACATCAATGATTTCGAAACCAGTGATGTCAAGAATGCCAATGAAGAATTGCCTTGACAGCTTGGCATCCAGCGCCCTGTTGATTCGTGCCACCAGCCACTTAAACATCCTTTCATATATTGACTTGGACAGGGCACCAACAGCATAGATCACCTGGAAATCGCACTGCAAGCACTCCACATCTGTCAGCAGTGTGCATTTTAATCCTGGGTATTTTCTATCAGCAGCTACCTTCTAGTAAAATCGGGATCTATTTATTGACTTTCTGTAGTTCTAGCGTGCTGCTGAGATGATACAGGAGAGGAAATTTACTACAATGAGAAGAAAGGGAGAAGGAAGCAAGGAAAGGAGGAAAGGGAGGAGGAGAGAAGAAACCTGCAGGCAAACCAGCCTGGTGCCTCCTTACCAGACAGTCCTGTGAGAGAAATCATGTTCCTGTTATCAAAGGACCAAATTTCCGGGGCCGGGATGGGGGTGTGGAGAGTGGTAATGCATTCTAAAGCCTTGCTATTCGAAGTGTGGTCCTAAGACCTGTAGCATCAGCACCGCCAGGGAGCATGTTAAAGATGCCAACCCTCAGCATCTTGGCCTCCAGTCCCAGACCTATGAATCTGAACAGGTACCCTAACATGATCCCCCGCGGATTCCTGTGCACCATGAACTTTGCAAATACTGGTAGAGCAGGTTAGGGATCTGGAATGCCCAGCCCTTGTCCCGCTGCTGTCGTTGCTGCTAATAAATTGTATAACCTCTGGGGCGCGTGGGTGGTTCAGTCGTTAAGCGTCTGCCTTCGGCTCAGGTCGTGATCCCAGGGTCCTGGGATCGAGCCCCGCAGCGGGCTCCCTGCTCAGTGGGAAGCCTGCTTCTCCTTCTCCCACTCCCCCTGCTTGTGTTCCCTCTCTCGCTATGTCTCTCTCTGTCAAATAAATAAATAAAATCTTTAAAAAAAAAAATTGTATAACCTTTGGCAAGTGGTCTAACCTCTCTGGATGGCAGATCTCTTCACCTGAATAATGTTCCTGAAGGTTCTTTCTAGCCTCAGCTTCCACAGTCTTTATTCTATCAGTTCCCAGGGTTAATCTCAACTCCCTATGTGGAGAATGGCAATTTAGTGCATCAGTCTGACTCAGATTCTCCTACTGTAAAACTCAGGCTGCATTTCCTGCCCCTGGAGGTATGTGGCAAAGGCTCTAACGTAACCTACTGGGGAGAGCTCCAGACTCTGTGCTGGCTAATGCCGTATAAATGCAGATGCCACTTCCATGATGCAAAGGTGCTGCTGGAGTAGCGGGTTTCTGACCAACTCCAAGTAGGAGTGGATTTCAGCTGGACATTCTCCAAGCCTGGAAACAACGTGCTCCAACCACTTAACATTTAAAAAGCAGCCTATCCCATCCATCCTTCAGCTGCCCAGGAGAGAGCACACAGAGGAGCCAGTTGTTGTCTGGTGGTGATTTAGGTATGAGTCACCCACTCTCTGATCAGTTATCTTGAGTCATTGCCACAGTAATCCATAAGCCGGATGGCGTTACAGTTTTTTACTATGGGCGTCAAGAGCACACCCACACAAATAAAGCACATAGAATGATTTTTATCCTCTGGAGCCCTGAGGAAATCACTCTCTGTCTACAGCAGTCACTTTGAAACTTTAAAAAGAACAGGACGAACTTGCTTACCCCTTCTTAATTCCCTAAATATTCGGAAGTGGGGGTGGGAGAGAAACTGGTCTGGGGTGGACAGTAGTGAAGAAACAGGAAGAAGCCTGAAGATGTAGTCAGAGGAAGATATAGATGGTATGGCGTCTGCTGACTGAAATCAATAAACCAACATACGGCTTACTAATGAATCATTTTCATCATTTTCTATCCAATGAAGGAAGACTTAGGCAGCTGGACCTACACTTCCACTTTTCAGGGACTACACGGACTCATTCCTTAGCTCTTTTTCAAATAACCTCACAGAAACCTGATCAGTGGAGAGCAATAGCATACAATAGAACAAAAACAACCACCAAACAGAAATGGAGTCATATTTGTAACCACTTGGACCCCTGCCTTTCTCATCTGTAAAATAACATTAAAATATGCATCTGCCAAGGTCATAGGGAGAGAGTCAATGAGACAGAGGATGTAAATATATATAACACAACGTTTGGCACTTGGTACCCAATGCATGTTAGTTCCTGCTCTCCTATACCCTTTCTGCTTTTCTTACTTCCCCAACTTTCCTCCAATATTTCCTATGCTACCTTGAGCAGTTAATCTTTGTAAAGTTTACCGTCTTTAACTATAAAATGGAAATATAAATAAGATCAATTTTGTAGGGACGCTTGCGTGGCACAATTGAGTGCCCAACTCTTGATTTCAGCTCAGGTCATGATCTCAAGGTCGTGATATCACCCCCGCCTCAGGCTCCATGCTGGGCTTGGAGTCTGCTTGAGAGTCTCTCTCCCTCTTCCTCTGCCCCTCCCCCTCCTCTCTCTCTCTCTCTCCAAAAAAAAAGATAAATTCTGTAGGCTTGTTGTCCAATTGAATGAGACATCTACACAAAGCACTTAGCATATGCTCAGTGGTTACTATTATGATTTTTTTTATCATTTTTAATCTTTTTAAAATTAAAACAACTTATTTTTAACAGGCATAGTTAAAACTCCCATGGAATCATAAAATACTGGACCTGAAGGACATTAGTTCTTGATAATGGCATGTAGTGGCTCTCAGCTGGGGATGGGACCTGCCCCTAAAGGAGGAGTGCATTTGAAAATAGGGAGGGCGTTCTTCCAACTGTCATCTTGACTGAGTGCTATGGGCAGTGAGCACATGAGAGCAAGAATGCAAAACCTCTACAATGTGCAGGACACACTCACATCTGAAGGATCGTCCTATTTAGATTCCAGTCACCCCTCCACTGAGACACGGAGGAATTCCACCTCTTTGCTGGGTACTCAGAGAGGTGAAGATATTTGACCAAGGTCCCAGAGTTAGTCAGCATTCGAGCTGGGACCAAATTCTGTAAGTGTTAACACTGCAAGAATTTTTGCCATCTTTTGCAATTGTCATCAACAGAGCATATACATCTCTATTCTTAGCAGGGGCAATTGTCTCTATAAAGTCAGTAAAATTCCTAAGAAAAGAAAAGCCTTACAGTGTGCTTTCTTACTCTCTCTCCAGGAGCAGGAGAAAGAGAAAGAGACAGAGAGGATGGAAGATGAGGATTTTTTTTTTCTTTTAATGTTGGATAATAATACATTAGTTTACTTCACTGGTTCTATTATAGTAAAGGCTGGTGGTAACTCAGTTCCTGGGAACACACTATTAAAGAGGCGAAGGTTTGATTTTAGTCCTCCTCTGGGCTCATTAGTTTTACACAGAGCAAGCCCCTGTTCTATAATCATAGCATGTCATGCATGCATGTCGTGGCTAATGTGTTAAAAAGCAAGAAACTGCCAAACACTCCTAACCTCACTATAAGCAATAGCTCAACTACTTGTCCTGCTGATCACGGTTCAAATTCAGCTCAATATTTAGTTTACCTTAACGTCTATGGAGCACCTACTACTTGCAGGGCACTCTGCTAGAGGCCAAGGGTCCCAGAATGTACTGATCACAGCCCATAGCCTCAAGGAGGTCCGGTGAGGAGGGAGAGCAAAAATGGAAACTGATGGGTTCAGTCTAGTATTGTGATAGAGGCAGAATTATTGATTGATAGAGTAAGTTAAACTAGGAGATTGCTGAAATGTTTTAAATAACATAGTCACACCAGATGCTTTAATATACCAAAAAGAAATAGTTTATTGTCATCAAAATAACTGTCTTCTATCCCAGATTTGTACATTTGTCTATCGCATTTTCAGATTTAAAATGTATGTAGAGTAAGACAATCTAAATGTCACCTGAATATTAGCTGTGTGCCCTCTGCAGTGTTACTTATGTTCCCTAACCCTTAGATTCCCCAACTGGGAAAACATCAGTATGCCTGCTCTCTTTACCTCTGAGTATTGTTGTAAGAACAGAAGGAGACAATGCCTGTGAATGTCTTATGCATACTCCATGTGATCGTACCATTCCCTCTTTCCAGAAAGGGATTTCTGGAAAAGCACCCAGCAAAAAGGGGGAATTTCCATTTCTCAGCCCCCCTGTAGCTAAGGGGGTAATTAGACTAATTTTCACCAATAGAATATTAGTGAAAATGACATCACTTCTAGCCCCAAGCTGTTAAGGTGGGTGTACTTTTTCTACAAATGATCTGTTCACCGTGTGCAGCATCTTTGGAGGCCACGTGTTACAGGTGGCCAAACTACAATATGGAAGAAGGCGATCCAATCTGTATTGGACTTGATGTAAGAAAGAAATATTTAGTTTACTGTCAGCTGAGATTTCAGTGTGTATGTGTTACTGCAGCATGGGGCTATCACATACTGACTCATATGCATTAGAGATGTAAATTATTATTTTGAAATGCACTAGCATACTTAGATGGTCTCATTATCTGGCAGCCCTGGGAACATTTACTGCATTCTGACCAAGCTTCAGGATCAGCAGTCCTCAGAGCACTTGTTATTTTATCATTAAAACAATTCTCCTGGGTGCTGCACAAAACCCACATGACCTTCGATCTCTCATTTCTGCTCTCAACATCCCTCCTTCGAATACTAACTTGAGCCTATATTTTAAAACCCTATCTCAACTACTGTGCCTGTTACTCTAAAAAGTCAGTATTCCAAACAGGCGGGGGATGCCAATTTTATTCATGTCAGAACTAATAGCTTTGAAAGCTTCTTAGTTGGACAACAAAGATGTTGGTCACAAGTAAAAGGCTTGCCTCCATCTGCAAAGAGACTTGTTACCTACGGGAAAAGTATCAAACAGTATATTAAGAATCTGGAAAGATTCTTAACACAGAGCATTTACTGTGGTATGCATCACAAGGGAAAACATTCCGAACACTCATCACAAGAGCTCTTACTTGCTTTTTTATAGAAGCTCTTGTTGCAGACATCACCAGAAGCTGAAAAATAACAAGTACAATATGTATACATTTATTACAAGATCATAGAGTCATAATGCTCTGGAAACATCACCCTACCTGTTCTACATTTTGACCTCTAGTAACATATTCATTACCAACTTTGATTCTGGGATGGATCAAGCCCTTCACCAACTCAGAGGAATTAATGCCCATGAGGAAAGCACCTTTGTCAGCACTTGGTCAGAAGAAAGGAAGGAAGGCAAGGAGGGAAAGGGGGAAGAGGGAAGGTGGGAGAAGGAAAAGGAAAACACTGTTAAAATTCATTCCATTAGAGCCAAACAGACTCCCCAGAGAACGAGAGGAGGGTCTGTTTAGACAGATGTAGCAGGGAAGACTGTAGTTTTGAAATAAAATGTCTGAATCTTAAATGTTTATAAGACTTTAGTTCTTGGAAGTGCAAATCAAATCACAATGAAATGCCACTTCACACTCACTAGACTTGCTATAATCAAAAAGACAGACAATAACAAGTGTTGGTGAAGGTGTGGAGGAATTGAAATCGCCACACATTGTTGGTTGGAATGTAGCATGGTATAGTCACTGTGGAAAACAGTTTGGCAGCTACTGAAAAGTTAGAGTTACTCTAGGAATCAGAAATTCTACTGCTGGGTATAGAACGAATAGAAGTGAAAACATATGTTCACACAAAAAATTGCACACAGATATTTCTAGCAACATTATTCATAACAGTCAAAAGTGGAAAATACCAAAACATCCGTCAACTGATGAATGGATAAACAAGATGCAGTATATAGATACAATGGAAACTTTTTCAGCCGTAAAAAAGGAATGAAGTATTGATGCATGCTGCAACATGGATCTAACTTGAAAATGTTATGCTAAGTGAAAGAAGCCAGAAACAAAAGGCCACACATTGTGTGATTCCAATTATATGAACCGTCCAGAATAGGCAATTCCAAAGAATATTAAGTAGCCCCTGTGGTTGCTAGGGAGAGAAGGGAATGGTGAGTAACTACTAGTGGGTACAGGATTCTTTTTGTGTTTTTTTTCCTCAAGTTTTTATTTAAATTCCAGTTAGTTAAGATACAGCATAATACTGGTTTCAAGTGTAGAATAGGATTCTTTTTGAAGTAATGGAATGTTCTGAAATTAGATAGTGGTAATGGTTACACAATCTTGTGAATATGCTAAAACTCACTGAGCTGTATACTTTAAAACGGTCAGTTTCATGGCATGTGAATTATACCTCAGTTACAAAAAGAATCTACTTCTTAATACTGGTCTTCTTCTGAAAAGAAATATTTATCTGATAAACATGGAAAATCTCATCTTTATTTTTTGCCTATTTTTCCCTTCCACATATGTACTGTAGCTTCCTTCAATGAAACGGGGACTTGGGACATGTAATTTGATAATTCAAGACAACCACCAATAATCAGCATAAGCCAGGACACTTGTATTTATCAAAAACCTTTCTTTTCCTGTCAAGTCTCTGTTTGCTCCATAGTGCCCTCTGCTGCCCAACAGGAATACTTACAACCCACACAATGGCATTATTCTAAAACAGTGCTTCCATTTTCTAAGGAAAGTGGGGGAAGAATGAGTGTTATCAGAAAGAGTAAATAAACATGTATCACATCATGTGTTTCTAAAAATGACAACAGTACAAGAGAAAGCCACAGGCAAAAAGTTATAAGCACATTTCCAACTGTAGATTTCTTCAGTTATCAAATAAAAGGAATATTTCATTCATCTGAAACGCATCCTACATTTTTTGATGAATGCTGATACATGCTAGCATATCTGATGTAGTCACTTTGTAAAATAATGTCTTACAATAGAAGGAAATGCAGTCATTCCTTACTTCACTAAAAAGTACAAGATTTCCTGAGCAATAACAACAGACAGGGAATAAGGTAAAAACAAAAAACAATTAGAGAGCTAATATGTCATTTGTATTATCTATATCCATTTCCTCTTGTGGGCCTTTGAAATTTTCACAAAGGCTTAAAAAGCTTGAAATGTTTATTTGCTTGTTAACTAAAATCAATACATATTATACATACATTTTAACAAGCTACACACCTACTCTATGTCAGTGATAATGGCCCAGGTACTCAGTTGCTATGAAACCTTTCAAAACGCAAAGCCTATTTGGGAAAATAAATGGAAAAATCAAAAGTAGAGCAGACGTGTTCTTCCTATGCTGAGATATCCGTGCTAAGAGTGCCATATTTGGAGACAAAAGCATGATTATTTAAGTGGAGAATCCAGTGGATCAGAATCATGGCCTTTTTGCACTGGAATGGACTTTAAAGAGCACACAAGCTAGAATGAAAATATTCAATAGAAAGAGAGAAATGTAATGTGCCTGATCAATCTGAGTGGAAATGAATACTAACCAACAATGTGAAAAATGAACAATTCCACAGTATCTGTTCAGGAAAAAAAAAAGACAGGAGTTCAGTTTTCTGAGCTTTGGAAGCATTCAGATGGCCAATACAGGTAATAATAGTCACAAACTCATGCCTCTTTTTTCCAGTGTTAAGGACAGTCCTTTAAGTCTATTTTTATCCATGAACAAAGGAAACCCAAATTCTCTGTACAATATCCCACCTTAGGCTCTAACAGAAATAGCATCCAACATTACAGAATCATTTCCCACCCACTCCAGAGACAGCCAAGTATCTACAGAGAAGTATTATACTTTGCATTTATCCTACAGATCATTACACATTCTCCAGTTTTTTGTGTTGTGTTGTGTTGTGTTGTGTTTAGACAGAAAACAATAGTCATCTTGTTCTAAAAAAATAAATTACTTCATTTGCACTAAGTTTCACAACCAAGGTGAAAATAGTTTAAGTCTATGAATAAATATCCATCTGACATTCAGGAAATGTTTATTATGAACACAGCAAGGTCTATAAACACATTTTCATCGTATGACCTGATGTGTTCTCAAAAGAGGCTTTATGAGATTCCCACCATCACGCCCTAGGACCTTGTGAATAAACCCATGGATTTTCATTAGGCTGTCTGATAGTTTAGCCAGAACAGGTGTTCTCAAACATTGGCTGGATCAGAATAGCCTGGAGAGCTCATAAAGGCACAAAGACTCGGCTTGCTGAAGGTGGTTAGGATCTGGGCCTGTTTTATATTCCCCAGGTGATTCTGACATACATGAAGATTTGAGAACAGAGTCCATATTATAGTGGTCCTCAAACTTAGATGCACATTGGGGTCACCCGGCAAGATGTCAAAACAAATAATGATGCCTGTACCTACACAGATTGGTCTGGGTGAGGCCTGAGCTCCAGAAATTTCAAAGCTCCTTGGGTGGGTCCAATGTTAAACAGAGTTTGAGAGCTACTCTCTAGAGAATGGTAGCCAGGTCTAATAAATACATTTTTTTTAAAGATTTTGTTAGTTAGTTTATTTATTTATTTAAAAGAGAGAGAGAGAAAGAACACACATGAGCAGGGGGAGGAGAGGAGGGGGAGGGAGAGGAAGGGGGAGGGGGAAAGAATCTCAAGCAGACTCTGCGCTGAGCATGGAGCCTAACACAGGGCTCGATCCCAGGACCCTGAGATCATGACCTGAGCCAAAACCAAGAGCTGGACGCTTAACTGACTGAGCCATCCAGGCGCCCCTGGTAAGTGCATTTTGAAGTCAAGAAGATAGAATGAAGTCTGACTTTACCTAAAAACAAGTAAGGCGGTAGAGGGAAACAAAAGGCAATTTTCTCCAACCTTATAATTTCATCCTAGTTCAATCCCATATGTAAACAGTCAGATATAAAGAAAGGAACAAAATCCAGTTTTGTCAATCCACAACCCGGCTAATGTGGAAGAGGGGTTAAAAGAATGGCATTCAACTGTTACCTTTTATGTAGAGTTATAATATTGTTTCTGAGCTGTTCACATTTCCCTAATTTATTAAACAAAGTTTACTGATCACTTGCTATGTGCAAGGCCTAAGTGCTAGATGTTGTAGCAAGAGAGATAAACAAGACAAGAAATTTGACATCAAGGAGTTTATAACCCACGAGACTAAATAAAACAGAAAAAAATAACAAGTCAGTAAAACAACTGCTTATCAGAGACAAAGAAATCAATTATTATGAAAGTTTGAAAGAAGGAGAGATCCCTTCTGGACTGCCTGACCAGGGAATATTTAAAAAAAGATATAGTATTTGATCTGAGTCTTGAAAGATGAGAAGGGTTTTGATAAGCAAATACAAAAAGAACAAGAATTTCTGAGACAGAACAGCATGACTTACAGGCATTGCAGTAGGAGAGAGCTGGTACGGTCAAAGACTGGACCACGAAGTCAGGGGGTGAGCAATAAACTGAGAAAAGCGAGTAATTTCTGGTCACAGAAGACTTCTGACGCCAATCACTACAAGGTGATCTTTGAATAATGGGAAAACATTAAGGGACTTTTAGTAAAGAAATGGTATAGAATCAGACTTCACAATGATTAATTTTGTGCACGTGTGCAAGACAGATCAGAGTGGGAAGAGTAGAGAGAAAGTGAACCCATTGCAAAATGCCAACATGCAAGGTGCTGATGGTCTAAACTGGTAATAAGAAATGGGAAAAGACAGAAAAATGACCAAGAGGGCTCTGCCCTGAGAAGTAGAGGAAGGAGCAGCATCGTGAATACAAAGAGAAGTCAACAGGAATATATCACATGGGAAGAGAAGAGGGTATTCATTTTAGCCATGCAGTTTAGGATACCACGAGATTATGCAGTAGAAAGAAATGTGGGGTTGGCACTCAAGAAAGAAGCAAAGGCAAAAATGCCCCCTTCGGTTTGGGTGCCTTCTCCCTTTCCACCCTCTTCTCCGTCTGTCCAGCTCCTTCAATCCTCCTTCCATGGTTAACCGGGGGAAAAAATCACCAAAGCTTAATATGTTAACAGCCCTTAGAAATCAGTAAGAAAAAGCCAATTGTTCCAAACAAAAATGTTTTCAATTTTAAAAGTAGGCCAAGGATGGAAACAAAAATCCCAAAATAAAACAATGCAAATAGGTAACATACAAAAATTAATTTTATTAGTATTTAAGTATAAAACAAAAGCTGGCTACTTGACAATAGAAAAATAACTTAATATTAGTGAACGTAGTGAGAAAGTTACTCTCAGATGCTGCTGATGGGAATATAAATGGTAAAACATAGGGCAGCTTGAGAAAAAAATTTACTCTTAGAAGTTTATTCTAAGAAAATTTTATATATATCTTTGAATCTGTAAGGATGTTCACCACAAATTTGTTCATGATGAAATAATTTCAATATTTAATAAGAGATATTTAAACTAATTATCCATACAATGGGACATTTTGTAGCCATCTAAAAAGATATTGCAGAAAAGACGAAAAGATGTTCACACATAATTTAGTGAAAAAATCTAGTATGGAACCTGAAGAGTATGAACATATATATTTTAAAAAGTTCCCTGTGCATATTCAACTATAAAAACACATGAAAGATAGGTCCTGTGGCATTAACAGTGATTGTCCCTAAGCAAGTAGGATTCTTTTAAGAAATAATAATCTACTACCAGGTGCCAGGCACTGTTTTAAAACCTAGAAACACAGCACTGAACACACCAAATTAAGTTCCTGCTCTTATGGAGCTTACATCTGATAGGGATTGAGGAGTAGGATGGTCAATTAAAAAAAAAAAAAGCTGTATGAATGACACAAAGAAAAAGTATTCAGGATAAGCAGAGAGAGAGCGATAGGAAGGTGGTGGGAGTGGTCAGGGAAGGCTTTTCTGATAAGGTAACATTTAAGAGGATACCTTAATAAAGTGAGGAAGTAAGCCATGGAGATGCCTAGAAAAAAAGAGCTCCAGAAAGGAGGAGGAGTCAGTGAGAAAGTCCTGAAACAGGAGTGCTCACATGCTCTAAAAAGAGTGGAGAGATTAGTGGGGCTGAGAGAAGGGAATGAGAGAAGGAGAAAGGGTAGATGAAGATTCTGTACCCTATTCTGAGGATAGGGGTCGGTGGGGGTGGGTGGATGATTCCACACCAAGCAATTCTGCAACACCAGCTGGGTATCCTATAATTCAACTCAATTCTATCCAAAGATAGCATCAGATTCCATGGGTTAAGTGTTCAGTTCAACAAGATTGTTACTCCCCCACTTCAGATGTTAGTTGCAAGTCCAGGTTGTCTCCTGGGCTGTTGACTCACAGGCTATAGATTCATGGCTCCAGTGACCCCCTCCTTGGGTTCAATTAATGTGCTAGGGACTCACAGAACTCAGAGGAACATTTTATTTACCATAGGAACAATTTATTATAAAAAGATATAACGCAGGAACAACCAGATGGAATAGAAGGCAGAGGGCAAAGTATAGGAAGAGTGCAGAATACAGTTTCCTCCCCAAATCTTCATGGGTTCACCAACCTGGAAGCTCTCCAAACCTGTCCTTTTGGGTTTTTATGGAGACTTCATTTCAAGCACATGACTGGTTAAATCATTGGCCATTGGTGATAGAAATCGATCCTAAGCCCTCTCTTCTCCCCTGTTGGAGGTGAGACTGAAAGTTCCATCTGTCTAACCACACGGTTAGTTCCTATGCTGACCAGCCGCCACCCTTAGGTAGAGTCCAAAAGTCACCTCATTAACATAACAAGATCACCTGTATTGCTCTCATCACTTAGAAAATTCCAAGGGTCTTAAGAACTCTGTGTCAGAAACTGGACCAAAGATCAAATATAATTTATTTTATTATAAATCACAATATCACAGTAGGAGATGGGATTAGAGAGATTTGGAAATATCACAGAGGACAAGGAGGCTATGATGAGAACTCGGGGTTTAGGAGGTGCCTGGGTTACTCAGTCAGTTGAGTGTCCAACTCTTGGTTCCAGCTCAGGTTATGATCTCAGGGTCCTGGGATTGAGCCCCTCTTTGGGCTCTGCACTCAGCATGGAGTCTGCTTGAGGTTACTCTCTCTCCCTCCCACTCTGTGTGCACACATACTCTCTCTCTCAAATAAATAAATAAATCTTTAAAAAAAAAAAAAAGACTTAGGGCAATCAGAGAAAGATATGTATCATATGACCTCACTGATATGAGGAATTTTTAATCTCAGGAAACAAACTGAGGGTTGCTGGAGTGGGGGGTGGGGTGGGAGGGATGGGGTGACTGGGTGATAGATACTGGGGAGGGTATGTGCCCTGGTAAGTGCTGTGAATTGCGCAAGACTGTTGAATCTCAGATCTGTACCTATGAAACAAATAATGCAATATATGTTAAGAAAAAAAAAAAAAAGAAGAGGATAGCAGGAGGGGAAGAATGAAGGGGGGAAATCGGAGGGGTAGACGAACCATGAGAGACGATGGACTCTGAAAAACAAACTGAGGGTTCTGGGTGGGGGGAGGATGGGTTAGCCTGGTGATGGGTATTAAAGAGGACGTTCTGCATGGAGCACTGGGTGTTATGCACAAACAATGAATCATGGAACATTACATCTAAAACTAATGATGTAATGTATGGGGATTAACATAACAATAAAAAAATTTTAAAAAACGGACTTAGGGTTTAAGTAAGATGGGAGCTATTGATAAGTCTAGAGTGAAGAGAAGACATGAACTGACTTATACCATGAAAGGATCACCACTGGCTGTTCTGTGCAGAACTATCAGTAATGAGACAAGGGTGAAGACAGGGAGACCAATAAAGAAGCTATTGTAATAATCTGGTAAGAAACAATGGCTCAGACTATGGTAGCACTGGACATGGTCATGGTAAGTAGTGATAAGTTTTATATATATTTAAAGGTAGCCACAACAAGGCAGAGACAAAGGAGTTTAGGATGATGCTAAGAGTCAGGGCAACTGAGAGAATCCAGCTGACATTTACTAAAGACTGAGAAATGAAGAGTTGGTAGCAGGGGCTACCTTATACCCATTAGGATGGCTACTATTAAAAAAAAATTTTAATAAGAAATGATAAATGTTGACAAATATGTGGAGAAACTGATAACATTATGGCATCGCTGGTGGGAATGTAAAATGATGCAGCCACTATGGAAAAGAGTATGGTATGGTTCCTCAAAAAACTTTAACATAGAATTACCATTTAATCCAGCAAGTCCCTCTCTGGGCTAAACACCAATATTCACAACAGTATTAATCACAGTAGTGAAAGGTAGAAGCGACTCAAATGTCCATAAATGGATAAATGGATAAACAAAATGTGAAATATACATACAATGGAATATTATTCAGCTTTAGAAAGGAATGAAATTCTGACACACACTATAACATGGATGAACCCTGAAGACATTCTGCTAAGTGAAATAAGCCAGACATAGAAAGACAAATACCGTAGGATCCCACTTACATGAGATACCTAGGGTAGGCAAATTCGTAGAGACAGAAAGAAGAATAATGGTTGAGAGGGGTTAAGAAAAGGGGGTAATAGGGAGTTATTAACAGGTACAGAGTTTCCGTTTGGGATCATGAAAAAGTTCTGGAGGTGGATACTGGTGATGGTTGCACGACACTAATGTACTTAATATCACTGAACTATACACTTAAAAACAGTTAAAATGGTAAACTTTATATTATGTATATTTTACCACAACTGAAAATACAAAATTTTTAAGAATAATTTGTTGAAAGATTTGAATGAATGGGTTTTCTCCTTTGTGTTTTAGTAGCCAGGAAGTTTAATAATAAATGAAATAATTACAATAACTACGCTTTCTTCTTTTCCTAATTGTGATTTTCTATTTTAATGTTCATTCCAGACAGATCATTCAATGTAAGATGCCTCAGATCTTTTTGGTAAACAGGCAAGACTACAGATTTTTTTCATGTGAATGAAAAACAAAGGGAGATGAAGCCATTGCGGTCTCAACCCAATGGAAACTCTACCTTGGGAATTCTAAAGATCTTTGTCCACACCTCCATTATGTCACTTAATACATCTTCTGGTAATTTGCTCCTGTCTCTGTTTTTCTCAGCGGGCTATGTGCTGACAGCAGGGCTCTCTCTCGTCAAGCCTCTATTACCCACATTGCGCAAATTTTCTGGCATTGTCAATAATTAAGGACTGTTTCTCATTCTGAGATACAAGAATTATACATCAGAAGGGTGGTTAAGAGAATAATTTTGAGGAGCAGCAATCGGGGGAGATCGCTGATCAGTTTCAACATTTTCAAAAACCTAGAGGCGAGGTAACTGCCAGGAAAAGGGAGCAGGCCTGGGGTCGGCGAACTGAAGAGAGTATGTGCCATGGCCTCAAAGTAATTCTTACTTTCTGTGCCATCTGCCTCCACTTGTTCTTCTCTGGGTTTCTGTTTAAATTTCATGTTTCCAAAGTGCGTGATGGCTCCAATGAGTTTATAGGATCCACGCTTCTCCTCAGGAAGAAAGCCCAAGATGTCCATGGCCTGCTGTAAAAAGAGAAACAGATGGCCATGTCTTCATTTGCCTAATGGCTGCAGTAAGCCCCTCACCCCCGCTGCGTGTCACACTTCCCTACACTCCACGGGCTGTCAAAGGCAATGAAACAGATCGCCACAGCCCGAGGTGGGACAGCTCTGTTCAAAGCAATGCAGATCAGCCCTGTTGGCACTTGGTCACCCACAGTCTGCCTATGCCTTTAAAAGAGAATTAGGAAGGCTTGTTTAACTTCCAGAAGTTTTAGGACTTTCCTTCCATGCCCTGCTCCCCTCCTCTCCCTTCCAGCCATTGATCATTAGCTGGCTCTATGAGGTAAATTATTTTGCCTTCCATCGTTATGGCAGAAAGTAGCACCAATATCTGACGGGTTGCTTATTTGGGGGGCTCCCCTATGTCCCCCCAACTTTATTCAAAGGGAAGTGTTTCAGAAAAGAAAAAACCACGGCACCGGAAAACCGCACCCTAAGAAGCTGCTGCACGTGGTGAGATGTGTGTTCTCACACACTCCCAGAGGGTAGAAACCGGTACAATCTTTCTAGTGGTTAATTTAGCATATGTGTCAAGAGACTATAAAAAATTCATAATCCTTGCCTAGTAATTTCACTTTGGGGAATGTAGCATAAGGTGAATCTAATATACAGAAAAAGCATTTACCTACAAAGATATTTACCACAGGAGAAAACAAAACAGAAAATCTTTGATTCTAACAATAGGAGAATGGCTAACTACACTATAGGACAAATGCCTGGTAAAATATTAAGTATTCATTTAAATGTTTATGAAGAGTTTGTAAGAACACTGAAAATGCTTATATTATAGGATTAATCAAAAAAGCAAACTGTATACTGAATAGTGTATACAGGGTGATTATGCTCTTTTATTAAAAAAAAAAAAGCCACCAAACCAACTATATAGTAAAAACCCCAAATAGAAAAAAAAAGAAGAAGAAGAAAGACTATAAAGACCTATACCAAACAAAACAGTGGTTGCCATTGAGCTGAAATGTCTTCCTATCTTTCCACACATTCCAAACTTACCATACTCACAATGTGTACTTTTGCAGTAAGTAAGTAAACTTTGAACAGACACAGACTTAGAGGGACTCCTTGCACCCTCCACCCCTAGAGGAAGGAAAGTGACTTCTCCAGGACCCTTTAGAAGAAGGATCTGAAATGCTTTCATTTCTCATTGTCATTACCAAACTTGGCGTTAATAATTAACGAGCCTTACATCAGGGGTCAGCAATTCTTTAGCATCATCCCAGCTGTCCAGAGCAACTACTCCATGACAGCAAAAGGGAAAGTCAGAGGGATTTTCAGACACCAGGAGCATGTCTGCAGTGGGAAAACCATCAGTTAAACGGTTAAAGAAATCCACAAGGCTTTAGAAAATAATTGACCAATATTCACAGTTTACTCTTACAGCTGATAGCACAGTTGTAAACAAGCCAAAATAAAATCCATATTCTACAGCCAACCCTCTGCAATCAAATTTTGCCCTCTATTAACTTGTCAGTCATGTGTTAATGCCTCCCAAGAGAAGACCAGGCAGACCAAATCCAAACGCAGATTCAATTGCAGCAGCTTGAATTGGTGTGAAAAAAACAGATCATGCACGTTGGCAAAACTTTGAAAACAGGAATTTGGCCTAGATGCACGGTTGAGGGCGGAGGACAAAAAATATTTTGTAAAATTATAACAGGCCTGAGTTTCAAAGGCTAGGAAGTGGGCAGACCCTGGGGTTACGCACCCCGGGAACATTAGCAATGTATCCTGTCATATCACATCCTCCCTATTAGGAGGCTGAGGCTGTCTTTCAAGGAATCCATAAATCAGCGTCCGTGTTCAGCACTGCACCTCTGATGTGTCTAAGACTCCTGACATGATTCACTTAGTCAGGAAACATAATGCAGGCGGAAGCTAAGCGGGCTGTCGGCAGCACATCAGCAACGGGCTTGGCCAAATCACATTAACCGCTTCATGCCTCACACTTGCTCCCCGTGAAGTTTCTTGGAGCTGATCTGATTTTTGTATTTATCACTTAGTGAAATGAAGCTGCTATCCTCAACCCCAAATCTCAGAAACAAATTGCACTTTTCGAACGTTCATGGCAGCTTCGTTTAGAAAAACCCAAGTGTCCATCAAGAGTTAACAAAGTCCTGTGTGTCCGTACAACAGATCATTCGTCAGCAAACGAAGGAATGAACTATGAATATATGCTACAGCATGGAAGAATCTCAAAATAATGATGCTGAGTGAAATACGCCAGACAAAAAAAACAGTATATACTGTGTGATTCCAACTTATAAAATTCAAGAAAATGTAATCCAATCCATAGTGACAGGAAGAATATTAGTGGTTGCCAAGGGTCTGGGTGGGGAGGGGAAGACTCAGAGGAGTGAGAAAGGACAGAGGGGGGAGTTACAAACGATCACGAGAAGACTTTTGAGCAGATACGTGTATTATCTTGATGGCGGTGATGGTCTCAGGCATATATCCATGTCAGCATTTACATTTATGTCGACAACACTTCAATGAAGCTTTTATAAAAGTTAAAAAGTAAAAAGAAATTGGGCCAGCTCAAAGGAGATCAAGCTGAAGGCAAGTACTAGATATACAGTATATATATTTAATATATATCTAATAGAAATATGATCCTTAAATCCTTACTTGAATGATTGATTCAAATATCCCTGAAATGTTCATACTTCCCAAGACTCTCTTTATGTTCTTTCTCATGCCTCACTTTCTGTCAAGAAAAATTTGTTGAGCTCAAACGATGTGCCAGGCATTATTTTAAGTTTTAGAGATACATCAGTGGGGGGAAAAATATCCTGCCCCCATGAAGCTTCTATTCTAACAGTAGAGACAGAAATTTTAAAAATAAGTAAAATGTATGAAAATACATGAAATGTACAATGGGAATGAGTGCCATGGAGAAAAATAGCAGGGAAAGGGGGTAAAATGTATTGGCAACACAGGGGTGCCTGGCCAGCTCAGTCAGTGGAGCATTCAGCTCTTGATCTCCGGGTTGTGAGTTTGAGCCCCACACTGGGTGTAGAGTTTACCTAAAAATAAAATCTTAAAAATACAAAGCTACAGTTTTCAATAGAGTGGTCTGGGAAGGCCTCCACAAGGTGACATTTCAATAAAGACCAGCAAGAGTTGAGGGAGAAAGTAAGTGAGGGAAGAATGTTCCAGACAGAGAAGAGCAAATGCAAAGGCCCTGAGGTAGAAATTTGCCTGGCATTTTGAGTGGCTAAAGGTGGGTCAGGAAGGGGCAAATTAAGGAAGTGGGAAGTAGTAGGTTATGAGGTCAGAGAGGCATCGTGAGGACAGATCATAACTCCTCACAGGCCAGGGTGAGGATTTGGGCATTTATGCTCTATGTGAGGTAGAAAGCCACTGCAGGTTTTTGAGCAGAGGAATGACATCATCTGATTTTTTTTTTTTTTTTAATTTATCGTGGCTGCTGGGTTAAAGACAGAGGGAGCAAGGATGGAAGCAGGACTATCAAGCAGAAGACTGTTAAATAATCCAGGAGAGGGGCGCCTGGGGGGCTCAGTCAGTTAAGCATCTGCCTTCAGCTCAGTTAATGCTGCCGGGGGCCTGGGATTGAGTCCCACATTGGGCTCCCTGCTCAGCAGAGAGTTCGCTTCTCCCTCTGCCTGCTGTTCCCCCTGCTTGTGCTCTCTGACAAATAAATAAATAAAATCTTAAAGAAAAATCCAGGAGAGAGATGATGGTATTTGACCAGGGTAGTAAAAGCAGCAATGGTAAGGACGAGCTCAGAGGGTGGATTTTGAAAGTAGATGAAAGAGGTGAGAATAAGGTGGGAGAAACAGAGGAGTTCAAGGGCTTGTCTTAGGCACATTACACTTGAGATGCTATAATGAATACATGCTATAACATGGAAGAATCTCAAAATAATTATGCTGAGTGAAATAAGCCAGACAAGAAAAGAGTATATACTGTGTAATTCCATCTTACAAATTTCTAGAATTTTTTTTTTCTTTTAAAGTGTTTTAGTTTTGTGTAAACTAAAAGGAAATTGACACACTAAAATCACAAAAGACCTTGGGCATGCACACTAACCTTGTTAAGGGTTCTTCTACATGTCTTTCTTTTCCATAGGAATTTCCCTTAAATGTTTAAAACCCATAGTTTTTACTGTATATACAGCCTAAACCATAGCGATCTATGATTCTGTCATTTTACACTGTGCAAAATCCTCAAAATATAGTGGTACCACAGGAAAAAAAAATCAGTCACAAGTAAATTCCATTGTAAGTCATTCATATAATTTGGTTCTTCTCCAAACCAAGTCGAGATATAAAAGAGTCAGTTAGCTAGGAGTCTGGAATCCTGGAGAGAATCTGGACTCGTGATCAAACTGTGGAAGTCATCAGATGGGAACAATCTTTAAAGCTGTCAGTCTAGATGAGGTCACCACGGGTTAGATGCAAGGACTGAGCCCCAGGGCGCTCTAAAGTTATAGGCCAGATGAAAGAGAAAGAGCCACAGAGAAATACACAGAGATTTAGGGGAGAAACAAGAGAAGGTGGTGTGCTAGAAACCAAGAGGGGAGATTCTCAAGGAGGAGGGAGCAATCAGTGGTGTCATATACTGTCATGACTTTCAAGGTCAAGAAATGTCTATATATTCTTCTGCAAGGCTCATTCATGGCTTTACTGATGACTCTCAAATCTTTATTTTCTGAGCTCCAGACCTAGAACTCCAACTTCCCACCAGACATGTCAGTGCAGATGGCTATAAGTAGCTCAAATCCAACACTACCAAAACTGAATCTATGATATTTTCCATGTCTGCCCTGAAGCTATGCGTCTTCTGTGGTTCCTTATGCTGGTGAATGTCACCGCCTTACTCAGGCTAGACATGGGGGTGCCCTGAAATGTCCTTTCACGGCTCAAAGACAGACATCATTTCCATGTCTTTCAAATCATAGTATTCATCCTTTTTCTCTAGAATAGCTGTATGCCATGAGGAGGAGGTAAGGATACAAAACTAACATGGTCCTTTCCCTCAAGGAGGCTACCAGAATCACACACCTAAGCAGTGCAGGAAATGCTGCGTTTTTAGGGTGAAAGGGTGTTTCAGTTAGATGTTTCAGTTCATACCGAAACAAAAAACAAACAAAAAAAAGCCAGACACACACAAAAACAAAACAAACTACCTTCTAAAATCATTTTGCCAAGAATACCCGTTTAGATCACTCTAAATTATAACCGTTCATATACTTTTTATTTTATGTCATTTTTGTCAATCCTTTGCATTAGGTCATTTTTAATCATTTCCATTCTGGTTATGAAGACCAAAGGTGCTATATTTGACATTATTTTCTGTATGTGGAATATAGAAAAAGAGAAACCTAGAAAGCCTCACTACTTGGTCAGGCCCAAATTATTGATAAATTGAACTTAGAACATAGTTTCTAGTATTTCTGTTAGGCTAAGCCACCTACCCACTCAAACCCATGTTTGTAACTATGATGGGAATTTCCTTCCTCCTTTGCCACAGACACAAGGAGGGTCTTGCTCCCATCCAAGCAGGCCCAACAATCGGACAAACACTGTGGGAAATAGAATGGAAAGAGCACCACATGTCCAAGGTCTATAAGACCCGGAGGAGGAAGGAGTCAACATTCAGGAGGGGGCCGGGAGTAAGGCGTCATGGTGGGCCCACGTGTTACACATGCACTCCTCTCCCCACCCCCCGACCTGCTTCCAGACACATCATTTCTAGAAGTCATGAAGGACACCTAATGGGCTTCTCCTTCATCTCACTAACCAGCAATATGGCTGATGCACTAGCCTACCCATTCACTGCAGCACCTATAGTCAATTTGAAGTGGTAGCTCTTAGAAGCATACAGACCACATGTATGAGTGTTTGAGGGACTCTGAAAGGCCTTTAGCTCAAAACATCTTCCCCACTGGGCCTTATCAAAATTTATTTTCAAGGAGCAATGAATTTTGTTTGCGTTGAGGCTTGAGGTCACCTCAGAGTATCATGTAAACAGAGATTCCTTTATTTAACTAATTTCCTTTCTATCAAGAGGAATGGCCCTGAGAGAATGTAAAAAAAAAAAAAAAAAAAAGGCAAACAACAGTGAATACATTTTTGTGAGACACTATGAGGGCCAGGGAGACTGTCTAGGCCAGATAGGGCCCACATAGAAGATTGTTGACCAGGCTGTGGGCATGTGGAGAATGGGGGGGCAGTTTGTCAGGAGGGCTGGGGACAGCATAAAGAGGAGGCACGAGAGTATGCTAAAGGTAAAAGTCAATTGCTTCGCAACTTCAAAAAATGCAGGTCTCAACCTTCATACTGGTTCATTTCTAGATCCCACTCTAGGAGATGCAAAGAGCCCTTTAAGAGTGAGCATTTTATATGTTTTATATGTTTGTTTTATATGTCTTCCTGACATTAAATTTTACTTTCTGCATGGCTGCATGTTCTCCAAGACTCAGCTGAGTTCACTATAAAAAGGAGCAAAGCTGACATTGGGCCAAAAAATCCCTTAAAATCACAAAGTCCTGGGACACCTGGGTGGCTCAGCCAGTTAAACGTCTGCCTTCAGCTCAGGTCATGATCCTGGGGTCCTGGGATTGAGCCCCGCATCGGGATCCCTGCTCAGCGGGGAGCCTGCTTCTCCCTCTCTCACTCCCCCTGCTTGCATTCTTTCTCTCTCTCTCTCTGTCAAATAAATAAATAAAATCTTAAAAAATAAAATAAAATCACGAAGTCCTGTAGCTAGTACCTCTATGCCACATCACCCATCATTACCTGTTCCCACACTGCCATGTACAGCTGAAGAGGTTGTACACTGCCCAACTCCAGAGAGAATCATTCACATAGTCTACAGTTTGAATAGCATTCTCTAGAGTCGGGCAGGGCACAATCTGCACACACACATCTTGTTCCTCCTAACAACCAGTGGGGAGGGAGGGAGTAAAAATAGGAGACCAGTTCAAGAGAGACCTAATGGGTCAAGGGAGTACAACTCAATATGCTCCAGAATAGGAGGTCCAGATGCCAACAATTTCTTTCCGCAGAGGTCTTCAGACCTCTAGTAGACAGGTCAGGTGCACCTCTTGGCAACCACCACTCTTTGTTACTGTCATGTACTAAAGTGAGTACCCAGGGCAGTAGGCAAAATGTCAAAGATTTCAAGAGACAAGGACGTGTTTCGTGACCCCTCACCCTAGAGTTCATAAACCTGTTGAATAGCAAGAATGGGTACAATAAATAAACAGAAAAAAAATAGACAAAGAAGAGAAGAAAAATAGGAAGGTATATGCAGGACCCAGCTATCCAGTTGGCATTAAGAACAAGAATTTCGAGGGGTCACATCTGAGGGGACTGAGGAAGTGGGTTTTAGCCATGCCTTGAACAAGGGTCAGCCTAAACTGAAAGGTAAGGGGAGGAGGGATGTTCCAGATCCTGTAGAGACTAGTTGGGGGCTGGCTCGGGATAACACATCACCCCATTCCTTGGCTCCTTCCGTGGGTGGCCAGCCTCCCGACTGATTCTCCATACCTGGGTTTTTTGTAGTACTGACAAGCGCTTCTGTTTTAGGAAACTTGGACATAATCCTTATGTTGCTAAGGGGTGCTCTGTCTCGTGACAATCCTCAGGACACTCTGAAGCTCTCTTTTGGCAAACATGAATAAAAAGAGTTCAAATTCTAAAATGTCCCAAAGAATGACCAGTGGTGTTGAGAACAAATGGACTGACAATACCCAATTTGCACCACCAGATGTCAGTCTTCGTACAGTAATCAATCTCTGCAGCCCCCAAAGACTCGACGAGATCAATGAACTCAAGATAAGCCTGCATTTTCCACAGCAGCCCAGAGCCTTAAGACAGTTCTATTAGTAAACAGAGATGCTCCCCCAAATTTTACAGTCCCTGCTGATACCCCACATTGGACCTGATGTGTCAGATGGTTTGCACAGCAGAGAAATCTGTGCTAAGAACGTTAGATGTGGCAGGGCTAATCAAAGGAAGATCCAAAAAAAAATCTGTTCCAGGTTAGGTGGAGGGAAAGTGGGAATGAGAACGGCTGCTGAGTTCATATCACCAATTGCACCTGTGACAAAAATCATTGTCCAGTTTGCAGAGCTTGCCCCATTCGGTGAGGTCGCTTTGAAGTTGAAGGTCATGTAACACCGCTAAGTGTATGATTAACATATTTAACCTAGCATAAGAGGCTGGGGGGAATCACTCCCCATTAATTTGCTTGCCTGGATCTTTGCTCTCATCCCACAACCACTCCTGTGGGAGCATCTTTGTCCTCAGTGGTTTACTTCATCCGCAAGACGTTTGCGATCCAATCAGCTTGTCATTCTCCCCTTCAAAAGACTTTCCATACTCTGCCTTAACTGCAAGGTGCTGCTTGATCTGACCCTGCCCACCTCCCCCCTACATTACCTTCTTCTCTCCACCAACTGCAATGGCCATTTTGCTATTTCAAGAATAAACCAAATGCCTTCCTGCCTCAGGGCCTTTGCACTCACTGTTCCCTCTTCCTGAAGCTTTATTCCTGGAAATCTCACCTGCTCACTCGCTTACTCATTCAGGTGTCTGCAAAAAAATTGCCTTCCCAGAGAGGTCTTGCCCGACCATGCTATCTAAAATATAACCACCTACTATCCTACCAAACCCAAATTCACTGTCTTCTCACCCTACTTTTTTTTTGTAGACCTACTATTCTCTAAAATTACATATGTCTTTGTTTACTTGTTATTTCTTGTCTCTCATACTAGAATGTAAGCTCATGAGGGCAGGGACCTGTCTGTCTTATTTATTTTCCAACCCCCATGCTTAAAAAAGCAGTGCCTGGTGCACACACAGCAGTCACACAATAAATATTGAGTGACTGCATGAAGTTCATTCTCTTACCCCACAAGTCACTTTTCTATTTCTCTTCATGGCATTACATCTATCCTGGTCAAATCATAAAACTTGGGAATATTTTTGACTCATCACTCTCCTTCATTCCTACATTCAGTCATTGCTAAGACTTATCTATTCTTCTATGAATCCATCCCCTTTCTCCCATTCCCACAGACACAACCTTACACAATGCCTTGTCATTTCATACTAGGACTACTATAGTCCCTTCCCTCTAGGATCTCTGCCTTCCTTCCACCCTGCCCACCACACTAGCTTAATTGTTGCTGCCCTCAGCAAATCATGACCTCCTATTACCCTACCCCTATAACACATGCACAACCCCCCCCAATTCCTTGAGTTCAGAAACCATCATGATAAAATCTCTACTATTCCTCTATGCAAATTCTTTCCTCCAGTCAACCTGATCTCTCCGCTCCCTGATCTTGTCCTGCCTTTTCCTGCCACTGTACGCACTGTTCCTCCCATAGGAAATACCCTCCACTCATTACTCTGGTTAAATCCCCTTCCCATCCTTCATACCCCAACCCAAAACCTCCCTTCTTTATAAAACTCCCATTGACCACTAAACACCATGGCAGTGACCCACTTCTGGCCTCTTGTCTATGCCACCCATGTGGTTCTAATCTTCTAATCACTGAAGACCTTAAATTATCTAATGTTTTTATACACATTCACACACACACACACACACACACACACACTCATTCATTTATACCTTCTGGGCATCCTACCCACTTCCAAACACCAAACACGACCAAACTGGAAAAACATTTACTCTCTAGCAATATAAAATTATAGAATATTGGTTTTATAATTGGTTTAATAATTGTTTACCTTTCAGGATGAATAAATTGAGTTCTCAAGAGACTTATTAAACTATACTTTTCCAGGTCCGAAAATCTGACTTCTGTCTCTTGTTTTAGAATGTCCCTCAGCTCCAGAATAATACACTTACCATGAAGTTCTTTTTTTCCAGACAGAATTTGATAGAATATGTGGTTGTTCTTCTCTCCGGGCTGCTGGAAAATCACTCGGGATTTTTCAGGCAAATCTGCAGGATGAGAAAAGGATAAAGCTTCATACTTAGGTGTTCCTACAAACCTTAGAAGAAAAGTTATCAAATAGTGCAGTGGCTACTTACAAATATCGACGTCTACAGATGACAGCTTTCCTCTGGCACAAAAGTGCATCCTGATGAATTTGCCCTGAGTGGACATAAAACACAGTCTCCTATTGAAACATTCCAAACAGTTGCAATGGCTTTATTATACACATTACTCCCAAAGTGATTAGTTTAAAGTTAAAAGAAAAATACAACGTGGGCCTGAGATGGCAGCAGTTCATGCTAGGAGGAAGCCAGAATGATCACCAGAACTAGCAGTGGTCCTGGATTCTAGTCTCAGGCCTGCCGACGTCTAGCTGTGTGTTCTTGTGTGTATAATTGAATCTCTCTGGGCCTCAATGTTCTTACCTAAAAAATGAGAAAAAAATAATAACCTGCTCAGCATATTCTTTCATTTATTCAGCGAACATTCGTTGAGCACCTACTACCATCCAGGAAACCTACTAGGCCCTGGACGTATCACATGAGAAAAATCGGTGTGGTCCCTACTCTTCTAGATTCTAGATGTAAGCAGCTAACGCAATGGCATTAACACAGGAACATTTGATGATTCTTGAATCCCAAAGAAAAGCCAGTTGTGCAGGAGTTCAGTGAGCAAAAGGGGCAGAAAACAGAGTCTGAGAGGTAGACAGGCACCAGGCACCCTATCACGTAAGCCATACCGGCCACAGGAAGGAGTTGGGTTGAATTTTATGTGCGCTCAGAAGACAGTGGGAGATTGTCAGCAGAGGAATGATGTGATCAGATTTATGTTTTAAAACACTACTTCGGCATAAATAATAGATGGGGCTCCCTTCCTTTCTTCTCATGAAAAACCATAAGACAGGATCTAGTGGGGCAGAAAGGCTGCTGAAGGAGACAGAGCCCACGTCAGAAGCCAGGTGTGGCTAAGGAGGCCGTCAGTGGCATCTGGGGCTTGCAGGATGAGGATGGTGCCAGGCAGATGACAGGCTGGTGGCGGTCACCCATGCAAGGAAGGAGGCAGAGCGGGACTACAGCAAGGCAAGGGAAGGAGAGTGGTGACAATCAGGGGGATTGAGCCTTTAAGTTACCAAATGTAGGGTAATGGGAACCATACACACAGACACACATGTGTAAGTACACATACACGTGCATTTATACACATGCATATATGCACAGTATTAAGTGAAATAATTTAACCTGGATTTCTGGATTTTTTGGACCCTCTTTATCTTTCTTTCCACTTGCCATTCTTTCCTTTCTTCCTTGTCTTCTACTTTTTCCTTTCTTTTATCTTCCTTTTTTTCCCCTTCCCTCCATTCCTTCCCTTTTTCCTCTTTTTTCAGCTTTCTTTTTTTCATATGTCAGCAGAAGATCCCTTCACATTCTAACCAATCCCAAATCTAGCCACTTTGTGGACCAGTATTAGCACCTGCTATGCAGCCAGACCTCGCAAGCAGATATAAGAGTAGGCAAGGAGCGCTAACGCCCTGGATGGAAACCAGCCACGTCAGCATGCGGCTGTTATTTAATTGTGCCCAAAGATTCAAACAGGAAGCCTTCTGCAAATTTCCTTGTAAATTATAGAGTGGCTCCCTGCCACTCATTTTTGTCATAAAATGGGTTTGTGAAACTAAGTTTTGAAATTTAAATTCTTCCTCTATCCTGGGACTGCAAGTTATCAAAAGCTATTTTTTAAAAATGATTTCTCCCAGTAAAAAAAAAAAAAAAAAAAAAAAAAAAAAAATCCCCAGTGGAAAATATGCAGAGGTAGGGGAGCCAGAGGCAAGAGTAGAAACAATAATTGTACTAAGTGAATTAGGAAGTGCTTACTAAATTGACTGGTTATAAGGAGTATAGGAAATTATGAAGGAGAAAGTACTTTCAAATCTGTAAAATGTAATACAATATAAAGCATTCTTAGAATTTGCTGGGTGAGCTTCCCTACTGGGAATGGAAAGGAATTTGGAACTATTAAATAGTGTCTTCCTGAAATTGACCAAACAATAGAAGCTTTTCCAGTGCATATTTATATGTAGTTTTAATTTCTCAATAATGAAACTGATCTCTTTCTTTTTCGAGGTATCTAACAATATTAGACCTCTTTGATGCTCAAGAAGTTTTTTTATACCTAGGCGCTCAGACGTGAATTTTGCCATTTGCTTAAAAATTAAAGACTCTGATATACTGCTCAATCATGTTACTTACAAAACAAGAGGAGTTGTCATTTCCTCAGGGTTTTGGCATTTCCAAATTCTTCCAAACTAGGATGCACTTGCTTGATTTGATCTTCTAAAGTTCCCTGAGATACAGGTAAGAGAAATATAGCAGATAAAGTTTTCAGTAAAATTCTATAAGGTGGTAAGCCTTCCATCCCTAGGTTGGACTCCATTCTTGCTTTGATAAATAGTATCCAAAAGCTGTTTCCAAATTTGTTTATACAATGTTACTTTGGAATGAGAACTTAGAAAAATAGATGAGTGAGAAACTGTCTTACAATGCCCCTGTGAATATATGTGGGAGCTCATTCAATTTGCAGTGCATCTCTTTTGGATGGAATTGGCCTAAGTGGGGAAACGAACTAGATATCTACAATCAATCAATCAGTACCATAGCCTACCTATTTCCAGAAAAACTTCATTCCTTATATTTTCCCCATTGTTAATCTCCCTCTCTTCCCATCTAATTCTTACTCCTGGAAATTTATTCTAAGATAATACAGCAGATTCTTGGCATTATTAAATTATATTTTTCCTTGTTACAATTCCTAAGTAATCTAGTGGTCCATGCCAAGCAGTGAGTCAGTTATGGTATTCATTTTGAATTTGAATCATGTGTGCTCAGCAGGTCACCTCCACAGAGTAAGTCTGAATGAGCACTCAGCATCCCCATTGCAACATGGCTATGTCGTGTTCCACTCAGCATTAAAGATCCATTTTACGGAAGGGATTATGTAGTATATAGTATTCAAGAATTTATAAATTTAGGGGTGTCTGGGTGGCTCAGTTAGTTAAGTATCCCACTCTTGATTTTGGCTCAGGTTGTGAGATTGAGCCCCACTTCGGGCTCCGCACTGGATGTGGAGCATGCTTAAGATTGTCTCTCTCCCTCTTCTTCTGTCCCCCACCCCTCTCGTGCACTCGTCCGTACACACACACGCACACACATACACACACACACCCTTTCGCTCTCAAAAAAAAAAATTATAAATGTACAAATACTATATCCCTTCTACATAGTATGGGTCTACTATCCTTTAAATAAGTAAAAGGGCTATATGAGCAAAGTTTTTCATAGAAGTGTTATGTATTATGTATTATGTATTATCATGAGGCTCAATGGCTAGACCAAACATACACCAAACAACCTAAAATGTACACAAAAATGAAATAATATCTAGTGAATAATAGAGTTCAGTAATACCTAAAGAAATCAATCAAGGGGCGCCTGGGTGGCTCAGTTGGTTAAGCGACTGCCTTCGGCTCAGGTCATGATCCTGGAGTCCCTGGATCGAATCCCGCATCAGGCTCCCTGCTCAGCAGGGAGTCTGCTTCTCCCTCTGGCCCTCCCCCCTCTCATGCTCTCTCTCAAATAAATAAATAAAATCTTTAAAAAAAAAAAAAAAGAAATCAATCAAATTCAGGAATGTGGTGGTTGGGAAAGAAACTTTTCATGGTTTGAAAATTGGACCAGTTTGCTATTTTGATATACTTCTTACTTTGCAAAAACAGCAGGAAGCATCCAGGATTGAATTGAAACAGCAAAATAACAATGCCAGACATACAAAGATAAGAGGTTCTAACAGTTCAATAACTCACTGATTTTGAGTCCCACTCAGCATTATCTAATTTTATTTTGCATATCAATTCTCATGGTCTAGTTACTCTCAAATTATTATGAAACCCATCAACCTGTTAATGGAACTAAACAAAGTAAGCTAAATTAAAAATCGCCAAAGCTAAAAGTCATTAAATAGAGAGGGAAGATAAGTAGAACCTGGAATGTGATTAAAGTTGAGGTTATGCCCATCAGGCATTTGGGATTTGATCCAGGAGTTTGTGGTGAAGGGAGACTTCTACTGGTGCATATCTGTGGGAGTCTGACATCTCACGGTAGCTAAAGGGATTCAGAAATATCAAAAGTGGCCATTCAAGGCACTGATGACTCTAGCCTTTAGGGAAGATGGCTTGGATCTTAAGTGTAATTCTCAGAGGGTCCAATCAACAAAGACCAGGCTAAGTAGCCCTGGAAGCAAATCTGAAACAAATTACATAATTTCATGTTTGGGGGTTATTGGTTTGAAGCATTTGTTGATCCTCTCAAGAGGCAAAGATGGGAAAAACTTTTCTATAATTTTCTAATTGTTCTATGGCTCTTGTCTCCTCTTTTCTCCCCAAAAGTTGTCAAGGCAGAGCCTCCATGATCAGTGGATAGGACCACCTCACCTTTTCTGCCAAGATATCTAGACACTTACCGGCTTTTCCCTAGATTCACCCATGGTTGCTACGGTGGCAAAATACTGGATAATATGTTTGGTGTTCACAGTCTTTCCAGCACCAGATTCTCCTCTGTGGTTAGAAATTCAATGATATAGTTAACTGGTTTGGATTGTAAATGCAGTGAAAAGTTAAATAATTTTAACCATATAGACTAAGACAATAAGGAAAAGTTTTATGGAAAAATGGAAAATTGAGAGGAAACTTGATTAAAGAAATGTAGATATTTAATTGGTTGGGAGAAGGGGAAGGACTATCTCAAAAACTATTTGACTTTTGAACAAAAATCCAAACTCAGTACAGAAAGATTAAAGATTTTCTAAAAACTGGAAGCCTGTTCTTCATGGGTCCTGTTAACAAAAAGCTGAAGAGCTCTTCTATTAATTAAAGACAGGTCTCCTCATTACCAACTGTTCGAGGGATTTTCACATATTAAGGTTACAACATGGCTGGGTCCAACCTTCTCCCTGAGAAGAGGGCCTACCAATCAATCCACCAGGAAGTTGGGTTTTAGACTTCCCTTTTACCTTTGATAACCAGTTAACTTTGTGATGTGGGAAGAACACAGTGGTGCCAGCCTTATCATCCAAAGCATCATAGGACCAAGGCCTGCCTTTATCTGTATGAAACTCCAGGAAATAGTCGATCTTCTCTGTAAGGGCTGAACAGTAAGTATCCTTCTAGCTCTAAGATTCTGAGACCGTTAATATTCTTGAGATGACTAAAGCCAATGGAGAGCCCAACACGCGAGGTGACAACACCATTGCATAGGAAGACCAAGAACTTCAGAATTTCACTGCCTTTTGAATCTTAGCCTTCCCTCCTCCCCCAGCCACAATGCTGACAGTTCATCTGGTCAGCCAGTGCTCTCCCCATCAATATTAGATACAATATGAGATCACTGAAGTCTTTTCCTTCCTTTTCTCTCCAAGTCTCACCATCTTTTAGTTCCTACTACTTAATGTACCTTGGTCTCCCCCAATGTGGCTACCCAGATAACAGCAGGTTATTTGTTCCGTGGTCATACCATTGAACTTTCTGTCTCTCTGCCCAATTAGCCAGTCCGTAGACCTTTGAAAACGATTATTTCAACAGGGAGTTCTCCATCAAGAAGATGACTAAGATCAGCTTGTGCACTGTGAGTTCTAAAAGATCTACTGAGATGGTAGAGGCAGTCTACCTAGTACCATATTTGGAGTAATCACTGACTAAAGTGTTGACAATTTCCTGAGTATCTTATTCTTGCCTAGAAGGTATTCTGTATCTAAAGAGCAAACAATTCAAAGACAGTGAATTTATATTTTATTCCCAGGGAAATGTAGGTATCTGTTTCCATTGAAACTCTCACCGCTAGCCAGAAAGAAGAGGAAAGGCAAACACTTACGTCAAAAGTACAGACTGATCCTCCCCATCTACAAAAGAAAAGAAAATGTCAGAACATTCTTCTGCCAGAGCGTCTACGTATTGGCAAACTTATTCAAAATTTCCTTGGTTGCAGTTTGAAGTCAGACGCAAGGAAAAGGATTCGCTCTCAGTTGGATAAAAAAAAGAATACCATTTAAATAGTACAGAGTAGAAAGAGTTTTTTTCCCCTTGCCCCTATGTATGTCAGTCCTAAGAACATATAAATCTCAAGCCTATTTTCTTGCTCCAAATACAAATGATAACTGACTAATGGTTGACATTTTTGCCGTTTTAAGTCTTTTAAGAAGCACCATGTTACAATAGCTACAGAGAAACTTCTTTGTGCCTGAAACTCTAGCAGGCGCTTTGTGTAATAAAAGCTGCCATCTACAGGGGGCTTACTCTGGGCCAGCCACTGGGCTGAGCACTCTCAATGCATTATCTCACTTAATTTGACGTGTGAGCTAATCATCTCCCAAACCCTAGGAGACAGGCTCTATTTTGCCCACGTTTCATCCCTTCAAGTGATTAGGGAACTGTAAAGGCCATGCTCTGCTCACAATGCCTACCTACCTCTTAGTGACATGGAGAAAAAGTAGATCAGATATTTTTATCTTTCATTTTGTAGGGCAGCCACTTACTGTGAAGCATATCCTGAAAGGCATTATCGGCCACAGCGAAGATGTGAGGGGGAGCTTCTGATCGCCTCTTCCCTTTGTAGGCAGCCATGACTTCTTTCTGATACACTGGGAGCCACTTGTAAGGGTTTATGCTCACACAGAAGAGACCTGAATACGTCTGAGGAAAAATCAGAGGAGATTTCAGAAAGCAGGTTAGAAACACTTCCAGGGCTGTCAGCTCTCTCACTGCCAGATAACATTTGCTGAAATATTTACTCATAAAGGAACTAAAAAGAGGAGAGCTTTCGGATTCTCACAGAGAAGAGACTATAACAGGAAGAGACAGAACCAGGTTAGAGGAGCTGCGGGACCTGGGGTTACCCCTCCCCGGGGAGACCCGCTAACTACTAACATGTCTGACACGTACACCTTTTGAAGACAGGGAGGACGCCAACAGCCAGCTGAGCAGCTATCGGGCATTTGAGGCCAGAAGGGGGCTTGTGTTTCAACAAGATTGGGAACCCAATTTTTAAGGCACTGAGAGGGAATAATAGCTCATTTGGGTCACTCAGTCACTATAATGGTTGAATTGTGGCCCCCCAAAAGATACACTCAGGTTCTAATCCTTGGAACCTGTGAATGCAATCTTATTTGGAAAAAGGATCTTTGCAGATGTAATTAAGTTAAGGGTCTCAAGAATGATATGTGGGTGGGCCTTAAATCCAACGGCTGGTATCTTTATAAGACATACAGAGAGGAGAAGATATGGACCCACAGAAGGAAAGGGATGTGAAGGCAGAGGCAGAGATTGGGGTGGTACAACCACAAGGAATGCCAACAGCCACTAGAAGCTGGAAGGGGTAAGAAAGGATTCTGCCCTAGAGACTCCAGAGGAGTAGGACCCTGTTGATTGATTTGATTTTGGACCTCTGGCTTCTAGAACTGTGATAGAATAAACTTATGTTGTTAAGCCAACTGGTTTGGGGTAATTTTGTTACAGCATCCAAGGGAAACTAATATAGTCATGTAAATCAGAGTGCCAAGGAGCAAGTTGCCTACATGCCATGGCTTCTATGGCAATGGAGCTCAAATGCTACCATTTTGGCCCAATCTACTCAGGGTTGCTGTTGAATAGGTTCTGAGTAAGTCAAAGAATTTAAGCAACCATCACCAGTGTAATGATGATGAAAACAATCATTCCTTCTACTGAGCACAAACAGGGTGACAGGCACTGTACTATGTGCTTTACATTCTCTGATTTCATCCTCCAAGCTACCTTGGAGAGCCAAGCATTCTTATCCCACTTTACAGATAGGGTGACTTCAAGAAGTTAAGAAACTTAACAACTAGTCAGTGACAAAACTAGCATTTGGACACTGATCTGTCAGTCTCCAAGCCTCATGCCTTTACTTTAGCTTGACAACCTAGGGAAAGGACTATGGATGTTGACAAAATAAAATTGGGGAAATGCAAGGTCCCTTCCCAGTGGGCATTCCTGAAGGGTTATCCCCATGTGAGTCTGCTTAAATTCAAAGTAAGCTATTATCCAAGAGAGGGCTGAGACTTTGCCAATATGAGTGCCAGCATGACCTTTCAGCAGTAAAGCATATATACATACATAGGTCATCCAATGGGCATAGTGCCTCTTCAGGGTATGCAGCACGGCTTCTTCATTGAGATGAGTCAGCATTGCTAGGTCTTCAATCATTTCAAACTTTGGGGAATTCATCTGCTGGACTTCATCCTCCTTGACACTCAGACTCTGCAGAGAGGAGAAAAAATATAATATGTATTTCCCTATTATGTTCCTTCATTTTGCCATACAATGGAAAGAATCTTCAAAGATCCAAGAAAAAGATGCCTCATGAGAGGATGGGACCAGAAATTTAACCAATCCTAATGAAAGAGACAGGTGTTTCTCATGCACATGATCGCACCTTACCTGACGATGAAGTTTTAAAAAAGTTTTTGTTGAATCAAAATATTCTATCTTGCAGAGCTCTAGCCCTGTGGCTCCTCATTGACTCCAGGTTGCCTCTGAGAGCACACACATCATACTGCATATGATTTGGCACCTCTCTTGGTGCTTAGGAGGTTTAGAAGAAGGAATCTGAAGTGAAGGATCAAGGAGGCAGATGAATCCTGCCAGACTGTTCAAGACCTATCCTCTTCCTCAATCCTTCCTCAACTACCTTAGCTCATTTTTAAAAAATCTTTTACCATATAAACAACCTGTACTATCTGGACACAAGCTTTTGTGTATGTTTCAATAATTAACAATATCAGACTATTTCTCAGCTCTATTATAAACACCTGAAGGAGTTTTGATGGTGTTTTCTTTTATAGTTCCTAAAGCATCTATTATAATGTGATAGGCATGGTAGGTACTCAATAAATATTGATCTCTTGATTTATAGGGATGCATTGCTACCAAATAGTTGTTTAGAGTTGTTCTCAAAATTTCCTACTACCATTTCCTGTAGTCCTTTTCCTTGTTTAATAAACATTGGTATCAACTGATGGCTCCATTTAATCCCAGTTGGTGATGGCTGCTTCTTCCAAAGCTCTCACATTCTCCATATTCTTTTTTTTTTTTTTTTTTTTGAGAGAAAGAGAGAGAGAGAGAAAGAGAGAGAGGGAGTGGGAGCAGAGGGAGAGGGAGAATCCTAAGCAGACTCCATACCCAGCACGAAGCCCGTGGCTGGGCTTGATCTCACAACCCTGAGATCATGACCTGAGCAGAAATCAAGAGTCAGACACTTAACCAACTGAGCCACCCAGGTGCCCTCACATTCTCCATATTCTTGATCAAATTCTTACCCATAGTCTGTTTTGTCATTGCTCAAACAATAATCACTTTTCTTTTGAGTCCCTTTAATTTCCATATGTCAAGGATTCCTTTTCTGTTAGAACTTAATCAGGAGACTTATGTCTTTAAATACCTCCCCTTAGCTCTGATTCTGTTTTTCTCTCTTCTTTCATTGCCTACTTTCTTCCGTAAGTATTACTCTACACTCACTGGCTTCATTGTCTCTGTTAACATTACAAAGACTATTCATGTGGTGATTGAAAGTGTAGTTACTTCTAAAATTTTTTTTTTAATTTTTATTTATTTATCTGTTAGAGAAAGAGCACAAGCAGGGAGAGTGGGAGAGGGAGAAGCAGACTCCGTGATGAGCAAGGAGCCTGATGTGACACTCGATCCCAGGACCCTGGGATCATGACCTAAGCTGAGGGCAGATGCTTAACCAACTGAGCTACCCAGGCATCCTGACAGTGTAGTTACTTCTAACATCAGGAGGAGGAAGCCTGGAGCTAGGGAGATAGAGGGTGGGGGTGGGGGAATGGGACCGTCATTATATGGTGGAAGGACAAACAGAACAAAGCAAACTCCATTAGACTCTTCTTTCTACATCATTAACTTATTGCTTTCATGCTCTTCTTCTTATGATTTCTTTTGAAAATCATAATTATAACCATAATATATTTACAAATCACCTTGAATACTGTTGAAAAGACAGAAATTTTGGAACATGTGCTCAGACAAGAAAGCCTCTCATTTGGAGACCCGATAAAATAGGGTTGGACTCCATTAAGAAAGTGAAAAGATGGGACACCTGGGTGACTCAGTCATTTAAGCATCTGCCTTCAGCTCAAGTCATGATCTCAGGGTCCTGGGATCGAGCTCCTCATTGGGCTCCCTGCTCAGGGGGGAGTCTGCTTCTCCCTCTCACTCTCCCTCTGCTCCTCTCCTTAGCTCATGCTCACTCTCTCTCAAATAAATAAAATCTTAAAAAAAAAAAAAAAAAGGAGGGGGAGACAACATTGGGAGAAAATCTCTGCAAATCATATAGCTGATAAGGGACTTGTATCCAGAATATATAAAGAAGTTTTAAAATACAACAAAAAAAGCAATAAGCCAATTAAAAATGGGCAAAGGGTTTTAGACATTTCTCCAAAGATAACACAAATGGTCAATAAGCATGTAAAAAGATGCTCAATATCATTAGTCATTAGGGAAATACAAATAAAAATCACATTAAAATACCACTTCACAGCCACTAGAATGGCTATAATCTAAAAGATAATAATATGCATTGGTGAGGATATAGAGAAATTATAACCCTTACATATTGCTGGCAGGAATATAAAATGATGCAGCCATTTTAGAAGACATTTTGGCAGTTCCTCAAAATGCTAGACATAGAAGTTACCATATGACCCAGCAATTCTACTATTAACTAGAAGTTAATACATCCACACAAAAACTTACACATGCATGTTCATGTGAGCATTATTCCTAATAGCCAAAACATGTAAACAACCCAAATGTCTCTCAACTGGTGAATGAATGAACAAATGCGGTGCATCCAATACTATGGAATATTATTCAGCTGTACAAAGGAATGAAGTACTGATACATGCTACAACATGAATGAATGCCAAAACATTATACTAAGTGAAAGAAGCCAGACACAAAAGATCACATGTTGTATGATCCTATTTATCCAAAATGCCAGATAGGCAAGTGTATAGGGAAATAACCTAGATCAGAGGGAAGGAGGGGGGCCAGTGACTGCTAATGGGTACAAGATTTCTTCTTGGGATAATGACAATATTCTAAAAATTAAATTGCAGTGATGGTTGCATAATTCTTTAAATACACTAAAAACTGTAGAGGCCACTTTTAGGCAAACAGGCTTGAGCGATGGACTGTAGAGAGGGCCCACAGCGACCACCTGGCTGAATACAGACTGGCCCATTGGGGGACCCACCTCAAGACATCCAGAGGCCCTGACTAACCAATGGGCTACTTACAACGAGGCACAGTTACCAAAACAGGGAGAATTCCGTATGTCCCCATACCTCCTCACCTTCCCTCTAACAACAGCCCTCATCCCCTGCCTCTCTTCTGTCCCACCCACTGCTCCCTTGCATTATAGTCAATAAACTTCTCTCTTTTTTCTGCCTCAGGTGAATTCTTGTCACTACCCACACCACCTGCATCCACCCCATTGTCGCCCCACATTTGGGGGCCCCCACCCAATCAGACACCACATTTAAACACCACAAAAACTGTTGAACTGCCCACTTTAAAGAGGTGAATTATATGGTATGTAAATTATAGCTCAATAAAGTTGTTCTTAAAAAGTTGGCATAACCAGGGCGCCTGGGTGGCTCAGTTGGTTAAGCGACTGCCTTCGGCTCAGGTCATGATCCTGGAGTCCCAGGATCGAGTCCCGCATCGGGCTCCCTGCTCAGCAGGGAGTCTGCTTCTCCCTCTGACCCTCCTCCCTCTCATGCTCTCTGTCTCTCATTCTCTCTCTCTCAAATAAATAAAATAAAATCTTTAAAAAAAAAAAAAAGTTGGCATAACCAATGATGGAAAAGAGGCATTCACATCTGCTTTCTCTCTTAATAAGAGATTATCCCAAGGCTAAATTTAGGGCCCATCTGTTTCCTTATTTAGGACATTCTGAATTTTTTCTTGCCTACCTAGGCAAGTTCCTGCTGATAAGGCCCAAGTTCTTCTCTTAATTCCATTAGTTACCTAAAGTCTACCTAATTGGAGATTTTTTTTTATGTCCAGATACTGTCAAAGAGGCATATTAAGACACCATAAGGGTAATTTATAAGTGGCCTCCAGAGGTTTACAACTCAAATGGCAATGCTTTAGATTATACATTGTCCAAATACGACGATAAGGGCGTGGAGAAGACAAACCTTCTTGGTAATGATTTTGTTTGCTGTGGAGTTGAAGCAAAACCGGAGAGTGATTAGACATGAATATGGGCAGGCAATCATCTATAAAACCTACGAGGAACTGTTCAGCCGAGTCAAGCCAGAAATAGGGCCCAGCTCAGCACCACGGGGCTGGCAGGCAACCTGAGGTCAGTGATTCAGGGGAGGGTCCTGTGGGTGGACTCTGCCCAGTGTTACCCTGCTGCTTTAGAGGCCTGGGTGGCAGGGAGAAGGAGTTGCAGGCCATTTCAGCCTTACTTCACATGACCTCCACGACCCCTTACAGACTAGCTTATGCTCAACACCTGCCCTAAACCTCTTCCCAAGGTCATAAGTGACCTCCTAATTCTGAAACGCTGAGGCTTTCTCCAAGACCTTAATCTCTTTCTCTAGCATTTGGCATTACTGACCATCCCCCATCTCTTGGCTTCTCTGGCACTGTGCTATTCTTAGTCAAATCATCCCTCTCTCTTTTTTTTAAGATTTATTTAATTATTTGAGAGAGCGAGTGAGAGAATGAGCATGAGCAGGGAGAGGGCCAGAGAGAGGGAGAGAGAATCTCAAGCAGACTCCCCGCAGAGTACGGAGCCCGGGGCTTGATCCCACAACCCTGAGATCATGACCTGAGCCAAAATCAAGAGTCGATGCTTAACTGACTGAGCCACCTGGGTGGCTCCAGGCACCCCAAATTATCCCTCTTTCTTAATCCAAACACAACCTGCTTCAGAGTTCTTTAGGTCACTATTCACTGCAAGGGGCACCTTTAAAAAAACAACAAAACTTGAAACGTTGATGAAAGAAGAGTAAACTGAGTTCTAGAGTCAATGATCTTTATCCCTGGCAACTGTGTTACTCTGATTTACTCAGTGTCATTTAATCTTTGATAAGAAGTGGAAGAGCTTCTCAAAGATGCGTGACATTTCCAAATATGTATCTGTCAGTGACATCTCCTTCCCCAGGTTTTTAATTAAACTATCAGAGAAAGGACATATTTAATTATTTGATTTAATAGAGAATGTAGTTATCCCAAAGAGGAAATAAAGATTCCTTTACCTTTCCATCTGTTGTCTCGACAATTACTTTGCCATCATTTGCACTCCCTTTAACCTCAGCCGCAACATATGCGTGTTGGCCATCACGAATCCAGCATTTCTTCTTCTCTGTGGAGCAAAAGAGGATTATAACCATGGTACTTGCACAAAAGATACATTGGACACTTTCATACTGATGCATGTGATCTCCTTTCTGCTAATTCTGCCTAGTGACTTAGAGTCACCAATATAGGAAACTGTTGAAGTAGGTAAAATCGCGAAAGCTCGTCCCAAAGATGACACACTGACTCTAGGAACAAGAGACATTTGAGCCAGCAGAGGCTGGGAACATCACAGACCATTTTGCTACAAGAAAGTTACCGGTCAACACCTTACAAGCCACTCTTCTCACCCCCAACACTTACCTCCCACTCACAGTCCCAGGTCCTGTGTGGCTGTCCTGGTGCCTCACCCCCATTCCCCACCCCCGGCTCTCCTCCAGAATACTTCACTCAGAAAGGTCTGGTTACAACTAAGTGAAAATTAGGTTAGTGGTCATGTCTGTCAGGTTTCTTTAGACCTTAGTTTTAATTTTGGAATAAAAGCCTGCTGTGAGAATTACATGGTAGAATTGGGGGGAAGAGAGAGGAGAGAAAATATAGATTATTTTTGCCAAACAGCATAACTGCTCCATATTATTTCCCCCCACAGAGCATTTTTCTGTCCTCCGTCTCCTCACTTCCTTTGCCCTTAAGCAAAACAGCCCTTCACAACGTGATTAGCCAATGAGAAGCTTTGGGCAAAATGAAATCTTGTAACACCTGAGACAGCTTCTCTCAGCCTCACTTAGATTCTTCTCGGGTTCTCTCCCACCTGAGACAGATAGCCAGGGAAGATGAATAAGAAACCTACTTTTAGGGGCACCTGGGTGACTCAGTTGGTTAAGCGTCAGGTGCTTGATTTCTGCTCAGGTCATGATCTCAGGGTCCTGAGATCGGAGATCAAGCCCCCTGTCAGACTCTTCCTGGGTGTGGAGCCTGCTCAAGATTCTCTCTCTCCTTCTACCTCTGCCCCTCCCTGCCCCCTCTCTCCCTCACTTAAAAAAAAAAAAAAGAAAGAAAAGAAAAGAAACCTACTTTTAAGGGAAAGTGAGTCTTACCAGAAGTTCATGGAAGTTCCAAGTCACAGCTCATCAAGTAGATAAAAGGGCGAGGAAGGGAGGGGGGAAGAGCGGGAGAGGGGGAGGGGAGGAAAGGGGGAAGGGAGGAAAGAGGGGAGGGGAGGAGAGGGGAGGAGAGGGGAGGAGAGGGGAGGAGA
The DNA here is from genome assembly GCF_029215605.1 of Mirounga angustirostris. Lineage (NCBI taxonomy): Eukaryota > Metazoa > Chordata > Mammalia > Carnivora > Phocidae > Mirounga > Mirounga angustirostris. The sequence continues at coordinate 54,349,560 of NW_026991709.1, forward strand.
GGAGAGGAGAGGAGAGGAGAGGAGAGGAGAGGAGAGGAGAGGAGAGGAGAGGAGAGGAGAGGAGAGGATTTGGCTGGGAGAGGGACAATCTAAATCAATGGCTAGGGATGAACCGGTGAAACCCCTATGCAACAATAGCACAGGTGGGTAATGCCAACTCCATCACCACCACCACCCCAACACAGGAATCACAAAAGTTAGGAGGCCTCATTGGAGCCCCCACCAGACACTCTCCCCAGAGGTGGGCAATAGGACTTGGGAACCATGCGTGATGAAGTTGGGCAACGTTTGCCCTTCCTTCCACCGTGTTTGTCTCTGCCAAGAATTTTATGGCACACTACCTTTTGCTGTCCTAGTCTTTGCTGGGCTCCCTTCCTTGCTCCCCTAATTACAACCAATCCACCGCTAAAACTGCTGGGGAAGATTTTTGTATTCCTGTCAAACTGATTTTGCATTTGCTTCTACTTGTTGTTTGCATTTAAAATACTGAGTTTTGCATTATATTTATTATTTTGATCTCTTTTTACAAAAATGGATTTTGCTTTGTGTTAATGTCTGTGAAAAGAGGCTTGTTTGTGAAAAGTACGTATTTTGCATACATTTCTTTTGTGTTTAAGGTAAATAAATGCACTGTATTTTAAATCAAATGTTATCACTTGAAAGAAACATGGATATTAGCTGGCACAGATTTCCACTTTTTTTTTTTTTTTTTTTTTAGGAAAAAACCCGAGAAAAGAGATTAAGAGAGTTGTCTATAGTCACATAGCTAATTAGTGGCAGTCATTAGAATAATGACTCTAGAAATTAGATCACCCATCTCCTAAATCAGAGCTCTTCCATTACAGTATGCTTCCTCTACCTTATATGCTTGGCTTTTTTCCTCCAATTTTTCTCTGAAGGATTAGGTTCATCCCCTGCCTCATGATTAACCCCTTCTTTTATGGCCCCTGGAAATTTAGGGGAGAAGTTTTGGAAACCCTTACCTATCTGAGGCCCAGTCCCTAACAGGGATGTGTTTGAAGCTCAAGTAAAGTAACTCATTTTCTAATTTGTATATGTTTTGCACTCATGAATAATTGCAGAGAGGGAAATGTAAACAGCAATGGGTTTGAGTCAGGCTACCTGGATTTTAGTCCTGGCTCTGCTAGTGACAAGGTAGAAAGCAAGGGCTTCATCTCTTTGGGCCTTGGTTTTCCCGTCTGTAACCTCAGGAGGTTTGCCTACATGATTTCATATTTTTAGAAGATTAAATGTCTTTTCTAATATAAAGGTAACAAAAACAACCAAAAGGGCAACATGTGTGTATTGGAGAAAAAATGAAAACATAGAGAAATGTATAGAGAAAATTAAAAAAAAAAAAAATCACCCATGGGGTGCCTGGCTGGCTCAGTCGGAAGAGCACGTGACTCTTGATCTCAGGGTTGTAAGTTCAAGCCCCATGTTGGATGTAGAGATTACTAAAAAAAGTAAATAAACAAAATTTTTTTAAAAATCATCCATAATGGAACAACACAGAGCTAGCCACTACCTGAAGCATTTCCTTTCCAGTCTTTTTTCTACACTATTGATCAAGATTGGAGTAATACTATATTCAGTGCGGTAGTTACGGGAAATAGATTGTTTATGTGTCCTGACATAAAAATCATTTACATTTTGGGGCGCCTGGGTGGCTCAGTTGTTAGGCATCTGCCTTCGGCTCAGGTCATGATCCCACGGTCCTGGGATCGAGCCCCGCATCGGGCTCCCTGCTCTGCGGGAAGCCTGCTTCTCCCTCTCCCATTCCTCTGCTTGTGTTCCTGCTCTCGCTCTCTCTCTCTCTCTCTGTTAAATAAATAAATAAATAAAATCTTAAAAAAAAATAAATAAATAAATAAAATAAAAATCATTTACATTTAGCTTGCGAATGCTGCCTTGTGTTTATCTCTACAAGCACACTTTTCTCCCTGACACCCAGCAATTCTAGTTTTCCTTCCCAGGCCACATAATAATGTTCGGTGTTTATGTTTCACATTTATTGTTGCAGTGGGGCCTCCACGGAGGAAGGTAGGCAGAGCAAGTGTCATCATCCTGTTTGACAGATGAGGACACCACAGCTCAGGAAAGTGCAGGGATTTGCTCGGATTACACCCCTGGAGAGGATCCGGGTCAGGGAATTTGAACCCAAGACTCCTTGCCAAATATTCTAATCACACTCCTTCCACTTGGCCTGAGTTCAAAAAAGCAAACTCCATTGTCTACTAGCCCAAGGGGATGAGAATCTTTTCCTTACTCTTGTCATTTTGGCTGCCACTGCATTTCTATGGGGAAAACTGTTTGGCCAAAAAAAGAAAAAAAAAAAGTAATTAAAAATAATTGCTATATTTTAAGTAATTATTTACAGTGCTGATCCTACTAAATGCATCATCCAATTATCTCTAATGCTTAGGCCTAATTTTTATTTCCTCGCTGTGGCACCACTATGATCTTGTCCTTCATTATCTGACTACCTGTGATAAGCTTTTGCATGACCAGTTCTGACCTCAGGGATAGTTCTGTTATTGTATTTGATTTGATGGATTATAATTAGCTACTCTAAAATCCAATCATAGTAATGAAATCCAATGATTGGAAACTGGGAACAGATCCAGGACTGGACTATGATGGAAATATAATGTCCTACATACCCAGGTTGAATTGTAATTGGTCATATTAAGGTCTAATGTTGACTAATTCTGAGTACTAGAACAATACTCAGTCAGTATTTATGTTGCATTGTTGAATAATTTGGGGATTAAGACACATGTAGGTGTCTTGATGCTAGATCGCACTGTGAATCTGACTTTACATCTCCAAGTAGCTGAAATTCAGATGCCCACGCAGCCCAGCCACGTAGACAAGGAGGGGGAAATGTAACATTTACTTAGAGATTTTCATGTAGAACTCAGCCTTCATCTCGAGGGTAAATCCTCATTAACCTCTGTCCTTGCCTGTAACTACCAGAAGACTATTCATCAGGGTGAGCAAGTCTCCTAATTATCTCTTGTTGAGTGTTGGCTGAGCGACCCTGCTGACCTGGAAAACAGCCGGAGGGTGAAGTTCCAATATTAGGAAAGTCTGAAGAGGGCCAGGGACAGCTTCTCTTTCTCCTCCTGCCTTCCCCAAGACTTTTCCTTTCTTCTTTCGTAGAGTGGACCAACCCCACCCACAGTCAAAGCGCCAGGCCCCTGTCTGTGCTACAGTATTCACCCCCACTAAGCAGTTTCTGAGCAAGGCTTTATCTGGGCCCACTGCTGGGGGTGTCTGTGCTGTCACTGTGCTTCCTCCAAGAGAAAACAAGTAAGCAGGCCTTGGGCCAAGTCTGCCCCCAGCCGTCCTCCTCTTCCTTGAGGACTCATCCCTACCGGGGCCACTTGGCTCCTCAGTTGCTTAGCCTAAGGTTCACAGAGGCGAATGCATTCCAAGCAAGTACGCTAGGTTCCAGGACGGATGGCTCTTCTCAACCAATCAAAAATCTCAGCCACCACCCAAAAGCAGTAAAATAGAGGGAAGCCAGCAGCCACCCCAAGTCTTACGATCAAATGCCATGGACTGTAGCAGAAGCAGCTCAGCCTGGCTTCTTCTGAGGAAGGGTGCAGCCTCTCCAAGCTCTGACAGATCCATCCTTCTTCAAGTGATCCACCAAAACAGGCTTAGGCCTGAAAGTGAGCCACAAGGATCCACTCTGTAGAAGATAGGTGTAGGAAGGAACCAGTGGAAATGGGGGCACAGGCACTAATCCAAGACACTATTCACTAGAGACAGACCAAAAAGGGTTAAATCTTTTTAACTACCTCCACCCGTCCTCTCCCTCCCCGCATGTCTCAAGTGTATGACAAAGTTGGACTTGAGAACATCTTACTGCATCCACTAGGAGCAGAAGGCACCTGCATTCATGATGCTTTCAGGGCCCACAAAAGTAGTTTAATAATAATTTTGTTTAAAATCAGAATAAAACATGAATACAATATTAATGATATGTAATAATGAATCCATCCCGGGTAATATTAATTAGTCTTGATACCAACACAGTTGTAAAATCTGATTTTTAATATTTTTTGTGAAGGAAGAAGCCCACAAAGACAAGAGTGCCTAGGGCCCCCGAAAGTCATAATGCAACCCTGGACCACAGTCCTGACCTTGGCAGGTCGTAAAATGGGCCAGACTGAGAAACGTCCAGTTGTGAACACCAGGCGCCTTGACAGGAGTGGAGGAAGGGCTTGCAGGGATCCAGGTGCATCCAGGGAGGGGGACCATTGTGGCTGGAGTATGGTGACGACGGGGGGAAGTCATTCGGGCTAATGTTCAGCATGAGAGAGTACGGGAGTAAAAGGGTGAGTATCCTGCAGAGATGAGTGTCTGGGAGCCGACGGGATGCACAACTACTGGCTGGGGGATGTTTGGGAAGCAGCAGGAAGCACGGGTTGGACGTGGGGAGCAGGTTGCGTGCTGAAGGCATCGAGCAGGTACGGGTGGAGGCGTTCATCAGCTCAGGTGAGGCGAGTGTGGGTCTTGGAGGGGCTGGTGGCCAGGCCGATCATCAGGTCTAAATTCATGGTGTCTTCACGCTATACCAAATGCTTGACTAATTTTATCTTTGATCTTCACACTTGACATTTGACAACATGGAGAAGAAATAGAATCTGGGCCCTCATGATCCAAAATAAGAGCTCATTCTCTGTAATGGGACAAAAAAGTCTCGGGCTTTTTCCTCTCCACTCAAGGTGGCACAGCAGGTATTATGTGCCCCATTTTGCAGATGAGAAGGTGGAGAAGGACTTGCCAAGGTTGCTCAGCTCTGGTGATGCTGTTGAGGGCTGATCAGCACCATGGTCCACCCCCGCTCCAGAAGAAACTAATCACTTTCTGTTTCTCGAACATGGCTGACAATGAACAAACCCTATAAAGTAATATATTTTGCTGCACTTAATCTACTCTTTTCTTTGTGGTGCTTTGGGTGTGCCCAGCGGTAACACCTCTAGGATCAAGGAGTGTGGTTGACAGCAAAGACTAGTGGTCCAGGCTACTGAGTCAGTTTTATATCTGCCAGAAAATACGAATGTGACTTGTAAGAAATCGCTTAACTCCCTCTAGGTTCAGTTTCCTCCCCAGCACAACACAAGGACTAATCTTAATCTATAGGGACATTTCCTGAGGTAGAGAGAAGATAAGTATGCATGGGAAGCAATGAGCAAAAGCCCAGAAATGAGACTGAGGGTGGTGACACGTCCCAGGAGAAAAAAACAAAACCGACCTCTCCGCAGGTAAGGATTCAGATTTAGGATATGGAATGATAATAATCAACACTGGAATAGATAGAAGGGAGCACGATAAAGGAAAGCTTAGAAAACTAGGCAGAGAAATTTAGGAATACACTACAGGAAACATCACAGACAGGGCGAGAACGTGAGGGAAGCAGTATTTTAGGAAAATGGCTCTGGCAGCATATTCAGGGTGGGTTGGAACAGGGAGAAGCCGTAGTCAGGGAGACAAGTTGCGAGTCTGTATTTGTGAGGAAATTGGACTGAATCCTCCCCCCTCACTCTGTGTGGCTTCCTGGTGGCTTGTACTCAGTAGACAGAAGAGCTCAGGAAGTGTATTTTGGATATAGAAGATCTCCGTAAACGTGTGTGCATGCGTGTGTGCGTGTGCATGTGTGTACGCACTTCCTGAAAAGATACCTAAGGAACAGGTATCTACCTGGGGAGTGGGAACAGGATGTGGGTGGGGGAGGAGACAGTTACCTTTCACTTCCTAGCTTTCTGGTCTATTTTAATTTGTGGCATGTGCATGCGTTTTCATGAAAACGGATTTTTTTTTAAAGTAGTTCTTATTATTAACACCCAAGGATAAAAAGATCACATCAAGACAGAGCACACAGATGTGTAAATCTCTTTCCTAGTCTGGATGGCTTAGCATATTTAAAGGTCTACAAGGAAGAGAATGTGTCAGAAGCAGCACCAGAGAGGAGGACACTTCATGGACCAAGAGTACAGAGGACTGGCAACTGTTTGGAGGCAGGAAAGTGAGCCCAGGAGATGACCCACCCGAGCAAAGGAAGGATAGAAGCTTCCTTCCCCCTTAGTCTCCTGCATCAGTTAACCCAATGCCCCAGCTGTCCTCTGGGTCCCTTCATTTTCAAGTTGCACACATGGCTTCAGAACTTTATAGAATAATATCTTATCACAGTCCAATCATATCAACATCTTAAAATAGAAAATGAAAGAGCCCAAACTCCCAAAAGAAGTAAACAAATTAACCTTGCCAGCAAAATAAACAGGTGTATTTTAATCATGATAGAGAAGGCATAGAATTAAAGGTAGCTCTTTCCAAACGAAAAGTTAATCTACATATGGAGAGGAAATTAAATCTGAGACTGGCATTTTGGTGCATTTTTGTCAAAAGATGCAGAGACCTATTGTGACTTTTATCTGCTAGCAAATATCTATAGGAAGCAGGAGAGAAAAGAGAACAGGGCTGGGATGTTGGGGAGAAGGGGAGGAGGTCAGGCACAAGGGTAGTCTGCACATTGCTGTGAATTCTTCACATTTGGGCTCCCAGAGTTTGGTGTGTCAATTTGTACTGGAAAGATTGTGCACTGGGAGTCACAGAGCTATGCTCATTAGTATGATGACCATATTATCTATCACCCAAGCCCGTATGTATATTTTTTATACCAGGACATAGTAATAATTAATAATAATAAATTATTAGGAAATAATAATAAAATATTAATTTTAGTAATTAAACTTGGGCAACAGATATAATCTAAGACTGCCCCAAGCAAATAGGGACACATGGACACCCCACTTGTAAGAAAACCGAGGACTTGGAATGACATTTACAAATCAGCAGTAATGGTATGCCTTTTCAATAACTACAAAGTCCTGATTACTTGTATCCATTATTCTCAAAGTTCTCAGAGAATATTACTATCAGAAAGCTGGACCCAGAGAGAGGCCTTAGATACTCGTGTGTGTTGTCATTCAGTTTGCCGTACAGCCAAAGAATTCCTCCTATTCTGTTCTGGTATTTATTCTTTTGGGATCTGAATGCCATGTAAACCACCATTCTCACATTTGCATTACATGGTACAATTTCCAGCGCTAAATGTATCTCAGTTACCTACTAAACAAGATAAAGACAAGGAGTGGGAAGGCCTTAAGTGGAAGGAAGAGTTGAGATATGAGCTTTTTACCTTGGCCCAGAAAGAATCATATTGGTCAAAACTTAGCTTCTACTTGATAGGAAATAAGTTAATGCCTGTCATGTGAGAAGTGACACCTGCCTGGGTGACCAACTGGCTGGCTAGGGACTGAAGCATTTCCCAGGACGTGGGACTTTCAGTGCTCAAACTGGAAGAGTCCCAGACTAGCTGGGATAAGTTGGCCACCCTACTTTTAAGTCTAGAGCATTTAATTATTTTAAGAATAAAATCTCTTGTTTGGAAATTAGCTATTTTATGCTGGTTGTATTCTCCACAGTCCTCTCTCTCCCCAGGTATGTTATAAATAGCTTGTTGAGAATGTTCAGTTATTCTCATTCAATATACATTTATTACCCATCTGTAATTGCCCATGCTAGGCTTGGGGGTACAATGATGAGCAGAATAAACACACTCTTTGCCCTCTTAGAGTAACTGATTGGGACTGCATCAGGTAGGGGAGGAGGTGGTTTCTTCTATCTTAATTATGGCTACACTTCAAGCAATTTGTAGAGAAAAATCTTCCATCCCAGGCTGGGTGGTGCTAGTCATGCAGTGGAGATAGAATGCGGGAGCCCAGGGGAACTGTGGAAGCCAGGAGAAGGGAGTTTATACAGACATGTGTCCCAGCTCACCACTCAGCTAAAACCTTTGATGGGTTATGTTATTCTGAACATGAGAGGCCTTTTCCTCACCCTGTTCTTCTACAGGCCCCTTCACTCCCTCATTGTCCTCTGCTTTGGGGTTTCCCGATGGAAGAGTTACCATCTTGGACGCTTGTTGTCCACCAATGTAGAACCCTAGGAGTCATCTCCAATTTCTCCTTTTCTCTCATGCACACATTCAATTGATCACCAAGTTCTATTGATTCTGTAATTATCAATTCTTATCCCCATTTAGCAGACAGTTTGGAGTGCCTGCTGAGCCCACACTCTTCTCTGAGAAGTGCCTGCCTTCATCCAATAGGCATGGACCACAAGCTGCCATCTCTGTAAGGTGACACTGGTGTCCCGGCCCACTGATTAGACCAAGTCTGAGCACCTGATCCAATCAGGGATAATTAGGGTATCTTTCCTATCTGGAATACAAATTTGGGACCAAGGTGACACTCTCAGTCTGTGCTTTTTGCTTGAATGGAGTGATGCGAACCTGGGGCTTGAGGTTGGCACTGTGGTGTGGTCACATGGTGCCATATGCATGCTAATCAGCAGAAACATCAATAGAGAGGGAATCACAAGAATGAAGAGAAACAGAAATAAGGGAACAAGGGAAGAGAGATTGCTTGCTTGTGTTCCAAATCGCTTTCCCGTTAACAGTACCTCTGGAGACCTAGATTCAATTCCTGCCTTTGGTTTTCATAGGCTCTTTCAATAACCTGCCAATAAATGCCCATTTCTCCCCTCCCCCCAACTTTAAATTATCTTGAATTTCTGTTTTTCCCATCAAAATATCTTTAAGACATTATGTCTGATGCTTTGTCCTAATACAGGTTCTTACTTCCTCTCCTGAGGCGACATGAATATTGTAGCATTGTGCATACTAAGACTTCAATACATGTTAACTACTTTTATGACTATTCAACAGCATTTGTGCAGTCTTTAAATGCTGTGCTCAAGATGCAGGAGGGTAGCTTTGCTTTCTAAATTGCTTAGTGGATTTGAGATGTGCAAAACCATGATAGAGGATAGGTACAACAGGGAATTCGAGAGGGCAAATAAAAAAGTGGCAGCTTTGGCTGGGTAGATGGAGATGAGGCAACAGTATCATTCACTTAGGCAGTACTTGGTCCTGGAAGATCACACTGACCCCAGTCCTCCCCCTGCTGACCACAGTGAGTCTATCATTGGCAATCTTCTCTTTCAATCAGGGCTAGACAATACATTTCCAAGGGGAGGGAACACAGAGCCTCTCCTTGAAATCCATACCACCTTGGCATTTTAGTGTCTTAGGTATAACCAGAAACTCAATTAATGCTTATTAATTACATTGTGAAAAGAGTTAAATTATTCTCACGTTAGCAACCCCAACAGTTTCTCAAGTTGGTGTCATCGTAATTGATTAGAGTCACTTGAGTTCTTCATCAAGTGAGGTTATTATGCATGTTTACTTTTGAAGGCTTCCACTGCTGGGAAACCATAATGCAAGTAGTAAGAAGAAATATGAATATGCCTCTAAGTAAACAAACACAAGGGCTCTCTTGACAAAGCCTCTTCCATTATTAAAATTGGAGACGAAGTGCCTGAAAATGAGAATGGATTTATCCAGATGTCAACAGAGGAAGGAAGAATTATCAAGCCCTTAAATGATTCCCAACAAGCTGGAACATGTGTCTCAAGGCAGTAAGTGAAATGCATTTAGCTACAAGGCCCAGTGAACACCACAAATCTGGGGAAATGATGCAAGATGCTCTTAATTGGGGCACTACTGGGTAGACAAATGATGCCGATGTCTCCCTAATATTCATGCTGCTGGGATAGTGTGTTATGTGCCTCAACTTGGCAAGGGTTACTCAGTAGAAAATTGCTAATTGCTTAGTCTTTATGGATAAGTCTACGGCCCCTTAACCAGCGATAGTACTTGCATTTTATTTATTTATATGTGATGTAGCTTTCTATAAAAGCAGGGGCTTTAAGCAGGTTTATCTCCTTGAAAGAGAAATGTTAAAATGTTGAATTAAATTACAAATCAAGAGTGTCACACAAATTATTGATTATCTGAAGCACTCATTTCAAAGGGTGATGATGATCATGACTACAGGTATCTGGGCAATCCAGCTCATACTCCCGGATTCTGTTCCCCTCCTCTGGGTCTACCCACAGCCCACTGCCATTTGGCTCTTCTTGTCATCATTCCACAGAAACTGTTCTTTTTACTGATTTCTTATAGACAAATCCAAATGGTACTTTTCAGTCCCTAATGCTAATCCCTGGTTCTGGGATACTCTCCTCTTTTTGTTCTCTTCCCCCTGTGTTCATTAACTAATCAAAGGCCCACCCCTAATCAACATAGTGGGTGTCAGTGACATGTCTCTTCAGCTCCTTCCTTCCATGGGTTCTCCTCTCCCAGCTTTCCTTCTATCCTGTCCAGGACCATCTCATCCCACTCCTTCTCTTCTCCCAATCTTGGATCAAAACTCTAGTTCTCCACACTCAACTATTTGCTATTCATCCAGAGATAAAAATTCTGATTAAATTCTGTCATGCATTCATTTTCAAGTATACCCTCCTAAGCTCTGTGGGTTAAAGGAGCAATAAGACCTCAAGAAGTTCCCACTCTAGGGAGGGCTGAGCCACCTAGATGTGTGTTAGCTCTTACAGTTCAAAATGAGAAATGCTGGGATAGAGCTATGCACAGGACAGGTCATGAAGGTGTGACCCTCTCATCTATAATTATATTTTAAAAATAACAGTTTATAACTCAAAGGAGGGAATCCTATATGTTCCTGAAATTCTACCTGTAGACTCAGTACCAACACTATCTTGAGAGCAAATAATAGTTACTATTTCTGAGGGCTTATTGTACATCAGGCACTGGGTTAATGCTTTCCATGTAATAACTCTTTTAACCTCACAGTAGCTCTATGAGGGACATATATAATAACCCACATTATATAAAGACATCGAGACTTGGAGAGGTAGCTAGTGATGTCTCTTGTATGGAATCCTGATACATGAAAGTCATCCTTCATGTTCACATTCTATCATTTGCCAAGTTCTGCTGACTCCTTGTCTAAATATCACTCAGAACTATCCGCATCTTCCTATTCCCCTACCAGCACCCTGATCAAGGCCACCACCATTTCTCTTCTGGCTTATTGCTTTACTCTTTCCATTGGTCTCTTGACTGCAGCCAATCCAGAGTGAGGTTGTGTATACAGGAGCACAATCATATCACTTATTTAAAACCCATGTTTTTACGTAAGATAAAGCCCAACACAGTAACAGGGCCTGCAGAGCTCTTCACCCCTTGGCCTGCCCTATGTCCCCACCCCATCTCCCTCACTCTCTCGTCCCCAGGCATGGCCTGGCTGGTGCATTACCAGTAAATGCCAAGAGCACTCTCTGACCTCCGGATGTTCACACATGATGTGACTTCCTCTGCCTGGACCATTCAGCCCTGTCCCCTTCCCTCTGGCTAGTTCCTAATCATCCTTTGGGTCTCCATTAACAACATTTTACAGGAAGGTTTCTAGTCTTAGATGCATTCACTTGTATCATGGAACACTTAGGGAATGAACTAACAAACAAACCCTTCAGTCTGATTCCTGAGTTCATGCTTCTAAACTTGATGCTGTACTGACTCCTGGCTAAGCTCCAGCTTAGAAGGGATCATGTCCTTGGTTAGAAAGGCATCTAACCAAGATGCAACCTGTCCTTACACATAACATATCCTTGGTTAAGAAAGCATCATCACCTCATTCTCTACATTGGATGTGAAATGAAAGTACAATTGACTCTTGAACAACGTGGGTTTGAACTGTGCAGGTCCACTTGTACTTGCATTTTTTTTCCAATAAATACAGAACAGTACTATAAATGTATTTTTTCTTCCTTATGATTTTCTTTTTTTTTAATAAAGATTTTATTTATTTATCTGAGACAGAGAGAATGAGAGAGACAGAGAGCACATGAGAGGGAGGAGGGTCAGAGGGAGAAGCAGACTCCCCGCCGAGCAGGGAGCCCGATGCGGGACTCGATCCCGGGACTCCAGGATCATGACCTGAGCCGAAGGCAGTCGCCTAACCAACTGAGCCACCCAGGCGCCCTCCTTATGATTTTCTTAACATTTTCTTTTCTCTAGATCACTTTATTGTAAGAATACAGTATATAATGCATCTAACATACAAAATATGTGTTAATTGACTGTTCATGTTATCTGTAATGCTTCCAGTCAAAGTAAGCTATTAAGTTTTGGGGCAGTCGAAAGTTACATGTGGATTTTTTTGTTGGGGAGAGGTCAATGCCCCTAACCCCCCTGTTGTTCAAGTGTTACCTGTATTGATTAAGAAATTTGAATTGTATTTTCCCAAGACTTTTTAATCCTTGAAATTTTAGAAGTAAAATTCTCTAATATCAGCTATCTCAGTGCGCCATAATTTATAGGTGAGCATAAAAAGGACCAGTGAAATAAGTGACTGGCCCAAGTTTACCAGTAGATCCAGGCTGAAAGTATGAACAGTTCTGATCAGAGTTTAGGAAAAAAATACTCATGATAGATCTATGAAGAGAAACCAAAGAAAATTCAGATTTAGGGTTGTGTCTTTGTGCTTCAGGGTTGAAGGCAAAGATACTCTCCCATAAAATACTGATAAACACCATAGGCAGAGAGTAAATATTAGATAAAATCAAACATTGTCATGATCTAGTAGAATAGTCCTAAGGATCAGTGACCCATGATCTACACGATAGCTTAACATCTAGTTTAGAATTGCTGATGCTATTATTCAGCACAAATGATATGCATTAAATATATTTAGTGATTCTGAAAGGTGATGTATAATATAAATCCAAGGTATTATTTGTATTATTCTCATTGTTTTTATATTTTTCTGGTTGATATGACCTTAACTCAGGATAATTATGAGTTTTAAGTAAGTACAATTACAATCAACATCTTCACATGATCGATATTCAAAGACATACTTACCTAAAATAAAATTGGAATATTATATATTCCAGTTCAATTAAATTCAACAAATACTTTTGAATACCCAATAAGAGCCAAAAATTAGCAAAATACTTGAGATATCAGAATACTTGAAATACCAAAATACTTGAGATACCAGCTTCTGCTCTCAAGATTTAACTCTAGTAGGAGACACGATTCATCAACAAATCATTTTTAGTATGATAAGTGCAGTAATGGACATACATTCTCCAAGAGACTATGATGAAAATAAAATAAATTATGGTTAAAATTCTTACCTCAGGGCAATTCCCTTCTATAAATGCATTTTTTTCTTAAACTATTTCATTTCATATAATGGATAACCCTAGAGAGAAAAATATCAGTAAAACTAGCCAATTGTCTTTTGTACCCGTCATTCAATGTATTGGTGGAAAAGGGAGAAAGAAAAACCTACCTTGGAAAGAGACAAAGAAATGAGCAGATCAGTGCTGAACAAGGCTTTATACACTTTTGTCAAGGTCAACGGTGACAACCTTAGTTAGTTTTGCCATTGTTTCTAATTTTGTCTGCTGGTTTTTGAAAAGTTGAACCCACAGATCTGGGTTTGGCACCCAATTGTCTCTGAGGCAGGGGTGTAAAATGCCAGAAAACTATTCCCTTTCTATAACCAAACTCCACAGACTAATTTGACTCATTCTCTAAATGCTTGCTGCATAATAGGATTAGACAAGATTAATTAAGAGAAGCAGCAACACCTGCTCTGGCGGCATCTTGGGCTCCAAGTCTTGGACTTTTTGAAGAATTAAGTTAAGTGTGTCAACATTTCCCACAGTGCCAAGGAAACAGTTAATAATAGTTGTCTCCTGTTTATTTAGGCCATTCTAAGACTACTAAAAAGAACACATATTAATGATTTACTATGTTCCAAGCACTATTCTAAACACTTTGCATATATGAATTCATTTAAGCCTCATAATAACCCTATATGGTAGGACTTTTATTATTCCCATTTTACAAATGAGGAAATAAATAGAGATAGAGGTGATAAGAATAGTAATTTTGGGGAAATAAATAGAGACAGAGGTGATAAGCTAGTAATTTTTGGAGACAAGATTTGAGCCTAAAATTTTGGACTTCAGAACCTGTTCTTGTAACCATTATGATATATGATTATTAGCTCATAATTTGGATAATGTTCTTTAACATCATCCCTCAAAAAGTGTAATTTAAAAAAATTTCCTTTCTATATAAGGAAATACATTGCTATTTGCTTCTTCCAACAGCCAGGAAATTTTCTTTTGCTGCAGTCTCCAGGTGAAGCAAACAGCTAACCGACTGCCATACATAAAAGGGGAGACCGCCAGACAATGCCTTTGGCTTTGAATCACTTTTCTAGGACTTGAAAGCCTTTTGCAAAATCTGAAAATGTCTCCCTGGAGCAAGGGACTTTCTGAACTACGTTTAAAATAACTTGGGAAGTGATATAAAAAAGTGGAACTCTTTTGGATTATAGGAAACAGCTCATGCAATCAGTTCTCAGTACTGATGGGCCAGCTCTGCATAACTCTTTCCCCAAACCAATTAATTCATCATTTCCCACTGGGGAAAATGAGAAGAGAATAGAAAGACACCTATACTGAAGCTTATTATAGCAGTGTTGTGGGCAGAAGTGGGCTAGTAATAAATAACTGAAGTAAGTACTGCATGATTGTAACTAATCAGTTATGCTAAAATGAGCCAATATGGCAGCCTAATTGAGATGATCCTTGTTGCTTCTTACAGGAATGCGATTTAATTAGAATGGGTAAACTGACAGTCAGCAGTAACCTTACAGAATCCCAGGCAATATGAGATGAAGCAAGAGAAATATCACCCTGGCTGGCTTTCAGTTTGTAGGAAATGGACATTAAAGCTGTCCATTCGGCATTTGGGAGACTGAAAGTCACTTTTCATGTGGGCTTATGGCTTGAGAAAAAGGGTGTGTTGTTGTGTTTGGACTTTTAAAAAAGAATCAGGCGGGCGCCTGGGTGGCTCAGATGGTTAAGCGTCTGCCTTCGGCTCAGGTCATGATCTTAGGGTCCTGGGATCGAGTCCCGCATCGGGCTTCCTGCTCCTTGGGAGCCTGCTTCTCCCTCTGCCTCTCTCTCTCTCTCTGTCTCTCATGAATAAATAAATAAAATCTTTAAAAATAATAATAATAAAATTTAAGAAAAGAAAAAAATAAAAAAGAATCAACCTAGATAAAGCAGACAAAACAGTTTAGCTTGCATTTCAAGGAGCTCTGAGGATTCAAAATGTCCAAACACAGAGGAAACTAACCAGATTGGGTTTTCAGAGGGGTCTAATTTGGAATAAATAAAAGACAGCTGTTAAAAGTAATAAACCTGTTTCCATTTTGAATGCTCAGGAGAGAAGCATGTTCCAGTAGATTCTTAGGGCACGTGGTTGAGAGCAAGATGTATATGGGGGTAGCAGGGGCATGTTTTGGCTCTAATAAAAAAAAAAAAATCCCAAGAAAGAACAAGATCAGGGAGTTGCTTATGTGGCTTGGTTGGCATTTGATAGTTCTCAAATCTATAAGGTAGATAGGCATGGCAGCCCTGGAGATTCAAATTTGGTCTATTAGATCTTTATTATAATCTCAGGAGTGTAAGACAGAGTTATTTATTCTCTGGAATGAATAGAGAATGGGATCAAAACAAGGGCATTAATGTAAAGTAAGTCATGTCTTAAAAAAATAAAGCACGGGAGAGCTAAATTCTGTCAACAACTTTTATATCCAAATGATCAAATCGTGTAGACAATTGCCTGGATAATAAAATTAAAGTTAACTATTCCCAACATGGAAACCCCTTTGAAGATTTGTTGTATATTGATGACCATAAGCTCTACTGAAAGTGTAGTTGACTGAGTACTCTAATATGCAGAACCAAAAGTCAAATCTCAAATCTTTTTTTTTAAAGATTTTATTTATTTATTTGTCAGAGAGAGAGAAAAAGAGAGAGAGAGAGCACAAGCAGGGGGAGTGGCAGGCAGAGAGAGAAGTAAGCTCCCAATAGAGAGGAAACCTGATGTGGGGCTCCATCCCAGGACCCTGGGATCATGACCTGAGCTGAAGGCAGATGCTTAACTGACTGAGCCGCCCAGGCATCCCCCAAATCTCAAATCTTTCTATAATAATTGCTAAAGACAAAATGTTTTGCAGCATTGATTACACAAATGCTATTGAACCGTTTGAGGGCTAGAAAAGTCACATGATGTTGCTCTGAACCACAATTTACAAGTTATTCTATTCCGTTCTTAACCTATATAGAAGATTCAATATCATGAAAGATGTTAGAGTATGTTGACTTGTGGAGGGAGGGAAAGAGGAGGTTTTCCATGTGGGTTTACTGCAGATTTAAAAGAAGGAAAAAACAAAACACTCAAATCCTCTCTTCCAGGCTGCTCGGCTTCTTCCTTTCCCAAGTCCATGTGTGGTTTGAGGATAAGCACATTTGTGAAAGGACTTGATGTGTAGATGTAAAGTGATGGTTTCATGTTTGTTAGAAAACGAGATCATAAACTTATGAGAAGGAGAATTAATTATTAAAGAAGTTTGTGGTGGGGCGCCTGGGTGGCTCAGTCGTTGGGCGTCTGCCTTCAGCTCAGGTCATGATCCCAGCGTCCTGGGATCAAGTCCCACATTGGGCTCCCTGCTCCGCGGGAAGCCTGCTTCTCCCTCTCCCACTCCCCCTGTTTGTGTTCCCTCTTTCGCTGTGTTTCTCTCTGTCAAATAAATAAAATCTTTAAAAAAAAAAAAAAAGAAGTTTGTGGTATTTAAATGAGAATGTATATTTAGAAATTACATGCATTTAAAAATAGTCCTAAAGTGGTTACCTCCCAGTAGAGGGATTATGGGTTTTTCAAAAAATTATTTTGCATCTCTATATTTTCTAATCTTCCTATAATAAACATGTATTTTTTTGTAATAAAAATTATCTTAGGGCGCCTGGGTGGCTCAGTTGGTTAAGCGACTGCCTTCGGCTCAGGTCATGATCCTGGAGTCCAGGGATCGAGTCCCGCATCGGGCTCCCTGCTCGGCAGGGAGTCTGCTTCTCCCTCTGACCTTTCTCCCTCTCATGAAATAAATGGATAAAATCTTTAAAAAAAAAAAAATCTTAAAATAAAGTGCTGGTCAGTATTTCTGGGTGTAAATTAGGGTCATAATTCCGTGTATGTCTCTCTCTCTCTCTCTATATATATACACACACACACACATATATATATAATACACACACACACATATATATATACACACATATATAATTAATCTAACATATAAATAAGTCAAACATATTAGACACATTTTTTTTGGCTTGCCTTTGTCTTCTTGCCATAACTCATATTGGATCCTGTATTTTCTTACCCTTCCACATATCATCTCTTGCTTTCACTCACCCACACATGATCCAGGTTAACAATTTAGAATTCATCCTTTGATGTTTTCCTCCATGCTTATATGTTCATGTAGATATGCAAACACATCACACATTCCTATTGGTTGTTTCACAGAATGAGAAGAATTATATATAGGTCTCTATCTCTTGCTTTTGTCACTCAATAATATTCATTGAAAACCTGCCAAACCAGCTGCCAGAACCCTAATTCATCACTTTAATGGCTGTATGATATTCCATGGTATAGATATACCACAATTTATTCAGCAATTCCCCTATCGAAGTTTCTGGGTTTTTTACCATTATGAAAAATGTTGTAATCAGCATTGTCATGCATGTCATTATTTATAATTTTATTTCTTTGGGAAAGTGTCCCAAGGGTGGAAATGTCAAATCAGAGAAAATGCATTCAAAATTTTAATAGATATTGCCAGATTGCTTTCCAAAAATGCAGTAACACTTAATTACACTAGCCATGTATGAAAGTATTCTTTTTTGATTACTGATAGTAATTGGCAGTCATTCTTTTTAATTTTTGACAATCCAATAAGCATAAAGTAATATCTCATTTTAACTTTAATTTCATTTCTCTATTACAGAATTTGAGCATCTTTTCAAATGCTTATCAGTCATTTGGATTGATTCTTGTCTGAGTTGTTTATTCTGCTTATTTATGTTGCTTATTTTCCTGTGGGGGTATTTGCTTTTCTTTTTCTTTCTCTTTTTTTTAAAGATTTTATTTTTTTATTCATGAGAGGCAGAGAGAGAGAGAGAGAAGCAGAGGGAGAAGCAGGCTCCGAAGGAGCAGGGAGCCTGATGCGGGACTCGATCCCAGGACCCTGGGATCATGACCTGAGCCAAAGACAGACGCTTAACCATCTGAGCCACCCAGGCGCCCTGCTTTTCTTTTTCAAATTGCAATTGTTGTCTGCACATTTTGTATCCTAATCCTTTGTCTGTCATCTGTCTTAATTAATTTGAGTTACCATACCATTTGTTTCCTGAATTTGTTTATGGTAACATTTATCTTATATTTTGATATAGTTAGATATAACTATCTTTTCTTTTTATAACTAACTTTTTTTTTTTGGCCTAGCTTTGGAGGATTACAAATGGCTATATTTAGTGAGTATTTCTTGGCAGTTCTGGTATTTGTTGCCAAGGGAAACAACAACACTAACAAAATTGTCCTTTGCAAATAGACAAGTTAGGAACAGAAAACTCCTAAATAACAATGACTTAAATAAGATAGAAGTTTATTTCTGTCATGGAGTCTGGAAGGAGTTAATCCAGGATGTATGTTTACCTCAGTCAAAGGATCAGATTTCTTCTTTCTTGACGATCTATTTATTGTGCAAGGTTTCCATTCCCCAGTTCAACTCATGATTCAAAATTCTGTTAGAGTTCTGGACATTTTGTCCATTTCCAAGCCAGAAGAAAGAAGGAAAATAGATGGACCATGCCCTTTAAAGAACTTCCCAGAAACTTAACTTAATAACACCTACTTGCAAAGGATGCTTACATTTCCCTGGCTACTAGCGAAGACTATGAAACAGTCTTAATTCCAGGTGGCTTTGTGCTCAGCTAAAAAATCAGGGGTTCCAATGCTTTGGAAGATGGTGGAAAGCTTACCACAGAGCGCTTCAAAACAATAATCAGCTGAGATACTTTGAAACTAATGATTTGGGGGAAAATATACCTTTTATGAAGGCTTTTTACTACTCTAAGTAAATGATGAATGAATAAATGAATTAATGAACTTCTAATGTTTCCAATAAATCATCATTTTTGGGTGCCTGGGTGGCTCAGTCGGTTAAGCATCTGCCTTCCACTCCCGTCATGATCCAGGTCCTGGGATCAAGTCCCGCATCGGGCTCCCTGCTCAGCGGGGAGCCTGCTTCTCTCTCTGCCTCTTCCCTCTCTCCCTCAGCTTGTGCTCTCTCTTACTCACTCTCTCCCACATAAATAAATAAAATCTTTTTAAAAATCATCATTTTCTTCTCTAACCAGGTGGGCACAGATGTTTTAGCAGATGATGCCTACTTATTTGGAAAATTGCTATCAACTGGAAGTGACCCAGCACCACTGCATAAAGAAGAGACCTTTTTTTCCCCCCATTTATTGCTCAGGTTCATCAATTGCCCAATCCTCTCATCAGTTTTGAAACATCCTTTGTGAACCTGGTAAAAAGATCAAAGAAAGAATCCACTGGGGAAAAAAACCTCCCCAAAACATGTTTTTCAGCTAGAAGGGTTAATGCTGCTGGGTATTTTTAAATGAGTGGCTAGATTCAAAGGAGTAGTTTCTGTTTAGATGTTGTCATGTCTAGCCTATGTTTAATAAGATTGCACATTGCAAAAGAATGTAATAAATTTTATCTTTAAGATGTAAAGTTGGAAACAAAGCAGATGCCATGGTTTATAATGCGGGTCTGTTATCGTGTTGCCTTTTGAATCTAAGAGATAAATTTCAAAATATATTTCACCAATGCTTGCTGTATATTGGAAATAATGCAGACTTTCTGAGCAAACCAGGTAACTAATTTTGAAGTAAAATACTTGTATTATTTTTAAAAATGGTCAGGAATTAGAATTAGGGGCACATGATGGGCACCCATGTGTCTTTTGATTTTATTCTTTGATCGTGTCTAACATTAATTTTTTAAAAAAGAAGAAGAGGTGCTGGGCTGTCATTTGCAATTCCAATATCTCTAAAAACTTCTGGGTCTGTCATTCAGCAGCATGACTTTTTCCCTCATCATTGAAACTGAATGCAAATGCATAAAATGGGCCAATAAATGTAGACTTTTCAGTAGTTCTGATGCTTCGCTAAACAAACTCTCCATGCAGCCTTTTATTAATCAATTCATGCCACCAATAAGCATGTTAAAATTATGAATCACACAAATCGGAGCTACCTGATTTTGCAGGTGCGAGGCATATACATCTATGTAGAGCTTCTATTAGTCCTCACTGTACGGAAGATGGCAGAGTTGTCAAATCTCAAATTTATTTCCCCTGTTCTGCTTCCTTGTCCTATCTCTGTTCTCTTACTTATGAGGTGAAAGCTCTCTGATCTTTTTACTCATTTCCAGTCAGTGCAGCTCATGATCTGTTTGTTGGGTAGCTGGGCACCGGGCTCTGTGCCAGTCTTTAGGTGAACACTGATGAAAAGGCAGGTCCCTGCCCTCCGGGAGCTCATGCTCTTGAGGAGAACTTCTCAGCCCTGTGTTGAGACTTATTACAAATTATTTGAAACCAAACAATAACAGTAGTCATGCTTATTTTTTCCAGTGATTTTTATTTAAAAAATATAAATTAGAACAGGTTTTAAAATATCCATCCATTAATACATATTACTTGCACTCATTACTTTTCCCAAGTGAAAGTTTGGCTGTCACCCAGTCATTAACTGCAGCCCATTTGATCTATGCCACAGCCTAAGTCTTGATTTTATGAAGCTTAGTCATGTAGGGGGAAAAGAAGTGAGGACTGGACTTATCTGGTACACTTATCTCAGTCAAAAAGACTTTGAAAATAGAGCAGATGCAGGGTGTCAACATTCATTTATGTGTATCTGTATCTAATTCATCTTGAAAAGCTCTCAATAATCTTCTCACATTTTAATACTCTTATTTCTAATTGTGAAGTTCAACAAGTATCCTGCCATCAGAGCTTCTTAAAATGTAGTGTCTATTGGGAATATCCTAGACAGTTTGTGAAGACAGAGTGATGTGTGCCACCCCTAGAGTTTCTCATTCAGTATGTTTGGGATGGGGCCTGAGAACTTGCATTTCTAACAAACTCCCAGTTGACATTGCTGCTGCTGGTCTGGGGAATCTCACTTTGAGAGCTAGCGTACTAAACAACAGTAAGCAAGGGGGGAGATTCTATTAAATAATCAGTGTCTACTCTATTCTCTTTAGACCTCCTAGCCAACCCTAAAGACCAGCCTCAATTGCCTTTTCTCTGGTGCCTTATACACTGGCACATTCTAGTACTTCTCCATACTCCAGGTGAGTCCAAGCTTTCTCCCCAAGTTCACCTTGCCCCAGGTGCCCTGGGAACACGCTTCACCATCTCTCACTGCAAAGGACTCTCAGCTGTAGAGCCTATATTTTGTGAGAAACTGTAAGTTATTCTAGATAGCTTTTAATGTTTTTTTAAAAAAATCATTACCTATCCCACTCCCCAGTAATGCCTGGAATGCATTTCCATGACTCCTATTTCATGTTAACCATGTCTTAGAACTTCTAAAACTCTACACTAGTTAGGCCAATTTGGGATTTGACAAATATGCCACTGTAGATAAAATAAAATAAAATCTTGGCTTACCAGAAGAATAGAGATGGTCAGTGGTAGGCTTTGCAGGCAGGCTGCCTGAGTGTAAATTCTGACTCTGCTCTTATCTACCCAAGTGACACTGAGCATGATCTTTATTCTCTCTGTGCCTTAGCTTTCTCATCCATATTATGCCTACATCATAAGGTTTTCATCTTAAATAATATCTATAAAGTCCTCAGAACCATGCCTGGAAAAGAGGTGTTTAATAAATGGCAACAATTATTATCACAATAAAAGAACTGTAATTATATTGGAGGCATTTAAGAGTAGAATTTATCCAGTTTCTCACTAGTCAAAAATGACTATATCCTGGCAAGACTAATAGGCAGGAATAGAGTGTAATTAATTTCCTTGGATCTTAAACTTCTTGCAATAGTCTACTTAGTGAAGCAGACTGAGCTCATAGACCCACTAAAATCAGAGATAATGGCTGTGCCTTTCTGTGCTTGGTCATTGCCATGGGTTTCAAACAATTTGGTAAGGAATTTTGTCCTTAAAAAGCAATGACCCAATTTAGGAGTATGAACATATATCTCAATTCAATTCAAAAGCACTGAACTCCCACAGAGTGTGGTAGGGAGATCTAAGGTCCTACAGGATTCTGCATGGCGGCTACTATTATCATCTCCTGTTGATAGGTGAGAAATTGAGGCCTGGGAGAAGAAATGACAGCACAAGGTCACAGTGCTAATATCCAGAAAAACTAGCGCTCAACATCAGGCAGTCTGACACCAGAGGTCATGCTCTTAACCATTCTGGCTTCTTGCCTCTAGGTTGGTCCCAGAGACAACTACGCTCAGTAAATAATTAGGATTCATGTAGCTTTGGTGTCAGTGAAAATAGAGAAGGTGACATTACATACTCTGTCCTACAGGGTACAAAGAAAAGACCTGGTATCGTGGAAAATTTTAGCACAGGACCCTTGGTGTCTGAGAAAATGGAAGTGAGATGTTGTGAGCCATTGGATTGGACATAGAGCACATAGAATAGAAATCACATGGAATGTTTTACCATCTGTCTGGATTTTTTAAAAGTAAGCTGACTACGTTTATAATGTCATATCATGATTACTCAGAAATTACCTCATAGCCTATTTTTATTCTGTCATATAGTAATTTGTGTGCTGCTGATTAAGACTAGCAAGAATAAAATTCCAGGCTCCTACTGTCAGGCTATTGGGCATTCTGATAGACCAGTTACAAACACATGTTGAGTGTCCACTTACTGCTCAATCTTTATGTTAAGCTTTTGGGAAAAATATAAAAATTTCAGACGTGGCTCCCATCTTAAAAGATCATATGATAGGGCACCTGGGTGGCTCAGTCGTTAAGCGTCTGCCTTCGGCTCAGGTCATGATCCCAGGGTCCTGGGATCGAGCCCCGCATCCGGCTCCCTGCTCGGCGGGAAGCCTGCTTCTCCCTCTCCCACTCCCCCTGCTTGTGTTCCTGCTCTCGCTGTCTCTCTCTCTGTCAAATAAATAAATAAAATCTTTAAAAAAAAAAAGATCATATGATATTGTTGGTAAGATGAGGTAAACATAATTAAAGTAATCTTATAAGGTAGAAAGGACCAGAACGGAGGACCAGCCAGGGAAACAGTATCACATTGACAGCATGGGAAACTTGTGCATAAAGAGATGTAAACATACAAGCTATATTTAGTCATGCTGCCTGAAATAAGACAATAAATTAGAAATTTAGACTGAGGGCAGATCAAGGAAGGCAGATCTCCCAAAATCTGGCTAGATTTTATTCTAGATTTTTAAAATACTCATTTAGGGGCCAAATATATTTTTAAAACAAACTGCAATTTAAGTCTCTCGACTGAAACTTCTGCTTCCACCAAGATTGAGAAATAGGGAGTAGATTTACCCTCTCACATACAACTAAATAAGCCCACAGAATACATGATACAATGGTTTTCTAGTCATCCAGTCAATAAACAACGAAGGGCAATGATCCTTTAGCGACTAGAAACAAACAGGGTGAGCCCCATGACTGCCCCAGATTATTGCTTAGAGAATTTCCAGGCCAGGGCACAGGTTTTCAGATCATGCCCAGCACCATCCTTGAATTTTTAAGATGGAAACTGGGAGTCTGAGGTGCGCCAAGGTGGCTAGAGTTCATGGAGCAGAATACTGCAAAGGAGAGAGCTGCTGAAAGACGGGGCTCTGGAGATCTACAGCGGATCTCCACAAATCCAGCTGAGTAGTGATCAGTGCATGTGTATGGGGAAAGGACCACCCAAAGGATTAGACGAAAACTTCTCAGAGCTCACCAGAAATATGTCCTATTTCCCCAATCCAGAGTGGAAAACTTCACACCTCAGAAATTAGAAATCAGAAAGAGTATTCACAGGAGTTTACCTCAATGGTGGGGAAAAGTCACCTTAGACTAAAGCACAGTGCTGGTTCTTCCTAACAAAGCTTAAAAATCTGAATTGAAACAATCAATTTCCAAGTAACTTAACTGCATCCCAGAACAAAGCTCAAAAATATTTATAGGAATACAAATATGTCCAGCACCCAACAAGTTAAATTCTCAATGTCTGGCATCCAATTAAAAACTACCAGGCATTCAAAAACAAAACAAAACAAAACAAAACAAAACAAAACAGGAATACAGCTTAAAATGAGAAAAATCAATCAATCAAACCTAACCTAGAAATGACATGACTGATAGAATTAGTAGATAAGAACATTAAAACAGTTGGTATAACTGTATCCCATATGTTCATGAAACCAGAACACTGAACATGATGAACAGTCAGAGGATAGCTGTTCTGGTTCAAGAAATGTTAACCCCAAGATGAGCAAAATCATGTGGTTCAGTAAAGCACAGTTTGAGAATTATTGCTCTAGGCTATTGGATGTCACTGAAGATTTTTCAGCAAAATCTGACATGAAAATTGTGGTATTTTAGGAAGATTGAATGGCTAGTGTGATTCAGGATGTAATTGATGGGGACACCAGGAGTAAAGATTTCAGGCGGGAGGCAACTAGAATAATACAAAAGGGAAGTGAGAGTTTGGCCTGAAAGAATGGCAGTGGAAATAGAGGTAAGAATTTTTTTTTTCTTTTTAATTTACATTTTGTTACTAAGAACACCTAGTGTAACTGGCAGTCTGTATTTGAAGGGAAGGATTAGTTGGGCTGTCACTTAGGATAACGTTATAAATCTGCAGGATGTCAGTCAAGCCCATTTCAACAGACTCTTAGAGCTACACTAGGTGTCCTAGAACAATGTAAAAAAAGGGGGGGGGCATTGTCTTTGAAATTTCATGAAGACTGGGTCTTCTTTTAGAAACAGAATAATTCATAATAATTGTGGGTGTAAGTACTGTAATGGTGTTTGACTTTAAGCAAAAGCTGGTTAATTGGGGGTCAAACTTTGTGACAAACCAAGTTATGAAGGAAGAGACATAGATTTAAGGAGAAGAAATTATACGAAAGATACCAAGGAGGAAACAAGCAATTTAGGAATTGCAAGGTAGTGAATCAATGCCTGAGGGCAGCACTGTCCAACAGAAACAGAATGTAAGCCACATGTGTAATTTTAAATTTTCAGTAGTCACTTTAAAAAAGGTAAAGAGAAACAGGTAAAATGAACTTATTAATAAACCAAACCTTATTATCGCTAAGATCCAAAATATATCCAAAATATGCAATCAATCTAAAAGTTATCAATGAGAAATCTTCCTTGTTTTAATAGTAAGATACACATACATTAATCTGGTGTGTATTTTATCCTTACAACACACCAGAATTCAGACTGGCTACATTTCAAGTGCTCAGCCGAAGCGTTGGTGGTATAGTGGTTAGCATAGCTGCCTTCCATTTCAAGTGCTCAGTAGCCCAAGAGGCTAGTAGCTGTCATATTTAGCAGTGGGGCCAATGAGCATCAGGCAGCCTGTCTTTCTTCTCCAATTTTTTTTCCACCTCTAATTCTTTCAAGCATCTATCAAGTGCAAGATACTTGCCCTACGCAGGTAGATTTTGGTATCTTAAAGTACCATGCACAATTACACACTGGGTAGGAGCATACAGACCCCTAACAAGTATTTTTGAAGTGGTCTGTAGCTATTGCTTGTAAAAACAAAGGAGGGAATGAAGGAGCAATCCAGGGTCAAGGCACTAGTAAACATGGGTGTAGTGGAAAGAGGGAAAGATAAGAGTACAGGGGGTTTGGTTCCAGTCTCTAATTATGCACTCTTGGGATAGTTACTAAACCTCTCTGAACATCAAGTTTCTCAGTGTAAAAACGCTTGGAAAATGTAAAATATGTAAAAACAAAGTAATAATATTAGTAACATATTAATCTCCTCAAGTGTAGGGCATTTTATTTACAAAAGCAGTTAAGTGAATCTCAGTTGGAAGGAATGTAAGGAGAGCATTATCTCTAGGGTATTGAAAAGAAGGTGGGATGGGGCTCGTCCCAGAGCCTGAACTGCTTCAGGTAAGAGCCAGTCTGCTCTCCAGATGCCAGTACCCCTGACCGTCCCCACCCTGCCAACATTAGGCAACTTACCTAAATGAACAAGCTGGTGCCAGTTTTTGTATTTAGATATTCAGGAGAGTAGCCAACAAGAAGGGAGCCTTGCTTATGAGATAAATTGATGTTTTGGGTGACTTATTCTTCCTCCGGACAAAATGCATATCTTTTGTGACTATACTTTAATTCAAGTCAGATATAGCAAACCTTTTGGAGAAATGTATTTACTTATTCATTTATCCTTCTTATGAGTTTTGAGGATAGACAAAATGGGCAAGACTAAGTCTGGAGATTAGACTGCTCTAGAGAAGGTCCCAATAGCAAGCAGTAGAAAGAAGTTCAGGCAGAAGTGCCAGAATTTCAGGGAAATCTGGCACATAGGGAGGGTTAGGAAAAATAGTACCAGATTTATGTTCAGAGGATCTGTTCTCGCATCACTGTTGAGTATTTACTAGCTCAGGGACCCTGGGCAGTTTACTGAACCCTTCTGAGCCTTAGATTATCTATAATTAAATTAAAATTAAATTGAGGTACTATCACCATGCTCACCTGATCATTTTGGTGCTCAAAGAAGAGAATATATGAAAAGATAAGAGGGTGGTTTGTCAAAGGTGAAGTCCTACACAGGTATTGATTATGACCTGACCATCATCCAGGTGACAGATGCACTTGAATCCTCACAGCACAGGGCAGGGAGTCAGGCATTAGGAGAGAGTCAGGTTATATTTCTTGAAAACCTGGGGACTAGTCAAAGCCCAAGTCATGGAGGAATGAGGGTTCTGTCCAGGAAACTAGAACACACATGTGGCAGTCAGGAGCCCGTTTATTAGGACTTGTGGTTTTAAGGTAGGACTTAGTTAAAAGACAAAAGCCTAACTAGTGGCATCTGGACACCTAATTAGAGCTGGATCATCTAGTTCCACCAGGTGAAACCACCACCCTGCCCCCACCCAGCCCCCGCCGCAGGGATTTTTAAATGACTCCTGATCAAAGGCAGAGGACTGGTCTTAGATTGTTGTGTGGGGATCAGCCTAAAGATGGAGAAAGACCATACTGGATTTGGTGGTAAAGACAGAGCATAGGTCGAGAGCCAAGTAGATCTTTACCATGAAGATTTTTTTAAAAAACTTACTTTAAAAAGATAGGCTTGTATAATAACATAAAAAAAAAAAAAGATAGGCTTGTACATTGGACATGCTTTCTGCTCTCTGTTCATGGGTCACTACCAGAACATTTCTTGTCATTAATCCAGAGTTCTGTGAAATATATGGTCCCTCTCCAGCTGCTGCACACATGATCGCACTGCTCAGTAACAGAATACTAATGAGATGTCTAGGTTCTTTAAGAAGACTGAATGATAGTAATCACCAAAGCACACATCAGAAATCTACAGTTGCATATGATGATAAAACACCATGTCAACCATATTAATTTATTTAACTTGCAAATAGAAAATTATACCAGTCTATTTGATAATACATTATCTTCCAATAGGTTCATCCTTAGAGATGCCTGATAAACACTCTACCAAACTAATGACATCCAAAACTAAATTAAAATCATTTGGTTCTTCCATCAGCTAAAAAAAAAGTGAGCTATTCAACTATTATTAAATTGGAAACTGGTTTAATTTTCCCTTATTTTTTATTAAAAAGTCATGTGGTAAGAAATACTGATTAATTATCCTCTTACAAATCGATCCTAAAATTTATAGACATTGCCACAAGAAATCATTAACCAAGGTGAGAAGAAAATTTTACTATTTTTAAGAGAGGTGGGGAGGGGCAGAGGGAGAGGAAGAGAAAGAATCTTAAGCAGGCTCCACGCTGGAGCCCAATGTGGGGCTAGATCTCACAACCCTGAGATCATGACCTGAACTGAAACCAAGAGTCAGATGCTTAACTGACTGAGCCACCCAGGCACCCCTTAAAAGATTTTATTTTTAAGTAATCTCTGCACTCAACGTAAGATTCAAACTCACAACCCCAAGATCAACAGTCCCAACTGAGCCAGTCAGTCATGTCACTATTTTTTTTTTTTTGATAAGGCAACTTTTGAGGATGTGCTCCTGACACTTGAGTCACTCCATAATTCCTGCTTTATCAAAATTTAACATAGTTTGGCTCCTCACAGCATCTAACATCAACTGGGGTATATTATCTCAAGATAGGTATGGAAAAGGACAAACCAGCATTGATACTGTAAAACAGTAAATTTCAAAGTGTGGTTCCCAGATCTGTACCATTAGCATCACCTGAGAATATGTCAGAAATGCAAATTATTAGACCCATCTCACACCTGCTGGAATCAGAAACTTGGCATGAGTCTTTGGGTCCTAGCAATCTGTATTTTAACATCTCTCCAGGTGATTCTGATGGATACTCAAATTTGAGAACTACTGTCTAAGGTACTAACAATGTGAGAACCTAGTAAAAAGATATTAGATTTTTTTTTGTAAATAAGTTGTGTTGAGAAAAATATTAACAGACTTATTAGACAGCCTTATGATTAATAAGACAGGAAAAATGCATCCAAATCCAATATAAGTATCGACTAACCAAGACCCTTCCCCTCCCAATTTAGAATAGTTGGTAAGGATTATTTATATCCATAATTACACTTCCTTTGCTATTTTCATTGCTTCAACAAATAGTACTAAAAGGCACATGTGCAAGACAGGAAGAAGGAAGAAAACGGCTGATGATACCTGTGTCTGTCTCCTTTTATAAACAGAAGCTTTTCAAGTACAACACTCCACTTAGCAGATTTCTATGGCTCACTGGCCAGAACCACTGCTCAGGACAAACCCCTACCATCAAGAAATAATGGGAAAGCAAGTATAGAGTTTTGTTTTCCCACTCTGTAGAGTTTATTGTTCTTTAAGAAAGAAATCAGATAGGCAAGGAGGTATTGACATGGGTCATGGGTCAGTCTATAAGATTATAAATAGGAGATGTCAGTCCGGTAGCCATAATAAAGTATTTACAAGAATGATCTTTAAGCTGTAGTGACACTAGGGCAAGGAAATTATATAAAGGTAGAACCCTGAGTCCCATGTCCCCAAGTTTCCAATGTGGGGCTTCCCCTACATCCAAAGAAGAGACCATATTAGAATGTACACTTGTGGGGTCCCTCAGTGAGGGAGGAGTGATTTCAACTGCCTGTTGACATTTGGAAGAGCCTGACATTCATGACACCATTTTGCAGACAGGTTACTGTTTAGAAACATAGACAGTGTGGGTCTATCCCTCTTTCTCTTGGAACTGTGGGTCCCTAAGTGAAGTATATTCTCCTCCTCAGTTACTTCTCCCTGTGGCAAACACACTGGACAGCCCTCCTCAGAGTGGAGATTTAATGCTTCCTCTCTGATGACTG
This sequence comes from Mirounga angustirostris, assembly GCF_029215605.1. Lineage (NCBI taxonomy): Eukaryota > Metazoa > Chordata > Mammalia > Carnivora > Phocidae > Mirounga > Mirounga angustirostris. The sequence goes on from NW_026991709.1 coordinate 54,379,054, forward strand.
AATGAGAAGATTTTAATTAGGATAAGAGGGAGGCTGGCTTGCCAATTTCTGAAATTCAACTTTTCCATTATTAAACTAAATCTGTATTTTGACTCCTGCTTAGTGTTTTTGTTTTTAATTAAATATATCCCAGAGAGAAGAAAGGGTGCATGACAACTCCTCGAAGCCTCTAACAAAGAGAATACAGTTATAAGGAGATCTTTCTCTGCAACCCACAGCCTATGAGGAATACATGAATAATATCTAATAAAATAAAGTGAAAATGTTAGAGGGATCAGAAATAATTTCTGGAGGTAGAAAGGAATATGAGTGTTAATAGTCAGGATTCCATCTGGAAGGCAGAACCGAGTACCATGTAATAAGAGATCCACTGTAGGAATAAATGGAACCGTTGTGGAAAAAAGGGAAAGTGGAGGGAGGATCAGAGACAAGCTACTAGCTAACCTCCTGAAGCACCGAAGCAAGTTGGGAGCTTGAGAGAGAATATGGGTAGCTGCCAGGGGGGAGACTATGAAGAAAAGGAAGTGATGTGTAGGGAAAGCTGCAGTCTCCATGTCTGGTGGTGAGCCTGGGCTGCTGTGGATCAGTAGGACTACCAAGTGGGAAGAAGAGCGGCACCCAGAGCAGGAGAGAGTGAAGAGAATCTGGAATCACCTCGTTTCTCTGCATCTCTCTTTCACTACACCTAACCAATGAAACCTTCAAAAAGTCATGACAGCTGCCTTGTCTCTGCTTTCCAAATCTTATGCAGTTTCTCTTTGGACTAACTCACTTAATCGTAAGCCTTAAGAAACAGTTCTGGGAAATATAGTTCCAGCCATACTTAACTTCCAAATAAAGACAATAGCAAAAACATGCCTCTACTCTATCCTTGTACAACCAAAACATACTCACTTCTCCCCAGAGGACACACAGTTCCACATGTCATCTCGGTCACGAGTGATGCCCATTCTTCTTTGGGCTGAATCACACTTGCCCTTTGATGTCTCGTAACCTAAATACTAGGCTGTAAGGTTAACCACCATTAACACATCTTATGTTAGAAAACAGGTGAATAGAAGATGGGAGAAAAGCAAAGAAAAAGAACTGAGATTGAAAAGAAAAGAATACACACATTTATTTCACAGTTGGGATGAAATACTCGTAACTACTACAGTTCCTGTTTTTGAAACTGGACACGTAGTCATTGCTGGTATTTCAAATTTCCTTCTAACACTAAGCTTTTCATATTCCTTTGCCCTTAGTAAACACTTTAGCTGGTCAGTTTGTTGCTTGCTAAGGTGGTGCAAACTGTCATTCCTGAGTCATGAGCAGTTATTGTAGTTTTTCATTAATTTTCATCACAGATATAGGAGTACTAAGAGAAACCTCAGAAGTCCTCCTGTGTTCCAGACATTCTTCTCCCTGCCTTCATTGGGAATTGTACAGAATTATCATCTCAGCCAGTACAGTTACCTCTTCTTTTCCTCTTGGTTCACTGGCATTAGAAGCTCAGAGTGGCCAGGTGCTAGTCTCAACTTCCAGTTTAACAGAACATTTTTGTATCTCTTGGTGAAAGAATTGTACTCTGGGAACCAGAAACTTAAATCCAATAGAGCTTAAGATTGCAGAGATAGGAAGCTCAAATTCTGCTGGATCGATGGGAATAGAGAAGCCCATCCTACTTATATCCCTTGCAAAGAAAACACTTAATAAAAATTTTAAGTTCTTTTGAACTAAAAATAGAAACTTCTTAAGCCTTATAAAGCATTTCTAAAACAAACAAAAAAACCCCAGTTACATCAATTATATGTACTTGTGAAATGTTAACATCATATCCTTCAAGATTGGAAAAGAGATAAAAATGTCCATTCAAAGCAACATTTTATTAGAGGTCTTAAAAATAAATAAATTGACAAAGTACAATAAGATGATAAAGAGAAATGAAAAGTATAAGAATTGGAAAGAAAGAAAACTGTCATTTCACCCCCTGACAAACTGGAAATGTATATAAAAATTCAAAAGAGTAGATGAATAAATTGTAAGTAATTTTAGCAAGTTGGCTGGATACAAGGTTAATATACAAAAATCAACTGTGTTTTGATATAACAGGAACAAATTTAGACACGAAAAAAAATTTTTAAATCTCACAATGTTGAGTAAAAGAAGAAAGATACAAATGGATACATACTGGGTGAGCTTTTTTTTTTTTTTTTAAGATTTTATTTATTTATTTGACAGAGAGATACAGAGCAAGAGAGGGAACACAAGCAGGCGGAGTGGGAGAGGGAGAAGCAGGCTTCCCGCTGAGCAGGGAGCCCGATGCAGGGCTAGATCCCAGGACCCTGGGATCATGACCTGAGCTGAAGGCAGACACTTAATGACTGAGCCACCCAGGCACCTATGGGTGAGTCTTTTTATATAAAGTTTAAAACCAGGTAAAACAACTGTGGTGTTAGCACTACAGTAGTTACCTTTGAGGAGGAGGGAGGACAGAGATTGAAAAGGAGCATGAGGTAGACTTTCAACTTGGGTAGTTGTTCACTGGTGTTATATTTTGTGCATTCTTCTACATGTGTATATTTTTCAGAATTAAAAAATTTTTTAATAAAATGAGAAATTATATATTAATAAAAAGAAAAATGATAGAAGTAATAAACACATCCAAGACCCAGGTTCTTTAAAATAGATTAATAAACTTCTGGTTGATCAAAAGCAGAATAAAAAGTAAAAGATTAAATACATAAAACAGGAAAAGATAATTGGGTGATAATTATAGATGCAGAGGAAATCAAAAGCATATCAGAATACTTCTTTGTTCAAACACGTGCAAAACAATTGAAGACCTGGAGTTAAAATAAATGATATTTTTAACAGAAATAAATTATTAGAATAACTCAGAATAGAGAGAAAAACAATTCTGAACAAACCAATTAACATAGAAGAAATATAGAAAGCCATCATGGCACTAACTCCCCTCCAAAAAAAAAAAAACACCACATCACGCCTAGATGGTTTCACAGGTCAATTTTATTAAACCTTTAAGGAACAAAAAACTCCTATTCCACTTAAATTATAGAGGAACATAAGAAAATAAGTAAAATACTTATTTTTTTTTTAGGTAATCTCTACACCCAATGTGGGGTTTGAACTCATGACCCCATCGACAGTCACATCCTCTACTGAACCAGCCAGGTGCCCCCATATTCTTAATTTTTTTTAAGCTGGAATAATGATACCAAACCCTGACAAAGTTAGCACACATGAGCACACAAACTGAAAACCATCTCACTTATGATTATCATTGCAAAAATTCTAAATAAAATGTTACCTAACAGAATCCATTAACCCATTTAAAATTTTATGATGAAGTTCTGTTTATTTCAGGAACTTAAGGAATATCAAAATTAAGGAATATATTAATATACTTCATCATATGTTGATCCTACTTCTTTTCCAAGGCACTTGGTAGGATGTCTCTCCCCTCTCTTCTTGCAGTTCCATGTGGTCATATAATTTGCGTTCGTTAATAAAGTGAGAACCAAGGTAATGTGTGGAAAGTTGAAAAGTCAGTGGCTCCATTTTCCTCTACTATAGAGACTCTCAATGCCCCAGATGATGGCTGCTCTATAAGCCTGAGTCTGGGGGTAAGGAAGACATGCAGCTCCTCTGATGTGTAGTATCAGCAAGAAATAAACCATGTTGTTTTAAGCTACTGAGAATTTGAGGTTATTGATTACTGCAGTATAAACTAGCTTGTATTGACTGATACATATTAATACATAAACAGAGGGAATAAGCCACATTATCTTTTATAGATGGCAAAATATATGATAAATTTTGTATCCATTTTATTATAATCCACTTCCAGTTTTGATAAATTCTGAATAAAATAGAAATGCCTAACACATTAAAACATATATATCTGAAATCAAAAGTTAGCATCATGCTTAACAGGAATATACTAGAAGCATTTCCATTAAAGCCAGGAATAAACAAAGTTCTTTATCACCATATAGTTTTTTTAAATAGACCTGGATAAGAGAAAGAAATATATGATTTAAAATTTGGAAATGAGGATATAACATTTTTCTTATTTATAGATGATATAAATGGCTTGTTATTATTTATAGTAGCTCTTAGGTGATTCTCTTAAGTAAATTTAGTGATGGTTTAGGTACAAAATAAAACCATTGGAGAGGCATTATTTGTTTTAAAAAAGATGATTTAACAATGTAAAGATGTCAATTCTCTCTAAAGTAATCTATAAATCTAACATTAATCAAATGAAAGTGTCATTTTTTTAACTAGATAAAATGATTCTAAAATAATATGGGAAAAATTAATGAACAAGTACATTCAGGAAAATTCTCAAATAAAAAACAAGGAAACACCAGTTCTATGAAATATTAAAATATTATCAAAGTACAATAACACAAATTATGGGTGATAACACATTTAAAATGAAAAAAAATTCTTCATACAAAAAAATACAGATGGTCCCCAATTTACAAAGGTTCAACTTAACTATTTTTTGACTTTATGATGGTGCAAAAGAGATATACACTCAGTAAAAATCATTCTTCAAATTTTGAATTTTGATCTTTACCTAAGAGTGACGTGAGGTACGATACTCTCGTGATGCTGGGCAGCTCCCAGTCAGCCATGGGATCACAAGGGTAAACAACTGATACACGTACAACCATTCTGTTTTTCACTTTCAGTATAGAATATAATAAATTAGATGAGGTGTTCAACACTCTATTATAAAATAGGGTTTGTGTTAGATGATTCTGCCCAACCATAGGCTAACATAAGCGTTCTGAACATGTTTAAGGCAGGCTCAGCTAAGCTATCAAGTTTAGTATGTTAGGTGTATCAAATGCATTTTCAACTTAGATATTTTCAGTTTACAATGGATTTATTGGGACATAACCTTATCATAAGTTGAGGAAGATCTGTACACCATAAAGTCAAAAATCAGTCAAATAACTGGGAAAGATCCTTTCAACTTTTATCATAATTGGAAATTTTACTTAAGACTACTTGCAATCCAATCAGGAAAAGATGGATAGCCCCAGAGAAAAAAATGGAAAGGGATTAAATAGTTAACAAAAAAGGAAACAGAAATAAGTACTTTCTACATGTGGCAGTCATGAAAAATTTAACACCATAATGAGAACCCTAGAACATTTTCCTAGGCATCATGTAGTGAGAAAGGGAAGGTACAGAACAGTATGTATGCAATGCTTTCATTTCTGTAACCCACCAAAAAAAAATATGCATACAATACATGTTTGTATGTATTGCACATCTCCTTAAGGCTACATAAAGAAATGGATAAGTCAATGATTCTGTGGAAGGGAACTAGATGGCTAAGAGAGAGGGATAAAAGAGAATAATATCACCGTGTATTTTCTTTTTAACATTTAAAAAAACACTTTTTGTGTGTGTGTGTAGTTTCAGATTTAGAGACTAATTAAGCAGATAGAGTTCCATATACTCACCCCACTCCCTGGCAATTAATGCACCAATATATGACATATTAACCATAGTTAATTGCAGAGTTCCATGGATGTTGACAAATGAATGCCATGTACCCACCATTACAGTATCATACAAAATAGTTTCACTGCCCTAACAATGTCCTGTGCCCCACCTGTTTATCCATCCTCCCTACTATCCATGCTCACCACTTCCCCCTGGCTACCACTATTTTTACTGTTGTGATAGTTTTTACTTTTCCAGAATGTCATATAATAGGAATCATACAGAGTGTAGAGTTTTCAGACTGGCTTTTTTCACTTAGGAATATGCATTTAAGTGTCCTCCATGTCTTTTCATGGCTTGACAGCTCATTTCTTTTTATTGCTGAATATTCCATTGTATAGATGTAACAGTTTATGAAATCACACGTGGCTAATGTTTATCATTCTTTTTAGATGTTGTTGGATTCAACTTGCAAGTTTTTGCTGACAATTTTTCATTTTCTTTCCTTTCATGTAATGCCTGGTTTTGGTATTAGAGTAACGATGCCCTCATAGAATGAGAATTGATTCGTAGAATTCATCAGCAAAACCATCTTGGCCCGATGCGTTGTTTCGGAAGGTTAGTAATTATTGATTTAATTTCTTTAATATAATTCTATTCAGATTATCCCTGTCTCCTGGTGTGAATATTAGTAGCTCGTGTCTTTCAAGAAATTGGTCCATTTCATCTGAGTTATCAAATTTGTGGACATAGAGATGTTCATAATATTCCCTTATTATCCTTTTCATATTCATAGGCTCAGTAGTGATGACCACTTTCATCTACTGGGCCTGTGCCTCAGGGCAGTAACCTTTACAAATACTTCTCAAAAATTTTTCTCCCTTAGTTTAGAAATGAAGGTTCGAATGGACTGGAGTTGGGTAGTTTTCTTTCCTCTGAGTCTGATAAGGTTCCAGAGCTTTTCCTTGTTGGGTAAGACTTGTTAGCTCTTAAAGTGTCCATAAATCTGTCAGAAGAGCTAGGAATATAACAGCATCCAAGTCTTAGACATACTGTTTTGTTTTTAAAATTTGGCCAACTTTTCTCAACTGTGCCCCTTCCTCAATCTCTTCCAGGAAGTTTAAAAAAAAAAAATAACGTACAATTTCATAATGAATTTTGTAGGTATATTCATCAGTTGGAAAAGCTATGACACCCAAGAGAAGGCAGAATTAAAGTATGAAAAATGTCTCTTTCAAAGAGAAAAATGTTTACTTAACACCGCTTAGAATAGCTATTTCATAGAAATAAATTAGTTAAGAGGGCAACCTAGACTAGCTTCGGTCAATAAGTCACCCTAGAATACTTTGAAGATTTATTTAACACCTCGTACTAAACTTGCCACCCTGTACCACTCTTGAAAATGCAGAACTTTTTTTTTTTTTTTTTTAAAGATTTTATTTATTTGACAGAGAGAGAGACAGCGAGAGCAGGAACACAAGCAGGGGGAGTGGGAGAGGGGGAAGCAGGCTTCCCGCCGAGCAGGGAGCCCGATGTGGGACTCGATCCCAGGACCCTGGGATCATGACCTGAGCTGAAGGCAGACGCTTAACGACTGAGCCACCCAGGTGCCCGAAAATGCAGAATCTTTACTGTTAATTATTTTCTACAATTGGTCACAGGTTTGATGAGAAATCAAGAAACCAAGGATAAAGGAAATAAAGGTTTCTACCCTATTTCCTTCCCCAAAGGGAGATACACACTAAGAAATTACTAAAAGCCATCAGCTTTATTTTGTATTTAAGATTTTATTTAACTTATTTATTTAGAGCGCATGAGTTGGGGGGAGGGGAACAGGGAGAGGGAGAGAATCCCAAGCGGACTCCATGCTAAGCATAGAGCAGGGCTCAGATCACACGATCCTGAGATCATGACCTGACCTGAGCTGAAACCAAGTTGGATGCTTAACCAACTGAGCCACCCAGGTGCCGCCTTATTTTGTATTTCTAAGAAAAATAAAAAAATAAATCTATCAAGTATGCACTATCATTTTACAGATGAAACTTTCCTTAGGTAAAGCTAGAAGTTAAATTTCAATGTAGTTACAAAACTCATGATTTAAAAATTTTAAAGTAACATTTAGTTACAAATTTTAGAATGTAAATAAACAAAATCAAACAACTTCATTACTCAATGGCAACCATTGTTTACCATTTATATTTATGTATTGCATATTTATACACACCTATATATCTTAAAGAGACTCAGGCATGTGAATCACTGCTTACAAGTAGTTTGGTTTCATGCTTTTTCCACATAACACACCAGGAATCTCTTTCCATGTGCCCATATATTTCAATATATTTTTTAAAAAGGCTCTGTTATTTTAATTAATGTATTTTACACTGTATACATGGGTTGTTTCCAATTTTGTGCAAAAATAACGTTGAAATGCACATCCTAAATCTTAGTGCACATCCTTAAGATAAATTCCTAGAAGTGAAACTGCCATAACCCATGTTTATTTTTTAATCATGTAGTTTGATCAGTATGTTTGAATCACCAGACTTCTTTTCTGAAAATGTAATATAAAGTTTAAATCTTTTTGAAACACAGAGGGCCTGGGTTTACTGTTCTTTAAGAATCCTTCCAGCTCTAACATGCTCTGATTAACTGTGGGTTTTATACAAATTAGTGTGTAGTAGTTAATACCAGTCTTTATTTGTGGGTAAATGAAAACCTGCCTAATTGAACATGAACAGTGTTGTCTTTTCCTAGGGCTAATCATAAGCCTTTTTATTTGAAGTTTGAGAAAAGCATAAGGCTACTCTAATACATTGTATCTTTTGGCTCTTTGAGATTAGTGAGATGAAATATAATTCTTGGAATAGTGTAGATAATGTAATGGAGAGGGAGAATCATATTCACTACTAAATCCCTGCCAAATGCCCAGCTACTTAGTGGAAAATTAGTTTTTAATAACATAATGAAACTGTAACCCAACCTACTCTATTGACTTCGAAAATGTCATTTTCTTATGCAGCACTGGCTAGACCTTACATAAAAAGCCCTTTGCTGTATATCCTAGGATTATCCTTTTCTTTTCTTTCTTTTTTTTTTTTTTTTGAGATACCAAGAGCATATAAACACTAGGCCCTTGGGGAATTAAGATAACTAAAAATATGCATTTAATTGGGAGGAAAGTTACTTCTCGCATCTAATGACGTTTATGATGGACTATTTGTAGTTCAATGTGAAGAAAAGCTGGTTTCTGATAATTATGGTACCTCTCATTCATGGTGATAATTAAGTTTTCTTAGGGTATTTTTGAAATGTTTAGATGAACACAAGCATAAACAAAACAAGCCTCAGTCTTTGCATGACAGGAAGAAAGTCAATTAGCTACAAAATGCTGCACAGAGTAAGACTAAGATTTCAAAGTGATTTGCAGATTCAAAGAAACCCATGATTTTTTAAATTTTTGTTTCATCTCAATGTATGGATTACAGAAGCATACAATTTCAAGTACTTATCATGTTCATTATCCATATTATAAAAAATAAACCATCTACCTTTTAAAGGCATAAGTCATATTTTTATTTGTTCATTTTTTAAAAATGATCTTGAATGTAAACTCAGTGAATGCTTAAAATAACAATTTGTTTCTTAATCCAAAAGACTTATTTATCACTATGAGTAATATGTGTTTAATATTTACTGGTGACCATTGAGAGAGCCAAGGCAAGTGAGCAATTCTCAGATTGGGGATTTTGGAAGGAAAATAAGATCCAAAGTGCCCTGTGGTTGAAAAAATATTCCATATGCTTAACATACTTATTATTTATTTTCTTAAACTATAGAAAAGCAAATCTCAAATTCTTGGCTTGTGAGAATATGCACACAAAAAAGTACATACTCTATTAACTGTAAAACTATAAATACTATAGTTTTGTCAATGATGTAATACATGATGTAATTTTGATCACTATTCCCAGCATATCAAGGTATTAGCAAAATGTTCCATTTTCTTCCATTAAAAGTTTAAAAAAAAAAAGTGGCAACCATGAGTAATAACTGATTCAAGCAAGAATTATTAATGGATGCTGAAACTAGTGGGTGAAAGGTGGAAGAAACAGGGTATTTGCAGTATCTCCCTACAAATTACTTATTATATCAAAAGAGAAAAATAGTGTTATAATGAAGATACTACTTGTGTGTATTGTTGTGTATAAATAGGTAAATATATTATGATGTTGAGAGCCAGGATATTTCCATATAATCATTTAGAGTAAAAATTATAACATTGTTTTGGGGTTTAATAATATATATAGATACATGTGTCAGCTATAGCATAAAGGATGAGAACATAAAAGGACCAACACAGTTACAGGGTTTCTACATTTTATACTAAGTAGTACAATATTAACTTCAAGTGGACTGTGAAAGTTAAGGACTTGATTGCCAAGACAGATTAAAAAGAAAGCAAGACTGAACTATATGTTTTCTACAATCTTAAGTTTTATATATAACAACACAGGTTAAAAGTAAATGGATAGAAAAATATACACTAGGCCAACAGAAAACATAAAAAGGCTGGAGTGGTTATATTCATATCAAATAAAATAGACCTCAGACTTCAAGACAGAGTTTACCAGAGATAAAGAGACACACTTCTTAATGAGATAGGGCCAATTAATCAGTAAGATATAACACCCAATAGCAAAGCCTTGACTGTTTTTGTAAATAAAGTTTTATTAGAATACAGCCATGCCTATTTATGTGCTGTCTATAGCTGCTTTCTTGCTACTGTTGTAGAACTAAGTAGTTGTAAGAGAGAGACAGTATGACTCACAAAGCCTGAAATATTTACTATCTGGCCCTTTACAGAAAATGTTTGCTGACTCCTATAAAGTGAGTAAGTCACAAACAGGGCATGTGTTTGGTTCATCAGTAGGTATATCAGATGCAAGGCCGTAAACACAATTCGTAACTATTTGAAAAGAGGAAAAGAGTTAGATTAAAGGTTATGAGTTTAGGAAATATAACTTGATTAGAAGTACCTTAACATATGTGAATGAGTCTCAGGTAGAAGTTGAAAGTCAAACATTCTCATTTAACTAAGAGTCCTAACTCAAGACAGAGTCTCATTATATCCTTAACATAAATAACTAGACTTTATAACAAATAAATAAAACTAAAAGTATACTAATCTGACAATTTCCCCCCAAAACACAGCATTAAGTTTTAATGAGTATTTGTTTTTGCCCTGACATTAGATAGTTTAGTATATAAACTTCAATCAGCCCAATTTTAAGAGAAGTCCGTATCTAGTCAAGGGGCATATGTAAATGGCAAAAGGAACTGTGCTAATACACTTGGACAAACTCTTCATAGCAAGATTTTTAGAGAACTTGAACAATTCTAATATAATGATACATTTACTTAGTTCTACTTTCTCTAATAGGAAATGGTCATACACACATAGAAATCATTTGTAAAACTCTATAGTGGTGGGTCAAAGATTTTTTAAAAAGAAAATACACACACACACACACACACACACACTCTGTTATATTAATCTGAGGTACACAAACCTAAAATGCAAAAAAAAAAAAAAGAGGACTCAACATACTAAGATTAAGAAAAATAATACCGACAATATGAAAGATGCTGTAAGAGACAGAAAGACTAGGATAAACAAAAAATGAAGAGGATGATGATTAGTACTCACCTCTAAAGCTAAAGTACATTTTTTTTTCTCTTTAGAGAGATCAGGAATAACGTTAAATTTGTATTAAAAAAAGGTTGCTAAAAAAAATATGGAGTCTCTGTCTATATAGATCTTTAAGAATAGGCAAATTTAGCGTCTTAAAATAAATGCATACTTGCAAGAATGGACTAGATCTGCACTGTCCAGCAGGATGGCAGTTAAAATCTAAATTCTTCAGTTGCACTAACCATATTTTAAGTGCTCAAAAATCACATGTGGCTAAAGGCTATAATATGGACAGTGTAGAGAACATTTCCAACATTACAAAAAGTTCTATTGGGCAGCAGTGGGCTAGGCTCGTATCTTCTTGAAAGTGTCTACATTGTAAAGATAGTTTGATTTTCCCTAGAGGTTTTGGTTTATTTATTTATTTTACAGAACTTTTTGTTTCATTTTACAGAGCCTTTTGTTCTTCAGTCATAGCTATCCATTTAAACACTTTTTCATGTAAAATTGAAAATGATTGCAATTTCAAAAAAGAAATAGAATGTACCCCTTATAGAACAAGTAGCAATCTAAAATGTGTTACTTGGTATAATGCTTTTTAAAAAAATTTGCAGAACTATGCAAAATGTATTCAAGTATGTGAAACCATGAGTTTGATAATTAGCAAATTATGAAAATATGTCTAGTTTCTAAACATAAATTCAGATATACTATAGTTGAAAAACAGAATTAAATCTAAGTTCACTTAAGTCACATGAAGAGATAAATAGGGAAGAAAACACCAAGCAAAATTAATGGTTGGAAACTGTAGCAATAAAACCAACTAAAATATTGATACAAAAATTCTTCTTAAACACTACTTACAACATTTGATTCAAATGAAGAGTACTGAAAAATTCCTTTGTATTAAAGAAATACATAAGGATATTTAACCTATGCCTTAAAATTAAATGGCCAAATTAAAAACTATCTAAACAAAAGGCAATATATTAAATGCAATTCACATTTGAATAAATAAATAAGAAATGTCTGAATATGTAGCAAGGCTGGAATCCAAGTTGTCCTTGGGCAAATCAAAAGAAATTCATAATTGATTGGAAATGATATGGGCAGACCAACAGGGTACTTTTAAAAAGAGTCAAAAACTAAGGCTATCTCAAACAAGTCTACAAATTATCGTTTTTTTAAATGTGACAATGTATTTGTTTAACACATCTGATATTTTCTAATTTTTTCACATTATTTCTGTAAGTATTCATTGCATTTTTTTCAAATTTAGAACTTATACCATATATCTTACTGCATTTTAAATGCAGTAATAAAATTATTTTAAATTCACTGAATTTTCTTTTGTGCTATTTAGAGAAAAACTTCTCGGGCAATGCTATGCCTTCTCTTTTTATACTAAATAATTGTATTTTCAATTTCTTAATCTTTAGGATTGTATATCAGGAAAGTTTGATTTTAAAATCTAATCACAAATGAGAATAAATTAAAAAGCAGAAGAGAGTGGAAAGCAACTAAGGAAAAGGGAAAAACCTTAGAAAAACAATAATGGAGGTCAAGAAGAACATTCTAATTAAGAACCAAAGAAAGCTTTAAGCAATAAAAGCCAGAAACAGGAAGTAAAACTTTTAAGACCAAATAAAAATATTTATCAGATCAGGTTCTTTACTAAATTAATAATTAGATAATAATTTGCTATTGTTCTGGAGTCACAAATTACCTTCCCTACCACACCTCCCCCGGAAGATAAATACATAGCATCTATATACTGAGATTCACAGTTTCTGGACTTATTTTTCCACCACTTAAACTGTGGATCATTGCTATCATATGGGAGTGTTTGTTCAACTCCTCTTGCTGAAGTTTCACCAACGACTCTTTCTCTTCCAAACGACCTTCTAATTGGGCCTTTTGAACCTCTAGGGAGGAAGCCTAGGAATGGGGGTGGGGGAGGAATTGAGGAAAACAAATTTAGCATGTCTTCCCTTCACAGATATTTTAAAATGTCTTATTTTTCATTTGTAAAACCACCATGTCAAAAGACACATTACAAATATGTATTATATCTTAGTTAATTAAATTTTATGGTAAGGTTAAGATAAGCAATTATTAAACAACATAATACAAATTGGAAAGACACATTCAATTTGTCTTTTTAAGTCAATATTAGCAGCTGGAAATTTGCAGAAAACACTACACATCACAATTCAGAATCACTATTAAGATGACCAAATTAAAGCAGAACCAGGAAATTGGTAAATATGGCATTAAATTTTATGCCTCCTCTGTCACTTGTGCTCTGTAGTTGTTCAAACGGTCATTTAATCCTGGTGTGTCCCCATCTTCCTGGTAGCAGATGGGCCACAAAGTGCTCTTCATAGCTACCACACACAAACAACCATGATAATGTGGAATGAGCAGTGGACTTCGATTCAGAATACTGAATACTTAGCTTTGCGACAGACCCTCAGTAAGTAACTCAAGACTCAGTTTCATTTGTAGGTTGAAAATATTTGATACTTATATATTAATATATTTGTTAAAGAGAAGAGGATTGAGAAAAATGTTTCAGAGTCCTTTGCAAATTATAAAGTTCTAAACAAATATGAACTACTATTATTATTCCCATCCCTAAAAGCTGGGAGAGGCAGCCAAATACAGCCACCTGTATGTGACATTCAGAACTGGGAACCCCTTTCTGTATTCTTGGCCCACTTAAAAGCAGTAAGTGCTGGTACACAATATATATTTAATAAGTTTTTCATGACTTTAGGAAATACAGGTTTTCACATTGTGAGAGAACCTTATTAAAAAAAAAACTGTCAATTTTCAGATTCGTCATTTTATTTAGAAGATATTACAAAGAACCAGAACTTTAATTTACCCAAATTCACCTTTTCCACAAAATCAGACTTACTCATCTACTACCAGTGAGAACTCAACAAATTCTTACCTTAATGCTCAATTCTTTTCTTATCTGTTCTGTTCTGTTTAGTTCCTTTCTAAGGATATCAATGGTTTCTTCCTTATCTTCCCTTTCTTTTTGCAAGATTTTAATCTTTTCTTCTTGTACTTTTGTTTTTTGTTGCAAATCTTAAAACAAACAAACAGTCAGCTATATGCTCAGAGGTTGGATACTGATGTTACCCTGAAAAGGTTTATTAGCCACTATGTAATTAGAGCAAAAGAACAACTGTAAAAGTTCTACACTATTTGATGAGTAAAAAAACACCATGAAACTCTTCCCCTAGACCAGTATTCCATAGAAAATGCCAAATCTCCATGGCTTTCCCTCTTCTTCTGTTCCTGATATTATATGTATAGTTATGAGGGGAAGGACAATCCTCAGGGCTTAAGGGTTAGAAGGATATAGAAAAGTATGAAAAATTATATAGGCAGATGTCTGTGTTCTAAGGCAAGTGAGTTAGAACAAAAATGTTTTTGTGAGTCATTTCAGAGCTACTGCCATTAAGCTGGTAACTAAAAGTTACCTAGCACTGCCACCTGCTGTTAAAGTTCTTTTAAAACTCTTTCTTTTGAAAAGAATCATTTTCTCTAATTCCCAGATTTTAAAAAATATATTGCTTTTTCAATTTAATCAATCTAACTAAACTGCTCTGGAAAATGTTATGGCAAGAAAAGGGAAGCTGTTTAAAATGTGATTTAAGGTTCAAAAAAATGAGAGAAGTAGAAAATAAAATCATGCTTTGATTTTTCTACCAACATATGTTAAAATATAGACAATATATTAAATAAGAAGCTACTTACTTGCTAGCTTACATTCTCTATCTACTAGTTGGTTCTGTACTTCTTTTCTCTGTTCTTCTTTCTCTATTAGTTGGGCAATAGTTCTGAAGTTATAAAAAATATAGAAGAAAACATCAAGGAAATATTTCTTTTTCTCCCCAAGTATTTTAAGAGAAAATTAATAATAACAGAAGTACCTTTACATTTTGCCAAATATGTATTTTATGACTAAAATAAGTGGCAATTCTATTAATTTTATCTGTAAAAAACAATGCTCTGTATAAAGAGAATCACTGTTTTTGAAAAATCCAAAATAATTAGAATTAAGAACTAGATACTTTACTTTTCATTTTG
Organism: Mirounga angustirostris; assembly: GCF_029215605.1. Taxonomy (NCBI): domain Eukaryota; kingdom Metazoa; phylum Chordata; class Mammalia; order Carnivora; family Phocidae; genus Mirounga; species Mirounga angustirostris. Next base: position 54,394,325 of record NW_026991709.1, read on the forward strand.
CTGCTTGAATGACTCATTCAACTTCTTCACTGTCTCAATTTGTTTATTCAGAGAGTCACATGTCATCTGCAAATCTTTATTCTTCTTTTCAGTGGTTTCATTCCTGAAAAGACAAGATGAGTTGATATTTTTATCGAGGCAAACATATGATGGAGATGGAGAAAAGAAACTGAAGAGGAATGTCATGAACAAGCAGAACATAAAGTTAGACTAATTCTAAAAGACATTAAAGATGTATTTTGGCTGACTTAGGAGGTAACATTTACTATAAAAAGGAAAAGTGCAGGGCATTTACCTCATATTTATGGATATAGAGCTTTACAGATAACATTGCTCTACATAATTTGCTATATATATTATAGTTATTTTCATAGTTAGATCTAGAAAATTTTTAAAAACTTCTGTAAAAGGATGAAGTTTATTAAAAAATAAAACTTAAATCTGCCATCATTAGCCTCTTGGGTATAATGTATGTTTAATTAAAAATGTCAAATTAATGAAGTAGTTGAGGATACTAAACTTCTCTTGCCTCTTTAGAGCTCTGCATCTAACAGTCCTGCTTAGTTTACTGGCAAAGTAAACACAGAAATACTTTCTAAAGTGATAACTTTGACACCCAAGTATCTTAAGCATAAAATGTCCTTTTTACTTCACGAAGTACAAACTGGTAGCACTGGCCAAATTTGCCTAGAAGTGTTTTATCTGTCACACACGGTTTTTAAAATTCTGAATTTGAATGCCTTTATATAGTCCCTACCTTTACAGATGACCCTTCTTTCCCCAGCCAACTTCATTATTTGCTACTTTTGGCCCTGGCAGGCAGGAGTTTTACCTCTTTGGCCCCTCACTCACTATCTGGAACATCAACGGGATGTTCCCATGGTTCCTGGAAACCACGTATTTCCGTGAGACCAATGCTTACTTTTTCTCGCATCCTGACTTAACACCCATAGTCCACTCTATCAGGGTTGCCTCAAACAGACTTTGAAGAAAATTGTTGTTGGGAGAAAGTATCCTGTTTAGGAAATTTTAACGTCACAAATTTTCTAGATGCTATACATTTCCCACCCTTTATTTTTATTGATGGGAAAATAAGCACATGGACCTTGCAGAATTAAAATTTTCTAGATCTCTATATTAATAGCATAGATAGAATATTTTTTCAAATCGAACCAATCTTAAATTAGAAATTAAAACAAAGAACAAGTTAACCAGAATGTTTTAATTTTTATTGTTTGGTAGAAAATACATAATTGTTCTGGGTCTTCTTTATAGCTCAGAAGTTTTAAAGTTGACCTAAAAGATAAAAAAAATTTGACAAAGGAGGAAAACATGATTAATCTCCTATTTTGTTAGTAGGCATGTAAGTTAGTGTAGCCTTTTGGGAAGAAAACGTGTCAATCCATCAAAAATTTGAAAGCACATACCCTTTAATCCGACAATTCATCTATAAGAATTTATTCCACAGATACAGTCACACATATAAATAAACCATATTCAATGACTTTAAGGAGAAGTACTGACCACAAACTTAGAGATGTTTTAAACACTAACACCTGAATTTCCATGCTATAAGACTGAATACTATGAAATTGTTCATATTCAATGCATTTGATGTACAGAAATGGCCAATTCATACGGCTCAACTTAACACAATTTATGACAACTAAGGTCATTCGACATTTATGGAATGCCTAACTGTGTAATGAGTACTGTTGCAGGCCCTGGGGTTTGTCAGTGAACAAAGCAGACTCAACTTGTTCTTGTGGCACTAACACCCCAAGTAACTGAGGAATGCATGAATACAGGCAAGAAGCAGAGTCAACTGGAAAGAAACAAAGAGACCTGTATTCTGTTTCCGACTTTGATCCTGAGCTTGAGTAAGCAGTATTTCATTTACCTGTGATGTAAGTTTCTTGTCAACTACTTAACTTACGGAATTATCAGAATATGTGAATGTTTACAAAAGGATTTTAGGGCCACAGAAAAGAAATGCTGTGTGTTCATTCTAGATTCCAACTTTACACAGAAACTTTTACTTTATTAATTTACCTCTGAACAAGTTCCATGTAGGATTTTGTCAGTATTTCATGTTCTTCAGCCACAGACTCTAATTTCCTATTATGTTGGAAGAGGTGCTCGATATCACTCTGGGCTCTTTCTGATTCAACCTGTTGTGCCTTCAGCAACACACCAAGCTCTTCATTTTTTCTCTCAACTTCTCTCAACATACCAGCAAGTGTCCGTGCCTAAAACAAAACCAAACAGAACAGAGACTTTTCTACTACCATGTATATAATATACTCATTTTCTACAATTTAAAAGGTTTACCAAATATCTAATAGGCTAGCATCTATTGGGTTATATAAAGTTTTATTAGTTATATTATTATTACTTAACTACTTCTAATAAATCTAACACTGTTATAGTTATTTTACTTAAGAAATTGTCCTGACTAGAATATTCTCGGTATAACCAGACTCATGGAAATGAACACAATTATAACAACAAGAAGGTAGCTCTACATTCAGTACTTAATTAAAAGGGTATGTATGGTCTTTGGGGCTAGCCATCAACACTAAAACATAAAGTTTACACAAATCAGTTTTCCCATTTCAGGTAGAAATTAAAAATAAGATTTTAACTATATCACAGATGTTTAAGCAAACACTTAAAATTAAGCTAGCCAATCAGGAATACAACCTAAAACAATATGAAAGTGTTTGTGCCAATTATAAGAACATATTATGAGCAACTCTATGCCAGTAAATTAGATAATCTGGAAGAAATGGATGCATTCCTAGAGATATATGAACTACTAAAACTGAACCACTGAACCAGGAAGAAATAGCAAACCTGAATAGACCCATAACCACTAAGGAAATTGAAGCAGTAATAAAAAAATCTCCCAACAAACAAGAGCCCAGGGCCAGATGGCTTCCCAGGGGAATTCTACCAAACATTTCAAGAAGAATTAATACCTATTCTTCTGAAACTGTTCCAAAAAACAGAAATGGAAGAAAAACTTCCAAACTCGTTTTATGAGGCCACCATTACCTTGATCCCCAAACCAAAGACCCCATCAAACAGAATTACAGACCAATATTTCTGATGAACATGGATGCAAAAATTCTCACCAAAATACTAGCCAATAGGATCCAACAGTACATTAAGAGGATTATTCACCATGACCAAGTAGGATTTATCCCAGGGCTGCAAGGTTGGTTCAACATCCACAAATAATCAATGTGATATAATACATTAAGAGAACAAGAACCATATGATCCTCTCAATAGATGCAGAAAAAGCATTTGACAAAGTATAGAATCCATTCTTGATTAAAACTTCTCAGAGTGTAGGGACAGAGGGTACATACCTCAATATCATAAGAATCATCTATGAAAAACCCACAGCGAATATCATTCTCAATGGGGAAAACCTGAGAGCTTTCCTTTCCCCCAAGGTCAGGAACATGGCAGGGATGTCCACTATCACCACTGCTATTCAACATAGTACTAGAAGTCCTAGCCAGTGCAATCAGACAACAAAAAGAAATAAAAGGCATCTGAAATCAGCAAAGAAGAAGTTAAACTGTCACTCTTTGCAGATGATATGATACTTTATCTGGAAAACCCAAAAGACTCCACCCCAAAACTACTAGAACTCATCCAGGAGTTCAGTAAAGTGGCAGGATATAAAATCAATCCACAGAAATCAGTGGCATTTCTCTACACCAACAACAAGAGAGAAGAAAGAGAAATTAAGGAGTCGATCCCATTTACAACTGCACCCAAAACCATAAGATACCTAGGAATAAATCTAACCAAAGAGGCAAAGAATCTATACTCATAAAACAATAGAATACTTATGAAAGAAATTGAGGAAGACACAAAGAAACGGAAAAACGTTCCATGCTCATGGATTGGAAGAACAAATATTGTGAAAATGTCTATGTTACCTAGAGCAATCTACACATTTTATGCAATCCCTATAAAAATACCATCAACTTTTTTCAAAGAAATGGAACAAATAATCCTAAAATTTGTATGGAACCAGAAAAGACCCCAAATAGCCAGAGGAATGTTGAAAAAGAAAAGCAAAGCTGGCGGCATCACAATTCTGGACTTCCAGCTCTATTACAAAGCTGTCATCATCAAGACAGCATGGTACTGGCACAAAAACAGACACATAGATCAATGGAACAGAATAGAGAGCCCAGAAATGGACCCTCAACTCTATGGTCAACTAATCTTCGACAAAGCAGGAAAGAATGTCCAATGGAATAAAGATAGTCTCTTCAACAAATGGTGTTGGGAAAATTGGACAGCCATATGCAGAAGAATGAAACTGGACCATTTCCTTGTACCACACACAAAAATAGACTCCAAATGGTTGAAAGACCTCAATGTGAGACAGGAGTCCATCAAAATCCTAAAGGAGAACACAGGCAGCAATCTCTTTGACCTCAGCCGCAGCAACTTCTTCCTAGAAACATCGCCAAAGGCAAGGGAAGCAAGGGCAAAAGTGAACTATTGGGACCTCATCAAGATAAAAATCTTTTGCACAGCAAAAGAAACAGTCAACAAAACCAAAAGACAACCGACAGAATGGGAGAAGATATTTGCAAATGACACATCAGATAAAGGGCTAGTATCCAAAATCTATAAAGAACTTACCAAACTCAACACCCAAAGAACAAATAATCCAATCTAGAAATGGGCAGAAGACATGAACGGACATTTCTGCAAAGAAGACGTCCAAATGGCCAATAGACACATGAAAAAGTGCTCAACATCGCTAGGCATCAGGGAAATCCAAATCAAAACTTCAATGAGATACCACCTCACACCAGTCAGAATGGCTAAAATTAACGTCAGGAAATGACAGATGTTGGCGAGGATGCAGAGAAAGGGGAACCCTCCTACACTGTAGGTGGGAATGCAAGCTGGTGCAGCCACTCTGGAGAACAGTATGGAGGTTCCTCAAAAAGTTGAAAACAGAGCTACCCTACGACCCAGCAATTGCACTACTGGGTATTTACCCCAAAGGTACAAATGTAGTGATCTGAAGGGGTACGTGCACCCCAATGTTTATAGCTGCAATGTCCACAATAGCCAAACTATGGAAAGAGCCAAGATGTCAATCAAGAGATGGATAAAGAAGATGCGGTATACACACACACACACACACACACACACAATGGACCATTACGCAGCCATCAAAAAACCCAAAATCTTGCCATTTGCAACGACGTGGATGGAACTAGAGCATATTATGCTAAGCGGAATAGGTCAACCAGAGAAAGACAAGAATCATATGATCTTATTTTTATAAGAAACCTTTCCAGTAAAATGGATAAAACATTAAATTCTCCAATAAAATGCAAGACATGTCCAACAGATATAGAATATAAGAATGTGCTATGGGAAGGGAGAAGACAAAATGATTTTAATATCACTAGTTTTCTTTGTTGGAATTTATGATAAATTCAACATGCCATCAGTCAAGACAAATGAATCCATGTCAAAAGAAGAAAAAGAAAACATACGGTTATATTTATTTGTATTTTTTCAAATACATGTACTCTGAGAAGACTCTAAAGTTATTTTATGTGTCACTGATTTTAATGCCTCTCTCAAGAGTCAAATGACTTTATTACAATTCATTATAAATGATATCAAACTGTTGAGATTCCGTTTGTATTTGCTAGGAATTTCATATTACTGCAGTAAGCTCTCGCTCCTAATGTACACATTGTGTGCATATATGCACACAGCACAGTGTCAAACTTTCTGAGCACCTACCATGTGCCAAGTACTGTGCTTGCTGGGGCCCTGGAGATACTGAGACCATCTCTGACATCAAGGGTAGAGGGCAAGGTTATACAATTTTCACATGTGTGGGAAGGAGAGGACCAGGGACAGCTTCCTAAAGAATGAGGGTATTTAAACTAAAATCTGAAGGATTATTAGGAGTTAGGCAGAGGAAGAGGAAAATGTGTTCCAGACATGGAAGAGCAAGTACAAGGGCAGGGAAACCTAAGAGTATGTCAAGCAACTGCAAAGCAATAGAACTGCATAAGAAACTACAAAGTAATCTGATATAGTCGATTGCAGAGAATGCACAGAAATGCAAGGAGATGCGGAATGAAAGTAGTTTCAGAATCCTGTGTGCCAAACTAAGGAATTTAAAATCATCTGCTGGGGCGCCTAGGTGGCTCAGTCGTTAAGCGTCTGCCTTCGGCTCAGGTCATGATCCCAGGGTCCTGGGATCAAGCCCTACATTGGGCTCCCTGCTCGGCGGGAAGCCTGCTTCTCCCTCTCCGGCTCCCCCTGCTTGTGTTCCCTCTCTCGCTGTGTCTCTCTCTGTCAAATAAATAAATAAAATCTTTTAAAAAATAAATAAATAAAATCATCTGCTGAGTAAAATGGTAAGCCGCTGCAGGGTATTTAGCACAGAAGCAATAAAATCAGATTACAGCCTCAGGAATCACTGTGGGGGAACAAGGGAGGGTGGAACCAAATACAAAAAGATGACTTAGGATGCACATAGAGGGTGGTTGAGAAGAGGGCTCCAGACTGAAGGTAAAAAAGACTAACTAGGGGCTCTGCTATGATTCATATAAAAAATGAAAAGGATTTGACCTGTAGCAAATAGTGGCAAGAAGAGACAAGGCAGAAAAAAGTAATATTTAGAAGATAGAATCAATTGGATTTGGTGAATGACTAATTGTAGGAAGTAAACTGTGTGACTTCCAGATTTCCTGTCTGGAAAACTCTTCAGAACAAGAGGGAATATACAAAAAAGTAAATTTTTTTTTTTTTTAAAGATTTTATTTATTTATTTGAGAGAGAGAATGAGAGAGACAAGAGAGCACACGAGAGGGAAGAGGGTCAGAGGGAGAAGCAGGCCCCCCGCTGAGCAGGGAGCCTGATGCGGGACTCGATCCCGGGACTCCAGGATCATGACCTGAGCCGAAGGCAGTCGCTTAACCAACTGAGCCACCCAGGCGCCCTCATCACCCTTTTTAAAAATTTACTTTTTTGGGGCGCCCTCATCACCCTTTTTAAAAATTTACTTTTTTGGGGCGCCCTCATCACCCTTTTTAAAAATTTACTTTTTTGGGGCGCCTGGGTGGCTCAGTTGGTTAAGCGACTGCCTTCGGCTCAGGTCATGATCCTGGAGTCCCGGGATCGAGTCCCGCATCAGGCTCCCTGCTCAGCGGGGGGCCTGCTTCTCCCTCTGACCCTCTTCCCTCTCGTGTGCTCTCTTGTCTCTCTCATTCTCTCTCTCAAATAAATAAATAAAATCTTTAAAAAAAAAAAAAGGGTGATGAATTCAGGATTGGTCATGCTGAATGGGAAATATTTGCTATATATTTAAACAGAGCTATACAGGAAGCATTAGTGCTTAGGGTAAAGGATCTGGGCTCGGCATATGAAATTGGTGGCATTAACATTCTAGTAATGACTGAAACCCTGGACCACCTAAAGAAGGGCAAAGGACTTAGAACATAATGCTGGGAAAACCCAACATTTAAGGGTTGAATGGAGAAAGAAGTCCCTAAAGGATATAGGAAAAGAATATCCATCAGTGTAGAAAGAAAATCAGAAGATAATAGGGTGATCAAAATTAAAGGGGGAAGGGTTTCAAGATGGAGGGAGTAATCGTGTCAAATGCTGAGAACAGTTTACTTCAAACAGTAACAAAAATAGCACTAAAATTTTGTACATGTTCTACTTCATTTATTTTTCTACTTATCAGATAAGTCTTTATATTGTACACACCTCTGTCTCAGCTTGAGTTCTTTGACAGCGATATTGAGCAATCAGTCTATCAGCCTGTGCAAGGGCTAGAGCTTTTGCTTCCAAAAGATCTTGTAGCCTGCTTTCTTTGGACTGTAAGAAAACATACCATCAATCTTTATCACTTACCAGAAAAACATCTATTAAAGCTTAACTGTTAGGTATAGTTAAAATAAGCTTGTACTCACGGCTAATGTGGACAGTTTCATCTCATATACATCCATTATGTCAGATATTCTCACATCATTAATCTGATCCTTTACCTAAGTTTTAATACAACAGTCAAAAATCAGAAAATTTTAACACTCAACACAATAAAAAAATAAATGTCTAGTGTGAAACTAAATCATTAAGACTTAATAATGAGTAACAAAGTAAAAAAATGAATGCTGTATTAGGCGGTTCACAAACATTTCACTAACCTGGCTATTGCAGAAGAGTATCTGGGTAGGACTTGATATGTTTATGGGTTATATTTCTTAAACAGGGGGATAGAGAGGATGGGGGTGGGCTAACTGGGTAAGACTGGGGGGAAAAAATGATTGCTGTGTTAAAATGTGGGAATTTTATGGCTAATTTTTTCTTTCCAAATTTTCTAGAATATTGTTATTTTCATATTAAAAGATAAGGTTTCATTGATCAAATTTGCATCTAAAGTTATTTAAATAAATGTTATAATAAGGGCTAATATTTAGTTGGTATGTACCAGGCAGAATCCCATTTATAATGGCTATTTACCACTCACCACCATTCCAGCCTGAAGTTTTTCTATTAATTCCTCAATGTTCAATCCAGGAACTCTAGCTTTCAAAAGTGGAGGAGTTAAACATTTTACTGATGTTGGAAGACTGTGATTTAGTGATTGCAAGGGCATTCTCCTGGGCATATGTTCTGTTTCCTGTTGTCTATAGGCATTGTTTGCTGCTATACTTTCTCCAAGTCTGAATAGAAGTAAAAAAAAAAAAAAAGAAAAGAAAAAAGAAAGAAAGAATTACAAAAAAATGAAGGGGAGCCTGGGTTGGCTCAAGTCAGTTGAATGTCCAACTCTTGATTTCGGCCTAGATCATGATCTCAGGATCGTGAGACACAGTCCCAACACAGGCTCCATGCTAGCTTGAGATTCTCTCTCCCCTTCTCTGTCTGCGTCCCCCATCCCACTTGTGTGCTCTCTCTCTCTCAATAAATAAAATCTTTTAAAAAAATAGAGGAAAAGGCAGTTAGTATAGACTTAGAGAATCTCTAGAATGGATCTTTGGGAATATAAGCCTTCAAATATTTTTGAAGTAACCTTGGAGTCTATGATGAAGCCAAATTTTGGAAAATACCCTAAATATTTGCCAAGGAACTGCTTTTCTACTTACAATCCTTTAAAATGACAATTCCACCTCTGGTCTGGAAGCACTAGAACTAGTGTGTGAGTATGGATTATTTGTAAAAATTAAGTACAACATTATTGCTATTGGTAAGAACATCCTTCTTACAATGGGCAACATCACTTGTCCTTTAGCTATGTCCTTTATCCTTGCCCTTTTTCACTCGGTATCTTCTCACCAACCTGACTCCCATTCTGCCCCTTCCATTTATCATGTCTTGTTCCTGCCACACGGTCTTTGAATAAGTTGTTCCCTTACTAGAACATTCTTCCCACCAGATCTGCATAGAGTTGGCTCCTTCTTATCATTAGGTCTCAGTTCAAATTCACTTCCTCAGAGAGGCCCCTCCACCCATACTGACATGCATATTATGAAACTTAATTTTTTTAACTTGTCTCCCAAATAGAATGTAAACCATATGACAGAGGCCCCAAGTCTAATTTGCCGCAGTATCTAAAATGACTAGAAGAGGGCCTGGCACACAGCTGGCCCTCACCAGACAGAAACGTACACCAAAAAACCTACTTATGTACCCACCCACCCATCTATCCAACATATAAATTTACCTTATTTAACTAAGATGATATAAACAAAGGCATAAACAGATATAAATAAATGAACACCTGAGATAGTGTCTAAAGAGAAAATTACATAACACCAGTAAGACAGGGGCAGCCCAGATACAAAGACATGGTAGGAAGATTTCATATACAGAGAGAGGATGAGACTCCCACTTTAGTGAAGCTGAAGCTTTCCGTTCTGAAACACAAGGGCTTTCCTTTATGTTAGATTGCCACAGTTGGAGCAACCAAGCCACCACAAAATGAAGCAGCTTCACAGACCATTTCTAGATTTTAACTTGAGAAGCTCCCTATTTATCCATTTGTTTAAAAATACTACTATACAATGAAGAGAATTTTGATTATTTGGTCTCTAGGTCTTGTTCTCCATAGTTCTTAATCTCTTAATTTATGACTAAATTATTAATTCTGAAAAATGAGTTTGCTAAGTCAGTTAAAAGAAACAGCAGAGGGGCACCTGGGTGGCTCAGTCGGTTAAGGGTCTGCCTTTGGCTCAGGTCATGATCCCAGTATCTTGGGATCGAGCCCCATGTCTCCCCATGTTGGGCTCATGGCTCAGTGGGGAGACTACTTCTTCCTGCCCCTCCCCCCAGTTGTGCACGCTCTCTCTTGCTCTCTCAAATAAATAAAATCTTTAACAATAACAGAAAAATAGCAAATATTCTCTTAATGTTTGAAATTAATGAGAATAGTGGACAATTCTGCCTGGCCATTATCTATTCCATTTTCTGATAAAAGCACAAAATTTTTCTTTAGGAATCCCCCCACCGCCCCCAAACTGATTTTCAGTTCACGTAGTTCTCATAGATGAACACTTGGTATCTGCCAAGGTCCCTCATTGGCAAATGACCCAGATCCAGTCAATGGAAGTGATGCTTAGACTTACCATTTAAACAACTGGCAAGGGAAAGCTCTTTGTTTTCTTTCCTGTTTTGTTTTTGTTGGCTGTTTTTTAGTCCTAAAAGCTATGTTGTTTATTAAGTGTTTAATCCTTTAGAGCCGCTTCCCATTTTATTCTCTGGCAAACTCTTAAGCTGAGGAAGTTCTTCCTCACATCTAATCTAAATTTTTTTTTTTTTAGTATAGCTGACACAGGGAAAGCTCGTTCTATGTAAGAACTAAACTAGTAAGATGTAAGCATAGTCCAGAAGCTACTATGTCAAATAGAAGAGGTGAGAGACAGAGAGGCATAGTGCCTGGAAAACATATTTAACCCACCTAAAGCTAGCTTTCCCTGAGTATAGACCTGGTCTTTTCAGTTACTGGAATCAAATTTTCTTTTAATCACTTGAAAAATTACTGTTATAATGAAGTCTTTGATTCACAAATTTTCTAATCTATCTATATCAAGGACTACTAAAGACACACAGCAGGATATTCTAGCACCACAAGAGATACACTGCAAATGACTACAACTCACACTAAAGCAGGAAAATCTGGCAGTGGAGCAGCTTCCAATAATATTCCCAGTCCAGACTGTACTTGTTCTCTATTATCTGATGTTAAAGCAAAAGCCAAGGGAGTAATCAGGCGTGGATCCTAAGCAAATCAGAAACCAGAAAACCAAAGGCACAAAGAATAAATAATGTCAGGATTTTTAGAGCAAGGTGAGTAAACAGAGCTAAATCATAAATTAATTCTAGGCAAATTCTGAAAGGTTTCTATCTGATGTTTGAATGTATTTATTAGCCTTTACTTTGTTATAATTATCTATGCAGTCAATATGAACACTAGCTTTAAAAAAATCTGGCAGAAGTTTGTTATACCTATGAAAATCACATCTTAAATATTTTGATGAATTTAAAATATCATCCACAACTGACTGATGTTTTGAATTACTGTTTTATTTTTCTAGCTACTCTTAAAAGAAAATCTGGCTGTAAGAAACAATAGTTAATCATTTCTAATTAAAGTCAAAAATAAAAATAAAATTCAAATTAACTAAAAAAATTCTAATTCAGTAACTGAAACAATTATACTTAAAGCATAAGTCCTTCATGTCAGTAAATATTTTACATTAGCTCTTTAGGCCCCAAATCATTTATTCTGAAAAACATCTCCTAATTGACGCAAAATCAGTTTGACTCAATTTTTAAGTTAACAGAGAAAAAATACTAAAATATGAATCCTTTATAGTTATCTACATTTTACAATGTTGAGTGTTTTGTAAGCACTCAAGTATAATCTTATGCCACAAAACCATGTTAAGAGCTGGGCTTTATCTCCATAACCCTCATGGTAACCCTTGTAACTGCTCCCATGGAGGGGGATTCATTATTTTCATTTTGTAGTTAAGGAAGCTAGAGCTCAGACAAGTGAAATAGCTTGCTCAAGTCTGCACTGACGTGACTGACTGATGGGAGTCAACATCTGAACCCCATCTCTTAAGCATTATGCTCTCCAAAGTGTACAAGTGGCTCCCGTGTAAGGTTTCCGTTTTGGCTTCTACCCTGTCCATACAGACCAGAGCCATCTTTGTTTATTATAGTAACTCAATTCATACATGTTTGCTAAGTATCTATTATAATCAGGTTTTGTGGCTATCAAGGTAAACATTAAAGCTCTTATTCAGCTACCATCATCGAAATTTGTTACTCAGCTATTCTCTGCACACCCTCTCTAATCTTATTATCACTCACAATCAAGTCCTTTTCTTCCAGATGTGTCCCTTATCCCCTTAATACCCTACACCATCAATCCCAACCAAAAACTCTGCACTGCAATGCTATTAGAAATAAACGAAGAAACCTAAAGTATGACATGAGAAAGGAAAAAGGCTGAGGAAGCTCTACTATCATGAACATCCTGTACGTTACAGTCAGAAGCATTTAGGTTCAATTCCTGCAAAACTATGTAAAATTACCATGTAGTGGGAACATTATAGCTACTTAAGGCAATTAACTTTCTTCTGATGGCCAATTCTAAGAGAAACATTTTCTAACGATCAAGAATATTAAAACAGAAACTCACACATTAGGAAGCATTTATTTACAAATAAATTTCAATATTTGAAGAGTTTAAACTCACCTGAAGAATTTTATAGAAGCTTACTTCCATACCAGGAACCAACTGTTTAAGTTTGTTCATCAAATCAAGAGTTTTCAAAACTACATCAGCAGCAAGTTTGCTTAAAAATAAATCATATTTAAATTAGATAACTAAAAAAATTGCTTAGAACTTTATTTCTGTCCATAATTCTAAAGAAATTCTGAAAAAATCAACACCTTTGTTTTTAAACCTTAGGAAGATAAAGTACTGTTTTCTTTTGAGAAGTAAAAATACAATAGAGACCAGGGGTGCCTGGGTGGCTCAGTCGGTTAAGCCGCTGCCTTCGGCTCAGGTCATGATCCCAGAGTCCTGGGATCGAGCCACGCATCGGGCTCCTTGCTTGGCGGGAGGCCTGCTTCTCCCTCTCCCTCTGTCTGCCGCTCTGCCTACTTGTGCTCTCTCTCTATCTCTGTTAAATAAATAAATTAAAAAAATCTTAAAAAAAAAAATACAATAGAGACCAACATCCTTATAACCTAAGCCCCCAAAAGAACAAATTGGCATTAATAGTCTAAATTGAAATAGTGTTTCTTTTTCTAATCTCAAATACCACCAAACTTCCACTTTCTGCACCAAATTACTAGCAGCATCAGCTACATGACCTATTTAATTCTTAGCTTTGTCACTGGAATATCAACAATAAAGGGCAACCTTAAGCAATACAGAATACTTAATATTTACCAAATAAATTATACTAAGCCATGTTCTTAACCTCGTACCACAAAGGGAGTACAAAAAATAAAAAAAGGTAATCCTTGTTCTTGAGGAGCACAATTATTGACAATAATGTCATTTATGGAAATTGGAACAAATCAATGTCTAGCATTCAGATCCTCAATAAAGATTTGTTAATGGACTTAATGTGGGAGGGGAGGGATAAAATACTCTATCTCATCACTGTCAGAGAAAATTCACCCTTAAACCATAAGTCTTGACATGCTTAGGAAAGTAACTGTCTTTGTTAGTAGGAACCTTCAATAGTAACTGATTTCCTAGTAATAAAAAAAAGACCCCTGTTTTTTCACGTTTTGCTTAAAAAATAAAATTACTGAGGCAATGCCAAAAAGAGCCTCCAGAAAAGGGAGTACAAAAGACCTTAGATAACCACAATATATTAAAACACAAAACAAACCTAAACAATGAAAAACAAATCACAGATGTTAAGATTATCCTTTCTCTGAAGCATGTAATCTATGACTTGAATGAATTTTTTAAAAACTATGAAAAAACTTAATTCTCTGCTACATCTTGAGTTAATAGTGCATACCCAAGGATTACCCTCCAAAAGAGGAATCACTAGATCTTTTGATTTTTATGTTTGGCATTACCATTTTGCCATCTGGATTTCATATACTCACCACAATTCAGAATCTGCTACCTTTGTTCCAAACCCCAGATCAATCTTGCCATACGTAAATTGTTGTTCTATCAGAGTGGTACATTTGATAGTAGTCAGAGTTTTTGCAACATGCATTTTTAGAGTATCATCTCCACACAGAGGTAAGTTTTGTTAAGGAATACAAACAAAAAATTCTCAACCTTGTATTTGTATAGCACTTTACAGTATTTAGAGTGATTTCATACAAATGATCATGTTACCGCACTTCCATATAGTCATTGTTACATTAGCTCAATGACAGATTAGGAAACTAGAGCTCAGAGCTTAATTAAGTGATTGGTAAGTAGCAAGAGATGGGACTGACACCACGTCTGTTACTGTGCTGGATGTTAGTATTTTGCTAGCAGGTTATTACAATGGTTCAATATTTGCTGAACTAAGGGAAGTTATTTTTTCCTATTTTGTAATATTATAAGTTAATTTGAGTATCATTTAAAAAGGGTCAAATTTGGCTCAAAATGGTACCAAGTCTGAAGCCTGCATATATTACAGATATCTTTACTACAATCAAGCAAAATAATCATGTATCTCTACAGCAGTGGTTTTCAACTTTGGCTGCATGTTAGAATCATGTGGGTAGTTTGATCAATCACCATCTTCCCCCACCTGCCCACCAGGGTTTCATATTACTCCAATTAAATTAGAATTGCTGGAAGTGGGGCGCCTGGGTGGCTCAGTTGGTTAAGTGACTGCTTTTGGCTCAGGTCATGATCCCAGGGTCCTGGGATTGAGTCCCACATCAGGCTCCCCCTGCTCTGCGGGGAGCCTGCTTCTCCCTCTGCCTGCCATTCCCCCTGCTTGTGCTCTCTCTCTGTCAAATAAATAAATAAAATCTTAAAAAAAAAAAAAAAGAACTGCTGGAAGTAAGGTTCAGGTGTCAGGATTTTTAAAACATTCTCCAGGTAATTCTAATACATAATCAGGATTGAGAATCACTGCTGTAGGGAAGAAGAAAATTAAGGAGCAGAAACACCAAAAAGAGAGTAAATAGCTGTGGAATTTGTTCTAGGGCAGGATGAAGTTGAGCAAATTCTTGTTGCTGAGATATAAGGAAACTTGACCAGGTAAATATAAAAGATCTGGTTGAGATATAATGGCTCCTTGCTGATAATAATAAAAACACATTAATGAAATATTTTCAAAATGGGACTTGGGCTTCATAAAGACTTAGAATCAACTGATCTAAAAGAAAAAAGCTAACATAAGAAGAGACCTAAGAAAATCTGAATACAGAAGTTAGGCAGTGACACTAATTGAACTCAAGGTTTTCTTTTTTTGTAATGAATGAATTTGTCTTAATAATATTTGTCTTTTTTTATAACCTAGTATGGTATCATCTTTATTAAAACATTTCTGGAGGCTTTAATTTTCAGTAAAAATTATAATATAAAGCTAAAATACTAACGATTCTACCAATGTTTATTCCCTGATACACTGAACCAAAGATGGCATGACAAACCATCCAGAGATAGCAATTAGCATTCGAGAGTAACACAGCAGTTATTTTAAGAATGTATCTCTTGACCTCAAATTGCGGTAAAAATGTTCAAATCAAGTTTAAAAAGCATTCTGAAAATATTCTTTAAAGTTTTAAACAGAAAAATAAAGGGAAAAAGTCTGGACAACTTTTTTATAGACTCCACATTGAGAATTAGTTCTATAGTTTAAACTCCAATTCAGTAATTCTGAATGGATATATAAGCATGAGAAGTGACGAAATTACAAATAAAGACAAAAATGCAGTAAAGGTAATGCTAGAAAAAAATGAGTGGTTAGTTTCCATATTTTAACAGTAAAGGATATTTAACAAAACTTCAGTGGCCTTGACCATCCTTTCACATTTTCTTTTTAATAAGGCTTCATCTAGATTTTGTTCTGTGAATTGAAGTTGATCAAGGATTGTAGGCAGCAGAAGGGTCACAAAACGGTCAGCTGAGGAACAGTTAGCAGTATCTATAATGTCCTGGAGAATTAACCACCACCAATGATGAAAAATAAAGATGGAATACAGTACGCAGGCATAGTCATCACCAAGCAGCAACATTCTCATCAAATCTCTTATAATTACTTCAATATTTAATTGACCTGTGTCTCCTATTTAAAACCTACCCTTTTATCCAGTTTTGATGGCTATGATGCCTTTTTTCTTAAATGGAACAATAAGGTTTTAAGCTATTCAACTGCAAACAAGACTTTCTGGTGGACTGTGTCCATGATTTGAAAACAAGTATCCTAAACTTGCTAAGTGAAATTACAATAATTAAATAACCACCACTGGTCTTAATACTTTACAACTATGAATATTCCCAGCAAGAATCTTGAAGAGTTTTTTAAATGCTAAAACTGGTTTAACAGTCAAGACCACCATAAAACAGAAAGTAATTTTACTCAGCCATCAGAAAGGATGAATACCCAACTTTTACATCAACATGGATGGGACTGGAGGGGATTATGCTAAGTGAAATAAGTCAAGCAGAAAAAGTCAATTATCATATGGTTGCTCTTATTTGTGGAACATAAGGAATAGCATGGAGTACATTAGGAGAAGGAAGGGAAAAATGAAAGGGGGGAAATCGGAGGGAGAGATGAACCATGAGAGACTATGGACTCTGAGAAACAAACAGGGTTTTAGAGGGGAGGGGGGTGGGGGGATGGATTAGCCCGGTGATGGGTATTAAGGAGGGCACCTATTGCATGGAGCACTGGGTGTTATACGAAAACAATGGATCGTGGATCACCACATCAAAAACTTTTGATGTATTGTATGGTGACCAACATAACATAATAAAAAAAAAATTAAAACAGAAAAAAAAAAACAACAAAGTAATTTGTGCATCACCTTTGACGAATATATTTAATCACTCATATACATTTTTGTTTGTGCATAGGATCCAGTCATGAGAGGAAATACTCTAAGAAGATATTGTGGTAGGCAGAATGGGTATAAAAAGAGAGACAATAGTAGAGAATGCTAAATGACCTAGATAGTAGAATCTACCAGAATGTAATGGCTTCTAGGGAAAGAATTTTTGTCTGTATCCTAATTGCCTAGCAGTGTCTGGCATGTTCCACTCCATCTTAGTGAATGAATCCAATGTTGTTATATTAATCCACTAATAAGCTAATAAAGAAAGTAGACAGTCTCTACCAAGATGGAGAAAGAGAATGTGACTACTGCAAGAAGTAGGCAGACAACAAGAAGCTTTACAAGTCTCAGGTAATACCTTTACTTATTACACTGAAAGGAGTACATATAAGCTATTCGGTGCAAAAAAAGAAAACACCAATGTTCCTGACTTTGCCCAAAAAAAGGAAATTCAGTAGCTGAATGAAAGGGAGTTAGTTAAAAGTTTTCCTCAAGTGTATAAACAATTAGAAGTTTATTGTGGACGTTTTTGAAAGTAAACTGTTCACTGAGAATCATTAAATGTAAGTCAATTTGTCTATCATTATATTACCTCAAATATTTCCTTGAACAACTCCAAGGCTAAAATAGAACAGTTTTCTGATCCATCCAGAGGTTGGCTTGACCAACGAAGTAGAGCCACAGTAGGTTCTAAACATTTAGAACGGCTTCCCAGAATGGTGTTGCCAGATGGAGACTGTTCAAATATCATCTGAGTGAGCACGTGGCGCAGCTGAGTCACTGAACAGAAGGCAAGAAGTAATTCTAAAACCTGTGCAATATAAAGTCTTCGTTAAATGTCAATTTCATTGGCCTTTAATGTACAGAGTAACCAAGTGATGAAGCTGAAAATGACACATTTTTAAAGAAGATACTCTAAAACAAAAATTAAAGAAAGCTTCCAATTTTTCTTTCAGTAATATTTTTCAAAATGCGGGATTAGGTACCATAAGGTTACAAAGAAATTTGTTAATGGTAGTTACTCCTAGTAAGCAGGACTATGAGAGCCAAAGGAGGGCAACTTCAACTAATATCATAGGCCTTCTATAGTACTTAATTTTTTTTTCAAAGCACAGATGTTTTGTTTTTACAATGAAAGAAGAAATTAAAAAATAATATTAGAAACTACAAACACTTGCTGTCATGCTGAGATTCAAGAATTCCTATAAAGCATACTTTAGGATAATACTGAAAAGTGGCATTCCCAAGCTTTAAAACCTTAAGTATGGCTATTTCCCACATGGTTTGCACATTGTTGACTTTATACCTATTAGCTCCTCTATTCTACCTCAGTTCTTTACCTCATAAATTGGGCCTTTATAACATCACATAACATCCCACACCAACCTATTTATTAGCTAAATTAAATTCTATCTCATTTCATATACTACCAACCTAACCTATCATTAAAAAAAATTATTGGCATCTCTTTGCCTATCCACTTACTTTCTACCTTTATCTGTATTTTTATAAATTACATATAATTGGGATTTGTGTTTTGATCAACTTGATGGCATCTGATTTTAATGGAATTCAGCCCATTAGCATTTACTATGTAACAAATGATAATCTTTGATTTATTCATTTTCAAATATAAATTATAGTACTTATTTTTGAATAGGTAATACATTTACTTGGTTCCATGGCCAAACAAAGCAGCCTGATCTCTGGCTACACTCCCTGAAGGCAAGCAATGTTCTCAGTTTCTCTTTTCTCTTACCAGAGACATATTATACCCATATAAGAAAATACCTTCTCAATATACACTAAGTATAATGTACAGAAGTAAACTAATCAATCATTATTACAAAGGTGGATGGTTTTTCAAAATTGAACATACTGGTGCAACTGCAACCAGAAGAAGAATTCTACCAAAACTCCTGGAGTCCCTTGTGTCCCCTCCTAGACAATGCCTCAAACACTCCTCTCCGTCAGATTTCTGACACTGTAATTTTATCTTAGCTATTCTTGGATCTTTGCATTTCCATATAAATTTTTTAATCAGCTTGCCAGTTTATATAAAACAAGTCACATGGAACTTTATATATAAATAGAATCTTATAGTGTATATATACCCTTCCTTCCATCTGACTTCTTCAGCTTAGCATCAGGTTAGTGAAATTTATCCATACTATTGCACACAGTTGCCCTTCACTCATCCTAATTGCTGTGTAGTACTCTAATGTATAGATGTATCACAATTTATCTACCCATTCCATTACTGATGGCATCTGGATTGTTTCTAATTCCTGCCTAAAAGGAGTAGTACAGCTATACATGTCTTTTGGTGAACATATATATTTAACTATTTGGGGTAAATACTTAAGAGTGAAATCGCTGGCTCATACTCTATGCACATGTCCAAAATTTCTAGATAATACCTATTTTCATAAGTGGTTGTGCCAATTTTCAGCCCCTGAGTACTACAACCTTATGGGTTTTTTATTATTCTCATCTATATTTGATGCTATTCATATTTTTAATTTTAACCACCTGGTGGGCACATAGTAGCATCACACTACCAATTTGCATTTCCCTGTAGATTAATAAAGTTGAACAGCCATTTCATATTTATTGATCAATTCTTTTTGTTGTTGTTCAGATTATCTCTTGGGTTCAGTGTTTCTTTGATTTATATATACATGTTTTTAAATACATATAAAAAAATAAATATATTTTAGATCAGGGTCCTTTGTTGGATATATGTATTGTAGATACCTTTTCCGTGTTACCAGCGGTCTTTTTGTGAACAGAAGCTCTTAATTTTAATACAGTACAACTTAATCAACTTTTTTCCTGTACAGTTGGTGCTTTTGTTTCCTATTTAAGATCTTTGTCTATCCCAAGGCTGTAAAGATATTCTGTTAGGCATTTCTTCTATAAGTTCACTGTTTACCTTTCACATGTAGATCTACAATCTTTCTGGAACTGATTTTCACATTTGATGTGAGGTAGGAAACAAAATTCCGTTTTTTCCCACATGGATATTCAATTGACTCAGTATCATTTATTGAAATGACCATTTTTTTAGAACTGCACTGTTATCAATCAGGAGACTATATGCTATGGTATGCTTTTAAACTGTACTCTGTTTCAGGGGGCTAGCTGTCTACCCTTATGACAGTACTGCACTGTTTTAATTATTGCAGCTTTGTAGTAAGTCTTGGTATCTGGTAGTATTAGAAGTCCTCCAACTTTGTTCATTTTTTTCAGGATAGCACTAGTTATTTTTAGACTTTCCCAATGTCCACATACACCAAAACCAAAACAAATATAAACACAAAAAAACACTAAAACCTGCTATGATTTTGAAACTCTTCTAATCTATGAACTTGGTATATCTGTATTATTTAGGTCTTTTATACCTCTCAATGTTTTGTAATTTCAGAGTAGAGACTTCGTGTGTGTTTTGTTGGATTTCTCTCCTAAGCATATGACCTTTTTAAAAAAATAGAAAATAGTATCATTTTTAAAACTGCATTTTCTATTTAACATTGTTTACATGTCTTTTGATGAGCTTATGGACATGTTTGGCTTGGCTATGTGGTTTAGGAGTGGAATCGCTGTGTCACGGTATATATATATTCATTAGGCACTGTGAAACAATTTTTAGTACCAGTGAATGAAGACTTGAGAAGGGTTCTAGAGTACTGGTAATGCTCTATTTTCTGATCTATATAATGGTTATATGACTGTGTTCAATTTGTAAAAATTCAGAGAGCTGCACACTTAAGATTTTTTTGCACATTACAGTTTTCAAAAGTTTAAAACAAAAAGTCATGTTTTTACACACCTTTGAAGAAGAATCAGGATCCTTTCCATTAAGAAGACCTAATACTTGATTGAGACATGAAGAAAAGTGCTCATACCTAAGTTTAAAATAAAAATATACATCAAATGATAATCATGAAATTGATCCATCAAATAGGATTTATATACAAAATAAATATAAAATTTAAGTGTATTTTCTTTCATCTATTTATTTTGAGCTTCTATTATAGAAGTCTGCAAAATTTCTACTTATAACTTGAAACATTCTATCACTATGATATACATAAATTGGCTTTGTTATTTATTGAGCAGTGAAAAAACAATGATTCCTGTGGCAATAAATAAGTCATTGAAACTTTCAGTACTTCGATTGCTTTTTTTTTTAAAGCTATGTTCAGTTTGTAAAAATTCAAAGAACATGAAATATTCTAATAAATTAGGCAGCTATTTATTTATAAAGCACTTATAACAGCTAGGCATTATATTAGGTTCTGCAGATACAGAGGTAAGGCGCAGGGCCCTGTGTTACAGAACTCTAAGAGCTACTAGAGGTACCAACCACATTATTGTCTATGTGACTAGTGCATCCTGTGTTTGAGACAATGATGCTCTGTGAGAGACCTAAGAGTCTAAGAATGAAGGCAGAAACATAAAATATTATATAATGTAAAATACAACACTATCATGGAAAAATACATAGAATGTTAGGAGGATGAATATCAAATCCAGACTCAGTGTGGCAGGCCTAATCAGATGAGGTTTCCCACCCTTGAGTCTTAAAAAATAAACGGGAATTAGACATATAAAGCCGAAAGTATCCAGAGGGAAGAGCACATGGATACACAAAAGGCATTTCTAGCAAGTTGGAGATTCTATTTACTGTCTGAAGTGATTAGACTAAAGTACATAAGAAAATGTAAAGAAACAGGGCTGAGAGGTTCCCAGAGACCAGATTTTAGGGGTTATACTGAGAATTTGTTTACCTTGAATGCAATGGGAGATCACAGATTTTAGAAGGGACATATGGTTGAGGGAAATGTTGAAAATCAAATATAAGTGAAGGGAGTCAATGGAATGAGAGACATTGAAGAGACAAAAGATACTGTTGAAAAAATAGGACAGAATGAGATTTAATGCACAGAATAAAGGGATGTGTCTATGAGCAAAACAAGATGACACTAAGTAAGAATTGGTATAAACACAAGTAATTTGGTTTAAGAGCAAAAATTTGAAAGAACTCCAATCAGATGGGATTCAGTTTTGTTTTTTTTTGTTTTTTTTCTGTGAAACAAAGATAAGGTCATCTTCTGAGTGAAAAGTGGCAAGAGTAAAGTAGTAAGTATTTGAAAGGGCCACTGTAGGAAATGTGAAAGAAAGCTGGGAATAAATATGAGAAGTGCTGCCCAAATAAAGTTAGAGGTAGTGAACATGTAGAATACAGATTCATAAAATGTGATTTTTCTCAGGTTTTGATTAGGAACCCAGACATTAAATTAGACTTTGGAACAGATTCAGGAACATTTTGCTAAATGGTATAGCAAATAAACAAGAAGACAATACAATTAAACGTAATTTCCTTTCCAGAGGTGATTCTGGAGTTTTAGGCTAGATAAAAAGAAAACAGATAATGGAACTGAGAGATTTACAGGAGAAGTGATTAAGCAACCACTTACAAATGCTAAATCAGATTATATTTTGGTCCTCCTGCAGAGGTATATCCTTTGTTGTTTACTTAGAAGTTGTTAAACAAGCACTATTTGGTGGCCAGAATGGGTATTACACGAGAGTATATTGGGAGGACTCTTAGAACAGATAACAGGGAAGACAAGTAAAGGAAGGGCACTCTGGAAGAATGATTTCTTATCCACCTATGCTTAAGAAAAGAAAAAAAATGAAATGCTAATGTTGTAGGATTTCTTTTCCTTTAGTGCCCGCAGTTCTTGGTCCCGGCTGCTTCAAAGAATGAAGAGGTAGACCAGATAAAAGGTGATGGACAGCAAAGCAAAGTGTATTGAGTGATAGTACAAAGCTCCGGCAGAGGGAGGGAACCTGAGAGAGTTGCCACTGGAGTTTCTCAGTCTAGGGGTTTTTATGGGCTTGTTGGCGGGCTGTTTTAATCTGATTAATCCTCCATGAGCCTGTCACCCAGTCAGGTTTTTGTCATCTACTTATCACGTGGGAAAGGGTGGAGGAGCCCTTGGTGTAAAATCCTTTCCTCTTAGGTAGGGGCCCCTTGTCCCTGCCTGCCCTTTTTCCAACTATCCTTCATTACTAATGTGAATGGTTCTTGGTTCTGTAAAACATCAGTTAGCCATATGGGTAGTGGTCAACCTTGCCCTTGTGGTTAGCTTTTGTTTTTTTAATGTCTAGATTCTACATTCCTTAAAATTTGGGACTATGTTTTGTATAATTTCTGGTTCCATGTTCCTCAAAGATTAGGGGCTATGTCTTCAAATTCCTATCTCTGCTAACACTCCCACATCCCCCAGTACTTGACCACAGCAGGGGCTCCATAACTGTCTTCTCATTTGTGAATGATTAATTGAACTCTTTGAAGCAATTTCTCCAATTTCCTAACCTACGACCACAAAGCGGCTGAGGCATTGGGGAAAACTTAAGATATAAAAAGGCCAGGGGTGTCTGGGTGGCTCAGCCAGTTAAGTATCCAACTCTTGATTTTGGCTCAGATCCTGATCTCAGGATTGTGAGATCCAGCCTTGTCTTGGGCTCTGTGCTGGGTGTGGAGCCTGCTTAGTATTCTCTCTCTCCTCTCCCTCTGTCCTTCCCCTACCCTCTTGCTCTCCCCATCCCTCTCTAAAAAATAAAAGTATTAAACGGCCACAAGCTCTTTGGAAAATAGTTGCTAACTGATCTCAAAAGATGAATGATCACATGAAATGCCACTGAGATAGAATGGGCATATAAACATATGTTCTCATTTTACCTTATGACACAACAGAGGCACATAATGAAGAAAATGCTATTCATTTTTATGCAAAAAAGAAAAGACAAATATACTGACATAAATGTCCCTATAACAATACTTTTCCAAAAATTGTAATGTTCAAGATTTAAATCTGGCGCTGGAAAAGATTAAGATGTGTACATTTTAGACAGTGATACAACCTTATTTATCTAAGACAAAGACTGAAACACACCCCCTCACCACCCATGTTCTTATACTTGTACATTTTAGGCCAAAAAAGCAAAAACAATGGGAATAAAGCACATCAAAACATTTCAACTGAGTCCCTTGTCCATTAGTAGAATCCAGGTTTACTAACTCTGAAAAGGCAGTTTCATTAATCACAAACATATCTTGGTTCATTGAAAAGAAAAACAAGTCTTAAAATTTGTCAGAGTCATACCTGGTAAGATAATCAGCAATTTTAGGATTCTTAAGGAGATCCATCAATAGATCAACTGAATACTTCCTAGTCAATGTGCCATCACCGTTTATGAGAATATTAAACATTAGCTGAAAAGTTTGATGAATGTTTCGAACATGGAACAGCTTAAAAACAAATTAGGAAAAGTATATTATACAAAAAAATTTAAGGTGACACCATTCTAAACAAAGTCTCAATACTTGTAAAATATCAGAGAATATAAACTTCAGAACTATTTTCAAAAATAAAAAAATCATATTTACCTTTTCCCCCACCTCTTCATTTAATGTCAAACTGGATAATATTGAAAGTGCAAACACAACCACAGTTAAACTACTGTGGGCCAGGAAGCTTATAAGAGTTCGATAAAAAGATTTCACATTATTCTGAGAAAGAAAAAAATTTTTAAATAAATTAGAATGAAAAATTTTTAGGTTTATATTTTGGTTTAGAAAGTGTATCTTGCACAGAGTAGGTAAACTTCTATTAAACATCCTTATCAACTTAAGAAATTATTCAAACACGTCCATGGCTCAAGATAACTTCCACCTCCAAAGTACCTCCAGTACAGAACAAATGAGATAATTGTTTAACTTGAAATTAAACAGGTAATATTGGATACTGCATAGCAGGGGAATTGTTCACAAAGTACCTTAAAGAATCAATGAACTTTCTTGATTTGACATATTTCTAACGGTGGTTCAGTTAACCCCATTTGTGTGTCTTCACTCATTACAAGTGCTGGTAGTTGTTGCAGTCATTTATTCATGGATCTTTCTGGTGGAGTTGCCATTGATTTTGTGGAAATATAAGATCTGAGGTAAATGGGATTGCCAGTGATGTGTGTCCTTTCTATTAGCACAAAATGATTTAGCATTTCTTGTATTATTCAATATAAGAAATAATGGGATGCTATTGAGAAGGAAAACTTTTAGTATTCAACAGTTTTATTAATACTTATCATCTTAAATACAACATGTGCAAAGGTTGGAATACTTCTAGTTAATTATGTGTCAATCTGTTCCTTAACTTTGATGAGTCAGCTGGATAAGACATGAGAATTCTTGTTAATTTTTTTTTTTTAAAGAAAAACATGGATATAATTTTCTTTAAGCATAGAGCTCACCACAAATAAGAAAGATTTTACGCAAAACTTACCAAAGTCTTTATGTATGTTTGAACAGAAAGATTGTGCCGACAAAGATTTGCCAATAATCCTAGACAAGGCATTGTTAACTCATCTTCAGAAGACTGACTGTTGTTTTAAGGAAGATAATAAAAGAAAAAAGTATTAAATTCATTTTAAATTATTCTATTTTATAGTAACTTCCATTTAAACTCCTTTTTATATGTAAAAATGATTAACATGTGAAGACAGTCAAGCTTTGGATAACATTGACCATTCATTTCATATTTTGAAACTAAATGATCTTTTTCAATTATAGCACAGAAATATGGAAATAATTGTCAGAATGACCATGTGCTATCTCATCAGTATATTCTCCTACCAAGATTAAACATAAGCATAAAATTTTCAGTTTCAATAGTTTTTCTGTTCAAATCAATTCATTTCATAAATTTTTGTTATGAAAATTAAAGCCGCTTTATACCATTTGATCCCTGAAATCATCTAAAAGGAGTAAACAAGAATTGGAGTCTCACTCAATTTAAAAAGTTGGAAAATATTATCCAAGAAAAACTGAACTATTACAGTTTTATTTTAAAAATAAATCAACAGAGGGGCGCCTGGGTGGCTCAGTCGGTTAAGCAACTGCCTTCGGCTCAGGTCATGATCCTGGAGTCCCTGGAATGAGTCCCATGTCAGGCTCCCTGCTCGGTGGGGAGTCTGCTTCTCCCTCTGACCCTCCTCCCTCTCATGCTCTCTGTCTTTCATTCTCTCTCTCGCAAATAAATAAAATCTTTAAAAAAATAAAAATAAAAAAAATAAATCAACAGATTATTTGGTTACATGTTTGGTTGCATACTCACATATGATCTATCAGGAAGGTAATTAACTCATCTATATTGGCACCAGAATGGAAAATTTTGACGTTGTATGTTAATCTCTGCAGAAGCTGAATGCACTAAGAATAAGAAAATACTAATGAATATAAACATATAAAAACCTACTGCATGCTTACAATCACGGACTTCTAAGCATATTCTGAGCATGTCACCATTTTAGGAAGCAGAGTTTAGAGCAAGAACTTTTCTATTTCTTAAAATGGTTCTGTTCTTTAAACATAAAGTAATGAGACTACTAAGAATTTTAGGGTTCATCTCCTGATTCCACACATTTCTATACAATCTATCTCAAACAGAGCATCAACCTGGTTCACTTAAACATCTTAAACATATATGCAAGCTAAAACATATACATATTCCATGAATTCTAAGATATATTTTATCATATTTTGCCATCTTTAAAACCGCATGTCAGTTTAATTGGTGATGTTTTCCTTTCTTGCAACTGATGGCATTTTAGGTTCAACAAAATATCTGTATGAGAACTTCGAGTCATGCTAAACAGACTAAATCTATAGCTTTCATTTTTTGTGGAATGTTTCCTCAACAGATTGGGACTAGATGGCAACTCAATTTGCAATTTTAATACAAATAGCTTACATCTCAAAATGTTGACATCTGTGTTTATAAGTCTGTCAAAGCAGTTGTAACGTAGATATGCTTTTCTTCAAAAATAATGCTAGATGTGGATAAACTTCCCTTCTCTAGAAACTTTTAAACAGTAGTACATGTGTGATTGACCAGCTCATAAATTTATTAATGGTGAGAACTGTCGTATCCATGCAGGATTATGTCAGCATATATAGTATAAATTAGCAATTTACAATATATACTGTCAATTTTGATCTGCAAATAAAGAAGGAAAAACAAGTATTAAGTGAAGAGTACCGTGGAGGTGTGTATACCTGCAAAAACACCGAATCACTATGGCAAGTGCTGCTCCGGCAAACCACTCCTGCTAGCACGCTATTCAGGTTGTATGTATTCTGAAGGCAGTCTCTGGTTTCATTGTCTACAGCTGCAAGTTAGGATAAAATGGCACCAAATATCACTTTTATATGTGGTTTTCATGGATAAAAGATAAATAATTTTAAGTTTATTTCATATTAAATTTACTGTGTATAAAAATATCAAGTATGATATGGCTATTGTATTTATAATTACCTTCCAATTCAGAAGTCTAATCACAGAAATAGTATGAGATGGAAAAGGAAAGGGAGTATGAGCTTTTCCTTTTTTGTCAATAAACAAATGATTTTTCTGTGTGGACTAAATTAAAGGAAAAACTTGCTTTACATATTTAGAAAAGTTTTGTAGTTAAAAGATAATCATCTCAATTTTTTTGTAATTTAAAACTGCTCTAAAGAATAAGTCTATTAACTAAAAAATAAAACTTCAAAAATAAAATAAAAAGACGTTCATTTTAAAAATTTCTAATATATTTAAATGTTGAAAAAGACTGACATTCTCATACAAAAGGTTGGCAGATGTTAGAATTAGCATAGCCTTTTTGGAAAGTAATTTAGTAATGACTATCGAATTGAAAAATGACCTGAAAATCTGAGAATTAATTCAACAGAAATACACTAATATTTGAGCAAAAATACATAAAAATGTATTGATTCTGATAACAAAAACTTGAAAAAGAGCATACATGAGTACCCACCATTAGGAGAGTAGCTGAATAAATTATAGTACTCTACAATATGGGACAAGGCAGATATTAAAAAGACACCGATATGGAAAGATAGCTAACATATGTTAAGTGGAAAAAAAAAAATCTGATGTTCTGCAACACCATTTTTTAAAAAACAACCAAAATTATTTGTTAATTGGGCACCTGGGTGACTCAGTTGCTTAAGTGTCTGTCTTGGGCTTATGTCATAGTCTGGGGGTCCTGGGATCAAGCCTGGGAGTTGCATTCCCTGCTCCGAGGGGAGCCTGCTTCTCCCTCTCCCTCTGCACTCCCCTTCCACCATGCGCTCTTTCTCTCAAATAAATAAAATCTTAAAAAAAGTATTTGTTAATTTATTTGATCTAAAATAATTATAGCATAGAAGAAGATCTAGAAAGACACCTATCAAACCATTAAGAAATATTATCTACCAAAGTAAATGATAAGAAGAGTTGGTGATGAGTAAAGACATTCTATTTTACTCTGTATCTGTGCTTAGACACTAAGCCGTAATGACTATTTAAATTTAGATCAATTAAAATTAAAGATTTAGTTCTTCAGTCTACTATTCACACTACAAATGCTCAATAGTCCTATGTGGCTAATGACTGTTATAATGGAAAATACATATAGAACATTTCCATCATCACAGAAAGTTCCACTGGACATGATAGTCTATGTTAATATTCCTGGATCACTGGAATTTTTTTTATAATAAGCATGCATTAATTTTATCATCACACACAGAATTATCTCCCCTCCACTCTCAAGCACACATCAAGAAAAAAAGTACCCATGAAATGAAAATTTAAAAACTAAAGATAGAAAAAAGAGTTCAGTGTAGTCTATCAAAAAAGGATGATTTTTTTATCACTAGCTATGACTTTTCTGAGTGATGTATTTCATACAGGCATTATGTGTATGTATTTTTCTAAATTCAAAACTAAGCCAGCATTTCCCAAGATGCTTTCTTTTCTGTAGACCCCTGAGCCTTTGCTATGCTTCAGATTCTTTGTTCCATAATTTTAAGAAAGGATGCGTATAATATTCTTTTTATAAGGGATCCATAATGCAAAAAATTCTGAAAGGTCCTGCAATGACGAAATCTTTTGAATGTGAATCATTCTCCAAAAGATACTATAACTCAATCTGCCCCTACAAAAATATTAAATGCTACATCTTCTAAAAAATGAAAAAGAGAAAGGAAATACATTACCTAGTTGAGACAGCAAGCTGATGATACTTAAGACCAGTGGTGCAGTTATGCTTGGGTCTTCAAGTAGCTCCACAAGGCAACTCAAGCATTCACTTGGTAATATCTGATTTGGTGTAAACAATCGTGTGAGTTTCTGCCCAGAAATTACCTACAAAATAGTAATTAAATTGTGTTAGTTAAGAATTGGCAATTTCCATCCCTTCTCCATTTCAAATAAGAACTCAGTTCTTCCAAAGTGCCACTGCCATGCTTTTTTCCAATTAGGAAAGTCAAATGCTATTCCTTCTGCTGGGAAGATTACCTATCCCTTCTCTCACTAGCTAATATAATCATTCAGATCCAAGTTTTAATTTGTCTCCTCCTAAAACTTTCACTAACCCTCTTTCACCAACTAGGTTAGTTTGCCTATTAAACTATCCTATAGCACATTATACTTTTATGAGCTGGCAAACTTTGACCACCTAGCAATATTTATCCTCTTTACTACACTGAACACCCTATGAAGGTATAGGGTATAAATCAACACTCTACTGCAATATATTTATTGAGTAAATAAGTTCCAGTACATGCACTCCACCTATTTTGGGGGAGGCAATACAAAGTGAAAAGTAGTTAAATCCAAAGGCTTAGCTATGGGATTAAGTATGTGGTTACTCCTTTTGCTCCCTCCAGACAGTAGCTGAGCCCAGAAGTTAGAGATCACAAAAATGGAAGTTAAAAAAAAAAAAAAAAAAAGCTTTTAAGTAGCCAGGTCATGAATAGACAAATTTTATTTTTGGTTATTCCACTTTTACTCCTTTCTTAAAACTCTATAAACCACGCTTCCCTTTTCCATGTGAAAAGGTAAAGCTGAGATTGAAGGCCAAAAACAGTAGTTAGCCAGGTATTTTCTTTTTTTTTTAAAGATTTTTTATTATTTACTTTAGAGAGAAAGAAAGAGCGAGGAGGGGGAGGGGCAGAGGAAGAGGGAAACAAGCAGACTTCCCGCTGAGTGGGGAGCCCAATGGGGCGCTTGATCCCAGGACCCTGAGATCATGACCTGAGCAGAAATCAAGAGTCGGATGCTTAACTGACAGAGCCATCCAGGCATCTCGACAGCCAGGTATTTTCAAAAGGCTTTTTGAATGTTATTAAAAGCCTAACTTTTCTATAAAGAAAAGTATCTTTTCTATAAGAATGGAAAAACAATTAGTTACTTTAAAATTGGGTAAAATCTGTTGCAAACACTTCTATTTTAAAAAGATAAGGTCTGAACAGGCTGTTTTAGCCTCCCTATAATCTTTTCTTTCTGTATCTCTCTTTTATTTCCTCGCCCAGATGTCAGTTTTTCTTTTAAAGCTTTGCTGATATCTGGGGTGCCTGGGTGGCACAGTCAGTTAAGCGTCTGACTCTTGGTTTCAGCTCAGGTCATGATCTCAGGGTCGTGGGATTCATCCCCGTTTTGGGCTCTGTGCTCAGCGTGGAGTCTGCTTGAACCGCTCCCGCTTGTGTTCACTCTCCCTCTCTTTCTCTAAAATAAATAAATCTTAAAAAAAAAAAAAAAAAAAAAAGAGCTTCAGGATATCTGTTCCCAAGGAGCATGTTTTAACATTAAAGTCTAAAAAGACAGAAAAAACAGGTCCAATGGTGAAATTATACACTGATAGTAGTAGTATTTGGGGGTAAGGAATGTTCCGATTGGCCTTTTGCCTACTCATGAAGCTACACCTTCGAGATTAAGACATTTTCTGCTTTAAATACAATTTCCCTCAGGATGAGACCTGTATTTCAACAACGTAAATACTCTACCATGTAATAGTTATTTATTACAAGGTAAAATGTAAAAATCGCTTTACAAACTTTCTTCTTTACTTGGATGTTTTCATGCAAATAGAATTTATTTCAGTAATAACTAATATTTTAGTACTTACTTTGGCCTAAGCATTGTTCTATATATGTTAATTCTTTTCATCTTCATAATAACTGTAAGCTAGGTGCTGTTTTGCAGATGAGTAAACTGAGGCACACACCAAGACAGCAGCATAATTGAAATTCATTGTTCCTGAATCCATGCTCATAACCATTATGTAACATTAGTGCTACAAAAAACCATTAAGAATGAGACCAGCTCAGCTCTGCCAATCATAAACAAATTCAAAGCTCAGGTCCTGCATGGGGCTATAAAGAAAAAATACTGCAGAAGTGCAGCAGAATAGCAAAATGAATCATCTCATTTCACATGGTAACCATTTCTTTGTATCCTCAGATGTAACACCTATTTTGCACAAAGATATTCACCATTAACATCACCCACCAAAATGGTTAAAATTTAAAAATCTGGAAACACCAAGGATCTTTGAGGATGAGTGACAGCAAATTTCATGTGTTGCTGATAGGAGGGTAAAAATGGTGTAACCTGTGGAAAACTGCTCGGCAGTTCAGCTGAAACTGAACATCAACCTACCATAAGACCTAACAATCCCACTTCTAAGTATATAAATGAGAGCATATATCCAAAAAAGGTTTGGAAATGTTTATAACAGATTTATTCAAAATTCTACCCAGACCTAGAAACCCAATTGCCCATCAACAGAATGTACATAAGCTGTGGTACATTTATACAGTGGAATTCTACACAGCAATAAAAAAGAATGAAGTACTAGCACATGTGCAACATGAATGAATTTCACAGATTTATAGAATGGAAGAAGCCAGACACAAAAGTACGTATCTTATGAATCCACTTATCTGAACGTTATGAGAAGGGACAATTGAAAAAAACCTTATAGGGGACTCGAAATGTTCTGTATCTGGAACAGGAGGTAGCTAATTGATTGCACACGTATGTTAAGAACTCAAACTCTTCACTTAAGATTAATGCACATTATGTACTGCGTGTACTTTATCTCTCTAAATGGCAGAAGTTTTCAGTAAACCCCTTAAAAGTTCGGGAATGTAGTATCAAGGGGTCAGTCTCTAAGCCTTAAATTTCTTCGAGTCTCCTTCAATTCACTATAACAGGGCTCTCAGATTCAAGGCATATCTGTTTTTTCTCAAAGAGAAGTAATGTTTCAGATTAGTATTCAAAATGCTGTATTCCTACTTCTTAAATAAAACTGCTCATTCTGCGGCTTCTGGAGCCCACTAGCACATTGTTCTAACTGAGAAGCAAAGCCTTAGCATTTAACAGCTAACACCTCAATTATTAGGTTTGTAGGGATTTGTTGAAATAATGAATGAAAAAAGAAAATGTACTCAGGAAGGGTGGACACTGAAGTCATAAGGAGAAGCCTCAGTGAAGCTGGAGAAAACAAAGGCATATTTAATGCACTCCAGTATCACCAAAGATTGATGTTGCCCTACCATTCACAATCGTCTTCTCTCCGTAGTATGTATTTTTCTAATCTTTGGTAATTTAGCTTTTATATCATAGAGTTAATATAACAAAATATATAAGAAAAGCCGTAAGCAACTGGTTCAGATTGTAAACTGCCTAAGGGACAAGGAATAAAACAATCGTCACTCCCCATCACCTCCACCCCCGAGAATTTGTGTGTATTCTATTCTGTAAGAGTTCTGTTGCGATGGAAAAACCAAAGAAACGAAGGAAAACATAGAGCTCCGAACTTTCTCCTCTACTAATCCCCAACACAGTTTAAATTCCCCAACCTATGTCACACCTTCCCGTCTTCTTAGGACTTTGAGTAGTCACTCTTCCCTCTAGCTGCAGTCAGCTGAACGCGGAGGGACTTGGGGCAGAGTAAGAAGATGGGTGGGAATTCAAGGCTGACACTCGCCTTCCTTACTAATACAAAAAGACACCTGAGGGAGCGAGGAGCAGTCCTTCCTTTCCTAGGCTGGGGCAGCTACACCCTGGCCGCACCGTGAACTAAGGATTTCTACAGGGAAGCCCGTCTAGTCCCTCACCCTGGAGTCCCTCACCTCCAAGTGCCGCAAAAGCTGGGTGGCATTCGCCTCCGACTTAACGGCTTTATATTGACTGATGGTCAGGAGCAAGGACTTCAAGCAGGCGGTAGAGTCCATTGGCACCCGCCACAACCCCTCCTGGGGGCCACCACCTGCCAGCTCCGGCCTCCAGCTTTCGCCGCGCTTTTTTTGATTTTTCAGCTCCACCCCCTCACTCCCGATGCTTCCGGTTCCGGTAGGGCTCCGGAAGTCTCTAGGCACTCTGGGGAACTGCTCTCAATGAAGAAACGGGAGGAGTGGGGAGGGGGGTCGAGGAGGTCTGTGGGTTCACGAAGGGGGTTGAGAGCTGTGCTTCCAGAACCCCCTTCCCACTACCCACCGTGTCCTCGCTTAGCTGAAAAGCCGCGAGGTTTCAGCTTCGAGATCGCGTGGAGACGATAAATCTCGCGAGAAATGTGATTGCGCCTCAACTTGCGAAGGGGCGGTTAGGCGGAAGAGGGTCCTTGCTCGTCAGAGCTCTGAGTTTATGTTTGCTTCTTCGGCCTTCACCGTGGATGGCCGGGTTTTGTTTTGTGCGTGAACCGCTACTTGAGAAATGGTCGCTTTCCCCTAGTCTAGACACGGTGAGGAGCTCTGAGGAGAATCTTGGGCTCTAGATTTTGAGGCGGCCTGGGAGGGGCCTCTTTAAAATCTCTCCTATGTCCACCCTTTCTACCCTGGAGTGTTTGTTTTTCAGAGTAAGCCAAGACCATTGGGATTCTGTGGCAAGGTAGTCATGCCCTTAAGGTAGTCGTCAAACTTATTCCAGAAAGCTAGCTCCTGGTGACTTCTGGGCCAGGTATTGCTGCGGAGGGTGTTCTCATTAGCGTCAGTTTTTGTAAGTGAAGGTGTCTGTTTTTATCTGGCGTGATCGAATGTTTTCTAAATCTCGGTGTCTCTGAACATGGCACTGTCGTTTGCGGTTTTTGATAAGAGATAATTATTGTGCATGTGTATATAATGAACTGAGTAGCTGGTTCTGGAGCTTTTTTTGCTTAACGTATGTTAATGATTGAATTAAGCTTTAAAAACCAGTTTGGGGAAAATTGTAAGAGTAGGGTACATGTCCTCTTAATTAAACCATTCGTCATTAATCGTGTTTGGTCAATTCAAAGAAAATATTTTTACATCATTGCATTTTTAAAGGCAGGATTTCTTTTTATATTTTTTAATTAAATCTGAAAGCTTACAATCTAGCCAATTGAGACATACATGTAAAAATAATTGGGTAATGTATCTATGCATTCATTCTGTAAACAATTATTGATTGTAAAACGGGTTAGAAGTCATAAGAGAATAGATGATGAAGTATCCCCTGCGGGGAAGCAACGGTCTAATTAGGGAAATGTACTAAATAGGTAGTACATATGGAATTCGTGTAAGTTAGAGGCACCATGCAGTTATTTAAAGAGTGAAGCCAGACGGTGTACTTACAAACTCTAGTTCCATCTTTTACTATGTGACCAGTGTGGCAGATTCTTAGTGCTTCAGTTTCTTCATTAGGTAAAATCCAGCTAACAGTAATACCTGTTTAATGAGATAAGGTCAATAAATAATTCAGTAGATCATTGAGAGCCTACAGTGTACTAGGTACTTGTCATAGGCACTAGAGATTTAGTGAATAAAAAATCCTGTTACGGAAATTACATTCTGGTAGGGGGAAAAAACAGTAAGAAGTGACAGGAGAAAGAAAGGAGAGTGAGATGGAGAAAAAAATTAGCTGAATTACTTTTTGAGAGTAATGGTGATTGGGAAGAAAAGAATTGGGAGGTCAGGAAAGAGAAAGCAGTATTTGAGGAAGTGCTTCAAGCTGTTGAAGGAGAGAGCTATGCTCTCCAGGAGAAAAGGTCCTAAAGTGGGACCATGAAGTTTGTCAGGAGCAGCAAGGATGCCACTATGACTGGAGCAGAGAGCAAGAGTGAGAGTAGCAGTAAAAATGAGGTCACGTCAGGTGGTGTAAACCATTATAAAATGAGTTAATCAACTTAAAAAATTTAGAGCAGTTGCCTGGCATAATTAGTTCTCCGCAGGTGTTAGTTACATCTTGGTTCATTGGCAAATGCAGTGATAACAGTTAGGTTAGTGTTAGATTTTTCACTAATAATAACAAATGCGTTATCTTCATACTCATTCTGAGCTAAGGGAAAAGGTCCAAGCTGCTAGTTGTAAATGCCATCTTTCTTTAAAATCTTGCGTTTTAACTTAAGCAGTTATATAAAATTTGCATTCTCTTCTGTAAAATATTCACTTTAATATAAAATAATGTCTTTCTCAAAAACCTTAAAAAATTGATGTTGGAGGTTTAGTATGTACCATGGTGGTAGCTGTGAGAAGCCCTCATGTATTTAAGCAGAAATACTCGCATATCCTAATAATGAGGCACACAGAGCCTTATTTTAGGCACCAGAAAGGGGGGGAAGGAGGAGGACGAGATGAAGCTTGGTCCAGATGACTAAAGACCTTATTATTCTTGATCCTGAATTCAGTGGTGATTTCTAGTTTTATAATGGGGCCTGATCTATTTAGGTTTGTGTTGATTACTTTGGCAGCTGGGTGGGCTAGGATTTTGAGATGGATAAGGTTAGAAGTAAGGAGAATGTTTAATTTGCTGCTTTCTTTCCAGAGGATTACCAGGGTAATTGAAATGGAGGTAACGAAGAGGTGACAAATTTGAGAAATATATATGAAGTGAAATAGGCAGGACATAGTGACTCTTTATTTCGGGTATGAAGAGGGATTTCAAGTTTCTAGTTTGGGTGATTGAGAAGATACAGATATTGCTGAGGTAGTTAATAGTACTCATGTTGTGGTATGTTCAGTGAAATTTCATATAATTTATCATATAGTCTTGTATTAAGTTTCTTCCAGGGCGTTATATAATTTTTGTTAATGTGAGTGGGTTCTCTTTTTCTCCTTTAAAATTTTAATTTGTTATTGCCACTGTAATAAAAGCTGGTTTTTGATACATCTTTTATCCAGACCCTGACTAAAATCTCTTATTAATTTTAATAGTTTTGTTTACTCTCTTAGACTTTCTAGCTGCATATCATCTGCAAATAATTTCATCTCTTCCAGTATTTGTTGTCTTTATTTCATTAATGCATGCCAAAAAAATGGAATAATTATGGTGATACTGAACATCTTTGTCTTATTACTTAATTGAATGGGAATGACCAGTATTTTAACACTTCGTATAATTTGTGCTATTGGCTTGTAATAAACAGTCTTTCAAATGTTTAGGAGATTGCCCTTTATACCTGTTTTATTTAAAGATTTTCCAAAATGTCTACTTAAAAAATGATCAAATATTTGTTTATAGATCTCATTTTCCACTTTAACATGATAATGCAATGTATTGTTTTGCTTTTTTGTTCTTGGGATAATAGTAGCTAACACTGAGCATTTGTTATATGTCAAGCACTATTCTAAGAATTTTATTCTTACTAACTAATCTTCATAACAAGTTCATGCATTAGGTACTATTACGATCTCCATTTTACAGGTGAAAAAACTAAGGAGAGGTGAAATAATTTGCCCAAGGTCATACAGGTAATAGTAATAAACCTTGTATTTGCTGTGCTACAAATATTTTATTTAGGATTTTATATTTGAAATTTTTTCATTAATTTTTTTTAGTTCTCTCTTTTGGAATTTGGGTTATATGTTACTTTTGAAAAATGAGTCAGAAGTTTTTCTACTTTCTATACTATAGAATGAGAATCACATTGGAATCTGATCCATGTAGATTGAATACAACTGGCCTATAAAATCAAGCTTGATACCTTATTTAATGGTAAATCTTTAGAAAATATTTGAATTTGTAAAATGGTTATAGATCTGATTACTTTTTTCTACCTTTTCTTAAGTTTGGAAATAGAAATTTTTTTTAACGCAACTATTTCTTTAGATTTACAGATTTTTTGATATAAAGTTCCATCAGTATTCTAGTAATTCTCTTAATCTCTTCATTGTAGTTTTAAATTAACTTTTTCATTCTAATGTTACCTGTATTTTTTTCTTATTGGGGCTTTCTAGGGGTTTGTCTGTTGTATTCAGCTTTTCAAGAACTAACTCTGATTTTATTCTTGTTTTTCTTTTTTCAGAATCACTAATTTTGCTTTCATGTTTATTCCATTCATAGGGGTTTGTCTATTTTATTCAACTTTTTAAGAACCAACTTTGTTTTATTTTTGTTTTTCTTTTTTTTAGAATCATTAATTTTACTTTTATGTTTATTCCATCCATATACAAATTTTTCCTTTATGCTTATAGTTTTTAAAAGTTACAGGTTAGCATATTTACATACTATATATATTTTCATAAAGAACATTTATTTATGCCCACATATTTTAAGAAGACAGTAGCTAAGATGAGCATCTGTATTTCACTTAAAAAAAAATTAGTTTAACCAACTAGATAGTTTTTTTAAAATACTAATATTCCTTCATATTCAAAGAGCTAGGTTCTGTTAGACAAACCAGAATAAGTGCTGTTGAGAAAAATAGATGAGCTTTTTAGGAACACATGATATTTTTTAGGGCAAAATATCAATATCTTCAAGTTTGGCCTAAAATCCCTTTTCTCCATAAATTTTTATTGCTGTCCTTTATATTTGCATAGATATTTTTCTTAATTTGTAGTTCCAGAAACACATTAAAGGGAGTTTAAAAAAACTTGCTTAGGATCTTACAGCTCAGTATTAGGGCTGCCTATCTCCTTTATTTCTTCCGGAAAAACTTAATATATCTTCAGTACTGAAGAGTAAAATGGAAATTTGTAATGTCTCATGACCAGAGCTGAAGTCCTGTTAGATAAATCAGCCTGAATGAAGATACAAATTTTTGACAGAAGTGCAGAGTTTCTAGAATACTAAATGTTATAGTATGAGAATTATACCAGAAGTGTGAACACAGGGCTAATTGTTCATTCACCCACCATACATTTAATGAGTGCTTGAGTGGTTAAGTACATTTCTGAGTTCTGGGGTTATGGCAGTGAATCAAATAGACAAAAAATTTCTACCCAACTAGACCTTTTATTTTAATGCGACATATAGACAACAAATAAGACCTGTAAGTAAAATGTATGAATGTAGCAGTAAGTGCTGTGGAGGAAAAGAAAAGGAAGAAGGATAGGAGGTATCAGAGTCAGGATGGAGTGTTGGAGTTTTGGATAGTAGGGCATACTGTTCAGTATTTGCTGTGTAGCAAATCACCTCAGACTCAGTGGTTAAAACCATAAGCACTTATTTCTGGGTTGACTGCCGTTAATCTGATCCAGACCTGATTTGGCTGAGTGGCTCTGCTTCAGCCATTTTATGGGTAGAGGGCAATATCTAGAGCTCAGTTTCAGTTATGTTGCAGTGTCTACTAGACATCCAGGAGATGCTGAGTGGGCTGTCAAATAATAATATTTGTAGTTAACGGAGAGGTTAAGACTGAAGATAAAAATTTAAAGCCTTGAGCCTAAATGATAAAGGGTGAGTATGGATAGAAAAGACTGAAACGTAGGGTACTTAAATATTTAGAGGAACAAACAAAGAACACGGAGAAGTAGTTGCCAGAGGACAGAGGCCCTGTCTTTATTCCATGGTTATCTGCAGGGATCAGTATTATGGTAGTATGTGGGCTGCTTTTGACCTCTAAAGGAGAACTCTAGGTTGGCAGACTCCTTCAGAGGACTTGAAGTGTGCAGAAGGATTCTCATTCTCTAAATCAGTAGTGAGTGCTTGAAGTGTGCCAGGTGTTGTTGTAGGCACTGGGGATATAATAGAAGGATTAAAAAAAAAAATCCCTGACTTTGGGGGGCTTCTATTCAGTGGGGACATGAGGTCAAATGTAGAGTAGGAGACTGTAGGAATAAACAGGTAGAACAGAAGTTCCATTGGCCCAGATTCTCAAGATTCAAGGCAAAGAAATCTAGTGGTAGAAAATTGGCAGAGGTCTAGGCATGGGGTCATTTAAATACCTTGTCTTTACTGTGGTTAAGATGATTCAAATATTAATATTAAATCAGTTTTTCCCTTTACACAGAGCCAGAAAACAAAGTCTATAGAATTTCCACTCTCATTTTTCAGAAATGTTACCTTCAGCACAAAGGCAAAGAACCTATTAAGTAAGCTAAAATTATTCTCTTTTCAATTATTCTTCCTGTTTCTTTTCCCAATCAAGTATTAAAATTCATCTAAATCTGTAAATGATTTGCCAAACCATAAAATTAACTTTTTCACTTTTCAAACAATCCCTGATTTTTTTTATACATTTTACAGAATTCAACTTTAGTCTTAAGTACATGGTTTGGATAATTTGGATGAGTGTTTTTTTTACCCCATTTTCACATCTAATTTCATATCCTAGTATCAGAAGTTTGCCTTTGAAAAAAAAAGTATTATCCATTGTTTCTGAATCCAATTTTGTAAATAAAGATAAATGACATAGTTTTATTTTAAATTAAGGTACAGTAATCATTTTTAATTATAACTAGTATTTATTGAAGACCTACTTTGAACAGAGCAAAGTCCTTTGCATATGTCATTTTTAAATTTCTGGTCTTTCAGAAAACAGATATTATTAAGTTCATGGAAGGGGTAGATATCTGTTTCTTGAATTAAAATATGAAGCCATTTTTTAAGAAAGTGGTGTCCAAAGTGGAATATGCATACCTTGGGGTATGTGAAACTGTCAGAGTGTGGGAACAAATATTGAAATTTTTTACTTTTTAAAATCTAATTCTTTTTTTATTATAGTAATACGTGCATATAATCCATAAATGAACTGCTATTCATGTATTTTCAGTGTATTCTCAGATTTATTGCTTTAGATACATGTGATCAAAAAAATTTGAAGACTTTTCCAAAATCATTAAGCTTAACAGAGCATTTAGACATGTATTAATTATTGTTCATTTCAGTGCCACGTGTAGTACCTGGCATTTTTCTGAATTGTTTTGTTGAACAAATGGATTCTCTTAGCAAAAACTGACGATATAGTGTATTATGAAATATTAAGATGTCTTGATTAATTATCTTTGCAGTATCATTTACTAACCAGTAAGATCATGTAAATAGTTTTGTTTCTGAGTGTTTGTCTTTATGCACATTATTTAGTTCAGCTCATAATTGAACACCACACTTATATAAAGTTAAATATTGCACTTAATGGGACATAGTGGAAAGAACATGGAATTTGCAGTTGGTGAAACTTGGGCCTTAGTTTCTGCTTTTATTAATTAACTCTCTAACCCTCAGTTTCTTTTTAAAATGGATTACGGTAATGTGAGTTGTATGAAGATCAGATGTGTAGTCACTATACACATAGGAGCTGATGAAAATTAATCTTATTTTTGATGAAATCAAAGTTAATACACCCAATTAATTTTATGACCGAAAACTCTTCATAACCAAAAGCTTGACCTACCTTCTCAACTAAATCTTTCTTACAACATACTTTTTTATGAGATAATGAGGGGCCATCAGTGTTCTTACATTGGTGGATCAGTTTGGATTTGAGTATTGTAGGCTTTGTCATTGGTGGTGTGAGTCAAGTGCGTATTGTGTCCTCCTCTCCCTGCTTGATTATCATGTCTACCTGTGTCATGTCTCAATATTCTGTCTTGTTTCTTTTTTTTCATTATTGGCTAACGACAGTAATAGCAACATTACTGAAAATATTTCACTTTGGAAAATTTGCTTAGTGGTAAATGTGCTCCTTCCAAGGATTTCTAGCTACATTTCTGAAGAGCATGATTTTGGCATGACTTTGGCATTGCTACCTGTAAATAAACTGAAACTGATGGGTATTTTAATATCTGGATTTTTTTTTTCCAGGTAAATCCTAACCTATGTGTATTCATTGTAGGTACATTCCAGATATTAAAAACAAATTAATATATATTCTATAGGTTTGTTGTGTAAGTCCAGAAGTAACTGACTGGATAGATCTGAAGACAATTAAAAACCTACTTCTGACAAGAAGCTAATTTTGACAAGGGTGTTTCCGATTTTGGCAGATTTATAAGGAGGGATATTGGGTATACATTGCAGGGTTCTTGCTTTCTGATATAAGCTGCCAGACAGTGTTAGTGATTTTTGCAAAATGGCAAGAGCTGAGATAGACAGTGAATGCTCTGATCTTTTGGGGCAGGAAAGATCTTCAGTTTCTGATAACTTTTACAAAGATTTTCCAACCATCATCCATCAGTCTTTGGGGTAAAATAATGTTTTGGCTACCCTTGTCTAGGTATGTTCATTTTGGGGCCTTGCCAAGAAGTTGAACAAATACAAAAGTGGAAGAAATTAGTGGAAAATTAGAAAACCAAATAATCAGTATACTTTGTTCACTCTTAACACAGCTAGTAACATAATAATGGTATAACCTATCTTAAGTCTAACCTCATGGTCCTAGCCATTCTTGTCTACCTGGAGCTCACACTTGGGAAATAAAGACTTTTGGAGTGTTAGAGCCACAGAGCACCTACTTTACTACTTTAAAAGTCACCAGGAATGGCTGTTGCTGCTTACCTAGCAGACATATAATCAGATCAATAATAGATAAAATTTTGATTTTTAAGGAACTCCCAACCCAAATGTCTTAGCTTCTTCCTACAAACTGCCCTTTTCATATTTTTTTAAGCCTTGAAGTAGTTACTACTCATACAGATCAAAACATATCACATCTCAACTTCAAGGAATTTTTGGAATTCTTTTGATAAAATCTAGCAGAATTGTTAAGTATTATCAGAGTCTACTTTGTTAATAGACCCACGAACTTCTATTAAGTATACTTAATTCAGTGCTGATATGGTAAATCTAGCTTTTGAAAATAGCTATCAAAATTTTACCAAGTTGCATGTTCAAGGTTGTTTATTGCAGCATTGTTAGTAATAGCAAAAGAAAAAAAGGGGAAACTAAAGAGGAAGTGTTTATCAATTGTCTGGTAAAATGATATATTTATACAATGGTATATCATACACTTTAAGAAATATGAGAGATATATATGTGCTGATGTGAAAAACGCAAGGTGCCGAACGTGCGTACTAGCTGCCATTTGTGCCATGTGGAATATATTTGAAAAATGGTTTTTTGTCCCAGTTCTTAAGCTAATTATCATTCCTTTCCATAATAGCAATTCTCCATCGAGGTAGAGAATTGGAAGACAAGTGAACTGATTTTGCTACAAATTTAAACAAAATTTGATGATAATAATGGTGGTAATGATAGTAACACTTATATAGTGCTTACTATGTGCTAGGTGCTATTCTATTTCATGTTTTAAACATTTAATCTTGATAACCTGCGAAGCCGGGACCATCTTTATCCCTGTTTTTCCGATGGGGAAACTGAAGCACAGATGTTAAATAGTTTCAAACAAGGTTGCGCAGCTAATGTGTGTCAAAGCAGTTCTGTATACCCTTGCAGACTGATTTCAGTGTTTCTGTGCTCTTAACTACCAATGCTATGCAGTCTCTCAACTTTTGACATTGATGAAATCCAAATAAGATATTTTATGTCATTTCTTTCTTGTAGACAAATGATTTGCTTGTATTTGTACATGCTACATAAATCCAGGATAGTCTTACTGTTCTTCCTCAGAACAATCTGTTAGGAGTTTAATTAACCTTTTCACTTTTAATCAGGTGGTTCTCAACTGGGGCGTTTTGTCCTCCAGGGGACATTTTGCAGTGTTTGGAGACATTTTTGCTTTTTGCTTTGTAGCTGACAGGTGGGATAGGGTTGCTACTGGCATCTATTAGGTAGAAAGCAGAGGTGCTCCTAAACATCCTAAAAATGCATAGTACATCTTCCCATAACAAAAAGTCATCCAGCCTAAAATGTAAATAGTACCAAGATTGAGGAACCCTGATTTAATGGGCATAAGCGAAGTTCTCATAACTGAATTTCTGTCCTGAAAAATACAAAGTATATTATTTTGTTTTCAAGCTAACAGCATTGAGAAAAGTGAGTTTTATTTTTACCGTTTTTGCACACTTGATACTCCCTTTTTCCACCTGGCATTGTGTGATCTGTAAGGGCCAGAACTGACAAAGGTAGCAAATTCCTGGGACATCTACCCACACATTGAAATATGAACTTATTGGCCAATTAGAGCCTCTAACTTGGTCAGGTGACTTAAGATGAGCGCTTGAGTGGATTTAAAAAACTATTGGTATACTGATTGGGGAGGTGACAAGAGTGCTACAAGGTAAACATTTGAATGAATGATTAATTATAAACAAAAGCTGTGTCCGCTCTGATGTGAATAAGCACAACTTTAAAAATGGGAAATTCCTTTGCGATAAAAAAAACGTTTGCTATAATTTCAGTAGATAAGAGGGAAAGTGGGAGCTAGGAGCTCAGAGGGAGCAGTAAGAAAAGCATCTTAACTGTTGTGAAGATACAGATGGCAGTACCTTATTTTTCAACCAGTAAAATAGCCATTTTGCTTGGTGGACAAAGGTGTGCTGTAAATTGACACTGAACTTTAACTTGCCCTCTGATCAACCAGCCAGCACCTGAATAGGTTCCTGTGGTAGAGCAGTCCCTTAGTTCCAGGAAGGCAGAGTAAGTTTTTAGTTTCCTGCTGACAGGGAAAGTCGACTGAAATGAATACACTAGGGGAAACCAGATGCATCCTTTCTCCCATGTTAACCCTGATTTTAAAGATTTCCTTCAGCCTCTTCTAGAATGGTAGGAACCTCTGGATTATTTTCAGTGTTAACGTTTCAGGCTGGTACTTCCTTTCCGTTGCTAGGCACTGACGCCGTCCTTCCCCACAGAGGCTGTAAAGCGCTGCGTCCGCCGCCGCTGTTTGCAGTTGGGTGTGCCACACGTGGTCGGCTTTGCTCCTGGGGGATGATGGGGTTGATGATACTCCCCTGGCAAGCCTTTCACCGCAGAGATTCAGCTCAGGTTGTATTTCTAAGCAGACTGAGAAAAGCCATTAGCTTTTCTTAACTTTTAATTCAGGATCCAAATATCTTTTTTTTTTTTTTTTTAGATTTTATTCATTTATTTGACAGAACACAAGCAGGGGGAGCAGCAGGCAGAGGGAGAAGGAGAAGCGGGCTCCCCGCAGAGCAGGGAGCCCAACGCAGGGCTCCATCCCAGGATTCTGGGACCACGACCCGAGCCCAGGGCAGACGCTTAACCGACTGAGCCACCCAGGTGCCGCAGGATCCTTCTGATTGATTAATTAATATTACGCCCTTTTCTTTTTCAAGCTGACCCCTGAATAGCTTAGCAGAGGCCTTCCATCTTCTCTACTTTGTTGCCAGAGAATTTTCCTCCCTTTTCAGCCTCGCTGTGATCTGTGCAAATAACTGGCTGAAGGAGAGCTTGGGGGGGGGGGGGGTTGTTAATTTGTGTCTGGGTTTTAAATTCTGGAAATGAGGGGATTGCTTTTCTAGAAAAGGCATGTGTTTGTATGTTCTGTCTGTGAGATAATGCCTAACTTTTTAT
Organism: Mirounga angustirostris; assembly: GCF_029215605.1. Classification (NCBI taxonomy): domain Eukaryota; kingdom Metazoa; phylum Chordata; class Mammalia; order Carnivora; family Phocidae; genus Mirounga; species Mirounga angustirostris. Next base: position 54,438,912 of record NW_026991709.1, read on the forward strand.
TAAAAGAAGCTGAGAGGTTATAGAAAACATAAAAGTTTGATCACAATCCTAGAATTCTCAAAGCCATGTCCTTTTCCATACAGCTTTATTGAAGAGATGAAGTAGATCTGATTTAGTGGGAAAGAATAATGTCGCTCTGCTTCATTATTAGGATTAATAATTAGGTTGTATCTTTCAATGGTATTGAACAGAGAAGGCAAATTTAAATAAGTATATGATTCTGCTTATTGAGTTTTTAAAAATAAGAGTAAAACTGTAAAATAATTTACCTCGGAGAACCGGAGTCTGCGAGTTATACTGACAGCAAGAAATATTTTGTTAGGGATGGGCAAGAAACTAAGAGGTGTTAAAAAGCTCTCTTTTAAATGAGGAAATATATTTTTAAAATTTTTTTTAATTGTAGTTGATGTACAATGTTACATTAGTTTCAGGTGTACAACATAGTGATTCATCATCTCTATAGGTTATGCTATGCTCATCACAAGTGTAGCTACCATCTGTCACCATACATTATTATAGTATGGTTGACTATATTCCTATATTGTGCCTTTTAGTCCTGTGACTTACTCATTCTGTAACTGGAAGCATGTATCTTCTACTCCTCTTCATCCATTTTGCCCATGCCCCAACCCCTTTCGCTCTGGCAACCATCAGTTCTCTGTATTTATAGGTCAGATTCTGCTTTATGTTTGTTTCTTCATTTGTTTTGTTTTTAGGTATTTGTCTTTCTCAGTCTGACTTACTTCCTTTAGCATAATACCCTCTAGATCCACATATGTGGTTACAAATGGCAGGATCTCATCTTTTTTTTATTACTGAGTAATATTTCATTGTATTATGTGTACGTATATATACTACATCTTTTTAAGATTTTATTTATTTGAGAGAGAGAGAGCACGAGCAGGGGGAGGGGCAGAGGGGTAAGCAGACTCCCCACTGAGCAGGGAGCCTAAGGTGGGACTCGATCCGGGACTCTGGGATCATGACCTGAGCAGAAGGCAGATGCTTAACTGACTGAGCCACCCGGGTGCCCTATATACCACATGTTCTTTATATATTCATCTGTTGACAGACACTTGGGTTGTTTCCATATCTTGGTTATTGTAAATAATGCTGTAATAAATAGGGATGCTTATATCTTTTCAAATTACTGTTTTTATATTCTTTGGGTGCTTAATAGAATTATTGGATCATATGGTGTTTCTGTTTTTAATTTTTTGAGGAACCTCTATACTTTTTTCCACAGTGGCTGTTCCCACCAACAGTGTATGAGGGTTCCTTTTTCTCCACATCCTCGCCAACACTTGTTAGTAAATGAAGAAATTTAGATAGGAGTCTGTGTGTGTTTGTGTGTGTGTGTGTGTGTGTAAATGTTTATGTTTTAAGAAGTATCCATTGAATTGTTGGAGAATTACCCTTGTCTCTCAAGACTTATCTGTGTAATTTAGAGCTGGTGTGAGTCAAATATAGAATATAGGTACAGGCAGTATCATAATTAGGAATACTAGTTTTGGACTTCTTTTAGCCAGGTACTTGCCCCCTTCCCTGTTAAGCTCTCTAATGACAGGATACTCAGACCTCGGGGCTTATGAGGGTTCAGGTCCTGCCGATACTTTTGTGTGTTCAGTTGGCTTTTTCTGGCATTTAGGGAGAGTCAATATCAGGTAAAATAGTGTTTCTTTGAGTAAATGCAATCTGAATTCTTAATAGATGACTTGGAAGTGATCTTGTGGAACATGTTTTCTTGATTTGGGAATTACCTATGCTGAATTGCATTTTAATAATGGGCCTCCAAAAGCTCTACTGATCTAACTTATGGCTGTATATTTCATATGCTATTAGAGAAACTGGCTACCCAATTAGTAGGATAAATAAGTGGTTCAGAGGCAAGAAATGAGAAATTTTATCTAGTCTTGGGCTTGGAAGCAAAGCACCCTACGTCTGTTTTCTTTGTGCTATTGCTATCACTTTCTTTTCTTTTTCCTCACCATTTCTTTCTTTGTCCCAAAGCACTGAACAGTAGTTTTACACGTTTGCTCTAATACTTCCTGGACGTTCATACAAAGGGATTAGAAGGGGAAATCAGCCTAGCAGAGAACAATGGAGTCTGTAGGCTTGAACTCTGAAAAAATACAGAACAAATGTGACTAATTTTACTTTATTTTTTTGAAATCTAAATATTTGTAAACTTCATGTGTAGAAGCAAATGAGAAGAGTTGTATCCTTAGCTCATTGAAATTACACTGTGTTTATACCTTCTTTTAAGTAACATATTCTTTCATTAAGATGTTTGTAAACTTATGTGTAGAAGCATATGGAAATAGTCCTGTGTTCAGCTTATTGAAACTACACTGTTTAACCTTCTTTCAAAAAAAAATCTTTCATTAAGATAACAAGGATATACAAAGTTATGTGTAGAAGCATATGGGAGAAGCCATATGCTTAACTCATTAAAACTACACTGTATATATACCTTCTTTCAAGTAATATCTTTCATTAAGATATGTGTTTCTTTTTTGTTGTTTTTATTTTAATTCCAGTTAGTTAACATACAGTGTTAGATCAGTTTCAGGTGTACAATACAGTGATTCAAAAATTCCGTACATCGCCCGGTGCTCATCACCACAAGTGTACTTCTTAATCTCCATCACTTATTTAACCCATCCTCCAACCCCACCCCCCTTCTGGTAACCATCAATTTGTTCTCTGTAACTGAGAGTCTGTTTTTTGGTTTGTCTCTCTTTTTTTTCCTTCACTCATTTGTTTCTTAAATTCCACATATGAGTGAAATCATATGGTATTTGCTTTTCTCTATTTCTCTTAGCATTATATCTCTAGCTCCATCCATGTCATTGCAAATGGCAATATTTCATTCTCTTTTATGGCTGAATAATATTCCATTATATATATGCCACATCTTCTTTATCTATTCATCTATGGATGGGCACTTGGGCTGCTTCCATAATTTGGCTATTGTATATTGTTGTAGCTATAAACATCAGGGTGTAAATGTGACTAATTTTAGAAGAGTTGTTCTTGGGATAGTTAAGTAGAGAGCTATATAAATAAAGACATATACTAATGGACACTCTATTCTTTTTGTTTTCATTTGTGTTGCTGCAGGTTTTTTTTTTCTTTGAGGAAACATCCACAGCATTCATTGATATTTGAACTAGAGAGTATATATCCCACCTTTCCTATTTTATGAAGATACAGAATCCTATCTGTTGGGGGAAAGTGGCTAAATGTTGCCTTTAGACCAAAAGAAAACAAAACAATTAGTGTTATTGAAGATTGTGTTAAACAGGAACTCATACTCTGTGGAAAATGAATTAGTATGAAGCTTTTGGGAAGCCATTTAGCAATATGCACGGAGACTTAAAATATTGGTGTCTTTTGACTGAGAAATTCTACTTCAGAGAATTTCTTGTAAATGAATAATCATAAATATAGAAAAGCCTTATGGATACTGGAGTTTATCACAAAACTAATTATAATGGAAAAATAGGAAACAATCTAAATGTCCATCTATAAGATGATGGTCAACCAATTGTTGTGTAGCCAGTGAGAATACATAGTAGGAGTATAACATCACATACAAAATGCTTTTGATACAGTGTTCAGTGGTGAAAACTGTGGTTTAGAACATTGTTTATTCAGTATGATTATAAGTTTGTAAAATCTGCTTGGACAAATGAAAGTGTAGGCAGTGACTTATCTTTGGATGGTGAAACTATATAATTTTCACTTTCTTTTATAGCTATTTCAAAATTATCTTCAATGATCATGTATATTTTTATAGTGAGGAAAAAGAAAGTAATCCTTCTACCTTCCCACTAAAAATATTACTCTTCTTACAGCTTTAAACATCAGTAGTAAAAGTGCAAGCATTGGAATAAGACTTTCGCAAAACAACATTGTGGAGCATGGATTCTCTATCAGAAGAATTTTTTACAAGGTAAGGGATTGGTTGGACAAAAAGCAACCACATTTGTTGCATCTTGAAGACACAATATTTGTCCTTTCCACATAACTTTGGGAAGCTAGTGTGATTGAGATGCCCTTATGCTTGGAGATGATTTAGCAACTTTGATTAGTGGGTGAAATGTAATTACAGAAAATTTCTCTTAAGGACCACACTCTAGCTAAAGAGTTAAGAAGTGAAAAATGTGCTACAGCTTGCTACATGTGGGCATTCTCACCAGAGTAGATTAATGTGATCTGTTAATTTATTTTATAAGCATTTACTGTAATGCTTATAATGTAAAGTACCTCCTTGGGACTTAGTAAAGGCAGACAAAATTTTGGGTACTTAGAATTATAATGTAGTAGGAAGATATATAAAAAGTTATATCTTTAGGCAAAATGCATGGCTCTAGTAGAAAGGAACAATAATGATAGACTGGGGTTGAGTGGGTTTCCACGAGATGACACTCAAACTGAACATTAAAGGGTAAGCATTTTGATGTATGTAGAAATGGAAGGAAACAGCAAGAAAAAAAGATAAATGATTGGGAGGATTTCAACTGTCTTCTAAGTTTAGCTTTATTTTGGGCAGAACCAATGACCTTTTAAAAAGAGAAAGGAAATTTTACACTGTATTTTGGAAAGACTACTTATTGATGGTGAGAAGGAAGAGACAACAAAATATAACACTAGTAATAGTTCAGGAAGAAGCTGATGAAGGCTTGCAATGGTAGGAATAGAAAACAGAAGGGATTTATAGAACTAGAATCAACAGAATTCTGTGACTGCTTAAATATGAGGAAAGGGGCAAAAGAGAAAAAGAGATGACTCAAAGGTTTCTAATGACCAGGAGGAGATATGTACCATTAACTAATATGGGGCTCAAAAATGGAGACAGGTTTAATGTGTGCATGAGAAAGAGAGGACAGATGATGAATCAGTTTTGGACATGAGGAAATTGAGGTGTTGGTAATATATCTTAAGTTGTGGAAATTGAGTAGATGGTTAGAAATTTGTAGTAGTAATGTCAAAAAGCAAGGCCGGAGGTATAGATTCAGGGGTTATTTGGTTGGGTGCTGTTAGAATTCATGAAAGTTGGCTTATTTTTTTATTCATTCATCCAAGAAATATTTGAGTGCCTACTTTATGTCCAATATTGGAATAGAGACTTGGAGGTTAAGTAGTGAATAAGAAGGGCCTGATCCCCATCTGAGAGGGCTTGTTTATATATGGACATAAATGAAATTGACTTAAGTAGAAAATGTAGTAAGAAAAAGAGAGGGATAAAAATGGAACATTAGTGGGGTGCCTGGGTGGCCCAGTCAGTTAAGTGTCTGACTCTTGGTTTCGGCTCATTGGTTGTGGGATCGAGCCCTGTGTCGGGCTCCACGCTTGGCGGGGAGTCTGCTTGAGATTCTTTCCTTCTGCCTCCTCCCCTGCCTCTCTCTCTCTCAAATGGATAAATAAACCTTTAAAAAAAAATGGAACATTAGTATATATACTATGTATATTTCAGGATATATCGTTATAGCAGAACTTCAGCTCCTAATAGCAGAACAAAGCATATAGGTGGTAAAAGTAGCAAAATAGCAAAAGAAAAATACTAGTCTTGTGTCTAGTTCTAGCTTTGCTACTTTCTAGGTGTATAACTTAAAAACAAGTTATATAACCTCTCTGGACATCAATTATCTTAATGTATAAAGTGACTGCCGTAGATGACTGTGGATGTACCTACTATTCTAATATACCAGGAGCATGGTTTGATACTGTTAATCTACCTAGTTTGTATTAAACATTATTAAAATAATAAATGAATGTGGTGAATGACAGGAAGAGGTGTAGCCAGTGGTAGAAACTGAGAAGTGGAGGGCTAGGAGGAGAACCAGCAGCAGCAAAGATTGCAGAGGTTTTCAAGGAAGGTTGGAAGGTATGATGGGCAATGTTAAATGATGCAGGAAGACCAGGTAGAATGAAGAACTAAGACAAAGCTGTTGAAATAACAAATAGTAGGATTTCATTAGTAACCTTTAATAGAGCAATTTTAATGTTGGGGAGGGAATGAGGATTAGTTAAGTTCACATATCAAAATTTGTTAGAGAAACTATGGTGAATATAGCAGCCCACGTTCCACACTTGAATAAGAAGCTCTAAAGTAGGGTTTGGACATCTGGATGGTTCAGAAGCTTCACAGGTGATTTTAATATGCATCTGGGACTGAGAACTGTTGGGTCGAGGAGTGAATGATCATGAAATAGAGTGAGCAAGAAGGGTATATATTTGGGAGCTTTTTGTACTCTTCCACAAACCGCTGGAGAGGCTTCAGAACACTGCTGTGGTATTTTTCGTTCCTTGAAAACACAAAGTTCCTTGTGTTCCTTTTTGGAATGGGGCTTAGAAGTGGATGAAAAGACAGTTAAGAGGGTTTTTTTTGCCATGACATTTTAAAGAGCACTGAGAACCATCTTGTGAAATATTGTTTGTGTGTATAAATCACCTTTTGTTGAAACTTTCACTGTGTGGATAATACTATACTATTTATCTGTCCCAGTTTCCCCTGATAAAATCAGTAGGCACATAGTGGATGATAAATGATTGTCTAGGAAATGAATACATAAATGTGAAGTAAGATAGGATGATAGGATGATTTTTATAAAGTACAATGCTGAGTAAATCCATTGATATAAGTTTCTCACCTCAGTTTTATCTCTGCTATTGTATAGAATTAAGATCATATAAATCCTATATGATCCTATGTTATGGTTCTTATATTATGGGCCCTATATCATGGTTCTTTATGTAGGCAAAAGCAATTTTATAAATAATTTTTTTAGTTCTGTATGTAACACTGCATATGTTCACATTTCAAACCAATGTCAGAAGCAAAACTTGTCAAGTTATTCCTTTTTACAAAAATAGTTAATTTTTAAATATGATATTCTCTCTCAATTTAAAAAAATCATTTTGGAAAACTGGATAACTGTAAGGCCAGGAACCTGAAACAAAAAAAAAATAAATAAAAGGATCTGCATAAGATAGATCCTTTCCAAACCTTTATTATCTTCATAAACGCATGCACACACACAAAACATTAGCCTTTTTAAGACCCTTTTTCCTTTACATTGCTATAAAGTTAATTTTTTCCCATGATTTTGGTATATCGTGTGTCTGTTCAAGATAAGTTTTTTATATCAGCTGTTCTGTTTACCACCAGCCAGTAAGGGCAGAGCATACCTTTTACCCTTTGAGTCCCTAAAGGTATGATACCTACCACTATTATCGGTCTTGATTTGAAACACATTGTTTACACTTTTGAACTTTCAGACAAATTCACTTGTTAGATTCTTTACTACTACAATTTGTGTTCTTTGTAAGGAGATACCCTGAATACACCTTTCTTTTTCATTTAAAGTAGGGATCCAACTGTGGAGGAGCAGACTAAGAAAGAAATCAAGAATAAGGTAGAAAAATCTACTGACCAACTGGTAAGAGAAGAGTTAATTTTCATTAATTGTTAATTAGTAATGAGTAATTATATATGCAATGTAATTCTAAATCTAGTCAGTTTATTTATCTGTTAAGAATTTGGAGGTGACTCTCCTTCATAAGTAAAATTATGGTCATAATTAAATCTCTCTGATAATTGATAATTCTGTTATTATAAGCACGAATTCTCACTTTAAGTTAAAACTAGTAGGTGATTGAATTGACTTGCCCAGAAACATCACAGTAATCAATTTTAAGAAATCCCTTACTTGTCTTTTAAAAGCAAAATCCAAACAAAATGAGAACTATGCCCATACCAAGAAAACACACACAGAATTTTATTTAGTAAATTTCAGAGTTGTTTTGAAATTCTCTTTCCTGTTTTTATCATCTTTACTGTTAGAAATTCCAGTTCAAAATGAAAGATAATAAAGTATGCATTAATATAAGGTTTATATTGCCAATGACAGTATATTTTATGGTAGCTTAAAAAATATGTATATATACACACATATATGAATATCACATGTGCTTATATTTAATGAAGGATGGATGAAGAGCTATTTGGATTTTTTTAGTGCAATTTTAACCCTACACATAGTTTTATGTGATTATTGGTGTTCACTGTAATAAATTTTATAAAGGTTATCTAGTAATGAGAAAATACATAAACATAAAATAGTCATATTCACCTGCATGAGGTTATCACTGTAAAAAATGTTGCAGAGAAAATACAATATATGCAGATGTACATAGGGATGTACACTTGAGCCAGGGAGGATTAGATCCAGAAAATACATTTCTAAATATGGAATTGGAAATACGGAAGTCAAAGGAGGGGAAAACTTTGACCTGAATTTGGTTTAGAGGCTAAATTAATTTTGCGAAATGGATTGAGCATCAAATATTTTGATAACTGGCTTAAAAAATTGTACTTAGACAATTTATGACCACTGACTTAAAAAATTGTATTTATAATAAGATGAAAATATTTAATAAGCATGAAGTTTATGGTATATCCTACTAAAAATTTTTATTCATGCCATAATCTTGCTTGTGTATCAGTTTGGTGATTAACATTAGGATTTTGTGGTGACTTGACTGCAGAACTGACTGTTAGTTTGAAATGTATGCACTACTGACAGTGGTCATTCTTTTGAAGGGTTTGTCTAGTTACATTGTGGAAGCTTTTTAGTTTTTCGTAAACTTTCTGAAAAATTTCAAACCTACAGCAAAGTTCAAGAATAATAAAATGAATACTTATATACCCTTTGCTGAGATTTAGCAAACTATTAACACTTTCCTACATTTTGGATATAATTTTCATATAATGAAATATAATGTAAGGTTATTTGTTGGGTATTGATGGGGATGGAGGAATCTTAATTTAAGACTCAAACCCAGAAGGGGAGAGTAGGCAGATAGTCCTACTTTGGACTTTATTGATTCCTAGTCACTTTCCTGGGTAATTGCGGTCCGTTAGACCTGACTAATGGTCAAAGAGTCACCCCCTCCCTGCCCCCAGGGCATTTTCAGTGACTCAAGCTTTACATGGCCTCCATAATAAAAAGCTGTCTTTTCTGATTTTCAGAGGTCAGCATCAACTTATTCATATTCCCAAAGTTTAAACAGGGTATAGGAACTGTGGTATCTTGTTAAGGTTTGAAGGAAGTCCATCATCCATGTGTTCCAGGTGCTTCTCCATTGCCCACCCATTCCTCATAACTAATGTTAATAGACAGTCCAGCAGGACTTGACTATATAGCTATTGATTAGCCATTAATGATGGCTTATTAAGTCCGTAAGAATGAGTTCCTGTAGACCCAAGATTAGTATGACTTAGCTCTGACTGAATTAAAAGTTATTCTGCTTTACTACTTTGTTTATAATTTAAACTATTATAGTTCTATTTATTTTCAGTATGCTGTGTGTTTAGTAACTAAAGCATCAGTCACGTATGTAAAAAGTACTCTTAGATCTAGCTTTCATATTATTATGTAGACTAATCTATGTAATATTTTAAACTTAGCATTTTTTATGCCTTAAGTGGATAAATGCATTCTGTGTATTTCTCAAGGGCAACCATTTTTTGAGGCCTAATTCACATTTAAGCCTTAAACTGTAGATATTTCCCTATTTAATATCTTAAATATATAAATATAATATATTAAATATTTAGATATTTACCTATTAAAAATGGTATAATTATCCCTATTTTAGAATATTTAATTTATAACTTCCAAATGAATTTATGATGGCCTTCTGTATATTAAAGCTTCCTGAGTTTTGGTCTTAAATTTCCTGCTATATTTTAAGTTCCTTGAAAGCAGAGAGAACGTCTTATTCTTTTTTTTAATTAAAAAAAATTTTTTTTAAGATTTTATTTATTCATTTGAGTGAGAGAGACAGAGAACACACAAGCGGGGGGAGAGGCAGAGGGAGAGGGAGAAGCAGACTCCCCGCTGAGTCAGCCAGGAGCCTAATGTGGGGCTTGATCCCAGGACCTGGATATCATGACCTGAGCTGAAGGCAAACACCTAACCATCTGAGCCACCCAGGCACCCGAGAATGTCTTTTTCTTACTTGGATTTTCTATCGCTCTGTCACAGTTATCTACCTATAGTATATAAAGGCACTTTTTTTGTTGTTTTTTTTTTAAAGTAGGCTCCACACGCAGCATGAAACCCAATGTGGGACTTTAAACTCCTGACCTTGAGATCAAGACCTGAGCTGAGATCAAGAGTTGGACACTTAACCGACTGACTCACCCAGGGGCCCCACTCTTTGTTCTTTTTTTTTAATATTTTGGCTGGTCTTAATATTAGAGTAATAAGAATATGTATAATTGTGTAAATTTTTAATATTATCTTCTAGGGTAAACAAGAAAAGGACACACCTGCTGATCTTGTCCCTGTTAACTTACTATTGGAAGTGAAGAAATTATTGAATGCAATTAATACTCTACCAAAAGGTGTGGTCCCTCACGTTAAGAAGTTCTTACAAGAAAATTTTTCCTTCCAAATTATGCAGGTAAGATTATAATTTGTTCTTTGGGGTCGAAGTACAGCTCTTTCTATATGACTGTCCAGAGAAAACATACTATGTTCCTTTACTCTCACACTACTACTACACTGACGATACTTCTGACACTAGATGTGTGGATTTATTCCCACATCAACCAGTTCTCCTACACTAACTGGGTATCCAGCAAGTCCATTCAATTCTGATACTGTCTACCTAGAGTTAGTATCAGATCCCAGAAGTTAAGGGCTCAGTCCCACAAATCTGCTCTGACTTCAGACACACAGTCATTTGTCCCCGATACTTGTGACCAGCTGGCTATGGATTGAGGTTCTCATGACCCCTTCTTGGGTTTAGTAATTTGCTAGTATAGCTCACAGAGCTCCAGGAAACACTTACTTAATATTTTCCAATTTATTACATAATAAAGGCTATGATAAAGGATTTAAAAAACAGCCAAATGAAGAGATACATAGGGCAAGGTCTGGAAGGGTCCAAAGTATAGAAGCATCTGTCTCTGGAGTTGGGGTGTGCCACTCCTCTGGCATTTGGATGTGTTCACTAAGTTGGAAGTTCTCTGAACCCCATACTTGAAGGATTTTTATGGAGGCTTCATCATATAAGCATGATCAATAATTAATTAAATGCCCAGCCCCTCCCCCTCTAGGAATGGGGGATAGTGCTAAAAGCTCCAAGCTTCTAATCATGGCTTGGTGTTTCTGGTGACCAGCCCCTATTCAGGGGCCTATGAGAGTCACCTCATTAGAACAAAAGATACTCCTATCACCCAGGAAATTCCAGGGGTTTTAGGAACTCTGTGTCAGGAACCAGGATCAAAGACCAAATATTACCAGGAACTAGGAACAAATATCCATGTATATATTTCTTATTATTTCACAGTGACTCTTTCCCTCTTTTCCTCCCTCCCTGCCTTCCTTCCCACAGCAGTGCAGCTAAAGTCTTGAAATCTCCATCTTACTTTTTGTGAAGGGCTCTGGTGTCAGCTTTGACTGTAGACTTCTATTAAATAGAGTTAGTTGGTGCTAGTCTTTGAAGAATAATGGTGGTAATGTGGGTTAGTAGCTAGTAAGCCACCGTTGACTATAAGGTCTAGTGTTTATTCTTATTCTATTAATAACCCATAACATGCCACCCTGGGACAGGGGATTGCTTTTGGTGTTTCTAATTTGTAAAATGTTGACAAATTTTTAAAAAATGTAAGATAAAAACAATGTCCAAAGCTTGTTTATTTATGAGTAAAATAAATACTCTAGAGAATATATTGTAGATTTCTGTCTTGGAATTAGTTTTTTTTTATAATTTATGAAACTTTCAGCACAAGATGGGTATCAGTTCTTAAATGAATGGAGTTTTTCGAAGTTAAAGAAAATGTTCTCATTTCTTTGTAGCCTTTAGTTGGGGGCAAAACACCATAGGTTATGATTAAAAATTCAAACAAATATCCAGAGACTTTACATACAATTATAACCTTAACTGAGATAATTTACCAGTATGAATTCTGGTTTGAAACTGTGGAATAATGCCACTATTTCCCTCCTATCTTTTGGAAATTACCCAGAAACAACAACAACAAGAAATAGAAATCAGTAGCCTTCCTATATGCAAACAATAGCCAATTAGAAGGTAAAAATGAAAGAAGAATATTAGCAACCAAAAAAGTAAAATACCTAGGAAAACACGTAAGAAATATACAAGATATAAACTAGTGTTTCTCAAAGTTTTTCCTAGGCCGCCTACATGAGACTATCTGAACTCCATACTAGTCCTAAAGAATCAAAATCTCTGGAGGTAGGTCTGGGAGTCTGCATTTTAGCAAGTATCTACACACTGATTTTCTTCACATTAAGTTTAGAAATCAATACTCTATATTGAAACTATAAATGAAGGTTTCTAAAACTCTAATAAAGGTAAGAAAAGAAGACCAAATAGAACGCAGTACATGTAGGAAGATACAGTGTAATAAAGCTGTCAATTTTCCCTAAATTAAAATTTGTAAATATCACATATTAAAAAGTGACAAAAGGGTTTTTGGAGTTGTTATTACTGAAAGCTAATCCCAAAGTTTAGATGGGAAATAAAAGGAAGGCTAGCCAAGAAAATTATAAAAGAGAAGTGTAGGGGAGAAGGGCTGGGAATTTGCCCACTTAGATATTAAAACTTACTATGAAGCTCTCATAACTACAAGATTGTATTACTTGCTATTGACTCTATGGACAGGTCTAGAAAATAGAAGGGAAATTCCAGAAGTTGACCCAAATGCATATAGAACTGTTATGTATAAGATGACAACATTGATAATACTAAAGGGGAATTGGACAAATTAAGAATCCCAGTAGGAGATTTTAACATGATCTCTTGATAAGTGATACAACATGAACACAAAATTAGTGGAACCAAAGCAAACTTGATCTAATTCACACACACACACACACATACAAACACAAAACACTACACCCATTCTGCAGTGGCAGAATATATATACTTTTTAAGTGCACACAGAACATTTACAAAAATTTACCATGTGCTAGTCACAAAGCAAGTCTCATCAAATTTCAAAGAATCATAACATGTAGAGCATGTTCTCTAACCACTAGAAATCAATACAGAAAGATAAACTTAAAAAATCACTGTTCTTAAGATGTACCTCTAGGTATACCCATGGGTAAGAAAAGAAATGACAGTGGAAATTAGATAAATTTTTGAACTGAATAAAAAATATATATCAGAGCTTGTGTTATAAGTAAAATATGTGCTTCAAAAAATATTTATAGCTTGAAATGCAAATATTAGAAAAAGCAAATTTGAGTATCAATCATCTAAACATAAAGTTCAGGAGATTAATGGAAGAACAGCAAATTAAAAACAAAGTCAAAAGAAGGAAGTAGTAAAGATATCTGTCTATTGAAATAGAATAAGAAAATAAAATAGAGAAAGTCAATAAAGCCAAAACTTGTTTTATAAAATTGATAAATTCCTGGTAAGAATCTTAAAAAGGCAAAGATAACCCAAATCATGAATGAACATGAAAACATCAAAACTAATTCCATAGTCATCTAAAGGATAATAGAGAATTCTGCTACTTGCAGTGGCTGCCTGAGTTGGTTTAGAGCAACCTTCCTTAACTGGACAAAGTCTTTGTTTAGTAATGTGCTTTTCTAGCAGATCACTTAATTCAACTGGGGATTGAGGTGATTCTAAGCTTCTGTTTTGTGAAGAAGGGTCTATTTATGCTTTACCTTTTGTAGTAGATACTATCAGTGCCCTGCACATAACCCTTGGCCCCTTGGCCTCTTATTTCAGTATGCTCTGGACAATTTCCAGTTTTCAATGTCTATTTCTCTATGCCTTAAGGCTTTTTTTCCCCCTGGAACTACAGAAGACCTGTACCTCTCATGGCAGTTCGGAAGTCCCAAGGAATTAATACTCCTGCATCACCCCATCACCACTCAGTCAATAAGCCTTGGGAGTTGTTCTGCAAATATCCCAGTTTTCTCTCCCTTGGAGTTGAATAATACGGAGGCTTGTGTTTTTCACTGTTTTACTGAGTTTCTCTGTTGTGTATCTAGTCACCCATTGTGGATAACTAACACACCCTGTGGGGTACCTGGATGACTCAGTCAGTTAAGTGTCTGACTCTGGATTTCGACTCAGGTCATGATCTCAGGGTTGTGAAATCGAGCCGTGTATCAGGCTCCATGATGGGCATGGAGCCTGCTTAAGATTCTCTCTCTTCCTCTCCCCCTGACCCCCACTTCCCTCTCTTAAAAAAAAAAAAAAAAATAACATACCTATCAATTTAAAGCCTGTTTTCCCTTCCCTGTATCACATTTCTATTCCCCTACCATTGTTCTCTGCACCTCCCAAATAAACTACTTGCATTCAAGCTGGAACCAAAACTGACACTCTTACTCTAAGGGTATATTTCTTCAAGGTCCCAACAAAAGGATGAAGTGTTTTCCAGGGTCCCTCATCCTTGATAGGTAATGCATTCTGTTTTTCCCCCCAGCTTTGTAAGTTGGCTAAAAACTGCCTAGCATCCCAGCTTCTCAGCCACAACTGAAAATGGCAATTGCCTTAAGGAGAAAAGTGGCTACAAAAGTCAATCTCATGTCTCTAGGCTTTCCTTCTCTCTGAATGTTGGCCCCAGAGATTTTCAATGCCTTGGTAGCTTTCTGTTGCTTTCAAAAAATAGTTTTTATATCTTCTCCAGCTTTTTTAGTTCTAAAGGAGGTGGAACTTCAGTGTTAGGTTTTATATGCTTACTCAAATTCAACAGTTACTGTTGAGTAACTGGTTGGGTAAATGAGTCTGGAATTCAAGTGATAGTTCTGAGCTGGAAATACAAACTTGGAAACTGTCCAAGTAGACATTATTTAAAAACATTATTTAAAAACATGACAGTGGATTACTTTAGGGAATGTATGTGTTGATGGAGAAGAGGTTCATTAATTGAGTGCTGGGGAGACAAAGTATCTAGCTATCTAGGAGAAAAACGAAGTATTGTATATAAGAAACCATGTTAAGAAAGTGTAGGTTAAACTTTCCACACAGATAATATATTGTTAAACACATAATGGAATTTAAGTGAAGCACTTGTAGGTACAAGGCACTGAGAAATGGACACAAAGATAAGACATAGTCCTCCTTTTCATTTCATCCATATAAATAACAAAGTATGGTGTATAATAAATCCTATATTAGTTTTGTTCCAATCAGATTGCAGCTTAAGATGCCTTGCCCTGGTGTTGGAATTAAGTCAGCATTCTTACAGGTCAGGGCTGGAAGGAAAATTTTAGCCATGCTTAGAGAACAGAAAGTATGAGAATAAACTGAGATTACCACTTTCCTCTAAAGTAGGAGTGGATGTGGCCAACTCTTGGCAGGCATAGGAATGCTGTTTAAGTGTTTTGAGGAAATAGTTACAAAGATTTGTCAGACTACTCAAAATGAAACAAATGAGAGAACAGTTGTATCTGGGTGGTATAGATTTTTATTTTTATTTATTATTTGATTATTTATTTTAGAGAGAAAGTGGGGAGGGGGAAAGGGAGAGAGAGAGAAGCAGACTCCCCGCTGAGCGAGGAGCCCAACTTGGGGCTTAATCCCACAACCCCTGAGATCATGACCTGAGCCAAAATCAAAAGTTAGATGCTCAACCAGCTGAGCCACACAGGTGCCCTGATAGTGTGGAGTTTTAGAAAATCATTTCCAGATTTTCTACGACTAGCGTGTATTACTTGTATAATAAAAATGTATGTAGATATTTGCTTTAAGTTAAAGAAATTTTTGACCAAATTATTTCCACAGAGAGAAGTTGCAGCTAACAGCCAGAATGGGGAGGAAATTGTTCCTGTTCTGACTTTACGTTTCTTGATAACACAACTGGAAGCAGCGCTTAGGAACATTCAGGCCACTAATTATACTGTAAGTGTTTGAAAGTTTGAAATAGTGGACTTGGACAACATTTTCCAATGAGAGGGTAGCCAGTGCAATCCTTGTTTTAAGGTATAGACCAATTTGTATTTTCCTTTTACCTCTGGAAAAAAGGTATGCATAAATTGATTTCCTTCCTCTGTCTTGTACTTTATGACTGCATCTCTGTAATGAGCCGAATCTAGTCCCCTTCCCTACCATAAAATTGTTCATCTTAAATGAAGAGAAACTTGAACTAGTAAACACGGGCTTTCCCATTTGAAACGGAGAGTTATAAACTTCAGAAATTACTCCTTCCTTTCCTCCTAGTTATTAATCAACTCCTGATATTTCTATATTTGTAAAAATTGGAACTTCTGTTATCTGTTAATGAGTACTCATGTGAGATAAAATTGACGAGATATGCTTAATATGTTCAGTATCAAATGATACTTTAGAAATAAATAGAAAATCTAAGGAAAAGTGAAACTGGCATCAAAAATCAGAACCAATAGTATAGGACAGTAAAAGGAAAAAATCAGTTCTTTGAATGCTTTGGATTCGTAAAGTAAACTAAGTTTCGCACACATGTAGAAGATGGATTAGCGTTATCTTCAAGAAAGAACTACCTAGGTACCAACCAAGGTAGCCAAAGACACCAAATCCCTAAGATGTACAAGGAAGTGGAGAAATCATCTTTGTTTAGTACTCTCAGGATGAGGGTTCTAAGCGGTGATATATACCACCCTAAAGGAGTTCTCTACATGGAGTCAAAGAGGTAACAAAAGGGAGTTTGCATTAACAAGTATTCCCAAAAACCTCTGGGATGCTAAAGATCTCTTTCTCCCACTAACCAGGTTGCCAAGCAGTAAAATAAATGAATATAAAATCAACATTAACAGATGCTGACTGTTTAGTCTGCTGTATTTAGGCATTATTTCAAAAATGAGTCTTATATAAGGAAATGGAGGAGATCCCTCTCTTGGTAGCATTGTTGAGCAGAATTGGAATTGTCATGATCAGAGCAGCCTACTGCTGTATCTCCCTGTTCCTCAAGACTGCCAAGGATAGGTGGGGCAACTTCGTTGTAGGAGGTGGTGTGAGGGCAGGGGACAGTTGTCAATAATATCTCTATATCCATTTAGTTCCAATACTTGGAATAATCCCTGCTATTGGTGGGGGGGAAGGTGGGAAGGAAAGGGCAGAGCATACTGGTTAGAAATGTACTGCCTACATCTCTGAATTCCTGAGTTCTTTACCTTGTACTTGTAATTGTAGCATTACCACAATTCCACATTTTATCCTCAAAGTGTTCTTTTTAGGGTTGTATGAGCCAAAGGCTCAGTCATATTATTTATGAAGCCAGTTTTTTTTTTAAGTTACAAAATAATAGTTTACACTTCTTTAATGTTTGCTATATGACAGACACTTTTTGTAAGGATTAGCTCATTTACGCTTTGAAAGCACCCCACCTCATTATTCCCATTTTATAGATTTGAAACTGAAGCATAGAGGTTAAACAACTTGCTTAATTCATCAGGTAGTAAGTAGTGGAGTCAGGATACAAACCCATGTAGTCTTGTGTTAAGTGTCTATTCTGTGAACTGCATTTTACCATCTCTGCAAAGATGGGAATTTTAAGATGGAAACCAGTTAGATGTTAGTTACATGGGTTCATTGAGAGCAAATACACATGTCTATTTCCACTGAGATCAATTTGAAGCCAAACTTCTAACTCCAGCCAGTTACCTCATAAATGTGTACTGTTGGCCATGAGAACTCTGCTAGGTAAGAGAATACAGTTAGATCAGTAAAGAAGAAAACTTATATCCTGTAGATGCTTATCAT
Organism: Mirounga angustirostris; assembly: GCF_029215605.1. Taxonomy (NCBI): domain Eukaryota; kingdom Metazoa; phylum Chordata; class Mammalia; order Carnivora; family Phocidae; genus Mirounga; species Mirounga angustirostris. Next base: position 54,456,663 of record NW_026991709.1, read on the forward strand.
CCCTGTGTACTTGAAAAAAAATCTTGTTTATAGTATGGGACAGTCTCATTGTAAAAAGTTAATGTGACAAAAGATACAGTTATGATTTTCAGTTAGTAGAGAGCTTATGAACAGAATGTATAATAATTTTCTTCATGGACAATTTTTAAACTTTTTGAGGTAATTTTAGATGCACAGAAGTTGCAAAAATATAGCTATAGAATACAAAAGTGCAGAGAGGTCTTGGCATACCCTTCACTCAGTTTTCCTCAGTAGTTACAGGTTACATAACAATTTATGTTATCAAAACTAGGAAGTTGGCATTCGTACAGTGGGTGTTGGGTCTGGAGTCTCCAAGACCCACCCCCATATTCAGAAGAACTCAGGGTACTCAGAATATAGTTGTACTCATTACTACTTCTGTATGGAGATCTTAGCCATTTGTAGCATGTGGGGGTGGGAGGGGGAAGGAGACAATAAATCCTGATGGCTTCCATTTTCGTTAATCAAACTCTAATGTTTTATTTCGAGATTATCAACTATCCTTTTTCTTCAGGGTCAAATTGTCAAATACATCTAAAATGTATTTGCTGTTGTTCTTACTAGATGATTGACAATATAATGATAATTTTTACTATTTTTAATAATTACTAAGTAGGCTTAAGATATTTTTTATTCAACTAATTAACATATAGTGTATTATTAGTTTCAGAAGTAGAGGTCAGTGATTAATCAGTTGCATATAACACCCAGTGCTCATTACATCAAGTGCCCTCCTTAATGCCCATCACCTAGTTACCCCATCCCCCCACCCACCTCCGCTCCAACAACCTTCAGTCTGTTTCCTATAGTTAAGAGTCTCTTATGGTTTGTCTCCCTCTCTGATTTTGTCTTTTCTTTTTCCTTCCCTTCCGCTATGATTCTCTTCTTGTTTCTTAAATTCCACATATGAGTGAAACCATATGACTATTATCTTTCTCTGATTGACTTACTTCACTGTGTAATACCCTCTAGTTCCATCCATGTTGTTGCAAATGGTAAGATTTCATTTTTTTTTTGATAGGCCTAGGATATTTAATTAAGCTTGGTATACTGAAAAGTAGCTTAGTCTAAATAACCAGATATTTTTTTTTCTTTTAGGCACATCAGATTAATATTGGTTATTATTTGACATTACTGTTTTTGTATGGAGTAGCACTTACTGAAAGAGGAAAGAAAGAGGTATGTAGCATGTGTTATTTGTCCCTTGTAAATCTTCTTACACTCACTGACTTCATTTTGACAAAAGGTTGATTTTAGAAATTCTCTAAATGTTCATTTTGAAACGTTGGCTAAAGATCAAAGTTCTTTTGTAAATAAGTATTTGAATCACTGAATACATTATCTCTGTGTGATCACAGGTGCTAGGGTTAGAGATGTGAATAAATGACTACATGACTGTATCAATATGAAAGCTGCTCTGACTTCTCCAGTTTGGAAAATAATTATTGTAAAAGAAAACAAATGCTTTTTATATCAGCCAAACCTAGTTTTATGTTACTACAGGATTACACAGAAGCAGAGAATAAATTTCTAGTGATGAAGATGGTGATCCAAGAGAATGAAATTTGTGAGAACTTTATGTCTTTAGTTTATTTTGGACGTGGTTTGCTTCGTTGTGCTCAGAAGAGGTAAGGATTTTAATAAACGGGCAGATCTTGCCTTTCAACTTTTAGCATTGTGAAATGGGATAAAGTTTTTATAGTATACCAGATATCATGACATTTGTGCTCTACTGGTTCTTCTTCACCTGTTCCTATAGGTAATAATTTATTTCATGTATTTGAGAATATTTAAATATCAAACTTAACAGTTCATGGCAATAAAAGGCAGTGTAGCAAAGACATGAGGAACATAGGCTTTGGAGTCTGACAGACCTGGGTTTAAATACATTTTCTGCCATGTACCCTATCTATGACCCTGAGAAATGTAATGTTACTCAGCCTTATTTTTTCTTACCTGTAAAATGGAACTAATAATAGTGCCTACCTTATAAGGATGTTGCAGATGATTAAATAAGTGCTCAGAACACAAAAATGCTAGGTTTAATAAATAAATGATGATTATAGTTATTAATACTGTCACCAGTGGGAATAGATGTTTAAGGTATAAATGAGCTTCTAAAGCATTGAAAGGGTCCAGGTGCTGGGTTTGGGAAATACTGGGGATTACACATTTAGTGTAATTGTGCAGACTATCTATTTACTTCCTATATGGAGATCCTTAGCTTTTGTAGCATAATTTATTGATTTTTTTTTTTAAAGATTTTATTCATTTATTTGAGAGAGAATGAGATAGAGAGAGCATGAGAGGGGGGAAGGTCAGCGGGAGAAGCAGACTCCCTGCCGAGCAGGGAGCCCGATGCGGGACTCGATCCTGGGACTCCAGGATCATGACCTGAGCCGAAGGCAGTTGCTTAACTAACTGAGCCACCCAGGCGCCCCTAATTTATTGATTTTATTTGCTAAGAATGTAGTATAGTCTAGAGATTGTGTGTGCTAAGTATTGGGGATATGAGAGTTTGCAAAATAGACAGTTCCTGTCTTCATGTAACTGATAGTATAGTGAAGTTTATAGACCTTAATCAAATAATCAGTTATACAAATAATTATGAAATATGATAAAGAGCTATGAAAGAAAATGCAATAAATAAATAGTCTTCACTGGACACCCAGTCCAGTTCTGGGAATCAGAAGTCTTCCTGAGGAAATCATGTGTGGCTGAGACTTTTGAAAGATGAATTTGGCAGCTGTGCCAATCCTTATGCAAGATTACTGCTGGGCCCAACCATGGGATTCCTAAAAGAGTCACCTCTGTGGGAGTTACCTGATTCTCTTGTAAGGTTTATCTTCTATCCTCTGGCATGCTTGTTTTTTACTTGTTCTACCCAGAAGACTTCCTGCTTCCCATTTACTAGCATGATGTCATCAATATAGTGGGCCAGTGTGATGTTTTGCAGAATTTCAGGATGGTCAGAATCTCTTTAGTCTATATCGTAAAGAGAATTCACATAGCTGTGAGACAAGACAAAGAATGTATACTGCTGTCCTTCCCTCAGATGTGTGAACTACTCTTTAGTCTCTTTACCGTTGGGCATTGGAGAGAATCTGTTTTCCATATCACTGATAACCAGAAAGCCCAGTCACATGATAGCATCATTTACTTTCATCCTTGGCCTACAGAGAACAGTTACCACTGAGCTGCTCAAAGACACTGGTGCCTTTCTCACTGTGTATTTCTTAACTGCTTTAATGGATGGAGTGTCTTCTGGGCCTTTCCAGGGAGCTTTGTCTAGTGGTGGCTTCTTTGGTCTTATGTAGGAAGTCCATTCTAACATCCTTATCTCCCTGAGCTTTCTTCAATACCCTGCCAAAAAATTTCCAGCATCTCCACCTCAATTACTGTAAGCCATTGTTGGATCCAAGCTTGACGTAGCCTCAGCAGCATGTTGGCTCAGGTGGCTCAGGTGTCCTTGCTAGGAAAGTAAATCTTGAACTATGGAGGAGTCATCCCATATCAACATACACTTCCCTATGCAGCTGTGTCTGTGTGTTGGTTTGGCACTCTTAAGATCCACTCCCACATGTGTTCCTGCCAGTATATACTTGTCAAGTTCTGCAATTCTTGTGGTGAATCAGCTTTTCCTTTAGGGGCAGGGACTCTATTTTCCCACTTGGGCTCTGCTTATACCCGATCCTAGAGTTATTGGTCTGTGAGCAATGAGAAGAGATAGGAGAGGATCTTGAGAAGGAAGGGCTTCATCTTTTGATATATGCACCTTAGATGATATTTTGGCTTGGTCAGTAAAGGGATTCTGTACTCCTCTAGCAAAAAAAAAAGGGGGTCCTTGTCAGCCAGAGGGTTCAGGACAATTTAGAGGTTTCATTTAAATGTCCCCATTTCAGATCTCAGGGTCGACTTGTTTCCTATCAAAGCCCTGATTCTAGCATAACAGTCCTGCTGAGGCAGTGCTTTTAGTCTCTGCTGTTGTTCTACCCTTGTGATTAAATACTGGGCCTCATTTTCAGCACAGTCTGCCCTTACAAGATTAGTCTTGATAAAGGTTTTTTAAAATGTTACCATAGAGACCTTTTAGCTTTCACAGAGTGTCCTGAATTGGTAATAGTCCTGTCAAGGAGGTGCATTTGGTCTCTTTTGCAGTTTGTTTCACCTTGTGATTAAATCTGGCCTGATTTTTCAGTACAGATTATCTTTATGACTGTAGGAGATGAGAGCCTTTTTAAATGCTGCCATAGAGTCCTCTGTCTTTCACAGTGTGCCCTGAGTCAACAGTTGGCTGACCTGTGCCTGTCATTCTCTTTCTTCAAGGCTTCCAAGACAGTAGACAAAAGCCAACCAACTCTACAATCCCTTTAATTACCATGGCCCCCATACTGTTCAAGCTTGAGCTACTACATAATCTATTGCCTCCCCTTCCACCTGTATTTCATCCCAATCTACCACAGGTGAGAGTCCTAGCATTTGTATTTCTATAGCATGCCAGAGGTTATCACCACCCTACTTACCACAAAAAAAAAAAAAAAAGGGGGGGGGGGTTGCTTATTGTCTTACTGGTAAACTATCTAGTTAGAGTCCCATTCAAACTAACCTTATTTTAAAATGCCTTGCAGATATAATGGAGGACTGCTAGAATTTCATAAAAGCTTACAAGAAATAGGAGATACAAATGATCATTGGTTTGACATAGATCCTACAGAAGATGAAGATTTACCTACAACTTTTAAAGTAAGAAATTGTTTAAGAACATTTCATCTGTGACTAATCAGAGTCATTTTTGGTGAAGTGTGGTCTGTTCTAACTTTGTCATATTCTATAGCAAGCACATTCTTTTGTTGGAAATTAGCTTTTTATATAAGAAACAACATTGATTCCATTACCTAGTGCAGAATGTAAGATTCAGCACAGAGAGAAGTGAGGTGGCTGGGTTAGCAAATAACAAGATTTGTAATATATACAAACAAGATTAAAAGCTATACCAGTCCAGTACTTCACATGGCTAGAGCTAAATGTAATAGTTAATTCTTTTTACTAATTATATTTACCATTATTTTGTTGTTGATTTAAATTTAAAAAGTACTAAGATAACTTGAAAAACTTATTTCAGAAAACTTGAAAGATATAAAAGTGCTCAAAGATAAAATCATCCATATTTCTTCAAATGGAGAAACTATTAGTATTTTCATTTATGTCTTTCCAGACACACATGTATAAACACTTGTACCTTTTATTTTTAGTAAATTGGAATGATGTTATGCACATTGATGTGTAGTTTGGAAATACATACTGTGAATTTCCCAGTAGTTAGATTATTGTACAGTATGATTTTTTTTCATGGTCTATCATGTAACTGTGCTTTAATTTGTGTAACCAGTTTCCTGCTATTGAACATTTAGTTTATCCTAAACATTCCAGTTTTTCACTATTATGTAAAGTGATCTTTGTGCATTTCCCACATAATTCCAATAGGACAAATTTCTAAAGGTGGAATAGTGAATCAAGTCTTTACACATTTGTAAAGTTGTTGATATATATCTTCGTATTTCTTTTCAAAGTTTGTACCAGTTTGTGTTCTTTTTTTCTTTTTTTTTAGAGGGAGAAAGAGGGCACACATGCGTGTGCACGTATGACCTGGGGGAGGGGCAAAGGGAGAGGGAGAGAATCTCAAGCAGACTTTGCACTGAGCAAGGAGTCTCACATGGGGCTCGGGGCTTGATCTCATGACCCTGAGATCATGACTAGACCCGAAATCAAGAGTCAGATGCTTAACCGACTGAGCCAACCAGGCACCCCACCAGTTTGTATTCTTAAGATGAAGTATGAGAGTTTCCATTTCCTCACACCTTCTTGGTATTCTTAATTCTGCGGTAATTTTTATCCATCTTTTAAGCCATATTAAAGTAACTTTTTAATTAGTTTAGTATGAAAATAGCTAAAGTAGGTTTCTCGTAGTGTTTGAATGATCTCTTTCCAGACTTTTACTTTAAACCTTTCTAGATCCTTATATATTGGCTGAGTTGAAAGCCAGATCCATTCCTCAAAGCAGATGTTTTGAAAAAATACAAAATTCAGTTTTCTTGGAAGCTATAGCAACTCAAATTGTATAAACCTAAAAATATAGCTTCAAAATATATGGGACAAAAACTGGTAACACTAGAAGGAGAGATAGAAAACTCTTCAATCACAGAGTACTATTTTAACATAGCTCTCAGTAATCAGTAGAAGCAAACACTTTGGCATTTGTCAGGAAAATCACATGACTTTAAACCTAGACTTAATAATGATTTTATATATTATTTTTAACATTAAACTTTTGTGCTTGCCTAAAGCAGTCCCTACTTGGTCTTAGTTTTCTCTTTTTCCTCCTCCTTTTAAAATATTTTTCTTTATTATCCAAATATTTTTAGTGAATTTTTGTTTCCAGCAAAATAATAGTTTGTTAAATAATATTAAAGTTTGTTAAATAATATTAAAAGACTTAACATTAACAGTCTGTGGTCCATCATCTCTGATTGTAGTTCCTAACTAGAGACACCTTCTTCCAGCTCTCTAGGCATATTTCTTTGATATATCTGTATCTTTTGAAAAGATGTGTACTGCTTTTTATAATACTTCTCCATTTTAGATACTATCTTTTGACTTGCCACTGTGGCAGATGAGGAGGGTTTATTAGCTCTCTTATACATCCCCTTTATACATACGCTTCTCTTTCCCCATCCTACCAATAGTTATACATTTTTATTAAATTTGCTTTAGGGTTTTCTTTTATTCCTTGGATTAACCTTCACTTCTATGTAGAATCCTCTGTTTCTTAGATCTCAGGTTTTTCTATTTTTAGGTTTACTCCTTGTTCTGGTGTTACAACTCATTCAGCAGCTTCTTAGAGAAGGGTATGACTGGGAGGTAAATTTTTTGAGACCTTTCAAGTCTTCAAAATAATTTATTTTTTGCACACTTTATTTATGTCTTGCCTGGGCATAGAATTGTAGGTTGTAAATTATTTTCCTTCATGTTTTCAGAGTGTTTCTGTTATCTCCTTGCTTCCAGTATGACTTTTGAGAAATCTGATGTTCTGATTCTCAATCTTTTGCTTATAACCTGTTTTATTTTTTTTTTTCTTTCTGGGAGTTTTTAGGATATTCTGTGTTCCCTAGTGTTCTGAGCTGTTTTGAAAATGTTCTGGGACATTCAAAAAATTTATTAGATGATTTTTTCATTTTATTTATGAAATGTTTGTTATTCAGATACTTGATATCTTTGACTAAATCTATGATTTTCTTGTTTTTTCCCCTATTTATTACATTTTATCTTTTTGTTTTATTTTCTAGGAGATTTTTCTCAACTGTAACTTTCTGCGTAGGCCTGATAATCAACCAGTGCACACTAGTGCTATCATATTAGTTGTTATAAGATTAAAATATTTATGTACTATTTCAAAAACAGTTGCTGCCATGGGTTTCTTGGGCACCCAGCCACCATTCCAGCTGCTTTGGACTTTCCACCAGCCCTCCCTCCCTGTACTTCTTTAAAATACAATAAAGGTTTAATGTCTGGTAGGGCAGAGTGCTTCAGTGACCCTGTTGTGGCTGTAGGCCAGCATGTTCTTAATCTGTTATGATTGGTGCCTGGTACCCCACCAAAAGTTTTGCTTCCCAGACATTGTGATTAGTTTTTTTAGGGCATTTAGAGGGCTGGCCTGTACCCCTTTATCCTAGGTGAGTTCTACCAAAGGCCTACCCTGCCCCATTTGCTCCTATCTTCATATATCCCCTTAGATAAACTCATCCTGTGGGGGGATATAGCAGGGTAGTGTCCTTTCATATGGTTATTTTTAACATTACCCTTGTTCCTATCCTTTTATTGAATTTTTAATTTTAATGATTATTTCAGCTGTTATCTACCAAGAGTTTCTGTTGTTACGAATGTTCCTTTTTTTTTTTTTTTTTTTTAAATGACAGTCTGTTTTTGTTTCATGAATGCATAATATATCAGAGGTAAATGTCAGCCAGATCCTGGAAGGCCTTATATAAGCCAAGTATGGGGTTCAGACCCTTTCTTGAAGTTAATATGAAACCCCTGAAGACTTTTAAACACTGGAATGATATAATCAAATTATAATAAAATGAGAAATAGGGAACAGATACACACTCATATACCTGTATATACCTGTCTATATGTATAGATGCACATATGCATGTGTGCCTCTCTGGGAGGTGATATTTAAGTGGGAACCAGAAGGTTGAGAATAGAACTAGCTCTGTAAAGACTGGGGGAAGAGTATTCTCGGTAAATGAAAAAGAGTGTGGGAAAGCCCTTAGGCCTTGACACACAAGTTTGAAGAACTGAAAAAATAAAACCATATGAATTTTATAATGAGCAAGGCTAGAGATGAATTCAAAGAGATGGCTAGATATACTGAATTTAGATTCTGCAGGTTCTGCAGAACCTTGCAGTCCGTCCATGGTAAGGGTTAAGACTTTATTTTAGGTACTGTGGGAAGCCATTGAAGGGTTTTAAGCAAGGAACTAACATTTTTTGCTTCTGTATAGAGAATACCTTGGAGCAGAGTAGGTGGGGAAGGGGGGCACCAGTTAGACAGCTATTACAGCTAATAATCTAGGTAAAACAGAGTGTTAGCAATGGAGATAGAAATGGAAGAATTTGCAATGTATTTTGAGAAAAGACGCAACAATTACTTGATGATGTATTGTGTGCAAAGGGTGTTGGAATCCCTTATGCCATAGATGACTTTAAGATTTCTGGCTTGAAGCTGAATAGATAGTGGTAGATGATATTGGTGTAAGTCCCATGGACCTGCTAAGTTTACTGCTTTCTCCTTAACATCCATAACATCCCTTAACTTCCATAACAACCTGGCTTATAACAGGCACTCAGTAAATATGTTGAATGAATGAATGCCAAAAACTAGAGGCAAGAGATAAGGAGTAAAGAACAAGGAACAAAAGAATTAAAAAAGGAAAAAAAAAAAAACAACTAATAGTTACAAATTGTAGTTAGTGTTCTAAAGAAGACAAGGGGCAGGGTAGAGAAAATGGAGAACACAGATAAGTATACTCATATAGCTGCATATAGGCTTATGTATATATGTGGCATATATTTGGTGGGTGTGTCAGTAGATCAATATTGAACTATTAAGTTTGAGATCTGTGAAACTGCAGTAGTTATATACATTCTGTGAGCCTATTTCTTTTTTCTGCATTTCCACTTGGCTATTGGCTATGCTGACAGAATATACTACCTTCATATGACAGGTCCTTAAATGCCTTTCTCTCTTATCTTGATATTTAAAACATTTTAGTTGACTTGGTCAAAACATCTTTATTCTTCAGTATCAGCTATCAATTTAAAATTCTGAATGCCATCAAAGGAATGTTATGAATGGTGACTAGATTTATCAAAGTCTGTAGGAGCTTATTTGTCATGTTGTATATTCTCAGTATATTAGAAATACTATTTGAAATCTTGTAATACTCTCTTTCTAAGGGATAAGTTTTAAGGACCTGGTCTAAGGACCTGCTTAACATAGAGTTCATAATGTGTTTCACCTACATTTAATCAGCATTTGAAAATAGGAAATTGCATTCCAAGTTATAACTCTGAACATTGGAAGCATATTTCTGTATGCTACGTCTATCCATAATGGCAGTGAGTGGCATATTGCACCACTCCAGGAATCCCACTGCCAATATGGTGTTTTGGGGACCAGTTCTAGCAGATCCTCCTGGGCTCCCGTGATGTGTGTGTGTGTGTGTATGATAGTTTTTAATAGGAAGTAGTTTTTAATAGGAACATGCCAGGTGTTATGCTATGAGTTGGGATGGTGAAGAGAGGTACAGCTTCAGACATAGACTTTTTTCCTTTCTCCATGTTTATGTTCAGTAATAAACCCAGTATTTCTAATTTAGGGCCTTCCCATATATTGTTTACTTTGAATGAGGAAAATATGTTACTGTTTTTTTATTTTAAAAAACATACAATGCCTTCAAAAAGGGAGATAATAAAATGGACATATTATTTAAGGTAAAATATTGGAAGTGTTGCCGTCTTGTTACTAATAATTCATGAGATTTTTTTAATTTTTAAAATCTAGGATCTTCTTAATGATTTTATCAAGACAACAGAAAATAATATAATGAAGCAGACTATTTGCAGTTATCTAGATTGTGAACGATCTTGTGAAGCTGACATTTTAAAGAACACCAATTACAAGGTAATATAAATTTAAGTATTTTTAAAAATGAAATTATTAAAAAAAATTAAAAAAATGAAATTATAAAATTAAACTTAGATAAAAATTACTGTCATCATGCATCAAAATATTGTTTAAAAAGAGTACTTAGGGGTGCTTGGGTGGTTCAGTCGGTTAAGCGGCTGCCTTTGGCTCAGGTCATGATCCCAGGGTCCTGGGATAGAGCCCCGCATTGGGCTCCCTGCTCAGCGGGGAGCCTGCTTCTCCCTCTCCCTCTGCCTGCTGCTTCCCCTGCTTGTGCTCTCTCTCTCTCTCTGTCAAATAAATAAATAAATAAATCTTTAAAAAAAATAAAAAGAGTTCTTAGTTTAATTATAGTAGTAATGCAGTTAAGAAGTTGAATATCTCGGGGTGCCTGCATGGCTCAGTTGGTTAAGCATCCAACTCTTGATTTCAGCTCAGGTCATCATGGAAAAGGCGCAACAATTACTTGATGATGTATTGCATGCAAAGGGTGATGGAATCCATTATGCAATAGATGACTTTAAGATTTCTGGCTTGAAGCCGAATAGATAGTGGTGGGGAATCTGCTGGAGATTCTCTCTCTGCCTTTCTGTCCCTCTGCCCCTCCCCCTGCTTGAGTGTGAACCTGCACTCTCTCCACCTCTGTCTCAAATAAATAAATCTTTAAAAAAAACTGAGTATCTCAAAGAACTTAGATTCATAGTGAGCAGAAATTACATATATCCTGTGAGTCAATAAAAAATGAATCGATTTTGCTAGGGATTTTGTAATATTCACATGTCTCTGTAGTTATAGTTAATGTCCCTGCAATCATAACAGTAAAAATTATGTAAAATATTCTTTATAGTTTGAAATGTTATAGGTTGAGAATATTAGCATTTTACTAAGGAGAAAGGTTGTTACTCTTCAAGAATTCTGTTACTAAGTAAGTGATCGTTATCTGTTGAATGGGTCTTGGGCAAGCAAAATGAAACCAGCCTGGATTTGAAGAAATTCAGCAAAGTACATCAAATCTAGTTGTCTCTGGCTATATCAGAATAAGGCTGTGCGAAATCACAAGATAGGATGAGATGTGACCATCAGTGTCAATTTGACACCACTTCTTTCATATAATGGAAATCCAGTTGCAAGGCATGATGTATACATTGAGTGGTGGGGGGAAAAATCCAAAATGTATTCATTAGAGTAACACAGGTATTGGGAAGTGAGCCTGGTGAAGTGGGGTGCTTAGGGTGGGGGCAAGTTGGGTCTGGTTTAGGTGACATGGTGGTATGGTCCTAAGGTTTCCCAGGAAGGCTTCCAGGGTTCCAGTCACATGGACAGCATGTAGCAGCAGCAGGTCCTGGCCACAAAGTTTAGATCTTTGTCTTCCAAGTAGTTTACCTATTTAAAGGAAGCAGGACTGTAGTTCCCAGGGAGTACATACTGGGAAGGACTAGAAATTTATACCTTGGGATAATACAGTAGCTGTTATTAATATTGCAGATCAGGTCTAATGATTGTTAACAGAGATGCCAGGGGAAAATGGTATGGAATTGGAGCTGGAGGAAAAGAGAAATGTAAAAATGGAGGTGAAGAGGGGTAGATAACATATTCCTCTAAAAAGGTCACTCACCAAATTTCTGATATTTTGTTGTATCAGAACAACAGTATATGTGTCAGTATATGGAAAATATTACATTGGCTTATTCCCATCACTGCCTTTTCTTTTTGTCCTAATGCTTCTGTCTTTAGTGATGTAAAAAATGGACCTATGAAAAATGACTTATAAAGTTCTTTGATTACTAATGATCTGTTGATAAATTTTGAATGCCATGTAAAACTCACCTAGTTACAGCATAATTTTGAAAGTCACTTAAGGTGTTCATGTCTAAATAAGTGAATGAATGAATGAATGAGACTTACAGTAGTATTTTCTATACCTACATGAATTATTATTTCCATATCAACAGCTTACTTTTGTCTTTTCCAGGGATTTTTTCAATTAATGTGCAGTAAAAGCTGCTGTGTTTATTTCCATAAAATTTGTTGGAAAAAGTTCAAGAATTTAAAATATCCAGGTGAAAACGATCAGGTATTTGTTTTTCCTTCAAAACTTTACAGCATTTCTTCCTTTATCCATCCCATTTCTTCCTGTTCACATCCTCTGCTTTTTTTCTCACTCTATTTTTCTTTCCCTAATGTCTCTGATGCTCTTCTCCTCATTATTCTTTGTTCATCATCACCATTTATTAAACACATCTTTGCAGGGGATACTCTGCTAGTTGCTTTGGTTAGTAATTTCTGTCAATTTGTTCCCTTCCTTTTAGAAGTTTATGCTCTTAAAAATAGAAATATTGTGGGATGCCTGAGCGGCTGAGTGAGTTAAGTGGCTGTCTTTGGCTCAGGTCATGATCCTAAGGTCCTGGAATTGAGTCCCACATCGGACTCCTTGCTTGGCAGGGAGCCTGCTTCTCCCTCTGCCTGACACTCCCCCTGCTTGTGCTCACACACACTGATTAAAAAAAAAAGAAAAATTTAAAAAAATAGAAATATTGTGTGTATTCACATAAAAGACATAGAATCAAAGAATATAATTGCTAAACAAAAAAATGGAAAGGACATATACAATTTTAGGATAGTTTCTTTTTTAAGGGATAGAGAAAAATAATAAAGTTTATAGTCTTCAATCATATATTTGTAATTATTTATATTTACCTAAAGTAATATAACTAAATTAAATTCTTATGAAAGTAGAAATCCAAAGCCCAATTCTATATTGATTACTCTTTAGTGAGCTAATGGCCATAAGTTGGGTTTATACTGTTTGGTTCTAGAGTGCTTATATTGTGCAGACAACAGAAAACCTTTATAAAGCAATTGTGGCAAAGTAGAAAGAGCACTGTATATAGAGTTGGGTGATCTGGGTTCAAGTCCAGATTGAGCCACTTACTTTTTTTTTTTTTTTTACATTAGGCTGGTGATTTAGTCATTCAGAGACTCAGTTTTCTAAACCATAAAGTGAGAATAGTACTACCTACTTCTTAAGATTGTGAGGATTACTAGATAAAACGTGAACTTGCATTGTACACTAAAAATCATTGTGTGAAGTGTTGTTAATTCATTTTTTTAAGCAACATATGAATACTTTTCACTTTCTTTGATTGTTAGGGCAATCAATATAGCTCAACCTCAGAAAAAGAAGTACAAGAAAACTAAATAACTTAACCAGGGGAAATAGCAAGTTCAGAACCAGAGAAAGGAGTCAACATTTTTATTCTTTTCCCTGGAATCCTCATATATCTGGTAGATATTCAGTATTCCTTTTTACACTTGCTTAATCAGTACATTTCACTTGAAGTTGCTTTCCCTAGGGGCAGTGAATACATTTTAGGCTGTTTTTGGTACTTGAAGACTTTGAAATAGAAATGATGAGACAGAAAAGTGTGATCATGCATTTTAAATAGGAAATCCATTGATACATGAAATGGACTATCTTTAAACAGCTAACTCTCAAATGTTTATCCACATCTTTTGTTTTACCATCTAGCAACATCTGCTTTTAACTTTAATCAGATTTGCACATTAGTGATTTTTTTTCTATTTCTATTTTATATTTTTTCTATTAGTATTTTTTTATGATTTTTTTTATTATGTTAGTTACCATACAGTACATCATTAGTTGTTTTTTTTTTTAGATATATTTTTTAAAGATTTTATTTATTTGAGAGAGAGAGAATGAGAGAGAGAGAGCATATGAGAGGGGGGAGGGTCAGAGGGAGAAGCAGACCCCCTGCTGAGCAAGGAGCCCGATATGGGACTCGATCCCGGGACTCCAGGATCATGACCTGAGCCGAAGGCAGTCGCTTAACCAACTGAGCCACCCAGGCGCCCCATCATTAGTTTTTGATGTAGTGTTCCATGATTCATTGTTTGCCTATAGCACTCCATGCTCCATGCAATACATGCCCTCCTTAATACCCATCACTGGGCTCACCCATCCCCCCCCCCCCCTCCCTTCTAAAACCCTCAGTTTGATTCCTGGAGTCCATAGTCTCTCATGGTTCGTCTCACCCTGATTCCCCCGCCCCTTCATTTTTCCCTTCCTTCTCCTAATGTCCTCCATGCTATTCCTTATATTCCACAAATAAGTGAAACCATATGATAATTGTCTTTCTCTGTTTGACTTATTTCACTTAGCATAATCTCCTCCAGTTCCATCCATGTTGATGCAAATGTTGGTTGTTTTTTCTATTGATAATTTTAGACCTTTAGTGGGAAAAAATGTTTGAAGGAAGGATGTACAGGTGACATGGTAAGGATGCTACAATGTGATGTACCTGGAATTGTTAAAATTTTGGTGAGTATCTTTTCTTATTTTTTTGTTTGCTTTCACTGGAATGGTATTTTTTACTTCAAACAGATTTGAGAATCATAATAATGGTATTCTAGTCATATTTTTTCTCTTTGATGATGACTAAGCTCTCTGACCTTCCTATTGCTTTGATTTCTCCAAAGTACTATTTATGTGGTCCTTAGGAATTAAAAAAAAAAAAAAATTAAAAATAAAGACACACGGGGGAGGGAGGGAGAGAGACAAAGCTGGCAATGGCTGTACCAATGAGGAAAGTCTGTCATAAACTGAGAATGATAATCTAATTCTGTGCCATCCAAGGTTAAAAACAATTTTAGACTTTCTGAACTTCTTTTAGTCTGTGAGCATCTTCCCATGAATATATCTGTAGAACATATTGTACCTGTTACATACTCAAATGGTATCCACTTAATTTTTTTTATTTAATGAAATAACTTGTTGAATTTTCAGTATATAAGTAAATAAACCAAAATTAGAAATATGTATTATTTCTTTCTTCACATATATATATTTTTGTATTTCAGATTCAGCATTTAAATCCTATACTGATATATAATAGGATTGCTTTTTCAGATCAACTCTAGTTTGTTGTTTGATTAGGATTGCTTATGGCTCACCTTGTTACTTCTGTTTTATTTGTTTTGAAACCTCTATAGCTTCATTCTGTCTTTTTTCAAATATTAAGGCTAAGAAGTAACACTAAAGAATTTTGAAAATTGAACTACTTTAGGGCTATTTTTTTTCCATCACTTGCAGTTTGAAGTTGTGAGAAAGGATGAATATATAACCATTGAAAATTTAGGAGCAAGGTAAGCTTGAAATAAAATATTCATTTTCCTGAGCATGTATATATTTTTTACTTGCTGCTTTTTTCTGTTTCTGTTCATTTGTTGGAGCTCCATTAAGTTTAAAGGTAGTATTAGCTGTATGAAAAAATTATATTTGGTTGACATTTATTTCCCCCTCTCTCCCCACTTTGTAGACATTTAAATTCTAAAGTAAATAAGAGTAAATTAGGTGGATACTTTTCCCTTAAGTATGAAAATAATCCTTTCTTGAAAACAAAACATATTTTTCTTTTTTTTTTTTCTTTTTTTTTTTTTTTTATTTATTTATTCATGAGAGACAGACAGAGAGAGAGAGAGGCAGAGGGAGAAGCAGGCTCCCAAGGAGCAGGGAGCCCGATGCGGGACTCGATCCCAGGACCCTGGGATCATGACCTGAGCTGAAGGCAGACGCTTAACCATCTGAGCCACCCAGGCGCCCCACAAAACATATTTTTCTTAAAGTTATTTAAATCAGGTTGTTATGATATAAAAACTTTCTCTTAGCTTTCAAAACTCATCCAGGCCTCCAAGCTTGTCTGACAATTAGAATTTTCTTATTTCTTGGATGAGAAAACTATATTGCAGAGGAAGATACAGTATAAGCTGGGAACTCAAAGAGGTATAGAGCATTATTGCTATTGAAATTAGAAATTTCAATATAAAATATTCTCCTAATTCTTTGATTCTGTAAATTTCTACCATTTTTCAGTCTACCAGGAATATGGCATTGATTTCTAAGACATCAGTTTTCCTTCATGAGTTAATGAAAACCCAAGTCTTTACCTCTAGCACAGGTTCCACTCCTAAAATCTAGATCTATTATTGGTGTACTAAATAGCTCCACTTCTTTTTTCCAAAAATATCTGTAGTTCAGCATGCCCACAAATGGACTTGCAATCTTTCTTCCCAACACTGCTCTGTAATTTTTTAAAGTCCAGTCAATTCAGCTTCTTAAAAATATTATAAATGCCTCCTTACTTCTGTCCCTACATTTGCATTAAACTAAATGAAGTTATTATTTCTCACTTGGAATTCTGAAACCGCTTCTAAATGGCCTTTTTGTTCTTAGCCTTACCTTTCTTCACTTGTGTTGTTTACATAGCCATCAAGAACACTTCTCAAAAATGAAAATGGAACTATATCACATCTCTGTTTAAAAATCTTTCAGAGGCTTCTCATGGCTTTTAATTTAGTTCAGACTTCTTAGGTTGGCTCTTTAGATGACTTTGTCCCTGCTGCACTCACTAGTGTCCTCTCTCGTCATTCTTTTCTTACTGTATATGCACCAACTATACCAAGCTTCTTTTAATTCTTAAGTATGCCATCTATTGGACCTCCAGGCCTTGCTTGGATACTCTACTCCTTTGGCTTTGCCTGATTAAAATTTTTGGAAAGACTTACTTACATTAGGTTAGGTGTATCTATCACATGTTTCCTTTACTTCTTCTATCAAAAAATTTACTGTTGATCCTGGAACAATATGGGGGTTAGGGGTGCTGACCCTCCCTGCCCCCCACAATCAAAAATTTGCATGTAATTTTTGACTCCCCCAAAACTTAACAGGCTACTAACAGCCTGTTGTTGACTGGAAGCCTTACTGATAGCATAAATAGCCAACTAACACATATTTTGTATATGTATTATATACTGTATTGTTAAAAAAAAAACTAGAGAAAAGAAAATTGTAAGAAAGAGAAAATACATTTATACTGAATTTACCAAAAAAAAAAAAAAAATCCATGTAAAGTTCAAACCATGTTCAAAGGTCAACTGTACTAAGTTTTATTATACTTTCTTGGCTATCTTCTCCATTTGACTGTAATCTCCTTGAAGGCAAGCACTTTATCTTGCTTACTAGTATATTCCTAGTGCATAGCATAATGCCATATGGGTGCCTGACATATAGCTGGTACCCAATGAATATATGACAGATGTAGAGGTTCTGAATTCCATTATTCTGCAATGGGTATGTTACTTTTATTTTGACAGTCAATTAACTTGGATATGAACTGTGAACTCTTTTTTGGGGGGGGGGGGTTCAGTCTCAGTTCGGATCTTTTGCCTTCACCTGAGCTGCTTTGAGTGTTCCATACATGTGTGGTTCGGCAGTCAGAGGTCTGGCTAGAAACAATTGGGGATCTCTTCTCTGACTCTTTCCCTTTTGGGGTTCCCCTGCTCTCTTCAGTAGCCATGGTTCCCAGGCTTCAATTTTCTGGTTCCTGCAGTGGAGGAGACTTTTGTTTTCCACCAGGCTATACCTAGCCCCAGGCTAAAAGCTCCAAGATAGGTGAACTTACCAACATTTCATCCAGCCCTCTCCTCCTCTCCCCTGAGCATGTACTCTCTCAGCAGAGTTGGTCTTTTCTTTCTACTCTCCAGTGCCTCAGGGAGCTGCGCCCAGGTTCTTTAGTTGTTTTCTGTGGGAGAATCCTCTCGTAACCGGATCTCAGTACCCAAACTGGAAGAGCTACTTCATGGGGTTTTATGAATGAAAAACAGGATGGTGCTTTATTGTTATTAAAATATATATAAGGAAAAGCTCACAAAATACAAATGCAGAGTTTAACAGTTATCATAAAGCAAACACCTTTGTATCCCCACCCAAGTTTTTTTTTTTTTTTTTTTTTAAGATTTTATTTATTTATTGGACAGAGAGAGACACCGCGAGAGAGGGAATACAAGCAGGGGAGGGGGAATGGGAGAGGGAGAAGCAGGCTTCCCACTGAGCAGGGAGCCCGATGTGGGGCTCTATCCCAGGATCCTGGGATGATGACCTGAGCCGAAGGTAGACGCTTAAGGACTGAGCCACCCAGGCGCCCCATATCCCCACCCAAGTTAATAGGATTTTGCCAGCACTCCAGAAGCACTCACTGTGCCTGTCTCCCCAACTCCTCATCTTCTCCCTAGGTAACTGTTATCCCGACCATCACAGTCATCCTTTTCTTGCTCTTCTTTATAAAAGTGCCATTTATAAATGCATTTCTAAACACTGAAGTTCTTTTTATAGGTCAGGTTTTTCAAGCTACAGTTTATATACAGTAAAATTAAATCTTTAGAAGTAAACATTTAAATGAGTTTCTGTGTATACAGTTGAGTAACCACTACCATGATCAAGATACAGAATACTTTTATCTTCCCAAAAGTTTCCCCCAAATCTCTTTTGTAGTCATTCCCCTCTCCCAACCTCTATACCTGGGTAACCACTTATATAATATCTTTTCTGATAGTATTGCTTTTTACTGTCCTTTAGTAGGAAAGTCTTTTGCATCTGAACTTTTTCACTTAGCATAATGCTTTTGAGATTCATCCATGTTATTGCATCTATCACTAGTTTATTTTTGTTTATTGCTGAGTAGTCTTCCATTGTATAGATGTACCACAACTTATTTATTCATTCAACAGTTGATGACATTTGAGTTGTTTCTGGTTTGGGCTATTATGAATAAAGCCGCTATAAATATTCACATATATACTCTTTGTATAGACGTATGCTTTCATTTCTCTTGTGCAAATTCCTAGGAGCAAGAGTACTGAGTCATATGGTATATGTTTAAGGTTAAAGAAACTAACTTCCAAATGGTTTTCAAAGCAGCTGTACATTTTACCATTCTCACCAGCAATATTGGAGAGTTCTAGTTTCTCTGCAGGTGTGTAGTGGTGTATTATTGTGGTTTTAATTTGCATTTGCCTAATGACTAATGAAGTTGAATATCTTTTCATGTGTTTGCTACCCATATATCTTCTTTGATGAATTATCTATTCTAATTTTTTGCCCATTTTTTTCATTGGATTGTTTGTCTTATTTTGAGTTATAAGATTTCTTTGTATATTCCAGATAAAAGTTCTTTATCTAGTATGTATTTTAAAAATATTTTATCCTAGCCCATGGAATGTCTTTATTTTCTTATCTTTCAAAAAGCACAAATTAATAATTTCAGTGAAGTCTTATGTTTCTTTTATGCTTAATGTTTTTTGTGTTTTTAAGAAAAATTTTTCCACCCCCAAATCAAAAGATTTTCTCCTGTATTTTTTCTAACAGTTTAAAAAGTTTTAGGTTTTACATTTAGATTTATAATCCATTTTCAAGTTAATTTTTGCATATGGTGTGACAATAAGGGTCAAGGTTCATTCTGTCGCATCTATATACATATATGTAATCTATAGATTATATATATTGTCCTTCTGAACTCATTTTTGTGCTCCATTCATTTATCTGTCCATTTACCAATACCACACTATCTTCATTACTATGGCTTTGTACTATCTTATGAAATTAGGTGGTGTGAGTTCAACTTTGTTCTTATTTCTCAAAACTATTTTTTTCTGTTCTAGATCCTTTGCTGTTTTATAATAAATCTAAGAAATACCTTATAAAATTCTTCAAACTTTTTGCTGGGATTTTGATTGGGATTATGTTCACTCTGTAGATCAATTTAGGAATGATTTGCTCTTAACAATATTGAGGCTTCCCATCCATGAACATGGACTATAATTTCATTTAATTATATCTTCTTTGATGTTGCACAGGAATGTTGTATAGTTTTCTGTGTACAGTATCGTAAATATTTTGTCAGATTGTCCCTATTTGTTTTTTTATGCTGTTGCAAATGATATTTTTAAAATTTTAATTTCTAGTTATTATATAGAATTGTATATACTGAACATGTATTCTGTGACTTGGTATTTAATCATTCCAATAGCATTTTGTAGATTCTTTGAGGTTTTCTACAGATGATCATATCATCTGTGGCTGAAGACAACTTTATTTCTTTTTTCCAATTTATATACTTTGTGTTTATTTTTCTTTACTTACTGCACTGGTTAGGTCCTCTGGTACAATGTTAAACACAAGTGGTAAGAGTAGACATCATTGCCTTTTCTAGATCTTAGAGAGAAGACCACTTTTTTCCATTTAGTATGTTGTTAGCTGTAGATTATAGTTGAGCTTTTTTTAGGATGAAGAAATTCTTTTGTTTTCCTGCTTTTCTGAAAATTTTGATCATGAATGGGTATTGAATTAATGCTTCTCTGCATGCGTTGAGATGATCATATGGTTTTCTTCTTATTCTTTAATTTGTTAATATGCTGAATTACATTCACTTATTTTGAAATGCTGTTATCAGACCAGATTGGGCACCAACCTTACTTTCCTGGGATAAATAACAGTTGGTCATGATCTATTTATTTTTTCCATATTGCTGCTGGTTTTTTCCCCCTATAATAAGTCTTAAAAATAAAAAAACTTAAGATTTATTTATTAGAGTGTGCATGAGCCCGGGGTGGGGGGGAGAGGGAGGGTTGGGTGGAGAGGCAGTGGGAGAGGGAGAGAATCTCAAGCCGACTCCCTGCTGAGTGCGGAGCCCAAACAGGACTTGATCCCAGGACCCTGAGATAATGACCTGAGACGAAATCAAGAGTTGGACATTTAACCGACTGAGTCACCCAGGTGCCGCTTTCCTAGCTCTTTAAAGATATAACATTATATAAGTTTAAGGTATACAAAGTGATGATTTGATACACGTATATGTATTGTGAAATGATAACCACAGTAAGGTTAGTTAACTGTGTGAGGTGATGGATGTGTTAACATTTTTCATGTGTATTTGTGATGAGAACTTTTAAGATCGACTTTCTGGGGCGCCTGGGTAGCTCCAGCCAGTTGAGCGTCAGACTCCTGGTTTCGGCTGGGGTTGTGATCTCAGGGTCATGAGACCAAGGCCCATGTCGGGCTCTGTGCATAGCATGGAATCTGCTGGAGATTCTCTCTCTCTGCCTCTCCTTCTGCTTCTCCCCCTGCTCACATGCATGCTCTCTCTCTGTCTCCCTAGAATAAATCAATAAGATCTTAAAAAAAAAAAAAAATTTTCTTAGCAACTTTCGAGTATACAAACAGTATTGTTAACTATAGTCACTGTGCTGTACACTGGAATTGGATCCCCAGTTTGTACCCTTTGACCCCCTTATCATTTTCCCCATACCCTCATCCCTGGCAACCACTATTTCACTTCCTGTTTTTGTGAATTTGGGGGGTTTTAGCTCCCACATATATGTGATATCCTATAGTATTTGGCTTTCTCTAGCTGGCTTATTTCACTTAGCATAATGCTCTCCAGATTCATCCATGTGGTCACTAATGGCTGGATTTCCTTCTTTTTTATAGCTGAATAGTATTCCTGTATGTGTGTGTGTGTGTGTGTAAATCATATTTTGCTTATCCATTCATCCATGTTAGACATTTATAGTTTTCATGTCTTGGCTATTGTAAATAATACTGCAGTGAACATGGGGATATGGGTATCTCTTCAAGCTAGAGATTTCATTTCCTTTGGATATATAATATATACCCAAAAGTGGGATTGCTGGATCAATTCTGTTTTTAATTTTTTGAGGACCCTCCATACTGTTTCCCCTAGTGGCTGTATCAGTTTACATTCCCACCAAAGGGGTTCCTGTTTCTCCCTATCCTGGCCAACACTCATTATCTTTTGTGTTTGTGATAATAGCTAATCTTAACAGGTGTGAGGTGATATCTCATTGTAGTTTTGATTTGTATTTTCTGGATGATTAGTGATGTTGAGCATCTTTTCATGTACCTGTTAGTCATTTTTATCTTCTTTGGATTAATATATGCATGGTATATCTGTTTGCATTTATTTACCTCAACCTGTATATATGTCTATTTAAAGAGAGTTTTTATAGACAGCATAGGTCTTGCTTCTTTATATCCAACTTGACAATGTCTGTTGTTAAATTGGAATGTGTAGTCCATATAAATTTGCTGTAGTTATTGATACTTATGTTTTTTATGCTTACCTATATATTATTTGTGTGATGCATTCTTACAGTTTTTCCATTCATTGCTATAATTTTATTGTAAGGCTGTACTACTTTAATTACACTGGTAGATATATGGGTTATTTCTGAATTCTGGCTGTAACAAACAGTGCTATGATGAACATGGCTGGACATGTCTCCAGATGTATATGTGCAGAAAGTTTTCCAGAATTTATACCTAGGAGTAGAACTGGTAGGCCATTTGTCCATATCTTCCAACTTTACTAGATTTTGCTGAACTGTTTCCCACAGTGGTTTTGCCAATTTACACTCCCACCACCAAAATCCCTTTTGCTCAGTATCTTCACCAGTACTTCATACTGTTAAGAGTTAAAAATGTTTCCAGTGTAGTGGTTGGTTGGCAGTGTTACGGTGCTGGAGATAAAACAGTTAACAATAAGCATCACCAAAATCTCTGTCCTCATTAAACAAACATTCTGTGGTGGTATTGTCCCATTTTTGTTTGTTTTCTGTGGGAGATTTCATCTCAGTGCCAAGTCTCAAGTTTTTCATCTGTTTTATGGCAACATTTACTTAGTGTTTCGTCTATTTAATAAATTTTGCTACTTTTAACCTAATTTTTTCCTAGTTACTTGTATTGCTGTTATGCTCGTTTCTTTGTTGCTCCTTTTTTGTTGTTTTTTTCTTTTTTAAATCACTAGTCATTGAATGAGTTGAATTTCCTTGGAATAGTGATTGGTAGAAAGATCTTATGTTGGAGGGGGTTCTGGAAGAAGTTACGGATTTGCTGGTTTTTTTTACAATGTTTCTGCTGCCATATAGCCTTTTTACGAATAAGCTAGTCCCATGATTTTTTTTTTTTTTCTTGATATAAATCTAGCAGATCTGTTTGTCTCATAATTCCAATGAAAACGACAGTGTGGGGTTGTCATTGTTGGTGGGTTTTGTTCATTCCTTTTTCTTCTTTGTTTTTAAGTTTTTCCAGGAGAAGAAAGTGCTCACTTACTTAGCCATGCTGATGTCAGAAATCTTGATTGACTTTGGTATTAACTGTAACTTAATTTTTTTCTACTTGCAGTTATAAAAAGTTAATGTCTCTGAAAATCACTGATACTGATATAAGACCGAAGATCAGTTTAAAATTTAGTACAAAAGGTACTGTTTTATTCTTCTATGCCTCCTCTTAAAAACTGTATTAAAAGTTTTGACTTGCTCTGTACAGTATCATGCCATTAACAACCATGTGTTTATGTTTATCATTCACTGGGCTTGGGTTTACACTAAGTAAGCATCACTTGGCATAGGCTGGAATTCATGGACAGAAATCAGCAGGTAAATGGGTCTTATATTACCTTGGCATCCTGTAGAGAAGTCTGCTAGGTCTGGTGTATATAGCTGTGACTACACACTGAGATTGGACTCCAGCAGGTGTTCCCTACCAATGCCTCCTCTCCTGTTGCATTCCCTGTTAATAGAGCTAAATGGAAGGCATGAAGATTTTGGGCTTAAGGCCATGTAGTCTAAACTTAGGTGCCAGTTGTTTAGGAGCATGCTAAGAAATGCCAGCCTCTCAGCACTTGGATACTTTAGGGCTCCTAGTCCCATGGAAGAATAGTTGGGTGTCAGTCGTCCTTGCTAGGGGGAAATGAATGTTCTTGATCCCAGCCAGTGTTTTATTTGGCTGCCGAGAGAAAGCTCCTTGGGTCATTTGCTTTGTAACCTTGCTTGCCTCCATGGTGTATGTCAAGTATATCAAACCAGAATATTAGTTTTAAAATTTCTTGAAACATAGAATCATGAAGGATAAAATAATAAAGCTGCATTTTATGATAAATATGTATTTGGGTATTCATACAAAAAATACACCATCATATATCAAGTTCTTATTACTTTCTAATTCACCTCAGTCTACTTTCTTCCTTCGGAAGTGATATTAAGCCAGAAAAATACAAAGTAGTTCATTCTCATGCTTTATTCCATTTCACTGATGAAATATCTAAATAAACTTAGTCATTTATTTTTTGAGAGGGTAAGAACATCATCATGAGGTCAGTGTGTCTGAAACTTTAACATATATTTAAATCATCTGGTGATTTTGTTACAACGTAGGTGCCAATTCAGTAGCTCTGGGTTGGGGGCGGTGGCGGGAGGGATGCTTAGATTCTGCATTTCTAACAGGCTCCTGTAGCGATGCCACTGCTGGCCTGTGGACTACACTTTGAAGAGTAAGGCATTAGGTCACTTTATGTTTTTTGAAATAGTTCTGTATTGTCTAATATGGTAGCCACTAGCCATATGCAGCTATTTAAATTAAGAAAAAGATATAATTCAAATTCAGTTCGTCAAAAAAGCAGCATTTCCAGTGTTCAGTGGCTAGTAGACCAAATCTAAAACATTTTAATCACAGAAAGTTCTACTGGACAGTGCTGATTAAAATAAAATATAGTTGCTTAAATAAAGTATAATTAAACACTGGCAGTTACCATTCTTGACAATCTTCAGAATTTTCAAAGGCCTAATATTTTTTATGCCATTTGGTTGCCAGAGCCATTTACTTGAACAAAACCCTGGATGGTTGAAAGGCTTCTGTGGTGATTAGTCTTTGTGATTTCTTTTGCTTGGGAATATATTGTTTTTTGTTGGGATTTTTTGACAGCTAGACAGCAGCATGATTGTTGAGCACTGGCTGTGGCAAAGCACTGTATTCTACTTCATTCTTTTGGAATAGTCCCTGTCCTACAGGAGCTTAGGATGTAATACGAGAGACCACATAGAAAAAGAGCATTAATGTGGAATGTTTGACTTCTCAAAATTCATTTTCAGATGAAATGCCTATCTTCAAACTTGATTATAATTATTTCTATCACCTGCTTCATATAATTATCATTTCTGGTACTGACATTGTCCGGCAAATATTTGATGAGGCTATGCCACCCCCTCTTTTGAAAAAAGAGCTTCTTATACACAAGAATGTGCTGGAACCCTACTACAACCATCTTTGGACCAATCACCCTTTGGGTGGAGCATGGCATCTGCTTTATCCCCCAAACAAGGAGCTACCACAGTCCAAACAGTTTGACTTGTACCTCCTCTTAGCTCTCATAAAACATTTGAATGTATTCCCTGCACCCAAAAAAGGCTGGAATATGGAACCACCATCTTCTGATCTCTCTAAGTCTGCAGACATCTTGAGGCTGTGCAAATACAGGGATATCCTCCTTAGTGAGATTTTGATGAATGGTCTCACTGAGTCACAATTCAATTCAATTTGGAAAAAAGTTTCAGATATTCTTCTGCGCCTTGGGATGAAGCAAGAGGATATTGAGAAAGTGAAGGAGAATCCCATTGAGAATATCTCCCTTGATTACTATCAACTGTCCATCTACCTAGGCATACCAGTACCAGAAATCATCCAGAGGATGTTATCCTGCTATCAACAAGGTACAAAATAATTACTTACTTCAGCTGGTAAACCTTCACTGAGTATCTGCCATGTGCCAGACACAGTGCTAAGGGCAGGAGATTCAGTGAGCTCACATTCTTGGGAGGATAGACTCATCAAGAAACTAATAAAAATCATAGTGCTAGAGATGTTCCAGAATCCTACCCTAAGAGAGTCCAAAAAAGCTTTCTGGAGAGTGTAATATTTAAGGAATTCTTAAATGACATGTAAAAGTTAGCCCAGTGGAGAAGATGGAGAAGGACATTTCAGAAGGAAACAAGAACAAAGGTATAGAAACAAAAATATATTGTAATGCAGGAACTAAAAAGTTTTGTCTTATTGAGATCAAAGTAGGGGAAAGTTAATAAAGAAAATACATTCAAGAGGATTTCTCTTGACATGTCGAGGAGTTTTTGTTTTCAGAAAGGAATTGTTGAAGATTTTTAAGTAAAGGAGTTTTATCACTACTATAAAATTAAGGAAAACCATGGAATACAGGTACTGTGTTTCAAGGATACCCTTTTAGATAGCAGGAGTATATGTTTTCTCCTCCTTTCTATCAGAACCATGACATTTAGTTTAAAAGTTTGGCAGCTATCCATTGGCCATGCCCATGGGTAATTAAAAAAAATAAAATAAAATAATGTTTATGCAAGTATCCAAGGTCAGCAGTAGCCATTCCCAGACATTGTCTCTTGATATGGGAAAGACTTCATATCTCCTCTTCCACATTCCTGGATAGCTTCTCATTTGTCGTCATGGGGAGTGGAGTTCAAGGCATGTCAGCATCACTGAAACCCGTACAGTGCTATTCTGGGTTACTTTTCCTGGTCCCCAAGTTATTAGTTGTATTACCTGCTGAGCAACTGATGACCACACTGATGCTATGTAACCGTACAACTTACCAGGTTTCCAGTAATTGTTGAACCGGTCCAGATTTTCTTCAGAGATAATTGCTAGGCCCCAATAATAGTCCTTTTACTAAGGTTCTGGGATACCATTTTTTTTCCTGCTTAACCTTTAGGAGTTTTCTTTGAGCATAAAAGAAGAGAATGCTGACTTTGATGATATGAGAAAGTCATGCAAGAACCCTTGACTTAAAATAAGAGACTTTTTTATATTTACTTTGAGATTTTTCATAACAAATGAGAATAAAGGTAATATTTGGGAAATACTTGAGCACTAAATAAATTCAAAGCATTTCAAGCAGTTCTCAGGTAGACTGAAAAACTTCCAAGTTTCTTTAATAGAGGCTTTCCTAGTATCTTATCTCTTTCCTAGTAGTTATTACAGTTGCTGTTTTCATTTGTTTGATTAATATCTACTGTTCCCACTAAATCACTGTAAAGTTGTCTTATTTCTTCACCATTCAATATCTAGAGCCTAATAGGGCCTGATGCATTGTAGATGCTTAATAATTATTAATAGGCAAGAGAGAGGAAGGACTGATCAGGATAATTCATATTGCTAAAAAAATGCTCAAACTTTCAATGGAGGTTTGCTTCATAATTGACTATTATTACTTCATGACCTTAGACTTTTTAAATTATAAGAATGTGCTACTTGTTTTAAAGTGTTTATATTCTAGGCATTATCTATTATGAACTATCAAAATTTTGTTTTCCTTTTCTAAACAGGAGTTTATAAGCTTTATGTTATAATCTAAAGATTATGCCTTGTTTAAACTGGATTCATGAGTGAAGCTAGTTGTTTTTACAGTTATAAAATTAATTGGTGCAAAAAAAATAATAAAATTAATTGGTGCAGCGTAAAAATCTTCTGGCTTTTCTTAGTCCCAGTCAGATATTTTTTGGTTGCATTTGCAATTGTACATCTTAAATTTTTTCTTTATGTATCATAGGAATTGCTCTACAGTCAATAACGGGCAGTCAACGTAAGTATGTTGAAAAACAAAATGCCTAGATGACCTTTCAACTTGGGACAGCTAGGGGATACTTACAGGCGTTTTACTTGGTCAGATAAACTGTATGATAAACTATAATTGTTTGTTATAAGCTTGGAAAATCATGTGGTCAAATTACTACTGGTCAGCTGAATGTAGTATGAGCCTTTTTACTCTGCTTTGGTCTTAGTGCATGTGCTCCAGGATATACCCATAGTTTGTTAACTTTTTTTAACACATTGGATACTTTAACAGGCAGAAATGTCTGCCTGCTTGCTTTACCTGCTCCTATATGCTACTCTTTAGCTTATGTAGCTTTGATCTGGTGAACTGTGCATTGTTAAACTATATACTCTTTTTGCCAGGTGGTGAATTGCTGATTTTTTTAATTTCCATTTTTGTGCTCTTGTGGATTTTTTTTTAATGCAATTCATATCGTGCAAGTAAAATTATACATAGGAAAACAACACCATGGGTTTTGTTTGGAGTAAAATTATACTTAAATAATAAAAATGTTTAAGTTAGAAATAAAAAATGTTCATTATCCTAAAATTATACTAGTTTTAGTATTAATAGGGTCAATGTCAGGATCCTCAAAAACTTAGTATTTAGAGTCGACTTAAGTTCTGAATATCTAATATTTAGAGTCACTTAAGATAACAGTATTTACTGATATTTAGAGTCTACTTAAGATAACAGTAAAGTATCAACATTTGGGTTTGTACTGATTGGTTCTAGGCTAATATCTGTACCTATTTGGTCATTGATAAATGGGCATTTCATTTTCATCTAGTGATGGAACAGAGTAAGATGTCTTCTATTTCTGTTTCTGGGATGGTGTTTTATGGTGGGGGGGGCGGGGAGGAGGGATTTGTTTATAATAGGATTTGTTTATAATTGAGGCTAAAACTGTATGCATCCTGATTTTGAGTGTTTTGTTTTTAACATTTAGGTATTGAAATAGAAGAGTTACAGAATGAGGAAGAAGAACTAAGTCCACCCCTCATGGAGTACAATATAAATGTGAAATCAAACCCTGAAATACAGTTAGCAGAAATGAATAAAGATGGAGCATCGATACCCAGTGAATCTTCAACAGAATCTATTAAAGATCTCCAGGAAGTATAAGCTCTCATTAATATTCAAATTAGAACTTAATCAGGGCCTTTAGTTTGTTGCGTGTGCTGTCCTTACAGCATCTCAGATGATCTTAGTTTGTTTGTCATAGTGTTTACACAGAGCTTGAATTGGAATGGTTCTTTCCCTAGTACTTCTTCCAAAATCTTTCCTGCCTTAACCGTTTATTTTGCCAGCATTTACTGAACACTTGTTATGTGCCAGGCACTATGCTAGATTTCTGAACATGTTTCTTCATCCTGAGTGATGGGAAGTTAATAGAAAGTAGAAGAAAGCATAATGGGGAACAGAAGAGAAAGAAGAAAACAGGGATATTTCAGTGCCATTTGCACAGGAGTAGAATTAAAATCATGCAGGATGGAATCTCTGTATTTCTTTAACAGTTATTATATGGTCACTAAGTTATTCCCAGACTTAATTTTTCCTCTTATGGACTTGAATATGTTGATTTTTTTAAAGTCCCTTCCTCCTTTGTTGCTCATGCATGCACATATGCAAATGAGGATCTGTGAGGTTTTTTTCTATAGCCTATTCATTGATATGTATTCCTTTATAGATCAATGATTTTTTCAAGAGCAGAAGACTGAGATTAAAATCAAAGTGAAAATGAAAATAATTTTCTGGGCACCTGGGTGGCTCAGTTGCTTAAGCGACTGCCTTCGGCTCAGGTCATGATCCTGGAGTCCCTGGATCGAGTCCCACATCGGGCTCCCTGCTCGGCAGGGAGTCTGCTTTGCCCTCTGACCCTATCCCCTCTCATGTGTTCTCTCTCATTCTCTCTCTCTCAAATAAATAAATAAAATCTTTAAAAAAAAAAAAAAAAAAAGAAAAGAATTTTCTATAGAATCTAGGAAGAAAATGTGATGTATAATATTAGAAGATAAAAGATTTCCATGGTTAGAGGAAATATATTTTGCAAAATAACTTATTGTGCAGTTTGAATTGCATATTAATTGATTTATTTCTTGTCAGGTTAAGAGTAAACCAAAGAAAAAGAAAAAGACTAAGAATAAAAAGGTAAGTGACTGCATTAGCATTATAATAGAGGGATGTCTAATTATGAACAGTTAGATTTAATACATGGATTTACTGTTAGAACTTAAAATTAATTCAAGTAGACATATAACATAAATGACTTACAATCATTATTGAATATGTGGCTGTAGAGAAGTCTATATATATTAGATCCTGAATGATTTAAACTTGCAGTGTGTCCTACTTCACTTCCCTAAATCACAATTATACATTTAAATATACAAATGAGAAACTCTGAAGTATTTGGAAATTTCATTAATTTCTGCATACTACTCTCATTTAAAAAATGCCTACTCAGTGTTTGAAAAACAGCTTCTCATCATATTTCTAGTGATATATTCAGAAGCATTTTTCAAAACCTTAAGAAATCTTGATTTTCTTCTTTGTGTCCAAGGCTCTCACCAATGCAGTAATGTACAAAAATGGTACAAATCAAGAAGCTTCATTCATTCCTTTTCTTTGTTTTGCCAGCTACAAAATAAACAACTTCTTGTTACTATCTATAACAGTTTTAGCAAAAAGTCTCTTAATTGCTTGGAAAATTACAAAGGAAAGTTGAGTCTTGTTTTGTTTTTGACTTAATTTTTTATTTAACTATGACTGTATTTCTGGAGCAATTTTGTTGTTGTTCAGAGCAAAATTGAAGGGAAGGTACAGAGATTTTCCATATATCTCTGGCCCCCACACATGAATAGCTTCCTCCATTATCAACATCCCCCAGCAGAGTGGTACATTTGTTACAATTGGTTAACCTACATTGACATATCATAATCACCCAAAGTTCATTTACATTTTGGTTCACTCTTGATGTTTGTAGATTCCTATGGATTTGGACTCAAGAGTTTTGTTTTTTGTTTTTATCAAGCATAGAGCTAACCATTATGCTTTGCAAACTTTATGGTGGGGGAAAAAAAAAGTTTTATTTTCTGGCCTGAAACATACACTTAAAATCTAGATGTACTCTGTAGATCATATTATAAACTCATAGTATTTGCCCAACTACAATCAGGTAAGCCCATGTTATCTAGTCTTTTGGAAGTATACACAAATTTTAATCATAAATGAAATTTAACACAACGAAGGGAAAGTTACAGAACACTTAGGTGAAGGGTAAAATAAAGGTTATTTATGCTCTGATGAATAAAATATCAATATCATTTTCATATTTATCATAACCATCATTTATTATAACTTACCATTTCATTTAAAAGTTATTTTGAAAATTAAGTTATGTTTTTAAAAGATAAATAAGAAGACTGACTTTTAGGCAATTCTTGTATGACAAAACACAACCTGGTCCATTATTTTAGCTGACATTTTTAAATTTTTGCCAAATATTAGTAAATCCCAGGTCTAATACTACATAAAGCTGGCCAAGTAAATACACAGTTGCCAGACCAAAGGGGTATAGTTTATCTCTTCCAAAAAGGTATATAGTTTTCTTCCAAAAAGTTAAAATATGGTTACTCAGAATCTCAATTTTAGTTCAGTGGAAAGTCCCACTTTTATGTCAAATTGAAATTAAACAGGGAATTAACACAATTGGAAATAAATGTAAACACAGCTCAAAACTTCACATGCTAGTAATATTGAAAATGTCTTATTAAATGTCAGAAAGTTTTTTTGTTATTTTTTACAACCTAAGTTTTTTTTCCAATTTATTTTATTAGAAGAAGTTGAGATACTTTGAGGATAATTTTATCAAGATAAGATTTGGACATTAGAAGAGAGATCTTATATCTTTTTTATCTGAATTTTAAAGTATAGGACCTAAAAATGCTGAAATTTTTGCATATGACTATTTCACATACTATAATCCTATTATACTTTGTTATTGTAGGTACAAAGAATTGTCTGGTTATAATATAAGCAACCAGTTGTAAAAAGCTAAGTCAATCACATTCTCTAATCAGGAGTTTCCTCATGAAAAATTCTAGCATACAGAAATTAGCTTGTGTTGTACAGAATAAGAACAAAGTCCCTATGAATGAAGTTGTGTCCTTTGTTAATGGTTTGTTCTGCAATATCTCTACCTAACATTAAGTTGAAGTCCTACAAAGATCTATCAGGGACTCTGGAAGAATATGATGAAAAAGTAAAATTTGTATAGCAAATAGAGGGAACAGTAGTGATAACTTGTAACTAGTAGATAAAGAGACTTTGTAGTTACTCTTTCTTCATTTAGGATTTTGTATTCAGCTTCTAATATGTCCAAATTATAAATAACTCTTTTGGGAGTTAATTAGATCCTCCTTCCTACTCCCACTTCCCACCCAGGGGAATTAAGGGTTAAGAATAGAAAAGGGAGATAAAGCAGATGGCAGAAGAATAGAAGGCTTTGTGATGAAGCCTTTGGGAAAAAAAAACATGGCAGGAAATAAATCTAGCCCCTCAAATTTGGTGTGCTCTCTACAGAAGGGAAGTTGCTGAGATGCATGTAGAACAGGCTGATGGCGTGTGTTGACAAGAAGTTGTTATAAGAAGAGCTAAAAGTTTCAGAAACTATTCACCTATACTAGGTATTCATTATTAACAACCAGATGTCTTTCCAGTCAGTTATTCAGGTAAACTGGAACCAAGGTAGGAGTTGATAATTCTAAATCATAGAATCAGATTGGCACTGGACATTGATCAGACATTGAAATGCAAAAATCCATTTAGTATATAGAAATAAACAAAACAAATTTGTAAGTACGTCATGGAATCTGGGGAAGAAGACCCTGAAGTTTCTTGTAAATAAGAGGTGGTAGTAGAAGTTAATACTCTAATTTA
Organism: Mirounga angustirostris; assembly: GCF_029215605.1. Lineage (NCBI taxonomy): Eukaryota > Metazoa > Chordata > Mammalia > Carnivora > Phocidae > Mirounga > Mirounga angustirostris. The sequence continues at coordinate 54,489,198 of NW_026991709.1, forward strand.
TATAAAAGTAATTAATACTCTTAATGAAGGGTAATGTATAAAAGTAATTAATACTCTTAATTAGTATGTGTTGTCATTGATACTACATACAGGTAGTCATTGATACTACATACAGGTAGTATCAATGACTACGTGTATGTAGTATGTTGCCTTTATAGTTTTACTTTAATGAACTTAAAATTTAGGGTTTTTTAACCTTTCCTTCTAATTGTGATCTCCCTGACACTTTTTCTATAAGATTTCTTAATATATCAGTTTGCTTTTACCTTATGTGTAGATTTTCAAGAACTCTGGTAGTTAGTAGTATTCCATAAAGGAGAATTACACATACTCTGTCCCAAGATTATCAGTAGGTGCAAACTCGGCCCCAGTACTTATTTCCAATATCTGAATCAATAATTTTTAAGTTGTCTTATGACTCAGTGGTGGATTACAAAATCAATTTAGTGGGTCACAACTACCATTTTATAAAATAAATAGAATTAGTAGGAATAAAAAAAAGCTTCAGAATTCATCACATAGTGTCTTAGTTCAGGCAGCTATAACAAACTACCATGGACTGGGTGGTTTAAGCAACAAACATTTATTTTTCACAGTTTTAGAGGCTGGGAAGTCCAAGATCAAGGTGCCAGCAGATTAGGTGTCTGGTGAGGGCCCTCTTAGTTTGCAGATGGCATTTTGCTCTATCATTACATGGTGGAGAGAAAGAGAGCACACATGAGAGCAAGAGATCTAGCTCTGGGGTCTCTTATAAGGGCGCTAATTCCATCATGAGGACTGCAGAGCATCATCTAAACCTAATTACTTTCCAGTGGCCCTACCTCCAATTACCATCACATTGGGGAATTAGGGTTTCAGCATATGAATTTGGGAGAGGCACAAACATGCAGTCCATATAACACATACTATGGGTAAAGTTTATTTACCCATAGTAAATGGAACTTAAATTTCAGTTTTATACTTAGTACAAAGATCTATATATAAGTGCATTTACATCATGACATAAAATATATTTCTTATTTTGATTGTGGTCAAAACAGTTTGAGAAACACTGATCTAAATCTATGCTGTACGAACAAGTTGATATTACTATGCTGTACAGACAAGTTGATATAGATTACTAATTCTTGATGCTGTTTTTCAGAATAAGGAATCAAAAGAAGAACAAGTGTAAGTATTGGTTTAATTTTTCAGTTTTTCTTACTATTTTCAAAGTGTGCTTTGCCGGTATGACACAGCCTTGCCTTGAAAAGTGTTCTAAAAGAAGAAGGTACAATCCCTTGTCTTAATAACTTGTCACTTTTTAACAGAGTGATAAAAAGTAAATTATCATTTACTTTGGGAGAATAGAATCTCTCACTGTTTTTATATAAGGCTACTCAAGAGTCACACAGTACTAACTGCTTTTTTTTCAAAGACTAATTTGGATCCAGCATAAAATCTTTTAAAATATAGTCTAGGTTGTGGTTAGCCAAATCTAATTTAGGTAAGATTTAACCTTAAAGAACAGATCATTGTTTGTCCTAATGACCTCTTTTATGGAAGAGTTTATTTTGATTTGGTTTGTTTAACCCACAGCTTATTGTTGTTTTTAATCCCAATTGTTAACTATGAATTTGGAACCTTAACTGGCAGCCTTTTAATGTCTGAAGCTCACTGTTATTTGTACAACTATGTGATTGATGACAATGTAGTAGAAGATGGAAGTAGGGGAGACAATGAAGAGATTCATTATACCCACCAAAAAGTTTGTTAATTGAATATCGGTAACTTTAGAGAACTCACTGTGAGGACATAAATTATTAAGATATACCCACCAAAAAGTTTGTTAATTGAAAATCGGTAACTTTAGAGAACTCACTGTGAGGACATAAATTATTAAGATATCTTTAAAATGGTAGCAAGAACATATTTTAACTTTAAAGTCATCACTTGTAGTTGATATTTTCTCACTGATAATGGCATGATCTACTTGGTAAGTAAATGGTTCATCATCCAAGATGGGTTTTCATGTTCTCTGTCAAGTCAGCAAGTTGAGCAAAACAATACTAGAGCAATAGTTTTTTGATTTTGGCTTTTTTCAAGCCAGGTCTAGGTGCCATAAAAATAATTTACTGAAGAGTGAAACAGTGCTATCAATCATTTTGCTTATTTTACCTACAGTGTAGACCCAAACCTGGATGATCATCAGATTACCCAGGGACCTTTGTTTTCATATGAGAATTTTCAAATATGCATAAAAGTAAAGAGAATAATATGCATCTACATTAATATATGTAACTGGCATCCTGATTCAGTAATTACAGTGTTTTTCCACGTTTGCTTCATTCTTCCCTTAACATTTTCTTCCTTGTTGAAGTGTTTTCAATCCTAAATTTCATGTAATTTTACCTCTACATGCTTCAGTTTGCATCTCTTACTGATAGCATTTTCCTATATTATCACAATGCTATTATTAAACTTTAAAAATCTAGGAATAATCTTCTGGAGCTTTTCAAAAATACAAATTCTTCTATATACTTAGAATTGTCGGGGTACCTGCAAAAATAATAATTTTAAAAAAACTCCAGATAATTTGAAAAATTAATTGGGTTTGGGAACCAGTGGTCTACACAAGCAGTTGATTTCATTGAACTTTCCAAAATGTTTGAGTCATTCTAGAATACCTTAGTGATACCTAATGACTATTTTATAGTGTTTTACAAGTTACTCTGCAAGCATTAGATGCCATTGTTTTCTAAGTTTCAGTGCCTAAAAGAAGTAATAATGCATCCTAGAGTTATGTATTTTCTTTCTATTCACTAATCAAGTCATTTATGTCATGTTACAAGTAAAAGTACTATTTATTGTTACCATTTAATGAGATTAAGAAGGAAATTTATAAGTAGTAGGCCAATTTGAAAGGATAGTAGCATGCCTTTAAATTTTTAGACATAGGTATAGAAATGATTTGTCATTGCACTTACAGTATTTTCATTCTTTTTTTAGTAGTTTTCTAGTTACTAAAATCCATGTTATCACTGCAGTTTCTTTTTTTTAAGTCCTATTATGAAAGAAACCTCCATTTTTAAATCTACTTTATGTTGCTGTTTGCAGCCCTCTGTCTAAATGTACACTGGACCTAAGCAATGAAATTGATTAAACCAACCTACTTGTCAAGAATGCTGAGATGATAAAATAATAGAGCAGATGTGATGTTTATCAATATTTCCCAAAGTATTATTTCCCTAAAAGTAACTGGTATTAATTATTATAATTTGAAAAATAAACTCCATGGTCTCATAATTCTTGAAAACATTAGGATGAACAGAAGAGTACCTCGAATGAGTGCTATTTCATATATGCTAAATAAATTCATTGTGAATTGTCAGGAGAAATACATAATATGAGCACTGTTTAAACTTTCTTTGGCCATGAACCCTTCTGATGCTGAACATTTCATGAGACCAGTACAGTATTAACTTGGGAAGCAATGACTTAGATGAAAAACACTCAACCATTATAAAAAATTACACTGATTATATCACCACTGTAGCCCAACTATGATAGGAAAGGAAGAACAGTTGAAGAAAGAGCAAGCAAATCAACACCCAGTCAGTGGATTTATGAAAGATGATGCAAGTGATATTCAAGAGGATTCTGCAACTGAAGACAAGTTCTATAGCCTGGATGAATTGCATATTCTGGACATGATAGAGCAGGTAAGCCTGATCGGACAGGGTACAGCCCTGCCTTCGTTCTTCCAGAAACAGTTGTTAACCTTTGTTTTTGCCATGACTCTTTGAACAACATGTTAGCCTAGTGGTCTGTGCTGTATTTGTGAGGAGCAAATAAAAACAGGAAGAGGGAGGGACAGGATTCGTAGAGGGGAAAAAGAACCTTAGGAGCTGAAATTTTTCTCTTTAGCCCTCAGACTATTTCCTGGCTTTAATTATTAGGCAGTGTTGATCACAAATGTGTTCCTTGTGAAAGATTTTCAAATACCACAAGGGAAAAAAAGACTTGGCTTAATCCCATTGATTTAATTTTGAGAAAAAGAGTTTTATAAAACAAAGGTACGTTCATTTTTAAAAAATTAAACTGGTTGTAGACATGACATGTTTACAAAAATATTAATGTACAACAGTGTTTTGTTTTGTTTTCCTTTGGTTCCTTTCCTAGTAGTGGTCACTTTGGGAATGATGTACCTATATGTGAAAGTGATTTAAGTGCTCAGTAGAACACTAAATCAGACAAAGCATATGACTTTTTTTTTTTTTTAAATCACTTGATTTAAATGAGAATTCTATACTAAGGTAATTTAATGATAATTTCATGAAAAGGTAATTTAATGATAACCTATTCCATAGTATGTAGGAATATTGATTGTCTAAGGGTACATTTAGTAAAAATGATTCCCTGGCTGATAATTGTCATAATAGAATACTTATATTTTAACTGAAATGACATAGTCTCAGCTTTGGATTTCAGACTAAAGTTTAAATATGGGGCCTTTGGTTTTCATTCAATAGTTATGAGAGCTCCAAAATACAATAAAAATATGACACACATTTTGGAAAATGTTTATGCCCTCATTTATTCAAAAAACATTTAGCACTTGCTTTTTGTCAAGAGCTATGCTAAGACATGGTCCCTGTGATCATAGTGTTTACAATCCAGTGGAGAAGTTGAATATTAAGCTAAGGTGGTACTGAGTAATAATTAAGTGTTTGGGCACTTCAGGCTGCCTGAGTTAGAATTCTGGCTTCTCCACTTTCTATGTAACCTTGGTAAGTTACTTAACTCAGTTTTATCATCTCTAAAATGGGAATAATAAGTGCCTACCTTATACGGTTTTTACGACAATAAAGGCATTACCAAAAAAAGCTTAAAAATATGGTAAGCATGCACATAATGTTATCCAGTAGTAGTAGCTGTAGACAAGTAACTGTGGGATTGTTTAGTGATTGCTGTAATTGGGGAGAGGTGGGTTTATCTGCACTAATCGGAGAAGTGATGTTTGCATTGAGACATAAAGCATGAGTAGGAGTTAGATGGCAACTTTAAATCCCCTTTAACTAAAGAATTAGTGTTTTTTTAGAGGAAAATAAGGCATGCATATTCCATTTGCTCATTAGGGCTCAACCAGTAAAGTAACTGCAGAATATGGAGAAACTGAGAAGGAAAAGCTTGCTCGGCAGCGGCAGCTTTATAAATTGCACTATCAATGTGAAGTAAGTACTTTTGCCATTCTGTCTGAAGCCAGTAAGAAGTAGTTGAAATGTTCAATTTAATGGTAGTTTCTTTTTTTTTTTTTTTTGAAGAACCCATTTTTTTTTCTTTTAATATATGGTGACTTGAACAGAATTTACTATGAAGTAATATTTTTCATTGATCAGGATTTCAAAAGACAGTTGAAAACAGTGACTTTTCGGTGGCAAGAAAACCAAATGCAGATTAAGAAGAAAGACAAAATCATTGCATCTCTGAACCAACAAGTGGCTTTTGGAATCAATAAGGTTTCCAAGTAAGTGCAAATCTGTTGGTAACAGGAAATTCTGGATTTGCTCCTTTATGAACACGATCTTTAAACGATAATCCCTGTGTAGCCACTAGGTGGCATTGTGACTACACATTAGGAACTGCCGACTTACAGGCCTGCACTTGCTTAAAAACCAAATATATTTTTGCCTTGCCAGCTGGATTGAGAAATAAGCAAATGCTCACTCTATATATCAAACCTTATATGTATTGGCTGAACAAGTGTGATTATAATAGAATTACATGAGAAATAGAATTAACTTTCAGGTCATGATTCTAATTTATAAAAATATGACCAATGATTTGCTCTTTCTTTATGGCATATAATGAATTCATTCCTCAGAGACACCCATGAAATCACTTGAATGCTTTTTTGTATTGGTCTCTCAGAGTTCCTGTGTTCCAAGACTAAGAGATTAAAAATGAATCAAATTCCTGAAGACTTCCCTCCCAACATTGCCTTAACAATCTTAAGTATTAAATACCTAAGACTAAAAATTCTGACTTAATAGAGGAAAATGAGTGTCTTGTTTTATTCTTTTTGTACTAATAACTGTCTCCAATCATATCAGTTGAAATAATATGATTTGTAATACATTATTTTAATACATAGTAATGCTACAGGATGCCAGTTGTCCATGAAGTCTAATTTGAAATCCATTAGTTCTTAGACTGCTAATAGGGTGAATAGACAGGTTCTAGGTAATATCTTAGAGTAAGGAGTCCACAATATCAATTATGAAATTAGAGAAATATTTGGCAAAGATTTAGGTCTTAAATTTTCTCCCATATATATCATCCAACCTTAAAGGAATTTTTGAGAGGAACTGGATGCCATAGTGCTGGCAACATAATCTCAGTTAAAAACACTTTGACTTAGCCCTGCTGGAGTTAGATGCTTCAAGTTCAAGGAGGTGAGGACCTAAGATGGCTTTGGCAAATCTAAGCTGAATACAGTCACTTAAGAATCCACACTTAGGGGTTCAAAACTTTGTCTTTTAGCTTGGAAGGCAATGACCAATCCATATGTATGTTCTATCAGAGATCAGAAAAGTAATGCCATCCATGCAGATGAGCTGCTGCCTTTCTCCTTTACCGTCTGAGGATATCCTTCAACTCTTACAGCTGACCTAGGCACCCTTTGTATGCTTGAGACTACAAACAGACCATTTTAGGGGATGCATATGTCTTCATGCAAGGAGCATTCACCAGACATTTATTGGGGGCCCATTATGTGAGAAGAATTATGTAAGGCACATACCAAGATAACAAGACATGTCAGACATTGTGAGCTAATGGAGAGTACAGATTAATTTGTTTAAAATTACTTAAAACAGAGGGACTTCTAGTTCTGCCAAGAAATAGTAGTAGTATTCCTTGCAAATCTTCCTACTTACAACTAAAACCCCTGGATATAACACAACAAACAAGCAGAGGAAGACTCTAAAAGGTAGAAGAAAATAGACTATCTCGAGACCTTGGTACTTGAGGAATGATATGGCAGTGACTTTTCTTATTGCCTCCCATATATCCTAGATGGGGTACTGCAGAAATCACCAACCTGGAACAGCCAGTAGGTAGAGAGGGAAAAGCTTCGAGAAAAGCTTGTTTCCTCTATCCAAAGGATCAGGAAAAGGAAGATATAATAACAGAAAGCCTTTTTGGCAGTATCCACCTACTCTAGTCAAGCTCCAGTGGTCCCATACCACCCCTTGGAAGCAAGTATTGTGTTCCAACATGGCAGATAGCAGAAACCAGATTTCCTTGCTGGAGTAGTATCAGCAGTACTGAGCATGCAGCTGGTCTCCCATTCCCCACCAGGCAGGTAGTGTTGTGGTTGCTCTGCCAGGATATTGTCAGTGTGATCCAGCAGCAAGCTAAGCCTCTACCTCTGCCCAGCATCAGTGAGACTTAGGGTAACCTGAGGTGGAACTGGTCAATACTAGGTATCACCTGTACTCTCCTCATGGGGAGCTGAGTTGCCACCCCTGGGGCTAGTTGGCACTCTCTTTTCTCCCCTCTCCCCAGCTGGTGCCAGAGGGGCCCAACATGGATCTCCTGCTCTCCACCCTGTAGCAACAAAGCAATGTGAGTCAGTCCTCTGCTTTCTCCTTCCCTGGTGTCAGTAGGGCCCAACAGGAAGCTGATCTTACACTCTACTCAGAGGCAAAAAGCAGAATGAGTTGGTGCCCCACTTTCTTGGGAAATGTCAGTGGGACCAGGGAGGAACTGAACTTCTACACCACTCATCTGCATTGAGACAGAGTGTCAGTGTCTGATTTTGGTGGGATGTTGTTAGCAGGGCTGAATGGGAAGCTAAACATATACACTCAATACACATTCACTCAGTCCTCACATTACACAGGGGGTCTTCCTGCTAAAAAACAAAACAAAAAAAAGATTAAATCCAGAGTCTCATAATATCCAAAATACCTAGGTATACAAAGAACTAGGACAATCACAACATGAAAGAGAAAGACAGTCAACAAAGAACAACTTTAAGATGATTCAGATTTGAGAATTGTCTGACAAAGATTTTAAAGCAACCATCATAACAGTGCTTCAGCAACAAAATTGAATTCTCTTTAAACGAGAACCTAGGAAATCTTAGCAAAAAAATGGAAATTATAAAACTGAAAAATACAATAACTGAAAATCTTGCTGGATATAATCACTAATAAATTAAAGATGACAGAGGATTGAACCAGTGAATTTGAAGACAGATCAAAAGACATTACCTATCTGAACAGCAGAGAGGAGATGAGACTAGGGAAAAGATTTAAAAAAAGACAGAGTCTCAGTGACCTGTGGGACAATAATAAAAGAGTTAAAGTTCTTACTAGAATCTCAGGAGGAGAGAAGAGAGATGGGGGGGTGGTTATTAAAAGAAATGAGATGAAATACATAAATTTACAAATTCAAGAAGCTGAGTGAATCCCAAATAGTATAAACCCAAAGAAGTCCATTCCAAGTCACATAACTAAACAGAAAACTAAAGACAAAAAATCTTGAAAGAACCAGAGAAAAAGAACACATGTGGGAACACAAATTCAAATGACATCGAATTTCTCATCTGAGACCATGGAGGCCAGAAGGAAGTGGCACATTATTTAAGTACTGGAAGAAAAAAACCTAAAAGAAAACAACAGAAAACAAGAATCTTGAATCCTATATCCAGCAAAAGTGTCCTTTAGGAAGAAGGGAAATAAAGACGAGTCTCAGACAGGAAAAGTATAAGAATCTGTTGCTACCAAAGCTACCATTAAAGAATGGCTAAAAGAGGAGCACCTGGGTGGCTCAGTCGTTAAGCGTCTGCCTTTGGCTCAGGCCCTGATCCCAGGGTCCTGGGATCGAGTCCCACATCGGGCTCCCCGCTCAGCGGGAAGCTTGCTTCTCCCTCTCCCACTCCCCCTGCCTTGTGTTCCCTCTCTTGCTGTCTGTCTCTCTCTCTATCAAATAAATAAATAAAATCTTTAAAAATAAAAAGGGCTAAAAGGAAGATCTGTAAACATAAAGGAAATGATAATAGAAGCTTGGAACTTCAGAAAGGAAAGAACATCAGAATGAGTAAAGAGGGGGGGTAAATAATAAGTCCATCCTATTTCTCATTAATTTCTTAAATCATACTTGGTGCTTGAATCAAAAATTATAATACCATCTCTTGTGGAGTTTAACGTGTAGAGGAAATACAATTAAATGTTAAAAGTGTAGAGGGTAAAGGGACCTATGTGAAAGTAGGGAAAATATCAATACCAGTAGACTATACATATTGTAATACCAAGTGCAACCACTGAGAAAGCTAAAGAGAGAGAAAGAGATACATTCGAATGCACTATAAATAAGTCAAGATGTAATCCTAAAAAATGGTCAAATAACCCACAAGACGGTAAGAAAAGAAAAACAGGAAACAAAAAAATAATGGCAAACTTAAGCCCTAACATCAATAATTACCTTACATGTAAGTGATTTAAATACATCAATTAAAAGACACTGGCAGAGCGGATTTCAAAAACAAAACAAAACTAATCCAACAATATGTTATTTACAAGAAACTTCAGTTTTATCAACATAGGTTGAAAATAAAAGGATGGTAAAATGTATAAAATGTAAAAACATTAAAAAAGCAGGAATGGTTGTATTAATATCAGATAAAATGGACTTCAGAGCAAAAAACTACTGGAGACAAAGAGGGACGTTACATAATGATAACAGGATCAATCCACCAAGAAGACATAACAACCTAAAGGTGTATGTACCCAACAACAGAGCCTCAAAATATATGAAGCAAAACTTGATAGAACTATAAGGAGAAATAGAAAAACCTGCAGTTATAGTTGGTAATTTCAGCACTGTATTCTCAGTAATTTTATAAAACTACTAGATAGAAAATCAAAGGTACAGAATTTCTACAATCCCATCAACCAACAGAATTTAATCAATATTTATAGGACATGTCAACAGACAACAGCAGAATACACATGCTTTCAAGTGGCCATAAGAAACCATGATAGAACATATACTGGCCCATAAAAACAACAAATTTAAAAGCAATGAAAGCATGCCAAGCATATACTCAGATCAAAATGGAGTCAAACTAGAAATCAATACCAGAAAGGTAACAGGAAAATCTCCAAACTACACAGCACTTCTAATTAATCCATGGGTCAAAAAAGATTTGAAGGGAAATAAAAATATGTTGAACTGAATTAACATTAAAATACAATGTATCAAAATTTGTGGGACACAGCTGAAGTAGTTCTTTGGAGATTTATAGCACTAACTGTACACATTTGAAAAGAGTTGAAAAAGTCTCAATCTAATCTAAGCTCCCTCCTCAAGAATCCAGAGGAAAAAAAGCAAAATAATTTAAAACAAGCAGATGGAATTAATAAAGATTAGAAGTAATGAAATTGCAAACAGAAAAACAATAAAGAAAATCCATGAAACAAAGAGCTGTGTCTTTGAAAATATCAATAAAATTGACAGACCTCTACCAAAACAAACAAAAATGAGATACATATACCACCTGATGGTATGAAATGAAATGAAAGAGTGAAAACACAGCAGACCCTGCAGATAGAGAATTAGGCTGAGTGAAAAAAGTCAATCCCCAAAGCTTATATACCGTATAATTTCATTCCTATAACATTCTTGAGATGGCAAAATTTCAAAAATTTTAACATGACAAAATCATAAAAATGGAAAACAGATTAGTGATCCAAGGTTAGGAGGAGGAAATGGGAATGGGAGCAAAATGAGGTATTGTGATAAAATTGTTCAGTGTTCTGACTGTTATCATTATCAACATCCTGGTTAATATACTATAGTTCTGTAAGACATTAACATTGAGGGAACATGAGCAAAGGGTACGTGGGATCTCTCGGTATTATTTCTTACACCTGCATATGAATCTATGATTATCTCAAAAGTTTAATGTTTTGTGTGTGTGTTTTTTTTGTTTTGTTTTTTTTTTAAGTACAGTTACTCCTTCAACACGGGTTTGAACTATGTGGGTCTGCTTATATGCAGATTTTTTTGATAAATATAATATAGTACCATAAATGTATTTTTCTTTTATGATCTTAGTAATATTTTCTTTCACTTCATTGTAAGAATACAGTATATAATACATAAAATAGACAAAACGTATATTATTTGACTATATTATCAGTAAGTCTTCTTTCTGGTCAACAGTAAGCTATTAGTAGTTAACCTTTTGGGGAATCAAGTTATATAAAGATTTTCATCTGCATTTGCTGGGGGTAGGCATCAGTGTCCCTAACCCCTATGTTGTTCAAGGCCAACTGTACATATAAATAACTGTCAAATGGCGCCATACTTAATAGGGATTTTGTAGGGTAAAAAGAGTACTGATGATTGTTGTGGCAAGGAAGAACTTCATTGAAGACAATATTGAACCTTGCCTATGTAGGTTGAGATTGGAAAAAACACAGAGCATTTAGGCTGAGAGGAAACATGAGCAAGCATGGTATGTGTTCTCATATAGCTTTTAAGCCTTTGTTCAATTCACTTGAACATGTCTCAAGAGTATATGATAAAAATGTAAATATTTTTAAATTGTAAAATGTTGATTTCTTTTACTTTATGGTGTTTATTAGGGAGCAAAAAAAAAAAAATTTTTTTTCTTTGGCCTATTTCAGTGTCACTCCTACAGTAAATGTTTGGTAAATGTTTGCTGATGATAATTGAAGAATTAACAAAGAAGATTTATATAATAGCAACATATTTTGAACAAATTACAATAAGCACTTAATAAATGTAAATTACTGTCAATAAAATTCATATAATAAACTTGATATCTAGCCAGAGTAAGCTTGAGAACTTAGATCTTTCAGAAAAGAATGTCTAATCCTATCCTCATGTTATTCAAGAGAAAAATAAGACTAAGAAGTTGTGACTGCCTGAACATATATAGCTGTTTCCTATCCAAGCTGGATGATAAGAACTATACCTACCTTATCCTCTATTATTTAAGAATCCAGGTCTTCTGAATTCCCCACTGCCTCTGTCAGCTCTTTATTGCCCACTCTTAACTATAGCTAGGTAAAATATTAAAGTAATGGAAGCATTCAAAGGAAAGGAGGATGTCAACTTAAAAAGTCTTACTACCTCCTTTTCAAATCTCTCTACATCCTCCTGCATACCATAGTAACAAAGCTTGTCTTTCCTCTTCTTTACTTGAGAACATGATCTCTTTTGTGTAGAAACAGACCTGATTTCTTTTCATTCCATTTTCAGTTCAATAGAACATTGATGAACAGACACTTCTCCAAAGAAGACATACAAATAGCTAACAGACACATGAAAAAATGTTCATCATCATTAGCCATCAGGGAAATTCAAATCAAAACCACATTGAGATACCACTTTACACCAGTTAGAATGGCAAAAATTGACAAGGCAAGGAACAACAAATGTTGGAGAGGTTGTGGAGAAAAGGAAACCCTCTTACACTGTTGGTGGGAATGCAAGTTGGTACACCCACTTTGGAAAACTGTGGAAGTGCCTCAAAAAATTAAAAATAGAGCCACCCTGTGACTCAGCAATTGCTTGCACTCCTGGGTATTTACCCCAAAGACACAGATGTAGTGAAAAGAAGGGCCATGTGCACCCCAATGTTCATAGCAGCAATGTCCGCAATAGCCAAACTGTGGAAAGAGCCAAAATGCCCTTCAATAGATGAATGTGGTCCATATAAAGAAGATGTGGTCCATATCTACAATGGAATATTACTCAGCCATCAAAAAGGATGAATACCCAACTTTTAAATCAACGTGGATGGGACTGGAGGAGATTATGCTAAGTGAAATAAGTCAAGCAGAGAAAGTCAATTATATGGTTGTACTTATTTGTGGAACATAAGGAATAGCATTAGGAGAAGGAAGGGAAAAATGAAGGGGGTGAAATCGGAGGGAGAGACAAACCATGAGAGACTATGGACTCTGAGAAACAAACTGAGGGTTTTAAAGGGGAGGGGGGTGAGGGGATGGGTTAACCCGGTGATGGGTATTAAGGAGGGCACGTACTGCATGGAGCACTGGGTGTTATACGAAAACAATGAATCGTGGATCACTACATCAAAAACTAATGATGTATGGTGAACCCAACATAACAAAATTTAAAAAAAAAAATCTAAAAAAAAATCTTTTAAATCTAAAAAAAAAAAAAACATTGTCTCTATAGCTTCTAAGAAGCTTGGAGTAAAGGTGAGTGGGTAATCTCTGAAATCTAATAGTAAGCAATCTAGCCAACATTTAAAGTCATTGTTTTAAGGTTATCATTCCAATAATTTATATTAACTCAAATTCCTGTGTATCCCAAGTGTCTGAACATAGCAAAACTTAAAGAGAAATGTGCTTTTGCTGTAAACTCCTTCATGTTATAGCAAATTAATGGGTCAGTGTAAAAACTTAGTTGTGAGGAGATATGTAGCAGCACAAGGAAGGAACATCAGAAATGGTTTGTGAACATATATCAAAGAAAAAGTACTACTTTGCACTTCTCTCAGTAGCTTTTTGCATATTAATTTTTAAAACAATCACAGGTTATGTTTTCTGATTTATATAAAATTTTTAACCAGTCTTCCCATGATTAGGTCATGTCAGTGCCTCCCCAGTTATATTTTACTATTTTAATTAAAATTCTTAATTGCACACAGCCTCATTACTTCTATATTTAATATCTGATTTCTTTCAGACCTTAACCCTTTAATAGTTTATATGACTTGATATAATAACTTTGTAAGAAAAGTTTTGAAGTTCTCAATCCTACCACAGGCCTAGGAAATCAGAACATACCATCTGTGTTTTCTTGTGGGTAAACTAAAGTACAAAGGACTAAAGATATTTTGGCTTCTAATTAATGGGGTTAGAACTTAGTATTTACCTTCTTGGGGAAGTCAGTAAATCAGACATCAGGAAAAAAAAAAAAAAAGATAAATTCCAGAAGGACTAGGTATAGGAGACTAATTATTTTCAGGCTCAATATTTGTGGCCCAAAATGGTTATACTTAGTCCCTCCTAGCTACAAGGGGAGCTGTTCTGACTGTATTAATGACAAATAATTTCTAATATTTATCACTTTCATCTTTCCTTAGATTACAGCGTCAGAGCCATGCTAAAGATAATGAAATCAAGAATCTTAAAGAGCAACTTTCCATGAAAAGGTACAAACTTAGCTGTTGCTTTGGTTGAGTATACATCTCTGAAACTCTAGGTATATTCATTCAGCATGTTCTGGCCAGGGTAGCCATATAATTTATTATCCAAACTGGGGTACTTTTGAGCATCAAATTGAGCATTAATAATTAGACTGGGACAATAGTTACAAACTGGAATTGTCCTAGGCAAATTGATGGGGGGGTATGTTCACTTTAACTCTGCCCTAGAAAACTGCTGGGAGAGATTAGATCGGCAGTCATCGTCCCACAACAAGCGAGGCAGGGACCAGAGCTTATGTGTTCTTAACTCTTTGCCCTAATCAATACTGCTAAGTGTGACTGATTTATGAAATTGGCTGAGTTTTATTCTGATTCACATATTTTTGCATATTCACATAATTTTACATATTAAAAAGTAATTTTTTAATAACTTTTTTGAGATCTAATTCATATAGCATAAAACTCAGTGTGTTAAATTATACAATTCATTGGCTTTTAGGATATTCATAGAGGTATACAGCCATCACCTCTGTCTGGCTCCAGAACATTTTTATCACCCTAAAGAAATCCTGGTTCCAGGGGAACCTGGGTGGCTCAGTCGTTAAGCATCTGCCTTCAGCTCAGGTCATGATCCCAGAGTGCTGGGATCGAGCCCCACATCGGGCTCCCTGCTCCACGGGAAGCCTGCTTCTCCCTCTCCCACTCCCCCTGCTTGTATTCCCTCTCTCACTGTCTCTCTCTGTCAAATAAATAAATAAAAATCTTAAAAAAAAAAAAAAAAAAAGAAATCCTGGTTCCATTAGAAGGCATTCCTCATTCTCCCCTCCCCTAGCTTCTGGCAATCATTCATTTATTATTTGTCCCAGTGGATTTGCTTATTCCAGACATTTCATATAAATGTAATCATATAAGTACCCTCTTGTGATTAACTTCTTACTATATTGTATGTCCATATTGTAGCATATCTCAGTATACATTCCGTTTTATAGGTAAATAATATTCCATTGTATAAATACACCACAATTTATCTTTTTTTTTTTTTTGTATTTTTTTTAAAGATTTTATTTATTTGCGAGAGAGAGAATGAGAGACAGAGAGCATGAGAGGGAGGAGGGTCAGAGGGAGAAGCAGACTCCCTGCTGAGCAGGGAGCCCGATGTGGGACTCGATCCCGGGATTCCAGGATCATGACCTGAGCCGAAGGCAGTCGCTTAACCAACTGAGCCACCCAGGCGCCCCACAGTTTATCTTTTCATCAGTTGATGGACATTTGATTTGTTTCCATTTTTTCACTATTATGAATAATGCTATTATGAACATTTGTAAGCATATTTTTGTATGAGCATAAGGTTTTCAGTTCTCTTGGGTGTATACCTAAGAGTGGGATTGCTGAGACATGCAGTAAACTCTGTTTAACTTTTTGAGGAACTACCAAACTTTTCCAAGTGACTGCACATCTTACAGTCCCACCAGCTATGGACGTGGGTTCTGATTTCTCCACATCCTCACAAATACTTGTTGGATTACCTGTCTTTATTTTACCCATTGTAGTGGATGTGAAATAGTAGATCATTGTGGTTTTGATTTGCATTTTCCTAATGATTTATTATGTTGAACATCTTTTTGAGTACTTATTGGCTATTTATGTATCTCCTTGGAGAAATGTCTATTCAAATCCTTTGGCCATTTTTTAAATTGGGTTCTTTGTCTTCTGTTTAGTTTTCAGAGTTCTATGCATGTGGATACAAGTCCTTTATCAGATACATGATTTGCAAATATTATCTTCTATTCTGTGGGTTGTCTTTTTACTTTCTTGATGATGTCCTTTAAAGCACAAAAGTTTTTAATTTTGATGGAGTCTAATTTATTTTTTTCTCTTGTTCTCATAAGCAATTATGCAGCAGTATTCAATGGCATAATAAGTCCTCTTGGTTGAATTAATATATGTCCTTGAATATTTTTTTCCCTCAGGACACTCTGGCCATAGTGGTATTAACACTATATTGTTTTATCAAACTTCTCATAAATGTTTGTCAAGTATGCAAGCATCCAAGTGTTTCTAATAAAACATTGAGGGTAGCTTTTGTACAAGTCCCTGTTATAATATTATATTTCCAATCAGTTGTTTCCTTTAAAGACATAATTTGGTTTGTATGCCCTAAAGTTAGGGCCTCAGGTGTAGGAAGCTGAAATGGGATAGGAAAAAGAGAGACCTGATAGGTAACCTTTCTCTATAATGTCCTTCATAAATACTGTCCTTATCATCTCCCTCTCTCATTTTTAAGCTGTAGGATTTGTTTTCATTCTAAGGTGTTGAATGTGAGCTGAGATACTGAGATAAACCAGTGCAACATTTTAATGCAGTAATTTAGCTTTAATGCAGCGAGGGCAGGGATGATAAAAACCTTTGTAGTTGCTATTTTGGGGATAGAGAAAGGCTTGTAGAAACTTTATGAGAAATTTAATGGTAATAGCTAATATTTATTTAATACTTAATATGTACTAAACACAAAATGTTTTTATGTATATTATCTGAATGTGTTTTCGCAACAGCTCTTTGAGGTCAATAATACAGTGTTCTCCATTTTCACATGTAAAGAAACTGAGATATAGAGAAGTTAAGGAATTTGCCCAAGGTTTCACATTTATTAAGTTTCAGAACTCAGATTCATCCTCAGATAACTTTATTTCAAAGCCAAGTTTTAAATCCTAGCCCTTACATTGACAACTTTAAAACATACTCTTGGTAGTAAAAGATAACAGTAAGGGTTAAGTAATGTCTTCTCTTGCTTTTATATGCTGTAAACTTTTACAAGAAATCATTTCTTACTCACTGAATAGCTTGAGTCTTTCTCCCTCCTGAATAAGGGGGAAAAGTCTGTCCTTGCTGCAATGTTGCTGACTCTTTAATGATCATATATTTCAGATCTCAGTGGGAAATGGAGAAGCATAATCTGGAAAGCACAATTAAAACATACTTAAACAAACTGAACGCAGAAACTAGCAGAGCTTTAACAGCTGAGGTAAAAAAAAAAAAAAGAGAGAAATGGGGTTGGGGAGGGAAGTTTTGCTTGTGTACTAGTATACTAAAGAACTGAAAAAAGACTGTTCTAAATGAACAGAAATAAGTCATCTTAGGACCAGCCAGAAGAACATAGCTTCAACTCTTGTGCTTTTTTGACTCATTGGAATTTTGTACATGATTACTTCAGTGTTGATGATCTTATGTTGTTTTTCCCCAAATGACTTCAGGAAATTGGTCTGCTTCAGTATGTATAGCAAATACATACATTTTGGGAAAATTCTCATGAAGCCAGGTCACTAAGCCAGATTTCTAAGAATAACATTTTACTGCTGGAGAGGACATCTCCTTTCTTTGTTACTTTCTACATAGATCTTCCCAAAGCACATACACATCATACACTCCCAATTTCAAAAACCAACTTACTTTCTAGACCCCCAGAATATCATCCAGTTTCTTCTAAGCTAACTAAGAACACCACAGCTAGGGTCTCTTCCAAAAGATATATGATTATCTTTATGTATGTAATTTTTACTTATAGATAACCAAACTTGATATACAATAAGATTCAAATTTTTAGAGAGCTCACTAACATTAAAAGGATTATATAAACCTTCCCACATCTGTCATGGGTAAGCTGTATTCTTTAGCACAATGCTTGGGAATCCAGAGGTCAACAATCAAGGAATGATACCTGAACCAAAAATCCCTGGCGATAAGTAAAATGCAAGCTATAACTGAAAAACAAAACCCTCAGATTACGTTAAGAGCTCAAGTTTGTATATTTTGTGTCTCACTACTTTTAGTCAGAACATTTCTTTCTACTTCCACTATTAATTTTAGAAACACTTAATGCTGTCCAAGAATATAATCTATTTTCAGCAAATATTGAGTGATTAGTGAGAAAAAACAGGCCAAATGAGCATGCAACAGTAATGGTGCAGAATAAATTCCTGCTATGGGGAGACAGACTCGATGACCTCCCAAGGCCCATTTAGGTGGTCCTCCTGGCGTGGTCTGATTATTTTCTTACCCCTTCATCAATTAAAAAAAAAAAAAAGCAAATAGCAGGACTTCTGGGAGTGTTCTTAAACTTTACTGAATATTAGAGTTACCTGAGAACTTTTAAAAATCCCACTCCTCAGGCAGCACTTGGTATCAATTAAATTAGAATCTCTGGGACCAAGGCATCTTTTTTTAAAGAGTCTGAGATGATACCAGGGTATGTTCAAGTTTGAAAACTAATGTTCTGGAATGTTTACTAACCCAGTAACCATTGAGTAAAAAAGAATTGTAGAATTAATCAGAGATTTTACAATGCATTATGGCTGGTCAGGAAGCTCAGGTGCTGGAAGAGATTGAAAAATAGCTTCAACTTTCCTTGAAATGATTGAGAAAAGGATGTGTTCATTTACAAGGGCATCTTCAACTTCTTTGTCTTTCTCTCAAAATTTGTAGGTGTATTTCTTACAGTGTCGTAGAGATTTTGGTTTGCTTCATCTAGAGCAGACTGAAAAGGAATGCCTCAGTCAGCTTGCCAGGGTGACTCACATGGCGGCAAGGTACCATTTCCTTCTTCCTTAATGCGTCTTCATCTCAGAGATACAAGTGGCTTTAAGGCTGAACAGAATCTGTGTTTTACATGTGTGACATCAGAGTCTTTGAAGTGAACAAACCCTTATTTTTTTTAAACTTCCAAAGTCATTTAGTCACTTTGCTGCTCTTACTTGTTTGCTTCTGCGGAAGCACTGAAGTCTACTGAGTACAGTAATAGCTGCGGACAGATTTTTCCCTTTCTCTGTAGTGAAGTAGATAAAAAATCTCAGAAACATGCATGAAGCCCAGATATTTACAAAACAGGGTGGATTCTAAGTGGAAAACCTTCTTCTAATTAATTTCTCTTCTAATGCTTGATTTTTAAATACAAAAGGGAAAAATCAGTATTAACACCTAAAATCATATGGTAAAGGCAGTTTCTTGCTGTGTTATAATAAATGTGATTTTCAAATATCAGGCAGGTTGCATGAGAGTATCCTTAAATTTATAATTTTATATCTTCATACTGAATTAATTAAATTAGAATTTCTGGGACCAAGGCATCATTATTTTTTAATGATTATCATTTTAATGATCATCATTATTCTTCAATTCTAAAGAATCAGAATCTCTGATGTTTAGCAAGATTCCCAGGATATACTGATGTGCATTCAGGTCCAGGAAGCACTGTTGTAAGTGATCAGTCTATCTTTGCTTGCTAGAGGGAGAAGGGGCACTATAAACTAAAATATTACCAAGCCTCTTTGTATAAGATGATCTCAGTGATAACTTGTTCTGCTCTTTTAAAGCTGGTGTGCTGGGTGATACTGGGGTGGGGATGTTATAACGGGGCCTTTTGAAAGGCCTCATGAAATCTCTCTTCTAGAGATGGCAGACCTTAAACACCTCAAAGCTGTTCCTACTTAAGTCATTTGGTGGGCATGTTTGGCAGAGCTGCTGTGTTTGTGCAATTTAGGCACTGCATAGAGGCAACAATCTAATTGATCCTTGCAGAAGAGGTACTTCTTTCTGATTTGCCCTCCCATAAGGAATATCTTTTTCTAATTTGCAGAAGAGCTGATAGGCCAGCCACAGCCCTGTGTTGTTAGGGTTATGGTGAAGATAGTCCAAAACCTGCTTCCAAGAGGAGTCAGCATCTTTGAGAATGCTCCTGCATTGGATGGCTAGGGCACTTTCTCTGTTTGACCTTCTCTGCCTCCTTACTTCAGTGGAGGGATTCCTGTATAAAGGTTTTATATGTCCTAAAAAATATATTATCAGGATAGAAGAACACTTGATGTTCTGGAAGCAGAAGTTATATTTGCTCTTGAAAAAAGAAATCTTATATGTTCCCAGTCTTTGTTTTATTTCTAATAACAAACCCTTCCATACAACTTTGTGCCAATTTGAGGTAATTGTTGGTGATGGAGGTAATTTTGTTGTTGTTTTATGTTATTTACATATATGCTAAAGAATATAATGGAAATTTTTGGAGACCTATGTGGTATATAAAAAGAAAGAACTTTCTCTTGTGTCTCCTTTCCTACACCAGCAATCTGGAATCACTTCAATTAAAGGCTGCAGTAGAGAGTTGGAATGCCATCGTAACAGATGTTAGAAACAAGATTGCGTTCCTCAGGGTAAGTGATGAGGTATCTCTGGAGTAAATTGACTGAATGTTGTAGGTGGTATATACTTAAAGAAAACATCTAACAACAATTACTGGAGAAATTTAGGGAAGAACCTGTTTTTTTCAGTTACTAAAGTTTATGCCTTTTAAAGGTTTGAGATCAATTATTTCCATGCTTCACACCTAATTTTCCAAATTCCAAAGCTGATGCTGCTCTAGTCAAAAATAAGTGTTGTAACTTGGTCTGAGTAATTATGTATTTATAAAGTTAAAAGGAAGATCGAGCAGACCTGCATTAGTTTTCAATCTTAAACTTTTATATAATTTTTTCAGAATACAAAATAATAAATTATTCATTATTGGTTTAATAAAATTAGGACTGCTTAAGGTAATCTAAAGAGGTAACCCATTAAATATTTATTAATTTCTTCATTTGGCTTTAGGATATTTTTGTATTTATATCTTAAAGTAAATATATATCTTAAAGTCACCCGGGTGGCTCAGTCACTTAAGCATCTGCCTTCGGCTTAGGTCATGATCTTAGGGTCCTGAGATCAAGCCCCATATCGGGCTTCCTGCTCAGCGGGGAGCCTGCTTTTCTTTCTCCCTCTCCCTCTGCTTCTTCCCCCTGCTCATGTGCATGCTCTCTCTCTCTCTCAAATAAATAATAAAATATTAAAAAAAAAAAAGGTAAATATATAATGTTCATTGTTTTGTGATTTCACAACACTGCTACTAAAATAATGACATTTAATTGTGACCACTGCCTCAAAGCGTTACCTTCTTTTCTAGCTTTTCCACTGGTGGTCTTGACTGTTTCTCTCCCAGACTCTTTCTTATTCAGTCTTTAGTGATGCTTAGCACTTATGGTGGGTTTATTCAGAGTTCTGGCCTGCCCCTTGTTCTCCGTCCTTGTTTTCTTTCAAGGACATGTCTTCTGTGGGGAGTTTCTAAATGTTTTGTTTCTTAAGCATTTCTTTTTCAGTCTCTGTGGGCTGTTTACAAAACAATACTGTAAAGTAAAATGGGGACAGTGCCAAAAAATGTTGAAAGCATGTTGTTAAGTTTCAGTGATTGGAATCATACTTTTGGCAAAATCCAAGAGAATAAAACAGAGGTATATGTGGTACTGGAGAAAGCTAGAGGTATAACTTTGAAATAAACAAAATATGGGTATTTAGTGAATATTCCCTAAAATTTCCCCTCCAGTGAACATTTGCAAGTAGCTCAACTCTTTGTTACAAATACTTTTTTCCCATATTTATCAGCCCGTATATTACTTATAGCTTCTTGAATCTTTAGATGCTGTTCACTTTATATGATTGGTTCCCAATTTGGGTCTGAAAATTATGGAAATACTGAGGAATTATCACAGGGTCTGTGAATTATGTCTCTTTGTATCTTGCCAACGAACAGATATTTCTAAAGATACAACTATTTACGTTTGAGGATAGTGTGTTATAGGATTATTTTTATGTCAAAAACTGTTATGTTATTCCTGACATAATAGGTTGAGAATAACTATGTTTTATTATTAAAAACTACAGCAAGTGTTCCCATATGCTATTTCTTTGAAGTTGATTTTGCTCTAAAATACTGTTTCTCTTCTTCTACTAGACACAGTACAATGAACAAATTAACAAGGTGAAGCAAGGGTTTGCCTTGAGTACCCTGCCTCCAATCCAACTTCCTCCACCACCACCTAGTCCTGAGATACTGGTAAGAAATAATGACATTTTGAAAAATTGCCATCTTTATCTTGAAATGGTAAGGGCTATAAAACAGTGAATATTCAGTATGTTTAATGTGTGTTCAAAATAGAATAGGCACATGTTGTGCATATTGTTTGTAATTACGTCCATTCTTGCTGTATTATCTTCAGATGCTATAACTAGTTGGCTGGCTTAGCTGAGGCCAAGGCATAGGTGTATCACTGGATTTTAGTGATGCATTTGGTATGTAAAGAGGTAATGTATTCTCATTTTATCCTGTAAGTATCACCTGCAGTGTGGGAGAAAACTGATGAATATGCAGAATTCCCAAGCGCTCCAGTTACCCCAGTGACTAAAACATCTCAGTATAGTACCCAGCTGGCTAAACTTCACCCCTCACTTCTACTTTTGACATTCTTTTCCTTAACTTTTATCTTCTATTCTACGTTTAACAGCTTCCATTGATGCCTCTTCCCTACTTATTGCTGGGAATCAGTGAGCCTCAACCAGATACCTTTCTGTTACACTATTTATGTTATCCTTCTGGGAAACCTAGTACCTTAATCCAGTAAATTCAGACAGCTTTCCAAGATTTTAGGATAGAATCATTAGGTGATAATTTTAATTATCAGAACAGATCTGGGAATAGGAAAAGGAGAAAGATGTGAGATCTTTAGCAGCAAATCACTTTTCGCCATCAGTACTTCTGCTTGTAGTAGAACTTTGAAAATGTTATTTCTGTAAATAGTTGAGTGTATCAGAACTTAAAAATTATGTGAATTGTGTGGAGTTACACCGTGTTTCAAAAGCAGAATTCGAAACTAAAAGCATTATATGCTATACACCATGGTCTTTAGAATGCAGTATTGCCTATTGTATTTTTGGTCAGTTCAGTTTTTATAGGAGCACTACATTATGGACATTATTATTCTAAGCTTGGAACTTTATCATAGCCAACTACCCTGATAAGGAATGTATTACGTAAATGATGGAGAAGTCCAAAGAGTCTCCGTAGTTCTACAGGAAAAGTAACACATATTCTGGTACAATTTCTAGAAACCCTGTGCCTTCAGCCCATATTCAAACTACTGCCTTTTGGCTGTAGTTAAACTCCCATGATTCTAAATATAAAATGGCTGTGGAGACTCAGAAGCCAGATACAGAGATGTTTTTTAGAGTTTCTTGAAACCAGACCAGCAGAAGCTGTCTGATACCAGTGATAACTCCATAGCTGACATATGTAGTTAAACTTTGACCTCTGGATCATTACTTTGGCGGCTTTCTTATGTTTGATGGGGCTTACATGGGTTTAGTCAAGGGCAAAACCCACTGGCAGTTTGGCTCTGTGCATCCTTCTGCTAACATCTGAGAGGTACATGTGTATCTTTTATGCTTCCTAACCAGAGTCACTGCTGTGCTTGAGCAAAGCTAACAGTTGTGTTAAAGTGCAGGCATCAGTGACCATTGAACATTAGTGAAATAATTTGAGAGCACAAATGCTAGAAATGTAACAATGATATTCACCATAAATTGTGGTTTTTACAATGGAAACAATGGGTTTAAGTCCTAACTCTGTGAATAACTATGTTGGTCTTTGGAAAATCAGCTATTCTAGACTTATTTTCCCATGTATAAACTAGGAAGTTATACTAGATGATCTGGCTACTAAAGTCCATCTATGGGTGTTGAATTTCTAGATTTCTACTAGAGTAGAAATCACTAGATTTCTACTCCTGGAACTAATATCACACTATGTTAACTAATTAGAATTTAAATAAAAACTTGAAAAAGGGAAGGAAGGAAGGGAGGGAGGAAGGGAGAGACAAAGAAAAGAAAGAAAATCCATCTATCTCTGAGATCCTAGTAGTCTAAGGAATAGTCACCAGGCTTTAAATGTATAGTAGTCTAATCTGAGAAGTCTGAAATAATGGGTACTCCTCCCAGTTTAACCCAGTATTTTTATGTTTTATTGTATCTTGGTTTTTGTACCCTGGCTATCTAATCCTCAAGGAAATGTTAGGTAATAGTTGTCTGCAAAGAGAGCAGGAATACTGACTCATACCCACCATCCATTCATTCTTTGAAAATTTTACGTTCTGAAAATTGAAACATACATAAAAATAGAATAGTACCTCTGTGAACCGAGAGAGCCAGCTTCAGTATTATCAACATGTCATGTCATCCTCTTCTTCCTATTGGAATATTTTAAAGTATATATCATACAATCTCATCCATGTATACTTCAGTATATATTCCTAAAAGATGAGGACTCTTATTATTGGATATAATTATTATACCAGTTTTTTACCTAAGAAAATTAAAATATCCAGTTAAAGTTTATATTTCCCAATTGTCTGGAAAATGTCTTTCTTACCTAGTTTGCAATATTTCCAATTTGGTTATAATTACTCTTACTTTCAAGAGCTTATTTTTAAGGGGCACCTGGGTGGCTCAGTCGTTAAACGTCTGCCTTCGACTCAGGTCATGATCCCAGGGTCCTGGGATCGAGTCCCACATCGGGCTCCCTGCTCCACGGGGAGCCTGCTTCTCCCTCTCCCACTCCCCCTGCTTGTGTTCCCTCTCTCACTATGTCTGTCTCTGTCAAATAAATGAATAAAATCTTTAAAAAAAAAAAAATTTTTAAAAACAATCCACATAAGGTTTATACTTTGCATTCGGTTGATTGTTCTGTAAATCTGTAACAGCTACCTGACTCTCCTCCTTTATTTATGTCATTTATTTGTTTAAAAAATTATTTCTCTTGTTTAATTTCACACATTATTGATTTGATTGCATCCTTGGGATGTCATTGTACATGTTCTGCTGTTTCCTATAAACTGTTCTATTAGATCTAGAGGGTTGCTTAGAATCAGGTTCAATATTTTTAGCAAGAGTACTTTATAGACAATGATGTATACAGGGTCTCTCTTTTGTAACATTAAATAAGAAATGTCAACCTCACGTATCCATTTTAATGTTCCCCACTAAGCTTTCAGCTACTGGTTTTAGTATCATTACTTAAAAGGGCTATGCTGATGTTCATTTTTTTTTTTCTATTCAAAAAATAGTTGAACTTCTTTATGCCAGTGCTAGATCTGGCACATGGTAGAAACTTAATCTGTCCTCTTCTGTAGCCTAGTCAGTAAGGTATCCATCCCATTGGTAGATGCTAAGAAGGGCTAGCTTTCCACAAGCCCCTAGGAGGTGCAGTAACACCTACAAGCATGTGTCTACAAGTCATTGTAGGAGGCTTTATGCCCCAGGCCCACTCCACTTCAGCTTTCTACTCTCATTGGAGCTAAACAAAGTCAAAACTCCATCAGGTGGTACAAGTTCCCTCCAATACATAATCAGGGAAAGTAATATTTTCTAAAGGCAACTTTGGTTCTTTAGTGGAATTTGAGTGTGAGTATTGTTCATCAACGTGGCCAGTACTCATTAAGGAGCTCCTTTGCATAGCCCTATATTATTATAGTTGGAAGGGAACCTTAAAAAAATCACCTAACTTAACACTCTGTTTTATACATTAGTAACCTGGCATCCATGGTTACCTAGCTAGGTGGAAAGAAGGTGAGACTAGAACCAACTTCTCTGTGTTCTTTAGTATATTTGACTGTCCTTTGCTTTTCCAAATATTCATACATTTAACTGATGACAACACCGTTTCTACTGCTAGTGCTTTGTGTCTAGATTTCAAATTGGTATTTTTCTTCCCAACCATTGTTCTGAGTTTAGATCTTTGCCTATATAAATATATAAATGTGTGGAGTTTTTGTTTTTTTAACCTTTTCTATTTTAGATGCAGCAGTTCTTGGGAAGACCCCTTGTGAAAGAATCTTTCTTTAGACCCATACTCACTGTTCCTCAGATGCCTGCTGTTTGCCCTGGAGTCATCTCTGCGCCTGGCCAGCCTAGAGCCCCCCTGGTACAGATCTCTTTGTTGTTTTATCACCACAGTAGACTTCCTGAATGAATGTCTTCTATTTATTTGATAAGGGGTGATGGTGGTGGTAATAGTGGAAGGAGGAAAACTGATCATTGAATGAATAGTTCCATTTGAGGCACTGTGCTAGGAGCATTACATATATTATTTCATTAACTGATAATCAGTTTTTGGATACAACAATAATACATTTTTATAGTAGATAATCCTTACACGATTTTATAGTTTTGCTTCTGTAATAGGCAACAATACAGGGTAAATGACATTTTTAATAGATCATTTATATTTAGCATGTTTGGGTAGATTAAAAAGCAAAGAACAAAATTATGCCACAAAGCTAAAGAAAAATTTTATTTACACAAACATAGACACACACAGGTATAGTAGGACAGTGTTTCAACTTTATCTATAAACACAATGTAAATAGCATCATCTTGGAATATATTATACTATAAAGTTATGAATCTTCCTAGCTACAATTAGCCACATAAACCTTATCCAAACCTGAAGAGGCAATAGAGAAATTTTAAGTGACTAGGATTATTAATTGTAATCTTGGCAGAGGTAAACGTTTATTTAAAAAAAATCTTCTCCTAAAAACTGATGTTAAATATAATTAATGAAAAATTCTCTAATCTTGACTTTTCCATAAACACATTCTAGTCAGTTTTTTGTACCTATAAACAGTCTCCCTTTGAAATATATAGTCAGATGGACTTATTTTTGTAGAGGCTGCCTCTGCAAACAAATATGTATATAGGCCTTAACATGTTAACTGATACCACATCTTTTTATACCCATGATACCACAGTGTTGCTCATGTGGTTTGCACCTGCACCATTATATAAGGAGCTATGTATATAAAACTTTATTGAAAACTTTAAAGTACCTCAGCCTTCTAATAAGATTCCTTTCTGATTCCTGGAGAAAAGCTTGATGCTGAGGCAAACCCAGGTTTCTGGGCAGTGTTCTCCTCTGACTTAGTAGGCTTTGTATGGGTTATTTCAGTGGCTGTTAGTCATGGCTAATTTTTCATGAGTAATCTTATATTTGAAAATAACCTGTAGAACATTAGGTAAAAGCTGTCTGTCATGTTGATAATTATCCTAGTAACCAGGTGAAAATACTCACTTGCTGATAATAATTAGAATCTTAAAGCTTCTAAGAAGAAACTACCCCAAGATCTGGCAAAACTCTGATGGTTTCATGGCTCGGAGTGTCACTACAACTTCCACACCACCTTTGTCTGAAACATTCATGAGACATTGGGCAGACATTCTAGTAGTATTCTCATCTTTATTTCTTTGAAAATTCAAATTTAGCACAAACTACTTTTATATTTAGAAAAATTAGAAAACAAATAACATAGAAATATACAAATTGGAAAGCAAAATTACCCTGCAATTGAATCCTAGGAAATAATCACTGTTTACAGATTGTTTATAACTTGAAACCTTTTTCTATGCATATATATTTTTAAAAAATATAAAAATGAGTCATACCATAAATACTGTATACCACACTTTTTAAAAAAATGAAATATTTCATGGACATCTCACACTCAGATATATAGATCTGTTCTAAAGGATTGATAAGATGTGCTATAATTAGCAGACTAGGTTGTTTCTAGGTTTTTAAAATAATAGCACTAAACACCCTGTATTTCTGTACATTTTCAATTACTGAGACTCACATGTCCCCTTTTAAAAATAGGGATAATTATAAATAATAAATATTGTGCTAGTTAAATAAAACTCTAAAAGGGGAATGTATATGTCAGTATTTCTCTTCATTCTACCCATTTTCTGAAGTATGGAAATACCATGTTGTCATGGAATGTTACTTCCTAATAACTGAAGCTGATGGGTTATAACTCTGTGCTCCTTACAGATGACTGGTATAGCCTGGACTGTGCCAGCACCTGTGGGAGAGGCTGTGTCTCCCAGTGCAAGTCTGGGAAGTGATCCCCCCATGATGAATTGGGAGAGGATTACAGACAGGCTGAAAACTGCTTTTCCACAACAAACCAGGTATCATAATTTTTATTTAGTTTGAGTACAGATCATACACTACAGTTTCCATAACCATAATTAGGACAATGAAACAAACACAAACACACAAATATATAACCTTAGTGTGGCCTTAGTAAGGAAAATGAAATTTAAAGAAATAGTGTTCAATATAAATGCTAAACCTCTTCACTGAATTTATTAGTCTTAAGTTATGAAAGATTTTTAAATTTAGGTTTGATCCTTTATTAAAAGTACAACTAGTCATAAACCTATCCAGTTTTAATGCCACCAGCTGCAATAATTATCTTAACCTCTTTCCAAAGTGAATTTTAAGTTGATTGTATGCTATACAAGCCCAAACATCAGGTTTTACCCTCCTTTTTCCTTAATTTTATTAAGGCTTTTAATTTTTGTTAGAGAACACAGTTAAATGCAAGAAATAATGATTTTTACTGTGCTTTTCACAGTGCTGACTTTAGCAGAAAGATATTTTTCTCCAGAAATGAAGTTTTTTATCTTTACTTTTATATTCAAGGAAATAATTCTAGTTTTTAACCAATATTTACACTTGAAGCCTAACACTTTTATTTAATGAACATATTGTTATGCTTCAGGATTAGATTATGGTTTTATAAATATAGTGAGTAGATGGGGAGGAAATCGGAGGGGGAGACGAACCATGAGAGACTATGGACTCTGAGAAACAAACTGAGGGTTCTAGAGGGGAGGGGGGATGGGTTAGCCTGGTGATGGTTATTAAAGAGGGCACTTATTGAATGGAGCAGTGGGTGTTATACGCAAACAATGAATCATGGAACACTACATCAAAAACTAATAATGTAATGTATGGTGATTAACATAACATAATAAAATTTAAAAAAAGAACTGTAATACGTTTGTTATATATATATATGTATAAAATGAATAGTAAATCAAAGGTAGTTTTACAAGGCTGATGACCTGACACTTCATTTGGGAAAGAAAATATTGCATTCTGCTTTATCCTACCAAGAATATATTCAGAGGCTTTGGGTCAAGGGTCTGTGATAGTGGAATTGAAAAAGAACATATTAATTAATTGTGTGATAAAGAAACCTAGAAATATTTTAATGTGTCTTTTAGCTTCTCTGCTCTGTGAAATGTTTGAGTTTTACAAAAGTAAAATTATTTACAGAAGAGAGACAGACCTATAGTAACGTAGTTAAGAAGGAGTATTTAGTTCCTGAGTAAAAGCAGTTAGAGACACAATAAAAGAGCTTAGTACATAAGTAAGTAGGTAACACACTCAGTTTTCATACAAGCTTTCAAAAACAGTTAAACTTTCTTTTTGGAAAGAATATTAAACTTTAGGAGTTTTTGTTTTGGTATAAGATAAATGTAGATAGACTTTAGCTCAGAGATCAAAGGGCCACATCTATATGCTGCTACATATCAATAGGATTTTGTATCTTGTGTAGGGGGCACACCCTCAAGGCAGTAGGAAAAATCACCACTGCTCTTTCCTGGATCTCTTCCAGGAAGGAGCTTACGGATTTCTTACGGAAATTGAAGGACATTCATGGGAAGTCCTTATCTGGACTGACATTTGATGAAATTGTATACAAGATTTCCCAATTTATTGACCCCAAGAGATCACAGGTAAAAACAAAAAGCCTTTATCTGCCTGCCCTTCTGTGTAGTAGTGAGTGGTCTTAATTATCTTCATAACGTGTCTATAAATCAATAACCTATAATCACATTAAACTATTAACAATTCAACTTAACAAATGACATTGCAAGTCTTTTTGAAATAATACCTGATCATTCTAGAATAAAACTGACCCTCTTGAAATTTCTTCTAGGTTGCTTTGACTCTAAAAGAAGACCTTTTTTCTAATTTTAATTAAAAGAGCATATAATGTTTTTTTTCCTTTATCTGGCTCTGAGTATACAAGTGATATTGCTAACATTTTGTTTCAAGATTTCTTACAAATCTAATTGACTTTTACCCTTTTGCTAATTCTCACTGTACCCATGTACCCCATTTTCTGCGCTGTTCTATTAGTTTTCACTGTGTTAGAACACTTCTGGAAAAAAAAGTATAATAATCTTGTTTTCAGAGCCAAGGAAAATCTGTACCAAATGGTAACTGTGTTTCACCCAGCCACACTCCTCCACAGTCTAATACTGCCCAGCCCCCAAAACCAGCCTGGAGGCCCCTCAGTTCACAAGGGCCTGCCTCATGGGAAGGAGCCAATAATTTGGTGAGACTAAAACTGTTGATTCTAAGTACATTTAAATTTGAGAAAAAGAAATGAGCTGAGTTGAACCTTATGTGTATTTTCCCTAGGATGATGAGGAGGAAGAAGAAGAGCCTTGTGTGATCTGTCATGAGAATCTCTCTCCAGAAAACCTCTCTGTTTTGCCTTGTGCTCACAAATTCCATTCTCAGGTAACCCTTTAAACTTACCTTTTTATTTTATTTTTTATTTTACTGATTATTTTTTCAATTAAAAAATTAAATGTCATTTTAAAGTCAGTTTAATATAGAGAAGTAATATGAAATAGTAGAAAAATGACCTGTACACTACCCTGAAAACTCAATATTCAAAGTCAGGTTAATATATTTAGATAATAGAAGATTCAAACAGGGGCGCCTGGGTGGCTCAGATGGTTAAGCGTCTGCCTTCGGCTCAGGTCATGATCCCAGGGTCCTGGGATCGAGTTCCGCATCGGGCTCCCTGCTAGGCGGGGAGCCTGCTTCTCCCTCTGCCTCTGCCTCTCTCTCTCTCTCTCTCTCTCTCTCTCTCACTCTCTCACTCTCATGAATAAATAAATAAAACATTTTTTTTTTTTTTTTAAAGATTTTATTTATTTATTTGACAGAGAGAGACACAGCGAGAGAGGGAACACAAGCAGGGGGAGTGGGAGAGGGAGAAGCAGGCTTCCCGCAGAGTAGGGAGCCCGATGTGGGACTCGATCCCAGGACCCCGGGATCATGACCTGAGCTGAAGGCAGTCGCTTAACTGACTGAGCCACCCAGGCGCCCAATAAATAAAACATTTAAAAAAAAAAAAAGATTCAAACAGTACCAATAGGTATGTAATGAAAGTCTAGCTTTTCTTTTTTTATCTTTTTGAATATTTTGCCGTTAAATCAACTAAGCGAGATTCATGCTGCCTTACTTGAAATCATATACATGTATCATCAGATATTGCTGTGGCATGAGTTCCACAGACTATAACCTGGGGCTTTGGAGTACCACACAGAAACACTTACACCTGTTTTCACCATACCTAGCCCCAGTTTGTGCTGTGCTTTCTCAGATCTCCATACACCTTACAGGAAAAGAGGAGACCATGATAAGACTGAAATAATACAGAGTAGTTCCCTTAGAACTGGAAGGAATGTTAACTGACTAGCGATTCAGTGGCAGTTTAGCAACAGTGTCACTGTACTTTGATTTGCTATAAATAATGGATAGTGTCCTGTCTCCCTGTACTGATGGCTCCCTACCATTATAAAGCATAAGATTTACCTTAACAGTCTGGGCTCTTATATTTGCTCTTTAGATGCTCAGGTTTCAGTTTTAATGTTAGAAAAATATGAGACTGGCATATCTTTTGTTGATTTTTGGCATTTATATAGATTAATTCCTGGTGGTGTTGCTGTGCAAATGTTATTGATACACAATTTATGAACCAAGTCTTCTGGTGCAAAGATGTTAATTTGACCCAGGAAAAGATAATCTTACATAAGAAAGTCTTCTCACGGAAGTGAATAGTAGCCAGCTCATTCAAACCATATCTGTAAAACACGATTTCAAAGATATGTGATACCTAGTACAGAATTATATTTTCTATCTACTCTGATATGAAGAAATAGACACAGACTGGCTAATCCCAAAAGATCAGGAAAGATACTTAGTCATCTGAAGTTGTTAAAGTCCTACCCATTTAGAAAACAAATGTTTCATGAAACTTATTATTCTTTGCCATTGCCCATAGAATAGAAAGCAGGTAACCTATTCAGGTTACTTTTTAGGGTTACAGTTATATAGTGCCTATTCTTAATCCTTTCTCATCTGATCTGGCTCTCATTAGTTATACAGGTAAAATTGATTTGTTTTGGGAGAGTTAGTATTCAAGCAAATGAC
This sequence comes from Mirounga angustirostris, assembly GCF_029215605.1. NCBI lineage: Eukaryota > Metazoa > Chordata > Mammalia > Carnivora > Phocidae > Mirounga > Mirounga angustirostris. The sequence continues at coordinate 54,521,387 of NW_026991709.1, forward strand.
ATAACAGATAGTTCATAGCCCAAGAATTCAAGCAAATGACATAACAGATAGTTCATAGCCCAAGAGTACCATCATTGTCACCAAAGAGCCATCTGAAAAGTGTATCCATCATCTAGGGATTTTAAGTTCAAAACACCATAAGCACTTGAGAACAATATATAATAAAATAGAGGAAAAATATGTAGCAGGTTTCCTTAGCCTCCTTGTTAGGAAGACTTGCTAAGTCATCCTGAAAACTGGGACTGGGGAAAGGATCCTAATCCAGTGAACTCACTGAAAGGTGTTCTGTTACCAGCTATATTACTCAGTGAATCACAGAGAAGGTGCCATTATTGCAGCAGTTGGCTTGGCAATTTACTAGATAAGGTAACTGATTATATAGAGTAACATCTGCCTCTGCTAGGCTAAATCAGAGAGACTGACATGAATATTTTTGCTCCTTAGTGCATTAGACCTTGGCTGATGCAACAGGGGACATGCCCAACCTGCAGACTCCATGTTTTGTTACCAGAAGAATTTCCAGGTCACCCCAGCCGGCACTTGCCCAAGATCTGATCCAAGGGAGTGATTTGCAAAGGAAATTCAGTTATCAGGTTCCAGAATTTAGTTTTGCCTTTTATTATGTATGAGCTGATAGTGTGAGTGGTGTAAGCAGTGTGCTCTTTAGTATTGTACAAAAGAAGCTAGCTAATCTCATCAAAGCTGTAGCCAAAGAGGACAGGACAAATCTTCAGGACTTAGAGCTGAACTGAAAGGGCTTAAATTTTAAAAGTTACATTATATTTGCCCCTATCTTAGTAAGCATTTTCTTCCAGTGTAAACATCATTATTAGCACATATCTTAGGATGTTTTTGTCTTTTTCCTTCTTATTCCACTTATCCTTTACTGTCACCCAATATAGGCTACATTTTAATTTCCTGAAATCAATGTAAGAAGAAAAGCAGAATAGCAAACAAGTAGGAAAATTCCAGATTTTATTTTTCCTTTTAACTTTTAAAACTGCTTACAAAATACATAATTGAAATACTTAAATTTTATCCCTATCTTCCCCATTCTTCTCTGGCCTCTAAATATGTGCCCATGAAGAGATTATGAGTGACTTGAGGGTGTGGACCATACAGTGGTGTGTTGGAGCTTAGCTAATAATAGTTTGTGAGAAGTGACTGTTGAAGTTTCAGGAATTTTGTGAGCCAGTGATCAAATTGTTCATAGCTTGAAATCTGCATAGTGGGAGTATTTACACCATAGAAATTTGTAAATGTTATAAGTCAGGGCTTCTCTTCCCAAGAACTTGTTAAACATTTACCAGTACACCACTGGGACCATGTCTGATCTTCCTATGTTTCTCCATGCCTTGCACAGTAGGTGTAGCATAAATATTCCCAGAATCAGAAATCAGGAAATAGAAATGAGTTAATGTGTAAATTAAGTCACTTGCTCAGTTGAATAATTGAGATCTTATGTTTATTTGTTAACATTGTCATTGGACCTTACACTTGAAGGATTTGTTTTCTGCCTTAAAAGTTTCTCAATTTCACTTTGTCATGCTGCAGGGTGTGGGGGACTGTACGTAGATGCTTCTTATGACAAAGTTAATATTCACTGGGCTAAGCTGCCATCTAAAGCTTGTCAGTAGGAACTTTCTTAGAGGTCAAAAACCTATTTTGAAAATAGTATTGTGTAAATGCTGTAAGTGTTGTACATGTCTTTAGTTAAAAAAAATCTAAATTCAGTTACCATGTAAGATGTTACTTGGTTCATATTTGTTTCCATAAATTAATGAAAATGAGACTGAGTGTTGTGACTCTGTCTATTTCAGTGTAAATGTATCTTGAAGTTACTTTAAATCTATTTAAAACTGCTATTTCTGTAATTGTATGCTGAATGTTTTCTTCTATAATGACAAGAGACTGGAAAATATGGAGGACAATATCCAAAAATGAAGGAAGGCAGTCTTCTAGACCCTTAAAATGCCAAGAATGTCTCAGAATTGAAAAATTCAGAAATTCTAAGGCCTTTAATAATTATCTTGTCTAACACCTTGAGGTCATGGTCCTATGGCAAATTATCTTGTAAAACAAATGTTTCTTAGTTTGTTTACAACTATGATTTCACTTCCATGTAGGAAAGATTTTATCTGTGTATCAGTTTAAATGTATCCTGATATTTAAAACATCTATATCTGTTTGTGTTTTTTTTCTGTTATGACAAAGAGTAGGAAAATACTCAAGAAGGCAGTCATTGAGACTTGTAGAATCATAGAATGTCAGAGCTTATGGGGTCTTTAATGATCCTCTAGACTCTCCCTCATTTTATAAGTACATCATGCCTAAATTCCCATGGTTAATTAGTGGCTGGGCCAGTCCTACTTTGTTAAGGTCCTGGCACTTGGTCACATGCTTTCTTCACAAAATCAGGCTGTAAGACTTTATCCGTGCTGACCCTGCCATTCTTGGGTCTAAAGATAGGGCCCGAGGACTCAACACAGTAACTGATAATGTAGTGAGAATGTAGTAGGATTGTACTTTTGAAGTACTCTCCAATTCTGCAGATGCTGAAGATAATGGTATTGTTTTATTTTTTATTGATGAGCAAATAATACTCACTGTCAATCCTGTGGCTGCTGAGAAATCTAGAACCCCATCCTTCCCAGAAATACAATGAGGCAATATTTACATCAAAAACAATCTGTAAACATCTAGTATATCGTTGTAGCTACTGTAAGATATATCTTGCAATGTTTTCCCTCAAATTTATTTTGTCCGTATATGTATGTATATATAAAACACTTTCCAGCTATTATGAGATACTTTCAAATGTGTTTGTTACCTCATTTGATCCACTGACAATTCTAAAGTGCATGTTTAGTGGATATTCCTTATTTTACGGATGATAAAACTAAGGCCCAAGTAAGAAAAATAACTTATCCAAGGTCATAGCTACAAAATGGCATTTTGAGATTTGAATGCAGATCTTTTGTCACTTAGTGTTCTCTTCTAGTACTTCAGAGCTATATCCCCATTTTGGATTGACTTTGTGCAAATAAAAGTAGTTTTTTCTTCCTTGTAAATACTTGTCAAAATAAAATGAAACAGGTGGTAAACCTACTGATTTTTTTGAACTAGGAACATGGTATTGAGTATATAAAAATACATAATAGTCTGACTTTTCGTTCAGATTCTTGGTTTGCTTGGGATGGTTCCAATTAATTTAATGCCTATTGTTTTGACATAATAGTGCCCCCTCTCACTCTCAGCAGTGCCCCAGTCTTGATGATGAATTATATCTTATAGTTAATCTCACCTTCCCTGAATTATTTTTACTAGATTCAAATTTAGCAGGAATCCTCTACATTTATTAAATGTTCCTGGGATGCCTTATCATATAGCTTCTTGGGTAAGACTTCTAGGACTACAGTAACTAAGGAATATCCGATGTATAGCCAGATGAAAATAACAAAGATACATGGTTTCTGATTTTCTTGAGTGGGCAGTTTTCAGAGTTAATGGACTCCTATTGAGTATGGATCCTGGACCACATCACATTTACCTGCTCTGTTTATAAATGCTACAGATTCCAAGAAGCCATTTGGGAATCTGTGTTTGGAATGAGTGTGCCAGGTATTCTGAAGTGTGCTAAAATTTGAAAACCATTGGTGTAGAAGAAACTGGCTTTCTCCGGCAGATCTATGTTTGAATTGAACTCCCATCTTTGGAATGTTGTGTAATCATGAACAAATTACTTTTACCAACCAAAACTTACGTAAAATGGGGGAAAAGACTACTTGCCTGACAGAGTTAGTGTCCTTAAATGAACATTTATTAGTCTTCATTCCCAAACTAGCAAACCTTCCATTAGTCATTCAACGTGTTGGAATTTACTCCTTGATAAAATTATGAAAGGTCTTTTATCTTCAACTACCCTTATTAAAATGAATGGAGGATAGAAAATTCAGAGAAGATGGCAGAGTAGGAGGAGTCTGAGCTCACCTCATCCTACAGACTGCTAAGATAACAGCTATACCTATGCAGCTAACTCTGAAAATGACTTGAAGGCTGGCAGAACAGACCTTTCATAGTCAATTGTAGAGAAGAGGCCACATCAAAAAGGGTAGGTAGGAGGAGTGGAAAAATGGTTGGGAACCAAAACCCCTGTGAGACTAACCACAAATGGGAGGGACACCACAAGCATGGAGAAGCAAAAAGGATCAGACCTCACACTATGTAGCCCAGGAACAGGGGACCCACATTGGGAAGGCAAGTGCCCATAACGTGTGGTTTTGAAAACCAGTGGAGTTTAACTTCAGGAGCTTTTAAAATCAGCAGGGCTTAGCATACTGTAAAAATTAGCCACCTTAACTCTGGGAGAGCAGGAAGGCAAGGAAACGGATTCCCTGCCCATAAAGAGCCAGCTTAATAAATAACTTGCCCAAGACAGCAGAAAAGCAGCCTTTGAAAAGAGCCTGGGGTATACGTGAAGGAGATTAATTTACTAATTTCAGAATGTGCACTGGAGGGACAGGGATCTTCACAAGATTTCGCCAGGAAAAACAACTGGCAGGCACCTTTCTCTTCTCCAGCCAGGAAGACCAGACACTTGTGTGAGCCAGTGTTCACACTCTCCACCTATCTTGGTAGCACTGCACGCCCTGCCACTGGGTTTCTCCACAGACTCACCCCATCTAACCCACCTCCCTCAGTAGGCATCCCACACCCTGTAAGCCCCACTGACCAGGATCAGCAACATTCCAAACTGACTCCTGCCTTGAGGAGAGGGGGAGATAACGCCACACACCAGTGTGCCCACAGTTTCACCAATTGAGCCTCTTAGCTGGCTGCACAGGAAGCAAGCTCAGCCACTTCTGCGCCTGTTCCTGTGGCAGAGAGGCTAACTGCAGTTGCTTAGTCTGACCGCAGCCCACCAATGAAAGCCTCTCAGTTGGCCTTGCAGGGAGCAAGCCCTGCCTTTTGGTGTGCCTGCAACTGGCAGAGAGGCTAATTGCAGACAGCTACCCTGACTGCCAACCCTGCCTAACACGGTGGCCTTCAGAGGCCTCTCATCAGTACAGGGACCAAACCCTGCCTAGTGTGCCCGCAGCAGTCAGTGGGTTCATTGCAACAGGCTGACAAAGACTAAAGTGGCTTAGCCACAAAAGCAGGGCACAAGCAGCCCACATAAGAGACATTTAATGCCAATGGATTAAAAGAATTAATATTGTTAAAATGTCCGCAGTACCCAAAGCAATCTACAGAGTCAATGCAACCTTGATTAAAACACCAACAGCACTTTCTACAGAACCAAAATAATACTAAAATTTGTATGGAGCCAAAAAAGACCCCCAAATAGCCAAAGCAATCTTGAGAGAGAAGAATAATGCTAGAGGTATCACAATCCTAGATTTCAAGATACACGCTACAAAGCTATAATAATTAAAGCAGTATGGCACAAAGATAGACACATAGATCAATAGAATAGAGAGCCCAGAAATAAACCCACATTTACATGGTCAATTAATCTACAACAAAGGGGGCAAGAATGTACAGTGGGGAAAAAAGTCTCTTCAATAAATGGTGTTGGGAAAACTAGACAGCTACATGCAAAAGAATGAAACTGGGCCACCTCCTTAACATCCTACACAAGAATAAATTCAAAATAGATTAAAGACCTAAATGTGAGACCCGAAACCACAAAACTTCTAGAAGAAAATACATGCAGTAATCTCTTTGACATCAGCCTTAGCAACATTTTCTAGACATGTCTCTAAGGCAAAGGAAACAAAAGCAACAATGAACTACTGGGACTACCAACAAAATAAAAAGTTTTTATATAAAACTTTTTATAATAAAAAACTAAGGAAACTATTAAAATGAAAAAGCAACCTACTGAATGAGAGAAGATCTTCACAACTGATGTATCTGATAAGGGCTTAATATCCAAAATATATAAAGAGTGTATACAACTTGACAACCAAAAAATAACTCGATCAAAAAATGGGCAGAGGACCTCAATAGACATTTTCCATAGAAATATAGATGGCCAACAGACCCACAAAAAGATGCTCAACATCACTAATTATCAGGAAAATGCAAATCAAAACTACAATGAGTTATCACCTTATACCTGTCAGAATGGCTATTGTCAAAAAGATAAGAAATAACACGTGTTGGTGAAAATGTGGAGAAAAAAAATCTTGTGCACTTTTGGTAGGAATGTAAATTGGTACAGCCACTGTGGAAAACAGTATGGAGATTCCTCAAAATATTAAAAACAGCAATGCCATATGATCCAGTAATTTCTTTACTGAGTATTTACCCAAAGAATACAAAAACACTAATTTGAAAAGATATATGCACCCCTATGTTTATTGCAGCATTATTTTTAATAGCCAAGATATGGAAGCAACCTATGTGTCTATCAATAGATGAATGGATAAATATGTGGTATGTGTGCGTGTGCTGGAATATTACTCAGCCACAAAAAGGGATGCATTCTTGCCATTTGTGACAACATAGATGGACCTACACAGTATTATAAGTGAATCAAGTCAGACAGAAAAAGACAAATACCATATGGTTTCACTTACATTTGGGATCTAAAACAAAACGAATGAACAAACAGAAAACAGACTCTTAAATACAGAGAACAAATTGGTGGCTGCCAGAGAGGAGGGGACTGGGTGAAATAAAGGAGATTTAATAGGTACAAATTTCCAGTTATAAAATATTTAAATCAGTCATGGAGATGAAAGGTACAGCATAGAGGATATAGTTAATAATATTGTAATAACATTGTATGGTGACAGTGACTGCAGTGATCACAGTGGGTATCAAGTAATATATAAAATTCTTGAATCAATGTTGTACACCTGAAACTAAATACAACATTGTATGTTAATTACACCTCAATAAAAATAATAAAACAAATAAAACTAATATAATTATTAGTTCTACTTCCAGGGACAGGTGGTGACCACAGAATTCCAGAAGATCTTTCTCATGGCTGACTGTCCGTATATCAGACTGGCTGGACTCACCATCAATGTCCAGACTATTGCCCAGCACCTCAAGTCCTGGATGAACCTGTATGAGCTAAAGTATGGTTGGCAGATCAAGCCTCGTGAGCATAGTGGCCAACCTCCTCTGAGAAACAGTTTGGCCAATACTACACTTTGGGTTGCTCCCAAAGATCTTTAAGCCCTTCATTGCTCTCTACATCTCATCAGCTGCCCCATGATGACTGACGACTTTGTGGTCAGCAGCATGTGCAATAAACAAATGTATGGGATGTATGCATCTCTTTGGGAGTCAAACATGAATCCAGAGCACCTGCTTTAAACCGTAGCACAAGCCATGCTAAATGTGTGGACCAGGATGCAGTGTGAGGCATGGGAGTCATTGTTCACATTTGTCCTTTTGAAAAGGACAAAATCACCACCAGGAGACTAAAAGCCCAAAGGGACTTATTTTCAGTCCCCAGAGCCCACTCCAAAAAAAAAAGGGGGGAGGGTTCTTACACACACACACACACACACACACACACACACACGCCTAACATCTCACACAAAAATTAGCTCCAAATTATTAAAGACTTGAAGACCTGAAACCAAAATACTCTAACAAAGGCAGTAAGCTCCTTGACACTGGTTTTGTCATTGAATTTTTTTTATCTGACACAAAAAGCAAAGGCAACAAAAGTAAAAACAAATGGGGCTACATCAAACTAAAAAGCTTCTGCAAAGCAAGGGAAACAAACTATCAATGAAAAGGCAACAAACTGAATGGGAGAAGATATTTGCAAATCACATATCTGATAAGGAACTACTATCCAAAACATATAAAGAACTTACACAACTCAAAAACAACAACAAAAACCAAACAATTAAAAAATGGACAGAGAATCTGAATAGACATTTTTCCAAACAAGACATACAGATGGCCAACAGGTACATCAAGATACATGGTCAATACCACTAATCATCAGGGAAATGCAAATCAGAATCACAGGTATTTCACACATGTAAGAATGGCTAGTATCAAAAAGACAAGAAATAAGTGCTGGCATTCATGTAGAGATAAGAGAACCCTTGTACACTGTTGGTAGAAATGTAAATTGGTGCAACCACTATGGAAAACAATGTGGAAGTTCTTCAAAAAATTCAAAGTAGAACTACCATATGATCCAGCAATTCCACTCTGGGTATTTATCTTAAGAAAATGAAAACACTGATTTGAAAAGATATATGCATCCCATGTTCATTGAAGTGTTTTTTATAATAGCCAAGACACGGAAACAACCTAAGTGTCCACCAGTGGATGAATGAATAAAGAAGAAGTGATAAACACACACACACACACACACACACACACTGAAATATTCAGCTATTAAAAAGAATGAAGTTTTGGCACTTGTGACAAAATAAATGGACCTTGAAGGCATTATGCCATGAAATTAGAGAAAGACAAATACTGTATGATCTCTCTTTTATGTGGAATCTTAAAAAAACAAAAGTTCATAGTTACAGAGAACAGACTAGTAGTTGCATGTGTGTATGGCATGGGGGGGTGTCAAAATGGGTGAAGGTGGTCAAAAGGTATGAATTTCATTACAATCTTAACCTTACATCTAAAGCAACTAGAAAAAGACCAAAGAACAGAGTTAGTAGAAGGAAGGAAATAAAGATCAAAGCATAAACTAATGAAATAGAGATTTAAAAAACTGAGAAGATAATGAAACTAAGAACTGGTTCTTTGAAAAGATAAACAAAATTGATAAACCTTCAGCCAGACTCAAAAATGAAAGAGAATTTACAACTGATACCACAGAAATACAAAAGATCATTTAAAAATGACTATAAACAATTATATGCTAACAAAACAACCTAGAAGAAATGGATAGATTCTTAAAAATATGACATCTTCTAAGACTAAATCAAGAAGAAATAGAAATTTTGAATAGACCGATTACTAGTAATGAAATTGAATCAGTAATAAAAAAAACTCCCAAATAAAAGTCCAGGACCAGACAGCTACACAGGTAAAATACTACCAAACATTTAAAGAAGAGTTAATACCTATCCTTCTCAAACTATTCCAAAAAAAAAGGAAGAGGAAGGAGTGCTTTCAAGCTCATTCTACAAGGTCAGCTGTACCCTGATACCTAAACCAGATGAAGACCATACAAAACAACAACAAACAATTATAAGTCAATATCCCTGATTAACCGAGATGCAAAAATTGGCCACAAAATATTAGCAAATGGAATTCAACGATACATTAAAAGGATCGTATTCCATTATCAAGTGGTATTTACTCCAGGGATGCAAAGGGGATTCAATATCTGCAAATCAATGAATCTGGTATATCGTTTTTACAAAATGAAGAATAATCATATGATCATCTAAATAAAAGCAGAAAAAGCATTTGACAAAGTTCAACATCCATTCATGATAAAATTCTCAACAAAGTGGATGTAGAGGGAGTGTACCTCAATATAATAAAGGCTATATATGACAAACCCACAGCTAACAGCATGTTCAATGATGAAGAGTTGAAAACTTTTCCTGTAAGATCAGGAACAAGACAAGTCTACTCTCACCTATTTTATTCAACAATAGTATTGGAAGTCCTAGTCACAGCTATTAGGCAAGAAAATAAGTAATAAAAAGGATCCAAATTGGAAAGGAAAAAGTAAAACTGTCACTATTAGCAGATGACAGGATACTATATATTAAAAAACCTAAAGATTCCACCAAAAAACTGTTAGAACTATTAAATGAGTTCAGTAAAGCTACAGGATACAAAAATCAATATACAGAAATCTGCTGCGTTCCTACACACTAATAAACTATCAGAAAGAGAAATTAAGAAAACAGCCCATTAACAATCATATCAAAAGGAATAAAATACCTAGAAATAAATTTAACCAAGAAGGTGAAAGATCTGTACTTTAAAACTATAAAATATTGATGAAAGAAATGGAAGATGACACAAATGAAGGGTAAGATAAACTGTGTTCATGGATTAAAAGAATTTTCTTAAAATGCCCATACTGCCTAAAGCAATCTACAGATTCAGTATAATCTCTATCAAAATACCAATGGCATTTTTCACAGAACTAAGGCCAATAATCCTAAAATTTGTATGGAACCACAAAAGACCTCAAATAGCCAAAGAATGTTGAGAAAGAACAAAGCTAAAAGTGTCTTACTCTTGGATTTCAAACTATACTACAAAGCTATAGTAAGCAAAGCAATTTGATACTGACACAAAAACAGATACATAGATTAATGGAACAGAATAGAAAGCCCAGAAGTAAACTCATGCTTATATATATAGTCAATTAATCTACAACACTGGAGGCAAAAATATACAGTGGGGGAAAAGACAGTCTCTATTATTATATAATAATAAATGGGGCTGGGAAAACTGGACAGCTACATTCAAGAGAATAAAACTAGACCACTTTCTTATACCATATACAAAAATAAACTCAAAATGGATTAAAGACTAAAATCTAAGATCTGAAAACACAAAACTCCTAGAAGAAAACTTGGGCAAGGGCACCTGGGTGGCTCAGTGGGTTAAGCATCTGACTCTTGATTTCAGCTTACATCATGATCTCAGGGTCATGAGATAGAGCCCTGCATAGGGCTCCATGCTGGCCATGGAGCTTGCTTGAGATGCTCTCTCTCCCTCCCTCTCTGCCTACCCCTCCACCCTGCCCGCTCTCTCAAATAAATAAAACTTAAAAAAAAAAAAAATACACAGTAAGCTCTTTGACATTGGACTTAATGGTATTTTTGAATCTGTCTCTTCAGGCAAGGACAACAAAAGCAAAAATAAATAGAACCACAAAAAACTAAAAAGCTTTTGCATGGTGAAGGAAACCATCAGCAAAATGAAAAGGAAATCTTCTCCAAGAAGATATTTGCAAATGATATATCCAATAAGGGGTTAACATCCAAAAAACAATCTAAAGAACTCATAAAGGGGTACCTGGGTGGCTCAGTTGGTTAAGCATTGGACTCTTGGTTTCAGCTTAGGTCATGATCTCACAGTCATGGGACCGAGCCCCACGTCAGGCTCCATGCTCAGTATGGAATCTGCTTCAGATTCTCCTTCTCTCCCCCTTTTCTCCTTCCTCTGCTCCCTCACGCTCTCTTTCTAAAATAAATAAAATCTTAAAAAGAAATCATAAAACTCAACATAAAAAATCCAATTTTAAAAATGGGCAGAAGACCTGAATAGACATTTTCCCAAAGACCTGTAGGTGGCCAACTGGCACATGAAAAGATCCTCACCATCACTAACCATCAAGGAAATGCAAATCAAAAATCACAATGAGATATCACCTCATACCTGTCAAAATGGTCATTATCAAAAAGACAAGAAATAACAAATGTTGGTGAGGATGTGGAGAACGAATGATAACTACACATATGTGGTGTGACCATTTCTTAATGTACAATTTTAAATAGCAAATCATTATGTTGTACACCTGAAACAAATACAAGATTACATACCAATCAATACATACATACATACATCCACATACATACATACTGACTACTTGAAAATCCCAGGTTGTTTCTTTGGGTAAATGCAGAAGTAAAACAACATTAGAACATTATTATCAGAGGTAGTCATTATTCTAATTCAGAATAAAGCCACAATTACAGTATTCTCACTTCAAAGTTGATGGTATTTGATCAGCACTTTTAAAAGGCAATGTACAAATGTTTCACCTTTTAATTTCAAACATCATATTGCTGTTTATTTACAACATGTCTCCATGGGGTTGTATCATTTTCTTAAACCATGAAATTTTACAACCACTATTAGGATTCCAGTATTACAATAACACAGTTCTGCAGTGTGAATAATCTCTCTGTCAATGTGCTATCTCAGCTCAGAGAAAATAGCAATGGTGTAAGAAACTAGCATCAGAGGCCTTGACTTTGGTCTTGAAACACTATTATATGAAAAAGGCAAGGCTAATTATAAGCTGTAGTTATTAGTTTGCATTATTTCAGTTCAAGAAAACTTCATTTTCATGCTAACAGCCTATGACAAAAGCCATTTTTCTTCAACTAAAGGAGATCCACTTTGATTGTAATTTCAATTAAGAGTGTATTGTTTTGGGGTGCCTGAGTGGCTCAGTCGTTAGGTGTCTGCCTTCAGTTCAGGCCATTATCCCAGGGTCCTGGGATCTATTGAGCCCCTCATGGGGCTCCCTGCTCAGCAGGAAGCCAGCTTCTCCCTCTCACACTCCCTCTGTTGTGTTCGCTCTCTCTCTCGCTCTCTGTCAGATAAATAAAATCTTTAAAAAAAAAAGTGTATTGTTTTAATAAATTATGAACACATTTATAAAATTATCAGATCATTACAAAATAAACCTAAATAGAAGTTCAGGAACCAACATATAGGGCGCCTGGGTGGCTCAGTTGGTTAAGCGACTGCCTTCGGCTCAGGTCATGATCCTGGAGTCCCGGGATCAAGTCCCACATCGGGCTCCCTGCTCGGCAGGGAGTCTGCTTCTCCCTCTGACCCTCCTCCCTCTCATGCTGTCTCTCATTCTCTCTCTCGCAAATAAATACAATCTTAAAAAAAAAAAAAAAGAACCAACATATATTTATTATGATTTTTTTTAGATAGCCAGTGCCTCTCACTGCTCTTAGTCAAGAGTTGACAAGCTCCTTGAGGGCATGACAACACAGGTGATTACATCGGATCATGGTCATCATGAGTGTTTACTGAATGTTTGTCATATGAGTACTATTTTTGGCTTTTAGTATATCAAGAGGCATAAGACAAGGTCCCTGGCTGGAAGTAGTTAAGTCTTTTTTTTTTTTTTTAAAGATTTTATTTATTTATTTGAGAGAGAGAAGGAGAGAGAGAGAGAGAGAGCATGAGAGGGGGAGGGTCAGAGGGAGAAGCAGACTCCCTGCTGAGCAGAGAGCCCGATGCGGGACTCGATCCCGGGACTCCAGGATCATGACCTGAGCCGAAGGCAGTCGCTTAACCAACTGAGCCACCCAGGCGCCCCAAGTCTTTTTTTTTTTTTTTTTTAAAGATTTTATGTATTTATTCATGAGAGACATAGAGAGAGAGGCAGAGGGAGAAGGAGGCTCCCAAGGAGCAGGGAGCCCGATGCGGGACTCGATCCCAGGACCCTGGGATCATGACCTGAGCCAAAGGCAGACGCTTAACCATCTGAGCCATGCAGGCACCCAGAAGTAGTTAAGTCTTAAGTGGAGAGCAAGCATCTCAACTTCTCAAAGATGGCTAGTATTATAATGCAACATACATTTGGTGCCAAATGAATGACACAGACAGGTGCTATTATAAGAGTTTGGTCATTGTGAGCTGGGAGAATCAGAGTTTCTCCCTGAAAATGGAGAAACAAATTACCTCTTGCTGATTTTCAATCATATTAGGACCTTACCTTAGGTACTCTCCACATGAAACATTCTTTCCTTAGACTACATGTTTCACTCTTGCACTCTTTCAGTTCTCTGCTCAAATGTGATTTCAGAGTAGTTTTCCTTGAGTGCCACAATGAAAACAGACCTCTTCTCTACCACAGATACCTTCCCCCCTTTTAAGATTTTATTTATTTATTTTAGAGAGAGAGAATGAGAGACAGAGAGCATGAGAGGGAGGAGGGTCAGAGGGAGAAGCAGACTCCCTGCCGAGCAGGGAGCCCGATGCGGGACTCGATCCCGGGACTCCAGGATCATGACCTGAGCCGAAGGCAGCCGCTTAACCAACTGAGCCACCCAGGCGCCCGCCTTCCCCCCTTTTAATCTGAAATTCAGTTGTTTACTTGTCTATTGTCTTTTTTGTAATACAAGTTTCATGAGAACAGAAATCTTGCTTTGTTTATTATTATTTGTCCATTGCCTGAAACATTATCTGCCATAATATAGGTATTCAGTTAATATTCATTGAGTAAATGGGTCTTGTGAATCAAATGGAACTTATATAAGAGGACAGAGTAGCCATTCTAGGCAAGGATAATGACTTGAAAAATAAGTGCAACCTAGAGAGGGCTTTCAATCATGGTCTATAGATGACTTTCTATATTCTCCCTGGAAATTTCAGTGAAACCTGGGATACTTATAATATCACTGATAGAGCAAATGATTGGGCTTGCCACTATTGTAATAATCCCCAGTCAGTTTGTAGCCAGTGAACCTTTTCCTGGGTCTTCCAAGTATCCCTGAGCATACAGAATAAAACTCATCAAAGAGGACTTGGTTAGATCTCCAGAAATAAAACTTTACAAAGGATAGGACAAAAATGTTGATGAGATGTTCAAAATGATTGGCTTATTTTTCAGGATTTCCATGAACAAAAAAGAAAGACTAAAAATTATGATGAAGATGAAAATGAAACCAAGGTATAATTTATTAAGGTTGATTAAAACTTTTTTTTTCCCAAAACCATATGACAAAAAATTTACTCAGATTTCACCCCAACCACTGCTTGATAAGTAGGTATCTGCCAATCTTCTCTTCCCTACCAGGCCTAAGTAGACAAAATCTCACAAAATTGCTGAAAAGCCACTGATGGAATTACACACCTAACTGCTCTTCATTAATTGTCAGCATCAGTGCCACCCAGTCTATGCCATGAGACCATCCCCGGTCTGGTCTATTTGGGTTAGTAAGAGTCTACATATCTTCCTTTGGGATAGGAAGCAGACAGGATCTTCTCGCTTAGTGTTCTGAATGGTTAAAGCTCATCAAAGGCTGATTTATGATAGTAAGGGGCAGCTACCACAGAGTGAGACTACACACCAACATATTGTAGCTTTCACAGAATTTTACTAATACTAAACTATTTTAACAGTATTTTTTATTAAGAAAGTAATGCATACTGAATACAGCAAATTTCAAACTATAGAAACATAGGAGAAAAAAACACCATCTCTAGTTCCACCCTTAGAGTATTTTCTACTCCAATTTTTATGTACATATAATCTTGCTTTTAAATCTATATTTAATGCAAAATATCAGTATGTAAACATAACAGTAATGAAAAATTTTAATGATCACTCTCAGTTCCTTGCTCTCATAAATCTGTTACTGAACTAATTTTTTCTAGTTCTGATCTATATGCAAGTGGCTACTGAGGTACAACTGTAGCATCAGTACAGCTTTTTAATGTTGTTTTTGTCATTTCTCATAGTAAGAAAAATCTGTTGCTGTATAAACACAGGGATGAAACCAATACATCCGAATTAAAATTTTGGTGCCCTGGAGAGTCATCCTTAGAGCTCCAATTTTTAGTCTTTGATTTGGGAAAAATATTTTTCAGTTTTTCTTAGGGTAAATGGTTACTGACATGAACTTGATGATTTTCCAGATTTAAATTTACTCAGTCTAATGGTATATATAATAATGGGGTTTGGTATTTGTCTTATATAGTTTCTTACCTCATCTTCATTTCTTTAGGATCTTTTGGACATAGCAAGACTTCTTTTTCCTTCTGGAATTGATTTAAAGTGAATTAAAATTAGATATAAGCAAGGTTTAGATTTTTCTTTATATTTAATATATTTTGTTTATACATCTTACATTCTTTTTGTTACTTCTTATTTCAGAAAAAGTAATTGGCTCCTTCTAAAACTGTTGCTTCATTTCTGAGGCATTACCATATTCCCATATTTTGACTGAATATAAATTCAAAGTTTTTTTCCTTAGAAATCATTATTTTAAAATGTTATAACTACATATTATTTAATAATGGATTTAGAACTAATAAACAACCACAACTTAAAGTATTCAATGTACCAGACAAAAGATCCTTAGAGAAGCAGGACTGACATTCTCCATACATTTAGAATTTAGGGTTTATAAAATTAGAGATTTCTTTAAAAGGAAATAAAAATGTATTTTAAATCTTCTACATATGGTTTTTGCTGAAGTTGGTATCACTAACACTTTAGTTGAGAAAAACTATAAAAATTGGATAAAAAATGTTTTAAAGACAGCTAATTGAAAGTATCAGAGAATAATGAGGATAGCCAGGAGTTGAGGAGCCATGATTCCAAAGAGAAAGCAAGGCTGTATTGTCTCCTGGAGGCATCTGTATATTCAAGGGCATGGATACTGAGAAGTAACTACATATTGCTCAAGAAAGTACCAGATTAGGGAGATAAAAAATAAAGTGGAGTTCATGGCTAATGACAAGCAGAACCTGATACCAATGTCCTAGAGACAAAACTGTACAGAAGTGAAACTGACATTCTCATTTCATCCCCCCCCCCGTTGAAGCCATTGCCAATTCCTCAGTTGCACACATGCCGGACAAGAATCTAGAAATCAAGAAGAAATGAGTTGCTAAGAGGCTATAAAGCTAAGCTGAGATTTAGGCATTGCCAGGATTCTAGAGAGAAAATGTATAAGGCAAAACACCACTTGGATGTGAGAACAATCTGGCTGTGACATCTGTCACCCTATCGATTGCCAGGGTTGATTCAGCTGATCTGGCTGGGTAGGTGGATGTTCCCTTCCTTCCTCACTGGTCCGTGTGTGTCCCACCAGAAGCTGCGTGCTTGGCTGAAGAGGATGAACTTCTCTGAAGAGGAGGACCATTCTTCCGTCAAGGGTGTACAAGTAGCCTTGATTCCCTGCTAGAACCCCCAAACAAGCTCTTAAGGTCCATTCATAGGAGAATATAGGGCAGTCAAATGGCCAAGACTCCAGACACATCCAAATGAGGTGCTGCATGTAGCAGTCTGCCTTTCTTTAAAAAGAGAGAGAGAAAAAACCAAAACACCTATTTTTTTCTTTCTATTCACAGCATACTCAGGCTGCCCAAATTTGTGGGGGTTGTTTCTGTCCAACACACAAACACACACCAAGAAATTTTCCCACTTTCTGGTGGACACACATTTCCCATCCTACAAATTTAATCCTGACACTATCTACCTGGAGATAGCATCAGATCATACAGGTTGAGGGCTCAGTTCCACAAGACTGCCTTCCCACTTAAACTGCCAATCACAGGTCCAGTTTGTCACCTGGGCTTCAACCAGCTTGCTATATAAATCAGAGGTTCTTATTACCCTGGGATTTGACAGTATGCTAAAATAGCTCACAGAACTCAGGAAAATAGTTGCTTACTAAGTTGCTTGTTATAAAGGGATACTATTCAGGAACAGCCTGATAAAAAAGATGCATAGGGCAAGGTAGTAGGAAGGGGGAGAGAGCTTCCATGCCCTCTCCAGTTGTACTACCCTCCAAGAACTTCCATGTGTTCACCAACTGAAGAGCCCTGTGAGCCTTGTAGTTCAGGGACTTTCATGGAGGCTTCATTACATAGACATGATTGATTAAATTATTAGTTATTAGTGACTAACTCAACCTCCAGGCCCTCTCACTCCCTGGAGATCATGGAGTAGGGCTGAAAGATCCCTCTAATCATATGGTTGGTTTCCCTGGCAACCAGTCCCCATTCTTATCCTTAGGGGCTTTCCAAAAGTTATCTCATTAACATAAAGTAAGGTGTGGTTGAAAGAGGCTTGCTATGAATAAAAAGACACATTTATCACTCTTATCCCTTAAGAAATCCCCAAGGGTTTTAGGGCTTTGTGCTTGGAATGAGGATGAAGACCAAATATATATTTCTTACGATACATCACAATAGCTCAAAATTTAAGTTCAGGTCTCACAAATAATATAGGTATTCCCCTGAGAACCCTAAGAATCTCAGGGGTAAGGACAAACCAGAACTAGATCAGACTTGGATCTAGTTTGGATCTAGATTGGATCTAGATTGGATCAAAGTGATCTGCCCATGCTCTATCTGTCTGCTAGAAGATAAAAATCTCTAGAAGATAACCATAATTTGGAGTCTCCTCAGTTTTTGGTTTTTTTTATACATAACAACTGGCATTCCACACACACACAAAAATTACCAAGCACGCTGAGAAACAGGACTAAATGACTGAAAACCAAGAGAAATAACACAACAGAAACAGACCCACAGGTATTCCAGATTCATTCATTAGGAGACAAAACTTCAAAACAACTATAACTAATATATTTGAGAAGACAGATGAAAAGATGATAAATTAGAATTTAAGTAAAATTTCAAAACTAAAAAAAAATGAACTTTAGTATTCATAGATGGGTTTAATAGAACATTAGACACAGCAGAGGGGAGGATTGGTGAATAGGAAGATAACACAGAAAATCTCTAGGCTGAAGTTTAGAGAGCAAAAAACATAGAAAATTCAGTAAAGTGTAAAAGTAAAAGCACCTAACATACATGTAATTGGATTTCCAGAAGGAAAAGAGAAAGAGAATGGGCCATAAATCTTTTAAAGATTTTATTTATTTATTTGAGAGAAAGAGAGTGTGAGCATGAAAGGGGGAGGGAAAGGGACAAGCAGACTCTGAGCTGAGCCCAGAGCCCAACACAGGGCTTGATCCCAGGACCCTGAGATCATGACCAGAGCCAAAACCAAGAATCGGACACTTAACAGACTGAGCCACCCAGGCACCCCATTAATATTATTTAAAGAGATCATAACTACAAATTTTCCAAAGTGGCACGCACACACACACACACACACACAAATCAAGCCACAGGTTGAAGAAGCTATTCAAACCCCAAGTAATATTTAGGTGATGAAAGAGGAAGAAAGGGGCAGGGGGAAGAGAAGAAACTGCTGCTGCCACACTCAGGTACATCATAAAAAAACTGCTGGAAAAATAATACATCTTAAAGTATTATGGGATTTTAAAAAACTACAATAAAACAGCTAATTTTATACAAGAAACACTGGAAGCCAGACGATAATGCATTGATATGTTTAAATATTGAAAGCAACTACCAATTCAGAATTCCATTTCCAGTTAACGTGTCCTCTAAAACTGAGGATTAATCAATGTCTCTGAGACAAATATAAACTGAATTTATTGCTTATAGAACCTTATTTACTAAAAAGAGTTTAGGCAGAAGAAAAATGTTCCAAATGGAAGACCGTTAATGCAAGAAGGAATAAAGAGCACCAACAGGGGAAAACAAACAAGTGCAGGTGACCCTGGAACAATGGGTGGTTAGGGACAGTCAAAAAACCACATGTAACATTTGACTTCCCCAAAACTTAATAACCTATTTTTGACCAGAAGTTTTTCCCAAAACATAAACAGTCAATTAACACATATTTGGTATGTGATATGTACTACATACTGTATTATTATAATACAGTAATTTAGAGAAAAGGAAATCTTAAGAAAAATCACAAGAAAGAGAAAATACATGTACAGTTCTAGGCCGTATTTATTGAAAAGAATCCACATGTGAATGGACCCATATAGTTCAAATTCATGTTGTTCAAGGGTCAACTGTAAACCCATATTGACAATAAAATAAATATAATTCAAAATATAATATAAATACAATAAAAATGCAGAGTTTGTTAATGAGTTAAAAATGTTGTAAGATTCTTGCATGACTCAGAAAGTGGTAAAAGTACTAGCTAAATACAAAGTAATTAGTCAGGATGCATGTTATCTCCAGGCTAACTGCCTGAAAGTATAAGAGAACATATTACCATAAAACCAACAGAAAGGAAAATGGAATAAAAACACTTTAGAAGAAGGAAAAAAAGAGGAACAAAGCAGAGAAGACACATATAAAACACATAAAATATGGTAGATTTAAACAGCAAATATATTAGTAGTTACATTAATAGCAGTAACCTTAATTTTCTAACTGAAAGGCAAGGATTGGAAGCTCAGATTATAAGCATAAAACACAAGAAACAAACAAAAAAACCCAACTATTTTATATTTTGAATGGAATCACCTTAAATGTAAGAACACAGAAATGTTGAAATTAAAAATATATTTAAAAATCATATGCAAACACTAACCTAAATATGGTGTAACTACATTAATATAAAATTGACTTTAAGGTAAGAAATATTACTAGTGTTAGAGATACAATAATAAAAAGCTCATTTCAAGGGAGATATAACAATCCTCAACTTGCGTACATCTAATAACAAAGCCTTTGTTAAACTACAGGAGAAACAAATAAATCCATAACCCTATTGGGGTATTTCCTATATCTGTCTCAATAAGTGATAGAACAAACAGACCTTATTGACCTATATAGAATACTACTCCCAACAACTGCAGAATACATTTTCTCTTCAGGTACATGGGAAAGGCTGACCAAAGCAGACCATATGCTCTCCCCAAAGCAACTGTCAACAACTTTCAAGAGTTGGAATAATGCAGAATATATTTCCTGACCATAGTATTGAGCTAGAAATCAGTATCAAAAGTAAACATAAGGACTTCCAGTTTCTGGTCCAACATGTAAAGAGCCTGGAAATCATCACTCTCACCCCAACCTGACAACCAGCTAAATCTGAATAAATCTCTTAGATACATCAGAGAATTGAAGTCACAGGGCAAACTGCTCTGAAAATGGGAGACAGAGGAATACAGAGAATCACAGCCTACTGGGAGCAGAAGACACTGCTGGAACCAGCAAGAGTAAATCACTTACAGGGCAAATGGCTAATTGTTGAAGACTGAGTGTGAACTAGCTTAAGAAATGAACATTACTGGGGCCCCAGCATAAGGGAAGGCCCCCCCATGTGAATTTTGTGAGGTTTATCTCCAAGAGTCCTACCTGGTTCTCAGAGTAAAGATAAGGGAAAAATCCCCTTGTACTTCTTACGACACAAGAAGTTTTAATCATGAAAGAATGGATTAATAAACGACTGCATTACAATTAAGATTTTATGTTTATGATAAAACTATTGACTTGTGGGACATCTGGCTACAATGACATGAACCCTCTTTGTGGGGTGAACCCTCCCTACAAAACCAAAGTATAGAATATGATAAATTTTACCCCTCCAATTTCTGGTTCTGGAAATTAAATCTAAAACTAGGTTATAGTGGTGGTTGTCTGAATAAATTCACTAAATATCTTCAAGCCATACACTTAAAATGGATGAATTTAATGACATGTAAATTATACCTCAAGAAAACTTTTTTAAAAAGACATATTAAGAGAACAAAAATGGAAGCCATGATCTGGGATACATTATTTGAAATACATGTATAAGACAAGGGATTCCTGGGGTGCCTGGGTGGCTCAGTCAGTTAAGCATCTGACTTCAGCTCAGCTCATGATCTCAGGGTCCTGGGAATGAGCCCCACATTGGGATCCCCACTCAGCAGGGAGTCTGCTTGTCCATCTCCCTTTCCCCCTCCTTTGTCCCTCCCCCTGTTTGTGCTCTGTCTCTAAGTAAATAAAATCTTAAAAAAAAAAAAAAAGACAAGGGACACCTATTCATATTATATAAAGAACTTTTATAATAAGAAAAAGAAGTAAACTTAATATAAGCAAAATAGAAAAACACACCCCTCATAAATGAGGATATTAAAATAATCAAAAGCACATGAAAAATGGTCAACATCATTATTTTTCAGAAAGCTAAAAAATAGAACCACAAAGAGATACCACTACACGCAGAGAAGAATGGCTAAAATGAAAATAAACAAGTGAAAACCTAAATTACAAGATTTTGGCAAGAATGTGAAACAAACGAACCTCTCATTCAGTTTGCTTGTAGGAAAGTAAATTGACATAACCCTTTTAGAAAACTGATTTGCAAGATCTACCAAAGCTAAGAGTAGACCTGCTTTACAATCCATCAAGTCCATTCTAGTAATACACACAATATAGATGTGTACATATGTATACCAAAATACATGTACAGGAATGTTCAAAGTATTACTCATAATAGCTCTGAACTTACCAATAAAAGAATGGGTCAACTGTTGTATATTCTTACAATAGAGTGCTACAAAGCCAGGAAAAAGAGGACTATTTTTCCTCACAACAATATGGATAAATCATGAAGATATAACTTTTAATGAATTAATACAGATAAAATGAGTACATACTGTATGATTCCCTTTATAGAAAATTCAAAAAAGATAAGATAAACTAATATTTGATGGAAAGGGTATGTTTGAGATGGACATGAGGAAAGAATCTAGAATTTATCCAATGTTTTATGTATCTTGAACTTATATTTAAGATGTATATACTCTGCCATACTTAGGTCATATTTTAATAACAACAGGCAGTGGTCCAGATGGCAACACAGGAAGACCTTGAACTCACCCTCTCCATAGACACACCAAATTTACACCTATTTATAGAGCAGTTCCCCCTGAAGAAGAATGGAGGGTTGAGTGAACAGCTTCTGGACAGCAAAAGATAGACCACAGAGAGAACCGCAAGAGAGATGGAGACATGGTAGCAAAGGGAACCACCATTCCTGATGCTGCAAACTA
This sequence comes from Mirounga angustirostris, assembly GCF_029215605.1. Taxonomy (NCBI): domain Eukaryota; kingdom Metazoa; phylum Chordata; class Mammalia; order Carnivora; family Phocidae; genus Mirounga; species Mirounga angustirostris. Next base: position 54,543,730 of record NW_026991709.1, read on the forward strand.
CAGTAGGGAGGGATGGTACTGAGGAACAGTGAGCAGATTCATCTGCCTTGGGGCACAGAAAAAAAGCCACAGTTCACAAGAGCAACTAGAATATAAAAGATCCAGCCCTAGAACTCTGCCAAACAGCAGGGGAGCTGTTGGAATTCTCTGCAGTTGAAGGGGCTGGTGAGCACCATGGTTTATGCTCCTTCTCCACCTTGGTAGTGCAAATAAGAGCGTGGTTTAGATGCCATAGCTGGCCTACCACCTCAGTAAGCCCCAGGTCCCTAGTCCACATGAGCCCCAGATGTCCTGGGCATAGAAAAAAAGCCCCAGTTTAAAAGAGCAACTAGAATATTGCCCTAGAATGCTGTCAAATGATGCGGGAGCTCCTGGAATGCTCTCTGTGTTGGAATGGCTGCCAAACACCATGGTTTGCATTTCCCTCTCTACCTTAATAGTGTGGATGGGAGCAGAGATTGGGGGCCCTAGCTGGCCTACCGCCACGGTGACCCCTGGCCCCCTATCCCACATCAGCCTAAGCTATCTTGCTCAGGCAGCCCCAGTGTGGTACACAGTGGCACACTCCTGGTCAGCATTCCCTACAGCTCCAGTCATCTTCCCAAGGTGACAAAGGTGTATAAGCACCCCCACAACACTCCAAGCCCACACCACTTCAGCTCCAGACAACTTGCTAGGACATCCCCAGTGTAGAGTGCTCTGGGGCATCCTGGCTCATGCCCACTTCAGCTCTAGCTCCTCTTACAGGGCATCTCGTATATGAAGCACCCCAGGAACACTAGCCCAAGCCTGCCTCAGCTCCAGTACTCCACCAAGACCTCCAGCCTGTATCCTACCTGAGCTTCAGCAGCCACACCAGGGTGCCCCAAACTCAGAGAATCCCAGGACATCCACTTTAGCCTTAACTGCCAGGGCACCCTTTGTGCAGAGAGCACTGAGACCAGCTTGGCCTGTGTCCACTTCAGTTTAAACTACCCTGCCAAGGTGCTCCCTATGCAGACAGCCCCAGGGCTGCCCTGGTCTACACCCACTTCAGCTTTGGCCATCCCACCAGAGCAGCCCCAGCACAGAGTTCCCCAAGATCCCCAGCCCATGCCAGTCACAGCTCCAGCCAGCCAAAGTCACCAGGTACACACAGTCTACACAGGGGATGACAACATATAATACCATTCCTTCAAGCTTAGGAAAAGCAGCTGCTCTACCTACTTCATAGAAACAAGCACTGAAAATTAAGCAAAATGAGGAGACAGAAAAATGCTCCAGATGAAAAAGACAAAACCTCAGAAAAAGAACTAAATGAAATGGAGATAACCAATCTATCTGATAAAGAGTTCAAAGTAATGGTCATAAAGATGAAAGAAAAAAAGAATAAAATGAAATGAGGATAGGTTAAGTGTTCTTTTGGACAACATCAAGCAAACAAACATTTTGCATTATAGGGGCTCCAGGAGAAGTAAAAGAAAGGGGCAGAAAAATGTGAAGAAATAATGGCTGAAAACTTTCCTAACCTGGGGAAGGAAATAGACATCCAGGTTCAAGAAACACACAGTTCCAAACAAGATGAGCCCAAGGAGGCCCATACCAAGACACATAATAATTAAAATTTCAAAGATTAAAGATAAAGAGAGAATTTTAAAAGCAGCAAGAGATAAGCAATTAGTTCGTAAGAGGGAAATCCCATTGGGCTATTTGTTGATTTTTCAGAAGAAACTTTGAAGGCCAGAACAGAGTGGCATGATATGTTCGAAGTGCTTAAAGAAAATCAACCTACAACCAGGAATACCCTACCTGGCATGTTATCCTCACCCTGAGTGGGTTCAGTGCAGAGTCTGCTTAAGACTCTCTCTCCTCTCCCTTTGCCCCTCCCTCACTCCACCTGCATGCTCTCTAAAATAAATAAAATCTTTAAAAAAAAAAGGTAAGCCATAGATTGGAAGAAAATATTTTTAAATCACATAAATTACATTTATCCGGTATGTATAGAGAACCCTCAAAATGCAGTAATAGGGAAACAACTCCATAAAAGGGGGCAAAAAATTAGAATGGATCACACACACATTCCAATAAATATATGAAAAGATGCTCATTAGTCATTAGGGGAATTCTAATTAAAACCACAAGGAGATGTTATTAGAATGTCTAAAATTTAAAAGATTGAACATATTAAGTGTAGGTAAATATATGGAACATATGAAACTCTCATGTACTGCTTTTGGGAATATAAAATGCCACTTTGGAAAATAGTTTGGAATTTTCTCATAAAGTTAAACATACACCTTCTATATGACCCAGCCATTCCACTCCTAGATATTTATCCAAGAGAAGTGAAAACATACAACCATACAAAGGCTCATACATAATGTTCACAGAAACTTAGTTTGGGTTTTCCAGTTTAGGGGTAATACAACCACACCTGTCTGACCTGTTTTTATTCATAATACCTCTGACACCAAATGAATGGGCTTTTGTTTTCCACACCAACAATGAGTTTTCCAACTCTCTGGACACCAACTGGGTGTCCTACAATTTAGTTCAATTCTAAAGTTAACTACTTGGGGTTAGCACAGACCTCACAGGTTAGGGCTTAGAACCACAAGACTTCACCAACTTCAGATTCCACTCACAAGTCTCTGGAAGTATTTCTGACTGACTAGACTAAAGGGGTTCTTATTACCCTCTCCTCAGGGTTGATAATTAGCTAGAATTGCTCACAGAACTCAGAAAACACTTTACCTACTATTGTCGGTTTATTATAAACAATACAACTAAAAAACAGATAGATGGAACAGATGAATAAGGCAAGGTATGGGGGAAGGGACATGAAGCTTCCATTCCTTCTCTAGGTATATAACCCTTCTAGGACCTTGGTGTGCTCACCAACTTGGAAGCTTTCTGAACTTCATTGTTTAGGAGGTTTTATGGGTGTTCCCTTACAAAGGCATGATTGATTAAATCATTGGTGATTGGTAATTAATTCAATCTCTAGGTCCTCTCCCCTCCCTGGAGATGGGGAGGAGGGAGGGCTGAATGTTCCAAAATGCCCTGGTCTCTCTGGTGACCAGCTTCCATCCTGAAGCTATCTAAGGGTCTTTCAGCCAAGAGTCATCTCATTAGTATAGTATCCCAAAGACACTCATTCCTCAGAGAATTCCAAGCATTTTAAGATTTTTGTGTCAGGAACCAGGGACAAAAACCAAATATTTTATTTTATTTTAATGCTTTTTAAGATTTTATTTATTTATTTGAGAAAGCGAGTGAGAACGTGAGAGGCGGGAGGGGCAGAGGGAGAAGGAGAAGAAGACTCCCTGCTGAGCAGGGAGCCCGATGCAGGACTCGATCCTAGGACCCTGAGATCATGACCTGAGCCGAAGGCAGATGCTTAACCCATTGAGCCACCCAGGTGCCCCCAAATATATATTTCTTACTGTATCACAGCCCCTCATCTGGTAAATGGGTAAATGATAAAAAGAACAAACACTTGATACATGCAACAATTTGGATGAATCTCAAAATAATTATGGAAAGAAGCCAGACTAATAAAGGAGTAAACATTGTATGATTCCATTTGTACAAAATTCTAGAAAAGGCAAACTTATCTCTACTGACAGCAGATCAGTGGTTACCCGGGAGTGGGGAGGGACAGGAAGGAGTTATTACAAAGAAGCACAAAGAAAAATTTGGAGCGGTGCCTGGGTGTCTCAGTCAGTTAAGCAGCCAACTCTGGATTTCGGCTCAGGTCATGATCTCAGGGTTATAGTATCTAGCCCCCCTTGGGCTCAGCTCTCAGTGTGGAGTCGGCTTGTCCCTCTCCCTCTGTTCCTCCTCCTGCCCCCACTCTCTCTCATGCACACTCTCTCTCAAATAAATAAATAAATAAATACAATCTTTAACAAAAGAGAAAGAAAAATTTGAGGGATGGCAGACATGTTCATTACCTTGATTGTGGTGATAGTTTCACAAAGGTATATATACACCAATACTTATCAAACTGTATGCTTTAAATTTGTGCAGCTTATTGTATGTCAATTATATCTCAAGCTGTGATCTTGTCTTTTTTAAGTGAGCACTAAATTTCACACAGCAGTATGGTCATTGCATTCTAAGGAGATTGCATTAGTCAACTGGAGTGAAGACACTAAGATAAGGTCCCACCTGGCACCACCACCCAGCTGGGCGATTCTGGGCTCCTCCAGGTTTCTACTGATCCTATCCCTGAAAGCTTTGAGTTTGGATATTTCTCTACCTTCCATTCTGATGATACTTTAAAAAAAATAATGATCCGGGAAAGAGCCACCATCCTATTTCTACCTGTCACTTCTGAAACTGTGCTCCAAATTAAAAACACCCCCCAATATATCCTGGGAGGTACAGAGGGAGAGGAGCAATGGAACCCTGAGAGGAGAGGGTAATATAGTAGAGCAGGACTTCTAGCGTGGGATGCACAGTGCTCACTAGCTATACAACCTCGGGCAAATCACTTTATGTTTCTGAGCCACAATTTTCTCATTTAAAAAATATTTAACAATTCCTACTTGGTAGCGTTGTCTTGAAGGTATATATAAAAGAATGAAACAATACCTGGTGAAGAGGAGCTCAATAAAGAATGCCTCTCTCCTTTCTGCTGTTACCGCGAGCCGCCTCCTTAAATCGGCGATTCTGCGTACTCCCATCATAGTCATGTGCTCAGGACCAGCTGAAGCCTCAGGTGTAAACTGTAAATGAAGTTCTAAGGTGGTAGTTCTCAAGCATGGCTACACATTAGAATCATCTGGGAGCTAAAACCCTGATGCCTGGGTTCCACTCCTAGAGGTTTTGATTAGAGTCCGTGACACAGCTGGGCATTGGGATTTTAAAGGCTTCCCAAGACATATTAATATGGGGCCAAGGCTGTGAAACACTTCTCTAATGCTGCTCAAATTTTAATGGGCATTGAGTCGCTGGCGATTTGTTAAAATTCAGATTCTGATTTGGTAGGTCTGAGGTTCTGCATTTCTAATAAGCTCCCAGCAGATGCTGATGCTGTTAGTGCTGTAATGACACTGAGTAAAAAGGCTAAACCTAGGGGCGCCTGGGTGGCTCAGTCAGTTAAGCATCTGACTGGCTCAGGTCATGATCTCAGGGTCCATGTTGGGCTCTCCGCTCAGCGGGGAGTCTGCTTCTCCCTCTCACTCTCCCTCTATGCTCTCCATCTCTCTCTAATAAATAAGTAAAATCTTAAAAAAGAAAAAAAAGGCTAAGCCCGGGGGGAGCACCTGGGTGGCTCAGTCGGTTGAGTGTTGGACTCTTGATTTTGGCTCAGGTCATGATCTCAGGGCCTTGGGATCAAGCTCTGTGTTGGGCTCCATGCTCAGCAGAGAGTCTGCTTGATGATTCTCCCTCACTGCCCCCCAGCCCCCTCCACAGCTCATGGTCTCTCTCTCTCAAATAAATAGATCTTTAAAAAAAAAAAAAGCCTAAACCCAGGGTGAGCACTGGAATCACTGAGAGATCTTTTTAAAGCTGGGGATGTCCAGGTCCTGCCCTAGGATGGGGCCCTAGCCCCTACACTTTTATAGGTTAGCCAGATAAGTCTGATGCACTTGTCTTACTGAGAACCATGGATCTAGTCTCACCCTTTACACGTGAAGACACTATCCCCCAAGAAGCTGTGTGACCTCTGTCCTGATACAACTTTCTCCCAGAAAAGTTCATTAGTGAACAAAACATATTTTCTGTGGGAACATTTTCTGGTGTGTAGGTCCCCAGGGCTGACTGGGGCCTGCAATCTGCAGCTTGAGCGGAGCGTGACAGTTTCATTAACACAAAGCTCAGAACCTAGCCAATGAGTAGACTGTGTGATGAATGGGGTCCCGGGTTCTACTTGAAGCATTATCACATAATATATCAGTTTTATGTCAAATGAACTGATGGTTTTATGGCCTTTCCATTCAATTTGATAGGCCCCTTGTCATGGGCTCTTTTTAATATGGCTAGAGGGCATTTTTTGTGGTGATGACATAGTGATTTATAAAACCTACTTCATGCATCAGCCACATATATGTAAATCAGAAAAGTTTCTTTCTGAGAAAAACTGTCATTGCTATCCTATGATAAATAGATGCATATTCAATGATCAGGCATTCATCAAGACACAGATCTGAATTCACTTATATTCCATATGACCAACCAATTAGCACCCTACCTAGGAAATAGGTTTGTACAGCAGAATCCTTCCAAATGGAGGATACGCAGCAACTGAGCTCGATGCTAACTTGACCCTCGCTTGGCTCAAGGAAAGTGGCTGGGGACTCAGCTGGAGATGCCAGAGCATCAGTTTGGAGGTAGAGGAAGAAGAAAGGAAGGAATTTTTTCTTTTTAATCTTTAAATTCCAGGTTTGTTACTTAATACTCCTCACCTTATTTAGTCCTCAAACATACCGCAAGGTAGGACTATCTATGGCTTAAAAATTAAAAAAAATAATAATAATAAAGCAAAAAAAAAAAAATACAGAAGGAAAATAACTAAAGTGAAAAGACCCAGCTAAAACTTGAAGCCGGGTCAGTCTGCCTCAAGGGCCATGACGGTTCTGCTCTTCCAAAAAGTTGTCACAAAGCAGGAGTGGCACCAGCTGATCAGTGGAAGGAAATTATGTCACTGCAGTACCAGCTTTGCTGAGACCAGATGTCAACCCTCAGCGATTGCACCTGCCATCTACTTCTGTGGCCAGCCTTGAATCTGTAGAGAAAAAACATCAGAGGTGCTAATGCTATAGCATGAAGGATTAAACATCTGAAACACACACAAAAACTCTCTTTAATTGGTAGGTGACATCAAGTCCGTTAAATATTCTTAGCTGTTTTGTGAAATATCATAACCAAATTTAAAACTTCCTAGAAATCCTTGGGACCTGAAATACATGAAATAAATCTGCAAGGAATATATATTTTATTCCTTAAATATCTGTGAAATTTGTTGGAGGGTAACTTACAACATCTCCTCCATGGTCTTCTTAAGATACCATACCTAAGAAAGAGCCAGCTCATTTAAAAATGATAATAATTAACTTTTACAAAACTTTCAATATTTGAAAGTCACTTTCACACATACGATGTGAGCCTCATGACATTTCTATGATGTTGGCAGGTATTATTCGATCCATTTTTGGATGAGGACATTAAGGCCCTGAGACCCATAAGTTAAGATCCTACCCTCAAAAATAAAAAGTAGTTGCATGGAGCACTGGGTGTTATACGAAAACAATGAATCATGGATCGCTACATCAAAAACTAATGATGTATGGTGACTAACATAACATAATAAAATAAAATTAAAAAAATAAAAAGTAGTAAATTACTCCTCTGCTTTCCCAAGTCTCCATGTAAAAGCAGAACATTTACTCCAATGATTATAGTTATAAATATATTCTTTCCTTCTTGGAGAAGTAAGAAATCTGCTGACCTAAATATCTGACTGTGGACTTCCTGCATAATTTGATATCCTGAATGTTATCCTGAGTTGCATATTTCAAATATCTGTTTTCCTCATTCCATCTTTTCTCTCTAAATATAAAATTAGAGGTGGATATTTACTAGACAGAAAAAAAAGCAGGGGCACCTGACTTCCAAATTAGTCAGAGCAAATATATAATGTAAATAAGATACCCCACAAAACATAGCAGAAATGGAGAAGAGAGATCATGGGTCTGGATTCTGCTGACAGAAGAGGAGGGACCAAATAGGGCATATAACTGAGAGGATTGGTTTAGGAAAGGGATTCTGGGACTTCCTTGATGTCAAGAATATTTGGTGCTTTTATCCCAAAAGGTCCTACTCAGAATATTTCTTAAAGGGAATGAGTTCCAGTTGTATAGAGAGTAGGGACAATAATCTGACGAAATGATGCAGAGTAGACAAGAAAGAATGAAAACCTTCAGGCAATGAAGTGGTCTAGAGCATAGCAGGAGAGGGACCCTGTAGCCTCTCTACGTGGTCTTGGTGAGGGACCCCATACTAGAGGTACTAGGAGAAATCTGGAAACCACTTTTGTGACTGGAAACCACTAGTCATTTGGGAATATGCAGTTGTATGAGACATCAGGCTTCCATTTTTCTCCCTTTCTGCCATTGTCAGTCAAATGGATGAATTCATACTGCTACTATTGATAATATCAATAATAATAATGCTAACTTTAAGCCCGGTAATCACATAAACTTTCTAACTTGATCTCCATGACAGATTAATGAAGTGGTATAATTGCCCGCATTTTACAGATGAGGAAATAAGCTTAGGGAGAGAGAAACTTTCCCCAATGTCTCTTGTCTGGCGTTTGAATCCAGGCAACGTACCTGCAGTGCATTCAGCAGACAGTTCTGAGGTTCAAGCCAGACTAGAGAAATACTCAGTTGCTGTTTTCCTATGTAAACCTGTTTTAATCAAAGGCCTAGGAGACACCTGTTAGATAGCAAATACACTCTTGATTGACAAAGGCAAAGAAACAAGCCCATCTACACACAGATGGCTAATAGGAGTTATGAAACATAATATTAAAATATAAAGGAAAACCTGGTAGGCCCAACTAGGTGAGGAAGCCTCTGATAAGAGCAGATATACACCAGAATACCTGCATTCTCATTACAAGGTAGAGTCACTCCCTTAGGAGCTCTTTCTTAGCTCTGGTCAAGGTTTAATCTCCTGGGTATTTACTTTTACAATACCTTGTCTACCCACTTTCTAACACCTGACTTGTATTTGTTTTGTATCTGCAAATAGAGCTGTGTTTGTCTGGCTTTTCTCTGGTTTGTGTAGGGTAACAGAGTTGTATATTGTAGCTCTAAAGAAGTATCTGTTAAATTGAAATGGAAAAAAAAATGTTAGAGAATTTTGGATGACATGGAAAAATTTATATACTGATTAAGTGGAAAGGTAATAGGTTAGAAAATTGTATGAGATTATGATCTAGTTTTTGTAAAAAAATATTTTATATACATAGCAAAACACTGGAAATATACACTCTAAATATAACAGTGGTTTTCTTGATGGTAGATTACAGATGCTTTCATTTTCATTTTTTTTGTTTGACTGTAGTTCTTTTTTTAGTGATTACCATGTTTTACTTATGTAGAAAGAAAATATCAATGATAGACTATTTTTAGTCTCTACAGAGAAGGACTGAGACTGCTTCAAATGTGGACTGACAGGGAACCCATGCAGCATTGCCGATTTTACCCCTGTTCACGTGACTCTTAGAGAAGGCAGCAGGCTCAAGCACAGGGCAGGTGAGGAGGAGACTGGAAAGGAGGGAGGAGAAGGAAAAGGAGGTAATGGAATGAAAGGAGGGAAAGGAGGGAGGTAATGGAATGAAAGGAATGAATGGAAGGAAAGGAGGGAAAGGAGAGTCAGTGAGGGAGGGAGGAATCCAATTCTTTGAGAGCGTAAGTAATCAAGGGACAGAGTCAAGCTTTCTTAGTAATTCTTAATGGCGACAGAGATGATATGCCTGTTTAATTTGTCTTTAGATTATTAAATAAAGTCAGCCCAAGGCAGGGAGATGATATCCTGTGACCTATTGGCCTTGTTAAGCATCAGTGGAGTCAATTTTTTATCAAAAGATCCTGCATTTCTAGAATGTGATTCATACATCATATAGAAACTTGCGGTTTCTCAGTTTTCTTAATTAAAGTTCTGAAACTAGGGGAAATAACTTTCAAATACCATGCTTTTCTCTAATGTTTAGGTGTTTGCTACTTAATCCTCACATTGGCTATAGAGGATGTTTTGGTAGTGATTCTGAGCAGAGACATGAGAAAAAACACAAAGGAAAATGGGTAGTTCTGGGTCACTAAGGCAAATGGTGGTTCTTCTCATTTGCTCACCTATAACCCCACTGCAAGAAAAAAAAAAGTCCAAGAAGAGGCAAAGGTAATCATTTCCTTGGGAACAGGAGACAGACAGGCCGTGTAAGCCTTCATTCATGAATGGAAAAACTTTTACAAATATTTTGAAAAATGTTTCAAAAGAGTAATAGAGACACTAAGAGTGGAAGTATGAATCCCACTTTCATTCATCACATGACACCTGGACCCATGTGCCCACAAGTCCACCTAACTGATGAGAGAACAGTAAGAGCTCCCACTAATTGAGAACTTACTATGTGAGAGGCTTGACCAGTCCCCTCATCTCAACTGTTTCTCAGCCTCTCAGCATCTTTCAGGTGGCTGTATCACTGTAGAAAATTTCAAAAATGCATAAAGGAAAAAATAAATCTAGAATCACTGCAAATTTTATGATCCACATACCCAGGTTGGTTTATAAACAATTTAACGTTGATCTTTATTTTTAATGGGTGTGTGGTATTTCATTTTATGTATGTTTTAAATTTATTCAAGCAATTTATTAATGGACATTTAGGTTTATATTTCTCACTATTTTTTAAATTTTTATAAACTCTTTAAAAACCAGGAATAGGAGAATGTTTGTTAACATAATAAGAATACTTATCTTAAAACAACAATAGAATGTATGTATGGGGACACAGTAGATGTCCTATAAAATCAAGAGCAAAAAAGCATGACTACTTCTATTTTTTTCAAAATTTCTCTTCTCAATGCAACAAAATATATAAACAGAGGTAAGTGGTCTAACTATTAAAAGGGAGAAGATGAATTCATCATTATTTACAAATGATACAATTACATAGAAAACAAAAGAATCAACTGAAAAACTCTTAGGGTAAATGAACAGTCAAATACAAGATAAATATTTGAAAATCACTGATTTTTCTATATGCTAACCATAACCAATTGTACGATATAAGAAAAAAATAAACAACAGCAATAATAACATAAAATATTTAGCAGTAACCATTAAAAAATTGTGCAGAAATTATAATATGAAGAATGCTACAAACCTTTATTCAGAGATATAGAGGCTTGGAAAAAATGGACAGGTATACCATGCTCAAGAATGAAAAGATGAAATGTTGTCAAGATATGAATTCTTCCCAAATTATTTTATAGGTTTAATATGGTTACATTCAAAAGGTAAAATGGGTTGGACCAACTTGAGAAGTAATTCTAGAGTTCATCAGGAAGAATAAATATTTGTGTATAGATAAGATATTTTGAAAGAAGTGAGGTAATAAGGGGGCACAAGCCCCATCCAATAACGAAACTTCTTGCATGGTGCAATGATTTTAAGAGTGTCATTGTTCCTGTATTTGACAACTCAACAGAACATGATAAACAAGTTGGAAATAGACTTTATAAGAACCTACATGGAAGATGGTGCATTAACATATAAGTTGCATTAACATACAAAATAAGTTGCATATAACAGAAACCGGACTCCTAGGGTTTAACCACTCACTGAATGAGGGCATTGTTTCTCTTATTAAAATAAGCTGGCCGGGGTGCCTGGGTGGCTCAGTTGGTTAAGCGACTGCCTTCGGCTCAGGTCATGATCCTGGAGTCCCGGGATCGAGTCCCACATCAGGCTCCCTGCTCAGCAGGGAGTCTGCTTCTCCCTCTGACCCTCCTCCCTCTCATGTTCTCTGTCTCTCATTCTCTCTCTCACAAATAAATAAAATCTTAAAAAAAAAAAAAATTAAAAAAAAAAAAAGCTGGCCAAGGGTGGACAATTCGGGGATGATGCAGTTACTTTAGGGGTAGAGTTTTTCCTTCCTCCTCCACCATGCTTGGAGTCAGTCTTTCAGGCTGAGGCTGCAAAAATGGCGGCTCCATCGCCCACATGAAGCCCGCAAGCTTCTGCAGTCACCTACCATGCCCATGATGCCTCACGAAGCTCCCTCCTCAGACACTGCTGCAGTATTCCAATGTGGCATGATTACAGAGGCTGACAACCCCCCAGAAGCTGCTGTTGCTAAGCTGGAGATCCAGGAGAGCCAGTGACGTAATTCCAGTTGAAAAGCTGGCAGGCTGGACACCGGCCTTGCCAATCTGCTAGAAAACCCAAGGAGGAGCTGGAAAGACTTACCCCATGGGAGACTCACCCAGGATGGGGGGCGGGCGCGTCTGTTTCCCACTATTTTAAATAGTGTTATAGGAACAATCTTCTATATATCTTGGGACTCTTGTTTCTTCGGGAGAAAGTTCTAGAAATGAGAATGCTGGTTTTAAAATGTTTTCATTTTAAAGGACTTTTGAAAATGATATTGTCCAGGGATGCCTGGGTGGCTCAGTCGGTTACGCGTCTGCCTTCAGCTCGGGGTGGTGATCTCAGGGTCCTGAGATCGAGTCCTGCATCTGGCTCCTTGCTCGAGGGAAGCCTGCTGCTCCCCCTGCTTGTGCTCTCTCTCTCTGCAGATAAATAAAATATTAAAAAAAAAAAAAAAGAAAAGAAAATGATATTGTCCAGTTGTCATTCTGGAAAGAACAATCGGTTCCATTCCCAGCAGTGGTATGTGAAAGTGCCCATTCTCTTAAACGTTCATGTGAGCACTGGATAATACTCTTTTAATCTCTGCCAGTCTGATAAATGAAAATGTTCTCTTACTTTAATTTGCATTTAATTACCAGTGAGGCTGCGAGCTGTTGTCAAGGCAGGTATTTTTCCATTTTACAAAAAATAAATGCAGCATCCTTGTATGTCCCTCAATGATAAGGAATCATGGTGAATGAACTAGCATGAATCACAACAAACTGTTCACTTCAACATGTATTATGTGCTGTTTATGTGCTTAAGTGTTAAAAATTTTTCTTCTCCACAAGTCAGAGAAAGCCCAGATAGGAGAGATTTTACTTTGCTCATCACCTCCAGAAAGTCCCATTTTCTTTGGATTCTAAGACAGATATAGTCACTTTTGGAGATGTCTTGCAATGCATCAAAAAGAGGGTTGCCTGGGACCCAGCAGAGCAATTAAATTTGCTTTCCTATGGTGAGCTCATGCTTCATCCCCACATTTTACCTCTCCATGACAAGGACCAGAAGTCCAGGGAGTTTCAGTAACTTGTTCAAAGCCAAGGACAAATTAGTGGCAGAGCCAGGAGTAGCTCTTCTTCCTCCTTGTCTTCTTTCTTCTTGTTGCTGCATCATTATCTCCTGTGACTTATGTCACCTCGGATCTGGACTGAAATGATGATGCCTTTTGTTTCTGAACTTGCTCTTAATTTTCCACGTTAATTACTGCCTTTGGGTTGATTCTAACTGTCCAAGTAGATTTTCTGCACTCCTGGGAAAGAAACCAGGCTCTCTTCTGTTGATCCTTGCATCACTGTGCCTAACAGGGTGTTGCTAGGACTAGTAACCTTGAAGAAATGCTTGCGTGGGGGAGGCCGTGTCTCTGTCAATGCTTTGGCTACAGTTCTTATCTTTCCCAGACTGAAACCCCTCCCAAATCTCCTAGCAGGTTGCTTTTTAGAATATCAAAAATCAAGGCACATTTCCAGTTATCTTGTCTCAGAAATGGGGTGCCTTTGTTGACTGTATAGAACACTTTTTAAGCAGAACATTAGGAAATTATTTGTTATATGCTGTTAGTTTATCTTGAAGTCAAAAGAAATGGGTTTTTCTCCTTCCTTCTGCTGGGGCATTTCTTTAATAGTCACTAGGTGATTTGGAGTGTGCTCAATTTGGTACGAGCTTCATTTGGTGATTTAAAAAGATTTTTTAAAACATCATTAAATTCTATAGTATTTGTCCTTAGAGAGCAAGCAATTTTTTTTAAATCCCTTGTTCTTTTCCAGTCACTAACTAGACAGTTTAATCTAAAATGAAAAAAAAAAATTTCTTTTGCCATAACCAACACTAATGAGCAATTTGAATTTTCTTCTAAAACGTAAACCCTACATTTAAACCACTATGGGATGTTAAATTCTTGAAGAAGGAGGAAAGAGAAGGCTAAAACCACCAGTGAGGAGTTTTCAAAAAAAATCCTGCTAATTACAATTGCTTCTCATGAGGGGAGAAAAAGAAATACCACCCCTTTTAAAACCACCCAAGGCCAGCAAAACAAACTATGACCAGAGAATCTCCTGTTGATGGCGACTCTGGTTTCCTGAGAATTCTACGACAATTTTAATTGAATTATATGACAGAGACTGTTGCCAGATAAAATATTTGGGCTGATTTAGAGTGGTCAGCCCTTCTTCAGCAGTCTTGATTATCAGTGTTAATTCTGGGACCTCTGCCATCCACGAGGCCTCCGCAGATAAATAACAGCATTACTCTTCAGCTCTCAGTTCAGGTGTTAAGTCTCACTCATGGGGAGCTTAGATTTATAGGTGATGTAATTTAGAATTCTAGGATCATGAGTTAATGCTTCAGAAATGTCTTCTTTATCTTTTCTGGAATGATAAATGGATGGATCCCTAGCACAGCTCCCCATCTCCTTGCTTGATCGCCTTGCTTTTGGTGAAGGCTTTATTCTGCCAGGTTCACTACTGTTTGCAGTAGAAAAAGTGATGATTTGGTGTAGACAAGAAAGAGATTAATGTCAATGGCAGATAGTAATGTTTTTGAAGTTGTACCTTTGGCAAGATAAACAATACTCTAGAGCACTTACTATGTACTAGGCTCTGAATTGGTACTTTGGAAAAGTCACTTTAAAGATATTTTAATTGCAGGGCGCCTGGGTGGCTCAGTTGGTTAAGCGACTGCCTTCGGCTCAGGTCATGATCCTGGAGTCCCGGGATCCAGTCCTGCATCGGGCTCCCTGCTCGGCAGGGAGTCTGCTTCTCCCTCTGACCCTAACCCCTCTCATGTGCTCTCTCTCAAATAAATAAATAGAATCTTTTTTAAAAAAAGATATTTTTAATTGCATAAACAATTAAAGCTAATATTTATGTAATGTTTTATATATGTTGTCTAGTCAATCTTCCAACATCCTTATGAGGTGTGTATTATTACTATCCCCATTTCAGACATGAGGAGACAGAGGCATAGAGAGATTATACAACTATCTCAAGTTCTTGTTTTTTCTTAACATTTAGGTGTTTGCTTTTTCATCCTCACATTGGCTATAGAGAGCTTTTTGGTAGTGATTCAGAGCAGAGAAACATGAGAAAAAACATAAAGGAAAATGGTTAGTTCCAGGTCACTAAGGCAAATAGTGGTTCTTCTTATTTGCTTGCCTATAACCCCATTGCAAGAAAAAAACCAAAACCAAAATGTCTAAGAAGAGGCAAAAGTACTCATTTCCTTTGAAACAGGAGACATACAGACCATTCAGGTTTTCATTAATAAATGGAAAATCTTTTACAAATATTTTGAAAAATGTTTCAAAAGAGTAATAGAGGCACTAAGAGTGGAAGTATGAATCCCACTTTCATTCATCACATGACACCTGGGCCCATGTGCCCACAAGTCCACCTAACTGAAGAGAGAACAGTAAGAGCTCCCACTAATTGAGAACTTACTATGTGAGAGGCTTGGCCAGTCCCCTCACCTCAACTGTTTCTCAGACTCTCAGCATCTTTCAGGTGGTTAAATCAATGTTTCTCTTGTATCTGGGCACCCCTTCCACCCAGCACTTACTGCATTATTTTGAAATTGTATTTTTATCACCCTGACTACTCTATGAATACCCAAGAGCAGCGGCCATATCTTCACCATTGTTGTATACTTAATACTTGCCAAAATGTCTAGTACACCATAGACATGAAATACATGTTGGTTAAAAAATATTTGGGTTTTTTTTAGGGTTTTATTTATTTATTTTGAGAGAGAGAGTGCTATCAGGGGGAGGAGCAAAGGGGGTGGGAGAGAGAGAGGGGAAAGAATCTCAAGCAGACTCCATGCTGAGCACAGAGCCCAACATGGGGCTCAATCTCATGACCCTGAGTCATGACCTTAACCGAAACCAAGAGTCAGACGCTTAACTGACCGAACCACTCAGGCACCCCTTAAAAATATTTGTTTTTAATCAGCAAGTATTTTAAAACCTCATGAAAGCTTTTTTTATTTGAACTTTCATTATTCCCTACAAAGGAAAAAGTGAAGTTGAGGAAATAATCTCTATTTTGGATCCACCTTTTCCTTGTCTAGGATATAAAAATCCTATTGTGTCCCCTCATTGCTTTTGTTCTTCCCTCAGATGGGATGGACTCTGATCCCTGGGACTGGGAGAGCTGATTTCCTGCAGCTTGCTCAGCTGTGTGTTGTTTGCATTTTCAAATTGTGATAATGTGAGAAGGTAGGCTTGCCAAAGATCTGCCTGAACTGGTGAGAAGCTAATGACCTACCCTGAAGAATATGAGCCAGGCTGTGGCCAGGTCACTGCTTGATAAGGAGAAACACCCTATTTGCCTCAGGTGATGGTGAGGCAGCAGGTGCGACCAGCAACAAACAAAAAACCAGGATGTGAGCTATGATAAAACCACCCCTGGTGCCCTGAACCTCACCAGCCTCGTGGGCACTGCTGGTTCATATTCCTCTTTGTGCCCCTGAAGCCTAGATAGTGCTCAGAACAAAGCTCAATAAAGACTTGGACTAATGAGGGGGCTGGTCTTATGGGGTTTCTATCTTGGCTCCCAGAGCACAACGCCCCCTGAGATGAGTGGAGAACACTTGGGATCTAAGAGATGTGACTGGAGGCATCCTCCATGATCACAAATGAGAGTGTGCAAGAAGTTCCATATTTCTTTATGTTCTCTAAGTCAACTTAATTTTGACTTATAGCCCTCATTCTTCCAGGCTTGTGGGAAATTCAACCTCACCCTTTATTGGGGCTCCCCACTTTACAGTGGAGTAAACATCTTATATAAAGCCAAGAAATGTGGAAATGTCTTTTGATCATCAATCATTTACCAAAGACCAGAGTTGTTCCAACTCTATGGCCCCTTTGGGGACACCAATTCCACTGCTTCCTCACCATGTTTAGGGTACAAATCTCCCTGGATGCTAGTCTCCTTGATAAATATGGGATCCTTATATTTTCGAGGTGTTTTCACCTCATCTAGGTGGAGTGAGGAAGGGGAAGCAAGGACATCCCTACAATTAGGGAGACCTTAGGCCTCTTTCTTTTTTTTTTTTTAAAGATTTATTTATTTATTTAATTGACAGAGAGAGAGAGAGCGTGAGGGGGAACACAAGTAGGGGGAGTGGGAGAGGGAGAAGCAGGCTTCCAGCTGAGCAGGGAGCTTGATGCGGGGCTCGATCCCAGGACCCCAGGATCATGACCTGAGCCGAAGGCAGTCGCTTAACCAACTGAGCCACCCAGGCGCCCCCTTAGGCCTCTTTCTAATTACTAGCCCAGGGAAGTGTATTCTGCTTGTCCTTAGTATGAGAAAATGCCCTTCTCTTCCTGCCCACTCAATAATGTCCTGGGACAGAACAGGAAAAGAAGAGAAAACTACAAAGATGCCTGGGGATTGGGGACATGGATACTCCTGGAAAAACAGGGACTGAAAAGCCTTGCAGCCAGGTTATAGCAGGTTGAGACCTCAGGAAACAGGTGGAAGGAGAAAATATAATGGGAAGAAAATACGATGTCACTCACCAGGTCTTGTTAAAGAGGTTCAGGATAGGGGCACCTGGGTGGCTCAGTCTGTTAAGCATCTGCCTTCAGCTCAGGTCATGATCCCAAGGGCTTGGGATTGAGCCCGGCATCAGGCTCCCTGCCCAGTGGGGAGTCTGCTTTTCCCTCCCCCTCTGCCTCTCCTCCTCGCTTGTGCTCTCTCTCTCAAATAAATAAATAAAATGTTAAAAAAAAAAAAAAGAGGTGTGGGATTTGGGCTGGCATAGACTCTATATATGGCCTCAGCTGAAGACATGAAGACTCTTTTGCTTATATTTTATTTCAGAGTAATCAATGGAAAATGATCCCTTAGTCATTCTGCAAGAAAATGTGATACAGCAGTAGAATTATTTCAACAGGGCATAAAGCCAAAGACCTGTAGCACAAATAATTAAATAATATGATACAAATAATACTCATATAGACTCATAATACAAATAATTAAATCATATGATAAAGCATTCATAACAAAACATGAAGCAAAAAACATCAGCCCAAGCCAGTGTACTGTAGGACATTTGCCAAGGCTTCTCCCAAGCTCAGTGTTTTTTGTTCTTTGACATTCTTTGTAATTGCCTGATGGTTCTAATTATGTACTATGGTCATTCTGGTTGCTCTGATCTAAACCATGGTCTGGTCACCAAACTGAAAATTACCCAAGGGATGGATGTTTAATGTTCATTTTCACAGTGGTAATGTTTTTATTGGTCACAGACCTTTTTAGGTTTGAGATGCATCCCAAACTGACAAATTTTTACACCAGAGCCCAGTTTCATCTGAAGGGCTAGATCTGGTTATGATTTACAACCAGGTGGTGATTTCAGCTGCCCGAGTACTGGGAACATTGCAGAACTTATTACTGCTCAATTACCTCATATCCAACCATTATTCTGAAGTAATTAGGCAGGAATCCAGTAAAAAATTTACCTGTCACAAACAAGTTCATAATAGAGAAAGAGAACTAAACACTCTGCCTAAACACCCTAATTGATGGGATTGGTACTATTTTATGCTGTGGCAGTTATTACTCCCATGCACAAAGGAACATTATATTAATACTTCCATACCCTTAAAGATAAGCATTCAGGCAATTAGATAGGAGGTACTTTCTTAAATTTTGTTTTAATTTTTTGTCATGGCAACCTAGCCAGTCTAATTCCTGATTAGTCAGGGCATGTAAGACATTAGGTCAATACCCAATAAGTAGAAACATTTCCAAACTCAAGAATATGGTTTAAACATATTTGAGCCCAGGTGACCTTTCAAGCTCACTTGTTCAGGTGGCACTTTCCTTTGCTGTGTCCGGAAGATGGTACCACCCCTGCTCTATACATCAATCACTCCTCCTCTGAGCTGGAAGTGCTAATGGATATGGTGAATAGTGGTATAGATTGTAAAGAAGTCTGTCAGTAGATATGCTAGATGCAATATATATTGGGCCCTGATAAATCTATCATTTTTAGGTCTGGGTAATCGTTCATGCTCATTCTAATCAGGCCCAATCCACCATACATTCTAACAGTCTGCATTTCTCTGAGTCAAGATTACTTGGCATTTGTTGGGACCCAAGTCATAAACTTATTTAGAAGGCACTCACAACCATAGTGCAGCTCTTGGGTCCATCAGCCTACTTGGGGAGTGGGGGGGGGCGGTGGTTGGTGAAGAACAATAAGGCAGGATGAAACTTTCCAACTGTGCTGGTTCCAGACAGCTCTGTCATCACATGGCCATCTTCCAGTTGTGCCATTTAAACATAAGCTGGTGAGATTTTAAATGATCATGGAGATCTACCCTACTAAAGAACCAGCCTTACTTGAGGTACAGGAGGTCCCTCCAAGTTCCTGTGAAAGTAAGGGCAAGATCCTTGCAAAGAGATCCCATCCACCTTAGATGTGCTCTAATGCCTTCGGTGTTTTAGGTTATATAAAAAGAGAAAGGTTTTGGTCAGATTTTTGCCCCCCCCGCCCCACATATTACCTAACTCAGAGCTGTGCTATTTTATAGCTGGATCCCTCCCCCCTGAAGTTCCTATTCAACTCATTATCTTTTAAAATGCAGTTTATTTCTTCCTCCACCCTGGGAGTCTATATGAGTATTTGTCTTGCTACTACCAGTCAGACTCCAGCCTTAATCAGCCTTATCTCTGTGGGAGATATTTGGCAGAAATATTATCCAGGCATGGCCTTAGTCACAGTTGCTTGCATTATTCATAACAATGGGGAAAGCTAAAGCCTTTACTCACTGAGATTCTTTAAGATGATTATTTTGAATTCTTTGTCCGGCTATTCATGGATCTCTATTTAGGATTAGTTACAGCAGATTTACTTGCAGTTCCTTTGATTTCATGTTTCTGAGTCTTCATGTTCTTTGTAGCTTTGTGCTGGTGCCTAAGCATTGGAAGAAATAGCCACCTCTCCTAATCTTTATGGATGGGCTTTGACAGGTTCAGAAGACCTTCACTAATGTGCCCCGATAGAGATTCTGAGAGCCTCTCAAACCTTTTCTATGGATATGTCTTCTCTGGACTTGTGCATGTAAATTCCTAATTTCAGGGATTTCTTGGTTTCTTTTCAGGAGCCCATAATCTCTTACTCCTGGTGTCTTACTGTTGTATTAAGAGTTGGGACATTGGAACCACACTCCACTCCTTTCTTTTTCCCTATGGAGAAACCTCAAGTTCTTGCGGGTTTTTTTCTCCCCAAACTTGTGGAGCTGTGCTGTGTACAGCAAGCTATCCTTCTCTTTTCCTTTATTCTTAGCTGCTGGTTTCATCAGTGCTCTGAGTGAGATGAAACAGAAACCAGCCCTTTGGACAACATGCTGAAAATTGGATGCACACTTCCCTCCCCACCCTGCAGGGAGAAATTGCAAGCTAAGGCCATCTCTCTTGGTGCTGAGGTTGTGCTGGCTTGGGAGAGGGACTGATGTGCATAAAGTGAAATTGCTCTTTCTACCCACTTAAATGAAGCTATTAAAGGTTCTGTGCTAATCTGGAGTGTTGCAACTTCTTAACTGGATTTTAGATTTCTCAGAAAGGTATTGTGGTATGTACATCATTGTCAAGTTGGTGTTTCTGTGGAGAAATGAGGATTGAGACTTCCTATTCCATCATCCTGCTGATCACTCCTTACATTTAAAATTTTATGGGGACTATAGTCCTACCTTACAAAGCCTCTCTCTCTCTCTCTCTCTTTCTCTCTCTCTCACTGGGGATGAAAAAGCGAGACAATCAACTCTTTATATAGCTTTCTTTGATTTAGTTACATAGATTAGCTCTGGTAGAATATCCAGGGCCAGGATCAATGTTTGTATAAGCATCTTGAAAATTTGGTATTTTATTCTTTAGTTTGTCTAACTAGGACATTAACATACTTGAATATATTTGTACTCTGTCCAAATAAGAAGTAACTCACTCCTAAGTGGTCTGATTTCCCTCCCAGCAAGAGAAAAAAAGGAGATGGCCACCTGACTTCAGGGTCCATTCTGGGCTTCTCCCTTCTGTCCACCTAAAATGAAATTCTGATGCCTGATATTTCAGTTACTTTGCTTCTTCCTGAAGCAGACAGACCAAAAACAGACTGCTTATAGATGTTAGTAGAAGTAGATGTAGATGCCTGAATCAGAAATATCTAAGTTTAGGTGGAAAGTGAACTAATGACACTGAACTATCCCTTTCAATTTTGAGAATCTATGACTGTTATGACTTACATGTTTAAAAGAAACTTTTATTTTGAAATAGTTTGGACTTATAGAAAAGCTATAAAAATAATAAAGCTCTCCTACACCCTTCACTCAGGTTCCTCAAATGTTAACATCTTGTATAATCAGAATTATGAAAACTAAGAAATAAATATCGATGTAATACTATTAAACTACAGACTATTTTCCCTCTGATTTCTCCAGTTTTTGTTGTTGTTATTGTTAATATCCTGTTTTTCCCAGCATTTAGTCTTGAATCCCATACTACACTTATTGTCATGTCACCTTAGTATCCTTCAATTTGTGATAATTCCTCAGCCTTTTTTTTACTTTGACACTACTAAGACTACTGGCTAATTCTTTTGAAGACTGTCCTCTATTTGGGGTTGTCTGATGCTTTCTCATGATCATATTGAGGTTTTGCATTTCTGGCAAGAATACCACAGAAGAGAGGTACATGCTTCAGTGTATCATATCAGGGTGTACTAGTGATGTTCACTTTGATCATGGAGTTAAGGTGATGTCTTCTGGTTTATCTATTGTACAGTCACTATCTTTCCCTCTGTAATTAATAAGTATTCGGGGGGAAAAAAAACTTGAGACTATGGAAATGGTTCAACTTCTTACTGCCCAGGTAAACAACAGCTTATATCCCATTTCTCCCTCAAAAGCTGTTGCTCCTCAGATTTGGGTTAGTTTTTTTGTCTAAACTCCAGTGGGTTCCAAAAAAGTCATGAACTTGCCATTTATCCACCCTTTTACTTGCTGTAAGTATAAGAGAGATGATCATTCCAGCTTTCTAGATCCCTAAGCCAAAACCACAACGCTATATCCTTTCTTGTTTTAAAGATTAGCCTCTAGGGTATAATTTTCAACTGATACAAAAGTATAGAAGTAAAATTTTCAGGAGAACCAATGTTTATTTAGAAAAATTTAAATGAGGTTTAAATACTTATTCAATACTACTTGCTTTGGTCATGAGAAACAGGGTGTAAAGTAGAAAGAGCCCGGGATTGGGAAATCAAAGATCTGATTGCTGGTGGTTTGCTGTCCTACTAGTGATTTCTTTGACCTTAATCAAGCCCCTCAGCCTCCAATTATCACCTGAAAAAAGGTAGAGGGCAGGCTGGAAGGTGGCTGGGATGCTTCCTGGATGGACAATTTTCTGATTCCATGATAATAGCTCACATGCTTCTAATGGTTCCAGAGTAATTAATACCACTTATTGAGTGTTTTCTATGTGCCAATCACTGTGCTAGGCATTTAGCACAGGAACCTTACTTAATCATTAAGAGAACTCTATGAGGAAGGTAATATTATCCCCATTTTACAGAAAAGGGAACTGAGATTCCTAGATATTAAGAGAATCAACCAAGTTCATGCAGGCTGTGAAAGAGATGAAATGTGAAGGTCCATCTGTCTAATTAAAGACAATGCTCTGTACATAGCATGTACTTCCTATCTCTGAAATAAAACACTATAATAGAGTAATCTGTCTAGGATCTAGTTTGTACTTCATTTAAATTCCAGAGCATGCTATGACATATAAGAAACAGATATTAAACTCCTACACTATGTAAAATTCTGTCCTAAGCACTCTGGAGGATGCATACAACATTGTCCTTGCTGCACAGAAAACTTAAAATATAGTAGGAAAATTAGACACAACATATAAAGATATAATCAACACCTCAGGAAGCAATCTGCGAGTGGAAAATAAAGGTGTAGACAGATATTGGAAGCAAGAGGAAGTCGTGGTCACTGTGGGCTGGGGTTGGTCATAGACAGCTTCGGTGTGGAATGAGGTCTGTTCCTGGCCTTCAAGGACAGGCAGGCTTTCTATAGAGTGGGGTCGGGGATGGGGGAACGGGCACATAGGGTGGCAGTTGGGGTAGAAGAAATGGATTGTACAAAGGCATAGAGGAAAAAGAAGTGTGTGGAGTGGATTAAGGCTACCAGGAATAGACACATTTGAATAAAGTGAAGATCTTCTGGAGAGGAGCAGCAAATAATGTTGGAAGAGTGTACTGGAGCAAAGCTGAGGATGGTAAGCTTGGTACACCAGGCTGTGGCAGGGGTAGGGAGGCAGTGAACGTTTTTGAGTGATTTGAAAAGAGATGATTTCAGGATAGATCCTTACACAGATGGGCACAGTAGGTTGCAGCAGGTGGGGCAGGATCAGAAAGAGCAGACAGAGGCTAATGTGGAAGTCCACGTTGGGGCACAGCCCGGTCTAGGGGAAAGGGGGCTTCAGAATCACACAAAACAGGTTAGAGTCTCCCAGCTCTGACTTTTCAGCTGTGCCACTTCAGGCAGGTTTCTTAATGGCCCACTGCAAAATGTAGATAGCACCTTTACCACAGAAGTGTTTACTGATTCATTCAATATATTTGTTGAGTACCCCCATCTGTCAGGTAAGGAAAGAGAGGTATCAGGGATGACTCCAACATATTTGGCCTGAGCAATGAGTAGAGTGGATTTGCCATTCTTGTGACATTTAAATGATATACTGTGTGTAAAAGTCTTGTCACAGTGTTCGGTAAATAGTGGCTTGTCAGTACTCACTAATGCTCCTCAAAGGACTAGGGGCCTGGGCTTAGTTTGTGGCAATGCAATATAAATGAAGCCATTAGTACGAGCTTTCATCACCAGAGAGAGCAGTCAGGGCAAAAATATGGGATTATCTAGAATACAGAAGTTTTACGAAGATTCTAAACCCCTTGTACTCCCTGAAGTACAAAGGGGTGGAGGAGGGACAGATCTGTTACTGGTGATTATATCTGTCAGAATTGTAGCAGGAGATAGATGCACACCCAAGCTAAGGTGTAACTAAGGAGAATCCAACAAAAGTTCAGAAGAAGGAGCCGATCCTGAAGCCAGGAGAGAGAACAACATAGAAATAAACCCCTGACAGGAACTCTGGCTTTGGTAGAACGCAGTGACCGGATGTGGAAGGAACCTGGCTATATATTCTCCTCCTCCCTGAAAACTAAAACCAAAAACATTACCTACCACCCAATGCTCTCCATAAAAGTTAATGGGGAGAAAAAAGGAAGATAAGAAACAGTTAACTAATGTAAAACATAGATTCTAATATCTCTGCCTCTGTAGCTGGTCACAGGCTGTGGTTGGTAGCTACAGTGTTTTTCTTCCACCACCCATTTCATGCTCTCCGCCCTCTCCTAGCACCTCAGCAAGGCGTAGTAACACCAAAGACACAGAGAGGAGCAAAGACTATCTCTACTATTGGTGAGGCAGGGATGTCACGGGCAGAGGGGACTTGAGAGGTCATGGTTTGAAGGAGAGGGGGTGGAGGTTTCCTGGTTGGTGCCATGATCTTGTTGCTTTCGTGGTCCCCAGATGGAGATCTTGCCTCCTTCACTGAAATGAGGAAGCAGCTGCAGGCCATGTACACCCTACAGGATTGCACTGCAGGGACACACGCTGTCCCCCTGGACATCCCGGGAGCCACGGGCACAGGCACACAAGCAAGCCCTCCCCAGTTCTCCTTTGCCTCCTCCCTTCTGAGGGGGCAGAAACAGCACAGGATTAGGTTGGGAGGGGGAGACGGAGGACACAGAAGAGGAAGGAGGTGACATGGCGGGGCACTGGAGGAGACGGAAGATTTGTATGGGGGAGGCTAAGGAAGAAAGGAAGGAGTGGAAAGAAACCTCAGGTCCCTAAGTAGCCCCTTGGAAGGGAAGGATGGAAATTATGGATATTGGAGTTGTGACCCAACCCAATGACATTACAATCCTGAGTTTGGAGAAAACCTGTTGGTACAGTGATGGGTTGGCAGTAATGAGCCCAGGTGCATGAGGAAGGGCAAGGGGTGAGCAAACACCTCCATCTTCATATAATAACTTATTTGAGAGGCAGGAGGACAGGTTATTTTCATTAGTGATGCTACAACAGCAGAGCAGTTTCATGCAGCCTGAGGGCTTGCATTCTTTGGGAGAGACGAGCTAAGACAGGGCCTACAGCGGCCAGCCCCTTCCCCTACATTCTACATCCCCCTTCTGCAAAGGAGTCAGCGTATCCAGGATTGAGCCCCTTAACAGTTGTGTGCTGCCGGATAAATAATGTAACTTGTCTAAGCTTCAGTTTTCTCTTCTGCACAATGGAAATAACAGTGCTTACTTCATAGTGTACTGAGAAGTTGATAAAATAATAACGGAATGCCTAACAGTGCCTAGCACATGGTAAGAGCTCAAGAATGTTCTGTGTAGACTTCATCACTGAGCCACCAGCAGCTCTAGGAGCCCATAGGGCACAGAGAAGGCAGGGATTTTAGGGATGAATCTTCCAGTTAGAGGTTGCCATCTGGAGATGGGTTAGGAAATGGGGTGGAGTCTACTAGCAGGATTGAGAATCTGGGATATGACTGCCCCTGCTCCCAGTTCCCCCTCCAGTATAAGTCGGCCAACTCACTGAGAGCTGCTCTTACCTTTTCCTCTATAGCGAAGTGTAAGCAGCACAAAGCATCCTCTGAGCTCAGGAGGTAGAAGGGGGGATGAGGAGGAGGTAAGAAGAGGGCTTCATCCTGTGGGAAAACAGCGTCCTGCCATGAGGAAAACATGGAGAGAAGATGAAACAATTTTGGGGCCCAGAGCGGGAGAGGAGGGAAAAGACAGTAGGGAAGAACTGGACTGGGGAGCCTGGATCCCTTTGCAGCACTCCTGACAGGCAGAGATGTCAGGGAAGAGAGCTCTGCTTCAGACTCACACAGCCAGGTTTAGGAAAGGTCTGCTAAGGTTGGGAGCGCAGGGACGTTTCTGACCCCGGCAGCATGTGCCAAGGGCATTCCCTCATGTCTACCAACAAACACAGACTGTATTTGGGATCTAAGGCAGCTGGGGAGGGTCCAGCCTTCAGAAAGAGGCCGAAAGGACTAGCTGCCTTTGCTCTTGTTCTCTGCTGGATAAGTCTTTCCACCTTTCTCTTTCCCCCCTCCCCTCTCTTCTTGGTAGCCCCACAAACCTGGCAGCTAGCTTGCCAAGAATTGCCAAGTTTGCTGACATCTCACATTACAGAACTTTTGTTCATTCCTTCAACAGGAAGAGGCAGAAAGTGTGGACTCTGGTTGTTATCTGCTCAGTTATTATTACATTGTCCTTGACTAATTCTGTCCATGGGACATTAACAAAAATCCCAGCTGGTAGAAGCCTAGAATTAGAATGGAAGCTCCATTGGGGTGCCTGGGTGGCTCAGTCAGTTAAGTGTCAGACTCTTGATTTTAGCTCAGGTCATGATCTCAGGGTTGTAAGATCCAGCCCCGTGTTGGGCTCTGTACTGAGCAGGGAGTTTGAGATTCTCTCCCTCTGCCCCTTCCCCTGCTTACACACTCACTCTCTCTCACTCTAAATAAATAAATTATAAAAATCTTTAAAAAAAAAGAACGGAAGCTCATGAATGCAGTAATTTTTGCCTATTTTAGCCACCACTATATCCCACTGCCTGTCACACAGCAGAAATCAATAAATACTTGTAAAAATGAATGAATACAAACTTTGATTTCTTTATTTATGAAGAAATGAGGTTTCGATGATTCTAGACTTTTTTCAAATTCTATGTTCTGGCAGCTTCAGATTCTTTCCCTCCTTCTTCACCATCCTTACAGTTTTTCCTCAGAGATCACAAGATAGTTGACTAATTCCATGGTAACAGCTCCAGACCTCACATTCTCAAACCCAAACCCAAAGCAACAAAATTGTCATGGACAGTTTTGAGTCTCTGTTTTTCATCCAGGAAGCAAACTCTTTCTCAGAAGACCCAAGCAGAGTCCTCCTCTTTCTTCTTGGCCTGATTTGGGTCACGTGTCCCAACTCTACCCCTTGCAAAGGTGTCTAGGAAAGAGAATATTTGGCCAAGAGGAGAAGAAGATCCATTATTGACTTAAACAGTGACTTATCCCTCAAGCCTGGGCACATTACTATTCTGAGTGAAATCAGGAAGCTGTTCACACAGAGAAAGGGGAAATTGGCCACTCAGTGGGCAACCATATCAGCCAGGGCTACAAAATCTGACATCTGCTTCTGCTTTTGCTAACCTCTCCTGCTTCCATCTTCACCCTGACTTTTTCTTTTCAGATGTGCCCTCTGATGTACAGTTATTTCTTCCACAGGCACCTTGAGCGTGGGACGAAGGGACCAGTAAAACAGTGTCTGTCCCTCAACGACCATAGGAAGTGGGATAGAAGGCATGAGAGGGAGCAGACTCAGACTTGATAGTGACTAATTCATTTGTTCATTGCAGCTCCTCCATGGGCCAGGTGCCATTCTAAGCACTGGAGACTCAATGATATACAAGTTAGACAAAGTTTCATCTTTCATGGATTACATGTTCTGAGGGTGGAGAGAATACATTAACAGACAAATACATATTTGGAGTCAAACTGAAAAAGCATCGAAGAAGAAGATCCCAATACTTGGGATTTTATTTTTGTGTAATGAGAAGTCACTAGAATGTGTAATTTGGGCAGAAATGTGACATGATTTTGGTTTATATTTTAAGAGACTCACTCTACTTGCCATAAGTAGGGGTATTAAGTTAGTGTTATACCCATTAATAGTACACAATTAAACAAAACATGTATAACAAATTTTGATAAGTAATAAACACAAACAGTATATTTTGGAAATGTATTTCTTAATGAGAGAGATGGAGCTGTTTTTTTTCTATGAGTAGTTTATATATTCATGAACAAATAATCCTAGAGAGAGAGGAGGTTTAGAGCCAAGTATATTTCTCTTTTTTCTTTTCATAGATACAAGCTTTGAGATGACAACTTCATAATTAAGTATGCAGGGAGGAAAAATTTTATTGTAGTAGTATCATTCACTTCATTTGGATTCCTTTTGAGTTATTTGTTAAAAATCATACTGCAACTTATTAAAAATTAGTTTTGGTGGTCTACCAATCGATAACTGGATGATACCGTTCTTTAATATTGTGTCAAACACTGGAAGTCTCACAACTTATAGAAGGACTTGTTACCCAGTCACCGGATCACTCAACCTTTGTGCCAATATTTTGAATCATTCCTTTCCATTCTGCAGATATTTATACCCCAAGCTGATGAATCATGGTAAGGTTCTATGGCAGGTAAAGGTTGTGTTTTTCTTTTGTTATGGGGGTGACAGACAATGGCAAATTCATCACTTTGGTCAAAATAAATCTCTGACACATAAGTTTAGGAAACAGTATATACACAAAACAGAAATCTAGAAATTTATTCTTTTTAAAACTGTCATTACTTGTCTCTCCCTTGGAAAGTCTGCCTGCACTTAGTTTGGAACCCACTGTTCTACTCATTGAGCTCCAATAAGGGCATGCATGTTACTTTCTTTCTCTGTACTTCTAGTGCCAAGCAAAATTCCTGGCACAGTCAGCATCCTTTTGTTAAACAATGAGGGAACTAGGAGGCTGGAGTAGCAATCTCAGTTTTTCCCATTCTCCCCCATATTCTTCCTCATCCTTGCTGAGGTGGAGTTTAATTAGGACGGTGGAGAAATTTTCTGGCTAGAGCAATTCTAAGCCAGGGGCAGTAATACCAAAAATACAACCATGAGAGATGCAAAAATTGTCTTTACTACCCAAGAAGCAGGTTGTAACAAATGAAAGGGACAGTCTGAGTCAGGTTTCCTGTTTGGCGTATGGTTTCATTACAGTCATGCTCACATAGCTGGGTTCTCTTCCTCCTCCCCCTCACGTCAGGTGGCAGCAGCGAGCAGTGGCCCAGTCTACCGTGCTGGGCTGGCAGTGGCATGTGGTTTCTCCCCGGATATCCCAGGAACCACAGCCATAGCCTCAGGCACAGCCAGTGACAACCATCTCTGCACGGGCACAGGAGACACAGACATTAGAACCCTTGGATTTTGAGCGGAGGGAGGTGTACTCCTACCATTTTTCATTTCTGCGCAGCCCAGTGGCAGATCTAAGCTTTGTGGGGCTGAAAAGTAATTCAATTTTGAGAGCCCTCTTTAAGGGAAAAAAAAAAAAATACAAAAATTACTAAAACAAATTTAGGAATAGGGCCATGGAAGAGACCTGGGAAAGTGAGGGCCCTGAGCATTTCTTTGCTTAGATTCATGTTATATTTACCTCAGTGCTGGCCCTACCCACCCAAACAAGGGAATAGATTCGGAAAGGGAGATGAATGACGGGGGGGGGGGGGGGGGGGGTGGAATGGTAGGTGACAGATCATAACAGGACAACTGAGGGAGGAAGGGCTGGTGTATGAGGTCATGAAAGGGAGGTGGGAAAGGAAGAGGCAGAAACCCAAGAGCCCTCAGTAGCATTGTTAAGGGAAATGAGAATGGGCAAGAGATCACTGGGAATCAGGAGTTAAGACTCAGCCCTAGGATAATACAAACATGAGACAGGGGGAAGGTAAAGATGCTGGGGGATGGTCAGGGGAGGGCACAGGGCATCTTACCCACCATTCCTCCTCATGGAATTACTTACCTGCAGGGCAAGAGGATAGTCTGCCTGAGTTTGTGATACTGACACATGACATCCTTTTTGTTGGGAAAGGATTTAAGTCTGAATAGGAGAGTAGAAGGGATATTGCCCATGATATCTGTCTGAGGAATGATCAGGGGTTCTCTCCCACTCCCCACCCCCAGTCAATTACCTAAGCTTTTGAGAGCTTCCTTTATCTTTATATCCACAATGGAGTCTAAGGAACACGGAGCAGTCCCTGGGATCATCAGCTAGAGGAGGATGAGAATAAGAAGGAAGCAAGAGGTAGACTTCATCCTGTAGAATGGCAGCGTCCTGGGGCTGGGGAAAGATAGAATGCTGACATCTCTCAGCTCCACTATGGTTGGGAAGGAAGGGCAAAGAACATGTGAAGAGTTTCAAGAGAGAAGAGAGGAACACCAGTATCAGTATGGAAGAGGCTGGATCTCTTCCAAGTGGCTCGAAGAATTAGGAAGAGTGGCTGCAAAGCAAATTCACTCACTGAGAAGTTCAGAAAAGGTCTGCAAAGACTGGTCAGGAAAGGATGCTTTATACCCTGTGATTTTGACCTGGACACCCCTCAACACACAAGCAAGCACAATATACAAACACACTCTCCAGTACATTTTCAAAGAAATGTGTGCTAGGGCGTGACACACAACTGTGATAAATTCAGTGTGTCTATGATAAGCAACAGCTGCCTTTGCTCTGGTTCTCTGCCAAGGGGTGTCCTCCTGCCTTTCTGTTCTTCCCTCTCGTTTCTTCTTGGCAACCTGATAAGGCCAGTACCTAAGCCTTCTGTTAACAGCCCCATATTATAGGTCTTTGTGTGATCCTTCATCAGGAAGAGGTGACTTTAAGGTCTCAACAGAACCCTATTTGTCACCTGTTTAGACATCATTTTATTGTCCCTGGCTAATCCCATCTGTGGGAAAGTAACAGAAAACCTGATTAGCACTTGTTTATAAACAGGGAAGTTTACTATTTACTTAAACAGAAGCAAAGCGTTTGATTGCAAGGTTCTTGTTGGAGGTTCAATAGGGTCATTACCAGCTTGATCTCTTCCCCTTTTTTCCTACCATCCTCAGCTCACTGGATTTTTATCCTTGATCCACTCTCTTGACAGTCACAAGGTGGCAGGCATTATGACAGCCTCTGTCAAGATCCTGAGCAGGAAGGAAGGACTGGGGTAAGGCCATTTTCTTTGGAGGTTTTGCCTTTTCATTTTGGAAGCAAGATTTTCCCCTAGAAACTCAAGCAAATCTCCCCTTACATTTCATTGTTCAGTTCTGAGTCACATGATCTCCCTTTCCTGTGTGGCTAAGAAATTGAGTAGATCTCTACAATCCCTTATATACGACCATTGGGCTCATACGTGATTTATTCTCTAGGATGGGGCACATGGTCACCAGGATTGAATCCCATGATTCAAAAGCCAAATGAAGAAGCAGAGAATGGCTGTTGGATGACCGCTGTTGGAGGCAGGCAGGTGGGGAAGCCTGGCTCTGCTGCAGCGGTGGCCAGCCTCACCGCCTCTTTCCCTAAAGATGCCCTCCGAGGACCCGCTATTTCGTCGACATAGCTCTCCCAGGAAACTTTGAGAATGACGCTAACAAAAAGTCAAGGACGCTTCCTTAATGCACCAATAGGAGCTAAGGAAACAAAAGAGTGATAAAGAGCAGGGAAGAGCACAGATTTGGATTTGGTATAAAAGTTGAGTACATTTGTCCATTTGTTAACTCAATGAGTATAGATCTTCTCTATATAAATTATAGCTCTGGTGACTCAGCAGTGGGCAATGTAGGCAAGGTTTTTGCCCTCTTGAGACTATACTCGAAGGTGGAAGATAAATATATAATATGTCAGATATAGAAAAATGCCCTGAAGGAAAAGAAATGAAGGCAAGGCAATTGAATATACTTCTGTGTTGTATATAATGCAGTGTGTTCAGGGAAGACATCTCAGAAAAGATAACTTGTAAACAATGACCTGTAGATGTATGGGGCATACCATAGAAAAAGCTGGGGCAAATGTTTCAGGCTCAGGGACAAACAAATATAAAGAGCTAAGGCAGAGAGATGGTTGGTGTGTTGAAGGAATAGCAACAAAGCCAGTGTGGCTGAAAAGAGTGAAATGAGTAAAGGAAAGAGAAGTGAGAAAAGTGGTCATACTTTGACCACTTTGGGTTGGTTATACAGCACTTGTAAACCAACATAAGGGCTCTGGGTTTTATTGTAAATTTGATGGGAAATTACTGGAGCATTTTGCTCAGGGGAATGATGATATGATTTATCTATATAAGATCATTTATGTTTTATAAAGCTTACTAAGGCCACTGCTGTGGAGGAAAACAGGTAAGCAAGGAAACCAAGCAGCAAGCTTTCATACAGTTCCAGATATCAGATGGTAGTAAGGGAAGGGGTGAGAACTGGGTAAATTTTTGTTATATATAGAAGGTTGAGCCTCTTAAGTTTTACTGATGCAGTGGGTATGAGATATAGGAGAAACAGAGTAATGAAAGATCAAGGTTATATTCTAAATGACTTGTTGAAGAATGATGCCATTTGCTGAAGTGGGGACCCCTGGGGACAGCATAGATATGGCAAGAACATTAAATCATATTTGATCATAGTCACTTTAATATGTCTATTAGACATCCAGGTGGAGCTGTGGCATAGGAGTTGGGTATACAAGTCTAGGGTTCAGGGGAAAGGTGAGAGTCAGAGATATAAATTTGAGAATAGTCAATCCACAGATGAATATAATAACATAGATAATTTAATGAAAGAAGTGAAAACTTTAAGGGAGTCAAGAAAGTGATAGACTGGGAAGCAGATGACCAAAAGAACATTGATTTAAGATATGAATTGAACTAGTGGGTTTGTTGAGAATGGCAGGGAAAGAGAAGAGAACGGGATCACAAGAGAGTATGCTTGGTTTACAATGAGCCTGGGCAACAGGGAGAGTGACCATAACCTCTGTGCAACACTTGTAGTCAGCAGCATGCCTAGCATATTTGATACCCAGAGGGGATCACTCTAACACTCTTCTCCTTTACATAACAAAATTATTTCCAGTAATAATTATGCAATGATCAGTAATAATCATTATTTCTTGATTCATTCTCTAGTTTTAAAACAAACATAAAAACATTAAAAGAACACATGTCAATTTTAAAGCTATTGTTTAAAGTCAGCATAATATTTTTGTGTGAATTAAAATTTTCACTTACCAAACAAAAAATATTATACCATTCAGTTTGCACACTCTTTGAGTTTAAAATTTTAAAAACAATTAAACTCCACATAATCATATAGAGTGACCAAATTGATGTAATTTAAATACCATTAATTATTCTTTACAGTCACTGGGCTATCATTACTTATTTAGATTAAACTGTTTAACTGCAGGAATACATGGCAAGATAGGAGTTGTAGACATAAAGGCAAACTTGAATGTTTCTGAAGGGTTATGAACTTACTTTAAAAATTGAAATGAAGGCATATCACAAACTCCATCATTAGTAGAAGGAAGGAAATAATAAACATCAGAATAGAAATAAATGAAATAAAGACTAAAAAAATTAATAGAAAAAAAATAATGACATTAAGAACTGGTTCTTTGAAGGGCACCTGGGGTGGCTCAGTTGGTTAAGCCTCTGACTCTTGGTTTTGGCTCAGGTTATGATCTCATGGGTCATGCGATTGAGCCCCATGTCAGACTTCCTGCTCAGCGGGGTGTCTGCTTCTCCCTTGCTCTCTGCCTCCCGCCCCCCATGTGCTCAAGCTCTCTCTCAAATAAATAAATATATATATTTTTAAAAGAGCTGGTTCTGGGACACCTGAGTGGTTCAGTTTGTTAAGTGTCAGCCTCGTATCTGGCTCCCTGCTCGGCAGAGAGCCTTCTTCTCCTTCTCTCTCTGTCTCCCGGCTTATGCTCTCACTCTCTCTCTGTCAAATAAATAAATAAAATACTTTTTTTTTTTTAAAAAAAAGAGCTGGTTCTTTGAAAAAATAAACAAAATTGCTAAGCTTTTAGCCAGACTCATTAAGAAAAAAGGAGAGAGGGACCTAAATAAGTAAAATCAGAAATGAAAGAGGAGAGTAACAACTGACACCAAAGAAATACAAAGGATAATAAGAGACTACTAGGAAAAATTATATGTCAACAAATTGGACTACCTAGAAAAAAACTGATAAATTCCTAGAAACATACAATCTTTCAAAACTGAATCAGGATGAAATAGAAAATTTGAATACATTGATAACTAGTAATGAGATTGAAACATTAATCACAATAAACAAAAGGCCAGGACCAGATGGCTTCACAGGTGAACTCTACCAAGTATTTAAAGAAGAGTTAATACCTATTCTCCTCAAATTATTCCAAAAGATAGAAGAGAAAGGAAAGCTTCCAAATAATTCTATGAAGCCAGCATAACCCTCATACCAAAACAGATAAAGATACTACAGAAAAAGAAAACTACAGGCCAATATCCTGATAAACGTAGATGCAAAAAAATCCTCAATAAAATATTAGCAAACCATATTCAGCAATACATTTAAAAATAATTCATCACAATCAAATGGGACTTATTCCAGGGATACATAGTTGGTTCAATATTCACTAATCAATCAACATAATATACCACATTAACAAGAAAAAGGATAAAAACCATATGATCATTTCCCCAGATGCAGAAAAAGCATTTGACAAAGTACAACATCCATTCATGATAAGAATTCTCAACAAGGTGAATTTAGAAGGAACATAGCTCAATATAAAAAAGGCCATATATGATAAACCCACAGCTAATATCATACTTAATGTTGAAAAGCTAAGAGCTGCTCTAAGATCAGAAACAAGACAAGGATGTCCACTTCCAATTTTATTCAACATAATACTGGAAGTCCTAGCCACAGCAATCACACACACACACACACACACACACACACACACACACTAAAAGGCATCTAAATTGGTAAGGAAGAAGTAAAACTGTCACTATTAGCAGTTGACATGATACAATGCATAGAAAACCCTGAAGACTCCACCAGAAAACTTAGAAGTAATAAATAAGTTCAGTTAAGTTGGAGGATACAAAATTAACACACAGAAATCAGTTGCATTTCTATACACTCGTAACAAAGTAGCAAAAAGAGAAATCAGGAAAAAATTCTATTTGTAACTGCAACAAAAAGAATAAAGTACATAGCAATACATTTAACCAAGGAGGTAAAAGACCTATAATCTTAAAAGCATAAAACATTGATGAAGTAAAATGAAGACAACACAAGTGGAAAAATATTCCATGTTCATGAATTAATATTGTCAAAATGTCCATACTACCCAAAGCAACCTACAGATTCAATGCAATCCCCATCAAAATACCAACAACATTTTTTGTAGAACTAGAATAATACTAAAATTTGTATAGAACCACAAAAGACCCTGAATAACCAAAGCAATCCTGAGACAGAAGAACAGAAATGGAGGTAACACAATCCCAGATTTCAAATATACTACAAAGCTATAATAATCAAAACAGTACAGTATTGACTCAAAAATAGATGCATAGATCAACAGAAGATAGTAGAAAGCCCAGAAATAAACTCATGCTTATCTGGTCAATTAATCTATGACATAGGAGGCCAGAATATACAATGGGAAAAGAGAGTCTCTTCAATAAATGGTGTTGGGAAAACTGGACAGCTACATGCAAAAGAATGAAACTGGACCTCTTTCTAACACTATACATAAAAATAAACTCAAATGGGTTAGAGAGCTAAATGTGAGACCTGAAATCATAAAACTTCTAGAAGAAAACATAGGCAGTAATCTCTCTGACATTGGCTTTAGCAACATTTTTCTAGCTATGTCTCTTCAGGGAAGGGAAATGAAGGCAAAAATAAACTATAGGGACTACACCAAAAAAAAAAAAGATTTTAGGGGCCCCTGGGTGGTCAGTCATTAAGCGTCTGCCTTCAGCTCGGGTCATGATCCCAGGGTCCTGGGATCGAGCCTCACATTGGGCTCCCTGCTCTGTGTGGAGCCTGCTTCTCTCTCTCCCACTCTCCCTGCTTGTGTTCCCTCTCTCACTGTCTCTCTCTCTGTCAAATAAATAAATAAAATCTTTAAAAAAATAAAAATAAATAAAAATATTTTACACAGTGAAGGAAACCAAAACAAAAAGGCAACCTACTGAATAGAAGATCTTTTCACATTATATATATGATAAGGGGTTAATATCCAAAATATATGAAGAACTCACACAACTCAATATTATAAAAACAAGTAATTCAGTCAAAACATGGGCAGAGGATTTGAATAGACATTTTTCCATAGACATGCAGATGGCCAACAGACCCATGAAAAGATGCTCAATATCAGTAATTACCAGGGAAACACAAGTCAAAACCACAATGAGATAGCATCTCACACCTGTCAGAATGGCTAGACTCAAAAACACAAGAAATAACAAATGTTGGCAAGGAGGTGGAGAAAAGGGAACACTTGTGAACTCTCAGTGGAAATGTAAATTGGTACAGCCACTGTGGAAAACAGTATGGAGTTTCCTCAAAAAATTAAAAATAGAAATACTATGCAATCCAGTAATTCCACTATTAGATATTTACCCAAAGGCAATAAAACACTAATTTGAAAAGATATATGCACCCCTATGTTTATTGCAGCATTATTTACAAGAGACAAGATATCGAAGTCGCCCAAGTCTCCGTCAATAGATGAATGGATAAAGAAGATGTGAGGTGTATGTGTGTGTGTATTATATATGTATATTTATATATAATGGAATATTAGTCATAAGAAAGGATGAGTTCTTGCCATTTGAGACAATGTGGATGGATCTAGAGGGTATAATGCTAATTGAAACAAGTTAGTCAGAAAAAGACAAATACCATATGATTTCACTTAAATGTAGAACCTAAAAAACAAACAAATGAAACAACCAATAAACCAACAAACAAAAAGCAGAAATAGACCCATAAATATAGAAAACAAACTGATGGTTGTCAGAGGATAGCAGAGGGCAAGGATGAGCAAAATGGTGAAGGAGAGAAGGAGATACAGGTTTCCAGTTATGGGATGAATAAGTCACAGTGATAAAAAGTACAACATAGGGAATATAGTCAATGGTACTGTAATAGCATTCCATGGGGACAGATGGTAGCTACGCTTGTGGTGAACATAGCATAATATATAGACTTGTTGAATCACTATGTTGTTCACCTGAAACTAATGTAACATTGTGTGTCAATTATATTTCAATTAAAAAAAAATGAAGGTTGATAGCTGAGACTGAATATTTAGAGCCCACCCATATAACTGGAAGTTTTCTGAATTAACTTCCATGTAGAATACATTGCCTATTAAAGGATAAGAAATTAAAATGTGCTAATTTTAAGCTTACATAAATATTATTAAAACTCAACACTGGGGTGCCTTGGTGGCTCAGTAAGTTAAGTGTCTGCTTTTGACTCAGGTCATGATCCCAGGGTCCTGGGATCGAGCCCCGTGTCGGGCTCCCTGCTCAGCGGGGAATCTGCCTTCCCTCTCCTTCTGCCTGCCGCTCTGTGTCAAATAAATAAATAAAATCTTAAAAAAAAAAACTGGACAGTAATCACAGCAATTTTTTAGACTAACGATGTTTTGTGGGAGGAGTATTTCACCACTGACATTATTTAGAATTGCCAGTGTATGGTGATAATAAAAATTGAACAGACTTTTACTCAGATTTATTCTTGCTCTTAAATTCTCTGTAGACCAAGCACCCTGCTTCTTGCCTTCCTCCCTGACCTTGGCAGTCACTGCTTATGCTATAAGTATGTTGCCAGGGATGAACCACTGCTTGTTGGAGCTTCCACTCCAGCAGTCCTGGAAAACACTCAGTAGGTCTACACAAAGAAGATGGAAGAAATGTTTTTGTTCCTCCAAAATTTGTAGACAAACTAAGTGGAATCTTAACATTCTTCTCTCTTTGGAGCTATCTTCTTCCTAAGAGCGCACTCTTTTCCTAATCACTTGAATGTGGAGGCAAATTTTTTATAATTTTTATCTCCTCTACTGTCCAGTTCTCCACTGGTTACTTTTCATTTTATTTTATATTATTTTATTTTATAGTATGTAAATAAAGTTTGAAAAATTGGTAGTATAGAGCAGAGGCTGAAAAAGCGGGACCCTAAATCTCAAAGTAACTGGGCAATTAAGAAGAGTAAAGGTAAGAAAGATGGTGCTGGGGCTGACAGGATCATCTATGACATGTTAAGCTAAGGCACAGCATTACTTTCCGAAGACCTTCCTTGTGCATGGGAGCAGAGGTTTTCAATATGGAATGTAGAAATACACAAAACAATCCATGCGTTATAAGAAGTAAATAATAGGGTTTCTCTTTTTAATTTTTTCTCCTTCTTTAACAGTTTCTCTTTTTATATGTTTTATAGTAAACCTATTTGTACATGTTTACAGTTTATAAATTGCATTTGAATGTATGTTTAATTTTTAAAAACTCATGGTACATCTGAAAAAAAAAATAGTAGGAGACTAGAAAAACCAATAGCCACAGGAAGTTTGCAGGTCTCTCAAACACAAGTTTCTAGCTGTTTTTAGCTAGAGGTGGACAGTTCTTTGATGAGGCATGGAAGTGTTACTATTTCATCTTGCGGATTCGGATACTTTAGACAGTACACGAAAAACCAGTCCGGGTGTATTAGATGTAAAAACTGAAATGCAGGGGTGCCTGGGTGGCTCAGTCAGTTGAGCGTCCAAGTTTAATCTCAGCTCAGGTGTTGATCTCAGGGTTGTGAGTTCAAGCCCAACATTGTTTAATGGGCTCCATGCCCATTAAACAAACAAACATTAAACAACTTTATGGAGCCCATTAAACAAACAAACAAACAAAACTGAAATGCAGATAAAAATTGAGAGGCTGACTCTAGAAAACAGTATGGAGATTCCTCAAAAAGTTGAAAATAGAACTACCCTACAATCCAGCAATTGTACTACTAGGTATTTACCCCCAAAATACAAAAACACTAATTCAAAAGGAAACATGCACCCTAATGTTTATAGCAACATTATCTACAACAGCCAAATTATGAAAGCAGCCCAAGTGTCCATCAACAGATAAATGGATAAAGAAGATGTGGTACACACACACACACACACACACACAGGAATATTATTCAGCCATAAAAAAGAATGAAATCTTGCCATTTGCAACAACATGGATGGAGCTGGAGAGTATAATACTAAGTGAAATAAGTCAGTCAGAGAAAGACAAACACCATATGATTTCATTTATATGTAGAATTCGAGAAATAAAACAAATGAGCATAGGGGGAAAAAAGAAAGAGAGAGGCAAACCAAGAAACAGACTCCTAACTATAGAGAACAAAGAGATGGTTACCAGAGGTGTGGGGGGGATGGGTTAAACAGGTGATGGGGATTAAGGAGGGCACTTGTTGTGAGAAGCACTGGGTGTTGTAAGTGTTGAATCACTAAATAGTACACTTGAAACTAATATTTCACTGTGTGTTAACTAACTGGAATTTAAGTAAAAACCTAAAAAACAAATTGAGAGGCTGACCCACCCTGAATAGAGATTAGTCATGGATTTGCTTGGAGATAGGGCAGTACATCCCTCAAAAATGATCTTGGAATCTGCTCAAGGGTTGCAGAGGAACCTGATTAAGACTGCAGAGTTCTGCATCATCAAGCAGAGAAAAAAAAAAAGGTTCTATAAAACTTGATGAGTTGATGCTTTCAATTAAGCTGTGAAGCCATAAAATCTCTTCACTTATCAAGGTTCCAACCAGGGGCAAGTCAGTTATAAGAAAATTTGCATTCCAGTGTCCAAAAAGAGTATCCCTAAGTAGCTCAGTGAATTTATTTGTCCAAAAGATCAGTAATTGGACCATCCAGGTCCTTTGGATGCTGGAAATGTCTTAATATACAATAGTATGTTCTTGGCATTTGTTGTTAAGTTAGTTGTGGTAATGCTAGGCTAACAGACTTAACTGTTGGGTGTGGACAAAAGCAGAGGTGAGAGACAGAGATCCTGGGTGGAGATGATTGCAGAAAGGGACACTGGAGGGAATAATGAAAGAAGAAAGTCTGGAGAATAGAATAGAGAAAAAGAAGTGAAAAGAAAGAGGGTGAGCATGGTAGAGGCTAAAGGAGGCATAGACATGTGGATTTTCCTGGAAGTAGATGCGTTTTGGTGGAATGGTTTATAAAGGTGATATAGGTCAAGTCTGCATTGTTAGATTCACCCTGGGATCACCTGTCACGGCATCCATCCTAGCTCAGTGCTCTCTTCTATGCTTGTTATTCTGTCTCTCTGTGTCTGTGATAGGAGTCTTAATGGAAAGACCTTTCCTTATGATCATTATATTAGTCTCTTTCTCCTATGGACAAGTAGTTACTATAAATGTGAGTGCTTAAAAGTGATAGAATAATTATGTCTCACGAGTCAAAGAGACCAAGCCTGGTGGGGAAGAGGAAAGGGAGGGAAGAGCAGGGAAAGGCAAGGAAGGAAGGAAGGAAGGAAGAAGGGAGGGAGGGAGGGAGGAAAAGAGGAGAGGAAGGGAGGGAAAGAGAAGAAAGGGAAAAAAGTTATATGCTCAAGAGAAGGTAGAGGAGAGGTGGGGAAAGAAAGCTAGAATTAATTTTATGAGCAGAGATGGATCAGAAAGGTTTAGAAAATTAATATTGGCTGGATGTTAGTGTAGAGCTAAATGAGGAGAACATGGGGTATGAGAGCCAGGGATATTGGGCAACCAACTACTTGAAATAATGCACTACTGTATTTGGAGAATGTCGGTGTTGATCCTTTTGCATCAAAACTCAGTGTTTGTCCTTAGAAAGTTAACAGAAATATCCTCATGGCATATTTCAATAGTATGGTATATTTCAACAGCATGAGAAATTCTAGCTTGGCTCTCAAGTTGAAGCAGGATAGAACCAGATAGAAAGGTAGAATAAATTCTTAGGCCAACATTCACCCATTTATTTATTCATCCAGCCAAACAACAACCATTGACATCTGCCATGTGCCAGATACTATGTAGGTGCTGGGGACATAGAGAAAAATTAAAAAATGATTCTTGCTCCCAAACTCTTTAAAATCTAGTAAGGCATCAGATGTTAGGGAAGAGAAATAACTGCGCAGGGCAGAGATACTTACTGATGTCTAATTTTTAGACTATGAACCTATGATGTATCCACAGTGAGACGCTTACACTTTAAGTCATTTATGGCATTAAGCTTGTATCACTACTAAGAATAAGCAAGAAATATGACTTCTTCTCCATTTTTTTCTTCTTGATATTTCCAGAGAGAGACACAGCAGCAGACTGGGTTGGTGAGAGAATACAAATGGCTGATAAAAATGAGAAAAATGTTCAACATTATTGACAATGATATGCAAATTGAGATAGCTATGAATGTCAGTTTTACCTCTCAGATTCACCAGGGTTAAGGAAAATTACTTTAAATTTTTTATGGGAGGTCATTTGGCAAAATATCTCAAAGTTTTAAAATATATTTCTTTTGACCCAGCAATTCTACTTTATGAACTTAACCTTAAAGAAATAATCAGAGATATGCACAAATCTTTATATGAAAAAGTTCACTATATGATTATTTATAGTAATAATAATACACAAAATATGTAAATAAATTATGGCACATTAAATATGAGATATTAGGTACATTATGAGAAAATGTTTAGGACATACTGTTGGATTATAAAAATCAGGGAACAAAACAATATGTATTTTTTGACCTGATGTAAAGATATATAGAAAAATGCTGGGTGTTTTGATGATGATATTAATAGTCATCCTCTTGGGGTGGTGGGATTAAGGGTGATTTTTAATTCCTTATTTATAA
The DNA here is from genome assembly GCF_029215605.1 of Mirounga angustirostris. Classification (NCBI taxonomy): domain Eukaryota; kingdom Metazoa; phylum Chordata; class Mammalia; order Carnivora; family Phocidae; genus Mirounga; species Mirounga angustirostris. Next base: position 54,585,251 of record NW_026991709.1, read on the forward strand.
TTATTGATACATTTCCCACTTTTCCCATAGTTATAATGTTTTACTTTTTAAAATCACTTTTTTAAAGATTTTATTTATTTATTTATTTATTTATTTATTTATTTATTTATTTATTTATTTATTTATCTGAGAGAGAGGGAGAGCAGGGTGAGAAACAGAGGGAGGAGCAGACTCCCCACTGAGCAGGGAGCCCAATGCAGCACGGGGGCGGGGGAGGCCTCGATCCCAGGACTCCTGGGTCATGACCTGAGCTGCAGGCAGATGCTTCACCGACTGAGCCACCCAGGACTCCTAAAATCATTTTAAAAGTTATCTGCAGTAGGTGGAGGTGAAGAGAATAGCAACCAGCCCACTAATTCCTGTACTCACGTCTCTTTGACTTTGCTGTGCCTCCCATCAAGAGATAGTCTATTTCCCCACCTCCTAACTCTGCTCTGGACTTGTGACTTACTTTGACCCATGGATGTGGCAGAAATAATGCAGAACTTCTGAGGTTAAGCTCTAAGAAGCCTGTGGCTTCCACTTTGTTCCCTTAAAATGCTGCTCTGAAACCACCATGTAAGGAAACCAGTCTAGCCCACTAGAAGATAACAGGCCTCTCAGAGGAGAACCATGGTCCTCCAGTCAACAGCCAGGGCCAACTGCTAGACATCAGTGAAGGAATCAGGGACTCTCTTCAGCTGAATGCAGCAAAATGAGTGAGCCCAGATGAGCCTAGCAGAAAAACCTTCCCATCAACCCACAGAACCATGAGAAATAATCAATCGTGTTTTCAAGCACTAAGTTTTGGGGTGAACTGCTATTCAGAAATAGATATGAAACAGCCACATAACCATTAATTTAAAAAAAAAAGAAGTCATAGGCTAACTGTGATTGTCAATCTAGCTTCCAAGGATCTTGAAAATATTGTCTCAGAAGTTGAAATGGAAGCTTTATGGCTGCCATGGTATAGTTTACGTTTTGGAGGAATGACTGGTAAGAAGACTGTGGTCATCTGCAGTAGGTCAGGAAATAGGTAGTGAGTATGTTTTTGTATATGTGCGGCTTTTCCTCATTGAAAGAGCACAATTTCTCTAAAGTATCTGCAGATGGCTCAAAATGGACCCCCAGCTGGCTGTCAGCAGATTCTTGGCTCCTCCTTCCCTTGAATGCTGCTGAAGGCAATGCTTGGCCGGATTCCCACATCTCTTTCAGAACTTTATTACCCAGTGGAACCTCCAGGGGTAGAGGAGAAGGAGAGCACCATACTATATTTGAAGATATTCTCAAAACCTTTATTTCTTGTCCACAGAAATAAGGAATACTCAGCAGAAATGGTACAAAAAGACTCTGTGAACTCTTTCCTCTTGACATCTATGTGGGAAATTTCCAAGATATCTTCCCAACACTTTAGCCCCTAGTCATCCACATATCATTATAGGAATGAAAACTTGAAGATAAGTCCCATGAGTCTGTTTCAGATGTCAGCCTGAGTTCAGCTGTAGAGTGTTAGAGCAACCAGGGCCCTTAGAGATGATCTAATTCTACCCCATCATTCAAAAGACAACTCCATCTAAGACTGAGACAACTGTTGTGGCTGACTTTAGGTCACAAGTGAGCAACTCTGCAGGCACAGAGCTGGGAGCAAACCCAGGTCTCTCTGCTCCTCTGCTTTGTACTCTGTATGATGTTGTCCCACTTTTTCAAGCCTAAATGAGATCAGAGAGGTGGGATGAGACATTGCCTTTGTTAATTTTAGGTACATTTCACATTTCAGTGGGATTGTTGGTTGTAAAAGAGGGAAACCCAGAAATTCATACAGCCAAAATGTTTTATGCAACAATATAAATAAACCATAAAATAAAATAGCAAAGTGATTCCTTTCTCTGGATGCAAGGATGCTTGAGACCACTGAGACCACCGAGACCACAAAGGCTGCTCAGATCCAGTTGCACAGGTTGCGTTCTCTTCGGCAAAGGTGCTTCTGAAGCCAGATGTCTCACTCCTTTCCTACTGGGTAATTGATATTTATTATAAAACTTTGCAGGGGCATGTGGGGGTTGGGGAATAGAATTCGGACAACTACTCGTTTCAATATTCAATTTTTTGCAGTTCATCTCCCCCAAATATAATCCTCATGAATGTCACACTCGCTGACATATTCCTCCACAATCAGTCCCCATTATTATTATTTTGTCTCTTCCATGCTGAGCCCTGGCCAAGAGCCCGGAGGTGGGGATGAGGGCTTCAAAGCTGTGTCAGCAAATACAAGAACAGTGATCTATTGTCACATGCCCAAATCCGGCAGTCGTGCCCATAAATCAGAGTCCAGGAGTTAGCTCTGCTCTGAGGTCCCCTCCTTCTTTCTGCTGTACTTCCTCCTTGGAATTAAGAATTTCTGGCCCAGAATGAAGGGAAGAATTTAAACCATTGGCTCTTTCTGGAGCTTTTTGATGCCAACCAAGACATCTGGGGTGTGACCGCAGCACTCCCTTTTTGGCATCAAGTTTGGGCCAAGGCTCCATGAAGTCTGAGGTTGCTTTAGTCCTGACAGTCTTCAGTTTTTGTTCGTCCTCTGATTTCTCATTTATCTCACCCTTCTGCCAGCAAGATAAGTTATGCTTGTACAAATCTGGCAAGGCCCCAGGGTATTTTGGGGGCTGTCACTTTTTGTTGACATGAAGCCCTGTCTACTTGCTCTTGGGGTCTGGCCTGGAGGTCTGGTGGTAGGATTGGAGGTCTGGGCAATATGTGGATCAAGAGCTGGAAAACCTGTATCCTCATTTACCCCTTGTTTTTTGAGAAATTTTTCATTAAGGTCAAAGGCACACATGGCATTTAGAGCAGGAGTCAGAACCCAAGAAGCCAGGAGTTGAGCAGGCCCTGAGACAAAGTGAGTGGTAAAAGCATAACTGGGAGCAAAGGAAGAAGGTCTAATAACACAAAGGATGCAAATTTTGGTTGAAGAGCTTGGCCTGAACACTATTTTGTAAAAATTAAATTAGTTGTTCTCATGAAACTGTAGGATATTTCACATTCAAATCCAAATTTCCATCTCCTCTTAAGGCACCATGTGGGCCCTCAGCTCAGGTAGGGGAAGTCTGTCCCACCTGGAACTTTCCCTCCAAACACTTATCCCAGAGGAAAGTGTTCATTTCAGGTTTGCATTTCTGGTCCTCAATTTCCATTTTCTTCACAAAGCCTTGGCTAGAGTAGAAAAGACACACACTTCCCTTTTCTCTGAGTTTTCCTCTTAAGGAATGCTTATTGTTTAAATCAAGGACTAGTATTTGAGAAAATGGAATTCTGACATTCCTGATGCCGTTTCTCTTTCATATTGTGATTTTCTTGTTCCCCAAATCTTTCATCTAAATCACACACTTGAGCCTATTCTTTGGGGAGAAATAATGTGTAAAAGCCCATGGTTGGCCTTAGTGTCATCATTTTAAGAAGCTAAAAACAGGTTTTCCAAGCAATTTCTTTTTTTTTAAAAGGAACCCGTTTGTGTTCTGGTCCAAGATGGAAACATGGGAAGATCCTAAACTCATCTCCTTCACAGATATGCAAAATCTATACAAGAAATTTCTCCTGAAGAACTGAGAGCTGACTGAACATCTTCTGCACAACAAAAGATCAAGCAACCATATAGAGAAGAGCAAGAGAGAGGGAGACAGGGTCATGAAGGGAACCCCCACCCCCCACGCGGCCAGCAGCAATGAGGAGGAATGGTACTGAGAGCCCAGGAGCAGATGTGTCTGCCCTAAGGCACAGAAACAAAGCTGCAGCTTAAAAGGGCAACTGCTATTTAGGGAACCAGCCCTAGAACCCTGCTAAATGGTGGGGGAGCTGCTGGAACTCTCTCCTCCACCCCCGCCCCCCCACCCCCGGGGTCAGACTTACACTGCAGGTCACAGCTCCCCCAGGTGCCTGGCCCTCATTTCCTCTCCTCGGGCCTTCCCCCTAATAAAACTCCTGGGGTGCCGAATCCCAGGTTGGCAGCTGCAGATCAGAGGACTCAAAATACCACAAAGTGTTTTACTCTTTTCCCAATGTGTAAGGATGCTGGCATAATAAACAAACAAAAGTGTCACCAAATTCATAAGCAATTTTTGGTTTTTATGTATTCATATTTACACCTCGCATGTTTGCACTCCTGTCAACCCTCCTCCAGGCTTCTGTCATCTTTCCCCAGGCTTACTGATCCCCCAAGGGTCTCCTTGAAATTGTCCTTGCTCCCTCTAACTCATTCCCCACATAGTACTCAGGGAATGCTTCTTAAATGCAAATTTGTAGCAAACAAAATCTTCCCTAGTTCTTTTACTGAATGGGCAGGATTTGGTAGGATAAAAATTATTATGCAATTCTCTTTTTTTCCCCTGGAATTTCAAACCTGCATGTCTGTGCCTACTCGTTCTCCATTCTTGGATGAAACCTTGGGCAAGTTCTGCAGCTTTTTTGAGTACTCCAGAAATAACCAAAGAGGCCCTTTGCTTTGGCATGCAAAAACCAGTTCCATCGAATTATTTCCTAACTAGTTGAGTTATATCTAAATGAAGTGTGAGCTGCCCACCTCCCTGCCCCCAACTAGGCAGGTATCAGCTTGGAAGGCTCCCGTGGAAGGGGCCTTTGCACTTACCTTCCCAACTAGGCTCAGTTCCACTCATCTTCAAGTCACAGAGAAGTCACTTCCACAGGGGAGATTTCTCTCTACGATTTCATCTTAACCCTTAACAAATGGTAAATATGTAGTTATTTCTATGAGTCATTGTCTTATGTTTCTCTCCTCCATTAGACTATAATCCCCCATGAGGGCAGAGATTATGTTTATCTTGTCTGTGGCCCAGATCCTTAATAATACTCTCTCAAGAAATATTCATTTTGATAAATGAATATGAAAAACGTTTCTTTTTTTTTTTTTTAAAGATTTTTATTTATTTATTTGAGAGAGAGAGAATGAGATAGAGCATGAGACAGGGGAGGGTCAGAGGGAGAAGCAGACTCCCTGCTGAGCAGGGAGCCCGATGTGGGACTCGATCCCAGGACTCCAGGATCATGACCTGAGCCGAAGGCAGTCGCTTAACCAACTGAGCCACCCAGGCGCCCTATGAAAAACGTTTCTTAATGCATACTGGAAAGTATGACATCTATCATGGAAGTGTAAAGGATGTTTAAAGGGGGTCCTTTTTTTACTGAAGTATAGTTGACACACAATGTTACATTAATTTCAAGGGTACAACATAGTGATTCAGCAATGCTGTACCTTTCATCTCTGTGACGTACTCATCTCATCACTGGAAACCTGTATCTCCAACTCCTTTTCACCCATATGCCCTTCCCCTCCCCCCAAACAAACCACCAGTTTGTTCTCTGTATTTATGGATCTGCTGCTGCTTTTTTGTTTGTTTGTTCATTCATTTATTTTGTTTTTTAGATTCCACATATAAGTGAAATCCTATGGTATTTGTCCTTCTCTGACTTGATTCGCTTAGCATATTATCTTCTAGGTCCATCCATGTTCTCACAAGTGACAAGATCTCATCTTTTTTATGGCTGAGTAATATTCCATTCCATATATATATATGGAAACTACAAGAAACCTGTTTATATAACTGCCTCTTCTTTATCCATTCTTCTATCCATGGACACCAAGGTTGCTTCCAATATCTTGGCTATGATACATGATGCTGCAATAAACATAGGGGTCATACATATTTTCATATTAGTGTTTTTGTTTTCTTTGGGTAGATACCCAAAATTCTATTTTTGATTTTTAATTAGACTCCATACTGTTTTTCACAGTGGCTGCACTATTTTACATTCCCACCAACTGTACACAAATTTGCTTTTTTCTATATATCCTTGCCAACACTTGTTATTTCTTGTCCTTTTGATACTATCCATTCTCACTGGTGTGAAGAGGTATCTTGTTGTGATTTTGATTTGCATTTCCTTGATGATTAGTGATGTTTGAGCATCTTTTCATGTATGTCTTCTTTGGAAAAATGTCTGTTTAGGTTCTCTGCCCATTTTTAAAAAGACTGTATTGGTGTTGACTTCTATAAGTTCTTTATATATTTTGGATAATAATTCCTTATTGGATATATTAATATATTTGATCAATTTCTACCTCGATGTCATACTTTCCAGTATTCATTATGTATATTTAAGTGCTGTTATGTGGGAAGCATAGGTATTTACAATTGTTATATCCTCTTTTTGGATTTATCCCTTTATCATTATATAATGCCCTTCTTTGTCTCTTGTTACAGTCTTTGTTTTATAGTCAATTTTGTCTGATATAAGCATTGCTACTGTGTATTTTTTTTTTTGCTTCCATTTGCATGGAATATCTTTTTCCATCATTTTACCTTTAGTCTATATGTGTCTTTAGGTCTGAAGCCAGTCTCATAGGCAATATGTAGAAGGGTCTTCATTTTTATCCATTCAGTCATCCAATGTCTTTTGAATGGAGCATTGAGTCCATTTACATTTAAAATAATCATTGATAGGCATGTACTTATTGCCATTTTGTTTATTGTTTTCTGGTTGTTTTTGTAGGGCTTCTCTCTTCCTTTCTTCCTCACTTATGCTCTTTCCCTGTGGTTTGATGGCTTTCTTTAGTGTTATACTTGGATTTCTTTCTCTATTTTTGTGTATCTAGTATTTTGATTTGTGGTTACCATTGGGTTCATATATAACATCCTATGTGTACAGCAGTCTATATTAAGCTGATGGTCACCTAAGTTTGAACACTTTCTTTCTTTTTTTTTTTTTTTTAAAGATTTTATTTATTTATTTGAGAGAGAGAGAATGAGAGACAGAGAGCATGAGCGGGAGGAAGGTCAGAGGGAGAAGCAGACTCCCTGCCGAGCAGGGAGCCCGATGCGGGACTCAATCCCGGGACTCCAGGATCATGACCTGAGCCGAAGACAGTCGCTTAACCAACTGAGCCACCCAGGCGCCCCTGAAGACTTTCTAAAAGCACTAAATTTTTACTGCCTCGTCCATGTTTTATGTATATGATGAAATATTTTGCATATTTTTATGTTGTGTATACCTTGACTAATTTTGTAGATATAATTGATTTTATTACTTTTGAATTCTAACCTCTATACTGGCTTTAGCAATAATTAATCTACTACCTTTACTATATGTTTGCTTTTACCTGTGAAATTTTTTCTTTTTATAATTTTCTTTTAGTATGGCCTTTTCTTTCCACTTAAATAATTCACTCTTTTAGTATGGCCCTTTCTTTCCACTTAAATAATTCACTCTAACATTCCCTGTAAGGCTAGTTTAGTGTTAATATATTCCTTTAACTTTTGTTTGTCTGAAAAACTCTTTATCTCTCTCAATTTTGAATGATAACCTTGCTGGATAGAGTATCCTTAGTTGTAGGTTTTTTTTCTTTTCAGCACTTTGAGGATACCTTGCCACTCTCTTCTGGCCTGTAAACTTTTTCCTGAAAAATCAGCAGATAACCTTATGGGGTTTCCCTTGTAGGTAACTGTTTCCTTTAGATGATTTTAAAACTCTCTTTATCATTACTTTTTGCCATTTTGATTATTATGTATCTTGGTATGGACCTCCTTGTGTTAATCTTGTTAGGGTTCTCTGTGATTTCTGGATCTGTGTGTCTGTTTCCTTTGCCAGATTAGGAAATGTTGAGTATTATTTCTTGAAATAAGTTTTCTGCTCCCTTCTCTCTCTTCTCCTTCTGGGATCCCTATAAAGTGAATGTGATTATGCTTGATGATGTTACAGAATTCTTTTAACCTATTCTCCCTTTATTCTTCTTTTTTTCCTTTTGCTGCTCAGCTTGATTGCTTTCCATTACCCTGTCTTCCAGATTGCTGATCCATTCTTCTGCATTCTCTAATCTGCTCTGGATTCATTCTAAGTGTACTTTTTTCATTTCAGTTATTGAATTCTTCACTTCTGCCTGGTCTTTTTTATATTTTCTATGTCTTTGCTGAGGTACTCACTGAGTCCATCTACTCTTTCCTCAAGTCTGGTGAATATCTTTATGATCATTACTTTGAACTCTTTATCAGGCATATTGCTTATCTCTGTTTTATTTAACTTTTTTACTCTGATTTTGTTTTGTTCTTTCATTTGGAACACATTCCTCTGTCTCCTCATTTTTTTTTTCTAACTCCCTATGTTTGTTTTTATGTATTAGGTAAGTCAACTATGTCTCCTGATCTTGAAAGCAATGGTCTTATGTAGAAGTCTTGTGGTGCACTATAGTGCCATCCCCCTGGTCACCAGGACCACACATACAGGGGTGTTCCCTGTATGTACTGTGTGTGTCTTCCTGTTGTGGCTGAGCTGTAACTGTTTTCCCTGCTGTGAGCACACTGTGCAGGGTTGGCTCCCTGTGCTATTGAGAGGACTGTTGCAGTAGCCATGGCTGGTTGGTGGGCAGGGCTGGCAGTCAGCCTAGCTGTCTGAAATTAGCCTGTGTGCCACAGTTTTAGGTGCACTCAAGGGCAGGGCTTGCTCCATGCACAGCTAGCTAAGAGACCCAGCTGCAGGAACCACAGATGTGCTGGGGTGTGTGTTATCTCCCTCCCACTCAGAGTGGGGTGCAGGAGTTACTCTGGAGTGGTGCTGGTCCCAGTAAGGGCTGCCTGCCAGATGTAGTGGAGTGGGAACTGCTTTGGTGGGATGCTTGAAGAGGTGGGTAGGCTGGGGGTGGGAGGTCCACAGGGGAATGTGGGGGCAGGGTACATGATGCTAGCAAGATGGGTGAGAATTGTTGGTGCTGGCTCCCACAAGTGTCTGGCTATCTGGAGGGGGAAAATGGCATCTGCCAACAATTTTCTTCCTGGAAAAATCTCCTGCAGATCCCTGCCCCTCCAGCACACATTCTAAAATCGGTCAATAGATCTCTTTCAGATAAATCCAGGTGCTTTTCAAACTGCTGCTTCTGTGCTGTGTTGTGGGCTGAGTTACTTGGTATGCTGGCTCTTCCCGGGCAGGGACTGTTTCTTATCATGCTCCCACTATCCCTCCCAGAGTTAAGCCCTGTGGAAAACTCCTGGAGTTAAGCCCCACTGGTCTTCAGAGCCAGACTTAGGGGGTCTTTTCTTTCCAGGGCAGGTCCCTAGGGTGGGTGTTATCCAGTGTGGGGTATGATCCCCTCTCTCCTCCATGTTTGTGAGGTCCCTTCTGTTTGTGGTTAGTCCAACCAGCAGTTTGGTTCCCAACCACATCCGCACCCCACCTACCATGTTCAATGTGAAATTCTCTCTATGACTAGCTGTGGAGGTTTTTTCTGCCAGTCTTTGGGTCTTTTTCAGAGTAAGTTGTATAGGTGTAGTTGTTGCCTCAGTGTGTCTATGGGATGAGGTGAGCTCTGGATCCTCATACACCATCATATTTCTGGTTCTCTCCTTTAATAAAATTATATAAAAGTTTGTTTTGAATGCAGAAGCAGAACAGCGAAAACAGCAGACAAGTTGGGTGTCAAAAGGGAAACAATATTGCTTGGGATGGGAAAACCAATTATAAGAATGTTTTGTTTGCAGATATATACATTCTTCTTTGCTAGTTCAAGTCTTAGAAGATAAAATAATGAACTATTGAACTATTTATGCTGAATTAGTATTGTCTTCTAAATTTCAACCAGGACAGGACTTGTGTGGAGACACAGGTACGGAAAAAGAGCTGGGGGGTTAGAGAGCCCACTCCTGGAAACAAAGGTCTCAGAAACTGCAAGAGATTCCAGATTAGTGTCAAGTGATCTCACATTCTTTCATCTGTGTGAGAACCTTTTCTGACCACTTAAAAAGAATAAACATTAGCATGACATTTGAATATCAAGTTCAGTGTCTGCCTCTTCTCCTAGAAAAATACTTTGGAATCTGTTTCCATCACCAGCTTTGTATCTCTCACTTAGCTGAATATCACACAGTCCCCCTGAGGATTGGTATTAAAGCATTTAACAATTTATAAAATCACAGAATCTTGAAAAAAAAAAAAAGGACACCAAAGCTTTAGACCAACTTTCTTCTTGATTTAAAATTATTCACAAATAGATCAGCTGGAGCTCCCTCAGCACTTAGTCATATTTGCCACTGTGTTTGTACTACCGGTCAATTTGTTCTAGAAGATCTTGGTTTGGTCACATTACCCTTTACAAACATAAAAAACCTCTCTAACACTCACCATGAAAATGATTTATTGTTACTTATGATAAACAGGTAAGATTTGCATACTGTGAAGTATTTAAATCACATTAAGATGAGTGTGCAGCATTCTCAGAAGATAATTACATCATATTTAAACAAACAGAACATGTAATTCTTGCACAGGTCCTGTAAAAAAAAAAAAAATCCTTTCTTCATCCAAAACTAGGTCTGGTTACTGTTTGTTATTGCATCTAGTGTAGCATTGTCCAATAAAACTCTGTGATGATGGAAATGTTCTGTAATATCTGTACTGTTCAATACACAATACATAAACTCAAACAAAAGTGAGCCACCTTGAATGTCTTTCTCATTCATTCATTCATTCACTCATTCATTCACTGAGAGCCTAGTTTGGCTCAGGTAATGTGGATAGGCACTGGGCACACAATGTCAGGGGAGACACTGCCCTTACCCATAAGGAACATGTGAGTTGATAACGCATCAGACAGATGGAATACTATACAATGAGTTGGTTACAGGGTGCTGAAAAAGGGCACAGAGAGACACCTAACTGAGATGGGTGAAAGAGATTGGAGATTTACAACTTGGAGTATGTTATGTACTTTGATAATTTTTCACAGTGGATAAGGCCTCTTCCTCATTTTTAAAATGAGGGAACTCAGTTTCAAAAAAGCTGTGATTTACCCTCATTCACATGAAACTTATCCAACCAGATAGCTTTTGTTGCAAAATTCACATATTTTCTATTGTTGTCCAAAAATGCCAATCAGCAGTTCTTCAAAAAAGCTTTTCAAAATCACCCAACTTCTACATTTTTCTATAAAAATAAGGAAGGGAGTTTTGAGTAAGATAAGGGTAAGGCAACTACTACAGTTATTCTATATTAAATTAAATCCACGAATGATTAGTTAATGGCATATGCATAGTTATATTTATAGTTGACTAAATTTTATGTTTGTGGTTATTCTATCAAAAAATAGCAGACATTATGAACTTGGTTAGTACTTCAACTTAAATAATTTCTACTCATAGAAAACTTCCTGAGAAGTCAAAGGTACCAAGTTCTTCATATGTCATTGTGAGAACACTTCAGTAGAGTTTTTCTATATTTTCTCATGAAAGCACTTACTCTGACATTACATTTTAGTGTCTGGTGGCATTCCCTAAATCATTTGTTCTTTTCTTTTTTCCAATTTTTCCATCTGTTGTTTAAACCTCATCCTACATTTGGGAAACCATACATAACTTGTTCATCACATAACTCACTAAATGAGACTGAACACTTTGTCAAGATGATTTTTTTTAAGAAGTGAGGGAAATGTTCAATTTATCAATACATTCCAGTTTTGCCAGTAAAGCATCCTTTCTCATCAGGCTAGCCTTGTGTGTTATTCATTATAAAATGCCAGAAATCGTGTGAATGGACTGAATCCTTACCAAACAGCCATGATTGACTGTGGGTTGAACAGAAATCTAGTACAGAATGGAAAATACCCTCATAAATATTTGCTGAATGAAAACTTGAATCTCCATTCCACTTTTATCAGTTGTTTTTAGTGAAACTAATGCTGATACCCAATAATTATATATAATATTTATATTTATATATTTTTTATATATTAATATTTATATATTTTAAATTTTTTGAATTTTTTTCTTAATTGCAGTGCTTGTCTAAGTTCTTGATATTCAGGACATAAAATATAAGGACAAATTCACTTGGATTTCACATAACTGCTCTCCCTTCACACTTGTACTACTGAGAAGTGAGTTAGTGGGGCTCACTTCTTCAGTGTTGCGAAGCCATATAATGGAAGAGTTTTAAAAAACAGATATCTTTCTTCAATGCATTCTTAGAAACAGGGAAATTAAGAAAGAATCTAAAGGTAAATCGAAACCACAGATAGTGAAAACAATCTTTGAATGGTAGAAATCACGTTTCTAAGAAAGGAAGGTGGGAGGAAAAGGGATAGAAAAAGAACAAACATTTTTATTTTTGGCACCTATAATATTCAGAAAAGGAAGAGAAAAAGCAGATTAAGTTTGTGATGTTTCATCGTCTCTGGGGCCACAGAGTCGGTACTATGCCTATCTAAGAATACCAGCCATCTTTATTATCTCTCACGGTTCACTATGCTGTGTGAGTTCAGCGAGGTGGTTCTCACTTGGAGTTGCTCATGCAATTGCAGCCAGATGTTGGCATCAAAGGCTGAACTAGGCTAGGTTCTCAAGAGGGCCTGCTTGCATTGCCGGCCATTGGCTGGGAGCTCAGATGAAGCTGTTAATTGTAACACTCATGTTCTTCTTCAGGAGCTTGCACTTTTCTCAGCATGGTGGCTGGATTTAGAAATAAAGTTTCACAGGGTGCCTGGATGGCTCAGTCATTTAAGTGTATGACTCTTGATTTCAGCTCAGGTCGTGATCTCAGGGTGGTGAGGTTGAGCCCTGCGTCGGGCTCTGTGCTCAGTGAGGAATCTGCTTGAGATTCTCTCTCCCTCTCCCACTTCTTAGTCCACATGATTCAACCAAAAATGATAGGGAGACATATTTATTTATGAACAAAGATAAAGCGTAACCAACTCCCATTTTCCTATCCCTGGTCCCATGGCAGAAGGGTTTCACTGAAGGAACATTGTTTCCTTTGGGAGAACATGTAGCTTATGGGGTTCCAGGAAGTGTTAATGGTTTGTCTTGGCCCATAACTCAACTCTACAGGGCCTGACATCTCCTAACTTTAGAAGAGGTAGAGAAGTGAGTTTGGGTTTCAAAGAAGTATGAAAGGGAAGTGAATGTCAATAATTGTGTTGGCTCTGGTGTATGTCCAGGATTCAGGACTTTTACAGATTTCCCCTCTTCTACTATTTCCATAGTTCCTATACACCAAAACTATGTCTTCACTGATCACTACTCTCAAAGCTGAGATCAGAGATTGCGCTCATCTCTCATTGCATTATTCCTTCTCAAGGCCCAGGCTGAAGACTGGGATCCAATTATTATGGATAGATTCAGCTACTTCATTTAATGAAAGTAGTAAGTTAGACAAAGTGGAATTGAAACCAAAAATGGTAAACCAGATAAAGATGGCTAATTTAATTTATATTCATAAAATGCAATCCATCAAGAAGATAAAATAGTGATGAAAGTTTATATACTGATTAACAGCATAAAGATACATAATTAAAAAATGAATAGAAATAAAAAATAGGAGAAAATATCATATTTCAAGTAGGAGGAACTCCTCCATCAGAGGTTGATATTTTAAATGATAGATAATAGTAATAATGATAAGGATTTAAAATGATAAGATGATAAAAGATTTAAAAATAGTTAATCTGATTGATTTAATAGCCACATTGACAGTATTTAGATGTCATGCTCTTCGATGCCTCTTTGCTTCAAGTTATATTGTTCCATTAGTTTAGAAAGTCTTTTCCTGCCTTCTCCATGTGCTCATTTTTAAGTCCTTCCTCAAATACTAGTTTCTCAGTGGTAGCTTCTTGTCATGAGAATTAAGCATAGCATCTTACATATGCCTTACAATATGCCTAGGCTTATTTCATTGTGCTTTCTGGTACAACTGATTATTTTCATGTTTGGTTTCTGATAGATTATAAAGGCAGCAGCAATCTCATCTATGCATCCCCAGTATTTAGGCTAATACAGTATTAGGCTAATACATGAGGGTACTCAGAGAATAATTGTTGAAGGAAAGGATAGTATGGCAGTGAAGGTACAACCCTCTTTATCAGCATAAGGCAGGGACAGCAATAAGAACATTTCTCTCATCTGTGAAGGTTCATCTTGAAGATGAGGCATACCTGGGGAGAAGCCAATCTGCTCAGGGGCCCAAAGCAGACCCATTACATGGAGATAATTTAATTCCTCTTAAAATAATATATGTGGGGTGCCTGGCTGGCTCTGTCAGTAGAGCATGCAATTCTTGATCTCAGGGTTTTAAGTTTGAGCCCCAAGTTGGGTATAGAGATTACTTAAAAATAAAATCTTTTTTAAAAATAAAATAAAACAGTGTACTTACCTTAAGTGCTCTATCATTTCCCATCTATGAAGGAAATGGCATCAGAGAGCAAAGTTAAAAGCAACTGAGTGGAGAATATAGGGGGTTCGAGATTGGAGTTGATGAGTGGGTAAATACAGGCCCAGCACAAAACATAGTATTATTCCCCTACTGACTAAATACAGCATCCAGACAAGCTCTCTGGTGCATAGGCACAAACAGCCTCTGCCTCACATGCCAGTGTGGTTTGAGCTCCTCCCACCTACACTCGCTTTCACTCGCTTTCTGGGAACTGTCCTGTGCAACTGAGATTCAGCTGGCCCAGTAGCACTGCTGCGCCTGAGAAAATGAGCAGAGACTGGTCTGCCTATGCATGTGCTGGGCTCAGATTCTGTCCTTTCACCAGGGCACTGTGAAACTGGAATCGGGTTGGGGGAATGTCTCCTGAAGCCTTACTGGCCACAATTAGCACATTGGTTTTAGAAAGGCTTCTGAGAAGCAATTTGTCACTGGGGGCAGGAAAGGAGACACTTGTTTGCTTAAGCTGCTTCATGTCTAACTCAGCCCCCAGGTGTGAGCACCCCACTTACCTACAGACCTCCGTATTCTATCATGGTGGTGACAGATGGGCATTCTCCTGAAGAATTCTAAAAGAAACTCCTATAAAACAAAAGGTAAATGAACAGGGGAGCATGAGATCAAAAGGCAGATGCATATCAATTTAAATTAATTGATTCAGGGCACCTGGGTGGCTCAGTTGGTTAAGTGTCTGCCTTCGGTTCAGGTCATGATCCCAGGGTCCTGGAATTAAGTCCCGCATCGGGCTCGTTGCTCAGCGGGGAGCCTGATTCTCCCTCTCCTCCCTGCTCCTGTGCTCCTTGTCACTATCTCTGTCTCTCTCTCAAATAAATAAATAAATATCTTAAAAAAAAAAAAAAGAGAGAAGTATTTGGAAGGCCTACTTGTGATGAATTTTTCCTAAGTTTCTCTGGGAAGGGTTTTCAGAAAAAAAATCCTAATAGAACCACCCAATGCAATGGTAAGGAGTTGGTAGTTTGATGTAGTCAAAGGGAAACAAGCTGGTGAAGAATCCGCCATAGCCAAATCATGTCCTTGGGAAGAGTTTATCCTTTGTCATTTTCCATTCTTGTGATTCTTGTGTGGAAAAAGCTCTGAGAAATAATAGCATGAAGTAGTCTTTTCAGAGGTGACATTTAAAATCAATCCAGTATAAATTGATCCAATCCTGAAGCCCACATTATCTGGTTTTGACAGCTAAAAGGTAATTTAAAAAATTCGGTAATCTAATCAGTCTCTCAGTGGATCACGTAAGAGGAAAATCTATTTTAAAGCAAAGCAAGTGTCTTTAAAAATCTTTCATCATCATCCTCTCTTTTGGGTGAAGAAGAACATCTGCCACCCAAAAAGTATCTTCTCCCTCCAATTCTCTCTTTTCCACCTTCAACTCTCCCAAACTCCTCCCTTCCCCAACTCTTGATGCTCCCCCCAATAAACACAACCTTAGTTCTACTTAATATCCTTATATTAATACCATTAATATCATCAATTTCTTTAGAACCAATGAGTGCTCAGGAGGTAACTCAAAACACAAAAGCCTTGGAATCCTTGAGAAAGAACTAAAATTGTGAATGCTCAGGAATTAATCATTTGTTCATTACTAAAATTTGTTCATTACAAAAATCTACATTTTGAAACAAAAAAAAGAGAGAAAGAAGAAAAGGAAAAGAAAAGAAACCTTATGAGGAGTCATACCATGAAATGCACAATCAAACAAGAGAATAAAATTGCCTGATATATTCCCTTAAACTCAGTTTTGGGATTACTTTGGAAGGTGGGCCTCCCGTAAGAAAAAAAATATGATAAAGCATTGTGCCATAGATAAGGCTGGATTTAAATAAGTAGCTGAGAGGTAAAGGTTAACTTGAGCCTTCATCATGGGGCTGGATGGAAATACAGACATTCATGATATCACTTTATTGTTTTTATTCACTACATTTATACCAATAACATCTGAAGTCAGGTTAATTTATAATGTATTTGATGGTAAAATGATGGGTGAAATTTTCAGCAAGAGTTTTATTGAGCTTGTTATTGAATGGAACATATGTACAGATGTAAGGAAAGTTGGAGTCAAATCTATAAGAAAAAAAGACTCTCCGAGTGGATGCTCACATGGCCACCAAGCATCCTGAATGTAGAAGCAAGATACTTTGCCTCAAAGTCTGCCTTTCTACATCCTACAGAGAGATAAAAATTATAAATTTAGAAGACTTGCACATGACTTTTTTTTTTTTAGTATTTTTTCACAAAGATATACATTTTCTTAGCCAGGAAAATTTGCTGGTCAGAGTTTTTAAACTGAAGGATGAATTGCTACTTTTTTTTCACTAATAAAAGGTCACCATGGCAAAGGGTAAAACTGGGAAAGGGACATGAATTTATTTCTCACTTTTAGGATAAACAATCACTCACAAATTTAGCTTATTCAGCAGATAATTTTTCAAAGCTGAACCTTCAATATATAACTTCAGTGCACTGTGACTATGTAGCAGCATAAGACAAAATGAATTTAAACAAGAAAACATTTAACAGTTGGGTAAGAGGGGCACCTGGGAGGCTCAGTCGTTAAATGTCTGCCTTTGGCTCAGGTCATGATCCCAGGGTCCTGGGATCGAGGCCCGCATCGGGCTCCCTTCTTGGCAGGAAGCTTCTCCCTCTCCCTCTCCCCCTGCTGTATTCCCTCTCTCACTGTCTCTCTCTGTCAAATAAATAAATAAAATATTTTTAAAAAATGGTTGGGTAAGAGTTTTGATAATTGAGAAAATGGATTATTTAAGACTCTTACTTCATTTACAGGGTTGGATTAAAAAATGGTACCCTCATAAGTCACTTCTTTCTTGGCCGAAAAATACTGCTTTGAAGGATTAAAAGAGAATGATCGATGGACCAAAAATGAGCAACTCTGTTAGCCCACCATATGACACTGGAAATTGACTTCTCAGGAAAAAGGTACACATCCAAATTTCTGTTAACAGTTGCCTGAAATCCTTGTGCTTCAGAATCCCGGTCATCAAACCATAGAGATTTTCCTGACTGTGTGTATAAGCACTGAGGTGAATACTGTCATGTATCAGTTGCTAGGGCTCCCATGACAAAGTATCACAGGCTGGGTGGCTTAAACAACAGAAATTTATTTCATTACGGTTTGGAGCTAGAAGTCAAGGTGTTGACACAGTTGATTTCTTCTGAGGCCTCTCTCTCCTCAGTTTGCAAATAGTTGTCTTCTTCCTGCGTCTTTACATAGTGTCCCTTCTGTGTATGTCTGTGTCCTAATCTCTTCTCATAAGAACACCAGTCATACTGGATTAGGGCCCACTAGTATGACCTCATTATCCCTTACAATTAACTGAATTTATCAGCATATTAAAAAAAAAAAAAAGACAAGATGGCCAAGTATGATTTATCTCCAGGATACAAGGAACATTCAATATTAGGGAATTTGTTAGTTTAATTCACCATATTAATAAACCAAAGGGGAAAAATCATTTCAGTATCTCCATATACGTTGAAAGATCTTTGAAAAAAAAGATGGACATGGCTTCTTTTAATAAAAATACTCAATAAAATAGTAAAAATGATAAAAAGCATATACTTTGGTACTTAAAGTAATCATTTTATTTAATGGAGAAACTCTAGAGGCTTTCTCAATAAAGTTAGGAACAAGGCAAGGATGCTCATTATTTCTATTACTATGTGGCACCATATTGGAGATTTTTAACTAGCAATATTATATTTCTTAATGTGGGTGGCTACAGGGGTAATGATTTTATAATCATTCTCTAAATTGTATATGTGTACTTTGTACACTTTATGAATATGCATTCTACAATAAAAAGGTAAAAAAAAGTAACATAAGAAAACCATATATACATACATTTAAATAGGCTATTTGATGTAATTTATGTCCATTTGTACATTTCAGATTTGTGGCTGAAGAACATGAAGCCAGGTATTTTCAGCAAAATTAAAGGAAGCACTATGGACGCAAGACACGCAGCATGATATGGAAAATGGCTCGGCGGCCTTTTTATTGCTGGTGATAAAAATCTAAATCAATGGCCATTGATATCTTGTCAAGAAGAAAAGCACAAGAAGAAAAACTTTCATCTGCAAAAGACAGCCAATGAAAGTTAAATGCAGGTTTCAGCTCCAACATTTAAAGAGCTTGGAGGCCATCACTCCAAGCTATCAAGAAAATCAACACCTTTTCTTGGAGCCATCAGAGAATGAGTTTGCAGCACAAAACCCTTTCCTGACATTTGGAGAGACAATGAAATCCAGCATCACAGTAAGATTTGCTTACCTAGACAGCACTGATGGCATAAACTGATAGAAATACCTAAATGGCAATTTTAATGGATTGCTGAAGGTTGAATATGGACTAATGTGAGAGTAACTCCTGGGGTTCAAAGTTTTAGGGGGCACTCCACACTTTTATGGACTTTATGTTCCGGAAACCCAATGAGTTCTCATGGTAAAGATTTAAGAAAGATAGCCATTTTGCCTTTGGCAAGGAAAGTGGAAGAATAATTATTGTGAAATTCACCTGCCTGGAGCCCTCCTCCTAACAAAGGCCTATTCTCATGAGGAAAAAACAAAAGCAAAAACAAAAAAACTGTTCAGCCTGTTTCAGAACTGTGGCAGAAGGACACGCCTCTCACTCCAGTCTCATCTAGCCCTCCTGCCTCACCTAAGGAAGGTGGCGGGGTTGGGGAGAGCTACACAAGAAGAATCACTTGTGAAAGTCATAAGCCAGAGATGCAGCTCACTGAAAGGTTGAGACTAAATTAGAAGATTACAGAATATCCCCTCCACCAACACCTTACCACCACACCAATGGGGTTCCAGTGTAACTGCAGTAGATTACAGCTGAAAGACCTATAAGACACTGATTCTGTTTGAAGTGGAGTACTTATGCAAGCCCAGAGTCAATGTGGGAGACAAAACATGAGGACACTAGAGAAATTTGATGCCTCCATCAGCTACAGAAAATATTAAAGAAAGCCCAACTCCTAGCCAAATTAACATAAATCCTCACACTGGAGGCCTATTTAGCTGAGTTCCTATTTCCCAATACAACATATCTGGCTTTCAAAAAGGTATGACAAAAGGTAAGGAAAAAACAGTCCAAAAAGACAAATCATCAGAACTAGACTCAAATATGACACAGATGTTGGAATGATCAGAACATCATAAAATAACTACGGTTATGTTAAAGGCTCTAATGGAAAATGTAGACAACATCAAGAACACATGGATAATATAAGTAGACAAATGGAAATTCTAAGAGTCACCAGAAAATGCTAGAAAGACTTGAGATGGCTGAATAAAGAACTGGTGTGTCTAAAGACAGGTTACTAGAAAATCCCCAAGCTGAAATTTAAAGTGAATGAAAAATGAAGAAAATGGAACAGAATGTCGAAGAACTGTAAGACAAAAAGAAAGAGAAAAGGGAATCAAATATGTGAAATAATGTCATGGAGAACTTTCCAAAATTCATGACAGACACTAAGCCACAAATTCAGGAAGCCCAGAGAACACAAAGCAGGATAAACATAAAAAAATACACCTAGCTAGGGGCGCCTGGGTGGCTCAGTCGTTAAGCGTCTGCCTTCGGCTCAGGTCATGATCTCAGGGTCCTGGGATCGAGCCCCGCATCGGGCTCCCTGCTCCGTGGGAAGCCTCCTTCTCCCTCTCCCCCTCCCCCTGCTTGTGTTCCCTCTCTCGCTGTGTCTCTCTCTGTCAAATAAATAAATAAAATCTTAAAAAAAAAAAAAATACACCTAGCTATATCAGAGTCAGACTGCAGAAAACCAAAAACAACTTGAAAATCTTGAAAGGAGCCAGAAGGAAAAAAGCAAACAAACACTTTACCCGTGGAAGAACAAGGATGAGAATGACAACAGACTTGTGAGAAAAGAGGAAAGCCAGAGGAAAGTATAATGAAATATTGAAGGTGTTGAAAGAAAAAAAAAATCCATCAACTTAGAATTCTATATGTGGTGAAATTATATTTGACAAGTGAAGGAGAAATGAAGACTTTCTCAGACCAATAAAAATGGGATTAAATTCATCACCAGCACACTTACTGTGCAAGAACTGTTTAAAGGCTTTTTCCAGGAAGAAAGAACACCATATTAAGTCAGAAACTTGGGTTTACATCAAGAAAGGAAGAGTTTTAGAGAAGGAATAAATGTAGGTAAAATAAAATATTTTTTATTCTTAATTGACCTAAAACATAAATATTTAGAGCAGTAATATAACAGCGTATTGGGTAATTATAATATCACGGATAAATAAATGGATGGCAGCAATGTCACAAGAAGTGAGGGGGAAGAATTGGGAACTCTGTCAGAAGGTTCCTACATTACACATGAAGTAGAATAGTTTTATTGAAGGTAGATTTAGTTAAAAATGTATATTACAAACTCTAGGACAAATGATACGTTATGTTTTTAAAAAGTATAACTGACATTCTAAGAGAGGAGTAAAATAGAAAATACTTATAAAATACACATTTTGAAGTATAGAAGGCAGAAAAAGAAATCTCTGGCAATCAATAGAAAACAGTTCCAAAATTTACTGATTTTAATTCATATATCTCAATAATCATTTTAAATGTGATGTGAATGATTTTTTTTTTTTTTTTTTTTTTTTTTTTAGAGAGAGAGAGAGAGCATGCACACAAGCAGAAGGTGGGAAGGGGCAGAGGGAGAGGGACAGAAAATCCTAAGTAGGCTCCATGCTCAGCACGGAGCTGGATGTAGGGCTCAGACTCATGACCCTGAGATCATGACCTGAGCAGGAATCAAGGGTCTGATGCCTAACTGACTAAGCCACGCAGGTGCCCCTAAGTGTGAATGGTTTAAATGCACTAATTAAAAGACAGAGACAGTCAGGGAGGATTAAAAAAGAATACCCAACTATATGTGATCTTGGAGAAATCATTTAGACAATGATTGGTCAAAAGTAAAGAGATGGAGAAGATACACCATGCTAGCCTTTATAATTGTAACAAATGTACCAATGTAACGTAGAATTATAGGGGAAACTCAGTGTGAGGCATGTGAAAACTTGTGCTATCTTCGTCATAGTTCTGTAAATCTAAAAGTACTCAAAAATTAAAACTTTGTAAAAAATAGGTGTATAATAAATTATTTGAGCAAGAGACAAGGTAAGACAGTTAAATGTAAAATTAAAGTTAAAAATAAAATACCTTTGAATTAGAAAAAAAAAAAGAAGCTGCTCTGAAATGTGCATCTTAAAGATCACAGCATCTCTTAGCTTGCCATGCTGTTCTACATGATGAATGGTAACCATATATCAGGCTGATAGAATGTATAATTCAAAAACCAGTCTTCTATAAAATCTGCCAATTGTTCACCAAGAACTGATACTAATTTACCCATTTAAATACATTTGAATTTCAGGAGAGATGAAAATGCAAAAGTATATAACAAAATGAAGTCCTTTACAATTTTTAAGTCTAAAATATGAATAAGTCACTGTACAATTTAGGATTGTCTAGGTTTACTAGTTTGATTTAGCACTAAGTCCATTCTGTTAGGAAACAAACACTGGACAGCTCCTATATTCATGGAACTGTTTCAGGCATTATGGAGAATCACAAAAATGTATAAGAAATGGTCTCTGCCCTAAGAAGGTTACATAATACAATTTAAAGGCCTTTATATACAACTTCTATAACATTTACCCTTTCCTACAAATCCAGATTCTTTATACTATAGAGCCACTAAATAAGTTGGACCTTGGCCTGATAGGGTTTGCTGGACAGTGAGTTTGTGTGTTTCACCTGTAAGAGAGAAACAGTACTGATTTCTTCTCAACTACATGGTAGTTGAGTTGACATTGAGCTATTAATAGTACTATTTGATTTTTTTTTATTCTTATGTTAATCCCCATACATTACATCATTAGTTTTAGATGAAGTGTTCCATGATTCATTGTTTGTGCACAACACCCAGTGCTCCATGCAGAATGTGCCCTCCTCAATACCCACCACCAGGCTAACCCATCCTCCCACCCCCCTCCCCTCTAGAACCCTGTTTGTTTTTCAGAGTCTATCGTCTCTCATGGTTCGTCTACCCCTCCGATTTCCCCCGCTTCATTCTTCCCCTCCCGCTACCTTCTTCTTCTTCTTCTTTTTTTTTTTCTTAACATATATTGCATTATTTGTTTCAGAGGTACAGATCTGAGATTGAACAGTCTTGCACAATTCACAGCGCTTACCAGAGCACATACCCTCCCCAGTGTCTATCACCCAGTCACCCCATCCCTCCCACCCCACCCCCCACTCCAACAATACTCGGTTTGTTTCCTGCGATTAAGAATTCCTCATATCAGTGAGATCATATGATACATGTCTTTCTCTGTTTGACTTATTTCACTCAACATAATACCCTCCAGTTCCATCCACATTGTTGCAAATGGCAAGATCTCATTCCTTTTGATGGCTGCATAATATTCCATTGTATATATATACCACCTCTTCTTTATCCATTCATCTGTCGATGGACATCTTGGCTCTTTCCACAGTTTGGCTATTGTGGACATTGCTGCTATAAACATCGGGGTGCACGTACCCCTTCGGATCCCTACTTTTGTACCTTTGGGGTAAATACCCAGTAGTGCAGTTGCTGGATCATATGGTAGCTCTATTTTCAACTTTTTGAGGAACCTCCATACAGTTTTCCAGAGTGGCTGCACCAGCTTGCATTCCCACCAACAGTGTAGGAGAGTTCCCCTTTCTCCGCATCCCCACCAACATCTGTCGTTTCCTGACTTGTTAATTTTAGCCATTCTGACTGGTGTGAGGTGGTATCTCATTGAGGTTTTGATTTGGATTTCCCTGATGCTGAGCAATATTGAGCACTTTTTCATGTGTCTGTTGGCCATTTGGATGTCTTCTTTGGAAAAATGTCTGTTCATGTCTTCTGCCCATTTCTTGATTGGATTCTTTGTTCTTTGGGTGTTGAGTTTGATGAGTTCTTTATAGATTTTGGATACTAGCCCTTTATCTGATATGTCATTTGCAAATATCTTCTCCCATTCTGTCGGTTGTCTTTTGGTTTTGTTGACTGTTTCCTTTGCTTTGCAAAAGCTTTTTATCTTGATGAAGTCCCAATAGTTCATTTTTGCCCTTGCTTCCCTTGCCTTTGGCGATGTTTCTAGGAAGAAGTTGCTTCGGCTGAGGTCAAAGAGGTTGCTGCCTGTGTTCTCCTTTAGGATTTTGATGGACTCCTGTCTCACATTGAGGTCTTTCAACCATTTGGAGTCTATTTTTGTGTGTGGTGTAAGGAAATGGTCCAGTTTCATTCTTCTGCATGTGGCTATCCAATTTTCCCAACACCATTTGTTGAAGAGACTGTCTTTGTTCCATTGGACATTCTTTCCTGCTTTGTCGAAGATGAGTTGACCATAGAGTTGAGGGTCCATTTCTGGGCTCTCTATTCTGTTCCATTGATCTATGTGTCTGTTTTTGTGCCAGTACCATACTGTCTTGATGATGACAGCTTTGTAATAGAGCTTGAAGTCTGGAATTGTGATGCCGCCGGCTTTGCTTTTCTTTTTCAATATTCCTCTGGCTATGCAGGGTCTTTTCTTTTCTGGTTCCATACAAATTTTAGGATTATTTGTTCCATTTCTTTGAAAAAAGTGGATGGTATTTTGATGGGGATTGCATTGAATGTGTAGATTGCTCTAGGTAGCATTGACATCTTCACAATATTTGTTCTTCCAATCCATGAGCATGGAATGTTTTTCCATTTCTTTGTGTCTTCCTCAATTTCTTTCATGAGTATTTTATAGTTTTCTGAGTACAGATCCTTTGTCTCTTTGGTTAGATTTATTCCTAGGTATCTTATGGTTTTGGGTGCAATTGTAAATGGGATCGACTCCTTAATTTCTCTTTCTTCTGTCTTGTCGTTGGTGTATAGGAATGCCACTGACTTCTGTGCATTGATTTTATATCCTGCCACTTTACTGAATTCCTGTATGAGTTCTAGCAGTTTTGGGGTGGAGTCTTTTGGGTTTTCCACATAAAGTATCATATCATCTGCAAAGAGTGAGAGTTTGACTTCTTCTTTGCCGATTTGGATGCCTTTGATTTCTTTTTGTTGTCTGATTGCTGTGGCTAGGACTTCCAATACTATGTTGAATAGCAGTGGTGATAGTGGACATCCCTGCCGTGTTCCTGACCTTAGGGGGAAAGCTCTCAGTTTTTCCCCATTGAGAATAATATTCCCTGTAGGTTTTTCATAGATGGCTTTTATGATATTGAGGTATGTACCCTCTATCCCTATACTCTGAAGAGTTTTGATCAGGAAAGGATGCTGTACTTTGTCAAAAGCTTTTTCTGCATCTATTGAGAGGATCATATGATTCTTGTTCTTTCTTTTGTTAATGTATTGTATCACATTGATTGATTTGCGGGTGTTGAACCAACCTTGCAGCCCAGGGATAAATCCCACTTGGTCATGGTGAATAATCCTTTTAATGTACTGTTGGATCCTATTGGCTAGTATTTTGGTGAGAATTTTTGCATCCATGTTCATCAGGGATATTGGTCTGTAATTCTCCTTTTTGATAGGGTCTTTATTTGGTTTGGGATCAAGGTAATGCTGGCCTCATAAAATGAGTTTGGAAGTTTTCCTTCCGTTTCTATTTCTTGGAATAGTTTCAGAAGAATAGGTATTAATTCTTCTTGAAATGTTTGGTAGAATTCCCCTGGGAAGCCATCTGGCCCTGGGCTTTTGTTTTTTGGGAGATTTTTGATGACTGCTTCAATTTCCTTAGTGGTTATAGGTCTGTTCAGGTGTTCTATTTCATCCTGGTTCAGTTTTGGTAGTTGATACATCTCTAGGAATGCATCCATCTCTTCCAGGTTATCTAATTTGCTGGCATAGAGTTGCTCATAATATGTTCTTATAATTGTTTGTATTTCTTTGGTGTTGGTTGTGATCTCTCCTCTTTCATTCATGATTTTGTTGATTTGGGTCATTTCTCTTCTCTTTTTGATAAGTCTGGCCAGGGGTTTATCAATCTTGTTGATTCTTTCAAAGAACCAGCTCCTAGTTTCGTTGATCTGTTCTACTGTTCTTTTAGTTTCTATTTCATTGATTTCTGCTCTGATCTTTATTATTTCTCTTCTCCTGCTGGGTTTAGGCTTTATTTGCTGTTCTTTCTCCAGCTCCTTCAGGTGGAGGGTTAGGTTGTGTACTTGAGACCTTTCTTGTTTCTTGAGAAAGGCTTGTATTGCTATATACTTTCCTCTTAGGACTGCCTTTGCTGCATCCCAAAGATTTTGAATAGTTGTGTTTTCATTTTCATTGGTTTCCATGTATTTTTTTTAATTCTTCTTTAATTTCCTGGTTGACCCATTCATTCTTCAGTAGGATGCTCTTTAGCCTCCATGTATTTGAGTTCTTTCCGACTTTCCTCTTGTGATTGAGTTCTAGTTTCAAAGCATTGTGGTCTGAAAATAGGCAGGGAATGATCCCAATCTTTTGGTACCGGTTGAGACCTGATTTATGACCTAGGATGTGATCTATTCTGGAGAATGTTCCATGGGCACTAGAGAAGAATGTGTATTCCATTGCTTTGGGGTGGAATGTTCTGAATATGTCTGTGAAGTCCATTTGGTCCAGTGTGTCATTTAAAGTCTTTATTTCCTTGTTGATCTTTTGCTTAGACAATCTGTCCATTTCAGTGAGGGGGATGTTAAAGTCCCCCACTATTATTGTATTGTTGTCAATGTGTTTCTTTGCTTTTGTTATTAATTGCCTTATATAATTGGCTGCTCCCATGTTAGGGGCATAGATATTTACAATTGTTAGATCTTCTTGTTGGATAGATCCTTTAAGTATGATATAGTGTCCTTCCTCATCTCTTATTACAGTCTTTGGTTTAAAATCTAATTTGTCTGATATAAAGATTGCCACCCCAGCGTTCTTTTGGTGACCATTAGCATGGTAAATGGTTTTCCACCCCCTCACTTTCAATCTGGGGGTGTCTTTGGTTCTAAAATGAGTCTCTTGCAGACAGCATATCGATGGGTCTTGTTTTTTAATCCAGTCTGTTAGCCTGTGTCTTTTGATTGGGGCATTTAGCCCATTTACATTCAGGGTAACTATTGAAAGATAGGAACTTAGTGCCATTGTATTGCCTGTAAGGTGACTGTTACCGTATATTGTCTGTGTTCCTTTCTGGTCTATGTTGCTTTTAGGCTCTCTCTTTGCTTAGAGGACCCCTTTCAAGATTTCCTGTAGGGCTGGTTTTGTGTTTGCAAATTCCTTTAGTTTTTGTTTGTTCTGGAAGCTTTTTATCTCTCCTTCAATTTTCAATGACAGCCTAGCTGGATATAGTATTCTTGGCTGCCTATTTTTCTCATTTAGTGCTCTGAATATATCCTGCCAGTCCTTTCTGGCCTGCCAGGTCTCTGTGGATAGGTCTGTTGCCAATCTAATGTTTCTACCCTTGTAGGTTACATATCTCTTCTCCCGAGCTGCTTTCAGGATTTTCTCTTTGTCTATGAGACTCGTAAGTTTTACTATTAGATGTCGGGGACTTGACCTATTTTTATTGATTTTGAGAGGGGTTCTCTGTGCTTCCTGGATTTTCATGCCTGTTTCTTTCCCCAAATTAGGGAAGTTCTCTGCTATAATTTGCTCCATTATACCTTCTGGCCCTCTCTCTCTTTCTTCTTCTTCTGGGATCCCAATTATTCTAATGTTGTTTCGTCTTATGGTATCGCTTATCTCTCGAATTCTGCCCTCGTGATCCAGTAGTTGTTTATCTCTCTTTTTCTCAGCTTCTTTATTTTCCATCATTTGGTGTTCTATATCACTGATTCTCTCTTCTGCCTCATTTATCCTAGCAGTTCGTGCCCCTATTTTTGATTGCACCTCATTAATAGCCTTTTTGATTTCTACTTGGTTAGATTTTAGTTCTTTTACTTCTCCAGAAAGGGTTTCTCTAATAACTTCCGTGCTTTTTTCAAGCCCAGCTAGTATCTTTAAAGTGATGATTCTGAACTCTAGATCTGACATCGTACTAATGTCCGTATTGAGTAGGTCCCTGGCAGTCGGTACTACCTCTTGTTCTTTTTGTTGAGGTGATTTTTTCTGTCTCGTCATTTTGTGCAGAGGAGAATAGATTAATGAGAGAACAAAATGCTAGCAGAGTAACCACGTCCCCAGAAAATATACTCTAAACAAATCAGAAAAGACCTGAAGCAGTGGGATAAGAAAGGGAAAGAGAGAAAAAAGAAAAAGAAAAAAAAGAAAAAGATAAAGATAAAAACAAAAACAAACAAAACAAAACAACAACAACAAAAGAAAAACCAGAATGTGATCAAATATGATCTATATGGTATATAGATCAGTGCCACACACTAGATTTGGGGTGTATTTTGGTCTTTTAGAAGAAAGTGCCTCCCAAAATTTTAAAGAAAGAAAAACTTATATATGTACAAAAATAAGGGTTGATATGATGAAGGGATGGAATATGACTGTAAGAATGGAAATTATAAAAAATTTTATAAAAGGAATTGATAAGAAGTTGTTTGAAAAAAGAAAGAAGAGGATTTAAAAAAAGAAAAAAGAAAAAGGAAAAAAAAAGGGAGAGGATGTGATCAGGCAGGGGAATAGAAAACACCATATACTAGAGATTTAGGGTATATTTTAATCTGTTAGAAGAAACTATCTCAAAATTTTAAAGAGAGAACAACTTATATATATAAGCCAAAAATATGGGTAACTACTATGAAGGGATAGAATATGACTCTAAAAATGAAAAATAAAAATGTTTTTTTTAAAAAAAAGGGATTGATAAGATGTTGGTTGAAAAAGGGAAAAAGAAAAATTCAAAAAGAAATAAAAAGACAAAAAAGACAGTTAAAAAAAAATTAACTTTAAAAGACTAAAGAATCGGGGCGCCTGGGTGGCTCAGTTGGTTAAGCGACTGCCTTCGGCTCAGGTCATGATCCTGGAGTCCCGGGATCGAGTCCCGCATCGGGCTCCCTGCTCAGCGGGGGATCTGCTTCTCCCTCTGACCCGCTTCCCTCTCGTGCTCTCTGTCTCTCATTCTCTCTCTCAAATAAATAAATAAAATCTTTAAAAAATAAAAAAAAATAAAAGACTAAAGAATCATGGTAAAAAAGCCATGAATTCTATGTGCAGTATTCCCCTAGCGCTGGAGCTCTGCCGTTCTCATTGATCGGTAAACTTGGTCTTGGCTGGCTGTTCTCGCTGATCTTCTGGGGAGGGGCCTGTTGCCGTGGTTTCCAAATGTCTCTGCCGGAGGCGGAATTGCCCCGCCCTTGCCCCCTCCCGGCTAAGTAATCTGCTCGGGTTTGCTCTCCGGGGCTTTTGTTCCCTGCGAGCTTCCCGTACAGCTTTGGAGGCGGAGCGTGAAAATGGCGGCCTCCCAATCTCCACCCCAGAGGAGCCGAGAACTCGGGGCCCCGCTCCTCAGTGAGCCCCCAGAGAAAAGCCATCAGTCACTCCCGTCTCCCCGGTCTCCGGCTGCATTCCGTGCTCACCCGGCCTGCGATCGCGCGCCTCTATCTCTGGCACCCGACCCCGGGTGGAATCTCCAAACCCAGCAGATCCCTGCGGTGCACTCCCGCGCGGCTCCTCCCGGGGGAGGAAGGTGAGTCTCCCCGGATCTGCCGCTTGTTGGGTCCCTGCTGGAGAAGCAGGGGCCCGACTGTGCCGCGGATCACGGTTTATGGCCACCCCGAGCTGAGAGCCCGCGCCTGGGCTCCGCCTCTGCAGCCGGCTTCCCTGCTCCGTTACCTGGGAGCTCTGCCGCACTCAGGCACCCCCGGTCTTTCTGTGACCCCGAGGGTAATGAGACCACACTGTCCCGGAGGGTTCCACCCCCGCTTAGCCACCAGAGTGACGTCCCTCGGCGGAGCAGACTTTTCAAAGTTCCGATTTTGTGCTCCGCGGCTCTATCACTTGCCAGAAGCGGCCGACGGAGGCCCCTCCCCCGCCGTCTATCCTCCCGAATATCGCCGCGGATTCACTTCTCCGCACGTCCTACCTTCCAGAAAGTGGTCGCTTTTCTGATGAGAGAGTTGTTGCTATTCCTTTCTTCGATCTCCTGTTGGGTTTGTAGGTGTTCAGAATGGTTTGATCCCTATCCAGCTGAATTCCTGAGAGGAGACGAAATCCAGGTCTCCTACTCCTCCGCCATCTTGCTCCGCCCCCCTCTACTATTTGATTTTTAAAAATTTATCTGCATTTCCTTACCTGACTAAAACTATTTTCTCATTTTTCTTGTGGACATAATTAATTCAATGTTACTCAAATACATGGAAGTTTCTGAAACAGCTGTGAAATTCCAATATTTACCCTTAGCCACGATTCTCAAAATGATTTATTAGCCTTTTATTTTGTCCAGATGGTTTTAAGTGCTTCAACCTAGCAGCTTTTTGGTATCAAATGAGGACATGGATTCTGAGCAAAGTGATATCCTTATGCTGTGCTCTCTTCCACCCAAATAGTTTTGCTTTTATTGATGACAGGGCAATATTGAGCTTTTCATATAATCATCAATTGCTAGCAATTTGTTTTGCTATTTCTAGTACAACGTCTTCACTGATAGAAGAATGATGGCAAATAGGAACAATGTGTATGAATATTTACTAGAATAATTAGCAAGAAGTGGCTCTCAAGTATGAAAGTGAAAATAGACAAAAAAACCTTTTTTTAAAATTGTAATCCTCTCTGTAGCAAGGACAGTCTAAAGTTGAAAGGCTTTGTACCAATGTATGCAAAGCATTTCAATAAGACTAAACAAATAGCAACTGTACCCATAACACTTATATGCTCTTTCCTTCTTTCCTTTTTTGTCGAGGAATGTAGATACTTAAAAATCATCATCATCATTGTTGTTGTTGTTTGCTAACTCTACTGAGCTTTCTTGGAAATGATGCCAGTTAAGAGTGGTGGGAGGAGGAGGGTTAGGGGCAGAGTGGTGGTTTCCCACAGGAAATGCATCTTGCAGCTTGTTGTAAAACTGATTTCAAGGGCAGGTTAATGAGATTATAGCTTGCTGATCATCCTAGCACCCATCCTTTGCCATTTCCAAACAAGATGGCCGCTTTATCTTTTGACACCAAAAGCCCTTAGGTCTATCTTTCAATACTGCCATTGCAGATTCACCTCTATGCACAGTTTACAAAGAGTTTCAGAAACTGAATGGGTTTAAGGGGCGCCTGGGTGGCTCAGTCGGTTAAGTGTCGTGGTCCCAGGGTCCTGGGATCGAGCCCTGCATTGGGCTCCCTGCTCAGCGGGGAGCCCGCCTTCTCCCACTCCCCCTACTTGTGTTCCCTCTCTCGCTGTCTCTCTCTCTGTCAAATAAATAAATAAAATCTTAAAAAAAAAAAAAAAGAAACTGAATGGGTTTAGTAGCATGGAGCACCTGCCTTACTCTAGTGAAAAACCATGCAAGTGCTTTCGGTGCATTCATTGTAGATGAAATCAGAGGGAAAATCCCTTCTCTCGAAGTGTACTTGCTATTCAATTTAGCAAATATGTAAGAAATCTTTGAGTTGGGCACTTTGAGAGATACAAAGACAAATAAGGCAAGACCTGCAAACTGTGGCCAAGGCTGAAGAGAAGAGATTGGCAATGGGACATGGGGCAATTGTCATAATGCATAAAAAGTATGCTTTTGCTTTTTTCTCCACCCCATCCTTAGCTATCAGATGACATTTTGTCTAGTTCCACAAATACCTAGTGCCCACAGCTCTCTACTACAGAGCCACATCCAAACCCAATATCACTGAGCTCCAGAAAAGTCCATCTCAAACTGCTCCTCTCTCTCCATCACTAACCAGACTCCTAACCACCGCAAGAAACATCAGTTACTTCAACCCAGCTTATAGAATGCTTCAGCCACATCTATCTATCCAGGCTGAGTTCTACAGAACAGTTTCCACTGGGTCTTGTAAGACCTTATGCTGACTACTCTCACCCTGGGGTTAACAGCAAATTCTTGCTGAGTCTTTGAGGTGGCAGTCCTGGATGAGTAGGGTAGCAGGCTGGGGAAATCTCAGAATGGTGTCTCTTTAACTTTTAAAATCTCTTAGTCAAATTAAGACAGTGATAATCACACTTCTGCCTAATGGCCAAGCCTATTAAATCCTATCTCGCCCCACACTTCCCACTGATGACAATCAATAACTATTTGTTGAATGAATAAATGCATGAATTAATTAATACAAAATGCATCCGGACTACCTCTAGGAGTAGCAATCATAATATCTGTTGTTATCCTCTCATGAAGGGAAAGGAAAAGCACTGTATTTCCTGTGGGAAATTTATACTGGACATCAAACTAAATGAGGACTGTCATTCAGGAAAATTGGTTAATAGTAGTGACTTTCTAAGATCGACAAATAATTTGCTGAGCATTTACTACGTGCAGTCACTTTCTAGACATTGGGGAAGCAGTGCTGAAGAAGATGGACATGGGCCCTGACTTCCTGGAGCTTAGAGTCTTGTGGAGGAAAGTAGACCACAAACAAAAACATAAGCAAAGTAATTTCCATTCTAATGTGTTACACAGGAAATAGGATATAATAGAGTAGAGTGTACCTGGGGAGATGAGTGCCCTACTTCAGTTAGAGTTCTAAAGGAAGGCTGTTCTGAATATTCAAATTTGAGCTGAGCCACTGAGGAGGAGATAAAAGAAGCTTTATAGCGAAATATTTTACCCTCTCCAAGCAGGGCAAAGGCTGAAGGTAATAAAGAGCTTATCTTGATCAAGGGGGTAAAAAAAAGGCTAGTGAGGCTCTAGAGAAGGGGTGGCACATTTTTTCTCTAACAGGTCTGACGGTGACTATTTTAGGCTTTTTGGGTCATGTGTTCTCTGGGGAAACTGCTCAACTCCGCTTTGCCGCACAAAAGCAGCCACAGATGTCCATAAATGATTGAGTGTGGCTGCGTTCTAACGAAACTTAGTTTGCAAAAACAGGTGATGGGGGGATTTGCCCCATGGGTTGTAATTTGCTCTGCTCTAGACAATAGAGCAAAAGGGAAAATGTTACATGTTTAAGTTGGAAAACCATGCACAGGCCAATGCGGGGCCTGAGGGCATAGTAAGGAGTTGGAATTTTATTCTTAGTGCAATAGAATGTCATTGAGAGCTC
The DNA here is from genome assembly GCF_029215605.1 of Mirounga angustirostris. Lineage (NCBI taxonomy): Eukaryota > Metazoa > Chordata > Mammalia > Carnivora > Phocidae > Mirounga > Mirounga angustirostris. The sequence goes on from NW_026991709.1 coordinate 54,617,664, forward strand.
CCACGAAGCAAGGGAGGGACTTGGTCTAATTCAGTTTTTAAAATATTATTCTGGATGATGGGTGGGCAATAGATCAAAAATGTCATCAGGGTAGAAGTAGGGAGGCAGTGGTCGAGGCAAGAGATCATGATGCTTGGCCCACAGAGGGCAGCAGAAAGATGGTGTGAATGAATGACTACGTCTTCTCAAGTCAGGACATGAAAATGGATTGGATGTGAGGCGGGTGGGGGCATGCCAAGGCAGCAAGGAGGAATTCTAGGTTTCTGGGTGATGATAGTGCTTTTATCAAAATGTGGCAGATGGAGAAGGAATCAAAAGTTCAGTTTCAGAAAATTTTAGTTTGAGGGGCGCCTGGGGGGCTCGGTCATTAAGCATCTGCCTTCGGCTCAGGTCATGATCCCAGGATCCTGGGATCGAGCCCAGCATCGGGCTCCCTGCTCAGTGGGAAGCCTGCTTCTCCATCTCCCACTCCCCCTGCTTGTGTTCCTGCTCTCACTATCTCTCTGTCAAGTAATTAAATAAAACTTAAAAAAAAAAAAAGAGTACAGAAAATTTTAGTTTGACATGTCTGTGAGACATTAGGTCATCCTTCAGAAGAAGACTGACTGAATAACTACAAGATGGACCATTTTGAAGCAGGTCGAAGAGAATCAAGGCCAGTTCCCAGTCATTCATGCGAGAATGACTTTTCGGGGGAGTGTCCCACAGCCCTTTCTATAGGGGCTGGGGTGAGAAACTATACCCAGCAAGTGCAACTCAGGACATTTGTTGAAGTGGTCACAACCCTTACTTCCTGTGTCAAAACAAAGGACGCCCTCCTTCTTCAGCATAGCAAACGGGGTGTCTCCACATTAGGTCTGTTTCTGCATTAAGCAAGCCTACCCAGGAGTGAAAGGGGGCTGATGGCAGGCGAGACAAAAATAATTAGCGTAGAGACACAGGATGTTAGTTGTGACCAGCAAACAAAGTTTGCAGGTTGGTTGTGACCTGCAAATGTGCTGCTACACGTGTTTCTCTGCTAAGCGTTGACCACATCCTAAAACACAGACATGTCAATATTTCACAGCTAGTTTGTTTTGAGTAATCCAGTCATAGGCATAAGGAAAAAAATGTCACCATGTTTGACTGATTTTGCTTAATTCAACTTGAACTGGATGCTCCTAGGAATACTGCTGCAGAAAATAATCAAGAAATAGGGAACAGGGTAGTGAACTATGGGTCAGAACACGTACGACCTGTTTCCTAACCCATCCCACAGAAGTAGGTGAAGGGATTTTAATAGGTATTTTTGGGTCAAATATGGGTAAGAAGGATAAACTTTGAAATAGATTTATGGATTATATGTTTAAAAAAAAAGAAGATAGTAGGGAGGGAGAAATGAAGGGGAAATCAGTGAGGGAGACGAACCATGAGAGACTATGGACTCTGAGAAACAAACTGAGGGTTCTAGAGGGGAGGGGGTGGGGGGGATGGGTTAGCCTGGTGATGGGTATTAAAGAGGGCACGTACTGAATGGAGCACTGGGTGTTATATGCAAACAATGAATCATGGAACACTACATCAAAAACTAATGATGCAATGTATGGTGATTAACATAACATAATAAAATTTAAAAAAAACAGATTTATGGCAGAACAGTTTAACACTAATAATATCATTCACGCTAATATGCAGTATGCAACCCCAGAAGGAAATTACTGTCCTTGGTGTTTCCAAACTTAATGAAAATACACCACAGTTTGGTAAACACACACATACATTAGATATATCAATTCTATATTTTCAATAGGGTCGTGGTCCCATCTTACAGCTCAACTCATTTTAGATTATGCTTCACTACCAGTGACAGACTATCCAATTTTAGCTACTTAAACAATTAGGGGTTATTTCATTAAAGAGCAAGAAACCCAGAGGTAGGTTTGTGTTTTATTCAGTGGTTCATAAATGTCAGAACAAACTCATAAAAATTCTCTTGACCTTTTCCTCTCAGTTGCAAGATTCCTTCAACAGCTACAAGTACCACAGGGGTGTTTGAGAAAAGGAAGAGGGAATTGAGAGGTCATAAGGGGACATCAGCTTCATTCTTTCCTTTTAACAAGGAAAATATTTTTCAGAATTCCTGTAGCGGACATTTCCTTGAATCTCATTATCTTATTATCGTCAGGTTATTTGACCACATCTAACTGCGGCAGAGGGTGGGCAAGCAGGTGGAAGCTCTAGGAAAGCAGAGATCGGGATTCTTAGAATTGGTTTAGACACTCGTGTCATTTCCCCCGGCCTTGGCCCATTGTTGCTTCAAACAAAGTAGACCACAAGGAGAAGCTGAATCTCGTCTGGGCAACTGTCTGTTCTACAGACTGGGTTACAAGACACACTTCATGTAAGTCATTTGTCGTTTTCAAATTGTAACGCACACTGTAATATAGGGCCCAGATCACCCCTCAGGAATAAAGCGCTGATCGCCCTGCTGCTAGGAGGGTTGTCCAAGGAAGACAGGCCTCAAGCTATCAGCTCCCTTCAGGTATCACCCCAACGGAAGAGAGTCACCTCCCCAAGGACTCACCTCCTTCTCGGGGCCATCTTCATCAACACGAGTCTGCAGAGGCTCTACCCGCTCCTCTTGCCCTTCACGCCCCCCCCCCCTTCCCTCTATCTCCCACTGTTCTTCCCATACTCAACAGCACAGGAAGGCCATCTCCTCTTCGGAGCTGGTGGTCGGCTGAAGCTTGGGCGGAGACTGCATTGCAGCTTAACTCTCCCCTCCGGGCGCCCGATCCTGCTTTCCTGGCCTATTTTCCATGGGTGCGCCCAATACCAAGTGCACCACTAGTAAACCTCCTGCCTGCCCATGACAGTCTCCGAGTCTCCTAACTGCAGAGCCCAACCTGCTGCAAAAATAAAAGGGGAAATTAAATGTATTCAAAATGTTCTCTATTTTAGTTTTAATGCTTATATGAAATTTTTTAAAGAAGTAATTTTAAAAATCAGAGTTATTAAAGTGAAAATGTAATTTGTAAGACGACCATGTGCCAATGAAATTCTGTGTCATTTTGGCGATGAATGGCAAATATGAAAATATTTGCCATCTGCACCGACTGTTCATTTCCCCAATTGAACAGACATGTGATTTTGTTTATAAAAAATGCATTTTTGGAAATAGCTTTACTTTTCAGAATATAAAATGAACTACTGCTCACTGTAAAATTACAAAAACAAGTAAAAATATAAGTAAAAAAGAAAAGAAATCACCTGTAATCTTATCACATATCTGTAATTAATCTTTGAGTGATATCTGTCCAGACTTTTAAAAGGAGTTAACCTAATTGTGTGATGGACATTAAGGAGGGCACTGATGTAATGAGCACTGGGTATTATATAAGACTGATGAATCACTGACGTCTACCGCTGAAACTAATAATACACTATGTTAATTAATTGAATTTAAATTTAATGAAAAACAATTCATTAAAAAAAGTAGTTAACAGCTGTTTCTTTGACATTTCCTTCGGTCTCAAGGAAAATCTGATGATCTGACCCATGTTCAATCCTCCTTGAAATATTAACTGAAGTGGGGCGCCTGGGTGGCTCAGTCGTTAAGCGTCTGCCTTCGGCTCAGGTCATGATCCCAGGGTTCTGGGATGGAGCCCCGCATCGGGCTCTCTGCTCTGCGGGAAGCCCTCTCCCACTCCCCCTGCTTGTGTTCGCTCTCTCGCTGTGTCTCTCTCTGTCAAATAAATAAATAAAATCTTAAAAAAAAAAAAGAAATATTAACTGAAGTAATTTTTAGGAATTTAACTAGAGCAGATCTGTATTAAAAAAGAATCTGGCCAAGGACTAGGTACAGGACCCAATCACCCCTCCTTGTTGGGACCAAGTAATGAATCATTGGTATTTATGCGGCAGAGCTGTCCCAGAGAACTGGGGCTAGTTGCACCCGCCTGAGAGAGCAGGGTGACTTACCAGGAATAAAAGCTTATAAAGGATTCCAGAGCTAACGATCCCCTGAGCTGTGGCAGTGCGCACATTTTCAGCTTCGTTTCTTATGACCATGCGTGTTCTCTAAGCAGCGTGGCGGGAACGTTGCAAGCCGTGCCTGGGAGGTACAAGACCATGGCTCTGCTGTTCTGTGTGCTGCATTGTATCCTGTTTGCTTTTTTAAAACGAAATAAATTTGGTGCTGGGTCAAGCCTAATGTGTGCTAAGCTGAAATGTACAACAACTATAGCCAGCAGAAACAGACATTTGCATTACCACACAAACAATTGGGGACTGTATTCTCATTGTAAATCTTCAAATAACATACAGAATTTTACAAAGTAAACTCTCCACTGCAATTTCTCTCCTCTCTTGTTTTTAATCACTAATTTGCCTTCTTTACTTCGCAGAGGTCTCTTCAGATTTTCCATTACTTCTCAAGTCAGTTTTGGTAATTTGTATCATTCTAGGAATTTATCCATTTCTTCTAAGTGTTAAATTTATAGGCAGATAAAGTTGTTTATATTTCCTTATAGTTCTTGTAATTCCTGTAAGGTGTGTATATATCATTTTTATGGATCTTTCCAAAGAACCAGCTTGGGGTTCCACTGACATTTTCTCATGTTTTCCTGTTCCTATTCCATTGGTTTCTGCTCTGGTCTTTATTATTTCCTTCTTTCTACTTTGAGTTTGATTTCCTTCTTGCTTGTCAAGGTAGAAGATAAGTTTTGATTTAGATTTTTCATCTTTAACTGTGTAAGCATTTTATGACCTATATTTCCTCCTAAGCATTGCTTTAGCCACATCTCATACATTTTGATACTTGTATTTTTATTTTTATTCTGTTTAAAGTATTGTACAATTTCCCTTATGAGTTCTTCTTTAACCATCAGTTTTTTTGGAAGTCTGTGGTTTATTTTCCAAATATTTGGGGATCTTCAAATACCTTTCTACTTTATATTTCCAATTTAATTCTGTTATGATAAAAAGTACTTTGTATTATTTCAGTCCTTTTAATTTTTTTAAGACTTGCTTTATGGAATAGCATATAGTCTATCCTGAAGAGTGTTCTGTGTGTGCTTGAAAATATGTATTTGGCTGTTGCCACGTGGAGAGTGTTCTTTAAATGTCAATTAGATCCTTTTGGTGAATAGTGTTGTTCAACGCTTCTATATCCTTATTCATTTTCTCTCTGCTTTTATTAATTACTGAGGTAAGAGTAGCTAAATCTCCAACTGTGGCTGTTGTATTTTCTATTTCTCCTTAATTCTGTCAGGTTTTGCTTCGTTTTCGGACTTTGTTGTTATTAACGTATATACTTAGTATATCTTTCTGATGTGTTGAACCCATTTATCACTATGAAATGTTATGAACAAAACCATCTCTAGTAATAGTCTTTGTATTGAGGTCTATTTCGTCTCATGTACATATAGGCACTGTTATGATGACTGTAGGCAGTCATTTTTTCACTTATTAGTATCTTTGAATGTTAAGTATTTCTTTTGTAGACAGAAAGTAAGATCTTGCTTCTAGTTTTTGTTTTTTTAATCCATTCCACCTCTGCCTTTTTAGTAGAGTGCTCAGCTCATTCACATTTAATGTAATTATTGACATAGTTGATTTATATCTGCCATTTTGCTATTTGTTTTCTATATCTCTCATTTATTTTCTGTTCCCCTATTCTTCCACAGTCTTTTGTATTAAACAAAACTTTTTGGATATAATTTTAATTCCCTAATACTTTAGATGAATTGTTTGAGATTTTTTTTTTTTTTGCTGTTAGTTGCTTCTAGGGGTTAAAATATTCATCTCCAACTCTCACAATTCACTTAAAGCTAACACAGACTTGATTTCAGTAAAATACAGCATACCAGCACAGCTCCGTTTCATCCCTGCCCATTCCTTTGTGTTACTGTCATATGCATAAAGCCTTCATGCCTATTATAAACCTAATAATACCGTGTTAGAATTATGGCTTTAAACAATCTTGTGACATTAAAGAAATTAAGGAAGGAAAAGAAAAAGATCATACATGCACACCCATAGTCTTCATTTGCCCACGTATTTCTGGTGACCTCCATTCCTTCCTGCAGATCTGAGTTACTGCCTGGTGTCATTTCCTTTGGCTTTAAAGACTGCCCTAGTTTTTCCCTGTTAAGTCGGGTCTGCCAGCAGTTAATTCTATCCACTTGTGTTTATCTGGGAATGTCTTTATTTCGCTTTTTTTTTTAAGAATAATTTCACTAGGCTAGAGAATTCTTGGTTGCCTTTTTTTCTTTCAGCACTTTAAATATGTCATCCCTCTTTCTTGTGGCCTCCACTGTTTCTTATGAGAAGCTAACTATTAACCACATTGTTGTTCCCTTCTATACAATGAGTCGTTTTTCTTTTGCTGCTTTCAGGATCTTCTCTTTTCTTTGGCTTTCAGGGATTTGAATATAATATGTCTAGTTGCATTTTCTTTAATGTGTGTATTTACTTGGTGTTCACTGAGTTTCTTGAGTCTGGAAATAAATGTTTTTCATCAAAAGGGGGAAGTTTTCAGTCATTACATATATATATATATATATATATATATATATATATATATATATATATATGTATTTAAAGGTTTATTTATTTATTTTAGAGAAGGAGGGGCAGAGGGAGAAAGAGGGAATCTTAAGCAAGCTTCATGCCCAGCATGGAGCCGGACCTGGGGCTCAATCTCATGACCCTGAGATCATGACTTGAGCCAAAATCAAGAGCCGGTCGCTCAACCAACTGAGCCACCCCAGGTGCCCCTCAGCCATTATATTTTAAAATAATTTTCTGCCCCTTTTTTCCCTCTCCTTTTATGAGTCCCAATAAATAGATGCTGAAATTCTTGAAATTGTCCTCCAGATCTCTGAGACTATTCTTTTTTTTTTTTTTAATCTTTTTTAATTTTAATTTTCAGATGGTGGTTTTAGGCATTTTCCCCCTTTATACTTGCTTTTATCCTTGAATTTTATCTTTAGTTTTGTTTTACTACGGAAGAACCAACTTGATATTATTTAGGATATCTCAAGTGTTATTTTAGGGTCAACAAAATTGCCCTGATGAGTATAGTTAAAAATCTAAAAATTAACTGTTCTTACTTACCCTTCTGTGCTCTGGGGAATAAGTCAACTTATAAAATTATAAAGTCCATGTCTGGCAGGACAGAGAGTACCTATCTAAAATTAAGTTCATTCTCAGCACCGCTTATTCGCATATTTATCACTCAGATCCATTCTCCGTTCTCCACCCCTCTTTGACCCATGGGAGGCTGACTTCCATGGATAGCATCATGATTTCCCTCTGACTTTGTTGGGTGTGACTAATGAGGAAAATGGGTAAGAGTTTGGAGGGCAGAGGAGAACAAAACTGGCATGTTTTCCCATAACTCCCTTCTTGCCTGGTCACAACTGGTAATGGCTGTGTTTTTTGTTTTGTTTTGTTTTTAACTGAAAGCCAGAGTTCTCGTCAGGCAACCCTTTCTCACAGCTATTTATCTCACCAGGTTCCAGTGGCGGACATTCCTCTAATACCTTCAAGCCTAGGAGTTGTCATGGCTCCCTCTGTGGTTAACCTGGAAGGGCTTCACCATCCCTTGTTCTTCCCATTAGCCCAGGCTGCACCTCTGCAAACAGTCCCTTCTTTAAACTCATTCAACTAACCCTTTTGACTGTTGCATCTGTTTCCAGCCAGGACCCCAACTGGTGCATCCCCTCTTGGTGTCCCTGCTCCCAGTCTATGTTTCTAGTCCCTAGGGCCCTCCAACTAGAGCTTACTTTCTAGAAATATCCTAGTCCTAAATCTCTTCTTCTGATCAAAACTTAGTCTACCATATGTCTTATTTGATGGAAAATCCACTAGAACTAGTCTCACTGGGAAGGCCATTCTGAGAATGCTGTTGTGTTATCTGTCCTGAGACATCTGAATTTTAAGGGCTCATCCCTTTATAATCTCAGGCAAAACACTTCTAGAGATGGGAATCCATATATAGGTGGTAAAGTTGATAGTATCTGTGGTGTCCCTCAGGTAAGCCAGGCCCCGAATGTGGGAGGAGGTCAGAAGAGCCAGTTCCACAGGAAGAAAAGTAGCTTGATCCAGTGTTTTGTCATCAGAGTGGTAGTCCTGCAAAAGGCTTTGAAAAAATAATAAAATAATAAAATAAGAGAATGTTTCCCTTGTGAAATAATTTTTGGGAATACGGAATATATCTCCTCTTGAAAAGAGAAATTGTATATTAGCTTACTAAAGCTACAAGAAGTTCTATGGTAAATAAACTGGATTTACTTTGAGCCAGTTGTGTTTCAAATAACAAAATTTTTCACAGTGCTTTGACTTTATCAATAGCACTCTCTCTGGGACATTATGTAGAAATTAGGAGGCAAATTGTTTTCTCCTAGAAAATTTGACTACTTGGGCGCCTGGGTGGCTCAGTCGTTAAGCGCCTGCCTTCGGCTCAGGTCATGATCCCAGGGTCCTGGGATCGAGCCCCGCATCGGGCTCCCCGCTCTGCGGGAAGCCTGCTTCTCCCTCTCCCACTCCCCCTGCTTGTGTTCCTGCTCTCGCTGTCTCTGTCTCTGTCAAATAAATAAATAAAATCTTTAAAAAAAAAAAAAGAAAAGAAAATTTGACTACTTAAGCCTTTCACATGTAGGAAGGACTGTATCTACTATTAGCCATTACTCTCCCTTGTTTCTGAATTTTACCTACTCTTTTATTTTAGTATTTGATTGTCCAAGGATTCTGGTCCTATAAAGTTACAATAAGTATAATAAAAAGGGCTGAGAATCTTATGCCAAATCCATGCATTGTTCTATTACTTTTAACTTGTTTTTTCTTTTCTACATGAATAATTATGTCTTCTGGAGGAACTTACAGAGTAAACTTAATGAAAATATGAATCATCAATATAGTCTAATCAGATGTAACACAGTAATTACTTTTGAATAATTTCATATTTTAAAACCACATAATTGGAAGCACAGTGTCCCTCCCCTCCTGTCTTTCATAAAGTTGTTTGCATACCAGCTTCAGTCTTACTAAAGAATGATTTACCGGAATAAAAAAAAATCACACACAGAGAGAAGTTCTGTTTCTATAAAACAAAGGTACTCCAAAGATCCTTTAAAATAAGGAGACATCAGGGCGCCTGGGTGGCTCAGTCGTTAAGCGTCTGCCTTCGGCTCAGGTCATGATCCCAGGGTCCTGGGATCTTGCCCTGCATCGGGCTCCCTGCTCCGCGGGAAGCCTGCTTCTCCCTCTCCCACGCCCCCTGCTTGTGTTCCCTCTCTTGCTGTGTCTCTCTCTGTCAAATAAATAAAATCTTCAAAAAAAAAAAAATAATAATAAGGAGACATCTTGGGCCCCTGGGTGACTCAGTCAGTTAAGTGTCCGACTCTTGGTTTCGGCTCAGGTCATGATCTCAGGGTCATGAGATCAAGCCCCGCATCAGGCTCCACACTCAGTGTGGAGTCTGCTCCTCCCCCCATTCTCTCTCTCTCTCTGGAATAAATAAATACAATCTTTAAAAAAAATAAGGAGGCATCTTTTATTCCAACTATTTTATTTAGTGCATATTATTGGAAATAATTTAAACAATGGACAAATTTATAAAGTGTAAAGCCAAAGTTCCAGATAGTCCCCTGTTAGTAACTAATGTTAAGGGTGTGAAATTTTTGAACCCCTTAAAATACATATTCATATATGTGTGTGTGTGTGTGTGTGTAGTATATATATTTGTGTGATATATACAGATATAAATAAATATACTATGGTGATAAGGATTAAAATAAAAATAGTAGATGACCATCAAGTCTCAAAAAAGAGACTTGAAAATTGGGCTTCTTTCTATAAACTATGACCCATTTTTCTGAGTGTGGAAGCTCCGAATGTCAGCTGCCATTTTGATATATTTTTCATTTTCTTTTGGCAACAAAACCGCAATTTGGATGGCCTTAAAGTTCTCATTTCTTGACAGGTGCCCATCAGGACCACATACCTTCCCCCAAAATTTCTTATATTTTTAACTGCCTCAAGCTTGTCAGGACAGATCTGCTTAGTCCAGCTATCTGCTAAACTTCATTTCGATAACTCAACTCATTAAAAAGTACTACAGAAGGTTCATGTTTATTTAGTATTTGAACATGACTCATGAAGCCATCATTCAAATCTCCAATTGCACTCACTAGTGTATTCCATAACAAACATAAATCCATAGGCTCTTTTAGATTCTGATAATGTCTCCATGTGCTCCACCTATATTCAGTGAAAAGCTATCTTTTTTCTCCCCTGGCAAATTTCAAACATTTGTGGAGCTATCTAATACAAAGGTACAGACTTTCTGTGGGACCTTGGACAATCTTACTCTATCTCCTGATTTTATAAATCTACAGAATGGGGAATATTGTCATGCAGATCACTTTTAGAAAGTATTCTAATAATTAGAAATTGTGAAGTGGTTCAGATCTATCAGCCAAAGTTTTACCACTTTAGAAATGCCAGTCAAGCATTGTGTTCATTAACTGGGTGAGGCCATTAAGTAATCACTCAGCATGTACCACAGCCTGCCTTACTGACCCGAAGGCCTGGGATATACCCTTTCTCAGTCCCTTCCTGTCTCCTCTGTTCTTGCCTTCCCCAGATTTCTGCAGACTGTGGTACATGTCACACAGACTTGAGCCAGGGAAGCCCTCGGGTAGCTTTGGGTGCTGGCGCAACTGGTTCATTTGGTTTGAGACTATGTCGCTGTTGGGCTGTCCTGAGACATACACCTCCGGGGATAAGCACAGGATTCCTGCCTTTTCACCTGAATTATTCTCGCTAAAGCTGACCTTCTCCATAACCAAAGCCAACCACTGAACACCCTTGTTTCTGGATTTGTGTTCTATGGATCAACCAGGGTATCCCTGTTCCTTCTTTCCCCATCCTCTGCACTAGTCTTGCTTGAACAGGAGATGCCTGCACATAAATCTCCAGTCCTGAGACCACTTCTCTCTCCCATGTCCTCTGTAGGCCCCTGCTGATATAAACGGGTGTCTACTCTGCCCATGTTTCAAGGTCCCATGCTCCCGCTTAGGCAATCTATGTGGTTTCCTTTTGAGCCTGGGGCTTCTATTTTCCTTGCCAGGACATCTTTTAGGTCCAAAGCTCAACCCCTCACAACTGTCCCACAGCTGGGCCCTCTCCTCCTGACTAGATCTCCATTCCTGTGTCCTACCTAATTGTTGGATGGACCCTTCTAATTCTTTGTTGTTCTCTGGTCCCTACGTGAACCTGAGACTTCTATTCCCTTGAGCTCTTGGTCTGTGGGCATCCAGGCCTGTTTCATCCAACCTGTTACCCTGCTAATGGATGGTGCTGAACAAAAAGTTCTCTGGCCAAATAGGTTTAGAAAAAACTCTGTTAAAGTGGCTATTCGGGTGTACTTTTTGTAGGACTTACCTAAGCTTTTAATATACTCATATGCATCCACGAAGGTGAAAATAATAGTTTTTCCAAGTGTATCTGTTGAAGGAGCATTTATCCCCAAATTTTCCTTTAAGGCCTGGTGTTTTATGAAATGTATTTTGAAAATGCTTTTTTAGAGGATTAGGGAAGCCATGGTCTCTTTCCATTTTACAGATTCTGATTCAATGATTCACAAGAAATATTTGGGAGGAAAGCGATTGAAGTGGAAAAATCGGTTACTGTTTAGTCAACTTCATTCAAAGAATAAAGAAGCACTGTATTTTGAGTACTAAGAAGTTGTTTTATATAACGGAGCAAGGAGAAAGCAGAAGATTAACATTCTTTTATTTATTCAATCATTGTGAGAATATTTATTGAGACCTACAGCGTGCCAGACATTATTGTAGATGCTGGGGTTTTCATGATGGATAAGATCAGTACTCTCCCTGCCCCAAGAATCTTAGAGAAATCAGCAAGAGTAAGATATCCTGCTATCCCTTTAATATTTTTATTCTGAGCCTGTGCATCAAAAGTCTCATTTTTAAGTTTTCCTTAGAGTTTAAATTCTTAAAGTTTATGTGCATCCTCTTTTGCAGTAAACTGGATTCAGGTTTGTCATTTTTCTATAACTAAAGAAAACTGGTAGAATCCATAATCAAATACCCACAGACACACAATATGTAGCAGATGTACGTACACACAAACACATACAAACCATATACACAGATACCGCCCAGATCATCTTTATCCGACTAATGCTAAAAATAAACTTTACCATTGACATATACATGAGTTTTTCAGAGCGTTATTGAGAACACATATATTTTAAAATAACCAGGGGGCACTTGTGAAAAAGGCAGATTCCTGGACTCTGCTCCAAATGTTCAGATTCAGTAAGACTCAGGAATATGCATGTTAAACCAGTGCCACAGAACATACTTAGGCACACTCACATTTAGGAGCCTCTGATTCCTGAGACAGTGGGGTGTGCATTGTGAGCTGGAGCTCATTGCCAAGTGGCCCTAGATTGGGCAGATGGACTCCTATTGGCTGGAGTGAGAGTGGCCGGGAAAGAAGGCAGGCACCCAGTCTCCCAGTGGGACCAGGTAAAGAAGGCACCTGATAACATAGCAATGTTCAAAACGCATCAGTCTCCTTTCCTTCATTGTGCCTCAAAGAAAACACAACCAACAGCTGAGCAGACCTGGGGGCTTCTCACTGTTTCCTCCCCAGTTTGATATATTTTAGTTTGTTTCCATGTGAACTCACTTGTGAGGCGACCCCTGGATTCTCTCCAGAGGGGTGGGAGATCCCTCCCGGACTAATTCATACTTTGCTTTTGTTGTCATTTTTAACTTAGAATAAGGTATTGATAAAAATCCAAATACCAGAATACAGAGGCTTGTGGGATTTTTCTTCTCACATAACACAAAAACTTAAGAGCGTACTGGTTTCAGATCAAACCTCTAGAAGCCTCCATCACCACATTTCCTGTTTGTAACTGAACAAAGTACACACAAAAGATTTTAAGACACAGAAGAGAGAAAACTGAGGTACAGTTAAAGACACGTTTTACTAGCACACTGCTTCTAAAATACCAGAACAACTTAAAAAAACAAGTTTCTGGGGGCATTTTTAATCCACACATTTGCCTCATGGCTACAGAAAGATTTCTCTGACAAGGGAAGCATGTCAGGTAAGTGGCATTTTTAATTCTTTTTTTCTATTCCTATGCCTAAAAATTCACTAAATAATTTCCACATCTCCAACCAAAAAAACACTTAAAATTTGGGAAATAAATTAGTTTACACATTATTTTTTAAATGTGAGATAACCTTTAGTATAATTTAGAACATACATGGAAATATTTTAATGAATATAAGTTGATTATTTTCTCTTAAAAGAAAAATAAGGGAAGTTTCATAAGATAAAGCTAGTTGTAGCTATTCACTGTTTGCTGATAATTATGCCATTTACAGTATCTGTTATTTTTAAAGAAACTTTTGTTGATCCTGCATATTCCTCTTTAGTCTAGTTATATAGTTACAAAGCAGGTTAGTAGTAACTACATTCTAATTCCTTTGAGTTTAGGAAATGTCTTATCTTCCCAGAAATTAATCCAATTGTCGATATCAGAGAGATGACATTCTGCAAAGGCCAGTGAAAATTTGATCTCCGTGGCATGGATCACAAGGCTTGAATCCCCATCAATTAGCCGAGTGTCTGTTCCACGTAGATGGTTCATACCTTTTTAATGTCTTATGTACTTTTTATGTCTTCAATAAACATCTTTTTGTTGTAAAAGACACATATTCTACAAAGCAGGAGGACTGAAATATATATAAAAAAGAAAAAAATTACATAGTTCCCATCATCTAAAAAAAACCCACAAGATATTGTGTTGTATTTCCTTCCTACTTCTATTTCAATGTATTCTACATGGTTTGTTTTTCATACCTGAAAAAATAATGAACATAAAATCATATATCCAGATTTTTTGCTAACATTAGAAAACAAGTATTTCCCTTTTTATGCTAATTTCTGCCTAATCATTTTAGATGAATGTAGACAATGACATCCATTGGGTTAATTATAGTTTCCTTAGCTATTTCTTTATTGTTGGACATTTATGTTGTATCCAGTTATATTACATTTCAAATGACAGAAAGATGAACATCTCTATAATTTTCCTATATTAAGGGTTATTTTCTTAGGAAAAATTTCTAGAATTGGCATTACTGAGTAAGAGGTAATGAACACTGTAAGTCTCATTATTATCAAGTTGCTTTTCCAAGAGTGATGCCAATCCACTCTCATCCTAGCGTGTTTCTCCTGAACAGGCCAGTATCACCTAAAAAAATCTTTACTAATAAAAGTACAGTATGCTAACCCATTGTTGATAATGCATACTTTGATTATAATGAAGCTGAACATTTTTACATGTGTTTTTAAACTGTTTATCATCATACAGTGTGCCTGAATATGTCTTTTGCTTAATTATTGCACTTATAGTACTTTTAATATCAATTTGTATGAGCCATTAATAGGGTAAAGATATTATATATGATTTCTGTGAGTTTGCTTCCCAGTATTTTGTTTGCTGAATTTTAAAATCAATTGATTAGATTAATCACACGGGAGCGTAAGCCTGACATATGATTTGCACACCTATCTTTATTTTTTCCAGGTTCATAGATTAGCAAAGAACAAAAACAACTGTTCCAGTTTCGCTAGTGCCCTGCAAAAAATAGACAAGGCAGTATTATGAACAGTTGCCATCAGCTGATGACGTTGGGGAATTCAGGAAGGGTGGGAAGGCCAAAGGCAGTGAATATGACATTCAACTATTTCCAGGATTCATTAATTCTAATTTTACGAGGGATATGATAAAATTTCTTCCATATCATTTTGTAGTTTAGATGTTCCCTTTAGAGGTAATACAGGAGTCCCTCCATTGACAGTTGAGACCTTCCACAATGTCACAGAAGAGATAAAAATATCAAGTATTTGCTGTTAAAGACTCATAGATCTTAAAAGGAGGGGAAAAAAACAATGTGAGAGAAGAGTCAGACAATAGTATTTTTTACATTTAGATAAAGTGAAGTTAAAAAGAAAATTAGTGTGAAAAATTGAAATTATTCCTAGTTACGTAAAGGAACATAAGAAACCAAATCTCCTTGCGTTTCTCCTGCCTAAATGCCTTGCGCTCACTGCATCAATAAATGGGCCAATATCATAATTCCTACCATGTTTCTACATGCACATACAATCAATATTAGCAGAATGAACTGGTGAGAACAACTCCTGTGGGCTACCATTCATTTAGTTTACTGAGTGATCTGTAACTTAGTTACACATTGCTGTTTTTCAAAAAACGGATGTTCATTGTCTTTACTTGGTTTTCTCCTCCCTTGAGCCTCAATCGCCTTTCCGAGAACAATGAGTCTTTCCTTTAGAGATGAGGTAGGACTAATTTATGAATCATCTTTTAAACTTACGTGTTCTTTAAATTAAAGATGGGTCAAAGACAATGTGTTTCATCATTTAATTTAGGTAATGCGTGCAGTGATTTTAAGGAAAGTCAATCTGGGAAAGATTGTCAACATCATTATTGGTCACATTTCCAGGCATTTTGAATTTCATTTAATTCTCTCAGTATTACAGAACTAGAAAGAGGAGAGACAAAAATTAACAGGCCTTCTTAAAACAATAAAGAAACATAGTAGTTAAAATTTTGTTGGATGAAGATTTCCCGGGAACACACCCATGACATCTTCAGAGGATCTCGCCAAGGTGCTTCTCCAATGGAAAACAATAAGTACATATATAAAATGGAGTAGTAAATACAGATAAAGAAAGACTCATCAATGGCAGGGATTTGGGCAGCACTCCAATCCCAAAAGGATTTCTCAAATTGACCAATCCCAATTAAAGTTTAATTATAAAAGTGACAAGCAGTCCAGTACTGGGGGAATTATAAAATGCTGTCTTAAAATCTCCCCCCACCTCCCTCCACATGTATATTCCCTTTAACAAATTCAGTTAAATGTTGGTTAAGAGCAACTATGATGTACTATGTCACACAGATGGGGATCTGAACTCCAGCTTTACAACTGACTTAGTGAGGTTCAGTGGGATGCAAAAAGACACACAACTAGGAAGTGCCTACACTCATCTTCCTCTGCACTTTGAAGCAGACATTCCAATGCCCCGTGTTGCTATTGTCCCTCTCCCCATCTCCGTCCTTCCCCAACATACACCATCCATTTCTCAAATAACCCTCTGTTCATACTTAAGTTTGACAGATATCAAATTTTGCATTAAAATCAGTATCTTATTTACTCGAAAGCCTGGGAGTAGATTTGAGAATCCCTTCCAGTGCTTCTATCAATGACTCTAATGCCTTTTATTGATGGGCTGATGGGGATGGATAGTGGTGGGATGGGGGGCTGTGTGGATACTGACCACGCGCTACAAAGAGTCATCAAGAATATGCCCAGTTCCACACCAAACTGTCATCACAGTAAGAAAAACTTTTTATGCATGAGATCCATGGGGATTGTTATAGCAGAACTTTTTCTTTGAACTTTCTGGGGTGCCTAAAGTAGATATACATATTCATGGAGTGCAACAAGGAGATGGTCACTGCCCTGACAGAATTTGCAAGCCAAGGAAGAGAAACCACCATGAAAATCCATATCCTATATACTATAAACTCATACAATTGTCTCAGTTACAGACTCCCTGAAGGAAACACAATTAAGGCATTATATGTATTGCTTTTCTATTGTTAGTTAAGTGAAGTCTTCTGTATGAATCAAACCTACCAGCAGAAAAATGATACATTTGCTTAGCTGGGTTTCCCTCCAGAGCACATGCAAATGTGAATTCCAGATACAGTGCCTGCCAAATACTTTTGGCATTAAAGGAGTCAGAGGTCTCATAATTAAAGCTACCACAATTAGCCCCTGGCAGTAGAAAGCTAGATAGAAACTTTAATCATGGTTTTCCTAGCTGTCATTGCTTCATTAATAACTTCTTGAGGCCTTTGGCTTTTTAACAGTGTGAAGAGCTAAATTCAAATTGTGTGGGAGTTCTTTTTAACTTGATAAAAGCTTTTTAAATGAAAGCAATTACAATTATGAAATAATGATACTAAAGATTTCATTTGTTGAGCAAGAGCTTTTGAGCACTTTGTGCATCTAATAGTATAAGAAGCATTATGTATGCTGAATAGATACCCACATGGGTCTGGAGATATTCATACTGCATATGGGAAATAACTGGGTGAAGAGAGGTGTGAAAGTATGTGTGTGTGCCTGTGAACACTCACATAGATCTGTCATTCAAGTTGAAAATCTCGAACATTTAGCTACTCAATAGCTAAATGTGTACGTTTTTTGTTTTTCTCGTCTGTGTAAGTTTTTTTGTTTTTCAAAATTGGGGCATTTATTGTTGGCAATCAAAAAATTATGAATGCTGGGGCGCCTGGGTGGCTCAGTCAGTGTAGCACGCGACTCTTGATCTCAGGGTCGTGACTTTGAACCCCACATTGGGTGTAGAGATTATTAAAAATAAAATCTTTAAAAAATTATGGAAGCTATCAAGAATGTCATGAAATACAAAGTTTCTAAAAGAAAATCTTCCTGTTTAAAACTCATATCACATTACACAAGGAAAAAATCTTGGAAAACAGAAGAAGGTTAGATAGGACTTGGAGACTCTCGAAATCAGAGGAAACCAGAGACCATGCTAAACCAACCCCACACTTTAGAATTTGGCCTGTGTTTCCAAAGGCCTCCAGTTGATTATGTGAAACAAATTTATTGTTTCAGTAAATGACAAAACCGAGTCCTAGGAGAATGTACAGTGTGGTCTAAGTTCTTGCCTTACTGTTGCTAACATATTTCATGAAAATTACTAGGACTTTCCTTAAGGCCTTTATGTAAAATGTAGGCTCATGACATTGATTTGGTTGTTTCTTTGTAGTTGAGAGCAAATTATCTTCTTGCCCCAATTAATGGACTGATACAACTTTTTCAATGTTCCTTTTAATTAAAAAGGATAAAAGGAAACTTCTAATTGAAATATAATTTTGTGCAAATGATAGGATATTTTATAGCTAGAATTGGTGTAATTATAAAAATAAGATGAGGGGTTTTGCCTTGAAGTATGCCTTTTTATACAGTGCTCTATTTTATTTACCCAAAGCACAACTATGTATTGAATATATACTAAATACTAGATGCTATGAGAACTAGGAAGGAAAAAAAAAACACTAAGTATGAAGTAAATCATTAATTCTCTCTAGGATAAGTTCTAGAGATTTATTATTCTTTTTTATTTATTTATTTGCTTTCTTACCCTTCCCCCAGAAAGAGAGGTATTTGAAGTACATAGAAGCATATAGTCAGGGGGCGCCTGGGTGGCTCAGTCGTTAAGCGTCTGCCTTTGGCTCAGATCATGATCCCAGGGTCCTGGGATCGAGCCCCACATCGGGCTCCCTGCTCCGCGGGAAGCCTACTTCTCCTTCTCCCACTCCCCCTGCTTGTGTTCCCTGTCTCACTGTGTCTCTCTCTGTCAAATAAATAAATAAAATCTTTAAAAAAAAAAAGAAGCATATAGTCAGTATAAAGGATAGCCAAATAGATCAAGACAAAGGAAAATAAGGAGCAAGGGATATGATTAGGTCACAAAAATGAGTATTATATAATCCCAGAGATTTGCTTAAGGTAGATTGTGTATCAAATGATATATAAATGCAGACAGATGGCCTCATGAACCATAAGAGTGAAAATATGCCTGTTCTTGAGAAGATTCCCAGCTTCTTCTACCAGAGATGCCAAGTGATATATTAAACACTGTGTTCTAGTCCATAGACTCCTTTTAATTAATGAATTCAAATAGCAAGTTTCATCCATCTGGTTCTTTTAAAACAAGATAACATAGGTAGAAAGTGTACAAAATGGAAAACAAAAAGAACGACAAAGTGTTTTAATTTTTATTTCCTGACTGTAACCTGAAGTTTAGTATTCTGTTGTCTTTTTAAGGCAGGTTGTCAGCTGAAATGGAAACAGCTTTGATATTCTCTTAAACAATTTTAGGAACATAACTGGGATATGTCTCAGAATAGAAAGCCATCAAAGCCCATTCTACATCCATTCAGAGGTAGATCCAGGGAGAACCTATAGCAGGGTGAAAATTTCCTTCCCAAATCAGTTTTGCATCCTTTCAGCATGTGCATGAGTGAACGATCAAGGTCCCAGGGTATATGTCATAGGGTTTGATGCAATAATTCTAGACCTAACTATTACTTTTTTTTTCCAATGACAAATTTTCTAAAGTAAGTGTTCTTTTTTCTTTTTCTTTTTCCAAGTTTTTATTTAAATTCCAGTTAGTTAACGTATAGTGTAATGTTAGTTTCAGGAGTAGAATTTAGTGATTCCTCACTTACATGCAACACCCAGTGCTCAGCACAAGTTCCCTCCTTAATGCCCATCACCCATTTAGCCCATCCCCTGCCCACCTCCCCGCCAGCAACCCTCAGTTTATTCGCTATAGCTTGACTCTCTCTTTAATCCCCCTATGTTCTTAAATTCCACATATGGGTGAAATCATATGGTATTTGTCTTTCTCTGACTGACTTAGTTCACTTAGCATTATACCATCTAGCTCTAATCATGTCGTTGCAAATGGCAAGATTTCATTCTTTTTGATGGCTGAGAAATATTCCAGTGTGTGTATGTGCATGTGTATCACCTCTTTTTTATCCATTCATCAGTTGATGGACATTTGGGCTCTTTCCATAATTTGGCTATTGTTGATTATGCTGCTGTAAACATTGGAGTACATATACCCTTCGAATTAGTATTTTTGTATCCTCTTGGTAAATACCTAGTAGTACAATTGCTGGATCATAGGGTAGCTCTATTTTTAACTTTTTGAGGAACCTCCATACTATTTTCCAGAGTGACTAAACCAATTTGCATTCCCACCAAGAGTGTACAATGTTTTCCTTTTTTCCACAGCCTTGCCAGCATCTCTTGTTTCCTGCGTTGTTCATTTTAGCTATTCTGACAGGTGTGAGGTGGTATCTCATTCTGGTTTTGATTTGTATTTTCTGATGATGAGTGATGTTGAAAATCTTTTCATGTGTCTGTTAGCCATCTGGATGTCTTCTTTGGAAAAATTAGATTCAACTACTTCTAATGTAAGATTACAAGCCACCCAATTTGGCCAAAGGTAAATCATTTATACATCTATCAAATGCTTCATTGAAAACAAAGCAACTTTCTGGCCAACTCTATAAAAAATTAGCTGTGATATGTGTTCTTAGGTAAGGTATACTATATTATACTATATTATGATATATATAATTACTAGGCTGAAAAAAATAATGGGGGATATTTGCCTAAAACAATAATTTGAATTTTAAGTAGTTACACTTTGTTCATTCTTTCTCTAACAATAACCACACAGAACAACTAGTTCATAAGGCCACTCAATTTATGATAACCATGTTATCAGCCTATAGGAAAACCCTTATTTTTCTCTTCTCATAGTAGGAGTGGGTGTATTTAATAAGTAAAAATAAAGAAATTGGTCTTTAAGGTAAAAGTTGAAGAGAGTGACAGCACATCCCACTTCATCCCTTTGAAAGTTATTGTGCATTCTGTGAGGAGATTATTTCT
The DNA here is from genome assembly GCF_029215605.1 of Mirounga angustirostris. Lineage (NCBI taxonomy): Eukaryota > Metazoa > Chordata > Mammalia > Carnivora > Phocidae > Mirounga > Mirounga angustirostris. Next base: position 54,638,291 of record NW_026991709.1, read on the forward strand.
CCTCACCCTGACTCTTCTGTCATTAACATCCCAGTTTTACTCAGGTGTAGATTTCCTAGGGTTGCATCTGGCTCATACAGCTTACCTCAGCTAGTGGTATTTTCTAAATTCCTCTTCCCAGAGATTTCACTGACCCTAACCACACTCCCCAAAGACTGATTTTTAAACAAGAAAATAAAATTTTATATTTATAGTGGTGGACACCCCATAAATTTAATCAGATGACTGGCTGTTAGTACCAACTTCCTTGTATCAAGTTTCCTGAGGAAAAAAATAAAATAACCTGTAGGTTGTTGGGTAAATACAGACTCAGGACAGAGAGAATTAGGAAGTTGTCAATGAGCACTTACATCAAGACTACAGTGGCCTAATGTGCTACTCTCCTTCTCACAAGGATCTCTTCCCTAGCTGCTGGAAGTTAGGTCCTTTCTCAAGAGTACTAGAGACAAATGTAATAGAATCTTCAACTTGTCTTTCCAAGATTGTGGGTGTGTTTAGACCTCGGACTTGATCAGAACTTTTCTGTTGGCCCTAGTCATTACATTACCCATCTTTACTCCACTTGTCTTCTATTTAGTCACTTGACACATATTTAGTGAAAAACTTCTTTGTGCTAAATAGGTTGCAGAAATAAAAATAGGAGTCTTACTAGTTGTAAGATAAGAATAAGAATAATAATAATAATTTTCAGTTATATATTGAATAAGTCATGGGAATAAAAGGTACAGCATAGAAAATACAGTCAGTTGTATTGTAATAGTGTACGGGGACAGAAGGTAGCTATACTTGTGGTGACCACAGCATAACATATAGAAATGTACATCTGAAACTAATGTAACATTGTGTGTCAACCATGCTCAAATAAAAATATTTTTAAAAGAATAATATTAGCTAATATTTATTGAGCATCTTATTAGTGAGGAACACTCTTCTATGAATCTCAATCCCCACAAAAATAGGTACAATGAGGAAATTGAGGAATGAGGACCAAGATGAATAGGACCTTCTTTTTGTCCTTCAAGAAGTTCATAGTCAAGTGGAGAGAGATGTTATGCATAAATGATTGCCTCAATAAATATTACCTCAACATTTGTTGAAATGTAGAGAGATATAAAAGATATCACTTGGTGGGGGACAGGCAGCAAAGAGTGAATGCTTCAAAGAAAATGTAGTCTTGAAGGATGACTAGGAATTTGTCAAATGGCTAAGGGGGAAGGCATTTCAGGCAAAAGGGCAAACATACAGAGACATAAGGACACTAAATAGTAAGTATGGTATCTATTGAGAATCTTAAGTGCTTCAGAATGATTGGAGCATGGCATATTATTGGGCAGGCATGGCAGATAAGTCCTAAAAGATAGGAAACTTAAACTAACATTTTGTGGAAATTGTTCACGGTAAGGAAAGAAAAGTGTGATGTTCTCTATGCTTAAGGAAGAGATAGGAGCAAGCACCTTCCCCTGAAGGACCCATGTCACAAGCTCTAGAAAAAAGACAAAGGAACCACTTTTTCCAAAAACCACAAAGGAGGGGACTATATGAGACAGTGTGTGGAAAGATAGTAGCTACCAGGAATGGTGGTTGATGAACCGAAAGAGCCATAAACATAAAGTCAGGGCCAATTGAAATAATAGGAACAGAGGCCAGACTGACCTGAAAAGGGTCTGCTTAATATTGTGTTTTAAAACCTGAGCCATCGTTATATCAAAATCCTTTAAGATGTGTGTATCCTTTGATCTAGCAAATTGAGAATTTTTACATGAAAAAAAAATTAAGGTTGGATATACAGTTTTAGCTACAGATATTCATCACAACATTGCTTACATAACTAAAAATCACAAGCAACTTAAATGTCTAACAATAAGGGATTGCTTAAATTATGGAAAATTCATTCAATGGAATATAGGGCAGCTAAAAGAAATGAAAGCATATTTTATTTACAGGAAAAGAAACACACTACAAATTATTGGAGCAAAAGTAGATAATAGTATAGTCAGTATAATTGAATCTTATGTCTTTGTCCATAACAATTTCTACACAGAGAAAAATAACTGGAAGTATATGAACCAAGGTGTTCACAGTGATTGTCTCTTGATCATAGGATTACAGTTGATTCTTAGCTTTCTGTTTTTGCTTGTCTGAGTTTGCTGATTGTTTTTAATATTGAACACGGATAATATATACAACAAGTCTGACCTCTGTGTGGCAACTAAAGTTCATTTATTTGTCACCAAATACAGTGACTGTAGAGGCTGAGTGATTAGAGTCTACTTGACAGACTGAATATCCTGAATTGATAATTGTGATCTATCTCGATAGATAATATAATATGTGCCCTCAAATTGCCTTAAGATGTGGAAGAACCTAGAACTGCATCTGGACCGTGGCTCTGTAAGTGACAAATACAAGAAGAGAAAAGAAGTCTTTAATAACAGAAGTCATTGATTTAACCATTAGTTTGATAATGGAAAGCATAAATTAATACCTTTGTATTGTGATAGCAGAGAGGGAAACTGAGACCCATCTGGCAAGTGAAACCCTTAAAAATTCCCTTTGATCCAGCAATTGTATTCCCAGGAGTCTCTTTCTACAGATAAGTCCACATATGCACAAAATGCCTGCCCAATGAAGTTCATTGCATTATTGTTTGTAAGAGAAAACATTTTAAAAAATCAGAATGTCCATCTTAGAGAAATGGGTAGATGAATTATACCTATTTACCACATATACACATTTACCACATACCCATATACCACAATACTATGTAATTCTATGCACCACTAAAAATAACGTAATAACATGGTAAAAATCCCCTAGACACACTGGTAAGTTTTTTTTAAAAAAGGCTAATTAGTATAATATTAGTGACCCATTTATGCTTTTTTTTTTTTTTAAAGATTTTATTTATTTATTTGAGACAGAGAGAATGAGAGACAGAGAGCATGAGAGGGAGGAGGGTCAGAGGGAGAAGCAGACTCCCTGCCGAGCAGGGAGCCCGATGCGGGACTCGATCCCGGAACTCCAGGATCATGACCTGAGCCGAAGGCAGTCGCTTAACCAACTGAGCCACCCAGGCGCCCCTCATTTATGCTTTAATAGAGAATCTTAAATGTTATTCTAGGATTTGCTAGGATTTGCTAGGATTTTTGATATTGCTAGGATTTTTAAAATGCATACTCAGCAGGCACTTCTGTTTTTTTTTTTTTTCATAAACAATAAAAATCAAAGAAACAATTCTAGGAATATAGGCAGTACCATTCAATACCTAGAATTTCTGGTATATTTTAAGTAGTTAATGATTACTATGTTGTAGGATTCTCATAAATATTTATGGGATTATGTTCATGATGAATAAATAAGGCCCTTCTAAACCTTAGTGTTTTTAACCAAATTAATTGGTAGGTCTATTGGGGAATTAAAGACTATTCAAGTCTTCTCAATTTTCTTATACTTTATGAAACATAAAAATTCCCTTAAAGACAATAAAACCACACATTTCACTATGATTATCAGTTAACTTTTCCCATTTATTAACTAATTCTTTAAAAATCTTTATAAATCATGTGCATGTCTGGCACTGCAGCGCAGAAGGCAGAAAAGGTCTTATTCTCTGTGGAGTTCATGGTAACATCTAAATAACATCTAAACAACATGGTATGAAATTAAGGAGGAGGTAGCAGACATTAGTAGATAGATTTGTTGGTGTTTAAAGAGCCACAGACTAGTTCAAACAAAAGCAAAATATATATAAATAAGCAATATGTAATATATGTAGATGTACATCTATATCACAAATGCATATAGATTTTATATATTTAATTATCTATATGCCTATGTTCATTTGAAAATAAATGCCAGGAAAGGAAGGAAGAAAGGAAGGAAGGAAGGAAGGAAGGAAGGAAGGAAGGAAGGAAGGAAGGAAGGAAGGAAGGAAGGAAAGGAAAACAGACCTCCTCTAATACACAGGACCACTGAAGGCAATTCAACAACCACACTGTGATGTCAATAAGTCCTCAAAAACAAACAAATAAACAAACAATGAACAATTCAAACATCAAATTTGAGATATAGAAAATAAGTAAAAGAGAGCAGCACAAAAGACATTTTGGGCTAAGGATTCTTTATTTGCTGGTTTAAAGACAGGATAGGGAAGTTAGACTCATTTCCCTCCTATTGAGAATTTGCCTGTTCTGTTTATTGTACCCAGCATCATGCTACTTAGATTTCTGTGAAAGGGCCAAGCCTGGTGTCTGCTTCGGGGCAGTCATACGAGGAGCTGAGACCGGGAAGGAATATCAGCTCTGCTGCAGCTACTGTCACATGGCATTTCTGCTTGTCTTTATTATAATATTAATATTATTATATTCTATACTGTATTATATACATATTAATATATAATATAATACATAAGTATAATTTACATATGTTATATATAAATATAATTTATATATGTTATATATAAATATATATTATAATATGTAATGTTTATAAGTATATTTATGATATATGGTATAAACTATATGTATACATGCATGCATATCATATATGTATTATATATAAAATCAATATATTTATATATAAATATAATATAAAATAAATATAAGTATATTGATTTTATATATAAATCATATATGTATATATATTTATATATAAATATATTGATTTTATATATGCATTATATATAAATATACATATAATATAATATATTTAAATACATAAAATCAGGGTAATTATCTTAGAAATCACTCATATACATGTAAAGATTGCCATAAATAATCATGGGCAACTGATAGGCAATATCCCACAAAACCCCCTATGGCTCAGGAATGAAAAAAAGAATCGCTTCACAAGGCTAAGGAAAGCATAATTGGCTCTCCAATATCCACTCATGGGTCTCTAAGCAGTATGAGAAAAATACCTTGTGGCCAGTCTTGGCAAAACGAGGTTATTATGATGCCAGAATTACTGTTTTATCACAACATAGAGTATCCTACACTACTGGGATTTATAGAAAGGGATAGGTGGTTTTCCATAAATGAAAGTATATATGACTATATCTGAAGATTAAAGAAAGGGGGAAAGTATGGCAAATTATCATTCTGTATAATTTGGATGTTCTTGACTTTGAACCAAAGTTTTTATGACAAAGTCACTAGTTGTCAAATTTTAGCAGCTACACTAAAAATGTCTTTCATTTCATCAACACGGAGAACGTGGGAAAATTGCTTCCGTTTGTCCATGCTGAATACAGGGACTTACCAGCAATACCCATTTGAAATCTGTAAGGAGGCTTTGTCTGTCAATGGTAATTAATTTCTTGGCAGAGGATTTGTTTTTCATTATGAATAAATACTATGGTTTTAATTGTGGGAATACCCAATTCAAAACAAATTGGTAAGCAGCTATTATATTACAGGTATGTCTGTTTTTTTTTTTTTTCCAGGAAACTCTGAATGCCAGTTTTATGCCTGGATAATTGTAGCCTTTTTGGGGTTAGCTCTGGTTGTATCACTGATCTTCAATATTTTCCACTATGTGGAAAAGCAGCGACAAGGTAAGACATTTTGAGAAATAGCCAGATAGTACCAGCTTGAATGGAGACAAGTCACTGGAAAACCTACAGAAGAAGACAGTTTTATGAAATGTCATGCAATAGGGTATTCTTATCTGTAGGAAACCTGTTTGGTATTTTTTTTCCACCCTCAGGTTTCTCTTAATTTAAAAATGCAATCATACTAGAATATAAACAGACTCCCAATCTTGGCTTTATCTCTGCCTTAGGATATAGAGTAGGAAGGAATTGTCTTGGTAGAATGTAGTTTTCCTCCTCCAACTCAACAGCTCATGATATTGTAGCCTATTCTGCAGCAGCCCTAAAGGTTCTCAGTGATACCCGATGGGAAGAGTGGAGACCTAACTCCTCAAGCTTCCACTTGAGCCTACTCAAATCCCTCAGCATCAGTCAGAGCCTCTAAAGTACAGTTAGCTGGATTGGATCAGAAGAGAAATGGAAAAGCAACAGGCTGACCCACAGGCTTATTATCTAACACTCCTGGGGTTAGCTTTTCCTTTCAACAAGCCGGTCAGCAGTTTTAACCATGTGGCTTTCACCCTCATGGACATGATTGAAATAGTGCAATGCCCGGCAATTGGCACAATCTTTTCACACTACTGGCATTCAACACAAGTGTGTTGGGTGGATGGATGGATGGATGGATGGATGGATGGATGGATGGATGGACATGAAAGTCCAGCTATCTCTGGGAGTAGGACATTTCAGTGGTAATAATGAATAGAAGAGAAAATGTCAATGCATTTTAACAGATGAAAAGAAATAAAACAAAGTTAATAAAATTGCATTAGACACATGACCAAGAAAAACTGCATGAAGCTAATATAGAACAATTGTCAGATTCTGGGGAGAGCCCTTGATCCTCTTAGGATAACACAAATATAAAATATGAAGATGGTGTTACTGTCACGCCTCTCACAAAAGATGAGAGGCACTAGAAAGGGAAGTGGCATAGCTGAGGTCGCACGTCTACTCAATAGCAAAGTAAAGGACAAGGGCCCCGTCTAATTCTCTGACCAAAATGGTTTCCACTAGCACATGTTGCTTTTACATTGTTGACCAAATGTCCTCGGCCAGAAACCCAACATTCTCTTAGGATTTCTATTATATCATTTCTAAGCCTGAAATGCCAGGCAGACAATGCTTTTCCATTAGCAATGATTTCAGTAATTCTTTTTTATTTATTTTTATTTTTTTATTATGTTATGTTAATCACCATACATTATCAGTAATTCTTTTTTAAATCAAATGTTTTTTGAAACAAATTTCATAAGTCAGATGCATGAATGACCCATCATCTAACATCTTTGAAAAAGGCTTCTGTCGCAGAAAAAAATAAACGAAGAGTAGCACTTTTCTTTATATAATAGCTTAAAATGACTATATTTTCATTTTTCCATTAAGATATTTTATGAATGCAGATAATATTGTCACGTGTATTAGAAAAAGATGAATTTAGAGGCACCTGGGTCTGCCTTCGGCTCAGGTCATGGTCCCAGGGTCCTGGGATCAAGCCCTGCATCGGGCTCCCTGCTCAGCGGGGAGTCTGCTTCACCCTCAGCCCCTCCCTCCTGCTTGTGCTCCCTCTCGCTCTCTCTCTCTCAAATAAATAAATAAAATCTTTAAAAAAAAGAAAAAAGAAAAAGGTGAATTGAGGGCTATAAAGTTGAAAGAATTTAAGATGGAAGCCAGGACCAGATATGACCAGACCAATGCCGGGCATTGCACTATTCTCTCTCTATTGATTCCAGTGGCAGTTCTCTGGGGCTCTGTGTGGGGCCAGGGAACAAGGAGCCTTTTCAGTTCTCATTTTTGGTAGTTTGTACATTGGAATTTATTTATCCGTAGTCATACCATTTGCCACCATACGAACTCCTTTTGGAAGTTGTTTTCTTATAATGGTTAGTTGACCACTCCTAAAATATAGTAGACTAACTTTTTAAGCAAGAAAGAAAGGAAGAAAGGAAGGAGGAAGGGAGGAAAGGAAAGAGAAAAGGTTTTTCTTTAAAAAAAAAAAAAACCAACAGATTTTTTTTTTTTTTCATTTCAATTGTACAAACCCTAACTGCCTCAGGCATGCCACAAATTACTTTGTCTAAAAGCAGTATGGTGGGAAATAACATTTAAAAAAAAAAAAAACAGGAAAGAGTAAATTACCTTCATTGTTGTATTTTTGAAAATCAATTTCAGTTCTCTCAATTTGTTTTTAACACCATGGCTTTTGAAGTCAACCTGTCATGAATTAAAACACTGCTTTTAATATTTACCTGGGAGATCTTTTGTACAAGAAACATAACTTCTCATAGTTTCAGTTTCCCTGTCTACAAAATGTGGAAAATATCATCCAGACCAAGGGTTCTTGTGTGAATTCTATGGATCCCTCAGCCCAGTGCTGGGGACTGAGGAGGTCAGTCTTGCACAGGGCACAGCCCACATTACCACTCTCCGTGGCCCTGGTGCTTCCTTCTCTCCTTCCACAAGTATTAGGTGAAGGGCTTGCTATGACTACATCCTATTCCATTTAATTTTAGTGTCGGGTATTTCAGGGAGTTCCTCTGGCTCCTCACTGCTCCCACCATCTCCGTATTCTCTAGGTCCTCTCCAGCTCCCATGTCACTCCCTGCCCCATCTCTATATCATTTAACATGTCTATGCAATAACCTGAGCTTTAGCAGTAACTGGCGTGTCCATTTAAGTCATATACAGGTGCATTTTAGAGAGTTTTCCATAGGCTTTTCATAGGATAGGTTCTAACCATTAGGCACTGCAAACTATTTTATTTGAGCAGTAACATGCCCTCCTTACGTGGAGCACACAACCTGGGTCTTGCACTTTATTAGCGTGCAAACCTCAGATTAGCCTTGTAGCAGTGCTCATTGATGCCAAAATGCCCTTCGTTCTCATCCCATCTCCCTATTTTCTCTCTGCAACCCTCTCCCAACCGCCCCAGCTTCTCCCGACATCTTTCCCCAAGCATCCGTAATAACTGCCACCCTTGCTAGTCCAAATGACCAAATATAGCACTGTCCGTCTTTCTCACGCAGAGACTACAGGTGGCTCTGGGATTAGCTCTGCAAGCTGACTTCTTTCCAGTCCTGCTAAAGGCTCCTCCCGGCTTAATTTCTCCTAGACAGACAAACCAGAGGAGATTCAATTATATTAGCCAGCTTTTCTGCCACTTGGTCTGCGAACACAATGCTCCCATATCTGGCCTCAAGGAACTTTTTATTTTTGCATCTTTGTGCTATTCTTTGTGGCTAAGAAACTTGCAAGATAGGACTCCACCTATGGCGAACAGTCGGTGAATAAGTTGTGCTGATATTAAATAGCTTACAAAAGAAAATCTCCATCCTAGCAACAACGCACTATCTCCACATTCAATCAGATAGACCTGATAAGCCTCTCCTTGATGTTTTCCGTAGCAGTGTTAGGTAAAAGCTTTGTAATGGAGTTCTCCCTTCCCCCCAAAATAAACCGTACATTTTTAGGTGATTTTTTGTCTGTTCTTTAGGAGGATTATATTTATTTCTTTTTCTGCTAGGAAGGTATTAGCTTTGTCCTCCTTTAAATCCCCCAAATTTCTTTATCCAACCTTTCTTCTCTGTTTTGAGAAGAAGGATAAATAAGTGTATGGTTTGCTCATACATCAAAGTCTTATCAGTATATCTCCTACTCACTAGAAAATTATGGCACATTTTTCACATTTTCACATTAAGAATGTATCAAAAAATGTTATTATGGAGATTGAGCCATGTGCTGTTGTTTCTTATTGTTATATATTGCACATGGAAGAGTAAACACTATAAAGGAGAAAACATAAAAGCAAATGTTTGCTTACACTCTCTCAACCATGAAGCTGACCACAAGTTGTCTGTATCTGAATCACAGAGAGGATTGTGAAAACTCACCCAGCTCTTCTCACACAGACTCTGGCAAATGTAACTGCTTCATAGCAACATAAAAACTGCTTTTTGTTTTATTAATATCTTTGAGATGATTAGGTAGCTCCCAAATCATGCCATTTATTTTTAAAACTTAGAAGTCTTCATGAATGAGCCAACTCTCTTCAGGAGCCTGAGCTTGCTGACCTTTCTCCTCAGCCCCAACCTCTAAACTTTTGATTACCACTCCTCTATTTAAAGAAATCATAGGCTATCACACTTCTTACTATAAGAAGGAACTTACTAAAACCATACGAGTACAGATTGTCCAGCTTCAGATTATACATTTAAATTCTAAGAGGAGTGTGGAAGTTGGCGACCTTGAACGTTTTAAGGACACTTTCAGGGTGCTTCTTCAATATGATTGGACTTGATGTATAATGTCTTTTCCCAATACTTATTTTCTTCCTCACATTGTTTTAGTTTCTTTTCCTTCCGTTTAAGCATCACATCATTATATTGTATCCTTCTTAGAGTTGCTTCTTCTTCCTTTTTCCCCACAAAGCTTTTTGGTCCAAACCTTGTTTTGCTTCTCTCTACTGATAATACATCCAACACCATTTTCTTTCCATAGAGCTATCCTTTTACACATCACATTCGTGTACCTTCCAGACACCAACATTCACACTCCAAGCACTTCCAACTGGAAAATCCACATTATCTTTTAAAAATATTAGTCTGTGTGCAGAAACATTTGACCCCATGCCTATTTTTTCTTATTCTCTGTAATAATGTCGTTATTTTTGTTTTCAGATTCTTTGTTTATTTTCTAATCTTTTAACACTCACTCGGTGACAATCCTCTTGCCAAAAGTGAGATTTGGTCATTTCATGACAAATCAAGCTTTACTTATAAATCTTGTAAGTAGCATTTTAATTATATCAGCTTGTTTTCAGCTAATCCATTTAATGAAGAGACTCTATTCCAATCAGCACAATTAAATTGTGGCTGACAATATGATTGGATTTAGAATGTATAATATTGAAAATCAACTTTGTCATTTTCTAAAATGTTTTTAACAAAAATTATTTCATTTATCTTCCATAGCTACTCACATGTTATAGGCATTATTATCTCTATGTATAAAGTGAGAATCAGAGTTTTAAAGTGATTTGCATGTTGTCACATGGCAAATGCATCGAAGAGCTGCTACCCAAATCCAAAGTCTTCTGATTTCTCACCCTGAATCTTTTCCATAATACATCAGGCTATGGTTTGACTAAATTCTTGTACATGTATTTTAATTCTTCCAAATGCACTGACATGTGACATGTCCATTTGATCCTCCAACATGATGATTTTAATAATTTGTTCCAGTATGTTTCTCTAACAGTTAATGACCCTTCTGGAGAATACTTCAACTTTGTCACATATAAATCTTACTAAAAATAATCTTTCTAGTTGATTGGTGACTTATTCAGTCATTTGAAATATTTTTGCTAGTTCCTTACCAACACAGTTTTTTTTATATATGAAAACTGAAAGATCACCCTTTGGTTACTATTTTCTCTGTGTTATTGCCAGAGACTTATATAATATGGGCTTCATTTTTATAGAAATAGCTTTTGCAAGATTTTGCTATTCAATGCCACATTGAATAATATAGTCAAAATGTAATAAATATCATAATATACACATCCATTCAATTCAATATCTAAGAAAATTTATTGATGAACAGATAATACAGACTTCATAATATTGATCTTATTAAAACTGTGCTCTAAATTTCCCCTATTTTCTCTCAATAATTCATTATGAATCTATTGATAGTCACTAAAAAAATTCTTAAAACTATTTTTTTCAAGTTTGAATACATGTATTTAATTTGAAGCAAGAATACTTTCTTTTATTTGCCTTTGAATCACCACCTTCAATGTTCAACAGTGGGTTACTTTCTGAGACTTGGTACAGAATTTTTTCATGGTTTTATGATCCTATATCAGATCTCTGGTCAGTATTGTTACTGCATACCAGTATACTGTTTCTTTGAAAAGCCACTCTGTGTTTTGATTATTTTGAGACTGTGTTCCCAACTTTTTTCAGATCTCTTCTCCCTAGAATCCTCATCTCTCCTTACCTCTATTTGCACCATGTAGATGAGATAGAATCACAACCAGAGAAATTTCCTGAACATAATTTTTATGTTGTTCACATGACACGAAGTGTTAACAGACACTTCAAAAATAAATAAGTCTTCTAGGATTTGTTTTGTTTTATGTTTTTGTTTTCATTTGTTTGTTTTGGGTAAGGATGAAAAGTTTATTCAAATCAGCAAGAGCAGAGAAGGAAATTTGACAGGAGGCAGAGGTGTTTCATGAAACGTGAAGGCTGAAAAGGACAGTATGCCCCACCCACGATGGACTGCCCCACAGCAAAGGCACTAGCAGAGGTCCCCACGTTCATAGGTTGGTGTTTCCCATCCATAAAATGGCCACACATCCGGGCCCTACATCACTTCCAAGCTGCGCTTGTGTTTCCATCTCAAATTACCAAGAGAGAATATATATGACTGGTCCAAATCAGAGAAGATTTTTATGTCTGGTGGTGGTGGCCGAGTGTCTTGATTTAAGATGTTAACTGACACTGAAGCTAAGCTCCCCTCACAATATTCTCTAGAAGATTTAAGTGTATGTCAAAATTTCTTTTTATTTGTCTATTTTTAATATCTTTCAGGTACCATGTACAGGTACTCTGAAGACTACATTCCCAGGTATGTAGAAAATAAGTTATGTATTATGACTCCCAACTAATAAGGGGGCATAACAAATGCTATATTGCTTATAGGTTTGGCTCAGGGATGTCACATTTGGGTAAAAATAAAATGAAAAGTGAGTTTTAATTACTTTTACTCCTCTCTGAAGATCAAAAGCTATAATGTTATTATCTTCCTTAGTTATTTACTTATCCTGAGTCAATAAGAGAGCTGGTTAAGGAACAAAATGAGACTCTAACCTGGTATCTACAGAATTCTTGTCAATTTCAGATGGATCTATCCTAGATTATGAATCAGATCAGATTGTAAGATTGCAGTCTAATTATATATGGAATTGTGGGGTCCCTAAGAAACCAGGGTGGAAAAGAAATCTGGCAATACCTAAATAAAATTTAAGATATATATACATGCATACTTAGATAAGGATGCTTTGTGGTGTGTTGCTTTTGAGAGTAATGTCAATCAGTGGGGAAATGTGATAAATCAACCCTAAAATAATATATGGTTACAGATATAACGTATTCGCTTTAATATCTGTTGACTTCATTGTAGAGAAATTTGTATTTTTTTTTTTACACAAAAGAAGGTTTACAGCATAAATCATAGCAAAGAATTTTCATTTTCCTCCACAGTATATTTTGGCCCAAATGTGTTATTAGATTGGAGATTTCTCCTTTAGGATAAAAAACATCTAAATATAGAGAATTTCCTAGAGGACTCTTCAAGACCTTTCTGAAATGGTAGACTGAAAGGCAGAAAGGTCTTTCACAAACACAGAGCTTTCTCACTGGGTAGGATAAGATTATAAGCTTTCTGTTAGCCTCTAAAAGGTCTTTTTAAAATTTTTCTCCATGTGGAAATATCTCTGACATTCAGGATGTAGGCTGCAGGCAGATTCACACAAAGAAGAAAATCTTTATTTTTATGATTTACCATTGGATTCTATAACAGGAGATAATTTTCAATGCATTATCTCATATACAGAGAGATTTGCTGATTTGGTTACAACAAACAACATGACAAAGAAAATCCATTATGGATTTTCCATGTGAAAGTTAATCTCTTGGACAATTGATTTGATACTTGTCATTTGAAAGGCAATTAAGATGCAATGTGATAGAAAGTCTAGTGATTTGATCATTCTGCTAAAGACTGGGTTGGTACTCTTGGATTGGGATGGTAAGAGTCAGAAGGGAAAATTGGTAAAATATCCATCTCATAGTAAGTGGGCTCTTACCTATAGGGCAATTGTGAAAAAGAAGTTGGCTCTTTTATAACATTCATTCATTAATTCATTCATTCAATAAGTATTCGTTCAACAAATAGGAGTTGTGTTAGACAAGAGATGCAAAGACGGGAAGATGCAGATTGTCCCTCCTGGATTTAGTAATCTATTATCTATTGTAATAAATCTCAATTTAGGCATAATTTGAATATACAATGCAGAATTTACCTATAACAAGTGGCTGGCATGTTAATTATGCATGTACTTCACAGCTTGTCTATTTCTGGTTATGTAGTTTGGGAGCCAAAGTCACCTTTGTAGGAAGGGCATGGAGGCTCCAGGAAAAAACAAGCAAACGTGAAACTATTTCCAGTCATTAAAACTTCAACATTAAAACAGCAAGTGGAAATAAAGGCTATCTTTCTTAGGTAGAAGTAAAATTAGTGATGTCCCTCAGTTCTTAGATGGTTTGAGGCTACGGCTCCCCATTGAACTCTCTCTGCCCTTACTCAACATTGGCTTAGGTGGGAAGCCATGCTTCTCTGATCTTATCTTCCTGCTTCCCCAAATTCCTGCCCTTCCTGCACTGTAGGTCAAAAATGTGATCACTTTAAGGACAATGTAGCATCTATATGTAACAGAAAGTCAGGTACACACTTCCTGGTAGTTACCCAAGGGCCACTTTATTTTTCCTTTAAAACATAATTCTAGGGGCACCTGGGTGGCTCAGTCAGTTAAGTGTCTGCCTTAAGGTCATGATCCCAGGGTCCTGGGATCAAATCCTGCATAGAGCTACCTGCTCAGTGGGGAGCCTGCTGCTCCCTCTTCCTCTGCCCCTGCTTGTGCTCTCTCTCTGTCAAATAAATAAATAAAATCTTGAAAAAAAATCTTTAAAACATAATTCTACACAGTTCTGGTCTTTAACTCTGTGTCAGGAAGATAAGACATTGGGAATATCATGGATTTGAGATCTGGACAATTCTGGATTTTAATCAAACTCATAATTACTAGGCTTGGAGTTTTAGCAAAATGAGCATTGGTGAACTTCAGTTGTATCATCTGAAAAATACAGATTATAATGTAACACTTCCCTTACAAAGCATAGTCAATTAAAAAAAAGATAATGCTTTGTCAGATGAAAATTAAGGTCTAAGAAAATTCCTGCCCATTTGCTGTATATTTATCCTCTAATTTAGGAAATCAGTTCAGGTTTACAACTACTTTAAATTTATCCTGACTCCTCAGTTTCAGAGTCTCTCTCAAAAACCTTAGGACAGATTCCCAGCAGTTTTTGCATGCTCTGCTCCTGGGTGGCACTGAAAGGTGCTTTTATGACAAAGCATAACTCATCTTAGCCATTTTTCTACCTTAAGATGATTTCTTGGATTTCCAGAGCTCTGCAAGCTCCTTTCACTTCCCTTCTTTACTAAATACACTAACCCTGGACCTCACTTTTTGTCTCAGCTGTCCTCCTCACCTGAAGATGTTTATGACAAGAGAATTTTTTTAAAAAAAGATTGTATTTATTTATTTGAGAGAGAGAGAGAGAACTAGCACAAGCAGGGGAAGGAGCAGAGGGAGAGGGAGAAGCAGGCTCCCTGCAGAGCTCAATTTGGAGCTTTCCGTCCCAGGACGTGGGATCATGACATGAGCCAAAGGCAGACGCTTAACGGCTTAACCGACTGAGCCACCCAGGCACCCTGACAAGAGAACTTCTGGGTAGCCTTCCCAGACATCTGAGATTTCCAAGTGGATATGCAGATGAAGCCCTCACTGTGATCACTGCCATGCTTGTAACCAAAATAGCTACAAGTTTTCCAGCCTTCTGTTTATTTGTTTTAATGTACAAATAACCGTTAGCCAAGCTCCATCCCTGTGTGACTGCAAGATGCCAGTCCCTTCTTAAGTATTGTTTCTTAAGAATCCTTGAGAAGTATGGATAGGTTCCAGAAACCTTATTCTCAATTGTCTTTTTGTCACCCCTAGCTCTGTGTCACTGCTCTCAGTGTCTTTGTCCATGTCTTTAGAATTCTTCATGCTGGCAGATATTTCTCGTCTCCTTTCCCCAAAAACTTTGGCAAAAGACCCTTCATTTTAAGTACTCCAAAGCACTGGCAATATAAGCTCCTTGTGTTTAAGAGACTTTACAAAGAAGTGGATATACTAGAAGAAAACTGGAACACTGATCAAGAGAATAAAAATTTAGTATTAAGTAATATTAGATATCATTGCTCTGAAGGTCCATTAAGCAACCTCCTCACTGGAAACACCAATGGATTCACTTCTTAGTCTCCAACCATATAAAGCTAGTACTGAGGTTTGTACGCTTCCCCAGGACCAGGGGTCTATATATGGTCCTCTTACCCCAAGTTCAAGACACCTACACCCATGGCATGCTCCCTACCAAAGAAAGCAAAAAGTCAGTGAGCATGTACTCAGAAACATATCCCTCCAGCAACCTTCTCTTTTCTCCTACATCATTGCTTTTTCTGTCCCTTTTGTATTATTCTCATCAATATATAACAGTTTTGTTTCAAACCAGAAAGAAAGAAAGAAAGAAAGAAAGAAAGAAAGAAAGAAAGAAAGAAAGAAAGAAAGAAAGAAAGAAAAAGAAAGCTTTCTTGATACTAGATTGCCTACAGCTACCTCTCCTTTGCTCTGTACCCTTTATAGTAAAACATGAAGCTTCCATCTACATTCTGCCCATATTTGCTGGCTTCTCCTCCTCTTTTTTTTCTTGAACCTATTCTATTCAATTTTCTGCTTTCCATAATCTGCCAGCTCAGCTCTTGTCAAGGTCACCAGTGAAATCCACATGGTCAAATCTTAGTGTCTTCGCATGCGGTCTATCTTGTAGCATTTGACACATTGACACTCTCTCCTTCTTGAAACAGTTACTTCTCCAGGCTCTGGGTCCTCTCATCTATAGTCTTCCTCCTCGCCAGTGGCTCCTTGTCCTTTGCTGACTCCTGACCCTTTGACATCAGAGTGCCCAGGGCTCATCTAATGAACCTCTTCTCTATCTATACTCCTTCCAGAAAGTAGTTTTATCTTTTCTTATGGCTTTAAATAACATTTATACCCCAATGGAGCCCAAGCATATATATCTGCCAATTTAAAGAAAAACCTTTTAAGCCAATCAAGGTTAACACCAAAAACAATTTCTAACAGACCCCTAAGCTTGCTCTTTCCTCAATCTGACAACTTTCCAGCCGCTTAAAATAGCTTTATTTAGTTTTGTAGAAATATCTTTCATTTTTCTTTGGATATTGGAGCCCTACATTTATATCATAGAATTTCAGAGTTGAAAAGAACAATAGCGATTAAATAGTTTAATAAACTTGTTTTATAAGTAAGGAAATTGAAACTCAGAGAATTTATGTCCAAAGCCACTCAGATAGAAGTAATGATTTTTTAAAAATTAAATTCACTTAATCTATTTAGATTATGAAGTATTTAAGCATTTTTCTAAAAGGACTTCACAATAAAATGACGATGAAATTAAAACTTTAGAAATAGGGACTAAGAAAAATATATGTGAAAGTAGAAAATACTAAAAGATACAATTAATATTATTTTAAATTTTGGAGTGTCAGTAAATGTGCTTATTGGTCAGAGGGCCATTTCAGACATGTTCAGAGCAATGCGCTCGCCTCTGGTATATGGCTTATTTATTAATCTATTTTTCATGGTAATTGATCTTCCACATAAAACACTGCCAGACATTTGTGCTTAAAGTTTATTAGATATTTGCAATAGGCTGGAGCTGTTTGGCATTGCTAAGTAAAAATATATTTTTTTAATTTGTTGGTTAGGCAACTGTTCCTTTATAATAGTTTATTTGGGATGATTAATCATTTGAGACCTGCCTGTAGACACAAGGCACGGCATTATAAATCACATCTTATTTTCATTCATAGGGAATGAAATGATATTCATTTTTTGGACATGATTTATCATTTGCAGGTTGTATCTGTTATCTGTGTGAGCTAGGAAAATGGATGGGTTGCCTTATTAAAAATTCTTCACCTTTTGCTATTATATTCTCTGCATAGCCAGAGAAAAACCATGAACAAGAACTACTCCACATCCCAATATTAAGCTGTACTGAATTACTGATGGAAGGAAAGGTTACAGATGAGTTCCTTTGTTATCAGAGAAAAGAAATACATGCCAGCATCTGGACTTTTCAAGCCATTTCACCCAAGTATCATTTGATCTGTTTTTTTTAGGACACCTACTTACTATTTACACATACTGTGTCTTCTTCCAGAAGCATAGGGAGTAGTATAGGTGGTATGCCTTGAGCTAAGTGTTTTTTCTTTGCAGGCAATTCCTCCAGTTCTCGGTGATCATAATCTCAAAGTTAAAGCAGTTGCTACTCTTTTATGAAATGCCAGTCTCACTGCTGATCTGTTCCTCTGTTCCCAGCCTGCCATTGTGAAAGCTGGTCACCAGGGCCATTGTCGTCTGGTGACAATGACAGGATGTCTAATCCTAAAAGGGTTTCTCAGATGAAGCTGTAAGGAAATTTAATCGAACATCAAGAGCAAACAGTATTCAGGGTTTTTGGACCAGACTTGCATTACAATCCTAGCACTGCTAGTTACTGTCTTTGTCTTTGGACAATTTAACTCTAGGAGTTACAAATTCCTTATATGCACAGTGGGGATTTAAAAAAAAAATAAGTATCTCAGAGTTGTTGTGAGGGCTGAGTGAGCACCAGCATAAAGAAAAGCTTTCAGAATTGGTACTTATTGCAGGCATTACACATAAGGCTAGGGAAAATATGTTAATCTATCTATCTGACTCTCAGACTTCCCATCTATAAAGTGGGAAATAATATTTTTGCAGAATTTCCCTAGGACTTTGGTATAATGTATATAAAACATTTAACACACATCTGGATGTAATAAGAGGTGATCAATCATTTTATGACATCTGGACATCTGCCAAGCTGGGTCTGTAGTATCTCTTTGGTCTTGTATTTTTTAAGCATCATTTTCAGTTAGTATTTACTTAGTAAACATAGTTTTAGGGGATTATTCAGAGTGATATTCTGGGCAAGTAAACTGGCAGTACAATGTACAGGTAAGAGTACGGATAACCTCAGTTCTAGTCCCAGCTCTGCCACTTACTCTTCTTCTGACCTTCAAATTACATGACCTCTCTGTGCCTCAAATTCCTTATCTATAAAATGGGGATGTGATAGTGCCTGTCTGGTCGGATTTTTGTTAGAATGGAATAAAGGAATATAGAAAATGCAGTTGAAGTAGCATCTGACAAATATAAGTGCTAAGTAAGTATTTGCTATTGTTATTTCCTGAAAGGTCCAAAAACACCTGTTCAAATGTATATACACACACAATGCATGTAGGCATTCATGTACTTTTGCATCCATTCACTTGTACATAAACATATCTACCTTGGTTGGCTGAGGATAAATAAGAACATGCAATCATATATTGAATTTAGCTGAGAAATTAGTTAAGAACTATGTGTTAAGTGGATTCTAATAAGATAAATTATTTTTCATTATTATAGGGAGGATGACTATTATATTGAAGATACACCAATTTATGGTAACTTAGATGACATAGTCCCAGGTAAGTTTTTTTTTTCCAAAAATTATATTTATCTATAAATTAATATCCATCCCCTTAATTCCACAGCATTTGAGGTGGCTTATTTTTGGTTGCAATCACATTTAAATATCCCAATGGTAACCATAGGTTCAATAATGTTTAGCATATTATTTAGTATATATTCCAAAGCTGCATATTATAAATTGTATTGCAACATCCTGTTTTTCTATATTTTCTTCATTTTACTGTAGTAGAAATGTGAATACAGGAGACTCTATTACTATGAATTTTGACACACACAATTCAATGAAATAAAGCTATTTCTAGAACAGAAAATGGCTCAGGGAAAGAGCTTTGCACTCTGTACAAAAGCAAATCTACAGTGAATAATCTGAAACAAGGAGCATGTTCTCTGGTTTCCCTTGTTTTAACTGCTCATGTTAAGCAGAGAACCTAGGGCCACATTGATGGCAAGTGGGGAAAGAGAAGAACTAAATTACTACTGACTAGGTTATACATTTTTTGTTCTTAGGTAACAAGTACTTTTCAATTCCCAGCATCCTTTATTACTTGAAACATCCCAACCACCCCAAAACAAAATGCCACTAAATTCCTTAAAGCAGACAATCATGATCTGATCCCAGAGTTCTGATGAGAGAAGCCAGGAGGCTAAATGCTAGCATTTAACCCCATCCTTGCACCCGCAAGCATTTCACTTCATTCGTGAATTGGGGGTTAACAGAGATTTCCAGAAATGGACTAAACTCTCTGAATCTCTGTATATCAAATCTAAGCTATCTAAATGTCTGTATATGCAATTCTCCTAAAGTTAGGAATGTGAGAATATTAAAGGATTCAAAATTTATTTAATTAAAAAAATGTATTTAATCTTTGTCTTTCCCCTCCTTTTAAAGTATCTTCTAATCTCTAGACTCCGAGAAATCAGAACTATTTTTTAGGACTATCCTGTTAAAAATAATTTGCCCTCCTGTTTCACCTTGCAGAATCATCATGCCTACCTGTAATATTTGAGGTTTCAATTCTTCCATACTCTGGTGATACAAAGCCCACCATATCTGCAATTTCCATATCTGAGGGAGCATAGGTGCCACCCACATGTTCTGATTTAGTAATTTTAAGAATAGGGTTTAGGAATTTGCTACTTAACAAATTTCCAGATAAGTCTAATATATGTTTTCCATGGACCATGCTTCGAGAAACATCATTCTTCTGTGTTGCTTTTCAGAAAGGGTTGAATGATTATAAGATAACTTGCACTGTAGTAAATATATCTTTTTTTCTATGGGATCAAATCAATGCCATCCACATTTCTGCCAGGCAACTGGCCATCCTACAAGTCACTTTCTCTCTTCTCCCTTTCAAACAGGCACATCTGGGGGAAGAAAGGGAGGGATGGTTTAATAAGCATGTCCCCACAGGATGAAATGACTGCAGGTCTGCTGGCTATTGGACACTGCACAGAAACCCTAAATACTTAGGACCAGCATTACAGAGCTCCAGACCCCTCCCCCCAAACATCTTGGATGTGCTGTCACTGATTTATGGGACAAAAAACATGACCTAAACATTCTTTTTCAAAAATAGAGGTGTTTAAATGCCTCTGAGTAAAACTTCTTACTCGTGGGTAAAATGACCAAATTGCAATCATCGGCACATGTGCACTGCGCTGTACCACTGTGCACCATTTGCAATCGCACCCAAATAGAAGCAAACACATGGGATCTCTATAACATCCAAATGGAAGCTTAAGTTGAGCCCATCATGTCCTGCAATGGCATAAATTAATATGATCTAGTCTTTATCCCAAGTGACCTTCTTTTGTCTTATTATTAACTCCATGGGGTAAAAGACTTCTTCACATTCTGATCTGCGGAAAATGGTTTGTGCTTCCTTACTTTTTTGCATCTCCACAAAAAAAACAAGCCGAATGATTCTTGGGGATTTCACATATACAGCTAAGTGTGGTTTGGGTCATGTATTTTTATTTGTGCCAGCATTTTTTTCATTTTTTCATTGTAAATCGTGATCTTTTCAATTCTCAAGAACCAGTGGATGAAAATTGCTATGAACAAATGAAAGCTCAACCAGAGAGATATACAAATGAACTGCAAGAAGCCACCCCACCTGCACAGGTGAGTTTCGTTGTCTGTATTAAGGGTCAAGCTCAGCCTAGATCACAGCACGGCTGCATGTTTCAAGAATATAAGAGCAGCACATTCTGATTCACATCTGAAGCAGTCTGATATTTTACAGGCCAGATCAGTGTCAAGTTCTGGGACCTGAGCTCTAAAGGGAACCTCAAAGGCAAATAAACGGCACTCAGAACCACACGCAAAAAGTCAAAATTTTGTACCATTACAAAGCCAATAGGTTGAAGGAAAAAGTGGATTCTCTTAACAATTAAGCTTTTTCTTTCAGATTGAAAAAAATTATGTACATCACAAAGATAAACATAAAAGTTGACACATATATAATGCTCATAAGACCTAGTTGTCAGGAATTTATGGGGGTAGTGGGAGAAGGGGAGAAGGAAGGAGAAGAGAGAAAGAGACAGTGCTTTAGTTAAAAGATAAATTAGCTGGATATAAAAGACCATACTTCTATTTTATAAGGCAAATGAGTGTAAATTTTAACACAAGTTCTATGGCTGTGGGTTAATGGCAAGAGATTTTCACATGGCTTGTGCAGGGTGAGGTAAGATAAAAATGCAAGCAGAAACATATGAAAACCCAAGAAGAAACAGATAGTTTTTCCTTTTCCTACCACAATCAGTTCCACCTCCTCAGACATAGCACTGACTTCATCAGAAACCATTCACAATTCTTCATCTACATGCTGTTGAAATGTTATAAATTTGTTAAAAGAGTTCTTCCTTTCCATCCTAGATCTTGTCCCTTCAATTATGTGTTCTCTTGTTACTCCCTGAAATAGTGAGAGGGCCAGCCAGCATCTTCTACGTGGTCCTTATGTGTCAGGCCTTGTCATATGTTCTTTATATGTATTATCGTTTTAGAGTTTTATGAGGGAAACAGCATTATTTCTTCCATTTGACAGAGGCTTGAGAAGGATGAAAAACTTGCCCTAAAGCGCTCAGGTACTAAGTAGAAAGAGAATCTAAACTTAGTCCTAACAGAAAATATTTTCTTCCCTAAGATGGGTCACATCTTGAAAACTTCCCATTAAGATAGAATTTTTCTCTTTTCCTCGATATGAATCCACCAAGAAATCAGAATTCTTGAAGTTTTTAAGAAACCAAGATGTGGTAAGGTTTAAACAGATTATGAAGTCACTTTCTGATGCACAAATCTGTCACCTGATGTGTGATTAATGGTAAAAAATTTTTTAGATAAAAGGTATGAAAACCTGCATGTTCTAATATACCTGCTAAATCCAATATAATAAAGAGAAACCTCTTAGAGAAGGCTAAAATATAACCACACCATCTGAAATGTAGAGATTCACAGCACCTTAATTGTAAAAGAGCTGAAAATTCATAATAAAAGTTGCTATTTAGTACATATGAATTGTGGTACATCTGGGTTTTACTCAAGTGGAAATTGTGCAAAGCTTAAAATGTCTTTAAAAGCCTGCTATTTTATAAATTATGTATTTAAAGATACTTCTAAGGAGATTAGTATTTATTCTTTTATACCCTTCTCACAAATTTAGTTTCACAAATTAAACATAATTTCTTTATATTTGCTCAATTCCATTTTATTAGAATGATCATGATCATCAAAACCACTACCCGGTTTGCTACTACAATACTTACTTTGGTCAATTACAAGAGCACTCTACAATATTATGCAGAAAGCTTTATGGATAAAGTGACTATTTGTTGGGAAAAGAAATAAACTCCTTGCCCTTTAAAAATGATGTGCACAGTTCAGTAGTTGTAATTTCAATATCTATGTCTACCATTAACTAAGAAGAGTTCATCAGGAAACCTAATAATAAAATGAGTCCACAGAGTTCCTGTATCATAAAACAAAGTGAGGGATACAAGTGTGAGCTTGTACCTCTCCTCTTCATGTTCCAGTCTCCCGCTGATCTTGCCTTTCCCTCCTATGTCAGAAGTATCCACTCTCCTTTCCTAAGCCAATACCAATTTATGCTCTTGATCATTTCCTCCATTGCTTTCAAGATCTTGCACCTTCAATTATTTAATTTGTCTCCATTTTCGTTTTTTTCTTTAAAGAATCATTACGATTTACCTATCAATATGCAAAAATCACCCCAATATTTAAAAACAAAAACAAACAAAACAACAAAATTTGCCTTCTGCCTGTGTTTCTCTTTAATTCTTAAACTGATTCTTACTTTCCTCTACTGTTTCCATAGATACACAATCTTTTACTCCTGGCTATATTTTTTCCACCCATACACTCGACTGAAACCATTCTCTGGAAGTCACAAGTGACTCTTCATGTACAATCTGTGATCCTTTCTCAGGACTCACATTCTTTGAATTCTGCAACACTTGATAAAGTTGACCAACTGTTGACCAAACATACATTATTTGAAATGCTTTTAGTTATAAGTACAGAAATAAAGATCTCCAAACCCAGCCTGAAACAAGCTCAAAGGGAACCTGGGAACAGGCAGGCAAGAAGGAAATAAAAGGGGAAGATGGAAAACTATAATTTTTGCCAGATGCCAGTCACAAAAATGGATACTGTCATCTTTATACTTCTGAATCTTTATACTTTATACTTCTGAACTTCAAAAATGTAGAAAAAGTGGGGATTTTTGTGGGTACCATCAAATGACCAGTTATTAAACATATGCAAAATAGATTTTGAGATTCATTAAATTCCTTCCTATTATGTTTATTCCCAGCTTAACAAATTGGAGTATTGTCACTTGGTGAAAGCAACACAGGGCAAGAGCTACCTAAGGTGAAGTCAGGGGGAGAGGCACATGAGAGTCCATCTAAAATGTTCATGTATATTTTGCGTATAAAAATAAAAATACACACACAAAAATTTCATCTAAGCATTTTTCTACTCAAAAGTCTTGAGTTGACTATTGTTTTTTGTTGTCATCCTACCTGGCCAATTTGGCAAAACAAGGTAGCCAAAGCCCAGAAAACAAGCTGCTTGTTTTTTATAGATCTTAGAAATTCCCAGAAGTCATCAAAGTTAAAGAATGAGATAACAACAAAAAGTTAACATGCCTTTCTTTTTAGGCAACTGAGGAACCACAGATGTTCTATGCCTCACTGGATCACAACTGTAAGGGGAAGCACAGGAAGCCCAAGAAAGAGAATAGTTATTTGTTAGACAAGGATGAAGATGAGCAGTTACATGCTGTGGATGCCAGCCTTTCTAAAACCACTTCAGTAGACAATTTCCCACTTGAGAGCCAGGAAATAGAGGAAAATGTTCATGATGATCCCATCAGACTGTTTGGATTGATTCATGCAAAGAGAGAATCTATAAACTAGCTGGACTATGATCTAGCTCAATAATCCCACTCTTACTGGAGATGTTTAAAAAAAAAATCCCTATATGACACAAGATTTGGGAGCGTGACGATCTAAATCATTTATTAGTGGGATGGTGGCTTACCTCTTATCCAGAGCTTATGTTCTTGCAAACCAAATGTAATGCCATGAAAATTAGTTATTTGAATTTGCTTACCAAATGCCTAAGTAGTAAAATGTAAAATAAAATCAAGTTTGCAAATTGAACCTAATTACGAAGTCACAACTTCACCAACAATATTTAATACCCTGTGAAATAAACAAAAAAAAATGTTTTAAGCATAAGTATACTCTAGAACATGTTGAAAGAAAAATAAAAGCCACCATTTAAAAAAATATTTTTCCTTTTTCATCCATGGAACACCCCTTAGTTGAAAGAAATTTCTGATTGAAAGACATGGGACATTAAATATATTTCTACAAGAAGTGGAAGAGTCTTCTTAAGAAGTATTGTTCCCACATGGAAGTATCTTTATTGCTTTTTAAAATTGTTATAAAGTTAATGCATGCTCCTTATAACAATAAACAGATATAAAAAAGAATTTGGATATTCCACTAGCCAGAGATAATTACTATGAGCAACTTTCCATATGTACATACATCAGTTGTCTCTTTCTTTTTTTCTCTTTTACCAAAAAAGGGAGTGATTATTTTACACATATTATTTAAACTTTTCCCACTTAATATATTGGTGATTTATTTTCCTTATTTTTTTAACTATAACTAAATACAGTTACATATTATAATTTCAATGCCTGCATAGCATCTCACGGATGACTACATTAGAATTTATTCAAATAATTTGAAAGTACATTTAGCTCATTTTCAAGTTCTGTTTTTCACTTTTACAAATAATATTTCAATGAGAATACATTTCCACACGGGTGTAAGTACTTACCTGACTTCTCGAGGCTAAATGCCTGGGAAAAGAATTGCTACTTCAAAAAGTGTACATGGTGAGTATCCATAGAATATATTTCTAAAAGGTCAAGAGTTTGATCAAGGTATGTGTCCAACTTAAATTCCTAACCTGCCCTCCAAAAAGTTATTTTTAAAAAAATCTTTCTGTTATCTTTCTCCATTTGGAATAGAAGTTTAATTGGGTCTCAAGTCATCACTGACCAAGGACAGTGTACATGTGAGCTGTCAGTCCTGCCCTCTAACCAGAGCTTAGTGGATTTCATTCATTCTTCTTCAGTTCTCTGTTGAGCTCCCAGTGTAGTGTAGGCACTAAGTTAGATACTCGTGTACAACGAGGGAAACAGAGGTAAAACAAGGTAGGCCCTGTCCCCATGGAACTATAAACATGTAGAAAAGATGAGTATCAGGTTAATAAAGTATCAGTACTAGTAAAAAAAATATAATTAAGAAAATAGAATGAGAAATAATAATGGAGAGAAGGACATCTCTGAAGAGAAAATTTTAATTCTGAGAACTGAACAATGAGGAGTGACCCATGTAAAGAGAGAGGAAGGAAGAGCATGTATGGAAGAGTTCTATCCATATTTGGAAGTACCAACTTCTGTCAATAATTGTTTTCCATTATGAACTGGCATAGAATTAAATGTCAATGCTAGAGTAAAATATTTCAAGTTGTCCACAATGTCATAAAAAAATCGAAAAAATATTAATGTCTAAGGGCAGAAGAATAAGAATCAGGTTTCTGATTTTAGAGAAAAACCATGAAAACATAAGAAATAATAATTAATAAGTATATATTGACTTTAAATTTTAAAAATATTTGCTATCATGTATTTGTGTTACATTTCTATACATACCATGGTTCAGTAAAAATAAAGTTTGATTGTATTTTTGGCAGTTACTTTTTCCCATAACTAATCTACATCATTCACTTATATTATTGACCTAGCTCCTAAAGATATTTGCATTTTTTGCCTCTGGTTTATACCATTTGAATTCCACTCAATATTTTGAGTTTTACGTATCAAATGTACTTGATGACTGATAATTTGGAAGGTTTTAACTACAAATTTAACTTCCTTAATAAATAAAAGACTATTCAAGTTATCTATTTCCTGTTGAGTGAATGTGGTAGTTTGTGTCTTTTGAGGAATGTGTCCCTCTCATTTAAGTTGTTTAATTTATTAGCATGAAGTTGTTCAAAATATTCCAATACTGTCCTTTTAATATCTGAAGAATCTAGTAAATTTAACTTCTCTTTGATGCTTCTTTTTCCCCCCTCATCTGTCTAGTTAGAGATTTATCAACTTTTTTATTTCCTCAAAGAACCAGTTACCATTCACATAATTTTTCTGTTGTTTTTATATTTTCTGTTTCATCAATTTGCCCTCTGGTTTATATTATATTATTTCTTCTGTTTGTTGTATTTTCATCTGTTCTTTTTTTAGCTTCTCAAGGTGGAAGCTGAGGTCAGTAATGAGACTTTTCTTCTTGTCTAAAATGGGCATTTGTTTTCATAAATCTCCCACAAATTTTGATATATTGTGTTGTTATTTTTATTTCAAATATTTCTAATTTCCCTTTGATTCCTTCTTTGGCCTATTGGTTATTTAGAAGTGTATTATTTACGCAAACAATGAATCATGGAACACTACATCAAAAACTAACAATGTAATGTATGGTGATTAACATAACATAATAAAAAAAAATCCAGTTCATTTATCCCATTAAAAAAAAAAAGAAGTGTATTATTTAGTTTCCAAGTATTTGAAGAGTTTCCAGATATCTTTTTGTTATTGATTTCTAATTTAATTCCACTGTGGTAAGAAAACATATGACTTGAATCCTTTTAAATTTATTGATGCCCAGAATATAGTCTATCTCAGTGAATGATGATATGCACTTGAAAAGAATGCATAGTCTATTTTTGTTAGATAGAGTATTCTCTAAATGCCAATTAGGTTAACTCGGTTGATCAAGCTTTTCAAGTCTTCTATATCCTCTCTATTTAAAATGCATTTTTATAGGCAGCATATAGTTTATTTTGCTTTTTTAATCCAATCTGATAATCTCTGTCCTTTAACTGAAGTATTTAGACCATTCTCATTTAATGCAGTGATTGATATGGTTGGGTTCAAAGCAATACTCTTGATCTCTGTTTTCTCTTAGTCTCCTCTATTCTTCATTCATATTTTCCTCTTTTTATGATTTCTATATTACAATTGACACTTGAACAATACAAGGGTTAGAGGAACAACCCCCCACACAGTCAAAAATCCACATAAAACTTTTGACTCCCCCAAAACTTAACCACTAATAGCCTCCTGTGGACTGAAAGCCTTATCAATAAACATAAACAGTCGATTAACACATATTTTGTATGTTTTATGTATTATATACTGTATTCTTACAATAAAATAAGCTAGAGAAAATATTATTAAGAAGATCACAAGGAAGAGAAAACACATTTACAATACTGTACTTTATTTATCAAATAAAAAACTCTGCATATAAGCAAACCCACGCAGTTCAAACCCACGTTGTTCAAGGGCCAACTGTACATTGGTATTATTTTATGACTCTTTTTTATCTTCATGGATGGATTATTAGTTAGAAATCTGTTGTGTCATTTTAGTGATTGCTTAGGGTTTATAATAAACATCTTTCTTTAAGATTTTATTTATTTATGGAGAGAGAAAGAGAGAGCAGGGAGGGGAAGGAGAAGCAGGCTCCCCACTTGAGGAGGGAACCCCAAGCCGGGCTCCATCCCAGGACTCTGGGATCATGACCTGAACTGAAGGCAGATGCTTATCTGACTGAGCCACCCAGGCACCCCTAAAATAAACATCTTTAACTTACCACAGTCTACATTCAAATGATATACTACTACTTTGGTATAGTATAAGAACCTTAAGACAGTGTACTTCTCTTTCTTCTGACTTTTGTGCTCTGGGTTTTATTTATTTTACACATTGTTACTATTTTTCCCTTAATAAGGAATTATCCTTGTTATTTCCTTTAATAAGGCCAATTCTTTTTTTAAAAAATTTAAATAATAATAAATATAGTAATGTTTATCCCTTTAGTTAACATTTCCAGAACTCTTCAATCCTTTGTGTAGATACAGGCTTCTATCTAGTATCATTATTCTTCAACTTAAAGGACTTTCTTAAACCCTTTTTTAGAACAGGTCTGCTGGTGATGAATGCCTCCAGCTCTTACATATCTGAAAAAGTCTCTACTTGCTTTCATTTTGAAAGCTATTTTCTCTGGGTAAAAAAATTTATGGTTGAGTTGACTATAGATTTCTTTCAGTAATTTAAAGATACTGCTTTCTCAGTTACATTTTTCTGAAGAAAAAATGTAGTGTCATATTTGTCTTTGTCCCTCTGTTATTTCTTATTTTCTCTGATTGTTTTAAGATTTTCCTTCTCACTGGTTTTAAACAATATGCCTTGGAGTAGTTTTTGTTTGTTTGTTTTTATGTGTCTTGTGTTAGGAGATTGTTGAGGATCTTGATTCTGTGTATTTATAGTTTTCATCAAATATGGAGAAAAATATGACCAATATTTCTTTAAATATTTTTCCTGTCCCCCCCCCATTTTCAAGTTCTTCAATCACTTGCAAATTCTCCCACATTTCACTGATATGTTTATTTCAGTCTTTTCTCTGTGTTCCATTTTGGATAGTTTCTTTTGCTATGTCTTCAAGGTCACTAATCTTTGCTTCTAAACTGTTTATCTGCCAGTAATCCAAGATAGATACTTTTTAATCTCAGACAATTTGTTTTTATCTCTATAAATTCAGCTTGAGTAATTTTTTTTCATTTTCGCATCTCTGTCATACATGTCTAACCTTTCTTCTCACTTCTTGAACATATCACATGTAGCTCTAACAACTGTTATAATTTTTTTTTAATTTTATTCTTATGTTAATCCCCATACATTACATCATTAGTTATAGATGAAGTGTTCCATGATTCATTGTTTGTGCACAACACCCAGTGCTCCATGCAGAATGTGCCCTCCTCAATACCCACCACCAGGCTAACCCATCCTCCCACCCCCCTCCCCTCTAGAACCCTCAGTTTGTTTTTCAGAGTCTATCATCTCTCATGGTTCGTCTACCCCTCCGATTTCCTCCGCTTCATTCTTCCCCTCCCGCTACCTTCTTCTTCTTCTTTTTTTTTTTTAACATATATTGCATTATTTGTTTCAGAGGTACAGATCTGAGATTCAACAGTCTTGCACAATTCACAGCGCTTACCAGAGCACACACCCTCCCCAGTGTCCATCACCCAGTCACCCCATCCCTCCCACCCCACCCCCTACTCCAACAATACTCGGTTTGTTTCCTGCGATTAAGAATTCCTCATATCAGTGAGATCATATGATACATGTCTTTCTCTGTTTGACTTATTTCACTCAACATAATACCCTCCAGTTCCATCCACGTGGTTGCAAATGGCAAGATCTCATTCCTTTTGATGGCTGCATAATATTCCATTGTATATATATACCGCCTCTTCTTTATCCATTCATCTGTCGATGGACATCTTGGCTCTTTCCACAGTTTGGCTATTGTGGACATTGCTGCTATAAACATCGGGTGCACGTAGCCCTTTGGATCCCTACTTTTGTATCTTTGGGGTAAATACCCAGTAGTGCAATTGCTGGATCATATGGTGGCTCTATTTTCAACTTTTTGAGGAACCTCCATACAGTTTTCCAGAGTGGCTGCACCAGCTTGCATTCCCACCAACAGTGTAGGAGGGTTCCCCTTTCTCCGCATCCCCGCCAACATCTGTCATTTCCTGACTTGTTAATTTTAGCCATTCTGACTGGTGTGAGGTGGTATCTCATTGAGGTTTTGATTTGGATTTCCCTGATGCTGAGCGATATTGAGCACTTTTTCATGTGTCTGTTGGCCATTTGGATGTCTTCTTTGGAAAAATGTCTGTTCATGTCTTCTGCCCATTTCTTGATTGGATTCTTTGTTCTTTGGGTGTTGAGTTTGATGAGTTCTTTATAGATTTTGGACACTAGCCCTTTATCTGATATGTCATTTGCAAATAACTGCTCCCATTCTGTCGGTTGTCTTTTGGTTTTCTTGACTGTTTCCTTTACTTTGCAAAAGCTTTTTATCTTGATGAAGTCCCAATAGTTCATTTTTGCCCTTGCTTCCCTTGCCTTTGGCGATGTTTCTAGGAAGAAGTTGCTTTGGCTGAGGTCAAAGAGGTTGCTGCCTGTGTTCTCCTTTAGGATTTTGATGGACTCCTGTCTCACATTTAGGTCTTTCAACCATTTGGAGTCTATTTTTGTGTGTGGTGTAAGGAAATGGTCCAGTTTCATTCTTCTGCATGTGGCTATCCAATTTTCCCAACACCATTTGTTGAAGAGACTATCTTTGTTCCACTGGACATTCTTTCCTGCTTTGTCGAAGATTAGTTGACCATAGAGTTGAGGGTCCATTTCTGGGCTCTCTATTCTGTTCCATTGATCTATGTGTCTGTTTTTGTGCCAGTACCATACTGTCTTGATGATGACAGCTTTGTAATAGAGCTGGAAGTCCGGAATTGTGATGCCACCGGCTTTGCTTTTCTTTTTCAATATTCCTCTGGCTATGCGGGGTCTTTTCTGCTTCCATACAAAATTTAGGATTATTTGTTCCATTTCTTTGAAAAAAGTGGATGGTATTTTGATGGGGATTGCATTGAATGTGTAGATTGCTCTAGGTAGCATGGACATCTTCACAATATTTGTTCTTCCAATCCATGAGCATGGAACGTTTTTCCATTTCTTTGTGTCTTCCTCAATTTCTTTCATGAGTATTTTATAGTTTTCTGAGTACAGATCCTTTGTCTCTTTGGTTAGATTTATTCCTAGGTATCTTATGGTTTTGGGTGCAATTGTAAATGGGATCGACTCCTTAATTTCTCTTTCTTCTGTCTTGTTGTTGGTGTATAGGAATGCCACTGACTTCTGTGCATTGATTTTATATCCTGCCACTTTACTGAATTCCTGTATGAGTTCTAGCAGTTTTGGGGTGGAGTCCTTTGGGTTTTCCACATAAAGTATCATATCATCTGCAAAGAGTGAGAGTTTGACTTCTTCTTTGCCGATTTGGATGCCTTTGATTTCTTTTTGTTGTCTGATTGCTGTGGCTAGGACTTCCAATACTATGTTGAATAGCAGTGGTGATAGTGGACATCCCTGCCGCGTTCCTGACCTTAGGGGGAAAGCTCTCAGTTTTTCCCCATTGAGAATAATATTCGCTGTAGGTTTTTCATAGATGGCTTTTATGATATTGAGGTATGTACCCTCTATCCCTATACTCTGAAGAGTTTTGATCAGGAAAGGATGCTGTACTTTGTCAAAAGCTTTTTCTGCATCTATTGAGAGGATCATATGATTCTTGTTCTTTCTTTTGTTAATGTATTGTATCACATTGATTGATTTGCGGGTGTTGAACCAACCTTGCAGCCCAGGGATAAATCCCACTTGGTCATGGTGAATAATCCTTTTAATGTACTGTTGGATCCTATTGGCTAGTATTTTGGTGAGAATTTTTGCATCCATGTTCATCAGGGATATTGGTCTGTAATTCTCCTTTTTGATGGGGTCTTTGTTTGGTTTTGGGATCAAGGTAATGCTGGCCTCATAAAATGAGTTTGGAAGTTTTCCTTCCATTTCTATTTTTTGAAATAGTTTCAGAAGAATAGGTATTAATTCTTCTTGAAATGTTTGGTAGAATTCCCCTGGGAAGCCATCTGGCCCTGGGCTTTTGTTTTTTGGGAGATTTTTGATGACTGCTTCAATTTCCTTAGTGGTTATAGGTCTGTTCAGGTGTTCTATTTCATCCTGGTTCAGTTTTGGTAGTTGATACATCTCTAGGAATGCATCCATCTCTTCCAGGTTATCTAATTTGCTGGCATAGAGTTGCTCATAATATGTTCTTATAATTGTTTGTATTTCTTTGGTGTTGGTTGTGATCT
Source organism: Mirounga angustirostris (assembly GCF_029215605.1). NCBI lineage: Eukaryota > Metazoa > Chordata > Mammalia > Carnivora > Phocidae > Mirounga > Mirounga angustirostris. The sequence continues at coordinate 54,670,748 of NW_026991709.1, forward strand.
CTCCTCTTTCATTCATGATTTTGTTGATTTGGGTCATTTCTCTTCTCTTTTTGATAAGTCTGGCCAGGGGTTTATCAATCTTGTTGATTCTTTCAAAGAACCAGCTCCTAGTTTTGTTGATCTGTTCTACTGTTCTTTTAGTTTCTATTTCATTGATTTCTGCTCTGATCTTTATTATTTCTCTTCTCCTGCTGGGTTTAGGCTTTATTTGCTGTTCTTTCTCCAGCTCCTTTAGGTGGAGGTTTAGGTTGTGTACTTGAGACCTTTCTTGTTTCTTGAGAAAGGCTTGTATTGCTATATACTTTCCTCTTAGGACTGCCTTTGCTGCATCCCAAAGATTTTGAATAGTTGTGTTTTCATTTTCATTGGTTTCCATGTATTTTTTTAATTCTTCTTTAATTTCCTGGTTGACCCATTCATTCTTCAGTAGGATGCTCTTTAGCCTCCATGTATTTGAGTTCTTTCCGACTTTCCTCTTGTGATTGACTTCTAGTTTCAAAGCATTGTGGTCTGAAAATAGGCAGGGAATGATCCCAATCTTTTGGTACCGGTTGAGACCTGATTTATGACCTAGGATGTGATCTATTCTGGAGAATGTTCCATGGGCACTAGAGAAGAATGTGATTTCCGTTGCTTTGGGGTGGAATGTTCTGAATATGTCTGTGAAGTCCATTTGGTCCAGTGTGTCATTTAAAGTCTTTATTTCCTTGTTGATCTTTTGCTTAGACGATCTGTCCATTTCAGTGAGGGGGATGTTAAAGTCCCCCACTATTATTGTATTGTTGTCGATGTGTTTCTTTGCTTTTGTTATTAATTGCCTTATATAATTGGCTGCTCCCATGTTAGGGGCATAGATATTTACAATTGTTAGATCTTCTTGTTGGATAGATCCTTTAAGTATGATATAGTGTCCTTCCTCATCTCTTATTACAGTCTTTGGCTTAAAATCTAATTTGTCTGATATAAGGATTGCCACCCCAGCGTTCTTTTGGTGTCCATTAGCATGGTAAATGGTTTTCCACCCCCTCACTTTCAATCTGGGGGTGTCTTTGGTTCTAAAATGAGTCTCTTGCAGACAGCATATCGATGGGTCTTGTTTTTTAATGCAGTCTGTTAGCCTGTGTCTTTTGATTGGGGCATTTAGCCCACTTACATTCAGGGTAACTATTGAAAGATAGTTGGAATTTAGTGCCATTGTATTGCCTGTAAGGTGACTGTTACCGTATATTGTCTGTGTTCCTTTCTGGTCTATGTTGCTTTTAGGCTCTCTCTTTGCTTAGAGGACCCCTTTCAAGATTTCCTGTAGGGCTGGTTTTGTGTTTGCAAATTCCTTTAGTTTTTGTTTGTCCTGGAAGCTTTTTATCTCTCCTTCAATTTTCAATGACAGCCTAGCTGGATATAGTATTCTTGGCTGCCTATTTTTCTCATTTAGTGCTCTGAATATATCCTGCCAGTCCTTTCTGGCCTGCCAGGTCTCTGTGGATAGGTCTGTTGCCAATCTAATGTTTCTACCCTTGTAGGTTACATATCTCTTCTCCCGAGCTGCTTTCAGGATTTTCTCTTTGTCTATGAGACTCGTAAGTTTTACTATTAGATGTCGGGGAGTTGACCTATTTTTATTGATTTTTGAGAGGGGTTCTCTGTGCTTCCTGGATTTTCACGCCTGTTTCTTTCCCCAGATTAGGGAAGTTCTCTGTTATAATTTGCTCCATTATACCTTCTGGCCCTCTCTCTCTTTCTTCTTCTGGGATCCCAGTTATTCTAATGTTGTTTCGTCTTATGGTATCGCTTATCTCTCGAATTCTGCCCTCATGATCCAGTAGTTGTTTATCTCTCTTTTTCTCAGCTTCTTTATTTTCCATCATTTGGTCTTCTGTATTACTGATTCTCTCTTCTGCCTCATTTATTCTAGCACTTAGCGCCCCCATTTTTTATTGCACCTCATTAATAGCCTTTTTGATTTCTACTTGGTTGGATTTTAGCTCTTTTACTTCTCCAGAAAGGGTTTCTCTAATAACTTCCATATTTTTTTCAAGCCCAGCTAGTATCTTTAAAGTGATGATTCTGAACTCTAGATCTGACATCGTACTAATGTCCGTATTGAGTAGGTCCCTGGCAGTCGGTACTACCTCTTGTTCTTTTTGTTGAGGTGATTTTTTCCGTCTCGTCATTTTGTGCAGAGGAGAATAGATTATTGAGAGAACAAAATGCTAGCAGAGTAACCACGTCCCCAGAAAATATACTCTAAACAAATCAGAAAAGACCTGAAGCAGTGGGATAAGAAAGGGAAAGAGAGAAAAAAGAAAAAGAAAAAAAAGAAAAAGATAAAGATAAAAACAAAAACAAAACAAAACAACAACAAAAGAAAAACCAGAATGTGATCAAATATGATCTATATGGTATATAGATCAGTGCCACACACTAGATTTGGGGTGTATTTTGTTCTTTTAGAAGAAAGTGCCTCCCAAAATTTTAAAGAAAGAAAATCTTATATACGTACAAAAATAAGGGTTGATATGATGAAGGGATGGAATATGACTGTAAAATGGAAATTATAAAAAATTTTATAAAAGGAATTGATAAGAAGTTGTTTGAAAAAAGAAAGAAGAGGTTTTAAAAAAAGAAAAAAAAAGAAAAAAAAGGGGGGAGAGGATGTGATCAGGCAGGGGAATAGAAAACACCATATACTAGAGATTTAGGGTATATTTTAATCTGTTAGAAGAAACTATCTCAAAATTTTAAAGAGAGAACAACTTATATATATAAGCCAAAAATATGGGTAACTATTATGAAGGGATAGAATATGACTCTAAAAATGAAAAATAAAAATGTTTTTTTTTTTTAAAAAAAGGGATTGATAAGATGTTGGTTGAAAAAGGGAAAAAGAAAAATTCAAAAAGAAATAAAAAGACAAAAAAGACAGTTAAAAAAAATTAACTTTAAAAGACTAAAGAATCATGGTAAAAAAGCCATGATTTCTATGTGCAGTAGTCCCCTAGCGCTGGAGTTCCGCCGTTCTCATTGATCGGTAAACTTGGCCTTGGCTGGCTGTTCTCGCTGATCTTCTGGGGAGGGGCCTGTTGCCGTGGTTTCCAAATGTCTCTGCCGGAGGCGGAATTGCCCTGCCCTTGCCCCCTCCCGGCTAAGTAATCTGCTCGGGGTTTGCTCTCCGGGGCTTTTGTTCCCTGTGAGCTTTCCGTACAGCTTTGGAGGCGGAGAGTGAAAATGGCGGCCTCCCAATCTCCGCCCCGGAGGAGCCGAGAACTCGGGGCCCCGCTCCTCAGTGAGCCCCCAGAGAAAAGCCGTCAGTCACTCCCGTCTCCCCAGTCTCCGGCTGCACTCCGTGCTCGCCCGGCCTGTGACTGCGCGTTTCTATCTCCGGCGCCCGACCCCGGGTGGAGTCTCCAAACCCAGCAGATCCCTGCGGTGCACTCCCGCGCGGCTCCTCCCGGGGGAGGAAGGGGAGTCTCCCCGGATCTGCCGCTTGTTGGGTCCCTGCTGGAGGAGCAGTGGCCCGACTGTGCTGTGGATCACGGTTTAGGGCAATCCCGAGCTGAGAGCCCGCTCCTTGGCTCCGTCTCTGCAGCCGGCTTCCCCGCTCGGGTACCTGGGAGCTCTGCCGCACTCAGGCACCCCCGGTCTTTCTGTGACCCCGAGGGTCCTGAGACCACACTGTCCCGGAGGGTCCCACCCCCCACTTAGCCACCAGAGTGACGTCCCTCAGCGGGGCAGACTTTTAAAAGTTCTGATTTTGTGCTCCGCGGCTCTATCACTTGCCAGAAGCGGCCGATGGAGGCCCCCCCCCCATCTATCCTCCCAAATATCGCCTCGGATTCACTTCTCCGCACGTCCTACCTTCCAGAAAGTGGTCGCTTTTCTGATGAGAGAGTTGTTGCTCTTCTTTTCTTCGATCTCCTGTTGAGTTTGTAGGTGTTCAGAATGGTTTGATCCCTATCCAGCTGAATTCCTGAGAGGAGAGGAAATCCAGGTCTCCTACTCCTCCGCCATCTTGCTCCGCCCCCTGTTATAATGTTTTTATCTACTAATTCTATCATCTCTGTCATTCTGAGTTTCAACTGACTTATTTTCCCCATTATGGGTTATATTTTCCTACATTTTTAAATTCCTAGTATTTTTTTAAGATAAGGTACGTTAGTATGTAACTTAAAAGTCTGTTTTAAAGCTACAAATAATGCACTAATTAATATTATACATCTATAGTATGTACAATACAGAATATATATAAAATATTAAGGTAAAAATTCCTAGGCCTACAGGGGCGCCTGGGTGACTCAGTTCAGCTCAGGTCATGATCCTGGAGTCCCAGGATCAATTCCCACATCAGGCTCCCTGCTCAGCAGGGAGTTTGCTTCTCCCTCTGACCTTCTCTCCTCTCATGCTCTCTCTCACTCTCTCAAATAAATAAATAAAATCTTAAAAAAAAATTTCTAGGGCCTACACACAAATTTAATAAAAAGTTATAGTTGCACATTTTAATATACTATTTAAAAAACTCGATGGGTTAAGTAAACAAATAATAACCTCATAATACAGAGGATTAAGTAATACAATCAACATCCTCAGTTTAATAGGTATGTTTAGAATTTTTAACATCAGAAATAAAGAACATACATCCTTTCCACATGTCTCTGGAAAGTTTACCAAATGTATTAGCCACAGTGGAAACTCATAAATCATAAAAAGCAGAGATTTTACAAATGACATATGTGCATCATAGGTCAATGAAACTAGAAATCAGTAAGATTGATCCCCAAATTCCCTCAACTATCTGAAAATTATGAAACATTTTTTAAAGATTTTATTTATTTATGTGACGGAGAGAGAAAGCAAAAGCAGGGGGAATGGCAGAGGGAGAGGGAGAAGAAGGCTCCCCAATGAGCAGAGAGTCCAATGTGGGGCCTGATCCCAGGACCCTGGGATCATGATCTGAGCCGAAGGCAGACACTTAACCAACTGAGCCACGTAGGCGCCCTTATGAAACATTTTTATTTTTATTTTTTTAAAGATTTTATTTATTTGACAGAGAGAGACACAGCGAGAGAGGGAACAAGCAGGGGGAGTGGGAGAGGGAGAAGCAGGCTTCTGGCGGAGCCTGATGCAGGGCTCGATCCCAGGACCCTGGGATCATGATCTGAGCCGAAGGCAGATGCTTAACAACTGAGCTACCCAGGCACCCCATGAAACATTTTTCTAACATAACTTCTAGATCAATGAGAAAATTGCAATTAGGATAGCAGATTTTCTAGAAAATAATGAAGTAAAGAATACATCTAAAAACCTATGCATTATAGTAAAGATGAATTCAGAGGAAACATTATGACCTCAAATTCTTTTTTGTTAAATATTATTTTTTTAATTATTTAAATTCAATTAACATATAATATATTATTAGTTTCAGAGGTAGAGTTCAGTGATTGATCAGTCTTATATAACACCCAGTGCTCATTACATCTATATTTTTAAGATTTATTTATTTATTTGAGAGAGAGAGAGTGTATGTGAATGGGGGAGGGGCAAAGGGACAAGGAGAGAGAATTTTAAGCAGACTCTGTGCTGAGCTTGGGGCCTGATTCTGGGCTTGATCAAAAGACCCTGCGATCATGATCTGAGCCGAAATGAAGAGTTGGACGCTTAACTGAGCCACCCCTGTAGAGTCTTGCTTTAAAACTTTGTTAGGTCCAGAGGAGGGTCTTGCCTCAGCAGTAGGCCAAATTTAAGTTAGTTTAAAATCTGCTCTGGCCCTCATGAATTATGAGGTGTTCCACTCTGGCTGTGGAAAACAGGTATTCTGCCCAATCTTGTGTGAACCATGGGGACTGTTTTCTCTCATCTTTTTTAGGTGGGTCTTTTCCCCAAGCTTTTGGTAGCTTTCTTACATGCATGCACTGATTAGTATTCAGCTAAATACTCGAGGGGGACTCTTTGCACATCTCCACAGTTCTATGTACAATTCTCTCCCCTCCAGTACTCCACCTTCTTGGATTCTCTTGACATGAAGATTCATCTTCTCAGTTCTGACAATCAGTGGACAATACCCACAACCCGTCTGCCTGCTATAGGGCTGAAAACTTTTTCTAGACAAGATATGGCAACAGTAGAGTTCACCTCACTTCCCATCTTTCAGAGATCATTGTCCTTCTTTGCCTGATGTTCAATGTCTTGAGTGCCATTGTTTCATATGTTTTGTCTGGATTGTAGTTGTTTAAGGTGGGAGGGTATATGTATCCAAGTGAGAGGGTAAGTCCAACATGTAATTTCTTCTTGACCAGAAGGAAAACTCCACTTTAGTGTAATTATACAATATATTTTTAGTGTAATTTAGTGTAATTCTGTAACTGAACTTGTAGTCTTTTAAATGTTAATTAGTAAGCTATGAATTACTGATCATTATGCAATTATTAAGGGAATATATATACTTTACCTGTGGCAATTCTCAGGACTATGTCCCAGAGGAGTCTCATTATAAGCTTTCACATTTCAACTAAGAAAAAAATGTACAGACAGGAATAAAGAGAAAATCCGTGACTAGAAAACAAAGGAATTCCAAACTCTCGAGATTTTCACTAAGAATGTTAAAGCTCCAAAAAGTTCAACTCAAATCTCAAGAATAAGAGCAATAATTCATTTCCCTTTGGTATTAAAGGGCTTATTTCTGGCAAAGTAAAAGTAGGGTGATTAGTTTTGAAATATGCTTTAAATCTCTCTCTGAGGTTTTGCCTTCACTTGATTAATAAAACAGACAATTTACATTAAGACACTAAAAACAGGACATATCAAAATTTAGAGAAGGGAACAAGAAAGAATACATATCCAGTAGAGGTGCTCTCTTAGTGCTGCTTGTCATTCCTTTAACCTGCTCTGTGGGAAAACACCCTACCCACTTGCATTTCTATTACCTAAGAAGTCATGGCTGCCTGGATCAGAGGTGGATACCTGAATCAAGACAGTTAACTCATCTTCTGAACCAATCTGTATACAGGAAATTGAACAGTGATTACTGAAGGCAGAGCCATAAAGATGCCATGAAGTGGAAATGGGGCCTTGGGAAGCAAGACACAATTACAAAGTACAGAAACTAACAAGATGATAGTTGCTAGAGAGTGGGGTTCAAGACTCCATAACCAATCAGACTAATCAGATAACCACCACCACAACAACTACAACTAATATTAAAAACTTGTTAAGTGCAAGACACTGGGCTAAGTGCTTACTTTCATACTTAATTTAGTCAAATAAAACCCTAAAAGATGGATGCTATTAAATCCTAATGTTACGGATGAGAAAACTAAGACTGATGAAGACTAACTTGCCTAATATTGCACAGATAAATTGTAGGTTCAAGATTTGAACATACAGGGTGCCTGGGTGGCTCAGTCAGTTAAGTGTCTGCCTTCGGCTCAGGTCATGATCCCAGGGTCCTGTGATCAAGCCCCATGTTGGGCTCCTGGCTCAGCAGGGAGCCTTCTTCTCCCTCTCCCCCTTCCCCTACTCTCTGCTCTCTCTCTCTGTATCTCTGTGTCTCAGATGAATTAAAAAAATATATTTAAAGAAAAAAAAATATTTGAACACACAATCTAAGTCCAGAGCTGGCTCTGTGAAGTAGTGATGTCTTAATGATCTCTTCAGTTGGTTCCAAGCGCTTTGAGCCCTATTTTTGACTGTCCTATACCCCACCTTTTTGGTCATAATTAATCTCTCTCTACTTCCAATAGACTGGGTTTCCATTATTTAAAGTCAAAACTATTATTAAAACCAATTTTAAAAATATTTCTTTAAAATGTTGAAAAATAATGACCATTTATGGTAGCTTTCACACACTAAGAGCCTCTCCAGTTTAGGACAAATCCAAATGTAAGTCCACTTAAATGACAGTCTGTTGCTCTCAATAAACACTAAGTCATCCACCACAAAATGTTCATATCAAAGTGTTTTTACAGGCAAGTATTTTATCAATGACACCTGTTTTTAAATACCTTGAAAGACAGAAGTCATCATTTTGGTGATCTGGGATACAAAAGTCATGCTCATGCCCCATAAAAGACAAAACTTAAAACTAACCTACACAAAAAAATTCCAATATTAAAGCTAAAACCTTATTTTGTGCTCAATTTTCCCATTTTATCTGGGGGGGATTAAATTTATCTCATTTAACATTAGAGAAATCTTTGGTACTTAAACCAAAATGAAAAGTGAATAAGCATTTCAATCAGTAGTGTCATTGGCCACCTCTGATGCAATGGACAGCTCTCTTTGTCATAAAACTGGACAGTTAGTAGAGCTTTTATTTTGTTCTGTCTTCATCTCAATTGATTGAAGCAGTAATTGGTGGATTAATTTTTAAAATTAAGTACTGAATAATAAAAAGTACCATAAACATTTTAACCTCAAATGTATAAGCTTTTCTTTATTAACCTTTTGACATACGACCAAGACTTTTTCTTGAGAACATCTATGATGGGATTTCCATGCCATATATCTCACTGTCTACAGCCCCAGTTTTAGTTTCTTTAGTGGAATAAAACTTTAAAACATTTGTGATGAAATCTAAGTGCAGAATCTCTCCAGATTTTTGGCCTTTTTTCTAAGACTTTTATAAGTATTTTGTAAGTATTGCTACCATCAAAATTGGCAACAATTTCTAAGCAAGTCATGTTTATTGATTCTTTGTAAAGCACCAAACTGAATTATCAAAGAAAATGCTCCATCCACACCTATATTTCATTAGGAAACATAACAATTAATTATCTTAATTGTTTAACAATTAAATTATCTTATATAACTACAATAACAAGTACAGCTAGGACAATCAACTTTAGAAAGGAACACCACTGACTCTTGGAAAGCATACCACACTGGGGGTGGAGGAAATTCAGCAGGTTATAAGAGAATATCTAATGGTCTGAGTGTTTTTGATGCTGTGGCCAAAAGTCAGTCTGTTTACAGAAGGAAGAGAGAGTAGCTCCATACGTGGAGATCACTTAGCAAATGTTCTACTTCACAAATCCAAGTCAACTTTACAGAATGAATTTTTAGAACACTGGTAGGGTCCCCCACACCCACAAAATCTTTACCACTCAAATCGTAGTAGTACCTGAACTCTACCAATGAAATTAATTATTGAATTAAACATCATTGTGTTTTGTAATTTTTCTTCAAATAACTGAGAGAAAAAATTATCAAGCCAACTGGGGCAAGTTGCCAGCTGTCCTCCAATTTCCATTCTCCCATTCTTCCTTAGTACAGAATCTTGATTTTTAACTAGTCACCATGAAGGCCTTAACATTTTTCTCAGCTTGACAAACTTTAGACAGATTTCTTCCTGACTATAGACCCTTAGCCTCCCTTTTCCTAGGGTATTTCTTTTAAAACAGTTGTAATTGCAAATTATTCCTCTGCCTCCTTTGAAATATATACAAATTCCTTAAAAGCCTCTTGGCAGTTTGATGACCAGGGACCTGGTCTCTTTGCAATGTGAACATCAAAAGAAAATATGCCACTATTTCCCAGTGTCCATGGGAGGGTAGAAGCTTAATTTCAGCAGGTACCTTTCTCCAAGTTGTAAAACTATCCCCTGCCACAAAGATAAGAGAAAGTTGACTTTTCCTTTGAGTAAGACCAATTAATAAACACAGGTGGCCTAAGGTTACCTCCACCCAGCTTTTAAAATCTCTCCAGTTTTTTGGTTCAGTAGAGTGGAGTTCACTTTTCCTCCTTCATTGCAATAGTCCTGAATAAAGTCTTCATTGCCTGTTTAACTTTGTCCAGTACAATGGATGCTGAATGCATAGCTGCAGGAACAACGTTCCCCCTATCGCTTGGTGTGGCCTTCTTTGGCCTTCATTTCCTCTAGCTGGAAGAAAGACATGGTGACTGAATTTAAGCAGCAATATTAGATCACAGGAAAGAAGCCATAGGCTGGGGATGGCAGAGAAACAAGATAAGAAATGCCTACCTCCCTCCCAAATGGAACACACCAACCGTGGACCAACCACCTGCAGCTTTTTCAATGTGAGAGAGAAGTTTCTGTGTTATTTAAGCCATTGTTATTTGAGATTTCTGTTACTTGTGGGTGGACCTAATCTAGCTAATATACCCACAAATATCTTGGTTTCAGTTTTTAGTTAACTTTTCCCCAAGAGGTAAGAAGACATGTTAATATGACGTCATGAGGTGTGCGGTGGGGGTAGCAGAGTGGAGTCCATGGTGGTTTTCTTCACAGACTGAATCTATTCCACACTGCTCAGAATATTCTTAGAGATGTTTAAAAACCAGTTTGCAGGAAGATGGGTATTAAAATTCCTCACAAATGCATAAACTTGTTCCTCACCATTAAAATTTAGAATATATATATGACAATGTAAACTAAATTTGCATCATTATTAATTAATATATTCACCAATTCAGAGGACATACAATCAAAAGAATCAAACTGTGCCTTAAGGAGATCCCTTAAAAGAAAATATTTGGCAAGACGTTTACAGATACTTTAAATAAATACGAAACAACCAATTTTTAAAAGACCAACAATTAATCCCTTGGTTATTTATACTTCATTCACTCTCTAAATCTCACTATCAAATTGTTAAGGACAATATTACTGGCTGTAGTTTCAACCGTCCAGTTGATATTAGTCTGACCTAATTCATTCAACCTAGCAGGCCCTGGAAGACATGTCTCCAGCCATGATATAAATGAAGTGGCCTACAGAGTTCAACTCCAATACAGGTGAGAAGAAAGGCATGAAGAAGGGGGACAGCCAGATCCTAATCGGGTGGCAGGTCTGCAGCCTCTTGTTGTAGGGCACTTGGGTGAACAAAGAAATGAGCCCCTCTTACCAGGAGTGCTTCAGTGTTCCCTGCTCTGTAAATTTTAAACCTTGGATTACCTTAAGAAGAAAATACCTTTGCCTGCCAATTTTGTCATTCTTGCAGTCATTGCATTCAATGAGAAACAGCACATTCCTCATTTTTTTTAAAGATTATTTATTTATTTATTTGAGAGAGATCATGAGCAGGGGGCGGTGTAGAAGCAGGCTCCCCACTGAACAGGGAGCCTGAGGAGGTACTCAATCCCAGGACCCTGGGATCATGACCGGAGCCAAAGGCAGATGCCCAAATGACTGAGCCACCCAGGCACCCACATTCCTCATCTGTAAAATCAGAATGTGCAAGGTTACTTCTGGATGCACCATTTTTCACTGTAAATAAGTAAAATCCTATTCATCCTTTATTCCACCTCTGCAAATAAAAATGAGATCTTAGGCCTGGTTTTGACTTTCTGGGCTAAGTAATGAAGTTAGCAGAGCCTCACCTAAAGAAGAGTATAAGTCTTCACAATTAACAAAAAGAGTCTAAAAGAGATGAAGAGATATCCCCTTTCTCCTGAAGTTACAGACAGAGAGAGCTTTCTGCGTCATAAAACACATTCAAGGAGTCTGATCTGATAAGGTATTAAATTGAGAATGCTCACAAGAATATCAATCTTATTTCCTCTGTAACAAGGAGACTTGTGTGAATATTCATAACTGTTACCAACTTGTACTGTTCTTCCTATTAATATAAATTTGTCCTTGGAAGTATCAGAAAAGATTCTTGTAAGACTCTGAAGACTTTAGAGATTGTTACCATACCCTGTAACAATACTAAAAGAAACTTACAATTCTGCTTGGTTATCTTACTTGACCTGGTAATATTATTATAATTGATATCTCAGTGCTTTTAAACAACATAAATACTTGGAAGATTAGTAGGTCATATTGGAAAAGAATTGCTGGCATGATGGAAAAAGTTAAAGCCTATGACAGCAGCTTTCTTGTTTTAATAAGAAATGAGTCTATCAACTTATCAGGAATAATATTTCACAAATATTATGAAAATGGATGAATAGTTCACCTCCCTGCTGCCTACCAGTAGTATATCTAAAATATAAGGATAGGGGCACCTGGGTGGCTCAGTTGGTTAAGCAACTGCCTTCAGCTCAGGTCATGATCCTGGAGTCCCGGGATCGAGTCCCACATCGGGCTCCCTACTCAGCGGGGAGTCTGCTTCTCCCTCTGATCCTCCCCCTCTCATGCTCTCTATCTCCCATTCTCTCTCTCAGATAAATAAATAAAATCTTAATAAATAAATAAATAAAATATAAGGATACAAAAGTTGAAAACAAAAGAATGAAAAAAATATAATAAGCAAATAACATAAAAGAAAGTTGACATCGTTATCCTAATGTTGGGCAAATGGACCTGAAAACAGAAAGCAATACTAGAGATAAAAGGGTCACTGCAATTAATGAAGTTAACATTAACTAGGAATATTTAAGAATTCAAGTTTGTATGTACGTAATACCATCTATAAAGCTAAAATTTACAGAACTGCAGAGAGAAAGTATAAAAATAATAGACTGAAACACAACTTTGTCTATAATTAATAGATTAATACACAAAAGAATCAGTAAGGCTTTGAAAGATTTGGAAAACATAGTCAATATTGACCTAATGCAAAACTTGTAAGCTGCTGTGCTCTGGCAAACTGTTATATTGTGAAAGTTTCTGCCCCTGTTCTAGAGAGAGCTGACAGTGGGCTGGGGGTCTCCACCCTGACAGATCTGTCTCACCTGACCCCACAACCAACCTCATTCATTTACCCTGGTAAGACATGATCAGAAAATGTTTGTGAGGAACTGGGATAAAGGGCTTGTATAGAAGACTATATTCAGCAACTGGACGTTACCTTCAAGAACACATGGAACCTTTATGAAAATTACTGATCACATCCTAAGCCATAAATAAGTCTCAATATACGTCAAAGCATCAGAATTACACATATTCCATGACAATGAAACTAAGTTAGAAATCAATTTTAATAAGAAATACGTTTAAAAAATCCATAAATTTGGAAATGATAAAACATATTTTTGAGTAACCCATGGATAAAAGAGGAAATAATTAAAGTCAAAACTGAACGCTAAATCCAAACTATAATTCTACTTCTTGTCGACTGTAGGTAAATGGAGAGCCTTGAATCCTTATGTTAGAAAAAAAAAAAAAGAAGGGGTGAAAACGGAAGGGTAAAATATCAATTGTAAAAAGTTGGAAAATAAATATCAATCAGTCTAAACAGAAAAAAAACACACAAAGGTAAGAAGAGCAACAGAAAGGAAAAATGGAATTAACAAAACCAAAGTTCATTCTTCGAGAAGGCCTAATACTGCCAATCTTCTAGATCAGTGGTTTGCCACTGAGAACAGTTTTGCTCCCCGCTCGCCAACCTTTCTTTCTCAGGGGTCATTTGGCAAAGTGCGCAGACAGACTGTAATTGGAAATACAACCTGGGGTGGGGGGCACTACGGGCATGTACTGGGTCCAGGCCAGAGATGCCACCAACCACCCTACTGTGCACAGGATCACCCCCAAAGCAAAGAATCATCCGACCCAACATGACAAGGTTGAGAAACCCTGTCTCGCTGAATGGACTAAGAATAGAGAGAAGGCATGCAGAAACAATATCAGGAACACAAAGGATGTTCTCATGACCAAAATACAGAAAGAGACTTAAAAGGATAAGAACAAACATATGCAGACAGAAAAAACAAACAAACAAAAAACAGAAAAGTAAAAGATTTCATATCACTGTGGGAGAAATTGACTCCATAGTTTCCAGTCTCCCTGCGGGAAAGCCAGACTCTCCTACACAGCTGAGGAAGAGTGTGGGGGAGTGCACGCTGGGGGGCACGGGGGTAACACAAGAATTACAAGTGCATTTGCTCTTTGACACAGGACTCCGATTTTTAAGAATTGATTCTGTGGATACGTTGGTATGTTCACAAGGATATTTCCATGCGGCAGACATGCCGGCATCATCTGCAGTAGTGAACGTCTGAAAACAAGAGGAGTCTCGTTCCTGGAGCCCTGGGACTGCCACCAAATGGAATACTGTGAGGGCTCTAATGAGGAATAAGGACATGCTCTGTACATTGGTGTGGAAATGTTAACATTTTTTAAAAAACACAGTGTATAAGTGTGCATAAAGTATACTGCCTTTTGCATAAGGCAGTCCGGGTGAAGAAATAAGAATATACATATATTTGAATTTACTTGTATTTGCATGAGTATGAATATGAAAAACTCCCTCTAGGGAGGTGGAGGGGCCTCCCAGAACATACTCAGAATTGAATTTCACACAACCTTGACAAACAAAGGCATGAAGCCAGAAGTAATTTTATTTACCTGAATAAAACAATATACCTTTTCTGGTCCCAGAGTGTTGTAGAACAAATTCATCCCTTCTCTACCACAATGGTACATTAATGTCTTCAATAGTTGATTGATTTTGCATCATTTTATTTGAAGACCAGCCCTCCTTTGGAGTATGCCAATAAAAAACTCAAGAATGAAAGCGGTTCACATTTTATCCAATCTCGTGTAGTTATTACTACCGCCTGCAGAGACCCCTAGTTAGACCGTCTGATCTACTCAGAAACAGCAGCCCTAATGAATCGGGCTTCTCACAGAAATACATCACACCATGCACTTTCTTACAACTGCCCTACTTTCCAGCAGTCTGATTCTGTACCAGAGAGCTGACATAAAGTAATCCTTCCTTGACAGAGGAAGGGCATCAAAAGAGAAGACTGAGTATTGTAATATAGAATAAGAAACAGAATTCATCCGACAGGTATTCACTTTTGCCGAAACTGCATTGTTTGCCTACAATGTGACAGGCACCATTCTAGGCACTGGGGTTATGAAGAGGGATGAGTCACACATTCTCTGCCCTCAAGAAGCTCCATGCAGTGCAGTACCATCCACTCTGCACTGCTGAATTACATCGAAGCCTCGGGTGCTTTGTTAGCAGAAGGGGGCAGAGTCACATTCTTCTCTCATTCTGTCTGCTGGGCAACTTGGGGTTTCATTTCTCAGGAATTTATAGCCTCGAAGTATTATTAGAGCCAGAGGGAAGGGGAAAAGGCAAAAATATGGAGCACGACCTCTTTCAAGGCTTTTGTTTAACAATTGCCCCAGATTCACCATCCCTCAGATGGCTCCAGCAATCCGTGTGCTAAGTATTAACAAAGCAACATTATAAAACTTTCTAAATGTTGACATTGTTGTGTCCTGATTATTTTATTTGGCTGATGTTTATCAATATAAGCTGTACTAAAATAATACAAATTTCTGTCTTGAAAATTTTATTGGCCTCATTTTCTAGCGAGGATAATTAAACAAGTGAAGATAATTGGACAAATAAAGAGAGAAAGCATGGCAATCGCTTGTCATTCTATTCTCATCAGCAGATAATTCATCTAGCTCAGACATGCTGCTATTTAATCTCTCTCCTTTCAATTTGGGTAATGTTGCACTCTAATCAGGGGAATTAAAAGCACACTCAATTATAAAGGAATGTTCCATAAGGTAGAACAGAAAAAGCTGAGCTATCTCTATATGCATTCGGCTTAACGGCACCTGCTTATGTTTGGCAAAAGGCAAACTCTTTGACTCTACTTTTGGAGGGGTTTGATGAAAAGCAAATAAATGTTTAATAATCAATGCCTTGTGTTCAATAAGGAAGAGGGAAAGATTCTGAAGAAAAGTGAAAACAAAAGTTTCTACTGATTTTTGAAATTGGTCCCATTTCTCCAAAATTAAATATACTCATATTAAAACATTCCACTGATTCGTTGGGCTTTAGTAATTTATTCATGGTTTATCTATAATAGCTTTTTCCTTTCAGCTCTAGATATGGGGGACAACCCCCCCAAACAACATAGTAACCACAGCTGTTAGATGTGATAGGAATTTTCTAGGGAAGAAAATATGCTTAATTTTTTTTCATCTTTGTGTGTGTGTGTGTTTCAAAAGCTGCTTGTCACAGAACAGTTTGTTTACAACGTGTTTATCATGTTATATGAAAGGTGAGAGGTTATACAATGAGTCCAATTATGCCCTGTATGCTGGAAACAGTATTTCCCCGAATTGGGCCAGAAAACAATTCCTACGAAAGTCCAAAATCCACACCGATTCCAAACTGCCGTCCCTTACCTGTCATGCTGGGCAGGAGTTGGTTCTGATGTTTCTCTTTGTTCTTGTACTCTTCAAGACAGCTCAGAAAAGCACCATAGTAGGGGCGCCTGGGTGGCTCAGTCTTTAGGCGTCTGCCTTCGGCTCAGGTCATGGTCCCAGGGTCCTGGGATCGAGCCCCGCATCGGGCTCCCTGCTCGGCGGGAAGCCTGCTTCTTCCTCTCCCACTCCCCCTGCTTGTGTTCCCTCTCTCGCTGTCTCTCTCTGTCAAATAAATAAATAATATCTTAAAAAAGAAAGAAAGAAAGAAAGAAAGAAAGAAAGAAAGAAAGAAAGAAAGAAAGAAAGAAAGAAAGAAAGAAAGAAAGAAAGAAAAAGAAAAGCACCGTAGTAGAGTCATAATACGTGAGACATAGCACCTAAGAACTTGCAAGGGTTTTGTGGGGCCCCTCCAAGATATGCAGCAAAACAAAGGGTTTTATCTCTTTTCTGGCAATGTATAAACCTAAGGGGAAAGCCTTTCTGTTTGTCTGGATTGAAACTCAATTTCATTTCAAAAATAAAAGTTGAGTTAAATGAAACTATTTGCTATTTCTTGCATAGATTCTTATGTTCTTCAAGGTGTTCAATCCTCTCCTGGACAGAAAGTCAAAAAGGTCAGGGATCCCTTTGATAAACGGTGAGTCATGATTTTGTTTCCACTTTTCTAAGGTGTAGGCTGAGTAGCTTGTCTACAGATATCATAGTCAGAAAAAGAATTGGAGGATTTTATATTTAAATCTATAAAAATTTTTGCAAATCTACAGAGTTGCCTAGCCTATTAGAGAAGAATCTCCTGTCTGGGCCTCTGCCTTATCTACTTGCTGCTTTTGAGAAAACTGCCTTAGGTGATTGATCCAGCGTAGTCATGTACTATACCTCTTGACCCATGGCTGATCCAAGGCTATTCCATACCTGCTGGCCTACAATGTGATCTGTTATAAGGATTTTGCCAAGGCATGATGACAATTCACTGGACCAATCAGATTCGATCTTGTCAATTTTTTTAGAAATAGAGAAAACCATATAATTGGTAGAGAGTCTAGAGAGGGAGAGGCAGAAAGACACAGAGAGACAAAGAATTTCAAACAAATATAGTGACACAACACTAGAACAGAGATCCATGCATAAATGCATCTAGAGGAACATCTACTAGAATTTACCTTGTGTCACCAGAGCTGCTGTCAGTCAGACCATCAGAGCTATTGCTGTCATGAAGCTGTTTCTGTCTCAACAAAGCCTGGATATGCAGGTCATTTCTTCATTCAACAGAAATGTATGGAGCAGTTAGTATATGCCAGTCACTGTTCATGATGTAGAAAACAGCAGTGAGATAGCGTAACGAGACACCTTGTCCCTTGCAGGGTCTACATTTTAATAAAGAGAGACAGAACATAAACCAAATAAATAACTAACTTATATGGCAGAACAGAAGGAAAATTGCTATGGAGAAAATAAAGCAGGAGAGGAGGACATGTGGGGTTGAGGGAGTGATGGATAGTTGCAGTTTTATTTTTCTTATTTGAGCACAGATGACACACAATGTTACATTGGTTTTAGGTGTAAAGCTTAGTGATTCAACAAGTTTATACAATAGGCTATGTTCACAAGTGTAGCTACCATCTATCCCATTACATCGCTACCATCATGTCATTCACTGTATTCCTTATGCTGTGTCTTTAATTCCCGTGACTTATTTACTCCATAATTAGAAGCCTGTACCTTCCACTCACCTTCACCCATTTTGCCCAACCCTCCAACCCCTGCCCTCTGGCAACCATCAGTTTGTTCTCTGTATTTATAGGTCTGATTCTGCTTTTTGTTTGTTAATACATCTGGTTTTCGTTGTTGTTGTTGCTGAAGATTCCATTTATGAGTGGGATCATATTGTATTTGCCTTTCTCAGTCTGACTTATTTCACTTAGCATAATACCCTCTAGTTCCATCTGTGTTGTCTCAAATGGCACAATCTCATCTTTTTTTACGGCTGTGTGATATTTGATATATACACACCACATCTTCCTTATCTTGACTAATGCTGCAATATACATCGAGGTGCATATATCTATTTGAATCAGTGTTTTCATTTTCTTTGGGTAAATACTCAATAGGGGAATTATTGGATCATATGGCATTTCTATTTTTTAATTTTTTGAAGAACCTCCATACTGTTTTCCAAAGTGATTGCGCCAATTTACATTCCCACCAGCAGTACACAAGGATTCCTTTTCCTCGGCATCCTCACCAACACTTGTTATTTCTTGTCATTTTGATTTTAGCCATTCTAACTGATGGAAGGTGATATTTCATTGTGGTTTTGATTTCCATTTCCCTGTTGATGAGTGATGTTGAGCATCTTTTCATGTGCCTATTGGCCACCTGTATGTCTTCCTTGGAAAAATGGCTATTTAGGTCCTTGGCTATTTAGGTCCTTGGCCCATTTTTTAATTGGATTATTTTGGTATTGATATATATAGTTCTTTATATATTTTGGACATTAACTCTTTATTGGATATGTCATTCGCAAATATCTTCTCCTGTTCAGTAGGTTGTCTTTTTGTTTTGTTGATGGTTTCCCTTGCTGTATAAAAAGTTTTTATTTTGATGTAGCCCCAATAGATTACTTATGCTTTTGTTTCCCCTGCCTCAGGAGACCTATTTAGAAAAGTGTTGCTATTGCCGATGTCAGAGAAATTACAGCCTGTGCTCTCTTCTAGGGTTTTTATGAATTCAGGTCTCACATTTAGGTCTTTAATCCATTTTGAGTTTATTTTTGCATATGATGTTAGAAAGTGGTCCAGTTTCATTCTTTTACCAGCACCATTTATTGAAGAAACTGTCTTTTCCCCATAGTTGCAGTTTTTAAAAATGGTAATCAGGGAAGACCTGAGGAGGTAACATTTGAGAAAAGATTTACAGAAGGTGTAAAGCTATCCATAAGGATATCCAGGGCAAGAATGTTCCAGATGAAGGAAACAGCAACTGCAATACTCCTGAGTGGGAATGTGCCCAACACGTGAGAACAGCACAGAGGCCACCATGACTGCATCAGAGTGAGGGGAGGAAATGAGTCAAAAGAGGTAAAGGGGATGCAGAATGTATAGGGTTTTGTGGGCCATCATATGGATTTTGGCTCTAGTGATGCAGAGCCCTTGGAAGATTTTGAGCACAGTGATCAAACTACAGTTTTAATAGAGCCACTCTGACTACTGTAATGAATATAAATAGTAGGGACCAAGGGGAGAAGCAATCGTAAGATTACTGCAATAATTTATATGGGAGATGGTGATAGTTTGGACCACAATGGTAGCAGTGATGAAGATGAAAAGTGTTTGGATTCTGGGTATATATTTTGAGTGTGCCCATGTTCCTTTCTGAGTTATTTAGACTCTTATTTACTGAAATCAAGAAGAGAGAATTTGAATGAAAATACATTAATCAAAAAAATTTACTGACTTCTGCTTCTAGGAAGATGGAGTAGACATCCCTTTCCCTGTTCCTCCACTAAGTACAGTTAACCTCTAGGCATTATACATAAGACAAACATAAGAAGATCTGAAAGGTGGAGAGAAGAAACAGGCCAGCTAGGGATCGAGAGTCCCAAGTGAGTTCCCTGGGTTTTCTTTTTACCACATATATCCCATACTTGGAACATACAGAAGCCAGCAACCTGTAAATGCCAACAAGCACAAACAAAAGAAAAGAAAAGTAGAGAAAAGAAAAAAGAAAAGGAAAGGAAAGGAATGAAAGGAAAGGAAAGGAAAGAGAAAAAAAAAGAAAAAAGTCTGCTTTCTTTAGCCAAAAGACCAGGGAAGGGTCACCTTTGGGGCACAGAAAACTTTTAGAAAGTAACAGCTCAAGTCCAGTCTAATTCCATAGAGAAAACTGTGGCCCATCTCCACTCATGCAATCAAAAGTGGAGTGAGAAGTCTAGATTTCTATACTCATGAGGTTGTAAGAGACGTCCCCAAACTCCCATCAAAATGGTGTCCAATAAAGCCAAGTAGGGAGCTAGGATTTTGTCTCCTTACCATCCCAGCTGGTGATGAGGTCCACCCCCCTATTCCATGGTGTCAGTGAAGATCACATGGGGAACCTGTACTTCCATCTCTCACCCAGCCCTAATGAGGCATTCCTACCCCTCACCACTTGGGGGAGGGTCGGTGTCTGAGGGGGCTTGGCAGAGACTCAAGACATTCAGCATCACCCAGCAGCAATGAGACCAAACTCACCCTAGATCAGTGGAGACCCCAAGGGGAGCCAGAATTCTCACCTAACCCAGAAGCGATAAGGGCTCTCCACCCACCCTCAGGTGTCAATGGAGGCCAAGTGGAGAACCTAGACTTCTACCTCTGCCTGGTGGTAACCAGACAATGCCCTTCCCCCAACCCTTGCCAGAGCAGAGAGAGAGAAAACCAATTAAACAGAAGGTTGAAACAAGATCCAGAATCTCATAACATGATACAAAAATATCCAGGTTTCATTAAAAAATCATAGTACCAAGAGCCAGGATGATTTCAACTGAATGAAGTAAAACAAGCAATAGATGCCATCACTGAGATTACAGTTTTTAAAGAATCTGCCATATTGTTTTCCAAAGTAACTATACCAGGTTACACCTCAATGAATCTCCAGAGAATTTTGCTGAGTTTAAAAAGCCAGTCCAAAAAGTTACATGTTGTATGATTCCGTTTATATAACATTCTTGTAATGGCAAAATTATGGGAATGGAGAACAGGTTAGTGGCTGCCAAGGGTTAAGGAAGAGGTAGCAGTTGGTGGAAAGTGGGCGGAGCTATAATTTGACAAGATGAGAGATCCTATGTTAGCATAAATATTCCATAGCCTGACTGTATCAATGTCAGTGTCCTGGTTGTGATCCTGTATTATAGTTTTCAAGATGTTACCATTGCGGAAACTGGCTAAAGGGTCTTTTTCTTACAATTCCTTACAATTCCATGTGAATCTACCATGACCTCAAAATAAAACTGTTTAATTAGTAAAAAACAAGTACTATGTGAATATCAATATGGAAAAAGAAATGAAGTGGTGTGTGGTATTCAATATGATTCCAAGTTTTGAGAAGTGGTGCTGTGCCCAATGCAAATAATTTTAATCAATTAAAAATTAAAATTCAAATATTTTCCTTCCCCCAATTTTTATTTTATTCCAGACAGTAGCAAATTTACATAATCCCACTTCCTTGTACTTTTGCACCAATTCAATCATGCAGCCTTCACATAGACAAGGACAGACAATGACATATATATACCCTTTCCAAGATCTTACAACGTATTCTGAAAGTGGCCAATGTTCTTGGCACCAAACAAGTAATGGAATTACCATTGTTTATAAAATCCTGAGCTGAATGGGCCTTCCTCTCTTTCACACTCTTTGTCAAGAGTTGCAATTTTATCCTCATAATGTAATTTATTTGGTTAACAACTCCCACTGGGCTTGTAAACCCCAAGAGGGCATGCTCTGTGTCTGTCTGAGTAACTCTGCCTCCTTAGTGTCTGTCTCAGAGTCTGACAGATAACAGGTCTACAATGGACACTTAATGAACTAAAAAATACATTACTGAATGACTCTGTCTCTGCCCACTTCACCAATTCCACTTTTCTAGCAGCACAGAGCCTCATGGACTCATCTGTCCGCCTAGAGAATTCCCTGGGCAGTAGTCTTGGTGCAGGCTATGGTTAGAGAGAGGTGGATTCATCTTTCTCACTTCGTTTCGGTTCATAAGTGTAAGGGGTATCCAGCTGTCCCTGAAGAGATGGATGCTACCACTGTCTTCTATTCCTGCTAGAAGTGGTTTAAAAAAATGAAACAAAGGGAAAAAAATTTAGTGTCTACTCAACGGGAAATAATGCAATTGTGCAAAATAACTCTGTGCCCTAGTTCATGTGATTTAGATTTGGTTAGAGATTTCCTTTTCTTTGAGCCTGCAAAACCATTAGTCTGGTTTTCCTTAGGACTTCTTCAGTCAAAAGGTCAGCCTAACAAATCACAGAGAAGACAATTGATCTTCTACTCTAGTACCTGTATTTTAATGTTTCGTGATCCCAAACAAGTCACACATTCCATTGTTCTCACTTGATAGGGCCTTAGCATTTGAAATTGCTATTCAGTCAGTATACCAGGTAGACTCGCTATGACCACACTAGCTTTGCTGAAACGTATTTCTGCCTTAAAACATGTAGTTGGAAATACTAGATAATTTTCAAAAATAGAAGTCAAGCAGAGAGTGTGTGTTTTAATGGGCAATCTTGACCTATATAGAAAAAAATTATACATTTCCTGACTTTACTCAGAACAGGGAGCAGTGTGCAGAGCTACCTAATGTCATTTGTATAGACACCAATTATTTTACAGAGAGGTCATTGAACTATCCGAAATATGTTCATTAGGTTGGGCATTCATGGCTAAGGCACAAATTTCACTTTTTTTTTTTTTTTTAAACAGGGAATGCGGGAGCAAACAACAGGGAGAAACAACAGCAATTTCGTTTTTAATGTAGGAATTGCATTTCTTAACACAATTACCTTGTCATTGTCCCCTCCAACCTTTCCACTGTGCCCTGCCTCCAAAAGCCCATTCTCCTACTTCTGGTCTTCACCTTGATCACCTGTTCTAACTCACCTCATAATGAACTAGAGGAGAGATTTTTTAAAAAGCGGGGGGAGGGGAGATGCAGTCCATTTAGGCCCTCAGAATTCATGATTGGATCACAAACTACCTTTACAGATTACTTCAAGAGAAACCCAAGTAATAGAAACAATATTTCAAAGTCAAACTGTTTTGCCTTCAACAGCATCCTTCTCAAATCAGTGCTGAACAAAATCACTAAACAAATTACCATTGCTTCTTTATGTTTCATATTTTTTTTTTGCTTAACAAAAACAGAAACCATCAAAACAGACTTTCCTTCAAATAAACAGTATTGGAAAAAGATTAAAGTGACCAATCCTTCAGATGGTGATTTTAATGCCTTTTCAATTTGTTTTGCATAATTGAATTATTTGCAGTGTTCCATATCCATACTTGTATATGGATTCTTGATCACATGGATTGTGTTATCATGGATAAAATGCCTGTATCATAAATCTCTGCCTCATTTATTTTTTTTGTTCAGTTTCAAATAAACTTGCTTTTAAAACTGAAGTCTGCCTTCGGCTCAGGTCATGATCCCAGGGTCCTGGGATCGAGCCCCACATCCGGCTCCTGGCTCAGCAGGGAGCCTGCTTCTCCCTTTCCCTCTTCCTCTCCTCCTGCTCGTGCTCTCTCTCCCTCTGTATCTCTGTGTCTTGAATGAGTAAATATTTAAAAACCCCAAAAACTTGAAGTCATCTTTCTATAAATGTTTCTTACTTCTTATCTTTACCATATTTAATTATAGCAAACTGTTCATATCCAAATTGCCATCATTTTTCAAGCTTAAATTTGTTTTCTTTTGTTTCATTTTTGTGACCAATATAACAAGATTAGCATTTAAAATCATGCCAAGTGAATGTCTAATCATACCTTCCTAAAGAGACAACTGGTCAGAATAAATATTTCCTGAATATTAGTTCTTGGTAGGGTTTCTAAATGTGTTGTGGAAAAAAAAATTATACTGGAAAAATACCACCACTTATAAATATATAATCAAGAACTGGTTTAAGCCTGCCTTCGATGTTCAAATTGCCATATGTGATTTCCATGAAAAATGAAGATATATTTCAGCAATGTTTTATGTAACTTAGTAGGCTGCATCTGAAGGGAAGTTGTAAATTAAGGGATCTGTAACGACATCTAATCTGAAGTATGCTACATTTTAGATAGAGAATATGAACAAGAGCAGAGTTTGTTATTATAAACTTTTAAAAAAAATATTTTATTTATTTGAGAGAAAGAGAAAGTGTGCAAGAGAGAGCACAAGCGGGGAAGGGAAGGGCAGAGGGAGAAGGAGAAGCAAACTGCCTGCTGAGCAGGGAGCCTGACGTGGGGCAGGACTCTGAGATCATGACCTGAGCCAAAGGCAGATGTTTAACCTAATGAGCCACCCAGGCGCCCTTGTTATTACAAACTTGTCGAGAACCTTTCTTCCATTAATTGGTGGCATCAATGACAAGATACATTGTAAATATTACAAAGCAATATAAATGACTTTTGGGAAAAAATTTCCACTGGATTTCTTTCATTCCCAGCCCACCCCGTCTTTTTTTCTGCAACCCCTCTGCTGCAATCCCTCACTCAAACCCTGAGAAGTAGTATTTCCCTGCAGATTCCTGTTGCTCATTAAACAAAGTCTGGCTGACTCCATAGAATAATCATCACCACAGCCTGTAATTGGCCTTAAGGAAGAAAAAAATACACAGATTTAACCATCTCTTTGATTCCAGTGCTTGCTGGAAGCAGGCACTGCAATTAAAGAGGAAAAGGAAACATGGAGATAAAGAGAGGGAGGAGAGAGCAGAGAAAGACCTGCTAAGTAAGTGGGTCCATACATACAGGTATGGACTTTTCATTCATTCATGCAAAAACTATGTGTGACTGAAACTAATAAAACACTAAATGTTAACTAAATTGAATTTAAATTAAAAATTAAAAAAAAAAAAACAATATCTGCACCTACCATGTGTCAGCTGGATGATAAACCGTAAGGATAGAATAAGAGAAATTGAGAATCATACAAAGAAGTATAAATCAGTGACTCTAAAAGAAAAAAAAAAAAAACAAGAACTAAAGGTTCTCATTAAGGAACTTGGGGAAGCTTCCCAAGGATAGAGCATTTGAGCTAAAATCTGAAGGAGAGTAATTCTGGGTAGAGAGGAGAAGAAAAATCTTTTCTAGGAGTGGGTACAGCAGAGCAAAGGCCTGGGTCACAAGGAAGCATGGTGAGTGAAGAGAAATCGAAAACACAAAGTGTCCAGGATGGTGAGGGCACAGGGGAAACAGCGTGGAAGAGGCTTGAGCTGCAAGCAGAGCTGGACCATGTCTGGCTCCCAGAGCCTCGTGTTCATGACCAGTGGAGGGTTTCCAATTCCAATGACCAACGTGTTACCTCTCGCCAACATGTGCCAGTGGGCTTGGACTCCTTTCATGGGCAAAGGAATCATACTGATCAAAAGCTGGTTGCCCAGACCAGGAATTTCGGCTAATCAGGAATTTCAGCAGGAATTTGGACGGCAGAAGAGCTACACAAAATGCTGTGGTTCCCGAGAGTCAACTTCTATGTACTGGCATGTAGTCCTGCCTTTGGGTGGCTAAGGGGGTGAACAAAACAGAGTATCTGAAAGGAGGCCTGGAGAGAAGTGATAACGCAGGAGTAACTGGTTGTTTTCTTTCCTCTTTATTTTAATATTCTTAGGAAAGTTTTACAGAGACAGATTTCAGACCATTATAACAAAGAATTTCCTAAGAGTGTGGCCCAAAGCTGGGGGGTTCTCAAGAAGGAAGACTGTTCTTGTGCTTGAGATGTCCGTGTATAGACTTGATAGATGGGTCAGAAGCCTCAAGCATAGATAGTGGATATTGAAATATACAGTAGCCAGTAAGTTTGCCATTCTTGCTATGGATATATTTTTTAAACCAGAACACTTATTGTGCAACTCATCATTGAAATCCTTTAGATGAACTGCATGCCACAGTAGCTGCCCTCTTGGGCTGAGGTGTGGTTCCTTCACGGAATCCAGGCTGGAATCTATGGCATACCATTTTTACGTGCCTCACAAGACCGGTCCTGGTGGCATTTCATCTCTTAGCCTTGGCCCTCCAGGGACACCTTCTCTTCTGCTTCCACATTTGCTGCAGGTCCACTTCTAAAGGTGGTACACCTTCATGTGTGTCTTATTGTGACACTTTACAAATGATGATGGCCCCTTGGTCATCTCATTTCTGTGGCCAAGACCAAAGAGGCCAGAAGAGAAGGATCCATCCTTGATATTCTTTATTATGCTGTGAACATTCTCCTGCATATTGGGCAACATTTGTTGCCTCGGTGGGTATGAAACAACAAAACAGTAGACAAATGACCCCGATTGTCAACAACCAAGGCAAAGATCCTTGAAGGACTCAAACAATAAAATTTTTGTCCTAAACAAAATCTGGGGAATATTTGAGAATATATATGAAGAGCCAGGCTACAGTGACCCCTATTAAATATTCTTTAGATTCTTTAGGAGGAGAAAATTTAATATAAAATAAAACTAGAAGCTAAGATTTCTGAAAATTGTCTGTGTTCTGACCATTTCGGGTACCTGATCCCTACCTGTAACCTGGTCCAAACCCAACTTAACCCCTTTTTTTTTTTTTTAAGATTTTATTGATTTATTTGATGGAGAGATAAAACACAAGCAGGGGAAGAAGCAGGGAGAGGGAGAGGGAGAAGCAGGCTCCCTGCTAAGCAAGGAGCCCAATGCGGGGCTCAATCCCAGGACCCTGGGATCATGACCTGAGCTGAAGGCAGATGCCCAACCAACTGAACCACCCAGACGCCCCAAACCCAACTTAAACTTTGATAATAAAGGGAAAATAAAGAGCAGTGTAGCCCTCTGAAATCAACCCCCCTCTCTCATCCAGTTCTTGAGTAGAATCTAGGAAGATGCAAGGCCCATGTGCTAAGGAGCAGTACAGAAAACACAGTTTCCATGGCCCAAAGGGGGATGAAAGTAATATAATATATTTAATGCTCCTGGGAAGCACTTGGATGTGGCACAGAAACTTGAAGAGGCTTTTCTATGGGGACAAAAGGCCATAGCAGTGGTTTGGGTGAAGCAACAGCTGAAGACCAGAAGGGCAAGGTCATTGGTATGTGCTGTTCACTTGTATTAATTAGTTACTATAGACGTCCATTTTGATTTCTTGTGTCTGTGCCATTTTGACTTTTAGATATTTTCAATATATTTTGATGATTATCCCTGATCACTACAGAAGTCAACTTGATATATGACAATACACACCTGATTCCATCTTCCTATACTGTGGCACTCAATAAGTTTTCTAGACAGGTGAAAGAGAGAATGAAATAGCGCTCGTACATTGAGTTTGCATTTCCATTACCAGAAGAATGGCAATCCCAAATGGAATTTAAGTTCAGTTATAGAAAAATAATGTTGCACTCCCTACACACCTGACGGTGACTGAGTCATAGATATGCATGAACATTTTATACACATGTGCACACACACACACACATATGCACACCCTAGAATCTGTAGCAACATGTGGTAATGGCCGTCTCTGTGGATTCACTTCTTGTGACACCTGTCAATAGGAGACAGGAAGTACTAAATCAGAACTTTCTCATCTAAAACAAAAATCTCTTCCCCTTCGGAGAGGAAAAATTACTTAACTGAAAGCAAAATAAATTCATAATATAAATATAGAGAAGTGACAATTAAAAAACACTGAGGCCAATCAACTTAAGAATTCTCCTGATAAATATCATCTAGGTGTCAGGATCAGCAAGGATGTTGTTGGTTTTATACAACGTTTCCACAAAGTCACAGCCCAATTCTCACAGGCATCTCAAGCCTAATGAACTGCTCACTAGAGCCGAACAGCCTAAGTGCATCCTTTTAAAAATCAACTGGAGTCCCTTCAAGTCACTGAACATTGGCAAGTTGTGCCCTGCCTCAGAGCCTGGCTGTCAGAACCGTTTCAACTAAAACACATCACCGAAGCAGGTGCACACATGTCTTTGTCCACATCTGGTTGGTCCCTGATGCATGCTTCTACTGTACTTCATATTTATTCTCTTACAGTTAAGTGCTGGGGAAAGAAGTAGGAGAAGAAGCTGTAAAAATTAAAATAGGAGGCATTTGGTGAGGTTGGTATTTCAGGAGTACAGGCTGGTTGGTAGTGAGGGGGCCACAGAAAGTTGCATTCGTCCGTCTTGCTAATTTCACATTCAAGTTATTGACTTTGTCCTTGGAGACCACATTGTAGGGGGCAGGACTAGGAATAAAACCCAAGTCTTTTGACTTCAAATGAAGGTAATTGCTACTCCATCAAACTGCCTTTAATCATGTTGTGCAATGTGGGATGCTGGAACTATTTTGGGAAGCCAAATAAAATGGAAACCTCACTCTGCCTGGTACATGTTTTTTTCACCAAATGAACTGAGAACACAAGGACAGTGGGTAAGATTAACTCAGTGGGTGGCAAATCAATAAACCTACAAATAACTGAATGGACAGAGAAGAGAAATTCTAATTACAGGGATTAGTGTCCAAAGAGGGGCAGGAACTTGATAAGAATTATGTTATAACTATTAATTCCAAGTCTGTACTAAAGTATTGTTTGTTCTTTTTTTTTAAGATTTTATTTATTCGTTTGAAAGGGAGAGAGACTGAGAGGGCACAAGCAGGGGGAGAGGCAGAGGCAGAGAGAGAAGCAGGCTCCCCGCTGGGCTGGGAGCCTGACGTGGAAATCATGACCTGAGCCGAAGGCAGATGCTTAACCATCTGAGCCACTCAGGCCCCCCAGTATGTTCATTCTTATACTTAGTTTCCCTTTTCCTCAGTCTCCCTCCTTCATATAGATATATTTTTAAATTCAATGCAGCTTTGATCTAGCTGGAGATAGCATCAGATTCCACAGGTTAAGGGCTCAGTCATACAAGGCCGCCCTCACCCCCATTCAGATCCCAGTTGCAAACCCCAGGCTGTTATCTGACTGCCTACACATGGGAGATTTCAATGACCACTCCCTAGGTTAAATTAATTTGCTAGAGTCCCTTACAGAACTCAGGAAACACTTGCTTACATTTACCAGTTTCAACAGCCAGATGAAGAGAGGAGTAGGGGAAGTGTTCCACAAAGGAGCTTCTGTCCTGGTGGAGTTTGGGGCCCGGCTTGGTGGCACTCTGGAATGTTCTGGTTCCTCAAGCATGTAGCTCTCTGTAGAAGGCCCAAAATGCCGTGATCTTGGGTTTTTATGGAGGTTCCATTAAATAGTCATGACTGACTAAGTCACTGGCCATTGGCTGATTCAATCTCCAGCCCCTCTCCCCTCCCCGGATGTGGGGCATGGGGGCGGGGGGGGGGACTGAAAGTTCCAACCTTTTAATCATGTGGTTAGTCCTCCTGGCGACCAGCCCCCCCACCCTTGGGTGGGATCCAAAAGTTGCCTTTATTAATAGCAAGACATTCATTTCACCATTGTGGCTCTGAAGCATCTTCAGGAGCTGTGAATGAAGACCAAATATATCTGAGAAATATATTTGGGTCATTTGAATGGCAAAATATATATTTTTTTATAAATCATTCTATCGCAAATCATAATAAAGCCTTCTTCACATAGCTTCTGTGATGACCAAATAGATGACAAGTGAGAAGGTTCTTTTTTTAATTGGAATGCCCTATACAAATGCTATCACTTGTTGCTGAGTTGAATTGAATCAATTCCCTTTTAAGGTATTAATTTTGTCTTCATGGAGAAGAGAAGCACTGAGATCAGTGTGTGCCTTTTTATGGCCCTTTGATAGTCATGGGAAGTCTTGTTAAAGGTGTGATAGACATCTTTATCTACATCTATGAGTACATATGCATCAGCATATCTCTATATCTATATGGAACCTAGCATCTCTATGACCTATTCTGACAGTCACTCAAGAAAGATTTCCATGCAGGGGAAAAGGTCAGGATAATAAACAGGGTGACGACTTGTTAACAAGTTGTTAACACTTTTTTACTGCAAGGCCTTTATCCCAGTGGGGAACCCAATTTTAATGAATTAGGCTATGTTCTATAGAGACTTATTTTTGCCCAGGTTACAAGGAGGCTTAGCACCTAGAAGTGGCTGTAAACTCAAATGCCCAGAAAGGCTAGGCAGATGGTTTTGATTAGTGAAACTGTCTGTACATATTAAGAGAGTGGTGAAAACCAGGACAAACCAAAAAGCACATTTCTTGTAGAGCACACAGCATCTACTCAACAGTGGCTGATTGATTGCTGCCCAATATTTCCCCAATCTTCCAACTTTTCAAGAGAAGATAAAAATCCAGATTTTTATGATTTTATTTCGATTTTTAAAATATACCATGAATACCATAAATAATTGAATCTAGCCCATGAACTTCTTTGGAATTCATGGCCTACTACCAACTCATACAGAGCTCCTTTCTTGACCATTTTCTATAAGGTCATGATTAAATCTTAGTTCTTTGTGTTTTAAGACCCGCTCCCCCCCATGGTGAAAGAAGGCCTGTCTAGGAGGAGTCAGCATGCAGGCTGCCCATCAACTGAGTCAGCGGTACCAACCTTGGGCTACACATTGGAATCACCTGGAGAGCTTTAAAAATACTGAACCCTGGGTCCCAATCCCAGAGATTCGAAATCAGGTTATAGCCTGGGCAGCGGAATTTTGAACAGCTTCCCAGGAGATTCTAATATGCAGCCGGGTTGTGGTCACTAAAGTGATGGGAAATTGAGGGTTTGCCCAGAGTGGTGATTTTTGGTCACCTGCTAGGAGTACATTCTTCAGCCTGCAGTGGGAAAGTGCTGACATCTCATGGGAATCACATCAGCAGTGGAAATAGTCTTAAGCACTTACAGATTAAAATCCTAAATAGAGAAGGATTTCTACAGTGTTTTTAGATTATAAACTTCTCTTATTTTTCAGGCAGTGCTTAAGATTTACATAGATTCTGCAAGTTTTTGTTTCTATAATACTTCATAAAAGGTGTTTTACCTTACTTTGTCATACACTTAGCTCTCTCAAGGAGAGGCAGTTGGACACTGCCATGCGTCTATGAAGTAAGGCCAGGACTTTTGTAACTTCACTATGCTCTTCTCGTCTACCCAGTTTTTCTTCCCTTTTGGAAACAGAACTCCTCTCTGCTGAAGGGAACCCATTCTTTTTTTTTTTTTTTAATTCCAGAACAGTTAACATACAGTGTTATATTAGTTTCAGGTGTACAATATAGTGATTCAACAGTTGCATACATTACTCAGTGCTCATCAAGATAAGTGTACTCTTAATCCCCTTCACCTATTTCACCCATCCCCCACCCACCTCTGGTAACTGTTTTCTATAGTTAAGAGTCAGTTTCTTGGTTTGTCTCTTTTTTTTTTTTTTTTTACTTTGTTCATTTATTTTGTTTCTTAAATCCCACATATGAGTGAAATCACATGGTATTTGTCTTTCTCCCACTGGCTTATTTCGCTTAGCGTTATGCTCTCTAGATCCACCCATGTTATCTTGCAAATGGCGAGATTTCATTCTTTTTTTATGGCCGAATAATATTCCACATCTTCTTTTTTTTTTGGTTTTGGCTATCCCAGATCACTTGCATTTCCACATGCATTTTATTTTATTTTTTTTAAAGATTTTATTTATTTATTTGAGAGAGAAAGAAATGAGAGAGAGCACATGAGAGGGGGGAGGGTCAGAGGGAGAAGCAGACTCCCTGCTGAGCAGGGAGCCCAATGTGGGACTCGATCCCGGGACCCCAGGATCATGACCTGAGCCGAAGGCAGTTGCTTAACCAACTGAGCCACCAGGCGCCCTATTCCACATCTTCTTTATCCATCATCTATCAATGGACACTTGGGCTGCTTCCATAATTCGGCTTTTGTAAATAATGCTGCAATAAACATAGAGGTGCATATATCCCTTCAAATTAGTGTTTTCATATTCTTTGTGTAAATACCCAGGCAATAGACACATGAAAAGATGCTCGATATCACTCATCATCAGGAAAATGCCAACCAAAACCACAATGAGATATCACCTTATACCTGTCAGAATGGATAAAATCAACAACTCAAGAAACAAGTGTTGGCGAGAATGTGGAGGAAAAGGAACCCTTGTGCACTGTTGGTGGGAATGCAAACTGGTGCAGCCACTGTGGAAGAGAGTATGGAGGTTTATCATAAAATTAAAAATAGAACTATCCTACAATTCAGTGATCACACTGTAGGGAACCCATTCTTAAGATTCAGATGAGGCTGGTGATGGTCCCTCCCCCAACCCCACTGCCTGCCCTTCAGTATATACCAATTCAAAAAAGGTCAGTCAAGTCCTCCATCCGCATGTCCACAGTGATTGGTGCAGGAAATGACCCAAGCAGGAAAGTCAGTCTTCCCTCAGATTTGATATATGGGTACTAAGGGGAGAGGGGAGGGAGACAAGGAGGGAGAGAGAGAAAGACCCTCTTCCTCTGGCATGGAGAATTATAAGAATAATTTAGGTTAAATTCACTCATGGCCATCTATCCCAGCCTCAGGGAATGTATAGGGAATGTACAGAGACAAGCAGAGATAAGAGATCCAGAGAGCTGATAACATCCTTTGAGCCCTGTATTTAGCTGTCTGCATGTTTATGTGAAGAGTAGATTCCCTTTTTGACTGCAGCTATTTTGAGCTAGGTTTCTGCTGTTGACTACCACATTGGAATTAATCCACATCCTCTACTCCTAAACAGAGTCAGCATAAGCAGAGTCATCAATTTACTCTACACCATGATACACACACCTGCTAAAATGGGACTTGGTTTAGAAGACACAAAGACAAGCTTTATTTTCCACACCAGATTAAAATATTATCATAAGCGAATACTCCAAGTGGAAAAATAGGCTGTACACCCATCAGACAAGACAGTAAATCTGGAGGGATCCAAGCTCTGATTAGGCCCAGCTTTACCTGATATTCAGGACCTGGGAGAGGAGCGAAGGGAGCCTAAACAGAGGCAGATATATACCCAATATGTTGTTGGTATAGTCCCTACTTTGCACGGCTAATTCTCCTCAAGCTGACCAATAAATTCATTGTAATTCTAATGGAAAATCCCAACGGTGATTTTGCAGAAATTGGCAAGCTGTTGTTACGTTTTGTATGGGAACGCCAAGGGTCAAGAATAGCTGAGACATTGAGGAGGGCACATTCTGCATGGAGCACTGGGTGTTACGCACAAACAATGAATCATGGAACACTTCATCTAAAACTAATGATGTAATGTATGGGGGTTAACATAAGAATAAAAGAAAAAAAGAATAGCTGAGACAATTGCAAAGAAGGCAGATGCCAGATACCAAGACTATTGTAACACATAATCATTAAGGGAGTATGGAGTCAATGCAGGGATAGACAGAGCAATGAAACACAACAGAGTATCCATCTTTTTTTTTTTTTCTTTTGGAACTAATTTTAAATGTATGGAAAAGTTACAAAAATAAAAGAATTCTCTTGTATCTGTTATCCCGTTTCCCCTAATATTACCATCTCATGATTGAGTTTTAAAAGAAAATTTAAATTTGATATGTGCAACTGTTTCTAAGTTTTGTTTTAATTTGTGATGGGCTTTTATTTTTCCCTGTTAGTTGCAACTTTGAAAAGTCTTTTTTGTGTTTGTTAATTAGTAATCAGTTGTACTTGTGCCTTTGTAAATTTTCTATCCTGATAAAGCCCCCATTTTTGGAGTCTTGGTTTTTTGTTTTTTGGTTTTTGTAGATTCGTCTGAACTTTTATATTTTAGATCTTTGTCACACTTGTACAAATAAATTCAACTTATTATTTGCCTTTCAGTTTTGATTCAAAAGTTTAGGTGTTTTGTTTTTTTGTTTTTTGTTTTAGATTTTTAAGTATTTAAAGATCTACTCATATTTTGAGAAGCATTTTGCTCTCAGTGATGGCATATCATTCCACTCTTTGAGAATATCTTTTGAATTCTGAAAAGAGCCAGAAATCATTTGTAGTCAAGTCAAGTAACCAGAGTATAGATAATAAAATATCATTTAGGTTACAAAAATGGACAAACCACAAAACAAAACCATCAGCCAGCTGTGATGATAATATGATGATAACATCACGATTTCCTTGTGTGATCAAGGAACTGCTTAAAAGTCAATTTCAAAAGCATTTTTTTTTAAATGGCAGCTTCAGTTGGATGATATGAGTTCCCATGGAAACTAATTCGAAGGATAATAAAAATTATTTTCCTTTTATGACCTTTATGACATACTGAAGGGACACGTGGACTCGGGAAAGACAGCAAAGAGACCGAAGAGAGCGCTGTTGGCTCCATCACGATTGAGAAGCATATTCATTAGCAAGTTTCACAGTTCCTCTATTCATTCAAGAAATAGTTGTTGAGCACTTACTGTGTGCCAGGCTCTGTCTTCAGTGTTGTATGTTAATACACCAAGCAGCCGAAAATCTTGGCCTTGTGGAATTTGTGTCCTAATGGGGAGAGGCAAAGAAAAAATAAGCAGTAACAGAGCAGGTTGGAAGATGATAGTACTAAGGGATAAATTTAAGCAGAAAAGGGGCCTTGGGACTGTGGGGGCGGAGGGAAGGGACATTTCTGATGTTAAATAGGTGGTGGGGAAGACCTCACTGAGAAGGTGACAATTGAGCAACAGCTTGAAGGAGGTGAAAGTAACAGCCATGTTGACATCTGGGGCAAAGCCTCCCAGGCAGACAGAACAGCAAGAAAGACGTCGCAGTGGAGGGCTGGTGGCTGGTGTGTTTTAGAAAGAGAAGGGTGGGGGGCGCGTCTGGGTGACTCAGTCGTTAAGCGTCTGCCTTCAGCTCGGGTTATGATCCCGGGGTCCTGGGATCGAGCCCCTCATCGGGCTCCCTGCTTGGCGGGAAGCCTGCTTTTCCCTCTCCCACTCCCCCTGCTTGTGTTCCCTCTCTCGCTGTGTCTCTATCTGTCAAATAAATAAATAAAATCTTTAAAAAAAAGAAAAAGAAAGAAAGAGAAAAGGGGCCATCATGGCTGAAATGGTGTGAGTAGGGAAGAGTAGCAGCAGACGAGGTGAGAAAGATGAGGAGAGAGGAGAGGGGCAGATGAGGTAAGGATCCCATTGGGGTTGGAATGACAGGATCTATCCTTATGCATTAGTTGGATCCCTCTGGTTGCTCTCCTGAGAGCAGACTGTGGAGGGACAGGCATGGAAGCAGGGAGACTAGTTAGGAGGTTGCTATAATAATCCAGGGTAGAGACAATGGCGGCCGAGAGCAGGCTGGTAGTGTGGGGTATGATAGTTTGGTAGAGAAAGAAGTCAAGTTCTGGATATATCTTTACTTAATATTCTCATGTATATTGTTCTAAATAATACAAATTAAATGATAATCATAATATCTAAATTACATTAATGAGTTATTAGTTTTTATATTATCTGTACTATAGTACAGTTTTTTATATATTTCTTAGAATGCTCATGAAAAGTGTACATGTTATAGAAATGTAAAGTTTCTGAGCAAAAAGAATGAACATACATGCTGGAGCAGCAACCAAGTATGCAGTCTCATTAGAAGATTTTTTTTGCCTGAAAATGGATGAGGGCTCATTGTCATGTTAAGAGCATGAAGAAAATCTTAAGGTCTGTATAACTGACAGTTTGAGGGTCCATTCCCTGTGGGCACTTTAAAGATTTTGCCCATTCAGAGATAATAGTTTATAGATAATTGTTTTCCCAGACCTCATTAGAAGGGCCAATTAAACATGACTTGAGAACTGAGAGATTAAAGTGTCTGGGACAAGAATGTAGCCTCCCTCTGGGTCAGAATGGAAATCAATCCTTAAGAAATAACCTTAGCTCCAAGTATCTAAGCTTTGAAAAATGCAAAAGGTTAAGGGAACAAACATGTACTAAGTATGTAACATGCCAGGCACTGTGCTAGGTGCTTACATACGTTATCTCATGTCATGTCATGTGGAAACTCAGACTTACTGGAGTAAATGATTTATCAAGGTTAGTACAGTTGAGTGAGTGATGGAGGCAAGAATTAAAATAGTGTGCATGTGTACAAGTCTGTGACCTTTTTGCTATATCTCACAAATGAAGTATGCACACGTAACTCTAGGAAACTCAAAAGGTCAATGCTAGGAGAAAGAGTATAGATGGACACTGGCCGTTTTCAGGGTGACCCTAGAGAAGGGTCTCTCATAAAAGACATGGCTGTGGTTTTTATACCTGGCCATGCATTAGAATCACCAGGGATGGGGCACCTGGGTAGCTCAGATGGTTAAGCATCTGCCTTCGGCTCGGGTCATGATCCTGGGGTCCTTGCTGGGCGGGGAGTCTACTTCTCCCTCTGCCCCTCCCCCACCCCCCGGCTCATGCTCTCTCTCTCTCATGCTCTCTTTCTCTCTCAAATAAATAAACAAACAAACAAAAAGAATTACCAGGGATATAAATTTTTTTATTCTGAAAAAGACTTTCAAGTGACTTCCAAGTAGGAAGTCTATCATTAGCCCACTGTTCTATGCATGATGAAGAACCACCCAGAATGAGGGGTAGGAACAAAAAGTAACAACTGGAGACAACATAGAGCTTATAGGTAGCAACCTGAAACTCACTGGCCATGAGTAAAAAAAAAAAAAAAAAAAAAAAAAAAAAAAAAAAAAATCTGGGCTTCATGCAATTTGTATCAAATACAGTTTGTTCCATAAATTTTGTTTCTAAGTAACTAATAATCTTTTTGAGATACTGAGGTGTCATTCCCTACATTATGGAGGTTTCATGGAATCAAAAAACAAATGGAGATGGAAGGGACCTCAGAGAATTGTCCCCTCTCTGGAGAGCTGAGGAGGCCAAGACCCAGAGGGGCAAATGTCTTGTTGGAGGTCCCAAGAATCCACATGTGGTCTCAGTCCAGCGTTGACTCCATCAAGCAATTCTGCCTCCCTAAATATCTTTCTCAATGTTGTCAGTCATCCTACTGATAAAACTTGGTTTTCTCTGGCTTTTATTTGAATGTCCAATTTTGCTTACCTACAGCTGTCCCCAGAAAAAACTCTAAGTATTAAAAAAGCTATTCCCTGTCCACACAGTTTTAATGATTTAGATTTCTTCAGCAAGCATAAGACCCTAGCTTGGTTTTAAATGTCAAGACTTGTCTGTATTTCATTTTCATGTTTAAAGGTTATTCTAATATAAATGGGGGCTGGGGGGTAGGCAGAGCAGGAGGCTCTCTCCAGCCCTCATGTTGTTTCTTTAATGTGCTAATCCTTCCTTTAGGTCTCTTCATTTTGCCTCTTCGTCATATACTTAATTTTAAACAAACCACTTTTCTCATTTAATTCCCCATTACATTTGTGCCAACACATTTTGGAAAGAAAAATAAAGGAAATATTTGCCCCAGTTAAACCACTCTCCTGCCCCCACAGCGTACCCTTGTGATCTAAACCCAGTTCTCTATCAGCAGATGTTTCTCTAGGTGGAATGTTCTGTGTCCCTGCCAGAAAGAGCCGAGGCTTAATTGAAGGAGCAGCTGGTCACCAGCCACTGATGTGAGGAGAAAGAAATCATATTAGAGCTTGTTCTTATCTGGACCAGCTGCCATTCATTTCTTTTCCTCTTTTTCTTCCTTTATTTCTCAAGACTTTGGACCAAAGATGCAGGCCATCTTCCTGGTGCATCTTCAAATCTGTAGAGAGATGTAATATGACTTTAATCTCTTTGGGGGGAGGGGTGTCATTTTTATAAGGTTAAGATGATCAAATCTTTTAATACTTTCCATCCTTATCTCTTTTTAAAATAGTGTCTTTCCTTCAAAGCATCAAGGCATTGTAGGAACAAAGAGAAAAATGTGTTGGAGGATGTT
This sequence comes from Mirounga angustirostris, assembly GCF_029215605.1. Taxonomy (NCBI): domain Eukaryota; kingdom Metazoa; phylum Chordata; class Mammalia; order Carnivora; family Phocidae; genus Mirounga; species Mirounga angustirostris. The sequence continues at coordinate 54,708,358 of NW_026991709.1, forward strand.
GGTTCTCATTAGATGGTTACAATTTTGGTTGGATCGCTGCCTTTTGGTAAATGGGAGTGATAGTCTAGACATTAACCTAAGGTTGTTGAGGTTCTTCACACACTAGGCCCTCCTTGTCATAAAATTCCTTACTTGAAATTTTACTGTAAAATCATTGGGAGGAAACACATGGAATTCTGTTTAAATTAAAAAAAAAAAAAAACTACCTGAAAAATTAAAAAAAAAAAAGTCACTGGGCAGTAGGCTCTACTTAAAGCTTATCATCTGAAGGAGGAAGGAATTTATTTTAAAATCTCTAGTTCATTCAAGTAATATGACTTCGTATGTAGATTAGGACTATTTCCTGGACCAGGCTCATGGTGCTAAATTGCAGAGGAAAGCATGAAGAAGGAACATGAACTTGGGGAGACTGACCTTAAGAGATGGAGACTTGAGGGGGGTGCCTGGGTGGCTCAGTCGGTTAAGTCTCCCTCTTGATTTCGGCTCGGCTTGAGAAAGACATTGGAGGAGTGAAAAAGCAAAGGGAGGACACTGAAGAAGGAACACAGAAATGGCTGGAAGCAGCTACCCTCCTACGCTGGAAGAACAAAGGGAAAATGTTGGAGTTATTAGGACATAAAAGGTTGGAAGGGGGCACTGGGACCCAGTTTTCTATGGAAAGGACACTAGGTGCCTCAGAGGAATGTGGGGGGTGGGGGATGAAATCAACTGCCACCTGCCAGGATGGGGCTGTTGCTGGGGCAAGACTGTCATGATGTTTTCCTTTTCCCTTCTGCTGCTAGGAAGCTCAGAGTCCACTGTCAGCAAGTGAGTAGAACTTTGTGTCATTATGGCTGCGGTGATTTTTTTTTTTTACTTTATTGGCAATACTTTTATTTCAACATATATTGTGCACTTCTTTGCAAATTTCCTCAAAATCTTTTGGGAAACCACTGAATATTTCTATGTCCATCTAGACTACCTTCATGTGCATCTTCATCTATACATTCAACTAAAACTTCTCTACCTACATTTATACTTCATTTCTACCACCATGTACGTCCCATCTATACCTCTATCCAGATTTTTATCCGCATCAGTAACCATGAGGGAGACAGGGCCATCCAAGTCTGTCTTTGTAGTTTCAGTTGTGTGTGTTTAGCCCAAAATCTGAATATGAAAGCATAATTAGGAAGGTCTTAACATGAAGATAGCTCCCATCTGCTCTTCAGCCTCCACTGTGTTTCCATGAGAAAGCCTTGCATTGACAGATGTACTAATGGGCCTGTGATATAGAACCCAAAACTTAAAAAGTTCTAACCCATCAAGAAATCTCATTCATCATTTCATTTTTTGGAAAGGATATAAAAAATGAAATGTCAGAGCTATAATGTCAGGACCGTTTAAAATGTCAAGTGCTTGTTGTTCCATAGCCTGGCTGTCTCCTCTTCTGATCAAACCCCCAACTGGCATAATAATTATAGATGATGCATCACATTTTCATGCACAACTGGACCCAGATTTATAACAAATCAGCAGAAACGATCTCATTGCCCTGCCTGAAATTTTCTCCTTTTACTATATAGCTTAAGACTTTTCCTTTGGAGCAGAACATTATTACTGATTCAAGACAGGATTCAGGGTAAAGAATAAGGGGAAAAAGGGAAGAAGAAAGTTTCTCCATAGACCAGAACTCAGTCATTTATAATAGAGATACAACGGGAGCCAAGAGACAGCAAACACATTTGCTGAACGCATGTTAAGAAGAATATTAAAGTATGGAGACACTGCCCAGATCATCCAGTTCTATTTCAAGATTCAGATTAATTTAGGTGTGCAAGGAAACATATATGTGAGCTCTATTTTGAACAGATATGGAGACAGTCCTTCAGGTTAATCATGTTTTAATCTGCAGAGAAAGTACTAATATATAGACAGAAAAGCAACAATTCTTTTGTCTGTGATCTTTATGGAAGTCTTCATGGGACTTAAGTGATGTATTCACAAGCCAGTACCAATTATAATAAAAACCTGAAATCAATAGCATGTACGTGGGAGAATTTCATTTCTTCTCAACTGAAAGTCTTGTATCCACTGGAAGTCGGAAAAGGCATTCTCACGGCTCACCGCTGCTTCATTTCCTCTTTCCCTAGATCAGTCTTCTCACGTGGTTTGAAGGAAGCCTCCCTTCTGTATCTGTTTCTTATTATAGATTACTTTCAGTACGTTGGAAAAGTCAAAGCTCTTGGAAACAATCTCCAGAAGATCCTGATCTTTTTCTGTGCCGTTGATAAATTCTTCTAAAGTCAATTCTCCCAGAAAATAATAAATGAACAATTAACAAGAGGCTTTGTTCATACCAATCACTGGTGTATACAATATATTCCCAGATACTTTCCTTGATATTCTTCTGACATTTTTTTCACCTCAACCAGACTCTAAATTCTTTGAATATCCTTATATAGAAAAGCATTCAATGGTAGGGTTGCCAATGAAAATGTAGACGACAAAAGCAGACTATTTTTTTTTTTAAGAGAGAGAGAGGGAGGGAGAGAGTGCAAGCGGGGGTGGGGGGAGGGGCAGAGGGAGAGGGAGAGAGAGAATCTCAAGCAGGCTCCATGGCGAGCACAGAGCCTGATGCGGGGCTGAAATCATGACCTGAGCCAAAATCAAGAGTCAGACGCTTAACCAACTTAACGACCCAGGTGCCCCAAATACAAACTATTTTTAAGTTGAGAACATCAGCAATGCATTTGTGTTCACATACACATTCACGTCTCTACACAGTATTGATTATTTGACCTTTAATCTTGAAGATATGACCAAGTGATAGGAGCATGAATATTGCTGATTTCTTTCTTTTTTTTTTTTTAAAGATTTTATTTATTTATTTGAGACAGAGAGAATGAGAGATAGACAGCATGAGAGGGAGGAGGGTCAGAGGGAGAAGCAGACTCCCTGCCGAGCAGGGAGCCCAATGCGGGACTCGACCCCTGGACTCTAGGATCATGACCTGAGCCGAAGGCAGTCGCTTAACCAGCTGAGCCACCCAGGCGCCCAATATTGCTGATTTCTAAGATCAGGAGGAAATGACATTGTGCAAGGCTGTTTTCAATATTCTTCTCTCAGGAAATAATTTCAGGGACTGTCCAAAGCTGTGAGGAAGGTTAAACATTTTTTTAAAAGATGTTATTTATTTATTTGAGAGAGTCAGAGACCGAGAGCACGAGCAGCGGGAGGGAGAAGGACGAGCAGATTCCACACTGAGCGTGGAGCCTGACTCGCGGCTCAATCTCAGGACCCTGAGATCATGACCTGAGCCGAAACTCAGAGTCACACACTTAACCGACTGAGCTACCCAGGCACCCCTAAAAAGGTTAAAGATTTATTCATTCCATGTGTAATTATTGGTCAGCCATTTTCTGATTTTTTTTTTTTAAGTAGGCTTCATGCCCAGCATGGGGCCCCATGTGGGACTTGAACTCATGACATTAAGATCAAGACCTGAGCCAAGATCAGGGGTTGGATGCTCCACTGACTGAGCCACTCAGGCTCCCCTCTCGTTTTTGATTCCCAGTTTCATCAGCTTGACTTAAGCCATGGCTGCTGTGTTTTGCCACTAGCATCATCCTGCAAGATAACTTTTCAGCATTTTGAGGGGATGGGGGGCTTCTCTGCTGACTCATTTGGACTGTAGTTATGAGCTTTATGGTACGTGCTGGATAGCTAGTTCGTGTAAGCATACTCCAAATGCCCCTGTTAATCGCTATCTTGAAAATGTAGAGATCCCATCCTCCCTCTACATTCCCACCAAGCAGAATGTGCAGTGGAATGTGTTGTTTAGTGTTCAAGGTCAGGGGCTCTGGGGATGGCCAACCTGGAGTATCTCCCCTAAAGCAGTGTCCAGGTGGCAGACCTTGGTTTCCTTGGAAGTGCTGTCCATGCAAGGAGGGGAGGGGCCCCTGAGAGTTGCTAGGTTAAATTGCTCTAATACTAAACTTGCTGCATATAGATGCCAAAAGCAGATGCTCTGTCCAGTTGGCCACTGCTAGATTCCCTGTACATAAGTTCCCCTGATAAACCTATGTCTTGCCCCATATCAGGCTCCCTGCTCAATGGGGAGTCTGCTTCTCCCTCTCCTTCTCCCTCTGCCCCTCCCCCCGCTCATGCTCACTTTCTCTCTCTCTCTCTCAAATAAATAAAATCTTAAAAATAATAATAATAATAACCTATGTTTTAATCGTTGTCTCCGGGTCTTTTCTTTGGCCTCACTGGACCACCACCCACCCTAGGCTTAGAGTCTGCTGGGACTTGGCTGCACATGACTGTCTTCAAGTCAAGGGGTAGAGATGTAGTTCCTGATCTCAAAGCGACTGTACCAAATAGGTTTTGTGGCTAGGTAGAAGGGCAGCCAAAGACAAGTCAAGAACACTCAGTAACTAGAGAATGTACATCTGGGGCAGAAAGTCAGCAGGACCTGAAATACTTTTTAGTGGATAAAGTCAAATATACAAAGCACCATGATAGTGATTCAAATATAAACAAGCATGAATCATCACATTCTCATGATATGTTCCCTTTGGTTTCAACGGCAAAATTCTAAAACATGTTTTTTAGAGGGAAATTGAATCTTTGTTCCTTATGTTTTCCTTATGCCAAAGAAGTTTGTGCAAAACCCACAGGGTAGGCATGGAGTCATCTATGTCTCACAGGGAATGTATAACCATGGAATGAGAAAAAGAAAACTGAAAACTGAGAGAAAACTGCAAATGAGGAGTAGTAAGTGTGGGGCTGGGGACGGGCACATGGTGCGGAGTGGTGGGTCACAGAAACCATAAATAACAACAACAAAACAATCCTATGTTTTGCAAAGGGAAATCATAGCTGCTAAATTCCCCACGCAGAAGTTTTTCAAATTTCTAGGAGCTTCGCATGACCAAAAGAGAAATGAGAGTGCAGATGTGGGAACAGAAGTGCGTTTTGAGCGCTCAGGTATAACACTTGTCCATTGTCACCAGTGCTGCTAAAGGAGCTGTGTCTGAGGGTGTGGAGGGTAGAGTCACCATGTCAGGTGAAAAGCAACATCAGTTACTGGTGTGGCAAAGACAGAAAAGACGGAATTTCTTTAAAAAACGTTTTTTTTTTATTGGGATAGAATTGACATATAACATTGTTTCAGTTTAAGGTGTACAACATAATAATTAGATACATGTATATATTGCAACATCCATCACCTCACATAAATACAATTTACACTTTTTCTTTTTCTTGTGATGAGAACTTTTACATTCTACTCCCTTAGCAACTTAGAGGATGGAACTCTTCACTGTTGTTTTTTCACTTTTCTCAAAACCTGTGTGAACTCTGCATATTTGTTTTGTTTATGTTACCTAACCAGTTACCATAAAAAAAAATTCTTTTTGAAATTAAGCCAACTTCTACCTATAGCAACTTATAACTTTTACTATTTCTATTTAAAGTACTTACCTTGAAATTTTCCTCTTTTCCCTCTAGCACTTAGCCTTCACTCATTTATTCATCAAACATGTATTAAGCCCCAGCTACAAGTGCCGTTTCCTCCAACGCTATGGTGCTGGAACGTGACAGGCGCTCAGAAAAAGTGCTGACAAATTGCTTCCCTTTATCTGATGTTCTTAAACATTGTTTCCTAATCCCTTTTAATTTGTCTGTGGATTTATGCCCAAACAAATTAAAAGGATGGTTTCTGAATCTGTCTAGAAAGAATCGCCTATGCAGGTCTAGAAGCTTCCCCTCAAAAAATCTACCAGCAAAGAGCCAAAGCCAGTAAGAGGTGACTGAGCTGGAGATCACAGGGCTCAGAGGGATCTAAACCAATGGTTTGAGTTTGTATTATTTTGTTGTATATTTAAAGATACATTTCAGTGTTTGTAGGGCATAATTCAGAAAGTATACAATTTTGGTTTTATATGTTTATAAAATATGTTTTATATGTTTTTATATGTTTATACCATTTATATCTACATGATTTAGTTTTTTTTGTTGTGTTTGCAGACACCTTCTCTCCTCCTGGGGACCCTGAAGGTCAATGCTCTCCCATCACTCACTACCAATTTCAGCAACTTCATTGATGATAGAGGCTACCTGTGGATATTTTCTTTAGCCTTGTTTTTGCAATCTGGTTATCTTGTTGATATTCCTGGGTCCCGTGTTTCTTCCCATTAACATCTTATATTACCTTTCATAACAAAACAAAAAATGACCTCCTACCCCCCTCAAAAAAAAAAAAAAAAAGGCAAAATTTACTGTGCATGCTCACGTTATCATTGTTGCTCTAAGGAAGTCAGCCTGGTTTTAAAAGAAACCAGCCTGCATAAAAGATTTTTTGTCAATTCCTCTAAATGAGAACGTGGTGAAACAGTGTAGCGGTGCCGGGAAATTAGCAGAGACAGGAATGGGGGTGGGTCTCAGGAGACGAGAATGACCAGATTTTCAAGGGCGGACGCCAGTGAAGAGTTTACATGACACAGTTTTGCAGTCATAAGCAAGGTGGCGCTAGCAGCATTTAGCAGCATTTTATAGCTGAGCTTTTAAGTGCAGGAGTTTCTTTTTTATACGAGAAAACCCGATTCCCCCTTCTCCCCTGGTAGTTCTGCTTCTCAGTTTGAGTCACTGTGACTTCCGTGGCTTTTCACAATGTTCCTTCTAGGTAACTGCTCAATAAAGTGTCTTCATGTCCTGTCCCTGTTTTCTTTTACCCAAAATATCTGCCCAATAATCACCTCTTTCATTTCGTCTTTGGCCTTGTTCTGTCTCTTTTCACTTTCATGGTTTATTATTATGAGCTACTTAAGTCTCCCCGGCGCCTGTGCTATTTGGCACTAGCTTAAACTTGCCTGGACACTTTCTGCACTTGATGTTGTAAACAGATTCTATAAATCTTCCTAAATCAGGTCAAGAATGACTCCTAGGCCGTGCATGGTAGAACGTGGTTGCTATTCTTCCTGCAGGAAAGGCTGCAGAATTCCATGCTTCATCATTTATCCTGACTTGTCTTGCTCTCTTGCCTCTTTTCGTTCTTCAGTAACATTGAATATTGAACTTCAATCTTCTGTCACTGTGATTCTCTTCAAGTTTTTCTTCCTGATGCTTTTGTTCATAATATAAGGATAAAAATAGCTTGTTGAATTATTACCATAATACATGCTCGTGATATAAAACTTAAGCTCTACAAAAAAGTGTAATGAAGTGAAAGAAGTCCCCTGTAACCTCTTTCTGTCCCCCCGTTTCACTTTCCATTGGTAATTAACTCCTGCTAATCAATTGCACTTATATTTTGTGAAGTGGCAATGCATATGCACATATATGTTAATTTCCAAAATAGTCTAAACACCTTTCTTCCTACAGATAACATTGCATGTTGTGGGGCGCCTGGGTGGTTCAGTCGGTTGAGCTTCCGATTCTTGATTTCGGTTCAGGTCATGATCTCAGTGTCCTGGGATCGAGCCCTGCATTGGGCTCCCTGCTCAGTGAGGAGTCTGCTTGTCCCTCTCTCCCTCTGCCCCTTCCACCACCATTGTGTGTGCTCTCTCTCTCTCTCGCTCTCAAATAAATAAATCTTTAAAAAAAAACATTGTATGTTGTACTTGTTTCTTTTTTATATCTTCCTTCACTTTTCATAACATCTTCTTACCAGACACTCATTCATCTCACAACTATTCATAGAGTAACTGCTATGTGTCAGGAAGTGTGAGCCTGCAAGAAATACCGAAGTACATAAAACAGAAATAGTTCTTGCCCTCATGGAGTTTGTAGATACTCATTTTTTTTATTTTCATAGCATTTATCCTATGCCTCTCTTTTAATTAATCTTCTAACTTTGATTTGCTAACTATCATGATAATCATGTATAGAATACTTCATAGCTGTTGCGTATTTTTTTGTCCCAACATATTTGATGTTGGTTATTCTTTTGTAAACAATTTGCAGTTAAATTGGGATGTTCATATATGTTCCTAAAGTTCTCTCCTGTTGTGTTGTGATCTTCTTCATCTTTGGTTTCAATATTCACTGGATTATCAGATACCAATAGTAAGCTTCTTTTCAGTTTGAAAAATAAAAAAAATATATTGGCACATAGTCAATACTATTCTGTTATACTTGACTGAACATCTCTATTTCTACCAAACTGATGTTTTGATAACAATGATAATCAACAATTTAAAAAATCTTATTCGAGGTATATATACTTAGGTTTGTACAAAGATGAATATACATTTTCCCCTGTGGTGCTTGCTCCCCTTTTAAGTGTGAATGAAACATCTTATTTTCCTGTGTCAAATACTGGCAAAATCCTTTTATGCTTCTACAAATATCAGCCTTCTATGTCTTCGTTACTTTCTCTTCCTTGCTTTCTGGTGCTCTGGGCTGTCTTTGTCCAACAGTAGAATTTTAGCGTCCTTTTCTTGATATAGGGAATGACTCAGCTGTCTCTTGATGAGATGATAAGACAATCTCCAATAATTTGCATATAAAAGCAAATTCTATTAGTTTAGTTGTGTATATGCATTTGCTAAGAAACAGTGGTTCACTGTTGTTCCAAAATGCAGCTAGTTTATTTGATATCTTCATTGTAAAGGCAATGATATACATCTTTTTTCTTTAATACAAGTTTCCATCAGAGGAAATGATTTGCATGATTAGTTCTGTAAGCTATTCCAGAAACCATAATGTGTTCTCTCTTGACATGTTCTTCCAGGTCAAAGAGCCCATTTCCTGGTCTGCAGGTATCCTTAGTTATTGCCCAATAAAACACCTTCACTCTTCTAGATTTGCATCCTTTTGCAACCCCCTCTTTCTTTTGCTAGGGCCTTCCAACCACATTCCCCCATCTTATTGGTTCTATTATACTTCGTTTGTGAGGAAACTGTTTAGGTAATAAATAGTGAGTCCTGCATCACTTTCTTGTTTTCTGGAACACATTATCTGTTCCCCCACACTAATAGAAATCAAGCCCCTTCTCAAGGATACCACAATCCTCACACTTCTCCAGTAGAGGTCACCTTTCCTTTCCTCCCACTTCCATCCCTAGAAGCAGGATCCAGAGATATTTTCAACATTCTTGACCTGCGCTTTTGACATTCATTGTATTACTAAGTCTTAAACATTCACAATATCCCATCTATTTCCAGGACACTTATCCTTTGGTCAACGATTTCAGCCCCAGCCTGAAATGTTTTATCATCTCTATTCCAATTCCTGCCATACTGCAGCACTTCTGATTAAAAATTAAAACAGAACAAAACCTACAGCATTTGTCCTGTTTGGTGATCAGAATTTTCAGTTGCATATTTCAAATAAAATTTTCATTGACCTTCTAAGATCTTCCACTCTCCATTTCTCTAGTCCTTGTCTACCTTCACTTAGTTTCCTTGTCAATTCTGGGTTTTGCAAGCTTTCATGTGAACTGATTTATTTTATCCTTGATCTATATAGACCCAAATACAAGTGATTACAACCAAATGGCTCTGATCTTGGTCAATTAGAAAATGAGCATTCTGAATTCGAAATTGAGGTGAGGCAAACGAGGACTGGGTCCTAAGAGGGAGATTGATACTATTGATACATTTCCAAGTGTTATTCTGAGATTTATACTCTTGTCCAGTCCTTTGGCTCATTCATAATGGCGATTTCACGTGAACTCCCTCCCAGCCTTCTCATCATCCCATCCTGCCAGACTGAGCTGCCACATAAGACGGGCAAACTGCCACACTCAACATGGATGTCTACTGCCCTCTACTGTCCATTACAAGAAGTGACCTATGGCGGGCATGTTGGTTCTGTGGAAAAAGTTACCTCGGATTGACGAAAACCATGGCTGGAGTCCCAGTGCCTCATATCCATCCCTTTTCCCCCCTTAAATCAACTTATTAACATCATATTTTCCACAATGTCAAACTTTCTGTTTTCAAGGAACATTCCTAGATACGCTGCCTCAATCTCAAATCAATATGCTCCCTTACCGGTTTACTGAGATCAAAGCCATTTGGTGTAAGCACTCCCCCTTCTGGAATGTCTGTGTCTTCCCTTTCACTCAGCCTCTGAAGAAGTACCTTCTCTGAACTAAAGAGGAACCCAGATTTTAGGGTAACAATAGAAGATGGAGAAATGAGCAGAAAGAGTAGAAATGCAGAAAAGGTACAAAGAACAGAAATGAAGGCAAGTACAACTCTTCCCAGAAGTGTATAGTCAAAGGGAAGGAAAAAAATCTGATAGTAGAGGAAAATCACACAATTGAAGAAATGATTTTTATAGTATGGAAAACTTGAGTTTATTTGCAAGTTGATGAGACGCTTCCAGTAGAAAGGAATAATTACTAGAACATAACCCAGAGTGAACAGCATAGTCCTTCATATCATATTCTTCCACTTTTCTTTCCTTGTACCTCCCTTTACTCTTGTTCATATATCCCTAAGTGTCAAGCATCATGTATATATACATATATGGTCAATAAATATTCCGTTGAATTGTACTGACTGGAGAACATTGAATTGGCCAAATTATGAAGCCCAAGTGATATCACAACTAGGATTTTCTTGAAAGGTTCATATTTTTGCCTAAATGGCATTCCCACCCCCACCATCTCCTACTTTGTAAATTAAAAAAAAAAAAAAAAGTGAGCCCAAGGAGAGTAATTGCCTTACCATCATTATTTATATCGATCTTATGAAACACCAAGTTAGTAAATTCTTCAGGACTCAGAGTTTGCTGGCCATTGAAGGTTTGTACAGCCTGCAAAGAGAAATCAAATCGGGGAGTACAACTTTGCTGGAAGCAAATACATTTTGTGACATTTCTACCCTCAATGTGACAGAATTTGAGGATATGTTCATGTCATTTTGGCTGCCCAACCTGTTCTAGTTGTTAAAAATAAATAAAAAGATTATATGTCAGTTCAGGGTAATGAGGTTTAGAAATTTAATTAACTGAATGCAATCTGAAGTTTGATATTATATGGGACGAAGGGATCCATTCAACATATTAGGTCACAAAAGATGCAAAAAAGCCTACTGCAGAAAAAAACTGTAGCGGCTACTGTCATAAGAATTCTGGACCTAGAAAACAAACAATAATCTCAACTTCAGACCAGTTATAATTGATCTTATGGAGAAACATGAAAGGATATTCTGTAAGCATCCAAGGCTTCCCCTCCAGCTTCTGACACTAGCATCTCTGGTCCTTTTTGCCCTTTTGTAGAATGATCGACTGGGAAGACAGGTATGTATGCCTTGGAAGGACACTGAATTTCTCTCACATCCTGCCAGCACCTTTTCATCATAAAGGCTGTCAGGGGACCCAGAGAAAATGACATTTCCAGCTTTCCTAGAGGGGAAATTTAACCATGCTCTCCTTCTCCTCCACCTCCAGGTGATTAAATTAAATGACCAATATTTGATGTAAAAATTCATAATAAAATGAAAGAAAGATGGAGAGAGAGAACGAGTAGTCATCTGGGAATTTGAACATAACTATCTTGACTGAACATGAAGGGATCTTCAGAAAAACCACTGACAACATATTTTAATTGAGGGCATGGTCTGCAATAGGACTATCTCTTCTGCTGCTTCTTAAGCATTACTGAAGCTGAATCCAGGATCAGTCAGAGCGAACAGTGGTAATGCACCACTCCTGGCCTTAGCAAGTCCAGGTCTCACGGTTAAATATACAGGAATACTTAGAATAATGGTTACATGCATGTAGTATCCTATTAGATGAACGTTTTTAGGGTTTCTCGGTGTCTTGACAGAGGTCCCAAAAGCCTAGAAAATTTGGCTAGGCATCCAGTATTCCCACAGCCTGAAGGGATACTAGACCACATGAATACGTTATAATAAAAGATTATGCAATTTCTAGGATTTGTCTGTCACCCATCACTGGGCAATATAAGTGAGACTGAAGGATTGATGGAAGGTTTACGAGGCCTGAAGGGGTATTTTCGGAGGGAGTCGTCAGTGTTTCCTGTGTTTTCCCTCTTCTTACAGAAGAAACATGGTTGGGGATGGGTCGGGAGGCATGGGTTGTTTCCTTCTTTCCTCCCTCATTTAGCATGTCTGCACTTTCTCCTGCATTTTGATAAGGACCACTTCTGAGCGGGAGCAGGAGGAGGTAGGAGAGAAGGGGGAGCAGGACACCTCTGACTTGGCAGGCACTGTCATGGCTACCGACTGTCAGAGCTCTCTGGATGGCAGATGTTGGAAATTCCCTCTTTCTCTGAGACCATGTTTCCCCTTCATTACTGAGACTCTCCTGCAATTCCCTAGATGTGCATCATGCATTTTGATTCCAGCTGACCCCTCGAGGCTCCTTCTACAAGTTCTAGGTCTGAGTTTCTCAACATCTGCACAATTGATATTGCAGACTAGACAATTCTTTCTTGTTCGGGATTATCCTGTGCATTGGAGAATTTTTAACAGCCATCCCTGGTCTCTAAACAATGGATAGCATTTGCACCACACCCTCCTCCACTCACCGCCCAGCTGACAACCAAAATGTCTCCCAACATGGCCACATGTCCCCTGGGGGAGTAAGAGTGCAACCTTGCTCCTGGTTGAGAACCACTCTCTAGTTCTACCTCCAGCTCCCTCTACTTCTGAGGTGCCCTCACTTCTCCAAGTGGCTCAGCTGGACAAGATCCAAGACAACTCCATGTCAACTTCCCCACCCCCCATATCTGATCTATGAAAAAACCTCCGTCCCAACTAATTCTAGGCATGAGATATTTCCCAAACGGCATCCCTCCACTCCACTGCCATGGTCTGTTTCATATAGATTTCTCAGATTCAAACAGTGGAACACAGTGTTCCCCAAACCTCTATGGTCTCCTTAAATTCCCATGCCGTGGACTTGAAGTCTCTTACCCAAGAAATCCTCTCTAATAATTCTTCTCAAAAATTCTCCTGACCATTTTATGTCTTTGAAGTGAAATTAAGATGTAACTACATCTTTGTAAATTTTGCCTATAATCTAGTACTTCCTTTGGATCTTTTGATGGTTGGGCTGTATTTTATTTCAACATCCTGTAATCATGTACCGAGAGAACTTCTATTAAACAGCATGTATTATTCATTACCCTATTTTTTTCATTTGCTACCACAAACATTTGTTGATACTCATTTTTTGTAAGTACATATTCCATTGCATTAATTTATTTAAAACTATTCTTCTTTTAAGTCATTTATTTTTAGTATCTTAGTGATTGTGATGTAAATGATAGAACTTTGATCTTTGATGATGTTAATGATTGTTTTTTCTGACCAGAAATGTTGACTCTAAAATAAAGATAAACTTTTAGCCTCTTGATGCAGATTACCAAATTTCCAGGAATGTTCTATCCATTTATACTCCCTCCACAAGTGTGTAAGGGTGCTCTTCTTACAGTGCCCTTGCCAGAATTAAATCTTATTCTTGTTAATTTTTATTAATTTCATTGGAGACAAATAGTATCAATTATTAATTTCTGCCCTGTGCTTTTATTATTTGTTTCCTTATTTCTTTTTGTTCTCCTTTTAACACTTCAAGAAAAAAACTCAATTAGCTACTTAATATTTCTCTTTTCTTTACTCATTAATGGAAGTTACACATTTTAACTAATGAAAACCTGTGCAAAAATTTCTGAAGATTTAGACAAAATCATTTTATCCTTTCGTCCCTCCTAATTCTTTTGAGAATTTGATGACCCTCTATCTCTCCCCCCAAAAATGGGTAACATACAAGAAAAAATTTGCACTCAATTTCATGGTCTTCAAGGATTCCCAAAGGCCACAGATCCATAGATCCCAGGATATGAACCCTTGCTCTGAGTACTGCTTTGGAGTCATCCCCCAATATTTGTATGCTATATTACATATTTAATTTTTTAAAATAAATTTGAATATGTTTATTTAAGAGAATATTCTAAAATTTACATGTAGTTGGGCAGTCTCTAGAGAATATTCTGGATTCCTAATTTTGTGTTGCAATATGTAATATGTATACAGAATTTCAGAATTTTAATGCTTACAAAATTCAATTACAAAGTGCATCTTAGCACTTTTTTGTGAATTACTTGTGTAAGATTAAAGTGGAAGCAATATTAATATTATCATACTCTTGAATTCTTTGCATATGTTGGTTAACTCTACATTTGATAGTTTTAAATTTTAACAGGTTTGAGGTGTTTAATTATAATCGTAGTTCTACCCATTTATTTTTCTTTACATTGTTGCTAATATTTATACTATGTATTATGTTTGTAACTCAACTCCTTCATCTATAAATGGAAGAATTTGGACCAGATCATTTCTAAGACCTCTGATTCTAATTCTGACTCTGTGTTACAAATTCACTATATCGCATTCATAATGTTTATTTTACTTCACATTCTCACTTAGGTACAGTGTCCCATTTAATCATCTTTTACTCTAGGATCCATTTCATCTCATACCATGATAATAACTATTCCCAATTCCGTGATGGGGGGGGTTGAGATTTACAAAAGGACTCATTGAACTTTAGAGCTGGAAAGGATCCCAGAATCCTTGAGCTACCTATTAGAAATACTTTAGTCCAACCCCCAGAAAGATTGATGCCCAGCTTTCTTTGTTCTTAGTCCATGGCTCTTGCTATACAAACCATCTAGTATTTCAGCTGTTCCTCACAAAACTTTCTGCACGGATGCAGACAAAAAGATAAATTGTTTCAGAATATCATGTTTATTTCATTTTTCATCTCAGTACTCTGCTACATCTGTGAATTTGAACACCAACAAGAAAATGCTGGTTTGCAGGTGCACACTCAGTAACCAATAGCATAGAGAAACTTGCATGGCTCCAGTGGTTCCAAATGTATATCCCAAGAGTCACTAACCACATAGACAGCTGTTGCCAGCTCCACAGGGAAGAAAATTACATTAACTATACAATGTCCTACAAAGTTCCTTCACTACTTCACTTACCATGAAGATGTTCAGTAGTTCCTTTTTGTCAATAGAACCGTTTCCATCAACATCATACAGTTTAAAATACCATTTTAATTTTTGCTCCATTTTTCCTCGTATAACTAAATTTACAGCAACAATAAACTCTAAAAAGTCAATAAATCCATCCTATGGAAAGCAAGGTGGAAGGGGAAATCAATATCTAAGAAAAACAATTGTTTTTTATTTGAGAAGTCACGGTTCATGAGCAGGACCATTAGCACAAATTAATACAACCCACAAGATTTCAGAATAGAACTTTTCCTGGCACTTTGTTAAACAAACAAACAAACAAAAACATGGGTGATGTGTATAGAAACAAGTAACTTTACATATATAGGTAAGTGTCTTTTTTAGAGAAAATATCTACTCCTTATGTCAAAAAAAAAAGGAAAAAGTTCTGAAATGCCATGAGGGAAGGCTGTGTCCTCACCACCAGACATCCTACAAAGGCTGTCTTCTCCTGAGTATCTTCAGGTTTTGTTGCCTACTCAGGAGAAGATGAGTAGAAAGGAATTACCAAGGAGCTAAATTCTGTACTCCTTTTTAGAGAGCCCGGTTGATCTTTTTGGAATGCTGAACTCCGCGATTCCTTTTAAGTATGTCATTTTCAGTATGAATCAAGATTTATGAGCCTCTTTTCTGTAAAGATTTTGCCATATTAGTCAATCTTAGAAAAGACTGTTTAAGGCTCTCAAGCTTAGGTTTAAGGCTCTCAAGCTTAGGCAGTTCCCCTCATCCTGTTTTAAATGGGTAAAACACTCCCAGTTGAAACAGAAATAGTGGGTATCATTCTTAAGACTCACACCCTTCAAACCTTGCTCAGCCAAACGCTCAACCATCTTAAGAAAGGTGACCAGCTCTCTGCTATGTTCCCGTGGGAGTTCAGATGCCAGCATATTCAGCCCAAGAAAACATGTTGCCAGCTGCATCCTCCTTGGAACTTTGGAATGTAGAGTCCTATTTACAAACCAGGATGTGACATAAAGTACTCCCTTTCCCTTGGATATAAAGGGCTTGAGAATTATCGGCCTGTAAAATGGTATGTGTTTGCTTTGAGGCTCAAGCTTTTGTGTCTAGCCTATAAGAAAAGCAAATGAAAAATCACCAGTAGTTCTGGATGTGAAGCAAAGCCTGCTTGCTGGTTAACAGCTTTTTGTTTTATTTTACTTTGCTTGTTTTGTATGGTAGACTACTATAATATCTTGGCTATTAAAAGCCAATGTGCTAATAACTATAGCATTGTCTTCAAATGTATTATTTTTTTTAAATTCTCTACAATATATAATAAAAATATCATAAAATATTTTAAAATTTTACTACATGTATTAGATTTTTATATTTTACAGCTTAGATATCTTCACCCTATCAATAACTTTAATACTTCTTATAAGTGATAAGACTTCTACTAACAGTTTGGAGTCTGGTTGAATGAATCTCCTAAAGGAAATTTACTCAAGTCTACAAAACATAGCTGGTTTTACCTTTTCTCCATCAGCCTTTCTTACTGTTTGTTACCACTTCACCATATTAATCCCTAGCCTACTATGGCTGAGGCAAGGGAGATATGTTATCATAGAGTGGAAATGTATTTAAGATGACATCAAGATATCTTCCGATTTGGCGGGACACGACCATTATTTTTCAGTGATGAGACCAGCAGGTGCAGAGGATGGAAGTTGGGTGGACAGTATCCAATCAGGGCACATTGGCTCCCAGGTCTTCCTCCTGCGTCTCTTAGTGCTGACCAATCAATACAACTGTTTCCTGGGTAGTCCTTATGCGTGTTTGCCCAAAGGTTACAGAAGCGTCCCCCCTGAGGAGGCTGAGTTAGCTTGCTATAAAGTTTCCATAAAAACCTTTATTTTGTGAGGGTTTGTTTCACTTCTCGAGTCTTGCTTCAGTGATCACAGTTTTTGGCATCACCTGTATGATGAATGGCAACAGACTAGACTGAGTAATGTTGACTTTAGAACATTTGGTATTTTATGATTAAGCAACAGTGGGCAGGTGGCCCTAACTCCTTCCAAACCAGGCTGTGGAAGCTCTGAGCAAACTATATCAGGAGATGAGCACAAATATTTTCATTGTATGGCTTTAAAATGGACAATCCTGCTAATCTACAACCAAAGTTGATGGTGGGTAAGGAAGGAAGCCTTTTCTACTTAGACAAGTGCAGCCTTTGGCAAAATCTCCTGCAAGCAAAACATTTTCTGTCTTTATTTTAGCATTCCATTATGTAATTAGACAAATTCTTAGCAAGCTACAGCCAACTCTTCTTTCCAATTATCTTTCTGGTATGATTTTGTAGAAATTTGCATCAGTGAGACAACTCTGGTGAATGTGATTTAATGGCTTGTGTTAGTGTTGGAGAGAGTTTTAGGTAATGCTTATTCTGTAAATCAGAAGATAAGGTAATTATTGCCTTCTGTTAACCTCTAGTTTTTAAGCCCAGGGTGGGGAGGTGGATAAAAACCACAGAGAAGGTGAGATGTTCCTGCAAATGTGACTAGAAAGAATGCAATAGAGGATGTTCAAAGACTTTTCTTTGAGGCTATCCAAGGGAACACTGTTAAGTTCATATTGCTGTATTTGAGCCACTGGAGTCCTTGTGGCACATAGAACTGTCTGGAGATGTCTGGTACCGATTGGCCTTGCGCCAGAGTAGGGCTCATAAACTCCCTGCATCATAATCACAAGGGGACAATGAAATATGCAGATTCCTAGAACCTGACCCCCAAACAACACCATCAAAACTACTTGGGTTGGGGCCCAAGAGTCTGCATTTTAAAATGCTCCCCAGGGAAGTCTGATGTATCCTAAGATTTGGGAACCACAGACCTAAGCTGTTTTTCTTATAGATGTCTTCTTTTGTAGGCAATGTTATCATCTAGGTATCTAAGTGGCTGTGGTAATTATGACTTATTCTCACTTGAATTTATATAACCTTATTAAGACTAATTAGAAAAAATATGACCCACATGGTTCAGTCTCAGAATGACGCAGGCATACAAATCCAGCCCAGCAATCAAAAATTAATTTCAAAATAACAGCAAGTCTTTACTTTCATTTCTGGAACAAACACAAGTCGCAAGAAATGTATGGATTTCTTCACAACACCCCCTTCCTCTCCCATCTGCTCCCGCACATACGTCCTGCTGCTCAACCTTCAGCAATCTCCACTGCCCGGTGTCTTCACAGCCAGCCTAAGCACGAGAACACTTCAGCCTTTCACTCTCCCAATGTGTCTCATAATTCTGCACCAAAATCCTAAAACATTAGTTTGGCAATGGCAGGATCCTCCTTTGAGGTTGAGGGCAGGGAGAAAATTGGGCCCATTCTCATGAGCCTCAGAGAAGGAGAGTTTGGGAGCATGTGTACAAAAATCATTTGAACCCCAACACATTTATAGATTTATACATTATGTTCTTGGGGTGGAGTGGGTTAAAGGGAAGAGTTAAACAGGGCCAAGATATGGAAGCATGACAGTTCCTCGGGCTCCAAAAGGAGTTTGGTCCATTAACACATTATGAATCATTTTGTAGAAGGCGGTGAAAACAAGAGAGAGAAAAAATATATGGAGACTTTAAATCCAAGCTTTCTTGTGGTTTCTAAAATGTATGGGAACTAGAAGGCATACTTTTTACATCTATAAAGAAAGTATAAAACGATAAAAAATATGTAAGACTTTCTGTTCTTTCTTTCTACCATTAAAGAGATGAAACTTTAGAAGTCTAATACAATAAAAAATAAGGAAAACAAAATCTATTCTGTTCTAGTCAGCAGAAAATCCACAGGTGGAATTATGTGGTCTCCAGGCAGGGTTCACAACCTGCCATAAATTACAGTTGCTTTCAGGATATGATCAATTTGAAATGCAGATAGAAAGTTAAATTATAAAACGTATATGCATATGAATCAATTATTTTATTATTTATTACTCAGTATAAAAGCTATAAAATTTATCATATATATATTTCAAGCACTGTGCTAGTCACTTTCCAAGCATCATCTCTAATTCTAACAGCAACCTGACAGGCAGCCTTATTATTCTTAGCTTACAGAGGAGAAAACGGATTTTCAGAGAGGCTAAATAGACGAGTTAAATAACAAAGTTAGGACATAGGTGGATCTAGGATTTAAATATAGTTAGCCTTACTCCAAGGCTTTTGTTCTTTGTGCCATCCAGTATTTATTGCCCTCAAAACGCATTACAACCGAATTCTTCTTCTGAGAGGGGTGTCCATACAGATGGGACACATTCAGTGCAGCGTGTTGTTCTGGATTCACATGTGTAGGCTATTTGGCAATACAGTCGTATAAAGTAAGGCGACCCAATGTCTGAAGATACTACACCTTGGCGCCCGTGCTTCCTTCATACCCAGGGCTGCCCAAGGGACAGCTGGCCTGTGTGGTCTGAGCTGCTTCGTCCCAGGGACACTGTGAGCCCAGAGAGCTCTTAGAGCCACCACTTCCAGATCTCCCTCACCTGCCCTGCAGAACCATCCGGCCCAGTAGGACAAAAAGTGTTCTCTCTCCTCTTGCCTCTCCTGCTTCTTGGTATCTTTGATGAACACTTCTGTCCATTTGGGAATCCTTAGCCCCCTCGCCCTACCCAAGGATTCAGCCTCCGGCACCCCAGAGACGATAGCCCTCCCGGCCTATGTTTCCCCGGAAATTTCCCCAGCTGCCCCTCCAGGAACAGAAGCCCACACACTGGTGTAGCTAACCCTGTTGTGTCTTCACCTCTGCTCTTGGCTAAGTCTCTACAGTGTCCCTTTGCTCTGTGGCTGGTACTTGCTTTGGCTCAGCATTTCCCCCTCTTCAGGGCCTCACACCTGCACTGCAGCCCTGACTAACCCCTCCATTCTCCCCACTTGGTAAAACACCCAGGTAAGATATCACCGTAGATATCATCTGATATGCCAGTGTGGTCCTGCCATCACTCTCTGTATGCCTGAGAGACTCCAAGAAACAGATACTGAAATGTCATCTCAATATATTTCAAGACATCTGCTTTGGAGTTTTGTCCCAGGGATGGAGGTACAAATTTATAATCTCGGTAATGTCCTTGGGGGAACTTGGCTTCATTTCACAGATTCAAATTGTAGAATTTCAGTTCTAGAAACAGTCCTTCATTTTGCAAATAATAGTAAAAATAACAATCATAATAATCATAATGACAATGACAACTATTTTTTTTTAAAGGAGATAGAAGTCTATTGAATACACTGCAAAGGAGCAGGGGGGCAGGACAGTAAGGGAGAGGCTGTCTGCTATGAGGCAATGACGAGGGGCTGTCTTTAAAGAGGGAAGGTGAGAAGGTCTGGGAACAGATGGAATTTTCCATTTTTGGTACCTGTGTCCTGGTGTATGTAACCCATTTATCAGCTACGACTTATGGATATTTTGAGGTGGGTCCCACCTAATGGGCCTGTTTGTATCCAGCCAGGGGGTTGGGGATCACTGTGGGCCCTTCTACCTTACTCAGGTTTCCATTGTCCAAGTAGATTGGATACAAGTGGCCTCTACATTCCCCCTTGACAGATCAACAAGGACAAATCTTTGGCATTTGAGTGGAGGTCTCGTCTTCAGTAGCTGCTTCATGCTGAATGAAGGGCGTAGAGATGCCCCTACCTATGGGTCAACATTGGTCAGTTGGGAATTTAATAGAAGTTATGGAAGACTGAGGCAGCTGGGTCTAGAGTTGCTAATATATGGGCGTTTCCTTGAGCAGAGAGGATCATCCACCAGCTTGAAGTTATGGCAGTGAGGGAGTCTAGACACCAGGCGGGGAGACACCAGTGTCTTGAGTCTCGAGTGCTGCTGGTGAGATTTGTAGATGTCAGGCTTAAAGCATCCTTGGATGGAGTGAGAACAGGCAGCCGGAATCAGATAGGTTTTTCTGGTTTGTAATTCACATGTCTCTGCTGATCCTTTTGAATGGCCCTTAGAACCGTACTCACAAAGATCATCTATACGTGAGTTTTGTAGCAGTTTCTCCGAAGCTGACCTCAAGTTGCCCAGCATCAGTTTCTAGGGCTTCTCTTCCAGGAAGCCTCCTCAAACGAGGACAATGACAACTATTGATGCTGATGTAAAAGTTGCTACACACACAGGCCAGGCATTGTGCTTTTCACACCTGAATTCAGTTAACCCGAAAAAGGCCCTAAACGGTATATACCAATAAGCACAGCGTCCTGGGGTCTATTGACTCCAAGACCATAGGAACAGGATTGTTACTACAACAACTAGGGGTCAGACCCCATACGTTCTAGTGCACCCTCTCATTCAGGAAAACAAATAATCCGAATCCAACACAAATCTTCCAAACCCTCCCCCAGAGTAAAACTATCCCTTCTCACAGCATTAATGTTCTGCTACTTTTCACAGAATTGCTACCTGGGAAGAATTCACAAGTTTCCACAGCCCCTCACCTGAAGACATTTCAATGTTTCCATTCTTTCACATGTGACACTTCCCAGTGGTATTTTACCAGCTGTGGCAAGTCAGCAGCAACACAGGAACTGAAATGTCTGCCTGGAAATGGTTGCTCAGATGGTCAGGGTAAGGAAACCGAGAGAGTTAGTATAAGCACATTGTATGATTGATCCATAATTGTCGGTGATATTTAATTTGCATTTTAGGAGCTGCAAAAAAAAAACTAGGTAATATAAGGACCCTCTCAATTTTGTCAAACATCTATGAATACTTTTTAAAATAGTTTTGTGAATTTTTGAAATCTGTAAAAGTTATGTTCAGCATTTATGACCTAACCCCATTTTCACCGACAGACACTTACATTAACAACAAACATAGTCTCCATCAGCCATGGAGTTTCTGGAATGTCCTGAAAAGAGACTCAGCTCTTTAAGATGAGAAATATACTGCTGGCTTGGTAGGTCGGTTCTATAACATGATCTTTACGCAGATCAAAGTTGTTCTTGACCACAACTGTACAAAATTCAAGTGTTCTGGGACAAAGGATTTCTCACAGTACTTATCAAACAAGCTCACAATTCTGAATAGGTTTCCTGGGTATCAATCAGGAAGCCCTGAGCATCTGTGCCCAGCACGCGGCCAGCTCGGTGGTGTCTGGACCACTGTGGATTAGAAGCCAGTTTCAGGTGCTTTGGGGGAAGGCAGAACAATTGTCTGAATTGGATCACTTCTGAATGGGCTAACTTTGGAAGACCCACCAGCGACTATAGCAATGGAAGCCTTTTGCAAGAACTTCCTTAGGTAGCCAATGTGTCTCCCTAAGCAATATTGTCACAGATAAAATAAAATCCAGTCTCACCCTAAGTCAGACAGCTTGTTGTCTCCTAAGAATGTTATTTCCCATGGAAAAGCCTGGATCCTTGTCTTTACTGAATAAAAGAGGTAAACAGAGACGGACCAGATGGTGGAGCATATAGACCTGTATTACTTGCTTCGAGGCTGTGTTTCTCTACTATGTTGTAACTGAAAGAACAGTCAGAGGAACTGCCTCTGAATTAAAAGATTTGGACCCAAAGTCCCTTTTTTAAATGTATCCATGCTACGAAGCTCTTCGGTAGCAAAAATTGGCTTAGAGCCCAGCTTTCTAGCACTTTGACAGTGGTCTTTCTGGCATAACTGTGGTGTTCCTATCTGGATGCACAGTCAAACCACCTGGCAGTTTAAAACAAACAAAACATTGTTTTGATTCGGTCGGGCTAAGGTGGAGGCCCAACCAGGGGTCACTTTAATAACACCCCCAGGTGCTTCTAATATGGAGCCAGATTTGAGAACGACAATTCCAACAGATTTTGTTCAAATACACGAGTTATAACAGCTTACGTTTCAATGTATGTCAGCAGGCACAGTTGATGTCTTTAACGGGTAAAATTCTGTGAGAAGCTCAAGCAACATGTTGATAAGTGATGTTATACACGGAAACGCTTTGTAAATTACAAAGTGTTGACCAAAGATGAGGTATTTTATTATCACCAACAAATGCTTCCTGAGAGCTTCTGAGTTGGTCGTTCAGAAGCAGTAGGCTCGGTCTTTCCCTTTAAGAGATTGCAGCCTCGTGGGCTGGAGTAGTTGGTCATGTTTCCAGTAATGTGTCTTACGAAGAGCGGCAGTAATGGAGGTCACCCTGCAGGCCAGACAACCTAATACAGTGTCAGAAGCTGCAGGGCAGACAGGGGGTTAATGAGCAGCAATTACGACACAAGTTAAAAGCCAGGTTGCCTGATCCATTTTTCAAGGGTTCTCACACAGAGAGAAGCGAAGGAACCAACTAACCAGAGGTCACCTGTGAATTTCAAGTAGAGCCAGTGATCCCGTGCAGCTATCCTGTGTTGAAAAGACGGTTGAAACTCGAAGATGATTCCCATTTAATTAATTTCATTCTGTGACTGGCAACCATTTGAAGGGGCCAATGTGCCCCCAACCAGCAAAGGTTGACCTTTCCAACAAAGGTCCATCTACAGCACTGGGGTCAGTTAAAGAGGAGAAATGGTGGGCAAGCGGCCTCTGCACCTGGAGGTACACCCTTTCATTCGGAAATCGAATTTGAGCTTGATAAAGAATAAAGTTAATCTTCACTGTTGTCAGACGCGTGGGGACTGAGATCAGAATTATCTGCATTTTACAGATAAACGCACCATCCCTTGGTGGGCTATCGTGCACATTTTCCCAGTTTTCTCCTCGTTATTTCACATGAGCTCAGGGATAATGTAGGCGGGCTAAGTCTTGTCTCGGTTTTAGAACTGACGACCCTGACACACACAGGCTATCTGAGTCTTGTCCGAGATTACACACACGATAAGGGTCAGAGCTGGGATGGGGGCCCGGCAGCCTCACCCCTCCTGTAGAGCCTCCACCGCCCCGGGGGTGGCCTGGGCTTCGTAGTACAGAGATTCACAAGGCTCATTAAAAATAGCAAGGAAGCTAACATCGAAGCTAAGATTTGATTTGTGAACATATTTATAGGTAAACCAGCACATATATTGTAGTAATCATCTATTAGATCCCCCAGCTTGCAACTTACCCTCACTTCTCTTTAACAGTTATCACCCACGTTTCTAGGAAATCATTCGCCTTCCCTCCTTCTTGATTCCCAGGATTTTCCGAGAAGGTGAATTTAAATACCCTGAAAACTTGCCCTGCTGTTTTGTTTTCTCCTAGCCTTTAAATGTCCCCTAGTGCTGACAACAGCTTTTCTGGCTTAAACCATCACTCCATTTACAGTTTGAGTTCCAAACCCGTAAGTTCAGAGAAACCATTTTCTCTCACTTGTAGACCTCGGAGTCTTACAAGGGGCAGAGCACTTTTGATCTCGGAGCTCCCAATGGCACTCTGTTTGGATAAAGCCCAGACGCCTAGATGTGGCCCAGAGTGCCATCCATTCACCTTCACGTCTATCAGAGAGAAAGAATGTCACCGGCAGCCAGAGGGCCGAGGGCTCACTTTCTGCTCTGAGATTCTCCAGGCAAGTCACTACGGGCTTCTCGGTGCTCGGCATGCCTCATTGCTCAGCTCTGATGTAAGAACTCACGCAGTGGCAACAATGGGCTGTCCGGACACGGCAGAGACACAGGTGAGACGGCCGACATGTGGGGTTGCCAGGGATGCTCTAGCAGTGACCCTCTGTCTTGGTGAGGTCCCCACATACCCTCCCCTCTCCTACCTGGTAGAGAGCTGTTCTCTTAATTGAAATTCGCAACTCCTCTGTTAAAGGTGGAATACCGTAGCAATTTACGGTGCAGCCCTTGGAGTCAGACCGCCAGCATTCCAATTCTGCTGTGTCGTTTCAGGTGAGTGACTAAACCTCTCTGTGCCTCAGTGTCCTCATTGGGAAAATGGGAATGCGAATGTGAAAAATAGTAGCTACGTATATAATATTGCTCTGAGGAATCTAATGACTGTGAAGTGCTTAAAACAGTGACTGGTACAGAAGCATTCAGTAAGTGTTAGCATTTACGGGTAATAATTCAAGTTCTTCCCTTCCTCCAGAGTCCCAAAGTGCCTCAACTTCTCCAAAAGGCCTTGCCTAATTCTACATTTTATTTTTGTTTCATCTTTGGATCCCAATAAATGTACCTTGAATAGCTCAGTCCTGCTATAGTTTGTTATGCTGCCTTATTTTATGCTTTGGGCATTTAGTCACCACATAACTTTTATCCTCAACCAGATTGTAAACTCTCTGGGGGTATAGAAAGTCACGTCTACTACCTACCTACTCACCCCCACCCTCACACCACTCCAAAATGCGAGTGTGCTTTTTCTACCATGCCTGTCCTGCTGGGATAGCACTGGAGAGTTTCCTGCCCCCCATCCAGCCTGCATGTCTAGGGAGAAGCTGGTCCATCGGTCACATCCCCGCGCAGGGTTTAAAACCAGCCTAGAGTACCTGAGACCCATCTAGAATCTTGCAATTAAATAGTATGCTTTGCCCTCTTTCAGTCTTCGATTCTTCACTATCTTTTATTACTTGAGGATGCATTTGCCATCCCACGAGATTCTAAACTCCTTTGAGGACAAGGAGGTGCTCAGTAAATATTTGCAAATGCAGTGGGATAATAATGGGGTGTATTGAGGATGTGACTCTTCTCCTGCTGATCTTTTTTTATTTTTATTTTTTAAAAATATTTTATTTATTTGACAAAGAGAGACACAGTGAGAGAGGGGATACAAGCAGGGGGAGTGGGAGAGGGAGAGGAAGGCTTCCGGCCGAGCAGGGAGCCCGATGCGGGGCTCAATCCCAGGACCCTGGGATCATGACCTGAGCGGAAGACAGACGCTTAATGACTGAGCCACCCAGACGCCCCTGCTAATCTCATCTATCATCTAGCCCTCCCATAGTCAGTGAAGATTTTCATTGCCTAAGAGTTAAGTCACTGTAGCAGAGAAGCGGAAAGCAAGTTCATTCTTAGCTCTTGACTCTCAATAGTTTAAGCCATTTAGGATTCAGAGCATAAAATTTATGCCATAAACAAAAAATTGGAAAGAACACATAATTAGAGCCAGTTTTCTCTAGTTTCTCCTGGGTCCTTCCAAACTAGATCAAGATTCCAGAGGCTGGATTTAGGAAAGAAGAGAGAATTGCAAGACTCTGGGGAACGGGAATGGGGAGAGGGCACTGCTCTATGAGGGCCAAGCATGGCTGGAGGTCTGGGTGACAGGAAATACGCCAGGTGGGTGTGGCGGATAGAAGAACAGAAGCACCTGTGGTTCACTCACTGGGCTTGGGAGGAAGGGCTGGATGGAGAATCTGATCACACAGTCCTGAGCCAGCCGAGGAGGCTTCTGTGCCTAGGAGTATGAGGAAGCTCAGAAAGAACCTGACCCAGGAGGCCCGCCGTGCAGACAGCGGCCTTGCGAGTGGGGGCAGGAGGTGAGAGGAGAGATGCAGTCTCAGCAAATACCAGTGTGAACAGCTGCCCCTCTGCCCCGGGTTAATGCTGATTTCGATGCAAGGGCTTTACCTGCAGCCCTGGGAAGGGGGAGCACTCCTTGGTAAAATGGGGGCTCAAAATATAAATTAACTCCATTATGGAAAACTAAAGTTACATTTCCCGAATGCCTGAGTGTGTGAGCTGAAATTCTTAAAAGCTATAGAGGTAGAAAAGAAATTTTAAAATTTCCCTTGAGATAATCACTCTAATTGGGAACTAGGTTATACTTTGGAAGACACAGTGGCCCTCCTTGGTATAAATATGAAAAGAAAAGGGAGGGAAGGAGAGAGAGGGATGGAAAGGGGAAAAAAGTGCAAATATAAGAGTGACGATACTCCATTTGTCACTATTTTATTCAATCACTCAGTAAATATTTGTTCAACATCTATTTTACACCGCCATGGTAGGTTCCTGGTCTGGGAAAGCATGCAGGATCTGAAGGGGATGATTAATGTGTTTTTATCGTTTGTGTTTTGCACTGTTGTTTCACAAGGATGAATTCACGCACTACTCGTACTTAAAAAGAGAGAGGAGAGGTGCAGAGCACATGGCAGATCTCGTGTGAAGAAAGCAGGGCGGCCGGAGTGCGAAGGTACAGGATGCACAGCGCTGCTGGGTGCTTCTCTCATGGCTGGATCTCAGCACAGCACAAGTTAGTTCAATTTTGTCTATGCATAGAGCCCAGAGTGTAGGTTCGTGCCTCGGATGGGAGGCAGTTTCCCGGGAACTGGGCATTTTGCATCCATCTCCAGGTGAAGCCCACGGATGCTGAGGCAGGAACAGTGCCTTGTAGGAGCCAAGAGCCAGCAACATCAGTTTCCCAGTGTTTCTTGTTTGTGGAGTATCTGTGCTGGCCCAGACCCAGCTGGAATGCTCCCCAGCCTCTCATCCGCTTCCGCTTCGGCAGTGAGGCACGTCCCCAGCAGATCAATGGCACAAATGGCGGGGTGGGGGAGGGGAGGGTTAGGGGCCTATGAAAGTTGCGGTGACCCCGTCAGCGCTGGGAGCCCACCTAACTTCAAGTCCTGCCGTCTCACCCTGTGCGAGTTTAACACAGACCACAAGAGCCACACTTACACCGTGTCGTACTTTTTAATCAATTAAATGAAAAGGTGTATAATGTAAAACTTTGAACTTTCTGGTTATTTTTTCTAGCCTTTATTTACATCTTTGTAATGATGGTTATTCTACTGATGTTTTAGATTTATCAATTCTAGACATTATCTGTTTAATTTCCTGTTATAGCAAATGACAGGTCTTTAGTTCCATGACCCCATATATATATCCAAGTAGTGTCCTGGCGCCTATTCTATCTTCTGGTGCTAGCTGATCGTTAAATTTTCAGGAAGTTTGCAGACCAACTATTAAATGGTTGGTAGCTTGAAATTGGCCATGGTGGGAGTATTTACGCCATTGAAATCAGCATAGGTTACCAGGGCTTCCCCCACCACCCCGGAGAACTAGTTAAACATTTCCGAGCACACCACAGTTCTTCCTCCATATTCACAATTGTAGTCAAGAGTTTAATTTTAATGACTAGTACATTTTGTTCTCTGTATAGCCCATTGGTGTACCAAAATTATGGACTTCCTTATTTTACATGGAGTTAATAATTGCCTTATCATCATCAGGCTGACACCTCCTGAAACTAATGGACAATCCAAGAAAAGTGTGACAACCAATAATTATGCACTTACAAAGTATTTTTTGCCAAGCAAATGAATCTGAATCTATTCAAGATTTACAAATATGAAGAATAGACAGCTTGATAGCACTAGAAAGCTAGATAGCACAAGAAAGCAATCAACTAAATCCAGAATGCAAAACATTCTACAGAACCAATGACTCACTTTCTCCAGCAAATGAATGGCATAAATGGCGGGGGGGAGGAGGTGGTTAGGGGACTATTACAGAAAAAAACAGACTTAAGAGTCATAGCCACCAATTTCCACCTATGGACCTTGTTTGGATGCAAACTCAAATTAAGGAACAATAAAAAATATGCTTAAGAGATACATGCATCCCTATGTTTATAACAACATTATTTACAATAGCCAAGATATGGAAGCAAGAGTGTCCATTGATTGATGAATGGATAAAGATGTGATATATATATATATTTTTTTTTTCTTCTTAGATTTAGGAATTTCTTTTTATCCCTGCTTAAAAAAATTTCTCCATGTACACTGTAGGTTGATGTCTTTCTATTTATTGTGCTGGGCCCTTGTGAAACATGTGTCTAATAGGTCTGGGAAATTTTTCTGGGTTGTTTTGTTATAACTTTACATTTTCTCTGGGCTCTTTTCCTGTGACTCTTATTCATTGGATATTAGACCTATTAATCCTAATTGAAAGATCTTATTTGGAGAAATGCTATTTGGAATGAAACAGGAAGGAAGTCAGGAAAGGCTGAATGAGCTAATCTGACCCAGATGAAGAAGGGTGTAAAAGAAGTTTGGACGGAAGTGTCCTAGACACTCCTGAAACCGATGGTTTGACAAAGCCACCAGGAAATCCTTGAGTCAAAGCCTGCTGACAAAGGAATCCTGTGTCTTAGAAATGGGTTCGCCTTATTATTTCTGCCACACTCAATCATTGGTGGTAATCTAAAACCAAGCATGGACTCGGTGCATGCAGTGAAGGATTTCAAAGCAATGCACCTGGGGTCCTGGTCAATACCTTCCGGTTAGATCTGAGGTGCCAACGTCATGGCCACTACTGTAAAGTAGGTTCTATTATCACTGCGATGTTGAATGCGTTAGTTTATGTACCGTCCCTAGAACACCATCACACACATTTCAAGCATTAACTACGGTTAATTAACTACTGTTGAGGAGTGACAAGGAGACGCCTGCAAGGGTCTGTGATTAGCCACAGGAATTATGCTCTAAACTTTAGGATCTATTTATTTCTACTTGAAGCACGATTCCAACAGGTTTAGTTAACTGGAGTACATAACAAAGCCAGGTTAGAAATGACAGTGTACAAAGAGATTGGAAGCCCATTATTATTAGAACAATCAGAAAGCTGGGAAAGGTGTGTCTGACAGCAGGGAAAGAGAAAAACAACAAAAGGCAAACACAACGAAAGCATATATTTTCATGATTTTCAGCATCAGGAAACTTAGCCCCAGCAACTTCAAAAGGCATGGGTGCTTGGTGGTATTTCAAAAATGTAACAACCAATGTTCATGATAATGACTCTGATATCAAAAAACGTTTCACCGGCACTTGGGGGAGTCAGGAAAAGTATGAAATGCATTTTACAATGATTTCCATCCAGAATAGTTAAAGCCGTAGAGAAGCTCCACAGAAAGGGTAAATCCTCCAGGATTCTGGACAGCTGAGAGTTTTATCGATCTGATTAAATATACGGCTTTTTTTGTTTTCCTGTGCATAACTGCATATCATTTCTTACTATCACTTGATAACGAACAATCCTTCTCCTCATTTTACAGCCTGATTTTGTATCGAGATCCCCACACTTTGTGTGGCATCCGTCATCACCGCCTAGGTTCGCTTGCTCGCTAAGCAAACAAAATCTCTACGATAAATCGCGACCACCAGCAGAACTCCCGAGTGATTTAAATTAAGCTCCCGAGGGGGGCTTGGCTGTCCCGAGGCTGTCGGGAGAGGCCACTCCGGTGGCGCATGCGCAGACTGCCTGGCTGCCCGCAGCCCCTGCCTCGCTTTGACAGCCCTTCTTGTCTCTACCCAGCGCTCCTGTTCTCACCCAGGAACCACCGACACGCAGTGCTTCCACAAACACTGGGCTAACAACAACATCTCTGGCCTGGGATAGGTCACCAGCTACTTGGAAGAATAACTGAGAAACCCTGGCAACAGCTCATCTTCTAACCTCCCAGCAGGACTGCCAGAGTCTGAGAAGCTGCCTTCTAGAACCACAGACCTCCGCTGTGAACGAGGCGGCTTTTAGCGGGCACAGTGGGATGGCAGCCGCTGCGCGAAGAGCAAAACATGTAGGATGGCGGAGAGAAGGAGCTGAGACACACACACATAGGCAGACACACACAGACCACGTGCCAACATGCACACAGTTCGGGTCTGGGTCACTTCGGGCTGTTGTAACAAAAATTCCGTAGACTGGGTGGTTTAAAGCACTGCGAAATTTATTTCTCACAGTTCTTCTTTAAGCGAGGAAATCCACGATCAAGGCTCAGGCTGGTTCCCTGTCTGGTGAGAGCCCACTTACTGGTTCATAGACAGCCAGTCTTCTATGTCCTCACGTGGAGGAAGACACTCTGGGATCTCTTCATAAGGGCACTAAGCCCATTCAGGAAGGTTCTGCCCTCATGACCTAATCACCTCCCAAAGACCTCCAAATACTATCAAATACTGTCCCGCGGGAGCGGGCGGCGGGGGGGGGGGGGGGTTCGATTTCAACATATGAATTTGGGCGTGCGACCAATAAAAAAGGAAAGCTCATTTAGAATGGAGTCAGGAGGCCAGCAGGGGGCGCTCTCACACGCTACCACTCCTAGTCAATTGCAGACCCACCCGGAAGAGACTGGATCTTGCCTGTGGATACTTTACTAGCCCAGCAGCAGGAAAAGAAGCGCCCCATCCCCACTCCGCAGCAGTCCAGCCCATGAGATACCATCACAATTCAGACAATGAAAAGCCATTATACTTCAAACTCCCAGTTTACTCCAACCGACTTTTTATTTATAAAAGTCTTCCCAATCTCACCCTTTCCTCTGTACAGGAGTGTTTCTCTTCTTTGTTCTGCAGACATGCCTTTGGTTCTGCCATAGCTTACTTGTCCAAAATTGCAATTCTCTATTATTTCCAAATAGTCCCATTTTTGCTGGTAAAAATAACTGGCAGTTTTATTTTTAAGGTTAACAGGGGGGACACAAGCATTCAGCTTACAGCCTATCTAGAACATAGTTCAACGTTAAGAACAAAAGCAGAATCTGTCTCATTTTCCCACTGATTTGTAATCTCCTTGGGGGCAGAACTGTTGTTTGTTTGCATCTACACTAAGTAAAATTTATGAGGAGGGAGACACTGTCATGCTAAGCAGGCAGTACGTCATTCATGCTTGATAACAAAGAACATGTCCTTCCTATGCTTACGAGTCTCTTATTAAGGGTTTGTCTCCCTCTCTGGTTTCATCTTGTTTTATTCTTCCCAGGTGTTTTTTTTTTTTTTTTTTTTTACTAACCAGAATCATGCTGTATGTATTGTTCTTTGATGTGCTTGTTGGAGATGTTCTCAGCCTAGCACACTCCTTTTATCCATTCTATATTCCACAGAAATAGATGTTTGGGTTGCTTCATTCTGCTGTTATAATTATTCCCACTTTTGTGCACAGACTTGAGCACAGGGGGTGGAATTTGAGGGAAAGAGTGTCATTTTGAGCCCTTGGCAATCTGAGGTGAAGGCATGTTGACCTGGCATTGAGCAGGTAGCAGGCCGTGCATGCTGACTCGGGCAGGAGGGCAGCTGGACTGTGAATTTGGGACTCACAGGCCGATGGCATAGTGTGTGACAGGGATGTGGCTGGTTTTGCTTTTAATTTTTGTTTTTCTGGGAAACTCGATCTCTCCCTCTATTCTAAATGAAAGCCTTGCTGGATAGAGTATTCTTGGCTGTAGATTTTTTCCTTTTAGCAGCTGGAATTTATCATGCCACTTTCTTCTGGCCTGCAGAGTTTCTGCTGAAAAACCCATTGATAGGCGTATGGGGTTTCCCTTGTATGTACCTGCTTTCCTTTCTCTTGCTGCTTTTAAAATTCTCTCTTTATCACTACTTTTGGCCATCTTATTTACTTTGTGTCTTGGCACAGACCTCTTTGGGCTGGTTGTGTTGGGGGCTCTCTATGCCTCCTGGATCTGGATTTCTCTTTCCTTCCCCAGATTCAGGAAGTTTTCAGCTATTATTTCTTCAGACAAATCTGCCCCCTTTTCTTGCTCTTCTCCTTCTGGGATCCCTATCATGCGACTGTTATGCTTGACAGTGTTGCTGAGTTCCCTGGGTCTATTCTCATTTTGCATATTCCCCCCTCCTTCATCTGCTTGGCTTGATTACTTTCCATGACTCTGTCCTCCAGGTGGCTGATCCTTTCTTCTACTTCCTCTTACTTGCTATTTATTCCAGATGGGTTGCTGGAGGGGAGTTGAGGGAGGGGGATGGGGTAACTGGGTGGTGGGCATGAAGGAGGGCATGTAATGGAATGAGCACTGGGTGTTGTATGCAACTGATGAATCACTGAACTCTACCTCTGAAACTAATAATACACTACATGTTAATTAATTGAACTTAAATTTTAAAAAAAGGAAACCCCCCAAACAAACAAAAAACAACAAAAAAACAAAAAAACAAAGAACATGTCCTAAAAGAAATCTGTTCCCAACATTATTACTAGAACCAAAATAGCTGTTAATTTACCACAGGTTTCATTTTCCCCAGTTCCTGGCTATTACCTCCTTTTAAGTCATCTGCTGTTTTGGTTTGTTCTTGTTTTGTTTTTGGTTTTGTTTTGATTTGGAAAAGGGCTCAAAGAGCTGTGCTAGATTCCATATGTCCCAATGGACAGCCAGTTGTTTTAATTGTATTGAATTATCACTTCTTTCTCATCTATTCTCACACACAGCCTTCTAAAGTCATCTATTTTTCAATGAGCAGCATTTCCCCTTTCCCTTTCATTCTAGATGGCATCAGCCCATTTTGAAATATACAGGTAAAAAAATAACTGAAAGGCACAAGGAAAATTAGGCAGGAAGAATTTGAGCCTGCTAGGTCAGATTGTTACTTTTTTGGCTTATTTTTTTCTATTCCCAGTTTTTTCCCCCCTCATCTTTGTATTTTTACAAGTCTTGAAAATTAAATGTGCAGCAACTCCTCAGGAATGAGTAAATTCAAGACAATAGTTGAGTGACAATCTTTAGGAACTAAAATTTATCTGAATTTAAAACTAAATTGTTTTGTTTAGTAAGTAAATTGGTCAGATATGAAAAAGTATTCCAGCATTCCAGCTTCTGAGTACAAACAACATGTTGGCGAATTTGTATTGATTTTACCTGCCAATCTAGATGCAATCACACTTTTTAAAGCAGATTCCTGTAATTTGGTTTTCTATAAAATGTCACCAACGCATTAAATACTTTGAAAACAGTCTTTGTAAATCAATCTGCACTTATTAGATTTATTTAAATGATAGCATTAGAATTCCATGCCGAGATTTAATTTGGTGTTAAAATAACTCCCTACATGAGGAACATTTCCAAGGGCGGAGAGGCTAGTTCCCAATTACTTTCATGCCGTCAGTGCTAAATGTGTTTAATGACTCACTTACCTACAAGCTGTGGGTTCTCTGAAGAGCTCCCTGTTCAGTGAGATGCACACATTTTACCTCAAGCTATTTCAAATTTTCAAAAAGGGGACAATGCAGAACCATAGCCAAATAAAAAGTAAAGATCTTACCTTGTTCATGTCAAAGGTATTATAGACTTGATCAACATGTTGATTGGCCTTTGAATTCAGACCCTGCAGACCCAAGAATGTCTTAAATTCATGCAGTGTTTGCAGGTCGGATGGATATTCCCTCATAAATTTTCTGTCCCATACAGAGTTCTCTTTAGCAGGAACTGCTGTCTGACCACCAGCTATGGATTCGCTATTTCCCATCGTGACTCACAGTCTCCAGCTTTTTCTCAGGTTGTTTTCATGTAAGGTTCCTACCGATTTAGTTCCTCACTCTTCACTAAAACTGGAGGCTAACATATGTCTTTAGAGAGTTACTCTAAACCTCTTACAGTTATAGGCTAAATAAGAATAGAAAGCCAGTGAGATTAACTCATCTGTACAGTTTTAAGACTAGGTCATTTATCGCTAACTGATGGAATTGCACTTACTGACATTCAGAGATACAGTTTTCTGTGAAGGGCAGAGGCAATATTTTAAGCAAGTAATCTTTGCCATATTGTCAGCCTAAATTATGCCTACATTGTGGAGTGGGGTCTCATGGAAGGAACTCTGAGTTGCAATCAGGAAGCCTGGGCTCAAGGTTTTGTTTACACTTACTGCAGTGAAACATTACAGGCTCAGCGTTCCCATCTGTAAAATAATAAGAAGAATATTTGCCTTTTCATATATAAATATTGTGAAGATAAATTCAGATGAAAAAAAAAATCTTAAACCACAGAAAAATTATACATTCTGAGTACAATTAAAATGTAAAGGAGGTCTACGTCCAGAAGAGGGAAATGGGTAGGAATAACCGTATTAGTAGTAGTAAAAACACTGTAGGTGCGGTAGGCAGAAAAGTGCAGCCTGCAGATAAAAGGACACATTAAGCTGTGTCTTCAGGCATTGTTCTTATCTTTTTTTTTTTTTTTGCTGTTCCTGCCTTTTACCCATGCCCTCTGCCTGCTTGTTTTGTCCCACTCCAGTTCCCAAGCTGATCTTGTCTGAGTCAAGCCCCAATTGCAAAGGACTTGAAAATTGAGTGAATGAGCCTAAGAACTCTATCCATGGTCCAGTAATGGAACTGAATTGTCCTGTGTGGTCCTCAAGCCAATCTTGCTGCCAACTGTACATAGAAATAACAGACTTCCATTATTTCCACCTGGGGGTCCTCTGGTCCCAAGCCTGGTTCTCCTCTCCTAACCTTACTCCATTTTTCCCCCAGTTCTCATATTGACTCAGTTCCTAAGTCTGGTTTCTGCCTTAGTCCCTATTCCTTAGTCCTAACTGATTACCTATTTTAAACCCAAGGTTCCCCAAGAACTGGAGCCTTTGGGGCCTAAATGAAGTGCCTTGACAGGAGGTGGGGGTAGTTAGGGTATATAGGATTGATTTTGTTTCAAACATACCAATGTAGACTTTATAACAGAAAAATTTTGATTCCACAATGACAGTTGAATAACAGGTATTCAATAAGGTTATAGAAATGTGGAACTCATTCATTTGGAATGGGTATTTACTCTAAAGATACAAATGTAGTGATCCAAAGGGGTACGTGCACCCTGATGTTTATTACTTGAAACCATTAGAGGAGATGAGATTCTTCATGCAGAGGACAAAGAAAGAAGATGAGCTGATGAGGATTCAGTCCTGATAGGAAATATAAGGAATATCCTGTTAGGATCTTCAAAGACCATTCTCTGGGGAAGTTCCTGTGCAGATTCTTTCTAAATGTCTGCCAGAAGGATGTTCAGAGTCATTGACTTCTTATCACCATTAACATTTATTAATCACCAATTTTTAGATTAAGAAAAGAATGGCTGGTGATGATGGCAGAGAAAGATAAAGTTTTCAAGGAGCCAAGGAAATCTCTTGTGGAAGGAAGATTTTTGGATAAATCAAGAATACGAGGACCTGAGGTCCAGAAACTGTATTTCTTCATATAAATGATGCTTCTTTAAAATGATTACTTGCTGATACAGAAAAATATTTAAAACTATTACAAATAGTATAAGGATTCTTATACTGGATACAATATTGATATCCAAACTCAGAAAAGTATATAAAACATTAACCTGCTATAAGATAATGGGAAAAAGACTTCATTTTTTTTTTTTTAAAGATTTTTATTTATTTATTTGTCAGAGAGAGAGAGAGCAAGCACAAGCAGGGGGAGCAGGAGAGGGAGATGGAGAAGCAGACTCCCCGCTGAGCGGGGAGCCCGATGTGGGACTCGATCCCAGGACCCTGGGATCATGACCTGAGCCGAAGGCAGACGCTTAACGACTGAGCCACCCAGGCATCCCAAGACTTCATTTTTAAAAGGTCAAAGAATATATCTAAATTACAATAAATTTAACCAGAACGTGCTGGATGTATATGAAGAAAAAATTTAAATGCTAATACAGGGCACCCATAAAGACCTGAACATACAGAAAACCATATTTTGGTCCCGGTAGAAAGACTTGATATTTAAAAAAGGCAATTCTACCTTAATCTATTACACCACCACCCACCAAACAAAATGCAAATAAAGTTTGAGGGGTGGGTGTTGACTAAAAATGCTAATTCTAAGTCTGGATAAGAATAAAACATGCAAAGATACAAAAGAAAATTCTGAAATATAAAATTATTGACTACCCCTACCAAAACTGTAACATGGGTCCAACATGAGAAAAGTTGGAACAATCAATGAAAAATAATAGGAAATTTTTTTTTAACTTGGCCCAAAATGCAAATAGGAATTTAACATGCCATAAAGATAGCACTGCAGATCAGTGGAGAATAGATTAGTTATTCAATGAATAGTTTGGGGACAATACTCTATCTATCTGGAAACACAGATTTTTAGCTTACTCCCTTCACGAAAATAAATTCTAGATGAATCAAAGATTTAACAATTTAATGATGAAAGTCATTATAGCAAAGTAAAATTTCCTTATACTTTTAACATTAGAATGTCCTTTCTAAATATGACTCAAAACCAGAAAATGAAATTAACCCCCTCAATTTTTTAATCCCATATGGCTCGAAACACTATAAAATTTTTTTCAATAAAAAATTAGGAGATGCCTTCTTGGGAAAAATGTCTGTTCATGTCTTCTGCCCCTCAAAAAGTTGAAAATAGAGCTACCATATGACCCAGCAATTGCACTACTGGGTATTTACCCCAAAGATACAAATGTAGGGATCCGAAGGGGTACGTGCACCCCAATGTTTATAGCAGCAATATCCACCATAGCCAAACCATGGAAAGAGCCAAGATGTCCATCAAGAGATGAATGGATAAAGAAGATGTGGTATATATATACAATGGAATATTACGCAGCCATCTAAAAGAATGAAATCTTGCCATTTGCAATGATGTGGATGGAACTAGAGGGTATTATGCTAAGCGAAATAAGTCAATCAGAGAAAGACATGTATCATATGATCTCACTGATAGGAGGAGTTCTTAATCTCAGGAAACAAACTGAGGGTTGCTGTAGTGGTGGGGGGTGGGAGGGAGGGGGTGGCTGGGTGATAGACATTGGGGAGGGTATGTGTTATGGTGAGCGCTGTGAATTGTGTAACACTGTTGAATCACAGACCTGTATCTCTGAAACAAATAATACATTTATATGTTAAAAAGAAGAAGATAGTAGGAAGGGTAAAATGAAGGGGGGGAAATTGGAGGGGGAGACGAACCATGAGAGACTATGGATTCTGAGAAACAAACAGGGTTTTAGAGGGGAGGGGGTGGGGGGATGGGTTAGCCTGGTGATGGGTATTAAGGGGGGCATGTACTGAATGGAGCACTGGGTGTTATATGCAAACAATGAATCATGGAACACTACATCAAAAACTAATGATGTAATATATGGTGATTAACATAATAAAATTAAAAAAAAATTAGGAGAAAATAGCCGTAACAGATATAATATAAAAAAGATAATTTCCCTAACATAAAAATAGTTCCTATAAATCAGTAAGAAAATACTTACCACTGGGTCATCTGGGTGGCTCAGTCGTTAAGCGTCTGCCTTCAGCTCAGGTCATGATCCCAGGGTCCTGGGATCAAGCCCTGCATTGAGCACCCTGCCCTCTCCCTCTGCACCCCACCCGCACTCATGCACACACTTTCTCTCTCTCTCAAATAAATAAAATCTTAAAAAAAAAACACCACCAAACAGAAAAATGGAAAAAAAGCCAAATTTAAAAATTTAAATGAATTTTAAACATGAAAAGATGCTCAATCTTACACATAGTATAAGAAATATACATTAAAACTACAAGGATATACCACTTTTTACCTACTTGGGTCAGCAAGATAAAAAAAAGTTTGATAATTCACTGGGTAGGTGAAGGTGTGAGGAAACAGGCACTCATGTTGCTGTGGGAATGTATATTAATAAAATTTTTATGGAGTACTACTGGGCACTATCTATTAATAATAAAACATACATGCCCTCTGACCCAGCAATTCATCTTCTGAGATTTATTTAACATATACCTGCACGTGTGTGAAATAAACATATTTACAGAGATCTGCGCATACAAACCCAAAAGAATGGGAAAAAATCTAAGGGACCATCGGTAAGAGAATAATTAAATAAGTTCTAGTATGTCCACAGAATCAAATAATAAGGAGCAGGGAAAGATAATGAGAGACTCTCCATGTACTGAGCCTGACATGGAATGATCTTGAAGGTATATTAACTGTAAAAAGCAACAAAATCTTGGATGCCATTACGTTTGTATTTATACCTGTATAATGACTTATATGGTTTTATGTACATTGATTGTTTTTGGATGGATTCATAAGTAACTAGTAAAAGCACGCCTCGGGGGAGGAGTAATTAAGTGTCTAAAGACAAGGATGGGGTGCAGACTCTCCACCATATCCCATCTCACACGTTCTGAATTTTGTATTGTATGTATGTACGTAAAATTAAAATTCTACAATTCCACCAACATTAAATGTTTTATTGCTTTTGTCCAAAATGGCAGATATTTCTAAACAAATAAAAATAATCAGTTATCAAGGAAAATATAAAAACAATTCTTACATACGTGTAGTATGTGTTCACATGGTCCTTAGAAGACATGTATTTGTACTACAACTCAACAATAGGATTATCATATAAATTATATCTTACAGTTTTTGAGGATTTATATTTTCTGCTTTACCAAGTATTGGCTGTCGTGGAGAAAGGGCATAGGGTCTTCCTGTTTCAACACAAGTTTTAAGAGGAGGTGATTCTGTAGTCCTTTGTACACTGATTTTGAAAACCACTGTTTTCTAGTTTTT
Source organism: Mirounga angustirostris (assembly GCF_029215605.1). NCBI lineage: Eukaryota > Metazoa > Chordata > Mammalia > Carnivora > Phocidae > Mirounga > Mirounga angustirostris. The sequence continues at coordinate 54,747,475 of NW_026991709.1, forward strand.
ATAGTCTTTTAAGTGAAAACAGAATTTAAGCCTAACTGACATTTCTTTCTTATAGCTCACGTGGGAATTGGAGAACTCTAGAACAGCGTCTGAAATAACAGGAAGAGTTAGGGAACCTGACTGCAAATGTGTACATTGTAAATCAGTCTCTATTTCTAAAGTACACATGTTCTTAGGATTACACAGGACAAACCGTACAATAACAGAGTACAAGGGGAAATATGTTTTGAAAAGAATCTTTGTCTTATTAACATTTTAAACGTGAATATCTTTTCTGACTTCTAATTTTGAGAATCACTTTCCGTTTTTTTCTAAAGGGAGACCGTGTTCCACATCTGTAGTCACTTTATTTAAAGCGTTCCGGAAAAGGGGATTATCTTCTTTAAGCAAAGCTTCTAAATACCTGTCAATCTGCTCCTGGTCTCCTGCTGGACTACCCTGGAAAAGAGAACCAACAATCAGAGCAGGCCAAGAAGCTGCAGGCTACACCTCTGTGGCCTCGGGACAGTCCGCCTTAGGGTTCCTGCAGCAGCAAAACCCACCTGGCCCTGGAATAATGCCTTTCATCTTTTAAAATGTTTTCACCTTTAACCTCATTTTGTGCCCACAAGCAGTTAGGAACTTGGGTCATTTCTTTTTCTTCCTTAGTGGAGGTTAAGTTCAACTGGTTTCCATCTATTTAATTACTTGTCATATTCCTAAAGCCACTCCGCCTCCACCTTGTCCTTCTCTGTAATAGATTCTCGTCTCCCCATTTTAAAAAAATTTTATTTTTTTATTCTTTTAAAGATTTTATTTATTTGTCAGAGAGAGAGAGAGCGAGCACAAGCAGGGGGAGGGGCAGAGGCAGAGGGAGAAGCAGGCTCCCCACTGAGCAGGGAGCAGGATGCGGGGCTCGATCCCAGGACCCTGGAATCATGACCTGAGCTGAAGGCAGATGCTTCACCAACTGAGCCACCCAGGTATCACTTGTCTCCCATTTTAAAAGTTCATGAATCTGGAGTGCCTGGGGGGCTCAGTAGGTTAAATGGCCACTTTTAGCTCAGGTCAGGATCCCAGAGTTCTGGGATCGAGCCCCATGTCGGGCTCCCTGCTCAGTGGGGAGTCTCCTCTCTGTCTCCCTTTGCTCCCCACCCCTCCTTGTGCTCTCTCTCTCACCCAAATAAATAAAATCTTTAAAATAAAAGTTCATGAATCTTTAGCCTTCTAGGAGAAACAGATGAGTAGGCAGATTTTGACTTCTCTGCCGGTTCTCTTCCTCTGCAGCATCTTTACCCCTAACCCTTGGCTTCCCGCCCTCATCTGTCTCCTTTTCTCTCCTTTCCCCCAGTTCTCTATGGACAATTTCATACTCTCCTTCCCCGGGCTGCTTAGTCCAGGAACAGGTGGGCAAATGCCCCCTCTTCACGGACTTAAATATCACTCCCTCAAGCCCAGCCATGGGCTTAACCTGCTCTCCAACCTGGGCTGACGGATAAGAGAATTTTGAAAAAGGACCTTTCAGAAACAATCCCAGTTTTATGATTGTTCCCAGTCAGTGGCAACACCATCCTAACTTCTCCATCGCTCACCCAGTTCCATTAACTGTGCTTCTGCTCGGCTCCCTCTGCCCTAGGCCTCAGACAAGGCTGGACCGTACTGAGTCCCAGCTTTGTGCCTGGGGCCCTGTCCCTACAGACAAGCTCACCTGATAGTCATGTTCACCTAGATTTTCACTCACTGGCCCTGAGCAAGGAATGCCCTGTGTGACCCCTTCTGACACTGACAGCTCTCCGTCTGCTCGGTTGACTCTAATTCTTTGGCTCTGCTCTGTGCCTGGCAAACCAGACTTCCTTCTAGGACTTCCGGCTGGTTCTGTCCCCAGCCTCTGCATGGGCCTGCTCGGTCCATCTGCTCTGGGTCCCCCTCATTTCTCATCTCTGTTCTACACCAGTGCAGTAGGCTCTGGCGATCAGAGGCTGTGGAAATCGAAATCTGAAGTCAAGGATGAGAGTAAATCTATGTGGGCAAGGAGTCCTTTGAGTACCTCTCCAATGATACTAGATATACTCTGCAGGCTAAAGCCCCTCGCCTCCTTACCAAACTTCGTGAATAAAACAAATTAGTAGAATTCCTCTGGCTACTGTGCGGGAAAACCAGGGGTTTGGCATAGAAGGAAGAGCAAATCATAATTCTTTCATGTTTTTCTCCCAGCCACACATAGATGTGCTATTATGAAAGCCAATAATTTTTTTAAATTTTATTATATTATGTTAGTCACCATACATTACATCACTAGTTTTTGATGTAGTGTTCCACAATCCATTGTTTGCGTATAACACCCAGTGCTCCATTCAATATGTGCCCTCCTTAATACCGAAAACCAATAATTTTTATGAACTTTTTTGATATAGAGTAGTATTCGATTTTTATGACACAGAATTTCTTTGGTCTCTTGAGTTTTTGTTAGTAGAACAACCATCATCGCTGAAACTGTACCTCGGTGCCAGGCTCCGTATCAGATCTTTCACACATAAAAAACATTTGCCACTCTTTACAGCCACAAGAACCACAAGAGCTGTTGCCTAGGCCACCTAAGGCAGGGGGAGGGTGGTATCATTTTTGCTGTATACTTAAATTAAGCAAAAATATTTTCTGAGTTTCATTTTGTACTTAATAATAGAAGAGAAACCCCAAAGAACCCAAAAGACGTACATTTTGTGAAGGAGGAATGGATTCACCTTGAAATGTTCGCAGCTGGGACTGGAACCCAGGTGGCCTGGCTTCAAAGCCCATGCTCATCATGTACTATCCTGATGTGTGTGCATTTCCTGGTCTCTCCCTGACTCCCCGTCCTGGGCAAGGTAACCCTCCACTCAGTCAGGGCCCTCCGTGGGGCACTCAGCTCCTGCCCTCTCACCTTGTATGGCCCAGGAAGGCCCTGTCTCCTGTCCCAGACTCAGGGCCTGTGTCTGAGTACAAAATACCATGTGCTTTCCTAGGCTCAACTGTTGATTTCTCCATTTATTTCTAGCATCTATGGAAAGACTCCTCAACCATGGCTATACATATTTTAATTTTTTATGGATTATATCCAGCCTTTCTACATGCTGTAGAAAGAAGATGGACTTTCCCTCATTAGCTCAATCCATCACAGGAGCCCTGTTCTGTATGCGTTCGTCCATCCAAACAAGATGAACAGCATACTTACACAACGTTTCCTGACCTCTAACCTCTCCTCAAAGATTAGAAGAGCCCATTTTTAATTATGTATTGAGATAAAAATTAAAATACTTTGTTGTCTGATAAAATTGGAAAAAATTTCCTACTGGAAATACACAGTTGAGGAGACAGGGTTGATCAAACTCTACCAACAGCACAAGCAAAGGTTCTGATTTTTGTGAGAGAGGGAAATAACAGACCTTTTAAAAATGTTCTTATGTGTACTTTCAAAGTTCCTTTATTTATGATTTCAATATCCTTATAGGGAGAGTAGGGCTACGTTAAGTGACCTGCCCGGAGCCAGCAGGTGGATGACCTAGTTCAGTGCTCTCTCCACAAAGTACATTCCCACTACTCCAAATTTTGTTACTTACCAGCTGGAGTTTCTGCAATAGTGCTGCCAGTTTTACCCGAAGATTATTCAGTTTATCTTCAGTAATTTTTCTTTTTTCTTCACATTGTCCCAGAGATATTTCATTAACCACTCCTCTTTGATTTGCATCATAGATAATGGACTGCATTTTTCTCTTTAGTTCTCTTTCATATTGGGCCATGTAAACATTCTGGATCTGGGAATGTTTTTAAAAACAGTTTTAGTATATTTTTCAAGTACTACTTTTTGCCCTAATATCAGAAAGCGATTTCATATTCCAGTTCCGCACGTATGTACCAAGTGTCAACTCTACATCTGTGTATGAAATTTAAGACACGGAGACACCCTGAAGGAACTTGCAATCTGTTGGAAGAGGAAGAAAGACCAGGAAAAACGTGTGATACTCCAGTAACTATGAGGATGGGAGAAGCACACCAAGGTGAGCTTGGACACCCTCGCTTTGAAATGGAAAAAGAATCCAGTCGTGGTTGGATTTGTCTGCCCACCAGTGATACCAGAGTATGCAAGGCACAAAGGGGGTGGCTGGTAGTGACCCCCTCTCCACAGCACCAGAACTCACAGGTAGTGACAGAATGGCAGGCCACGCAGGGCTTTGCTGGCAGATGATGGCGTGTTATTTAGAACTCATGTCTGTAGCATCTGAAAAGCACAGAAGCTACCATCAGAGTAATTCCTGTTCTGTGACTTTCTTCGGGTCCCTTGTCCTGATGCAAAGAATATGGTTGTTGACGTACACATGTGACCCTTGCTAATTCGAGTCTTGGTTGTTTCCCACGAGTTCATGATGTGACCAAGGCACTCACAGAGTAGAAAAGGGAATGGAGAAGCAAAACGCTCCAATTTTTTTTTTAAAGATTTTATTTATTTATTCATGAGAGACAGAGAGAGAGAGAGAGAGAGGCAGAGGGAGAAGCAGGCTCCCGAGGAGCAGGAAGCCTGATGCGGGACTCGATCCCAGGACCCTGAGATCATGACCTGAGCCGAAGGCAGACGCTTAACCATCTGAGCCACCCAGGCGTCCAAAACGCTCCAATTTCAAAATGACATGTGTCATTTTGTGTCAACATTTGGAGAGGGCCGGGGGATATTCTGAGAAAAGAGATACAGAGCAAATCCTGTTTTGATACACATTTGAATGTTTCTGTAAAAAGGAGATTGCTGTGTTCTGATATGACTGCGCTGCCAGGAAAACTGTAAGGTGGTCTCATTTGTCTTCTGGGTCTACTCTTGCCCCCTGCCCCCACCACATTCACTAATACCTACAGACCCCTCCCAGACACTGTCCATATCAGTCCCTTTAAACATCCATTTCTCCTCTTTCTGTAAAATCCTTTAAACAAACAAACAAAAACCTCTAAATATACCGAATTCCATTTAACATTCACTAACCACCTCCTAAATTCAAGGCACTGAATTTTGTTATAGGTGATACAAAGATACAGAAGATCCAGTCCTTGGTCGCAAGAAGCGTCCAGTCTATAGAATGAGATAATGTAAGTATGCAAATATTGTGTCTTATGGGAGAAGCTGCAAGGTGCCCCCAAGCAAGGCACAGATATTTTTAGAGTTGAGAGGACGGTATGAATTCCCATTAAAGAGCATTAAGCTACTTAAAGTACTTAACTTTATTGGATTAATATCAGTAATTTAACCTCCAATTATTTATGCTTTTTTAAAAAAGATTTTTATATATTTATTTATTTGGGGGAGAGAGAGAACGAGCAGGGGGAGGAGCAGAGGGAGAGGGAGAAGCAGACTCCCTGCTGAGCACGGCCCTCACGGACTTGATCCCAGAACCCTGAGGTCATGATCTGAGCTGAGGGCAGACGCTTAACCGAATGAGCCACCTATGAGCCCTTATTTATGCTTTTCATGTGTTATTAATTAAGAGGAGTAATTGGACCCTGAATGTAAATGGGCTAAATGCCCCAATCAAAAGATACAGGGTATCAGATAAAAAAACAAGACCCATCGATATGCTGTCTGCAAGAGACTCATTTTAGACTCAAGACACCTCCAGACTGAAAGTGAGGGGGTGGAAAACCATTTACCATGCTAATGGACCCCAAAAGAAAGCTGAGGTGGCAATCTTTATATCAGACAAATTAGATTTTAAACCAAAGACTATAATAAGAGATGAGGAAGGACACTATATCCTACTTAAAGGGTCTATCCAACAAGAAGATCTAACAATTCTAAATATCTATGCCCCTAACATGGCAGCAGCCAATTATATAAGGCAATTAATAACAAAAGCAAAGAAACACATTGACAACAATACAATAATAGTGGGGGACTTTAACACTCCCCTCACTGAAATGGACAGATCATCTAAGCAAAGGATCAACAAGGAAATAAAGACTTTAAATGACACACTGGACCAAATGGACTTCACAGATCTATTCAGAACATTCCATCCCAAAGCAACAGAATACACATTCTTCCCTAGTGCCCATGGAACATTCTCCAGAATCGATCACATCCTAGGTCACAAATCAGGTCTCAACCAGTACCAAAAGAACGGGATCATTCCCTGCGTATTTTCGGACCACAATGCTTTGAAACTAGAACTCAGTCACAAGAGGAAAGTTGGAAAGAACTCAAATACATGGAGGCTAAAGAGCATCCTACTAAAGCATGAATGGGTCAACCAGGAAATTAAAGAATTAAAAAAAATTCATGGTGGGGCGCCTGGGTGGCTCAGTTGGTTAAGCGACTGCCTTCGGCTCAGGTCATGATCCTGGAGTCCCGGGATCGAGTCCCGCATCAGGCTCCCTGCTGAGCAGGGAGTCTGCTTCTCCCTCTGACCCTCCCCCCTCTCATGTGCTCTCTCTCAAATAAATAAATAAAATCTTTAAAAAAAAAATTCATGGAAACAAATGAAAATGAAAACACAACTGTTCAAAATCTTTGGGATGCAGCAAAGGCAGTCCTAAGAGGAAAGTATATAGCAATACAAGCGTTTCTCAAGAAACAAAGTTCTCAAATATACAACCTAACCTTACATCTAAAGGAGCTGGAGAAAGAACAGCAAATAAAGCCTAAACCCAGCAGGAGAAGAGAAATAATAAAGATCAGAGCAGAAATCAATGAAATAGAAACCAAAAGAACAGTAGAACAGATCAAGGAAACTAGGAGCTGGTTCTTTGAAAGAATTAATAAGATTGATAAACCCCTGGCCAGACTTATCAAAAAGAAAAGGGAAATGACCCAAATAAATAAAATCATGAATGAAAGAGGAGAGATCACAACCAACACCAAAGAAATACAAACAGTTATAAGAACATATTATGAGCAACTCTATGCCAGCAAATTAGATAATTTGGAAGAAATGGATTCATTCCTAGAGATGTATAAACTACCAAAACTGAACCAGGAAGAAATAGAAAACCTGAACAGACCTATAACCACTAAGGAAATTGAAGCAGTCATCAGAAATCTCCCAACAAACAAGAGCCCAGGGCCAGATGGCTTCCCAGAGGAATTCTACCAAACATTTAAAGAAGAATTAATATCTATTCTTCTGAAACTGTCCCAAAAAATAGAAATGGGAGGAAAACTTCCAAACTCGTTTTATGAGGCCACCATTACCCTGATCCCAAAACCAAACAAAGAACCCATCAAAAAGGAGAATTACAGACTAACATCTTTGATGAACATGGATGCAAAAATTCTCACCAAAATACTAGCCAATAGGATCCAACAGTACATTAAAAGGATTATTCACCATGACCAAGTGGGATTTATTCCTGGGCTACAAGGTTGGTTGAATATCCACAAATCAATCAATGCGATACAATACATTAATCAAAGAAAGAACAAGAACCATATGATCCTCTCAATAGATGCAGAAAAAGCATTTGACAAAGTACAGCATCCTTTCTTGATCAAAACTCTTCAGAGTATACAATATCATAAAAGCCATCTATGAAAAACCCACAGCGAATATCATTCTCAATGGGGAAAAACTGAGAGCTTTCCCCCTAAGGTCAGGAACACGGCAGGGATGTCCACCATCACCACTGCTATTCAACATAGTATTAGAAGTCCAGCCTCAGCAATCAGATAACAAAAAGAAATAAAAGGCATCTGAATCAGCAAAGAAGTCAAACTCTCACTCTTTGCAGATGATATGGTACTTTAGGTGGAAAACCCAAAAGACTCCACCCCAAAACTGCTAGAACTCATACAGGAATTCAGTAAAGTGGCAGGATATAAAATCAATGCACAGAGGGCGCCTGGGTGGCTCGGTTGGTTAAGCGACTGCCTTCGGCTCAGGTCATGATCCTGGAGTCCCAGGATCGAGTCCTGCATCGGGCTCCCTGCTCAGCGGGGAGTCTGCTTCTCCCTCTGACCCTCCCCACCTCATGCTCTCTCTATCTCATTCTCTCTCTCAAATAAATAAATAAAATATTTAAGAAGAAAAAAAAATAAAGTAAAATCAATGCACAGAAATCAGTGGCATTTCTATACACCAACAACAAGACAGAAGAAAGAGAAATTATGGAGTCGATCCCATTTACAACTGCACCCAAAACCATAAGATACCTAGGAATAAATCTAACCAAAGAGGCAAAGAATCTGTACTCAGAAAACTATAAAATACTCATGAAAGAAATTGAGAAAGACACAAAGAAATGGAAAATATTCCATGCTCATGGATTGGAAGAACAAATATTGTGAAGATGTCAATGCTACCTAGAGCAATGTACACATTTAAGCAATCCCTATCAAAATACCATCAACTTTTTTCAAAGAAATGGAATGATCCTAAAGTTTGTATGGAACCAGAAAAGATCCCGAATAGCCAGAGGAATGTTGAAAAAGAAAAGCAAAGCTGGTGGCATCACAATTCCAGACTTCAAGCTCTATTACAAAGCTGTCATCATCAAGACAGTATGGTACTGGCACAAAAACAGACACATAGATCAATGGAACAGAATAGAGAGCCCAGAAATGGACCCACAACTCTATGGCCAAATAATCTTCGACAAAGCAGGAAAGAATGTCCAATGGAAAAAAGACAGTCTCTTCAACAAATGGTGTTGGGAAAATTGGACAGCCACATGCAGAAGAATGAAACTGGACCATTTCCTTACACCACACACAAAAATAGACTCAAAATGGTTGAAAGACCTAAATATGAGACAGGAGTCCATCAAAATCCTAAAGGAGAACACAGGCAGCAACCTCTTCGACCTCAGCCGCAGCAAATTCTTCCTAGAAACATCGCCAAAGGCAAGGGAAGCAAGGGCAAAAATGAACTATTGGGACTTCATCAAGATAAAAAGCTTTTGCACAGCAAAAGAAATAGTCAACAAAACCAGAAGACAACCGACAGAATGGGAGAAGATATTTGCAAATGACATATCAGATAAAGGGCTAGTATCCAAAATCTATAAAGAACTTATTAAACTCAACACCCAAAGAACAAATGATCCAATCAAGAAATGGGCAGAAGACAGGAACAGACATTTTCCAAATAAGACATCCAAAGGGCCAACAGACACATGAAAAAGTGCTCAACATTGCTCAGCATCAGGGAAATCCAAATCAAAACCTCAATGAGATACCACCTCACACCAGTCAGAATGGCTAAAATTAACGAGTCAGGAAACGACAGATGTTGGTGGGGATGCGGAGAAAGGGGAACGCTCTTACACTGTTGGTGGGAATGCAAGTTGATGCAGCAATTCTGGAAAACAGTATGGAGGTTCCTCAAAAAGTTGAAAACACAGCTACCATACGACCCAGCAATTTCACTACTGGGTATTTACCCCAAAGATACAAATGTAGTGATCCAAAGGCTATGTGTACCACAATGTTTATAGCAGCAATGTCCACAATGGCCAAACTATGGAAAGAGCCAAGATGTCCATCAACAGATGAATGGATAAAGAAGATGTGGTATATATATACAATGGAATATTATGCAGCCATCAGAAGGAATGAAATCTTGCCATTTGCAACGATGTGCATGAAACTGGAGGGTATTATGCTGAGCGAAATAAGTCAATCAGAGAAAGACATATATCATATGATCTCACTGATAGGAGGAATTCTTAATCTCAGGAAACAAACTGAGGGTTGCTGGAGTGGTGGGGGGTGGGAGGGATAGGGTGGCTGGGTGATAGACATTGGGGAGGGTATGTGCTATGGTGAGCGCTGTGAATTGTGTAAGATTGTTGAATCACAGACCTGTACCTCTGAAACAAATAATACATTATATGTTAAAAAAAAGAAGATAGTAGGAAGGGAAAAATGAAGGGGGGAAATGGAGCGGGAGATGAACCGTGAGAGACTATGGACTCTGAGAAACAAACAGGGTTTTAGAGGGGAGGGGGTGGGGGGGATGGGTTAGCCTGGTGATGGGTATTAAAGAGGGCACATATTGAATGGAGCACTGGGTGTTATAGGCAAACAATGAATCATGGAACACTACATCAAAAACTAATGATATAATGTACGGTGATTAACATAACATAATAAAATTAAAAAAAAAAAAGAGGAGTATTTGGGAGCAGGGACCCAAATACCACTACACAGTGGCAAACACTTGCCAATATGTGTGTATTCACACACATACACACACACGCTTACACAATGTATTCCATTAAAGGTGAGACTTAATTGTGAGATTTGTGGATTGCCATGTAAAGAAATCTTAGATTTTTAGAGTCTCAAACTACCCAGACACTTGTGTGGGGACACCAAGAATTAATGTGATGCTGAAATCCTTGGCCTGCCTCTGCCCATTCTTACCTTATTTCCCTGAGTTGCAGGCCTCATTCTTCCAGGAAAACACCAAGCTCATTCCTGCCTCAGGCCCTTCACCCTTGCTGCTTTCTCTGTTCAGTGAGTTCAAGCCCAACCTCCACAAGACTCACTGCTTACCTCAGGTCTGTGCTAAAACATGGCTCAGGTACCCTTTGCTCTGAAATAGGCTGCCCCTTCCCCAACACACACCGTCACAGTCTACCCCCAGGCCCTGCACAATTATTTTATGTTTATTTACGTGTTTAGTAGCTATCATTACGCGATGTTACATTATGCTGTTATCTGTGTTTCCTCTAGAACGTAACCTCAATGTAAAAAAGCACTGGTTTTGTTCACCCCCTGTATTTCCCACGTGTGCCACACCATTGGCACTAAATGCGGAGAATTAGGAGAGAAGATATGCAGCGTTCACAGCAAGGGGGTTTTAAGCACACAGGCCAATCCTGCTCTGAAATCCAGGCTATGTTCTGAGATCTTGGAGGGATACCCACTTTCAAACATCCTCAATTCAACCCACGAGAAGTTGATGACTTCCGGGCACCTGGGTGGCTCAGTTGGTTAAGCATCTGCCTTTGGCTCAGGTCATGATCCCAGGACCCTGGGATCGAGTCCGTGAGGGCCAGACTCAGCAGAGAGTCTGCTTCTCTCTCTCCCTCTGCTCCTTCCCCTGCTCATTCTCTCTCTCCCCCAAATAAATAAATATATAAAACTCTTTTTTTAAAAAGCACAAATAATTGGAGGATAAGTTACTGATATTAATCCATGTACTTTAAGTAGCTTAATACTCTTTAATGGGGAGTCCTGCATCTGTGTCCCTGCTCAGTGGGGAGTCTGCTTCTCCCTCTGTCCCTCCCCCCTCTCATGCTCTCTCTCTCAAGTAAATGAAATCTTTAAATTAAAAAAAAAGTTGATGACTTCCAATTAAGGCAATAACCACCTCCTCCAGGAAGCTTCATAGATGCTTCCTGTGGGGGTTTTAGTCAACCCCAGGGAGTGCCGTACCCCATGGCCAGAAGGTGGAGTAGGGTAAATAATTCAAGGAGGACAGAGTCATAGATAGCTCAGACGTCACCAGTCACACAGAGTTCTTAGTGTTCAAAGCTCTAGAATTTCACAGCTTTTGCCATCTGAATGAAAGCCAGGGAACACATTTTGATAAAAGCAATAGTAGCAAGAAAACAAACCAAAACAAGTAAAATTAAAAAGAAATCTGAAAAACATTATTGCTTATCAGCAATAAAAGGAACGTACTATTGATAACACTTGAATGGATGTGAAGGGCGTTATGCTAAGTGAATACAGGCAATCAGAAATTGACACATAATATATGACTCCATTTCTATAGCATGACTGAAATGACAAAATGATAGAGATGGAGAACCGATTAGCGGTTGCCTGGAGTTGGGGTGCTTGTTTGTGTGCAGTGTGACTATAAAGGAGAGAACCGGGAGATCTCTGTGGTGGTGGGAGTCTGGATCCTGGTTTTGGTGGTGGTTACACAAATCCACACATATGAATAAAATGAGACACATATTTCACCAACTTCAATTTTGTGGTTTTGATATTCTACTGTAATTATATAATTAAGACATAAGCATTGGGAAAAATGGAAAGGTACATGAGACCTCTCTACTGTTTTGTAATTTCCTGTGTACCTAGAATTACTTCTCAATAAAAAGTTCAGAAGGCAACAGTGTTCATACAGTATGACATTAAGAATGTTTATATAGCCCACTATTTTCAAGGTCATATCTTAGTCTCTCAAAGTTCACAGTTTTCTAACCAAGCAAACGATATTTCCTTCGAACACTACCAGCCAGTTTCCTGATTTATTCTTCTGTCTTTCTCAGGCTAACATTTTCAGGAGGTTTCTATAAAAGGTAGCAATTTTGAGAACTTTCAAAGCTCAATGTAAAAGGACTTCTGGTTGTATTAACCTTTTAATTAGGAGTAGAGAATTGTAACAAGATGAGAGGCTTAGTTCTGCTGGTTAAACCTACTCTTGTAGAGGTATTTGAGGCAGATCAAAAATGGAATTCTTTCCAAACTCCATTAATTCAGAACAGAATTAGGATTTGAAAGAAAGGATATTCAACTGAGATTTTAATTTTCTGCCTTGAACTTAAAAAGTCAGAGTTCTAGCAGCTCTGGAGCTCCAGAATCCTAACAAGTTAGCACAAAGGAAGTCTGGCCTACAAGAGCTATAGATTTTTTACTCTACTTATAGGTATGTGACACATGAGTGTTTATGTGGGCCGGTACTATAGCAAAAACAATCAACCTTGATTCAGTGTACAAATGGTAGGGTCGAGATGCATTCAAAGGTACTGATTGAATGCTGGCAGGATACAGAGTTTGATAAGAAAGAATTGCTAACTTCAAGGATTCTATGATCTAGTTAAGGAGAAAATAAAATACAAGAAACAACTACAATACAGGGCAGAAAATTTAATTATTGCTAAAATAGTTTTAAGTTTCTCTCAGAACACAGAAAGTCAAGATTAAGTTCATCTGGACAGATTGAGGAAGGCTTGAAGTGGAAGGTGACATTGACCAGACCCAACATTGGGTGGGGAGGATTTCAAGAGCCCAACTGCAGACTGGGAGAGTAGACAAGAGTGCTCTGGGAGACAGCATGGGAAAAGGCTCAGAGGCAGGCCAGTCTGGTAGACTGGAACAATTTCATTTCGGATGGGGCAGGTGGTTTGTGAGAGGAAAGAATAAAAGATGGTGGTTTAGGCAAAGTCGTATAGGACCACCTATGTGGTCATGAATCATCTACTATTAATAGTAGTTATGGAAACCAGGACAAGGTGACCAAAGACATCTGTGACTTATCAAGGATCCTCCTGTGTTTTGATGTAGCCGTCTTTATTAAAAGTATGCAGCTTAAATCAAGTTGCATAGATCTGTCCTCTACATGGATTTCAAAAAATGATTTTAATAGTTTTTATAACCATCCAATTAAAATTACCAATCAATAATAAAGTCCTCATGACCAGTTTCATGTTGGGGAAGTCATGATCACAATGATTCTGTATTTTGCTTGCAACAACATCTCTGTTTCAACAGGAAGTCATGGTCTCCTGACTGTTTATCTTGCTTTGATTCTTTGAATTCCACTTGCCCTAAACACTAAGAGGATTCTACTCATCACTTCTGCTAACATGGTTCACCTTGTGTAAATACTTCCCTTATTCAGTCTGGTCTCCAGAACCCAACCACAGTCTGGTTCCATTACTGATCATACAGATACTAGAAAAATATCACTTAGGAACAAACGTGAAAGACACACATAAGCCTGGATAAACTAAGGTGCGTGACAACCTAATTCTTCGCAAATTTCTAAGTTTCATGGTGTTAAGTATTTAAGTCAGAGATCCCTAACCAGTAAATGAAGATCTATGGGAAGATCCAGGAGCCTGACTAGTAAATCTTGGAACTGGCTGCCACAGACTTCCAGTTGGGACAATTCCTGGTGGGACACTAAACAACCTGCCCACCACACACACCCCCATTCCACTGTCAGCAGCCCCCCATACGCATCTCATCATGCCACATCAAGGTCTCTAGTAAGTAAACAATAATTCTTTTACACCAAAAGGATGAGAAGCTGTGGTATATGTACGGCAAGTTACACACGCAGACCCTGTCACAGGATGAAGGAGCACAGTCTGGGTAAAGGGAAGATGGAAGACAGTGATGCAGAGAACGAGCATGGAGTGGGACACATCTGGGTTCCAATCCTGAAACTGTTACTTACTTGTATCATGACACTGACTATTACCTTGCTGACTCTCTCATTCCTCATTACTAACATAAGATAGTGGCATCTACCTCCCAGTGTTTTGAGGGTTAATGAGGTATTGGCTTATATAAAAGTTTAGTTTAGTGTCTACCTCTAGTGGGCCTTGATCAATCCCTGCTTTACATTCATGGATGAAAATAATATAGTGCTAGAAATAGGATCAAAAATATATTGAATGAAAACTTTGTCCTGTAATCTAGTTAGGAAATGTGGACAAGCACGTCTTCAAGGTTGAAAATGTTCAGTGACTCCTTTTCAATGGACATTATTCAGGAAATAAACTCACTCTTCAGTTGAACAGGGATGGGAAACCTTCATTTCCATCTGTTTATCACATTCCAGTAGGCACCCATTCAGAAACATCAAAGGCAAATATATCGACAAGGCTGTGAAATTTAGGCACATCCTACACTTCAAATACTTTGTGATGCAGCCTTTCTAAGAACGAGTCTGGTTTACGTTCTAATTTTCATCTCAAGTTTGTCTGGTTATATATCTTTGGGAACTTACTTCGTAGTTCTATTTCACTTATGAAACAAGAATATCCAAATCTATTCCATTCCCTACAAAAGAGATGAGGCGGTGCCCTTCTTTCTGTTTCTGCTTCCCATAATTCCAGGGGTCACCACGCACCTCCTAGTCTTTATAGGTTTGCATGTTATTTTTAGTTTTCCAGAAGATGGCTGTAAGCATAAGTACTTCTAGTAGTATTAATTGTTTTTATAACTACTTTTATAATGGAAAAATCATAAACTTAAAAAACTGTTGACAGGATACTAAAAAACAAAAACAAACAAACCAACCAAAAAACCCCCCGGAGATATCAAACTGTCCAAAATAATTAAAAACTCTAATCTGCAAATGATTTCTGGTTTAGTCCAGTGTCTCAAGGACTTGACCTATTTCTTAAAGACACCGAACATCATATATTCTGTTCAAAATATAGTCCTACTCCCGGTGTTTCATAATCTTTTTGCTGTGGAAACATGTGCATTTTAAAATTCAAAAAAGATGTTGCTTTGTGACATCTGATATGCTACCCATTAATCTTAGTCTCGGTAAGAGAATACAAATTTGATTTCCTTCCAAACCTAACATTTGGAAATGTATATTATTTCTCCTTCGGAATATGGGATCATTTGGAATATAAATGACTACATTTATAAAAAACATTAAAAAGCTTACCTGGTTGAAGCACATTCTCAGCTTTTTGTTTGTCTGCTCTGGGCATTGCTCCGGCTGTTTTTGTAAATAATAGGACAGGATATTAGCTTTTAGAAAATGAGCTGTCTACAATGGAGTTATAATGTGCAAGTATCTAGTATAAAAACCATCAAAGCCTAGGACTGGCCAACACTGGTACTGGGGTCTTTTAAGCCTGGGTCCAATTAAATTAATTAAAGTATACCTCACCTTATTCCAAAAAAAAAAGATCAAGGCAGTTTACATAATAAACAACATGGTTAAACAATTGCAGAAGAAAAAAAAAAGTGAAGGAAAAGTAAATGACAAAGATTATTCAAGAGGATGTCAAGAAGGTAGCTGGAGTCTGGGTCTCTGGAATGGGAACACCACAGAAAAAGACTGGGGAGTTACAGGCATATGGGATAGTATTTCAAGTCACAGACTTGTCTAGGTCACCTAGAAACAGCACTTAACAGAGAGAAGAAAATGGCCCAGGAATGGGCCCTCAGACGTGCCAACATTTAGAAACCAAAGAGAGAAGGAATTGAGTTGCCAGCAGAAAAGATGGGAGGAAGAAAAGCAAGAAAATGGGAAGTGCGTTGTCATGGAAGCGACACAAAGAAAGTGGTTCAAGAAGAAAAAAGTGGTCAAACTGGGCCAGTCTCTCAGAGGCCAGGTAGGATAAGAGTGACCACTGCATTTGTCGGCCTAGTGGTCACTGGTGGCCTCACAAGACAGTCTCAGGGAAGTAACAGGGTTGGAACCCTGGCAGGGAGATGGGGAGGGGGAGGAGGAGGAGGTGAGGGTAGAAGGTGAGGGAGCAGAAACCCTAATTATACGTTAGAAAATTAAGGGTTTCTCCCCGGGATCAGATTAAAGCATAAGTCACCTCTGTCAAATTATTTGGTGTTCTTTTCACTAACAGCCTTTCCATGTATATCCATCCTCTCCACAAGCAATGCTGAGCATGAAGGCAGAGAAAGCATCCTCCCACCCTCTTGTACCCCAAGGTTCTTCTGGGCTCCAGGGAGCACCTTCTGGCAGCCCCAGGCCTGCACAGCTCACTCAGCCTCACCACAGGCTGCAGTGACTTAGCGGCCTGCAGACAACCCATATGAGCCCAGGTAGCTGAACAGAGTTTTCTTTCTAATCCTATATGGCACTGTCCCTGAAAGGAGGTTTGGTAAATAGAATTTTCTTCATCTTTCCCTGTGATGTGTTAATGATTTTAGTAAGACTAGTGCTCTGGGCACCTGACATGGCTGACCCACCCAATCCTCACCTCAGCCCCCCATAACGAGTGGTTGAGGAACATGTATCTAAGCAATAGAAACTCTATTTTTGGTGTCATGGAGGGAAGTCAGGGACCATGTCCTGTTTCTTTTCATCTCTGCAACTTTCTGTTCTCGGTCTGTAAGATCTTCCCAAAGTTTATCTGAACCTTGGCCACACTGGTTTTAAATGCAGTTTTCATTCTGAGTCATCCATGTGGTATAAAGATCCCCATCTTCATTCACTTAAACCATTCTAGGTCCTCCTCCTGGTAGCACTTTACAATGTGTCTTCAATGAAGATTAAGGTCAGGCTATTCTGTCATTCCCTCAAAGTTCCAATAAACCTGGCTTACCTCAAAACTTGCTGCAAGTTCCTCCACAGATGTGTAGCCAAATTCTGATGGTAGCTGATACTGAGGGAAAAAGTACTGAAGAATCTCCCTAGGAATATGAGCAGACCGGAGATGGTCATATACAGGGAACAGGGACGCAGCACTCATCTGTCAGAACTGCTGGGGGTTAAACATCTTGGCAAAGATGAACATTCATGCCCACCAAACTGTTTTAACCCGTCATCAAAGTCTTCCCCAAGAAGCATAGACTGGGGAAAGGGAAGTGGGCGTGGCTATAAAAAGGCAACAGGCGGAATCTTCAGGTTGAGGCGACTGTTCTGTATCTTGACTGTGTCCACGCCAACATCCTGTGATAGCGTTACCACCGGGGAAAAGTAGGTAAAGGGTACAGGGCATCTCTCTATATTATTTCTTACAACTGCTTGTGAACCAATACTTATCTTAAAATTAAAAGTTTATTTAAAAAAGAAAGGAAGAAAGAGGAAGAACGAAAGTGGAAAGAAAGGAGGGGAAAGGAAGGGAGAAAGAAAGAAAAGGAAAGGAAAAGAAAAAAAAGAAGAGAAGAGAAGAGAAGAGAAAAAAGAAAAGAAATGAGAGTGAGAGAGAGGAAGGAAGGAAGCAGGCGGGCAGGCAGAAAGCAGGCATGGGCTCACAATGCCCATCCATAATCAAGTAGCCCAGAAAAGCCCTGCACCTACTTGAGTGTTCTCCTTGCAGAAAACTTAGCATTGCAAAATTTCTGAAGGAAAGACACTGTCTCCTGACTTTTTTTTCCCCTAAGAAAGCCAAAGAATTCAATTCTCCAGAATAATTCCTTTCATCTGGGGCTCTGCTGCTACTCTTAGAAATCATACGTGGACCCTGTTCTTTCCAGTGACTGGCCATTGTTCTGACAGGTTCCGAGTTTTTTAAGAATATTATGTTTTAATATTCATTTATAGTTTTAAGGAAATTCAATCCAAACGTTAAAAATCCTCAGCACTACACAATGTCAAATATAACACACACACACACACACACACTCACACTCCTCAGAATTATTTACCCAGTTAGTAAGAAGGTGAGTGAGTTCTGGGCATTTGAGATGAGCAGAAATCAGATGGGATGGAGAAGAGACCTACAAGTTGAGTCCCGAGGAAAGGTGACCTG
Source organism: Mirounga angustirostris (assembly GCF_029215605.1). NCBI lineage: Eukaryota > Metazoa > Chordata > Mammalia > Carnivora > Phocidae > Mirounga > Mirounga angustirostris. Next base: position 54,765,616 of record NW_026991709.1, read on the forward strand.
TAGTCACCGCTAGGGCTGGTTTGGTGGGACAGAAGCGAGGAGGTCTTTTACACAAACCAGCCCCTTCTCTCTCTAAATCCAGCCTCCCTTCCCTCAACACACGGTTCGAGCCTCTCCTGAGCAACAGTCCTTGTCAGGGTGGGTATAAATGCTTTTGGGTTTAGATTTAGAGCATATCAACCATCTTCTGGGGAGGTGCTTCCAGAGAAGCAAATTTCAGGTGGTGGTAGCACTGGGTTGGGACTGGGAGAGGGTGAAGGGGAGGCTAGGGGAGAAAAAGGTTCTAGATTAGTTCTGAATTATTCTCAACCTCGGCAATCTCTGCATCAGAATTTACACCACACATCATCTATCATCTAAATAATTTCTCACACAAACATACTAATATTTCTAAAGCTAGATACCATTTTAAAATAAAACACAACTTTATATAAAAGTTTTACAGCTTCTGCCATGTTGTATTTTCTCAATACACTCAAGCTCAGTAGTCCCCCAGATAGTCCCTGAACCCCACCACCACATAGCTTTTACCCAGTGGCCCCTGCCAGAGCCTGGCATCTGCTCCCATGCTAGGAACCCATACGTTCTTATTTCATGGAATTCAGCCTCATGGGGAATGCAGACAGGGAAGCAAGCTTTTCTAGGACAGTGTGATAAATGCTGGGATGAGAATGGGAATGCAGCGCTATGGGCACCGAGATGAGGGGCCCTCCCCATCATGGGGAGCCCCGGAGGAGGAGGAGGAGTTAGCCAGCTGTGGGGCAGGAGGGTGGGGGCGCATGAAGCATGCATTCCCAGCCACTGCACTACATGCTGGGGACAAGTGTTTTCTGGCAATAGTGAGCCCCCTGGTCACATTCAACCACTCTTTATAAAGTGCTGGAAGTGTACTAAGTGCTACTATATGCTTGATATATGTAACTTCAAGTCATCTTTATGGAAACTCTTTGGTTGAGGACTTATTCTTACTTTGAGCCTCTCTGGTTTCCTAATGATTAAGGACCTCTCCCCCGCCCCCCCGCAACAGGCCCTAGCAGGTGCACTCTCCTTTGTCTCTCTCCCTCCAGGGTCTCTGCTTTCTGCCTTTGACTCTCTCTTCCCCAGAGCTGCTGCTAATTAGCTTTTCCCTCAGGGATTCTGTCCCATAAGACCTACAAGACAGAGGACAAATTATACAGCTCCTCTGGTCTCCAACCACAAACACATAGACCTCTTCCTTTTCCTGAAAAATTAATTCAGAAAAACTGTTAGATGCTGTTAGGAAACTGTAAGACACCAAAAATGGCAGAAGCAAGGTCTGAATGTAGTTAAGAACTCTTAGAAAATTCCTTCATGTATTATCTTGAGTCCCTTTCTTCCCTCGTATCCCTTGCCGGTATCTTCTTTTGTTCCTGGGAGGTATCAAACCTCCCTCCACTCACAAACTTCAGGTTTCCCTTAGGACATAGTGATCCTCTAATCCAGGAAAGGTACTGCCAGGAGTGTGCCAGGAGGCGCTCAGCACCAAACTGCAGGAATAAAGTGGGGTCTGTTCACCGGTAGCCACTGAGTCAGATGGATACTGTGCTGTGGGGGACTCGTCAATCACGTGCCACCTTCTCAACAGGACTCTTGTCCCACAGGAACAGCCCTTCTTCCCTTGGAGCATCTACTCACAGCTCTGCCCTCAGACTTGATAATAAAATCAGGAACATGTCTTTGTTTAACACTGTCTCTCTTCTCAAGACTTTAAGAAATAGCCTAAAGATCTTCCAGAGCTGTTACTAGCATCCAGGATTATAGGAGGTCCTCTGCTCAGATGCCCATCTCAGCTGAATTCCTATAAAATCCATACCCAGATCTGCAAGTCCAATCTGGAAGTTCTTAAAGAGTTCAACCAGGTGAGCTACAACCCTGAGTCAGCGCTGTTTCTGTCTGTGATGGCCAAGCTTGGAAGCGCTGCGGCTGAGGGTCATTTCCTTTTCACTCCCCAGTCCGATTCCCTTCCCAACAGAGTAGCTTTTTCTTAAGAAAAATCTCCTACTTGCATTAATACAGCTCCATTCCCTCTAGACATGAGCAGTAAAACACAGAAGTACCTGGTCACCCGGCTGCTCTTTTTAAAAAGTAACCAAGTTCATAAGCTCGGTCTTAGCTAAGAAAAAGAGCAAGCCTCTTACTTGAGGTAGATTGAAACTCTCTTCTCCAACCCAGTGAAAGAGAAAGATGAGGATGAACAGAAATGGCATAGCTTAATTTCTTAAAACCTGGAATCAGATCACGTTTTTTGACAGACCCCCAACTGCTCATGTATTCACTTTTGTGGGTTTTTCTCTTGCTTTGGTAACTGGCAGCCACCTGTAACGAGGGACTTCCTTTTTAAAACTTATTTTTGATACTTTTAAAATTTAAGCTAACACAAAGCATGTTTGGGCTTTTACGGAGTTGAAATAAATGAAGTCTGCCTCATTATCAAGTTTACACACACAACAATGAACTGAAACAAGGTGTCCGAGTGTTAGCAGTTCAAAGCAAGGACTATGAGACTGTCAGGATTGAAATTCCAGCTCTACCACCCAAGAGTTATGTAATGCTGGGCAGATTACTCAAACTCTACCAACATCAATTTTCTCATCCATAAAATGGGGATAATAAAAATCTAATTACCGGGCTGTTGAAAGGTTTAAGTGAGTTAACATATGCAAAGCCCTTAAGACAGTGCCTGGTACACCGGAAGTGCATAATAAATACATATTATTATTATCATTACTATTGAGAGTGAATTGAGATTTAATACTACTCTAATATTAGGATCATCTAATACAATTTAACAGTGTGGATCTGAGTTTAGCTCATCTACCTCTGACTTAACACAACTCAGTCATACCCCATAATCTGAAAATATTTTAATATCCAGCAATACTACTCACTGCATTTTACATTAATCCCTCTTAACTTTATTAAAAGTATTCTTTGAGGGGCCCTTAGGTGGCTCAGTCAGTTAAGCATCTGACTCTTGATCTCAGTTCAGGTCTTGATCTTAGGGTCATGAGTTCGAGCCCTGCATTGGGCTCCATACTGGGCATGGAGGCTACTAAAACAAAAAAAAAAAGGCATTCTTTGAATACCTACTAATATATGCTAGACAGGGTGTGGAAAATCCAATCTGTTTTCAAAGATGTTACTATATTTGGGGATTAAATAAACTAATACACATAAAACAAAAAGTAACATAAGTCAGAAAATACTAAACTGAGCATAATCAGGTAATGAAAATGAACAATGAAAACTACTATTTTTATTAATTTATTCCATTAACATGAAATAAACAGAAGTGACCGGACTCTACTTTGGCAGTGTGGAAAGGGATAAGGCTGAGGTCATGTCCACAGTGAACCATGTGGAGGGAAAGGGCTCTATCGACTCTCTTGTGTGACAAGCCAGGCAAATCTGGGGAGGGATGGTCGGTGTAAAGCACATGGAACCCTCCACGTTCTACACAATCAGCCACAATCCTTGTGCCCCGAGACATGTGAAGTCTAGTAACACAAGGAGTAACACGTGGACCAGATACAGAATAGTGCAGCACAGGGGGTAAGAATAACAAAGAAGACAAGAAATCTGTTTCATCCGTGAAATGTGAGAAAACATACTGCATGCTGCTAAAGGTGAAAGAGAAGATTGATAAATGAGGAGCTCATTGTGTTCCAGTTAAGTTTTGTGTTCTGTACAATTCTTTTTCCACTTAATATTTTTGTAAAACAATCACCACAAAAAAATGCAAGCCAGTACCAAAAAGAGCTGATTTATTAATACATTTGGCTTTCAGAGTGTTCAGTTGATAATAGCGTGATGATTTCAAGCACCAAAAATTCTACATGTTCATTAGGGAGATGGTTTCCGGGAAATTTTAATTTTCTAGTGATGCCTAATTATAGAAGTGAATATACTTTAATGTCTTAGTACACTCAATCACATTATACCCTTTTTGATCACACGTAACATTAAAATTAATAGTAATGATACACTTAAATGCAGAACAAAGATGAGCCAAGGAAAAAATTAGGAAAATGATGATACACAGTGGCGCACCCAAACTCTGCTGCAACACAACCAGACAAGGCTCTCCAGATCTCAGTGTGGAGAACAGCGAAGGGTGTGTGTGTGTGTGTGTGTGTGTGTGAGATAAAATGTATACATACATACACACACACACACATATATATACACATACATATATACGTTTCTGTATGTATATGCACCTGCATCTGTGTGTGTATAGAGTGGTTCAGAGCACGAGACGACAAATCAGGGAGCCTTGGCTTAAACCCAGCCCTGTCCTAGTAGCTGTGTAATTGTGACTTTGGGTGTATTAATTTCTCTAAGCCTCAGTTTCCTCATCCATTAAAAAAAAAAAAAAGAATAATATCAACCTCGTAAGTTTGTGGGAGTAAGGAGCTAATATATACATGATATTTGGGTGAGCCTAAAATATAATAACAGCTCAAAAATTATAGCTATTATTATCAAGAAGCAATATCCCAGTCATTGGACATGTGGGCACATTCCTATATATAATTTATTGCATACCACCCGGTCTTAGTGCTCAATTGACATGCTTGAATCTTGGAACCAGTAAGGAACAAACCAGGATTCAAATCTATGGTTACCCTACTTCAAAACTGAGGAGCTTACATATTACTTCTGGACAAATGCTGACAGAACTGGCTGGAGAATCCCATTCTTGAGGGACTATACCGTAGACCATGTCAGTATGAGACTGATTATCCATCCAGATCACTGGATTAGTGGCCTTTTTCAATTTCATAACATCTGTACAACATTGAGGTCTGACCTGCTTCCATCCCATTCCCAGGCTAGTGGAGGCTTGCCAACTCAGGTGCCAGGGCAGATTTAGTGATCAAAACTTAAGTGTTAAGAAATGTATCACTCCAGCTTCATTTCTTGGTCAACAACTTGTCTCTGGATGCCTAGTATCATTAGTGAAGATGTGCCCTGATGCAAAGTCCAAGCAGATCCACCTACATATAACCAAGAGTACCTCCTCCTTTCTCCTAGGGCAGGACAGATGCTGGGAGTGTGTTTTTAAGGGACAGGTGGGACCTTCATGCCCATGTATGCAGAGCCCCACAGCCCTGGATGTTGCTGCAGAAATTTCCATAAAGCCCAGGACAACTGCAGAATGGAGTTCAAGTCCTATAGTGGTTTGCAGTCTCCTTTCACACACAAGACCAAAGCCTGGGCCTGAGTAGAAGTTGTAGTTACCTTTCTCTTTGCCAACTCTCTAATTCCATTCTTTGCCAACTCTCTACTTCAGGAAGTTTTTGCAGTCACTCACTGATTAGAAAGTCAAAGTCACAGTCCGCATGGAAAATACGATTCTAACCAGGGCATGTGGTGTGTTCTCCTTGGCCGAAAGCCTCTTACTTTACAACGCAGGACACTCACAGGCTATGAACCCTAACCAAACCAACTGGCTCCACTAATTCCGTGGTGTTCCTGCTCCTGCCCCCTCCCTCTCCCTCTGTTACCTATTTTAGAGCACTCTTCTGTATACTAACTTCTTTGGCTTGATTGTAAAGCCTCCTATCATTGGTCCCTAGTTGGAAAAATTCGGAATCCTGGACTTTATTCCATCTAGCTTCATCCTTTGAGAACTGAGATCCAAACATCTAAATCCCTCATTTACCCTGCCCACAAATGTTAACCTTCTACACTGAACCAGAAAGTAAAACTCAATTTCCCTTGATAAGTTTTGTATCTAAAGCTACAAAAGGAGACTTTTCAGAAGGCCATTACAAATGTCATGAGGGTCCTCACCAGGCAAAAACCAAAGAAATAAAAAACGAAAGAGGAAGGCATGGAGGGCGGGAGGAAGAAATTCAGTTAGAATTCTTCATAACATCCAGGAGAGAACTAACATTCCCCCATACTGCCAGAGCATGTGACAGACCGCCTGAGGACAGGCAGTTAGCAACTGCGGTTCTATTTCAAGAGACATTTAACCTGTGGTGTATCTGCAGTGGTATAGTTAGGAGACAAGTCATAAAGTCATTCTATGGAATCTTCTTGATAACTTTATCACCTCATGGGTGGGGGGAAAGAAAAAAGACCAGGAGTCGTCACTGCTTAGAAAGTTCAACAAAACGCATGGAAATATGTTAGCAAATATCTTTACCTTAAATTAGATGCCAGTTTTCTTACAGTTTCCTTGACAGATGTGCTTTGAGAAGACTCTTTCAGTAAAGCAGCAATGTGACAACAACCACTCACAGTGAAGCTGGTGTTGTGTCCAGGACTTGGACTTAAATCTTCCATCGGCGCGCTGTGCAAAAACAAGCCAAGGCTTATAATTTCAAAGCAGGAATCGTTAGGTACCAATGAATTCGGAAACATTAATAGACGACAAATGAACTGTTAATACACAACAAATGAGAGCAAGGCCATAAATGTCATGCTAAAAACTGTCATTTAGGGAGTTACAGAAAATCCATTCTCAACTAGAAAAATTACTATTTATTCCTGACAAATCTTGTTTCAAGGTTTTGGGGGGAGCCACAATTAAACAGAATTGGCGGTAATGTATTCTTAACAACGGTAGTCACATACCATTTGTCTCATTTGCTGAAAGAGGCTTTTAAACCAAAGTTCTATGTTAGCCTGGGGGAAGGTACATACAGAAATAAAACAAAAAGGGGCAAAGTCAGTTGAAAGAACTATTTAGTCAAGATCTGAAGGAAAAAGGGTGTTCCAGGTGAAGTGTAATGATCCTGGGTAGAAATGAAGCAGGGCCGCTGGGGTGGAGTGTGCGGGGAAGGTGGGGGGTGGGGAGGGGGCCGGTACCTTGGGCCAGGGGCCGGAACTGGAGTTTATTCTAAGCAGAGCAGGCACGACCACCGAAGGGTTTCTTGCATGGAAGCAAGGTTATCTGCTGTATGTTTTCAAAGGATAACTGGCTGCAGCACGGAGAGTAACACACAATGAGGATGCTCAGAATCGTGCAGTGTGTTAAGGAGACCCAAAGCTTTCAATATTGTGGGAACAAAAAACGTTCAGGAGGGCTGGGGGACTTGCAATTTGGGAGACAAAACTCTGTAGGCAGGTAGGGGTCAGATCACGTAGGGATTTGCTTGTCAAATAAGGAGGGGGTTTTTGTAATCCTTTCATGCTAAGTGTTAAGACCACAGCTCTGGAGAGTTTTATATGTTTATACTGTATGGGTCATTTAAAAATTGGACAAGAGTTAATATCAAATAGAATGTGTTTCTACTGTCAACAGCTTTTTGGCATTAATTCTCCTAACTTCAGTTGATATTTTATTTAAGGCTAAGAACATTATAACTAATGCTTGTCTCTTAAAGAATACTTATACAGGGGCGCCTGGGTGGCTCAGATGGTTAAGCATCTGCCTTCGGTCAGGTCATGATCCCAGGGTCCTGGGATCGAGCCCCGCATAGGGTTCCTTGCTCAGCGGGAAGCCTGCTTCTCCCTCTCCTTCTACTGCTCCCCCTGCTTGTGCTCTCTCGCTCTCTCTGTCAAATAAATAAATAAAATCTTAAAAAAAAAAAAGAATATTTATACAGTATCTGAAGCCTATGAACTGTAACTTCCTTTATGCTGAAATTTTATTAAAGTAGTCCTCTAAAAATTTTTTTTATCATTTTTTGGGATGCTGAAAAATCATGCTGGCGCTGGGGGATAAAAGGTAAAATGCACTACACCTGAGCACAGAGTCCTCTCTGAACCTGTTTCTCTTCCTGCCAAATAATAATAGTGCCGACCTCCAAAGGAAAGGGAAACGAAAGTGAAAATGAACTTTTGGGACTTAATCAAGATAAAAAGCTTCTGCACAGCAAAGGAAACAGTCAACAAAACAAAGAGGCAACCCACAGAATGGGAGAGGATATTTGCAAATGACACTACAGATAAAGGGCTGATATCCAAGATCTATAAAGAACTTCTCAAACTCAACACCCAAAAAACAAATAATTAAATCAAAAAATGGGTAGAAGACATGAACAGACACCTCTCCAAAGAAGACCTACAAATGGCTAACAGACACATGAAAAAATGTTCATCATCATTAGCCATCAGGGAAATTCAAATCAAAACCACATTGAGATACCATCTTACACCAGTTAGAATGACAAAAACTGACAAGGCAAGAAACAACAATTGTTGGAGAGGTTGTGGAGAAAGGGGAACCCTCTTACACTGTTGGTGGGAATGCAAGTTGGTACAGCCACTTTGGAAAACAGTGTGGAGGTTCCTCAAAAAATTAAAAATAGAGCTACCCTATGACCAAGCAATTGCACTATTGGGTATTTACCCCAAAGATACAGAGGTAGTGAAAAGAAGGGCCACATGCACCCCAGTGTTCATAGCAGCAATGTCCTCAATAGCCAAACTGTGGAAAGAGCCGAGATGCTCTTCAACAGATGAATGGATAAAGAAGATGTGGTCCATATATACAATGGAATATTACTCAGCCATCAGAAAAGATGAATACCCAACTTTTACATCAACATGGATGGAACTGGAGGAGATTATGCTAAGTGAAATAAGTCAAAAAGAGAAAGACAATTATCATATAGTTTCACATATTTGTGGAACATAAGGAATAGCATGGAGGTCATTAGGAGAAGGAAGGGAAAAATGAAGGGGAGGGAATCAGAGGGGGAGACGAACCATGAAAGACTATGGACTCCAAGAAACAAATTGAGGGTTTTAGAGGGAAGGGGGGTAGGGGCATGGGTTAGCCCGGTGATGGGTATTAAGGAGGGCATGTATTGCATGGAGCACTGGGTGTTACATGCAAACAATGAATCATGGAACACTACATCAAAAACTAATGATGTAATGTATGGTGACTAACCTAACACAATAAAAAAAAAGAAAGAAAAAAGCACTGGAAATGACCCTGGCTCCCTGACACTGTGCCTCACTTGATAGCCCTAAACCAGCTCTTTCCAGGCTTATTTTACTTCAGAAAAATAAATTTCTATTGTACTAAAGAATAATAATAATAATAATAATAATAATAATAATAATAATAATAATAATAGTGCCGACCTCACAGAGATGTGCTGAGGATTAAACAAGACATACAAAGAATTCAGCCCAACCCCTACACTTAGGAAGTGCTCAGTAAATAGCACCTAATTATTATTGTTATTATGATCATCTTTATCCTCACTACCACTATTAATGAGTTTGATAAGATTCTTCCACGAAGACAGTTTTTTTTTTTTTTTAAAGATTTTATTTATTTATTTGACAGAGAAAGACACAGTGAGAGAGGGAACACAAGCAGGGGGAGTGGGAGAGGGAGAAGCAGACTCCCTGCCGAGCAGGGAGCCCGATGCGGGACTCGATCCAGGGACTCCAGGATCATGACCTGAGCCGAAGGCAGTCGCTTAACCAACTGAGCCACCCAGGCGCCCACGAAGACAGTTTTAATTGGACCACAGTTCTAACATTTCATGTTGTATATACAATTCAAAGATGATTAAAAAAAAAAGACACACACAACCTCATACAAACCTGAAAGCAACATATAATACACACACACGCACACACACACACACACGATGTGTTTTAGTTTTTGGATGAATTTTAAACTTTAACTCAAACTTTAATAAATAACTCTAGGTTAAAGCACTGTCCATAAAGTGGCACAGCAACCACATGAGGGGGAAACTGCCTCATTTAGTCAATCAACAAATATACTAACTCTGAATCAGCTGTTATTCTGGACACTAATGACACAGAGGTGGGCAACACAGCCTTGTTCTTGTGGAGGGAATTAGCTCCTAGTGAAAAAGATAGAAAATAAGCAAGCTAGAATGTAACACATTAAAAGAAACAGATTAGTCAATAAGATACTTTAAAATAGTAGTAAGTACTCTGAAAAAAAACATGCAGGATGCTAAGATCTGATAGTGTGCCTTATCAGGAATGGGACAGGCTATTTTAGATGGATTACTATGGGAAGACCTCTCAGACACCTAGAGTTATGATGAAGAAAAGATACGGCCCCCGTCCTTATGGGAAGACAGACTTTCAGACGGACAATTCCACTTGACAATGATCAGAATACAGCTGATATTTAACAGATAATTTTTTAAAGATTTTATTTATTTGAGAGAGAGTGAAAGTGGGAGAGATCACAGATCTCCAGAGAGGGAGAAGCAGACCCCCTGCTGAGTGGAGAGCCTGATGTGGGGTTCGATCCCAGGACCCTGGGATCATGACCTGAGCTGAAGGCAGTCGCTTAAATGACTGAGCCACCCAAGCGCCCCTAACAGATAACTACTGAAGTTGAAGGAGTTATGACCACTCTAATTACTGCATCAGTGGCTCTCTGAAACCTTGAGTTTGCCTGTGAGAGTTGAGGGTCCCAGAGGAGAGAACACTTGAACTCGAACTTGAAGGAAAGAGTAGTAGACTGGTGTACAGCTTGCAGAGGGCAAAGGAAGCAGTGTGGACAGAGATGCAAGTGTGATAAAACAGGACCCAAAGCAACTCAGAAATTCTGGGAAACAAAGTGGGAGCTCCAGGAAGGGCCAGGAGTGAAGGGGACTTGCGCCGTGCTAAGGAATTTGTAACTTATCCTGCAAGCGATGGGGCCATGAGAGGCTTCTGAGTAGAACAGTGAAGTGAGGGGATTTGAGTATCAGAGGGACTCCTCTGTCAGCAAGTGCAGAAAATCAAACTCCTCTCTGTTTTTTCTGACACTCAATTCAATGTGCTCTTATGCAGAAAGAGCCCAAGATTTGGATTCATAGACACTGGGTCTAAATGCCTGGAAAGCACCTTTGACAAATTTGTCTAAGTGAGGGTAAGGGTTTGCTTCCTTGAAAACATTCTTTGTTTTATTGGGCATCCAAAATATTCAGCTGATTTTATGTTAAAAGTGACAAAAGTCTCATGTCAAGAAAATTCTAGCATGCAATAATTATCATATTACATATATGTATAACAGTAAGATAATGAGCCACACAAAAAAACAGGTTCCTGATTGCATATTCACACCTTATACCTATATGACATTTTCAGTTCTTTGACTACATTACAGTAATTTGAATTAGTTGCTCACTGTGAGTAGGAAGTTAAGCCTGTTCCATTTCATTATCTCCAAATCCTCACAAAAGAAAATAAAAAGGTTTGGGAAAAAGGTAAGAAACCTAGCCGTATTTATTCTTTCTTGTCTCCTTTGTAAATTTGGTTCCATTCTTAATTGTCTTTGCTTGTTGCTATTATTTTCTTTCTTCTTGTATTTAAACATTGATAATTACTTTGCAACAGTCTAATTGCACTCACTTAGAATTTATGTAATTGCAGTACACTCACCTTTCCCGGTTAGGTAATGAAGAGCTTCTCTTTATTTCTGGAGTATCACTGCACGGCTCCTGTTTTTCTTCAAAAGACAGACAAAATGAAGACAATCACATTTTGATGATCACACAGTAACGTGAACTGAAAGAAGTGTCGGCAGTTTATTAACTACTTATAGATAATTTGGCTTTGTATTCCAAACATCCTCTTGTAAAAAACGCACCAATATGTTCTTTATGCAACTTATAATAACCTTTTAATAAAGTGTAGATGGTGTATCTAATAATCCAAGAACCTTTGTAACTTGTTTTTTTGTAAGTTCTTTTTCATGATGCTTATTATCTGTGACTGGTGTGCATGGGGTGACTGCTTGGGGCCGTCAGATTCCCTTCTCTCACCAGACTCTGCCCAGACAACCTCCTGTCTTCCCCCTAGAATCCCATTCTATTCCATTTTAGGTTCCAGTTCAAAAGCATCCTAACAGATCCCAACCCCAAACATGTCTCTAGTAGAGAGTCGAACTTTAAAGCAGGAAGAGACCTGGTGTCATCTAGTCAACCTTCTCACTGAGGGAACCTCATTATTGTATGTTCAGAGAGGTTGGTGATCCGTTACAGTTCACAGAAGAGTAGAAATGCTCTGACTCCTTGGATTGGTTTTAAGAGTGTCTTGGAGGCAGTAGACGCAATAAGTCAACGTGTCATTCTTCCACCTGTCTCTAGAATTCATTGTGGTAACTGTCCACATATCTTATTCCACCAAGTAAACCCTTGCCAACAAGTTGAGGGCCATCAAAGGCCAAGTGGAATAGCACAGCGACAAAGGAAGTTTTAGATGGTGGGTGAATGGCTGAGGATCTGACTCCTTTAGGTACATATAAAAGAGAAAACACAGAGGTTTTCTAAGCATACTGCAGGTGCTACTAGTTTTACTCACTGGCTTGCATACAAAGTGAAATTTTTTTAGCCCAACGGCCAACTAATCTATAATTACAGTCATTTAAAATCATTTCACAATTTGTTCTTTCCAAACCCAGGATGAATATTTGAAATTAAATACTAATTTTAGGATCAAAATTGTATTAACAATTTTTCCATTACGATTTGGAAATCCAACAGGCACGTACTTGAAATCATGTTAATACTTTAAAACTTCTATAAAAGACTGGCTTTAAGATTAAGAAAGCCTTACAAAAGAAATACTGACTGTGAAATTGCAAATTATCCTAATTAAGATGAGAAATAAAAAGCTGTGATTTCTTAGGGACCTCACTAATGGGTTCAAATATAAAGATGTGCATGGATGGCTGATTAGGTTACCTGAGTAACAAAGTATGAAGGGAGAGCTTATGACCAAAAGTGAGCACAGAGTGATGCCATGGACCAATACAAGGACTGGGAATGATGAAGCCAAAAGGAGCTGAGGCTTGTCAAAGAGGCTAAGAAAAACTTTAGAACTTATTTCAGAATAAGAGGAGGACCATGAAAATGATGGGCTTGCTGCTCAGGCCCAATGGTAGAATATTAAAATAAAAGAGAGAATGGTATGATAATAATAATATAACACATAATAAAGGGGTTGGTCATAATAATGAATGGACGCTAAGAAAACAAAATTTTGAGTCCAGTTTGCTTCCAGCTTCTCTATCCAAAGAAATTGGTTTTGGATTGAATATTATAAGATGGCAACTCTAAGTTTAAAAAAAGCTCGTCTCTCACTTGAGACAAAAGATGTCCCATGGGGATAAAGGAACTAATGGATATGTTGGTGAACTGGTCTATGGGGAATCAGGAAAAGCAGGAAAAGGACTACATAATTGAAGATAGAGAACCGTCATCATAATTTTCAAAATACAGTCTGAATAAAAGAGCTCATATCAATCTACTGCAAATTTTCGAAACAGAATTCAACACAGAGAGTGGTCCAAGTCTACTGCTGGAGATGTCAGGCCGTGTGTGGCGGAGCTGGGGGGACTCTCCTTGGGAAGGGAGTGTCTCTTGGCTCTTCCAAAACACACGGGATTGGCAGCTCACTCTCCACCCAGCCCTCCTCCCACTTCTGGAACAACACATTTTAACTTTTAAAAATCCAAACTGCTACCAAACTTCTGATCTATATTCCACATCAGATGTGCCGTGTAAGTCATATTGAAAACAACTCAAACATCACAGCTAATATAGGTAAACTGAATTTTTTTTACCTTTTTTCATAAGAGAAACTTCCTTTTTTTCTTGTTTCAATGAGACCTCAGTGTCACTTTTATCTAAAACCTGAAAAATAAGCTGTTTATTTAAAGCTGCACAAAAATATAAGCTACATTATAGGGTGCGAAATGACCTGAGAATCAGTGGCCATATCAGAGAGAGAGGAGAGAAGTAGAGTTTATGCACGTTATGAAGGGAGACAAAGTAATTGTGAGCATTGTAGAAAAGAATATTGATGTGCATCTCAAGGAAGTTTATGTCATAATTGTCATATTTACTTTTACCATTTATCAGGATTTTTGTACTTCTATCAATATTTGTACAGGTATTTTTAAAAATCCATATCTTATGTGAATGTAACAATGACTCCAACAAATGAGCCAGGTATTTGATTCACCAGGAGCAACCACGGAACCTGTGCTGTTTTGAGGAGGGTTATCACACCGGTGGTCGATACAGAGGAGACATGGAGCATGAGCTCAACATCAGCGCAATGAAAACCTTGGGGAGGTTGGGGCCTGGGGCCTGAGGCCCCACAGCATGATGGGGAAGAAAAGGATAGGGATGGGGAGTGTACCTGGGCCAACCAGGGGACAAGACTGGGACACCTTATCTTTTGATAAAATCACAGGAGATCTGCCTAAAAGGGGTTACAGAGCCTTAATGTGTTGAATGCAGGAGCCAAGAGGGCTGGTGGCCCCTGAGAGTGAGTGAGTGTGTGTGTGTGTGTGTGTGTGTGTGTATGATGTCTGGGTGGGTGGGCGGAAGTGGGGGTTGGAAGAGCTGGGGGGCGGGGGGAATGTGCCATCCAGAAGCCATGTCTACCACAGCTTTGGGAAGCCCGAAGACCCATCTTGCAAGGCTCACACAAAACCAACTTACATTTTGGAAATGTATTTCTTTAGATCAGAGAGAGAGAAAGAGAGTTAGTTCACACCCTTCAGGAAAATGGACCTAGAATGTTCCCTTTGTATATTTTGTAAATCTGTGAGAAGGTGGAGGAACAGGTAGTAAAAAACAGAAATGGAGAAGGCAGGGGTAAGGCAAGAGCTCCCTGACCCGAAGACCCTTCAACATGCGCTGAGATACAACTGTGTTCCCCACTCCTATGACCTGGGGGAAGGCGCGGAGCTGTGGGTTCTCTGGAGCTTGCCCACTGTGTCTGTACCCTTCGCCTTTCAAGCCCGCTGTGCCCTGCTAAACAAACGTGGGAGGGAGAGGCGATCACCTCTCTTTTTCTCCCCTGCCAGGAAACACAGGCATATATTTTACACGGCATTCTAGAAACTGTGCTCCGTCAGGAAGCAGGTTAAATGGGCACACATGTAGCCTAGCAACAAAAGACCTGACAGCTGTCAATCACTGCTGCTCCTGTTTCACTCAAAGCCATAACAAGGAAAGTCTTGTTAGGTAGGCGGAAATAAAACTGATTCTGGGGCGCCTGGGTGGCTCAGTCGGTTAAGCATCTGCCTTCGGCTCAGCTCATGGTCCCAGGGTCCTGGGATCGAGCCCTGCATCAGGCTCCTTGCTCAGCAGGAAGCCTGCTTCTCCCTCTGCCCCTCACCCCACTCTTGTGCACACACATACTCTCTCTCAAATAAATAAATAAAAATCTCAAAAAAAACCCTGATGCTAAGCTGCTTTGTTCATTTCAGAATAGTTTTGTACTTATACTGTAAATAAATTCCTGCCCCAGAAGTAAATAAAACGCATGTATTTTTTAAAGTTCATTTTGCAAAATGACCTTAACAATGTACATCTTATTTCTCTCTGATATATCATAAAACTTAGTTTTCTTCTAATATGCTGATACATACAGGAAATCCACATGCCTTAAGTGCCTCTAACTTCAAACTAAATATTTCTTGACCAGTTTATAAGCAGCATAGACTCTTTCCCACAGCAGTTAACAGCAACCACAATATAAGCTGACAAGAGGAGCTATTTAATGCCTTTAGTTACAACCACTTTGTTGTAATCCATGATGATCCAGCTCAGAATGTGTTCCTTTTCTTTGGTAACTCTTCCTTGTGATAAAAATCAGACAAGATGGAATGTTTTTGGGGCGCCTGGGTGGCTCAGTGGGTTAAGTGACTGCCTTCGGCTCAGGTCATGATCCTGGAGTCCCTGGACCGAGTCCCACATCAGGCTCCCTGCTCAGCGGGGAGTCTGCTTCTCCCTCTGACCCTCCCCCCCTCATGCTCTCTATCTCATTTTCTCTCTCAAATAAATAAATGAAATCTTTAAATAAAAGAAACTTATTTTTAGGGCGCCTGGGTGGCTCAGTCGGTTAAGCAACTGCCTTCGGCTCAGGTCATGATCCTGGAGTCCCGGGATCGAGTCCCGCATCGGGCTCCCTGCTCGGCAGGGAGTCTCCTTCTCCCTCTCTCGCTCCCCCCTCTTGTGCTCTCTCTCTCTCAAAATAAAAATAAATAAAATCTAAAAAAAAAAAAAATCAGACAAGATGGAAGCATCCAAGATTAACCAAAATGACAGCACTCTCAGTAGGAACTCTTGGTGGTGGTGTTATTAGCACAGCCTCATGAAATTAACTGTTTTTGCATTTTTTTGTTTACTTCTCTGCTTTGAGCCATGCCTTTAGAGGTTGTTTCCATGAGAGTCAGCTGTGTTCTCTCACTCCAGAAATGGTACTTACACAAAGCTTTCCCATCTAAATTGCAGGAGAGATTATCTTCTTTTCCTTTCCTGTATCTTCTTTATTCTTTGGCATACAGGTGTTTAAAAGATTTTGGATAAATAATGCACAGTATTCCCTTTTAAATAACACTGTAAATATCTGAGTTCACAGGATGCTCTTTTCTACCACAATGTACTTGTGGCTTTGAAGGTCTGAATTTTTTCAAGCTGAGACAACAAGACATACAGCTGTCTTTTCGATGACACTATTTGTATATTTTGATACTGCTTACAACGCTCTTTCATATACATTACTTCATTTCATTACAGAAGTGTTCTTGTCTCTTAGGCTTAACTGTGTTTCATACTCTGCAGTTTGGGGATATCTCTTCCCTAAGATTTTACCTCAGTCATGAAATAGATAACACCTCCCACACAGTAAATGAGATTATAGTCAAGTTTTAACATGCGGTTTTAGATACCTTAATTAAAATTATGTTAACAATGAGCAGAGCGGGATTTGTCAGTTCTCCAAGGGATGCAATGGATCAGCATAATACCACAAGCTCAATTTTGTGAAGTATCTATTTAAGAGGATAAATAAATCATAAATAAGAGAGAGGGGAAAAAAAAAAACATACCACAGTCAGCTGCGTAGCACTTCTCTAATTCAGCTGTTGTTAAGGATGCGTTAAAAACTGGTTGGTATCACTTTACCTGCTTTCTTTCCTTCTATTTCTTTGCCCCTCTATCTCCACCTTTATTATTATCAAGGACCCAAAAAGGCTACCAGACCAGTAACGCCTTCCTGCCAAACTCAAAGGGCCTTTCTGTTTTCACTCTTCCACAGTGAACGTTATGTTCCAGGCTCCCCTCTCATCCATAAATTTATTCCCTAAAATTGAGTTCCCAGTATGGGTCAGACGCTGTTCTGATAAAGAATACAAAGTCCCGCCTTTATGGAGCTTATTTTCTAGTGAGGGAAAAATAGATGTTAAGTAAATAAAAAGATGGATATGTGATGTGATGTCAGGTGATGTTAAGTTCTGCGAAGAGAAGTAACACAGGTAAGAGACCGAGAACAGCCTAAGTCCCCGCACCCTCCATGCCTCCTCCTCTCTACCCACTTCACAACCATGCCAGGTGCCCTCCTCTCTCAAGGTTAGGTTTGTTTGCTGTTGGTTTGCTTGTTCCTCCAACTTTTTTCTAGTTTTTCTTTACACACCCTTCAGCTGGGCCTTTCATGCCAACTCTATACAGAACTGTACTCACTCAGCCTCACCATGCTTCCTCCCCCTTTCGTCTGCTTTCCTTTCCTCCTGAGCCCTTGCCACCATCTATCCTGCAACACAGTTTACTTATTAGTCTTGTCTGGGGTCTGGCTCCCTGACTGGAATGGAAGCACCACGAGGACAGGGAGCATCTTCTTGTGGTATCTCCAGTGTCGACGACAGTAACGGACACTCAGTTTACTCACAGACTCACAAAGTCCTGACCAGACATACGTGTTGCTGGGGGCTGGGGGGAGGAGAATCCAGGCATTACACACATCCAAGGAAAAGTCAGGGAAGCAAAAATAAGCTCGGGCTGTTGGAGGCCAAGGAAGTCCAGGGTGGCCACAGTGAAGAGGAAGAAGGGACGAGGATAAGAACTCAAAAGAGGTCAAGGCCAGGTCACCTAGGGCCTTGGAGGGCACAGCAAGGACGCTGAATTCTGGTCGAAGTGTGAGCAGAAGCCATCAGAGGGTTCTGAGTAGGAGAATGGCATGACCTATCTTTTAGATGAAACAGATTTTTCGACCATGGATGCCAACAGAAGCAGTGAGATCATTTACAGGGCTATTGCGGTAGCCCTGACGAGAGATGTTGGTGAATTCGCCAGGGCGGCAGCTGTGGAAACACAGGGTATACGTTCAAAGGTTGATTGGGCAGGACTGGCTGACAGGCTGAGTGCCAGATGTGAAAGAAGGAGAGGAACTCAGGACGCCTCCTAGGCTGGGGCCTGAGTAGCTGTGAATGGTGGTGCCATTTATTGAGATGAGGAAGCATGAAGAAGTCTCTCGCTGCTCCTTCTTCCCTTGAATTCTATAACCTTCTGTGTCCCAAATCTCCCAGGATCTTTATTTTTCTGCCCACACTTAATCCCTCAACAAACCTATTAAAATTTCAGGGGTCCAACCATTCCCCGTATGCAAACAATGGCCTGATCAACATCACCAGCCCTAACTTTCCACCTTTGCTCCAGTTTGCTTCCAACGGACATCGCGACACTTGCAGGGTTTGCTGGAACTTCAGATCTTCAGCCCCATGGGTACCCACTCCGATCCCTTCACTCAGACATTGATCCCCCGACAGAGGCTGCTGCATCTACAGGGGGTGACCTAAAAGAATTTCTACTTCCTTCCCATCTGGGGTTAACGGGGACAAATCTGAACTTTACACATGGGTTTGGAAATGCCTGAGACAGAAAGAGTCCAGAATCAGAGAGGGCAGGGTATGTGTTTTGAACATGGAAGATGAAACTTTATTGGATAGGTCAGACTTAGGGTGGATAAGGGGAGACATGAGCTAAAGGGAAGTTAGCTTAATGTGGGCAAGGACTATGGACTGATTTTTTAAAATGAATTCAAGATTCTTGCCTGGAGAAGGCCCATCTACGGAATTTAGGAAACCAAAATGCTGAATGTTATTCAATGCGGTATCTATTTGTACCTTGAAATTCTTGCCCCTGAGTAAAGTCTGTGTACTCCAGCCAACCTGTGTGGAATGCTCTGGGTGAACAGACATGGAGGACAGTGCAGGCAGATGGAAGATAAAGGGAGAAGTCATAAGGAGACGAGGTTAAAAAAGTGGGAGGTCAAGCTCAACAGCTCGGGTTCAAGGTGACCACTTCCTGGCAGTGTGACCCTGAGCAAGTTTATCTTCCTCACCTGTAAGATGGGGATGAAAAGAGAATTTAACCCCTCAGGTTAAATTCAGAAAAATCAGATGAGATGATACACGTGAAGCACAGTACCTGAATTTCATCATGGCCACAAAGAAAGAGGAAAGGCTCACCCCACTAACACACACATACACAGGAACACACACAGAAGAATTTCAGAATAAAGTTTTACAGGGTCAGAGATAATAAATCTGGATCACATCAGTACCCCTTAAGGGGTAGAGGGGACAATACCTGTGCTAACAAGATCATGAAAAATAACGAAAGAAGTTTGCTGCAGTGCAAACGGATAGCCCCACACGTAATGTCTCCAAGGGTCCAACGGGGAGGTTACCTAGGGCATTTTGAAGAGGTTTAATATGTTCTTTAAAAACTCCTCATTATTTTCACGACAGTTTTTTAATCTCTAGAAAATGCCTAGAGTTTTAACTGAGTCCCAGTTGGGGACTTCCACGGTGCCAAATGACATGCAAGGTCTGACCAAGAACACTCTCACTGCATGGACTTTGAAAATGAATGGACCGTGCTGGCTAGAAGGCCAGGCAGAAATTAATATCAAGAAGGAAAAAAAAATGCCAGAGGCAACACCAGCAAACTATGGGATCAGAAGCAATTGGAGAAAAGGAAAAATGAAGCCCAGTGCCACATGGATGATCCTGGAGCATGCTAAGTGTGAGACACGGTGTAGAACAAAAAAGACAAACCTTAAAAATGACTAGAGAATGAGCATTATCTCAATGGGAAAAGAAATAAAACTAAAGAATATGTTTTTCTTAAAAAATAGCTTTCAGGGACGCCTGGGTGGCTCAGTCATAAAGCGTCTGCCTTTGGCTCGGGTCATGATCCCGGGGTCCTGGGATCGAGCCCCACGTCAGGCTCCCTGCTCGGCGGGAAGCCTGCTTCTCCTTCTCCCACTCCTCCTGCTTGTGTTCCCTCTCTCGCTATGTCTCTCTCTGTCAAATAAATAAATAAATAAATAATCTTTTTAAAAAAATAGCTTTCATAGACCATAGGCCTTGGAGAGAAAAGAATATGAAGAACATTCAGCCAAGAATGGGGTGGAATGGGAGGAGGAGGAACTTAGGAAAACAGGTCCAACTGCTGTAACCCTGAGCCACAGCAGACAAGATGATCTGGGAGAATGAATGATAACCAGCAGTCACCAGCAGTGGTCAGATTCGAGAGAGATCTGAACGGCCATCAATACTCTCATCATTTCAGGCGAAGTTGCACAAATGTAGCACAGCCCGAGGGAGGTGTGCCCGGAACTTGGAAAAGAGAAAAATGAAGTACACCGCTATGAAAAAAAAATCCGTTCAAAAGGCAGACGGACAGACACAGCAAAGGAAAGCAGGCGCTTAAAGGAACGGACTCGTTCTCCATTCAACATGAGAAAGATACACTCCTAGGAGCACAGGTGGAACAGGGCCTGGGTGCTGGGCCAGTGCCCCGTTTAGTGGTATAGCCAGTCATGTGGGTAACATCATCACTGTCACGCTTTAGGGGGAGGGCGACACGGCAGCCTGTCTTAGCTGGAAACCTTGTAAATATGCAGGCACATAACTCACCAGCAATTGTCAGACCAGAACTGGCCAGCCCATGCAGATTGGCACAAAGGGGGAGAATGCACGGTGTAAGTCAGCGTGTGCCTTCCAACTGGACGGAGGCTCTATTTATCTTTCAAATGACCCAACCGCTATTACGATATTATACAACGGTCCCATCAGTTTGGATAATGTAAAATCATCCCTGTGAGGTGGGCTTTCTTTGATGTGCTGAACCTATATTTCTCAGCCTATTACACTTGAAAATAAGGCCCTGGGCCCCAGGAAATTCACCAAAATAATAAAAACCACCCGGCTGCGGGGAGATGAGAAGTGTCAGTGTAGTAGCTAATTCTGTTTCTTTAAGTGATAACCTCTCGCAGCACCGTTGGTCCTGAGTGCCTTCCTTCTTTAAATGAGACAGGCACGGAGTCAGAATTAAAGCATGTGCACAGACACACACAATGGAAGCACGATAGGGAGAGAAGAACTGGGTAGAAGGCTAGGGGTTAAGAAGAATTATTTTTTAATTTATGAGTTTAAGAAAGTACAAACACTCAGAAGCAATTATTTCCTACTGGAATTACTGCAACTACAGCCAAACACAGAAATTAATGTGCATCTGTGGATAATTCATATTTATCGAAATAAATCAGGCACCCTGAGTCTGAGAACAGACTTCCCACGAGGATCAATGGGGCACAAATAAATCCTAGCCCCCCCAACACACACACAAGTAACATAAAACTTGAGAACTATTACATAAAAAGACAACAATTTTAATATAAATGTCATACGTAATTTATGAAAAAGTCCTCGCTAAAAGCTGTATGCAAAGCTTAGGGAGGGGACAGAGGGAGGGCTACGTGAAAGACCGACAGGATTCTAGAAAGCAGGTGGGGACTGACATGGCTCACGGGGGCAGCGACATCATGTTCTCTACAATACTAGTTGCATTTCCTCTTCCTTTCTGGTTGCTGATTAAATTTTGACTCTTTTCCTTTTGAAAAATACTTTGGTGTTTCCTTTCTTCACATCCTGGATTTACTTGTTCCTTTTTGTCACTACGAAGGTTTTCTCCTGCTCCCTTTCACAAATGACTCCTAGACCTTCTCAACATCCCTTCAGATGGCCTCTTAACGTAATTAAAGTTTATGGAAGAAGCCATGTGATGCCTGGGAGTAAGGGGGCAGGCAGGGAACGTGGATGAGACAAGACTGGCCGTGAGTTGGTCCCTGTGGAGCTGGGAAATGGGCAAACAGGAGTTGATGGTACTAGATTTGAAATATTTCATCATGAAAAAAGTTTTTTAAATAAAACCTCCATTACTGTTATACTGTGTGCCTTCTGACAATGATTTTCTGCTGATGGGCACAGACATTAGGCCTAAGTCAGAAGACATATGGTCTTTATTGGCTTGCTGGTAAATAAAACCTAATCCACAATTCCAAATAGCATTCTGAGATATCTCACCTAAAGACAGGTACAATGAGACCAGGCCCCTTTCTTTTTTGGAGGGTGGGGGGGAGAAAGAGAACGCGCATGTGCACTGGGAGGGGGGGCAGAGAGTGAGGATCTTAAGCAGGGTCCACACCCAGCATGGAGCATGACATAGGGCTCGATCTCACGACCCTAAGATCATGACCTGAGCCAAAATCAAGAGTCCGACACTTAACCGACTGAGCTACCCTGGCAAGGCCAGGCCCCTTTCTAAATACTCTCCCTTATATTATCATGTCAACAGACAGCAACCATTTAGGTGACTATAGTTATTCTTATTTAACGTTTAGCTATAAGCTTCTTGATGGTCAAAGTAAAAAGAGAACTCACTATAGTGAGCAATACAATTCATATTCTAATAAAAGGAAGCACCAAATAGATTTTTTCCTGACATGAAATTCTAATGTCTAAATGAAGTTTTAAATTACAGTGCAAAGAACACTAAACAGCATACTGGACAACGTCTTTAACGTGGCTTCACAGATGCAGTGTTCCTCACATGGCCAGTCCTTGAGTCAATTCTTCCTAAATACCAAAGGCTTTCTTTCACACTTGCATCAGTGAGGCAAAGTGAGTCTGCTGGGATCTACAGGACAGTCAGATACAAAGCTCTTAGATAGTGACTACCAACGTTAGAATCAGGGATACATCTGATTTCTTGAGTAAACAGAAATACATCTCTATTTCTTGAATAGACTTCTCTAGGGCTTTTGGCAGTGGCCTAACTAAGTCAATTGAGAATTACACTTTCTGGTGGGGATCCATATTATAAATTACAGAAAAGGTCATATGCTTTGGATTTGGGCATATAGGTTTCAGGCTGACCTTCAAGTTATATACATACACATATCTTTTATATGGATTTGCATACTATTAAACTTTCTCACCATGACAATTAAAATGAAAAGCATCATGGATTAGTGGTCAGGACATACAAACCCCAGTTCTATTTTCATTCGTTTCTATAGCCTTGGATATGTAACTAACTTTTCTGAGTCTTGTTTCTTCACCTAAAAACTAGGTTATTTAATTAAATGTTTCAGTTACTTTGAGGTACTAACATGACATGCTTCTTGAATTCCTCTAATCTTCATGAATGTGAATCAATCTCAAGGTGCCATTTAGCCTATGAAATTTATCTCACCAGGATTATATCTGGATAATCGCTGTTGCTAGTTTCAACTTCAATCAAAGCCTGGCATTCCTGTACAAGGTTTTGACTCTGCTTCTTATTGATTTCCCAAGAAGAGGCCTATGGCAAGATATTAACAGAAAATATACAAGGGTTAGGAGCAATCACTGGTATACACATTAAACCACATTTATTCAGCCTCTATTCAGTTCTGTACAGAAGCAAACTTCTGTAGGATAAACAGGAAATTCAATTTCTGATCTTTGCCCTCAAGAAGTATATGATTTAGATAAGCACTTGCAAAAGTTAAGTAACAATACACAACAATAAAATAAGAGTATCATAAGGCAAATTAGGTGTGAAACGAGTGCTTCAGACCATGGGCCTCACTAGTGAATCAAAGGGCTGGTAGTATTTTGCAAACGATCTCCATGAATTACTGCCCATACACTGAATAAATAACATCTCATATGGATATACACATTGCTCTTAAAATTTATGTAGATGTTGCTGTGAGGACATAAGATATACATTCATTTCAAAATATCTGTGAGGGCTTTCTCTTACATAGTTCTTAATCAATAGATTCCAGGCATGCCTAGTATTACGTGAGATGTCTGTGTCATTTTTAAAAAAGATGTCCTCATACTTGAAAAGTTGGGAAACAGTGGTATGAAAAATGTATGATGCAAGCAAAGGTCTCCTTTGATTGGAATGGCTACCAGTAGACTCTCAGCTTCTCAGGAGCAAGAACTATGACAATCTCTGAATCCTCAGCACCTGGCCCAACATAAATGCTTAGTATATGTTTGTTCAGTGGAATGAATTAACAAAGGACACTGAGAGAAAATTAAAGGGAATTAAAAGCTGCAGATGTAGGAAACAATAAGAATATTATTTTTACTGGGAGCCCTGCTTTCAGGAGATGGGGGGAAAGTTGTTGAGGATAAAGAAAGTGGAACCTCTGAGAAACACAAGGGTGTGATAAAAACAATTCTCTAGGAAGAACAATTAATTAATTACCTGTGTTAATAAAGCTGAACTGTGGTACATTTAAGTTAAAACATTAGCTAATTCCCAGAGCCATTGTTTTGGGGTTTTTTTTTACTGTATATTTAAGAATTTTATTTATTTATTTTCTTTTTATTAACATATAAGGTATTATTTGTTTCAGGGGTACAGGTCTGTGATTCATCAGTCTTACACAATTCACAGCATCCAGAGCCATGTTTTCAAGCTTTGGGAGCACATTATAAGACTGACTCGGGCATATCTGCCTTCCTAATTCCATCTACTTAGGCTATGTTAAAATTAATGACACTTCCCGCACCTCCTCTGGTAGTGGTAATGCCCAGTGTGCTTACTGGACAGAATATTAGAAATTTACTGCAAATGATCCTCAAGTAATTGAAAGCTGTTTCAATTGCAGTTTAAAACTTGGTTAAATTCATTTTTCAAATTTCGGGAATTCCAGAGTCTCCTGATCTATCTGCCCCAATTCTAGATTTTTGTACAGAACATCTTCTGAAGTGAAATTATCTTGTGTTTCCAAGAGTTGACATACAACCTGTCTCCATGTCTTCACCTTCCACCTGCTAGTCTGGTTTCTACCCCCTTCACTCCAACAAAAACAATAAAATTCTTCCTGAGATCATCCCTATTACCTCTAAGTCATTAAGTAAATGGACTTTTTTAGGCCTTTCAATAGAATCTCGCCTCTCTGACTAATTCTCCTTGAACTGACATTTCCCCCTCTTGGCTTTAGTGAGGAAACAAGCGCCTGGTTTGTCCTCTTCCTGCCCGGCCAGACCTTCACCATCATCGGAGCACCCTGACCCCGACAGCTAGCCATTAGGTGCTAAAATCCCTCAGGCTTCTGTCCAGTCTTTCTTCTCTTCTTACCCTTACTCCTCACTTGGCTTGTCCTCTTTGAGGTGTCAAACTATGGAAAGTGATCTCCCCCCACAGGCCCAGCCACCTTCTAGGAGTCTCCATTTCAAAGAATGGAACCACCATCCAACCAGGTGCAAGAGCCAGAAATTCTGTAGTCCTTGCCATTTCCCTCTGCTTCACCTTCTATACCCAATACATCACCAACACAGCTCAGTGTCTCCTCCTCAAGACAAACACACAAGTAACGAATGCACCCACTCCTCTCTGCTTGGCTGCCATCACCCCAGCCCCATTGGCCAGTGTTTCCCCAGAAGACCACTGTTAACAGCCCCCTGACTGCTCCGCCTGCATTCACAGCAGGCTTCCATACTCAGCCAACAGTCTTTTCTAAAGGAAGATCTGATCACACCACTTCCTTTCCATGGTGTCCCACTGCTTTTAGGATAAATGCAAAACCCCTTGTCAAAGCCTATAGGACCTGCATGGTTCTGGGCACTCCCTACGCACCTCACACCATAGCCCCTTTCTATCTCTCTGCCCTGCCAGAGCTTCCTTGTCTTCTTAAGGTACTCTGAATTCACCAGCATTCTTCTTTAGCACATGTCTGCATTGTCTGGAAATGCTCTTCCTCTCTTTTTACCCATTTAATTGGAATTCAATCCTAAAAAATTCAGTCATCGCTTTTTCAGGATTTTCATCACTTTTTCCCATTCAGTCCTCCCAGGAAGGGTCAAATCCCCTATTATAAGTACTCATGCTACTAAGTCATTAAAAACTGCCACAGTAGCAGTTTACATTTGTCTAATTATTGGATTGTCTGTCTCTGTGGAAGTTTAATGCGAGTAGGGACTCTATGTGGGTTTGCTCACAGTTAAATTCCCCATAGTTGGCTAGCATACTGAGTGGCACATAATAGATGATTTTATACACACACACACACACATACACACACACACACACACCCCCACACACTAAGTGAATCATTACAGTTAAAGTCTAAAATGTGTTATTTTAACACCTGGGCACACTTCAACTTCTCAATCACTTTTATGTTTTTAGAGCATACAACCTACTCATAAAATATGTCAACAAATCCCAAATCTTGAAATTGCCCACTAAATGAGTGGAAATCAGGCTTAAAGGAGATAGGACTCTAAAATGATATAACTACCTTTTATATTATATACATGCAGTACTTTAGACACAGCAAAGATTAAATAAATATCTTCTGAATATATGAACTTTGACTTGTAAGTCAAAGTAATTATGGCAAATAATTCTGTCGATTGTAGACAGTTTTTTTCCTATAGTCTTGAAGAAAGATTTAGGGCCCAAACTTCAAAATTATAGGGAACTGAACTTCAAATATTTTAAGAGAATGAGCTACCCAAAAATAGAATGAGAAAGGCTACCTTAGGAGGTAATAAGTTTTTGTCACTAAAGATTTTCTAGAAGAGTCTATACACCATTTGCCAAAGATTTTACAAAAGAACGCGTGAGATATTTCTGCAGTGTAACAATTGTTCACAATAATTCCTTTGGAAAGAACCATGCCTAAAATACCTTGTCTTCCACAATGCTTAACACAGTAACTTTACACAGGGCAAAGTTCTGTAGATATTTGCTGACCAAATTAGTTTACTGCTTTCAGAGCCTATGGCAATTTATTTGAATATTTTCTCTGGTGGCCCATCTCTACCCTTTAAGGGTAAATTTCATTTGGGGAAACAGTAAAAAGGCATTAGAAATCAAATTTGATGAACAAGGCAGATAAACTAGGCAATGCATTTCAGCTTATACAAGATTTTAAATGGTGGTAAAATATTGTCTGTTATCACCTACCACTGAATCTGGCACGGGGTAAATGACCACTGAACTGTAGGTTTTCTTATTATTATATGCTAAATCTGAGAGCAAGTTCTCAAAAAGGAATCAAATAAGAATAATATTTTAAGAATGGGAGTGCAGTGATTCTTTTAAAAGAAACAAACTCATTTGGAAATTGTGGGGTGGTACATTTGTTAAAATCAGTCTCACCACTTAACTGTATTAACAAAGATTATATCCCATTTTCCCTGAACCTCGACTACTGGGGTAAGTACCTATTGTAAAATTTGACTAAGCATTTTTGCTATAATGTTGAATGCAGAATCCTCAAGATTACAGGCTCATCCTATACGAATATGCTTCTCTTAAATACAGATTTTAAATCCTTTTCCCATGCAGGCGTTCTCTGGGGCCCGTCAGTTGGTTGAGCATCACCCACTACACTGATGTGCTGATATTAACCTTCTGACGTTTTCTCCAAAAGAGAATAGAGAAGAAAAAATAGAAATTGGGACCTTGTCCTGGAAACTCAGATGACAATGAGCATGCTATAATTGGAGTGCTTTAAAAACGTGAAAATGAAGCAAAACCTTTGCCCAGTGCTATTTCCAGAATAAGTGAATGACTATACATTCTGTGGATAAGAAAAGAAAAACACCTGGGACCTCTGGGCTAGGCTGACATTTTCCGGCAGGGCGGCTAGACGTCTGCGCTGTCGAGGCTTCGCTTTCTTCTGTGGAGACTTTATAATTTTATCCTCTGCAATACACTCTACATCAGAGTTTGTCCCTTCTGGGTTTCTCTTCCAGCCTCTGTGGCTGACAGAAAGCTCAAAGGAGGCAAGAGATTCCTGCTTCAAGTTATCGCCCCAAGGCCTGACTTTCTGAGTTTTTGTATTTTCCTGGAATAACAAAGAACATGTTTTCATTTTGGGGGAGCCAGCTTATTTATAATTACCATTTCCCTCAAAACCTTATGACATTAGGCGATACTTATTACTAAAAAAAACTTTAAAAAGGAGCAGTGTGGAAAATAGGCTTTAGCAAATATATACCACTGTAATAGCTCATTCATGAATTTGGTTCAGCAGAGGAGGCCTGAGCCAAGAAATCTTCTGATTCTGAGGATGCAGAAGACAACAGACAGAACATAGTATGCTTCCTGACTTCCTCCCAACAGAGGTTTACATACTTTTGGTTCCTGTATGTCAATAACCTGGTGCATATATGTTAATGACCTGGCTAAAGGTTGGATGGGGTATATCAAGCCTATCATCTGCCTGTTAAGAAATAAGAATAACTAAAATTGCAGAGTTTTCCATGTGTGTGCACACACGTTGTGTGTGATTGGTATAACTGAAAAGCCCTAAAGGTCAAATAATATTCTCTCTAAAATTTAAATTTTAGATAGTAACAGACATTGGAGGAATATAATAGGACATACAGGAAACACAAGAAACAATGTCGGAATTACATATACAACATATTTCTAGGCAAATATAAATCCATAGACTGAATCAGTCAATGTCTCTTTCTATATATATGATTATGTATATACATATACACATATATAACCATAGAAAATATGGAAAATACATTAAAATATTTAAAATGGTCAACATTATGTAATGTATGGTGACTAACATAATAAAATTAAAAAAAATAAAAATAAAATGGTCATTTCCAAAGTGTAAAACAATGAGTGATTTAAATTTTCTTATTTATCTCTTACTTTATTTTCTAAGTTTTTCCTAATAAACATGTATCACTCTAATAAGACAAAAAAATAATGGCAGTTAAAAATATGTGTCAGTGCTTCACTCTCTGAACCTCATTAACCATGGTGA
The DNA here is from genome assembly GCF_029215605.1 of Mirounga angustirostris. Taxonomy (NCBI): domain Eukaryota; kingdom Metazoa; phylum Chordata; class Mammalia; order Carnivora; family Phocidae; genus Mirounga; species Mirounga angustirostris. The sequence goes on from NW_026991709.1 coordinate 54,794,479, forward strand.
CATTTGGCCCTTGATAAAGTCTTACCCTTCATATGGGAAACATGCCACAAATGGCTAAATCCTACTTTAATTACTCACCTTAGATGCTGAAGTTTGGCAGGTAGTAGTGAATTCAGTGATCCTACTTGTTGGTATAAACTGAGGCTTTTATGGAAAAAAATCATTAGATAAATGTAAGTAAAAATAACTTTCAACTGGAATATTACAATAATCCAATAATCTTCATTTCTTAAAGGAGTTTCAAGGTTGCACACCCTCACTGGTAATTGTTTAAGGGGTCCGTTGTAGTTTAGATATACTGCAACAATGTTCTGATGAGTGGTGAGTGGGTAACATAAAAGAATGCAATGGTTTGTCAAAGCATTATAGATCAGATGTCTGATGAGCAATTTCAGGAACTGCTCTATCAAACACGCCTCCACAGCCCCTGTCTGTTTTTTCTGGAGACCCTTTGTTCCCCACTTGCAGGTCCCAGCATCTGGAATGAATCGGGGCCGGAGCTTCAAGGGACTCTTGAGGGTAGACTGGCCTCAGCGGTATGCCTAATACCTGGATGATGCTTCTGCTCACAGGCACAGCGAGAGAGAGAGGAAGCATTTGCTCTCCCTGGAAAAGAAGTACCTTTTAAACTAATATTTTGATGTGATGATGTTCACGTTTAAAATGATGAGATGTTAATGAAGTACACCGAGAGAAGATAAAGAGTAATACAGGCCCTGCACCCCAGACTCAAGTTCATTCCCCTTGGGATGCGAGCCTGGGTAGGGGTCTGCTTGGACCTCCTTTATGATAGTACACCCGATCATATTTACTGCGTCATAAACACCCATGCCGTAACCAGCTCAGCGACCAGATTCTCTAGGACATAAAATTTACTTTCCTCTTGTAAGTACCCTACCCCAAAAACTGAAGTCCCAACTGATTAAGTGTTGGTTCTGCTCTCTGCTGAGAACTTTTCCAATGTGGATGGCCTGCAGAGATTTTGAAATGGTGCCTTTTCCTCTGTTCTGAGACCCAAATGCCTCTTGGAACGTCCTATAAAATGCAGGTATCTTTCAAGACAACCTTTTCAAAACAATTATTTCGCTTCTATAGCTGCACCCGCCTTCAACCAGGATTTCCTAGTGCATTCCCTCTCCTGACTGGTGACATCACCAAACACCTAGACACCAAAGCTAGGTTAGCTTTGGTCCAACATCACCCTCAACCCTCTCCACCTAATCAGTGATGAACGTGTGGGTTTCTCCACTTAAATCTCTTTTAAATTCAAGATTTTCCCTAGCCTCGTGTCACCATATTGTTTTAAGGTTTTTATCATCTCTTGATTGAACTATTTTCTATAATCTTGTTTTTCTTGCTTTCTTCCCTTCCCCCGAACCCCCAAAGGAAAATTAATTTCTTTATCTTCTATAACCCCATAGCACTGTTCCTTTTTAGATGTTTATGCAGATAACATATTCACATGGAATACACATTTTTTTTTAAAGATTTTATTTATTTATTTGACAGAGAGAGTGAGAGAGTACAAGCAGGGGGGAGTAGTAGAGGGAGAGAGAGAGAGAGAGGCAGGCCTCCTGCTGAGCAGGGAGCCCGACATGGGGTTCGATCCCAGGACCCTGAGATCATGACCTGAGCTGAAGGCAGACACTTAACCATCTGAGCCACCCAGGCGCCCCGGAATACACATTTTTAAAAGTATATTTTTAAAAGTCTCCTTACTACTCCATTCTTCATTTGTCCAGTTCACATTCCACTGCTATTATTTTTCCGTTTATCTTTCCAGAGATACTGTTTTAATCTCATACAGAAGTATATATAAGTAAGTTTTTCCCACCTTTTTTGAGGTAGGGAAAAATGGTAGTATATTATACATGCAGTCTGCATCTTGCTTTTACACTAAGGATACATCCTAGAGATCTTTATTAGTACTTAAAAAAACTTCATTTCCTTTTACAGATGCATCATATTCTAATGTATTGTTGTACAAAAATTTATTTAACCAGACCTGCTGATAAACATTTAGGTCTTCTCAACATTTTACTGTACAAAGTATTTTGTAATGACATGTAAAATAGGTAATTTTGTAAGTAAGTAATTTTGTATTTGTGTATGTCTATATAATCAATTTTTAAAAGTGCAATTTCTGATTCAAAAGGTATATGCATTTGTAATTTGGATAGACACTGTCACATTGTCTCCATCAGGCTTTTTGGTGGTTCAGCATACAGTCATCCTTATGAATATTTCAAGAGCAGTGATAAAAAAGACATTCTCTATTTTGAGAGTAGAGAGTATATATCAATTATATATACATTATTATTATATATTATTGGCTGTTTAGATATTCCTAGGTTGAGGGCCAATTAAAGTTTCCTATTACCAGCATGATTGACTCTTTTTCCATGTATCATTTGTAGGTTTTTGCTTTATGGAACTCAACATTAGCTGATATGAGAGATTCATAACGGATACATCTTTATTATAAACTGAAGACTTTAGCCTAATTTAATGCCCTTCCTTGCACATTTAATGTTTTTTCCCTTGAATTCCAAATTAATGTTAGGCTGGACCCCTATTTGATTTTTGTACATTTGTTTGAAATCACGTTCAATCTTTCTGAATTGCCATTTTAGATGGGTGTCTTCTGAACAGCACAGGATCCAGGTTTGCCTTGTGATGCTACCTCAAGTTCCTTGTTCTTTATTAAGGTAAGGTTTAGGCCATTTGCATTTATTGATACCATATATGTGGTTGGTATTAGCTGTCATATTATTTATTTTGTTTTTATAATTTCTCTTAAGTTTTTAATGATACAGTCCATTTTGTTTTGTGTGGGTACCTCTTCTGATATTATACAGGGTTTTTCTTTTCCCCCGAGGGGCTACCATTACAATGATAATTTTATAAAACCCTTATTCTTAGTTCTTTCCATCTTTAGACAGTATCTATAAGTTTCCTACTCTGGATGATGACAAAATTTTTCTCTACCTTCTTTTCTTCCACTGTCCGGTATTTACTGGTATTCTCTTTCTCCATATTTACATCAGTACCAAAAAGTATGCTTAAATTGCTTCAATGATACCTCTTGATCTCTTTATAAATGAGGCAAACACATTACCTTTCACCTTCTCTCATCCGTGACTTCTTTTTTTGTTAGTTGAATTATTTCTACGTTGCCAGGGAATTTATATTCAGTTTGGTACCTAAGGTTACATATGGTTTAGGCTATAGTTTAACTATAGTTATAGCCTATAGCCTATAGTTAAATATAGTCAGTGCCTATTTCCAGTTTTTTTGCTGTAGAATTTTCAGGTATCTCTTGGCTGGTTGAAGTTTGATCTTGTTTTCCTCTAAAAGGGATTTCTGGGGTTTTTTTCCTGTTTTCAAAACTATTTGTTTGTAGGCTTTTTATTTGAGGGGTGTTGTGGTGAATATAAAATTCTTGGTTTATACCTCCTTTCCTTGAAGGTCTTATAGTTCTTACTTTACTATCACCCGAGCAAAGTTTTCTGTAGAAAATTTGAAGCCAATCTGATTTTTTTTGTCTCTATAAGTGATTTGATCTTTATGCCTACACATCAAAACATTTTACCTTTTTCTGTACAGTTGAGTAACTTTTCTAGTATATGTCTTATGGTTGACTATTCTTGGGATAGTTTATGCTAAACATGCAGTGTACTGTTTCAAATATGTAGCTTCAAGATTTTTTGTTTTTAATTCAAAGTTTTCCTGATTTATAACTTTATTTTTTAAATTTTATTTTATTATGTTATGTTAGTCGCCATACATCATTAGTTTTTGATGTAGTGATCCACGATCCATTGTTTCCGTATAACACCCAGTGCTCCATGCAGTTACGTGCCCTCCTTAATACCCATCACCAGGCTAACCCATGCCCCCACCACCCTCTCCTCTAAAACCCTCAGTTTGTTTCTCAGAGTCCATGGTCTTTCATGGTTCGTCTCCCCCTCCGATTTCCCCCCCTTCATTTTTCCCTTCCTTCTCCTAATGTCCTCCATGTTATTCCTTATGTTCCACAAATAACTGCAACCATATGATAATTGACTTTCTCTGCTTGACTTATTTCACTTAGCATAATCTCCTCCAGTCCCATCCATGTTGATGTAAAAGTTGGGTATTCATCCTTTCTGATGGCTGAGTAATATTCCATTGTATATATGGACCACTTATCTTTAAAAATGTGTTCTTCCCTTACTTTTTCTTTCAATATTTCAATTATGCAAATACTGAATCTCCTTTTCCTACTTCTATTATCATTTTCTTTGTAATTATAAGAAGTCCTTCCTAATTTCTATTCATTTTATTTGCTTTTTATCCTCTATAGCAGGGGATAGATAGCAAACTTTTTTGTGAAGATCTAGACAGCAAATATTTTAGACTTTGTAGACCACATACAGTCCCTGTTACATATTCTTCTTTTTTCAATTATCCAATAATGTAAAAATCATTTTTAGCTTAAGGGCCATACATGAATAGGTAGTGGGCTAGATTTGGTCAATGGGTAATAGCTGACTCCTGCTCTATATCCCCACTGGGTTTATCAGAGTGATAATCTGCCTTTGTATTCTTTCCAGTTGTATGATTTATTTTTTCTATTTCTTCCTTGAGTTCTACCAAATCATGTTTCATTTTCATTGTCTCTTGCTATTTCAACATCTCTTCCTAAGTGCTTATATTTCTTCTTTGAGGTCTTCCTTCATAAAAATAACATTGTTTTACTAAGTAAAAACTTGTTTCCAGATGTGTATATAAAATTTCCTTCTGATCTGTGTCAACATTTCTTTTTTTACATTTCCAGCTGTACTGAGATATAATTGACATACAGTTCATTGCACATAACTCAAGTGTACAGTTTGATAAGATTTGACATGTATAAAGTCATCGTAATAATCAAGATAATGACCATATTGATCATCCCCAAAAGTTTCCTTGTGCTCCTTTGCAATCCCTCTCTACACTCCTTCCTACCCCCTGATCTTTCTCTCAATATAGAATTTTCCAGAATTTCTAGAATTTTCTAGAATTTCATTTTCTAGAATTTTCTATTAAGTGGAATCATATAGTATGAAATTCTTTTCTGGTTTCTTTCACTAGGAAGAATTATTCTGAAATTAAACCATGTTGCTATGTCAATCAACAGTTCATTCCTTTCTATTGATGAGTAGTATTCCACTGATTAGCCAGACCATAATTTGTCCTTTCACTTATTAATGGTCATTTAGGTGGCTTTCAGTTTTTGGCTATTATAAACAAAACTAATATGAGCATACAAGTTTTTTGTGTAGACATATGCTTATGTTCATATGTGTATTTGCTTGGTGAAGTATCTGTTCAAATAACTGCCTATTTTTTAATTATGTTGTTTGTCTTCTTACTGAGTTTCTAAAATTTTTTACATATTCTAGATACATGTCTAGTGTCAGATATTGTTTTTATAAACATTTTCTCCCAGTCAGTGGCTTGCTTTTTCAATTTCTTAATTGTGTACTTTGAAAAGCAAAAGTTTTTTAATTTTAAAGAAATCCAATTTTTCAAAACTTTTTTTAGAGCTGCTGCTTTTTGTATCATATTTAAGAAATCTTTGCCAAGCCCTAGGTCACTGAAATGTCTTCCTATATTTTATTCCAGAAGGTTTATAGTTTTAGCTTTTACATTTAAGCTATAGCCCATTTCAAGATAATTTCAGTACTGAGGTAAGAGTCAAGGTTCATTATTTTGGGGGATATATGGCTATCCAAGTATTTTGGTAACATTTGTTGAAAGGTTATTCTTCCTCCCATTGAAATGTATTGGTCTCTTTACTGAAAAACAACTGAATAAATATGTGTGAGTCTATTTCTGGACTCTCTATTCCACTGCTCTCTATGTCTTTTTTTTACACCAACATCACACTGTCTTGATTACTGTAGGTTTATAATAAGTCTTGACATTAGGTAGTGTCAGTCCACCAACTGTTCTATTTCAATGTTATTTTGACTACTGTTGGCACTCTATATGAATTTTAGAATGTTGGCAATTTCTACCAAAAAAATCTTGCTTGAACTTTGACTGAGGTTGGGTTAAGTCTGTAGGCCAGTTGGGGAGAATGACATCTTAGTAATATTGAATCTTCAAGTCCATGAACATAGGTCATCTCTCCACTTACTCATTTCATGTAATTTTTTCAGCAATGTTTTATAGTTTCCAGTCTACAGGTCTTGTGTATTTTTTTGTTAAATTTGTCCCTAAGTATTTCACATATTCTTTTATTTTTTATTGACTATATTTCCTATAATATTTCACATCTTTTAATGCTATTGTAAATAGTATTTTTTTTAATTTTAGTTTTTAATTGTTTGCTGCAAGTATGTAGAAACAGTTGATTTATACATACTGATTTTGTATGCTTGCAACCTTGCTAAGCTCATTTCACCAGTTTTAGTCACTTTTTTATAGATTCTATCTGATTTCCTACATGGACTGTCACAACTAAAAAGAAAAAGTTTACCTCTTCATTTGCAATCTGAATGTCTTTTATTTCTTTTTCGTTCTTTCTTGCACTGTCTAGAACTTCCCGTACAATGGTGAATTGGAGTGATGAGAACAAACCTCCTTGCTTAATGCCTGATCTTAGGAGAAGAGAATTTAGTCTCTCACTGTAAGTACAATTCTAGCTGTAAGTTTTTTATAGATTGCCCTTTATCACATTGAAACAATGTTCTTCTGCTCCTGATTGGATGTGAGTTTTTATCAGAAATGGATGTGGTTGATTTTTCTCGTGTCATTTATATTTTACTGGATTTTTTTCTCTCTTTTCTTATGGAATCTTATTTTTATGTTATATATTTATATGGTACCTTGTTCATATTTTACTGGAATCTTTTTTTTTTTCTTTTTGTAGGATACCTTTTTTAGCTGCTATGCTAGTTCATTTCTTAAACGTGTAAGAGTTAGGTTTTCCAGGGCTAGCTCTTTGTCAGTTTTCTATCACAAGGGAAGATAGGATTCTAGGCAAGGTTTTTTTTTTCCCCCACAAGCCAAACTTTTCTTCTTATCTCTCTTTACACACACACACACAGCTCTGCAAATATGACTTTTTGAGTACTTTCCTGTGCATTCCACATCACTTCTGTGAACCAGAGCAAGTCCAGTAGGGCTCCTGTTGCCTCCTGGCTAGAGCAGAGAGTGGTTATCATTATTCCATCTCCAGAAGTTCCCTTCTTCACTAAGTGTATTTGTATTAATTCTTTAGATGTGCTACTGCTGGGCTGTTTCTTGCATTTCTCTCTCTGCCTCCTGTGGAGTTCCTGCATTATACTGACAGCTTTGAGCGGCCCTGAGCAATATTTTAGTATATGTCCCTTGGTAGGATTGAAATTTGAGGTTACATTTTTGTTGTCTGTTTTCCTTGTTGTCCTTAGAAGACTTTCAGAAAAAGAATGGGAAAATGCTAAGTCTGGATAGCCACATTTATACCAGAAGTCTCCTATTAAAACAATTTTACCTCTCTTTATTATGGTATGTATCACACTTAGAGTTACATGTTAACATGTGTGTCTCTCTCAATAGACTATAAACCTCCAAACTCATTTTTTATCTGCGGTACCTAACACAATGTTTAGCACTTTACAGGTACTCAATAAGACCTTGACGATTGAAAGGATAAATAGATGTCCCCAGAGCCTATGGCTCATCTATTCCCCACAGTTGAAACACTGTCACATGTATACTCTGCATGCATAATGTGACTACTTCTCCACTCCTGTTGGATATTGTCACATCTTTGAGATGCTTTGTATTAAATGCCAGTATATACTCTCCTCCAATGCTTGCATCACCCTGGGACGAGCTCTGTTCCTGATACAGCAAAATGGATTGAGCCTAGCCTAGTAACAACATATGATACCATTCAATTATGTGGGTTTGCATCATTTTGGGTACCGGCTTAAAGATAAAGACTTTTGCTACATAGTTTTTTTGTAATGACTTTTGACCTGTACTAATCACCCCACTAAACTAGAATTGTGGGTAAATAAAAAATTTATAAACTCCATAAACTTTCCTCTTCTGCATTAATTTCAGAATGGTGTTTCTACCGAACTTCACACATTATAGAAAAACACAGCAAAGATTAAAGTGACTCAACTACATTTTGAGCAGGAAAAAAACATCAATAATGATGGTCAAAGAAAACATTTTAAGGAAGACAGAAGCCAATACCAGACACTGAGACGGCCTCCAGACGTCAGGAATAATGCCTCCAGATGAAGGCAAAATTCACTCATAATGAGAAGAACACCAGCAGTAGTTGGGGGAGGAGGCCTGCAATGACAGCCGTACTGAATACATTTCCCCAGACGGTTCCATACCCAGAAAGGTTCACTACAGTCAATGAATAATTTCACTATATCTACAGTTAAAGGTACACCCTATCCTTAATCATACTGGATCTAAGTCTTTGACCTCTCTGAGTCCTGTTCATCTTTCTCCTTAATCTCATCACATGCTTTCCTTCACCTTGTAACTCCAGGGATTGCCCAAGGTAAGTGACCTGACATGAGTCTCCCCATCTCTTAAACACTCTCTGGCTCTGCAGTCCTTTTACTTCCTTATAATTTACATTTCTTCTAATTCTCTCAGGATTATCAAGGCTCTTCATAGCTATCGAAACTTGTATTCTGCCTCAGTTCTTGTCTTTTCTTTCACTTTATCACACCCCCTCTTGGCTTCCCTTGCATTCCCCATTCTGCCTGAGAAAAACAATTCATCACTTCAGCTGCACTCTGCCGCACCCAACATGACAAACCCCAGCCTTAAATCCATCAGATCACTGATCAGTTTCCCTGTCCGCTCAGAAATTTCAGGCTGCTAAAACTTGCATAACTGAAAAAGGCATTGGTCTCATCCTCTCTGGATTTATTATTTTACTTATCATTAGTTAGCTTCTGTGCCCCCTGACAAAGGTTGTTCCAAATCTTCACTATGCCCTGTACACAAAGCTTGCCTCTCACCATCAGTTGATGGCCCTGATTCTTCTTTAGAAGAAACAAAACTAGATTAGTAGGTTCGTATGACTCCCCGCCGCGCCCCCCCCCCCACTTACCTTCTCTCCCACAATCCCAGAGGGAAAAAATGCCCCTCCTCTTACCCTGAGTTAAACTCTCTAACTGGGTCCCAGTAATCCTTCCTTCCTGTCTTTGCTGGAATCTTTCTGTATCAGTCAGGCCTCATCTCTGCTGTGAAGTTTCCCCAATTTCACTGGCTCCCTTCTCTTAGTCCAGAAACACTGTCAAACCTCTCCCAGCCACAAATTTACCTCAACCCTACCACCTAACCCTCTAGTTACAAACTTATCTTTCTTTCTCCACTCCTTCAGTACAATTTAAAAGTAGCTTATTACTCATGGCTCCCACTTTACTTCTCATTGACCCCTCAACCCACCTAGCTTCCTCTAGGAAACTTATCTTGCTGATCTGAGCAATGGCCTTTACGTTATAAAAACCAGTGGGATCAAGACAATGAGAAGGTAAGGCACAGACTAGAAAAAAATATTTGCAAAAGAAACATCTGATAAAGGATGTTTATCCAAAATATACAAAATAAAAAAACCTCTTAAAATTCAGTAAGAAAACAATCAATCTGATTTAAAAATAAGCCAAAGATCTTAACAGACACATCACCAAAGAAGATACACAGATGGAAAATAAGTATATTAAAATATGCTCCACATCATAGGTCATCAGGGAAATGTAAATTAAAACAATAATAAGACATAATAAATAAATAGCAATAATAAGATACCACTACATCTCTGTTAGAATGGCCAAAATCCAAAATATTGACAACACCAAATGCTGGTAAAGATGTGGGGCAACAGGAACAATCATTCGCTGCTGGCAGGAAAGCAAATGGTACAGCCACTCTAGAAGACAGGTTGGCAGTTTCTCAGAAAGCTAAACATACTCTTACCATTTGAACAAGCAACAGCACTTCTTGGTATTTACCCAAAAGAGTTGAAAATATAGGCCCACATGAAATTCTGCACATGGATGTTTATAGCAGCTTTATCTATAACTGCCCAAACTTGGAAGTAACCAGGATCTACTTTGGTAGGTGAATGGATAAACTGGTATATCCAGACAATGAAATATTATTCAGTGATAGGAAGAAATGAGCTCTAAAGCCATGAAAAGATATGAGGAACCTTAATGCATATTACTAAATGAAAGAAGCCAATCTGAACAGTCTACATGCTGTATGACTCCAACTATATAACATTCTAGAAGAGGCAAAACTATGGAGACAGTAAAAAGATCACAGGTTGCCAGGGGTTGAGTGGAAAAAGATGAACGGAGCACAGAGGAAGTATTTTTATGGCAATAAATATACTCTGCATGATACTATAATGATAGATATATGTCATCGTACATTTGTTCACACCCATAAATTGTACACCAACAGTGACCCTAAGGGTCTACAGTCTCTGGGTAATTATGATGTGTCAAAGTAGGTTCATCAGTTATAACAAATGTACCACTCTGGTGAGGGATGTGAATAACAAGGGAGGCTATGCATGTGTGGGGCAGGGAATATATGAGAAATCTCTGTATCTTCCTTTCAATTTTGTTGTGAACCTAAAACTGCTCTAAAAGAAATAATAAAGTCTTAAAACAAAGTGGACTTAGTGCAATGCCCAAATCATAACAGACACAAAGGTAATACTTGCACACTTGATTTAATAATCCAGCAGAATTAAATCAATCAGATCACTGGTCATTTTCCCTGTCCGCTCAGAAATCTCAGGCTGAGCTGGGGAAAGGGGGAAAGGGGAGAGACCAAAACAAAACACTATAAAGCAAGATTAGAAAGAAAGTTTTCTAAAGCACTGAGACAAAAAGTAGGGTATTTCAGTTTTATCTACTGAAATACCTTCTGTAGAAACAGGGATGACATATAATTAGTGAACTAAAATAAATTGGCCCATGTTAAGTGTACTAAATGAAGTTGACCTTAATGAAAAACGTTACCAGTTTCCTCAAAAGTGTTCCCTTCTTAATTAGAGACAGGTATTTCTACTGATAGATGCATTTCTACTAATGGATGAAGATTAGTCATGGAGCTGGCCTATACTTTTTTTAATATAGTTTTTTTAAAATCATGTATATGCTTTTTTTATTTGAAAAACACATTTTTACATCTTTAATTGCATATTTTGTAAAACAGAAATCTATGTAACTATTGATATGCTTCGAATTCAGTCTCATTTACTCAAAGGGTAGTTTCCTAACAACAGCATGTTTTTTATCATCACCATCATCTTCAGACTTCAAAGAATCATCATCACCCTAGAAAGCTTGCTAATACCAGCATTCATTTTTCTAGGACACTTACAAACTCTCCCAGAAAGACTCTTAAATTTCTTTACATGATTGGGAAGTCCTGAAAATCACAGACTGAATCAGCAAAAGCTGCATCAGGTGAAGTATCTCCAGCAGCAGAAAAGCTGAGGGATCCCCAAGCTGGGAGGATTTGTGGTACATAAGAATCATCTGGGGAGCGAAGTAGAAATGCCAAGATGCCCAGGCTTCAGTCCCCAAGACTCTTGTTCAGGCAGTCCTGCAGATCCCAGGTAATGTGTGTTTTTACAAACCCGTGACATTCTCATTTAGATGACCCAGTCATCATAGAGTCACTGCCCTGGAAGGCAGGGGGTTCTCCCCTCTAATTGTATCTGTGCTTTGTGACATTAGAGAGAAAATACTTCTATGCATCTATACCATTAGGGCTTTCTGAGCAAATTTTACTAAAACTTGAGACCTAGAATAGAAGAACCAACCTTGGAAATTGATTTATGACTAATCAGTAGTGAGAGAGCATCTGAAGACATTACCTCCAGAGAGATTTACATCCTTGGAGGTGTATGTTTACATTTTAAGGAAAGAATGGAATTTGAGACCATGAGGACATTGCCTGGTTTATAAAGCTGGAGAAGCTAGTCTTATCTTCCCCTAGAAAGATATATTTATATTCTAAAGGGTAAGAATAAGAATGCAGGATGCCTCCCAAAGAGCAAAGGGGTATGTGTGTATGGAGGGGAATAGGAAGGTGGCTGTCCTTCTCCTAGATAAACATCCAGATTCTTTTCTTTTCTTTGTCCTTTTTCTCAGAGTTCTTTACCAGTGGTACAAACTTGGGTATATATAGGACAACATCTGATCTGACTCATCTCATCCATTGCCTCAGGGATTCAAATTAGGACAAATGCGAATCAGCACAATTATTTGCTATAATTAAATAATAATTTCCTTTGCTCCAGAAACCTCATGTTTATATTCAGAATAAAATGAACAAATATAGATATTTAAAACTTAACAGCTTATAACAAACATGGTCAATATTCACAGGTTCTAAAATTTCTATAGGTCTTTGTAAACATCTAGTTTAATCCCCTTCTTTTTATTATTTATTTGAGAGAGAGAGAGAGAGAGACAGAGAGAGAGCAAGTGCCGAGGGTGGAGGGAAGAAGAGAGAGAACTGCAAGCAGGCTTCACGCTCAGCCCGAAGACTGACGCAGGGCTCCATCTCACAACCCTGAGATCATAATCCGTACCGAAATTAAGAGCTGGATGCTCAAATGACTGAGCCACCCATGTGCCCCTAATCCCCTTCTTTTTATTGGGCTCAGGGATACTAGGATCAAGCAGGCCTGAGGTCTGCTGCCCATAAACAAGAGCTGGGACGTGCAGCTAAGGATCCTGACATCAGGCCAGTGCTGTTCACCATATTCAGCTGCCTCTACCATCTTTCAGAGTCCCCCTAAGCATCCTCCCTCCGTACCGCCTTCCAAAGAGATCACCGCCCTCCATATCTGCCTAATAGAGACAGAGCTCCTCAAAAAGAAAAATTATGATTGTTGCTAGCTATTAATTTCTCAATTTCTCCCACACTGAAGAGCTATCAATCTAAACTGAAAGTTAAGATATCAGAGTAGTTCAAAGAGCTTTGAAATAAGAATCAATCTCTCCTCTCCTGTTTATGTGACTTAAGCCAAGAGAAGGACATGGCTTAATAGAAGAGGGAGGGGTCTAGAGCCTGACTGTGTCAGAAGACTGTGTTCTACAGTTAACACCACTCTTGGCAAGTTACTTCTCTGGGCCTCAGTTTCCTCTTCTATGAACGAGGAATCATAAACATCATAGGACTGTATAGGGTTTCAGTGAGCTGGTACTCTTAAGGCTCCTGTAACAGTGGTACATTCCAAGCAGTACTGTCATTTAATCCTTCCATTCATCCTTCTCCTTTAACTCCTCACCTACAAGAGGGAAACAAACCATAAGAGACTCTTAACTGTAAAGAACAAACTGAGGGTTGATGGAGGAATGTGGGTGGGGGATGGGCCGAATGGATGATGGGGATTAATGAGGGTACTTGTTATGATGAGCACTGGGTGTTGTACGTAAGTGAAGAACCACTGAATTCTATTTCCAAAACCAATCTTGAACTGTATGTTAACTAACTAGAATTTAAATAAAAATCTGAGGGGCGCCTGTGTGGTTTAGTCGGTTAAGCATCTGCCTTTGGGCTCCTTGCTCAGCGGGAAGCCTGCTTCTCCCTCTGCTGCTCCCCCTGCTTGTGCTCTCTCTGTCTCTGTCTCTGTCAAGTAAATAAATAAATAAAATCTTTAAAAAAAATTAATTTAAAAAATTTGAAAAAGAAAAAAATTAATAACATCCTCATCTACAAAATACATACAGTTAATCACTCAGGGTAGTTTTTGAATTCACCAAATATACATGGTTATGGAAATTTCCGGGAAGAAACTGGAGAAGAGAAGGGAACTGGAAATATGAAAAATATGCAATTATCTTTAATACACAAAACCCTGTGGAGATCAAATGGCCCAGTATATGCAGAAACAAGTGGCAGATAAACCATGGAACAAATGAAGCTTTGGCTTCAAGACCCCTCCCCGACACAGGCCCCCTCCAAGGCTCTGTCCCCAACTTCATACTTATGAATTTTGCAGTTTCTTTTTGGATGGACAAAACTGTACAAACTTCAAGGTCCAAAACATCTAGATCTGCCCTTGTTAAGAAACATTTTAAATAAAACTTATTTTCAAATACCAGGAATTATTACTAATAGTCTTGGCGAGAATACCTCCCTGAGGATTCTCTGAATAAAGGAAAGGTGACTCTAGACCATTAGAAAGAAAAGGTCATAGGCAAATAACAGTTAAGTCTCTGGGTCTGGATGAGAGCCCTCAGGTCTGTCAAGAGACCGCCCCGTGTTAGAAGGCTGGGTCCGGGTGAGCAAGAGTGACTGAAGGAGCGGGGGTTAAAGCGCTCGCTGGTCAAGGACAAGGTGGAAAATAGAGATTACGTGTGAACTTCACTCAAGCCTACAGGAATTAGAACAGAGGAAGGAACCAGACTCAAAGTAAGAATACGATCAGGTGGTAAAGGCTTAACAACATTAAATCAAGAGGCACAAGATGTGGGGTTTGACTTCAAAATCAGAACAATCAGGAAGTACAGTTCCTTAAACTGAACTGAAAATGTGAAGCTGGGTCCTGAGTAAGAGGGGAGATGAGGTCTAACAAGATGAGACACGGAATTCGAGCTTCGAGGGGAAGACTCAGGAGCGCCCGTGCTCAGTGGTGCTCAGTGGTGCTCAGGCGGGAATGGGCTCAGAGGCACAGCGTTCCTTTAGAAGGGACCAAGGAGTAGCCTGCTTTGGAAGGAAGCCAAATATCTGAACCTTACTCTGAGCACTCAGGAAACGGGCCCCGCGATGCTTCCAGGGTACCAGGCAGCCTCTGGCCATCCCTAAAGAGCATGCACACTAATGGAGAACTGGTTGTACATGCAGTTCAGGTGCCCAAGGAATTTTTATAGGGCAGAGATCTACTAGGTGTACTTGCATTGAAGCCCAAATTAGTATTCCCTCCAGTGAAAAGCGTTTCAGACAACACACCTGAACTTCTCCTCCCTCCATCTCTGTGGATGTGAACAGGAATCACCGACTGACATGCAGAGTGACGGATGTACTGTGGCAAGACTGCTTGCCTCCGTCAAAACTGCTTCTGTCCTTCTTGGAGGAAGGACGAGTTCCCTCTGGACTCCCATTCCTAGTGGCCCCCAGCACCTGCCCTGGGACCTGCTTGGGACACCTAGAAGCAGACAGCATTGGATGGAATCTCTTGGTCCCAACCTCCAGGGCAGAATTGGGTGACTTATGAAGCCAGGAAGAGGGACTGTCCTGAGGCCCTCACACCACACTGCTCCCTGCAGGCTTCTGTTCTGGGCTGTTCTGAGGTGCCTCTAACTACGGGCATTGTGCCAGTTTGTGCAGTAAGCCACGAACGATGCTGTTCGGGCAGGGAGTGCGACATCAGCTCCTCAGGAGAGGATGAGTTAGAAAATAATCTGGACAAAATTTAAAAATTTAAAAAAAAAAAAAGAAAGAAAGAAAATAATCTGGACAAGCAATTCCAGTTAGGAAGGTGAGCATCTTCCGTGAGACATCTACTGTGCCCGACACTGAGCCAGGTGTGCAGGTGGGAGGTACAGGAGAAAAAGAACACCTGATATCCACCCTCAAGAAACTTCTAAAGTGCCACACAAGCAATTTGCTTCATGTCTCATTGGCTGTACTGTGAACACGGGGCCCACAAGTGTGAGTATATTACACATTAGCCCTTTTGGAAAAAGAGTGCATCGCCGCGGAGAAATGGGATCTTTGTAGCAAGAGTAATAAAGTATTTCAACTACAGCAAAGGTAATAGCTTCTTGTTAGACAAGGGTCTTTAGGTATCATAAATTTTCAATCACGGCAGTTTATGTAAGAAGGCTGAAAAGTGCTCCTGATGAATAAATATATTTTCTAAGGCATCTGTCTCTGTGGTTTATACGGATTTGAAATCTCAGCATCCTACCCAATAATGACACATTTAAAAGATTAAATTCTAAATGGGAAAGTGCAGAGTCTTCATTACACAGTTGTATTCAGATATGCCATTTCAATTTGAAAAACACAGCTAGAAGTTCAGGAAGCCTTCTCTGCTCTACATTTACTGCAAAAACAACCAATGTGGGAACTGTCAGATGGCACACTCTCCTTTTTTGTGTCCACAGGAGCACTGCAAAAGAACAGAATGCTATTGCTGGAAACCCTTTTCCACAGGCATGATACTTTACACAGGCTCTGCACTTGATGCAAAGACCGTGAACATGACAAATGAAATCCAAATACAGTCTCCACACTCCCATGCAAATGCCACACCTTATTCTGACCAAATATAAGAACACCGTGGTCTCTGATAATATATGCAGAAGGTGTTAAGTCTAACCTTTGCAGAGTCAACCAATTCAGTCAAATGAAAAATATTTGTTTTTGTACCTATTTTGTGAGGAGTTCTGCATAAATCAAACTATGCCTTCAATCTTGCATTCACTGTTTGGTAAATACTTATTATGTGAAAGGCCTAGGTGTTTGGGGAATGGGGAGATGAATAAAAATGGCCTCTTCTTTCTAAACATTTACAGTCTAAAATAGGAGACAGAACAGATACACAAGTAACTATCATACCAGTTAGAGAGTAAAACATGTTCTAAGAAAGACCCATTCAGGACAAAGAGAACTGGAAAGACGACGACATTTTCACAGGTAGGGAATGAGAAAAAACTTCATACAGGAATGACATTATTTTTGGATCTTGAAGAAGGGAAAAGAGAGAGAGGCCGCTCCAGACACAATGGAAGGAACAAAGGCACTCAGAACAGCAGGGCGAGGGAGAACACACCTAAGGAATAAGGCAAGGCTCAGGGAGATTCCTGCAGAGGGGAAGACACTACAGATGACCTTTGAACAACATACGGATTGGGGCCCCAACACTTGCAGAGCTGAAAATCTGCATACAACTTTGGACTCCCCCCAGACTTGACCATTAATAGCCTATTGTGGACCGGAAGACTTACTCGTAACAGTCAAATGAACACTTATTTTGTATGTTAGATTGATTACATACTGCATTCTTATAATAAAGTAAGCTAGAGAAAAGAAAATGTTATTAATAACATCGTAAGGTACTTTTACAATACTGTACTGTATTTATCGGGGGGAAAAAATCCACAGAAGTGGACCTGTGCAGTTCAAACCCGTGTTGTTCAAGGGCCCACTGTAATGCTAGAAAGGCAAACCGTAGCGGATTAGAGAGAGCCCAGACTGTAGGATAAGAAATATTAATCAGGGGGCGCCTGGGTGGCTCAGTTGGTTAAGCGACTGCCTTCGGCTCAGGTCATGATCCTAGAGTCCCGGGATCGAGTCCCGCATCGGGCTCCCTGCTCGGCAGGGAGTCTGCTTCTCCCTCTGACCCTCCCCTGTCTCATGCTCTCTCTCTCTATCTCATTCTCTCTCTCAAATAAATAAATAAAATCTTTTAAAAAAATGCTAAAAAAAAAGAAATATTAATCAGAAAGATGAACCCAGAGAGACTCAGAGGATACATAAGTGATACAGCACACCGTGTACAGGCAGGATTATATAAATATGTACCCATAACATTACTTCTGGAGAAATGGGTTAGAGAGTAGGCTTTATTCAGGGAATCAAGTTATGATCTGTTTTATAATGACTAAGG
Source organism: Mirounga angustirostris (assembly GCF_029215605.1). Taxonomy (NCBI): domain Eukaryota; kingdom Metazoa; phylum Chordata; class Mammalia; order Carnivora; family Phocidae; genus Mirounga; species Mirounga angustirostris. Next base: position 54,812,120 of record NW_026991709.1, read on the forward strand.
GCTTTAAGTGGATTTAAAGTGGTACCAAAACACCCTGAACGAGATGCACCTAAACTATGTGCCATGTGCATGATTATGACGCAGTCATCCTTGTCGTACAATAGAAGGTGGATGAGAATCTAAGTCGTGAGTTAAAACTGAGAAAAGGGCAAATTTGAGGACTGGAGTGTTCCTGGAATGCAGAGAAATTGATTTTGTAACTCTACTCTATGGTTTTAAAATTATTGTTTAGGTTTACTGAAAAACAGAGTAACAATTATCCAGGTAATGGGCCACTTAGTAGCTGAGCAGTCAAGAGTGACACAATGAAAATGAAAATGCTTCATCGTGTGGCCAGCAGGTGGCACTTGTCACTCGATATAGAAAACAGCAGGTCCTGAGGAATGAATTTGAAATGTGGAGCGAGGAACAGATTATTCATTCATCTCTTCAGAAAGAGAAAGACTGGGGAATGGGCTGTTTCAGAAGCACAATTTATAGATAGGGTCTTGGGTTGCTTATCAATTACATCTTGAAATTGAGCTCTCCTATTGGGTTACCGAACTTCAGTATTTTCCTTAACAACTAGGTTTTGCAGTGTATCGGTTTGTTGCCTTTGTAAATGTTCTTAGGTCCTTTCTGTATTTATCCTTAGGAGACTGAGCAGATCCGTGCTGAAATTAGACAAAAAGGAAACAAATTCCAACTTCACCATTTAAAAACGTGTGATTGATTCAAGTTATTTAACATCTTTGAACTTTACTTCCCTCTTTGGCTATAACTGATGTAACTGTTCTGTTTTGGGGATTACATAAGATACCATCTGTGGAAATGACAGCTTTGGACCTACCTACCTCATTTTCTCCTAGAGGACCAGATCTAACCACTGAGATACCTCTTTCACCAGAACAGCTCCCTGACTCACCGTAAGCACTGTCTAACCAGGGCATCAGGTAGGTGGTGCTCCTAGAAGTTAGTCACTCGACACAGCAGTAGGGTGCGTGAGGGGTGGAGAAGAGGCTGCAGCTGCCAACTTCACATACTACTACCATAATACTCTCTCTCCTACCATTATTCCGTCACTCCTGCTTGTCTGTAACACAAAGCCCAGAACCACAGAATCTAAGATCCAGAAAGGTCTTTGATGAACGTAGTCATTTCCCAGATCAGGATGCCTTCGGCCATGAAAGATGAAATACGAGAGAGTAAGAAATGGGATGTGCAGATTTAGGTCATTTTTATATTTGTTCCCCAGTCTAGTCAATGGATAAGTAAGTAGGCACTGGCAGAGTGAGGCAGGGAGAGAGAACCAGAGGGGGCAGACCATAATTCCATGGCAAGCACCTTATTATTTCCGGATATTGGGAGAATGGGCACCACCAGGAGACGCAGTGAATCATGGTCACACACTAGCCAGTTCCCGATTTTCCAGTGGTATCTACCCTGCACCTGATCATGTCTGCACGGTACCTACAGGGCACCAATGCCCTCCTTCTCTGGCTTTCCCAGCCCCGCCTGGGTTGTACTCCAACAGAGCTTCTTTTAAAGGGCAGTCAGGAAGAGAGTAAATTCACAATGAATACTGGATGGTTTTGAGTCTTGTTTCTGGCATCAGGCAGCTATCACCAAAATACAGTTTTTGAATACTTTCATGGGTTATTTTTGTGAAAGGGGGATTGAGGTCACCTTCCAGAGGTCTACTAGTCAACATATTTTATAATGAGTTACACGGTCTTTGAAACAGAGATGTCACACAGATGCTGAGTCTGTTTTTTTAAAATACGTAAGTTTAGCATGTAATTTAAAGGATTGGCACCGTGAAGGAACAAGTCAGTGCTGATCTCCAAGTCTTCTTTTATAATGTTTTTCTCACCTATAATGCCTGCCCTGTCATTTCTCCCAATTCGCCGAAATAGACTTCAAGACACAAGGTAAGTGCCACTTCTTCCGTGAAGCCGTTTTTTTGACTAAAGCTGCCCTCACTCTCTCCGTGTAATAAACAGCTCTGGTGGTTTCAGTTGTGATCAGACAGATACTTTCTGACCATCGCGTGGCGGTGGTCACTAATTTTCAAATACTGTTAGGCTTGGTCCACGAAAGGACTGTTTATTATCTGAATGCATGTTCTATTTATTGACCCAACAACTACTGAGTATCTACTGCTTGCCAGGCACTGTGTAAGGTAACAGATTTACAGTGAACAAAACCAAGACTATCCCTGCACTCACAGAGCTCACACTGTGGTATGAGAGTGATTCCGTCTTCCCTGCAATGCTCAGCATGGGACAGACCCAAAGGCAAGTATGCGCTCAATGACCACCTTAAAATTAACTGATGGCCTATGGTTAGCGAACTCTAAACAAAGCTTTCCTTGATGACCACAGAATTAGGGTCAGTTAAGGGCACTGAGTACTGGGAGGTGAAGATGCTAGGATTACCTACCTTCACGAAAGGGGGCAAGGGAGGAGGGGGAGGATTCCTAGGTCCTTTGAACTGATGGGAGCTAGTCTCTAGGCAAGGACTGCTAAACTTCTTTGTTTATACGTCAAACAGACTGAATCTATAAACCTGGCTTATGAAAAACTCAACTACCAAGAAAGAAAGAATAAGCAGAACGGATGGCCCAAATAGGTTACCCCAACAGTTACCATCAAAATCTCTACCTTAGTAATAAATAAAACACCCAATACTAAACAAACAAAAAGGTAATCAAAAACTTTGTGATTGGTACTATTACCATCCCAGGGTCAGCTCTGACCTCCATAGGAAAGAAAAAAGCATTCAGAGACTGCAACAAAGACAGAGGCATTTCAGGAGACACCGTCTGCCTTCGCAAATCTACAGGGAGTGGCAAACAAGAAGCAAAAAAACAAATGAAGACATTCCACTTTGGAAAGATCTGACTTTACCTGCTTGTTTATTATAGAAACTGCAGGCTGTGATACCCTCACTTCTGACCTCTGTTATCAAACCCACAACTAGAGGCTCTAAGAACTATAGAAAGTTTCACCAATGGGGGGGAGGAAGGGGGACGGGGAATGCTTAAGAGAATGTGTTTGCAAAGTGACTCTCAGTGTCTTCCCCAGAGACCCAGAGACTCCAGACTAAAAACGAGGGTCAGGTTTCCTTGCCAGTAATCCCAAGTGGTGCTGACTTGCCTGGCAGATCCCTAGCAAAGTGGGAGAGGCAAAAAGAAATGAGATAGAAAAGAAAGTTGATCTAAAAGCACAGGAATACACATAATAACAATAAGGTATTAAGCCTGAGAATCTTTATCCCTGCTCCATAAGAGAATTTTCTATTCAAGTATTTTATTTCCTGACATTTACAGAGGAGTCAACACATTTGGACATATGCTGCTGACCTCCTCAAGTTCTATTTGAGGAAGCTGACAGGCTCTCCAGTTCAAAACTGCTGAATTTGGGTATTAAGTCTATAAACAGAGATCTAATTACTTTATTAGTTAAGAGATTAAAACAATATTTCTGCACACCACTTTTTCTTTCCCTTGAAATTGTCATGGTTACTTATATTTCCTGATAGTTATGTTTTATTTATTGAATTTTCTTAACAATTAAGTGACACTGACTTTCTGTATTAATAGGCTAATATTTTTTAAAAGAACAACTCTTCACCTCAAAAATCCACCCTCAGGGAGGAAGCCCAATGAAATAAAAAGAGCCTAGCTTTTGGAAACATACCGACTCATGTCCCAGTCTTGACCGTGTCACCCATACAAGGCTCTCTGTGAATCTGCAGGGTGGAAATAAATCGCCCTGTTTCTCTCATGCACTGTTGTGTAGAAGGGCTTAAATATGACAGGTAGCTTTTTTTTTTTTTTTAATTCTTCTCCCTTCCTGAGCCCCTGGGGCACTAGTACTTGTCCTTAGAACAGTCCTTAGAGCCAAAATTAAAAGAAAGTGATAAAAAAGGATGGAAAAAAGAAGCTACACAATTTACAGGGGTGAAACACATTAGCTGATTTGCACACATAAAACCAACAGCTCTGGAGTTCAAGTAGCTTCTGGAAAGAATAACAGCTCACCTGTGGCTGCGAGTCTGCCAGTCGACTGTGATACCTTTGGATCGCCTCTCGAAGTTGTTTCTCTTTCTCAGTTTTTGATGGTGACACCGAGCTCATGGTGCCCAGAGGGATGGAAGGCAGGCGTTCTGCCTGATGACAACTTCACAATCAACAGGAGACATCGTCAGGAAGAAATATAAAACTATTGTCTATAAAAGATGATTTACTTCTATAAAAAGATACTCTTTATGCCTTATATCCAAAACTTGAATACAAAGGAAGAGCAGTGTATTGATGACCTGAGGTTAACACATGACGTTAAATCTCCAGTTCGCGTGGAAAAAAGCTTAAGGGAAAATGTGGAGGATGGTATATTTACAAGAATGGGAGAATATATTCATTCTTTCATGACTGCTTCATTTATCCTGCGTGATCATGAAACGAAGCCTTTTGCAAAAACGCTTTTAGATTATTGAAGCTTATCTCATTATTGCTAAACATTTTTTCCCCAAAAAATGTCAGGTAGGAATCTATAGGTCTCTGTAAAGGACACCAAATAATTCTGCTTCTGAAACACGTGGATCCACTGCGAAGGCTGAGTGTGAAGAGCAGGGACCCCTGGGATGGGATGCAGTGCTCAGTGACAGCCTTGCAGGTCACCGCGCCCCGGGCAGCCCTTCATCACAGATTAGCCCCATGATCCGGCGGCAGCAGGTGCACATCCTTCTCTCCCCTGCTGCTGGCAGCCTCTGTGCTTCCCTGCCTTACTGCTGTGCTGTTCCCACATGCTATATAACCACGTAGAACTGTATGTAGATGCACAAAAACCAGACTGTGGATGAGAGCCTCCCTCGTTATAGTGACATAAAATACTAATGACTTTGGAAACATATGGCTCAAGAGGTTGGAGGTCCTTTGTTTTTCCCCCCTACTTTTGGTTCCATGGCTATGTTCTGGGGAGCTGAGTTAGCCAAACTATCAAAAAATGGAGATATTATATTGTTTCCCTTGGTTTCAAGGCTTGTCAAGGTTAAGAAGTTCAGCTCCCCCTGGGCATGGCTCTATTCAGGGTATGGCTGGGAAAGTTCCGGAGTGGAGCAAAAGGTCAAAGTCAGTTCTAAGAGCCTGCTTTACACAAGCGTTTTTCTATTATTGACTGGAACCAAAAAGAGGGGGGAGGGACAAAGTTTGTACGAAATAAATGTGTTGTTAACCTAGGACAGGGACGAGGAGGTTGAGCCTAGAAAAAGGGCATTCTCCCTTCTGAACCAGTGCAGGAAAAGCAAAGCAGATCAAACCCATGATTTCTGTTTTTCAGAACTGCTGGGTATGTTTCCCTTCCCCCTAGCAAGAGAGGAGAGTGAGGAGCTACAATCAGATTCAAATACGACTGTGAAAAAACAATTGCACCCACATATGGTATTTGTTGTTATTGTTACTTTAAAAAAAAAAAAGGTGGTAGAGAAACCAATCAGGGGGCATCTACTGTAAATACAGCCACCTGCAGTATGGATTTGAAGACATCTGTGAGGTGGTACCTATAAAATGAACATTAACTTAAAAACATTAAGTTTTTATTCAAAAAAGAGAAACCTCAAGTATTTTAATAAAACACACAATCCATTCAATGATCTTTAAAGATTTTAACTTGCAATACGACCCATGGAGATTTTAAACATCCTTTTCACAGTTCAGACTTTTTTGGTTTTATCAAATGATAGGCATCATTTTTACCCTGCTGGTGATCCCTATTTCCAAATGCAGATAAACGCACAGCATGGATGTAGTGGAAGTATGTTGATACCTATTTCTCAGGTACCGTGATAAAAAATGTCTAGCCTCCCTCTGTGTTTAAAGTGGAAAAGAAAAAAATGCTCTGGTGGTCCAAAGAAGAATGGCTTCATTTTACCCCACCTGGGTGACCAGCTCAGAATAATACTACCATTTGTAAGATGGTGCATTTTGTCACCACAGAGCATATGACTGGCATGAGGCTTCCTGAAATGTAAAAGGAGGCCTTTGGAATCTAAAAAACAAGACAAATGAATAAACAAATAAAAAGCAGAATTAGACTTATTAATACAGAGGTTGCCAGAGGGAAAGGGGTGGGAGGATGCGCAAAATGAGGGTAGGGGATCAGGTGATACAGGCTTCCAGCTATGGAATGAACAGGTCCCGGGATAAAAGGCACAGCATCGGGAACACAGTGATACTGTAAAAGCATCTGCATGGTGACAGATGGGAGGGTCCCTTGCAGTGAGCACAGCACAACATATACAGATGCCGAATCACTGTGTGGTACACCTGAAACTAATGTAACGTTGTGTGTCAACTACAGTCGAATAAAAAAATTTAAAACACACACACAAAGAGGATGCCTTCAGACACCGGGTAGGCAGAAAGAGTGCAGGTTTGCATCCAAAGGCTTGGCTTCAAGTCTCAGCTCTAGGGAGGCATCCTGGACAAGTCCCTGGGCCCCTCCTGGCCTCACTGCTTCCCCCTCTGAGAAGCGATGCAAGTTCATATGGTTATCGTGAAGAGGAAATGAGATAACGTATGTAATTGCTGTGTAAGAGAAAACTGTTATTATGTTTCCTGCCTAAGTTCTGGTTACACAGACATTGTTCATTTAAATGCTGTTCATTCGCGTTAACCCTGCTGACAATTGGCAATTAACTGCTGACAATAACACTATACTTTCTGTAAATACAGACAATGCCACGTTTTACCCCATTACTCAGGCCTTCCATTCACTGAATGCTGCCTAATAACCATACTGTATTTCTCATCACTTTCATACACTGATTTTGCGGGATTCTATCTGAATCCAATGGCATAAGGTCTTGCTATTTCATGGCACATTGTCAATGTACACACGGTCCATCCTACCATACTGAATTAGAGCTGCAATGACCTCCAATAAGGGAAGTATCAACTCTCAAGTAAGTGCCCTCATAATCAGGAGTTTTTCTTTACATGTCCCCTAAATCTCTTGCTGTCACATTAAGCATATTTTTTGTCCTAATCTTTTCAGTGGAAATGAAATACACCTGGTCAAAATCATGTCATTATATTTCAAGAATCAAGGACTTAAAATATAAGACAACTCTGCATTTTAAGCTTTGAAGGACCATCAGTTTTCTGTCGACGTGGCTAAATTTCTCTTGCCTGTCATCACCAGGGGCACTATTTGGATGTGTAAAAGAGACAGAATTGATGCAGCTTTGAAACTAATTTTGCAGTGCTCTGTGATCGCATCACCACTTTTCAGGGAGGAGAGGGTGAGAGTGTGCCAATTCATGGACAATGGTAAGCTGGAGGTAAGGAAAACCGTAGAGGATAGATACCAGTTCTGTGGGTCCAAGAATGCCCCAAGACTGGGCTAAGAAGTCACAGACATATGTTAGATCTGTGGAAAGGGACCTAAATTCTCACGTCTTATAACTAAGAAGCTCCCAGTAACCAGGAACTTAGTAAACTTAGTAAATTGTCTTTCTTTTTTTTTTTTTTTACTTTTTTTTTTTTTAAGATTTTGTTTATTTATTTGAAGAGAGATAGACAGAAGAGCACAAGCAGAGGGAATGGCAGAGGGAGAGGGAGAAGCAGGCTCTGCACTGAGCAGGGAGCCCTATGCGGGACTTGATCCCAGGACCCTGGGATCATGACCTGGGCTGAAGGCAGACGTTTAACCATCTGAGCCACCCAGACGCCCAGTAAATTGTCTTTCTAATGGGCTCAGCTGGACCCAGAGACGATGCAAAATGTACTAGGATGACACCCCATTCTAAGTGATAGAAAGCCAAGTGAAAGAGAGGTTCTGTCACCTATCCAAGATCTCACAGCTAATGGAGCCAGGGGAATCAAAAACACAGGCAGTCTGGCCCCAGAATCAGAACTCTAAACACTATTCTAATGCTGCATGAAAAGTTCTTAGCTCACAGGAAGGGATCAATATTAGTAACTATTCTTAATATTGAAACTGAGCCAACCCTTGGCTCTTATGTGGGAGATACTCAAGTTTCAAGCCAGGGCTAGAACCCAGCTAGGAGTCAGAGACCTTGGCCAGTAGCCTCATGAACAGGTATCTTAGCCCCCATTGGGCTTCAATTTTCACTTCTCTAAAATGAAGGAGTGAGGCTAGATCAGTATTTTATAATCATGCTCCCTGGAGCTCTAGGCTTTTTACAGAGTACAGAACAGAAATGAGAAATGGAGTCTGATTCGCACACATCCCAGCTTCCAATTTAATCAGGAAAGTTCTGCATTTATCTTATGTATTTGGGGTCTGAACAAATTGTGTTTGGGGAAAACAGGTTCTGCTGCAAACCAAGAAACAAGACTAAAAACCCCTGGGCCGTGAGGAATCTAAGAGCCCTTACCACCTCTGGTATTTTCCTTAGTCTCTAAATATGGGTAACTTGGGAACTCCAGCTGGAAATGTTGGTGTGTGTTTGTGCTGTTTATTTTTTTTAATTTTCCTTTTTTTTTTTTTATTTAGGGCTGGATAAAAATAATGAAACAGGAGTTATTACTCTAATGTCTGTATTAGCCATATTGATCCACTTATCCAGGCCAAAGAACTTAGAACAAACTCCATGGAGAAGCAATGTTTGATTCAGGGGTGCCTTCATTAAGCAGGGGGATACTCATTCTTTCCCTTCCCAAGGAAAATAATTTAAGTCTAAAGGGTCTGTAATAACAGTGACATTCATCAATACTTAATCGGTCTTTTTCCTGTTTTAGCCTGAACTTCTTCCTCCAAGAGCACAAAGCAATGAAATCAATATGTGACTTAAATAGAAAAAGCACATGGTCTAACAGGTTAGTGCCCCAGGAGACACCCTCTGGATAAGATTCCTTTACAATAAGGCCGTATGTTGTATGAAAATGAACTAGAAGGCAGAACTCCAACACTGGGTCATGGTCTCCTGCCAGTGGAAGCACAGAGCTGCACATCCCAAAGTTTGCAGATAATTACATGCAGGGCTCCTTTATCTTGATGGGAAAGCAGACTAACGAAGTATATTTCCACAGGTGGTAAGGAGCTAGAAAGAGTTCACAAGGATGACCGCTATTAAGCTAAAATGCATCTATCGCTGACATTTCCAGTTTCACACAAATGCATTTTGGGAATTAAAAATGGATAATGAATTTTAGAAAACTATCAAAAACTACCTGTTTTCCAAGGGGTTAGGATTATTAGCACAAATCCAGAGGTCAAAAAATTCTTTTTCCTGATAAGTAATAGAAGAAGGCAAGATTCTCCATTTAAGGCAAAGATCTGATAATGAAAACAAAATCACACACAAGAAAGAGCAGAGTCAGAAGTGAACATAGCAAGTAACATGTCAGATTGCACATACCAAAAGTATATGTATCTTTCGATCCAGAGACAAGTGAATCCATAATCACATACCTTTATAACTGACGGCACAACTAGTCTAAGATTCTATGAGCTACCCCAAGACACCACCAATAAATTGTTGTTATTATGGTTGTCGTTATTGCTGAAGTTCTTTCCAGTTGGTTCCTGCTCCTTTCAGCCAGAAGAATGTTGGTTAGGTCCCTCCACATCTCTTCTTGAACCACAGGAAGACTTCTAGTGACTCGACTCCTCCATTTTCTCCAACCTACGATCCCTCTGCTACCAACACCACTTTCCATCTCCAACCACTTGACTAACATAACAAGGAAAATCAAGCTCTCTGAACCATTTACACAGTTACACACTCTGCACCTGTCTCCTGCTCTTACCCCACCCTCCATCCTACGATTTGTGACTTCTTTTGTCTACTTCCTCCTTTCATTCCTTCCCTGCCTGTAGAACCAGGCACTCCAGTCTCTCCAGGCTATTCTCCACTCTAATCCTGAATTCTATCCACATACACAGCTACTGGCTCTTAGGTAAACATTCTCTCTGTTCATCTAAGATCGAGGCAGTATGCACATTGGTTAAGAACACACAGTGTTGAAGTCACAGTAGCTAAGAACTGGAATAGCTCTACCAGTTACTACCTCTATGATCTTGGATAAAGTACTTCTCTATGCTTCAGTATCATCATCTGTAAAAAGAGATTAATATTAGCACTTACCTAAAAGGATCGTTGAGGATTAAATGGCATAATAATGATAAAAGCTAGGCATTATTTATGACGGTAAATTTTATGTGTCAGTTCGACTGATCCATGGGTTACCCAGATATCCGGTCAAACATTATTCTGAGTGTGTCTGTGAGGGTGTTTTGGATGAGAACATTTGCACTGATAGACTGAGTAAAGATTACCCTCCCTAACATGGGTGGGCCTTACCCAATCAGTTGAAGGCCTGAACAGACACAAAAAGGCTTACTGTCCTGTAAGTAAGAAGAAACTTTTCCTTCCTCACTGTCTTGAGCTGAGGCATCAATTTCTTTTCTGCCTTCAGACTCAAACTAAAAGATCAGCTCTTCCTGAGTATCAAGCCTGTCAACATTCAGGCTAGAACTACATCAGTGGGTCTCTCAGTCCTCAGGTCTTCAGACTCAAACTGGAAATTAAGCCAGTGGCTCTCCTGGGTCTCCAGCTTGCTGACTGCAGGTCTCTGGACTCTTTAGCTTCCTTGATCATGTAAACCAATTCCCCAGAATTAATACCTATCCGTCCATCCTATGACTTCTCTTTCTCTAGAAAACCCTAATACACCACCCTAAGCACTTAGTAAACTTTACATGTGTTAATTCATTTTTTCACAAAGCTGTATGATGTAGCTACAAATACTAACCCCGTTGTATAAGTCTGAAAACTGAGGCTTAAAGAAGTTAAGGAATCTGCCCAATTTCATACAGCTCTCAGATACTGGAGATTGGATTCTGGCAGTACCTTGCACACATCAAAAACACACAGTAACTTTTAGCCTTCATTGTTATCATCCAATAGGTTGTTGCATATAGTCATCAACTTCCTCAACTATTCCTTCTAAATGTCTGGCGTGTAGGTTCTTCTGAAATTGCACAGCCATGACTTTCTCCGGACCTTTACAATTTCTCCCCTGGCTCCTGGATGATGCCAGTAATCTCCTCACAGGTCTGACCTCAACCATTGCGCTAGCCTTCCTCCAAATCATCCTGCACTGAGCAGCCAGAACTACCTTACTACAAGTTACATATGACGCTCAGGTCCTCTTTGGACCACCCCAGGGACAAGGTGGGACAGGTGTTCCCTAGGCACTGTGTAAATAACTACTATTGTGCGCTTTTTTGTTTGCCTGGTTGCCTTCCCCCTGGATGGCAGATTCCTTGCAGATAGTAGAGAATGTCTTTAATTCTCTAACCCTTTATATGGTGGCTAGAAGATGTATTGGAGGCACACAATCATAAGTGCTAAATGCTTGAGTGATGTTCTCCTACTGAAAAACTCCCAAAGCCTTGTCATTACTTACCAAAGGAAAAACTCCTTACTCTGACATTCGAGGCCCTCTAATAGGTTTACTCAACATAAACACTCTCGTCTTTTATTATTCATTCATCATTCATCCAGTAGTCAATTACTAAGTACTATATATTTAACATAGTGCTAAGTATTAAAATAAAAAATAACTGTGTCTATTATTCTATCACAAAAATTTTAGCTCAAGTGTACACTTGATATTAACACACAGTCCCCACTACATCTCCGCCTCTCAAAATTCTACCTCGACAGACGTAGAGGAAGATGGCAGCGGAGCTGGAGGAGTGCAGGCTCACCTCGTCCCACGAAGACTGCTAGATAACTATCACAACATCCTAAATACCCCAGACATAGACCTGAAGACGGACAGGACAAACTCCACAACTAAAGAGAGAGAAACAGCCATATCGAAGAAGGTACCTCTGTCATGAAGCCTGGCCTCAACTCCCACCACCTCCTCAAATAACTTTATGCCTCTTTGACCTCATTTACCTAATTTTAATCTCTATTACACATTGTTTCATGCATTTCTGAACCTTTCCTAGACCCTAATCTCCTTGAAAGCAAGCACCCTGTCCTACCCACCTCTGTCTCTCTCACAACCCACTTTTCAGCACAATGACTTGCTATTGGGAACTCACTAAATGTTTGCTGATTGGAATGGAATTAATTCAACACTCACCACACTGAATGATGAATGGGATGGCCATGGCTTGTCGTCTTTGATACTGAACAGAATCTAAAGATCTCTCCATGTCCTTGTCCTTCTGATATCCAAATTCATTCCAAAACAATGTTAGATTTCTATTACCTTAAAAAAAAGGCAGGCAAAAAATAATAAAAGAAAATTAAATCAACAAGATCAGGATGATAAGCAAAGTTTGAATATAAGCATATGTATATACAATATGATCTCAACTATGTAAAAACTACTACATATACAGAAATAAGAAATAAAAATATTAATATTAGTTTTCTCTTAGTATGGGTGAAATTTGTCTTCTGCTTTATACTTGCATTTTCCAAACTATATATATTATGATTGCAATATTTTTATAACAAAATTAAACACAATAGCAGTTATAAAAATATATACATATTGCAACAAACTACATTGACATTTAAAACTTTTTTCTTAAATACTCCCAGAAGCAATTGTACTGATTAAACTTAAAGGCCACCCTTCAGACTATTGATACAGATATTTATCATCTTGTCTCACGGCCAGTTTCTTCACTGTTATTTTATGTCTAGTCCCCTTCCTTCCAGTGTTTTATGCCCTACCCTTGCCCCAGATTCTAGACTCCCTCCTTGCTTAGAAACAGCACTTGTCATGGAGGACCACTAGGAGCCCTTCTTAAGAGGCTGTGCTCTTATCCTTTGATCCAGCAATTGCGCTGCTAAGACTCTTCCCTACAAACATACAAAACAAAGACTATATATATCACAATACTGTTTGAATAGAAAAAGAAAAGAAAAGGAAACAACATAAAAACCTAAAATAGGAAACTGATAAATTCTATTTCCAAACAAGGGACACTAGGCAACCTTTACAATAGGTAGAGCTAAATGCATTGTTGTGTCAAGACCTCTTAGAGTTTTATAATACTTTTTTTAAAAAAATATGAAACAAAAAGATATGAAACAGAATACCTACTATAGTCAATTTTTATAATTTATAAAAAGCTTATACATATACAATTTTGATGGATATGCCTTCCTATTCCTGAAAGGAAATAACAGAAAGTTTTAATAGTAGATGCCATTGGAAAGAGGGAGAGAAATTGAGAAGAAGGTGGGGGGAAGACACTTTCACTTTCACTTTTAACCTCTTGAACACTTAGAATATTTTTACATGTGCACGTGTTACTTTAAAAATATTTTTTTAAAGAAAAGAACCCAAGTTTACCATTCTGTCCAATATGATAACCACCAGTCACATGTGGCTACTGAGTACTTGAAAGATGGTGGATATAAAACATTTCACCAATGTACAAAGCCAAACAGTGAGAATCTAACATACACACCTTGGAAATAAAATATATGCAGTAGGGCCAGCCTTCCATCAACCTTAACATATGACTGTATAATCCATGCAAACTACAAATAAACATCCTCATACTTTACTATTCCTGTTAAAATTTAGGTTCAGAATGCTATGTGCCATTAAGACGAGCAAGGAAGGAACTCCGTCTTCAAAAAGAAGTATGAAATTGGGCCAGGCTGAAAACGACCCTCACAAATTCCCAACTCTCCTACCTTGTCTCTTCACAAAACTCCTAGCAGCTCTCACCTCAAATTTCCCTTTGGACTCTGCTTTTTGGGCTTCTCTCAACTCAAACTCTTGGCTTTCAGCTAATTGCTCAGCATTCAGTCTTGGCCCATCCCAGACTCTACTTCTTCACTGCACACCAGACCCTGAAATATTCTTTGCTGTCTGGACAGGGTTTGTGAAACCTCATTCTCTGATTTCCACATGAACTACTCAGTTCTTACTATGTCAAAGTAAGAACTACTCAGTTCTTACTATGCTGCAGATTAAGGTCAGGTGGCTTGGACTGCAGTCTCTGCCACACATTAATTGTTTTTCTCATCATAAAGTGTTTATAATAACTTGCCTTACAGGGTTATCATAAAGAATAAATGCAAAGGTATATTAAAAACTATAACACTCTGCAGAAATTTAAGTCGCTGCTGTATTATATTTATCCTCTAATTATTGCTTCCCCAAGGATACTGTACCTTTTCAAAGGAGGAACTGTGCTTTATAACTTTGCATGCCCTCAACATGGAGCCACCTAACTTCTCAAACAAATATAAACTGTGAACCCCAACATAAACACTTTAAGGGCGGTAAAACTACTAGGATGTTAGAAACAGGCACATACCTCTCAAGGGTGGGATGATCTCTGCTCTGTGATCACACCACTCTTTAATGCTTACGCATTACATTTTAGTTTACTTTATGCCTATTTTTCCCTCTAGATAGTGAAATCCTTGAAGACAGTGGCTATGTTAGGATCTTGTTTTTCAGAGGCTGACACACAGAGCTTAATGTTTACTTGTAAGACTAAATAATACTAAAGAATGACTGGCTATCAAAGCAGAAGAGAGGATATTCAGTAGCCGAAACATCATGAGCAGACCTGATAAAAGATATTATACTATTCAAAGCAGATATCAGGACAAAGAAAACAACCAGAGTTATTCACTCTGGAGGTCAGAAATGGCTTTTTCTAACTGTCAACAGAAATTCAACTTTGTTTCTCCAGATAGAAACTACTCCAACATGCACAACTTACATGTTATTAAAACAAATTTCCAAGGACTGGCCCCAGAAGACTAGGCAGATGTTTCAGCAAGTGAATAAGTAAGCCAGAGGGATAACAGCAGGAGGAAACATATCATGCCAGTTTCTATTTTCTTTTATGCATTACTCAGTCTGTAGACATTTATACAGATACCCTGAAAAAAGTTCCTCCCATATAAGGGAACCTCCACCAAGATATCAGTGGATTTTTCAGCAGAAACCTTGCAAATCAAGAGAGTGTGGGATGATATAATCAAAGTGCTAAAAAAACGACAAAAAGTACACCACCACCTGCCAACCCAGAATAATTTACTCAGCAAAGATGTCCTTCAGAAATTAAGGAGACACAAAGAATTTCCCCAAAAAACCTAGGGTTTTTCATTACCACTAGACCTACCTTACAAGAAATGCTACAGGGAATTCTTTAAGCTGAAATGAAAGGATACTAATTAGTAACTTGAAAACATGAAAATATAAGATTCATTGGTAAAGGTAAGTATATAGTCAGATTCAGAATGCTCTAGTATTATAATAGTGGTGTATAAATCATTTAACTATAGTATATAGGTTAAGACAAAAGTATTAAAAATAAGTATAGCTACAATAATTTCTTAGGGGATATACAATATTAAAACATGAATTCTGAATTGTGAAATAAAAAAACAAAGAATGTTTGTGGGGAAAGGGAGTAACAAGGTAGAGATTTTGTATGAGATTGAAGTTAACCTGTCATAAGCTTAAAACAGACTGTTATAACTAAAGCATGTTTTATGCAAGCCTCATAGTAACCACAAAGCAAAACCTAGGATAAACAAAAGTAAAGCAAAACAAACAATAAAGCAAAACAAAAGATAAAGAGACAGGATTCACAGCATTACACTACAGAAAATCATCATATTGCAAAGGAAGACAACAAGAAAGGAAGAAACAAAGGAACAAAAAAACAGCAATTAAAACAATAAGATAGCAATAATAAGTCCTTATCCATCAATAATTATGTTAAATGTAAATGGATTATATTCTCTAATCAAAAACATAAAGTGGCTGAGTGGATTAAAAAAAACAAGACCCAACTATATATTGACTATAAGATACTCACTTCAGTTTTAAGGATATATATAAGCTCAAAATAAAAGGATGGAAAAAGATATCCTATGCAAATAGAAACTGAGAGAAAGCAAGGATAGCTATACTGGTATCAGACAAATATGCTTTAACCTAAAAAGTGCAACAAGAGACAAAGGAGGTCATTATATAATGGTAAAGGAGTCAATTCATCAAGAGGAGATAACAATTATGGATATAGATATATAGATATAGATATCTGTACCTATCTATCTATCTATCTATCTATCTATCTATCTATATATATAGACCAACATCAGAGCACTAAATATATTAAACAAATATTGACAAATCTGAAGCAGAAATAAATGACAATGCAATAATAGTAGGAGACTTCATTACCTCACTTTCAACAATGGATAGATTAATCAGAGAAAAATTATAAGGAAATAATGTACATGAACCATAATTTAGAGCAAATGGATCTAATAGACACACAGTATTTCATCCAGTAGCAGTAGCATACACATTCTTCTCAAACACACATGGAACATTCTCCAGGACAGATCATGTTAGATCACAAACAAGTCTTAACAAATTGACAAATACTAAAATCATTATCAAGTATCTTTTCTGACTATAATAGTATAAACTAGAAATTAGTAATAGGAGAAAAGGATGAAAAATTCAAAAACAGGTAAAAGTTAAACAATATACTCTTAAATAACCAATGGGTCAAAGAGGAAATCAAAAGAGAAATTTAAAAATATATTGAGATAAATGAAAATAGAAACAGCATACCAAAATTTAACAGATGCAATAAAAGCAGTTCTAAGAGGAAAGTTCATAGTGATAAATACATTAAAAAACAAGAAAGATCTCAAATAAACAATCCTTCCACCTCAAGGAGCTAGAAAAAGAACAAATGAAGCCCAAACTTAGAAGAAGCAAGAAAATAGCCAATATCAGTAGAAATAAATAAAAGAGAGAACAGAAAAACAATAGAAAAGATCAATGATACTAAAAACTGCTTTTTGAAAATATAAACAAAATTGACAAACCCTTAATTAAACTAAGAAAAAGAGTGAAGACTCAAAATCAGAAACCAAAGAAGACACATTACAACTGCTACCCCAGAAATACAAAAGATAAGAGACTACTATGAACAATTATATGCCAACAAATTGCCTAATCTAGAAGAAAGCGGTAATTTCCTAAAAACATACAAATGTCTAAGACTGAATTATGAAGAAATAGAAAATCTGAAAAACCTGTAACTAGTAAGAAGATTTAATCAATAAACAAAAGTTTCCCGACAAAGAAAACCTCAGGACCAGATGGCTTCACTGGTCAATTCTATCAAACATTTAAACAACAATTAATGCCTATCCTTCTCAAATTCTTCCAAAAAATTGAAGAGGAGGGCACACTTCCAAACTCATTTTACAAAGCCAACATTATTTTGACTCCAAATCCAGATGAGGACACCACAAGAAAAGTACAGGCTAATATCACCAATGAATACAGATGGAAAACTCCTCAAAATAATACAAGCAAATAATATTCAACAGCACACACAAAAAAAGGATCATAAGCTATGATCAAGTGGGATCTATCCCTGGATGAAATGATGGTTCAACATAAACAAATCAATAAATGCAATACACCACATTAATGGAAGGAAAGATAAAAAAACATATGATCATCCCAATACATATAGAAAGGACATTTGAGGACAACTACATGCAAAAGAATGAAACTTACACCATATACAAAAAACAACTCAAAATGAATTACAGACATAAATGTAAGACGAAAACTCATAAAACTCCTGGAAGAAAACATAGGCAGTTGCTCTTGAACATCAGTCTGAGCAGTATTTTTTTTGGATCTTCTCTGGCAAAGGGCAACAAAAGCAAAAACTTAACAAAAGGGACTACATCAAACTAAACAGCTTTGCACAGCAAAGAAAACCATCAACAAAACAAAAAGGCAGCCTACTGAATGGGAGAAGATATCTGCGAAATGACATGTAGCCAATAAGGGTTAATATCAAAAATATTCCACAAAAGACCCCAAATAGCCAAAGCAATCTTGAAAAAGAAAACAAAGTGTGAGGCATCACAATTCCGGACTTCCAGGTACATTTCAAAGCTGTAGTCATCAAGACGGTGTGGTACTGAAACAAAAAAAGACACATCGATTAGGGTGCCTGGGTGGCTCAGTTGGTTAAGCGACTGCCTTTGGCTCAGGTCATGATCCTGGAGTCCCGGGATCGGGTCCCGCATCGGGCTCCCTGATCGGCGGGGAGCCTGCTTCTGCCTCTGACCCTCCCCCTTCTCATGTGCTCTCTCTCTCTCATTCTCTCTGTCTCAAATAAATAAATAAAATCTTTAAAAAAAAAAAAAAAGACACATCGATCAATGGAACAGAAAACCCAGTAATGGACCCACAACTATATGATCAACTAATTTTTAACAAAGCAGGAAAGAATATCCAATGGAAAAAAGTCTTTTCAACAAATGGTGTTGGGAAAACTGGACAGCAACATGCAGAAGAATGAAACTGGACAACTTTCTTATACCATACACAAAAACAAATTCAAAATAGATGAAAGACCTAAATGTGAGACAGGAAACCATCAAAATCCTAGAGGAGAACACAGGCAGCAACCTCTTTGACACTGGCCATAGCAACTTCTTACTAGACACATCTCTGGAGGCAAGAGAAACAAAAGCAAACATGAACTACTGGGACTTCATCAAGATAAAAAGCTTCTGCACAGTGAAGGAAACAATCAATAAAACTAAAAGGCAGCCTACAGAATGGGAGAAGATATTTGCAAGTGACATATCAGATAAAGGGTTAGCATCCAGAATCTATAAAGAACTTATCAAACTCAACATCCAAAAAACAAATAATCCAATTAAGAAATGGGCAGAAGACATGAATACACATTTCTCCAAAAAAGACATCCAGATGGCCAACAGACACATGAAAAGATGCTCAACATCATTCATCATCAGGAAAATACATATCAACACCATCTCACACCTGTCAGAATGGCTAAAATTAACAACACAGGAAATAACAGATGTTGGTGAGGATGCGAAGAAAGGGGAACCCTCTTACACCGTTGGTGGGAATGCAAGCTGGTGCAGCCACTCTGGAGAACAGTATGGAAGTTCCTCAAAAAGTTAAAAATAGAAATACCCTACAACCTAGCAAACTCACTACTAGGTATTTCCCCCAGGGATACAAAATTACTGATTCAAAGGGGCACCGGCATTTTATAGCATCATTATCAACAATAGCCAAACTATGGAAAAAGCCCAAATGTCCATTGACTGAAAAATGTATAAAGATGCGGTGTATATATATACAACAGAATATTACTCAGCCATATAAAAAGAATGAAATCTTGCCATTTGCAAAATGTGGATGGAGCTAGAATGTATTATGCTAAGCGAAATATGTCAGTCAGAGAAAGACAAATACCATATGATTTCACTCATATGTGGAATTTAAGAAACAAAACAGATGAACACAGGGGAAGAGAAAAAAAGGGGGGAGCAAACCATAGGAGACTCTTAACTATAGAGAACAAACTGAGTGTTGCTCTAGGGTAGGTAGGCAGGGTATGGGCTAAATGGGTAATGGGTATTAAAGAGGGCACTTGTGATGAGTACTGGGTGTTATGGAAGTGATGAATCACTAAATTCTACTCCTGAAGCCAATATTACACTATATGTTAACTAACTAGAATTTAAATAAAACAAAACAAAAACATATAAAGAACTCACTCCGCTCAGTATTAAAAAAAACAAACTAATTAAAAAATGGGTAGATGACTTAAATACACATTTCTCCAAAGAAACACATATAGCCAACAGACACATGAAAAGATGCTCAAGATCATTAATAATTAAGGAAATACAAATCAAAACCATATTAAGATATCACCTCATAACTGTCAGAATGGCTATTATCAAAAAGACAAGAAATGACAAGTGTTGGTGAGGATGTGGAGAAAAGGGAGGCCTTGTGCACAGTGAGTGGGAATGCAAAATGATGCATCCACTATGGAAAAAGTATAAAGTTTCATCAAAGAACCAAAAAATAGAACTATCATATGATCCAGCAATTACACTTCTGGGTATTTACACTAATTCGAAAAGATATATGCATCCCTATGTTCATTACAGTATTATTTACTATAGCCAGGATATGGAAACAACCTAAGTGTCTATCAACAGATGAATGGATACAGAAGATATGGTATATATATACAATGGAATATTACTAAACCATAAAAAAGAATGAAATCCCCTTTGTGACAACCTGGATGGGCCTAGATGATAGTAAGCTAAGTGAAATAAATCAAAGAAAAATACCGTATGATTTCATTTATATATGAATCTAAAAAGCAAGACAAAATAGAAACAAACTCATAAATAGAGAATAATCTGGTAGTTGCCAGGGAGGATGAACAAAACAGCAGAAGAGAATTAAAAGGTACAATCTTGTAGGGGTGCCTGGGTGGCTCAGTCAGTTGAGCGTCCAACTCTTGATTTTGGCTCAGGTCATGATCTCAGGGTTGTGGGATTGAGCCCCACGTTGGGCTCCACGCTCAGCAGGGAGGCTGCTTGAGGTTCTCTTTCTCCATCTCCCTCTGCCTCTTCCCACTATGCCCTCTCTCTCTAAAATAAATAAATGAATCTAAATAAATAAATAGTGCAAACTTCCAGTTATAAAATAATAAGACATGGGGATACAATGTGCAATATAGGGAATATAGTTAATAATATGTAAAACTAATGATGTACTGTATGGGGATTAACATAACAATAAAAAATTTAAAAAAATAATATGTAACAACTTTGTGTGATAACAGATGACAGCTAGATTTATCATGGTGAGCACTCATAATATGTATAAATGTTGAAACATGTTGTACACTTGAACTAATATAATGGTGTATGTCCACTACACTTCAATTAAAAAAAGAACACTGACAAAATTCATTATATTTTTAAGATAAAAACTCTCAATGAATTAGGTATAGAAGGAATGTACCTCAACACAATGAAGGCCATTATGTCAAGCCCACAGCTAACTAATATCATATTTAATAGTGAAAAGTTAAAAGCTTTTCTTCAAGATCAGGAAAAAGACAAGGATGCCTACCCTCATCACTTCTATTCAACATTGTACTGGAAGTTCTAGTTAGAGCAATTAGATATGAAGAAAAATAAATAGCATCCAAATCAGGAAGGAAGGAAGTAAAAACAATTTCTGGTTTGCAGATGACATGATAGTATATATGGAAACCCTAAAGACTCCACCAAGAAAACTGCTAAAACTAATCAACGAATTCAGTAAAGACAAAGGATACAAAATCAACATACTAAAATCAGTTGCATTTCTGCCACTAAAAATGAACTGTATGAAAGAGAAATTAGGAAAGCAATCTCATTTACAATAACATAAAAAATAATAAAATACTTAGGATTAAATTTAACCACAGAGATAAAAGTCCTATAGACTGAAAACAGTAAGACACTGATGAAAGAAATTGAAAAGATACCAAATAAATGGAAGGATATCCTACATTCTTGGGTTGGATGAATTAATATTTTTTAAATGTCCATACTACTCAAGCAATCTACAGATTCAATGCAAAAGAAGTACAAAAAACAATCTCCAAATTTGTATGGAACCACAGAAGACCCTGAAAAGCTAAAACTATCTTGAAAAAGAAGAAAAAAGCTGGAGGCATCACACTTCCTGATTTCAAAACATATTACAAAGCTATAGCAATTAAGCAGTATGATAATGGCAAAAAAAACCCAGACACATAGACCCATGGAATAGAATAGAAAGCCCAGAAATGAACCCACTCATATATGGTCAACTAATCTTTGACAAGGGTACCAAGAACACACAATGGGGAAAGGACAGTCTCTTCAATATATGGTGCTGGAAAAATTGGATATCCACATGCAAAAATATGAAACTGGGCCCTATCTTACCCCACTTATAAAATTAACTCAAAATGGATTAAAGTCTTAACTGTAAGTCCTGAAACCATAAAACTCATAGAAGAAAACAAGGATAAAGCTTCTTGACACTGGTCTGTTTTGGATATTACACCAAAAGCACAGGTAACAAAAGCAAACAAACAATGAAAAAAAAAAAATCAAACAAAAAACAAGTGGGACTACATCAAACTGAAAAGCTTCTGCACAGCGAAGAAAACAATCAACAAAATGAAAAGGCAACATACAGGAGGAGGAAATATTTGCAAACTATGTATCTGATAAAGGCTTAATATCTAAAATATGCAAGGAACTCACACAATAGCAAAAAACAAAAACAAAAACAAACAAACAAACAAAACTTACACTCTGATAATAAAATGAGCAAAGGACCTGAATAGACAGTTGGCCAAAGGTACATGAAAAGGTGCTAATCATCAGGGAAATGTAAGTCAAAAGCACAATATCACTTCCCACCTGGTAGGATGGCTATTATCAAAAAGAAAAGAGATAACAAGTGTTGATGAGGATATGGAGAAAAGGGAACCATCACGCACCGTTGGTGGGAATGTAAATTGGTACAACCATTATGGAAAAACGGTATCAAGGTTTCTCAAAATACTAAAAATAGAACTACTGTATGACCCAGAAATCCCACTTCTGGATATACATCTGAAGGAAATGATAACCAGTATCTTAAAGAGATATCTGCACTCTCATGTTCACTACAGCATTATTCAGAATAGCCAAGATACAGAAATATGGAACCTCTAAGTCCATTGATGGATGAATGGTGAAATATGATTAGATAATGGAATAGTACCCAGCCATAAAAAGTTGGACATCCTGCCATCTGCAACATGAACGAACCCGAAAGCCATTATACTAAGAGAAATAAGCCAGAGAAAAACAAGTGGGTATGTATGGTATCATTCATACGTAGAAATCTAAAAAAATAAAGTTGAGCTCATAGAAACAGCAAGAAGAATGGTGGTTGTCAGCGGCTGTAGGGTAGGGGATACGGGGAGATGCTGGTCAAAGGAAACAGGCTTTCAATAAGAAAGTGAGTAAGTTCTGAGGATATAATGTATGGCACGGCAACTATGATTGGTAGTACTGTATTGTATACTTGAAATATGCTGAGAGAGTGGATCTTACGCATTCTACCTCCACACATATGCAAAAAGATAACTGTGAGGTGAAGGATGTGTTGATTAACTTGATTGTGGTTAAGTATTTCACAATGTATATGTATATCAAGTCATCATGTGTACATTTTAAGTATATACCATTATTTTCTGTCAATTATATCCTAATAAAGCTGGAAAAAAATTATCTATCCCAGTCTGGCAAGAAATAGTAAAATTAGTAATAATCATTCATTATATTAAGTTGGCTTTGGCTAATGGTGTGGCGTGTAATTATGGACATTTGGTTATATATGTGGCTTTAATAACTGACGTTTTTGTTAATGTTTTGTTAATGTCTTGATGAGTAAATTGCCCTTTCATCTAGAAATCAATTAAAAGAGGTAAAATTTCAAAATTTGAAAAGTACTTATTTTAATTTTTTTATTATTTTTTTATTTCATTATGTTAATTACCATACATTACATCATTAGTTTTTGATGGAGTGTTCCATGATTCATTGTTTGCGTATAACACCCAGTGCTCCATTCAGTACGTGCCCTCTTTAATACCCATCACCAGGCTAACCCATTCCCCCACCCCTCTCCCCTCTAGAACTCTCAGTTTGTTTCTCAGAGTCCATAGTCTCTCATGGTTTGTCTCCCCCTCCGATTCCCCCCCCTTCATTTTTCCCTTCCTGCTATCTTCTTCTTTTTCTTTTTTAACATATAATGTATTATTTGTTTCAGTACTTGGTTTTTTTTTTAAAGATTTTATTTATTTATTTGACAGAGAGAGAGGAAACACAAGCAGGGGAGTGAGAGGGTGAAGCAGGCTTCCCTCTGAGCAGGGAGCCCAATGTGGGGCTTGATCCCGGGACCCTGGGATCATGACCTGAGCCGAAGGCAGACGCTTAAGGACTGAGCCACCCAGGTGCCCCGAAAAGTACTTGATTTTTAAAAAGATATATCTTAAATATTCCCACCCACCTATAAAGAGTACTATGAAGATAACCCAAACTTTACTAATTCCAAAATTATATTAATATCCTCAAGGTATTCTGATCTAAAATTTCAGCTTATTTTGTGAACAGGAAATGGTTGCAAGCACATGGGTAATATTCAAAATTATAAAAGAATACGTATCTTGAGATTTTTGCTTGAATAATCAACAAGCCTGTTAAATTAGAATAATCAGGGCTTAATGCACACAGAATTAAAGTCCTAATTTCTAGAATGAGTATCTGAGAACTGAAAATTTAATTTACTGCTAGCTATAGAGAGAGTACTTTATTCAGAAGATTCCAAATGTTTAAATTAATCTGATTAATTTTCAGGAGCCTTTTAAAACTTGGAAAAAAATAATGGGAACTGCTGCGATAACTTACTAAACATTTGCCAAACACCAGTAAATAAAAGAGCAGTTCACAAAGACTCTGCCTCTTAAAAAGAGAAGAAATGCAACACCCTCCTAGATGTCAGTTTCATATCTATTCATAGAATGTACAAAGACATCCAGGGAATCAATTAGCCAAGAGAAGAAGTAATAAAATTCAGTAGTTAGTTACCAAAGCAAAGCTTTGATGGTTTCAATCAAAATAAGAAAGGCTAAAACAGTTACGAAATCAAAGTACCAGGAAAATCGTAAGATGAAGGTGCTTAAATCAGGTCCCTGACTTCAGGTAGTTCTGCAACGAAATAGATGATTATAGTCTATCTTTCAAGATCTCCTGAGATAGAAATTACATATCCATTCTCAGGGGATTGTAAGTCATGCCTCCTGCTCTGTTGAAATTGTCCTGTTCATCATTACCCCTCATTCTTAGCCAAGCCAGACATCAGACCTTCCCTAAGCTGATCCATGTGTTATCACCGATCATTTATGTTTGTGATGGAGTCACTCAGAGATGGCAAACTGGTTTCAACCAACATGCCAACCCCAATCAGTTTGTAGTGAGACCTGTTCACTCTTGAGGAGGACTGTGAAGCTAATGGGCACCTGACGAGAGCTGCTACATAACCACTTCCCCCAGGACTTCAGTGCTGGTGAAGCTGCTCACAGCCCCATTCCTTCCCTCGGCTCCTGGGTGGAGTGGAGTGGGTTGGGCAAGTCACACTTCACCGGGATGGTCAGTGGCAGAAGTAGGTGAAAGCCACGGCCAGAATGTTTTCACTTCACTCTACTGTGAGCACAGCAAGCTCCAGGAATCTGAGGAATTGGTCCAACTCCCTGGAAGTGTCAACTTCATTACCTCACCTGGCAACATAGCATCATTTTCTCTCGTTCCGTCTCAGTGGTTTCCCACGAGAGGCTCCTTAAGCCGCAAAATAAGTTCCGAACCACTAACCCCCCTCCCTCTACCTGAGAAAATACATGACAAAAAAATAAACTGAATTCAAGAACACTTCTGTGTGATTCTAGATTTTACTAACCAACTACATCTATACATATTGGAAAAAATGTAGCATATGTATGTATAAGGATTTTAGACAATTACTGGTAGATTCGAAGATTCCAAACCATACTCTAAGGTCCCCGAGGGCTGCCTGGCTCCCAGCTCAGAAAAAGGCCGGTGTGTGCGCTGGACACTAGAAGGAAGAGCGTTAGGGGCCCCATGACAACAAACCTTCAAAAACAAAACTGACGAGAGTTAGGTTTCTTCTGTGTCTTCCCTCAGGAAGAAAGAACTTTTGCTTTCTTTTTTTAGGTTATATTTTTATTTACTCATTTTCACTGCTTTTCTTTGCATACACTCAACTTTTCTAATTCCTTCTATAATGGGGAACTTAAAATTAGACATAATAATCTAAAGCATAGTCCTAGAGTTCTGTGTCATTATGGGCAATTGACTAGCTGGCCAGCTCATTCTCCCAAATATCTGGGTTAGCAAAGTTTATCTTTCTACCAGGACTTATTTCACTCAGACATACACAAAGCCTGCGGACTTAATGTCCTCAGAAATCTAAAGATTCAAAGTTATATTTTTTTCTCATTTCCCCCACTTCATTCAGTGGGACATTCACAGTGAGGATGGGGGAAGACACAAGATGGGGACTGATCTGTCCTGGAGTCCCGGGGGCATCTTGATCTGTCCTGGAGTCCCAAGGGCACCACACACCATGCACTACGGATGGGAGGGGGCTCAAGGGGCTCGGTGGCTCCAGCAGAGCCTGTGTACCAGGGAGGAGGCAGTCAGTGCCTGGGTCCCCCTAGAGTGGGAGGGGCTAATACTGGACTGAGGTTGAGGGGCAGGGTTGGCGGCACAAAGTCTGAGGGGCCAAGCCCTTACCCAGGGCACAAGCCCACAGAGCAGGCTGGGGGGACACTCTGGATGTAGGGCTGTGCCACTCTCCCATTTCCCCTCTTGTGAGGGAAAGGAGGGTTCTGGGCTAGGCCAAGCAGCTACCCTGGCTGGCCCCATCCTGTCCTCAGCCGATCAGAATGGTGATGTCTGCTTGACAATGAAGCCTTGATAGGCAAGTGTCTTCATGATGTTGGTGATGTTCTTACAGTCATCAATGCCTGTGTCCTGCAGGCTGAGGCCCTCATTCATGTCTAGAAGTTCATTCTTGGGCCAGCAGCCCATGGTGAAGTTGCAAGCCTTTTTCAGATTAATCCACTGCTTGAAGTAATCTGCCACTGGCAAACCCAAATACTGGCACTGGCCCAGGAGTGTGACTTTCAAGTCCCAGTCTCCACAGGTGACAAAAATTGACTTGACATTTGGATGACCCTCTCCAGTACTTGCCGCAGGCTTGGCAGATTATCCACCATGCTTGAAAAATCCCAGAGAGTCTGGACAGAACGGAGTAAGCTGTGGATGCACTATGGGCTGGACATGATCAATCTCCATGATCTGACCATTTAGCTTCAAGAGGGAGAACTCGATGATTTCCTCCATGCACTCTGACCCTGGCCGATGCAACCTACTTCCTCTGTTAATACAACTTATGTTTAATTCTGACTGCATTGTTTCAAATTCAGTCATTAAGGTGCAACCTACTCTTCTTTACTAAGGCACACATAAATGCACCGATAGAGTTTTGAGGTCTTGCTTCTGGTACAGCAGGGGAAATCAGACTGTAAGAATAAGACTGCAATTCCAGACAAAAGAAGGCTACTAGGCTTTTTAGTATTTTATTTGCAATATAGGTAAGATCCTCTGAGATATTTTAGCATGAAAATTCACTGTAGATGTAAAAAATGTCATTATCATGATAATACAAGTGCAGTCGGAAAGAAAAGGAAGCCTAAGTACTGTTAATGGTGATAATTTCAATTACCAGGTGAAAGCAGTGTAAATGGATAAAATCTACGAATGTGATTTTTTTAAAAACAGAAATCAATTCAATGAACTCCTGAACCATCCTGCTATTTGCTGAGAACTGGCATGAAGTAATGATTTTAAACAGAGTACATATTTATGCCATATAAGTCAGGTAAATGTCTATATCATTTTTATTGTTTTAATTTTACCTCTAATCAAGCTTTTATTCAATACAAGTTTTTTATCAGTATAGAGCTCTATGTTGTTTCTGTCAAACAGTAAAATACAAACTAACATAGGTGACCAAATGGAAGATGAAAAATTTTTTTCTTTTAGAAGTATTAAAGCTAATAAATTGTAAAAATATGATAGAATCAGAATAGAAGATTTTAGGACTCCTAAGGAATCTGAGCATTGATCATTAACCGCTAATATCATTAAGAGAGAGAGAATCGGACAACCTGATGGTAGAACACAATACTACCTATGAAGCATCTTGACAACAAACAAAAAAACAGGTCTGAATTTGGTCAAGCTGCTAATCAATTTTACCAATTTGCAGAAAAATCAACAGAATGAAGGAATCTGTTAAACCACACCCAGTAAGGCAGCGCGCAAAATTTAGAGCCTGTGAAAACTATGAAACAACCAGCCCAGTTTTTCCTACAAATAAATTGCAAGGAAAAACAAGGGAAAAAGAGAAATATGGGGATGGGTAAGATGGGCAAGAAGGACCTTGAATTATATTATGACAGGAGATAATTAGAAATGTAACAACAGACTGGATATTTTATGGTATTAAGGAAGTATTGATAATTTTTAAAGCGTTATATTTGTACTGTGATTTTTTTTTTTTTTAAGATTTTATTTATTTGACAGAGAGAGACACAGCGAGAGCAGGAACACAAGCAGAGGGAGAGGGAGAAGCAGGCTTGCCGGTGAGCAGGGAGCCCGATGCAGGGCTCGATCCCAGGACCCTGGGATCATGACCTGAGCCGAAGGCAGATGCTTAACAACTGAGCCATCCAGGCATCCCTGTGATTATGTTTTTAAACAGAGTTCTTTCTTTTAAAAATACATGATAAATATATTTGATACAATTATATAATGTCTAGAATTTTCTTCATAATCTATCTAGTTGTTGAGGAGTAGGGGGAATATAGATGAAACCAGTTTTCCCAGGAGTTGAGAACTGTTGAGGTTTGATGATGGATTTACGGGTTTCATTTTAATATTTTCTTTAATTCTGTCTAATTTCACAATTTCCCATATATATTAGTTTGCTAGAGAGGACATAACAACAACAAAACCAGGCTGGGGGGCATAAACAATGGAAACTTATTTCCTCACATTATCTTTTCTCTGCACACGCCCATCCCTAGACTCTCTCTGTCCAAATTTCCTCTTCTTGTAAGGACACCAGTCGGATCAGATTAGGGCTCACTCTAACGGCCTCATTTTAACTTAATCACCTTTTCAAAGGCCCTGTCTCCAAATACAGTCACATTCTGAGGTACTAGGGGTTAAGACTAAAACATACGAATTCTGACAAAACAATTCTGCCCATAATACCAAAATTTCAAAATAAAACATAACATACAAGGGGCACCTGGGTGGCTCATTCATTTAAGTGTCCGACTTCGGCTCAGGTCATGATCCCGGGGTCCTGGAACCGAGCCCTGGGTCGGCTCCATGCTCAGCGGGGAGCCTGCTTCTCCCTCTGCCTGCCACTCCCCCTGCTCATGCTTTCTCTCTCTCTCTCATATAAATAAAATCTTTAAAAAAAATAACATATAATATTGAAAAAATATTTTTAAATGAAATAGAATACATAAAATCTATAATTTCAAAGACTGAATAAAAAAAGAGATATGAATTATTTCTTGACCTACATCTCCAAATAAACTTGTCTCATAGTCTCACCTTTTAATATTTATATAGACCTCCTCACTCAATATGTATCCCCAGCAGAAAATGTTGCATTTCATTTTTCTTGTAGTGTCTTTCTGAGATCGTATAGACTGAAGCACATCATAAGAGAAACAACACTTGTCGTGAGTAGCTCACTGTAGCTATTAAAGTGTTATGGACTGGGGGTGCCTGGGTGGCTCAGTCGGTTGAGCGTCTGCCTTCGGCTCAGGTCATGATCCCAGGGTCCTGGGATCGAACCCCACATCGGCTTCCTGCTCAGCGGAGAGCCTGCTTCTCCCTCTCTCTCTCCCTGCCTCTCTGCCTTCCTGTACTCTATCTCTCTGTCAAATAAATAAATAAAATATTTTAAAAAAAAGTGTTATGGACTGAATGTCTGTATCCCCACTAAATTCATATGTTGAAATTTAATCCCCAGTGTGATGGTATTTGGAAGTGGGGTCCTTAGGAGGTAATTAGGTCATGTGAGTGGAGCCCTCATGATGGAATTAGTGCCCTTCCAAGAGGCCAGAGAGCTAGCTCACTCTTGTTCTACCAGGTGAGGTTATAAGAAGTCATTAGTCTGCAAACTAGAAGACAGCTCTCACCAGAATCCGACCATACTGGGACTCTGACCTTGGACTTCCAGCCTCCAGAACTGTAAGAAAGATATTTATGCTGTTCATTAGCCACCAGTTTACAGTATTTTGTTATAGCAGCCCAACCTAAGACGTAAAGCATTATCTATTTTTTTAAAACTATTCATCTAACAAATATTATCTCTCATTTTCAAAATTACACACAAACTGAGAAATTGATGTGAACAAGATGACAGCCTAACTAGGAAGATTTGTAACTGATTAATTTATTTATCCAGTATCCCATTTCAACCTCACCGGAGGTCGTCAGTGGAGGGCCAAGTGCTTGACTTGTCTATTCTATGCAATAGGATTTAAATGAAATCATAGAGAAAATACTGGTCCAACTTATCTGAAAAAACAGCATATTAGTTAGAAGTCAACAAGAGATTCCTGAAAGGATGGGCCTAATAAGGTGATAGCATTTAATAGGACTGAATGTATGATTCTAGTCTAGGGTCCAAAAACAATGGAAAAAAATATAAGAAATGTATGGCTTAACAAGAATACACATTAAAATTTTTATTAAGAATTTTAATTGGCAATAAGGACACTGAAAGTCAATAATGTGCTTACTGAGAGTTAATATAGCAGGCTACATCAGTAGAATTACAACTTAAGAAGAAAGAGATGATGATTCCATTTTATTCAAGCCTGGGTTTCATCTGAAATTTTTATTTCTACGTGACCAGCACACTTTATAAAGTATAACATTAAAATGGTGAATATATTTAACACCCATCAAATGAAGAATAGCAACAGAACTTGGAAATGTTAGGATAAAATAAGGATGAAGAGAGACAGAAAGGCTGTCTTCAAATACCTGGGGGGCTGTCATCTGGAAAGGCTTTAGGCCTATCCTTCATGGCCCCAAGGGGGAAAAATTTTGTTGACCTGGCTAACTCCTCCTCCTCCTGCAGGAAACATCACTTCCTCCAGGAGGCCTCTCTGGCTCCTGAGCACTGGCTGCTTCTCTGTTGGGCACCAATGCTATTTCTAATTGTCAAACGGTGTTAGCCTTGCTAGACCGCAGACTCGCAGAGAGGGTGGACGACGTCTGATCCGTTAGTCCTATATCACTCTGTGCCTACCACAGGTGAATGAATGAAACAATACGCGAGAAATAGATACGACTTTGATACGAAAATGTTTTTTCTAATACAGCTGTGCAGAGCTTCACAGGCTGACTCAAGAAGTGGCAATTTTTCTTTTACAGGAAACCCTCATTCAGGCTTAAAATGGTGGTCCACTTGCCTCAGGCAGGAGTGGGCGAGGTAGGGGGGATTAAAGTGTCAGGGGGGTGACCGGCTTATATGATTCTTAGCCTCCTTGCCCCCCTGAAGCCCTATCATTTGAGTTCTGCTAGGAGAGGTTATGCTTACTATGTCCCAGATTTCATTCAGCACATCAGCTATATTCTGATCCATTTTAGAAAAGTTTAGTAACAAATTTCTATGTAATTCCTTCTGTTCAAACCCAAATTTCATTTGATGTTTTTTTTCTATCTTTTCCTTCTCCTTCTCTCCCTACTCCAGAAAGCTGATGATCAATATTTCCATTTCACTTTAAGAACGCACAAAGCTTCAGGAAACATAGTAGCAGACAATGAGGTGAGGTCAGACTAAAGAGAAATACTTCTGAGGTTCTTAGCATCAACTGTGCCAAACATAAATGCAGATTTGATAAATGACACAAAGTCATTACCTCTCCATTTGCCTTTCTGTGGATTTGATTTTTACAAGGCCTCAATTTTCCATAGAAACAGATCAGATTTATAGCAAATACAAAGACTGCATCTTTTATTTATAAGGCAATAAACTACCCAAATACTTTTCATTAAAACTGTGTGCCCTATAATACTGGCTTTTAGAGTACTAGGCAAGCATTAGATAACTTTGGTTATTCCTGCGGGAATTAATACACAAAGTCGTTGAAGGTCTCAGCACAGTTCCTGAGACTACCAATTCTGACCGTGATTACTTATTCCATTCGTTAAGGAAGTTTTGGGATGAGGCTGTCATATATGTGAACAGATACACATGCTCGCTCTCCTGTCTCCACCCCCTGACTTCCTCCTTGAGGAACACCTTTTGTAAAAGTACCCCCAGCCTGGAATCAATTCATAGGCAATTATGAAACTAGGAAAACAACATGGTATTAATAATAATAATTAAAATACAAACCTAACTTTTTTTTTTTGCTTTAAATATCTTTAGGGGGGAAAGGACACCACACTTCTACTCAATTCAGAGAAACAATTTTACAGTCTTGAGGTCTTTTATTTTCTTTACATTTATCACGCCATGAATTCCTAGGGATTGGGTTCCAGCAGTTTGGGTTCCTTTTCATCAGTTCTCACCAAGTGTGCTTCTCTGGGCGGGGCAGGCTGGCACTTCCGTTGACCCCAAGTACCTTTCTCTTTGGCTTCCTTCTTTTTCTGATCAGTTTCCTTCACCCGCTTCAGGAAGCTATCTCGGCTCCTTGAGTGTTTCATATGCTCAATGCGTACATTAATTCTCTTGCCCTTAACTTGTTTGTTTACAACCATGCCAACAGCATGCTGAGTAACACTGTAGACTCTTCCAGTGTTGCCATGGTGACATTTGTGGGGCATTCCTTTTTGAACAGTGCCCATTCCCTTGATGTCCCCAGTATCACCTTTCTTGTAGATCCCCATGTATGTGGCCAAAGGAACAACACCATGTTTTCTACAAGGCCTAGAGAACATATAGTGGGTACCTCTCCTCTTTCCCTTTGTGTTGGTCATTTTGTCGAATTACCGGAAGATGGCGGTTCCGGCCAAAAGGCCAAACCAAACTTATTTTGAATCTTAGTACATCCACTGAGAAGTTTCTGAAAAAATTAGGTTGAGATAGGGATGGGGAGTTACAAAGAGGGGGAAAGCAGGCAAGTGACACCCAAGAGTGGAGAGCACAGTTGTTAGGAGGGCCCCCCACACCAGGAAAAAGGGCTTCAGGAGAGTCCCCCCAGAACAGGACGCAATATGACTGTCCTGAGGAAGTGTGGGCTGGACAGAGGTTATTCCTATCACCTTTAAGTTTCATGCCTCTTTCTGAGATTACTCCTTATGGAAAGGATGAGCATGACAAGGAAGGTCACAGAGAAAACATGAGGAGAATGGAGAAGTGACACAACTTTCAAATGCTTAATGTTTTTTCTTTTATGTCATGCTAGCATTTCAAGACCAGAGAGTAGATCCTTGATTTATAGCTCACTCTGCTTAGCCCTCTGTTTTCTACAGCTTTAAGCATAACCTGCCAAATAAGGTACTTGTTCCTACTTTCAGTATAACTTCAGACATGTCTATGAGAAAAAAAATACATGTGGAAAAAGTGTGTCTATGCTAAGCAAGTATGACATGGGTATACTCTTCAGGGCAGTGCTTCTCAAACTCAAACATGCCTACAGATCACTGGCGATCTTGCTGACATGCGGAGTGTAGGCCAGCAGGTCTGAGATGCTGTATGTCTAACGAGCTCTCAGGTGATGCTGATGCTGCTCACTTTGAGTACATTTTAGACCATGACATGAAAACCCAGCTCTGGCAGGAAATCTGTGCCTGCACCTTCATTCCCACTCTTTTTTTTTCTCCCCTGAGTTCCTGTACTCTTTCCTGTTTCACGGCTGTAAGAAAATTTCAGCGCTGAGCTAAGTTGAGTACAAAAGAAAAGAAAATATTCTAAAATCACAACTTCAAGTAGAGCAGTAAGATTTTAAGTTGTCTCAAGGGTAGAGACATAATTTTTGATATGCATGAATTATACGTGCTTCATGAAAATCATTGAACAAACACAGTAGCCTATCTATTTCTTTCCATAAATGAAGCCTTATGTCTGCATAACTTAAAGGAAGTTTATTTCATTAATGCACAGCACACCATCTCATTGTTCAGGTATCTCTGGAGAATGAAGTGATCTGAATAAGCCAAATTTTCCAGATAACTAAAGTTTATCTTAAGTTTCTGAATATATGGGCACCTTGCTCACCTGGGAGCCTGCTCCTCCCCACTGCTCACGCATTCTCTCTCTCTCTTTCTCATCAATCAATAAATAAATAAAATTTAAAAGGGGGGGGCACCTAGGTGGGTCAGTCAGTTGAGCATCTACCTTCAGCTCAGGTCATGACCCCAGGGTCCTGGGATCGAACCCTGTGTGGGGCTCCCTGCTCAGCTGGAAGCCTGTTTCTCCCTCTCCCTTTGCTCCTCCCCCCTGCTCACATGCTTGCATGCTCTCATAAATAAATAAATAAGATTTTTTTTTTAAAGTTTCTGAATATTTTTATTTCAGTGATTTTTAATCGAAATCTTCATTAACATATTCTAAACTTGTTAACCTTACAAAACAAGGTTTAACACACATCTACGATTATCCACGGTCAACAATGATTATGCTACGGCATGACATAACAATGCTAGGGGAGCTTCTCAAGTCTGTATGGAACTATGTGCTCCTTCCCACACAGTAGAGTCTCGGAGTGGCCCCCTAGGCCTTCCTCAAGCAAACTTCTGCTTCCTACCTCCATGATCAGCTCTCTTTCTACTGACTGCCCTCTCTTACAGTTTTTAATCTGCTGCTTCATTTTTCACATAATACTCTGGGAAAGATTCTGAGACTGGTTCCTTTCTCATTTCTCTTATTTATTATTATTTTTAAAAGATCTTATTTATTTGAGAGAGAGAGAGAGAGCGCTAAACAGGTAGAGGGAGAAGGACAAACAGACTCCCACTGAGCAGAGAGCCCAACATGGGACTCGATCCCAGGACCCTGGGATCATGACCTGAGCCAAAGGCAGACTCTTAACCGACTGAGCCACCCAGGCATCCATATTATTATTATTATTTTAATAAGTAAAAAGAGCTCTCTTTCAGGGCTTTGGGTTACCAGTTGCTTAAATCAGTGCAATCATTCCAGCTTAAAGAAATCACATAAATTGACTCTCGATTAAGTATCTCTTACTGTGACCACTGAATACTCACTGATTCCGGTGTCCTTACAGTACTGGACCAAGTACTGCCCCATGACTCTTAGTAGTTGATTATACTCTTGAACATTGAGAAATTCCTGCTTATTATGGGATGGCTCCATGATCTCCAAGGGTATATTAACAATTCCAACCACGCCTGCACCGAGTCTGGGAAAATACATAAATACATAAGTAAATTCTGCGAAATTCAGCTAAGGAAAAAGAAAAAGCAAATATACCTTGGTCTTTTGAAATCAGTTTTTTTGTTTGTTTGTTGTTTTTTTTAAACAAATAAGCTGATTCACTTGGTCTAGACCACGTCAAAGTTTAACGAGTTAAAACTGTATTTTGTTACATAAAACTATGGTAATTTTAGGTATGTTTGGTCTCATAATAAAAAAAAAATCTCTTAATGCACACCGGTACTAAATTAATATGACTCCTTTTCCAAACCTAAACCTTACATGGAAATCAGGGTGGGTGGGAAGAGGAGGCCTTTTAGCATTAGAAACCACTAACAATGTTTTGCTGAAATAAACTGACATGACCCTCTTAATGATCTGGCCAAAGAGTCACTTTTTCCATCCTCATTTCATCTGTCAGGTTGGATTTTTCCTCATCATTGCAGAGGTCTGTGGGGTGCTTAGTGAATTCCACTAAAGGAACATAGGGCTGGATTATTCTGTAAAGTAACTGGTATCTGCCAGTGAGTCTGATGGATAAATTTTTTTTTTCAGATTTTTAGCAGCTTACAATGTATGTAACTTGGATATTTCTGCTTAGTGACAAAATATTCTGGTTATTTTCCCTGTTTTGGGAAAGAGTATCCAGTTATCTAGCTCTCCCAACTTCCCTTGGCAAGGCACACAAACCAAGCCTTCCCAATGTGGAGCTGCTGCCTATGATGTTTTCCATTACTTTCCCCTTCCAAGCTGCCCTCCCTTCACTATTCATTCTGTAAGTCTACGTTTGGGCATCATTTCTTCCAGGAAGCCTGACTCAACTTCCCCCAGTTTGGCTGACTACCCCTCCCAATGCTCTTTCTGCACCTGATGCTTGCCTATATATTCATCCCACCATCCATCCATCCAACCATCCATCCATCCATCCATCCATCCATCCATCCATCCATCCATAGCACCTGGCCCTATTCCAGGAACTAGGAATGCAGTATTGAACAAGAAGGTCCCTGCTTATAAAGTGTCTCTTATATTGAAGGGTAACAGGCAGTAAGGGTTACCAGATCCTTTCAGATGGTGATAAGGGGTAGGAGGAAAATAAAGCAGGTGCTGTAACGTGAAGAGTGGTAAGGTGGAGGGGCTGATTGTAGGGGCCAACTTGAATCAGACAGTCCAGGAAGACCTTCCTATGGAGGGAACTTTAGAGTTGGTGCCTAAGTAACACGCCAGGACCAGCAGTACAGAGATCTGAGGACAGAAGGTTCAAGGCAGAGGGAGGGCAGGCGCCAGGCACTAAGGCAGGAGCGAGCTTAGGATATGTGAGAAAAAGGAAGCTGCCAGGGTAAGGAGAAGGTTTGAGAAGGTGAGTAGGATGGGGACTGTCACAGGGCCAGGCAGAGTGATCTTCCAGATCACTGGAAGACCATGGTAACCAGCTCTATTCGACATGCAGTGGGGTTTTAAGCAAGAGAGTAATTTTTTTTTTTTTAAAGATCATTCTCGCTGTTTCCACAGAATATAAAAAAATACGTATTTTATATACTGTCCCTTTCACTGGACTGTACGTTTCTTAGCAGAGGGTACCAGGTGTTCACCATCTTGTCTGCAGAGCCTAGTGCAGTGCCTGGCGCCTGATACTGCAACACGAGAGCTTGCTGAATGAACAAATGAATGAACTTCTAATACCTCGACAGTGAGAAATAAGATGAAAAATGTTCCCTTGAGCCATCCTACTAGTCACAATTATTGTGTTTGACCCCTAAGCCATTTTACTGATCATAATTACCTTGTCTGACTCTCTACATAATTGATGAAAGCAGCCCGTGGAGTTTCAGACCATCAGGAAAGCACCAGAATGTGTTACTCTGGAAGCCAACTAGGCTGGAGAGTGTTAATAATACACGTTCATGAAGGTAACTGGCAAGAACTCACACATGTTAAGGGTTGCACAAAATGTTAACAGGGTTGCTTTATAAGACTATGGATTTTTTTCCCTAAAATTTCTTTATTATGCTTGTATTATTTTTAAATTGGTAAAATACTAAGAACCTAACCCGAGTAGATGGTGCTAGAAACGGTAAAACATCAAGTTGCTCAGGAAATGTATTGAAAATATTTCCCAAAGTATGCTTTTGCCTTAGGACAGGCATGCATCTCTGCCAATATTATAAATTAGGCAGATTAATGCCTGCATATTGATGGGAAGGGTGACCAGAGGACAGGACACCTGCTCCCATTATGATTAATCACTCATTTAACTCCACAGACAGAATCTTACTGCAGCCTCCCTCATGCTGCCTATGCCTCTGAAAACAAAAATATACTTACAAGGACTTCAGTTTCAACTGTGGGCCCACTTTCTCATGCATTTTGATCAGGCGGTTATTACTGTAAATGAACATCCCAGCTTGGCTTCGATTTTCTATGTTCACCCCAAAGATCAAGCACAGTGTCCTGGCTTTTTTTAATTCTCTGGCATTATATTTAGAAAAGTTAAAAAAAAATTATTAAATAAGAATATACAATTGATAAACTGCCAATAATTAAAATGGGAAGGTAAACATCAAAGAAACTATATATAAAATACCCAGGTATCTTGTTACTATATATAAACTACCCAGGGGAAATGTTACGTGGTCTAAGATGTATGTACACTGCAGCATTTTTGAAACATGATGATTTGACTTTTAAGATGTAGGTATTTTTAACACTCGATGTGATTTCTAACTTTCAGCATGTCCTCAAGCCTCTCAATATCCTATATAGATTAAAATGTGCCAAAAGATATTCTGTCGTTTTCTCTCCTCCTCCAAAATCAAAGGTAAATCAGAGTTAATAAGGCAAGTTTACAAGGGTAACAGACATGAGCTCCTGTTTT
The DNA here is from genome assembly GCF_029215605.1 of Mirounga angustirostris. Taxonomy (NCBI): domain Eukaryota; kingdom Metazoa; phylum Chordata; class Mammalia; order Carnivora; family Phocidae; genus Mirounga; species Mirounga angustirostris. The sequence goes on from NW_026991709.1 coordinate 54,849,940, forward strand.
TCGGACTCTGCCCTGTTATCTTATGTTTTATGTGACTTCTTTATTAAAAGTGTAAAAACAGAAATTGAGACACAGAAGAATATGATAGAAACAACTGCAGTAACAGGAGACTGCTTGGAGCCATGAAAAGTGCCTGGATGTAAGAACTGGAAAGATGGGGCGCCTGGGTGGCTCAGTCGGTTGAGCGACTGCCTTCGGCTCAGGTCATGATCCTGGAATCCCCGGATTGAGTCCCGCATCGGGCTCCCTGCTCAGCGGGGGGTCTGCTTCTCCCTCTGACCCGCTTCCCTCTTGTGCTCTCTCTCTCTCAAATAAATAAATAAAATCTTTAAATAAAAGAAACTTATTTTTAGGGTGCCTGGGTGGCTCAGTCGGTTAAGCGACTGCCTTCGGCTCAGATCATGATCCTGGAGTCCCTGGATCGAGTCCCACATCGGGCTCCCTGCTCGGCAGGGAGTCTGCTTCTCCCTCTGACCCTCTTCCCTCTCGTGCTCTCTGTCTCTCATTCTCTTTCTCTCAAATAAATAAAATCTTTTAAAAAAAAATCGGAAAGATGGAGCTGGCTTCAAATATAAGCTCATCTCTGCAATAACCATGTAATAACTATGTATGAGTCACTTCAACTGTCTGTCTCATCTGAAAAATGGGAATAACGCGTACATAGCCATTTGGGATGCTATGATGACTAAAAGAGAGAATGTTAAGTATAAACCTGCAACACAGTAGGTGCCTCACGAGCAATGTATTTTCCTCTCCCTATCAAGAATGGTAATATAATTCTTCCCCTCTACCCATCTTGTAGCTCTCCTCATTCCACAAAAATAGCCTTTTCTTCTCAAATTTATGATAACGTGCCATTATGACTGACATAACATGCTTACTGGACTGGTTAAATACATCTATCGTTAATGGACAAAGAAAAAGTCCTAGTTGTTCTTCTATGTAGACAGGATATACAGAGTACATTAGACTTTAAAGGAAGTTATTGACTTGGATTAACATAGTATATATATATATATATTTTAATTTTGTTTATTTCTGAGAGAGAGAGAATGACAGAGAGAGAGAATGAGAGGGGTGAGGACCAGAGGGAGAAGCAGACTCCCCGCTGAGCAGGGAGCCTGATGCGGAACTCGATCCCGGACTCCAGGATCATGACCTGAGCCAAAGGCAGTCGCTTAACCAACTGAGCCACCCAGGCGCCCCAACATAGTATATATTTTTTAAGCACATACATGTTGGGTCAAATATATACAAATCACACTTTTTCCCAAAAATGTACACTAAATATTAAATCCTTACTCTTCAATAAAAAAGAATACTGACTATGTAAGGGACCCCAAAACAGGGTGTTACATAATCACTCTGCAATAGTAAGTGGCATACTGATTGTCTTTAATTTTTAATTTTTTAATTTTTTAATTTTTATTTTTTTTAAAGATTTTATTTATTTATTTGAGAGAGAGAATGAGATAGAGACAGAGAGCATGAGAGAGGGGAGGGTCAGAGGGAGAAGCAGACTCCCCGCTGAGCGGGGAGCCCGATGCAGGACTTGATCCCGGGACTCCAGGATCATGACCTGAGCCGAAGGCAGTCGCTTAACCAACTGAGCCACCCAGGCGCCCTGTCTTTAATTTTTTTTTTTTAAAAAAAAGCATTTTGGGAGCACCCGGGTGGCACAGTTGGTTTAAGGGTCCAACTCTTGGTTTCAGTTCAGGTCATGATATCATGGTCGTGAGATCAAGCCTGGTGTTGGGCTCTGTGCTCAGTGGGGAGTCTGCTTGAGATATTCTCTCTCCCTCATGCTTTCTGTGTGTGTGTGTGTGTGTATGTCTCTCTCTCAAAATCAATAAATCTTTTAAAAAAACAATCATAAATTAAAAAGTATTTTGTTCTAAAAACAAGTTCATACCAACTAACTGGCATTGTTATTAATAAAATGTAGATCAATCACCTTTCATGCATATCAATGTAACTACAAACAATTCACCAACCAGATTTTTCTTTCTGGAAATCTTTAAAGAGGCCTTTGCTATGGAAACAGCCCAAGCATCCATCAATTGATGAATGGATAAAGAAGATGGGGTGTATTTATATATATACATACACACGTGTGTGTGTGTGTGTATGTATACACACACAATGGAATACTACTCAGGCACAAAAACAATGAAATCTTGCCATTTGCAACAACATGGATGGATCTAGAGGGTATAATGCTAAGTGACATAAGTCAGGCAGAGAAAGACAAATACCGTATGATTTCACTCATAAGTGGAATTTAAGAAACAAATGAGCAAAGGGGGAAAAAAAAGAGAGAGAGACAAACCAAGAAACAGACTTTTAACGATAGAGAACAAACTGATGGTTACCAGAGGGGTGGGGGTGGGGGAATGCGGGAAATAGGTGATGGGGATTAAGGAGTGCACCTGCTGTGATGAGCACAGGGTGATGTATGGAAGTGCTGAATCACTATATTGCACACCTGAAACTAATATAACATTGTATGTTAACTAACTGGAATTTAAATAAAAACTTTTAAAAAATAAAGAGGACTTTGCTTTTTAATGAAAATTTCTATGAGATTTATTTAGTATTTATTTTTATAAATGCATAGTTAACATTTCAAATTTCAGCTTTGAGGAAAGTTATGGTTATATAGCACTCCATAGTTCACAAAAGATAATTCTGTAAACTAGTAATACTTCCTTAAAAATCTGTTTCTCAAAGTTATCCCAGCTTTCAGAGTCTGACCTTACTTAGACAACACTGAATATTCTCAGTTTAACTTGTTTAACACCTGAGCTGGAGACCAAGTCAACTTTACAAATGTAAATAATGGTTTTGTAAGTTAGGCTTGCTATTTTTATCTTAACTATAGTGATATATTTATTTGAAACATTTTCAATTTTAAATTTTAAGCAGTACTAAAAGTGAAAAGAAATCAGGACCAACCCTCCAAAGGCTTGTATCTGCCAAAGGACACAGAGAAAGTAGTCAGCTGATCCTCTGGGCAGAGTTACTTCCTCAACTGGACACTGAGCTAATTTTTCACTCTGTATTCAGAAGTTTTAACATAATGTAAACACATGTATGCATGCAAATATATATTTTATAAATACTCTCAATGATTATGTGGTTGGGGGATTTTGACCATATTATGCTTAATATAATAAGATGTCATAGGCTGAGAAAGAGAAGTTATCACATTAACCACCAAATCTGTCTCCTCAGAAATCAGAATTTGTCTTATCAAAGTGCAGAGGATTCTGGTGAACGGAAAATCTTACATCTTACCTCTGTTTCTCTTTAAGAATCTTATGCTTTGCTTCTGCATCTTCCAAAGCTTTCTGTAATACGTCCTGGAGAAGTACATTTGGTTAGGAGAGAACATAATTCTATTAAATTAATGAAAGCTGAGCTGATATTTATTATCCTATTATCCAAATGTTTCACAAGGGTAATAGTGATAGGTCACATTGCCTAATGCAACTGTGCCATGGTAGACAATAAATACTTGTTAAATGATTCAGCTGCAGTAGCTAAGAGACACACCAAATCCTAGCCCACGGTTCTCTTTTTGCACATATTCCAATGTTCTCTCTCTGCCTTTTAGAAAAGAGCCATTGCTCCCTATAAGATCACACTGGCTTTCACACAAATTACACAAAAGCTTAGCAAAGCCTGAGTTTTGACTGTGAGAACAATGACAAAAAATGCTAAATCATGTGATCAATCACTAAAGCTTCTTCAGGAAAAACAAAGTTGCTATTAAAAACTTTTGTCAGTCACCATAAGAAAATGTCTCCTTTATATCAAGTTCCAGATACCCCGAATACTCCCCAAGCTGTCCCTTTATAGGACAGCCCAACCCTAGGATTTCTCCCTTTCAGAGTACCTCAATACCAATGCCCACCTCTCTTTCTTATCTTGTCTTTTAATTTGATCTACTGGCTCATTCACTGCCCTATCTCTTGTATGCTCTCTCTAACCAGGAGAAAAAAAATAATGCATTGTTATTATTTCACAAATAACAACAGATTTTTAATGTGCTCCATCCACCTGATGTGAAAGTTGGGCATCTCATTTGGTGAGTATACCACTCACTGAACATTATTTTCACTGACTTTAAAGTAAAAGCAAATGGTAAAATGATTGGTATTTCACTTCACATGCAACCACTCAACTGCCTCGAGGAATTTAAGAGGTTGGAAGCCAAGGTCATTCTGCTTTGCTCTCTTTGCTGAGCAACAAAGCAAGGTGGTCAAACACTTCCCCATCCCTCCTGTCAATGCACTCAGAACACAGAGCAAAGAGGCAGTGAGAAGTTAAGGATAAGGCAAGAAGAAAGCAGGGTCCTGACCCATTAGAGTCTGTTTCTCTTGTCTCTCAAATACATAAAGCCAAGGAAATTGATTTCTTTGTGACAAAATTTAAAAAACTTAAGCCTTTCTCTAAAAATCAGTAACAGTAAGATAGGTCTATGTTTACCTTAAAATAATAATTGAAAAGAAAAAAAGTTAGAGAATTTGGGGAAAGCCATAGGTAACTTTGGGGCATTACCAGGTGCCACCCTTTGATTTCATTCCCTATTCATGATCTTTAGATATGAGAGAGCTCTGTATCAGACACAGCCCTTGTCCTTGAAAGTTCAAGGGCAAACCACAGAAAGAATTCATATACTGAGTCTGCAGAAAAGAATGAAGGAAAAGTGAAGTGAGGCATTTTTTTCTCCCTATACCTTGGTATTCCTTTATATACAAGCAAATAAAAGGTTGCTTCATAATTCACCACATTTTTGGTAAAAGCTGCCAAACTTATAACTCATGTCCTGCAGCAATATTCTTTTCCTTAGTTGCCATACATTATAATTAATAATAATAGTCCTTTATAACCTATCTTACTCATGGGCGTATTGCAAGGATTACAGAAAATGTTTATGAATTGTGTGGAGCAACTCATAAGAAAAGAGTTTTGTAAGCTGGAAGTACTGTTATTAATATTCATAATTATAGCACATAATTCCTAGCACCAGAAAAAAGGATGGCTTATTAGTCTTCTCCTTGCTTTCCCCATTTATTCAGGTCTGTAGGGAGCAATAATTTGAAAAGATATTTTCAAGGAAACTTGATAGGCTAGTTTTTTCTGCTAGTTTTTCATTATTTTCTCCTTTTCTCTTATTACTTTTCATTTTAAAGAAATGAGCTACGGTACTTGTCCCCACTGTTCCAAATTCACCCCACGTTGCTTATCTTTGCTCTCAGACTCAGCCTTCTCTCACTGCTGACGCTTCTCTCCTTTCTCTGCACGCCTCTGTTCTGTTTACCTGGATGAAAATCAGCTTAAGCTTCCGAGCTTGTCTGTGTTTATAAGCTTAGGAAGTAAATGATAAGAGACAACTGTGCACAGGAAAAAGCAAAGGACACTTTACCATTTAAGAAGACTATGTGTCATACCTTGGCAGAAGACAAAGAAGTCTTGTCAGGCCGGTTTACTGTGACTTGTGCCTCTTTCAACACGAGTTCGGCTGGAAGCAGAAGCAAGATAATTATAACACCAGGAAATTCTTTCAAGCAATTTTAAATGAGTGTTATATATATGTACACACACACACACACACCTTATGGCTGTGACCAGTGAGAATGGCTTATAGACAATAATCTCAGAAAATCCTATATTTCTTCCATAGCTCTCACACCTGCCCGGTGGAGGCAGCCACACTGGGCTTCCTCTTAGACATTACAGTTGACAGGGCATAACTTTATACATACAAATTAAAGAGTTACGACTGAATGTTTGGCTGACTGAAAACTCTCTAAAATCCATGAAATATAGATTAAAGTTATTCCTTGCTCCTGGACCACTGGGAAAGCATGGCTTTGTCCTCATTGTGTGTGGCGGGGAGGGAGTAGTGAATGTGTAGAACATTCCTTCTTAAAGTACATGTAATGCTAGTCTCTAAAATGATCTAACTCAGCATCATGCCAACCAGAATTTCTTATATCGATATACATCAATCTCGTTCCAAGTGTGTACTTGGAATAATAGACAGTAAATAATAAGATATAGCAATATATGTTATAATAATAAATAACACCATAATTAAACAAAGCTAGAGATAGAAAAATTATGAAGTTCCTGAGAGGCAGAAATTTGATTAACTGTGGTCATTCCTACAATGCTAGAACAGTACATATCTCAGAATATGTGCACATACCAATCTTGACTGCTTCTTCTGCCTTCTTAACTTCATTTTTAAATGCTCCTTTAAAAGAAGATGTGACATATAGATACTTTCTGAAAAGAAAAAAGAAAGAACATAATCAAGTCAGATTATCATTTTTAAGTACATAATACTTGGAGAATATTCTTCAGGAAGAATATATACTCAGATATATATAATTTTTAAGAAAGATACATAGAATAAGTTGCATCCAACTGATAAACCAGCAAATTTTATACCTAGGAAGAAATTCCTTGCCTTTTAATACTTGGCAATTTTGCTTTAGTAAGGGAACTTCAGGAGAGAGATAACAAAATTTCTGCCCATACAAATGTTCATTTATACATATAAAATAGGATAATTTTCTTAAAAAGAAAAATTTCTACATAACAGATCCATTATCAGAGCTTCTAGTTAATATATATAACCCTCTTACTCAGGTCATAGACACTGGATAAACCAGTTCTCCCAGTCCCAAACAGCTATCTTTAACTAAAATGTTCAGAAACACACATTATCATTTTAAACTACCAAAACACACTTTCTATTTTATTGCCCAAGAAGCTTGTTTTCAAAGCCTGTTACTTTAGTGAGAGCAATGGTACTCTAGAACAATCAAGGAAAAGGAATAAACAAATAAATACATTAAAAACAATTATATGTTACCTTATCTGTATACCTCATTCTGTAACTTTTGCCTTTTACCCCTATAGACCCTGGAGCTCACCATTCTCTGATACCTTCCATGTTTAGAAAGGTTCAGCCAGAGATGGAGAGAGACCTGCAGGTCATCCCTGGAAGCCAAAATGTCTTCAGACATCTAAAAAGAGGCATTTGCTCAGGCAGAGGGAGAGTCTAAATCTATATGCCCCTGGGGCACCTGGGTGGTTCAGTTGGTTAAGCATCTGACTCTTGATCTGGGCTCAGGTCATGATCTCAGGGTCTTGGGATCAAGCCCTGCATCAGGCTCACTGCTCAGTGGGAAGCCTGCTTCTCCCTCTCCCTTTGCCCCTCCCACTGCTCTTGCACGTGCTCTCTTTCTCTCTCAAATAAAATCTTAAAAAAAGAAAAAAGAAAAAAGAAAAAGAAATAAGTAGCAAGATAAATTCCTTTTCTTAAGGCTCTGAAGGATTTGTAGAAGTTTGTCCAGTTACCTACATGAAAAGGCTTAAATGTTAAAAAATAAATGTCATCCTATATTCATCTACTTCGATGGTTTAATGAACAGCTCAAGTTATAATAACTAGTCTCTTTATGACTAATTTTAATGTTCATTTTCCGATGAAATTATGGTTAACCACAAGAAAGGAACACCCACAAAATCTAAGGTAAAGTAATTCTCAGTTTTTTCCCTTAATTTTCTTTTAAAATGAACATTATTCATTTAAGTCATAACCAAGGTATATTCCAAATCCAAATTTCTATTACACTTAGAAAACAGCAAAACCTAGGTTTAGAAGTAAAAAATTATTGGTCTCTAATTACTGGAATTACCATTTTTTAAAAATCACATATTAATCACATAATTAATCTGGTATGAATCACTCATTTTAAATAATTTTTTAAATAAAGTGAAATTAAGGAGAAACTTTGAACAATGAAGTGATCCTTTAAAAATGCTATAAACTATTCAAGCATTTTATAGACTCTGTGTTTATAGCCCTAGAAAGTAAAAGTGTCACAGAAGGTGCCAACTACGCATTAGTGCTTAATTTTAAACAGCAAACACCAGCACAACATGTGCTTCCTTCGTAGTCTGCATCACTGAGGCAAACTGGTCCCAGATAATCCAGAACATCTCAGATGATCTGCATACTTTCACAATTTAAACTTTACAATTGTTCATAACAATTCTAAAAAGTTAACAAAGAAATATATGTACTTGTGGAAATTCAGTGTAATGAATCTGCCCATCCTCATAAGGGAAGAATTTTTGGTCAATCTGCATCCATAATCAGGAGTCTACCTCAGCTGGACACTTCTAATTTTTCCTACTGGTGGACTCTTGCCTTTAAAATAAAAATGCCTTTAAAAGCCAGAGCAATGCATGCCCTGGGGGATGAGGGAGAGAATCTATCCAGCTGTTTATTCCTCCTTCCTTGCTGCTGAGGGCAGGGGAAGGGCCTCTGGGCCTCCAGTTCCTCAGGGATTAGAACTCTTTCCAAACCCATCTCCCAAACTTCACCTTTACTCGACACTTCTGCCCCTGATGCTCAGCTGCAGCCTTCACCCCCATACTATTTCTGCCTTCTCTCTAAACCACCGTGTTCTGCCACATTTTAGGCCTTCACTCTCCCTCACCCATTTCACCTTTTATCTCCCTGTTTTTTTCCATCAATGAAGTTGCATTCAAATATTTGATGTTCACTTTCTACATAAAACAATTTATTGAAGACTTTCTTCTGAAGGAGTTGAAAAAACAAAAGGTCAATGAAAATATTGAGAGAAATGAAAACTAAGACAATATAAATGTTTTGCTCCTTAGAGTGGTAAAAATGAAAAAAAGAAAATATTGTTAATAACAAGTGTAGATTTGGAACCAGACAAAAGGGCACTTGGTGTAAGAATAAATTGGGTCAACAAAACCAAAAGACGACCGACAGAATGGGAGAAGATATTTGCAAATGACATATCAGATAAAGGGCTAGTATCCAAAATCTATAAAGAACTTATCAAACTCAACACCCAAAGAACAACTAATCCAATCAAGAAATGGGCAGAAGACAGGAACAGACATTTTTCCGAAGAAGACATCCAAAGGGCCAACAGACACATGAAAAAGTGCTCAACATCGCTCAGCATCAGGGAAATCCAAATCAAAACCACAATGAGATATCACCTCACACCAGTCAGAATGGCTAAAATTAACAAGTCAGGAAACGACAAATGCTGGCAAGGATGCAGAGAAAGGGGAACCCTCCTACACTGTTGGTGGGAATGCAAGCTGGTGTATCCACTCTGGAAAACAGTATGGAGGTTCCTCAAAAAGTTTAAAATAGAGCTACCATACGACCCAGCAACTGCACTACTGGGTATTTACCCCAAAGATACAAATGTAGGGATCCGAAGGGGTACGTGCACCCCGATGTTTATAGCAGCAATGTCCACAATAGCCAAACTATGGAAAGAGCCAAGATGTCCATCGACAGATGAATGGATAAAGAAGATGTGGTATATACATACAATGGAATATTATGCAGCCATCAAAAAAACTGAAATCTTGCCATTTGCAACGACGTGGATGGAACTAGAGGGTATTATGCTAAGCGAAATAAGTCAATCAGAGAAAGACATGTATCATATGACCTCACTGATATGAGGAATTCTTAATCTCAGGAAACAAACTGAGGGTTGCTGGAGTGGTGGGGGGTGGGAGGGATGGGGTGGCTGGGTGATAGACGTTGGGGAGGGTATGTGCTATGGTGAGTGTTGTGAAATGTGTAAGACTGATGAATCACAGCCCTCTACCTCTGAAACAAATAATACTTTATATGTTAAAAAAAAAAAGAAGATAGTAGGAAGGGAAAAACGAAAGGGGGGAATCAGAGAGGGAGACAAACCATGAGAGACTATGGACTCTGAGAAACAAACTGAGGGTTCTAGAGGGGAGGGGGGTGGAGGGATAGGTTAGCCTGGTGATGGGTATTAAAGAGGGCACGTATTGAATAGAGCACTGGGTGTTATATGCAAACAATGAATCATGGAACACTACATCAAAAACTAATGATGTATGATGATTAACATAACATAATAAAATAAAAATTAAAAAAAAGAATAAATTGGGTCTTCTTTTTTGAGGGCAAATTAATGGTGCACCCATCAAAATTAATGGTGTACCTATCTTCTAACTCAGAAATTTACTTCTGTAGTCTGTTCCATAGAAATAATGGCATATTAGCATAAATATACATCTGACCAATGATGCCCAATCATGTCCAGTTTAGCGCTGTAACAATCAAAACTCTAAAAATCTTAAATATATACAGTAAAGTTAAATAAGCCATAGAGTACTATATAATACATTTTAAAAATGACTGAGAAAGGTCTCCAAGAGATAATTTTTAAGTGAAAAGAGCAAGCTGCATATGAATTTTATGTTTTAAAAAAGAATTCTATGTATAAATGTGTTTGTGCACACATGCATGTATGTATGTAAATGTGTGTAAGACAATCTGGAAGAGTATTTACTAAACTTCTAGCAGAGGTTCCCATTTGGGGAGATTATGGATTGCTAGAGCACAGAGTGAATGAAAACTGGCAAAGGGAGATTTTAGTTATTTGATTTTTTCCCCAATAATCTAACTGTATTTGAATTTTTATTAATTTCACACTTTTAAGAGCAAAATAGTACTCCTCCCCCTCAAGAGAAATAAAAATATGAAAACACAGAGTAATTTTTAAGGTTTTATGTTGCAGATGTATAGAGTATAGCATAATAAAGCATTCTGAGTGACTATTTCAATCATAACCACCAGCATAAATTAGAACTTTTATTAGCATTAATATTCACATGTACAAAATTTGTGAAAGACATTTTAGCTAATACAAAATATAGCATTTTAAGTTTCTGAGTTGGTTAAACAGACTACAAGAAAACTACAGTTCCTAACTTTTACAAAACGCAGAAAATATTAGCCCATGGTTAACTATGTTGCAGTATTCATGGTCATATTTATTCCCTTTTTTAAAAATTATGTGAGTTTATCTGGTTTAGTCATACTATAAAATAGTTATAGTCCTTAATTATTCATCAAAACATGTAATGAGGCATGATCAAAAATTTTCTGGCCTTATAATGTTGATAGCTAGACCTGGATGTCAAATGGACCACTCAAATTTAGTACGTCCACAATGAGTAGACAGAACCCCATCCACCATCCCTCTTCCCCCCCTACCCAGCATCTTCCCTATCATTCCTAAGATTCTGCTCAGGAAAAAAAACTTAGACGTCATCCATGACTCCTCATTTCCTCTCCACTCCACATCCAATCCATCAGCAGTTCTTGCTGGCTCTGTCTTTACAGCGTATCTGTAATCTGAACTCTCACTCCTCATGACTCCACCACTACCACTCCAGGTCAGGCCACAGTCATTTCTTACCTGGAATACAGGAATGGTAGCCTACGTCAACTCCCTTCCTCCTTTCTTGTCTCATAAAATCAATTCTCCACTCAGCAGCCAGAATAACTTTTTTAAAACATAGATCAAGTAATGCTGCTTTTTCTCAAAACTCTTTACATTCTCAATGCAACCACTTCTTGCCATGCTGCTCAAGGCCCTACAGGATCTGCCCCCATCTACCTCTTCTCTTCCCCATCACCGTGCTCTAGCTATACTTGCCTTCTTACCCTACCTTTACACTTAACTCTCCTCTCTTCCTGGAGACATCTTCCCATAAAGTTCTTGCATGACTCACCGTGGTATCCACCCTCCAAGACGACCTCTAAGCAATTACCCCCCCAGTATTCATGCCTTTGTGTAGTGCCCTCCCACACTGAATCCAGGCTGGCCAGTGTGACCAAAAGAACATGGCAGAAGTGATGGTATGTGACTTTTGAAGCTAGGTTCTAAAAGATGGCAGTTTCTACTTTGTTCTCTTGAATTACTCACTCTGGTAGAAGCCTGTCCCTTTGCCATGAAAACACTCAGGAAGCCCTGTGCAGTGGCCCCTTTAAAGAGGAACCAACCTGCCAGCCATGTGAGTCAGCCACCTTGGAAGTGTATCCTCTAGTTCCCCTCAAGCCTTCAGGAACCCCAGCCAAAATGTCTCAGCAACTTCATGAGGGATCCCAAGATTAAAGCACCCAACGGAACCACTCTCCAATTACTGACCTATAGAAACTGAGGAATAACTAATGGTTACTTTTAATAATAAGCCACTAAATTGGGGGGTGATATGTTATACAAGGGCAGATAACACATTCACTCTCTCAGTTTATTCAGCTCTCTGCTCAAAGGTTACTTACTTAGAACTAACCCCTTTCCTTGATTTCCTATCTAGAACAGTTATCCGACACCTCCCCTCTAGCTCTTTATTTCCTGACCTACGTTGTTTCTTTTCGTAGAACTTAGAATTACCCACTGTTTTATTCATTTTTTATTTATTGTTCGCCTATTGTTTTTTCTCCATTAGAATGTAAGCTTTATGAGGACAGGAATTTTCTGTTGTTGCTTGTGCTGAATCCCAAATGCCTACGACATTGCCGCGCATAGGGTTGTCATTCCATCCACCTGTCATTATTCATTTGTACAGTAACAACTAATGTTTAATGTTTATTTGCGAATATGTCGAGAACTGCACTGAGTATTTTCATGTTTAAAACAAAACCTATTTTTATTTCAATCCTCACCACAACCCTAAGTGGCAGAGGAATTCCCAGTGCACAGTGGGGAAGAGCCAGGTTTAAGCCATTGCCAAAGGTCCACAAATAGTAAATGACAAAATCAAAACTCAGATCCAGGTTTGGCTGATCCAAATTTTGTTTGCAACTACTACCATATACCAAAAGATTAAATAATTACGATTATACAAATTCATGAAGGGACACATAAGATGCACAATTTGCAAAAGAGATACTTTTAAAGTATTACTAGTCTATTTAGGTGGGTGGGATGTGAGGGGGTAGGACGCATCCCCCCAAAATTGAAAGACCATCCAACAAGCATAGTATTGCAGAGTAGTCAACAACAAACCATAAACTTAGTGTCCCTGAATAATTTAGAAAGAACCATGCTGCTCCTATGAAAGCTCAGGATGACTCCAATTCCATGTCGTTTGGGCTCCTTTCAGTGTTATGGGTCTATGGCAAAACAGTTTTAATGAAGAATGAAGATCTTCAGACACTTTAGCTCTGTCTCCCTTAAAGAGCTTTCAAAAGTGACCATTTTACAACTGTCTTTAGACCTAATGTGCAGAGATAATAATGCCTGTATAAATCTGAGAGCTATCTCTCTACTAAAGCTGAAGAATTCAAAGCCAAAGAAAATCAGTACTGTTTGCTGCCTAAAATCAAGTAACATGGCCATATATTGTCTGTATTATACAAATAAACAATATTTAAGACTTCAAGAAATACAGACTTAGAAAACCTTTAAGTTGAAAAAGACCTGAGAAATCACCTAGCTAAAATTCTTCCGAAAGTAATAATTTCTTCTATAATCTAGACTCTTCCAGGGGCAAATCTGTCCTCATCTTGGGTGGGATTACCTTCCACTGTTAAAGAGCATGAATTTTATTAATCTCATGCCACACTCAATGGCCCTCTCTGAGTTGCTATACCTCGTGCCATGTGTGTCTGAAGAAACTAAACTTGGTGTCCTGGACACACTAGATTAGTATTCTGGGTATTAAATCTTCTCCTAGGTAGACCAGACTGATTGGTGTTCCACCACAGGAAGTTACATGAGCAACTGGTATGTCTTGTTCCCAAACTCTGTCCAATAGGGAAGTTTTGAATTTGATGGCAGAAAACCTACTCTTAGAGAAGCAAGTGCTAGGTACAACCAGCAGACAATGCTGAGGAGAGCCTGGCTGTATCCAGAGCAACACTGGGCTGCTATTTCTTTTCTCCAGAACACTTCTCCTGGAAGCAATGAGTCAAAGGTGGCAGTGAGGCAGGTGTCATGGCTCTGTTCACTTGACTTCTCTGAATATCCTTATACTAAACACCAATGGAAAAAGGTAATCTGTGTCTTTTCCTTGCAAAAACAACCCAACACAGTCATCCTGCTGAGCTAGACTAGCTCTGTCTTCAACTTCTATCTAGCCATCCAAGTTCTGCCCTCTGGAGTTCCAGCTATCACATGATAAGGCTAACACATTTTCATTCAGGCCCTTCTCTCCTCCATAAAATGATGGTCAATTCTATCAATGACCCCCTACCAAGAAGTTCATTTCCTGTAAGCTAGTAAATCCATGTCCCTCCCAAAGCATCCCCATCTGAACATGGCCCTCCAGACATGGTGTAAGCAGGATATGGTTTATCAGTACTATCACCATCTTGTTCTGCTAAGTTCCATAAACATTTTTATCAACTCTGTCTCACTATCAGCTTATCCTAAGCTTGTGGTCAATTATGACATCTATGCTTTTTATTTTTTTCCATATAAATCACTTTTAAGTCCATGCTTATACGATAGATTTTTTAAACCTAAACTCAGGTCTGTACATTAGTTATACCACATTTATCTTCAACTCTTTCATATCTTGTTTCTGTATGCCTAATGGAAGATATTCCTCTTAGTTCAGGGTCTACTATGAATTCAAACATGTTTGTTTTTTATCCAAGTTACTGATAAAAAATATTGAACAGAATATGATCAAGGAAGGAAACCAATGATATGACACCAAAAATTCCTATCTAGTCCTCTTCTGAACTTGTTAGAGATCCTGGGATAAAAGTAACTAAAGCAACTGTAATTTTACCCACAAGAATAAAACCCAATATTCTTTTTTCTGTTTGCTATAAAAATACAGAAAATGACTAACCACAAAGTATAGCCATGTATTCTTATAAATAATACTTCAGTGTTCATTTCTAGAAGTTTATTAGAGCCTGGGTGACCAAAGTGGACAAAGTATTTAATCACTTTTTAATAACTTTACATGCCCCTACTTTGATCATTTCCAGCTCCAGCTCCAATTTGTTCTGATGCAGCCATGCGAGCTATAATGCCTTTCAGGAAAGAAAGGAAAGGGAAAAGGGAAAAGGGAAAAGGGAAAAGGGAAAAGGAAAGGAAAGGAAAGGAAAGGAAAGGAAAGGAAAGGAAAGGAAAGGAAAGGAAAGGAAAGGAAAGAAAGGGTTAACCCACTAGGGATGAGATAACATGGAGGAACTGTATAATTTCTTACACAAAAATTCTGCCTCCAGAGAACCTGTGAGGGACGTTATATGCAAGTAAATTTGGCAGAGAGACAGGTAAGCCTAAAAGATAAAGCTATAAAGAATTAAATCTGTCCACACCGTAAATACCAAATATCAGATTTGACAGTTTATCAGAATCCCAAAGGAAATTTGGCAAAGGTGCTGGCCTCCTTAAATATCTTCTACAGAACAAAATAAGCATTTATACTATCTCTACTTCCTAGTAACATATACCTGAGAATATCACTTTGAAAGGTGAATAACAAACATACTAGAGCGGGAAAGAGCTATCACTCAATACCAGTAATTCAGGTAGATGAAATTCCATTTACTATAATTCCCTGAAAAATAGAGACAAATCCACATTTTCCTTTGGCTTAAACCATTTTTTACCCAAACTTACTAGGAGAGAAATAATTTAATTTGAAAAGATCAGCTCTATTGATTGATCCAGGAGACCCTTGGTACTTTCCAGAAGAATAAGACTGATGGAAAGGATGCATCACTTTGATATGAACTGGGAAACAAGTAGAAGATTTATAAAGAAAGTCTCGGGCATGATATACTTCACTTTTCAACTATGATCTGCAGTATAATCAGAAATCAAAAGTAAAGCAGGGAGACAGTCCAAGATGGTAGTATAGGAAGACCCTGATCACCTCCTCCCATGGATATACTGAATCTATACCTACATATAAAGCAATTTCTCCTGAAGAAGAACTGACAGCTGACTGAAACAGCTTCTGCACAACAAACACTAGAGGGACCATAGACAAAGGTTAGAGAAAGAGAGACAGTGACAATGGGAATCCCCCCCCCCCCCATGTGGCAACCTGCAGCAGGGAGGGATATCACTGAGAGTCCAGTGCACAGACTCACTCACCCTGTGGCACAGTGAAAAAAGAACAGTTTAAAGGGCAACAAGACTAAAAGTGAAGGAAATCCGTTTACAAACCTTAGAGCATCTACCAAATGGGTGGAAACTCCTGGTACCTCTCCAAGGTCATAGGTACCTGGATGAGCACCCCTCCACCTGGATAGCACAATAGAAGCAGGATTCAGGTACTCTAGCCAGCCTACTAGGGTGTGTGTCCCAGGCCCCTGGCCCATACCAGCTTCAGCCATGGGCCCCAAGGCAGCTCCAACATGCTCTGGGACCTGCCCAGCCTTTGCCTGATCCAACCACCCTTCCAAGGCAGCCCTGGCATGGCACACCCCAGCCCACAGCCTTCCAGCTGGCCTTTCAAAGCCACACCTACACAAGGCCACTACTTCAAAACCTGGAGAGACAGCTGTTCCATATAATTCATAGAAATAAACACAGAAAGTCAAACAAAATGAGGAGACAAAGGAGTACATTCCAAATGAAAGAACAAGATAGGGGCGCCTGGGTGGCTCAGTCGTTAAGCGTCTGCCTTCGGCTCAGGTCATGATCCCAGGGTCCTGGGGTCGAGCCCCGCATCGGGCTCCCTGCTCAGCAGGGAGTCTGCTTCTCCCTCTCCCATTCCCCCTGCTCGTATTTCCTCTCTCGCTGTGTCTCTCTCTGTCAAATAAATAAATAAATAAAATCTTTAAAAAAAAAAAAAGAAAGAACAAGATAAAACTCCAGGAAAAAAACTCTAATAAAACAGAGATAAGTAATTTATCCGATCAAGAATTCAAAGTAATGGTCATAAAGATGCTCACTGAACTCAAGAGACACACAGTGGGAATTTCAACAAAGAGTTGGAAAATATAAGAAACATAAGAAAATATAAGAAAGAACCAGAGTTGAAGAATATAATAACTGCAATGAAAAAATACACTAAAGGGAAGTCAACAGCAGACTAAATGATACAGAAGAATGGATCAACAAACTGAAAGACAAAATAGTAGAAACCACCCAATCAGAACAGCAAAAAGAAAAAAGAACTTTTAAAAATGAGGATAATTTTAAAAACCTCTGGGACAATATCAAGTTTACTAACATTCACATTACAGGAGGCCCAGAAGGAAAAGAGAAAGGAACAGAAAATTATTTGAAAAAATAATGGCTGAAAACTTCCATAACCTGGGGAAGAAAGCACAGAGAGTCCCTTGCAAGATGAACCCAAAGCAATTCACAGCAAGACAGATAACTAACATGGCAAAATTTAAAGACAAAGAGAGAATATTAAAGGCCACAAAAGAAAAATAGTCACATACAAGGGACATCCCATAAGGCTATCAGCTGATTTTTCAGGAGAAACTTCGCATGCCAGAAGAGAGTGGCAGGATATATTTAAAGTGCTAAAAGGAAAAAACCTACAACCAAGAACACTCTACCTGGCAAGGTTATAATTCATAATTGAAGGAGAGACAAAGTGTTGAAATGTTAAAGGGTTTTCCTTAAGTGTAAAAAGAAAAGACCATAACTTGAAATAAGAAAATATATGTAAGAAAAAAATCTCATTGGTAAAGGCAAATATATAGTAAGGCAGTGGATTAGCCACTTTAAAAAAACAGTATGAAGGTTAAAAGACAAAAATAGTAAAATCAACTATAACTACAAGAAGTAGTTAAGGGGATACACAAAATAAAAAGTAGTTAAGGGGATACACAAAATAAAAAGATATAAAATATGCTATCAAAACAAAACATGGGAGGCGGGTAGAAATGAAGTGCTTATAGAATGCATTCAAATTGAAGTGACCATCATCTTGAAATAGCTACGTATATAAACCAATGTGTGTGTGTATAGATAGATAGATAGATAGATAGATAGATAGATAGATAGATACATAGATAGATGGCTTATGGTAACCATAAAACCTGCAATAGAGACACAAAAAATAAAGATAAAGGAACCAAAACGTAACACTAAAGAAAATCATCAAACCACAAGGGAAGAGAGCAAGAGAAAGAGGAAAGAACAGAGAAGAATTACAAAAATAACCAGAAAACAACTAATAAAATGGCAATAAGTACATACCTATCAATAATCGCTTTAAATGTTAATGGACTAAATGCTCCAATCAAAAGACAGAGTGACTGAAAAGATAAAACAAAAAACAAACAAACAAACAAAAACATCTAAATGCTGCCTACAAAAGACTCATTTCAGACCAAAAGACAGATACAAACTGAAAGTGAAGGGATGGTAAAAGATATACAATGCAAATGGAAACAAAAAGAAAACTGGACTACAATACTCATGTCAGAAAAATAGACTTTTAAACAAAGGCTGTAACATAAGACAAGGAAGGTCATTACATAGTAATAAAGGGGGTCAACCTAAGAAGAGGATATAACATTTGTAAATATTTAAGCACCCAACACAGCTGCACCTAAATATATAAAAGCAAATATTAATAGAAATAAAGGGAGAAATTGACAGCAATACAGTAATAATAGAAGACTTTAATACCCCACTTACATCGATGGATAGATCATCATACAGAAAATCGGTTAGTAAACATTGGTCTTAAGTGACATATTAGACCAGATGGACTTAATAATATACAAAGAACATCTCATCCCAAAGAGAAGAATACACATTCTTTTCAACTGAACATAGAACATTCTCCAGGACTGATCACATTTTAGGCCACAAAACAAGTCTCAATAAATTCAAGAAGACTCAAATTATATCAAGCATCTTTTCTGATCATAAGGGTATTAACCAGAAATTAATTACAAAAAGAAAACACACAAAAATATGAGTCAATGAAGAAATCAGAGAGGAAGTTTTAAAATACCTTAGGACAAATAAAAATGAAAACTCAACTTGACAAAATCTATGGAATGCACCATATGTAGTTGTAAGGGGGAAGTTCACAGTGATACAGGACTACCTCAAGAAACAAAAAAATCCCAAATAAACAATCCAACTATACACCTAACGTAACTAGAAAAAGAAGAACAAATGAAACCCAAGTTAGTGTAAGGAAGGAAATAATGAAGATCAGGGTGGAAATAACTGAAATAGAGATTTAAAAAAACAATGGAAAAGATCAATTAAACTAAAAAGTTTTTTTGAAAAGATAAACAAAATCAATAAACCTCTAGCCAGATGTCAAAAAGAGAGAGAGGAAAAGGGAGAGAAAGAGGACCCAAATAAATAAAATCAGAAATGAAAATTGAGAAGTTATCACTGATACAACAGAAATACAAAGGATCAGAAGAGACTACAACACACAATTATATGCCAATAAATTGGAAAACCTAGTAAAAATAAATTTCTAGAAACCCACAAACTTCCAGACTGAATCATAAAGAACAGAAAATCTGAACAGATTACAAGTAATGAAATTAAATCAATAATTTTAAAACTCTAAAAAACAAAAGTCCAGGACCAGACAGCTTCACAGGTGAATTCTACCAAACATTTAGAGTTAGTACCTATCTTTCTCAAATTATTCCAAGAAATTGAAAAGGAAGGAATGCTTCCAAACTCATTTTGTGAGGCCAGTATTACTCTGATACCAAAACCAGACAAAAAAACACCACCAAAAAAGAAAATTGCAGGCCAGTATATCGCTGTTGAACATAGATGCAAAAGTCCTCAACAAAATATCAGCAAACCAAATTCAAAAATACATCAAAGGATCATATACCATGATCAAGTGGGATTTATGCCAGGGATGCAAGGATGGTTCAATATCCACAATTCAATCAATGTAATACACAATGTTAATAAAACAAAGGATAAAAATCAGATGATCACCTCAATAGATACAGAAAAAAGCATCTGACAAAATTCAACATCTATTTACAATAAAAATTCTCAACAAAGTGGGAAGAAACATACCTCAACATAAAAAAAGGACAAACCCACAGGCAACATCATAGTTAATGGTGAAAAGGTAACATCTTTCCCTGTAAGATTAGGAACAAGACAAAGATGCCCACTCTCACCACCACTTTTATTTAACATAGTACTGGAAGTCCTAGCCACAGCAATTAGGCAAGGAAAAGAAATAAAGACATCCATATTAGAGAGAAAAAAGTAAAACTGTCACTATTTACAGATAACATACTACATATAAAAAAACGTAAAGAGATCACCAAAAGACTATTAGAACTAATATATGAATTCGGTAAAGCCTCAAGATACAAAATTAACATACAGAAATTGGCTGTGTTTCAAAGGGAAAAAGAGGGAAAGAGAGAAAGAGAGAGAAACAAAGAAATAGACTCTTAACCATAGAGAACTGATGGTTACCAGGGTGGGGGGGGTTGGGTTAAATACGTGATGGGGATTAAGGAGTGCACTTCTTGTGATGAGCACTGGGTGATGTATGGAAGTGTTGAATTGCTATATTGTACACCTGAAACTAATACAACAGTCTAAAATTAATTAATTAAACAAAGAAGTTGGCTGCATTCCTATATGCTAATAATGAGCTATCGGAAAGAGGAATTAAGCAAACAATTCCATTTACAACTGCACCAAAAAGAATAAAATACCCAGAAATAAATTTAAACCATAAGGCACTGATGAAAGAAACTGGAGAAGACAAAAATAAATGGAAAGATATCTCAATGTCATAGACTGGAAGAATTAATATCATTAAAATGTTCATACCACACAAAGCAATCTACACATTCACTGCAATCCTCATCAAAATAAAAATACCAATGACATTTTTCACAAAACTAGAACAAAGAATCCTAAAATTTGAATGGAACCACCCCAAATAGCCAAAGCAATTTTGAGGGGAAAAAACCAAGCTGGAGGTCATGCTTCCAGATTTCAAATATACTGCAAAGCTATGATAATCAGAATAGTATGGTTCTGGTATGAAAACAAACACACAGATCAATGGAAAGGAATAGAGAGCCCAGAAATAAACTCATACATATATGGTCAATTAATCTATGATAAAGGAGGCAAGAACATACAATGGGGAAAATACAATCTCTTCAATAAATGGTGTTGGGAAAACTGGACAGCTACATGTGAAAGTATGAACTGGATCACCATCTTATACCGTATACAAACATAAATTCAAAATGGATTAAAGACTTGACCCTAAAACCTGAAACCATGAAACTCCTAGAAGAAAACATAGATGGTAAGCTCTTTGGCATTGGTATTAGCAATATTATTTTAGAACAGTCTCAACAAGCAAGGGCAACAAAAGCTAAAATTAATAAATGAGTTTATATCAAACTAAAAAGTTTTTGTACAGCTAAGGAAGCCATGAAGAAAATGAAAAGGCAACCTACTGAATGGGAAAAGATATTTGCAAATCAAACAATGAACAACAAGTTAATATCCAAAATATGTAAAGAACTTATACAACTTAGTATCAAAAAACAAAACAAAACAAAAAAATAACCTGATTTGAAAATGGGTGAAGCACTTTAATAGACAATTTTCCAAAGAAGACATACAGATGGCCCACAAACACATGAAAAGATGTTCAATATCACTACTCACCAGTGAAATGAAAATAAAAACCACAATGAGATATCACCTCACACCTGTCCAACTGGCTACCATCAAAAAGACAAAAAATAATGAGTATTGGCAAAGATGTGGAGAAAAAGAACCCTTGTACACTGTTGGTGGGAATGTAAAATGGTACAGCCACTGTGCAAAACAATATGGAGGTTCCTCAAAAAATTTAAGAAAGAGGGGCACCTGGGTGGCTCAGTCGTTAAGCGTCTGCCTTCAGCTCAGGTCAGGATCCCAGGGTCCTGGGATTGAGACCCGCATCGGGCTCCCTGCTCAGCGGGAAGCCTGCTTCTCCCTCTCCCACTCCCCCTGCTTGTGTTCCCTCTCTCGCTGTGTCTCTCTGTCAAATAAATAAAATCTTTAAAAAAAAAATTAAGAAAGAATACCATACAACTCAGCAATTCCTCTTCTGGGTACTTACCTGAAGAAAACGAAAACACCATTTCAAAGTGATATATGCACCCCTGTGTTCACTGTAGCATTATTTACAACAGTCAAGATATGGAAGCAACCTGTGTCCATCAACAGATGAAAGGATAAAACAGATGTGGGGGGTGTGTATGTGCATATGTGTATGTACGCATATACCTACACACACACACACACACACACACACAATGGAATATTATTCAGCCATTAAAAAAGAATGAAATCTTGCCATTTGTAAAAACATGGATGGACCTACAGGGTATTAGACTAAGTAAAATAAGTCAGACAAAGAAAGACAAAAACCATGTAATTTCATTTATATGTGAAATCTAAAAAACAAATGAACAAGAGAAAACAGAAACAGAGTCACTGATACAATAAACAAAATGTTGATGACCAGAGAAGGGACAGGTTGGGGGCAGGCAAAACAAGTGACAGGGATTAAGAGGGACAAGCTTCCAGTTATAAAATAAATAAGTCGTGAGCATGTAATGTATACCATAGGGAATACAGTCAAAATATTGTAATAACTTTGTATGGTGACAGATGATAACTAGACTTATTCAGGGCATATGATAAAGAGATCTATAACTTTAATATTAATATTGATATGAGTGATTGCAAGGCCCCAGGAAAGCTACTACTTTTTCATGAAAAAAAGACAACATAACAAATGTAGGTCTATTATAAAAAGTTAGTGTGGTATAGGGGAAGGAGCAGTGAATGTGAATTGGTAAAGAATCTGAAGCCAGAATATTTGAACTCTTGTCCAGTTGTGACACTTCCTTATCTCTGAAATGGTGATAATTAAATATGACCCACAGTGTCACTGCAAAAGTCAAACACAACAATGCATGCAAAAAGGCGTATATATAGACAGCATACAAGCATTAAATGTTTCTCTCAGTAGATATTAAGCTCCTCAAAACCAAAACTAATCTTATCTTTTTTATGCTTTGAACCTAGCACAATCTTAGGACTCACAGAAGACTCTGATGAATGTTTTGGTGAGTAAATGAATGACCATCCAGAAACCACATACACACACACACACACAGACTGGTCTGACTGCATGTACAGTTGGGCAAGATGAATTTTATAATATGCAAATGTCAGCTTAAAAAAAGTTTATGCTGGTACAAACTTCCGGTTATAAAATGATTAAGTCATGGGTATGTAATGTACAGCACAGTTAACAATACTGTATTATGTATTTGAAAGTTGCTATGAGAGTAGATCTTAAAAGTTCTCATCACAAGAAAAATTTATAACTATATGTGGTTATGTATGTTCACTAGACTTATTATGGTATAATAAAAAATTTCATGCTAAAATATAAGTGAACCAAATTTGTGTTTGTAAATATGTTCATTCTACACATAAAATAAACCTACACATATATGTATGATTTAATAGTTCAAATATCTTGTGTAAACAGAACACGTAAGTGAATTGTGATGGGGTTTTTTGTTTAAGATTTTATTTATTTATTTGACAGAGGAAGAGACAGCAAGAGAGGGAACACAAGCAGGGGGAGTGGGAGAGGGAGAAGCAGGCTTCCCGCGGAGCAGGGAGCCCGATGCGGGGCTCGATCCCAGGGCCCTGGGATCATGACCTGAGCCGAAGGCAGACGCCTAAAGACTGAGCCACCCAGGCGCCCCAGAATTGTGATTTGTTTAATGGAACTTATCACAATCAAAGCACCTAAGATTCAGTGGAGTGAAAAATAAATTCCTCCTTGGAATGATTCTTTAACTTCAGAGTGTTCACGGCAGTGTGTTGCTATTATAGCCAAATATTTGTTACACATGATTACTCTTCAGCAAACCTCTCAGAAGCAGTCTGAATTTTATTTACAATAGTAAAAACCTTACTATCAAATGATAAAAAAAATTCTTACTATCAAATCATTTTGACAATTTGAGGGAGAGGGGCATATTGATTTTATAAATAAAAACTCTATGAAGTTAACTGAAAGAAGGTGAGTTACCTGGGTCTGTAGAGGCAATAACATAGGTGTTTTGTTTTAACTCTTTTGGCCTGAATGAATATTCTCATCCAAGGTTCAAAATACAGAACAGATGTGTAGGCTCTGAATGACCATCTCTCTGGAAAACTAGAATAGAAAATATCAAAGGGCACACTGTAGAGGATGCACCAGCAAATCTTGCAACACTCACATACCTCATTAAGCAGGCCTTTAAATACAAAGGGCTACATAAATCACCTACCCTTTGATTAGAACTGAATTTTTGTTGGCAACTGATGCTAAGTAGACTTACACCAGCAATAGAAAATCCACTTCCCATTAAAGCTATTGGATCAGAAGGGCAAAACCAAGTCAAACAAATAAAACTATCCCCCTGCTCAAACATAACAACAACAACAAAAATCTAGGCCCCCATCAATAAGAAACGTTCCTATGAAGTTACTGTAAACAGAGAAATACAATAAAAATGTTTCATTTGCCTTAGAAATTATGAACAATAAATATAAAACTTCATTCTGTAAATGCAGTTAAGTATTAAGTATTTATGGCCAACTGAGGGGAGAAGTCTGACAACCTGACAAGTGAGAGGATAAAGGAGAAAAATGAAGGACAGAAAGGCAATAAAGTGGGAGCAGGCACAGCGTAAAGAGCCTTATGGAGAAAACTACTCTTGTAAAAGTGCACGTTGCTGGGAAGTCACAGCGTTGCCATATACTAACTCCAGGGACCTTCTATATTAGAGTCCATTTATGAACTGTAAATCCTCTCCAATTAGACGAGAAATAAAGATCAATAACAAGCCCAGCTACGCTGAGGAAATAGCATTCTTTACTTACTGAGCCCCGGAAAAGGCTTCTATGAAGGTCAAATAGAAAGCAGGGAGCCCTATGCCCACCATGTTGACAGTCCTACCCCAGTCCAAAGGGAGACAAAGATGATGGAAAGGAAACAGAAAGCCTGTCTAAGGGGGGACAGCTCAACCGAGTCGCAGACCACTGCCAGTTACTTCATGAGAGAGAGCAGAGCTCCAAGGAATTTACCCAATTGAAGATAAAGCCTGTAAGAAATCCAAGGATTTGGGGCACCTGCGTGGCTCAGTCATTAAGCGTCTGCCTTCAGCTCAGGTCATGATCCCAGGGTCCTGGGATCGAGTCCCACATTGGGCTCCCTGCTCAGCGGGAAGCCTGCTTCTCCCTCTCCCACTCCCCCTGCTTGTGTTCCCTCTCTTGCTGTGTCTCTCTCTGTCAAATAAATAAATAAAATCAAGAAAGAAAGAAAGAAAGAAAGGAAGGAAGGAAGGAAGAAAGAAAGAAAGAAAAGAAAAGAAAGAAATCCAAGGATCTCCTGGTTGGCCGTAAGTTCCTTCAGGATTTCTTTTAATTGTTTAAAAAGTAATTCAAGTAAGACTTAGTAGAATTTCCCAATAAAAGATATAGAAAAGTATCTGGTGCATGGATATTATTCTGTAAATACTAATGCATCTTTAACATGGACAGAGAGGCTATTATGGTGTAGCACCATAATACTGGAGCTGACTGTGAGTACACTAGAAGTTGCACAATCAAGTAAATCCCCACCTGTTAAAAGAAAAAGGAAAAAAAAAACAAAGTCATCTTGGGACACTATAAATATTCCAAGGACTTCAAATCCTTTCTGGATCTGTTGATTAAAAATTGCACTTAGACTGGGGCGCCTGGGTGGCTCAGTCGTTAAGCGTCTGCCTTCGGCTCAGGTCATGATCCCAGGGTCCTGGGATTGAGCCCCGCATCGGGCTCCTCGCTCTGCGGGAAGCCTGCTTCTCCCTCTCCCACTCCCCCTGCTTGTGTTCCCTCTCTCACTGTCTCTCTCTCTGTCAAATAAATAAATAAAATCTTTAAAAAAAAAAAATTGCCCTTAGAGCCAGTAGCTTTCTTTGACTCTCCTAAAAGCTAACACATTTTTGTCATTTGAAAGTAAAAGTCAAAAGTAACTCAGAGCCAAGTTTGAGAATTTAAGAAATAATGATGAGAGATCAAACTGGGTTAGAAGAGTTTGGATTTTAAATATATATATACAAAAACAAAATAAGGAAACTGGTACTTCTACCATTTGATAGCTCACTTCTTGTCCTCATCCAATAAATATCTATAGGTAAACAGTCACAGCAGGTGTGTTGGTGATCCTCACCTCCTCTATGCTAGGAAATTCACTGGAAGGGCTCATGGGACTTAGCATAGAGTTGTACTTATGGCTAAGTTTTATCACAGCGATGCAGTAAGGATATACAGTGGATCATAACAGGGAGAGATAGGTGGGGCCTGGAGGAATCCGACTGCAGCTTTCTTGTGTGTTCTCCCTCTCGTGAAGGGTCAGAGCACGTTCTTCCCCCACCTATGAAAATGCAGCAACATGTGTGTGATGTTTCTGCCTAGGGAAACCCATTAGAGACAGCACTGAAGGGTTTCACTGGGAGTTGGTCAGCTAGCATGTACCAAAATTCCAGCATAAACCACACTGTTTGCATAGTCTAGATATAGTGAGCCAACCTTATTAGTTAGGGAAAGTTTTCTATCAGTGTGGGAGACTTGACCAGCCAAGGGCCAACCTTGAAAGCACGACTTCCTGTGGATGAAAGCCTTCCATGTTAACCCTCTTACATACACGTGCCACTTTCGAACGTTCCTAGTTATTTGTAACAAACAGAATGGCAATACTTCTTATGTTATTGTGATGTCTGTGATGGAAAGAAGACAAAAGCGGCTAAATATAAAAGCTACATAGGAAATAGGTAGCCCAAATATAACTTTCGAACTTCTTCATGTGATGGATAAGGTCCTTCATGATCTGGCCACCACTTAAGTCCCCAGCCCCATCACTGGCCAGCCGTAGTTAGTGTGGGCATCGAGGACCATGCTCAGGTCTCCAGATATGGGTCATGCTTTCTTATACCCAGGCCTTAGCACATTCAATTCCTTGGCCACTTTTGGTTAGTTCCTTTTCCCCCTTCACAATGCAACTTGAGATCTCCTGTCCTCCTGAAGCCTTCCCTCACTCCCCAAGATTGGGTAATTTCAAAGAAGAGTTATAAGCTACGCAAAGTAATGAAAGTGGCTCTGGTGCTCCCTGTCTTCTGTGACTCCCCATCACAGCACTTGCCACCTAGAGGTGTCACTGTCTTTATTTATCTGTACCCCCTTCACGTTGTAAGCCCCATGAGGCTTACATATTTATTTATCATCAATAAATATTTGTTGAATCAATGATGATTATTCAGGACTTCCTTGGCTTAACTTAGAATGAACAGGGGGTTCCCTTTACAAGAAAGACTTTTAAATGACCGATCATCTTCGATGGTGATGCTTTCAATCTTTATAAATAAAGCCATTCCCTTAGGAAACTGAAATACAAATGTACTAAGTTGTCTTCAAAAGAGCTGAGAAAAAAATACTGTTATTCCCCACCCACCAGGAACTACTCCACATGTTTTTTTTTCAAGAAGTGTTCTCTTGTTTACTACTAAATGTCTTTCTTTTCTGTCTTGGACTTCGCAGAAGTGCCCATATCTCTATCTTTGCCTGTATCTCTCTCTCTCTCATTTTCTATTTAACTGGTATAATAAACTAAAGAAAGGAAGAGAGAGTCCCGCCCAACACACACACACACACACACACACACACACACACGCGCGCGACAGATCTGGGGAAAGAAGAGCGTTTTAAGCCAGAAACTGGTTTGAAAGTTTGTGGAATGGCCTATGCATTTGTCTCCAGCTCAGCATTTGGGTATTCTTATGAAGGCTCTGATTCCGCCTCCAGCTGTGGCTGTGGCCTCATGTGGCCTCTTTCTCCTCCCAATCTATGCACATTGTTCTGCTGCTGTTTTAAGGGTTGCTCTATACACTGCATATCATGGGTAGATCGGTGGGGTCACCAATCTGTTAAGGACAGGACAGGGGCCCAAAAGAGAGGTCCTGTGGCCAGCGTCCTATCACCTACCAATTCAGGTTCTCTGTGGCTGGAATCTGAGAATGTAAATTTTTTAAAGCTACCCAGGTGATTCCTTTAACTCTGCAAGTTTTGAGAATCACTGCTTGGTAGACCTACTGGATGAGGTAGTATGTAAGAAAAGTTGCCTGAAAGAGAGAAGCAGGTGTTTGGATGCAGGACGCCCTTTACATTTATCCACAATGGGTACACAGAAAACGGACTCCCACTGAACTGCCCTTGTAAGGTCCACAGTTGAGAAAATGACTCTAAACTCCAGGCACTAAATCAGATTCCTTTTGGAATATCTCAGAAGTGCCATATTTTTATTCATGAAAATACCGCATATTATAACCAAAATTGTTTTCTGAATTTATTGCTAAATTCCCTACAAAATCTCTGAGGAGTTCTTAAGGTTGAAATTAACAAGGCCTATGTTATCTTGAATATAAAGAAGTGCATAAAGGTTTTTAACTAGTTTAAATTCTGAACTATGAAGGGGCTAACCAAATTTAATCTTAGGGTGGATTATACCTAAGAGAAACGTCAACTCAAAGAGGTAATTTCAAAGAAGAGTTATAAGCTACGCAAAGTAATGAAAGTGCCTCTGTCACACCCGCGGGATGGCAAGCAGCACATACAATTTGAAGCTGTAACTTTTGATGTGTTCCCAGCCAGCTCAGTTAAGACAGAAACTAGAGACATTGTGGAATGTTGCCCAATGCCTGTCAATTTAGGAACACACGGGCAACGTGGCATCTAGTTTCAAAACATTACTTAGCACAAAATTTCAACTCCATTATTCCATATTATATCACCATTCCCACAGCTGTTTTTTAAGATGGGTTCGCCTAGCTGCCCGAGATCCTAAGCCATGATGGATTCTGGGGGTACAACAGGCCCCTTCCATGACAGCCAATTCCATGACATGCCTTTTTTAGGAGAGTCTGTGCTTTCTTGCATTTTCTCATAAAGCGGAATACATAAAATATTCATAATGTTAAAAACACAAGTCACAAAAGCAACATGGGGCGCCTGGGTGGCTCAATGGGCGCCTGGGTGGCTCAGTTGGTTAAGTGACTGCCTTCGGCTCAGGTCATGATCCTGGAGTCCCTGGATCGAGTCCCGCATCGGGCTCCCTGCTCGGCGAGGAGCCTGCTTCTCTCTCTAACCCTCCCCCCTCTCATGTACTCTCTCTCTCTCTCATTCTCGCTCTCTCAAATAAATAAATAAATCTTTAAAAAAAAAAAAAAAGCAACATGGCACAGGGAAATCACATGCATAATAGAACAGGTACAATGCTCACATGGTCTCAACCCCCAAAAAGGGAATCAGGAAAAAATGTTAGAGGAGTGATCAAGTCTTCACAATACGGTACTGAAAAGAGATTTCGAAGGTAACAGAAGCTCTTTACAAAATTTCCTAAAACTCCCTCTCCCCCCCCAATAAAGCTCCCCCATGATCTTCAAGGATGGAGCACAGAAGCCACTACAAAGAGTGCCAGTGTCTTCTGACGAAAGTATCTACGTATTCTCAGAAAATTACCTAGACACTGGCATTCAGTTCAGTCTGTTGCTTGTTACGTATCAGACAGCGGGTTAGTTTACAGAGCACTATAATGGTAAGTGCTAGAAAGAAGTGTTGTAGGGGAAAGCAGAATGAAGAGAACTGAAATGCACTCAGAACCTCCAGGTGCCGGGTACTGGGACTATTCTAGTTCTACAACGTTCGTATTAAGTAGATGACCTTATATATAGCCTCATTTTGTAGATGAAAACACTGACGTTCAGAGACCATAGAGAACTTATCACTAGAATGAAAGCTCTCCCAACAGATTTCAAGCCATGTGGGGGAAGAGATATTTGTGTTTTGTTCCCTCATATATCCCCGGCTTCTAAAACAGGGCCTGACACTCAATAAGTATCTACTGAAGGAGTGAACGTAAAATGAACCCATCTACAGTCAGACAGCTACTCGGGGGGAAGCAGCAGGATTTGAGACCTGTTCTAAGCAACTACAGAGTCCATTCTTTCTCTAACGTAATGTCCAGGGATGACTGGCCTAAACAGGGCGCTGCAATGTGACTTGGAGTGGGAGTCAGAAGTGGACTGGGCAGCCCCACCCCCCATAGACCCTGCCTGCCTGTGAGGCTGAGGTTCTGGTTCCTTCAACTTAATCCACAGAACTGGACTCAAGGGTCTGGTGTCCACATTTTCTAATTTGTATGTACCTTACTACACACAGAAAAAGTTAACATGGCAACAGACTGCAAATGCCCCCCACCCCACCCCTGCCATCTTCAATTAACCCTCGTGTCTCTGCTGACAGACCATGCCATTATGTAAAGGACTATTTTAAAAAAAAATCAAAGACAGGCTATGGTGCTATGGTGAGCGCTGTGAATTGTGTAAGACTGTTGAATCACAGACCTGTACCTCTGAAACAAATAATATATATGTTAAAAAAAAAAAAAAGAAGATAGTAGGAAGGGAAAAATGAAGGGGGGGAAATCGGAGAGGGAGACGAACCATGAGAGACTATGGACTCTGAGAAACAAACAGAGGGTTCTGGAGGGGAGGGGGTGGGGGATGGGTTAGCCTGGTGATGGGTATTGAGGAGGGTGAAGCACTGGGTGTTGTACGCAAACAATGAATCATGGAACACTACATCAAAAACTAATGAGGTAATGTATGGTGACTAACCTAATAATAATAAAAAAAAAAATCAAGGACAGGTTGGTAACTACGAATACATATTTGTCTCCTGCTGAAACCCAAGGAAGAATAGTAAGGAGGCCCCTGTGCCTAAAGAAGAATGGGAGGAGAGAGGAAGTCAGATAGCATGCAGGATGCTGCAGACCTTCATTTTTCCTCTGAGTGTAATGGGAAGTCATTGAGGAATCTTGTACAGAGAATTTTTAAAAGACCGCTCTGGCTGCTACAGAGCGGTAAGGGTGACAGAGTTTTCACAAGGTGAAGGGTGGAAGCAGAGAGGCCTGTGGCTTGGCGGGAGGCTCTCTATAACCCCAGGGAGACATGACGGTGGCCTGAACAAGGATCATAGCAGTAGAGGAGTTGATAATTGGTTGGGTCTGGATCTAGTTGAAGGCAGAGTCAATGTGAAATAAGCAAGTTAGAAGTGTCCTCCAAGAATCCTCAGGACAAGAGTCCTAAGTAAGAAGAATGTTTAAAAAGTCAAAACTCACAGATAGACACATTGTAGAATTTTATTTAAAGTTAAGAGAACTCCTAAAAGCTATCCAAGGGGCGAAAATTAGCAATTTACAAAAATTTAGTAATCACATCTGGGTCAGACTTTTCATTAACATCATGGATTCAAGAAGTAAAATGCATAATAAGTTCTGAGGGAAACTTTTTTTTTTAAGATTTTATTTATTTATTTGTCAGAGAGAATGAGAGAGAGAGAGAGAGGCAGGCAGAGGGAGAAGCAGTCTCCCCGCTGAGCAAGGAGCCCAATGTGGGACTCGATCCCAGGACGCTGGGATCAGGATCTAAACTGAAGGCAGATGCTTAACCAACCAACCAACCACCCAGGCGTCCCAGAAACTTTTTTTTTTTTTTAGGTAGACTCCATACCCAGCGTGGAGCCCGATGCAGGGCTTGAACTCACAACCCTGAGATCAAGACCTGAACTGAGATCAAGAGTCAAACATTTAACCTACTGAGTCACCCAGGTGCCCCTGGGAAACTATTTTTTGAATCAATGTTTCTTCATTCATTTAAACAAATATTGAGGAGGAAAGGAAAAATAAAGACACTTTTAAGATACAAAGATTCCAAAAATTTACCTCAAATGGACTTTGAAATAATTATTTGAGGATATAATCCAGCAAAGGAACTAATGAGTAAATGAAAAAGATAAAGAATGAAAGATGCTGTGGTAAGCAAAGAAAAATAATAAATCTTATAATTTAGTCTAAATATTTATGCAGGCTGTCACATAATATTGTAAAATGTTATAAAGAAATCCAAACACTGGGGCGCCTGGGTGGCTCAGTCGTTGGGTGTCTGCCTTCGGCTCAGGTCATGATTCCAGGTCCTGGGGTTGAGCCCCGCATCGGGCTCCCTGCTCCACGGGAAGTCTGCTTCTCCCTCTCCCACTCCCCCTGCTTGTGTTCCCTCTCTCGTTGTGTCTCTCTCTTTGTCAAATAAATAAATAAAATCTTTGGGAAAAAAAAAAAGAAATCCAAACACAATAATCAGAAAAGGTAGAACTGGTATGGGAGAGAAATAAAGCATATTAAGGCCTTGACTTATTTGTGAGATGAGATAGATATTAACTCTACATTTTGATAAGAAAACTAGTTTTAGATATGTTTATTTAAAATGTAAAGGTAATCTACTGTAAAAAATAGAATGGAACAAATAATTTTCAAACTACTGGAATAGAAAAAAAACGAACCTTCCATCCTGGCAAAAAAAAAAAAAAAAAAAAATCAACTAAACCAATCTCACAAAAGGGCAGAAAATATAAGGCAGAACAAAATTAAACAAACAAACCCAAGTGCAAACCAATGACAACAAAGAAGCAAATTAAATATAAAACATAAAATGAGAAGGCAGAGTAAGTCCAGCTTTAGCAGATGTCATAAGTGTAAACTAGATAAATTTCCTATTAAAAGATAGAAGCACTTAGACTGAGTCACAAATCTAGTTATATGCCATTTATAAGAGACAAACTGAAAATTAAACAACACTGTTGAGAATAAAGCAGTGGAAAATATATGGTAAGAAAAGTTAATCAAAATAAAGCAAACATAGGTTACTGTTAGACAAAAATAGAAACAAAGTTATTAGAAAGCATTAACTGAAACATAGAGGGATATTTTATATTAATAAAGGTTCACTTAAACAAAATGTGTATGTGCCATAAATCTAATGACTCAGAAACAGATACAGCAAAAATTGGAAGAAATAAAGAAACATGGACAAAACCATAGACACCGTTAAGATATTATTACTGTTCTCAGAAATTGAGGGATTGCGTGGTGGGGGGGGAAGAAATAGAAGATCTAAATAACAATAAAAAGCTTGATGTTGGGGTGCCTGGGTGGCTCAGTCGTTAAGCGTCTGCCTTCAGCTCGGGTCATGATTCCAGGTCCTGGGATAGAGCCTCACATCAGGCTCCCTGCTCCGCGGGAAGCCTGCTTCTCCCTCTCCCACTCCCCCTGCTTGTGTTCCCTCTCTCGCTGTCTCTCTCTGTCAAATAAATAAATAAAATCTTAAAAAAATAAAAAAAAAAAGCTTGATGTTACAGAATCTTTTTCAGAGATTCACAATTTTTCTAATGTTTAAAACATTAGGCCACAAGAAATCTCAACAAATTTCAAAGAGCAGATATAATGCAAACTACATTCTCTGGAACAATAAAAAGATATTTGACACCACCCCCAAAAAACCTATGTACTTGTAGATTTTTAAAAACACTTTTTGGGGCGCCTGGGTGGCTCAGTTGGTTGAGCAACTGCCTTCGGCTCAGGTCATGATCCCAGAGTCCCGGGATCGAGTCCCGCATCGGGCTCCCTGCTTGGCGGGGGGTCTGCTTCCCCCTCTGCCCTCTTCCCTCTCGTGCTCTCTGTCTCTCATTCTCTCTCTCTCTCAAATAAATAAATAAAATCTTTAAAAAAAATAAAAAATAAAAAATAAAATAAAAATACTTTTTAAAAGTCATTCCTGAGCTAAAGAGAAAATCAAAATGGAATTTATAAATTATTTAGAAATAAGCAATAATGAATAAATCCTAAAAAAAAAGCAGGGTGGGGGGCACCTAGGTGGCACAGTTGGTTGGGGGATCAACACTTGGTTTCAGCTCAGGTTGTGATCTCAGGGTCATAGGATTGAGCCCCACATCGGGCTCTATGCTCAGGGAGTCTGCTACTCTCCCGCTGCCCCCCCCCCCATTTGCTCTGTCTCTCTTTCAAATAAATAAATGAATCTTTAAAAAAAAAAAAAGAAAGAAAGAAAGAAAGAAAGAAAGAAGCAATAATGATAGTTCTATTTTTTAAACCTGTAGAATAGGGCCATAATGAGGGGGGTGGGGCTGGGAGGATGTGTAAAAGCCTGTTATTTAGATTAGAAAATGAGATTGAAAATTAACTAATAAAAGATACACCTCAAGGAAGCAGAAAAAGTAAAATAAATCCAAAGAACATAGGAGAAAATAAAGAAATATATAATTAATATAAACCTAGTAGACTTAAAAAGAACCCAAAATCATTTTGTTTTTAAAAACAGTTGAAACAATTAAATCTCTCTGGCCAAGAAAAAGAGACAGCATAATATGCAGTAAAAGTGGACACAACTATAGGATTGGGGAAAACAGAAATTTTCAAAGAGTATTTTATATAAAACTCCTTATCAACAAATTTGCAAATCTAAATAAAATGAATGCTCTTATAAGAAATTATAAATGACAAATTTGACCCCAAAATTTAAAAATCTGAATAGATTAACAGTTATAGCACAATTCAAAAGTAATTAAAGTAAAAACAAAAACAAAAAAGTGATAAGACGACAGATTTTACAAAGAATTTCTACCAAATCTATAGGCAAAGACTCATTTTACATAAATTCTTCCAAATCAACAAAAGAGGTGAAGAACTTCTCAACTCACTCTACCATAATCTATACACCAATACTAAATAAGGTAAGGATAATAAAACCATAATTATAGCCCAGTCTCACGTGTAAGCATAAGGGCAAAAAATATTAAATAAAATACTAGTGAAATTAACACAGTGAATACTACATCATGAACTAGTTGGGTTTATTTGAGGAATGGAAGAATGATAGTTCAATATCACAAACTTTACTAGAATAATATACTGCTTTAACGGATTAAAAGAGAAAAACAAAACCAAATCACCTCAACAGATGTCAAAAAGCATTGACAAAAACTTAACACCAATTTCCTGATGTGAAAAATAAAAGTCACTCAATAAACTAGAAATAAAATAACTTCCTAAGTTTGACAAAAGGCATTGATTAAAAGGAATAATAACTAGAATAAATATCATATCTAATGGTCAAAGATAAAAGAATTCCATTAAGACAGAAACAAACCAAAATCACATCTGTCATTATCACTCCTAGTTAACTAATTAGTTAAAACAAAAAAACAGAATGAGTAATAGAAATGAAGACACAAAACCATCACTATTTGCAAATAAAGATTTGCAAATAAAAACAGAAAATCCAACTGAAAACTATTAAAATAAAAGAATTCAGTAAATGGCAAGGTACAAAATCCACAAAGTCAATGGTTTTGGGATGCCTGGGTAGCTCAGTCAGGTAAGCGTCCAACTCTTGATTTCAGCTCAGGTCATGACTTCAAGGTTGTAGGATCAAGTGGAGTCTGCTTTAGAGACTCCCTCTCCCAGTGCCCTTCCCCCACTCACTCTTTCTAAAATAAATAAAATCTTAAAAAAAAAAAGGTCAATGGTTTTCCTATCTGTACATTAACAAATAATTAGAAAAAGCAATAGAGAAAAAATCTTATTTGAGTGCCAAGAATAGTCATAATACCTATGAACTTAACAAGAAATGTGTAAGTCCTATGAAGATATAATAATATCCAACAATTACTGAGTATTAACTCTGTGCCAGGTAGTGGTCTAAGCACTTTTCAGTACATACATTATGTAAGCTTCACAACAACCCTGTGATATATTACTATTAACACTACTGCTATTATTATTGCCATTTTTGGATATGAAAATTGAGGCTCTACATGGAAAAGAACATCTGCAAGAACAATCATAATATTTTTAAAAAGGACAGTGAAGGAGTACGTGCCCTACCAAATATCAAAACACATTATAAAGGCTATAGCAATTAAAAAGTTTTAATGAAGTGAGAATAGAAAAAAATATATGAAAAGAAATAGGCCATCTAGAAACAGATCCATATATGATATGAGAATTTAGTTTATATTAGTGATGCATCTCAAACAAGAAAGGCTGAACTATTTTTAAAATGCTATATCCATTAGAAAATATTAATCTGTCCTCCCCCATGTACATGCTATGTTCAAAAAACAAATTCCAGATAGATTAAAAAGCTACAGAAATAAACTACGAATATTAAAAGAAAGGATAAGAAAATATATTTGTTAAAGAACACCTATCTGAGTCTAGAAATGCGAAAGAAACTCATAAAGAAATATATTGCAGATTTGACCTCAAAATATCAAAAATTGCTGTTAGACAAAGGACAATACTAACAATTTTAAAAGTCAAGTGGGGAGAGAGGAGGGAGGGTGTATGTGGCTATAAAAGGCAACAGCAGGGTGCCTGGGTGGCTCAGTCATTAAGCATCTGCCTTTGGCTCAGGTCATGATCCCAGGGTCCTGGGATTGAGCCCCGCGTCGGGCTCCCTGCTCAGCGGGAAGACTGCTTCTCCCTCTCTTGCTATGTCTCTGTCAAATAAATAAATAAAATCTTAAATTAAAAAAAAAAGGCAACAGGAAGGGGACACCTGGGTGGCTCAGTTAAACGGGGCTGCCTTTGGCTCATGCCATATTGGGGCTCCCTGCTCAGCGGGAAGTCTGCTTCTCCCTCTGCTACTCCTCCTGCTTGTGCTTTTTCACTCACGCTCTCTCTCTCTCCCTCTCTCAAATAAATGAATAAAATTTAAAAAAAGAAAAAGAAAAAGAAAAAGGCAACAAGAAGGATCCTTGTGCTGATGTACTGGTGGATTTGCACCAGGCTAGGTAGATTGTATCAATGTCAATATCCTGGTTGTGATATTGTACTCCAAGTTTAGCAAAGTAACAGCAATGGGGAACCTGAGCAAAGGGTACACAGGATTTCTCTCTATTATTTCTTATAACTGTTTATGAGTCTACAATTACCTAAATACAATTTTAATTAAAAAAAAGATCAAGTGTCGAGGCAGCTGGGTGGCTCAGTCAGTTAAGCAGCCAACTCTTGGTTTCAGCTCAGGTCATGATCTTGGGAGTCCTGGGATCAAGACCTGTATCAGGCTCTGCACTCAGTGGAGAGTCTGCTTGAGATTCTCTCTCTCCCTTCCCTCTGCACCTCCCTGCTGCTTGCCTGCTCTCTCTTTCTCTCTCTCAAATAAATAAAATCTTAAAAAAATATATTAGCATTGCTCAAATAGTGAAAAAGTGAAGTCAAACTAAGTTCCCATCATCAGTAAGGGAGTATTGATGTACAACATATCAATGTAAAATAACTGAATATTATGCAAAAACTGTTATACAACAATGTATAGTAATTTATTACTTTACAGACATTTTTAAAAAAATCATTTTAAAAAATGAGGACTACAATTATCCAATAAAAGAAACCAGGATTCCTTGGAGAAATGGCTGATTGCATTACAGCAACAGAAGAAGTATAATATGAGCCTGGAACATCTTATGATGCCAAAAAATGTTTTAAAATGATGGTGATATGTCAAAAGAACACAAAAGCCAGCTTGAACCACATGCAGAATGAAACTGGACCATTTCCTTACACTGTACACAAAAATAGACTCAAAATGGATGGGAGACCTAAATGTGAGACAAGAATCCATTCAAATCCTTGAGAACACAGGCAGCAACCTCTTCAACCTCAGCCGCAGCAACTTCTTGCTAGACACGTCTCCAAAGGCAAAGGAAACAAAGGCAAAAATGAACTATTGGGACTTCATCAAGATAAAAAGCTTCTGTACAGCAAAGGAAACAGTCAACAAAACCAAAAGACAACCGACAGAATGGGAGAAGATATTTGCAAATGACATATCAGATAAAGGGCTAGTATCCAAGATCTATAAAGAACTTATCAAACTCAACACCCAAAGAACAAATAATCCAATCAAGAAATAGGCAGAAGGCATGAACAGACATTTCTCCAAAGAAGACATCCAAATGGCCAACAGACACATGAAAAAGTGCTCAACATCACCTGACATCAGGGAAATACAAATCAAAACCACAATGAGATACCACCTCACACCAGTCAGAATGGCTAAAATTAGCAAGTCAGGAAATGACAGATGTTGGCAGGGATGCAGAGAAAGGGGAACTGAACCCTCTTACCTGTTGGTGGGAATGCAAGCTGGTGTATCCACTCTGGAAAACAGTATGGAGGTTCCTCAAAAAGTTGAAAATAGAGCTGCCCTACGACCCAGCCATTGCACTACTAGGGATGTATCCCAAAGATACAAATGTAGTGATCTGAAGGGGCACATGCACCCCAATGTTTATAGCAGCAGTGTCCACAATAGCCAAACTATGGAAAGAGCCCAGATGTCCATCAACAGATGAATGGATAAAGAAGATGTGGCATTTATATATATAATGAATAAAGAAGATGTGGTGTATATATATATATATATATAATATATATATATATACATACACACACACACATACACACACACAATGGAATATTACTTAGCCATCAAAAAAATGAAATCTTGCCATTTGCATTGACATGATGGAACTAGAGGGTATTATGCTAAGTGAAATAAGTCAATCAGAGAAAGACAATTATCATATGATCTCACTGATATGTGGAATTTTAGAAATAAGGCAGAGGATCACAGGGGAAGAGAGGAAAAAAATAAAACAAAGACAAAATCATAGAGGGAGAAAAACTATAAGAGACTCTTAATCATAGGAAAAAACCTGCTGGAGGGGAGGCGGGTGGAGGGGCGGGCTAACTGGGTGATGGACATTAAGGAGAGCACATGATGTAATGAGCACCGGGTATTATAGAAGACTGATGAATCACTGACCTCTACCTCTGAAACTAATAATACACTATATGTTAATTGATTGAATTTAAATTAAAAAATAAAAAAGCCAACTTGAACAGGCTCCCACTAGCCAAATCTAAGACAACTTTAGCCACAAAATACTGGTAGTGACAGATTATTACCCTTAAAATTAAAAGGAATGCATGGATCCCTACCACGCATAAAGAGAAGGAGAGGGAGAGGAAGAATGATAAAACAAGCGTGAGAGTATCAACATCTGGGGAATCTGAGGGAAAGGTATATTGGAATTCTTTGTATTATCTTTACAACCCTGTTGAAAAGTCTAAATTACATCAAAAGAAAAAGCTAAGAAAAAAAAAAGTATGACTTTAACATATACTGACAAATACTGATAAATCTAGATGACATACTTAAAAACCCAAGTTGCAGAATGACTTCTATAGAAGAGAGATTGGGGGGAGGGCGTGCTGGGGTAGAGAATGAGAAAGCACTGTTACACTGATTGATGTATTTATGCATGTTTGAGTAGTTTTCAATCAACTCATATTTGTGTACTACAGAGGCCCACTCCACCCACTGCCCCAAAGATTACTGTCCCAGGTAGACTACAATGAAGAGTGAGAGACAGGAGAGCATGAAGAAAACTAACACTTGGATCCAGGAGTTGGTGGCATACCTTAAATGAAATTTCAAGATCTCAATTATGAAATTATAATTCCATGCTGGTATCCACATAAAGAATTCTATGTCCTATGAATGGAATTTAAAACATCTGAATGATAGAGTAATTCCATACCTACTATCTACACAGACTCTCTGGGTACGGAATACAGTAGGAGAATTACAACCCTGTCAACTCTGCAGATGCCAACTGATACTGACCACATGTGAGGCATTTCATACCCTCCCCTCTACGACCTGTCACCTTCCATTTGCTCAGTGCTACTGCAATCAATCAACAGAGGACCTCTGCAAATCACTCTGATTTTAATCATCTGTGTGATTGTAACTAAAGCTTACTAACAGCCACCAGGGAGAGGAGAGAACAAGTTAACCCGATTTTGTTTTGACTAATTCAAAAGAAAAAAACAAAAACAAAAACAAAAACAGAAGCTGGGTGGGGGTAAAATTTGCAAAAGTTTGACATGTGGGACTTGGTCTGGAGTTCCAAAAATTACCACAACATAAATTAACAAATATTGTCTAAGCCGGCTCTGAAGAAACCTCTTATTTCCTGTCCTTAGTTCACTATTATTTTCATTCATATTCTATATTCTCAGCCCTTCCCTGGCCTCTTTGTTCCAAAGTCTTAACTTTCTTTTGATTTCTTACAAAGTTATCCTTCGTATTGTCATCTTCCCTTTTAGGGCATTTGGCCTAAATTTAACATGGCAGATTCCTTTCCTGAAGATATAACCTACTTTCTGCATATCACCCTGCAACTATGTATGATTCCCTGGCACTCTCCACATGCCACATTCACAGATTCAAATTCTGATTTTATATATCACATGTTCAATGCAAACTTCTGCCTCATCTGATTCTGAAATTCTGAGATGACTTATCTATCTACATATTTTTTTTTAATTTAAGTGAAAACAGGTTGTCTTTAGACTGATACTGCCAAAGCACATGCCACTGCCTGTGTACTTGAACATCACTCCTAATGAAATTTTCATGAGGTTATTGTCATCTTGCAACAAGGCCCTGCTGACGGTTGGATTATGGTGGTAGAGCCTCAGCCCAAAGCAGATAAAGGGTTTGAATTGCAAAGTTTAAAACTGATATCAAATATTCACAAGAACTATATGAAAATCCGGACACTTTGACTTAATAGTTCCCTTCTTGGGAATTTGTCTGTAAAAAAAAAAAAAAGGCAATTCTGGGGCTCCTGGGTGACTCAGTCATTAAGCATCTGCCTTTGGCTCAGGTCATGATCCCAGGGTCCTGGGATAAAGCCCCGCATCAGGCTCCCTGCTCAGCGGGAAGCCTGCTTCTCCCGCTCCCACTCCCCCTGCTTGTGTTCCCTCTCTGTCTCTCTCTCTCTCTGTCAAATAAATAAATAAAATCTTTAAAAATAAATAAAAATAATTTAAAAAGACAATTTAAGGGCATCTGGGTGGCTCAGTCGTTAAGTGTCTGCCTTCAACTCAGGTCATGATCCCAGGGTCCTGGGATTGAGCCCCACATCTGGCTCCCTGCTCAGCGGGGAATGTGTTTCTCCCTCTTCCTCTGCCTCCCCCCCCCCACCCCCCCCCCCGCTCATGGGGCTCTTTCTCTCTCTCTCAAATAAATAAATAAAATCTTTTTAAAAATTCAAAAGAATAGGGTGCCTGGGTGGCTCAGTCGGTTGAGCGACTGCCTTCGGCTCAGGTCATGATCTCAGGGTCCTGAGATGGAGTCCCACATCGGGCTCCCTGCTCTGCGGGGAGCCTGCTTCTCCCTCTCCCACTCCCCCTGCTTGTGTTCCCTCTCTGGCTGTGTCTCTCTCTGTCAAAAAAAAAAAAAAAAATTCAAAAGAATAAAAAAATCCATCTGTATGAAAATGCTTATTTCAATATTATCTATAAATAATGTGAAACACTGGGACCAATGCTATTCTCCAAAAATAAAGAAATGGTTATAGAAACTATGATGAATCAATTTAATGGACTATTGTAAAACCACTTATCAAGAAATCATTATGAAATGAGACTTTCCAAGACTACATAATAACTTAAAGTTCAGAAGCAAATCATAAATGAAAAAAAATGAGAAATCACACTTAAAAAAACACTAGAATTGAATAACAAAAATTAATAATTATGATATATAAATTCTTTAAAAATTTTTTAAAATATTGTTTCATTTTTGATTTTATAAGAAACAAAATTGGAAGAAAAATGTGTCAGAAAAAAAGCCTGAAAGCTTGAATTTTCCTATTTCTATGTAGAAAATTAAATTATTTTCAAAATCAGCAGGACCACACCATCTAAGACCAAAGATGGAAATTGCATAGTTCCAAGGTTTGAAACTTGTTTTGAACAGAGGACGAATCATACCCAGAGGGGGCGCCTGGGTGGCTCAGTTGGTTAAGCGACCGCCTTCGGCTCAGGTCATGATCCTGGAGTCCCGGAATCGAGTCCCGCATCGGGCTCCCTGCTCAGCGGGGAGTCTGCTTCTCCCTCTGACCCTCCCCCCTCTCATGCTCTCTCTCTCATTCTCTCTCTCAAATAAATAAATAAATAATCTTTAAAAAAAAAAAAAAAGAATCATACCCAGAGGCTTTAAGGGGGACACCATAACCATAA
Source organism: Mirounga angustirostris (assembly GCF_029215605.1). Taxonomy (NCBI): domain Eukaryota; kingdom Metazoa; phylum Chordata; class Mammalia; order Carnivora; family Phocidae; genus Mirounga; species Mirounga angustirostris. The sequence goes on from NW_026991709.1 coordinate 54,891,867, forward strand.
GAAAAAGAAGTGGCAAAGGATTTGTTACATTACTAAACCACTTGTTCTTAAAACCAAGATTATGTAAACTGTTCTTGGTTAGCAGTTCATGTATCAGAAGTCATAAATGTAAGAACAGTCAGAAAAAGATCCGTCTTTCACTCGAGTATTCGTTCAGCTGCAAGAGTTAACGTTTTCCCAGTCCCTTAATGAAGAGGAATTGGGTGTTAATGTCAAAGCCCACTGACTTTGCAGAGGGGAAAACTATACACCATCCCCACCCCCCCCAGGAGGCGCACTGCTCTCCCTCCTTGGCACTACTGTGAGACTCAAATCAGAAGCTATGAAATGTACAAATAGCACCCCTGCTGGAGAAATAATGTCTCCTCTGTACAACTCATCCTCATAAATCCTCCACCCTGTCTTAAAAAGGCCTTTCTTATGATTAAACTATAAAAAAATGTTGTTGAAAAAGCAAACAAATCCAATGTGGTCCATGTTCCAAAATTAAACTATACATATCCTGGATCTGATCCATTTTCTTCATTTTGTGATTAACTGCTTAAATGGCTTAAGAAGCCTCTGACTTCATTAAACAATCTGGAAACAGTAAGAACTTTTTCCCAAAGAAATTAGCTGTCAAATTATTCCTCCACTAATGTGTTTGTTTTCTGATGCTAGTGCTGAAATGCCAAGGCACTCCGACAGATAACTGTTGGAAGATTTGGGCTCAGAGCTTTTAAATAGCATGAGATATTGGTTTTGGAAGCAGCTGTTAGACAGAAGGGTGGGACCAGGGGGAAGGGGGACGTGGTAATGGAAGTGCCGGTTAACAGTTCTGGGTCTCCTTTCTGATATTGGCGTGTTAATGTTGCCAAAAGGGTTCCCAGCATTTGTACAACAGTAAAGAGGCTGGATTTTTTTTTTTTCCAAACGAAAAAAAACCAACCTTCATTTCTGTGTAAATCAAGAATTATGCATTAGAATGAAATGAAGAAAAATATAAATTAGAAAAAAGTAGAAAAGATAATCTAAAAGTGCATTATCAAACATTAAATTTTCTAATGGGGGAAGGGACCTTCAAATCTCACCTCAAAGGCAAAAGAAAAAGAAATTCTCTGCTAAGTTTATGTATTTACTTGGGTCTCCATCTCTTAATCTAAAATTGCACTATCCGATATGGTAGCCACTGGCCAAATGTGGCCAGTGGGCACTAGTCCAAACTGACTCGCACTATCTGTGTAAGACACACACGAGGTTTCAAGGATCTAGTAGGCAAAAAAGAGTATAAAATGTTTCATTACTACTTTTCATATTAAAATCTTACTTTATATATACCAGATTAAATAAAACATTATTAAAATTAATTTGACCTGTTTCTGGTTACTTTTCCTAATATGGCTACTAGAAAATTTAGATTTCATATAGGGTTCATATTTGTGTCTCTCATTACATTTCCACTGGACAATACCAGTATTTAATTAAAATGAATCAGAATGAATTTAATTCCTTCAAAATCCCTTCCAGCTCCAGAGTTCTGACACTAAGAGACTGCAGGCTCAAGCTGGTAAGTTTCAAATACAAAGTTATTTTGGAGAAACTTAGGTTCAGTCACTATTTCATTATTTCTCCATACTTTTCACTCATGCTCTCCAATGCTTCTTTATTCTGTTTCCTATGGATCCCTAATAGCCAAGAAAAATGAATGTGTCCATTTATTCACTTATAAACTCTAAGTATGAAGTTCATAAGGTCATTCTGAATTGTTAGCTGGTCATATTTCTTTTTGCTTTACACCATACTGATGCCCATTTTTATTTTTTTATTTTTTTTATTTTTTTTTAAGATTTTATTTATTTATTTGACGAGAGAGACACAGCGAGAGAGGGAACACAAACAGGGGGAGTGGGAGAGAGAGAAGCAGGCTTCCCTGGGATCATGACCTGAGCCAAAGGCAGACGCTTAATGACTGAGCCACCCAGGCGCCCCTGATGCCCATTTTTAATGACATGTAATGGATAATGAACTCTGAGGGTTTTTTTTTTTTCAGTTTTAACATTCATAAAATAGGAGTTTCGGAATTAGAGAAGCTTAGAGGTGCTATTCCAGTGGTTCCCAAATGTGCCGCCACATCTGAGTCACATGTGAAAAAGGCTGATTCCTAGGCCTGATATCGGGAGATTCTTACTCAGCAGAATTTGGGATAAGACAAGATCCTTTGCTTCTTAAGAAGCTATCCGGGTCATTCAGAGGGTCAGCCTGGTTTGGGAATCAGTGGTCTAGCCTAACTTACCTCATCTGTAACTGGGATAAAATGAATTGTCCTAGACCCTAAGGACAGGGGCCTTAGACCTAGAACTAGGATGCTGCGCTCCAAAGCCAGCTCGCTGGCCTTACTGACAGACATTCTGTCAAACACACACTACTCACTCCTCAAGAGCTCCAGCCATCAGTATGTCTTCCTTGTCAGTCTTAACATCCAATTCTGGTTCTCCGCTAAGCAAAAGCTTCAAGTTATAAACAACCAGCAAAGTACCTAGTAGAAAAAAAGGACGTTTGACTTGTCAATACTTTAACTACGCTAAATATTAGTCATGGTGCTATTATCTCATCTGTGGAATTAAGCCTACTCTAGACCAAATTTCCTTCTGTACTTCAGTAAATAATGTGCTTGGTAAGTTCCAGGATAGAGGTCTCAGGGCAAATTCCACTCTCTGCCAAAGAGTGTTGAGTTTCTACATTATAGGTCTTATTCCTATTCAAATCATTGTTAAGTCTCTCAATGTGAATTCTTACACTTTGGCACTTTTTCATAATTTGCATTACGAAAATTGTTAGGAGTCTGAGCTAAATTTGTATTGTGGGTAAAGGTCTCATGGATGGAATCAATGCACAAAAGAACAAAGATGAGTTTTAAAAATTTGTACAAATATGAAGAATTGTTTTTAGACCCCATAATAGGTGTTGGCAGACTTTTTCTGTAAAGGGCCAGACAACAAACATTTCAGGCTTTGCAGGCCAAATGGTCTCTGTCACGTCTACTCACAACTCACCTCCATCATTGTAGCATGAAAGCTGCCACAAAGAATACATAAATGAATGAGTGTGGCTGTATTCCAATAAAACTTTATTTACAAAAACAAGTATGGCTGGGTTTGACCTGCAGGCCACATTTGCTGACCCCTGCTCTAAAGCATAGCTAACAAAATAATCCAAATTCTTTACAAAATTGAGTATGGTACAAAGACAAACAGGATTGTCAGAGAAATTAAAAGAACAACCAATTACACCTCTCTTGGTAGTACTAAAACCCAAGAGAGAACAAACAGCACAGTGACTAAGAATGCCTATGTCTAAATCCTGCATCAACCATTTATTTACCAGTTGCAATGACCTTGGATAAATTTCCTAACCTCTTTGAACCTAATGTTTTCTAATCTCCACAATGGAGCACATGAATAATTTTGAGAATTAAATGTGTTAATTTTTACAAAGCATTTAGAAAAGTATTCAAGAAACAGTACACCCTTCTTTAGTATTTACATGAGCATTTCACAGTTAAAAGTCAACTAACAAATCACGTTAGCTGTCCTTAAAGTATGTCATGTATAGGGGCACCTGGGTGGCTCAGTTGGTTGAGCGTCTAACTCTTAATTTTGGTTCAGGTCATGATCGCAGGGTCGTGAGATGGAGCCCCAGATCAGTTTCTACGCTGAGCATGCAGCCTGCCTAAGATTCTCTCCCTCCATCTCCTTCTGCCCCTCCCCCACAGCTTGCACATACTCTCTTTCTAAAAATAAAAAAAGGTATATCATGTACACATTAATAAGACTAATATTCATTGAATTGCCACTAGTTTTCTTCTAAAAGAAAAAGGAAAGGATGGCAAAAAATCATTTTTAAACAAAATGCCACAAATTAGAGAAGAAATTTTGAAGGTAATACAAGCCAAGTCAGAAACAAATTTCTCAGAATTTTACTGAAACATTATATAAAACAAGGAGTTGCAAAAAGGAAAATGCACATAGCTTTCTCTAGAGTAGGATTCTTCTTGTTTTTAGATATGAAAGGTGGACATCTGGAGAAAGATTGGCACTGGAAAATGTTAGTAGACACAGTGCATTCTACATGTTGAGTAGAAAGCTGGTGCAGGTTGAAAGAATACAGAAATAAAGAATATACAGAAAGATCTGTTAATGTGGAAAATGTCCACAAAGCTTTTGCTAACTCTCTGCTTCGGAAACCTGGATTCACTGGCTTATAAATTGCTGTCTTACATACGTGAGATCATCTAATCGTAGACATTACAGTAAACATCTCCTAACTCTGCTACGTAGTACAGGAATTATGGATCCCCTATGGTCACAGACTATGTCATCCTCTCTGTATCCAGTCTTCACCAAGCTCGTGCAAGTACAAGTCTTTCTCCCAGTATTAGGGACTTAGAGCTATTCACGTTTAGATTCACTTAAGACAAAATTCATGTGGATATAATGAATAACTGCCCCCATGTGAGATCCTGCATGGTATTATAAATAGAAAAATATAAAAGCGTACGTAAAGTATCTTTTGAAAGACACTAAAAACAAATACTTCTAACAAAACTTCAGAGTTTTGATGATCTTACCACATTTCCCATAGATCACATCAAACTGCTGCATCAGTTCAGCTTCATTTCTAAATGGAGAGTACTTAAAAATTATAGACAATTCTGTTGAGAATTTTTGAGGATCATCTGTGACAGATTTTCTGGTTCTTGTTAACCATGAAGGTATTGGAACAACAACCTATTAAAAAAACGCACACATCAATTTACTATGAAGTACACAAATAAAAACCATCATCCTTTCATCTGATCCTAATTCAGTCCATTCTTCATCTAGCCAAATTACAAAACACAAAGTTAAAAGTTTATTTCCCCCTGTATTCTAGTTTTATAAGAGAAAGACACAAAACAATTATGTATACTCAGTGTTTTATTTTAAAATGCTCCATTGTCTAATGTGGGGACAGATGGAATCTACTTCAGCCCCTAATGAAATATGGGTAGGATGGCAGAAGGAACAACAGTATCAGCACTTTAGAAGTTGAACAGGACATGACAGCAAATCCAGGAAAACCAATCTGAGGCCCATGCCAGAAGAGAAAACCAGCCTGTTTACAATTTGGAATACGCTAAAAGGCTCAGAGTTTGATGGCATGAGTTCACTCTGGGGGTGGGATAAAGGGGGAAGTGAAACAGAAGTAGCATCCAGATCCCCATCTGGCAGCAGCTCCCCCACCTCCACAGAGACTGGATGCTTATTCTCTGGAAAGAGTACAACAAAGCATTTCTGGATTAGAGGATATGTCAGGCACAGTTGTCAGGGGGACCTGAGATCAGAGGGATTAAGGTATACATACTGGATGCTGAGAACTCAGATCTCGTCTCTCATTTGGGTCCCAGAAAGCTGTCAGCTAGGCCTTCAGGCAGAAGACTGTAGGAGTCTTCTCTGAGAAATTGGACTAGCCCAGAAGGAAAGACATAAAGAAAATTACATTGAGGGCTTCCCAATAATACAGCTCAGCTAGGGTTCACTATTGTGACACTCATAGCTGCAAAGCCCCCCACCCCCAACCCCACCCTCGCAGAGCTTTTGATCAAAATTGTATTGGAATACTCTATTTAAAGTATTCAGGACTGATAGCCATCGGAGAAAAGCCTCTAATATGATAAATACAGACCAAATAAACAAGCACAAACAAAGCAACTCATCGGAAACAAAAACCATACAAGGAAGATGAAAATTTCAGAGGAAAAGAAAAGTCAATCATTGTTAATATCTTCAGAGCACTAAAAGGAAATATTGTATCCATGAAACATAACTATATGTCTTTAAAAAAGAATACTGAAAGAATTTAACACACTTCTTGGAAATGAAGAATATGACTACAGAAAAATATTTATGAAAGGGTTGGAAGAATAAATGTTAGAAAATCTCCCAGAAAATAAAACACAGAAAATTGGAGAGAAAAGATAAGAAAATTTAAGAACCAGTTCTAGGTGTCCAAGATCTAAGGACAGAAGTTGCAAAAAGAGAGAAAAGAAAATACGAATGAAAAAATCATAAATATTACAGAAAAACGTTCCCAACCTGAAGAACATGTATTTCCAGATTGAAAATGTCCAGTAAGCAACCAGCACAATGGATGCAAACAGACCCACACAAAAGCAAAATACTTAACATCAGAACATTGGAGACAAAGAAGATTCTACTGCTTCAAAGAGTAGAAGGGGGGAAAAAAAAGAGTAAGTTACACACAAGACTCAGAAATTAAAATGGCTTCAGACTTCTCAATGACAATGCTAGAAATAAGAAGATAATGAAGCAATGGCTTCCAATTCCTGAAAGAAAACTCACTCCAACCTACAAATAACAACAAGCTAAACTGAGTGTTCAGGTAGGATAAAAATATTTTCATGCATGTGAAGTCTCAAAACACTTGACTTCTCGTGCATCCTTATTAAGAAAGCTAACAGAAGACATGTTGGACAAGGCAGGTCCTGGGAGCACAGCGGAACACCAGCCGTGGACAGCAGGAGTGAGGGGCAGCAAGAAGATTCCAGGGCAGAGTCTTCAGGAAGGTGGAACAGTGAAGAATGTAGCTGGAGACTGGGGTTAACATAGTGATAAAGACGGAAAACCAAGCAAATACTCAGGACAATGCTAAGTACATAAAACACTAAGGAGACAATTACTAATTCCAGGGAAAAGAAAAAATTGTGCAGAAAAAGGAAAAAATTCGTTTATGACAGGATACAGTGTGAATAGTGTTTATATAGTCTTACAACGTAAATACTGAACATTAGCATAAGTAAAATGACAATGGAGCTACCTTGAAGGTGGAGAATTGGAAAGTATGTATGTGTGATACAAACAGATGAAACAATAATATATAGATCCTTTTATAATGAGCAATTAATACATAATATATCAAATCAAGAAGTAGTAATACAAGTATGTTATATAGAGATATGCAGGGAAATAGTGAAAAAAATCAGCTAATATTGTTGAAAGAGTTTGCCTGGGTCAAAGTAGAAATGGGAAGGGGTTCCTGGTTTTAGGTTTTTTTTTTTTTTTTTTTTTTAAAAAAAAAAAAGGAAATGGCCCATGTTAGAAAAGCTATAACCTCAGCTTTGGCCCAATTTTCCATGCCTTTACATATATAAATGGCAACATAAATGCTTAAAGCATTGCTTTTCTTTCTAACAGTCTCCCACTCAGCTACTCCCTATCGCCTACAGATTTGTTGCTTAGCCAGCCCCACCCCACCGCGGCCGGTGGGCATGCTGCACCCTTGGGGGACAACCTCACATCCCCACTGTCCTTTCAACCCCATACTCCTGTCCAGGTCTGAGAGCTGCTGCGTGCCACTTCTCTCCACATACCAGCCTTTACAGCTGCAAGTGGTGCTCACTGCATAAAGCCCTCATTGACCAATCGAGGCTCTCTAATCTCTCCATCCATACCTTTGCTTTTGACAACTTTGTAACAGCAGAAATGCATACTCACTGAACAGCATTCTTTTTAAACACCCTCATTTTGTTATGTATCCAATTCACATGTGTTTGCCTATATTTTATGACCCCTTTGATGGTCAGATGATCTTCTGCTGGTTTTCTACCTTCCACAGGGTCTAACCAGTGCTGGGTCGTTCCTTAACCTGAATTATTGAATTACACTGACATTGTGAGTAGTAAAACTCAGACACTGCAAATTAATAAAGCGTAGCTAGGTCATCAAATGGAGTTGAAATTATGGTTACTGGGTTACAGTGTTAAATCTATTTTGCACTCAGTTTCTTTAGATTTTGTATTCCAAGTCTTTTAATCCAATATTTATTTTTAAAATGATAATCCATTTATGGCACAAATGGTGGAAATGTTTTGCAGGCTCCTTCCAAAAAGCTCACTGTGCCAAAGGGAGCCTCTTATTCTGGGAGATTCGGGTACATGGATAATGAAAATAACATTCTGAAAACTGCCTTGAGTTAATAACCCACTCAAGAATGGTCAACAGGGGGGCACCTGGGTGGCTCAGTTGGTTACACACCTGATTCGGCTCAGGTCATGATCCCAGGGTCCCGGGATCGAGTCCTGTGTCAGGCTCCCTGCTCAGCAAGGAGCCTGCTTCTCCCTCTTCCTCTGCCCCTCTCACCCCTGCTCATGCTCACTCTCTCTCTCTCTCGCAAATAAATAAATAAAATCTATTTAAAAAAAAAATGCTACCCAAGAAAAATAAGTGGCCACGGATTCTTAAAAAAAAAAAAATTGGTCAACAGGACATGCCTCCAATGACCCCCCCAAGAATGTCCAGCCACCCTCTCTCCACTTCCCAAATACATTCCTAAATGTCTAAATCATAATCAGAAAAGAACTGCTGTAGACTTCACCTCCTGAGATGGTAAATGAAAACAACACTGTTACCATGGAAACCAAAGGAAAATCTCAACTCCTACCTCAGTAAGACCTTCTCTTTCACAGAATGTCTGAGAAAAAAACACACAGGTCATCGTTTCTTCCTTCTTTGTAAAAAGAATAAAGTCTTTCCCAATCCTCATGGATCCACTATATTAAAAAACAAGAACATACTGGTTTACCTCTCAAACACTGAAAAGAAAAAATAGGCGGGCACGAAACTGTGTGCTGTAATGAATTGTTCTTTCATAGAAGTAACTCCCCTGTTTTGCTGACCCATCACCAAAAGGGTGAAAATATTATTTTTTTCCTCAAAGTAGAGCAGATGGATTTGAACCAATCTAGCTCCACACCCTTGCTTGAGACAGGGCAGCTAGAAATAAGGGGCTGTCCAGGACTCAAGAAAAGAACAATCATCTGTCCGTAGCAGGTGTCACATGGGTGACGATATACCCTTGTCCTCACCTTACACTGAGGCAGACTAATAAAATAAGCTGTGGACACATAATTACACCTGCAATAACATATGCTCTGAAAAACAAGAGAAACATAGAGATTCAAGGAAGCTCTGAAGTACAGGGCTTCTGCTTCCTGAGAGACAATTCATCCCCTATATGAGAATTAAATTTACAAATATTGTAAAGATTCAAGTCAGTTATCGGTATGGAAATCCCAAAACAAGGTAGGACTCTCCAGTTTATATATATGTTTTGAGCTTCACAAACCTATCATTCTGTATAAGGTTGCCTTTACATAAATATTGTTCCCAGTATCAATAATACATGCCTTAAAGAAAAAAAAAAATTCTCACCTTTTAAGACCATTACCATATTGCCCAATAAACTTCAAGGTTGATGACCGTTTCTTGGATGTTCCAAAGTAAATGATATCTGAAGCTTCCTCTATAATTGACAAAGACATATAGGTGGTTAGAAATTATGAATCATTGACACTGGCCACAGGTCCAGTTGTCAGGATGTCACACATATCTCAGGACATTAGGGCAAATCCATACCTCTTGGGTCAGCCCAGTGACAAGGATTCTTGTCAGGCTCCATGATCTCTGACCAGGATCTTAACTGTAATATACTGAAGGAGGTCAGACAGACCTAGCCATATGACCTTGGGTAAACAGAGTTTAAACTCTGAGTCTTAATTTCCTCATCTCTAAAAGGGAACTACTAAGACTCGATCATAGGTTTGTTGATGAAGACAAATACACAAAAGGAGATCATCTGTTTGTGAAACCCTGAACACAGTACAGGCCACTTGATAAGTGCCAATAAATTATACGTGTTAAAATTATCTGGGGGCACCTGGGTGGCTCAGTCGTTGGGCGTCTGCCTTCGGCTCGGGTCGTGATCCCGGCGTCCTGGGATCGAGCCCCGCATCGAGCTCCCTGCTCAGCGGGGAACCTGCTTCTCCCTCTCCCACTCCCCCTGCTTGTGTTCCCTCTCTCACTGTCTCTCTCTGTCAAATAAATAAATAAAATCTTTAAAAAAAAAAAAATTATCTGTACCACTAGTCATTTTCCATGAATCTGGCCCTTAGCCAGCTCCATGGAAGACCAAGCAGGGCAGAATGGCTTCTGGTCTGACACTCCCTGGGGATGAAGGGCCACTTGTTCCAGACTCTCAGAGTCATTCTCCAGATCTCTCCAGGGCATTCGGAAATTCTAGAGAAGAATCATCTCAACTTCAAAATATACGTACCCCCAGAAACCAGAATGCTCCTAGGGACACAAGGAAAGATAGAAATGGGTCTCCCAGTTGGCCTACCTGAATGTGTGCTCTGGAACTCTGGAAATGTTCTGAAGACCAGTGTCAGTCTGTGTGCAGACATGCACACCTGGTGTGTGGTACGTAAGGGCTACCAGATACTCTGCTTATCTGAAGCCAACTGGGCATTCTATCGCATGTTCTTATAAAGGGCTGGGTATTAGGTGAGGGTATCCATAATAACAACATTAGCTACCATTTACTGTTTAGTATATGCTAGGGACTATATTATATACTTTACATGCACTGCCTAGTCAATATTTATAACAAACCTACATAGTTGATATTATGATGACGATCTGCATGTTATGGATGAGGAAATTTAAGTTCAAAGGTTATATGTAACATGCCCAAGGTGAAACAGCCTATGAATGCTACTGTAAGGATAACAATCCAAGGTTGTCAGAGACCATATTCCGTGGGGGTTTTTTTGTTTTTTTGTTTTTTTGTTTTATTTATTTGAGAGAGAGAGAATGAGAGACAGAGAGCACGAGAGGGAGGAGGGTCAGAGGGAGAAGCAGACTCCCTGCCGAGCAGGGAGCCCGATGCGGGACTCGATCCCAGGACTCCAGGATCATGACCTGAGCCGAAGGCAGTCGCTTAACCAACTGAGCCACCCAGGCGCCCAATTCCGTGGTTTTCAAAGCACATCTCACAGACTCCCACGTATGGTGGCCAGAGTTCTGGGCACAGGTATAGAACACTGACATGACCCCTGCCCATAGCAATTTATGTCATGATAGGAAAAACAGATTAGAAACAAATAAACAAGATAATTTTTAAAAGCATTAAGTGAAGAAAATAAAACCAGGATAAGGTGATAGAGAATTAACAGGAGTGTGGCCCTCAGACAGAATGATCAGGGAAAGCCTCTTTCGTAAGGTGACATCTGAAATGAGCTTCAAATGAAGGGCCAGCAGGTATGGCTGGAGTGTTATAAGCAAAGGAGTAAGTGCCATGAGAAACGGCCAAAGAGGTGGACAAAGGCCAAATAATGCAAGAAACTGGAAGCATTACTGGGCATATAAATTATATCCCAAAGTACAGAAAAACCACTAAGGGCTTTAAAAAGGGAAAGGATATGATGTGATTTATATTATAGGTATCTTTTTTTTTTAAAGATTTTATTTATTTATTTGACAGACAGAGAGAGAGCACACAAGCAGGGGGAGCAGCAGAGGGAGAAAGAGAAGCAGGCTCCCCACTGAGCAGGGAGGCCAATGCGGGACTTGATCCCAGAACCCTGAGATCATGACCCGAGTCAAAGGCAGACGCTTCACCAACTGAGCCACCCAGGCGTCCCGATTTTCCAATCAATGTTAACAGTAATTGTTCTCTCAACACTAGTAGACTTTTAAAAATAGTCCTGTATACGTCAGGGTGCCTGGGTGGCTCAGTTGGTGAAGCAGCTGCCTTCGGCTCAGGTCATGATCCCAGGATCCTGGGATCGAGCCCCACATCAGGTTCCATGCTCAGTGGGAAGCCTGCTTCTCCCTCTCCCACGCCCCCTGCTTGTGTTCCCTCTCTCACACTCTCTGTCAAATAAATAAATAAAATCTTAAAAAAAAAAAAAAATTGTCCTGTATATGTCAACTGAAGTATGAGTTCCTTCTGAAGATTTGAATATCTGCCACTTTTCTGTGTTTTCATCATTTTGTTCATGGCTGTATTATAAAAGGAGCTGCTTCTTTTTCTTTTTTCTTTTTTCTTTAAGGAAGTGCCTTAGAATATATCAGATATTCTGTTATTTAAACATTCAGAAAAATGAACTAAATGGTCAGCCTAGACGTGAAAAACAAAACTGTTTTTTCATCATGATTTTCTCACAGTCTTCTTTCTCTTATTTAAAACTAAGGAACCAACAATACTTTGAGTCAAAATCACCTGGAAAAATCAAAATTATCCTGACAAAGTCAGAATGAGACCTGAGTAAGTGATTTCAGCATTTTCTAAACTTGCTAATAATCTCTGACTATTCATACCAAGGGAGCACTTCAGAGACTAGCAAGAAGACAACTGCTTTACTTTGTATTCTGAGCTTCCAGCAGTGATGAGCATCCTTTCCGCTGCTATAGAACAGACCAGAACTGTTCCCTATTACTTGAACTCCCCTCATGATTTTTTTAACCTAGTGGTCAAAAATCCTGTTTTGTGGGTCATAGACAAGTGTTAAACAAGAATTCAGGGATAAGCTATCCCAAATGAGTCAAAGCCCTTATCAGAGGGAATAATATTTCAATTTCACAGGATGCCTGGGTGGCTCAGTTGGCTCAGGTCATGATCCCAGAGTCCTGGGACCAAGCCTCACACCGGGCTCCCTATTCCGCGGGGAGCCTGCTTCTCCCTCTGCTTGCCGCTCCCCCTGCTTGTGCTCGCTCTCTCTCGCTCCCCCCCTGACAAATAAATAAACAATAAAATCTTCAAAAAAAAAGAATTCAATTTCACAGTAAACTGGTATTGTGCACCTACTGTGTGTTGCATTTTGGCTAGCCTTGAAGGTACCAAAAAAAAAAAAAATCATGCAATGAATTGTAGATGTGTTCATTATGGTGAGAATAGTTGACTGAATCTACTAACCCTTTGAACATGCCGAGAAAAAACAAACCGCTAAAAACAAGGAGAGGTAACCTCTTCCTCAAGGTTAAGCAGAAAATTAAAAATAGCCTGAAGGCACTGGAAACTGCCTCAGGGCTCTTGCAAGCAATACCTGAAGGGCAAGCTCAAACAGTCTCAAAATCCATCCAGTTACCCCGCCTTTTCCATTCATTTCCCAGATGTTTTTTCTTTTTTTTCTTTTTTTTAAATTTTTTTTTTTTTTAAGATTTTATTTATTTGCGAGAGAGAATGAGAGACAGAGAGCATGAGAGGGAGGAGGGTCAGAGGGAGAAGCAGACTCCCCGCCAAGCAGGGAGCCAAATGTGGGACTTGATCCCAGGACTTCAGGATCATGACTTGAGCCAAAGGCAATGCTTAACCAACTGAGCCACCCAGGTGCCCATGTTATAAGTTTTTTTCTTTTTTTAAAGATTTTATTTCTTTATTTGAGAGAGAGAGAATGAGAAAGAGCACATGAGAGGGGGGCCAGTCAGAGGGAGAAGCAGACTCCCTGCCGAGCAGGGAGCCCGATGCGGGACTCGATCCCGGGACTCCAGGATCATGACCTGAGCCGAAGGCAGTCGCTTAACCAACTGAGCCACCCAGGCGCCCCTCCCAGATGTTTTTTCTTATAAGTAATCATACCTTCTTTTCATCTTTCTTGCAATATTTATCTACATTCCCTTTTTGTCTTGGTTTAGATGATTATAATGAATTTACTCTGTCAGCTGGAATATTTAAATCTAGAAAGTTCAACAATATGTTAAGTCTGGGGTTTATTTTCCCTTAATAGCTCCATACCTGTTTTTGCATAGATAGCTCAATTTATTTTTATTTATTTTATGGATTTTCTGTTTCCCCGAACAGCCAGTTAGGTATCTGGATAATTAACTTACCAGGGCTCATACCACATCCATCATCCAGGAAGCACAACATGAATCCACCCTGCAGTTTTTCATTATCCACTGTAAGAGAAAGCAGTTATTACTAATAAATATTGGCCTTAATTTGTTCATCAGAAAGTCATGCTGCTTACATAATTATCTGTCCTCCTCAAAGGCAGCCGCGGGGTGACAGCGTTAGGGCACAATGATGGCGCCCAGAAAGGTGTCCTGGCTACAGTTTCTCAGGACACTGCAGGGGGAAGACAGTCATGCACCAAGAAGGCTTTAAATTAACATAAAACCTCTACACATTAATAAATTATGTATACAGTGGGGCATGCCCTGCTCCTGGAATCTGACTGGCCTTTAAACTTCAGGTATTTTCCACCCTAGGGGCAGGAATAAAGGGAAATGGTGATGTGACCCCAGGATCCCTCCATCCCACTGATCCACCTTTATGCCCTTCCACCAAAGCACTAATTCTAAAGCCAATCCAGGCCATTCTTATTCAATTCCTCAGGCTCTCCTCTAAGTAGTTAATCCCGTAAGAGCCATTTGTTGTGTGCTTCCTAGTGGCAGCAAACATTTGCCTCTTGAAAATGCATTTGATTTTGAAAATGGCTATTCTGGTGATTAAGAGATATCATTAAGATAAGAGAAAATAATCTCTTGTTTAAAAAAAATGGAAGGGTGTAACTAAAACTAATGAGACTATAACGCTTAGTTTGTGATCTGGCTCTGAGAGGAATTGCAACATTTGGATCTATGACTTCTACCACATCTCTCTCCCTCTCTCTCTCTCTCTCTCTTTTTTTTTGATAATAGCTTGAGAAAGAGCTTACACACACAAACTGCCTATGTGTAAAGTGTACAATGGGATGAACTGTGACATATGTACATACCCATGAAATCATCATCACAATCAAGGCAGTGAACATAGCCATCACCTCAGACGTTTCCTCAGGTCACTCTACAGTCTCTCCCTTCTGCCCCTTCCATGCCCATCCCCCTACCCCAACCTCAGGCAGCCACGGATTTGCTAACTCTGTACCTATAATTCAGTTGTAGCACATTTGTTAAGTCAACTGTGTTCAACGGTCACACCTAAACTATATTTTAAAAGTTAAATAATGTTCAAGATAATCTATAAATACATATCTAAAATATGTACCTAAGTTTTCCGGGTTCATAATTTTATGGTCACATGCCCACTTCTAATCCCCTACCACCCCCACTAATTCCCTCCCTGTCTATAAGCACTTTGGATCTTCCCTACCATTTCATTTTCCCAGTTCTTCTCTCTGCCTCGTTGTCCGGAGTGCTTACCTCAACTCCTGTATCAGAATATTCCTCCCCCATTGTAGGTCTTCGCTCTGTGCAACCCCCACCTCTGGCAGAGGATGACATTCTCCGCTATTCAACAAGGGAAAACCAACTCTTGTGGAGTTCTTTGCACAGTGTGGTAGTTCTCAACCATGGCTGAACATTTTAACCGCACAGAGATACTCCAAATTAACTGGTCTTGGGTGAGGCTCAGGAATAAACATCCCCCCCAATTATCCTACTGTGTATCAGCACTGGGAACCACCTGATCCAAGCCTCATGTGGCTCTGCATAGATGCAACAATTGATTTTGCAGCTCTTGGAATAAAGTTCTCATGCAAGGAGCTTGCAGAAAGAAGGGCATTTCTTTGGTGAATAGGTGAGAAAGACTCAAAATTCCCAAGAGATGTATACAGTGCTTACTTTTTCTATAAATCCTAGTGAAGGACTACAGACAATCACAGCCTCGAAATGTAATATTCCTACTGTCCACCCTGATGCTTGGCCTTACTTCAATTCCTTAAAACTAAGGATTCCAGATAAATTTCCATTATCTGTTAAATATGCATGTCCAAAACAAACCCCAGCACCTTCTCCCTCGTCAGACTTACTTCTGATGTTTCCTGTTCAATAAATGGCCATCACTCTGCCATTAGGCTTCAGCTGCCCAAGTCAAAACCTCAGGATTGCCATGTCTTCTCAGTTCCACCTCCTTAAAGCCTCTCAAGTCTGACCACTTTCTCTACCACCATGACACTGCCTTAGCTCAGGAAACCATCATCTCTCTTGTCGATTACAGCAACAGCGGCCTCACTCCTTGCTCGCCCTAAGAGCAGAGCGCCGACCAATGTGCATTTCACAATAATTTTATGTGTCAACTTGGTTAAATTCTGGTACCCAGCTGTTCAGCCAAACATTAGTCTAGACGTTGCTCTGAAAACATCTGTGGATATAATTAACATTTACAATCCGTTGACTTTAAGTAAAGCAAATAACTTCCATAGTGTGGGTGAGACTCATCCAATCAGTTGAAAGCCTTCAAGGCAAAGACTGAGGTTCCCTAAAGAAGCAATTTTCTGCATCAAGATGGCAACTCAGAAATTGCGCTTGAGTATCCAGGCTGCTGGCCTACCCTAAAGATTTAGAACTTGACACTGCACATCAACTCTTAGTTGGATTTCCAACTAAGCTGGATAAGTAAGTAGGGCCAGGTGCCCTACAGATTTCAACTGCATCAGCCCCCACAATCATGTGAGCCAATTCCTTAAAATCCCTCCCTCTCACTCTCCCCAAACGCTCTATCAATATCTACAGATGTAGACAGATACAGATACATATCGATATAGAAATACACATACATTGCTAGAGGGGAGGGAGGGAGGCAGATCATATCTGTCCATCTAGCTGTCTGTCTACCTCTCTGTCCATTTAGCTATCTCCTACTGGTTCTGTTTCTCTGAAGAACCCTGATGAATACACTCTCCAAGCTCACCTCGTCACTCCCTCCCCACACCCATACTGCAACCTTCCATTTCCACGCAAATTTCTCTTTAACTAATCTTGAGCATCTTGAACATTTTTGCAACTCCGTCGGTGTTCTATGTTCTCTCCATATTCAAGCCCCTGCCTATCCTGCCCCTTTTCGCTCTCCACCCGATTCACCAGGCGGAAGCCTATTTCCCCTTTAGCTTATTAGATCCAGTAAGGTTCCTTCTTGGACACCTTCCTCATTCTTACACATCATCGGGCGCCCACAATGTGCATTTTCTTTGCAGTTTGTGCTTTCCGCCTGCTCGTGTATCTCTTTTCTTTTCAAACCAGTGGCTCTTACTTTTTAAAACACAGTTGCCTCAGAGGTATGGTGAAAGCTAAGGGCCCTCCTCCCATGAAAGTGAAGATATACACCATATTTTCTACAGACCCCCGCACTAGGATGCCAATTTCTTAAGAGCAGGCACTGTGTGTACTTAACACTTAACCCAGTGTCTGCCACTTGGTAAGCACTTAAAAAAAAAAAAGCATTGAATGCAAATCCATGTTTACTAGAACCAATACATATGAACAGATAAAACAACAATGGCCAAACATGTTTAGTTTGAATTTTATACTCCTCCTTCCAGTTACCCGAAGAAAACTTAAGATTGGAAAGTAATTCAGGGGCCTCAGTAAATAATTTGAAAACTATTTATTTTTATTTATCCCCATATCAATTCTATCTATTGCTGCATAAGCCCTGACCTTGGCTTATTATTTTTTAAGAAAAAGCAATTTGCTAAGTTGATAGCCATATTGTGATTTGCTGCAATAAAACAATTTATAACATGAATAGGTACTTTTTTTATGAATAGGTAATATAAAACCAAAAATCTTAAGTTCAGTTTTTCACAAAACACATAACCTAAATAAAGAAAGAAGTGCCATTTTGAAGTCAAATGGCAAAGACTGTGTGTGTGTGTGTGTGTGTGTGTATGCCAAGTGCTAGAAAAAGTTAGGGAAATGAGTACTACCATGCCCTGCTGGTGTCCTGCCATAAACCCAAAAGAACATAACAAGTGAATTCCAATGACATTTGTTGTACTTTGTGATTTTGGATAATCCTTCTCAACCCTTCGACCCTTCATCAATATGTGTGCTCGGGAGGCACCTGGTGGGCTCAGTCGGTTAAGTGTCTGCCTTCAGCTCAGGTCATGATCCCAGATCCTGGGATCGAGCCCAAGTCAGGCTCCCTGCTCACTGGGGAGTCTGCTTCTCCCTCTCCCTCTGCCCCTTCCGTCCCCCCCCCACCATGCTTGCTCTCTCGCGCTCTCTCTCTCTCACACATAAATAAATAAAATCTTTAAAAATATATATATGCATGCTCTGACTGAAATGCAACTTAAATCTTTTCCCCTTCTCCATTTCTAGGACCACTGCCCTACTTCAAATTCTGACTAAATCTTCCGTAGGTCATTTCCATAGCCCCACACCCCTGCTATCCCTTCATTCACACTTCTACAGACCATCCTACATGCTATGGCTGGAGAAGCTTTCTTTGAAAAGGGCACATTTCTAATTTGCCAAATGACATTGCTCAAAATTCTTCAATGGTCACTGTCTATAGAAAAAAACCTTAGCATGGCATTGAAGGTGCTCATCTATTTGGCTCTAACAATTAGCTTTAGTCAACCTAGCCTACTCATTGTTCTCTGACTGCTTTTTCTCCAAATATCTACACAGCTCGCTCCCTCACCTCATTCAGGTCTTTGATGGTACATCACCTGGTTAGAGAAACTCTCCCTGTTCACCTCATGAAAAATAGTACACCCTGCCAATCACTCTCTGTTCTCTTTTCCCACTTTCTTTTTCCTTTTAGCACTTTTCATTGCTTGGTGTATCATTTGTTCACTTCCTTATTGTCTCTCTCTCCCCCGTGAGAACGCACATTCCTGAGAACACACATTTAGTCACACATGTTGCTCCGTGCTCTGTCGCTAGCACCTGGAGTAACTAATTTGTTCATTCGTGACAGACACTCAATAAACTGTTACTGAATGAATGAATCTCTGAAATTGTCTATCTCCGTCCTCTTTCTCACAATAATTCCTCAGACAGGGATATTCTTTTTTTTTTTTTTTACACTACTTGACAAAAACCACATCTATATTTTAGGCCCTAGCTCTTTAATATGAGATATTCTTTCTCTGTGTTCCTACCATATTTTGAGTCTCTCTTGGGCAAGAAACACTTATTCTATTTTACACTATCTGATGGGATATGTAAGGGAAGACCACTTCTTCTCCACTACTGGTATTTCCTTCCATGTGGAATGGAGTGCCATTAATATTAGTAAAGGGGCCCTTCTCTGTCCCTTGACTCACTTATCACTCATCTGACTGGTAATCTAGGGAAGAATCACCTAGGGAGGCTCAGTTCAGAGCTCTCCTGTTCCCTCTTGGGAGTGAGCTGCCTGCAGAGTGCATGAGCTCTGCTCCCCTCACTCCAGGCAGACCAGTGTTGAGGGGAAGCCTGACTCCACAGGTTGGGCGAGTATCTGATTCTGCGGTACGATCAGCAAATCTGCCGGATTTCTCACACTAAGCTCCATTTTTCGACAAATGGAGCTAGCATTTTTGAATAATAAAGACTGACTAGCATTTTTGAATGAAAAATAAAGACTGACCCTCTTGACCTTCTCAAACTTTTCAGAACCTGAAGAGTAGAAAGGGAAGAAGAGCATTCACTCATTATGTTTTCTCAGATGTCTCGAGATGTCCATGTCTCTCTGCCTTATGAACCAGAAGCACCCACCTAACACAGGATCTTTTTTTTTTCTTTTTAAAGTATGCTTCACACCCATTATGGGGTTTGAACTCACAACTCTGAGATCAAGACTTGAGATCAAGAGTTGGATGCTCTATCAACTGAGCCATCCAGGCACCCCACAGGATCTTAAACACTTAAAAAATTGAATTGAACAAAGCTGCTTTTTAATTATAGATATAGATTTACATCGTGGACCATATCCTCTTGCCTGTGATCAACAGCCAACGTTTTTAGGACAGCTGACAGAATCAGGGTTGGGGATCAGTTTTAACACTGCAGACATTTATCCAGGTAGTTATTAAATACAAGACTGGATCGCAGAACCTAAATTCATCTGCATCATATTCTAATGAAATGAACTAATAAGTACAATAATTTGGTGAATAAAAATGAAGTCAGTGAGGAAAACATATCTCGTTTGAATTTTAGAACCCTCAAACATTCATACTTCACATTCACTTACACGCTTTAAAACTGTGATAAGTTGAGAATGATGTATACTTAATTATGAATAACCATTAAGTTAATGTGTTTTTTAAAATAAAACTGTTTTCTTGTGGCAGGCAAATTGATGGTTCCACATCACTCTGATGCTTTCACAAAACCCTGGAAGATCTAATTTTGTAAATGGGTCCCCTAACAAGTGAACAATTCCACTCTCAGAGTATACTTTTCTCAACCTGGCTCCCCATAGGGTCACTGTACTCACAAAGCACTTAAATTACATTAAAACTCTATAAAAAGTGCTTTGATCTCACGAAATAAAATAAAAGCAAAATAACTATAGGCTTTTCCATTAGGAGGAAAAAAAAAAAAAGGAAGAAGACAAATATGCTCACCTGAAAACACATCAAGTCTTGCAGCCCCTGCATCTCTGGAAACAATATAAAAATATCACTGCTTCAATATGAAATTATGTTTTAAAAAATTACATTAATCTGAATTGCTTATGTGAGGTATAACCTATTGTCAGATAGCTAACAATAGAGAAATCCACTTAAATTGCTTCAAAACAATTACTAAAATGTTTTGCTCTACATTTATGTACTAACACCTATGATCACTCATCATTTGAGAATGTTACAAAACCCTGAAACTTGGAAATTTAAAAGAAGAGATGGAATTTAGTGGTAGTTACACAAAAAGCTCATCAAAAATGGATATGAATATTAAAAAAAAATTAGTTGGCTAATAATCCATAAATTGCAGGAAGATTTTCATCATATATTTTAGTCCCCCCAAAAATGAAAAGAAAAAGCAAATTACTAAGTAATATGTATTGTATGATCACATGTTTTTAAAGAACATCCATGATATACATGTCTATATATGTAAGGAAAGAAATAAAAACAGTGGTTTTCTCTAGACCAGAAGTTGGCAAATTATGGTCCAAAAGCCAAATGTGGCCCACCAACTGTTTCTGTAAATAAAGTTTTATTGGAACACAATCATGCCCATTCATGTACATATTGCCTATGGCTGCCTTCACACCACAGTGGCAAAGTTGAGTCGTTTCAACAGAGAACACACGGCCTGCAAAGGGGAAAATATTTACTATCTGGTCTTTTACAGAGAAGCATGTTGATACCACCTCCCCCACGCCATGTGATGAGATTACTGCTGACCTTCTTTTTCTTATTATTTTCTCAGTTTTCTACAACTCACAGATATTGTGCATTTTTTTAGTTATTTTTTTAAGTAGAAATTTTAGAAGAAAAAGAACAAGAGCCAAAAGACCCTGGTTTCAATGTGAGGGATGAAGACAATGAGGACGGTAGTCTTAGCTGGTGCAGAAGTGGATGTGTTGAGTAAGTGAAGCTCAGAATAATAAAAACCACTGGGACTCTAATCGGGAAATTTGAGTCTCTCCCAAAACTTCCTCCAATTCCAACCCAAAACTACACCAGATAAGTCTGAGTAGGTACACTGACTTGTTCTACGAGCCTTCAAAGTTGGCCCTTAGCTCCTTCCTCCAGTCAACTGCTCTTCTAAGCTCTTCCTTTATGGAAATTCTGGAGGCACTACTGCCATTTCTTGGAGCATTTTCTGTGTGTCAAATAAGCACTGAATGAAGTATTTTTAAGCCTTCTCTCCTAATCCTTACCACAATCCCATGACACATAAGTATCACTGTCTCCATTATATAATTATACATTATTCAAAATACCATGCATACAATAGGTGCTCAGTAATGCCACTGCCCCGAAACGGAAGTTTTCAAAGGAAGAGTTTCTTCATAGAGAAATGCCATGGGATAAGATATAGAAAAATCATTCACCTCTACAGCATATTAAGACATTTTATAATAAGCTTTGTGCTTTAGCCCCGGTACTTTCTCTCTGATCAGCTGGCATATCAGGAAGAGGCCCCGAACCACTCTTCCTATACTGCCACACTTTTTGTCCTGCTGTCTACAGCATTCTTTTAATATCCTCCAGTTTTAATTTTGACAACCACAGGAAACCATCACACTCTTAAATAAAATGATATAAAATAATTTCTTAGAATAACACAGGGACTTTATAAAGACCTTCTTCATGAGAACAACTAAGCATCTTGAGTAAGCCTATTAAACAGCTTCATGTGATGTCAATTACTAGCATCTGAGCAGCCTTGGCAAACTGCAATGTCTGCTGCAGAGAGAGGAACTGAGGAGTTCAGGCTGGCTGTGGGGCTCGCTAGGAGCCACAGAGCTGAAGGCACAGGCTAGTCCCAACAGAGCACCTGCTATGCGCCTGAGCCCACTGAGCAACCTCGAGGCTGCTACTTCTAATCTTTAAAAAAAGGGGGGGGCGAGTGAGGGCAGGGGACCCAGATTTCTTATGTGGCACCTCCTGTTCCTTAAACTTTATAAACAATCCCTTCTTTGCATCCTTTTCTTTATAACTCCCATGCAAACTCTCGCCCTGTGTTAAACAGGAAACAGGTTAGACTTGGTCAGAGGCCTGCCAGTTTACAGATGCTGCTCTGAGAACTGTTTTATTGATCACATTTCTCTCACTCCCCTGGGTCTGAAGTCAATTTTTCCTTGCCAATCTCCTTCTACTGCACAGAGGTGGTTTACAGACGAGCCTTACCTTGCATTGTCCAGCAATTCGGCCAGCGCTCCAAAAATGAAACTGTGCGTGGTGCTGATAAAGAAAGAGGGAAAACCGAAAGTTAAACCAACTCTGTAACCAGTGTAAAAGCTTCAAGATAACTTGCAGACAAACATACTCCAGTTCAGGACAGATAATCAATTAGGGACTTATTCTAGAAACAACTTTCTCAGCACGGTCAAGATTCTGAAGTAGATGCGGTCTGTTATAAAGCCAAGGCTAAGAACGTGATTGCCAAAATAGCCTGTCTGTTCCTAATAAAACAAAGACGTCAAGGACTTTACTGTACTTACAGCACTGATGTTTTAAAATTGCTTTATAAGCATTTATGCAAGGTTTTTCGGAGAACTTGTCATTAAAATTGTATTATTTAAGGTCAAAATATTTCTGAAAGATCTTGATCTAAATCCTGGTACACCAAAAGGCCCTAAGACTCCATCTGCAGGCACAGGCACTGGCAGGGGACCCCTGTTTGCCCCATTAATCTCTATTTTTCTGTAGGCCCTTTTCTCTTCTGAATTACCTGTGGTCACTCCTCCCTGTACCCCCTCATGCTAGGTCCTGGGTAACAGAACACACTGGACAGCCCTCACTACTAATGCTCTGAAGGCTGAATATTCACCTGTGGGTGAAATCAGGCTGCCTTCAGGGGCCCACACTTGCTTTTCATTTCTTGATATGGATATCTCAATCAGCAGCTTTATCACAGCATTAAGGGAAGATTCGGTCTGCAATTTTCTTTTTATATTTAGTAAACAGGTAACAGAAGCAAGAGAGACCCACTTATCAAAATATATCTGCTCATATGTCGAGAAGAAAGATCCTCAGCAATGTCTCAGAGATTCCCAAAACCCCAGGCCACAAGACAATACACTAGCTGAAAGTTTATTTTATTTTATTTATTTTTAAGATTTATTTTAGAGAGAAAGAGAGAGCGCTAACAAGCAGGAGGAGGGGCAGAGGAGGAAAGAGAATCCTCAAGCAGACTGAGCAGGAAGACCAGCTCCGGGCTGGATCGCAGGACCCTGAGATCACAACCTGAGCCAAAATCACGAGTTGGACGCTTAACCGACTGCACCACCCAGGTGCCCCTCCATTTGGGGGGAATTTTAAACTTTAAACACCTGCTGATGTGGGGTCTCTTGACTCAAGTCAGCTTTCCAGTTTATAATTTAAAACATAACTAAATACAATTGCTGTGAAAAGATGGCCTGCACTCAAAAGAAATCTAGTGTATAAAAATCCAAAACAGAGCAAAAGTGAAAGTTATGTGCTTCACAAAACCGCCACTTGAAACCACAAGACTTGCTAGTGGATTTAAAACACACGATTCAATATACAAAAATTCAACACAAACAATACTTCAGGAAAGTAACTAATCGTTCTGACCAAGAAGTGCCACAGAAGTTTCTATATGATTTCACTCAAGAGATTTTAACACACTGCCCGCCACGTGCCGGTGTGGACAGACAAGGTCTTGTCTGTCTGAGTCCCCCTTGGAACTCAAGCCAGTGGAGGGATATAGAAAAACATACAAGTAAACAAACAAAGATGATGTGGCAGATCGTGGTTAGATGCTAGGAAGGAAGGGTGATGAGGAAGAGTAATGTAAGGGGAGGACATGGCGGTCAGGGAGAGCCTCTCTTCATAGAAGACGTTTAAATTGAGCCCTGAAGGCTGAGAACTCAGTCCCTGGCAGAGCTGGAGTGGAAACGCTGCAGCGAGAGAAGCAGCCGCAAAGACACGGACACAGAAAGGAGCCAAGGAGGCCAGTGTGCTCTGGCTACGGACGGTAAAACAGGGAGATGATGCTGGGATGCGGGGTGGCCGGCCATGCACTGCCCTCTACTCCACGCTCAGGAGCTTGCACTCAGCCTACATGTAACTGGAAACCACGGTCATGTTTTAAGAAGAGCGACATATCTGGCTTACTTTTTTAAAAATCTCACTCGGAGGGGAGCCTGGGTGGCTCAGTCGGTGAAGCGTCTGCCTTCAGCTCAGGTCATGATTTTGGGGTTCTGGGATTGAGCCCTGCATCATCAGGCTCCCTGCTCAGCGCTTCTCCCTCTGTCTCTGCTCCCGCTGCCCCCCAGCTCGTGCTCTCTAATAAATAAAATCTTTTTTAAGAAATAAAATAAAAATCTCACTCTGGCAGCTCTCAGGAAAATGGACCATCGGGGAGCAAGAATGGGAAGCAGAGAACCCAGTTTAGAGGCTACGTGGAGCATCTCCCGGGGAGACGGCAGCCGGTGTGGACCAAAGTCAATGGCAGGGGCAATGCAGAGGAATGGATGCATCGGAGACATAGTTAGAGAGGGTGAAGAGGATCTGACGTTGAATTGGATGTGGGAGTGAAACAAGAGAGAAAAAAAAAAATCACTCCTGCCTTGACTGAGGGAACTCGCAAACAAAAATCTATCTGGAGAAGCTGAGAAGATACCAATTGGTATCTGATTTTGTGGTTGTTGCTTCACACTGCTGTCACTTTTGTTATTAAGTTATCGGGCCACCAACTGATAACGGGATGCAGGGAAGGGGGAACCTACTGGGACAAGAAGCGCCTGGGGAACAGCAGCTGCGGTAACAACACAACACCAAGGCTGAGGAAGTTTCCCGAGATAAAATCCACAGCCCTTCCAGCATTCCACCCGCAATTTTTCTTAAACTCTACTCAAAATTGCTATTTCGTCATTTGTCTTCCGCCTCAGTTAACCTTTTAAATATCTGTTCCAGCCTTTCCAGCTTGAAATTATTCTCTAAAGAGATTTAAAAAAAAAAAAAAAAAAAGCCCTAAACACCTGCCAAATATTGCCTATTTGACTTTGTCTTCTGTAAAAATTAAGTGTTTGTCCCAAGCAGCAAGGCTGGCCTTGCCTGGCATTCTTTACACTTCCGTTTCTGTCGTTTCAAACCTGGGTGTATCCCTTGTATCAGTGGGTACCTTTCGTAACTCCGAATTACTCAAAGACTCCAAAAACACCGACACAGCAATATGAATTAGGCAGCGCTCGCTGCTCCGTGCTGTGTTGGGAATGACAGATGGGACAGGAAGCCTCTGTCATCTGCCTCTGCAAGATGGGGATCCGAAATTAACACCTGATGAGTCCGCAAAACACACCTGGGCCTGACAGAGAAGCAGAATGCTCTAGCAAGAACCAAAATGTGAGGATTCTTTCCTGGGAGAGGTTACGTTTTTGCAAGGACTCAGGCCACAGAGGCTGGAATCAATAAATACAAATTACTCTCTGGAAGGCAAGCTTAATCTTTAAAATGTCAGTGTGCTGGGCAGAGAAATCACAAGAGATAGGCCAGGTTGGTAGAATTAGGGCTCTGCTAACCTCCAATTAAATAGTTTGTTAAATGCGGAGCCTTCTTACTCTGGTGTTATTTTTAGAACAACAAAAAGGTTTATAATCTAGCCCAGAATAGAGGCGTCTGGGTGGTTCAGTTGGTTAGGTGTTGGACTCTTGATTTCTGCTCAGGTCATGATCTCAGGGTCCTGAGACTGAGCCCCATGTCACACTCAGGAGCATGGAGCCTCCCTGAAATTCTCTCTCCCTCTGCCCACCCCACCCCAAACCCAGGACACTGGCACAAGCTCGCTCTCCCTAAAAATCATCATAATCTGGCCCAGAATAGTATCTTTACTACTTTTTCATTATTTTTTAATACAAAAACTTTAAATAAAATTTCCATAAATCAATGATACCAAGTTCATTTTTTTTTTTTCTTCCAAATTGGCTACTTCACTAGGAGACAAACCAAACTCTTCTCCACTAGTGGGGACCCTCCCTCGTTCACGCTTCACCGGACACTTACGAGTTGGCGTGGACGAAGTCCAGATGCAGCTGGGCCCGTCGCAGACTGGCATACTTGTCGCCCATGTCCTCGAACGCGACCCGCGCAGCCCTAAGACACACGGACCACTGCTTACCTCCCAGGCAGGGGGCCCCAGCCCTCGTCTCCGCCCACGTGCTCGTCCCACCCACGTCCTCTTCCCTACCCACGCCCTCGACCCCGCCCATGCTCCTGGGGACGCGGCTCTGCAAACGACCACTCCCCCTGCCGGCTGGAGGGTGAAGTTCACCCTGCACTGTCCGGCTGGGTATCTGGCCAGGTAAGTCCTTATTCTTCATCTTGAATCCACTCTATGAGAATGAGGCATCCAAGCTAGACTCCTCTTTCCACACTGAGATTTATTTAACCTTCCTGCACAGTTGTTCTATCATTCCCCAGATGGAAAATGGAGCCCAAGCCTAGGATCAGAATTTGATCAGAAATGATTGCACACACACACACAAAGAATGTGAAGAAGCTGGGTCTGGAGGTTGGGGGGTATAGGGAAGGAAAATGGGTAGTTTTCCTTCACTTGCATAGTTTGTTCCACAGCACCAGAGGTAAAGACATTTGTGTTCTAACCCAGCACTTACCTTCCTGTGTTTCTTGGGTTGAGACTGTTTCTCCCATCAAAGGAAAGAAAGAAGGAAAGATAGCCAGAGAAAAAAAGGAAGGACTAAAGGCAGTCAGAACAGAATTTGGACTTTGCTGTGATGTGGAGGCTTGTGTTCATGAGAAACTTTTTCACCTGTCAGCTGATAGTCAACTATTTTATGTACTGGCCCAGCTCAAAGAACAGACATTCTGCACTGTTCCAAAAGATAGAACTGGGCAGGTAAAGGTTCAGGGGAAGGAGGGGGTGGGAGTGAATGTAAGGAAGGACTGTGAGCACCAGCTGTCCAAATGTTGTTACTCACAAAGCACTGAGTTCCAAGTCACCAAAACCCCAGCTGAAATATGACTTGTCAAAGATGCTTTCTGGAAAGGTCCTGGTGGTGATGAGAAATTAGGTAACCTAACTGACCTCTAAAAAGTCTTCCGACTCATTCAATCTAGGGCTATATGACTTGCAAATTAAAGTAGTTCAATAGCACTCAGCAGAGATTTTGTCATAGTTTTAAAATCAGAAGTGAGGGGCACCTGAGTGGCTCAGATGGTTAAGCGTCTGCCTTCAGCTCAGGTCCTGGGATCGAGCCCTGCATCGGGCTCCCTGCTCAGAGGGGAGCCTGCTTCTCCCTCTCCCACTCCCCCTGCTTGTGTTCCCTCTCTTGCTGTCTCTCTCTCTGTCAAATAAATAAATAAAATCTTAATAAAAAAATAAAATAATAAAATAAAATCAGAAATGAGTGTCTACTGAATAAAGAAATTGAACTAGATGTGTTTGTGATTTTCAGGCATCATACAAGCAATGAGGTCTCAGAAAAGAAAAGAAAAAAAATTGTCAGTTTTGGGATAGTCATTTTACTTCTTAAAAAAGTAGTTTATCAGCTACTACATTTATAGGAACCAGGAGAGGAAGAGAGAATTTAAATGAAAACCCAAAGGAACATGATGCTCTACTTTAATTTGAAAACTGGAAGTAAACATAAACATCTCAAGTAATTTTCCTGATCGCATTTTTATTTTAACAGTGGCTGACGTGGTGGTGTTTTGATAGGAAAATTCTCTTTACTAAGCAACTTGAGCTATCTTTCCAATTTCTCCTTCCATAGAACTTCAGAGTATGGTATTTATTTTCATTTTATGGACAAGAAAAGCTTGACAAGTCTCTTCTGGATTTATTTTACTACCCCAACTTCCAGCTGCGATCTCAAAGCAATTTACTATTGGGAGGGCACTGGGGCCACTCGCCTGTAATTAGTAAAGGCTGTAATATTTAATTTCTACCAGAGGGAAGGGTGTGATTACCATAGAAGCGGGTCTTCTAATAATATGAGCAGAGTAAGTGGCCAGCCCCAAAGCACTAGATGCCTCTGTCTGGATAACAGGCACTCAGGGGGATCTGTTAGATATGCTAAAACAGAGGCCTGAGAGTCATTGCACACAACCCCCAACAGCCGTTCCCCTTCACCATTTCAACTCCACTTAGCCACCTTCTAGTCATACAGGTAAATCTTATTCCTCTTCAAGATACACTTTTGGGATACATTTTCTTAGCCACCTCCCTCAACCCTGCCTCAAGATTCATTTTAACCTTATTTTATGATACAAAAATATTAGAGAAACAGCAGGAAGGGGAAATTTAAAAATGAGAACATCAGGGGTGCCTGGGTGGCTCAGTTGGTTGGGCATCTGCCTTCAGCTCAGGTCATGATCCTGGAGTCCTGGGATCAAGTCCTGCATCAGGCTCCTGACTCAGCGGGGAGCATGCTTCTCCCTCTGACCATCTCCCCTCTCATACTATTTCTCACTCTCTCTGTCTCTCTCTCAAATAAATAAATAAATAAATAAATAAATAAATAAATAAATAAATAAATAAAATATTTAAAAAAAAAATAAGAACATCATCTGCTCATCTTTTGGTTGATCCTGATTTTAAGAAGAGTCAGTTGGGATAAGAGATTCTTCAGCTCTTCCTAACTAGACATTTCAGCTTTGCAACATTCATGTACTGGTCACAAACAATGGCTCAAATCTTTCAAACTATACTCTCCCCCTTTCATTTAAATAACTTTGTATGGGGGTGCCTGGATGGCTCAGTCGTTAAGTGTCTGCATTCAGCTCAGGTTGTGATACAGGATCAAGCCCCGTATTGGGCTCCCTGCTCTGTGGGATGCCTGCTTCTCCCTCTCCCACTACCCCTGCTTGTGTTCCTTCTCTTGCTGTGTCTCTCTCTGTCAAATAAATAAATAAAATCTTTAAAATAAATAAATAAATAAATAAATAAATAAATAAATAAATAAATAAATAAATAACTTTGTATGGGGGCATCTGGGTGGCACACTCCATTAAACGTCCAACTCTTCGTTTCAGCTCAGGTCATGATCTCAGGGTCATGAGATTGAGCCACAAGTCAGGCTCTGCATTAAGCATGGAGTCTGCTTAAGACTATCTCTTCCCCGAAGGGGGAGGAAAAGATGGCAGAGGAGTAGGGGACCCTATTCCAACCAGTCCTCTGAATTGAGCTGGATATCTACCAGATGACTCCAGACACCCATGAAATCAGCCTTAGATGTAAGAAGATATATCTGGATCTCTACAAACAGAATATCACAGAGGTTGGTTTCGAGGTATGAAGTGGGGAGTCGTGATTCTGCGGGCACACGTCAGAAAATAAATGGAAGGAGGAGGGAGCTGTGGGGATCCTACACCACTGGTGAGCAACAGCCTCCTGTGCTGGGGATGGGGCACAGACTCGCACTCTGGTAGTGGTGGGGAAAGGACTTTAGGGCAGCACCCTAGACTGAAACCTGGAGTGGCGGGGCCGCACATGTGCACTGGGGGTGGCTGGTGGTTTTAGAAGCACAAAGAGCCCCCATGCCCCGACCTGGAGATGAGGACTGGGAGCCCTGCAGAGGGGTGCACAACCCAGGACACTGCAGTTTATAGCAGCACAGACAAACGGAGATAGTATGGCCTGGAGAGCTCACTGAAGAACAGACTGTGATCTCTCTGCTCTGAGGCAGAAAGCTGGAAAAGATCTCTTCAGCTCTGACTCTCAGAAGAGACACAGAAAACCACCAAGGAAAGCCACTAGAGAACAAAAGCCCCCCAAAACTGGTTTTCACTGAGCCCATCCTCCCCACAGGGGGTAGGGCAACTCTGCCAAAACATAGTTGCCCAAGTAACAGCTCGGCAGGTCCCTCCCCCAGAAGACAGGCTGGGAGAACAAGAGGCCAAAAACCCTAAGGTCCCTATAAAACAGGTGAATCTTGCTTGGGTTGTGGTCAATAATTTGGACTCTATACATTCCCTCAAAGATCCCTCAACAGAATGACTAGGAGGAGGAATCCCCAAAATAGGAAAGACTCAGAGACTGTGACTTCTGCCACAGATTTACAAATGGATACAGATATAACCAAGATGTTGGAAATGGACTTCAGGGTAACAGTT
Source organism: Mirounga angustirostris (assembly GCF_029215605.1). Classification (NCBI taxonomy): domain Eukaryota; kingdom Metazoa; phylum Chordata; class Mammalia; order Carnivora; family Phocidae; genus Mirounga; species Mirounga angustirostris. The sequence goes on from NW_026991709.1 coordinate 54,922,174, forward strand.
ATGAAGACAATAACTAGAATGGAGAAATTGATTAATGGAAACATAGAGTTTCTAAGGGCAGAAATGAAAGCTGAACTGGCAGAATTTTAAAATGCTATCAATGAGATCTAATCTAATCTAGGTAATCTAACAGCTAGGGTAAGCGAGGCAGAAGAACGAATTAGTGATCTAGAAGACCAGTTGATAGAAAAGAAGGAAAAAGAGGAGGCCAGGGAGAAACAACTCAAAATCCATGAAAACAGAATTAGAGAAATAAGTGACACCTTGAAACGTTCCAGTGTTAGAATTATTCGGATCCCTGAAGGGGTAGAGAGAGAGAGGACTAAAAGATACATTTGAGCAAATCGCAGCTGAGAACTTCCCTAATCTAGAGAATGAAACAAACATTCATGTCCTAGAGGAAGAAAGGACCACTCCCAAGATTAAGGAACACTGGCCAACACCCTGGCATGTAATAGTAAAACTCGCAAATCTTAGAACCAAGGAAACCATCTTAAGGGCAGATAGGGGGAAGAGATTCCTTATATACAGAGGGAGGAACATCAGAATGATGTCAGACCTATCCACAGAGACCTGGCAATCCAGAAAGGGCTGGCAAGACATATTCAGGGGACTAAATGAGAAGAACATGCAGCCAAGAACACTTTATCCGGCAAGGCTGTCATTTAGAATGGATGGAGAGATGCAGAGCTTCCAAGACTGGCAGAAACTGAAAAAATATGTGACCAGTAAGCTGGCCCTGCAAGAAATATTAAGGGAGGTTCTATAAAAGGAGAAAGACCCCAAGAGTGATATAGAACAGAAATTTAGAGAGATGATCTATAGAAACAAGGACTTCACAGGCAACATGATGACAATAAATTCATATCTTTCAATAATCACTCTCAACGTGAATGGCCTAAATGCTCCCATAAAATGGCACAGGGTTGGAGATTGGATAAAAAGACAGGACCCATCCATATGCTGTCTACAAGAGACTCATTCTGAACCTAAAGATACACCCAGAATGAAAGTGAAGGGATGGAAATCTATCTTCCATGCCAACGGACCTCAAAAGAAAGCTGGGGTAGCAATTCTTGTATCGGAAGAATTAGATTTTAAGCTAAAGACTGTAGTTAGAGACACAGAAGGACACTGTATTGTTTTTAAAGGGTCCATCCAACAAGAAGATCTAACAATTGTAAATATCTATGCCCCCAGCATGGGAGCAGCCAACTACATAAGCCAACTGTTAACCAAAATAAAGAGTCATATTGATAATAATATGTTAATTGTAGGAGACCTCAATACTCCACTCTCAGCAATAGACGAGATGGATCATCTAAGCAGAAAATCAACAAAGAAACAAGAGCTTTGAATGACACACTGGACCAGATGGACCTCATAGATATATACAGAACATTCCACCCTAAAACAGCAGAATCTTCATTCTCAAGTGCACATGGAACTTTCTCCAGAATAGACCACATACTGGGTCACAAATCAGGTCTCAACCGATATGAAAAGACTGAGATTATTCCCTGCATATTCTCAGACCATAATGCTTTAAAATTGGAACTCAATCAGAAGAAAAAATTTGGAAGAAATTCATACACTTGGAAGCTAAACACCACTCTGTTCAAGAGTGTTTGGGTCAACCAGGAAATCAAAGAAGAACTTAAACAATTCATGGAAACCAATGAGAATGAAAACACATTGGTCCAAAACCTATGGGATACTGCAAAGGCGGTCCTAAGGGGGAAGTACATAGCCATCCAAGCCTCACTCAAAAAAATAGAAAAATCCCAAATTCACCAATTAACTTTACACCTTAAAGAACTAGAGGAAAAACAACAAATGATGCCTTAGCCATGCATTAGAAGAGAAATAATTAAGATTAGAGCAGAAATCAATGAATTAGAAACCAGAAACACAGTAGATCAGATCAATGAAACTAGAAGCTCGTTCTTTGAAAGAATGAATAAGATCAATAAACCACTGGCCAGACTTATCCAAAAGAAAAGAGAAAGGCCCTCAATTAATAAAATTATGAATGAAAGGGGAGAGCTCATGACTAACACCAAGAAAATAGAAACAGTTATTAGAAATTACTATCAACAACTATATGCCAATAAGCTGAGCAACCTGGAAGAAACGGATGCCTCACTGGAAACCTATAAACTACCAAGACTGAAACAGGAAGAAATTGACAACCTGACTACGCCAAAAACCAGTAACGAGATTGAAGCCGTGATCAAAAACCTCCCAAAAAACAAGAGTCCAGGACCTGATGAATTCCCTGGGGAATTCTACCAAACATTCAAAGAAGACATAATACCTATCCTCCTGAAGCTGTTTCAAAAAATAGAAACAGAAGGAAAGCTTCCAGAATCATTTATGAGGTCAGCATTACCTTAATCCCCAAACCAGGCAAAGACCCCATTAACAAGGAGAATTTCAGACCAATATCCCTGATGAATATGGATTCCCCAAAATTCTCAACAAAATCTTAGCTAATAGGATCCAACAATACATTAAAAGGATCATCCACCACGACCAAGTGTGATTTATCCCCAGGATGCAAGGATGGTTCAACATTCGCAAATCCATCAATGTGATAGAACACATTAATAAGAGGAGAGAAAAGAACTATATGGTTCTCTCAATTGATGCAGAAAAAGCATTTGACAAAATACAGCATCCTTTCCTGATTAAAACTCTCCAGAGTATAGGGGTAGAGGGAACATTCCTCAAGTTCATAAAATCCATCTATGAAAAACCCACAGCGAATATCATCCTCAATGGGGAAAAGCTGAGAGCCTTTCCCTTAAGATCAGGAACATGTCAAGGATATCCACTCTCACCGCTATTGTTCAACATAGTACTAGAAGTCCTAGCAACAGCAATCAGACAATAAAAAGAAATAAAAGGTATTCAAATTGGCAAAGAAGAAGTCAAACTCTCTCTCTTTGCAGATGACATGATACTTTATGTGGAAAATCCAAAAGACTCCACCCTCAAATTACTAGAACTCATACAGCAATTCAGTAATGTGACAGGATTCAAAATCAATACACAGAAATCAGTTGCATTCTTATACACTAACAATGCAACTGTAGAAAGAGAAATTAGAGAAATGATTCCATTTACGATAGCACAAAGACCATAAGATACCTTGGAATAAACCCAACCAAAGAGGTAAAGGATCTATACTCTAGGAACTACAGAACACTCATGAAAGAAATTGAAGAAGACACAAAAAGACGGAAAAACATTCCATGCTCATGGATCAGAAGAATAAACATTGTTAAAATGTCTATGCTGCCCAGAGCAATCTATACCTTCAACGCCATCCTGATCAAAATTCCAATGACATTTTTCAAAGTGCTGGAACAAACAATCCTAAAATTTGTATGGAATCAGAAAAGACCCCGAATTGCCAAGGAAATGTTGAAAAAGAAAAACAAAGCTGGGGGCATCATGTTGCCCAACTTCAAGCTATATTACAAAGCAGTGATCACCAAGACAGCATGGTACTGGCACAAAAACAGATATACAGACCAATGGAACAGAATAGAGAGCCCAGATATGGACCCTCAACTCTATGGTCAAATAATCTTCGACAAAGCAGGAAAAAATATGCAATGGAAAAAAGACAGTCTCTTCAATAAATGGTGCTGGGAAAATTGGACAGCTATATACAGAAGAATGAAACTCGACCATTCTCTAACACCGTACACAAAGATAAACTCAAAATGGATGAAAGACCTCAATGTGAGACAGGAATCCATCAAAATCCTAGAGGAGAACATAGGCAGTAACATCTTTGACATCGACCACAGCAACTTCTTTCAAGATACATCTCCAAAGGCTAGTGAAACAAAAGCAAAAATGAACTATTGGGACTTCATCAAGATAAAAAGCTTCTGCACAGCAAAGGAAACAGTCAACAAAACAAAGAGGCAACCCACAGAATGGGAGAAGATATTTGCAAATGACACTACAGATAAAGGGCTGGTATCCAAGATCTATAGAGAACTTCTCAAACTCAACACCCAAAAAACAAATAATCAAGTCAAAAAATGGGCAGAAGACATGAAACATGAGAAACAAACTGAGGATTTTAGAGAGGAGAGGGTGGGGGGATGAGTTAACCTGGTGATGGGTATTAAGGAGGGCACATATTTCATGGAGCACTGGGTGTTATCTGAAAACAATGAATCATGGAACACTACATCAAAAACTAATCAATTATTAAATTAAATTTATTTTTTTTAAAGATTTTATTTATTTATTTGAGACAGAGAGAATGAGAGAGAGAGAGAGCACATGAGAGGGGGGAGGGTCAGAGAGAGAAGCAGGCTCCCCGCTGAGCAGGGAGCCCGACGCGGGACTCAATCCAGGGACTCCAGGATCATGGCCTGAGCCGAAGGCAGTCGCTCAACCAACTGAGCCACCCAGGCGCCCTAAATTAAATTTTAAAAAAAGACTATCTCTTCCCCTCCTTCTGCTCTCTCTCTTCTTTTTTTCTCTAATAAATAAATAAATAAATAAATAAATAAATAAATAAATAAATAATAAATAAATAAATAATAAATTTGTATGAAGCAACATTTTATTACTCTTCACAAACATGTCTAAACTCAAGACAAAATTTATTATTTTTTATTTTATTTTATTATGTTATGTTAGTCACCATACATTACATCATTCGTTTTTGATGTGTTCCATGATTCATTGTTTCCAGATAACACCCAGTGCTCCATGAAATATGTGCCCTCCTTAATACCCATCACCAGGCTAACCCACCCCCCCCGACAAAACCCTGTTTGTTTCTCAGGTCATAGTCTCTCATTGTTCATCTCCCCCTCTGACTTCCCTCCCCTTCATTTTTCCTTTCCTACTATCTTCTTTTTTTTTTGACATATAATGTATTATTTGTTTCAGAGGTACAGGGCTGTGATTCAACAGACTTACACAATTCACAGTGGTCACCATAGCACATACCCTCCCCAATGTCCATCACCTAGCCACCCCATCTCTCCTACCCCCCACCACTCCAGCAACCCTCAGTTTGTTTCCTGAGATTAAGAATTCCTCATATCAGTGAGATCATATGATACTTGTCTTCCTCTGATTGACTCATTTCGCTTAGCATAATACCCTCTAGTTCCATCCAGGAAATGGTAAGATTTCAGGGTTTTTTTTTGATGGCTGCATAATATTCCAGTGGTGTGTGTGTGTGTGTGTGTGTGTGTGTGTGTGTGTAATCCTGAGATTAAGAGTCTCTTATGGTTTGTCTCCCTCTCTGGTTTCATCTTGTTTCATTTTTCCCTCCCTTCCCCTATGATCCTTTGTCTTGTTTCTCAAATTCTTCATATCAGTGAGATCATATGATACTTGTCTTTCTCTGATTGACTTATTTCGCTTAGCATAATACCCTCTAGTTCCATCCATGTCATTGCAAATGGCAAGATTTTATTCAATTGTGTATATATATACCACATCTTCTTTATCCATTCATCTGTCGATGGATATCTTGGCTCTTTCCAAAGTTTGGCCATTGTGGACATTGCTGATATAAACATTGGGGTGCACGTACCCCTTCGGATCCCTACATTTGTATCTTTGGGGTAAATACCCAGTAGTGCAATTGCTGGGTCATAGGGTAGCTCTATTTTCAACTTTCTGAGGAACCTCCATACTGTTTTCCAGAGTGGATGCACCAGCTTGCATTCCCACGAATAGTGTAGGAGGGTTCCCCTTTCTCCACATCCTCACCAACATCTGTCATTTCCTGACGTTAATTTTAGCCATTCTGACTGGTGTGAGGTGGTATCTCATTGTGGTTTTGATTTGGATTTCCCTGATGCCGAGTGATGTTGAGCACTTTTTCATGTGTCTGTTGGCCATTTGGATGTCTTCTTTGGAAAAATGTCTGTTCCTGTCTTCTGCCCATTTCTTGATTGGATCATTTGTTCTTTGGGTGTTGAGTTTAATAAGTTCTTTATAGATTTTGGATACTAGCCCTTTATCTGATATGTCATTTGCAAATAACTGCTCCCATTCTGTCGGTTGTCTTTTGGTTTTGTTGACTGTTTCCTTTGCTGTGCAAAAGCTTTTTATCTTGATGATGTCTCAATAGTTCACTTTTGCCCTTGCTTCCCTTGCCTTTGGTGATGTTTCTAGGAAGAAGTTGCTGTGGCTGAGGTCAAAGAGGTTGCTGTTTATGTTCTCCTCTAGGATTTTGATAGATTCCTCTCTCACATTTAGGTCTTTCATCTATTTTGAGTCTATTTTTGTGTGTAGTGTAAGGAAATGGTCCAGTTTCATTCTTCTGCATGTGGCTGTCCAATTTTCCCAACACCATTTGTTGAAGAAACTGTCTTTTTCCATTGGACATTCTTTCCTGCTTTGTCAAAGATTAGTTGACCATAGAGTTGAGCGTCCATTTCTGGGCTCTCTATTCTGTTCCATTGATCTATGTGTCTGTTTTTGTGCCAAAGACAAAATTTATAAACATAAAAAAAAACCACAGATGCTTGTACCTACCAATTATGCACAATGGTATGCCATTTCCTTAGAATTATAATTAAGAAATGACATTGGTATATTATGATAAATGCAGAAGCAAATACTGTTGTGGTAATAACATTGAAAGATGCCAGTGACCCTCAATGGATAATAGTGAAATATCTCTGAAAGGAACTTACACCTTCTTGCTCATTTTCTTGCTTTTGTGCAATTCTGAACCCGGTTGGTGTGCTTTCATCTCTTCCAGTCTACTCCTTCTTGGAAAATGGTAAGGTTTTCATTATATTGATTCTCAGTTATCCACATAACTGACAGTCTTTATACTCCAGGTATGCAGTGCTATGGTAAGCATCTCTGGAGTCTGTGGAAAATATGAGGCTTATTGCTTGCCCAAAAAATAATGATGGTTATTAAATGAGTTGGAGAATATAGTAGTCATCATGGGTTGGCTAACCCGTTAGCCATTTCCCCAACTTTCCTCTTTCCACTTTCAAAGGTGAAAACTTGCTTTCCCAGACTCTCCTATAGCAAGTGGTGGCCATTTGACCAAGTACTCATAAATCAGATCGAAATAGAAGTCTGCTTAGTGGTTCCAAGAAGGCTTTTGCTCTCCTGATAAAAGACAGAGGCAGGGCTGTCTCCATCTCCCATCTTTCTTGTTTCTGTCTTAAATATGGGCACGATACCTGAGTTTAAGGGTGTCATTTGCATCCATGAGGGAAAAGTCAAAAGAATCACATGAAGCTGTCCCAAAGCCAAAAGTCACCCATCTCCAGATTTTTATTATGAAACAAAACTTAACATTAATCTTTATTAGTTTAATTAATTATAATTGGGTTCTCTTTTGCTTGTAACCAAAACTATTCTTAACCAATAGTGACAGACAAAGAATAATACCAGAAAGCCCAGAAACATACTTTCTTTCCATCATTGGGCATCAGCATAGAATTATTTTTTATGGGCTATGATTTAGAAGTCTTTTCTTGCCAGAGGTGGTAAATATGAATCCATAGGAAGGAAGACATCATAGATAGAAGCAGCCATCAGAACACAGAGGTGGGGAAAGGATTAGGCATATGTATGTGTACAGAATATAATCACTAGAATCAGCAGTGCAGGAAGGAACGAGGTTGGCCTAATAAGGAAGGAGAGACCTAAAGAAGAGTTGAAGTGTCAGGGTGAAGTTGACATTTAGTGTGATATGTAATCTGGAGCCATTATGGGCTCATCCAATGAGTCAGACATCTCTTTGGTGAGAATCAGCTCTATGGTAGTTTCCAAGAATATAAAAATATCTTGCTTCTGCCTTCAAGTGGTACAGTTTAATACAGGTAGACAGTATCAGGGTTCAATGTAGGAAACAGAAACCATTCCAGGTATATCAGACACAAAGGAATATAATACGGGGAAGTGGGTCTTTGTAAAACCTCTGGAAGGTTATAGAAGGGCTGAAATTAGGGACCTACCACTGACCATTGAATTCAGGCTCCCACCACGCAGGTGCAGATCAGATGGCAGCAGTTCACTGATGGCACTGCTACAATGGCCTCCAATTATCCATGAGGATGGTTTCCATGTACAGAAACACTGAGGTTGGCTGCTGCCTGAATATACTCACATCCCATGTCCTTGCATGGTAGGAGCAAAACAAAACAAAGCCATGTTTTCCATATCCAGAGCCTTGGCTGCTAAAGTGTCTCAGCACAGTTTCTAGTTTTCCAACCTCTCTAACTAGAGAGAGGAGAGAAGGTGCATGGAGACTGAAGGAGACAATATACAGTGTCTACCACATTAATGGACTTTAAAGCACCAATTAGTGCAGAAGGGTGTTACAGGTCCTCTGAGAGAAGTCAAGCTCCAAGGAGGGAGGTGGGTTAGGGAAGATCTCAAAGAAGCAATGATACTTGAAAGATGAGTTTACATTTGCCGGGTGGATAGAATCAGGGTTGACATTCTAGGTGGAGTGCCGAGCTGAAAAAAAGGCAAAGTGGACATTCAGCAAGATGTGTGGAGTGTGGGAAGCAAACTGGGGCAGAGGGGTGGGGGTGCAAGTTTAGAGAGGACTGAGAGGAAATGGGAGGCAGATTGTGGTGTGCCCTAAATGCTATGCTGAAGAATTTGGAATGTATCCCATAGGGAATGGGAAGCCAGAGTCAGGTCTGAAGCAATGGAATGCCATGAATAAATTCATGCTTCATAAGGATCACTCTGGATGCATGCGAATGCCGGATTGGGGGAATTCAAGACCAGAAGCAGGAAGTCCAGTTAGAACACTGTTGCAATAGAAAGTGAGAAATAGACTCTTGAGATGGGGAGAGTCTTGATGTTAAGGGGAAAGAGATCAACTGGATGCCCCGCTAGCTTATTTAGCTGGAAAGGTCATCTCTAGAAGACTTGCAATAAAGTGGAGTGGTGCCAATAAAGAGAAAGAGGCGAACATAAAAAGTCCTGGTTAGGAAAACTTGGGAGTTGGCATTTCTAAGTGGAATCACCAGGTAAGGGGCACCACGTGGGTGGCTCAGTTGGTTAAGCTTCCGACTCCTGACTTTGGCTCAGGTCATGATCTCAGGGTCGTGAGATAGCGCCCTGCATCAGGCTCCATACTGAGCATGGAGCCTGCTTACGATCCTTCCTTTCCCGCTCCCTCTGACCCTCTCCGCACACCACCCCCCACCCTGTGTTCTTTCTCTAAAACAAACAAAAGACAGGTAATAGTAAATGCGGGGGGGTGGGATATAAGTGTGGGTGGCTTACTTTAGTTCTTCAAAGGTCTGAGGGAAGCAGAATAGAAAGAAAGGGCAAAACTTGCTCCATGTTTTTAAGCTTGAAGTCCTGAGGAGATGGTATTGCCATTAATAGTAATGGGCAAGTCACAAAAAATTACCAGTTTGGAAGGTAGAGGACAGTGAGTTCGTTGTTGTCACATTAAGATTTAGCATTAAACAGCACATCCTAGTAGAGAATTGTCAATGTGCTTTATTTTTTTAAGATTTTATTTATTTACTTGTGAGAGAGAGTGACAGATAGCGAGCACAAGCGGGGGAGGGGCAGAGGGAGAGGGAGAAGCAGGCTCCTCGTTGAGCTGGACCCCAACATGGGGCTCGATCCCAGGACCCTGGGATCATGACCTGAGCCAAAGGCAGACGCTTCACTGACTGAACCACCCAGGTACCCCTGTCAATGTGCTTTAAATACATATGTGGTTTCCCGAAATTAAAAAAAAAAAAAAAAAAGGCACACATACATGGTTTTCCTGTCTTCAGTAGAGTTAGCTAACAACAAGCTGTCATTTTTCAAGAAAATATAATTTTGTGTTACAGGAAATATTAGTGAAGTTATTGAGCTTTGTGTATGAAATCAGAGGCTGAGGAACTCATGAGAACAGGAGAAGCCAGTTAGAGACACCAGGAAAAAAGACATACATATGAAAATGTATGGGGAAATGCACATTTTGCGGATATAAGTTAATATTTGTCAAGACTGACCAAAAAAAATCTGCAAAGAAAATTTTCTGTACAGAAATTCCATTTAGATACTAATACCTAGTTTCTGAATTGAGGCTGTATATCCACTCAGTAGGGCGCCAAGAATTATCATATGCCAGCTTCGACCTGAAACCACAAGACAGTGTTTTCTGTGTTTGTATTTTCTGGGATTCGTTCACAGAAAATGAAAGGGAGCACCTGGCTGGCTCAGTCAGTGGAGCATGTGACTCTTGATCTCAGGGCTGTGGGTTCAAGCCCCACATAGGGTGTAGAGATTACTTAAAAATAAAATCTTTTTTAAAAAATGAAAGAAAATGAAAGGAAAGGAATAATGCATCCAGATTCCTCTCACACTGGTTCCACCTTCTTTCAACAAAACCCCTTCAAAAACCATTTCAAATAGGGGTGCCTGGGTGGCTCAGTCGGTTAAGTGACTGCCTTCAGCTCAGGTCCTGATCCCAGGGTCCTGGGTTCAAGCCCCATATCAGGCAGCCTGCTTCTCCCTCTCCCTCTGCCATTCCCCCTGCTTTGCTCTCTCTCTTTCTCTCTCTGTCAAATAAATGAATAAAATCTTTAAAAAAATTGCAAATAGCCAAATTTAGTGCATTATTAGAATGCAAGGTAATGAAATAAGACACTTTGATCTTTTGGGTGCTCTGTAATAAAAGTCTTTTTAAAAGTTCAAAGGTGGAAAAAACCTCACACATGTAAGGAAGACTCGTACCTTGACCTCTGCTCATAGTACTTACAGACGTGCAATGAATAACTGGTAATTCAAAGAAAGAGGTAAGCACATTTTTCCTGCTGTGGGGGAAAAAAAAAAAACTCTTAAAATTACTTAGCTAACCCAAATTGCAGACCTTTGAAATGAAACAGACTTCCTAGATGTTCTCTGACAGACAATTTTCAGTCTAGGAATCTTTCTTGCCCATAATTTCATTGTCTTTCCCTCATATCATAACACAACAACATCCAGAAGATGCCTGATCTGTTTTAGACACTCAAACTTTTGTTTCTAATGTAAAATTTGCTGACTACTATATACATTTTTTACTATCATCATATCCCTCCTATATCAAATTGCCAGAATTCTGATCTGAGTTAAGCTCAAAGAATCTTGTAATAAAAAAATTAAAAAAAGAAGTTAGAGCAGGCACAGCTTTTGTCTATAAACAAAGCTACACAACAGTTTTTAAATAGTTTTTTGTTTTATTTATTTTATTGTTTTTTAAAAGATTTTATTTATTTATTTGAAAGCAAGAGAGATAGCAAGAGAGAGAGAGAAAGCATGGGTGGGGAGGGGAGGGATAGGCGGGCTCCCTGCTCATAGGGCTCACTGACAGGACCCTGGGATCATGACCTGAGCCAAAGACAGATGCTTAACTGACTGAGCCACCCAGGCACCCCTGTTTTATTGTTGAATGTAAATTATCTGTGTTGCATCAAAACTATAACTTAACGATAAAGGAATGAAAAAATCCAACATGTGAAAGAAATGAGCCTGTGATATGATGTCATGGATCTTCTGCCATCAGCCCAACACTCCACCTCCTTTTTATTTGTAGCCTGAAATTTCTTCAACAAGGCATAAAGACTTTCATTTCACAGATCCTGCTGGAAGAAATAATAGGGTGCAGTGGAGAATTACTGTGAGCTGAAGGGAGAAGAAGCTACTTCCAAGTTGAAACACTGATGTTATCTCTTGCTCTTCTGGCTCGGAGGCATTTGCTGGATGTTTCCACCTTGGATGAGGACTAGATTAGTGTCCAGAGAGGGCAGCCCGCTCTCGGACATCATCCTCCTGGTGTGGTTAATGATGGAGCATCTTCCTGGGTCTGGTCTGTGATAGCATTTAATGCTATCAGAAAACATCTAAACAACAACAACAAAATGCCAAAAGGCTTTGATGTGAAGTGTGCATATCAGGATTGAGAATCCACATATCTCAGGCTTCCAAATTCCATACCTTTTCACCTCAAATAATTCAGGTTCGGTATGGCACAGGGAAGTTAGAGGTGGAAAGTGAGTGGTTGTTTTAGAGCCTGAATCTTTTTCACAGTAGCCTCCTGACTTTGCATCAGTCTCTGTAACATGCTTCTCTCAGTCTCTTTTTCTTTTGGGGGGTTATTTCTTTCTCCTTAATTCTCCCACTTGTCCCTCCCCATTCCTAAAAGAAGCACTCTCTACCTTGTGATCACTAGCCACTGAATTGGTAAATCGGGTTGTTGTCTTACTCAGAACATCATTTCCTGCCAAAACTACTCACTCCATCATTTAAGAGACCCCATCACTAGGTTGCCACTCACCAATGAAGAGTGATACTTGGAGTAGATCTCACCACTCCAGAGTGGTATCTCCCTTCCTCTTGTATCTAATTCTTAGAGATAAAAATCCCATAAATACCAGAGAGGATGAATAGTTATTATTATCAACTTCCCACTAGCAGGACTTTTCCCTAGAAAGAGGCATGCTATCATATGCTAAAGAGTCCAAATGACCAGGCTCATTAGACTTGACTGGATTTATTAAATTTTGCTCCCAGTTAATTTTATCAACTTAGGAGTTCAAAACTTTTTTCAAGATAGCTGGGTGCCTGATAGAATACTATACAGTTGGTCATATACCTACCCCTTCTTTGGTTTTTCACCTTCTCCTGGTATACAGACGCACCCCCAATCTCTGTCATGGTCTCATCTTTGTACCTGTTTCTCAGTCAGAACATGAAATACCTTTGTTTAATTATCTTGGACTGAGTCCTAATGCTGCTTATTCTTTCTGGTTTTATAGTCTCTTTTCCTTTTTCTCATCCTCCTTTTCAGAACTACCCTTCCATTCTTGTCTCTACCTAAAGTTCTCTTCTTTATAGCATTAAATTATCATTTAGAATAACCCAAAGAGTGATAATCCTAAACAGAAGGTTTGGTGGTGACTATAGAGAATATAACATCTCTTGAACATAAAGAGGACATCAAAAGAGGCTGAGATTCTGTAACCATTATACCTCTATTAAAAGTTAAATGCCTGGGGCACCTGGGTGGCTCAGTCAGTTGAGCATCTGGCTTTTGGTTTTGGCTCAGGTCATGGTCTCCAGATCATGGGATTCAGGCCCTCCCCGTCCGCACCTGCCCCCCTCCCCGAGTTGAGCCCCTAGTGGCTCAGTGAGGAGTCTGCATCCCCTTTCCCTCTGCCCCTCCCCCTGCTCATGCTCTCTCTCTGTCTCTCTCCCTCTCTCATGTAAATAGATAAATCTTAAAAAAAAAAAAAAATTAAATGTCTGTTCCTCATAGGAACCCTCTGTATGGGGATAATCACAATTACAAGAGCCTTGAAACATGCGCTAGGCTTGATTTTCTAGTTCCAAAAGATCATATTCTCAGGTTTCCTTGAAAAAAAAAATGGATAACAAGAAAAAGGACTATAATAATGTATTTAATGCCTACTATATAACCAGGAATAAACCAAATCATCTAGTTTTAGGGCTCATGAGAAATTTGTGGATTCCATCTTAATAGCCTACAAATGAAACCAATGCTGCTGTGGTATAGAAGTCTTCCTGCCAAGTTCCTTAACTCACTTTTGCCCGTATGCACCTGCCCTGTTACATCTTCCTTCCATGAGAAAAGGAATGAACCCATCAACTTGTTGGTCGACCTCAGTGGGAAGGAGAACTAACATTTTACATTAAAATCAACACATGAGTCAGAGATACAAATCCTTGAACAATTCTTGAATTCCGAGGATGGGAAAATTCAGTGGAGATGGAGAAGGGAACTATAGAAGAACTTTCCTCCATCTAAGAGAGAAAGGCAATCTCACCAAGGAAAGACATCACCAGCTGACAAATCCTCATGGGGGCCCTTCTTCCCCTCAAATATCCTCTATCAACCTCCCAAACACTCCTATTCCTTAAGCAGAAACAAGGCTTAGAAGAAGCAGAACTACCCACATTGGAAGGATTTTTCTCTTTGCTACTTGTCATGGGCTGAATTGGGTCCCTCCAAAATTCATACGTTGAATCCTTAACCCCCATACCTCAGAATGTGACTGAATTTGGAGATAGGGCCTTTAAAGGGGTAATTAAGTTCAAACAAGGCCGTTAGGGTATGCCCTAATCCAAGTTGACTGGTATATTTAAAAGAGGCTTTAGGACACCAGGGATGTACATGTGCTCAGAGGATGTTCTTGTGAAGAGGCAGCAAGAGGGCAGCCAATAAAGGGCCACAAACAGAGACCTCAGGACACCAAAACTGCCAACACCTTGATCCTGAATTCTAGTCTCCAGGACAGTGAGAAATAAATTTCTATTGTTTAAGCCACCGAGTCTGTGATATTCCTTATGGAAGCCCTAGCAAACAAACACAGCTGCCCAAACCAATTAACAGGAAGGATTGCTGCCATTTTTATCCAGCACCGTGCCTTCCATCCTTCCTTCTAACCTCTGCCACTTCCAACCCAGAACCCAAAACTCTCAGTTTACTCTCCCCAGTTCCCCTACCCTCCCATGGTATTCCATTTTTATATGCCCTCTTCCATATTCCTCTCCTTTATCTTAAATCCCCTCCTTTTTCCCCAGGGAAGCAGGAATTTCAAGCGATACTTTAAATCTCTTAAAGCTAAACCAACTGTTGTTTTTATAGGTACCGGACTGAAACACCTGCACTTACATTTTGATCCTGATAAAGTCACATCTGCAAGGGCTCACCTGCAGGTCTTAGCAGAAAAAGCATCATGAAATGATAGAACAGCCTTTACTTTGAATCTCTCCTAGATCATCAAGTTTATCTTCTGAGATTACCAGAACCACGGGAAACGATTGCTTCCCTATGGAACTAATACTAATGCCCACAGAGCTACCTGTAGAGAAAATATGGGCCCATTCACTCCTGCGGCGAGTCTCTAGAAATGCTTTCTTTGCTTTTAGTTGAGTGAAGCATGGAAGAGACTCAGCAAATGACAGACTGAGTTTTGATAGTGAGTCGATGGGGCAGGATCCTTTGATGCTTCTGTGCTCTGTAAACTAGCTAGTGAATTGCAGATGCTCAATAAATGTCACATATTGTCAACTATCAATTATTCAGTGTGTAATGAGGAAAATGCTTTGGTACACATTACCTCAAGGCTTCATCAAGAAGTCAGTTATTCCAACACCATATCATAAAACAGATTGATATCTTTACTTAAACTGCTAGACTGTGTACACTTGTATCAATATCTTTGAATCTTTAAATTACTCTGATCTGGGGCTGCCGGGTGGCTCAGTCAGTTAAGTGTCTGCCTTTGGCTCAGGTCATGATCCCAGGGTCCTGGGATAGAGCCACCCGCCCCCCTCGTCAGGCTCCCTGTTCAGTGGGTAGTCTGCTTCTCCCTCTCCCTCTGCCCCTCCCTCCCCCAACTTGTGCTCGCTCACTCTCTCTCAATAAACAAAATCTTTTCAAAACGAATTACTCTAATTTATTTATAGCGATAACCAACAGAAATCACTGAAATTATTAAACATCAGTAACACAGAGAATTTTTAGAGAAGGTCAGTACAGTATTCACAAATGTTATTGTAACAGCCTCAAATGATGGTTGACTCATGCTTTCCCTCCATTCAAGCCTCTTGATCTTTAGCTATGCTCTTTTCTTTCCTGGAATTTTCCTCCTCCTCCAACTAAATCTGTCTTCATGGAAAACTGTAACTCATCTCACTGGAAACTTTCCCTGAAGTTATCTTCTCCCACACAAGAAATAATGGTTGATGTATCTTTGTAACTTTAGTACTTGGAACAATGTATATCAAATGTGTTCCAAATAGATGGATTTTGAAAAGTGCCCAGAACATAGGAACTACCCAGCAAAATAGTTGTTGAATGAATGAATGAATAACACCTGAAGGAGAAATCTATAAACTCACGGTCTGTCTTTATATACTGCTCTGTGGTGGAGACACAAATCAGCAGATAAATGGGAAAGAGGGAGCAGAAGGAACCTCCAGCAATATGAGAGCCTAGATCTCAAGAGGACAACGAGCCCTCATGTAATGGGGAGCCCCCCTCCACCCCAAACCAGATAGGATCAGTTTTAATCTTTTAAAGATCTTGAACTACCTACATCTAGTAAAAGAGAAGCCTATTATGTAGGTCCTTAAACTACATTTCCAAACCACATTAAAGCTAAGGCATCTCAAGCTACGGCGAGTTTTTTAAATCTGCAACAATCATACTAAAAATGAATACAAATGCAGAATACATGTCTCCAACATTTTAGCTAATTTCTCCAAGTTAACCCAGCTTCTACTGTTAGTCTATGATGGGTGCATGCCCCCCTGACCTGGAGCCAGAAGCCCTGAAGCCTCAATAGGGAGAACAATGTACTTCTGTGGAGGGGACAGGCTAAAGAGAGACTACATCCCTGTTTGCTCTCAGCAAGGCTTTATTTTATTCACAAATTGAGAGAAAAAAAAAAAAAAAAGCAAAACTCTAGCTTCCAAGGCAAAACAGTATTCTACAAAGTACTTTAAAAGTAGTTTGGTGGGGGGGTGGGGGGGGACTGTGTGGCTCAGTTGGTTGAGCGTCTGACTCTTGAATTCGGCTTAGGCAGTGATCTCAAGGTCCTGGCTCCATGCTCAGTGGGGAGTCTGCTTTTCTCTCTCCCCCTCCCCACCCCATCGCACTCTCTCTCTCTAAAAATAAATAAGTAAATATTTAAAAAATAATACAAATAAATTAAAGTAAAAGTTTTCGGGGCACCTGGCTGGCTCAGTCGTGGAGCACACAACTCTTGATCTCAGGGCTGTGAGTTCGAGCCCCGTGATGGGTGTAGAGATTACTTAAAAATAAAAAATCTTTATAAATACATACATACATACATACATACATAAAAGTAGTTTCTGCATTATACCAACTGAATTATAATGTACCATCTTGGACCTTTTTAAAGAGCTACTTTCTGCATGTAGCACAAGACCTCATGGAAACCCTTACTCCCTGTTGGAATGTAATTGCTATCCATTCTCTGCCTAAATAGCCACTAACTCTGGCTGTGATGAGATATTCCATTAGTCCTAGGAGGGAAAGTGTACCCCTAAGTTGAGGTTTGACCTGATAATGATGGCATGTTATATTCTTAAGAGTATCAGTGACAACAAATCCATTTGCTGTCAAATCAGTTTAAAACTGACTCCTTTACCATGTGCTCAAACATCAAATTTTGTTCCCACATAGAAATTCTTCAAAAATCTCAAGTAACTTCATAAAAATAAGTGCTATCACCAGCGTATTTTCTTTTTTTTTTTTTAAGATTTTTTATTTATTTATTCGTCAGAGAGAAAGAGAGGGAGGGCGCACAAGCTGGGGGGAGGGGGCACAGAGGGAGAAGCAGGTTCCCCACTGAGCAGGGAGCCCAATGCGGAACTCAGTCCCAGGACCCTGGGATCATGACCTGAGCCGAAGGCAGACGCTTAACCAATGGAGCCACCCAGGTGCCCCCAACCAGCTTATTTTCAATAGGTTGAATGCAGTTGAAAGTTTAGTATGATGTTTATAAGGGTTAGTATCCTCTCCTCCAACATGTTGGCTGACTCTTCACCTTTTATTGATGCTGATGATGTCATTAAATGACATTAAATGACTCCACCATGCCCTTCATCAATTCTTATCAGAATTTTATAAATGAACATTGCATTCACCAGAGCTTTGCAGTTCATTGGGTCTGATTGCATGGCTGGCATGACAAAGCAGAAACTAAGTTCAGCTTGCTCCTTGGTAAAATAAAGGTTTTTTTCTTTTCTTTTTCCTTCTTTAAAATTTTTTTTTATAATATTGGATCTGATCTCACAATTTTTTTAACATTTATATTTCATTGATGTGAAAGAGACCATGGGAGCTTATCCATCATATCATAGTAAAATAATAATTTCTAAGCCTAAATCATCAAAGTTGTGAACAGACTCCATTGATGAGCTTCATTAATTCATGCCACTTGATCTTTGTATTTTTCAAAGATAGATATTCCAATTTCATTTCGAAGAGCATTTCTATGTCTTTATAATTAAAGATTGCCAATTTTCATGCATCCAGCTTTTTTCTCTTATAGATCATAAAAAGAGACAAGCTCTGGGAAACACAATTTAAAACCCAAGCCTCAACATAAAAACAAAACTGCTACATTATACTTGCATTTTGCAGCCAGTAGGATAAGATTGTAATACTGATAGACCAGTGCAGGAAAATACTGATTCAATTTAATATAGTTGTTTAATTTGAATCAGTTGATTCAATTGAGTTCAATCATGTTTATTGAGGGCTATTATATGACAAGTGCTCTGCTAGGCATTGAAGGCATACAAATAGGAGTAAGATGCAGAGCCAGCCTTCAGAAAGAATCCACTTGGGAACAGTGAAATGCACATATGAAACCATGCATAATACAGGGAGACATGGCCTAAGGGCCAAAGGCATGCATGTGAGAAAGAGCACCAGATTTGGTTTGGGGGATCAGAAAAAGATTCGTTCACCAGGAAAGACATTTTCTGGCACATGCAGGATCTTGTCTTACACACATACCACCCGTACGAAATTGAGTTGCCCAAGCCACCTTCACCTGTGGACCAAATTGGGGTCACATTCACCTAATTTGTTTCATTTCAATGGCTTGTGCCTCTCAGCCCAGCAGTCACTCCACCTCCCCCGCAAAGTTGCACCCTATAATTTCTGAACGCCCCTTGGAAAAGTTATGAAATCTCTCTAAGCCTCAGTTTACTCATCTGTAAAATGATTTAAAAATGCCTTCATCTTTGAATGGTCATGAGGATTAAATGAGACAATATACATAAAATTCACAGAAAAACCATCATTATTTTATACTTGCATTCTACATCCCAACCAACATAACAGACTAATAACCCATTTTTGAGAAGAGTAGAGTGAAAGAGATGGGAGGCAACCCCTCCCCCACCCACACTCCAGGCAAGCGTCACTTTAGGTCCAAAAGTTGAAGAATGACAGAGGGAAGAGAAGAGACGTAGATGAATTTCTCCTTTTTTTGGGTGTACTTCATGTAACAAAAAGTTTTTTTTTTTTAATTTCCTTGAGATTTTTCTAGTCTATCACACAATTACATATTTATACCTCTCCACCAAATAAAAAACAAGGAAGAATCACAGAAATGTGGCAACAGCTGGACACATAGATGGACACATGAGATAGGCTGCCAAGATTTCGCCGTGCCTATTTCCAAATATCTGTCTTCACAAGCCTTCTATCAGTAATTAGAGGCATAACTCTCAGCTAAGTAGATTCAGGTTTCTAAACGCTCTCTACAATTCAAAGATAGACAAGAAAGTTATTTTCTACCACTTTTATATCTCTATACCTGCTTGTTTCAGACTGCCTAATTTTGATGAGACTAACAGATGCATGATTTGCTGTTAAGAATAAATTGTATAACGATGAGTTTATTTAGTGAACTGTTAATCATGCCACAGAAAAGGGTCATGGTTTAAAAAATCAAACTTTAAAAAGTGTTGTGATTTTATTCATTGTGTACTTTTGTCGGAAACAAACACATTTTGTAATGCAGTTAAACATTCCTTTGTCTTTTTTTAAGATTTTTTTTTTTTAATTTGAGAGAGAGAGAGCAAGAGAGAGCGAGAGAGAGTGAAAGAGCAGGAGCAGGGGGGAGGGGAGAAGGGCAGAGGCAGAGGGAGAAGCAGACTCTGCTGAGCAGGGAGCTCAACGCAGGGCTCGATCCCAGGACCCTGAGATCATGACATGAGCCTGAGGCAGATACTTCACCAACTGAGCCACCCAGGAGCCCCAAACATTCCTTTGTCTTTAAACATTTTGTTTTGAGATATGTAGAACCACATGCACTTGTAAGAAATAATATAGAGATACCCTGTGTGCCCTTCACTCAGTTGCCCCCAGTGGTAACATCTTGCAAAACTATAATGCAATATCACAACCACGATATTGACATTGATGTGATCTACTGATCCTAATCAGATTTCCCCAGTTTTAAGTGTACTCATTCGTTCATGTATATGTGTCTGAGATATCTGTATTTGGTTCTGTGCAATTTTATCACATTTATGTTCATGTCTACCACTGCAGCCAAGATACAAAATGGTTCTATCACTATAAGGGTCCCTCATATTGCCCCTTATAACCACATCCTCCTCCCCCTTCCATGCCTAATCCCTAGCAACTACTAATCTGTTCCTCAGTTCTATAATTTTGTCATTTCAAGAAGGTTACGTAAATGGAGTCATGCCATATTTGACCATTTGGTACGGGTCACCCATCATAATTCCCTTGAGATCCCTCTGAGTTGTTGTGCCTATCAATAATTTTTACTGTATCGCTATTATAATTCATGGTATAGAAGTATTTCAATATGCTAAACTTTCGGCTGTTGAAGGACAGTTGAGTTGTTTCCAGTTCTTGCCTATGGCTAATAAAGCTGCTGTGGAACATTCTTGTACAAGTTTTTGTATGAGCCAAAGTTTTCATTTCTCTGTGACAAATGCCCAGGAGTGCAATTGCCGGGTTGGATGGTAATTGCATGCCCAGATTTATAAGAAACTGCCAAACTGTTTTCCAAAGTGACTCTGCCATTTTATATTCCCACCAGCCATGTATGAGTGATTCAGTTTTTCCACCCTTTTTTTTTTTAACATTATATGACCTCAGTCTGTATGGATGATAAAATTAGTAAATAAATACATGGCCCATATAAGAACAGCTTGTAAAAAGTCAGCCCAAAAAGTCCAAAGGGTAAAAAGGCAGGGGTCATATAAAAAAAAAAAGCCATCTTATGCAACGGCCTCTCTGACTCGTCTCAGCTCGCAGGGTAGCCAGGTAGCGCAACAAAGTCTTCACGCTCCTAGAAAGCAGCCGCGGTGACCTAAAGCTTTGCTTGGTGTAGATTACAATAAATAATCTTTTCTTTCCAGAACAGGATTATGGCCTATAAAATGCTTCAAGTAGCCCTGTGTTCAACATTGCTTATAGGTAAGAATCCATTTCTTGTTTATTTATCATGTCTTTTACAATGATTAGGTTGATAAATAATCCCTTTTGACTTTTTCAAAGAAATGAACAAATATGTTTTATTCACAGATCAATTCTAGAGCATTGGGAAAACCCAACTGTCATGTCATGTGGTGGTTTTGAGCATGTTAGTGTTAATTGCGTGTGATCATTTTATTCCTAATTATGTATTCACATATTAACATGTCACTCTTGCTAGGAAGTCTAGTTAAGGGCTGCCTCCAAAGAAGTGCTCTTGTGTCCTTGAACAAAGAAAAATTTCAAATGCCTTTTAGAAACTGTAATACTTACCTAGTACCATTATGTGGAGACCTCAAGGTACTTTGAGAGTGTGAATTCATTAACCTTTAGAGCAAGCTGTAGCCCAGAGAAGTGGTGTTTTAAAGACAAATCAAGGAAGGTACTGAAGGTCAGATGATTTGCTGCCAAACTGACCCAATAATTCAGTGACTTCTATCTGAATGGAACTGAGAGGTCGTTTGTTTTTCTTGTAACCAAAACTGAAAATACTTACAAAGGTGTAAATTATATTCACAGTTAAATCTCTACAATTTATAAATACTTCTGATGAAATGCTTACATAAGAATAAATTTCTACTTTTATGATCAACTTGAAACCCATGCAAAAAAATTTACATATTTTTCTTGAGGCGTGCACACACACACACACAAATCAATAAAAGGATATAGGTATATACCTAAAATATGAATCTAGGTAAGTGTGTACATATATGTATGTGTATATAATTAGCCTTTTATTCTTAAGCATATAAATAATTTTAATAAAGAGGGGTTTTTTTTAAAGATATTATTTATTTATTTGAGAGAGAGAATGAGAGAGAGAGAGCACATGAGAGCGGGGAGGGTCAGAGGGAGAAGCAGGCTCCCCGCCGAGCAGGGAGCCCCATGCGGGACTCGATCCTGGGACTCCAGGATCATGACCTGAGCCGAAGGCAGTCGCCCAACCAACTGAGCCACCCAGGCGCCCTCTAATAAAGAGTTTTAATCATCACTGTTATACTTTGCATTTGGGACATGTTTAAATAAATGTTTTAGAAATTTATAGCCAAGTTATTATTAGGCAATTATCATCAATGCGTGTGTAATCACACCGGGTTACAGCCCACATCTCCTGATGAAGAAAGTGAGGCTGGCTCAGTTTAAGTGAGTGTCTCAGGAGCACACTGTAAATTGAAGTCATGGGCTAGTTATAATCCATCAGTCATTGCTTTGCTTTGCCTGCTGATCCATGCAGTTGGCTTTCCAGTGGGTGATGGTAGATTAGTACAAGGCGAAGAGCACTAGTGCAAGTCTACCTTCACCTGTGAACATGCAGAGTCAAAAATACCTGGGAAAAGGAAAACATCCTGCAAAATGCCTTTTAGAGACTTTCTTAAGAAACAAGTTGGAATTAACTTTAACTCCAGCTGAGATACAAATATGTCTACCTAGAAAGACAACTGGTTTGACTGATTTCACTTAAAAAATAAAGAAAGAAGATTCTGTGGTTAAAGTTCATGAAATAACAAGTTGAGAATTAGAAACTAAGGACAGAGGAACACTGACACGGTGGGGTTAGCCCTTCAGATCTCAGGAAAGAAGCCTTTACTGCGTATAGGCTGAGTACACTTAAGTCTTTAGAATCAGATTCATTTGTTACACAGATAATTCATTTAACTGACATTTTCTAAATCATACAGCTCTCAAGTAGGAAATCATAGCTTGAATCAACTTTCTTCCCTTCTTCTCTTCCTCCTCCCCTTTTTCATTTAAGAATATAGCCTATTCATCTGCCCTTCCCTAGAGCTCTCTACATATCATAAGAAAACAACCATCTTAAAAAGTTTGTTTTTATATTTTTAAAAAGTTTCCTCAGATTAGTTGTCTAACAAATTACTTTTTTGTACAGAACTTAATTTGAAGTAAATAGAGAAAAGATCCCATTATCCATTTTCCTAATGGGAATGCTAAAGCCAAAAATGATGAAGAACCTTCCCCAAGTAATTACATTTATGAGCACAGTCCTCAAATCATTTTATTGATTTTCTTAAAATAGTAATTCATACACATTGGAACCGGTTCCCTGGTCAGAGAATCAGAAGTCCAAGTGTCATGATTTGATTAAAAAGCAAAACAAAACCCCTCTCTTCAGCATTTAGGTCAAGAACTGCCTTCTCCTACAATAAAGCCAGCAAATATGAATACTACTCCTTTAAGTATTCTGTGGGCAGGGGCTTTCCATATGTTACCTTAAGTCAACTCTCTAATCACTGTGCAAATAAGTATCATGATTTTTATTTTACAGGGGAATTTAGGCTTAGAGAAGCTAAGTGATTAAGCCACACAGTTAATCCATGGTGGATGCTGGATTCACATGCGAATTCTACAGCCAGCTCTTCTGAGAATGAAACCCTTCTTTCTGTTATGCAGACTGTCCCCTCTGGCAGTGCCATGCTGGAGATGGGACCTGTAGCTACGGAATAGGCAAAGGAGCACAGAGCAAGGCCTCCTCCTGAGAAAGGAAGAAGGCCAATATCACAGCCCTTGGTTCTACAAGAACAGGCCAGGAGTTAGGGAGCTGGATGATTTTATGTGAGTAAACAGAGCCAAACTAAGAAATAACCAGAGGCTTTCTATGACAGTTTCTAGTTGTGGTGAGGGTAGAGAGAGGTTCTAAACTCATTTATTCCGGCTCCAAGAGGCACTCATCAAAATCAAACAGCCCCATTTCACACAAAGAAGAAATATGGAAAATACACGCATTTGGGACGTATTTTGCAAAGTAAATAAACCAGTCCTTGAAGTTGACCCGTATATGGGACAATTTGGAGGTTCATGCCCATATTGTTAACCTGTGATCAGATCACATGAAGTCCAAGTATGTCTTCTGGTTTTAGACAGGGGAAGAGAACTGCCTTTAGCCCATTTCTCTAGCATTGTTCCAGCTCATACTTTTGACTCCATGCCTAGTAACCAAGAGCAATTTGTCTTGAAGGTTTTTGTTTGCTTGGTTGGTTGGTTTGGGTTGGGTTTTTTAGATGAGAGCCTTTAAGCTCATATTTTCTTCCCCTGGACTGAGGCAGCCCCTCCAGTCCCTCCATGTTTGCCTTCTGCACCATCCATAGAAGGAACGGCCCTTCTCAGTCATTCAGCCGCCCCCCACCATCCTGTTCCTTGGAGAGTCTGTATTTCTGGATATAGTTTTGGTTTATTTTATAAGAACTTGTTCTTAATTTTTTCTACTCACTTGGGCTTAAGATTGATCGATGCTCTCAAGAAAGTAAGTAGTGAGAATGAACTGGGAAATATCTAAGTTAGAGAAAAATATCAGGGCCTATGTCTAGATTCATTGAGCACTCTGGGTGTTGCAGAAAAAACATTTATTTTCCTGTCCACATGGCATCATTGGTCATGATGCTGGAGTTGGAAAACCCATCAACACACACAAGCAATGACCCAGAAGGGGTTACTATTGAATCATACAAAACACTGCCTTTCGTGAATTACAAATTTCTCTGTCCACAAAATCAAAAGCTAATAAAAGATATGCCAGCTCTAAAATATGCCCCAGGAAATTACATGGTGGTGCATGAGAGCATGTATGTGGGTGTATGTTAGTGTGTTGCGAGCAGGTTAAAAAAGACTGAACTTAAATTCGAGTAATACTAGTTCCTGTTTACTCTGCAAAGTACTCAACACGCCAGCAGCTGTAACATCAATAAAGCCAAAGTTCCCTGAGTTAAAAGTTCATTTATGAAAGCATTTCATTAACAGTTTAGTAAGATGACCGGGTTTGAGAGCTGGTCCCAAAGTTCAGTGTCTTTCTTTTTTCCAGTTGACTTCCATCAGCTCTCTGCCCTCTGGCCTGTTGCTTCCCTGCTCCCTTTTTCCATGGCTTTTCACCTTTTTAAACTTTTGTTTTTGTAACTTCCCTAATTTTGTCTCTGCTTCCTCTGATTTCTTTGCTTGAATTCCCCCTTCTCTTTTTTCTTCAAACCCCAAATTTCTTCTCTCATTCTCTCTCTCATTAATTTTTATCTGAATTGCAGCAAAGAGAGAGAATCTATTCTAGTAAATATAACTCTTCTATCTTCCACCATAAATTTTTGGGTCAGTGACCAAAATTTAGAGTGGGAAGAAAAAAGTAACTATTTCATATTTTATAACAAAAATTATTTACTTAACACGGAGAATAAAATATTCAACTTTAAAGATTTTATTTATTTGAGAGAGAGCAAGAGCACGAGCAGGGTGAGGGGCAAAGGGAGAAGCAGACTCCCCACTGAGCCCAACGTAGGGCTCAATCCCGGGACCCCAAGATCATGACCTGAGCCAAAGGCAGACACTTAACCAACTGAGCCACCCAGGTGCCCCTAAAATATTCAATTTTAAGAATATGAACCTAAACATGAATATTTTAATTACTCACAAAATTATAACATTTCTCCTACAGTTAGCGAGATCTTAGGAAATTTTACTGTATTGCCAAGATGTCTGTAGAGACTGTTCTCCTGACCCTCTTTTGTCCTTAATTCCTCGTGACCATTTATACTTCAGTTTAATACTTAATTTATGTGCCTGGGCAGTTATTTCATCTTTTTTCTAAAGACATAAACAGTTTAAGGGAAGGAATTAAGACTCAGTCCAATAAAAATAGTGAATAATAAATGTTATTCTTTCACTGGTTATGCTGAAAGCTGAGTGCTATGCTTTCAGCATCCCATCCCTGAGTATGTCTGAGAACTTGCGGCGGGACTGTCATGCTTATTCTCCATCTCTGGCATCTCAGGCATCAGGCAGTACTGCAGAGAGATGAGAGAGACGTATCAGCCTCTAAGGGAAGTAGCTAGCTGTGGCCCATCCTGTGGATTTGCCAGGCATTTCTGTGTCTTCTGCCCCTGCAGACGTAGAATTCCTTCCCTCACATAACCGTCTATGAATATCCACAGAAGTCACAGTCATGGCTTTCCAGGGGTGACAAACTCCTGCTGGTGGGAGCGCCCTGTCTGTGCTGGATTTTTTTCCCCCTGTTTCTTAGGGAGGCTCTGAGACAACAGACCTGTTGGATTCTCTGCACCACCTTCTGACACATAGAACTCTCATCCCCCTTCTTGGCCCGCTTTTGATCAAGTTGAAAAATAAACCAAAGATTAACATGGAAGGCAATCAGTTCCCTTTATTACTAAGAAAGGCTAATTTGGAAAATATAACATAGTATAAGATATAAAGGGCCTGGTGACTTGACCCCAGCATTTGGCAAATTTCATATCCAGTTGCAGGTTGCAGAGCCAGAGGAGAAAGGGTGATCTCGGAGGGCAGCTAACTCTCAAGAGGAAGAAGCAAGAGCTAGCTGGATGTGCCAAGGTATGCCTCTTGGACTTACCAGTTACATGGGGGCACTGCCCCTTCTGAGAGGCAGAGTCTACAAAGGGGAGAAGGGTGGCCTGAGGTTACTCTAAATGAGTTCACTCTACAGGGAATAAACAGGTCTCTGCTATCAGACTCTGTCCTTCCATTCTGTATCGCTCATTTCACATCAGGCTTTCTGATCTTTTTAGCGTATAGGCTCCTACCACAAGGATAATCTTCATGGTCACGTGCACAGTATAAAGACTATTCAGTTATTTCTCCACTATCAAATTTAAAGACTCTTTTTCAGCCTTCTCTGGGTGATGGCAAAATAGGGAATCCTTCCATTTCTAACTGTACAGCTTCTGTCACCAGCGCACAGCTCCTCGGCCCATGATGGGCACTCATCTCTGTGTGTAAGGTGAATACATTTTTATCTGTATTGCTTTAATTATTGACTAGGTCTACTTTGACTTCTCTTTCACTTATTTCTGTCTATCTCAGTGCTGAATTTCTCAGCATGTAAGCTCCTTGGCAGTACTAGGAGCTACACCCATTTAGCATATTCTATATACTTCTGATGCCCTAATACCATGCAGAGAAAGTAAGTTTCAATTAATGACCTATTGGTTATGAGTATATTCCAGTTAAAAATAATAGAGCTACAAGAGATCTCAGTTGGCTTCATATGACTCAGAACAGGAAATGGAGGGACAGGAGTAACCAACTAATAACCCAACTAATCACGGGCAGGGCTAGGATAAGACCCCCCATCTCTGATCCTTCTTGGCTTGTGTGGCAAGAGCTGTGATCTCCAATGTCTCCATACTCTGAAGTGTCTGCCTTATTTCAACTGTACTGAATTTTCTGCTGAGGATATTCGAGACATGTTTAGATAGCAGAACTAAGCTTGACAGATCCTATTAAAACTATTATGATACGGGATGAAAGGAAGGAGGGTGTGTAGGGAGTTGGAAAGAAAAAGAGGAAGATTTTTTTACAGCTTATGATTTTAAAGTTTAAAAAAAGCATCAACCTGGCTGATACTGCCTACATTAAAAAAAATTAAAAACCAACAAAGTAATAAAACTCAGGGTTCAGTTTTCAAACCCCAGCAGTATTATAGAGGCTTACAAACACAAACTGTGATCTTGCTCTCACTAACTTTCAAGGTTGATCAGGCAGAATGAAAAAGGGAGGAGGAATTTCGCAAGCAGAGAGGATAATAGCATGCCCTTCTGTACTACTTGCATTTTATTTCCAGCTCTGCCAATGACTTACTATGTGACCTTGAGTGAGTCATTTCATCTCTGTGTGTCAATTTTCTCACTTGTAAAGTAGGATAATAAATACTACTTTCTGTCTCTCTCATGGGTGATGCTATTATCACCATCAATTAATATTTATTGGATGCCTGTTGGGCACATAATGCTGAGGTAGGTGCTTTGTTCAGGGGCAAGGGGGAGGGGGAGGGGGACATTGTATCAGTGAAACATTTTCCATGAGCAAAAAGAGAGAAGATTTACAAAAGACAGAATTATTAGAGCTTAAAATAGCTATGCTTTATATTTTAAGGCATGCTTCTCTGCCAAGATTTAGGTAATAGCATTTTTTTTTTCCTTAGGATTGTACAATGCTCCAGGACAATCATGGTGCAGAATATTGGTTTTACTTTTGGATGATTCCAAGTAACACTATCTTAAGTGGTTAATGTACTTTCTTTATCTAGTTGTTAATTATATCTTAAGCATAATTTATGTAGAAACATTTATTAGAGGCGTGCCTGTGTTACTTGGTGGGTTAAGTGGTCAACTCTTGATTTCAGCTGAGGTCGTGATTTCAGGTCATGGGATTGAGCTCCCGAGTCAGGCTCTGCGCTCAGCGGGGAGTCTACGTGGGCTTCTCTCTCCCTCTCCTTCTGCACATCTCCCTGCTCATGTGTGTGCTCTCTCTTTCAAATAAATAAATATTTTTTTAAAAAGAAACATTTATTAGGTACTGATACTGGATCTTATTTGCCTAGACACTCTGTTTTGAAACCTCCCCTTCCTTTTTTTTTTAAAACAGAATAAGAACAGGGGCATGTGGGTGACTCAGTCAGTTAAGCATTTGCCTTTGGCTCAGGTCATAATCCCAGGGTCCTGGAATCGAGTCCCACATCGGGGTCCCTGCTCAGCAGAGAGCCTACTTCT
Source organism: Mirounga angustirostris (assembly GCF_029215605.1). Lineage (NCBI taxonomy): Eukaryota > Metazoa > Chordata > Mammalia > Carnivora > Phocidae > Mirounga > Mirounga angustirostris. The sequence continues at coordinate 54,950,746 of NW_026991709.1, forward strand.
CCCTCTCCCTCTGCCTGTGGCTCTGCTTACTTGTACTCTCTCTCTCTTTGTCAAATAAATAAATAAAATCTTTTAAAAATAATAAAATAAACAGAAGAAGAACACATTAAACTTGTAACACTGTAACAGACACCTTTTCAAAGAGAATGAAGAGAAATCTGAGAAGTTTCCTATGAACACATCTCAGTTAAAACCAGAACTTCAATGCTGGTCAGTGCACACCAGTGAGCCCAAACAAATGAGTTCCCTGTTCTGTTCCAACCAGCCCTGTCTTACCATTCCTGGTGTCACTCATCTGATCCAGGCCCTACTTATCTGTCCTCTGGACCACTAGAAGAGGCTCCAACCTGTGTCTCTCACTCTCTCTTCCTTTTACAATCTGCCTTCCAACACCACTGACAAAGGAGTTTCCAAAAGTATCTGTGAATGGATAAACAAAATGTTGGCATATATGTACAAAATATTATTTGGTCTTAAAAAGGAATGCAAAGCTGATATATACTTCAACATGTATACCTTGAAGATATTCTACTAAGTGAAATAAATTAGACACAAAGGGACAAATAGTGCATGATTCCTCTTAGATGGGGTACCTACAATAAGCAAATGCATAGAGACAGAAAGCTAATGGTGGTGACCAAGGGCTGGAGGAGAGAGTAATGGGAATTGTTGAAGGGTACCGAGTTTCTATTTCGGGAGATGAAAAAATTCTTGAGATAGTGATGATGATTGTACAACACTGTGAATGTGCTTGATGTTACTGAATTGTACACTTAAAAATAGTTAAAATGGCTTTACATTATGCATATTTTAAATCATAATCAAACAAAAAAATTTTAAGTAAATCTGGTCCTATAATTTTCTTGTTCAGAAATATTAATGATTTGAAGAATAAAGTCCAAACTCCTTGGTATGACAGTAATAATCCCCCGACATTCTCTGAGCACATCCACACCTCAGCCCTACCCTGCAATCACATTGGCAAAGTGGGGGTCACTGAACCTGAACCTGACTTTGCTCCTCTGTTCCTGGGCTCTCCAGTTTTCCTCAGCCTGGAGTACATGCTCTTTGTTTCTGCTCCCTTCTTCTTCACTGTGGAAACAGCCCATAACCTTGGAAGCTCAACTCAAAACCAATTTCTCTGTGATCCCTCCACGCCAGTATCAGAATTAATCACTTCCCCTTCAAACGGTCTGGTCACAGTATGTTTCTTTATCATTATTTATGAACTCTGAATACAATATGAGTTCCTTAGCGGCAAGGGTTGTTTTTTGTTTATCTTGCTATGCAACGATGATTATCCAAGCAGGGACAAGGGTGAGGCAAGTGGAGATCTTATGGCACAGAATTTGTGTAAGCTTGAGAGCAAGTTTCTTCTTCTATTTGTGGACTCACTTAGCTTCACCTGGGTCTCAGCTCTGGTGATTAGCAGTTTATCCTGACATCAGTAGGCACTCATAATGCATCGTATTAGTTATCTACTATGACCTAACAATTTCCCCAAACCATAGCAATTTAAAACAAGAAACATTTATCATCTTACAGTTTCTGAGGAATTTGGGAGTGGCTTAGGTCAGTGACTCTGACTCAGGAACTCTCATGAGATTACAGTAAAGATGTCAGTGAGGGCTATTGTGATTGAAGGCTTGACTGGAACGAAACCATTAGGTTCCCAGGTGGTTCGTTTGTGTGGCTGTTGGTGGGAGGCTTCAGTTCCTTGACAGACGGGCCTCTCTTCAGGGCTGCTTGAGCGTCCTCCCAACATGGCAGCTGTTTCCATTAGAGCAAGTGATCCAAGAGAGGTGCGAGACAGAAGCTATAATGCATTTTATGTGCTCGCCACAGAAAGCACACACTGTCATTTCCACAGTATCCTGTGGCTACACAGGTCCACCCTCCTAAACGAAAGAAGACCACAGGGGATCTGAATACCAAGAAGGCAGTGGTCTTTGGGGGACATATTGGAGGATGGCTTCCACAGGCATGCTGGTTAGATTGTATTGAATTAGATGACCAGAAGCAGGCCAATATTACTACTATCATCTGTTACTAATATCTACTGAAAAGTTGACTTCTATATTTTATTTTTAAATCATGAATAACTAAAATTGCTAATATCCTATTAATAGATAATGTGTCTGAGCCATTTTTTTATCTTCATCACTAGTAATATTTTGCACCCAGAGACAGCCTGATTGATGTATAATATCCACAGAGGTTGTCATTTTCAATAGGTAGGCAGTTAGAACCAGAACTTAATGGGGTAACAAATTAAACTAGAAGTAATAGAGCTAATAACTAGAACCCTGCTTAGTGCTCAAGGTCAAGCTTGGAAAAGCATGAGATCATAAGGAATGTGTAAGTAATGATTGTTTCTTTTTTATAAATGCATAAGGCTTTTTATTATTATTATTACTTTTCTTTGGCCCCAAGCATTCCTGTCTCTTAGTCATAATATTGCACAGTGGCTTTAAGGGGAGAATTTCATCTCCGTTTCCTACTAGCTATGTGGCCTTGAACATATTATTTAACTTTTGTGTGATGTAGTTACCTTTTCTGCAAAATGAGGTGATTGACAGTGCTACTTCTTAGGTTTGTTGTATTATATAAGGTTGTTCAGGTAAAGTATCTTTTAGTGCAATGCTCAATAAATGTTAGTTATCATTATTATTTGTGTGTGTCATCAATACACACACACATGCACAAATAATCTAACTCCCTCTAACCATTGTCTTCTTACATCCATTTTAAAGATTCCCAGTGCCACATCATTCCTTCAGCTTAAAATGTAAAGTTTTGCTCCTTCTCCTATCCTGCTAAATTTAATCTTTTCTTTAAGGAATAGATTCAGCAATTTTCCTGACCATGAAAATGTCTGTTTGTGCCCCAGAGCCCCGAAGTTCGATAAGGATACCTTCTCTTAAACTCCCTTAGCACAATCAAATCCTATGTTGCCTTGTTTTACTTTGAATCTTGTACCCCTCTCCCTCCTCCGCTACAGAGGAGAGGTTTCATATCTTATAGTTCACTATAACTCTGGTCAATAGAGTCTTGTTAATGATGAAGCAATAGAGTACTTAACATAACATTTGTAATAAATGCTTCTTTATCACAAGCAATGAACAGATTGTATTGTTACCACAAATAGGTCAGGAGTGTGTTCTTCCTTGATATTGATTCAAATTACAACTCTGAATGTGATTGTGTTTTATTTGGAAATGAAATATAATATAGACTGTTAAAATTCAAGATACTAAAACAGTCTGGATTTTAAAAACAATCATCTTTTTTTTTCCCCCTTAATCCTGGACTGGGAAGGAGTACAAAATGCAAACTTCTTCAATTCAGTGATAGATCTATCAATACTAACAATTTACACCACAGTGCCAGATTTGGAAGCAGTCTACTTCAAACTGAAAGATATGTTCTCTTTTGGAAGGCTAGGAAAGGAAGAATAAGATTGTTGACTGCCTGGTTTGAGCCAGATGGTTTATAGCCATTAATACACCCAACCCTTACAGTAATCCTATATTATTGTGTTACTGCGTTATTATTATAACTTTTTACATACAAGAAAACTGCAGCTTGGAGAAATTAAGCAACTTGTCCAGAAAAGTGATAGAGCTGCAATTTGAATCCCGGTCTGTGGGCTCCTGTGCAGGTACAGGAGGCTCTAAAAATCTTTTCCATCCAGCATATGGCTTTCATGCTGCACTATATGCAGGACACATAGGGTGGTGATAGCTCAGTGATGGGGGAAGGCTGAGGAATGGTCATCTCCCTTGGCGCATAGCTTTCTCAGGGCTCCCTTCTCAGGCCCCCAACCTCCCAAAACCACAGCTGTGTCTCTTTAAGAAGATAAACACTGAGATGTAAACTACTGCCTTAAAAGATGCTGTGCTCTTGGACTCTGAATTACAGGAGCGTTGGGAGCGCCATTTTTGTTGGAGGACCCAGCAAACCAGTTCCTACATCTCAAAAGACGTATATATTTGCAGGATTACTGGGACCCAGATCAGAATCCAAATATGTGGGGCAACTCGCTGGCTGATCAGGTATTTGCATTAGAAACAATGCACCATCTATCTTGCTGAGTAGGCACTGCATCAGCAGGCATCAACCCAGTACCAGCCCAACCCACGAGTTTTTTCTCTCTAGCCACCCTGAGCTATAGCTGCCATTTCCTCCCCATAAAGTGGCTTTTGTCTGGTAAACTCCACCTTTTCCTTCAAGACTAAAATCAAATGTTCCCTCCTTTTTGAAACTTTTCCCTTCTTTCCTGGATGACATTTGTCCTTCTTTCTTTTCTCCCCTTTGCATGCCATTCACATGTGAATAGCTCTCTAAATGTCACCCTGGAATTAGTTGCTTTGTGCACCCAACCTCCCCTACCTAGGCTACAGACGTAAGGTGCATGTCTTATCCATCAAGGTCATTATTCTCAGAAACTATCAAAATGACTGTTACTCAGTCAAATCTCAGTAGATTATTGCATGTTTGGGTGGGTGGATGAATGGATCATGGTCACATTTTCGTTCCCTTTCAGTTATTCAACAGCTTATTTTCCTCTGGGATAATTATGCAAAACTTTAATGTCATTCCTTCATTTGCTTGCCTTTTGTACACTTTTCTATTCATTTGGAAGTCTCACTCCAAGAGAAATAAAGAAGAAATGTGCCTTAGCCAGTTTTATTCCATGTTTACTTTTTTGATGGAAGAAACTCCAGGCCAAATAAAATTGCTGAATTGTCTGAGGATTTCAATTATTCATGATTTCCCTCTTAAAATTCAGCAATTTAGAAAACAAAAATGTATAACAAATTAATTAATCCCTTCACTTGTTTGTCCTTTATCTCTTCACACGTGTATCAGGCTCTATCACCAGGCTAGAGGGTTGTATAAAATCACTAAAAAAAATGGAATGTCCTTGTTTTTCTGGGGCCTGGGTCCTATCCTTACTCTGCCTGGCTGAGTTTTAACTGGTCTACCAGGATTGGCTCGTTTCTGGTTAGCATTTGCGATGAAAACCACCGGCTTGAATAATGCATCAAGTTTTATGTATGTTTTTCTCCAAAAGGCATCATTTAGAGGTATTAAAACCAGACATTTGTTTATTTGGCAAATTAAATATTATATAAGTGGGTAGACTGTGTCTCCTTTAGGGAATACTGAAATTTTCAAGTACACTCCTGCCTCTAATTGTAGACCAGTGCTATGATCAAGTAACAGATACTACAATGTAACAGGAGACTACCACATTGGTTCATACAGTGGCCCCCAAATACCATAAAACATTTAAGCATTGAAGTATACAGGTCACTAAAAGTATGTTAACCAAACCTTATTGGGTATTATTCTTCCACTCTACTTCTCTCAGTCTTTTAGGATTATCTGTACAATAACCTGAATAACTGATATAGCATGTGCTCTCCATACTCCAAGATCATGACTTCAAGTTTCTTTTGTTGCAGGTTCATGAAACATGGACTGCTTTGAAAACAACAGCACAGTATTATCTGAATGTGAATGCCTTCACTTCTGACATATCCACTGCCCAGTAAATGTGCTTTGATGGTTAAACCAGGAGAGCAAAAACAGTGGGAGTCAACATGGCAATGGACCCAAACCATGGGCTTTGGAGACCTGGAGGCAAATCCATGCCATTTACAAGATTATTTAACATGTCCGTCTCGTGGAGCTGTGGAAAGGAGTAAATATGAAAACCCAAGTAGAGACCTAGAATTAGAAGTTCTCAATAAATTGTAGCTCTTAAAATGAGAATTTAAATAATGACTATAGTAATAACATTTACCAAAAAGGGGCTTTTATGGACAAGGAAATAAAAAACAAAAAAGTAGTGCCATTAAAACTCACTGTTGATAGCTCACTTTCTATTGTCTGCTTTTTGAAAGCATTCTCTTTTTAATTAAAGGAAGAGGGAGCTCTCAAATGGAGTTGGTCCTCTCCTTTTTCTTCAATACTTTTCATTTTTTAAAGCCAGCCTATTTTAAGATCATGCTTTTGAAACTTTTCTATCAAAAGTGTATTGCTGAGTGCAGTAGAGAATACCATCTTAACTCTATTTGGGGGTAGATGATGAGTAGGAACCCACTGGAAACATTCATCTGTAAGTGGAGACCTCCTTAGGAGTTTTGTCAAATTTGTGCAAGTTTTGCGTTATAGTCCATAATATATTGATATTTATTTGAATTTGAAACAACATTTTTAACTTTCTGGCCAGGGACATTTATTACTGTTTTCCAATAAAACTGAAAAATTGACTCTAAAGAAATGTGGACTATATTTGGTTTTACAATTGTCCTAAGCACTTTTTCAGCAGCAGGTATGTCAGAAAAATCAAATATGAAGAACCTGCAATGTGAAGACTTCAGCCCAGCACTTTCCTCTTCAAGAGGACACTGGCAGTTACGCAGTATTCCCCACTTCCTATCCCCTGCCCTAGAGGCCTTTGCAGTGAGAAATTTGAGGCTGGGGCATAATTTATGCACTCAACTATTATCCATTTCCAATACATACACAGAGATTTTTAAATCAAAACACAACTGAATGGGCAAAAGAAAGAAGATAAATCATTTGGGTTTGCAGTAAGAAAGTTAAGATTGTACATGAATCCATCTCAGGGTTTCAACAATAGTATGCATTTGCTACCACAAAGTTCCATTCTTTGATCATTTAATTAAAAAATTAGAGAATTCCCAAGTATTGATCAGCATTCTCCAGAGAATCAGAATCAATAGAATGTGTATATGCCGAGAAACAGATTTATTGTAAGGAATTGGCTCCTGTGATTATGGAGTCTGGCGAGTCCAAAAGCTGCAGGGTAGGCCAGCAGGCTGGAGACCAGAGAAGAACCAATGCTGGAGCGCAAGTCTGAAGGTCATCAGGCCAGAACTCTAGCAAAGAGCTGATTGTGTGGTTTGAATCCTAAGGCCATCTGTTGGCAGAATTCCCTCTTGCTCATGGAAGGTCAGTTTTTTGTTCTATTTAAGCCTTCAATTTATTGGACGGGTCCCATTCACATTATGGAGGGCCATATGCTTTGCTCAAAGTCCTCCAATTTAAATGCTAAGTTCATCCAAAAACACCATCACAGAGACATCCGGAATAATGTTTGACCTCATACTAGGTACAGTGGCTCAGCCACATTGACACATACATTAACTATTACAACCTAGATTAGGTTATTTAGAGTGTACATACGTGCACACACACTCTCTCAAAGCTGTGATGGAAGCAACATGTGGAGGAGAAAAAGAAAAGGACTTTAATTCATTCATTTTGTTCAGTATAATACAAGGAAGAAGCTGGGTAAGTTGTGAGCCACCAATAGTGTGAAATTATGTTAGCTGCCAAGGTAATTTTGATTTATGGAGCACTAAAAAGCAGTTTTACCGAGAGGTTGTCATCAGATTAAACAAGCATGGAAATGGGGTTTCTTATTCAAACATAATTTCATGAGAAATTACTGGAAATTTATATGATACCAGAAAACAAACAAATGAAAGCATTCTTGGTCTACGTAAAATAATTTATCTAGAAAGGCAACAGTTAACGTCCATACAGCTGAGCAAGAAGTGGTGAGTGTTCCATTTTTTTAGAGTATTTAGGTTTTTTTAGGATTTAAGAAAACATAAGTACCACATATTTAGTGTCTACATGCAAAATTAGTTTCGACCAGAACAACTCTTAATTCAGTGTTTAAAGAAATTGATTGTATTGAGGGACCAATTATCTGGCTGACTCAATTTAACTGATTTTTTTTCAAAATGGTAAGTGATTTGTGTGTGTGTGGTGGGGGAGGGTGTCCTCTGATTTGCTTTAAGTCTGTACCTAATTTATAAACTCTATGTAAAAGTCTGCTTATTTCAAGGCTAAAGACCCATTTAACATTTTTAAGAACCCAGAACAAACTACAGCAATTGCACAATATTAGGAAAAATAGAGATCAGAAACTACTCCTTTCCTCACTTCCTGAGACTCTATATAGACTCTGCAACTGGATGTTCTCAGGTTCTACTGCAGCATTAAGGACATAAATGCACCTGAGACGCCTGGGTGGCTCAGTCATTAAGCGGCTGCCTTTGGCTCAGGTCACAATCCCAGCGTCCTGGGATCGAGTCCCACACTGGGCTTCCTGCTCAGTGGGGAGCCTACTTCTGCCTCTGTCTCTGCTGCTCCCCCTGCTTATTCCCTCTCTGTCTCTGTCAAATGAATAAATAAAATCTTAAAAAAAAAAAAAAAAGAACATAAATGCTCTGGGGTGTCTGGGTGGCTCAGTCAGTTAAGCGTCTACCTTCAGCTCAGGTCATGATCCTGGGGTCCTGGGATCGAGTTCCAATCCCTCTTGCCCATGCTTGCTTGCATGCATGCATGCTCTCTCTCTCTCTCTCAAAAAAACAAAACAAAACCAAAAACCATAAATGCTCTGGTGACTCTGAATTCTTCTGAAGTAAGTTTCCATTCTGAGGTCTAAAGGGAAGCAAGCTAAGGCCAGTCCTACAGATCCCATTTTACAGATAAAAACTAAAAACCCAGAGACTTCCTTTTCCCCTTCCACTATGTGAGGATGTAGCAAAAAGACATCTTTCTATGAACCAGAAAGTTGGCCCTCATCAGACACCAATCTCCCGGCACCTTGATTTTGGACTTCCCAGACTCCAGAACTATGAGAAATAAATTTCTGTTGTTTATAAGTCACCCAGTCTATGGCGTTTTGTTATAGCAGCCTGAACAGACTAAGACACTTTCTTATATCAGTAGCAGGACAAACAAATAAGATGCGATATAATTTATCTACATGCTGTCCAGTGAATTGATAAGAGAACTGAATAAGAACTCAATAATATTTTTCATTTCTGGACTTCAGTTTCACCAACACATCAGAGTCAATCCCAAAAGATATCCATCCTCCTGTGCCAATTCATTGTAATTTAAATAGAATAACTAATGGATGGGAGTACTGTACATATAGAACAAATTAAAAATGAAGGTATTTATTTTCATGTGTTGATTTTACTTATTCCATTTATTTTCCTCGAACTGATCTAAAACATCTCAGGCAACTGAATCAGGCAAAGAATATATATATCTTACACTGTTATCTTCAATGATAGTGACAGCCAGAATTTATTTTATTGAAAGTAATTTAGCATTGACTGGTTAAATATACAAACCACCAGTCTGAAGCAGAGACATTGCCAGACTCCTTCAAATCAGAGACAAAAAAATAAATAAATGTTTGTGGAGATTACATCACAAATTGGCCTCTTGGAAGGCCGTTCAAATGTAAAAAATAAATAAATTATCTAAATTCAAAAGATTTTATCCCATCCATCAGTGACAAAAGCTGCAGCATTTTCTTTTTCTGATCATAATGTGAGAAACCAAGCTAATTATTTTTTAACAGATAATTTCAGGAAAGGTATGCCTTCATAGCCCCACCCCCTTTTGCTCCATCAAAAGTATATTTTACAAGGGATTTTTTGATGATCTTTAATCAGGCAGTAACTACAGAGAGAAAAAAATTACCAGGATTTGTAGAGTTGAAATTTTAAATACCTTTAAATACCATACATAGACTCTCCAACATTTTCCTGAGAGACTTTTGTTTAATTCCTGGTTCTACCCCTTCCTTGGGGAAGCGAGGGATGTAACCGGTATTTAAGAATGTAGCCTCTGGAGCCAGAGGCCTGGGGTCATAGCCCCCTCCTGTGGCTGAGTTTCCTATCTCCGAAATGGAAATGATAAAAGCACCAGCCTCAGCCTCAGTCAAGTGGAGTGGGGCTTGCAGGAGCTAAGCTTCTGGCACATAATAGTCCCTCTACAAATACTTGCTTGCAATAATAGAATGTACATTATCTCCACTTTGTTTTTCAAAATAGTGTAAACTGTTAGGAAAAATTTTCATCTAATAAACACCCAAGGGCTATTGCTCATTTTTTTTTTTTTTTAAGTTAGAAACAAACCTGATTATGATAGCAGTGTTAAAGAAAATCCCACCAGGGACCGCAGACAACAATTTTGTTTTATCATCTGACTTGCAGCTTTTTGATTCACATACTGCCACAAATCACTTTCCCTTAATACGCCATAAAATGGTTACCCAAATGATGACAAGCAAGAAATTAAAATTCAGGGAGCTCTCAGTAGTTGGTATTTCCAAACAGATTAATCTTACTATTGTTCTGCTTTTCTAAAAAATCTCAAACAGCTCTCCCACAGCTCTACATTTGTGAGCTTGTATGTTTGAGGCGCTGCGACTACCTTGTGCTGGGGGGCCAAAGAGGAGTGGGATCAGTCCCTGCTCCTCAGGCTCTCCAGGGCCTCACAGGGAACTGAGGAGTCTCCATATGCACACACTCTAATGACGGCAGGGCCACAACACAAGTTAAAGCAGCAGAAGGCTCTTGATGCCTGCCTGGTACCTGCCTGGTACCTGCCTGGAGCTCTGATCTCCTCCTGGACTGCTCGCCCTCTCACTAACAAGTGCCAGTCGTCGTGGCCTTCACGTTGTGGTAAAGCATGTCAAGTTTGCTCCAACCTCAGAGATTTATGCTTCCCTCTGCCTGGACTACACTTCCTAGGAAGTTCATGAGTTGGCCTCTTGTGATCGTTTAGATCTCAGCTCAAGGGTTCCTCCTCAGAGAATGCATCCCTGACTAACTGGTCGTAAGTAGCCGAATGTAGTGGCTTCAGCCACATGCATTTATCATCTCACTTTCCTGTAGGCCAGAAGTCCAACATCAGTGCCACAGGTGCTGTCAGCAGGGCTGCATTTCTTTCAGGACCATCCCGGGGAGGATCTGCTTCCTTGCCTTTTCCAGCGTGTGGGACACTTCATGCTGTGGCTCATGGTCCCTTTCCTTCATCTTCAAAACCAGCAATGCTGCATCTTCTGCCCCTTCTTCCATCATTTTCTCTCTCTGACCAAAGCTGGGAAAACGTCTCCTCATTTAAGAACTTGGGCTTCGGGGGCACCTGGGTGGCTCGGTCGGTTGGGAGGCTGCCTTCGGCTGGGGTCACGATCCCAGGGTCCTGGGATTGAGTCCCGCGTCGGGCTCCCTGCTCCGCGGGGAGTCTGCTTCTCCCTCCCCCTGCTCTTGAGCTCTAGATTTTCCCCTCTCTCTCCCCCTCAAATAAATGGATAAAATCTTTAAAAAAAAAAAAAGAACTTGGGCTTTGATTGGAACCACCTAAATAATGTACCATGTTCTCCCCAAGACCCTTCACCTTAATCACGTCTATAAAATCCTTTTTGCCGTGTAAGACCACACACTCATAGCCCAGGATTAGGAGGTGGACATCTTTAGGGGCTCGTTATTCTGCCTGCCACACTTCAGCTTCCAGCAGTCCCTGTCTGCTATGTGGCTTTTTCCTTTCTTGCTGTTTTTTATAGCATTACATGGAATTCTCTTGTTTGTTTATTTACCTATAATTTATTTGTTATTATGTATTTCTTTATTAGGTGAAAGTCCCCCTTCCCTCCATTTCCTCTACACTATTCTATATTCTGGAGAATAAGAATTTGATCTACCTTGATCAAAGCGGCATCCCCAGCCCCTGGAGTGGCAACGGGCACAGAGTAGGCACTAAGTGAATTCTTGTTGAGTGAATAACTAAAGTCCACTGTGGTGATTGACGTAAGCTTTAGAAAGGACATGCTGCCTAATTTAAGTCCCGAAGGTAAGTAAGGAGATTATCGAGTGAACTTTACAGCCTGTGTAGGAGAGAGCAGAATCACCAGAGAATGACAACGCTGCACTTGAAGGTGTAGCCAAGGACGAGAGGCTGAAAAAAATGAGTCAGAGGCAAATCACCAAAATCTTTTCAGACTTCGTCTTGCATGTACTGAGAGCCACTGAAGGATTTTACACGGAGGAGTAATTTGCTTGGCTCTTCAGTTAGAAAGATACTACGCCATCGGTGTCATTGTCAACGAAGATTATCTGGGGGAAGGCCAAGTGGGAGGCTGGGAAGTGAGTTTTGTCCTATCTTCCAAGGTTTTCGCCGATGAACCTGATAAATGAGTGAATGCTGAAGTGTTAATAGAAAATTGTTAGTAGAAAATCCATCTCTTCTTCTAGGTAATGCGTATTATAATAGTTGACCATTGGAGACCATTTTCTTCTTTCCCCTCCAACTGGGTAAGATTTGGGGAAGCATATTAGGTTGCCTTCTTAAGATTTTCTTGAAATTGGTAAGAGGACAGGTTATATAAGAACCCACTACTATTCAAAAAAAAAATTCAGTTTTATATGTTCCAGTCTAGCAATGTCATCCAAAGTTACATTTGGCAAGACATTCCAGCTGTCTTTTTCTCACTTGCTTCAACAATACAATGGTCTAATCAAAACAAAACAACACTGCTGCATAAAGACAGCTCATAACAAGTGGTAAGGGAGAGAGACGAGAGTCAAAGATGACAGCACAGTTTCAAATGCGGGTGACATGGGTAATGAGGTTTCAAAAACAACTGAGAGATGACAGCAGGAAACTCTGATAGGTTCATGAGGTCAGGAGATGATGTGTTCGGTTTTAAACATTTGGTTTCATGCTCCATTCTCATTTCATTCTACTATCTACTCAGATCATATTAAGCACAAACACAGGTGTTAGATTTGGGGAGTTATAGACTCACTTCCTAATCAAAGATTTTCACATGAAAAACAATCGACTAATGCTACTCTGGCAAAAGCAAAACAAGAAAGACACCAAACAAGTAAATAAAAAACCCAAGGTATTTGATAAGTAGCAAAACCTTTCCCTCACCTTTTCCCTCTTGTCTCTCATTTCCCAAGTGATTAATTTTGAAAATTTAACAAAATACATGAAAATTCAAATGTTAATAGTTTTGGATTCTATTCCTCTTGAGTTTAAAAGAAATAAGTTGTTTTAAAACAATAGTTTCATAGAAAACACTAAATTTTTATGCAGTTCTTTATCTGAGCAAAAATAATCATGACCTTCCTCATTGTTGATGTTTAAAACTGGTTCTTTAGATTAATCATGATTGATACATTTTAGGGGACCAAAGTTAGAGAAGAGGATTTAACTACTTTAACTAAACACAAAATGATTTATAAAATTAAGGCATTCATCAGAAAGGATGAATACCCAACTTTTACATCAACATGGATGGGACTGGAGGAGATTATGCTAAGTGAAATAAGTCAAGCAGAGAAAGTCAATTATCATATGGTTTCCCTTATTTGTGAAACATAAGGTATAGCATGGAGGACATTAGGAGAAGGAAGGGAAAAGCAAAGGGGGGTGGAAATTGGAGGGGGAGACGAACCATGAGAGACTATGGACTCCGAGAAACAAATTGAAGGTTTTAGAGGGGACGGGGCTGGGGGGATGGGTTAGCCAAGTGATGGGTATTAAGGAGGGCACATACTGCATGGAGCACTGGGTGATATAGAAGAAAACAATGAATCATGGATCACTACATCAAAAACTAATGATGTATTGTATGGTGACTAACCTAATAAAATTAAATTTAAATTTAAAAATAAATAAATAAATAATAAAATAAAATTAAGGCATTGCTAGTTGTATCTTAAGGACTACATGAATTAGTGATGATCTGAGAGAAACAAAAAGAATGAGAGAACTGCCCATATTGAATACTGGCGCGAGGATGGTGAGCAACAGAGACTCATTCATTGCTGATGGGAAGCCAAAAGGGTACAACCACACTGGAAGACAGTTTGACAGTTTCTTTTTTTTTTTTTTTAAGATTTATTTTTTTATTCCAGAGAGACAGAGTGTGTGTGTGGTAGGCATGAGGAGGAAGAGGAGCAGAGGGAGAGAATCTTCAAGCAGCCTCTCCACTGAATGCAGAGCCTGGTATGAGGCTCGATCTCATGACCCATGAGATCATGACCTGAGCTAAAACCAAGAGTCAGATGCTCAACCAACTGAGCCATTCAGATGCCCCTTGACAGTTTCTTATAAAGCTTACACATGGTCTTATTACGTGATCCAGCAATCACACTTGTAGGTATTTTCCCAAGTTAAAAACTTATATCCACACGAAAACCTACATATGAATGTTTATAGCAGCATTATTCATAATATCCCCAAACTGGAAGCAACCGAGATGTCTTTAATGGGTGAATGGATAAACAAACTGTGGTACATACAGGAAGTAGAATATTATTCAGCAATAAGAAGATATAACCTATCAAGCCATGAAAAGCCATGGACACATTTTAAATGCATATAGTTAAGTTAAAAAAGCCAGTGTGAAAAGACTACATGTTGCATGATTCCAACTATATGACAGAAAGATCCATGGTTGCCAGAGGTTTGGGGGCAGAGTGGGATAAATTGGTAAAGCACAAGGGATATTTAGATGTCGAAACCATTCTGTCTGATATTGAAATAGTAGATAGACACATGACACTAGGCATTTGTCAAAACCCATAGAACTCTTCAACACAGAGTGAACTTTAGTGTAAACCATGTACTTTAGTGAACAATAATGTATCACCATGAGTTCAGTACTCGTAACAAATGTACAACACGGAGGCAAAATGTGAATAGGGGAAATTGTGTATAGAGGTGGTGGTATATGGGAACTATATGTACTATCTTCTCAATTTTCTGTAAATCTACAACTGTTCTAAAACACTTGTCTATTAATTTTTTTAATGAAAGAGAAAAAAAGCACTCCTCTGACATTACAAAATTATGTCAGTGCCAATGCCCACCTGCCTTCCAGAATGGTTTACATGAAGAAAGGGTGATCATGCACCTGGATTACCCAAGATGTTCCCAGTTTACATCAGTTGTTCAGGTATAATTATTAACCAAGCCTCCCCCTTGTTCTCAAAAATGTTTCATTTGGGATGATAAATTACATGGTCACTGTACTTAGAAGGAAAAAAGGAAGTAATGTCTTTTTAACATCTGTCTTTGAATGCGAGGAACTGGACTGTGCCCTTTCCTTAGTGTCTCATTTAAGCCTCACAATGTTCCCACAAGGATGATTTTGTCTTCCCCAATTTGCAGATGAAAAGCTGGAGCTCAGGAGCTCATTTACCCAAGACCACACAATTCATCCCTGGCAGATCCTGCAATTACACCTTCACCTCTATGCCTCCAGAGCTCATGCTCTTTCTACTGTAGTATTAGAATGCTAGAGAAAAGCCAGGTGATCTTTGAACATTCTAGACGTTGCAATTCTTAAAGGAACTCTGAGGTAGCTATACCTAAGAAGGTATAGCTTCTTCATGGTACTGAGGTAGTAGAAAGTAGAGATTATAGGTAAAGAGAACTTTATTTATAAAACTCCTGAGAAATTTTGTCAATGGATTATGATGATGTTATAGTTATTGTCTGTTCCCTCCCTGGGTCATCTGACAATAATGACATCTGGAACCCATTTTTCCCGTAAGTATGGTCACAGATAGCACCCAGGTCTATTGTCGGGGCTCAGTAAAGACAATACTTTGTGCCACCACACCTCTGCAGCCAAGAAGGAATCCTTGGGGAAACAGAGAACCTTGTGGGCCATGGCAACTCACTATTCCGACTGACTGGAAACACCAAACCAACTTTTCCATACAGCTGGGCTTGTTTCAAAGACAGTAGTTTCCTGGTCAGGTCTCCCTACACATTCTTCTCCTTCACTTCCAAATTCTCAGAGGACATCAGCCATCCCAGCCACTTGCCATCCTTCAAAACAAACAAACAAACAAAAGGCCTGCCTCAGGATACTATTTTCAGTTATGACAAAATAATAGTAGAAGCTACTGGATTAGTTCTTTTGTAAAGGATCTCTTCAGAAGATGTTCAAACTTTCCTATCTTGGTGAAACTTTTTTTTAATTATTTTATTTATTTATTTATTTATTTATTTATTTATTTATTTATTTATTTATTTGAGGGAGAGAGCATGCACAGGGGAGAGGGTAGTGGGAGAGGGAGAAGCAGACTCCCCACTGAGCAGGGAGACTATTGTGGGATGGGATTCCAGGACCCTGAGATCATGACCTGAGTGGAAGGCAGATGCTTAACCAACTGAGCCACACAGGTGCCCTTAATGGAACTTTTAAAAAGTAGGTAATGAACTTTGCTCTCTCTGTGGTTCATTAGGAAACAAGTGGTATAGTGGATGCAAGCATCATCTCAGGAATCAGACATACCCAGTTTGAGTACCAGCTCTGCCACTTTTAATTCTACTAATATATTTTCATATTATATATTTCTCTGCTCCTCGTTTCCCCATGTTGGAAACGGTGGCAATAGAAGTAGCTATCTTATAGGGTTGTGGGCTTAAATATGGCATACCAGAGACTTAACCTTATGATGTAAGGTCCAAAGGTTAAATACCCAATTTAGTATGGCAGTTTTTAAAGTGTGGTCTGGAGGGGCGCCTGGGTGGCTCAGTTGTTAAGCGTCTGCCTTCGGCTCAGGTCATGATCCCGGGGTCCTGGGATCAAGCCCCGCGTCAGGCTCCCTACTCTGCGGGAAGCCTGCTTCTCCTTCTCCAGCTCCCCCTGCTTGTGTTCCCTCTCTTTCCCTCTCTCGCTGTCTCTCTCTGTCAAATAAATAAAATCTTTAAAACATAATAAATAAATAAAGTGTGGTCTGGGGACTTTTGGGGGTCCCTAAACTCTGGAAGGGGAGCCATGGAGTCAAAACTGTACCTTAGGGCATTATTTGCCTTTCCCACTCCCATTCTCATGACTGTAAAATGAAGTTTCCCAGAAACTGCATGTGAAAGATAGTGCAACCAATAGAATTCAGACACAGATATGAGAAAATCTACCTGCCTTCTGTTAAACCAGACATTAAAGAGATTTGTAAAATTATAAAGCAAATGCCACTCTTCTCAGAATTTTTTTCTTTTGGAAAATATGAGCTCTTTTACATACAAAATATTTATGTTAACATGTAATGGGCTTATATTATTATAACGAAATGAATTAATACATGTTTTTAAATATCCCACTTTTAATTTTGAATACAGTAAATATCAATGGCTAGAACTCACACAATCAAGGCCCTTTGAGGCCTTAAACAATTTTTAAGAGTGTAAAGGGGTCCTGGGACCAAGAAAACTGAGAACCACTAATCTAGCACAAGCAGGGCACATAGTAACCACTTAATAAATGATTATTGAATGACTCCCATAGGGCTTGGCTTAGGGTAACTGTTCAATAAATGATAGTGCTGTTGCTTCTGGTGGTGGTGATGTGTTGATGGTAATAATGAAAACCATGATGTGAACTCTGCTGGGAGACTTCCACCTGATTGCAGTCAATGTAATTAATTTTTGATGGAAATCTTGCCTTGCCTTAGGCATGGCAGATGTGAGTTAGAGTTTAATGTGATACAAAATTATTTTCAGTGTTTAGACTCTCTTTCTCTTAGCTTATTCTTTTCCTGATGGGGATCCTCATGCTCTTCTTACCTGAATGAAGCACTTTGGAATTGAGTCAAAATTCGGAATGCTCTGTATAGCACCAGACTGAATGATCCGGAAGTTAGGATCTCTGGGTTCTACAAATTAAAGGGCCATGCACATATACTTAATATTTACTGTGAAAACTGGATGGGAGAACATCCTTGGAAACTTCTCAACAGACTGCATGGGGGAGGCTCCCATCTCCCCCAGTCCTCCTCTCAATTTCTGCACGGTCTAGTCCAGCTGCTGGAGTGTAGACGTTTGTGTTGTCTACATATGGTGGTGCGCTGGCTCTCCAAGACCAACGACAACAACAAATTCCTGGTTAGCAGAGCTTGCTGATTTCCATGGTGTAAACATTCCCGCCAGGCCAGTTTCAAGCTGCTGATGCGATGTTATTCAACTCCAAGTTGGGACGGAAGCTCTGGCAGCTGGTTTCAGCTGGTTCCCAGTACACCTGCTGGTTCTGGCTCTGCACTATGACACTGAGTTCAACTACTTTCCTGGCTTTCCGAGATTTTTTATTGCTGGCCCCACCTTCTCAGCCAGTTTTGCTGCCCATCCTTCCAGGTGCTTACTGTCCCCAGGTCCCAGGATTATCTCCTGCTACTTCTGTTCTTCATGCTTTAGCTAACATTGCCATCTCTGGGTCCTGAGACCCTACTTCATCCTTCTGCTTATTCATTTGCTACCCAATTTTTCATGGACAAACTAAAGGCCTTCTTCCTCCATGAAATCTTCTCAGAGTACACACAGGTATCATTCATGTCTCTCCCAAAATGACAGGGCCTATGGAGGGACAGTATTTAATCTTAGTAATGGTGATGTTACTGGTTATCCAAAAGATAGCAGTATGGTATCAAGGAAACAGCTCTTTTTGCTGCAAAGAGAGAACCACACTCCTAATCCTGCTGCTCATATACTGAGTGGTCATGGGCAAGTCACTATGATGCTCCAAGTCTTGGCTTTCTCGCTTGTAAAATGAAGGTCATGAAACACAGGATTTCCAAGAATATTTTCCATTGCTTAACTTCCACTATTCTATAGTTAAGATACTTTATATAAACAAAAATCAGAGGAACTACTCCTAGTGTTAAAATTCAAGGTCCTTTTGATTTTGAAACAAGTCAGCTTCACCATGTTCTATTTTATAATTACCTTTTCATAATATTTCATGTTAAAAATAATTCTGTTCATCATTAGCCTTCATCTCAATTCCTCTGTAAGATCTACTTCATACCTTTCCAACAGATAAAACGACGGATAGGTACTTTTGAAGAGTGGATTAAACAAATATTAAAGTAATAATTTTTAACTAACTTTATAAAAGTGATTGTGTCAAAGAATTAAAAATGAAAAAGTACCTAGGTAGAAAACTCCTTAAAAATGAAAGTTTGTGATTCTTAAATATTTTAACATCCTGCTGATGAAGTGTTTTCTGTATAACTACACCTTCAAGGCCTGAAAGGAGCTATTAGGAAAAATGATTTGAGAAAATATTTTGTTCACATCGAGCTTTATGGAGATTATATAATGATATAGTGAGATTAAGTTTTATATTGAGAAAGCCAAACTATCTTTTTTTTTTTATTTCAACTTCATTAAGGTATAACTGACGAATAGAATTGTAAGATATTTAAAGTGTATATCGGGGGCACCCGAGTGGTTCAGTTGGTTAAGCAGCTACCTCAGCTCAGGTCATGATCTCATGAGTCCTGGGATCAGTCCCCGTATTGGGCTCCCTGCTCAGCGGGGAGTCTGCTTCTCCCTCTGCCTCTCCCTCTCTCTCAAATAAATAAATAAATATTAAAAAAAAATAAAGTGTACACTGTGATGATTGGATATACATGTACATTGTAGAATGGCTCTCCTTATTGAGTTAATTAACACATTTATCACCTCACATATGTATTTTTTCCCCCTGTGGTGAGAACACTTAAGTTCTATTCTCTAAGCAAATTTCAATTGTACATACAGTATTATCAACTATAGTCAACACATTATCATTAGTTCCTCAAACTTTCTTCATTTTATAGCTGAAAGTTGGTACCTTTTACCAACATCTCCCTATTTCCCCCACCCTGGGAACCGCTTTCCACTCTGTTTCTATGATTTTGGCTTTTTCTTTTAGGTTCGACCCAGTCAAACTATATTCTTAAACAAAACAAAACTAATCCATCATTAAGTACCATAATTCTTCCCTTTATATCTTTTTTTCTGGAGATTCCAAAGTTTCCTTTATCATTAAGTCCAAATCTAGCTCCACTCTTTTTGAAATCTTGTGCCTATTTTCTCCTTGCTCCTGTTAACTCAGTGTGTGGTGCGGTCTTTGAGAGGCAAAGATGTGTGTACAATCACTTTTTGGCAAGGTGTGAGTTGGCATTCTGGAATGCACAATTTCATCACTAGGGACGAGCAGAATGACTCAAGCTGATACTGAATGTAAATTTTCAAACAGTTTTCTCAGCATGGTAGGTAGTAAAATCAAGGAACTCCAAGTTAATTTAGAGGTCATCCATTTCCTTGCAACTTACAGTGTGGTTAGGGACCAGCAGGATCATCAGCATCAGTTTATTCAAAATGCAGAACCTCAGACCTCCTCTCATACTTGCTGAATGATACTCTACATTTTAACAAGATCCCCAGGTGATTTGCTTTCCTGCAATCTACCACTTCCCACTAAGGGGCAAACCGGCCTCTATCTGAGTGTGTGCAGTCACAGGAACTCATTCCAATTTCTTCTTTCTCCAAAACATCCTAACAAGTATTTACAATTTACTTGAAAACAATGGTTTAATGATAACTTCCCATTGCTCAAATGAACCACTTGATGTCCAAATTTATTAGTCCAGAATTTGTAGCCAAATGCAAACTGAACCTTTCCATCTCCATTTTCCAGTCTTCTTTATATGGTTCCTCTTCTCAGACAAAATGGGATCTGTGTCATATTACTAGCCCTAGTAGTCGATTTTGTTGGCAGCCTGCTCCCTACAAGGCTTCCTCTCTCAACCCTCTTTCCTCATCTCTCTACTGTGTAGGTTCTATTCACTTATGAAACCCCACATCTGTGCTCTCCAGAGGACAATCCCGCTCACCAGTACTTCCAAGGACAACCACTAGAGCAGGGCCAGAGGACCAGTATCCTATTGATGTATTCTGTTTATCCTGTATGGGAGCTTTAGAAGATTAGATTTCAGCGTCTTGAAACAGGATGTGTACTGTCTGGTTGACCATAGTCCTCACTATTTCTTCTGTATCATCCTTGAGCAGAATCACATATGTACAATATTAACTTTTTATTTGGCATCCCTTGACCTACTAATTCTCCCATAAATAGAGAGGGTTACTCTATTGTTCTTAGTCCAATTCCCAAAATATACACAGATTTTTCTTTCTACACTTAATCTTTGGACCACAACCTTTATTATCTGTATTCATCTTCCCAGACTGCCATAACAAAATATCACAAACTAAGTGGCCTAAATAACAAAAATTTTATTTTTTCAGTTTTGGGGGCTAGAACTCCAAGACTGCGATGCTGTCAGGGTTAGTTCCTGACAAGGACTCTCTCCCTGACTTGTAGACAGCCACCTTCTTGCTTTGTCCTCGTATGGCCTCTTCTATGTGTGAGCACAGAGAGAGAGAGATCTCTGGTGTCTTTTCTCTTCTTATAAGGACCCCAGTTCTGTCATATTAGGGTCCCAACCTTATGATCTCATTTAATCTTAGTTGCCTCCTTTACAGCCCTACCTGCAAATACAGTCACACTGGGGGTTAGGGTTTCAACATACGAATGGGGGGGTATAATTCAGTCTACGACATTGTTAAAACATATTTATATCTTGAAGAATCACACATGCTATTGTACAAAGCTCCTCTAGGACTTTATCATCTAAGACATTTATGCACTTGTAGGCTGAACTGAAGGCAGTATTAGGGTTGCTTTCTACATCAGTGGCAATTCACAGGAAACAGAATCAAGCTGACTTCAATTGAGTTGCCACTGACATGGAGGCAATAACAGTATACACTCAGATTTACAGAGGGCTGGCTATGTGCTAGACACGATTATAAGCTTTTTAAAATGCATGTCCTGGGGCGCCTGGGTGGCTCAGTCGTTAAGCGTCTGCCTTCGGCTCAGGTCATGATCTCAGGGTCCTGGGATCGAGCCCCGCATCGGGCTCCCTGCTCCACGGGAAGCCTGCTTCTCCCTCTCCCCCTCCCCCTGCTTGTGTTCCCTCTTTCGCTGTCTCTCTCTCTGTCAAATAAATAAATAAAATCTTTAAAAAATAATAAATAAATAAAAATAAAAATAAAAATAAAATGCATGTCCTGGGGTGCCTGGGTGGCTCAGATGGTTAAGTGTCTGCCTTTAGCTGGGATCATGATCTCCAGGTCCTGGGATTGAGCCCCATATCGGGCTCCCTGCTCAGCGGGGAGTCTGCTTCTCCCTCTTCCTCTGCCTCTCCCCACTGCTCCTGCTCTCTCTCTCTCTCTCTGTATTTCTCTGTCTCAAATGAATAAATTAAAAATTCTTTAAAAAAAAATTTTTTTAAATGAAATGCTTGTCCTGATTTTCAGCCTCATGACACCCTATGATAAAAGTACTGTTTTTATTTTCCCCATTTTACCGGTGAGGAAATTGAGACATACTAGGCAAATGGATTATCTAAATTTACACAGGTAGAGGGGCTCCTGGGTGGCTCAGTCAGTTAAGCATCTGCCTTCAGCTCAGGTCATGATCTCGGGGTCCTGGGATCAAGCCCCACGTTGAGCTCCCTGCTCGGTGGGGAGCCTGCTTCTCTCTCTCCTTCTGTCGCTCCCCCTGCTTATGTTTGCTCTCTCTCTCTTTCTAAATTAGTAAATAAATAAATAAAACTTTAAAAAAATAATTAATTTACACAGGTAAGATGTGGCATGGGTGGGATTTAAGCCCGGGCAGTGTGCAGCTCCTAAGTCTGTGCTCTTAGTCACTATACCATATTCTGCTTCTCAACAATGGAGACAAATGGATGGGGTGGACTCTATTGCAAAGGATTACAACACAGCCCCAACAGAATCGTGTATTCATTCATAGATATATATTACTTTCACATATATTTAAGTAGCGATCAGCATAAAAAGTTTAAAAGTATATTTATTAATAGGGCAATTTTACTGTCTAAACTTCAAACTTTAGGGGAAAAATAGGTGTGCTGTTAATAATGATGGTAGAACAACAGTAATAAACAGTGTCCCAAGCAAGGCAAGATGTACAATCATACTATTTACTGAGCATCCACCATATACTAGTACTATGCTAATAACTTTACATATGTAATCCCTATAAAATCCCTCTAGGATAGGCATTATTATCCCCATTTTATAGGTAAAAAAATGGAAGATCTAAAAGGTCAAGTCATAACTAATAAGTAATAGAGCTAGTATTTAACTAGGTCTGTCTGAATCCAAAACAGCACTCTTAACCAGCACCCAATATTGCTATCCTATTTCTACAGATAGCAAACAAGCTATGGATGCTCAAGACAATCATATTTGATTATAAGTACAGGGAAATAATTCAGTATTTATTGGGTTTATACATTTATTTACTTGAAGAAAACACTTAGCCAGATTTGCAATTTTGGGCTTATCCCAGTCATACAAAGTGATCCGCAAAGTAAGTTCCAGAGCGCATGGATGGCTCAATCAGTTAAGTGTCCAGTTCTGATCTCAGCTCAGGTCTTGATCTCAGGGTCATTAGTTCAAACCGCATGGGGCATGAGTTCAAGTCCCAAGTTGGGCTCCTCACTGGGCATGGAGTCTACTTAAAAAAAAAAAAAATTGGGGCACCTGGGTGATTCAGTCAGTTGGTTAAGCATCTCCCTTTGGCTCAGGTCATGATCCCAGGGTCCTGGGATCAAGCCCTGCATTGGGTTCCCTGCAGTGGGGAGCCTGCTTCTCCCTCTCTCTCTGCCCCTCCCCCTGGCTCCTGCTCTCTCTCTCTCTCACTCACTCTCAAATAAATAAATAAAATCTTTTGAAAAAAATTTTTTTAAAAAGAGAAAGTTCATAAAGAAAAGAAAAAGTAAGATCTTTTTTAAAAAGAGAAAGTTCATAAAGAAAAGAAAAAGTAAGATCTTTGTGAGCTTTGGGTCAAATTTAGTAAGTTACATTTGTTCATTCATTCATGAGTTCATTAGCTATTATTGGAAGATGGTGAGAATTGTACACCTGAGAAATTATGTCCTAAGGAAAGTTATATTTCAGTTGGAAGAACAAGATCATACACAAGAAATTTAAACAACAGGTATATGTTACTGTGAAGCAGCATATATCTAAATGTCTATATGTCTCTAAATCAGAGTCATAGGCAGTGATACTAGATGTTCATAAGAGAGTAAGTTCATTGTAAGTTGATGAGATCAGGGAAAATCTCATGAAAGAACCATACCTCAAGGTATAGTTTCTTGTGATTTGCCACTCAGTATAGCATGTGTTCCCTGTTTTAATTGGTCTCATTATTACTTAGGGGTGGTTTGGCCAACGATCAGGAGACCATTGCCATTGAAATGATAGTTACTCATAGTTCCCAAGAGGAAGGACATGCCACATCATGGAGAGCCACACAGAGAAGCACCAGGGTCAGTTAGGAAGCAGAGGGAGTGGAGGAAAACATGGGTACAGTCTTTATTCCGGTTTCCATGGGAAGGAACTAGAGAGGCAGAGTAAACAGGGTTAGAATTGACTAGGTTGAATAATTTCAATGGGCTCTGGGACATAGAAGCTCTCACTAGTTGTCTGGTATCTGGACCTGAGGTGATTAGTAGATAGATGATGGCCCACAGTTTGAGAAGCTGATAAAGGAAGTGATTGGGACTTTGGGCTCTGAATTGGCTGGTTTGCATTTGAAAGGCACCCTCACAGGCAAATTGCTTACCACGCCTAAATTGGCTAGTCCCAGAAGGGGCAGTCCTCCAGGGTCAGCAAGACCTCAAATGTCAAAGCATCAAAATACAGAATATAAAAAGCACGGTTAATGTACTTCCAAGAAACTCGGTAGTGTTTTTGTCTTAGTCTGCAGCAGGAACATTTGTCTTGGTACTTTCCATAGGAAGGTAAGAGAGGGAAATTTGAATAATTCAATCATCCTGCAGGAGGACTTCCAGCTTACACTCTTAAAAGATAACAGTGCACAAGGGCATCATGGGCAGGACGCAAGATTAATGGGAAAGCCAAAGCTATGATAAGAAAGTTCTTCTCCAAGCATTTCTCTCTCTCTCTCTCTCTTTTTTCCTATAGCAAAGCTAGAGATACTCTTTAGAGATTGTAGCCAGGCCTTAATTCATCAGCCACGATATTCACTGGTGACAAAACTGGCAGGGTCCTGCTGAATGCCCACATGGATGGCTCTGAGTACAGCAAACAGGGCATCTCCTCTGGGGTTCTGACTGCTTTGCCAAATTCCTGATTTTTTAGGGAGAAAAGCCAAGGTGCACTAGCAGCCTGGTGTATTTCCTCTCAAAAAGCTTGACAAGCACTCGCTGGTCTGCAGCGGTACGTAGTTATGTGTGCATCCTTGGGTACATAGGTATATACACACATACACTCACAAGCACACATGTACACATGTATGTGTACTCAAAACAGGAGATGACAGAATACTCCGGCCTCAACAGTCAAAATGTATCTGAACCAAATGCAATTATCTTCTGTTTTAGTCCAACTAGAAGCCCCACATCACTACAGGAGATTCCCAGTTGGTGGAAATGTGATGAGGGCAGGCCACCTGCTACAGAATTGAAGTCAAAGGAATACAATACATTTTTCCTCCATATTTAAGTTCCATTTGCTCTTCTGGAGGGAACACTTGTGAGATCACTTTAGCCAACTAGATGTAGGACACTTTAATATTAGGCAATGTGCTGAAGATTTACATGGATCCTCATTCATGTAAGGATCGTAGGCAAAATCTTAGACAAGGCAAAGAGGACAAAGGCATGGATAATTCAAAACAGCAAATAATCCAGAATCCATTTTTATAATGTAAAATTACTATTCAAAACAGATTTCTGATGAGCCTTGACTGCCCATGCACACGCAAGAGTGAGTTGCCAAGAAGCTGATTGAAAGCTCTGTGTTTCTGGAAAAAGTTGGCTTGCTCACTGTAGGTGGTAGGGCAGGACCTGACCATTTCATTGAGAGATCCCCAGTGGTCACTATCCAGAGGTCTTTTCCCTTGCTGAGTCAGATTCTCCAATGTCCTAATTAGGGATGCAGGTATAGGTATACACCTAGTTGATAGGGTTCTGGGACACAAGAAAGAAAGAGAAGCAGAAGAGATGCACCGTTCAATTAGACTAGTTTTCTCTATTCACCAGTTTTCAGATGGCCTTATTCCCACTCCATCCAACTGTGATCCTCCACTCTAGAAAGTATATTTCTCAGCTTCCCTGACACTGAAAGAAGGGAAGCTGCTTGACTGCATAGGTTGGAGGAAGGGACCCCAGGTTTTATCTGTTCTTTGAGCTAAATTTCAATCAATCCCATTTCCAATTGTACCTTCACCGCTGCCTCCAGACATACCCAGCATCTCTGGTTACTCAGTCTGTTGACCTTCTATAATTAGAATCAGCTTGCTTCTTGCTAGTTTCCACCATTGCAAAGACTGGTGTTTCAAATTTCTCTGGTTGGCTAAGATAATTACCGCCCTGATCCATTTGCTTCCCCAACTGTAATTTCTGTCCACCTGCCTTGAATGCTGTCATCACCTCTCTTGTCCTCTAGGTTCTTACCGTATTTGGGAGGGGAGGAGGGGAACAACTGTTAGAGGGATAAATTTATCATATTCCGCAGTCCATGACACATTAACGTTATTTTCCAATACAAAGGGCTTCTTGCATATATATATATATATATATATATATATATATATATATTCTCTTCTATCCTTTCCTCATTCCCATCTCTTTCCTTCTCCAAAGGCAGTGATACCTTGTATGTTTAATGCATATGTTTTTGTTTATTTGAGTTCTTAAGAAATGTGCATTTTTGTTTCACATATATGAATGTAAATTTATACATATGGTATTGTTTTATTGTTCTTACTCAGTTTCTTACTTTTTTTCATTCAGCATCATATTTTTAAGATCCAGCTACATCATTGTGTGCATATCTAATGATTTATATCTTTTGTTATTCCTTTACTGGTATTTTTTAAATTATGGTTCTATTGATTGGAGTTCCATATTATTTTTCTTTCTTAAAGCATATCTATAATTCACCTCTACAATTACCAGCTTTAGTTTTTTGCTTTTTTTTAACAGAACAAGAACTTGCAGATATTTTTCAAACAATTTGACTGCTATCCCATATTTTTGTTACTTCTCCCCAATCTTTTATAGCTACTTATCTAAATCCAATCCAATAGTAATTATTTTTGAGATTCATTTTAAGATTCATTCTTATATTTTTTTCCTATTTGTACCTTTATTGGGAATAATTTTAAACATATTTTAACAAGTTTTTCGCAAAACTTGATCAAATTAGATCATTATAATAACAAATACAAGTAGCCTAATCCAGGGGAGCCTGGGTAGCCCAGTCGTTAAGCATCTGCCTTTGGCTCAGGTCACAATCCCAGGGTCCCGGATCGAGCCCCGCAGCAGGGTCCCAGATCGAGCCCCGCAGCAGGGTCCCGGATCGAGCCCCGCAGCAGGCTCCCTGCTCAGAAGCCTGCTTCTCCCTCTCCCACTCCTCCTGCTTGTGTTCCCTCTCACGCTGTCTCTCTGTCAAATAAATAAATAAAACCTTAAAAAAAAAAGTAGCCTAATCCACTTTGAGGGTAAACACAACAGAATCTTGGTAAACATACAACTCAGTTGGAGGGAGAAGTACATAAACTTAATAAAGAACAGCAAGGGTTCAACAGACTATGGACATAAGTTGGATCTTTTACAAGTGAACATGAACATTGGTTAATCCAGAGAATTATCTGAGAAAACTTCTCCAGCAGATTTTTTTTTTTGGCTTGTTTTTAAAACAATCCATCTGATTCTTTTTTTTGTTTGATTTACTTAGGTTCTATTGTGTTTCAATTAGAGGAGCTCCACAATAAGCCAGGATGGAGAAGAGATTAAAAAGTGGGTCTCCAGAAAGCTGAAAGGAAGATACTGGTACTATTGTGAGATGTATTTATTCCAAATACATGGTATCCAAGTTCTATCAAACCAAATCTCTTCTTTTACCTAGAATTTAAAACGGGATCATGGTTGAAGAATAACCAAAGAGATGTTTGAGCCAGAAAGCTAGTAACACAAGGCTTTCGGTTGCTTACCATCATCAACCAGCTAGGCAGGTTCATTTTCCCAGTCTGTGTTCTCAGTGGGAGTTCCAGTCCCATCTTGGGTGAATCTTCATGTTTTTTCAGAGAACTTGTCCTTAAAATGCTACAAAGAAGCTCTCTTCCAAGAAACATAAAACATAAAATTCTGTGGGCATTATTTCATTCTCTCTTCAAGTGTCTTCCAAAAGGGATTGATAAGTAACAAATTGAGGCGGTGTTTTACAAAAAAAAAAAAAAAAGACACTGAGGCTCACAGAGGAAATTGGCTAATTTGAGACCATACCACAGAGACAGCAGGAGTTGACTGACAACAACCTGGTACCACTTTTGTGGAAACTCCTCTCCTCATTCCACTTTAAAAAAGCAAAGGAAAAATAAATACAGGATAAAGTTAAGCACATTTGTGACAGTGATGTCACAATCTTTGTTTTAATCTAACATCAATAAGCTAGGAGGTGTTTTTTTGTTTGGTTGGTTATTTTTTTAAAAAATATTTTATTGATTTATTTGACAGAGAGAGAGAGAGCAAGAGAGGCGACACAAGCAGGGGGAGTGGGAGAGGGAGAAGCAGGCTTCCCGCTGAACAGGGAGCCCGATGCAGGGCTCGATCCCATGACCCTGGGATCATGACCTGAGCCAAAGGCAGACACTTAACGACTGAGCCACCCAGATGCCCCAAGTTAAGAGGTGGTTACCGAATTAATGTTGAAGCCTCTTGTTCTCCTAAGCCAAAAGAAGACATTACTTTGTTCCTATTTTTAATTGATGCTTAGAAAAACAGAAATGGAATGATAAGCTCAAATGAATAAATAAACCAGTAGCACATGAAGAGATTTTATTTTTCTTGTGTTCCTGGCACCTAGAATATTTCTTAGCATATGGAAACTTTATCTACCAATGATGAACTAGCAACTGACCGGCCAAAAAGGGCACAGGAATTTAAATTTCAAAGGCAAAGAAAATATAAATGAAAAATAATCATCCTCACATTTGCAAAAAATATTACATTTTTCATTTAGGTCAGGCCTGGAAGGAAGTTTGCAGCAAAGAGGAAGCAAATATTTATAATTTTAGTCTATTTTAAACCAAATTGAGATAAAGTGAAACAGAAATCAAATCTATTTTCATATGTAGCAGGGGTCCCAGTTTGACTCTACACTGTGTTTGTAGAGCTCTAATAGAACTGAAGAACCTGTGGTCTAAGACCCAAGAGTCTTATCTATAGACAAGCCTGAGGATCTCAATTCTGGGAGGAGGGGGTTCCTCATCCTAAGGGAAGATCTATGGAAAGCACTCCGTTTTGGTTCCAGAACACTGGGACAGCCACATCTCCCAGATGCCCCTTTCCCCATTTCCATGCTAAGCCCATCCTGGTTCTCCCCAAGAGCATGTCATCACCTGTGTGCCACCTGTGCTTTTCTCGTGCTTGGGGTCCTAGAGCTCCCCTTACTAAATTACCTGTAGGATTTAAAATATATATATATATGAACACAGGTGATATGGATAGAAAAATGCCTTGAATGTAATATATAGCCATGTGTTATCAGTGGTCTTCTCCGGACTATGGGAGTAGTGATGATACTTATTTTCTCTATTATGGTTTTCAACTATATTCAGTTAAAAAATAGAAAAGCAGTATACTCCCTGAAAAATTACAGAAAATAAATGTGTAAAAAGAAGAAGAAGGAGAAGAGGAAGAAGACTAGGACAGATCATGGGAGAATGGAGTCTCCCTCCAATGCCAGGTCAGGCACTAAGACTGGAGTGCAAGGTCAGAATGGCTGGAGGCAAAGCCATCATCTGCTGTGACTGTGACAAGTCATCATCCCATGAAAGTTACTTCTCGATGCTTTTGGTTCCCGCCATGCTGAAAAATGCAAGATTTTAATATAGTTGCAGAACATACGAAACTGATTTATAGTTTACAATTACATAGTTCATACTGTGCACTGCTTTAGTTCCCATCTCTAATTGTTGCATTTTGTTTTCCCTCTAGGACGAGAGTACTCAAACTCTTTCCGTAAAAGGATAGATAGTAAATATTTAAGCTTTGTGTGTCACATGGGTCTCTATAGCATATTCTTCTTTGTCCTTTGTGTTTACCACCTTTTGAAAGTATAAAGATCATTCTTAGCTCACTGGTCAGACAAAGATAGGCCATGGGCTGACCCCTCCTCCAGGACATAGGGGAGCATGTTGTGATGGGGCCAGGGGCTTGTTCCCTCCACTGGACCTCCTCCATATTCCACAATTATGACTCTGCTCAGATTGTCCAGTTGCCTTGACTCAATCTTAGAGATTCACATCTGAAACCTCAAGATGTGATTTAAGAATGGATAAACAGAGGGGCGCCTGGGTGGCTCAGTCAGTTAAGCGCCTGCCTTCAGCTCAGGTCATGATCCAAGTGTCCGGGGAACAAGCCCTTCATCAGGCTCCTGCATCAGGATCCCTGCTCAGTGTGGAGCCTGCTTCTCCCTTGCTCCCTGCTCGTGCTCTCTCTCACTATCTCTCTATCTCTGTGGCTATCTCTGTCTGTCTCTCTCAAATAAATAAATACAATCTAAAAAAAAAAAAAAATGGACAGACAGATAATTCTGCTGTATTCCAGGAGTGTGGGTAGCAGTATTCTGTCCCCTGAGGTCCAGAACGTGGTGCTAGAGTTGAAGAGGTACAGGAGACTTTCCCTATTTCAGGTTACTATGTGAGCATGGCCTCCACACACTGGCTCTTGGGCAAGGAGCCAATCAGTATATAGGTGTCCTGAGGAATACAACAGGCCTTAGTGGTCAGTGCTGGTGGGATGTGCAGCAGCGGAAGGAGCCCTTGAGGCTCTGCAGGTGTGCCAAGCCTGTAGACGTGCATTTCGGAAGCCCTGGCTGTAGACATCATGCTAGAAATTGAAGTAGAAAAGGAGTGCAATGGCAGGCGCCATGTGGGAGCCGGCAGGACTGTGTGTGCAATCACATGTAAGAAGCCACCTGGAGACACCTAGTAAAAAGAGGCACCAAGAGATTCGGGAAGATAGACAGCAGGGGAGGGGGCCTCCGTCAGCACCACTGGCAAGTGATAGAGCCGCGGAGCACAAAATAGGAACTTTTGGAGGTGGGCTCCGCTGTGGGACGTCGCTCCAGTGGCTAAGCGGGGAGTGGAACCCTCACTGGGACAGTGTGGTCTCAGGACCCTCGGCATCAAAGAAAGATGGGGGGGTGCCTGAGTGCGGCAGAGCTCCCTGGTATCAGAGCAGGGAAGCCGGCTGCAGAGACAGAGCCGAGGAGCGGGCTCTCAGCTCGGAGTTGCCATAAACCGGGATCCCCGGCACAGTCTGGCCACTGCTCCTCCAGCAGGGACCCAACAAGCAGCAGATCCAGGGAAACTCTCCTTCCTACCCCAGGAGGAGCAGTGCGGGAGCGCACTGCATGGATCTGCTGGGTTTGGAGACTCCACACAGGGTCGGGTGCCAGAGATAGAAACGCTGGGTCACAGGCCGGGTGAGCACGGAGTGCGGCTGGAGACCGGGGAGACAGGAGTGATTGACTGCTTTTCTCTGGGGGCTGAGGAGTGGGGTCCCCAGTTCTCGGCTCCTCCAGAGCGGAGATTGGGAGGCTGCCATTTTCACTCTCGTCCTCCAAAGCTGTACAAAAAGCTTGCAGGGAGCAATAGCTCCTGAGAGCAAACCTGAGCAGATTACTTAGCCCAGACCAGCAAGGGTGGGGCAATTCCGCCTCTGGCAAAGACATTTGGGAACCATGGCAACAGGCCCCTCCCCCAGAAGATCAGCAAGAACCGTCAGCCAAGACCAAGTTTCTAATCAATGAGAACGGCAGAACTCCAGAACTAGAGGAATACTGCACATAGAATTCATGGCTTTTTTACCATGATTCTTTAGTCTTTCAAAGGTAATATATATGTATTTTTTAACTTTCTTTTTCTTTTTCTTTTTTTTGAATTTTTCTTTTCCCCCTTTTCAACCAACATCTTATCAATCCCTTTTTTAAAAAACATTCTTATTTTTCATTTTTAGAGTCATATTCTATCCCTTCATAGTAGTTTCCCTTATTTTTGGCATATATATATATATAAGTTGTTCTCTCTTTAAAATTTTGGGATACAGTTTCTTCTAACAGACCAAAATATACCCTAAATCTCTAGTGTATGGCTTTGTTCTAGTCTCCTGCCTGATCACATTCTCTCCCTTTTATTTTTTTTAAATCCTCTTCTTTCTTTTTCAACCAACTTCTTATCTTATCAATTCCTTTTATAAAATCTTTTATAATTTTCATCTTTACAGTCATATTCCATCCCTTCATCATATTTACCCTTATTTTTGTACATATATAAGTTTTTCTTTCTTTAAAATTTTAGGAGGCACTTTCTTCTAACAGACCAAAATATGCCCAAAATCTAGTGTGTGGCACTGATCTATGCACCAGCCTGATCATATTTGATCATATTTTGTTCTTTGCTTTGTTTATTTGTTTTTATCTTTTTCTTTTATTTTCTTTTCTCTTTCTTTCCCTTTCTTTCCCCCCAGTTTCAGATCTCTTCTGATTTGTTTAGTGTATATTTTTCTGGGGTCATTATTACCCTGTTAGCATTTTGTTCTCTCATTCATCTATTCTCCTCTGGACAAAATGACAAGATGGAAAAAAATCACCTCAAAAAAAAAAAAAACAAGAGGCAGTACCAACTGCCAGGGACCTAATCAATATGGACATTAGTAAGATGTTGGAACTAGAGTCCAGAATGATGATTTTAAAAATACTAGCGGGGCTTGAAAAAAGCATGGAAGATATTAGAGAAACCCTTTCTGGAGAAATAAAAGAACTAAAATCTAACCAAGTCAAAATCAAAAAGGCTATTAATGAGGTGCAATAAAAAATGGAGGCTCTAACTGCTAGGATAAATGAGGCAGAAGAGAGAATTAGTGATACAGAAGACCAAAGGGTCGAAAATAAAGAAGCTGAGAAAAAGAGAGATAAACAACTACTGGATCATGAGGGCAGAATTCGAGAGATAATTGACACCATAAGACGAAACAATATTAGAATAATTAGGATCCCAGAAGAAGAAGAAAGAGAGAGAGGGGCAGAAGATATATTGGAGCAAATTATAGCAGAGAACTTCCCTAATTTGGGGAAGGAAACAGGCATCAAAACCCAGGAGGCACAAAGAACCCCCTCAAAATCAATAAAAATAGGTCAACACCCCAACATCTAATAGTCTCAGAGTCTCAGAGACAAAGAGAAAATCCTGAAAGCAGCTCAGGAAAAGAGAGCTGTAACCTACAATGGTAGAAACATTAGATTGGCAACAGACCTATCCACAGAGACCTGGCAGGCCAGAAAGGGCTGGCAGGATATATTCAGAACACTAAATGAGAAAAATATGCAGCCAAGAATCCTATATCCAGCTAGGCTGTCATTGAAAATAGAAGGAGAGATAAAAAGCTTCCAGGACAAACAAAAAAACTAAAGGAGTTTGCAAACACAAAACCAGCCCTACAAGAAATATTGAAAGGGGTCCTCTAAGCAAAGAGAGGGCCTAAAAGTAACATAGACCAGAAAGGAACACAGACAATATACAGTAACAGTCACCTTACGGGCAATACAATGGCACTAAATTCCTATCTTTCAATAGTTACCCTGAATGTAAATGGGCTAAATGCCCCAATCAAAAGACACAAGCTATCAGATTGGATAAAAACAATAAGACCCACTGATATGCTGTCTGCAAGAGACTCATTTTAGACCCAAAGACACTCCCAGATTGAAAGTGAGGGGGTGGAAAACCATTTACCATGCTAATGGACACCAAAAGAAAGCTGGAGTGGCAATCCTTATATCAGACAAATTAGATTTTAAACCAAAGACTATAATAAGAGATGAGGAAGGACACTATAGCATACTTAAAGTGTCTATCCAACAAGAAGATCTAACAATTGTAAATATCTATGCCCCTAACATGGGAGCAGCCAATTATATAAGCCAATTAATAACAAAAGCAAAGAAACACATTGACAATACAATAATAGTGGGGGACTTTAACACTCCCCTCATTGAAATGGACAGATCATCTAAGCAAAAGATCAACAAGGAAATAAAGACTTTAAATGACACACTGGACAAAATGGACTTCACAGATATATTCAGAACACTCCATCCCAAAGCAACAGAATACACATTCTTCTCTAGTGCCCATGGAACATTCTCCAGAACAGATCACATCCTAGGTCACAAATCAGGTCTCAACTGATACCAAAAGATTGGGATCATTCCCTGCATATTTTCAGACCACAATGCTTTGAAACTAGAACTCAATCACAAGAGGAAAGTCGGAAAGAACTCAAATACATGGAGGCTAAAGAGCATCCTACTAAAGTATGAATGGGTCAACCAGGAAATTAAAGAACAATTAAAAAAATCATGGAAACAAATGAAAATGAAAACACAACTGTTCAAAATCTTTGGGATGCAGCAAAGGCAGTCCTAAGAGGAAAGTATATAGCAATACAAGCCTTTCTCAAGAAACAAGAAAGGTCTCAAATGCACAACCTAACCCTACACCTAAAGGAGCTGGAGAAAGAACAGAAAATAAAGCTTAAACCCAGCAAGAGAAGAGAAATAATAAAGATCAGAGCAGAAATCAATGAAATAGAAACCAAAAGAACAGTAGAACAGATCAACGAAACTAGGATCTGGTTCTTTGAAAGAATTAAGAAGATTGATAAACCCCTGGCCAGACTTATCAAAAAGAAAAGAGAAATGACCCAAATAAATAAAATCATGAATGAAAGAGGAGAGATCAAAACCAAACCAAAGAAATACAAACAATTATAAGAACATATTATGAGCAACTATATGCCAGCAAATTAGATAATCTGGAAGAAACAGATGCATTCCTAGAGATGTATCAACTACCAAAACTGAACCAGGAAGAAATAGAAAACCTGAACAGACCTATAACCACTACGGAAATTGAAGCAGTCATCAAAAATCTCCCAACAAAGAAAAGCCCAGGGCCAGATGGCTTCCCAGGGGAATTCTACCAAACATTTAAAGAAGAATTAATACCTATTCTTCTGAAACTGTTCCAAAAATTAGAAATGGAAGGAAAATGTCCAAACTCGTTTTATGAGGCCACCATTACCTCGATCCCAAAACCAGACAAAGAACCCATCAAAAAGGAGAATTATAGACCAATATCCCTGATGAACATGGATGCAAAAATTCTCACCAAAATACTAGCCAATAGGATCCAACAGTGCATTAAAAGGATTATTCACCATGACCAAGTGGGATTTATCCCTGGGCTGCAAGGTTGGTTCAACATCCACAAATCAATCAATGTGATACAATACATTAATAGAAGAAAGAACAAGAACCATATGATCCTCTCAATAGATGCAGAAAAAGCATTTGACAAAGTACAGCATCCTTTCTTGATCAAAACTCTTCAGAGTGTAGGAATAGAGGGTATGTACCTCAATATCATAAAAGCCATCTATGAAAAACCCACAGCGAATATCATTCTCAATGGGGAAAAACTGAGGAAAGCTCCCCCTAAGGTCAGGAACATGGCAGGGATGTCCACTATCACCACTGCTACTCAACATAGTACTAGAAGTCCTAGCCACAGCAATCAGACAACAAAAAGAAATAAAAGGCATCTGAATCGGCAAAGAAGAAGTCAAACTCTCACTCTTTGCAGATGATATGATACTTTATGTGGAAAACCCAAAAGACTCCACCCTAAAACTGCTAGAACTCATACAGGAATTCAGTAAAGTGGCAGGATATAAAATCAATGCACAGAAATCAGTGGCATTCCTATACACCAACAACAAGACAGAAGAAAGAGAAATTAAGGAGTCGATCCCATTTACAATTGCACTCAAAACCATAAGATACCTAGGAATAAATCTAACCAAAGAGGCAAAGGATCTGTACTCAAAAACTATAAAATACTCATGAAAGTAATTGAAAAAGACACAAAGAAATGGAAAAACATTCCATGCTCATGGATTGGAAGAACAAATATTGTGAAGATGTCAATGCTACCTAGAGGAATCTACACATTCAATGCAACCCCTATCAAAATACCATCTACTCTTTTCAAAGAAATGGAGCAAATAATCCTAAAGTTTGTATGGAACCAGAAAAGACCCTGAATAGCCAGAGGAATGTTGAAAAAGAAAAGCAAAGCTGGTGGCATCACAATTCCGGACTTCAAGCTCTATTACAAAGCTGTCATCATCAAGACAGTATGGTACTGGCACAGAAACAGACACATAGATCAATGGAACAGAATAGAGAGCCCAGAAATGGACCCACAACTCTATGGCCAAATAATCTTCAACAAAGCAGGAAAGAATGTCCAATGGAAAAAAGTCTCTTCAACAAATGTTGTTGGGAAAATTGGACAGCCACCTGCAGAAGAATGAAACTGGATCATTTCTTTACACCACACACAAAAATAGACTCAAATGTTTGAAAGACCTAAATGTGAGACAGGAGTCCATCAAAATCCTAAAGAAGAACACAGGCAGCAACGTCTTTGACCTCAGCCGCAGGAACTTCTTCCTAGAAACATTGCCAAAGGCAAGGGAAGCAAGGGCAAAAATGAACTATTGGGACTTCATCAAGATAAAAAGCTTTTGCACAGCAAAAGAAACAGTCAACAAAACTAAAAGACAACCGACAGAATGGGAGAAGATATTTGCAAATGACATATCAGATAAAGGGCTAGTATCCAGAATCTATAAAGAACATACTAAACTCAACACCTAAAGAACAAATGATCCAATCAAGAAATGGGCAGAAGACCTGAACAGACATTTTTCCAAAGAAGACATCCAAATGGCCAACAGACACATGAAAAAGTGCTCAACTTTGCTCAGCATCAGGGAAATCCAAATCAAAACCTCAATAAGGTACCACCTCACACCAGTCAGAATGGTTAAAATTAACAAGTCAGGAAACAACAGATGTTGGCGGGGATGCGGAGAAAGGGGAACCCTCCTACACTATTGGTGGGAATGCAAGCTGGTGCAACCACTCTGGAAAACAGTATGGAGGTTCCTCAAAATAGAGCTACCCTATGACCCAGCAATTGCACTACTGGGTATTTACCCCAAAGATACAAATGTTGTGATCCAAAGGGGTACATGCACCCTGATGTTTATAGCAGCAATGTCCACAATGGCCAAACTATGGAAAGAGCCAAGATGTCCATCAACAGATGAATGGATAAAGAAGAAGTAGTATATATATATTCAATGGAATATTATGCAGCCATCAAAAGGAATGAAATCTTGCCATTTGCAACGACATGGATAGAACTGGAGGGTGTTATGCTAAGCGAAATAAGTCAATCAGAGAAAGACATGTATCATATGACCTCACTGATATGAGGCTTTCTTAATCTCAGGAAACAAACTGAGGGTTGCTGGAGTGGTGGGGGGTGGGAGGGATGGGGTGGCTAGGTGATAGACACTGGGGAGGGTATGTGCTATGGTGAGCGCTGTGAATTGTGCAAGGCTGTTGAATCACAGACCTGTACCGCTGAAACAAATAATACATTATATGTTTAAAAAAAAAAAAAAAGAAGAAGAAGAAGGAGATAGCAGGAATGGAAAAATGAAGGGGGGGAATCGGAGGGGGAGACAAACCATGAGAGACTATGGACTCTGAGAAACAAACTGAGGGCTCTAGAGGGGAGGGAGTGGGAGGATGGGTTAGCCTGGTGATGGGTATTAAAGAGGGCACGTTTTGCATGGAGCACTGGGTGTTATACACAAACAATGAATCATGGAACACTACATCAAAAACTAATGATGTAATGTATGGTGATTTACATAAAATTAAAAAAAAAAAAGATGCACCAAGAACTTTGTAGGATGATGGGGACAGAGACAAAGAAACACTGTTCCCACTGTTCCCTATTTTTAGTGTTAACTGGTTTTATATATTTTTTTAAGATTTTGTTTATTTATTTGACGGAGAGAAAGGGCACAAGCATGGGGAGGGTCAGAGGGAGAAGCAGACTCTCCGCTGAGCAGGGAGCCTGACCGGAGCTCCATTCCAGGACCCTAGGATCATGACCTGAGCTGAAGGCAGACACTTAACCGACTGAGCCACCCAGATGCCCCAGTTTTATGTTTTAAGCCAGAGGCTTAAAGTGGCTTGGAGAAGCACCAGTTTGTCAGATTGGTCCTGGTATTGTTTTCCTCGCATATAAATGGAAGTGATCACTTTCGATTAAGGGAATAGTGCTGTGTGACTAAGGGAATATGCTAGTTCTACTCATGTTACTCAATAGCTATATGACCTTGGGAAAAATCCCTTAATTTCTCTGGGCCTCAGGTTTGTTCTCCATGTAGAAAGGGGCTAAAATAAAAATACCTAAAGAACCTTCTTGTGTTAAATGTGTTATACATTAGTTTGATATTATAGCCATTAATTAACTAGCAATTGTTCCTTCAGTCACCTACTATGTTTGAAACATGGTGCTAGGTAATAAGATGGAGAGAAACAAAAGTCTCTGCCCTCAAGAATCTCTCTAAAAGTAAACGAGCACTCACAACGTAGGTTATTAAAAGTTAAGCTAGAGGTATGCCTTGGTTGCTATAGAATTTTGGAGGACAGACACTTCGTAGAATTCAGAACTTAGGCCAAAGCTCCCGTATTAACACTTTATTGAGCAGCAAGAAGAGGGGAAAACAAAGGTGATGCATTCATAATAAAACAAAGTTGATATCTTGGTCACACTAGATACCTCCAGACAGCTATATGAAAACCTCTGTGCTTTAGAATGTCTGAATGGGGCTGGCGCACAGGGAAGAGGAGACACGAGTCTACCTGTCTCTTGCTGGTTAAAGCTCTTATAATAAAGGGACTCTCCTCTTTTGTATCTCTAAATGATATAACGTGGACCCAGGACTGGGATTGTCAGAACTCAGACCCCACTGCATGATGCTTCATCTGACTCTGGGAGCGGCCAGTGCAGCTGGAAGTGAGAGGGCACAGCGGGTCAGGCCCGAGCGCCAGGGTCTCGGCAGGGCTAACATGGGGGTGTGATGGAGCCATGCCAGAGTCCAGCCCTCACCTGGGCAAGGCTGAGAAAGATGGCAGGCCCAGCGGTTGTGTGTAGAGGAGGTCCAGAGGATGGCAGAGGAAGGGCTCTCCACTAGGCAAGTGACTGAGGCCTGCAAAGTAGGTGAGTCCAGCGAATCTGGAGAGGTGTAAGAACTGGGGCCAAAACTGGAGATTTGAAAAGTCTTCCCAGAGGAGGTGTTGCTTGAATTGTTGCCAGAAAGACAACAGATTCCAGGTAGACAAGCTGGAGGGAGGTGAGGGGTGGTGGGGGTTCACAACAAGCAATTTTCAGACCAAGAGACTAGGACTTGCAAAGGCATGGGGCTTGAAAGATCATCAGTCCAGTGAGCTGCAAGCCTAGCCTGGCTGGGGAATCGGAATGTGTGAACAACCAGAGGTCTCTTCATTCTGACCAGCCATCTACCATTGTCAATTACCAACAGAAATTGGACCAAAAAAAAAAAACCCAAAAAGAAATTGAACCCACATGGGGCAGGAGAAATGGGAGATTTTGTTACATAAATATGTCATGTTGGAAAGATGACTAATCATCATCATTTATGTGTTCATTCCTTCAACTCATAGAACAAATACTGTGTATGGAATATCTTATTGTAGTCCAGCTTTGGACCACAGAAGAGAAGTCTCCTGTCTTCTACACAAGATGCTTTCTTTAGATACTCTGACACAAGGACGTTTCCAGTGACTGCTGCTCAATCTTTTTAATTTCCTCTGTTTATGGTTTTGATTATCAGGGTATATATGTATGTATATATATATATATATATTCCCAGGTTTTCCTGACAGGGATTCATTAGTTCTTCATTCTATAGATCACCTTCTCTTATCATGCCATCTGTGAAATGAGCATAGCAATTTGTTAATTAAATATTGACTCGGAGTATTTTTACGCACTGACATGTTTAGTCATGAATAGGCTACTGCTGTTTTCTTGCCTTAAACAATGATAACACACATTCAATTGTTGTTCCCTATAAGAAAAAAATGTGTAAGAGGATTTTAATTTGTAATTTTGAATATCATCATTTGAGTTCATGTAAAAGATATTTCAGTGAGTCTTGAGTTTTTAGCAGGCTATTTGTGCTGCTGGATTTAGATGTCTAGGGATGAAGCAGAGTTGGTATGCCCACTGTAGTCACTGTCCTTCCCTCCACTCAGGTCCTTGCTTCCCTCTTTACTGGGCTTAGAGGTCATGGTCCATCATTGTAACATGTCCTTATATATACCCACAACTCCGCACATGCTTTTCCAGTCTACTCATCCAAAAAATATCTCCCAATTCTGATTAATCCAACTCTCTGCTTACTCCACACCTGTACCTGTGTTGTGGTTGAGGAAAAAGAAACACACACACACAACTATGCTAATAGATCTCACTTTAAATTCATGATGAGTAATCTCTCACATGGGCCCATGGCAGTGCCTAAAAAGTCAACTACATTTTCTTATCCCTTCCTTCTCTCACTTTCCTAGTTAGGCATTTCAATATCTTCCTCTTTGACAAACCTCCAGGATATCCTCCTCCATCCTTACTTCTGACCAGTGGTTTTGGTTTCTATTTCCCTAAGAAAATAGAATTAATATGAAGAAAACTACACACTCCTAAACACATCTACCAGCCTAGTTATATTCATGCCCCTGTACACTCTCATTCTTCCTGTTATGCAAGGTATAAACTGTCTGGGCTCCTACCTAAGGACAACCCTTCATTTGCCACTGGACCCCATCCTCTTCATCTATATTCAAGGATATCACTACATTCTCTTTTCTCTCTCCTGCATCATCCATTTTTGCTCTCTCTGTGGTTCTTCCCATCAGCCTATAAACCTGCTATATTTCTCCCATTTCAAAAGAAAGGGGCGGGGGGAGCCTCTCTTGATCTCATATTTCCCTCCCTCTCCTTTCTCCATTTCTCTGGTCTCATTAATCCCCATTCCTCTCCTCTCATTCACCCATGAAACTCTCAGTGGGCTTTTGCCTCCCAATACCATCAAAATAGTTCTTGTCATGATCACCAATTTGTAAATCTGATGGTCAGTTCTCAGTGGTTATTTTATTTAACCCATCAGCAGCATTTGACAGAATGGATCACTTCTGCTTCATAAAGCACATTCTTCACATGGTATTTGGGGCATCAGGTTCTCTTCTTACATCACAAACTCCACTTTTTCAGTCTCTTTTTGCTGATTTTTCACATCTCTCTGACCTCTGATCTCGATATGTTAGAGTGCCCTTAGGCTAAGTCCTTCTCTTCTCTATTTACATTCTCTCCCTAGGCAACTTCATCCTGTCCTGTGGCTTTAAACACTTTCCACATTCTGACAATGTCCAATTCCTATCTCCAACCTGAAACTATCCCTGGCATTTCAGATTCATATATCCAACTACATGCTAAAGATTTCAATGTGGATGTCTAAGAGGCATCTCAAACTATATATCTACAACTCGTTTTCTTCCACTCTACAAAAATCTGCTCTCGTGCCCTCTTTCCTGTCTTGGTGATTGCAAATAGACTCTTCCAGGTGCTTAAGACTAAAAGAGTTTTGTAATCACTACTTGTCAGTTGAGATATAATTCATGTGCCATAAAATTCACTCTTACTGGGGTGTCTGAGTGGCTCAGTTGTTAAGTGTCTGCCTTTGGCTCAGGTCATGATCCCAGGGTCCTGGGATCGAGCCCCACATCGGGCTCCCTGCTCTGCGGGAAAGCCTGCTTCTTTCTCTCCCACTCCCTCTGCTTGTGTTCCCTCTTTCGCTGTGTCTCTCTCTGGCAAATAAATAAATAAAATCTTTTAAAAAAATTCACTCTTATTAAGTATATAATTCAGTGGTTATTAGTATGTTCACAAGGCTGTGAAGCCATCATCTGTCTAATTCCATTTCACTCATTTTTTCTGTTGTTGTTTCTCTGTTTTTTAGGGTTTTTTAAAAGGGAAGTGCAAATTGAAACCATGATGAAATATCACTACACACCTATCAGAAGGGCTAAAATAAAAAACAGTAATAACACCAAGTGCTGGCAGGGCTGCAGAAAAAGTGGATCACTCATAAACCACCGGTGCACATGCAAAATGATACAGCCACTTTTGAAAAGGGTTTGATAGTTTTTGGTTTTGTTCTTGACTCCTATTTCTCACACACTACACAGCCGATCTGTCAGCAAATTCTGTTAAATTTACACTCAAAATATATCCAGAATCTAAACATTCACCAACACCTACACTGTTATAAAATTGTGAGAGGAAGAGGAAAAGGAAAGGGAAAAGCATTTCCCTTTCCTTTAAGGACATGTACACCTCTAATTATGTCTTACTGACCAAAGCTTGCAGATAACCGTATCTACCAACCACAAGGAAAGCTGAGAAATGTGGTATGCATTTTCTCTCCTTGTGCTGTATTTGTCTGGGTTTTATATCAAGGTAATGCTACACTCATAAAATGTATTTGGGTGTTCCCTGCTCTTCATTTTTTTTTTGGAAGAATCTGATAAAGCTTGGTATTAATTCTTCTTCAAATATTTGGTAGAATTCGCTAGTGAAGACATTTGGTCCCCTGCTTTTCTTCCTTGTGAGATTTTTTATTACTGACTCAATCACTTTAATCATTATTGGTCTATTCAGGTTTTCCATTTCTTCATGATTCAATCTTGGTAGGTTGTATATTTCTAGGAATTTATCAATTTCTAGAATCAACCTTGAGAAAGAACAAAATTGGAGGCATCGCACTTCCTGGTTTCAAAATATTCTACAAAGCTACAGTGATTAAAACAGTATGGTACTGGCATAAAGACAGACAGATAGACCAGTACAATAGAATAGAGAGACCAGAAATCAACCCATGCATAAATGGTCAACTGATTGTCAAGAAGTTTACCAAGAACACATGGTGGAGAAAAGACAGTCTCTTCAACAAATGGTGTTGGAAAAACTGGATATCCACAAGCAAGAGAAGGAAATTAGGCCCTTATCTTACACCATACAAAAATCCAACTCAAAATGGATTAAAGACTTAAATGTAAGACCCAAAACTGTAAAACTCCCAGAAGAAAACACTTCATGACATTGGTCTTGGCAATGATTTTATGGATATGATAATGAAAAGCACGGGCAACAAAAGCCAAAATAGAAAAATGGGGCTACATCAAATTACAAAGCTTCTGCACAGCAAAGGAAACAATCAACAGAATGAAAAGACAACTTAAAGAATGGGAGAAAATATTTGCAAACCATGTGTTGGATATGGGATTAATTGCCAAGATATATAAGGTATGCCTATAACTCAATAGAAAGAAAAAATTAATGACCTGATTTAAAGATGGTCTAGAGACTTGAAGGTTGTAGCAACAACAAAAATCTATTTCCAAGATTAAAATCAGAAGAAAGGAGAATTTTCTGATAAGAGAGGCAGGGAAAGGGAAACTGGCCGCCAGTAAGATAAACTATAGAAAAGTAATCACTAGTGTGTGAACCTTTTCCAGAGTAAGTCAAAATTGACATTTGAAGATCTAGGCACCTGCAGAGGAATCCTTCTAGAGCAATGAGCAAACAATATTAATAAAATTTACCTTTATTGAACCCTGGCTATGTTCCAGGTCCTTCCCTGAGCCTTTCATGGATGTTAATTCATTTCATTCTCACCACAGCCTTATCAAGAAGATATCACTATCTCTGAGAAGCAGAGAGATTAAGTAACCTGCCCAAGGCCCCACAATTAGGAAGTTAGGGGACCAGGAGCTGAACCCGGACAATGTGGCTCCAGAGCCCATGTTCTTAGTTTTTTTAAGATTTTAACTTTTTTAAACTTTTAAAAAAGATGTTAAGCTTTTTAGAGACATAATTTTTGT
The DNA here is from genome assembly GCF_029215605.1 of Mirounga angustirostris. Classification (NCBI taxonomy): domain Eukaryota; kingdom Metazoa; phylum Chordata; class Mammalia; order Carnivora; family Phocidae; genus Mirounga; species Mirounga angustirostris. Next base: position 54,994,462 of record NW_026991709.1, read on the forward strand.
ATCATAAAATTCACCCTTTTCAAGCATACAATTCAATGATTTTTCGTATCGTGGAGTTGCACAACTATCACCACTGTCAATTGTAGAATATTTCATCACTCCAAAAGAAATGCCATACTCCTTGGAGATCACTCCCCTTTCCCCCCTAGCTCCCCAGCAAGGCAAGCACTAATGCATTTTCTGTCTCTGTGGATTTTCAAATAAATTGAAATCATTGAATATGTGGGTTTTTGTGTCTGGCTTCTTTCACTTATAACACACAGTGTTTTCAAGGTTCATCCATGTTATAGCGTGTATCAGTACTCCATTTCTTTTTATTGTTGGATATTTCATTGTATAGATATACCACATTTTATTTATCCATTCAGTTAAAGAACACGGTTGTTTCTACTTTTTGGCTATTATGAATAATGCTGCTATAAACATTCATGTAGAAGTTTTTGTGGGGACATGCATTTTCATTTCTTTTGAGTCTATATGTTGGAGTGGAGCTGCTGGCTCATGTGGTAACTCAGTGTTAAACCCCTTTTGGAATCCATGCTCTTTCTTAGCCACTACCCTTGTGGCATCTGATACAGGGTATCTCATACAGCAGGTATGAAGTCAAACTGTCTCTAAAGAAGGATATTTGGGTTACTATTGCCTCTTGCATTCCAGAAACTTTGTGTTTTTCTTCTTTTGATGGTCAATATCCTATTCTTTCAAAATAAAATGGATGTTGGCTAATTTGAATTTTGAGAAAGCCAAATATTATTGAATCTGTGATATGTGCCAAGGATTATTATCTATGAGAGATTTAGAAAAATATATATATTTATTCCATCCTTTAATAAATATTTACTTAGTATCTAGCAAGTGCCATTCACCAGTGGTAGGCATCAGGAATTCAAGGATGAGTTAAAACCCTGATGAACTCTGTCCATGAAAATTTTTTTGAACTTCTGGAAAAGACAAATACAAAAAAATGTGAAATGTTACAAGGTCTACTAAAGAAAAATAGGAGTGTTCTGAGACCCTATTATAGGAGCATTGGACTCAGGTGAATCAGCAAAGCCTTCCTTGAGATTTAAAAAAAAAAAAAGTGAGTGAAGGTCTGAAGGGCGAGAATGAGATAACTGGTAAAATGCAGGAGGGGAGAGGGTTGCAGGCACATGGACCGGTCTGTGCCAAGGCATTGATGCAAGAAGAAACCATGCAGGTATGAGGACTCCAAATAAAAGTGAGAGCAGAGGATGCTGGCCATGGAACATAGGAGGGGCCACTCTTACAGGCCAGGTTACGACATTGGTTTTTAAAAAGTAAATTAAAAGGAAGGCAAAAGAATTGAAAACAGGGACTCCCAACAGATAGTTGTATGCCAATTTTCATGACAGCATTATTCACAATAGTCCAAAGGTGGAAACAAACCAAGTGTCCATCAACAGGTGAATGAATCAACAATATATGGTATATCCGTACAGTGGCATATTATTCAGCCCTAAAAAATAATGAAATTCTGATACATACTACAACATGGATGAACCTCAGAAACATTATACTAAGTAAAAAAAGCCAGACACAAAGGGACAAATATTGTATGATTCCACCCATATCAAACACCTAAAATATGCACATTCATAGAGAAAGAAAATAGATTAGACATTACCAGGTATTGGAGAGGGAAAATGAGGAATTACTGCTTAATAGTTATAGAATTTCTATTTGGGATGATGAAAAAAAATTGGAAAAAGTGGCTATATGGCATTAATGTACTTAATTTCCCTGAATTTTACACTTAAAAATGGTTAAAATGACAAATTTTATGTTATATATATTTTTACCATAATAATAAATTTCAAAAGAAAAAGGAAGAGGAGCCATTATTAACAGGTTTAAATAGGTTGTATAGAAATGTAGGGTATGACATGATCAAATTGAGAATTTGCAAAGGTCACTGGTTGTAGAAGATTGGATGAGGTCCAGGATATATGAGTAGACCAGTTAGATTTGCAGTGGGGGTTGACAAAGCGGGACAGATGTCAGGTATGTAAATTTTGACTTGGTAATTGGGGTAAGAGGTAGGGAGGTAATAAGGATGTCAGTCCAACAAATCCTAGCTTGAGTATGCCAAGATAAACTAGAAATATAAAACAAAGATTCAGATTTCTCTTCTAAAAAACTGCCATATTTTCGAGGCCATAAGACTTGCCTATATAGACAAATCAGAAGAAAATACAAGATGGTAGGTGATCAAATGCCAAAACGTTTGGCCTCAGTAATAATTTGTAAAGCTGTGGAAACATAGAAAATGGGGAGACAAAGGCAGTCCTGAATTACTGGGCTACATTACCTAAGACGGGATTGGAGTTGCCCTGGGAAGATAAGAAAGATTTGGTTTGTCAGAGAGGAGGAGAAGGGGCACAAATTTGAACAGGGGTAGTGATGGAAAAGCTGTACTAATTAGTGGGAGATTTTAGAGGCTCAGCAAAGATAGAATTAAAAAAATGGAATTGAGGGTATCAATGGATAGATAACAATAGGATAACAAGATTATACATATCACCCATTGAGCACTTCAGCCCATCGACTTAAGTCCAGAGAAGCCAGGTGTACTAGCCTCTTACCCCAGTGCCTCTGAAGCAGCCTGGCTTCCTAGGAGGGCTCCAGCTCTCCTGCTGAACTTCTATTTGGAGAGCCAACCACCATGCCCAACTTGGCGCCAACTCACCACTCTGCAGAGCACTCATGCTGTTCCCTATAGGTGGGGCCACCTGGCTTCGGGAAGGAGCCATTAAAGACCTAGGGCTGTCAATGACTGCCACAGAGCCAGCTAATGGAGGTGAGCCAATGAGGAAAGTACTGTTCAATGAGGAGCACCTCGCTGGGGCTTTGAGCATAGCAGAGCCCCTTCAGGCACCGTGACTCACAATGCATCCCTACTTCTGAGTCAGCACTTAGATGGTACTCCTAGATCCATTGCTTTGGAACATGGTAAAATGAAGTTCTGGTGCAGCAAAGCAGGCTTGGTGCTTCTATCCATTGCTAGCTTTTAATACTTATGGTTTTGAGATGGGAAAATGCACCAGATCAGCTGAAATTTCAAAAAGAAAGAAAATATCTATTGTTGAAGAAACTCTGAAACTGGCGCTCATATTTTTTTAAGCAATTGGGCAACACAGTAAATTTTCCTTAAAATTGGCACAGTCATTCTATCTCAAGGAAATGATCCTAAAGACAAAAATCTAAGATACAAAAATAAGAAATAAGTTTTGTGCACAAAGATGTTCATTATAGAATTATTTAAACTAGCAAACATTGGAGAAATCTTACTGTTCAGCAATTACAGAATGGTTAAGTAAGCTATTACCATGCACTGTAATGTTAGACAACAAAAATATTTTAATTTTTATTTGTTAAACTTTAAAATCTTTACACTGAAACACTAAGCCACAAAACTAAAATAGGAAAATCGTATATAGAATGTGAACTCAACTTTGCTAAGAAGAGAAAACAACAACAGCTATTCAACAAAATAGATAGTAGTTCTTGCTATGGTTCATGGGATTATAGACGATTTTTTAAAATCTCCAGCTGTACTTTACAGATTTTCTATAATGAGTAGATATTTATTTTGTCATTATAAATAAATAAATAACTCATTAGAAAGAACAGAAATCAAAACAAAACTGGGAGGGGAAAGTGGAAATTATGATTGAATTATTTTACTTATCTGGGGTTCAGAATTAGGTTCCATGCTGCCCTGTCTGTTGACCACAAACACTGCCTTTGCCCTCCCCAAAGCCACCCTCCTCAGTTCCACATTAAGTCAGTGGGGGTACCACTGTCACAGAAGTCCCAGGGCAGGCATCCTTTTACGTCTGCCATCAGGGAAGCTGGCTGGGGTTGGTTTGGAAGCAAGCTTTCCTGCCTCGTGAGTGTCAAAGGCAGAGTTCAGCGTGGCCCCTGCCCTCTCATGCCTCACGGGGCAAGCTGCAAGGCCAGAGGGGGCAGCCTAGACTCACAGCTAGTGTTGCCTGGCCAGCCAGCTTGAAGAGGCAACAGGAAACAGATGGCCGGCAGTGCCTCCTTTGGCTGGCTTGTGAGAACCATCTGGAGGAAAGGAAATTGGTCCGCCGCCTAGACAGGAAGGTGCCGGGAATAAAGAACTCTGATCCTCATCACATTTTACAATGTGCAGTGTCCAGAGAGGAACCCAGGAAGATCTCCTTCAGGTGTTGATGGGAAAAACAGTCCCAAGCATCACAGCTCAGAGGATACCTGCGGTAACCTTACAGGAGGGGACAGCTTTCTGGAGGCCAGGAGCCCACAGAACTCCACCACCCCACTGGCACAATCTGTGACTCACAGTGCTGTTGAGAACACCAGAGAAGCAGACGCAGAAAATGCAGAAGGCCCTGTCTTCTCCCTGGACCACAGGCTGGTCAATGTGCGCACCGTGTGGGATCCTGAGGCCCTCCACATTTGCCTCTCAGTCTCCAGGTTCTCCGGCTGCCCTTCATGCCTCTGACTTAAGAGTTCCGAATGGAACCGTGTACAGCCTCAGTCCAATTACTCTGTGTATCTTCAGATGCTTTTTTCCCTTTTGAATTAAATTTCTGGCTCCCCACATAGCGGTTATAATCCTGTCCTTTAGTGGTGGAAGTACCTGTGTTCTGGAAGTTGAAATGTAAATAAGGTTGTACTTAAATGAGGGCAAGAGAGAAGAGGAGATGAAATGAGGTTCTCAGTCTCCGGCTTTGGAAGCTCAGCAGGCTGTCCTTTGCCCTGTGCTTTCCCGCAGCTCTGCAGCCCACAGAAGGGCCAGGTGGAGCACTGCACCCCAGTCAAGGGCCTCCAAAGCCTCTTAGATATAGCATCATGGGCAGCCCAGTGCATGACCACAGGGTGACTCTGTCCAAATAAAGTGTCCCCTCTAGGAGGATGCAGCCCTTCTCCAGGGTACCTAATCTGGGATAGAGACCAAGGGCTGGATTTCAGACCTTGGTCATCCCTTTGGTTGTTAATGCAGTGAACAACCAGCACAACCATACAGAGAGACCCTGACTGTGGGGTTTCGCCAGCCTCAGGTCTTCAGTACCGACCCAAAAACAAGGCCTAGATTTATCATGGGCCTGAACTGCCATTCACTCAGGAGCTCAGAAGCATGGTTTATTTATGTGCTCAAACATGCAATTGTTCAACAAACATTTATCAAAGGCTTACTATGTGTTAGGTGCCAAGACAAAAAGTGCCAACTTCTATAAAGACCACTTATAAAGTAGATGTCAACTTCTATAAGACTACTTATAAAGGCTTCCTATGGTAAGGGAAACAGAAGTTTAAATACATATATTTCTCATATGTATGAGATACATACCAAATGTTTGGTAAGCATGGAGGAAAAGCTTCCTCTGAGTGGGAAAGTTAATGGAAAAAGAAAAGCATTTTAGCTGGCTTTTAAAGCTGTGAGTTGGACTCTTCTATTCTATCAGAAACTTTGTATTTATGGGGAATTGGCAATAAAGCCAGCTTAAACTCTACATTTTGCAGCTTGCCCAACAGCTCTGCATGGCAATGGGACCAAGTTCTATACAATGAGATGTGTGTAGATGATGTGAGACTTCCGAAAAGTTTCCTTAAGAGAAAAGCAGTAAGTATTTTTCTTCTTCCTCTCCATGTCAGCCTGGAACTCTAATGTGATGGTGAGAGCTCTAGAAGCTCTAGAAGCCACCTTAGGCCATGAGGTATACCTAAGAAGGGTGGAGGCCATGAATTGGTAGTAAAACAGAAGATAGAGGAGTGTGGGGCTGAGGTAACTGCAGGGCTGCCACACCATCCTTGCACTGCCCATCTCTTGACTTCTTTTATGTGAAAAACATTAAATTTCTATTTCGTGTGGGTCACTTATGACATTTTTCCTTTCCCATAAATCCAAATTTAATCCTAAAGACATACAGATTTTTAAAATGATATGTTTTAAATATTTTAAAATGTTATAATCGGGTGAATAAGGAACATGGTAAAAATAAAGATAGAGGGACGCCTGGGTGGCTCAGTTGGTTAAGCATCTGTCTTTGGCTCAGGTCATGGCCCCAGGGTCCTGGGATTGAGTCCCACATCTGGTTCCTTGCTCAGAGGGAAACCTGCTTCTCCCTCTGCCTTCCACTCCCCCTGCTTGTGCTCTCTCTCTCTCTGACAAATAAATAAAATCTTTAAAAATAAATAAATAAATAATAAAGATAGATAGGTATTCTGGAAGCAGATTGATTAGGTTTGGGGTGCTATATGAAGGGATTTGGATGTCTTTACTTATAAAAGAGACATGATCATAATTGCTTCTTTGGAAGCTGTATGATGGAAGGGTGGATTAGAGAGAGGAGAATGTGGCAAGGAAATCATTTAGAAAACTATAGCTAGAATCCAGGTGAGAAATGACAAAAGGTTAGGAGACGGTGGAAGCAATAAGGATGAAAAGGATGTGACCAGTTCAGAAGACAGTTCCGAGGTAGAATTAATAGACTTAACCTCCCAATGGCTAAGGAGGATGGAGTTCATGAGTCCATCTTGGTGGATGGTCATGGCATTATCTAAAAGAGGGATGCAGTAGGAGAAATGGATCCAGAGGCAGGTTCTAGTTAAGTTCCACTAGTAACTATCTGTCCTGTGATGTTAGACAAATCACTTAACCTCCATGGGTCTCACCTGTAAAAGGAGTAGATTAGACTCGGTGACTTCAGATGTCCATACCCCTATAAGAAAATTAGTTCACAGGGGCACCTGGGTGGCTCAGTTAAGTGTCCAACCCTTGATTTCAGCTCAGGTCATGATCTCAGAGTCATGAGATCGAGCCCCAAGTCGGGCTCTGCGCTTGGTGTGGAGTCTGCTTGATATTCTCTCCTTCTCCCTCTACCCTTCCCCCACCCTCTCTAGAAAAAAATTAGTTCACTGTTTCACAAAATAGTCAGATTCCATGCTGCTGTGTTAGGCAATATCTCAAGGGACAGAAGCTGTTGATTCATCTCAATGTACCAAGATACAAGTTCTCACAGAAAACATCTGAGGAACTATCCAACAAACTTAGTTGATCCTTTCCTTTTACTAAAATTGCATAAGTTAGGGGTGCCTGGGTGGCTCAGTGGGTTGAGCATCTGACTCTTGGTTTTGGCTCAGGTCATGATCTCAGGATCATGGGATAAAGCCCTGAGTTGGGCTCTGTGCTCAGCAGGGAGCCTGCTTGGGATTTTTCTCCCTCTCCTTCCCCCTCTACCTTCCCCTCAAGCTGCATTCTCTCTCTCTCAAAGATAAATAAATAAATAAATCTTTTAAAAAAATTGCACAAGTTACCCTTTTGTTTTAGCTAATAATCAATGGATTCATACAAATCATAAAGAAAACAGATGAATAGATAATTTTCTAGAGCTTGAAACTCCTAAGAAACAAACGTGCTTTAGCTCACTCAATATGGCTGGATATAATAATATCTTATTTATGGCTGGATGTAAAAATACATTAAACAAATAAATGTTAGGGAAGTTAATAGATTGTCCTCACACTTCTCATTCTGCTCATTATTAGAAAGGATCTGAAATAAAAATCTAGGAGTGCCTGAGTGGCTCAGTCAGTTAAGGGCCCACTCTTGATTTCGGCTCAGGTCATAATCTCAGGGTTGTGGGATGGAGCCCCATGACGGGCTCTGTGCTCAGTGGAGAATCTGCTTGAGATTCTCTCCCTCTCCCCCTGCTCATGTTCTCTCTCTCTCTTTCTCTCAAATAAATAAGTAAATCTTTGAAATAAAAATCTAACATGGGGTCTCTACTTATAAAAACTCAAATTTTGTAGATTACTTTTTTTTGACCAAATTTTGAGACTTGAGGTCTCTCTGTCTTGTCAGACCCCTAAATCTAAACTCTAACATTCTCAATCAGTACTTGTTTCTTTAGGTGCATGTTTTCCTTGAGATTTCTAATTGAATTTTTCTGCAAAGGTTTTTCTGATCTTGTTAAGTCTAGGCTGCGAGTGGTGGGAGATATGGAAATTCCCTGAGTTAATGTTAGAAAGTCCTTTCAGCTATGGAAGTCCCAATAAAGTCCTTGCCTCAGAAACCCACTCCTTCCATCCAACCATCCATCCATCCATCCATCCATCCAATAAAGTATGTATTGAATACCTTCCATGTGTCAGTCACTCTTCCAGGTTCTGGGAAATGGAACCAAAATTAAAAGATAAAAACTCCTATTTTCATGAGGTTTATATTCAGGTGTGGAAGGGGGTAGTGGATAATAATATAAGTAAGTTACATATTCCGTGTTAGATAAGTATTAAAGAGAAAAAAATAACACAGGAAGCAGGGAGTATAGGTATTACAGAGGAACTAAAATGTTAGACAGGATTTCCCAGAATGGCCTTACTGAGAAGATGACCCGAAGGATGTCATGCCTGTACTGGAGAAAAAGCAATTCAGGCAGAGGGAATGGCAGGTACAACGTCCTAGAGGTGGGAGAGTCCCTGTCATGCTTGAGAAACAGTAAGGAGGCCAACAGAGTTGGAGTAGAGTTGGGGTGGGGTGCATAGGAGTTAAAGCCAATGAGGTAACAAAACAGGGACTGCGATCCGGTGAGGCTAAGAAGTCAAGCCGGAGGGGTTTCCCTCAGATTGTTAGGGACACTCATAATGTGTCTTTTCTAATGGTCCAGTGGGTTACAAATGCAGAAGACAAGTATCAGGTTGAGGTCATGGAAAGCTGCACAAACATCAGGGAGCCAAATTCCCTTATGTGTTAGGGGAAAATCCATTTTCCACTAGACCTTTTTCTTTCCATCCTGATTGGAAATTCAGCTCTGAGAATAAAACCAAAGAGAACTGATTTCAGGGACTGCCAGGAACTTGGCTCTGTTGAAGGGTCTTCCTAAGGAAGATATGCAATATTTTTCATTTTTATTTAGCAAAAACTCAACAGTCTTGTTCATGGATGAATTACGACCTCTGACAGTTACTTACAGTGCTGTGATCCAACATGTGCTCTACTCTGGTGTTTTCCCAATCTGCTTCTGCTCTTTTTTTCCTTTTTTTCAATAAGCCCATTCCATCTTCTCATTCAGCCTAATCCCCACTGCAATCAGTTCTCAACCCACAATGAAATTTTCATCAGCAGAGCCATTGCAGTTGAATAGACACAGCCATGTCCCCAGGAAGTGGACAAGATGACCTAATGGGACTTTTTCATTTCTGGCACCAGTGATACATCGAATACAATGTCGCCAGCAGCGTGCTCAGCATTGGGAAAAAGTGGAACTTCTATATTTTTATAATAATCAGTGCTCATTAGAAAAATGGTGAAAATTAGTGACCCTGACAGAAGTTAGAACATGAACATTTTATTCCTAGCTTTACTACTGATTTAGCACGAGACCTTAATTGATATGCTGCATTTTCCCTGGTCTTATTTTCTGTAGCTGGAGAATCTAAGCCTGCTTTCCTTCTGTAGTTTCTGATTATTGGCACTATCAGAGATGAACAGGAGTGTAGATAATCAAAAGTCATTTCCATTCGGCTTAAGAATTATTAATTTACTTTTGTGAAACTGACTTTTTGGGAAGTCACAGTGTTTGAAATTAGAAAATAAAGCCACACTATAAAAACTGATTTAATGGGCACCTGGGTGGCTCAGTTGGTTAAGCAACTGCCTTCAGCTCAGGTCATGATCCCAGAGTCCCAGGATCGGGCTCCCTGCTCGGCAGGAAGTCTGCTTCTCCCTCTGACCCTACCCGCTCTTGTGCTCTCTCTCACTCTCTCTCTCTCAAATAAACAAATAAAATCTTTAAAACAAAACTGATTTAGGGGTGCTGGGGTGGCTCAGTTGTTAAGCGTCTACCTTCAGCTCAGGTCATGATCCCAGAGTCCTGGGATTGAGCCCCACATCAGGCTCCCTGCTCTGCGGGAAGCCTGCTTTCTCCCTCTTCCACTCCCCCTGCTTGTGTTCCCTCTCTCTCTGTGTCTCTCTCTGTCAAATAAATAAATAAAATCTTTTAAAGTAATAATGAATAAAATAAAACTGGTTTAAGAAAAATTAGAAAATTTGTATAGATATCTTTTGTTATCTCATCACTCACCCATCCTTTCCTCCCTCCCTCCCCCCTCCCTCCTTTCACTACTCAAAGTAAATTTGCCCTTCCTCTTTCTTTCCAAACAAGCTTTCTAGATATCTCACCTTGTCTAGAAGCTGGAAAACAAACAGGTTTGTTTTTAGAAGGAAGTTAAAACTTCCTGGACTTTAAACACTCATGTTTATGATATATCTGTTCCCACTTAAGGTAGCCTGTAAAAAACAGGTAACCAGATCAAATTACAAGTACCAGGGTCCAAGGTCAGAAAAATCCATGCACACTGATTTCAGTGGCTTCTGCTTTGAATTGCCTCCAGTTAAGCAGCCGGAATGGGCTGGTTCTTTGCTGGATACAACGAGTGTAAGTCTTGCTTTTGGATTTAATATTTTCTGGCATTTTATCTCAAGTCTACATTAGTTCTAAAGTACTTTCCTTTCCCAATAATCCAAGTCACCTACTATCTAGACCTCTTCAAACCAAGGAACAATCTTAGAAAATACACTCGGAAGTATTTAAAGACAAAGGACCATGCTGTGCGAAGCTTACCCTCAAGTGGTTCAGGGAGTGGGGAAAGAGGGTCTAGATAGATGGATAGATAGTACAAAGATAGTACAAATTATAAAGCAAACGGGATAAAAAATTAACAGTAGGTGAATCTGTGTAAAAGGTGTATCAGTGTTATTTGTAATATCTTTATTTTTGCAACTGTCCTGTAAGGTTGAAATTATTTCTAAATAAAATATTGTAAAAAGCAGGTTTACAGTATGAGTATATTTTATGTATGTATATATTCTATGTATATGTATATGAGTGTATATATATATTTTTTTTTTATTTATTTTTTTAAAGATTTTATTTATTTGTCAGAGAGCACAAGGAGGGGGTGGGGCAGGAGAGGGAGAAGTCCCCGCTGGGTGAGGACTCCGATGTAGGACTCAATCCCAGGACCCCGGGATCACGACCTGAGCCAAAGGCAGATGCTTAACCAACTGAGCCACCCAGGTGCCCCTATATATACATTTTATTTTTATTTTTTTAAAGATTTTATTTATTCATTTGAGACACAGAGAGAGAGAGAGCATGAGCAGGGGAGAGGCAGAGGGAGAAGGAGAAGCAGGCTCCCCGTCAAGCCAGGAGCCCGATGTGGGGCTCGATCCCAAGACTCTGGGATCATGACCTGAGCCGAAGGCAGACACTTAACCATCTGAGCCACCCAGGCGCCCTATATATACATTTTATACACAGAGAAATTTCCAAACAAATAGGCACTACAGTATTACAAAGGGATCTCTGGAGGATGGAATGTGAAGTTTTCATTTTTGCCTGCCTATATTAAATTTCTGCAACACAAACATACTACCTCTGGAATAAGAAACATTGTTTAAAGAACAAACAAAACCCCCACTTGTCTTGGTTACCATTGGATAGAGCACTGCTGTCAGTGCTCAGCACAGCTCCCCATATACAGTTCTTCTCTGCCCCAGGCTCACAGAAAACGTTAAGACCCTTAGAGATGAAGTAGAAGCACTTGGTGCTTTTCTCCACCCTGCCTGCCTTATAAACAAGGTAATGAAGCTTTGCCTTAGACACTGAATTATTGGAGAAAGGGAAGAGCCACCCAAATTTTGGCCATAACACCTTTAAGAGGACTTCCAGCCCCTTCTGAGCCGTAAACTGCTTTGGCTCTCTCTAAGCAATACTTTTGTCATCCTATATAAAGTGTCTTTGGAAATGAGCATCCACATATCTTGATGGTGAGGCCTGATTTATAATCAGCATTGGAATATGTCAGCTAGATCAACCACCCACCAGGGAGTCTAGTTTGGCCTGAATGAGCATATTGCTAATGGTCCATACCTTAAAAGCCACCCCATTTACATATCCCTGAAATCTGTCAGTAGTGGTCCGTTTTAGGGCCAGAAAAACAGTAATGTGTGAGTGTATATCCAGTTGCAACCCAACAGACAATGGCTGGTGAACACTGCAGGCTTGTTTCCTCTCTTTGGGCGGAATAGCTCCTAAACCTAGACTTGACATCTGTACAGGTAATAAAGGCAGAGCAGGGGGAGCGAAAGCCAAGTTAGGTTTCCATGATTGCCTGGTCACAGGCTTTCAACCGGGAATCCCTGAAAACCCGTAGAGGCCACAGGGCCACATGCTGGGCTTTCCCTGCCTTGAACCTTTCTCGATGAGGTAAACTGTCAGTTGTTAATGGCTTAGCAATTAGGCAATACTCTTCACAGTGTCTTGTGGTCATCACTAACGTCAAAGAGCAATGTTAATTTGACGTCACTGGGGTGATCCGGGTATTTTCTTCAGGAACATTCGTGCACGCCATGCTGTGTCACTTCTTGCCCATCATAATTCATGAAGTTTTGTCAGCACTAATATTCATCAGAGAACATCATCAAACCTGCCCTTCCTTAACTTTAAGAAGTCTTTGCTCTGGCTTTTCCAGAAGCCTGCCAAAATTGATTATGTCACCTAAATAGATAAATGCCTCTAGGTAATTTATATTCCCCAATTACCTTCTCCATTAAACACTGAAAACTGGCAGAAGCCCTGGAAACACTTTTGGGCATATTTTAAGTTAATACTCTGCCCCCTTTTCAAACACAGGCAGATGAAGTCAATTTTTTTCTTGGCCCACCTCAGCCATAGATTCTGATCATTCTTACTTCTCAAGTCTAGGTGTGACCTCCAATGTCTTCCTGCACACAGTTCAGGAGCTGGTTACTGGTTTATTTTAATGCACTTAAACGGAATGCTGTAATCCATGGGATTATACTCGCCAGATTGCTTTCAAACCCATGGAGGACCCATACCCAATGTTGTCGGTGAAGAACTTTAATACATTCACATATGTGCTTAATTTCACACCTTAGAACCTATCTAGAAGGCTTCTGAAAAGTGTGTGGATCATTTTTATTCTATTCTTTTTTTTTTTTTTAAAGATTTTATTTATTTATTTGAGACAGAGAGAATGAGAGAGAGCACATGAGAGGGGGAAGGGTCAGAGGGAGAAGCAGACTCCCTGCCGAGCAGGGAGCCCGATGCGGGACTCGATCCCGGGACTCCAGGATCATGACCTGAGCCGAAGGCAGTCGCTTAACCAACTGAGCCACCCAGGCGCCCTATTCTATTCTTTATTGTAACTCTGAACACAACATATTTCTTACTCAAAGGACAAAAATTGCTCCTGTCTATTTTCTCCTTCCCCTCATTAGGTACTAGGAAATCTGCAAAATCCAAATTCTGGGCTTTAATTTAGGAAATACTATGGATGCAACTCTAATTAGAAGAGCAAGAGTTATGGCATATATTTCTGTTTGGCCAACATGCCCACTATCTTTTTTTTTTTAAATAGCAGCAAATAAATATGAATAGAAAAGTATATCTAAATATACAAGGTGTGTCTGCTGCTGACACTACTGACTTGCCTCCATAAAAAATAGGAATTCAGGGCCGCCTGCGTGGCTCAGTCGGTTAAGCATCTGCCTTCGGCTCAGGTCATGATCCCAGGGTCCTGGGATCGAGCCCCGCATCGGGCTCCCTGCTCGGCGGGAAGCCTGCGTCTCCCTCTCCCACTCCCCCTGCTTGTGTTCCCTCTCTCGCTGTGTCTCTCTCTGTCAAATAAATACATAACATCTTTTTAAAAAATTGGAATTCATTCTCATAAGTAATGACACACGCAGCAGGCCTCCTAGATTGGTGCCTATAATTCTAGATTATCTACCTTCTAAATGAACCCAGGCCACTGAGAAAAAAATCTAGTCTAAAATTAAAAACAAAGGGGCACCTGGTGGCTCAGTTAAGTGTCCGACTCTTGATTTCGGCTCAGGTCATGATCTCAGGGTCATGGGATTGAGCTCCAGGCTCCCTGCTCATTGGTGGTGGGGGGGGGGGGGCTCTGCTTATCTCCCTCTTCCTCTGTCCCTCCCTCTGCCCTTACCCCTGCTCAAGCTCTCTCTCTTTCTCTAAAATAAATACATAAATCTTTAAAAACTTAAAAACAGACAAAAAACCAAGATAGCAATTCTCTAACTTAAGTCACACAGGCTCAAAATCGTCTACCTCTGCATTGTGGGATGGCATCAATAATTCCCCTTAGGCTTGGATTCAGGTTTTTAGGGGGTTCAACCTTATTCAATTTGGGGGCTCTCTTTAAGAGGAATTTTTTTAAAGATTTTATTTATTTGAGAGAGAGAGTGAGAGAGAAAGCACATGAGCGGGGGGGGGGGAAGGTGGGGGCAGAGAGAGAAGAAGAAACAGGCTCCCCACTGAGTAGGGAGCTTGACTTGGGGCTTGATCCCAGGACCCTAAGATCATGACTTGAGCTGAAGGCAGATGCTTAACGGACTGAGCCACCCAGGAGCCCCTAAGAGGAATATTTAAAAATTCATATGCAAAATCAAATATGAAAGGGAGTACTTATTTAGAATGAGAAAAAATCACAGTGAATTAAAAAGTTCAAAAAGCTGACTATGGTAAAACAAAGATGGTCCAATTTCTTTGCTACTCTTCCCATTGAGAGGTGAAATCTAGTTCCATTCCCTTAAATGTGCACTGGTCTTAATGTCTTGATGCCCAATTCACTGTAGTGGAGGTGACATTTGAGGACTTGCACAATTAGATCTCATCAGATGCCCTGCACTTTCACTCGGGCCTCTTAGAAAACTTATTCTTAGAACCGACCCACCCACCATGTTGTATCCCCAAGAGGGGATATCTCACAAGTAGGCCCAAGAGGCCCATGAGGACAGAAACTGAGGCTGCTGGGTGAACAGTTCCAGCTAAGCAGTCAACCAACAGCCAGAACCAACTTGCTGGGCCACTGAGCTGAACCATCATAGAAATGGACTCTCCAAGCCCATCTGAACCACCCCACCTGAAACACAGAAAAGCTATTTTCTCCTGAGCCCTGCCCAAATGGAAGATTTAGGAGGAAATTAGAAGTCTATGGTTTTTTGTTGTTTTAAGTCAGCACATTGTGAGGTGATCTGGTTTATAGCAATAGATAACTAAAACACTGAGAGTATCATAAAATCCAGAAAATCATAATGTATCTCTACTATTATTAACTATCCAACACACCCAGATAATATTTTTTTCTACCTTTCTGGGGTTCGTTCTATTTGATCACCTCTTCCTATGGCAATTTTATAATATCGATTTCTATAGCAGGAACAAAAAGCAGTGTAGATCTTTCTATGACAAGATTGATAAAAATTTGGTTTTTAAATTTTATAATTTTGTAAATATCCTTTCAGCTTCACAGCTTGTTTGAGTTAATGCTTCATGTCTACCTTCATCCACAGTTTGTCAGATGATGCTTCTTACCGATGGGCAAACCCTTGAGGGAACTCTAGCCTTTTGATCTCATGTGACCTGGCCTCAGACTTCAGCTGTTGCATAGCTGCTGGTCTGGCTCCACCAGAAGTCAAGCCTTTGGTCCTGACCCACCCCCCCCATTTTTACCCTCCCTACCTCTAGATGGGTTCTTAGTCATAGTGGCCCCCAGCCAGGAACAAATCTTACTCTAAGGGCTTCTCCTTGGGATGCAGTCCATGGGAACGAGTTGTTGCTAGAGGCCTGCTAGAGGTGGAGGTGGTGTTGACAGCCCTCTGGCAGCACCCAGAGCCCAGGACCACCATCAGGCTAGGGAAGTGGTCCCAGCTGGGCTCTGTGCATCTCCAGAGAAGAATCTACCAATCTGGAGACGGGAATGCAGGTGAATGAAAAACCATGAAATTTTAACTTCATTGACTTTATATAAATCTGTCTCTGTTTCTCATTGGAAGATTTGTTCCCATCTTCATATAACCTGCTAGTTAGGACCAAAGAGCTCCAATGCCTGTTCTCCTTCTACATTTGCAGTAACCTCCACATAGAGCTCTACCAGCCCAGGAGGTAAGAGCACTAGTGCTGTAACCAGGTGTGGACTACTCAGGAAGAGGCTGGAAAAGTCTTGATCATGGACCCATTTGCCCTTTCCTGATTTAATTCTAGGATCCCAACCCTCAAAATACAGATTCTATATACTTTTCTCATCCCTATCCCTCCTTATCTACCTCTTGACCCCCACAAAATACAATGTCCCCAGTCTACTCTGGGAAAGTACCAAGTCCACTACATCCTAGCAGCCTAGCTCTTGAGAGGCCAATGGCGGAGTTCTTTTTCTGAAACCCAGCAAGGCTGCAATTAAGAACTGTGTTCATTTTGCTCTCACATCCTCAGTAGCTAGACTTTGACTAGTGCTGGCTGATACCCTCTTCCAAGATGTCCTTGCCTGGTTCCTCTAAAGCCTTAGCTTTCTTATCTTTCTCCTTTGGGGCCAGCATTATTAACCAGAAAAAGTTAGAGAAGTAAAGGATATTGCTCAGATCCTATATAATGAAACTTAACGCAGAGGTTTTGTTTAGAGTATTTTCAGCCTACCAGTGGTCCAAGCAATATCAACCTACGTTTCCAGAATCTGAACATCATCTGCCTAGTGCCTTCTGTCCCTCAGCATCCAGATATATATGTGACTTTTGGTGGAAAGTCCTCACCCTACAGTAAAAAGACGAATGGCTAATGTGGTTAACCCTTCGCCATCATGTAGAGAGTTCCTCTGCTGTTAATAAATGGTCTACACACATCTGCAATAACGATTAATAGTGATTAATGAGGTTCTAAAACCTGACTGCCCAGCTCTGACCCCCACTTAAAGCTGTGTGGCTTTGGGAAAGTTATCTAAGTGCCAAACCTCAGTTTCTTCATTTATAAAATGGAGAAATAATTCTTCCTACCTCATATGTTATTGGGATTATACAACATGATTAGATTGGTTATTGTAAAAATCGCTTATAACAATGCCTGCCACATAGCAAGCACTTAATAAATGTGAGTCACTGCTATTACTCTTCTAGGCTTCCATAAAACTCTTGGATGCTGGCTATCAGAGAATATTCAGCAGTCTCCTAATTCTAACCTGTTCCTCTTCTACATGATTCTCTGAGGTCTCCCATCCAGTCTCTTCCCCATGGACCTCCTCTCTCAGCCTTCAGTCTCAGGAAGAGGGAGCAGCTCAGGCTCATTATTGCTCTACAGGGGCATCTTTCTGACCTAAATTCTGGACCTTTCTTCTTCAGGTCTTCCCTTTTGACTCTTTACAATTTGTCAGTATTTTAGTCATGCTATAAAACTCCTATTTCTCATGTATGATCTGATCAAAGGAAAGATTTCAGACAAGGATGGTGGCTAAGAAAGCAAAAAGATGAAGATTTTAAGATATTTTCTGCCTATTCTTAAACAGGAAGTCCCCATATTCTTTAACTTTCCTGCTCTGAATCCCAGCCTTTCTCATCCTCTCAAGAACTTCGGTCCTTCAGTTATCCCTTCTCTCTTCTACATCAACTAACCCATCCTCCTGCTGGATCATTCCTCTCATGCAAAGATGTGTTACTCTCATTCATCCTTAAAAACTAAACCAAATAAAACATCCCCTGATCCAGTGCTCCTCTCCAATTACTATACCAACTTTCTTTCTCCTTCACAGTAAAACAGATTACAGACTTTTTCTACATACATCATTTCTACTACTTCACCTTTCATTACCTTCTCAATCTACTTTATTCTCAACAATAACCCGAGATGCCTTTATGCTAAGGTCACCAATAACATCCACTTCTCTGACATCATCTTACTTGACCACTCAGAAGCACTTAGAGCACTAGATACTGTCTCATTCTTGAATCACTCTCCTCTTAGCTTCCCTGACATCATCTTCTCTCAGTCTGGCCACTTCATTTCAGTCTCCTTCATTTGCTCCTCATCTAAAAGTTAGAAATTCAACTGGATCTCTTCTCTTTACACATTTTCTTTGTGTGATCTCATCTGTTTACATAGCTTTTGAAACCATCTATATGCTGACAACTCACAAATTTATGTCTCTATTCCACCCCCTGAGCTTCTGCTGTTGTATATCCAACAACCTAGTCGACATCTCTTAGCACTTTTACATGCATCTCACCATACCAAAATAAAACTCGATCTTTCCCAGGGCTTGGTACTTGAACGAAAAGAACAAGTTTGTGGATAAAACATCAAAAAAACTGGGGAAGTCCTCCAAAACATTTTTTAAAGAAAGAGCTGAGGGCACCTGCGTGGCTCAGTTGGTTAAGCGACTGCCTTCGGCTCAGGTCATGATCCTGGAGTCCCGGGATCGAGTCCCACATCAGGCTCCCTGCTCAGCAGGGAGTCTGCTTCTCCCTCTGACCCTCCTCCCTCTCATGCTCTCTGTCTCTCATTCTCTCTCTCGCAAATAAATAAAATCTTAAAAAAAAAAAAAAAAAAAAAAGAAAGAGCTGAATATGTAATATTTTTAAAACAAAACTATATAGGTGGCCATCAGGGTTAGGAATCAATAAGACAGCTTTTCATTTGTTATAACTTACTGTTGTTTTTATTTTTTATTATGTTTAAAGGAAGGAGGCAACACGAGATTTTTATTGTATGAGATCTCTGAAGATCCTAACCTGCTTCCAACCTCCCCCGTTCTCCTCATATCAGTAAATGCACCAACATTGTCATCCATTCAGTGTCAAAGTCAGAAACCTGGGTACCATCCTTGATAACTTTCCTCATTTTCCACCTTCATTCCAGGACCAAGTCCTGGTATATGGATTTCCAAAATATCTCAACTCATGCACTGTTCTGCAGCACGGCCACTGACATCTCTCACCTTTGCAAAGAACCTCCTCCTGCATGTTCCATGCCCGTGCTGGCTCCCTTCTGATACATTCTCCACTCACCAGGCAGAATGGCCTTTTAAAAATACATACTGCCTCTCCCCATTGCTAAACAGCCCTTAATGATTTCTCACTGCCCTTTAAATGTAATTGCAACTCCACACTATGGTTTTGGGGCCCCTCTTGTTCTGGCCACTATACTTTTCACAATCACAACCTAAACACAACGCCAGATCACACCTGAGTCTTGGCTTGATCCTTCTTATCATTTGGCCTCAGCATTCTTCAGTGACATCCTCTCAGAGAAACCATCTAATTTGAATCTGCTCTCGAGTTTTCTATCACTTCACCCTGTTTATTATCACAATTCATGATCTTTTCTTCATTTGTTTGCTTGCTTCCTTCTTGACTATCTCTTCAATTAGGCTGTAAACCGAACTCTGCGTTCTATGCCTGATACATAGTGGGGGCTCCAAAAATTAACAGTGAAGGGCACCTGGGTGGCTCAGTCATTAAGCATCTGCCTTCGGCTCAGGTCATGATCCCAGGGTCCTGGGATTGAGCCCCGCATCGGGCTCCCCGCTCGGCGGGAAGCCTGCTTCTCCCTCTCCCACTCCCCCTGCTTGTGGTCCCTCTCTCGCTGTGTCTCTGTCAAATAAATAAATAAAATCTTAAAAAAAAAAAAAATTAACGGTGAAGGGCACCTGGGTGGCTCAGTCATTAAGCATCTGCCTTCGGCTCAGGTCATGATCCCAGGGTCCTGGGATCGAGCCCCGCATCGGGCTCCCTGCTCGGCAGGAAGCCTGCTTCTCCCTCTCCCGCTCCCCCTGCTTGTGGTCCCTCTCTCGCTGTGTCTCTCTCTGTCAAATAAATAAATAAAATCTTTAAAAAAAAAAATTAACGGTGAAGGGCACCTGGGTGGCTCAGTCATTAAGCATCTGCCTTCGGCTCAGGTCATGATCCCAGGGTCCTGGGATCGAGCCCCGCATCGGGCTCCCCGCTCGGCGGGAAGCCTGCTTCTCCCTCTCCCACTCCCCCTGCTTGTGGTCCCTCTCTCGCTGTGTCTCTCTCTGTCAAATAAATAAATAAAATCTTTAAAAAAACAAAAAAAACAAAAATTAACGGTGAAGTATGGATTCTACCATAAGTAGATTCAAGTCTCAACCCAATCCCACGACAGCAGTGCTTCTTCCACTCCCTCTCCCACTAAAAGAAACAAGTCTAAAATTTTGGACACTAGAGTGAGCCATGACTTACTTGCTTTTGATCACAGGATCCAATAGAGAGTCAAGCCTATAGACCGTGTTTAGTGAATGATGATGGAATGGATGCACACATGAATGAGCAAGTTACTCTGGTCTTCCATTTCCTCCTCAATAAAATGAGGACAATAATATTTCAAGACCCCTGCAAGTCTCATCAGACAAGAGGTTTAACCACAAGTCTGGACCCTGCTTATGGAAGGTTCTGAGAAAGTTTAGTCCTTGAAGTGTTATAAGGGGATTATTAGGAATTCATCGTAACAAGTGTCTTGTCATCTCCATCATCCTTTGCTGATATTTCATTGTCTATTCTTACATGAAAATGGGGGTGCTTGATCTCAGTATGATCTCAGTATGAGATCAAGCACCCCCATTTTCATGAAACACTGATGAGACTGAGCAGTGCTTAGAGTTTATTATATGATCCATATAAATGCTTAATAAAGTCTCTATTGCAAAGTAAGTCTTCACAATTAATGTTAATATATAAAAATTGTCTACATATATTGACATATACACCAAATTCACATGGCTTAAAATACAGGAGCTATATCCAACATGAAAATTTAAAAAGCTGGTGTTTAAAATTCTTTACCCCAATTCTGTCTGCAGAAGAAACCTCACAGACAGCTTTGAAAAATAATTTAGAAGCAGAGATTTGGCCTCCCTAACTAGGTATACTTTCTGTTTTGCTACTCTGAAGATGACATATGAAGGGGGATGGGCAAGTTGACAAAATTCAGTAAGACATTTAATAGTTTCTGGTGCATTTGGACCCAAGGTTTTTCAGAATTAATATTCTAATTTCCATGGAATATTTCATTAGGCTTTAGTAAATCTATTTGATATGTTAAAATTCAATCCCACACTAAATGGAGCATAGCTTTTAGACTGTTAAATTCAGCCCCTCTTTAAAGGGTGGATATTTACTCCAAATGACCTTTCACATTGAATAAAGATCACTTTCTAAAACACTTTCTAGAGGTTCTCATTGGTGTCTACTGAATTAGTGGTCAAATACTAAACCATAAAAATCATCCATTAAAAGCTGGGAAATATACAACCCAAGATGGAATAAATTCGGTAATCATTTTGACAAGGGCGAAATTGAAGGAAGAGACCTTGCTTAATCCATTGAACCAAACGTGAGGAAGTGTGATACAGACAGCACCCTTCAGTGCTGTATTCCACCAGATACTTGTGTCTGGGGAAGAGGAAATGAAGCCACCAGAAGCAGCCTCACTCCAGGTGGGGATGGGTATTCCACTACACTTTGAAGAAGCTGGCATCCAGTCCCTACTTGGGCACAGGCACACAATCTAAAATCTGCTCTTAGGCACAGATGCATTGGCATGAAATCTGTCCTTAGACCCAGAAACTTGGAGTTTTGGCTTCATTTACATAATATGTCATTCCAACACAGTGATTGAAACTGCAGGGGTGGGCAAATTTGATAAAATGAAGCAGGCAGAGCAGGAAGAATTCAAACATTGTTGGCAATAGACCCACAGTCTTAAGGAGAAAGAAATAATTTGTGTGGAAAATTTCTGGAAGAAAGTATGCCAAATTGTTCATAGCAGTTATCTCTTAAAGAAAGGATTATTGGAGATTTTTAAATTATTTATTTCTGTAATTTTGAATTAAAAAAAAAAGTATTGTAAGAAAAAATACAAATAATTACAAAGCAGCAAAAACACCACACCCATAATCTAATCATCAACAATCAACCCCCAGATCTTTACTTTTAGATGACTGAAAGGGAAATTAGGAATTTCCCCCTTTTGACTTCCACTTACAAGAAATAGTATATCATCTTCCTCACAAATGTTAAAAGATTCCCTTTTCCTTTATGGAATAAACTCCCCACAAAGTGGATTTGCCTGGTATTCAACATGAAGCTGAACTATGTTTATAAAATACTTTTAGGGCAGCTGGGTGGCTCAGTTGGTTAAGCGACTGCCTTCGGCTCAGGTCATGATCCTGGAGTCCCGGGATCGAGTCCCGCATCAGGCTCCCTGCTCGGCAGGGAGTCTGCTTCTCCCTCTGACCCTCCCCCCTCTCATGCTCTCTCTCTATCTCATTCTCTCTCTCAAATAAATAAAATCTTTAAATAAAAGAAACTTATTTTTAGGGCGCCTGGGTGGCTCAGTTGGTTAAGCAACTGCCTTCAGCTCAGGTCATGATCCTGGAGTCCCGGGATTGAGTCCCGCATCAGGCTCCCTGCTCGGCAGGGAGTCTGCTTCTCCCTCTGACCCTCCCCCCTCTCATGCTCTCTCTCTCTCTCTTAATCCCTTCTCTCTCTCTCTCAAATAAATAAATAAACTCTAAAAAAAAATAATTTGTTTTCAGTAAAACAGAATATTCTTAAACCAGTGGTGCTAGTCGGAAAAATGATTTCATTAACAAAAGTGTTTAGCCAAGATACTGGATGGTACTTTTCACCTGCCACAGCAATTAAAATGTCTCTAATAAAATACCATTGAGATAAACGATAGTCCTTTATTCAGAGCTCATCAGAGAAAATCTAATTTATAGCATTGACTATAACTTGTTAAAAAGTCTCTCTTTGAAAGCTAATTCCACGATAAATTTTAATTATGTGGATTGAACTAGCTTCAGAGCTATGTTAATTATACATTTAAGCTCTACATACAAACGCGTACATTACAGTACACCCCGAACATGTAAAATATAGTCTGAACCAAATTAAAATATGCCAATTTCCTCAGCAGTTATTTGCTTTTGATATACTGTAGCTATTTCAGTCCATTCTTTATAAACATTAAATTACTGCTGTGCTTTCTTAGCCACTTTCCTTCCCTAGAGAGAACTCTGGGCTCTGGTTAACTTTCTGGCATGATTTTCTACTTCTGCAGGTTACAAAGTAGATATCCAGAAGGACTTTTTCCACCCAAGATAAATACTTCAATAAAAGGGGGGCGCCTGGGTGGCTCAGTCGGTTGGGCGTCTGCCTTTGGCTGGAGCTGGGTCCCAGGATCCTGGGATCGAGCCCCAAAGCACCATGGGTGGGCTCCCTGCTCAGCGGGGAGTCTTCTTCTCCCTCTCCCTCTGCCCCTCCCCTCCACTTGTGCTCTCTCTCTCTCTGTCAAATAAATAAATACTTTAATCATCATCATCATACATTATATGTTAGTTGAATTTAAATTTTAAAAAATAAAAAATAATACTTTAACAAAAGTGATGAAAGTTGCTAGCAGGTTTTACCTTCTTATCCCAACGTCTGGCAGCTATGTCCACCACACCCCCTGCAGTTCCTAGTCTCACCCTCCCATTACTCTCTAGGTTTATTCCCCAGCATCACCAATGCAAGTCAAACCACCAATGTCCCAGTAAGTATACACACACATTCCCTGTTTCAGAAACAGTCTACACCAGAAGCCTGTCAGCAAACTTACCAAGATAAAAACCTGGACAAGACAAAAGCTTGTGCCATATGTAAATGAACATTCCAACCTCCATTGAGAAAGTCTTGGTACCAAGAAAAGATCAACTGAATTGAACAGTATGCTAGTGCTGTAGTTTAATATAACATACATACAATATACCACACAGTGAAAAATTCAAATAAAAATTTATGGATTAAAAATTTAGTCTATTTCACCTCTCCTTTCCTTTAGTTTCCTAGTTTCATTCCTTAGAAGTAACTTTATCAATTTACAGATATTCAGGGCTTATAAAAGCATACGTGTGTAAGATAAAAAATTACCTAGTGTACACAACATTCTTCACTTACTTGTTTAACATTATGTATTGGAAATTGTCTGAAATCAATGCTTACAGAACAGCTTCCTTCATTATGAAGTTTGTATGGTATCCCATACCATACATGGACATAATTTTTTTTTTTTTTTTTTTTTGAGAGAGAGAGAATGAGAGACAGAGAGCATGAGAGGGAGGAGGGTCAGAGGGAGAAGCAGACTCCCTGCCGAGCAGGGAGCCCGATGCGGGACTCGATCCAGGGACTCCAGGATCATGACCGGAGCCAAAGGCAGTCGCTTAACCAAATGAGCCACCCAGGCGCCCCATGTACATAATTTTTTAACCAGTCCCTTAATAGAGATATTTATGCTATTTTCAATCTTTTTTTTTTTTTATTGTTTCAAAGAATGTTATGATGAATATCCTTGTATGTTTGTTATTTAAGTCATGGTTAGGATATCTGTGGATAAATTCTTACAGTAGAATTGCAGGATCAAAGAATATGTGCATTTGTAATTTTGATAAAATATTGCTCAATAGTTTTTTGTAAAGTTTACATCAAACTAAGAACAGTATATTAATTGCCTATTTTCTCATACCACTTTCAATATAGTATGCTATCAAAATTTTTTTTTTTTGCCAAACTGACAGGAGAAAATGGCACTTCATTATACTTTTAATTTTTAAATTAGTATTTTTCTTACTATGTATAAAGTGAATGTATTTTCATATAAGACCCATTTATATTCCCTACGGCACAAACTGTTCATTTCTTTCTAGGATTATTGGTATTTTTCTTCCATATTTATTGGTATAGGCTAAGGAACATATCCTTTGGTCTATGTCATGAGTAGCAGACAAATAATTTTCCCTGGTATGTCGTTTGTGGTTTGTCTTTTGTTTATAGCATTTTAGTGCCATGAAAATTTTATTTTAGGGGCGCCTGGGTGGCTCAGTCGTTAAGCGTCTGCCTTCGGCTCAGGTCATGATCCCAGGGTCCTGGGATCGAGCTCCGCATCGGGCTCCCTGCTCAGCCAGAAGCCTGCTTCTCCCTCTCCCACTCCCCCTGCTTGTGTCCCCTCTCTCGCTATCTCCCGCTCTGTCAAATAAATTAAAAAAATGTATTTTAACCTTGTATGTTCAAATAAATCTATCTTTTCATTTATGATTTCTTAGTTTTGGATTAACCCAAGAAATTTTTCCCAACTTCAAAGTTATTTACACACACAGATATACATGTAACATACACATCTGTGTGTATACATATACATAATATTTCCCTAGTATACTTGTATTTTAATTTTTCTATTTAAATCTTTGAAACATTTGGAACTTTGATGTAAGTAATGAGGTAAGTATCCAAAAATAATTTCATTTTCCAGATGACTATCCAGTTTTTCTGATACCATTTGCTACACTCTTCTTGCCATATACTAATATCTAATATATATTTGGGTCTACTTACAGATTTTCTTGCCTATTTCATTTATCTGCATATCAATTCATGCATTATTACATTAGTATAACTACTATAATTCTACGTTTTAAGATATGAGAGGGCTTTTTTTCCCAGAATTTTTTTGAATATTTTTCCTATTTTCCATGTGAATCGATCTTTCAGTTAAAAAAAAAAAACAACGAATGAATAAGTAATGACCTTATTGTATTTATTGGTATAGAATTAAGTTTATCGCTTATATGAGAAAGACCTGACATCTTTATATTGAACCTTCCTATTTAAGAAAATGTATAGTCTCAAAAAAAAAAGAAAAGAAAATGTATATGTTCCTTGTTTGTACAGATTTTGCCTATTTCTAGTTAAATTTATTTCTATAAATTGTTTTTTTGTTATTATAAATGTCATCTTTTCTTCCATCAAATCTTCCAGTTGGTTATTGTCTGTACTCATGAAAGCTGTTGATTACTGTTTATTATTGTACTCCACCATTTATAAATCCTTGTATTGTTTGTTATAATTTTTAGTTGATTCTTTTGCATATTCATGTAAGCAAGTACAAGATTTGCAAATAATGATAATTTTATCTTCTTTTCAAATATATATGCCTCGTTTCTTCTCCTTTCTCATTGCATTAAGCAAGTACCTTCAGAACCATTTTAAGAAAAGTAATAGTGACAATGGACACTCTGGTTTTGCTCTTGAATTAATGGGAATTTTTCCAGTGTGATTTCATTAAACATGATTCTGGCTCTTAGATGGTAACTATTAGTTTAAAACATGACCATACAGTACTTAGTTTATTGAGTTTTTTTCTAATACTTCATTGGTATAATTATATGATTTTTCTTATTTGTTCTCCTCCAGGTGAATTGTATTAACAGAGTTGCTAATGTTGAATCATTTCCCCCTTCTTGGAATAAGCCAGTGCTATTTTTCCTACTGTGATCAGTCATTGTCTGGGGGCAACCCAGGGGAAGGAAGTATGGTCTCAGTATGAACACCACAGCGGGTCTGAAGATTTTGGCCGCTGGAATCTGTCATCAACTATGTTCCTCACACTAGATTCTCTTGAAAGAGATTTGAGAAGCACATTTCTGCAACCACATGAGTCAATAAAGGACTAGAAGTCAGAAAATTTGAGCTCCAGAACTATGATTGCCAAACAGCTATCCATGTTATCTTAGACAAGTAATTTACTCTCTGAGCCTCACCTTTTTCCTTGCTTGATAAAGATAGGCAAATAATAGGCCACATGCATTTAAAGTACTAGAAAGAGATTCTGGCACATAGTGTGCAATAAATATTTAGCTGTGATTACTAGTATTATTATTAAAAATCCCTTCAGGGAGGAGCCCCAGAGCCTAGAAAGTAGTATCAGCTGCCATTTATTGAGCACTTACTACATTCCAAACAGTCTGTGCGGGCAAAGAAGGCAAAATCTGAAGGTAAGAGAGGAGGAAAAAGGGAGGAATTGTGGCACTTCATTGTTCTTACCACCTTTAAAGGAAGAGACTTTCTAGCATTTAGAATTTGCTAGAACAAAAGGAGAGACCTATGAGGAAGAAACCAAGTGAACCAAAAAATTTCTTCCTGGTGTGTTAAATTTATTGAGAAGGAAAAGATAGCAAGGATTTAGGATGACAGCAATGTTCAGAACATTATGGATACTTAGCTAGAGCTTTCATTTGGCTCTGTCTCCTAAGTTCCCCTGGTGGCAAAATGGGTGAAGGAAATGTATATGGAATCAACAGATAAAGACAGAGCAAGAATTTTGCACAGGCAAACATGGCTTCCAATCCTGCTTCTTCCACTTACTAAATTAGAACAGAATCCTTAACTTTCCAGTCTTTATCCTCCAAATGGGATTGTTCTAGGGACTAAATGAGATAATTATAATGTATGTAATGTACTTGACACAGAATAGTTGCATAAGCATAGCTATTAATTAATATTATTAAAGCATAACTCATGTTTTACAATGACTCAAATTTTACTTATAAAACTACTATCAGAGGGGCACCTGGCTGGTTTAGTCCATAGAGCATGCAACTCTTGATCTCAAGGTTGTAAATTCAAGCCCCGTGTTGGGTGTAGAGATTACTTAAAAATAAAATCTTGGGCGCCTGGGTGGCTCAGTTGGTTAAGCAACTGCCTTCGGCTCAGGTCATGATCCTGGAGTCCCGGGATCGAGTCCCGCATCGGGCTCCCTGCTCAGCGAGGAGCCTGCTTCTCCCTCTGACCCTCCCCCCTCTCATGTACTCTCTCTCATTCTCGCTCTCTCAAATGAATAAATAAATCTTTAAAAAAATAAATAAAAATAAATAAATAAATAAAATAAAATCTTAAGGGGGCGCCTGGGTGGCTCAGTTGGTTAAGCGACTGCCTTCGGCTCGGGTCATGATCCCAGGGTCCTGGGATCGAGTCCCACATCGGGCTCCCGGCTCAGCAGGAAGCCTGCTTCTCCCTCTCCCACTCCCCCTGCTTGTGTTCCTGCTCTCTCTGTCTCTGTCAAATAAATAAATAAATAAAATCTTAAAAAAAAAAAATAAAATCTTAAGAAAAACATAAAAATGCTATCAGAAATTATGTTTATTTTATTTTTTTTTAAAGATTTTATTTTATTTATTTATTTGACAGAGAGAGACAGCACAAGCAGGCAGAGTGGGAGAGGGAGAAGCAGGCTTCCTGCTGAACAAAGAGCCCGATGCGGGGCCTGATCCCAGGACCCTGGGATCATGACCTGAGCCGATAGCAGATGCTTAACGACTGAGCCACCCAGGTGCCCAAAATTATGTTTATTTTTAATAAGCATTGATAGCCACCAAAAATATTTTTCATGAATTTTAATCTTACAAGTCTTAGAAAAAAACACACATGCTACCAAAAAACTCAATAATTACACTTATGCTCTAATTGTAGTTTTCATTTTCCAATGAAAAAAAATTTTAAAGAATATTTTTAAAATAAATTTATCTTTTCCGGCCAAACTAGCTGAAATGTTCTTTTTAAAATAAATACTGGGCGCCTAGGTGGCTCAGTTGGTTAAGCGACTGCCTTCAGCTCAGGTCATGATCCCAGGGTCCTGGGATCAAGTCCCACATCGGGCTCCCGGCTCAGCGGGGAGCCTGCTTCTCCCTCTGACCCTCTCCCCTCTCATGCTGTTTCTCTCCTGCTCACTCTCTAATAAATAAATAAATAAATAATCTTTAAAAAAATTAAAATAAAATAAATACTAACCAAAAGCTACTCCCTTTCCAACTCCTAAGTCACATGTAATAGTTGAAAGTACAAGAACCTAAGCCACAAATACCCAGTCATTATATTAACATGATCTTTTATGTAAACCCGAATCAACACATACTCAGCAGACAATAAAAGCTAATTTGGAGATGGATGTTCTTATTTCAGTGGATGAAATATGCATGTTTTGGGGCGCCTGGGTGGCTCAGATGGTTAAAGCGTCTGCCTTCAGCTCAGGTTATGATCTCCGGGTCCTGGGATTGAGGTCCATATTCGGGCTCCCCGCTCAGCGGGGAGTCTGCCTCTCCCTTTCCCTCTCCCTCTGCCTCTTCCCCATCACCACCCCCCCGCCCCGTGCTCATTCTCTCTTTCTCTCTCTCTCTCTTCCCTTCTCTCTCTGTCTCAAATGAATAAATAAAATCTTAAAAAAAAAAAAAAAGAAATATGCATGTTTTTGGAAAATCCTAGTTAAGGTGAATCTTTTTTTTTTTTTTTTTTTAAATCTAAGGGGAGAGTTCTTTGATCCTGAGAGGATGGCAAAGATCGATTAAAAGTTTGCATGAGAACATACACAAACGCTTTAAAAGGCGAAGACCACAGTTGATATAAGATGATTTCTAGAGAAAAAGCATTTATTGTACAGCCTTGTAATTGTTTCCATTCACATGGAACAACTCCAGCTGCTTTCAAAAGTCAACAAATGATAAGCAGAAGGAAGATGGGAGTAAACAACAGCATTTTTGTTATGTCCAACTGACAAACACTGGGCTGCATATATATGTTAAGCATAATTAAGAGCAGAATTAACATCATTTGTAATGCAATGAAATAAGACAGCTGAGACAGATGCAAAAATGTCTCCAGCACATTGTTTTGATGATCTAAATCACATTGCCAAGTTATATATTTATAAAAAATATGGAAAAAGGGTCAATTAATTTTTTTCTGGATGTATGTGCATAGGCTATGGCTAAAGGTCTGAAGTGACTTTCATCCTGTTATTCATCAAGTTTGGTAAATCTTAACCTTCCATGAACTATGCTTCTCACACGGTATCTAATTAACCTAGAATGAATCCAAAAATAGTCTCAACCCTGCATTTTAGTAGTTGAAGTATCATAGGTAAGAGATACATCTTTTCCTTCATAAAACTTTGGGGACCCAAATTTATAAAATAAGTCAAGAACAAAATATTGAATTTCCAATGTTTTATGTACTAGGCAAGAACTTGAAATATATCATTCATTTACCGAACAAATATTTACTGAGCTCATACTCTGAATAAGCAGGTATCCTATTCAGTGTTGAAGATAAAGGGATTATAAGGATATCACAGTCTGGTGGGAGTGACAGGCATATACAGATGCAATTTCAATACAATGAGAAATACAGCGGTAGCGTGGGGTCCTGGTGTAGGGCAAGGCATTTTACATGATGTTGTGAGAGAAGAGAATCAAGAATAGCTGCTCAGAGGAGGTGATGACCACACTGCAACCTCAAGGATGAAAAAAGGTTGATGTTCCTTATAATCTCTAATAATCCTCAATAGCAGGTAACATAAGCATTCCCATCTTATAGATGAGGAAATGGGTGTACTCTGATTCAGAGATGATAACTGACAGGACCAAGGATACCTGATTCCAGTGTCATCCATCTTCTATTTTCTCTGAAGGTTGAGAAAAATACTCTGTATGTATCTCCAAGTCACAAAATGTTTTCACCATTACTTAGCTCATCTAACAATATAACACATCATTCCCTTCTTACAGTTGTCACCATACTCAGCTAAGAGAATACAATTGCTGGCATGTATTTCTGCCATATACTCTTAGAAATTCTCATGAAAGCTCAATATATTACAGTTATCATAGAATAGAAACTGTCACTGAGAGGAGAAGATGCTCTATTAAGGCCTTTATAATAAGTGTCTGGAAATATTTCATTTAATTGACCAAATCATCTCAGATTTAATCAGAGGAAGAGGAAGCAGTCTAAAGATCCTCTGGAATAAGAGTTTATTTACTTCCTCTCATGATGAGACACAATAGGAATTTCTTGATCTTTAGCCTATATTCATAAAAGAATTAGTGGACAGTTTTTTAAATTTTATTTATTTGAGATAGAGAGAAAGAGAGCAAGAGAGAGGGTACAAGCATGGGGGAGGGGCAGGCAGAGGGAGAGGGAGAGGGAGACTCCCCTCCGAGCAGGGAGCCCAACGCAGGGTTCCGTTCCAGGACCCTGAGATCATGACCTGAGCCGAAGGCAGATGCTTAACCAACTGAGTCACCCAGGCACCCCGCCAGTTTTGTTTCAACCTACTATATTCTCCAATTGAAAGAGACTATGAAAGAGCTTTAGGAATTTCGGAACCATCCTGAGTAGGAAACACTCACTGCTCCTGTGTGTCTCTCCTTTACAAACACGTCACTTCTGACACTTCCAGTCACCAAATGTGTGTTTTTTTTCCCCACACCAAGAAATTTTGTGACACCAGTGGGTGTCCTACAATTTAACTCAATTCTGACACTACCCGGAGATAGCATCAGATCCCATAGGCTAAGGCCTCAGTTTGACAAGACTGTCTCCTGTCAGCCCCTCACCCCCTACTTCAGATGCCAATTGCAAGTCCAGTCTGTCACTTGTGCTTGACTTATTGACTATAAATCAGAGGTTCCCACGACCTCCACCTCAGGTTCAATTAATTTTCTAGAGTGGCTCATAGAACTCAGGAAAAATTTACAGTTTACCAATTTATAATAAAAGGATATAGGGCGCCTGGGTGGCTCAGTTGGTTAAGCGACTGCCTTCGGCTCAGGTCATGATCCTGGAGTCCCTGGATCGAGTCCCGCATCGGGGTCCCTGCTTGGCAGGGAGTCTACTTCTCCCTCTGACCCTCCCCCCCTCTCATGTGCTTGCTCTCTCTCATTCTCTCTCTCTGAAATAAATAAATCTTTAAAAAAAAAAGGATATAATAAAAGATACAGAAGAAAATCCAGATGGAAGAGATGCATAGGGCAAGGTATGTGGGAAGGGGCACAGAGCTTCCATGCTTTCTACCAGAAGACCACTCTCCCAGCACCTCCACTTGCTGCTCACCAACCCAGAAGCTCTTCTAATTCGTACTTAAATATGTTTATTAAGCTTTATCATGTAGGCATGATTGATCATTAACTCTACTTCCACCCCCTCTCCTCTCTGGAGAATGGGGGATAGAGCCAAAACTTCCAGGCTTCTAATCATGGCTTGGTCTTTTTGGTGACTACCCCCTTCAGGAGCCCACCAAGAATCACCTCATTAGAGCAAAAGGCAGAGAAATACACACACACACACACACACAGTATTATATATAATATATAGTATATATACACACAGTATATATAATATAAATAATATATAATATAAATACTATACTATATATACTCTATGTGTGTGTGTGTATATATATATTTCCATTATCTCACACATCCTCATCACTTATTTCCAGCAGTTCAAACTTCAAATTTAGCTATCCATGAAAGCACACAATGTCGTCAATATCATATAATCATTAAGCCATGTCATCAAGATGACATGTCATCAATATCATATTATCATTAAGCCATAAAATAAGGGATCTGGAGAGATCCACAGATGCCTTCAATATTTAACAGATATTTATTGATGCCGTACTACATGCCACTCAATGTGCTACCCACTAAGGAATTAATGTTGAGTAAACCATATAGTACCTGAACTTAGGAAATTGCCATCAATGGTAGGAGACAATTAAGTAATTAGAATATAAATGCATAGGCACCAGCTCCCTCATTTTACATACGTAGAAAAGATAAGAAAATAAGTAGTTTGTCAAATCTTATTATGCATTGTTGATGGAAGTGGCAGTTGGTATAACATTTTCTGGAAGGCAATTTGGGATGTCTTGATGCAACTATCCTAAACAGGAATTTATCCTTCAGCTGTACTTGCAGAAATTCCAAAGACGTGAGAATATTCTTGCAGTATTGTTCATATAAGAGAAACATTGGGAACAATAAGTGATTGAATGAACTACAGAATACTGTGCAGCAATTTAAAAATGGAGTAGATTTGGGCGCTTGGGTGGCTCAGTTGGTTAAGCGACTGCCTTCGGCTCAGGTCATGATCCGGGGGTCCTGGGATGGAGCCCCGCATCAAGCCCAGCATCTGGCTTCATGCTCAGCAGGGAGCCTGCTTCTCCTTCTGCCTCTGCCACTCCCCCTGCTTGTGCTCTCTCTCTCTCTGTCAAATAAATAAATAAAATCTTTAAAATAAATAAATAAATAATATAAAAATGGAGTAGATCTGACATAACGTAAACATGGGAAGATATTCAAGATACATGAAAAACGTGGTAAAACAGCAGGGGTAATAATATTCTATCTTTGTTTAAAAAGGAAAAATATCACCCAACAAGTACATGTTTAGAAAAATAAAGCTCAGGGAAATGTACACCAAACTATAAACAGTGGCTAATACAAGGACTACAAATATTTTTTATCTTTTATGTTCATATCTCTGTAATGTTGGATTGGATTTTTTTCTAAATAAAAAGTATGTTCAACTAAGTTGATACGATTTATAAACACTGTGTCTTTCAAAAAAAGATTTGACATTTTTAGGTTTGTATAGTTATAAAAATTCTTTGAAAACTGTAAAGCCATAAATAAATTATGGGATTATCTATTTGTATTAGTGATAAATAATATTCCACATTATCTTGAGGTACTCTGAAAGAGAATATGCTTATGCAGAAAAAAAGATTTGGAAGTCACTAAAAATAACATTAGGAATTAGAATAATAATTGCAAGCATTCCTGAACTTTAATCTGGGTTTCTGGAATCCTGGTCTAGTTCTCTTTTTATGCACTCCTCTCTTGCCTTATGGGTAATCTGTTAAAAGCTTTTGCTCAAAATCAAAAACTTGTCTAAGCAACACAGATTCTCATTACAGAAAATGCAAATATTGGAGTGTTTCTATGAATGGAAAAGAAAGTTGCTAATATTGCTAATAAGCACTTGTAATGATACACTGATACACTTACTTATAAAATAAGCTTTACACCACCAGAAAGTAAAGTTGAAACAACCAGTGGCTTAGCCTGTCAATATGCAGGCCTCACAGTTATCTAGAACTCATAGTTACCAATGCATTTGGGAGGGATTTTTGGACAAAAATGTAATCTTATACAAATAAATATTTACACTTAGCTGGAAGAAGATGTAGTGTGAAGGTCCCCTCTTACCCAAACAGAAAACTCCAACAAACTGAGATCAGAAACTCAATGTGTGGGGCACCTGGCTGGCTCAGTGGGTTAAGCATGTTTCTTTGGCTCAGGTCATGATCCCAGGGTCCTACAATTGAGCCCCAGGTTGGGCTCCAGCTCAGCAGGGGTCTGCTTCTCCCTGTGCCCCTCTCCCCTATTCGTGTGTGTGCGCGTGCACTTCTCTCTCTCTCTCAAATAAATAAATAAAATCTTAACAACAACAAACAGAAAGAAACTCATCGTGTAAGAACGAGGTGCACAATTGGACAACTAAAGTTCCCATGCATCTTCAGGCAGGCTCTGGGCTCACCTGAAGCAGAGAAGTTTGCTTGAATAGCAAAATCAAGTGTAAAACCACGTAACAGAGGATTTAATGTTTGCAGAGTGTTCTCTTTGCAAATTGATGGAATTCGCATACCATAAATTGAAGGATGTAAAATTTAAGGTAATGTAAAATTTATCAATCTTCAGATTTGGCCACTTCAATGCACAGAGGTGAAAGTGAAGCTACCACTTTATTCAAATTTGAATTGCCCAGTTGGGTGGTTGAGTATGTAAAAGGATATTAAGATAAAATTTCTGCTGAGACTAAAGACAGACATCAGATAACAAAGAAAGCCGTGACACATGCCAGCCTCTAGAATTTGGAGTAAAATCTGTGTAACTTTTTATTTTTGCTTATTCCTAAACCTTCTCACTTACATGAAATATACAAACTGGTACTCTCACATCAAGTGTGGCAAGAGGACTCCCAGGAACCACTTGGAGGAACTATTAAATGTCCCTGCAGTCTGGGGAACACTGGGGACTAGTGCCAGACTCTCATCTGAGAAATCTAAGTGGGAAGAGGAACACTCTCTAAAAGCTGGTAGGAAAGGGAGAGAGAATACAGCATTAAATAGCCTAAAATTCCAGAATTTTCAGGGCAAAACATGCAGGGGTGTTTCCCATGGATGTGATGTAAGCCATGTGTAAGACAGCCAGTGTGGGGTTATCTTAGAACCTGTCTATGAGGTCTAACAGACCTCAGCAAAGAGAAACTGTAGGCATCACCAGATTCCATGTGGCTGGAGGAAGGATTAATCCACATGTGAAGTGGAGATGCCTTTGCCTATCTTAAGGACTACAGATAAGAGATCCCTTGAGATGGGGACTCCAAAGTATTCAAAATAGGGTCAGTTCTCTAATTAGAAATTTGAATACTGACTGGATACTTGATCATATTTAAAAATCAATAATTTTTAGGTATGATAATGGTATTATGGTTATTTATGTTTTTAAAAGGAATTCTTTGCTTTTAGAGAAAGATGCTGATATATTTCTAAATATCATGAAACGATACACGTGGGATTTCCCTCAAAAGAATACGGGGGGATAGAGAAATAAGGAAAACAAAATTGGCAATTCATTGATAATTCTTGAAGCTGAGTGAAAAAGTACATTGCGGTTGATGAAACTATCCTACTTCTGTATATCCTTGAAAATTTTTCAAAATGGAATTTAGAAGAAGAAAAAAAGAGTAAGCTTAAAATATTGCTAAAGTATTAATCAGTGTGTAGAGTTACCATACCTTTGATATAAGAAAAGAGGGGAAATAAGAATATATATTATTTGCCTAATTTTGAAGGGAAAGAAAGCAACTATTAGAGGAACAAGCAAAAATAAAAATACTTATTTTTATGTTTTCTCCCCATGAAGACAGAGAGCATGAGGTGTTGGAGATAAGGCTGGAAGCAAGACTTTACTGAGGATACCTTTTAACACAGTTCTAACTTTTAAATTATGTAAAGATTTTTTATGTTCACAAAATCAATTACAGTTAAAAAGCAAACCCTACACTGAAAACAAAGTAATATGAATGAACTGAACTGTACATTAAGTTAGTCAAATAACCATATAGAAAATAATTATTCCAAGTCATTTTGGAAAAAAAGTAATCTGTCTTTTCACCCCAAGTGGGATATGGCCTAAGGACAAAAAGAACTGTAAGTAAACCTTAAACTTCACTCAGTGGACTTGTTATTAGTAGGAATATTGGTATCATAATTTTTTAAGAGTTTATTTATTTAGGGGCACCTGGGTGGCTCAGTCGTTAAACGTCTGCCTTCCGCTGAGGTCATGATCCCAGCATCCTGGGATCGAGCCCTGCGTCAGGCTCCCTGCTCTGCGGGAAGCCTGCTTCTCCCTCTCCCACTCCCCCTGCTTATGTTCCCTCTCTCGCTGTGTCTTTCTCTCTGTCAAATAAATAAATACCTCTTTAAAAAAAAAAAGAGTTTATTTATTTATTTGAGAGAGAGAGAGACAGAGATAGTGAGAGAGAGCACAAGCAGGGGCAAGAGGGAGAAGCAGGCTTCCCGCTGAACAGGGAATCCGACGTGAGGCTTGATCCCAGGACCCTGGGATCATGACCTGAGCTGAAGGCAGACACTTAACCTACTGAGCCACCCAGGTGCCCCTTGGTATTACAATTTTGAAACCATTTTCTATATAAGATACAGACTGCAAATGATAAACTTTGTTCATATAATTAAAAGATAAGATTTACAATGTAACAGAAAATAGATACAATTATAAAATCAAAGGAGTTCAGGAAAAAAACTGTATTACTAAATTTGAGTAGGAAATACTGCCATGAGTTCATGATTAAAATATATGCTCCTCTGTCTTGGATCATGGGGGTGGGAGAGTTTCTGAAACCTTGAAGAAAAAGACATTTGGCATCTCAAGACATAATTCAAGCCTCTTTGGAAACAAAAAAATGATCATGACACACACTTGGATGGAAAAAAGAAAACAGGTTCCAGGGGAAGAAGAGGGGTTGCAGGTGGGAGATGAGGTAGAGAAAAGTACAGAAGCATAAAAAGAAGGGAGAACAAGGCAGGACGACAAGGCAGGGAGAGACCCTCTATGTCAGGCTCCAATGAGAACAGATGCTCCTTAGAAACCTCTCAAGAGCACCTCAGCAGAGCAATGAGAAGAGAACCCCTTCTAGGGGCGCCTGGGTGGCTCAGTTGGTTAAGTGACTGCCTTCGGCTCAGGTCATGATCGTGGAGTCCCTGGATCGAGTCCCGCATCAGGCTCCCTGCTCAGCAGGGAGTCTGCTTCTCCCTCTGACCCTCCCCCCTCTCATGTGCTCTCTCTCATTCTCTCTCTCTCAAATAAATAAATAAAATCTTAAAAAAAAAAAAAAAAAGAGAACCCCTTCTAGAAGCTTGGAATCAACTGACAAGTGCACTACAAAGAAAGGAAACTGCTTTCTGCTCACTTCCTATGACTGATTTTATCGCTCCCAATTACTCCATGATCATTAAATACCCACTGGATTTTAGTACCAAATCAGAGAAGATCAAAAAAGATGACTCCGAGAACTGGAGGGTAACCTCTAGTTAGAGTGTATTAATGCTTACTTAACAACACACCAGACACTATTTCTTATGAAGCTGCAAAATGCTATTCCAGGCAGAAATAGAAGTTCTTAGTCAAAGAATACAGAGCCCGAAGCGAGTATGGATGCATGGCAAATGTGCGAAGAATCCAAAAGCAGAAACATAAAGCAATAGCCAGCAGCCTAGGGAGGACAAGAGATAATGAAGAGACCGATGCCAAAGTTTTCAAACGTTGCAGTCAGGAAACCAAACTAAGTTAAATGAAATTAAATCAAATTAAGTTAAAAGGGACAAAGATGTGCTTGAACATAAATATAGAAGCAATAACTTAGAAAGAGAACAGGAGCAGATTGTGACACACTGTTAAAGAATCTAGAGGAAAACCTAACAGTCAAAAGGGCGAAGACAACAGGACTTTTCTGTTCCATGAATGCTTGATAGGAGAACCAGGCTACTGCTCTGCAAGACCGGGAGTAACGGGAGGTGCCTGGCTGGCTCAGTCAGAAGAGCATGGGACTATTGATCTCGGGGTTGTGAGTTTGAGCATCACCCTGGGTGTAGAGATTACTAAAAATAAATAAATAAATAAACTTAAAAAAAAAAAAAAGACTGGGAATAACAACCAAAAGGTGTCAGACTGAATGAAGAATATGCAAGAAGACGAAAGGAATGAAGGGATACACTAGCCCACTCTGACATAACAGTTGTAAATATGGGCAAGGATCGTTTTGTTGTAATCTACTCGATTTACGGGGAGACTCGTCTTCCAAGGGATCTCAGTAGCCATGAGTTTTGGCCACATGCCAAGATTATCCATGTGCTGTACAAATAATTCAGTGCATCTCACAAGAGGCATATTAGTACCTTCCAGGAGTTGGGGACACCATCCCCTAAAGATGAAGGCCAGAATAGGACAATTGACGTAGCAAAAAATACAGAGGTTACAGAAATGGATCTAGGTTGTTCTGACTCAAATAGTCAGGACAGGCTCACAGCACTGAGTGCAGTGCGGTACAGAACTCCAGGCGATAGTTTTGACTGAAGATACTGTGGTGTTCCAAAGGAAACTTGATAAACCACTAAACTGGTCAAGGAGCTCCAGGAGACCCAAAGCATCTGAGCACCAGGCCTCCTCTGCACACCACCATTTCCAAGAACGCTATGACAGAGATTCATCTTGCTGGACTGTGATGGTGTAGGCTTGTAGACCCCTTGCAGGCCAGGGTCATTTGAGGACTGCACTGAGGTTAAGGACGGCCAGGCAGGCCCAGGCCAGGAGGAGAAAATGTTCTCTTCCCCTTACCTCATGTTGCAAGGCCTAAATGCCTGGATCAGCAGGAAGTGGCTCTTGCCTAGCTTAAAGTGTATCTCTCTAAACAGAAGTGTTCTTTCTAAAGACAAAGAACATGTTGTCTCCAAAGGAAGGATGGCTAAGAGAATTCTTTATTCTGCAAGCATAAACAGGATATATTTTGTTCTTATTGCATTTCATGTATATTTCACTTCACAGATGTTGGCTTGATACATTGTTATGTTTATCTGATCTCTGCGAGTATATAGCTATGTGAGAAATAAACGGCAGTATGCAGTTGCAAGTGCTGCCTTTGCTCTGCATCCCCTGTGTCCTGGTGATTTCGTAGACCCTTACCCAGGGACCCCAACGCACTAGACGTTGACACTGGACAAGTAAGCAGTAATCTTGAAGAGTTGCACAGCCACTCTAGGGGATGTTGTAAGCCCATATGGAGTTTAAAAAGTTGGGGTGCCTCGGTGGCTTGGCTGTTAAGCGTCTGCCTTCAGCTCAGGTCATGATTCCAGGATCCTGGGATCGAGCCCCGCATCGGGCTCCCTGCTTGGCGGGAAGCCTGCTTCTCCCTCTCCCACTCCCCCTGCTTGTGTTCCCTCTCTCGCTGTGTCTCTCTGTGTCAAATAAGTAAATAAAATATTTAAAAAAAAAAAGTAATGGCGATTTCTATTCCTTTCTCCATTAATGACAACAATTTTGAATATTTCACAGATTTTAAAGCAACTTTTATAAAAAGACTGATTTTGTTAACTAGAGATGTAATGACATGTAATTGGATTTCACTAGAAAACACAAGCAACATTAACTATTTTTAAACTGTATTTTTAATTAAAGTATGGAACGGTTGATATTAGTGTTCCAAAGATTGGGCATGTATTAAGTAACAAGACTGGGGGGGGTGGCACCTGGGTGGCTCAAGTTGGTTAAGCATCTGCCTTCAGCTCAGGTCATGATCCTGGGGTCCTGGGATCGAACCCCACATTGGGCTCCCCTCCTCTGTGGGTAGTCTGCTTCTCCCTCTCCCTCTGTCCTCTCTCTCTTAAGTAAATAAATAAAATCTTAAAAAAAAAAATAACAAGGCTGAATCTTGGACTGGAAAAAAATTATACATATAAATATATATGCATATATATATATATATAATATATGGATACACATGCATACTCACACACATATCAAAAAGCAATGACATCCTTGGAACAACTAATGCAACTTATGCCCCAATATTGGTTTCTACATATTATTCCTCATAAGAGGAACCCGGTCTCCTTGAAGATTTACAGATTTCAGGTTTGGGGCAGGAAGCATATAAAGTCAGCCTGGGATATCTTACACCAGAGGTAAAGGAGAATTCAAATATCAATGGGGTCATGTCAAAAGTATATAGCTTGAGAAGTGCTTATACATTAATCTGAGAATTTTTTAACCGGTAATTATTTATTTATTTTTAAAATTTTATTATGTTATGGTAGTCACCATACAACACATCATTGGTTTTTGATGTAGTGATCCACGATCCATTGTTTTCTTTTAACACCCAGTGCTCCATGCAGTATGTGCCCTCCTTAACACCCATCACCAGGCTAACCCATCCCCCCTCCCCCCTCCCCTCTAAAACCCTGTTTGTTTCTCAGAGTCCATAGTGAACCTATAATTATTATAAATAATAATAGGTGAAACTAATTGTAGAAAGAAAAATGAGAGAGAAAGACAGGAAAACCTCATTTATCACCACTGCAGGTGATTACCATACCAATTCCTTATTCTGAAAATTGGTAGTTAAAGGGAAAAAGTTAAACATCTATCCTGACTTTTCAGAAGCAAAAAAAAAAAAAACCCTCATAGATGAATACCAAATAATAAATATAGAAAAATGGTAAAGACAGAAAATCCTCAATAGAACATACCATAAAATAATTGGTACAGGAAATGCTCATTAATAGATATTAATAGATGTTAAAATCTTTAGGTAAAATCATTTTGGGTAACAGGATACCCACATAGCACCCTGCAGATTACTTGTTCATTGCTAATGAAAAAATTCCCCTTTGTAATGGAAACAGCTTACCATCACCACCTTAATCAAGTGATTAAACTTAGTATCATCTAGCCTCCTCTCCTTCAACCTGAGGAATTGAAATATAAAGTGCTCAGCATCACCTATAAACTATTCTTGCCCAGAATGTTTATCCAAAATCAAATGGAGCCTTTAAGAAATAAAATATATATGAAAGAAAAAGAAAAAAGAATATATTTTTAAAGTCAGGAAAAGACAAAAAAGGAAAAGAAAATGAAACCCCCTAATCTTTAGCAGCCATTCCTATTTAACCTCTTTCTTTTCCTTTCATATACATTTTATTTCTATGTTTTCCACCATTCTTGAAGCATAACTGACAAAACTGTAATATATTTAAAGTGTACCACATTATAATTTTATATATATTTGTATATACTGTGAAATGATTGCCACACTCAAGCTAACACACCCATTACCTACCATTGTTACTTTTTTTGTTGTTTTTTGGATGAGTACACTTAGGGTGTATTCTCTGAGCAAATTCCAGGTGTACAATATAGTACTATTAACTATAGTCACCATCCTGTGCATTAGATCTTCAGAACTTTATTTTACTGAAATTTTATACCCTTTGATCAATATCTCACCATATCCCCCACCCTTAGCCCCTAGTAACCACTATTCTACTCTGTTTCTATGAGTTCACCTTTTTTTTTTTAATTTATTTTTTAGATTCCACATATTAAGTGATACCATATAGTATTTGCCTTTCTCTGCCTGGCTTATTACACTTAGCATAATGCCCTCCAGATTCATACATGTTGTTGCAAATGGCAGAATTTCCTTCCCTTATTTTTGGCTGAATAATATTCCATTTTATTATATTATATGTATTATTTCTTTATCCATTCATCCATTAACATTTAGGTTGTTTCCGTATCTTGGCTACTGTGAATAATGCTGCAATGAATGTGGGAGTGCAGCTATCTCTTCAAGATGGTGATGTCATTTCCCTTGGATATATACCCCCAAAAGGGATTGCTGAACAGTACAGTAGTTCTATTTTTAATTTTCTGAGAAATCTCCATACTGTTTTCCATAATGGCCATACCAAATTGCATTCCCACCAACAGTGCACGTGAGTTCCCTTTTCTCCACATCCTTTCCAACATTTGTTATCTTTTGTCATTTAGATAATAGCTATTCTAACAGGTGTAAGATGATATTTCATTGTGCTTTTGATTTGCATTTCTCTGATGATTAGTGATGGTGAGCATCTTTTCATATACCTTTTGGACATTTGTATGTCTTCTTTGGAAAATATCTATTCAGGTCCTTTGCCCATTTTTTAATTGTGTGTGTCTGTGTGTGTGTTGCTATTGAGTTGTAAGATTTGCTTGTATATTTTGGATACAGAGTTATTGGATATATAGTTTGCAAGTATTTTCTCCCATTCCATAAATTGCCTTTTCATTTTGCTGGTTATTTAATTTCCCGTGCCAAAACATTTTAGCTTGATGTAGCTCTCACTTGTTTATTTTTGCATTTGTTCCTTGTGTTTTTGGTGTCAGGTCCAAAAAAGCATTGCCAAAACCAATGTCAAGGAGCTTTTCCTCTATGCTTTCTTCTAGGAGTTTTACAGCTTCAGGTGTCATGTTTAAGTCTTTAATCCATTTTGGGTTGCTTTTTGAGTATGGCATAAGATAAGAGTCCAGTTTCATTCTTTTGCATGTGGATATCTAGTTTTCCCAATGCCATTATTGAAGAGACTCTCCTTTCTTCACTCTATATTGTTGGCACCTTTGTAGAAAATTAGTTGACCATGTATGTGTGGGTTTACTTCTGGGCTCTCCATCCATCCCATGGGCTTTCTTTTTGGGCTGATGAAAATGTTCTGGAGCTGTTTAGCCATGATGTTTGCACAACTCTATGAATATACTAAAAATCACTCCTAAGGGATGAATTTTAGGTTATATGAATTATATTTTTTCTTAATTTAAAAAATAATTTTTATTACAGTATAATTGACATACAGTAAAATTCAAACATTTTAGTGTACAATCCTGTGAGTTTTGACATGGGTATAGCCATGTAACCTTGACCAGATCAAGATGCAGAATAGTTTTCCATGCCCCCCAAAAAATCTGTGGCCTCCTCCATTGCTTTGCAGTCAACCCACCCCCAGCTCTGCATCACGGAGACCTGATTTCCATCACTAAAGATTAGTTTTGTCTGCTCTCAAATATCATATAAATAGAATTACACATATGTACCCTTTTATATCTGACTTCTTTCATTCAGCATAATGTTTTTTTCTCATCATAGTATTTTTGAGATCCATCTATGTTGTTCCATGTACTGGCAGTTTGTTTCTTTTTGTTGACTAGCAGTTGGTATATAAATTATATATCAATAAATCTATTTTTTTTAAAGATTTTATTTATTTATTTGAGAAAGAGAGACTCAGAGAGAGAGCACATGAGAGGGGGGAGGGTCCGGAGGGTCAGAGGAAGAAGCAGACTCCCTGCCGAGCAGGGAGCCCGATGCGGGACTCGATCCAGGGACTCCAGGATCATGACCTGAGCTGAAGGCAGTCGCTTAACCAACTGAGCCACCCAGGCGCCCAATAAATCTATTTTTTTAAAAAGCTTTGAGGAAGAGAAATAACTGCTGTCCCAGAGATTTAGAAGCCCCTCCTTGAGAGTGTTGGTCACATAGATACTTTTCTCCTTTACCTCTCTTCATTCACCCTGCATCAGTCCTCAGGGGTCCAAAACCCTCTGAGATAGCTAAGTAATAGGAAGGTGGAGGCAGGATATGAGAAAAGATAAAGTAAGCCAACCCTGTACCTCTTCTTCTTCTTGACTTTAGGCTTCCTGCCTGAAATAAACCCTAGCAAGAAAGAAGAGAACCCTCAATTTTAAGTCAAGTTTGGAATTTGTACTATTGAATGGAAGTGGACATTTTGATTTCTGGACTGTATTATCTATGAATAGCCAGAAATATTTTAGTGCAACCATAATTTCATTCAGGGAAAAGAAAAGAAGTCGCTCCTTGGGGCACCTGGGTGGCTCAGTTGTTAAGCGTCTACCATCTGCTCAGGTCATGATCCCAGGGTCCTGGGATCGAGCCCCACATCAGGCTCCCTGCTCGGTGGGAAGCCTGCTTTTCCCTCTCCCACTCCCACTGCTTGTGTTCCCTCTCTCGCTGTCTCTCTCTGTCAGATAAATAAAATCTTTAAAAAAAAAAAAAGAAAAGAAGTCGCTCCAAAGAATAAATTAAATGGAGTAATTGAAGATAAATTAATTGAACATCAATTGTGATTACATCCTCTAGGTTGTGCTGGCTGAATGTACCCGTGCAACTGAAAGTGGAACTGACAATTCAGCAATCATGTAGCCCAAAATACAATAGTCTTTTCCTGGACTTG
Organism: Mirounga angustirostris; assembly: GCF_029215605.1. Taxonomy (NCBI): domain Eukaryota; kingdom Metazoa; phylum Chordata; class Mammalia; order Carnivora; family Phocidae; genus Mirounga; species Mirounga angustirostris. The sequence continues at coordinate 55,038,378 of NW_026991709.1, forward strand.
TTCAGAAACTCTCTTCTGCTCCTCTCAGCCATGATCCTACTTCCTGGACTAGCTGGAGACAGTCTCTCTAATTCTGTAATAAAAAAACATATACAGGAACACCTCGGTGGCTCAGTTGGTTAAGCATCTGCCTTTGGCTCAGGTCATGATCCCAGGGTCCTGGGATCGAGCTCCCCTCTGAGCAGGGAGCCTGCTTCTCCCTCTGCCTGCCACTCCCCCTGCCTGTACTCTCTTTCTCTCTCTCTCTCTGGTAAATAAATAAAATAAAAAATCTTTAAAAAAGAAAAAAAGAAAACATACACCGTATGATCATGATGTGTAGTAACATATATTTTAACAAATAGAGTGGTCAGATGTTTAAAAATGTACCTTTTGGTTACCATGAAAATGTTGACATTCAAGATTTCCTCAACTCCAAAAAGGAGGGCGCCTGGGTGGCTCAGTCGTTAAGTGTCTGCCTTCGGCTCAGGTCATGATCCCAGGGTCCTGGAATTGAGTCCCACATCGGGCTCCCTGCTCTGCGGGAAGCCTGCTTCTCCCTCTCCCACTCCCCCTGCTTGTGTTCCTGCTCTCACTATGTCTCTCTCTGTCAAATAAATAAATAAAATCTTTAAAAAAAAAAAAAAAAGATTTCCTCAACTCCAAAAAGGAGACAGTTAAACAAAAAAAAGTAATGAGGGGCACCTGGGTAGCTCAGGTGGTTAAGCATTGACTCTTGATTTCAGCTCAGGTCATGATCTCAGGGTCATGGGACTGAGCCCTGCATTGGGCTCTATGCTCATCAGGGAGTCTGCTTTTCCCTCTCCCTCTGCTCCCTCCCCACTCAAATAAATAAATAAATAAATAAATTTAAAAGTAATGATTATAATAGCATGTGGCAAGTGCTAAGAGAGGGTGCATGATATAGTGAAAAGAACATCTACCACAAACAAGGCAGACTTGGGTTCAAATTCTGAATCTGATATTAGGAAAGTAGACTTGGGCCAGTTCTCAGTCTCTCTGAGTCAGTCATATGTCCTCTAAGCACAACATTCCTAGTCTAGTTCCGTCCTGTATAGTGCTGGTTTGTTATAGGCTGTTTGTCTCAGAAAAAGTTTTATATTTTTTTAAGAGAAGAATGTATTTATTACTCCACTGAGCAGTAAAATTAATAGGTATTTTTCTCATGACCCATAAACCAACACACAGAGTGAGCAATATCATACACTCCTAGCCAACTGATTTGCTTACTCTGACATGATCTTTGTTTCTGCCATTTCATGATTTGTTGAGCAGTGTGAACTTTTAATGGCTGATGAATGGCAAACAAATTGAGTGTTGGAGATGCTGCAAGATGCTACAGCCAACTTTTACAACGGATGCTTAAATGCACATTTTATGGTAAATGAGCAACTTCAAAAACCTGATGGAGATAACTAATGATAAAGTTCAGCAGTCAATCAGGGGTTGGTGGAGCTCCTTTGACATATGAAGATCAATTTAAATAGCCTTGGAGGGGGCACCTGGATGGTTCAGTTAGTTGAGCAACCAACTCTGTTTCAGCTCAGGTTGTGATATTGGGGTAGTGGGCCCTGCGTGGGGCTCCATGCTCTGCAGTGAGTAGGCTCGAGATTCTCTATCTCCTCTCCCTCTGCCCCTCCCCCAGCTCTCTCTCTCTCTCTCTCTCTCTCTCAAATAAATAAATAAATAAATCTTTTAAAAAATTTTTAAAAATAGGCTTGAAGGAAGTAACCAACAATTGTAACAGTAACCTGCAGAAATTATGCCTGGAGATATGTCACAACTTCTGATTTTAAAAGAAGCCAAGGGTGATTACTAATATATGATATTGGGAAAAATATTGTTATAGCCTTTTGCTGTACAGATCCCATATAGTCCAGATTCAGTTATCCCTTCCATATCTAATGGAATCATCCTGTGCTAAGTGGAATTTGTAACAATTCCACCAGTGTGTTGTTTTGTGGATTAAATGAGATGGTCTGTAAACATACCCAAATGAATGTGTGGCACAGAGTGGTTCTCAACAAAACTCTCCTTTCCCTATAAAAAAGGATTTTGCCACAGAGTTATAGCAAAACAAAAACAAAAACAAAAACAAAAACAAAACAAAACAAACAGGAAAACAAAGAATAAAGAGACCTAACTCGATCTAAAGGCTCAGATGACACAGACGATAAGCCTTGAAGAATAAATAGTAGGAGTTTACCAAGTAAAGAAGCTGGGTGACTGCATTCAGTATGGAGAGAGAACAGCATACACCAAGGCTGGACACACTGAGGCAACTGCCAGTAGATTTGCATGGCTGGACCAACGGTGGTGGAGTAGGAGATGAGACGGGGAAAACAGACTGGGGTCAGATCGGAAGGAGCATTGGGCCTTATCCAGAAGGTCCCGAGGGATGGTGGGAAAATGGTAAATGGGGACAATCAGCCTCATGTTGTGCACTGGCCACAGCATGGAGGTCGTACCACAGAGGAAAACTGGACCTGAGAAGGCTGCAATCAAGGTGAGAAGAAGGAAGGCCCGTATGTAAGGTAATAATGAGTAGTTTGGGGAATGAAGAGATATATACAAAGGATATTAGAACAGAATCATCCTAATTTGGTGACTGACTGAATGTGGTGGGGGTCAGGGAGAGGCCAAGGATAATCTCAGGATTCTGGCTCACTCCACTAACTGGATGGCTGCAGAGTTCACTGAAAATGCACAATAAACTATACGCATATGGTTGGAATTCACAGGTTGGAGGCTTGGCAAGATCCTCTAGCACATACGTCTTATCTGCTCCATATTGTCTTCTCTGTAATTCCACAGTGATCTGTTTGCCTCTCTAATTCCAAAGATATATAAAGGTCATTCCTATCAATGTATTTACTTGGATATAATTTCTGTGTAAATTTCTTTAATTTTTCCAGGTTCTGTGGCAGAAAGGTCATTCAACTATCTGACAGGTACTACCCTCCTTCCCTGTTAACAGAATACCAGGTTTGTTAGGAATGATGATGCAGGGGCGCCTGGGTGGCTCAGTTGGTTAAGCGACTGCCTTCGGCTCAGGTCATGATCCTGGAGTCCCGGGATCGAGTCCCACATCAGGCTCCCTGCTCGGAGGGGAGTCTGCTTCTCCCTCTGACTCTCCCCCCCTCATGCTCTCTCTCTCATTCTCTCTCTCTCTCTCAAATAAATAAATAAAATCTTTAAAAAAAAAAAAAGAAAATACTAAACATACACCAAAAAGCCAGAGGAATCAGCTTTACCCTAGACTAATAATAACACATTTGGAAAATCAGTTGTCTTCTGATCCATTCTGAAAAGTTCGGACAGCTACTCAGCTTGTTTAATAATACCAGAAGCCTAGCGATGGTCAGAAATGTCAATGGTTGCAGGGTGACCGATAAGACAGACTGCAGAAACTTAGTGTGCATGGAATTATGTCCTTTCCTCCGGCTTTGGTCTGTATGCCGTTTTCCTGTTCAGGACTATGGGAGTTTAGAAGAAAGCTCCTTAAAAGGAACACAAAGACTCTATTCCATTATGCATGATACTGAGAAAAAGGCAGCTCCAATGGGCTAAAGAACTTTGGTTCTGTGGACGTGAGGCCAGTGGATTTGAGCGCCATGGGTAAATGGTCTTCTGAACTGGGATGGGGCAGGATAGTTAAGTGTTGCCTCTTATGGTAGACCCTAGGCAATAATGAGATTACTTCACTGCTTCCCATCCATATCATAGCAGACTGTGCTAGTCCTATCCAATGTTCATTTTCCACATCAAATATTACGATAATATTCATGAAAACAAAGTGTCACACTAAAAAAAAAATGGACATTCTCAGCCTCCCTTACAGCTAGCCATGTACAGTTTTGATCAATGACACATAGGCAGATATCTATTAGAGATTTCTGGGAAAGTTTTATTTTTCTGACATGGGCATGACTCTTCCTTCCTTTTGCTTCTTTGTCCTGCCTAGAACACAGGTATGAAGTTGGTTGAACCATGACCATAAAGTAATCCTGGGGTAAAGCTTCTTATTGAAGATGGTGGAATAAGAAGAGGGAGGAAGACTGGGGCACTGATGACTCAACTCTCAGGTACCTATATCTAGATTCTCATGTAAGGGGAAAAAAAATCCCTCTGTTTTATAAATCAATGTGGTTAGAATTCTGTTACCTGCAGCTGAAGGGCATCCTTGATGATATATCTGTAAGTGAAATCAGCCTCTGGCAAAACCGTAAAGAAGGCATTATTCAATATAGACACCTTTTCATCTTTCACTCTCTGTGCCTCTCTTCGTGCCATTTCTTCCATCTGGGTTGCCCTGTCCTCCAACCATCTCTTTACCAGCATGCATTCATTTATTTATTTTTTAAACGATTTTATTTATTTATTTGTCAGAGAGAGAGCACAAGCAGGGGCAGCGGCAGGCAGAGGGAGAAGCAGGCTCCCCGTTGAGCAGGGAGCTCGACACAGGACTCGATCCCAGGACCCTGGGATCATGACCCGAGCCGAAGGCAGATGCTTAATCGACTGAGCCACCAATGAATGCAGCCATCCTGCATTCATTTATTTGTTAGTGTAGCAATTATGTGCCAAGCACTGTGCTATTAAAAATAATCACATACACACACTCAAAGTTTGGTCGCAGTCTAGTGAGAGAAGTGAGATGTGCAAATAAATCTTCATGATTGGGCGCCTGGGTGGCTCAGATGGTTAAGCGTCTGCCTTCGGCTCAGGTCATGATCCCAGGGTCCTGGGATCAAGTCCCACATCGGGCTCCCGGCTCAGCGGGGAGCCTGCTTCTCCCTCTGGCCCTCTCATGCTATTTCTCTCTCTCGCTCGCTCTCTAAAAAATAAATAAAATCTTTAAAAATAATAATAATAAAATAAATAAATAAATCCTCATGATTACATGTGCTAATTGCTGAAATAGAGAAACCTCAAAGTCTCAGATCACAGAAAACTGGACGGCCAGCACCAGAGGGTCAGAGAAGTCTTCCCAGTAGAAATGATGATGGGCCTAGCTCTTAAAGAATCAACTTAAGTTTAAAGAACACAAAACAACAAAAACAAAAGCCTTCTTTCATAAAGCAGTCCTGCAATGTCTACATTAACTTATTTGTCCTTGATAACATTAATCCTTTTCTGCTCTGAAGGCTCCTTTCCAAGACTTAAAAACCCTGAAGGCAGAAACAACATCTGACTCAACCTCGAAATCTCCCCTGGTACCTGGTACATCTTGGATCCACAATAACTATTAGCTGAGTGGGCATCACTGATCTTCCTATGACTTCAGACACCCAGCACTTTACAGCAGCTTCCCTGAGATCTGTTTTTTTTCTGTGGATGAAGCCATCTCTTCAGCAGATGTTTGTTAAATTAATAACCTTTGTCAAATTGGGACAAATGCTTAAAAAAATACAAAGCATTTTTGTAGCCCATAAATATTTAGAAAACTACCACATATTGGCCAACTGTACTCTCTCCTAAAGAGAGCTGGATGGGTAGCAGGGAGAGGCAGACCTGGCTGGGGCACGGAGGGGGTTAGTCTGCTGGGAATGGTCAAACTGGAGCAGCTGTGCGTTGGTTTCCTTGGCTACCATTAAAAATTACCACAGACTGGGTGCCTTTAAACAACGAAAACGTATTCTTTCACAGTTCTGGAGGGCAGAGGTCTGAAATCAAGGTCTCAGCAGGGTAAGTTCCTTCTGGGGGCACTTTGGGAACATCTGTTCCATGCCTCTCTTCTAGCTTCTGAGAGCTGTTGGCAACCCTTGGTGTTCTTGTCTTGTATGTGCTTTACTCCATCCTCTGCCTCTGTCTCCACATGACCTTCTCCCCTGTGTGTCTCCTCTTTTCTCTCCTCCTGTAAGAATACTTTTCATTGGATTTAGGCCCACTTGAATCCAGGATGATCTCTTCTGGAGATCCTTAACTTAGTTACAAATCTGAAGACCCTTTCTCCAAATAAAATCACATTCACAAGTTCCAAGTCAACATGTCTTTTGGAGGGACACCATTCAACCCACTACCAAGTTCTGTTGCTGTCCTCCTTCCCCCCAAGGAAAGATTGACAAAACTGGCTGGAAAACAAGGGTATTTCCTCAATTAATCATATTTTAAGTCTCTTAAGGGAGCAGTTAGAAGGTTCCTAGGGTACAACAAAGGAATAGAACCATTTTGGAAATGGGTGCCTAGCCCCTATTGGATCTCATCCCTGTAGAAACTCAACCAGGCAAGATTCTTTCCATAGAATGGTTTTCTCTACCTAAATTCATTTTACCTCCATAGCTAAACCCCACAGACAGGTACAGGCTATAGGAAAATTATCTTCTGCCCAAGCACAAACCATCTGATGCCACGCTTTCATTTTTTAACAAGGAATTTTCTTTAAATTTTGGAATTTTAACAGAGGAATTTTGTTTAAATCTAAGTCTGTGGACTTATAGCCTTGGGTTTGTCTTACTATCATCCTGTAACAACATTTTTTTTTAAGATTTTATTTATTTATTTGAGAGAGAGAGAGCATGCGCCTGAGTAGGGGGAGGGGCAGAGGGAGAGGGAGAAGCAGATTCCTTGCTGAGCAGGGAGCCCAGTGCAACTCAGGGCTCAATCCCAGGACCTTGAGATCACGACCCGAACCGAAGTCAGGCGCTTAACTGACTGAGCCACCTGGGCGCCCCCTGTAACATTTCTATAATAACACCAGACACAGTTTTCTAGGTGTGTTTTAACTTTATTTAATAGGTCACCTCTGCTTGGTGACTTTTTCCTCATTAAAAATGAACTCTGTAACATAAGAACTATGAATACAGAGTTCTTCAGAAAAAGAATGATTTTCCTCCAAGGCATTTAGTAAAATAAAACATTTTCTTACAAGCTTGGCTATAACCCACAATACATGTTTATTATAAACCAGATTAGACTAAGAATGTGGGCCCTGAGTTTACCACCAAGAGACAATTGCAAATAGCCCTGAAAGCTATGATACTCACCATCATTTACCATGACCCAGCCACCCTATGCTTCCAGTTTGGTCTGCCTATGGTCACATCATCTTCTACGATTGTATCAATTGGCAGAATTATTTTTATAAAGATTAATACAAAGCCCTCAACCTTTCCACTGATTCTTTTTAAAACTTGCCCACATTGAAGTGAGGGTTTTGGCATCAACACTGAGACCAGTGTTGAAGACTGGATTGTTCATTTTAATGACACTGCCTAACTTCTTTTCTGCCTAATTTCGTTCTTTTTTAACATATATGTTTAATGCCAAATACTTCTATGTGGTTTATTACAAGAAGCAGTACTCACTTGACCCCAACATTTTCTTCCACAGAGGCAATAATTTCCAACTATTTTGGCTTTTTCTTTTAGCACTTAACTCCTATCTCTAAATAATATATTTTTAATGCTACTTGGTAATTTTTCAGCTTGAGCCACTTTAATGAATATCCTCTGTAGAACATGAGAATTTAGTTCCCTTTCATGCTTATACTTCTACCAAGCATAGACTTTTCCCTTTCTTTCATCCTTCCTACAGACATAAAACACAATTTCATTCAAATAAATATTCAGTATTTGCATTACTATGAGTATAAACACTATCTACACCTTAGCTATGATGCTCTTTTTCTTTTTATGTAACTTTCATTTTACCTATATTTAATAATCACCTCTTTTTAATTAACCTGGATTTCTATGTGCCTCTCAGACTCAACTTCTTGGCAGAAGTGCATTCTACCACATTCATCTTCTTGCTGTGCTCTGCGCTCCTGATCCAATCTGGACTGCTTATCTCTGGGCCTGCTGCCCAGCCATCATTATAACTCTCCCTTACCCCTCTTCCAGGGGATTTCCCTTCCCTCTCACTTGTGTTGGATCTCCTGAATCTCATCTTTTTCTCTTCCTCAGCTCATTTTCTCCTTTGGGAATAAGACATTCCTCCCTAGCTTCATCCAGGAGAGGCCAGGGAAAGAGACTGAGAAACAGAGGCCAATGACAAAGTAGGCCAGTCAGTTGAGGATGATGTTACAGAGAGAGAAGAGAAGTGTTTTATGAAGGAAATGAGGTGAAGAGGTAGAGTAAGATAAGAACCGGAAATATGTGTTGAAGAAGACAACACAGGCATCCCTGATGATTTGGGCAAAGGCAGTTTCTGTGGGTACAGGGCAGGAAACCTGACTGAAATGAGATGAAAGAAGAAATCAAGAAGTATAGGCATAGGCGGCTCTTTGGAGACTTTTTTCTGGCAAGGGAAGCAGAGAGATGGGGCGGTATGCCGTGGGGAATATGTAGTCGAGAGCGCTTTCCATCATTAAAGAAACGACAGTATGCTGAATGCTGCCGGAACTGACCTGACAGAGTGGGAGAGGCTGAGATGCAGGAAAGAGGGTTGTCTCCAAGGAATCTTCTAGCTCATGGTCTCTGTCCCTCTCTGGTCAAACTTACCTTTCTTTGATGATTTATTTTCTTATTTTTCTCATTGTTCCAAATTAATGATGAGTGTAACATGTAATAGATTTCTCAAAATCTAAGGTCATTTTTCAAATTCAACACAAGATTTCATTTTTGTTTTTTTCTGTCGCTTGTGTGGCTCTGAACTGGAAAAAAATTCCCGATCCACTGAGAAGTTATTTATCTTTAGGATAAAGTTTTGATGCCACTTAAAAATTGTTTGAACTTGGGCAACTTACAGAAGCTCTTTTTGCTACAGCTTCATGAAAATGGGTTTAATAGTAACAGCCACTCCACAAAACATTTTAAGGATTAAATAAAACACTAGTAAAGCACAACAAATAATGTCTGATACACATTAAAGACTCCATAAATGTGTGGTTATTGTTTTCATCATCACCTTTATCTTCAACTTTGTCATCATCATCATTTGAGGCTGAAAGGACAGGAGAAAGAATAACTCCAAATAAATGCTATTTTGCCTAAAACCTGGCCCCTTAGGTGGAGGTAGGGTCACACTGTCACATTAATTTGACCTATCATGTAAATACACGCACATACACACGCACACACAGGATGCTTATGTGTGGCACAAACTGATGTTAAAATGTTACTTTTTTTTAGAATGTTACTTTTTTTTTTTACAATGGGGTTTTCATTTTAAATGGCTAAGCCAAATATAATATTCTATAAAAAAATTTATTAGCTATTTTTGAAATCTATATACATTTTGCATTTGCAATAAAAATTAACTTTTGAGTTTATTATTTTCAATTATAGCTGAAGAAAATAGCAAAACCAAGCTGGTCTCTCCTGCAGTTGTGGATCCTTTGCTGACTTTGTAGAACACTTACTTGCCATATCTATGTATTTTGCCTGCCCGTACGAGTTTATTTCAGGATGCTTTCTCAGGCTCCCAACCCTGTTCTATGGTTTACTGCAATTCTATCTCCTGCCACAGCACTTCATTTTTTCATAATAAACAAAAAAGATCAATTAAGAAATGCTAATTAACAACAACAGACAATTTAATGTTTGAAAATGTGAGAGAAGAATAGTTTGAACAAAATATAGGATGTAGGATATTCAGTGACTTCTATTTAAACATGACTTAAAAAAAAGCACAAAGGATGGAATTTTGTTCTGGCAATATGGGAACATTGCCATAAACAAAAAAACTAAAACAAAGACATAAGCTAAGCGATAAGCACCTGATTCCCAGTCAAACAGAATCCTAACAGATTTGTTTCCCAAATGGTCAATGCACCACATCAGCAGTACCAGTAAATTAAAATAAATTTAATTTCCTTATTCACAAAAAGTGATTTTAAATAATCTATCTCCAGACTATTGTGGAGTGTTTACTTAAACACCCCATTAAGGACATCAAATACAAAAATGGTTGAGTTCTTCTATGACAATGATGAAAATGACAGAGCCAATTAGAGTATCTGCATATCAAAGATTAAACAGGAAAAGAATCTTAGGGGCACCTGGCGGGCTCAGTCGGTAGAGCATGTGACTCTTGATCTCGGGATCAAGAGTTTGAGCCCCATGTTGGGTGTAGAGATTACTAAAAAATAAATAAACTTAAAAAAAGAAATATGAAGTTATTTTAAAAAAAGAAAGAAAGGAAAGAATCTTAGAAATAACCTCACCCTAATCTCTTAAATTACACAGAGGAAAAGTGAGTGTCAAGAATTTTGAAGGGTATGAGATTTTGCCCTGCTTACAAGTGAATGCATTAGCCTGCCCACAGTTTCATAGATGCTGGCAAAAGATACAAGACCCCTGGGTCTGAGACAAAGGACTTCAGTATCCAGGCACAGCAGGCAATATGAGCTTCATGTCTAAATTCATTCCCATTGCTTTCCAAGTCCCATCAAGGTGATGAACTCTGGTGGATGCTGCACGTGCAGTGGATTTGTGTCATAGCTAAGGAACCTTGAGTTTAGGAAACCCTCAATCTTATAGGGAGGATGCTAGCAAACCTGCCTAGTATTTTCCATGAAGGAAAAACTATTTTATCACCCCTATCAGGAAGCAAATCTGTCATCTGCCCTGGAGGGAGACATTAGCTCTACAAACATCTGTGCAAACAGAACAGATGCCTCTTACTCAGAAGATGTGCAGAAACATGAGGAGACACATGTTGAACTGTCCTTCAACACTTTAGGGAGGAGGAAGAGATTATTTAAGATCACCAACTGAAGTGCTGAGTTCTTAATGAGTGCAATAAAATATGGGAGAAATATATTATTTCCTATTTAATTGCTAGGTGGACACACCCTAAAGTGACAACTAATGAGTTTTCCTCTGCTCTCTTGGAATGCAGGAAGGACTGTGACTTGGTTTTAAGCAAAAACTACATGCCAAAGGTGTTAGGATATTATCCCATGACTAGGTTCCTCATCTATCTATTATCTATCTATATCTTAGGAGACCTATGGCATACAGATAGGTGGGTATATAGATAAATCACTAAGATCATATGATCTCTTTGCAGACCAAGACTAAGACCTGCTGGCCTTGAAGAAGCAAACAGTCCTATTGTGACAGCTTGTGGAATAGCAGGAAATTTGGGGTGTCCTCTTGGACCTAACAACCAATAACAAGCCAGGTCCTCAGTCACAGAGCCACAAGGATTAGAATTCTGCCAACAGCCTAAATGAGTTTGGAAGCAGATACTTCCCTATTTGAGCCCCCAGGGAAGAATGCAGCCTAATCAACATTTTGATTGCAGCCCTTTGAAACTCCGAACAGAAGACCCTGAGCTAAGCCGTGCCAAGACTCCTGACCTAGAGAAACTATAGGCTAACAAATATGTGCTGTTTTAAGCTGGTGAAGTTGTAGTAATTTGTTTATGCAGCAATAGAAAACTAATGCAATAGCTCAGCACAGACCAGAATTTAATCTGCTGAACATCTGACGCTACTTAGATCATTCCTTAGATTTTCTAAGTCATTTCTACAAACAAATCTGGTTGGTTGGTTGTTTTTGCTTCACAGTCATCCCATCCAGAATAGAACCAAGGTTAATAAGCTTTCAGGGGATTCCCTATTTCCTTTGGTGAAACCTCATTAATTATCCCAATCCACAGAGTCTCTCTTTATTGAACCTATGATTAGTATATTACTACAAAATTTAGCATTTGATTGTTCTTAACAATTGCATTGTTTTTCCAGCAGGATGTGGGTCCTCTATTTGTCTTACAGATTTTTATATTTCCCACAGTATTTGCAATAGTGTCAGGCAAAAAGGGAGAAGCTTGTTAAGTATCTGTTGATAGATGAACATGATGTGGTTTTTCAGAAGTTCCTGCGAACAACTGATCGGCTTGGATACTACAGAATTTACCTACTCAATATAAAATTACCACACACACCCCAACCCCCATCTGTCCTGAGTTGTTCTGACTCATCTCCAAAGCCCAAAACTAAAGAAACCTCTAGAAAAAATGAGATGTCAAAATCACTTTCTGGGTTAGTTCTATTTTCAGTTACTATGTGGCATAATTTATCCCTATGTCAGAGGGCACATCCATTTCAATACTAAGGATCAGTCCTTATACATACATTAAAATCAGAATTTCAACACACATGCTCCAAAAAAAAAAAAAAAAAAAGTAATGGATAATTGGATGATCACAAAAACGAGGAGAAAAGAAATTACAAAGATACTTCTAAAACTACAGAATTGATTGTAAATGAATGAATGAATGAATGAATAAACATGTGTCTAGGCCAGTCACTTCTAATCCATAAAACTCTCTGCAGTGGCAAGCAGCCAACATTCTTGGGATGATGTACCATAAAAATTTTGCATCGTAAACCTTTCATGTTTTACTTCAAACTAAAATATACCTGACAAGATAAAATAGCAGATAGTGTCAGATTTGGCTTTATGCCTTAAGAAAGAACTGATTAGGCCAAAAAGATCGGTAGTGATTGCTATGACTCTGTATGCTCGTCCATTTTCTACAGTGAGTGGGAGGGGACAAACCCAAACATTTGTAAAAATCTATTCATTAAAAACAACAACACACATTCCTAACCTAAAAATAAGGTGCTATAGGTATATTTTTTGCCCTTTCCGTATTTGAGGAGCAGTCTCTCTCTGTCTCTCTTGCCCTCTAACCCCCCCTTCTCTCTCTCTCTCTCTCTTTCGCGCACACACACACACACTTTGAAATTTCTGCTTATCTCTTATTTACATGGAAATGTCAATAATTGTAAAATTATTGAACAAATCATCTGCCATTGTGGCCTTAAATCAGTAGCTTCCTTTTGAAAATAACTTTGTTTAAAAAAAAAAGAAAGGGCGCCTGGGTGGCTCAGTCGGTTAAGTGACTGCCTTCGGCTCAGGTCATGATCCTAGAGTCCCGTGATCGAGTCCCACATCGGGCTCCCTGCTCAGCGGGGAGTCTGCTTCTCCCTCTGATCCTCCCCCCTCTCATGTGCTCTCTCTCATTCTCTCTCTCTCAAATAAATAAATAAAATTAAAAAAAAAAAAAGAAAGAAAAGAACTTTGTTAAAACAACTGTTATAATTCTAAATGATAAAGTTTAAGTGTACAGATAGTGATAATGTTAATGAACTAGTTTTATTATTGTTGTTATTCACATTTCTTTAGATGAATCACCTTTCCTTTCCATGAAATTGCTTGAATTTCAGTTTCTTAGATGGCTTTTAAATAGTTTTAATTGATCCTGACTTGCTGCTGGGCCTTATTTTTCAGTCTATACTAAAAGCAGTATTTTAAAATAGAATTTCAAAACAGTATCAAAACAACCACTTCCCTTATGAAGAATACATCAGACAATTATTTAGTGCCTTGCTCATATTTTGTGCTCAGCATATATTTGGAGAATTGACAATAGCAAACAACAAAACAAACTGGGAGAGTTCATTACAAACAGAACTATCCTGCAAATAATGCTAAGGAAAAATTTTCAGACCGAACAGCAATGACACCAGATCGAAACTTAGTACTACAAGATACAATGAAGAACACTGGAAATACTCTTTTTAAAAAGACAACACATTGTTTAATGCAAATATTATACTACTATATATGGGGGATTATAACATATAGATTTGAAATATATGACAGTAATACCTCAAAGTTTGGCGGGGTAAGTGGAAATATAGTTATATGGTTCTTTTACGTAACTTAGTAGAAGTTATGTATTCATTCAAGGTAGACTATCACAAGTTATAGATACATAACGTAAACCCTAAACAACTATAAAATATAAAATAGAAATAAGTATTTAGACAGTCAATAGGAAAAAGAGGGTGATGTTAGCAAATTGGCAATATAGGAATTTCTAGTGCTTGTCTCCTCCCAGAAACATCAATTTAAACAGCTATATAGTAAGAAATATACTAATCTTACACAAACTCAGAAAAATAGAGGAAGATGGAACCTGTCCCAAATCATTTTATGAGGCCAACATAATGCTCCCATAAACATAGGCACAAAAAATCCTGTATAAATTATAAGCAAATTCAAATCAGCAATATATAAAAAGGATAATATATCATGACCAAACTGGAGTTATCTCAAGAATACAAGGAAGATTTAACACTTAAAAATCAAAACAACAAAAAAAGGATAAAATTATTACCTCAATAGATGTAGAAAAAATAGTTGACAAAATTCAACACTCATGGGGCGCCTGGGTGGCTCAGTCGTTAAGCGTCTGCCTTCGGCTCAGGTCATGATTCCAGGGTCCTGGGATTGAGCCCCATATCGGGCTCCCTGCTCAGTGGGAGGCCTGCTTCTCCCTCTCCCGCTCCCCCTGCTTGTGTTCCCTCTCTCTCTGTGTCTCTCTCTGTGAAATATATAAATAAAATCTTAAAAAAAAAAAAAATTCAACACTCATGATGAAAAAGCAAAAACAAAACCTCTAAGCAATGGGGCGCCCGGGTGGTTCAGTCATTAAGCGTCTGCCTTCAGCTTGGGTCATGATCCCAGGGTCCTGGTATCGAACCCCACGGTCCTGGGATCAAGCCCCACATCGGGCTCCCTACTCAGTGGGAAGCCTGCTTCTCCCTCTCCCACTCCTCCTGCTTGTGTTCCCTCTCTCGCTGTCTCTCTCTCTGTGTCAAATGAATGAATGAATGAATGAATGAATGAATGAATGAATAAATAAATAAATAATAAACCAAAAACCTCTAAGCAAAGTGATAATAGAAGGAAACACTCTAAATTTGGTATCAACAACCCCAATTTATTATCTCACAGTTTTGGAAGTCAGAAGTCCAAAACGGGTCCCACTGGACTAAAACCATGGTGTCAGAAGGACTGAGTTCCTTCCTTAAAGCTCTAGAGGGGAATCCTTTTATTTGCCTTTTCCAGATTCTAGAGGCTGCCTCCATTCCTTGGTTTGTGGCTCTCTTCCGTCCTCAACCAGCGATGACTGGTCAAGTCTTTCTCATTTTGCAACACTCTGACTCTGCCTCTCTCTTCCACATATAAGGAACCCCTGTGATTACACTGGGCTAACATAGTTAATCCAGGATAATCTCCTTAATTTAAGGTCAACTGATGAGCAACCTTAATTCTACCTGCTACCTTAATTCCTGAGCATTAGGACATGGACATCTTTGGGGAGCCATTATTCTGCCTACCACAATCTATACCTCCACAGACTATCAACCCACCCCAGGATTATTTCAGAGAAATCCCACACATCATCACATCATCTCACTCACAGCTATTTCAGTATTTTTAAAAATTTTTTAGTTTATTTATTTAAGTATTCTCTACACCCAATGTGAGGCTTGAACTCATGATCCGGAGATCAAGAGCCACACGTTCTTCTGACAGAGCTAGCCAAGCACCCCTCAGTACATATTTTTAAAACATGAGAATTCGTCAAAAAACAATCACACCTAAAAATAGTAATAATCTCTTAACATAATCAAGTATCCAGTAATTAGATTTCCCTTATTCTATCATGATTTTTTGTTTGTTTGAAAGAAAATTCAAATAAGATTCATAGCTTGCATTGAATAATTTTCTATTAAAAAGATAATATTTCTGAGGATCCCTAATATTACTTTAAATCATTTTAATTATACTCTTGGTTAAATACATACAAACATGAAAGCAGATATAAATTCTTCAAGTGTATGACTCTCATCTATCTATAAAATAAAAAAATATTCTTGAAACAAACCTGTGTACCCAATTTTTTTTAAAGATTTTTTATTTATTTATTTGAGAGAGAGCACATGAGAGGGGGGAGGGTCAGAGGGAGAAGCAGACTCCCTGCTGAGCAGGGAGCCCGATGCGGGACTCGATCCAGGGACTCCAGGATCATGACCTGAGCCGAAGGCAGTCGCTTAACCAACTGAGCCACCCAGGCGCCCCTGTGTACCCAATTTGAGAAACATTGTTCCTATAGCATTGGCCGCACTGCTCATTTTGAAATTAGTTGTATCATGACCTGTGAGAGCTCTTCATTATTGCCTAAAGCTGTTGCTTAATTTCATCATTTAATTACCATTCCTCAGCACACACCCCGGTCACCTGCTATTTGCCAGGCACTTTTCCCAGGTAGGGAGAAAACACAAAGGTGAACAAAACTTGGTCAATTGCTCACAATGAATTTTCAAAAGATAATGCATTATCAGAACAACTGGAACATAAGCTCAGTGAAGATGTGAACCACGTATTATGCATCTTTATATTCCCCAAGGAGCCTAACAGAGTGCTTTTCGTTTTACAAAGTCAGTAATCGATGTTCAATAATTGATTAGACTTGAAAGCCTTTCTTTTACTTGCTCAGTTACGTTTGACAGGCAGACTCAACTCTATGTCTCTTTTCTGCTTCAGAATGAAGAAGTGGTGAATGTGTGTGTGTTTGTGTGTTGGCAATTCTGGTGAAGAAAGGGATGCTTGGTGGTAGTGACACTGTGACAGCCACTGTGGTAATTTGAAGGCAAACAAGTCATAAAGCTGACTCCGCTGGGTGCAGATCCTTACTAGTCCGTGTAATAGATGGATAACTATTATGGGTCAACAGTGATGGATGGAATTTGCTCAGAATAGCACAACACATTCAGCTCTTTGGGGACCATGAACATTTATCACTGATGATTAATCCTTTCAGGAGGTTAACGGAGCTCTTTTCTTGCATTCTTTGTTCTTTGTGTATCAGGCCCACAGCCCTGCTCATTCGGGGAATGTTTACTTTCTGGGACTACGCTATGCATATGGGTCCTAAGTATTTAATCAGGGGACTCCATGGGAGATTTGTCCCAGCTCCCCGCACTGTCTCACAACCTATTTTCCAGTGTGTGCCTGGTCCTTATAATTTCTCCTACTGGAGACATTCTTTGGCTTGTGTCATCTGATAATACATAACTCTTTAAAAAATTCACTATGAGCAATTAGCCAACTTTTATTCATGTGATACAAATTTCAATATAATACCTAAAAGAGGTTAGACGTTAATAGACATTCACATATTTTAAAGCAAGAGATTCATATATTCATTCTCAAAGGGCAAAAACCTCAGGAAGGATATAGGCAGGGAGTGCAGATGAGTTTTGAAACACGTGGCACGGGCGCCTGGGTGGCTCAGTCGGTTAAGCGACTGCCTTCGGCTCAGGTCATGATCCTGGAGTCCCGGGATCGAGTACCGCATCGGGCTCCCTGCTCGGCGGGGAGTCTGCTTCTCCCTCTGACCCTCCTCCCTCTCATGCTCTCTCTATCTCATTCTCTCTGTCTCAAATAAATAAATAAAATCTTAAAAAAAAAAAAAAGAAACACGTGGCACATAACTGCTATTGTCCAAGAGGGTGGGTAAAATTTGGCGGCCTTGAGGAGCATGGAACTATAAGGAGACTAAAAACAGAGTTATATCGCAATTACAAAAATCTGGGGTGTTTAATTATTCATGTTTGTATTCATCCTTGACTATAGTATAAGTCCCTTAAGGGTGGAGACCAGATTGTACACATCTTTGCATCCCAGCCATAGAACTCAAAACGTGTGCTTCAGAAACCAACACCATCGCCATCACCTGGGAATATATTAGAAATGCAGAATTTGGAACACTTGGGTGATTCGGCTTAGGTCATTATCTCAGGGTCCCAGGCTCAAGACCCACTTGAGCACCCCCTCAGGCTCCCCGCTCAGTGGGGAGTCCGTTTCTCGCTCTCCCACTGCCCATCCCCCTGCCTATGTGCATGCGCTCTCTCTCAAAGAAAAAAATACAGAATCACAGGCTCCATCCTAGACATACTGAATCAGAATCTACATTTAAACAAACTTTCAAGTGCTTTCAAGGTGCATTAAAGTTTAAGAAACAATGCTCTATAGCACTAGCATAGTGCCATATGCACAATAAGATTCAATACCTGTGTTAACCTCGAACACAAAGACTTGATAAACTGTAACTCTATCAGGTGTGTAGGTCTGAGAGACAAAACATTTAACAGTTCGAGAGAGAACGATGACAGGCAGGCACTATAAATAGTGTGCACATATCAAGAATGCTGTACTTTTCTGTGAACCCACCATAATTAAATGCCCCCAAAATGGGATATTCTAGCATACCTGTCTTCAAAATGACGTGTTTGCCCCCTGGATGTTTGCAAAATAGTCCTATGGCATATAGGGAGAGTATATTAGAACTTCTGTTCACATTTTTTAAAGGAGCTATATTAATATTTAATATTCAGGTTGAGGGCATCTGGCTGGCTCAGTCATTAAGCGTCTGCCTTCGGCTTAGGTCATGATCCCAGGATCCCTGGGCTCCCTGCTCTGCGGGAAGCCTGCTTCTCCCTCTCCCACTCCCCCTGCTTGTGTTCCTGCTCTCGCTAGCTCTCTCTCTCTTCTGTCAAATAAATAAATAAAATCTTAAAAAAAAAAAATATTCAGGTTGACACCAGTACCTACACTCAGTCTGTATGCCAAAAATTACATGAGATAGAAGCAGTACTGTTAGCTTATTGAAACCTGCAGTTTATGTGTGCCTTGCTAAGTGACTGTAACTAAATGGCCAAAGAACTTTAAAAGATTCCTTTAAGAGAAATGCAGATTGAAGATAATCCAAATACAAGGAAAGCAATGACGAAAACAGCAGAGCAGAGTGCTGCAGGCTCTTTGTCAACCACACTCAAGACAAAAACAGTGACAATAAAATCAAGTTTGACCTGAAGTCAGCTCAAAATCCTTAAACTTTTTTTTTTTTTAAGATTTTATTTATTTATTTGACAGAGAGAGACACAGTGAGAGAGGGAACACAAGCAGGGGGAGTGGGAGAGGGAGAAGCAGGCTTCCCACTGAGCAGGGAGCCTGATGCAGGGGTCGATCCCAGGACCCTGGGATCATGACCTGAGCTGAAGGCAGACGCTTAACAACTGACCCACCCAGGTACCCCAAAATCCTTAAACTTTTTAACAGCTTTATTGAGGTATAATTAATATACAAAGAACTGCACATATTTGGTATGTGCAATTTATTTACCATTCTTCTTTACTAAATATATTTTAAAATAATTTTTATTATTTAGAGATCCCCGGGGTGCCTGGGTGGCTCAGTCGGTTAAGCATCTGCCTTCGGTTCAGGTCATGATCTCAGGGTTCTGGGATGGAGCCCCGCATCAGGTTCCCTGCTTAGCGGGGAGTCTGCTTTTCCCTCTCCCTCTGTCTGCTGCTCCCCCTGCTAGTGCTCTCTCTCTGTGTCAAATAAATAAATAAAATCTTTTTAAAAATAAATAAAAAAAATAAAAGTTTCCCCCCAAACTCCACTATCACTCATGATGAGCTTTCCCTAAGAGTACATTTTCATCTCTGCATACTATGCTTTGTGAGACAGGCCCTCCAGCAAGAACAGCTGATATGCTGAGATCTGAGGATATACTCAGTAAAACAAAACAAAACACACACAAAAAAAACACAAGGAGAACAGTACATGAGTTAGATTTTATAGAAGAAAGAAACCCACAATTTTTTTTCCATTTTAAACACATCACCATGAAATTTCCCAATACTGGAGTCAAAGAAAAGGACCTACAATATTTTAGAGAACGGGAAAACACATATTTAAGGATCGGGAATTAAAGTAGTTTTAGATCTCTCAACAGCAACACTGGAAGCAAGAAGACAATGAAGAAAGGACTTCCCCATTCTGAAGACACATTATTTTTATTTTAGAATTCTCTATCCAACCTAACTATTAATTAGCCTAAGGATAAAATACAGACATTTTCAGACATGAAATTGAAAAGAAAGATACTTCCCAAAAAGCTCTTTCTCAGGAAGCTATAGGTAAGCTTAATTAATAAAGGCATAAACCAAAAAAAGAAAAAGATATGGAGTCCAGAAGACAAAGATCAAAACTAGGAGCAAGGAAAGATGAGGATAAAAGAAAACTCTGAATAAGAGTTTTCCCTGTCCATCCTAGGTGGAGAGGGAGAACACTCTTGTGCGGGGCAGGCGGAAAGAGTCTGGGAGACACTTCCACAAAGATCAGATTGACAACCATCCTGATGTGAGAGATCAGATTAAAAGACTAGCAGAGGGCTGCCTGGGTGGCTCAGTCGGTTAAGTATCTGCCTTTGGCTCCAGTCATGATCCCAGAGTCCTGGATCAAACCCCGCATCAGGCTCTCTGCTCAGGGGGAGCCTGCTTCTCTCTCACCCTCTGCCTCTCCTTTGGCTTGTGCTCTCAATCACTCTCTCTCAAAAAAAAATAAATAAATAAAATCTTAAAAAAAAAAAAAAAAGAGGGACACCTGGGTGGCTCAGTCAGTTAAGCGTCTGCTTTTGGCTCAGGTCATGATCCCAGGGTCCTGGGATTGAGTCCCTCATCGGGCTCCCTCCTCCGTGGGGAGTCTGCTTTTCCCTCTCCCTCTGCCTGCCACTCCCCCTGCTTGTGCTCTTTCTCTCTCTGACAAATAAAAAATAAAAATTAAAAAAAAAAGAGAGAGAGAGAGGGAGAGACTCCAGCAGATTGACAGTGGTTGGGGTTAGTGATTAATAATAGGTAACACTTATGGTGTGTTTACTTTGTAGGCAGACACTCCTCTAATACTTTGTACATGAACTTTATGCAACAGATGTATCTATTGCCCCTCTTTCACAGATAAGAAAGATGCAAAACTGATTAACTAGCTAGCTCAAAGTCACACAGCTAGTAAGAAGCAGCACTGGGACTGAAACCCAGGCAATCTGATTCTAGAGACTTCTTTTAGCCTAATTCATACTGACTCCCTAAGGGCACAGAAATGCCACCAATTAAGAAAAACAAGAAAAACCAACTTCAGGAAAAATCAAAAACAGCATAAGGATGGAAAAATGATTATAGTTTTCTATATGATTGTGCTGTGAATGGCATTTTTATAGTCATAATAATATGAATATTAAATATTAATCTAATCCATGTTATGATAGTGATATTTAAAATAATGGGAGATTTAGGAGGTGCTCATGCCTAGTGGAAACAGGGAGAAAGGGAGGGGAGCTAAAACTTTATCTTTCATAGTAGAAAGCCAAGAAAAGTCTAATGTGAACAATACAAGCATATTAATTAGCAATATGGAGGCTAAAATCCAAGAGTTAAAGCATTTGAAAGTATTGGCCTCTAAGAAAAGGAAAATGGAGTAAAAGGACTAGAGACATCAGTTTATCTCAGCAAGTTTTTTGGAACTGATTGATTCTTCACTCTATGAAATTAAACTATGTGTGTACATTTAAACTATATAAATGGTGGCACCAGGATGGCACAGGCAGTTGGGCGTCCATCTCCTGGGTTCGGCTCAGGTCATGATCTCATCAGGGTTGTGGGATCAAGCCCTGAGAAGGGCTCCATGCGCAGCATGTAGTCTGCTTAAAAAGACTCTCCCTCTCCCTCTGCCCCCCTCAAATAAATAATTAAATCTCAAAAAAACCCTATATAGATGTAAAATTAAAATTGCAGAAGAAAAAAACAGGAAGTAACACATTTTTTTAAAAAGTATTTTATCGGGGCGCCTAGGTGGCTCAGTTGGTTAAGCGACTGCCTTCAGCTCAGGTCATGATCCTGGAGTCCCTGGATCGAGTCCCGCATCAGGATCCCTGCTCAGTGGGGAGTCTGCTTCTCTCTCTGACCCTAACCCCTCTCATGTGCTCTCTCTCATTCTCTCTCTCTCAAATAAATAAATAAAAATCTTTAAAAAAAAAAATAAAATAAAATATTTTATTTGTCAGAGAGAGAGAGAGAGAACACAAGCAGGGGGAGAGGGAGGCAGAGGGAGAAGCAGGCTCCCCGCTGAGCAGAGAGCCCGATGCAGGGCTCGATCCCAGGACCCTGGGATCATGACCTGAGCGGAGGGCAGACGCCCAACAACTGAGCCACCCAGGCATCCCCACATTTTATTTAAGATTTTATTTATTTATTTGAGAGAGAAAGAAAGCAAGAGAGATCACAGCAGGAGAGGGAGAAGTAGACTTGAGTCTGAGCGGAGAGCCTGATGCAGGGCTTGATCCCAGGACCCCGAGATCATGACCCAAGCTGAAGGCAGACACTTAACCAACTGAACCACCAAGGCACCCCGAAGTAACATATTTTAAGGAAAGAGAGGAATCCTCTACATTTTCTTCCACTTCTGTTCTGTCCTTTTCCTTGAAGGAGTTTAGGACATGCTACCTCAAAATATGCCACTTTGGCATATTGATTATTTTGAGCTGAAGGCATTTGAGAAACCACAGATGCAGAAAGGGCTCATGACCTACCCTTTTCTATCTAAAAACAGGCCATAAAATTTCCTACAGGAAAGATGCCCTCCCTGTACCGGGAGGTTCTTACCACCAGAGCCTGGGAACTAATGGGTCTTACAAACAAACTTACTAAAATAACCCTCATCTTCCACTAGGTTTGCCTCTCCCATATATCTCATAATCACTTCTCCCAGTTTACTGTCCCCAGCCCAAACTCCCTTGTCTTGGCATTTCCTCACAAATGTATCCTCTCTTTGTCTAAAAGGTATGGAAGCTTCCTTCAGGTCTTCACTCCCTTACAAAGACCCCCACGGACATGTAAAAATGTAATAAAATATATGCTTTTCGGGGCGCCTGAGTGGCTCAGTTGGTTAAACGACTGCCTTCGGCTCAGGTCATGATCCTGGAGTCCCGGGATCGAGTCCCACATCAGGCTCCCTGCTCGGCAGGGAGTCTGCTTCTCCCTCTGACCCTCCTCCCTCTCATGCTCTCTGTCTCTCATTCTCTCTGTCTCAAATAAATAAATAAAATCTTAAAAAAAAAAAAAAATATATATATATATATATATATGCTTTTCTCCTGTTAATCTGTATTGTGTCAGCCTAATTGTTAGGCCCAGCCAGAGACCCTAAGAGGAGAATTTTTCCTCCTCCACATCCTCACGGATATATGTGCTGGTTCAGTTGTTTGGGACACAGAAACTGAGACTGAGTTAGGAGCACAAATGGTTATCGGGAGGAAACCTGTGAAAAGAGTGGAGAACACAGGATTGGGCAGAGGGAACCTGCCACACAGACCTGACAAATCTCCCCTCAGCCAAGTGCGGGGGCTCTGGAGCAAGGATCAAGAGGAGTCCGACACTGGGGGACGTGGCCTGGCCCTTGTTCCACCGCCTTGTCATTAATGGGGGCACTGGAAAAGGGAATGACTTCGGCTTGGACACCTAGCAGAGGCGGTCAGCTAACCTCTCTCCTTATAGCTGGACAGTGCGTCCTTTCTTGAAAGAAGACTTGAGCTGTACCTCTCAGTGTTGGCCATCTATTTCTTTATAAAACACAGTTGCAGCCGCACCACACAGGAACTGCTTGCTGTCATTTTCCCACTTAACTATTGTCTTTTTTTAAGGATTTTATTTATTTATTTGTCAGAGAGAGAGAACATGCGCACAAGCGGGGGGGAGGGGCAGAGAGAGAGGGAGACGCAGGCTCCCCGCCGAGCAGGGAGCCCGATGCGGGACTCGATCCCAGGACCCTGGGACCATGACCTGAGCCGAAGGCAGACGTTTAACCGACTGAGCCACCCAGGAGCCCCTCACTTAACTATTTTCTATCCTGTATTTCCATCTTATTTAATATTAATGAAAATATTATTATGTTAAAATTATTTTGATATTAAATTCATATGTGTATGTAATCTCAAGCCAATATAAAGGGACAAAGTGAAAACTAAGTCCCTAGGCCAGATTCTAGTTAGGCTAAACTCCCTTGCTACAGGAACCACAATTCCCAGTTTCTTACATATTCTTTGAGAGCTGGCCTATAGAGTAAATGAGTTAACACATGTGCTTAGAACATTGCCTAATTCACCAAATGCCGTGTAAGTTTTTGCTAATGGTAACAGGAATAGCAGTGGAGGTGGCATGGCAATCAGGTGGGCAGCACGGTGTATATTTGTTTCCCTTACTCTTTCTTAATGGCAGCAGGGTATTTTCATTTCAGTGTGTAATATAATTTTTTAAACATTCGCCTTACAGAGGGAACAACAAATAACAAAAGTTACTATAGTTACCCTAATCTCTTAAACTAATAAAATAAACAAATACAGAAATTAGATGTGTGAAAAAACAAACTCGAGGGTGCCTGGGTGGCTCAGTCGGTTAAGAAACTGATGATGTAATGTATGGTGATTAACATAACAATAAAAAATCAAAATTACATTTACAAAAAAAAAAGATAGTAGGAAGGGAAAAATGAAGGGGGGTAATTGGAGGGGGAGACGAACCATGAGAGACTATGGACTCTGAGAAACTGAGGGTTCTGGCGGGGAGATGGGTTAGCCTGGTGATGGGTATTAAGGAGGGCACGTACTGCATGGAGCACTGGGTGTTATTCACAAACAATGAATCATGGAACACTACATCAAAAACTAATGATGTAATGCATGGTGATTAACATAACATAATAAGGGGCGCCTGGGTGGCTCAGTCGGTTAAGTGACTGCCTTCGGCTCAGGTCATGATCCTGGAGTCCCTGGATCGAGTCCCGCATCAGGCTCCCTGCTCGGCAGGGAGTCTGCTTCTCCTTCTGACCCTAACCCCTCTCATGTGCTCTCTCATTCTCTCTCTCTCAAATAAATAAATAAATTCTTTAAAAAAAAAATAAATAACATAATAAAATTTTTAAAAATGCAAAAAAAAAAGATGGTGGCATCAATATTACCTTTGTATCTAGTACACACGAAATTGCAGAGGTATCTAAATTTCGGTCACTTATCTCACAGATATGCCCTTTTCCAGCACCGTTTCCAAGAGAAATAACTCTGGATCCACAGTGCCTCAGTGTTTTGTTTTTTTTTTTCTTTTGTTGTGTTCTTTTTTTTTTAAAAATAATCTCTATGCCCAATGTGGGGTTTGAACTCACAACCCCAAGATTAAGAGTCACGTGCTCTACCAATTAAGCCAGCCAAGGGCCCACCTTGGGGTTTGATTTGTGGCTCTGACATTCATAGTTGAGTGACCTAAGGTAAATTACTTAACTTCTCTGAGTTTCAGTTTCTTCCTTATCAGTAAAATGGGGGGATGTGAAGGACTACATGACTGTTGTTATTAGTAATGGTGTATCTTATTTTCTGATTTAATCTAGTTCTAGTTAGTGAACATTTTTTTGCTCAGTTATGATTAAAACAATTTTGTTTAAAAAAGAACCATATTGGGGGCGCCTGAGTGGCTCAGTCGGTTAAGCGGCTGCCTTCGGCTCAGGTCATGATCCCAGGGTCCTGGGATCGAGTCCCACATCGGGCTCCCTGCTCGGCGGAGAGCCTGCTTCTCCCTCTCCCTCTGTCTGCCACTCTGCCTACTTGTGCTCTCTCTCTCTCTCAAAAAAAAAAAAAAAAAAAGAACCATATTGGGGCACCTCGGTGGCTTGGTCAGTTAAGGTTTCTTAGTAGACCTGACAAGAGAATAACTTGAAAGCAGTACACAGTATTTCCCAGAGGAAATCAGACCACTGGTACTTTAAAAATGATTAATAATGTTAATGAGTGTTTAGCATTCTTGAAACGATAGCTTAATTGACTACCTAGTCCTAGGGGACTAAAAGTGCAATGTAAGAATGGAATTCTGGCTTTACTTGAGTCAACTTTTGAAGCCAAGAAAATTAAACAAGATAGGAATCCATGTGTTTCAAAGACATTTGAATAGGGTCCCTTTTAAAAAGTCATCAAGTGGGGTGCCCGGGTGGCTCAGTCGTTAAGCGTCTGCCTTCGGCTCGGGTCATGATCCTAGAGTCCTGGGATCGAGCCCCACATCGGGCTCCCTGCTCAGCAGGAAACCTGCTTCTCCCTCTCCCACTCCCCCTGCTTGTGTTCCCTCTCTTGCTGTGTATCTCTGTCAAATAAATAAATAAAGTCTTTAAAAAAAAAAAAAGTCATCAAGAGCCACGGGGGCATAGTGGGGTTAGGAGGGGAAAACAAAGCCCTATAACTTATGTTGGGGCTGCATCATTGCTTTAAGCACCCTGCATTTGCTTGTAGACTGAAACTCTGGCTTAGAGAAGTTAGGCTATCCCTAAATTTCAGGAAGCACATGTAACCTAATAGCCGCTTACCCAATAGGGGTCGCTCCTGAAATAGAATGATTTACAGTGGAATAATCACTTGGGGAAAATAGTACTGTTGGCAGAAATAGCTGATGGAACCATATACTCATGTGGTTTTTAGATAAGAAAGTCCTAATTCTTTAGATGCATTATCAAAATTATCAGTGAAGGGGTAATTGGACCTGCAGACTCCTTTTGTAGAATTCTTTAAGGAACATAAATTACAGATATTAGCATCTTGGTTGGACACCAAGGAGTATAACAATACAATCACTGCCTTGAGGAAAACTTATTGAAAAGACAAGTGATACTCCTAATGCAAAGTTAAATTACAACAAAAGCAGGATGTCAATAAAAATTCAGAGAACAAGAGACAAATTCTACTCCAGAAACCAATATTGCACTGTATGTTAACTAACAAAATAAAAAAAAAAAATTAATCAATTAATAAAAAAAGAAAACAAGAAACAGTTCTCAACTCTTATGTGTGGAGGGCATTGCTGTTTGGTCTTTTTACTGGAGGGGATGGAGGCAGGGAAAGGTGAGTGAAGGTCACCGGGGAAGATGGGAGGACAGCTGGAACGAAAGCCTAGAAGTAGATAAGAAAAAGAGTTTTTTTGTTTTTTTTAAGATTTTATTTTTAAGTAAACTCTACACCCAACGTGGGGCTCAAACTCACAATCCCGAGATCAAGAGTCGCAGGCTCCACCGACTGAGCTAGCCAGGCACCCCAATAAAGAGTTTCTATAAGCCAGTCAGGAGTAGAGATTTTGTACTGCAAAGTTTGAAAAAAATAAAATAAAAGCTTATGAACAGACATGAATTTCCTATTAAGACACTGACTGAGGCAGATAAAATGATTTCAAGCAGGAGTGTTAAATGAGGGGAAAAACTGAAGATGATTTATTTGATGGTCAGGACATTTTGGAGGAAATTGCTATTGGAGGTACTAGACAAAGCGCTATCTCATTTCCTGCTCTAAGCCTTCCATAACTTCCCAAGGCTCCTGCCTGAGTCTGGTATATGTTCTCTTTCCTTTTCCATACTTTCTTCTGCCTACTAAGAGTAACAATAACTATCATTTATTAATGATGTGTTTCTGCAGGAGATTTTTTTTTAAGATTTATTTATTTAGAGAGAGTGAGGGCTGGGGGAGGTGGGGGATGGGCAGGAGGAGAGGGAGAATCCTAAGCAGATTCCTCACTGAGCATGAGCCAGTCATGGGGCTCAATCCCACCACGCAGAGATCAGGACCTGAGGTGAAACCAAGAGTCAGATGCTCAACCGAATGAGCCACCCAGGCGCCCCTCTGCAAGGAGTTTTATAGACAATCTGCCCCAAAACAACCTAGCATTAATAAGAAACATCACTGTGCTTTTCTTAATGAGGAAGGGTAAGGAGCACTCTACTTTCTAATGGCTGCTAAGTGATAAAACCAGAATTCAACCACTGCTCTGTTTAATACCATCAACATTTTTTTCACTATGCCTTTAAAATTCAGGGAGAGCGCCCCCTGAGTGGCTCAGTTGTTAAGCATCTGCCTTCCACTCAGGTCATGATCCCAGGGTCCTGGGATCGAGCCCCGCATCAGGCTCCCTGCTCAGTGGGGAGCCTGCTTCTCCCTCTGCCTGCCACTCCCCCTGCTTGTGTTCCCTCTCTCGCTGTCTCTCTTCCCCTGTCAAATAAATAAATAAAATCTTTTAAAAAATGAAATAAAATAAAATTCAGGGAGATTGAAGAAGGGAAGGGATAGCATTCTTTCTGAAATTTAGCAACCTGTGGGGATTCTATGGATGGCTCCATTTCATAGCTAGTATCTTCTTGATACCTCCTTCTTTCACTGGCCTTCCTATCTGGTGGGGAAACATGAAGACTGAGAAATATAGTCTCCTTAAATACCTCCTTTGATTTTTTTTTTTTTCTTTTTTTTCCCCAGCAATTATCCCCCATTGGCCGGCAAAGGCGTTCAGAGATGCCAGGGCTTTTGGAGGGTCTGTCACGTGGGCAACGATAGGGCACTGATGGTAGGGGCCATGGTCCCGTGATGTGACAGGCTCCTCCCTCTGCCTCGCTGGGCTCGTCAGAGTCTTACAAAGCACCCTTGTGTTGCTCGGAAGAGCTCACGTTTCCAGTAAGAGCAAGCAAGGGAATCAAGGCACACACACGCTGGGCAAAACGGTAGCTTTCAGATGGCCGAGCGCCCAGGCTCTCGCATTGTGGCCACCATCGCTCACACGCCCGCATGCAACCCTGCAAAGGTAGCACGGGGCGTGCGCCCCCCCCCAGGTCAGTGCCGTCCCCCGCCCCCTTCCCCACACGCACAGTAGGACTAGGAGGCACCCGTCCAAGCAAGGGGCCAGGTGCACTTCCCTTACCGACTGTACACCCGACTCCTCGGCGCTCCAGCGTCATTGGTGACCCCAGGGTGGGGTGGGGGTGCGCAGGGAGACGCAGATAAGAGGCCAGCGCCAGTGTCCGCTGCATCAGAACACCAGGCCTCCGACACTGCGAGGCAGAGGGCAGGAGGGCAAGGTCAGGCCAGAGTCTGCACCCCCCGTCCTGCACACACTGCCAACCCTGGGGGAGGAGAGAACACGGTGTCACCACATTGATCATCTCCTTTGATCTTTTATGTATTAGCTATTCATTCACTCATGAAAGAAATACTTACTGAATAGTTACTATAACGCTAGACATAGGGGATCCTAATCCAATAGGGAAGATGGAAAACGTTCCTGTGTGTTCCAGTAAGACACATTTATATGCAAACGGTAGGCAGCTGTACATTTCATTACCTCATATACCATTGACTAACCTGAAGGACAAGTTTAATTTTTAAAAATAGATATAAACCTTCACTCAATGGAACATTTACTTAGAGTTTCAGAAAGTACATTTTGCTAATAGGAAAATGTCTTGGGCTTTTTAGAAAGCCTCCTTTTCTTTTCTAAATCTAAAATCACTTCCAAGTAATGTTAGATAATTTATCATTTTGGCCATATATCCACTAATTTGCTTTCACAAAATAGATGATAAACAGCAGAAGGTCAGGTGTGTTTTCACTGAGTTGTTAATCTCCTTCCCTGACTAGTGCATGTTTAGTATTATAGATTAATAATACCACCACTCTGTTGCTATACTCATTTTCAATTACGTGTTAATTCCTATGTAACACTTTTTAAAAGACAGACCACTTGGCACTTTGCCTTCTTTCTCCTGACTTCTTGACAGCCTTACTGGGAACTAGACTGAGGAGGTTTCTAAATCATATCGGAGAGGGAATGCATATAAATATTCGCATGCATAGGCACAAAACACCTCTAGAAGGCCCTTTGAAAGTCCGAACGATTCTCTCTGGGGAGAAGACCTGGTGGACAGAGAACAGAGGCTTTTCACTCTTTGGTGCCTGAATTTTGAACTGTGTGAGTGCATTCTCTATTCAAAAAATAAATAAAATAAAGATAAACGAATCACATTTGTTCCAGCTATTTTCACTGCCAGATTAGGATCCTGCTAAAATAACCTTTGACTTTGGACTACAATAGCACTAAACTTCGTTTCTCTAGATTTAAAGAGTCTTGTTTTAATTATACAAGTGAAGAATTGCAGAAATGCACAGAAGTGCAATCTCTCTCAAAAAAAAAATGTCTAAAGTGTAACCCGTGGAAACAAAGAAATGGGTATTTCAACTCTGTAGTAGGTATTAATGCACCTGAGTTCTTTGTGGTATATTATAGTGATAATGGACCTAATTTGTTCACATCTTTCTACATCCCTCCCTTGGTTAGTCCCCTCCCTCTCTAACTTTGTGCTTGGCTGTGTGACTAGCTTTTGCCAGTTGGATGATGGAAAATGTGACTTACACAGACAGTTGCAAGGTGTTTGTACGTTGAGACTTGCCTTCCCTTTGCTGCAGGGAACCCTTCGGCCACCATGGGAGGGAACTTGGCCAAGACTGCTAAATGATGAGACTTACGTTGCCATTGTCCAGCTCACATGGAGCCAACCTCCAAATTCATGAACAAGGGTCCCCCTAGACCAACTAGCCTGTCCTCTCCAGCATATGAGTAAAGCATCCTGGACCACCCAGCTCAGCCTAAACAGCCCAGCCCAAAAGAACTCCCCAGGGATCATTTTCCATTGCTATGTTTTTAGGGTGGTTTATTAAGCAGCAAAAGCTAATAGATAAAGTCTACAATATGCATTAAGATTCATTTAGAAAATACAGTTAAATAAATCTGAGAGCTATTTTAGAAGTTTTTCTTTTAGTTTATATGAGCCTGTGAAGACAAGACACAGCTGTATTTGGGGCCCAATTGTGGCCAACAGACCTAGAGTTTATGTAGTCAAAGGTTCTACACCAGGGAACGCTCTTGGTTGTTTATACCAATTCCCTTTCTTGCTCATCTTTATTGACCGTGGGCTTTTCATTAACCTCAGAGGCCTATGAAGTAAATGACGCAAGTTTGCTGAGCAAGAGTAGAGTCAGACCACTTTACGCAGGCCTCTTGCTTGAAAGCAGCCAGTTAAATAAAGAACACAAACCTGAGAGTCTTGAGCAGCTGCAGCAACAACTGAGAGTGGTAGGTGAAGGAAGAGGTGAATGGAAAACAAGAAGAAATTCCTCTTTTTCTTCACTTTGGCCTCTCATGCTACCCCACTCTATTGATGTCCCTTCCTACATCTTCATCAACTCTCAAACTGAATATTTGTGTTCCCCTAAAATTCATATGTTGAAATATAAGCCCCAGTGTGAGATATTTGGAAGTGGGGCCTTTAGGAGGTAATTAGGTCATGAGGGGGGAGTCTTCATAAACGGGATTAGTGCCCTTTATTAAAGGCCAGAGAACTAGATCACTCTCTTTCCACCATATGAAAAATACAAGGGAGAGTCAGTTGTCTGTTACCTGCAAGAGAGTTCACAGCAGAACCTGAAGATGCTGACATCCTGATCCGGACTTCCAGCCTCCAGAACTGTGAGGAGTAATTTTCTGTTTGTTTATGAGCCACCCAGTCTATGGTACTTTGTTATGGCAGCCCAAATAAACTAAAACCCATTCTCAAATTGATCACAATGTCAAGTTCTTGTCTGATCCCTAACTGACCGTTTTCAGTCTCCATTGTTTCCCTGTGCTAAGTTGCAGGAATCTTTAGGACTTTTTCTTTAAGACCAAATCTTCTCGCTGCATTTTCTAAGCAACCTCATCCACAGGTGTCAGCTACCAATACTTGCCAGTGTTTCCCAGAAGGTTCTCCAACAGAAGCTTCTCTCCTGAGTTCCAGACCAAATTACCACAAATAGATCTGAAATTGAGCTCAGTGCCTTTCACTAAATCTGATTTTCTGCCTCTATTTCCTATCTCATAAATGGTAACACCAACGACTGAAGGCAGGAAATCTAGAATGAGGCCATCTCAGCCCTCAGACTACCAACAGTCCAAAAGTCCAGTGATTCTTTCTACCTTCCAAAGTACTCTTGAGTTTGTCACACTTTTTTTTGTAATTTCAAGTTGTTGTTTTTTTTTAAAGATTTATTTATTTGACAGAGAGAGACACAGCGAGAGAGGGAACACAAGCAGGGGGAGTGGGAGAGGGAGAAGCAGGCTTCCCACTGAGCAGGGAGCCTGATGCAGGGCTCGATCCCAGGACCCTGGGATCACGTCCTGAACCAAAGGCAGACGCTTAACGACTGAGGCACCCAGGCACCCCGTGTAATTTCAAGTTTTTATTTAAATTCCAGTTAGTTAAAAAAAATAAATAAATTCCAGTTAGTTAACATATAGTGTAATATTAGTTTCAGGTGTCAAATTTAGTGATTCATCACTTACATACAACACGCAGTGCTCATCACAAGTGCCCTCCTGAATACCCATCACCCATCTGGCCCATCAACCCCCCCCCCCCCGTGGAGTTTGTCACATTTTATCCCCTCTACCACTTCTTCAGCTTGGGCCCTAAATTATTCCTCACTTGGATTCCTGACTAATTCCTCAATAGTTGCCATCGATTCCTCCTCATTGATTTTCTTTTATCCTCTTCTAGTTTTCTCTAGAATGCAAGTCAAATCAGTTCACTCCCTTGTGATCACCCAACCCTTCAGCACCTGTAGCTGAGCATCATAACCAGGGCTGCTTAGTTCTTTAGGAGCTGCAATTTTACGCAAAAGTGTGTATTCACATTTTTCTGGCAAGAGGGTGTATGAATTCCATCACAAGATCAAAAGAGGTTTAGGTCCCAGAAATGATTTAAAAATTGGCCCACAGGACAAACTGATGATTTTCTTAGCTCCTCCACTACTATTATATATCAGGTCCAGTCTTTAGAGTTGGTAAAATGAGTCACATTTTTCTCACTTTCATGCTTTGTGTGCACTGTTCCCTGTATCAAAACACTCTCCATTTCTCTTTCCATCCAAAACACTACTTGGTTCCAGGACCTTCCCTCTGCAAGATTTCCTTCCTTACTCTGGTATCTGAAGTACAGGTAGATACCCTCTGTGGATACTCCTAGCACCTGCTATCCTATTTTATATTTACATATATATTTATATATACATATTTTACATTTTTTAAAAGGTTTTATTTATTTAGTTGAGATAGAGAGAGCAAGAGAGCATGAGTGGGGTGAGGGGCAGAGGGAAAGCAGGCAGCCCGACAAGGGGCTCGATCCCACCCAAGCCACAGGCAGATGCTTAACTGACTGACCCACCCAGGTGCCCCCATATTTTATATTTACATATCATATGTTTATATTTAAGACTGAGTTGCTTGAAAACAAGGATTTTGGGGCATCTGGGTGGCTTAATCAGTTAAGCATCCAACTCTTGGTTTCAGCTCAGGTCATGATCTCAGGGTCCTGCAATCCACGATGGGCGTGGAGCTTGCCTAAGGTTCTCTCTCTCCCTCTGCCCCTCCCACCACTTGTGCTTCCTCTTTCCCTCTCTCAATCTCTCAAAAAAAAAAAAAAAAAGATTTTATCTTGGCTAATACATAGAATAATAGCCTCCCAAAGATGCCCCATGTCCTATTCCCCGGAATCTGTGAATATGTCACCTTACATGGCAAAAGGGACTTTGCAAATGTGATTCAGTTGAGGACTTTAACATGAAAAAATTATCCTGCACTGTTGTAGTGGGCCCAGTATATTCATGGGGCCCTTATAGGAGTAAAGGGGGAGAGTCAGAAAAGGTCTAATAATGGTGGCAGAGGTTGAAGTGATGAGAAGGGCCACAAGCCACGGAATGCAAGACAGTGTCTAGAAGCTTGACAAGACAAGGGAGCAGACAGTCCCTTAGAGCCTCAAGAAGGAATGTGGTTCCTTCCGACACCTTGATTTTAGGACTTTTAAACTCTCGATCTGTAAGATAATTTGTTTTAAGCTGCTAAATTTTTACTAATTCATTACAGAAGCAAAAAAGAAACTAGTGCACTTGGTAACCTTGGTATTCTAGATCCTAGTAGAGTAGTGAGTTAAGAGTTAAGTGTACAACCTTTTCCTGGAAGAATATCTCACTAACATTGAGCATGGCTAAAGTCCCGACCATGTTGGTGACTCACTTTGGGCCTAAACTAAGAAGCCACTTAACTGATTAATTTTTTTTTAATATTTTATTTATTTATTTGACAGACTGAGACACAGCAAGAGAGGGAACACAAGCAGGGGGAGTGGGAGAGGGAGAAGCAGGCTTCCCACTGAGCAGGGAGCCTGACACGGGGCTCGATCCCAGGACTCTGGGATCATGACCTGAGCCGAAGGTAGACGCTTAACAACTGAGCCACCCAGGCACCCCTTTAACTGATAAATATTAATTAATGCTTTTGCTTAACTAAGAACAATCTGTCTTAACCCTATTGACCCTCTTGGAGGAGGTACGACAACGTGAAGGATGGATTAACTAAGAAAAGTGGTGGGCTGTGGCCCTTTCTCTGAGAAAGTAAAGTTTGATTGAAGACTTGAATTCTAAGTAGCTTTTAACCAGGCCAAAGTTTATTTTTTTAAAAGATTTTATTTATTTATTTATTTGAAAGAGAGAGAGAGAGAGCACAAGCAGGGGAGAGGCAGATAGAGACTGAACAGGGAGCCTGATATGGGGCTGGATCCCAGGACCCTGGAATCGTGACCTGAGCTGAAGGCAGATGCTTAACTGCCTGAGCCACCCAGGTGCAAAAGCTTAGTAAGAGTATTCAGCCATTGGAGGTGAGGAAAAGGCTGGTAAGTGTGAAAGAATGAAAAGAAAATCAGTTTAGCTGAAGGCTAGAGAGCAAGAAAGGGTGTGAGATGTGGAAGATACAGGAGATACAGGAGAAGAAAATCCTGCAGAGAAGGGGTCCCCCTTGGCTAAGAGCAATGGAAAAACATTGAAAGAGGAACAAGGGGTGGGTGGGCACAGATAATCTCAAACCAGATTTGGTTTTTGAGAGGAGCTCTCTGGCTTTGGGTACTTAGGTATTGGATTAGGGCAGACCCCTATTGAAGGGAGAAGAGGGCTTGCTTTGTTTTCCACACAACTTTTTTTAATTGAATAAGATGAGCTCAGTAAAAATAATACAAATTCTCCTTCACCACACCCATGAATTTCTGTCAATGAATACCTAAAACCATTTTATTAGCATTCTCTAAAGACAATCCATGTTTATATTGAAGACTACATCCAAGAATGCCCAGGTGGCTCGATTAAGCATCTGCCTTCGGCTCAGGTCATGGATCCCAAGGTCCCGGATCAAGTCCCACATGGGGCTCCTTGCTCAGCGGGGAGCCTGCTTCTCCCTCTGCCTGCCGCTCCCCCTGCTTGTGCTCTCTCTCTCTGACAAATAAATAAAATCTTAAAAAAATAAAAAGACTACATCCATTCAATTCTAAGGGCAAGTGCAGATTGTGGCTACAATAGTATACCTAAAAAGTGACAAAATTATTGTTGAGAAAAAGAGAAATCGGGGGCGCCTGGTGGCTCAGATGGTTAAGTGTCTGCCCTCGGCTCAGGTCATGATCCCAGGGTCCTGGGATCGAGCCCCGCATCGGGCTCCCTGCTCGGCGGGAAGCCTGCTTCTCCCTCTCCCACTCCCCCTGCTTGTGTTCCTGCTCTTGATGTCTCTCTCTCTGTCAAATAAACAAACAAAATCTTAAATAAATAAATAAATAAATAAATAAATAAATAAATAAATAAATAAGTAAATAAGTAAATAAATAAATAAATAAATAAAATAGATAAAATAAAAATGTGAACAATTTGTATGACCAAATTATAGAATAGTCCTGAAGTCATAAATGAAAATTTTACAAAATGGAAAGGTATAACATATTCTTGGAAGGAAAACTCTAAGACCTAAAAATGTCAAATCTCTTTTGAATTATCTATAAATTTGATGTTGTTCCAATACAAGTACTAAGAGATTTTTTTCTTCTGGGAGCCAAATAATTTTAAAGTTCATATGTAAAAATAAAATGATAGATGGGCAAAAATTTTTTTTAAAAAAGGTAGCAGTATATGCTATCCCCAAATACCCTGCTTTGGCATGTTGATTATTTTTAGCTTTTTCTTTTTTTTTTTAAGATTTTATTTATTTATTTGACAGAGAGATCACAAGCAGGGGGAAAAGCAGAGGGAGAGGGAGAAACAGGCTCCCCGCTGAGCAGGGAGCCCAATGTGGGGCTCGATCCCAGGACCCTGGGATCATGACCTGAGCCAAAGACAGACGCTTAACTGACTGAGCCACCCAGGCGCCCCTATATTTAGTTTCTTCATTGTTGTTGAAGAACAACAAATTGAGGAACAAGCTTTCTATGAACTCCCCTTATTTGCCTAAAGACAAAAGAAACTCAGGTGTCATAAACCTCCTCCCCAGGGAGCTTCATCAACCAGGGAGGACTGACGCATCACCGGAGAGGAAACTAGATGTCAATGCCACACCCAGATAAACTTTGTCACAAACTATCATACTGCCCATCTATTCTTTTTTTTTTTTTTTAAGATTTTATTTATTTTTTTGACAGAGAGAGACATAGCGAGAGAGGGAACACAAGCAGGGGGAGTGGGAGAGAGAGAAGCAGGCTTCCCACCGAGCAGGGAGCCCGATGCGGGGCTCGATCCCAGGACCCTGGGATCATGACCTGAGCCGAAGGCAGACGCTTAACTGACTGAGCCACTCAGGTGCCCCTGCCCATCTATTCTTTAAGGGCCCATTTATCTTTCCTAAAAATCACTTGCTCTCCCCTAAGAAGCCAACATCTCCCCTCACCTTTCCCTATTAAGATGACATTTAAGCCTGAATACTAAGCTGCTTCTTCAAGTTGCTCATTTTTCCCTGGGTATCTCCCACGTATACATGAGGTATACATGTAGTAAACTTGCTTTTTTCTCTCTTGTATTTGTCTTTTATTATAGGGGCCTCAGCCAAGAACTCAGAAAGGTAGAGAGAAATTTTTTCCTTCCCTATAATATTAAAATTAATTACAAATCTACATTTAGAAAATGTTAACCTACAGTAACTACAACCTCAATAATAATAGTAATAAATGCAGGGTGGGTGCTGGGGTGGCTCAGTCGGTTGAGCATCTGACTCTTGGTTTTGACTCTTGGGCATGGCCCTGAATCAGGCTCTGCACTCAGCAGTGAGTCTGCTGGAGGTTCTCTCTCCCTCTCCCTCTCCCTCTGCCCCTCCCCCTGCCCGTGCATTCTCTCTTTCTCTTTCTCAATAAATAAATAAAATCTTTTAAAAAATAGTAATAATAAAAGCTAACCTAAGGATATCCATACAAATCCATAGAACAGAATTGAAAGCCCAAATATAGACCAAAATACATAGGTACATTTAGGATATGATAAAGTTAGCATTCTGGGACACCTGGCTGGCTCAGTTGGTGGAGCGTGTGACTCTTGATCTCAGGGTTGAGAGTTTGAGCCCCACATTGGGCATGGAGATTACTTACAAAAAGGAAATCTTAAAAAAAAAAAAAAAGAAGAAGAAGAAAGATAGAGGTAGCATTTCAATTTAGAGTGCAAAAGGTAGATAATTTAAAACTGTATTGGTACAACTGGGAAGCCATCTTAGAATTTAAAAAAATAGTTGAGTCCAACATAATAAACAGTAGCAAGTATAAATATCAACTGCAAAAAGGGGGAGTGCAAAATTGTATATAAAACTGACCTCCCCCCACCCAGTGGTGAAATACATCAAAAAAAAAAAAAAATAAAGGAATTACATTTAAAAAGTTGAGTTCATAGCTCCCACCTTACATCAGAAAACATTCCAAGTGGATCAAAGACTTAAATATTTAAAATTAACCTCAAAAATAAATAAGGAAATACATAAAATGAACCACTAAACATAATCAGAATAGATCACAAATATTTGTATATTTCTGTTTGTGTATATATAAAATCTAGGAATGAGAAAAGGTTTTTAAGTATGATTCAAAATCCAGAAATCACTAAGAAAAAGATTGATAAATTCAACTACATAAAAACAAAATGGCATGTTGCCTGGATGGCTCACTCAGTTAAGCATCTGCCTTTGGCTCAGGTCATGATCCCAGAATCCCAGGATCAAGTCCCAAGTTGGGCTCCCTGCTCAGTGGGGAGTCTGCTCCTCCCTCTCCCTCAGCTCCTACCCCCAGTCGTGCTCTCTCTCTAATATATTTTTAAAAAAAACCTGTTTGAAAAGATGGCCACATATAGTGACTTCCTTCCAAAGAGTAAAGCTTGGAAAGGAGGCAGGGGAAAAGTAATCTTATGGTGGAGAAAACTTAGAAACACTAGTTCAGCCAGGCAATCAAGGTCAACATCAACAGGGATATCATGTTGATAATATATACTCTTTTCTTTTTTTTTTAAAGATTTTATTTTTAAGTAACCTATCCACCTAATGTGGGGTTCAAACTCACAAGCCCGTGATCAAGAGTCACATGCTCCACTGACTGAGCCAGCCAGGTGCTGGGATAGTATGTACCCTTTTTAATTTTTTTTAAAGATTTTTTTTTTTTTTTTTTTTAGAGAGAGAGAGTGAGAGCATATGCACACAGGGGTAGGGGAGGGGGAGAGAAAGAGAGAATCTCCAGGAGACTCCGGGCTGACCATGGAGCCTGACTCAGGGCTCAATCTCATGACCCTGAGACCGTGACCTGAGCAGAAATCAAGAGTCTGATGCTTAATCAACTAAGCCATCCAGGCATCCCTGGATAGTATGTACTCTTGATACGATGAGAATGGCAATTTACCTCTGTGGTCTTCTTCCCCAAAACTCGTAACCCTAATCTATTCATGAAAAAAATATCAGACCAATCTGAATAGAGAGACATTCTACAAAATACTTGACTAGTACTCTTCAAAACTGTCAAGGTCATCAAAAATAAGGAAAGTCTGAGAAACTATCATGGCCAAGAGAAGTCTGAGAATTGACAACTAAATGCAAGATGCTATTGTGGATAGGATCTAGTAAGAGAAAAAGGACTTTAGTAAAAACTAAGGATATCTGAATGAAGTATGGAATTTAGTTAATAATGTATCAATATTGGTTCATTAATTATAATAAATGTACCATACTAATGTAAAATGTTAATAGTAAGGGAAATTGGTCTGGGGTATACAGAAACACTCCTTTTATTTTCACAATTTTTCCATAAATCTGAAACTAATAAAAAATTTAGCTTTAGACAAAATAATCCTCTACAGATATGCCATTTTCAGTTATCAGACTGACAATGCTTAAAATCTAATTTAAACTCAATTGATGAAGGAGTAAAAAAACAAGCCTTCTTATATATTGTGGAATGAGAAGTATACACTGGGCTGATCTCCATGGAGGACAACTTGGCAATAAATTTTCAATTACTAATATCCATACTTTTACTTAGTAATTCCACTTCTAGAAATTTATCATAAAAATAGACTCACGGGGTGCCTGGGTGGCTCAGTCGTTAAGCCTCTGCCTTCGGCTCAGGTCATGATCCCAGGGTCCTGGGATTGAGCCCCACATCGGGCTCCCTGCTCAGCAGGAAGCCTGCTTCTCCCTTTCCCACCCCCTCCCCCCACTTGTGTTCCCTCTCTCGCTGTGTCTCTCTGTCAAATAAATAAATAAAATCTTTAAAAAAAAAGACTCACAATGGTACAAAATAACATATACACAAAATTATTTATTGTAACATTTTTGTAAGAATGAAAGATTATAAATGATAAGTTTCCCTGAATGCACATTTCATATTTTGGAGGGAGACACAAAAAAACTTAAGAAGGAAGGACAGGAAGAGACGATATACCTTTTCTGCAATTTATGAATTTTGAACTACAATAATGTAATAAAGTTCTATTCTTCTACCTATGAAAATCTCAGTATTTCAAATGCATTTATAATAATTCATTAAGTACCTACTATGTGCCAGATTTAAGATAGGGTAATAAAAATACAGCCTCTGAGGAGCCTTGAGAAGTTTACTTTCTGAGGAAACATTGAATCATTAAATAGCAATTATGGCTTTGGCACTAGGCCAACTTAATTTGAATTCTGGATTTTAAAAGTATTGGTTCTGTTTTTTAGGCAAATTATTAGTCATCCTAGGCCTCAGTTTTCTGAATGGCTCCTTTTCCTTCTTTGAGTCCAAATGTGACTTGTTAAGAAGTCTTTCCCTAACTACATAATGATAGAAGATCCCCTTTAGTACTGATTCTCCTTGGCCCCTGTTCTCTTTCTTCATAAAAGTTGGATCTCCAGGGGCACCTGTGTGGCTCAGATGGTTGAGCGTCTGCCTTTGGCTCAGGTCATGATCCCAGGGGCCTGGAATCAAGCCCTGCGTCAAGCTCCCTGCTCAGTGCAGAGCCTGCTTATCCATCTCCCTCTGCCATTCCCTCTGTGCTCTCTGGCTCTGTCAAATAAATAAAATCTTTAAAAAAAAAAAAAGTTGGATCTCCATTTGTACATTGTATAATACGTCTTCTCTACTATATTGAGCTATCTAGGGGCAGGGGCCATGCCTATTTTTTTCACGAGGGTCCACCCAGCTCCTAACTCAACCCCTGGCACAGAGGTCACTAATAGGTATAAGCCATTCTTATTCTCTTTACCCTGGTCTCCAGGATTAAGCTTGAGCAGACCCATTCACTCTGTGCCCTCCTTACCTGAGTCAGACACTTCTTCCTTATCTGTCCCATCTGCAATATTGTCTTTCAATTGTCTGTGCCCCCAACCACAATATCAGCATGAGTGTTTCTAATCAGTTTGTACCTTGAAAGATCATTAAGGTACAATGAATGAACAAATAAAAGTCTGATTGCAGCAACTTAATGTTAGTGGCTTTTCAGTCCTTAAAAAAGATCTCTTTGGATGGGGTTGTCTCACTCAGGCAACCATCTTCACTATGGAATCCTAATCACTATGATCCTGTGTTATAAATCACAAAGATTCATTAAAATGATCTCCTCTTCTATTCCTTCATCTTAGGTTTTAAGGTCTGAAAGTACATCCCTCTTTCTGTAGTACCTAGAGGCAAACCTGGAATTGTAAATACAAATCAAGAGTAGCTTCTAGGGGCACCTGGGTGGCTCAGTCGTTAATCATCTGCCTTCAGCTCAGGTCATGATCCCAGAGTCCTGGGATCAAGCCCCGCATCCAGCTCCCTGCTCCACCGGGAGCCTGCTTCTCCCTCTCCCACTCACCCTGCTTGTGTTCCCTCTCTCACTGTGTCTCTCTCTGTCAAATAAATAAAATCTTAAAAAAAAAAAAAAAAAAGAGTAGCTTCTAGCTACATGCATTGATTTTGAGGTCAAGAAAGAGTTTTTGGTTCACAACAATAAGGAAAAAAAGAAAAAAATAGAACTTTTTTAATGAAGAAAGAATGATAGACTGAAATAGTAAACAATAAATAACATACAGCCAGAGTTGGCGTTCTCTGGGTTATTAAGTTAGGCTCCTTCCTAGTTATTTCAAAGACTGACAATATCGTGTTTTTGTTTTTTGTTTGTTTGGTTTTTTTTAATTCTTTTCTGGTCTTTAGGCAAGAAATGTTTACACCAGAAGACAATTCATTTGTGACATTTTTGGAAGATAGACCTCCTAGCATTTTGCCCTAAGTCTATTTTGTCCTGAGAGCCCAACTATGCTCTCTGCTAGGAAGGCTGTGACATTTGATCTTTCTGTTTGGGCTCTCTCTAAAATAGACTGACTATTGGACAACTGTGCCATTAACCATCAATAGCCTGAGTTCAGAGGAGCTTCTGAAGTTTAATTCTACAAAATATATGGTAGGTCACAAACACTCATATTCTCAAGCTTGTAGAGTTCTAAACGCAAGCAATGGAAGTGGAAAGGGTGAGATTAAGTGCTTACTTGGGACCATAACATCTCCCTTCTCTGCCCTCCTCCCCTCCCCTGCCCAGAGCTACAAGTATGAGAAATTGCAGACAGCTAAGTTTGAAAACATAGCTCTGAAAGAGAAGCATTTGGAAAGAGTATAAATGCTAGAAGCCATTTGTTCTCTTGGCTGATTGGATATAAATGTTAATTAAAAAGAAGAGCAAAGCAGTCTGGAGACCCAGCTAAGTGGGAAGTAACTATGGCAAGTGCTACCTTTTCTCTGCCTTTGGGTGATGCTGGAGGTGGTAGGAATCCCACTGGCTTGCTGAGGAGGAGCGAGTAACTTTTATGGTAGCACAAATTTATTCTGGGCATTTACATGGCTATGTATCAGAAGAAAGAGAAGAATCCAGGAACTCCTTGCTCAGGACTCTTTCTATCTGACAAATGCTTACAAGTCCTGGTCTTCCAGACAGAAACCTAAGACAAATTTATGAAAGAGAAATTAAGAGCTATGAAGGAAGAAAGTTAAAAATATTTAATAAGAGTCCTGGAGGAGGAGATAAGAATAAATACAGGGAGGGAATGTTTTGAAGAAATAATGATTGAGAACTTCCCAGAATTAGAGAAGCAGTTCTTGTGAGGAAACTTCTAGCTTTAAAAATATTGATCAGAACAAAAGGATTGAATATAAATGAGCCAATAATTTAACTCAAGGAAAATTACAACTCAAGTTAGGAAAACATATGAATAAATTCAAAGAACCATGGAGGAAGGAAAAAAATATTAAAATAATAACAGAAATTACGAAGTGGAAAACAAACCAGCAAGGTAGAAGAAAAACCCCACAAAAAACAACAAGGCAGAGATTGTTCAAAATCAGGTATCAACTGTAGTGAACTTGGACATGAGTTGTCCAGGTTCCCCTTCGGTGAAGGAGTGCTGTGGAGACAGCTTCCAGCTGTCAGCCCCTGGGAGAGCCTCTCACTAGCAGAAGGTCATGGCTTTCCCTGAGCAGCCCAAACCAGTGACTAACTTGGCTAGGGTGTAGTGCACAAACAGTTGATCCACAGTAAGCCAACCCTGATGTTTTCGCTCCAGAACTTCCCCCAGTGTTGGCCAAGGCTTTGATTATAGTTTGTATCACAGTCTGATTTCTCTCTCCCCAGTCCTGCTTTCTCCCTTTCCCTTCCATGGGTGTCGATCCTAAAAGTGCTCCCCAACATTCTGTCCTGCGCTCTGTCTCAATCTGCCTCCTGAAGAATCCTACCTAGACATTGTTCTTTGGAAAGATTAATAAGAAGAATAAATCTCTAACAAGACTGAATAAGAAAATGAGAGAAATCAAATAAGTATAGAATCTGAAAGAGAAGTTAACTACTGACACAGTGAACAACAACAACAAAATATATGGTGATAACCTTGAAAACTTGGAAGAAACAAAGTTCTAGAAAAAAATATAAGATGAAACAAGTAGCATAAAAATATAGAAAACTTGAACAAACCAATAATGATTAAAGAAATTGAAATGATAATCACATACTCTATCCTCTCAATAAAAATCCTTACCTAGATGTTTTTGCATGTGAATACCACAAACTTCCAAGTACTAAATAATTCCTTTATTACACAACTTGTTCCATAAAATAGAAAAGAGATAACATTTCCAAACTGTTAACGAAGCCAGTATAATCTATAAAACCAGTTAAGTCAGTATGTGAAAAATCACTCACGTAAAGCAAAATATAAACTAATTGAATCCAAGAGTATCTTAATGCATCATAATATTAATTGTGGGGCACCTAGCTGGCTCAGTCAGAAGAACATGGGACTCTTGATCTTGGAGTCCTGAGGTCCAGCCCCACATTGTGGGGTAGAGATTACTAAAAATAAATACAGAAAGAAAGTTAAAAATATATATATATATATATTAACTATAGAAAGAAAGTTAAAATATACATATATATTATATATATATAATATATATTAACTGGTCATACCACATAACTAGAAGTTAAATTTAAAAACAATTTTTAAAATTAAAAAATAATTTAAATGGTACTCAAAAAGAAGAGAGGGGGAGTTTTCTTTACAATA
This sequence comes from Mirounga angustirostris, assembly GCF_029215605.1. Classification (NCBI taxonomy): domain Eukaryota; kingdom Metazoa; phylum Chordata; class Mammalia; order Carnivora; family Phocidae; genus Mirounga; species Mirounga angustirostris. Next base: position 55,081,738 of record NW_026991709.1, read on the forward strand.
GAATGCCAGTTAAAAAGAAATGAATAAAGGCTGAAAAGATTTACAACCATCAAGGTAATCATTGATTCAGATATGAATGACCATTGTGATAGAATAGGCAGTTAGCTAGATAAGAGCAGGGAAGGGGGCCTTCCCACCATTAAAAAGATAAAAATCAAGAAACTGCCACCATCCCCTAGTACACAAACAGCTAGAAAAAGCACCGGGGAGCATGCATGTGCCCTTCCCTATAACTACTGCCCTACGGTAACCTACAGCTTTATTATAATACATTTACATTGTGGTTTCAACACCCCTTGAGGGGGAAGCCGGTTCCAATATGGACTATCTTGGGCCAAAAAACTCCCCCTCCCCACCGGTAGGAGGAGTCCCTTAGATGATTAGAAGCAACCTCAGTCAGAGACTGCTCTACTTATGACCCATAACCTATGCAAACATAAAAAGAAAAGGCACCCTCAACCCTGGTGCAGTTGCCACCTCTGGGCCAGCCCGCTCTCCCATCTTGAGAGTGTACTTTCCCTTTAACTGCTATTAAATTCTTAATTACTTGGGGGGCTGGCTCTGAATTCTTTCTTAGCTTAACTCAAGAACCCAGGTCAGCACAGAGGCAGGGAAAGGGCCAGGGATGACAACTGGATGCTAAAATTCACTGGGTGAAGTTGCCAAGAAGGGGCGAGATAGTCACATTGTGTCAAGGTATCACCCTACAAAATAGTTACACATTCCAAAGTGAAAACTGCTGGTAGACCTTAGAGAAATCTAGAGGTCATCACTTTAATAAGGGGATAACATTTTTAATATAATGATGAGATAATCTGAATTATGTACCTTCTCATGCAATGCAGTATGAAGTCCTCAATCTTATGCATAAAGTATTCCTGCCAAAAGTTTTTTATCTGAATCTAATTAAGCCTCTGGCTTTAATTTTGAGTTTATAGGAAATGCAGAGAATTAGTTAAAGAACACCATGAGGAAACAATCCAGAATGTGCTATATTGTACAGGAAAACTGACCCTTTCTCTTCAAAAAGTTAGTATCATTAAAAAGAGAGATCTTTCTTAGACATGTATCATATGATCTCACTATGAGAAATTCTTAATCGCAGGAAACAAACTGAGTGTTGTTGGAGTGGGGGGTGGGGTGGGAGGGATGGGGTGACTGGGTGATAGACACTGGGGAGGGTATGTGCTCTGGTAAGCGCTGTGAATTGTGCAAGACTGTTGAATCTCAGATCTGTACCTCTGAAACAAATAATGCAATATATGTTAAGAAAAAAAAAAAAAGAAGAAGAAGGTAGCGGGAGGGGAAGAATGAAGCGGGGGAAATCGGAGGGGTGGACGAACCATGAGAGACGATGGACTCTGAAAAACAAACTGAGGGTTCTAGAGGGGAGGGGGGTGGGAGGATGGGTTGGCCTGGTGGTGGGTATTGAGGAGGGCACGTTCTGCATGGAGCACTGGGTGTTAGGCACAAACAATGAATCATGGAACACTTCATCTAGAACTAATGATGTAATGTATGGGGATTAACATAAGAATAAAAAAAAAGATCTTTCTTGATTAAAAGGAAATAAAAAAGGTATTACAATCAAATAGAATGTCTGAAACACTATTGAATCCTGGAGTTTTGAAAGAAAAGTACAAAAAGTTATTTTTGGGACAATTAAGCATATTTGAGTATGAACTAGATATTATATGTTATGCAATGACTGTTTCTTAGGTTTGATAATGATACTGTGATTGTGTAAAAGAATGTTCTTTTTAGAAGGTACATGCTGAAGTACTGAGAGGCAAAGAATGTGTGTGCTTACTTTATCTGGCAGGGTAATCAGTCAAAAACAAATGGAAGAAGTTTCATCAAATGTGGCAAAAATATTAACAAATAGTGAGTTCTTCCTATTCTTTTTTTTTTAAAAAGATTTTATTTATTTATTTGACAGAGAGAGAGGGAGAGAGAAAGAGCACAAGCAGGGGAGTAGCAGAGGGAGAGGGCGATGCAGGTTCCTCGCAGAGCAGGGAACCTTATGCAGGGCTCGATCCCAGGACCCTGGGATCATGACCTGAGCCACCCAGGAGCCCCAGAATTCTTTCTATTCTTTCAACTTTTCTTTGGAACAAAATTTTTCAAAGATAAAATGTAATAATAAAATGCATCATTATAAGCTAGCAATATAAAAAGTACAAGTGTGTTCTTATATTTGAAATAGGTCAGTGTATTTTACTACACTAATGAACTAAGGGAAAAGTAGTTCCAGCAACGTTTTGTAGTCTTCAGGGTACACGTCCTGTACCTCAAGTTTATCCCTTATACTGTTTTTGATGCTATTGTAAATGGAATCACCTTAATATCCTTTTCAGATCATCACTGCTAGTATATAAGAATACAACTGATACTGGGGCACCTGGGTGGCTCAGTCGGTTTAGGCATCTGGCTCGATTTCAGCTCAGGTCATGATCTCAGGGTCCTGGGATTTAGCCCCACCTGGGGCTCTGTGCTCTGTGCAGTCTGCTTGGAATTCTCTTCCTCTCCCTCTGCTCCTGCTCTCTCTATATATAATACAAATAAAACCTTAAAAAAAATACAACTGTATTTTGTGATGATTTTTATATTCTGAAAATTTGCTGTATTTGTTAATTAGCTTTAACAATTTTTTGAGGGATGACTTTTTTATATGTAGTATGTCATCTGTGTGTAGTTTTACTTCTGCCTTTCCAATGTAGATGACTTTATTCTAAAGTTACTTATTTAGATGACTTTTTTTCTCTTGTCTAATTTCTCTGGCTATTAATTCCAGTACTATATTGAATCGAAGTGGTGAAAACAGGCATTCTCGTTCTGTTCCTAACTTTAGGAGAAAAACTTTTAGCCTTTTACCATGGAGTATATTAGTTGTGGACTTTTCCTATATGGCCCCTATTATGTTGAGGAAGTTCCCTTCTATTCCTTGCTTACTTAATGTTTTCATTATAAAGGGGTTTTGACTTTTGCTAAATGCCCTTTTCATCGAGGTATTTTTCTTCTTCATTTTATTAATAGGCATATTACATTGATTTTCTTAAGTCAAACCACCCTTATATTGCAGGTATAAATCCCACTTGTTAGTAGTATATAATCCTTTTAATATGCTATTGAATTCAGCTTATATTTTGTTGAGGGTATATTGGATTATATAGTGCTTTGAATTCTAGCTATTCTAATAGGTGTGTACTGTTGCTAGGAATGTAAATTGTTGCAGCTGGCATGGAAAATCATAGGAAGGTTCCACAAAAAACTAAAAATAGAACTACCATATGATCCGGCAATTCCACTTCTGGGTACTTACCCAAAGAAAATGGAAACAGTAATTCAAAAAGATATATGCACCCTTATGTTCATTGTACAACAGCCAAGATATGGAAGCAGCCCAAGTGTCCATTGACAGGTGAATGGATAAATACGTTGTGTGTATATATATATACAACGGAATACTACTCAGGCATAAAAAATACCTTGCCATTTGCAAGATGTATGGACCTAGACGGTACTATGCTAAGTGAAATAAATCAGGGAAGGACAAATACCATATAATTTCACTTATATATAGAATCCAAAAAAAAAAAAGAAAAAAGAAAACAAAATAAACAGACTCAAAGAAAAAACTGGTGGTTGCCAGAGGGGAGGGGGTGGGAAGATGGGCAAAATAAAAAGATTTGAGGGGATTAAGAAATACAAACTTGCAGTTATAAAAAAAAAAAAAGTCATGAGAATAACAAGTACAGCATAGGGAATATAATCAGTAATATTAAAATAACTCTGTATGGTGACAAATGGTAACTACACTTATCCTAGTGAGCATTTTGTAATGTATGTAAATGTCAAATCATTATGTTGTACACCTGAAACTAATACAGTATTTTGTCAATTATACTTCAATTTTTAAAAGGATTGCAATAGTAGCAATATAGCCTTACGAGCTGATTGATCATTAAAAACTTATAACATGGGGGGCGCCTGGGTGGCTCAGTTGTGTCTGCCTTCGGCTCAGGTCATGATCCTGGAGTCCCTGGATCGAGTCCCGCATCGGGCTCCCTGCTCGGCAGGGAGTCTGCTTCTCCCTCTGACCGTCCCCCCTCTCATGTGCTCTCTCTCATTCTCTCTCTCTCAAATAAAGAAATAAAATCTTAAAAAAAAAAAAAAAACTTATAACATGGGCACCTGGGTGGCTCAGTTGGTTAAGCATTGCCTTCGGCTCAAGTCATGATCCTGAAGTCCTGGGCTCAAGTCCCACATTCGGCTCCCTGCTTGGCGGGGAGTCTGCTTCTCCCTCTGACCCCCCCCCCCATGCTCTCTCTCTCAAATAAATAAATAAAATCGTCAAAAAAAACCCCCAACTTATAACACATAAAAAAGGGCAATGAAAACACAGATCTTAAGCCATTTATATCAACATCAATGATCTAAATATAAAAATTAAACAAGAGAATAAGACAAGACAGACTAGGAAAAATATCTTCAAGACTTACCCAGTAAAAGACTATCACTCAGAATATAAAAGAACCCAACAATAAGTGAGCCAGATGAAAAAATGGGCAAAAAACCTGAATAGATACCTCACCAAAGACATACAGATAACAAATGATCATATGAAATGATACTGCATATTTCAGGTCATTGGGGAATTGCAAATTAAAATAATGAGATACTTCTCACACCCATTAGGATGGCCAAGATCCAAAGCACTGACACCACCAAATGCTGATAAGGATGTGGAGAAACAAGAACCCTCAATCACTGCTGGTGGGAATGCAAAACGGTACCAGCCAGTTTGGCAGTTTCTTATAAAACTAAACATACTTTAACCCCATGATGCAGCAATCATGCTCCTTGGTATTTACCTAACTAAGCTGAAAACATATGCCCAAACAACCTGCACACAAATGTTTATAGCAGCTTTACTCGTAACTGCTAAAAGTTGGATGTGAATGAATAAACAAACTGAGGAACATGCAGGCAATGGGCTATTTAGCGCTAAGAAGTGGGATATTAAGCCTTGAAAAGGCGGAATCTTAAATGCATATTGTTGTGAAATTACTCAATTTGAAAAGGCTACCGTATGATTCCAAACGTATGACATTCTCGAAAAGGCAAAGCTGCAGAGTGGTCAGGAGTTGGAGGGAAGAGAGTGTTGAATAGATGGAACATGAAAATTTTAGAGCAGGGAAGCTATTTTGATGACACTGTAATGGTGGACGTGGGTGGCCATTATATACTTGTCAAGGCCCACAGACTATACAAAACACAAAGTGAACCCTGTTGTAAACTATGGGCTTTGGGTGGTAACGGTAAGTCAATGTAGGTTTGACAACTGTACCACTCTGGTGCAGGCTGTTGACAGTAGGGGAAGGGGCTGGAGCAGTATTTCAGAACTCAGTAGTACTTTCTGCTCAATTTTTCTGAAAACCTAAAACTTATAAAAATCTATTAATTAAAGCAGAACTAAATTATAATCTATAGAACCAAATACTTGAAGCAGGAGTAGTAGTAATTTCTTGGCAAACGTCCAGTACAAAATCCAGACATTCACATCTGTACTCAAGGTATCAAGCAACACTGAGGCTGGCTAGGACAGAGCACAGCAATCAATCACTGGGATGCAAGTCAATGGTAGCTGTGGGCTCTCCACCATTTATTCCTTATTAACATATGGCCCATCCAAAGGGAATGTTGGTCTCTTCAAACGAGGTCGCTTTTCCTTCCCCAGTGCAATTAGTCTTTTCATCATCTTCTTATTTCTATAAAGAAATTTAGGATTAGAGAAGAATTTTGAAAAATTCTTAGAGTAAGATAGACCATTCCATACCCACCGCAATAAATAAGGAATCCACTTCTGGAGTTCCTTAGTAGTTTGCCCCATCCCTAAGAATGGTGGGTAAAAAGATTTTCTGTGGTGAAGGAAGGAACAGGACTGTCCACTTAATATCAGGGCTCATATTCTACATACTACAATACCATACACTTTCTTTACTTATTTTTTTTTTTTATTTTTAACATTTGTTTATTTGTAAGTAATCTCTACACACCCAACTTGGGGCTCAAACTCATGACCCCCGAGATCAAGAGTAGCACGCTCTACTGACTGAGGCAGCCAGGCACCCCAGTTCCACTTCCTTTATATTTACACTTTCCCTTTTCTTTTCTTTTCTTTTTTTTTTTTTTTTTAAGATTTTATTTATTTTTTTGACAGAGAGAGACACAGCAAGAGAGGGAACACAAGCAGGGGGAGTGGGAGAGGGAGAAGCAGGCTTCCCTCTGAGCAGGGAGCCCGATGTGGGGCTCGATCCCAGGACCCTGGGACCATGACCTGAGCCGAAGGCAGACGCTTAACGACTGAGCCACCCAGGCACCCCTACCCTATTTTGTTTCCACTGCCCCTCTCAACATATCCTCAAAAAGGCCACCACCAATGGTGTCCTAAACTGACATTCCCAACAACACGTCATTAGCCATAGTCTTACCTGGCCACCTCACAGCCAACCATCTCCTTCTGAAACTCTGTGCCTACTGCTTTCTTTTTCCGCTAATCTTTCAGCCTCCACCTGTACTTTTTTAGTCCCCATTACTCACCTGCCATTGATATGCTGATTCTCTTTTGGGTTCTTTCCTCTACATCCGCCTATGCACAATTTAGATGGTAAAGACTCCCGAATGTGCTTCTCTCTAGCCTACACTTCTCCCAGAACTCTAGACCCCTGGCCAGCATGTCCCATGTATCACATTCCTGGCCCCTGAACCGGACTGCTGCCTCTCCATCTAATAAGATAACAACTATTCCTTGTACTCCTACATCTCTTAAATTTGTTCCATTCCTCTTTAAATTCTTTGCCAAGCTCATAGATTATCTTTCCAGAATTATTATAGTAATCTCTTACCTTCAAATTGAGTTTCTGTTCCAAGATTTCAATCCACTTCCTTAAAAAAGCCTTAGTTTTCCTCCACTCTCATTTCATATCACCTCCACCCAATTCCACTGTCAAAAGCTGAATTTTGTACTCAAACATTAGGAGTGCTATGGTCTACATAAAATCTAAAGCAGGGCTTATGTGTATGCTCATTGTGTATTCCCCTGGATGGTGAGTATATGGTTATCATATTCTCAAAGGAGTCCATGTCCCAAAAGTGACTAAGGAATTAAGAGGATAATATGAGACCTTTTATATAGATATAAAATTTGGGGAAACAAAAACAAACTTGCAGTGGTCTGCTCCTCCCTTTCCCACTTATTAGTCAGTATAAGCTTCAAACATACTGACCTGTTTGCAATTTCTAGATACGTCATATTCTTTCACTTCCATGTATTTGTATGGGCTGTTTCCACTATTTAGACCAACTTAATTATTACTTCCCAAATGGTAAACTCTTCTTCAGTACATGTAATCCCTTGGGAAGTTTCCCTAAGCTACTCCAACATAAGAACTACCCCTACATTTTCATAGCATCTCTTACTCCTTTTCATTCCAGAGAGCTACATGGACTTTGTCTTACTAATTTGTATATCCCTAGTAAAGAATCTGACATGTGAACTCCAAGTCTTTTTTTTTTCCCTTAAAACATGTCTCTAAAATGGAGGCAGTTAAGGTTCTAACTTGAACACTTTGTTAGGGTTTCTAAGACGAAGCCACATCTATCCGAGTTCTAATCCACTACTGTTTTTTGTTTCCTATTTTTGCCTGAACTATACGGCAAATTAAGCAAACAGCTTATTGCCCTCCGCCTTCTCCTACTAAATTATTCAGAAACCTATCCAGACATCTCTAAGTATACCATACTTAGAAAAATACTTAAGGGTTACCTCTTAGCACATTCAGGGCATAACATATTGTCTTCTAGGCCTGGGGATGGGAACGTGCAGGCAGGTAACAGGAAGAGAGAGATCATCCTCTTGGGGGTGTCAGGCACCCAGGCCTGACCTGCATGAAACTGCAGGCGAACCCAGCCTTGTGTGTCTGCCAAGAGAGGTCTGCCATGGACCACACACCACCGGACACCTGAGGAGGGGAAGAGAAGCAAATATAAACAGCAAAAATCAAGTAATGGCGCCCTAATCCAACCTCTCGGCAAGTCACTCTTGGTTTTGCTCTTATGTTCTATTCATGAATCAACTGAATGAAAAGTAAGAAAAATGTACACTGAAGATACTATAATCTGACTTCACAAATTATATAGCACAAGGGCTAACAATTAACTTTTTGGAATGGTTGCTCTGTGTCCAAGATTTTGCTATGTGGTTTACATGTATGAATATATTTATTCTTTTTTTTAAGATTTTATTTATTTGAGAGAGAGAAAGAGAGAGAGAGAGAGCACAAGCAGGGGGAGCGGCAGAGGCGGAGGGAGAAGCAGGCTCCCCGCTGAACAGGGAGCCCAATGCGGGACTCGATCCCAGAACCCTGAGATCATGACCCCAGCCGAAGGCAGACGCTTCACCGACTGAGCCACCCAGGCGCCTCTGAATACATTTATTCTTAAGAGCATTATTAGTATTTACCTTCTCTTTACTTTTATTTGCAGGTACAGCAACTGTAGTTTATCGTGTTAAATATCATAATTTTCCCAGAACCAAGACATGGATCCAGATATTCTGATTGACAGCCCATTTACCCAGCCATTACGTTACACTGCCTCAGCTACACAAAACAGGCTAAAGGATCTTTGTTTAGAAATCTAAGGAATAGGGCGTCTGGGTGACTCAGTCGGTTAAGCCTCTGCCTTCGGCTCAGGTCATGATCTCAGGGTCCTGGGATGGAGCCCTGCATCTGCGCAGTGGGGAGTCCGCTTCTCTCTCCCTCTACACCCCCCCTCCCCAGGCTCTTGAGCTCGTGTGCGTGCAGCACACTCTCGCTTGCTCTCTCAAATAAATAAAATCTTTAAAAAAAAAATTAAAAGCCTAAGGAACAATCTAATTGGGAAGATGGGAAATTTGAGAGGACACAAAGTCCTACAGGTATCAACTGTATGCAATTGAGAGAAAGGAGCAGTCACTGGGGGCTTAAATGTCTGTAAAATCTCTCCAGACTGTGAGCCGAGACTAGACACCACGTGTGTTCCGCAGAGTATATCCGGAGGCCAGGCACGCTCCTGGATCGCAGTAGGTGCTTAATAACTGCTGAATGAAGAGGAACTAAAAGGCTGAGTTAGCGTGTGTGAGATGTTACTAGCTCATACGGCACATTAATGAAAATCGGAAAGAGGTGTCCTCTTCGGGAAAGCAGTCCTCCAGAGACGGCTCCGGGGCTGCACAATGCTTGTGCGATTCAGCAAAAAGTGCCCGCTCCTCCTCACCGAAGGGAGTGCAGCGTGGGGTGCAGACAGGAGGCCAATTTCAGCTCCCTTTCTTCCTTTTGGCTGGATTTCTTGTGAGGGAACATCAGCCCTGCATATAACAAAAACCCTGAACACTTCTGGTAATGGGGTGGAGAGAGGAAAAAAATTCAAGCCAAAAAGAAGGAAGAGGACTTTGTGCTGGCCTGAGATGGGTTGTGCTAGACATGAAAACAGAACTATGACACACGGGAGTGGGAGTTGGCCAAAAGTGGGCCTAAGTTCCTCTCAAGATCCCTTAAGAGGAAAAGGGCCCCAAATGGGCCTACTTTTAATGTGCCAAGTGGTATCTTGCAAGGCTCAAAATTATTCTGTGATGCAGAATAGTTGCAATCAGCACTTTGTACATCAGGATACCAGGGCTTACACTAAGTAACCTGCCAATGCCAGGCACCTAGGCTCTCTCAAATAAATAAAATCTTTAAAAAAATTTAAAAGCCTAAGGAACAATCTAATTGGACTAGGAAATAAGGATCTGAACCAAAGCTGTTCAGCTTTAACACTCGCGTGCTTGTTCACTGTGTTACGATGGCCTTCGAAGGGAGAGAAAGGGGAAGGCCTCACATTGTGGCTGACCACATTATCAGATTATGCTTTCTTCCCACCTTGAACTTCTGCTTATGATGAGAAAGGGTCACCACTCAATCACCTAGCTCAGACATTGGTCCACACAAAACTTGACTACCTGTCAATGAAAAGATAATTCCTAAGTAAATCTAATATCCAATCTATGATATTTTCACTCTTTCCCTTTTACTGCCTTTCAGTATGGGACTAACAAAATTTAACCTTCTTTCTCTGGACTAGTAGTCAGTCTATTTTTTAAAAAGTAGGCTCCACACCCAATGGGGGGGGCTTGAACTCATGATCCATGAGATCGAAAGTTTGTATCTTCTATGGACTGAGCCAGCCAGGTGCCCCTTTTAAGGCTGATCTTACCAGAGGCTTGCAGCAGAAAGGTCTCAACAGAAGCAGGAATGGAACGTGAATTCACAGACTTGGATTGACTGGCTCTTGCAGCAATTCTTGACCATGCTGCCAACATGCCTTCCTGTGCTGAAGTTACCACCTCGACGGTATTAATCCCTTCCTCTCTCTCACTCTTCTTACAACTTTTCCAAAGCCTTGCTTTCTTGGTCAACATCTTGCCTTTCCTCGAACATGACTGCAATTTAGCTTCTGGTGATGTTTCAGGAATATTCTGCAAATGGGATTCATGGTGAGTTTTCAGCGAAGTGCTACTGCCCCTGAAGACTTTTGTGTTTTGTGTCAATTTTATCATTTTTTATACATTGACCCATGTGTGGTAAGTGTAGGAAATATTTAGGATTATTAGTTTCCTTAGAGCAACTTGGAGAAATTTTTGATTGTTAAAACTGGGGGCAGGGGAGTGGGGGAAGCAGAAGGCATTGCCACTGAGATGTAGTGGGTAGAGGTCAGGGATGTTTAGGCCTAAAATGCACCAGATAGCCCCACCCCCAACCAAAACAAATTATTTGGCCCAAAAAGGCAAGAGTCTTTTTTTTTTTTCCAATTGAAGTGTAGTTCGCATACAATATTATATTAGTTTCAGGTGTAAAACATAGTGCGTCAACATTTACATACATTACCAAGTGATCACTGTGTAAGTCTAGCTACCATCTGTCACCATACAAAGTTGTTATAATATGACTGACTATATACCCTATGCTGTACATTGCATCCCCATGTCTTATGTACTTTATAACTGGATGTTAGTAACTTTAAATTCCTATCCCTTATTTTGTCCAGCCCCCCACACCTCTTCTGTCAGGCAACCTCCAGATCTTTCCCTGTTTCTATGAGTCTGCTTCTGTTTTGTTTGTTTGGTTTTTTAGATTCCACATATAAGTGAAATCATATGCTATTTGTCTTTCTGTCTGACTTATTTGACTTAATACCCTTTAGGTCCATCCATATTGTCGTAAATGGCAAAGATTTCATTCTTTTTTATGGCTGAGTAATATTCCTTTGTATTATATCTACAACATCTTCTTTACCCAAAATGTCAATTGCCCTGGTTGAGAAATCTTGCCTTAGAGATACAACATCTATAGAGATGGTGGGATAGAAAGAACAATTCAGTCAGAACTCACCTTTACACTGTCATCACACTCCTTACTCACCTGGTTTATTTCAGGGTAAGCATGTTTCTGGAGCCTCAGATAAACCTCTATTTTCTGAGGACATTAAGATGGGAAATGAAAATTACAAATTGGCAAAGCTTTCCACACTTGCTGTGTGCTGCAGAGTTTCCCACCAGTGTACTCACCCGGCCATCGGTACTCAAATTCAATTGTTGGCACCAGCTCCGCAAAGTGTCCCAGCGTACTTTATTAAATGGAGGCAAACTGGTTGGCAAGGGAAGGATTGGTGTACTACCACAACTATGTTTTGGGCAAAACTTGAATTGTTCATTTATTTGAGGATGACAAACTGAGAAAAGAAGGAAATCAAAGTAGTAATAATTTAGTATTTTTAAGATGACAATTTAACAAAGTTCTTGCTAATTTCTTACAACCCAATTTACACACACACACACACACACACAACTATTTTTCCTCTATTACAAGTAATAGATTCTGTAATTAAAGGACTTACCCAAGATCACATCTCCATTAAAATGGCAGATCTGGAAATCAAACCTACATTTTGAAATTCTTTTTTTTTTTTAAAGATTTTATTTATTTGTCAGAGAAAGAGAGAGAGCACAAGCAGGGAGAGCGACAGGCAGAGGGAGAAGCACACTCCCCACTGAGCAAGGAGCCCAATCCCAGAACCTGGATAGAACATTATATTGGATTGCTATTCCAAAATGTCTAGATTTTGGACCAGAAACACTAGTTGTCTTTAGAGAACTCAAAGAAACCACCCAACCACCAATGATCCTGCATTCCATCAGCCTACCTCATTTTCCTTGGCAGCACCCCATCTCACCTCACTGCTTGGGTGTAACCTATCACTGTTTACTTTGCATTGAAGTCCTCGTTCATGGCCCAGAAAATAAAATCATTCTGAAAATACTTATTTGATGCCTTTATGTGAAGCACTAAGAACAGATTCAAAGGGTCATGACAGTAAGAGCTGTTAGATATTTGATCAGTAATTACTTACCAAGCAAAATACTAATCTGAGGGGATGTTGATGAAGGGGTCCAAGTTTTCAGCTATATGATGAATAAGTTCTGGGGATCTAATGTACATCGTAGTGACTATTATTAACACTATTATGCGGTGTGTTTTAAAGTTGCTGGAGCAGGGGCACCTGGATGGCTCAATCGGTTAAGCATCTGACCCTTTTGAGTTCGGGCTCAGGTCATGATCTCAGGGTCGTGAGATTGAGCCCCACATCAGGCTCTGCGCTGAGCATGGAGCCTATTTAAGATTCTCTCTCTCAGGATGCCTTGGTGGTTCAGCCAGTTAAGCACCTGCCTTCGGCTCAGGTCGTGATCCCAGTGTCCTGAGATCAAGTCCCACATCAGGCTCCTTGCTCAGCCAGGTCCCTGCTTCTCTCTCTACCTGCCGCTCCCCCTGCTTGTGCATTTGTTCTTTCTCCCTCTCTGATAAATAAATAAAACTTAAAAAACAAAAACAAAAAGTTTCTCTCTCCCTCTCCCTCTGCCCCTCCCCACCCTCCACATGTGCTTGCTCATGCATGCAAACACACGCTCTCTCTCTCTCAAAAAAATAAAAAATAAAGTTGCTGAGAGCAAATCTTTAAATGTTCTCACCATGGGATGGAATGGGAGTAGGGAACTGTGTGAGGTGATGGATATGCTACTTAGCCTTATTTTGGTAATCATTTTGCAATATAAATGTGTTTTTATCAATCATCACATTGTACACCTTAAGATTACACAAGGTTAAATGCTGATTATATTTCAAAGCTGGAAAAAATCACTTGTCTTTACAAGAGATATGTAAAGTATGTATTAACCAAAACGAAGACAAGATTGAGTTTCCTGGGTTGGGAATTTGAATTCCTATCTAGCTGACTATAAGAACCATGCCCTGTCCAAGGCACACCACATGCCTATTTTGTGTGTCTTAAAAGCAAGGCATGGTGCCTAGCAATTGAGAAGTGTGGGAGTTTGAGAACTCTCTCACCACAGGTGATCAAGGTAAGATTTAAGATTTAAGATTTGTACAGTCAAAGGATAAGAAACAGAAATCTTTTTCCTGGGCTTCCCAGGGCTGGGGGAGCAGCAAACTGAGCAATCCTTCCTCATACCTTTATCGCTTGACCCAGGCATCTTCAGGCTGACTTCTGAAGTTGAAGAAACACTTGGTTCCATTTGAGGTTCTTCATTAGGTTCCTCATTAACTGGAACCAATGTGAGAATCACACTTTCTTCCTCTAATGCCTCCTCTGAGAAATTCTGGAAAAGGAAATGTCAATTGAGGATTCTCATCTGATACCATAAAACTAACTGCTTACTTTCAAAGCACAATTAATAAGAAACTCAGAAACCAGTAGGTGGCTGGAGAGAAGACTCACAGTGATTCCTTGAATTTGATGTTGATTAGCAGACCATTTATTAGATAAGAGAAACAGGGTTGCCTGGCTACGAGGTGTGTGACTCTTGATCTCGGGGTTGTAAGTTCGAGCACCATGTTGGGTATAGAGATCATTTTAATAATTTAACATTTAAAAAAAAAATGGCAAGAGGGGTGCCTGGGTGGCTCAGTCAGTTATGCATCTGCCTTCAGTCAGGTCATGATTCTGGGGTCCTGGGATTGAGCCTCCGTCAGGCTCCCCGCTCATCGGAGAAATTGCTTCTCCTTCTCCCTCTGCCTGCCATTCCCCATGCTTGTGTTCTCTCTCTCTCAAATAAATAAATAAAACCTTGTCAAAAATAAAAATAAAAAATGGTAAGAGAAACAATGAGGAAATTGACAAAAGTAGATTTACAGGTGGATGTAAATGAAAGGATAGGTCTCAAGTTTGGGGAAACCACCTCTCTCAAGGCCTTCCTCTCCCTCAGCTAAAACAAATACTTGCATTTTATCTGCTAAATCTGTACGGAACGAGTTCCTGCCTTCCCACCTTCTATCATGATTCCCGATAATTCCCAACTCCAGCTATCATCAACTCTCACTGGTAGATGCAATAATTTCCTAGCATTCCAAACTCCATTCTGACACCATTCTTTCTGAAGACTGCTCTCCTGCTTTAAAAAAAAACAAAAACAAAAACACTTCAATGGCTTATCATTGCTATTCAGGTTAAAGACAAAACTCCCTTGTGTGACCTACAAATTTCTGGAGTCTGACCTCTGCCTGTCACTCAGCTCAAGACCCCTGAGCATTCTGAGATCCAGCCATACTGGCCTTATTTCAGCTCCATGACCTGAGGGGAATGAATATACATTTTACTCTGTTGCAATCACAGCAACACTCAAAAGTGCCCAGCACCGAGTGGGCAGTCAGAACTCTTTTAATGATCTAATGAAAGAAAAATAGAATGGATAGGTAGTAAGGAGCTAACATTTACTGGTTTTGTATAGTACACATGCACTGTGCTAGGTGCTTTCTGTATTTCTGTCATTTAATCTTCAGAGCACATTTATAGTAATTTATCAGTTTTCCTATTTTAAAAATTAGGTAACTGAGTCTCAAAAATTAAATGAACCATGCCATAGAGTATACTATGCTTCAAAGTTTCCTCCCAGGGGCGCCTGGGTGGCTCAGTCGTTAAGCGTCTGCCTTCGGCTCAGGTCATGATCCCAGGGTCCTGGGATCGAGCCTCACATCGGGCTCCCTGCCCCGCGGGGAGCCTGCTTCTCCCTCTCCCACTCCCCCTGCTTGTGTTCCTGATCTCACTATCTGCTATCTCTCTGTCAAATAAATAAAATCTTAAAAAAGAAAAAAAAAGTTTCCTCCCAAATCCAAAGGTAAATAAACTCCATTCCACTCCACTCCATTCCAAGTATTGCCAGTACTTTCTGCTCAGAACAGCCAAGTGGATCTGATGGGGCCACGCCCTTCCCACTTCCCTCCCTTCAGTGGCTTCCCATTGCTCACACTCTCATCCTGCATATGTATGACTTCTTTTTTAGGATTCGATTTTTAAGTAATCTCTACACCCAGCGTGGGGCTCGAACTTAGAACCCCCAAATCGAGGCTCACAGGCTCCACCGCGGGAGCGAGCCGGGCGCCCCTGCGAACTTCCAAAGCACTCCCGCACACATTCATACAAAGGAACCGGGGGAGCACGACTCCACTCCAGAGATACGTGGGGGCTCAGGCCAGCGATAGGACTCGCCCACCACCATATACTTACTGTCTAGGAGTAGGACACACTCCCAGAGGAAAGAAACCAAATTGGTCACCTCACTTTCTGACCTTACCCACATTACCTTTTCTCACTTTCTTTTTATTGTCGCTCTCCACTTCTTCACGTTTTTCTCTTGCCCAGCTACATCTTTCTACAGAATCCCTCTCTTACTTCGGCTTAGGAAGGGCACTCTTTACTCTGTCTTTTTCACTCTCACCCGAATTTTCTCAAAGCCACAATCGTGCAATGAAAGTAATAATCCACTTGCAAAGAGGAGAGACTCCAAGACCGGAGATTTCTTACACCCAGAAACTAAAATCGGGGGCACGAAGGAAACGTAAGCAAGCTCCGGAAAGTCTGAAAAGTAAGTCTGGGGGGAAAATTCGTTCTGTCGGAACTACACTTACCTGCTCAGTGTTCTCGTAACTGGAGTGCGCCATTTCCAGGAACAGTCAGAGGAAGGCAAAGCTAGTAGCAATCTTACGACATCTGCGCTTCACTCTTTTTCACCTGAGGGCTTCCAACCTGATTTCTCCTTTTATAAGCAAATGTCTCTGTCTACTTCCTGTTTCCCAGAAGAGCTGTTTTCCTTCCTGCTCTTCTTCCCCTCCCACACTATCTGAGGGTGTGATTAATGCCGTCGGTTTTACACCCCGTCTTGTCCATTATATGACAGGTGAGTTATTGGGTAATTAATATCACTCCTAATACATTTTAATACATTTTAAAATGAAGATTTGGGGGGCCTGGATGGCCCCGTGGTTAGAGCCTGAGACTTCATCTCGAGGTCTGTGAGTTTGAGCCCCATGTTGGACGCAGACTTTACTTAAAATAATAATAACAATAATAATTTTAGGGGCGCCTGGGTGGCTCAGTCGTTAAGCGTCTGCCTTCCGCTCAGGTCATGATCCCGGGGTCCTGGGATCGAGCCCCGCGTCGGGCTCCCTGCTCCACGGGAAGCCTGCTTCTCCCTCTCCCACTCCCCCTGCTTGTGTTCCTTCTCTCGCTGTGTCTCTCTGTCAAATAAATAACTAAAAATCTTTAAAAAAATAATAATAATTTAAAAATATTTTTGTCTTTATTTGTTTAAGGTGAGACTTGAGAGAAAACTGGAAGTGACGAATTCTTGCTAACACATTGCAATTGAATAAAAAAATATTTTTGAAACATCTCTAGGACAATATTGGTGATGGATTGAATGATGTTACTATGGAGGGAATAAAAAAAAGAATCAGAGGTATTTTTTTTTTAAGATTTTATTTATTTATTTGACACAGAGAGAGAGAGCGAGAGAAGGAACACAAGCAGGGCGAGTGGGAGAGGGAGAAGCAGGCTTCCCGCTGAGCGGGGAGCCCAAGTCGTGGGGCTCGATCCCAAAACCCTGACCTGAGCTGAAGGCAGATGCTTAACGACTGAGCCATCCAGGCGCCCCGAATCAGAGGTATTTCATAACTGATTTATGCCCATGGGTGTGTCATTCACTGGGAGATTAGATTTAAATTCCTGGATTTAGTTCTAAACACAAACATTAAATCTGCCTTACTGGTGAGGTGGCTATAAAGGGAAACGTTTGGCTGTTCAGGATAGGAGCAGCAAAAGCCAAAAGACTAAGGCAAGTGATGGACTAATGAATACAGAGCTGCAAGCATTTGGGAACTGCTGGAAAGATGAGGCTAGAGAAGTCACAGATGTTTTCGTAGGTCACTCTAAGGAGCCAGGGCTACTAAAGGAAAATACAAAGAGTGTGGCAACACCGGCCACCATTGCTCTCACTGTGGGCTTTCTCTGTCCCTAGGAAAATGGTCTGGTCCCTTGGTCTCAGGACCCAGGGAGCCTAGATCAGTTTAATTTAGCATATACTATATTCAACGTGTGGTCTGCAAGCGCTCAGCTTCAGTTTAATGAAGAACTGTTTGGAAAAATAAATTAGAAGACTTTACCCCAGACCTCCCGAATTGGATCCCTGAGGGCAGGACTCAAAATTCAACAAGCCCTTAGGGTAATTCTTTTGCACCTAAAGTCTAGAAACCTTGACTAGATCAGGGTGTGACCAAATGCGTTTGGATTAGGCAGATAATGGTTGGAATCCTGGCTCCTCCCTTCCAGGATGGAAACTAAATCAGCCCATGGAAATTCAGCCTAGAAAGTACTGTCTACACCCACTTGGGTGTGACCCCACCTGGTGCGCTTTTTCTGGCTGGTTTTAGAAGGTAGCCCACCTGGTATCCTGTACTGATACCAATGTCTTAGGCTAGGGCAGAACTTCCAGTGGAAAAAGCATTTCATTACCATATTTTTTTCTCTTAGCATTTATTACAATACAGTTATTTTACTGATTTTCCTCCCTCCTCTTTGAAAAGGTTATATTATGGGAAAATTCAAACACGTGCAAAAGCAGACAATATGAAGCCTCATGTATCCATCATCCAGTTTCAACAACTGTTGACATCCAGCCAACCTGATTTCATCAAAACCACCCCCTAGTCCCTCTCTCCTGGGTTATTTTGAAGGAAATACCAACCTGTAAATTCTCCTTCCATCTTTTATTTTTCTTAGAATTTTTTGTTACTGTTCTTGCTATTGTTTAAAGAATTGTGTGAATTTCCTGTAGTCTCCTATCTGGATTTTGTTAATTTCATTTGTTGCTCCATTTAGCCTATTCTTCTATCCTTTGCATTTATTGTAAATTGCTTTGAAGAGATTCGGGGATGGCTTTTTTTTTTTTTTAACACTTTTTCCTCTTCACTCATCTGGCTCCTCATTCTTCAAACTTATTTTTTTCCATTGAAGTGTTTTTGACATATAACATTGTGTAAATTTAAAGTGTCCAACATTTAGGGGCGCCTGGGTGGCTCAGTCGGTTGAGTGTCCGCCTTCGGCTCAGGTCATGATCCTGGAGTCTCGGGATCCAGCCCCACGTCTGGCTCCCAGCTCTGTGGAGAGCCTGCTTCTCCCTCTGCCCCTCACCCTGCTCATTGCTCTCTCTTTCTCTCAAATAAACAGATTAAAAAATAAAATAAAGTGTACAACATTTAATTTGATACATTTTCAAATTGTAATACTATTGTCATTGTAGGGATCATTAGCACCTCTATCAGATTCTTTAAACTTAAACGCCAATTTCTTGGAGTCACCCTTAAAATTTTGCTCCTGTTATTTTCTCACTCTTTTCCTTCATAGAGTTCATTTGAATGTGTTATTCTGTATATAGTTGGGGTTTTACTTGTTTAATTTCATCTCCCCAATTAGACAGCAGGCTCCAGAGAGCCATGGCCAGATGTGTGGGTTACCCTCGGTCTACACAGAGCCTTGCACTGTGTCTGGCTCAGAATAGAGGCTCAATCAATGCTAGCTATACAGATTGCATTAGTGTCCGCCTTCTCCCCCCCCATCCCATGTGATTCCCTTTTGAGTGAAGTCCCTCTTCGCGCTGCTTCTAAAGGATATGGTGCAAACGCTGATCCAAGACTGATGTGACTCTGTCTTACCAGACTGTGACACTCTGAAGTTCTCACACTCATCTTTTTTTCTCTTGGTGCTCCGCACAGTGCCTGGTTCAAAGCAAGCTCTTAATTACGTGCAACAAACAACTCTCATATTGTACCAACTTAAGTTTGCGGCTCAGTATATACCTAAAAGCTCGAAAGAAGCCATTGAAAGAATGCTAATCTATAAAATACAATTTAGGCTGTAGGATAGAAATTTTTCTTTTAAAGAAAAAAAGTTGTTTATGAATACTTATGTTTAACATTTATTCCAATAACAGACAATAGTTTTGAAGTAAAAATGTATTACCTATTTCAAATATATTTTATTTACTATATTGTAAGTTAAATATTTATGAATGCATATGTTTCTTATTTAAATAAGTGCTTTTCAAAATTTCTACAAGAGTAAATGTTTATGAAGCACCAATATATAGTAGATAAAAGTGAAGCAACTCTCCTAATAAAGCCAATTAGATCATCATACTTCAAAAAACAAAAAGTGAGGGAACTCTTATCGGGAAATAAAAACCCGTAAGGCAATCCCACAGAACCCTAAGTTTCTGAGAAACAGTTTGGAAAGTATGGTTCAGTATCACTACTAAGCGGAAGGGACACCTACTGAGTTCTTCAGTGTCCTGAGGAAGAAAATGAAAATTACACTGAAAGATGATCCCAACTTAGCCACATCCTTCATTTCAAGAAATTCCCACCTAAAAGGATTATTGAATACATTTCTACTTTAGAACAATAGTTACAATCCTCACCTTCTGATTGAGAAATAAATGAGCATTTTTGCTTTTTTTTTTTTTTATTAAATATGTCTTTGGGATCATGTGTAACAGTCATTATTAGGAGAATTTAAATTTAGAATCCAGACCCGTTATCTGTCCTCTACCATACTATATAATTCAGAGGATGTGGCTGAACAGAGCTCCACAGTCCTGGGGAAATGATGTGGGGAGGGCAACTTTGGACAGGGAACTGATTTAGCTATAGATTCTCCAGTAATAGTTGCAAAATTAGGTATAGCTCTACCAGCAAGTGTAGGAACTAAGCAATTGCCCTACTCTCTGAGGATGGTGGATGAGGAAGGATGGAGACTTAAGTAAAGTAAGCCCAGGCTCCCTGCTCCTAGGTCCTCATCACTTACTTGTTCCTTCCAGAGTTTTCTACCTTTCCCTCTTTGCAGGTTCTTCCCTTCCAGGACACAAATATTTTAAACGTGTCCCACTTAAATGAAACACACTCGTGTGTGTACACCCATCTTCTTTGACACAATCATGCTTTTTTTGGGGGGGAGAATATCACTTTATTCTGATTAATTCACAAATGAGAGCATCACAAAAGGTGATTTAAGGAGGCACACAAACATCTGCCCACTATTATCGCCCCCTTTCACAATTCAACTTTCTGAACATATCTTCTTACTCAAGTTCCTTTCCATTCATCTAATGGTTTTTCCCTCTTTTTTCACTGTTTAACTCCTAAAATACTGGTGTCCCATAGGGTTCATTTCTCTACTCTTGACCATGCCTTATGCTTTCCTAGAGCAGCCTCGTCCATTTCTTTAATTTCAGCTACCACCTACATGCTGATGACTCCTACATATGTATTTCTTTTTTTTTTTTTAAGATGTTATTTATTTATTTGACAGAGAGAGAGCACAAGCAGGCGGAGTTGCAGGCAGAGGGAGAGGAAGAAGCAGGCTCCCCGCTGAGCAAGGAGCCCAGTGCGGGACTCAGTCCCAGGACCCTGGGATCATGAGCTGAGCCAAAGACAGACGCTTGACCAACTGAGCCACCCAGTTGCCCCTCTTACATATGTATTTCTAATTCAATCTTTTTGCCTGTTACTGACCTAAGTTTTGGCGTATCCTATTATGCACTTCAAACATATTTAAAAAATAAACTCACTGACTTCCCCACCAGCTTTCAAACTCCTTCTGCAGGCCTTTCAACATCATGGGTTTGAACTGCATGGGTCCACTTATACACAGATCTTTTTTAATATAGTACAGTACTGTAAATATATTTTCTCTTCCTTCCTTTCTCTTCCTTACTTTCCTTCCTTCCTTCCTCCCTTTCGTCCTTCCTTCCTCCCTTCCTTTCTCTCTTTTTTAAGTAGGCTACATACCCATCCTGGAGCCCAATGTGGGGCTTGAACTTACAACCTTGAGATCAAGACCTGAGCTGAGATCAAGAATCAGATGCTCAAGCAACTAAGCCACCCAGGCAGCCCCTTTTCCTTATGAGTTTCTTAATATCATTTTCTTTTCCCTAGCTTCCTGTATGGTAGGAATATAGTATGTAAAACATATAACACAAAAAATATGTGTTAGTTGGCTTTTTATGTCATCAGTAAGGCTTCCAGCTAACAGTAGGCTATTAGTAGTCAAGTTTGGGGGGAGTCAAAATTTATACATGGATTTTTGATAGTGCAGGGGACAGTGCCCCCAACCCTTGTGTTGTTCAAGAGTCAACTGTATTTCTTCTCTTTTGAGATGTATTATTACCCACCCAGTGATTTAAAGGCAGAAAGATAACAATTCTCCTTAAACTCCAAATCATCAAAGTCCTATGGAGTCAATCACATACACTTCTTGCTTGATTTTGTCTCTCTTGTAACTCTGCTGCCATTGCCATTTTTCTTGTCTGAAGTCTCTCTAACTAGTTACTGAAATCTCTAACTGGTCATATTATCACCCAGCCAATCCATTCTTTTTTTTTTTTTTTTTTAAGATTTATTTATTTATTTATTTGAGAGAGAGAGAGAGTGTGTGTGTGTGTTTGTGTACATGGTGGGAAAGGGCAGAGGGAGAGGAAGAGAGAAACTCAAGCTTACTCCTCACTGAATACAGAGCACGGAGCATGAAGCCCAATGTGGGGCTCTATTCCATGACGGGGAGATCACCACCTGAGCTGAAACCAAGAGTCTGATGTTTAACTGATTGTACCACCCAAGTACCCCTGGCCAACCCATTCTTAATGCTACAAAATACTGATTACATGTGTAGGGGAGGCAGAAATTCTTTCTCTACCCTTCGACTTCTTCCAGCTGGACTAAGAATTAAATTTCCATGAGACAGGTTAATAGGAGAAAAAAAGCCAAAATTTGATTATGTACACACAGAGGCCCAATCTTGAAATTGAGACCCAAAGAAATGACCAAGGTAAGCAGTTTTTTATACATTTTAGAAAAGGGACAATACATTTGTGAGGAATTGACAGGATAAAGAAAACAAGTGTTTGAGAACTTTAATTAGTAAGGAATTCTTTTCTTTTTATTACCATATAATGTATTATTTGTTTCAGGAGCACAGGTCTGTGATTCATCAGTCTTACACAATTCACAGCGCTCACCATAGCACATACCCTCCCCAGTGTCCATCATGCAGCCACCTCATCCCTCCCACCCCCCACCACTCCAGGAACCCTCAGTTTGTTTCCTGAGATTAAGAGTCTCTTATGGTTTGTCTCCCTCTCTGGTTTCATATTGTTTCATTTTTCCCTCCCTTCCCCTATGATCCTCTGTCTTGTTTCTCAAATTCCACATATCAGTGAGATCATATGATACTTGTCTTTCTCTGATTGACTTATTTCACTTAGCATAATACCCTCTAGTTCCATCCACGTCGTTGCAAAGGGCAAGATTTCTTTTTTTTTTTTTTTGATGGCTGCAATTAATAAGGAATTCTAATTGGAATTTGGGCTGAGATAGGAGATTAGTAAAAAAGTAATAAGGTTCATTTCTATAGCTTTCTCAACTTTAAAGTTTCCATGTCTGGTGATAAGGATGTATTTTTACTTAGTAAAGGGAGAATTATTTCCCATATGGAAGATTTAT
The DNA here is from genome assembly GCF_029215605.1 of Mirounga angustirostris. NCBI lineage: Eukaryota > Metazoa > Chordata > Mammalia > Carnivora > Phocidae > Mirounga > Mirounga angustirostris. The sequence continues at coordinate 55,104,720 of NW_026991709.1, forward strand.
TCCCTGCTTTCATGGGGACAGAGGAGGGTCTGAGCGTCCTTGCACTGGTTGTTTCCCAAGTACCTTCAATCCAAAATAATCAATATGCCATTGGGGTACATTTTCAGGCAGCTTGCCCTGGGCCCCTACATGTGCTACCTCAAGATAAGTTTCATAACTACAGAATTTGGGATTTATGCATATCAGGGTGTGATAGGAAGCAGTTTCATTAGTTTTGAATTGGCCTTCCCACTGAAATACATCTTATCCCATAAGTCAAGGACTCAATGTGAGGATTACTTCAAATGTCAAGTGTATCAATTCCAGTCATACATTCAAAGACTTGGGGAAATGATCCCTGGGTGTATTCATAAAACCAATGAGTCTCCTTGAGTTAGTCTTTAGCCAGAACTCCAGTTGTTACCTGCCTCCTTTAAACCTCCAATCTAACAAAGGGGGGGGGGGGGTCATGATGAAAATTTGAGTATCAATATTGGTTTAGATCCTGTGTCCAATCATTCTCAAAATGTCTCACGTCTCTTTTCCAGTGTAACATGGTTAAATGGCTGTAGACCCCTTTGGGGGAAAGGCTGAGGGATCATTATAAGAAATACTTGTCATAGTGGTACAGAGTCCTTCCTCCCAGGAAACCAGCCATCTCCTCACCTAGTAGGTTCTGGATCTGAAAATCAGTTCAGGTCTGGGAGCCGAGAAAGACTTGGTGACCTTTTTTTTTTTTTTTTATGTTATGTTAGTCACCATACACTACATCATTAGTTTTTGATGTAGTGTTCCATGATTCATTGTTTGCATATAACACCCAGTGCTCCATTCAATACATGCCCTCCTTAACACCCATCACTGGGCTAACCCATCCCCCCACCCCCCCTCCCCTCTAAAACCCTCAGTTTGTTTCTCAGAGTCCATAGTCTCTCATGGTTCATCTCCCCCTCTAATTTCCCCCTTCATTTTTCCCTTCCTACTATCTTCTTCTTCTTCTTTTTTTAAAAATATATTATTTGTTTCAGGGGTACAGGTCTGTGATTCATCAGTCTTACACAATTGTCAGTGCTCACCATAGCACATACCCTCCCCAACCAATGTCTATCCCCCAGCCACCCCACCCCTCCCACCCCCCACCACTCCAGCAACCTTCAGTTTGTTTCTTGAGATTAAGAATTCTTCATATCAGTGAGATCATATGATACTTGTCTTTCTCTGATTGACTTATTTCGTTTAGCATAATACCCTCTAGTTCTATCCACGTTGTTGCAAATGGCAAGATTTCGTGTTTTGTTTTTGTTTTTTTTTGATGGCTGCATAATATTCCATTGTATATATATACCACATCTTCTTTATTCATTCATCTGTTGATGGACATCTTGGCTCTTTCCAAAGTTTGGCCATTGTGGACATTGCTGATATAAATATTGGGGTACACGTACCCCTTCGGATCACTACATTTGTATCTTTGGGGTAAATACCCAGTAGTGCAATTGCTGGGTTGTAGGGTAGCTCTATTTTCAACTTTTTTTTTCTTTAAAGATTATATTTATTTATTTGAGAGAGAGAATGAGATAGAGAGAGCATGAGAGGGTCAGAGGGAGAAGCAGACTCCCTGCTGAGCAGGAAACCCGATGTGGGACTCGATCCCGGGACTCCAGGATAATGACCTGAGCCGAAGGCAGTCGCTTAACCAACTGAGCCACCCAGGTGCCCCTATTTTCAACTTTTTGAGGAACCTCCATACTGTTTTCCAGAGTGGCTGCACCAGCTTGCATTCCCACCAACAGTGTAGAAGGGTTCCCCTTTCTCCACATCCTCGCCAACGTCTGTCATTTCCTGAATTGTTAATTTTAGCCATTCTGACTGGAGGTGGTATCTCGTTGAGGTTTTGATTTGGATTTCCCTGATGCCGAGTGATGTTGAGCACTTTTTCATATGTCTGTTGGCCATTTGGATGTCTTCTTTGGAAAAATGTCTGTTCCTGTCTTCTGCCCATTTCTTGATTGGATTATTTGTTCTTTGGGTGTTGAGTTTGATAAGTTCTTTATAGATTTTGGCTACAAGCCCTTTACTGAAATGTCGTTTGCAAATATCTTCTCCCATTTTGTCGGTTGTCTTTTGGCTTTGTTGACTGTTTCCTTTGCTGTGCAAAAGCTTTTTATCTTGATGAAGTCCCAATAGTTCATTTTTGCCCTTGCTTCAAGACATGGTGACTTTTTACTAGGGTGATTGCCCTTACCTTTTGGTTTCTCTATTCTTGACTTTTGATTGTAGATGTTAAGAAGCCTCCTTTTTTACAATATATACATATATCAAATTAATATATTGTACACCCTAAACTCGTAGAATGTTATATGTCAATTATATCTCAATAAAACTGGGAAAAAATTTAAAAATACAAGTAATTATTTACTTCCATATTAAAGAAGAAGAAGGGGCACCTGGGTGGCTCAGTTGTTAAGTGTCTGCCTTCGGCTCAGGTCATGATCCCAGGGTCCTGGGATTAAGCCCTGCATCAGGCTCCTGGCTCGGCAGGAAGCCTGCTTCTCCCTCTCCCACTCCCCCTGCTTTTGTTCCCTCTCTCGTTGTGTCTCTCTGTCAAATAAATAAATAAAAATCTTAAAAAAAAAAAATAAAGAAGAAGAAAATTAAAAAAGGAGGAGGAGGAGAAGAAGGAGAAGCAGCAGCATCCTTGTTGGCTGCCCATCTCTTTTGCCCCAGGGATGCCAGGCTTGGTTAACCATCTCCACAGCCCCCTAAGAGTCAGCTCCCCTGAGCTGCCCTTCAACCTTCCTGGTTACTGTGGCCTCCTGGTTTCTGCTGGTTAAGTGACACCATCTAGCTCATTTATTTCAGAGCCCACCATCCCCAGAATGACATTAGCAAGCCCAGTTCTATGGCTGCCTCACCTACGATCAGCCATCTCTGTAGAGGACCACTGATCTTCTTGGCAATGCTCATGCCCCCTCTCCAGCATGTTTCTTATGACCTTGGTGAATGCTAGGTCCTCTCTCCCCTCCTGAGGAACATCCTCTGGTGGGTGTCTGGCCTCAGATAACATATTGACACTTTCAGCATCAACCTACCCAGTGTTTAAGGGTCCAAGATGTTCCTACCCAGGTTGCTGACTTTAGCACAACAGACCAGCCTTTGCTAGAATATTAAGTCTCTGTAGTCCTGCAATTTTAGCTATCAGAGCTTCTGTTTGCAGCTCAGCTCTGTCCATTCTTCTATCAACATGAGATATGGGCCTCTGTAACTACAAGAACCTCTTTGGCTTTCACATCTCATGCTTAGTCTTTCAACACTTCTTACTGGCCCTCAGTTCTTCATTATCACATTGATGAGCATTAATACAACTTACCAGTAACCAGCCAACTCCACTGTATTTGTAGACCCCCTAACATCTATGTTTTCCAAATGCCTGAATTATTGCATTTGTAAGGGCATTCTCCTCTACTAGAACATTTTTTCCAGGTCACCTCCACTAAAATCTCTAGCAATTGAATACCATTGTGTGTGAGGGACTAACCATCCCTTACACAGCACTCAGAATTGGTCCTTTTTTGTTCACCAGCAGGTGAATAAGCCAGGTCCAGCATCCCATCTTATCAATTTTCTCAACTGTTCCTGGCACCATATGTTTTTGTTCATGTCCTCCAAGAAGCAGATGCCAAGATAAGATTAGGTACGCAAGAGGTTTGCCGTAGGAAACAACTATGAGGGAAAAGGAGAAAGGAGCCAGCAGGCTAGGAGAGATGTCAGAGCATGATGAAGGTGACCCCTGTGAAGGAGAGAGAAGGGAGTTTGGGAGGAAGAGTCTTGAACTATAGTGCAGTTGCAAGAAAGGTTTTGCAAGCCTGATGAGGAGTCCCCGAGTCTAAGCCCAAAACTGACCCTACCTTAGAGTTCCTGCTACATTTAGTGGCTGGGAATAGCAGATAGGAGTTTTAGCGTAGGCATGTACTCCATGGTGGTTAAGCTAAAGTTGGGGCCACTAACCAATTATTCTCCCTGCAGTACAGAGCTGAAGGACACTTTGCATGATTACCACATCATAATGGGATACTTTCTTTGCCTGAATGTCTTGAAGAAAGGGAAGAAAATTGGGTTTACTCAGGTTGTGGCACTCCTCTGCTGAGCACATTGACACTTTATATTTCCCTCTGAAATTATAATTATACTCAATGATGGGTAAAGAACAGAGCCAAATTACTTGGCTTAGAAATCAATTTAGGAGGGCGCCTGGGTGGCTCAGTTGGTTGAGCAACTGCCTTCGGCTCAGGTCATGGTCCCGGAGTCCTGGGATCGAGTCCCACATCAGACTCCCAGCTCAGCGGGGAGCCTGCTTCTCCCTCTGACCCTCTCCCCTCTCATGCTGTTTCTCTCTCTCTCTCTCAAATAAATAAATAAATAAAATCTTTAAAAAAAAAATCAATTTAGGAAAAATGTTGACATTTGCCCGTAAAAAGTGAGCTATGGCAAATGGAGAGATGCCTTATGGGAAACTATTTTCCAAACTATGGACTGTTAAATGGTAAGTGGCTTCATCCATCACTTCCTTTCTATTTGAAGCTTAAACTTGAGCTACTTCCCTCTTTCTGATTAGCACTAATTTTTTTTTTTTTTTTTAAGGTTTTAAGTAATAGGTACACCCCATGCGGGGCTCAAACTTACAACCCCAAGATTAAGAGTTGCATGCTCGGATGCCTGGGTGGCTCAGTTGGTTAAGCGACTGGCTTCGGCTCAGGTCATGATCCTGGAGTCCCTAGATCGAGTCCTGCGTCGGGCTCCCTGTTCAGCAGGGAGTCTGCTTCTCCCTCTGACCCTCCCCCCTCTCATGTGCTCTCTCTCTCATTCTCTCTCTCTCAAATAAATAAATAAAAATCTTTAAAAAAAAAAGAGTTGCATGCTCTACTGACTGAGCCAGCCAGGCGCCCTAGGGACTGGGAAGTGGTAGTAACAGTAGTGAAGACTACTGCTATATGGTTCTCTGATCTTAATCTCTTCCTTGAACATAATAATCATGCAGCCTCTTGGTCTGGGTTATTTATCACAATCCTTTTATTTATTTATTTATTTATTTTTATTTATTATTTTTTAAAGATTTTATTTATTTATTTGTGAGAGAGAGAATGAGAGAGAGCACATGAGGGGGGGAGGGTCAGAGGGAGAAGCAGACCCCCTGCCGAGCAGGGAGCCCGATGCGGGACTCGATCCCGGGACTCCAGGACCATGACCTGAGCTGAAGGCAGTCGCTTAACCAACTGAGCCACCCAGGCGCCCTATCACAATCCTTTTAGCCATGTCAACAAGTTGTGGCCACTTGAGTCTTCTTCCCTGTATTGCATCTGTGCTGAGGCATTGCTAAACTGGCCAATATCAAGTCTCTTCTTGAATATGACAATTTCTGGACCCTTCTGCTGAGGTGAACATATTCTGCAAGCAGGTCTTGTGATCAGTGTCCAAAAATGTGGTGCTACTCCATTAAAAAAAAATGAATGTTACTTATCTCCATAGTTCAAAACAGGTGGAAGCAGGGTGGACCGTGGAGAGAGTAACGTATGGGAGTTGAGACCAAGAATAATGTCCTCCCCCTCTATAGCCTTCTGCTTTCTCTGGCCTTGCTTTATACAAAATTAGGCAAAATAATTCCTTATAAGAATTATGACTTTATACTATCATTGCCTTCCAAACAAGTGACTTTTTTTTAAAAAATATGCATGTATAAACAGTCTAAGTTAATAAAAGGATTCACATTCCCATCTTTGTTCTGAGCAACACAAATTCCCAATTTACTAAGCCTGCTATCAGTACTCAAGTTCTTTTTTGGCACCAGCTACATAAAGTATCCCAAGATAGCCCATCCATGGGAGGCACACTGGTCAGCCAGGGAAGTATTCTGTTTGGGGCAACTTGATATGAAAGAACAGAAGTTAAGAAAGATTTTAATGAAATAGTTATACATCATGCTTGCATAGACCACAACTTTTGAAGTGTATTACATATAATTCTTCATTAAATCTTTACAATCCTTTGAGATAAATATTATGATTATTGTCATTTAGGTAACAGATACTCAATATCAGCTAGCAACTATTTTAGCCTAGCCAGTAGTCAAACCTAGGTCTTAACACTCCTTACTCCCTTAATCTTTGGAGGTCATTAACACTTTACCCAACATACATATCTGCCATCTTTTTTGTTTTTGTAGCCTCTACCCACAGGTCAGGTCATTGCATCAGATTGTAGCTGTGTTATATTAACTAAGGCAATGGAGGCTTAGTAAATTAGCACAGAAATACTCAGCTGACAATTGCCTTCATTTCGCAACACACACCACACTGCATACAACCCAACTGCATTCCATTATTGCCTTCTTCCACTTTGCAGAACTCCTAACACACTGCTGCATTCTACTTAAGTCTAGATCTTTTCTTTAAAATAGGTTCCACACCTAGCATGGGGCTTGAACTCACAAACCCAAGATCAAGAGTCACATGCTCTACTGATTGAGCCAGCCAGAAGCCCCAAGTCTAGGTATTTTCTTACAGAGGAACATAACTAAATGTAAGAAAAACTCTCCCTGATACATTAAAACACAATACCAAGTATCATTTTCCTAGAGTTCTCCCATTCTGTTGGGCCTACAACATGCCGCTCTTGCCATTATTCACTGGCCCAGAAAAGCCATCAAAAATCCCTGTAGGAAAAAAATCCCTGTTGGACTTTTGTTGTGAAAGGTGACATGCTGATTCTAAATTTATGTATAATGAATTCCTCAACCTGAATAATAAGAAAACAAATGATTCAATAAAAAGGGGGCAAAATACTTTAACAACCACTCCACCAAGAAGCTATATGGAAGGTAAATTAATACCACAATAAGATCAATAAGATACCATTATTCACCTATTACGATGGCTAAAATTTAAAAGATGGATCATATCAAGTGTCAGTGAGGAAAGAAGGCAACTGGATATCATACATTTCTGGTGAGAAGACAATATGTTGCAACCATTTTGGAAAACTGTTACAGTTTTGTTTTTCAAAGATTTACTTATTTATCTTAGAGAATGGGGGGAGTGGGGGGTGGGGACTGGTAGAGAGAGAGAGAATCTCCAGCAGACTCCCCGCTGAGCATGGAGTCTCTCTCACAGCTCGATTTCATGACCCTGAGATCATGATCTGAGCCAAATCAAGAGTCGGACACCCAATCGCCCAACCAGCCGAGCCACCCAGGCACCCCTGGCGGTTTCTTAAAAAGCTAAACATACACTTAGCATATGACTAAGCTCCCTGCTTGGATATTTATCCCAAATGAGTGAAACTTGAGTGTTCACATAAAAACTACATAGGAAAGTTAATAGTGGACTTCATTTGTAATCGCCAAAACCTAGAAATAACCAAATATCCTTCAACTGGTGAATAGATAAACTATAGTACATCTATATAATGGAATACTACTATTCATCATAAGAAGGAACAAACTAATGACACACACAGAAACATGAGTCAATCTCAAATGTATTATACTAAATTAAAGAACCAAGACTCATTCTATTTACAAGACATCCTGGAAAAGACAAAATTGTAAGAACAGAAAATAGATCATTGGTTTTCAGGAGCTGGGAGGGGGTAGGAGTTGACCACAAAGAGACCAGAAGTTATTTTCTGGAATGATTAAAGCTCTATATCTTGTGTTGGTAGTTACAAAGACTACATGCATTTGCCAAAACTTATAAGACTATACATTAAAATGGATGAATTTCACAGTATGTAAATTATGCTTCAATAAACCTGAGAAAGCTAAAGAGATTAAATAAATTCCCAAAGCCACACAACTATTGAAATGGCTAATATGTGTCTGTTAATTACAGATCACCTCAGTTCAGGAAACAAAGATAGAGACAAAACATAATAGGAATTACAGCAATTACTCTTGGCTGAGTATCTATCACTTGCCTAACACTGTAATTGTTTTACATGCATGATTTTTTTTTTTTTACATGCATGAGTTTTTTGAATCTAGCAACCCTGCAAGGGTGGTTTGTTATCTTCATTCAAATAATCTGTAAATTGAGCTTCAAGGATGAGAAGTTGAAGGCATCTCTCTGGGGTCCTCCCCGCACCCCGCCCCCCGCCCTTTCGGAGCTTAGTACTATCACCAATAAACTTTGCTTTGCTGCCCACCAAAAAAAATTTTTAAAAATGATGGGAAGTTGAACTTATATCTAACTACCCCAAAAACTTGGGGTTCTTGTGTTCTTTTTTTTAAGATTTTATTTATTTATTTGAGACAGAGAGAGCACATGAGAGGGGGGAGGGTCAGAGGCAGAAGCAGGCTCCCTGCCGAGCAGGGAGCCCGATGCGGGACTCCATCCTGGGACTCCAGGATCATGACATGAGCCGAAGGCAGTCACTTAACCAACTGAGCCACCCAGGCGCCCTGGGGTTCTTGTGTTCTTAACAATAAGAAATGTAGTAATTTCCAATCCAATATGAAAAAAAAAAAAAGGGTAGTTTTAAGAGTTGGAACATATCAAAGGAGGTTATAAAAGAAGTAAGATTTAAGCAGGGCTTTGAGGAAAGAGCAGAATGTAGAAAGTTCTGACCTTTGTTTTTCAGCATTAAGAGCTGCATGTGGAGGAACTCTCATCTAGTCTCTGTGAACCTCCTTTATAACCCTCCTCAGTGTTAAAAATCCCCTTGATGTATTGGGGTCCTCCTCTTTGTCATCTATCATGGCTCTGAGGTCTCTGTACAGAATCCTAGGAGTAGAGTCATATGACAGACACCATTTCCTTCTTGATCTCTAAACTTTTTTTTTCCCAATTCAGGTAGAATTGCAGCACCTGGGTGGCTCAGTCAGGTAAGTGAGATCCTGGGATTGAGCCCCATGTCGCTGTTCAGTGGGGAGTCTGCTTCTTCCTCTCTCTCTGCTCCTCCCCACCACCTGTGCTCTATCTCAAATATTTATTTGTCAGAGAGAGAGAGAGAGAGCACAAGCGGGGGGCGGCAGGCAGAGGGAGAAACAGGGTCCCCGCTGAGCAAGGAGTCCAATGCAGGACTAGATCCCAGGGTCCTGGGATCATGACCTGAACCAAAGGCAGATGCTTAACCAACTGACCAACCAGGCATCCCAATAAATAAAATCTTTAAAAAAAAAAAACAACGAAATTCAGGTTGGGCGCCTGGGTGGCTCAGTTGTTAAGCTTCTGCCTTTGTCTCAGGTCATGATCCCAGGGTCCTGGGATTGAGCCCTGCATCAGGCTCCCTGCTCCGCAGGAAGACTGCTTCCCCCTCCCACTCCCCATGCTGTGTTCCCTCTCACTGTGTCTCTGTCAAATAAATAAGTAAAATCTTAAAAAAAAAAAAAATTTCAGGTTGAATATCCAGATCTTAATATCCAACAACCAGATCTTAGGTGTACAGTTTGGTAAGTTTGAAAACTGATAGCTGATTCCCAGTTTTAGAATCACTTTTCTGTTCTTTCTGCATTAGCCTACTCTCAATATCCAGTCAATAATGAGTCCTGTCAAGCTTACCTCCAGCTTTCTCTACCAGAGTCAAAGTGGCTAAAATCTATTGCTAGAAAGACTTAACTGGTCTCCTCTGTAATACACCCTCTGCCTTCTGGTCACTAGAGGCAAATAATCTTTTCAAGATGCAAATCTGACATTTCAGCCCAGCCCCTTGAACTTCTAAAGGCTCTAGGGTCTTTTAGGTTTTTTTTTTTTTTTTTTAAACGATTTTAAGTAATCTCTACACCCAACGTGGGGCTCAAACTCACAACCCCAAGATCAAGAGTGACACGCTCTATCAACTGAGCCAGCCAGGAGCCCCAAGGCTTTTGTTTTTTGGGATAAAGACAAAACAAAGGTCTTATGTAACCTGGGCCTCCATTCCTTTCCAGTTTCAACCCATACCTATGTTCCCAGGCTCTGAACACCCAACATACTGGCCCTCCATTTCTTTGTTACTCACCTCAGGATCCTCACAGGCCCTTCCCACTGGCTGGAATTCCTTTCTTCTCATTTTCAATTTAATGCTTATTTGCCCTTCAATTTGATGTCAACTCAAAACTCTTTCTCAGGGAAATATTCCCTTAAGTAATGGACTCAGAAGAGATTAATAACACTTTTGGAATAATTTACTTCCTCCCAAGACTTCCAATGTAGCTATGTCAATAGCCAGAAACAAGATAACCGAAGTTAATCCTCCTAATGAAGGGTCTTCTGGGCCCAGTTATGTCATTTTTGTAAGCCAGTATCTCCCCCTACTCCCTGTCTCCTCCCAGGACCAAAGTTCTTTCTCCTTTCTTATCCTTCAAAACATATTGCAATTTCAATAATGTTCTTATCCTTCAGGTAATGGTGATTGAAATGTTGGGTGATTACTGCTGTTTTTAATACTGTTGGACTTCACATTCTAAAACAGGAAGATGGGGAGTTGGAAAAAAAAAGACAACTTCCTGCTAAGTTTAGAATTTGCTAGAGACCTTCTAAAATAGTACTTTAGAGGGAATGACATAGTGGGAATAGAAAACAGAATTCTGGGCACTAAACACAACAGAGAACATTTTTTCTTTCCAAGAGGGGACTCAAATTATTGTCCTAGACAATAGAACACTGAGTAAAATTAGAACACCGAGTAAAATTAGACTGAGTATGTAGCAATACATTAGAGGACAGAGACCAATTTTATAATTTTGATTCCTAAGGAACCTGTACTCCATTTCCTTTTACAGTTCACTTCAAACCTTTCCATCTATCATTCACTGAACGTTTTTTGAGCACCTACCAGGTGTCAGACTCTGTTCTAGTAAACTGTGATACTTAAGTGCACAAAACTGACAGAAATTCCTTTATGCTATTAGGAGACAATAAGTAACAAATTACATTTTATGTTAGAGGAGATAATTACAGAAAAAGAACTAGAGCAGGGTTGGGAGGAGAAATGGTGCTGGTAGGGGTTGAAAAACAGCTTGTGATTTTATTTTTTAAAGATTTTACTTACTCATTTGACACACAGAGAGGAGAGCGTGCACAAACAGGGGGAGCAGCAGAGGGAGAGGGAGAAGCGGGCTCCCTGCTGAGCAGGAAGCCCGATGTGGGGCTTGATCCCAGGACCCTGGCATCATGACCTAAGCTGAAGGTAGGCAATCAATTGAACCACCTAGGTGCCCCCAGCTTGTGATTTTAAAGAGGGGTTTGGAGTATGCTTTTTTGACCAAGTGACTTAAAAGGTTTACCATACTCACTTCTGGGTAAAAATCATTCCAGCCAGTGACAAGATCAGGGAACAAAGGTAGGGTACTGGAGGTGAAGTTGAAGGTGGGAGGAATGGGGTAGGAGATACTTACATTGTCTTTGGAGGTCGTAACAAGGACTTTGGTTTTAACTCTGAATGAAACAGGATCCATAGGAGGGTTTTGAGCACAGGAGTGTCACGATTTGACTTGTATTTCAAAAGGATCTTTTCATATATGCAACTATTTTGAAATGTTATTTAAAAATTCCAGATATAAAAGTTAGCACACCTGTGTATTGTCCCTCATTAACCAATTGTTAAATGCAAATTCTGTAGTTATCACAACATAGACATTAACATTGCTGTAGCATCATCAAATTTCCATTCTATATTCCAATTTCCCATTATTCCACCTAACATGCTTTTATGTGACGGAGCTATAACTTGTTCAAACCAGGGCCGTTTTAAAAAATGATATATAGCTTACATATGGTAAAACATACATATTAAGCACATAGCTCTGCCGATTTTTACATATGTATAAACCTTAGTAACTGCCACCCAAAACAAGGTAACTCACTTTATGCTGAGATAATAGGTATAATCAGGACTGCCTGCTCTTCTGAGTAGATTCATACTAAATCCTTTTGGCAAGAATATCATGAGTGATATTTCCCATCAGAAAACACATTTCTGTTTGTGTCATTCCTGGTGATAAGCCTGAATACTTGGTCAAGGTGGACATAACCAATTTTTTCTGTAAGACCTGTCTTGCAAAATGTAGATTTATTTGAGGAACTTTCAGAGAAATTAATTCCAACTCACTGAGTTAGTATTTTAAAAATCTCCCCATCATTCTCATTCTCCTCCCACATCTGCTCCTTGGGGCTGGGATCCTTGGGAGATGTAGCCATTTCCAATTTTGCTTCCTGGCAGGGAGTTCACAGGCTTTCTTCACACAGATCCATTCGACTTAGCCAGCCACGTCTTGGCAGAACTTGCCTCCAAAGCTCAGTTACTTCAGCACCAACTCTTGGGAATCTTACATGTCCCTTTGGAGCCAGGAGAAATTTGGAGGGAGGGCTCCAGACGTCTCCTATCACCATTCCCATGGCACCACATACCTTGCTCACACCAAGCATGTGCTTCTGGACAGACAGATCTGCATGACCGTGACTTTAGCTTCCAGGTGGGAAATTGGAAATTTTCTCTCCCCCTGGCTCCTCCCAGATATCAAGATCATACTGCAAGTTCCCTTTGCCACAGAATTCATCTGAGGCATGGAGTATTGAGCTCCAAGTTGTCTTTTTTTCTTGTAATATTTTGGGAGCCCGGGAGGGACACAGTGAGGGAGGGGTAGACTAGGGTAGTTAAAACTACAGGAATTTTGGGGGAGGCTTGTGGGGATTAGGGAAATGCTGGGGAATGTGACTTTAGAGATTTCACCTTGCTAGGGCAGGAAAAAGGGGTAGATAGTTATCTTCGTGGTGGAATACAACTGATTTTATAGAGATAACTAAGTTTACTTTTGTGTGTTAGGAACGGGAAGTTATTCATAAGCAGATTGGGAAGGCAAAAGAATAGAAACTTGGGCAATCCACTGAAAATAGGGAAAAAGCTTAAAAAAGGAAACAAAATTAAAATTCAAATTGATGTGTACAATAAGATATAGGGAATAAAATGTGTATATTATTTATTTACACTGAAAAATTCTGACCATTAACGAGTAATAGGTGTGGAGACAATGCAAGATCATGGAGGTGTCTTGCTCATCAACAAACATTCCTCTCTAGTTTTTAACATTTATTGAGGATTCTTGCCCAAATCCATCCATATCATGATGATTACAAACTCCATCTCTACTACTCCTTCCAGTACATTTTGGAAGGGGAAAAAAATCTCATAATCCAAAAATCCACAACAATAAAACAAGGTTGGAAACTGCCATAAAAACACAAGTGAAAAAAACCACCTTGAGTGGTTTAAAAAAAAATCATGCCAAAGAAAATCATGATTTTTGGCTTAATCTCGAATTAAGAATATTAGTAATTTGCCCGCAATGCATATGGTCTCCTATATACAATAGATGATTTTATATACACATTTGAAATCCAATACATTATGAATTTATGATTCAGAAGCACCCTTAAATATTTTTAAGCAGTAGAAACATACGTAATAGCTACACGGGAAAATAATACCGGCAAAGTGTTCTTTGTTTTTATGCCAGAGACACACCATAGAGGTCTCAGGTTATAAGAAAACATCAAAAAATGTTCTGTTATATTAAGAGTACGTTTGGGGGAGTGGGAAAGAACAGCTGCTTTCCCTCAGGTTTAAAATACTCAACAGTGCGAAGTCACGAGCCTGAGAAGGTAGCAGCCTCTGGGGGAGTTAGACTCTCCCGAGAAGGGAAATCCAGCATGGGAGCCCATCTGTGCTTCCCACTCCGCCCCTCGGCGAAGGGAGGCTCAGGCTCCCTCTTTAAAGGAACTGTTAAGGTCACTTCTATTTCAGAAGGGTCAACGTTGGGTAGTATGAATGACTTTTTCATCTTAAGTAGAACGAACGATGATTTCTGGAATGCTTTTCCAGCGTAAAGTGTTAAGAGCCCCTGTATCCCAACCCACGACCCCGCAGGCCCCGGGGGTGGGGGGGTCGGAGCGTAACACCTGCAAAGCACCAGCCCGTGTGCCCTGGAGGCGGGAAGATGGAGGGTGTGGAGCAGCCAGCCGCACCGGAGTTGATTGTAGTTCCCTTTCTACCATTAATTATAGTCACAGCCGTACCCTTTTGCCTGGTACTGTAAGCTCATTGGAGGCTTTTCATTAACACCTTATTCCTACAAAGCAAACAAGATGTTTGTTTTTAAGATGAGATCCAAGAATAAATATTAAGTTACATCCTTGAAAACAGCCAGGAACCCCACTGGTGGAATTGTCCTTAACTTGAAGATAGTGGGTAGAAAGCATGTGACCATGTCATCAAGGAGTGACTACTAGCCACGATATGTCTCTTGTAATATGTTCCTGTCCTGTGCAGCCCATGGGCAGGAGACGCCAGCGAGTGGACCTTCTACCATTTGCCCAGTGGCCTTGGTAGGTCATTAAAGGACTCTCCAGAGAGACCTCAATTTTATTCAACTTGCTTGGCAGTGACAATTATTGGTAGGAAGTAGGACAGCCAGAAGGGGGAAAAAGAAGTGCACACTCACATCCGTTCTCCCGTGGGAGACAGTAAGTGTGCCAGAGCCCAGGGGCTGCCACTGCTGGCTGGGGGAGGGGCAGTCTAGCCTGAGGGTCCCACCCACTTTAGGCTTCTGTGCTCTGCCAGCTGGCCAAGACCCTGCGTGTTCAGTCATCTTGACACTAAGGATGGGCCTCCTTGCAGGCCAATGGAGGATGGTGCCAGCACAACTGAGAGCTGGGGACAGGGGTCTCTGCGAGGCAAGTCTGGGCTGCACCAAGCTCCTCCATTCAGAGGCATAGTCCTCTTTACATCCTCCCTCTCTGTAGGCTCCTCTCCCAAACTAAGCCCAGAAGCATACTTAGGCTCACTCTCTCCAATACAGCACAAATGGAAATTTCCTTTGAGCATCCTACTGCTGCACTTCTCCATTTGTGCTTCTGGAAAACACCTCCAGCCATCCTTTCTACTTGTCTGCTCCCCATATTCAAGCCTCAGAAATCACCCGTATCCTTTACTGCTTTGAATCTCACATCGACCAAGCAAGTATTTCATTTGTACCTTCTTCAGCTGCATTTGATACCCAGGTATCATTTGATAGCCAGATTCTATTTTGGCACCTTTAGGAGATGCGAGGCCCTTAAAACCTATTAAAAACAACTTTCCCACAACATTTTTCTAATAGATCTCACACCCTTCCCTCTTCGGCAATGTAAGCCTCAGTACATTTACTTGCTTCCAACCCTTCAGTGGCCCATCACCCAGGAAAGAGCTGCCTGACCAGATTCCTTGTCCTTCACTCTAATCTTTGAAACTGCAAAATTCTGCATATCTATCCTTTTCTTTAAAACTGGGTGATGGGCATTAAGGAGGGCATGTGATGTAATGAGCACTGGGTATTATGTAAGACTGACGAATCACTGACCTCTACCTCCAAAACCAATAATACATTTTATGTTAGTTGACCTTAAATAAAAATAAATTTTAAAAAATAAAATAATTTTTGTTGTTATATTTTCATTGTATTGTAGTCCTATACTATGATCAATAAAATATGAATTCTTTGGGGAAAAAAACAACTGCTCTTAAGTCTCCTCAGTAGGTTCTCTATAAAATTAAATACAATGGAAACAAACAAACAAAAACCCTAAATACAATAGCCTTTTGGAGTGTTTCTTTACAGGCATATAAACCTCTTGGTGGCCTCTTAATTTTAATACTTTGGTGACTTTTGTACACCTCCCTGTCCACGTGGCTTCTCATATTAGAGATGTGGAAATTCAGGCCCAGAAAAGTGAAGTGGCTTGTGTAAAGTTATGGAAATGGTCGCTGGTAGAAACGGGACTTTGCTGGAGGACTGTCCCCTTCCCTGAGCCAATGTTGTGGCTGTGGCTTGAAAACAACAGTACTCACCCCGCTCCACCTCACCCCAGTTTGTCAACTGTAGTGGCTTATTTAACTAAAAATATTTCCCATCCTATTTAGAAACAGAAATCTTAATGAATTAGCTGGTTTAGTTTACACAGAGAATAAGAAATTTAACAACTACCCCCCTGGCCTATTCTGCATCAGCCAGTTATTTAATATGTTGATTTCAATTGGCTTAGAATTTAAAGTATAGAGAAAAACCTTTTGTCTCTCTTCGTAATTGTGCTTCTAGAGTGGGTTGTTTGGTGATTACAGAGATACTTCATTGATCACATCACATAACTAATGACATTTTTTGAAAGAACACCATGGGCTACTGGGTAAATTCTAAACCTTCAATGCTTACTATAATGAGACCCCAAACTAATGATTTTAAGTAATAATCTATAATGCTCAATTTGAGCCAAAACTGTTTTTTGCATACATTGTATATTTCCATCTTTATGACTTCATTGAAAGAAATCCCTCTTGCTGGAATAATTAATACCCACATTTATTTTTTTTCTTTGAGTGCTTGCCTATGTCAGACAAGTGCTAAGAACTTTACACTTATTAACTCATCTAATCTTCACAATACTCCAGATAGGCATTATTATGCCCATTTGGTAAGGAGGAAGCAGACCCATTTTTTTTTTTTTTTTTTTTTGTTTTTACCATATTCTATTATCAAATTTCCACTTCATTCTAAGTTCTCAACCTTGGTGTTGGTCCCTAGACTGAAAAATGAGCTTTCTCCTTCTTTCCATGTAGGCAATTCTTCCTTCAAGTTTAGAAACCTCTTCTTTGATACTAGTCATCACATGGTATTACAGCTGTTTACATACCAGTATTCCCATTAGACTGTAGTCTACTTAGAGGGTTTTGTTGCTGTTGTTTTTCTAGTCATTATTTCTGTGAAGTACATATACCTGTAATACAGTAATTAATCAATACTGTTTCTCCATAATTATGGGTGGGTCTCTAGGTAGAAGCATTAAGCCCTGACCTAAAAATGCTTTTTCCTAGGAATACACTTAATTCATAATAATTTTCTTGGAACTCTTTACTGACAGCTTGTGCAAGAAATACAGGGCTATTTAAGATTAACATGCATCTCCTCTCTCCCCTAACTAAAAACCAGGTGTCCGGTTTTAGTTTGTAGAAAAGCACCAGGTAGTTACCTTCGAACACATTTGGGGCACAGCATATTGTCCTCCAGGTGTGGGGGTGGAAAATTGCAGGCCGGCAGCAAGAACAGGGCACATACTCTCCCTCGTTTTTCAGGCACCCAGGCTTGTCCTGCATGAAATTGCAGGTGAACCCAACCTTCTGTGTCTGCAGGCAGACTTCTCCCATGGACCACACACCACCTGACACCTGGAGGAGAAAGAGGTGAGTACGAACACAGGATGGCCAAATTCTAATGTTCTTCTGGTCAAGACTATATCATGGTCTTTGTTTCTTCTACTTTTCTCAATGCCAGCTCCAAGATATGAGCCCTGGAATCCTAGCTTCACCTTAAGCATATTCTGTTCTGCTCCCTTTTAGAAAACCATACAAAACAGTTCCTGTTAAAACTTTAAAAAGCGGGGCACCTGGGTGGCTCAGATGGTTAGGCGTCTGCCTTCGGCTCAGGTCATGATCCCAGGGTCCTGGGATCGAGCCCCACGTCGGGCTCCTGACTCAGCGGGGAGTCTGCTTCTTCCTCTCCCTCTGCCTCTCCCAGTGCTCATGCTCTCTCTCTCTCTTTGTATCTCTGTGTCTCAAATGAATAAATAAAATCTTAAAAAAAAAAAAAAAAAACTTTAAAAAGGAAAAAGTATAGTTGGAAGTGGCATAGCTCCAAGTGGGTAAATGACAGCGCAAGGGAGGCAAACCTTTACGTCTGCCCATCCTGGGTTTGCAGCAGGAACTGCTTCACAAAAAGATCCACGAGAGATGATCAGTTTATTAATGCGTACGGCACACATCACTTGGAAGAAACCACAGACAACGAAAACAGACTCAAAATGGCAGCTCGGAATCCCAGCTTTTACAGAGAACGATGAATTTGTAGCAAAATGACAGGAAAAACGGAAGCAGTTTTAGGCTCCTGGGGGTGGCAGACAGTGGGAAAGTCAATATATGGGAAGGAACTCAGAAGTAAGGTTTCTCTGGTGCCACCTCTCAGTGGATTGTCTCCAGCAAAAAGAGAATTTATAACCTGCCTTGAGGCAGTAAAAAGAGACCTTTTCCTGGGTTTGTTGCTCTTTAATTGCCATCGGTTCAAAACAATTTTTATTATAAATTTTAAAACACTTTAGGACAGGTGACATATTCTGGTTTCCTTCAATAGAAAGACTAAACCGGAGTGGTCTGGGAAGGCCTTTATGAAATAGATTCAGGGGTCTCAACAGGCATTGTACTGTGCTAACCAGTTTATGGTCTCTCTTAATTTTATGTCCTACGATTCTTACAACATTATGAGGTAGATGTAATTATCAACCTATTTTATGAGGAGGAAATTGGGAACTATATTAACCAACTTGTTAATGTCATTCACTTAACAGATGCTAGAAGATCCCAGGGCTTAAGCTCAGGCAGTTGATTTTAGAGCCTGCTTTTACTTTTAATTCCTTAAAGGGGAAAGAAAGAAAGCCAAACAGATTGCCATTCCCTTCTGATGACATCAATAATTTGCAGCAGTCGTTTTCAAAGTGCGGTCCCCAGACTAGCATCCTTAGCACTGGCTGAAAAATTGTTAGAAATGAAAATTCCCAGGCCCTACCTCAGTTCTGAATCAGAAACTCTGTGGGTAGGGCCCAGGAATCACCAACCCTTCATTCAGGTGATTCTGATATACCCTAAAATTGATTGGAGGTTAATATCAACAGCATTTTTTCCTCAACTGGACCAGAACCAGATCTCAATCCTGCGCTTACCGTGGGCCTCCTGGGGCGATTCCACTGTCTCCACCTTCCCAGCCCTGGCTGCAATTCTGGACCAGGAGGCAAAAACAGCATCTGGGGCCGAAGTTGTCACAACAACAGTATCGACTCCCTCCAGGAGAGCATCAGACCCAACATGGGCAGGGGTCCCACCCTCAGGGGAAACAGCCACTTCAGGAAGGTACGTTCCATCAGAAGATATCCTTTTCCCAGAACTTTCCAGAGACATTTCCTCCTGGTCCATCTTTGATCTTCTTTGTGACTGTGTGAGAATCTTGGCCTCCTCTGCGGTGACAGGAATGTTCTTCTACAAATAGGGTTTACAAGGTTAAGGTGCTGTCAGAAGTGCAGTCTCACTTTTATGATTTTGTACAACCTTGTGAGAAGTGGTGGGGGTGGGGGTGGAAGGGGGTGGTGGTGGGGGGTGGGTGTGCTGTTCCTCTTCAGAAGGAGTGGAAGGAGGGAAGGAGGGGCTGAGGCAATCCCTCCACTGACTTTCTGATGCTAAAATAGGTAATTAGAATGAGAACTAAACCTTCCACTCTTGTCAAATCTCTACAAATCACTTACCTTCTGATCGGGGTAAGCATATTCACAGATTCTCTTATATACATCTAGTTTCTAAGACAAGAGAAAAATGAGTTAACAATCAAGCAAGGATCCTACCCCTCCTCCCAGGAGCACTGTCTCCAACCCTGGACCTTCACCTGGCCTTTGGTGCTCAGCTTTAGTTGTTGGCACCAGGCCCGCAGGATGTCTCGGTGAAGCACGTTGGCTGGTGGCAATTTAGAAGGTAATGGAGGAACTGGGATTTTCTTCCGAAGTCTTACTTTTCCAACGCCTTGTGCCTTCTTTTCTGAACCAGAAGGTGGAGGAGAATGGGATGAAATTAGTAATAATTCACTTTTGTGTAGCCTTTTAAAATGTCAAAGCACAACTTTCAGTTCTCACAGCCCAATCCCCACTGTATAGTTACTGACTTGCCAAAGACCCCAGAAACCTCCAAGGGACACAACCTCAAACCTGGGACTGACTGACTCCTTCTGAATCTCCAGTTTTTACTTCCTGAAACTCCCTTACTTGCTCCTTTGTGAGCACCCAAACCCACAGACTCCAACGAAGTTGTACTAGAGATCTTACTTCCAATCCAGGAGAATGATAGGAATTTTAAACCTGACATCATAAATCCTCAGTGGTGCCTTGTCCTCTCAGCAAAGAACAAAATAAACCACTCGGCAATGCTACGCACAACTGCCCGTTCTCAGAATTATGTCAGCCCACCCCACTCAGGGCAGTACTCTTTTCTCGCTGCACACAGCTTTCTCACACTCCCACTGATCAGGAAAGACTTCCAGAACACACCCCCAGAACAGACAACTATAATGACACTAATAGTTGTGAGGCTTTACCGAGTGCACATTACTAGTCAGGTATCACGTGGGCATTTTTACCCTAATTATTCCATATACATTACAACTGAGGCTGCACCCCACCCCATCCGACCCAGCTAGGTTAAGTATTATCCTCAATTCTTAGAAAAAGAAGGTGGAGTTTCAAGGATGGGATTTCAAATTTATAGCAGTCTGGACCCAAATCACTGCACTTTGAGATCCTTAACACTAAGCAGCAAGTGAAGGCAAAATGATGATCAGAACCAAATATATTGTCAGAGTTTGGAGACCTGAAGACACCAGTTTTAACAGAGGTGGCTGAAAGAAGGCTTCAGGGAGGCGTGACATAAGCTGGACCCCAAAGGAAGTGGGGGTTTTCAGAATACAGGACCAATTTTCTTTCCTACTTGTTCTACTCCTTCCAAAAAGTTCCTTGGTCTTCTTAAGCCCAAGGAAATGAGATTCGAGGCCTTGTAGACTTCTTACCTTTGTCTTCTTTCATAGATCTTTTCCGTTTGGTCCCGCTGGTGGAAGTTCTTTGCAACTTTGGTTCCCCAGAAGCCTGCTGTTTCCCTTTAGCTTCTTCTGATACTGGTTGGGACTGGCTGGCCAGAGAGTCTTCCCCCGACTTCATGGAGTTCTGATGGGGACAGAGGCCAGTCCATCTTCCCTTGGGTGCCCAACCCACCACAAACACTCCCTGACTCAAGATAACTCACATCCACAGCACCAGGATAGTCATTATACACACAGCTGGCAGCATGGATTCTCCTCCAGGAAATCGTCTTAACCCCAGGTTTACTTATAGGGAAGATGGGGAAATGGGAGGCCGATTTGAGAATACGAAAAAAGACCGAAAATATGGATACAAACCACAGAAGCAGAAGAAACTAGGCTCTTTGGGCAGGGGATAGGAGCCCTCTTATCACCTACCATACCCACTATTCTCTTACCTGAAGATTTTCTTCCCCCATTCCTTTGTTCTTGACCTCTTCCAAAGAAAGTTTTCCTCTACTATTGCCAGAGGGATTCTATATACTCCTTCAGTTGTTCATTGTGCTCAGTATGAAGATATACAAATATCTTTAATTCAGTCGACCAGCCACTCCATGGCCCCAAGGGCTAGTCACAGAATTCCTTTCCAGCCTAGTTACCAAGGCCTGAAGAGATATCGCTCACTCTACCCCAGCCTTATACTCACTTTCTTAAATCTCCCTTCTTCTTCAGAATCTCATCTCCAGTATTCCTTCAACCAGCAGCCCTTTCTGATCTTCTCAGACCAAGTCACATCTACACATTGCCTCACTCCTCCCCCTTATCAGTCGTAGTTTTACATTTGCTTGTCTGATTTGATCAATGTTGGTTACTCCATTTGACTGGTAAGCTGCCTAAGGGCAGAATCTCTCTTTCCTCCTAGGCCCTCAAACATTGTTTAATTGAACCAGAAGGAACAAGAGAACGGTGGGGATCCAGCTATCTGATAGAGAAACTAACCTCTTACATAAGGTGTTGACACGTTTCTTATTTTCTTTTATTTACTGCCCACAGCAACCTGGTGGCAATTTCTAACTTTGGTTTTCAGATGCAGAAGCTGAGGCTCAGAGGCTACCTAATTAAAGGCACACATTTAGGCATTTCAGATGGACAGAAAATCCCTAAATCTAAATCCTTTCCAGTGTCCCCAAGGTGGGAGAACAGGACAAATTAACATTTGTATGGCATTTTACATCTCTATAGCAGCTTTGCGTTCGTATTCAAATTTTACGTTTGCATGGCTTTACACAAACTACTCACTTTGGGGCCTGACTGACATCTTAAAATCGAGAGAGTAAAAATGATGGTCCCAAGGAAAGAGACTATTCTTGAGAGTACTCGGGTTCCCTTGACACTGGAAAGTCTCAAAGCCTCTTTACATTTTCTTTCTTTTTTTAAGTAGGCTCCACACCCAGCCTGGAGCCCATTGCGGGGCTTGAACTCACGACCCTGAGATCAAGACCTGAGCTGAGATCAAGAGTCAGACGTTTAACCCACTGAGCCACCCAGGCACCCCAAAGCCTCTCTACCTTTAATTTCTGTCTGTGGTGCTTGTCAATATGTCTGGCTTTGGATTATTCCATAGCCCCGGTGACCCTGGGAAAAGATGGGTTCAGACCCACCACTTCTGGTTTAGGACCGGTGTCTGTTGAGGGCAAATTAAAGGATCTAGTTCTCCCCAACCTCAGGTCCATTACCTCTTCCTAAAGTTTTCCCCTCATCTCCCTTTTTCTCCTGTTACCACTCCCCTCCAGCCCTGATACTAGATTCTTCTTTTGGACGGGGTAAAGTATCTTTTCTAAACTCAAATAGGAAGCCCCATTTCTTACAGTCTCCTTGCCCCAATATACCAGGTTGCGCGATCGTTATTTAGGACTTTACTGGTTTTTTTTTTTTTTTTTTTTTTCTTAACAAGAGGAAATTCTAAGGCACATTCTTTTCTCCTTGAAAGAAGGATCAAGGAGAACCATGAGGAGACGCTCAAAGACAGACAGAAACAAACACGCTAAAATTGTATTTACCTTTTTGCCTTTTGCTTTCTCCATACCCAAAGAGAAGTCAACGTTGACAGAAAGAAAATTCTTACTTCTGAAATGGCCCAGGGCCCCAGATTGCTCTTTTAAAAGTCTCCTCCCACTTCCTGTCACCCAAAGGCGCTTTCCTTTTTCTCCTCCCCCTTTTCCCTCCCCCACAATTTGTGAATGCTAATTCTGTGTACTCTAATTCTTGAGGTGACTCTTGTATGAATTAATTAGTAATACCTTTCCTACCACTTTCTGTGAGCTTTTTAACATAATCACCTACCGTGTGGTTCAGGAGACATCAGGAAGTTGGAATCTTCTGAAAAAATCCAAGGGAGAAACAAAAGTTCCTGGAGACTTCTGAACAGGATGTTCGAAGGGATTTAATGAGGCAACTTGTGGAAACAAAAGAATTCCAGGGCCGGACTGGTGGTTTGAAGAAAGCAAAACCTTTTTTGTGTCCCACATAATTTTATTTCTTAAGCAAGCTTCTCAACCAATCACAACCCCAGCATTCCATTTGTACTCATAAAACTACCACCTTCCCGTCTGCCAACAACTAGTAAGAGTAGTTTTTAAGTATTTGTTTTGACCAAATTTTAGGTTTAAAAGTTCACAGCCATTATTTTATGGTCCCCCATTTTATGGATGACAAAAGTATGCATAACATTATATTGGTAACTTGCTGGATGACGCAGTAAGAGAGAGCCAGAAATCAAGTCTAGGCGAGCTTTATTCTACTCCTCAAGCCCCTGACCTACTAACTCCCAAACAAGGTCAGGGAGTTTAAAGTTAGTCTCTTTAAAGTTAATCTGAAAATACCTCCCACTCAGATTGCTCCTCCCTGTCAAACTGTGGGGGATCAGAAATGTGAAGTGAAGGAATCTTCTATGTTAAGAACCAGCGATTGTGGGATTCAAACCTTCCTCTGTCAGGTCACAAAGTCTACTATGTGCCTTTGTTTTGTTTTCCTACATCTCATTGCGTGCCCCAAAATGATGAAGATGAGATGATCCTTACCCGGAATGGAGGTGATAATATCCTCCCAGGAGAGAACTACGTGGACACAGGACGTAAGTAAATGGGATCCAGGAGTGGAGAAGCAAGTATAGATGAGGACTGAACAAGCCCCAAAGCACCAAAGATGAAAGAAGTATTTAGAAATCTAGATCACCTGGGAGGTCATATGGCAGTTTTGACTGTTAAGTATTTTACCCCGGTTCACAGACAACAAACAGTAAATACTTACTAGGTAAGGTTTATATAATGTATAATATATACAAAGTATTTGATTGAATTATTTTTCTCTCCCCAGTGTAATTGGAGGTAACATGGCTAAATTCTAAATTAAGTACAAACCCAGATATTGAGACATCTCATCCTGGGCAAGGTACAATCTATAATTTCTATATTAATAGATGGAGTATATATTGAGATTATGACTTAGGAATTCTTAGACCTACCATGATTTGGGGGGAAATAATTTCTGAAAGAATTGCACCAACGATTAAAAAAAAACCCAACAGGATAGCTGATGTTCTATATATAAGGAGGATTAGCACGATTTAACTTAAAAAATATTTGAAGAAAAAAATATTTGAGCATAATTGGAAATAATAATACTGAGTTCTCAAATGAAGCAAAAAGCCAAATGCTTTTGTTGGGCTTGGAGTTGTGGTAATTTATAAGCAATCTTGAAGAAACACAATGTGTTTGTGCTTTGGTTTCTCAAATGTAAAATAGGAATATATGTAAGTTTGTTTCTTTAGAGAAATACGTTTATACGTAAAATTTCTTACGAATGTTTAGTCAAAAGAAAAACTGCTTTTTAAAATGTTTTTATGTCAATGCGTAAAGCTCTATTCCTCCTTAGTTGGAAAAATATTCATAATTGAATCTCATTCATTTATTGAACAAAAATGCTCGATAAATGGACGGCAACTATGTGCTTAGTACAGGAGAGACAGCGGTGGACAAAAGCAGACAAAGACCCTGCCCTCAAGGGCTTACAGCCTGGAATGAAGAACAGACGTTAGGTAACTCATTATCAATAACTAATATAATATCTTTTATAGGATCTTAAAATGCATTACATTTATTTGTACATATTATCAAAACAGGGAAAACTACTCAATTACGACACTTAAAAGCAGAAAAGCTCCCTACATTTGGTGGTCTGCAGTAGGGGTTTTGACCTCATCAAGGAAGTCAGGAAAGTGTCAGATTTGAAGGACCAGAAGAACTGAATTAACTGAAGAGGAGGAGAGGAGGGATCAGCTCAATTCGGGAACAAAATAAGGGCTGTGAAGCTGGAGCTCCGAGGGGGAGGAGGAAAATGTTAGCTGAGTCTGGATAGGTTGACCTTCTCATCTTTAGGCAAAGAGCAATGGAAAGCTGCTGAAAAATTCCAGGTGGGGGTAGGGGTGGGGGTAGGGGCGGGCGGACTCTGACGACCATTTTGTAAAGATCTTTCAACCGTAATGAGGACAAAGAGTTGGAGAGGGATCGTCGCAGACACCAGACGGTGAGTTGGGAAACCGCCCTGGCAGCTTTCAGCTTGAGATGCGGGCCCCTGGCGTGGTAATGGGGGGTTCTGGGTCAGAGCAAACACTCCACAGCCGGGCAGCATTGAAACCCCAACCGCCCTTTAACTAGCTGTGTGACCTTGGGCAAATTATCTGACACTGTCCTTACCTGTAAGAGGGGAGTCTGGAAAACAATAGGTTTTACTCGGAGGGTTGCAGGGATGGCTAAATAGGCTCTCACACGTCTCACACCTGAACAGGGTCTAACGCAGCACGTGTTGGATCAAGGCTAGCTGTGGTGAATAGAGGCAAATGGTAATTTTATTTACTTAAAAAAATGAGTTTATACGGGAATTGCAATTCAAGATAAACTAGCTTTGGTGAACCCTACGCAAATCCAAAGAGGCAAAGGGAAGATCAGCTTTTATTAGGTTTTCGGAGGAAGTTGGGGAGGGTTGTTTTGAACAAAAGTTGATTGGAGAAGGACAACAGTTTGAGCTGGGGCAGGGAGGGAATCTTCCTTTTCTTAAAGGCAAGGGATAAATTCCTATGTAAAAAATGCCCTTGTCAAAATAATAATTCTCTCCTTCTGCTGGTTCTGTGGGTCGCAGTGAATGGTACAAGCATGAGTGCTCCCGCTTCAGAGCTTTCCCATTCCACCCTAAAGGAGGGTTCCCTTATTTTCACAGATGTTTCTATTAATAGTGTTGGAGACTGAATAAGGTGAGAGATGTGGCAGATTCCTGCCAGGTTTTCTTTTTTCTGTGTGTATTTTCTCTTCCAAAAAAAGTTTTAGTTGAATAAAATTAGCTGAGTTAATGAGGCATTTAGTTATTTACCTGGAAGCAATGAATCTTCCAGAGTCATTAATCTGCATTTACAGAAGACAAAACAGGATTGTATCACACAACACCACCACCATTTCATATTTGACGGTGGGAGAGCTTTGGTGGGAGGTGACTGTGGAAGCTGGTTGGGGTACTTGTCCAAACCTGTTGGCTAGAAGTGCTGGTTCAAAAGCTGAGCTTATTCAAAATTTATATGGTTTTGTTTTTATCCAGGATGACTTCTACCAATTTATAACAGGGTATAAGAATACCTTTTCTCCATATCTGGTATTGTAATAAGTATACTAGAACTCGACACGGCGTATTTATTATACTCTACCTTTTAAGTATCCCCTATAGTAAAGTCAGTGCCCCTTTTGGAGTTACTTTTTAAAGAAACAGATGAGTCAGTTAAGCATCTGCCTTCGGCTCAGGTCATGATCTTGGGGTCCTGGGATGGAGCCCCTTGTCGGGCTCCACGCTCCAGAGGGAGTCTGCTTCTCCCTCCCCTCCCCCTCCCCCTCCCCCTCCCCCTCCCCTCCCCCTCCCCCTCCCCTCCCCCTCCCCCCTCCCCCTCCCCCTCCCCCTCCCCCCTCCCCCTCCCCCCTCCCCCTCCCCCTCCCCCTCCCCTCCCCCCTCCCCCTCCCCCTCCCCCTCCCCTCCCCCTCCCCCTCCCCTCCCCCTCCCCCTCCCCTCCCCCTCCCCTCCCCCTCCCTCTCCCCCTCTCCCCCTCCCCCTCCCCCCTCTCCCCCTCCCCCTCCCCGCGCACACACTCGAATGTTCTCTCTCCCTCATATGGATAAATAAAATATTAAGAAAAAGAAACAGATGAGTCACTTAGAAGTAAATCTGGAGGGGCGCCTGGGTGGCTCAGTTGGTTAAGTGATTGCCTTCGGCTCAGGTCATGATCCCAGGGTCCTGGGATCGAGCCCTGCATCGGGCTCCCTGCTCTGCAGGAGGCCTGCTTCTCCCTCTCCCACTCCCCCTGCTCGTGTTCCCTCTCTCGCTGTGTCTCTCTCTGTCAAATAAATAAATAAAATCTTTAAATAAAAAAAAGTAAATCTGGAGAGTAAGGTAGGCTATCAGGTTAGTTAGTAATTTGGGATAGGGGCATCTGGCTGATTCAGTCGGAAGAGCATTCAACTCTTGATACCAGGGTGGTGGGTTCAAGCACAACGTTGGGTGTAGAGATTGCTTAAATAAAACTTTAAAAAAATAATAATAATTTGGGTTAAAAAAGGGAAAAGTTGGAGGTAGACAGTAGAGCTGAAATCATGGGGAAAAAAGCCCATCTGGTTTCTTTGTTTATAAACTGTCTCCCTTCCTCCATTCCTTCCTTCACCCTGTGTCAAGCACTAGTAATGAAAAGTGGTTCTGGTCCTTAATTACCTCCCAGTAGGATGAGTTCCAGAAATGCGAGGAAATACAGTGTCACTGAGTTACATTTTCCATGACTTCTGCTTTAAAGAACAGGACATGGGGGGCGCCTGGGTGGCTCAGTTGGTTAAGCAACTGCCTTTGGCTCAGGTCATGATCCTGGAGTCCCAGGATCGAGTCCCGCATCGGGCTCCCTGCTCGGCGAGGAGCCTGCTTCTCCCTCTGACCCTCCCCCCTCTCATGTACTCTCTCTTATTCTCGCTCTCTCAAATGAATAAATAAATCTTTAAAAAAAAAAAAAAGAACAGGACATGGGGGCACCTGGCTGGCTCAGTCGATGGAGCGTGTGACTCTTGATCTTGGGGTGGTGAGTTCGAGCCCCACATTGGTGTGGAGCCTATTTAAAAAAATAAATACAGAACAGGACATGTTAATCAGGGGCACCTTTATCATGAAGCTACTGAAGCTTAACTTGTAAGTGGTCCATTCCAAGTTTCTGTGGAGGCCCTAGCAATTTTGCATATCTAATTTGTTATACTTTATCTTAAAGAGGGAACTCCAGAGTTATAGGAGCCTCAGGGTGTACAGATCTGTCTTACTGATGATACATGAATACCGAAATGTTTGTATAAAACAAACATTCCTTGAAAACCTCAGTTGGCTCTCCTTTGCTTCCACCTACCTGCTCCCCCCACCCTCCTCCCGATTAAATGTGGTCCAGGAGAATCACTACTTGGTTATTAGGTTTCCAGCTTCTGTTCCCCCTGTATGTGCTAAGGGCCAAAGTAAGTGTGTGTCCAAGGGCCATCACTTGCACATAGGAAATTTAGTATACGTTTGAAAAATAACACACCTTGGAACTAACAAATTGCAAAAAAGCATCCATTCAAGTCGACCACTTAAAAAAGGTTGCCCCTACCTTCAGGCTGATGTAGCTTTGAGTGAGGCCACAGGGCTTGGCAGGTGGCTCCTGAGCTTTGTATCAGCCTCGATTCACGTTCTTTCTCTGGAGCATGAGCATGGAGCCCCCCATCTGTACAATTACCATGGCAGCCCTGTGTCCCTAGTTTATCCCAAATATGTCACTGAGGACAATGCTTTTTGAAACCAAGATCAACTGTAATCTATTAATATTCCAGGAGATTCACCATTACCATGGAGGATATAGGGAAGTTTCTTAAAATGTGCTCTTCACCAAGCCAACAGATGGTACCTGGAGATTTCCTAGGGTTGATTACCCAAGTCGTCGGCTGTTAAGTGCTTGGGAAAGAGGCAGCTGTGAGCCTGCAGGCCTTAAGAAACTGCATTTGAAAATGGGGAAGGAGCTGGCTCTGTGCTAGTGTTTGTGATCATTAGAACTCACCTGGAGACGACGAGATGACTTTCTTTGAAGTGAAGGAGAATCCAAAGATTCTGACAAGATGTGGTGGCTGAGGGGCGCCTGGGTGGCTTAGTTGTTAAGCGTCTGCCTTTGGCTCAGGTCATTGGGGGTCCTGGGATTGAGCCCCCCATCGGGCTTCCTGCTCTGCTTCCCTCTCCCACTCTCCCTGCTTGTGTTCCCTCTCTCACTGTGTCTCTCTCTGTCAAATAAATAAAATCTTAAAAAAAAAAAAAAAAGATGTGGTGGCTGAGACCATTTCTTCAGTTCCCAGTGTGAGGACAGAACCCTACCTCAGTACCCACCAAGTATTACTGAGTCTGCCTCCCCAACATTTGACAGCACTGATTCCTCATCATCCTCACAGCTACCCTCTGCATTCAGGATTTTATTTCTTCTCACCTGCACCCCTGTAAAGCCTCTTTACTGATCTTATCCT
Organism: Mirounga angustirostris; assembly: GCF_029215605.1. NCBI lineage: Eukaryota > Metazoa > Chordata > Mammalia > Carnivora > Phocidae > Mirounga > Mirounga angustirostris. The sequence goes on from NW_026991709.1 coordinate 55,133,970, forward strand.
CAGTCCTCCCCCCCACCCCAGGCCAGCCTGCACACAAGGCCTCTGTGTAAGGTGTGCGGTCTATCTCCAGGGACACGGGGATGAATCGAGTGGTGCCTCTGGGAGTCCTTTCGGCTCTAGTGTCCCAATGACTGGGAATCAAAAACTCAAGTACCTGAGGCTTTTTTACATAGTTAATCATCCCGAGGAATTTAGGAGTGAGAGTTTATAAAAGCAAGCTTAATTTAATTCTGCTGCAGCATGTATGCATTTTTGTTCAGAAGCCTTAACTCTTGTCAAGTATAATTCACTTTCTTGTGGCTTTATATTTTATCGGACTCTGAAATAGGGTGGCTTTTATGATAAGAATTGCTTTCCTCCTGAGCTAGAAGCATAACCATGCAAAGGACAGTAAGAGTAACTTAAATGAGAATGATTACTAAATGCAGCCTCAAAGAGAAGATAGATAATAGCACTTTGCATTCATACAAGCCTGCCTTTCATCTGAGTATCTCAAAGGAAGGTAAAAATGTAGCTGCTGCTGTGTTATGGTTGAAAATTACAACTGTGCAATTTTCTTATTCCTGAGTGCTTCCCTTCTTAAACATGATGCGGAGTTAAAACATCTCTAGAATTCAATGTGTATTGATTTTGAGCATAGGTTTCTCTCTCTCTCTCTGCCCCTCAAACATCAACCCCCCAGTTGCAGAGGCATCAATGGACCACCTGTCTTTGTGGCTTTGAAGCATTTGCTATCGTTGGAGAAAAACGTAATAAGGGATGGATGGACATCATTCGGAGCTGTTCTAAAGTTTTGAAAGAGGACTTAAACTACCTCCATTTTGACTTAAGTCTGTACTTTCTAATTGATTAAGTTCTATTCAGATTATCTCTCAACTCAGGCAAAGACCTGGCAGGTGGAGCTTTCTGTGATGGGAACTGAACTACCCCCTCAAGCAATAAGGGCTGCCCTGAGCCAGCAAGACCCCATGTGACTCACCCCAAGACTGTGATTGGCCGGCCTGACTTTACTGCCCAGCTGCATGGGCCCACCCACCATTGTCCCACATTTTCCTTACATAAAACTAGAAGTATTTTCAGCACTTTGGGGACAGTCCCTAAGATGTTAGTCTGCTGTCTTCCTAGTTGTTGGCCTCTGAAATTCTTTTCTTGTTTCATCACCGCTCAGCTGTCTGTCTTTGGATTTTGTCAGAGTGAGTGGTCAAACTGGTCTGTTTGGGACCCTAGAGCCAGTTAAATTTTGGTGAAAAAATATAGAGATAAAGATGGAGGCAGAACATTTTCTGGGTCCCCCAAATCAATTCAATCACAGTGCTAACAGACACTTCAAGAATGCATCAGAGCTCCACTCTACTGAAGCAAAAGTTGTACAGGAGCTGCTCAGTGGTATAAACGGAAATTACTCAAAATTAGAGTTCTGAATTACACTATGTTCTATATATTGATGAAAATTATAGAAATCCCCAGAAAGAACGTTGCTACTGATCCTCTTTACATGCTTTCTTTCTTTCTTTTTTTTTTTTTTTAAGATTTTATTTATTTATTTGGGGGAGAGAGAGAGAGAGAGAGCGCTGCTGAGCAGAGAGCCGGATGCAGAACTGGATCCTTAGACTCCAGGATCATGACCTGAGCTGAAGGCAGTCACTTAACCAACTGAGCCACCCAAGGGCCCCTTTACATGCTTTCTATTGGAAGGTTGTGACATTTTATTTTTTGGGTGGCTTTAAAATGTTCTTGTAATACCTATTTATACACACTTTCATTTTTGACTACTGATACAAGGGAAGCTAAAAAATGGGCCTCTAATTTTTTTTTTTTTAGATTTTATTTATTTATGTGACAGAGACACAGAGAGAGAGGGAACACAAGCAGGGGGAGTGGGAGAGGGAGAAGCAGGCTTCCTAATGAGCGGGGCTAGATCCCAGGATCCTGGGATCATGACCTGAGCCAAAGGCAGACGCCCAATGACTGAGCCACCCAGGCGCCCCTCTAATTTTTTTTTTTTTTAGTATTTTATTTATTTATTTGAGAGAGAGAGCAAGAGAGCTCAGGATCACAAGCAGGCAGAGGGCCAGAGAGAGGGAGAAACAGACTTACTGCTGAGCAAGGGAGTCCAACACAAGGCTCTATTCCAGGACCCTGGGATCATGACCTGAGCTGAAGGCAGCTGCTTAACCAGCTGAGTCACCCAGGCACCCCATGAGCCTCTACATCTCTAAAGATACAGGGAGAATAAAGGAGAAGAACATTTTTTGAAAGTCAGTCACAAAAAAATATATATAAGTAAAAGGTAAACAGTAAAATTTTCCCCAAGGTAAATAAAATTTATGATAAAGACCAGGTCTTGGTGTGTGTGGCAGGGGATGGGTTAAATTAGGGATGGAGATTAAGGAGGGCACTTATGATGAGCACTGGGTGTTATATGTAAGTGATGAATCACTGAATTCTGCTCCTGAAACTAATATTACACTGTATGTTAACTAACTGGAATTTAAATAAAAACTTGAAACTACCATAGGAAAAAAAAAAAAAGGCCAGGTCTTACCATAAAGGGAACCAAGAGGTCCAGGCTTCACATTCTCAAATAGCCTCATATTTAGACACTTAAAATGATCTCCAAATGAGGTTATCCATATAGCCAGGGATACATTAAAACGATTAAAAGAAAAATGTATCAGTCATGAAACTTGTTAGAGGTAAACATTTTCTTCAATTATACATTTTCTGTAAACTTATGTTGTCTTTTATTTTTTTTAATATACATGGAATCACACAAATGGAAGTGTTTGGGGCCTTCCTTAGTATGATACTGGGACTTTTAATAAATACTTACTTGATCCTCATCCTGGTTTCTGGTATAGGGCTAAAAAACTCTTGGAATTTCCTAAGGGATGAGATCAGTAAAGATGTTTTGTTATGCTAATGAGGTAGCTTCTGTAAAGTGCCTAAGGAGGGGGCTGGTTGCCAAGGTAGCCAACCCTGTGATTAGAGGATTGGAGCTTTCAGTCCCAACCCCTTAACTCTGGGAGAGGAGAGGGGCTGGAGGTTGAATCCATCACCAGTGGCTAAGGATTTAATCATCGATGACTATGTAAGGAAGCCTCCATAAAAACCCAGACGATGGGGTGCAGAGAGCTTCTGGGTCGGTGAGGGTCTGGAGGTGCTGGGAGAGGGGCGCACTGGGAATCCTGGAGGCCCCACGCCCTTTCCACATCCCCTGTTCTGTGCATCTTTTCTGTCTGGCTATTGAGTTACATCCTTTTATAATAAACCAGTGATCTTGTAAGTAAAATGTTTCTTTGAGGGCTGTGAGCCACTCTAGCACATTATTTGAACCCAAGGAGGAAGTTGTTGTGATGCGGGATCAACAGTCAAGAAAGAGTTCTTGGGATGTATTATGGTGCAAAAGGGTGTTCTCATTAAAGGACCAGGCCGGACAGGACCCGTGGGCACAAAGAGCTGCATTGTGATTGTGAGAAGTGACTGATTATATAGGGTTTTCTATCCTATGGAAGTGAAGGTGAAGTTAGGACTCCAGGAAATAGAGTCTATAGATTCCTGGGGGTCTATTATTAAGATTGTGTTATTTATTTAGTAATCTCTATTCCCAACACGGGGCTCAAACTCATGACCCTGAGATCGAGAGCCACATGCTCTTCCAACTGAGCCAACCAGGCACTGCTTTGTTTTTCTTGTGTATCATTAAGACAGCTAGCCATTGACTGCGTTTTCCCCTGCCTTTGTTCTTAGGCAGTTACTAGTGCCCGAGGAATGTTATTTATAAATCCCACCTTAAGGAGGGGTGGTTTGCGGGTGTCAGCTTGTGTTTTGCCCTCTCATCAGTTGGAAGCTCCCACCTATAGCTGGTGGGTTGGAATCACAGACAACCTGGACTTTACAAGTAACTGAAGTGGTGGGAGGGGCAGCTTGGTAGGACTGAGCCCTTAAACTGTGGCCTCTGAGCACATCTCTAAGAAGATGGTGTCAGGACTGGGTTAAATTGTAGGACAGCCGTGTCCTACTTGCGTCTCCAATTGTGTTGAAGACTTGCATGGATGGTGCAGGGAATGCCCCCATTCCCTATGGGGGAAATGGGTGCAGAACCCTTATTATTATTACAGAATATTCTTCAATAATAAATTACTAGTGAAAGGGAGAAGATAGTAAGGGAAAGAGTATGGGGAGAGCAAGAGAAACACGAAGACACAAAGGAAAAGAAAAGCCCAAAATGAGTTTCAGGGAAGAACATAAACACAGAAGCAAAGAAGAAACACATGGGAACAAAGAGATGGGTAAGGGCTGAGTGTTCAATGTTAACTATATATTTCTGTATTGTTTGACTTCTTAGAATGAACACATTGAAATTACGGTTGACTATTAGAACCGTGCAACTTCCTGATTCCTGAGTGTTTTGCTAACTGTCCAACATGGTCTAATCTGCAGCAATGGAGATAGGTGCTGTCTACTGTTAGGACTGATGACAGGAGCCTTGCAGAATCTCCAGCTAACTCTTCAGGACTGCGTTTTCTTACTCACCGAATTACATGCCACTTAAGAATTGTCTTCTTGGGAACATTTGGCTAGAAAGAGAATGACCACCCCAGAGGGTTATCTGATTCTCTTGAGAATTACACTTGTCTTGTAAATTGGCGTCATTTGGGTTTATGCCTCTGTCTCCTGTGAGGTTGCTTACTGCGATTATTCATGTAGAGCCGAGGAGCTTCGATTTCCAGACTTGTAAATTCTGTGACAGCAGAGTCCACCCTTAGCAGTGGCCTGTAATCCTTCACCTCCCTCTTATCTGTGTTCTTCAAACTTTACCTGCATTCATTCACAAATATTAAATAAGAGCAGTTTGATCCAACAGAGTTTTAAGTATAGAGCATTTCAAAGAGAATTAGTGTATTTTTCAATACAAGACCTCACAAAGATAGAAACATAATAAATTTGAAAAGGAAAAGTTTTACAGAAAGAAAATATAAGCTACAATATATAAAATGTCCCAAAGTATGAAATTTTTGTAGAAAGTATGTAATAGCGGAAAACTCGAAACAGCCCACATATCCAGACATAGATAACTGGACTGTAGTATTTTTTATTTCTTATTTAGTGAAGAAAAACAGGTATATTTTTAAGTAAAAACTTTTCAGAACCATTTGTATTGAAGGGCACCATTTTTGTACAGCAGTGATGTGGAGAATGGGGAAAGGGAAATTCTTGCAGTTCGCATGCATTATTTTATAATGAGAAAAAAAACATTAAAAAGAATTAGCCACTATCTCTTGTGTTAAGAGACTATATTTTAAAATAGAGTTTTTCTTTTCCTAAGAGTATTTTAACCACCTGACATTCAGACGTCATCAAAAAGGTTTCATTTATTGTGCATAACATTAATGATTGTGCAAGAGGGTAAAAGCACGGATTTAGGCCAACCAGAAAAAAGCAAGACAACTTTCCTTTTTTTTTAATTAATTTATTTATTTGTCAGAGGGAGAGAAAGAGAGAGATCACATGAGCAGGGGGAGCGGCAGTCAGAGGGAGAAGCAGACTCTCCACTGAGTAAGGAGCCTGATGCAGAGCTCGATTCCAGGACCCTGAGATCAGGACCTGAGCCAAAGGCTGACACTTAACTGACTGAGCCACGCAGGCGTCCCAGACAACAACTTTTCAATTCATCAGGACAGGTCTGAATGGAATGGCTATCCTAAATTTTATGAAATGTTGAGGGGTAGGGACATCCTTAGAAAGTGGTAAGACTAGGAAAGTTTGTGTTCAGTGTTGCCATCCTCCCCTGAGGTTCTTGGGATCCTCTGACCTTCTTCACCCAGTGACACAGGCAGAACCCCCAAGAGCCCAGGTAGTTATACCCTCCTTAGGGACCAATCTGAGAATGCTAGTAGTGATCCCTAGTACTTGATTCTGATGGATCCATCAAAATTAAGCTGTTATTTGACTGATTTCCTCTAGTTATGCTCTTTGTGTGGGAATCCATTAGGTCATAGAAAAACTCTAGGCAGATATAACAGTTAACATTTATTGAGCACATAGGTGCTAAGCATTATGTTTACATTATCTCATTAGTTATCATTGTTATTCCTGTTTTACAGATGAGAAAACTGATAATCAGGTTACTCAAGCATCATACAGTTAGTTAATGAGATGTGAGTTTAAAACTCAAATTTTAGATGTTTCTGTCTCAGTAACCTGAGATGTTAACCCCTAAGCCAACGGTTATCGAAATGTGGACCTGGGGCACCTGGCTGGCTCAGTTGGTTAAGCGTCTGTCTTCAGCTAAGGCCATGATCCCAGAGTCCCAGGATCAAGCCCCATGTTGGGCTCCTTGCTCAGCAGGGAGCCTGCTTCTCTGCCTGCCGCTCCTCCTGCTTGTGCTCGCTCTCTGTCAAATAAATAAAATCTTAAAAAATTGTGGACCCTGACCAGCAGTAGCAACATCACCTGGGAACTTATTAGAAATGCATATTCTCCATCTCTACCTCAGACCTACTGAACAAGCTATTTTTAAAAATGCCCTGCAGGTGATTTTATGGCATAGTGACACCCGAAATTATAGAGCAGAATTGTCCAATTGAACTTTCTGGAATGATGTTTTATACAATCTTGTCTAATAAGGTATCTTCTAACCACATATAGCTATTGAACATTTGAAATGCAGCTAGTGTGATTGAGAAACTACATTTAAATTTTATTTAATTTTAATTAAAATTTAAATAGCCACATACAGTTAGTGGCTACTAGGTTAGATGGTACAACTATATTGTCATCTTGCATTTTTTTTTTTAAGATTTTATTTATTTATTTGACAGAGAGAGACACAGTGAGAGAGGGAACACAAGCAGGGGGAGTGGGAGAGGGAGAAGCAGGCTTCCCGCGGAGCAGGGAGCCCGATGCAGGACTCGATCCCAGGACCCTGGCATCATGACCTGAGCTGAAGGCAGACACTTAACGACTGAGCCACCCAGGCGCCCCTGTCATCTTGTATTCTTGACTGGTTCTTTATGACATCATCCCTCAAATCTAAGGAGCACTACTAATGCAGTCAATTAGCAACAATTAGGGGCGCCTGGGTGGCTCAGTCGTTAAGCGTCTGCCTTCGGCTCAGGTCATGATCCCAGGGTCCTGGGATCGAGCCCCGCATCCGGCTCCCTGCTCTGCGGGAAGCCTGCTTCTCCCTCTCCCACTCCCCCTGCTTGTGTTCCCTCTCTCACTGTGTCTCTCACTCTCTCTGTCAAATAAATAAATAAAAAATCTTAAAAAAAAAAATTAGCAACAATTATAGCAGAATGGTGTTAGGAATACATGGAGTAAGTGTAGTCTTGTGTAGGACCCACTATCCAGGAGGCTTCCCATGTTGTCAATATGTAGCGTTTTTAAAAAGAATAGATGAGAGGGATCCTGGGTGGCTCAGTTGGTTGGGCGTCTGCCTTCAGCTTAGGTCATGATCCCAGGGTCCTGGAATTGAGTCCCATGTCGGGCTCCTTGCTCACTGGGGAGTCTGCTTAAAAAAAAAAAAAAAGAATAGATGAGAGCATTCACCCTGCATGACCCTAATATGAGTCCGTAATACCAAATGAAATGATTAGTTTGTTTACACAGATTGATCATCCCATATAGAACAACAATTCTGCTGCACAAGTAAGATGAATTCCACAAATACTGACCAAATTGGACTTTGATAAAAGGTCATAAGAAATCCTTATGCAATATAGGCCTTTTTTTTTTTTTTTTAAGCATGTAAGAATACACAGGTATGATAATTCATTTGATGTGACTCAGGCAATTTTCTGAACAGATGGTTGCCCTTTATACCATTAGGAAGTAGCCAACCTGAAATGCAGTAAATATAAAAGAGTCTGTGAACTTCAGAATTGTAACTTGGTTCATAAATGAAGAGAGGCAATGTAGTCATGCCCTGTTATAAACCAAACAGTAGGGCAGAGAAAAAGAATATGTCAGTGCTAGAATCTATTTACAGCTGTCCAAAGGAGGGGTGCCTGGCTGGCTTAGTCGAGCATGTGACTCTTAATCTCAGGGTCATGAGTTCAAGCCCCATGTTGGGTGTGGAGCCTACCTAAAATATAAAATTCAATTTAATTCAATTCAATTTAAAAAAACAAAAAAGGGCCCCTGGGTGGCTCAGTCGGTTAAGCGTCTGCCTTTGGCTCAGGTCATGATCCCAGGGTCCTGGAATTGAGTCCCGCATTGGGCTCCTGCTCATGGGGGAGCCTGCTTCTCCCTCTCCCTCTGTCTCCTGCTCCCCCTGCTTGTACTCTGTCTCACTCTCTCTCTCAAAATAAATAAATAAAATCTAAAAAAACCCCAAAAAACAATAAAACCCATCCAAAGGAGAAAGAAACTCCAGCTAGTGGACATAAACATTCTTGATAGTGCAGTGAAGCAGATACTAAGAATTTTAAATCCTGCTCACCTTGGAAAGTTCATTAGCAGAAGCCAAGGGTCAATTCCAACATTTATTGACTCAAGGGTCAGCACTGATGAGAATTTAATGATGAGAACAGCTGTGTTCCTTAGAGAGGCATGATGGGAAATACACATTAGGAAAATTACTCTGGGAAGGACCTTTTGTGGGACTGCCTCTTAGGAAACATGAAGACCAGAATGAGGTGGTTGTTGGTGGGACTGGGAAGGCAAAGAAGGGTATATGAAACATTGTAGAGGTAAAATTCCATGGGAACTTATTTGATATGGGGGGCTGAACTTCATTATAAAACTGAGGTTTAAATTTGGATACTGATAGCTGGTGGTATTAACACTACACTTGAAATAAAGAGAACATGTGGAAGAGAGGTGATGTGTCATGGACTTAAGGGATTGCAGCACTTGCTAACTTGATAGATGTTATTTTTTGCCATGACCTAACCAGGTAGAAAATGACTCCAAGGGTATATAATCAAGTGTCTATCAGGTGTTGGCCAACATTCTGGAGACACCATAGAGGAGAGAACTATAATACATCTTTCTTTTAAAGAACCTGGAATTGCAAATCCTGGAATCCATTTAGAGATCCAAAGTATGACCAGCCTGATAAAATGTCCTAGTAATTATCTGACAAATTGCTTTACTTCAGTTAATTCCTCCCTCCTCAATATTTGCAGATCTTGCACAATATTTTCTATAGTATAATGATTTGTTAGATTGGGAGTTCCTTGACTAAAGGGACCATTTCTGGGGCACCTGGCTGGCTCAGTCGATAGAGCATGCACCTCTTGATCTCATGGTTGTGAGTTCAAGCTGCACACTGGGGGTAGAGATTACTTAATAAATAAAAAGTTAAAAAAGATAAAGGGACTATTTCTTATTTAACGTCATATTGTCAGCCCTTAGTGTAAGGACCCAACACAAATATTGGCTAAGTATTAAGTAATGCCTGGATGAACAGAATGCTTTAGGGACTTGGTTTAGTCCTCTTCATTGTTGCCAAGGCTGTCTGGCCACAGGAGTCCTGACATTGGCTCAAATTGCTCCTCCAGGTGGGCTATATTGATGTTGGGTATGTGGGACAAGTTAGGACTTTGGTTGGCAGGTGGTGGTGATGGTATGTGTTGTGAGGTTGGGGGAGGGTATCACGGTGATGGATCTAGGGAAAATAGAAGAGAAGACATCTAAGTAAGTCTATTTATTTATTTATTTATACGTGTATAAACTATCTGTTAATAAAGATTTATTTCTTCTAGACACACCCATGGTGTGGTCATGGCGGCCTGCAATATTTCTTTTAGCCCCTGCTAAACAAGCAGTTATAAATGAACCCTTTCCACCTTCCTTGTCCCTTATTATTGTCTTGTTTGAGAAAGAAATGCATTGCATTTTCTTACATGGAAATTGGATCCTTATTTTTATGATTCTTATGAATATTTCACTGTTCCTAACTAACTTAGAAATTATGCAAGAAAAAGAAAAGAACTAAAACTGGGTTTGCCAAATCCTGAGATGAGCTTATTGAAATTGGAGACAGTAATAAAACAAACAAAGCCAAAATAAAATAAAAGCTAGTATGCAATTATGGGCTCATTGGGAAACAAATATAAAACAATTTTGTCATTCTAAGTGAAGCAGGTGAGGTTGAGAGGTGTGAGCCAATGTTATAATAAAAATAATAAATGGTCAATTCAAATATGATTTAGCCCAACGGTTCTCAAACTTTACTATGTATCAGAACCACCCTGAGGGCCTATTAAAGCACATCTTTCTGGACTTCACCCATAGAATTTCTTTTTTTTTTTTTTTAAAGATTTTATTTATTTATTCATGACAGAGAGAGAGAGAGGCAGAGGGAGAAGCAGGCTCCCAAGGAGCAGGGAGCCCGATGCGGGACTCGATCCCAGGACCCTGAGATCATGACCTGAGCCGAAGGCAGACGCTTAACCATCTGAGCCACCCAGGCGCCCTCACCCATAGAATTTCTGATTCAGTAGGTCTGGAGTGGGGCTGGAGTATTTGTATTTCTAATCAGTTCCCAGGTGATACTAATGCTGCTGGTGTAAGGACCACATTTTGAGAACTATTAATTTAGCCAAACAATAGAACACCAGACACCATTGAACTTGATCATATAGATACACACACATTTATTAACAGAGAATGGTAAATTCGTAATGGAACTAATGAGAGGGAAAGATAGGCCCCCACTTGCTCTCCACCAACCTTATCTCTTCCAACTCTTCATACAACATTGGTAGTTGCTAAGACATCGACTTTGTATTCTAAATTTTATAATTAATGGAAAGAAGTAAACTTTCCATGCACAGTGTGTCACATTAAGATGTAGCCCTAGTAAGTGTCAGAAAGTTGTCTACGGCAGAGTTAGAGATCGTGAATATAAAAGGAATGATAGAATTAGAAAGTCACTATTTGCAACTCCTATTGTAATAATTGAGGCAACAGTCATCAGTGGATGAAACCAGTAGGTGAAAGGCTGATGGTGATCTTTACAGTGGAGGGATTCAGTAGTTACTACACAAATCTGATTAATCTTAACGCAGATATAGAAAAACAGTCAGGCATTGTGATGCTTGATATGATGCAACATGAAAAACACCACACACCAAGTATTCCTGCCAAATATGGTGAACCTGAATCTAACCAAGACTCTGGGGCTTCCTTCCATTTACAAAAACTATGGGAGGGACACATGGGTGGCTCAGTTGGGCATCTGCCTTCGGCTCAGGTCGTTATCCCAGGGTCCTGGAATGGAGTCCCGCGTTGGGCTCCCTGCTCAGTGGGGAGCCTGCTTCTCCCTCTGCCTCTGCCCCTCCCCCTCCCCCTGCTTGTGCTTGCTCTTTCTCTCTCTCTCTCTGACAAATAAATAAATCTTAAAAACCACAAAACAACTATGGGAAAAAGGAACAAACTGAGTGATGGCACAGGGAAGAAGTCAGACACATCTAGAGTATGGAATATTCTATGGGAGAAACCAGTAGAATATTGGGGGGGAAAGTTAGAGTAGCCTCTAGATTCAGAGATACATAATAAGCAAATGTGTTAGTGGACCTTATTTAGATCCTGATTTGAACAACCTAAATGCAAGAAAAAAATATTAAGACCAGGAAATGCATGGCCTGAGTATTAGCCAACACCAAAGATTTCTTTTTTTTTTTAAGATTTCATTTATTTATTTGTCAGAGAGAGCACAAGCAGGGGGAATGGCAGGCAGAGGGAGAAGCAGGCTCCCCACTAGCAAGGAGTGCTCGATCCGAGGACTCTGGGATCCTGACCTGAGCCGAAGGCAGATGCTTAACCGACTGAGCCACCCAGGCATCTCACCAAAGATTTATTCTTAATTTTGTTAGATTGATATTGACATTTAGTAAGGAAATGGCCACATTTAAGAGATGCATGCTGATATGAAATAATATGACATTTAAGATCTGCTTTAAAATAGTTTTGCAGGCGTGCCTGGCTGGCTCATTCCGTACAGCATGTGACTCTTGATCTCAGGCTCATGAGTTCCAGCCCCACGTTGGGTGGAGAGATTACTTTTTACTTTTATTTTTTGGAGATTACTTTAAAAAAATAAAAAAAATAAAATAGTTTTGCAAAGGGAAAAAAGGATAGAAGGAAAGTGACAAAAGTTTGATAAGCATAGTGTCTGGATAATGGTTATATGAGAATGCATTATAGTGTTCTCTCTGCTTGGTGTGTGTTAAAAATTATCATAAAAAATAGTGGAAAGAGTAACCTAGTCTCCAAAGCTTTTCTTCTCTTAATCTTATGATAATTTTAAAAATCCAAAGTAAATTTTCATTGCCCTAATATTCTGTTTAGAATCTTGCCTGCACTGCTTATCTACCAAGTGACCTTGGGCAAAGGAATTATTAGGTTAGTTTTCTGCTAAATGGTAGTAATAATAGTACCTGCCTTGGGTCTGTATGAGGATTAAAACAGATAATGAATGTAAATCTCTTTACACAGGGTCTGATATGTAGTAACCACTTAATAAACATTAGTTATTATTATTATATAAATATTTGTTTTTTTTTCCTATCCTTTTTGTTTTTAAGAATTTATTTATTTTAGAGAGAGAGAACATGAGTAGGGAGTAGAAGCAGAGGGAGAGGGAGAGAGAAAATCCTCAAGCATATTCCCCACTGAGCACAGAGCCTAACACAGGGCTCGATCCCATGAGCCCGAGATCAAGACCTAAGCTGAAATCAAGAGTTGATCGCTTAACTGACTAAGCCACCCAGGTGCCCCTTTTTTCCCCTATCCTTCTAATAAGTTAGGAGTTACTTTCTTTTCCTCTCAGATTGATCATTTGTAAAGAGATAACAAATAGTAGTAAGGATGTTGTCTACATTTTATTTATTTATTTATTTATTTATTTATTTATTTATTTATTTAAAGATTTTATTTATTTATTTGACAGAGAGAGACACAGTGAGAGAGGGAACACAAGCAGGGGGAATGGGAGAGGGAGAAGCAGGCTTCCCGCTGAGCAGAGAGCCTGATGCGGGGCTCGATCCCAGGACCCCGGGATCATGACCTGAGCGAAAGGCAGACGCTTAACGACTGACCCACCCAGGCGCCCCAGTTGTCTACATTTTAAAGTGATGAGCTCTACTAGTATAATTAATGTATAAGCTTAAAAGATTATTAAATATATGACATATGTTAATGATATGAAAATATTTTCAGTGGGTTTTGGGGCTTGAGAAAATGATTTTAAAGCGAACATCCTTTCATCATTCACTGATGCTAGTAGAGCATGACTTGTTCTTAATTTGCATAAATAATCTGTGTGCATTCTTCAGAAAAGGTAAACATCTTTGCTAAAGCTCTTAAAGCCTAGCTGAATTTAGAAGTAAGCTGGAATCCCAAATTGGCTTAGTGAGCTGCAGAACTGTCTTTTCCTTACAGATGGATTGTCAGTATTGGAACTGAGTTGCTTCGAGTGCCATGGGAGGAGATCCAGAGGGTCCTGGGAGACCAGTGCAGATAACTCCAAGTTCTTTATGGACAAGGAAGTAAAAGTTAAGAAGTGGTACATTTTGGGGGAAATACTTCAGTACTGTTAGATATACAAGGAGGAAGAGAACAATGCAGCTGGAGAATTAAATGGAAAGATGAGCACACAGATGGATAAGAAAGCAGTGTTGCCAACTGGATAACATCTGGCATGTTAGAGTGAAGTTAATTACCTAACAAGCAAAACAAAAGTCCAAGTAGCAAATGATCTCTTCATCTTTCTACAGGAATATAACATCCCCCAAATAAGGCATGTTACATGGTGAAAACCAGAGGCACAGATAGAGTTTAAAAATAAAATCCTCCTTTAAACAGATGTGGAATTCACAACTGGAGTTAAAGCAGTCAGGAATGTGGGAAGAAGGCAGTTTATAGAAAACCTAAATGTGGTATTAACTCTGGCAGTGGATTACAGCATAGAAGACAGCAACACATTTTCTTTCTCCCAAGATTGCTAGGGTTGATCAGATTATCAGCAGTGATTACAAAGCAAAGCATATACAAACTTTTTTTCAGAAACAAAGCAGAGAATTGTATCGGTAACCGATTATAGATCCGTGACTACAATAAAACTTTTCTTTGAGATAAACTTACTTGTAAAATGTTCTATGAGCTATCAACATTACTAAGTTGCCTTTCATGCTAAGATTTATCTTCATGATTCTCTCTCTGTTCTATATGACCATGGCCTGGGATATCTTTCTAAGACAGTGAATCCAATCTGAGTTTTAGTCACAGTGACAGAAATTAAAATAGCATGAAAGATCCAATCTCTTTTTTTTGTTATTTTCTGACTTCAGGGCGAGAGGGGAAGAAAACCTCGGGTTTGCAATTCTACCTCCAAGATTTGCTGTTTTAATTACTAAGGAACAGTAATTTCCAAGTCTTTTGAAAAGCAATAATATACTTAAAATTTTCTGTTGTCTTTCTGATGCATTAAGGGTAATGTTTGGGGGCAGCTGGGTGGCTCTGTTGGTTAAGTGTCTGACTCTTGGTTTTGGCTCATCTCGTGATCTCATGAATCGTGAGATCAAGCCCCGTGTAGGGCTCTGCACTTGTTGGGGAGTCTGCTTGAAGATTCTCTCCCTCTGCCCCTCACCCCACTCGCTGTCTCTCTCTCTCTCTCTCAAATAAATATGTAACTCTTTTTTAAAAAATAAATAAAGGTCAAGATAATGTTTTATTCTAGTTCCCAAAGCTGGATGAGATGATAGGTGCAAAACCACAACATTTCTGAAAGGCAGTCAGCAAGTTAATGAGCACTCACTATATCCCATCTACAATTCTAGGTGCTAGGGATATAGCTGTAAGTAGACAGACAAGGACCCCAAGCATAGGAAGCTTCATTTTAGGGGAAGGAGAGACAAAGAAATAAACCAAATCATTTCAGGCAGTGGCCAGTGCTGGGGGAAAAGAACATAAGATCATGTGATTGAGAATGTTGGGGGAACTACGTTAGTTTGGGTGATGAGGAAAAGGCTCTCTGAGGAAGGAGCTTATCAGCTGAGAATCAAATATGGAGCCAGTTACATCAAGAGTGGGGGCAAGAACACTGTAGGCAGAGGGTAGAGCTAGAGCTAGTACTAAATTTGATCAGGGACAAAGCATGGAAAATATAATGCATTTGTAATGAAGTTACTGATTGCATTAAATATGCTTAAGATGACAGTACTAATAGAAAACCTAGTCCTCAGGAGGGGAATGAAATTCAAAGCATCCAAGAGTGGTACCCATGATTGCAATATGGCTGCAAGAACAAGCAAGGCCCAGATGTTACAGAATAAATGAGCTTAATTCCTGAATTAATTCCAATTACTCTTGGCCTAGACTCAAAGCCATCAGAAGAACACTATCCAAATGGATTCAGAGTACAGTATTTTGGGCGCCTGAGTGGCTCAGTTGGTTAAGCGACTGCCTTCGGCTCAGGTCATGATCCCAGGGTCCTGGGATCGAGTCCCGCATCGGGCTCCCTGCTTGGCGGGAGGTCTGCTTCTCCCTCCCACTCCCCCTGTTTGTGTTCCCTCTCTCGCTGTGTCTCTCTCTATCAAATAAATAAAAAAAAAAAAAAAAAAAAAGAGTACAGTATTTTTCCACAGTTTAAACATTAGGAAGAAGGCAGACTATAATGTCACCATTGTAGAACAACTTATAACAACTCTCTTCTCATTTTAAAGCCCTCCTAAGACAGCACTGCGAAAATATTTCATAAATATCTTTTAGTTCTCTTGAAGTATTGGTTAGAAAATGTTAGTATTTATTGGTAAGTAAGGGACCTAAGTCTTAAATCTAATTATTTTTAGATTAGTTTTGTTTTGTTTTTAATTTTTACATTTTTATTTAAATTCAATTAATTAACATGTAATGTATTATTAGTTTCAGAGGTAGAGGTCAGTGATTCATCAGTCTTACATAACACTCAGTGCTCGTTACATCATGTGCCCTCCTTAATGTCCATCACAGTTACCCCATCTCCCCACCCCCTCCTTTCCAGCAACCCTCAGTTTTTTTCCTATGAATAAGAATTTCTTATGGTTTGTCTCCCTCTCTGATTTCATCTTGTTTTATTTTTTCCTCTCTTTCCCTACGATCCTCTGATTTGTTTCTTAAATTCCACATATGAGTGAGATCATATGATAATTGTCTTTCTCTGATTGACTTATTTCACTTAGAATAATACCCTCCAGTTCCATCCACGTCATTGCAAATGGCAAGATTTCACTTTTTGACGGCTGAGTAGTATTCCATTTTGTTTGTTTGTGTGTGTGTGTGTGTGTGTGTGTGTGTGTACACACCACATCTTCTTTATCCATTGATCTGTCGATCGACATCTGGGTTCTTTCCATAGTTTGGCTATTGTGGACATTGCTGCTATAAACATCGGGGTGCACATACCCCTTCAGACAACATTTGTATCTTTGGGGTAAATACCCAGTAGCACAACTGCTGGGTCGTAGGGTAGCTCTATTTTCCACTTTTTGAGGAACCTCCATACTGTTCTCCAGAGTGGCTGCACCAGTTTGCATTTCCACCAACAGTGTAAGAGGGTTCCCCTTTCTCCACATCCTCGCCAACACTTGCTGTTTCCTGTCTTGTTAATTTTAACCATTCTGACTGATGTGAGGTGGTATCTCACCGTGGTTTTGATTTGTATTTCCCTGATGCTTAGTGATGTTGTTTATTTTTTTCATGTGTCTGTTGGCCATTTGGATGTCTTCTTTGGAAAAATGTCTGTTCATGTCTTCTCATTTCTTGGATTATTTGTTCTTTGGGTGCCGAGTTTGATAAGTTCTTTATAGACTTTGGATACTAGCTCTTTATCTGATATGTCATTTGCAGTATCTTCTTCCATTCTGTCAGTTGTCTTTTGGTTTTGTCAACTATTTCCTTTTCTGTGCAGCTTTTTATCTTGATGAAGTCCCAATAGTTCATTTTTGCCTTTCTTTCCCTTGCCTTTAGAGATGTGTCTAGCAAGAAGTTGCTGCGGCTTAGGTCACAGAGGTTGCTTGATGGATTCCTGTCTCACATTTAGGTCTTTCATCCATTTTGAGTCTATTTTTGTGTGTGGTGTAAGGAAATAGTCCAGTTTCATTCTTCTGCATGTGGCTGTCCAATTTTCCCAACACCATTTGTTGAAGAGACTGTTTTCCATTGCATATTCTTCCCTGCTTTGTCGAAGATTAGTTGACCATAGAGTTGAGGGTCCATTTCTGGGCTCTCTGTTCTGTTCCATTGATCTATGTGTCTGTGTTTGTGCCAGTACCATGCTGTCTTGATGATTACAGCTTTGTAATAGAGCTTGAAGTCTGGCATTGTGATGCCACCAGTTTTGATTTTCTTTTTCAACATTGCTTTGGCTATTCACGGTCTTTTCTGGTTCCATACAAATTTTAGGATTATTTGTTCCAGCTCTGTGAAAGAAGTTGATGGTATTTTGATGGGGATTGCATTGAATGTGTAGATTGCTCTAGGTAGCATAGACATTTTAACAATATTTGTTCTTCCAGTCCATGAGCATGGAAACTTTTTCCAATTTTTTTGTGTCTTCCTCAGTTTCTTTCATGAGTGTTCTATAGTTTTCTGAGTACAGATCCTTTGTCTTTTTGTTAGGTTTATTCCTAGGTATATTATAGTTTGGGTGCAATTGTAAATGAGATCGACTTCTTAATTTTTCTGTCTTCTGTCTCATTGTTACTGTATAGAAATGCAACTGATTTCTGTGCTTTGATTTTCTATCCTTACATTTTACTGAATTCCTATATGAGTTCTAGCAATTTTGGGGTGGAGTTTTTGGGTTTTCCACATAAAGTAGCTTGTCATCTGTGAAGAGTGAGAGTTTGACTTCTTTACCAACTCGGATGCCTTTTATTATTTTTTGTTGTCTGCTGAGGCTAGGACTTCTAGTACTGTGTTGAACAACAGTGGTGAGAGTGTGCATCCCTGCCATATTTTTGACCTTAGGGGGAAAGCTCTCAGTTTTTCCCCACTGAGAATGATATTCGCT
Organism: Mirounga angustirostris; assembly: GCF_029215605.1. Taxonomy (NCBI): domain Eukaryota; kingdom Metazoa; phylum Chordata; class Mammalia; order Carnivora; family Phocidae; genus Mirounga; species Mirounga angustirostris. The sequence goes on from NW_026991709.1 coordinate 55,151,974, forward strand.
GTGGGCTTTTCGTATACGGCTTTTATGATATTGAGGTTTCCCTACACTGTGAAGAGTTTTGATCAAGAAAGGATGCTGTACTTTGTCAAATGCTTTTTCTGGATCTATTGAGAGGATCACATGGTTCTTGTCTTTTCTTTTATTAATGTAGTGTATCATGTTGATTAATTTGTGGATATTGAACCACCCTTGCAGCCCAGGAATAAATCCCACTTGGTCGTGGTGAATAATCCTTTTAATGTACTGTTGGATCCTTTTGGCTAGTATCTTGGTGAGAATTTTTGCATCCATGTTCATCAGGGATATTGGTCTGTAATTCTCCTTTTTGGTGGGATCTTTGTCTGATTTGGGGAATTAAGGTAATGCTGACCTCATAGAAAGAGTTTAGAAGTTTTCCTCCCATTTCTGTTTTTTTGAAACACTTTCAGAAGAATAGGTATTAATTCTTCTTTAAATGTTTGGTAGGATTCCCCTGGGAAGCCATCGGGCCCTGGGCTCTTGTTTGTTGGGAATTTTTTTTCTTTTAAAAGATTTTATTTATTTATTTGACAGAGAGAGAGACAGTAAGAAAGGGAACACAAGCAGGGGGAGTGGGAGAAGGAGAAGCAGGCTTCCCACTGAGTAGGGAGCCCGATGTAGGGCTGGATCCCAGGACCCTGGGATCATGACCTGAGCCAAAGGCAGACGCTTTATGACTGAGCCACCCAGGTGCCCCATTTCTTGGGAGATTTTTGATTACTGCTTATTGGCATATAGTTGGTCTAATATGTTCTTATAATTGTTGTATTTCTTCAGTGTTGGTTGTGATCTCTCCTCTTTCATTCATGATTTATTTTATGTGGGTCCTTTCTCTTTTCTTTTTGATAAGTCCAGCCGGGGGGTTATTGATCTTATTAATTCTTTCAAAGAACCAGCTCCAGGGCGTCTGGGTGGCTCAGTTGGTTAAGCAACTGCCTTCGGCTCAGGTCATGAGCCCAGGGTCCTGGGATCAAGCCCTGCATCGGGCTCTCTGCTTGGCGAGAAGTCTGCTTCTCCCTCTCCCACTCCCCCTGCTTGTGTTCCCTCTCTCGCTGTCTCTCTCTCTCTCTCTCTCTATTAAATAAATAAATAAAACCTTAAAAAAAAAAAAAAAGAACACAGCTCCTAGTTTTGTAGATCTGTTCTACTGTTCTTTTGGTTCCTAGTTCATTGATTTCTGCTCTAATCTTTATTAATTCTCTTCTCCTGCTGGGATTAGGCTTTATTTGCTATTCTTCCTCCAGATCCTTTAGGTGTAAGGTTAGGTTGTGTATTTGTGACCTTTCTCGTTTCTTTCTTTTTTTTTTTTTTTTTAAGATTTTATTTATTTGAGAGAGAGCAGAAGGAGAGAGATCACAAGCAGGGGTGAGGGGCAGAGGGAGATGGACAAACAGACTTCCTGCTGAGCAGAGAGCCCCATTTGGGGCTTGATCCCAGGACCCTAAGATCATGACCGAGCCAAAGGCAGATACTTAACTGACTGAGCCATCCATGTGCCCCCATTTGTTGGTTCTTGAGAATGGCTTGTACTGCTATATACTCCCTTCTTAGGACTGCATTTGCTGCATGCCAAAGGTTTTGAACAGTTGTGTTTTCCTTTTCATTTGTTTCCATGAAATTTTAAAATTCTTTAAATTCCTGGTTGACCCATTCATCCTTTAGTAGGATGCTCTTTAGCCTCCATGTATTTGAGTTCTTTCCAAATTTCCTCTTGTGATTGAGTTCCAGTTTCAGACCATTGTGGTCTGAAAATATTCAGGGAATGATCCCAATCTTTTGGTACTGGTTGATGATTTGTGACCCCAGTATGTGATCTATTCTGGAGAATGTTCTGTGTGCATTTGAGAAGAATATGTATTCTGTTGCTTTAGGATGGAATGCTCTGGTTTGCTCTCTAGCTTTTTTTCCCTGAAGACTTTCTGGGCCACTTTAGAGAATGAGATGAAAATGACGGCCTTCCTGTCTCCAGCCCTGGAGCTGAAAGCTCGGGGCCCCACTCTTCAGTGAGCCCTCAGAGAAAAGCAGTCAATCACTCCTGTCTCCGTGGTCTCCGGCCACACTCCATGCTCACCCACACTGTGACTGACCATTTCTATCTCAGGCACTCGACCCCGTTTGGAGTCTCCAAACCCTGCAGTACTCCGGGCAGTGGTTTCTTGCCCTGATTCTGCTGCTTTCTGGGCTGCTACTCGGAGAGCAGTTGCCTGACTGTGTCCTGGTTCAGGGTATATGGCAACCCTGAGCTGAGAGCCCTCTCCTGAGCTCACTGATAGCAGCCGGCTTCCTCTCTCCGATGCCTGGGAACTCTGCTGCACTCAGGCACCAGAGGTCTTCTCTGACCCTGGGGATCCTGAGACCACACTGTCCCACGTAGGATTCTGCCCCATTTTACCACCTGAGCGCCTTTCAGGCATGGATGTCCCTCATGGGAGCAGACTTCTGAAAGTTCTGATTTTGTCCTCCGCTGCTCTGTTATTTGCTGGGAGCCGGCTGATGGAGGCTACCTCCCCCCTTGTCTATCTTCCCATATATCTCCTCAGATTCACTTCTCCGCACCTTTTACCTTTGCAGAAAGTGGTCACTGTTCTATTTGTAAAGTTGCATCTATTCTTTTCTTAGATCTCCAGTTGAGTTTGCAGGTGTTTCGAATGATTTGGTAGCTATCTAGCTGAATTCCTGGGACCAGACAAAACTAAGGTCTCCTACTCCTCTGCCATCTTGGACTATCTCCTATTTTTAGATTAGTTTTGAATCAAGTTTACATTTTCATGAAGTTATTTGTCATTCTACTCTGATCCTTAATAGATGGATTCAGTACTTTTGCTAACTAGTAGTCACTTGGTAGGTTTAATGTGATAACTACTGTTGAGGCTCAAAGTTTAGTAATGTGATAACTACTTGTTGAGGCTCAAAGTTTACAAAACTTAAAGAGAACGAGCTGCTGTCTTCATAGCTTTTCTCTTAAATAAGTATATAGTTTAGAAAGGTGATTCAGGCTAGGTAATATTCTATTATATATATAAAATATGTTCCTATATATCATATAATATATAATATCTTCTTTATCATCTATCAGTGAATGCTTCGGTTGCTTCCACATCTTTGTCACTAACTCAGGATACGAGCAGGTGAGTCCCCGATGCTTTCCTGGCCAACCTCTTAGCCCCGGAATCCAGAGGGGGCTGGACTAATTGAGAGTATAGCCAACACCATGCCCAACAAACTTGGATAAACTCTCTCAGAAGAGAAGCCCAATAACTCAAGGGTTGTGGGTTTGGAAAAGACAAAGGGAGAAATTTATTTCAGGTGCCAGACTCTGGGAGAGGTGACAGGTGCAAGCCTTACCCTTGAAGGGAATTGGGAAGTTCAGACTCTGGATCACTTTTGCGAGTTTTGTAACTTGTTCAAGGTTGTTCTATTTGACAGCCTGTGACCTAGTAGAGAGAACAGTTAATCCTTACCGTTAAAAGCCAGTGTGTCTGTCTGCAGGGACAGCCAGACTGCTTTTCTCAATGAGGTCTGTTCTGAAAATCCTCAGGGAGAGAAGCACGTTTGCTGGTGATCGGAGAAAGGAAAACAAGGGGCATCCCTGGGAACTGCTGCCAGGAAAAATAAAGAAAAACAGCACAGGGGAGATCTCCTGAGCATGAAAAACAGCTAGGGCAGTGGTTTTCAACCTTTGGAAGATGAGTAGCTTCCAAAATTCCTGATGCCCTGGTTGTATACCAGGCTAAATACACCAGCCTCTCTGAGCTGTAGAAAGATCAGTCAGGTACATATATGGAAAAATAATTAATTTTCAGTAAATACAAGTTATTACTGAAGAGATCGGAAGGATCTGGGTTTCTCTGGTAGTGGTGATGCATATACAGCTGTGGTTGAACCAACGGAATCATCTGCTCAGCACTGTGAGCCTGGCCTTGGCACACGCTGGCTTCTAATCCATGTTTTTAGGAAAATTCTTTTTCTTTTTTCCCCCTTTCCTTTTCCTTTCTTTCTTTTCTTTCTTTCTCTCCCTCTCCCTCCTTTCTCTTTCTTTCTTTCTCTTCCTTTCTTTCTTTCTTTCTTTCTTTCTTTCTTTCTTTCTTTCTTTCTCTTCTCTTCTCTTCTCTTCTCTTCTCTTCTCTTCTCTTCCTTCCTTTCTTCCTTTCTTCCTTTCTTTCCCTCTTACACCCACACTTTCTTCTTTTTATTTACTTAAGTAAAAACACCCAACGTGGGGCTTGAACTCACAACTTTGAAATCGAGAGTTGCATGCTTTACCGACTGAGCCAGCCAGGGGCTTTTAGGAAAATCTTAATGAATTCATATATGTTGGAGAAGCTGAAGTAAGAACATTACGCAGTTTATTAAAAGAAAGACTGTATTCATAAACTGAAGCAAGATGCTTTGGCTCTTTTCAGGCCGTTTGTCTTGGAAACTGTAATCCCTGGAAGTGGTTACTGAGCCTGGCTTCTGGGTGTGAAAGCTTTAGTACTTAGACCAGTCAAATAGTTGGAAAGTCACTTTGGCAGATTATGGGTAATAAGCACCAAGATATACTTGTGATTAGATTGGAAGGTGAAAATTCATCAATGGTCTTTATCTTTTGATTTCTAGCCAATCTTCTCTGTTATTCTTAATTGAGTAAGTACTAAATTATCCTTAATTGTACTTGAGTTTGTGTTCTTACTACTGTGGTTTTGTGGATTGTCACTATGTATTTTTTTTTTAAAGATTTTATTTATTTATTTGAGAGAGAGAGAATTGAGAGACAGAGAGCATGAGAAGGAGGAAGGTCAGAGGGAGAAGCAGACTCCCTGCTGAGCAGGGAGCCCAATGCGGGACTCGATCCAGGGACTCCAGGATCATGACCTGAGCCGAAGGCAGTCGCTTAACCAACGGAGCCACCCAGGTGCCCTGTCACTATGTATTTTTGTATTTAAATTGAAGTAGCAGCAGATGATAGATTGTAATGAGAGTCAGTCTTTGTTAAGATTAAAAAGATAAACAATGAAAACCAGTCTCCCTTTTATTTCTGGCCTCTGTTAAAATAATTAGAGAAGATAATTTAGGTGATATAAACGTTATTTAACACTCATGAATTGGGTAATCTCTGTTTCCAAGAGTCCAGAGAACTGCAAAATGGGCCAAGGCAGGAAGCTTTTATAGGATAAAGAATAAGGAACAAGGAAGTAAGTAGAGAGCCCAGCGCTGACTTGGTGTTTGGAGATGGGCTTCCTAGCTATACTGTGTTTCTGGTCAAGAGGAGCATTTACAGTGATACAGATATGATCTAAGTTTCATTTTGTTAACATGGCATCCCAGGCAGGACTGGCTCCATTTTGGGCCTAGAAACTTACTTTAACACTTCAAGCCCCAGTTCCTCCTCAAGAGACCACCACTGTTGTCACTTTCTTGTGTATCCTTCCAAAAATGTTCAGTGCATCATCTGACCTTCACTTTACTCATCTGCAAAATGGGGTAATAATAGCACCTGTCTCATCAGGGTCTCATGAAGGTTAAATGCATGAATACATGTAAAGGCACATAGAACAGTGACAGATACATACCGTGAATTTTTTTTATTTTTATGATCTATCATGTATTAATTAGCATGAAGATTGTCTATCAGTGTTATTCAAAATAGAGATATGTGACCACATATGTAATACTAAATTTTGTGGTAGCCACATTAAAAAAGTAAAAAGAAACAGATGAAAAAGTTTTAGTAATAATTTTGTTTACCTCACTATATCTCCTAAAATACCACATCAACATGTAATCAGTGTAAACATACGTTTTTTAATGTGATATTTTATCATCTTTTTTGCTATCCTTTGAAATTCGGCGTGCATTTCCTGCTTGCACAACACCTCATCTGGGACTAGCTCCAACTGAAGTACCCTCTGACTACCTGTGGCTAACAGCTACTGTGCTGGACAGAGCAGGTTTACAGATCAATCTATAAACTCGTCACATTTTTTACTCTGTTCAAATAATACCCTTCTTTGTTTACCTGAATATCATAAAATGTTAATATTTTGGATGAATTTGGAGAGAAACAAATATTGTGTTTAAATACCATATTTAAAATAATGTGGTTTTAGCCTCTCAAATGTCTACAGCAAAAATGAATTCCTAAAATGCTTAATATAATGTCAAGAACAAGGGCTTCTCATTGTTCTTAGAGAGAGGATGACGTTCCTCGCTGTGGCTCATGGTGGGAACTGGTCTGCCTTGCCTGCTGCCTGCTGGTTCTGCACCAGCTTTGCTCAGGGCTGCCTTGGAGTTCTTCCTCGTGGGACCTTCTCCTGTGAGCCATCCCAGCTCTGGCTGGGTTTCCCCCCACTCAACCCCCAACGTGCATGCACCCTTCCCCTTTACCCAGTGAGTAATGTAGGAATCTTGTTTAAGGAGAAGAAAACATAACTTCTTGTGTCTAAATATTGATTTAAATGATTTTATTACAACATAAAATAGTAACAACATAAAATTGTAGCTCCTTGTGTTGGTGGTTTATATACAACATCACAAATGAAAATATTAACTTAAAGAAAAGGAATTATGTACTTACTAGAAATGTACAGCAGAGTATATAACAAAAATAATTCTCCCTCCACCTATTGTCTCAGCCTCACAGTTTCCCTTCCCAAACGGAAACTAGATATGACATATATATACACATATGTATGTATATATATTTTATTTATTCTTTGTTTATTTTTACACAGATTTGTTGCATTCTTTTTTTTTTTTTTTTTACGATTTTATTTATTTATTTGACAGAGAGAGAGATAGCGAGAGCAGGAACATAAGCAGGGGGAGTGGGAGAGGAGAAGCAGGCTTCCCGCTGAGCAGGGAGCCCGATGCGGGGCTCGATCCCAGGACCCTGGGATCATGACCTGAGCCGAAGGCAGACGCTTAACGACCGAGCCACCCAGGTGCCCCAATTTGTTGCATTCTTTTTCACATAACAATTCAGATTGTTGACTAGTCGGATAGATGATGTTTTGCTGAAGTCACAATTGCACTGCCCCTGCACCTGACTCCACAGCCTGAGTTCTTTTGAGTTCCGCATGTCCGGTGCCCGGGTGCTGCATGATGACATGCTTCACCCACCCCTGCCATCTATGTGACCTGCCGTGAAATCTTTGTGCTCGCAGGGCTCATAGTGGGCATTTTATCTTCACTTGGCAGGAATGCAATGTATACATATTAAGTCTGTCTATTCTCTTCACATCAGCCCAAGACAATTAGAGTTGTGCTATTTGTGACCAGCTCAGTCAAAACACCTGTTCGACATGGGCTTTGAAAGCTTGGGGCAGAACTCGGTCATAAAAAAAGATTCTGAAAATATTTCTGTTAATGTTTAAGGTTGTCATCAAAATGAGAATACAAAATTAAAATAAGTCACATAGATGAACTACGGGCCCAAGAATATCTTAGACTGGAAAACACAAGCCCAGTTATTTCAGTATATATATTCCTCAGGGCTCAGCTCAAGTAAGCTTTATGTGGCAACACTCAACCCCTAAAACCAAGTCAGATCCCCCAGTTATATGTCTATAAAGCACCAGGTACTCCTTTAATACAGAGTTAAGCCATTAAGTATATGGTCATGTGTTAATTAATTACTTAATTACTTAATTAATGGTTTATTTTATATGGTCATGTATTTAATGCTGTCTTTCCCATAACAATATAAGCTCTGGCCCAGGTCCCATGTCTGGTGTATCCACCGCTGTATCTGCAGTGCCCAGCGTAGTGCTTTTCACATAAAAGGCATTTATCAAATAATTTTTGAGTGATTAAGTAAAGCAGTTATAAAAGACTAGGGTTCACGTCCTATCTTTACATCTGCCTGTGTAACCTTGACCACCTAATTTTTTTTTTTAAAGATTTTATTTATTTATTTGAGAGAGCGAGAATGAGAGAGAGTACATGAGAGGGGGGAGGGTCAGAGGGAGAAGCAGACCCCCCGCCGAGCAGGGAGCCCGATGTGGGACTCGATCCCGGGACTCCAGGATCATGACCTGAGCTGAAGGCAGTTGCTTAACAAACTGAGCCACCCAGGCGCCCGACCACCTAATTTCTTTAGGTCTTAATCTCTGTATATCGTAAGATGAGGCAAGTAGAATAGGTCAGAGATTCTTAAACTTGGTATCGCCCAGAAAGCCTCTAAGTAATATAAATTGTGGAGTTCCACCTATAGATACTGATTTACTAGTTCTAGGGAAAGTTTAGGAAATCTATGCTAAAAGCTCCTTCAGCTTACCATTTGTAGCCAGGGTTGGAAACTGAATCGGTTCTAACATTCTGTGGTTCTTTGTATATATTAGTCCTTGACTAAATTTAACATAGTGATTGAGGACCCAATATATGCTAAATATGACTATACTGGGACTGGTAATATGAGGAATATTTAGATTTCCCAAGGACTTTCTGGCTGGGAGACACATTAGTGATCTAACAGCTTTTGAACACAATGTTAGCAGAGGATGCTGCAAGAGGCAGACCTGGCATTCATTTCAGTCTGAGGTTTAGGGAAAAATTGCAAGAGGAGATGAAACCTTAGTCGCTCATTGAAGGTTGGGTAGGAATTAACCAAGGAGGAAGGTCGGTCAACAGAAAGGACAGAATGTGCAAAGTCCAGGGGCTTGAGAAAACCTAGTTCACTAGAATCCTATAAATGATTCCCAAAGCTGGAGCACAGCCAGACTCCGTAGAATTTAGAAGTCTCTTGAGAAGATGCTGTTGTTATAGCTCATTGGCTGTGAGCAAGGGTTTTGAGCCCGAAAAGTTTCATTTAAATCCTGGTTTTGTCACTCTCTCTCTCTGTGGGACTCAGGAAATTAACTTGTTCACACTCAATTTCCTTATCTGTAAAGTGAGGGCACTAGTACCTGTCTTGTAAGTAATAAGTAATAGAGGTGCCTGGGTGGCTCAGTCGTTAAGCGTCTGCCTTCAGCTCAGGTCATGATCCCAGGGTCCTGGGACCGAGCCCTGCATTGGGCTCCCTGCTCAGCGGGAAGCCTGCTTCTCCCTCTCCCACTCCCCCTGCTTGTGTTCCTGCTCTCGCTATCTCTCTGTCAAATTAATAAAATCTTTAAAAAAAGGAAAGTAAGATTACCATAAAGATTAAATGAGGCAAAATGAGGAAATATACTTACAGTTCTTAACACAGTGACTGGTAGATTATAACCAAGAAACATGACCAGGAAGGCAAGTTTATTGCAGCTTTTCTTTTGTTTTTCAGTTTTAATGACTATACAATAGTGATAGTGTAGTTAATTTTTTTTTAATAAAAATCATAGTTGTCATTATTTTCAAGAGGAAAATATTCAGGGAAAAGTAAGTGTCCTTCTCAAACCCAGGTGTCTGTTCTATGATTTGTTCTTCCTAGAGGCAACCAGGATATACCAAATTTTAATGTGCTCTTTAGAGATATTCTAAAGCACATTTGAAATAGCAAAAAAGATTAGAAACAATCAAAATGTCCATCAGTATGGGAAATGTCTCTGGAATAGGCACCCTTTTCATATTATGCAGTAGTTAAAAAAAGCAAGTTGCAAAATGGAGTGTTCCATTGCAGTATCTTCCTTTTAAATACACATGTAATGTTATAAAGATACATATACGTATACATATATATGTATATATGTGTGGGGATATATATAATTTCATGGTTATAATCAATATCTAATGATTAAGAATTAGGTGCTCTTTATTGTGGCATATTCAAAATCTAATTTAACCTTTTATTTTTTTATTTTTTATTTTTTTAAAGATTTTATTTATTTGAGAGAGAGAATGAGAGAGAGAGAGAGAGAGCATGAGAGGGGGGAGAGTCAGAGGGAGAAGCAGACTCCCTGCCGAGCAGGGAGCCCGATGTGGGACTCGATCCCAGGACTCCAGGATCATGACCCGAGCCGAAGGCAGTCGCTTAACCAACTGAGCCACCCAGGCGCCCTAATTTAACCTTTTAAATATTTATATCTCAATGATGATATAAAATTATGCTTAATGAATAAATGTATTTGCTTGTCTGCTAACTTGAGGGAGTTGCTCCTAAAAGTAATTTACACATTGTGAAAAGATTGCTGAATAAATTTGTATGGGTTAAATCTTATGACCCTAGATACTAACACATCATTTGGAAGTCTATGACTGTCTTTGACAAAGTGCCTATGGACACTCTGTAATTCTTTTTTTTACTGAAGTACAGTTGACATACAATAGTATATTAGGTTTAGGTGTATAGCATTAGCAATTTGACATTTATAGGCATTATAAAATGCTTACCAGGATAAGTGTAGTTACTGTCTGTCATTATACAAAGTCATTACAATATTATTAACTGTATTCCCTATGCTGTACTTTAAATCCCCGTGACTCACTTATTTTATTATTTATTTAGTTATTTATTTTAAATTTTATTTTATTATGTTAGTCACCATACATTACATCATTAGTTTTTGATGTAGTGTTCCATGATTCATTGTTTGCGTATAACACCCAGTGCTCCATTCAATATGTGCCCTCTTTAATACCCATCACTGGACTAACCCATCCCCCCACCCCCCTCCCCTCTAGAACCCTCTGTTTGTTTCTCAGAGTCCATAGTCTCTCATGGTTTGTCTCCCCCTCCGATTTCCCCCCCTTCATTTTTCCCTTTCTACTATCTTCTTTTTAACATATAATGTATTATTTGTTTCAGAGGTACAGGTCTGTGATTCATCAGTCTTACACAATTCACAGCACTCACCAGAGCACATACCCTCCCCAATGTATAAGGTGTAAGAAAGGGATACTCTAGTTTTTTGAATTATGGTCCACTAGTAGAAATCTGGATGCTTTAAGTATGATGGGGCATAATTTTATTTCCTTAGATATCTGTGCTGTAATGTTTATCTGGATTTATTCATAACTATTTTGCTTATACACCAAGCGTACATATTAGTTGTAAGATACATTTGGATTTCAAACTAACATTGGTTATATTTTAATTGTTTTTCTATTATATTTATTTATTTTTTAAAGATTTATTTATTTATTTTAGAGAGCGAGATTGGGGCGGGGAGGGGCAGAGGGAAAGGGAGAGAGAGTCCAAGCCGACTCCATGCTAACCATGAGCCTGACACAGGACTTGATCTCATGACCCTGAGATTGTGACCTAAGTGGATCCCAGAATTGGTTGCTTAACTGACTGTGCCACCCAGGCACCCCTGTTTTTCTGTTTTAAATGACCCACAGTTTTATTTTATTTTTCTTAAAGATTTTATTTATTTGAGAGAGAGAGAGAGAAACAGCATGAGAGGGGAGAGGGTCACAGGGAGAAGCAGGCGGGAGCCCGATGCGGGACTCGATCCCAGGACTCCGGGATCATGACCTGAGCCGAAGGCAGTCGCTTAACCAACTGAGCCACCCAGGCGCCCGACCCACAGTTTTATAAGCCACAGACATCTTTACTCTGTTGTATTTCCTTCCATTACTTTTCTCTATGTGTAGTTGTTAATTCTTATATTACCTGGTAGTTTTAGATGAAGCAAATATTTTTTTATAAACTTGAGGGTGGGGAAACTCTTTGCTTCGTGGTATTAAAGCCAGAAACCATAAAATGGATTTGACCATGTAAAAATTAATAAGCACTCTATGAAAAAGAAAACAAAATTGCCACAATGTAAATGGGTGTATGATAAATTTGCAGAAATATTTGCAATGTATGACGGTGAAAATAATTAATTGTGGGTTGCTTGGCTGGCCAGTTGGTAGAGCATGTGACTCTTGATCTGAGGGTTGTGAGTTCAAGCCCCACATTCAATGAACTACTTTAGTATTTTAAGAAGTCATACAAATCCACTGGAAAAGGTGAAGCCCCTCCTGAGAAAAATGGGCAAAGACTTCAAGAAGCAATTCCCAAGAGAGAGGATGCAGGTGCCAATAATATACTTTTTATTTTATTTTTTATTATTTTTAATTCTTTTTTAAATATTTTATTCATTTATCTGACAGAGGGAGAACAAGCAGGGAAGTGGCACGCAGAGGGAGAGGGAGAAGCAGATTCCCCTCTGAGCAGAGAGCCCGATGCGAGACTCGATCCCAGGACCCTGGGATCATGACCTGAGCCTAAGACAGATGCTTAACCGACTGAGCCACCCAGGCACCCTGAGAAGAACTCACTTATTACACCAATGATACAATCTCTTCATTATACAGGTCCCTCTTCTCTTGCCCAAACCTTTGGGCAAGAGAAATTAGAAATTAGAAATCATCTATTCCAGAAATCAGATAATATAATACATATGCCATAGTACATGAGAGTCCCAGGAGGTCTTGGATGGTACAACTTATCCAAACACATTAACATTTCATTAGCAATATCTAATTATATATTATATTTACATACAAAATTTTATTTGCATAGTATAGATTCAGGGCAGGTGTTACTGCCAAATGAGTTTGTGTCAAACTTAGAATATATATTTTATTGCATTGCAAATACAGGATTATATGCACATAATATATATACATATAATGTGGATGTTTACATATATACATATACACACTTGCCCATATACAGTTCTTATATCCATCCAAAAATGTTAGAGTTAGTAGGCTCATTATTGAACAATTAGATTTGATGTCCATCTTCATTTAGATATTTTGCTTGGCTGTGTGAAGGGCACTATTTTTCCCTGTCAAGGTGCAGTGTGGGGACCTCTGTAATTTGAAGAAATAGTTATGTTTTCATTTCTTAGCCGTTCTACGGTATCAGTAGGGAATGGAAACAACCATTAAGAACTTTCCAAAAGCATAGGCTTTACAAATAAACAGAGTCAGATCTGAATCCCAACTCCACCATTAGTTGGCACAATAATGAATGTCAGTAGGAGTGCATATAAATCAAACTTGGATTCAAATAGATTACAAATTGTTAGTGGTTGGTTAGTGGTTTACTTTGGGAGAAGGAAAGGAGTAGCGACTATAGGTACAGGGAGGCTGTTAGACGCTGCTATTTTATTTCTTGATTTTTATGGTGGTTGCATGAGTGTGTTCACATTATGATAATGCATCAGGCTATATAGTTATGATGCCTGCATCTGTCTGCAGGTACTCTGTAAGTCATATTTAAATGTTTAGTAGTAAAAAAAATAATAGTAGATCCTAAAAAGTAGTGACACATCAGGGCAGGTGCCTGGGTGGCTCAGTCAGTTAAGTGTCCAACTCTTGATTTTGGTTCAGGTCATGAGCTCAGGGACCTGGGATCGAGCCCCATGTCAGGCTCCTCGCTCAGCCCGTGGAGTCTGCTTGAGATTCTCTCTCCTTCTCTCTCTACCCCTCCCCCCGTTTGCTCACGTGCACGCATGCTCCCTCGCTCTCTAAAATAAAAAAAATCTTAAAAAATGTACTGACACATTAACTTCCTATAATCCACAGATCCAATGTAGAAAATATTTCATATAACTCAAGTATAAAATAAAATTATTTATTTATTTAAAAAATTTTTTGAAAGATTTTGTTTATTTATTCATGAGAGACTGAGAGAGAGAGGCAGAGGTAGAGGGAGAAGCAGGCTCCCCACTGAGCAGGGAGCCCGATGTGGGACTTGATCCCAGGACCCCGGGATCACAACCTGAGCTGAAGGCAGACGCTTAACTGACTGAGCCACCCACGCGCCCCTAAAATCAAAAACATTTAATAGTATCACAGATATTATTAAAATTAGATATAAAAGACGAAGAGGTTTAGTGATCATCAACAAGTGCTGTTTAGGGGTCATATTGCCAATCAAATGAAGCATTCTTTGATTAGGAGGTTTTTTCCTGCTACTTCTGGAGTTCTGGGAGTGGTTGTAATGAGATAATAAAAACAGCTGTGTAAATGGTTTAATATTTTTATTATATACATTTAAAAAATAACTCAGAAAAAAATTTGCAACCATCACTTTTTTTTTTTTGACTCTACAGACTAGTGTTTTATGAAACACAGTTTGATAAATCTTGATTTAAATTTTCATTTTATGGGTGACAGGAAGCCATTCAGTATTTTAAGTATGAAACTGACAGTCTCATTCCCAGCAGTGGAGGCTATGAAGGCTGGGATAGAGGTAGACAAGTAACAGATATGGGACTGGTTCAGTAGTTGAGGCAGGAGATGATGAGAACCTTAATTCTGTTGACTCGCGGGCTCACCTGAGGAGAGAGAATTGACAGAAGAAATTTCCAAGTGACAAAATCTCGGCATTGTGATGACGGGGTGACTGTGGTCTGTGCCCAGATCCCTCTTGATAGGGATTGTTTCAACCGCAGAGCCCTTTCCCACAGCCGGTGACTGCTGAGGAATAGGGCCAGTGTCATGTATCATGCATGTGTGACCTGTGCATTCACACAGCAGCCCATGCTCAGAAGGGGCCTCATGCTTGGTTTAATGCTCTACTGTCCCCCTCTTGGAAATCTTAATTTCTATTTATTTATTTATTTTTAAAGATTTTATTTATTTATTTGACAGAGAGAGAGACACAGCGAGAGAGGGAGAAGCTGCCTTCCCGCCGAGCAGAGAGCCCTATGCGGGCTCAATCCCAGGACCCTGGGATCATGACCTGAGCCGAAGGCAGACGCTTAACGACTGAGCCACCCAGGCACCCCGGAAATCTTAATTTTTAAACAGCGAGTCTTGCATTTTTAATTTTGCACTGAATCCTACAAAACATGTAGCTGGTATTAATGTGAGAGTATAAAGGACTTGCCATCTAAGCCCATCTCAAGGTAACTCTGAAGTCACTTCTAGCTTTAGAGCTCCCTATTTAGATCGGGAAACTGAAGGACTCCATAAAAACTTTGCTCCTTGTCCTGTTTCTGTTCTTGCTAGGAGCTGCACCCCCACTTTATCCTGCCTCAGAATGCAAATAGTGTATGTCCTCCTTGCAAGGGATGAGGAGTTAATGATTTCTTTAGGATAGATAACATCTAAGGAAGGGCCAGGTGAGAATGACCAGGCGAAGCTATCATATGAGTATTCCAGATGACTGGCACGCTGGCGCGAGCCAAGCTACTCATGCTATTTGACAAAGTCCAAGTATGGGGGATGATCCTGAAAACAGGAGACTCCACAGCTGGCTCCTGTTATTCTCTTTCATTTTGTTTATGGCAATCTTTATAATTGTGGGAATATTTCTGGGGTTTCATGATAAAGTGACTACTCATCTTAGTTACGCCTATCTAAGCAATCATAATGAAACTAATTCCACGAGGCCCCCCAGGCGCCTCAGAAGTGGCAAGATTCTAAGAAAGGAACAGCTCAGGCTGTTCCACAGTTCACTATATTTCCTGTGCTATAGAACAAAATAGCAAGACAGTCACGCTCTGTCTAGCACCTTTCTCTTTGCGTATTGTTTTTTAGTTTTAGCGAAAGTCAATAACTGGAAATCAATAAAGGTCATGTTAATCATTACAAAGGAAAAATAAAAGAAGGCTATGTCTGTAATCAAAAAAATGATCTAAGATTATCTCAATCAATTGTGAAAAAACATAATCACACGTTACGAAAGTATGGAAAAACAAAAAAATCCTAACATATAAATAAAGTTCCTCCAAGGCTGTCAGGAGGAGATGCTTGCAACCTGATCCTTTGTCTGTGTCTCCTCATTCGCCAATGCCGTCCTTTCCTAGGAGAGACCCACCCTGGCTGGAGCTGGACTCCGACAGCACGCCAAGACCCCCTGGGTTCAAGGAATAACACCCGGGCTCTCATCTTTGTTCTCACCAGTTCCTGGGTGCCTGAGAGGACATGTACACCAGACCATGATCCTCAGTAAAAACCCCCAGACACTGAACAAAGACAAGACTCCCTCCATTCCTTTCTGAGTTTCCTGGATACTCTGTCTCTACCTGCACCCTCTCTATACTCTCAATAACCTCTTCTTCCACCTCCTGCTGGCTTGCATTTGATTTCCATCCTGCATGCAGCCACGCACCCTCTTGGCTTAAACCAGCGTCCTTCCAGGCCTGCGGGCATCACTTTGGAGTCAGTTGAGGCACTTGTTGGGCTGCATTAGAGTTGACTTCACTTCGGCGGCCTAATCCTGCTTGATTCCCCTTTCTTCTACAGATCTTGGTCTCCAGGACCTCCTTAATAAGCTTCCTACCCCCTAACCTCCATCTCAGATTCTGCTTCCTGGAGAACTCAACCTTCAACTATATGGTAGCTGAGGCTGACAGACGAGTCAAGGACAACTCTGAGATGGTTTGCCCTGCCTTAGTGGACGATGATGCCATCTGCAGATGGGGTGCCTCAGAGAGGAAGAGCAGCTTGCAGAGGGAAAATGATAAGTTGTGTTTGAGTTAAGATTTCAGTTGTAGGGGCGCCTGGGTGGCTCAGTCGTTAAGCGTCTGCCTTCGGCTCAGGTCATGATCCCAGGGTCCTGGGATGGAGCCCCGCATCGGGCTCCCTGCTCGGCGGGAAGCCTGCTTCTCCCTCTCTTACTCCCCCTGTTTGTGTTCCCTCTCTCGCTGTGTCTCTCTCTGTCAAATATATAAATAAAATCTTTAAAAAAAAAAAAGATTTCAGTTTTATACTTTTAATTTTGATGTGACCTGAAGGTCATCCACGAGGACATGAACACTCGTGAGATAATAATCTGGAGTTCTGCAGAAGTTTGGATTGGGGTCCTGGGCTGATTCCAAGGAGTGAATGCTGTTGTCTAAGAATAGTATATAAAGAGAGGGCTAAGAGGAGACAGTCATTATCTAAGAGTTCAGTAAAAAGATTCAGTGAAAGGATGAAGAAAGAGCAAGCTGGGAGGAAGACAGAGACCCTGGAGAGGATGAGTGTGGGTGAAAGTATGACTGAACTGAGTTGAAGTGTAGGGTATGTGGAGGCAAGAAAGAGGAGCCAGTGACTCAAGGCCATTTCCTCCTGAATGTGGCTATGAGAGAAAGGTGAGAGATTGGAATAGCTGGTAGGGATACAAGATCAAAGAAAGT
Source organism: Mirounga angustirostris (assembly GCF_029215605.1). Classification (NCBI taxonomy): domain Eukaryota; kingdom Metazoa; phylum Chordata; class Mammalia; order Carnivora; family Phocidae; genus Mirounga; species Mirounga angustirostris. The sequence continues at coordinate 55,168,956 of NW_026991709.1, forward strand.
AATTAAAAAAAATTTTTTTTTTAATTTTTAAGATGGGAGACAGTTGAGAATGTTTATTTTGCTAAAGAAAACAAAAATGCACACCTTTCTTAGAAGAGCATGATTAGATTCTAGGGATGACTGGCTCTTTTGTTAGTCATTGAATGAAACCTTCACCTCTCTGTTTCTCCCCTCCCCCCTTAAAAAGAGTGGTATTTGGTTGTAGCTTTTACCATGTGGAAATTTCCTGGAAATCCTTCAAAAAGGATGCTGCTTTTTAATCAGGGGAATGATGAGCCCAGTCTCCCCAGTTCATCCTGCTTGTCTATCTCGCAGTGGCAAATCACCAGAGGGCGTGCTCGTCACACTGCCTTAGAAATGGGATTGGTATTGGTGATTTCAAGCAGAGTAGAAGGCCAAAAGGAGGAGGAAAAGGGAACATGTTTAATGCCATGCCTGGATGTTCAGGTCAAGATCAAGGGCAATGAGTCGCCATCGGTCATCTCTTGACTTTAGCTATCATGGTAAAACCTTATCAACAGACCAGGTGATAACAAGGATATTCTTTTTCTTTTTGCCTTCAAAAATTATCTCATTTGTCTTCATTTATTTCATTTGACCTGATCCACTCCCTCTGTAGTTGCTTCAGCAAATATTTACTGAGCATTATCATGATTGCTCAGGCACACCAGATGCTGATGACATGATGGTGAACAATACAGATGAAAATCCTTGCCATTACAGAGCATAGATTCTAGTGTGATGAGACCAGAAATAAGGAAAATAAGTTAGTAATGTTTACAGTATATTACAAGCTGGTATATGCTGTGGAGAAAAATCAAGTAGGGGAAAAGGATCAGAGAAGGTGGAGGGAATTGCAGTCAGGCTACCTGCCTCTATATAGTTCTGTCTGACACAAGGATGTTTATAAATAGGGACTCAAATACAGCCCATCTGTTGGGGACAAAGGTGCCTTTTCCTGACCAATCGTGGTGCAGCTTCAGGAGGCTGCAGGTGGTAACTATCTGCCTTTAAGTGGGGCACTCCTCAAAGGGTGCTTCTGGGACATTTTGGGTTCTTGAGTCTTGGAATCCTTTGGATACAAGCCTTTTTTTTTTTTAAAGATTTTATTTATTTGACAGAGAAAGAGAGAGTGTGCAAGCATGGGGAGCGGCAGGCAGATGGAGAGGGAGAAGCAGGCTCCCTGCTGAGCAAGGAGCCTGATGCGGGGCTCGATCCCAGGACCCTGGGATCATGACCTGAGCCGAAGGCAGACGCTTAACGACTGAGCCACCCAGGCACCCTTGGATACAAGCCTTTACCTCAGTTTTACAAACCCTATACTATAAACCTTTTGTGTTGATGAAAAAATCAGGTATTATAGAATTAAGATCTTATTTAGGTCCACAACATTCCATCAGTTGTATTCATCTCATTTGCATTGCTTGGTAGGCTGTCACAGAGTGTACATGGGTGTGATGAGATACTCTCTTCATAGTGTCAGGCCAAGCATTCTCCCATTCTTGACACTGTTGATATTTTTGCATTGATCGTGTGAAGATTAAATCCAATATCTTTTTGGGACTGAAAGCAAAGCTGAACAGTCTATAATTTACAGGACTATTAATTTTTCATTAAAACGGAATATAACAGGGAACCTGTGTGGCACAGTTGGTTAAACATCCACATCCAACTCTTGGTTTCAGCTCAGGTCATGATCTCAGGGTTGTTGTGAGATCGAACCCCACATCGTCAGCATGCAGTCTGCTTGGGATTCTCTCTCCCTCTCCCTCTGCCCTTGCTCCCTGTGCACTCTCTCTCAAATAAATCAATAAATCTTAAAAAAAAAATAATCATAGCACATATGTCCTATCTTCCTGTGTTTCTTAGTAAGAGCCAATGGCTTGGCAGTTGGGCTAATTTTTTGAGTATTTTAAGTTGGATGACAATTAGCCCTTCCTATGTAAAGCACGTTTCAACATTTTCTACCAAAGACAAGTCAGTTTTTACTTGTCTGCCACTCTTGGTACAGATGGTACGTGTTATGTGTACTAAATTGCAGTTACTTTTTCAAAATTTTAAAATTAAGGTTTAAAAAATTCTAGTTTAGAGGTAGCAGTTATGAGATATGCCAAAAAGAGGACAACATTTTCACTGCCCTTCTTCTTTGAAGGATATCATTAATAATATTTTCTTTTTACCTTGTATTTTCCTTGCAACTTGTTATTTTGTTCGGGTCAACTGATTTTGTCCTCTAAGTCTCCATACTTCCTCTTCGTGAAGATAAGACCTGTGGTTAGTCTCAGAATTATAGAAAAACTCCAATTTAGAGTTGGTAAAGAAAAAGACAGAAGCACACTGGCTGGTGCTGGTCATCATTCTAACAACTCTGGGTGGTAAGAAAGTTAAGTGCTAATTAAAATGATTGAGCCTCATTGTCTTTTCCTACTTGTCCCATTTCTCTCTGCCTGTCCCTCCCTACCACCTTGGCGATCATCCCCAATGACTCTTTCCTTGAGTTGAAGCCAGACAACCAGTCACTGTAAGAATCCTTCCCAATGAAAGCACACCTTCCTTCTCTTGAGCCTGTCTTCACTGGCCTTTCGATTTCTTTCCCATAGATCCATCTCAGTTGCATTGTCTTTGTGTCTGTCGGCTAGGGGATGCAGTCCTTCCTCAACCCCGTCTCAGTACAGCACAGCTGAGCTGGAAACGGAAAGGAGAGACTGACCATGGTGAAAGTATTCCATATTCCTTTTTCCTTCCTTTAAACCTCAGGCACATATGCTTACATTCATGACAATATGGATTTATAAGAAGGAGAAAAAAGGTCTTCTTCCTTCCTTGCAAAATGGTATCTGATACGCTCTGAGAGATCAAATATACAAATGGACAATGGCTGGACCATATCTACAAGCCGAGCCCTGACTCACAACGTGCAGCAGCCTGCCCAGGAAATCAACCCCCTTCTCTGTAAAATACAGCCCAGGAAGACAGCCTGCTAGAAGTTGTGGGGACCCAATGGGAACTCCAGAGTTGATGAAGATTATTTTAAGCTGAAGACATTTGAGATTCAACAGACTTAGAAAGAAGTCTTTTTGGAGCTTCCTTTATCTTACTAAAAAAAGCAACTTCTGGGAAACTAGGCTACTGATTAGGACACTAGGAAGTAAAATCCCTGGGGAAGGGAGGAGCATGAAGAGCAAGACGTTGTGGTGATTGACAGAGAAATGCACAAAACACCTTGTGCCCTCCGACCCCTTGTGCAAAGAAAGGCAAAAGCACAGCAACCACAACACCAGCCAGTGGGGCAGCCCCTAATTCAGGAAACACTCATGATGAGAGAATATACTCCCCCTGTGCTTATTGATATAGCTGCCAAGCTCTAGCAAAAGGCCAGAAAAGCATCCAGGCATGGTTAGTGCAGCTATGAGGTATGGGGGTGATGGGCATTTCTCTGTCCAGGCAGGAGGCAGAGAAAACGAGCAACATCAACACACACCTTGCCCTCCAGCAGCATCTAAATGTATGCTGGGGGTGTGTGTGTGCACAAGGTACTTATTCCCTTCTAGAATGGATTTTTCTACTCTGCAGGGAGGATTAGACCAATGAGGGGAAACTTCTGGGCATGTGGGACCCTGGAAATCTGTAGAGGAGGTATAACAAATTTTTAGGGAGTTGGGAATAAGACAGGCCACCTGTGTTCCTGTCTTTGAAGGCCCTGATCCAGTCATATTCACTGCAGGAATGAAAGCCAAGATACTCCAGTCTACCCAAGGTACCTGGTATGAGATGCTGAGCCCAGTCATAGGACAAAACATTTATGATACTGGGAAATCCAGCTGCAAAGGGTCCAGTAAAAGTAGCCCAGAATCAAATGTGGTTGACTTCATTGCTTCATTGGCCCCCACCTGAAAAGATAGACCTGCAACCCCTGTGTTTGTCAGCTTGTGGAAGGCCTTAAAACCCAAATAGCAGTTCAGATCTGCCCCATCTGCCTCTAGCATCCCAGATACCTCTCCTGTTCCTGCAGAGGCCTCAGAGATACAGTCCCATTTGGGATCGGTTCTTCCCACAGGATGCAGGATGCAGGATTGCCTCCAGGTGAGGGCCAATGGAGGGGATCAGAGGCCTCATGTTGACTTCACTCTTCACTGGTCCCCCAGAAATAAATAAAAGGTGCTGGCTCTGCTGGATTACTGGAGCCAAATGTACTCTAATAAATGGTAATTAACCCTCAGAAATTTTCTGGCCCCTGAATGCCATCTATAGGTTGTGGAGGGCAAATGGTTTTGGTCAGGAAGGTCACTTTGACACTGCAAATTTGGTGTTCTCCCCTCTGAGAATATGAGGTTCTATCTCCCTAATACCAGAGAACAGATTATGGATCTTAATATCCTACAAGGCCGAACTCCACAAACATTTGTTGGTGAATTCCACCTTTGCGTTACAGTAATCAAACCATTGCTGAGGGGAGATGCCAACTGGGACCCAGTAAGCTGACTGGCCCCATGAAAAATGTTAACTATCAAACAATATCAATTGCCCGGGGTGGGGGGCATAAGGAAATTGGAGAAACTACCCAAGAACTGCACTGAGTGGGTATTTTATGCCCTGTCCCTAGTGCTTTCAACAGCCTGGTATGCCCGATAAGAAAGCCAGATGATCTGCTCATGGCGGATGACTGTGGACTATGGAGAACTGAACAAGGCAGTGCCTCCCATCCATGTGGCTGTGCCCAGCACTGCCATCTTAGATACCTTGGTCATGGTCCTTGGCATGTGCCAGTCTGTACTGGACTTAGTACATGCTTTTTCCAGTATACTCCTGGCCGTTGAGTCACAAGATCAGTTTGCCTTCATGTGAGAAGGGCAATAGTGAACCTTTCGAGTGCTTCCTCAAGGCTGCACAGGCTCACGGTATGTCATGGGATGGTAGCCTGAGATCTGTCCCTGATTTCCTTCCTCACATCAGTATGTTAACATATGAGGTCTTGCCTCTGCTGCAAGACATTGTGCAGACTTTGCTTGCACTTCTGTGAGGGAGAGGAGAGGAGTGAAACAGGAAAGTCACGGCCCAGGCACCGCATTAAGTTTTGGGGAGTGTTGATTGGGTAAGACTCATGTTGTCCTAGAAGCTGTGGTTGGTAAGGTATAAGCCTATCCAACCCCTAAGAACATGAAAGAGGTACAAGCCTTCCGTAGGGATTTGGGGGTTTTGGACGACCTTGATTCCTCACCTGGGGCAATGCCTCTGCCCCTTATGCAGTTTGTAAAGAAAGGGCATGTGTGGGACCGGGGATCAGAGCCTCCAGTTGTCTTTGAGAAGGCAGGAATACCGGTGATGCAGAGTAGAGCTCTGGGCATCCCCCAAGCAAGGCTCTCATTTAAGTTAGATGTATCTGTGACTCCAGGCGGTATGGGGTGGACACTAGCAGAGAAAACAGAAGGAGAGAGAAGCCCTAGGAGTTTGGTCCTCGTTCTGGAAGGGGCAGAAACGAGGTATATCCCCATAGAGCAACAGCTCCTAGCAGAGTACACGGCGCTCCTCTAGGTAGAGCCTCTCGTGAAGGAATAACCTCTCGGGGTGAGAAGTCCCTTCTATCGAGGTGTGGGTTGAGACTATGTTCCACTGACCGATGTCTGCCGTGGCTCAAACTCCCACTTTGACGAGGTGGCATGCCCATCTGCAGCAGAGGAGTAGGGTTGCCACTGAGGGCTTTTAGGGATGATCTTTTATAGAAAGCTAACCAGGGAACTTAAATCTTTTTGACTTCTCTACTGGCAGCACCGTTGATTAAGGACTAGTGATAACATCTTTAATGGCTTGCTTCTTTTTAGGGTCTGGTTATTTTCTGTTGACCCCGGGAGACTGTCATAAATAAATAAGACTTTACCCTCAGACACCTAGGGCAGGGTGGTCTGGGGTGTTCCCTTATCTCTGATTTCCTTACATCTCCACATTCTTGGGATTTCTGTGAGCCTGATCACCGAGCCGCATATCTATCTCTCCCTACCTAGCCCCGCCTGTCCGTTTCTCACTGCCCCCTACCGTCTGCAGGGGCTGCATCTTCCTTGCCGTCCGTGTGTGGGGCCAGTTTCACATTTCTTCCCGAGAAGCTCTGGAGTTCATGAACCAACACAGCCTTGCTATAGCAAGCTCTGAAAGAATAGCTTTTGCTTTTCTCATTTGGTTGATCTTGGTTTATTTCCACAACCATGCATTTCATTCATGCTATTTAGAAGTCTCTTTGGAATAACTTGCAAAGTAAAATAAAGATAAATATTTATTTGCTATGGTACTTTCTATGTATTTTCTATTTCTTTAAGTTCTCTACTGAGGTTTTAAAATTCTCTCTGATGCAGGTAGTACAAAAATCTTATTTGAAGCAAATCAATTAATCCTGAAGATGACAGAGAAATCAATATGGGAGAGCTGCAAATACACCTACTATTCTCTGAGCTCTTGAAAAGACTCAAACAGTACAGAACTTCTGCATGTTAATAAAAAAATTTACACACTGATTTTAGTTGTAAAGGAGATGAGAAAATTCAAGTATAAAAGCCTGGGACTATGAAAACAAGGTGTTTTGTCTAAAAGACCTTTTTTTGTTCAAGAAAAAAGGTCTTCAGAAATTTTATAAAGTTTTAAATTTGAAGCGTCCTTTGTCAATAGCGCTCCACCCCCCCACCCACCACCAAAAAGGAATAGAGTAAATGCCCCAGGCTAGCTAAGTCTAGAGCCATGAAGATGTCATTAGATTCTAGACAGATTAAGGTTTATGCTAATACTCTATACAGTGAGATTTGGGAACTGAGCCTTGCCCTAAACTACTCAAAAGTAGGCTGGTGCACATGGTTGTGGAGTGGGGGAGGAGGGGAAGCTGGAATATGTCAGAGTTGTTATATTTGATTTTATAATTAGTACTGTTCAGTGGTGGGAACCCGAGGCATATTTAGAAGTAACTGGTGACATTCCTTTCCAGGAAAGCTGTAAAGAAAATTGATAATTTGGTAAACTGCTAGTTTTTGTGGAGGGTCTCTAGTTACAATCCTGAATGATTCTGATTTACTTTCATTTCTGGATATCGAGGCATGTCTTCTTTGCTATTAGTACTTCTGTAATTTTTATTTTTATTTTTTTAAAGTTTTTTTTCAAAGATTTATTTATTTATTTGAGAGAGAGAGAGTGCACATGTGTGTACACAAGCCGGGGGAGGGGAAGAGGGGGGGAGAGAGAGAGAGAGAGAATCCCAAGCCGACTCTGCTGAGCTCCTGCCTAGTCTGATGAGTGGCTCAATCTCATGACCCCGAGATCACAACCAGAGCCAAAATCAAAAGTAGGATGCTCAACTGACTGAGCCACCCAATTTCTGTCATTTTTAGAACTATAATGCATTGAAATATAACTAGACATATTCAAAAACATTATTAATATAGGCTTCATTTTTTTTTCCCCTCCCAGAATGGTGTTTTTAAAAAAAAGCAAAACTCAGCATGCAGAGTAGAGAGAGAAGGGCTTTGAAGCTATAGAGACTTAGGGTTGACTGTCCACTCTACCTGCATATAATGATTAGCATATGTTTTTAGGGTTGCTTAGCCTTGCGTTTCTGTGTGACCAAATTCAGAGCCTCTGTACACCCATTTTCGTCATCTTTTAATTGATACAAAAATATGTGCTTAAAGGTTTTGGTGAAAATTAACCATAAAGCACATAGAGTTGCTAAAAGCAAACAGTAGAAGAGAAACCTAGTTTCCTTATCTCTCCCTCCACCCCCATATTTTGGTCTTAAAAATGCCAGGCTAACTTTCAAATGAGATCTGGTGAGTTCAAGTTCCCAAAACCTGTTGTCTCCACTATAATTAGGCTCTCATGACCATTTATGCTTTGGGAAACTAAAAGTTACTTTTTGTGGTTTGGTGATTTCTTCATTTACTGCTACTTTCTTGTCATTTCTCCTGACAGGCAGGATTGGGAGGAGTTGGCAGCACCTGGTTAGATGCCTCTATGTCTAATCCACTAGTCGAAATATAAGCTTGTTCATACAAATAATTCCAAGAAATACAGCAAAATTGCTTTGTGTTCTACGGCCCCTGCCCCCGCACACACCCACCCACCCATCCACAGACACTTCCTGTCACACTTACGAAATTAAGTAGCCTAGTAGCTTTCTTCCAAGATAAAGCTAATTAAGCAAGAGCAATAGAGAGAGCAGTCTTTTTAACTTTTTTCAGAAGTTGTCTCTTAATTAAAAGCATTCCCATTTTCTAGATAAATGAGTTGAACCTGTTGACGAACACGTGTGCCTGGTTTGCAAGGTACGGGAATTACCATCTTAAGCACTTGCTCCATTTCTTTGGTGGGAAAGCATAGCTACTTATCTGCGTTATCACAACATGAAGTTGAGTACACTCCAGCTAGCACAGGCACTTTCGGTGAAGCGTTTCAGCTTGAATCATGACTCCCCCAGGCTCAATTCTTTAGGTATTAGCAGTTTAACTGTGCATGCACAGAAGGATGCTTTGTTTGGGGATTGCAAACAAGTAAATCATTTGGTATCTTTAAAATGTCTGGGATATTTGAATGAATGCAACTTCACTGAACTTGCTAATGTAAAATATTAGATGCGCCCTAAGTAACACCAACAGCTTGCAGAGACACTAATGGTCCCTCCTTAATTTTGTCGCTGACACCTGGCAACATTTGGAACTATAAATAGAGTAGCAGGGAGGGAGGAAGAAAGCCAAAGAGATTTTCTGTTTTCGCTCGGCATGTAGAAAGAGAGTACTTTATTTTTTTTTTTTAAAGATTTTATTTATTTATTTGAGAGAGAGAATGAGAGAGAGAGAGCAGGAGGGGAGGGGGGCAGAGGGAGAAGCAGACTCCCTGCTGAGCAGGGAGCCCGATGCGGGACTCGATCCAGGGACTCCAGGATCATGACCTGAGCCAAAGGCAGTCGCCCAACCAACTGAGCCACCCAGGCGCCCCGAAAGAGAGTACTTTAAAGAAAGAAGACAAACATCACATGTGGAAAAGAATTAGGGGTTCGTTTTATTGAGATGCGGGCTGCCACAGGATCTAGTAGATAAAACACCCTGGTTCTGGTTGGGTTTGCAAGACTCCTCAAATTATGGGTCAAGCTGAAGGAAGTTGCTTAATCTTTCCAGGATTAAGACCCAATTGTAGGGACGCCTGGGTGGCTCAGATGGTTAAGTGTCTGCCTTCAGCTCAGGTCATGATTCCCAGGGTCCTGGGATCGAGTCCTGCATCAGGCTCCCTGCTCCTTGGGAGCCTGCTTCTCCCTCTGCCTCTCTCTCTGTCTCTCATGAATAAATAAATAAAATCTAAAAAAAAAAAAAAAAAGGACCCAATTGTAAAGCCCCAGCACTGTAGGCTATAAAACTAGGGGGCAGGAGGACTGCCCCCTCTACTAAGTTTTTCCATTCCCAATTATCCAGTATGAGAGATGGAGGGGGTGGGGGCAGGAAAAGAAGGGAGTAGTTAGTAAAGCAAAACGGGGAGGTAGAGGGTTCCCTAATGGTCTTGATTTGGTCCTGGGAAAGGATCTCGTTAGTAATGTTAGCAAAGTAACCTACAGCCAGAGAGCATTCTAGAAACTCCCTTCAGTAAATAGACTGTTAGGCTGATTACCAGGCAGATAGAAATTGAATATCTGTCTGTGTCTTAATGTGGATTGGCTGGCTTCTCTCTTAGCTATTCCTCTTCGAGAAATGCAAGATTATATGGAGGCAGAAAGCATCACTTTTGGCAGACTCATAATCTTTTAGCAGGTGTGAGGGTGTAAAGAGCATAAACTGAGAAGGTTAAGCAGGCGGGGTTTCAGCTTCACCATCTCAGGCATGTTACTTGGGTTTCCCAAGCCTTGGCTTCCAAAATCACCTCCTTACAAATACACTGGGGTGGATTAAATGAGATGACCCCTGCCAAAAGCCTAGTGAAATGCAGATGCTTCATCACCATTACTTTCTTCCCTTCCTCTGGAACACAAAGAGGCACTTCTTTGTCACGTAAATTGATTTAACTATGTCGTTTTGCTTTATTATTTTAGCATACCTATTATGCGAGAAGGAAAAAATTACAGTGCTCTTTTCCTCAGGGGAAGACTCTTGCAATCTCATACTTAAGGGTAACTTTAACCATGCACAGGTCGGAAACATTCTCTATAGCCAATTTTCTAATCCTCATTTTGTACCAGAGGACTCTAAGAGATTTGAGCATAATATCCAGCTATTTTAATGGGTTTTCTACGAGTGTGAATTGACTCATAATACAGGGAGCCCCTTCTTTTCATGCTAGGGTTGAAAAAGCCAACATTTTTTTCCTGAGGATTATAGGATTACCTTTAATACTGTATTTCAACACCTGTTATAAGACCTAAGGAACTCAGTAAATGTTAAATAATAATATCTAATGTGAATCCTTTTTTTTTTTTAAGATTTTATTTATTTATTCATGAGAGAGAGAGAGAGAGGCAGAGGGAGAAGCAGGCTCCCAAGGAGCAGGGAGCCTGATGCCGGACTCGATCCCAGGACGCTGGGATCATGACCTGAGCCGAAGGCAGACGCTTAACCATCTGAGCCACCCAGGCGCCCTAATGTGAATCCTTTTTTAACCAGCATATTAAACGGTGAATTCCTGAGTTTCTCTATCTTAGCCATTTGCCCTTATAGCTTAGTCCAGTAGAAAAAAAATCTGGAAGATTCACAGAATCTTGCATTTGCAAGTGGTTGGGCAGAACCAAATTGACTCATCCCTCTTAACTAAACCTGTGACATTTTGTCTGCACATGGTCCGGCCTCAACAGGGCTCTTGTTTCTGTTGACCTCAGCTTGCTTCTATTAACCTCTGATAGCAGCCTCCACAGTGGTTTCCAGGTCTGTTGCCTAAAATGGAATCTTTCCCTGCTGTTGAGAAGTAACACATAGATTCCATGCGTCATAGCATGTAGCTGGGAGAGTTGCGGTGCACCCATACCAAAACCAAACAGGGTGATTTCCCTACTGCCCCCCAACAGAAGCAAAAGGAAGTTTGTTGCCATATGTTATACATTTGAAGTCACATTTTTGCACATTTTACGTGTCTGAAATTGGGGTGTGTCTTGCAGTGTAAGGCGTCTTAACAGTAACTGTTAACCAGCGAAGCGGGCATGATCTAGTTACCTTTGCTGGGACGTGCGTCCTAGGTTGCTACCTCTTGGTGGCATGACTGCGAAACTGCAGCTCCTTAAAAGTTTCAGGGAGCAGACCATTTCAGGAGCATTTGAGAAAGACTGTAAGTCTACTTGTGGTTTGAAAACCATACACTGGCACATAATAGTAAGATCAGAAAAGCCCCAGACATCACGGGTGGAGTATTCTTTTGCTCTGATGTCATAACTCACCAAATTGGTGGCAAATATGGATATCAATGAGATTGAGTTCAGAAGTGACTCAGACGAGCCAGCTTCTGAATATGAAGTATTGGGAATACCTTGACCTATTTATTTCACTTATATTTTCCTTTTTATATAAGCACAAGAATGATGTATGATAGACATTTATGTCTAAGTAAATCTGAAAAAGCTCTTTCAATAGTCATAAAATAAAAATCTGAGTGATAGAAAAGCATTTGCCATAGTTTAATGGGTGATATTTCCTCTTTTCTTCATGGTAGATAATAAAATGGTGAGCTATACTCTTGATGGTATCTTAAGATTTAATGTAGTACAGTATCATTGTTCTTGGGAGTATGTGGGCTATTCTCTGGATTATTTCCTTGAAGAGATTTTAAAAATTCTTTAAATTTCACGTCCAAATAGTTCAATATGCATATGTACTACATCGCCAAAAGCCATTGAAATAGAAATTTTATATTATTGACTTTTTGTTATGCATGACACAAAATTCCATCTCTTTTGATAGGTAATAATGAGAATGTATTAATGAAGAGTTATCTCTAGGTTACTCCTTTTATGGTCTGCTAGATGCATTACAGTTTGTCTTTATAGTTGAAGATGTGGCACGGAAAAAAGAAATAAACTCTTCAGTGTTAGATTAGAGATGTTTATCATTCAACTTTGGAAAATAACAAGAACTATTTTTTGGAAGGATGTTATCATAAATAATAATAGTGGAGATGTTAAAAAGCTAAAAAATATGTAATTGTATTTTCAAAATGGAATTTGCTGGAAAGCAGGTGGAATTACCATGATTCTTAATCAAGATGTGTTCTACAGATCATCTTGTAGAAGAAGTAGGAAAATATTTACAATATATTAAGTAGAAAAAAAGCAGATTACTGTATAAAATGCAAAGTATGTCTCCCCCACCCATAGTCAAATTCCTTAGTTTCTAGTGGCTTATTCTCTACATAAAACAATTTCTTTCTGAATACAGATTCTCTTGAATATTGTGAAGCCTATAATGAATATCTGATAGCATTTATTCATTCAAAAAATATTTGTGGGTTGCTCTTCAAGGCCACTGGGGACAAAGCAGTAAAGCCTTGCCATTGTGGAGCTTAGATTCTAACGGGGACAGATAATAAGATAAGTACATTTTATTGTATGATGACTGATACGTGCAAAGGGCGAAAATAAAGAGGGACGGAGGATTGGAAGTTTTGGGAAGAGTTCAGAATTTTAGATCGGGTGGCCGAGGGGGTCCTCTCTAAGAGACCTAGGAGCAGAGCCCTGAAGAAAGTGAGGAATCTACCCACGTGGATATCTGAGAGAAGCACGTTCTAAGCAGGAAGAACAAACAAGCACGGAGGCCCCTAATCAGGGCCTGGTGTATTTTAGGAATGGGAGGAGGTCAAAGGAGTTGGCCTAGAGGAACAGTTCAAGTGTTCTAGACGAATTAGAGAAGTAGAATAGGCAGAGCAGATTGCGTGGGTGTTGTGGGCCGGAGAAAGGACCTTGGCCCTTGCCTGTGAGTGAGATGTACCCTGGTCTGACTGGCATTTTATGTGGATGTTCTGCCTGTTTTGTTGAGAGTAACCTAGAAGAGTGGAAACAGGCCAGTTAGCAGGTTTGTAAAAATCCAGGTGAGAGATGATAGCGATTTAAACTCAGCAGTCCAAGAGGTGTTAAACTAATAAATCCAAATTCTGGAGATGTTTTGAAGAGTGTGCTATTAGATTTACTGAACTGGATGTAGGGTGAGCAGAAGATGAGTTCAAGGATTACTCTCAAGATTTCTGGCCTGAGTAGCTGAATTAGAGCCGCCATTTATCAAGGATAACAATGAGAACGTTGTAAAAGGAGTAGAATTGGGGGGAAGTGGGTAAGGAATATGAGGAAAAAGATTTTAGATTTGTGAAGTTTGAGATGCCTTCGAACGTCTATGGAGAGGTATCAGAGAGGCAGTTGGGTCTACAAGTGTGGCAGTGACGCTGAGATAGGAATGTGGGAGTCATTCGCATATAGATGATATTTAAAGAGACTGAATGATATCACCAAGTTGTGGAGCTTGGTGTCATGAAAGCCAGGCCAGAAAGGCATTTCATGGAGAGAGGCATCAAGTGAGTCAGATAAATAAGCTGAGGACTGAGAATTGACCACGGGATTTAGCCATGTGAAGGTCACTGCAGGCCTGGTTGGAGCAGTTTGGTGTGGGGTTCTCCCAAATGTAGTAGGATCTAGAGAGAACTTGAGGTGAGGAGTAGGAGACATGGGTATAGACAATGATGTCCAGCAATTTTCCCATAAGAAAAGAAAAAAGGAAAGAAATGGAGCAATAGAACGTTAGTAGTTTAGGTAGGTTTTGTGTTTTAGATGATAGAAAAACAGTGTTGATGGAATTATCCAGTGGAAAGAGGGGAGAAAAAAACTGGAGAAGGGAGCTTTGCTGAACCTGGCATAGGTCCTAGTGAGGAAGTAAAGAAATTGATTTTAGCAAGGAGCTGCTAAAAATGCATTTTCTAGCCATTCTCTACTGCTCTTCTCTTTGCCCTAGTCTATCTTGTGTTGATAGTATTTCACCAATTCATCTCTTCAGTGAAGTGTTTCCTCTCTATCTCAGCTCATGAATTCATAGAGATCTCTCCCTTCTCTGAATTCATTGCTCTTCTAATCTGTTCCATTAAATTGAATATTAGTCATCCTGTTATGCACAGCTGTGTTTCCCATTAAAGTGTAAGCCCCTTGATAGCAGTAGTCATGCCCTGCCTACCGAAAGTGCCCAGTAAAGCTACCTGACTCGGCCTCTACCACTTTCAGGGAGGAAATGATTTCCTCCCTTACAACTCCCTAAAGAAAAGAGCTTACTATTATTCTCCATGTAAAAATCCTTCATGTCCTAGAAAGTATTGTTAAACTGCCTCTTGGTTTCATCTTTTCCACTCTTTAATACTCCATTTTTCTCTCTAATTTTTGTTTTTGGTCGTTCCCAAATGTATTCTTTCCCCCAAATGTATTTTTTTTTTCTTTTGTTTCTTTCCGTTTCTCCTTTTTTATGTTCTTCTTTTATTCTTTTGCTCCTCTCTGAGTTTACTTGCAGAATCTGAGATGTTGCAGAAGGTGAGAATTCAGAGCTGACTGAGCCCTAGCTGCCTTTTACCAGCCAGGGGAAAAAGTGGGGATTGACCATACTCTGTGTGTGTGTGTGTGTATTCCAAGCAAAAGGAGAAGCGTGTGAAAAGGTACAGAGCTAAAACCATAACATTTTCTCCCCACAGCTACATATTCATTCCTTAGAACAGTGCCTAGCCCTAATATTTATTAAGTGAATATATCAATGAATGAACTACTCCTGTGATGATCAGTAGCTTCTGCTAGTTTTCTTTCTATGTAAACATCAGGCCCATCTTCAGCTTATCCTTTCATTTATAATGGGACCATTACCCTAAATTTGCCAGTCAGTAATAATCATAGCTAGTGTTAACTGAATAAGTATATGAGGCAGTAGACGGATGAAAAATTTTTGCTCAGGTGCCATATACATGTTCAAACCCCAGCTCTGCCATTTTGTAGCTGTGTGATTTGGGGCGGGCCACTTATTTCTCAGTGCCTCTGTTCCCTCATCTGTAAAATAGGACTTAGTAATACTTATTTCATAGGGTTGTTGTGAGGATTGAATGAATTAATATGAAATCCTAAAGTAATTAAATCTAAATCTTAATATCAGTCTTAATCTTTTTTTTTTTTTTTTTTTTAAGATTTTATTTGTCAGAGAGAGAGAGTGCACACAAGCGGGCGGCGGCGGTGGGTGGGTGGGGGCGTGGCAGGCAGAGGGAGAAGCATGCTCCTGGCTGAGCAGGGAGCCCGACATGGGACTCGATCCCAGGACCCTGGGATCGCTTAACCAACCGAGCCACTGAGGCATCCCAATATCAATCTTAATCTTAACCTCATCATATTAGATGAGTTAACTGAGGCTTTCAGAGGTTGAAAAGCTTTCCCACAGCTAACCGGCTGGTCAACAACTGAGGTTCATCTTCGCTGCGGTGGCAGGCAGGGCCCAGGTAAGGAATAAGGGCAGCTTTGTGCCCAGGCCTCCCTGTAATGTCAATAAGCTAGGTGCTACAGTGAGAACCCCAGAGGCATGGAAATGGAGCAGCATTGTTGAGGAAATGGCTGGAGGGAACAAATCTGAACAGAAGGGAAGGGATGGAAAGGTGACCGGAGTTGAGGGGGTGATTGCTGAGAAAGAAGAGGGTAATAAATATCCCTGCACCAGGCCCGCCTGCCCCTAGTTCTTGAGCTCATTCTTTCAAGTTCTGTTTTTGAAAGCCTATGAGACCAAGCTCAGATTATGATGTCAAAATTATTTCTAGTCTCTCCTCGCAGTTATGACTCAGTTGGACATTACATTAGCGAACACAGCAGTATGGTTGGGTTTGTTTGTAACCTCCATTTCCAGGGATTTACTGCTATCATTTCTCTTGCAAATGATTACATGTTTTTATTATGCTCTCTGAGAATAGCAGAGCCATAAACTTCAAATTAATGGGTCACAATTTACTCCTTTAAAGCTGTTACTTGCACAATATTTTGGTCATCTTCTGGAGCTATTTATTCTACATTCTAATATTTATTCTATATTATTTTCATATTCCTTTCTCTTCCTTCATGACAGTCTGGATGGGGGAATTCTAGAAAGAACAAAAAGGACAAGCTGGGGCGCCTGGGTGGCTCAGTCGTTAAGCGGCTGCCTTCAGATCACGTCATGATCCCAGGGTCCTGGGATCGAGCCCCACATCAGGCTCCCTGCTCCGTGGAGAGCCTGCTTCTCCCTCTCCCACCCCTTCTGCTTGTGTTCCCTCTCTCACTGTGTCTCTCTCTGTCAAATAAATAAATCTTTAAAAAAAAAAAAAAAAGAAGACAAGCTGTGAAACAGAGAAAAAAGTGTGTCTTTTAAAAACTAGAAAAACCTGGGAGAAATAGGAGCAGGTACTGGGGAGATTGTGCCGTGTGTAGACCACCTTGTTCCACTCGGGAGGGGATGTGAACCTCAAGAGCTGGAATGTAGGGACCATAAAAAAAGAAGCATTCAAAGGGTGCATGCCCCACTTTGGGGTTGAATGTGCCCCAGGAGGGGCATTATAAGGCCTGGAGTAGAGAAAGTTGAGAGGTGGTTGAGATTATTGTACAGCATAATTAAATAGTGACTCTATGGCATTCTTAGGCCTTTTTTCTGGGTAAGAATTTGTAACTGGGTCAATGCTGAAAGTAGTTACTGCTTCCCGCTCTGGCCTGCTACCAAGATGATCAGGATCATGCCATAGATGTGTGGAAAGGTAGGGGATGGTTGAGGTGGGCTCTGGACTTGACCTGCAGGGCAGCTGGTGCTCTGATTCCATCTAGAGATAAAACCCGGGTGTGACCACTGATACCACCCTCACTACAAACTGGCAGGCTCCACAGTTTACTAAGCAACACAGACGAGATCAGATGTGCTTTATTATTTTTTTAAAGATTTATTTATCTTAGAGAGAGCATGAGCAGGGGTGGGGAGGTCAGAGAGAGAGAGAATCCTAAGCAGGCTTCACACTCAGCACGGAGCCTGACACGGGACTCGATCCCACAACCCTGAGATCATGACCTGAGTTGGAGGAGTTGGAGGCTTAACGCGCTGAGCCACCCAGGCTCCCCGAGACCAGATGTGCTTTATATGATAAATACCTGTATTTTTTTTCTTTTTTTGTGTTTCCTTTTTTTATTGAATATATCACATATACAGAATGTACTGATCTTAAATGTTCCATGAATTTTTACATATGCACACACTTTTTTTTTTTTTGCAAATGCACTTTACAGTCCCAAAACAATTATAGAGTATTTCCGGCAACCCACGAGGTTCAATGTATGAATTTTGAGGAGATACAATTCAGTCCACAGAAGGACTGTGTAATATAATGTAGTTGTCATCTCCTGGGATCAGAATATTTGGAGGCTGTAATGAATTCAGTATTGATAGGAAATGATTTTAGTAAACTTTCTCAAGCTAGCTTTCTTTGTTTCCTTAAAAATCAGGAGGATTTTAGGATTTACCTAATGTTCTATTCCACACAATTTTTTTTTGCTTTTTTTTATTAAAATTTTTTTAAATTCTAGGATAATAAACATACAGTGTTATATTAGTTTTCAGGTGTACAATATAGTGATTGAACAATTCTATACATTACTCAGTGCTCATCAGGGTCAGTGTGCTTTTGGGCGCCTGGGTGGCTCAGTGGGTTAAGTGTCTGCCTTCTGCTCAGGTCCTGATCCCGGGGTCCTGGGACTGAGTCCCATGTCTCCCACGTGTCCCTGTATCGGGCTCCCTGCTCAGTGGGGAGTCTGCTTCTCCCTCTGCCCCTCCCCCTGCTCATGCTCCCTCTCTCTCTCAAATAAAATCTTTAAAAAAAAAAGTAAGCATGCTCTTAATCCCGTTCCCCTATCTCACCCATCCCCCCACCTACCTTCCCCAGTTTGTTCTCTATAGTTAAGAGTCTGTTTGTCTCTTTTTTCTTTGTTTTGTTCTTAAATTCCACAGATGAGTGAAGTCCTATGGTATTTGTTTTTCTCTGACTGACTTATTTGAACCCACAGCAGACAAACGTATTACCTATTTTAACTTTACTTCCTGCCCAAATAGTTAAAAAAAATCATGAGCTTTAAGTCTTTCAGGCATTTTCAATCTGGACTTATCTTTCAAGGAGGTACAGCTATTTATTTGTGACTAAATTTTTGAATTGAAAGATCATGTTTTCTTTTTATGCCTGTGCCTTTTCGTAACTATGACTTTATTTAAGCAAGAGGACAGCCCTCAGAATCCTAAACTAAATGATAAATTTTTAAAAAGCATATGGTTTCAAGTTCCTGACACTCTTCTCACTCTGAGTCACTTCTAGATAGTTTTGGGTGCTCTCAGAGGTTAGGCATTTCTGGGATTCAAAAAGGATATGTTTACTGTTGTTTGTCATATTTACAGCTTAAATATTAGCAACATGTTCATCACTACCGTGTGCTACATGTTAGATTCTACGTTCTAATTTATAGGTTCTAAGCAACCCAGAAAACAATAACATTGGAGCTCTTATTTGAATCAGTTTTTGTGTATCTTATGTATCAGGGAGTACAGATCACAAGTCAGCCACGACTTTGGGTCTAAGGCTAGCTTTTTTTTTTTTTGAAGATTTTATTTATTTATTTGTCAGAGAGTGCAAAGCAGGGAGAGCTGCAGGCAGAGGGCAAAGCAGGCTCCCCACTGAGCAGGGAGCCCCATGTGGGCTCGATCCTAGGACCCTGGGATCATGACCGGAGCCAAAGGCAGACACTTAACCGACTGAGCCACCCAGGCATCCCTTATAGTCATTTTCTGATCCTTCTCAAGTCTCTTACTTTTGGTACACTAGGGTCACTTTACTTTCTTAGTTCAGTAGAACAGCCCCACATGACCGTATGTCCACCAAAACAGACAAGTACATAATTTAGAGATATGATACAAAATGCCTAATTTTTCTCCTCAGATCCTTTCATCAGCATCAATAGTCAACACTGAATGTATCCCCTGTTTAAAGGATAGAGGAGGAAAACAGCAGTGTGTGCGTGCATGTGTGCACATGCACAAAACAAGGAACTAGTCGGCTGTGCAGCACTGGGAAAACAGGTTGGGATTAATGACATCAGGTAAAGCCCTGGCACAGAGTGTTGGCTCTCCCTCCAGAGGATCTTTAAGAGTGGGACATATGCCCAGTTGTCAGAAATGAATTAGGTGAGATCTGTCTCAAAGGCAGAGGGATGGGACAGATTGACAGAGGTGGCGCTTTTCTCATAGAGAGAAGCAAAAAGCCATTCCCAGACCACTTTCCCCAAATTATGTGACCTCATTCTTCTCTGATGCATGTACGAAAATTGAAGTCATCTTTACTTTCTTTTATTGGGAGTAGAGTAGAGCAACTTTGTCAGAACTGAGTCAAGGTCTTGCTTCCTTCATAAAATGATTTGTCCAGTTTTCCTTCTTTTTCTATGCCCTGGAACAGTTTAAATAGTGTAGAATTCTTTGAAAGATTGGTAGAATTCACCAGTAAAAACAACTGGGTTGTTGTCTTTTAAATGGTGGGAGTTGGGGAGGGGGGAGATGAGGGTAGGTTTCCGATATCTTTCTCATTTTTTTATGGTAATCAGTCTCTTTAAATGTTTGATTTTATTTTGAGTCAATTTTAGTAACATACTTTAACATATTCTCTTAGCTTTTATTATACAAAAATTTGGCATATAATTGCATAGAGGACTCATTTATTTTTCTAAATCTCCTTTTATTGGAATGATAAACCCTTTCTTAACAACTTTTGAACTAACCACTTAATTTTCAGTACCTCAGAGACCAGACGTTTATACAGTTTATGCATTTACACTGCCTTTGCTGGAGAACTCCAGCCATCGTCATTAGTGAAAAGAAGTATCTAGAATGAGGGGCGCCTGGGTGGCTCAGTCGGTTAGGCGTCTGCCTTCGGCTCAGGTCATGATCCCAGGGTCCTGGGATCGAGCCCCATGTCGGGCTTCCTGCTCAGTGGGGAGTCTGCTTCTCCCTCTGCTAGTCCTCCTGCTTGTGCTCTCTCTCTAATAAATAAATAAAATCTTTTAAAAAAAGAAAAAAGATCTCAGTTTATCTGTTTTCTTTTTGCTGGGCAAGGAGGTGATGGCTGCTGTGCACATGTATCAGTCAGGGTCCCATCAGGGCACAGAAACCGCACCAGTTACTGTAATAGAATTTAACACAAAGAATTATTAGCTAGGAATAAAGTTGGTAACTAGGTAACTAGGTAAGTAATAAGGTTAAAAAAATTAAAACCCTTTAAGATAACAGATACAGCAACTGGAGAAACAGCTGTACCACTGTATCAATTTGGTAGGAATATCATGACAAAATCCCACTGACTGGGTGGCTTAAACAACAGAAATTTTTTTTTTTTTACAATTCTGGAGGCTGGAATTCTGAGGTCCAGGTGTCTGCAGGCCTCTGTCATTGACTTACGGATGGTGTCTTTTCTCTGTCTTCATATGGTTTTCCCTCTATAGCTGTTTATATTCAAAGTCCCTGTTTTTGTAAAGCCACCAGTCATATTGGATGGGGGTGGATAGGACTTCAACATACACATTTGCTGGGGGGGTTGGGGGCTGGGGGAGGGCACAGTTCATCCCATAATACACTTACAAGGATGGGAAAACAGAAGAGTTTGGAATTATTAACCATTAAAGGCCTGGAGAAAGGGCCTTGTAGAGCTAAACTCAGACCTCTGAGGAAATGGGGGAGTTGATCTGGGGCTTGTGCCTCTGTGGTTGGAAATCTAAACCACAGCACAAATTTAAGATCTAAATGTAGACTTCTGCTTCTGTTACTATGGAGTGAGGACTGGATTTGAGGAACTATTTGGTGGGAGAGTGATGGATTTTTTCACTATCTTGATTGTGATGATGGTTTCATAGGCATATACATTTGTCAAAACTTAGAAAATTGTGCACTTTAAATATGTGATGTGTAGTTTCCAGCATGCCCATTATACTTTAATTAAGCAGTTAGAAACGCTATAACTGAGGTGCCTGGGTGGCTCAGTTGATTAAGTGTCTGCCTTCGGCTCAGTCCTGGGAGCCCCAAGTCCCCATGTGTCCCTGCATTGGGCTCGCTGCTCAGTGGGGAGCCTGCTTCTCCCTCTCCCTTTGTCCCTCCCCCTCTGCACACTCTCTCTCTCTCATGCGCTCTCTTGGAAATAAATAAAATCTTTTTAAAAAAGACTATTAATAAGAGCATTTATTGAGTCTCAAAACTGATCTCTTTCTGCAAGTTCTTACACGCTAACTGTACTTAATACTTAATTTATCCTCTAAAACACTAATGAGCAGTTGGCATGTCAGTGACTCGCTTTGATGTGAAGGTTTTCTATCCACATACCATAGGTAGGCATGCTAGCTAGCATTGGGCTTTAACTTTGTTCCCTGTAAATCTTGTCTTCCTGACAGGATTTTTGCAGCCCCTGTAGCCTCATATGACATTTAGAGGGTGAGACATTTCATTAACTCATGGCATTCTCACCAGCTGGTCAGTGCAAAGAAGGATAGAGAAAGGAATAGTCTTGCTGAAATTAGGCTGTAACTAAGTAGACACACATACAGGAAAAGTGTTCCCTACAAGGTGATGGTCAGCCCTCAGCTTTCTAGCATTGGGTTCTCTGTAATTGTGCAGTGTCTTGCGTCTGAAAATCTTCCAGATCTCCCAGGAAACACTTGATTTTACAACATCCTTGTAGAGAAAAGGGACAATAATGAAGGCCTGCTGATTAAAATGAGGTCAACAACAGATTTTTAAAAATCTCATTCTTTATCTCTTCTCTCTGTTAAATAATTCAAAAAATATCTAGTGAGCACTTACGTGCCAGGCACATTTAGCTGTTATGTACTTCTAGAGGCTCGTTATTCAAATCGTGTTTAGTGGAACACAGCATCAGCATCACCTGGGAGCTTATTAGAAATGCAGAATCTGAGTCCTCCTCCAGACATGCAGAGTAAGTATCTGCATTTTAACAAGATACCTCGGTGACTTGTATGTACATTTAAGAGGCACTGTTCTAGAGAATTATCTGTAGCCCTGCCACTTAAATATTGCATCAACTTTGAGAAAGTAACTTCTCTACGTCACTAGCAAATGAAGGGAAGGGGGATAATAGTAGAACCCACTACGTGTGTTATTGGGAGTATTTAATTAGATAAGCTTTCTCAACCCTTTAGCACAGACTGGTACCTAGTAAGTGCTTTTTAAACAATTTTTGTCATTTTTATTGTTACTATTATTATTTTGTAGTCAAAAGAAAAAATTCTTTCGTAAAACTTACCTTGTAGCAACCTTGCTTCTGGTTCATTTATTTGTTCGTAATGCTGGCAGAGAGACATTATTCTAAGAGACAAGACATCTAAATAGAACACTCAATCTTGGATTGAATCCTGAACCAGAAAGGGAAGAAGGGCAAAGGAATGTCATAGTCAACTCAGGTTGTCGTAACAAAATACCACTGACTGGAGGGCTTAACCAACGAATATTTATTTTCTCACAGTTCTGGATGCTGACAGTCCAAGATCAGAGTGCCAACATGGTAGCTTCTGGGGAGGACTCTCTTCCTGTCTGGCGGGTGGCTGCCATCTCGCTCTGTGCTCATATGGCCTTTCTTGCTCTCTTCCTCATCTTATAAGGCCACTAATCTCATCATGAGGGCCCCACCCTCAGATACCAGCACAAGTGAGCTAGAGTTTCAACCTACGAAAGGGGGAAGTGGTGGAGGACACGAGCATTAAGTCCCAATAAGGAGTCTGTTTGGTTGCTGTTATTGCTGTCTCTCTCTCTTTTTTTTTTTTTTTTTTTAAGATTTTATTTATTTGACAGAGACAGCGAGAGCAGGAACACAAGCAGGGGGAGTGGGAGAGGGAGAAGCAGGCTTCCCGCTGAGCAGGGAGCCCGATGTGGGACTCCAGCCCAGGACCCTGGGATCATGACCTGAGCCGAAGGCAGCCACCTAACGACTGAGCCACGCAGGCGCCCCTATTGCTGTCTCTCTTAAGTGACACAATGAGATGCCAGAATTGAAGTGATGTGGAATGAGATGGTGATGAATCTCTTCCCGTTGACAGGCTGCACAAGTAATTTTCGGAAGAGGCCTGCGTGTATAGGGCTTTGAACAATAACAGTGCTGTTCTCCATAGGTGCAGTGGATGATGGCTGGGGATTCTTAACCTTTTGTTTGATTTCACCAAGGAGCCTTGCACACTGCTGGCTGGCCACCGTGCACTCCTGCCCTCTAACAGGCTCCAGGTCACACCCATTAACATTCCAGCCCAGATCCCCAGAAACCAGTACCATGTTTGGCACAGGACAGGCATTTGATATATGTGTGTTGAGTATGTGAACAAATGGGTGAGGCCAGAGAAGCAGCTCCCCATCCCTACCCCACCATGTTTCCATTCCCTACGTTTTCCTGGGGGCAAGATGATGTCAAACCTACAGGAAAGATGCAAAAACAGTAAAAGGAACTCATAGGTCCTTTATCCAAAGCCACATGTATTTTTTTTAATTTTTACATTTTATTTAAAAATAATGTCAAACTTACAAGAGATTTGCAAGAAAAATAGAAATGATAATACAAAGAACTGGGGTGCCTGGGTGGCACAGTCAGTTAGGCATCTGACTCTTGGTTTTGGCTCAGGTCGTGAACTCAGGGTCGTGAGATCAAGCCCCACTTCGGGTTCCGTGCTCAGCACGTTCTGCTTGGAATTCTCTCCCTCCCTCTGCCCTCCCCCCAACTCTCTGCTCTCTCTCAAATAAATATTTAAAATATTTATTTAAAAAATAAATTAGTATTAAAAAATACTAATAATAATACAAAGGACTACCCTATCCCCTTCATTCAGGTTTCCAAATTATTGAGTTTACATTTGTCTTTTTATTTTTCCTCATGTATCATTCATTATTTTCTTTCTGAAACATTTAAGATTAAGGTGCAGACACGTTGCCAAATTACCCCTAAGTACTTCAGTGTGTATTTCCTAAAATCAAGGACACTCCCACATAACCTTGATGCCTTTATCAAAATTAGGATATTAACATTCTACAGTACTTTAATCCACTCAATTTTCTCTGCCTGTCGGATAATGTCATTTATAGAAAGGAATAGTAATAACATCATTAACAAACATTGCCTCTCCCTCTTTTGCTTTCTAGGTCAAGATCCAGTCCAGAATCATACATTGTATTTCATTGTCAAGTCTGTTTAGTTTCTTCCAATCTACAGTTCCTTAGTTTTTCTTTGTTCTTTATCATCTTGATATTTTTGAAGAATATAGGTCAGTTATTTTATAGCATTTTCTTCAGTTTGGGTTTGTCTGGTGTTTCTTTTATGACTAGATTCAGGATGTGTCTTTTGGAATGAACACCAGAGAAATAATACTGTTTTCTTTCCAGTGCCTCATATCAGAAGGCACACAATACCTCATTTTCTTATCGTCAACGATGTTAACTTTTGTCACTTGGTCAAGATGGTTTCTATGATATTTCTCCACTATACAGTTCATTAATAAGTAATCAGTAGATATCTTCTCGGGATTTACTTTGAGACTACATACTTACATATTCTTTTTCTCATCAACATTTTACTTGGTGTATGTATATAGTAAAAAACTCATCACTCTGTGTGGTTGAGTATATCAATAGTTCATTCTTTTTATTGCTGAATAGTATTCTTTTTTTTTAAAGAGTTTATTTATTCATTTGGAGAGAGAGCGCACATATGAGGGGAGGGGCAGAGGGAGAGGGAGAAGCAGACTCCCCACTGAGCAGGGACTCTGACACGGCTCGATCCCAGCACTCTGGGATCATGACCTGAGCCCAAAGGCAGAGGCTTAACCGTTTGAGCCACCCAGGCACTCCTTGCTGAGTAGTATTCACATGTTGATATGCATTTGTTTTTCCTAGTTGGGGACTCTTAACAAATAAAGTTGCTGTGAAGAAGTACATGTCTTTGTACAAGTCTCTGAATATGTCCTTGTGGGGGCATATTCTTTAATTCTCTTGGTTAACTATCTGGGATTGGAACGGCTGGATCACACAGTAGGTATATGTTGAGCTTTTAAGAAACTGCTAAATTATCAAAGTGTTTATATCATTTGAGATTCTCCTCAGCAATATATGTATACTTCCACTGTTAGATGTCATCTCCACACTTGTTATGGTCAGTCTTCTTCTTTTTTTTTTTTTTTTAAGATTTTATTTATTTATTTGAGAGAGAGAATGAGAGACAGAGAGCACGAGAGGGAAGAGGGTCAGAGGGAGAAGCAGACCCCCCGCTAAGCAGGAAGCCCGATGAGGGACTCGATCCTGGGACTCCAGGATCATGACCTGAGCCGAAGGCAGTCGCTTAACCAACTGAGCCACCCAGGTGCCCATGGTCAGTCTTTTTTATGGTGGCCATTTTAGAGTGTACATAGTAGTACCATTTTATGGTTTTAATTTGCATTTTCCTGATGACATGGAACTTTTTTTTTTTTTAAGAGAGAGAATGCGTGTGTGTGAGTGGGGAGTGGGGTCAGGGAGTGGGAGGAGCAGAGGGAGAGGGAGAATCTTAAGCAGGCTCAACGCTCAGTGCAGAGCCTGATGTAGGGCTCGAGCTCATGACCCTGAG
This sequence comes from Mirounga angustirostris, assembly GCF_029215605.1. Lineage (NCBI taxonomy): Eukaryota > Metazoa > Chordata > Mammalia > Carnivora > Phocidae > Mirounga > Mirounga angustirostris. The sequence continues at coordinate 55,194,579 of NW_026991709.1, forward strand.
ATCATGACCTGAGCCTAAATCAAGAGTCAGATGCTTAACCAACTGAGCCACCCAGGTGCCCTGATGTGAAACATTTTTTATGGGCTTATTTACCATTCATCTATATTCTTTGAAGAAGTTTTTATTCAAATCTTCTGCCCATTTTTATTGGGTCATCTCTCTTATTGTTGAGTTGTAAGAATTCTTTATATATTCGAGAAACATGTCGTTTGTCAAACTGTATGCTTTGCAAATACTTTCTCCAGTCTGCAGCTTGCCTTTTTATTTTCTTACTAGTGTTATTGATAGTACAAAGGCTTTTAATTTTAATGAAGTCCAATTTATCCATTTTTTTCTTTTGTAAATTGTGCTTATTGTGTCTTATTTGAGAAATCTTTGCATAATCTAAGGTCATTGAGATATTGTTTTGTGTTTTTGTGTGTATCTTTTTTTCCCTAAAATTTTAAAAATTTATTTACTCATTTATTTATTTAAGTAATCTCTACACCCAATGTGGGGCTTGAACTCACAACCCCCAGATCAAGAGTCACATGCTCTTCTGACTGAGCCAGCCAGGTGCCCCTTTCTTGTGTATCTTTAATAGCTTTTTTGAGGAAATGATAGGGAATTCTTGTATTTAGTTTGAGGAAATAAGGAAATAATTGCTTCCTTCTTTCCTCCCTTCCTTTCTCCTCCTATTCCTCTTCCTCTCCCTCCTCATCTCTCGTTTTTTCTTTCCATATGACTTTCCAGTTGTTCTGGCTCTGTTTGCTGAGAAGATTATCCCTTTCCCATTGGGTTGCTTTGGTATCCTTATAGAAAAACAGTTGGCCATGTGTGTATATCTTCTTAGCCTTTTTATTCTGTCTCAGTGATCTGTGGGTCTCTATGTCAATATGACACTGTCTTAATCGCTGCAGGTTTATAATAAGTCTTAAAATTAGATAATTCAGTTCTGTAATTTTGTTACTCTTTTTACAAGATTGTTTCGGATATTCTAACTTCTTTGCATTTCCATATAAAAATCAGCTTGTCAATTTCCACACAAATACAAACTTTGGAGTTAGGGTTTAACTGTATTATAAATCCCATCTCTGCTGGTTCCTAATAATTTGTTCTTGCCATATGTTTTAAACTGAGTCTCAGTATTTCATCTGAATATTAGAATAATAGTATCTATCTAATACAGCTGTTAATTATACTTATAATACATTTAATCTGGTGCCTGGTATAAACTAACTGCTCAATGAATGGTAGTTGTTACTATTTTTGAGGTGTTTTAGTGGTTGAGCATAAAATGCTAAACTGTTTCATCATATGCTAGTAATATTTATTTAAGTTAACCTCAAATACTGGATGGAGGGAACTCTAGTTATATCTTTTCCCCTGCCATCTAGGTAGATCCATTGCTGTGAAAATACCGTGTTCTTTATTTTAACAATAAACCTTTGGGGACAAATTCCTGCTTCTGCCTCTTGATAGAAATGCAAAGCCAAATTTTTAGGAAATAAATTACTAAAATGGCTTTTTGACTGCAATAATGATATTTTGGAACTCTCTTTAAGCATTTAAAGCATTTGGGTGAGGCCTTTGTAAAACAGTTAATTTGTACCCTGAGGAGAGAACCTTAAACATGGATGAGATTCTAAATAAATCTAAGTGACAATCTGGCAGTAAGAGAGGACATTTCTCTCAACTTAAGCTGCTCTTGACAATGGACACTTAACCAGGCTAATCAAATGTGACTTCTGTCATCAAAATTAGTAAGGCATGAAAAACCTTTAGCGAATCATTCATTACATTGCCCATTTGAAAATATGATCTCCTGTGTCTTCTTAAGAGCGGCCACTTGGTGCCTCTTCTGCAAAATGAGGGTTTTAGGTTTTCAGGACACTGTTTAACAGTTCACAGTTTGCTAATCCCTATGGAAGTCCTTTAATGCTCATGTTTGCAAAGGAGCTACTGACCTCTTGAATAATTAGAACTCTCTTTCTTCTACTCTTTTTAACTTGGGCAGTTTGTAAATAATTTCCCGCTACTTTCTCCAAAGATCTTAGCCTCTCCCAAGTTTTCTCCTTAGTCCCATATAATCCTTATCAACAAGAGGGAAAGTACTGGTAGCCACCATAGGAATGAGTTAACTAAGGCAAAGAGCATATGCAAGTATTTCTAAATTTACTAGTCTGACCCTCTTTTCCTTTTGTATTTAACAAAACAGCTATCAAGTTCTAGATGTTATAGTACCTGGGGACAGACAGACAAGTTGGTGTATTGTATTCCTTTCATTTTAAGCTTGATTTTGTTTTTCATCTTCAGCTGAGTTTTTTAATCAACCTCTCATTTTGTTATAAAGTCATTCATTTTTGTAGCTAGTCATCATGCATTGGTGTTTGCCTTGTTTATTTATGTTTCACGTCTTATATTTAACAAGGGATTTTCAGCTAAATAAACCTCAGCTTTTTTTTTTTTTTGGCTTAGGGAAATGCAGATTTCATCAAATTGGTAAATCAATCTCTATTACACAACCTCAGTCCAGGGAATAATTTTGTAACAGACACTTGCCAGTTTAGGTAAAAGTCCTTCTCTGGGCATTGAGAAATAAAGTGTAAATTTGGCTTGGTAATTGTGGCTTGATAGATATGTTACTGAATTCCAGCACACACCCAGTTCTAAAGGTAAATCGTCAACTAGCTACATGATTTTCAACCAGTACCCAGAAGGGGAATATGCAAGCCAAGAAATGTTAGGATTTGCAGATATTGTTTGTTAAGGTAGTACTAGGCTTTGGAAGACTGGATAAAAATAAGTGGCTGACAATATCAAGTGGTGCTGGGGTTTCCCAGTGGTTGCTAGACCTATGTATATTAATTACACAATTACCTGTGCTAACTGAATAAATGGAACTATTTGGGAGGAAGTGAGATTTATGAGAAACTAAACTGATTTGGCTCCTCTGGATGCTATGATGTGGAGCAATTTATTTAACTCTCTCTGTGTGTGAGCTGGGTCTTATTTCTCTTATAAAATTCTGGCTACTTTTATTTTTTTTTAAATTTATTTATTTGAGAGAGAGAGAATGAGAGAGAGCACATGAGAGGGGGGAGGGTCAGAGGGAGAAGCAGACTCCCTGCCGAGCAGGGAGCCCGATGCGGGGCTCGATCAGGGACTCCAGGATCATGGCCTGAGCCGAAGGCAGTCGCCCAACCAACTGAGCCACCCAGGCACCCTGGCTACTTTTATATTTAAATGCAGTTTGGTGGGGAACACAGCTGTACAATAGAGTTCTCTATGATGGTAGAAAAATTCTGTATTTTTTTTTTTTAAAGATTTTATTTATTTATTTGAGAGAGAGAGAATGAGAGACAGAGAGCATGAGAGGGTCAGAGGGAGAAGCACACTCCCTGCCGAGCAGGGAGCCCGATGCGGGACTCGATCCCGAGACTCCAGGATCATGACCTGAGCCGAAGGCAGTCGCTCAACCAACTGAGCCACCCAGGCGCCCAAAAATTCTGTATTTTTACCTCCCAGTATTGAGGCCACTAGACTCATGTGGCTGCTGAGCACTTGAAATGTGGCTAATGCAAATGAATGACAGAATTTCAAATTTAATTTAATTTTAGTTAATTTAAATTTGAAGAGCCATATGTGACAGACGGCTACTGTATGGGCAGTGCAGTTCCAGACACTGACGTAGTGGCAGTATTCTCTTCTTAGGCACAAGTGAGAACAACTGCTACGTTAACCTACACTGTAGAGGAGTGGTTACTACACATTTCTATTTCAGATGTAGGACAGAATTCGCTCTGTTCTTACCCCAATGTAAACATTATAAATAACATTTATTTGATTAGTATCAGGTCTTCTATCAACTTTCTTCTTTTTCTGTTTCTTCTCTATGGTAAGAGTTACAGTCCTTGACTCCTTTGTAGCTCTTTTTCATTAACATGTTTATTGAGCATCTGTTATGTGTCAGGTACTCAGTGCTAGGTATGCAACAGTGAGTAAGACTGATCAGGTGCTGGCTTTCACTGGAGTTACATTAACATGTAATTACACAATAATTTATTTAAATTGTGAAAAGTTCTTAGTGTGTTTACCTAGGAAGAACTAAAAATTAATTTGTTGATTAAGAACTGTCACTGTCCAAAAACTGTTTCTACCAGGCATTGACCATGACTACTTTAATAGGGTTCTTTTCAGTTTATTTTATTTTATTTTTTTAAAATTTATTTATTCATGAGAGAGAGAGGCAGAGGGAGAAGCAGACTCCCCATGGAGCAGGGTGCCTGATGCAGGACTCAGTCCCAAGACCCTGGGGTCACGACCGAGCCAAAGGCAGACACTTAACTGACTAAGCCATCTAGATGTCCCTTATTTTCAGTTTAAATTAGGTGTGTGGGAGTGGGGAACAGAGGAGAGAATAGGGTAAACAGAGAGAAAAAGAAATGAATGGTATTATCTTCTTTTAGTTATCCATGTTCCATTTGAATGTAAGCTCCTTTCAGAGAAGGGTTAGCCTGTCCACTCCCTGATCCCAACCTTCCACCATTTGTGTTACCTGGGCTAGCATCAAGTGGGCATTACTACACAAATAAATAAAATATTCCTAGGTTTTTCCTTTCAGATTTTTTGTTTTTAGCCTGTATGAGAAATTCAATTCATTTTTATGTTTCTACTTTTTAAAAAATTAATTGATTTTAAGTAGGCTCCATGCGTAATGTGGGTCTTGAACTCATGACCCTGCGATCAAGAGTCATATGTTCCACCAACGGAGCCAGCCAGGCGCCCCTTTGCTTCTCCTTTTGATTTTACGTTTGCTTTCTTCACTTTTCTCATCAACCAATTAAGTGCTTCATGTAGGACAGTCTTATCATTGGAGCAACTAAAAATAATTATAGGTTACCCTTCTTTCATGTCATTTTTCCTTTCTTTCCCTTCCTTCCTTCCTTTCTCTTTTTCTTTTCTTTTCTTTCTTCCTTCCTTCCTTCCTTCCTTCCTTCCTTCCTTCCTTCCTTCCTTCCTTCCTTCCTTCCTTCCTTCCCTTCCTTTCCTTCCTTTCCTTCCTTTCCTTTCTTCCTTTCTTTCTCCCTTTCTCTCTGTCTTTTTTTCTTATTTTTTCCACTAAGTTTGAAATAGGACATGAGGCAGGGGTCAAATGGCCAAGTGGAGGACTCCTGCTCAGGGTTGTGAAGGCATATAATTTCAGTCCTCCTCTCTCTAATTTCCTCTCCTCTTCAAGTCATGAATCCATACTGACTTTTCCCTTTGTGTTTCTTACATTTTAAGGCTATTTCCAAACTCCCAACACTTGCCCCCTTGTATTTGAAAAATCTGGTTGAATTTTCTTTGAAAGGCGGGTCAACATAAAAGAAAACTAAAAGTCAGCCTTGAGGTCATTCATTGTAAAGTTCATGTTCTTGTTTCACATCATACTCTTACAACATTTTCTTAATCTGTTGAACATTTTTAGGAAATGCCCCTATTGGAATTTTCTTCTGTACTTTTTGACTTTGTGGAAATGATCAGTGTAGCCATTTAAGACATCAGCAGAAAATCTGTATTTGTTCCAATAGGAACACCTTTATTTTGTTTGGATGAACAGTTGTTCAATGATAGTCAAATACATGCACAATAATGATACCATTAAAAGTTAATATACATTACATTTTTAAATCAGATTAAAAACTGGTTCCATGTTTTCAATAACTTTACTCTGGAAGCTCTGCATTTTTTTGTAAGTGTGGGGATTCATCCAGGAGGTTGATCTTACTGTGTACCTGGTATTGAATTGTCCATCAGATTAGGAAGCATTCAGTCATGTGTCAGAAAGCCAACTGCTTTCTGTCCTACTGATTCTGTAATAAATTATCACACATTTAGCAGCTTCAAGCAACACACATTTATTCTCAAGCAGTTCTGGAGGTCAGAAGTCCAAAAATTAATCTTGGGCTAAAATCAAGGTATCAGGAGGGTTGCATTCCTTTTGACTGCTCTAGGGGAGAATTGATTTCACTGTCTTTCCTAGTTTCTAAAGGCTGCCTGCCTTCCTTCCTTCATGACCCAGAATCACTGCTACCTCTGCTTCTCTCTCTGACCCCGACCCTCCTGCCTGTCTGTTATAAGGAACCTGGTGGTTATATTCGGCCCAGCTGCATCATCCAGGATAATTTCCCACTGTCAAGATGTTTAACTTAATCACATCTGAAAAGTCACTTTTACCATGAAAGGCAACATATTCACAAATTCTGGGGATTAGGATGTGGGTGTCTTTGGGGGCCAATATTCTGCTGATCACATCAACTCTTAAGTTAAATAAGACAAGAAAGGGCATATCTGGTTCAGAGCCTCACACAGTACTCTTAGGGCTCTTTCTCTAGGCTTTATGTCCCTTTGTTTTAGTCTCTTGTCAGGCAGGATCTTCCTCCAAAGTGAAAAAGTGTCATCAGCAAACATGAATTCTAGAAAATTCCATAGGTGCTCCATTTTCAAGAATCTGTGACAGGTCTCATTGGCAGGGTTTAATCCACACTTATTCTCTGACTCTGTCAGACTTGGGCCACCAGAGCTGGGGAGGGGATCAGGTTTATCCTTACTCTCAGATTTAATTATTTGGAAGGGGTCGTTTGCCAAATGAAGTGAGTTACCTTTGCCAGAAGAGGGGTAGATGGTTACTGGGTTGAAAAAGCTAACATTCCTTCATCATATACCCCTTAGGATATAGGAGTCTGTATGTTTCTTTAAAAGGTTTACAGTCCACAGAACTCTTTCAAAACCCAGGGAAACTGTCTGTTTATTATCAGGTTCACAAAGTTGATCTAATGCCTGTGGAAGGGCTCAGCATGGCTTGGGCCACCATAGCTTATCATAAAGTTAATGATGCCTCTGGGGTGAAAGGCACTAATTCATTACCAATCCACGTTGTCAGAGCGCCACATGTGATTTAGCTACTCTGGCATTTCCCTGACAGGTAGCCATGAGAGGGGCTCACCTTGGAGCTTTCTCTAAAGTGGGATTCTGTGCCTTGTCTATAAAACATTGCTCAAAAAGACAATGGTTACTTGAAAATTTTTATTTCTTTTTACAAAGAATAGAAATACATTCCCTAAATAATGTCCTCCATAAATACACAAACAAGTAAATGATAAAAAGAAGACATAAGGCTGAATTTTAATATAACCCTTTTCTCCTTATCCTGTCTCCCTTCCTGATTTCCAGGTATCAGCTGGGTTTTATTTCAAAATATGGCCTGCACATTGCATTAGGTCATATGTGGGTTGCTTGGAAAGTCATGAGACTTGTTTTTTTAAAGATTTTATTTATTTATTTATTTATTTATTTATTTATTTATGAGTGAGTGAGTGAGTGAGTGAGAGAGAAACAGCCCGAGACTTAAGTGACAAGATTTTTATCCTACATAAAAGTTGTATCCTATTACTTTGCACGTGCCAGTTTACATTCTTTTTGCTGTATTCTGTTCTGTTGTTTTATGATAGCAATTTCAACAAAGAAGAGAAGTTTCCTTTTCTTTGATTACGTGGGGAATAAGAAAGAAGACAGAATTCATTTATTATACAACCATTCCAGATACTTGACCAAAATGACTTTCCCTTTTACCTGGGCAAAGCTGGTACTGATTCCTTTAGTGTTTTCCTCCAGGTCAACTAGGTAATCCTTTCTTTCTCGTTAGCTGGGGATGTGTGTGCAAAGATACTTTCAGACAAGTAGATAAAAAACATTTTAGTTTATAAAGTTTCACACTTCGGCAAACCCACATGCTAGCCATGCAGGATGACTCCTATATATCCATCCTCCCACTTCAACACTTGCCAAATCGTGGCCATCCTGTTTCAGTCTATGTAATTTTAATACAAATTCCAGATAAAAATTTCTTTCATGAAGATAAACATTCATTAAAAAAACCCCCACAACATTATTGGGGTGCCTAGGTGGCTCAGTTGGTTAAGCCTACGACTCTTGGTTTCAGCTCAGGTCATGATCTCAGGGTCATGAGATCGAGCTCTGCATCGGGCTCTGCGCTCAGTGCTGAGTCTGCTGGAGATCTCTCTCCCTCTCCCTCCCCGCTCTGCTTGCCCCCCCCACACCCTCTCTCTCTCTCAAGTAAATAAAATAAATAAAACTAAAAAAAAATTAGCAATAAAGAATTAACAATAATTCTTTAATTGCATATACAGCAAATATTTAAAATTTCCCTATTCTCATTTTTTTAAAAGATTTTATTTATTTATTTGACAGAGAGAGACCCAGCAAGAGAGGGAACACAAGCAGGGGGAGTGGGAGGGAGAAGCAGGCTCCCCGCAGAGCAGGAAGCCCAATGCCGGGCTGGATCCCAGGACCCTGGGATCATGGACTGAGCCACCCAGGCGCCCTATTCTCATTTTTAAAATAAATTTTGAACAAATAAAGTTGATATGCCTTAGTTGATCTGCTTAAGTCTCTTTTATTTTTTAAATTATTTTATTTTTTTTAAAGATTTTATTTATTTAAGCAATCTCTATACCCAGTGTAGGGCTCGAACTCACAACCTGGAGATCGAGTCACATGCTCCACTGACTGAGCCAGCCAGGCACCCTTAAGTCTCTCTTAATCAATAGATTCCTCCCCCTTATCTTCCTATTATCTCTTTTTTCTTCATTCATTTCTTTATTTCCTTGCAAATTATTTGTGGCAGCAGCTAGCTGTTTGTCCTATAAGAGATTCCTAACAGACACGATTTTGCTGGTTGTATCATGCATTTGACATGTGCTTTCATACCATATGCTTTCTCTGTATTGATTACTAGAACTGTATATTTATCTATCTGTCTATTTATTTGCAAGATAAGGTTATAGGAAGTTGTTACTAGAGAGCTTCTGGGAACCTATCAACAGGGTCAGAAAATTTTTGTGTAATTTATCTTGCCACCCCAGGAAATGTTTTTAAGGAAAAATATATTGTACAGAAGTATGTTAAAAAAAATCATTCTACTTGGAAGATAAATACATTTATCTCAAAGTAATTACAGCGTGGGGATGCCTGGCTGGCTCAGTCAGTAGAGCATGTTACTCTTGATCCCGGGGTTGTGAGTTTGAGCCCCACATTGGGTGTAGAGATTTCTTAAAAATAAAATCTTAAAAAAACCCACAAAGATACAGCCTAGCCTGCTCAGGTAGATCTTGAAATTTTTCTTTGCCTTTAATTATTTTGTTTCTATTCTAGAGCTTTGCTCTTGATGATTATCCTCATCTTAAAAACTATGTAAGAAACATACAAAAAAATTCATATGGTATATAATAAACTCTAGAGAAGAATAATAAAGCAAGCACCCATCTGCTTATCGTGCAGCTAGAGAACTAGAGTGCCGCCTGGACTTTGATGTTCCTGCGTGTCCCTCCCTAAACTCATCCCTTTTATTCTCCTTCAGGTGTCTATTATTCCCTTGTTTTTCTTCATAATTTTACCATCATGATACGAGTTTCTAAGTAATATATTTTAAATTCTGCCTATTTACTCAAGGCCTATGTAAATGATAATTATAAATATGATGTAAGAGTTATATATGCTGCTTCTGTGACTTGCTGTGTTTTTTTGTTCAGTGTCGTTCATCTATGTCAGAGTTTTTCAACATCAGCACTATTGACATTTTGGACTGGATAATTATTTCTTATGAGGGGGTGCCCTGCATATCCTAAGGTGTTTAGCAGCCTCCCTGGTCTCTACCCATGCCTCCTGGTCAGCACAGGAAGTTTCCAGACATTGCCAAATGCCCCCTGGTGGACAAAATTGCCCCCAGTTGAGAACCATTTGTTGATGTTACCGTGCGTAGTGAAGTACCTTCAGTTTCACTGATACGGATGATTTCATTGCCTGCATATGCTACTATTGATTTATCCATTCTGTTGATAAAATTTGCATTGTTCCAAGTTTTTGCTATTACAAACCATGCTACCATGAGTATATTTGTGCATGGCCCCTGGTATATGTGCTATAATTATTCTAGGAGTAGATATGTAGATAGTAGAGTAGAAACAATGGCTTGTGAGGTTTGCACATCTTAAACGTCAAAATCAGGGCCAAAATGTTTTCCAGCTTTCTCCTTTTTCTTTTTACAGACATGAGCACACACTAACATCCCTAATATCTTATTTCTTAAGTATTATAATACAGGACAGTAGCAATGGATGCAACTAGTAGAAAAAGCATAATGATAAAGTCAGTGTTTCTTTTCTTAGGTGCCAGAAAGTAATTAGTTGTGTATAGTGTTTTTAGAACTGAAAGTCATTCCTCCATTTTCCCACAAACCCTGGTGCCTTGAGAAACAATCTTAAGGATGGAGAAAAACAGAATTGCAAACCTCTGAAATTTTCACTTTTATTCAGTACATATTTGTTGAGCCTACACTATGTTTCTGGCACTGTTAGTCATCAAGATGAATAAAACACCATCCCTTCCTCAAGAACCTCATGTTAGTCAGGTAGAAATACAACAATTAACTTCAAAATGCTGTAATACGAAAGATGCCAAGATAGAAATAAAAAGTGCTGGAAAAGCAAAAAAGCAATGTCTAACCCAGCTAAAAGTGTAAGGAAGAACTTCACAGAAGAATGACATTTTTTTAAAAAGTTTATTTATTTATTTAAGTAATCCCTACACCTGATGTGGGACTCAAACTCATGACGCCGAGATCAAGAGTCACACTGAGCCAGCCAGGTGCCTCAAGAATGACACTGTTTTAATCCATTAATTCAACACTTCTGTTCTTACTATGCTCTGGCACTGTTTTGGGACTAAGAATATACCACCAGGCAACAAAGCAGTCACACTCCTACAGCTGACATTCTCGTGGAGGGTGACAGACACAAACAAATATAGACTATCGGTTGCTTCTAATAAGGCAGGATAGGAGGCTATAGAGGTTCATGGAGGGATAGGGTAGGGGCAGGGGAGGGACTTTTTGATGAGATTATATTTGAACAGATCCATGAATGAAGTGAGGGTTGTGTGGATGTCTAGAGGCAAAGTATGCTAGGCATAGGAACAGGAGGTACAGAAGCCTGAGGTAGGAGCCGCTTGCATGTTTGGGGAACAGCAATGGTAATGGACCAGTTGGGCTTCGAAGGGTCTGTAGGAATTTTTGAGATGGTAGGGAATATTGGCAGCACAAATATCTTGAGGAAGCACAGGGTTTTAAAGAGCAGAAAAAGAGTGAATTGTCCTATGTATGGCATCTAGGGTGTATGGAAAGAGGCAAATTGTAAGAAGGGTTTTCTGGGAGAAATGGTGGGATAGGAAGACTAGATTGAGTACAGAATGATATTTATTATAATAACCTTCAAACATACAACAAAAGTAGAGGGAATACTATAATGAACCCCTATATTTTCTTCACCTAGATTTTACAGTTGTCTAGAATTTGCCACATATTCTTTTTTCTATTCCTCTTTGTTCTCCTTCTCCCTTTTTTGCTAAAGTATTTTAAAGCAAATCCCAGACGTCATATCATTTCTTCTACGTAATTCAGGATATATTTTCAAATACATAAATCTTTGAAAATATAAGACTACAATGTCATTATCACACTTAACAAATTTAATAACATTTTCTTGGCACCATTCAATAGCCAACCCATATTCAAATTTCACAGATTGTCTATATTTTTTAACTACTTGTTTTATTGAAAGGAACATGCAAATGAAGTCTACCTATCATATTTGGCTGTTATGCCTTTAATCTTTTTAAAATTTATTTTGCCATTGAGCTTGAAGAATCTGGATCTGTTGTCCTGTGAATATCCCACATTCTGAGTTTATCTTTTTTTTTTTTTTTTTTAAGATTTTATTTATTTACTCTTCAGAAAGAGAGAGTACAAGCAGGGGGAGTGGCAGGCAGAGAGAGAAGCAGGCTCCCTGCTGAGCAGGGAGGCAGATGCGGTACTTGATCCCAGGACTCCAGGATCATGACACGAGTTTGAAGGCTGATGCTTAACTGCCTGAGCCACCCAGGTGTCCCCTGAGTTTATCTTATTTGGCATTCAAATTGTTACTCTTACCCTGGCATTTACTGTAAACTGGAAGTTAGCGCTCAAGTCTTGATTAGATTTAGGCTTTTGGAAGGAAAACTTTACAAGTGGTACTGGATGCTTTGTATGTTTCATGTCAGGAAGCACATATTTTCTGGTTGTCCAGCTTTAGTGATTCATCATTGAATGGTGTGGATTCAGGAATGATTACCTACAAGTTAGAATGCTGCTTACAGAAACGCTTGTATGACATTGAGGAAATTGGTCATTTCTCTTCATCACAAATAGAACTGCAGTGAGAATCTCTGTATTATCAAGGATGTCTAAATTCCCAAGTAATGAGTCTTACTTTCACGGGTGATTTAATGCAATATAGATGAAATAGCAGAAACTTAACATTGTTTTTTTGGGGTGGATCCCAAGAAAGGGATAGGGAATAGGGAATAAAATAAAGATAGTGAAGAGAAAGATAAAGTGATACATACTAAAACAATGGGGAAAAAAGTTTTCTTCCCATATTTTCCCATCCACCACGGTCCAAGAGAAACTCCATTTCCAGATTAAACAATCCAAATACAGGCCACTTGGACAATCTCGAGAATATTTCTTGAATCATAGAATGTAAAGCACTGGATGTTAGACATCTTCTCCTGATATCCTGATTTCACCAATGTGGAGCCCAAGGTTACAAGATACTGTTACTAAAGACTCACATACTTCCGCATCAAACATTCCATATCTAATAGGCATGTAAAACTTAACATGGCTATTACTAAACTCAACCTTCCTTCCATACTCTACCTTCAGGTCTTCACACCATAGTGACAACTTCGTTCTTCCAATTAGTCAGGTCAAATACATTGAGTCATCCTTGATTTTTCTTCTTTTCTCAGTACCTCATATTCTTTCCATTGGGAAATCCTGCATTACCTAACTTTGCAGTATTCTGGAAACTTCTGGCTACATTTGCTATCTCCATCCTGGTCCAAGCCACTGTCATTTCTCACGATAGTTGGTGCATGTACCCTTTGCCCCCTAGTCTATTTTCAGTACAGCAACCAGAGTGACCTTTACAAAAGTTCGATCATGTCACAGCTTTGCTCAAGCCTCTAATGGCTTCTCACCTCACACTGAGCAAGAGATGAAGTCATGATAATGACCTGCAAGGATTTGTTTTACCTGAGTCCTGTTACCTCCTGAACTCACCTGCCACTCTCTGCACCTGATCACTGCCCTTCAGCCACAATTACCTCCTTGTGTCAGACCACTTGCTTCTGCTTCCTTAGGACCTCGCATTTGTTCTTCCCTTTCTCTGATTCTTTTCCTTCCAGTATCTGGTTGGATGTCTCCCTTACTTTGTTTGTTCACCGTTGTCACCTTTTCATGAAACTATACCTGACTGCTCTCTTTGAAATCCTTACCCCATTTTCTTCTCTCATTATCTTCCTCATCTGCTTTATTTCTTTACTTTACATTTACCCCCTTCTGCTATATGAAGTTAAAATGTGAAATTAACACTATTTAACCATTTTTAATTTACTGTTATGATAGTTTTATATGGTTCAATGAATAATTTACTTGCCCTATTTTCCACTAGAAAGTAAACTGTGCTAATAATTAGTTGACTGGCACTCAACAAATATTGGCAGGCAGGCTGGCTGAATGAATGAATGGTCAGCCTAGAGAGTTATACTATGTAGAAAACAATAAATTCACTAGTGAAGCTGCAGCTAATTTATATTGAGAATTTGGATAAATGATTTGAGTATTATAAAAAGAGGAGCTTTGATCCTTCAATAGCCACTTTCATTTCCTTCAAGGCTTATGGTATCATTCCCATTTTCTGACTTTTAAAGAGTTAATTCTTGGGGCGCCTGGGTGGCTCAGTTGGTTGGGCAGCCGACTTGATTTTGGCTGGGGTCATGATCCCAGGGTCATGGGATGGAACCCTGCTTTGGGCTTTGTGCTCAATGGGGAGTCTACTTCTCTCCCTCTCCTCTCCTTCTCCCTCTGCTCCTCCCCCCGCTTGTGTTCTCCCTCTCTCTAAAATAAATAAATCTTTTTAAAAAAAGGTTAATTCTTCAAAGTGTATGGGTTTAGAGAGCAATGAGCTAGTTCCCCCTACTCCCTGCCCTGTACTGGGACAGACTGCTGGTTAGCTAATTAAATCCACTCACTTCTTCCTTAGTAACAGAACCTCACTTCTGTTCAGTGAGGCAAAGTTTCCAGCTAAGAGACCATTTTTCACAGCCTTCCTTACAACCAGGTATGGCAAATAAGACATAAGTGGAAGATCATTGCAAGAGCTTTTTATATGAACCTACCTTAATTGGGAGCATTCTGTCTTTTTCTTCTTTTCCCCCAATCCGTGCTGTCTGGAACAACTCCAGGAGTTCTAGTAACCCTATTCAACTCTGAGGTAAGTTGAGGATGCAAGCCTTTTCTAAGGGTGGCAAAATAGAAAAATGAGAAAATTACAGTCTAATGATGACAGAACTGCCATCTGCTATCCATATTCAGAATTGTCTACTTCTGGACCTCTTTTTTATTCAAGGAAATAAACCCAGCTTTTTAAAAAGCTCTTGTTTTAATTTGTATGTTGTTTTTTTTTCTTTTGGTTGGGCAGGGCAGTTCTATTATTCATAGGTGATTACAACTTTTAGTATGTCTAACATCTTAACAAGAAAATTCTGAAGATGATGTGGAATATATGGAAACATTTAGAAAAAATTCTACCTTATGCGTTTTTGTAACTGTGTAAGTCACCCCCAATACCAAAATATCTCAAAAAAGTGGTTGGAGAACCTCCTGATTACTGAAAAGTTTCTAATTTACATATAAAAGACATACAGATGATTCTTTTTATTTTCACAGATTGATTGATATATGTTTCACCTATCATTAAATTTTTCCATTTAGAGTATACAGTTCAGGTTTTTTAGTATATTGAGAATTGTGGAACTATCCCTAATCGAATTTCAGAACATTTTCAACACCCCAGAGAAAAGCCTCATACCCATTAGTAATCATTTCCCCTTCCCCACTTTCCCTGCTCTTCACTAACTTATGCTGCTAGCCCTATCCCTGGCACCTACCAAGCATGAATCTACTTTCTGTCTCTATGGCTTTGCCTCTTCTGGCCATTTCACATAAATGGAATTATACAGTATGCAATCTTTTGAGACTGGCTTCTTTTACACAGCATAATGTTTTCAAGATTCACCCATGTAGCCTGTATTGGTACTTTATTATTCTTTATGACCAAGTTATATTCCATTGTATGGATATACCACATTTTGTTTGTCTCTTCATCAGCTGATGGGTATTTAAGTTATTTCCATATTTTGGCTATTATGAACAATAGTGAATAATGGTGTTATGATTGTTCATGTATGTTTCTGTGTACACAAATATTTTCCTTTCTCTTAGGTGAATACCTAGGTTGGAATTGCTGGTCATATGATAACTCCATGTTCAACATTTTGAGGAGTGGCCAAATTGATTCCAAAGTGACTACACCATTTTTCAATCCCACCAGCAATGAATGAGGGTTCTAATTTCTCTACCTCCTCTACAACACTTGTTATTATCTGTGTTTTTCATTGTAGTCTTCCTAGTAAGGATGAAGTAATATGTCACTGTGGTTCTGATTTACATTTATCTAATGACTAATGATACTGAGCATCTTTTTAGGTGCTTATTAGCCATTTATTTGTGTATCTTCTTTGGAGACATGTCTATTCAAATCCCTTGCCTATTTTCAAATTGGATTATTTATCTTGTTATTGTCAAGTCATGTTTTATAATATATTCTGAATATAAGTCCCTTCTCAGGTACATGGTTTAAAACTATTTTCTCCTATTCTGTGAGTTGTCTTTTCACTGTTCTTGATACACAGAAGTTTTTAATTCTGATGAAGTTCAGTTCTATTTTCCTTTTGTGTCATGTGCTAGTATTGCCAAGAAATCAGTCACTGAGTAACCCAAAGTCCAAAAGATTTACTTCTATGTTTTCCTCTAGGTATTTTATCATTTAACTCTTACATTTAGTTCTGTTATCCATATTGAGTTAATATTTGTCTATATTGTGAAATAGGACTGTCTAAATTCATCCTTTTGGATGTATATATCTAGTTGTCGCAGAACCATTTGTTGAAAATGTTATTCTCTTCTTGTTGAATTGTTTTCACATCTTTGTCCAAAATCAATTGACTGTAAACATGAGGGTTTATTCTGGACTCTTAGTTTTATTCCATTATCTGTATGTCTATCTGTCTGTATCACACTGTCTTAGTTACATTGCAGTAGGTTTTGAAATTAAGAAGTATGAGTTCTTTAATTTCATTTTCTTCAAGGTTTTGGCTCTTTAAGATCCCTTGAATTTCCATATGAATTTTAGTACCAGCCTATCAATTTCTATGAAAAAAAACAACAACACAAAAAACAGGTGGACTTTTGGAAGTTAATTTGTTGAATTTGTGGATTAGTTTGGCAAGTATTGCCATCTTAACAATTTTTTTCCTTATTCATGAACATGAAATGTGCTTCCATTTATTTATTTATTCATTCATTCATTCATTCATTCATTCATTCATTCATTCATACATACTTTTTATGTAGGCTTCCATGCTCACTGTGGAGCTCAACACAGGGCTTGAACTCATTTCCCTGAGATCAAGACTGAGCAGAGATCAAGAGTTGGATGCTTAACTGACTAAGCCACCCAGGTGCCCCTCCATTTATTTAGATTTTAACTTTTTTTAACAGTATTTTGGAGGGTTCATTGTCAGGCCTTGAGCTTCTTTTGTTACAAATTTTTCCTATTTTATTTTATTTTATGTGTTGCTATTATAAATGAAATTGCTTAATTTTATTTTCAGATTGTTCATTGCTTATAGATAGACATACAATTGATTTTTGCATATTAATCTTGTAGCCTACAAATTTGCTGAACTCACTTATTAATTCTAATATTTTTTTAGTGGATCCTGTAGGATTTTCTGTATACAAAATCATAATTTTGTGTACAAAATTACACACTAATTTGATAGTTTGATGTAAAACTATATCTACAAATAGAGATAGTTTTACATCTTTCTTTCCAGTCTTTTCTGTTCTAATTGCCTTGACCAGGACCTCTATAACAGTGTTGATAAAAGTGAATACAGGCATCCTTTTCTTATTTCTGATCTTAGGGGAAGATGTGTGGTGTTAGCTGTGGTTTTCCATAAATATCCTCATCAAACTGAGGAAGTTTTTTCTATTTCTTGGTCTTTTAAGTGAATTTTATTAAATGCATTTTCTGTGTTGATTGAGAAGATTGTGTTGTTTTTGTTTTGGTCCTTTATTCTATTAATATAGTGTATTACATTGATTTCTTTTTTGTGTTAAACCAAGCTTATATCCTGGGATAAATCTGCCTTGATCATGATGTATAATCCTTTTATATTTTGTTGAATATGGTTTGCAAGTATTTCGATGAGGATTTTGTATCTATATTTATAAGAGGCATTGCCATTGTTTTCATTATCCTTTTTCAAAAACTTTAAAACATTTTTCGGGGGGGGCAAGGGGGCTAGGAAAAACTCTTTTTAAAATTTTGAAATAGAGGTATGTGGGTGGTGCAGTTGGTTAAGCGTCTGACTCTTGGTTTTGGCTCAGGTCATGAGATTGAGATCCATGTTGCCCTCTGCACTAAGTGCAGAGTCTGCTTAAGATTCTGGTGCCTGGGTGGCTCAGTTGGTTAAGCGTCTGCCTTCGGCTCAGGACATGATCCCAAGGTTCTGGGATGGAGTCCCCCTGCTGGCTCCCTGTTCTGCAGGGAGTCTGATTCTCCCCCTACTCATTCTTTCAATCTCTTTCTCCCACCACCCCCTGTGTTCTCTCTCTCAAATAAATAAATAAATCTTTAAAAAAATAAAATATTGAAATAATTTCAGACTTAATAATAGAACAAAGAATACCATATACTTTTCACTTAAATTCCCCAAATGTTAATATCTAAACATACTTGCTTTAGCATATTTTGTGTAAGTACGTGATTTTTTTTCTCAAATGCTTGACAGTAAGTCATGTCCCCTATATCCCTATCCTGTTAAATAATTCAGTGGGTATTTCCTAAAAACAAGGACATTCTCTCTCTTTTTTTAAAATTTAAATTCAATTAATTAACATAGTGTATTATTAGTTTCCGAGGTAGAGTTCAGTGATTCATCAGTCTTATATAACACCCAGTGCTCATTACATCATGTGCCCTCCTTAATGTCCATCACCCAGTTACCCCATCCCCTCACCCCCCTCCCATCCAGCAACCCTCAGTTTGTTTCCTGTGATTAAAAGTCTCTTATGGTTTGTCTCCCTCTCTGATTTCGTCTTGTTTTATTTTTACCTCCCTTCCCCTATGATCCTCTGTTTTGTTTCTTAAATTCTACATATGAGTGAGATCATATGATAATTGTCTTTCTCTGACAGATTCATTTCGCTGAGCATAATACCCTCTAGTTCCATCCATGTCATTAAAAATGACAAGATTTCTTTTTTTGCGGTGGGTGGGGCGGCTGAGTAGTATTCCATTGTATATATGCACCACATCTTCTTTATCTGTTCATCTATTGATGGACATCTGGGCTCTTTTCATAGTTTGGTACTGTGGATGTTGCTGCTATAAACATTGGGGTGCAGGTGCCCCTTCGGACACTACATTTGAATCTTTGGAGTAAATCCCTAGTAGTGAAATTGCTGGGTCATAGGGTAGCTCTATTTTCAACTTTCTGAGCAACCTCCATACTGTTTTCTGGAGTGGGTGCATTAGCTCGCATTCCCACCAGCAGTGTAAGAGGGTTCCCCTTTGTCCGCATCCTCACCAACATCTGTTGTTTCTTGACTTGTTAATTTTAGTCATTCTGACTGGTGTGAGGTGGTATCTCATTGAGGTTTTGATTTGGATTTCCCTGATGCTGAGTGATGTTGAGCACTTTTTTATGTGTCTGTTGGCCATTTGGATGTCTTCTTTGCAGAAATGTCTGTTCACGTCATCTGCCTATTTCTTGATTGGATTATTTGTTCTTTGGGTGCTGAGTTTAATAAGTTCTTTATAGATTTTGGATACTAGCCCTTTATCTGATATGCCATTTGTAAATATCTTCTCCCATTCTGTCAGTTGTCTTTTGGTTTTGTTGACTATTTCCTTTGCTGTGCAAAAGCTTTTTATCTGGATGAAGTCCCAATAGTTCATATTTGCCTTTCTTTCCCTTGCCTTTGGAGACGTGTCTAGCAAGAAGTTGCTGCAGCTGAGGTCACAGAGGTTGCTGCCTGTGTTCTCTAGGATTTGATGGATCTAAAAACAAGGACATTCTGTTATAAAACTACATTACAGTACTCCCCCCATCTTGTCCACAGGGAATATGATCCAAGACTCCCAGTAGATGCCTAAAACTGTGGAGGATACCAAACCCTTTATATACTATGCTTTTTCCCCTCTACATACCTGTAATAAAGTTTAATTTATAAATTAAGCACAGTAAGAGATTATACAGCATTAATAAAATAGAACAATTGTAATAATATACTGTAGTAAAAGTTATGTGAATGTAGTTTGTCTCTCAAAATATTATTGTACTGTACTCACCCTTCTTTTTTTTTAAACTGCAATTATTATTAGTTGCACACAATGTTCTGTTACGTTCCAGTGTACAACACAGTGATTTGACAAGTCTCTTTCACCCTTCTTCTTGTGATGATGTCAGATAATAAAATGCCTGTGTTATGAGATGAAGTGAGTGGAATGATGTAGGCATTGTATTGTAGCTTTTGGCTACTGTTGACCTTCTGATAATACATCAGAAGGAGGATCATCTGCTCCAGACCTTGGTTGACTGGGGATGACTGAAACTGCAAAAAGCAAAGCCACAGATAAAAGGGGACTACTTTATAATAATCGAAATAGGGATGTTAATGCTGATGAAATAGTATCCTTTAACGTGGAAGAGTTCTACAGTCACTCTCTTTCATGATCTTACATTTTTTTTTTTTAAGATTTTTTTTATTCATTTGAGACAGAGAGATAGAGAGAGAGCATGAGCAGGGGGAGTTGCAGAGGGAGAGGGAAAAGCAGGCTCTCCGCTGAGCCGGGAGCCCGATGCGGGGCTCCATCCCAGGACCCTGGGATCATGACCTGAGCCGAAGGCAGAGGCTTAACCATCTGAGCCACCCAGGTGCCCCCATGATCTTACATTTTAAAGGAACATAGGCAGGCGCCTGGGTGGCTCAGTCAGTTAAGCGACTGCCTTCGGCTCAGGTCATGATCCTGGAGTCCCGGGATCGAGTCCCTCAGCGGGGAGTCTGCTTCTCCCTCTGACCCTCCCCCCTCTCATGCTCTCTCTATCTCATTCTCTCTCTCAAATAAATAAATAAAATCTTTAAAAATATATATATATAAAGGAACATAGGCTAGCTATTTTGTAGTGTCTCGCAATTAGGGTTTGCTTGATGTTTTCTTATATTCAATTCAGGCTATGAATTTCTGACAGGAATACAGCAGATGTAGTGCTGTGTTCTTGTCATGCACCGTATTGGGAGGCACATGTTGTTGACTTGTTCCAGTATTGGTGATGTTAGGGTTAAAGTTAAGGTTAAGATAGAGTTAAGGTTAAGGTCAGGGTTAGTAAGGTGGCATTTGTCAGTTTTCTTTACTCTTAAGTTACTATTATTGCTTTGTAATTAATAAATATCTTGTTGAGAGATATTTTGAGATCAAGTTAGTATCCTGTTATCATATTTTCACTCATGATTTTTAGCATCCCTAAATGATTCTTGCCTGGAAATTGTTACTGCAGTGGTTGTCAAATGGAGGTTTTTTCCTATCGTCATCATTGCTTGATATTTATTAGTTGAAATTCTACTGCAAGGAGGTTTTCCTTGCTTATATATTTATACCAGTGTGAAGTCATAGATTCTTATTTTATTCTGTGGGTTATAATCTGAGACTTTCAATTATTTCATGGCTTATATTATCTCAGCTTCATTCAGAAAGAGCCCCTTTTTAAACTGGCTCATCTGGTCTTTTGACATGTCCCCATTTTTTTAAAGCACTCTTTATCTTTTGAGTAGCCATGAGTCTTTTTTTTTTTAAGCCATCACTCTTGATACCAGAGTTGGGTAAATGTTCTTTGAATTAGTAAGGGTGGCTGAAGGAAATTAGGAACTTGTGCAAATTGAAACAAGGGTTCTTGTTACTGATTTTCACCTTGTATTTAATGCAGACATTGGGAGAAAGTTTCTTTTGCTCCAAGGATAGCTGCTTTTCATTCTGTAGCTTCAGACTCAACATGCTTCCTTTTAATTTTTAAGTCTCACCCTCAGAGTCACTCAACCTCTTCCTATCTGAAAGGATGAGAGATGCAATGTCTCAGACGCCTGCGTGGCTCAGTCGGTTAAGTGGCTGCCTTCGGCCCGGGTCATCTTCCCAGGGTCCTGGGATCGAGTCCCGCATCCGGCTCCTTGCTCAGCAGGGAGCCTGCTTCTTCCTCTCTCTCCCTCTGCTTGTGCTCTCTCTGTCAAATAAATAAAATCTTAAAAAAAAAAAAATGCAATGTCTCTATTTCCTCCCCTCAGCCTCAACATCCAGTCTTTCAGAAGTTCCTTTAATTTTTGCCTCCAAAATATCTATTGAATTTGTCTACCTCTCCCATTTCTTCTGCCAACATCTGCATCCAGGTGATCATGATCTCTTAGCAGAATTTCTGGAATAATCTCCCAACAGGCCCCTCTGCTTCCATTATGGTCCATCTCCAGTCCATTTCCAAAGAACAATCATAGTGATCAAAATTTTCATATGTGTATGTATGTATTTATATATTTATACATATGACTCTGGTTATGTCATTTCCCAACTTAAAACTTTTTCCAAAGGTTTACTTTATTCTTGGAAAAAAATTAATCCTTTATAACAAACTACAAACTCACTACTTAAACTCTTCAACCTTATTTCCTCTTTACTTGACTACTATGTCCCCATCAGCTTGGACATTTTAATGTTTCAGAGATGCCCAACCATATTCCACATTAGGGATGTCCATCTGTACAGCTGCTCTCTTTTCCTTAAGCTCTTGTACATCCATTTTCTTTTTAAAAAATAAATAATTAACTAAATTAATTAATTTAGAGAGAACATGAGTGTAAGTAGGGGGAGGGACAGAGGGAGAGGGAGAGGGAGAGAGAGAATTTCAAACAGACTCCACCAGAGCACAGAGCCTGTAGGGTTTGATCTCATGACCCTGAGATCACCAGCCGAGCATAAATCAAGAGTTGGATGCTTAACCAACTGAGCCACCCAGGTGCCCCACATCCATTTTCAGTGACTAACTCCGTCTCATCCTTCCAGTTTCAGTTCAGGTGATACCTCATCAGTATTGTCTTCCAATACTCTCATCTGTATAAAGTCCCATTTTTCTGTCACTGCACCCGGTGAGTTTTTTCCCTAGGGAGATTTTTACAACTTGAAATTTTATATTTATTTATTAGTTTTATATTTATTTATTATTTCTATTGTTTGTCTTTCTCACTGGTTTGTAAACTTTTGGAAGAGGGTATTATGTTTCTTCTTTTTTTTTTTAAGATTTATTTATTTATTTGAGAGAGTGAGAATGAGAGAGAGTACATGAGAGGGGGGAGGGTCAGAGGGAGAAGCAGGCTCCTCGCTGAGCAGGGAGCCCGATGAGGGACTCGATCCCGGGACTCCAGGATCATGACCTGAGCCGAAGGCAGTCGCTTAACCAACTGAGCCACCCAGGTGCCCGAGGGTATTATGTTTCTTTTATTCACAGAATGATCAGTATTTGGCACAGTGGGTGGCTCAGTTGGTTGAGAGTCTGATTCTTGGTTTCAGCTCAGGTCAAGATCTCAGGGTCCTGGGATCAAGCCCCTCACTGGGCTCCAGACTCAGCAGGGAGTCTGCTTGAGGATTCTCTCTCTCCCTCTGCCTCTCCTCAGCTTGTGCACATGCATGTGCTCTCTCTATCTCAAAAATAAATAAATAAGTCTTTAAAAAATTATCATTCAAGAAATATTTGTTGAAAAAAGTGAGGGCGCCTGGGTGGCTCAGTTGGTTAAGCAACTGCCTTCGGCTCAGGTCATGATCCTGGAGTCCTGGGATCGAGTCCCGCATCGGGCTCCCTGCTCGGTGGGGAGTCTGCTTCTCCCTCTGACCCTTCTCCCTCTCATGCTCTCTGTCTTTCATTCTCTCTCTCTCAAATAAATAAATAAAATCTTAAAAAAAAAGAAAAAAGTAAATGAAATATAAAACAAATATTTGGATAACTGATAAAACATCTTTTCAGGACTGGATTTTTGTGTGAGTTGAGAACCACAATGTTCAAGTAGGATGTGTTGCTATCTGGAGGAATGAGAAACCAATTTAAGGGCATACCATGTAGTCCAAGATGCTTTTAATGAAATATTAGATGTCATAACTAGTTTCACTTTGGTAGAAAACAAAACAAGGAAGTAAGCATTTGTTTTCAATTAAAATATCACAAGTAGCATTTGATTAAAATTTGAGAAAGTTAGGATTTAATATAAAACCAAAACTAATGATATTCAAGATGCTTATAAGAAAATCAAAACAAAGCAAATAAGTAACATAAACAAGCAAACAAACAAGAAACAAAAGCAAACCCCAGACTCTTATTAACAAAGGAAGATGGCGGTGGTGGAGTGTTCTATTCCTCTAAAAGCATGTTTGCCAAAGATTTTTCAGGGCTTATGTTAAGGATCTGATAATATTGAGAATGAATGGCAAATGTGTTTATTTTGTTTTGGTTTCCTGATCATTTTAGTAGGGTTGTTTTCAGGGAGGCAGAGGCCTGGTGTCACTAGTATTCCATAGAAACAGATTGTGTGTATGGAGGGAAAAGCGTTTCTTTACTGTGGCTTAAGGTAAACTACAGTTGGAGTATAGATTGAAAAGCCCAGTTTATAAAGCTAAAAATAATGCTTGTGGTGCAATTACAAATTGAATTTCTGATAAAAAGAAAGCTATTTCAGAAGTGAAATATTGAGAAAGTTGAATTTATCCTTTAATGTGAAATGTAACCCATATTAAAATTGTTAAATATAATGCTAAATTTTAAAGTTCAAAGTCTATAATATTTTTGTGTGTTTCATCATGCAGTGGTACAGTTAATAGCTAAACATACTGAAATTCTTATGGAAGTATTTCTGACTAATTAATAATGCATTTTATCATATGGGTTCTTAAAATTTTAATTAAACTACTTTTTGGTATATTTGAATTAACAATCGCACAGTGAATGTCAAGGAAATGAATAACTTTCAATCACTAGATAGAGAAAGAGGCAACAAATTCAATATTCCAATCCCTCGACATGGTGGTTTTTGCAGTATTTTCTAAAGACAGGAGTGTTAAGGGGGCCACATGCTAATTTTGGGGGAATACCCTTCAGCCAAGGGCTGTTCAGCCACAGAGAACAAAGACCTGAGTTTAGTAGGCTTGTGGTCATTATGCTGCCAGGGGCCTGGGGTCAGACGGGGGAAGGTGGTAAGAGAGGACAGTAATGACTTCAAAGAAATGCTCAGACCAGCGTAGAGGGATCTGTGTCTAAGGTCAGGCCAAGAGGCTGAATTAATTCTCTACAAGGTCCTAATCATGGGGAGATAAGCTATTTGAATGAAGAAGAGGTAATAAATACAGTAAGAATATAAATGAGGGCTTAAGGGAATATTCTTTCAAATGGGTGCTCTGATTTCCAAAGAAGTTTTAAAATCTGACAAAGACTGATTTTATTTTCCATATATATTTGTACAGCTTAAACTTGTAACTTCGGATAAGTGAAATTAAACTACGTATTGAACCTTGTCGTTTTGCTATGGAATAAAGAATTCTCATTCACTACATTTGACTGAGTTCAATCTATTTTACCATTCCATGTAAAACTCTTAATGAACTTAAGTCCCAGTTCTTTTCACTAGCTAAGAAATCTTGGACAGATCACTTCACCTCTCTTGGCTGCTTATATGCAAGATGGAGTATTGGAGAAGAGACAGCAGGTTTGGATCTAGAGAATAAATTAATCATTTTAGAGCTCTAAAACCCTGTGACTGTATAAACAGAAAACAGATTTGCTCCCCGCATCAATTCTTACTTACTTTGGCGACTATTGGTCAAACCAACATTTCCCATTTGTAAAATTGAGACAGTATTTTTTTGCACTATAGATGTCAGCATCAAAGTCTTAAGTCACCACCTAGCATGTAGTATGTGCTAAAAATTATGGCTATGATTATTATTCACATTTTATTGTCATTACCAGTGTGGGGAACCTTGCATCTTCAGAGGACTGTAAAAATATTTGCATTTGGCAAATTATGTAGTAGTAATGAAAGCACCTGTCCTTTGAGAAAAACATCTCCATTGCATATGAAATACTTAGACACGTGTCTCCAAGATTCATTTGGGTGAATATTCACAAGGCCCTTTCACACAAACATACAGATACTTAACAAGCCCGTAAAAATATACTAAATCAAACTTTAGAAAAGTCATATCTAAGCTATATTTGTGCACACACACCACGTACACAGTATATGCAGCATCTACACTACATATAGTCTGTACTGGGATTTGCAAAGTACCATTCAAATCTGACCTCCTCCTATTTTTGTAAATCAGGTTTTACTGGAGCACAACCAAAAGCTTTTTTGCATATGTTTTATTGATGGTTACTTTTGCACTACAATAGCAGAGTTGAGTACATGCAGTAGAGACTGGGTGGCCCTCAAATCCTAAACTATTTACCTTGTGGCTCTTTACAGAAAAGTTTGCTGACCATTGATACACTATACATTTACATGGACATATATATGTCTTTATATACCATATCTATAGATGTATAAAGGTATATAGATACAAATTTTATTTTTGAGATAGAGAGGGGGCAAAGAGAGGGAGAGAGAGTGAGTGCGTGCCCATGGGGGTGGGAGGGGCAGAGGGAAGGGAGAGAAAGTCTTAAGCAGACTCTGTGCTGAGCCTGGAGCCTGATGTAGGGCTTGATCTCATGACCCTGAGATCATGTCCTGAGCCTAAACCAAGAGTTGGTCGACTAACCAACTGAGCCACCCAGGGACCCCATATTTTAATGAACGTTTACGTATTTTTTTTTTAAAGATTTTATTTATTTATTTGAGAGAGAGAGAATGAGAGAGAGCAAGAGAGGGAGGAGGGTCAGAGGGAGAACCAGACTCCCTGCCGAGCAGGGAGCCCGATGCGGGACTCGATCCAGGGACTCCAGGATCATGACCTGAGCCGAAGGCAGTCGCTTAACCGACTGAGCCACCCAGGCGCCCCAAATGTTTACGTATTTTAATAAACATATATACTTTAACAACTATATATATATGTACATATATACACACATGCAGAGAGAAAAGGTAATTACCATTTATTTATCATTCAGCCAGTGCCAACAATTTCGCATGTAAATAAGCTTATATAATTCTTACAACTAATTTATGATTTAGTTAAAATTACATACTTTTGTAGAGAGAGGAAAATGAGGCTTGGGGAGATGAATGACAGATCCAAGGTTTCCCAGCCAATAAGTAGCAGAGGGGTGTCTGAACTCATGCAGTGTGACCTGAAGGTCCAGCTTGCTTAAACCAAATGATGGTGCAGCTTCATTACAGGCCCTTGTGCATGAAGTCACATATAGATATGGGGCCAATAGGATCTGTAGCTTCTTAGCCATGAGTAGGACTCATGGTGGAGGAAGGGGCTGTTTTGCTGTCCAAGTGATTCAGAAAGGGGTGTGTGTGTGTGTGTGTGTGTGTGTCTGGTGTGTGTGTGTTTTGGGGAATTTGCTGTGATCACTTAGAATCCCCAGAAGGCCATCTTTGCTCTA
Organism: Mirounga angustirostris; assembly: GCF_029215605.1. NCBI lineage: Eukaryota > Metazoa > Chordata > Mammalia > Carnivora > Phocidae > Mirounga > Mirounga angustirostris. The sequence goes on from NW_026991709.1 coordinate 55,221,489, forward strand.
AAAGGAAAGTACGTTTCAAGCTTCCCTGTGGTTGGCATGAGTTTGCTCCAGCATATGAGCATGTAAGCATAAAATAGTATATTTAAAAATGTGTGAGCTTTTGGGACGCCTGGGTGGCTCAGATGGTTAAGGGTCTACTTTCAGCTCAGGTCATGATCCCAGGGTTCTGGGATCAAGTTCTGTGATGGGCTCCTTCCTCAGTGAGGAGCCTGCTTCTCCCTCTGCCTGCAGCTCCCCCTGCTTGTACTCTTGTTCACTCGTGTGCGCACTCTCTCTCTCTCTCTGACAAATAAATAAAATCCTTAAAAATGTGTGAGATTTTAATTTAGTGTGCAAAAATAAATATTAATTGTTTCTTGGATCAACCTTTTTTAGGATGTTGAATGGGATTTTGTATGTTTGGAGACTGCTTCTAGCCAAAAGCAAAATTGCTTTCAAAGCTCATACTGGGAATCGTTAAGTGCCATATTTATTGCTTTCCAAGGCCTAACATTTATATGTAGATACACTACCTGTCACGAAACCTTATTTGATATTCAGATGTTCACTTTATATCTTCCACTCACCCCCAGGACTATTTCTAATATCAAGACAGCCTTTCTATGTGGTTTATGTTTTTGTTTTTAATGCCACTCGTCTCAAATGTACTTTAACAATGGTAAATAATCATTGCTGGGGGGAGTTCTTTATGGTCTTAGAAATATAATAATTTAAAAAGTATTTTTGATGGGTTATATCCAGATTTTAGTATGTTTCAAGCTTCAGTTTCAGAAAGGATAAAGGAAGATCAGAGAAGAAAGAAAAGGCAGCTAAATAATGGTGAGCTGTGGAACGTTTGGGTGATATAAATTTATGTGAATCTTAAAAGGATGAGAAAAAAACAACCCAGCTCTCCATGGTTGAGTGAATAAGATCGGAGCTGCCTCTTCCCAAACTGTATTTTAATCTTTTTCAATTTTTCTGCTGTCTCTTTGTATAATTAGTGGTCGATAGTTATTAATTTATTTGGCATTTATCATGCCAATGCTAATTCATGCATATCTAATATACCTTAATTAGAATTGGGAGAAAATTTCCTGATATGATGGGCTAATTCTAATGTAATATTTATTGAGAGAAAATAAATATTATCACATGAATCCCACTGCAGTTTACTAATTAATATACTCTTACCCTAGTATATACAGAGTTACTGTGGAATTTATACTAAATGAAATGGCAGCAGTTTGAAAATTGGCCAGTATTTATGTTGATACTTAATTCATTCCTCTCAGAAGCCATATACAAGAACAAATTACCCAGTGACCAGGCTGTCTTACGAACTACATTTCCATATTGTACTTTGTGGATTGGAACCCTCACAAGTTGAGCTAGAGTTCTGTTGGTGGGAAGATGATGGCTGACATGAACACAGTTTCTCATGATCGTTGTTACCAGAATTCTCTGCTCCTTCTTGAGTCCATCTTCCCTCACCCCCTCCCTGCCTCTTACTTCTCTTTCATGTTTGAATCTCAGTGTTTGGCCTCTTCTCTGTTTACAATTTACAGCAGGGTGTAGGGTTGAGTTCTGGAGAGTCAGGTTATGAGAACTGAGTGGTAATGAAGCTAGAGCCCACATTTTTTTGTGATTGTCTTATAAAGCTTGCTAAAATCAAGGTCTTTTACTGCTTTTGGTACAAATAATTACTCTGTGATTTCTATGAGTTGAGTCCATCTTTAATGCTTAAGAAGAATTATTTGAATTTATGTTTCTATGGCCATGTTTCTAGGCTGGATTATGTATTTTTACCTCTACTGTTACTAATGAACTTCTTATTCTATTTGTTCTTTTACCAAGAGCATTCTGATCACTTGAACAGGCTTTAGGTATGAGAATGAAGAGTCAATTTAAAATAAAAAGTCATACTCTGAACATTGTAGTTAAGTGTCAGACAATAAGATGGACCTATATTTTATAATCCAGCCCTTTGTTACTCAGCAACAAGAGACTGCCTGAATTTTAAAAAACAAATTTGTAAAACATCATGTAAATATGTGAAAATGTAAATTTTTTGGTAAGTATGCTATCAGATTGTAAACATTTTGAGAGTTGAGACTGTCCTTTTCACATTTGCATTGGCCAAACCTTCACATAGCATGCACTCAGTAAATTTTTTAAGGGAAATAAATAACTTTCAATTTTTTTGTCAGAGTAAAACGTGTATCAATTTGTGATCAGTTTTCAACATATGCCCTGATTTCCTCATTTGAAGACTTTGGATTTTCTCTGATTTCAAAACATTCAAAAATTATAACAAACCTCTCTCCAAAATTTTAGATAATAAACAGCAGGTTTATTGTTAAACAGCAGGTTTAGTTTAAGAGTGGAATAGCAAGCAAATCTATTATTTTTAACACATAAGTAGACTCGACCAATAATCTCAAGCCAGAAACTATTTTCTCTGGGCATTAGTAAAAAAATCAATCACATACTGTAAATAAGGTTGAGTAGCTATTATGTTTCCCTTTAAAGTCAATTAAGAAGTGACTCCATAGTATTAAGTGCTTCCCAAGTTTGTAGTAAGTAGTAAGTACGGTGCTATCTAGATTTTTTTAGATTTCAATCACTACTGTTATCATGAAGAAGACTACATTTATACTTACAAAACAAGATCCTTTTTATTACCTGGAAACTGTTACTGTCAATTTTTGCTATTCATTTCAAATTAGAACCTAAGTCCAAAGACAGAGACCAAATCAGATTACCCTTTCTAAAAAACTTGAGTCAACAGCTGCTGGCGAATTTGTGCCTTTGTCTCTAGTCCCAACATGGCAGACTTAATCAGGCCTGTTGTTGGCCTCGCAGAGTAAGATGTTTATTTCCCTGAAGTAGTGAAGTTAATGGTAATAGTAGCTACCATTTCCTGAGTAGTGATTAGGGCTGGAAACTTTACTAAGTGTTTTCAAGTATTGGCTCTCCTTTAACCCCCGCCCCCCCTACTGTCACACAGAGTAAGTCTAAAAGATCTACTAAATCTAGTCTAATCTGAAGGGTGCTCTCTTTTGAAGCCTTCTGTCAGCCATAATGTTTAATGATATTGGAAATTGGGCGGGGAGGGGGGCAGAAAAAGCAACCAATTGAGCTATCAGTATGAAGCTGCCTGTCAATATTTAAATACTTTTTGCTACAGCACAGAAGAGAGAGAAACAGTTCAATAGTGTACACGGCAGGAATCGAGTGACAATGCCTTTTCAATTTTCTGGAAGTTGCCTAAGGAAGAGTAAAACACACTCCAGTAAATTAGGCTTTTAAGATAACATGTTTGGTTTTTCATTTAGGAAGGGAAAAAGAAGATCAAACTCCAAATCTCTTCCCATTTCATCCATTCTGACAGCTATAAATGAAGCAAAGTGGTTTTCTGATTATTACCTTCCACCATGATAATACTTGTCTCCTACTTCTCTGGCCCACGTGATCTACCCTTCGCTGCTGTCAGGGTGTCACAGCGTTCTCCCTCCATACTTAACTTGCTTTGTTCTAAACCAACTGTATCAAGTAGATATAATTTTGTGATGATACTTTTCTAGCACCACCACCTGCCATCTGAGTGGAAATGCCAGGTAAACAGAATTTAATTTTCTGAAGGGTTTTTCTTAGGCTTTGTGGAAATTCAGATTTGCATTTTCTTTCATTTTCCACTGAGTTCTGTGCTCACAAGATAAGTGATCCTTTCTGGGAACTGAAGTTTATCGAGACCACAGGAGCACCCTGGTTTATGAAAACTGATAGAAGAAAATCTACATGCAAAAAAGAAGTTGAGGGATTTTTTTCAAAAGTGATCTTTAGTTTACTGAATGGATCCACCAAAGGGTTGCTTCCAAAAGCCTGCTGTAAAAGTACATCTGCCTATTTTACACATCATTCACTATTTGTCAAAGAAAACAGGGCAGAGAAAATTAAAGAATTGGGAATCCGCTGCCAATTATAGAGCAATTAAAAATGAGGGCACATTTATCTGAGGGCATATTTATCTGTTATAGTGCAGATCAACCTGAAAACATGATTGCCGTGCCAAATGGCAAAGAAGTCAGCTTGAGAACATGATATTCTTTTTTTTTAAAAAAAAAAGTTGTGATCTTTTTAAAAAAAAATTTATTTATTTATTGAGAGAGTGCATGTGAGTTTGGGGGGGGGCAAAGGGAGAGAATTCTCAAGCAGACTCCTTATTGAGTGTGGAGGGGAGTGGGAGGGACGTCAGGCTTGATCTCACCACCCTGAGATCATGACCTGAGCTGAACCCAAGAGTTGGACGCTTCACCAACTGAGCCACCCAGGTGCCCCTAGAACATGATGTTCTTGATATCCATCGAATCACTCATCTTGGGTGGGCTCTGTTCAAAAGCCACAGAAGCCGTTATAGTTTAAATAAGATCTTTGCTCTCAAGGGATTTATAATCCAGTGAGAAGGCTCAAATTCATGAATTCTGACTCCTTTACATAGCAGGGAATGTACTGGCCTGGAAATGAGATTCAGTAATATAAATTAGTGATTCTTGGTAAATCTGAAAATTCTGTAAGGAAACAACTTTTGATTTGTTGTCTGTTGAAGGGAAACATACCCAATCTATGGAGCAAACCAACAATTTAGTGGAGTAGGAAAAACATGCAGTTTGGCATCTGGAAATTTGATTTGTCTCTTAAGTAGGCATGTGACCTGGGGGAAGATACTTAACTTTTATGAGCTTTTTATTTTCTTGTCCTAAAACAAGACTGATAATCTTCATCTACATCATAGCACTGCTGGGGACCCAAATGAGATATAGGTGGACATCGGAGAGGCTGGGAAGAGAGCCTTTGAGAACATGGTTGACACCAATAAAGAGCAGCCTGTGGGTTGGGGTTGCTCAGTTCAGGGACAGTAAATCTGCAAGACTGCGAATGTGAAAAACTTTAGTAACAAATGGGTGTGTGTGTGTGTGTGTTGGGGGAATAAAAGGTTAACATGAGAAGGGACCTAAACAGAGAAAGAGGCAGAGAACTCCTTTGATGAATGATAATTTTCTTGAGAACAGAGATCAATGTTCTGCAATTTAAAAATTGGTTTGTAATTATTTAATGAAGGTAGAACGAGAAATCCCTGTTTCCTGTGTACTAGCAGTGGGGTTTTCTGCACAGATGTGTCCAGACACTGACTGCTGGGAACAGGGATTGTGTGTTACTTTCCCATACCACTGTGCCTGTCAGTGCCTGCTCTGACTTTATTATTTTTTTAAAGGTACTTATTTATTTATTCATGAGAGAGAGAGAGGGAAGCAGAGGGAGAAGCAGACTCCCCATGGAGCAGGGACCCTGGGATCACGACCTGAGCCAAAGGCAGATGCTTAACCAACTGGGCCACCCAGGTGCCCATGACTTTGAAGAAGAGATGATAGCCTTTTTGTAATCTGGGCTGCCAGTGCTTGGAACTTAATTTTTCCCTGGATTCAGTCAGGGAGGACTAGAAAACCAGAAGGCCAATGGTCAATGCAGTGTTAGAGGGGACAGGAGAAAGATCTTGGAATGTGATTCTCCCACCTGTGGCTGGAAGGTGTCTATGGGACAGCTCGGGAGTGAGAAAACTCAGCACCTGGCAGAAGATACCCCTTTCTCCTCAATGGTGATAAGAAGGTAATAGAAATTTCCAAAAGCAAGATAATTTATGGAATAATTTTTACATTTCTGGATTCCTATGAAAAAGACAGGATTATATCAGGAATTTTCCTGCTTCATAAGATCCCCCCACTGTCTGGTTAGACTCTTGGCTAAAGTATCCAATTAACAAGGTAGCTCTGAGGTACCCAGGTGCTCTCCACTTGGTCATGACAAGCCTTCTTTTTAAAATTTCTATTTTTTTTTTTTTTTTTTTACTAAGTGCCCAATAGCTTGTCAGATAGTGACAACTTTTATATCCTCGAATTCATTTTTGAGAAGCCACCTGTTACACAGAAGAGAAAATGGTAGGGCTGAAAATCCCTCCACCTCTATGCAGTCCGTGGAGTGACCCAAATGCAGTATTCATGTTAATTGCACTTACTCTGCTGAGTTTGGTTGTATGCCATTTCCTGCCCTGGTCCCTCAGTCGCAAATTCCATAGGGCAAACCTTAGTTTCATTGATAACTCTAACTACTGCCCTAATGTTATCTATTAAAGCATGATCAGATTTTGTGATTGAGATGGCAGATGCTATTGTCATCTGATTTCTTTCTAAAGATACATTTGGCCTCTGTCTAATCTTCTCTGCTTTGGTTTTGCTAACCTCTTGAAGTCGACTTGCTACTCAAGAGTGAGTGTATCCCATCAGTATACAAAGAACGTTCAGGGACTGGGGAGGAATGGGGACCCAGGACTTCTGGAGCTCTTGGCCTCCTTTTTGGCTCCTTTCAATAAAATGTGCTTCTGGGGCACCTGGGTGGCTCAGCCATTAAGTGTCCGCCTTTGGCTCGGGTCATGATCCCAGGGTCCTGGGATCGAGCCCTGCATCGGGTTCCCTGCTTGGTGGGAAGCCTGCTTCTCCCTCTCCTACTCCCCCTGCTTGTGTTCCCTCTCTCGCTGTCTCCCTCTGTCAAATCAATAAGATCTTAAAAAAAATAATAAAATGTGTTTTTGATAATACTTTTTCCACTGGAGAAAAATAAAGGTGGAGTTGAGTCAACCACAGTGTTGGAAAAGCTCACCCAGACCTAAGTTTCCAGTGTTACAGTGAAGGTGAGCTGACGACCCAGGCCCCTCCAGCATCTCTGCAACTTCTTCTGAGGTCACAAAAGGCTGGCTGAGCTCTCTTTGCCTCTGACACTTAGACAACTCACCCAGTTTTCAACATGTTACAGTCTAGCTGCAAATAGGCTGCAGATGGCAATGCTTCTGTTGATCAAGTGTGAGACTCTCCCATAGCTCCAGGAGGTCCTAAGTCCTAATATCTATAAAAATAGAAAATAAATTTAATCATATAAATATAATATTTTAATGAGTATATAAAATATAAGTATGCATATAAAGTACATCTTAATATTTTAGAAATATATATTTTTATAAAATTGTTTTTTTAGTCAATGGAATAACCACAAATAGCATAGCACAAATGCATTCAGGAAGCAGACAGGCTGTTATTGAGATTCTCGTCTCTCATCTAATCTTTCCAAGAGTTTAGAATTAGCCTGTATGTACCCATATTTGTGTGTGTGTGTGTGTGTGTGTGTGTGAGAGAGAGAGAGAGAGAGAGGGAGGAGAAGGAGAGAGAGATTGATTTTTCATACTCTACCTTATAATTTAATAATTAGTTAGCATCTTCCCCAGTGATGGAATGGTGAGATTGCTCATTAAGTCTGCAGATGGGACTATGCTGGGCAAGCTAACAAGATATAAAGTTAGTTAATTTCAGAGCTGCACAAAGCAATGGAGAAGTAGATGAGACTGTCACTAGGTGTGGAAATGAGGTTAGGTCATGAATGTGAAATAAAGGCACATGGCTTTGCAGGGGGAAAGCTAGGAAATTTTAAATGATGAAATGGAATCCGTTTTCAGAAATAGAGATTTTAGGAAAATACTCTTCAGCGAAAATTGAGAAGAGGAACTAGGAAAACCTTTATCCTTTTTAGATAATAAGGCTGGAGTAAAACTGCTTAAAAATATTAAAAATGTCTGAATAATAAAAGATCAACTGAAAACAGATGACTGGATCACATCTTATGGTGGGAAAGGTAGAAGGCAACTAAATCAGGAGATAATGTACTTGATTTGCATGCAAAAATTAGATTAATTTATTATTTAGACATACACTTTGCTTGCCTACTATATGGCCCCCTCTAAAACATTTCTTATATTGTAAACAAAGTAATCTTTTGGCTTTTTAAGGCTTATATTTTGAACTAAATTTAGATTTACAAAAAGGATTCAAAAATAAAAATGGTCCATATAACTTTCACCTTGATTTGCCAGATCTTAACATTTTACTACATTTATTCTTTTCTCTTTTCCTGTGTCTCTCCCTCCTTCCCTCTCTCCCTTCTTTCCTTCCTTCCTTGCTCCCTCCCTCTCTCCCTTCCTCTTTTTCTCTCTCTTTTTATTTTTATACCTTTGGGGGGAACTTTTTTTAAAGATGTGTTTATTTGAGAGAAAGAGTGAGAGCACTGAGCAGGGGGAGAGGCAGAGGGAGAGGGAGAGAGTCTCAAGCAGACTCCCTGCTGAGTGCAGAGTCCGACATGGGGCTCAATCCCACAACCCTGAGATAGTGACCTGAGCCAGAATCAAGAGTCAATGCTTAACCGACTGAGCCACCCAGGCACCCCTTGAGGGTAACTTTTAGAGAGTAAATTGCAAACGTTGTACACCCTTACCTCTAAACACCTCAGTGTGTATTTCTTGAAAATGAGAAATCATTTTATATAACCACAGTATGATGATTAAAATCAGAAACAAAAATAATACTATTATCTGTAGACTTTGATAAAAATTTCCAGTTTTCCATTAATATCTTTGTCATACAATATTTTCCCCCTCTGGTTCAGAATCCAGTCTGTGATCACAAATGACATTAAACTGTCATCAGAGTATTCTTTTTGAAAATCAAATGTTAGTATCACTACCTGGCTAAACATCCTATGATGATTTTGTATTTTTCTTAAGATAAAAATAAGACATTCATGGCTAAGGCTAAGGCTAAGGCTCATATTCAGCAGTTAGGCAACCCTAAGATCATATTGATCTGTTAATAGCTTTTGTGATTCTCTTAAATTTATTCGGACTGGATAGTGTCTGTGCTAGATGGTTGTTAAATATTTGCAGTATTACTCCTATGTATCACAAGATCCTGCTTTCCCTTCCAGAGTCATATTTTGCCCTTCACTCCCACGTTGTCTTTGCTTCACTCACACTTGCCATGAAATGTGAAGGGGCTTAAGTTTTATGCTACTTGAAAGCAAATGGTGTAGTCTGCCACAGATTCATGGATGCTGGCAGAAGACACGAGATTCTTGGGTCAGAGGCAGAGGATATTATTGGGCATAGCACAGCAGGCAGATTTTTGTTCATCTTGGTTCTTCCTGATTCCAAGTCCCACGAGGGTGATGTGGATGTAGGCCTAGGTAGATGCCTTGTACACAGTGGGTCTAAATCACTGATGAACCATGAGCCTAGGAAAACCTCAATCTTATAAATAGGCTGCTAGCAAACTTGTCCAGTCTTTGACCTGGAAGAAGATATTTTTATTATTCTGGTCAGGAAATGAAAATGCTCTTTTGCCCCAGAGAGAGACACTATCTCTATCTTCCATGGTTGTTGCTATACAGATATCCTTGGAAAGATAGTCCAGCACAGCAGGTAATACAGGATGTTCATAAATACCATGGAGAATTGTCTCTCAAACACACTGGGCATCTTTAACTTTCTCTAATGGGCTATGCTCCTTCCAAGTGCCATTGCATGTGTCATTTTTCTTTTGGAAACATTTTCCCCTCCTTCCTCTGCCTCATCTAATTAATGTCTCGTCATTATTTAAATCCCTGATGTCATGATTTTTCTTCAGTCTTTCTCCTATAGATCACTGTACATTTCATTAAGGGGACTTATCACACTCTGTGATTTATATTAGTATAAATATTTTATTAGTGTCTGTCTCTCATATTAGACATAATTCCATAAATGTCAGGGAATGTGCTGTGTTGCTTGACTTGAATCTCCAAGATCTAGCACAGTAACTGACACATGGGAGAGACCCAATAAATATTTGCACGATGAAAAAAAAGTATGTGTCAGGCATTTAGTATTTAAATTAGCAAGGCCTGTGGCTACACAGTCTCTTGTTACACAGCAGTTATTCCAGATTTTTCTAAGTATTTGATTCTGTGAAATCACCTGCAATTAATGAGCATTTGGTCTTTTTTTCTAATATTTATACATCGTGTGTGTGTGTGTGTGTGTGTGTGTGTATGACTGCAGAGGCTAGGATCTCCAGTATAATGTTGCAAGTATTAGTGAGATTGTATAATCCTCTTTTTTTTGAAATTGAAACTTTTGTTCTGTGAAAGACTATTTTCCCCCCAGATTTTATTTCTTTATTTGAGAGACAGAGAGAGAGAATGAGTGGGGAGAGGGACAGAGGGAAAAGGAGAAGCTGGCTCCCCTCTGAGCAGGGAGCCCAACTTGGGGCTCGATCTCAGGACCTCAGGGTCATGACCTGAGCTGAAGGCAGACGTTTAACTGACTGAAACACTCAGGCGCCCCTCCTCTTTTATTTTGACTAAAAAGTGAATAGTTGTGATCTTTCATTAGGAATGGTCTTCTAGAAGATAAACTTAAAGAAATTTCTTTCAATTCATAGTTAGCTAAGAATGTTCTTTAAGGATGTGTTTTGAGTTTTATCAATTGCTTCTTTTCAGTATTTTCTCTTTTAACCTATTGGTGAGTGAGTAGAACAATTCTTACATTTCAAGAAAAATTATATGATTATATAATGTTTAGGAAGGTTTTGACTGCATTTAATAGAATATCCAATTAAAGGTGAACTAAATAGTAAAGGTAGACATTATCTCACATTACAAGAAGTCTAGAGCTAAGTTGTTCCAAAATGGCTAGGCTCAACAATGTTAGGATGTTAGGACTCAGGCACACTTCCCTTGATGATCCTTAGATAACTCTAGCAATGATTAGCACCATGTTCTCATACAGAAGCCAGAACTATAATATATGCAACTTTTAAATGGAAGCATATACTCAGAAACATCAAATTTGAAAATTGTTTCCCTTCTATATATATAATATTAATTTGTGTACCAATATATTAGCTAAATACCATAGAAAAGCACATACATCTAAAACATCAAGATATCAATCTAATAGTTGGTGGTCATATGTTAAAATATTCATATTATTGAAGATTAGCTTTATATACAATAAAACCCACTTATATTGTTAACACTATCAGGGAATCTATGTATATCTTTGCATCAATATCTAAATTTTCTTTTATAAAGATATATAACACTATAATCCTATAATCTAGACATCTTAAGGCTAGTATACATTGCATAATTATTTTGAAGTTCTAGATAAATTTATTTTTCTGCATTTGTTAAACATGTATTAACATGTAGCTTATTATCTATAGGTTGAAATTATATCCATTGAAATGGATATATGAATCAGAATTTATAATTTAATTTTTAAGATTTATTTTTATTTTTATTTATTTATTTGAGAGAGAATGAGAGAGAGCACATGAGAGGGGGGAGGGTCAGAGGGAGAAGCAGACTCCCTGCCAAGCAGGGAGCCCGATGCGGGACTCGATCCCGGGACTCCAGGATCATGACCTGAGCCGAAGGCAGTCGCTTAACCAACTGAGCCACCCAGGCGCCCTATAAGTTAATTTTTAAAAGTCCTTTTTATGATGGGTTTGGATACACACAATGCTAATGATGTATTTTGAACATTTAATTTATAATTTATAAACATTCATAAATATTGTACTTAAAAGTAAAAATAGTTTTCCCCCCCTATGTTAAATAGATATTATTTTAAGTCACAAATTCACATACCCTTAGGACACTACCCCAAAACTATGCTGAAAAGCTAGTCTTTCTTGGAAATACACTTGAACTAGCTGAATATTTTAGATATGGCTTATTTTAAAAACACAACACTTAGATATTTGAATAGTACTTTATTATGAATTTGTGTCAAAATATGACTTTTTTTGCAAATAAAGAATTAAAGTGAGTAGAAGGAGGGAAATAAAGATCAGAGGATAAATAAATGACATGGAGACTTAAAGAAAAGAAAAAGATAGAAAAAAATCAATACAACCAAGAGCTGGTTCTTTGAAAAGGTAAATAAAATTGACAAACCCTTAGCCAGACTCATCAAGAAAAAAACAGAAAGGATGCAAATAAATAAAATCAGGAATAAGAGAGGAGAATTAACAGTTAAAACCATGGAAATGCAAAGCATTAAAGAGAATACTATGAAAATTATATGCCCACAAACTGAACAACCTGGATGAAATAAATTCCTAGAGACATAGAATCCTCCAAAACTGAACCAGGAAGAAGTAGAAAATCTGAACAGAAATTACAAGTAGTAAAATAGAATCAGCAATCAATAAACTGCCAAAAAATAAAGTTCAGGACAAGATGAATGCACAGGTGAATACTACCAGACATTTAAAGAAGAGTTAATATCTATTCTCCTCAAAGTAATCTAAAAAATAGAAAAGGAAGGTGGCACTGGGTGGCGCAGTTGGTTAAGTGTCTGCCTTTGGCTCAGGTCTTGGTTCTAGGGTCCTGGGATTGAGCCCTGTGTCAGGGTCCCTGCCCACTCCCTCTGCCTGCTGCTCCCCCTGCTTGTGCTTTCCCTCTCTCTCTGTCAAATGAATAGACATCTTTAAAAAAAAAAAAAAGAGGAAGGAAAGCTTTCATATACTTTCTATGAAGCCAGCATTACCCAAACCAGACAAAGACCACAAAAAAAGAAAAGTACCAGCTAATACATACCTGATGAACATAGATGCAAAAATCCTCAGCAACATGTTAGCAAACTGAATCCAATAATACATTAAAAACATCATTCACCACAGTCAGTGGGATTTATTCTGGGGATGCAAGGATGATTCAGTATTTGCAAATCAATCAAGGTCATACACCACATCAGGAGAACAAAAGATAAAAGTTATATCTCAACGTGCTAAAGGCTATATATGAAAATCCCACAGCTAATCTCATACTCAATAAAAAACTGAGAGCTTTCCCTCTAAGATGAGGAATAAGACAAAGATGTCTACGCTTGTCTTTTTTTTTTTTTTTAGAGAGAGTGAGTGAGCACAGGGAGGGAGGGGCAGAAGGAGAGGGAGAGAGAGAATTTTAAGCAGGCTCCCCACTCAGTGTGAAGCCCAATGCAGGCCTCAATCTCAGGACCCTGAGATCATGACCTGAGCCAAAATCAAGAGTCTGACACTTAACCAACTGAATCACCCAGGTGCCCCTCACTCATGTCGTTTTTATTCAACATATTACTAGAAGTCCTAGCCACAGCAATTAGACAAGCAAAAGAAATATTGGTAAAGAAGTTAAACTGTCACTATTTGCATACAACATGATACTATACATAGAAAATCCTAAAGACTCCCATCAAAAAAACTACTAGAAGTAATAAAGTAATTCAGTGAAGTGGCAGGATACAAAATTAATACCCAGAAATCAGTAGTGTTTCTACACACTAATAGCAAAGTAGTAGGAAAAGAAATTATAAAAACAGCACCATTTATTGTCACACCGGAAAGAATAAAGTACTTAGAAATAAACTTAACCAAAGAGGTGAAAGAACTATACTCTGAAAACTGTAAAACACTAGTGAAAGAAATGGAAGATGACAAAAACAAATGGAAAGACATTCCATACTCATGGATTAGAAGAATATTGTTAAAATGTCCATATTACCCAAAGCAATCTACAGATTCATTGCAATCCCTATCAAAATGCCAACAACATATTCCACAGAACTAGAGCAATTAATACTAAAATTTGTATGGAACCACAGAAGACCCGAAATAGCTGAAGCAATCCTGAGAAAGAAGAACAAACCTGGAGGTATCATAATACCAAATTTCAAGATATACTACAAAGCTGTAGTAATCAAAACAGTATGGCACTGGCATAAAATAGACATATAGATCAGTGAAACAGAATAAATACCCCAGAAATAAACCCACAATTATATGGTCGATCTATGAAAAAGTAGGCAAGAATATACAATGGAGAAAATACAGTTTTTTCAATAAATGGTGCTGGTAAAACTGGACGGTTACATATAAAAGAATGAAACTGGACCACTTTTTTTTTTTAAAGATTTTATTTATTTGAGAGAGAGAGAGCACATGAGAGAGGGGAGGATCAGAGGGAGAAGCAGACTCCCTGTTGAGGAGGGAGCCTGATGTGGGACTCAATCCTGGGACTCCAGGATCACGACCTGAGCCAAAGGCAGTTGTTCAACCAACTGAGCCACCCAGGCACCCCCACTTTTTTTTTCTTAAAGATTTTATTTATTTGAGAGAGAGAGAGAGAAAGCATGAGCAGGAGGGAAGGGTAGAGGGAGAAGCAGACTCCCTGCTGAGCAGGGAGCCTGATGAGGGACTAGATCCCTGGGATCATGACCTGAGCCAAAGGCTGATGCTTAACTGACTGAGCCATCCAGGTTCCCCGAAACTGGACCACTTTCTAACACCATACACAAAAATAAACTCAAAATGGGGGCACCTGGCTGGCTCTTTAGGTAAAGCATCAATTCTTGATCTCAGGGTCATGAGTTCAACCCCATGTTGGGTGTGGAGCCTACTTAAAATAAATAAATTAATAAACTCAAAATGGATTAAAGACCTAAATGTGAGTCCTGAAACCCTAAAAATCCTAGAAGTGAATATAGGCAGTAATTCTCTGACATTGGCCATAACAACATTATTCTAGATATGTCTCCTAAGGCAAGGAAAACAAAAGCTAAAATAAACTATTGGAGCTACATCAAAATTAAAAACTTTTGCACAGTGAAGGAAACCATCAACAAAACAAAAAGACAACTTACTGAAGATATTTGCAAATGATATATCTGATAAGAGTTAATATCAAAAATATATAAAGAATTTATACAACTTAACACCAAAAAAAAAAAAAATCCAATTAAAAAATGGCAGGAACCCTGAATAGATATTTTTCCGAAGAAGACTTACAATTGGCAAACAGACACATGAAAAGATGCTTAATATCACTAATCATTAGGGAAATGGATATCAAAACCGTAGTGAAATATTACCTTATATGAATTAGAATGGCTAAAATCTAAATGACCAGAAATAAGTGTTGCTGAGGATGTTGAGAAAAAGGAATCCTATGCACTGTTGGTGGGAATGTAAATTGGTTCAACCACTGTGGAAAGCAATATGGAGGTTCCTCAAAAAAAAAAAAAAAAAAAAATTAAAAATAGAAATATCATATGATCTAGTAACTCCACTACTGGGTCTTTACCCAGAGAAAAGTAAAACACTAATTCAAAAAGGTACATGCACCCCTGTGTTCACTGCAGCATTAGTTTCTATAGCCAAGATATGGAAGCACCTTAAGAGTCCTTTGATAGATGAATGGATAAGGAAAATGTGCTATATATACACAATTGAATATTACTGAGCCATAAAAAGGATGATATTGTCCCATTTGAGACAACATAGATGGATGTTGAAGGTATTATGCTAAATGAAATAAGTCAGATTGAGAAAGACAAATTCCACTCATAAGCAGAATCTTAAACAAACAAAAAGCAGAATCAGACGTATAAATACAGAGAACAAACATGATTGCCAGAGGGGAGAGGGATGTGGAGTTGGACAAATAGGTGAAAAGGAGTGGGAGCTACAGGCTCCCAGTTATGGAATGAATAAGTCATGGGAATAAAAGGTATAGATAACATAAGGAATATAGTCAATGATATTGTAATAGTGATATATCAAACAGATGATAGCTACACTTGTAGTGAACATAGCCTAATATATAAATTTGTCAAGTCACTAAATTGTACATCTGAAACTAATGTAACATAGTGTGTCAACTATACTTACTTAAAAATAAATAAACGGGCGCCTGGGTGGCTCAGTCAGTTAAGCTTTGACTTTGGCTCAGGTCCTGATGTTAGGGTCCTGGGATCAAGCCCCATCTGGCTCCTTGCTCAGCGGGGAATCTGTTTCTCCCTCTCTCTCTCCTTCTGCCGCCCCCCCCCCCCATTTTCTCTCTCTGTCTCTCAAATAAAATCTTCATAAATAAATAAATAAATGTAAACAAACAAATAACATTGTAAAAATAAAGAATTAAGGGATATTAAATGATAAGGATAATAAAAATCTAAATATATTTTACATATATTATAACTTATAGAGTTATGAAAATCATCATGAAGAGATTTGAATAAAGCCTAATAAATGCTAATGAATGTTCTTGAAACATACCAGTAAATACAATTAAATTTAACATTATTTAAGCCTATATAGTCTTATGAAATCTGGTATTTTTGCCTCTGGTTGTATGGAGATTTAGATAATCTGAATGGCTTTCACATTACAATGAAATTACTTGTTAGATAAACAAAAAAATAGTTTAAGTCAGATGTGAAAATAAACCAAATAGTTTTAGAAATGACAATTTTTTTTTTTTTTAATGAAGGCTCCATGCAGTGCCCAATGCAGGGCTTGAACTCATGACCCTAAGATCAAGACCCAAGCTGACATCAAGAGTGAGATGCTTAATCAATTGAGCCATCCAAGAGCCCCCCAGAAATGACAATTTCTAATGGTCTAACTAACTAAAAGCATGAATTAAATAGCAACTAACACATACATGAATTAAAAATTAGTGAACAGGAGGGTAGGTTTGATGAATTTAAACAATAAAACACTGAGAGACAAGGAGATAGAAAATATGAAAGAGAGGCTAAAAGATACTGAAGGTTGAATGAGTAGCTATTATAGTTGAGGAAAAGAGAGATGAAAGAATATAAAAGAATATCAAGGAAATAATAACTGGCAGTTTTCTAGAAATAATCAAAGAAATGAATTCACTAATACAAAAAGTTCAAAGTATACTAAGAAAGAGAAATAAAAATAAATCTACCCCTGGAATATTGTAGTGACTTTTCAAAACACCACAGAGAAAGTGAAAATCTCAAACAGTGGCCAGAAAGGACAGATTACTTACTGAGGTATGATAATTAAACTAGCATTTGATTGTGTTTAAAACAACAATGGAAACTTGTAGACAGAAGAAGAATAACTTTTTAAAGCCCTGAGGGAGAATGATTGTCAGATTACTTTTTTGTCCTTATTGAGTTCAACCTTCAAGAATGAGGGTGAAAAAAAAAATGAGGCCGAAAAACATTGTTTTTTTTTTTTTTTTTAACGAAAAACAGAGAATTTAGGAACACAGATTCACTATGTGAACTTTTTTTTTTTTTAAGATTTTATTTATTTGAGAGAGAGAGAGAGTGAGCTGGGGAGGGGCAGAGGGAGAAGCAGACTCCCTGCTGAGCAGGGAGCCTGCTGCTGGGCTCGCTCCCAGGACCCTGGGATCATTACCTGAGCCAAAGGCAGATGCTTAATCAACTGAGCCACCCAGGCACCTCTACTATGGGAACTTCTATAAAATGAAATTTTAGAAGAAAAGTGAGCCCAGAAAAAAGTCTGATATGCAACAAGGAATGATGGACAAAGAAATTGGCAAACATGTAGATGAATGTAAAGTAATGTTGCCCCTAGAAGGTAATGATGATGTGCCAGCCATGAAAGTGTACTTTGCAGATCTCCTGTATCAGGGTGCATGATGAATCACAAGCTCTAGTTCTGCACTGTGAAATCCATCTCCATATGTTCTCCAAGGTCGCTGTTTCCGTGTGCTCTTCCCAACCAGTGACTTAGTGCACAGAAACACAAGGTCTACTCAGGAGAAATACTGAATTCTTTGATGGAGTTCTTTGGCTTGCAGACTCCAAAGGCACTTTGAATGCTACAACTTAGGTGTCCTTCCTTTTCTCTTTCACTCAGGATGAAATTTCCTTCATGGTCTGACAGCTTTCCCAAATTCTATCTCACTTTCTCACAGAGGTTTCCTCTAATAAAATCCTTGCTCATTTAATCTGTCCTGGTGCCTGCTTCTTGAGGACTTGGTCTAACATAATACCCTTGTCTACTTTGTGGGATTAACAACAATGCCAGTTAAGGAGAAGCCATGAAAAAGAGCAGACATGAGTCATATAGAAAACAAAAGCAAAATGATAGACATAAATTTAAACATACCAATAATTGAACCAAATGTAAATGGGCTAAAGTCTCAATCAAAAAGCAAAGATTATCAAACTCAATCAAAAAGAAAAACCCAGTTATATGCTTCCTGTAAGAGACAGATGAAAAGATACACAAAAGTAGAAAATAAAATGATGAAAAAACGTATGAGAGAACTGGAATGGTTGTATGAATATTATAAATAAAATAAAATTTAAAGTAAGCAAGTAAACATTATTACTAGAGACAAAGAAGGACATTTCTTTATGCTAAAAGTGTCACTGCCTATGGCCATACCACCTTTAATGTGCCTGATCTTGTCTAAAAGTGTCACTACATCAGGATAACATTATGAATGTATATGCATCTTACAATGCAGCCCCAATACCCCTAGTACATGAAGCCATAATTGACAGTTGAAAGAATAAATAAACAATTCAACAGTTATATGTATACCTGTCATGATAATTATGAAATGTAAAATTTTTTCTTACTTCATTCAGATTTTAAATATAAAAGATATATTTAAAATAAATATATTATTGATAAATTTAAATCCCCCCTCTTCCATCCCATTGCTTTTTTTCCCCCTCCTCAGAGACAACCTCTATGATGAATTTAGTGTATATTCTTTCAGCTCATGGGTTTCCTACATGTATCAGTAGCCTAAAACCTTAGATTCCTTATTTTTAAATAATGCGTGTAAATATATTATACACATCCTTTTGCATCTATTTATTTTCCTTATTTCTGTTCCCATGCTGATACATATAGATCAATTTCATTCGTATAAATACTTTGAATAAATGTACATTTGTTTACTGATGAAAAATCAGTGTTATCTAGTAGTAGTTAGAGTTTTTTTTTTTTTTTTTTTTTTGAGAGAGAGAGAGAAAGAGATCATGAGTGGGGGGAAGAATAGAGGAAGAAGCAGGCTCCTCAGTGAGCAAGGAGTCTGATTCAAGACTGGATCCTAGGACCCTGGGATCATGACCTGAGTTGAAGTCAGATGCTTAACCCACTGAGCCATCCAGGTGCCCCGTTAGAGAAGTTTTAACAAAATAATAGGTACTTAACATTTTATTGGAGAGGCACCCTAATCCCATTTTCAAATATATTTTACAAGGATATCTTTTAAATAACCTTTTCAAGATTGATATATGATGTTGAGTTCTGCCCTTGGTCCACTGCTATCATTAGATCTACCTGAATGTCAGAAGGCTTCTCTTCCCCTTAAAACCCAGGAAAATTCTTGGAGGACTTTTTCAGTAAGTACCTATATACTAAAGAAAGCCTATGATTTTGGCAAAGATGGTAGAAAAGTAGGGGACCCTGTTCCAACTGGTTCCCTGAATTGAGCTGGATATCTACCAGACCACACAACACCCACAAAATCAGCCAGAGATGTAAGAAGATATATCTGGATCTCTACAAACAGAATATCACTGGTGGTTGGTTTCGAGGTATAAAGCAGGGAGCCGTGATTCCCGGGGCATATATTGGAGGATGAACGGAAGGGGGAGGGAGCCTGTCTATCAGGATCCTACACCGCCGGTGAGCAATAGTTTCCCACACTGGGGATGGGGCACAGACTTGCAGACTGGTATCGGCGGGGAAAGGATGTTAGGGCAGCCCCCCAGACTGAAACCCGGAGTGGCAGGGGTCGGGTGTGCGAACTGGGAGCAGTTGGCGGTTTTAGAAGCACAAAGGGCAGAGACGCATCCCTGTGCCCCGACCTGGAAGTGAGGACTGGGAGCCCTGCTGAGGGGCGCACAACCCAGGACGCTGCAGTTAATAGCAGCACAGATAGAAACGGAGACTGTGGCCTGGAGGGCTCACTGAAGAACAGATTGCGATCTTTCTATTCTGAGGCAGAGGGTTGAAAACAGTCTCTTCTGCTCTGACTCTCAGAAGAGACATGGAAAGCCACCAGGGAAAGCCGCCAGAGAACAAAAGCCCCCCAAAACCGGTTTTCACTGTGCCCACCCCCTCCCCACAGGGAGCAGGGCAACTCTGCCCAGACAGGGTTGCCTGAGTAACAGCACAGCACGACCCTCCCCCAGAAGACAGGCTGGGAGAACAAGAGGCTGACAACCCTAAGGTCCCTATAAAACAGGTGCTTCTTGCTTGGGTTGTGGTCAATAATTTGGACTCTGTACATTCCCTCAACCACCCCTCAACAGAATGACTAAGAGAAGGAACCCCCAAAATAGGAAAGATTCAGAGACTGTGACTTCTGCCACAGATTTGGTTACAGATATAAGCAAGATGTCGGAAATGGACTTCAGGGTAACAGTTATGAATATGATAGCTAGAATGGAGAAATCGATTAATGGCAACATAGCGTCTCTAAGGGCAGAAATGAGCTGAACTGGCAGAATTTAAGAATGCTGTCAATGAGATCCAATCTAATCTAGGTAATCTAACAGCTATGGTAAGCATGGCAGAAGAACGAATTAGTGATCTAGAAGACCAGTTGATAGAAAACAAGGGAAAAGAAGAGGCCAGGTAGAAACAACACAAAATCCATGAAAATAGAATCAGAGAAATAATTCACACCATGAAACATTCCAGTGTCAGAATTATTGGGATCCCTGAGGGGGTGGAGAGAGAGAGAGGACTAGGAGATATATTTGAGTAAATCATAGCTGAGAACTTCCCTAATCTGGGGAATGAAACAAGCATTCGTGTCCTAGAGGCAGAGAGGACACCTCCCAAGATCAGGGAAAACAGGCCAATGCCCTGGCATGTAATAGTAAAACTCGCAAACCTTAGAACCAAGGAAACCATCTTAAGGGCAGTTAGGGGGAAGAGATTCCTTACATACAGAGGGAGGAACATCAGAATAACATCAGGCTTATCCACAGAGACCTGGCAAGCCAGAAAGGGCTGGCAAGACATATTCAGGGTACTAAATGAGAAGAACATGCAGCCGAGAATACTTTGTGCAGCAAGGCTGTCATTTAGAATGGATGGAGAGATGCAGAGCTTCTAAGACCAGCAGAAACTGAAAGAACATGTGACCACTGGAGGTGAGGACTGGGAACCCTGCTGAGGGGCACACAACCCAGGACGCTGCAGTTTATAGCAGCATAGACAGAAATGGAAATAGTGTAGCCTGGAGAGCTCACTGAAGAACAGACTGCAATCTCTCCGCTCTGAGGCAGAGGGTTGGAAACAATCTCTTCTGCTCTGACTCTGAGAAGAGACTCAGAAAGCTTCCAGACTCATTCTCTGAGGCCACCATTACCTTGATCCCCAAACCAGGCAAAGACCCCATCAAAAAGAATTTCAGACCAATATCCCTGATGAATATGGACTCCAAAATTCTCAACAAAATCCTAGCTAATAGGATCCAACAGTACATTAAAAGGATCATCCACCACGACCAAGTGGGGTTTATCCCCAGGATGAAAGGGTCATTCAACATTTGCAAATCCATCAGTGTGATAGAACATATTAATAAGAGGAGGGAGAAGAACCATATGGTCCTCTCAGTTGATGCAGAAAAAGCATTTGACAAAATACAGCATCCTTTCCTGATTAAAACTCTTCAGAGTATAGGGATAGAAGGAACATTCCTCAAGTTCATAAAATCCATTTATGAAAATTCCACAGTGAATATCATCCTCAATGGGGAAAAGCTGAAAGCCTTTCCCTTAAGATCAGGAACATGATAAGGGCGCCCAATCTCACCACTGTTGTTCAACATAGTACTAGAAGTCCTAGCAACAGTTATCAGACAACAAAAAGAATTAAAAGGTATTCACATTGGCAAAGAAGTCAAGTTCTCTCTCTTTGCAGATGACATGATACTTTATGTGGAAAACCCAAAAGACTCCACCCCCAAATTACTAGAAGTCATTCAGCAATTCACAAATGTGGCAAGATACAAAATCAATGCACAGAAATCAGTTGCTTTCTTTTACACTAGCAATGCAACTGTAGAAAAAGAAATTAGAGAAACGATTCCATTTACGATAGCACCAAAAACCATAAGATACCTTGGAATAAACCTAACCAAAGAGGTAAAGGATCTGTACTCTAGGAACTACAGAACACTCATGAAAGAAATTGGAGAAGACACAAAAAGATGGAAAAACATTCCATGCTCATGGATCGGAAGAATAAACATTGTTAAAATGCCTATGCTGCCCAGAGCAATCTATACCTTCAATGCCATTCCAATCAAAATTCCAGTGACATTTTTCAAATTGCTTGAACAAACAATCCTAAAATTTGTATGGTGTCAGAAAAGACCTGAATCGCCAAGGAAATGTTGAAAAAGAAAAACAAAGCTGGGGGCATCATGTTGCCTGATTTCAAGCTCTACTACAAAGCTGTGATCACCAAGACAGCATGGTACTGGCACAAAAACAGACATATAGACCAATGGAACAGAAGAGAGAGCCCAGATATGGACCCTCAACTCTATGGTCAAATAATCTGTGACAAAGCAGGAAAAAATATGCAATGGAAAAAAGACAGTCTCTTCAATAAATGGTGCTGGGACATTTCGACAGCTATATACAGAAGAATGAAACTCGATCATTCTCTAACACCATACACAAAGATAAACTCAAAATGGATGCAAGACCTTAATGTGAGACAGGAATGTATCAAAATCCTAGAGGAGAACACAGGCAGTAACCTCTTTGACATCGGCCACAGCAACTTCTTTCAAGATACATCTCTAAAGCAAGTTAAACAAAAGCAAAAATGAACTTTTGGGACTTCATCAAGATAAAAAGCCTCTACACAGCAAAGGAAACAGTCAACAAAACAAAGAGGCAACCCACAGAATGGGAGAAGATATTTGCAAATGACACTACAGACAAAGGGCTGATATCCAAGATCTATAAAGAACTTCTCAAACTCAACACCCAATGAACAAATAATCAAGTCAAAAAATGGGCAGAAGACATGCACAGACACTTCTCCAAAGAAGACATACAAATGGCTAACAGACACATGAAAAAATGTTCATCATCATTAGCCATCAGGGAAATTCAAATCAAAACCACTTTGAGATACCACCTTACACCAGTTAGAATGGCAAAAATTGACAAGGCAAGAAACAACAAATGTTGGAGAGGTTATGGAGAAAGGGAAACTCTCTTACACTGTTGGTGGGAATGCAAGTTGGTACAGCCACTTTGGAAAACAGTGTGGAGGTTCCTCAAAAAGTTAAAAATAGAGCTACCTTATGACCAGCCAATTGCACTCCTGGGTATTTACCCCAAAGACACAGATGTAGTGAAAAGAAGGGCCATATGCACCCCAGTGTTCATAGCAGAAATGTCTGTAATAGCCAAACTGTGGCAAGAGCCAGATGTCCTTCAATAAATTAATGGATAAAGATGTGGTCCATTTATATAATGGAATATTACTCAGCCATCAGAAAGCATGAATACCTAACTTTTACATCAACATGGGTGGGACTGGAGGAGATTATGCTAAGTGAAATAAGTGAAGCAGAGAAAGTCAATTATCATATGGTTTCCCTTATTTGTGGAACATAAGGAATAGTATGGAGGACATTAGGAGAAGGAAGGGAGGGGCGCCTGGGTGGCTCAGTCGTTAACTGTCTGCCTTTGGCTCGGGTCATGATCCCGGGGTCGTGGGATCGACCCCCACATGGGGCTCCCTGCTCAGCAGGAAGCCTGCTTCTCTCTCTCCCACTCCCCCTGCTTGTGTTCCCTCTCTCGCTGTGTCTCTCTCTCTCAAATAAATAAATAAAATCTTTAAAAAAAAAAAAAAAAAGAAGGAAGGGAAAAATGAAGGGGGAGGAAATTGGAGGGGGAGATGAACCATGAGAGACTATGGACTTCGAGAAAAAAGTGAGGATTTTAGAGGGGAGGGGGTTGGGAGGATTGGTTAGCCCGGTGATGGGTAGTAAGGAGGGCCCGTATTGCATGGAGCACTGGATGTCATATGCAAACAATGAATCATGGAAAACTACATCAAAAAGTAATGATGTAATGTATGGTGACTAACATAATAAAATAAAAAAAGGCTATGAATTTGATATTAAGGAAATATTCAGGTATGGTATTTGCTGAGCTTCTGCATGGTAAATATTTCCCCCCTTCCCTTCCTGCAGTGAAATTCTAAGTAAATCACCAAGTTTTATTTAAAATTCTAAATCTATGGTCCTGTTTTTCATAACACTGTTCTCTGATCAGTTGCCATTACATTTTCAGTGTAGAATAACAAGATTTTATAAAAATGATGGATCGTGCATATTTATATGTGTTTCTTTGGGTAGAGTTTCTATGAAAATTTTCTCTAGGAAAAATACTTAGACACTGAATTATTGGGTTATACAGGGTTTAAGTATTTTGGATTTTTCTAGATGCTGCCAAATTGTCGTTCTAGAGTGGCTATTCTAATGTCCTACTTTCTGGACGAGTTGCCTTTTCCTACCATTCTTTTTTTTTTTTTTTTTTTTTTTTTTCCTACCATTCTTGCCAGCAGTTGATCCTGTCAGACGTTTAATCTGGTTGGTCAAAGTGGTATCTTTATATTGTTTTCACTGGGCGCCTGGGTGGCTCAGTTGGTTAAGCAACTGCCTTCGGCTCAGGTCTTGATCCTGGAGTCCCCCCTGCTCAGCAGGGAGTCTGCTTCTCCCTCTCCCGCTCCCCCCTCTTGTGCTCGCTCTCTCTCTCAAATAAATAAATAAATAAAATCTTATATTGTTTTCACTTACATTTACATGATTATTTGTGACATTGTTCTCTGTTCTGTTTCATTGGTCTATTTGTCTAGTCTTACACAAGTAACACACTTTTTTAATTCTTGTTACTTTATAATACATTTTGATATTGGTAGAAGTTTCCACTCTTTCTGTCATGTGACACTACCTCAATATCTTTGTTTTTTTCCTTTTACTTAGCTCTTTCCAGTATCTTATCTTTGTAAAATCTTGTAAGCTTCTGGAGGTTAAGGAATGTTTATTTGGCGCCATTTGTATTCATACATGGGTTAATTTGTTTTGTCTTTATTAGCACTTACTATATTGTGATAGATATAGCAGGTAAATGAGTCAATAAATGAGGTAGCAGATCTCTGCCTCAAACTGTCATGGGTGAGTGAAAGATCTCATTAGGCAGTGCCCTTGCCTGCTGCATTAATTCATTCTATCTTATTGCACCAGCACCTGGCACCTACTTTATGGGTCCTCTCCTAGTTTTATCAGAGCTCCTAGAAGGAGTGCTATGAAAGTTGGTCCCTGAGTTCTTCCTTTAGTTTCTGGAACATCTTTCCACTGAGTCTTCTCTGCCCCAGAGTTTAGAGAGTATTATAGATGGATTAGGACAGAGAGAAACAATCTCTAGGATGGCACATAGGATTGGGTATGTGCTCCTTGCACATTGCCTAATGTACACAATTGAAAATGATGAATAATAATAGTAATAGGAGCTTAGAGAAAGCTGGACACAAAAGCAATAGCAATAAATGACAACAATTATAATACCTTATCATTTTATATTTAATCTTTTAGCGTTGACCATTACTTCCCCCCCCCTTTTTTTTAACTGCTAGAATGATTTGCCCAAAGGTACACAAATGAAACAGTAAGTCAGTTTTACTGAAATTCATGAGATCTTCATTTGAGTCCTGACCCCCACAGTTTCTCCAATGCAAATCCCACTTGGAAAGGTGTGCTTTAAATAGCTAATTTGAATAATGTTTAAATAGCTAAATTTGACACATTGATTTCTGCATCATCTTATTAATCAGGATAGCCCATTTGGCATCACAACAACATTCAAAATACTACAGGGACTCAACAGATTAAACCTAGGCAATTCTATAAGTTTATAGTCCTGTGTTGTATGTTTTCCTCTTGTCCCAAAGTCTGTTTTGTGGGAAAAGGCAATACTGGCAGGATTTACTTCTTACTTCAGTATCTATGTTTGGTGAACTGGAGGCACTGAGTTGTTCTAACCGGATCAAATAATTGTAGCTTAATCATTTTAAATAAATGTTACTAAAAAACTTTCTGGAAGGAAGCAAAGATAGCGAAGGGGTCCAGGATGAGATGCCCCCAAATGTGCCACGTTGGCATACAGATTATTTCAAGTTGAAAGTAATAAAAACCTAGCAGATGCAGGAAAAGCTCTTTGCCTCCCCCATAACTGCCTAAATTTACATTGGAAAGGAGAGCCTGCAACAGGAAGAGAGTTATTCACAGACTTCTCTTTACCAAAGGAACTTATCTGCATAATAGAGCAATCTTGTTTTTCCTTAAACACCCCTTTTCAACTTCTTGCTGTTGAGTTTTCTCCCTTTTGTATCCCCGATCCCTACCCCTCTCGTTAGCTCATAAAGCTTCCTATTGTCTCACTGTCTTTGGAATTCATGTCTATGTGGATTCCCTGTATTTATATGCCTATTAAATTGGATTTTTCTGTTAATATATCTCACATCAATTTGATTCCAGATCCAGCTAGAAGGACAGTAGGGCAGAGGGAGGTCTTCTTCCCCTATAGTAGCAATAAGTCATCCTCAGGAATATTACCTAGAGAATAGAGAAATCTCATTGCATTTTCATATCCAAAGAGCAGTGAGAAGTTTGAATCACCACTTTGCCTGAAATCATCTCAAACTCACAGGCAACCTACAGCTGTTGGGATATAAATGATTTTGGATTCCTATTAAACTCTGGTTAAAGGAAGTTAAAAAATAAAAATGAAACGAAAAGAAAGCTATCCCCCTGTTTCAAGATTCATTCTTATACAAATAACCTTAATTACACTAGTAACTCAAGACTCTTTGGCCGGTAACAATTAGTTAATAATTGCTTCAATTTACTAAACATTTAAATGTGTCCCTATACATAAATTTTACAAAGTATATAAGCACTGTAATTTGTGAGGTTAAGTTTTATTTAACAGGCTGATTAGTGTAATTTGTTTTCCATTATCAACATTCCAATAGAACACATTCTACAATGCAGTCCAAGGATCATTGACACCCAGTGCTTCATCATTCCTAAAAGGCTTACATTCTGAGCATGCTGGTGTCTAGAATATACTGTCTGGGGGAGGGAAAAAACCCTCCACTTAATAAATACATTATCCTGTGTTTTAATTTTAGTTAGCAATTTGGAATTCATAAAGCACCTAACATACATCATTTTCATGGACTCCTTTCACTGATTCAGTTTCTGGGATTTACTCAATCTTTTATACAAGAGCCTTTCCCAAGGTCACAGGGTCAGAAAGTAGAGGATTCAGGGAGAAAACAAAACACATTTTCTGGCTCCTCTATTTAAAATTTTTTTTCTTGAAAAATGGTGCTGTTCTCTGGCAATAGCATTTTGAGTTTTCTTTGGGATTCTTCTCTTTTCTAATTCTTGCCCTACATCATTCCACAGTGTTACTCTCTTCCTCCCTACATTTGAAGTTGTAAGAAGTGACTTGTTCCTGGCCAATCAGCATATTCTATCCTCTCAGTAGTGATTTATTTAGATACAGGTGCAGGACAACAGGAGACCCTTAGAGTGGTTTCTGGAAATTTGTTGGAATTGTTGAGAATTGGAGGCTCTCTATTTCCACTGGGAGTTGTTAGATGTAGGATGAAACAATTCTGGAATTGTGTGGGAGCTACCATATTAGAGAATGTCTGTGAGAGTAAATTCTCCACTGAAAAAGTCAAAGTCAAGGATGGTTCAGGAATCTTGATGACACTGTTGGAAGCTATTTAGATTTGAAGTTAGGTCTGCTTTGTATTTTTTAGTTATGTGAACCATTATTATGATTATGACTACTGCTACTACCACTACCATTATTATCACTGTTATTGTCTGAATTAAGTCTGTTCCTTCACTTGCAACTCAACAATTCTAAAACTTCATATCCCTAAAATTTTCTTGGTAATGGAAAATCAAGTCTAACAGTGGAATGTATTTGGAGATCCAGAAATAGTATGCTTCAAACAACAGCATGAATTTAAATTGGGAATGACTGAGCAGAGAGTTTATTTGATGCATCTTCTAGAACTTTCTCCCCACTATTCTAAATGAAGAATCATGCTTCCCAAACAACCAGAAATAAAGCATTTATGGTAGTATTAAAATAATTGTATTAGGGTTCTCCAGAGAAGCAGATTTCATGTATGTATGAATGAGAGAGAGGATTTATTTTAAGGTAGTGGTTTATGCTATTGTGGAAGCTGGCAAGTCTGAAATTTGTAGGGCAGGCCAACAAGGTGAAAATTCAGGCAGGTTTTCCATGTTGCAGTTTTGAGAATTCTTTCTACCTTGG
The DNA here is from genome assembly GCF_029215605.1 of Mirounga angustirostris. NCBI lineage: Eukaryota > Metazoa > Chordata > Mammalia > Carnivora > Phocidae > Mirounga > Mirounga angustirostris. The sequence goes on from NW_026991709.1 coordinate 55,249,576, forward strand.
AAATCTTTGCTCTTAAGAGTGGGTGAGGCTTACCTGCGTTATGGAAAGTAATCTCTTAAATTAAGTCTACTGAATTAGATAATCACATCTAAAAATACATTCACAGCAACATTTATATCGGTGTTTGCCAAACAATTATGCACCATAGCTCAGCCAAATTGGCACATAAAATTAACCATCAAAAGATGAGAGACTGATACTGTTTTCCTCTTTGCTCATCCAATAAAAGAAGAATGTTACATAACTGAGAGATTTTGATTTTCTCATTAATCTTAGATTATTGATGCCATAGCTGAGGATATTTAGATTAGTAATCTTATTCATGGTAAAAACCTTTTCTCTTTTTTAAATTCTCTAATACAATTTGATTGTCTTTCCAAAGCAAACCTAGTAGCTACAGATTTGGTGATAATCCTAGATGTTACAAACTCTGAGATACTTCACCTAATTCTGATAGCACAATGAGCCACAGTGATGCATGTGGAATTCAGAAAAAATCACCTGAAAGAACCTTAAGAGTTTTCCTTCCAATGTTCTTATTCTATAGATGAGGAAACTGGCACCCAGAGAATTAAATAATTGATCCATGGTTACCTGGTTTTAAGTGGTTGAATTAGGACTAGCATTCAATGCATCTGACCTCAACTGTATTTTTCTTAACACATTAAATATATTTTTAAAAGATTTTATTTATTTATTTGTCAGGAAAAGAGAGTGAGCACACAAGCAGGGGAAACAGAAAGCAGAGGGAGAAGCAAGGAGCTCAGTGCAGGACTCCATCCCAGGACCCTGGGATCATGACCTGAGCTGAAGGCAGATGCTTAACCGACTGAGCCACCCAGGTGTCCCATTAACACATTAAATATTTTCCACTTTCTATTCTAATATGTATGTTTTTCTTAATTTAATTTTTTAAAAAGATTTTATTTATTTGAGAGAGAGAGAGAGAGAGAGAGAGAGAGAGCACTAGTGGGGGGGGGGGCAGGGAGAGAGGGGGAAAAAGAGAAGCAGATTCCCCACTGAGCAGGGAGCCCATTGTGGGCCTCAATCCTAGGACCCTGAGATCATGACCGAGCCGATAGCAGATGCTCAACCAACTGAGCTGCCCAGATGCCCCTCTTAATTTAATTTTTAAGTAGATTTTAATCTTTCCAGGGGTGATACAAGTTTTATTATTTATTTATTTTTAATTTTTATTTTTTCTGGATATTTTAGTTTTAATTCAGAGGTTTTTCATAGTCTAGTAAACATATAGTTTAAACACATAACAGTTCAACAAAGTGCTAGGGTTCCCAAAAAATGATGAACTACAGGGCTCTCAACCCTCCGCTGTCATTTAATTCACCAGTCACTTTTAGGACAAGGAGGTGTTTTGCTCCATTTTGGACACTAAATAGCAGGCCATCTTTTGCAGTGACACTAGTCCTCAGTCCCCATATTGGCTCTAAGGACACTCAACCTCTTTCTTCTTTCTCTATCACATCCTTATTTAACCAACAGGTCTTGAATTTTTATAAGTGCTGGACACTAGGATGGGAAGTAGGGGTACAATAGTGAACAAGATACAGTAATGTCTTCAACTGAAAATCTAATGTTGGAGAAAGATTGTAAATGGCTGTTACTATGCATAGTACAAATTTCCATGGGAGTGTGGTTGGGCACAATAGAAGTTTTTTAGGTGCAAGCTTTGAATTAGGTGTCATATATATCCTGAGGTAGTTGTTCAAAATATTTGTTTTGTTGAAAAATATTTTGATACAAAAGCTCCATGCCAGCCCTACTGCTAATATCCCAGAACTTTACTGGGGGCAGAGTAACAGCAGAGTTGATTGCTCTCCCAACATTATGTCTTTATATTCACTAGAGCCTTTAATCAAATTGTGGCGACATTTTCTCTTCAGGATCTCTTCTCTCATATTAAATTTTGGGTCTGTGTGCTCTTTTAAAGGATCCTTTTCTGTCTTAGAAAACTTTGTGTTCAAAAAAAAAAGAGAAATCTTTGTGTTCCCAGTATTTAGGATCTGACACTGAGTAAGTGTCCAATATATGGTTTTTGAAGGAAGAAAAGAAGAAGGGGGGAGGGGAGGATTCTTAGATGCTAATTATAGAACTTAGGTATGCTTTCACAAAAATTGTATCATACTGCACCATATTTGGTGTTTTTTAAATTATTTTTTTTCTATTGTAAATTATGCATAACATAAAATTGACTCATGTAACCATTTTTAAGTATAAATTTCAGTGGTATTAAGTACATTCACATTGCTGTATAACCATTACCACCAACCATCTCCAGAATTTTTTCACCATCCCACAGTGTAATTCTGTACCCATTAAGCAATAAATCCCCAATCCTCCCTCCCCCTAGCTCCTTGTTACCATTGTTCTACTTTCTGTCTCTACTTATTTGATTATTCTAGGTACTTCGTATAAACAAAAGCATGTAATATTTGTTCTTTTGTGTATGGCTTACTTCACTTAGGTAGTGTTGGTAGAGTATATCCAGATTGTACTCCTTTTTATGGCTGAGTAATATTCCAACATATATTCATACATACATACCACATTTTGTTTGGTCATCTGTCCGTGGCCATTTGTGATATTTCCACCTTTTGGTTATTGTGAATAATCCTGTTTTCAATTATTTTGTGTGTGTATCCAGAAGTGGAATTGCTGGATCATATTGTAATTCTATGTTTAATTATTTAGAAAACATCATACTGTTTTCTCTAGCAGCTGCATCATTTTACCTTTTCATTGACAATGAACAAGTGTTCCAATTTTTCTACATCCTTATAAACATTTGTTGTTTTGTGTTTTGTTTGTTTGGGTTTTTTTTTTTTTATGATAACCATTCTAATGAGTGTGAAGTAGTTTCATATTTGTTTTATAATGTATTGTATTCACTTTGTAATATGTCAAACTTTGTAATAACATGTCATTAAATGCCCTTAAATGAGTGGTATATGTGTGTGGGTATATCTGTGAGTTGTGAGTCTGTGTGTTTGTATAATTGGCAGGTGTAGGGTGGGTGGTGGTGGTAACAATTTTAGCCACTTGCTTCATTCTTCTTTGAAATATTCAGGGATTTAAAATATACATTTTATGATGAAAATATTATCTTTCATACAACATTTCCATTTTAAGTTATAAATGTTTAGTCTTTTCTTGGATTGGGTTCCTTGGGAAATAGACTCAGAGATGTGTACACAGGGCAGGAGATTTACAGGGAAGTGCTCTTCAAAACTATCTGTGAGTGAATGTGAGAGCAGGACCCACCCTCATATTGGATAGAGCAGTACCCAGGGTTGCTCCAGTGGACCTTCTGGGTGCCATATTACACAGTGCTTTGCAGATATGTAATATGCAATACACAGGTATCATACATTGGGTCTGTTCCTCTGTGTCTATCCACATGCCTCTTTCTCAGACTTCTCTGTGCCAGGTCTCCTAGTCTTTTTCCTACCATGCTTGGTTCAGCCAGCCAAGCCCTTTGCCATTGCTCATGACACCATAGATATCATTATCACTTTCCACACAAAGCAGATGGCTGGGGATACCAACTGTCAATTTTCAACTTGCACCTCTACATTGAGCCAGTGTATCCATGAGTGAAGAATTTCTGATTTTTCTTTTTTTTCAAGTTTGTTTGTTTGTTTGTTTGTTTATTTATTTATTTATTTATTTATTTTTAGTAATCTCTACACCCACCGTGTGGCTCGAACTCATTACGCTGAGATCAAGAGTAGCTCTTCCAACTGAACCAGCTAAATGCCCCTGATATTTCTCATTCACCTAATGTAGACCATCACTTTGTGCTTCCAACATCATCTGAGCAGCCTGTTAGCACTGTCTTCTGAAGTCCTTGCAGAATGTTAAATCCTGTCTCACAGGGGAATGCTGCCATAGTGACCGATTCTTCCTTGGCCAACTTAATGTTCTGTGCCCCCTTGTTCCTGCACCCTTAGGTCCAGTTCTACATGTACCCTCCCAACTTCTGCTAGTGCATGTGTTCTGTGATCCACGTGCCAGGTAGCCCAGGTCAAGAATTCCCTGGTCCTGAAGGGGATCTGAGTTCTATACCACAGCATCTTCCACAGGCTCCCTATATGGAAAGGTCACCTTTTCTGCATACTGGAGCACATTTGTAAAATAATAATGATGATGATGATAGTAATAGCTGCCATTTATTGAGCACCTACTATGTGCCACACAACATGTCTATCAATTTGTGAATTACTAATTTTTTAAAAAGATTTTATTTATTTATTTGAGAGAGAGAGCAAAGTGAGCAAGAGAGAGAGCATGAGCAGGGGTGGAGGGGCAGAGGGAGAAGGAGAAGCACAGGACTCAATCCCAGGACCTTGGGATCATGACTTGAGCCGAAGGCAGATGCTTAACTGAGCCACACAGGCACCCCGAATTACTCATTTTTATACCTTTGCCTCAAGGTATGTTATGATTTTACAAATACAGTAACTAAAGTTTAGTAAATTTAAGTCATTTAATTGTGGTCATATACATAGCTAGTATTTATTTTTATCTTATTTTTAAATTTTTTTTTTTTTTTTTAGAGAGGGAGGGAGAGGGGGTGGAGGAGCAGAAGGAGAGAGAGAGAGATAGAATCTTAAGCAGGCTCCATGCCCAGTGCAGAGGTGACATGGGGCTTGATCTCATCACAACCCTGAGGTCATGACCTGAGCCAAAATCAAGAGTCGGTCGCTTAACTGGCGGAGCCACTCAGGCGCCCCTTCATAGTTAGTATTTAAACTGAGGTCAGAACAACTTCAAAAGTCATGCCATGCATTTCTTGAGTTAGGGAACTTCATCTTTTTTTAAAAAAACAGTTATTGTGGGTCTAGTCTTCAATTACCAGGGCAGTAAGGAACGTAGGATTAGTCTTGATTTGGGACTCCTTCTTATGGTTCTCTAAGACTTGAGTTGGGGCAAGAAGAGGTGACAAAGTGGCCTAGTCTAGCCCATAGTGTCTTTATTACTACCATTGTTTATTCTGTTGCATGATGTTTTTTTTTTAAACTTTTTTTTTTTTTATTTGAGAGAGAGAGAATGAGAGACAGAGAGCATGAGAGGGAGGAGGGTCAGAGGGAGAAGCAGACTCCCTGCTGAGCAGGGAGCCCAATGTGGGACTCGATCCAGGGACTCCAGGATCATAACCTGAGCCGAAGGCAGTCGCTTAACCAACTGAGCCACCCAGGCGCCCGTTGCATGATGCTTTTTACACAGACTGCTCTTTTGTCATTTTTCTCTCAGAACTGTACTGGACCAGCTCAGAGATCTCCACTTGCGAGGTCCTCCCCATTGGCTCACAGAGGCCTTTAATGCTGCTCTCATGGCCCAGACCCTTAGAGACCAACCTCAGTTATCCCTCTCTGACCCCCATCTGGGGCACTATATGTAGCTGGGACACAGGGCTCCTCCATTTGCCAAAAATTCAATCCCACCTAGCTCAAGATCTAAGGGAAGCTTACCCTCTCATTTCTTCCAGACTACATTCTCCTTTATCTCACTGGAGGGACTAAGGTGGAGATTATATATCTATATCTACCTATATTTATAGCTATCTATTAATCTATCATTGTAAATTATTTTAATGAGATTGTTTTAGCTATTGGCAACCTAGTTCTTTCTCTGTTACTGAAGTCACCATAGGCAAAGTAAAAATGCTTAATAAAAATCACAAACTCTTATTCTCAAAATTCTTTTCAGCATCAACCAAAGCTACCACATCAAAAAAGAATGTCAAGAGCAGGAACGACAAGTATTGCCCTCTTATTCTGCTTGCCTTTTTGCAATGACTCTTTGGGTAATTTCTGCTTCTAGGAGGGAGGGATGGATTATGAAAAAAAGAAAAGTACTAAAAAGTTTATTGAGAACACGTGTTTCTATATATACTGTATATAAGTTGCCTGGCACATTGCAGGAACTCAATAAACATTAGTTTAACTTCTGTGCTTCCCGGAGACTGTGGAGGAGGAAACGTGAATAGATGGTAAAAGCAAGACTCTTGTTCTGTGACTTCTAACTTTTCCAGAAATGCTTTTTTAACATTTTAAAAAAGAACTTGAAGGACCCCCACATGATAGAAACTTTGGAGGAGTAGCAATAATAATTAAAAAAAAAAAATTCTTGGGAGTCAGAGGATTGAGACTTTGGTCTTGTCATTTATATTCTTCCTTGCTTCTCTATTTCTTTGCCTTTGTAAAGACAAGGTCATGTCTCTAAAGCAGTCTCTAGTGCCTTTTGGGTTTTCTCCCATAATTTACTGCTTCCACAGGTGATTAAAGTCCATGGCTGGTCACAGGGATTCTTCAAGGTTACTGGGATGTCAGTCACTCAGCTGGGGAGGTCTTTGTGTCCCTCTGACTTAGGCTGTTTATGTCACTTTATTGCTGGGAACATGTCTTATTCTATCCATTAGTATAAAGGTGTTCAGAGTTAATGATGAGTAAACAATATACATTTTATGTGTTTTACAGGTAATTACCTTTCTTTTGCATCTTAGGTGGAACAACCTGACTGTGCTCACAACTGTTATTTGAACACATTTTAAAAATTGCTTTGGTCATTATTTCAGGCACTTGTAAAGTTGCCCCCTAAGAATCCTGCTAAAAGACCTATGCATTTAGATTTATGGTAGTGCTTCTGGGCATTCTCCTATTTGAGAAAAACATAAATACCTGCCATGGTGCAATGGGCAGTTTTAGAAAATTAATGATCACTCTGTTCCTATCAATCTTTTTTTTTTAAGATTTTATTCATTTATTTGACAGAGAGAGAGATAGCGAGAGCAGGAACACAAGCAGGGGGAGTGGGAGAGGGAGAAGCAGGCTTCCCACTGAGCAGGGAGCCTGATGCGGGCCTCGATCCCAGGACCCTGGAATCATGACCTGAGCCAAAGGCAGACACTTTCCTATCAATCTCATAGAAGTCCACTGTTGAATTCTCTGGTCCAAAGCATTCACATACAGAAGACACAGATAGTCCCTTAGCATGAAAGGCTACTTCTTAGCCAAACTGCCCCATTCAGTAGATACCATGTGCACGAAAAGACTGAGGTCCCTAGCTTTCTCAGTATTGTATGTACTACTCTATTGGGAAAGTAGTACAGTAGTATGGTTAAGAGCAGTGATTTTGACCTTGCGTAAAACTGGGTCAGATCCTGACTTCCCTGTCTTTAAACTATGTGATATCAGTCCAATCTCATAAGCTCTTAGAGTTTCAGATTCCCTAACTATATGGTCCTTAACTTAGTGTCCTGGCAACACTTTGACACAGATGGCTACACAGTAAGCTCTCACATGGCCTGATTATTAAAACAAACTTTTAATTTTCTTCTGCAAAATTGTTGTATGGTGGTTTTCACAAGTGTTTTAAGTGCCATACTGGAAAGTAAATCCCTATAGGTTCGAGTAGATATTCAGTACATCTGTGTCCCCCCAGACGGGAAAGTTGATGCAAAGTATGCATGAGGTAAAACGGGGGGTCCTGTGCTATTATTGCTCCTTCTCATAGTTGTACAGGATTATGCTGAGACACCGTATTTTCTTAACGGCTTGCTGCTACTATTAAGGGCGTGTATTTGGAGGAGTGCTGGTTTGACATAGGAGTACTGATTGTAGTTAGAGAACCAGATTTTTCATTCCATGAGGCCAATTTGTTGATGAAGCCAGTTGGTTGAACTTAGGGCCCTGTTCTCATAAGCTCCACATTCTGGTTACCGATTGAAGCATTGCTTTCTGAAAGCTGTCGCTTTTGTTACCAGTTGAACTGCACAAAAAAGATCAGAGCCAGAAGAGTGATTAGAGCTCAGGAGGTCAGGGAGGCCACAAAAGGAATTTTACCCAGCTCTCTTTACTATTTGTGATGAGCTGCTGAGTTCTGGAGTCGGGGTATTATGTAGTTTCTCAGACTGGGTGAAACTGGATGAATTGTAACTTTAAATTAGCCAGTGGGAGGATTAAAAATGTCCTTTTTTGATATTTTATTGTCATTTCCATTGTTTCTATTTTTAGACAAAATTCTTTAATCATACGGAAGAACTTGAAGTTTTTTTAATACAAGGAAAACGGAAGGATCCAAAACCAAAAGCCATAAACAAAGATACACTTTTATGTCTTGTTCTAACCAACAAGCCAAAAAACCCCCACAAAAAATAAAACCCCAAAACAAACAGAGACCTAAATAAACAATAAACACAAGTAGTTATTGAATTACTCTTCTCTGAGATTAAAAGGCAATGGGCTTTTGACAAAACAGGCTTCTTAGCTCATTGCCAAGATGTCTCAATTTCTCAGGCCTATTAATGGGTCTCATCCATGAGATCTTGCTTGTTTTATGCATACAGATGACTTACAGCAACAGTTTGCACATAATGGGTCATCAGTAACTATTAGCTATTGTCGCTGCTTCTACTCTAAGTTCTCGCCTCGCAGGACAAGGTAGGTACCATTAACTCCATTTAACAGGGTGAGTACTGAGACTTAGAGATGTTAAGTAACTTACCTGCCTAAGAACTGTTGTCTGAGTAAACGGGCCTGCTGAAATGTAATGCCAGTTCTTTACTGTGGTGAAGGGCATGCCCTAGCCTCCTCCACTGTACAGACTCACAAATCTTACTTTAAATTAGTGAATTTGTTCTAATCCAGGATCTGGTCCTCAGTTCAGTATGCTCAAAAATACTGTCGGTGTGTCTTGGTGGCTCAGTTAGTTAAGTGTCTGACTCCTGATTTTTAGCTCAGGTCATGATCTCAGGGTCCTGGGATCGAGCCTGTGTCAGACTCTGCGCTGGGCATGGAGCCTGCTTGAGAGTCTCTCTGCCCCTGCCCCTGCTCCCTCACTCTCTCAAAAAAAGAAAAAAAAAAAAAAATACTGTCTCTCAGGGTGCCTGGGTGGCTCAGTTAAGTGTCCAACTCTTGATCTTGGCTCAGGTCTTGATGTCAGCATTGTGGGTTCCAGCCTCACGTTGGGCTCTACACTGGGCTTGGAGCCTACTTAAAAAAATACTGTCTGTCAGCACATCAAGGGTGGGCTTACTAACTGGGTTCACAGAGACCAATATACAAGCCAGAAAATGTAGGATTTATTTATTTATTTATTTATATTTATTTATTTACTTACTTACTACTTTACTTACAGAGGCCTGGGAGGGGCAGAGGGAGAGAGAGAGAGAGAGAGAGAGAATCTTTTTTTTTTTTTTTAAGATTTTATTTATTTATTTGAGACAGAGAGAATGAGAGAGACAGAGAGCACATGAGAGGGGGAAGGGTCAGAGGGAGAAGCAGACTCCCTGCTGAGCAGGGAGCCCGATGCGGGACTCGATCCCAGGACTCCAGGATCATGACCTGAGCCAAAGGCAGTCGCTTAACCAACTGAGCCACCCAGGCGCCTGAGAGAGAGAATCTTAAGCAGGCTCCATGTCCAGTGCAGAGCCCAATGCGGGTTTCGATCTCATGACCCTAAGATCATGACCCTCGCTGAAGTCAAGAATCAGCTGCTTAACCTACTGAGCCACCCAGGTGCCCCAGTAGGTTTTAATTTGGTATTTGCATGGGTCAGATCTTTTTCTATGGAAAGTTACAAAGCCCAAGGCAAGCTATCTTATCCAAAGTAAACTAAAACAAGACAAAAATTGCTGGCTTCCATAATTGAAAAGAACAGTGCTATCTTCAGAGACGGCTGGATTCAGATATTTAGATTTAAGTAGTGCAGATACTAACCTGTCTCTTGGTATCTTTTTCCTCTGCACTGGCTTTATTCTTAGGCAAGTAAATATGGCAAAGTTGGCTATAGAACTCTGGGCTTACATTCTAACAGTTTAGCAACTCTAGCAGAAAGAGTATGTCTCATTCCAAAAATTTGCAAATGATTCTAGCGAAAGTCCTGGGGCTGATTCTCATCAATCTAGATTTGTTCACCTACCATTCCTAAACCGATCACAGTAACTGGGCCTCAGTCATGTTCCTAGTCCTGTATCTGGAAGGTTGAATCCTTCCACAAACATGGATTGAAGGAAATAAAACTGTTTTCATTAAAAGAAGGCTAAATGAATGCCAACTAGACAAGAAGAACAGGTGTCCATATAGTCTGTCACACAGTCTGAAGGACTTAGCATGAGGAGGGGATATTTCCCCAGGGGAGAGTTGTACATGGAAATCTAAATTAAAACCAGTGGTTGTTTGGTGAGTGTGTAGTCAGAACACAGATCCATAGGTGGTTTGAAGTTAAGTCGTGCTGAACTGTGATAGTTGAAAAATCTCTCATGACCTAGAAGGGATTTCAGGAAGATGGAATCTGTGAACCAGAGAGTAACTATCCCTTCACTCCCATTAGTGCTGGGACTACTTGCCAACTTAGGCCTCTTAGTTCTACCAGTTTCTATGCTCAATGCTAACTGTATTAGTCAGGGTTCTCCAGTGAGACAAAACCAATAGGGAATATGTATATATAAATATAGAGATTTTTTCATAAAGAGATTTATTTTAAGGAACTGGCTCATGCAGTTATGGAGGCTGACACGTCCCAAGATCTGCAGGGTGAGATGCCAAGCTTGGGACCCAGGAGAACCTATCTTGTAGTTCCAGTCTGAAGGCTGACAGGCTCATTACCCAGGTTTCAAGTCCAAAGGCAGGAAAAAGCTGATGTCTGAGTTTGAAAAGGGTCAGGCAGGAGGAGGTCCTCCTTACTTGGGGGAGGGTCAGCCTTTTTCCTCAAGCCCTCAGCTGAGTGAATGAGGCCCACTCGCATTAGGGAGGGTAATCTGTTTTGTTAATTCTACCAATTTCATTGTTAATCTCATATAAAAACCTCCTCAGAGAAACACCAAGAATTATGTTTGAGCAAATGTCTAGGCATCTCATGGCTCAGTCAAGGTGACACATAAAATTAATCATCACATGAAGCATTCCTCTTTTCTTCATAGATACATTAAATTGAGCAGGCTTCCACTTACTAAATGATAGTGGCATGCACATCTCATTTTCTAAGATTAAAAACAAGGCAACTCATTTAAAATTTTGAATCTGTATACTCTTTAATAAAAATTTATAAATGAGCTCTTGGTTTACTTCCACATAAATTCTCTGGAGTCTCTAATACTTAATTCATAGGGTGCATTACTTGTTTCCAAGATTTGGGGAACTCCCATGGTAAAAAAACATAATTTGTGCTAAATTGGATGGTAAGTACTTGGTGGTGAGGCAGGGGAGGTGAACACTGAAGAACTCTGAGTACTTGTAGTCAAGGACTTCAAATCCAGTTAGTAGTTAAGATGGCTTCAAATGAAATTATTGGTAAAGACGATAAAATCGTCTCTAATAATATGATTAAAATCCTCATAAAAATAGTAGGTAACTTGATGATGTTAATATCTAAGTTCTTTTTAGGGGTGCCTGGGTGGCTCAGTTGGTTAAACATCTGACTCTTGATTTAGGCTCAGGTCAATGATCTCAGTGTTGTGAGATCAAGCCCTACGTTGGGCTCCATGCCTAAGATTCTCACTCTCCTTCTCCCTGTGCCCCTGCCCCCAAAAAAGTTCCATTTGTGAAAAGTGTTACATTGAAAAATGTTTTCTAGGGCGCCTGGGTGGCTCAGTTGGTTAAGCGGCTGCCTTCGGCTCAGGTCATGATCCCAGAGTCCCGTGATCAAGTCCCGCATTGGGCTCCCTGCTCAGCGGGGAGTCTGCTTCTCCCTCTGACCCTCCCCCCTCTCATGTGCTTTCTCTCATTTTCTCTCTCTCAAATAAATAAATAAAATCTTAAAAAAAAAAAAAAGAAAAAAAAAGAAAAATGTTTTCTAAGATGTAACTATTTTTCATTAATTTAGACCTGAAATGTTCCCATATTAATGTTGCTATTATTATTTTAAGATTTATTTTTTACTTATTTGAGAGAGAGAGCGTGTGTGTGCTTGCATGCGGAGGGGAGGGGCAGAGGGATGGGGAGAATCTCACACTCCCTGCTGAGTGCAAGCTCCACATAGGGTTCGATCCCACCACCCTGAGATCATGTCCTGAGCCAAAACCAAGAGTTGTACGCTTAACTGACTGAGCCACCCAGGCTCCCCTCCCATATTATTTTTTAAGGAATATAATAAAATTTTTGCTTATTTTTATGCAGAAAAATAATAGTAGATACCTCTTGTGGGGGAAGAAGGGGCTATGGGTTTGAGGAGGGAGACCTGGATAAGGCTCAGAGATGCTTGTTTTATTATTATACTTCATAGTTTTTATGCCATACATATTTTTATACTAAAATTAGAGACTTTAAAACAGCTTTATTGAGCTGTGGTTGAGTTACAGTAAACTGCACACGTTTAGCATTTTGGTAAGTGTTGACATACATACACATCTAGTAAAACCACAGTCACAAGAAAGGTAATGAACATATCATTACCCCAATAGTTTGCATCTGCCCCTTTCAGTCTCCCTTCTGCTTCTCTGCGCCCCCATCCTCAGGTAGCCACTGATTTGCTTTCTGTCACTATAGATAGATTGTATTTTCTAGAATTCTCTATAGACAGAATCATATATACATAAATACACTGTCTCTCTCTGTTTTTTGTTTGTTTGTTTTTTGATAAGGAGGTCTGACTTTCTTCATTCAGAATAATTGTTTTGAAATTCTTCCAGGTTGTTACACGAATCAGTAGTTCATTCCTCTCTATTGCTCAGTAGTATTTCATCATATGGATATAGAACAACTGGTTCATCCATTTACCTGTTAATGAGTATTTAGGTTATTTCCAGTTTGGGCTATTACAAATAAAGTTGATGTACATAAATGTTATGAAAATATGCTTATATTTCTCTTGAATAAATACCAAGGAATGGAACAGCTGGCTGGGTTATGGCAGGAATATGTTTCACTTTTTGAGAAACTGCCATACTGTTTCCATAGTGGCTATATCATTTTTCATTCCCAGCAGCAGTGTTTGAGACTTCCAGTTGCTCTACACGCTCACAAAAACTTGGTAATATGTGTCTTTTTAATTTGAGATATTCTAATAAAGAGATGTGGAATTTCATTGTGATTTAAAGGACATTTCTCTAATTGTTGAACATCTTTTCATATGTTTATATGGCATCCACATATACATTTCTTTGTTCTGTTCAAATCTTTTGTACATTTTAAACATTGATTTTTGTGTTTTTTTGAGAGTTCATTACATATTCTTGGATACGAGTCCTTCATCACATATATTACTTGCAAGTATCTTTTCCTAGTCCAAGGCTTGCCTTTTTATTTTCTTAACAGTGCCAAGGGAGCAGAAGTTCTTAATTTTTATGGAGTCCACTTTATCAAATTTTTCTTTTATGGATCATAGTCTTGCTATGTACCTAACAAATTTTTGCCTAATCCAAGGCTACAAAGATTTTCTCTTATGCTTTCGTTTTTTTTTTTTTTTAAAGGATTTTATTTATTTATTTTTTAAGTAGGCTGCATGCTCAGTGTGGAGCTCGAACTCACAACCCTGAGATCAAGAGTCACATGCTCTATATACCTCAAGTCTTCTTCATCTTTTAATCCATTGATGGACATTTAGCTTGTTTTCATATCTTAGCTATTGTGAATAATGCTGCAATAAACATGGGAAGGAGATACCTTTTTGAGATCCAGATGCTTTAGATATATACTCATAGTGGGATTGCTGGATCATATGGTAGTTCTATTTTTAATTTATTGAAAAATCTCCATACTCTTTTCAATATTGGTTATACCAATTTACATTCCCTCCAGTACAAGTATTCCCTTCTTTTTTCTTTTTTTTTGTAAGGTGATATCTCATTGTAGTTTTTTTTTTCCTTTTTTTTTCTCATTGTGGTCTTGATTTGCATTGCCCTGATAATTAGTGATGTTGAGCACATTTTCATATACCTGTTGCAAATTGTATATATTCTTTGGAGAAATATCTATTCAAGTCCTTTGCCCATATATATTTTTTTTTTTTTAAGATTTTATTTATTTGACAGAGAGACATAGTGAGAGAAGGAACACAAGCAGGGGTAGTGGAGAGGGAGAAGCAGGCTTCCCGCTGAGCGGAGAGCCCGATGCGGGGCTCGATCCCAGGACCCCAGGATCATGACCTGAGCTGAAGGCAGACGCTTAACGACTGAGCCACCCAGGCGCCCCCCTTTGCCCATATTTTAATTGGGTTATTTTTTTCCTCTTGAGTTGTATGAGTTCATTATGTATTTTGGTATTAACTCCTTATCAGATATATGATTTGCAAATATTTTCTCCCATTCTGTAGGTTGCCTTTTCATTTTTTCAATTTTTTTTGTGTGTATGTGTGCAGAAACTTTCTAGTTTGATGTATTCCCATTTGTCTATGCTTTTTTTTTTGCCTTTGCTTTTTGGTGTCATATCCAAGAAATCATTGCCCAGTCCAATGTCCTGAAGCTTTCTCTTTATGTATTATTCTAAGAGTTTCATTATTTCAGATTTTATGTTTAAGTCTTTAATCCATTTTTTAGCTGATAGTGGCAAATGGTGTGAAATAACAGTCCAGTTTCATTCTTTTGAGTATAGAGATCCAATTTTCCATACAGCATTTACTGAAGAGGCTATCTTTTCCCCCTTGTGTATTCTTGGCACCATTGTCAAGGCACTATTGTCAAGATCAGTTGACTGTATCTGTGTGGGTTTATTTCTGCGATCTCTAGTCTGTTGCATTGGTCTTTATGTCTGGCATAAAATACTGTTTTTATTACTGTGGCTTTGTAATATGTTTTGAAATCAGAGTGTGATACCTTCAGCTTTCTCTTGCTCAGAAATACTTCAGCTATTTGGTGTCTTTTCTAATTCCAAATAAATTTTAACTTTTTTTTCGTTTTCTGTAAAAAATGCCATTAGGATGAATCAGGGTGGACATTGAGTCTATAAGGGTACAGGGCTACTTTTAGTTCTGTGCCCAGGTTTGTGGTTGATGGACCTACTATTAGGGTATGGAGCAGCTTTCTCAAAGTGACTTGTCTTGGTCTTGGGCTCCACAAGGTTGTTTCAATCTCATATGTGGATCCCGAAGTCTCTGTGAAGGCACTTTTTTCCATAAATGGTTGCCAAATTGGTGTTTCTGCGGGAGGGGTGAGGTCTGTGGACCTTCTGTTCTACCAATTTGCTTACATCATGCTCCATTACAATGTTGAGTAGAAGTGGTGAGAACAGATATCTTTGTATTTTTCCTGAACTTGTAAGAACAGTATTAATTCTTTCACTTACCATTAGGCTTTTTGTAGATTCCTGTTATTAGGTTGAGAGTGCTCTCTTCTGTTTCTGATTTTGTTGAAAATTTTTATGAGAGATGGATGTTAGATTTTATCAGGGGTTTCTGTTTTGAGATGATCGTATGGTTTTTTTTGTTTGTTTTAGTCTGTTAAATATAGTAATTACACTGATTGATTTTGGAATGTTAAAAGAATTTTGCATTCCTGAAATAAACTCTTCTTTGTCATGATATATTATCCTTTTTTATATTGTTAGATTCAATTTGCTAAATTCTTAATTTTTAAAATTTTAAGTAAATTTATTTACATACAGTATTATATTAATTTCAGATTTACAATATAATGATTCAACAATTTTGTACATTACCCAATGCTCATCATGATAAGTGTACTACTCTTAATCCCCTTTATCTATTTCATGTATCATCTTTCCCCACTCCCCTCTGGCAACCACCAGTTTGTTCTCTTAAGAATCTGGTTTTTTGTCTCTTTTTTTCTCTGTTTATTTGTTTTGTTTCTTAAATTCCACATATGAGTGAAATCATATGGTATCTGTCTTTCCCTTGCTGACTCATTTTACTTAGCATTATACCCTCTAGATCTATCGCTGTTGCAAATGGCAAGATTTCATTCTTTTTTATGGCTGGGTAATATTCCATTGTATACAAATACCATATCTTTATTCATTCATCTATGGATGGACACTTGGATTGTTTCCATATCTTAGTTGTTGTAAATAATGCTGCAGTAAACATAGGGATGCGTATATCTTTTTGAATTAATGTTTTCATTTTCTTTGGGCAAATACCCAGTAGTGGAATTACTGGGCCATAAGGCAATTCTATTTTAAAGTTTTTGAGGAACTTCCATACTGTTTTCTACAATGGCTGTACCAATTTACATTCCCACCAACAGTACATGAGGATTTCTTTTCCTCCATATCCTCACCAACACTTGCTATTTCTTGTGTTTTTGATTTTAGGTATTCTGACAGGCGTGAGGTAGATAACTCATTGTGGTTTTGATTTGCATATTGATGATTAATATTGAGCATCTTTTCATGTGTCTGTTGTCCATTTGTATGTCTTCTTTGGAAAAATGTCTATTCAAGTCCTCTGACCATTTTTAATTTGAATTATTTGGGGCTTTTTTGGTGTTAAGTCGTATAAGTTCTTTACATATTTTGGATATTAACCTCTTACCAGATATATCATTTGCAAATATCTTCTCCTATTCAATAGGTTGCCTTCTCATTTTGTTGATGGTTTCCTTCACTGTGTGAAAGCTTTTTATTTTGGTGTAGTCCCATAAATACTTAATTTTTAAATGTTTACCTCCATGTTCACAAGGAATATGCATCTATAGGTCTATAATTTGTTTTGTTTTGTTTTTGAAATGTCTCTAGTTTTGGTGTCAGGTTAATGCTGGCCTTGGTGAATAAAGTTAATAGTATTCCTTCCTTAAATATTTGATAGAATTCATGAATAAAGCCATCTGGGAGTGGAGTTCTTTTTTTGGGGGGGGGATTTTTAACTACAAATTCAATGTTTAAAATGATAGAAGCTATTAAAAGCTACTTAATTCTTCTTGAGTGAGTTTTGGTAATTGTCCTTTAAAAAAATTTGACCATTTCATCTATGTTGTCAAATTTATTGGCATAAATTTTTCATAATATTCCCTTATTATTGTTTTAATATCTGTAGAATCTGCAGTGATGTCACCTTATTTCTTGCAGATATTGTTAATTTGTGTTTACTTTTTCTCCCCCAGATCATTCTGGTTAGAAGTTTATCAATGTTATTGATCTCATTAAAAAAACAGTGTTTGGTTTCATTGATTAATTACATAGTTTTTATGATTTATATTTTACTGATATTTGCCTGCACTTTCTTCTGCCTATTTGGATTTCATTTGTACTTCTTTTTCTAGTTTTCTAACGTGGAAGTTGTGATTGTTGATTTGAGATATTTTTCTTTTCTGTTAAATTAAGTAGTACTATCTGCTTTCCTGTAAGTACTAATTTAGCTGTGTCCAAACCAAACTTCTATATGTTGTGTTCTCATTTTTATTGAGTTCAAAATACTTTTCATTTTCCCTTTTGATTTCTTCTTTGATTCATGAGTTATTTATAATTTTGTTATTTAGTTTCTATATATTTGGGGATTTTTCAGATAATGTAGTGGGTTTCAAATTTAATTCCATTGTGGTATTACTTGATTGCTTTTAGATGGATTGACAGTTATTTCATGGCCCAAAATATGGTCTGTGTTGTTAAGTATTCTGAGTAGACTTGAAAAGAATGCATATTCTGCAATTGTCAAGTGGAATGTTCTATATATGTCAATTTAGTCTAGGAGATTGATAATGTTGTTGAAGTCTTCTTTAGCTTTATTGTCTTTCTTTATGGAGTGAAGGGTTTGAAATTAAAGTATAATCCTAGATTTGTCTTTTTCACTTTTTGCAGATCTGTCAGTGTTTATTTCCTATTATTTTGAAGATTTTATTTATTTATTTGAGATAGAGAGAGAGAGCACGCTAGTGAGCAGGGAGGGTGGGGAGCAGAGGGGAAGGGAGAGGGACAAGCAGACTCCACACTAAGCGCAGAGAGCGACACAGGGCTCCATCACATGACCCTGATATGCTGACCTGAGCCAAAACCAAGAGCTGGATGCTTAATGGACTGAGCCACCCAGGGGCTCCATTTCATGTATTTTGAAGCTTTCTTGTTAGTTCTATAAAGCTTTACTACTGTTATGTCTGCTTGATGAATTGACCCCAATATCGCTATGAAATATCCCCTTTTTGTCCCTGTTTATATTATTTATATTGTTTATTCTGAAATTGACATTGATAAAAATGTAGCTACTTCAGCTTTCTTTTGATCAATGTTTGCATAATGTATTCTTTCCCATTCTTTTACTTTGAACTTATTCGTGTCTTTTTATTTGAACTTGGTTTATTGGTTTCTACTTGGTTTTACATTTAATTCCAGTAATACAATCTCTTTCAATGCTTTTAGGCAATTTACATTCAATGAGAATATTGAAAGTTTGATTTGTGTCTTTTTTGTCTTTGTATTCATCTACTTAGCATATTCAGTCTTCCCTCTAGATTCTTGAATATATGAAGTACAACTAAAATAACTTAAAAATTCTTTGTTTACTAATTCTCTCATCTGTGTCATTTCTGGGGCACTTTCAACTAATTCCTCTCTCCACCATGGTTCCTGTTTTTGTTCTTCTTTGTTTGCCCGCTAATTTTTTTTTAATCTTTTTTCTCCAGCGTGGAGCCCATTGTGGGGCTTGGACTGACAACCCTAAGATTGAGACCTGAGCTGAGATCAAGAGTCTGCTGTTTAAGCAACTGAGTCACTCAGGCTCCCCTGCCTGGTAATTTTTTTTTTTTTTTTTTGTAAGAGAGAGAGAAAGCAAGCACAATAGGTGGAGAAGCAAGCTCCCTGCAGAGGAGCAAAGCAGGGAGCCTGATGCAGGACTCAATCCCAGGACCCTGGGATCATGACCTGAGCCAAAGGCAGCCACTTAAGCAACTGAGCCACTCAGGCATCCCCTGCCTGGTAATTTTTTATTGGATTTCCAGACATTTAAATTTTTACCTTGTGTGCTTGAATACTCTTGATCTTTGTTTTGGGATTTGGTTAAGTTCTTTAGGAACAGTTTGATCATTTGGGTCTCGCCTTTAAGTTAGTTCCATTAGGTTGAACCAGAGAAGCTTTTAAGTGTATGACTAACTTTTTTCTAGGACTGAGACAAAATTGCTCTAAGTTTTTTACCCAATGCTCTGTAAATTATGAGCTTTTGCTCTACAGCTCATGTGAACTGGCTATTCCCAGCAGTGCTGGAACTAGGGTGAGGAGAGCAAGATGTCAAGGGTACAAAATTTAATTTGGTTCATGCAGTTTCAGGGTCTACACCGGAGAATACATGCCTCCTAAAATTTTGTGTACTAGGCACCATGCTTGCCTTATAGTAGTCCCAGTCCTGGTTTGTAGGATTGGTAGTTCTAATTCAGGGATCTCTAAACTTTTTCTTCAAGGGCTAGATTGTAGAGAATTTATTTATTTTATTTTATTTATTTTTTTAAAGATTTTATTTATTTGACAGAGAGAGACCCAGTGAGAGAGGGAACACAAATAGGGGGAATGGGAGTGGGAGAGGGAGAAGCAGGCTTCCCCCTTAGCAGGGAGCCCAACATGGGGCTTGATCCCAGGATTCTGGGATCATGACCAGAGCCAAAGGCAGATGCTTAACGACTGAGCCACCCAGGCGCCCCAAGAATTTAATCTTGTGAGACATACGGGTTCATTGTAACTATTCAACTCTGCTATTACTGCATGAAGGTAGTCCTATATAACATGTGAATGATAGGTGTGACTGTGTTCCAATACAATTGTATTTACTAAAACAACCCACCGGCTGTGGTTTGCTGATTACTTCCCTAATCCCTTGGGTGCTTCTTTCCCTTGCCTTGGGTAGTTTCTTCACATCCATATGCTAATTAGTCTTAACTGATTGAGACTGGGCAGAGGTGTAGAACTTTTTGTGTAATTCGCTTTTCTCCAGGACTTGCCCTTGTAATAAACTCTAGTTACCTTGGTCTCCTTTATTCCAGCCTCATCTCTTCAACTCAGGGAGACTACTGGGCTCTGCATTTGCTCTCCTTTGTGTTAGGGCTCCTGCAGTGACTGACAGTCAATGTTTTAGGCGTTTTTTGTGTCATATTTTATATACAATTTTTAAAGTTCATTCAGGTGAGAGGATTAATCCAGTCCTTGTTACTTCATGTTGGCACAAAATGGAAATCTCTAATATTACGTTTTCAAGTTAAATTGTACCATCTCCTATAAATAGAAGTGAAATAAATTATCTGTACAGAATCAACATTCAGAATTCACACTTTAACTAACTTAATGGACTTATCAGGTTATGATAGCCTTCCAGAGTCTCAATTTCTTCATTTGTTATAAGGAGGATAATAAAATATCTCTCACAGGGTTGTTGGGAAGTTTAAATGAATGGTAAGTAAGACAGCACCTGGCGTTGTGTATGTCTTATATTAGGCTTAAAGATGTTTAATTCAGTTTCCCAGGTTTGATATATTGATTAATTAAAAACTGATTGCAATTTTTTAGGCTAGGTGCTGGGGTTGGAAGGGTACTGAGGGATGTAAGTAAACACAAATTATATTGCTTCTGTTTTAATTGTACTGCCATTGTTTTTGAGTTGGATAGTCGTGGTAAGCACCCTATATTTCACTTTTCTCCCTATGTCCCATTAAGATGAGTTTAATTAAAGTGGTATTATATTTTCCGTTTATAGAATCTCTTTGGTTAAATGTCTCTTTGTGTCTTTTACCCATTTTTTAATTGGATTTTTTTAACTGATGAGTTTTGAGAGTTCTTTGTATTTTATATTTAAATCCAATGTCAGATGTATGGTTTGCAAATATCTTCCTCTATTCTGTACCTTGTCTTTTCATCCTCTTATCAGGGACTTTCAGAGAGCAAAAGTTTTTATTTTATTTTATTTTTTTTTACTTTGATGAAGCCCAGTTCATCAAAGTTTACCTTTTGTGGATCATATTTTTTTGTGTCCTGAGGATTCTTTACCAAGCCTAATATTAGGTCCTGAAGATTTTCTCCTATGTTACCTTCTACATTTTTATAGCTTTATATTTTACACTGTAATCTATGACCTTTTAGATTTTTGTATAAGGTGTGAGGTTTAGATCAAGATTCATCCTTTTGTATATGGATCTCCAATTGATCCAGCACCATTTATTAAAAATACTATACAATCTCCACTGAATTGCTTTTGCACCTTTGTAGCAAATCAATTGGCTGTACTTTTTGGGTCTATTTCTTGGTTCTCTGATGTTACATTGATCTATGTGTCTATTTATCTGTCAGTAGCACATAGTCTTTTTTTTTTTTTAAAGATTTTATTTATTTATTTGACAGAGAGAGAGGCAGCGAGAGAGGGAACACAAGCAAGGGGAGTGTGAGAGGGAGAAGCAGGCTTCCTGCGGAGCAGGGAGCCCGACGTGGGGCTCGATCCCAGGACCCCGGGATCACGACCTGAGCCGAAGGCAGACGCTTAACAACTGAGCCACCCAGGCACCCCAGTACCACATAGTCTTGATTACTCTTAGGATATAATAAGCTTTGAAAACAGATAGAATAATCCCTATTTTATTATTTTTCAGAGTCAGATATCCAAGTTCCATTGTCATCCCACATATTTTAGAATAGTCTTATCTATATATTTAAAAAATTTTTGCTGGGATTTTGATAGTAATTCTGGTAAACTTTATCAATTTGTATATCTTCAGTATGTTGTCTTCCATCTATGACACAGTGTATCTCCCCATTTATTTAGATCTTTCATCAGCATTTTGTAGTTTTCAGCATACAGATCCTGTATGTGTTTTGTTAAATGCACATCTAAGCATGTCTCTTCTTTTTAAAAAATAAATTGTACAAGTATTCTATTTTTATTTATTTTTTATTTTTTATTTTTTTAAAGATTTTATTTATTTATTCATGAGAGACAGAGAGAAAGAGAGAGAGGCAGAGGGAGAAGCAGGCTCCCAAGGAGCAGGGAGCCCGATGCGGGACTCGATCCCAGGACCCTGGGATCATGACCTGAGCCGAAGGCAGACGCTTAACCATCTGAGCCACCCAGGCGCCCCCAGTATTCTATTTTTAATTTTGGTGTCCATGTATTATTCATTGCTAGTAAGTAAAAATACAACTGAGTTTTGTATGTTGACCTTATGTCCTTTGACCTTGCTGAACTCACTAAGTAGTTTAATAAATTTCTTTGATTTTTCTGAATAGATGATCCTGTCATCTGCAAATGGGGACAATTTTACTTCTTTTTTCTTTCTGATTTATATACCTTTTCTTCCCTTTACTTGCCTTACTCACTGTACTAGCTAACACTTTCAGAACTATGCTGAATAGAAGTGATGGGAGCAGACATCCTTTCAGGGGAAAGCTTTCAGTCTTTCACCAATAAATAATGATATGGGCTGGAGGCTTTTCATAGATGTTCTTTATCAAGTGGGGAAAGTTCTTCTCTATGCCTAGTTTTCTGGTTTGAAGTCCTTTTATTTCAGAACTTGATAAATGTTGTACCACTTCCTTCTGGCCTTCATAGCTTCTGATGAGAAATCTGGTGTTATGTGAATTATTTTTCCCCTGGAGGTAAGGTGTCATTTCTTTTCCCTTTCTTCAAAGATTTCTTCTTTGTCTGCAGTTTTCAGAGTTTGATTATAATATGCTTAGGTGTGGTTTCTTTGGGTTTGTTTTCTTTGGCGTCTGCTCAGCTTCTTGAATTTGTAAGCTTCTATTTTCTTGACAAATTTGAACAATTTTCAGCCATTATTTCTTTGAATATTTTTTTAGCCATACCATCTTTCTCCTTTCCTTCTAAGATTCCTATGACAAGAATGTTAGAACTTATGTTAAACTTGATTTCAAGTCCATTAAGTTGTTCTGGTCTGTTTTCTCTCTGATATTCAGATTGGTTAATTTCTGTTGTTTTGTCTTTCAGTTCATTGCTTCTTTCCTCTGTCCTCTCCATTTTGCTGTTAAGCCTGTTTATTGAATTTTAGAATTTTAGTCATTTTTTAAAAATGCATTTGGACCTTCTTTATATCTTCTATTTCTTGACTGAGAATTTATATTATTTTAGTTTTATGCATATTCATAATTGTTGAGGCATTTTTGTTATGGATCCTTTAAAATTCTTATTAGGTAATTCTAACATCTGCGTCTTGTTGGCATTTGTCAATTGTTTTATCTCATTCTAGTTGAGAATTCTGTAATTTTTGTATGATGAGTGATTTATTGAATTCTGGACATTTTGGTTATTATGTTGTGAGGCTTTTGGTCATATTTAAGTTTGTGATATAGCAGGCATCCTCTGACACCACTCCATTGGAGAAAAAGGGATATCACCTCATTAGTGTATGGTGGGAGTAAAAGTCCAGGTTACCCATTTGATGTCCATTGATGACGGAGAGAGAGGATGTAGTCTTTGTTACTGTTGGGTGAGGATGGGGAGTTTGGGCTCTTTGGTATGCATCCACTAATACCATTCAGGTTGAGAATGGAAAGGTGCCTCATTACAGCTCCCAATGAGGCCTCCCTGATACTTGTCTGGGAGAGCAATTGCCTTGTTACTGTTCGGTATTGGCAAAAGACCTGACTCTTCACTAGGCCTCATCTGATACCAACTCAGCAGGAAAGGAGAGGGGTATCTTAGTACCTTTGGATCTGGGTAGAAGACCAGGTTTCCCATGTGGTCTCCACTGATCCCACAGGAGGGAATCTTGTTATCATTCAGTAAGGATGGAAGTCCCATCTTCTTTCTTAGCCTTCACTGACTCCTCCTGGCAGAGGAGTTGAGGTGATTTGTTACACCCAGGTGAGAGTAGACTCCTAGTCTAGACTCATTTTACTTTTGATAGCAGAGGTATGGATGAGGTCACAGTTTTTCTGTAGTTTTTGGCTTGAGTAGAGTTATTGTCTAATTTTAGAAAAAAAAAATAGTAAGATGCCTCTTTTCTGCATCTTTGGATGGACTGGGAAGGCTTTTCTTGGGAGCATATTTGTCTGTGCCTGTTGGTGTTTCCAGGTTGCTTGCTGGTTCAGTGCTCAGTTTAGAATATATGAGGCAAAAAGAAAACCCAGGGAAATCATTGCTCAAAAGTACCCATGCTTCCAGTTGCTGAAATATTTCTTTGGTTCTAATGTGCAAATTGGCTTGCTTTTGTGCTTTGTCTTCCCTAGGGGCTGAGGTTTTAGCATTCTCAGGTTTTCTAGGTCAATTGCCATTTTTCTATTTGCTTTTCAGTTTTTCAGAATTTTCTGTTTAGCATCTCTTCTCCCAATTACTTTGTCCTTATCAATTTATTTCTAAAAATAATCTTATTTTATTTTGTTTTTATTGTGAAGGATATGCATTTTATTTTTAAGAATCTATTTTAGAGTGTAATTCTTCAGAAGTATTTCCTTTGTTTGAGGTTTTTATTTAAAATATTTTAGATCTACTCTCTCTGTGTCAGTGGTTCCATAGCATTATATTACTCAAAGATCATTAGGAGGTAGGAACCATATGAATTACTTTATTGTAAGGAATTCAGTATAGAGAATTGTTGATTAAATGTTTAGAACTGAAAAAAAAATGATATTTCCATCATGGTATGGAAATAGTAATTGCAAATGTATCTATCATTCCTAGATTTAGGAGAAGAAAGGAAAGGAGATGGAATTAGAACTTAAATGATTACAGAAATAACTATGTAAAGCTGAAATCCTGGCCTGAGAATTGGAGGTGCTTGTCAGATGGTGCTGATGTCTCTAAGCTCAGAGAAGAGGTCTGGGAGGCTAGGACTCTGTCTTTTGAAGAGGGAAGTGATGACTGGCTCTTTCTGGGGTCTCTGAAAGCACATAATAAGGTAGATCTGCAAGTATTGATCTTTTGGCTTAAATATTGATGTCAGCAGGTTGGGTCTGAGGACCCAGAAAGGGGGTCCCACAGGAGCAGCCAAGAGGGTCCTTGGCTTCAACAGAATCGACATAAAACATGACCAGAAGGAAGTGAGAGCAGAGTTTATTGAAGATATAGAGAAAGCAGATAGAGAACGGAGGTCTGGGAGACTAGGAAAGAAATGGAGCGTGAGTCTCATCTTTGTTCAGGGTTTGGGATTTTTATTTAGGATTGTGGTCTGGTGTACATGTCCTCTCAGGCATCCCAGAACTGGTTAGAACAAAGATGAAGGCCCTGATGTTATTCCTTGAACCCAGAGAGTCTTGGCATTGAGATGTCTAGTGCTGGTGGTCTGGAATATGCATATGATAGCTTTGTCTGGTCATTCTCATCTGGTCCTTTCTTAGTTGTTATCTGTCTTTTTTTTTTTTTTTTAAGATTTTATTTATTTATTTGACAGAGAGAGACACAGCGAGAGAGGGAACACAAGCAAGGGGGAGTGGGAGAGGGAGAAGCAGGCTTTCCGTGGAGCAGGGAGCCCGATGTGGGACTCGATCCCAGGACACTGGGACCATGGCCTGAGCCGAAGGCCGATGCTTAACAACTAAGCCAACCAGGCACCCTAGTTGTTATCTGTCTTAAAGAAACCATTAACTCCTTGTCCTTTACAAGGATGACATACACTATTTGCATTCTGAAGCATGGGTAAAGTAGGGATGTAGCTCTTACTTTCTACTTTCATAGAATCCTTCAGTTTCCCTATTGCAATATCTTTTCTCTCATAAATATATTCTCTCAAATGTGTATTCCAACTCCAGACTTCCATAATTCCAGAACATTATCCAAATGTCTATATCATATCTTCACCTGGTAACAGGCATCTCATCTTAACATATCCAAAAAGAGCTCAGGACTTTCCATCTTGAAACCCATTTTTCCTGCAGTCTTTCCCACTTCTTCCTCTTTTTATTTTTTATTTTTTTGATAAGATTATTTATTTGTTTGAGAGAGACGGAGCAAGCACATGTGCTGGAGCTCGAGTGTGGGGGGAGGGGCAGAGGCAGAAGCAGCAGCAGACTCCCCACTGAGCAGAGAGCCTGACATGGGTCTCAATCCTAGGACCCTGGGATCAGGACCTGAGCCGAAGGCAGATGCTTAACTGACTGAACCACCCAGGTGCCCCTCTTTCCCACTTCAATTAATGATAGCCTTACTCTTATTCTCAAGCCAAAGACTTTGGAGCAGTCCTTGACTCTTCTTTCTCATCTTCCAGTCAATCAGCAAATCTTGAGAAATGTAATTAGGTTCCAGTGTCTTCTCATGACTCCACTTCTATTCCTCTCAGCTAAGCTATCAGCATATTTCAGTTACCTCCTATTAGGATTCCTGGTTTCTGCTCTAGTCCCTCTTCTGTCTATTCCTAAAGAAATAAATCAGCAGGCAGTGTAATCCCACTAAATTTTAAGTCAGAACATTTTACCGTACTGCTCAAAGTCTTCCATTGTTTTTTCATTTTACTCAGAGTAAAAGCCGAAGTCAGTAAGGGACCCACCAAGCCCTGTCGTGCAGCCCACTTGGAGTTGTCATGAACAACTCCAGAGGGTGTCATCCATACAGAATACAATGTGTCACATCATAAGCTCACTACCTCCTCCTTTTATGTCTTTGGATTTTCTTCCTACTATTTTCCTTTTCATTTATTCTATTCCAGTCCCCTTGGCCTATTTGCTATTATTCAAATGTGCCAAATATATCTCAGGCCATTGCCCTGTTGTTCTCGGTCTTCCCCCTCAGAGACAGGCTTCTCCTGTGCGTTCTACAGGTTTTTACTTAAAAGTATCACCTCAGTAATTCTTACTCTGGCCTATTGAAAAGTGAAACTTGTTCCTGTAGACACTATTTCTTTTCCCTGCTCTATTTTTCTTACAGCACTTAACACTATACAACACACTATATGTTAAATGTTACTTACTTTTTTTATTCTCTGCTTCCCCCCCACCAACTATAATGTCTCAAAGGGTTTTTGTTTAGTTTATACGTGGTGTACTCCATTACCTATGGATGAGCATTACACATAATGGGTGCTTAATACATTTTTGAACATATGACTATATGATATAGTAATCTCATTTTAGTATCACCATAACTTATGAAGATTTGACCTTAATATCAATGAAAAAGAATTTGACACTTTAAAGGTTGAGAAAAGAATGAAAATCTGTACTAAGTTGATTTAATGTGGTAAGGCATAGAAATTTACAAGACAGAAGTTAAATTTGAATTGAAAGTAATATATGTGTGTGACAGTAAATCTGTATCACATTGCCAAATTTGAATAATATTTAAAACTCTTATGGAAGATTGCTGTATCTACCATCCATCACAACTTAGAGCTATCATGGTTATTTAGTCAATGTGAATCCACTAAAACTGTTTCAATAAGAAAGCAAAAGTATTGCCCTATTGAAATGCTTTCTGGGAGACTAATTTTTGCATCTTAAAGTGTACTGCACACAATTTTGTGATGCATTAGTAAAGAAAAGAAATTAAGAAAGAAATGTATTGGGGGCCAAAAATATATATGCCACTGGAAAATTGAACATATTGACAAAACTATGGTTTGGCATTGACTTTAATTTTTGTTCTTTAAGGATTACTAATAGCAAGAAGTGAAAAGTCGCATTGCTCGCCTTTGACAAAGACACACATTTAAATAGAATGATAAAATGCAATGCAAACTTCAAGGTGAACTTTAGAATTACAGGATGTTACCATGAATTGATGCGCCAAGCTTGTTAGTATTCCCAGCCTAATCTCTACATAAACAATGTTACCTCTTGTCTTGTGATTCTGGAATTATTTAATTGAAAATGTTTGGGCTATCTGTCTTGAATGGATTATAAAAAGTAAAGGAAACAATGACCTATAGAATGCATTATCGTTTTCCTGTTGATAGAATCAAGCATATAAAACAGCCCAAAGCAGAAGATATATAAAAATTCATCTTTTGGGGTCAGAAATAGGGAAACATATAATAAGCTCTACAGTGTGTTCAGGACATCACGGACAAGGCATCCAACATGCTTAGGTGTGGCACTATTACAGGACTTGTGCTAGCAGTTTATGTCAAGCAAAAAATTAACACTGGAAAATAAATTCCTCTTTCAAAGACACTATCTTTGTAACTGCGCTCATTGTGTAACTTGTATTTCTTAAACTTTTATTCATTTGATAAGGTTAATTTAATCAGAGTGGAATCTGCCAGAAATAAATGTGTAATAACTGAAAAATGAGATTATTCATATTTGGGGGAAAGTAGGAAAATGGGTAAAATTACTGCTGAGAGGGTCAGTTAGCCTCAGTGAATGTCCTTTTTTACAGTGCTGTTTGCAGATGTGGGTAGTAATGAGTATGCTAAACATGTCAGTTTTCACTGGCCTGGCTTAAATATCACAATGTGAGAGCTTTACCTCGTTAAGATAGAGATGCTGCAGCACTTAGGAGAATCAGGGGTTTCATCTGACAGTAGAAAAGGCGCAGTCTGCTTGTCTTTCTCACGTTTGTAAGAGGCTTTAGAAAAGGGTTTGGCAGGGCCAAAGAGAGGGAAAAAATCCTTTGACTGCAGACACCTTTTCTTTTTCGGTTTTGTGATGAATGGTACACTGTTGCACATGGTTGCTTCTCAAATGTATTAGCATTAGGTGTTGATAATCAGTAGAAGTTCTGTATCCTAGCATCTTTTAAAAATTCATATTCAATTTAATAGATAAAATTAGTCTTTTTCTTCAGTTTTTAGTTCGGCTTATTTTTTTTTTAGTAGCAGTAGTTTAAGTCCCACAATAAGAGTCTCTATTTTTCTGTTAATTGATTTTTATATTTCACATTTTAGATAGAGAAACACATATAGTTCTTCCTCTCTAGGCCATACAGTCCTGCCTATGACTTTTTGTGAGGAGCTAGAAGCGGGAGTGGATGAAGATTACAACTGGGGTAGAGAAACCAATTGGGAGATGGTGTTGGGGGTTAAGGGTGGAGGAGGAGTTAAGTGCCAGGGAAGGTGGCAAGGGGCAGGGAGAACCTGAAAATCAAAAAGGATGAACCCATGATTCAGTCTATCATGGGAATAGAGGTGATTCTAGAGTAGTAGTCATGAAATAAAAGTGAGTCAAATCCAGGGCCCCATCCAGACATTGCAACAGTCTACAGGGAGATTGGTAAAGGATGTGTACTGTAAATGTACTTGGTAGTTCTTAGCTGTTTCATGAGCAGACCTGGAGAGCCTTAAAGATACCCCATGTCTTCCTGACATCAGCTAGTGAAGTAACTGGGACTCTAGCACCACCTTCCAAGTCCCCCATCCATGCTGCTCCCTGTGTGTGTGTGGGGGGGGGGGGGTCAGGTCCCTTTTGTGTTTTTCTGGGTCATAGGTGTTATCCGTATGACCACTTGGAGGTTTTTTATTAGCAGAAGCTGCTTCACATTCATTCTCTCAATATCTGCTGCTTCTGTCCAGTTCCCTCAGCTACGTCTCCAGCTACCGTGCCTCCTCTCCGTCCTTCCTGAGGCAGAGGAAGTTTATACTCTGACTTGTCATAATGACTAGAAGTTCTTGCAAGGATTGCCTGGTTCTTGCGTTTCAGTGTCTTCTGACTCCTCTTGGACCTATATTCTAAAGTCTATATTTAAGAATCAGTTTGATTGGGGCACCTGAGTGGCTCAGATGGTTAAGTGTCTGCCTTCGGCTCAGGTCATGATCCCAGGGTCCTGGGATCGAGTCCCGCATCGGGCTCCCTGCTAGGCGGGGAGCCTGCTTCTCTCTCTGCCTCTCTCTCTCTCTTTGACTCTAATGAATAAATAAATAAAACATTAAAAAAAAAAAAGAATCAGTTTGATACATTACTTAAAAATCCTATGTGGTTTCGGGCGCCTGGGTGGCTCAGTTGGTTAAGCGACTGCCTTTGGCTCAGGTCATGATCCTGGAGTCCCGGGATCGAGTCCCACGTTGGGCTCCCTGCTCAGCAGGGAGTCTGCCTCTCTCTCTGACCCTCCTCCCTCTCATGCTCTCTATCTCATTCTCTCTCTCAAATAAATAAATAAAATCTTTAAAAAAAAATCCTATGTGGTTTCTGTAGAAATTTCTTGGCTAAAACTAGGATGAGTGAAGTGATGCTAATCAAGATAGATAACATTTCAGAAATAAAACATTGATACACAAAGCACCAAATAACAAAATATCAACATTGTTCATGAACACCCCGTCAGGAATATGCCAAGTGTCAATGCCAAGCCTTATTGGAAGCAGAAGCAAAATGGAAAATCAAGACTGATCTTATCTTTTATTCTTTTTTGAAAATTTTTATACTTAGCTATAATAATGAGTGACTTTTTGCATTAATTTTGATTTTTAAAAAATGTTACATTAAAATATTATTTATTTTGATTACTGAGGGGTTTTTTGGTATCTTTTTAAAGTCTGTACCCTTATCAAGGTTCTCACATGCCTTATTGCCCTCACTCTGGTGTTGGCCCTGGGAGTTACAGTACATTTATAATTTTATTTAGGGAAAATTAATAACTTTTGTGCTTTTGAGTTCCTCAGTCATGAATGTGGTGTTTATTCAGGGCTTTTTGTATGCCCCGTATTTATTGTGGGGCATATTTCTTCCATGAAGGTCCTGCATAATTTGAAAAATTATTCCTAGTACTTTATGACATTATTCTTTTAAATGGTTTTTATGTTTTTGTTATATTTAAAAATGGTTATGTTTACTGCTCATGCCTGTATCTATGCATCTTTTCCTTCTTTTTCTCAATAATGCATATTGATGACTTCTATGTGTCAGACATTGTTCTAAGTTCTTTATATTAGGAGTAAACAAAACTAGTGAGGGAAGACAAGAAATAATCAGATAAGTCAATACAAAGAAAAGGTCAAGCAATAGAAAGGGTTATGAAAAAACTAAAATAGGCTGGATTGACAGAAAATGACTAAGGGTGGGGTAAGACTGGGCTGTTGGAGTAAGTTACATACACTCTGAGACTGAATGTCAAGGACACACATATTTGAAGACCTAAGAAACATGAGATAAGCTCCAGAGAACAACTGAATAATATCAGGATGGAAATTAGACATCCCGGCCCTTTACTTCTTTAGATCTACTGCCTTCTCTAGAACCTGAAAGTGCTTTCTAATTCTGTTTTTTCCTCATTTTACTTATTCATTATTCAATAAGCCAAAAATATTTATTGACACTTTACTATGCACCCTTCTCATTTTTAGCACTAAAGCATCTCTGAAAATTAAATTATTGATATACTAACAATGAAGAATTTTTAAAAATATTATTGTTATTGCACCTTAAGATGCAATATTTAGGTATAAGTCTTATGGCATATGTTCAAGATCTGTATGCTGAGAGCAAGAAAATACTGATGAAAGAAATCAAAGACAGATATGCCATATTCATGGACTGGAAGACCCAATTTGGTTCAGATCTTAATTCTTCCTAACTTGATATACAGAGTCGATACAATGACATTCAAAATCTCTGCAGTACTTTTTATATAAAATTAACAAGCTGATTCTAGGATTGATATGGAAAGACAAAAACACTAGAATAGACAAACAATTTTGGAAAAAAAAAAAGACCAAAATTTGAAGACACAAAAAGATGCTCAACATTGTTATTAGAGAAATACAGATTATAGCTACAATAAGATCTCACTATGCATTTATTAGAATAGCGAAGATTAAAAACAAAACAACTGACAATATTAGGTCTTGATGAGGATGTGGAATGGAACAACTTTCAAACATTGCTGGTGAGAATATAAAATGATATAACCATTTTTGAAAACAGTTGGGGAGTTTCTTATATAGTTTAACATACCCTTACTATACGATTCAGGAATTCCATTCCTGAGCACACGGACAAAAACATATTTGTGAATGTTTATAACAGTTATTCTCATAATTGCTCCAAACTGGAAACAACCCAAATGTTCTTTAACTGGAGACTAATTAAACAAACTGTGGTATATCCATACGATAGAATATTTCTTCAGCAATAAAAAGGAACAAACTACACAAAACAAAATAGATGAATCTCAACATCATTATACTAAGGGAAAGAAGCCAGATTCAGATGGCTACATACTGTATGATTCCACTTATATAACAACGTTCTGGAAAAAGTAAAACTGTAGGAACAGAAAACGTTTTCAGTGGCTGCTTGGGGCTGAGGATGAGGGTGGGATTTATTACAATGAAAAGGGGGAGCATATATTTTTGGAGTGAAGAAACTGTTCTTTATCTTGATTGTAGTGCTGGTTACAAGACTGTAGATGTTTGTCAATCTTTAAGGATCAATTTTCCAATATGTAAATTATGCCTTAATTTAACACAAGAAAGAAAAACAAATTATAGAGATACTAAAACATAGGGTTTTGTGTGTGTGTGTGTTTGTAATTTTTCTACCAACTCAGCATACTAAATTTGGTGATCTATCTGTCAAACTTCATTAAAGTTTTGTCATTCATTCATTCATTTATTGCTGTCTGAAATCTAAAGGAATGGAAGTCAGTGGTTTAGCACAGTGCATCCCAAAATGTAGTTTCTAGACTAGCATCAGCATCACCTGGGAACTGGATAGAAATGCAAATTCTCCAGTTGTACCCACAGAATCACAAACTTCGATGGTGGGGCTCAGCAATCTGAGCAAGTCTTCCAGGTGACTCTGATGCACACTAATGTTTGAGATCCAACATCACTGTTTGCTTTATTTGGAATCACTGTAGTATGGCTTTAAGAGTAAAACAACCATATTTTTGAATTCTGGATCTGGATCTTTCATTGTGTGAGGTATTTCATCTTTCAATGTTTGATTTTTCTCATCTCTAAAATGGGGATTTTACTATCCCCCTCCTAACATTGTAATGCTTAAATAGAATAATGTCAGTAAAGTCCTTATCACAGAGTCTGACACGTAGCAAAAGTTCAATGAAGGGTAATTAGCTTTAAATATCACCTGACTCGGGGCGCCTGGGTGGCTCAGTTGTTAAGCATCTGCCTTTGGCTCAGGTCATGATCCCAGGGTCCTGGGATCGAGCCCCACATCGGGCTCCCTGCTCAGCGGGAAGCCTGCTTTTCCCCCTCCCACTCCCCCTGCTTGTGTTCCCTCTCTCACTGTGTATCTCTCTGTCAAATAAATAAATAAAATCGTTAAAAATAAATAAATAAATAAATATCACCTGACTCACAGTCTTGAATTTTTCTTTTTTTTTGATGTATACACAATGAAATTCATCTTAAGCACACATTTCAAACTGCTGTCTAGCTATTGCCATTGCATTTATTTAGGCAAGGGACTCCATGGTCCTAATTGGGTATTTTCCTTTTCCTTAGTGTTTTCCCATGTACTTTACATGTTTATTCTTGCTTTTTCTTAGACAAAACATTACTTGAAGAGAGAGACTGTCTGGCACTTTGGAGGCAGAATACATTTCCATTTTGCAGAGAGAGTGCCTTTGCATATTTATATTTTAGTCAGTCGTTGCTTGGGTATTTGCAAAAATTGAATTAAAAATTAATTAAAATGAAAAATTAATTGGTTAACCTAAGGCAGAATATTCAGTAGCAGATATGAATATCAAGCCTTCTTCTCCTGATTCACAATCTATTTCCATAATCATGTTACAAGCTTAACATGTAGTATGTACATATGAACATACTTGTGTGTTGAGGGGAGGAAAGTTGATTGAAGAAGAAAAGCGAGAACACAGGGAAGAATGTGTACCCATCAGAGATGAACAGGTAACCTTTTAAAAAGTGCTATGTCTCGATTTCTAAAATATAGGGAATTAATAATTTTGTACCAGTTTATCAAGTTGGAACCACTGATTTCCAGGAAAACTTATTGTCTTTTTTCAAGAGTTAGAGTTGAAAGGTACTTTGTATTATCCTTTATTTTCTGTTTCCCACAGGTGGCAAGTGCTTGCTTAATTATTCATGTGGCTCAGGAATGCAACTGCTTTTCGAATAGGAGGGTCCTGCCAGGATATGTCACCATGTCCCTTTCACTCAGTATTCTGGAGATTTATTCCCTTTCCCTTAATTGGGAAAGTATTGAGAATGGCAAATTTATTTCCTTTTTGAGCATGTTCACTTGTATATCTGATTCAGTTGAATTTGAAAATGAATGCATCTTTTGCATTGATGACTTTAGATTCCACTTTGACTTGCTCCACCTTGCATGGAAACTGCTATAATGCTATTGTCGTCGTCGTCGTAATAATAATAATAATAATAATAATAATAATAATAATAATAATAATAATATGGGGTCCTACTTGACAATAGTATTATGAAACGAAGTGTAAGTCTTGAAAAGAGAATTTAGTTAGGGGGTGGTTGAATCGTCCTCAGCAGTGGACAGACACAAAGAAGCAATTTCTCTTGCAGATGGCTTAATACCACTTGGGCATTTGTTTTTTTCCTTCTCTACTATGGGGAAGGAATATATTAAAAAAGAGGTTTCTCTAAACCTCTTGATGAATATTTAGGGTAATTTGTCTGATAAATAAATTTCTCATTTCTATTTCACTAAGATTTGCAATGCTTTATCATCATTGAAGATCTTCCAATTGTCTCGGGACCAGTTTTGGGAAACTTCTTGTACACTCGAGAGCTTTATAAGAAAATGTATTCTTCCATTTGATAGTATGGCAACCAAGGAGGAGAGCTGCTCAGATCTCTTAAGAGAGACGTTGTTCCAGTACAGAGCGCTGGGAGTTGACAACTTTCCTCCGCAGTGCCTTTGCGATCATCCTGGGCTTCTGTTCTGGTTGAGGGCATACCCCTTCCAAGCGGTCTATGCCACTGACTGAGCATGGCAGGACTACCAGAGCCTGGCCATTTCTATTCAACATGAGATGAGACTCTTCTAAAGCACAGTTTTGGCTTCAGAGTTTTCCACTGGGTTGGCTAAGGCTCAGGCTGATCTGTTTGATAGTCTGAGGTTCTCTCTGCCTAATCCTGCTTTGTTTAATCTTTCCAAGGTGTTGCCTCCCCATAAACCACTTGTGCTTCTAATTTCTCATCTTTAGCTTCTGCTTCTAGAAGCAGATCAACTGACACAGGAATGATTGCTGTAAAAATTCAAACAAGATGACAGTTTTTACATTAAAGAATAAAATTCTCTTTCACCAACACCTTTTCCATATTTCACTGTTCTTCCCTAATCTGCCCTTACATGCATAGTTATTTTACACAAGTAGGATCTTGGGGTCAAGTGTAGAGGTTAAGAGCACCAACTGAGAACTGACTGCTGGATTATCAGCCCTCATTCACAGGTTATAAGCTGTGTGACTGGGATATGCCTCAGCTTCCTCATTTGCAAATGTGTAAAGTAATAGTGCTGCTTCACGTCAATATTAGCAAGAAGAAGTGAATTATTATACGTAAAGCATTTAGATTGCCACAAATCAGTGCTTTATGAGTTTGCTCTTTGTAGTTATAGCAGTAGCACGGCATTGAACCTTGCTTTCCACACTTAGAAATGTACTGGGCTATCTTCCTGTTTTCCCATCTTCCTCATCTACTTTCTTTTGTCAGAAACAGGTACTTTTCTTAGGAGAGTAATGATTTTTGTTTGCTTTTGAAAAGCAACTTTATTGAGATATAACTGACACTTAATAAACTATACTTATTTAAAGTATACAATTTGGTGAGTTCTGATACATGTACACACTTGTGAAGCATCACCACCATCAAGATGGTGAATATCTCCTTTCTCCTCAATGCCTCCTCATGCCCCCTTGTAATCCTTTGCTCCCACTCTTCCATCATGCCCTTCCCAGGCAATGACTGATCTGCTTTCAGTCATTATATTTTGCATTTTCTAGACTTTATAGACTCATAAAATGTGTACTATATTTTGCTTATATATGATACAGGGTATGGACCAAAGTTCATATTTTTGCCTGTGGATGTCTATTATCCCACCACTACTTGTTGAATAGACACATTTTCTCTACTAAGTTGCCTTTGTCCTTGTGTTAAAGTTTATGCCAATATCACTTGTCTTGGTTACTTGATTACCGTAGCTGTGTACTAAGTCTTGAAATCAAAATGTGTTCACTCTCTAATTTTGTTCTCCTTTTACAAAGTTGTTTTATCTGGGATGACTTTAAGGATAGGTGACAAGGGAAAAATTTTTTTACTGCATTGTTTCTTGAAGAGAGTTATTTTAATTAAAATGTCACCTTTGTTTTAAGATTTTATTTATTTGATGGAGAGAGAGCACAAGCAGGGGGAGTGGCAGGCAGAGGGAGAGGGAGAGGCAGGCTCCCCGAGGAGCAGGGAACCCAATGTGGGGCTCTATCCCAGGACCCTGGGATCATGACCTGAGCTGAAGGCAGTCACTTAACCAACTGAACCACCCAGGTGCCTAAAATGTCACTTTTATAACAGACACCTAACCAGAGAGGCTATGTAGATGGCAAATAAGCATACTAAAAGATGCTCTATATCATATGTCATCAGGGAAACACAAATTAAAATGAGATACTACTACATACCAGTTAGAATGGCCAAATTCCAGAACACTGCAATGTGGAGCAACAGGGATGCACACTTGCTGCTGGTGGGAATGAAAAATAGTACAGCCACTTGGGAAGACAGTTTGGTGGTTTTTTGTTTTTATAAAACTAAACATATTCTTTTTTAAATTTATAAATATATATATAACAAATATATATAATTAATTTATTTGGTATGATTTAGTATATATAACATCAACTATAATAAAATATTATGCAAACTAAACATATTCTCATTATAAGATCCGGCAATGGTGTTCCTTGTTTATTTATACAAAGGAGTTAGAAACTTACGTCCACACAGAAACCTGCACATGTTAATAGTGTTAATGTTAATAGTGGCTTTTATTGGCGGGGGGACGCCTGGGTGGCTCAGTCGATTAAGTGACTGCCTTTGGCTCAGGTCATGATCCCAGAGTTGTGGCACTGAGTCCTGCATCAGGCTCCCTGTTCCCCGTGGTGGGGTGGGGAGGGGAGGGGAGCCTGCTTCTCCCTCTCCCTCTCTCTCTGCCTGCCGCTCCCCCAGCTTGTGCTCCTGTGCTCTCTCTGACAAATAAATAAATAAAATCTTAAAAAAGAAATAGTGGCTTTTTTAAAAAGAGGCGGGGGAGGGGCAGTGGGAAAAGGAGAAAGAGAATCTTAAGCCACCCAGGAGCCCCAGTAGTGTCTTTATTTATAATCGCCAAGACTTGCAAGCAATCACGATGTCCTTCAGTAGGTGAATGGATAAATAAACTTTGGTACATCCATACAGTGGAATATTATTCAGTGCTAAAAAGAAAACAGCTAGCTGGGGTGCCTGGGTGTTTGTCGGTTAAGCCTGACTCTTGGGTTCGGCTCAGGTCATGAAGTCATGGGTCATGAGATTGAGCCCCAGGTCAGGCTCTGTGCTCAGTGGGGATTCTGCTTGTTCCTCTGCCTCTCCCCCCACTTGTGTGCTCTTTTTCTCTGTCTCTATCTCTCAGATAAATCTTGTGGCTCAGTCAGTTAAGCATCTGACTTTAGCTCAGGTCATGATCTCGGTCCTGGGATCAAGCCCCGCGGTGGGCTCCCTGCTCAGCAGGGAGTCTGCTTGTCCCTCTGCTCTGCCCCCTGCTTGTATGCTCACTCGCTGTCTCTCTCTCTCTCCCTCTCTCAAATAAATAAAATCTTTAAAAAAATAAATCTTTTTAAGAAATAAAAAAAAACCCTCAGCTCTCAAGCCATGGAAAGACATGAAGGAAACTTAAGTGCATATTACTAAATGAAAGAAGCCAATCTGAAAAGGCTACATATTATATGATTTCAACTATATGACATTCTGGAAAAGGCAGAAAGTAGGAGACAGTAAAACAATTAGTGGTTGGCAGGGGTTAGGGAATGGAGAAGAGGGATGAATAGGCAGAGCACGGAGCATTTTTTTAGGGAAGTGAAAATACTCTGTATAATACTATGATAATGGATGTATGCCATTATACATTTGTCCAAAACCACAGACTGTATAACACCTGGGGTGAACCAGGAGGTAAACTGTGGACTTTGGGTAATTAGGATATGTCAGTGTAGGTTTATCATTTACAACAAATGTACCATTCTGGTTGGGGATGTTGGGGATGGGAAAGGCTACGTATGTGTGGGAACAGAGGGTATGTGGGAAATCTCTGTACCTTCCCCTCACTTTTGCTCTGAACCTAAAACTTCTCGAAAAGATAAAGTAAAAAAAAAAAAGTCACTTTCGCAGGGAACTTCATCTGGGTGTTGGCCACGGCATCACTGAGCAGAATTGCTTCGTTGCAGTGGCATTTGTGATGTGGCACGTACTTCTCTGGTCACCAGCCTGCAGAAAGCTCGTTGAGAGAATTTGTTGCCACATACAATGCATCCGGCCATCATCGACTCAGATCCTCTTAGCCTTCACGGGCACTGCTCGCTGCCATCTTCAGCACTTCTAACACAGCATGTTCCACCAAGTCTTCGACAGCTCGATTTGGCCATGCTGCTGCTTACACCTTCCCCTGTTGGGACGTCGTTCGCTCAGTTACTGACTGCGGCCGTTGCCCCAAAGCCAACTGCTTCAGGTAAAGATAACTCCAAGTGGGTTCCCAGGCAGAGTGTGGAGGACGTAAAGTTTTTCCAGAGCTTTGGTAATAGATGGGTGGAAGTGGGCGGGTGAGTCTGAAAGAAGGCGCTCCCAAGAATGTTAGAGTTCCTCCTGATGATGCAGTCCCTAAAAAAGCTGGCTGGAGGTGGCAGGGGCTGGCGACAGGGGCGCGGACACAGCTCTCGGCTTACTGGGAGAATGTTCTTCGGTCCATTTTCCCATACCGTTTAGGAAGAGGGGATCAAGGGTATTCTTAGAGGCTGGCCACTGGAATGTTTCAGGATAAGCTTGGCACTAGTCAGAGTCTCTGGATCAGCAGGGAAGGCTCAGAGTGGAGGATTGGTTACTTAAATGTGGGGATAAGAGGGTGAGAAACGAGCATAGATTATAGCAAAGGCACACGTATCCAGTGAAGGAGATTCATGGATTGACAAGGATTAAGACAGTCATTGGAACTCATATAGTTTGGTCAGGGAAAAGTATGCTTTATAAGTAAGGCAACCAACGGATCTTTTTATTTAACACCCTCAAAAACACATAATCATACTCAAATTGATTCTGCGAACACCTACTCCCAGATGGGAGCTGGGGGTACGGCGATTGAGAATATGTCTTGGACCTAGCCTCAAGGAGCTGGGTAACAGCTGGGGTGACTTCATGCCTCTCTTCCTTATGCAGCTGTGTGGAGCAACACAGGTGGGTTCGGAATCTCGAGTTCGCCAGGGGCCCATTACCAGAGCCGGCCTTTATTGGAGAGTTAGACAGGAAGCTCATTATGGAAAACTGCCAAGTGCTTTGAGGCCTCTTTTGCCTTCTTTCTCCTCCCTCCTTCCTCTAATGGCTTGCCTGGAAGTTGACAGAGCATAAAAGCTATCAAAAAGATGCTGCTTCATGTAGCTCTCAGGGAAAGCTCCTTTTTGTTTACTGTAATTGTTCCTTTTTTGTTTTTATACCATTAAGTACCTCTGACTTCCCAGCTTCAACCAGCCGCCAGTTTTCATTCTTCAGTAGGAAGAAAAGAATACAATAAATATGTAAATGAAGAGATAAATAGTAAACAAAAGTAAAACAGTAAAATGCTCAACACCTCAGTTAGAGATGTGAGTCGATTGGATCGATGGATCAGACTTGGACCTGCATTCCGTGTCTCAAATTTTGAAATAAGAGTTGTTTTATTTATCTCAGGGAATGAAACCTTTCAAGGGACTGTTCAAAAGCATCGGGTATATTAACAGTTGGCCGCTACATCCTACTGACAGCAGGTGATTCTGTAGCTGCAGTATGAACTGAAAGGCACTTCATCTGGCTGGGACATTTCACTCCTTCTGGTCCCCGAATTTCTCCAAATCCCATAAAACTCTCTTTGGCCTAACTGA
Source organism: Mirounga angustirostris (assembly GCF_029215605.1). Lineage (NCBI taxonomy): Eukaryota > Metazoa > Chordata > Mammalia > Carnivora > Phocidae > Mirounga > Mirounga angustirostris. The sequence goes on from NW_026991709.1 coordinate 55,289,386, forward strand.
ACACTTGAGGGAAAAACTGTAATTTTCTTTGAAAATTGTGATAAATAAATAAAGATAAATATTGTCATATGCAGTAGAAATCTTCTGGTATCGTTTGATTATCCTAAAAAGGTTCTCACTTCAGGCTTACGAAGGAGGTAGCGCGTCAGAGGGAGAAACTGAGCAATGGCTTGACCGAAGACATACACTAAGCCTTTGTTATGTGAAGAAAGGAGCCGTGCTCCACAGATTCCCGTCCCGAAGGCTTAGTTGTGCAATGCATGCGATCAGCAGGTGTGTCAAGGTGACTTTTTCCCACCATAATTCTTCAAGTGTGGTGTTATTGTCTCATTTTGCCAGTAAGGAAATTGGGGCTTAGAGCAATGAAATAACCTGCCCAAGATTCCTGTTCACGAAGGTGTGGAGAGAACTTCAGACCCATGACTGACAACCCTGAGCGCCCTGTCTTTCCCCCTGTATGCCTGGCTGTCTGCTACATTGCAGACACTGAATGGGACAGATGTGAGGTAAAGCCATTGTTGCTTTCCATGAAGGACTCTGTTGTGTGTTCCCTGGAACATTTTAAAATATCCATCGTTCAGATCAACACGGCCATGATAGTCACTGAATCTTTCAAGCAAGCAAGGCCATGGATTTCTAAGACAGTGTCTATATCCTCTTCATCCTTGTTTCTGAGGGCTAATGTATTCATAATATTTATTAGGTCAATCCAAACTCCACAAATAATGTAGAGGGAATATAAATAGATTCCATTGACACATATTCTTTCTACCTCAATTACTGGTAAATAAAATTTAAATATGGATAACCTAATATGATATTATGCTTAATATTTGATTTGTTTCTGTTTAGATTTCATATGAATATTTTAAAATCAAACTGCTGTAGAAATAAAATGTACATGATTTACTTTATATTTGAATTATCTATTCTTATGTATCATAATACATAATTGTCAGTTCACAGTTATGATAGTGTATTAAAAATAAAATAATTAGTAACTTTTCTTCTTTTTAGTTTTTTGGATATGCACCCTGGGTATTGAAGCAAGTTTTTCTGTTTTCTTATGGTTATAGTATGTTTTCCTCATTTGGTTTAGGATCTTGGTCAATCACAAATTTTCCCTATTGTAATTTCTCTCTCTCCAATATGAAAATAATAATAATAATTTGTCACCAATTAGAATGATTTCTGAGAATTGACTTTTTGGTTCTATATGTATAACAACAGCAACAAAAAGAAGGGAGAAAGTATGTCAAGTTTGTTTCCCCAAAAAATTAGGTATAATTGTTCATTGTTGGCAATTTATATTCTAAAGTATTAAAGGTAGAAAAGACTATGGAGGCCAAATGTCAAGTGTTCCAGTCCACTTTTTCCCTTTCTCTTAATGTAGAGTCTCCTTTTATCAAGTGTTCCTTCTTTCTCTTTCTTTCTCATTATCTGTATATGTATGTATGTAACTTCTGTAGTTAAAAAATAATTCAAACAGAAATCTAAGAATACATTGTTTACTATTGTGTTTTCTAGGATAATAATTATGAAGTTAAGTAATATATTTGACGTCTTACTCCATCTCATTCAAAGGACCTCAAAATTGTATGTATGCAAATCCACAACAATGGAAGGTCAAGTAATGGCATTTTTAACCACTCGGTTATGCATGCAGAATGATGTATTTATATTTTCTATATGCTTGCAATTTAGAAGAGTCAATGCTCAGTGTAAGGACATTCAAATTACAAAACACAAAGTCAATTTTTCATAAATTATATTCAATGCAGAATCATCAGATTCCTTTTGCCAGGTGAGGGGCAGTTCAGTATAGAGAAAAGTGCTTAGATACTATTTGTTGGCTATTTGACCTGATTTTCTCGCGTGGAAAATGGAACTAATAAAATCTGCATTCAGTCTTTTTTGTGAAGATTAAAAATAAGATGTTAAATTAACTAATACCTGTTAAGAGCTTGCAGTATGCTAAACACAGTGCAAGGCGGTTGACACAGTGTCTGACATAGAGTAGGCATGTGCTGAATGGGAGTCTTTATCAACAATTTAATAACTGTTTCCCTTATGATTAAATTGTTTATGACTTTTGGTTTGTTTGTTTTCAGCAGTGCACTGGTCCTAAAAAGTGAAGTCAGCCAGGTAATCTTTGTTTCTTCGGGGGTTTGACCTTGTAGCCTTGTGAAATTTACAGGTTAGTTTCAATTCTTGGCTAACTCTACTCTCTTCTAGAGAGAGTCATGAAATCCTATCCTCAGTCAAATCCCCATAGCCTAAAATAAATCACAGTGACCCTAAATGAAAGCCAAGCAGCCAAAACCAGCCCATGCCCTTCGGGGGATCTTAAATTTTGATATTTCAATTTTGTTTGTAAGAGAAGCTGTAAAAGTGTTTCCAGTGTATGAATATCCCTTTTCTTTCTTTTTTTTTTTTTTTTAAAGATTTATTTATTTATTTATTTGAGAGAGTGAGAATGAGAAAGAGAGGGAGTACATGAGAGGGTGAGGGTCAGAGGGAGAAGCAGGCTTCTCGCTGAGCAGGGAGCCCGATGCAGGACTTGATCCCGGGACTCTGGGATCATGACCTGAGCCGAAGGCAGTCGCTTAACCAACCGAGCCACCCAGGCACCCCGAATATCTCTTTTCTTAAGAAATCAGACATTGCATTTATGATTTAAAGAGTGCAAAAAGGAAGCAAGTTGGTCACAGCAATTGTAATGCATAGAGCTGATAAAGATGAATTCAGAGGGTACATCAGTGTCCTGATGATTTTAAACTAAGTACAAGATTGATTTAAGCTTTGTTTACAATGGTCTTTCTTTATCTACGGAACTTTATTAATTTTTTAAAGATTTTATTTATTAGAGAGAGCACGAGCAGGGGGAGGGGGTGGAGGGGCAGAGGGAGAGGGACAAGCAAACTCCGTGCTGAGTAGGGAGCCCAGCGCAGGGCTCGATCCCATGACCCTGAGATCACAACCTCAGCTGAAGTCAGACACTTAACCGCTTAACCTACTGAGCCACCCAGGCACCCCTATCTATGGCACTTTAAAGAAAACCATGAAAAGAAGGAAAATTATATCCTAGGTTATGATACCACAGTTGTTTATTCCTGGGAAGCAAAGACACGTACTCAGCTTACTGTGTTCCACAAACTTTGCTCGATGAAGCTGGGCAGGGCTGTGTGTACTGACAGTGATATTAGGCTCTAGGGACAAAAATGAGTCAAATGCATTCAGGAAACTTGCTGCGTTGTTAGGTCTTTACACTGCGCGGTTTGGGACATTGTGTCAAATAATGTCTCTCTAGCTAGAATCTCTTTGAGGACAGTGTATGTTTTATATTGTTGTATTCTCCCCAGCTTTCAGTGATCCTCACCAAGAACAAGCTCTCCGTGAATACTTGTTAACCAACAGTCTTCCTGTCTGACTGAAGACATGAAAGAAAACCTAATTTTCAGACGTCTTACGGCTTTCATTTTCTGTTTTCTAGCTTTCCTTTATTCATGGTTCAGGAAGAAAGCCATCTTGATGGAAAAGCTGCTTGTGAAGCTGCATTGGTGTAAGTCCCGCCAGCGTTACAGCTCTGCCCTCCGCACGCTGCCCGGGTCTCAGCCCGTCCTCACAGCCGGGTGTTCTGTAACTTGGAGCAGTTGAATTTGATGTCTTTCCGATTCCCTGACTATCCTTCTGTCCTGTGTGCTTGCTCCTAATTAACCAAAGGTGAAGGACCGCGGCAAGGCTGCCTCTTGTGTCAAATCCATTTATCTGTTCTTTCCCACACAACTTGCAAACTAGAGGATCCGGACAACTCCCAGTGAGTGTCTGTAGTGTAAGGGAAAAACGCTTCTCGGAGGTTGTGGTTGCGGTGTGGGCCCCTTACATTAGCATGTGTTTGTATGTTGCTTAGAAGCATGTGATCCGGAGTCAGCAGAACTGGGTTTGAGTTCTTTGCCATTTGCTATTTGTGTGACCACTGGTTAATGACTTATCTGCCCCTCCTACCTTTAATCTATTTTCTTGATTAAGAATCTTACACACAATGCTTAAGCTCTTTGACTCTTCAGTTTTCTTACCAACAACAAATTGAAAAGAGCAGCATCTATCATACAGATTTGTTTTAAATGAAATAATCCAAATAGAGTATTTACATCCTATTTGGTGCACAATTTGCCCTTCATAAATAAGTGTTTTCTGGTATTGCTTTGTTCCTCTTCTTTCCGTATCAACATTGAATTATAGGGCGCCTGGGTGGCTCAGTTGGTTAAGCGACTGCCTTCGGCTCAGGTCATGATCCTGGAGTCCCGGGATCGAGTCCCACATCGGGCTCCCTGCTCGGCAGGGAGTCTGCTTCTCCCTCTGACCCTCCCCCCCTCATGCTCTCTCTATCTCATTCTCTCTCTCAAATAAATAAATAAAATCTTTAAAACAAACAAACAAACAAAAACATTGAATTATAATCCATTGTACAGCTCTTGATATGTCATCAGTATATAGACCATTTACAGCTCAGTATCAACTTCTCTGCCTCATTCACTGCAATAAGATCTGAAATTTATCTCCCTTCCTTTCTCCCTCTCCCTCCCCACCCCCTTTCTTATTAGTCTAGCTTTTGTAGGTCCTACAAATTTTAGGTTTAAGATAACCAGGGTCTCCATTTCCTTATTGTTTTGCCTTTATTTTTGTTCACTATTCATGGCGTCCTTAACTTTTGACTTTTTGAACTGGAAACTGTACCCTTGAACTTGATGAAAAGTAAATCTGCTATAATTCAGAAGCTGCCGTCTGTGGAAAGCTCCAGCAATGAATATAGAAACTCTACAGCCTTATAAATCAATAGAATTCACTTTTCTGTTCTAATTTGAAGTTATTTTGGGTAGGTCTTGATTGGAACAAAGTTTCTGATGTTTTGAATTGTTGAAAGAGACAATTTCTGCATTAAAAAAATCTGCTGATGCGAACACTCTTCCATTCCTACAGCATCTTCCTCAGAGGCAAGTTGAGTCAGGGACAGTGGTATGCACCAAGACCACTCTTTTTTTAGGGCCATCGTGAGAGTAGCCCTGTAAGGAAACCAGTCTGAGTTTGGGTGCCAAATCACTAGAGCTTGAGAGAGATTCATTGGAGAGATCATGAGAATGCCTGCTGCCCAACTCCTAGGAACCTTGTGGCGGGAGGAGATAGAGATTATGAGCCACCTTCTTCGTTGAGGGTAGGAGCCATTGGTCCCTCCTTGCTTATCGTCAGGCGACGACTGAGAATCACCCACAGCCATTGACTGGACAATCCTGTGTGCCACCCACAATTACTTAATTATGTGAAAAATGAATGATTGGATCTAATAATTAGTAATTCATTAATTATCAGATCTAACAATGACTAATTAATAGATCTAATGACAATTGATGAGATCTTAATAAATCAAATTAAATTGGATAGGAGATAGAGAACATGTGAGTAAAGTGGGGAAGTAATACAAGATGCACTGAAAGCCAGATACAAAGTTTTAGCTTCCTGTGACAGGAGATCAGGAAGGTTCTTAAGTCAGAAAATTGCACCACAAAGGTAGCATTCGGGGATTATTGGTCCAACAGCAATAATTATTTAGCAAGAGATGGTGGGAGTGAAGGGAGCCTGTTGTTCTAGAGCCTGGACTGAAAATAACAATGGCAGAGATAGAATAAATACAGAAAGGAAATGATGGGCAGACACTGTGGTCCACTAGAATCCCAGAATAAAGGAGGGACTACAGCATGGTTCCTTTCTAGGTTCTAACAGGTGGGATTTAGCCAGCCCTGAGAATCCGACCAAAAAACCAGGTCAAATGAGCAGTGTCACTGCACTGGAAGGAAATCACTAAGGGAATATTTGGAAAGAGAGAGAAGGAAACCCAAAGATAGACTTCAACGTTGCTATGAGGTTGTTTTGTTTTGTTTTTAGGTTTCTGGAGTCAGGCAGACCTGGGCTTTAATCCCACTCCTATCTGTTATATTTTGTACTAGTTCCTACATTTCTTTGAGCTTTATTTTTCTTATCCATAAACTGGGGAGGGGATAATAACCGCAACGTAGGAGACGATTTGTAAGTAAATGTGTTATAGTAGATAAAGGTCTGGAGCACAGGGTTGGGCACGGTAAGCACCCAGTAAATGGAACCTGATAAAAATATTACATGTTCAGTCCCTTGTGGTTAGAAGTGAGTATTGGGGAATGTTGAAATTGGGAGTTGAAAGTCAGGAAATTTCCTCTCTTCCTCTATAAGGCCTGGACTTTAAAAATAATACTATCTGCTTTTTGAGTACAACATTTGAATTATTGTTTAGGTGAAAAGATTCTAGTTTTTACCCTGGACACAGATACTTTTAAAATCCCTTGGAGGTTGCCAGTGGACCCTGCAAGGGAAAGTAGTCCCTAATGATGAGCTAGTCATAAAATGCATCATTAATTTGTCCACTTTGATAGAGGTTATTTATTGAGATCAGTGTGGATTTCACTGTCTCTGAGTCACCACAGCCCTGATAGTGCTCTCTCCTTTAAAGGGAAGCCACAGCTTAATCATGCAATGAAGGATTTAAAATTACAACTCCTAAGACCTGACAAAATACTTTTCTGCCCCACCGACTGACATAAAATGCAAATAATAATTCTGCATTACTTCTCCAGGACATCGTATGGAATAACTAGTTAGTGAATGTCAAGAATGTCAAGAGTGTAAAAAATAATGATTAAACATAGAATAAATGCTAAAAATTATTGTTATTTATTTTTTGCCATCATGGCTTTATCTTATTTCAGTAGCCTGGACCTTCTTTTTCTACAGCTGCAAAATACATTTGGTAATTATAAGAATTAATCAAGCCCCAAACTGGATTATGGTAAGAATTAATCAAGCCACAAACTGGATTATGGTGGTGGCAGACATCCTTAATTACAGGCAATGGAAAGCGAAGGTCATTGCTGGTTTAAATCCAGCGTAGGTCAGTGCAAAGAAAAAGCCATTAACAGCTGAATGTGATTTTATGCTTTGAACAGAATAAATTGCTGCTTCAGCCCAATTTCTTAGTAAACAGGTGTCCCACATCTGAGCTAACAATCACAAAAAGGACCAACTGGCCCCTTCACTGGCAACCTCGATAAACAGAGGTTCTCAGTACTGGCTTCACATTAAGCTTACCTGAGGAGCTCTGGAAAGATAGATGCCCAGAATTAAATCAGCATCTCTAGGAATAGAACCCCGGCACCCGGCTTTTTTCTTTTCTTTCTAGCTCTCTCTCTCTCTCTTTTTTAATAATGCTCCAGGTAATTCCATTGTGCAGCCACATTTATACATCACTGCTCCATAGGAAGGAAAAGGACAAAAAACAATGTTTCTTCACAATAGCTTTGCGGTGAACCACAACCTATGTATGGTGAAGCGTTTATTTCAGTGATGCCCATATAATGTAAGGCCTGTAGATAAAAAATAGGCTAATAGACTTTAGTTTATTTGTTTACCTAGTTGATGGCTTTGGGGACTATTATGTTGCTTTAAAAAATGATCTGTAATCCCAACATCAGCCACCACTTGGATATCTGATGCTATAACCTGCCTGCAGACATGGATATTTGAGGCCTATAAAAGGTTTCTGAGGTTTCAATGCTCATATCTATTTATCACCCTGTTGATACACAATTTAGATCTTTGCCTGGGGATGGAAAAGTTTTTGCACTTATTAACTTCATATAAGAAACACAAATGCTTGATTTTTTACCTACCATCTTAAATCCAGGCCATGGAGCAAGATGTCTCTTAGTCCCTGCCCCCCTTCTGATTGGTGAGTGACAAAGAAGTGTGAGCTACAAGCAATCATACATGTGGAGTGTACTTGAAAAGGAAGCTAGCTAGCTAAACCCATGGAGATCACTTAGTATCTCATGTGCTCTAGAGCTCCCAGAAAGTTTCATCAGGTCAATAGTATCTTCTCTCTCCATTTTCTCCACAATGCTGTTATCTTCTATTCAGGAGACAGGCCACTGGCAAGGATGAGCCAAACGTAATGGCACTCTTTCATCACCTACATCCTAGAAGAGCTCTGTGTATGATCACCATGATTGCACACAGTGACCAAAGTTCAAGGGCCACTGAATTGCCACATCTAGGGAAGGCAATTCTGTACAACTAGCTTTATTCACTGGCCAGGAATCAGTTTTGGTATTATTATTTTTAAAGCAAACATCTTTTTTTTTCCAAAGATTTTATTTATTTGAGAGATTAAAAGATTGAGAGAGAGAGAGAGAACATGAGCAGTGGGGAGGGGCAGAGGGAGAGGGAGAAGCAGACTCCCCACTGAGCAGGGAGCCTGATGTAGGGCTCCATCCCAGGACCCTGAGATCATGACCTGAGCCAAAGGCAGACGCTCAACCAACTGAGCCACCTAGGAGCCCCGTAAAGCAAACATCTTATCTCCTCTCTAGACTGAAAACTTGCAGAGTTTTAGAATAAGAAGAAATTCAACTTCCCTATTTTTTGGATGAGAAAACTGAAGCCTATAATCACACAGCTAGTTGGTGGAAGATGCAGAATTCAAACTGAGGTCTCCTAACCCCCACCAGATGCTCTTTCTACCTCTTAAGTAACAGTGGCTTTAGGGATGATGACCCATGAGGCACCATAAGGACCTATGAGGACCCATGAGGAGCATTGCTCAGCGTTTGGGATGAGGCTGTGTCACTGTTCCTATGCTTTTGGGGGTGTCCCTTGTTTACATTAAAGTTTTGCAGTGAAAAAATTCTCTGTAAAATATCTGAACTCTTCAGAAAAATATGGGGGATGGTACAGTTGTGCAAGAAGCAAATCTAATGATCAGCATGTGGAATTGCAACACACTGTCCTTACTTGGGAGATACATTGGACAGAAATTTCTCTTCAATGAAACTATTGGTTTATTTCTAATATCCTTTAATATGTAAAATAACCTAAAAACCTTTAACACAATATGCCAACAGTGGTGTTTTTGCCTTCGTATTTCAGCTTCATAGTACTTTGAATTATGTACATATATTAAAAATGACACCAGAATAATGGAGGGGAAAGGCAAGCATCTATGTTGTCCCATTTTATTTATTTTTATTTTTATTTTTATTATTTTTTAAAGATTTTATTTATTTATTCATGAGAGACAGAGAGAGAGAGAGAGAGGCAGAGGGAGAAGCAGGCTCCCAAGGAGCAGGGAGCCCGATGTGGGACTCGATCCCAGGACCCTGGGATCATGACCTGAGCCGAAGGCAGACGCTTAACCATCTGAGCCACCCAGGTGCCCTATGTTGTCCCATTTTAAAAACATGAATTAAATCTGTATACGTTCAGTATTTCAGCAGTGCATCATCATTAAATTTTCTGATTTTATGCTTATGTCAAATTGCTTCCATAATGCTTAATTTCCCATATTACATCTGATGTTGGTTTTTAAAGAAATTGCAAATTACAACAGCTAGTTCAGTGGCTGATACAAGTAGATGGTCATACAGTACATTAAACTGTAATTGCCTTTCCCACAAGCCCTAATTAAAAAGTATTTTTTAAAAAAAAGGCAGCAAAGAAGGGACTGATAGAAAACCGTTTCTCATAACAAGTCCATGCCCTTTTGGGTCTTATGTACCAGTGTGGGAATACGAAAATAAACCAAATCATTTGAGGTCAGATGAATGATAACAAGCAAAATCCAGTAGGGCTTAAAGGGGTAGAATGGATAGTGGTTGCTTTTCAGATAGGTTGGTCAGAAAAGGACTCTCTGATAAAGTAACATTTGGCGGAGATATTAATAAAGGGACCAAGAGAGCTATGCTGCTGTCCGGTAAAAGAGTATGTTCAGTTTAATAGATAATAAATACTATTTCACTTTTTTAAACATTTTTTTAAAGATTTATTTTATTTTAGAGAGAGTGCGCACGTGCGAGTGTGGGAAGGGGCAGAGGGAGAGGGAAAGAACCTTCAAGCAGACTCCCCGCTGAGTGCGGAGCCCACCATGGGCTCCATCCCAGGACCCTGAGATCATGACCTGACCCAAAAATCAAGAATCAGACCCTTAACCGACTGAGCCATCCAGGTGCCCCTCACATTTTTAAACTATTTAAGAAGAAGCTTTCTAACTCGCACATTTATTGAGTTCTTTGTTGCGAGCGACAGAAAAGGGAGTTCGTAAAAGCATATTGGATAGTTCATTGGTGCCCAAAGAGGATTGGAAAACTTGGTGCAGACTCACACAGCCAAGAAAAAGCAGTCAGATGAAAACCACACAGCTGCTTTACCAAGAGCGAGAACCCCAGCAGCTGGCTCCTATGGGTTTTGAGCAGGGGACTTCAGCTATGCAGCAATTGTTTTAGCCCCCAGAAATCATTCTCTGGTTTCCACTTCTTCGTATCATTTCCTCTGGAGCCTAGGTCGTATCGTCCGGCCCTCACTTCAAGTCATGCAGGATGGTGAGTGGTTGGCATTTTCAGCTTTCGCGGTTGGGGAATTCCACAAACAGAAGGGGCTTTATTGCTGGTGGTCCTAAGGAATTACAAATTCTACTGTCGCAGGCATCTCATACAATTCAAGCATTCTTTAACAGTAATCATATTTTCTTATATTGTCCCTAGTTTCAAAATGGTTACTATCACTTTGGTATTTATAAAGATGACCTGCTTATTTAAAATACTTAAGCATCTACCGTACACCATTATATTTGCGTAAAGTGCACCACTTGTATGATCTAAGCAGAGTCTTAATGAGACAGAAATAGAATTTCACTTTAGCTAAAAGGATTAGATTACATATAACAATGGATATGTATAATTTACCCATCTGGAAATGGATTACTGCGTTGTTGCTGGACAAATCTGAGAAGATGTATTGGAAGAGATGCAGTTTGCATATGTAAATAGGTTGGGTGTACACAATGGGTTTCACTACCCTGTGAGAACATGTACAATACCATTACCATTACCATCTAAACCTCAATTGCTGCCGTCCCCAAACCATTTTGTGGGGCCTCAGTCTACTCCCAAAAGCCTCAGTAATGTCACATGTCTCCAGTGTGGTGGCATCACAGGTGTGCATGCACATTGCTGACATGTCTGGTTATCCTACCACGGCCTCGGACATTGGAGTCTTCTATGTACAAATACTTTCTTCTGTTTCCCTCAAAGCAGCACTGAATAAGCTTAGATAATATCTTTTATGAACATAATTGTGTTTCTCCCCTTATATCTTTTATGAACATAACTGTAAGTTTCTCCCCTTAACCCTTCTTTTACAAAAGTATAAAGCTAGTTAATCAGTTCAAGTAAGAGAAAAATACAATGTCTATGACTTTTTCTTAATCCGTTTTTTTTAAAGATTTTATTTATTTATTTATTTGAGAGAGAGAATGACAGAGAGAGAGAGAGAGAGCACATGAGATGGGGGAGGGTCAGAGGGAGAAGCAGGCCCCCCGCTGAGCAGGGAGCCCGATGCGGGACTCGATCCCGGGACTCCAGGATCATGACCTGAGCCGAAGGCAGTCGCTTAACCAACTGAGCCACCCAGGCGCCCTTTTTTATCCGTTTTTACCAACACTTCCCCCACGGGTCTTTGTCTTACTAGCATCATCACCATAAACAACAATAAAATGTCCCCTTTCTCCTTCACTAAAAAAAAAAAAATAAAGCAAAACAACCCTTCCTCATATCCACAGAAATATAAATTCATCTGCAGGTGACACTGGACAAAAAGCAATCCAACTTAGATTCAGTTTAGAAACTCTGATAGTCCCATGCTGATAAATAATGGAAAATGAAATTTACAATGATTAGCTGTACAAATTGGGTGTGTTTGGTTCAAACAATTACTTAGTTGTCTTTTGTTCTAGCTAATGTGGAAGCTCAGGTGTCCAAACCACCAAAACTCCCTGTTCCAGCAATTATTTTCAAATCCAAATTGGGAAGTAATGGGCTCTTGATTTAGTTAGTTATATAAAATCTATTAAAATGTGCCATTAACAATAGGAATGTAACAGCCTGGCTCAGTTCAAATCCAGAAACAGATCAATAAAGCAGAAAAGTCTGCTGTTTCCTAACTGAGCAGTTTTGCTTCACTATTTTTGAGCAGTTATATAGTAGGCTGGGGGAAAATGGGGTAACATTTTCACAACCATGTATATAGTTGAATACCTTGTATTTGTATGTGCAGATTCTATAAGGAGACCAAATTACATTTAAAAACATGTTTTTAAAAAGATTTTATTTATTTGCGAGGTAGAGAGCGAGAACATGAGCATTGAGGAGGGGCAGAGAGAGAGGGAGAGGCAGACTCCCCACTGAGCAGGGATCCTGACATGGGGCCAATCTCAGGACCCTAGGATCATGACCTGAGCTGAAGGCAGATGCTTAACCGACTGAGCCACCCAGGTGCATCTAAAAACACTTTTTAATTTTTCTTCATAACAACCTGTTACGGGAAAGAAATACACCAGCATTTTATAATAGAGGAGGTTGAGTTGCTAAGAGAGGGTGACAAAGTAAAAGGTGTCTAGACTACTTCTAGACTGTAAGTCTCTGGTCTAGAACTCTGCATATGGTCTCTAGGATACCGATGTAAATCAGGATCTCTGGTTACATACATTCCTATCCTTTGTATGTTTGCATTTTGATGATACATGTATGCACTTTTCATCTTTTGTTTCTTCTTTAATCCTTTGAAAACTGCTTTTCCTTGTCTAAACTCCTTATTCATATGAGTCTTGAATTTAGTATTTTGTTCAGCATGAAGGCATTTTGAGCTTTACAAGAACATGTATTCTTTTTTTTTTTTTTTTTAAGATTTTATTTATTTATTTGAGAGAGCGAGAATGAGAGAGAGTACATGGGGGGGGTCAGAGGGAGAAGCAGGCTCCCCACCGAGCAGGGAGCCCGATGCGGGACTCGATCCCAGGACTCCAGGATCATGACTTGAGCCGAAGGCAGTCGCTTAACCAACTGAGCCACCCAGGCGCCCAAGAACATGTATTCTTATAGTATGGAATTTAGTGTAACAGTTCTATCTTACATTTTGAGTAATCTCATTTTCAGCATATCTGTAAGAATGTTGTAAATCTATCCTTTAATATTGCTCTAAGAGAGTGTCCCATGCCAGCTTACTTGAAAATTTACTGTTTGCTTTGAACTAGAAGCACATTTTGTCCTTTATGCTCGGTGGAGGGTCATCAGTATATATTTCAAGCTCCATTTATAAAACTGAGCTGGTCTTAGTAGCTCTTAGTTTTTTCAGCTAATGAATATGATTTTGTCTTTCCCAAATAATTATACAAATGATACAGATTTAACAGGTTGTAAAGACACAAAATTTGCCTTTGAGACATGGCAGGTTTGTATTACTATCCTTTTCCCAGAAATTAATACTGCAAAAAGAGTAAAAACAAAACAGAACTTTTTTTTCTGTCTAGTATAAATTGCATGTCTCAGAGGAGATTATGGTGCTTTAAAGATCTGATACTATCACATTCCTGTGATATAAGTGGGAAAGTAATTTAATATTCTTTTGATTATCATCAACAAATACTGACGGTGATTTTATTAGACTGGGGATGTAGGAAGCAGAGATGTTTAAGATTGTATAAGCCTCAAAGCCACTTATATGCTGGAAGGAGTAGAGAAGACTTACTCACGCAAAGATAAAGAATAATGCAAAATAGATGCCAAGTATACTGAGTGGAACTCATGTTACAGAAGCACCTTCACTTATAAACATTCAAAGTAGGTAGATCATTGATATGAACTAAGCTATTGGCCAGGGCAAACCATGCCACCCCAGCATGCCAACAACAAATGGTGCTGATGGCCTCTGGCATAAGTCCGTTTGGCCTTACAAATAGATGGGATTTCAAATAGCCTCTTAAATCCTAATGATTGTAAGTATCTGTAAATGCCAAAATAATTCAGCAAAGGACACCAAAGACTGAAGTAGTTGGAAAATACGGGACTTCACATACACTTTAATGGAAGAGGTAGACATTTTAGTAGACAGCAGGAAAAGGAAATGAAGCAAGAAAGGAAACAGAAAGAAATGTGAATGGCCATTTGAGGAATACCAAGTAGACTTGGTAGGATTAAGTGCAGTGTTTCTTTAGATGTTTAATGTTAAATGCATAAACAGATTGAAGGCAGACTGAGAGTTTGAAAGTACAGGGTGAGATATATATATGAAGTGTTAAATGTATAAAGTCTGTTCCTGAGAGCAGGTTAATATCAGGGAAACCAGTTGGGGTAAGAAAGGAAGACAGCTACATTTACTAAGTATCTGTGTTGTGGTTATTGTGGTATGTGCTTAGCATTTGGTTCTTTATTTAACTTCAGAAACTACTGTCAGAATATAAGGACGTTATAAGCTCACTGAAAACGGTAGTCTGAATGGGAAAAGAAAGAAGTGAACAGTTTTTTTTAAGGACTTATTTATTTATTTGAGTGAGAGAGAGTGTGAGCCTGAATGGGGGAGAGGTAGGGGGAAAGAGAAAATCTCAAGTACACTCCACGTTGAGCGCGGAGTGAACGTGGGGCTCAATTTCACGATCCTGAGATCATGATCAGAGCCAATATCAAGAGTCAAAGGCTTATCCCACTGAGCCACCCAGGTGCCCCAAGAAAGGAACAGTTTTAAATTGAAAGGACTTGAAACCTGATTCTAAGGGGCAAAAAGGGGAGGGGTCAAGAATACCACAATCTTTGAACTGAGTTTGGAGGCACAAACATTTAGGGGTTGGGAGAAGGAAGGAAAATAGCAGAGATGACAGAGATAAAGAGCTTGAACTGAAGAAGGAGAATCAGGATATGCAGAGTTAGAGAAACCTATGGATAACACAGTTTTAATATTAAAGGGGAAACTTTCACCAAGGAGCCCTGTGTATAATTCAGGTACCCCAGCTTCCAGGACTGTCATTTATGCTGTTACTAATCTGGCTGCTGAGGTTTGAAATAAAGCCATGTTTCCTTTACCTACAAACTTCGTTCCTTGGGTAGAAAAAAGAATGGTAGATCATGATATTCTGTTTTGACAGATTCTCAGATTCTGATTTTTTCCTTTTAACTGTCAGAAAAAAAAATCATTGAATCATTACTATAGAAAAACAAAACATTCTCTTTTTTATTCTTATGTTAATCCCCATACATTACATCATTAGTTTTAGATGTAGTGTTCCATGATTCATTGTTTGTGCATAACACCCAGTGCTCCATGCAGAATGTGCCCTCCTCAATACCCACCACCAGGCTAACCCATCCTCCCACCCCCCTCCCCTCTAGAACCCTCAGTTTGTTTTTCAGAGTCCATCATCTCTCATGGTTTGTCTACCCCTCCGATTTCCCCCGCTTCATTCTTCCCCTCCCGCTACCTTCTTCTTCTTCTTCTTCTTTTTTTTCTTAACATATATTGCATTATTTGTTTCAGAGGTACAGATCTGAGATTCAACAGTCTTGCACAATTCACAGCGCTTACCAGAGCACACACCCTCCCCAGTGTCTATCACCCAGTCACCCCATCCCTCCCACCCCACCCCCACTCCAGCAACCCTCAGTTTGTTTCCTGCGATTAAGAATTCCTCATATCAGTGAGATCATATGATACATGTCTTTCTCTGTTTGACTTATTTCGCTCAGCATAATACCCTCCAGTTCCATCCACGTCATTGCAAATGGCAAGATCTCATTCTTTTTGATGGCTGCATAATATTCCATTGTATATATATACCACATCTTCTTTATCCATTCAACTGTCGATGGACATCTTGGCTCTTTCCACAGTTTGGCTGTTGTGGACATTGCTGCTGTAAACATCAGGCTGCACGTACCCTTTCGGATCCCTACTTTTGTATCTTTGGGGTAAATACCCAGTAGTGCAATTGCTGGATCATATGGTAGCTCTATTTTCAACTTTTTGAGGAACCTCCATACTGTTTTCCAGAGTGGCTGCACCAGCTTGCATTCCCACCAACAGTTCCCCTTTCTCCGCATCCCCGCCAACATCTGTCGTTTCCTGACTTGTTAATTTTAGCCATTCTGACTGGTGTGAGGTGGTATGTCATTGAGGTTTTGATTTGGATTTCCCTGATGCCGAGCGATATTGAGCACTTTTTCATGTGTCTGTTGGCCATTTGGATGTCTTCTTTGGAAAAATGTCTGTTCATGTCTTCTGCCCATTTCTTGATTGGATTCTTTGTTCTTTGGGTGTTGAGTTTGATGAGTTCTTTATAGATTTTGGATACTAGCCCTTTATCTGATATGTCATTTGCAAATATCTTCTCCCATTCTGTCGGTTGTCTTTTGGTTTTGTTGACTGTTTCCTTTGCTTTGCAAAAGCTTTTTATCTTGATGAAGTCCCAATAGTTCATTTTTGCCCTTGCTTCCCTTGCCTTTGGCGATGTTTCTAGGAAGAAGTTGCTTCGGCTGAGGTCGAAGAGGTTGCTGCCTGTGTTCTCTAGGATTTTGATGGACTCCTGTCTCACATTGAGGTCTTTCAACCATTTGAGTCTATTTTTGTGTGTGGTGTAAGGAAATGGTCCAGTTTCATTCTTCTGCATGTGGCTGTCCAATTTTCCCAACACCATTTGTTGAAGAGACTGTCTTTTTTCCATTGGACATTCTTTCCTGCTTGGTCAAAGATGAGTTGACCACAGAGTTGAGGGTTCATTTCTGGGCTCTCTATTCTGTTCCATTGATCTATGTGTCTGTTTTTGTGCCAGTACCATGCTGTCTTGATGATGACAGCTTTGTAATAGAGCTGGAAGTCCGGAATTGTGATGCCGCCGGCTTTGCTTTTCTTTTTCAACATTCCTCTGGCTGTGCGGGGTCTTTTCTGGTTCCATACAAATTTTAGGATTATTTGTTCTATTTCTTTGAAAAAAGTGGATGGTATTTTGATGGGGATTGCATTGAATGTGTAGATTGCTCTAGGTAGCATGGACATCTTCACAATATTTGTTCTTCCAATCCATGAGCATGGAACGTTTTTCCATTTCTTTGTGTCTTCCTCAATTTCTTTCATGAGTATTTTATAGTTTTCTGAGTACAGATCCTTTGCTCTTTGGTTAGATTTATTCCTAGGTATCTTATGGTATTGGGTGCAATTGTAAATGGGATCAACTCCTTAATTTCTCTTTCTTCTGTCTTGTTGTTGGTGTATAGGAATGCCACTGATTTCTGTGCATTCATTTTATATCCTGCCACTTTACTGAATTCCTGTATGAGTTCTAGCAGTTTTGGGGTGGAGTCTTTGGGGTTGTCCACATAAAGTATCATATCATCTGCAAAGAGTGAGAGTTTGACTTCTTCTTTGCCAATTTGGATGCCTTTGATTTCTTTTTGTTGTCTGATTGCTGTGGCTAGGACTTCCAATACTATGTTGAATAGCAGTGGTGATAGTGGACATCCCTGCCGCGTTCCTGACCTTAGGGGGAAAGCTCTCAGTTTTTCCCCATTGAGAATGATATTTGCTGTAGGTTTTTCATAGATGGCTTTTATGATATTGAGGTAGGTACCCTCTATGCCTATACTCTGAAGAGTTTTGATCAAGAAAGGATGCTGTACTTTGTCAAAAGCTTTTTCTGCATCTATTGAGAGGATCATATGATTCTTGTTCTTTCTTTTGTTAATGTATTGTATCACATTGATTGATTTGCAGATGTTGAACCAACCTTGCAGCCCAGGGATAAGTCCCACTTGGTCGTGGTGAATAATCCTTTTAATGTACTGTTGGATCCTATTGGCTAGGATTTTGGTGAGAATTTTTGCATCCATGTTCATCAGGGATATTGGTCTGTAATTCTCCTTTTTGATGGGGTCTTTTTCTGGTTTTGGGATCAAGGTAATGCTGGCCTCATAAAATGAGTTTGGAAGTTTTCCTTCCATTTCTATTTTTTGGAACAGTTTCAGAAGAATAGGTATTAATTCTTCTTGAAATGTTTGGTAGAATTCCCCTGGGAAGCCATCTGACCCTGGGCTTTTGTTTTTTGGGAGATTTTTGATGACTGCTTCAATTTCCTTAGTGGTTATAGGTCCTGGTTTAGTTTTGGTAGTTTATACATCTCTAGGAATGCATCCATCTCTTCCAGGTTATTTAATTTGCTGGCATAGAGTTGCTCATAATATGTTCTTATAATTGTTTGTATTTCTTTGGTGTTGGTTGTGATCTCTCCTCTTTCATTCATGATTTTGTTGATTTGGGTCATTTCTCTTTTCTTTTTGATAAGTCTGGCCAGGGGTTTATCAATCTTATTAATTCTTTCAAAGAACCAGCTCCTAGTTTCGTTGATCTGTTCTACTGTTCTCTTGGTTTCTATTTCATTGATTTCTGCTCTGATCTTTATAATTTCTCTTCTCCTGCTGGGTTTAGGCTTTATTTGCTGTTCTTTCTCCAGCTCCTTTAGGTGCAGGGTTAGGTTGTGTACTTGAGACCTTTCTTGTTTCTTGAGAAAGGTTTGTATTGGTATATATTTTCCTCTTAGGACTGCCTTTGCTGCATCCCAAAGATTTTGAATAGTTGTGTTTTCATTTTCATTGGTTTCCATGTATTTTTTAAATTCTTCTTTAATTTCCTGGTTGACCCATTCATTCTTCAGTAGGATGCTCTTTAGCCTCCATGTATTTGAGTTCTTTCCCACTTTCCTCTTGTGATTGAGCTCTAGTTTCAAAGCATTGTGGTCTGAAAATAGGCAGGGAATGATCCCAATCTTTTGGTACCGGTTGAGACCTGATTTATGACCTAGGATGTGATCTATTCTGGAGAATGTTCCATGGGCACTAGAGAAGAATGTGTATTCCATTGCTTTGGGATGGAATGTTCTGAATATGTCTGTGAAATCCATTTGGTCCAGTGTCATTTAAAGTCTTTATTTCCTTGTTGATCTTTTGCTTAGATGATCTGTCCATTTCAGTGAGGGGGGTGTTAAAGTCCCCCACTATTATTGTATTGTTGTTGATGTGTTTCTTTGCTTTTGTTATTAATTGGCTTATATAATTGGCTGCTCCCATGTTAGGGGCATAGATATTTACAATTGTTAGGTCTTCTTGTTGGATAGACCCTTTAAGTAGGATATAATGTCCTTCCTCATCTCTTATTACAGTCTTTGGCTTAAAATCTATTTTGTCTGATATAAGGATTGCCACCCCAGCTTTCTTTTGGTGTCCATTAGCATGGTAAATGGTTTTGCACCCCCTCACTTTCAATCTGGGAGTGTCTTTGGGTCTAAAATGAGTCTCTTGCAGACAGCATATCAATGGGTCTTGTTTTTTAATCCAGTCTGATAGCCTGTGTCTTTTGATTGGGGCATTTAGCCCATTTACATTTAGGGTAACTATTGAAAGTTAGGAATTTAGTGCCATTGTATTGCCTGTAAGGTGACTGTTACCGTATATTGTCTGTGTTCCTTTCTGGTCTATGTTGCTTTTAGGGTCTCTCTTTGCTTAGAGGACCCCTTTCAAGATTTCTTGTAGGGCTGGTTTTGTGTTTGCAAATTCCTTTAGTTTTTGTTTGTCCTGGAAGCTTTTTATCTCTCCTTCAATTTTCAATGACAGCCTAGCTGGATGTAGTATTCTTGGCTACACATTTTTCTCATTTAGTGCTCTGAATATATCCTGCCAGTCCTTTCTGGCCTGCCAGGTCTCTGTGGATAGGTCTGTTGCTGATCTAATGTTTCTACCATTGTAGGTTACATATCTCTTCTCCCGAGCTGCTTTCAGGATTTTCTCTTTGTCTATGAGACTCGTAAGTTTTACTATTAGATGTCAGGGTGTTGACCTATTTTTATTGATTTTGAGGGGGGTTCTCTGTGCCTCCTGGATTTTGATGCCTGTTTCCTTCCCCAAATTAGGGAAGTTCTCTGCTATAATTTGCTCCATTATACCTTCTGCCCTTCTCTCTCTTTTTCTTCTTCTGGGATCCCAATTATTCTAATGTTGTTTCATCTTATGGTATCGCTTATCTCTCGAATTCTGCCCTCGTGATCCAGTAGTTGTTTATCTCTCTTTTTCTCAGCTTCTTTATTTTCCATCATTTGGTCTTCTATATTACTGATTCTCTCTTCTGCCTCATTTATCCTAGCAGTTAGTGCCCCCATTTTTGGTTGCACCTCACTAATAGCCTTTTTGATTTCTACTTGGTTAGATTTTAGTTCTTTTACTTCTCCAGAAAGGGTTTGTCTAATAACTTCCATATTTTTTTCAAGCCCAGCTAGTATCTTTAAAGTGATGATTCTGAACTCTAGATCTGACATTGTACTAATGTCCATATTGAGTAGGTCCCTGGCAGTCGGTACTACCTCTTGTTCTTTTTGTTGAGGTGATTTTTTCCATCTTGTCATTTTGTGCAGAGGAGAATAGATTAATGAGAGAACAAAATGCTAGCAGAGTAACAACGTCCCCAGAAAATATACTCTAAACAAATCAGAAAAGACCTGAAGCAGTGGAAAAAGAAACGGAAAGAGAAAAAAGAAAAAGAAAAAAAGAAAAAGAAAAAGATAAAGATAAAAACAAACAAAAGCAAAACAAAACAACAACAACAACAAAAAAAACCAGAATGTGATCAAATATGATCAGGCTGGTATATAGATCAGTGCCACACACTAGATTTGGGGTGTATTTTGGTCTTTTAGAAGAAAGTGCCTCCCAAAATTTTAAAGAAAGAAAAACTTATATATGTACAGAAATAATGGTTGATATGATGAAGGGATGGAATATGACTGTAAAGATGGAAATTATAAAAAAAATTTATAAAAGGAATTGATAAGAAGTTGTTTGAAAAAAGAAAGAAGAGGATTTTAAAAAAGAAAAAAGAAAAAAAGGGAGAGAATGTGATCAGGCAGGGGAGTAGAAAAAACCATATACTAGAGATTTAGGGTATATTTTAATCTGTTAGAAGAAACTATCTCAAAATTTTAAAGAGAGAACAACTTATATATATATGCCGAAAATACAGGTAACTACTATGAAGGGATAGAATATGACTCTAAAAATGAAAAATAAAAATGTTTTTTAAAAAAAGGGATTTGTAAGATGTTGGTTGAAAAAGGGAAAAAGAAAAATTCGAAAAAAAGGAAAGACAGTTAAAAAAAAATTAACTTTGAAAGACTAAAGAATCATGGTAAAAAAGCCATGGATTTATGTGCCTTATTCCCCTAGCGCTGGAGTTCTGCTGTTCTCATTGATCGGTAAACTTGGTCTTGGCTGGCTGTTCTCGCTGATCTTCTGGGGAGGGGCCTGTTGTCGTGGTTTCCAAACGTCTTTGCTGGAGGCGGAACTGCCCCGCCCTTGCCCCCTCCCGGCTAAGTAATCTGCTCGGGTTTGCTCTCCGGGCTTTTGTTCCCTGCGAGCTTCCCGTACAGCTTTGGAGGCCGAGAGTGAAAATGGCAGCCTCCCAATCTCTGTGTGGGAGGAGCCGAGAACTCGGGGCTCCGCTCCTCAGTGAGCCCCCAGAGAAAAGCCGTCAGTCACTCCCGTCTCCCCGGTCTCCGGCCGCACTCCGTGCTCACCCGGCCTGTGACCGCGCGTTTCTCTCTCTGGCACCCGACCCCGTGTGGAGTCTCCAAACCCAGCAGATCCCTGCGGTGCACTCCCGCGCGGCTCCTCCCAGGGGAGGAAGGTGAGTCTCCCCGGATCTGCCGCTTGTTGGGTCCCTGCTGGAGGAGCAGGGGCCCGACTGTGCCGCGGATCCCAGTTTATGGCCACCCCGAGCTGAGAGCCCGCGCCTGGGCTCCGCCTCTGCAGCCGGCTTCCCTCCTGCAATACCTGGGAGCTCTGCCGCACTCAGGCACCCCCGGTCTTTCTGTGACCCCGAGGGTCCTGAGACCACACTGTCCTGGAGGGCTCCACCCCCCGCTTAGCCACCAGAGTGACGTCCCTCAGCGGAGCAGACTTTTAAAAGTTCTGATTTTGTGCTCCCTGGTTCTATCACTTGTCAGAAGCGGCCGACGGAGGCCCTCCCCCGCCGTCTATCCTCCCAAATATCGCCTCGGATTCACTTCTCTGCAAGTCCTACCTTCCAGAAAGTGGTCACTTTTCTGATGAGAGAGTTGTTGGTATTCTTTTCTTCAATCTCCTGTTGAGTTTGTAGGTGTTCAGAATGGTTTGATCCCTATCCAGCTGAATTCCTGAGAGGAGACGAAATCCAGGTCTCCTACTCCTCTGCCATCTTGCCGTCATAGGAACATTGTCTTTTTTTTAAAAGATTTTATTTATTTATTTGAGAGAGAGAATGAGAGAGAGAGAGAGCACATGAGAGGGGGGAGGGTCAGAGGGAGAAGCGGACTCCCTGCTGAGCAGGGAGCCTGATGCAGGACTCGATCCTGGGACCCCAGGATCGTGACCTGAGCTGAAGGCAGTCTCTTAACCAACTGAGCCACCCAGGCACCCAAAACATTAATAGTCTTAACCAAAATCTTCATTCGCATCACCTGCTGACACTCTTGCCAACAATCATTTTAAATTCTACACCTGGGGGCACCTGGGTGGCTCAGTCGGTTAAGCGACTGCCTTCAGCTCAGGTCATGATCTCAGGGTCCTAGGATCGAGCCCTTTATTAGGCTCCTTGCTCAGTGGAGAGCCTGCTTCTCCCTCTGCCTGCCATTCCCCCTGCTTGTGCTTGCTCTCTGTCTTGCTCTCTCTCTGTCTCTCTCTGTCTCTCGCTCTCTTTGTCAAATAAATGAATAAAAAATCTTTAAAAAAATAAATACATTCTACACCTGAAACTAATATTACACTGTACTTTCTTTCACTAACTAGAATTTAAATAAAAACTTGAAACTAAAAAAGAAAAAAAAATCATTTTCTAATTCTTTTCTTCCATTTGCCTTATCTCTTGCTTCCTGGGAACCAAAGCCAGTAAAAAACCAAAGCGGCAGACTTGGGAGAAAAAAAAACAAAAAGAAAAACCACCAAAACCTTGTTATTTGGATAACATGAGATAATGGTATCCTAGTTACTTACTGCCTGTTACATCCCCAACTCTGTCATTTAGTTCTCTAAAATCACAAACTCCAGTTAATGCACACAGATGAGAGAGAAAAGAG
Organism: Mirounga angustirostris; assembly: GCF_029215605.1. Lineage (NCBI taxonomy): Eukaryota > Metazoa > Chordata > Mammalia > Carnivora > Phocidae > Mirounga > Mirounga angustirostris. Next base: position 55,312,433 of record NW_026991709.1, read on the forward strand.
TAAAGTCAACAAAATTTGGGAAGTCTGAGGGTCATGTCACCAGTAGCCTTCACTAAAAATTTCACTTTTCTAGTGAAACTAGTTTCTTGTTTCCATAGTAAAGAAGGTGCTTTTCATGCTGAGGCCTCACTTAAAGACAGAAGATGATTGGTTATATAATCTTACTACTTAAGTTGATGGAAAAGCCATCTTTATTTTTGTTCCTAGATCCTATATACATCAAAATGGGTGTAGTTTTTGTCATTAATCAAATCGGTATGAGCTAAAAATTGTGCAAAATTTAATTAAATGATGAGATAACTGCATTCCTAGGTGGTTTTTAGTGTCAGACTTACTGTCATATGGTAGGAAATTAATTAAATGGCTCCTTTAAACATATATGATATGATTTATTATAAAAAGGAGACCCTTCAAAAAGTGAGACAATGGGGAAATTAAAGCAATATTTATATCATTAATAGAACATTACATAACATTGAAAAATACATATTTTACTTATTTATTAGTCATTGTCTTTAATTGTGCCCATAGCAAGTAGATGCTCAGATTCAGGGTGTGCAGTTTGAAAATGCTGAGTTACTCCTGTAATTGCATGCATATTGGGGGTCGACTTTTCTGCACTGTCATCTGTCATAGCAAAGCAAAGCAACAGACTTGCTATAAACACTGACCAGCAGTCTAACTTCCACAGAGCTGGAAGGAGGAATTTGCGGTAGATAAACCAACTGCGTAGATTGGATAATATATGATAATACATATTAAAATGATCATTTTGTGATTTTTTTTCCTAAATCAAAGTATTTATGTTTAATTTCCAAATAATACTAAAGAAGCATTTTTCCCATATTTGTCTGAAGAACACATGGATAAATTGGATGAGAGACACTTCTGAGAACTGGTTTTGAAAGCAATACCTGGCATGTAAGCAGCACTCAATATTTTTTATTTTTTATTTTTTTTTAAGATTTTATTTATTTATTTGACAGAGAGAGAGACAGCGAGAGAGGGAACACAAGCAGGGGGCAGTGGGAGAGGGAGAAGCAGGCTCCCCGCTGAGCAGGGAGCCTGATGCGGGGCTCGATCCCAGGACCCTGGGAACATGACCTGAGCTGAAGGCAGTCGCTTAACCGACTGAGCCACCCAGGTGCCCCTCTATAAATATTTTTTAAATAATTGGCTATAAAATGACTTAATCTTGCTGCATCCTGCTTTCCAGTGATTAGCTTTAGTATCCTACTACTGTATTTATTTTACTTATTGCATGAAACCTAGAATAAGGTGATAGAGGAAAAGCAGTGGGAGTTTCGGGGGAAGTAAAGCTGCAGTACATAATCCTATTTAAGCCTGTGCATGGAGGTTTGGGTAAGACCATTTATGAAAGAGTGGATGACAGAAAAACTACAAGCTATGGAGCTCATGAAAGCAATAACATTTGTGGTTGAATTTATGTATCAGAACATTGGTTTCTAGGCTTATTTAGCTATTGTTCATCTGTAATGCAGATAAAAGCTTTGTTGCTCTGGTTGACTTAGGTCTAAGGTGGCTTGGAGATAAGATAGGCTTTCTCGGCCCCCCAACTTCCTCTCTGATGGTCACGGAGGGGCTCTGAAGAGCAATGCTTGAAAATGAGTGCATTAGAAATAAGCTAAGTGAGCTACAAGGAACACAAATATTTGCTAACCGACAGACAGAATGAAAGTATGAGTCCATGAGTAGACTCATCTATCTGATGAGATGTTGAAGAAGGTAAAGTTGATGATGATGATGGTGATGATGATGATGATGATGGTTGTGATAAAACACTTATCGAATCCTTTCTATGTGCTAGGTATTGTACCAAGTGTTTTTATTTATTTAATCCTCACAGTGAACCAGTAAGGGAGAGACTATTATCATTTCAATTTTACAGATGAAGAAACTGAGTCACAGAGTGGTTAAGCGACTTGCCCAAGATCACAGAGCTAATAAGCAATCATAAATGTGAGTAAATCTTATTGATTGATATTAATATAATGAATAGATAATTGACTAATGTGATGAATTAAGTAAGTACTTGTCTCCTTTGTATCTAGATATGTGTGTCTACATCTGTATCTCTACTATGTGCCTAATAATGTGAAACATGTAGGATAAATCAAATGAAAAATAAAACATGGTTCTCCCATTGACACACATACAGTTTTGTAAGAAAGATGCACTTACACATAATACAATCTGATTCTACATTTGTTTAAGTGCTTTTTTAATGTAGCAATTAAAGGCAATAAGAGATCAGAGATTACTTGGGGAGATCACTGTAGCCTGGAATGATTATTATTATTATTTTTTAAAGATTTTATTTATTTATTTGACAGAAAGAGAGATAGCGAGAGAGGGAACACAAGCAGGGGGCGTGGGAGAGAGAGAAGCAGGCTTCCCGTGGAGCAGGGAGCCTGATGCGGGGCTCGATCCCAGGACCCTGGGATCACGACCTGGGCTGAAGGCAGACGCTTAACAACTGAGCCACTCAGGCACCCCTGGAATGATTATTAATTCCTGATTTTATCCCACCTTCTTATTTTATCCCATCTTCTTTTTTAGAAGTGTAGGATAGGTAATAAGGATAAGAGAATTTTCTAGGTTGATAGAAAAGTGAGGAAAGATGTGGATTATAAACACTCTCTATGCAGGTATCAATATAGAGATAGCTGTGAAATTAGGGTTTGGTGTGGGCAACTGAAAAGTTGGATTGGAATGATATAGGTTTTGGAGGGTGTCTTAGCTTAGCTTGCTGTTAACAAAATGTCATAGACTGGGTGGCATAAACAACATTTATTTCTCATAGTTGCCAACAATGGAAAGTCCAATGGTAGCTGGAGTATTTGGTATCTGGTGAGAGACTGCTTCCTGGCTTGCGGATGGCTGCCTTCTCATTGTGTCCTCACATGGCAGACAGCAGAGAGAGAAGCAAGCTCTCTTGTATCTTATAAGGGCACTAATCCCATGATGAGGGCTCCACCCTCATGATCCAATTACTTCCCAAGAACCCATCTCCAAACGCTATTGCTCTGGAGACTCAGGTTTCAACCTAAATTTTGGGGGGGATACAAACATGCAGTCTGTAACAGAGTTCAAGAATTCAAGAATACAGAGAATAGAGTCTGTGTTCTACTTTGAAATTCAGTGTGCATGTTTTTGGGAAAACACAGTAGTAGATGGAAGTAGTGTGATAACAGCAGTGCTATAGCAGGATTAACGTGCTGTTGGATGCAAGACAAATGAGCACATGGATTGAGTAGACCTTGAACTAAGGAACTCTGTGAGGAAGGTACTGGAAGAATTCAGGAATGGGCTAATGAACACCCAAATCAGAGTGATGGCAATGGGAATAAAAATTAGGGGAGAGAGGGAGAATCAGGATTACCTTTTATGGCTCGATTCAGTCACTTGTGTTTGGCCACAGGTGAGAACCCTCATGGTGAATTTCTCCTGAATATTTTCTGAAGCGTGAACACCACTTTGTAATGTGGGAGTAAAATACGGTGGCTGCTGGCCCCAGATTGTTCAGTTTGTTGCAGCTGTAAATCACTGTACAAATATCTTGCAACAGGAAACTTGGGTGTCAGAGACAAAGTATGTAAAAGTGAGACAGAGGAGACTTGGTACTCTCAAAAAATAAATGTGAACAATTTAATAGTAATAGAATTTGGCACGAATATATTAATTGGAAGTCAAGCAATTCACCTGTGTGGATCATCTACTATGCACATGTCTAATTATGCTGCTACAGATTAACTCACTTTGAAAAACCGACCACAACATTTTGCATGTCTCAGAGACGTATTTCTCTTCAATTTTATGGATTTTATATGTGAAATTATTTTAAGCGTTAGTGGCAAATTACTTTAATTAGAATACTATCCTCCCATAAGTTTTCACTGGCAAAAATATTGGGGATGTTACAACCATTCCATTTTACCTGATATGAATATCATAGGACAGCAGAAGGTGGCAAACTTTTCCAGGGGAAATATCTCGCTAGCCTGGAAATTCAGCAAATGCTAAAATGCATTGGTGTCAAAGTGGGTGCTACATATTTTTTACTATAATATATAATTAATGCCTTAACTACCATAGGAAGCAGGCAAATATTTCACCCTTTGACTAGATTAGAACCTAATGCAATTTAATTTCTGAATAGTTTATGCTGAAAATTAAGGGATGACATTTGTCCTATGGGATACAGTAATAGGAAAGAGGGTAGTGATGTGCACTAAGTCTATGGAACCATGGATGTCCTCAACATTATATAATTTCTATGTCCATGCATGGTTTCCCTTCATGAATAGCTCTAGGGGCCTACCATAGCTGGCTCAGGGGGCTGGTGAGGAATAAAAAGAGAGGAGGACCTTCTTCATGATGTATCCTACAGAAGAGCTGAAAGGCGAAGAGGTAAAGGGCTAGTCCTTGTGTCTCAGCATGAGTTCCCTCTCAACTCCAGCATTCTTGAGAGTTACAGTATAGCTGGCTCACATCCTCTTCTCCTGCTCACCTCCTTGCTTCATCATCCCCACACTCTTCGGGGTTGGAGGATGAGGCCTAGGATTTTTCTTTTCACTTTCAGGCTCTCTCTGAGCTCTTAAGAAGACAGCTGAGAGGAGGGAATCAAGCCAACTTAAAGCTGGGTTGGGAAGGACACCAAACCTGGCTTTGGTGTCTTCTCATCTCTCATTCATTGCCTTTCTGTCATTACCTGGTTTGTCTTCTTTCCAGTTTTTACAGACTGAATTGTGTACCCATCGAATTCATATGTCGAAGTCCTAACTCTCAGTACCTCAAAATGTTTGACTATATTTAGAGATAGGACCTTTTAAGAGGTGATTAAGCTAAAATGTGGCCATTAGAGTGGGCCTTAACAGAACTTCACTGGTGTCCATATAAGAAGAGAAAATTTGGACACATGAGAAGAAACACCAGGGGCTTATGTGCACAGGAGGACAACCATGTGAAGAGGCAGCAAAAGGTGATCATCTGCAAGCCAAGAAGAGGGGCCTCAAAGGAAACCAATCTGGTTGGCACCTTGATTTTAGACTTCCAGCCTCCAAGGCTGTGAGAAAATAAATTTCTATTGTTTAAGAGACCTAGTGTGTGCTATTTTGTTATGGCAGCCCAGGCAAAGAAATATACCTTTGTTCTCCTAAACCTCAAGGCCCTCCTATGACTGCCTCATCTCAGCCACCATTATCCTCCCACCTACTCACAGGACTGAATATGAATTATGACTCTAAATCTAGTTCTTACCACAGTACCAAATCTTTCTCAGTGCATAGATCTGTTAACATTCAGTGAAGGATGTCTCATCTTCTCAAGATCAACATAACATTAATTTATATCCATTTGAAACCTATGGACAGATTGGTGGGGGTAGCAGAGTTGAAATATGCAGTAATTATATGTAAGATCAGCATATTAAAGTTCTCTAACACCCTGAGCTTACATAGCTCAGTGTCACTAGTTGCCCTCATGGCAGGTGTATATGCTGTCCCTCCACTTCCTAATGCTTGAAGGTTACAGGCTACGGAATACTCTTTGGAAAACTTGTACCAGATCCAATCCACAGTCAAAGTCTAGCAACTACTTGGAAAAGCAAAATCGCCTATTCCCGCAATTGAAAGATGGGATCGTTGCAGACACCATCTGTGAGTCCTTATACAACTACTCCAAGAAATATGTGTGGGTGTGTTGAGTATATTTTTTAAAAAAGATTTAAGTTTTTATTGAGAGAGAGAGGGAGAAGGGGGAGGAGCAGAGGGAGAGGGACAACCAGATTTGGAGCTGAGTATGGAGCCCGATGTGGGGCTTAATCCCAGGACCCTGAGATCCTGAGCCAAAACCAAGAGTCGGACACTTAACGGACTGAGCCGCCCAGGCATCCCATGGTGAGTATACTAATAGGAAAGTTTAGTTTAGATGGATTGGGTAATTTTAAATTGAATCTTTTTTGTTTTGTTATATAATTCTATAATAAATAGAAGTAACTTGGAAAAAGCTACCTCTCATTAGTTTCCACGTTATTATTTCAAAGCAGTGGAGTGTAATGGTGTTCACTTTAGGTCTTAGGCTGCTGGAAATTTGACAATGTCATCTTCACTTCTATCTAAATTTTTTGAGATATGTACTTACTAATTCCATGTATGATGTTAGTGAAAAATTCATCTTATGCTACCAGTATTCACATCACATTAGGAAGTTGGTGCTCTTTTTATGTTTTATTGCTGTATATTTATAATCTCCATAAGTAACCACTTGCTATGTTGCTCCTTTAAAACATTTTGATCAGGTCTTTATTCAAAATAAGCTATCCAAAATAATTTGACTTTTATAGAATAAACACATGTAAGTTTTTAGGCAGCAGGCTTCTTGTCTTCTGTGGTGGGTTTCTTTTCTGCAGGCTTCTTGTCAGCTGCTGGTTTTTTGGTAACTGCAGCCTATTTTTCCACCAAAGGTTTCTTCTGCTTCTTCACACCAAGAACCTTCTTTCCTTTCTTCCCTACCACAGGCTTCTTGCCTGGAACCCCCTTCTCATCTGATTTGGCTTCTAAGGCTGCTCTGCCTTATCCATCTTGAGTTTGTGATTCTTGGCCTGGCAAAGAATGGTGTTCTGGTGCATGGTCTTTTCATATGGGTTTAGCTTTAACATGATTCTCAGGTTCTTCAGTGAATTCTTCGTCAGGACCCTGCAATGAGTCTTCTTTCATGATGTTTGGAGGGCTCTTTGGATCTCTGGACTTTTCAAGATTCTGCTACAGTCTGTATTAAACATTTTGTGCATGGGAAAGTTGTAGTCACTCTTGAGGGAGGCAGCCTTACGCCAAGTGCCATACAGATCATCTAACTTGCGGAAAGCACTTTCAGTCCAAATGCAGAAACGTCCCACATGCCCACCAGGAGCAAGTTTCAAAATGTTCAGTTTGCTTACATTAAGTCAGGTAATTCCAGGGATGTTTCTGAAGGCCTTGATGATACTGTTGTCTTCATTGTAGATGATGCTGGGTCCCCTGCGCTGGATACGATGACGGTTTCTTATTTAGCCCTTGCCAGCTCTCATTTGCTGAGAGGTATAGACCTTTTTGATATCATTCCAGGCTTTAAGTTTCTTAAGAAGCAAAACAGCCTCCTTGGTCTTCTTGTAGCCTTCAACTTTATCTTCAGCCACCAAAGGAAGTTCAGGAACTTCCTCAATACGATGACCTTTTGACATGACCAGTGCTGGTAAGGCTGAGGCAGCCAGGGCAGAGCAGATGGCATATTGCTTCTGTGTTGTGTTCACTCTGCGATGCCAATGGCGCCGGGTTTTGGTTGGTGCAAACACGCGGCCCCCACGATACATATTTCCAAAAGCACCCTGGCCACAATGGTGAGTCCCACCATCTCGAGCTCCAGGAATTCGAGCCACGATCTGCCAGTACCCCAAGACTCAGCACGGGTTTGATGACCTGCTAATTCACTGAGAGCATATGGCTGCCTGTTGTTTTTGTGCAAGTTGGTGTGAACAAAGTTCACAATATCAGGTTGAATGGGAGCCTTGAACACAGCAGGCAAAGTAATATTTTTGTCAGATGATTCCCCCTTTTCAGAGTACACATATATCAATGGACGAGCACAGGCCATCGAGGGGAGAAGAGAGCACCATGCTCCTCAAAACATTTTTAACAAAGTTATACATATACTGATTTCAAAGAGACAAATAGTTCTTATAAAATTTGTTGTAGAAACCATCAGTCTACTTGCCCATACTCTCACTTTTGGAGGATTATTTTGGGATGTATTTCTGTGTCTCTAAATAACATGCTTTATTGCCACTTCTTGGTTTGTTGATTTTAGGCATGGCCTATTGACTTTCAACTGCAGAATTTTCAGATTGAGCTGAATTTCACCACTCCCACTCTCCACTGCACAGGTGCCACTTCCGAGCCCACATCCTCTTGATAGAGCTCAAAACAGTTGACAGTGAGCTATGTAGTGAATCTTGATAATTTTGCTTTCCTTGCATAGTTTTATATTTTCCCCAAAGGTCATACAATTATCCTTTCAAGATGTTGAAATACATCAAGTGTTCTGTCAGTTTTGTCTTGTGAAGAAATCTCTTCCTGAAGAACTTTCTACCCTACTCCAGTCTGGATTGTTTTCCTTCTTTGCTGAGGCACAGCTGTTATTATAGAAATTCACCGTCACCTGGGAATTCTTTTGGTCTCTAGTGAGTGTACAATTTTTCATTAATATATCTTCCTCTTTCTTGGCTTACATCTTCATTTTAGTGAAGTTCATCCTCCTGTAGATTCCTGAGAAAGAGAAGGAGGGGAAGGTAAACTTCAAACATCCTGCATGTCCAAAATGGTCTTTACCTTCACTTTTAATTTTTAGTCTGACTGGATATACTGTACAGATCTTCCTCAACTTAATGATGGTTATGACTTGATAAATCCATTGGAAGTTGAAAATACTGTAATTGAAAAGCATTTAAGGCGTGCCTGGGTGGCTCAGTCGGTTAAGCGTCTGCCTTCAGCTCAGGTCATGATCTCAGGATCCTGGGATTGAGCCCTGAGTCCAGCTCCCTGATCAGAGGGGAGTCTGCTTCTCCCTCGTGCGCACTCTCTCTCTCTCTCTCTCTCTCGCTGTCTTTCAAATAAATAAATAATCTAAAAAAAAAAAAAAAGAAGAAAGAGCATTTAATACACCTAACCTACTAAACATCATAGCTTACCCTAGCCTGCCTTAAACATGCTCAATAACATGTTAGCCCACAGTTGTACATAACACAAAGCCTATTTTATGATAAAGTGTTGCATACTTCATGTAATTTATTGAATAGTGTACTGGAAATGAAAAGCAGAATGGTTGTATGGGTGCAGAATGGTTGTATGGGTACAGAATGGTTGTAAGCATATGGTTGTTTAGCTTCCTGATGGGGTGGATGACTGGGAACTTTGGCTCACCACTGCTGTTCAGCATCATGAGAGAGCATCGGAGCACTTCCTGCTAGTCTGGGAAAAGATCAACATTCAAAATTTGAAGTACAGTTTCTATTTAATGTGTATTGCTTCCATACCACCTTGAGGTTGAGAAGTCATTCAGTCAGGGACCATAAATATACCTCCGTCCTTCAGTATTTTAAAGTTATTGCTATATATCTTTAAGGTTACTATGATAATATTGTTTGAATGTGACCTGCTTTTTACTGTGCTCTTGGTCACCAGGTTCCTGAAATTTCATAATATGTTTTAGTATAGTATATTTTAATTCATTGTTCTGAGTTTTTTCTTAAAGATTTTATTTATGGTATTTGAGAGAGGGAGAGCAGGGGGAGGGGCAAAGGGAGAGGGAAAGAATCTCAAGCAGACTTCATGCTGAGCACAGAACCCAGTGTGGGGCTTGATATCATGATCCTGAATTCATGACATGAGCCAAAACCAAGAGTTGGACACTTAACCAACTGAGCCACCCAGCCTCCCCTGTTCTGAGGTTTTTCAATCTGAAAGAGCATGTCCTTCAATTCTGGGGACATTATCTTGAAAAATCTTTAATGATTTTCTCTCTTCATTTTCTATGTTCCTTTTCTGTAATTTCTATTATTCAGATATTAAATTTACTGAACTAGTGATTTTCATCACTTCTTTCCAAATCTTTCTTCTCTTAATCTGTTTGCTCTTCTTTTTGAGAGATTTACTCAATTTTATCTTTCAAGCATCTGCCTTCAGCTCAGGTCATGATCTCAGAGTCCTGGGATTGAGCTCCACTTCGGGCTCCCTGCTTAGCGGGGAGTCTGCTTCTCCCTCTGCCTCTGCCTCTCTCCTCTGCTAGTGCTCTCTCTCACTCTTGCTCTCTCTCTCTCAAATAAATAAATAAAATCTTAAAAAAAAAAAAAAAAAGAGTCGCTTAACCAACTGAACCACGCTGGTGCCCGGGTTTTTTTGTTTTTTTGTTTTTAATTGAAATGTAATTAACATACACTGTTATATTAGTTTCTTATGTACAATATAATGATTCAACATTTTTATACATTATTCAGTGCTCATCGAAATAAGTGTACTCTTAATCCTCTTTACCTCTTTCACCCATCCCCTCACCCACCTCCTCTCTGACAACCAGCTCTTTATTCTCCATACTTAAGAGTCTAGGGTTTTTTTTGGCTTTTTTTTCCCTGTTCATTTGTTTTGCTTCTTAAATTCCACATATGAATGAAATCATATTGTATTTGTCTTTCTCTGACTGACTTATTTTACTTAGCATTGTACCTGCTAGGTCCATCCATGTTGTTGCAACCGGCAAGATCTCATTTTTTTTTTTTTTTTTGTGGCTGAGTAATATTCCATTGTGTATAAATACCACACCTTCATTGTCCATTCATTCATGGACGAATGCTTGGGTTGTTCCCATATCTTGGCTATTGTAAATAATGCTGCATTAAATATAACAGTGCATATCTCTTTTCAAATTAGTGTTTTCATTTTTGGGGGGAGTAAATACACAGTGGTAGAATTACTGAATCATATGGTAATTCTATTTTCAATTATTTTAAGGAACCTCCATACTGTTTTCCACAGTGACTGCTCCAATTTGCATTCCCACCAACAGTGCATGAGGATTCTTTTTTCTCCACATCCTTGCCAACACTTATTATTTGTCTTTTTGATTCTAGCCACTCTGACAGGTATAAGGTGATACCTTATTGTGGTTTTGACATGCATTTCCCTGGTGATTAGTGATGTTAACACCTTTCTATGTGTCGGCTGTCTGTATGTCTTCTTTGGAAAAATGTCTATTTTTGTCCTCTGCCCATTTTTAATTGGATTATTTGTGCTTTTTGGTCTGAGGATGGAGTTAGGGCTTGTGTACCATAAGTTTTACTGTAGGGCGATAGGGCTGGGTTTTTTTTGGATCATCCTCTGATTTTCATATCTTCCGGATTTTTCCTCTTAACTAGTCAGATTCTATGAAGAAGACTCTTCAGACCTTCTATATAGAGGTAGAAGGTCTAGCAACTGCTGTTCTGTTGAACAAATAAGATTTATTGTTGGCACTCTCCCCTACTGCTTTTGGATTCCACTTACCAGGTAGTTTGGTGTCATTATCACTAGCCCATCTCTTCCAAAATTTTGCTGCTATTACTTCCATCTTCTGTTCTTATTCCTTGAAGTCTCTGTTTTATTATTTAAGTGGAGTGTGGGGAGAAAGCAAAGGTAGATTTGTGTGTTAGTTCTCTAACCTAATACCTAGGAGTGTCAACATTTATTTATCCATTGTCCTCTTGTTATAGTGTGCATATTTCTGTATGATACCTGAATTTTTTTAAAAGCAAGAAAAAAGGATAAAACAAATGACTACCTTGATTAGAGTTCTACATGTGTCTAAACTCTTCATTATATAATAGATTCTTTTTGCTTACTGCTATGTTATGAAAATGTGAAGTGTTATTAATCTAATTCTTGGAAACTCATTTCCAAGTTCTTGAAGTACACCCCAATATCTCCTTTTATGCATCCCCAATGGCAACTTACCCTACTTCATTATTCATCTTAGAGCTGACGTTCCTAAAATACGTGTCTATGTGCTCAGTGGCTTCTCATTATTTCTAGTCAGGCAAATTGCTTTCCTCCTGGAAGAAATCCAGGGAGTAGAGCCTCAAGGTGTCCTCTAGATATGGCTGTGCCAAAAATGTTTCACTTTGAGGTATTAGCTGTTCTGAAACAGTAGGAACTTGGTTATATTAGAAAATGACAAGAGTTTAATTGATTTTTAAAAAGCGCTTTTAAAGTGTGTTTTCACTAACAACCTGAGAGGTCTGATCATTCTCTTTGCATTCCATGTATGGAAGTGATATGTGAAGGTTTTAGATGAATGACACATGTCATCTGTGCAGTGAGGTGTATATTGTGCTGAGCCATCTCAGGGTTGATCAGGTGTTAGGAAACTTCTTAGACATGTTCTATATTCAAGGGAAAAAATATTTCTGGGGAGTTAATCTTAAGTCATGCTGATCCTCTGGTGGTTTGGTTTGATCTGAGATAATGTATAAAAAAGATATTTTTAAGCAGAAAGCACCACATAATCATTATTTTCTTATATTTCTTATTTTCCATGCTGAACTTTGAAACATGTTCTCTCTTTTATCCACATCACTTCAAAAAGCTTTATTTGGAAAAGGGAACGAGAAACTATTTTATTTAGTTTTAGAGTTCAATCAATTCTCTAAAAGTCCATTTTTAAGATACTGTGGTGGTCCAGACTCCTGTTGGCATTTACATAAATGTGGACATGGATGAGTTAGAAAAGGCAGGAAATGAGCGTCTGGGCTTTCAGACCTCCCCTCATCTGAAATGTGAATTTTTGGATGAAATAAGTTTAGCAGGCAAATTTTTATACACAAGCATAAAATAATGAATCAAGAGGAATTGTAAGCATTTAGGATTTTGTTAACTTCATCTGGGCGGCAGCCGCTTGGATAAACAATCACCACCAGTGGGTGTCCTGAAGGGATGAAATGATTTCAACATCCTGTAAATCAAAAAAGCACACCTACCCCATATTCTGATTAAATGTTGGCAGTGCAAAAACAGTATTTCACCTTCACAGAATCTAGTATCTGTGATTCAATGAAACATGTGTTTCAAAGCAAAAGTCCTTCATCATAAAATACTTGTTTATAATTCATGAGATGATAAAATGGTACTGGAAACAATAAATGGGCAAGCAAATACCCTGGCAAAAAATTACAGATGAATGAAGAAGATGCAAAAATAATCTTTCTTAGGCTTATGACTCTGTATGAATGATTTGCTCTTCAACAAATTTGCTGTGTTATGATAGACTAAAGAGGCTTTCTGGGGTGTCAGTTTATTGAGGTGTAATTTGCATAAGTTGAAATTCATTAAAGTGTACACTTCAGTGATTTTTAACATATATGTACAGTTGGGTAGCCACAATCATTGTATAGAGTATTTCCATAGTCCCAAAGACTTCTTTCACGACCCCTTTCAATCAATCTTCTCCTTTAACCTCTGGCCATCACCTGTCTGGTTTCTATATCTACAGTCTAGCCTTTTTAAGAATTTCTTAAGAATAGGACTGTAAGTATGAAGTCTTTTGTTTCTGGCTTCTTTCAGGTTACATAATGCTTTTGAGATCCGTCTGTGCTCTTGCATGTATCAGTAGTTTCTTTTTATTGCTGAATAGTATCCCTTTGTATGGATATACCACTATTCATTTATCCACTCACAAGTTTTGATAGACAGTTGAGTTCTTGCCAGTTTTTGGTGCTTACAAATCAACCTGCTATGAAGTAGTCTTTGTGTGGACATATGTTTTCATTTCTCCTGGGTAAATTTCTAGAAGTGGAATTGCTGGGTCATATGGTAAGTGTATACTTATTGCAACAATACTGTAACAACAACAACAACAAAAACTAAAACAAACTGTTTTCCAAAATGGTTAAAAGTAAAAATGTCTATTTTGCTTTCCCACTGGCAGTATATGAAAATTCCAGTTGCTTCTTAGCCTCACCAAAACTTGATATTTGTTAGTCTTTTGATATAACCATTCTAATGAAGGTCTGGTGGTATTTAAGTTTTAATTTTAATCTTCCAGTTATTAATAACATAGGGTATCCTTCTTGTGCTTACTCGTCATCTAAATCTTCTCTTTAAGTGAAGTGTCGGTTCAAATATTTTACCCGTTATTTCTTGACAATTTTTAAATCTTCTTATTGTTGGCTTTAAGAACTCTTTATATGTTCTAGTTATAAATATTTTATAAGATACATATTTATATTTTCTCCTGGTTTATAGCTTGTCTTTTCATTTTTTTACCAGTGTCTTCTGAATAACAAAATATTTTAATTTTGATAAAGTTTACTTTGTCAAGTGTTTTCTTATGGAGTTTTTGCTATTTTGCCCTAATTAAGAAATCTTTGTCTAACCCAATGTCACTACCATGCTTTTTTTCCTAGAATTTTTTTTCAAAGTTTCCTATATTTAAGTAATCACTACACCCAATGTGGGGCTCAGACTCACAACCCCAAGATCAAGAGTCATGTGCTTTTCCGACTGAGCCAGCCAGGCACCCCTTTCCTAGAATTTTTATAGTTTTAGATTTTACATTTAGGTCATGACCATTTTGAGATAATTTTTTGCATATAGTATGAGGTTCATATTTTTTTTGGTCATGTGAACATCCCAATTTAGTGGGGGAAAGGATAATCTTTTTTTTTTTAAAGATTTTATTTATTTATTTGAGAGAGAGAGAGAGAGAGAAACAGCATGAGAGGGGAGAGGGTCAGAGGGAGAAGCAGGCTCCCCTCTGAGCTGGGAGCCCGATGTGGGACTCGATCCCAGGACTTCGGGACCATGACCTGAGCCGAAGGCAGTCGCTTAACCAACTGAGCCACCCAGGTGCCCGAAATGATAATCTTTTAAATGAATAAATAGTTCGTAAGTGTCTGGAGGATCAGAATGATGAATTCCAGTGGCAAGGCACATTCACCCATGAAAGAACAAATGAAGCGTGAAGCAATGTGTCAGAGCACCGAGCTAGAGTCATACCCATATATGTAAGTCTGGATTTATATCTCTTCTGATGATTTAAGTTATATTTTCTTTAATGTGTGCATCTGCTTGCTCCTTGATTAGAATATGGTTTGAAGATATGACTTAACTGCCTATACTTCAATTTCCATCAGTAATGGGGATCAAAATATTACCTGCCTCGTAGAGTTCTTAAAGGGACTAAACGTGTAATGCACAGAATATTAGATATTATTAGACAAATGTTAGACATTATTATGAGCCCCTGTTCCTTCACAGCGACTGTCCTAAGCAGCTATTTTATTTTATTTTTTATTTTTTATTTTTTTTAAAGATTTTATTTATTTATTTGAGAGAGAGAGACAGAGAGAGAGCACATGAGAGGGGGGAGGGTTGGGAGGGTCAGAGGGAGAAGCAGACTCCCTGCCGAGCAGGGAGCCTGATGCGGGACTCGATCCAGGGACTCCAGGATCATGACCTGAGCTGAAGGCAGTCGCTTAACCAAATGAGCCACCCAGGCGCCCAAGCAGCTAACTATTTTAGACAGGAACAAGTTTGCATAGGATCATTCACTGTTGTGTTCTTGCCTCACCTGTTGTCCCTGAGCAAAAAGAATGATAGGACAAATATCTAGTTACTTTCCTGTGATTAACAATTCTGGAAACGGTTCCTTCAACTCAACAGTTTACAGAGACATCAGAAATGATTAATTGATTAACTCACATCATAAAATTAATTATATACAGTTTACTAAGCAGATCACTTAAGCATAAACACAATTAAAAAGAATAACCAGATAAATTTATGCGGGCCCCCCCCAATATTTATTAACTATTTTTTTCAGGGGTTTTGAAAAAACATTCTGTCACCACTGCTCCAGATATCGTCCTTCTAATTTTCATCCATGTGTTTTCTCGCTGTCCTTGTTGACTGTTGTCCATTGTTCCACTTGCTGGGCCCAAACCTGCTGATCTAATCTGCTTCACATCAACCTTGTCACTCCCTTCATTTAAGACTGATACACTGATTACAAGGACTTCTAATTCCCTGTCTGTATTTCTAGGAGTCTAACAATTCTCTTTCACTCGTTCTTACAGATAATTAGGCAAATTCCCCCCATTTTTGCAAACATGTTGCTGTAGCCAACTACGATGAGATGTCTCCTTTAATATTGCTGTAGTGTGAGGGGCTTTACGGAACCTCCTAGGCAGGACCAGCTGCATAATTTGTGGGGCTCAGCATAAAGCAAAAATGTTCAAAAGTTATTAAAACTTTCAAGATTGTGACAGCGGAGAATTAAACCAAGAGGAGCCTTCTAAACATGGGCCCTGTGTGGCTGTACTTAGTTGCACAGCATGAAGTTAACCCTGCTACTGGGTTTTGGTGGGAGGGAAAGAATACCCACATGGGTGCTCCTTGGAGGCGTCTCACGTCTGGCTTAGAAAACACTTTACTCAACTCGGTCATTACTTTTTCTGCTTTATTATTATTATTATTTTAAGAGTTTATTCATTTATTTGACAGAGAGAGACACAGCGAGAGAGGAACACAAGCAGGGGGAGTGGGAGAGGGAGAAGCAGGCTCCCAAGGAGCAGGGAGCCTGATGCGGGGCTCGATCCCAGGACCCTGGGATCACGACCTGAGCCGAAGGCAGACGCTTAATGACTGAGCCACCCGGGCGCCCCACTGCTTTGTTATTTCATGTCCACCTTCTGCCACCTTCCCAACTTCAATGGTAGCACAGTGGTTAAGATATCCACTAGCTGAAATGATTCTTGTAGTTTTACCATTTTATACACATTTATGTTTCCTGATTACAAAAGCAGATAAGATAAGCCTTGTCCTGCTGCTGACAAATATTTGCTGAACGGCACTCTGGGCACACTTTTGTGCTTAGCAGTATAGAAAGAGAGCTGCAGGGGCGACAGTCCTGATAGGGCCATGGTTACTTGTGCACCAAGTTCAATCTGCTGCCTGACCTGAACTGCTTATTCTCTCCGTACCATTCCTCAATTTTTTTGTCCATAAAAATGGAGATAGTAAGATAGGGTTTTTATTGTTACAGTGAGAATGAAATATATTTAGGACATTGGGAATAGTGCTTGATACAAAATAAATGCTGAAAAATATGTTATTTCCCCTGGTTCTATATCTAGATCAGGAGAAACACATAGCATTCCTACTCTTCGATTTCATGCCCAGCCTTTGGATCAGTATAGGATTGTTGTGCTAGTATAAGCTGAATTTTTGCTTATCAAACATAAAGCAATATGTATATCAACCCTGACTATATTTCAGGATTAGAATCTATAAAATTGTAAAGCTATGACTTATAATCTCTTGACAGGAGGCCAGGGTGTAAGTGTGTGTGCATGCATGTATTGGAGATGGTAGAAAGAAACTGAACATGTGATCGTCCTTCCTCCCTTCCATTATGAATGTATGTATCTATCTATCTTGGTGGCACTGTGGTAGGCCTTAGGAATTAGTTAGCTTCACAGTATACTGAAGGAGAGAAACAAGAAAATAGGAAATATTAAAACTGGTGGTATATGGTAACACAAAAGAAGATATGGGATCGAACCTGGGCTGGAGGGGTGTCTGGGAAGTCCTTTTAGAGGAGGTGATTTCTGAGCTAAGACTTAAAGGATGAATAGGAATTAACCAGGAGAAAAGGTGTTCCAGATAGGAGAAATGGCAAGCACAATGTGGATTAATGCTTTTTTTAAAGTTCCACAGGCAGTTTTAGTATAGAACCACAGTTGAAAAATTCTGATTAGAATTGCTTATTAATTCAGGAAATTTGGATAAGGAAGCAGAGAGACCAGAAGTATGTTTATCTCTTTAGCTCTATTGTCTGACTTATGCCCGCATCCCAGTTCCTCAGTCCATCCTGGTAACTTGCTTTTGTCTTTGGCCTTAAATGGGGAATGACCCACCCATGTGGCTTTTATGTTTTGCGGTTATATCAACTGTCAGATGAACCCACCAGTATCCTGGGACTATATTGAGACCTTGAGTTAGTCTTCCTAAGCCTGATTAGTGATTTTTTTTCTTGAAACCTACATGTTGGCATTTATCCTTCTCAAGGTTGGTTCCTTGCCTGATTTTTCCCAGTCTGATCTTGTAAGAGAATAATCTGAGAATTGTTCTAGGTCACATTAGTTTATAAATTATACCCCAGTGTTCTGATTCCAAGATCATATTTCTTTCTACTGTTTCAATAAAATTTAAAGGCACCATTCATAACTTATTTTGTCTTTCAAAATACTCTCTTAATTCTTATCCCACTTATTGTCCATTAACAGAAGAAATCTGTGAGGAAGAAGAGGGTTTTGGTTGCTGTGGTTCCCAGTCTACTAAGATGTCCCTTAAAATTTCTCTACTCCCTGCACTGCATGACACTGCTCATGGGAAGAGATAGAATTATATCCTCTCTCTTTGAATCTGGTCTGCTCTTGTGACTGTTTTGACCAATAGAATGTTCTGGAACTTCTGAGTCCAGACCGTAAAAGGACTAACAGCTTTTATTCCTTTCCTCTTGGAAACTCACTCTTGTGATATGCCTTCTGTAAACCTAATTGTCATACTCTAAGCAGCATGAGACCTGAGGTGCTTTGGTCTACAGCCCAAGATAAGCTCTCCAGTGGACAGCAGTACTAAGTGGCAGTCTGAGAGTGAGCCATCTTGGATGTTCCAGTGCATTTGAGTCCCTCAACAACTGCAACTCAGCCAATATCCTATAGAATAGAAGAACCACGCATCTGATTCCAGTCAACCTACAGAAACAGAGAGATCCCCTAGCATGGCTACTGTTAAAGCCACTAAATTTTGAGGTAGTTCATTACACAGCAATGGATAGCTGAAAATGTCCCCTCTATAGCAAAGCTTATATCTTCTTTCAATATTTTGAATAATGAAAGCAACACGTGAAAAGTAATGAATCCCATGTGACTTATTGGAAAGACTAGCTTATTATATTAGAGTAACAATGATCTCTGTTACAATAGAGTATTTCTGAAAATTACTTTTAATGACCAGAAGTCTAGTTATCCTGAGCAGAGTCAAAATGAAAATGACAGCAGAGTTTTAAAAAGCCTCATTAATTTGGACGCATGCATGATCTAGAAGTAAAGGAATTTAGGTTAACTTGCTGAATATCCTTTAGTGACTTTTTAGAAAACATACTTATTGTTTGACATTTGAGACTTGATTTTGAGCTAAATTGTATAAAGAAGTTAGCTCTTTATGGGCCAAGACACAGAAAAGGAGCAAAGTACTGGGGATGAGGAGGGGTCAGGAGGTTTTTTTCTGCTGGGAGTCTCTGCAGTTAGCATTTAAGATTAGGGAATTTCAATAGAAGTACTGTTTCAAAAATAGCATTTTAAAAAAAAATTATGAATATATTTTCCAAACCAGAAATTAGCACATTGGTTTGACGAACATGAAACTATGGAGACAGTAGTGCAGAACCGACAGGGAAAAAAATCATTATAAAGGCGCAGACACAGAGATGATAGTGTAGGTGATAATAAAAAATAGTTAAATAAAATTCATATAGTGCTTATCATAGGCCAGCTACTATCCTAAGTATCAGGCATTAACTCATTTAATAGTTACAAAAACTCTATGACATAGATCCTATGTTAATTCTTATAAGTGTGGAAATTGGGGCATAAGCCTTTTAGGTGGCAGAGCAAGCTGTGAAGTCAGTCTTATTCTAGAATCCATACTCTTTTTTTTTTTTTAAGATTTTATTTGAGAGAGAGAGAGCGCGAGCACATGAGGGTGGGGTGGGGTAGGGGCAGAAGGAGAGGGAGAAACAGACTTCCCAACACAAGGCTCCATCCCAGGACCCCTGGATCATGATGTGAGCCAAAGGCGGACACTTAACCTACTGAGCCAACCAGGCGCCCCTAGAATCCATACTCTTTACTGGTGTTTTATACTGCCTGTAAGTATAGTGTACGAGGTTAGGTATAAAATGGGGAAGGCTATAGTTTTTAAGGGATGAGACGGAGTGATCACTGCTGATACAAGCCAATCATACGTAAAGATGTTTGGAGCTTTATTATAGAGCAACGAAGATACCACCTGCTTATCTGACTCTCATCTCTGGAGACACCTGTGACAAACTTGGAGCTGCTGTTCAGCAAATGGCCCTGATAACAGTCTCCCTGGTTACCTAGGGATGCTACAAGGAGAATGTTGAGATATCTCTGCCATTGCTCCTCAAGAACTGGCTGATAATAAGGCCACACTCATAACTCCATTGATTCAAGATCCCTTGGGGAACATGATTTATTCTTTGTGAGAATCCAATGCTTTGTTCCCTCTTGTTGTATGCCCTTCATGTGTGTCAAAGATGAGGAAGAAGTGAGGCAGTAATTCAGGTGCTTGATAACAAGTCTTAGCGTACCCTGATTGTTAAGTACAAAGTTCTTCTTGACTATTTCTGTGCAAATGATAGCAGATTGCTAGCATGCATCAGGACCTAGAAGGGAGGACACACGGTACTGTAAATGCCACCTAGTTCAGCAAATGCTTTGATATTTTAGACAGAAATTAACTTTTTTTTTAAAGATTTTATTTATTCACCTGACAGAGAGAGAGAGGGAGCACAAGTAGGGGGAGTGGGAGAGGGAGAAGCAGACTCTCTGCTAAGCAGGGAGCCCGATGCGGTACTCGATCCCAGGACCCTGGGATCATGACCTGAGCCGAAGGCAGACGCTTACCCAACTGAGCCACCCAGGCGCCCCAGGCAGAAATTAACTTTTAACCAATTAATTTTCACGTATTTGGAAATGCACATCCCTTCATGACCTTGAGTACACTGTGTCACTAGCCAGTCTTAATATAAGCAGAATTAGAGGTCGCATTGAGGTAGTCTCCCAAGAATTTGAACACAAGGAAGATAACATTACAGGTTCAAAGTGAAAGAATAATATCAACACAGGAAGGATCTGAACAAGCAAATCCAAATTCACCTAAAGGAAACAGAACTGTTTCTAGACCAACCAACCCGCATTAACAAGAAAAAAATGTTTTAAAATATCTAAAAGAAGGGGCACCTGGGTGGCTCAGACCGTTAAGTGACCGTCTCTTGGTATCGGCTCAGGTCATGATCTCGGGGTTGTGAGATGTAGCGCTGCGTCAGGCTCCTGGCTCAGAGATTCTTTCTCTCGCTCTCCCGCTGCCCCTCCCCCTGCTCACCTGTGCTCGCTCGCTCTCCCTCTCATGAATAAACAAACAAACAAACAAATAAATAAATAAAATATTTTAAAAATAAAATATCTGTAGAAGAGGTTCTTTTTTTTAAATTAAAAGGGAGTTAGTCATTTTGGAGGCACACACACACACACACACACACAAACAAAAAACGGAGAGTTGTTGAGGTAAAGTCGGACATAGTCATATGGACGGCACAAGAGAAAAGGATTTTCAACTTTTGGAACAGAAATTCCAATCTGGGCCGATGACAGGCCCATCCTTGGTTTGGACATAGATGCAAATAATGGAGTGAGTAAACTTACAGTGTTTCTGATCTTCGTTGGCAACATTATCCTTAATGGAAACTCTACATGGGACTTTATTAGTCTGGGGACATTAAGTAATCGTAACTTCTCTTGTTTTGACTCTATTATAGGCAAGTGAGGATCTGGTTATGATTTGACTTTTAGTCTGCATAAGAAAGGTTGTAAATAAGGACCCAGAGGCCAAATTCAGACCAAACATTTTTTTCTTATGTAATTAAAATAAATGTTCTTAAATAGTTGCAAACATAAAACAATTGGGAAAGTAGTTTGTAACTGATCTTGCTTCCTCTCCAAAAATAGAAAGTTTTTGTAAGACTATATTCAAATTTGTAGATGGTAGCAACTAACAGAGATGAATAGCAGCTGCTCCCTTTAAAGAGGGCATTTAGGGGCACCTGGGTGGCTCAGTTGGTTAAGCGACTGCCTTCAGCTCAGGTCATGATCCTGGAGTCCCTGGATGGAGTCCCGCATCGGGCTCCCTGCTTGGCAGGGAGCCTGCTTCTCCCTCTGACCCTCCCCCCTCTCATGTGCTCTCTGTCTCAAATAAATAAATAAAAAATCTTTAAAAAAAAAAAAAAAACTTAAAGAGGGCATTTATATTCTATTTTACCAGAATCTTCACCATTCCTGTGGTATTACACCCTGCTGTTTCACCAACTTAACTGCTGCCCTTCGGACTTTTGAGTTTTTATCTTCTGAGCTTAGAGGGAAATTCTCTGATTATATAAAATAAATTCTTGATATCTGTGATAATGCCTCATGGCTAATGAATAAAGTGATGTATATCTAGCTTTCTATGTAGCTTGGCTATGATGATACTGACCCGAATTTTTATGGTGCACAGAATTTTCTGTTTGCCATTGTTAGATGATAAATTATCATCCTTGTGACTACTTCAATGTTAGATACCTTTGAGTTAGTGAGATTCTGCCTTTAAGGATTTATCTCTGGGCATAGAAAGAACAAACATCAAATCCCAGAACATGGAAAATAAGGCACTCTTGGATAAAGGCCACCCTGTCTTTTCCTGGATGATACAACTCCCACTTCTGATTTTTGGACAGGAAAAGAACACTGAACGAAGAATCACTAGAAATCTCATCTATGTAGTTCCATTATTAAATTGGCTATGTGGCCGTGAACCAGTACCCTAATGTACCTTGGCTTCCACCTCTTCATAAGTGAAGAAAAAGAGTTGAACTAAAAAAGCTCTGAATTTCCATCCTGCTGTGGCATTATATAACTCAATCATACATACTCTAACCTTGAATTCATCTACACATTGTCTATATGATTTAGGTATGTTTCAAGACCTTCATGTGAAGGATTTCATGAAACACACATTGCTGTGTTACTGCCATATTAACATCTATATTTATATCCAAACACAGAAGGTTAGATTTTGGATGTATTTCAGCAACATTTGGATATCTGGTGATTTTTATAAACTGTTTTTAATCATTCAGTATCACAGAATTCAAACAAAAACAACAAAATAAGCACATCAAAACATGTTTGCCTTGAACAAAAATAGCAGGCAGCTGGGGACACAGGCACACTATGCAAATAAGCCTGCATATATCATGCTTTACATATTTATAACTGTGTAGCTCCAGCAATATTGGCAAGTTAATGAAGTGTCAATGGGTGAAAAGCTTGTCTCAAGGCTTGTTTTTATTGGACAAAAGGAAAAAGAGCCAGGAAACCTACTTTTCTTTTTGCCAAATCAAGTTATCTGGGAGAGTAAGTCATCCATTTACTTTGGACATGCCACATATGTTCCTATTTATCCGAGAGCCAACCCAGTAACACTGGGATAGAGTCATCTTCATTTATGTCCAAGCTGAATCTAGCAAACAGCCACAATGTTTTCTATATAGTTACTTTAGGGCTTATGGATGAAGATGATACATTTGATCAGCAAATTGCTATAAACTAAAACAAATAAGAAAAAAAAAAAACCAAACACCCTAAAATTTTACCATCTCTACAGAATATATGATAATTGGCAGGATGAGGATGACAGAAAAGCCCAGGGAAAAAGAAACATTTTCTAACACAAATAAGGTATATGGCCATGGTGGAATAGTGGCAGCAGCAGAAGGGAGAATAAAGCAAGAACAAAAAGAGCATTTATTAAACATTAAATAAATGGCATGAAGTATTCACACTTAAAGGCACCCACTTTCTACTATATATTCAACAGAATTGAAAAGAAGAGAATACAGACTATAGAAGCATGAGAGCATGGCTTCTCCCTTTGCAAAGGGACTGAACATACACTGCTGTGTTAGGTCTGAACATACACTGCTGTTTTAGGTCTTACGTGATGTAATCATGTAAACGTCATAGAAAAATGAAGAGACGGATGTGGAAGGGCTATCTGTATGTGATACAGGATTGATGGTAAAAATCTGTCATGATAGGGCTGGAGAAGTAGTGAGTGGGGCTTTGGTTAAGTTCATGGCTGGAGAGGCAAAATTGTGGGGCTCAGCTGGTGTTGCCGGCAGGAAATTCCCTAAGGTATACCAAGAGCAAGTTGTGGAGGAATTCAGAGGCATTGTTGTTGGGATGATGCAAAGATTAGTGACTAGGGAAAAAAAGTGAGATAATTGAAGACAGAGAGTTCCAGGGTGATCCAATACTGAATTTGCCTCACACGTCTGTAGCCTAACACTCTTTAAATGGGGTATGTCTCTGTGTGTGTCTTGCTAGAAGAGTTATCTCTTTGTATTTGTTATCTGTTGCTGCATAACAAATTACCTCTTAAAACTTAGCAGCTTAAAAGAACAAATATTTATCATCTCACAGTTTCTGTGGATCAGAAATCTGAAAGCAGCTTAGACAGGGAGTTTTGGTACAGGGTCTCTCATCAGGTTGAGTCAAGATGTCCACCACAGCTGCAGTGTTCTGAAGGCTCGACTGTAGCTGGAAGATCTGCTTCAGTTACTTGCATGGCTGTTAGCAAGAGATCTCTGTTCCTTCTCACATGGGCCTCTACCAAGGGAGGCTTGAGTGTCAACTGGGAACTGGCTTCCTTAGAGAAAGTAAGGAAGAGGGCAGGAGGAAGTCACATGCCTTATCTGACAACACTTCTGGCACTTTCTATAGCCCAAAGGAAAGGGGAATTAGGTTCCTTCTGAAGAGAAGAATATCAAAGAATTTTAAAGCCACCACAATGTGATAAATATATATGCCATCATCTGAAAATGAATGGGAGTTATTGGCTAAGGCTTCTGAGAAGATATGTGTATCAGTCAAGATCCTAGCAGGAAATAGATAATTTCAGAAAGGTTTAATAAAGGGACTGTATGCAAAATGCATTCAGGGTGTGTTGAAACCCCAAGGGATAGTACATTACCATGGGGTTATAACCGGGCTGTCACTGTCCGAAGGGGCTAAGGAGTGGAGTAATTTCTGGAACCTGGAAGAAGGGAGTCCTGTGGAAGAGCTGTCTTTGGTTGAGGGATGCAGCCAGATCGAGATTACCTTATACAAAGGTATTGGTGGAATAAATACCACAGTATTACTCTCCTCTCCCTTCCCCTCCCATCTCTGCCTGTGCTCCCCTCTGGCCAAACTTAACTGACTAGAGGTCAAGGGAGCCTGTTAATGTAGTCCATCAGCCATCTGGGCAGAGGTCAGGGTGGAGAGTGGGAGAGTGGGTTTGGAGGGGCAGATAGAGGATGTCGTCTGTAGATGAGAATTTAATTTGAAGGATGAGTAATAAGCAGAATTATGGTGATCTGGATGATGTATTAAGTGTTCAAACCATACATATTAAGCAAATGTATGTGGGAGTAGAGAAATGACTAAAAATCTGCCAAAACGGAAGTTATGTAGTGTGGTGAGGCTGAAATAGGCTGATAGGAGTGTGGAGGGACCATGTTGTGGAGGGTCCTGAGAGAGGCAGGGCTTTAGACTTCATCTAACAGGCAACACTTGGCAGTTCTTAAACAGGTGTGTCCAGACAGTAGGAGTGGGAGAGGAGGGGCAAATCTGAGAGACTATGTTTGCTTAGATATCAGAAATAAATGCAAAAATGTCAATAAAAATTTAGTTTTGAATATCCTTTCAGGTAAAATAAATACTAAGTACTAATGGTCAGATGAATAAAAATGTGAATTTGTTGGAATGAGGTATCCACACTGACAGACTCATACTTTCTACAGTTTCCCAGAACTGCAAGCAAGCAAACCTACAATTATAAGCATTTTTATCTAGAACGGTTATAGTGACATATGAGCTTAGGAATGAAAACAATGTTACAGCAGAAACAATCATACCAAAAATCAACCTTCTTCTGGAGATCTGTTCTTTGAAGGATATCAGCTGAAGGTTTGCCTTGGGTACACTATTTATTCAAACATCCATTGATGGTTTGAATACTTAGTAAGAAAGCCTTATGAAATCGATGCAGTCCTTCATCCTGATTTGATTTGCAACACACAGAAATTGTAGTCTTTAGTATCTACATGGGAGATTTCAATGAAGATAAACATGTAATAAGAAACATTGGCATTTATGCCATAGTTTAGAAAAAAATAAAAATATGATAGAGCTTAAAGTGAATCCTGCTTGAATCACACCCATCCATTTAGCATGTCTGACCTGCTATCAATACAGTATTTCAGAGGGGGAAAAGTAGCAATAAATACGTAGTGATTGCTAATACAGAGTGGGGCGTGGAGAGATATATGATTGATTATGCTCACTGACACTTTAATATTACATTTTATAGTAAAGCCTGGTTTACATGGCAAGATGTTAACCGTAAATTTCCTAACTGCACTTCCACACATTCAGAAGGTAGAGATAATTGATGTTAACAGAGATGATCCTGAAGTGTCTGCTGAGTTAAAAAAAAGAAAAAAAAGGATACTACATTCTGAATGTATGTATTCTGTGTTGTAGGTTCTTTCCTGATACTTTGAAAATTACCAGCACAGTTGAGAGTCCTGTAAGAGAGTAAGGAGTAAAGTATGATTCTTGCTCAAACCTTACCTAATAGATACAATTGGTTATTGCTGTTTTCAGGGCTTAACACTTAAGCAGGGCCTTTCAGAAACCAAATGCCTCAGAGGCATGAACACTTTAAAAGAAACTCTGAAAAATAGTATTCAATATAATGGTTACTAATATTCATTCAAATTTTCAAGTATATAGAAACTGCAAGTCACAGGGGAGTGTTGAAAAATACAAACGTGTTCTCAGTACCGATGGAAATACAAGCTAGCAGTTCTTACTTTAAAAAAGTAAGCAGGGGCGCCTGGGTGGCTCAGTTGGTTAAGCGACTGCCTTCGGCTCAGGTCATGATCCTGGAGTCCCGGGATCGAGTCCCGCATCGGGCTCCCTGCTCGGCAGGGAGTCTGCTTCTCCCTCTGACCCTCCCCCCTCTCATGCTCTCTCATTCTCTCTGTCTCAAATAAATAAATAAAATCTTTAAAAAAAAAAAAAAGTAAGCATAAATGATTAAATTACCATTTGCAGTAAGTGCTACAATGATCTGTACAGATGCTAAGAAAAAACAGCAATGACCCCTGTGGCCTAATCTGGTGGGGTGGAGACTGTTAAACTCCGTTAGCATTAGCGTCACAACTAACATCTCCCTCTTCAATAGAAAATCAGCACTTAAAACAAGGATGATAGCACTGCCTGTAGAACAAGCACACTAATCAGCACTTCTTTCTCCATGAACCTTCTTCTTCTTCTTCTTTTTTTTTTCAAATTAAAGTTCACCTCAAAGACCTTTGTGTGGTGATAGGAACTAATCAAAAAATAGAGAAGGTTTCTAGGGTCAGGGGAACCCCTAAGAAATAGTGACCCCTTAACCCCTGACATGGTATCTTTATCAAGAATCAGAGGTGGAAAGGAAAATGGATCAGAAGTGGTCCTATTTGATGGTTATTAAAGACAAACTCAATCCAATAGAATCTATGTCTTTACATTAATGATTGATTTCACCTCTGTCCTGTGCTGCCATTTTCTTGTTGGAAAAGGAAGAAAAATAGACAGATGGTGGGCTGGGTGTGTGAAAAGAACCCTGTATCCAAGTTAGCTGGGTCAAGTCCAAGAAGGGAAGTGTAAGAGACTCCAGGGTTTAGAAAGATGCACAGTATTATTGCCAAAGGTAGAAGAAGCCAGAATAAAAGGCATGGGACTCATTAGCAGAGTACTAGAACATCACTTTGCTCATGACACTCAATTATCAAAATTGTGAGTGGATTATTTGAAGCCCGGAAAATCGGTAATGCTATGTTGTGTATATGTATATGTATGTGTGTGTGTAATGCACACACACATATTATGTGAAATAATCTATTCAGAAGTGGAAATTATAGTAATTGGAAGAAAAACCAAATCAGAGGAAACAGTCAAATAGCTGAAGGAAAGGAAAATGGTATTGTATGAGCAGCCACTCCACCCGCAGCTGGGTAATAAAACAGCACAGGTCAGGAAGAGGTCACACAAGACACTGCCTGACTGGCCTGAGCCTTGATCCTCCCATAGGCCTCATCTCATTCTGGACTGAGATTTTCCTGCAAATCCTGGTAATTGGGAATCAGCACACACAGCTGTGAACCACAGCTCACAGATACAGAGTTAACAAATTTGAAGTTGACCATCTCTGCTGGAGAGGGAAGGGAAGTGACTTGTTTATGTACTATTTCATCACTCTCCCCAAGAGGCACTAGCCCTGGGTGTATGTTCCATTAAAGGTGTAGTGACATGGTTTTAAAGCAAGTAGAAGATTGGTCCTTTATTAGAATTAGGGAATTTGGATTCAATTCTAAGTTAAAACCATGCAATGTTAGTGCTGTAAAGAAACTACGTATAATCTAATCCAGTTTTCTCCTTTATAAGTGAGGGTCCTTTGACCTAGAGATGCTACACAATTTGCCAAGTTAGTTGATGCTGGCATCTGGACTAGAATCACCAGTAACCTGTATTACTACCTCCATAATGTTACTTCTCTACTCTCGGGAAAACTATCCCTGGGCCCTTGAGGCTCATGCCAGTCAACTGTAGTAATCTCCTTCCCTCCAGGTCCCCATTATTTATTACGTTTAAGGTTTTCCTATATCCACTGAGGACTCTGTCATATGGTTTGTTGTTTTTGTTTTGCCATCCTCATGGCTTCTCATCCAAGTGATTTCAATAACCACATAGGTGGTAACCCCGATTTGCTAAATTCAGATTTTCTCTCCATTTTTTTACTGTACTTTTCTTCACTTCTCTTTAGCAATCGACTCTTCTGCTCCCATCCTGAACCATTTGTTCCCCTGAACTACATCCTGTCTGAAGTCACAAAATCTAATAACTGAATCTCTGGTTATAACTTCTATTCTTCCACATTACACATGATGATTCCACCTACATTAGTTACAAGGTAAGCTATTGAAACAGACAGACCCTAAATCCAAGGGCTCTTCATCATGTAACAGTTCAGAATGGGTGTTCCAGGGTGGTAGATGGCTTTATTCTACAGGTCATCGAGGGACCCAAGTTCCTTCTATCTTGTAGTTCTTCCACTTAGAATTCTAGGGGGTGTCTTTGTTCCCATACTTGAAGCTGGCTTACTTATCATATATACTTTCCAGCACTCAGAAAGAAGGAAGAAAATGAAGGACTAGCAGCTTTTTTATTCAAGCATGTGACCCCAAAGTTGCACGTATTCCATATGCCCATATTCTGTTGGCCTACAGCTTGGTTACGTGGTCATACTTCATGTCTTGGCCCATTTTGGCTGCTAAAACAAAATACCATCGATTGGGTGCCTTTAAACAGCAGAAACTTATTTCTTAGAGTTCTGGAGACTTGGAGGTCAAGATCAAGGTGCTGGTAGATTTGGTGTCTGGTGAGAGCCCACTTCCTGCTTCACAGACAACTGTTTTCTTGCTGTGTTCTCAGATGGTGGAAGGGGCAGCGAGCTCTCTAGGGTCTCTTTTATAAGGGTACTATCACCATTCACAAAGACTCCACTCTCATGACCTAAGGATGTCCCAAAGGCTCTAACTCCAAATGCCATCACATTGGGATTAGGTTTGAAGGGATATAAACATAGTCTATAACACCTAGCTAAAAGGGAAATGTCTCTAGCTGAGCAATCTTGTGTGCAGCCCCAAATTGGGATGTTCTATTTCTGAAAGGAAGAAAGTGGAATGGTTTGGGGGGACACAGTTAGCTGTCTCTGTTACAACTCTCACTGCCCTTCTGTTCATTGGCTTCACTGGAATCTCCATTTCCTTGATCCAGTATCTATACCCAAGTTAATCAGTCTGTTTTTGGACTTACTTCCTTTTTCCCCAAATAAGGATCTCATGGTATACAACTTAAGACAGGGTGAGATATCTAATGAGATATAGGTCTCACCAGTTCTTTCAAGAACTTATCTCAGTTACCTCTGCATCATCTACTGTAATTTATCATTGTTTGTTCCTACTTTAGGGTAAACTCGTGAAGCTCTCCAGGAAGAATGAAGTACACTTAATAAATGATAATGATTGAACATCTAGAAAGAACTGAGGCGATTCAAAAAATTAAGCAGATTAAAAGAGGCACAATTTTTAATACCAAGAAAACAAGCAAAAATTGTACAAAGAAAAAATGTAAACCTAAATATATGTACTGTTGATTCTGTATTAGACAATATTTATGTGGTAATAATGACTACTTTGTAGTGACAGTGAACATGGACTTTAGCTAGATTACTTGGATTGACAGTGGTCTCCAACTCCTGCTGGCTATGCAGCCTTAAGCAAGCTACTTGATTTCCCTGTGCCTCAGTTTCTCTGTGCTCCAGCTTTATAAAAATTTATATTATTTTAATTATTGAATACGTAAGATGGTACAAATAAGTTTTAACCTCTCTTAAAATAATGTGTTTCAAAAGATTAGCTCAAGAAGGTATTTTCAACATACTCCTTTTATTTTTATTTTCTGAAGTTCCTTAGAAATCAGCAGAAACTTCAGTTAGGTGTTGGTGAATCAACAGCTTGAAGGTCCTTTTTTTTTTTTTAATGTTTTATTTATTTATTCATGAGAGTCAGAGAGAGAGAGAGAGAGGCAGAGGCAGAGGGAGAAGCAGGCTCCCCGCCCAGCAGGGAGCCCGATGCGGGACTCGATCATGACCTGAGCCGAAGGACCCCGGGATCATGACCTGAGCCGAAGGCAGACGCTTAACCATCTGAGCCACCCAGGCGCCCTTGAAGGTCCTTTTTATTTGGGTCAGATATAGTCAAAGGATTACAGAATATAAAAAAAACACAACTGATTAAAATATGGAGAATCTCAAGTGGGAAAAAATGTGAAATCACAATGCTTTTCTAGTTTGAGGATGAGTTTTCATTTAGCCTATGTATGTGTTTTCTATAAACAATATTACATCAGCAATGGAGATTTAAAACATGTAAAAAATGGAATTACTTAGGGGCACCTGGGTGGCTCCATCGGTTAAGTGTCTGCCTTCAGCTCAGGTCATGATCTCGGGGTCCTGGAATCGAGTCCCACGTCAGGCTCCCTGCTCAGCGGGGAGCCTGCTTCTCCCTCTGCCTGCGGGTGCCCCTCTTGTGCTCACTCTCTCTTTCTGACAAATAAATAAATAAAATCTTTAAAAAAAATTAGTAATCTTTTAATCTTTTATCTTTTTCTACATTCCAGTTCATTTTTATTCACATATCTATGGAATTTATGTATCAGGAATCATAGCATAGATGTGATTTTCTCATTTTTAAAAACTTGAGATTTTAGCAAGAACATTTTCCTATGGTTGCATGAAGGAAAAGGGTTTGAAAAAACACAGCCTTGCTGTTACTAAAAACAAAGACATTTCTAATTCTCAGTTCTGTTTAACCAGTTCTATCTTAATGGTATCTGTTGCCCGTGGCCATTTAGGCCAACTGGTTACAGTCGTATTCTGGGTGCAGGCTGAGTTGGGGAGTTCTAGTTGTGTCCGGGCCTGGTAGCCTCCCAGGGATCCACGGCTGCTTTCGTCTCTGGCCAGGCAGCAGGCATAAGTTCCTGCTGGGCCATGACACGCTGTGCTCTGGTTCCCAAGAGACTGATTCACAGAGGTTAGGGGGATTGTTCCCGGTGTAGCTACAAAATTCTGTGATCTCCGTCTTTGAGCATTGAATATGAAATCACAACTCCAAATCTACCTTTAAGAATAGAAGTAACATTGGGGCGCCTGGGTGGCTCAGTTGTTAAGCGTCTGCCTTGGGCTCAGGTCATGATCCCAGGGTCCTGGGATCGAGCCCCGCATCGGGCTCCCTGCTCCGCGGGAAGCCTGCTTCTCCCTCTCCCACTCCCCCTGCTTGTGTTCCCTCTCTCACTGTGTCTCTCTCTATCAAATAAATAAATAAAATCTAAAAAAAAAAAAAAGAATAGAAGTAGCATTAGTTATGGGAAAATTATGGAGTAATCAAATTAGACTTGCTGTTTATCCAGGGCAGTGCAGGGAATTGCCTCTGAATGTTTACCACAGCTGAAACAGGATTACTTGGGTTAACGGCAAAAGTCCTAAGTCAAAGTGCAATGCTCTTCTCTTTCTCATGAAGCTCCTCTTTCTCATGTGCCCTTTTGTTTGTTCACACCAAAGGTCTAAGGAGAGAGGAGCTTTCTCAAAGATATTTCGAGTCTGTCTTTTTCTTTTTATGAAAGTATAAATCCCAACGTTTATGTTTGTATGGACTTCACATTTCATGAAACAGCTTTAGAAAATTACACTAAGTCACAAACCAGGAAAAATTGGGAAGATGGCTATCAGTTTGTAAGTTTTATCTGTTAAACTTTGTTGTAAATGACTAAATATTAAACTCAGTGATGTCTTCTGTTTCCCTTCACCTCTCCCACTCCATCTGGTGAGTCTTTTGTATCAAAGTCTAGGAAGTCAGTGTAAATTCTGATGTTTGAAACCACATGCTCTTTCTGTCTCTCCTAAGCAGTGGCTTTAAAAATGTTTCTGATAGGGCGCCTGGGTGGCTCAGATGGTTAGGCGTCTGCCTTCGGCTCAGGTCGTGGTCTCGGGGTCCTGGGGTCGAGTCCCGCATCGGGCTCCCTGCTCAGTGCAGAGCCTGCTTCTCCCTCTCCCTCTGCCACTCCCTCTGCTTGTGCTCTTCTGTCTATCTCTCTGTCAAATAAATAAATAAAATCTTAAAAAAAAAAAAATGTTTCTGATAGTTTGTAAACCTAAACCCAAACTAGAGCTTTGTTTATCCTTGACATTGTCTGTAGGCAAACAAAACAAAACAAAACAAAAAACCAACACAATCTGTCCTTCGAAGGACGGAATACGTAATCTGATAGAGAATCAAAACGGAGGACCACTCTAGTCTTGAGGTGATTGGGTATTGATGGCTTGAGGAAGTGTGATATTTTTGTCTTGGTTATTATAAATAATCTGGGGCGCCTGGGTGGCTCAGTTGGTTAAGCGACTGCCTTCGGCTCAGGTCATGATCCTGGAGTCCCGGGATCGAGTCCCGGGATCGAGTCCCGCATCGGGCTCCCTGCTCGGCAGGGAGTCTGCTTCTCCCTCTGACCCTCCTCCCTCTCATGCTCTCTGTCTCTCATTGTCTCTCTCGCAAATAAATAAAATCTTAAAAAAAAAATAAATTATGAATAATCTGGGTCAGAGCCTTAAAAAAAACAACCCTGGACTTCTTTCTTTCAAGCCCTGTCCCTAGGAACCTATTGTACTTTGTATAGTTGCTTTAAAATTAAAAACAAAAAAAGGGCACCTGGGTGGCTCAGGTCATGATGTCAGGGTGCTGGGATTGGAGCCCAGTGATAGGCTCCGTACTCAGTGGGGAGTCTGCTTCTCCCTCTCCCTCTGCCCTCCCCCCACCCCCGCTCATGCTCTCTTTCTCCCTCTCTCAAATAAATAAATAAAATCTTAAAAAAAATCTAAGTTCTGCATCTCTATTAATATACAAATAATGGTATATCATTTAAATAAGAGAAAATACTGTCATTTCATTAGAAATGAAAATAGCTCTGTTATTTGGATTTGGAACTTTAGTTTCTAAAATGTCTCCTGTGGCTAGGAACAAGACAATCGAATGTCTGTATTTCCAAAGAGTTTCAAAAGATGAGACTCCAAGCCATTCACACTGAAACTCAGTAGTGCACAGTATAACACTGCCTCAGAAAAAGAATGCAAAAATTGAGAAATATCTCCAAGTCGTCCTTGGTCTTTCAGGGGAAATGTGATAAGATTCCTTTGAATGAAAAAAATGGGAGGAAGCATTTGATATAGTCTCTCACAACGCTGTAAATAAATATAAACCAAATTGACCTGGAAAATAACAGAGCTGCATGAACTAAAAAATGCCAGTAAAAATAGAGACATAATATAAATGGATTTGAGAGGCTCCCAATCAGGAAAGATAAGAGAGAGTACAGAGAAAAAGCATCTAGGATGATTAAGAGGAAGAAGGCAGAAATTGATGATGTTATAAAGGGTGTTAGTCTGAATAGTCTCACAAAGAAATCCCTGGAACAAGTACAGATACAAAGAAATAAAATCTAAGCCACGCGGGCTCAGAAAGGCCTCCAAAAGATGCTAACAGAAAATTATTCAGCACAACACTAGGTGAAAAATAGAATTAGGGGAGGGAAAAGGAAGGAATGGAATAAAAAAAGAAAGAAAAGGCAGCTTATTTTCGGACACAGCTTCGAAGTGACCTGAACGTGCAAATGTCTGCTTCCTTTTCCTTCTCCCGCTGTCCTCCTTATCCCTCACCACACACTACACGCCACACACAGGCACCCTCCTCCTCTCATCCTGACAGGAACAAGCCCACTGCCCTCGCTCTCAAGAGTCCTTGAGGATTTTTCATACTTTTTTGTTAGCATCTTTGGAGGCCTTTTTGAGCCTGCCTGGCTTAGATTTTATTTACTTATATAGCAACTTGTTCCAGAGCTTTCTTAGCGAGATTGTTTGTACTGACACCCTCTATAACATGATGGGAGGGTAGATATGGGAGAGAAGGGAGCTGCCTATAGATGATAGTAGGTCCCTGAGACAAGTCTGCTTTCTGCTCACTGGCCAGACTCTCAGGAACTCCAAAAGAGAGGCTGCTCGGGGTCTAGCATTTTTAGACAGCCATACAGTAATTACAGAGCCCAGCCCAGCATAAAGGGAGCAGAGATTCAGGTAAGGCACAGAAGTTGCAAAGCCTCTTGCTTTAAAGAGGGCTGTCAATAGGGTCATGATCTCAGGGTCGTGAGATTGAGCCTGGCTTCAGGCTCCGTCCTAGGCATGGAGCCTGCTTAAGATTCTCTCTTTCCAGACGAACCATGAGAGACGATGGACTCTGAAAAACAAACTGAGGGTTCTAGAGGGGAGGGGGGTGGGAGGATGGGTTAACCTGGTGGTGGGTATTGAGGAGGGCACATTCTGCATGGAGCACTGGGTGTTATGCACAAACAATGAATCATGGAACACTTCATCTAAAACTAATGATGTAATGTATGGGGATTAACATAAGAATAAAAAATTAAAAAAAAAAAAAGATTCTCTCTTTCCCTCTCCCTCTACAAAGCCCCCCCCACCCCATAAAGAAAGAAATAAAAGGCCAGCCAACAGAGATAAAGAATGTCTCATGGGCAACCCCTAGGAGGTGGTGCCAAGAACCCAATAGGATGTTTCAGCAGACATTTATGTAAACAGATGGCATCAAGCACTAGAAGACTCAGGCTGATGTCTTGGGACCGTGTGAAGCCTGTACAAATTGGATGTCATTCCTGGGAAACTCAAAATACGGAGATCAAGTTGCATCATCTTGGTTGAAGGGGAACTTTGCAAAAAATCAAATCAGAAAACTCAATACAGTTACAGTTTTCACACCTGATTTGTGAACTACGATTCATCCTTTTACACTGATTTTTCAGTGTGCACTAAGAACACAAAGCTTCGAATCCCGAATCCATAAATAAGAAAAGTGTCTTTTTTTTTTTTTATTTTTTAAAGATTTTTTGTTTAAGTAATCTCTACACTTAATGTGGGGCTCGAACTCACAAACCCGAGGTCAAAAGTCGGAAGCTCCACTGAATGAGCCAGCCAGGCACCCCAAGAAAACTGTCTTTTAAAAAAAAACAGAAAATGTACTTTTTGAAATTAACTTGCAATATTTTTCCCAACTGAATTTAGCAGAATATATGTGTTTTCTTTTTTGTTTAACCTTCTTTAGTTAGAAAGTATCAAAACCATAATTAGTAAGCTTAAACTATAGAAAAATATTATCAGGGGGCGCCTGGGTGGCTCAGTTGGTTAAGCGTCTGCCTTCGGCTCAGGTCATGATCCCAGGGTCCTGGGATCGAGTCCCACATGGGGCTCCCTGCTCAGCAGGGAGCCTGCTTCTCCCTCTCCCTCTGGCCCTCTCCCTGCTTGTGTGCACTCTCTCTCACTCTCTCTCTCTGTCAAATAAATAAAAAATCTTAAAAAAAAAAAAAGAAAAATATTATCAGAATGGTATTCTTGTGTTTTACGTACATTGCTTCACTTAATCTTCAAATAAACCTTAGGTGAAAGGTGCCATTACTGTTCTCACTCTAGGGGTGAGGAAATTGAGGCACAGCGGGGTTAAACACAGTGCTCAGTTTGCATATCTGGTAAATGGTAGATCCAGGATTTTGAACTTGATCGCTCTGTCCCTAGAGTCTGTGGTCTTAATCATGGATGAGTGTGGGATACCTCTGTGATAGGCATCCCTCAAGAGCACAGCAGGAGCTCTGAGGCCCGTTCTCTCGCTCCTCCAGGGTTGAAGCAGTCCCCATCCTTCAGATGCTGCTTGGGGCTATGATTAACATAGGCAAACCCATATTCACAGCTTAGTTAATAGCCTGATTGTGGTGTGGAACCAACAAACAAACCCCTCTGGTTTCAAATGAGTAGCAAAACCTAGCATAAAGGGGAGGCAGGAAGGAAGAAATGACCACCTACATAATCTCAGATAATCCTTGAGACAACTCTGGGAAGTAGATATTATGATCTGTCTTACAGAGGAAGAAACCGAAATTCATTGACTTTGAGTGACCTGCTCAGTTGGGAAGTAACAGAGCCAGGATTCCAATCTGTTTCTGGCTCCAAAGCATTCATTTTCTTTGTTATGTTAACCATCCCTCAAAATACTCTGATTTGGGTACACTGTGGATTAAGTAGGTTATTGTGGTGTAGGCTGAGAATACATGAAGCATTTATAATACTGTTTCTGTGGGGAGAGAAGTATATTCCTACTTCTATATAGCTGATTTAAAAACTAAATTCTGGGACACAGACCATTTGAAACTTGAGAATTGCCTACTGTGACACTAGAGGGGAAAAAAATGCTTGAATCGTGATAATAGTCTTGCCTCTGAATTTTTAAGGTTGTGAAATATATTCTATACCACATGCAAAATGTTTATTTACCAAGTAAACAGTATTAGCAGCATCAGCAGGTTGGGGAAAGCGGAAATATGAGGTGAATATGCATTCTTGTGATTTGCTTTTTTGGACTATTTTATGCTGATGAATTCAGTTTTTAAAAAATGGGTTGTGTTTCAAAGACTGGGAAATGAGGAAAGATGTTTGAAATGGGAAAATGGTAAGGACATTTATTTGAAGAACTTGAAAATTAAAGGAATTCAAATTCTTTATATCTTGCATTGAAGCAAAGAAGATCATTACTTACTATTAAGTGGAATTGAGGGCAGCTGTCTTGAGAGGTCTGATTTTTGTATGATTGCTCCAGTATCCAAGGCCTGGTTACAAACTCCAGGAGCTGACATTTCACTGAGAAACACATGCTGATATAGTTAACGTCTATCTCCAATACAGCTTTTTCTTTTCTTTTCTTTTCTTTTCTCTTTTCTTTTCTTTTCTTTTTCTTTTCTTTTCTTTTCTTTTCTTTTCTTTTCTTTTCTTTTCTTTTCTTTTCTTTTCTTTTCTTTTCTTTTCTTTTCTTTTCTTTTCTTTTCTTTTCTTTTCTTTTCTTTTCTTTTCTTTTCTTTTCTTTTCTTTTCTTTTCTTTTCTTTTCTTTTCAGGGATTTTATTTATTTAGGGTGTGCCTGGGTGGCTCAGTCATTAAGCATCTGCCTTCGGCTCAGGTCATGATCCCAGCGTCCTGGGATCAAGCCCTTCATCAGGCTCCCTGCTCGGCGGGAAGCCTGTTTCTCCCTCTCCCACTTCCCATTTGTGTTCCCTCTCTACCTGTGTCTCTCTCTGAAATAAATAGATAAAATCCTTAAAAAAATTAAAAAAAAAACGATTTTATCTACTTATTTGAGAGCGAGCGAGCGAGCGAGAGAGAGAGTGCACGAGCAGGAGGCAGAGGGAGAGGGAGAGGCAGGCTTCCCACCGAGCAGGGAGCCCGATGCGGGGCTCGATCCCATGACCTGAGCTGAAGGCAGACGCTTAACTGACTGAGCCACCCAGGTGCCCCTCCAATACAGCTTCTTTATTCTTTGACATGCATTTTGATCCTTCTAGTTGCTCTGGCTCATGATTTACAAGGGAACTTGGTCACCCTGTAAGGGACATTAGTCACTCTGTAGCCCACCTCCCCGTTTATGGCTAACAAGGAGAATGAATTGAAGGAAAGTGAATTGCCCACATACACACCATCTAGAATTTTTTGTACTTTCAAACCTAGAGCTGACCATGTACCTGAATGTAAAATTTTTTTCCATTCTGCCCTATTCAATAATAATCTCATTTACTAAGATCTAGTTCAAGGGTGGAAACTAAACTATACCTAGTACAAAGTTTATATTTTCAATTTAAAAAGTAGATATTATTTTTTTATTTTTAAAAGATTTTGTTTATTTATTTGAGAGAGAGAGAGAGAACACGTGAGCAGGGGGGAGGGGAAAGGGGGAGGGATAGAGGGAGAGGGAGGAGCAGACTCCCCACTGAGCAGGGAGTCTGATGCAGGACCCTGGGATCATGACCTGAGCCGAAGGCAGATGCTTAACTGACTGAGCCACCCAGGCACACCTAAAAAAGTAAATTTTAATTATAAAATTATCATATTCTTATGGTAAATAATTTATACCATCCAGAAGAGTATAAAGCAAAAATTAAAGTCCTTTCTACAGTTAAGTTTACCTTCCAGATTTTATATGCATGTACAAATATATATGGATATAGATATGTGTGTACATATATATGTATATATATGTACACACATACCTGTATTTTTTGACACATGGGATCCTGTTATAATAATACTTAACAACTTGCTTTTTAAACTTTTAAAACTTGAACATCATTCCTTTCCTTTATACAATGGTCACATCACATTCCATTTTTTTTTTTTTTAAGATTTTATTTATTTATTCATGAGAGACAGAGAGAGAGAGAGACAGAGGGAGAAGCAGGCTCCCAAGGAGCAGAGAGCCCGATGCGGGACTCGATCCCAGAACCCTGGGATCATGACCTGAGCCGAAGGCAGATGCTTAACCATCTGAGCCACCCAGGCGCCCCATTTTTTTTTTTAAGTGGGCTCCACCCTGGGCCCAACATGGACTTGAACTCGTGAGCCTAAGATCAAGACCTGAGCTGAGATCAAGAGTCAGATGCTTAACTGACTGAGCCACCCAGGCACTCCACATCACATTCTATTCTGTGGTGGTTTTAAACATGTCCACAAATTCTTAGACATTACTCCCATCAAAAGGTGAAGTCTCATTACCCTTATCTTGAATATGAGTTTGATTTAGTGACTTGTTTCTAAGTATATAATGTGGGAGAAGTTTAAGTTGTTGTTGTCGTTGTTTTCCCTCTTAACCCAACATCCTTGGATATAGTTTTTCATATCTGTGCTTAGACTCAGGTTATTTTCTAGAAGTAGAGTGTTGGTCAAAAAATATCTATATTTATTTATTTATTTTTTAAAGATTTTTATTTATTTATTGAGAGAGATAATGATAGAGAGAGAGCATGAGAAGGGGGAGAGTCAGGGAGAAGCAGACTCCCTGCTGAGCACAGAGCCTGATGCGGGACTCGATCCCGACACTCCAGGATCATGACCTGAGCTGAAGGCAGTCGCTTAAACAACTGAGCCACCCAGGTGCCCAAAAAATAGCTATATTTAAAATTTGAAAAAAAAAAATATATTTTAAAAGATTTTATTTATTTAACTGACAGAGAAAGAGAGACAGTGAGAGAGGGAACACAAGCAGGGGGAATGGGAGAGGGAGAAGCAGGCTCCCCGCCAAGCAGGGAGCCCTATGCGGGGCTTAATCCCAGTACCCCAGAACCATGACCCGAGCTGAAGGCAGTCCCCAACCAACTGAGCCACCCAGGAGCCCCTAAAATTTGAAAGATATTGCCATAATGTCCTCCAAGATGGTTATAGTGATCTATCCTTTTATTCACAGAATATGAGAGTTTTAGTTTTCCTATATGTCTGTATGTCTTTTTCCCCACCTTTATTGAGAAGTAATTGACAAATAAAAGTTGTATTTATGGGGCGCCTGGGTGGCTCAGTCGTTAAGCGTCTGCCTTCGGCTCAGGTCATGATCCCGGGGTCCTGGGATTGAGCCCCACATCGGGCTCCCTGCTCCGCGGGAAGCCTGCTTCTCCCTCTCCCACTCCCCCTGCTTGTGTTCCCTCTCTCGCTGTGTCTTTCTCTGTCAAATTAATAAAAAAAATCTTAAAAAAAAAAAAGTTGTATTTATTTAAGGTGTACAACTTGATGTTTTGATATACACAAATATTGTGGAAAAAGTACCACACTTAAGCTAATTAACATATCCATCACCTCACATAATTAACTTTTTTTTTCTTTTCATGGTAAGAACACTTGTAATCTACCTTGTTAGAAAATTGCAAATATACAAACAGTATTATTCGCTATGTTCACATTACTGTACATTTGATCTCCAGAACTTATTCATGTTGCATAACTGAAACTTCCTACCCCTTGATCAACATTTTCCCATTTCTCCTTCCACCTAGCCTCTGGCAATCACCATTTTACTCTGCTTTTATGAGTTTGACTATTTTAGATTCCATATATAATAAGATCATGCAGTATTTGTGTTTCTGTGTCTGGTTTATTTCACTTAGCATAATTTCCTCCAGCTTCATTCATATTATTGTATATGGAAGGATTTCCTTCTTTTTTAAGGCTGAATAACATTTCATTGTATATATAGATGCCCATTTTATTTATCCATTCTTCTGTTGATGGACACTTAAGGTTGTTTCTGCTAGTGTGAATAATACTGCAGTGAACCTGAGATGCAGCTATTTCTTTGACGTGTTGATTTCATTTTCTTCGGATATATACCCACACGTGGGAATCCTGGATCAGAAGGTAGTCTTATTTTTAATTTTTTGAGGAATCTCCATATTGTTTTTTAGGTGCACCAATTTACATTTCTACCAACATTGTATAGGAAGGTTTCCCTCTTCTCTGCATCCTTTCCAACACTTGTTATCTTTTGCCTTTTTGAGAATAACCGTTAAAACAGGTGTGAAATGATATCACATTGTGGTTTTAATTTGTATTTCACCAATGATCAATAATGTTGTGCACCTTTTATATGTCTTTAGGGAATGTCTACTCATGTCCTCTGCCCAGTTTTTAATTGAATTGTGGTTTTTGCTTTTGAGTTGTCTGAGTTTCTTACATATTTTAGATATTGACCTCTTTGGATATATGGTTTGCAAAATATCTCCTCCCATTCTGTAGGTTGTCTCTTCACTCTGTCAATTATTCCTTTTGTTGCACAGAGTATTTTTAGTTTAATGCACTCTCACTTGTCTGTTTTTGCTTTTGTTGCCTGTGCTTTTGGCGTCATCCAAGAAATCATTTCCCAGACCATGTAAAGAGGCTTTTCCCCTGTTTTCTTCTAGGAGTTTTACATTTTTTGGTTATGGTTAAGTTTTAATCCATTTTGGGTTGGGTTTTGTGTCTGTGCTAAGATAAAGGTCCAATTTCATGTGGATATCCAGTTATCCTAGCACCTTTTATTGAAGAGACTGTTGTTTCCCCATTGTGTGTTCTTGGCATCCCTTTCAAAGATCAGTAGACTGCAAATGTGTGAATTTATTTTTGGGATCTCTGTTCTGTTCCATTAGTGTTTATGCCAGCACTATGCTTTTTTGATTACTGTAGCTTTGTAATGTATTTTGGAATTAGGAAGTGTGATGCCTCCTCTTTGACTCATGAGGGATTTACAAGTTTGCTGATTAATTTCCAAACATTTGGTGGCTTTCCTTTATAGTCAGCCTTTCTGTAAACTTGTATTTAATATTCGTCTTTTTTAGTATAGATTTTAGAAATTCAGTTTGACAAGCACTGGGTGGCTTAGTCGGTTTGGTGTCCGACTCTTGATTTCGGCTCAGGTCATGATCTCAGGGTCATTAGATTGAGTCCAGTGTTGGGCTCCACACTGAGCGTGGAGCCTGCTTCATTTTCTCTCTCTCCCTCTCTCTGTGCCCCTCCCCACCCTCCTGAATCTCTGCTTGCACACAGTCTCGCTCTCTCTCTTAAAAAAAAAAAAAGAAAATTCATTTTGACATTCTTTTTCTTTAAATTGGATTTACTCCATTGATATTTAATGCAATTATAAGACATTTGGTTTTAAAATCTGTCATCTTGTTATTTCTTTTTTGTCCTATATGTTTTTCATCCTTTCTTTGTCCTTTCTTGACTGTATTTTTTTATTAACAGTATATTTTTTATTTCACCAGTTTTCTCCTGTATTTGTCATTTAATTACAAATTATTTTATTATTCTTCTAGTTGTTAACCTCGAAATTAAAATATGTCTTTGACTTACTATAGTATGCCTTACGTTAATGCTTTTAATATTTTCTGAAGAAAGCATGAATCTTACAACAGTTTAAATCTATTTCTCACCTCCTTTGTCTTCTGTGCTAAGGTTTTCATATAATTTATTCTACCTTATTTTGATTTGTACAAAATATAATAATTATTATGATTTTAAAGCATCAATATTTTATATCAATCCACATATTTACACTTTTCTGTGTTTTTCATTCTTTCTTTCTATTTTGTATTTTCATCTGGGATCATGATCCTTCTGCCTGAAGAACTTCTTTTAATATTTCTTTTACTGCCAGTCTTTTTCTAATGAATTTTCTTAGATTTCCTTTGTCTGGAAAATATCTTTATTTTGTCTTAATTCTTGAAAGATACTTAGTTGGGTATAAAATTCGTAGATGGTGTGTCCTTTCAGTACTTTAGGGATGTCACTCAGTTTTTATTGAAAATTCATCAGTCATCTTATTTTTCTCCTTTGAAAGCAGTGGTTTTCTTTCTCTGAAGCTTTTCTCTTTCCATTTGGCTTTCAGTAGGCTGACCGTAATGTGTTTGGGGTTTGTAGAGATTCTTGAAAAATGTAGTTAGATGCCCTTTGTCAGTGGTAAAGAATTCTTTTTAATATTTCTTCTTTCTCATTACTTCTCTCCTTTAATTCTGGGACTATAAATTATGAGTAATTACAGGTTTTCACCATGCCTCTTTTGCTCTTTTCTGTTCTTTTTTTTAACTTTTCCCCCTTTTGCACTTCTTCACTAATTCTGCTTTCTAGTTAGTACTCCTCTGTTCTTTTAGGTCCAGCCTGCTACTACTAATCCTGTATTTTCAGTTCTCAATTTTACTTGTAGTGCTTTCAGATTCTAGTATTTTCATTTAAATTTGGTTCTTTAGAATCCAGATCTGTATTAAAATTCTTTAACTTTTCCTCTATTTTCTTGACTCCATTAGTCATAGATTTTTTTTAAGTTGTTGTCTGATAACATCAATATCTAAATGACATGCATTTGTGCTTCCTTTTAGTTATTTTTCTTGGCTTCTGACCATTTCATACTTTTTTTTTTAAGTAGACCTTTTAAATCTATATTGAATACTAGACATTATGTGTAAAAAATTATAGAGGTTCTGGATAATGTTGTCTCCTTTCTTTTTTTTTTAAGATTTTTTTTTTTTTTAATTTATTTGACAGAGAGAAAGACAGAGAGAGAGGGAACACAAGCAGGGGGAGTGGGAGAGGGAGAAGCAGGCTTCCCGCCAAGCAGGGAGCCCGATGCGGGGCTCGAACCCAGGACTCCGGGATCATGATCTGAGCCGAAGGCAGACGCTTAACGACTGAGCCACCCAGGTGCCCCCTTTTTTAAGATTTTATTTATTTGACAGAGAGAGACACAGCAAGAAAGGGAACACAAGCAGGGGGAGAGGGAGAGGGAAAAGCAGGCTTCCTGCAGAGCAGGGAGCCCAATGCAGGGCTCTATCCCAGGACCCTGGGATCATGACCTGAGCCGAAGGCAGACGCTCAACGACTGAGCCACCCAGGTGCCCCATGTTGTCTCCTTTCAGTGAGGGTTACACTGTATTCTGGAAGATCACATTGGTCCTGGTGAAGATTGATTTCAGGCTTATTAGGGCTGATTTATTCTGATTTTGCTCTTCCTTCTAGTGCAGGGATCAACAAATTCTTGTAAAGGACCAGATAGTAAATGTTTTAGATTTTGTGGGTCTTACAATCTTTGCTACAACTATTCCACATTACTATTGTAGTAGAAAAATATTCATAGATAATATTTAGGTGAATGAACTTGGCTATGTTTCAATAAAACTTACTGACATTAAAATTTGAATATTCATATAACTTTCAGTGTTATGTAATAGTACTTTTGCTTTGCTTATTTTTAACCATATAAACACGTGAAAACCATTCTTAGCTCTAAGGACATACAAAATAGGCAGCAGGCCATGTTTGGGCTGCAGGTTGTAGTTTGCTCTTCCCCTGTAGTAGCATATGTCCTTTACTCCTAAGTGTGACTCTTTTTGGTTCTTTTTTTTTTTTTTTTAAAGATTTTATTTATTTATTTGACAGAGAGAGACACAGCGAGAGGGGGAACACAAGCAGGGGGAGTGGGAGAGGGAGAAGCGGACTTCCCGCCGAGCAGGGAGCCCGATGCGGGGCTCGATCCCAGGACCCTGGGATCATGACCTGAGCCGAAGGCAGGTGCTTAACGACTGAGCCACCCAGGCGCCCCTCTCTTTTTGGTTCTTAACTGAAAGCCTGGGGTTTCACTAAAGTCTCCATCTCGAAGACTTGAATTCCAACCCCTGTCTCCATGGCTGTGGTAATCTCTGCTGAGTTTTCAGCTTGCTACCTGCTTTTTCCTGATGGATTTTTTTGATCTTATCCTGCACGTATGGCACTTGAGAATCAGCCAATGTTTGGAGAGAAATGTGTAGTTGGGTTTTAGGCTTATATCTCTGAGATTCCCTCTTCTTCTGGTTTTTATTCTTCATGTCTCATATGTTTAAGCTGCATGCTCTAACATGTACCTCTAGGTCAGGTTGACTGCTGCTTTCTGCTTAGGTACTATTCCCCACTCCCTCATGTGCAGAAAATCAGAAAATATCCTGAGGAGGAAATGTCAGTTGGAATATGAAGTTTATCAAGTAAGTTTGAATATGAACATTATTTTTTGTTACCCTGCTTTTAAAGATTGTAATTCCTCAAATATTGCCTGCAATTTTAAAATCTCCATTGTCAGGGTGCCCTGATGGCTCAGTCAGTTAAGCATCTGCCTTTGGCTCAGGTCATGATCTCAGGGTCCTGGGATCGAGGCTCCTATTGGGCTCTGTGCACATTGGGGAGTCTGCTGTCCCTATCCCTCTCCCTCTGTGCTCTCTCTTTTTCTCTCTCAAATAAATAAAATCTTAAAAAAAAAATAAAACCTCCATTGTCTTCAAACAGTTGCTGCATATACTGTGGTGAGCTTTTATTCTTGTTTTCAACAAGAGGTTTCATCTGCTTACTGAAAGCAGAAATTTGTATAGGTTTTTAAATGTCTATATAGCAAAAATTTTCAATATAGCTTTTAGGTTTCATGATAAGCCTGGGA
This sequence comes from Mirounga angustirostris, assembly GCF_029215605.1. Lineage (NCBI taxonomy): Eukaryota > Metazoa > Chordata > Mammalia > Carnivora > Phocidae > Mirounga > Mirounga angustirostris. The sequence goes on from NW_026991709.1 coordinate 55,357,405, forward strand.
AAATCATTCTCATTATTATATTATAAATATATCCTCTCTTGCTTTTTTCATTAATCTTTTGGCTTTAAGTTTTACATCTAAATCAATTTTTATATTTAAGTCATTGATTAATCTAAAATTCATTTTGAAATTCATTTTAACAAAAGATATGAAATCAGATTTCAGTCTTTTCTCAAATGACCAGCCAGTTTTCTCAACACTGATTGTTGATTTGAAAAGCTGTACTTTTAATATATTAAATTCCTAATTGTTCAGGGATTTGTTTTGAGACTCTCTACTATGCTTCCCTGATGTGCCTGTCTATTTATGGACCAAGATAATGGTATCTTAGAATATATTTTATTATGAGGGAAGATGATTCCCTATTAATATTCTTTTTCAGAAATGTCCTAGGTATTCTTTCATGTGTACTTTTCCAAATGAACTTTAGAATTGGTTAGTCAGTTAGAAACAAAAAAAGGTGGGGCATCAAAAGCACAAGCAACAAAAGAAAAAATAGGTAAGTTGGTCTTTCTGAAAATTAAAGATTTTTTGCATCAAAGGATACTATCAACAGAGTAAAAAGGCAACCCTTGGAGTGGGAGAAAATATTTGCAAATCATATACTTGATAATATTGATAGCCAGAATATAGAAAGAACTTCTACAACTCAACAACAACAACAAAAACAAACAACTCGATTTAAAGATGGGCAAAAGACTTGAACAGCTATTTCTTTAAAGGAAATATGCAAATAGTCAATAAGCATGTGAAAATATGCTCAACATTGCTAATCAAAGGGAAAGGCAAATCAAAATCACAGTAGGACATCACTTAACATCCATTAGGATGGCTATTATTAAAAACCAGAAAGTGACAAATGTTGGCAAGGATGTGGAGAAATTGGAAACCTTGAGCACTTCTTTGGGGAATATAAAGTGGTGCAGCCATTGGGAAATGGTCTGATGTTTCCTCAAAAAATTAAATTGATTAATCTGAAATTAATAGAAATAGCATATGATTTAGCAATTCCACTTCTGGGTATACACGCAAAAGAATTGAAAGCCGAGGCTCAAATTTTGTACATTGTTGTTTATTAGCAACATTATTAATAATAGCCACAAAGTGGAAACAACCCAAATGTACATTGATGGGTAGATAAACAAAATTTTCTATTTACGTACAATGGAATATTATTCGGCCTTAGGAAGGAAGGAAATTCTGACACACGTACCACATAGATGAACCTTGAAGATATTATGTTAAGTGAAATAAACCAGTGACAAAACACAAATATTAAAGGATTCCACTTAAATGAGGTACCTGGAGTAGTCAAATTCATAAAGAAAGAAAGTAGAATGGTGGTTGTCAGGGTTGGAGGGTGGGAGGAATGGAGAATTAGTGTTTAATGGATACAGAGTTTCAGTTTGAGAAAATAAAAAGTTCTGGAGATGGATGGGCTGATGGTTGCACAGGAATGCTAATGTACTTAATGCTGTTGAACTGTACACATAAAAATGCTTAAAATGGTGAATTTTATGTTATGTATATTTGACCACAATGAAAATGTTTCTTAGAAAGATAATAAAGAAGGGGTGACATATTTGTAGTTTCTTTGGGATTGAAAAAAGTGACAACTTTTTAGTACTATGTCTTACTAAGAATAAGATGTATCCTATTATTTATCTTTTTATGCTTCTCAGTAGAATGTTGAATTTTTCTTCATTTAGGTTCTGAATACTTATTGTCTCTCTTAGTTTTTTTTGGTCTGCTTTTCTTTTTTTTTTTTTTTTTAAAGATTTATTTATTTATTTATTTGACAGAGAGAGGCACAGCGAGAGAGGGAACACAAGCAGGGGGAGTGGGAGAGGGAGAAGCAGGCTTCCCGCGGGGCAGGGAGCCCAATGTGAGGCTCGATCCCAGGACCCTGGGATCATGACCGGAGCCGAAGGCAGACACATAATGACTGAGCCACCCAGGCGCCCCTGGTCTGCTTTTCTTATTATACTTTTGAATGGAACTCTTTTTCCAGTGTTTACCTGGTTCTTGTTCAGGTGGGTGGGGAGATGGGCAAAATAGGAGAAGGGGATTAAGAGGTACCAACTTCTAGTTACAAAATAAATAAGTCGTGGAGGTGAAAAGTACAGTATAGGGAATATAATCAATAAGAATATGATACTGCATAGTGACAGATGGTGACTATACTTCTGTGGTGAGCTGTGAGTAATGTAGAGAATTGTTGAATCATTCTGTTGTACACCTGAAATTAATGTAACACTGGAAGTTAGTTATGCTTCAATAAAAAAGGGTATCACATAAAAATAGTGTTCAGTTATTTTATATTATTTTTTAACTAGATATTTTCTTCCATATTTTTCTCTAATATTCTGTTAATTCTTTCAAATAGGTTTGTAGTGAGCACTGTACTTGAGTGTAGAGAAACATTAGCATATTCTTGACCTCAAGAAACTTACAGTCTATCCGGGGGATGAAAAAACACAGATTTTTTTTTTTTTAAAGATTTTATTCATTTATTTGACAGAGAGAGACACAGCAAGAGAGGGAACACAAGCAAGGGGAGTGGGAGAGGGAGAAGCAGGCTCCCCGCAGAGCAGGGAGCCCGATGTGGGACTCGATCCCAGGACCCTGGGATCATGACCTGAGCCGAAGGCAGTTGCTTAACCGAATGAGCCACCCAGGCGCCCAGATTTTTTTTTTAAACCTAGAAAATAGCCTATATCCCAGACTTCTCTTCTTTTTCTTTTTTCTGAGAGAGAGAGAGAGAGTGTGTGCGTGCCCAGGTGGGCATTGGGGGCAGAGCGAGAGGGAGAGAGAGGATCTCAAGTAGACTCCCCACTGAGTGCAGAGCCTGGCAGCACAGGACTCCATCTCATGACCCTGACACCATGACCCGAGCCAAAACCAAGAGTTGAAAGCTTATCCTACTGAGTTACCCAGGTGCTCCCAGACCTTTATTTTCTGAGGAAAATAAACCTTATGAAATCAAGTCATGTTCTCACCTCACTAAATTAATACAACCTCTGAAATGGTGTGCTAATTTTTATGTGAGACTTTCAATTTCACATTACATTTTACTATAATGGTAGTAGAAACAAAAAATAAATGCAGGAACTCACTTGTTTAATGTATGGTCCCACCGGAATCCTGGGAGGATCTTGGTGGTAACAGTGAATAATCTGGATGGTGCCCTGTATGTGGAGGTTGCAGATCCCTTTCCAGCTCTGTCCTTTACCAGCTTGAGTGTGGGTCCGTGACACATAGACAACCTTAGAGTCTTCCTCATCTCGGGTGCAGTGTATCTTAGTCTTGAGTGTGCACCTCAGTTATGCTGGAAACTTGTAAAAGCTTTTTCCTGTACATGGCAAGGAGTTTCTGCCTCATATCTGTTGTGGGGTTCATATATCTCTATTTTAAATATGTATCCAGATAATTCTTCTGATGCAAGGGATCCATGAACCATATTGCTCTTCTATAGTAATAAATTCAGTTACCCACCGTAAACTGCTTTTTATTTGGGACTGATAGGCATTGTAAGATTTTTCCTTTTAAATGTCCAATCTCATGTTCCAATCCTTGGTATAATTATGACTCCCACTGTACTGGACCCTGTCTGATGGCCGTGCACATACTGACTCCTATGCTTTTTCAGTACGGCTTTGTTTTTCTGCCTCCACTCTCTTTCTTGGAATTACTTCAGTCTTTCACTGTTGTGCCCAGTGCACCTGGTTTTCCCTGATTTTAAAAGCCTTTCCAGCAATTCCCAGCTGCCCTGGCATATAGCATTACCAACTCTGCCATTTCAGCTGGGTTAAAGCTTCAGAAACCCTATTAACCTTCTGAATCTGTCATTTAGCTCTCCAGATACCACTGTATTCAATTGCTCTTCACTTCAAACCCACATATTCTAAATCTCAAGAAAGCTACCGGGACAGTACTGCTCCCCAGCCATAGCTATGGTAATTTTTACAAATATATTATAGTGCATTTTGAATCCTGTCATTTATCTGCAGATGCTACCATGTCCAATAATTCTTCACTTTCAAATAACATGCCTCCTCTTGTCACTCTAGTGGTTGTGTGTTGATAAAATTGAGATATAACATGGTAATTTGGATGCTCAGTGTATTTATAAAAATTGCATGCCATCTGTACATCCCCCCTAAACATATTCCCAACCCTGAGTTTCTGAACTCATTGTAATGAAAAGTTCGTATAGAATTGCCTAATCTTGTGTAACATTCCACATGGCCATGTGGTGAAATCTGCATACGCTATTCTACTCAGTTCCCTTGCGCTTTGCAGAGTGGTGCCCAATCTGTACCAGGCTGTAGCTTTCTCTGACCGCTTTTCCTCTTTCCGCGTATTCCTGACTCCCCCCAGCCCATCTCCTTTTCCCACTCTCTCTTTACACTGAGTGTATAGCTGACATTCTTAAAGCAATTGTAATGTTGGGGCTGGGAGACTTGAAAATGGTGGACATCAGCATGTGGAAAGACAAGAACGTTTGGGCAGGAAGGAATTCATTGTCATCATCATGTATTATCTCACTTTTTAATCTTCAAACCAGTTCTTTATGAACAAGGAGGTTAAGCGCCCACTGTCATAGCTTCAAAATGTGAGGACTGCCACTTTTCACAACCATCTATGCATCACTTGGAAACTATGGCTTTTCTAAGTTTTCTAAGAGCCCTGGGAAATCTTAGCCTCTTCCCTGGTTTATAACAACCAAATACATACACAGAAAAAGTGGTACATTGACCAAGTATAACTAGAGAATAGCCCGTTAGCACTCCAACTCTTGCCCTGTGACTGTGACTACGACCGCTGGAGATTTAGTGGTCAGCCTAAATGTCTTCATCTTCTCCAGAGAACTAGCAACCTGTACAATTTCCCTCTTCACTGTATGTGCAAATAAGCATTAAGTATGCCGCAGGTAAGAAATGGTCTGGGACTTGGCATATTCTTTCTAGTTTTCCGATCCATGTTCTGTATCAAATCAAAGACAATATTAAGAAAGAGCACAGGTTCTTAAAGCAAAGTATCTCAACCTTAGCATTATTGGTATTTTGGGCTTGAGAGTTCTTTGTTGTGATGGACTGACTACCCTGCTCATTGTAGGATGTTTAGCAGCACCCCTGACCTTTACCCACTAGATTCCAGTAGCACCCTCCTCCTCAGCATGACAACAAAAAATGTCACAGACATTGCCAGGTGTCCCCTGGGGTATAAAATTGCCCCTGGTTGAGACCACTGCCTTAGAGAAAGTGAAATTTCAGTGATATAATTTCCATTATTACTTCTTTTAAAAAATGATTTATGTATTTTAATCTTTGATATTTTTTAAAAGATAATTGACACGACTTTAGGGAATTAGCAAGAGTTCACTCTTGGTCTAAAAGTTAACAGAACAAGACAGTGATGAACTTCTCAAAGGAATAGAAATGCTAATACTAAAGAAGGTGCTCCATGCAAATGAGCTGCCATTTAAATTTATTACAGCTGAGGGCCTAGCCTAGGCCCCAGGCGTTCAATGTTAATCTTCCATTCAGTAACATAGTATAAAACAGGATGTTCAGACCATAAATTAGGCCAGGTGAAAGACAACATAAGCATTTCTCTAAAACAAAGCTCTTATCTTTTCAGATATCTAATTCTTGGGCGCCTGGGTGGCTCAGTCGGTTAAGCGACTGCCTTTGGCTCAGGTCATGATCCTGGAGTCCTGGGATCGAGTCCCGCACCGGGCTCCCTGCTTGGCGAGGAGCCTGCTTCTCCCTCTAACCCTCCCCCCTCTCATGTACTCTCTCTCTCTCTCTCTCATTCTCGCTCTCTCAAATAAATAAATAAATCTTTAAAAAAAAAACCATATCTAATTCTTAAAGCTTCTGTTTGGTACTCATCTGATAACATGCCTCACACAGTGTCTGGTGAAAAAATGGTGGTTCAGAGGAAAAAATGGGAGTGTGTGGGTAGGTGGCTGTAAGGCATATTCCAAGCTTTCTGTGTTCCTAAAGTATGTTCTTTATAGTATTAGGGCTCAAAGTGTGGTGAGCAGACATGCAAGAAATGCAGAATCTCAGGCCTCACCCTTGACTTATTAGATCAGATGATGAATTTTAATACTATCCCCATAATTCTTTTACAAATTAAAGACTGCCCCCAAACATTAGTTCCTTAGATTACTAAAAGATAAGCTCTGGGAAAGGATTCTGTAAACAATAAGTTTGGGGAAGATTGGGTTTAGTATAGAGATATAGATTCTTATACAACAGCAACTTTCGAATATCCATGTTTAAATTATGACTTTCCAGGCGCCTGGGTGGCTCAGTCGGTTAAGTGTCTTGCCTTCAGCTCAGGTCATGATTCTGGGGTCCTGGGATCGTGCCCCACATGTGGGGCTCAGTGGGGAATCTGCTTCTCCCTCTGCCCCTCCCCCTGGCTCGTGCTCTCTTTCTCTCTCTCAAAAATAAATAGATTAAATCTTTAAAAAAAAATTAAAATATGACTTTGCAATTGGGAAGTGGTGAGAGATGTTAAGCAGTGTTTTCTAAGCTTGTTGGATAGTGGGACTTTTTTCTCATAGACATCACTTTGGAAAATGTTGCTGTAGTAACAGGGTACAGGCATTTACCTCATAATTAAATGGCAACAGCATCTTAAGTAAGTAAATTAATCAGCTAGCTAATCATGCTTAATGATTACTGATAATACGCTGAGGGGAAGGAAAAAAACTTTGTAGAGAAGAAAAAACTAATCACACTATCATCGTAAAACAAAAAACAATCAAACATAATCCCTTAGATTCTAACTACTTACATTTAAACACTATTAACAAAATAAAACAATTATAAGAAATAGTAGTTGGGGCACCTGGGTGACTCAGTTGGTTATGATTCCAGGGTTCTGGGATCGAGTCCCAAGTTGGGCTCCCTGTTGAGCAGGGAGCCTGCTTCTCCCAGTGTCCCTCCCCCTGCTCCTGCTCTCTTTCTCGCCTGCGCTCTCTCTTTCTCAAATAAATAAAATCTATTAAAAAAAGAGAAAGAAATAGTAGTTGGGCATTTGGGTGGTACAGTTGCTTACGCGTCTGAGTCTTGGTTTTGGCTCAGGTCGTGATCTCAGGGTTGTGAGATCAAGCCCCGCCTCCAGGTCTGCGCTCAGCATGAAGTCGGCTTGAGACTCTCTCTCTCTCTCTCTCTCTCTCTCTCCTCTGCGCCTCCTGCTTATGCTCTCTCTCTCAAATAAATAAATCTTAAAAAAAAAAAAAAAGAAAAGAAATAGTAGTTGGTTCATAGCATTTAGCATATAATTTTTTTAGAATGAAATTTTCTGAATTCAGTTTCAAGATATTTTTGCATATAGTTCTTACTGTTTATGAAATTATGTGATTTAGAAAGACTTAGACAAAATAAACAACTTAAAATAACATTTTAAAATAAAAATCACTTTATCAAGGTATGAGTGACATACGAAAACTGTACATATTTGATATATACAAATTGATGAGTTTGGAGATAAGTATATACACCCTTGAAACCATTACCACAATCTATGCTATAAACATATCCAAAATCTCCAAAGTTTCCTCCTTCCTGCTCTCTTAAAAAATACGTATCTTGGGGTGCCTGCCTCTTGATCTGTGACTCTTGATCTTGGGGTCGTGAGCTTGAGCATCACATTGAGTGTAGAGATTACTTAAACAAATATTTAAAAAACATATGTTTATGTTTGAATAAAAGTATTACATGTTTAGGGCGCCTGGCTGGCTCAGATGGTGGAGTGTGCAACTCTTGATCTTGGGATCATAGGTTTGAGCCACATGTTAGGTGTAGAGATTACTTAAATAAATAAATCTTTGTTAAAAAAGTATGACATGTTTATCACAGGAAATGGGTAAAATACACAATAGCACAAAAAGGAAATTATATCATCTTACTATTCATAGACAAGCACAGATGCCATTTTAATTTATTCCTTTCTAGTCTTCTTTTCTGAATCTATGCATACAAAGTGTTGAAAAGTTTATATACTATCTTGTATTTTACTTTTTTATTTAACATTATACCATGAACATTTTTCTAAGATATTAAAAGTTGTTTGAAAACATATTTCAAAAATGAATAATATCCCATCAGATGCATTTGCCATAATTTACAAATCATCTTTTAGTGAGAAATATTTAGGCTACTGATACAATTTAATTATTATAAATAATGCTCAGAAAAAGTCCTAATTTGAATAGAATTCTAATTATTTTCTTCAAATAAATTCCTAGAAATGTGTTTCAAAGAGAATAAATGTTTTAAGGGACAATTAAAAAAAATGAGAGATTTTAAAGATTTACTATAGTCTTTATTTTTATTTATACTTTCTTGGAAATATATCTTCAATTTTATTACTTAAGACAAAAATAATATTTGACTTACAAATATTTATGTTCACAAGAAGTATACTTTTATAATGAGATTTTTTTGTATGAAATTCTTACTGTTCTCAAAGAACTCTACTGGTTTTATAGCAGGAGCACCTGACCTAGTGGTTGACTCTGTCACAATGCTTGACTGATCAAAGGACATTCTATAACTCACTTTCAGTTGATAGATCCGTAATTATTCAAACAGAAGAGAAAATTAATGGTTCAGAATCTACCAAAAGCTCTTTTTCAATGACATCTTGAAAAGTTCCCCAGGAATCTCCTAATTTGTTATTATACATATGGATCATCTCACAATGTGACTGACATAGGTTTTCTTACCATCATTCAACCACATCAACCATTTTTGTTTAACAAGAGATTTAGATGGAAAAAAATTCTATAATGTTCTGAATGAATAATGTTAATGGTGTGAGCATATGTGTATACATGAGAGTAGGTGCATTTATAAACATGAATATCAGATATAAATAGTGAGATCTTTCATAATCGTTCATACTTTGTGAACTTGATTCTCTATATAAATGTTTCTAAGGAAGTTACATGCTTGGTTGTAGGGCTTTTGACTGCAAGGAAGAAATTGAATTTGCCCCTAACAGGCTATTTATTTACAGTTGCAAGATATGAGAGTAGATGATTAGGGTCATGGTGTTTCTGGTTTATTCTCTTTCCTTGGGTATTATTTCTGAGAGCAGCTCAAGCTAGAACAGCAGGTGAACAAGTTTGTCAAAATCATCTTTTGAGGCTATTTTGTTATAAGGCTTTAAGATGTGAAAAGTCCATGGAGTATCTCACACGGAATTTGGCACATAGTAGGTACATTTGATTTTGATTTGTCCTGCTCTGGCTTAAGTATATAAATAAAGGTCTAGGGTGTGGGTGAATTTTTTATGATTGGGACAGTAAAGCAGTAGTAATTTAGAAGTGTAGCTAGGTGTAATTCTCTGAATTTTAGAAAGTATGGATTTGCAATTCCTGCCCTTGGCTTTGTTATGGTTTAATTAAATTCTTAACCTACCTAGTGGGAGTTTTTCTTTCTCTCTCTTTTTTTTTGGTAGTTACAGTTCTTAAAGGATGTCAGCGGTTCTTCAGAAATGACTCAGAATATACTTTTAATCACAATAAATCTCAGACATACTGAACTTTAATCCAACCAAACTGACAAAAAAAAAAAAATCTGAGGATGTTATAAATTATCTATGGTTTAATTTTTAAAACTGATGAAATAATTTTCATAGAGGATCTGGAATCAGTTTTTTCCACTCTCCTCATTTTTACTGCCCCCACACAAAAGCTTGCCTGAGAGATAGCTTCAGCACGGTCAGTCCCTATGTATATCACCCCTTTTGACATGCCCAAACCTACGTTTGTACATACATGTGGCAAAGATATTCCCCTTGATAAGGTAATAGGTTATTTATTTTTTATTTTTATTTATTTAAGATTTTATTTATTTATTTGAGGGGGGGCATGAGCTGGGGGAGGGGCAGAGGGAGAGGAAGAAGTAGGCTCTTCGCCCAGCAGGGAGCCCAGTTAGGATTCTCCATCCCAGGACTCTGTGATCCTGACCTGAGCAGAAGGCAGATGCTTAACCAACTGAGCCAGCCAGGCACCCCTGGTAATAGATTATGACAACCTTCAAAACCTTCCATTTTCTTAGAAGGTGATAGATTACTTAGTTAACCCAGCAATAGAAGAATTTCTAATAAAATAATTTAGAATGCCCAGAGTGGTTTATTTTTAGCATAAAGCTGTATGATTTGGGTTGTTAAAAACAAAACTTGGGAAGAGATTATTTTAAGTGTTTTTATTTGCTTTAACAGTCCTACTAACTGCACATTGAAGATATCTGTCATTGACTATATATATATATTAACATATATAAACACTTGGTGTGATTTTTAGCCAGTGGATCACTAGTGTTTATATGACACCATTTTAACGAACTCTGCCTCTATTAATTAATGAATTAATTTCTAATTGGAGGTAATTGTACCTTTTTACTCATTATATCTTTTCTAAAAATGTATATGTTCTCCTCCTCCCATACCCATACCTCTTCTCCACTCCTCTCACAGATGACATTTATATCTGGGAATACTTTTGCCTTTGATGGTCATGGCATTCCCTTAGTACTGGCCGATTGTGCCAATTCCAATTTCTTGTGCCCCTTAATAATATTCATTCCATATATTAACTTTATCAGAGATTTTCCAAGACAATTATTGCAACTACCTGGAGTTGAGTAGGGTGGGTGTTTGTATCTTTTTCTATTTTAATTTTCTAGGAATGTTATTTCCCCTTGAGGGCTAGGACTTGATTTTGCTTATTTTGGGCCTTTGATTCTTGGCATGGAATCAGAGCTCAATAAATTTTGTACTCAATAAGTTTGTCATTTATGATATTCCTTAAACATGCAAGCACATTTCTAACTTCGGGTGTTTCAGCTTAAAATGGTTCTTCCTTATCTATTCCCATGACTCATTTCCTCATTTTACTCAGACTTCTAGTGAAATATTGCTACCCTGGAGGAGCCTATCCTAAACCACCAAATCTTTAAATCTTAAACAGCATGCATTTACACATGAACTCAAAATACTCTCATCACTCCTTTGCTTTTTATTTTTCTCCTAGGATTTGCCAATACCTTAAATATTATTTGTTTATTGTTTCTCTTTAGAATGTGAGCCACCCCAAAGTAAGGAGATGTGTTCATTGCCAGATGTGTTCACTGGCATATTGTAGTCATTTGATAAATATTCGTTCAATGAGTGAGTAAATTATTTGATTAATCCCCACCTCTGTCCCCAACCAAGACACACACACACTACACTATGGATTACATGAAAATTAGAGAAGAGTATCTTTCTTGTTTATCATGGTATCCAGGCAGTCAGTGTTAAAAATATTTGTTGAATGACTAAATGAATGACAGTTATATTGATTGGTCAGTTGCTTTGCAGACATGTTTCGTGCACTGTTTGGAACCAGACTATCAGGTAATTTCTTTTAATCATTACTATGCTAAAAGGAAACAGTTATCTTGCTTTGCATCCATTCTTGTTTTTATATGTTGACATGAAATTTTTGAAGGTGGAAACTTCACAGAATATTCACACTTGACTCTCGGCGGGGGGGGGGAATTTAGTGATTTAACTCAACATTTTCTTTCTGTCCTTTGTTAGTCTCTGAAAATGATAATGGGACTTAACTTTGCAATTACAGCTTGTATAGAAGCTGTAACCCCTAACCCCCAACTTCCAAACCTTCCACCCCACCCTTCCTCCCTCTCCCAGTCCTGATTCAAATTTGGATTATTACAAAACCTGTTTGCTAGGGGAAAATGGCCCAGTTCTCTGCTCCTCAGATCCTTCTTCAGGGCATCTATTTCCAGGGTCAGCTGCTGGAGGTGAACATTTCTCTGTCATAATTTAAAGAACAAGAAGCCCTGAGGCACTCCAGGTGGCTATAGAGGCACATGAAAAGAGACAATATAGCAGAATAAAGAAGAGAAAGGCCCATGAAATTTTTACTTAGTGAGCTACCTTTCTAACTCCCAATTCTCGTTCTACAACTGTATTTGAAATCATTTTAGGGCTTTAGGTGACTACAAACTGAAATTGGGAGCTGTTCCAAACTGGATTTTTTTTTTTTTTTTTAAACCGTATTCTTGAGTATTGTTGCTTGAATTTAACAGTTTTGGTTGGAAATACCATGTACATTGACATTTTATTTTATTTTTTTTTTTTTAAAGATTTATTTATTTATTTTGAGAGAGCGAGAATGAGAGAGAGAGTACATGAGTGGGGGAGGGTCAGAGGGAGAAGCAGACTCCTTGCTGAGCAGGGAGCCCGATGCGGGACTCGATCCAGGGACTCCAGGATCATGACCTGAGCCGAAGGCAGTCGCTTAGCCAACTGAGCCACCCAGGCGCCCTACATTGACATTTTAAAGATTTTATTTATTCATTTGAGACTGTAGATACAGAGAGAGAGAGAGAGAGAGCATGAGCAGGGGAGAGGCAGAGGGAGAGGGAGAAGCAGGCTCCCAGCCGAGCCAGGAGCCAGACGTGGGGCTCCATCCCAGGACCCTGGGATCATGACCTGGGCTGAAGGCAGACGCTCAACCATCTGAGCCACCCAGGCGCCCAGTACATTGACATTTTAGGAGCGGGTGTTTTTTATGATGGATAATCCAGAAATTTGATATTGGGACTAGCTAGCACAAAAGTGTGTGTGTGTTTTAATGGTGATTATTGTTATTTTTAAGTATAATTCTTCTAGATCGCACTTGGAGGTAGGAGAGGGCAGGAGAGAAGGAGGCCTTCAGGCTGTGAAGTCCCGGGTTCAGCCCGCCAGCGCGAGCCCACATCTGTCACGTGACGGAGTTGGACTGGACACACAGGATTGGAGGGGGGCGGGTATGCTGGTCGCAGTCATTGCTCAGCACAGCGAAGATTCAGAGCGCATGTGCGGATGTCACTGGCACAGGCCAGCCCAGGAGCAGGCGCAGGCGCAGGCGCACCACATTGTAGTGCGCGTCACGCCCCGTCTTGTGCCTGAGGCTCCACGTTTCTGAGATTCTAAGTTTTTGGAGCGTCTCAGCAGCTCTTTCAGGTTCTCTCCATGGGCAAAATGTGGCGGCGCTGCAGCTTGTCTCTGCCCTGCGCGAGTGCGTGTCCTCGGGCAGTTGGGTGCTCACGTGTCCTACGTACATGTGAACTAGGGGTCCGGCTTCTCTGGATTCTTCAATGACTTTTGACAGAGGACCCTTGGCGGAGTTTATACGTGTATAAATTTCTCCTCAGCATATCTCTGCTGAAGGAGGCTCTGTGGAGACCATTTACTAGATGGGAATGAGTGTATAACCAGCACATCCAACTGGCTTGAAATTGTAATTTCAGTGAATTGATTATAACTCTGGAAAAATGAACAATATATGCCTGTAATTATCAGTCGAATTAGACACAGCGACCTAACCGTATTTGCAAATTTAAAATTGATGTTCTAATCTATGAAATTTATGCAAGTTTAAGGACTAAAATAATATGAGCCTCATAAAAAGTTATATTTAATCCAGAATAGAGCTAATTTATTTAAAATTAATGTGAAGATTCTTATGTTTGTCATAAAAAAACTAGTTTGCTAATGACAATTTTAAGGCTAGACGTTTGTAATGAAGATGTAGCTTTTATAGTAATAGATTAATACTTAAACACCTTTTCCCACTTAGAGTATGAATATAAATACCATCAGACATAGATCCAGAATGCATTCATATTGATGTTTTTGCTTATGAAGGAAAACTTATCTATGTGTTACTGAAAATTATATTAAATTCTCTTGAGAATATATATATATATATATTTTAAAGATTTTATTTATTTATTCGATAGAGCACAAGTAGGCAGAGTGGCAGGCAGAGGGAGAGGGAGAAGCAGGCTCTCCACTGAGCAGGGATTTATATATATTTTTAAGTTAATAAATTAGTCTTTGATTTTTCTTAGGGAAAGCCATTTTTTGAATGCCTATAATAGAATGGTTTGGCTTCTGATAACCAGGTGTGCAAGATATGCTCTTCAGGACACAGTTCAGGTATGTAAGGGGTGTGTGTGTGTGTGTGTGTGTGTGTGTATGTACATTTATAATTCTTTTTTTGTTTTTCTTATTTTAATTCTTACTTCTGTCTATAATTTTTATAATTCTAACTATAATTCTGATTTATTTTATATCTTGATATCTGTCTTCAGTCAGTCTGCCATTTGGCAGGGTGGAAGAAATATAATCCCAGTCATTTTAAGAGTCGCCTCTATTTCTTTTCATCAGGATGTACTCTTTGTGTCATTTGTCCTCACAAAGATATATCTCAGTGTCCATCTTCCTATCTAATCTTTAATCTTCACAGGTCTTCTCTTAACACATCTCTTTCCTATCTTGGTGACCCCTTCAGTCTTCTGTCTGGTACTATGGAATCCCATGCTATGTTGGGGCACTGAAGTTGCCATAGTGCTGAGACCCATCTGACTAGATTCTTTGTGCATCCTTTTCTCTCTGGGATCTTGGGATCTCTGGGATACAGAGATTTATTTTTTTTTTTTAAGATTTTTTTTATTTATTTGACAGAGAGAGACATAGCGAGAGAGGGAACACAAGCAGGGGGAGTGGGAGAGGGAGAAGCAGGCTTCCCGCCGAGCAGGGAGCCTGATGTGGGGCTCGATCCCAGGACCCTGGAATCATGACCTGAGCCGAAGGCAGACGCTTAACGACTGAGCCACCCAGGCGCCCCTGGGATACAGAGATTTGTCTAGAAAGAGGACACAGCCTAGAAATCAGGCCTCTGTGACACCCTTCCTCACCCCATCAGCCTTCCTCTCTGATTCTTATACCCTCATCACGTCCCCTCAGCTTTCTTTTCTTTCTTTAATGGAGGAATCTTTTCTAACAGCTAGAAGTAGAATTCTCTGTTATTATTTCTCTGATTTCACCAGTTCCCCTGAGGACCTAAGGCTTTTGGAAAGGAAAGCAGGAGATAGACTTTTTTTTTTTTTTTTAAAGATTTTTTTTATTTATTTGACAGAGAGAGAGATAGCGAGAGCAGGAACACAAGCAGGGGGAGTGGGAGAGGGAGAAGCAGGCTTCCTGCCGAGCCGGGAGCCCGATGCGGGACTCGATCCCAGGACCCTGAGATCATGACGTGAGCTGAAGGCAGACGCTTAATGACTGAGCCACCCAGGCGCCCAAGGAGATAGACTTTTTAAAATTTTTCTTAGCCCTGCCATATCCTCACACAACACAGTGGTTCTACTTAGTTATTGTGGAGGGAGATGGGACCAGGGCTGTGGATGGGGGCAAAACAAAACAGAAGAAAAACACGACTTAATATTTCAAATATATTACTCTATTCAAAGGTACTAATGATGTAAAGGTCCTGGATTTGAGACTGACTTAGTGTCCCACAGTCTATAGAATCTAGCTTTATGGAAGTCAACTACACCATTAGTGAGTATATCACAGACAAAGATCAGTAAGACTAGCAGTAATCAGGGAAGAAACTGGGGACATGACAGCATAAGTCAACAAAAATTTCAGAGAAATAACTGTGTTAAGTTCCTTGCCAAACTGTCCTACTAACCTTGGCTTTCGTTATTCTGGGCCTCTCACTTGGCCCTATATATATATATTTTTTAAGTAGGTGCCAGGCCCAATATGGGGCTTGAACTCACAACCCTGAGATCAAGACCTGAGCTGAGATCAAGAGTCAGATGCTTAATTGACTGAGCCACCCAGGTGCCCCATCCCTATGTTTTTGTAAAAATTATAAAAGTAAATTTTTGTTAACCACAGTCATGTATGACATTTTCCTTTATCACAGGTAGCATTAGAGTGGCAGCAGGCATTGTTGGGGTCCATCTAAGGGGAAGGTGAGTTGGGGATACAGTTGACATTTGTGGAATAGAGAAGCAAGGCCAGATGATGTATAACAATTTGAGTGTGTCCCACAGTGCCTGGCACAGGAATTATGAAGGTAGTGGGGAAGAAACACTGGTTGAAGTATGAAGCACCAGAAGCTGATCTCTGGAAAGCTATTTTAATCACCAGATGTATAAATTTATAATTGGAGAATTTGATTCTGATTGATTCCTAATTGAAACAGAAATGCTGTCCAGCAGGAATATACTTGATTATACATCATATAACAATTATATAATGAAAATTTTGTCTTTTTTTAAAAAAGCTTTTATTTATTTGAGAGAGGGAGAGAGAGAGAGAGAACATGAGTGGGGGGAGGGGCAGGCTGAGAGGAGAGCCCAATGTAGGGCTTGATCCTAGGACCCTGAGATCATGACCTGAGCTAAAGTCCCTGGCCCAACTGACTGAGCCACCCAGACACCCTAAAAATTTTGTTTTTTTTGTGTGATGAGAGTTATGTAAAATAGAATTATATTTCCTGTGTCTTTAAAAACTTAAAATGTACTACAAAAATTTATATGACATTATCAATATATGAAATTGTGAAATTGTAAAACTGAAAGAAATGTTTCTAAATTACCAATAATAATGAAAAAAAAAACCCCACAAATTTTGATCAACTATTCCAGAGGAAAACCTGAATTAGCACCTTTTTATATAGAAAATATTACCAAATAATACAAAATAATTTTTATAGTCATTAAAGTTGCAGTAAAAAAATGTAGTAAAAAATGAATTATAGAATGTGTCAGGAAGGTAATTACTAAAAAGATTATGGCATTTTCCTGAATTTTGTGGTGTTTTTCATTGTCAGTTTTGTAAGATTTATTTTCCTATTCTAAATAAGTATTAGCATGTATATCTAATTTTGTATTTATTGCCTTTGTGTGTTTTACTTTTTTCTTTTAATGAAGGTCATGAAAAATTTCAGGCTCAAAGTTACTGAATCTGCCCAGATTTATATTTTTCTATATTAAACTGTTCACATGTTTATTTTCTGTCACCTCCCACATAACACATGCTCTATGTGTGCATAAATTTTGTTTTGTCCTTGACTGCATCTCCAGCCCATGGAACCATGATAGCACACAGAAGGTACTTGATAAATATTTATTGAATGATTGGATGAATTATCTTATTAACCTCAAAGGATGGGTTATTGCTTTTTCTTCAGTTATTTTGATAATTCTTATTGATGGCTTATACTGTGAATTTGAAATAGCCTGCTTCCATTAAACATAATAAATTAAACATAATAAGAGCATTTTTGGGATGTTTTCAGAAATAACCATTTAATGTGTTTTTCTTAACAAAAAAAAGTGAGAAGAAAACAGTGCTGCCATTAACTCAGCTCTTGCTTCCCATCAGATCATTTTATTCAGACAAAACAGTGTACTTATCAAATCTGTTTAGTGTTCAGATCAATAATAACTAAATTGGGTGGAAATTAACCAAGGTCACCAATTATTTCTTCAGGTATTTATTGTGTGCCTGTTTTATGTCTAGCACAGAGTTCTGCATTTGGGGAGATAGGAAATAATTTTGTTTACATAAGGCTTAATCTTTACTTTTAAGAGTAGCAATAGAGTCATCTATGTCCTATGTACCACATGCTGTGTGTGATGGCTTTTTGATGTAAACTTGGCTTGACATCTGTAGTCCCCAGAATTCTCTATTGAGTATGTGTCTCCTTAGGGCAGGTTACAAAGGATATTCTCTCCTGAGAGTAGGAAAGCAGTAGTCATTTTGGAACATACACATAACTTCTTCCAGTCAATAAAACACTGATCTAGATGCTGCTGTGAAGGGATTTTGCAGATGTGATTAAGGTCTCTAATCAGTAGATTATAAGAAGAAGGAAAAATACCCTGGGTGGGCCTAATTTAATCAATGGCAGAGCCTTTAAAAGAGGATTTAGGATTTCCCTGGAATTAGGACTTCATACAGCTTCTGGCTCTGTAATTGCACTTCTTTCTTTCCAGATCTTCCTTCCTGACTACCACCTGTGAACAGAAAGCTTCTCTTTGTACCTGTGAATTCTAGCCTGCTTGTCATCTTCCCTTCCTTACTGCCTTTCCTATGGACTTTGTGCTTGCTTAGCCAGCCCCCACAGTTGTACTAGCCAATCCCTCATAATAAATATATGTACCACTGGTTCTACTTCTCTGGCTGAATCCTGACAAATACACTCAGTAAATATTTCTTGACAAAACACAGTCACATTCTCGGAGGCTCACAATCTTGTAGGAGAACTGGTCTGTGAAGATGAAAGTGTAGACATTAGGTCAGGATCATCTCTAGTTTTAAGGTAAAATGTGTGATGTAGAAAATAAGCACTATAAGATGGCAAGATAATGAGAGGTCAGTGTGGCCATGGATTAGAAAACTTTCACCAATAAAATGGAATTTAAATGTGTTCATGAAGGATGGATAAGATTTAAAAGGTCAGAAAAAAAGAGAAAGCCATTCTGTTTAGTGAAAAGCATTAGCAGAATTATTGAGATTAAATCAGTAGATTGAGTCCAGAGTATAGTAAACTGATTTCACTTTGGACCAACATCCCACTTAAACTTTCATGTTAGTTTTCATTCTACAAGCAGCTAAAAAGACTAATAATGTCTTTAAATTATTGTAAACTATTACCAAGAAAATGTCAAGTATTCAACCTTGACAAACTTTAAATAGCAATGTTAATTTTTATTGCAATTTTTCAGAGTAAGGTCAAAAATCCTGGGTAATGTGGCATCTTTTGATAAAGGGGAAAAAAAAAAGACTCAGGAGGAAAGCAACAAAAACAAAGATTTCCCTTCCTGCTCCTGCAAAATGTCTTAGCTTGTGGGCAGCCCTTCAAAACTCACTGGGGCATGAATTTTTTGAAGAATGAGCCAGCACACATTTATTGCAAGGGTCAGAAGAGTCAAAGATGGCAGATGTGTGTGTATGTGGGAGGGGTGGTGGTAGTGAAGGAGCAGCTCATAATATTTGGGGGAAGGTAACTGCAGAAGACAAAAGTCTTCTGGAAAAGACTGGAGCTTTTGGGTTTGCTTTGTTTACTGAGGATACATTTGGAGAATCACTTAGGGCATATGTTCTTGTTCTAAATATATTTTTCATTCTTGTTTGTGAGCAGTAAACAATTCTGATACATGTATTCTTTGGGGGGAAATGGAAAAAAGGGCCCCCAAATTTCCAATAATTTCATAATTCTAGATGTAAGCACCATGCTGGCAGTTAAGAGTAGAAATAATAACTAGTATGTGTATAACATTTTGTAGCTTACAAAGCGCTGGCATATGTGCCACAAAATTTTTTTCTAGGGTCAGTAGAACCTCTTAGCAGGTCACAGTAACCCTGTGATACCAGGTTTAGACTGTATTTTACACATACAGAGTTTAAAGCTTTTATCATCTCTCTCTAATTAGAACACCTTATTCCTGGAATGGTTTACCAGCTGTTAAAGCCATGAAATACTTCTGTGCCAATTCATAGTTTCATCCCCCAACCTACTAAATATCCCCAACCTCCTATAGCCCCAAATTATCTACCTGGAGCCCTCGACTCTACATCATCCATCAATGGAACTGTTAATATCTAGCCTAGCAGGGAATTTCCAGAATCTAGCTCTAAACTCTCCTGGTTTCTCCTCTGATTGGCTGGTACCCAGGTCATGCTGATTGTTAAATATCTTAAATCACATTTCCTAGTTACTAATTTTACGTTTATTATCCATCTTTCAAAACTGTTGAAATCTGTCATCTCTGATGTCTTTCTAGTTCTTTTGTTTTGGGGTTTATGCCTTAAAAATCCCAATACTGTGATTTCAGGATCATGCCAGGAAGGAGAAGAAATAAATGTATTAGTCAGTATGCTTTATTTAACCATAAGTTTGATTAATAATATTAAAGGATGCTGAGAACATCTGCTGGAATAGGGTTTACATAAAAGCACACTGTGGAACCGTGTTAATTAAGTGCTACATGAAAAGAAAAAGGATTCTTTGATCCAATAAGTGTAGAAATGTTGGACTAAAAAAAGTCAAACATGCTCCCCCCTCAACTTTTTAGTACTTTTTCTATGCTATTGTTCATTGTTAATTCCCAAGTTAAGTTTAAAATATGCTGTGTTTCTCATGCTTTTTTTCCCTTCAGAATCCTCCTCTCTTTTAAATGGAACACAGATGTCTTTTTAAGGTAATAACACCTTATCATAAGCATTATTTTAGAAAGTGATGAATAATTTGAGGGAACTCCCACCGTATCATCTGCAGCTCATTGGGTATCTGGTGACACTTTAGACACTTAGGTCTTAAGCTTCATCTGTGGAGCACCTGGGTGGTTCAGTCGCTTAAGCTTCTGCCTTCAGCTCAGTTCATGATCCCAGGGTCCTGGGGATTGAGTCCCACATCAGGTTCCCTGTTCAGCGGGGAGGCTGCTTCTCCCTCTCCCTTTGCCTGTTGCTCCCCCTGCTTATGCTCTCTCTCTCTCTGTCAAATAAATAAATAAAATCTTTAAAAAGAAAAATAAAGCTCATCTGGATTTCAGCAGGAAGGCTGGGAACTATATTTCCCAGAATCTCCTTCCCTGTGTAGTCCCAAATTTGAGCTTGCCCATGAAAAGAACATGGAAGAGAAGAGGAAATCAGTATTCCTTGGGCATGGTGCAACCAAATGTGCAGTCAGAGGTGAGCCCTTGAGAACTACCAGCTAAGTGGATTCAGTCTGAGTCAGTTCATAGAACCTGCTCAGAGATACTGGGGAATTACAGCATCTTCCAGGGAAGACCTTTAATCAACAACTTTAGTACTTTAGAGGACTTCTCTAACCTTCAAAGGCAGCTCCCTTAACTTGTGGTAAAAGCTTCCCTGACCTCTCTTCTAAGAAAAGTATAAGCCCCTAATTCTTTTTTTTTTAATTTTAATTTAAGTATAGTTGACACAGTGTTACATTACTTTCAGGTGTACAACATAGTGATTTGACAACTTTATACGTAGCTACCATCTGTCACCATACAACGCTATTACAATACCATTGCCTATATTCCCTGTGTTGTGCCTTTCATCCCTGTGGTTTATTCATTCCATAGCTGGAAGCCTATACCTCCCACTCCCCTTCGCCCATTTCACCCATCTCCCTGACTGCCCTCCCCTCTGGCAGCCACCAGTTTGTTCTTTGTATTTATGGGTCTGTTTCTGTGTTTTGTTTGTTTGTTTGTTCATTTGTTGTTTTATATTCCATATTGTAACTGAAATTATATAGTATTTGTCTTTCTCTGACTTATTTCACTTAGCATAATACCCTCAAGGTCCATCTATGTTGTTACAAACAGCAAGATTTCATCTTTTTTTATGGCTCAGTAATATTCCATTGTATGTATACACACCACATTTTCTTTAGCCATTCATCTATTCATCTATTTGGTTGCTTCTATATCTTGGTTATTGTAAACAATGCTGCAGTGAACATAAAGGTGCATATATCTTTTTGAATTAGGGTTTTCATTTTCTTTGGGTAAATACCCAGTAGTGGAATTACTGGATTGTATGGTATTTTTGTTTTTAATTTTTTGAAGAACCTCCATACTGTTTCTCATGGTGTTCGCACCATTTTACATTACCACCAACATTACACAAGAGTTCCCCTTTGCCCACAATCTCGCCAAAACTTTATTTCTTGTCTTTTTGATTCTAGCCATTCTGACCTGTGTAAGGTGATATCTCATTGTGCTTTTGATTTGCATTTCCCTGATGATGAGTGATGTTGAGCATCTTTTCATGGGTCTGTATGTTTTCTTTGGAAAAATGTCTATTGAGGTCCTCTAAGCCCCTAATTCTTTTGAAACCCTTCAGATGCATGATTCATAGGTTGGCTTCTGTTTCCCTGATGCATCACAACTGATTCAATACTGATAAAGAGTAAGTGTCAGTGAGTCAATCAGAAATATCTATGTAGCTGCATATTCAAATGTTAGAATAATCACATAGGATTTCATGAAATTTACTCAGTTTCAGTAAGCCAGTGTTTAGAGGATTTTTCTATACCTTTCCAATTTGAGGCTGAGCAGTGTAACCAGAAATAACGATATTGTTCTTATAGGCAAGTCTTTACCCAAAGGCTGTCAGTACTACTTATGTCACTAAGATCTTGGCCCCAGTATATGTTAATTGAACTATGAAAGAATTAACTATGAACAAATAGTCAATTGGACTATTCTATGAAAAGAATAATTATCTAATAGAAGGTGCTACAGATGACATATCAAGTTCAGATAAATTAATATTGAATTGATGAGCTGTCTTATTGGACAAAGATCCCTTCTTAAAAATTAGTAGCATCTGAGGACAAAACTGAGATTAAAGAGCATAAACAAAATAAATGTAACTAAAAACATACAGAACAACATTAAAAAACCAACAACTTCTTCACTACATCAGGGTATATAAACAAGCCTCCTGATGTTGCTGTCCTTATCCACTTTATTTATCTATTCAATCACCTTCAACCCAGTGCACGTTTGCCTTTGAACATTGTGTATTACAATCACCTTATTCTTCAATAGTTTTGATTCCAGAAACCAGTGTATTGTGATTCAGTATATTGTGATTTCCTACAGGGCTAGGACCAGGTCCGTTTTGTTTTCTTTGTATAGAAACTTGAACAACACTCATTTTAGTGCTAGAAAGCTTTCTTTGTGTTGATTTTGAGGGTTAGATGTTGACTTGTCTTTTCTGTTGTAAACATATCTTGTTTCTACTCTATTTGTGTTATGGAAGGTCAAGTATGCACAATTGAGGATCAGTTAAATCTAAGTTACGTATCCTCTCACTCAGTCCAAAGAAGAATGGAAAGAATAATAGAGCTGGACATTTAAGCACTGATGACCCTATTCATCCATTTGAGAGAGAGTGAGACAGAGCACAAACAGCAGGAGGGGCAGAGGAACAGGGAGAGGGAGAAGCAGTCTCCCCACTAAGCAGAGAGCCAGATAACGTGGGGCTTGATCCCAGCACCCTGGGATCACAACCCGAACCGAAAGCAAATGCTTAACCAACTGAGCCACCCAGGAGCTCCTAGGCACTGATCTTTTTAAAATTTTATTTATTTTTTAAAGATTTTATTTGTCAGAGAGAGAGAGCGCGAGCATGAGCACAAAAGCAAGGGGAGCAGCAGGCAGAGGGAGAAGCAGGCTCCCTGCTGAGCAAGGAGCTCAATGTGGGACTAGATCCCAGGACCCTGGGATCATGACCTTAGCTGAAAGCAGACACTTAACCATCTGAGCCACCCAGGCATCCCTAGACACTGATCTATTAGTTCTTTCTTGAATCTGTAAACTATCATAAGGAATCACACAGATCATTTACATGGTAGTCAGAATGTATTGAGCATTTCTGATGTTCTAACATTGTCATGATTGCATATTATTTTCATTGTCAATTATTTTCATAGTCATAATAATCACTATTGTTTTGGCCCTTACGTAAAATAAAATATATGAAAGATTCAATTCTTTCCCTAAAAGAGAGTCAAAATTTTATTGTTCTAAGTGAAATTTTAATGCACATCAGGTCATCATGAAGTCTTGGACTGGTGTGTTTTAATCTAGCATAGGGCAGAACAGGCTCAATATAGCACATCACATCATCTTCACAAAAATATATCTATTCTTGTTTTCAAGGATGGTCTGGAAGATTCTACAGTCTCAAGAGGTGGGTGACATATAGTAGCTGAAATGCTACCAGCCTGAATACAAAAGAGATCTTTGCAAGGCCAGAATTTAGTTGTTTGTTTAATTTTCCAAGCACAAAAACCATTTAGTTCTGAAAAGCAGCCAGGGAGAAATTTGTTTAAAATGCAGTCTAGAAAGAGAATGCAATTTTCCCAAGTTTTCGGTTGCATAGGGAGGTTGTTAACAGGACCTGCAGACTCCTAAAGCTCTAATAATCAGTATTTTTTAGTAAAGCCCGGGTTTGGCAAACCTTGTAAGTGGTGTCTGACTCAGAGTTGGGGGCCTGACAATGAATGATTTCTTGGTCTTTTTGTTCTTCTAGTCATTACCAAACACCCTAATGAACAAAACACAACAAAACTTGTGTGTTTCTTTTGTTGACCTATGAAATAGTTTTGAGCAGATTGAAGAAAAGGGAGACACTTATAAAACAGTTTTATAAAAAGGGATATTTTTAGAAGCATAATATTTCAGTGGTTTCAAATAATTAATTTTGGGGTTGGTTTGGATGGCGAAATGGGCAAAAATAAATTTTAAAAGTGGAATTTAAATAGACTTCCATTTATAAAAATTGAATTTTTTTCTCTTTTTAAAATAACTCATTTGTTGTATAAGGTGACACAAACCTATGCTGTTACTAGTGCATAAATGTTATATATCTTATTTCTGGTTTGTTTGCAATACATGTTGCTAATTACATAGCAAAAGAGTCTTAGAACATAGACAGGTCTGGGAAAATTACTGAAACTGAATCAACAATTCAAAATTCATGTACTATTTAAGAATATATCATCCCCAAAATATAAAGGTCAGTGCATATTCAGGATGAATGGATTTAGTAGAGTGTCAGCAGGGTGGCATATTCAGATATATGGCCCTGGCAGTTCCCTATGCTACTCCATGGCAAGTCAGGTCGGTCATTGTGCTCACGGTCAAATGATTCAGAGCAGATTTAAAACCAAACTTTAGGGCGCCTGGGTGGCTCAGATGGTTGAGCCTCTGCCTTCGGCTCAGGTCATGATCCCAGGGTCCTGGGATCGAGTCCCGCATCGGGCTCTCTGCTCCTTGGGAGCCTGCTTCTCCCTCTGCCTCTCTGTCTCTCATGAATAAATAAATAAAATCTTTAAAAAAAAAAAAAATATTAAAAAAAATAAAAAAATAAAACCAAACTTTATTACTGATTTTTAGTATACATATAATAAAGTGGATAAAGCACAGTTATCTTAAGTAGCAGCTCAAGGAACTTTTTACACACTTATCCAAGTAATTATCCCTAAGGTCATGATATACTGTATGTACATCAGTCCAAGGCTTCCCTCATGCCATTTCTCAGTCAAAACTCAGCCTCCTCATCATAACCACTACTCTGCTTTCTGTTATTGTCAATTAGTTTTGCTTGTTCATTCCTTTGTCCTTTTTTTTAACTGCTATTCATTTTCCCTTGTATTAACCGTCATAGTTTATGTATCCATTCTTCTACTGATGGATATTTTGGTTGTTTCCAGTTAGAGGATGTTATGAAAAAAGCTGCTGTGGACATTCTTGAACACATCATTTGGTGGAATCAGAGCAGATTTTACATCTCAGTATGCTTACTTAGGTAAGATGTTTATAATTATTCCTCTTTAATAAGTAAACCCAGGGTGCCCAGTCAATCGTGAGCCATGTGGCTTCCTCCAGAGCAAGGTGCTTCTGGCCCTACAGCTGTGCTTTAGTTTATCAAGGATGTCAGTGCTACCGTTCCAGAGAGAACAATTCACACTATAGTCTGGGCTCTAGGGGCATCCAGAGTAGTGCGATGAACCAGCCTGATAGATTACTGTCGGCCGCATGGATAGAAGACTGACAGCTCTCTAGGTCTAGGTTCATTGTTACCCTGAGCTACTTGGTTAATCTATGCTATACACAATGGTTACTTATGAATATAGGATAATAATAATCTATGAAGATTTAAAATGTGCCTTGTATATTTTGCTACACAGTGGTTAAATTTTGGCATTATGCTATTTTTTATCACCCTGTTTTTGAAAATTGGCATTTCAAATAGAAACTGTAAGTAACATTCATGACTATTTTCAAGAGTCTTTTCACCAGGTGTTTTCTTTATTCATATGGTTGCTTTATGTATTTAGATAATCAAGTGTCAAAAAAACATCCCTTAAGGCTACAAAGCATGTTGAAAATAGACTCACCTGCTCATCAATTGCAAAGACATGTTAAGTCTTCTATATAATTTGTTGCTCTTGCTCACCTACAGGGCTTTATATACAGATGAGAAGCCATCTATTCATTATGTCCATAATGTTTTTTAAAACAATATTTTAAGAGCTGGGACATGTTCCCTGGGAAATGGTTAAAAACCAAGTGCCTTATAGAGAGATAAGGTAAATTCTGTGTCAGCATGGTAAATGGTGATAATGACTCATATTTTCTCATAACTAGATCAGGAATAGAAGAGACCAGTAAGCCCAACATCAGAATGTCTTCTTTGGGACAGGCCATGGTGGAATGAAATTCTGTTTCTTCTATAGACATTCATACGTAGTTAATCTTCATTTTTTAAATAAATTCGGTGGTCTTTGCATTTAGTTCATCAAGATTATCTCGTTATAACTGATAAAAATATATTTAAAATAGCTTACACATAATAGTAGTATCAGTAATAATAAGTTATATTAAAAAAATTTTTTTAGACCTTGCCTCCATAGGTCTTCTATCCCACCATCTTTGGGGCTTGAAAGGGGGCCTGAAGCACTCACCCTTTTTTACCTTCCAACATTATAGCTTCAACACTTGAGTCCAGTAGCAGTAATCTCATTTGCTGTCTGTCCTTGTTTATTTTGCTTCTCGTGAGAAGCCCCAGCCTCCCAGGTCAGCCCTCATCTTCCACCCTCTAATGCCTGTAGGTTCTGCATACCTACTATTTATTTATTTATTTATTTATTTATTTCAACTAAAACAACAAAACAAAAACAGCTCACTCCATTTCTCCCACTCCTCACCTCTGGTAACCACTAACCTGTTCTCTGTGCCTATGAGCTTAAATTATTGACCTATAATGCCATCCAGGAGTGCATTCAGGCATGACATGGAGCTCAAATGATGTCAGCAGTATCATTTTCACTCCATCACTTGGAAGTGCTGGACAGATGATGTGCACAAGTCCAGTAATCTCACCCATTTGCTTAGCAGCTGACCCAGGTTGCATTCTCCATAAGCAGATACTGAGATGGAGTTTGTTGTGCAAGCTGTTTGTTAGGGATCAGCATCTGTGAAAGGAAAAGCGGGGGGGAAGACTGGGTAGAGGGAGAAGTCAAACTGAAATTCAGTTCTGATGAATCTCAACCAACCTGATGAGGAAATTTGGAATGAGTATTGCCTTTCAGAGTAGTCTCACATCAGGCCCAAATGGCCAGGCCTTTGTACCCGCATCTTACCGGTCACTGGATACATGCTGCCCTAGGAAGTGTGTGACCTCTGGCAAGGTGGAGCTCTGCAGCTGGAGTGCTGCATCAGACCCTGAGGGAGTTCACCGCTGGAGGCTGTCTATTGAGTGCACTTTGTGCAGTTAGTTGGGCAGAATGTTTTGCCCTCGTAGGGGATCCTCTTGTCTCCCACAGTTTGCCTATTGTGCTGCTCAGCTCTACTTAAGACTGCATTTGGGAGAGCATTTAGTGGGAAGAACTACATGCCCTGCCACTGAAGTTGGTCTTGGAGTCATAATGATACTTCTCTCTCCCTCCTCTAGTATCCACCCTAGATTCTTCTTAATCTTAGCTACCATCTGTGTTTGCCTTAGTGGCCTTCTTACAGTCATGACTTGGACCTCAATCCAAGGGGTCTGGGTCCTGGGTTGCCATGCTGTTCTTAGTCAAACTGTGATTATGCCTGACAAAGGCTCAACCAAACCTGTTGAGAACTAGCAAACATAGCTTGTCAGTTTTCTGCTTCTAGCCAAAATGAATGAGCCTTTATATCCCACTTTGCTCAGTCACTTGGGATGCAGGCTGCCTGGGAAGTGCATAACCTCACGTGGAGGTAGTTTAAAAACTTAGGTAAAACCTGAAAAAACTGATAACTGAAGGCCATTCGCTGACCATAATCTTAGCCCTGATGCATCCTTATAGCAGGGTCTAAGTAGTACATCTTCAGGGCTGCCATAGCAAATCCAATAGCAAGAGGCAGTCTTTTCCTAAAGGTGTGACAATCAGGACAGTCTAGCATGGGGGAGGGAGTATTGGCTCTGACTCGCCCACTTGTTAAACTTGCCAATCTCTTACCAATCACTGTGGTCAGGAGTAGTCTTCCCTCATTGACCAGGCCCAGGTACTATGACCACCACTGTCGTCAGAAGAGGAGTGGTTATCCCATCCAGCTGGATGGGATGGGAAACTTATCTTTAGTTATCAGACTAAAGGGGAGGGAATGGTGGGCAGCCAATGCAATGGATGTCCACTACTTATAGGAATCAGAATTTTAGGGACAGCTGTGAAATGTCTATAAATGGAACTGGTATTAAAGTCAAAGGCCCTAAGAGGTCCTGAGATCAACATTTTTAGTTCTTACAGTATAGACCTGCAGATAAGAACAAAAGGAAGAAAAGCACATTAAAAGAACAAACAGGTGTAGAGGCAGTAGCCGCAGTAGTGAAAACTGCACACAAACCCCATCAACCTCATCTGGAGATGTACTCTGTGTGCTGATGAAAAATAGAACAGAAGAGCACAGCAATAAAGTCTTTTGCTTAGTGGGAAATCTCCCAGAATTGCATTTTGATGTGCATTTTTCTTATGTAGAATCATTATCAGAGTTCCATGTAGGAAAATAGAAGCCTTTCCACTGCTCAAGGGTGAGTGGAAAGGAGAGGGAGAAATATTCTGGCTTGTTCTTCTGCTAGCTTCCCAGCTATTCCAGTGCTTTTGAATAGTGTTGCTGAGCCACAGGCCAGCTGATTGTAATCAGTCCTCTATCCATATGTAGCAGAGGCTGGAAAAAACAACGCATGGATGGGAAGGCAAGGTCCAGGAATAGCACTTGCAGCCAGAATGAAGATGCTATCAGCCTTAGACTAACTGCCTTAAATTAAAGGTGAAGCAAATGGAAGGTAGTTCAGAGACTGACATAGATATTTCTCCTTTCTTAAGTAATCCTCATCCCTCAAAGTCCCCAAGACCAGTAAATTGGTCCTAATAGTTATTTCTCCAGGTCTCTTATCTGTGACACAGGAAGGCTGTTTTCACTTTTCACATGAGTTACAATCTGGGAAACCAGTTATGCATTAGTGATCTTGACTTCTTCTTTATCTCATAGGGGTTGGGGAAAGCAAGCATTGAAGCAGTTTGGAAGTACAGTAAAGTACAAGAAAAATTTACAGCTTGAGGTATTGTTACCTTCTCTAATACTGTGGTTTATTGAAGAACAGCTGCTGTTTGTCTGGAAATGAATGCTGCAGCTTAAAATTAATTGTTTCTTAGAAACTGTATGTATTTTAGTCTGCAAAATTGTAGCACATCCAAGACCAGATAAAGATAAAGCTCATTATAGCTGAATTCTGTAAGAGGAACAGTGGGCCATTCTTTCCCAATCTGAACACCGGACCCTATGGGCCATTTAGGATCAAATGGGTCTCTGTATATAACAATAGCCAGAGAGGTTCTTTGGCTCAGGACATTATGAAGAAATTAAAGGGATTTGCTGAGATAGCTTAAAGTCATGCTCTATAATGGAAATTACATGTTCTCTCTCTATATTTACATGTAATTGGTGTTAATCCCAGTTTCCAGTTTCTGCTTTCTAACTATTACTGCCTCCAAATCATGTGAGCTAGGTCTATTTGGACCTTCTTTAGAGTATTTAGCATTATTCTGCTTGATTATGGAGTTTCTATTTCTTACAACAAGGAACCTATTACTTAGATTGTTTTGATTGCTATTATTTCACTGGGAATTCTTTACCTATAACATTGATTTTTGAACCAACTTTGCATTCCTAGGATAAGCCCCATTTGTTCATAAAATATCTTTTTTAAAATATATTTCTGGATTTGATTTGTCAATATTTTGTTGAGGATTTTTGCATTTATGTTAAGGAAGGATATTGGTGTATAATTTTTTGTCCTATGAAGTCTTTGTCATGTTTCTATAAAAGGACTGCCATACTCAGCTTAGCTCCTCCTTTCTCTGCCATTTTCGGAAGGTGTTCCTGGGCAGAGAGCTCTGCATAAGTGTGATTCAGCTTGTGATTTTACCTTCCTTTGGGAATTGCAGTATTTTACTATCTTTTGTCCAGTGTTGATAACATTTACCTCATTTATTTGTTCTACTTTTATAGTTGTTTATGGTGGGGGGGCTAGACTGGAATATGTTACTCAGTCCTGGAAGGCAGTGGATGTTGGAGTATTCTGATACATGATAGGTTGTCCTTCCTTTTTAAAAATATGTAGGGTCTTGTACATATTTACTATGTCAGATTTATTACTTGGGTTGTATCCATTTATTTATTCAATTAATATATAATCAGTCAAGGGTTGATTATGTGCTACCAACAATACCAAATACTGAATATAGGCTGAAGAGTGGAAGAGGCGTGATATGTGACTTCATGTAGTCTAGTTATATTTTAGGACTGGCTTACGGTCCAGCAAGTCCCTTTAATTTCTTTAAAGTTTATGAAAAATAAACCTTTTATCTTACCAGATTTAATTGTATTTATAGATTAATTTGGGGAGTGTATCTTTGCAGTATTTTTTCTTCCATTCCACAAAAGTAATTGCAGTTTGCCTTTCTCTTCTTGAAGAAAAGCTTTATAAATTCTGTTTCTTCTTAAATGTAGTGCCTGCATACCTGTTACTTATGGGTTATGTTGCTGTTGTCAACGTGCTATTTTTTCTCCCATTACACTTTGGTGGTTATTGCCAGTATAAAGGAAAGCTATTTTTTTTTTTTTTTAATGAATCATTTACTATTTCTCTATGAACTCCTAAGAGTTGTTTCTTTGGGATTTGCCAGGTAGAGATTATTGGATCTTTATTTTTATGAAATCTGCTCTGCAAAATACTAGTTATCATTGTGAATTGATATAATGTCTGTGTTTATATAATGGGAGCAGATTGTATATGTATATTCTCTATAGGGATTGGTGTAGTTTGGCCGTGGGGGATTTAAAACTCTCTTGGAAAGATCAGCCATTTCCTGCTTAAAGTCAGGATTGAAAATAGATTTCCTGCACGCCAGGGTGGCTCAGTTGGTTAAGCGACTGCGTTCGGCTCAGGTCATGATCCTGGAGTCCTGGGATTGAGTCCCACATCGGGCTCCCTGCTCAGCTGGGAGTCTGCTTCTCCCTGACCCTCTGCCCTCTCGTGCTTTCTCACTCTCTCTCTCTAAAATAAATAAATAAAATCTTAAAAAAAAATAGATTTCCCATTTTGTAGCATCGTATCTTATTCTGTGAAATACCATTAAATATCTTCCTAGCAGTAGTCCCTTAGGACAGGCCTATTTAACTGTGTAAAGATTCATGGTGGTCAGGTTAGATAATTTTCATTTGGTGTGAGACTATAAGTCACACATCACCCATAAAAGGTATGTATTTTGTATGCCCACCTACAAACTGAAGCTAGCCTTTAATAACATGTATTTAAATTCTAAAATATTTGATGTAAATACTGTGTCCAGATATCCTATTTTTTTTCAAATAAACAATAAAGTATAGTTGAAATCATCAGTAATTGGTTGAAAATCATTACTGTATAGTATTCCATGATCTCAAGACAGTGTTTCCTTTTGTTTTTATTTTTTATTATTTTTTAAATTTTTATTTTCTTTAGAGAGCAAGAAAAAGAGAGAGAAAGAGAAAGAGAGAGAGAGAGCATGTGTGTAGGGGAGGGTGGGGGAGGACAAAGGAGAGAGAGAAAGAGGAAACCCTAAGCAGGCTCTGCGCTCAGCATGGAGGCTGACTTGGGACTTGACCCCACTACCCTGAGATTATGACCCAATCTGAAATCAAGAGTTGGATCCTTGGGATGCCTGGGTGGCTCAGTTGGTTAAGCATCCAACTCTTGGTTTTGGCTCAGGTCATGATCTCAGGGTTGTAAGATTGGGCCCTGTGTAGGGCTCTGTGCTCAGTGCGGAGTCTGCTTGAAATTCTTTCTCTCTCCCCCTCTGCTCCTCCCACTGCTCTCACTCTCCCTCTCTCTAAAATAAATAAAATCTTTCCACAGTTTGGCTATTGCAGACATTGCTGCTATGAACATTGGGGTGCATATGGCCCTTCTTTTCACTACATCTATGTCTTTGGGGTAAATACCCAGGAGTGCAATTTCTGGGTAAAAGGGTAGCTCTATTTTTAATTTTTTGAGGAACCTCCACACTGTTTTCCAAAGTGGCTATACCAACTTGCATTCCCACCAACAGTGTAAGAGGGTTCCCCTTTTGCCACAACTTCTCCGACATTTGTTATTTCTTTCCCTGTTCATTTTTGCCATTCTAACTGGTATAAGGTGGTATCTCAATGTAGTTTTGATTTGAATTTCCCTGATGGCTCATGATGATGAACATTTTTCACGTGTCTGTTAGCCATTTGTATGTCTTTTTCAGAGAAGTGTCTGTTCATGTCTTCTGCCCATTTTTTGACTTGGTTATTTGTTTTTTGGGTGTTGAGTTTGAGAAGTTCTTTATAAATCTTGGATATCAGCCCTTTATCTGTAGTGTCATTTGCAAATATCTTCTCCCATTCTGTGTGTTGCCTCCTTGTTTTGTTGACTATTTCCTTTGCTGTGCAGAAGCTTTTTTTTTTAAATTTTTTTAAATTTTATTTATTTAGGACAGAGAGAATGAGAGAGAGCACATGAGAGGGGGGAGGGTCAGAGGGAGAAGCAGGCTCCCTGCCGAGCAGGGAGCCCGATGCGGGACTCGATCCAGGGACTCCAGGATCATGACCTGAGCCGAAGGCAGTCGCTTAACCAACTGAGCCACCCAGGCACCCCTGTGCAGAAGCTTTTTATTTTGATGAAGTCCCAAAAGTTCATTTTTGCTTTTGTTTCACTAGTCTTTGGAGATGTATCTTGAAAGAAGTTGCTGTGGCTGATGTTAAAGATGTTACTGCCTATGTTCTCCTCTAGGATTTTGATGGATTCCTGTCTCACATTGAGGTCTTTCATCCACTTTGAGTTTATCTTTGTGAATGGTGTTAGAGAATGGTCAAGTTTCATTCTTCTGCATGTGGCTGTCCAATTTTCCCAGCACCATTTATTGAAGAGACTGTCTTTTTTCCATTGCATATTTTTTCCTGCTTTGTTGAAGATTATTTGACCATAGAGTTGAGGGTCCATATCTGGGCTCTCTATTCTGTTCCATTGGTCTATATGTCTGTTTTTGTGCCAGTACCATGCTGTCTTGGTGATCACTGCTTTGTAATATAGCTTGAAATCAGGCAACATGATGCCCCCAGCTTTGTTTTTCTTCTTCAACATTTCTTTGGCGATTTGGGGTCTTTTCTGATTCCATACAAATTTTAGGATTGTTTGTTTTTGAAAAATGTCATTGGAATTTTGATGAGGATGGCGTTGAAGGTATAAATTGCTCTGGTAGCATTGACATTTGTTCATAGCAGCAATGTCTGCAATAGCCAAACTGTGGAAAGAGCTGAGATGCCCTTCAACAGATGAATGGATAAAGAAGATGTGGTCCATATATACAATGGAATATTACTCAGCCATCAGAAAGGATGAATACCCAACTTTTACATCAACATGGATGGGACTGGAGGAGATTATGCTAAGTGATATAAGTCGAGCAGAGAAAGTCAGTTATCATGAGAAAGTCAGTTATCATATGGTTTCCCTTATTTGTGGAACATAAGGAATAGCGTGGAGGACATTAGGAGAAGGAAGGGAAAAATGAAGGGGGGGAAATCGGAGGGAGAGATGAACCATGAGAGACTGTGGACTCTGAGAAACAACCTGAGGGTTTTGCCAGGGGGGGGGATGGGTTAGCCCAGTGATAGGTATTAAGGAGGGCATGTACTGCATGGAGCACTGGGTGTTATAAGAAAAAAATGAATCGTGGATCACCACATCAAAAACTAATGATGTATTATATGGTGATTAACATAACATAATAAAATAAAATTTAGAAAAAAAGAAAAAAAGAAAATCTTAGAAAAAATGTCAGATTCTCAACTGACTGAACCACCTAGGCACCCCTCCTTTTATTTTTTATTTTCATATATTGCATTCTTTTTTTTTTCCTTTTTATAGTTTACATATAACATATTAGTTTCAGGTGTATGACATAATAATTTAATATTTATATATATTGTGAAATGATCACCATAATAAGTCTAGTTATCATCTGTCAACATGTAGAGTTACAAAATTTTTTTTCTTATAAAAACTCTCAAGGTCTACTTTCTTAGCAACTTTCAAACACAAATACAATGATACTGACTATAGTGACCATACTATACATCACACCTCTATGACTTCTTTATTTTAACTGGAAATTTATACTTCTTGATTCCTTTCACCCATTTCATGTATCCCCTTGACTCTCTCCCATCTGGCAACCACAATCTGTTCTCTGTATCTATGAGTTTTGTTTCATTTTGTTTTGTTTGTTCACTTGTTTTGTTGTTGTTGTTGTTTTATGATTCCACATATAAGTGAAATCATACATTATTTGTCTTTCTCTGACTTATTTTACTTAGCATAATATGCTCCAGGTCTATCATGTTGTCACAAATGGCAGGATTTCATTCTTTCTTATATATATTCCATTGTTGGACACTTAGGTTGTTTCCATACTTTGACCATTCATTCATCCATTCATCCATTGCTGGACACTTAGGTTGTTTCCATACTTTAACTGTTGTAAATAAATAATGCTCCAGTAACATAGGGCTGTATATATATTTTTGAATTAGTGTTTTTCTTTTCTTCAGTAAAATATCCAGAATTGGAATTGCTGGATCATATGGTAGTTCTAGTTTTAATTTTCTGAGGAACTTCCATATTGTTTTCCACAGCAGCTGCACCAGTTTGCATTCCCAACAGTTTTTTTTTTTTTTTGTCCACATCCTCACCAAAAAGTATTTCTTGTGTTTTTGATAATAGCCATTCTGACAGCTGTGAGGTTATATCTCATTGTGGTTTTGATGTGCATTTCCCTGATGATTAGTGAGGTTGAGCATTTTTTCATGTGCCTGTTGGCCATCTGTATGTTTTCGTTGGAAAAATGTCTATTCAGATTCTCTCTCCATTTTTTAGTCAGAGTGGTTTTTGTTGTAATTGAGTTTTATGAGTTCTTCGTATATTTTATATATTAACTCCTAATCAGACTTATGATTTGCAAGTATTTTCTCCCATTCAGTAGGTAGCCTTTAAATTTTGTTGATGGTTTTCTTCACCTTGCAGAGACTTTTTAGTTTAATGTATTTTCATTTGTTTATTTTTGCTTTTTTTGCCTTTACCGTTGGGAGTCAGGTGCAAAAGAAACAATTGCAAAGATCAATGTCAGGAGCTTATTGTCTACATTTTCTTCTAGGAGTTTTATGGTTTCAGGTCTTACATTCAAATCTTTAATCCATTTTGAGTTAATTTTTCTATATGGTATAAGATAGTACTGCAGTTTCATTCTTTTGCATGTAGCTGTCTAGTTCTCCCAACATCATTTATTGAAGGAACTATTCTTTTGACATTGTATATTTTTGCCTGCTTTTTTGTAAATTAATTCACCGTATGCATGGGTTTATTTCTGGACTCTCTATTCTGTTCCATTTGTCTATGTATCTGTTATTATACTCTTTTGATCAGTATAGCTTTGTTTTTTTGTTTTTCTTTTTTTAAAGATTTTATTTATTTATTTGAGAGAGAGAATGAGAGAGAGAGAGAGAGAGAGCACATGAGAGGGGAGAGGGTCAGAGGGAGAAGCAGACTCCCCGCTGAGCAGGGAACCTGATGCGGGACTCGATCCTGGAACTCCAGGATCATGACCTGAGCCGAAGGCAGTCGCTTAACCAACTGAGCCACCCAGGCACCCGATCAGTATAGCTTTGTAATTTAGCTTGAAACCTGTAATTGTGATACCTCCAGCTTTGTTCTTTCTTAAGATTACTTTGGCTATTCTGGGGTGCCTGGGTGGCTCAGTTGGTTAAGTGTCTGCCTCTGGTTCAGGTCATGATTTCGGGGCCCTGGGATTGAGTCCTGAGTCTGGTTCCCTGCTCCATGGGGAGTCTGCTTCTCCCTTTTCTTCTGTCCTGCCCCAATTTGTGTTCTCTCTCATTTGCTTTACTCTCTCTCAAAAAAAAAAAAAAAAAAAAAAAGATTGCTTTCGCTAGTCAGAATCATTTGTGGTTCCACACAAATTTTGGTATTGTTTTATTTCTTTGAAAAATATTGGAATTTTGATAGGGATTGAACTAAATCTGTAGATTGCTTTGAATAGTATGGACATTTTAATAATATTAATTCTTCCAATACCACAGCAAAGAATATCTTTCCATTTATTTGTGTCTTTTTCAATTCTTTTCATCAGTGTATTATAGTTTCCAGCATACAGGTATTTTTCTTCCTTGGTTAAATTTATTTCTAGGTATTTTATTCTTTTTGGTGCAGCTGTAAATGGGATTGTTTTATTAATTTATTTTTCTGGTAGTTTGTTGATAGTATATAAAAATAGAACAGATTTTTGTATATTGATTTTATACCCTGCAATGTTACTGAATTTGTTCATTATTACTACTAATTCTGACAGAGTTTGGTGGCGTGTTTAGGGTTTTCTATATAAATCATGTCATCTTCAAATAGTGACAGTTTTACTTCCAACTTTTATATCTTTTATTTATTTTTCCTGCCTAATTGCTCTGGCTAGGAATTCTAGTACTGTGTTGAATAAAAGAGAGTGGGTATCCTTGCCTTGTTCCTGATCTTAGAGGAACATCTTTCAGCTTTCACCATGGAGTATGATGTTAGCTGTGGGCTTGTCATATATGGCCTTTATTACATTGAGGTATGTTCTGTCTATAACCACTTTGTTGAGTTTTATCATAAGTGGATGTTGAATTTTGTTAAATGCA
The DNA here is from genome assembly GCF_029215605.1 of Mirounga angustirostris. Classification (NCBI taxonomy): domain Eukaryota; kingdom Metazoa; phylum Chordata; class Mammalia; order Carnivora; family Phocidae; genus Mirounga; species Mirounga angustirostris. The sequence goes on from NW_026991709.1 coordinate 55,394,094, forward strand.
TTTTCTGTGTCTGTTGATATCATATGATTTTTATCTTTCATTTTGTTCATGTGGTGTGTCACATTGATGGATTTGTAGATGTTGAATCATCCTTGCATCTCAGGAATAAATCCCACATGATCGTGGTGAATGATACTTTTAATGTATTGTTGAATTTTGTTTGCTAATATTTTATTGAGGAATTTTGCCTCTATGTTCATCAGGGATATTGGCCTGTAATTTTTTTTTTTTTAAATTTTGGTGATATCCTTGACTGCTTTTGGTTTTGGGCTAATTCTTGCCTCATAAAATGAGTGTGGAAGTATTTCCTTCTTCTTAACTTTTTAGAAAAGTTTGGAAAGGGTAGATATTAAATCTTTGAATGTTTGGTAGAATTCACTAATGAAGCTATGTGGTACCGGGCCTTTGTTTTTGGAAAGATTTTGATTACTAATTCATTCTCATTACTACTAATTGCTCTATTCAGGTTTTCAATTTCTTCATGATTCACTCTCGCAAGATTGTATAGTTTTAGGAATTTATCCATTTCTTCTAGGTTGTCTAATTTTTTGGCATTTATTTGTTCATGTAGTCTGTTATGATCCTTTGTATTTCTGTGGTAGAAATTGTAACTTTTCTTTTATTTCTGATTTTATATATTTGAGCCCTCTCGTTTCTTAGTGAATGTAGCTAAATGTTGTCAATTTTGTTTACCTTTCCAAAAAACTACTTTTTTCATTGATCTTTTCTGTTGTCTTTTTAATTTTGATTTCATTTATTTCAGCTCTGGTCTTTATTATTTCCTTGCTCCTACTAACTTTGTGCTTCATTTGTTCATTTTCTAGTTCATTTAGTGGAAGGTTAGGTTGTTTATTTGAGATTTGTCTCATTTCTTGAGATAGGCTTGTATCACTATAAGCTTCCTTATTAGAACTGTTTTTTCTGCATCCCATAGATTTTGATATGTTGTATTTCCATTTTCATTTGTCTTAGGTTATTTTTAATTTCCCTTTAGATTCTTTTTGTTGGCACATGGTTGTTTAGTATCATGTTGTTTAATCTTTACATGTTTGTGATTTTTCCAGTTTTAATTCTGTAATTGATTTCTAGTTTTATACCACTGTGTTCAGAAAAGATGCTTGATATAATTTCAGTGTTCTTAAATTTATTGAAACTTGCTTTGTGGCCACACATATGATTTATCTTAGAGAATGTTCAATATACACTTGAGAAGAATGTGTATGTATCCTGCTGCTTTTGAGTGGAATGTTTTGTATATATCTATTAAATCCCTATGGTTTAATGTGTCATTTAAGGCCTGTGTTTCCTTATTATCTTCTTTTTGGATCATTCTGTCCATTTAGTAAGTGGGGTATTAATGTTCCCTACTATTACTGTATTGCTGTCAGTTTCACCCTTTAGGTCTATTAATATTTGCTTTGTGTATTTAGGTGAGTATGTTGGGTACATAAAGTTTTACAAATATTATATATTCTTGTTGGATTGACTATTTATCATTATATAATGCCTACCTTTCTCTCCTCTTACAGTCTTTGTTTTAAATTTTGTTTTCTCTGACATAAGTAGTTCCAGCTTTTGGTTTTCATTTGAATGAAGAAAAATTTCTGTCCATTTACTTTCAGTCTGCATGTTTCCTTGCATCTGAAGTGAGTCAGTCTCTCTCTCTCTTTTTTTTATTAACATATAATTTATTATTTGTTTCAGTGTTGAGGTCTGTGATTCATCAATCTTACATAATTTGCAGTACTCACCATAGCACATACCTTCCCCACTGTCCATCACCCAGCCACCCCATCCCTCCCACCCCCCACCACTCCAGCAACCCTCAGTTTGTTTCCTGAGATGAGGAGTCTCTTTTTTTTTTTTAGAAAAGATTTTATTTATTTATTTGAAAGAGAGAGAATGAGAGAGAGCGAGTACATGAGACGGGGGAGGGTCAGAGGGAGAAGCAGGATCCTCACTGAGCAGGGAGCCCGATGCGGGACTCGATCCCGGGACTCCAGGATCATGACCTGAGCCGAAGGCAGTTGCTTAACCAACTGAGCCACCCAGGCGCCCAGATTAAGAGTCTCTTATGGTTTGTCTCCCTCTCTGGTTTCATCTTGTTTCATTTTCCCTCCCTTCCCCTATGGTCCTCTGTCTTGTTTGTCAAATTCCACATTTGAGTGAGATCATATGATAATTATCTTTCTCTGATTTACTTATTTCACTTAGCATAATACCCTCTAGTTCCATCCACGTTGTCACAAATGGCAATATTTCATTTTTTGATGGCTGCATAATATTCCATTGTGTGTGTGTGTGTGTGTAGATATATATATATATATATATACACATATCTACACACACATATATATACCACATCTTCTTTATCCATTCATCTGTTGATGGAAATCTGGGCTCTTCCCATAGTTTGGCTATTGTGGACATTGCTACTATAAACATTGGGGTGCACATGCCCCTTCAGATCACTACATTTGTGTCTTTGGGATAAATACCTAGTAGTGTAATTGCTGGGTCGTAGTGTAGCTGTATTTTCAATTTTTTGAGGAATCTCCATACTGTTTTCCAAAGTGGCTGCACCAGCTTGCATTCCCACCAACAGTGTGGTAGGGTTCCCCTTTCTCTGCATCCTCGCCAACATCTGTCGTTTCCTGACTTGTTAATTTTAGCCATTCTGACTGGTGTGAGGTGGTATCTCATTGAGGTTTTGATTTGGATTTCCCTGATGCCGAGTGATGTTGAGCACTTTTTCATGCGTCTGTTGGCCATTTGGACGTCTTTGGAAAAATGTCTCTTCATGTCTTCTACCCATTTCCTGATTGGATTATTTCTTCTTTGGATGTTGAGTTTGATAAGTTCTTTATAGATTTTGGGTACTAGCCCTTTATCTGATATGTCATTTGCAAATATCTTCTCCCATTCTGTCAGTTTTCTTTTGGTTTTGTTGACTGTTTCCTTTGCTTTGCAAAAGCTTTTTGTCTTGAAGAAGTCCCAATAGTTCATTTTTGTTCTAGCTTCCCTTGCCTTTGGCGATGTTTCTATGAAGAAGTTGCTCCGGCTGAGGTCAAGAGGTTGCTACCTGTGGTCTCCTCTAGGATATTGATGGATTCCTGTATTACATTTAGGTCTTTCATCCATTTTGAGTCTATTTTTGTGTGTGGTATAAGGAAATGGTCCAGTTTCATTCTTCTGCATGTGGCTTTCCAATTTTGCCAACACCGTTTGTTGAAGAGACTGTCTTTTTTCCATTGCATATTCTTTCTTGCTTTGTTCAAGATGAGTTGACCATAGAGTTGAGGGTCCATTTCTGGGCTCTCTATTCTGTTCCATTGATCTATGTGTCTGTTTTTGTGCCAGTACCATACTGTCTTGATGATTACAGCTTTGTAATAGAGCTTAAAGTCTGGAATTGTGATGCCACCAGCTTTGCTCTTCTTTTTCAACTTTCCTCTGGCAATTCGGGGTCTTCTCTGGTTCCATACAAATTTTAGGATTATTTGTTTCCTTTCTTTGAAAAAAAGGTGATGGTACTTTGATAGGGATTGCATTGAATGTGTAGATTGCTCTAGGTAGCATTGACATCTTCACAATATTTGTTCTTCCAATCCATGAGCATGGAACATTTCTCCATTTCTTTGTGTCTTCCTCAATTTCTTTCATGAGTATTCTATAGTTTTCTGAATACAGATTCTTTGCCTCTTTGGTTAGATTTATTCCTACGTGTCTTATGGTTTTTGGGTGCAATTGTAAGTGGCATCTACTCCTTAATTTCTCTTTCTTCTGTCTTGTTGTTGGTGTATAGGAATGCCACTGATTTCTGTGCATTGATTTTATATCCTGCAACTTTACTGAATTCTGTATGAGCTCTAGCAGTTTTGGAGTGGAGTCTTTGGGGTTTTCCACATAAAGTATCATATCATCTGCAAAGAGTGAGAGTTTGACTTCCTCTTTGCTGATGCAAATGCCTTTGATTTCTTTTTGTTGTCTGATTGCTGTGCCTAGGACTTCCAATACTGTGTTGAATAGCAGTTGTGATAGTGGACATCCCTGCCATGTTCCTGACCTTAGGGGGAAAGCTCTCAGTTTTTCCCCATTGAGAATGATACGCGCTGTGGGTTTTTCATAGATGGCTTTTATGATATTGAGGTATGTACCCTCTATCACTACACTTTGAAGAGTTTTTTTTTCCACTTTGAAGAGGTTTAATCAAGAGTTTTAATCAAGAATACTTTGTCTAATGCTTTTTCTGCATCTATTGAGAGTATCATATGGTTCTTGTTCATTTTTTTTATTAATGTATTATATCACTTTGATTGATTTGCTAATATTGAACCAACCTTGCAGCCCAGGAAAAAAATCCCACTTGGTCATTTTGAATAACCCTTTTAATGTACTGTTGGATCCTATTGGCTAGTATCTTGGGGAGAATTTTTGCATCCGTGTTCATCAGGGATATTAGTCTGTAATTCTCCTTTTTGATGGGGTCTTTGTCTGGTTTTGGGATCAATGTAATGCTGGCCTCATAAAATGAGTTTAGAAGGTTTCCTCCCATTTGTATTTTTTGGAACAGTTTCAGAAGAATATTAGTTCTTCTTGAAATGTTTGGTAGAATTCCCCTGGGAAGACATCTGGCCCGGGGCTCTTGTTTGTTGGGAGATTTTTGATGACTGCTTCAATTTCCTTACTGGTTATGGGTCTGTGCAGGTTTTCTCTTTCTTCCTGGTTTAGTTTTGGTACTTTATACGTCTCTAGGAATACATCCATTTCTTCTAGGTTGTCTAATTTGCTGGCATATAGTTGCTCATAATATGCTTTTATAATTGTATTTCTTTGGTATTGGTTATCATCTCTCCTCTTTCATTCATGATTTTATTTATTTGCGTCCTTTCTCTTTCCTTTTTTATAAGGCTGGCTAGGGGTTTATCAGTCTTACTAATTTTTTCAAAGAATCAGCTTCTAGTTTCGTTGATCTGTTCTACTGTTGTTTTTGTTTACTATTTCATTGATTTCTGCTCTGATCTTTGTTATTTCTCTTCACCTGCTGGGTTTAGGCTTTATTTGCTGTTCTTCCTCCAGCTCCTTTAGGTGTAGGGTTATGTTGTGTATTTGAGACCTTTCTTGTTTCTTGAGAATGGCTTGTCTTGCTATATACTTTCCTTTTAGGACTGCCTTTGCTGCATCTGAAAGATTTTGAACAGTTGTGTTTTCATTTTCATTTGTTTCCATGAATTTTTTAAATTCTTCTTTAATTTCCTGGTTGACCCATTCATTCTTCAGTAGGATGCTCTTTAGCCTCCATGTATTTGAGTTCTTTACAACTTTCCTCTTGTGATTGAGTACCAGCGTCAAACCATTGTGATCTGATAATATGCAGGGAATGATCCCAGTCTTTTAGTACCAGTTGAGACCTGATTTGTGACCCAGGATGTGATCTATTCTAGAGGATGTTCCATGTGCACTAGAGAAGAATGTGTGTTATGTTGCTTGGGATGGAATGTTCTGAATATATCTGTGATGTCTATCTCATCCAGTGTGTCATTTAAAGCCTTTATTTCCTTGTTGATCTTTTGCTTTCATGATTTGTCCATTTCAATGAGTGGGTGTGGAAGTCCCCTACTATTGTTGTATTATTGTTGACGTGTTTCTTTGATTTTGTTATTAATTGGCTTATATAATTGACTGCTCCCAATTTAGGGGCATAGATATTTACATTTGTTAGATATTCTTGTTGGATAGACCCTTTAAGTATGATCATCTCTTATTATAGTCTTTGGTTTAAAATCTAATTTGTCTGATATAAGGATTGCCACCCCAGCTTTCTTTTGATGTCCATTAGAATGGTAAATTGTTTTCTACCCCCTCACTTTCAATCTGGAGGTGTCTTTGGGTCTAAAATGACTCTCTTGCAGACAGCATATCTATGGGTCTTGTTTTTTTATCCAATCTGATAGCCTGTGTCTTTTGATTGGGGCATTTAGCCCATTTACATTCAGGGTAACTATTGAGAGATTGGAATTTACTGCCATTGTATTGCTTGTAAGGTGACTGTTACTGTACATTGTCTGTGTTCCTTTCTGGTCTGTATTACTTTTAGGCTCTCTCTTTGCTTGGAGGACCTATTTCAATATTTCTTGTAGGGCTGGGTTGGTGTTCACAAATTCTTTTGGTTTTTGTTTGTCCTGGAATCTTTTTGTCTCTCCTTCTATTTTCAATGACAGCCTTGCTGGATATAGTATTCTTCACTGCAGATTTTTCTCGTTTAGTGCCCTGTATATATCATACCAGTCCTTTCTGGCCTGCCAGGTCTCTGTGGATAAGTCTGCTGCCAATCTAATGTTTCCACCATTGTAGGTTACAGAACTCTTGTTCTGAGCTGCTTTCAGGATTTTCTCTTTGTTTCTGAGACTTGTAAGTTTTAGTATTAGGTGTCAGGGTGTTGACTTATTTTTATTGATTTTGAAGGGGGTTGTCTGTGGCTCCTGGATTTTGATGCCTGTGTCCTTCCCCAAATTAGGGAAGTTCTCTGGTATGATTTGCTCCAGTATACCTTCTGCCCCTCTCTCTTCTTCTTCTGGGATCCCAATTATTCTAATATTGTGTCGTCTTATGGTATGACTTTCTCTCGAATTCTCCCCTCATGATCCAGTAGTTGTTTATCTCTCCTTTTCTCAGCTTCTTTATTTTCCATCATTTGGTCTTCTATATCACTAATTCTCTCTTCTGTCTCATTTATCCTAGCAATTAGAGCCTCCATTTTTTATTACACCTCATTAATAGCCTTTTTGATTTCGATTTGGTTAGATTTTAGTTCTTTTAGTTCTACAGACAAGGATTCTCTAGTATCTTCTATGCTTTTTTCAAGCCCAGATAGTATCTTTATAATCGTCATTCTGAACTCTAGTTCCGACATCTTGCTAATGTCCGTATTGATTAGGTCCCTGCCAGTCAGTACTGCCTCTTGTTCTTTTTTTTTTTTTTTTTTTGAGGTGAGTTTTTCCGTTTCATCATTTTGTCCAGAGAAGAATAGATTAATGAGGGAGCAGTATGCTAAAAGGGTACAACCCCACAAAAATACACACTAAACAAATCAGAAGAGACCGAAACTGGGGAGGAAAGATAAAGAAAAAAAAAAAAAAAGAATATGATCAGTCTGGTGAATAGAACAGAGCCACACGGTAGAGTTTGGGTGTATTTTGGTCTGTTAGAAGAAACTGCCTTCCTAAATTTTAAAGAAAGAAAAACATATATATACAAAAATAAGGGTAAATACAAGGAAGGGATGGAATATGAATGTAAAGATCAAAATTAAAAAAGATTTTAAAAAAGGAATTGATAAGATAAGTTAGTTGAAAAAGAAAGAAAAAAAAATTTAAACAAAGGAGAGAATGTGATCAGGTGGGAGACTGGAACAAAGCTGTACACTAAATTTAAGGTGTTTTTTGGTCTTTTAGAAGAAACTGTATCCCAAAATTTTAAAGAAAGAAAAACTTTTAGGTTAAATACAATGAAGGGGTAGAATATGACTGTCAAAATGAAAGTTAAAAAAAAAGATTTTTAAAAAGGAATTGATAAGATATTGATTGAAAAAAGAAAGAAGAAAAACTTTTAAAAAATTGAAAAAGAAAAGAATTTAAAAAATTAACTTTGAAAGACTAAAGAATCATTGGAAAAAAGCCATGAATTCTATGTGTTGTATTCTCCTGCCTCTGGAGTTTTGCAGGTCTCATTGATCAGTGAACTTGATCTTGGCTGGATGTTCTTGCTGATCTTCTGGGGGAGGGCCCTGTTGCAGTGATTCTCAAATGTCTTTGCCTGAGGCAGAATTGTACCACCCTTGCCAGGGGTCAGGCTAAGTTATCTGCTCAGGTTTGCTTTCGGTAGCTCCCCCCCCCCCCCCCACCGAACACTTTCCATACAGCTTTGGAGGATGAGAATGAAAATGGCTGCTTCCCAATCTCTGCCCTGGAGGAGCCAAAAACTCAGGGCCCCATTCCTCAGTAAGCCCCCAGAGAAACGCAGTCAATCACTCTCATCTCCCCAGTCTCCAGCTGCACTCCATGCCTACCTGGCCTGTTATAGAGCGTTTTTATCTCTGGTACATGACCCCGTCTGGAGTCTCCAAACCCAGTAGATTACTGCAGTGTGCTCCCACCCCACTTCTCCCTGGGGAGGAAAGGGAGTCTCCCCAGAACTGCCGCTTTTTGGGTCCCTGCTTGAAGAGCACTGGCCCGACCATGCTGTGGGTTACGGTTTATGGCAACCCCGAGCTGAGAGCCCACTCCTCACCTCCTTTGCAGCTGGCTTCCCTGGTCTGATACTTGGGAGCTCTGCCGCACTCAGGCACCCCTGGTCTTTCTGTGACCTCAAGGTTCCTGAGACCACACTGTCCTGGTGAGGATTCAACATCCCAATTAGCTACTGGAGCGATGTCCCTCAGTAGAGCAGACTTCTAAAAGTTCTGATTTTGTGCTCCTCTGCTCTATCACTTGCCAGGATCCGACTTACAAGGTTCCCTTCCCTGCGGTCTGTCTTCCCAAATAACGCCTCGGATTCACTTCTCCGCATGTCCTACCTTCCAATAAAGTGGTCGCTTTTCTGTTCATAGAATTGCTGCTATTCTTTTCTTCAATCTCCTGTTGAGTTTGTAGGTGTTCAGAATGGTTTGATAACTATGTAGCTAAATTCCTGGGACCAGATAAAATTTAGTCTTGTACTCCTCTGCCATTGTGCTTTTCCCCCTGAAGTGAGTCTCTTGTAGGGAGCATATAGATGTACCTTTTTTTCTAAAAATTCATTCAGCCACTCATTGTCTTTTGATTGTAACATTCTGTCCATTTACATTTAAGGTAATTATTGATAGTTATGTTTTAATCACCAATTTGTAAATTGTTTCCTGGCTGTTTTGTAGATTTCCCTGTTCCTTTCTTCTCTTGCTTTTTTGTCTTCCATGTGTTTTGATAACTTTCTGTAGTGTTATGCTTAGATTTTTTTCTCATTATCTTTTTTGTATTTATTGTAAGTTTTGCTTTGGGGGGCCATGAAGCTCACATACAACAGCGTATATCTATATATCTTTCTGTTTTAAGTTGATACCAATTTAAGTTTCAAGACATTTTAAAACACTGCATTTTTAATACCTCCCATGTTTTATGTTTGTGGTGTCACATCTTACACATTTTAATTTTATGTATCCCTTAATTATTGTAGTTATATTTTTTTTTTGCTACTTTTGTTTTTTGACCTTCATACTAGCTTTTTAAGTGATTAGTCCTCTGCCCTTACTATATGTTTACCTTTAATAGTGAGATTTTTATTTTCATGTTTTTTTTGTTATTAATTAGCTCCCTTTTCAGCTTAAAGAAATTATTTTTCTTTTTTTATTAAGTTTTTATTTTTAATTCTAGTATAGTTAACATATAGTGTTATATTAGTTTCAGGTGTACAGTATAGTTATTCAACAGTTCTATACACTGCTTAGTGCTCATCATGATAAGTCTGCTTTTTTAAATATTTATTTATTTATTTATTTATTTATTTATTTATTTATTTATTACTTTTTATTTTATTTTATTATGTTATGTTAGTCACCATACAATACATCATTAGTTTTTGATGTGGTGAATTACTTTAATATTTCTTATAAGGCAGGTTTAGTGGTAATAAACATTTTTCGCTTTTGCTTGTCTGGAAACCTTTTTATCTGTCCTTCAATTCTGAATAATAACCTTGCTGTGTAGAGTATTCTTGTTTTGAAGTTTTTACCTTTCAGCACTTTGAATATGTCATTCTTCTTCCCGCTGGCCTGTAAAGTTTCTGCTGAGAAATCTACTGGTAGTCTTAATGAGTTTTCCTTGTATGTAACTTTTTCTTTTCTTGCTGCTTTTAATATTCCCTCTTTTTCTTTAACTTGACATTTTAATTATAATGTGTCTTCCTGTGGTTCTCTTTGGGCTCATCTAATTTCAAAACTCTCTGGACTTCCTGTATCTGAATGTTTCCCCCCCCCGCCCCCCCCCCCTCCCAGGTTAGGGAACTTTTCAACCATAATTTCTTTAAGTATGTTTTTTGCTCCTTTTTCTTTCTCTTTTCCCTCTGGGGCTCCTATAATGCAAATGTTAGTTTGCTTGCTCTTGGTCTGTAGTCCCAGACGCTATGTTAACTTTTCAGAATTCTTTTTTCTCCTTGCTGCTCTGTTTGGGTGAGTTCCACTTCCCTGTCTTTCAGATCACTGATTATTTCTTCTGCTTCATCTAGTCTGTTGTTTATTCCCTCTACTGTATTTTTCAATTCAGTTATTTTATTCTTCAGCTTTGTGACTTCTGTTTGGTACTTTCTTATATTTTCTTTTTGTTGAAGTTCTCAGTGTGTTTATCTATTCTTTTCATGAGTTCAGTAGACATCTTTATGGCCATTATTTTGAACTCTGTATCATGTCCATTACTTACCTTTCTTTCATTAAGGTTTTTTTCCTGGGCTTTTATTTTGTTCTTTCTTTTGGAATATATTCTTCTGTTTCCTCATTTTTTTTTTTTTTTTTTTTACTCTGTGTTTGTTTCTATGTATTAGATGAAGAATTTATCTCTCCCAGTCCTGATGGAGTGTCTTGGGTAGGAGATGAACCATAGCGTTGAACCTTGCCATAGTTCTTGGTTGTCTTTTGAACCTTTGTGATTGTCTAAGCAGCCTGATTTATTATTGATAGATCCCAGTTGTTAAGGGTGTGGCAAGACTTGTGAGTGTTCCAGAGGGAGGTTTCTTAGTCAGCACCTAGATTTAGACTGATTGGAAGCTAGTTCCTCAGGCAGCAGCTTTTGAAGTATGCAAATATTTACAGTCCTGTGGGACTACAATTGTAAACCCTGCTAGTCTCCTGACCAGGTGATCTGCAGGTGTTTCCTTGGCAACAGTTGCAAAAAGCAGGGTTTTAGACAAGTATATGAACTGCTTTCTTGGAGGTAGTGGTGAGCTATAGTGAGGCGATGTGAGAGAACAAAATTGCATCCTTTGGTCTTTGTTCCCTGTGAGCGCCTCTGCAATCTCTGGATGCCTGGTAAACTTGATGCTTTCCCTTAGACAAGCTCACAGATAAAGTGAATAATCCTTTTTCACAGGAAGCCTGTCGATGTGTTTCAGTCTTCCCTCTGTGCAGTGCCCTGAGGGTGGTAACCTGCCAGGAACTGTCTCTTTGATTGTTTCAGTCCTGTTGGGCTCAGAAATACAGTTGCTCCAGGCACTAGAGCAAGGTGCTCTTGGGGCATCTCCTGTGTGGGTGGTACAGTTGGAACGGCTTTGGTGTGGCAGTGGTAGTAGAGCAGGAGTGTAGCATGCCCACTGGTCCTAGGAGATTAGAGGGTGAGTGCAGCATGGCACCAGCTAGGTCGAGGGAGACCTCAAGAATGTGCTTGCCAGTTCTGCTCTCCCTGGAGCCAGTTCCAATAGGCTCTTGCCCCCCCAGCAAATACTTTAAGGTTTACAAATGATTCCCATTCACCTGTGGTTTAGGTGCTTTTCAAACTGTTGCTTTTGTGCTGGTTCCCAGGGCAGGCAAGTCTGTGCATAGTCCCTTTAAGAGTTGAATCTTCATTACTTATAGCTCCGTGGTTCTCCTGGATGTAACCTCATGGATTTTGAAAGCCATACGTTTTGGGGGCTTCTCTCTGGTACTGGTCCCAAGGGTTTGGGTGCCTGATGTGGGGCACAAGTCCCTCAATCTTCAGGGAGAATGTCTGTGTTTGTGAGATCCCTCCTGATTGTGGCACTTGTGGGTGGGGTTTTGGTGAGACCAGGTCTTTGTTTTCCATACACATCTCTGTGTGACTGTTTTATCCTTTGCTGTGGAAGAGCTATTCTGCTAGTTTTCAGAGGGAATTGCTCCATATGTAGCTGTTGATTTGTTGTGCCCCGTGGAGGAGGTATGTTCAAGGATATTCCTAATACCACCATCATGAACTGCTTCCTTCCTATTACATTCGTTGTTCAAGGTCATTAGTGGCACTCTTAACATCACCCAGCTTTTATTTATTTAGACATAGTTTCCAAAGGTTTCATTGTTGATATCCATTGAATTTTTTATTTGATAGCATTAAAATAATTTAAAACCAGACTTAAAAAACATACACATAAACACACATACATATTGTAGGGAATTTTCATTCTCCAGAAATACTTGAGCACTTTTTGAGGCTGTATTGGGGAAAATGACTCTTTTTATTGCCTGGTTGTTTTAGGAGATAAGAGAGCAGAATGTTGATTGGCTAGTCTAAGTAGCAAACCAGCTATGGTTTAAAAAACTGATATATGATGACTCTTCTCCCTAAGAATAATGCATGTAAACACAGAATTTTACATTCAACTTTGATTTAGTCCAGCTTCTTTATTTTACAGGTAGTAAACATGTACAGGGAGAAAAATAAGCTATCTGTTTAAGTAGAGTTAAGTTCTAGTTTATAATGTCTTCTGATCTCCTGGTCACATCCTTCCATGGTGCTATAGGATAGCTAAACAAGAAAGGGGCAAAAGGAAATAAATAGAAGTGAAGTGAACAGACATAAACACGATGCAAACAGAAGCAAAGAAATATTTAACAAAGTTATTTGACTGCCTAAGTGAATGACTAAAGAAGAAGCAATATACATGACAACATGACCAATAAAATAATTGTTTTTTGTACTAGAGGTTAAGACCTCCTTAGTAATAATGTTTCAAACAAGAGGCAAGTTCTAATATTATAATAGTTAAAACAAGTGACTTTTAACATATTTATACAGGTAATTTTTAGAAATGAAACATACAAGGGTACTTTGTAGAACTTGAAGGTTAATATATGTAGGTTTGATTATGCCCTGAGTGATACATGTATGTAGTGTTTCTTATAAAAGCACAGATCTGTTTTATTTCCTTTAAAATTCAAAATAATAGTCATGCTAAAAGCTATAATAAAAAAATCACATAAAAATACTATGTCTGTTACATGCAGTATTGGGTCTTCTTATGAACTATTGCAAAAATATAAAATCTCAGTTTATTTTCTTGACTTCAGAAAGTTCTGCTTTGTGGATACCTAAGGTAAATGGATTCCTCTGTCTTGAACCATGTGGTAAGATAATAAAGTGATTGATTTCCATGCCAGGGTCCCAGTTGTCTCTATAACTTACATTTGTTAGGAGCTTCTCAATTATATTTGGTGCATTAAAATTTCCTGGTATCATAATGAATAGTCAATATGCACCTCCCAACAGCTGGTTCGCTTCTCTCAACTGAAATATTGTGGACAGTGTCTTGATTTTTCCTAGAAAATGTTATTTTTCCTAGACCATCCCATTCTTGGACAATTATCAGTGCTGGTCTCTTCTTGTGTCCTATCCTTAAAACTCTGGATTTGTCTTGAGTGAAGCTTGAACTTATTTTTCCTGACTTTGATTAAATTTTCTTAAGCAGTAACAACTGGGTATTAATAAAGGGTCTCCATTGCTTGTTCTGTTTTGCAACCAATTGGACAGACAAAATGTCTTTGAAAGGTAAGAGTGAAACATCTAAAAACAGGTTTATATAGCAGTGGTTTGAAGAAAGGAACGAGATCTGATAAGAGAGATTTATCTTGTCTTATCAAAGGAAGGCAATTCTGTTTTCCCCAGATCATCCAACAGTATTTGATGTTTGCATGCCAAAGTTATTACAGAAATCTTATGTTTAGCTACTGGCCTAGGATCAAGTTCATGGACAACTGTTTCTTTTTCTTTTTTTCCTTTTTTTTTTTTTTTTTTTTTTTTAAGATCTTATGTATTTATTTGACAGAGAGAGACACAGCGAGAGAGGGAACACAGGCAGGGGGGAATGGGAGAGGGAGAAGCAGGTTTCCCACAGAGCAGGGAGACCGATGCAGGGCTCAATCCCAGGACCCATGGATCATGACCCGAGCTGAAGGCAGATGCTTAACGACTGAGCCACCCAGACCCCCCTCCTTTTTTTTTTTTAATTAATTTATTTTTTATTCTTATGTTAATCCCCATACATTACATCATTAGTTTTAGATGAAGTGTTCCATGATTCATTGTTTGTGCATAACACCCAGTGCTCCATGCAGACCCCCTCCTTTTTTCCTTTAATGGCATTATTGGTTTAATGTTCAACTTCTAGGAACACATCAGTTGGTCTTAAGGAAGTCTCATGAGTAATGTCTTTGACAAGAACAGTGTTTAAAAAATGTGCTATCTAATTTGACTGTAGATTATAAGAACACTTTAGCTCTGGAGACAGTTCTTTTTATTCTAGGCTTTGGTCATTTGCCCTCGACTTAATCCTCGTTGTTTCTGTGGGAACAAGTTGATGGACTAGAACTTGGGGAGATCCAGGACTGCCAAGTTTAGGTCAGGGCACAATGTTAGTAGGGTTGTCTGGGAGTGGGAGTGAAAGCAACACATACAATTTATAAGGGCTTCCCCTGTATATCTAGAAAATGAAATCTAAGAAATAATAGCACAACATACAATTTATAAGGGCTTCCCCTGTATATCTAGAAAATGCAATCTAAGAAATAATAGCTCTTGCCTGGAGTTGTCAGCTATCTGTCAGAGAGAGGAATGCAGAGCGTTCAGTTTCTCTTGATTAATTGCACATTTTTCATTTGCTGTCCTAAAGGACAAAATGGTGTCACTGGCTTCTCAGAAGGAGTTGAAATGTGTTTACAAAGGCTATGAGGTCTAGACTATGTAGATTTTTATAAATTAATAAAATCTTTTAGAAGTAATACAACCAATGCATTTTTTATTCAAATCTGCTCTGTTTTCAGAACTGTAGGAAAGATAAGGAAGTATGTTTACTAATTTATATAGAAATAAAAGGAAAGATTAATCCCTGGAAACTAACATTAAAGAGCTTGTTAGGGAGAAATAATTCATTCACATTCATTCATTCATTTATTCATCCATTTTGTCGTTCAAGTACCAAAACTCTCTCAAGTACTTCTGATGTATTAGGAATCATATGTGTTGAAGATGCAACTGTAAATAATAAATAAGTGGCACAAATTGTTAAGTGCTCCAGGAGTTCACTTCAAGTTGAGCTGTCTGCGAAAGAAAGAGTACCCAGAGAGTGGGAGAGTGAATTTATGAAAGGTAGTGTTGTTGTAGTGAATAGTTATGGTGGCATTATATTTTCACTTGATTTTTTTTTTCCCGTCTCATTTCTTTGCTCTAGATGAGCATACATAAAGGAGAAGCACAGAGAACTAAATTAAAAAATGTGTAAGAAGCTTTAAGCTAGTCTGTTTCTGCCATGGAAGAGATGTATCATGTATAATGGATTTATTATGCTGTACAGAATCTGGTTGACTTTGCAAGTGGATAGAAATAGCAGTTGTCACATCTCCACTCCCCTGTCAACTCTTTCCCTTTCTTGAATAAATGGAAGTGTTTGTTTATGCTCATCTGCTAAAATTTAACAACTAAGAATATGCTGGAACATGAGCAATTTTTGTCCTGGCAAAGTGCATTCTGTAAGTGACCCTGTTGACAAACCTGTATTGTCCTAACTGTAGCACAGCTTGCATTTGTCACAGGTGAATGGGCTCAATTAGCAAGAGAAAGACAGTGTTTCAATCATTAAAAAAAAAAAAGACAAAGAAGAAAACATTTTCTTTATGAGATCTGAAAGAGAGGTGACATTGTAAGCATATAGGTTTTTTGGGGGGCTTTTCAAAGGAAGCAACTAAGCAAAAAAACACATTATTTGGCATTGGCAAAGTGATTTGAAACAAAACTTCAGGGAAGAACTCTCAAAGGACATTAATAGGGAGTCAGGTTTTTCATGGATATTAAATGTGTTCATATACCTCCTAAACTTACCTGCTTCCTGTTCTGCTTATTAAAATCCTAGGAGAAATATTGGGCATTTGCTGTGATTTATATAATGAAGAAGATAACCCCAGTTTTGCCTGAACTTATGCAATTTGGGAAGAGAGATTACTTCTTTGAGTTTGTGGGATAATTCTCAGTGCAGTGCAAAAAGAAGCTTTTTAGGTAGTATCGTGATGGGTTGAAAGTCTCAGCCTACCACTAACTGGTTAGGTGAACTATGTGGGCTTTGACTGTAGTGAGGAATATACATTCCCAAATTGTTGTGAATGAAATTAAATAGAACTGTGGAAGCAGCATGATAGACACCTCAATATTAGAAAAGGGATAAATTGGCATTTAAAATGAAAATCTGATGATATAGTTTCTCAAGAGGAGTTGAGTATTAAACTTACTATTAAATTATGAAGAACAAGAAAAGGTTAGTGTTCTAGATAGTAGTATAGAGTTAGATGAAAAGAGAAAAAAAAACTGAGAGGACACCGAAGTGGAGACTGTGGAACCACCTTTCAAGAAGTACCCAGCTCTTCTTGTTTCTCTGCCGCCTCTAATTCATTTGTCCATTTTTAACTCAGTTAAATAATGAGGCTTCACTTAACTCCCCCTTAATGTCAGGAAACAGAGTAGGTGTTGGTGATACAATAATAAATAAGATATAAACCTATCCAAAGAAATGTTGATCTACTATCAGATATAGGTATTTAAACAAAGAATTGCAGATAATGTTAAGATAGGTTGGATTCTACAGGTAAGTAAAAGTAGATTAGGAGCAGAAAGAACAGGGTGGATAACTTTGCATACATCCAAATGGTAAATTGTGTTGATCAGGCAACAGCTATTACCACCTTCAGAGGAGGAGTTCTGCATGGAGGGCAGCAAAGAGCTTTAACAGTGCTGCCACCAGGAGCAGCAGTCCCCGATGTCAGCCCACTGCATGGTTTGCAGATGTTGGGTAAGGAAGACACGACTCACACAAACACTAGAATGAACAACACTTTACTCATAAAGAGAAGAGGCAGAGCAAGATCAGCTTCAACTATGAGTGTCCATCCGCCATTACCAGTGGGTCTCACCCACAGCAGATGCAAGGAGATGGTCTGCATGCATCTCTCTGTACTGCAGGTGAATTCTATTCTCTCCCCACCTACTGGGAACAGATAATGGAGTGGGTACCATATGGTACCATATGACACCCGTGCTTAAGCAGAACAAAGAAATACACAAGTCTGGAATAGGGGAAGGTATTTCCAAGCAAACAGATGTGTCCAGCACAGGCTGTGAAGGCTCTTTATTTCTTTTCTTTTTCTTTTTTTTTTTAAAGATTTTATTTATTTTTTGACAGAGAGAGAGACAGCGAGAGAGGGAACACAAGCAGGGGGAGTGGGAGAGGGAGAAGCAGGCTTCCCGCTGAGCAAGGAGCCCGATGTGGGACTCGATCCCAGGACCCTGGGATCATGACCTGAGCCGAAGGCAGACGCTTAACGACTGAGCCACCCAGGTGCCCCAAGGCTCTTTATTTCTTTGCAAGGAAATGTTCCAGGCTCAGGGCCACTTTTATGCAACTGTGCAAGGGGCAACAAGCTGTATGCAACTGCCTTTCCCACCAAGTAGAAACGTGTGTGGTGGACAAAATGGAGAAGTGGTGTTAGGGAAAAGAAAGAGCATATGCAAAGTAGAAGAGTTAAATAGCAGAGCTTGTTTATTTGGGGGCCTGTGCATGGTATTGTTTGTTTGTTTATTTCCCACATACAAAGTGTACAATTGCTTTAAAAATTACAAGAAAAAATGTCAGGGTAGGAGGGCAAGATAAGGACCAATGTGTAAGGAATTGGTCTTAAGTAGTTACTAACAGTCAGCTGAATTTTTGGTTATCTGGTAATCAAAACATACAGGGCAATGTGGTAAGTTTTGTGCCATCCACTGTCCTCCCAAGAGACAATTGTAGTTTCCTCAGAAGAGAAAGCCCTTTGCTTAAGGAGGAGAAGGGGATGTCTCTGTTATGTTTATTTATTGATCTGATTATCGATTAATTATTGATTGATTATTGATTTACTCGTTCTCTCCATCTGATTGGTGGGAATGTGAATTATGTGGTCTCACCTCCTCTCACCAAGCTAATCATATAATTTCTTCTAGGAATTTGATTTTTTTTTTTTTTTAAGATTTTATTTATTTATTTGACAGAGAAAGACACAGCGAGAGAGGGAACACAAACGGGGAGTGGGAGAGGGAGAAGCAGACTCCCTGCCGAGCAGGGAGCCCGATGCGGGACTCGATCCCAGGACTCCAGGATCATGACCTGAGCCGAAGGCAGTCGCTTAACCAACTGAGCCACCCAGGCGCCCTAGGAATTTGATTTTTAAAACAGGTGATATGAAATGGCTCATTAATACTGATTAATTCTGTGTCAGAATCAGAAAATGACACTTCAATGTGTCCATGCTATTCAGATCCCTAGACTCCTCTTTCATGAGATTTGACTGCTCAACTCTTTCTTCCATTCTGTGAACTCTTCACTGCATGTGCTTCTGATAAGTACTCCACCATCCAACTTCCTTACCTGGAATTAGTTTCACTTATTTTTAATGAAGCAACATGAACCTTCTGATTCAGTGAAAAATGACTTTACTACTCATGACACAGAAACATCATGAATATCCTATTTGTGTCAATTTACCTTGCCCCTCAAGTCCCACAGAGGCAACATGATGTACCTAGTTAGATGCTACAGACAGAATGGATGTACGTCACCACTGAGTTACCCTGAGTACAGGGAACCTGAAGATTTTGTGACAGGCAGCAAACAAACTTGCCTCTGCTCTGGAGAGAGACATTATCTTCCAAGGCTGTTCACTATAGGCATACCTCAGCAATATTGTAGGTTAAGATCAGACTGCCATAATAAGGCAAATATGACAATAAAGCCAGTCATGAATTTCTTTGTTTCCTGGTGCATATAAAAGTTATGTTTATTCTACAGTGTAGTCTATTAAGTGTGTAAAGGTGTTATATAAAAAAATGTACATACCTTAATTAAAAAATACTTTATTCCTAAAAAAATGCTAACGTCATCTGAGCTTTTAGCGAGTTGTCATCTTTTTGCTGGTGGAGGGTCTTGCCTTGACGTTGATGGCTGCTGACTGATCAGGGTGGTAGTTGCTGAAGGTTGGGGTGGTTGTGGCAGTTTCTTAAGACAACAATGAAGTTTGCCATGCTGACTGAGTCTTCCTTTCACAAATGATTTCTCTGTAGCATGTGGAGCTGTTGGATAGCATTTCATTCTCAGTAGAACTTGTTTCAGAATTGGAGTCAGTCCTCTCAAACCCTGTCACTACTTTATCAGCTCACTTATATAATACTCTAAATCCTTTGTTGTTATTTCAGTAATCTTCACAACATCTTCACCAGGAGTAGAGTCCATCTCAGGAAACAACTTTTTTTGCTCCTCCATAAGAAGCAACTCCTCGTCCATTAAAGTTGTATCATGAGATTGCAGTAATTCAGTCACATCTTCAGGCTCCACTTCTAATTCTAGTTCTCTTGTTTCTACCACACCTGCCATGACCCTCCACTCAAGTATTGAACCCCTCCAGGTCATCTATGAGGGTTGAAATCAACTTATTAAGAACTGCTGTTAATGTTGATATTTTCACCTCTTCTAGTGAATTACAAATGTTCTTAATTGCATTTGGAATGGTGA
Organism: Mirounga angustirostris; assembly: GCF_029215605.1. Classification (NCBI taxonomy): domain Eukaryota; kingdom Metazoa; phylum Chordata; class Mammalia; order Carnivora; family Phocidae; genus Mirounga; species Mirounga angustirostris. Next base: position 55,413,648 of record NW_026991709.1, read on the forward strand.
ATCCTTTCCAGCAGGTTTTCAATGTACTTTGCCCAGGTCCATCAGAGGAATCACTGTCCATGGTAGCTGTAGTCTTAAAAAATGTATTTCTTAAATAATAAGGCTTGAAAGCCAAAATTATTCCTTGATCCATGGGCTGCAGAATGGATGTTGTGTTAACAGGTATGAGAACAACATAATTCTTATTGTCCATTTCCATCAGAGCTCTTGGGTGACCAGGTGCATTGTCAGTAAACAGTCATATTTTGGAAAGGAATCATTTTTCTGAGCAGTAGGTCTTAATAGTTGGATTAAAATACTCAGTAAACCATGATGTAAACAAATGTGCTGTCATCCAGGCTTTGTTCCATTACCAAAGCACAGCAGAGTAGATTTAATGTAATTCTTTTTTTTTTTTTAAAGATTTTATTTATTTATTTGAGAGAGAATGAGAGAGAGCACATGAGAGGGGGGAGGGTCAGAGGGAGAAGCAGACTCCCTGCCGAGCAGGGAGCCCAATGCGGGACTCGATCCAGGGACTCCAGGATCATGACCTGAGCCGAAGGCAGTCGCTTAACCAACTGAGCCACCCAGGCACCCAGATTTAACGTAATTCTTAAGAGCCCTACGATTTTTGGAGGGATAAGGGAGCATGGGCTTCAACTTTAAGTCACCCAGCTGCATTAGCCCCTAACCAGAGTCAGCCTGTTCTTTGAAGCTTTGAAGCAGGCATTGACTTCTCTAGCTATTGGAAGTCCTAGATGACATCTTCCAATACAAGGCTGTTTCATCTACATTGAAAATCTGTTACTTAGTATAGCCACCTTCATGAATTATCTTCTTTATATCTTCTGGAGAACTTGGCTGCAGCTTCTACATCAGCATTTGCTTCTTCACCTTGCACTTTTATGTTATGGAGACAGCTTCTTAAACCTCATGAACCAACTTTTTCTAGCTTCAGGCTTTTCTTCTGCAGCTTCCTCACCTCTCTCAGGCTACATAGACTTGAAGAGAGTTAGGGCTTTGCTCTGGATTGCTGTAGCTGGTTTGATCTCCTATCCAGGCCACTAAAACTTTCTCCATATCATTAATAAGGCTGTTTTATTTTCTTAACATTTGTGTTTTCCTGGAGTGGCACTTTTAATTTCCTTCAAGAAATTTTCCTTTGCATTCAAACTTGGGTAACTATTTGGCACAAGTGGCCTAGCTTTCAGCCTGTCTTGGCTTACAACATGCCTTCCTCATTAAGTTTAATCATTCTAGCTTTTGACTTAAAGTGAGAGACATGTGACTATTCCTTTCACATGAACACTTAGAAGACATTGTAGGGTTATTAAATGACCTAATTTCAGTATTGTTGTGTCTCAGGGAATAGGGAGTCATGAGGAGAGGGAGAGAGATGGGGAGTAGCTGGTCAGTGGAGCAGGCAGGACACACACAACATTTATAAAGTTTGCTGTCTTATATTGGGTGTGGTTCGTGGCTCTCCAAAATGATGACAATAGTAACATTAAACATCACTGATTATAGATCACCATAATAAATAATAATGAAAAAGTTTGAAATATTGTGAGAGTTACTAAAATAGGACACAGAAATGAGCAAATGCTGTTGGAAAAATGGCACCAATAGACTTAATAGACTCAGGGTTGCCAAAAACTTTCAGCTTGTGGCAAATGGACTATCTGCTAAGCACAATAAGGTGAAGTGCAGTGGTATGCCTGTGTGCAAACATCTTTGAGAAAAATGCCCATATGAAAAGTCAGTTGGGTCCTCTGCTCATATGATGTGCAGAACATGAAAGACCCATGAAGAATTACCTCTCAACATGGTTTTTGTTAGGACTTTGAGATGTTTAATGGCCACTTTTATATAAACTCACACCATTTTATTTATTTATTTATTTATTTATTTATTTATTTAATTTTATTTTTTTTAAAGATTTTATTTATTTGAGAGAGAGAGAATGAGAGAGAGCACATGAGAGGGGGGAGGGTCAGAGGGAGAAGCAGACTCCCTGCCGAGCAGGGACCCTGATGTGGGACTTGATCCAGGGACTCCAGGATCATGACCTGAGCCGAAGGCAGTCGCTTAACCAACTGAGCCACCCAGGCGCCCAAACTCACACCATTTTAAACACTACTTGCATTTTCCCAACATTATGCTATTCCTGATTCACTGATATTGCCCCTCAGATTCAGTGATGCACTCAGTGAAAATTGGGCTCCAAGTGTCAATCTTCCCTTCTCTGTTCTGTTCTACAGTTGTTATTATTATTGTTGCTATTATTTGCTCAGCCACACCATGAACTACTACAAAATTATTGGATAAACAAACTGAGGGTTCTAGAGGGGGTGGTGGGAGGATGGGTTAGCCTGGTGATGGGTATTAAAGAGGGCATGTTCTGCATGGAGCACTGGGTGTTATATGCAAAAAATGAATCATGGAACACTACATCAAAAACTTATGATGTAATGTATGGTGATTAACATAACAATAAAAAAGACAGTAAATGAAAGATGGGTCAGCAGTCTATATTAAATAAGAATAGTTTAAATAGCCATAGTTATGAAATAACTGAAAATATTTTTTTAAATACTAATGTATTTAAGTTACAGTATCCAACAATTCATTATTAGGAAGTTACTTTGTTTAAGACTGTATTGCTGATATATATTGATCTTTAAGAAACAGAACCTACCCTCAAGAAATTCACATCTAGAGTGGAAGGCGATACACATATACAAAAATTAAAATACAATATGGCACTGAGTTCATTTAAAAAGAGTACAGATAATGTGTATCCTTGAAGAGTTTATAGGAGACTTTTCTTTCTGATGAGGGGGATATTGGAAAAGAACATTTGAAAAATGTGTAGAATTTTTATGTCTAGAAATTGAGTGTGGGTGAAAGGAGAGGGAAGGAGTGTCCAGTTTATCAGGAAGATGTGAACACTGGCAAGGACACAGGGAAACAGTATATGTGGTGAAGAGCAAGTGGTTATGGTTTGGCTCTAGAAGAACAGAGTGAAGGCTGTAAAGGTACTGGAGGACTTCAAATGTTATTTGTAGAACTTTGGGTAGAAATGGTGGGATCAGTGGGAGAGCCATGGCTGTTGAACATGAAGTGGAAAAAATATGAAAATGTAAAAACTCAGTGAGAACTTTGCAAAATTTAGGATAAAAAATGAAGCAGAATGGGTCTCTAGAGCCAGTCTTAATCCATACTCTTCTCTCCCAGTGGGATCCCCAAACCTGAGAAAACAGAGTGGTATCTCTGCCTCAGACCTTTTCATTTATTTTACACTCTATGCACCCATCCTTCCTCCTTAGGTTGGTCCATGTGAAAGGGACTTCTGGCCATCACACGGCTTGCCTCTTTTGCAACAGTTCAGGCACAAGCCTCTTTTACCCTCTTTACTATTCCTAGGAGCAAAGGTAGTACCTGTGTGGATGGGGGGAGGTCAGCCCCAGCCTCAGCAAAAGCCTGGGGCCTAGTAAATGTGTTATCTTTGTTTCAATCCTCCATAGTATTCTTTCCCCATCTGTATAGTTTACTTACAATAGGAATAAATTAAGTTGCTCAGTGATCTCCTGGGATGTGGGAGAAGATGGGACAGGGATCAAGACCTGGGTAGGGAGGGCAGATTGTCAAGGCAGGGTCAACTGTCTGGATCCTCTTGAATGTGGATCCATGAACATCTGCTGCCTGGATGAGGCCCTGTGTTTGCCCTTGGCCTGAACTTCACCTTTTTCAGCCTTGTTGAAGGCAGAGGCAAGAGAAGATGAGTTTGTTCATAGTATTTTTTTTTTTTTTTTTAATGAGGAGAATGAACTTGTTTTCTGGCTTCACTGAGAAGGTCCCACCTTATACCCAATACACTATTTTTATCTTGTGCTAGAATAATACATTAGAAGAAAAATATCTAAAATACTTGAATAAGCTTGTAGTATAACAGTAATACTATTGTCAGTATCTGCTCTTCAGCCTGATGTGATTCATTCATATAATATTCTAATGTCATTTTAGTCCTTTGTAATTTTTGAAAATAAATTTTTTCCTTTTTATTTCAAAAAATTATAGAAAAGAAAAATTTGAAAGGGTAAAGTAATTAAGTAGGATAAAATTGCATGCAAAAGAGACTTATTACAGAATAATGCAAGTGACTGTGTTTAAGATAAATGCATTTAACTATATTTAAGATAATGAAATTGATTAAATTGCATTTTTCTACAATAATACATGTCAATAAATTTTCAATATATAATCATTTGCAATAATCCATATTTAATATGTCGATATATTCTGTTATAATTACTGTTCAACAAAATATACATTAAAATTAAACTTAGAGTTTCATCATCAGAAGTTTCAATGAATGATCTTAAATATGATGCCTAGTAAAATCAGCAGGCTGGGAAAAACATGTTTGAAGTGTGTGTGTATGTGTGTTTGTGTATAGGTGTGTGTGTGGTTTCTAAATGGAATAATTATAAAATAGGAAGCACATACATGCAGAGTAGTCAAGTCCTTGGTTGATAAACATATCAGCCCATGGATTATGATCTTCCAAAATGAATATTGAGGAATAAACTTAACATATATTGAATAGGAGATTCAATACAGTTTTATTAAAACTAAATCTGTGCTCATTTTTCCCTATACTCATCAATCAATTAATTCTTTTTCTTTCATTTATCTGCCAATGAGATCTATTCTGTATCTGAGATGGAGATATAAAGAGATACAAGATAAGTCTCTTTAAGTTGAAACTAATATTCTTGTGGGAGGTGCAATTAGTAAATAAGTTTACAAGTATTTAATGCCATTCAGAAAGTATAAGTTTGGTGAAGAAAAAAAACAGAGTAAAAAAGTAGAACATAAAAAAGAAGTTTAATTTTTTAGGTAGTATGTCAGGCAAAGTCTTTCTGAGGAAGTAATACTTGAACAGAGGCCTGAATGAAGTGAAGGAGCAAGCCAAGTGAAGTACTGAAAGAAAAGAGTTCAAGCCAGAGCCTGGAGTGAAGCAAACAAGGAGAGAGTGATAAGTGAATTCATAGAGCTAAGCAGTAATCAAATCACAGAGGTCCTTGTAAATGAGGGATGGATTTTGGAATTCTGATTATGATGGAAAGCCATTACAGAATTTTGAACAGGAGAATGATAGATAGTTGATGCTTGAATAATGTGGTGGTTAGGGGCATCTACCCCCTGTACAGTCAAAAATCCATGTATAACATTTGACTCCCCCAGAACTTAACTACTAATAGCCTATTGTTGATCAGTAGTCTTACTGATAGCATAAGCAGTCAATTAACATATATTTTGTATGTTGTATGTATTATATGCATATGTATGTATTCTTACAATAAAGTAAGCTAGAGAAAAGAAAATGTTATCAAGAAAATCATAAAGAAGAGAAAATACATTCACAGTACTGTATTGTAAAAAATTGTGTATAAGTGGACCCACACAGTTCAAACACATGTTGTTCAAGGACAAACTGTAATTCTGTTTACATTTTAAATTTGTCAATCTGATAGCACAATGGAGAATAGAATGCAGGAGGGTAAGCAAATATAAGGAAACAAGTGATGAACCTAACAAAGTAATTTAGACAAGAGGTATGTAAGGTTTGGGCCAAGTTGGAACGGGAAATAGTGAAAAATGGTAATACCGATAGAATTTATTTATGATCTGGATGTGTATGTGATGGAAAGAGAAGAAATAAAAGATGAGCCTTGGGTTTTTGCCTTGGGCAACTGTGTAAATGGCAAAACCATTTATCTAGATGAGAAAAATTAGGGAAATATCAGTTAAAGGAGGGAATAAAAAAATCTGATGTGGATAGGTTAAATATCCTTTGAGTATTAGATTTCAAGTGGTGATGTTAAGGAGACAACCAGATACATGAGTTGAGAATTGAAAGGAGAGATTCAGGTCAAAGGTACCAATTTGCGAGTCATAAACATATAGATGATTTTTAAACCCAATGTGCTGGATGAGATCACCAGGAGAGGAAGTGTGATTAGGGAAAAGGGCCATGAACTGAGTCTGGAGTCACTGCGACATTAAGTGGTGTAATATAGCAATGAAGACCAAAAAGGAGGAACAAAAGTAACAAGGGAATGGAGGAAATGTATTGTCCTAGGCCTGGGGTTGGCAAACTAAAGCTCTCATAGCAAATCCTGTCTGCTCTCTGTTTTATATGACTATCAAGCAAAGAATGGGTTTTACATTTTTAAATGGTTGAAAAACATTAAAAGAACAATAATGTTTTCTGAGACATGACATTTATACACAATTCAAATGTCAGTATCTGTGAATAAAGTTTTATTGGAACATAGCCATGCCTCTCCTTCTTCTTCTTCTTCTTTTTTTTTTTTTTTTGAAGATTTTATTTATTTATTTGACAGAGAGACACAGTCAGAGAGGGAACACAAGCAGGGGGAGTGGTAGAGGGAGAAGCAGGCCCCTGCTAAGCAGAGAGCCTGATGTGGGGCTCGGTGTCAGGACCCTGGGACCATGACCTGAGCCAAAGGCAGACGTTTAACGACTGAGCCACCCAGGCGTGCCAGCCATGCCTCTTCATTTACATTTTTGTCTATGATTGCTATTGTGCTACAGTAACATAGTTGAATAGTTGTAGCAAAAACCATGTGGTCCATGAAACCAAAAATATTTACTGTGTGACTTCATAGTAAAAGTTTGCTAATCCTTCTAATCACTCAGAGAAGAGATTAAGAATGATTCTCTTAATCACCATGGTTCAGGAAGGAGGAGGTAATCAAATGCATTAAATTTTGCTACAAGGTCAAGCTAGGGGAGGGGAGAGTTGATCCTTGGGTTTGGCAAGATAGAAATAATTGATGGTCATGTCAAGAATGGGTTCAGGAGGAGGAAGGAAGATGGCGGTGGAGTAGTAGGACCATAGGCTTGATGGTCATGTCAAGAATGGATTCAGGAGGAGGAAGGAAGATGGCGGTGGAGTAGTAGGACCATAGGCTTGCCTCGTCCTACAAATGCTACTAGAGAACTATCAAATCATCCTAAATACTCTAGAAATCAACCTGAAGACTGGCAGGGCTAAAGGTAGAGAAGAGGCCACACTGAAGAAGGTAGGAAGTGTAGAGATGTTGTTTGGGAGAGAAACAGATTGTGGCCACTGCAGTGGGGAGGAAGCCTTAGTGGAGAAGGGTGAGAGACATACTAGTACATAGGGGAGCATGTAGGGAAAATGAATCTCCATAGCAGTTGGCTTGGAAAGGAGAGGGCTTGCATTTCATAAGTTCTTACAATCAGCTGAGCTTAAAGTTTGGAGTTTTAAAGATCTTTGTGCTTGGCTGTGGGAGAGCTTGGAGGGCATTGGGGCTTCTCTTGGAGAGAAGGCAGGGCAAAGAGCCCTCAGACATACAGTGTGGAAATAGCAATCTGAAGATTGCCTAGGGTACACAATGGGAAGATTAGTTTCTTATCTTGGAGCATGTATGAGAGAGGCAGCATTCGTGAAGTGACTCCTCTGGGAACAAAGGAACTGGCAGGTGCCATTTCCTTCCCCTGCCTCCCAGCATAAACACAGCCACCTGAGGGAACCAGCACAGTGCAGACACTTGCTACTTAATTTGCATGCACCAAGCCCAGGTGGAATCGCCCTTCCCAGTCATGCTTGCCTCAGACCCAGTGTGGCGGGTTCCCTCCCCCAGAGACAGGCCCAAATCCCTGCTATCACTTCATCTCCCAAACCAGGGGTTTCACAAGGCCTCAGTTCTGGTGGCAGCAGTGACAGGTCTCGTTTCACAAGTAGACCAGAGCACACCCAGTTAAAATGTGCCACATTCAGGACAGGGACCAAATACTGCCCACAACAGGCAAAGAGAGCCTCTGCAGGTGACTGGGCTGAAGGATATATTAGCCAGTACACAACAGCAAAGGATGCACACACGTTGGAGACACTCCCAGAAGCACCAGGCCCGGGTGAACAGGGGATACTACATGGCAGGGCACTGCAGGACTTCTTCATAAAGTCATTACCCTCAAGAACAGGAGATGTAGCTCACTTTCCTAACACAGAGAAGCAGGCACAAGAGACAGGCAAAATGAGAAGACAGAGGAATTTGTCCCAAATGAAAGAACAGGACAAGGCCATGGCTGGAGATCTAAGAGAAACAGATATAAATAACATGCCTGATGGAGAATTTAAAGCAGTGATCATAAGGATACTCATAGGACTTGAGAAAAGAGTGGAAGACATGACCAAGACCCTTAACACAGAGGTAAAGGAATAACATAGAGATAAAGGGCTCAATAAATGAAATGAGAAACAGCTTGATGGAATGAACAGCAGGGTAGAAGAAGCAGAGAATGAATTAATGGCCTAGAAGAGTAATGGAAAGTAAGCTGAACAAAAGAAAAAATAATTATGCAAAGTGAGAATAGGTTTAGGGAACTCAGTGACACCATTAAACGTAATAACATTCATATTATAGGAGTCCCAGAAGAGAGTAAAGGGGGCAGAGAATTTATGTGAAGAAATAATAGCTGAAAACTTTCCTGAGCTGGGGAAGGAAACAGATATCCAAATCCAGGACCACAGAGAACTCCCAACAGAATCAACAAAAGCAGATCCATACCAAAGCAATCTTGAAAAAGAAAAAATAAAGCTGGAGGCATCACAGTTTCGGATTTCAAGTTATATTATAAAGCTGTAGTTATCAACTCAGTATGTTAATGGCACAAAAATAGACACATAGATCAATGGTACAGATTAGAAAACCCAGAAATAAGCCCATAATTATATGGTTAATTAATGTTCAACAAAGCAGGAAAGAATATCCAGTGGTAAAAAGTCTCTTCAACAAGTGGTCTTGGGAAAACTGGCCAGCAACATGCAAAAGAATGAAACTGAACCACTTTCTTACACCATACACACATACAAATTCTAAGGGGATGAAAGACCTAAATGTGAGACCTGAAACCATAAAACCCTACAAGAGAGCATAGGCAGTAATTTCTTTAACATTGACTGTACCAGCTTTTTTTCTAGATCAGTCCTCTGAGGCAAGAGAAATGAAAGCAAAAATAAACTATTGGGACATCAAAATTAAAAAGCTTCTGCCCAGCAAGGGAAACAATCAACAAAACTAAAAGGCAATCTACAGAATGGGAGAAGATATTTGCAAATCACATATCTGATAAAGGGTTAGTATCCAAAATATATAAAGAACTTATGCAACTTAACACCTAAAAAACAAGTGATCCAATTAAGAGTGGGCAGAAGACATGAAGAGACATTTCTCCAGAGAAGACATACAGAAGGTCCACAGACACATGAAAAGATGTTCATCATCACTAATCATCAGGGAAATGCAAATCAAAACTATGATGAGATATCTCCTCACACCTGTCAGAATGGCTAAAATAAAAACACAAGAAACAACAGGTGTTGGCAAGGACGTGGAGAAAAAGGAATCCTTGTGTACTGTTGGTGAGAATGCAATCTAGGTGCAGCCACTGTGGAAAACGGTATGGAGGTTTCCAAAAAGTTAAAAATAGAACTACCCTCTGATCCAGTAATTGTACTACTGGGTATTTACCCAATGAATACAGAAAGACTAATTCAAAGGGATACATGCACCCCTATGTATATAGCAGCATTATTTACAATAGCCAAACTATGGACACAGTTCAAGTGTCCATCGATAGACAATGGATAAAGAAGATGTCGTATATGTATACAAGAGAATATGACTCAGCCATAAAAGAGGGTGAAATCTTTATATTTGCAAAAACATGAATGGAGGAGCTAGAGAGTATAATGCTAGATGAAATAAGTCAGAGGAAGACAAATACCACATGATTTCATTCATATGTGAAATTTAAGAAACAAAACCAAATGAGCAAAAGAAAAATAAAAGAGGGAGAAACCAAGAAACAGACTCTTAACTGTAGAGAACAAACTGAGGGTTACCAGAGGGGAAGGGGGTCAGGGATGGGTGTAATAGGTGATGGGGATTAAGGAGTGATGTTGTGATGATCACTGGGTGATTAAAATAAAACTTAAAAAAAAAACAAAAAATGTGTTCAGGAGACTAGAGAGGAAAAGCCTAATTGGAGTGGATTGATGAGGGGATAGAAATACAGAAATTAAAGGTAGGAAATTCAAAGGAATAAAAGGAACACCCAACACTTTTTCAAGGACATCCCTATAAACATTAACAGAAATGTAGCAACTAGAAGGGACTTGGATTCAGGGAAGATGTACTGCAGCATAATGTATAACTGTGAAGCATGTTCTCTTTTATTATAGCCTTTTACTTTAAATACTTTTTACAACAGTCTTGCCAGTCATGCCCATTATATAGTGGAAAAGGCATGTCTTGAAAAATATATAATTGTAATTTGTGGGAAGCTGAGTAATTGTCAAAACTTACTGGGGTAAGTATTACAGACATCTAAAAAATTAGCTAAAGCATAAAACAAATAAAAAAAATTTAGAAAAACATTTGTAGGGGCGCCTGGGTGGCTTAGTTGGTTAAGTGTCCAACTCTTGATTTTGGCTCAGGTCATGATCTCAGGGTTGTGAGATGGAGCCCCACATAGGGCTCCACAATGGGTGTGGAGCCTGCTTAAGATTCTCTCTGCCCCTTCCCCCCAAAAAAGAGAAACATTTGTGGATGCAGTTAGATTGCAAATCTTCCCTATACTGTAATGTACTAAATTTTGTGTAAAAATTATCTTGGGGGAAATTTTCATTGACCTAGTAAATACCTTTCAATTATTGTTCTATGGATATATTCAAATGTGATAAAGGTAGAGAACAAAATATCCGTGATAAATAGAAAGATGCATTTTCTCTGTTATCATCGTAAACTAAACCTGATTCAACTAAATGAATGGTAGTTGTCAAGCAAAGAAACAATAACCATCATTTTTGTTTAATATAGAGCTTACTCCCCATCAGTAAAATGGTTTCACTTAATTTATTTATAAATCACACGCTAAGTGGAGGTATATGGATTTATGCATATGATCTCTCACTCCTGAGGATCAATGGAAAGAAAAGGAATATAATGATTCAGTTACCAAGCATATTCTGTGACCTTACAGGTTTAAAAATTCTGTTCAGGTACTGCAAAGTCTTTAATAATAACGTCTATTGATGACCGCCACATAATAAATGTCTAGGATCCTTGGAATTTCAGTAAGAGTCTAATAAGAAGTGAAGTCATGAACTTGAACCTCTATGATGTGTAGAGATATCTAGACTTTAAGTACAGCCTTTGGGGAAGAGCATTATAGGATTGAAGCTGTCAGAAGAGATCAAGCACTGCCTAATGAACAAAAAAAGCTCTGCTAAAGCTGACACAGATTAAGTGTCTAGGAACAGTACACTCTTCCACAATAACTTGAGCCAAAAAAGCAGAAGTAGATAATATAAAGAAGTTAAATGTAAAATGAAACTGGCTTATAGCAACTAGAACTTTTGCATTATCACCAAATATTTATTGAGTGACTACTTGAATAAGGTACATTGGTTGCAAATAATGAAATTGCACTGTTTCTTCTCTAGGTGATGTGACAATCCAGTTAGGCTGCTAACATCCTTAAATATATCAAGAAAAAGAACCAAGGCCCATATTAAAGGTCAAAAGAAAATTCTATGTCTCGTTGTGAGGGTAAACCTTGAATACAGACTTCGGTATTTTATGTTTTTCTCAATGTCATATCCTCCTCTTGGTTCCTGAAAAAATATCACCACCTTCTTCTGAGGACCTCACCCTTCTCTTAAATGTGATATCAGGTGGGGCTGCAACTCCGTGAACTGTGCCCTTTCTTATCACCCTCCGAGTCACAGGAGATGAATTTGACCTATTATTTATTTGGTCACAGTGACTGAGCTAGTTAGAATCCTTTTTGAGCCAGTTAAGATTCTTCCTGGGATTTTATATGCAAAAGTTGGTGACAAAAATTTCTTTCTCTGGCTTATAATCTAGGATGATATAAAGTTGGAGTCACTTCTGGTCATACACTACCCATCTGCTCTCTTGCCAGAAGCCATCTGAAGTAGGAAAAAATAGTCAAAACCCAGAGAGCAGCCAGGATGAGAGAGTGAAAGATCAGAGAGCGTCATTTTGGCCCTTGGATCCATGCTGTCCTTCCTAGTTACATGAGCCAATATCTCTCCCACTCCTCTCTCTCTCTCTCTCTCTCTTTTTTTTTTCATAAGCTAGTTGCAGTTGAGTCCTGACTAACATAGGCAGTAATCCACTAGTAGCTTAGTTAAAATTATGATGAATAATGCAGAAGTAAAAAGAGGTAGCATACAATGATTTGATACTCTGAATGATCCTATTAAGCTAGATGCAAGTTTCTCAAAAAAGAGAATGTTTCAATCATCTTAAAACCTAAGGGGAATTTTTAAAATGCCATTTAAAAAAACCGCTTCATTGTATGAATGAGTAAAGTCAAGGAAGACCAGCGTATCGCCTAAGGTTAAACAGCAAGTCACTGGAAGACCTGAAACCCAGATCCTCTGCTTATAGTTCAATGACCTTTCCCCTATGTTGCTATGCCTGTGATGAATTTCATCGTCTGGGAAACTCTGTTGGTATTGCAATTGCAGTTATGTCTGGACAAAATAAATCATTATAACAATAAATTCAATATCTAGATTACTGAAGGACAAAAAACAGAGAAAGTCCTCTTTAGTGGACTTGTCTCATAAATATAGGACAACAGGAGAGTGGGGAAAAGTGGTTTGATGGGAAGAATATCTTGGATGTGGATATTTATCAGTTGCAAAAAAAAAAAAGTGACATTCACTTTTTCTGACATTCAGCTCTTCATTTGGTCCTATTGTTTCTGTTGAAAGCTATGGATGACAAATAGTCTTATCCATAAAATGTTCTGCCAGTTTCTGGGTCACTGAACCTCAGTATTGTTCAGTCAGTCACATTAAGGGAAAAGGAGTCCCTTTATAAGGCTGATCTGGCTTAAAGTACTTATTAAGGTAATTTGAAAACTCACAGTTTGTTTCTCTTGAGATAGCTGCTTGAAACATGAGAGATATAATGCAAAACTTGATCACAGACAGTGGGAAAGTGACCACAATGATTAAAATACTTGCACAGTAAACTCTACATATGTTATGTGACGGATTTTAAACCACCATGGAATTGTGCTTAGTTAGAAATGGGTTTTTATCAAATAGTCAGCTACCTCCTCATGCAACTGAGGATAATGAATGAGACTTCTATATTCCTTGCCAGATTCACAGTTGAAATAGTAGACTTGGGGATCCATTGGGAAGGAGAACGACTTTTTGTTAACACCCTCTTGTACTTTTCTTCTAAGTGCTTGGTCTCCAACCACTCCCACCCTGACACTAAGATGGGCAGAGGCTGAACTACTCAAGTGTGCCATGAGCAAGATGGCAGGGGCAGGCAGCTGGAGTAAGAACATTAGTACTGAATCCAGAATTTCCATCCCTTTCTCACCAGTGCCTCTTGGGCTATGTCTGCCCAGAGGAGAACAGAACATGGCCCGGGGGAGAAGTTTCTTTATTTTCTCTGCATTAGAGAAGAGACAAATAGGGTTGGATGATGTTAAGAAAAAACTTAAAAAGAGTCTGGGTAGGATATAGGAAAGACGGAAGCAAGTTGGGAGAGAGTAATTAGCTTAAAGGAATTTTACCTTTTAGAAATAGGAGGTTCATTCTTGATGCCTGTCAGATTACCTCCTATATTGAATTCATCAAGTCGTGTCTGTTTTCTCTCCTAAACCCCTCTGTCCATTTCTTTTAACCACATTTGCAGTTGCCCAGTCCATGGTACCGGGCCACCCTCTCTCTTGCGTGGATGGCTGCTGAAGCCTCATGGCTGGCTTTCCTGTTTCTATGCCTGCTGCCATACAGTTAGTGGAATGTGCTGGAGCTGCCTTGTTTGGGCTCTCAAGAGCCAGTTGTGCACATCACCCTCCAACTCCACCTCCACTTTGGTAGCTTGAAATTGGCCATGGTGGGAATATTCACAGCACAGATATTGGTATATATTCATATTCATATTATTATATTTAATATTTACATTTTAATATTACAATATATATTATTAATTAATATATTATAATGTATATTATAAATAATGTATAAATTAGGACTTTTTAATCTATATTTTCCAGAGAGCTAATTGTTAAACATGTACTGGCACCCCACAGACTACAATTCATTCTCCATATAGCTGCAAAAGTGATATTTTAAAAATATAAATATCATGTCATCTTCTTGCTTTAAAGTGTATAGTTATGTCCAGAAAATCCAAATTGCATTCTAGATGTGGCTCCTGTAGACCCTAAGAGTTTGTGACCTCAGCCTACCCCATACTCTTCTTTCTTCCACTACCCATCTCTCTCACTACGGTCTCACCGCCCATGTCTGCTTTCTATCTCCCAACATACCAGGTCTGCTCTTTTCCTGGATCTCTGAATAACTAAGGCATTCTTCTCATTTAGGTCTCAGGATAAAAATTACTTCCTCAGATAGGAAGTCTTGGTCATGGTCTTCCAGGACCACTCTATCTTGTTTCTATAATATTATGTTTTTTCTTTGAAATACTTACTATATGAAATGTTATGTATTTCTTTTCTTTCTTTTCCCTTTGTTATGAAGTGTGCTTTGTGAAAACAAGGATCATGCTTTTTAGTTCTGTTTGCTGTGTTACCAGCACCTGGAAAAATGCATGGTTCAAAGTAGCAAATGAACACATTTGTTGAATTAATTAATAATTGGATGAACATATGTAATTCACAACTACACAGCATAGTGTATGGTGTAACAATTTGAATAAATGAATGAAAGGGTGAATCATTATATAAGTTAACTTAAGAACTGGTGATTGAGGTCTTATTTAAATTTCGTCCTGTTCTCTACTTATGTATCTATCATAACCCTGGAGAGGAGAAACCATACCTAGCCATAGTAGTGAGAGGCTTGTAGTCTGAAGTTAAGGATATACCTGTCAGTTTCCTGGAGGAAAATCTAAAGATAGCCCCAGAATTTTAATCTGATGTTTTTGATTCTGCAGACTTGTAGGTTGTAAAGGCTGAAATGACCCATGCCCTTAAGTTTAGACTGTTTTGTTCCCTAAAACATTATTTTTAAGACCTCTCTTTTAGTATTGATTTAAGAGATGAGATCTCAAAAAAACAAAACAAAACCCACAAAACCCAAAAAACTTGTCTTACAAGAGTATTTATTTATTATAAGCATTTAGAGTCTCCACAAGATTTCCTGACATTTATGCCATTTGGCTGCTTCTGATGAGTTTGACAAAAGTTAAAAATGAGAGCCATAGTAGGTTTTGGAATAAACACACATGATCCTGTAAGACCTGCACATATATAGTGGGTACACCAACTCTTGTCCCTCACCCTAGGGGGACTCCCTTATGTTGGCCACATCGGAGCCTGGACTGCTCACATCTCCTGCACCTCTCACTCACTGTTAGGGGGCACCCCTCTGATTTGCAGCTTTCGCTGGACTCATTCTGCTGCCACCTGCCACCTTTACACTGAAGAAAACAAACCCCACACTGTCAGGGTACTCACTCCTCTTTTTGCCTAGGGTTGATAAATGGTGCCACTTCACTTCTACCAGTTTTCATATGGGGAGCCTTTGGCATCGAGGTCCCGGGAGCCCACCACAGTTTGCTGTTGTTTCCTTGTGTAGAAATCACAAGACAGGAGAGGAAGTACCTGCTTTGGGACAGATGGGCATTTTAATCCTTAAAGGCCTATAGAAAGTGCTAAAACTTGGCAGGCTTTTCAGAAGTTTTTCTGCTGATATAGACCCATTTTTCTAAGTGGGATACAGATCAGAGTTGGCAAGACATTGGTGTAAGGCATGTGTTTGTGTGTGTGTGTTTGTCTGTCTGGTCACTCATTTCTCCTTAGCTCCATGCCTTTGAAATGAAAGTCATGACAAGAGACTTATACTTCTTAATCTCTAAAGATTTATGCTTAGTACTCAGTACTCAGTGCTGAGTACTCAGTACTCATTCATACAAACATTGCCCATTAGGGAAGCTGAAGTATGAATTTCAAGATTATTGAAGTTTAGTTATACCTGATACTCTTTTCATGTATCTCTATGACTAAAGATAACAGTTAGTATATGCTTAGATACTCTTTACTTCCAGTCCATTGTTCTGAATGCTTTGCATATGTAGATTTATAATTATATCCTCTCAGTAACTCTGTGTGATTGTTCCCATTTGCAGGTTGGAAACCCAAGAACCAGAGTTTAAGTAAATTGCCCCAATCACACCACCAGGGTAGCTAGAATTTGAACCCAGACAGCTGGGATTCAGAGCCACTGCTCCCTTTGCTAATGTCTATGCAATTCTGCCTCTCAAAAGTTGGCCATTGTGCCTAGTGAAAAATGGAGGGAGAAATTGCAGACACCTACACTTCTGCCCTCGTGTAAACTTTGAATGTAATGGAGTTCACTTGTGCTCTCAGGAATCAAGAACATGTGGAAAAAGCATTTGACTAAGAATAAAAGTACCATGATTTACTCCTGATGTTTCTACTGAGTTATCTTCTGACATGTAAAATCAAAGAATAAGTTGTTAATGTGTGAAGTGAGAGGTTTGAACTGGAGCTGCGGTGTTCAAACTCTGCTCCTCTCCACCTTGGGACTCTGTAGTGGTGTAGCAGGGTTGGCTTGTGGGGTAAGGGATTGCCAGGGATGCACAGTTCCTTCTTGGTGCTGGCAAGTGTTCGTACCTTAGCCTTCTGCAATGTTTTACCTTACTGAGTTGGTTCAAAATAGGTCTTATAGAAGGCAGCCTTCGTTTTTTGGGTTTTTTTTTTTAAAGATTTTATTTATTTATTTGACAGAGAGATAGAGAGAGCACAAGTAGGCAGAGTGGCAGGCAGAGGGAGAAGCAGGCTTCCTGCGGAGAGCAGGGAGCCCGACGCGGGGCTCTAGCCCAGGACCCCGGGATCACGACCTGAGCCGAAGGCAGACGCCCAACGACTGAGCCACCCAGGCGCCCCGCAGCCTCCGATTTTGAAGCCACTTCCTCCCTTGCAATCCCTCCCAGCAGTCTGACCTTACTTTCCTTTGTCTGTTATTAATCTAATAATCTATCACCTTCCAGAGAGAGCTATGGATAGCTTCAAAATAACATGAATTTCCATGGACTTTTGGAAAGAGACAGCATTCGTGCTTTCTTATTCAAACTCTTTGATGCTAACAATGAAATTTTAAGCCAAATGGGCCGGGAAATTTTTTCATAGCAGCTAAGACATGCCTTCCAAATTACAATGCATAAATGGTCACTTACTCGAACTGTGCACGTTCCAAATGTGTATGCACACACACACGCGCGATGCCAGTAATAATCTTTAGCAGACTATTTTGCTACTTATTATTCATATTAAAGGGGATGTGCATATGCATGTACATACCCACACTTTTTTTTCCCCTGCCAATCTTGGTAATTCCGCTTCCCTCTTTCCTTGATATTTGGCAGGTGGACCCACCCTAACTAGGTGTAGGTATACATTACTTTGGTAACTATTAGGCTCTAACACAGAAGTCGAATCAATTATACAACATATATTTATTAGCACTCAATACTCTAGAGGCCATGGGGGTTTGCAAAGAAGCACGAGACACATATGTCCTGTAGGATCTTAGCACACATGAAACATTAGCAGACATATAATTGTGTTAAACTGTCTGACAGAGGCTATTAAGTGTAATGGGAATTTCAGAGAAAAGGAAGAGAAATGAGAGCTAGTGAAGTCAAATAAGGCTTTGGGGGAGGTGAAACTTGCACTAGACTGAAAGAGATGAGGGGGAAGTTCCTGTTCTGGATCTGTCTATCTTAGTAACTTTAATGACGTGATGTGCATCACAAGGGGTATAATTTGAGGGGCAATCAGAAAGCTCTTCTTTTGCACCACATATGAAAAATACCCTACTATTAGATGTAATATCAGATTTACCTCAACATATAAATATTTTGGGGGATTCTAATACATTAAGACAGGTTACTTTTTATTTATACCTTAGCTAAATACAGTTAACATAATTTCCTTCCACTGAAAATTGTATGGAGTAGGAAGGACTTGATGTCACATATTTCAGTATCTGCTGATACATTATTCTTATGTCCCAAGCCTCAGCAGCAGGAAACACTTGGTTCCCTTAGATAAACTGTTTCCATCTCCTTATGAGAAGGGGGAACCATAGATATGATGAGTTTATTTTTTTTAAGATTTTATTTTTATTTATTTGACAGAGAGAGAGAGACAGCCAGAGAGGGAACACAAGCAGGGGGAGCAGGAGAAGGAGAAGCAGGCCTCCCGCAGAGCGGGGAGCCCGATGCGGGGCTCGATCCCAGGACCCTGGGATCATGACCTGAGCCGAAGGCAGACGCTTAACGACTGAGCCACCCACGTGCCCCGATATGATGAGTTTAGTAGCAGTGGAAACTTTGGCCTGCTTTTATCCCTTGTAACTTTCTCGTAAGCCTCAACCTTCTATGTCTATGTAACCCAAGCATCAGACTCCTCTTACTCACGTCCAGGTTCGTCATCTTACTGTAATACCAGTACAGGGAGAATTCATCTCATCATTCTTTGAGTCATTAGGGTGTTAGTTGCTTCTCAGCCTCATTTCCTTATCAGGATCAATTTTGAGACAACGCTCTTGTAGCAAAGACTGTTGGTTACCTCCTGTTTGTTTCCTCTTCTTCCTCAGTAGTAGAATCTTTGGTTTTTAGCAAGGTAGATTATCTGCCTATAATAAAGATCACTTTCCCAGGTTTCCTTGCTGTGGGTATACCTATGTGATGTGAGCAGAGGTAGTGCATACACCTTACAGTAAGTATTCCTAAAGGAAGTGGGCATGCCCTTGTTCATTGCTTCTCCTTCCTGTTAGGATATTAATGTATTATCAGGGTTTCTAGTAGCCAATTGTGGACAATGAGAGCAGTAAGAAAATAGTACCTATCTGAAAAGCTGAATGTAGAGAATAATGGAAAAAATGAAGTGTGTTTAGGCAGTGCTTGCCACATAAAAATTAATAAAAATTTTTGATTTCAGTTTAGATTGAATTCTGACTTTTTTGGGAAGACCATGTGTTTGTGTATGTGGGTGTTCCAACAAGAATATAACATCGGGGCTGTAGCTTGTACTCAGAAGGAATCAGACTTGGAAAGACCGCATCCACCGAATCATGGGAGTGTCCAGCCATGGCTCTCATGATAGAGGATCCATGATGTTGTACTAGTTGGCTGTCTCAGATTTGGAGAAGTGTGTTGCAGAGGAATAGGAGGTGGATCCTGAGAGAGACCAGCCTCTGATACTGGGAGAGATAAGTTAAGCTTCAAGTAATAAAGATCCGAGATAGCACAGAGCTTAAAAGAGACAATCATTTATATTCTTCTTCATTTGAAGGTTTGTGTAGCCACTTTTAAAGATCTGTTCAGATATTTTGGTTACGTAAGCAGCTGTGGTTCTCCTTGGTCTCTGGGGAAGTTGCAGGATGGATGTCATTCTTGCAATTAAGTATGTTTACTTGGCTGTAATTATTAATTAATTTTAAAAATACTTCTGTGTTTATAAACATACTTTCATAAGTGTCCTTAAGTCATTGGGGGACTAAGATGGCGGGCGATAACAATAAAAAGAGAATTAGAACTGAGAAGCTGCAAGATTTAATGGGGGAGAGGGCAGGAAGAAGCCTTTCTGGAAGCTGGAGTGATAATACGTGATCTGGGAGACAGGGTGCAGCACCCTGAGGGCGGCAGGAAGGCCCTGGCCTGGGTGTCGGGAGACCAAGACTCTGAGGGGACCAGGGCCCTGGGGTCAGCTCAGCTCTGCCATCTCACTTTCCCTTCTCTTGATTGAGCTGTTGTCTGGCAGATTTTTTTTTTTTTTTAACGAGGATTACTATAGTAGAATATCTGTGACTGATTTTTAACATTTACTGAGTGCCAGCATGGTACAGATGGGCAGATATGTTCCAAAGGAAAGAAAAGGTTTTTTAAATCTCCTATTGTGAAGGTCAGTTTATTTGTTTAGACTTAGGAAAACATAGTATTGCACCCTTTAACAAGCTTTCTCTCCAAAATCAATGTGCAATGTGGGAGTTCTGGTGGGCATTTAAGGACTGAGAAAAATTATAAAACAGGAAGAGAAAGAAACCATAAACACGAAACAGGTTCATCAGCTAATAGAAATCATTGTGTTTACTTAGTCCCTTATGAAGAATAAGACAGGCCAACCCTATTCTTCTATGCAGAGTCAAGTACTGAGAATCTAATGTGTGTTTCCCAGTTTATTCTCTGTAATATAAAATGGGAACTAAGGATAGTCTGAAAGTGAAAAAAAATTATGGGTGGAGATAGAGGAGGAATCTGCAATCCCCAAATGATGTGGCTTAGTGAGGGTGGCCTAGTTCAATTCCATGTGGTTCATACATATTCAAGGCTTTTTTCTTTTTAATATCCATTGACCTCCTTTGCGGAAGGTAAGGGTATCAGAAGCCAACTTAAGCTAGATTAAGGAAAAAAAAAAGGAGGTTTATTATAAGAGAGCAGGGATAATGCATGAAAATTAAAGGTAGGAATAAAGCTGGGCTTCAGGAAAAGCCAGGAGGCAGGAAAAGGAGAGCCATTGGGCCAGTGCAGAGCTCTGGGTCTTGACTGCTTCTCTCTTATTCTGCGCTCTGGTTTCTCCTTGTCCATCACATGGCAAAATAGGCCAACCCACAGCTCATAGGCTTCCACGAACTGTGGGTGGCTTCCTCGTTGGCCAGACTGGGAATCTCAGGGATGAGAAGCTGAGCAGTTTGAATCGATGTCCACCTTTGGCCCAAACAGCTATGGGCAAGGGTGAGGGACTTCAGGGTCATGTGGTAAAATAGAGCTGCCAGGGGCCCACTCCCATTGTATTCATGGGGGTTATTTTCAGAGAAGATGATTTGGCCCATGGCCTAGGCAGGCACTTCATAAGATAAAGTGCTGTGTATATTTAGTGCTCAGCCCCAAAGAAACTGCTTAACTCCCTGTATGTTGTTCTGAAACAAAATGGTAAATAAAAAGAGAAGGATTTTTCATTTACCTTCTTGTATTAACTTCATGTCTTGCAAATTCTGCTATTCTCAGTCAGCGTAAAGGAACAGAGCGAGCTTCTATTAATTTGGTATATTCACTTTGGAGGGTGAATTCTGAACTGCCTGATCTCCCCATGTTGTGAGGATTTCACTCTAGATAAATTTAGAGCAAATAGAGAACCAAAGATAGGCAGTTTATTTCATAGGTCTTTTTAAGTGGTAGGGCCTGTGATTCATGTGTTTATAACCCATCATTGATACCTAGGGACAGGTTTAGAATCTCACATAGCAATTTCCATGTCATCAAACAACTTAGCAGACCATACTGAAAGAAGAAAGAAAATTGGCAGACAGCATCTAGTCACCTTATGGGTGTATTTACAGAAAGAAGGCAATAATCAGCCTATATTTGCAGAATATACATCTTGCAAAATAATTCCTCTTACTTGGATTGCCTCTTGTTTGGTGCCTTCAGAGTCCATCTACTGAGATTGGTAAAAATGAGGAAAGCAACTGCAGAGCCAGTATTTATTTGCATACCTGATCAAGTCTTCTGGAATCTGGAAGAATGGCACTCAGTTTAGCATGCACAGAGCCAGCATCTTCAGGCAGGCAGAGAGCAGATCTTGAAGGAGACACTGCTTAATTTTCAGAGGAAGAAAAAAAAAATCATCTTTTATTTTTGTTACTCACAGATCATCCCTGGATGTGAGACTTCCAAATACTAAAACTAAAAAACAGTTTCCATTAACCATGATTTTTTTTTTTTTTTTGATAAGGAGTGGTCTAAATTAATTGCACATGAAATGACCTAGGTACTGTAGAGCTAACACTTTAAATTTGGGCCAATTATTGTGCATCAAGAAATATTAAGTAAGACATAGCCAATCTCTCCAAATAAATGAAAAGATATCAGATTTCCCCCTCCCCAAATAATCAACTCAGTAATTTCTAAAAAGTATGAATTCTGAAAATAATGAATTAGGTGGTATGAGTTTGTTTTAGAATAATGCAAGAAGTTATTACAGGGTTCACATAAAATAAATCTTTGTTCTACCACCCTGCAACAGAGAGAGGCCACGTGATTTAAAAACTTACTTATTTTTGAACTGTGTATTATGCTTAAGTATTTTAAAACCACTTTATTGAGGTTTAATTGAAGTACAAAAAGCTGTGCATATTTAATGTGTATGACTTGGTGAGTTTGGAGGACTTGATTTGCTTTTTTAAACTGAAAGGAAGAGAGTATGGTTGTTTTAAAAATTGTTTTTTGGATTTTTTTTGGTTTAGTATTCAGTTTCTGATAAAAATGCATATGAAATGTTAAAAGTTGCATGGAAAATAGGATTTTACTGGGTCTCAGCCCAATGAAATTACAATCAAAATCCACTAGACTGACGACACAAGGCAATAAAAGGATACAAATTCATTCAAGGGTAACGTCAGTAACAGTGTGATGATGTCAGGAACGATTCTGAAGTTATTGCATAGGGTGTGTGTGTGTGTGTGTGTGGTGGTTGTAGGGGTGTGTGTGTGTTTTTCTGAACTTAAATAGTAAATAAGAATAGAAAATTTTTTCATACCTCTGTATTGACTTAAAATAATATCTTGATATCCTGATACTCTGAATCAGAGCAACAAAATTGCATGCTTTTATTTATTTGATATATTCTCTTTGGAGACTTAATTTATGGTATGACATTTATTGTCATATTTTAGTTAGATTTTTTTTTTTGTACGAGGTATTCTGAAACCTTCACTTTCTGAGACAAGGAGAGAGCTGTTAAATTAAAAAATGACTAAACCAATTTTATATATGTTCAGAATCTATTTTGACTTTGAAATTTCTCTGACATAATATTTTCTACTCTCTGTTTCTCCCTCTCTTTTACATAGTGCCCTCCCATTCCTTCAACTAGTGATTATAAGGAAACCGCTGGCTTGAAGTGCAATTGAGAATTCCTGTTTTTTCTCGACTTTATGCATATTATGCATATCCTGTCATCAGGGAATGATTTCATCATATTGGTTGCCTCCAAAACTTACAATACTCCTACACCCAAATATTTTGTTAGCTCAGCATGGTCCCTGGAATGAGAATGGTTGTGTTCTAATTCCAGATATTGATTGACCATGTGGTACTTTGGGAACAACAGCCGGCTTGTTTCCTTAGCAGGATAATGAGAAAATTACTGACCTCCTCTCAAGAGTGGTTTGGCAAATAGAGAATTACAAAATGCTTTGCATTAGAAGTGCTAAATATTCTTCTAAGTGCTTTCATTTTTTCTTGGCATAGCAGTGTTCATTTGTGGACTGTTTTATGGGGAGACTTTAACTAGGAAGCACATGTGACCATTTTGGCCATTACGAACATCTGTACATTTGAGAGGACCTGACCAAAAAGAGAATTCTAGAATTACAAAAATGCCCTGACAGAATCTGCCATGTGCTTATTAATGAGGACACCAAGAGCTCCCATGCCATATTTTCCAGATGGATTCACTGCAATACCTACAACTTAGCCAATCTGAATTCTTGCCTACTCACTTTTAGGCAATCTCCTAATGGGGTCATTAGTGGGAAAGGTAGAAAACAGTGTGATTGAGATCATATGGGACTCATAGCACAGTGAAGGGAATTGCTTAGTGCTGGAGGTGTGGCATCCAGTGCAACCAGGGCTGTTCCAATATTGGCAAACACTTTAAAAATAAAATAAATGGGGGATCAACCCACATTTCATTTGTCATTGTCTCAACAGCCCAAGGCAGAGCTCTGTTTTGCCAGCCACATTTTTAAATGGGAGCGTGCGTTCCAATTGCATTTGTTTTCTTGACAGTTCAGGGCGTTGTAAAGCCAGCTGCAGCTCACTTGCCCTCGGCCCACTGCTTCTCTCTGGTGCATCTCCACAGCCATTTGCTCATAGGCTTAAGGTTTCCAAGCACAATGGGTTTATGTTGGTACAATATTTAGTTGCACTAAAATCTAAGACCTGCAAGGGTCCCCAGGTATAGCTGAGCAAAAGTCATTCTAAAGGGATAGCCGCCTACCTTCTTTTAAAACACACATACACATGCACACACGAAAGAGAACTAAAGAATTGTCATGTGCCTCAAAGTCTAGTGAAGGGTAGAGCTGTTAGTATACATAGCACCCCCTTCCTCAATGTCACACTGTATGTCACTAAGTTCTGGCCTCAGTTCTAAGACTAGTATATGATCATGGACAAGTCATCATTTCTGTGAGGCAGGGTCCTATGAGTAAAACAAAAATTATAATCTCTCCTCTGATCCATACTGATCTCAGATATTTCTGAGATTTGATTAGAACTCGATACAGGGTACATGTCTTGTGGAATGTGGAATTGACTATAGTTAATAACTGTTGAAGTTGGGTGCTAGGTACATGGAGGTTCATTATGATATTCTCCACTTGTGTATTTGAAGTATTCCATAATAAAGGTTTTAAAATGTAATAAGTAAAAATAAAACCTGGCTCTGGCTACTCAGAAGAATTGTAGGTGAGAATCATAGAAGATAATATGTAAAAGTGTTTTGTCAGTAGTAAAAGACTTGAACAAGTATATCTCAAAAAAGTGTATCTGCAGGGTACCCACATCAGACTCACAGTGTGTATTAATTAAAAATAAACAGTTGCAGAGTTCCACAGACCTATGGAATCAGACATGATGGCAGTGTATTAAGTAAGTAGCCCTTTATACCTCCCATCTCAGAGGATGTTTCTACATTATGCAGTTTGAAAACTATGTACTCCATAAGTCCTTGTTAACATTATTTAGGTCTTTGAGTTTTGGGGAAATTGCTTTTAATAGGATTGAAGACCTGTTTCCTACAAAGCCCAGGAGCCTCTATGCTAACACCTCCTTGACCTACAATCTGTTATTTGAATCCTGATTCCTGACTGTTGATTAAGCCTCAGGTTCATGCTATCTGCTGTCCCTATCTTGGCCCCATTTAGTTATCAAATCTTATGCACGATTTGTCCATAACATGCTGGGCCTTCTTGCTTATATATCATGATCTTTGGCCTCAATCTTGCCATCATATGATTCTTTGTAGGTTTTAATCTGCCCAACTACACCTTTTACCCTAACACTGCCCAGGCACCCACTGGGTCAATTCACAACTATTTGTTAAGCACCTTTTATGTGATAGCACTCTTCTAGGTGCTAGCAAACATTACAGTTAAAATTCCTTCCCTCAGAATTTGCATTGTAGACTTGAAGATTTTGTCTTTGAACAAATAGGTAAATGATACAACTTCAGATAGTGATAAGTGACAAGAAAAAAAATAACCTTGGGGAAGAGGGTTTTAGAGTTAACAATTCTCAGGGAATCTTTCTGAGATGAAGTATTTCAAGAGAGGCCTAAGATGAGAAGAAGGTGGTAGAAAGAATTGGTGGAAGAGATGAGACAGTAAATGCTAAGGCCCTGAGGCAGGAAATGAATTTAAGTTCAAGTAATAACAAGGAGGCTACCATGGCTACATTGTAATGGTCAAGGATCAAAGTGGAAAAAGGTAATGCTGGAGGGAGAGGGCTGGTGGGTAGATCCTGTAAGGATTTGGAGGACATGGTGAAGAGTTTGGATTTTAAAGACTGGTAATGGCTACTGATCATGTTTCCATCAGTGTGATGAGGGGTTGCCATGTCATCTGAGGCCTGATAACCTTGTGGAAGCTGTGGTTCATTCCATACTTTCCTATATTGCTCAAAGGAAGGGCATTCAAAATATGTAAATTGTTTCTATATTCCATAATTTATACTCAGGAAAAAATAGAGAAAACCTGCTCTTTCATGTTCTCCATCATTCACTAATGCCTATTTTTCCCTGAACGTAATCCTTAAAACTACGGGAAAACTACCTGGAGAAATGTTCCCTTCACCGCACACCCCCCGCGCCCCCCCCCCCCCCCCCGCGCTGTGCAAGCATGTAGTTACCGGATTTGGCCACTAGATGGTGGCTGTATATCAGTACCTTGAAACAGTGAGTTTTCTATTTGACAAAGGAATCAAAGAAGAAATATATTAAAGACAAACAAAATATATGTATATTTAAAATTTCTTTGGTTGAAATGATTGGCACAACAAAAAGAAAAAAAGAAACATAACCTCCCGCAGCCTACTTTTTGTTCAATTACCTTTTTCCTTGGGAGGATTTTTGGCTTCTTTGAGAATGGTCTTGTGACATGGAATACGCATATCCTTATGACCCCACTGGTCATGGCTATAACCAGGGAATAGGTTCCTCCTTATTCACCTTACTGCTCATTTGGGGTTCCCTGGGAATTTTTTTTCTTGTACTCATATTTTCTCGGATGATTTCATTCACTCCTGTGGCTTCAACCATGAAATATTTATGTGAATGATGCTACAATTAATATCTTTAGCTGGTATTCTCCAGATGCCCAGACCTATAGTTTCAACTGCTCTTAAGTGGCAGGTGGCTGGTCTCAGGTACTTCAGACGAAGTGAACTTTCAACTAAACTCATATTCTTTCTTCTTTACTAATTCCTTCCCTTGAAATACTTTTCTTCCTATCTCAATTAATGGTATTGCAACTTAATCAGTTGTCTTGGAGAGAAATCCCTGAGTTATTGATTTCCACCTACGGCTCACTCCCTGTATTCACTTTGCCTTGAGGAACTGTTGATTTTACCTCTGAAATGTCTTGCAAGTACATTTATTCCTTTTTATTTTCTCAACCCCATCATTGTTTCCATTCATGTAATAAATCCTTAACCATGCATGTAATAATCCTAATAATAATCTATTTTCTATTTTGCAGTCCATTGTCCACACAGTCTTTAGAAGAATCTTACCAAAACTCAGGTTTGAACCAGTCACTTCTTCGCTTTAAATTCTTCTGCACAGTTAATACAGTCCAAACCTCATTTTCTGGCTGTTCAAAACTTTCAAATAATGGCTCTACTCACCTTCCCAGCCTCTTTCTGGCCTCCCCCTCCATAGTCATGTTGAGTGCTTGCGGGCCCTGGTTGGGCCATTGACTCTCATGACTTGTCATGGCCAAGACATGTCCGTTTGCACATGCTTTTTGTCCTGGAACTCCTCTCTCCTCCCCTGTTGGCCTTCAATTTTCCATTTTCCCTACAAAGGTATAGTAAGGCTTATCCTTTCCTTCCATAAAATTCTCCTCAGTGCTCCCATGGATCCTTGTATACCATTCACCAGAATGTTTGTCTAATGGTAGTGTACTTACTCATTTATATGTCTGCACCCTGACACTGAACTGAGACTTGCTTTCCAGTAGAAAGTGTCATTTGTCATCTTTGTGTCCGGCAACTTGCGTAAGTCTTGGAATGTCTTAGGTGATCAATAACTCACGTTTTAATGAATGGACAAATGAAAAAAATCTGATTTCCTCTGCATCTTTCTCAGTAGGCAGAAAAGGCCTCCCCCTGTTCCTTTTTCTCTTCCATTTGTATTATGAATACTTTCATGAGAGAAAAATGGAAAAGGATATTTGGAGACACAATCTTCCAGATGCAGAAAGCAGACCATCTCAGAAGGGAAGCTTTAGGAACTGGAGAAGAGGTGGGAGCGGAGGCCATAGTTGGAGTCACCAAGGCCAAGGAGCTGGGAGGGGCCCCCAAGTGCCACACTCTTAGTCTCTCTCCGTTACTGCACACATGATGGTGGCACTAAGGGAGGATGAGCCTTGTGAATTGATCTACTAGGGGATTACCTGAGATCAGGAAATCTGACTATATTGTTCACCTCTCTCTTCCCAGTGATTGGCACTCTTCCTGGCATAGAACAGCTACCTAGTAAATGATTAAATTCTTACTGTTTATTTTCTTATTGGTAGACTGCAGTCCTGAGTTAATACAGTATCTAGAAGTGTTCATAACTTTTGGGATAAAAGGTGCAAATATACGTGACTGTATTGAGGTGTCTGTGATGGCTGGGAGGAACTCATAAGCAGATTTTGCTTCATTAGATAATTTCAATGTCTTTGGATAGAAATCTGTACATTACATGCATGCTTTCACTTGAAATGTATTGCTCAGTCTGGATGCTTACTGTGTTTCTTTATTGGTTTAAATGAAAGGAACAGGAAAGTAAAAAGTTAAAAAGTTCTGTCTTTATGGCAGAAAAAAAAATATTTCTGCCTCTAGTCATACAGGTACATTTCTTTGATAAGAGGTATTAGAAGCCCATGGATATCATTCATATTTATATTTTATTAAAACAAACTTCAAACTCTTTAGTGCTGATAGATATTCTTTAGAGGACTCAAATATTTTCTTCAAACATGTGACACATCTCTACTACCCAGAGATTCCTGCTGTGATGATATTTCTTTTGGACAGGAAGTTATCTGAGTCATCATATGTCCCTCCCCCACCCCAACTCCTCAGACTTCTGGAAAGAGTATAGTTATACTGCGCTCTTCTAGCAAATCCCTATCTAGCTGTGCTTTTTTGTGGACCCCATCTCAGAGTGTTAATAAGAAGAATAACCCCTTATGTTTGTATAAGGCTTTATGTTGTTCACAGTATTATATACACTTTCACTCATTTGCTCCTTGTAACAAGTAATGGAGCAGCACTGATGGACCTATGCTACAGGTGAGAAAACTGAGGCTTAGAGACATTTTTAAGCCAAGTACGTACCAATAATAATGTAAGAAATGGAATTAGGTTCAGATTTTAGTTTTCAGATTTCTCATCTCTTTCTTAACCACGCCATTTGCCCAGTTGTGCTCATATCAGTTTATTAGAAAAGGTGGCTTTTAGGTGAGAGCTACTTTTATTTAGCACCCCTGGAAATGGCATCCTAATTAACAATATCCCTGTAATAACCTTTTCCTTATTCATGAGATAGAGTAGCTCTTATAATTATTTGCCAGTGCCTGCTCTGTACTCCAGGCCCCCGACAATGAGCACATGGGCATGGGTGTTACTATTCTCAGGCAGAGCATTAATAATTAGATATTACTTGGGGAAAAGGGCAATACTTCATCAAAAGACAAAGTGCTAGCTTTGATATCTTTTTGTGCAGTTGCTGGAACACTCCTAGTACCTACTTCTAATCTAAAGATTAGCTGGCGGCTTTGCCCTTTTTCTTGTGAAATATCTGTTCTTAGGGGAAACCAGTATCAACACATATTGAGAATTTTTATGTCTTATTAAAGGTTGTTCAGTGATATTTGTAGGATCCTCCAGCACCTACCACATTATTATCAGGCAAATTCTAAATTTACTCAGAGAGAAATAATGTTATGAAAAGAATTCTTCAAAATCATAAGGGATTGCACTATCGGGTGAACATCTTTGCCAGTGAAGAAGTCTTCTATGACTCACATTTTTATTGCTTTAAAGTGGCTCGGAGTGGACCTTGCCTCGGAGCTGGAATTTTAAGAGGAAAGCTTTAATGTCACCAGTGCAGTATTTCCAGACAAGACTAAGCATAGCTCAGTTAGACTGAGTACAGGAGGCATAGTTCCTATTTGGGGCAGACAGAAGGATGCATACACTGCAGATACTCAGGGCTACCTGATCTTACCCCCAAAACCAAAACCAAAAACAAACCCCTAAAACACTCCACACTATTGCACAGATTCTGAGACCACACCTTGCCTTAGATAAGGCAAGCAGTTAGTCCTGGGTGATATAAAGGATGGGGAGGGAGAGGAGACGGATGGCCTGTGAATATCAGCATTCCCTGGGAATGGCTTCCAGGAAGCTGTAGGCAGAGTGAACCAGGGAGGTCTGCCTTGGGTAGGAGGCTCAGCCACGGAAGTTGCAATCCAGGGGTCAGGCTCCAGTCCCTGGGAGACAAGTGCAGATCCCAGAAGCTGGAATCTACACAAATTTTAAAGTAAGGACTTGGTACTACAACAAGGGTTGAAGCTTAGATCTCAGAACTGGGCCAAAAGATGGACCCCAGCTCTTGGGAATGAGACAGGAGTCCAGCTGTCAGCAAGGCAGGCCAAGAGGAAAGACTAGATTAGGAGCCTCCAGTTGCCCTTGCATTGTCTGAGACCTTGGCCAGGCCATGCATTCCCACTGCACATCCATCTTTTCTTCTATTACATGGCAATGATTATAAAGTCGCCTTCAAAAGTTGTGAGGAGCCCATGAGTAATATATTGGAAAGAGCTTTGTGTATTATAAAAGCCATACAAATAGTTATCGCTTGTAAGTTCCCCACACGAATGGTAAGCATTTGTCTTTTAAGTACTGTACTTTTATGATCAATAATGTTGTTATTTTTATAAACACCATCAGAACATCCTGGTGCCATCTTGCCAGCAATGATCCTTTCTTTTCCTCCCTATCTGTAATTTGGATTCTCCATCCAGCCATATTTTCTGTGGTCACCCTGAGTTAACACCTCTTTCTGTCTTACTTGTCCCTCCAATGCCCATGCTGTGCATACACTTCCATGCTGTCATGGGACAGTCTAAAATTTGCAGTCTGGGAGTCGCTGAAGAAAATGCCTCACCTTGTTTAGGCCCATTGGACTGCTCCCATATGGAGCTTAATGAGAGTGATTGGGGAGGTAGTTCGGCTCCCCACCCATCCCCATTAGGGTGTTTGTGTATATGGGGGGCAGGATTTAGCAGTAATTCAACAAACAAATGCCTAATGCTTAGAGAATGCTAAGGACAGAGAGTTTTAGGTTATTATTACAGCTCAGGCATAATTGAACTATAAGGCAATACAAGGAAGTAACAGGATGATCTCATTGCAAATGAAAATTTTAATGCAGAGGCAATAACTCTCCAAACAGAGCGGACACACATTAACAGGGAAGCTTTATGGTCTGAGCTGGAGGATCTGCAGGGGAACTGTAATCACTGATCAGGCATGTTCATCATCTTCTACCAGTACCACTCACACAGGAATATCCAAAGATTATCTTTGGATAGAGAGAGCACAGGCAAGGGGTGACATCAACAAAGATGAGAACAGACCACTAAGGGATGTTCCCTCCAAGGAGGTAAAACAGACCTGGTGGGACAGCCTCAAGCAGTTTCCTTGGGGACTGACCCAAGGGGATACTCATAAGACATTTAAAGACATGAGAACAGCGACGCCTGGGTGGCTCAGTCCCAGGGCCCTGGGATCTAGCCCCATGTAAGGTTCCAGCTCCGCATAGGGCTCCAGCCCTGCATAGAGCTCCCTGCTCAGTGGGGAGCCTTCTTCTCCCTTTCCCAGTCCCCCTGCTTGTGCGCTCTCTCTCTCTCTCTCTCTGTGTCAAATAAATAAATAAAATCTTAAAAAAAAAAAAAAGAAAGGACATTGTAGGCTCTTTGGCTACTTCCAATTTTGATGTTTATCAGTTATTTTTCCTGTTAACCCCCCCCCCCCTTTTTGGAAGTGTACTTGCAAGGTCTACTTGGTTTGTATTGATTTGACTATCCAAAGAAGAGGTTTTCCTGGGTCTTTGAATGTGGGTTTAAGTCAAGAGAAATAGGACAGACTAAAGCAATGTAGATTTTCAGTTATTATTATTTTTGTTTTTCATTTTTCCCTGGTACCAGCTCCAACATAGGCTTGTATGTGTTAATTGTAATTTGGTTTTGCATAGCTGCTAAATTAAACAAATTTGTTGACTGCCCGGTAGATATTAATTGCTTTGTTAAGTGTTACCAAGAGCTTTTTAAAAAAGCAAAAAGACACATCTTTCTCATTCAGAGTTGCGGAAACAAAGCACAAGCACTGATACATTTCAGAAAATAAAAAAGAAAGAGAGAAAGAAAATAGACAATTACATAATGAAAATTTTCATTTTATCTCTTTCCTCCCCTTATTTATGTTTTGTTTGAATTTCCTATTAAAGCACATATATACAAACATACACAGAGTCAATTAAGTAGGTTTCAGTAATTACAGACAAAGTAAGCCAATACAACTCTAAGAAGCTAGCTTTAATATTAATAGATCTCTCATAAGGTAGTGAATAATTAAATCTAAAAGTAGTAAGACAGAGTCACAGTGTCAGATGGAATAAAAGAGGGTGAATATTGGGCTAAAATATTTTAGGACCATTTTATAGAAGAGGAAGAATTTAAAGTGGGGCATAAATAATGGATAGAATTTGGTTAAGAGAAAGGAGGTGAGGACACCATGAACAAAAGTGTGGAGAAAGAAAAGGCCAATAGAGAGATAAACAGATGAAGGGTAGAATGGAGAAGATTAATATTTGGAAATGAAATTGAAAGAGTGTGAAGCATGCTTTTGGAGGGTCTTAACACCAGATTAGGAATTGGGATATGGATCTTCTGAAAAACAAAACAAAACAAAACAAAAAACCCCAAGGATTTATAAACGTAAGCCCCTTATTGCCATTTTAAAGAAAAAGTTTTCCTCAGTGTCTGAGTGTAAGTGTATGTTCACAGGTGTCGAGATGCACATGTTGATTAGTGCTATAGTGACCACACCAACTGCCCCCACCCATGTTGAAAAATACTAGAATATTTTCTCATTTATAAAGTGAGCTAGAGCCATCTTAAAATATGATGGATGGATGTTGACCAAATGTGTTTTGAGATGGTCTCAGACACATCCCTAATGCCAGCACACCCTAGTTCATAATACAGTATGGTATAGTTCATGTAAAAATCAGAAGGCAAGAATGCCTGCTAAATTTAAAAAAATGTTTTCAAATGTTAATGCAATTTTGAACATGAACATACTTCACAGTAGAATTCCAGTTTGTCTCCTAGCTGATGAGTCTTGTAAGCTCTTAAAAGAAACTATTTAACCTAATTAATACCTGAGGATGAGTAAGGGAGGCTTCTAAATTGTTCTACCTTCAATATCATTATTTGTATTACATGTATTGTTACAATATATTTAATATTGCATTTCTTTGTATATTTAACTAAAATACTATCTTCTTTTATGGTTATTAAATTAAATTACCTTGGGCAATGGATATTAGCTAGGGAACTGGTTCTGTGATATTAGAATTCAACACTTGTTTCTGAGTTATACCTATCATCAAAAATGAAGTCTAGATTTGTGCCCTTACAGTATACACTTATAAAATGTCATTTATAAATAAATCTGTGCCTCACTATATGGCCAGCAAGCCGAGGCAAAAAGACAAGGCAGTTGATGGTACTATCCTTTACCCCAACATAATGTGTCTGGAAATCTGGGTCACAGGAGTTTGTAACTCATATAGATCTCATAGTTTACCATGCCCATAGTCTAAGGTTTAAAGATTTTATTTATTTACTTTAGAGAGAGAGAGAGAACATGTGTGCACACATGAGGGGGGAGGGACAGAGGGGGAGGAGAATCTCAAGCAGACTGTGAGCTGAGCAGGTAGCCCAACGTGAGGTTAGATCTCACAACCCTGAGATCATGACCTGAGCCAAAATCAAGAGTCAGAGGCTTAACTGACTGAGCCACCCAGGCACCCCCCCTAAGGTTTAAATAAAGAAAAAAAGCGGCCCAGAAAGGTGAAGTGACTAGTTTAGGGTCAAAAGTCGGTAAATTCGAGACCAATGTGTTAGTCCGTTTGGACTGCTATAACAAAATATCACAGACTGGGTGGTTTATAAACAACAGAAATTCATTTCTCACCGTTCTGGAGGCTGGATGTCCAAGATCAGGGTGCCAGCATGGTTGGGTAAGAGTCTCTTCTGGGTTGCAGACTTTTTGTATCTTCAGGTGGTGGAAGGGGGAAGGGATCTTTCTAGGCTTCTTTTATAAAGACACTAAGCTCATTTGAGAGGACTCTGCCTTCATGACTTGATAACCTCCCAAAGGCGCCATTTCCTAATACCATCACACTGGGCATTAGGATTTCAACGTACGGAATTTAGGGGTCACACCAACATTCAATGTGTAGCAAGTGGGAAATAGAACCTATGTCTTTTGACTATTATTCCTGTGATGTCTTTATGTCTTACTATGCTGGCTTTCTTTCCCATATTGAAAATATTTGAGGGGTGCCTGGGTGGCTCAGTTGGTTGGGCATCTGACTCTTCATTTCAGCTCAGGTCATGATCTCAGGGTCGTGGGATCAAGCCGCATGTTAGGTTCTGCACTCATTCTGCTTGAGATTCTCTCTCTCCCTCCCTCTGCCCCGCCCCCCGCACTTACTCTCTCAAATAATAAGTAAGTCTTCAAAAAAAAAGAAAAGAGAACATTGGAGGATCTCTTCTATAGTATGCTAAAGAGCCAGGTGTGGAAGTGAGAAACATAAATCATACGTGTGGAAACTTCTTTGGCAGATAGATTTATAAAAATTTGTGAAAACTATTAAATTTTGTACTTTAAGGGTAGATTTTTAGATTGTTATAATTATTGAGAGGCAGTTAATTAACCACAAAGTAACCAAGCTATTGCTATACCGATTTCATTAGTTTATAGTCAGAAGGTGATAGTTCTTTTAGAAAAATAAGATGCTGATTGTTACCTTTACACATAGAAATCAAAATTATCACATTTCAAACTATGAACAACTCAAACTCCTTAGATACAGTAAAATGTTTTAAATATTGTTTATAACTTGGCAATAGCAAAAACTTCAGAGTCTCATAAAATTAAAGAGTATTTTCTTCTTCCATAGGTAACTTCTACACATATATCAACACTGCATGATTACAAATATTTAGATATAAAGAAAAACCCTGCAAAGCCAACATCACAATTATGTTTTAAAACCATGTCTCTTTTACTGCTCTTAAATGAATTGTAAATGTTTAATTGCAGCTTACACAAAATGATTGTGTGTTGAAAGCAGCATGTAATCAAGTACTAAAATGCTTCCCCTCTTGTAATGCACAGTGGTGCCTCAAATAACAGATCCTCTGAGAATAGAGTTGGTCTTGGAATCCGGCCACACCAGTGTTGGGTTGGAAGCAGTGATGGGTGAAAAGGAGGATTCAGAGAATAATTTTTAATATATTTGTGTGTGTGTGTGGAGTGGTGCTAAAGCTTGAGCAAACATAAGAGGAGGACTATTGTCTTTCCCACTCCAATTTTAAGATTCTGTTACCCTGAAATGAAGGAGCTGCCTGTCACTTTGGCCATTGGCAGCTATAAGTTCTGGGCTACTGGGAAAAAAAAAAAAAATCAACTCAGGATAGAAAAGACTCTCTCCAAGGCAAGACAACTGTTGTAAGCCAACTTGATTGGAGGAGAGTAGATAGTATCAGCTACTACTCCTTTTGAGCACATTCTGTGTTAGGCAGTATGAGATAAGGTTGTTTATTATTACCAACAAACTTATGTGGATGTTATTATCTTACATTTTCTTATAAAGTCAGAAAAATTCATTGAGGCTAAATGAGTTTTTCAAGCCCACAAAACTATGGAATAATTAAACTGGGAATCCATCCTATGTACATATGGTTTGAGAGCTCTTGTTTTTTCCTCTATTCTGTGTACTACATGGTGTTGAGATCAAAATATCTTATTAAACTGCTATATTATTTTTACTTTTAGTAATTCTCTGAAATGGAAAGTTGTCATTGCAATATAATATTTTGTAATAATTCTTTCTCTTTCTTATGGTATATTATAATAAATAACTCACTTATCTTCCAACCTTGAAGCTTAGTTGGACTCATCATTGGGTCAGCTATAACCTTCACCCAAGACCAAAGACCTTGGTAAGTTAACTATGATCCATTATGCCTAATGCAGTTGGAAAACTAATCTTCTTGTCCTAAGAATCTTTAAAACTGCTTTTATACTTATAAATGGAAGGCTTGAGAAATTTCTTATCTTCACATATGTTGTGCAGAGTGAGGAGCCCTTGGTCATTCCTGCCATGTTGTGTATCTTCAGGGCTTCTATAATCTCATAACCCAATGCCTTAGCATCGCTGCCCCTTTCCCTCATCTGATATACCTAGGTGTTTTCCAACAGGGATAGATGCACTTCATCACATGCTATTCAGTATCTATCTGCTATGCCTCACAGGATTCCTAATTATAGCTCCTCTTCTTACTGTATAAAGCTAAGAAAAGTTACCCAAGAATCCCCCACACTCAGCTAGCAAGATCACAGATCATTTCTGCATACTGACAGGGGCCACACAAGCCCAGGAAACCCAGATAGAACCCTGCCAGATAGGGAAGGAACATGTACACATGCAGATCAGTGGATTTACATAATGACTAAACAGTAAAATTTTTAAAGGTCTGTTAAGAAACAGGAAAGAAAGAACTTAATTTTCTCAAAGAACAAGATGTTGTCATTTATAAGGGAAGAATTTGAGGTGAAATAAGATCAGTAATGTGGAGCTACTGAGAAGAGGAGGATACTCCCTGCCCAACCCCTTATTTTATATTGTCTTTTCACTGGACCATCTTCTGGGGTATCTGGAGGCAGTGCAGCAGGCTAATGGAAAGAGCCTTTGCCTTACAGTCTGAGGTCATGGATTTAGGTCTCAGCTCTACTATGTGTTTGACTTTGTGGAACGAATTCCTTCTCTTCTTTGAGCCTCAGTTGATAATAGTTGTAAAATAGAGGCAGCACAACCTGCTTTACCTGCTTCACAGGCATTTGTGATGGTAAAGTGGGGAAAGTATTTTGTTAATTTTAAGCTAGTATTAGCAGGACTGGCTGCATAAATTGTGGAGCCCAGTGCAAAATTAAAATGCAGGGCCACTTGTTCAAAAACCATTAAGAATTGTAAGATAGTGCTAGCAGAACTTAAACCAAAAACAGGTCCTTCCAAGCATGAGTTGTAAGCCCATGAAGCCAGCCCTGAGTATTAACACTAATACAGGATGCCCCTCCTTGCTCCACTCCTTGTCCTACTGCTGCTGTAAGAATTAAGAGAGTGTCCTCTCTCACTGCAGTAGGAAAGCTGCTTTGTCTTTCTGATGTCCTCCTTGGTTACAGTGCATTTTACCTTAGAAGGAAGTACTGAGGAATGATACAAGTGAATAGGAAGTTAGACTTCATTAAACTGTATCACTACACTTCTGGTACAGTAGGGTTAAACAAGCTTGATTCAGGTGGTACTTCTCTAATGATGGTTCATTATTGTTAAGTCTTTCCGTGGGGAACTGAATTATGAGTTTTCAGTCGGCAGCTTTTAGAACATAGCTTACTCTTTGGTTGGGACCTCCCTGTACTTCCCCCAGCCAACCAGCTGCCACGTTAGGAGAGAATGTGGGGTAGTTGCCTGAAAAATTCCAGTTCAGCCTTCTCTCCAAGGACATTTGGTCCTTCCACAGGGAAATCATTAGTTATCCGTTTGAGCCTAGAGCTGCCAAGAGCACTAATAATGTCTCTGGAAAGTTGTGGTATAGACATACAAGAAATGGAAAAAATCCAATAAGTTGATTCCTCTATGGAATGGCACAAAATTGTTTACTATAATCTGGGCTTCTTTCTAGTCCACTTTTAAATACAACTCATAAGATGCTTCTAGATCACAAAGGTTTTTTCTTGTTATTTGGCAGAAAATTCATTATTTATATATAAAGCTTCATTCCTTTGCATGGACTTAGATCCCTTACATTACTACTACTTGTATTTTCTTCCTTGCCATTGTACATCGCAAGTATTTGCTGCCTTCTTTGGTCCTTCTCAGTTACTGTAAAGACTGGCTGTACAAATTGTATGTTTTTTTCTTTTTCCATCAATCATTCTTGGTGTAATCATCACCATTGGTCATCTTGGAACACTTTCCTGTCACCTGCTGTGTGTTGCTGAACTGGTCCAAAGAGAATGAGAAACTTTTGGTTCTTCAGTTATAGGCATCTGTGCGTATCTCTGAATATTATTTTGAAATTGCCCCTAATTGGCCATTTTTTCCCCCCTGCCACGTTTACTTCTATGAAGTAGTATACTTACTGGATACCAGAGAGAGTTAACCAGGAGGGATCGGTCAACAGTTCCCAAATCAGAAAGTTAAAACAAGAAAACCGTGCACTGAATTTTACAGTTAGGGGATCAGTCTCCAGTCTATTCCCACTTTCAATTTGCTCAGTGCAGTGCTCTTGAGGCAATGTCTCTGTCGGTGTGGGAGTCGTTGAGATGCACTGCTTGTATCTCTCTTTTAAAAAGGAATTTATTCTTCAGCTTAAAAGCATGCATCCAACGATAGCACCTTTGGGATCTCCCATGGCATTCAGGCATTGTTCCCAAGTGGCTCTCGGCGTATCACTGAACATGGAGGGGTGCTAGTATCTGGCCATTTGTGTCTATGGAACTCCTCTACTGGGCATTCTTTTCTCCAGCAAACCCTGTCAGATTGGCTTGGGCTTTGTGGATCTGTATCACGGCCTGAGGCTCACCTGCCCCGGCCTGTTTTCCTCCTTTTACAGGAAAGGATCTGAAGACTTTTCCTGCTCAATCTGGTTTCTCTCACTTAATCTTTCATGAACATTATCACAAAATAATCCAATTAATTCTGAACAAAGAAGAGATCCTATGAGCTATCAGCATGATTCACTTAGCTGGCTGTTTTGGTATAACTCCATTGTTTCAGTTACTATTTCCTTGAGGCCTCATTGAGGCCGCCTCCGTCACCTCAAGCAGGGATCTGGCTTCTCTAGCACGAAGGTGAGGGACATAGAATCCTGTGGCATCCTTAGCATATGCCGAAGGGGTAGGTGACACCACCAAGATGTAGAGAATTAATTCCTCATGGTGTGAACATTGCCTGTTTAGGAGGCATGAGCCAGGATAAAAAAGGGTCAGCAAAGAAATTACTTCCTTCTCCTTTTTCTCTGGACTGTTTGGAAACACAGTGGTCCTACACATATCTCTCAAGCCATCCAGGGAGACTGAGCAATCGATGGACCTTGCTACAGAGCTATGGGCAATTAATAATGCATTCCCTTATATGTTCTTTCCCTCTTCTAGTAACTTTTTCTTTTATCCCTGCTGCACTGGAATTGCTCTTCTCAGTAAGATGTTAGCAATGCATTTTTGACTTAGTCTTTCTAGGGAAATTGGATTGAGACAGGCATTATTGAATAGTTGCTATTATTATTGGTATTCTTCCACCTACCCAAGACTCTAGAATTCACTACATTATTCAGACCACCTTGCTATGCAGCCCAGCATAACATCTCTACTTGTTAAAAAGGAACAACATGCTCACAACATTTTAGAGACATCCTAGCAGTTCTAACAAAGAAGGATTCAAAGACATCTGCTAGTGACTAGTTATATGTTTGTATAACTGATTCTCAGTCTGTTTGGGCATAACATATTGCACTGTGGTTTGCAATTTCTATTAGATTTTTATAGTCATTTTAATGATAGATTTTTCTATTTTTATTCCATCCACACGTGTACATTGAGAATGGAGGGCCTTTAATGTCCTAGCTTGGTATTTGAATATTTTCTTTGGACATTTGGGAGTCACTGGGGGTTGTAGAGTAATTGAGTGTATAGTAGAGCTTTATGGAGATTAATCTGGAGGTGCATGGGATTCTAAAGGGAAGAGTAGATGGCACATGTGAAAGGCTATAGACAGCTGGACATTGATGTTAAAAACACATCCCTGTAGAGATGGGGAGGATCCCAAATAATTCTCAAACTTGGAAGTAAGAGGAGGGAAGCTGGAAGAATTTGGTAAATGTTGTACCCCAAGGAGTCACCGTATTGTATAAATCTCCATTCTTCATTCCTTAGGGGTGAGATGAAGACAACCATGTATTTATTTGAACATTTATTAAACACCTGCCGTGTGTCCATGCAAGGAATTTTACATGCATAATAACATTTAGCCCTCCTGGGGCGCCTGGGTGGCTCAGTCAGTTAAGCATCTGACTTGGGCTCAGGTAGTGATCTCGCGGTCCTGGGATCAAGCCCCGAGTTGGGCTCCCTGCTTTGTGGGGAGTCTGCTTGTCTGCTTCTCCCTCTCCCTCTGCCTCTCTCCCTGCTCGTGCTCTTTCTGTCTCTCTCTCAAATAAATAAATAAATCCTTTAAAAAAATAGCATTTAGCCCTCTTAACCATGTGTAATGTATGTATTCTTACTCCCTTTCTTTCTTTTCTTTTTTTTTTTTTGAAGATTTTATTTATATATTTGGCAGAGAGAGAGCAATCGAGCACACAAGTAGGGGAAGCTGCAGGCAGAGGGAGAAGCAGGCTTCCTGCTGAGCGAGGAGCCCGATGCGGGACTCCATCCCAGGTGCCTGGGATCATGACCTGAGCCGAAGGCAGCTGCCCAACCAACTGAGCCACCCAGGTGTCCCTCTTACTCCCCTTCATAAATGAGGAAAGTCATACTCAAAGTGTTAAGCACTCAGTGTTGCATACCTTCTCTGTGGCCAAGCCAGAATTTAAACCAGAGTTTTCTGACTCTAATGCCTGTGCTGTCTATACCATGCCACACAGCCTGTCACATACAGTGTCTTCATGTTTGAAGACACTATGGGACCATACAGGCCAGTCTATAATCAAGATGTCAAAGTTCGCTAAAGATTTTCTTCTACCTTTTCCTTTTTCTTAGAGATATGAGTAATACCTATCTTTGACATGTCAAAAACAGGATATTATCCAGATCCTCCATGAAGACTGACAGCATGTTGATGGCGATGTTTTTACGCTTTAGGACCAAGGCATCTGAACAACCTTTGTCTAAAATGTAAGAAGAAATTATTGCAGCAACAATATACAGTTTCCAGATGGAAAGCTCCTTTCTTAGCGTGTGGTATATGCTGTTTTCTTTCTTGGTAATTTTTTTCAATAAGTTTATAACGGAGCTGCCTTAGCCACTTTTTCTGTAGCAGAGCTGTTACTGTGTGTGGTACTCATGGTGTCTTTACTTTAGCTATCATGACTCTACTGAACTTAGGAAATACTCCAAGAATGAGTAAAACTGTTTATAGGCTTGCCAGTGCAGCTGCAGGGGAGTTGAAGTAATTTCCCATAGCATCATACTAAATGCTGTTTTTACTAAAGTAAGCAAATAGTTAATAGAATTAAACAGTATTTTTTTCTTCTGTCAGAAAAATTATCATAATTCTATAAAATAACATATTCAGGCTAATACTAGCATGTTATTCCACAGCATGCGGGAGCTCTCATACTTTCAAGAGTGAGAAGGAAATGCATCTTGGGGAGGGAACCAGATTCTCTCAATCTTTGCTGAGCTCATTATGAGCTTTCTTGTCCTTCTTGGTTCTAACAGTTTGCTACATTATTATTTAATCACGTTGCAGATTCATCTTATTCTAAGTAAACCATAAAGATAAGTTTCATAATTGATTAGAGATGATTCTTTACTTTGTGTGAATATTCGCTATACAATGACTTTGAAGAGTTTATTGAAAAGAGAATTCTTTGTAAAGCCATCTGTTTGTGATACACACTTGAGGGAATACTGCCCATCCTTGACATTTCAATGATGCATGCATATGAGTTGGTGACCATAGCTCCAGGAGCCATTGGGGCAAGCTCCAAATTAGGCAGGAGCCCTGCTCACTCTTGTCTCCACTGCTCAATTCCATATTGGATCTTCTTCATCCATACAGACCATTATCCCCTTACAGAACTCAGTTGGCTCCCCATGTTTGTGTATATGTGTGTGTGTGTGTGCATGCGTGCATGCACATGTGTGTGGAATCTGTTTTCCTGCCTCACTAGACTGTAAACTCCATGAGGGTAGGGTTTGTGAATGGTTCTGTTGATCACAGTATCCCGAGAGCCTAGTCCAGTACCTGGTACGTGGAAGATACTCAGCAGAAATGTACTCATTCGGTCACTTATTCTTTAATTTGTCTCACATGTATTGAGTGCTTTCGATAAGACAGTCACTGGTCTAGGTATTGGAGTTAAATGAGATGTTAATATGTGTGTGTATGTTTGAGTGTATAGATTTTTCTACAGTTTCAGATCCAGATACTTCTGAGGAATCTCTAGCATTGATCCCAAAGGCCATATTGTAGGAGCATTTGGTAGTTCAAGTCACTGATGGAGCTCTTGTCACTATTATTCAGTGGGTGGGAGAGCCTCTTTTTTGGCACTAATGTGGATAGTCTGTGTATTAGAAGGTTAAATGTATATCTGGCATTTAAATTTAAAATATAATTTTAAGTAACGTTTAAAATTGCCCTTAAATATTTTAAGTCTAGTAGTAGCACTGTAAGCTAGCAACGTATGACTCCCCAAAGAGAGTCCCAGGCATGGTTCTAGATGCAAAGAGACATAGCAGTCATGTTGGGGCACACAGAGTCTGTGAAGGGGACAGGAGGGGGCCTGGGCAGAGCACCCACAGTGTCCACTACACCAGAGCTCTTGGCGTTAGCACAGAAGTGGTATGGCAGGGGATGGGGAGAAAATGGACTTATCTCTGTTATTAAGATAAGGTGTTCCAGACAAGTTTAATTTAGTTAATAAATGGAACATAGCCTTATTCTGATAGCCCCAGAGAAATGTTTGCTAGACTAAATGGTTAGAATGCAACAGATTCATAAAATAGAGACTTTGCTTTTCTATTTTGTAAAGTGAGGCTCCCCTTTAATGGTTTACATGTTTACCTAGTACTTTAATAACTGGAATGGTAAGAGCTCTCTTCTTTCTTCTTTGATAGACCCACCTAGAGTTAGGAATTCATTGCCTTAGACAAACAGTCTGTAATATGTAGGACTAGATTTTCTCTTCTATACCTCATTCTAATGGTGTTTGAGGAAATTTACCTTTACTCAGCAGGCACTGAAATAACTGAACACTTTGATTGATGTAGTAAAAAATCCAGACAGAGAGTTGTTTGGTGTAGGGAGTTAAGCCCTTGTCATGCAGGATATGTATTCTATGGGAACAGGGCCACAATAGTAGAAGTGTAAACCTACAAACACAGTGTATGAACATTCATTGGAGCAGAAGCCATTAAAGTGACAATTAGTTGTAAACAAACTGTGTGTTTAAACTGGAAAAGGCGCATGTAATTTAGTACGTACAAGATAAAAGTTATTCTTTTCTTCTAAACTAAAGAATATTGTCAAATGTGGAATTCCTTTTAAGTTTTTACCAGTGTTATTAATGGTCAGCACACCTACGTGCTCTAATTGCTAGGTACCTTGAACTTAGACATTATGTGGGAGAGAAAAGAAGTCTAAGGCTCAGTGTCTGTCCCTGAGAAGCCCTCAGTGGAGGTGAGAACAAGCACTGTGTACAGCGTGCACCTGTAAGAATAATAGCCATCAATTATTTGGAGGGTCCTTGCTCCATGCCAGGTATCATACCAGGTATTTTGCTTCTGTGATCTAATCTGATTCTCACCATAGAACTGCAGAGTAGGAATTATTATTCTCATTTTCGAAAAGAGGAAACAGGCTCAGAGAAACAAAATAATTTGATTATGGTAAAACAGTGTGTTAGTGCTTGATTAAGTATTCAGATCTGAACCCAAGCTGTCTTTTTACTAAACTGAGCTGCTTGTTAAGAGGAGTGTCAAGAAGTTTAAAGTCCAAATTGATCTGAGACTAGAGCAAGCATGCAGAGACTGTCAGAAATGCATTTTTAAAAAGCCGTTTTTGAGGCAAAAGATCAATGAAGGAACAGTGTGTTGATTAGGGCCAACATTACAATATTGATGAGTAATATGGAGAAGCAGAAACTCTCAGTTTTTGTTTTGCTTTTGTCTTCTCTGTCAAATAGAATGATCTTCAAACCATAAGAGGGTAAAACAAACATTGGTTACAGGGGAATTTAAATCTTTATGGGTGAACGTATTATGAGACAGCACCTAACAGATCTAAATGAGCTCAGG
Source organism: Mirounga angustirostris (assembly GCF_029215605.1). NCBI lineage: Eukaryota > Metazoa > Chordata > Mammalia > Carnivora > Phocidae > Mirounga > Mirounga angustirostris. Next base: position 55,457,444 of record NW_026991709.1, read on the forward strand.
TCTCCTACGAGATGAAATATGCCCTTGAAGACTAGGACAGCTCAAACAGATCAGTATTCCTGTTATATTCTCATAGCACCCTGGATAGCAGTGTATATTATGATTTATAAGTCTATATCTGTTTGTGTGGTCATAGTAGTTATTAATTTTCTATCCAGACTCTGTGTCTGTTGTACTCCCTGCTGTTCCCTGGTGACTAACACAGTGCCAGGGACTTTGTTGGGACTTCAGCACACTGTCAAGGGATGAAGGGGTTCACTGAATTTTTGTAGGTGACCTCTGAGGAAACGGAACTGAAGAGGCCGATGACAATTCTGATTTTGAAAAGGATGTTGATGGCAAATGGGGACACTTTCAATAAGAAGTCACAAGCTGGTAGCATATAGGACAAATGAAGCTGGCAAGAATCTGTTGTCAGTACAGAAAAAGTTACTGAATCTGAATACTTTTAGGGGACATATATTTTATTGTTTATGTAGTTTCCACCTGCCTCCGCTGTGTTCTCCAATTTTATTCCCTGGTTAATTCTTGGAAGCATTTGTGGTTTAGAGTCCAACAGATTGCTGACATTGATCCTATGCAAAGTTTTAGAATACATCATTGCAAAGATGAATGGTTTGTAAAAAAATTTTTAAAAAATGGAGAAAAAAGAGTGATCTCTGAGACACAGGGCAAATAATTTCCAACTGACTCCTTTCTTAAATGGCAGTATTTAACAGAAAAGTGTAATAAATTGGGACAGTGGAAGCTAAAGGATCCTGTCAGGGTGTAACCTACTCAACATGTCTGTCAGTGATTGATGGTACTGATAAATCATGTCCAAATGAAATTTTCTAGCATCTTTCTAAATTATATACTTGAATGGCAGTTTTTTAATTTATTAATTTTAGTCAATATTTTCAGACTTTCTATTTCTGTAGTTGAGGATCTATATTCTTAGCAGAATCAGAATAACATTCACGATCTAATATATTAAGTGACTGGGGCAATGAGTTTCTTAAAACAGGGTAAAGATAGAAGTTACCTCCCACAAAAAGATGTCGTTAAAAAAACAAAACAACTCTCCTACATAAAATATGGACATGTTTAAAAATTTCTCTACATTATCACGATCATTTCCACTCCTACTCAGTTTTTCTCCCTTCAATCTGTTTAAGGTTAGTTTAGAACATCTTAAGTTCCAAAGCAAAAGGGAGTATATTTCCTCATCTTTTTGCCACACTCATTTTAAAATAGTACACAGAGAGTAAGTTGCCGATGATCCTGATCAATGTGTTTGGTTCTGCTTCTACCTGAGGATGGATTTGATGATTCATTGGTATTGTACAAAGACTTTCGACAATGAACTGCCTGTGTGACCCTTAGAAAATCATGTCTCTGAACTTTTTTCTCCTTGGGAAGCATGGAGTTAATATTGCCTACCTTAAAGGGTTGTTGTGAAGATTATATGAGATTATATGTAACATCTACCTTATACAAAATGCTTATTATGTACTAGCACTGTGATAAGCTTATCAGATAAATTTATGTGTAATCCACAATAAAACAGATATTAGTTGGATTCTTTGCTTATGTTCCAGGAAAAATCAAATCTGTAAATCCAAAATCTTTCTAAAATTTCTCTTGATTTTCAAGGAGCATTCTCTAAGGGCTAACCCCACCTATTGTATCTTTCTTCATGGGAAACGATCGAATATGCTTAAAGGAATGACAGGTTCTTCTTCAGTCTCCTTGTCAGAGATCGCTCACACACCAATCATTTGTGAGTCAAGGGTGTGGTCCGGATGGTTTTGTTTTGTCATGGGAAAGAGTTCTATAGTGTGGTGTGAAATTTTACCTCTTTGCTGGCTACTGCCCATTCTCTCCCCTACTCCCTTATTTTTACTTCTTTTCTTCTTAGATTTTCCTTGGAACTTCAAATTGGTTGTCTTCTATTATGCAAAACTAAGTATCTTTTTTTAAGGTTTTGGTATCTGATATTCAGAGTCTTGAGATCCCACTTTTTACATCATCATTTGCCAAGGTAGCTTTCTTTTTTGAAAACAATCCTGCATTTATCAATGTACTACATTCACATAGTTAAAAGTCAAATAGGGCTAATGAGTGTATTTTGCATGAAATATAGTCTCCTGTTCTATTCTTCCTCATTCTCAAGTTCTGCTGTCTTCATATATCAACTTCAGCTCTTTTACAGATTTATCTATGATTTTTCAATATCTTTATAAATATTTATACTTGTATTACTATTTCTTAATTTACCAATCAGTGTTTTTAGACGTCCTGTTTTGGTAAATAAGGATTTATCACTCTTAACACCCTCTCCCGTCCTCCCCCCACATACATATGTGTGTCTTCATGCTGTTCTCTCAGTATAGTTTAGCACATACTTAATTAACTCACCACTCAGTTTCCACATTATTGAATAGTTAAGTATTATTTGCTGTTGAGCCTACTTGTATACTATGATTCTTCCTTCCCAAATTTACTCTGTTATTTTACTATTTTATTATTCTATTTATATTCTCCATTTTCCATTTTTTAAAAGTTCCATTAAAGCTGTCAAACACTAGTATTTTTCCCAAATGTTAAAATATAACATTTAACTTACTTTTGTGGATTTCTCAACTTTAACTTCCATCTTCACTTTTCATTAAAAAAAAATCTGTTATAGTATCTTTAATTTTCAAGAGCTCTTTTTAAATTTAATTTAATACATTTTTCAATGCATCATTTTCTAGTTTTATGGAAAGACTAATGTCTTTCTATAAAAACACACATTTATATGTGGTGTTAACTTTCTTCATCATTGCCTTTTTTTTTTTAAGATTTTATTTATTTGACAGAGAGAGACACAATGAGAGAGGGAACACAAGCAGGGGAGCGGGAGAGGGAGAAGCAGGCTTCCTGCCGATCAGGGAGCCCGATACGAGGCTTGATCCCAGGACCCTGGGATCATGACCTGAGCCGAAGGCAGACACTTAACGACTGAGCCACCCAGGCGTCCCTTTCATCATTGCCTTTTATCTTTTTTTTTTTTTTTTCTGTTTGTTTGAACTTTGGAGACTTTCCTCAAATGTCTGGTAATTTTTGGCATTCCATTTATATTTAAAATTTTGTCACCAGGGGCGCCTGGGTCCTATAGTTGGTTGAGCTCAACATGGAGTCTGCTTGAGATTTTCTCTCCCCCTCTTTGCTTCTCCTACTTGTGCTTTTTCTCCCTCTCTCTCTAAAATAAATAAATAAATCTTTAAAAAAAGAAAAAAAAATTTGTCACTAAAATTCCAATCAGAAGTTCCATTTAGGGTGAATGGACTTGTCGTCTGATGACCTCTAATATAGAGCCAGTTATTTCATTGAGAGTTACCCAAAGGTCAGAATGTGTAAAGTTTAGCTACACTACACAAAAATTCTGTAGTTTTCTTCCTGATGGGGATGGAGTTATGAGAGACCTACAGTTGAGGATGTGAGCGTATACATAATTTCTGGTTTTTCAGTATCGTGAATCATCCGATTTTCTGTATGCCTGTTGTTCCCACATTAGGAACCTTATTGACCCCATTTCTCCAGAGGAAAACATATCCTATCTCTCACATAGCTGAGGTTAGAATAAATTTGCCTGGCTGCACAGAGAAAGAAAGGGAAGCTTGGTGGGAAAGTCCCATGTGTCCACTTGCTATGAATGTAGATCTTTATTTCTTCATGTCCACCCCAGCTCATTCCTATTCTTGTAGTGCTGACTGATTGTGGAGGATGAGGCTGAGCTTCCAGGTGTATTGTCAGGTAAATTGGCTGGCTTCTGTTTTGGTGCCCTGTGATGTGACATAGGCTTTAACTTCCTATATGCTGGTATGTCCCTTATCATTCCTCCATCTACTTTTTCTTTCTCAAATATTTGCTGAAATAATTCCTCTCACTATTTCTTTCTCATTCTCTGTTATAGGTTAATAACATGCAAATTTTTTAACTGTCATTTTGTTATAATTTTTGAAAGGTTAAAAGGAATTTTGTGGTGGTCCTGTATGTAACCAAATATTCTCATTTTTCCTAACAATGACAGACCTTTAATGAAGAATTCTGGTGTCAGCTATTAAAATAACAAAATGATCGACTCATCACTGAAAGAGGTATATTGTTTCTTTAACACTTGATTGAATGAGAGTCAGCGGGGTTAATCAACTTGTCCAGAGTCAAATCCACTCAGTAGGTGGCAAAGCACTGAATCAGATCGAGAGCCGCCTGATTCTGAAGGCTAAGCTGTAGCTATTAAACATTGCTTAGTCCATCAGATACCTGACACATCACAGGTTTTCAACGATGGCAACTACTGGTGCTGTCACCCCACAAGGATAGTATTCAGTGTTTGAGACATATGTTATTTCTAGAGTAAGTGGGGTAATCCTTATACACAGTATCTACAATAATTTATTTTAGGCCTAACAGCAGTAGGTAACATAATTAGCATTTTTAAAAACTTATTGTGATGGGTAGAATAATGCCTCCCTTCCCAAAAGATGTCTACATCTTAATCCCCAGAAAGTGTGAATATGTTAGGTTATATGGCAAGGGGATTAAGGTCACAAATGGAATTAAAGTTGCTAGTCAGCTGACCTTGAGATATCTGGGTGGACCCAATTTAATCCCAAGAGTTCTTACAAGTGGAAGAGGGAAATGGGAGAGACAGAATCAGAAAGATGGCAACACGAGAAGGACTCAGCCTGACAGTGCTGGCTTTGAAAATAGAGGGAAGGGGCCATAAGCCAAGGAAGGCATGTAGTCTCTGGAAGCTGGGAAAGGCAAGAAAACTGGTTTTCCCTTATGTCTCCAGAAGAAATGCAACCCAGCCAACTATTTGATTTTAGCCTTGGGAGACTCTTTCTGACTTCAGAACTGTAAGATAATAATTTTGTTTTGTTTTAAGCCACTAAATTTATGGTAACTTGTACAGGAGCGATAAGAAATGAATACATTTATTAAATAAAATAAAAGTGTGTGCGTGTGTAGCTTATCAGAAGAAAAAGATGGTAAATGCTTACTTGGGCAGAGGTGGGCAAAGGGACATGGTATGACTGAATAGTAACCCTAGAAATGAACGGCCTTTTGGAGAGGAAGGAGTAATTGGAGCTGCAAAGGGCAGCTCAGTGGTCAGGGCAGAAAGGAATCCATTGTGATCTTGGACACAGACAGGACAGTGTGTCTTCTTGCCCCAAGGTTTTTAAAATGCCCCTAATTTTGCGGCAGTGTGCAGAGTATAGACCTTGTCACAGGATACCCAAGTTAGGGAGAGCTGATGCACAGAAGAAATAAGCAGAATCCATCCTAGTGGAATGTGAGTTAGGGGCTGGTGCTCTTCTCTGCATAGTGGAGGGGACAAATCTCCATAGTATCACCTAGTAAACACTATTTCTAAAGTGGCTTCTTATCTACGTTGGGGAAGGAAGCCAGTATTCTAAGGAAAAGATTGCTACAGTGACAAAGAAGGGCTCAGTCCTGCTGGGGACCTCTGGGAGTTAGTGCAGGACACACCTCACATTGTTTCCCTGGGAGTGAAGGGACTGTGCTATTTACTTACCAACTTCCCCTTCATCAGTGGTTGAGGGCTGCTCTTGAGACATCATCTCTGCCATCTCTGAACTTCCCTGAGCATGGGCCAAGCATTCTCTGGTAAATAGATAAAGCCTCTGTAAAGAGCTGCAAATGAGTGTAGTACAAAGCCCTCAACAGGTATGGGAATGGGCAATACCAAGGATTTATGTTCTGCTCTTACCAATCATGACACAGAGACAATATGACATGTATGGCATAAGGATCTTTGAGATACCTGAAATTACATTGGCAAGATGTAGGAGGAGAAAAATGAGATTGTCCACAATGGAAATGATTTTCTTGGCCACACTGATTAATAGTCACTAATTTTCTGAAGAAGGGGGGATTAAGGATTGATATAAAAAACTGTTTATGTTCACATTGCATAACATGTCCGTATAGACCATATAGGAATCTAGATCTAGAGATATAGATATGTGGACTCAAACCTGAATATTGTAGCCAACATGGAGGGCCCAAAGGAGACAAGATACATAGTACCAAGTGTGCATCCCAAAAAGGTTTATTGTGTTATGCATGTGTCCTACATTTTACTTTCCTTTTATGAAAACACACACAAAAAAATCAAAGACCCAATAGGCACACTTTCCAAAGTATGAAAATTGCAGGTGTACAACATGTGGTTGAGAATACAGTTCAAGGAATTGGTTGTACCCTACTTCCTTCCCTGAAGGTAGAACAGCTGGGAGTATCATCTTCATGCACTAAGAACTATCATTTAAAGTAATAGCAGTCTCAGACTGTACAAGTTCACAGCGGGCTTAACTAGCCATAGCAGATGTAATGGCTCAGAAATGAACAATGTAAAAATAAGTCAAAACAACAAACACATGGGTATTTGAAAACTAGTATTTGAAGACTATAGTCAATTATATACCAAGATCTGGCAAAACAAGATGAAAAATGATTTATTTTCGTATGTTTTATTCTCTCATCTCTTAAGAATGAAGCATTAAAAATAAAAACAAAAAACAAGAGCTTTGGAACCATATGAGGGTTCAAGTGCTCTTACTTTAATCCTTACTAGCTTTGACCTTGACCCAGTTTTATGAGTCTCAGTTCTTCCATCTGTCAAATAGAGATGTTGCCTTCCTCGGGTAGTTTTAGTGGGAAGAAATTGGATTAATATATAAAGCCTCTTTATTGCGGACTTCGAATTGAATGTCCATCCTTGCTTCTCTTTATGCAATCCGGGGCTTTCTCAGAGTGGAGGTGCATTTACTTCATTGTGTTTGAGTTCAAGCTTGTTTACTGATGTTCTTTTGAAGTCCTACGTAGTGTCCTAGCTACTGTTGATACCAAAAAGAACAGAATACAGATTCTTCCTTTGAGGAGTTCAAAACATAATGAAGGTATAGAAAATAAGTCATCTTAATCCACTGTGTTATGTGCCCTAGTAGAAATATATACAAAATACTAAAGGAACTCAGATAATGGGGTAATTGATTCTGCCAGGGAAATACAAGGGAAGAGAGGAGGCCAGAGAGAGGAAGTAATATTTGAGCTGTACCTTGAAGAATAGATAAGATTCTTTATTTAAAAAGGAAAAAGAGAGAGAGAGTACTGCAAGTAGAAGGACTGTCTTAAGAATTATGTTTCAATTACCTTTATATGCAGCGATCCAAGTAACCGGGCAAACAGTTGTTATGGCCTTTTTTAAGTTTGCCTCCACTAACTATACCCTGAATCATTTTATAGAGAAAGCCAATGCTTGATTTTCATAACTGCTATTTGGGTAACTTTATTGATCTTATTTGGATTGTATGGGAGGGTATACCAGTTCAGAAGCCCAACCTCAAACAAGTTTAACCATCTAGAATGAGCCACAGAACAAAAAATAGTGGGGGGGAAAAAACTTACAGAAAGCCTCTGCAAGGGAAAGAACTATCACAGATTTCATAGGCTTAATTTTATTTTTTTAAATTTTATTATTTTTAAAACATATATTTTTTTAAGATTTTATTTATTTATTTGAGAGAGAGCAAGCATAAGAGGGGGTAGGGTCAGAGGGAGAAGCAGACTTCCCGCTGAGCAGGGAGCCCAATGTGGGACTCGATCCCGGGACTCCAGGATCATGACCTGAGCCGAAGGCAGTTGCTTAACCAACTGAGCCACCCAGGCGCCCCATAGGCTTAATTTTAAATTTATTTTTAATTCCAGAAGATATGCTATCAAATTACCAATATGTAAGAATTTAGAGTAAGAGACAAAACTTGAGATTTTTGGCTGAGTATGGCACACACATTTTAACCCATGCTTCCTCTTAAAACCCCAATAAATGGACAATAATGTGATTTTTTTTTTAAGTTGTGAATCCATAGTGGCAAGGAAAGCAATAGAGAAGATGACAATATAGCAGATGGATGAGAGCTAAAATCAGCAGACTGAAGGATGTTGAATCCTAGGGTGGTTAAGGGATGAAGCTCAGCAGCAAAACAGGGTGGACACATGGAAACTTGAGGCATCTTTGACACAGGGAGAGCGAGCAGGACTGAAAAGCAGAAGGATTATGATCAGAAAGGCTGTTTAAAAAATCAACCCCCCTCCCCCATCCCAGGCCTCCTCCTTCAGCCTACATGGTCAGGTACCCATTGCTCCCTTCCCCTGAATAAAGGCAGGTGGATTTTCTGGAGAGGTGGAATCAGTGAGAGTCTGAGTTTAGGACACAAGGCATGGAAATTTCAGAGGTGGAAGGTATGAATGTGTATGTGGGAGAAGGATCAGAGGACTGCTGATTTTTTTTTTTTTAAGATTTATTTATTTAGATAGAGGGAGTGAGCAGGAGGGAGGGGCAGAGGGAGAGGGAGAGAGGGAATCTCAAGCAGAGTCCCGGCTGAGCGTGGAGCCCAGACGTAGGGCTTGATCTCACGACCTTGAGATCATGACCAAGCCAAAATCAAGAGTCTGATGCTTAACGGACTGAGCCACGCAGGAGCCCCCTGCTGAATTTTTTTTTTAAAGCCTTGTAGAATTGTTTAACAACATAAATAACTTTGTGAAGAAACACTTAAAAAGGGAAATCTCTCTCTTCACTGGAGGACTTGATGATTAAGAGATTCTCTTAGTACATATGAATATTATGCACCCAAATATTTTTATTCAGGTATTACTTCAGTAGTCTGGAGAGATGGGAAGGATGTGTAGGATAAAAAGAAGATGTATGAAGAAAAAGTTTTTTCTCTTTACCATTTTATTGACTAGATTTTTCTTCACTAACTATCAAAATAATGAAAATTTAATTTATTAGAAAAACCATCCTGATTCCAAATGTCAGAAGTGCTAGAATAGAACTAGCAATTTAAAAAGTTTCAGCTTATCTCTAGCTCATCCTCCTGCAAAGAACTCAGTGATTTATGCTCAGTTTTTTGTCAAATGTAAATAAGATTTGCATCTTATTCAGTCAAACACATAACAACATTGATTTAGCGCCCCACAGTGAGCTGAGCAGGGAGCGAAATCCTTCTCAGCAAACGATGACATCTTATCTCAGTGCCTCTGAGGCCTCATGGAAAGCATTCTTTTATTACCGAGGTTTTCCTTAGTCCCAAGATGAACTTGACATATTGAGCATATGACTAAAAATAACCTGATATTTTTGTTAATCCAAAATTTTTACTTCCAAGTGAGTATTGGTCTTTCCAAAGTATTCACCCTGGAAAATTAGATGCTAAATAGTACTTCTTTTTCCTTTGAATTTGCTTCAGAACTGGAAGCAAGGTGTTCATTCCTGTCCTGAGACTAGACCAAGATCGTTTGGCATCAGTAAGTTGCTGGCAGCTGCCTTGTGGTGAGCATCGTAGCATAATGTATAAACTTGTCCACTCACTATGTTGTTACCCCTGAAACTGATGTGACTGATGGACAATTCTAGCAGCTGCAGACGTTTTTCTCTGGGAGACTGTTTCCAAAGAGATTATGCACTGGACGTAGAGATGTTAATAGATCAGATAGCTCATGGCTGAACACTCCCACCACTTACACCGTCCTGGTCAGATGTATTTTGACTTAATGCTTTTATTCTTTCTTGGTGTGTGGAGCTGCATCCATGGCAGCTTCATTTATCTTAATTTGTCAACTCCTACAAGGTCATTATTCTGTAAACTTAGTATAGTATCATAATCAGTTAGGTAATTGAGATACCTTTTTGTTGTTGTAGATGATGAATTTAATAGTGGAGATAATGCCCGTGCACTCGGGGCCTGCTGGAGTGTGCACAGAGCGTAAAGCAAATGCAACACAGCACATGCTGAGACTGTGGACAAGAGCATAGTTAGTCCTGAGCATTACAGCAGTGGTGAGTGTGGTAAGAAGGCAGGTGAGTTGAAGAAGGATTCATAAATTATGGGATGTGGGCCTTTCAGATCCTTTAGTCAAATTCCCTAATTTCATAGAGGAGTAATGAAGGCCCAGGGAGGTCCATTTCCTAATACAAATGGAAGAGCAGGACTCCGGTTCAGGATTCACGGCTTAATGGTTGCAGCCTTCCTCCCTTTTCCGGGCTTCTAGCTACCTTTGATGTATATAGTTTGCCTTCAGTCCTTTCTAGCCTAAAATCTCATTCCTCTTGTTTTTTCCCTGTCTTTGCCAAGACTGTGCTAAAAATTTCCCCTCACATTTCTTTCCTCTCAAGTTGAAGTTCTTTTATATAAGAGGGGAAGGTTCTGAAAGCCTCTGATCTAAGCTGGCATAAAATTGCTGTGGGTGAGGTGAAAAAGCTAAGAGGAATTTGCCTTCAAACTTTTAACAGCTGAAACTGCTGTCAGTGAAATTTCTAGCAATTCGTTTTCTTTCTTTTTTTTTTTTTTTGAAAAGTCTCCTTAGACCACTGATAAATAGGACTGTGTTAAGGTAAGTAATCAGCTCCTTTCTCCTGTCCTGTCAAGAGATTCCTTATACTCCTTGGAACATGGCTCTTTACTGTCTGATTAGAGTAACACATGGAGAAGACAACTGGACAAAGCTGAACAAACAATTAATTCCCCTTCTGGGCCTGCACCGAGGCTTGGAAGAAAAGGAACGGTCCAGAAGGCAAGAAGAGGGCAACAAGAAAGAGGAGATGGAGTAGTGAAAGGCAGAAAGTTTGTAGGAATTGTGAGATCTGGGTTAGAGGAGTGTTAATAGCTGCTTCTTGGAGCAGTAATTCCGGAAGTGGCAGATGTGGGCAAAGGAGATTTTGAAAAGTTTTTTGTGTGTCATTAGATACAGTTAATTCCTTTTTTGCCTCTCCAAAGGCTGAAGTATAGGCTTACCGCTTTTCATGTCTCTGTGGAATTGGATGTTGTTTGATTGAGTGCATACTATGCCAAGGTGGGCCTCAAAGTTGGAGCAAGCCTCCCAGTTTCGTTTGGAAACTACAGCTATCTGTTTTGATGCCCTCCTCTTTCCCGCAGTGCCGAGCCCAGTTTTTCACGATCTGCATTCATCGGACAACTGGCTGTATGGCAAGAACCAATAGAATGAGATGGGATATAAATTTAATTGAGGCTTATAAACAGCTGAGAAGAGGAAAGGGTGACCTACATGCTAAATGTTTTTACTCTTCTCTGGTTTTGAAATATTATAAAGATTAACTATAGCAAATGAAATCTATTGACTTACTGGCCGGTTAACAAATCTAGTCCCTGACCTATGAGATTAAATTTTCCAATAGCACTTTCAAGACACTGTCATTACTACCTTATACCATAATATGGGTGAAGACAGGTCCTTAATGCACTTATTATACAACTTTAGTAAGTATCTGAGGCGGCATTGGAGATATATAAAGGACACTTTTCACTCTTCTTGGCACCCCTTTTCCCACCATGACTCAAACCCTCCATTATCTCCTGGTCTGGAGTGTGACACTAGTTAGATGACTGTTTGTTTCACTGCACACTCTTTTTTCAATCACAATAAAAACAGAAGTGGCAGGATATTAGAGACAAAATGGATCATGCTAAAAAAATTAGTTTAACTTCTCATTTATCAATGTAATTGAAAGTTACTAGCAGGCTGTGTGGTGCCAGTGTTTCTCTATCAGGGAATGAGTAATCTGTTTATGCAGCATAATTCATCCTTCTGAGCTTCTAATGAGGATTGCTTAATTCAGGTTTTAATCATACCTGACAAATCATCTTTGAAGTTGGCATTGGGCTTGTGCCGTTTCCCTGCTAGGTTGACATACCTTAGCTTCGTCTCCCTCTCTGCATGTTCCTATTAGGCTTCACTTACTATAACAACAAAAAAAGAGTACTGGTTTCCCTCAACACCAAAATGCCAAAAGTTTCTGGTCCTTTTTTTTGTTTTTTGAATACTCAATGCCATCAGTAGCAGCTGTTTTTATTTATCATTTTTTAATATTGGAAATATTTTTATTGACATATAATTGTCATATTATATGAGTTTCAGGTGTACAACATAGTGATTTGACCTTCATATACATTATAAAATGATCACATTGTCTGTATTCCATGTGCTGTACATCCTGATGGTTTATTTTATAACTGGAAGTTTGTACCTTTTGATCCCCTTCACCCATTTTACCTTCCCCACAAACCTCCTCTCCCCGGCAGCCATCAGTCTGTTCTCTGTATCTGTGAGTCTGGTTTTGTTTTACTGTGTTTATTCATTTGTTTTGCTTTTTAGATTCTACATGTAAGTGAAATTATATGGTAGTTAGTTGTCTTTCTGTGTCTGACATATCACTTAGCATTATACCCACTAGGTCCATCATATTGTTGCAGATGTTAGAATTTCATTCTTTTTCATGGCTGAGTAATAATTCCATTATATATATTTATACCACATCTTTTTTTATCTATTCATCTATCAATGCCTGGGGTGGAGTCATGTTGCTGCCTCTCCTACCTGTCTTGGTATGGTTTTTTTATCTTTTTTTGTGGAGCAGGTGTTCAGGTAGTCCTCAGGTTCTTTTTAGAAGGAATTGTTCCATATGTAGCTGTATATTTGTTATGTCTGTTGGAAGAGGTGAATTCAGGATCTTCCTAAAACCTTCATTTTGACCTGCCTTCTGATATTGGAAATTTTGAAGAAGAAATAAGCCATTATTTATTTTTTTTACAAACAAATTTATCCTGTTTTACAAAGTATATGTGCTCCTTGAGCAGGTTTATGTTCCAGATCTTGCTCTTATTCAGTAATACACTCCACTCAGACCAGATCCATCTGCTGAGTAGTGGGGGAGGATGCACCAGGTCAGATGCAAGTAGGAGCCCCAGAGCCTACAAGCTGACATCTCATTTGAAAAACAAAACCAGTCTTTTGCCATGAGAGAGAGTATACAATAATGGGAGATTCATAACACAAAGAGAAATGGTGGTTTAATGTATGAATTGTAATATTGCAATAATGAATGTCAGGACCTGTAATCTTCATCCACTGATATGTGATATGAGAAAGATTTTAATCAGTTAGCTCCTTGCCCCAGAATGGGATTATGAACTCTAAAAAGAGCAAAGTATATTTTCACTTCAGTTTCTCTCTAAAGACAACTTTATGATTCCATGCAGCTCTTCAGTATCCAAATCCCTTTAACACATATTATTTAACTTTTTCTTCACAATAACCTTTTGAAGTAGATAATATACATAACAACATCCCATTTTATAGCTAAACAAACAGATTCAGAGAGGGTAATTTATTTGTCCAAGGCCACATAGTTGGAAGTAATGGAATGTGACCTCAAGCTCAGATATGTCAGCTCCAACACTTGTGTCCTTTCCACTGCTGCATGGCATCCTCTTCACATTAGGGGAGACCAGCCTCTTGACAGAATTCATGCTGTCCCTAATATGATCTTCACCATGGTCTGAGAAATAAGACTGTTTATTTAGGCCATCTGTAATTTTTTGGAAGGTTGTGTAAACAAGAATCCCTAAGGCTTTATTTGTAATTTTAAAGCCATTTGCTGTTTATCAAGCCCATCTTTCATTATAGACTGTATCAAGTGCAGACACTTTTGACTTAGGGGATCCTAAGTCCTAACCGTGGGTACCGGACACATTGCTCTAAAATTAGATGTTGATTCTAAGTATTATGGCAAATCCCCATCTCATTCTTTTGCTGTAGCTCACAGAAATAGTTAGCTGGGCTGAACCTAAGAGAGACACAGAATAACAGTTATTTAATGCAAAATAAACTGAGGACCAGTGAGCTAGAGCGTTTTCTCTAAGGACAATAACTAATAACTACCAGAGTCTTTCTTTAGGTCATCTGAGTCAATAATCATTCCTCTGTGAAGGCATTTAAATTATTTACCAAAGTTTTACTCTAGGCATTACTGAGGGTGGTTTGGAGCCAGAAGCTCTTCTGGATGGACTTGCTCCCTAAGCATTGGAGGTTGAAAATTGGAGCTAGTTGGGAATTAAGCCAGGTTACAGCCTCATCTTCGGCATCTGGCATGGCCTTACCTATTAAATAGTATCACCTGGAAAAACTTTGTTTTGTTTCATTTAGGAAAAGTTTCCTTCATTTTTATCAAAGTGATAGGTTGGGTCTTGAAAACTTGGCTCCCAGCCTATCATTGCTGGACACAGGAGAAAATTCACAGGCCATGATATGCAGGTGAATAGCATATGCAGGAGGTAGGCTAGGCAAACCAAAGGCGGACAGTCTCAAAGTTTGGAGCAAAAGCCCCAGAGGTAAGCTGACTTTTCCTGATAATATCCTTCATATTCATGAGTTGGGGAGAAGGCTGAAACAGGGAGGAGATTGTGAAGTGTTGAAATCAGAAGGGATTTAAAACTGCACATTTTTAAGAATTAAGAGAGCAGGCTGATCACATGATCTTATCTACCTTATCTGTTCCAAACCCAGTGAAATTATAGACTGATCTTTTAACCAATAAATGTTTTGGAAAAGAACCCATTCTGAAGAATTTCTGGGGGAGTAAAAGCAGATGGGATCTGATTGGCAGAAAAAACAGAGTAGGAAGAAATTCGCTCCATACAGGCACAGAGTTGCCAGAAAGGAAATTTTGGAGAAACTTCAAGCTTAGAGTTAGTGTACAGATCAAAAATGGGCAATGATGCTATCATTAGGTTAATTTCTTAGCGTGTACCTGATGTAACGTCTGTCCCCTCAATTCTCCATGCCTCCCTTATATGGAGCTTCTGGCTTTAGAATATGCTCTAGGATGAGGTGTTGAGAATGCCTCACCAGTTAATAGGTTTCATGTAGACATAGTTCTTATATTAGAGGATGAACAGAGAAGCAGGGTACACCCTGAGGTGACGACCTTTACAATAGACAAGTAAGGAAAAAAAAAGGCAACTCCCTTTAGAAGTAAAATGCAGCAGTTTTTTTTACTTCTTTAGAACTTTCCTTACTTTGGTAAACTTAGGAGTCGTTAGCTTGCCTGTTTCCATCCAACCATGCACATAAGGGGAGTTTATCAAGAGCCTCAACCCACCCATTTATAAAGAACTTATAATTAGACCCTTCTACCCACCCTCCCCCCCCCCACCATGGAGTACAGGAAAAGAAATGTCAGAACCACAGAACTCAAGTTGAGTCCTTACATTAATGAATCTAGATCTTCACTTATATATAGGAATAGAAAATGATAATCCATCAAACACTTGAGATAAATTTAACAGTACAGACAGGAGGAGGACCATATGAATAAATAGGACCACCTCAAGTAAAAACAGAGATAATTTGGGAAATAGATTATAACTTCACATAAACTTATTTTTTTAGTAATTGCAGAAATTAGGGATACTTCTAAATTCATAAACAAGACCAAGAAACTATGAAAAACAAGCAATGAGAAACCAAAAGCAATTTCTGTTAATCAAACAAATAATAGTATATGCAACAAAAACAATTAAGAAAAAGGCTAAAATTTTGGATAGCTATTGCTGAAGAACAAGTTATTGATCTGAAAGTTAAATTTGAAATGTAAAGCAAGACCAGAAAGAAGGCAGTAAATAATAATTTACTAAAACGATAAATGATCTCTTAACAGACTTATCTAGTCAAACTGTAATTAAGTGTGAAGGTGAATATTCATTTTTGCAGAGGCAAGACTTCATTACTCACATATGCTCTATGGAATAAAAAGGTAATTTGGAGACATGGTCCTACAACATGAAAAAGGAATGGAAGGAAGAAGGTGTGCATTACAAAGGAAAAAAACCCCAAAACAATAGAGATTAAGTATCATCCGTAAAAAGTGAAAGACGGTAGAAATAAAATGAAAAGAACTCTTCTACTAAATATTATTATCTCAAAGATTTAAGTGTCAAAGTTTTAATAATACAGTACTGTATTTACTTCTCTGCATGTAAAAATGCAACAATAAATGCAAGCACTTCACTATCAAAATGATAGTGATAAAACTATGATAAAATTATGGTATTAATGACAGAAGCAAATTGTTATTAAAAATAAAATATAATCTACTTACATTCTTTTTGCAGAAGATACACCCAAACAAAATGGAAGATTTATATAAATACAGGGGGTTGGAACAAAAATATATCTAGTCCACAGTAACAGAAATAAAACTAATATCAATATTTAAAATATAGATTTCAGTTCTAATGTATTACATGAGAAAGAAATATTTTATATTGAGAAAAAATAATGAATCAGAAAGTTTTTAATCTTTATTAGCCTTTATGTTCTTGTCATCATTATATCAAGGGATGTAAAGCAAAATCTAGTCAGAGAAATAAACAAATCCATGACCTAAATGGGAGACTGTAATATCACTGTCTTAGAAACTTAGGCATGAGGGGAATAATAAGGTAATAGTTTGTAGAAACAGTTTGAAAAACATAATTCTTGCTTTCTTTATAATAGGCATGTTATGTATAACTTTGTACTGATAAACAGAAGGTACACATTCTTTTTAAATACCCAAGAAACATTTATAAAAATTGAGCATGTTATTACGCTACAAAGCTAATCTCTACTAATTCTACATAGGATAAATTATATAAAATGAATTTTCTAACATAAGCCATAAAAATAGAAATTAAGCAGAAGACTATATTCAAATAAAGGCATTATTTCATATTCAAAATAAATTTTGGAAGTTTCTTGAAAATTATTTAAAGTGCATTTATCTAAATGGATTAAAGAGAATGCTGAAATATATTGTTACAAACTTTTCAGAAAATAACAAGGATAGAATCACATGTAAAAACCTAGCTAACACAGGGTGCTTGAATGGCTCAGTCGGTTAAGTGTCTGCCTTCAGCTCAGGTCATGATCCCAGGGTCCTGGCATTGAGCCCCAGGGTAGGTCGGGCTCCCTGCTCAGCGGGGAGCCTGCTTCTCTCTCTCCCTCTGTCCCCCACCACCCCCCACCTCAGCTTGTGCTCTTTCTCTAACAAATAAGTAAAATCTTAAAAAAAGGGAGATCAGTCAGGTAGAAAATGAAAGCATGAATAAATAACATTAGGTATAAGAAATATGGTACAAATACAGTAGATTTAAAACTTAGAATACTGTTTGTAACTTTTGCCAGAAAATTTGGAGATTGAGTCATGAAATAAAAAATACAGATGTTTTATAAAATATTATATCCTAAATTCAAGGAGAGGCAGAATACCCAAGCAAAAAAGAAAACTGAAAGTCATAAAAAATCTCAACTTTAAAAAGGCATCAGGCCCAAGAATTTTACAGTATTTTTACCAGATCTTGAAATATATTATTTAAAATGCTTCTGAGCATTAAATAAATAGAAAACTTCTATATTATTCTGGATGATGCAGTAACAAATACTCCAGCAACATCAGTGGTTTCACATAGAAAAGTTTACTTGACAATTAAATCTGATGAGGGCATATGTGGTACTTTCAGGCAGTCCTTCTTCAGTGTCAGATTAGTTGTCAGGGCTGCTCATATTTTGTGCCTCAAGTATTTTAATTCTCTGCTTCCATGTTCACTGAAACGTAGGGGAAGGGAAAACATGGTGAACTGGAGGGGAGAAAATGCCTTTCAAAGCGTCTCTGCTTATTCTGAGACTAGTTCATGTCTAAATCCAAACTGTATAGTTCACATATGCAAAAAAAAAATAAGATGCAATAAACTGGAAGAAAGAAAAATTTAGACCAATCTCCCTTTTTAACAGAGATGCAACTTCTCTAAGCAAAATCTTGACTGATCAAATTCAATCCTGTAACAGAATTTATCACAGGAATGGGACAGTTTTTTAGACTCAACTAATTATATATTGGGATAAATAAGATAAGCAGGGTGACACAGATTCAAATGGAGAAAAATGTGTTTTCCTATACAGTAGAAATTAAAAGTATATTGGGAAAAATGTCACACACACACACACACACACACACACACACACACCTCTGAATGGAAAAGCTATGAAACTTTAAGACTTTACAGTAAGATTAAATGAGTTCTTAATAAATGGTGAGATGGTCCATGTTTCTGAATCTGAAGACTTTGTTTTGTTAAAATATCCATATATTGTATCTATAAAACATTTGCACTTTACATTAGAATTCTAATGGATTTTATAATGGATTTAATAGAAAGTGACAAACTTATTCGAAGCTTATCTGGAAGAGTGAATATACAGGAAGAGACAGCAACTTTTGGGGAAAAAATGAGGGGGGAACTTTTGATGCTGGATGTTAAAGCCAAAATTAATTAAAACACAATGCTGATAGGGCTTGAATAAACATGTAATTTAAGAAGTAGGGTATTAATTCCAGACCATACATGAATTTAAATAAAAAGGATGTATTACAGATCAGTGGAAAAAGTGTAGCCTATGCGGTTTATCTGATGATGCATTTGTTTAGCAATGTAGGTAAAGCTAGAGTCTCTTTGCTTACCATATAAAAAATAATTCTAGAGATATTAAACAATAAACACAATTATGAGAGTGATAGAAAAGTACCAAAGAACACTTTCATATATTTTTTAACAAGAAAGACCTTCTTAAAAAAGACATAAAACTCAAAAGCTATAGAGGAAAGGTTTTACAAATGTGACCATATAAAACTAGTGACCAAAAAAAACCAAAAAAAAAACCACCCAAAACCCACCAAAAGCCCATTTCTAGTGTTAAAAAAAAAAAAAAATTCAGGGCATCTGGGTGGTTCAGTCGTTAAGTGTCTGCCTTTGCCTCAGGTCATGGTCCCAGGGTCCTGGCATCGAGCCCCACATCGGGCTCCCTGATTGGCAGGAAGCCTGCGTCTCCCTCGCCCACTACCCCTGCTTGTGTTTCCTCTCTTGCTGCGTCTCTCTCTGTCAAATAAATAAAATCTTAAAAATAAAAAAAATCTATAAACAAAGTCAAAAGGCAATTGAAAAATCTAGGCCAAATTTCTGTAAACATTTAGCAAAGGATTAATAAGCATAATATATGAGAAACACCTTTAAATTAATGAGAAAGAAAACCAATAGAAAAATTGGAAAAGGATATGAACAGCAGTTTAGACAAGAAGAAATAGAATGGCCCAAATTATTTTTTTAACTTTTTTGAAATTTTATTTTGTTAATCACCATACATTACATCATTAGTTTTTGATGTAGTGTTCCATGATTCATTGTTTGCATATAACAGCCAGTGCTCCATTCAGTACATGCCTTCTGTAATACCCTTCACCAGGCTAACCCATCCCCCCACCCCCCTCCCCTCTTGAACCCTCAGTCTGTTTCTCAGAGTCCATAGTCTCTCATGGTTCATCTCCCCCTCCAATTTCCCCCCCTTCATTTTTCCCTTCCTGCTATCTTCTTCTTCTTCTTCTTTTTTTTTTTTTTTTAACATATAATGTATTATTTGTTTCAGAGGTACAGGTCAGTGATTCAACAGTCGTACACAATTAACAGCGCTCACCGTAGCACATACCCTCCCCAATGTCTATCACCCAGCCACCCTGTCACTCCCAACCCCCACCACTCCAGCAACCCTCAGTTTGTTTCCTGAGATTAAGAATTCCTCATATCAGTGAGATCATATGATACATCTTTCTCTGATTGACTTATTTTGCTCAGCCATAATACCCTTCAGTTCCATCCACATCATTGCAAATGGCAAGATTTCATTCCTTTTCATGGCTGCATAATATTCCAATGTATATATATACCACATCTTCTTTATCCATTCATCAGTCAATGGACATCTTGGCTCTTTCCATAGTTTGGCTATTGCAGACATTGCTGCTATAAACATCGGGGTGCATGTACCCCTTCGGATCCCTACTTTTGTATCTTTGGGGTAAATACCCAGTAGTGCAATTGTTGGGTCATAGGGTAGCTCTATTTTCAACTTTTTGAGGAACCTCCATGCTGTTTTCCAGAGTGGCTGCACCAGCTTGCATTCCCACCAATAGTGTAGGAGGGTTCCCCTTTCTCCGCATCCCCACCAACATCTGTTGTTTCCTGACTTGTTAATTTTAGCCATTCTGACTGGTGTGAGGTAGTATCTCATTGAGGTTTTGATTTGGATTTCCCTGATGCTGAGCAATGTTGAGCCCTTTTTCATGTGTCTGTTGGCCCTTTGGATGTCTTCTTTGGAAAAGTGTCTGTTCATGTCTTCTGCCCATTTCTTGATTGGATCATTTGTTCTTTGGGTGTTGAGTTTGATAAGTTCTTTATAGATTTTGGATACTAGCACTCTATCTGATATGTCATTTGCAAATATCTTCTCCCATTCTGTTGGTTGTCTTTTGGTTTTTTGACTGTTTCCTTTGCTGTGCAAAAGCTTTTTATCTTGATGAAGTCCCAATAGTTCATTTTTGCTGTTGCTTCCCTTGTCTTTGGTGATGTCTCTAGGAAGAATTTGCTGTGGCTGAGGTTGAAAAGGTTGCTGCCTGTGTTCTCCTCAAGGATTTTGATGGATTCCTGTCTCACATTTAGGTCTTTCATTCATTTTGAGTCTGTTTTTGTGTGTGGTGTAAGGAAATGATCCAGTTTCATTTTTCTGCATGTGGAGGTCCAATTTTCCCAACCCGACTTGTTGAAGAGACTGTCTCCATTGGACATTACTTCTTGCTTTGTCAAAGATTAGTTGACCGTAGAGTTGAGGGTCCATTTCTGGGCTCTCTCTTCTGTTCCATTGATCTGTATGTCTGTTTTTGTGCCAGTACCATAATACTTGATGATGACAGCTGTGTAATAGAGCTTGAAGTCCGGAATTGTGATGCCACCAGCTTTGTGCTTTTCTTTTTCAACATTGCTCTGGCTGTTTGGGGTCTTTTCTGGTTCCATACAAATTTTAGGATTATTTGTTCCATTTCTTTGAAAAAAGTGGTTGGTATTTTGATAGGGATTGCATTAAATGTGTAGATTACTCTAGGTAGCATTGACATCTTCACAATATTTGTTCTTCCAGTCCATGAGCATGGAACGTTTTTCCATTTCTTTGTGTCTTCCTCAATTTCTTTCATGAGTATTTTATAGTTTTCTGAGTACAGATCCTTTGTCTCTTTGGTTAAATTTATTCCTAGGTATCTTATGGTTTTGGGTGCAATTGCAAATGGGATCGACTGCTTCATTTCTCTTTCTTCTCTCTTGTTGGTGTATAGGAATGCCACTGATTTCTGTGCATTCATTTTATATCCTGCCACTTTACTGAATTCCTGTATGAGTTCTAGCAGTTTTGGGGTGGAGTCTTTTGGGTTTTCCACATAACATATCATATCATCTCCAAAGAGTGAGAGTTTGACTTCTTCTTTGCTGATTCAGATGCCTTTTATTTCTTTTTGTTGTCTGATTAATGTGGCTACGATTTCTAATACTATGTTGAATAGCAGTGGTGATAGTGGACATCCCTGCCGTGTTCCTGAACTTATGGGGAAAGCTCTCAGTTTTTCCCCATTGAGAATGATATTTGCTGTGAGTTTCTCATAGATGGCTTTTATGATATCGAGGTACGTACCCTCTATCCCTATACTTTGAAGAGTTTTGATCAAGAAAGGATGCTGTACTTTGTCAAGTGCTTTTTCTGCATCTATTGAGAGGATCGTATGGTTCTTGTTCTTTCTTTTATTAATGTATTGTATCACATTGATTGATTTGTAGATGTTGAACCAACCTTGCAGCCCAGGGATAAATCCCACTTGGTCATGGTGAATAATCCTTTTAATGTACTGTTGGATCCTATTGGCTAGTATTTTGGTGAGAATTTTTGTATCCATGTTCATCGAGGATATTGGTCTGTATTTCTCCTCTTTGATGGCGTCTTTGTCTGGTTTTGGGATCAAGGTAATGGTGGCCTCATAAAAGGAGTTTGGACGTTTTCCTTCCATTTCTAATTTTTGGAACAATTTCAGAAGAATAAGTATTAATCTTCTTTAAATTTTTGGTAGAATTCCCCTGGGAAGCCATCTGGCCCTGGGCTTTTCTTTGTTGGGAGATTTTTGATGACTACTTCAATTTCCATAGTGGTTATAGGTCTGTTCAGGTTTTCTATTTCTTCCTGGTTCAGTTTTGGTAGTTGATACATCTCTAGGAATGCATCCATTTCTTCCAGATTATCTAATTTGCTGGCATATAGTTGCTCATAATATGTTCTTATAATTGTTTGTATTTCTTTGGTGTTGGTTGTGATCTCTCCTCTTTCATTCATGATTTTATTTATTTGGGTCATTTCTCTTTTCTTTTTGATAAGTCTGGCCAGGGGTTTATCAATCTTATTAATTCTTTCAAAGAACCAGCTCCTAGTTTCGTTGATCTGTTCTACTGTTCTCTTGGTTTCTATTTCATTGATTTCTGCTCTGATCTTTATAATTTCTCTTCTCCTGCTGGGTTTAGGCTTTATTTGCTGTTCTTTCTCCAGCTCCTTTAGGTGTGGGGTTAGGTTGTGTATTTGAGAACTTTCTTGTTTCTTGAGAAAGGTTTGTATTGGTATATATTTTCCTCTTAGGACTGCCTTTGCATCCCAAAGATTTTGAACAGTTGTGTTTTCATTTTCATTTGTTTCCATGAATTTTTTAAATTCTTCTTTAATTTTCTGGTTGACCCATTCATTCTTTAGTAGGATGCTCTTTAGCCTTCGTGTATTTGAGTTCTTTCCGACCTTCCTCTTGGTATTGAGTTCTAGTTTCAAAGCATTGTGGTCTGAACATATGCAGGGAATGATCCCAGTCTTTTGGTACTGGTTGAGACCTGATTTTTGACCTAGGATGTGATCTATTCTGGATAATGTTCCATGGGCACTAGAGAAGGATGTATGTTCTGTTGCTTTGGGATGGAATGTTCTGAATATATCTGTGAAATCATTTGGTCCACTGTGTCATTTAATGTCTTGTTGATCCTTGTTGATCTTTTGATTGGATGATCTGTCCCTTTCAGTGAGGGGGGTGTTAAAGTCCCCCACTATTATTGTATTTTTGTTGATATGTTTCTTTGCTTTTGTTATTAATTGGCTTATATAATTGGCTGCTCCCATGTTAGGGGCCTAGATATTTACAATGTTAGATCTTCTTGTTGGATAGACCCTTTAAGTATGATATAGTGTCCTTCCTCCTCTCTTATAGTCTTTGGTTTAAAATCTAATTTGTCTGATATAAGGTTTGCCACCCCCAGCTTTGTTTTGGTGTCCATTAGCATGGTAAATGGTTTTCCACCCCCTCACTTTCTTTTTTTTTTTTTTTTAAGATTTTTATTTATTTGCGAGAGAGAGAATGAGAGACAGAGAGCATGAGAGGGAGGAGGGTCAGAGGGAGAAGCAGACCCCCCGCCGAGCAGGGAGCCTGACGCAGGACTCGATCCCGGGACTCCAGGATCATGACCTGAGCCGAAGGCAGTCGCCCAACCAACTGAGCCACTCAGGCGCCCAACCCCCTCACTTTCAATCTAGGGGTGTCTATGGGTCTAAAATGAGTCTCTTGCAGACAGCATATTGATGGGTCTTGTTTTTTTATCCAATCTGATAGCCAGTGTCTTTTGATTGGGGGATTTAGCCCATTTACATTCAGGATAATTATTGAAAGATATGAATTTAGTGCCACTGTATTGCCTGTAAGGTGACTGTTACTGTATATTGTCTGTGTTCCTTTCTGGTCTATGTTACTTTTAGTCTCTCTCTTTGCATAGAGGACCCCTTTCAATATTTCTTGTCGGGCTGATTTTGTGTTTGCAAATTCCTTTAGTTTTTGTTTGTCCTGGAATCTTTTTATGTCTCCTATTTTCAATGACAGCCTAGCTGGATATAGTATTCTTGGCTGCATATTTTTCTCATTTAGTGCTCTGAATATATCATGCCAGTCCTTTCTGGCCTGCCAGGTCTCTGTGGATAGGTCTGTTGCCAATCTAATGTTTCTACCATTGTAGGTTACAGATCTCTTCTCCCGAGCTGCTTTCAGGATTTTCTCTTTGTCTCTGAGACTCGTAAGTTTTACTATTAGATGTCGGGGTGTTGACTTATTTTTACTGATTTTGAGAGTGGTTCTCTGTGCCTCTTGGGTTTTGATGCCTGTTTCCTTCCCCAAATTAGGGAAGTTCTCTGCTATAGTTTGCTCCAGTATACCTTCTGCCCCTCTCTCTCTTTCTTCTTCTGGGATCCCAATTATTCTAATATTGTTTTGTCTTATGGTATCACTTATCTCTCAAATTCTGCCCTTGTGATCCAGTAGTTGTTTATCTCTCTTTTTCTTAGCTTCTTTATTTTCCATCATTTGGTCTTCTATATCACTGATTTTCTCTTCTGCCTCATTTATCCTAGCAGTTAGAGCCTCCATTTTTTATTGCACCTCATTAATAGCCTTTTTGATTTTGACTTGGTTAGATTTTAGTTCTTTTATTTCTCTAGAAAGGGTTTCTCTGATATCTTTCATGCTCTTTTCAAGCTCAGCTAGTACCTTTAAAATAGTCATTCTGAACTCTAGTTTGGGCATCTTTCTAATGTCCATATTGATTAGGTCCCTAGCAGTTGGTATTGCCTCTTGTTCTTTTTTTTTAGGTGATTTTTTTCGGTCTTATCATTTTGTCCAGGGGAAAATAGATGAATGAGAGAACAAAATGCTAACAGGGTAACAGGGCCCGACTGTGCCCCCGAGCTGAGAGCCCAGAAAAATATACACTAAACAAATCAGAAGAGACCTGAAACTGGGGGAAAAGAAAGGAAAGAAAGAAAAAAGAAAAAGATAAACAAAAAACAACAACAAGAATAAAAAAACCCAGAATATGATCAAATATGATCAAGCTGGTGCCTAGATCAGTGCCACACACTAGATTTTGGACATATTTTGGTCTGTTAGAAGAATGTGCTTCCTAAAATTTTAAAGAAAGAAAAATATATATGTACAAAAATAAGGGTAAATATGATGAAGGTATGGAATATGACTGTAAAGATGAAAATTATAAAAGATTTTATAAAAGGAATTGGTAAGATAAGAAGTTTGTTGAAAAAAGAAAGAAGAGGATTTAAAAAAAAAAGGAAAAGGAGAGAATGTGATCAGGCAGAACAAAGCCATACACTAGAGATTTAGAGTGTATTTTGGTCTGTTAGAAGAAAGTGTATCCCAAAATTTTAAAGAGAGAACAACTTATTTTTATATACCAAAAATAATGTTAACTACTATGAAGGGATAGAATATGACTCTAAAAATGAAAAATAAAAAAGATTTTTTTTTTAAAGGGATTGATGTTGGTTGAAAAAGGGAAAAAGAAAAATTCAAAAAAAAAAAAAGAAAAAAAGAAAATTAAAAAAGATTAACTCTGAATGACTAATGAATCATGGGAAAAAAGCCATGAATTCTATGTGCAGTATTCCCCTAGTGCTGGAGTTCTGCCATTCTCATTGATCAGTAAACTTGGTCTTGGCTGGCTGTTCCTGCTGATCTTCTGGGGGAGGGGCCTGTTGCTGTGGTTCCCAAATGTCTTTGCCAGTGGCGGAATTGCCCCTCCCTTGCCTGGTCCAGGCTAAGTAATCTGCTTGGGTTTGCTCTCGGGAGCTTTTGTTCCCTGCAAGCTCTCCGTACAGCTTTGGAGGATGAGAGTGAAAATGGCGGCCTCCCAATCTCCTCCTCGAGGAGGAGCCAAGAACTCGGGGCCTCACTTCTCAGTGAACCCCCAGAGAAAAGCAGTCAATCACTCCCATCTCCCCAGTCTCCGGCCACACTCCGTGCTCACCCAGCCTGTGATCGAGCATTTCTCTCTCTGGCACATGACCCCATGTGGAGTCTCCAAACCTAGCAGATTCCTGCGGTGCGCTCCCAGGCTGCTCCTCCCAAGGGAGGAAGGTGAGTCTCCCCGGATCTGCCACTTGTTGGGTCCCTGCCGGAGGAACAGTGGCCTGACTGTGCCCCTGAGCTGAGAGCCTGCTCCTCGGCTCAGTCTCTGCAGCCGGCTTCCCCGGTCTGATACCTGGGAGCTCTGCTGCACTCAGTCACCCTTGGTCTTCCTGTGACCCTGAGGGTCCTGAGACCACACTGTCTCAGCGAGGGTTCTACCCCCTTCTTAACCACTGGAGCGATATCCCTCAGTAGAGCAGACTTCTAAAATTTCTGATTTTGTGCTCTGTTGCTCTATCACTTGCTGGTATTGGCTGACGGAGGCCCCCACCCCTGCCGTCTATTCTCCCTAATATTGCCTTGGATTCACTTCTCCGCACGTCCTACCTTCCAGAAAGTGGTCGCTTTTCTGTTCAGAGAGTTGCTGCTATTCTTTTCTTCGATCTCCTGTTGAGTTTGTAGGTTTTCAGAATGGTTTGATCCCTTTCTATCTGAATTCCTGGGACCAGACGAAATTTAGGTCTCCTACTCCTCTGCCATCTTGCTCCTGTCCCAAAATAATTATTAAAAGAATCTCAATCTAATGAGTAATAAAATTGTAGTTTTTAACATAGAAAGTGTAATATGTGAAATTAGCAGGAGCGTGGGAAAATAGATGTTTTCATTCTCCCTTGGTGTTAATTGGAACTGCTTTTTTATGGGCATATTTGTGGTATCAAAATTTTGAAAGCGCATTTACTTCAACTGAGTGATTTCACTTCTAATATATATGCATAGAGTTATTTGTTGCAGCTACATTCATGATTATGAGATAGTTATAATAATCCAAATACATATGAACAGAGAAGGCGTTAAGTAATTATAACTCAACCATATTGGAAAAGACTATGCAAAAAATGCTTTTCACTGACATGAAAAGATCTCCACATAATTTATATATTTTTAAGAAATAGAAGGAAGCAGCAAAGTAACATTGTAATGGTATTATTCAATTCATGTTAAAAGTCTGCTTATATGAACATGAACATGAATCTGTGTGATCGTGTCTGTGTCATCTTTCCCTACTGGGTCTTCATCATATGTGTGAATGCAGAAAAAATGTCTGCACAGAGCATACCAAACACTTAATCTAATCTTAATCAAACACTGATCTACCTTTGAAGAAGTAAGTAAGAGTCCTGGTTTTCTAAAAAAGAATTTATATTATATTTTTGGTAACCTATTCTTCAAAAATGTTACAGTACATTAAAAAATACTGTTGACTACTATATTCCTAGTGTCTAAAGAGTGTGATCCATTGAGTAGGTGTACAATAGTTAAATGTTGAATGAATCAAAAAAGTTTTACAATGGTCCATAGTCTACCATAATGGTATCCCTGGTCAATATGGTTTTACATGAAAATGGTAATAAAGATCCCCTAGCAGTGGAAAATATAGAATGCAGACAAAAAGTCTTTTTCACACCTGTCATATTACCAATATTCTTATCTGCAAGTAATCACTATGTTTATTTGCACAGAAATGTAGATTTACTCAGTGTCCTGTTGATGCATTTTTTTTTCATTTTTTTAAACTATTGCAAACAAGTCTTTGATACTATTTTTAGATTGGAATTCTGATTATTATTAGAATATGCATAGGGTTAATTTTTATTAGATGAATTACTAGATCACATGAGTGAAGCATTTAAAATTTGATGGTTATTGCCAGACTTCTCTCGAGAAAGGTGCTCCAGTAGTATATGAAAATGCTGACTCACCAAGGTTTTACAATTTAAAACAGACTGTTGCCATTTTAATTGGAATTTTTATAAAAATATATTGAGTAAATTATAGGGAGCTTATATATCTTACAGTACTGAGCATCTCTATCCAAGTACATGATATATCTTTCTTCAATTTTTTTTTTTTTTTAATTTTCTTTGTTTGAGAGAGCGAGAACAGGAGCGGGGTGGTGGCAGGGAAGAGAGGGCAGAGGGTGAGGGACAATCAGACTCCCCGCTGAGCAGGGAGCAAAATGCAGGCCTTGATCCCAGGACCCTAAGATCATGACCTGAGCCCAAGGAAGACCCCTTACCTACTGAGCCACCCACGCACCCCTCTTTCTTCAATTTTTCCTCTTCATTACCCCCAGTTGATTTTTATGGGACAAGAACATTTCTTAAATATATTCCTATATGTTTATTGCTATCATAAAGGATTGTTTTTCATATATTCTAAACAAATTCTTTGCATATTTGGTGTTACTGATTTTTATATATTAATTTTGTAATTGCTTTACTAAATTCCTTTTATTTTCAGTATTGTTGATTCTCTCAGTTTTCTACATATACAATCCTACTATCATTAAACAATAATATTTTTTTCTCCAGTATTTTTTTTTAAAGGTTTTATTTATTTATTTGACAGAGAGAGACACAGCAAGAGAGGGAACACAAGCAGGGGGAGTGGGAGAGGGAGAAGCAGGCTCCCCGCCGAGCAGGCAGCCCAACATGGGGCTCGATCCCAGGACCCTGGGATCATGACCTGAGCCGAAGGCAGATGCTTAACAACTGAGCCACCCAGGTGCCCGTCCCCAATATTTTTTTTAAATCTCATTTCTTTTGCTTAATTTAATTGTCTAGGATTTTGCAAACAGGTTAAATAATGCTTGTGATAGTGAGCATTCTTGCCTTGGCTTTAACTTTTTATTCCATACACAGTACTTGAGTCAGTACAAAAGCTGTGCATGGCTTTTACATTTAAAAAAAATTAAAATGTTAAAAATCTTTTTTATGTGTGTGTTCCAAATTATATCTTTGAACTAAGCTTAACAAATTGTAGCTTTAAGGCAGTCCAACCAAACATTGCAACACTGACTAAATATCTTAGCATTCTGAAAATCATGCCAGTCTTTGCCTTTTTTTTTGTTTACCCCCAAATCCTGGTACTAGCAATGGGCATGATAGTAGAGATTCAAAAAAAGCGATCATCCCCTGGGGAACAGATGTAATTAACACAGAGAGTATGTTGTTTACATACAGACTGTCAATGTAAGTTCTGCAAGAAGTGAGAGTTACTGCCATGGGTCAGAGCTTATTAAAGATGGGACATTAAGTGGATGCCATTAGTAAAAGTTGAGTAAAAGGGTACTAAAATGGAGAGCACTTAAGTCTGGGGTTCATGTGTTCTATAAAATAGATAACCAGGTTTGTTTTGATATTTTGGTTGCTAAAATCAGAACCATTACCCAAACCTGCATCCTAGAGAGAAAGTAGATCTAATGAGTGTGATTCCATTATAAAAAATTATTTTAACATTCTGGATTGGAAAGTTGGTTTGGTTTATTACTTTGATTGTGAGACATTTTAGTTTAAGAAATACTTCACTTGAAGTGGGGCGCCTGGGTGGCTCAGTCGTTAAGTGTCTGCCTTTGGCTCAGGTCATGATTCCAGGGTCCTGGGATCGAGCCCCACGTTGGGCTCCCTGCTCGGCAGGAAGCCTGCTTCTACCCCCCCCACTCCCCCTGCTTGTGTTCCCTCTCTCGCTGTGTCTCTCTCTGTCAAATAAATTTAAAAAAAAAAGACAAGACTAGAAATACTTCACTTGAAGTAAAGAGATCATATTGCTCTTATAGTTAGTTCATTCCCAGTGGCAATGTGCATTCTAAAAGATTCAAGTGCTTTTTATCCATCTTCTCTTCTATTACCTGACTACTATATTTTGCCCTGCAATATAAGGGACAATATAGGGGAAAAAAATAAAGGTCAAGTTTGGGTCAGGGGGTGTTTTAGAGAGGGCGGGATATATATTCCTTAGGAATGTATCTTCACAGAATTGTATAATTACTTAACAGTAGTGAGATATAATGTTAAGATTCAAAATCATATTTTTGCAAAGTTATTTTTAAGAATTAAGTGATGTTTTTGATTTTGTTCTTTAGCATTAAGTCAAAAACTAGTCTTAGGATAGACTTAAAAAAGTCTGCTGACTATATTCTTCGATAAACAGATTATTATGCCTCTAATGTGTTCCTGAGCTATAGATGTGCAGGAAATAATTAGTAATAATTGGAATGTATAGGTCTTTATCCATTTTTGTTAGCAACTAATTTGTCTCTTCAAATATCTCTTAATTGTTCAAAACTGTGTTTTGAATACAAAGCTTTGTCAGTGTTTTTTACCTAGGTCTTGCATTCAACACTTTTCTCCATACCCAAACTGTAGGTGTTTTGGGAGAATTAAGAATAAAGGAATTGGGGCGCCTGGGTGGCTCAGTCGTTAAGCGTCTGCCTTCAGCTCAGGTTGTGATCCCAGGGTCCTGGGATTGAGCCCCGCAGCGGGCTCCCTGCTCAGTGGGAAACCTGCTTCTCCCTCTCCCACTCACCCTGCTTGTGTTCCCTCTCTCACTGTGTCTCTCTCTGTCAAATAAGTAAAATCTTAAAAAAAAAAAAAAAGGAATAGAGGAATGCCATCAGAATTTTTCACTGTGAATTCCATGTGTGTCAGTGAAAAAGTCCTGTCCATCATTACCTGGAATACACTATGTCCTTTAGCACTACTTGGGATCCTAATGGTGCTCTCTGTTGAGACCTCTTCTGCTTTTTGAGCTGCCTCAACAGCTCTGTGAGTGTTGGCCATCAAGCTACTTTCTCCTGGTCTTCTTTGCTGTTCATCAGGCACGGCTAACACTGCATGGTGATCGCTGTGCTGGTGCCGACTTCTTTGGAGACCATGGTGCACCAAAGCCACCTTGCTTTCCAGGTCAGGATAATGCTCCTTTTCCTCCTATTCCCACTTTCATTTAAACTCTGTTACTCATACTGAGCAGAGCTCTTAGTTCCCTGTATTAATTTCCCACTGCTGCTATAACAAACCTTGTACCTTTTAACAACATAAATTTATTATCTTACAGTTTTGTAGATTTAGAATTTAGGAGCCAGGTCTCACTGTGCTTAAACCAAGGTGTTGTTCAGATCATGTTTCTTTCTCAAGACTCTAGGGAGGACACTGTTTCCTTGCATTTTCTGGCATCTAGAGGTCACCCACATTCCTTGACATGTGACTCCTTTCTGTCTTCAAAGCCAGCAACATTGCATCTCTGACCATTCCATAGTTACATCTCCCTTCAACCACAGCAAGGAAATATTCCTTACTTTTAAGGACCCATATGATTAGATTTGGCCCACCTGTATAATCCAGGATACCTTCCCCATCTCATGGTCCATAATATTAACCATATCTGCAAAGTCCCTTTTGCCATATTCACAGATTCCAAGGATTGGGCTGTGGACATCTTTGGGTTCCATTATTCTGCTAACCTCATTCTCCAATGGCATGGGGAGTTTTTGGTATGAAAAGTTCCTTTCATTATATTTTTGAAGTTTTCCCCGGCCTTTGTAGAATTCAGGCATTAATCCTTTCATGATACTTGAGGATATAATCTGTGAGACAGATTTAGTCTGCTCTGTTAATTCTCCTTGAAATACAGTTCTGGTCGTGGCCTGTTTGCAGTAAGATCCAGTTTCTGCCCTATGTTATTTCCTGTCTTGTCTATATTTCCAGTATTCTGTCTCTTTTATGTTTTCAGGCTTCCAGGTATGTTTTAGTTTGTGGGAGGTGCTGGTGGAATATTAGAAAGTTGTAGGAATATAGAAGCCAGGATGTTTCTCCTATTCTTCTGACTTAGGCAGCAATTTCTGAAAATGGCTGTGTCTTCAGGCTAGCAAGTTCCTGCTAACAGCTCTTCCTTTGTAGACCCAGCTTCTACTAGGCAAACCCTGGCATGGTTCTAGCGCTCTTGCGTGTCCTAAGCTTTGAATTTCCCTAGGTAGTAACCTCCCTACTGCATTGCTCCAGGCCTAGAAGTGGTGGTAGCTTTCTGCTCTTTCTCATCATTTAGTTTCTTCATCATGCCCTGCTTGGCTTCTCATCTCCTTCATCACCTATGTGTAATCCCTATATTAAGTTCCTTGTGTTTAAAACACCAAGAGTGTTTCCTCTTTCCTCACTGATCTCTGACTGATACATGGACAAGTGTGTCCTTTTGTATGAATGTTCAGTCCAAACCCTCACACAACCAGCTTACCAGGTATGCTCAGGTAGTCTAAATCCCAGGGTGGAGTGTGCTGCATCTCAGTCTCAACCTCTGCTATGTGCAAATACAAGAAGAAATTGAAAAGTTCTTGGTGCTTAATAAATTTTTTTAAAATTTTATTTCATGTTGTGTTAGTCACCATACAATACATCATTAGTTTTTGATGTAGTGATCCATGATTCATTGTTTGCGTATAACACCCAGTGCTCTATGCAGTACGTGCCCTCCTTAATAACCATCACCGGGCTAACCCATCGCCCCACCCCCCTCCCCTCTAAAACCCTCAGTTTGTTTCTCAGAGTCCATAGTCTCTCGTGGTTCATCTCTCCCACCGATTTCCCCCCCTTCATTTTTCCCTTCCTTGTCCTAATGTCCTCTATGCTATTCCTTACGTTCCACAAATAAGTGAAACCATATGATAATTGACTTTCTCTGCTTGACTTATTTCACTTAGCATAATCTCGTCCGGTCCCATCCATGTTGATGTAAAAGTTGGGTGTTCATCCTTTCTGATGGCTGAGTAATATTCCAGTGTATATATGGACCACATCTTCTTTATCCATTCATCTGTTAAATACCCAGTAGCAATTGCTGGTCATAGGGTAGCTCTATTTTTAATTTTCTGAGGCACCTCCACACTGTTTTCCAAAGTGGCGGTACAATTTGCATTCCCGCCAACAGTGTAAGAGAGTTCCCCTTTCTACACAATCTCTCCAACATTTGTTGTTTCTTGCCTTGTCAATTTTTGCCATTCTAACTGGTGTAAAGTGGTATCTCAATGTGGTTTTGATTTGAATTTCCCTGATGGCTAATGATGAACATTTTTCATGTGTCTGTTAGCCATTTGTATGTCTTCTTTGGAGAAGTGTCTGTTCATGTCTTCTGCCCATTTATTGACTGGATTATTTGTTTTTTGGGTGTTGAGTTTGAGAAGTTCTTTATAGATCTTAGATATCAGCCCTTTATCCATAGTGTCATTTGCAAATATCTTCTCCCATTCCATGGGTTGCCTCTTTGTTTTGTTGACTGTTTCCTTTGCTGTGCAGGTTTTTATCTTGATGAAGTCCTAGAAGTCCATTTTTGCTTTTGTTTCAGTAGCCCTTGGAGATGTATCTTGAAAGAAGTTGCTGTGGCCAATGTCAAAGACATTACTGCCTATGTTCTCCTCTAGGATTTTGATGGATTCCTGTCTCACATTGAGGTCTTTCATCCATTTTGAGTTTATCTTTGTGTATGGTGTTAGAGAATGGTCGAGTTTCTTTCTTCTGCATGTGGCTGTCCAATTTTCCCAGCACCATTTATTGAAGAGACTGTCTTTTTTCCATTGCATATTTTTTCCTTCTTTGTCGAAGATTATTTGACCATAGAGTTGAGGGTCCATATCTGGGCTCTCTGTTCTGTTCCATTGGTCTATATGTCTGTTTTTGTGCCAGTACCATGCTGTCTTGGTGATCACAGCTTTGTAGTAGAGCTTGAAATGAGGCAACGTGATGCCCCCAGCTTTGTTTTTCTTTTTCAACATTTCCTTGGCGATTTGGGGTCTTTTCTGATTCCATACAAATTTTAGGATTGTTTGTTCCAGCACTTTGAAAAATGTCATTGGAATTTTGATCAGGATGGCGTTGAAGGTATAGATTGCTCTGGGTAGCATAGACATTTTAACAATGTTTATTCTTCCGATCCATGAAGATGGAATGTTTTTCCATCTTTTTGTGTCTTCTTCAATTTCTTTCATGAGTTCTGTAGTTCCTAGAGTCTAGATTCTCCTTTACCTCTTTGATTAGGTTTATTCCAAGGTATCTTATGGTTTTTGGTGCTATTGTAAATGGAATCGCTTCTCTAATGTCTCTTTCTACAGTTGCATTGTTAGTGTATAAGAAAGCAACCGATTTCTGAGCATTGATTTTGTATCCCGCCACATTACTGAGTTGCTGTATGAGTTCTAGTAATTTGGGAGTGGAGTCTTTTGGGTTTTCCATGTAAAGTATCATGTTATCTGCAAAGAGAGAGAGTTTGACACCTTCTGTGCCAATTTGTGAATACCTTTTAATTCTTTTTGTTGTCTGATTGTTGTTGCTAGGACTTCTAGTACTATGTTGAACAATAGTGGCGAGAGTGGACATCCTTGATGTGTTCCTGATCTTAAGGGAAAGGCTCGCAGCTTTTCCCCACTGAGGATGATATTCATTGTGGGTTTTTCATAAATGGATTTTATGAACTTGAGGAATGTTCCCTCTATCTCTATACTCTGAAGAGTTTTCATCAGGAGAGGATGCTGTATTTTGTCAAATGCTTTTTCTGCATCAATTGAGAGGACCATATGGTTCTTCTCTCGCCTCTTATTAATGTGTTCTATCACATTGATTGATTTGCAAATGTTGAACGACCTTGTATCCTGGGGATAAATCCCACTTGGTCGTGGTGGAAGATCCTTTTAACGTATTATTGGATCCTATTAGCTAGGATTTTGTTGAGGATTTTGGAATTCATATTCATCAGGAATATTTGTCTGAAATTCTCCTTTTTGATGGGGCTTTTGCCTGGTTTGGAGATTAAGGTAATGCTGGCCTCATAGAATGGGTCTGGAAGCTTTCCTTCTCTTTCTATTTTTTGAAACAGCTTCAGGAGAATAGGTATTATTTTTTATTTGAATGTTTGGTAGAATTCCCCAGGGAATCCATCAGACCCTGGACTCTTGGTTTTTGGGAGGTTTTTGATCACTACTTTAATCTCGTTATCGGTTATTGGCCTATTCAGGTTGTCAATTTCTTCCTGTTTCAGTCCTGGTAGTTTATAGGTTTCCAGAAAGGCATCCATTTCCTCCAGGTAGCTCAGCTTATTGGCATATAGTTGTTGATGATAATTTCTAATAATTGTTTCTGTTTCCTTGGTGTTAGTCGTGATCTCTCCCCTTTCATTCATAATTTTATTAATTTGGGTCCTTTCTCTTTTCTTTTGGATAAATCTGGCCAGTGGTTTATCAATCCTATTAATTCTTTCAAAGAACCAGCTTCTAGTTTCATTGATCTGATCTACTGTGTTTCTGGTTTCTAATTCATTGATCTCTGCTCTAATCTTAATTATTTCTCTTCTAATGTGTGGCTTAGGCATTGTTTGTTGCTTTTTCTCTAGTTCTTTAAGGTGTAGAGTTAGTTGGTGAATTCAGGATTTTTCTGTTTTTTTGAGTGATGCTTGGATGACTATGTATTTCCCTCTTAGGACTGCCTTTGCAGTATCCCATAGGTTTTGGACCAATGTGTTTTTGTTCTCATTGGTTTCCATGAATTGTTTAAGTTCTTCTGTGATTTCCTGGTTGACCCAAACATTATTGAGCAGAGTGATCTTTAGCTTCCAAGTGTTTGAATTTCTTCCAAATTTTTTCTTGTGATTGAGTTCCAGTTTTAAAGTGTTATGGTCTGAGAATATGCAGAGAGTAATCTTTTGGTATTGGTTGAGACCTGATTTGTGACCCGGTATGTGGTCTGTTCTGGAGAAAGTTCCATGTGCGCTCAAGAAGAATGAGTATTCTCTTGTTTTAGGGTGGAATGTTCTGTATATATCTATGAGGTCCATCTGGTCCAGTGTGTCATTCAAAGCTCTTGTTTCTTTGTTGATTTTCTACTTAGATGATCTGTCTATTGCTGAGAGTGGAGTATTGAGGTCTCCTACAATTAATGTATTGTTATCAATATGACTATTTTGGTTAACAGTTGGCTTATGTAGATGGCTGCTCCCATGTTGGGGGCATAGATATTTACAATTATTAGATCTTCTTGTTGGATAGACCCTTTAAGAATGATATAGTGTCGTTTTCTGTCTCTAACTAAAGTCTTTAGTTTAAAATCTAATTTGTGTGATATAAGAATTGCTACCCCAGCTTTCTTTTGAGGTCCATTGCCATGGAAGATGGATCTCCATCCCTTCACTTTCATTCTGGATGTATCTTTTTAGGCTCAAAATGAGTCTCTTGTAGACAGCGTGTGGATGGTGCCTGTCTTTTTATCCAATCTGCAACCCTGTGCCGTTTTATGGGAGCATTTAAGCCTTCACACTGAGAGTGATTATTGAAAGATATGAATTAATTGTCATTATGTTGCCTGTGAAGACCTTGTTTTTATATATTGTAAATTTCTTTTCTATATCACTCTTGGTTTTTTTTTTCCTTTTATAGAACCCCCCTTAATATTTCTTGCAGGGCCAGCTTAGTGGTCACATATTCTTTCAGTTTCTGCTGTTCTGCGTCTCTCCATCCATTCCAAATGACAGCCTTGCTGGATAAAGTATTCTTGGCTGCATGTTCTTTTCGTTTAATACCCTGAATATGTCTTGCCAGGCCTTTCTGGCTTGTCAGGTCTCTGTGGATAGGTCTGACATTATTCTGATGTTCCTCCCTCTGTACGTAAGGAATCTCTTCCCCCTAACTGTCCTTAAGATGGTTTCCTTGGTTCTAAGATTTGCAAGTTTTACTATTACATGCTGGGGTGTTGGCCTGTTTTCCTTGATCTTGGGAGGGGTCCTCTCTGCCTCTAGGACACAAATGTTTGTTTCATTCTCCAAATTAGGGAAGTTCTCAGCTATGATTTGCTCAAATATATCTTCTAGTCCTCTCTCTCTCTCCACCCTCTCAGGGATTCCAATAATTCTGACATTGGAACGTTTCATGGTGTCACTTATTTCTCTGATTCTCTTTTCATGGGTTTTGAGTTGTTTTTCCCTGGACTTCTCTTTTCCCTTTTTGTCTGTTAATTGGTCTTCTAAGTCACTAATTTGTTCTTCTGCCTCACTTACCCTCGCTGTTAGATTATCTAGATTAGATTGGATCTCACTGATAGCATTTTTAAGTTCTGCCAATTCAGCTTTCATTTCTACCCTTAGAGACTCTGTGTTGCCATTAATTGATTTCTCCATTCTAGCTATTGTCTTCACAATTGCTAGTCTGAATTCCATTTCCAACATCTTGGTTATATCTGAATCCATTTGTAAATCTGTGGCATAGGTCATAGTCTCTGAGTCTTTCCTATTTTGGGGGCTCCTCTGGGAATGTATAGAGTCGAAATTATTGACCAGAACCCAAGCAAGATGCACTTGGTTTCTTGGGACCTTAGGGTTGCTGGCCTCTTTTTTTCCCAGCCTGTCTTCTGGGGGAGGGGCCTGCCGTACTGTTACTTAGGCAACCCTGTTTGGGCAGAGTTGCCCTCCCCCCTGTGGCGGGGGATGGGCTCAGTTAAAACTGGTTTTGGGGGGCTTTTGTTCTCTGGCGCCTTTCCCTGGTGGCTTTCCATGTCTCTTCCGAGAGTCAGGACAGAAGAGACCGTTTCCAGCCCTCTGCCTCAGAGCCGAGAGATTGCAGTCTGTTCTTCAGTGAGCTCTCCAGGCCACACTATCTCCGTTTCTGTCTGTGCTGCTATAAACTGCAGGGTCCTGGGTTGTGCGCCCCTCAGCAGTGCTCCCAGTCCTTGTCTCCTGGTCAGGGCACGTCTCTGCCCTTTGTGCTTCTAAAACCGCTAGCCGCCCCCAGTTTGCACACGGGGCCCCACCGCTCTGGGTTTCCAGCCGGGGGGCTGCCCTAATGTCCTTTTCCTGCCGCTACTGGTCTGCAAGTCTGTGCCCCATCCCCAGCACGGGACTCTATTGCTCACCGGCAATGTAGGATCCCAATGGCTGGCTCCCTCCCCCTTCCGTTTATCCTCCAATATCTGCCCGCAGAATCACGACTCCCCACCTGGTACCTCGAAACCAACTGCCTGCGATATTCTGTTTGTAGATATCCAGATCTGTCTTCTTACATTTCAGGCTGATTTTGTGGGTGTTCAGAGTGGTCTGGTAGATATCCAGCTCAATTCCGGGGACTGGTTGGAATAAGGTCCCCTCCTCCTCTGCCATCTTTTCACCTCTGGTGCTTAGTAAATTTAGTGGAACCTCGTATTTGCATTAGCTGAGTATTAACAGAGAGACTCTGAGTCACTATGTTCTGAATTGTATAAAATTTGGTTTAAACTTTATTACCATATAACTTGGTGGTAAAACAAAAGAAAACAAAGTATTATCAATTGGCGCTATAGTTTGTCCATATAGGAGCTGGGACTTCTGAAGACAGGTGGCCTAGGAGAAGTTCCTTGTGTCAGAGTACTAAGGAGCTTTCCTGTGAACAAGGATGCCTGCTACTATAATTGAAGTTACTTGCTGAACTTTAAGTTGAATTTTAATTTGAAGTTATGGGCTGAATTTTATCCCCTCAAAATTCATATGTTGAAGCCCTAAGCTTCAATACCTCAGAATGTGACTGTATTAGGAGACAGGGCCTTGAAAGAGGTGATTAAGTTAAAATGAGGCTATTAGGGTGAACCCTTTTCAAGTCTTACTGCTGTTCTTATAAGAAGAGGAAATTTGGACACAAAAAGAGACACCAGGGATATGTGCACGTAGCAAAAAGGTTATATGAGTATACAGGGAGAAGGTGGCTGTCTGCACGCTAAGGAGAGAGGCCTCAGAAGAATCCAAACCTTCTAACACCTTGATATTGGACTTCTAGCCTCTAGAAATGTGAGGAAATAAATTTCTGCTTAAGCCATCCCATTTGTGGTATTTTGTTACAGCAGCCTTAGCAAATTAAATACACTTGCAGCAGCCTTAGCAAATTAAATACACTTGCACAATTACTTGTGATGTAAATCTCCTCCATTGCTACAAATGTCAATAGATTGTTACATGCATTAAAATCTTATGTGAGGTGTATTTCTTTTTTGTCGGGCAGCGAGAGAGTGATATGATGTCACAGAAGAACTAAGGAAAAAGCTACGTTCTGTGTCTAGATTAGTGAGTTCCAGAGAGAGAGCTGAAAAGAGCTATTACAGTGGAGAGTTCACAAGAGCAGTGCTATGAGGATATTGATGACCAGGGAAAGTTCCAGTGTCCTGCTTTAGCTTTAACACCCTAACTCCTACACACACCTCACTCCAACCTTGTGAGAAATCTTGGAGTTCAGGGTGGGACAGTAAGATTTTCCCATGGGAAAACTAATGAACATAATAGGTGCTGAATAAATAATTGACAGATTAAAATTTAGTTTGGATGCTTCAGTTAATGAATTTAAGGAAATAAGAACTTAAAAATTCCACTGATTCTTTCCTTCTTAAGTATTAGTGTTCATGTCTGTAAAGATAATCTCTCCCCTTTGCACTTGGACTACTCTGTCATTTCATGTTGTTATAGAGGAGAAAAATGGGCTCAGAGAGTTGGAAACTTGCCTATAGTTTATAGTATTTTGAGGAAATAATCCAGTAGTCTTATAATATTTTGCTTAGATACCAGTGTCTGCTACTACACTATGAGAGATGCCAACATTACATACATTGGTCAACAATATTTCCTTGCCTACAGTTAAACCCAATTCAGCACCTGGTTTCTTGATGTCTACTCTTTGCTTATTCCAGATCTAAGAGGGATAAAAAAAAAGCTATAAGATCTGGTCATCCTCAGTAAGCTGATATTTGAAATAAGGAGATGAGTCCATAAGCATAGGAAGTTTTTAGGTACTTGTGCAAGCAAAGATGTGATAATCGACTAGATGGTGATTAATAAAGTAGTTGATTACAGCACTGTCAGAAATTGCAACTTGACATTGTTGAGATACTCTGTGGCAGAAACAACTGTATATGCAGGAAGAAGTTACATAATTCTATTAAAATAACCACTCAGTTATTGGTTTGAATTTTGCCTAAGCTCTGGGCCAATTATGTATAACCCTCAAACTTTGACCTGTATTGGATTTTGATTAATACTTATGAATTTGTTCTTGCTCTCCTATAAGTGACCTGCTTTGGTTTCCATATTTTTGGCTTACGTCTTTTGTTACTTACCTGGCAAAGGTATAGAAGATTATACAATTCATAGTGATAGCAATAGCTACTATGTACTTAGCACATGTTATGTGCCTTACTGTCTCTGTGTGATTTATGATTATCCTGATAAGCAAATATTATTTATATTTTATAAATGAGGAAAAATCATCATCTTAAAAATGGGGGTCAAGTTGTTAAGCAAATTTCTCTAGGACACAGAGCAAAGTGAATGTGAAATAGGATTCATACTTTACTGTGTTGAGTTTTAAAGCCTGCAGTCTTGGCACTGTATTTGGTGGAATTTGAAAGATGGAGATATTACCATTGTCTGAGGGTGACTAAAAAGATTTCATGAAAGAAGTGGCATTGCTGTCATCCTTTGAATGAAGAGTAGCATTTTGACAGGTGAGGTGGATGGAATTGCAGGTGGAGGGAATATAATAGGCAACTAACTATATGATGTTAGGAATATATTTGAGAAATGATGTGAAGTTCCGTCATTCTGGGGACAGTAGAGTGAGATCAGCTAGCTTTGTGTAGATATATGGTAGAAATTCTTTGCAGTCTTCTTGTTTTCTTAATTTTGTGAATAATGGGAAGTTGTTGAAAGTTTTGAGCAATGAATAACATGGCAATATGAGGATTACTTTATAATTTTGTTTGAGGAAGTTCATTGGAGATTTTGCTTTCCTGGCATTAATTAGAGAGATCTTAAAAAAAATAATTGGAAACATTGTTTGGAAACATTGAAGGCAAGATCCTATTGAAGATTAGCTAGGGTACTTAGAGAAGCAGGCTCCCTGCTGAGCAAGGAGCCCTATGTGGGACTCGATCCCAGGACCCTGGGATCATGACCTGGGCCAAAGGCAGCTGCTTAACCGACTGAGCCACCCAGGCGTCCCTGGCCATTTATTCCTAAAAAATACCAACCAGTTGGGGATGGTTTTATGCGACTTTTATTTTCTCCTGGTAGAAGAAGATCTCTGCTCTTAGTTCCTTCTGCTCTTCGAGCATAAATAAAATTGGCATTTATTATCTGGTTAAAAGAATTGTTAGGTAAGCAGCTAGAGGTTCATGGTGGAGGTCAGAAGGAAAAATAGGGGTAGAGATAGATTTGGATCCTCCTTATCAGACTGCCACATAAAAGTTGATAGGTTTGCAGGGCACATAGACTATAATGTGCACTGTACAACTGGCCAAACTTATGCAGGAGCTGTGTGCCAAAAGAGGGGTAGTTCCATTCATGTTCGATTATTGAGGAGGAGAGTATTGAGAAAGAACTCTGGGAAATGCTCAAATTTAGAGGGTGAAAGGGAAAGGAAGATAAACCAGCAAGGGAAAGAGGGAGAAGTCAGAGAGGCACAACTGGTCCAGACTAGTACAGTAATGATGGCCCATGTCTCCTCTCTGTGCTGTCCAAAACTGTCTTCATGTCCAAACATGTCTTCCCAATGTGAAGTCAGTCTCTCTGTCTCTTTCTCTGTGTGTCTCTCTCATACATATACATTGGTATTTATCACTCTTGTCAATTTCATTGTCATTTCAAACCAGTTTATCAAAACTAATGATCTTTGACAAGTCACTGTTTATCCACAGTAGTGGTTGCTCCCACTTAAATTAACGTTACTTAGGAAACTTTGTTCTCTTTCCCATTTTGTGTAGAACACTGATTTTGAAGTCTGATCCTCCTCTGAGGAATGACATTTAGCCTTTGAAATTTGTAAGAATATTTTGTCGTCCTTCAATAGCCATATCAACTTACATTATTCTCTGTTAAAAAAGATAGATGTTTAAAGTGGTTATCTTTATTTTAAAGTTTAAAACCACCCTATCAACAACCGGTCATTATTTGATACGCTGCATCTGAGCTCTCTGGTCCAAAAGCTGTATTTCAAAAACTGTGTCCTTCAGGACATTTTCTCTCCAAAAGAATAGAATAATTAGTTCCTAAGAAATGACACAGCCACACATTGTCAATGTAACTAAGTGTGCTGCTGCCAAACTCAGACAAGCCTATATTTCTGTCATTCTGCCTTATGCCAGAGCCAACATGTTGTTTTGCTTATTATTTCATAATCACCACAGGGAGAAGCTCAAAGAAGCTTCTTGAATCCCAGGAAAACAGTAAAATAATATTGCCTACCATCCTGGCAATGCTCCCAATATTAAAGCATAGTAATTTAGTCCACCCCTACCACTCGTCTTTTACATCAGTGTACCAATTACATAGGAAATATTATGTTTTCTAAAGCCAGCAGAAGATACGCTTTTTTGTGTGGCTTTGTTCTATAATCAATGACAATGTATAATAATATGGATCTTCAATGGTGAAAACCAGATTGATCAGCCTCTCCAGTTTTTATGCCAAGCTCCAAGCAAATGGTGCATAGATTTGACTCATTTATCCTTGGCTCCTCTCCATCCACCTTTAGCCACCTTTGTTATGGAATGGCATAGCTCTTATTTTTGGCTGTATGTGGCAATGTTTTCCTCATTATCTTTCTCCTGGTATCAGACTTCAGCCTTATGGTGAGTAGGTGGGGTGGTGGGGGTATGAACAAGCACAGTGACTGCTCTGTGATGGGAACTTGGCCCAAGTATGTAGGGTCTCCAGATAAAATACAGGATTCCCACTTAAATTTGAATTTTAGATGAACAGTGAATAGGAAGTCTAAGTTATGGTATTTTTTCACCTCTGTAGCAATCTTGTCAAATATTGAATGGGACATATTTGTACTGATGTATACTTATAGTAAAGTAATAGTTATTGTTTATCTGAAATTCAGTTTTACCTGGATGTCCTCTATTTTGGTTTGGCAACTCTAAAAGGAGGACTAGAGCCCTCATTGCTTTTTTTTTGTTTTTTGCTTTTTTAAAAAATGAACACTAAAAGAATTTCTTTCTTTTGTGAAGGTATGAGGGAAGATTAAATACAAACCCAGCTGATAGATACTTTCCATGATAAATAAGAGGAAGGAGTCTTTGGAGGAAAGTAAGCCAAGTGGAGAGAAACAGATATTTGAGCAGCAGAAGAGATAATGACTTCTGAGTTCCAGCTCCCATCTGTTGGCCCTGGTTCTTCACCTCTTCCTTTTGTACTATACACTATCCCTATAGCATTCTATACTATAGGGATATAGTATCACATTCAGGCATGCGAGCCAATAAATTGCTTTTTATTGCATAAGCGGGTATGAGTCGGGTGTTGTCACTTTTAATATTTGTGTTTCTCACACCCCTTTGGAGTGTGTGGCACTGCTGTACTGTGCCCGGCCTCCTCAGCTTTCCCCAGGTAATGTGCATTTGGAGCTGCTCTCCTGTGTGCTGGTGGGCAGTTGATCTTTTGTTAACACCACAAAGGCCTTCTTGGGCAGTTTTTATGGATAAGAGTAGAAGCTGGAACACACTTCCTTTATCTGCTGCATGGAGAAACAATGGTGCCTGTAATGAATATGTTCTTTATTCTGGAAAACAGCGGAGTCCAAATTTACCGAAGTATGAACACTGGAAGACAAAAGCTTGTAGAGATATATGAAACAGAAAAGTAGGCACTTTGCTTCATGAATACATCAAGTAATTTAAAAAAAATCAAAGATAAACT
Organism: Mirounga angustirostris; assembly: GCF_029215605.1. NCBI lineage: Eukaryota > Metazoa > Chordata > Mammalia > Carnivora > Phocidae > Mirounga > Mirounga angustirostris. Next base: position 55,500,723 of record NW_026991709.1, read on the forward strand.
AAACTTGTCAGTAGGAGTTCTCCAGGCAACAGAGAAGTCTTCTTAAAAGAAGCCTTTAAAAAAGGAAAGGAAAACATGAAAATGAATGAGAAAACTGCAAGCAAACAATGAATACCTTCTTCTACGTTTTGAGCACATTTTGTTTAACTGTCAAGCTAAGTCCCCCATGAGTAAGTGGGTAATCACTGTAAGGGTCTATCGTATGGGCTTTCCCGCTTGTGTAGAAATCATGTCAGTTAGTTTCAGTTTCACAGGACATTAGTCAGAAACATGTGAAAGCCGTGTTCTAATCTGGCTGTAAGTTCCCCATAGGACTCACGTTAAAATCTTTACCATCTCCTTCTGGAGAAAATTGGAGGCACAACAAGTTGACTTACCAGGGTAATTACTAAGGCCAAATATTAAGAATCCTAACATTTAATACAGTTACCCCATTAGGCAGGTTCAGAGTCTGTGGCAAAAGCACAGATCAGTAGCTGAGTCTCAGATAAGACTGGACAGATTCAAGAAATTAACCCTGTGGACCAGAGACTTCCATAGTGTAAAATAAATAACTGCCCTTGAGAGCTAATATAGAGAGCAGAACCCACTGTTTGGGTTCTGACAAAGAGAATAAGAATAAGGTGACTGGGGTGCTTCGATGGCTCAGTTGGTAGAGCATGTGACTCTTGATCTTGGGGTTTTGAGTTTGAGCTCCATGTTGGGTGTAGAGATTACTTAAAAAAAATAAAATATTAAAAAAAAAAAGAATAAGGTGATTAAAACCAGGTTGATCTCTACAGTTTTCCCTAAGCAGAATCAAACATGAACCTATTTCTTTCTTTTCTTTTGTTTCTTTTTGCCTTTTCTATTCCCTGTGATGTATAGGAATATTGTAGTCAAGATGGAGGTAGTTAGAGGGAATGTGGGGTGAAGTAGAGAGTGGAGAAGGAAACATGGAGGTGAGGGTAAATAGTATCTGCTGAATGCTTTCCAGGAGGGTTCAGGATCACTATAAATAATAATACATAGGATGCATTACTTTTTCTTTAGAAATAATTTGAAGACTTACAAAACATTCTGTATCCAAAATATTCACAAGACTCTTCACAAGAATATGAGAAATAAGGTACAATTTGTCCTCAAGAGATTGGTGGCATGTTCAAAGTTACTTGAATAACAGCATAGCCTGGACTCCAACCCACAGTATCCTGAGTGATCTTTTATAGGAGTCTTTTCATTTTTGTGCCTACTTAATTTTGATATCCCATTCATTTAGAAACATATGATGTGGCCTTCTGTTTGCTGCCATATATCTGGTCTCCTCTTTAAAGTAAAGAGCAGCACAGAGATAGGAAGTGGGAGTGTCCAGAATGCCAGAATCAAACTAGGCCTCAACAGAGGCAATTGTACAGGTGGTTGAAGAACACACCAGGACTTTAGAAATGGCATTTTATTTATTTAAAAGTTATTTATTTATTTTTAGAGAGAGAGAAGGGGGGAGGGGCAAAGAGAGAATCTTACACTGTGCATGGAGCCTGATGTGGGGCTTGATCTCAATCTCACAATCCTGAGATTATGACCCAAAATCAAGAGCCGGATGCTAACTGACTGAGTCACCCAGGTGCTCTAGAAATGGCATTTTAGATGTCTTCAGATGAAGTAAGTCTTAGATGAAGTAAGTCTTCAGAGAGTACCAGAACTAAGAAAACAGAAAGCCATGAAAATATGGACACTGTTAGTAACAGTTAAGGTAAAGGGGATTGTTCTTGGTAATGACTTTGAACTATATCTGGTGGGAGAGAAAAATAAGGGGTGAGGTTGTCTGTGAGTTTCGCAAATGCATCTATTAATGTGGAAAGCAATCATAAATAAGGTGACCCTCCTTGATTTCCATCATTTTAGTTCTGTAACATAATGTGTGTTCATGTATGCCAAGACACAATTAATGGTTAAAATTTTGAAAATGTGAAGATTGTAGCCCATAAAAGTGATCACTCACAGTTGGAATGTATGTACTTTTGTCAACAAAACAGGAAAACACATTTGTTAGAAATTAGATTCAATTGGGATTGTTTAAAGGAGCTCTGTAGGATGGCACTGCCTTACATAAAAGGAGACTACTGCTTTAGCTTATGGCTTTAATGATATGTTTTCCTATGGACAGGTTGCCAGTGAGTCTGGTCCATGAGATGTTTGTAGAAGTCTCTTGGCACTCTTCTTCCTCCTCTCTTATTCCAGCTTTGAAGCTAAAAACAGTTGTATTGGAATTATAAGGGAAAAACCAAAATAATTTTTGACTTAATCTTGACATGGCTGAGCTACTGAGCTAATAAGCAATGTTTTACGTTCAGGTTTTTTATAATTTGTTGTTTAAATTACTCCTAGTTAGGTATTTTATTACTTGCAACTTACAGCATTTCTAACTGAATCCTGAATTCCTTTCTTGTTTTTTCTCTTTTACCTTTCTATTGGTCTCTCTGTTGTGGAGATTTTTTAGGTTTTTTTGGCTGCCTGGCTTTTGAATCCTCTTCCTATGTGAGATGAGTCTTCGTGGGAGACAGAGGCAACTTTAAACTACAGAAATTAAAAATGCCAGATACCCACCTTCTGAGCCAGATATCCACCTTCTGACCTACCTTCTGAACCTCATTAGGCAGATAAGGCTCTCTCAGCTGGAGGTACCTACACTAGGTTTTTAGTGTGGACCTAGTGACACAGGGAAACATGAAAAGGGGATCATTTTCTGATAAAGGAAGTGGTTATAGCAAAATTGTACTCCTGGTGAATCAGTGACTACAGTAGCTAGGACATTCAGTATTCTCACCCTTGTGCAGGCAAAAGTTTCCTTGTCAGCCCAGTTCTATAGCCTAATTGTAGCATTGTTTCAAGATGCATGGTTCTGAGCAGGATGGTCCAGTTTTCCTGGTGATTCAGAGAGCTATCCAATAGGTTTTTAAATAAATTCTTTTTTGCCTCCCTTGTTTAATCAGTTATGGCTGCTTTCTCTTGCTTGTAACTAAAATCCCTGCCTGGTACATTTTCTTTTGTCTCCTCAGCCAAAAGAGTAGAGGTCAGAGAAGAGACAGCCTAGCTAGTAGAAACTCCTCAACTTTTCTGCTTGAGTACAAGTCATCTTCTACAAATGAATTAACACTGTTAAATTAGCTGACAGGAGAAAGGGAAGAGGAAGGAAAGAAGCCCACACACATTTTTTTTTGAATTAAAAATCATGAAATTTGTAGCTTTATGAGTTTGTATTGAACCTATTGATAATGTTTCCAGGATAACTTTTATAAGATGTTAATTTATATGTTTTTTTTTCTATTTTTCTGATTGTGTCCTCATTCAAATAGGTTGCCAGGCTCTGTGCTTCTTTATCTCAAGGAAAAATTGGGTATGAAAAAACAAAAGTTTCACTTCCACCCAGATATTCATTTTCTAACTATCTAGGCCTTTTGATGAGATTATGCTAGATGCCCTTAAGGAAGAGGAAAGAATGACTCATGAGAGAGATGAAAGAGAAGGGGTTAATGTTCATGCTGAAGAGTTTCCTGTTGAGAGGAGTGAAAGGAGGGAAATCATTGTAAGATACCTCAGAGGTCCCAGTAGGGATCCTGTTCACTGTCAGTGCTGTGGTGGGGAAGTAAGACCTCAGGGAGGAATGTTGTGTAGATCCCAGGCTTGCCGAGGATTTCTACATCTCCCGTGTGGTGCACACAAGCTGTAAGCAGGAAGAAGGATGGACCCAGAGGGACCATGTGGAATATGTCTAGGTGGTAACCACTGGGTAGATGGACAATGACCAGAGAGGTCATCGCCTGTCATTGTGCTACCTGACACCTTCGTATATCTTTATTACCCTAACAATGGGCGGGGGGATCACCAGGAATTACCGAAATTGTGTTTAGACTATCTTGGCAAGGGGTGAGCAAGTAATCATTTAGTACATTCGTATAAAATAAAGAAATGCACTGTTGTATTAGTTTACGGGGCTGCCATACAAAGGACCATGACCTGGGCCGTTTAGACAACAGAAATTTATTTCTTCACAGTTCTGGAGGCTGGAAGTCTGAGATCAATGTGTCAGCATGGTTGGTTTTTTTCTGAGGCTTCTCTCCTTATGTTTTAGATGACTATCTTCTCCCTGTGTCTTCACATGGTATTCCTTCTGTGTGTGTCTGTGCCTTAATTTCCTTTTGTTACAAGAACACTAGTTTCCTTTGTTACAAGAACACTAGTCACGGGTTAGGGCCCACCCATAGGACTTCATTTTGCCAAATTACCTTTATAAAGACCCTACCTCTAAATATAGTCACATTTTGAGGTAGCGGGGGTTAGGACTTCAACATAAGAATTTTGGGAAGACACAGTTCAGTCCATAACAACTATGGACCTTTTGCCTAACTGAGAGAAATTATGGGAAATAGATTTCCTTATATGATAATGTTACTAACAGTGATATTGTTACTAGTTCTAAATAATAATAGCAAATATTTCCCAGTTCGTATGAGGGATTAGGTACTTTCTAAATGCTTTATGTGATAACTCAGTTAATCCCTACAGTAGACTAACATAAGAGATATTATCATTATTACCATTTTATTAATGAGGAAGCTGAAGCATAAAGCATTTCTGTAGCATTTTTAAGCATTATGTTATGCTGCTTTTCAATAATAAAAATAATATAGTAATTATTAAGCATGGAAATCATGGCATAATTGATTCTCCAGTTGGGCCAAGGCAAGGATTTTTGCTTATAGTGTTCATCCCCATATTGTCCTTGGTTCTTGAAGGCTCTGTTCTATCGTTTAACATGGGTAGCAGTCAGAAATTCCAGAATTAGCTGGCAAGGAACCAGAGGTGAGGTAAAACCCTCAGAATTACCTCCATTTTTATTCTAGAAGTAGATATGTGTCTCTCTGCTATCAAGGTTATAGATAGAATAGCAATGAAATGCCATGAGTCTGTAGCATTAGTTTTTATTTAATAGATCTAGATTTGGTTTTGTAATAAAAATGTCCCCTGACTTAGATCAGTAAGGGTGTGATCTTTCTTTTGAAGTCTTATTCCTTGGCTTTACGATCCATCCTCCTTGCTCTATTGGTTTGTTTTTTCTTGTACTCTTTAGGTGTTGGGCTACTTTGCTGGGATCATGTGAATCAGAGTCTACAAGAGATTGATTTAGGATTCATTTTCGTTCTCTAATCACTACAGGAAAAAGCTCCATCCTACTCTTTGGCCCCTGCAGAGGTAAGACTGGACTATGTCAGTTTACTTTAGAGCTTGGGACAAACCAAAGAATTGGGCATAATAGTAAATCATTTTGATCAGAGAGCTAACCAAGGATGAGCACTCATCAAAGTGCAAAGTGGAAAAGCAATCAAACCTTTCTTAATAGCATTTGTTGTTATGTGAAAACATTGTAACGTATAAATAATAGGCAAATAGTGTTTGTTGTTTCTATTATTATTATTTTATTATTTTACTTCCTTGGTATAATCCGAAGGTGGCAGATTAAGAGTCACTGAAACAAACAAACAAAAAAAACCTAACACCAAAAAGGAGAATTATGTCTGGAATAATCATACAAAAACATTTAACAAAAAGGGTTAGACCAATTCAGCTTAATCTTGGCTACATGGTAGCTTTGCTAGGAGGCTTCTAAGTAATAATATCTGGCTCTACCAAAATCAATTAAATCAGTAGTTCTGGAGGTGAGACCATAGTACTAGTAGTTTTTGAAAGCTTTTCAGGTGATTCTAACACAAATTTAGGATTGAGCTCCAATGAGCTATAGGAAGAAGTATCAGGATTAGTCAACTATCAGATGATACAAGTAAAACGCCTAAATAACAGTGGATTAAATTAGAAGCTTATTTCTCTCACTTAAAAAAATTCTATCGGTAGGCAATCCAGGGCTGTTATGGTGGCTCTATGGTATTATCAGGTACCTTGAATCATATCATCCCTTTTTCAGCACATGAATTTCATTCACAATGTCCCCTAATAGCAAGATTCATTATTTGTTTTTTCAACAATATTTATTGGGCACCTACCCTGTGGCAGGAACTGTTCTACAATCTGCTGGCATTTTAGATGGAGTTGCTACAAAATATCTGACAGAGAAGATGATATTTGAGTAAAATTCCAAAGAACATCAAGGGGTAAGCCATGCAGATATCTGAAGCAAAAGTGTTTGAAGCAAAGGAAAGAAGCAACAAAATCCCTAAGGTAGGAAGGGGCCTGATGTATTTGGGAAAAAGCAAACAGGCAACATGGGTAGAGCTGAATGAATGCAGGGTTAGGCAGGATATGAGAGAGATTGGGGGCAGGGAACATATTGAGTGGGTGTTATAGGCTACTATGAAGACTTCCAGTTTAGCCTGAGGGTAGGGGATGGGAGAAGTTGAACAGAGAATTGACATGATATGTTTATACTCTAGTTTCATCAGAATTACTTCTCTTGCTATGTTAGAGAAGAGATCTGCTAATTGACCAGGTGGGAACAGGGAGACTGGTCAGAATGTTATTTCCACTTATCATTGTGAGAGGGGATGTGGCTTGGACTAGGGTGGTAGCTATGAATTTGGTAAGGAGTAGACTGATTTCAGGTTTAGTTTAAAAATAGAGCCAACATTGTTTGTTAATATAATGAGGATGGAATGGGAACAAAAGAACAGAGTCAGGATGGCACCAAAGGTTTTGGACTGATGAACTAAAAGAGTGGAGTTGCTATTTACTGAGATGGGGAAGACCAAAAAAAGGGGAAGGTTGGGCTCAAAATGAAGAGTTTAGTTTGGACATGTCAAATTAAAATGCCCATTAGACATTTTCATCAATTATCAATTCACTGCTTCTCAGCTCCAAAAATGCGTTGTGGTAAACAATGGAATTCCTTTAAGCATTTCTTCTTTCTTTCTTTCTTTTTAAAGATTTTATTTATTTATTTAACAGAGAGAGAGACAGTGAGAGAGGGAACACAAGCAGGGGGAGTGGGAGAGGAAGAAGCAGGCTTCCTGCAGAGCAGGGAGCCTGATGCGGGGCTCGATCCCAGGACCCTGGGATCATGACCTGTGCCAAAGGCAGGTGCTTAATGACTGAGCCACCGAGGCGCCCAAGCATTTCTTCTTTAAAGTGAGAACAGTGTTAAGCTTTTTATTAAATAAAGAGTGCTAGAGGGACATTGCAGGAGAAGAGAGTTTTTTTTTTTTTTTTTTTTTTTTTCTTGTCATTTCTGGTAGAGCCTGGGCACTGGCAGCATGGGTGTGAGAACATCCAGTGGAGCTCTTTTCTCACTGGAACCAGAATCTGGCCCCTCTATGACATTGCATTTTGCAGTCCTCTTTTTTTTTTTTTTAAAGATTTTATTTATTTATTTGACAGAGAGAGACACAGCAAGAGAGGGAACACAAGCAGGGGGAGTGGGAGAGGGAGAAGCAGGCTTCCTGCTGAGCAGGGAGCCTGATGTGGGGCGTGATCCCAGGACCCTGGGACCGTGACCTGAGCCAAAGGCAGATATGTAATGACTGAGCCACCCAGGCGCCCCTGCAGCCCTCTTTGATGTGGAAACCAGAGCCCTCATTCTCTGAGAGGCTTCTCCTGCTCATGCCCTGACTCCTTCTGCAGGTCATTGGCTGCTGATTATCTGTTCCCACCTGTGCTCCAAAGAGTAGCTTATTGCTTGTTCAGCAACTCCAGACCAGTTCTGGTCTTCTCTACTATCAGGTAGCCTGAACCACACCTTCTCCAACAAGGTCTGAACCCCTTCCAAGTTTGCCCTTCGTTGGGTACACTCCTTAAGATACCAGGGATACCTCAGTCCTAAGATACCATATGTGTCACCGTTGCTCTTTTATAATAGCTCATGATTCTTTACTTGAAACTTCTCTTTTTAACCTACTGCATGGTTTCTGTCTCCTGGTTGGACACAGACTGCTATAACCTCCAATTGGAGATGTGTATAAACAATTGGTTATGTAATTTTGGACCTCACAGAAGAGGTCCAAGATGGGGATACACATTTGGGACCATAAATATATAGATGATGATGAAAGTTGTGAGACTGGATTAGCTCTCAGTGGAAATGAACTTAAGAAAGATACAAGACTGAACCTTGTCCCAAAATTTAGAGGAAGAAGAAATAAGGAGGAAGTAGCAAAGGAGACTGAGAAGGAGTTCTGAGAGACAGAGAGAGAGATTTTCAAGGAGGAGAATGTGATCATCTATGTTCAGCGCAGCTAGTTGGTTAGTTAGAAAAATGATGGGGAATTGGCCATTGGATCAGGCAATGTGAAGGTCTTTGGTGATAACACTAGATTTAATAGAATGGAATGAGTTAAATTCTAATTGGAGAAGAATCACCAAGAATGGGACAATGAAATCATAGACAGTGAGTATAGAAACTCTTTTAATGAGTTTTTCTATGAAACAAAAAAGAAGTATGGGTTAATGGTTAGTGGAGAGTGTGGGTCAAGGGGAGAGGAAGGTCCTCTTCTTTTAAGTGACGAAAGGTAAAAAACAACATTTTTTATGCTAATGGGAAAGTTCCAGTAGAAAGAAAAAAAATGATGGTGGAAGAGAGGGAAAAACTCCTGGATTCCTGGAGCAATGTCCACAGAGAGGAGGGAGATGGAATCTAGGGTTGAAGTGGTAGACTCATCTGTAGTTACAGGAAAGTAGACAAAATACCTGGGCACAGATGCTTTTGTGTAAGTGGTGAGAGCATGCAGAAATATTCTTTTGATTAAATCTATTTTGTCAGTGAAATAAGAAGTAAGGTCGTCAGCCCAGATTAAATATGGGGCAGGGGGTACTATAGGCTTAAGAAGAGAGAACATAAGACATAGTGTATACATGAGTGGAAGAATGCATTAACTAAAGAAATATACAACTTGTGGGTAAATTTAAGAATTAGTAGTCATGGAGGAGTTGGAGGGAAGATGGTAGAATAGGAAGCATCAGAAATCTGTCTCCCCACATAGACAATTGCTGTGGCAGAATCTATTTGATGTAATTATTTTGGAACTCTGGTGTCTACTGAAGTCTTGCAACTTCCAGGTGATGGCTTAGACAGTAAATTGTGGTTAACCCCAAATTCAGCTCTTAGTTCACTAGTGGCTACCCATCTCTCATCCCCAGCCCCATGGCAGATGGTTCTGCACACATTCCTGCAGTAACTTGCATGCTGCTTGCAGGAGCTGCTGTGAACAATAAGAATCCTGACCACCAAGATACCAAGGATTTGGGCTCTGACTGCTAATCGCTGCATCTGATTCCAGAGGTGCAGACACAGAGACAGGTAGCCATTGTTGCACACCTCTCCTCCCATTGTTGTAAGTACTACCCCTGACAGCTGAAGTGACTTCCAGGGGATTTAAGAGACTTCCCTGCTTCACTTTTCTTTTTCACCCTTTTGGGACCCATATATTTAAGAACTATGATATCAGCTCAGAAGCAACCACATAAATACGGGAATTTAGAAAGTCACCATGTCTTCCCCAGAAAAGACCTGAGAAGACCTTAAATCTATACCCCAGACTGATCTCTGGCACAAGGACACTGTACAACAATCAAAACAAAACAAAACAAAAAACCCAGCAAACCCAGGAGAAGAGGGAGAATCTGATTTCCACAGTTACCATATTATAAGATTCAAATGTCCAGTTTTTAACAAAAACCCCCAGGGCATACAAAGAAATAGGAAAGGCCAATTCAAAGGAGAAAAATAAATCAATAAAATCTATCTTTGAGAAAGAGTAGATGAAGACTCACTAGGCAAAAACAAAACAAAACAAAAACAAAACTAACAAAAAACCAAAAGCAAACCCAAACAAACAAAAAACTGTCTTAAAGATGTTCAAAGAGGTAAAACAATGTGAACAAAGCTAAGAAAACAATGTATGAACAAAGTCTCAATAAAGAGATAAAAAGGAACTAAGGAGGGCGCCTGGGTGGCTCAGATGGTTAAGCGTCTGCCTTCAGCTCAGGTCATGATCCCAGGGTCCTGGGATCGAGTCCCGCATCGGGCTCCCTGCTCCTTGGGAGCTTGCTTCTCTCTCTCTCTATCTCTCATGAATAAATAAATGAAATCTTTAAAAAAAAAAAAAAGGAACTAAGGAAATTCTGGAACTGAAAATTATAATAACTGAAATGAAAAATTCAGTAGAAGAATTCAAAAGCAGATTTGAGCATCCAGAAGAATCAGTAAATTTTATGATAGGATGGGCAATTGAAATAATTAAGTCTGAGGTACAGAAAGTAAAAAGATTGAAGAAAAGTGAATAGAACCTAAAGGACTTTTGGGACATCATCAAGTGAACCAACCTGTATATTGTGGGAATCCCAGAATGAGATAGAGAAGGGGGAAGAATTATTTGAAGAAATAATGTCCAAAAACATCCAAAATTTGATAAAAGACATAAATAGAAACATTCAAGAAACTCAACAACTCTAAATAGAATAGATTCAAAGAGATCTGCACTGAAGCACATTGTAATAAAAAAAGAAAAAAAATGAAAGCCAAAGCCAAAGAGAGAATCTGGAAAGCAGCAAGAGAGAAGTGACTCATTACATGCAAGAGGATCCTCAATATGATAATGAGCATATTTTTGTCAGAAACCTTGGAGGTCAGATGACAGTGCACTGATGCATTCAAATTGCTGAAGGATAAAAACTTTCAACCAAGAGTCCTGGCAAAACTGTCCTTTAAAAGGATGGAGAAATTAAGACATTTCTGGATAAATAAAAGTTTATGCTGAAGGGAGCCTTTGATTGAAATGAAAGGACACTGGAAAGTAACTCAAAATCGCATGAAAAAATAAAGATCTTTGGTAAAGGTATTTACATGAACAATTATGTAAGCTAGTGTTACTATAACTTTGGTTTGTGACTACACTTTTTGTTTTCTACAGTATTTAAGAAACTAATGAATAAAACGAATAATTACTAGTCTATGTTTTTGGACACACAGTGCATTAAGATGTGGTTTACAACACCAGTGACTGAAAGGGGTAGGAATGGAGCTGTATAAGAGCAGAGTTTTTGTATGTTATTGAAATTAAACTGTTGTAAATTCAAATTAGAATATTACGCCTTTAGGATGTTAAATATAATCCCTATGGTAACCACAAAGACAGAAAGTAGAATAGTGGTGGTCTGGGGCTGGGGTGGGGAGTGTAGGGAGTTACTGTTTAATAGGTGGAGAGTTTCAGTTTTGCAGGTTAAAAAAAAGTTCTGGAGATGGATGGTGGTGATGATTGTACAACACTGTGAATGTACCTAATACTACTGAACTATACACTGAAAAATGGTAAATTAGTGAATTTTAATTAGTAAAAATGGTAAATTTTATGCTATATGTATTTTAGCACAATTTTTTTAAAGATTTATTTTAGGGAGCGAGAGCCCACGTTTGTGCACGCACATGCACAAGTTGGGGGAGGGGCAGAGGGAGAGAATCTTCAAGCAGACCCCTTGCTGAGCTTGGAACCTGACTTGGGGCTCTTTCCTGTAACCCATGAGATCATGACTTGAGCCTAAACCAAGAGCTGGATGCTCAACCAGCTGAGCCATCCAGGTGCCCCATAGCACAATTTTAAAAATAAGTAATTTGAAATAGAGATTGTAGGCATGAATTTAAGATGGAGAACCTTCATTATGGTTTTGAATCTTTTCTGTACTCCAATTTAGTTGTGTGGATGCAGGTGCAGAGCCAATGAAGATGTGAGTTTCTCAAGGGTATAAGACAATAAGGTGACATGAGAAAGGCGTCAAAGAGTTAGGAGTATATGAAGGATGATTTTAATGACTGTGGAATAAAAGCTGATGTCTAAAACTCTAGCCATTAAGGTGAGGCTGGTAACAGAAGGAAATAGACAACAAAATAGCCCCTTCCCTTCCTGGAAGTCCCGGACGGACATTTACAGGTTTATTGACCAGGCAGAGTCATGTGCTATAGATAGCTGTTAAGGGATTCTAGAAAATCTATTCTTTAATTCTGAGGATAAATGTGCCATGCTAAAAAAACATGCTATTTACTAGGGAAGGAGGGGAGAATGCATGTAGAAAGCAACTACCCTTCTCTGTCACAGTACAAAATAATGTCCTGTATAGTGAGTTTCTTTGGGAAAGGACTACAGAGGAAGTTATTTTAGCCTGGGGAAAGGCAATATTCTCCTTTAATTGAAGCTAGGTGCAAGGCCATTTTGGCAAAAAATGTGGGTGAGACAACAGCATTTTTTTTTTTTTTCCTCATCCATTCATCATCTTCTTTCTCAGGTGTGCTTATCTTTCAGGTCATAAGAATCTTCATGTATTTCTCATCCCTTTCCTTACAGGAGCCTTTTTCAGGAAAGGATCTGATAAGCCCAATTTCATTATGGTTTAAATGATTGATAAAGTTTAGAGTCACTCATCTAAGCAGTGTAAACATTTTTAAAGGGGATGAAACCTTAAGCTAAAAGGTATGACATCTCATTGGAGTGGGTTCCTAGCTGAGGAAGCAGAAATAATTTAAGGGATATGGGGAGCTTCCTGTAATTTCTGTTAATAACGCCATCTTGGCCATCCCTATCTGAATGTTCCTAAGGATATCACTGGCCAGAGCTACATGGTTCAGTCTTTCAGACTGTCAGTCTGGCAGCAGTTATTAAATTCAGTTTGAGACCAAATAAAAAGGAGCATTTTGCAGTTGGATTGAATAAAGGTTAATAGCATAAAAGATGCAGAAATCACGATCAGATAGCTATGGGATTCAGACTTCTCACAACTCAATCAGTGAATGCTAGGAAGTTGAGTTAACCTCATGGCATCCAGCAGAATTGGCCCAGGACATGGTTTTGCTTGTGACAGAAGCACATTCCTTTTATGCTCATTTGAATAGCCAAATAGAATTGACTGATGGTTTGCCACATGCCACCAAGAGATATCTTAGCACATCTGATAGACTACAGAATAGGAATGCTGCTTAACATGAATTTTATTGCATCTCAGCACCTGCTCCAGCCAACAGTCATTACTATCTAGGAGAGGCTGTGCTCAGATTATCATTATTCCTGTATCTTTGCATTTGTATTCTGCCGACTACTGTGCAAGGTAAAATTGATAAATGGAGGGACTGACTGTGAGTGGCAGAAACCTGTGGCTGCATGTCCTTTGCAAGCCTGGAATATTAGGAAAGGTTGGGAAGGGGGTTGTTTATCTAATTGGAATCATTGTCTAGGTATACCAGCCTTTCTGTCTCTGTCTCATTCAACCTCCTTCCTTCCTACCCTCCCTACTCCATCTCTCTCTGTCTCTCTTGTCCGTTAATTTTTGTGAGGACTTTTTCATTTTAATAAGAGAGAGGGAAAAATACCGTATATAACCAGGATGAAAATTATCAGGCAGAAAACCCAAAAATCTGATCAGATAAATGCTAGAATTGAAGAATCTCATGTATTAGAATTAGGGATAATGTTCACTCAGGATAGCCAGACAAGTCATTGAGATATTGAAATACCACCTTACCAAATGTTATGTATCTATTGACCCACGCCCTCTGAATATATCCTTGCCACAAAGGGTCCTTAAGGGTCCTAAGACCCTTAAAATTGCCTCAATATCTAGAAACTAAAGAGTTAGACCTTGGAATGGCAGGGAGAGGAGGAAGCAGCTCCTTGTCTCATCTCATTGTTCTAAACCCGTGTCCCATCAGTTGTTAACTGCTAGAATTTCTAACTGCTAGGATGCCCTTCAAAGACTCAAACAGAAAAGGTTGCTGTAGGGTAGGAAAAATAAAATGAGCTGCTCCTATATAATATACTGGCTGTTTGTTCTTAGGTACAAAACTGGGCACTTAGTCCTCTTGGACATTTGGTGAAAAACCGAATCAATATTCTTTCGCTCATCAAATTGTCTGTTTTTATGCAGGGAACAGTGACTCTATAGGAGTAGATAGGAAAAAACAAAAGGACATGCTCAATCCACTGGTCAAGGAGCCCTACAGATCTAAGTGACAATTCAACTCATTATATGTGACCTGTTATAACCCTTGTAGTTTGCTCGTTAACCTGTAAAATGGATTTACTACTGCATATCATTATTTGTAGGTGTCCTTTTATTGAGAAGGTCCCTGGAACTCCCAGAGGGATTCAAATTTTACCTTTTGGATATTTCTTCCCTCCAGAATTCAATAGGCATAAAAATGTTTCGTATCTTTAGCAGGATTCATGTCTTTTCAATCATAGTTAACAATGGCATTCTTGACAGAAACTGCATCCTCTGCCACTTTATTATGTGCATTTCTTTGAACCATTTGTACGCTGTGTGTGATTGGGTCTGTACAGATTAAAATAGCACCGAGAGAGCCAATTTAAGGCTTGGGATTAGTGAGCCTGAGCAATAGAGACATTCTGGCACACACACACATCGTAAATCCTGTTTTAAGTTTGCAGTGGGTGTGATGGAATGTGCAGCTCAGGCACTTTACCCTCGTTAGTGCAAAAGTAAATTGTGAGGGCTCTCACAGAGCTCCAAGGGGAATAATGGAGGAGAGGGGATGGAAAAGATTTTCTGAAGTCTGATAGCTGTCCCCCTTGGCATCCCAAAATGCAATATTCCAGTCAGAAAGGCTAATGTCTTTGCTGACTTCAGCCTTGTATGCTAATTAAATACATGGTATTGTGTAATAAAAGAAAACCTGAATGGCTTTGAGCACATTCAAAATGAAATAGGAACTAGAAACAAGCCTTCTATAAAACAGTTCATTGATGAGATATGGTAAATGATGGGAAATTGGTGTAAAGATTAAGAATTAAATATCTATTTTCTCCTAAAATTCATATTGTTAAATAACAAACATATTGACCTTATATGGTCATCTGTTAGAGCAATGTTTCTCAACTTCACAAGGACATTAGAATCTCTTGGGAAGTTTGAAAAAATACTGATACCTTGGTCCTACCCAAAGAAATTCTGATTTATTTGGTCTGAGCATCAGAGTTCTGTAAGTCTCTCTGGTGAATTAAAAAAAAAATTTTTTTCCCTATCTTTATTGGGGTATATTTGGCAAATAAAATTGTAATGTATTTAAAGTATATAACGTGATGATTTGATATATGTATACATTGTGAAAGGGTTCACACAATCAACATTAATTAATACATCCATTGCCTCATGTAGTTACTTTTTTTGGAGGGGGGAGAACACTTGAGATCCAACTCTCTTAGCAAATGCCAGTTCTACAACACATGCCTAATGTCTATACATTAGATCCTTAGAACTAACTCATCTCATGACTGACAGTTTATACCCTTTTACCAGAGATTTCACCTAACCCCCAGTCCCTGTCAACCACCATTCTACTCTGTTTCTGTGAGTTCAACTTTTATTTTTTAGATTCCACCTATAAGTGATACCATGCAGAATGTCTTTCTCTGTCTGGTTCCTTTCACTTAGGGTAGTGCCCTTTAGGTTCATCCATGTTGTGAAGTTCAGGTTGAGAACCATCAGGTGAGAACCACTTTGAACCATTTAGTTTAGAGACAGGTACCTTACTGACACAAATGCTTTAAGTAAGACATCATTCATTTATAGCCTGTGTATTTTTACTATACATATAATCAAACTGTAAGTGATTCAGGAAATCATTGTTTAAAACTCTTAAGGCTTAGAAACATTTTAATTAATGGATTGAATTTTTAATGCAATGTATCTAG
Source organism: Mirounga angustirostris (assembly GCF_029215605.1). Classification (NCBI taxonomy): domain Eukaryota; kingdom Metazoa; phylum Chordata; class Mammalia; order Carnivora; family Phocidae; genus Mirounga; species Mirounga angustirostris. The sequence continues at coordinate 55,516,400 of NW_026991709.1, forward strand.
AAATACTGTTTCATAGCTTAGTTTAAAATTACAGTGCATAAAGTTTAGAGAAATTCAGAATTGTTTTTAGATTTTATACTGTCCTTAAGAGAGCAAAACTTCTGAGTACGTACAGTTAATAGCTTTAATGGGAAATGTTTTTCTTCAGGTATTTGGCAAGATTAAAGGTATTTCTATGTAACAAAGTAGTATTTGTTTCTCACTGGAAGAGACAATCTTTAGATAGAAGATAATAGCAGTTGAATGCAGATGGAAGGTTTGACTGATTTGATTGCAGTTAATTAAGAACCTGGGAGTTTCTGAGAATCAAACCTGCTTTATATCAGAGGTGATGGGGATCATTTTGACACTTCAGATAGTCTCTGAGTTGAGTGAAGTCAGTTGGATTTTTGAGGTCAGAGAAAGGCTTTGATGCAATATTTATCATTGCTTGTCCACTAGCATGAAGAATAAATTCAATTCATTTGTAACTTAAAGCAGTATTAGTGGGGCCTATTTAGATTGTCCATTAAAAGCATTATGGGACATTTTTTCTTCTTCCAGAAACAAATCACCTTTCTTGCCTGTCTTTGTTAAATCTGACTAGGAAAAAAAAATGTAAATATTTAAACTGATCTTTCATTCTTTAGTAAGACAGTAAGGTTCCAAGGCGGCCCTGATCTGCTAGAGATCTTCTTCCATTGTAGCATTTATGAGGAAAAAGGTTATTTGGAGAAAACTATGTACCAGTTTACACTGGGGAATAGCCTGATGGTTGATGGACAACACTGTCTCCATGTTCCAGTAATGTTTTTTAGAACTAAAAATAGCAGCGTTTTTGTTTTTTGTTTTGTTATATTTTTTTCATGAGTTTTCCCTATTTTATTCTTTTTAAACATTGAATTAAAATTGACATACAGTTATATTGGTTTCAGGCATATAAGATAGTGATTTGATATTTTTACACATTTGGAAATGTTCACCATGATAGGTCCAGTTATCATATGTTACATATAAAGTTGTTGCAATATTATTGACTATATTGCCTATGATATACATTTTATCTCTGTGACTTCTTTATTTTATACCTGAAAGTTTGTATTTCTTAATCTTCATTACCTATTTCGCCTGTCCCCTTACTCCCTTACTCTCTGGCAACCACTAGTTTGTTCTCTGTGTCTAGGAGTCTGTTTTGTTTGTTCATTTATTTTGTGTTTTAGGTTCCTCATATTAAGTGAAGTCATACAGTATTTGTCTTCCTGACTTATTTCACTTAGAATAATACCCTCTAGGTCCATCCATGTTGTTGCAAATGATAAGATTTCATTTTTTTTATGGGCTGAATAATATTCCATGGTATGTATGTATGCATATTATGTATACACACACACACACACACACATCTTCTTTATCCATTCATCTGTTGATGGACACTTAGGTTTCTTCCATACCTTCACTATTGTAAATAGTGCTGCAATGAATATAAGGGTACATATATCTTTTCAAATTGTGTTTCTTTGTTTTCTTTGGATGACTACTCAGAAATGGAATTGCTGGGTTGTATGGTAGTTCTGTTTTTAACTTTTTGTGGAACTCCCATACAATTTTCCATAATAGCAGCCCAAATTTACCTTCCCACTAACAGTGCATGAGGGTTGCCTTTTCCTTGCATTCTCACCAACACTTGTTATTTCTTGTCTTCTTGATGCCTCCCATTCTGATAAATGTGATGTGGTAGCTCATTGTGGTGTTGATTTACATTCCCTGATGATGAGTGATATGGAGCATCTTTTCATGTGTCCGTTGGCCACCCATATATCTTTAGAAAAATATTTGTTCAGATCCTCTGCCCAGTTTTTAATTGGGTTGTTTTTTTTATATTAAGTTGTGTAAGTTCTTTATATATTTGGATATTAGCCCCTTATTGAATATATGATTTGCAAATATCTTCTCCCATTCAGTAGGTTGCCTTTTCGTTTTGTTGATGGTTTCCTTCACTGTGTAAAATCTTTTTAATTTGATGTAGTCCCATTTGTTTATTTCTGCTTTTGTTGCCCTTGCCTGAGGAGACATATCCAAAAAAATTATTGCCAAGACCCATGTCAGAGAGCTTACTGCCTATGTTTTCTTCTAGGAGTTCTGTCCTTTTAGGTCTAACATTCCAGTATTTTAATCCATTTTGAGTTTATTTTTCTATATAGTGTAAGAAAATGGTCCAGTTTCATTCTTTTGCATGTGGCCAACCAGTTTCCCCACCATTTATTGAAGAGACTGTCTTTCCCCCATTGTACATTCTTGCCTTCTTTGTGGAAGATTAATTGACCGTGCAAGTGTGGGTTTATTTCTGGGCTCTCTGTTTCTGTTCCATTGATCTATGTATCTGTTTTTGTGTCAGTATCATGCTGTTTTGATTATTATAGCTTAAACCAGTGAGTGAAACCAGTGAGTGAAAAATAGCACAGTTCTTGAGAATGCAGTTCCCTAATTCAAGAGATTTTTGATTTATGAATAGTTATGAAACAAACCCTGTTCACTTTACAAGAGTCTCAGTAAAAGCTATTGCAAGCCATTTTTTGAGGAGCTGATGTTATCGTCCCCAAATCAATCTCTAAAGGCAAAGTGAATCCCTAAGGATTTTTCTTTCTTTCTTGTAATAAATTCTGTATTTTATTTACTCAGCTTATGTGATGCTTAATTTTATGTGTCAACCAGACTGGGCTAAGGGATGTCCAGATAGCTGGTAAAACATTATTTTTGGTGTGTCTCTCAGGGTGTTTTTGGAAGAGATTAACATTTGGATTGGTAGACTAAAGAAGATTGCCTGTACCATTGCAAGTCGGAATCATCTAATCCATTGAGGGCCAGAATAGAGGGGGGAAAAAAAGTTGGAAGGAGGACAAATTTGCCCTATTTGCTTGAGGTGGTATATCCATCTTCTGCCCACAGACATCAGTGCCCTTGATTCTCAGACCTTTGGACTAGAATTGGGACTTCACACTGTCAGCTTCTCTGATTCTCAGGTCTTCAAACTCAGCTGATTACAACAATGGTTTCCTGGTTCTCCAACTTGCAGATGGTAGATGGTGTAACTTCTTGGTCTCCATAATTTGATTCCTATAATGAATTTCCTTTTGTATATATCTATATCTATATATCCTATTTGTTCTCTTTCTCTGGAGAACCCTGACTAATACAGCTTATATATCAAAGAAATCAGGAACCTTGAAAATCATCCTGAATTTTCTCATCTCTAATCTAATGGCGTGTAAGACTTGTATGTTGTAGGTGCTCAACAGAGAACTTTTTGGGTGAAGAGAAGGAGGAATAAGCCAGGACTTATGGAAATAAAGAGGGGAAAATGGTGATTATCAGCAAGGGGCCTTCACCAGTCTACTGCCATTTCTTTTTCTTCTAGTGAGATCTAGTCTTCACCGTTCTTAACCAGACCACTCCTGAGACATTACTAACAAGTGCTACTCCTGGTTTCCCTGTACTTGTACGCACTATTCAACATTGCTTTCTTTTATTCCTTCTTGTATTCTGATGTGAGGATTTTGAGTTGCCTTTCCTCCTTAGCAGCACAGAATTTTAATGAAATATGGATTTACAGAATGTAGCGCAGCACATAGCACCTGGCAGACACTCAGTAAACAGCTATTATTATCGTATATAATATCATAGTGACCACATCTTATCCATTTCTTTTTTTTTAAAGATTTTATTTATTTATTTATTTATTTATTTATTTATTTATTTATTTATTTATTTACTTGACATAGACAGAGAGAGATAGAGAGAGCGTGCACAAGCCGGGGGCATGGCAGGCAGAGGGAGAAGCAACCTTCCCACTGAGGAAAGAGCCCGATGCTGGACTCCATCCGAGGACCCTGGGATCATGACCTGAGCTGGAGGCAGACACTTAATCCACTGAGCCACTCAGGCGTCCCATCCATTTCTTGTTTTATATCCAAGTAAACTGCAATCCAGTGAGTTAAGAGATTTGCCTAAAATAAAATTAAGAGCTATACCAGAAGTGGGATCAGACACAGGTTCTTCTGAAACTTGATCTTATGCATTTTAAAGCATGTTTTGTGAACTTCTTGCTCACTTGCTAGCCTATGACAGAGGCAGTATTATGATTCTTACCAAATCTTGTTTCATTTTCCTCTTCTCGGACACACAATACTATATTTTCTGGTCTTTCTATGTTGGAAGCATAGGGATTAATTTCTGGACAATGGGATATGGTTAGAATTGATTTAAACTGGTTTCAGGACTTGCACTTAAAAATACCCTACATGAGGGGCGACTGGGTGGCTCAGTTGTTAGGCATCTACCTTCGGCTCAGGTCATGATCCCAGTGTCCTGGGATCAAGCCCCACTTTGGGCTCCCTGCTCAGTGGGAAGCCTGCTTCTCCCTCTCCCACTCCCCCTGCTTGTGTTCCTTCTCTCGCTGTGTCTCTTTCTGTCAAATAAATAAATAAAATCTTAAAAAAAAAAATACCCTATATGACCCTATCCCCCAGCTTCCTTTTCCCTTCTGTGGTGACCTTGTATTCCAGATGTATAGCTACATAATGGCAGGAGCACAGATCCTTAAAGTCATAACTTGCAGCAGAGCCATTGAGAACAATCTAGCTTTCACTGGTAATGAGAGAAAAATAACATTTGTTGTGTTAAGCCACTAAGATTTTAATATTTGTTTGTTACTGCAGCATAGTGTATTCTGTCTACATAACCTGTGACAGGTTGTGGGCCTCAATCCAAATGTATTTTTATCTACTATACAAACCTCATTTGTCCCTTCTGTTTTCAATGGTTGAACAACCCATGACTACTTTTTCTTTTTAAGATTTTATTTATTTATTTATTTGAGAGAGAGAGAGAAACAGCACGAGAGGGGAGAGGGTCAGAGGGAGAAGCAGGCTCCCCGCCGAGCCAGGAGCCTGATGTGGGGCTTGATCCCAGGACCCTGGGATCACGACCCGAGCCGAAGACAGTCGCTTAACCAACTGAGCCACCCAGGTGCCCTCCCATGACTACTTTTAATTGTAAAGAACACAGATTAATTTGCCCCATGTTTTTTATTTCTGTCTTCATTTAACTTAGTTGTAGATAAACTCTGACCTTTGGCAAATTTCTGTTGGGTTCTTTGCCTCAGTTTCCTCAATATGAAATAGAAATAATGTTTCCCTATTTATTACTCAAGGCTGTCAAAAAGATGAATGAGTTGATAATTATTAGAAAAGTAGTATATATGCATAGAGCATTATATTATTATTAGGTTATTCTCATAAGAGCAGTAAAAAGTGTTCCTTTGCTGTAGATCTGGGAAATGTTATGAAGGAAAGATTTATGATTTGTTTAGTGATTTAGTTTCTTTTTTTGGTAGAATTGGAATAATTCCTTTAGGTTACATAGATAATCTACTTATCTTAAAACTTGAAGGCACCTTAACATGTCCACATGAATATTTAAAATGCTTCAGGCACTGATATTAAGAATGTTATATGAGATAAAGTGATTGATATAAAGAAAAACATGGGTGGTTTTTCGTGCAGTTTCATACTGCAGTACAAGTGTGCAGTTGATTCTAGCCTAGCCATGAATAAAAAATAGTTACCTACCTAGAGGCTTAGTGAACCTTGCAAAAAATAATAATAATAATAATATGAATAATGGTTGATCCTACAAGGAGACCAGACTTTAAAAATTTAATTCTTAATAAAGAATGTGTCATATTTTAAAGGAGTGTTAGTATTTAACAATAATTAGTCTTTAAACTTAGGTGATTTTGTAAAATATTCTTTGTGCTCTTCTTGAACCGTAAATTAATTATGCCAACTGTATTTATTTTTAACTTTGAGATAATTGTAAAGTGTCCTCAAACAGATTTAATCTATACTGTATTTAACCATATTAGTCAGGGGTTAAAAATAGAGTAATAGGATTAATCACAAAATAATAGTGCCCTTGCTTCATACATCTACCTGATTTGTAGATGAGCTAACTTCCCTAAAATTCCTTTCAAATGATTTTGATAATCCTTAGAAAGTGGTCAATATATGCTGCATTGACCCCTGCACTTGGCAATGCGTGACACTGGACTTTTCTCCCCTTCACCATTGGCTCACTGGGTGATATGTCCTGTCTTGTTCATATCCAAGACAGGAGCCAGGCTACCAGTGAGCTTCAAAGTGCCACCTGTTCTGGCACTAAAGCCTGCAGACATGCTCTGAGTTTGGTAATGTCTGATGCTTTAGGCCGCTGATGTTTGCACAATGCTCTTTGTGTCCAGGGAAGCCTTGTCATGAAGAGGCTTCTGCAGCCAACATTACTGAAACTATCATGATCGCAAGAGTTCCATTACTGTTGGTGACAGCCAGGATCTCCACTTAGGCTGGTAATGGCTAATATTGAGGGTGACACTTTCATGACAGAGATGTAGTGAAACAACTTGTTTGGGTTTTCCCCTCTTTTGCTGTAGTTCCTTTTACTGGTAATTCAGGTATGAGTCCTTAGAACAGAGCCTGGGCAAAGAACAAACCTAATCAGTAGTGACCATGCTGCCTTCAGAATCCCCCCTGCAGTCTGACTCTCGCTCTTTGTCCCGTGACAGACAGCTTCAATTCTGTCTTCTTTTTGGGAATTCATAATTTACCATTCAACCTTCTTTATCTTTGGAAACCTGAAAATGATGTGGACATGTAATGATGACAGTTGGGTAACTGAATAATTGCTAAACCTCATCCTGATCTTCTGGAAAACTATGTTGAAAAAATATAAATGGACTGGGTGATGGGTTTTAAGGAGGGCACATGTTGGGATGAGCACTGGGTGTTATATGCAACTAATGAATCGTTGAACACTACGTCAAAAACTAATGATGTACTATATGCTGGCTAACTGAACATAATAAAAAAAGAAAAAAGAAAAAGAAAAAAGAAATTTAATCCCAATTTAAAAAAAAAGAAAAAATATAAATTAGCTAGAATCTCAAGTGGGGCCTTCTGCCTTCTACCCTGTACATGTCTGTTGGATACACTTTCTTGTATAACTAGATTAGGGGCTAATAGAGGAATGTAGGAGTCAGGGAACATTTGTTTGTGTGTGTTTTAAAGATGGGTGATACTAGACCATATTTAATTGGAATTACTCAGTAAAGCAGTCAAGGCTGAAGGGATAGGAGGAGACTTGGAGAGCTATTAGAGTAAATTCCCAGATATAGGGGAGGCCTCCACAAGAGCACTGGGCATAACCAGGCTTTGATAGCAGAATGGACTCTTGTACTTTCTTATATGAGGTGATCACACAGCAAGAGCTTTGTATGTAATTTTTCTACTCCATATTTGCCAAGTTCATTTCCACTCCGTCTAGGTGCTATGCAGTAACACCTTAACTTACATCTCTCCCTCCCCTATTTGGTTCAGGTGCTCCTCGTATGTGTTCAGCCAGCATTCAAAGGATAGTTCTATCATAGAGCTTTCCACACTTTATTTTAATTGATAATAATTTCTTTCCTTCCCAGTTGCTCCTACTAGGTTGTAAACTCCTTGAGGGCTTTTTCTGATTTATTTTTATTTTTTATTGTGGTGAAATATACATAACATAAATTTAACATTTTAACTATTTTTAAGTGTTCACTTATGTGGTAAGTGCATTCATGTTGTTGTGCAGCCATCACCACCATTCATCCCTAGAGCTTTTTGGCTTCCCCAACTGAAAATCTGTGTCCCTTAAACATTAACTCTCCATTCTCCCATTCTCTCACCTCCTACCCCCTGGCAAACACCATTTAATTTGTTTTTTATAGTCTCAGGGATGAACATGGTACCTGTCATATAATAGGTGGGCAATAAGTGTTTGATCAGTAAATGAGTAAAGGTACCCATTAATTTTTGTTAATTTTTCAGCAGAAATATGGGCCAGTGCCTTTAAATTTGGAGTGCTTATCTGTACATTAGTCAAATGAAATTTAATATGTCAAAATTTATTCTAATCACATTGTGCCCTTATTTGATGAAAGAACATCATGATTAAAGAAAGGACTGAATAAAAGTGGATGACAATCAACCTCAAAAGATGGATACATGCAAACCAGAGCATTCAGATCATTGAAAAACGTAAACACAAAGGAATTCAATTATCGGTAACCTTTACAAAGTAAGTACAAGAACAAAAATAATCACCAGTTTCAGAAAAATGCCAAATAAATGACAGTGTCAGCTATCATAATCATGGAATTAGGGCAAAAGAAAAAGACTACACAAGTTGGACTTTTTTTGTTGTTTCAGTGACATTGTTATTCCATGATTGGGCTGTAGTCGTTGCTTTGAAATGGCAGTAAAAAATAAGGAGGTTGAACCCAATCAAGTTATTTGGTTTTAATGAATAATTAGATTGTTGTTTGGAAAAGTAAGCAGTATTATTTCACAACTCTATAGTGCTTTCTTTAATTCGTTGTTTGAAAAACATACAGAGCTTTTAAAAGCAGCTATCTATAAAATATTTTTGAACTTAGTGGTACTTTTGATGGCATCATGTTTACTGGAATTAAAAAAAAAGTATGAGCTTTCTGAGTGTCATAGGTGTAGTTGCAATAATAAATGAATAACAACAGGCAGATCCTTCAAATTCATGTTGGCATTGGTAGAGGCAGGATTCCTGTGTTCCTCTCTACTTGAGGTTAATAGGTACAGGTTGACATTAAAGATGCAGTGTCAACTCAGCTTTCTTCAAAATCTAAGTTAATCTCTTGAGTCACAGAAAGAGAAAAAAATCTAAAGCAAAGTGTCAGTTTCCAGGGATAAAAGTCAATCACGTTAAATTGACACATGTTCCCAACAATGAAAGGAGAAAATCTGGTCAAAAGTTGGAGTGTTAGGGGGGAAAGAGAACATTTACCACAAAGTTATGCAAATATATGGTTTCAACTAGATTCCTTTCAGTTTCATAGAAGTGTTTTTTTAATGTGAAATAATGCCTTAAAATTTAGAAAGCCATGTAACCTTTAATTTGAGAAATGATTTAGACCATTTAATAGTATTAAATAATAACCTAGAAGTAGCAGGTACTGTTGAGATGCTGGATTTTAAATGGCTGTGTGGATTTTAGTTTGGTTGCTTACCAGCTGTGAGACTTATGCTAAGATCTTTAACATTTCCAAGTTTTAGTATCCCTTTCTGTAAAATGAGAAGATTGAGCTAGATAATCAAAGAAACCCCAAGCTCTATGAAATTTATAAACAGAACAGACATTGTTATTTCTTTCTTACATCAACTTCATCAAGGTTTGGAAGTGGCATCAGATGTTTGAGATTCAATCTACTAAATTGCCTCTGAACTTCCATGTTGCATATGTTACAGATGATTTCAGCTCTGTACATCTGGCCTATAAAGTAGTGAGTTATCAACTTTGATTGACATGCTTAAATTCGTTAGAGAGTTCACATCCTAAGACACACAGTAGAATTGGGTTCTATTTTTCTCAATTCTGAAAGACAATTTATAGTGCAAAGATTAAACACTTTTCTTCCTGAAGATAATGAGAATTGATTTCTTTACCCCCTATTAAACTTTCAAGTTCCAGGAGAGGAACTTTTAAAAAAATTGTAGTCTTTCTGAGCCCCCAAAGGTAAAAAGGTATTATGCCATTTAAATGATGGAAAACTGTGTATACCTTATTTTACTCTTTTGTACAAGTAAATACTACTTCAGGGATCTTACACTTTAAAGCAAAAGATTCATCTCAATTTTTACCTTAATAAAGTTTATAAAGATTGAATGTAGGGCTGACTTTGCATCTGAGAAACCTTGAACACTTTGTACACAGGAGGCAAAAGTTTTTTTTTTTTTTTAATTAAAGTGAACATTTTCTGTTTTTTAAAATTATAGTTTTAAATTGTCTTCATTGTGCCACTCAGACTTTCTTATTTTTTAGATCTCTGTTTGAGTTAAATGATAGGAAAAAAAGTCTGGAGATGAATATGTATGCATTTTGTTTTTAGAAAGTCCCAAAAGACTTCTCTTTTTCCATCCCACTATTGAAACATGTAAAACCAAATTTAGTGTCCACTTGAGTTGATTTGCTCATTTCTGATGATTAGTAACTGCTTTTTTTAATGCCAGTTCTTTAGAAGTATCCTCTTCTCAAAGTTAAGCAATGCCTTTCAGTTTTGGTGAACTTTGAAATTGTTGCCTAGACATTAATTTCCTGGATGCCCTGAAAAATACCATATATCTTTAATGACCTTCTCCATATAATTTTTTTTTTTTAGCATAAAAGTATAATGAAGGTGTCTAGCTTTACTAAACACGAGAACACAGTAGTGAGTATGTGTAACCCTGGGTGCCTGGATCTATGCCTTAGGGGCCTTCTGATTCTAGAAAGATCTGACTACCCTCATTTATAGAAACATTTAGTGCCAACAAATATGTTTGCCAATTTTTGGATCATTTCAATATCAACTACAAAGACCAGCCACTGGCTCTGAGATCCTCTACCATTTCCTACACATCTGTAGTGCTACCTCCCTTTTTTTCCCCTCTCAAACTAATTTTACCAAAAGGGAAAATTAAGGAGATATTTTGGGTGTCTCAGGCATTCACTGAAAATAGCCCTTGATGACATCTATTGACAAGGTTAAAGTAGTTTGCATTTATTGCCCTTTCTAATAACTTATGACTTAGCGTTCCTAACAACACGTATGGATTTTTTGCTATAAAAAACATGAGATTTTCTTTCCTTTTGTTTCAGAAATTTAAGAAACTTGTTCCTGCTACTTGAGACTTGCTGACTTGTCATGGCCTAAATGTTTATATCTTCCTCAGATTCGTATGTTGAAACCGTACCCACCCCCCCATGTGATGGTATTAGATGTGGGGCCTTTGAGAAGTAATTAGGATTAGCTGAGATCCTGAGGGTTGAAGCAAGAAGCAGCAAGAAGAAGAGCTTGCTTCTTCTGTTCAGCCTCTGCTAAGTGATTGGGAGAGTGTTGTCACCAGAACCCAGTCATGCTGGCACCCCGATCTCAGTCTTCCAGCCTTTAGAACTGTGAGAAATTAAGTTTCTACTGTTATAAGCCACCCAATATAGGATATTCTGTTATAGCAGCCTGAACAGACTAAGACAACACTCAAACTGTCTGGAGTACCTCTCTTTTCATCCCTTTCTCATTTGCCTTCTCCCTCTTGGACTTGCCTATGAACAGACACAGATGATTGGTGCAGGCAAATCCCTACTGCAGTAGGTCCTGCTCTCAAAGTTCTCATCTGAAAAGGCATAGATGAATCAAGCCACTCACTTCTGCATCTCTGTCTTCAGTTCAGGAAGGAAAGCTCTGTTTCAGCCCTGGGTGTGAGCTGTGCTTTCCAAATCAGCTTTATTGTTAACAAGGCTGTACTTTGACCTGCACCAGACTTTTGGGCTCTGATTTTACAGTTGGCAGGATCCTCACAGTGGGGATCAGGTAATTGATTAGCATGCCACAAATTTGGAATAGTGTATATTATTCTATATTAATAAATACTTAGTTTTTGTCTTGGTTTATCCAGAGATGTTCTGGGATTGATCACTCATTCAGTATGTTTTGGAGTTTGTGTCTTGATCATTGGCTTAAGCTCAAAAGATAGAGGAAATATCAACCTGCTTACTTTATTATTTTCTACACCAGTGTGGGTCTGCTTCTAGGACCACCAGGGGTAGACATAGTTCAGATACCTGGAAATTAGTGTGGAAGGACTAAGGCATCACTACTTTTCAGGGAATATCAGTGGAGCTTTGCTCTATGTAGCAGGTGGTGGTCAAGACATGATGGTCAAGGTTTATCTTGTCTGCTAATCAATCTATCCTTTATCTTTAGCAAAGAGGAAGTTTCCAATTAACATAAAGCCAGCAGGAAAGAAGCTGAAAGCAGCTGGCCATGTTACAGTATACCTACTGGTCATAATCAGATGGTCATAATCAGCAGATGACTGTTGTCCTAACTTTGAGAAGCTCATCTCATCATTGCCTTTCACTTGACCCACAGCACTAGAGACACGTAACATAAAGAATCACAGACACAAATACAGAAATGCACACAGAGACATACACATAAACATTCATAGATAAAAACAGTCACTCACACACAGAGACACACACGCAGGGTTGATTTTCTGCTTGGAACTATTGCTTATACCCATCCAAATCACATCACTCATTACCCACACCCACCATCAGATGAACTGTCTAGGTAAAAGCCAACCTGTGCTTTGAATCTCAGGAAATTCTGTTAACTCTCTGAGATCTTTAATGCCTTAGGCATTGATCTTTTCTTCCTCTGTACCATAAAATTCTCACTTAATGATTAAAAAAAAAATTGTTTCCAAAGTAATAATTTTCTTTCCACAGCTGAATTGTTTGCTGCATGGAAGAAGGAGACTCTGTTTTATAGCTAGTATTATATTGATCATAGGGCCCCAAAAGGCTAAGAATAAAAGATTTGTTAGAGTTGATGTGATTGTGGGGGCATGGGAAATGACCCAGGAATGCCACAGGGATGCAATGGATATTCATTCACCTCTAAGTAAATTAGCACCTTCTCTGCCCTAGGCTCTGTGCAAAGTTCAAGGATTATCCTATATAACAGGTAAGGTATATGGTCTTTATACTCTCAGAACTTAGTCTAGTGGGGAATGAGGTAGTTATAAAGCATTAAAAAAAATAAAATGGAAACTAGTACTATGAGGTTTCAGCAATTACTATATAACTTTTTCTAACTAATTATTTTTCCCTTTTATCTAGTAATCCATTGTTGTTTTTTTTTTTTATTTGAATATAGTTGACACACTGTGTTAACATTAGTTTCAGGTATAGAGCTCTACTAATCTATTCTTATTACACAAAAAGTAAAACTAGCATTAGCATCTCCCTAAATATAACCCTTTTACACTGCAAAATAACTGGGTAATATGTAACATCACATAGAGCAAAATGTCATTTATATTTAACCAAACCTTCACAAACAAATAAGAATACTATGGCTGCACTATAAACTAATCAGGGTAGAATCTATTGCTTGCTTTTTTAAATCGAGTGATATTTACATTTAGCACAAATTAGCATATTAGCACACAAAATAGTTCTCCAAATGAAAGATTTGCTGCCCAGTTTAATCTGCTAAGTGGTTGTAAAACAAATGTTACCTTTAATGTTATAAATAAAAAATACAATCACTTGCATTAATCTACTTTATGTTTATGCAAACTGGAGATAATTGACATCTATTTAAGGGATCATAAGGATTACAAAAGATTATACTGACACTTCTAAACTGTAATTATCACCTTCCATTAATGGTAACATGAGTTTACCGCAAATATATTTCTCTGCTAATTACTTATAATTGAAATAATAATCCACGGGATAAATGGATTTTTTCCTTAAATCTTACCTAACTCCTTAGTCCATACATTTTAATTTTGTAGTATAAGCTCATTGCCCGGTTTATGTACTAACTACAGCAAGAACAGATTTTTAAAAAAACTGGCCACTGCTTCTGGGGCCAGGCAAATAGGAAGCAGAGCTGGGGATCCCAGTGCTTGGGAAGGTCCATCTGTTGAGCCAAAGAGGTGAGATGGCCAGTGGCTCTTCAGGAAAAGCCTGTGGATGCATTCACAAGCTAGAGAGCTAACTAACCTAATGATGGGTGAGCTCATCAGGGTCAGCATTTCCTTTATGACCAGCAGTTTGATTATAGGTGTTTACTTTTTCTTCAGTACTCAAGTGTGCACAATGTTGTCTACCTGAAGGAATACATTTTTATGTTGTTTCTCCAGCAGTTGTGGTCTTATTTTTTAAAAGCTTGTTTTCCTCAGAAGAATCTAACCATTCAGTGGCCAAGATTAACGAACAAACGAATGAACTAAATATTTATAATGTGAAGGTGAGAAGAATTAATGATGTATCAAATTCTCACTTCTTTCAGGGCAATTGTTGAAACAATGATTCATATGGTAAAGGGAAAATCTGGGATGATCATAATGGATTATAGTAAACATTAAAGAGATGAATAATGATGAATTTCTCAGAATTGGTTGAGAGGAGAAAATTGGTTGAATAAAGGCTAGTTTGCAGTATTGCATTATTTTAAAAAATTTGGAGAAGCGTGCCAGGTTTTTGTGGCTAGAGAATACAGTGTCATCAGGGTATTAGTGTAGAGGGGTTAATGTCAGGGGATGTAGATGTAGCCCTGAGAGCAGATGATGGCAGAGAGGCTCTTGTTATCTCTGTGGATTGCTATCATTTTCTGAGTCTCTGTTGTGTGCAAGGTTGGTTATTGCTAATCCTCAGAACAACCTTTCCTTTGAAAGTGTTGTAGATGAAGAAACAGACTCAAGAGTTTAAGTTCCTTATACATATTTAGGATATGGAGGAGCTAAGATTTGGCTCCAGCCAATTTGCTCTAAATCAATGAGTGCTCCTTGTACTGTAATACATAATATATTTTGATCAGGTCTGCCTAAGGCTCAGCCAACTTTTGTCCTTACTTATATACTGGGCATTTTTAGGTTTTTGACTACAGAGTAAATATCCAATCACATATTCTTAATTAGCATACTTATCTCACTTTGGGGTACACTTTTCTTTTTATATAATCTTTGAGGGAAATACAATTCCTTTCATTCCTTGTCCTTGCATAGATGGAGGAAGAGGTCATATTAGGTATATACTTGGGCTTAGCAAATTGAATGCTTCTTTGTAGGACTTTGAATCTTGAGAGAATGATGTTAGCAATAGTTGGGGGTGCATTGCCCACAGTGGAGTTCAGCTCCTGCTGGTTTGCCTTTGCTACTCTAGCCTCCAGGGACCCCTTGATTATTGACTGTGATTCATTGAGATCCTAGCCTTTCAGTAGGGTCTCTATGTGTAGACTAGTCAGAGGCAGTCTAATGTTACGTCACGGGGACTTCTTTACTTCTGTGTTCAAAGCAAAAGGCAATGGCAAAATGGAAAATAAAAGATAAAATCTGAAAAATCAAGAGACCATTTCTTTAAGTGAAAGTCATATGTGAATTGCTTCATCTAAAATTCCTCAGTAATGATAAATGACAGCAAGAAAATAACTGAATTCAGAGACTATAAGTATTAGTGTTACTGAGTTCATCTCGAAGAGTCAGAAACAAAAGCCACCCAAAGGGAACTTTATAAATGAACAGAATAAGCACATCAATATCATTTATTATCTACAATTTGACATTTAATATTTGACTCAATTTGACATTTAATATTTGGTCTTCCTATCCTTCCTCTCTTTTCCTTTCTCTTAAATTTTCTCCCACTCATTTAAATAGCATTATTGCTTTCTTGATAATACATTTTTTTTCACAGATAACTTGTTTTTAGTAAATAAAATCTAGACTTTTAAAATAAAAGTCATATGATTGGAAGTGTTTCTAATGTACATATAATATTCTGATTAAACAGTGGATCAGGGTGATGATTCTGGTTTGAGATGAATGCATTTTAACAAGGTTTCCAAGATGCTGTGCAGGAAAAACCTGGAGACACAGCTTCTTTCATGACTTTTTCATATATTACTTTTGACCTCTGATTTTTTTGTGCAAAGTGATTTCAGTACATGACTTCATTTGGGAGCAGCTTCACAACCAGCAGAGGAAAGAGTTGTTGAGAATCTTCTAAAATCTCTGGGGGAAAAATTAAAATGCCTTCTGCCAGAATACAACTTTGAAATGGGGTTAAAGCCTGTGTCTTCAGGGCATGAATGGATGATTGGAATTAACTGTTTTATTAATGGATTTAAAATTTATCTGTTTTCTTGGTGAGATCATTCTACAGTTGTGGTGTACATTTCTCCAGCTTCTCAGGCAGACTGTCCGCCTAAGAGTGCCTTTTTCAACATTCAGCTCCAGAAATGTGTTGCTGGAAGCTGTGATTTAATGATAGCTCTAGCAGATCTTCAAGGACTGGAGGGCCTTAATGAGATCTCACTCTTCTGGGGCTAATTCTCCTTTTACATCCTTTATAGCCTGTTAGTTCTAAAAAGAATGACAGTAGAGAGGAGGGGATGAGTGTACAAGCCCTTGGAGTCAAATTGGCTGTGTTAAAAATCAGTTTTATTATTTAATAGCCATTTGATCTTGGCCATGTTAGTTGATTTGTGTTTCAGTTATCTTACCTGCAAATTGGGGATCACAGTACATCTAACTCATAAGATCATTCATTCACTAGGTATTTATTGAGCACATATTAATGAACTATTCAATACTGGGTACTGGGGATACAGAAATGAAAAAAAATAAGGTAAAAATCCCTTTTGTCATGGAGCTCACTCCTGGATAATAGCTAAGGCTTATTCAACCCTTACAGAGTTCCAGGCACTGTTCTAAATACTACACACACACACACACTCTTAATGTTGACAGCCACTGTATGGGACAGATAAAAATGACTTTACTCATAGGATTATTAAATAACTTGCTCAAATCATACAGGATTAAAAGAACGAATATAAAGAGGTTAAAGAAGTACCTATCATAAAGGAAGCACAAGATAGATACGTAGACAGATAGATAGATAGATAGATTTGATAGAGAGGTAGGTAGATAAATAGATTAGATAGACATTAGTTCTTATTTACTATTTATATGTATATACATTTATATATATTTTTATATAGTATTTTATATAAAATGTATATATACATATATGTATTTGTCTATGTGTATATTTATTCATCACAAATGTAGTAGTATTCAAATAATAAAGAAATATGTAAAGTAAAAATAAGATTCCCTGTAATATCCCATACTGTTAAGAGTTTGGTATATAATTTATTTGATGGAATTCTCTTCCTAGGGAATATATGAAATTAAGTCTCAGAATGTAATAGACCAAAAATTCTGGTTACAATCAGTATTCATCTCAGAAACATCAAGTGACTTCTAATATCAAAGAAAATCACCAGTAGGGAAAAAAAATAGATTGCAGAATGGACAGTATACGGAATGTCTAAACAATTCCATATTTGCATTTTTTAGTTCACCTCATAAGGACAATAATATAAAATACCTCTTTTCTCTGTAGTGTAGAAAAAGAAAGTTCTATTTTAGCCTAAATGAATTGACTGCCAACTAATTACAAACTTTAAGTATAAGTAGTTATTTAGTGTAGCAACATAACTTTAGGGCATACGCTCATTTTTATGTATGAGGAGTCACAACCATAACTCTCCTGGAACCAAGAGAAGAATTATTTTCTGCATTTTTTTACACATTTTAAGCCAAAATTGCTCCAGTCTGTATTTCCTTTCTTTTATTCTGTTTCAGCTCAGCTGAAAGACTCTAAATCTCGTTTTATAGAAACTAGTGTTTTGCTATTGTAATTACCAAGAAAATG
This sequence comes from Mirounga angustirostris, assembly GCF_029215605.1. NCBI lineage: Eukaryota > Metazoa > Chordata > Mammalia > Carnivora > Phocidae > Mirounga > Mirounga angustirostris. The sequence goes on from NW_026991709.1 coordinate 55,533,776, forward strand.
CTCTTGGTAATGTGATTAATAAAATTTTCCTTAGTCTTCCAAGCACTAATGGTATAGCTCTATGTTTTAAGTAAGTAGAAACTTATTGAAGAACCATAAATGCAACTAAAATGTGGTCTTTCAAGGTGAGATAATACTTAAGAGATGCCATATGGACCTATGCGGAATTATACACTATACAGTATACAAATGTGAACTATTACATTGTCAAAGAGAGCATATGATCTTGGACAAAATTGTGTGTGTGTGTGTGTGTGTGTGTGTATGTGTGAAATATACAAAGCCATTGAGGCAGAGAGAAAATTGAAGAACTTCTGTTAGCATTTTTAGTCTAAAAATTGGAAGACATAGGCTTTGAAATTATGTGGAAGATTATTTGAAGAGTGGATTCATATCCACATCACTAAAGATGGACCTCATTCTAAATGCATTGCCTTGAGATATTAACAACTTATATGATGTATATTTTGTATATAACATTCATATACACATGCATTAAGAGTACTTCTTCACATTTTTTTTTCCTAAACAAAAAAGAAAGTTTGAAGAACACTGAACCTGTGAAGACAATAGTCCTTCTGTCTCTTTATTGAAGGGTGAATTTATCAGAGGGAAGGTACCATATGCACTAGATATTGCAAACACATTTTCTTTGAGCCAATTCTGGTTTGCAGAAATGTTTTATGCTGCTTTCACAGTTTTATTTTTTTATTGCTTACTTTTATTTTAATTTTAAATTAATTTTTTGAGTATATTTGACACACAGCGTTACATTAGTTTCACGTGTACAGCATAGCGATATAATAAGTCTATATATTATTCTGTGCTCACCACAAGTGTAGCTACCATCCGTCACCAAAAATGCTATTACAATGGGATTGACTATATTCCTTATGCTGTGCCTCTTATTTCCATGTCTTATTCATTCCATAATTGCATTCCTGTTATTCCCACTCCCCTTCACCTGTTTTGTCCATCACCCCTTATTAGCTTACTTTTAAAACTCATGAGATTACACATTTTAAAAGTACAGATTTTTTTTCTCATGTAAGAAGCTCTGCCGATGATATGCATGCTTTTCTGCATAGGAGTCATCGTCCCTTTTTAGTTGGAGAATATTCTTTCAGATTCCCTATAGTTTCCTAAATTCCTAAGTTCCTATAGTTCGTAAGTTCCTATACTTTTATATCTAAACCACTTCATTCATAACTGTCTCTGTTTGCATTCAAGTGTGAACTTTGGTATAAATGCCAGCAGTGGAAAAGACAGCCAACTGTCCCAGAAAGATTTGAACTCCCCCCCCATACTAAGGAATATACAGTGAGTGATGGAAAGCAGCTGCTGAACCAGGACATTCTTCATTCCTCTCCCATTTTATGGGGCATCGTGACTAGTTCTCTCAATGGATGAGTGAAGTGACGTATGTCCCAAAGAGCTTTCTTTTTTCCACCACTGGGTGACTGAAGAGCAGACCCTGGGAGAGGTAAGGAACATTCGATGGTGGAAGTTGGGTACCTGAATTAACCTGTGGAAGGCTTCTTGGAGACCAGTGATTCTACAGTGATAAGCCAGTAAAATGTGTGGGCTTATTTGTTGCAGCAGTAAGCAACACAATGACTAATACTAATATTCATGAAATACTTACTATGTATTCTGATTAATTTAGAAACACTGCCCTCTTTACTGATAAATATCTTGGAAAAATAATTAAATTGAAATTAAGCTGCAGATACAGTTTGTCTGAATTTTAAAAAAGATTTGGAAAAAAAATGCTGTTAAATCAGGTACTTTTTATTTTATTTTTTTTACAAATACTAAATGATGTAGGTGGGGTGCGTATAAATAATTTGCAAATTGACATTAAATTGTGACCCTACTTCTCAGTTATATCAGAGTGAAGCATTAAAAAAGAAAACAAAACAAGCTTAAGACCAGCTTAAAACTATAATTGAGGTATTAAAATCATTTAATCTCCTATGCTCAGATTTTTACCCTCTTCTTTTTTTAGCATCCATATATGTTGCACATTAACATACATGGAAGATAAAATAATAGTTCTTTCCTGATTCAGTTGAAAACATATTTGCTAGAGGTGGGGCTTAAAAGAAATCCTAAAGCAGCAGATTATTGTCAAATACACTTCATTCCAAAATAAACATGAGGTGAAATAAAACAAATATCAGTCCCTTATGGATCCACCTGAAAGGGGAATACATAGGTTAGAATGGAGCTGTCCCAACACATATCCTCCATTTTGGGTGGGAGAGATAGCCTGGATCTTATGCAGGGGAGATTTGCCTATGGATGGTTTTTAATCTAGTATGACATGTGTGTACTTGTTTGTGCATATGTGTCTGTGTGCCCTGGGTGCAAGCAAAGGGATGGGTATGTCAGTTGGTGACTCCAGAGGCCAGAACAGAGTCGGTCAGTCTTGTAAACTAGATAGACCATAGAGAGAAGTCAGTTGAGCCGGGGAGAAGGATTGGAATGGGCCCTTAAAGCAGGAATTCTGGAGGGGACTTGCTGCTGATCCACTCATCTAGTCTTACAATTGTTTTTTAGGGAAGTCATTCAGAGTCTGAGGGGGCACTTCATCTGCAGGTGGGAGTTAGAGGGCTTTCATCTCCAAGATTGGATGCATAGAGTGACAATAGCTAAAGGAATGCTGTAGTAAATTGGCACTGCTATACCTTGAACTTTGCTCACGGTCTCTCTGAACCACTGATTTTAGTGGCTTCTTCGAAAGCAACCAAGAATTTCCCAACCCCAACAAGAACAGGGTGCTTGCCTGGTCTAATAGAAAGCCATAGATCGACGCAGAAATATTATTTAACCCAGTATCATACATTTTTTTCCTTTCTGTCTTTCTGAGCATAAAAATTAGAATTTTAAAATATTGCAAAATCTGTAGTGCTTGGAGTAGTTCCACAAATTGAAGTGGGTTTCCTGCTGGTTGAGCTGTACTTTGGCTAATTTCTGATACTCCTTTGTACTCAGACAATTCTGTATTCCTACATACAAATCTATTTGGTTGCAGAGGATGGTCTAAATGACTTCAGTATTTTCTTTGCAGCATACAAATTTAGTGAGTCTTTAAAGTCTTAATTTTTTTCAAATTTTAAAGTTTCCAAAACTTCACCACTTTTTATTTATTCCTTTCTTCATTTGTTCATTTGTTCATTTTTTAACAGATATTTGTTGAGTACCTATATTGCTCTGGGTATTGGGAGTTCCAAAATGAGAAGATATAGTATCTACCCCCCAGGGACCTACAGGATTAAATCACCTGAGACCTGTGAGTTAGGGTGTACAGATGAAACAAATAATAATGAGTTGACTTAATCAGGATTTTACTTGGGTTTTAACCTGGATAATATTTCTTAAAATACTTCCTTTTAAACGAGTATCCTGAATTTATTGCTGTTTTCTCTTGTTGGCTAAAATAGTCATTTAAATAAATATAATCTTGAATGCATATAGGTTGACTTCATTTGCCAGCATTCCAAACATTTGAAAATATTTTCACCTATTATTACTATTAGACAATTGATATTCTGTGTCAAGCCTTCTCAGGAACATTGGAGTGGGAAAGATTGTCAAAATATCTCCAAAATATGGTTTAAAAGTGTTTGTTCCAACTGGTTACTCCTTGCTAATAGTGATGAGTCATTGATAAAATTAGTATCTCACACTCTATCTTGTAATTACAAAAATCATTAACTCTTACGATTCCAGAATAGTCTTTAAATAATGTGAGTAATCCTGTTATATGATCACATAGGAATTTCATATAAATCACTCAGTCATGTTTTCAACATTGCCTAAAAAAAAGATTCTACCCCAGATCTCTTTGCTTGCTTGGAAATTTGAATATAATCTAGGAAAGGGTAATAAATGATAATCGTGCTTACTAATGTACATTAGGAGTAAGGGCAAAAAAGGAGAGGTTTATATTTAACATCCATCATAGTAATAAGTGTAGGTAGTTTGAAGGAGAATGTATTTGTATACATCTTAATAAATAGATGATCATAAATGATACTTTAAAAATAGACTATATTTGCATTAAAATAAAATTAGATTTCTGTGTACATATGAAAGTGTATCCCATAGTAATTTATATTAGAGGAAACAGCATATTGTTAAAGATATTAATCATTTCAAACCAAAATTTTACAGATTTTTTTTTGCCCTCTAATTGGATTTTATTTCTATAATGTTATACAGTGAAGATAAGGAGAAATAAATGATTGGTTTTACATATGCATTCTAGTAATGCAAATTTTCCTTAAGAGAAGCTTTACAACATTCTTGTTACAAAGTGGGCAGACAAATAAGAACTTAGATCAGCAGACTTAATGGAAGAAAGGAAATAATAAAGCATAGTAGTTAAGGCATAGGCTCCGGAGTCACACTGCCTGGATTCAAATCCCAGCTCTGCCACTTCTTAACTGTAGAATTTTGGGCAAGAAACTTACCCTCTCTGTGCCTCAGTTCTGTTATCTGTACTCTAGAGGATCCCACAGCTCTATTGCAAAATAAAATGAGTTTACTACTTTTACTACTACTATTACTACTACCTTTGCCGTTGCTGCTCCTGCCACTGCTATCGGATAAGCAAGAATGAGTTGAAATTTGTAGAAATCAGCTAAGGCAGAAATTGGCACACAGATGCCATATTTTTTAAAGCAATAGAGTACAGAGCCTAATGCAGTTAAAGATTCAGGAATAGTAAAGATAGAGGGCTGAGACATACCATACACTTACTTGGATGTACTAGATTACATTGTGTCAGACTACTCTAGACTCAGTGATGTTTTAGTTGTGGTTAGAGGGTAAGTGGTTAACTATGATTGGGGCAGAGTGGAAGTATTGAGGTCACTAGGTGGCCTGCATCCAGTCCTAATCAAATGAAATTCTTTAGTTTAAGAATTTAGTTTCTTCATGATTAGGGTGTTGTTGAGGACGTTAAAATCTGTTTGAGTTTTGATATTCAGAGTTCTTAGGAAGTACATGACTTGCTCAAGTCTACTTCATTTGTGAATGGTAGAGTTAGAACTCAAACCCAGTGCAGGAAAAAAGTGTTATAATTATATTGAAAAATATTAACCTTATTTCAATTAATGTGAAGATGTCTAAACATTCAAATAAAAACATGAAATTAAAGTCACAAACATGATAGTCATGAGATGGTCAAGAGTCTACAGTTTGGATTCAGTCCTTAAACTGAATTGTGGTGCAAAGTTGGAGCTCTGGATCCAGAAGATTTCTCTGACTTAAACAAAAAAAGCAAGAAAAAAAAGTGGAGTATTGTTTCTGCTGGATTTAGTAAATAGCTCTCCATAAGTAAACAAAACACCATTTCTTGAGGTTTCCACTTCTGTGGGCCTAGCCTTCTAGGGTAAAAGAGCCCAGATAAAGTTTTAGCAGAACCTAACCATTAAGAAAAGGTATTCATGTGGATGGAAAATTAGCTTGACATATCTCGAGAGAACTTAGGGTTAACAGAGCTAAGTTTGGAGTCTAGTGGAACTGAAGGAGGCTTCATATCAGGCATGTCAAGTCTAGCTTAGACCTCAACAACTGAGAAATGATTAGGTGAAAAATACCTTTTGGGTAGATTTTATTATTGTTTCCAATTGGTTGCTGCCTCTCCTTATGAAATTATTTTTTTCCCGGTCTGTTGACATGAGACTTGACTATGTGTCTTGCTTTGGCCAATGCAATGTGAGTCAAGTGATGCTGTGTCACTTCAGAGCAGAAGATTTAAAAGCCCTCACATGATTTCACTCCTGTCTTTTCCCCCTTTTCCAAGAGAATAGCATGTCCTTGATAGAGATTGCTCCTATAGTATGGGACTGCAAATGGAGCTAAGCCAAAGCTGACCAGTACTGCAAATAAACATGAACAAGGTATAAACCTTTCTGTTTTAAAGTCATTGAGATTTGGGGATTATCTGTTATTACAGTGTAAGCTAGTAAAGACTGGTTAATGTACTCCTTCCTGCAGCAAAGATACTTTTATCTGGTTACATTTGGTTATATTGCTCTCAGTGAAAGTCTTGCAGTGGGAAATGTCTGTGTCATTTTGAATTCACTATTAAATTTTGCCTAAAATATCACTGTGTTCTCTTAATAAAATCATTTGTCTAATAGAATGAGAAATGAACATTTTTTTCACTATAGCCAAAAGGTTAATTATGAATAGAAGTAATTGTTTGGCATATTATGGTCTTAGAAATGGAAAAGCTTTTTCCTTTTTTTTTTTTTCCTGAGGAAAAATTAAGCCCTTGTTTTAAAATTAAAATATTTTAAATGCATTGGAACTCATAATGATGCTTAGAATGAATTGACATGTCATTTTTGTTCCATCCACAATGGCTGTCCCATCGCTTTTTGAGGAGTCAGACTGTCATTCTTAATGACCTTTGAACACAAAGGGAAAACATTTTCAGTATGTTGAATGACAGCTGGAAATAGAGTGGCTCAATGAAAGTATATCTAATTTACTTTCTTTTTTCTTTTTAAGGTTAATTTACTTTCTTTGGAAGTACAAATAGTATGAATAACCACAAAGTCTACAATTATGACTGACGATTCTATGATTTTGAATTATGCTTCCCCACATAACATCTTCTTTGAGCCTAGGGCATTATTCCAGGGAAACAATTCCAAAGAGTAATGGATTAGTTCTAAGCAAGAAGAGTAAGCAAAGACTTTAGAAAAAAATAAGAAAAATTCAGGACTGGAAAACACAAGTGGACAAAGAATTTGCTGTCACAGGTGCTTTTGAAGGTAACTATATGCCTTCCTAGCACCCATTGATGGCATCCATTTGTACTATTTTGTGAGGAAAATAAAAAGAAACACTCGGCTGTTGTGTCCACAGATTCAGTCTTAGAGTTTAGCCTCTTGGGCTTTTCGGGTCTTTTCATGGAGGCAGATGAAAACTGTTTACTGAGGAGAGTAGTAAAGCTGTGAGCAATCTGGTTTACCACTAACACTGCTTCTGATCTCAAGACAACAAGGTTGTCAGTCAGGTTAGGTTAGGCTTATGTTATAATAAACAATTCACCAATCTCTATTTCTTACTCATAGTACTATCCTGTACAGAAAGGGACTTCTGTTTCACATAGTCACTCAGACTAAGATTGTTGAGGACTCTACCATCTATTATATAGCTACATTGTCTACAACACATGATTCCATAGTTTCTCAGCATAGCAAGAGAAAAAAAATGCTGAAGAGTTTTTCACCAGCAGTTAACATGCTTTAGTCCAGAATAGATGCATACCACAAACTAATGGCCAGAAGTAGTGACATGGCTCTCCCTTTCAGGGAGACAAGGAAGTAAAATCACCCTCCCATTTACCTGGCAGGACAAGAGAATTGGTTATGAATGAACTCAACCACAAAAGTGAACAGAGACCAATCTTAAAAACAAAACAAAACAAAACTGCTGGGGGCTTGGAATGAAAAGACACAATTATCAGACGAATATAAAGAAGGGTTGTACTATCATAAATAGAATTTGGGAAAATCTCTGAGCCAGAATAGAATTTTTCCTTTGGAAAATTGAGTTTACACCTGTGTCTTAGAAACTTGTCATCCATCCCTGTTTCAAAACTGTTTGGTCATAAAATATTTTGTTATTAAACTGGGAAACAATTATGATCTTTTCAAAAATAGATGTCTATAACTGTAGTCAGGCTTTTTAAACTAGAAGGGATTGTGATCATAATAATAAAAATGAATAGTTTCTCTATATATGGATTTTGGCAGTGGCAGAGAAAGAATAAGGAACAAGTTGGTGCCAGAGAAATGTTTACTGAATAAAAGACAGTCACTGAGGTTGAGGGAAACCAGTTGCATCATGCTGAGTCATTTCTTTTTCCATTGCTGTCGCAAAACCAGACAGGTACAGAAAGAGGACCATCTCCCCAAATCTCAAGATCTTCTAGTTGATTAAGAATACTAGTTGTATATGCTACGTAGAATAAGAAAATAGTAGCAGAATGGGTTAGTTTAACTGGTAAAAATTAAATCATGGATTTCGGCATCAGTAAATTTTAAAACCTTCAGGAAAGCTAAGGTAGAACCTTAGTAGTGGAACTATTGCTGTAAGTGAAACAGGGATCATATCAAGTTTTTTGCACCAGTGGTTATGCCACTGAATCAACTAACAGTACAGTCTCTCTCTCTCTCTCTGGGTTTTTTTTATGTGGAATAATAAATATTCTTTTAGCCAAGCCACTTAATATGTTTTCTGAAAACATCCTAATTGATGCAGCATAAAAACATATGATGTATTTGGAAAACAGTCAAAATGTCATGTTCTACCTTACCTAATTGAGATATTTTGATAGTTTGATTATGATCATTCAACCTTTCAAACATTTATTCAACATCTACTCTGAGTCAGGTAAAGTGTGAAGTACTAGGATTTCAGTGTCAAATAAACACTTAATTTAAAGGATCTTCCATCTAATTTAAGAGATAGATATGTATATAGATATATGCAAAAACAGTTTGCTAAGTGTTTTATTAGAAATATGAACAACTAGTTTGGGAAGTAAAGGAAGGGGGTTGAAATAAAGCTTCACAAATGACATGACATTTGAAGAGAATCCTGGTGGTTGACATATAATTGCAACTGTTTTAAGACCGTTTTCTACCTCCAAAGTCTAGAATAATCCCTAACATATAGGAGGCACTCAGTAAATATTTGCTGGATAAATGAAGTTGATGGAATGAGTATATGTGAAAAAAAAAAGCTTTTATAAAATGTAAAGCACTCTGTAGACAGAAGCTGGCAACGACCTGAAATGAGAAGTGTAGTTTTGAAAATGAAAATGGATTAAAGTCATCTTTTCTTTGACATTGATTGGATACACAGGGTCAAGATATATATATATATATATACATATATATATATATATATATATTAATTTCCTCAGGTAAACACAGTTAGGTGATTAAATAGAGGGTTGTTCTCCCTCTCTTTCTGAGAGCCATGATAGAACAGGCATTATCACTCATGTAAGGATGAATCACTGTTCATTTAGATGCCTGGATTTTCATAGAACACAGTTACATCTGTCTTGAGAGAGCTATAATTAAATGACTATTTTATAAGAATGATTAAATATAATGACCACTATGACAACATACTCAGCACTCCTTTGGTTTAACTCTCATAATTTCTTGCCACTTGTCAATTTTATCTCTTTTTAAACACTTCTGACTAACATTTCTGCTGCCTTTGTAAGAGAAAAATAGAAAAAAAAATGGTGCTATTTTGGGTGGATTCTCTCTTCATTCAAGACCATTAAAAAAAATCATTTATCCCTACTTCTACCTGATTCAAAATTTCCCTCTATATTTACTTTAAAAGATTACCTTTTTCTTGTCTTCATTTCCTTTCTCACATTCTGTCACTTCCATTAGTTCTTAAATCAGCCTCAGATCTGTATCTCAGAGGCTTCTTTTAATGCATTGTTTTAGGGTCCATGATTCCATAGACAGTGAAAGAGAATTTCTTAACATAGAGAAACCCTGAACAACTTCGACCTTCTCCAATGAGTCATTCCAAGAAGATAAGGTTTCCCTCCAACCATTGTGGGTGAATTGCAATTGGTTTAGCTTTAACCTGTATTTCTTTTCTCTCATCATTCATCCTTCCCACTTCTCTCCCTCCAAAATAGGTCCTTAGCTACACATGACATTTTGACTGTTTTCCAAATACATCATATGTTTTTATGCTGCATCAATTAGGATGTTTTCAGAAAACATATTAAGTGGCTTGGCTAAAAGAATATTTATTATTCCACATAAAAAAACCCAGAGAGAGGGGCGCCTGGGTGGCTCAGATGGTTAAGCGTCTGCCTTCGGCTCAGGCCACGATCCCGGGGTCCTGGGATAGAGTCCCGCATCGGGCTCCCTGCTGGGCGGGGAGCCTGCTTCTCTCCCTCTGCCTCTGCCTCTCTCTCTCTCTCTGACTTTCATGAATAAATTTAAAAAAATTAAAAAAAAAAAAACCAGAGAGAGAGAGAGAGATTGTACTGTTAGTTGATTCAGTGGCATAACGAAGGCATCGGAAATCTAGGTCCATTCCCTTTTCCTTTATGCTGCGTTCAGCATGTTGTTTCTTTTCTCTTCATGGTCATGAGTTGGCTGAACCAGCTCCACAAATAGCATTTTCAAACAATAGGGTCTGCAGGCAGTAGCAAGGAGTTGTTTTTTTTTTGTTTTTTTGTTTTTTTTTTTTTGTCTTATGTCACTTTTTAGAGAGAGGAGTCTCCTGAAGTTTTCAGGCATCAACTCTTGTCCCATTGGCCAGAATTGTATCTCTTGCCCTTGCCAATCTCTTGCTGAGAGGAAAACGGTCTTAAAACAGTTGCAATTATATGTCAACCACCAGGATTCTCTTCAAATGTCATGTCATTTGTGAAGCTTTATTTCAACCCCCTTCCTTTACTTCCCAAACTAGTTGTTCATATTTCTAATAAAACACTTAGCAAACTGTTTTTGCATATATCTATATACATATCTATCTCTTAAATTAGATGGAAGATCCTTTAAATTAAGTGTTTATTTGACACTGAAATCCTAGTACTTCACACTTTACCTGACTCAGAGTAGATGTTGAATAAATGTTTGAAAGGTTGAATGATCATAATCAAACTATCAAAATATCTCAATTAATGTGTCTCTTTTTTTTAAAGATTTTATTTATTTATTTGAGAGAGAGAGAGAGAGAATGAGAGACAGAGAGCACGAGAGGGAAGAGGGCAGAGGGGGAAGCAGACCCCCTGCTGAGCAGGGAGCCCGATGTGGGACTCGATCCCGGGACTCCAGGATCATGACCTGAGCCGAAGGCAGTCGCTTAACCAACTGAGCCACCCAGGCACCCTTAATGTGTCTTTTTTTAATCATTTATATAATCTAATCCATAAGAAGTACTATTATTCTAAGGATGGCTATTGTAATATATAGCTGGACTGGAAATAATGGTGACTTTCCTATCTTTTGAAAACTTCTTTGGAACTAGATCTTCAGATGCCAAGCTTACCTGGACATATAAATCCAAAATGTGTTTGATGCTGTCCTAGGCTCTTGGGATACAAAATAACATAGGAATAGATCCTGCTGTCACAGAGCTCAAAATCTGGTGGAGGAGATAGACTTTTTAAATAGATAATTAAAATCTAGCATGTACTCAGAGAAATACATCCCAACTCAAAGCAGGAACTCCAAAGAGGAAAGTGGTAAAAGAGTTATTTTCTTGGATATCCCCTTGGATAATCCCTGTCCATAGTAGAAGTGATATCCAACTTTGGTCTGGGAAGATATTAAGGACTTTTCCAGATGAACCAGGAAGAAAAGGAATGCCAGGATGAGGCAGAAGAGTATACAAAGATACAGCAACATATAATCATTTGCATAATTAGAAAGTACAAGTCGTTCTACAATCTTGGAAGGCATATTTTGTGAAGAACAATAGCAGGAGAGGTAACTTTACAGGGTAATAAGGAGTACGATTATAAAGTGTGTTTTATGTCTCGGGAAGGACCTAGAACTATTCTGAAGCCTTTTACTGGGAGTTGGTTAGCTAACTGCATTATGACAAGGGGAACATGCTTTTCAACTCACAAATGCATTGTGAGTTCTCAATGAGTGGATGATGGTAAAGTCTTTTATTGGCAAATCAGAGAACCTCAGCAGACTAAATTGATATAAAATGACCAACTTTCTGTTTTACTTTTAAAATAATAGGAAATCTGAAATGGATCCTGTCCCCATGAGCATTTTTCATCCTCTTATTGTCACCTGGGGGATGCTAATGCTTTTGGACTGCTGCCTGCAGCCTTGGCCTTGCCCCCTAAGTGGATATTCAGTGATGGCAGCACACCCTCATAAAGATAGACTGCTGATTACATTTCCATTAAAGACCAGAGCCATATCTGTCTGCTAATTTCCCTGCCAATGAGAGTTAGATTTTTACAATGGCCAGTTTATTGTGGAAAGAACCACTTTTCTTGTCAGAGTGCAAAGAGATACATATGAAATGTAAGATCGTAGCCTTTATCAACAAATATTCTGAGTAGAGTTTCTACAATAGCCTTTACATATCATTTTTCTGAAAAATTTTATCATATGCCTTTCTTTTATGGTAAGTTATATTACTGTCTGCCTTTTCAGATTCTATTTGTTTACTGCAGGCATAAAAATGAAAGAAAATGGATGTGGAGAGTATAATTCCAGTTATTCATAATCAAACATCTATGAAACACTTATGTCTCAGGCATTAGTTTAGCTGCCATGGCTTAAAAAAATGAATGTGGCACAGCTGTTGCCCTCAAAAAGTTTACAATCCAACCCTGCCTACCTTGAGTGTAAAGTATTGTGATAGTAAATACAAAACTAAAACTCTTATAAAGGAAAGAAGAACCATCATAGCACTATAATTAGCAAGAGAAACTTTAAGTAAAATTCTAGGATTCAGATTATCATTAGTAGTAGGCTTAATTATAATAGAGTCTGTAACAAGTTTTTACAATTTCATTATTTTTTTCTTTTTTGTTGTTTACCCATTGTTATGGATAGAATGTTTGTGTCCCCTTCAAAATTCATATGGTTGAAGCCCTAACTTTCAGTGTGATGTATTTGGAGGTAGGGACTTTGGGAGATAATTAGGGTCAAATGAAGTCGTGAGGGTGGGTCATGAGATGTTGTTATAAGAACAAACACATCAGAGACCTAACCTTTCCTCCCCCTCTCTATTTCTCACTCTCTTGCTCTAAGTGTACGTACAGAGGAAAGGCCATGTGAGCCCATAGCAAACAGGCAGCTACTTGTAAGCCAGAAAGAGCTTTGGCCAGAATCTGACCATGCTGGCACCCTGATCTCAGAATTCTAAGCCTCCAGAACTGTGAGAAAATAAATTTGTTGCTTAATTCCCCCAGTCTATAGTACTTTGTTAGGGCAGTCCCAGCTGACTAATATACCCATTCTATGGTAGGTACTTTCCTTTACATTTCTTAATACTCATTATGACCCTTGAAGGCAGCTTTGATTGTCCGTATTTTATAGGCATGTAAACTGAATTGGCCTGAGATGATATAGTTAGTAAATGCCAAGTCAGGATTTGAATCCATATCTGTGTTATGCCCACTACTAAATTACATCACCTCATGGCATAGATTCATTTATCTTTGTTCTCATATATGGCAAAGTATGCTACTCAGATATTTATATTCTAACTCCCAAATCATTTTTTTTCATCTCATAATTTAGTAATCATCAGACAAACAAATTTGTTCTTCTTTCTAATAAGCATTTAAAATACTTGGCAGTAGTGTATCATTTCTATAATGATATCAGAAGACATAGAAGCTGGAGAATATTTTTTTCTCCTGAGATCCAAGTATCCTCTTCTTCAGTAACTATTTAATTTTGTAATGATAAGGGTAAGCAATATAACAGTAGTCTGACACAATATGATAGCACATTCATCATATGATTACTGAGATTCTTTGACGCTGTTTTTATTTATTGTGGAGAATATGTGATGATGTGAATCAGTGGGGGTGGGACTGTCAGGTACATCATGTAGGAAGTCATATGGGTGTTCTGCTGTTTTTGATAGGTTTACTTTTTGTCACTTCTGGCCCAGCTTTTCCAAATATGGAGTACATACACATTTGGTAATATTTTCTTTTTCCAGTGTGTTTTGAACTTGTGTATTTCTTTGGGTGGCTGGAATAATGCATATTTATTCTTGATATCTTCTGAGGGAGGCCTGAATGTATTCATGTTACTGCCTCATTGCTCTCTTTTCCCTTAGGGCGAAACTCTTTCAAGAGTGGTCTGTACCCAATGATTCTAATTTCTCTCCTCAGACTGCCCTGATCAAGGTAACTAGTGACCTTCAGATTGCTAAATCTAAGGCTTAATTCTCATCATTAGTAGTATTTGACACCATTGATCTTGTCTTGCTCCCTTATTTCTTTAAGTAGTTTTTAATGGTTTGATTTATGTATATTGTGAAATGATCACCACAATAAGTTGAACTAGCATCCATCCATCTTTTCATATAAATACAATGAAAAAAAAAAAGAGTAAAGGGAAAAAAAGATTTCTCAGTGTGATGAGAACACTTAGGATTGTACTTTCTTAATAACTTTGCTGTATCATAAAACAGTGTGAGCTATAGTCCTTATGTTCTACCTTATATCCGTACTACTTAAATTTATCTTATAACTGGAAGTTTGTACCTTTTGTCCACCTTCCTCTAATTTCTCTTTCTCCAAACCCCTGGCTCTGGTAACCACAAATCTGATCTCCTTTTCTATGAGTTTGGTTTTTTTGTTGTTGATGTTGTTTTGTTTGGTTTAGATTCCACCATCAAAGACAGTATTTGTCTTTCTTTATCTGACTTATTTCTTTCAGGATAATGCCTTAAAGGTCCATCTGTGTTGTTGCAAATGGTAGGGTTTCCTCATTTTTTTTGGCTGTATAATATTCCATTGTGTGTGAGTGGTGTGTGTTTATGTGTCTGATGCATGCGCGCGCACACACACACACATTAAAACTTCTTTATTCATTCATTGATAGACACTTAGGTTGGTTCCATGTTTCGGCTATTGTAAATAATGTTACTATGAGCATAGGGGTGCAGAATCATTTTGAGTTCATGTTTTAATTTCCTTTGGATATATTCCCAGAAGTGGAATTGCTGGATCATATGGTAGTTCTATTTTTAACTTTTTAAGGATCCTTTATACTGTTTTCCATAGTGGAACCGTAGTGTACCAATTTACAGTCTCACCAGTAGTGTACAAGGGTTCCTTTTTCTCCACATCCACGCAAGCATTTGTTATCTTGTCTCTTTGATGATGATCATTTTAACTGGTATGAGGCAGTATCTCATTGAGGTGTTAGTTTGCAATTTCCTAATGACTAGGGCTGTTGAACATCTTTTCATGTACCTGTTGGCCTTTTGTATATCTTCTTTGGAGAAATGTCTATTCAGGTCCGTTGTCCATTTTAAAATTAGGTTATTTTTTATTTTTTATTTTTTTTTGCTATTGAGTTGTATGAGTTCTTTCTGTGTTTTGGATGTTAACTCCTCACCAGATGTAGAGTTTGCAAATATTTTCCCCCATTCGTCAGGTTGTCTTTTCACTTTGTTAATGGTTTCTTTTGCTGTGCAGAAGCTTTATAGTTTGAAGTAGTCCCTGTGTTTTGTTTTATTTTATTTTATTTTATTTTATTTTATTTTATTTTATTTTATTTTATTTTATTTATTTAAGGGGTACCTGGGTGGCTCAGTCATTAAGTGTCGGCCTTTGGCTCAAGTCATGATCCCAGGGTCCTGGGATTGAGCCCCACATCGGGCTCCCTGCTCCACAGGAAGCCTGCTTCTCCCTCTTCCACTCCCCCTGCTTGTGTTCCCTCTCTCACCATGCCTCTCTCTGTCAAATAAATAAATAAATAAAATCTTCATTTTAATTTAATTTTATTTTTATTATGTTCAATTAGCCAACATATAGTACATCATTAGTTTTTGATGTAGTGCTCAACGATTCATTAGTTGCATATAACACCCAGTGCTCATCACCACACTTGCCTTCCTTAATACCCATCACCTGGTTACACCATTCCCCCACACCCCCTCCCTTCTGTAATCCTCATTTTGGTTCCCGGAGTCCAGAGTCTCTCATGGTTTGTCTCCCTCTCTGATTTCTTCCCATTCAGTTTTCCCTCCCTTCCCCTGTGGTCCATGCTATTCCTTATGTTCCACATATGCGTGAAATCATATGATAATTGTCTTTCTCTGCTTGACTTATTTCACTTAGCACAATCCACTCCAGTTCCATCCATGTCAGTGCAAATGGTGGGTATTCATTCTTTCTGATGGCTGAGTAGTATTCCATTGTATATATGGACCACATCTTCTTTATCCATTCATTTGTTGAAGGGCATCTCGGCTCCTTCCACAGTTTGGCTGTTGTGGACATTGATTCTATAAACATTGGGGTGCACATGCCCCTTCTTTTCACTACGTCTTTTTCTTGGGGTAAATACCTAGTAATGCAATTGTTGGGTTGTAGGGTAGCTCTATTTTTAACATCTTAAGGAACCTCCATACTGTTTTCCAGAGTGGCTGCACCAGCTTGCAGTCCCACCAACAGTGGAAGTGGGTTCCCCTTTCTCCACATCCTCGCCAACACTTGTTGTTTCCTGTCTTGTTAATTTTGGCCATTCTAACTGGTGTAACGTGGTATCTCATTGTGGTTTTGATTTGTATTTCCCTGATGGCTAGTGATGTTGAACATTTTTTCATGTGTCTGTTAGCCATTTGTATGTCTTCTTTGGAGAAGTGTCTGTTCATGTCTTCTGCCCATTTATTGACTGGATTATTTGTTTTTTTGGGTGTTGAGTTTGAGAAGTTCTTTATAGATCTTGGATACCAGCCCTTTATCCATAATGTCATTTGCAAATATCTTCTCCCATTCCGTGGGTTGTCTCTTAGTTTTGTTGACTGTTTCCTTTGCTGTGCAGAAGCTTTTTATCCTGATGGAGTCCCAAAAGTTCATTTTTGCTTTTGCTTCCCTTGTCTTTAGAGACATGTCTTGAAAGAAGTTGCTGTGGCCAGTGTCGAAGAGGTAACTGACTATGTTCTTCTCTAGGATTCTGATGGATTCCGGTCTCATATTTAGGTCTTTCATCCATTTTGAGTTTATCTTTGTGTATGGTGTAAGAGAATGGTCCTGTTTCATTCTTCTTCATGTGGCTGTCCAATTTTCCCAACACCATTTATTGAAGAGACTGTCTTTTTTCCATTGGACATTCTTTCCTGATTTGTTGAAGATTAGTTGACCATAGAGTTAAGGGTACATTTCTGGGATTTCTCTTCTGTTCCATGGATCCCTGTGTCTGTTTTTGTGCCAATACCATACTGTCTTGGTGATCACAGCTTTGTATTATAGCTTGAAGTCAGGCATCATGACACCCCCAGCTTTGGTTTTCTTTTTTGACAATTCCCTGGCAATTCGGGGTCTTTTCTGGTTCCATACAAATTTTAGGATTGTTTGTTCCAGCTCTGTGAAAAATGTTGATGGTATTTTGATAGGGATTGCATTGAAAGTGTAGATTGGTCTGGGCAGCATAGACATTTTCACAATGTTTATTCTTCCAATCCATGAGCATAGAATGTTTTTCCATCTCTCTGTGTCTTCCTCAATTTCTTTCATAAGTGTTCTATAGTTTCTAGAGTATAGATCCTTTACCTCTTGGTTAGGTTTATTCCTAGGTATCTTATGGTTTTTGGTGCTATTTTATTTATTTATATATTTTTTTATTTTTATTTTTTTTTTTTAAGATTTTTTATTTATTTATTTGACAGAGAGACACAGCGAGAGAGGGAACACAAGCAGGGGGAGTGGGAGAGGGAGAAGCAGGCTCCCCGCAGAGCAGGGAGCCCGATGCGGGACTCGATCCCAGGACCCTGGGATCATGACCTGAGCTGAAGGCAGTCGCTTAACCAACTGAGCCACCCAGGCGCCCTTGGTGCTATTTTAAATGGAATCAATTCCTTAATTTCTCTTTCTTCAGTCACACTGTTAGTGTATAGAAATGCAGCTGATTTCTGTGCATTGATTTTGTATCCTGCCACATTGTTGAATTGCTGTATGAGTACTGGTAATTTGTGGGTGGAGTCTTTTTGGTTGTCCATGTAAAGTATCATGTCTTCTGCAAAGAGAGAGAGTTTGATTTCATCTTTGCCAATTTGAACACCTTTTATTTTTTTGTTGTTGTTGTCTGATTACTGAGGCCAGGACTTCTAGTACTATGTTGAACAAAAGTGGTGAGAGTGGGCATCCCAGTCATGTTCCTGACCTTAAGGGAAAAGCCTCTCAGTTTTTCCCTATTGAGAATGATAATCGCTGTTGGCTTTTCATAGATGACTTTTATGATATTGAGATATGTTCCCTCTATCCTTATATTTTGAAGAGTTTTAATCAGGAAAGGATGCTGTATTTTGTCAAATGCTTTTTCTGCATCAATTGAGAGGATTGTATGGTTCTTGTCCTTTCTTTTATTTATGTAGTGTATCACATTGATTGATTTGTGGATCCAGGAATAAACCCCACCTGGTCGTGGTGAATAATCCTTTTATTATTTATTTATTTTTAATTTTTATTTTATTATGTTATGTTAATCACCATACATTACATTAGTTTTTGATGTAGTGTTCCATGATTCATTGTTTGCATATAACACCCAGTGCTGCATTCAATACGTGCCCTCTTTAATACCCATCACCAGGCTAACCCATCCCCCTACCTCCTCCCCTCTAGAACCCTCAGTTTGTTTCTCAGAGTCCATAGTCTCTCATGGTTCATCTCCCCCTCTGACTTCCCCCCTTTCATTTTTCCCTTCCTACTATCTTCTTTTTCTTTTCTTTTTTTTTTTTTTTTTTTAACATATAATGTATTATTTGTTTCAGAGGTACAGGTCTGTGATTCATCAGTTTTACACAATTCACAGCGCTCACTATAGCATATACCCTTGAATAATCCTTTTAATGTACTGTTGGATCCTATTGGCTAGGATCTTGTTGAGTATTTTGGCATCCATATTCATCAGGGATATTGGTCTGTAATTCTCCTTTTTGATGGGGTCTTTGTCTGGTTTTGGGTTCAGGGTAATGCTGGCCTCATAGAACGAGTTTGGAAGTTTTCCTTCCATTTCTATTTTTTGGAACAGCTTCAGTAGAATAGGTATGATATCTTCTTTAAATGTTCAGTAGAATTCCCCTGGGAAGCCATATGGCCCTGGACTCTTGTTTTTTGGGAGGTTTTTCATTACTGTTTCAATTTCCTTGCTGGTTATTGGTCTGTTCAGATTGTCTGTTTCTTCCTGTTTCAGTCTTGGTAGTTTATAAGTGTCCAAGAAT
This sequence comes from Mirounga angustirostris, assembly GCF_029215605.1. Taxonomy (NCBI): domain Eukaryota; kingdom Metazoa; phylum Chordata; class Mammalia; order Carnivora; family Phocidae; genus Mirounga; species Mirounga angustirostris. The sequence goes on from NW_026991709.1 coordinate 55,552,739, forward strand.
GCATCCGTTTCTTCTAGATTGCCTAGTTTGTTGGCATATAGCTGCTGGTAATAAGTTCTAATAATTGTTTCTCTTTCCTTGGTATTTGTCGTGATTTCTCCCCTTTCATTCATGATTTTACTAATTTGGGTCCTTTCTCTTTTCTTTTGGGTAAGTCTGGCCAGAGGATTATCGATCTTATTAATTCTTTCAAAGAACCAGTATCTAGTTTCGTTGATCTGTTCTACTGTTCTTCTAGTTTCTATTTCATTGATTTCTGCTCTAATCTTTATTATTTCTCTTCTCCTGCTTGGTTTAGGCTTTATTTGCTGTTCTTTCTCCAGATCCTTTAGGTGTAAGGTTAGCTTGTGATTTGGGATTTTTCTAATTTTTTGAGAGAGGCTTGGATGGCTATGTAATTCCCTCTAAGGACCCCCTTTGCAATATCCTGTAGGTTCTGAACCGATGTGTTTTCATTTTCATTGGTTTGCATGAATTGTTTAAGTTCCTCTTAATTTCCTGGTTGACCCATTCATTCTTTAGCAGGATGCTTTTTAACCTCCAAGTGTTTGCGTTCCTTCCAATTTTTTCCTTGTGGTTGAGTTCCAGTTTCAAAGCATTGTGATCTGAAAATATACAGGGAATAATCTCAGTCTTTTGGTATCAGTTGAGACCTGATTTGTGACCTGGTATGTGATCTATTCTGGAGAAAGTTCTGTGTGCACTCAAGAAGAATGAGTATTCTGTTGTTTTAGGATGGAATATTCTGTATATATCTACAGAGTCCATCTGGTCCAATGTGTCCTTCAAAGCTCTTGTTTCTTTGTTGATCTTCTGCTTAGATGATCTGTTTATTGCTGTGAGTGGAGTGTTGAAGTTTCCTATTATTAATGTATTGTTATCAATATGATTCTTTATTTTGGTTATTAGTTGGTTTATGTAGTTGGCTGCTTCCATGTTGGGGGCATAGATATTTACAATTGTTAGATTTTCTTGTTGGTTAGACCTTTAAGGATGATATTGTGTCCCTCTACATCTCTTACTACAGTCTTTGGTTTAAAATCTAATTTGTCTGATAAAAGAATTGTTACCCCAGCTTTCTTTTGAGGTCCATTGGCATGGTAAATGGTTCTCCATCCCTTCACTTTCAATCTGGAGGTGTCTTTGGGTTCAAAATGAGTCTCTTATAGATAGCATATGGATGTGTCCTGCTTTTTTATCCAATCCGAAACCCTGGGTCTCTTGATGGGAGCATTCAGCCCGTTCCTGTTGAGAGTAACTATTGAAAGATACGAATTTAGTGCCATCGTACTGCCTATAAAGTCCCTGTTTCTATAGATTGTCTCTGTTAATTTCTGGTCTATATTACTTTTGGGATCTTTCTTCTTTTATAGAATCCCCCTTAATATTTCTTGCAGGGCTGGCTTGGTGGTCACATATTCTTTCAGTTTCTGCCAATTCTGGAAGCTCTTTATCTGTCCGTCCATTCTGAATGACAGCCTTCCTAGATAAAGTAATCTTGGCTGCATGTTCTTCTCACTTAGTACCCTGAATATATCTTGCCAGCCCTTTCTGGCTTGCCAGGTCTCTGTGGATAGGTCTGATGTTATTCTTTTTTTTTTTTTTTAAGATTTTATTTATTTTTGACAGAGAGAGAGCACAAGCAGGGGGAACAGCAGAGAAAGAGGGAGAAGCAGACTCCCTGCTGAGCAAGGAGCCCGATGCGGGGCTCGATCCCAGGACCCTGAGATCATGACCTGAGCCGAAGGCGGACGCTTAACCGTCTGAGCCACCCAGGCGCCCCAGGTCTGATGTTATTCTGATGTTCCTCCCTCCGTAGGTAAGAAGTCTCTTTCCCCTAGCCTCTCTCACGGTAGCTTCCTTGGCTCTAAGATTTGTAAGCTTCACTATTATATGTTGGGGTGTTGATCTAGTTTTATTGATTTTGGGAGGGGTCCTCTGTGCCTCTTGGACATGAATGCTTGTTTCCTGCCCCAGACTAGGGACGTTCTCAGCTATGATTTGCTCAAATATACCTTCTAGTCCTCTCTCTCTCTCCACCCCTTCAGGGATCCCAATAATTCTGACATTGGAACGTTTCATGGTGTCATTGATCTAAGTCTATTCTCATGGGCTACTAGCTGCCTATCCCTATCTTCCTCAGCTTCCTTCCTATCAGCTTATCTTCTGGATCACTAATTCGTCCTTCTGCCTCATTTACCCTGGCTGGCTGTTAGAGTATCCAGTTTAGACTGCATCTGATTCATAGCATTTTTAAGTTTGACCTGATTAGATCTCATTTCTGCCCTTAGAGATTCTATATTGTCACCAATGCTCTTTTCAAGCCTAGCTATTGACTTCATGATTGCTACACTAAAGTCTATCTCTGACATCTTGCTGATATCCATATCCATTAGATCTGGCAGAGGACATTGTCTCTGGTTCTTTTCTTTGTTGAGAGTTCCTCCTCCTAGTCATTCTGTTGAGGGATGGTTGAGGGAATGGACAGAGTCCAAAATATCAACCACGACCCAAGCAAAATGCACCTTAGAAAAAATCCAAGGTGGTCAAAAGCTACCACAGATACACCACAAAAGTCAAGATGATTGAAAACAATAAAAAAGAATAAAGAAAGAATAAAGAAAAGAAAGAAAAATAATGAGGGGGGTGGGGAGAGATTATAATCTCTCAGGGTGGACAAAGCAGGATGATCTGCCTATTCCTGCTTGATTTTTGGTCTGTTAGAAGACACTATATCACAAAATTGCAAAGAAATCAGAACTTATATATATATATCTATATATATATATATATAGATATATATATATATATCTCAAGGTAAAATTGAATAGAGTGAAAAATGGGCTAATATGGGGCATAAATCTGTAAAACATATATGTGAAAAAAAAGTTAAGAAGTGACTTAAAAACATAGGTTGGTAAATAAGAATCTATTTGAAATGGGAGCAGGGTTAAAAAAAAAAAGAAAGAAAGAAAGAATAAGAAAAGAAACTAAAAAACAAATGTAAAATTTTAGCCTGAAGTATAAACAAGTCTTGAGGGAACACCTGGAGCTCCCTATATTATTTTCCCCTGGTGCGGGAGTTTTATAGTCCTGTGGGAAATAAGCTTATCATTCACCTGTTCTTCCAGTCTGTCTTCTGGGGGAGGGGCATGCTGCTCGGCTCCTCAGGCATTTTTGCCTGTGTGGAGTTGTCCCACCCCCTGTCAGGGGGATGAGCTTAATGTGAGCTGGTTGGCTGTGTAGCTTTTATTCCCTGGCATCTTTCCACTTCTCTTTAGAGCGTCAGAGCAGATATGGCTATGCAAGAATCTCCAGCCCTGAGCCCCAATGTCGTGGTCCACCCACCTCAACAGATCCTCCAGGTCAGTGGGTCTCCACCTCTGCTCGTACCAAACTCCACAGACTCGCACATCTTCTGGAGGAGGGGCCTGTTGCGTTGATTCTCAAATGTTTTTGCGCCGTGGGGAATTGCTCTGCCCTTGCCTGGGGCCAGGCTAAGTAATCTGCTCAGGTTTGCTCAGTGTGGTTTTGTTCTCTGAAGACTTTCTGTGCAGCTTTAGAGGATGAGAATGAAAATGGCAGCTTCCCAATCTCTGGCCCCAGAGCTGAAAGCAAGGAGCCCCACTCCTCTGTGAGCCCTCAGAGAAAAGCAGTCAATCACTCCTGTCTCCCTGGTCTCGGGCTGCACTCCGTGCTCACCCAGCCTGTGACCAAGCGTTTCTGTCTCAGGCATGTGACCCCATTTGGAGTCTCCAAACCCAGCAGTTTCCTGCAGTGCGCTCCTGCGCTGCTAATCCTGGGGAGGAAGGGGGCTCTCCCCAGATCGGCCGCTTGTTGGGCCCCTGCTCTTCAGGGGCCCCACTGTGCCGTGGTTTGTGGTTTATGGTAACCCCGAGCTGAGAGCCCACTCAGTTCACTCTTTGCTGCCAGTTTCCCTCCTCTGATACCTGGGAGCTCGGCCACATTCAGGCATCCCCGGTCTTCCTGTGACCCCAAGGACTCTGAGACCACACTGTCCCAGCAAGGATTCCACATGCCCCTCTCCCCCTTCCCAACTCCCCTTAGCTGCCTGAGCGACATCCTTCACTGGAGCAGACTTCTAAAAGTTCCAATTTTGTGCTCTGCTGCTCTATCACTTGCTGGTAGCCACTGATGGAGGTTCCCTACCCCTGAGGTCTATCTTCCCATATATCACCTCGGATTCACTTCTCTCCTACCTTGCAGAAAGTGGTCGCTTTTCTATTTGTTGAGTTGCGGCTATTCTTTTCTTCGATCTCTGGTTGAGTTCACAGGTGTTCAGAATGGTTTGACAGCTATCTAGCTGAATTCCTGGGACCAGACAAAATTAAGGTTTCCTACACCTCTGCCATCTCGGACTCCTCCCCACCCCCCGTGTTTATTTTTGATTTTGTTGCTTGTGCTTTAGGTGTCATATCCAAAATATCATTACTAAGTCCCATGTCAAAGAGCTTTGTTACTATGGGTTTTTTTTGGAGTTTCATGGTTTCAGGTTTTACATTTAAGTCTTTAATTCATTTCGAGTTAATTTCTGTTAGTTGTGTAAGATATGGGTTCAGTTTCATTCTTTGATATGTGAATATTCAGTTATCCCAGCACCATTGAAGACATTGTCTTCTCTGAGTATTTTTGGCTCTCTCGTCAGATATTAGTTGACTGTATATGCTTGTGTTTCTTTCTGGTTGATTATTATGCTATTGATTCTGTTCCATTGGTCTGTTTGTTTTTATGCCAGTACTGTACCGTTTTTGATGACTGTAGCTTCATAATATAGGTTGAAATCAAGAAGTATGATACCTCCTGCTTTGTTCTTCTTTTTCAGGATTTTTTTTGGCTCTTTGGCTTTGTGGTCTTACGTGGTTTCATATAAATTTTAGGAGTGTTTTTTCTATCTCTGTAAAAAATGCCATTGGTATCTTTATAGAGATTGCATTGACTCTTAGTGGATTTTGGTAATATTGACATTTTAATAATATTAATTCTTCAAGTTCATGAATATGGGATACTTTTCCATTTATTTGTGTCTCTTTAAATGTCTTTCATCAGTGTTACATTGTTTTCAACATAGAACTCTTTCACCTCCTTAGTTTATTTTTAAGTATTTTATTGTTTTTGATGCTATTGTCGATGGGATATATTTTTTTCCATTTTTAGATTTTTTTGTTGTTAGTGTCTATAAACACTACTGATTTTTGTATGTTAATTTGTATATGTAAAATCCTGTTGTCTGAAAATAAAGACAGTTTTACTTCTTTCTTTCCAATTATGATATCTTTTATTTCTTGTTCTTGCCTAATTATTCTGGCTTGGACTTCACTACCATTCAATAGTTGTGGTGAGAGTGGGCACCCTTGTCTTATTTCTGATTTTAGAGAACTAGCTTTCAGCCTTTCGCCATTGATTAGGATGTTGGTTGTGAGCTTGTCATATATGGCTTTTATTATATTGATATTTCTTCTATGCCTAATTTGTTGAGTTTTATCATGAATGGATGTTGAATTCTGCTGAATGCATTTTCTGCATTGAGATGATCATATGCTTCTTTCTGATTATTCTATTAATGTGATGTATCACCTTTATTGATTTGTGTATGTTGAACCATCCTTACATCTCAAGGATAAAGCCCACTTGATCATGATGAGTGATCCTTTTAATGTCCTGCGGAATTTGGCTTGCTAGTATTTTATTGAGAATGTTTACATCCATCTATACTCATCAGGGATATTGGCCTGTAGTTTTCTTTTCTAATACTGTCTTTCTGGTTCTGGTATCAGGATAATGCTGGCCTTGTGAAATGAGTTTGGGCGTGTTCCCTGTTTTTTTTATTTTTTTGGAAGAGTTTGAGAAGGTTTGATGTTAATTCTTCTTTAAATATTTGGTAAAATTCCCCAATGAAGCCATCTGGTCCTGAGCTTTTTGTTATTATTGGAAGATTTTTTATTACTGATCCAATCCCCTTACTCATGATTTATTTATTCTATTTCCTCCTGATTCAGTCTTGGTATGTTGCATGTTTCTAAGAATTTTCCATTTCTTCTAGGTTGTCCAGTTTGTTGTTCAAGGTAGTTGTTCATAGTAACCTCTTAGAAGCTGGTATTGAATTTCTGTGATATCAGTTGTAAGGGCTCCTTTTTCATTGATAATTTTGTTAAGTTGGGTCCCCTTTTTTTCTTGGTTAGTGTAGTTAAGTGTTTGCCAATTTTGTTTCTTTTCAAAGAACCAACTCTTAGTTTGGTTACTCTTTTCTCTTGTTTTTCTGTTATTTATTTCATTTATTTCTGCTCTAATCTTTACTCTTTTTCCTTTCTCCTGCTAACTTTGGGCTCAGTTTGTTCTTTTTATAGCTTCTTAAGATGTAGAGTTAAGTTTTTTATTTGGGATCTTCACTGCCTCTTAATGTAGGAATTTATTGCTATGAACTTTCCTTTTAGGACTGCTTTGGCTATGTTCCATAAGTTCTGATATATTTTGTTTTCTTTTTTGTCTCAAGAAACATCTTTTATTTCCTCTTTAATTTCTTTGATCCATTGGTTGTTCAGGAAAGTCCAGTTTTCCTCTAGTTATTGATTTCTAGTTTTATGCCATGGTGGTCGAAGATACTTGGTATGATTTCAATTTTCTTCAGTTTGCTAAGACTTGTTTTGAACATAACATATTGTCAATCCTAAAAATATTCCATGTGCACTTGAGAAGAATGTGTAATCTGCTGTTTTGGATAGAATGTTCTATATATGTCTGTTAGGTCCATTTGGTCTATAGTGTTATTCAAATATTCTGTTTCCTATTGACTCTCTGTCTGGGTGATATATCGATTGTTGAGAGTGTGGAACTAATGTCCCCAGCTATTTTTGTGCTATGTGTGTTTCTCCTTTTTGCTCCATTAGTTTTTGCTTTATATTTTAAGGTGCTCTGATATTGGGCCCATAAATATTTATAATTATTATATCTCTTGATGAATTGACCCCTTCATCAGTATATAATAACCTTCTTAGCCTCTTTTTACCATTTTTAGTTAAAGGTTATTTTGTCTGATATAGGTATAGTTACCCTGTTGTTGTTTTTTTCCCCATTTGTTTGAAATGTCTTTTTCCATTCCTTCCCTCTCAGTCTATGTGTGTCTTCAAGGCTAAAGTGAGTGTCTTGAGGGCAGTATATTGTTGGAACTTGTTTTATATCCATTCAGCCAATCTTTGTTTTTTGATTGGGGAATTTGATCTGTTTTTGTTTAAAGTAATTATTGATAGGTAAGGATTTACTATTTTCCCACTTTTATTATTGAGATATAATTAGCATAAATGATGTTTTAAACCACTGAATTTTGGGGTGCTTTTTATGCCTCAGTAGCTAACAGGAACAGAATTTGGTACCAGAAGTAAGGTGATGCTTTAAGGAGAACGTAAAATATGTGATGTTGGCTCTGAATTTGGTAAGGCTGAATCTGCAGTGGTCTCAAGGAGGTTGCTAGTTGACAGTTGGAAGGACAGGAAAGAAAACTTACCAGAGGCTGGAGAAAAGCTGAACTGTGTTATGTAGTGAAAGAAAGTTTGGCAATAACTTAGGACCAGAATTTGTGGTAATGTGGAAAATAGAAAAAATACATGTGGATTTGTGCAAGGAAATTTTCAGAGGGAATTTTTAGAAGGAATGTTGAAAGTACCACCTTGTTATTTAAGCTACATGTCATAAGTTATTGATATATGTGTATATATAGAAAAAGATATATATAGATATAGATATAGATAGATATAAAACTAAAGAAGAAATTGCTTAGTTTTCAAATAGAATTTGAATAAAGAAACATTTTTGAGTCAAGTTTTGCTGGATTCATAAATGACACTGTTTCTTGTCACTAGTCTCTCATGGAAAAAGATTTTCAAAGAATGAAATAGCCTTTAGGGAAAATGTCAAATCCAGGCTTTTGCCAATGAAACATGATTTTAGGGTCAAGATCTCAAGGGTGCTGCTAAGAGATCCTTTGTTAAGATCTCAAAAATATTTGAGGCAGGTCCATATAGACTCTCAGTCAGGCAAAGAGGCTTCTAAGAATCATGACACTATAGCCATCTTTTCATTCAGGGTGTTTCCAAATAAAATGTGAAGAATTAATTCACAAGTTTTATACCTGAGTCAAGGATTGGATATACCAGATATTCACCTCAAGCACTGTAGAGCTATGAGAGACAGAGATAGAGAGTGTGGGGTGGGGGTGGGGTGTGAATAAAGAAATCTCTTTATTGAAATGTCACTGACATACAGTAGATATTGTATTAGTTTCAGATATACATCATAGAGATTCAGTATTTTTATACATTATGAAATGATGCCCATGATAAGTCTAGTTACTATCTGTCACCATACAAAGTTATTATTTTATTGACTATATTCCCTATGCTGTACATTATATCCCTGTGACTTATTTATTTTATAACTGGAAGTTTGCACCTTTTAATCCCCTTCACCTGTTTCACTCACTCCTCTCTGGTAACCAACAGTTGTTTCCCTGTATCTATGAGTCTATTTCTGTTCTGTTTTGTTTGTTTGTTTGTTTTCCTTTGTAGGTTCCATGTAAAAGTGAAATCATGCAGTATTTGTCTTTCTCTGTCTTATTTCATGTAGCATAATATGCTCTAGGTCCATCCATGTCACAAAAGGCAAGATTGTATTCTTCTTTATGGCTGAGTAGTATTCCATTGGTGTGTGTGTGTGTGTGTGTGTGTGTACATACCTCATTTTTTTAAAGATTTTATTTATTTATTTGACAGAGAGAGTCACAGTGAGAGAGGGAACACAAGCAGTGGGAGTGGCAGAGGGAGAAGCAGGCTCCCTGCCGAGCAGGGAGCCTGACGCGGGGCTTGATCCCAGGACCCCGGGATCATGACCTGAGCCAAAGGCAGACGCTTAATGACTGAGCCACCCAGGCGCCCCCATACCTCATTTTTTAAAAAGAAATATTTGAAGTTAAGTACTCCACCAAAATTTAGAATATACTTTATACATTGGGATATTATTCCTCCATTCTCTCAATTTTATTTCCTGCTCTACTCTTATACTTAATCATAACTGCCTTAGCTTCTTGTGGATATTTCTTGAGATTGATACTTGAGAGCAAGTTCATCTCCACATTCTTCAAAAATCAAATATGTTATTTAAACAATGAAAGCAACAGTCACTGTTTGGTTGTATATTTTAGAATAGTAATTAGTAAACTAGAGGAATGGGCCAGCTGCCTGCCACTTGGTTTTGCAAGTGAAGTTTAACTGAAACAAGGCATGCCCGTTGGTCTATGTATTACTAATGACTGCTGTCACATGGTGATGGCAGAGCTGTGTAGTTGCCACAGGGACTGTATGGTCCATAAGCCTAAGCTATTTACTATCTAGCCCTTTTAGGGGAAATTTGCTGACCCCTGTACTGGAGCATAAATTCCTTAAGCACAGGGACCATCGTCTGTTCCATTTTGAATGTTCATCAGTGCCTAAAATGGGACCATAATCCGGGTTCAGTGCCAAAGAAGTCTCTGAATGATAGGATGAGTGTATAAACTAATTCATTCTAGTAGGAAAGAAATCAGTACTCATACTAAAAGTACACAGAAAAGTTCTGTACAGGTAATCTGTATACAGAAAACATCATTCTTTCAACAAATTTTAAAGATATGCTTCTTAGACTCTTATAAAAGAAGGCTTTTTAAGAACCTTACTTCCATTGCTCCAGAACACACTGACCCTTAGTCCAAGGGAGAGAGGGTGTAAGCTCAAAGAAATTTGAAAGTGTGATGATCCTCTAATAGAATTTTTTGTCATTAGCTAGTAGCAGAGTTAAGAGTTGAACCCAAGTGCTCTGAACCAAGTTTAATATTTTTTTGATGATGTGTCAGCTATTTTACATATTGACATGTGTGAATAAAAACAAATACAGTTTTGTCTCATTGAAACAGAGTTTAACATAAGGTCAAAACACTTCTTAAGCAGTGGACAATGGAGCACAAATTATATTAGGAAGATGGGGAGAAATATCTTGGGAGGCAGAAGAATGATGAAGATAATATGGAGTCAATATAGAAAGACTTATTTGGTGTGGGACACCTGGGTAGCTCAGTTGATTAAGCTTCCGACTCTTGATTTTGGCTCAGGTCATGATCTCAGGGTCATGAGATTGAGCCCCATGTCAGGCTCCGTGCTGGGCTTGGAGCCCGCTTAAGATTCTCTCTCTCCCTCTGCTTCTCCCACCCCTCTCAAAAAAAAAGGAAGAAAGAAAGATGTAGGGTTGGTAGGCAGAGGACAAAAGTGCGATACGGGAAGAGAACAATGTGGGGAAAAGAGCAGAAGCAAAGTGACTTTCCAGGCTTTTGTTCTAGCTTGAGGGGAGGATTGCGAGAGAACACTCAGGTCTTGATTGAAAGCTCAAGAAAGTAGAACATTGGGAATAGGAAGGGAGACTTTTTTTTTTTTTTTTGGAAATTTGTTAAATTCTTTATATTTTAGCATTTCTAAAAAAATGTATGAAGAAAGTGTGAAATGCAATTAAGGCAGCTCATCCACATGCCGCATTGAATAGACAATCATTTTGTCCATTTTGGAAAGAGTGTGCAGAATGCAAAAAGGTACACAAGATTGAAAGATGATGAGCTCATTGTACAGAAGGTCTGTTTTTTCCAGTAGATTGGCTGCCTCAGTTGAGGGCTCTTCAGACTCCCTTCCAACAAGTCAATCAAGTAATAAAGAAGAGTAACATTAAGAAAAGCTCATATCCTCATTATCCAACATAAACAAGAAAAAAAAAGATAACAGCAAAAAGTTGAGGAGCCAAGTATAGTTAACTACAGATACTTTATAGTCTGTAAAAGCGAAGTACAATGTATAAGGAGGAGAGTTTCCTTGGGGAGCTGGGGAATTGACTGAGTGCTGGTACATTAATCCTACTTAGAAACACTTATCACTGTAAATAATTAAAAACTTTGAGTTGGGGAGACAATCTGTGCTAAAGGAAGTTCCAGGAAGCAAAACCAAATAAAATAATGGTCTCTCTGAAATAATCTGAGCATGGAGAAGTAGAGAAATCATTCTGATAATATTGTTCTTGGAAAAACAATGTCCCAATCTCTCTTAGACCTTCTGAAAGATGAATGAGGACATGTTCTTCATCAGACACTCAATGAATTGAACAGGGTGGAACTTGAACGGATACTGAATTACAAGGAAGAGGTGGAGGGGAGCAAGCACGTAGTTGCAGATGAGCCTCAAGTATAAGTGACCTGTAAGCACAGAGGCTATAAACAACATGGAATAAAAAAAAGCTAGGATGTGTTAAATCGTGCATATCCTTCAGCTCATTTACCACAAATCCCTCAAATAATAATTGGGAAAACCAATTTATAAAACTAGATGTCAACATGCATATTATTCTGTTCACTGAAAATGTGAAAACTAGTTAAAGTTTATAAATAGCTCAGTTTTTTATTGGGGGAAATGCTGAATCATGTCTTCTCCTTAAGTGTAGTCTTTTTCCTAGAGCCAGATCACTAGTGGAACAGATCTGTGCACTTGTTGATGCATGTGGTCAAAAAAGGAATTGAGTTATAATAATAAAGGAATGTAAGAGAGAAGAAAAAGCTCGATTTGGATGCCACACCTTTTTATGCCAGGGCATTTGTAAAGTCTGACTCTTTCTATAGGGAACTACCTTTTTTTTTAATTGAAGTTGACATACAGTGTTACATCAGTTTCAGGTACACAACATAGTGATTCAGCATCTCTGTCTGTTATTCTTTGTCACCCCAAGTGTAACTACCATCTGTCAGTGTAAACCCTATTATAATATCCTTGACTATATTTATATTCCCTTATGTTGTACCTTTTATTCTTGTGATTTATTCATTCCATAACTGGAAGCCTGTGTGTCCCACTTGCCCATCCCCCTCACCTTCCTCCCTTCTGGCAGTTGCAAAATATTTTAGCAAAAATATTTTAAAAGCTTTCCTTGTTTCCTTAAAACCAACTTTGCATTCTAAAATGAAAGTAAACTTTTTTTTTAAAGTCCTAGTACCTTAGTATTTTTCAAATTGTCAAAGCTTAGGTAGACAAAGTACTTCTAAAACACCATTTAAAATATTTATACATATGCATGTGTGCACACATACACATATGTGTGTATATATATGTACATATATATGTTTATTGTCTTGCACAGACTTCACTGGATGAGCAAACTCGAGACCTTTAAATGTCCGCATTTAAAAAAAACCTTCATGTAAGAATAGGTAATTAATGATAAAAACTTGAATGAAAAGGTACCCCTAATATTTAGATTGTTCTCTGTATTTATAAGTCTGATTCTGCTTTTGTTTATCCATTTGTTTTTTATATTCCACATATCAGTGAAATCGTATTTGTACTTCTCTGCCTTACTTATTTCACTTAGCATAACACCCTCTCCATCCAGGCATGTTGTCACAAATGGCCAAGATCTCATTCTTTTTTGTGTCTGAGTAATAATCTCTTGTAACAAAATTACCTCCAATAAGATCTTTAGCATCTTGAAAAATCAAATATGAAAGTTAACAGTCATGTCACTCTGACAGAAGAGACAATCTAACAGATTCCCTAGTATGAAGCTTTATAAGAAAGTCACAGTAAAAAAAACCCAGGATCTGTTGTCACCCAATGGGTAGTTCTTCACTGACTTAGGAAGATCTCAGATGATAAATGATTTTAGGTACTTTTTTGAACCTTTATATGTGATTCTTTAAAACCTGATCTACGATAAATAGTTGTTCATAAGCCTCTAATTCATATGAGTGGCACTGCAGTTTAAAATCTGAATTTAACAGTTTCTAATGATTTCTCAAGAAAGGAATTGCTACTATTTGTCCGTGCCTTGGATTGTATTTAGGTTTAGTAACGACAGTGAAAATGTTCACATTAATTATTCTTTTTACCTGCTCATTCTAAACCATATAAAGGATTATAGGAGATCCTAGGTAAAAGTGTATTTATTTACAACTCTTAACAACCTTGAGTGGTTGCTTTTGTTATCTGCATTTACAAATGAAGAAACTGAAGTCAAGAACAGTGTTATCTTGAAGCATTTTCTTAATCGAGATATTCTTAGCTCCACAAGGTAAGGTTGTAATTCAGACCCAAGGCTGTCTGACTTCAAATACCTCTTTTCCCTAAAAAATAACACTTCCTGTGAGGACAGGAACATCGACATATTTAACACCAGCTAGCATGAAGGTTCTTATACAGTTGAAACTACTGTGAAAGTTACTCCCTGCTGACACTTGTTTTTTTTCCCCTTTGCATGACATTCAGTAGATAAATGAGGAGATAAGAGGGCCACCTGGTTGGCTCAGTCGGTTAAGCATTGGACTCTTGATTTCAGCTCAGGTCATGATCTCAGGGTCCTGAGATCAAGGCCTGCATCAGGCTCTGTGCGAGGCCTGCATCAGGCTCTGTGCTCAGCCTGGAGTCTGCTTGTCCCTCTCCCTCCTCCCACTTGCACTCTCTCCTGCGCTCTCTCAAATAAATAAAATCTTAAAAAAAAAAAAAAAAAAGAGCTATCGTATAGCTTGCATTCTACATAATCACTGTGGCTAGAGGGAGAAATTACTGATGGCACCTCAAAGTAAGCTAATGGAGTGGGCATTTCTGGGGTTAATCAGGCTCTATGTTTGGTCAAAGATTACAGTTTCTGGTTTTACTAAGTACCCCTCCTCTGAACCTGGTCCAGGTGATAATAACAATGACGAAAGAAAGAATGACAATATCTAGACTTCCAGTAATGTTACTAGTGTTTTTGACCCTTGAGTTTTAAATGGTTTTGTTCATTCAAAGCTCACATTCAACACATTAATGATCTTAAGGCATTTCTTTTTTTTTTTTTTAATATTTTTTATTTATTTGACAGAGAGAGAGATAGCGAGAGCAGGAACACAAGCAGGGGTAGTGGCAGAGGGAGAAGCAGGCTTCCTGCTGAGCAGGGAGCCTGATGTGGGACTCGATCCCGGGACTCCGGGATCATGACCTGAGCCGAAGGCAGACGCTTAACTGACTGAGCCACCCAGGTGCCCAATCTTAAGGCATTTCTGAGGTTATGGCTTTTGTTATGCTTAAGCAAAATTATACTTTATTTTTTAACTACTTAAGAGATGTCAGGAACTATTTTTATATGTTTTTTATTAAACTTTTAATTATAGAATTGATTCATTTCCTTAGTTAAAAATTTCACACTATGTAGTGGATTAAATAAAATATAAAATGTAGTTGACTTCTTTGCTCCCCAATATCCATCCCTAGCCAACTCACTCTCCAAAGGAAACCACTGTTAACTGATTTTCTTTAAATTAAATTGCCCCTCAAATTTCAAGTAATATATTCATTTGATATATGATTTACAGACTTGTCAAATTAATACAGTGCCTTATGGGGCGCCTGGGTGGCTCAGTCATTAAGCCCACATCGGGCTCCCTGCTCCGCGGGAAGCCTGCTTCTCCCTCCCCCACTCCCCCTGCTTGTGTTCCCTTTCTCGCTGTGTCTCTCTCTGTCAAATAAATAAATAAAATCTTAAAAAAAAAATACAGTGCCTTATGAATCTCCATGATAAAAAATAAGAAATTGTGCACATTCTTTTCTTTCAATTCTTAATTTTTCCTCAATTTTTGTTAGTTATGTTACCATTTTTATGTTGCCAAACTTTATAGCATTTTATTCTGTTCTTTAACATTAAGTCTTTCATGCTCTGTTAGACTGATTCCAAAAAACTCAAATGCTAGGAGGCAGCATTTACAATATAGTTTTCTAAATATTTTTGCTATGTCAAGAGTCTGAATGGACTCATAGAAAATATGATTCTAAGGAATTAAAAATTAACATTTTGGGGAAAGACCTTTCTAAATGTTAATGTTGAATGAACTCTCTTATTTTTTGTTCAGTTTCCTTCTAGCCTTCTGGGTCATATATGGTGCATGGATGGTACTTTTCTGAATTCTGGCATAAAACTAATTCTATATCGGTCTCACATTTTCTTGTCAGTTTGGTAGAGAATAATATTCCAAACATTTTCCACCAAGGATTTGAAGATATTTTTTCACCCTCTTTTTGTTGAGAAAATCTTTGTCAGTATATGGTTTTCACTCAAGTGGTTTGGTTGTATTTGGTGAACACGTCCTCTTATGTAGGGAACTTTGATTCTTTGTAGACGCTTTTAGAATTTTCTATTTTTCCTTAGAATTCACAGTGTTGTGTCTAGGAGTTAGTCTTTTTTCTCACAAATCCACCAAGTCTTTTCAATCTGAAACTTTTTCAAATTAGGGGAATATTTTGTTGTAGTCTGATTGGTCCCTTCATTGTTTCTGCTTTCTTCTTTGAAAATATTTTTAGGTGACTGTCAGACTTTCTGGATCCTTCATAATTTTTTTCTCAAATTTTCTGTTTTTACTTTTTTTTTTAATTTTATTTATTTATTTGACAGAGAGAGACACAGCGAGAGAGGGAACACAAGCAGGGGGAGTGGGAGAGGGAGAAGCAGGCTCCCCGCTGAGCAGGGAGTCCGATGCGGGGCTCGATCCCAGGACCCTGGGATCATGACTTGAGCCGAAGGCAGACGCTTAACGACTGAGCCACGCAGGCACCCCTGTCTGTTTTTACTTTATCATCTTCTCATTTATCCTTAAATTCACACACCTGATTTTTAGCCATGTTCCCTTTCTATCACTACTCCATATTTGTAAAATCTCATGATGATTGCAGATAATTTTCTGAATATTCTTTTTCTTTGTCACTTGAGATAATAATTTAAGATATTATTCAAAGTAATTACAATTTTTCTATTGGGATCCATTATTATTATTTTTTTAAGATTTTATTTATTCATTTGACAGAGATAGATACAGCAAGAGCGGGAACACAAGCAGGGGGAGTGGGAGAGGGAGAAGCAGGCATCCCGCAGAGCGAGGAGCCCAATGGGCTCGATCCCAGGCTCCTGGGACCATGACCTGAGCTGAAGGCTTAACAACTGAGCCACCCAGACGCCCCTGGAATCCATTATTTTATATATCCTTTGAAACTACTGATACCCTTTAAAGATCTTACAAATTTTTATTATTTGTGTATATATTTGTATGTATTCATGACTGAAAAAACAATGATGGTGTAAGTAGGTGTTTCCTCTAACTTTGTGTAAATATTTTCTCAACAGATTTTTCTTTTCAATAAGGGTTGGGGAAAGGTAGCCTGTTTAAGTTAGGGGAGCACATAGGCAAGCCAGCTTCCTTATTGGATGTGTGGAGGGAATTTATTTGATGACATGGCAGATCACTAATTTAGGAGAAAAAATGATCTAAGATAATTATTCATTGGTGGTCCAGTTGAGACCTTATGGTTAGTGAAACTTGGCTTGTCCATGTTCTTTAACAGATCATTTTCTTGGTGACTGTTGCTCAACTCTTAAGTCCTTGTGTCTCATCTCCAAACTTTTTTTTTCCATATGCATTTTGAATGAAATTTTGATAACCTTTATCAAGAAGGCTTTTTGTTTTGCTGATCCCTTAATAAATATCCTGTTATTAATAGAAATCTTATTTATTTATTTTTAAGATTTTATTTATTTGTCAGAGAGAGAGAGAGAGAGCACAAGCAGGGGGAAGTGGCAGGCAGAGGGAGAAGCAGCCTCCCCACTGAGCAAGGAGCCTGATGCGGGACTTGATCCCAGGACCCTGGGATCATGACCTGAACCAAAGGCAGACACAACCGAATGAGCCACCTAGGCATCTGGGAAATCTTATTTTATATTTAGCTATGTGAATTTCTTAGTGATATTTCAAATATTCACCATGGGAAAGAGGCAAACCCAGAATAAAACAGAAATGATAGAGAAGTGATACATCTCAGAAGAGAAACATCATCTCACAGTGAAATGTTTCTGAGCTTGTTGAAAAGCATTTGAGAAAACTAAAGGAAGTTTATAAGCATATGAAATATAGATGAGGTAGAATAATGCTTCCTGGATGGATAGATGAAAGTTCTTAAACAGCAAATTGAAAAGTATGTTTAAAAATCCTCAACACTTGGTTTTATTCTTTCTAGATTTCATGTAATGAATGGATACTAAACAAGGGTGGTTGTCCTTTGCTAGGAAAGTCTGAAGAGAAATCCTGATGAACTCTTTGGAAGTACACCCCATAGCCATCTAGTGCACTGATTTGAAGGCTAGTCTTGCTTCAGTTTGTCAGAATGTCAGTACTTGCTTGAGTAGAAGGGGACTTCCATTTATTTTCATTTTATTCTTTAAAAACCAAATCATATAATTCACAGTTTGCATTAATGTATGATTAGAAAAATTAATTTTCATGTTAAAAAAATAAAACCTGAGTTCCAATATATGGGATGGGATTAATATAAACATATTTTCTAGCTTCTAAATGAACTCAAATATTACTTTATTACAATTGCATTGTTTTCCCTTTCCCCTACAAAAGCAATAGTTGGCCTGTTTACTAAAACAAAATTATTTCACTATTAGAAAAACTAGTTGACTGGGGTGCCTGGGTGGCTCAGTTGGTTAAGTGTCTGTCTTCGGCTAAGGGCATGATCCTGAGATCCTGGGATCGAGCCCCATGTCAGGCTTCCTGCTCAGCAGAGAACCTGCTTCTCCCTCTCCTCCCTGCTCATGCTCTCTCTCGCTATCTCTGTCTCTCTCTCAAATAAATAAATCTTAAAAAAAAAAAGAAAAGAAAAACTAGTTGACAGATCCTGAGAACTTGTTTTTTTTTAATTAATTAATTCATTTAAGGATTTTATATATTCACTTGAGAGAGAGAGAAAGAGAGAGCAAGCAAGCATGAGCTGGGGAAGAGGCAGAGGGAGAGGGACAAGCAGACTCCCTGCTGAGCAGGGAGCCTAATGCGGGGGCTCTATCCCCGGACCTGGAGATCATGACCTGTGCTGAAGGCTGATGCTTAACCATCTGAGCCACCCAGACACCCCAGAGCTTGTGTTTTTAATAACAAATAGAAGGTACAACCTAAGGTAAAAATGTCAACACAACTGAGCTGGATTTAATTCACTTTCTCTTCAAAGGTCCAGTACATTGTTTTGATATGCTGTAGCTCCTGTTGCTCAAATATATAGATTTTCATTGGTTTAAAGTCAATGATTTTTTATAGACATGGAGTCAGAAAAAAGTAAAGAAAACTACTGACCTACTATAGTGTGTGTGTGTGTGTGTGTGTGTGGAGTGAGGGTCTGTGTTTATGTGAAATGTTTTGGGGAGAGATCTGTCAACCTTTGCTAGGTTGGTCTGTGCTGTCACTGATGCTTTATCTTGTAAGATGCAGGCTAGTATGCAAGAATGCAAAACTTAGGCAATAGAGGGCTGTGATCTTCGACAGGCCTTATTACCAGTGTGCTGATTAACTGAGTGAATCTGCCACAGTATGAAAACCGTGACTATAATGTTTGTTTTTGTTGGGCTGTGCTAAATATAGATAAATATATAAATATATATACATATATAAGATAAATATATGTATATATTGTATATACGTATAAAGTGGTGCTATATATCTTCCTAGATGATACTTTTGGCCTAAGGATCCAGTTATTTTATGATGTTTATTGTATAGCTATAAGATAAACAGTATCGAAAGTGCCATTAAAAGGAAAAAGTGAGGGACATTTCATGGTATTCGCTTAGCTGGTGTCAGTTGCAATTAGATTGTGCCTGAGAAGGATGATATTTGCTCAAAATACAATATTAACAACTGACATACCCTGAGGACATTTTATGACTGTAAGTAATGCTGTTCTTTTTGTTACTGATCATAGGAGTTTTGAGTCATTTTTTTAAAAATTCAGTAAACCCTGTTATTCTAAGTGGTCCTGTGTCCTGGGAATATATCTAATCCACTAACAATAGTTTATTTTATGTCTAATACAGAAACTCAAAGAGACCATGGCTCCCTGAACTTTTTCTTGGTCTAAAAATCTCTGTGTGGACCTAGAGCCTCTTTCTGGTGTCCAGTGAAGCCTCTGAAGATAACTTTTTTAAAAAAAGTACAATAAATGTTAATGACTTTGGAATTAAGTTTTATTTGTCTTATGTAAATTGATTCCCCTGTCTTTGAAATCCACCATTTTGTTCTTGCACTGGCATATTCAAAACATATTATGATTTTAAGTTAACCTCAAATATGAAATGCAATAGAACATTAACTCCACAGAAACTTGGGAAACATTCTTATATGGATTACTGCCAACTTCCATGAAATTATGGCATAGAGATATGGCTTGTGTCTGCTTTCCAATCTGTAAATTTATCTGTACAAGTCCAATCAACATTCTATTCAGGCCTAGTCTTGGTTAAAGTTCCTGTTCAATACCAATGACTATAAACATGATTGGAAGGTCTAACACATAAATATAAAACATTTCTTATCTAGTAATAATAATTAGAAATGGCCCGTGCATGCATTTTGAACTAAGTGTTTATGAAATGTGTATGTGTAATATGTGTATATATAACATTACATTAACGTTACAAAATGAATTTGGTTCATTTCAGCATGGGAATATAGAGACCTTTGGCTCTCCTTGCAACAATAGGGACATGTCCATGACAAAACATGCTGCATCAAAACTATAGATATTAAGCTATAGCTGAGTGAAAACCTTTTCATAAATTCTATTCATACTGTAGTTACCAGTGTCCTTAACTCAGTTGCACTTGAATTTTAGTACCTTTAAGGAAGTTCATTCAGCTGCCCTGAAATTGAAAAAGACGCCCACACATAAATATCATTAATACAGACATTTAAATGAATCTTTTCAAAAAGACTGAGAGAGATTGCAGAATTGGAAAGCATTCAAGCCTTCTGCTGAGTACCTTATTTTCAAGGTGTTTTACCTCCTTGATATGTATAGTTACTGAAGTTGATAAGAAAAGAGTTCGTATGGAGAGACAAAAGAATTTTCCTGGTGTGATAAGCACGACCAGCAACAAGGTTAGCTGTGAAACAAAGAAGATGTTTTTGAAAAGCACATTGTACATATTGAATACACAATCACATACATTGTGATAAATGTTTTAAGATGGATTTTCAAAACCCACAGAATAAATTAAATGGATACCATGACTCTTTTTCACAGAACTCAGCCTGTGTCTATGCTATTATTTTGGAACCTTAAAAAAAAGAAAATTTTTCCAGTTGCTTATTGCATAGAAGGGTGTAGAACACAACCCCTACCTTGAATATCTTTATAAGAAGGAAAACAATGTATTTCTCAAAAATAATTTCACATTTCAGGTTCAGGAAATCTTGTTCAATAAAACACTAGATTTTGCCTTCCTTATACTGTTAGCACATCAATAATCTATAAATAAGAAAAATTAAGCTCTCATGAAGGGAGTGAAATAAATAAATAAATAAAAACCCCCAATGTGCTTTGCACCTGAGAGGAATTTTAATAAATGCTATGATAAGAGATTCTGGGGAATTTGTAGGTACGGTCTCTAAAGCATCATGTAGGTAGGCTTCGTGCTATGTATGGGTCAAAGAAAAACACTGAAATTGAAGGCAGTGTAGAAACTGAAAAGAAGTAAAGAAGGAATTTTTTTAGAATGTGTTATAGAAAAACAAAAACTAAAAAAGAAATCAAATTTTCTGCTTTGCCCAGAGAATGTGACCAAGAGAGTCATGAATTTAAAAGAAAGGAATGAACTGAAAGGATAATTATTTCAAATGATATATCAGAATAAAATATATGCATTAATATTTATATTCTTGTTATACTACATAATAAAAAATATATTTAACATTGTATACTTGTTTCAGAGGAGGGGGTAAAGAATCAGCTGCTAGTGGATGCATTCTGTGTTCTAGGAACCTTGCCTGATGCTTCTAGTGCTTCTCATTTAATCATCATGAAACCCTAAGAGGAAACCATTTAAGCCACTCTTTTAATAGGTGAGGCTCAAATGGGTTGGAAGCTTGCCCCAGTTTCAGTTCCATCCCCCTAAACTATAAACCTTAGTCTTTTTGGACTTGAAGTTTGATGATCCTCCCTCTTTACTATGCTGGCGTCTTAAGTTTTCAAGTCTTATTATTTTTTATGTTACTTTATTTGATTATCATGAGAACTCTGTAAAATTGATCCAAAAGAAATGGATATTCTTAATTTTAAGGGAATTGAAGACCACAATAGAAAAACGAATTTATCCTATTTCTAATTTGTGATGAAGATGATTTTTTTAAATCCAAGTTTTGGGCACCTGGGTGGCTCAGTTGGTTAAGCGACTGCCTTCGGCTCAGGTCACGATCCTGGAGTCCCTGGATCGAGTCCTGCATCGGGCTCCCTGCTCGGCGGGGAGTCTGCTTCTCCCTCTGACCCTAACCCCTCTCATGTGCTCTCTCTCTCTCAAATAAATAAATAAAAAATCTTAAAAAAAAAAAAAAATCCAAGTTTCAAAGACCAGATGAGTATTATCTGCCTATCATATTCTGCTTCTAATTGAACCAGAAGACAAAAATACTTCTATAGAGAGAATTTAGAATCTAAACCATATAGTCATTCAGAATATGTGCATATCCAGGATTGTCTGGGCAATGTTGACTCCAGTGTCATTTGCCAGAGGGCTCCTGGTGCTGAATGGGACAGACCCTGATAAGATGGCCTCTGGCAATAAGGTGGGTCTTGGGCTGAGACCATCTAATACTTCAAGACAGTGGCCTTCCATTTTTCCCAGGCGGGATTAAAGAAGAGTTCAGGGAAATAGGTTAGGTGTGGGGAATCCAATTTGGGAATGAGGGAAGACTGATATTTGAAGGCAGGGTTACCAGTCTCAATTATGTTTTGACCAAAATTCCCTCTATGTATTATTACTCCTTCTCAGAATTGATAGAAGGTCAAGAGGGGCAAAAATATATTAAAGCATATGTTAAATAAAAAAGCAGTAAGTATTGCTAGAGGCACAGCAAACATTGGCAAGTGTGAAACCACTGTTTTGTGGCCTAACAGAGTTTTTAGCTTCGATTAGAGGAAGGTATTTCTTCAGACTTTAGTATTATAATTTACAGAGCAAGATCAAGAAATAGAGCTCATGTGGGTGATGGCTAAAGGTGAGCACAGGAATAGCTGTGAGAGCCCTGAAGAGGAGGTATTAATTTTTTATTACTATATCTAAGGCCATTAAAAGAAATAGCTGATTTTATAAAACTTAATTACCAGATATTGAAATATTAAAGATTTTATTTATTTATTTATTTTTATTTTATTTTATTATTTTTTAAAGATTTTTTATTTATTTATTTGAGACAGAGAGAATGAGAGGGAGGAGGGTCAGAGGGAGAAGCAGACTCCCTGCAGAGCAGGGAGCCCGATGCGGGACTCGATCCCGGGACTCCAGGATCATGACCTGAGCCGAAGGCAGTTGCTTAACCAACTGAGCCACCCAGGCGCCCCAAGATTTTTTTTTTTAACTTAAGCTCTAACATAGTTAAATAAAGTGAATTTTGAGAAGGTATCTACTTTGATTCTGGTAATGATTGTATTGTTCATTCATCCTATTTCTACTCATCTATTAAAATTCCTACTAAGATCCTTAACTCTGTGTTGATTGCCAGGTGTGCAAAATGTGAAAGGTGATAGAGTCTGCCTTCAAGTAGTTAACAGTTTAATGAGAAAATAGGTGATATGTTAAGTGCTGTGGCCAAGGGGAAGAAACTTCTCAGAGAGCAGTGAGGAGCCAAGCTCACCCCTGCTGAGAAGGCAGCACCTAACCCCAGAGATCCTGGCCCACTGCGTGCCTAGGAAGAAACAGTATTTCAGGTAGAGGAAATAATGATGATGAGATTTGTCCTCAGTGGTCCTCATAAAGAGGCTTTCATTTATGCAGAACATTAAAAAAATCTTGATCCTCATTGAGAGGTTTCCAGAAGTTATCCTTTATTTTTAGACTTCCAGTGTTTCTTCTTGACCTGTTCCTTGATCAGGTTTCAGATAACATGCTTTATTATGCTTTTTTCTCCTTGTTATTAGGCTCTAGGTTGCTAATGAATTTTGTTGCTCAATTCAGTTGCATCAAATTTAAGTAATTCTGTCTTCCAGAACTGATGTTATTTGCAAATATAGTCTATGGACAAGTGGGCTTAAGCTATCTGACTATTCCCCATAGTCATACCTTTCAACTTTTGCTTTAGCTTGATCATTAAAATGGAGTACACAGTTATTCCAACGTTCCTCATTTTATTATTCCTTGAAGAGTGGTCAAAATAACCTTGTCAGAGAATTTTCGTACCATGCTGTAAACTGTTTCTCCTGTCACATACATTTCTCTTTAATTTTACTGATCTCTAAGGTTCTCCTGACATTTGAAACTTAACATCTTGCTCAATTTCTCTTCATTGTATTAATTTTCAATTTCCCAAGCTGAATCACATTTTAAAGTCCTCTTTAGACTCTCTGGTAGAGCTTTCCTGTCTTTCACAATTTTGTCTCACTTTTTCATTTTGTATTATTTTAAAGCTTATTACATTTATTTAAGAACTGATGTAAAGAGAACTGGATTCTTGGAATAAAGGCCATTCTGATTCCCACACACTTCAAGAGGTTTTGGCAAGGTCAAAATTTGGGGGCGATCAGCTAGGATGTTGAGCTAAAGTCTAAGTTGGAGAGAAAAGAAAGGCTAAGAGTAAAGCAGTAGCATCCATGTACCCCTTTTCCACACTTAACACCAAACCTAAACATGAAAGCAGGAAAGCATCTTCTCTTAGGCGGTTATGTATCTCAAGCCCGTGTTTCCAGAGAATACTTTTAACAAGTCTAATAATTTAGTTGGGAATCTCTTAGAACTTCCTTCCACTTACATCGCAAGGAAGTTGATCTATTTTATTATTTTACTAGACAGTATGGCCCTATTGAATATTCCCTTAAGTAGATTCTCCAAAACACGTTTCTAGTTTATTATGAAAAAGTAACCAGTATTTAAATAGATTTGGAAAATATCAAATGCTATATCATACTTTATATGTTCACTGTAGATATTCCCATGATAAAAGATGGGAAAAATTCCAGACTAATAATTTCTGTTCAACTCTTTTCTAAGTCAATATTTTGAAATGTATTTGATTAAGGAACATTTCTGATGTGGTACAGCTACTGTCTTCTTGTGCAAAAGTGTCCAGAAAATAGAATTCAAGTGAATCCCTCGTTTCCTTCTGGGTCTAACTCATTGAATCTTTCACCTATTACAGGCAGAGTATGGAAAGTTAAGTATTTATAGACAGATGATCCTAAGGAGAAGCTGATATTCCATATCCATTTTTTTTTAAGATTTCATTTAATTATTTGAGAGAGAAAGAGTGAGCGAGAGAGAGAGCACATGAGCAGGGGCAGAGGGAGAGGGAGAAGCAGACTCCCCTGCTGAGCAGGGAGCCCGATGTGGGGCTCAATTCCAGGACCCTAGGATCATGACCTGAGCCGAAGGCAGACGCTTAACTGACTGAGCCACCCAGGGGCCCTTCCACATCCATTTCTTTTGAAACCCTGAAACCTGTCCCCTAGCCCAACTCTGAAATCAGCTGTGGCTGTTGTGGATGGCTCTTTTGCACACGGACAACTTCTCATTCCAAGTTCCTGCTGCCTTCTCCACTTCTCTACCTCAGGAATTTTTGTGAAGTGCGGTAAGTCACTTACCCCAAACAGAAGGCATTCTAAAGATGCTGAGGCAGAGGGTCTGAAAGCGGCATTAACCTCTGAGTGACAACTCCCAGTCAGTAAGGGGACAGATGAATGTCCCAGATTTTGTCCTTTGGGTGGATAATCCTGAGGTGCAGTCTACACGGTTCCTAAGAGGGTCCTCGGTGGGATTGAGTTCATTTGCCCACAGTGGTAACCGCTCAGTCACCTACACTTTATTGGGCTTCTTCCCATTTCTTTCTGTTTTCACTTCTGTTGCCTGAGATCATCCCCCAAATAAGCTGAGTCCTCATCTTAGGGTCTTCTTTTAGGGGAGACCAAATTAAGGCACTCTTTTCTTTATCAAGCGGCAAAAATAGGAAATGGTTAAGTTGACAGCTGGAAGCATATATAATCCATGGGTTCCCTGATTCCCACATGTAGTGGGAAAAATAAATGACGGATGCCTCCATTATCTGTCCCTGTCTACATCTTTGATGTCATCTCCTACTACACTCTTTCTTGCCTTAGGGGTGTAGATTTGCTCTTTCCTCTTTTTGAAATGCTTTTCCCCTGCATGTTTGCATAGGTCCCTTCTTCATTTCATTTAGGTCTATCTCCAATATAATTTCATTAAAGAGACCTTTTGAATTATTTCACTTAGAATATGCCTTAGAATAGTTACTACTCTAACTCATTAATCTATTTTTCTTCATAACACTTAAAATGACTAGTAATATATATGTATATTTTTAAAAGATTTTATTTATCTATTTATTTGAGAGAGAGTGAGAGAGCACACATGTGAGCGAGCATGAGCAGGGGAGGGGCAGAGGGAGAGAATCTCAAGCAGACTCTACACTGAGCATGGAGCCCAGCGTGGGACCCAGTCTCTCACGACCCTGAGATCATGACCTTTGCCAAAACCAAAAGTCAGACGCCTGAGTGACTGAGCCACCCAGGGGCCCCCAAATGACTAATAACATATTGTATATTTATTTATTGACCTAGTTTACATTGGGCTTTCCCCATTACATTAAGCTTCTAAGAACAATGACTTTGTAGGGTTCACTTCTGTATTCCTAACATTAGAACGGTCTCTGGCATGTAGGGAGTGCTTAATACATATTTATTAAAGAGATGAATGTCTGCTTGACTCCCTGCAATGACAAATTTAGCTCTTGCCAGTTCTCATAGGGCTTATTTTCCTTTTCCAGGGATTACATTGCTTTCTCTCTACCTCACACTTTTTATTTAGTTTTCATTTCTGGGGCTCTATAAACTGGTGATAATTTCCATGGTCCTCACAGCCCAACTGTCTGTTTGTCTGAATATGTTTGTTTTGTCCATACTAGGTATAAAGAGAAATGGCATCCAGGATTTCTATTCTGATTTCTTCATAATAACCAATTCTGCTTATTTCTTATGATACCAGTCCAAAATATTGATGCAATTTTACAAGGTTGGCCCTCTTTCTTTCTTTCCTTATTTCCCTCCTTTCTTTCTTCCCTCCCTCCCTCCCCCCTTCCTTCCTTCCTTCCTTTCTCTTTTCTTTTGGAATAGCTACTCATTCAGAAAATACAATCTGAGGCAATCTAAGAAATAGCCAGTAAATGGACACTCAACATATTTGAATTTTTACAGTGTGTTCCCTATCATTGTTTTCACATAAGAAGGCTGCACAGTGGGTGACATTGTTCGTGTGGCTGTTACTAATACTGTTGCTCTGATGCACACCCATAACAGCAGTAGCTGGTGTCTAAAGGACTTTGTCATTGTGCCCCTTAGATTCCAGAGTACCATAAAGAATCATCCACTGCCTGTCACCCTCTCACTCCTCCATACCAAAGATGCTCTTCAGAGACATCTATGTTTGGAGAAGACATGACCATTATCCTAAGAATGTTTCTTTTCTTTTCTTTTCTTTCTTTCTTTTTTTTTTTGAAGTATAATCACCATTTTTTTTTTTTCCTGGAGAACAGCTTTTCTTTTGTCCTTAAGGACTTAGCTCCTTACATAGGCTTTGGTGGAGGTCATGGGGCAGCACCTGCTGGTCTAAATCGGGGTGGGGGTGTTTGGTCCTCCCCTGCTTCACGAGAGCAATTCCTCACTACCTTGCTGTGAATGGCACAATTCACACAATAATGTAGTTTCACATACAGCTTGGGAAGCACATAGGGTCAAAGACAATCGCTTCGGAAATGTCTCTGACGACGGTGACCTCTGCTATGTTCTGAATAACGAACTTCTTAATGGCCTTGTCCTTGGGCACACAATGGGTGCATTTGGTGCAGCGAATAGGCTGCACATGGCCGCGGCCCTTTTTGGCATGACCATTATTCCTTCTTTTCTTGGTCATCTTGGAAGTGAGACCCAAGAGATAAGGATGTTTCTTTTAACAATGTCTTTTGCTTCTGAAGAAACGCATTCCCACTAAATTCCCCTAGACGAAGAAAGAATAAAAGTTTGATGCATTATATTTCTGGTTCCAGGTATGATGGGTTATATGGCTGACACTGTAATTTAACTCATCAGTTTTGGTTTTATTACTTATAAAATATAAAAATGCATTTTTTTTTCTTATTTGTGTTTTAGTTCTCGGCCATAAATTAACCCAGGTATTCCTAAACATTACTTGAAAAAATAACATCTATAAAGGACTATATGTTTCAGTTAAATTTTTATATTCATTTTTGGCCAATTTTTAAAAAGAAACATTGAGCCAGGGTTGTGATGTGACCTACAGTGGAAGATATTGAAAGAGGAATCAGAATTTATAGTTTCAGATTTGTTTCAGTTCATAACAGCTAACACTCCTTCCCAAATTCAGAAAACTTCCTCCACGTACTCCCAAGTGTTTCTTGCATTATCTCATAAGAAACATTAGTTTTAGGTGTTCTGTTTCAATAAACTTCAATAGAGGTTTTCTTAGCTTAAAATAAGTCTATGCCAATTTGAAAAATAAGACTTTGATTGCCATGTAGAAGTGATTCCAAATAATGTTATTTGCTTTGTGCCGTCTCTCTTTCTATTATTCGGTTCCTAATGCAAACAAAGATCTGTATACTAAAAGCAAAGGTAATGTTAACATTTCCCTAAGTGCCATCAGAAAATGTCTCAAAACTTATACTGGTTTTATGACTTCAACAAAAAAGGCATTAACATCATAGTCAATGACAGCCAGTTGTCTACCAGGTTGAATCTAGGTGCATCCTTCTATTTTAGAGCTGACACTTAAGCTCAGAGCAGATTTTTAACTCCTCAAACCAAGCAAAATTATTTTTATATGTAAAGAAACTTCATTAGGAAAAAAATAATATATCAGCGGGTATTTAGATCAGTACCATATTATTCTATTTTATGCAACATTGTACTTTTAGTAGCCAGAACAAGAAAGTGTACATTAAGAAGCCTTGAAAGTTACAAAACATTGTTTAAATGTAAAGCAAATCTAAGGCACATACAGGAAAGATGACATGTGGGCTCATTTCAGTAGCACTTGGGTTCTCTTCTTTATCCCCTCTGAAAACCTCACCTATCACTTCTCTCCCTTCTCACCTCTCCACTCAGCTCACGAGAGTTAACAGTCTCTCTTTACTGTTCTCTGTACTCTTTTTCATTCTATCAGGAAATACCAGAACAGAAAAACAGTAGCGGTACATTGCCTCCACCCTAAAATATAGGCTGTTGTCCACTGAGTGCAAGTTATCTTAAGAATTACTATCACTTAGAAAATATTTATGAAGTCTTTATGTAAGAATACAATGTCAAAAAGTCAGGATTAGAAAATAGATAGGGTACAGAGACCTATCTGACCTATCCATGAGTAAGGATGTTGATGAACAAGGAAAACAATAGAAAGAAGAAAGAGTTTTCACAGAGACTGGAAGAAAATAAAACAAATATTCCCTTTTCCCTAATAAAATTGGGTCATATTATTGGTAGATTGCATATATTTCTGAGACCAGGGAAGACAACTGCTCAACAGCATAACTGACAAAATCCTGGAGTACAACAAGAGATCCGCAGTCAAGTCTCTTTCAGCAAGTGCTTCCCCAGGTTATGAAGCAATGCTTAAGTAAACGAGGAATGATCAATATTTGAATTAGTATAACAGCTAATTTAAGGGATAGGAATACTATAAATATGGTGAAAAAAATTATAAAACTTGGAACCTGGATCTTATAAACCAGAAGTAAGATAGAGGAAACACTGTCCCTGAAAATAATTCAGTAATAACAGCATCTACAGCTGGTGGAGTGTCTGTCATTTACAAAACACTGTGTCAGACACTAAGTGGGGGTGACAAACATGAATGGTGGATGAACTTGGATTCAGTAAAAAAATCTTCTAACTTAGCAGAAGTTCAGAATCTACATACTAGAAGTCATTATAAATTTTAACAAATGATCCATTCCCTTACCTACTAACATTTGAACATATGTTCAAAATATCCAAATATTGATGAAAATATTTACAAGAATATGAATGTTTTGTCTGCAGACTATTACCAGTAAAAAAGTTCTGTGACCTTGTAATAAGTTTCCTGAGCTCACCTAGGAGATGGCATACACATCTTCCTTAGACTAATTTTCTGTAGATGCAGACTGTGCCATGGTTAGATTGGATCAGCACTTAGTAAATATTTAATAACTTACACTTAGCAGTGAAAGAACCATCCATACACTTTGCATAATGACTGTAATGCCTGAGAAAGATATTGAGTTTATTGGAGAGAAAGCAGCAAAAAATCACAGAATCTGTGCTTGAAGAATAGCTACTAGATTCTTCATGGAGAAATGCCATGGGAATCAGCACAGATAAATCTCCATCATTTAACTTGTGTTTCCTACGGTTCCTTGTATCTAAGCATTACAGCACATAGTATATTGACTTGCATTTAAAAATATATCGGTGTAGAGGGTGAAGAATAAGCAAGGCATGAAAAGTATTATTGATCATCTTGTGAATGTAAAAATAAAGTTAAAAACCACTTCCTGTTCTCTTAACAGTTGCTTTTTTGCCTCTCTCTAGTCTGTTCTTTTTCTAGATGTCCATGAATTTTGGTGTCCCATGTTTCTGTCTTCACACTTCTCATATGACATGCTTACTCTGTAGAATTTTATTTATTCTTCTGTTATTCCCCCAAAAAGGAAAATAAATATGATGTTTTTTCCCCTGAGGCCAAAAGCAACCAGGATCATGAATAAAAAGAAACAATGTAGATCTTACCTATAAAGTAGAAAATTAAATTCTTTCTGAAATTCTATCCCTTGAATTTTATGTTTATCCATCATTTGCTTACTGATGATTTATATAGCCAGCACTGACTCTTGCCTGAATTTTAGCCATGCATTAAAATGTGGAACTAGGGGCGCCTGGGTGGCTCAGTCATTGGGCATCTGCCTTCGGCTCAGGTCATGATCTCAGGGTCCTGGGATCGAGCCCCACATTGGGCTCCCTGCTCAACAGGAAGCCTGCTTCTCCCTCTCCCGCTCCCCCTGCTTGTGTTCCCTCTCTTGCTGTGTCTCTCTCTGTCAAATAAATAAATAAAATCTTAAAAAAAAATAAAAATAAAATGTGGAACTAGAATTCTGACAGGTTGCATGAAAGTCAAAACATCCAAGACTAAACTTGGCATGTTTTGCCCCCATCATCCTAACAAAACACCAATACAACCTGCTGCTTCTTCTGGATTCTTTGTCTCAGTTAATTATATGGACATTAAATAGTCATTTAACCTGGAAATCTGTAGCAATCCTTAACTTTTTCAGGTTTCCATGTCCTACTACTAGTAAGATTCATGGATTTTACCTCTTAAATATTTCCTGGATGCATTCCTGTTCTCAGTCTTCTCCTTACTCCTACTTTAGTGTCAGCTCTCATCTCTTAGCTAATTTCTTTGCTCTTATTTTGCCCCCACTTATTCATACTGTGGTGATATATTTATCCCAGAGGTTACAGTTTAAGTTTCTTAAACTGGCATATAAAACCCTCCATGATTGTATGCTTCCGCTTCCTGACTCAAAACTTCAAGAACATTAAATTGCTTGTAATTCTCCCTGCTCTATAAATACATCCTCCCCTACATAAACCCTGGATATTTTATACTTTGTGCTTCATTATATTGTTTTCTCTTCCTGAGCAGCCCTGCTCCCATCCATTCTGTAACCTTATTCCTCTTCCTCAGGACTCTTATTCCTCCCTTAATGCTCGATTTGCCTTCACTTCCTCCGGAAAGCCTTTCCTCAGCCTTTTCTGCTGGACTCGGTGTTGTGCCTCGTGGGTTCATTAGCAATGACCTGCTTATGTTTGTCTTCCTCACTCTACGGGGAATTCCTTGAAGTCTAAGACCATTCCTATTTCACCAGTGATTTTCCGGTGCTCCATAGAATCTAACTGATCAGTCAATGTTTGAAAAATGAACAACAAAGAGGGTAAATAGAAGTGATCAAGAAAAGAACAAAACTAGTCAATTATGGAACCCACCCCTTAATCTCTGCTATTCTCTTTATATTCTCTGTATATTCTATTTATATTCTCTTTATATTCCCTTAATGAGTGTGGATTCTCATTTCTCACTGGTAGGCAGGTGATCTCCTATTATAGATATGGCTGTGATCTTTCTCCAACATCTACTTGGGTGCTGGGCATCTCACATTTGTATGTTGGACTTTTATCTTCCCGGTAATGGCATCATTCTTCTGTCTTGACACATTACTCTGACTTTTCCATGTTATCATTTGTCCTTCCAGCAATCCAATCCATTAAAAATCTGATATATTCTTTTCTTGTAGTATTTCTCTTTCTGAAATTATTCCTTCCTTTAAAATTTCTCTACCATCATTCCACTTGAAATCCTTATAGCCTTTGTTCTTAAATAGTAGTGTACCACTAGATATCCTTCCTGTCTGATCTGGCTCCACTCTGCTTTTCTTACTTTGGTTTTTTTTTTTACTTACATTTCCCTTGGACAGAATGGTCTTTCACTAAACTGTCTAAAACTGTCTTTCCTAAACTTTCACTACATAATGAGTACTCTGTAATTCATTTTTTCTCTCCCCTCCTCCTTCTCTTTTATTCATTCTTCCTCTGTCCAGAACTCATACTTGAACCTTACACACAGCTATAAAAGCATCTTGAGGGTGAATAATCATTAATGAATTGATGGGGAAAAAAGGTACCACATTCTTGGTTCTCTCTTGGGGTCATTACCTCTTGGCTCTCTGATCTATATCATATTCATTCATGCCTCCTGCCTCTGCTTCTGTACCTTAGCACATCACAATACTTGCTAATTTACCAAAGATTAATTTGTGCTCTATTACACTTAACCTAGAGAGTCAGGCAGCTGAGTGGTGAATAGTAGAGGACTGCCATTAAATAAATTAAAATACATTTTTAGAAAGCCTTAGATAATAATGTCTGAAAAATTTATCCAGAATAACCCAGATATTTTTCTGTATAACAAACCATAACTATTCCCATTGTACTCTTTTGTACATGTCATTAACATTCAATATCACGGGAAAAATTTTGATCTTGCTTTGAGTTAGAAGGATTTATTATAAATCTTACAGAAATGATTTAATGCCCATCAAGTTAAAATAGAACTAATTGGGATAGCTTCACAGGAGAGAGAAAATTCACATTTGAAAGTATTAAAACTCGGGGCACCTGGGTGGCTCAGTCATTAAGCGTCTGCCTTCGGCTCAGGTCATGATCCCAGGGTCCTGGGATTGAGCCCCGCATCGGGCTCCCTGCTCCGCGGGAAGCCTGCTTCTCCCTCTCCCACTCCCCCTGCTTGTGTTCCTGCTCTCGCTGTCTCTCTCTCTGTCAAATAAATAAATCTTTAAAAAAAAAAAAAAAGAAAGTATTAAAACTCCTCAAAGAGCTTTAGTTAAATTCAAGACTAAGCCAGAAGTCCAGAATAGAAGGCCTCTCAGCCCAGTTACTACCTTTAGCTGATGCTTTCTCTGTGGTTACTCTGTATAAGGGAGGAGATTCTAAAGCTAGGAAGACTGTTTTTTAATAGCTAGCTGGCCAGACCACCAATTGCTTTATGATACTGGGGCTCTGAATACGGTGCAGAATATTAGATTAATGGCTTTTTCTTTGACCAGCAAGAACAGGAGAGTTAGGGAATAAAAAGCAGGACCCCTGTTTTCCCTGTTGCAGAATTCTTTGTTCCCTGAACCACAGGCAGGATTAGTTTGAATAGTGGTGTGTAAAATGGATTCAGTCTTATAGATCCTATCACTTTTTATCACTCTGGTAAGGGAGGGTTCAATTTAATAAAACATAGTATTAACTGTATTTGGATTGTTTAGGACTTTTGTATAGATTAGCAACCCTGGACCCTTTCTGATTTTCTTTTTCTTTTTTCTTTCTTTCTTTTTTTTTCTTTGATGATAGTGTGTGATTAGCAGTAACAGGAGGTAATAGTGGTGGGAGTGAAGGGAATTTTGAAGGTGCAGCTTTGATAAACATCAGGGATTTGGGACTCACAGGAAGACACTGCACCCCACATTCTTTGTTTGGGAATCTCCGTAATCAGAATCTGTCAGAAAAGTCTCAGTGGTTTTTAATTTCTTCCTAATGTAATAAGCAAAGAAGATCTCTCTTTGGTTGCACTCTGCTCCTAAGTTGTCTATCGGTCAATCTTCAGTCTCACAAATAGAAATTAAATGAATACAAAAGCAGTTTTCCTAGTTGGGATTCTGGGTTGCAACAACCACCATGTCTCCTCTCCATTCTCACAATCTCAATCTCTGTTTAGTATTTAATTTCCTTTCAACAAACATTTATTGAATGCCAGGCATTGTATTAGGTGTTGAAGGGAGATAGGAGATGAATATAAAACCTAGCCTCTGCCCTTGTTTTCATCACCTTGAAAACTCAATTGTGTCTCATAGAATGATTTATTTGTTTAGTAATCTAGATTAGAAACTAGCCACACAAAATACACCTGGAGGTATAGCTAAGTTCAGATAGTAAATACAGCAAGTCACAGGATCCAGGGTCAGGTTACAGCAGAAGGTAGGTAGACAGGGTCCTGACCAACACATGGATTCCAAAGAACTCTGGTGAAGATGCTATCATGTGGATCCTCCCAGATGACTTTATTTCTTTGTGCCATTTAGAATTAAAGCATGTGTACGTGCGTGTGCACACATACACACACACACAAACTGCTTCTGTCTGCAACCAGACATACATGCACAAAAGATATCCAAGTGAATGGATTGGCATCTGACATTTAATAATTAGTGGTTTCAGAACATCTTTTCTTTTTAATTTAAAATTAGATAAACTGAATATCAAAATGAAAATGAATTAAACCTGTTTTATTCTTTTGTCTAATAATGTTGATGATGATGATTTGCATAAGTCATCCTTTTATCCTAAAGAGATTTAGAAAATGCATTATACAGATATTTTCTGCTCCTATGTAAGTTATAGAATACACAAATATCACCATCTTTATTTTAGAGATAGAGAAACTGAGACACTGAACTGTGTAATGACTTTAAAAAGACAGAAAACCAGGATTAGAGTTCCTAATTTTAGAACCAGATTTTACATTGGAGGCAGAAGTAGATTGTCCAAAAGAAATTTTTCTACTGTTCTTTGGTCTTAATCAGCTTACTTGCTTTCCAGCTAGATTTTAACACACTAAAGAAATCCTAAGAGCAAAGTGATCGTATTGAGCCAGGAAGGGAGGGAAACAGTGCCCTTCGTTCTTTGTTTGGCAGAGCTGGTTTGATAAGAAGAAAGTTTGGGAGGGGTGCCTGGCATGGTCTTGAGTTCAAACCCCATGTTGGGCTTGGAGCCTACTTAAAAAAAATAAATTAAAAAAAAAAGGAAGAAGGTTTGGGAGTAAGAGGACATCTTTTTGAATGTAAACTGGTACTATTGTGTTTTTTTTTGTGGGCTGAACCAAAAATAAATTGTTCTGAGGAGCAAAGTTTCTAAAGGGAAGAATGATAGTCATGATCTTTGCTTTCTTCCCAAATTCATTGCAATGGGAAGACAACATAAAATAGTTACCCTGACTTCAAGCCCAGCTTTAACCTTCTTAGGATTTGAAATCTAGGTATTTTAAATTAAGCATTTTTATTATGCTTTAATTTTAAAAGATACATGAGTTTAAAAATAGCTGTATTTCCAAGATGCTGAAACAGTTTTGTAAATTTCATGAATTGTTTACACTTTTCCCTTTCATACTTCCAAACAGTTTGCAAATAGCTAAGAAATTCTTTGTGACAGTTTAAGCAGCCTGCTGTTGATGCAGTGCCTAACATGTTTTGACAGACGTGGGAGCTTTACGCACAACTCAAATTTCAACCACCTGCATTAGAAACAAATGCAAGGTATATTTTTTTGGCAACTGGTACTGTTTTGGGCTTTTTAGAAGGAACTTTGCAGGGGTGCTTGTGTGGTTCAGTTGGTTAAGCATCTGCCTTTGTCTCAGGTCATGATCCTGGGGTCCTGGGACCCAGCCCCGTATGTTGGGCTCCCTGCTCAGTGGGGAGTCAGCTTCTCCCTTTCCCTCTGCCACCTCCCCACCACTTGTACTCACTCTCTTGCTCTCAAATAAGTAAATACAATCTTAACAAAAAAAAAAAGGAACTTTGCAGTAGATGCAAGGAGTGGTTATATATATATATATATATATATGAAAGTATAAATAAATAAATAAATAAATGAATGAATAAATAAATAAATAAATAACCACACTGACACATAGAGTCTTAGGTCTGAGGGGGACTTAAATATCCAGTCAGTTCCCCTTTTCCCAAGCAATTTCACCTACTTCTGGCAGACATTCATTTGCATGTCATGATCTCAACTATTCCACCAACAGAGCCTCATCTGCTGGATTATGTAATTATCTGTGAAAATATTCTTTTAAAATCTAAATAGCCATGAGATAAGGAAAGGTTTAGTGGAAAGAGAATAGGATCTGGGATCAGAAGGACTTATTTTCATGTCCTAACTTCATCTCTGACCCTGTGTACAACTTGTAATTTTTTTAATCATTGGAAACCTCATTTCCCTTATCTGCAAGATGGAAATAATAACAGCTTCATTAATTATTATAAGAAATAAATGACATAAGCTATGTAAAGTTTCTAGCATTGTACTTGCTACCAGATATGGATGTTTTTATTTAGTCCTTATATAAGCAGTATGAGAAAGATATTACCTATATTTTATAGAAGAATAATCTGAAGTTCAGAGTGGTAATATGGTTTCTGTGAATTTCTATGTTAAGTAAAAAATAATCACCAGGACAGCCAAATAACCTCTTACTTATTAGAGCAAGTAAACATTGGAATCTTCACACGTTTTCCAACATTTCAAATCCATCTCTCAGTTATCCCTAGGGTAGGTGTGGTGCCCATTTTTTCACAGTCCATACACCAAAGGTAAATGAATTAAATAAAAATAGAATCAAGATTACCACCATAAATAGTTCTTTATCATTGAACACAGACATTAATGGCAAGTATTAATTGAATTTTAAACTTTGATTAACAGTTTTCATAAGTATGTATTAAACACCTGTCTCCCCCCTCTAGACTGAAAGTTTCAGGAAAGCAGGGAACACATATATATGCTGTATCCCCAGTGCCTTGACACATAGTAATTATCTCTAAATATTTAAATGAATACTATTAATTGAGTAATATTTTTACAGTGGTATAAAATTCCACTTTTTTTTCAGTATACGCTTATTTCTATTTCTGGAATTTTTCTTCATAATCTACATTTTCTTTTTTTCCTAAATAAAATACATTCTCATTGTTAAGGAAGATTTAGAAAATACAGACAAGATAAAGAAAAAAATATTCACCATGTGATAGTTTGCTGTTTTGTTTTTTTAAAGAATTGAAAATCAATTTTAGTTGGACTTCAGTAAGTGTAGATGTGGTCCCTGGGGATTTCTTAGTCTAACCACAGGGTTCTTCCCATTACAAGAGATAAAGCTTAATAATGGCATTGTTTGCTTTGAAGTTTCAGCCAGATGTCCCAGGGAAAGATGACAGAAACTCCCCCACATGGTTTTGTTATCGTTTTGGTAAAATTTGTTTAGGGAGTCACTCCCCTCAGGAATCTTAAAATTAATCTTTTTTTTTGCCTTTTGATTTTCCCACAGTAAAGCAGGAATATTTTATATATATATATATATATATAAATTTATATATATATATTATGATACGTCTATTCGGTTCAGGTTAATTTTAAGTCATCTTTGGACTCTGAAAACTTCAAGCAATTTCTTTTAAGAATGCTTACATAGGTAGCTAGTATTTCAGCTCTGAACACTAAAGTTTGACTAAAAATATGTATCAGTTGCGTTTATGAATGGAACAAGAATTTGTCTCAATACTAAATTACTGGATCATAGCCTTTAACTTCAAAAAGTTCCATCGTGACATATATATATATATATGCCTGGAGACTTGGGATTCTTTTAAAACTTGTTAATTAAAAAAAATTTCCATGACGTATTTAAGGGTGAACTTACTTTATTTTTGCTTTGCTCTCTATACCCATTTTTTTTAAGCATACAGCTTTTTTCAGTTATATCTTTTGATTCACTTCTGTTATTTTCATTCTTTTTTTTTTCTTAGAACATTTAAACATCTTTTTATAATGTTGATTTTTAAAAAGTGAAGTGGTACAAATATACAATTAAATACTCAAACAAAACCAAAGGACATTAAAAATCAGCAGTTCCCTGCCCCTCACCTCTCTCCATCCTTTTCTATATACAATTCTAATCTCATTTAACTTTTTGCTATAAATTCTATTACTTAGCTCCATGTGTTAAAGTAATATTTTTATACTGCTATATATTGATATATCCATTTGAAATATGACCTATTGAGGAGCTGGGTTTGAGGCTTTTCGCATCATCCTGCTTTTTTTTATGTTATGTTATGTTAGTCACCGTATAGTACTTCATTAGTTTTTGATGTAGTATTCCATGATTAATTGTTTGCGTATAACACCCAGTGCTCATTGCAATACGTGCCCTCCTTAATACCCATCACGAGGCTAACCCATCCAACCCCCCTCCCCTCTGAAACCCTCAGTTTGTTTCCCAGAGTCCATAGTCTCTCATGGTTTGTCTCCCTCTGATCCCCCCCCCTTCATTTTTCCCTTCCTTCTCCTAATGTCCTCCATGCTATATTCCTTATGTTCCACATATAAGTGAAACCATATGCCAATTGTCTTTCTCTGCTTGACTTATTTCACTTAGATAATCCCCTCTAGTTCCATCTATGTAGATGCAAATGATGGGTATTCATCCTTTCTGATGAACATTGTATATATGGACTACAACTTCTTTATCCATTTGTCTGTGTTGAAGGGCATCTCGGCTCCTTCCACAGTTTGGCTGTTGTGGACATTGCTGCTATGAACATTGGGGTACATGTGCATCTGTATCTTTTGGGTAAATACTCAGTAGTGCAATTGCTGAGTCATAGGGTAGCTCTATTTTTAACTTTTTGAAGAAGCTCCGTACTGTTTTCCAAAGCATCATCCTTTATATTCCCTGTCTTCCAAAAACTTTTGGTTATATCAACAGTGTTTACATCATTATGATTATATAAATATTAGTCATTACTGAGCCAAAGAATATACTATTATTTCAGTGGTATACTACCTTTAGTTTGTTTTGGAGTTGGTAATTGCTTTTAGTTTTGCTTGGTTTTCTATGTGCCTAAAACAATCATTTACTAAATGGTTCAACAGAGCTGGGGAATGCCTAGTAATAAAATACCCCAAACATTCAAAGATACCATATAGTCTGTAGTTCGATTTTTATTCTTCTTGGGAATGACCTGCTCCCAACTCTCTAACCTTATTCTCTGCCATGGGCTCTTGCTCTCCAAGCCTGCCACACAGCTGCTGCCCTGGAACTTCTTAGTAAATCTTCCACATTGAACCCCCAGTTTTCTATATCATGTCTACCTCTCTCATTTATTCTGCTGAAATGTGCCTCCAGTAACCTCCCAAGAAGGGGGAAGGGAAATAGGTAGTAAACTTCTGAATTATTAGCTGTCTGAAAATATCTTTATTTTACCCTTCCTGCTTGACTGGTAGTTTGGGTGAGAATAGAGTACAAGGCTAAAAATCATTTTCCCTGGGAAGTTGGAAGGCATCATCCTTGGTCTTTTAGTGTCCAATCTGGCTGATGAAAATTCCAAATGCTATTATGATTCCCTTTCCTTTGATTGTGTTTTGTTATTTGTTTTTGCATTATTTTCTGGAAGGTTCTAGAGTCCCTTTTATGCCTCTTGTTTTGAAATTTTTATTTAAGTCATTAGCCTAGTCATCCTGAGAAATTTTCATATGCATAATTAATTTCTCTCTAGTTTTTCAGACTTTTATTTTGAAGGGGGCATCATGGTGAAATTTCATAATTGTTGGATTTTGAACCTTTCAAATAGATCTTCAAAGACTATCAGTAGTTTATCTTGTCTTTTCCATGTTCTTTTCTGAGGGATTTACTTGGCTTTATCTAGTAGCACTTCCGATTTTTAACTTCAGTTATATTTTAATTTAAAAGTCTATTTCTTATTATCTTTCTTTCCTAATAGCAGTTATGCTTTTTTATCTGTCTTTTAATATTTATTAGTCATTAATATTTTTCTGTTATTTTCAGCTGAATGCATTTCTTTTTTTTAATCTGTTTTTAAAATTTAAATTCAATTAATTAACATATAATGTATTATTTGTTTCAGGGGTACAGGTCGTGATTCATCAGTCTTATATAAACCCCAGTGCTTATTACAACACATACCCTCCCCAATGTCCATCACCCAGTTACCCCATCCCTCCACCCTCCTCTCCTCCAGCAACCCTCAATTTGTTTCCTATGATTAAGAATCTCTTATGGTTTGTCTCCCTCTCTGGTTTCATCTTGTTTCATTTTTTTTCTCTCTCTTCCCCTATGATCCTCTGCCTTGTTTCTTAAATTCCACATATCAGTGAGGTCATATGATAATTGTCTTTCTCTGATTGACTTATTTCGCTTAGCAAAATACCCTCTTGTTCCATCCATGTCGTTGCAAATGGCAAGATTTCTTTTTTTTTTTTTTTGATGGCTGCATAATATTCCATTGGATATATCTACCACATCTTCTTTATCCACTCATCTGTCAATGGACATCTGGGCTCTTTCCATAGTTTGGCTATTGTGGACATTGCTGCTATAAACGTTGGGATGCAGGTGCCCCTTCGGATCACTACATTTCTATCAGTAGTCCAGTTGCTGGGTTGTAGGGTAGCTCTATTTTCAACTTTTTGAGGAACCCATACTGTTTTCCAGAGTGGCTGCACCAGCTTGCATTCCCACCAACAGTGTAGGAGGGTTCCCCTTCCCCTGCATCCTCACCAACATCTGTTATTTCCTGACTTGTTAATTTCAGCCATTCTGACTGGTGTGAGGTGGTATCTCATTGAGGTTTTGATTTGGATTTCCCTGATGCCGGGTGAGTTGAACACTTTTTCATGTGTTTGTTGGCCATTTGGATGTCTTCTTTGCAGAAATGTCTGTTCATGTCTTCTGCCCATTTCTTGATTGGATTAGTTGTTCTTTGGGTGTTGAGTTTGATAAGTTCTTTATAGATTTTGGATACTAGTCCTTTATCTGATATGTCATTTGCA
The DNA here is from genome assembly GCF_029215605.1 of Mirounga angustirostris. Taxonomy (NCBI): domain Eukaryota; kingdom Metazoa; phylum Chordata; class Mammalia; order Carnivora; family Phocidae; genus Mirounga; species Mirounga angustirostris. The sequence goes on from NW_026991709.1 coordinate 55,593,118, forward strand.
AATATCTTCTCCCATTCTTTCGGTTGTCTGCTGGTTTTGTTGACTGTTTGCTATGCAAAAGCTTTTTATCTTGATGAAGTCCCAGTAGTTCATTTTTGCCCTTGCTTCCCTTGCCTTTGGAAACATGTCTAGCAAGAAGTTGCTGCGGCCGAGGTAGAAGAGGTTGCTGCCTGTGTTCTCCTCTAGGATTTTGATGGATTCCTGTATTACGTTTAGGTCTTTCATCCATTTTGAGTCTATTTTTGTGTATGGTGTAAGGAAATGGTCCAGTTTCATTCTTCTGCATGTGGCTGTCCAATTTTCCCAACACCATTTGTTGAAGAGACTGTCTTTTTTCCATTGGACATTCTTTCCTGCTTTGTCGAAGATTAGTTGACCATAGAGTTGAGGGTCCATTTCTGGGTTCTCCATTCTGTTCCACTGATCTGTGTGTCTGTTTTTGTGCCAGTACCATGCTGTCTTGATGATTACAGCTTTGTAATAGAGCTTGAAATCTGGAGTTGTGATGCCACCAGTTATAGGTTTCTTTTTCAACATTCCTTTGGCTGTTCTCAGGGTCTTTGCTTGTTTATCTCTCTTTTAATATTTATTATTCATTAATTTTTTAGACACTGAGTCTTCTCTTGATTCTCAATATATATTATATGTATATAATATATATATGAAATTTTCATTTGTTCTCTACACTTAGTTTTTTTCTTTTTTTTACTTTTTTGTTGTAGTTTTGTTTTGAATTCCTTTAACTTCTTTCTATATTGAAAACATTCTTTAATGTTTATTTATTCTTAATGTTTAATTATTCTTTAAATAATGCTTGTCCATTCATATTCCAGAAGTACCAAAAAGCTCATTAAGGGTGAGTGCCTTGTGGAAGAGTAGTCTTGTGAGTTGGTAGATTAGTTACTTCTATAGTGAGCAGGAAGAAAGCTAGCCTTTTAATTCAGGGACCACAAAATATCCCAATAAAGACTTCTTTTCTTGGGCTGTAGAGTTCTACCCACGATGACACCATTTCTAGCTTCTTGTCCAGGAGTCAGAACTGAAGATCTCTACTTCCAAATTCTAGGCAAGAGAAGGAGAAGGCTCCCAAGAGTGTGCAGTTTTTAGACTCCCTTGCATCCCATTTTCACTCCTACATGCCCTCTTGCTCTGCACAGTGCCCCTGTCACATAGCCTCGTGCCTTTCAGAGAACAGACAACTGTTGTTCTGCCAGTGCAAGGGGATGTGGGGAATGATCCTCTAACTATAGGCATGGGGAAGGCGACCTGGGATGTTCCAAATGCCCTGTATACAGTCTTCCAACTAATCTGTCTTTCCACTCTTCATCTGACTCACTTTCTTGGTACCTGGTACCTCCAGTAGTTAAGCTTATCAAAGGATTTGGGGCAAATTGCCTCATTTTTTCATAGTTTACCTGTAGCCACCTGGATTGTTACTTTACCCAAGCAAATCACTTATTCCTTCTTGTGTTTTCCACCCTCCAAATATTTATTAAAATCTTTCATACATCCTATTCAGATTTCCAAAACATTTAAAAATGTCTTTGGGTCTTGGTTTTCACAGTTGATTTCTAAGTCTGCCTTGTTAGTAGGATACTAATCATACTCCCTTTATCTTATCTGCAGAAAATTTTAAGGCCCTACATTGGTCCTTCTGTGTTTAATTTAGCCTCACTCTGTTTGGCTGCTATTTGAAATCTCTCCTGAAGTCCATGCTATTAAGCTTGTTTGTGCAGTTCTCCACAACCTTGCCTGCTGAGCCCACGCTGCTGAGCTGTGGTGGGAGCTTCAGACACTATGAAGTGTTTGAGCTCCTTAAAGAGGAATCACCAAAGACCACTGTTCCCAACAATTTCCCTAGGTTTTCTTCTATTTAAAAAAATTTTTTTATTTAAGTTCAAGTTATCATATAGTGTATTATTAGTTTCAGGGGTAGAATTTAGTGATTATCAGCTGCATATAATACCCAGTGCTCATTACATCAAGTTCCCTCTTTAATGCCCATCACCCAGTTTCCCCATCCCCCCACCCACTCCCTTTCAGGAACCTTCCGTTTGTTTCCCATAGTTAAGAGTCTCTTATGGTTTGCCTGTGGTTTTTATCTTATTTTATTTTTCCTTCCCTTCCCCAATGTTCATCTGTTTTGTTTCTTAAATTCCACAGATGAGTGAAATCATATGGTATTTGTCTTTCTCTGACTGACTTATTTCACTTAGTGTAATAAACTCTAGCTCCATCCACATCATTACAAATGGCAAGATTTCATTCTTTTTGGTGGCTGAGTAATATTCCATATTCCATTTTGTGTGTGTGTGTGTGTGTGTGTGTGTGTGTGTGTGTGTGTACCACCTCTTTTTTATTCATTCATCCATTGATGGACACCTGGGCTCTTTCCATGTTTTGGCTATTGTGGACATTGCTGCAATAAACATTGGGTGCATGTGCCCCTTTGAATCACTGTTTTTGTATCCTTTGGATAAATACTTAGTAGTGCAATTATTGAATCATAGGGTTGTTCTATTTTCAACTTTTTGAGGAACCTCCATACTGTTTTCCAGAGTGGCTGCACCAATTGCCTTCCTACTAGCAGTGTAAGAGAGTTCCTTTTTCTCCACATCCTCGCCAACATCTGTTGTTTCTTGTGTTGTTAGTTCTAGCCATTCTGACTGGTGTGAGGTGGTGTCTCGTGGTTCTGATGAGTTTTCTTCTTTTTCTTCTCTTCTTCTTTTCTCCCTTTCCTACTTTTCTCCTGGGATTGTATACAACACTACCGGCCTCCCACTACTTCCTGCCAGATAGTTTTCAGCAATTCACTGTCTCTTTCTGGGTAGAATTGAAGCATTTATTGGTCTGTTTGGGTGTATCAGACTGACCCTGGAGGACTGTTAGAGCAGTACTCACATAATATCACAGACGGCTCACTTTTTCCAATGCTCGGGTTTGTACAGGTATTGATCTTTGTGCTGGGAGGGAAGAGATAAATGGTAAGGGTGTTTCTGCTTCCTTAGTCCTGAGCATAGCACTAGTGGACCAATGATTACATTTCAGTGTATGTAAAACTTTATAGTTAGGGGATTTCCAGCAAATGCTGGCAATGGTGATTTTCTGCTTAATTTTCAGTGTTATTTCAAATTCTGGTCTTTATGTCTTACTAAATAAGAGGGAAGTCAAGAGATATTTTTAAGTTTTTTGTAAGACACCATTTTAAATGGTAACTTCATATAGTTTTATTTAAAACAGTAACGTTATATACATTTCCATATATTCACCAAATCTGATAAGCTCTGTTCAGTAAGAGTGAAGTCACATTTTGGAGATAGTTGCTAATATAATACAAAAATAATTGGTTGGTAATGCTTACTATGTGTGGGTTCACAACCCTTTCAGGAGCTTTCCTGTGTAATCCAAAATCGGCCCTGTATGCATAGAACAAGGAGAGACCAAAGAGGCAGGCCACTCCAGGTTGGTAGGTGGCAGTTTTGATACTAGCAAAGGGAGCTTACATAGGAGATTTCTCATGGGCAGCAGCAAGATGCATGGATCCCTCCACTCGCCCTCCAAATCTTTGAAGCTTATCTAGAGGCCCTAACTGGACTTCCATCATGTATACCATGCAGGTGTTTTCAACATCACATCACCATCTCAAGGTTATGTCCTTGGAGCAGCCTCTGGGAGAAGGAAAGGCAAGTAGAACCCAATTCCTAAGACAGTGGACTGGATGAAGAGTCTCCTAGTGTCGGGGTCCAGCTCACAGGTCAATTGGCGGTCATGTCTTTTTGATCATGTTCCCCAACGCTATGTTTCAAGAAGGACAAAAACAGCTACTTCCTGACATTTTGCCTTCTAAATTTTTAATGTCATGCAAAAGTCCTACAGCAAAATATCAGCTGCAATGTTTTATAAAAAGAAAACTCAGTATCTATGAAATTAGGTGGTTAGAAGGAGAAAAGGAACAGATATGGAGAAAACACATTAAACTTTTATTTTTAAATTCCACTAGGGTCTATTTGAGTATACTTTTTAGTTAGCTAAGGTTATAACTGCTATTACAGGCAAAAAAGAAAATTAAAATGGAGAGCAGATTATGCCTCATAAAGATGTAAACAAGAGATGCCTAATAGGAAAGCTTTAACACATAAAGTATCTCTAAATGTTATTTTCATTGACCCTGTTAGAATAATAGTACCATTATTATGGTGAACTAGCTAAGAGCAGACAACACCTTAGTGTAATACTGGGTAAGTTATTTAGCATATCTGATTCTCAGTTTTCTCCTTTGCAAAATGCACAGTCATAGGTTTGTAATAAGGATTAAATAAGGCGATGTTACAGCAAGTGGTAGCTCCTGGTGCATGGTAAATACTAAAAAATGGGGTAAGTTTTTGTAAAAAAATAAATTCTGTGTATTAATATTCTGAGAAATTTTTCTTTTTTTTTTTAAGATTTTATTTATTTGAGAGAGAGAGAGCACAAGCAGGAGGGGAGTAGAGAGAGAAGCAGACTCCCCACTGAGTGGGGAGCTTGATGCGGGACTCAATCCCAGGATGCTGGGATCATGACCTGAGCTGAAGGCAGATGCTTAACCGACTGAGTTCCCAGGCGCCCCCTGAGAAATTTTTTCTTTTCATGGATTTCAGTTTGTAGATTTAAATGTGTCTTCCTTTCTTTACTTTGGTAGCCCATGCTGTGTGAATTACCTGTTCTTACTTGCTCACTAGAACTAATAAAAGAAATGATGTTGTGTTGATTACACAGCAATGAGCTTTATATCCATAATTCCAAGAATACTGTGAGTGCATTATAAATATTTGTTGAATTAATACCAAAAATTAAGCCAGCCCTTCTTTATTTATTAAAACCACATGAGTTTAACATGTAGAATGTCTGGATAATGCTTAAGGACTACCAGTTACCTCTAAACCTCACTCTTCAATATTAAATATAGATGAAAGCTATTGATGTAGATAATTTATCCGTGGAATTATGGGTTGGGGATGTTTCCCCTGTTCCTTAGGTGGGAAACAATTTAGACATTCTTCATGAAAAGATTACCTCCATTTTTCTTTAAACACCTGCAATGGAGAGTGTTATACTCTTTGTACCTCTGTCCAGTAGGTGATGTTCAAGGCTCTGGGCTCATTGAGAGGTTTGAAGAATTACAACACATACTCGCTGTCTCTAAAAGCTTATGAGACATTTGGAGGTATAAACTATAGGACTCAAAAACTTTCAGTGCATTAATTGAATAATACACCCAAACTCTACAGATGGAAGAGATAGGGTTGAACAAAGAATATTTTATAAAGAAATTGACACTTGAGTTGGGCTTTGAGGGAAGGGTAGCCATTGGCTGTAAAGGTAAAGGTAAATGAGAAGAGGAGAGAGAGTGAACAAAATAAAGGCAGGAATAGGAATGGTACATTCAGAGTTCTTGAAGTTATTGTAAATCTCTTTTCTGTTATTCTTACATGCAGTTTGTTAGCAGTGAGCGTATTTTAATTTGATGGTGTTTCTGGGAGTGATATGAATATATTGCCACTAAACAATGTTCGGGTAGAAAAACATGATAATGCATGTGAAATAACCAAATCTAGAATTCAGGCATATCTAGAGGCTCAGTATAATTTTTTCCCTTCATGTTTTCCTTCTCATCCTTGGTTTGAGCTGTATTTATGACTTTTATCCTTCCTGTAGTCTTTCAGTGGAAATACACTTATTTAAACTATACCAGAGAAATAAAACTAAAGGTGATTCCTGTTGAGGGGAGTTAGAGATTGGGTTCTCTTGGAAGCAGATTCTGATGTGAAAGGAAGCCTGGAAAAAGTTTGTTAGGAAGTGCTCTTAGAATCAACATCTGTGGAAGAGAAGGCAAAGAAGCAGGGTTCAGCCGAGGAAGAACTTCGGTCCTGATAAAGGCTTACTGAATGTGCCAGCTAACCCTGCAGGTTGTTCTGAAATGGGGGTGACGTTCCTTAGCACGCAGTGGTGTGGTGAGGGACCAGGAAAGAGGTAGGATTGGGGTTGAGACAGCTTTCTATAGCTGAGGGCAATTTCTTGAGAGGACTGAGACCTCTGAGCTGTTAGCACTCTCTTCCCATTTTTGGAGGAGTAATCATTAGTCCTGAGCAGGGTCTGGCCAGCACATTGAAGCATCTCCTGCAGGAGGCAAAGCCATTTGGTGGAGATCTCAATGCCAAAAGTGTTGTTTTGCCTGGATGCAGATTGAGATAATGGTGTAGATTATCCAGGTGATGTGGCCAACGACTGTCTCCAAGGGCCACTACCACTTCACTGGAATAAAGAGGAGCTGTGGGGCCTGTGTTAGTTGGCTTGGGCTGCCTCAACAAAATACTTCCGACGAAGTGGCTAGACAATGGAATTTTATTTTCTCACAGTTCTGGAGGCAAGATCAGGGTTTCAGCAAATTCGGCTTCTGGTAAGAGCTCTCTTTCTGGCTTGCAGATGGTGGCCACTTTCTCACTATGTCCTCACTTGGCCTTATGACCTCCTTTAAACTTAATCACTTCCTTAGAGGCCCCATCTCCAAATATAGCCACACTGGGGGTTAGGGTTTCGACATACAAACTTAGTAATGATGGGGAGGGGGCACAAACATGCATAACAGGACAAGTTCACTCAGATTTTCACATATATTTCCTTATGACACTGGAGAAGTATAAATTATAAATGATTTTTGCTCCCCTAAGGAGGTGGGCTTTTATTTTTTTTAACCTTGAGTGAAAAAACAAATAGTTAAGCAACAAAAAATAACACTACTCCTCCACTTTCATCAATCTCTTGCAAATTGCCTAGAGTGGCTTGTTATTAAAAATAATAATTATTATTCATTTACTCAATAAGTATCTTTTAAGTGACTACTGTGGACCCATGCATTTCAATTTATATTTAATTTTCCACCCATCTTCATTCAAAATTACTGACATACCTTATGAAAATTAGAACAGTCTCAAATAGTTATTGTTTAATTTTTAATTTAAAATGAACTTTTATTAGTACCACCATTAAAAAGCTTTTTATGTATAACATGAAAATTCCTAGTGTTATAGTTAGAAATAACAGTAATTTGATTTGCTTTTCAGAGACGGGGGATAGGTTACAAAGCACTTAGTTGAATTGATTGATAATTGTGGAAAACAAATTTTTGTGATTAAAATGATTGGGTTAAATGGAATCTTTTATAAACATATGCATCACAGTATGCCTCCATAATATTTGATCTTTTAATTATCAAGCGTATGCTCTGCTCAACTCTTGATGGACTGAGGGGAATTCATTACAAAGAGAGAACTCTGTTTTATGACAGTGCAATATAGAAAGACACTGATTCCTTTGACATTTGGACATAAGAGAAAGAGGGATTGAAATCTTACCCTGTCAATAGTGGAGAAATATTTTATAGTTGGGGGGAAGCTGTGGGGGGTGTTTCGGTAGTGGATGGGGAACTGAGATGAGGAAGTAGAACAAAAATTTTTACACTACAAAAGTCTGAATATGTACTGAACCTTCCATGTCCTATTTGACTTTACTTCCTCTTTTGTGTTTAGCAGTTTATATATAATGATAGATAAGGTTTTGAGACTCTCCTCTAAACCTGACCCTACTGGCAAATTGTTCATAAAATCCACAGCTCCGAGACATTGCATTGAGGATCAAATCACATTTTAATCTTTTGTTTCTGGAATATTTCCGCTGGAGGGTAGAGAACAATTCCATTGTTATCTTTTCTGACAGCTTTATGTGTTCTGTAGAGGCTGATGAGCAGTAGAATTTCTTTTCTTCTCTTTTCTTCATTTCTTCATATGCCAACTTTTAAAAATTCATGGTTGAAATATGTGACTTGTCATGTCCAGACACTAACATTATCCTCCTATTGAATGTGGGACACATCTAGTTGTACTTCTTAAATGGATTCTGACCCGAAGCATAAAACAGTCACTTAAGTTCATCTTTTGTGAAGTTCATATGAACTAGTTGGAATTCAGTCCTGCTGAGGGTGTTTTATATACATCATCAATTAAAAGCACTCATCTTTGTTTCTGGTGTAAATGCATATTTGGAAAACCATGTTATGCTGTGATATCTATATATCATTATGTTTATATTTTTTCAAGTAATGTGTCAGACAGTGGCACATTGTATGGTCAAGGCTAAAATTTGTGAAATAGCTATAACAAAAAGAAATTACTTGGAGCAGGAACAATAAGGAAGATGCACGGAAGACATAGATTATGAGTAAATCCTTAAATGATGGAAATATCTATCCTGAAAGTGAAGCCACAAACAAGTGTGGGAGCAGGACTAATTAGACTGTATTTTGGAAACCATGGGAAGATGGGTCTAATTCTAAGTTGTCCAGAGGCAGTGCATAGAAAGCAGGTTGATCTTTGTCTGGTTTACCATTTTACCTCCGATACCCAGCATAAAGTAGGTTCCCAAGAGGTATTTGTTGAATGAATGAAAGGATATAAATTTAAGTAAGTGAAAAAGCCAGAGGTAAGGTTGGGTGGGTCAGGATTATCTTCTGACCGCCTTTAGATAAATATTTGACTTTGTAAGGGAGGCTTGTAAGTCATTTCATTCAAATGACCACTTGGCCTTTTCTGCCTGACAGCCAGATATACCAGTGACTTGATGTTCAATCCCCTTTTCATCTACAATCTTACAGCCTCAAGCAGATAATGCCATTTTGCCATGATGAGAATCATGTACAAACTAGTGTTTTCTTCGATTGAACTTTTGAGTGTGAGAGGTTACTGATATCTAGAGCTTAGAGCAAAATCCAAAAGAGAAGCTGAAAAGACATGAGAAAAATAAAAGTTCCCACCAAACAAGACATTTTCTGTTGGTCTGTGCTTTACACATCTTCTCACCACAAAGACGTGCTTAGGAGGCAAATTGTTGCTTCATCAGGAGAGAATTTTGTTAGCTAGGAAGGCACCCAAGCAGGTCAATAGAAATATACTGTGAGCTGACTGGTACTTTCACCCCTGTCTGACTTTCATACCCAAAGCAAGTGTGGAAGTAGGTTTGACATTCTCTGATTCAGGTGAAACAGAGAATATTATACCTGCCTTAATCTTTGTAAAGGTTTAGAACACACCAGAGGAAGCTTACTATAATAGATTAACTCTTCCCTACCTATATGTGTGATCTACTCTAATTCTTTCCCCATACTGTTGTTAGATGCATGGTTGGAAAAGAGGGACCTTAATCAAATTGGCCCTACTTGAAATCTTTCAACATAGCCTGTGGCCTTCAGTGTAACATTCAGTCATTAGGATAGAGTACAAAATTCATCAGGCACCCCACATTTCCCTACCCTCCTTTCCTTTAATGAGCATTTATTGAGTGCCTACTGTGTGTCTGGATCTGGGCTCACTGCCAGGATCCGGCCAGAAGTAAGGAATATAGACCTACGGGATCATTTTTCCCCACTTCCTAGCCTTAATTTCAAGGATATTTAAATGGGCCCTTTTACCTTTTTGAGTAATAACCTTTTGTGTCCACCTCTCCTCCCTGTTTTTTGCTTGATTCACACTTGTTCTTAAATCCAGGCCCCTGCCCCCCTGTCCCTCTCTGGGACCCTCAGGCCGATGCACACACTCTGCATTGCCACAAATGTTGTGTTTTGCTCTTTCATAGCCCTTGTGTGATATGCTTTTCTCTGAGAGGAAAGCCTGTTTTTCATCTTTATTCCCAGCAACTTGCACAATGCCTGCCACATAGTAGGTACTTAATAAACTTTAGTTTCCCTCTTCTGTTATCTTAGAGGTTATCCCTTTTACGATCAAATCTTGTTTTTCAGGAGATTATTTTGATGATGGGGATTTTATTCGTTCCTGCAGCAAACATTTCTTGAGAATCTGCTGTGTCAGTCATTACGTTAGGCACATTTCACTCTCCATTTCTTCAGCGACAATGGTGTTGAAGAAACACCAGCTCAGATGTGATATTGTCAGTCTTATATATTGGCAGAAATACTTCTCAGACTCAGATCAACGTGACTCCAAAACCCATGCTCTTTTTTTTATGCCCTGCGTTTTCCTCTGGGATACAGCATAATATCCTGTACATTTTATGTAGCAAATAATATCCTGCAGTTTACATTTTGTCATAATAAATTCCGTAAGACCTCCAAGTTCACTTGTCACTTGATTATAATGAGCATATTGTTAAAAATCCCTTTTACAGGGGCACCTGGGTGGCTCAGTCGTTAAGCGTCTGCCTTCGGCTCAGGTCATGATCCCAGGGTCTTGGGATCGAGCCCCGCATCAGGCTCCCTGCTCCGTGGGAAGCCTGCTTCTCCCTTTCCCACTCCCTCTGCTTGTGTTCCCTCTCTCGCTGTGTCTCTCTCTGTCAAATAAATAAATAAAATCTTTTAAAAAAAAAATCCCTTTTACAGTCAGGATCTGAACATAAGAAAACAGACACTTAGGACTTTTTTTGTTTGTTAATAAATAATCAGGTGGAAAAACAAAATCAGGCATTGCAGCAGATGGAGGAAGGAGAAAGGGGCAGTGTATTCTCAGCCCTTCTCTAAGCTCCTGGATCGAATGTACCAGGAGCCGGTTTGTTGAGAAGCTGTTTCGTTTCTCTCTTCAATCACTCTACTAATGGGGGTCCATGGGGAAAGATTTCTTTCCCTCTTTCATGTCCCTGTTACAAATTTTATATAAATGCAGGAGCTTACTTGGTCTGTATATGTTGTGGAAACGAGAATGGATGAGGAGGGGCTGAGGCAAACATAGAACAGAGTTAAGCTATGGCTAATTTTTACCAGTGTTTGTGCAGCAGATTAAAGATGGCTATAAATTCTTTGACATTCTTCCCATAGAGAAATGAAGTTTATTTCTCCTTCCCCTGAATTTGAGCAGACTCTGGTTGCTCTGACTGACATGATATAGTAGAAGGGATACATTGCTGATTTCCCAGCCCTTAATACATTGATAGTTGCTACTTTCTGGGTCTTCACTCTTGGAACTTGGACCTACCCCGTGTGAAGTACAACATGGTGACCACGTAAAGAGCACGCCAGTATGGGGAAGGGGCCCACTGAGCCAGCTGAATACCACTGAGTGACAGCAAGTGATGCTACATTCTTCTGGGAGCAAAAGAATCTTCCAGATGAAACTTCCCTGAATTCTTCAACTATATTAATCCACTAAAGTTTGAAATTGGAAGTAATAGGCTACTGGAACAGTTTGTACAAAGTAAAAATTAACAGTTATTTCAAGTGATTCCACATTTACTGCAGGACTCATTGAAGCCGACTGGATATATTGTGCTTTCCTTTTCTTTGATGATTACCATGCTAGCCAAAGGGGAAGATATGGGTTACTCATGTGTTAAAAAAAAAAAAAAAAAACCTCTCTAACTGATGATAATCGTCCATATTTATTTACCACATGGAATTTTCCAAACCACATTTACATTTATTGTCTCTAGGTATTCTTATATGTCTATCACGGTCGTTTGGCAAGTATGGTTTATGCCATCTTGCAGATGGTGAAGCTGAGGCACAGAGGTCTGGTTACCTCTCTATGGTCACACAGTTAAGATTCTCAGAGCATATTGCATTTTCCCTTTGCATAATTCTAAATTTAATTACTTTTAAGATAATTATCTGTTTAAGGTCTATCATATCAACTAGACTAAGTTAAAGGAGAATGTCAGAGCTTTGACTAAACCTAGGTTTCTTGATTGAGAAGTGCAGTCTCTTTCCATTATACCAATGAATGATGAAAGGGCATGAGCCCTCCTTTCCTCATGTTCCCTTTTACAGCAGAGCATGTCTTTGTGCAGGATATATGGTTTTTGAAAATTTTTCCTGGTAATTATGATATGCCTCCTGTTGAGAACTAAAACACAACCCTATTATTTTTCCTCTTAATCACATGTTATTATATATGAAGGAAGTGCTCTGGGAAAATACAGTGGTTTTATCCTTGGAAAGAAAACATCTGAAAGCTAAGGGCTCTACCTTCATGATTAGATGAATGGAAGATTGAGGGCATAGAGAGAATCTGAGTTAACCAGTCATCTATGATATGAGAAGACAGTGCACTTTTAGGAATTTTAGCACTTCTTAGCTAATACTGGAGCTCTCATAAATAAAGGTAACTCAGTAAGTTGCTTCCACCATTGCTTTTCTAAATGCTTCTGAACTCTAAAAGGCCCTTCAATTAAATATCAGGTCCTAACAATTGATAGTGAGTGATCCTCAGAAGCTGCCTGCAGGTCAGTACACTGGGGGAGTAAGGAGCTGCCTCCTAAGATCCCTTTTCTTGCCTTTTGTGCTTCTCAGGGTTCCCAGCCAATTGAGCAATGGGAACAGCTGGTCAACAGTTCAGGGACAGAGTGCTATGAACCTTGTGTTTCTGGCTAGCCCAACTTGCACATGGGTTATTGGATTTGAGTGTCTAGGATGGATATGGTTCTATAGATCTATATCCTATAGATATGGTTCATTAGTCTGGAGTAGGCTAAAGGAATACTGATACCTTAACATAAGTGGAATAATATTTCTTTAATGTCTTACACTAGTAGCAGCTGCTTTTTTCTGGAGTTAAAACTAGCCCCTCCAATGAAAATGAGAGAAAGGAGGGAGAGGGGGGCAGAGAGAGAGAGAGAGAGAGAGAAAGAGCAAGAGAAAAGGGAGGGAAGAAGTAGAAAAGAGGGAAAGGAAAAAGAAGGGAAATAGGAGAGAGGAGAGAGAGAGAGATCAAGAGGGAGACTGACCTTGTCTCTAAGAAAAATAACTTCCTGACAATGCATGTGTTTATATTCACACACCTCAGTGAAAACATTATTGGATTACAGTTACATGTAAAATAAGGTGCTTTAAGAAGCTTGACTAGTTCTAGTAGACAACTGATGGTATATCAGCTACCAAACACCAAATTACAAGATAGACATTGTCACGTAGATCATCTCAACTGTAACTAACGAAGATAGAAGAATCATGGCATCCTGAGGTTGTTTGAGAACTGTGTTCTACTCCTTTCAATCCTAAGAGAAGTGCCACTCCTCCAGAGAAGTTGTACTGAAAATCATAAGGATGGTTCCTTGACACGAAGGGATGGTTTAAATATATGTTATATAACTTCCTTACTAAGTTTGGGAAGTGTGCAACCTTTTAAAGATGTTTATATTTCATTCCAAAGTTAACTATTAGAAGTATTTGGGGGAAAGCAATAATTATGCTAAAAATACACAAAAGTTCATCTTTCAATAACAAATTCTGTTTACATTTTAGACTATCTCCTATTTTTCATTGTATAAATCTTACTAAAGCAACATTCTATAAAAGGTACAACTTATCTGTTTTGTCCCATTCTAGGCAAAATGCTCTTGTTTGCAGTAGTCCTATGGAGTCTAGCAAGCCAATAACTCTATACCCATTTTAAAGGCTACTTCAATGTGGAACTTTAAAAAAAGAACAAAAGAATCTATTGCAAATGATTGGACACAGACCCTGTAATGACCTATGTATGGTTTATTATGAAAATTACATTGGTACAAATGGATTTTATAAGTTATGAGTGTATAAAAGAGTCTGCTATGAACTTTCTATTCCTTACCACCAAAGAACATATAGAAAAACCCTATGAGTTATGGCTAAGAAAGTAATCATTGTTATAATCTATTCTGGATTTTTATTCCTCCAAATTTTACTAATTCTCCTTGACACACTTTACACCATTTATGTACTATGCTGGTTTATAATGTGATGTATACTTTTATTTGAAAAAATTAAGATCCTTAATTAATCTTTGAGCACTTTGTAATCAAAGTTACTCAAAGGAGTCTTTATTTAATTAATCAGCATGCTTCCTCTTCTACTAATTGGTGTGCTTCCTCTTCTACATTTTATAGATGCTGTATATTGCTTTACACACCCTGACAACATCCGCTCTACCCATTTAATGCTGTAGCTTCCCCTCTTACCTCTCTGATCTCTTATTGTTGCCATTTTATTTTCTTCTCAATCAGCATTTCTTTTGTATATCGAGGAAAGTGGATGTTTTAGATATTTTATAGCAGGGTGAATAATTTCCTCTTTAGGATTTGAGATGCCCTGTGGGTGTGTGATGCAACATGTATAGTCTATTGCCCCACTCCCACCCATCCTGTCCCACTCTGCAGCAGCTTAGTGAAGTGATACTGCTTAAGTTTTTATATGGTATAATTTTTTAAGGATTGCTTTGTATTTTGAACATCATAATGTAATTATGGCCATATAACATATTTTATTCTTCCTCTTTACACATAACATTTTACTATACCCTAAACCTTTTTGTACTTCCCATAAACTTAGAATGAACCAAAGGTATGTAATATTAACTTTTTTCCTTATAAAATTACCATAAATCCAGGGTGCCTGGGTGGCTCAGTTGGTTAACCACTGCCTTAAGCTCAGGTCATGATCCCGGAGTGCCAAGATCTAGTCCTGCATCGGGCTCCCAGCTCCATGGGGAGTCTGCTTCTCCCTCTGACCCTCTCCCCTCTCATGCTCTCTCTCTCTCTCTCAAATAAATAAATAAAATATTTTTAAAAAGAAAGCCATTTAAAAAATTAACATAAATCCATTAAAAATTGCAAATAGAGGGAAGAAAGCAAAATTCCAACACCTTTTTTTTTTTTTTAAGATTTAATTAATTTATTTATTTGAGAGAGAGAAAGAGTTCGAGCAGGGGGAAGGACAGAGGGAGAGAACCCTGAGCAGACTCTGCACTGAGTGTGAAATCTGATTCAGGGCTTGATCCCATGACCCAAGATCATGACCTGAGCCAAAATCAAGAGTTGGATACCCAACCGACTGAGCCATCTAGGCCCCCCGAACACTCTTTTTTTATGCAATATAGATATCTTTGTATCTTGCCATTTACTTTGCACCAGAAATTTTATGGATAAATATCAGTAATTTTTCTTCTTATTTAAATATTTTTAAAAGATAATTTTTGTTTACAGAACAATTAATAACAATGTATTACACACTTTAAGCCACATGCAGAAGTAAAATATATGACAACAATAGTACTAGAGTAAGGAGATGGAAGAACACTGTTATAAACTTGTTACATAGATGTAATGGGTCATTATATCATTTGAAGGTAGACTGTTAAAGGTAGTTAAAGATGTATATTATATACCTGAAAGCAAGCATTAAAATAACACAAGTTTTTATAGCTAATAACCCAACTAAGGAGAGAAAACTGAATCATTAAATATAATCAATGAATCCAAAAAGGCAGGAAAAGAGGGAAAAGGGAACAAAGAACAAATGAGTCAAATAGAAAACAAACGATAAGCTCAAAGATTTAAACCTAACCATATCAATAATTACATTAAATATAGGTGGTTTAAACATCCCCATTTAAAAGGGAGAGTCAAATTGGATAAAGAAGGAATAACACACACACACACACACACACACACACAGGAATATTATGCAGCCATAAAAAAGGATGAAGTTAGGGGTGCCTGAGTGGCTCAGTTGGTTAAGCATATGCATTTAGCTCAGATCATGATCCCAGGGTCCTGGGATCAAGCTCCACATTAGGCTCCCTGCTCAGTGGGGGGTCTGCTTCTCCCTTTCCCTCTTACCCTCAACTCCCCCCCTCCCCACTTGTGCTCTCTCTCGCTCACTTTCCCTCTCTCTCAAATAAATAAATAAAAATCTTTAAAAAAAAGAGAAAAGGATGAGGTATACCATTTGGGACAATATGGATGGACTTAGCAGGTATTATGCTGAGTGAAAATAAGTCAGACTGAGAAAGACAAATGCCATATGATTTTACTTATATGTGGAATAAAAAAACCCCAAATGAATAAACAAACAAAAGGCAGAAATAGACCTATAAATACAGAGAACAAACTGATGGTTGCCAGAGGGGAGGGGGGTGGGGTGATGGGCAAAATGGGTGAAGGGAGTGAGAGATACAGGTTTCCAGTTATGGAATGAATAAGTCATGGTAATAAGAGGCACGGCATAAGGAATATAGTCAATGGTATTGTAATAGTGTTGTATGATGATGATACTAGCTACATTAGTGGTGAGCATAGCATAATTTACAAACTTGTAGAATCACTGTGTTGTACACCTGAAGTTAATATAACAATGTATATCAATTATACTCAAAAATTTATAGAAAAGGAAGACCCAACTATATGTTCCTATAAAGGAAGAAAGTTCCAGAAAATAGAAGACAAATCACTCACTTATAATGCCAGTACTTCATCATTGCTGTTCTCTAGTTTGCATTTATTCCTTTCTAGTCTTTTTCATAGGTATGTTTTACGTTGTTGCTGTTGTGGAGTGTATACAGCTTTCTTTCTGTTTTCTGCACTTAAAGTATGTGGTTGTATGGAAATGGGTTAAAATTCACTGTTTCACAGTAGTCCATTCTCTAGCAGTTATGAATTCAGAACCAAGTTACAAATATTAGCCAAATAAAAACTTTTCAAAGTTGGCCTACTCAATCAGCAATAAGGTGGATACAACATGAGAGGGGATTCTTGTTCTCAGAAATTAAAAATATCATTCCTTACAAGGACCTGTCCTTGGGTAAATGGTTCATAACAGTATTCAGCAATAAATGTTGATGACTCAGTGGTCCAGTTAGATCATATAGTCTTAAGTATATAACTATTTTGAACTAACTGTAATCTTTCTTTGATGACTTAGAGAGTTCTTTTGAAATGTGTTCATCACGTTTAGGATTATCCTATAGCATCATTTATCTCTGAACTATGAAAACACAAAATTGCCTAATAATAAAACTTCCAGTTCATAGACCATTGAATCAACCACATTTGGATAAGCATCTATATGTATAGCTTCTAGGTTAGCACTTAACATATAGTATTCACTTGTGAAAAAGTAGTTTTTTTTTTTTAATTCATTGTGCTGTCTTTATATTTTTATTTCAGTATAAATGTAAAACATTTATAATAAACTCTCAGAGGTTCAACTACACATTCTTAAAAACATTACTTGCATAGTTGAAGTGGAAATGTTTATAATTTCAAAGGAGAAATTTCCGGAAGTGAGATTAGTAGGTCTAAGGCTGTGAATGGTTTTTATAGCTTTTGATGCATTTTGCCAATTTTATTTTTCAAAATGGTTGAACTGACTTGCCCTGCCACCAACAATATGAGTATAGAAGTTCCATTTAAACTTTGTCAGCATTTGATGTTGCCATCAATTTCAGTTTTATCCCAGCTATCAAGTTTCTTCTTTATTTAATTTGAAATCATTGATAAAGAGTTGAGTGTACAACTCTTATACCTTTGAACACTTTGTTAGAAAGTTGTGTTTGTGATGTACTGAGATCTGTTTATTATAACACACTCCTGTTTAGCTTAGTCAGGATTATAATAGAATAATATTTTCCCTTTTGAATGAAAATCACTAAACATATTACCTCCAATATTAAAATTAAAAAGTAATCCATCTTTTAGCAGAAAGAAGTTCAGAAGGCAATTGTCCAGGCTGGAGGTTGAGGCTAGGTACTGACATCTTCTTCATATTCACCTCTGCAGGAGTGTTCTCAGTCTTGCATGAGCTCTGCCTTCGTAATGGCAAACCACCGACATATCAACACAACCCTGAAGTTCAGGTGAGCATGGACCCCAAGTCCCTTCTCTTGGATTGTTTTAGCACAACTAAGAAGAACAGAAAGGAATGAATTTGAGAGGCAGCTTAGCATTTGTGCTGAATTTTTTTAAGAAGTTATACATGAAGAGGTCATAGCATTCAAATATATAAAAAAAGTATAAAACATAAAGTAAAGCTTGCCCCCACTGCATTTTTCCTTCTCAGAAATAGGCAGTGTTACTTCTTTATGCATTCGCAAGCAGTTTCTGCTCCTGCTTCTCTCACTCTACACAGATGATGGTATTCTGTCTGGTACTTGGAAATGATCAAAAGCTTTGGCCTTAGCAGGGACTTAAGAAATGGCAAAGCCAGGGGCGCCTGGGTGGCTCAGTTGGTTAAGCAACTGCCTTCGGCTCAGGTCATGATCCTGGAGTCCCGGGATCGAGTCCCGCATCGGACTCCCTGCTCAGCGGGGAGTCTGCTTCTCCCTCTGATCCTCCCCCTCTCATGCTCTCTGTCTCCCATTCTCTCTCTCAGATAAATAAATAAAAAATCTTTAAAAAAAAAAAAAAAAAGAAATGGCAAAGCCAAACTCAAAACTATGTGACCTTCAGAAAAAAAATTTCATCTCTATGAAGTTTAATTTTTTTTTCATTTGTGAAAATAGAGGAAATGATGATTACTTTAGAGGATAGCTACCTCAAAAAAAAAAATAAATCACTTAATACAATGACTGGAACATAGATGGTACAATAAATGATAATTATTGTATGTATCATTATTAAATGTATTGCTATTTTTATTGATTTTATTACTGAGAGATTAAAAACAGAACTGATTAGAGAAAATTCTAAAAGCATAAACAAAGAGAAGTATCCTCAGTGAGGAATCTGGTTCTAAATATCAGAGGAATCCAGGAAGAGCTTTAGTTGACTCTGAATCCCTGTAGATGTTGGGAACTTCTCTTTGGTTCTTATTCAGGTCACTTTTCTCTCTAATAAGGACATCCCACAGCATCTCCTCCTAGGATGAAATTTTAAAAACCCCTGGTTTAAAATCCCTAATCTCTTAGCTTCTTTTCTCTCAGGTTATGTTAAAGAAACTTTCTGAATTTATTGGACTTAGTTTAAGTCTTTCTGATCTAAGATGTTAGCTGTACTTATCACTCTGGGCATTAGTTATGAAAAATTGTTAGTGGGAAACTCCCCAGGAAAAGAAGTGATTATGAGAATGATAACCATACTTTGTTCATGCAAGGCCCATGAGAAAAAGCTCCATGAGGGTAGGAAATGTGGTTTGTGTCACCAAGCCATGTCTGGTGATTAGCAAAGTGCTTACATAGAATATGTACTTAGTAAGTGATTACCTAATAATGCATTTCTAAATCACAAAGCAATGGACACCTTCACTACAGCAACTTGACTGTGGCTGGCCTGTGTCCTAATTCTTCTACCTACTAAACACCCATGGTCCTTTAAGTGTTCTTAGGACATGGTTATCTCCCACCTTTTTAGTCCCTCTCCTCTAGATGTTTGTTACCCAGACTCATTAAGGGACTAAGATAAAGAGCATCGCACCCAACAACAACAACAAACCAGACAAATCAAATGAAACTCCAAAAGTCTTGCACCCTTGTCCAGACAGGATGCATTAGTTTTCTCCCTTGTTCTCACTGTTTGTACTACATTCACTATTTACATTAGCTTTTTTCAGTTGTAGGATACTTTCTTCAGGTAAAGAAATCAGATCTAGAAATCTTCTCTTTTAGTATTGACCCATTTGTTTTTCAACATCAATTGCCTGCTTTTCCCTGCACTCCCTGCCACTCCCTTACCCCCCCCCCAAAAGAACCCAGACACAAAACTGAAGAATGTTCGTTCTCCTCTGGAAATCTCTTTTGTTTTTGTTTTGTTTTGTTTTATTTTGTTTTCTCAGTAGGGGAAAAATTGGGGGCAAACATAAATATCATCTTTAAGAAGTTAAACTGCTTTTAAAAAATTGATATATGTAAGCTGTAACAACAGTGATGAATCTGTGCATATTAAGCTGATAAAATCCCTTTCTCTCTCTTTCCTCTTTCTTCTTCTAAGTTACTTCTTATTGTGACATTCTCTTATTTTTAAATTCTATCATAGGCAGAATATTCTTACTCCAGTTGCTGACCATGACACTAGTCTTTCTACATTTTCTGCATAAAAATGTAATTGCCATTTATAAGGACATGTAAGAAGAAAATGTGTAATATATATTATATAGGTAAAGACTAAAGTTGGAATACTATTCATAATTAGGAAGTAACTCTCAGCAAATTAATCAGTTAGGATCATCCTAGTGTTTCTCTTGTGACAGATAATGAAGGCTAGCAATTTAGTTTCTGTTTTTACCCCATGTCTTTCCCTGTTTCTACCCTGTGTCTTAGCTTCTGTTTTTACCCTGATTGTCATTAATGGAATGATTGATACACAGTGATACCAGGAAAGTTGCAATTGATTTTTATTTACATTTTTTTCAAGAATATCATCTCAGATAAACAGTAATTACTGGAATAAAGAAACTCTTTATTACAAGAAGCTAAGTAATATTGTTGCTAATGGGAGGATGCTTCCAAATAATTCATTAATTTCTCTCTTTTCCAAACTTAAAACTCAGCTCCTCTCTAGTTTTTTTTTTTTAACATTGATACTTTTTTAACATTAAAAATAAAAGTAAGTCTATTGTATGAAAATAAATGTGTATATTACAAAACGTCTAAATACAAGGATATCCCTCCCGTAGAGTGAGTCTGAATTCTGTAGACGATGTTCTGGAACATGCCGAAGCCTCCTTTGTCTGTTTGACACCTTTCCACACTGTTAGGGCAGGGGTGTGGGGGAGGAAGAGGTGAAGGAGGCAGTAGTAAGGAAGCCATAGAGCACCTATTTTAGCATCCACTTGTGAGCACATATTTTCAGATGAGTAAACATGAATGTATGCAGGACAGAATATTTGAAATTATGACTGTGATTGAAAATTTGAAACCTAAGTTATATAAGTTTTCTTCTTTACCTTTACGATTTTCTGTAACAAATCTGAAACCATTAAATGTAAAAAATACCACAATTAAGTCTCTTTTGCTTAAATAATTATTTTAATGGTAAACGCATCAGCTTAATGAGTATTCCTTTACTAATCAAAATGTTACATATGCTGAAGAAGAAAAGGTAGTTTATGTCAGCTGGCAGAGAGGAATGTTGCTCAATTTTATGCCTTGTTTATTCAAGGTTATTCAATGCCTTGTGAATTCAATATTCAAATCCCAAAGCCTTAGCTATTTTAAATGTGCTTTGGAATGAGGTGGGACATACAAATAAATATAGCTCAGGCCATATATTGGGGTACTGGGGGCAGTAAGACAGATTAACAGAAGGGATCTTGGTCAGAGAAGTAGCAATTTCCTCAGTGACTTAGAGTGCATTTCATAGCAATAAGGATTGTTTAAATTAAAAACAAGGCTCCACTTTTACTTACTATCAGTTTGTTTTATTAAAATAGAGACAAAATAAGGAATGTCCTGGCACTGACAAGTAAGTCCTAAGGGACAGAATGAAACAGCCATTTGTGTTTCAGATAAATTCCTTGGTCCTGAATGGCTGTGAAGACTGATTGTGTTAACACTTCGTCTGGTGTTCAGCATATAGTGGTGAATCAGTGTTGCCTAAAGGAGTGGATGTGTGAGCAGCTGACAGAACGAGGAAGGGGATTTAAGTGAGTCATTGGAGAGCAGTGCTTGATGTTAGGGAGAAAGTGCTGTGATTCTTCTCTGATGGTTGTGAATCTACTTTGCCTCTCAGTTTCTGAATAGTTGCAGACAATCCTAAAGAACCTCAATCACATTTATTTTTTGCCTCCATTCACATTTTATGTAATAGCTGATACATTAGAAAATGGTGCAGGAAAATAAAATAAGTACTCATGAACTCAAGAATCCCAAGAACCTAAGGACAAGAACTTGACCTCTTAATGTTGAAGCTACCTTTGTTTGTTGTTCCTTAATCCCCCATCCTTCTGCCATTTTTATTAGAGTAACCATTATGTCTTTTTCCCCACAGATTTTTACCAGATATTTATAGTTTTACCACATATTTATGTTTTTGTTTGTCTTATTTTGATTTCTTGAGCTTTATAAAAATTCTATCATACTACAATCGATATTTTTGACTTAAATTGTTGGCTGTATCTGAGTATATTTATTTTTAGCACTGTATAATATTTATAAAGTGATGACCTATTCTCTTTGTATGGACATTTGAGTTCGCTATGGTTATTTTCATTTATTGATTGATTGCTATTACCATGCTGCTATAAATATACTTCTAAAGTGTAAACTCTATACAAGCAGGGATGTTTGTCTATTGATTTTTTTAACCTAAAAAGGTGCCTGGTTTATAATGAGTGCTCAATAAATGCTTGTCATTGTTGGGCGGAAAAAAGGAACAGAAAATACTGTATGTGATGTCTAAAGGTGTCTGTGCAAGAGATTTTCTGTTTGAAATTTGCTCATATATCCCTCAATAGAATTTTGAAAACCTGTGTCTCTTCATACATTTTTAAGTTGATATCTAATTTTTTAACAACTGTTTAAGTGGTAAGTTACAAATTACAAATTATAAGTGCTGTAATTTCTGGTATAGTTGTATATTGGCATTTTAAATTTAGACTGCAGTATCATTATTTTAATTAGGCCCAATGGAATCCACATGCCATTGTGATTTTTTACCCACCACTGTTTATTTATAAAATGCAGATAAAAAGGTGTTTTTTTTAAAAAAACAGAAATTTTATATTTTTTCTCCCAAACTCGTATTTCCATTTCACTATTCCCACATAATTTTATCATAGTACAATATATATTTGCACTTAGATTTTTTTTTTTGGCCGCCCTATTATACTTTGCAACAAAAGTTGCGTATATAAACCTGATTTTTAGCAAATTTCATGTTCTTTTAAGACTCTTTTAAGTGTGAATTTTTTTCTGAATTTAGTTTTCATAACAAGTGTTATTAGTACACAGTTGGTTTAAAGCCATTTCAAAAAATAGTTATTGAACATAAAGTAAAACTTTGGAAATGCATCTCTTTAGATGAATGGGACTATCATTTTTCTATTTGTTCCTGGCTCTTGGGTAACTATCGCTGACTACTAAAATGAGGCAGGATTCAGTGGAAATTCACAGTAAGAGAAGATATTTATTAGGCCACCAGTATGTGCAGTGTTTACATAAAGTGTTGCAGGGATCATTGCTAAGTGCACATTATGTATAGTAAAATCTGCTTTCTTTTTTTTTTTTTTTAAAGATTTTATTTATTTATTCATGAGAGACAGAGAGAGAGAGAGAAGCAGAGGGAGAAACAGGCTCCCAAGGAGCAGGGAGCCTGATGCGGGACTCGATCCCAGGACCCTGGGATCATGACCTGAGCCGAAGGCAGACGCTTAACCATCTGAGCCACCCAGGCGCCCCAGTAAAATCTGCTTTCTATTGTCATAGAAAGGAATCAACAAGTACAGAAGTGGTTGATAAGTGCCCGAAAGGATATTTATTACTAAGTAAAAAAACAAACAAATACCATTTGTAAGTGTCCAGTGATTTTTTTTTTTTTTAAAGATTTTATTTATTTATTTGAGAGAGAGAATGAGAGACAGAGAGCATGAGAGGGAGGAAGGTCAGAGGGAGAAGCAGACTCTCTGCCGAGCAGGGAGCCCGATGCGGGACTCGATCCCGGGACTCCAGGATCATGACCCGAGCCGAAGGCAGTCACTTAACCAACTGAGCCACCCAGGCGCCCCCCAGTGATTTTTTAAATGCAAGGAAATGTTTTTCCTATGAATAATAAGTGTTCCAGAAAATATAAAATACTTCTTACCTCCTCTGTATGTTCCATTTTCTCAAAGATGGAATTCTGAGACATTAGAAAGAATATAAACATTTTCATTTTTAATTCTTTGAAATGAGATATGGAGCATATTGTTTTAGTTCTATGATGCTTTTAAAAATATTCTGGATATATTAATTCTGTGATAGACTGATAAGGCATGTAGCCCTTATCTCATGCTTATTGCTCTCATTTGTATTTCTTACTCATCCTGTTTTGTTTTCCTGTCATAGATGAGGGTTCTCTCCCTCAGGTACAGTGCCTTCTTCCACAATTGCAAGGCATGGGAAAGTGAGGCTACTAAATGACAATTGTCATTTCCCATAATCCCACCCTACAATGTATAAGTATTCACTGTACCCTAATATGATACGTGTGTGTGTGTGTAGGAGTATTTCTAATGTTCACTTTGTCCTTAATAGAAACACATTTCTACAGAAGACTAGGAACGATTCAAAGCCATACAACCCACAAAGCATTGCTGGTGTTATCATCATTAAAGGAGAATTCTCTGTCACTAATATTTTGGATTGTTCCCATTATTTGGCTTCCTTCAGTTTTGCTCTGTTTAGAAGATTGCATCATTATGAAACTGAAGATGAGTGAGGGTTTTTTTTTTTTTTTTTAACAAAATGGAAGAAAGGATGATTTTGTGAAAGTGATTGTGACGACATGTGAAGCCTCTACTAAATATATATTCTCAGACAGATAGCTTCAGAATGCATACATTGCATATGGAAGCTGAGGGTCTGCAGTTTATTCCCTTAAATGTATCTGTGCCTATGAGAGGCTCCTCCAGGGTTATGCATGCCCAATATGAAGACTTTTGATAAATACCTGGAAATAGATTGCTTAGTCATGGGATATGCCATTTCCCCTTTACAAGATAACTGCCAATTTGTTTACCTAAATAATTGTCCAAATTAACATCAACCAGATGGTATAAAAATTCTCATTTTCTCCATATCTTTGCCAATACTTACTACCAGATTTATTAATTTTAGGCAATCTAGTATATAAAATATTATACCTTGTTACTAAATAGCATTTCTGTGATTACAAATGTACTAAAGAAATTGAACATTTTCCCTTATGTTTATTTGTCATTCATTAGTCCTCTTCTATGCAAAGCCAATATATACCTTTTTGCCTATTTTTCTAGTGGATGTTTGTCTTTTGTTATTACTCCATAGAATTTATTTATATATTCTGGATTTTAATAATGTATTTGTTAAATATGTTGCAAATATCTTCCCCTAGTTTTGGCTAGGTTTTTTCATGTTTTTTATGGAATTTTTTGATGAACTGAAGTTCTCAAATGCAGTCTAATTGATCTTTTTTTTTTTCTTTGATTAAAGCTTTTGGAATTTATTGAAAAATTCTTTTCTACCTAAAGTTTATAACTATATTTTCCTCTTACAATTTTTGTAAAAGTTTTAAAGTTTATTTCTGATTTCACCTTTAAGTCTTTATTTTTTTTAATTTTATTTTATTATGTTATGTTAGTCACCCTACAATACATCATTAGTTTTTGATGTAGTGATCCATGATTCATTGTTTTCATATAACACCCAGTGCTCCACGCAGTACGTGCCCTCCTTAATACCCATCACCAGGCTAACCCATCCCCCCACCCCCTCCCCTCTAGAACCCTCAGTTTGTTTCTCAGAGTCCATAGTCTCTCATGGTTTGTCTCCCCCTCCGATTCCCCCCCTTTATTTTCTCTTCCTTCTCCTAATGTCCTCTATGCTATTCCTTATGTTCCACAAATAAGTGAAACCATATGATAATTGACTTTCTCTGCTTGACTTATTTCACTTGGCATAATCTCCTCCAGTCCCATCCATGTTCATGTAAAAGTTGGGTATTCATCTTTTCTGATGGCTGAGTAATATTCCAGTGTATATATGGACCACATCTTCTTTATCCATTCATCTGATGAAGGGCATCTCAGCTCTTTCCACAGCTGGGCTATTGCAGACATTGCTGCTATGAACATTGGGGTGCATATGGCCCTTCTTTTCACTGCATCTGTGTCTTTGGGGTAAATACCCAGTAGTGCAATCACTTCACCTTTAAGTCTTTAATCCATCTGGAGTTTTTGTCTTTGGTTTTAAGTAGAGGTTCTAGTTTAGTTTTTCCCATCAATCTGCCATGCTGTTTCTATTATATATCAAGTTCCATGCTTGTGCAAATCTGTGCCTGGACTTTCTTGTTTTTTGTTTGTTTGCTTGTTTTGTTTTAGTCACTTTCTATCCCTATGCAGATACCACACTCTCTTTACTACTATAGTATAATAAGTCTGGATATCTATGGCAGATTATAGATGGCAGCACACTTTTGACACATTTCCCATCAGACAGTAGAGTCTGTTCTCCTCTATTAGGAATTGTTCTGCTCTTTGCTTTGACCAGTGGAATATAGCTCCACAAGTAGGAGGATAACTGACAGTTTTCAGTGTGGTTCAAGGGATTGTTGTGCTGCCAAGAAGGAAGTCTAACTGCCCTGCTGGAGATGCCAGATGATGAGAACTTTACGAGTACATGGAGAGGGAGAAGGGAGCAGCTAAATCCATTCTGCTGGCTGTTTCTGACAAGGTACCAGGCATTTGAGTGAAGCTGTTTTGGACCATCCAGACCAATTCGCATCCATCTTAGTACCACTGAATGATCCCAGTAGACATCACATGAAGTAAAAAAATAAGTAAATAAAATAACAACCTAGCTGTGATAGCTTCCTGATATGTCCAACTGGGCTGGGCTACCATCTCCCCTTATTCAGTCAAGTACTAATTTAGGTACTGCTGTGAAAGGATTTTTCAGATGCAGTTAAAGCCACTAATCAGTTGACTTTAAGTAAGGGTAGTTATCCTGGTAGGCTTAACTTAATTTGTTGGATTGCCTTAAATGCAGGCCTGTATGTTTCTCAAGGGAGAAAAGAAATTCTGCCTTCAGACAGCAGTTTATGCCTATGTCCATGGAATTCAGACCTCCATATAATCTTTCCTTCCTGATTTTCTCCCATACAGACTTACTTAGGCAGCTCCCAGAATTAAGTAGGCCAATTCCTTGAAATAAATAAATTTTTGTAATAAATCTTACTGGTTTTACTTCTTGATTGAATTTTTACTGATATACTAGCCAAATCCTGCCCACATTCCTGATCCATAAAATCATGAAATTAATTAAATACTTGTTTTAAGCCACTAAAATTTGGGATAGTTTCCTACAAAGCAGTAGATAGTCAAAACAATATTAAAAAGAGCAACTAACTTCCTCCTGCCCTCCCTTCCTCCTTCCTTCCTTCCTCCCTCCCTTCCTTCCTTTCTTTCTTTCTCTCTCTCTCCCCCTTTCTTTCTCTCTTTCTTTCTTTTTCTCTTTCTTTCTTTTTCTTTCTTTCTTTCTTTCTTTCTTTCTTTCTTTCTTTCTTTCTTTCTTATCTTAGCTATTCTTGGTCTTTGCTTTTCCATACAAATTTTAAAATTAACTTTTGCAGTGTCTTTACAAACTCTCTTGATATCTTGATGGGAATTGTATTACATCTAAAGACCAATTTTAGGTCAATGACATCATTATGGTATTGTATCTTCCTATCCATTTATTTATTTTTTCATTTATTTCTTCAATGTTTTTCAAAAATGTTTTAAATCTTCTCCAATAGGTCTTATATATTTTTGTCATATTTTTCTAGGTACTTTAAATTGCTAATGTTATTATATGTATTTTTTGAAATGAAAATTCTGTTGTTGTGGGGGGGAATGGTTTTTATATAGTAATCTTATATTTCTGCAAGCATGTTAAACTCTCTTACTAATTTGAGTACTTTGCGTGAAGAATCTTTTAAGTTTTCATTTTCTGTCATATTTGTACTCCCTTCTCTGAACCCATATCTTCCCTTTAGAAACTCTTAAGTGGAAGGTAGATGATAACAAAAAGCTGATTTTAAGTTTACTTATGGCCTAATTTATACCTATTGCAGTTAGTGGTATGTATACTTTTAGAGTACTGATGTATGTTCTTCTGTTGGGCCTTTGGAACTTAATCAGAAAAGTTACAGTGCACTCAGAGGTTAAGGTCCCAGCTTTGCCACTGATGAGTTGCATGACCTTGGATACATTATTTAACTTTTATAGACTTGCTTTTTTACCCTCTAAGATGGGGATTAAAATAAGCCTATATCATGGGGTTGTCTTAAGGACAAAATTTAGTTAAGTGTGTGCGTTCAAAATTCTCATCACTTTGAAAGCATCAGTAAATGGTGATTATTGTGATTGTAGGCAAATAACCATCTATATTTAATTAAAAGTGTTTATTAAGTATTTTTAACTTTTATATAATTGAGATCATACTTTATTGTGAGATTTTAACTTTTGAATAGTGTTTTCTCACCCACATGGTCTGGGAAGGCTGGCAAAAAGCAGGTGAATTTGGTCTTTCATATTTCCCTTCCCTTTTTGGATACCCCGTACTTCTGTTCAGTAATTTTCCTTTTGTGTGCTTAGTGTTCTTATATGATGACATTCTTAGGGGAATGAAACTCATAAAATGGATACAAAAGAATTTGTGATTTATGTGATCTCCATGGCAGATTGTTTCTTCAAAGATTATTCTGTGTATGTATGTGTGTGTATCTCATCCAATATACTCTTCTTACAATTTGATGTTGATGTACCTTCATCAAGAGGTGAAGAGTCTTTATTACCTGCCCTTGAAATTGGGTGGGCTTTTGTAAATGTCTTGACCAGTAGAATATGGGAAAGTTATGCAATTTGACTTCTGCAGCCAGATCATGAAAGGCATTAGGACTTTTGCTTGGCTATTCTCTGGACACTTACCCTTGGAACCATGTTGTGAGGAAGTTCAGGTCACATAGAAAAGGTTTAACAATTTCTTTAGGTCTTCATTTCCTTCCAAAAATCCTGTCCTGTAAAACTTAAATATAATTTGTATGCCTTTCTGTTATTAATTTGTCTTCTATTACAGGGCTCTCAGCAGATAACTTAAAAGGATAGAAGAAAATGACATTTTTAAAAAAGATTTTATTTATTTATTTGACTGAGAGAGACGCAGTGAGAGAGGGAACACAAGCAGGGGGAGTGGGAGAGGGAGAAGCAGGCTTCCCACCGAGCAGGGAGCCTGATGCCAGGCTCGATCCCAGGACCCTGGGATCATGACCTGAGCCAAAGGCAGACGCTTGACTGAGCCACCCAGGCGCCCCGACATTTTTCTTTTTCTACATCTTTTTATTTCTTGGTGTTGTTTTTTTGGTGAGTAGAGTCTTTCATTTTGATTAAGAACCATTCATCACTCAATTTTTTAATGATAGTAAGCAGTAGGAAAGAAGGAGGCTAGGTAAATTTGTCAGCCTAATTTACAAAGATATAATTGCATGAAAGACCAAAGATAAGATCTTTGTGTTTGCTTTCTATTATTTAATGTTTCCAAGAATAAAATATATATAATGTAATTAATTTTTCAAAAACTATATTTGCAGTGGCAATACAACTTAGTTTTGCCACTTAGCTTTGATGAAAAGTTTTTGTAAATTAAACTAGTATTTCTTTTCAAATGTAGATTTTCCAAATTACACCCTTAATGACTTTTTAAAAAATAAGACTATGCCAGCTAAGAGAACAAAACCACCTCAAGAAAAGCAACATTTTGGAATTGAACTAAAAAATATATGTAAAATGAAGTCAAAGTGAAAATCTAGGATTGGGGGCACTTAGGTGGCTTAGTCAGTTAAGCGTCTGCCTTTGGCTCAGGTCACCATCCCAGAGTCCTGGGATGGAGCCCCAGGTTGAGCTCCCCGCTCAGTGGGGGTCTGCTTCTCCCTCTGCACCCCCCACTCGTGCTTTCTCTCCCTCTCTCTCAAATAGATAAATAAAATCTTAAAAAAAAGGAAAAGAAAATCTAGGATTAAAAGAAATTCTTCCTTAGGGGAATGTGTGTGTGTGTTTGTGTGTGTGTGTGTGTGTGAGAGAAAGAGAGACAGAGACAGAGAGAGTGCATTTGTGCATGTGTGTTTGCATTTAAACAAAAATTATCCTGTCACTGTCCTTCCTTTCAAACTGTTCTGACCCTCAGACAATGGAGAACCAACATAATATGCCTGCATGACTCATTCTAAAACCAAATCTTAAAGGGAGACACTGAAGAAAAAAAAAGTCTCCATTTGTATTTGTTTCTTTTCACCATTATGCACTTGTCTTTTACTCAGACCAACACCTCCTGTGGTTTTATTTCATGAGTAAGAGTGCACAAATGATTATATGTGGACTTTGTGTTAGAGAAAGGATTATTACCTTGGAGCAAAACTCCAATAGCCTGACTCTAGTAATGTCAAGTTAGGCTTATATTCCAAAAATGAATATTTAAATGATGTTTTGAATGTTTTCTTTTTTGATTGCTTTATAGGATTAAAAGCCTGAAACCAGAATCTCTGTTTTAGTAATAAGGTTCGGCCAAAGGTGAGGGGAAAAAACAAGACCCAAGCAAGGAGGTAATAGCAGATAATACTGGCATATTTAGTTGGAATATTCAAATTTGATCTTACTTATAAATGGATTAAATGGCTCATCTGCATTTTCTGAGTGTCAGAGCAACATATAATTAAGAGAATTTTTTTGTAATTGTAGAGTACCCTATCATAGCTTAATAATCTTCTTATGCTTTGTTTAATGTTGTTTAAAATGTTTCATTTTGTGGAAAGGGTCATGCTCCCTTTCAGGGGGCTAGCTGTGTCTAAGGACAGGTTTCAAAATTATAAGGGGCATTTTTATGTAGATGCTATAAATTAGCAAATAACTACTAGCTGGTTATCTAATAAAAAGAGTAGATTACAATAATTTATGCAGTTGAAGAAAGGTAAAACTGCTGAGAGAAAAAAAACTTAATTTTTTTTTCATCTGTACCAGTGGTATCTATTGCTGTGAGTATTTTTCCATCTGAATTTGGCCTTAAAATTAGAGAAAAATCGTGCAACAGTTATAAAGGAGATTTAAACATAAAGATAAGAGGAGTCTGTTATGGACTGAATTGTGTCCCTCTAAAAATCCATATGTTTTAATCCCTAACCCCCAGTGGAACTGTATTGGAGTTAGAGCCTTTAAGGGGATAATTAAAGTTAAAAGAGGTCATAAGCGTGGGGCCCTAATCTAATAGGACTGGTGTCCTTATAAGAAGGGGAAGAGACACCAGAAATATGTGCACACAGAGGAAGAGCCAGACTAGGACACAAAGAAAAGACAACTATCTGGAAACCAGGAAGAAAGGTCTCACCAGAAATCAACCCTGCCAACACCTTGATACTAGACTTCCAGCTTCCAGAACTGGGGACAAATACATTTCTATTGTTTAACCCACCCAACCTGTGGTATTTTGTAATGGCAGCTCAAGCCAGCTGACACAAGAACTGAGAAGGATCTAGCCCCAGAAGTTTTAATATCAACTCTCTAAGTTAGTGCCAATGAAACCTGCATCAGCTGGACATATCCAATCTTGCTTTACCTTTATATTTATGACTAATTATTCTGCTACTCAGCTATGTGTCAACATTTAAAACAATTATGCATAATAATTATTAGTTTATGACATATTTCACATTCATTTTATTCTTAGGGAATGTGATATTCTTGGAAAGTCATATTCTAATCGCCCTGCTATTTATCCTAATGAAATCATTTAGTATAAACACCAAGAGAAATCTATGGATAAAGAGGTAACATGTTAGCATCTTGCTTTGCAGCCAGTGAAGCAATGGAAGGAAGAGGGTTTACAAATAGATGAGAGCCTTGCTACTCATATGTGTGGCCCCATATATCAGTGGCATCAGCATCACTTTGAAGTTAGATAGAAAGGCAGAATCTTGGGGTGCCTGGGTGGCTCAGTCTGTTGAGTGTCCAACTCTTGATTTCGACTCAGGTCATGATCATGACCTCAGGGTCCTGGGATAGAGCCCTGTGTTGGGCTCTACACTCAGTGCGGAGTCTGCTGGAGATTCTTTCCTCTCTTTCTCCCTCCCCCACTCTCTCTTTCAAATAAATTAAATAAATAAATAAATAAATAAAATCTTAAAAAAAAAAGAAAAAAGAAAAGCAGAATCTTAGGCTGTACTCCAGACCTACTGAATCATGATAATGAGTTATCACTTCACATCTCTTAGAATGGCTATTATCAAAAAGACAAGAGATAACAATTGTTGGTGAGGATGTGGAGAAAAGGGAACCATTGTGCACTGTTGGTGGGAATGTTAATTGGTACAGCCACTAGAGAAAACAGTATAGAGGTTCTTCAGAAAATTAAAAATAGAGCTATCAGATGATCCAGCAATTCCATTTCTGCGTATATATCTGAAGAAAATGAAATCACAGTAGCCAAAATATAGAAACAACCTACGTGTCCATCAACAGGTGAATGGATAAAAAAAAGATGTGTGTGTGTGTACACAAGTGGAATATCATTCAGTCATTAAAAAGGAAATACTGCCATTTGGAACAACTTGGATAGATCTTGAGGGCATTATGTTAAGTGAAATAAATCAGAGAAGGAAAAATATCGCATGATTACACTTATATGTGGAATCTTAAAGAAAGCCAAACTCATAGAAACAGAATGTAGAATGGTGAACATCTTGAAACTGAAATAGCAATGTTATGTCATAAAATCATAGAATTTCATAGATAACTTTAGCTCTAATTTAGGTGCATCTACCAAGTTTAAAAAGATCCCATCTATATCTTCCAAATTGATTGACCTCCTGAAAGGAATAACAAAGAGGAGATCACTGAAAAGTGCAGGTCTTTTGATTTCCTTCTTTGGGTAATGCCTTTGTTACCCCTTAGTATGTCATTGTAACTGAAGAACACAGTTCTTTGTCAGGTATGGCAGGCTGAATCATTTGGATTATCAAATTCATCAATGCTGTCTAATTTTAAATAGTTCTTTTTGGATTTTTTTAAATGAGGCTATGCCACCTGAATGATAGGGCTCCAAGTTTATGTTTCAAATTTTTCAGTATGTTGGACCTGTTCAGAATCCAAAGCAAGACACCAAGAATAAGACTTTAGCCATTTGCCTAGTTCCAGACTGCATAAATCACTTACTTGAATTAGCAAAAAGAAATAAGCAATCAGACAGACAAACCAATAAATAAGTAAATAAGACATCCTGTGCCAGCAAACATACTACCCTTGTCCAAAATGCTAGAGCTTTGGTGGTAGCCTGGAATTTGTTATATTCCATTTATAGGATACTGTTTTTCTTTGGCATGAAGGTCTGACACTGCTAAGTTGTTGAGTAGGGTACTAATTTTCCCAAGTGGGATGGATGGAGCATATCATGACTGATAATCTAGATCCCTGGGTACCATTGCTCCATTGTGTTACAATACACTTATTGACCAGTGGTGTCTAGCTAGCTACTGGATTGCTTGTTGTCATCAGGCAACGAATTTCAGGTATCTCAGTAACAAGATGTGTGTCTCTGTTTACATCAGTGTTCAACATCTAGCTATCCTTAGTGAAGGTTGTGTTCTCTCATCTCAGACCTCATAGAAGTGCATAAACTCACATGGATGCAGCTATTCTAGCTTGTCTTTAGGAAAGGTAATTTTATCTCACTGAGGGTAAGAGTATTTTATAAGGATTTTTTTTAATGAAAGGAAGTAAAAAAGTGACACTAACTTATAAGGCTAATCAAGTGCTAGACTGGGGCTTCGGAAGGAGATAGGCAAACATTGCAGTTAACACATGGTTAATCTTTCATTGCTATTTTAGCTCCTGCCTGGAAAAGGCTCTGGAATTCATGTCATTGAGATAAGGCTGTGAAGAGAAGGACATTTAGTAAGACAGAGAGACTTGAGTTTGCATTACAGCTCTGCCTTTTAACTGGTGCTGTGATTCATTTCATAGAACCTTTCTAAGCTCAATTTCCTCCTCTCATCCTAGTTACTGCACAGTATGGGTAGTGGGGATGAAATGGCGCAACCTGGGTTTAGCACGCAGCAACTGTAAAAAGTGCTCCACAGAGTGTTCATTCCCTCTGTGTTTCTGTACAATCTATAAGACATCCTCTGACTTCCCTTGTTCCTCTGTACACAAAAGTGGAGACAGAGCCATATTTCACTTTTGCTACAGGGAAGAGGGTCCAGGGGATGTTAACAAACAAATAGGAGTGCCCGTTGAGGAACACTCCCTTTCCTGGCTCCCACTAGCAGCAGTTTCTTTCTTTTTTTTTTTTTTTAAGATTTTATTTATTTATTTGACAGAGAGAGCACAAGCAGGGTGAGTGGCAGGCAGAGGCAGAGGGAGAAGCAGGCTCCCCGCAGAGCAGGGGGAGCCCGATGTGGGACTCGATCCCAGGACCCCGGGACCATGACCTGAGCCGAAGGCAGTCGCTTAACCAACTGAGCCACCCAGGCGCCCAGCAGCAGTTTCTTACTCTTCTCAAAGTGAAGTTTTAGCCGAGTCATAGTGAGATATTTCTCTGATCAGTTTATGCAATAAATATTTGTATTGGAGGTAGAGGGATGTGGCTGGCTCCCTGAGTTCTGAAGCCTTCTGGTTAGCAAGTAAGGTGCACAACATTTTTGTTGTGTTATTTTCTCTGTTCTTAAGATTCCTGGAAAGATAACATGTGCCCATACATAAGAATGTATGCATATTCACATGTATATATGCCAGTTTATTTTAATTAAACACATAGAAACTGACATAAGCTGCTGTACATTATCATGATTTTGCACACCTTTTTGTGTCCCATCAGAGGCTGACTTAAACCACCTTAGAATTTTCCGTGCTCTTTAATCCTGTTGCTAACCCACTGCCATCCACCTCCTCCCTTATAATGATTGCTGTATGGCTCCCTGAAAAACTAACACTCTAGCCCTCCTTCCCTCTGACATCTTTCTGTAACACTTGCTGGCTCATTCTACTTTTGGTCTCTGAATGTAGACATCCTATTACTACAAAGTTTTAGCATACTTTTTTTCTAAAAAGGCTTACCTTACAAATCTCTCATGACTGCCCACTTATTTGAGCCTTAAGTTGTACCCATACTCCTAATTGTTATACCTATAACCCTAGCTGCATGCCAGGCATTTCACATTTTTCAAATATAAAACCAAGTTCAGCTCATTGCAATGCCCTTCTAATTTCTAATCTATTTCTTTCCTATAACACTCACTCACAAAAATGTCTGGTCTTAATTTTGTTTTGTTTTGTTTTAACAGCACTATCAGTACCTGAAAACCTTGGAGGCTTATGTTAGAGTGATTCTGTCATATCTGATTTTTGAATCTTACTTCAAATACCTTCCTAGGATTAAAAGTTCAGGACCTGAACTTTTAAGGCTAAATTACCATATTTACCTCTTCTTGGACTTTCTTCTGTTCATTCAAACCTATTTAGCAATTAGCTACAGAACTCATTCTGCTTTTTAGAATACACTGTTTAATATTGTCACGCTTTTTAGATACCTGTTCTCTAAAACTGGAGAACTCCAAACTTCTACATGGCATTGTTAATGATCCAGTGCGCCGAGGTTCCTCAAATCTGGTGACACCCTGCTTCTAGAACAGGGCATTTGCTGCTGCTTCTCCCACATTGAAGATATACACCACCTTTTTTTATATTTTTGAGTTGGACCGGTCTCAAAGTATGATCAATTAAGTAATAAATCTCATTGATGTTATGTGATCTGGTGATTAAATTTAGTGTGGTGACTAGATATTTTATGCATTTTACATTCTAGTAAATTTTAAACATTTTCTTGTATTTTATATATCTTAACATGCTAATCAATGAGAATTGAATATTATAGCTAGTTTATCTTTGTTATGTGTAGTTTATCTTTTTGACATCTCTAACAGAGAAATGGTCCTGGAACTCGAGATAAAAGTGTCAAAGCAATATTTTGCCAGTTTGTCTGTTTGAAAGTTGGATTTTTGCTCAATTCCTGATGAGAATTAACATAACTTGCTTCTCTTCTTCTTTTTTAATCACTAGCATTTTTCTGAAAGCCTTGACATACAATAGGAACTCAATCAAAGTTTGTTGAATAAATGAGTAAATGAACGAAGCATCTCAAATTCAATTCAGATATTCAGAGTAAGTAGAACTGATGTTCTTCAACAAATTACTTTAACAATATGGTAATTTTCCCACTTGTGGTTGAGTTTCTGGAGTTTAATTCAGTCAGAAAGATATCTATTCACTCAAGAATAAATGAGGTAAAGTTATGGGAAGTATGTAACACCTGTCATTAGTTTCACAAAAACATCCAAGGGTAATATTCCTAATACTTTAAGGATTGTGTTGTCTTCATAGCACTGGCCATTAGGATCAACTACACAGCTTCTATGTGGTGGGTATCATGTTGGCTTTTAAAGCCACAACAGTCTTCTTTGTGGAGGAATTCTCTTCTAACCTGCAGTGGTATTCCTCACTGTTATTAATTCCATTGCTGAGAACTACAGCCAGCTTAGTCCTGAGCCATGGGTTGTACTGTATGCAATATTCTTTCTTAATTGTCCAACTAAATTACAGAGTACATCTTGATCAAGACAGCAGTTATTTCAAGTGGTACTTGTACCTGTAGATTTCATTTTGTACATATCAAATGTACATTTTGTACATTTCATTTTGTACATGTGAAGTGTGTCAATTCAAATCTCACTCACTGATATCTGCCTTAGTCACACTCATCTTTTTGCTCCAATTTATTAAACACCTATCTTAAAATATAAAACACAAGTGAGAAGAAATGAAGTACCATTTTGCATATAACTACAGAATGAATTTCATTTCCTTAATGTTTGGAACCAATATATGAGGTAAAGTTATGGGAAGTATGTAACACCTGTGCCTATATTTGGGAAGTTAATTTGAATTGGGGTTATTTTCCAATTTTTCTGGGACAGTAACTTGATCTGAATTCTGTTTTCTCTTCAAGTCTTGTTCCCCTTGTCCCCAACATGGAGCTGATTTGTGTCATTTTAATTTTATTTTTATTCTCATCTAATATATACTTGTAATTATGGTCTCCCTCTGTAAGTGGTTGTTTTGTTTTTTTTCCAGTTTAGGATTTTTTTTTTTTTTTTTTGGAGGCAGGTACTTTTCTCCAGTAATCATAAGTAAAAGGCTTCCAAGTTTAAGATTTTCCAATACTTTAATATCCTATTTCATCCATTCTTAAAGGAGCAAATTCTTCATCTTTGTTGTCAATAAAGGTACCATTTTGTCAAGGGCCTACTGTTTGCCCTTTGATTTATATGCACTGTTTCATTTAATCTGAGGTTATCTAATTTAATAAATGAGTTAAAGCAAGGCTCAGGAAAATTATATAACCTGAGCCAGATTCTCCCCAGGTTTGGTTCCAAAATCTCCTGCCCTGTATCTTATCCCAGCATCTCATAACTTACAGATATATGTAGTTGTTCTTAAATGTTTGACAAGACTTTTTGCCAAGTTTAACAAGTTTGACTTATTGTTGCTATATATTAACTCCTGTGAAAGATAAATGTTTAAAACATATATTGAGTTTATTTAGTAGTTTCAATCTTTTGATGTGTTTTACCATGCAGTTGAAATATGGTGGCCATAATTCTGAATAGTTGGTCTTGGTCATGCAGAATGTCTGGGAAATGAACAGAATTAGCTATCAGAATGTCATCAGTGAATCCAGATCTTAGGAAATGGCAGTACTGTTATATTAGAAAAGGTCAAAATTGTTATTTATAGCATGAGTTAGTCATTGGACAGAATGCCTTGTTATTAAGTCCTCATAAAGGGTAGCACTGGTAGGATACAATCTTGGGGAATTATAGGTACTGTATAGACATCACACAGAAAAAGATCCTCAAAGCTCATACATGTCATCCCTGTCTTCTGAAAGAACACAACTTACCTCAAATGTAAAATGGGAATTTTATTTGTCTTCTAAAGGTAATCAGCAAATGACTGGGAGGGGAGACTTCTGGCAGATGAATAAATCCTTGGTACTGTGTTCTGGTTAGGAGCATCCAAGTACCATTTTGTAATCTTGACCAAAAAAAAAAAAAAAAGAATGGAAGTTAAATATAATTGTTGTAGTCCAGGTGAAGAATCTTATTATTTACAGGGTATTTTGGCCCATCAGGATTCTTGGAAGATTCTATTGCTGGTGAGAAAGTATGTGAACTGATTCTGTGCTGTTACTCAGTAAGTAAATATAAAGCAATTCTTTTTATCCCAAGTGAGATTGACTTGTACTATGTGGTCATGAATCTTTCTCAGACAATAAAATAAGAATCCTACTAACCTTCACACTTTTGTCTGGAAGCTCAGTTGAGCTCTAGAGATCCCTTTTTAGACTTAGTAAGCTGTTGAACTTTATGCTTCTGTGAATGAAAATGACAAGATTGATGTGTTTCAAAGAATGTTGTCAGAGTGTAAAGATATATATGTGTCTATGCAGTGTGTGTGTAGGTATGTGTATGTGTGCATATAATGTGCCCTCTCTTTAAAACATGTTAGGAAATATTAGTCATTTTTGAGTATATGCAAAACAAAAAAAATCCTAGCTAAAAGGAATAGTTTTCTTTTTTTTCCAGAAAGGTAAAGCAAGTGTCTGAAAACTGAGCCTGTAATAGAATTGCTTTTTTTTTTTTTTAAGATTTTATTTATTTATTTGACACAGAGAGAGAGACAGCTGGAGAGGGAACACAAGCAGGGGGAGTGGGAGAGGGAGAAGCAGGCTTCCCACTGAGCAGGGAGCCCAATGTGAAACTCGATCCCAGGACCCTGGGATCATGACCTGAGCCGAAGGCAGTTGCTTAACGACTGAGCCACCCAGGTGCACTAGAATTGCTTTTTTCAACAGAATTATAGCATAATTACTGAAGTGCCTTAATATATTTTATGCTGTTCTGTTAGAACTTTCTAATATTTTTTATTCTTTAGAAGATTTTACTACAGTGAACTTAGAACAGGGGTCACAGCCCACACATTTGACAAATAAGTACAAAAGTAATAATACTGAATGGAAAATGCTTGCAACCAGATTCCACAGAATAATGCAGTACCACCCCTAACCCTAACTTTAGTTATGCTAATTCGTCACCTAATCCATCCAAGATTCGATTAAAGAATTCAGTAACGCACACCACAAAACTACCTACTTCCATGAAAAAAGTGTTTGTTTTTAGTTATAGGTTCATAGAATCTTTTGGATCTTTATATTCCCTAGCCTTTTTAGTAGAAGCAAAGTGAATAAACATACCTATCCTGTCTAAGAATTTGTAGTTGAATAGATGCATGGTTATTATTAAAATACAGTTGATTATGTATCTCAAGTAAAATGTACATCAAAGAGCTCTTTGCCATCCACCAAAAAGAGGAAATGCCATTATGAGGAATTAATTATATTTAAGTAAAAGCTTTCAGGAAAAATTTAAAATACTAATGATGAAAAAATTAAATATCTGTATTTCAACACTCTGTTTCTTTTCTGAAAAGTCAATCTCTGCTGTCCTACACATCTAAATTGGACTGGTTTGATTAGGACTATTTATGTTGGGAATTTTAAACTTAAGCATGGGTAAAAGGCTGTATCAGTATTTGTTATGCCAGAAAATTTATGACTCAAACTTGTGGAGATTATTAAACTCTGGGCTGTCATTTTCTACTTTTGGAAATTCTAGCTCTCTTTTGTTTTGTAGTAACTACAACTGTGTGACATAAAATCCAATTGCCAGACAAGTTAACAGCAAAATTTATTTTCATACTCTAAAAGCTTTCTGTTCATTAACTATTTAATAATGGAGAAATCTCTCATCTATATTCTCACATCTGTGTTCAGCTTATATTGTTTTGATAATTTCTGTGGAATAAGAAGTAGGTTGAAATTATTTTCCAGTTATATGTAAAGACAAACATTCTACCATTCTAACACAACTAATTTTATACTGTTAAATCTATGTGTAACTATTGCTCATATCTTTACATTTGTCCATGTAACTCATTCCTTTACAGTACTGTTTTTATGAAATATCGTAGATAAATTGTTCAGTTTATAAGGGATAATAAGTAGCATATTATAAGGGATAGTAATATAAGGGTAATAAGGTATCACTACTACCTTCAATGTCAGTGTAACCATTGGTGATGCCCCACCTTTCATTCTAGAATTGGTTA
Organism: Mirounga angustirostris; assembly: GCF_029215605.1. Classification (NCBI taxonomy): domain Eukaryota; kingdom Metazoa; phylum Chordata; class Mammalia; order Carnivora; family Phocidae; genus Mirounga; species Mirounga angustirostris. The sequence goes on from NW_026991709.1 coordinate 55,632,818, forward strand.
CTGTGCTGAAATTTCTGATTATCCTTCCCTCATATTTCTTTATAATTTTACTTACATGGATGTATTAGGTATTTACAAATTTAGAAAGGTATATTTCTTTATACAGTGACATTTTAAAAAATCTCCAGTTATACATGGTTTTTTTTGGTAAAGCTCATCTTTAAGGCTTTTATGTACCTGTACCAGCTTAAGCTTACTCTAGGAATTTTCCCTTGTATATTTACCTTTTTTTCTCATCTCTCTTTGCTCTTATTTTAAGTGTATCTCCTGTGTATGGACTTTCTTTTAATAAGACCTTTGTGATATTATTTTAAACTGGAAATTTAAATTTATTTACCTTAATTACTGATACACTTGGATTTGTTCTACCATCTTACTGTCCTATTTTGTTCTATCCTTCCTTCCTTCAGTCTCCCTCCTTTCTTTCCTTCTCTCTCCTTTTCTTTCTTCCTTTCTTCCTTCTTTCCTCCCTCCCACCCACCCTTCCTCCCTTCCTCCCTCCCTCCTTCCCAGCTTTTTCAATATTCATTACCCCCTTACTGCTTGCCTTCTTTTGGATTGACTTTCGAATTATATTTATTTTGCTTTCTTGTTTCTCCCACGCTTTGGAAGTTATGTGGCTGATTTCTATTCTTTTAGTGGTTACTTTAGAAATTTCAACAGGTTTATTTAATTTAGCATTAGAAATAGTTTATACTTATAAAATAAGATTCCCGAAGTAAGATTCTGGAATAAGGGATATGAGTGATTTCATGGCTTTAAAAAATATACTGCTAAATTCATCCAAAAAGTTCTATGAATGTATTCTACTATTGGCAATCCATAAATGTACCTTTTTCACATTTGTGGCAAATGTTGAGTATTATGATTATTTTTATGTTAATTCAGTTGTGTACAGTTGTTCTTTTTTGTTGATATCTTTATACATTGCCTAACATCTTAATGAGTGAGATCTTTTTTTTCCAATTTAGCTATTACCAAATTTTATGTGCTCATTATAAAATTAATCATTTATTTGAGGCTTGTAGTTTTTAGTGTCTATGCAACAGTCTTGAATTTGTTGGTTAATTTATCTCAAAAATTTGTATGTCATCATGATTACACTTTTATTACAGAATCTACTATTTAAACATATATTTGTTTATATCTTTCTCTCCCCCAGACTGGGGCAATATTATATTCAAATCTCTACTTACATTACCTGAAAGGATGTTCATAAGGGTAATCCTAAATGCCAGGTATAGTGGACTTTTTTTCTGAACTACCAACACTATCTTTGAGTGCTATAAATTAAGCCAGATTATTATTATATTTCAATGATGGCTCCAAAGAGGACAGAACTTACTATGTTTAGTCAATTTGCCCTATTTACCTGGAAGTCGATTGCTTCGATTTAAATGCTTTATTGTTACATGTTACTTTATTGAATGAACTTGAGTGAAGATAGAGGAACATTGTTCATATTCCTCCCATCCCCTGATTTTTTCTATAGTATGGTAGTTTCTTCTCCAATGTTCATTTCCATTGAATTAAATCATTTATAAAAGGAGTTCATACCAAGTAGCAGCTACTATACTAAATATTAAGAATTAAAATTTAATTAAGATATTTTCTTATATCTTGTCATAGTTTTTGTAGTTGATTCTGGAAATGTCTGTTTCCATTTAGTTACTTCATTGACTTATTAGGATGTGACTATATAATGGTACTGTGGTAGGCCCACTTTTGATATTTATTTATTTATTTGTATTTGTAAATAGCTATTTTTTCTTTCCATCTATTTTATTTTATTTTACTTTATTTCAGTTTTATTGAGGATTCATTGACGTATCAAATTGTAAAATATGTAAAGTGTACATCATGGTAATTTGATTATGTATACATTGTGAAAAAATTTCCATTTAGCTAATGAACACATCCATCACCTCACTTATGTATCTTTTTTGTTGAGAATATTTAAATTCTCTCTTAGCAAATTTAATGATAGTGTTATCAACTATGTTTTACATTAGATCCTCAGACCTTATTCATCTTATAGCTGAAGGTTTTACTCTTTTGCCACCTTCTTCCTATTTTCCCAACATCTCTAGCTCCTGAAAATAAGCACTTTCAGCTCTCTGTTTCTATGAGTGTGGCTTTTTTTTTTTTTTTAAGATTCCACATATAAGTAATACCATACAGTATTTGTCTTGTATTTATCTTTCTGTTTATTTTATTTCACTTGGTATAATGTCCTCAGGGTCCATCCATGTTGTCACAAATGGCAGTATTTCCTTTTTTCTCATGGTTGAATAGTATTCTGCTGTACACATATACCACATCATCTTTATCCATTCATCTGTTTCCAGACACTTAGGTTGTTGCCATATCTTGACTATTGTAAATGATATTGTAACAAACATGGGAGTACAGCTATCTCTTTGAAGACCCTGTTTTCATCTCCTTTGGTTATGTAGCCAGAAATGGGAATGCTGGAGCATATGGTATTTTTAGTTTTAATTTTTTGAGGGACCTGCGTACTGTTTTTCATTGTGGCTGCACCAACTTACATTCCCATCAAAGTGCACAAGGGGTCCCTTTTGTCCACCTTCTTCCCAGTATTTGTTATCTCATCTTTTTGATGATGGCCATTCTAATAGGTGATATCTCATTGTGATTTTAACTTAATAGTTATTTTTGATAATACAGTAAGCACCCATGAAATCCACGCTCCAAAGAAAAAGTAAGATGTTGACAAAAATCTACTTCTAAACACCTGGTTTTGCCCTTTTATTGACCCATCCCTTTACCTCCCCTTACCCAAGTTAACCATCATCCTGAATTCTCTATTCTTTATTCTTTGTTTAAATTTTGTAGTTTTATTTCATCACTATGTATTACTAAAATGTGTGTGTGTGTGTGTGTGTGTGTATTTGGATGTTAAATTATAAGGGCTCAAAGGAAATGTTGAAAAAAAACAAAGCTGGGGGCATCACATTGCCTGATTTCAAGCTTTATTACAAAGCTGTGATCACCAAGACAGCATGGTATTGGCACAAAAACAGACACATAGATCAATGGGACAGAATAGAGAGCCCAGATGTGGACCTTCAACTCTATGTCCAACTAATCTTTGACAAAGCAGGAAAAAATATCCAATGGAAAAAAGACAGTCTCTTCAATAAATAGTGCTGGGAAAATTGGACAGCTATATACAGAAGAATGAAACTTGACCATTCGCTTACACCATATACAAAGATAAACTCTAAATGGATGAAAGACCTCAATATGAGACAGGAAACCATCAAAATCCAAAGGAGAACATAGGCAGTAACCTCTTCGACATTGGCCACACCAACTTCTTTCAAGACACGTCTCCAAAGGCAAGGGAAACAAAAGCAAAAATGAACTTTTGGAACTTCATCAAGATAAAAAGCTTCTGCAGAGCAAAGGAAACAGTCAACAAAACAAAGAGGCAACCCACGGAATGGGAGAAGATACTTGCAAATGACACTACAGATAAAGGGCTGATATCCAAGATCTATAAAGAACTTCTCAAACTCAACACCCAAAAAACAAATAATTGAGTCAAAAAATGGGCAGAAGACATGAACAGACACTTCTCCAAAGAAGACATACAAATGGCTAACAGACACGTGAAAAAATGTTCATCATCATTAGCCATCAGGGAAATTAAAATCAAAACCACATTGAGATACCACCTTACACCAGTTAGAATGGCAAAAATTGACAAGGCAAGAAACAACAAATGTTGGAAAGGTTGTGGAGAAAGGGGAACCCTCTTACACTGTTGGTGGGAATGCAAGGTGGTACAGCCACTTTGGAAAACAGTGTGGAGGTTCCTCAAAAAGTTAAAAATAGAGCTACCTTATGACCCAGCAATTGCACTCCTGGGTATTTACCCCAAAGACACAGATGTAGTGAAAAGAAGGGCCATATGCACCCCAAAGTTCATAGCAGCAATGTTCACAATAGCCAAACTGTGGAAAGAGCTGAGATGCCCTTCAACAAAAGAATGGATAAAGAAGATGTGGTCCATATATACAATGAAATATTACTCAGCCGGGCACTTGGGTGGCTCAGTTGGTTAAGCGACTGCCTTCGGCTCAGGTCATGATCCTGGAGTCCCGGGATCGAGTCCCACATCAGGCTCCCTGCTCAGCAGGGAGTCTGCCTCTCTCTCTGACCCTCCCCCCTCTCATGCTCTCTATCTCATTCTCTCTCTCAAATAAATAAAATCTTTAAAAAAAAAGAAATATTACTCAGCCATCAGAAAGAATGAATACCGAACTTTTGCATCAACATGGATGGGACTGGAGGAGATTATGCTAACTGAAATAAGTCAAGTAGAGAAAGTCAATTATCATATGGTTTCATAAGGAATAGCATGGAGGACATTAGGAGAAGGAAGGGAAAAATGAAAGGGGGGAATCAGAGGGGGAGACGAACCGTGAGAGACTATGGACTCCGGGAAACAAACTGAGGTTTTTAGAGGGGAAAGGGGTGGGGGGATTGGTTAGCCCAGTGATGGGTATTAAGGAGGGCATGTACTGCATGGAGCACTGGATGTTATATGCTAACAATGAATCATGAAACACTACATCAAACAGTAATGATGTACTGTATGGTGACTAACATAATAAAAAATAAATAAATTATAAGGGCTCAGAGGTAGAATAAAGGACCAGATTGTCAAATCAAACTCAAACAAATCAAAAATTACTAAGTACCAAACTTTACTAATAATTTCAACACTATAAGCAATCAAGTAGAATGGGAACAGTAAGAAAAAAATCTGGTATATATAGCAGGACTCCCTAGTTCTTGTTTTCTTCATTGGACACACACTTTTTAGCTCAGAATAATATATGAGGAAGAATCTAATGAGGTTTAAGGCTCACCTCAGGGTGTATGTGATGTTCTCCAGAGAGACCTGGCTCATAAATCTTTAGATTTTAGGTATGTTTCCATTAGGCAATCTCAAATCATGGGCATTCTACTCAAAGTATTCCAAAGGTAAAGATTCTTTTCCTAAAATACACTATTAGTCTATTTTCCTGGAGATCCAGTTTTGTTTACAAGGAAATTATACTGGATCATCTGCCTTATTTTTCCCCAGGAACATTCGTCCTCTCCCCACTAGTAATTGGGTAAGAAATATATCATTAGCTGCTTTACCTCTTCACTTCATGTGATGAGAAAACAGCTATTTTGAGTTGCTGCCTAGGTATTTTATAGTATGACAACCCTGATCACACCGAGTCTGGACATTTGGATAAGGACCTGAGCTCGGAATTCCTGCCACAAGTTGCTGCTTTGTTTTTCCTGGGTCACCTTTTAAAATAACCATATAAGAGTTGAGCCCATGTAAAGTTGGTGACCTCCGCCCCGGCCACCTTAAAAGTAATAAGGACTTGCTACCCTGCTCTCTATCTCTCATCCCCTCAATACCTGGGATAGAGGACTGTCCCTCCCCTGGCTCTGTGAGTCTCATACCCTCCTCGTCCCATTTCTAGGATTTGTAAGTAATAAATATTGTGACTTTATTTCCTTTGTATGAGTGTACTGAAACTGTGCCCCTCAATCAAATCAACCTCAAGGTTTTCCCTTCCTCAAAATGTGAGTTCAGATGCTGAGGGAGCTACCTGCTGATTCTGTGTGGCTGGCTTGTGTCTCCTCATTCAGCAGTTAAGAATCTGCATGTTCTTAATTTAATACACAAGTTACAGGGCTCCCAACACACTTTTCAGACACTTTCTATGGTGTATCCAGCTAAGCTTGACCATAGAAGACACTTCCACAGAGATGACAAGAGAATGAGGGATCCATGCATTCTGCAGCTTCTAGGTGTATAAGTTGCTCCAAATGGTACTTTCCTAATGTATTATTATTGGTGGTCAGTGTGACAGTGTCCTGTTGCACAATTTGATTACATTTATGTTGTCCATTTACACATTTAAACTTTTGTAGGAGTTTAATTTTACTTGTTTACTGACTAACTGGCTGCCTGATGAAAATGATTACATAAATATTACAAGTTGGAATATATTATAAAAGGTGATAGTGTTTGGTGTTCCAGTGTAAATACAGAAGGTGAATTTTTATGTGTGGGGACAAATAAATCTGTAAGTATAAAGTAAAAGGAAAGTGGACATAGGAAAACCTTATGAATAACTGAAAACTGAAATTTATTTGGCTTCTAATCTTTTTGATCTTGCTTGTCAGTGTATTTACTGTCTAACATAAAGTGCTGTCAATTAGTGGCCTGTCTTTTTCAAATGTAGCAGAGTAACCTCTTCGGCAAAATAATCAGGTTTTCTAAAAACAATGGAAATTAATAATTGGATGTAAAAGGCAGAGAAAAGATCAAAAATATAAATGCATCATTCTAAGATATGCTCCTGAGAACAAAAACATGGTCACAAGTCACATAACTGCTGAGAATATTAAAAAGTGGAATACACAGTTAATATGATAAAAAAAAAGCAGTCCTTTTTCAGATGATAATGTTGGAAATCACATAATATCAATATATTATATAAAATATAAAAGGATAATTACTATATATATATTACTTAAATGTGAATAGAACTATTGACTTACTGAAAATGAATCAGCTCATTATATCTGTTTGCAGGAGTGAGAATTGCTTGACCACTTTTTCTTCTGTTTATCACTGAAAATCTATGATACAAGAAAAAAAGGTTTTCTCTTAATTTAGCCATTTAGTGATTATTTTGTGAGCCATTGAGTGGACTAGAACAGGTGCAATGGCATCAAACTAATAGAGCACCAGCTATCTATGCAGCAAGAATTGAGAGTAATGACACATTTTTGAAAGATAAGAACTAAATGATCATTCACATATTCCTTTATTAATGGAGAAGGCTGGCAGTCATCAATAGATCTCAATTCAGAGTTGAAGGACACAGTGAACAATGTGAATACTTTTCCATCACAGGTATTTTAGTGTGCACACTTTTAAGTATGTTCTATGAAACTCTGCATGAACGGGTGACCAAGACTTGGTGACTCAAACCCACTAGTTATAGGTTAATAGCAATTGCTTAAAATGTGAGCATGTGATTGAATATATCCCTGGATCTATTAGGAAGAAAAAGCCCTCCCCCCAATCTCTGAGGAGTGTTTTGAGAAGATAAAATCACAGATATTACCAGCTCTAGAGGTGAGTTTGCTTAAGAATGGAGCCAAAACAGAAATAGGTGTGAGATATGGAGAAGACTTGATCAAGTCTCAAGGATATTGTTTAAACCAATGGATTTATTTGTGATTGAAGCCACATTTGCCACAAATTTTTGGTTTTTATTCTTTAGCCCTTTGAATGTGGTATTTTGCCACTTGAAAAGGAAGGAATCCTAAGTATAATATGGTAATTAATACCCCAGATTCTTTTTTTTAATGTTTGAAATTAAATAGTACTTAGATCCATTCAATTTTTTTTTTCAGTTTTTGATGTAGTGTTCCATGATTCATTGTTTGCATATAACACCCAGTGCTCCATGTAATACATGCCCTCCTTAATACCCATCACTGGGCTAACCCATCTCCCCACCCCAATCCCCTCTAAAACCCTGTTTGTTTCCTGGAGTCCATAGTCTCTCATGGTTCATCTCCCCTTCTGATTTCCCCCCCTTCATTTTTCCCTTCCTTCTCCTAATGTCCCCAGATTCTTGAGTCATGCTAAATAGATTTAAATCCTGGCCCCACCACTTACTTACTGTGTGGTCTACTAGTTTCTTTATCCCTCAGTTTCATTATTTATAAAAAATGAGGACAATAATAGTACTTACCTCAAAGAGTTCTTGTGATGGCAAAAAGAGATGAGGTATATAAGTTACAATATTTGCAAATCGAACATGTAAAAGAACTCAGTATCTGGCATATTTTAAAGGCTTAATGTCAATTTACATTATTTTTATCTTTATTACCATTTATATATGAATTGTCAGCCATTAAAAACTTCATCCAAATCTGCATAAGAACCCACAAACACAAAAATACTTCCTAGAGCTGAATAAAACAAAGGAATGGAATGGGAATTCATTCTCTAAAATTCCAAATTGAAACTTTAAAGAAAGATTTCAGGGGGATGTAGGACAGGATGAACAGGGCTGGCAAAATAGATGGAAAGTATCCGAACTGGCACCCATCAGCATCAAGCCAGCTAGGCTGAAGGGACACAAGCAAAATGGCACCTGCTTCCATTCCCAGAGAAAGTTTCTACAGATCCTTGCTCCTCTAGCACACACTCTAAAATTAGTCAGCAAATCTTCATGTATCACCCAGGCACTTTTTAAACTGCTGCATCTGCACTGGGTCTTGGGATGAGTAATATGGTGCACAGGTTCTCCTGGACTTAAGCCTCACTGATTTTCAAAGCCAGACATTATGACGGTTTGTTTTCCTGGTGCAGATCCTGAGGGCAGAAGGGGCTGATGTGGGGCTTGAAACTTTTACTGCTCAGGAAGGACCCCTATTGCTGCAAGATCCCTCCAGCATGTGGGTTGTTGTGCTGGGAAGGTTGATTCCTGTTTCTCTGTTCCTATTACCCTTCTCAGTGTGGCCTTTTTCTTTTTATCTTTAGGTGAGGAAGGGCTGTTCTGCTGGTTGTTCTCAGAGTGAGTTGTACTATATATGTAATTGCAACTTTTCTGTGTCCATGGAAGAAGGTGGGCTCAGGATCCTCCTACTTCTCCATCTTCCCCTCTGTCTTCAGCCAGGGCCTTTATTAAAAATAATAATAATTTCACAATATCGATCTCCAAAGTGAATTCTCCAGCAACATGTGTATACTTTCTATTATTTAAAAATATTTTCACTTTTAAAAATTAGTTCTTAAATGTTTCAAGAAGAGAAATACAACTTTGGTTTACAAATTAGTTGGGAAATAATGTCTACCAGTTTCTTCACATGCACATACTGATTTGTTCAGAGCCTATATCCAATTTTAAATTTTCATATAGTGAATCCTTTATGTGTAATTCCTCTCAGTGCTAAATATATCCATTCTCCACTTATGGGTACTTAAGTAGGAATTGTCATCAACTCAACAAGTAGTTCAAAGTAGGAAGAGTACTCCAAAGAAGTAGATTTCTCAGGGGGTACATAGAAACTCTCTTTGTTTGTTTGCTGACCCAGGGGACTGTGGGATCTTAAGGTAACTTTCTGGCCTTTTTAGATTTGTCTTTCTTTATCTTAAAATTCCTGCAGGTAAAAATATTCTTCATCCCAGGACTGAACTCAGAGATCATCAAAATGAGAGGTGGATAAAAATAATAAAATAGTATATGCCAATTATATCTCATTATTAAAAAAAGATGAAATAGGTACATTCATAAATCAAACATATGCAGTGATAAAAAAGAATGAACTACTTCTACATGCAAAGAAAGAAAGCAGAAAAGTGCTATACTAACACACACACACACGCACACACATACACAGTGGAGGTGGAAATATTTTTGGGGAGATTCCTTAGAAGCCAAAAGATAGGGGGAATAAAAGTCTTGCCCCAAGTCACACAGCTAGTTAATAATGGAGGTGGGATTATAAAATTTACCTAGGAAATACCATTTGATAACAACATGCAGATTTTGTAAAAATGAGGTCTGAGGAAGTCTCATTTTTATGTTTCTTTTGCCTTTACTACTTGGGGTGCATTATTAGTGGCATTAATAACCATCACTATTTGAATAACATTGTAAAAGCATTATTTATTCAATACTGATTTTTTGGTGCTAAACTAAAGATTGTATTTAAGGAATCATTTGTAATTTCCCCAAATAACTATATGGCTAAAATAAAATTCTGGCTTTGAATATTTAAATCAGGAAATAAGAAAAAACCAAGGACACCAAGGACTATGTTTGAACCATTTCTCATAAGAAAAAAAATCATTTTTCAATTTTATAAATTTCATAATGAATTTTTTCATTTTCACTTAATTTTAAGATGCTTTGGTTTCATAAGAAATATTCCATGTCACTTCACACCCATTAGAATGTTATTTAAAAAACAACAAGTGTTGGGAGAGGATTTAGAGAAATTTGAATGCTTGTACACTGTTGGGAGAGATATAAAATGGTACAGCCACTATGGAAAACAATATAGTGGTTTCTCAAAAAATTAAAAATAGAATTAGCAGATGACCCAGTTTTTTCCATTTCAAAAGAGTTGAAAGCAAGCCCTCAAAGATAATTGTACACCTGTATTTTTAGCAGCGTTAGTCACAATAGGCAAAAGTGGAAGCAACCCATGTGTCTATCAGTGGATAAGTGGATAAACAGAATGTGTTGTACATGTACAATGGCATATTATGTAGCTTTAATAAGGAAGAAAATCCTGACACATGCTACAACATAGATGACCTAGAGTACTTTATGCTAAGTGCAATAAGCCAGTCACAAAAGACAAATACTATGTGATTCTACTTTCGCTAAAGTATATAGAGTAGTCGAATTCATAGAGACAGAAAGTAGAATGGTGGTTGCCAGAGGTTGGGGGTAGGGGAGAATGGGGAGTTGTTTATTGGGTACAGAGTTTCAGTTTTGCAAGATGAAAAAATCTCTTCTGGAGATTAGCATAATTGAATATACTTAACACCACTGAATTGCACACTTAAAAATGGTTAAGGTGATAAATTTTATGTTATATACATTTTGCCACAATTATAAATAAATACAAATCCAAGGAAAAAGTCATCCCAGATGATTGTAGTGTTGCAACCAGAGTTTAGAACAATTGTGCCTGTCTATACCAATGGTTCTCAAGGTGTGTCCCTGAATTAGCAGGATCATTTTAACCTGGGAACTTCAAAGAAATTTTTCATTGAGTGTTTTATTCACCCTACTTAATAGGAAAAACCAGAATCTGGATTAATATTGGGGTAAACTCTGGTCCCCACTAAAAATAAAATTCATAGTGTAGTGATTTTTTTTTGTAAAATGAGTAAAATTAGTATAGTGTAGGAATTCAAAAGGTGTTCAATGCTGTTTTATGCTTACCTTAGGAGATACTTATCTATAAAATAAATAATTTCACTTTTAAAAAATTTGTTCAAGGCAATAGTAATGCAAATAAAATTAGAAGATAGTGATCACTGTAAATAATGTTTAAAAGTTATACAGATTGTTTTATGTGGACAAATGGACATTCCCATAGGGTACCTCTTAAAATATTTTTTCTCCTAATTTTATTGAGATACAGTGATACAGTTGATATACAGCATTGTATGTTTAAAGTGTATGACATAATGATTTGGTATATGTATGTACTGTGAAATGATTTCCTAAGCTTAGCATCCATCACCTCATATAGTTACATTACATTTTTCTTGAGATGAAAACTCATAAGATCTACTATCTTAGCAGCTTTCACATATACAATGATATTGTTACACATGGACAAGTCTTTGGAGACACTGGCCATGGTGCTGAAAATAAATTCTAAATGCTCTCTGGTGTTCCAAGTATTGCCTCTTTGGTTTCTAGATGATAAGAGATGAGAGGAGGGACAGTATTGTGGTAGCATTGGGTGGCAAAGACCACAATGAGATACTTGAAGGGTTCAGAGCACCCAGTGAATATCATTTGGAATGGAAATATCTCAGTATTTCAACAACTGGCCTGGATGTACTGCTGTATACTGATTAAGATCAGTCCTAACTATATTTTATTCACTTTTAAAAGTTCATGAGCACATGCATCTGCCAACTTTAATTAGTTTTAATACATTACATTGGAAATATAACAATGTCATGAAATGTGATGTCTGGATTTGAATTAGATCAAGGTTCTGGAAAGTTGGGGGTATTAGTACAATAATAGGGACTGAATTGTAAAATTTCAGAATAAAAATCAGAGTTGTGTGATCCAAGATAAACATGTAATCTCACAAGATAGTAATAGTTCAGTGGTTTTCACAACCTACTGTTTAAACTATTAAATTGGTCTGGAGAAATGGGTGAAAACTGCTTAAATACTTTGTGGAAGTTGCTAAATTAAAAAACTGGCTAAATGTAACATAAGAAAATAATAATTCACAATGATTACTTTCAATTACAAGTTTTGAACATCCTGGTGAATGATGTTTGAATAACTATTTTTGTGTAGTATATATGTCATATTATCTTTCCAATCATGGTTGATAATTACTATTAGTTTTACATTGACACACATAACTTACCTTCCTGTGCATTTATGAGGATAACTCTATGCTATATCTAGTAAAAAAGAGAAATATATTTTTCTTGTATCTAGTAAAATAGAAATATGGTTTTTTCCTCAGTGTGGAAAAATATTAGTTTCTTTATTTTATGGCTCTAATGAACCCTCTAGGAAGCTAGTAAAATATAACCAAAATAGAACTGAGAGTTTTTTTTCCTTTTATCTTGAATCCCTTGAGGGTAAATTACTGACAATGTACCTCAACATTTCATAATACTCTAGAATATATTTCCTACAATCAGGATCTCTTAACATAACTAGACTACAGCCATCAGAATCAGGAAATTAACAGTGATACTTGATATCATCTAATAAGCAAATCCCCCTCAAGTTTTGCCAGTTTTCCCAATAATATCCTTTATAGCAAAGTATCCAATTCATGATCACATGTTGCATTTATTTGTCATGTTCCTTTAGATTTATTCCTCCAATAATTTTGTAAAATTTGCATTTGTTTTATGTTTCCTCATGATTAGATTCATGGAATGCACTTTTGCCAGGAATATCCCAGAAATGATGCTTTGTTTTTATTGTATCTTATCAGATAGTACACAATTTGTTAATCTTAATCACTTTATTAAGGTAGTATTTGTCATGTTTCTCCATTTCAAATTACTGTTCCTTTCCTATGTATTCAATACATATTTTATTTTGATATATAAGAAACCATGTAAATATCACATTGCTCAGCAAATATTTACCTACTAAACCTAACATCTATTGATGTTTTTTTGCTGAATTAATTATTTCAAATAAGTTTCCAAATGGTGATTTTCTTTTTTTTTTTTAAGATTTTATTTATTTATTTGAGAGAGAGAGAGAATTCAAGTGGCAGGGAGGGCCAGGGGGAGAGGGAGAAGCAGGCTCCTTGCTGAGCAGGGACCCTGATTTGGGGCTCAATCCCAGGACCCTGAGATCATGACTTGAGCTGAAGGCAGACACTTAACCAACTGAGTCACCCAGGTGCCCCCCAGATGGTGATTTTCTAGATGAATTGTTCCTTCCTTATTTAGACATTGACATTCTACTATAAGTGACAGTTTCACTAGTCTCAATTAATTATCAGTGTGGACTTTGGATTTCTGTTTTCTTTAATGAGCGAAAATTAGTGACTACTGTTACTGTTATTTATTTAACTACATACTTTGCATTAAAATCAACTTTTTTGGAATGTAACATACCTATATGAAATTAAACTATTTTAAGTGTATTTTGAGCTTTGATAAATGTATATACACCCATGTAACTACCAAACGATCAATATATAGATCATTTCTTTCACATTAAGTTTATTTATTTATCTTTACACCCAACATGCGGCTCAAACTCATGACCCTGAGATCAGGAGTTGCACTCCAGGCACCCCCATTTTTTAACCTTAAAATGTTCCTTCTTGTTCCTTTGCAGTCTACCTCTCCACCCACATAACATGACCATGGGTAACTTCTTTTGTTTTCAGTCACTAAAGTACAGTTTTATATAAATGGAACTGCGCTATCTGTACCTCTTCTGTGGCTGGACTGTTTTTCTCATTACAATGATTTTGATGCATATCTGTGAAGTTGAATGTATCAGTTTGTTCCTTTTTACTGTTGTAAATTTTGCCATTTATATGCCAAAATTTGTTTATGCATTCACCAAATGATGGACATTTTGGTTATCTTTAGTTGGGAATAAAGCTGCCACGAACATTCATTTACAAGTCTTTTTGTGGACTGGATATATGCTATTCTCTTTGGGGGGCAAGTATTTATGGTTAGAGTTGCCAAGACTTGTGATTATATTTAACTTTATTTATATATATGTTTATAATAAACTGTCCAACTATTTTCCAAAGTGAATATACCATTTAATATTTCTACTTGCAACCTTTGAGAGTTCTAGATGTTTCAAATCCTCATCAATAGCTGATAATTTCAGCCTTCTTAATTTTTACTACTCTAGATTGTATGCAGTGATATCGGATTATGGTTTTAATTTGTACTTCCCTGATGGCTCAAGCATGCTTTTATGTGTTCATCGGCTATATATATATCTTCTTTTGTGATGTGTCCATTCAAATATTTTGTTCATTTTGTATCATGTTGTTCATTTTCTTCTTACTGAGTTGTAAGAATTCTTGTATTTGGAAAACAATTCCTTCATTGTGTATATATTAGTAGTATTTTCTCCTTTTTCTTCATTTGTCTTTAATTTTTTCGAAGGTGTTTTTGGAAAAGCAAAAGTTTTTTATTTGATGAAGTCTAATTCAATTTAAAAAAAAATTTTTTTTCTGTGTGTGTGTGTTCTTACTGAAAGATCCTTGCATATTCAACAACAGCCTTAGTGGGAGTCCAGGGCAGAATTCTGGAGCTTTTTCTCTATGCTGTTCTGTGCTCTGTAGGGCTCTGCCCTATAAATTCCATCTGCTTCTGCCTTCCAGAACTCTAATCTTTATCTCTTCAAGAGTTTTTCTTTTTTTTAAGTTCCTAAATCACTTGAGGTAAGTTATTGACATGGTGCCTCTACCACTTCTGAACACTCTAGTGTATTCACTGTGAGTCTTTAATGCTCTGCTAGGAGTCCAGTCCAGAAAGTGTCTCCACACAGAAAGTCTGGATGAGTTTTGGGCTCACCTAATTGATTTCCCTTCTCTCAGGGATTGCAGCTGTATGCTGAATGTTGTCCAGTGTATCAGAATAGCGGCTCTATATATTTTGTCCAGTTTGTGGTTATGGAGAGAGGGCAAGTCAGGATTCAGGTGGAAGTTCTGTAATAGACTATCAGTTCAATTTTGAAATAGATATTTAAAAAGTAAAATATAAGCTGCAACACCATTCTTTCTTAGTGATTGCATCTTATAAAATTAAATCCCTGAATGCCTGAAGCTCTAAAGTATACTCTTAAAAATCCTACCAAGCACTGCATAGCTTTAGTTAGAGCTCTATGTCAGGTCTTTCTCCAGTCAAAATATAGTCTCTCAGCATATGGTGTCCAGAATACAAGCAAATGGAACAAACATTTTAATATACCTTCAGACATCATGATATTAAATACATATCTACAAAATATGTGGGAGGGCCTCCATGACAAATAGAAGTACGTACATACTCTTAAAGGATCTAGTAAATGACTGAGTCCTTAGCCTATAATGCTGTGCAAACCTCAAGTTAATAAAAATCTGAAGATGTGTTGAGCTGTAATAATTAAGTGCAAGGAATAAAGCTCATCTTCAGAAAATGAACTTTTGCTTCTGTGAAACTTTTTTGACTTACACTTATTCCATTCCCCCCACACTTTTTAAACAAAGGTTATAAGCCACATTATTTTTGAACCATAAAAATTGTTCACTGTGAATTTCTTACCTTCTCTTTATCTAGTAGAAGTACCATATGTTACTGAACTCTGACTGTGATGATGACTTTTTTTTTATATACCATGTAATCATTATTAAAAAAATTATATAGATTGCTAAGAATTTTGAATGAGAAATTTAACTGTCACACAGAAATTGATGTCACTTCTAGATTCTCTCACTAGATTCTCTCACAAGATTGTTGGTCGAATTGTTCCTATCCAGTATTATTACAGCTAGACACACAAAAAAGTGTTTGAAGGAAGTTTAAGGTTACTTAACTTTCACTTTATATAGCAGGATAAATAAATTTAGATGGACTCCAGTTCACTGCCCTCTTTGTCCCCATTCCTTTTTTTTTTTCCTTGGCCAGCTTAATGGGGTTTATGCAAAAAAGGAGGGAGGGTGGGATATTGGCTACAAGCCAGGTTAATTCCCAGTACATAAAGTGATCTGCACATATTTTATTTCACTGAACTATTGACTGTTGTTTAGCAGTTAAAAGCTTCTTAATCATCTGATGACTTAGTTTATACAATAATAAAATATAATAATCTAAAGAAGTATCTTTGTCTAGCAATCAGAATTTTTTGAAGGTTCTTCAGAAATGGTAAGTATGAAATCCAATATGTAGTGGTTTCATGATGACATAAGAGAGTTACTTTCCATTTTCTGTACTGTATCACTAAGCTAGTGCTTCTCAAATTTTCATGTGCACGAGAATCACCTAGAAGGTGGGCTTCCTGTCAGATTTTCTGATCCAATTGGTCTGGATTAGGGCTGGGGAGTTTGCATTTCTAAGAAGTTCCTGGGTGATGATGATGGTGTTTGGAACAGCACTGCTTCAGGAAACCATATTATCAGAACGGAACTGGTTCTTTAGGCTGACTGTTTCATAAGTGGTAAATATATTTGCTAACTTAGCTAACTGCCTGCCCTTGAAAGTGAATTATAAATACTGCTTTGCTATTATGTTTAAGTGCTTTAATTTCTGTACTTGTAACAATGATATTTGTTGGGATGATGCAGTTTACATCTATTATAATTCTTTCCACAAGAGGTTCTTTATTCTAAGAAAGCCCAGGCTTTCATAATTGAATACAAGTTTTATGTCTGCTTGTTTTCCTTGTCAGACCGGGTCTGATTTATGAATTTATCCTGAATAGATGCCTGTACTGTGATACGTAAATTAGAGTGCTATAAGTCAGTAATTCAGTTCAACTGTACATTGTACCAATAACTTCTTTTTCCCCTTTTCTCTACAATACATTCTAACATTTTCATACCATGTGCCTTTCTTTCACACATAGATCATGATGTACTATTTTCCACTGCTAAATGGAATTAAATTTAAATGCAGATTATTAATTAAAGCCTTTTCATCAAAAACACAACTTTTTAAAAGATCACTTTAACACATTCAATTATTATTATATGCTAATTTAGAGTTCTTGCCATTCCCTTATTTCTTCCTTTATTGTTTTCTCCTAACTAACACACATACACATGTATGTGGGCACACACACACAGTATACACATGTGTACATACACCATTATTTAATCATTATAATAATATCAGTGTATTTATGTAGTACTTACAGTTATAAATATAATATACTGTAAAATGCCCTAAATTCACATAAAGTAGAGTGATAAGGCATGTGATTTCCTATGTATCACATACAGGAAATAAGCATGGCTTAGTTTTATGGGACATTTGATGTTTCTCTGGGTTCAACTGTTAGGCATGAAGAATATCAATCATACAATGACAGTCCCTTTCACATCCCATAAATACACAATGACATGTATTTAAACCTTTGTTTTCTAAAGGCAGTCTTAATGATCGTGATTTTATGACTTTTTTACCTTTCCAAAAATAACTATTTTAATATCCATTATTGGTAAGTGAATTTTAGAATTACTGAGATAGCAAGTTAGAGTCAACTGTCACATACTAAGTATCAGTTATAAAATGATGTTTTAGTATCAGTTATAAAATGATGTTTTTTGTTTTGGTTCATAGAAACCTAGGTTCAAGAATTTGGAAGAGGGATTCAAGTTAATTATAGAATAATAAAGAAATGAATTTTAAAAATTATAGAATGAATCATCTAATTTACAGAAGAGGAAATTGAATTTCAGAGGCTCTAAATGACATGTTCCACACATCCAATTTGGCAGAAAGCCTGAATTAGAACCCAGGTATTGTGATTTCTAGAACTATGTTCTTTTCACTACCCATTTCAGAAGGATAAATTCAAAAAAGAATTTTACTGGGCAAAATGATACGCCTCTTATATTGGAAAACAACATAGAAGATGTTCTCTTCTTTTTATCTGTAGTTCCACTCTTTAACCTTCTCATCGTTATGCTTAGA
Organism: Mirounga angustirostris; assembly: GCF_029215605.1. Classification (NCBI taxonomy): domain Eukaryota; kingdom Metazoa; phylum Chordata; class Mammalia; order Carnivora; family Phocidae; genus Mirounga; species Mirounga angustirostris. The sequence goes on from NW_026991709.1 coordinate 55,650,777, forward strand.
CAATGAATAGTTGAAAGCTTAAAAGGAGCTATTAGCGGGCGCCTGGGTGGCTCAGTTGGTTAAGCGACTGCCTTCGGCTCAGGTCATGATCCTGGAGTCCCGGGATCGAGTCCCGCATCGGGCTCCCTGCTCGGCGGGGAGTCTGCTTCTCCCTCTGACCCTCCTCCCTCTCATGCTCTCTGTCTCTCATTCTCTCTGTCTCAAATAAATAAATAAAATCTTTAAAAAAAAAAAGGAGCTATTAGCATTGCTGACTTTCAGGAGGATGGTAACAGTATGTAGCAATGGCTTATTAAGTTATCATAATATGTCCAACATGAATAATCACCAAATCATAGTAATAAATAAAGATACCTATATATTATAGTTCTCATCAGTGCAAGAAATCACATATTACATCATTTATTTTGTATTTTTAGTGTATTCATCACATTATACTAGGTACTGAACTCTCAAAAATATAATGTTCTTGCAGAATAATTCATGTATGGAATTTCTGTGTTATTTTAAAATTCAACCCATGAAATACACCAAGATACACTTTCCTAAGAGTAGACAGTGAAACCAGAAACCAGACAATCCAATCAGGCAACATGAGTAGCATGATTTGAGGCAGCATCACAAACATTTAATCAAGGTAAAATTATGTCTAGAGTCTGACAAATATCCTCTTATTAGCAACACCAGCCTACTCAGGGGGAAAATAAATTTTTAAAGGACTTCACATCTGAGGTTGAATGCTACCAGCCTCCATGGTATTTGTTTTTTCCACCTTATTTAATCATTACTGAGATCTTCTTAAATCATTATCTTCATAAGCATTTGGGATCTTAGAATATTAACATTGCAAGGAATCTTTGAGTACATATAGATCAACTTTCACTTCATAGATGAGGGAAGCCAACACCCAGAGGAAAACATGACTTTGAAAAGCTGCACAGTGATTTGTAGGAGAACTGGCAGCAGAACCTCTGCAGATGACTTCCAGACTATTATGTACCAATTACTTGGTTAAGACAAATGGAATTGCTGGTGTTCTGGGTTCCATGGTTACCCATTCTTTGTTTATTCCTCTGTGTCACTCTGACACAAGTCCTGAGCACAGGGGGCTTATATTGCTCTAGAACTTTCAATTTAATGGAAGCATTACCTTATTTATTATAGCAGCAGCTCAAAAAGAAACTTCTTTTAATAATTAAAAAACCCCATGAAAGTGATTGTTCAGTTTCGAGTGTTAAAGAAAGTTGAATAAATTGGTATCTATAAAAAGCTGCTTCCTATTGGGTTAGTACAAAGAGTGAACTTTGCAGAAGCCTATAATTAAAATCTGAATTCTCACTTAGTTTTCATATAAGGGGGCCAGGATGATGACTTTTAAAACAATGACTAAATGTCTTACCTTGTTCAGTCCAACTTCTCTTTATTCTTTCTTCCATAAAGCTGCTAACATTACATTTTCAGGTCACTAACTCAAACCTTGGGGCTTTGCCACATTGTAAAGCAAAGGTTGGGGAAGGGACTATGATCTAAATGTTAACATTTGAGTTCAAAGAAAAATAGCTAAGGCAATTTATTTCTTTAATTGAAAAAATACCAACGGGCAGAATCATACATTTTAGAAAGGCAAAGACAAATTCACATGTGATCATTTATTACCAGCATCACAACAGAAGGGAGGGCAGAAAGTAGAGGAGGAAGCTGTAGACTTGGGGTGAGAAAATCTGTATTTAAATTATCAGTCTGTCTCTGACTGATGGGGTGACTTTAGGTAAATCACTAATCCTCCCTGAACCTCAGTTTACTCATCCATAATATGGAGACAGTTATATCTGTCTTTGCCTACTCAAGTATGCACACATAAGGAGTTATTATGATTATTAAAGATGATAATAAATTTAAAAATGCGTGGAATATCATGTGACATGTTAAAATGTACTTGAAATTCAACAGGTAAGACATAGGAATAATGTAAACTCATACCTGGATATTACAGACTAAGTATTCTGATTATCTTGACCCTGTAATCTGAACATCAGTATTTTAACTCACTTGGAAAATACCTTTGAGATTATGGCCAAGCAGTAGAATACGTTTTAGTCAGATAGATGAATATAGTTCCTTCAGCAGTTGATACAGGTGCTTTATGAAGTGGGAATAGCCTAAGAAGAAAGGGTATAAAGAGACTATCTTTTGAATCATTTTCTCATTGGTTTCTACCAATTTGTAAAATAGTGTTCCAAAAGGGAAAAATGGCTCTGGGATCTAATAAAAATCAGATAAAGAGAAAAAGTATTGTGAAAGAGGCATCAAATTTTCTCTGATTTGCAGTGAGCTGTGTCAGTTCTAGGGCAGACAGTATACTCTTTGGATGAAGGAAGAAGCACTGTGGCTAGTTCTCATAGCATCCCCTGGCAGAGCTGAATCACCAGGAACGAAGTGCAGGTAATGATGTCATCCTGGGACTGGAAGTTCCTTCTCTGGGCCTATCTATAGGCTTGTGACTTCATGGCAAATGAAGAGGTGAGATGAAACCAGCTCATGCTGTTTGCTCTGACACTCATGATTAAACAATGTCAGGAGACAGCAGATGGGGAATGAATATCATGTTTCCAGAATATTCTAGTCTGTTAACAAAAATCACACTGATAGTGTGATTATGAATTTTTCAAAAACATTCAACTGGTTTTCTTCTCCGTTTTCTCTTGTGACTATAGTAAATTTCTACAAGTGTATTTTGAAAGATTGGGTCCAATGCTATAGTAAACGTTGTATTTTATGACTCCAGTGTTAAAAGGAGCCCCAGATATTTCTAGCAGAACCAGATTCAGGATCATATTTAGATGAATGTCTATCTGAACAAAACTGTCTTTCCCACTGATCCTTTTCAAATGATTGGAAGGGTTTTACCAGTGACATGGGTCAAAGTCAGAAGAGATCTTTGGAGCACATGTTGTTATTCTACTTCCCTAGAATGCTGAACCAACATTGAATATCTCCATGTTCTTATATCATTTGCAAACTGATTTTTTTCCCTCTAAGATTAAAAAGGATAATCCAAACCAGTCCTCTTAGAACCCTCTGTACCAGTGAATAGATCTGTAACATTCTGTGGAGTGATAGAGATAGTTTTTCAACTTAAGACACAAACAGTGGTTCCCAGACATTGCTCCATAGGCCAATGCCAGCTGGCAATTAGCGATCATTTGAGGAAGCTTTTAGAAAGTATAGAATCCCAGGGGCGCCTGGGTGGCTCAGTCAGTTGAATAACGGACTCCTGATTTTGTCTCAGGTCATGATCTCGGGGTCATGGGATCGAGCTCTGTGTGGAGCCCCATGTGGAGCTTGGCTTGGGGCTCCCAACTCAGCGGGGAGTCTGCTTCCTCCTTCTCCCTCTGCCCTTCCCCTGACTTGCATGCTCACTTTCTCTCTTTCTTTCTCTATAATCAACCAATCAATCTTAAAAAAAAAAAAAGTACAGAATCCCAGGCCCCACATTCACAGATTATGTTACAGTAGATGAGAATAGAGCACCAAGATCTATCTATATATATATATTATATATATATTTTTGCAAGTAGAGTGTGGTTTGGAAACTGCTGGTCTAAGGTGGCCTGTATAGCTTTGTACCCTTCAATGCACATGGGCATAAGGGATGTAAATTTATTGGTAAGATATAAGAAAATATAGGCAAGACCATATAACTGAATGATAATTACATTCAAGCATTATCAATTACAGCTGTAGAGTGTTATATGAATGAGTTCTAAGGTTTCAAACTTGAACACTTGCAAGTATTAAATTTAAATCAATATTATTGTATGTCTATTATATTTCTGCCCTTGTACCCATTTGTATTTCGGGCTTTACTTGTATCTCAATGAAAAATTCAGTACCTATATTTCAGTCTGTAGCAAGATAACAAGTATTTCCATTTATTACTTTTTCCTGAGACCTTTAATATGTAATCCTGAAGCTGTTGTTAAATTAAACTTCAATTTGGTAGGAATGGACATCAACATTTTAAGAGGCCATTCTATTTTATTCATTTATCAAGCATTTATTGAATACCTACAACGTGCCAAGCACTAGACAAATGAACAGTGACTCATGAATAATGTTCTTTTTCTACTGTAAGAGGCTACAAAATCAGCTCACCTTAATGGAAAAACAAGTTACTGCTTTAAAAGAGGACAACTTTAATAACTTGACACAGAAAAATCAATTAAAAGCCAGGGAATGAGAGAATGGGAAAGAAAACAGAATTTCAATATGGAAAAAAATATACATCACTTATTTGGAAATGTGAACAGATTAAGGGTAAACTACCTAAAATAAGCCTTTACTTAAGTTACAAAATCTAGAATTGGAATTGTAGATTAAATAAAATTCGGTGAATGGGCTTGACATTTAGTCACCTTTTGTATTAGAATGCAGGCTTCAAAGGCATTTTCATTACTTATCAATTATGTTTTGTTTCATTGGTTTCTGACTGACTAGCTAGCAGAGGATGCTTGGATGTGGATGAATAAAAAAAGAACAGATAGTCAGGGAAAGGTTAGTGAACAAGGTAAATTAGGCAGAGATCTGGAGTCATTATAGATCCAGATCCAAGGGAAAATGCTATATTATTACTTTGAGGTTTAAAATTCATATAAAAACATTTCTTTAGGGAAAAAAAAAAGCCTGGAGCAAACTACAGGCAGTTTATCAACTAAGAATGCAGGTTGATTTGATCTAATTATTTAACCTCCCAGAGACTTTTTCCCCCTCATTTATTAAATGGCAATGACACATTCCACAATTTCAAAGATCTGAAGAGGTCTAAACAGCAAGATTTTTCATCAGTTTGGCACCAAACTCATTTGGCAGCAAAACTGGACCTGAACTCATGTTCAGTCAGAAGAAATTTATGATACTACTTATCCCACTTTTCCCAATAATATTCCTAAGTGTGTTTTTGCAGCAGAAATGTTAATGTGGTTGATTATACCCAAATAACTGTGTGTGTGTGTGTGTGTGTGTGTAAAATGGGTCTTTGGGAAAAATCACAAAATCATGGAAGGGTTGTTCTTAGCACTTAGTAAGTTGATTATAAAATCTATATGAAAGCAAAAGACCAAAAATAATGAAAGCATTTCTGGAGACAAAGAAGCAGTATAACATGTTAATGGTAATAATGTTCTCTGGATCCAGACTGCCTGGCTTATAATCCCACTATGGCCCACCCACTCACTGTAACGTAAACATGTTACTTAACCTCACTATGTCATGGTTTCCTCATCTGTAGAATCAGGAATAATACCTGACACAAAATGGGTTCATATGTGTTAATATAAAAAAAAGAAGGTTGGGAAAAATTGCCCTGTGTCACACATTAATTAAGGCAGAATGATACTGCTGTGGGGAGAGAACAAAACCAACTACAGGAACTAAACTGATATCCAAGAAAAGACTCATTCTTAGATCAAACTTTGGTTTCGTTTTTGTTACATTCCTATGACTTACTTATTTTACAACTGGAAGTTTGTACCTCTTAGTCCTCTTCCCCTGTTTGGGCAACCACCAGATTGTTTCCTTTATCTATGAGTATGTTTCTATTTTGTTTAGTTCGTTTGTTTTGTTTTTAGATTGTGTATGTAAATGAAATCATATTATTTGTCTTTTTCTGCTAACTTATTTCACTCAGCATAATACCCTCTAGGTCCATTCATGTTGTCTCAAATGGCAAGATTTCATTCTTTCCTATGGCTGAGTAATAGTCCAGAGTGTGTGTGTGTGTGTGTGTCTTCTTCATCCATTCATCTTCAGGGGACACTTGGGTTGTTTCCATATCTTGGCTATTATAAATAATGCTGCAGGGCGCCTGGGTGGCTCAGTTGGTTAAGCGACTGCCTTCAGCACAGGTCATGATCCCAGGGTCCTGGGATCAAGTCCCACATCAGGCTCCCGGCTCAGTGGGGAGCCTGCTTCTCCCTCTGACCCTCTCCTCCCTCATGCTGTTTCTCTCTCGCTTGCTCTCCAATAAATAAAAAATAAAATCTTTAAAAATAATAATAATAAAATTAAAAAAATAAATAAATAATGCTGCAATGAACATAGGGATGCATAGATCTTTTTTTAATTTGTGTTTTCATTTTCTTTGGATAAATACCCAGAAATGGAATTGCTGGATCATATGGTAGTTCTATTTAGATAAAACTTTGATATATCACCGAGGTTTACTTCAGATTCCTGAAGAAGGGAAGAAATATTCGATAAATAGAGCTAAAAATGGGTCATTAATAGGGAAAAAATGAGATTGTATATATCACACAAACTATACAAAAATCAGCTTTATATGGATTAAGAACTTTATTTTTATTTTTTTTAAGATTTTATTTATTTGTCAGTGATAGAGAGAGAGCACAAGCAGGGAGAGTGGCAGGTAGGGGGAGAAGCAGACTCCCCGCTGAGCAAGGATCCCAATGTGGGACTTGATCCCAGGACCCTGGGATCATGACTTGAGCCAAAGACAGATGCTTAACTGACTGAGCCACCCAGGTATCCCTGGATTAAGAACTTTAAAAAGCAAAATCAAAAACTTTAAAGCTTTTAGAAGAAAATACAGTTGCATGCCTTGGGTCAGAGAATATTTTATAAAAGCCTTCAAAAGCACAAAACTTAAAAAATCTGAGCAATCAGATGATGTGAGAATTAAGAGTATTTGTTTCTCATGATGCACTTTAAAAAGAGTGAGGAGAGTGTGAGAAGTTATTTGAAATACTTATAGTCAGCAGAAGACTATAATCAAGTATACATAGATACTATAAAATAATAAAGAAAATAAATGGACAAAAATATTAATAGAAACATCACAAAAGATGTATATAGCCAATAAACTTCTGAAAAATCACCCAACTTTACTAGTAATTGGGAGAATGTTGATAAAGAACATGATGAGATGTCATTCTCCATCACTCACCAGTGGAATTTAAGAAATCTTATGGAACTGTCATTGGAGAGGACATGGATCCTTTACACATTGCTAGTAAGAGTGTAAAATGATACAACCACTTTGTAAATCAATTTGGGCATTGTTTTATAAAGTTGAATATTCCTGGATATATACCATCCTTAGGTATATATCCAGGGGAAATTCTTACACATATGTGCTGGAAGATGTAACAAAAATGTTCATCATGTCACTGTTAATAATGGCAAAAAACTGGAGACAACAAAAGCATCCATATGCAGTGGAATGAATATATTATGGAATTTTTATAAAATGGAATAGTATGCAGCAATAAAAATTGATCTGTAATTAAGCATCATGGATGAATCTTAGCATCATAATCTGAGGTAAATAAGGCAATAAAGCAAATCTTAGAAAATGACCTATTCTATGGTACTCTTTTTAAGAAGTTCAAAAACAAAATCAAGCCATATATTACATAGGTGTGTATGGTTGTGGGTCATGAAACTAAAAACAAGTATCAACAAATAAAATTCCATATGATGGCTAGAATTCCTTTTTCCATTTATCAATTGCCTTAACCCCTCTTCAGACCTCTTCTAGTCTTTCGCTTTAATAATGGCTTCAACTGTTACTTTTGTGCAGACGTTATCAACAGTAACATCTTGGATTTGTTGAATTTTATAGATTGAAATACACTTTTCTTTCCCCAAAAAGGCTTTATTACATACAGAAGGGAGGGGTTCAGTCTTTCTTGGCTGCTGCTTTCCTCATGGCTGCTGGGACATTAGTCAGCTCCTCTTTCTTCCTTTTGGCACAGATGTATGCCCCCCCCTTTTCTTGGTGAACCCCAGGGCCCAATTGTCCTTGGAGACCTTGGGCAGCCACATGCCACACTGCTCATATGGGGTGAAGCTGCATACCTCTTGGATCATGTCCCGCACAAACTTGGTGTGCTTGGTGAGGTGCTGGTGGGTGTGCCTCGGCCTCCTCACATTCTTAGTCACCTTGTGGCCCTTGTTGAGGCCCATGGCCATGGGGTGGCACAGAGCCATGGCGGCTGCTCCTCCATGGCTCCTGCGGTGGACTGAAATACACTTTTAATCTCCATTTTTAACAGTAAATAAAATGATGCTCAAAGAGTTTGTGACATGCCCAAGGCCATATAATTTAGAAGATCCAGAGAGTTTGATATCAAATCTTATAACTCCAGCTCCTATTCTCTCAGCATTGTCTCTTAAGGTCCGAATCATAATTCAAAAGCCCAAATGTTCAAGCAGGTACTTTATTTATTTATTTTTTACTTAAGTTCAATTAGCCAACATATAGTACAACATTAGCGTCAGATGTAGAGTTCAGTAATTCATCAGTTGCAAATAATCTCAACATTTTGGTAATGGCATATATCACTTTCCTACTCCTAAAATCAGTGCATGATCCTGCCTTGCTTCTTTCTTTAAATAAAGCCACCATTATACATGTTGGTTTTAAATCACAGATTTATCTTTAATTTTCCTTTCTACACTTTCAGCTACCAAGTCCTATGAATTCTTACCAATACCTTTTTGACTTCATCACCTACCTCACCTATGCATTCTAGTCTCCAAGAGACCTGAACACACCTGTACTCTGTACTTCCTCCTTTCTCACCCTTCCCCTCCTTCTCTCTAGAATGCCTTTCTTTCTTCCTTACTTACCTTTACATTAATCTTAAACACTTCTCATCCAGAAAGCTTCTTATCGCTACCCCAAACTTACAATTTCTCTCTGTCTCTTCTCTCTTTTTGTCTAAATTACTCTTTTCTGTATTTTTCTTAAGCCACTTACATTCTTTGCATTTCGTGTATCTATCTTACTATTCTTTCCATTACCAGATTGTTAGTGTTGTGCTGGCAGATACCATATTTCACTTGTCTTTTTAATCTTGGTATAGCAGAGTCATGGAATAGGTAATAAATGTGCAATAACTTAAATATAACTGTGAGGGAAACCTACAGGCTGAATTTGCCATAAGATAGGGAACTACAGCAAAGTTTATATTTGACGTGAGAGACAAGAAATGAGTATGTCATCTACTTCTAACCATAACAAATCGTTATTTATTGCAGTTTTTAATTAACTTATTATTTCTCCTTAAGGTTTTTTTCTAAGAAAGTTTTACTGTTTAATATAAGGGCACAGGATATTGGATAATTTGGACAGATACCCAGCAAAAATAGTTCTTGAAAAATATGTCTTTCAACTTGCAGGACCAAGTACAAAGCCTGGGGTTTAAATGCATCTGAATCCTGAATTATCTTTTCAAAGAAGCTGTTCATCTACTTTAGAAAAGTTCAGGCTATTGCTTCCTCACTAATACAGGTAATATATGCAAGTAATGGAAAGACAATCTTCCCCCAGTGAGATGGAATAAGGAACCCTGTACTCATCTCTGAACCCAGTGCCATTAGCAAGCTGATACTGAGAAAGTGTGGCTTTACTTAACATACATATTTTACGTTGAGTTCTGGGCAAACAGAAATTTTCACCATAATACTTAACTATTTGAATAAGAAATACAGCGTGATTTCATGCATTCACATGAAAATCATATACATATATCAAAATAGAGTGATCCTCTATTTATCATGATTATGAAAGTTAATGATTTTCCCTGATCTCTTCCAAAAATTACAGATACCAAATCCTGAACAGCCTCCATTTTGAGAGTTTAAAGAATGGAAAGTAAATTAATAAGACTAACGAGAGATTTTGACTTTTGAATTCTCTAATGCAAATTTATTTCTCCCCTTTATTTCTTATAAATGATTTTCTTCATCCATTACATTGCTTTTTTATCTTTACTTAGCCTGAATAAACTAACAAAAAATTTTTTTTTAATTATCTTTCTTCTACCAAGCCCCAAATTTAAACATTATGAATCTGGTGAATCCAAAAACTCATGAGTTTAGATACCATGATTGTACCTATTGTAAGTACACTTGCTTTCTTGGAGAAGAAATGTGTCTATAGCTTATGGTTAATATGAAGACAGTCTTTGTCTTTGGAGTCAGATTGTCTTCAGTCACATATCAACTCTGATACTTACATACTATGCAACTCTGGGCAATTTACCTTACCTTTCCAAATTCAATCCCTCATTTGTAAAATTGCCATCATAATGATAATCATCTCAGTATGGTTTTCTGAGATTTAATTGAGATAATATAAAATCCTCAGCTTTGTTACGTTACATAGTAAGTATTTAAAAAAATTACCTACTAAAACTATTAATAAGCAGGCAGTTCACTTTTGTAGTAAAGCCGGGATGGATGTAGTTTGTAAACTGTTTACATAATCAGATCATCCTACCACTTCTGGATAACACACATGCAGCATAGGTAAAGATCGTCCATAAGACTTTTTGCTGTAATCATTTGTGTCTATGGATCCTGGAAGTTTGTGATGCCACAGAGAGTAGGCATTAGTCTACACGTTTCAGTGAAGAATTCTATAAAAGCTACTCCCTTCATCCCTGTTATAACCTTTTCTCCCCTTAATATTCCAGCAGTGACAGTCAAAGGTTTCAGCTAAAATAAAATATTCTTTTTTTTTTTTAAAGATTTTATTTATTTATTTGTCAGAGAGAGAGCACAAGCAGGGGGAGCGGCAGGCAGAGGGGGAAGCCAACTCCCCTCTGAGCAAGGAGCTTGATATGGGACTCGATCCCAGGACTCCTGGATCAGGACCTGAGCTGAAGGCAGATGGTTAACTGATTGAGCCACCCAGGCATCCCCAAAACATTCCTTTTTTTTTATGTTCTTGTAGTGTCTTCTGTAGAGCTCTGTTATACTTTTTACACTCTAATTGTTTTGTAATGTCTCTTTTAATAAGACTGGAAAGAATAAGAGAGAGAAGGAAGAATGGGAGGGAGGAAGGAAAGAATAGCAAGAACAGATTCAGAAACACTTTATATTTTCCTGTAATTTTTTGCAGATGTTTAGAATTATCCTTCCACTGAAAAATAGAATATTTATTTTCTTAAATTTAGATAGGTGTTTGGAACTTTTTGGATTTGTACTAAGACTTTCCCTAATTTTTTTAAGGCATTATTTATATTGCAAGCATTGGTAATGCCTATAATTAATTATATGCATTATTCTTAACTTTTGAAAACTATTGTATGCTCAATTCTTGCTAGTTATTGACAATTCTTGCCTAGTGGAATACTAACAATATCTGTATTCTGTCCAAATGATAAGGCATTTCGTGAGATGTATTATAATAGTAAATAATAATAATTTCATATATACTAAATTAAGTGATACAAAGCCAAGTTGACAATGACCAAGAAGTTGACGGCCAATATTTAGAAGAAACCTATAAATATAATAGGCTACTGAAAGAGAAAAAATAATACATAGTCATGCAGTGGTTTAGGTGAACTTGGCTAAGTTTGTTTTATGGCATGACTCCTAAGATCTCTGCATATGTTTTCTTAAAAGATGGCTTTCTTGAAAAACCTTTGCATTTTTCTGTTAAAAAAATGCCAATAGTCTGTTAAGCCTAGGTGCAATTGAATAATAAAGTAGTATCTCCGTCCCAAGGAGACAATAATACTAAAGATGTTTTTCTTTTTTTTTTTTTTTAAGGTTTATTTATTTATTTTAGAGAGAGAAACAGAGAGAGAGCATGAGCAGGAGGGGCAGAGGTAGAGGGAGAGAGATTCTCATGTAGACTCCCCGCTGAGCAGGAAGCCTGATTGCAGGGCTCCATCTCATGACCTTGAAATTATGACCTGAGCCAAAACCCAGACTCGGGCGCTTAACCGAATGCGCCACCCAGGCACTGTTTTTCTTTAAATGTCAATTTCTCTTATAGAGAAGATTAACAATACCAAAAAAAAAAAATTAAAGCAAAACAGAACAAAATAATAGAAGATATTTTTAAAAACTTTTAATTTGCCTTATTGTTCTAAGATTTTTTTTAAAAGATTTTATTTATTTGACAGAGAGAAAGTGAGAGACAGAGCATGAGTGGAGGGGGCGGGGCAAAGGAGAGGGAGAAGTAGACTCCCTGCTGAGCTGGGAGCCCTTCAGGATTCAGTCCCAGGACCCTGGGATCATGACCTGAGCCAAGGCAGATGCTTAACCGACTGAGCCACCCAGACCCCCCAAATTTACCTTATTTTAACAATGGAGTAAATGAGACTGAACATCATTTCTGTGCTGTTCTTCCACCAAAATATCATAACCTGATTTTAATTATGACAAAACATCAGACAGACCTAAATTGAGGAACATTGTACAAAATCAATAATAAGTACTCTTTCAAAATGTCAAGTTCATGAAAGGAAAGGGGAGAGAAAGCAAAGTCACACATTGGAGAAGAGCAAAGAGAAATAACAAATACAACATAGGACCTAAGATATGATCCTTGACCAAGAAGACATGGAAAAACATAATGGTGGGAAAAAGGCATGGTAAAAAGAAACTGGTGGAATTTGAATAAAATCTGCAATGTAGTTAATAGTGTAGTACCAATGTTAATATCCTGGTTTTATATTTGTATAATGGTTATGTATGGTGCTAACATTAAGGAAAGCTGAGTGAGTTTATACAGGAATTCTCTGTACTATTTTGCAACTTTTCTCTAAGTCTAAATTTAATTTAAAATACAAAGTTTAAGAAAATTTGTTAACTTTTCCCAGCTCCATAATTTGAATAGTAGAAAGTTTTGATTGGAACCAAAGTCCCTAGTTTTCCTTTCCCCACAGCACACTACATCCCCATCAAAGTGGATATTCTCCAGTTTAGTTAACAAAGCAAGTAAGTTTTTATATTTTATTTTATATTATCCTGAAATATTTGCAACTTGCTTCAATAAATGTTCTAATCTTAGTATTTTAATATTAATGGACTATAAGCAGAAAAGAATCTCTAAACAAGTAATGAATTAAATTACATCAACCGATCGAATTGTTCTTTAGAAATACTACCAGTCAAGGGCGCCTGGGTGGCTCAGTTGGTTAAGCGACTGCCTTCGGCTCAGGTCATGATCCTGGAGTCCCGGAATCGAGTCCCGCATCGGGCTCCCTGCTCAGGGGGGGCTCTGCTTCTCCCTCTGACCCTCCCCCCTCTCATGCTCTATCTCAGTCTCTCTCTCAAATAAATAAATAAAATCTTAAAAAAAAAAAAGAAATACTACCAGTCAAATCATCTAATCAGCAAGAGAATTCATATATAAATTTGGATTAGATATTTCCAGTATGAATGAGTTATTGACCATGTTCTCTCAAGGCAACAAGGCATGTTTGATGTTAAAAATACCGTTTAAAAAAATCCCTAATATGCAACAACCAGAGGAGAGAAATTGTGGGAAAGTGTCAAATTTGACTGAACCTGTATATAAATCCATGGATTAAGATGAAAGTAGACATGGAACGAGGTTTTCTCAAAGAAAAGTCTAACTGAGACATAGCCTGAGGCTTAGAAACTTCTACATTGAGTATCTACTGACATTTAAAAAATAAAAAACCTTCCTGAGTAAGAGGGAGGTAAATTAACAACAACAGCAACAAAAACTATTAAGGCATGAATTTGGGCTCAAGTCAGTTCACAAATAATCTAGGCAGTAAATATTTTTGAAACTTGTTACAAGCCAGGCATTCTGTTTTGCCTCAACATTGATACCAATTTGCCTCTACAACTTTGGGCAATTAATTATCTTAGTCCCCGAATGCCTAAAAGTCACCTTTAAATTTTGTTATTATTATTATTAATATTTTACATTATGAGAGTTTTTAATAAATGGTTAGTGTGTGGAAACTTTTTAAGTTCTTGGAAGCAAGGCATAAGTATTTTCTTAGTCACCATTCTGCATAGAAAGAAGCTTTTTGGTTAGCTGGGAAAAGCAAAAAATATATGTATATATTATATATGATATAAGCACAGTGGTTGAGCTTTGAGAAATAAGAGTCTGCCAGGTAAAAAAGAAATCTGGAAATACTCTTCAGGATACCAAATTGGAAGAATAGAATTCTCTCACATATTTCCTCTTATCAAATAATAAAATGATACAATAAATGGAAAGTGAGGGTATGAATTCTTTGCTCAGAATTCCTGTCTTTGGTCTCAGAGATCCTTTGTAAGTAAAATGGCCAAGCTGAAAATACTCGTAAACACTCTGAATACCTTTAAACTGTGATAGTCCTTGTAAACTCATAGGCAACATCTGTGTGTGCTTTTGTCCCCAATAACATTATTAAAACAGTAAGTGGAAAAATTGCAAGACCACAAGAATGGTCCTAGAGGACATAGAAAACATGGCCTTTAATAGAAGAGGATTTTTTACAAACAGGCTGATTACACTCAGGATCTCTTGGGTTGTCATGTTTTTCTCTCTAGGGAGGAGTCTGGTCTTCTCAGAGTGAGGCAGAAACAAAATGGAAATCTCTTGTCAAATCATATTTAAACCATGTTAACTTTCCAGAACAGTGCTTGAGCCAGAGCATAAGTTTACCAAAGGCTTCTGAAATGGAATGAATAGATCCCCAAATCCAAGGAATATACATCTTTATATATTTCAGTTGAACAGTTGTTAGTTCTGGCAGAGAATTTCACCCCCTGTAATTTCATGAAAACATAATACCCTGGGTTCTCTTGTATTAAAATGTTAGCCAGCTTAACTAGTAGTCTTTTTTTCTCTAATTATTTCAGTAAGTTACCTCTTTCTATGATGTCACAGGAGATTTGTCATTAAACAAGGATCTCTAAACAAAATCCTTTTGTGGGGGAAGAAATTCAACAAACAAACAAAGCAGCCATTCAGTGAGAACTGGATGCAACTCAGGTTGTTTGACATGTTTGTGGGCCTTCTCTGTCTCTTGTGCCAATCCAAATTTCTGTATCAAAATTGAAATCCATGTAGGAGATCTACAGGGAAATCACTCAAATAAGTCACAAGGTGAATTTTTAGAAGCATGCATTTTCTGGATGTAAACTTACTTATAACCACTTTTCTTGTATTGGAAAGGAGCTCTCTCCTATAAGAGCAGATCCACCCGTTGTTTCTTTTTGTCTTCTTTCTTAACATATTTTGAGTAATATTTAGCAATTTCTTTACCTAAATTAGCAAAAAATATTAATAATAACTGAAAATGAACTTCTTAGTTTTCACATCAATAGCCAGTAACCCAAATATCAAACCACTGTATGGTCCTGGACCAGCGGCACTGATACAGTCTTTGAGTTTGTAAGAAATTCAGTCTCAGGCCGCACTCCAGCTCTGCTGATTCTGCATTTTAATAAGATCCTGAAGTAAACTCTTGTACATTAAAGTTTAGAAGCATTACCTTATTTTATTAGATTGGCAGATGTCTGCTTTTCACTTCACAGTTGGTAATTATAATCATCCTCCAATTCTGACAAATTGGAAGCTGAGTTATTATGTATATTATATATGTATATGTACAACTGTGTTCCTAAGGTTTATAATTTAGAAACGTACCAGGGATACCTATGTAAAAATTAAGGCTCCCATTGAATGTGTACAAATCATACTTTAATTTTTTTTGAAGATTTTATTTATTCACTTGAGAGAGAGAGAGAGAGCATGTGCAAGTCAGGGGAGAGGCAAAGGGAGAGAATCCCAAGCAGACTCTGTGCTGAGCCAGGAGCCTGTCGCAGGGCTCGATCTCATGACTCTCAGATCATGACCTGAGCTGAAATCAAGAGTGGGACACTTAACCGACTAAGCCACCCAGGCACTCCAATCATACTTTAAATTTTTTACATATATAAGTATGTAAAAATTATCAGGGATTTCCTGTTGTCAGAAATAAGCCCTTTTTTAAATTAAAATTTTTATTTTAATTCCAGTGTAGTTAACATACAGTGTTATATTAATTTCAGATGTACAATACAGTGATTCAACAATTCTATACATCATTACTCAGTGCTCATCATGGTAAGTGTACTCTTAATCCCCTTCACCTATTTCACCCATCCCCTCTGATATGCTTTAGATTAAACAAGTACCCTCAGTTAAAGTTAAGAAACAAGACCTTTTTTTTTTTTTTAAGAAATAAGCCTTTTCATTGAAGGATTTTATAGTGTATTCTCTAGAGATTGTAACATAGGTGAAACCAACATCCTTTACTTTATGCCAGACACTATAATTAGCTAAAAATTGAGCAAAAGAAAAAGCAAATCTCTGCATTTCTTCAGGGCAGGACATGTCTCATGATATCAGCTAAATACTAGGGATATGACAATAAATAATATGTAGTGGATTCTAAATAAATATTTGTTGAATAAATGATTATGCTCAAGTGTAACTCTTACTTGCTTAGATCACAAGGTGAGGAAATGCCTTTCCCTCTAAGTCCCCTTCTGGTGGAATCATCTTGAACTCCTGGGCCTGGGTCCTTCCTCCATAAGATCCTTGATTGCCAGTATCTTTCACCTCTTCCATCATGTATAACACTCTAAATTAATGAGGTGGTATTTCAATATGCAATTGTGACTGACTTTACTACTACTATTTGAAAGTAAACAAGACATCGCTACTGGGATTTGACATGGTATCATCTCTGTTTACATTGACCCAGGTATTGTTCCCACTGAGGAGACAGAGGGCTTTCTCTTTAATAGATTTATTCACATTTTTTTTTGTCTCCTAAATGAACAGCAACATTTCAGCCTTATAGCCTTCTCTTAAATAATTTGATAACTTGAGACATCTAGCAAAAACATCCAGTCAATAAATATGTATATAATACTCATAATAATAAAAGTTGTTTTTAGATCACTCTTGGGGAATATTGGACATGAACAAGAACAAACATGATACTGACAGATGGTGATAACAATTAGAAGGAAATATATAAACAAAGAGATGTGATGGAAATAAACTGGATGTGGGAGGCTATTTTAGGTCAGGATGGTGACTGAAGATCCCTTTAGGAGCAGTGATGTTTGAGGCATGTAGATGTAGAAACCAAAAAATTGAATGTAGGGGAAGAGTGAGGGAAAGAAAGGAATCAAGAATGGTATATAGTTTTTTAGCTTGAGCAACTATATGGTCTTTTATGATTTACTGAGACAGTGGGTTCACAATAAAAATGAATGAGTGAATGAATAAATGAATGAATTTGTTAATGAAAAAGTTAATGAACGTATGAAAGTTTTCCTGTATCTGGTTATGAGGATATTTGAGTGAATACTCTCACATCACAGTGTCCCATTCAATGCTATTCCTCATAAATTCTACCAGGATGGAGTCAAAGCACCTTGATTCTTTCCTTCTTCAGTATGAGTTCCTCCCACCACCACCCCAGTCTGGGGCATTCTCTGAGAGGTTGGTAGTGACCTTATCCTCTCTATTTATTACTTCCCATAACCTTGCATTCATTCTAATGGGCACAACTAGTTCTGACAATCCTGAAGGTAGGTATGTGGAGACATTTTTTAGGATACTTATTTCACAGGATAGTACTTGAAAAGTTGGTTTAAAATGTGAGAAATGTCTCACAAATTTAATAACACAGTAACACATTTTTGGTTCTATGAGTACATATGGAGCCACGATGCTGTCCATCCCCACCATCTCTCCTGCTGAGTTCTTCATATGGACTGACATGTATTGATTTCAGATGTAAGGAGTAGCTGTGTGCTCATGTCCTGGGATTCATGAATAGAATACAAGAGCTTAGTCCTTACTTGCAGAGAACGGTAGGATATGTCATGGAAAAGTGGTATGATATTATGTGAATTATGGTTTTTCAAGACACCAGATGAAAGAACCAAATTCAGGGTCACAGTGCTTTTCTCTAAGTACAGTTGTATTTGAATGCCTTTGATTCTTGTGATCCTTAGCATCACTGTTGCATCAATTTTTGCATATTTGATATTAAGGATTGTTTTCTCAATTATGCTGATGATTCTTAAAGTTGAGCCCATATAGGTAACCATATGCTGTATCATTAATTGATGATAATTTTTTGCATAAGATGATTTAATTGCTCTTTGATTAGGAAACATAAAAATCAGCTGTGGAGTTGTCAGAGCTTGGAATCAATGACTTAATTTAAAAAACCAAAATATACTACCCAATACTTAAAGTACATAGCACACATGTGGCATTACTCTTAAAATTTGGTTGATTGCTTTATCCTTGAGCTTTCCTGAAGGGTTTCATCTGCCTTGAAAATAACAAAATCATAAGGTCCTGGCTGGTTTTACCTCTGAAGGAAGAGAAACTATTTATGTCTTTCTCACACAAAACGGGCTTAGATTCATTGTTGAGTTGTTTTTGGTCTATGGATCTTAAAGGAAAATATATTTATGTTCCTGCACCCTGTTTCTAATTAAAGATTTATCATGGCTAAGAACTGTATTTCCCCACTTTATGATTTAAAACTGCAATTGTCATAGATTATTACTTAAATAAATTATCATTAGTAATTTTTATTCTAAATGATAGATACGAGATATATCTTATTAGAAGCACATTTACTTAAGGGACTGAGGTATCTTCTAGAAGAAAATACACCATTTTTTTTAAAGTTTAAGAATACAAAAAACATTGAAGTTCAAATAAAGATTTAAAGAAATCTTACACCACAATGAGTGGAGTCATAAAAGAAGGGAGAGCCAAGTGAACAAATATGACCCCTACAAATTCTTAGTTTCTAGTATAGTGATGGTCACTTAGGTTTGTTGCCAGACCCAGACCTCTTCGGGCTTATGTTTTAGCCTTATGTGCTAAAAGAAGTTTCACTAAAAAAACTCTATGACAGTGTTAGGGCATGAACAGCACTCTTTGTATATCCATATGGAAAAGTAAAATAATAAAATGGAGAAAAGCATTTCCTTATCATAAGACAGAATAAGCCTGGTCACTATCACGTGGAGGGTTTCAAAGAGCACATCACTTTCTGACACCTAGAGCCTCCAAGCATCAACTGCCTAGTTAGTAGTAGCCATGTCTAAAAGAGGAAGTCCTAGTGGCACTCCAGTAAGGCAGAGGGATCCTGTTGGGAACAGAAATACCCGAACAAGTGGTTTGTGACTAAATTCTTCCTAGTGATAGTGGTAAGACAATGGCAAAGTGAGGTAAACAAATTTTGATAAGTGACCTGGGTTTGAATTCTGTTCTATCCACTTAATAAATGGGTAACTTGGATAAATTATAATTTTGAGTAAGTTTTTTAATCCTTGTATATACACAAACACATATAATATATATATAGTTGTATACTGCATAGTTTATATGTTTGCCATGTAAATTAAATTGCACAGTAGACAGGAAGCATCTAGCATGGCACCTTCCTGATTGAATGAGTTCAAAATATTAGTTCTCTTTCTCTCCTTTCCCTCTTCTCTGTATTGACTAAGAACCAAAGAGAAGAGCCATAAGGTGAATGGTAGGTAGAAAAGGGAATCTAAATGAAAAAAGTGAACAAGAGAACATGAGCTACATGAAAAAATGAGAAGAGAGATGATTGAGAGACAGGGATGAGTTATTGAACACATATATTGCCTCATCTAATGATATTGGAAACAGAGTTGAGAAGGGAATAGGTGATTGATGGTAGAAAAAAATAAAACAGGAAAAATTTGCTAAATATACAAGGATTATAAAAAGAACTGTTACGAGAAATCATGGTGTATTGAAAAACAAGAGCCTATTAGTTTGCTAAGAACATGCAACACTGCATAGGATACTGTCAAGAGAGTTGTATTAAGTCATTTGAAAATAACATTTTTCTTCTCTCTTTTGATTAAATCCTCTTGAAGCTTGGAGTGTAACAGGCATAGCATATCTCCCAAAGTTAGACACTGCACCAGAGAGTCTGAAAGAAGAACAAAAAGCAAATAAAAAAAGAGTCTCAAAAAAACAAAAAAGAGAGAAAGAAAATGGATGTGTATCACACCAGATAACTCACTGGTGATTGAAGCCAGTCCAGTATTTTTAAAAACAGGTATATAAAAAGGGATTGAAATTATAGGTTATGTGTTACAAACAGGATTTATACTGAAAGGTTCTAACCATGTTCTAGAACCCATTTGGAAAAAACAACACACACCCAATAAATAATTTCTGGTGGTTCCTAGGGTGATATATTGATGTGGTACATCTAAATAATGATGAATTTATCGAGATGGTAGATTGGCATCTAAATGGAATTATTAAAATTCTTCAAATTATAGTTAGGTTCATGCAGATCATTTATTGCTCTTTGATCATGGCTTAGGCAAAAGAGTCTGGGAGTAGATATTTAAGACAATTTTTGAAAGGTCACTGATGATTCATAGGTGTTTTATGTAAATGCAAAAGTGTTTTTCTCCTTTTGATTCAACTCACTGTAGTGTAAAATTTCTTTAAATCTTTATTTGAACTTCAATGTTTTTTATATTACTTATTTGAACTTTAAAAAAATATCAGTAGACTAAAATTAAAGATAAGTAATGGGCCAGTATAAGTCAAGTCGTACCTTCTTTGTTATTAATAACTATAGATTGAATGCTTAGTTCTATGTCATACTCAGTCATCCACATCTGTATGCAATGATTAATCTAAAAAACTGTCTAAAAATGATTAGTGATAGAATTAGAGTGTTTCCCTTGCTTCTATTATTAGGCCAATCATTTAAGAATATGCAAATGTATGGAGGTAATGGAGGGGAATTTAACAGATACATTTCACTTCTTTATAGCTGTCAGTGGTGAGGACGCATATTATTTCACTCCTTAGACAAAATTGTTAGCAGAACATGAACATAATAGCGGCTGGCAGTAAGGACCTTGTGCCAGAGACAATATCCTTCCCCCAAAAAAGCTTAAAGAAAATTTAAAAAAAAAATGTATAGGAGATCATCTTTTAGTTTTGCCCTTAGCAAACCAGCAAATGGGTTTTGTAAACCCAGAAAAGATATTTATTTTTCTTAAATTAAGGACAAAGAGTCCACCATTATTTCAAACTCTCCAGTAACATGGAAGATTTACATAAACAAGGGAAGATTCATTTGAGTTATTTCATAAGAAATAGTGGCTACATTTGCTTCTGAAATGTATTTTGAATATAAATAAATTCGGTAAATTCTGCTTGTATCCTCACTTCCCGAACAAGACTAAAACTGGATAATTTTCAGTGGTGGCTACAGTTACCTCTTGGGTCAGAGGAATGAAATTCTACACCGTTGATAGTGGGAATAAATAAAACAGCACAGCGTCTATCTCAGGTTATAAGGTTTTTTTGGTACTTCTGCCAACTTGACTAACACTGAAAAGAGGGCTTTTTTGAAGGGACACCTCCTGTTGAGCAACAGTGCCTCCCCTAATGTTATTTTTCTGTCTTCTTTGTTCTGTTCACCTTAAGCAGCTATTGCCAGGAACCCCAGTGTTCACCCCCTGTGGGAAGTTGCTACTGCTGAAAAGAATGCAGAGTCAGAGATTTAAGAGGGTTTCCTGGTGCCTCTGGCTGAATCCCAGTTTGGCTCTACCTTCTCTGGTGCTGCAGTTCTCAATGAGGGTATTTACTACCAAAAGACCTAATGCATTCAAGTCACTGAGAACTATGTGAAAGGCATTTAAAACTAAAGTGGATGAGGAAAAAAACACAACAGATATAGCAATAAAAGCAATGCCAAACCGTGGTGGGAACAAAAGCCTTATGCATGAGGTCCTATAGTCCTCTTCCTTTCAGGGATGTCTTTGCTTTCAATGTTGCTGGGAAAAATCAAGCCACTGAAATGCCCACCAATACATTTCTCCTACCTGCATTCCTACCTACACATTCTGGCTTCCTTTGTGTTATCAACTCTTGCTCTTTAAGGGTAAATTCTTCACTTAGGTACTAGATCCTGCCCCTCTCTCTTACTCAGGGATGTTGCTCAAGCAATTTTCCTCTGTCTCTTCTGTAGCAGCAATTTTTTATCTTGCCTGGGTTAAGCCCATCAAACATTCAAATATGCTAATATTTGTATCTTAAAAATATTCTTTTGATTTCAAACCCATTGTAGCTATCACGTCTTTGGTGCAAAAAGGTGGTTTTATTGAAGCACAGGGACAGGACCCGTGGGCAGAAAGAGCTGCACTGGGATTATGAGGAATGACCAGTTATATACTTTCAAGTTGGGAGGGGATTAGGGATAGTGTAAATCTAAGGAATTTTGGAAGAAAGGTTTCCAGGACCTTTTGGGGGCTAGCCATTGTTAGGAAAAGGTCATTTATTCCTGTCTAATAAAACCTTAGTCATGAGACCCTTTAGATGTATATCGGTGGGTCATATGCTTGGGGGATGACTGCCAACATATATCTTAGTGGGTAGAGATAAAGGAATTTCCAAAGGAATTTTTTACATCTTAAAAGTAGACATACTTTATGGGGATCAGGCTAAGATTGCCTTTTGCCCTTAGCAGAGTATTAACATGGAGGCAGCTGAGTCACTTTACAAAGGTGGGGAGTACTCAAGTACTATCTGAAGTACTTAGAGTAGTATGTGGCACAGCATGTAATAGGTTCTAAAAGTGTATTTGTTGAATAAATGAATATATTTTCATTGGACTGAGTGAAAGATACACAACTTTTTTTTTTTTTTTTTTAGAAGGAGACTTACCAGATTTCTTCTAGG
Organism: Mirounga angustirostris; assembly: GCF_029215605.1. Classification (NCBI taxonomy): domain Eukaryota; kingdom Metazoa; phylum Chordata; class Mammalia; order Carnivora; family Phocidae; genus Mirounga; species Mirounga angustirostris. The sequence goes on from NW_026991709.1 coordinate 55,673,344, forward strand.
TCTCCTTTTAAGTCCACCACATAACTCAGAGGGCCAAAAACATTTTAGGCCTTGATAGATCACTTAACCATTCAATCTATTTTCAGGCAGTTTAAAAAATTGACCGTGATATTTTCAAGTTCAAGTATAGTGGTGGAATCTGAATTTTGGAGTCATACTACCAACATTTGATTTCAGCTCATCAACTTGTGGGATCTTGGCAAGTCATTCAGTACCTCTACATTCAGCATCCTCTTCTGATTAATGGGGATAATAAATAATAAACCATTTACATTCTTTATAACATTTAATTTACCAAACAATTCTATGATATAAAGTTTGTATCCAATATCTAGTACATAAGAGTAAGTTATAAATATTAGTATTGTATTACTGCTTTTGACATTGGTTGGTGTGTGTGTGTGTGTGTGTGTGTGTGTGTTTCCTTCTCTTTGGCTCACTGTTGCCTTAATCCCTACTTGCTAAAAGTGATTAGTAGTTAGAAGGGAGGGAGTCTGGGGGTAGAAGGAGTAGTAGACATGAAGAAGGGCCAGGGCTTATGATAGGCCATCAGACTACAAAGTTCCAGTCATTCTTTGATTGTTTAATAAGCACAAGTATAGATGTACTAATGGTCAACTGCAATTTAGACAGCTAGAATTTGTTCCTAAGTGAACATGAATGACAAAATTGTTTTTGTCCTGTGACTCTTTACCTATAGAATGCATGACTTTAGACCCTTCAAAACTCCATCAAGATGCAGTTGATTTTTAAAGATAATCGCACCTGATTTTTAATATTGATTCCAAGTCAGTATGACAAACAGTACAAATTAGAAAAGGCTATTTAGAAATGACCAGAGTATTATGGCATGCATCACACTTCTAACACTTACATAGTTATAGCATTATTATTTGAATCTTATTTATAGAAAATGATGTTATTCTCTATGTCCATTCATTCCCAGTGGTGAAGACAGTGGAATTTTTTTTTTTTAAGATTTTATTTATTTGAGAGAGAACGAACAGTGGAGAGGGTCAGAGGGAGAGGGAGAAGCAGACTCCCCACTGAGCACAGAGCCTGATTTATGGGGCTCGATCCCAGGACCCCAAGATCATGACCTGAGCCAAAGGCAGACGCTTAACTGACTGAGCTCCCCAGGCACCCCAACAGTGGAAAATTTTGCATTCTTGTCCCCAAACAGAAATTCACAATTGCACTGTAAGGAATGTAATAATCATGACCATATTCATGATCATATTGAAATACAACATCACTTGATTTTAAAAATGAAGCTACTTAGAATCTATATTAAATAGCTCCCTTTGACATCAAATTTTACTAATTAGGACCCAGCCCTGAACTAACATCAAAGAGTGTGATTATCCTGAAATATCCCTGATATTCATACTTAAAAATGCCAATCCTGTCTTCAATTCCAAAGGCACAATAGAGATCTCTGAACACTCTGTTACTAAAAATCTGATGAACATGTATAATCTGCTTCTATGCTTTGTCATGAATCCTTTCCACTATGTTGGAATCTCTGCTTCTGACACAAAAATTGTCAACCCATATAAATAGGCTTAGTTTAGCATATATATAGAAATCTCTGATTCCTGATATATATGTGCTGTCTGCTAACCTAATTCTTGCAATAGAACACGTCTTGCTCTGTAATTTTATTATCTGCTTCTGCATTCCCTGCTTTGTCATTTTTAAAATATACAAAAGATCTTGAACATCCCCGTATCTAAGTCAATAGGGCACATTTAAGTTATGCTTATAATTAGGAATTTCTGTTCCTCTGTAAATGAGAAAGAAATTATGAATGTTTCTAACCTTTCAAAGTCAAATGTGTGTATGTTGTTTCTGAAGATCACTATCATTCCCCAAGCCTGTGCTCTTCTCATTCAAAGAGATTACTTTCCAGTTGCACAGATGCGTCCAAATGCTTTTCACTTGACAGTAAATTGCTCATTCATCTGAGTGCTTTATTATGTCAATGTCCTATAATTATTCTTTAATTAAATAATGACACAGGTAGTCTACTAGTGAAGATATTAAGGAGACTTAACATACAAATGAATTATGGGATGATGATACCTGAAGCACCATCTGTAATAGAGAGTGCATAAGGAAATAAGATGTTACAAAAGAGTAAAGTTTTTTGTTTTTTAAATTCTGTTCTTTTCTAAGATAAATGAATACAAGCTAAGACCTGGGAAAGTTAATTGAATGTCTTTCAGTCCAAGGTTGCCAATTCAACCTGAGAAACCTCTTCAGAATATCAAAATAACAGTACTTTTAGATTCTGTTGTTTTTGATGACTAGGTAAGCTAGTAATGTTTGAATTTTTTACTGTGTTTGCATGGTGTGATTCACTAAAGTTAAAAGAGGGCTCTCTTTCACTGGATATCTAACTTCTCTTTGGTCTTCTGTTTGTTGGGTTTTCAATATTAATTGATAATTAAAAATAAACATTTGTGGTGCTAATTGTCCAAGGTACTTACCTATCAGCTTTTTTAGGTTTCAGAAATGTGGTAGCCAGGGAGAAAGACAACAGTTCTCCTTTGAAATATGTTGAATACTATGTCTACTGTCAACATTTTGTTAAAAGGAAAGAAACTCGGAGTATATTCTCTGTTTCTCCAGCAATACTAAAGCCTCTGGCAGAGGTTCTTCTCTTGTTGGCTCCAAGGCGGTATAATGGCTTCTCTGAAACTCACAGGCCTGTGAGACTGTTTCTCCATGAAGCTTATATGACTTTGCCATTGCTGGCCTTGGGTCTAAGAACCCTGCTGTGAAGTCTCTTTATCTGGTCTACTCTGGGTTCCTCCATGAGTATCTTTGGAACCAAGCAAGTGCAGGATGTCTTAGTCTCTAAGATGTCTAAGACCCAGTGTGGCTCTTTATTCTGTTGTACTTTTTAATCACTAAAAAAAAAAAAAAAAAAAAAAAATGAGAACTTACCCCTGCCCATTGAGTTGCAGACTTTTCAACTGAAGGTTTTCAGAAAAGTTGTCCTTCTTCTATGAAAGTGTCAAAGCCAAGAGCTTTTCCTCTAGGCCTATCTGATTAAACCCCAGCACTGGGACAGAAGGGGGTTCCATCATGACAAGCCTGATATGCATGTTTTCTGAATGTGAAGAAAAGACACACTACTGTGTGTTCACAGGAAGGGTGGTAACAGTAATATGAATGAAAATGTATTGATTGCATAATAAGCACCATGCCCCTACTATTTGCTTTAAATATATTGTTTCTACATTAATGATATTTCTGTGAGGTAATTATTATTATCTCTATGTGACAGCCAATAAAGTTCAAGCTCACTGGGTTTAATCACTTGACCAAGGTCACACAGTAACTTTCAAAGGATGGCGCTGAATCCACATTTCTCTGACGCTTTCCACAAAATCAGGTTGCCGCTATCTAATTGTCACTAATTCCATTATTAAAGCTTCACTCTGACCCTGAAAAACGTACCCTGGTTACTTAATCTCTCTGAGTCTCTGGTTTGTTTCCTGTAAAAGGGAAACAATAATCTTACTCACCTCAATCAATGCAAGTGAAGATGAAATGAAGTCATGTATATAAATAGCTCTGTAAATTATAAATCACTATTAATAAACATCTTAGTAGTAGTGCACTATTTTGAAAAACAATTAACGATTATTTCTCAAATGATTGTGGTACTGGAAGTAGTGGAGTTTATGAATAAACCCAAATCATATTCAGTTCAGATTGGGTCAAAACTGGGTACCAAAGTTAATTAACATAGATTTATTTAGTTAAAATTAATTCCTGCATTTAAAAACACATTTGCAGAAAACATTTTTACAGAAATTACCTGAAAATGTAAAATTTAAAAGAAATACAATTGTTATGGAGCACTCAAGGTAACATAAATTCCCTTATGAACAATGGACAAAAATTACCCTCACTTTGCTAAAATAGACCATTTTTCCACACACAGGAATTTTTCCACAATAGAATTCTGATTTTTTTTTTTATATGAGAGAGAGAGAATGAGAGACAGAGAGCATGAGAGGGAGGAGGGTCAGAGGGAGAAGCAGACTCCCCGCCGAGCAGGGAGCCCGATGCGGGATCATGACCTGAGCCGAAGGCAGTCGCTTAACCAACTGAGCCACCCAGGCGCCCTAGAATTCTGATTTTTATGCATTACAATGGAGTCTATATTAACCAGGTTTAATCCAAGTCTCTCTCTCATCCCTTTTTCAACCAAATGTCCAACATCCATGACAGATGCAGTTTAGAACCATAAGTTCTGTGCCACTTGCCTCTCAGTCAGCACCCCAGTCCTATCAAGAGAAGGAGGTAAGTGTTGTTCTGGAACATTGCACTGATGAAACTACATAATAACTGATGAAGAAGAGTACATTGTCTTCAGTTCAACATGTGAACATGTTTTTTCTTCCGTCTACCCCATAACTCAATCTGTACATCATAGGTGAATCCACATTTCAAGCACCTTTTTAGGATATTTACCTATAGTTTAATAGCCTGCTTACTCTCTCTCTCTCTTTCTCTTTCTCTCTTCCTCTCCCTCCATCCCTCTTGATGATAGAGAGAGAGAGAGAAACATAAGGAAGATATTAGATACACACACACACAGTCCTCCCACCCTGACTATAATAATATGTGCTTTGACTTCCAATCCTAACTTTTCTGTTGCTTGAGCCCAATTAGTTTCAGAATAATTTCCTTTTAAACCTCATTTGGCACAGAACGTTCAAACACTGACAGTGGGGCAAGAGTGGGTAAAGGGAGCATGAAGAATGGATACTTGTAGTCAGTGAAAGAGACGAGGCTTTATGGGGCATAAGAAAGAGAGATTATGAGGCAAAACCTCTACCTAGATTCCTACCCCTCACCACATTGACACTACCCCTCTGAAAGAGGGTCAGAATATAGTAAAGATGAGCTAGTAAGACTATATAGCTACACAGCTAAAAACTGAAACTGTACCTTCAGGAGCCCACTGGATTGTCCTATCTAGTATGTTGATATTTCTGGTTACAATGCTTCTGCTCCTACAGGTGACTGTAGTCTCTTATGCTTGGTATCTAAGGCAGATTTGTTGTTGACCAATTCTACATATTTCACAAAGAATAAGTTATGTATTGTTAGAAACAATATTCTGATCCTTTAGTGTTTGTAACAGCTTATTGTTAGAAACTCCACTGAAATGTTTGTAAAGCATAACAAAGCGAGAACTTGCCTGGAACTGAAATCTGTGAGTCAAGGACTGGGTCACATATTCTAGTGAGACATACTTTAACAGCCTATATTTTAAAAAAAGGAATAGAAATTCAAAAGATGCGCAGGTTACATCAAGTCTTATGAGGGGGATGGCATTTCTGCTTATGTATTATAGGAAAATCCTATGTATAAAAAATACAGTAAATGGGGCGCCTGGGTAGCTCAGTCGTTAAGCATCTGCCTTCGGCTCAGGTCGTGATCCCAGGGTCCTGGGATCGAGCCCCACATCGGGCTCCCTGCTCCACGGGGAAGCCTGCTTCTCCCTCTCCCACTCCCCCTGCTTGTGTTCCCTCTCTTGCTATGTCTCTCTGGGTCAAATAAATAAATAAAATCTTAAAAAAAAAAAATACAGTAAAGTCAACAACCTGTATGTCATCCTACATAAGTCATTATCAATCATCATGCAGAAAAACCCCTCATTTTCAAAATATCTCAACCCAAAGTTATCCTTATTATTACTTTCTCGATGAAAGCACAATGCATGTATTTTTCAATGTAGAAAGAGAAGTGGATGAATTTCATAGTGTAAAGTAATGTCTCATTTGCTATTTTAGCATCTTTGGAACCACATCAAAAATCCAAATGAAGCTTGATTATTTTACTTAAAATATTGTTTTTAAACAAATAAGAATATTGAGAATATTAGCAAAATACTTGGAATAGTACAACCCATTTTCTTAAATGTCACTTGATTATATTGTATTAAATGGTGAGTAAATAATTCATGATGCCAAATTTTAATGTTTTGATGTTTTAAAATTTTAATGTTTAAATTTTTAAAAATGGATTTTTAACCCAAATAACTTAGTCTTAATAATCAAATTCTGAAAATCAAGTCATTAAGTCTGTCTACACTCTAATGAGGACCTTAAAAGATCCACTGAACAGTGAGTGAATCACAGAAACTATCCTTTATACTGTGTGTGCTAGCACTTAGTTCAAATCCTAACTTTTTTAAAGATTTTTTTTCATGAAACTAAGGTAGAAATAAACAGACAAAGACTCATACTTGGGGTCCAGTAATTAAGTCAATTTATAAAGTTACGACTCACGCCGTTTAAGGTAGCCCTGTGCTAGAGCCAGGATGGGCATGAATTGGCATATATCTACATATATAGTTTGTATTTTGAATCCCTGAATGGTATGTGATGGAGAAATGTGGAAAATATCAAGCAAAAGAGTGATATAAATATGTTAGGAAAATCACTCTGGCAGTGAAAGTTTTCTACAGGAGTCAGGGGAAACTTTTACAAGACTGTTGAAATAATGCAGTTAGGCATTGTGGTGGGGGAACGATGGGAGGACTGATGAAGAGGACTTTTGGTGTAATTGTAGTCGATAGAACTTTCTGACAAATTAATCTGATGCAAACTTAGAGGGGGAAAGAAGCCTATGGTGAGGTCAGCTAAGTAGTGGTGAAATCCTCCTCCAAGATAGCACTAAAGGAAGCGGGACAAGTTTTCTGAGAAAATGACAAACCATATGATTGAAGGGGCTGTGAGATATCTTGTAGAGATCCCTGTTGAGGAGACAAAAGTTTAGATATGGTTGTAGAATTGAGGTCTGAGTTGGCCATCATTTGCTTATAGAGAAAAGTTAAAGTGATACCTGTAATACATTAATAAATGAGTTAATACATGTAAAGCTTGGAATAATGACTGGAACATGGAAAGAACTCCATAAATGTTACCTCCTATTATGATCTCTCAGTAAAAGTTTGTCAAGTAAGAAGAAAAGTGGGGCAGACCTTAGAAAAAGGCTTGTCCTCTGAATGTCATGTTATAAAATCAACACATAATAAATGAAGACGGAGATATGAAAAGTCACTGCAATGAAAAATGGCTCCCATAAGACTTGACTAGAGTTACTAATGCAGCTATCATTATTACCCAGAAAAGTTGCCATTGCTAAGTATTTCTTTTTTCCCACTTTATTATTTACTTTCTGCATCATGGCAGATAAAAATAAACATCTGAAGCAAAGAAACTCCCAAATGTTAGAATAACATGTTTCCACAGTATTTCCTTTTGGCTGCCTAATAGGTAATATGTATTGATTACATGGGCTACATCATTTGCATATTTTTATTCCTCACAGAACCTAGCACAGTGTTTTGGACATAGTATACTTTAAATAAATAAATTGGATGAAATGATGACTAAAGGAATGCTTACTGTGCCCATCGTTAAGTTGTAAAATGATGTTTCTTCCTTACCATTGCCTAAATATAAACCTGCTTGGTTAAATAACAGTGAAGAATTAATGTAGAGAGAGTACAAGTAAAGGAGAGGGAAGACATTTAGATATTTAGGTTGAGGGGGTCAAGTTTTGGGGATCCAGATAAACTCGGATCTGAGGTCTGAAGGCAAAGAGTAGTATTTTTTTTTCTTTTGTTGTAAGGTTTTATTGTTACTCCAGTGATCATACAGTGTAATATTCATTTCAATGGTACAATACAGTGATTTAACACTTCCATACAATACCCGGTGCTCATCACATAAGTGCACTCCTTAAATCCCATCAACCTCTCACCCATCCCCCACCCACCTCCCCTCTGGTAACCATCCCTTTGTTCTCTATGCTTAAGAGTCTGTTTTATGCTTTGCCTTTCTCTTGCTCCCTCTTTTTTATCCAATTTCTCACTAGTTTAGTTTCTTAATATCCACATATGAGTGAAATCATATGGCGCTTGGGTTCCTCTAACTGGCTTATTTCACCTGGTGTCATATTCTCTAGCCCCATCAAGGTCATTGCAATGTCAAGATTTTATACTTTTTTTTTATGGTTAATATTCCAGTGTGTGTGTGTGTGTGTGCATGTGTGTGTGTGTGTGTACTTAGTAGGAAAGCTGTGTGTATGTGTGTATACACTATATACATGTTACTTCTACCATTTTTCTTTTTTCCCTCAGAAGCTCAGAGAGCCAGATCTAAGAGGTACCAGGGCTATGAGTAAGCCTAGAGCCTATTTTCAGGCTCTTAAATTTAATATTATAGCCAGACTCTTCTAGATTAAAGGTTTGTCTGTTTCTGTTTTGGAATATATGCTATTGATAGCCACCTGAGAAGAAAATTCCCATTATTTAAATGTCTACATGATCATAAAGAGATTGCAGCTTTCCTACTAAGTACCTGCATGGCACCATGGAAATCAGGATTTTTTTTTTTTTTTTAGCAAAATGGTAAATAATACTTTATATATGAGGTACTTTGAGAAAAAAAAAAAAAACATGACACACACAGGGCACAATTTTTCCCACTTACAATAATAAATAACTGTATGGGGGTCACTCATATGCCCTTCTTTACTAAAGATATCAGTGATAAGTTGTCATTACTTCTTGGTTGCTAGAATGTAACATGAGAGATAGTTATGAGGAAACAGTTTTCTGCATAGTGAATTAACTTCTAGTTTCACACTTACTTAGTCTTGGTTGTATGCCAGCCTCTCTACAGCTTGCATTTCAGGAGAGCAAGGATTTCCCCACCTAGGCATTGAGGATTTAGCTGTGAATTAAACCAAGGCCAACATGGCATTCCTACCAGTAAGCATGCATGGTAGTCATGCTCAATGAACATTTAAGTCAATGAATGGGGATACTGAAGTGAATTTAATTCTTACTCTGAGCAGCAGGGCAGGATGTCTAAGTACTGGAGCGACACACACATTGTTGGAGGGACTCTGTTTTTTCCGGGTTGTCCTGTGCTGTGTTTGGTGGCTTCTAGTGCCAGGAGTCTCTAGACAGTTCGCACCTATTTTTTGGCTTGCACATGCATAGGGATGAGCAAATATAGGAAGGCCCTGTCTGGGGTGGTTATTCTGAAGGCACCCTTCTTATCCTCCAACTACTACATTTTTTTTTTCCCTTAGTCCCTGCTTAAGATGAGCTGAAAGACTCCTTCTGATTGTAGGACAGAGACTATGAGCAAAGTTAAGAAAGCCATGTAAGGGCTATGGACCAGAATGTGACATTTGCAGCAACAATGGACATCACCAGTGCAGAATTGAGTGCCCACCAGAGTTTTACCGAATTAGAATATGCATTTTAACAGATCCCCAGGTGATTCCAACATACATTAAAGTTTGAGAAACAGTGTGTTAGGGCTTCTGGAAGATGTGGTTTTTGTTCACATAAGTCATTTCCTGGGCCTGGGAATTTGGAACCAAATTGAGTGTATTAGTTATGTCTCTCTTTTGCTATGTTAGAATAAGAGAAGTTTCTCAGGAATCATGTGATCTAACTTCTGGATTTAAACTGGGATCCATGGAAGCTTCCACAGAAACTGTTATAACAAACTGAAAGACACAAATTCTATTTTTTTAGTGAAATATTTTAAATTGAGATGTTCTTACACCAATCTGAATGGAATGTAACTTGATTTGCTTTATTAACTTAAGCCCTCAAAATTAGAAGTTGGCTCCAGTAGAGATTTCAAATATCCCAGAGGTTCTAAAGAGATAAAAGATCTATACTCTGAAAACTATTGAACACTTATGAAAGAAATTGAGGAAGACACAAAGAAATGGAACATTTTCATGCTAATGAATTAGAAGAACAAATATTGCTAAAATGTCTAAACTACCCAAAATAATCTACACATTCAGTGCAATCCTTATCAAAACAACACCAGCATTTTTCACAGAGCTGGAACAAATAATTCTAAAATTTGTATGAAACCAGAAAAGATCCCAAATAGCCAAAGTAATGGTGAAGAAGAAAACCAAAGCTAGAGGCATAACAGTTTTGGACTTCAAGCTCTATTACAAAGCTGTCATCATCAAGACAGTATGGTACTGGCACAAAAATAGAAACATAGATCAGTGGAACAGAATAGAGAACCCAGAAGTGGACCCTCAACTGTATGGTCAACTAATCTTCGACAAAGCAGGAAAGAAAATCCAATAGAAAAAAGACCGTCTCTTCAACAAATGGTGTTGGGAAAATTGGACAGCAACATGCAGAAGAATTAAACTGGACCACTTTCTTATACCATACACAAAAATAAAATCAAAATGGTGAAAGACCTAAATGTGAGACAGGATTCCATCAAAATCCTAGAGGAGAACACAGGCAGCAACTTCTTTGATCTCAGCCACAGCAACTTCTTACTAGACATGTCTCTGGAGGCAAGGGAAACAAAAGCAAAAATGAACTACTGGGACTTCATCAAGATAAAAATTTTCTGCACTACAAAGGAAACAATCAACAGAACTAAAAGGCAACCCATGGAATGGGAGAAGATATTTGCAAATGACATATCTGATAAAGGGCTAGTATCCAAAATCTATAAACAATTATCAAACTCAACACCCAAAAAATAAAAAATCCAGTCAATAAATGGGCAGACACATGAAAAGATGCTCAACATCACTCATCATCAGGAAAATACAAATCAAAACCACAATGAGATACCATCTCTCACCAGTCAGAATGGCTAAAATTAATAACTCAGGAAACAACAGATGTTGGTGAGGATGTGGAGAAAGGGGAGCCCTCTTACACTGTTGGTGGGAAGGCAAGCTGGTGCAGCCACTCTGGAAAACAGTGTGGAGGTTCCTCAAAAGTTAAAAATAGAGCTACCCTATGACCCAGCAATTGCACTACTAGGGATTTACTCCAAAGATACAAATGTAGTGATCTGAAGGAGCATGTGCACCCCAAAGTTTATAGCAGCAGTGTCCACAATAGCCAAACTATGGAAAGAGCCCAGATGTCCATCGACAGATGAATGGATAAAGAAGATGTGGTGTATATTGTGGTGTATACACACACACACACACACACACACAATGGAATATTAGGCAGCCGTCAAAAAATGAAATCTTGCCATTGGCATCGACATGGATGAACTAGAATGTATTATGCTAAATGAAATAAGTCAATCAGAGAAAGACAAATACCATATGATTTCACTCATATATGGAATTTAAGAAACAAAACAGATGAACATGGGGAAAGGGACTCTTAAGTATAGGGAACAAGCTGAAAGTTCCTGAAGGGGAAGTGGGTGGGGGGATGGGCTAAATGGGTGATGGGCATTAAGGAGGGCACTTGATGTAATGAGCACTGGGTGTTATATGCAGCTGATGAATCACTAAATTCTACCCTTGAAACTAATAATACACTATATGTTAACTAACTTGAATTTAAATAAAATCTTAAAAAAAATATTCAAGAGGTTCTGAGGCAGGAATATGGGGGGAGTTTACCATGTCCCAGGGAATACATTGGTGCTCTGAGATGTGGACTAATTGCATGCCCAGGGCCCTGCATTGCACTGCTGCACTGTATATGTGTTTTTTCAGCCTCATCACTTGGCATAAGCTACTGCACATTTTGCATTTCAGTTAGGTTTCTGCAAATAGTACAAAAAGGACAAGACAAAGTACTCTTTCATGCCTCTGTGCTTTGAAACTACATAACTTAAATTATCACAATAGGTGCTATTTCCTTCCCCTGAAACATTTACCTGGTGACATCTTAGGCTTGTTGCAAAACTCAAATGGTCTGATGCATACGAAAGGACTGTGTGGATTCTGAAGAGCTGCCCCGTGTTAGGATGCTAGATTTGGGGAGATTTGTTATTGTAGTTATTGTTGTGCTTCTTAATAATTTTAATTAGTAGTAGTGGCATTACTATTGCTATTATTACTACTGAAGCTACTACTACACCTACTGTTGTATGAGTGATATGCTCATAGAGTAAAGTGTCTTGGCGTAGGCTTTACAGCTTCCAGCTATGAAAATTTAAAGAAGCTATTTAATCTTTCTACATTTTATTTCCCCATCACCACAAAGAAATTTGCCGTGGCCTACCAATAGATTTTATTTTAGTTTGGGTTTTTCCGGAAGTGAGAATTGATTCCAGGGGAAGTAGTTTGGTTGGAGTGAAGTGTAAAGAACACTAGCAGGAAGTGGGGAAGTGATACAGGGAGGAAAGACTGCTGATAAGGACTGCACTATTAAACCAGCTACCATGGTGAGCTTAAACCTGCAGGGCGTTGCTTGGCAACGTGATGATGGAAACAGAGGTGGGAGTGATGTGGCCACAAGGCAGGAAGTGCTGGCAGCCTCTAGACACTGGAAAGGGCAAGGCAAGAATTCTCCCTCAAGCTTCCAGAAGGAATGCAGCCCAACTGACACCTCATATTGAACCCAGTGAAACGTATTTTTGACTTCTGAACTCCAGAACTCTGAGTTGCTTTATGCTACTAAGTTTGGTGTAATTTGTTATAGCAGTAACAAGCACTAGTAGAGATTTTGTAAAAAAAAAAATAAGCCTGATAAAGTTATATCACCTGAAAGAGAGGGAGCTGAGGTATTTATATGCCATCTCATAAGTGTTTTCAGTTAAAAGCTACTCCTTTTAGTCTTTATTCCTTTCAGATAAGGAGAAAGAACTGCTTTTCACAGTGGTGGAATAAAGGCCTCAGGCATAGAGGTGCAGAAACTGGTGATTGGAAGTTATTGAGAAAGGACTAAGAACAGCACTGACCATCTGATGCAAGGATTAAGTGCGATTATGTAAGCAAAACCATCTTGCTTGGTGTCCCATAAAATGAGTGCAGAAGAAATGTTACCTTCTGTCCTCCTCCCTTTCCTATCTGTCAAAACCATACTTTCCCCTCAAATTCAGCTCAGGTATCACCTTTTTTTTTTTCTGAAATCTATCTACAGCAGGAACAGTTTACTTTGTTGTATTATGTGCATACTTCATTGAAATACTACTACAATTTATTTTTATTATTTATTTACATATTTATTTTGCTACTAAATTATGAATTCTTGAGAGCAAAGACTATGTATAATTCATTTAGAGCTCCCATGTATAATACAGTGTGTCTAAAAATTCAGGCCCACAGGAACATTTGTTGAATGAACAAATTTTTACTTTCAAAACTCAGTTCCCATCTCTGATAGAGGTTACGTTTTACAATTATTTCACACCTTTGTGCAGTATCATCTAGGTTCTCTTATCATATTTCAGAGGATTCTGGATCCTTGCCTTGTTTTTACATCAGCAACTTCACCAAGAAATCTCCCCTAAGACAGAGAATCTGAAGTTTTAAGCAGTGGGTACTTATGGAGATGAGTGTGAAGGGCATTCTGGAAAGAAGGAACAGGAAAATTAAAGGCATAGAGACTGCGGGCCCTACATCATCACCCCCATTTTGGAGTCATTTTCATTAGTCTCACTACCCTTCCTGTCACTGAAAAGTTACACTGGATAACAGAAACTAAAATTAGTGCTTAGGAAACATTTTTTTTTTTTTAATCCTAAACATCTGTAAAAATAAGGAGGCTCTCCATGAGATGTATTTTCATTTATTAAGTAGAGAAAATACTGAGCTACTTCTAGCAGTCAAGCTAGCAGAGTGCAAGAAGGTGTATACTTTATTCTTCTTTGTTTCCACAACATTTATAACCTCTACAAAGCAGAGAACAGCTGTTACACTGGCAATCTGCAGTATATTTTGGGCAAGTAGGGCAGCAGGGTGACTAATGTGCACTGTAATGGCATTATAAATGACTCACTAGAGTACGATTATCAGTATAGTTGCCACATGCTTGGTTTATGATTAGGTTAATGGGTTCCTTAGCTGATTTCACTCTGTGTCTTCCTCTGGTACATTTTATTCTCTTGCTCGAGAACCTAGGCATAGACTTTACTTGAGGTTGTCCCCTGGTTAAATTTCACATGTCACCTTGCTACAAGTTGCTATTTTCCCTGGGTCTTGTTTGACCCCACAGACCAATTTACAAACTGTTACCGCTGTGCAAAATTCAATCAATGCTGAATTCCCAAGGCATCATGCGTCTTAGCAACCAGGAATCTCTCAAGGGAGCATGCTAGTTTCCTTTATTACTTTTCTTACACTTGTTATTCATGGTCATCAGGACACACAGGGAGGAGATGGTGTTAATTCTTCACATGGAATGGGCATCTCATAGGCAACTCATGGGCTCCTCAATTTGCAATTCACCAGAGGAGAGTGCTTTTTGGAGCAGTCCATGAGCTATGGCCTAACATTAGAGAGGCAATCAAGGCAATACCTTCAAGTTCTATTTCTTAAATCCCTGTATTTATTTGGAAGCAAAGCTGAATTTTCTTTCTTTCCTTTTTTTTTTTTTTTAAGCACAGCTCTGATCATTTCCCACTCCTACTCAGAAGTCCTGAATGAATTCCTAATTGTCTCAGACAGAATTTTAATTTCCCTAACATAGTAATCATGGTAGACAGACTATAAGGTGTCTCCACTTATCCCCACCTCTGTGTACACCTTGAATATGGGCAGAGTCTGTAGCGTGCTGTTAACCAATAGTATATGGCAAAGGTGATGTTATATAATTTCCATGATTATGTTACATTCTGCTAGTGTAATACTCTAGAGACTCTTCTTGGTGCTTTGAAGTAAGTGGCCATAACAGGGTAACCCACATGGCAAGAAACTGTGGTGGGTCTCTAGGAACTGGGGGCAGCAGCTGGGAGCTGAGGGTCAATTCTAGCCTACAGCCAGCAAAAGTAACTGATCCTCAGTCTGACAATTGCAAGAAAAATTGTACGAACAACACTTTGGGCAGGAAAGTGGCCCAGTTGAGCCTCCAGATGAGAACGCAGCTGACCCACACATTGACTATAGCCTGTGAGACCCTAACAAAGAACTCAGTTAAGCTCACAGAAATTTTGAGATAATAAATGTGTGTTGTTTTAAGCACTGAAGTTGTGATAATTTATTACACATAGAAAACTAACACAGAAATCAAAGGCTTCTTTAGTTACTTTTTTAGCTTCTTCTTCGTGTGTGTTGTAAATTCCTGTCACACAAGATATTCTCTGAATAGTCAGGATTCTTATCTGTAAAATGCAGATATTAAGTAACTCACTGGTGTACGATTATCTTCACACTAATGGGGGATAATGATACTTGAAAAGTTTTTGTGAGTATTAAATTATATGACACATGGGGGGCACCTGGGTGGCTCATTCGTTAAGCGTCTGCCTTCGGCTCAGGCCACGATCCCAGGATCCTGGGATCGAGCCCCACATCGGGCTCCCTGCTCCGCGGGAAGCCTGCTTCTCCCTCTCCCACTCCCCCTGCTTGTGTTCCTTCTCTTGCTGTGTCTCTCTCCGTCAAATAAATAAAAAATAAAAAAATAAATCTTAAATTATATGACACATGGAAGCACTTACTGCAGTTTTTGGAACATTGTAGACATTCAGTAAATATTAATTTCCCTTCTTTTTTACTTTCCTTCCTTTTCCAAATAATCATTTTGGCCTGCAGTCTCTATGCCTTTAATTTTCCTGTTCCTTCTTTCCAGAATGCCCTTCACACTCATCTCCATAAGTACCCACTGCTTTAAACTTCAGCTCAGATTTAACTTCTGTATAAAACATTTTTCCACAAGAATCATAATCTCACTCCATCTGTGTCTTTTCATGACTTAAAAATATAACAGCTGTGATTGAGGTATAAAGTGACTTACAGTTATGTTTCTAAAGGAGAGAAGACATGTCTAAGTAAACAGTTGAGGGTCTGTCAGTCTTTTTGGACTCTCTCCCTGGGCTCATCTGTATCAAGCTCCATCAGTGTCCAGTGCAGGTCAGACATTGGGAACTGATACTGGAGATCTGAAACTTATTGTACGGGGATTGCTTTTCTTTATAACCATCTCACTTTTTTTAAACTTCGTCACAACATTACAATAGGAATGGATGAAGAGATCTGTGGTATTTAGCATTTAATTTTTTAAAGACATGATAGAGACAATACTAAGATGATAGAGACAATACTAAGAATTGTTAACTGGTGAGGTAAGGGGTGGGGGATGTTTTTATTATTATTCAATTACAGTATTCCCTCTGGGCACAGTCACACATTCCATAGCCCCCCTCATGATTATCCCTATTTCTTTCTTTCATTTGATTTACATGAGTTTCTTCATCTATAGAATAGGCAAAGTTGAGCCTGGAAGAAAAATAAGGCAAAAATAGCATTTGTGGAATAAAAATGCCCCATTGAATGAGAGTAGAAATACCATTTCCGTAACCCTCACAAAATGTCTTTTTTGCTCCCTGTAGTTGCTGTGTTTTGAATTTGATATGGCATTGGCTTCTAGAATGATCATTATCAAACAGTTTTCTCTTTATCCCTCATATGTATACAGCTGTTAGTTTTTCATAAGGGTTCTGTAATGTAGTTGGCAAAGTAGTAGTTACATTAGGACAGATGTGCTTTGGAAAGAAAAGAAATGCCTCTACTATTTTTTTTAATTCACTAACTTTTTTTAGGATCATATTTTATTTAATTTAGATAATTTCCCTTTTGGTACAATCTGGTGTGTATTGGGTGAGTGGGATTTTCCATAAATTTTGCACATGCAGATGCACTAAATTGAGTGGCTGTCTAGCAGTGACAGGCGGGAAGATGTTCTACTGCATGTTCAGTTGTCCCCAGGAGCTTTCTGGGCTGTTGCCATGATCCTGTAGCCTGTAATCTAGTTATTTATCTCCTCTTCCTTTGTAAATGTACAAATAACTCAATCACATTTTTTTTAATAAGTGTTTTACTGGTATTTGGCTACTGAATCTTTGACTTGTCTGGTTGTATTTGTATCACAAAATATGAGCACACTTGAAATATTAAATAAAAAAGGAAATAAAAGGCTTAGTCCTCTCAAACAAAGTAATATAAGATATAGTCTAGTTAAACTTCCATTTATACTCTTCTCCTGATATATAGTTAGCTTGAAGATATAGGTTGAAATCTACCAATAGGAGAAACACACAAGATTCCCTTAGCTATTTCAGAAAGGGACAGTGCTCATTCAATGGGAGGCATGGTTTCATTCTGAGTTAATCTTTAAAACATTTGAAACATTTATTTACAATTTAATCCCATCAGGGGTGTTATCTTCCATATAAAAAGCACATATAATATATTGTTATTTAAAAACCCATTTTAACTGAGAGAAAATTTGTTCTGGAGAATTAAGGGCTGTCAAAGATGCCTTTTTGGGTTTCAGCCGAAGTACCTTGTATTTCTCAATATGATCTGTCTTTCTCCCACACTTTGTCCTGTATCTGCCACTATTGTTTGTCAGGTAAAATAACTAGAATGCATCTGTAATGCCAAAGGTTTTGTATACACCATCCTGTTCAATACTAGAAATTTTGTTCAGCTCCCAAAGATTTACTATGAAAAAGGCATTCACAGGGCTTCTGTCTTGTAAAGCCTAAGTAAGCCTAAATCCAAAAGATCACACTGAGGACATTTTAGAGAATGGAAAACTGGAAATATTTGGGAGCTTATCTCTTCTGAAACTTCTTCAGACTGTCTTCAAATATTTGAACATCTGAAGATAAGAATTTTATTTATTTCATATATCTCAAATTAGTAGAAGTAAGGTCAGTGGAGAAAAGGAGATGATTTTTACTATATTAGCAGATATCCCAAAAGGTGACCTTCATTAAGCATGACAAGCAGAATCTTGGGGAAGATGTCATAGATGGGACTCAAATACCAGATGAGATATTAGACCAGAGAACCATTAAAGCTCCTTAAAAATCTAAGATTCTATTATTAGAGTTCTTTAAGGACCAAGCCTCCAGTTTCCAAAACTCTGATCTGGTTACTGAATGGTTTCAGATTGCCTTTCTTCCTCTGTGACACTTTACTGACTATTCACCATTCTTTATCAATAATCAGTACTATGATAGATTAGGATGTCTATAGAGGGAATCAGTGATGTCCAAAGGGATGAGAAAGTACTATGCCTTATGGTCCACCACTGATTGGATCCTATTCTTCAGTAAAAGCCATTCATTACCAATAACCCAAGAAAATAAGCATGTAACCCAACATGGAAGATTGGTTATATTTCATTTTAGGTTTAAGAATTGTTCCTTTGCTTTGATAATGTCTGTGTTTTCCCCGCCTGTAAGCCTTAATTAATTAATTAATTAATTAATTTATTTATTTATTTATTTTTGCCATTTGCTTTCTGAATAGATACAAGAAGGTGATTTTAATGACTTTTGAATCTAATTGTTCTGTTTATTATAAATAGAGAAGAAAAGTTTAATAATAGGTACATTACTCAGGGTTCTCCAGAGAAACAGAAGCAATAGGATGTATATATAGAGAGAGATAAAAAGAGAGAGAGAGATTTATTTAAGGAACTGGCAGAACATAAGGAACTGATTATGAATCCTGGTAAATCTGAAATCTGCAGTGTGGGCTGACAGGCTGGAAACCCAGAGAAGAGCTGATGTGGCAGTTCATGTCCAAAGACCATCTGTCAGAGAATTCCTTCTTGCTAGAGGGAGGTCAGTATTTGGTTATAGTTAGGCCTTCAACTTATTGGATGAGGCCCACCCATCTTACAGACAGCCATCTGCTTTACTCAACTCCACTGATTTAAATGTTAATCTCATTTCAAAATACCTTCCAGAAACATACAGGTTAATATTCGACCAAATGTCTGGCACTGTGGTCCAGCCAAATTGACACATAAAGTTAACCATCACTATGGGAATGTATCCATTGAGGTCTTCCACAGTTTGAATTTCTTTGTCAGGAAAATGATTCTTCATGATTTTTCTTTTTCTTTTTCCAGACTGTTTTAGTTGTAATTTTATGCATCATATTATTAGCATGTAAAAAGCTGCAATTCAGGTTTTTGTTTTATGAAATTACCACTACCTTGTCACTGTTTTTGTTTTCTTTTTGTTTTTTGTTTTTTGGGGTTTTGGGGTTTTTTTTTTTGTTTCGTTTCTTCACTTTACAAATTGTAATAATTGGATAAGAACTTGCCCAGGTTTAAGAGAAACAGACTTAACTTTTAACCTTATCTAGGTACTTTCAACTACTTTATATAAGTAGTTGGGTTTTTCAGACCTGTGCCATTCAAAGTGCAGTCTGTGGATCATTGAGTAGCACTGGTTTAGACCTCTGGTGCTGACATTTAGAGTGAAGATTTTAAGACTTGGCATCTAATTATTTCTATTTGTTGGTTTGGTTACATGAAATTTCTGAAATCCTATTTCATACAGGTAAGTATTTGTAAATAGTAATGATTATTTATAGGTTAGATTATAATATCATTTAATTAAACTGATTTGGAACCTTGTAAGGATGCTAAGAAATATTTCATTTTCAAAGTTTAATCACTAGAAAATATCTGGCAATTATTCTAATTGCTTAGGTAAGTGATCACTTTGGTAGACATTAACAAGCCCCTTACTTAACAATGTGTCTTTATTATTTAGGAGAAAATAATTTTCAAGTGTATATTTTAACATTATGTGAGAGTCAATGATTTTATTTTTTAAAATTCTTAAATACTTAAGTACTTACCTCTGTGAGACATTATTCAGAAGTTAGAAGTTGGACACAATATACAAAACAAAAATTAATTAAAATGGTTTATTCCTCTTCTCATTCAAAATATTCATGCTAGCACCTTCCTTTGGGTAGCAAATAACTTTATAAATTCTGGACCTCCCTTTCCACATCATTACAAATAAGTTAAGTGTTTGTTTAATTAATGATTAGTTTTAAGTAATTACTTCTTAACATTATTCAGTTCAACAACCTTCCTAGCCGTGAACAATGGCTCATCTATACCTTTCCTCAGATACAGTGGGATAAATGATATAATATTTCTAACATGTTTATATTATTTTATAGATAATTTTATGCTCCTGTGGTGTTTTTAACACAATCTTCACAACAATATGACAAAGTCTGATTATTGCTTTTTTTATAAAGTCTAAAACTAAGGCTTAGACAACTAGGTTGAACACTACCGGGTAAATATTAAAATCCACATTTTATAAAAGCCAAAATTTGGTGACAGCTGGAATTGGCATTCAGAGACACATCTGGGTGATTCCACAGCTTTTGATTCTGCCAATACTCTTGATGCCTTTATCCACAGAATATTGAATGTGGCCATCTAAAGGCTCATTGCAATAAAAGAAGAAGCCTCACTTTGAGTAATAGTCTTTGGCTTCTAAATCTTGGCTAAAATGGAAAACCTTGCATAACTCCATGCATAAGAGCTACATCCAAGAAAACATATTAGATTGTCTAAAAACAAATGAAAAAGATCACATTATGAAAGTCAGTTACATCCTGAAGCAAGTGGTCTCATGATAATTCTGCATAAGTTTCTGTTTAATCATACTTTTTGAACCTAATTTGTTGCCTAATTATGTATTCCATCCACATTTATACTACCAGAATTACCTATATAATACCTTAATTTTTTTCTAATATAGAAAACTAATAGTATTTTACTCTTTGATTGGCTTAGAATTCAAATGCTATTATATTGCTCCATTAAATACAGGAAAAATTCAGGAAGAAGAGGAAACTAAGAAATTTTGGTAATAATAGTTCACTTCCTTGAGGCTATACAGTCAAGAAATCCTACTTGGAAAATATGTAAATAATGGCATTGTTGAAGTTTGCCTCATAAATGTTAACTCCTCTGAACCTCTAGATTAAGACTTCATCTACCTGAGTAGCCAGAGAAAGATGCAAGCCTGGGGAAGAAAAAGAGAGGGAGAGAGACAGACAGAGGGAGAGAGGGGGGAAGAGAGAGAGAGAGGTAGATTGAGATCAGGTACCCATGTGATGAGTAGTGCTGGCTATGTACTATGCTGAACTCAGGTGGGTAATGGGGATGTGGGGTGATGCATAACAACCATTTGGAACAGCCTATTCTACACATTAATCAGTTGTCTTCATGGTTCATAGTGATTGCTAAGAAAAAAGACCTACATTAAGAGGGTTAATGGGACGAGGTATAGTCTTGTGACTGTTATTGATATACATCATCTGCCTTTTCCATCACTCAGATTTCACTCACCCAAACCCACATCAATTGATCGAAGTTATTTGCTTGGTGAAGAAATCCAGACTTTTATTGCTGATCCTTGATTGCCTTGACCTTGTCAGATTGCATTGACATGATTGCCCATTTACTTTTATCACTGGAAAAAAGGAAAAAATTGCATCAATGAATCTACTTATTCCTACTCTTCCTTGCCTCTCTTATGTAAGAAGAATATTAACTTATTTGTAAATATATATTTCTCTCTTTTATATATGTATCTGTATCACATGTATTTCATATCTACATGAAGATACATAGACATAAATATGTATGTATTAGTGTATATATTATATATATCAGTGTAATGTTATATATATATGTATCATATATATGATATATATATGAGATATATATACTGAACACACACACACACACACACACACACAAGACAGGAAGTTTTACTTTGGTCTATTTCTCCCCCTATGTAAAACTAATGAACAAGTGTACTTCTCTACTTCCTGAGAGGAGTTTCCCCCACTGCTGTCCCTTAGAGTATCTGTCTACCTACAAGTGAAGTTAAGCGAAACAGCAGTCTGTTTTATTCACACCAGCATATAGAGATGAACCAGGGCAGAATTATATTATTCTCCATCCATTGCTTGAAGATACTTCACTACCACCCCTACCACCCCCCACCCTTTGAAGCCTTACTTGTAAGCTGAAGGTGGTACTGTAATATAATAATGGTAGATGGCATGGTTGGTTTGGGCCAACTATCCATGTAATTTACTTTTGGCTTCTGAACTCGCACAGGTTCCATGCCCGATGGGTCATTTCTAGCATATGACAGATTGGTGATACTCCTGCTCAACAATGTGAGTTGGAAGATACGACAATACCAGCTCACTGTGAACAACTCTAGTTGGAGTCTCTTGACATCTCAGTCAGTTGCTGAGTCTCTGCTGTGCCCCAGGAACATAACAGGACCAGATTTTCAAGCAACTATTAAAAAAACCCAAAATTAAACCCAAACTTCTATGTTTGGGTTTAAAGTCTATGTTGCAAATTCTGGGATTTGCTAGATACTCTACAAATCATCCTTTTCTATGATAGGTACCTCTAGCTCAATTGAATCTACTGGATTATTTGATAGGATAGCTTGCACTGCAGCCTGATGCTGAGCCCTCTCTTGCTCTGGGCTCCACCTAAATCTGGAAGCCTTCTAAGTCACAGAGTAGGAATCAGAGCACTGGTCCTAAATGTGGTATATGTTATCTAAAATCCAAAGAGGTATACCTGGAACTGCTGTTTTAGTCATAGGGGATACAGTGTGTGTCCATGGAGAGAACATCTTCCATATCTTTAAACCCTTAAAAATTCACTGATATGGTAGGCCCTGAATATTTTGGGGGTGTATCTTTAACCATCTGGACACACAATATGTCTTTCTAGGGTGTTGAGATTTCTTGTCACCCACTGCTCTCCAGGTCTAATTAACATTGATATCACCAGTATAGTGAACAAATGTGATTTTCTGAAGACTGTCAGGACAATTGAGGTCCTTGCAGATCATATGTCACAAACAGCAGGAAACTTAATATGGCCCTGGGACATGGCAGTGAACTGTAAACTCACTTATAAAAACAAACTCCTTTACTCCTCTCTACTAATCAAGGTAGGAGGGAATGCACTTTCCATATCAGCAGTTACATACCAAGTTCCTGTGCTATACTGATCAGCTTCAGTAAAGATATCACATCTTGTACAGCAACTGTTATTGGGGCTACCGTTTATTAAGTCTATGGCCTACCCTTACCTTCTGTGATCTATCTGGTTTCTGCCACCCAGAGAAACATGGTAGATGCTGGGAATCTTAACCCATGTGCACTTTAATTCCTTGATAGAGAACTGACCTGTGAAATTTACCCAAGATAGAATATTGATTGTAATTTATGATTTTAGGTGGGCCCAACATTTTACTCAGGCCTTCCTACAATGATGATTCTTACTCAAAAAGTCAGAGAAGTCTTTTTGATGAAAGGACTGCAGAGTAAATCCACGAACCTACTGGGCTTCCCATGAAAGGAACCTGGGCTAGGACTCTATTTACAATGGCTTTCATAAACCCCACTCTTACTGGGGGCTTTGATAGTCTCTCAGGTCTGGATATTTTTCTTTTTACAGTGTATACCTACTCTGATAAATGACTGCAGGTTTTATTGAGGGGAAATATTTGGGGAGTATTCATCATATAAAGTCATGGTGGCATTACAAGATCCTACCTCAAGGAGACCTGGCCTCCCCTTAAATTGATGGGCTGTGTATATGACAACCAGGTCAGATCAGGAAACAGGGATCAGACTCTGAGGGATCAGACTTTTCCATTGCAGTATATGAAAGAAAATCCTCACCTTCAACCCCCAAATAATCTGAAACAAATAAACATAAAAGCTGAATTTATTGCTTACCAGGGATAGCTGGTCTTGGAAGGCACTGTGTCTCCAAACAATGATTTTATATAGGATTTGAGAAGCATAGAATTCAGGGATCAGCTACCATCCAGCCAAGGAAGTGTTTAGGGATTTGGTGGATTTTAGCACAACCACCAGAGCAGCCTGTACTGTCTGGCTTTAGGAAGCACAGGCTGCTACTGACTGGCTGAATTCAGAGGCGTATGTACTGAGGCAAAGCTGTCACTGATCAATTGGGATGGGTTTTAACTGTCTAAAACAATAACCATTCATGATGTGGCTGTAACTGGAAGAATTAATATTTTTCTTCAATGAAAATTCAGAATGGAACTTCGTTCTCAAGTAGCTGACAACAACCTTTTGCCATCACATCTTGTTTTTTTGTTTTTGTTTTTTTTTTTTCTGGATACATAAGCTAACGTATACACTAGTTGTCCATTTCTTTTGCCTCTATGAACACCATTAGCCATTGTCACAGACACCTATGGCCAAGATAGCCTGGTAATCTTGGTGCCTAATATGGCAATTATATCCACTTTGCTTTTGCTCTTCTGTAATCTTATCATCCTGTTGACTCTAGTGTATTGAGTTCCATGGTAGCACTTGTTACTGTCAAACTTGGCCTCTATAGAATAGTCACTGCCAAGATTCTCAGGGATGCCAGTGAACTCCCTCACCAAGGAATTCCTCAAGGCCTTAATGAAAGGAGTTTCCTTTCACCCTCTTAAGGAATATAGTCAAGTGGTAGTTCTCCGTATTTGTGCAAAACTCTTCATACATGCTTACATTGCTGCATCTTTTGACCTTTTTCTGAATACGTTGCCAGGGCAGTCCAAAATCTCTGCATTATTTATTATGACCATTGTTATTTCCAAGCTTTAAGAAACCCTTATCAGGAGTATATCATGACAACCTCCTAGAATGCTAAGTCCTGAATCATAGGCAAGTCATCTCATCTCTGTAGAGTCAGCTCTGCTCTCCCATGTATTCTGCTAGTTTCTGCAGGTGCATTTTAGTCAGGTTCTGCAGTTCTCCTTCTCAAAAAATGCTGAGCAATGGCACCCATACATTGGACTGGAGGTAAAGACGAAAGGCAGGGGAGAGTCTTGGGTCATGTCTTGTCGTGTCTTACATGCACAGCATGTTGTAAGACAGCTTCCAGAAGTAAAGTCCTTGCACAGTCTTTAGGAAAGTTAGACAACTCTAGCAAGGAAGGGAAAGTGCTTCTTTGTACCCATAGGGTTTAGCTAATGTGAGGTTCAAGAATATGAGGCCCATCCACTCAAATGCCTCTATGCAAAGTCTCAATGGTTTCTTCCTTGTGAAGTTTTTGGCTTTAGGGAAGAAATTGTTTGACATTTGTGAAGGTACGAACTAGAGATATTTAAGAATATAATAGTAACAAGTTAGAGGTGTGTAAGATTGGGTGTGCGTGTGAAGAGAAGAGAATATTGATGCTGGAAATTTTTAGAAAGTGTAAGAAATAAGTGCTTAAATCATAAAGTAAAATATGTATTTTAACAATATGAACAAGCACACTTTCTTTTAAGGAAGTAGAAAAAACAAAAACAAAAACAAAGAAGGCTTTGTCAGCAGTAAGGACTGAAGAACAAGGAAGATCGAAGAGTTTAACCCAAGAGGTCTGGATTGTCTCAACCAGGATGGCACTTAGCACTATAAAGGGAGAATATAGGATGAGGGATAGTATGCAAAAGTTCTGAAGTGATCTAAGTAATATGATAGGGAGACATTAAATTATAGAGTCATAAATCCATTATTCAGCCTACTACAGATAAAAACACCAAATGTTAATGAGGTTGCAAAAATAATTTGTTGTGAGTCTTACCACAATGATCTATTACCTAGATCAGTGTGTTTATGAAGTGAAATTAAAGAAAATAATGGAAGAATATAATTCAATGAAAACAGACAAGCCATATGAGCATATTGGCTATTCAATTAATGATTGATACATTTTATTATTTCCATAGATTTTGAAAAGATGTTTATTAAAATTTGACATCTATTCTTGATTAAAACTCACAATAAAATGGGACTCCAGTGCGCTCGCTCTCTGTCTCTCTCTCTCTCTCTCACACACACACACACACACACACTCACACACCCCGAAACCCAGCATCATGCTTAATGGCAGGGCAGAGGTGGGGAAATAAATAGCATTCTCATCAAAGTTAAAAATAAAACAAGAATGTCCTTTGTCACAACCATTATTTATGATTGCTCAAGTGAATCCAAACAACACAAATCAGGTAGAATAAAGAAGTAAGAGGCATACAGGTGAAGATCAGACAAAATATTTGTAGATGACATAATTTGTTTCCCTGGAAAAATCCAGAGAGTTAATTAGAGCATTATTATAAGTGTTGAGAAATTTTAGTAAGGTGTGGGAGTACAAGATTATTATTAAAATGTTCTTTCATATTTATAGACAAAAGAAACAGTTTGAAAATCTAATGAAGAAAAGACTTTATGTTAGCATTGTATACTTAAAATACCTAGGAATATACTTAATATAAATGTGATGGATCTCTATGAAGAAACTGTTTAAAACAAAGTGTTGCATATTTTAAACATATAAAAATAAGCAAAATAATGGCTGGATCTCTATACACTCATCACCCAATCACAGCAATATTGTTTCACATATATTCCTATCCATATCATTTTGAACCATTCCAGAAATGAATAATTTCATCAACAAATATTTCTGTATATATTTCTTAAAATATGCAATTGTCCTTTAATTACTCATAGTATCTTAATATCACCAAATATCCAATTGTCCTTCATAATATTCAATATTTTGAATATTTTTATATGAATAAAGTCATATATATTATATACATATACTTAAAGTATTTGTATACAGAATGCTACAAGTGTATTTGTTGAAACAACTAAAAATTGTGTTATTTGTCCTGTGTAGTTTCACATAGTGTAGTTTGACTTATTCCTTTGAAGTCTTTGTTTCCTATAAATTGGATCTGTAGCCTTGATCTGATTTGAGCTGAATTTTTTAGCAAGAATACTTCATAGGTAATGTAATGTTCTAACATCAGGAAACACATAATGTCTGGTTGTCTCCATTTTTGTAGTTAACGGCTGTTCATGCTCAATGACTAGGTTCATTCACTTAATAGGAATTGCAGAATGGTGATGTTCTAAGTCTAACATTAATTCTTAATTTACTAACTGAGATATTTCTATAAAGAGCAACTTTCCTCTTATCTGTGACAGAATGTGTATAGGAAAACAGGATAAGGTTACATTTTTTTCTAGTTAGCAGTTTGTATTTTTTTCCTAGCATCTTCCAGTGGGAACCAATTAGATCTTTTAAAATAATATTTTATTAACTTGTGGATTGAATAATATATGATGTGTTGCATTTATTGTGGTTATTGTTAACATCAATGGCAGCCTCTTTATCAGGAAAAATAGAATTAGAATATCATATAATTATTTGTTTCATCCTACATTACCGGTAGAAGTATCAAATAACACTACGGCATCAATGACGCCACCATCAACAATGTGATTACAAAAACTTCCTTTCTTTAAAGTTCTTCTATCCTAATGCTATAATGCCTTGGGGTATGCAATCAAATTATAATGTTCTCTTAAGTCACTTGAAATAGATCCTCTGTATTGATATGCCATCAACTAGATACAAAATTATCTCTATTATATAAAATATGTTATTTTCAATTTTTTGAGATTTCTTTAATAAAAAAGGTAATTTTGTTTTGCGATTATATATTTATAATTTCCAGAAATCAAATCTCTAAAGTAATGTGTATTCTAAGAAATTTAAGTTCTCTATCTGCCTCCTTTTTTTTTTTTTTTTAAGTTTATTTATTTAAGTAATCTCTACACCCAACATGGGGCTCTAACTCACCAATCCTGAGATCCAAGAGTCACGTGTTCTTCCAGCCGAGCTGGCCAGGCTCCCAGTTCTCTATCTGCCTCCTGTATTGAGTCAGCTCTCTTATAAATATCAATTTGAAAATTTTTTTTTGCTTATTCCTCCATTGTTTTGTTAATAGAAGCATATATATATATATTTATCTTTCCCTATTTATCAAATAAATGACAGCATACCATATATACTTTGCTTAATCTTTTTTTTTAAATTCAGTAATGCATTGTGGATATTATAAGATATAATTATATAGATATTTCTTATTCTTTATTATAGCTGCATAGTGTACCCTGTGTGGACATACCATTGTTTATTCATCCAGTATCTTAGAAATAGTGTTTTCAAATAGACCTCTTAAAATACATGTAGTTGCATGTAGTAGAATAGTGCTTTCCTTTCCTGTGCTGGGTACTGAGTTTGTTTTAATGTAGTATAATTGTTTGGGCTTACAGTTAATAAGAATAAAAGTATCTTTTCTTTAATGTAAATCACCATACATTACATCATTAGTTTTTGATGTAGTGTTCCATGATTCATTTTTTGCGTATAACACCCAGTGCTCCATGCAGTATGTGCCCTCTTTAATACCCATCACTAAGCTAACCCATACCCCCACCCCCCTCCCCTCTAGGACCCTCAGTTTGTTTCTCAGAGTCCATAGTCTCTCATGGTTCATCTCCCCCTCCGACTCCCCCCCCTTCATTTTTCCTTCCTACTATATTCTTTTTTTTTTTTTTTAACATATAATGTATTATTTGTTTCAGAGGTACAGGTCTGTGATTCAACAGTCTTACACAATTCACAGCACTCACCATAGCACATACCCTCCCCAATGTCCATCACCCAGCCACCCCATCCCTCCCACCCCCCACCACTCCAGCAACCCTGTTTCTTTCCTGAGATTAAGAATTCCTCATATCAGTGAGATCATATGATACTTGTCTTTCTGATTGACTTATTTCACTTAGCATCATACCCTCTAGTTCTATCCACGTTGTTGCAAATGGCAAGATTTCATGTTTTTGATGGCAGCATAATATTCCATTGTGTGTATATATATATATATATATATATATATATATATATATATATATACCACATCTTCTTTATGCATTCATCTGTTGACAGACATCTTGGCTCTTTCCATAGTTTGGCTATTGTGGACATTGCAGCTATAAACATTGGGGTGCATGTACCCCTTCAGATCACTACATTTGTATCTTTGGGGAAAATACCCCTTAGTGCAATTGCTGGATCATAGGGTAGCTCTATTTTCAACTTTTTGAGGAACTTCCATACTGTTTTCCAGAGTGGCTGCACCAGCTTGCATTCCCACCAACAGTGTAGGAGGGTTCCCCTTTCTCCGCATCCTCGCCAACATCTGTCATTTCTTGACTTGTTAATTTTAGCCATTCTCAGTCAGAATATTCTAAAGCCAATGAATCACCATGTTGACTGGGTGCAGAGTTAATGTTCTGTGCTGAAGTAAGCTCTGTTTTTAAAATGACAATTAGGGCACCTGGGTGGCCCAGTCGGTTAATGGTCCAACTCTTGGTTTTGGCTCAGGTCATGATCTCATGGGTCGTGAGATTGAGCCCCGCCTCGGGCTTTGCCCCGCCACTTGTGCTCAATCTCTCTAAAAAACAAAAAACAATCATATATGCATTTCACTGTCACTGTAGTATGATTTGTTGATTATTTACAAGTTTCATTATGTTGAAGTTGTTGTAATATCAGATAGAATTCTCTTTCTTGGAATGTGTGTGTGTGTGTCTGTGCACATTTGTTGCTAATTATGTTGCAGAGTGTTTGAACATTTCCAATCACTGTTGTAGCTGCTTAGACACCATGACATCATTTTAAGTATTTTTTAAACATTGTTTGGCATTTTACATTAATTTATAATACTGAAATACATCATATTTTAATATATTTAGAACAGAATACACCATTTTAACACAAAATCTTTCTTCCACCATTTATTATTATTACTCTAAGTGAGGACTGTGTTATCAGCCTACTATATAACTATTCTTAAGAAACTTAACTTTAAGATCATGAAAGAACAGGTTCTTCTTCAAAATTAGAAAGAATTTGCTTTTGAGATTATTATCCCAATTTGCCAAAGAACAGGGCATAAGATACAAAGAGAAAAAATTCTTTAGAATCAGTGTTGCTAGATATATTCCTTTTCATTTATCCAATTACTAAAAAGAAATAATTCTTTAGTAAAGCAAAAAAAAAAAAATGCTATTGGAGACTTCTTTTGTGAAGGCCTCAATACTGCATATGCTAATAGTAACTATTATTTAATACCCGCTGAGCTCGACGTGTTATTCATACACTAACTTAATCCCAGCAGCCCTTCATGGTATTATATTTCCATTTTATAGATGAAGAAATTGAGGTTCAGAGCCATAAAGGTAAAAATACAAATGAGAATTGTAAATTGATTAAAAAGAGAGTTTATATTTAAGTTAGATTTTCTGGGAACGCCAGAGTACTCCCAGCCATTAGTTAAGCGTCTGCCTTCGGCTCAAGTCATGATCTCAGGGTCCTGGGATCAAGCCCTGCATCGGGCTCCCTGCTCCATGGGAAGCTGGGTTCTCCCTCTCCCACTCCCCCTCCTTGTGTTCCTTCTCTCTCTCTCTCTGTCAAATAAATAAATAAAATCTTTAAAAAAAATAAATTAGATTTTCTTTTTCTTGTTCCAATTTGAGTTTTTCCTTCTCTTTCAGTATAATAGGTGCTAAATTAGGAGCAGAAGGTCAATAAAATCAGAAAGATTTAACATATAAAAAAATAGACAAGCATTTGAGTCTTGACATTAGAAATAATTCTCTCACAAGAAACAAAATACAGTATTCAGTTTATTCACATGGCTTTCAAAGAGCCATTGCAGGATCTAACAAAGGAATTTGATAATGTCATGACTTTCACCCTCCACAGAAGAGTAAGAGCCTGGAAAACTAAGTGGCTTTGGAAGTAAATGAAATAATAAGGATGAGATAGTCTTAGAATTGTAGTGATGGAAGAATGTCAGAAGCACTGTCAGCATTTGGACTTTGCAAGCTGTGCTGTCTCCTCTGCAAGCATCCAGAATGGCCAGAAGCCACAGGTGTGGTTGGTTGTGTGCAGTGAAGGATACTGAAGGATACTTTGTTTCTGTGCTTGAATGGGACAAAGACCTCACCTGTTCACCTTGGATGGAGAACATGTAGCATGGTGTCTGCCACTGAAGTAAGTGTTTATTCAGCAAACACATACCCCAAATGAATAACAACAGGAGCAAATAATGACAAAATCATTGACTGAATATTTTCTTAATGATCATTTTTACAAAAAGCAAGTAGAACAATGGGCTCCTCTAAACTCTAAAAAGCTTTAAACAGTGAAAACTTTTTTGTGTTATAAAGTGCCCTTAGGTATATCACAAGAGTTGACATCTATATGCTTCTGTATGTTATGGCAGCCTAAGTATATTCTTTGAATAATCTGAATACAGCTTTTTCTAAATAGGCAGCATGTTAGGACAGAGAGACCTATTTCTGAAATAGGGGTTCTGGAATATAATATATGAACACTTAATACCTAGTTAGAGATAGTTACTATATGTAAGCATTAACTACTATTAGTAGCATTTATATATCCCTTTTTTATTACTTATAAAGGGGCTCAGGAACTGCAATCTATAGAAATAAGTTATGCTTTGTATGGCTAGTCTCACTAGATTTGAATTAATTTTATTTTTACTTTTTAATATGATACCGCATTTTGTCAGAGAGATTTACTTCTGAGAAGTTTGTATGTATGATCCTCAAATGGAAGTTTATGTGTATGATCCTCAAAGGGGGCTAGGAGGGCTAAATTCAGTGTTGATTTGTCTGCACTTAATCTGGGTGATACTAATGTATCCTTGAAATATGTAACCTGATGAAGAGATTTTTGGAGATTCTTAGAGTGGAGAGGAACTGGGATTAAATCCAGATGGAACCTGGCACCTAAAAATGAATGAAGTTAGAAATACTTGAAGGTCAAATGTTTTTGATTGTCTCAGAAGCCACTGGAGTTTTCTGAACAAATGGACAGGATGAATTCTGGATGGAAGAGTATGTGATTTTCCAGATTTATTGAGGTAAGTGATACATCTCTGTTTTTACATTGATTATTTTACATTTGTAATAGAATGACATTTTTGAAGTTTAAGTGAAGTATTTTTTCCTTTTTTTTTTGGCTCATTGAACTCTGATTAACTTAAGTGGATGTCCATGTTCAGTGATGGCATGATACAGCAAAAATCAGAGAATTAAAAATTCTAAGAATTCAGTGAAATGGGAAGGACTTGTGTACATAGACAATTGCTGGGAGAGAATACATGGAAAGAGAAAAAAGATTCTCGGGGTGCCTGGGTGGCTCAGTTGTTAAGCATCTGCCTTCACCTTGGGTCGTGATCCTAGTGTCCTAGGATCGAGCCCCACATTGGGCTCCTTGCTCAGTGGGAAGCCTGCTTCTCCCTCTCCCACTCCCCCCTGCTTGTGTTCCTTCTCTCGCTGTGTCTCTGTCAAATAAATAAATAGAATCTTAAAAGAAAAAAATTCTCACACTGGAGTAAAGGGTCATCCTCGACTTAGAGAGGTTGGGAGAAAATAATGGAAATGTGGAACTAGTGACAAGACAGCCCCAGAATGAGGGACCAGATGTGGAGGTACCAAGTGTTCTAGAAAGAATCAGCATTCAGAGTATTCCCAGCCATTAGCAGCCACTTGAGGAAATCCCATCTATTACCCACACCTGGATTTAAATTCTCCAGTTCTCCTTGCAGAATTCCTAGGCAATAATCATAGGACCCCAAATAACACCCATGCCAACAATTAAATATTCTTTTACTCTCCACTGGCAGAGAAGACTTCCCTAGGCAGTGGCCAGGATGCTTTCTTTAGACTATCCAGGAACAATGAAGCCATGTGCTCTCCTTATACCCTCACTGACTTACTCTGTGTACAAAGCTTCCTTCCAATTTCCCAGACCATGGGAAAACTCTGTGATGGAAAGCAGTACCCTGCATCTTGTCAAAGAAAAATTGTGCTGGACAGAGTTAAATAAGCAAGAAATACTTTATTCAAAACTATTGCAATAGAAGTCAATACTATTGAAAGAGGAAAGAGATTGAATTCAGTTCAAAATAAAAGAGGGACCAAGCATAAAAAGAACAAAAGCTTGCCATTTGCAACAACATGGATGGATCTACAGAGTATGATGCTAAGTGAAGTAAGTGAGTCAGAAAAAGACCAATGCCATATGATTCAACTCATATGTGGAATTTAAGAAACAAAATATGAACAAAGGGAAAGAGACAAACTAAAAAACAGACTCTTAACTATAGAGAACAAACAGATGGTTAACAGAGGGGAGGTGGGTGGGTGGATGGATGAAATAGGTGAACTGTAATAAGAGTACACTTACCATGATGACGCTGAGTAACATGTAGAAGTGTTGAATCACTTACATTGTATATACCTGAAACTAATATAAGACTGTATGTTGACCTGGCAGCCGCAGGCTCTGGCAAACTGACTAACAGCATCAAGCCCTCGCAGGCTTTCACAGCTATCTGGCCATCCTGTGGGAAAACACACAGACCCCTTCAATTCTTGAATTAGATGTATGTCAAGTTGTTTGGAAAGAAATTCAACTTAAAAAGATGCAATGTTTTAGGAGAAGAGCAAGATGGTGGAGGAGTAGGAGACCTAAATTTTGTCTGGTCCCAGGAATTCAGTTAGATAGGGATCAGACCATTCTGAACACCTATGAACTCAACAGGAGATCGAAGAAAAGAATAGCAGCAACTCTGTGAACAGAAAAACGACCTCTTTCTGGAAGGTAGGACGTACGGAGAAGTGAATCCGAGGCGATATTCAGGAATATAGATGGCGGGGGGAGGGGGCCTCCATCAGCCGCTTCTGGCAAGTGATAGAGCAGCAGAGCACAAAATCGGAACTTTTAGAAGTCGGCTCCACTGAGGGACGTTGCTCCAGTGGCTAAACAGGGAGTGTAACCCTCACTGGGACAGTGTGGTCTCAGGAACCTCGGGGTCACAGAAAGACCGGGGGTGCCTGAGTGTGGCAGAGCTCCCACGTATCGGAGCAGGGAAGCCCACTGCAAAGACTGAGCCAAGGAGGGGGCTCTCAGCTCAGGGTTGCCATAAACCGTGATCTGCAGCACAGTTGGGCCACTGATCTTCCAGCAGTGACCCAAAAAGCAGCAGATCCAGGGAGACTCCCCCTCCTCCCCCGGGAGGAGCATCGTGGGAGTGCACCGCAGGGATCTGCTGGGTTTGGAGACTCCACACAGAGTCGGGTGCCAGAGATAGAAATGCTCAGTCACAGGCTGGGTGAGCACAGAGTGCAGCTGGAGACCGGGGAGACGGGAGTGATTGACTGCTTTTCTCTGAGGGCTCACTGAGGAGTGGGGCGGAGATTGGGAGGCCGCCACTTTCACTCTCGTCCTCCAAAGCTGTACCGAAAGCTTGCAGGGAACAAAAGCTCCCGAGAGCAAACCCGAGCAGATTACTTAGCCCACCCTGGCAAGGGAGGGGCAATTCCTCCTCTAGCAAAGACATTTGAGAATCACGGCAACAGGCCTTTCCCCCAGAAGATCAGCAAGAACAGCCAGCCAAAGCCAAGTTTACTTGATGAGAATGGCAGAACTCCCACGCTAGAGGAATCAATGAGAATGGCAGAACTCGCACGCTAGAGGAACACTGCACATAGAATTCATGGCTTTTTTTCCCATGATTCTTTAGTCTTTCAAAGTTAATTTTTTTAA
Source organism: Mirounga angustirostris (assembly GCF_029215605.1). Taxonomy (NCBI): domain Eukaryota; kingdom Metazoa; phylum Chordata; class Mammalia; order Carnivora; family Phocidae; genus Mirounga; species Mirounga angustirostris. Next base: position 55,707,692 of record NW_026991709.1, read on the forward strand.
CTTTCTTTTTCTTTTTCTTTTTTTTTGAATTTTTTGTTTTTCCCTTTTTCAACCAACATCTTATCAATCCCTTTTTAAAAAAAATCTTTTTTATTTTTCATTTTTAGAGTCATGTTCTGTCCCTTAGTAGTAGTTAACCTTATTTTTGGTATATATATATATATATATATGTATATATATAAGTTGTTCTCTCTTTAAAATTTTGGGATACAGTTTCTTCTAACAGACCAAAATATACCCTAAATCTCTATTGTATGGCTTTGTTCTAGTCTCCTGCCTGATCACATTCTCTCCCCCCCCTTTTTTTTTAAATCCTCTTCTTGCTTTTTTCTTATATTATCAATTCCTTTTATAAAATCTTTCATAATTTTCACCTTTACAGTCATATCCCATCCCTTCATCATATTTGCCCTTATTTTTGTACATATATAAGTTTTTCTTTCTTTAAAATTTTGGGAGGCACTTTCTTCTAACAGACCAAAATATGCCCCAAATCTAGTGTGTGGCACTGATCTATGCATCAGCCTAATCATATTTGATCATATTCTGTTTTTTTTTTTTTTTGGTTTGTTTTTATCTTTTTCTTTCTCTTTTTTTTCTCTTTATTCTTTCTTTCCCTTTCTTTTCCCCCGGTTTCAGGTCTCTTCTGATTTGTTTACTGTATATTTTTCTGGGGTCGTTGTTACCCTGTTAGCATTTTGTTCTCTCATTCATCTATTCTCCTCTGGACAAAATGACAAGACAGGATAAATCACCTCAAAAAAAAGAACAAGAGGCAATACTGACTGCCAGGGACCTAATCAATAGGGACATTAGTAAGATGTCGGAACTAGAGTTCAGAATGATGATTTTAAAGATACTAGCTGGGCTTGAAAAAAGCATGGAAGATATTAGAGAAACCCTTTCTGGAGAAATAAGAGAACTAAAATCTGACCAAGTCGAAATCAAAAAGACTATTAATGAGGTGCAATAAAAAATGGAGTCTCTAGGGGCACCTGGGTGGCTCAGTCGTTAAGCATCTGCCTTCGGCTCAGGTCATGATCCCAGGGTCCTGGGATCAAGCCCTGCATCGGGCTCCCTGCTCGGCGGGAAGCCTGCTTCTCCCTCTCCCACTCCCCCTGCTGTGTTCCCTCTCTCGCTTTGTCTCTCTCTGTCAAATAAATAAATAAAATGCTTAAAAAAAAAAATGGAGTCTCTAACTGCTAGGATAAATGAGGCAGAAGAGAGAATTAGTGATGTAGAAGACCAAATGATGGAAAATAAAGAAGCTGAGAAAAAGAGAGATAAACAACTACTGGATCATGAGGGCAGAATTCGAGAGATAAGTGATACCATAAGATGAAATAATATTAGAATAATTGGGATCCCAGAAGAAGAAGAAAGAGAGAGAGGGGCAGAAGGTATATTGGAGCAAATTATAGCAGAGAACTTCCCTAATTTGGGGAAGGACACAGGCATCAAAATCCAGGAGGCACAGAGAACCCCCCCTCAAAAATCAATAAAAACAGGTCAACACCCCAACATCTAACAGTAAAACTTACGAGTCTCAGAGACAAAGAGAAAATCCTGAAAGCAGCTCGGGAGAAGAGATCTGTAACCTACAATGGTAGAAACATTAGATTGGCAACAAACCTATCCACAGAGACCTGGCAGGCCAGAAAGGACTGGCAGGATATATTCAGAGCACTAAATGAGAAAAATATGCAGCCAAGAATACCATATCCAGCTAGGCTGTCATTGAAAATAGAAGGAGAGATAAAAAGATTCCAGGACAAACAAAAACTAAAGGAATTTGCAAACATGAAACCAGCCCTACAAGAAATATTGAAAGGGATCCTCTTAAGCAAAGAGAGAGCCTAAAAGTAACATAGACCAAAAAGGAACACAGACAATATACAGTAACAGTCACCTTACAGGCAATATAATGGCACTAAATTCATATCTTTCAGTAGTTACCCTGAATGTAAATGGGCTAAATGCCCCAATCAAAAGACACAGGATATCAGATTGGATAAAAAAACAAGACCCATCGATATGCTGTCTGCAAGAGACTCATTTTAGACCCAAAGACAACCCCAGATTGAAAGTGAGGGGGTGGAAAACCATTTACCATGCTAATGGACACCAAAAGAAATCTGGGGTGGCAATCCTTATATCAAACAAATTAGATTTTAAACCAAAAACTATAATAAGAGATGAGGAAGGACACTATATCCTACTTAAAGGGTCTATCCAACAAGAAGATCTAATAATTGTAAATATCTATGCCCCTAACATGGGAGCAGCCAATTATATAAGCCAATTAATAACAAAAGCAAAGAAACACATTGACAATAATACAATAATAGTGGGGGACTTTAACACCCCCCTCACTGAAATGGATAGATCATCTAAGCAAAAGATCAACAAGGAAATAAAGACTTTAAATGACACACTGGACCAAATGGACTTCACAGATATATTCAGAACATTCCATCCCAAAGCAACAGAATACACATTCCTTAGTGCCCATAGAACATTCTCCAGAATAGATCACACCCTAGGTCACAAATCAGGTCTCAACCGGTACCAAAAGATTGGGATCATTCCCTGCCTATTTTCAGACCACAATGCTTTGAAACTAGAACTCAATCACAAGAGGAAAGTCAGAAAGAACTCAAATATGTGGAAGGTAAAGAGCATCCTACTAAAGAATGAATGGGTCAACCAGGAAATTAAAGAAGAATTTAAAAAATTCATGGAAACAAATGAAACTGAAAACACAAATGTTCAAAATCTTTGGGATGCAGCAAAGGCGGTCCTAAGAGGAAAGTATATAGCAATACTTTCCTCTTAGGAAAGGTTGTATATAGCAATACAAGCCTTTCTCAAGAAACAAGAAAGGTCTCAAATACACAACCTAACTCTACACCTAAAGGAGCTGGAGAAAGAACAGCAAATAAAGCCTAAACCCAGCAGGAGAAGAGAAATAATAAAGATCAGAGCAGAAATCAATGAAATAGAAACTAAAAGAACAGTAGAACAGATCAACAAAACTAGGAGCTGGTTCTTTGAAAGAATTAACAAGATTGATAAACCCCTGGCCAGACTTATCAAAAAGAAAAGAGAAATGACCCAAATAAATAAAATCATGAATGAAAGAGGAGAGATCACAACCAACACCAAAGAAATACAAACAATAATAACATATTATGAGCAACTATATGCCAGCAAATTAGATAATCTGGAAGAAATGGATGCATTCCTAGAGATGTATCAACTACCAAAACTGAACCAGGAATAAATAGAAAACCTGAACAGATCTATAACCACTAAGGAAATTGAAGCAGTCATCAAAAATCTCCCAACAAAGAAAAGCCCAGGGCCAGATGGCTTCCCAGGGGAATTCTACCAAACATTTAAAGAAGAATTAATACCTATTCTGAAACTGTTCCAAAAAATAGAAATGGAAGGAAAACTTCCAAACTCATTTTATGAGGCCACCATTACCTTGATCCCCAACCCAGACAAGACCCCATCAAAAAGGAGCATTACAGACCAATATCCCTGATGAACATGGATGCAAAAATTCTCCCCAAAATACTAGCCAATAGGATCCAACAGTACATTAAAAGGATTATTCACCATGACCAAGTGGGATTTATCCCTGGGCTGCAAAGTTGGTTCAACATCCACAAATCAATCAATGTGATACAATACATTAATAAAAGAAAGAATAAGAACCATATGATCCTCTCGATAGATGCAGAAAAAGCATTTGACAAAGTATAGCATCCTTTCTTGATTAAAACTCTTCAGAGTATAGGGTTAGAGGGTACATACCTCAATATCATAAAAGCCATCTATGAAAAACCCACAGTGAATATCATTCTCAATGGGGAAAAACTGAGAGCTTTCTCCCTAAGGTCAGGAACACGGCAGGGATGTCCACTATCACCACTGCTACTCAACATAGTACTAGAAGTCCTAGCCACAGCAATTAGACAACAAAAAGAAATCAAAGGCATCCAAATTGGCAAAGAAGAAGTCAAACTCTCACTCTTTGCAGATGATATGATACTTTATGTGGAAAACCCCAAAGACTCCACCCCAAAACTGCTAGAACTCATACAGGAATTCAGTAAAGTGGCAGGATATAAAATCAATGCACAGAAATCAGTGGTAGTCCTATACAACAACAAGACAGAAGAAAGAGAAATGAAGGAGTCGATCCCATTTACAATTGCACCCAAAACCATAAGATACCTAGGAATAAATCTAACCAAAGAGGCAAAGAATCTGTACTCAGAAAACTATAAAATACTCATGAAAGAAATTGAGGAAGAGACAAAGAAATGGAAAAACGTTCCATGCTCATGGATTGGAAGAACAAATATTGTGAAGATGTCCATGCTACCTAGAGCAATCTACACATTCAATGCAATCCCCATCAAAATACCATCCACTTTTTTCAAAGAAATGGAACAAATAATCCTAAAATTTGTATGGAACCAGATAAGACCCTGAATAGCCAAAGCAATGTTGAAAAAGGAAAGCAAAGCTTGTGGCATTACAATTCTGGACTTCAAGCTCTATTACAAAGCTGTCATCATCAAGACAGTATGGTACTGGCACAGACACATAGATCAATCGAACAGAAGAGAGAGCCCAGAAATGGACCCTCAACTCTATGGTCAACTAATCTTCGACAAAGCAGGAAAGAATGTCCAATGGAAAAAAGACAGTCTCTTCAACAAATGGTGTTGGGAAAATTGGACAGCCACATGCAGAAGAATGAAACTGGACCATTTCCTTACACCACACACAAAAATAGACTCAAAAATGGTTGAAAGACCTAAACGTGAGACAGAAGTCCATCAAAATCCTAAAGGAGAACACAGGCAGCAACCTCTTGGACGTCAGCTGCAGCAACTTCATCCTAGAAACATCATCATAGGCAAGGGGAGCAAGGGCAAAAATGAACTATTGGGACTTCAAGATAAGAAGCTTTTGCATAGCAAAAGAAACAGTCAACAAAACCAAAAGACAACTGAGAGAATGGGAGAAGATATTTGCAAATGACATATCAGATAAAGGGCTAGTATCCAAAATCTATAAAGAACTTATTAAACTCAACACCCAAAGAACAAATGATCCAATCAAGAAATAGGCAGAAACATGAACATTTTTCCAAAGAAGACATCCAAATGGCCAACAGACACATGAAAAAGTGCTCAACATCACTTGGCATCAGGGAAATCCAAATCAAAACCTCAATGAGATACCACCTCACACCAGTCAGAATGACTAAAATTAACAAGTCAGGAAACGACAGATGTTGGCGGGGATGCGGAGAAAGGGGAACCCTCCTACACTGTTGGTGGGAATGCAAGCTGGTGCAGCCACTCTGGAAAACAGTATGGAGGTTCCTCGAAGAGTTGAAAATAGAGCTACCATACGACCCAGCAATTGCACTACTGGATATTTACCCCAAAGGTACAAATGTAGGGATCCGAAGGGGCACATGCACCCCGATGTTTATAGCAGCAATGTCCACAATAGCCAAACTATGGAAAGAGGCAAGATGTCCATATATATATACACACACACACACAATGGAATATTATCCAGCCATCAAAAGGAATGAGATCTTGTCATTTGCATTGACGTGGATGGAACTGGAGGGTATTATGCTGAGCGAAATAAGTCAATCAGAGAAGGACATGTATCATATGACCTCACTGATATGAGGAATTCTTAATCTCAGGAAACAAACTGAGGGTTGCTGGAGTGGTGGGGGGTGGGAGGGATGGGGTGGCTGGGTGATGGACATTGGGGAGGGTATGTGCTATGGTGAGAGCTGTGAATTGTGTAAGACTGTTGAATCACAGACCTGTACCTCTGAAATAAATAATACATTATATGTTTAAAAAAAGAAGAAGAGAGCAGGAAGGGAAAAATGAAGAGAGGGAAATTGGAGGGGGAGACGAACTATGAGAGACTATGGACTCTGAGAAACAAACTGAGAATTCTAGAGGGGAGGTGGGGTGGAGGGATGGGTTAGCCTGGTGATGGGTATTAAAGAGGGCACGTACTGAATGGAGCCCTGGGTGTTATACGCAAAGAATCATGGAACACTACATCAAAAACTAATGATGTAATGTGTGGATTAACATAATTTAAAAAAAAGACTGTATGTTAACTATACTGGAATTTAAAAAAATGCAAAATATGAGAGGGACAAGTAGGGATATATAAATGCCAATGAAAGGGTGAAAAAGTGGATGGAAAATTACTAAGAATGTGATTAGGTATTAAGTAGGGGGGAAGAGGAATTTGGTTGGATAACAAGTGTCAAGGGATTGTCTCTAAACTGGCTTAGCAGGATTCCTAGTGAAGATTAGGCTCAGTAGGCCAAAGATGGGGGAAAAAAGTGCTCAGGTGACTGTGAACAAAGTTTGTTTCAAGTAGGAGTCCTTGTCAACATCTAGAGGAAGAGGGTGCCATGGAAGAAGGCAGCACCATTGTCTCCCACCAACCTTCCTTGGCAGTCTTTGTTACCCCATACCCTCACAGCCTCCTGGCCCCATTACATGTATAATCAGACTCTTTGGACCAGACAAACCTGAGGAACAAACTGACTCAATAATCTATCCAGTTTTCATAAATTATTTTTGCTACCTGATGCCACTATGCCTAAGACAAAGCTCCTTGCCACTGGCCTCTACTATAAAGAAGAATCATGAGGTTAAATGCTCTGGGAATTAAAACCTTCCAGCCTACATTTCTTTAGCTTGAGAAGCCAACATTCTGCATGGTACTTAAAATAGGTTTGTCTTTAAAAGTCACACCCTCTACCCAGTGTTTGGTAGCTCTATAGCAGTGGTTCTAATCTCATGGAATTACCTGGGGAACTTTGTAAATGTATAAACATTCAAACACAATAATGGAATCAGAACTTAGATCTAACATGGGTTGATGACAGAGGCAGCCTTCAGTATTTTTATGAAGTTCCCAGGCAATTATGACGACCATATATGTTTTGGAAGTGGTGAATCTTGACAGCTGTCCTTGAGGGCAGTATTCACACCCCAGAGCTCACAATGAGTATGCTGGGTCATCAAAATACTGAAAAAGGAAGGAAATGCATTTGCCTTCAAGTTTGCTTTGGAGACTGCAGGTTTATACACTAGTTGTACTATAAGTGTACAACTGTAGTTGTAGCTAACAATTATTGAGTACATTCTATTTACCAAGATCAGTATTTGAGCCTGTGTAGTCCTTACACTGGCCTGTAATATAATGGTTTTCACTTAGAAATGAGAAAACGTGGCTTTAGAGGTTATGTAACATGGCGAAAGTCATGCAGAGTGTGACAGTGCCAGGAATCACAGTCAGATCTTCAAAAGTCACTTTCTCATTTTTAACTGTAATGTAATACAGCCTCAGTATTCTATCCCCTAGAATTTTGTACTTACCTAATGAGGTTGGGAAGAGTAAAACAAATAAATAAAAACATACGCTCATTATGCAGTTAACTACTGTTAATCATTAAAGTTTTCTTATATCTCTTTGCATATTTTATGCTATATGTGTAGCTTTTATTAGTCATGTGATATGCATACAGGAATATGTTCTACTTAAAAAATACTATTTCTAGCAAGCATCTCCTCATATCATTATAACATCTATAAAAATTTTACCCTCGATGGTTGCCTAATATTCTATTAGCTTGATGTAACCATTATCCTGTCTTTGGACTCTCTTGTTTTTTTCAATTAGTTGCTATTATAAATGACACTGAATATCTCAATAAAGCTCTTAAACACTAAAAAATGTTGTATTAAACATATATACATGTACACACACAGTTGACTTTGAACAACATGGGTTTGAACTGCACGGGTGCACTTATACACAAATTTTTTAAATAAATACAGTACAATACTGTAAATGTATTTCCTTTTCATTAAGATATTGTTAATAACATTTTCTTTTCTCTAGCTTTATTATAAGAATACAGTATATAATATATATAACATACAAAATATCTGTTAATTGTTTATATTATCAGTAAGGCTTCTGGTCAAGAATAGGCTATTAATAGTTAAGTCTTGGGGAGTCAAAAGTTATATGGATTTGCACCTGTGTCAGGGGTGGAGGTGGTGCCCCCAACCCTTGTGTTGTTCAAGGGTTAACTGTGTATATATATATATATGTATGGACACACACATGTATATAGCCATATTTATCCAAATATCTATTTCTTTAGATATATTTCTAAAAGAGTCTTTTTATTTAAAAAGCAAATGATTTAAAAAATCTAAATACATTATGCAAAATTCCTTTCTAGAAAGACATATAAACTTACAACTAACAGTATGTGAAGTGACTTCAATTATATTCTTTTCTTCATTGATCAGTATCATTAGTCATCTTTGCTAATGTGATAAAGAGGTATCTTGAACTCATAGTTTTCATACATCTCTTTTAACCATTTTTGTATTATCTTGGATAAATATTTTGTGTCCTTGATTTTTCCTCAGTATTTTTATCTAATCATTCAACAGTTTACATCATGGAATACTTACTGTGGGCCAGGCCTCATTTAAAAGCTTTCCATGGGTTACCTAACCTGTTCTCAGCAACAGGCCTGTGATTAAACACTTTTGACATCTTCATTTTATGTATCAGGAAACTGAGACCCAGAAGTGAGGAGATTTGTCCGAAGCAACACAGCTAGTATGCTCTTTTTTTAATATCATGGTGATAATTTTCCTATAATAGGGGTTTTTTTTTTTTGGTGGATAATTTGCCAAATTTGTTATTTACCATTCCAGTTTATTCATATTTTTATTGTGCTGAAAGTAGAAGTTTGTAGGCGTCCAAATTACCAGTTTATTTAATGATTTCTTCCTTTGCTTCAAAGATTACAAAATAACTTCTCTTTCAAAAACAAACATTCTTCCATAATTCTAGTTCTTAATGCTTTCTTGACTTCTTTAATATACTTGGCATATATTATATAAACAATATGAGATGGTAATCTAAACTTAAATTGATCTTTTTCCACAAATAACCCATACCTTAAAATTACTTTATGGAACAATCCTTTATTTTTCTATTGGTTTGTGAAAGCTCTTTTATTATACACTAAATTCATATATATGCATTCTATTAAATTATTTCCTCTTGAAGCCATAATATATCATTTTAATGATCATACTATTATAAAACTTTTAAATACTTTTTAGAGTAATCTCTAGGACTTTGTTAAGTGTTGGTCTGGCAGAATAGTCTCTCAAAAGGGAAAAAAAGAAGAAAATAAATTTATAAGAAACAGCAAATGAGAAATAAGTAAATGAAGTCTAGATTAGCATTGCTTAAAACCTATGGTGTCTCTCTCTGAACAAACATGCATACATGCACTACAGACAGGCACACAAACTGTATAAAGAAAACTGTTTTGTAGCTATCTAGGAGATAAACTCGTAATTGTACACAGAATTGATATCTCTTTGCTCAGGAGCTATGCCTGTGAAAGCCAGTTTGAAAAAAAATAATGTTAAATGGGAGACCTTCCACTCTTTCATGTGCATAAACCATAATATATTCTAAATATGCCTTTATTATTAAACTGGGGGACTGTATTATATACACTTATTTACAACAAGATAATTCATAGTTTTGAATCACATTATCAAAATTTCTGCTTCTACTAGGAAAAAAAGTCACTTTATCTTTACAAATACATATTGAGAACATATTATGCTAAGTATTAAGAATGAAAAGGTAAATAAATCATGACTCATACCTTCAAAAAGGTCATGGTTTCAAAGAACTGAAAAACATATGAAACATATTTAAAACACTCTATGATAAACTAATAATAACAGATTAAAATAACTGGTAAAAAGGAGGAAATGTCCAGTTAAGGGAAAGGTGAAATTTCAGGTGGTAATATTGGAGTGAAACGCAGTGTAAATCTACAAATAACACCATCATGTATTATTGTGTATTACACACCTGAAAATAGGTTTTAATACTGTAATACTTTTCAGATTGGAATACCTTAATTTAAGAATTTCATTGGCTGATAAACAATGCCTTTGAACAAAATACAGATCAGAAGTCATCATAATTGCCTTTCCTGATTTTCTGTCACTACAACCTTCCTCAAGTTTTTCTAGCATTTGAAATTTTTGCCATTTCGCAATACTTTAATCTTGGATGTCAACATGTTCTTGCTACAAAAATGATATACTACCCTGTGCCACCCTATTTGTTACAGAAGCCTTTAAGTCATACACCAGAAACTTTGTCAAATCTTGGAATATTATTATTCTAGTCGATGCTTTTTTCTTTATATGCAGGAATAAAAAGACTGAAAAGGTACATAGGTTACATGTATTTTGTGACTAAACAATTCAACTGAAATGCACAAGGATTTATTGAGTTTTTACTATATGTCTGACACGATGCTCCAAGCTAAGGATAAAAAAATCCATAACATAGAGACTTGAATAAGAGTTTCTTTCTCTGCTGGATGCTTAAATAGACCACATGATATCAGCTGTGAAGTAATTAAACCTACTGTATCCCTGCGCTGCTACAGGCAAAACAGATCTTGCTTCAGGAAAAGTTTCTTGCCAGTGAAATCCATATGCATTTGAGACCCTAATCAAGAAATGACCATTTTGTTGAAAAAGGTTTAAACTCCAGCATTGCTATCCCCTCATTATCACAATATAACCCAGACATAGAATAGAACATCTAGAAGTTGACAAAAGGCCATCCAAAATTATCAAATAAATTATAGTAGCTGTTTTATAGTTTAACTGCAGTAAACAAATCGCTGGATAAATCAATTAATAAAGTCAGGACTGAAAGTGAACTTATGGAGTAGCACAAGAATTGAGCAAGAGCCCCAAAACAAATACCTCCTTTCTAAGGCAAAGAGCCTGAGATAACAGTATATGGGACATAGAAAAAAAAAAGATGATGACAAATAGAACCAAAGCAGATCTTAAATGAAGAAGAACTGGAGATCCATATCTGAACCACATCACTATAGAAACGTTAGTGTTTGCTGCATATTTTCAGGAGAAGTAAGCACAATATGAATCAGCATAAAGGCAAGAAAACCATCTATTCAAAAGCCCTGTCAACGAATTGCAAGTGAACTGAATAGAATGGACATATTATTTAAATTTAAGATTTTGATACTTTATTGGAGGTAAATAAGCTAAGTAACTCACCCAACCTCCAAACAGCATCCTAATAAGCCTTAGGCTATATGTTACACTCTATATAAGAAATTCATTTTTTTTTTTGAGACCTTACTGAAATGCTCTTGATCTGATGTATTGGTGGTGTCAAATCAAGACACTTATAATTTCATTAAAGAAGGCATATTCTATCCTATTCAATACATGACCCCTGTATTGCATGTGACATTGTTGAAAAAATGCTCTTGGAAAATTGCAACAACAATGGGTTTTTAGCTTCCCGAGGAACCATAATGTTGAGATCCTATATCAGTCATCTCAGTGCTTCCTTGGGATAAGAGAGGGTTGAGGAAGAAAGGTTCTGATGAGCCACACAGTAGCTCAACCAGCTCACTTCAAGCATCACATTATTCTTAATTGATCTCAAGTTCCACAAAGTAGCCTATGAGGCCATAGCTCAAAACTGGGCACCAGAAATGCATAAGAGCCTCATGAGGACTGGAACTGTTACCAGAATGGTAGGTTCTTTCCCTACTCAATACCATTTGCCAAATAGACAAATAGCAAGACAGTATTTGATGACAAACAGGTAATTTATTCAATGGCCAGAGAATGAACAAGGGGAACTCATGCTCTTTGGCATCTTCTTCTGGAAAAGCTGAGTGGTGTAGATGATATGGCTGAGGGATGCTTCATGTCAGCCAGGTTTTGGGGAAGGGGTAGAGATTTCCAAGAACTTAGGCTACATCCCTTTTTCTTCCTTATTTGGTCAGACTTTTCCTGTCATGGTGCCTTTTGGGAGGAGATTTTAGTGGTTTAATGTAGTATAAGAAATGAATAATGTGAACTTTGACCCACTTTATCAGTCCTCTTGAGCCTGTCTGGTTTGATCCCATTCCTTGTGGTCTGGCAGCAAGCTTATCTGGGCAGGAATACCTGTAGGGGAGATATTAGAAAAAAAACAGCTTTAGAAAAATTCTCTATGGGGCTCTTCAAGGGCTCATCTGGTGACAGAACCAGTGACCAAAGAGGCAGAAATCAACTGAAGGAGAAAATATGCCACCCAAATATGCCGCTCATGCATATTGATTATTTTGAACTAAAATTATTTAAGAAACAGCAAGAAAGACACACTGATCCTTCCTTGTCCCTCTGGAAGCAGGAAATAAATACCCTATGTGAAAGGTACTCTCCCTGTACAAAGAGGGTAGAAGGCATCCTTACCATGAAATATAGGAAATTTAAGGCAGAGAAGACAGTATAATCAAAACTTGTTACTTTACTAATTTGCTATTCCAAGGTGAAACCCCTTTGACTTGCCAGTTCTTCACAAATTTACTGTTTCTTTGTCTAAAAGGTATAAAATCTGCTTTGATCATTTCTTTGAGTTTCATATTTTGTTTGGAGCTTATGTATGTACAAAATTAAATTTGTTTTTCTCTTATTAATTTCTTATGTCAATTTAATTATTATGACAACCAAAGAAGTTCTGTCACCAGATGAGCCCTTGAAGAGCCCCATAGAGAATTTGACAAAATACACCATCCTTTCTGGATAAAAACCCTCAAGAAAGTAGGGATAGAGGGCACATACCTCAATATCATAAGGGCCATATGTGAAAGACCCATAGTTAATATCATCCTCGATGGGAAAAAACTGAGGGCTTCTCCCCTATAGTCAGGAACAAGACAAAAATATCCACTTTCACCATTACTATTTTAACATAGTACTGGAAGTCTTAGCCTCAGCAATTGGACAACAAAAAGAAATAAAAGACATCCGAATCGACAAGAAGTCAAACTTGCACTATTTGCAGATGACATGATAAATCTATGTAGAAAACCCAAAAGACTCCACCAAAAATTGCTAGAACTAATACATGAATTCAGCACAGTTGCAGGATATAAAATCAACATGCAGAAATCTGTTGCATTTCTATACACCAATAATGAAGCAGCAGAAAAAGAAATCAAGGTATCAATCCCATTTGCAATTGCACCAAAAATAATAAGATACCTAGGAGTAAACCTAATTAAAAAGGTAAAATATCTGTAGTCCGAAAACTGTAGAACATTTATGAAAGAAATTGAAGAGGACACAAAGAAATGGAAAAACATTCCATACTAATGGGATTGGAAGAACAAACATTGTTAAAATGTCTGTATTACCCCAAGCAATCTACACATTTAATGCAATCCCTATCAAAATGCCACCAGCATTTTCACAGAGATAGAGCAAACAATCCTAAAATTTGTATGGAACCAGAAAAAACCCCAAATAGCCAAAGCAATTCTGAAAAAGAAAAAACTGAAGGCATCATAATTCCAGATTTCAAGTTATATTACAAAGCAGCAGTCATCAAGACAATATGGTACTGGCACAAAAAGTGACACATGGATCAGTGGAACAGAATAGAAAACCCAGAAATGAACCCACAACTCCATGGTCAACTAATCTTTGACAAAACAGTAAAGAATATCCAATGGAAAAAAGATAATCTCTTCCACAAATGGTGTTGGGAAAACTGGACAGCAACATGCAGAAGAATGAAACTGGATGACTTTCTTACACCATACACAAAGATAAACTCAAAGTGGATGAAACAACCAAATGTGAGACAGGAAACCATCAAAATCCTAGAAGAGAACACAGGCAGCAACCTCTTTGACCTCAGCCACCGCACCTTCTTACTAGAAACATCACTGGAGGCAAAGGAAACAAAAACAAACATGAACTCTTGGGACTTCATCAAGATAAAATTCTTCTGCACAGCAAAGGAAACAATCGACAAAACTAAAAGGCAGCCTGTGGAATGGGAGAAGATATTTGCAAATGACATACCAGATAAAGGGCTAGTATCCAGTATCTATAAACAACTTATCAAACTCAACACCCAAAGAACAAATAACCCAGTTAAGAAATGGACAGAAGACACAAGTAGACAGTTTTCCAAAGAAGACATCCAGATGGCTAACAGACACATGAAAAGATGCTCAACATCACTCATCATCAGGGAAATATAAATCAAAACCACAGTGAAATACCACCTCACACCTGTCAGAATAGCTAAAATTAACAACACAAGAAACAACAGGCATTGGCGAGGATGTGGTACTGTTGGTGGGAATGTAAACTGGTGCAGCCACTCTGGAGAACAGTATGGAGGTTCCTCAAAAAACTAAAAATAGAACTACCCTACAGTCCAGCAATTGCACTAGTAGGTATTTACCCAAAGGATACAAAAATACAGATTGGAAGGGGTATGGATGTTTATAGCAGCATTATCAACAATAGCCAAACTATGGTGAGAACTCAAATGTCCATCGACTCATGAATGGATAAAGAGGATATGGTGTGTGTGTGTGTGTGTGTGTATTTTATATATATATAAAATGGAATATTACTCAGCCATCAAAAAGAATGAAATCTTGTCATTTGCAGCAACATGGATGGAGCTAGAGTGTATTATGCTAAGCAAAATAACTCAATCAGAGAAAGATAAATACCATATAATTTCACTCACATGTGGAATTTAAGAAAGAAAACAGAGGAACATATGGGAAGAGGGAAAAAAAAAGGAGGGAAATCAGAAGAAACTCAATGACAGAGAACAAACGAGGGTTTGATGGAGGGAGGTGGGTGGGGAGTGGGCTAGATAGGTGATAGGTATTAAAGAGGGCACTTGTTGTGATGAACACTGGGTGTTGTTGATGAATCACTGAATTCTACTCATGAAATCAATATTTCATTGATTGTTAAATAAAATTTAAATAAAAAAAAAGAAAATGGCATGATTGCCAGGTATGAACTAGCAGCTTCACTGAGTGACAGTTTCATCTTAAAATTCTTTTGGTACTCATTGAATATGGTATATTGTTATTTTTGTTTGTGTAAGTTTTGTCTTTCAAGTAGATTCTAAGTTGATTGATGATATATCCTGTCATTTCTTCCCAGAGATTTTTATGGGAACTTGCTTATTGTCTCCACTGGGCAATGTTTGAGCAGAAGAGCAGAAACCCAGAGAAACTCAAGGACAGGAAATACAGCTAAATCTCATGAGAAAAGGGGTTTAATGAGAGACTATGGACTGAGAAACAAACTGAGGGTTCTAGAGGGTAGGGGGGTAGGGGGATGGATTAGCCTGGTGATGGGTATTAAAGAGGGCACGTATTGAATGGAGCACTGGTTGTTATATGCAAACAATGAATCATGGAACACTACATCAAAAACTAATGATGTATGGTGATTAACATAACATAATAAAATTTTTTAAAAAGGGGGTTTAAACTGTAGAGTCAATCAGTTAAATGATATTGAAGGAAACTTTTTCTTCACCTTTTCTAGTATTCTGGAATTGTAGTTAAGGCTAACTCTAAATTAAGTTCATAACAGACTCTAAGTGATGCTGAGAGCCCAGAATATTCTGAAGAGAATTCCAGTGAGCAATCCACAACAGTGGTTAGATTTCTCTGCACAGAGTTTACCCACGACTGTCCAACCACTCCCTCCCTAGTGAATAAAAAAAAGAACTTGAGGGTACATGGAGAAGTCAGAGGGTCTTGGCAGTACACTTGGGCAGAGTGCATTGTTGACCAGGAATGGTGAGGCATTGAAATGCAAGCAAGAGCATTTATTATTAGGTCTTAGAATTGTAATTTGGGGAGCACAGATGCAGGTAGAAACCCAAAAGGACGCCACTGAGGAAAAATGGTGAGGGCTTTTAAAGGAAAAAGAAAAGAGGAAATTGCTATGAATTCCATTAAATAGTTTTTTAGTCATTCTGATTGGAGGACAAATAATTTGAATTTATAATTCACTGGCTTACTTAGGTCATCTCATCAGTTTTTAAGAAAAAACACATTTTTCATGGTCCTCATCGAGTCATTTCTCAGCAGTCTCAGCACTTTTGTTTCCTCTTGGCATCAACAAAAGTTAAGCAGTTGAACAAAGTGGAATAGTGAAGACAAGATGGAGTCACTTAGGGTGTCTTGTCACTGAGACCTGTAGCCTTCCCTTCACAGTACCAAAAATGCTAAGAGGCTAGTCAATATCCCTGCCTCAACCCCACACACACACACCCCACCTCCTTTCTCAGCCATGGGAGAGAGAAAGTAAGGGCTCCTTACCACCACCAAAGCCAAGTTTGAGGAATGGTCCAGGAGAATTACTAGGAGAGGTTGGGTTTTCTAAGAAATAGAACTGGGCACCCTATTCCCTGGGTGGATGTTGGTCAAACTCAGAACTTGAAGGCCCATTGTTCTGTGATCCTCTGAGAAGAGAGTAATGAGGCTCTCGGCAGACCTTGACTTGTATTCTCTGAATTTGGGGTGTTGTCGATTTATTGTGTATAGATTTTGGCAGGCTGAGGATCATCTGGAGTATCTCATACCCTTGGGGTTTGGGGAAGAATGATAGAGCTTATTTGGAAGAAGATGAAGGCAGCTTCTGTTCCAACCTTGTTCTCTTTGACCCTCAGTTGATGAGAAAGAGGATCTCAGTAGTTCGTGGATCTTTGTTGGAAGGCGAAAGGAAATTAATGAAGTGGCAGAAGGCATAGAGCTGCCCAGACAGCTGCCACACAAAGCAATGAGATGCCCAACATTAAAAGAAAAAAAGGATCAGAAAGTAGACTTCAAGCAGGATCACACAGGGACAAAGCTGCCTCTGTCTGAGGGGATGATCAACAGTGGAGGGGTCTAGGATCAGAGTGAAGCCTATTTTAAGAAAAATCACACTTACCATCTCCTCAGGGATATCCAGCATCAGATAGGATCAGACTGAACCAAAATGTCCAGGGATAATTATCACCAGAGACAGGCTTGCCAAGTTAAGTCTGGGCACAATTCCTCATTTTCATGTCTTTCTCCTTTACCCCTGAGCCATAAAAAGAGCAAGTGGCTAGAAAGGGTGGTTGTGAGTGGGGCAGGGTGGGGAGTAAGTGCTTTGAATCAGATATGAGACTGGAGTATTAAACTAGACTGAACTAGATTTAATACCTGTCAATGACGCAGAAGATAGAGAATCTTTCTAAGGCAAAGGAATGGGATTTAATCAGGCACATTTAAAAGGAATAATTGAAAAATAAAACCAACAAATGTTAATACAATCTAGTGTTATTAAGGTCAGTGAATGTCCACTTCTCTCATGTGTGGTTTATTTTTTGTCCTTTCAATGTCAGATGCTGTACAGTCTCTCTCATTTTCTTATTTCCCTTACCTTTATCTCTTTTCTACATGATTTCGTCCTGTCTGAATATATCTCAGTGTGGCCCCGTGGTTACCTGGTCCCAGTGCCAACCACCATCTAACTATGGTTCTCCTACACATTTTCAAGAGAAGGTAAGTTGCTTAACTCATCTAGCAAATTGGTTGTCTTTAGGTGCATTGCTGGTCCCATTGGCTTTGGCCTTAATGTGGGTACTGGTACAAATGGCAACAAAACATCGAGGGTTGTTCTAAATGTTCTTAGAAGGGGACATAGCAAATAGGTAATAATTAGAGGTTATTCAGGGTGAGTATTCATTTAATATTTTTTTGGCTTGTGGTACCTTTTGGATGAGTCGATTTCTTGAATGTACATCTGTAACTTTCTCAAATCATGAAGTGACTCTCTGGTATCATGTCAAGGTGAATCATAATAGATTTGTTTGCATACCTATTGCTTGTGAACAGAGAGGAAGTCTTGTCAAACAGGTCAGATATGACATCTGTTTTTGGTCCGGAGGAAGAAATGAAACAAGCACGATAATCTGCCTTTAAATTACTTGCTCACGATTAAGCAAAGAGCTTCAGGTAAATGAAAAGTGCAATTGCATTAGTAATGTACATGTTCCTCAAAGTGGAATATAAAAAATTATATGTATAGCTTAATATCACTATTAGAGAAGCACTGACTTTCACGGGGTCCTGAAACTCCTGTATTACTGTTTTCTGAATGATATCTCACTCACACCATGTCCTTGAGAGCAGCTGAGGGTTTTGCATTTGATAAGCATTGAGGAGACACACACGCATGCTGGACACTCTATTTTCTTGTTACTTGGCAACAGTTTCTTTTTCTTCTTAGCAACAGTGGAGTGAAGAGCTTTTTGAAAACTGAAAAAAGCTAGAGTACAGAAAAAGTCAAAGCCTTTCATATTCCCTCCGGCTGGAGGGCATATTAGAAGGGACCAGATTCAGCTGTGGATAAAATGAAGTATATTTGTTATCTAGTTATGTGTATGTTCCTACTGAAATTTAACCCAAAGTCTTAATATCTTAATCATTTAACTGTTTCACTCCTCTACTACAGTTTAAGTATTATGAAACACAGCCTCTCAGTCTGTTTATATTCATGTCAGTTTTCCCAGTATGTGTGGCTCACACTGAAAAGAAATGTATCAGGAAAAGCAGTAATTTTCAGGTAACCTCTTGTTATTTGGTTAACCAACCACTGCCAGGATTTTTCATTTATTTAAGTTTTTGGAAAGATTGCAGTTGTGGATGGAGAACAGAAAGAAAAACCGACTGATGTTGGCAGAATCTCTGACTTGTAAAGAGATCACTGGTCTTCTCTTTTGGGGAAATTATGATTTTTTAAAAAGCAAGAAATAAACTTTTATTAAGTACCTGAGAATTCAGTTGTTCTAGCAGCTTCTGTCACTTAACTAGTATGCTAGTCTATGAGAAAAAAACTTATTCGAAGGAATATCATGTCTCAGATGGTCTTATATGAGGGGAAAGAGTCATTGCCTTAGCTGGTGAGAGGGGCCACCAGGACTGTACAGTGTCACAGTCTTACCAGAGAGTGAGGCCCCCCTTCACTTCAATGAAGTGAAGCCTCAAGTCATTCTTGTTGTTTCTGTTTGCTTTTTATAGGGAAACATACAGATTTAAGTGAACATTTCTATGAGATTTGGCCAGTGTGTTCCACATATATTCACTATGTCAATTAAGATATCCAACATTTCTGGGGCACCTGGGTGCACAGTCAGTTGAGTCTAACTCTTGGTTTTGGCTCAGGTCATGATCTCAGGCTCGTGAGCATACACTCAGGTATGCTCAGTGTGGAGTCTGCTTAGATTCTGTCTCCCTCTGCTCGTTCCCCCAACCCCCTAAAACAAATAAGTAAGTCTTTAAAAAAAAAAATCAAACATTCTAACACCCCACAAAGTCCCCTCTGCCACACTTTTAATCAAGGCATGCTACCACCTAGGCAAAGTCATGATATTTACAACCATAAATTACAATTTTTCCTGGCCTAGAATAAATGAAAATGGAACCATACCACATGGATTATTTTTGTCTGGCTTTCTTCAGTCAGCAGGGTGTTTTTCCCCCATTCATCTATCTTTTTGCATGTATCCGTAGTTTGCTTTAAAAAAAAAATTGTGGAGGGCGTCTGGGTGGCTCAGTTGGTTAAGTGACTGCCTTCGGCTCAGGTCATGATCCTGGAGTCCCGGGATCGAGTCCCGCATCGGGCTCCCTGCTCGGGAGGGAGTCTGCTTCTCCCGCTGACCCTCCCTACTCTCATGCGCTCTCTCTCTCTCTCAAATAAATAAATAAAATCTTTAAAAAAAAATTGTGGAATAGTATCCCATACCACAATTTATTGATTCCTTTGATGATAGACATCCCAGTTGTTTCCAATTTGGGACTGTTATGAATAAATCTTCTATGAACATTCATGTAGAAGTCTTTTTATGGACATAATTCTCAAAAATCTGTTGGGCAAATACTTAAAAGTGGAATTGGGAGTCACATAAGTGCATGCTGACTTTTGTGAGCTTTTGCAAGGGGCTGCATCATCTTACATTTCCACCCATAGTGTGTGAGTTCACCTTACTCCATATCATTGCCAATACTTGATGTGTCACTTTAAAAAAAAATTTCATGATTCTCATGTTATCATATTGTGATTTTAATTTTCATTGTTCTGAGAACTATCGATCATCTTAGGCATCATAAGTTTTCTTTTGTGGTGAGTCTTCTCAGTAGTATTGTTCATTTTTTATTGAGTTGTTTCTTTTTGATATTGATTTATGGGCATCTGTTTTACATGTTCTGAATACATATATATGTATGCTTTTTCAGGCTCACCCACCCCTCTCCTACTCTCCACACATTTTTTCCCCAATCTGTGTCTTGCTTTTTCATTCTTTAAAATGGTGATGATAAAGGAAAGTTTTTATTTTTAATGAAGGCCCATTTAACATATTTTCTTTTAGTGCTTTTTTATTCTCTCTGAGAAAATTTTACCAATCTATTTTTTTTTCCAGAAGATTTTGTAGTTTTTCTTTTATATTTCATACATATGCATATGCCTGGCAATGCCTAATTTTTTAGCTCTTCAAATGCCCTCTAGATCTCCATGCATTGCATATTATGTAAAAACCACCATCCCCTCTTCTTCGTAGAAGGCAGTATGGTATAATAGAAGATCATGAATTCTAGAGGCAAACTACTGACTTCAAATATTAATTCTTTTACTAGCACTGTGCTTCGATTTCCTCACTTGTAAGATGGAAATAATAATAATTCATCTTTATAAAGATTGAATGAGTTAAAGTATGTAAAACACGTAGAACAAAATGTACCACATTGTGAGCACTGAACAGAAAGAGATATATTCACAACACCTTATTATATTTCCAAGCTCTGTTCCAGTAGCTTATCCACTAAGAAACTTTGATAATGCTTCCAGTCTGAGTAGGAGCTGCCTGTAGAATTTGTGCATGATACTCCCCCTCTGCCCCCAGGGTACTGGAATACATCTACCACTTCCTTTAAGAAAATACAAATACAATAATACAAAATCCTGAGTTCTATCCGAGCAGCACCAGTGTAGCAGATATGCAATTCAATATTTGAATCTCAGCAGTAGGTATAGCTTTTGCTCAATCTCTACCCTCACCCACCCCCACTCCACCTCCGACAAATTAGCATTGCTTTTTATTAGTGTGCATTGTGAGGAAGATCTTTGCCTCCTTTTTCCTTCCCCTTTCTGTTATCCTCTTTGTTCTTCTCTCATTCTGTCCATGCACACAAAAGGAAGAATTAATAAGATTTTGCCAGACACAAGAAAATTGCTTAGGCCACTTTCACCAATGGGCAAGCTCACAGTGTGTAGACAACACCCTGTGTGTGCTCCCATGAACAACTGTCTCTTCTACTCTGGGCAATGGTGATCCAATTAATGGCCCTTTTAGAACTCATCCATTTTGTTCTCCACTCTGTCTTCCAAATGAACTGAAGCACATTCATTAATACTTTCATCTCCTCTACTACCAGTCCGGCCCAAGATTGACAAAATGCCAGAATTTCAGTTTCATGCTTGCTCTTGCCTTTATGCTTGGCCATATTTTCTAACTCAGCTTGACAGGTCTCCACTTTGAGCATCTTAAGCACATGACTAATAAACAACAAATTGACATATTTGCCCATGTATACTTATTCCTTGTATGTAGAATGAATCTCATAGTAAATTTATAGGGAAGGGTACCTTGTCAAGACAGGATTAGTATATTCCTGGATTTCTTTTGAAAATTGGGATGAGGCTTGCTTATTATTACTATTCCAGAGTTTGCTTTATTCCCCACTTCTCTTTTAAGTTGCATTTTATCTTGAATTCCTTGTGATACAGAAATTAGTATTTTGTAAAATGGATGTAAATGCAAGTAACAATCATAACTCAAATTTCTAGAGTCATGTAGTGCTCTAAGTTGGAGAGCTGGGCTCTAAGTCCAACTCTACAAGTAAGAACTTAGTATAGAATTATGTGAAATTTAGAAAATCATTTAGCCTCTGACTTCTTTCTCTCAAAGAATGAGCTATAACACACATCCTAGTCAATTTAGTATATTATAATGGTTTTTAAAATATATGTATTTAAATTACAACTGTTTGTATCATAATTTTCTAGATGAAGAAACTGAGAAGTTAACTAAATTGTTCAAAGACACAGAATTTGCCAGTAGAAGGAACTAAATTGCAGGCTGATACTCTTTGCCTCCATTTCCTTGCCCTTCTTCAAAATGAAGAAAATTCTCTAATATGAAGCAATGCAGCGAAGTAGGTAATTCTGTCTTGTAATTCTTGTGCTGGAACTCTAAAGTACAAATGCTTATTTTGACTGAATGTTTTCATTCGCAGAATTAGATGAATATCTAAGCAACACTGTTGATCAGTTATATCTCATCACCTACACAGTAGCATATTTTGTGGGATATGTTGTGGGATGCCCTAATCTCTCAATTCTGTGACCCTTTTATCTTTTAGCATTACCTCCTCTGCTCCTGTACCACTGCTCCCATGACTAAACTTTGGACTTTGAGGTCAGTGAGTTCTAAGCTGGAACAGTCCTCAGTAATGAACGTGGCAGGGCCCTTTGCCTGTTAGGGGCCAGAGTGATGTGAGGTCAGGCCTCTCACCACTCCCTGAGTCGATGGATTAACAACATCAAAGCTAGAGCTATATAGTCAATTTAGACAGAAATGGACCCCTTTCAGGGAGTATGGAGTCTCCCTTTTCAGCAGAGGCCCCAGATCCCTCAACACTGAAATCCACCCAGACTGTAACTGACTTCAAAATTCTCTTTCCACCAAAGAGGAAACAGCGCTGACTATTCTGGCAGCTTGTCAGGACCTCACCATCCCGGTTAATACATCAGTCCTTGCCCTCATCCCGTTAATATCTTTTGTTTGGGAAACTCACTCCCCACTTCTTACAAAAATTATGCCAAACCTATATCCCCCAGATTCAGTGTTTCATATTTTATAATCTCCTTTATACCCTTGATCATCAGAGGGGCTGATGTTTACAAACTACCTGGTCCCATATATCATTCTTGAAGGCCATCACCTGGATCATCATCTTCCTGTCACTGTTAGCCAATTTTGCTGTTTGCAAGAAAGGCCTATGTAACAGCCTGATCTCTCATTTTCTCGACCTCCTTTTTCCCAGGACCATTACCTCCACTTCATTTGTATTAGTGTTTCCATAGCTACTCTGCATTTCTTGATCAAGTGTAAAATGTTTATCTTTTAGAGCTCTGAGATTGGAACCGTTCTTAGCGATGAAAACTCATACTTACAATTACATAACTCAGCTATGCTCATTTCACGTATTTAAGACAAATAGGAAGGATGTGAGAAAAAGTAAAGGAAACCAGGGATTAGAGGCTTTAATGAAGCCAGCTGTCATGGTTCAGCATTACTTAGACTATGTTGTAGCCTTAGATAAATGTATGTTCAAATATATTTTATCTAAGTGTTATACTGCTATCAAGACTTTTTTGAACACTTTACCCTCTCCCGCTCTCCCACAACCCCTCTTTATTATATATAGTAATATAAAATATATAATATATAATAATATAGAAACATATCAAATTAGTTTTAAGTTATTTTATTAAATAATTGAATATAGTAAACAATTATTAAATAATTAAAATATTAAATAATTATTAAAATTTTCTTAAAATGGAAAATAAAAATACAATTTAAACTTTTTTTTTTTGCAACACCACATAAATCAACCTCTGCTTTAGAGACACTGCTCTATTTTTTTGCCCCATTTTTCTTACATAGACCGCAACTAGAAAACCCTGATTCTGAATCAGACCAGCTGCTGATCTTCACTATACCCATAGTCTGGCTGTTGAGCTCTATTAGAGTAAGAACCACAAATGCAGACATTGTTTTCCATTATAAATATGTGTTCTCCATTTTAGCTGAGTTCTCATATCATCAATTAATCTGTTTCAATTCTAGTTGGCTCTCTCATTTGCCACAGCTAGCAATTCAGTGCTTTTCTACTCTCTGCACTCTAACCTCCTCATCTCCCCACTTCATTCTCACTAACTGACTTTATCTCAGCTTCCAGTCCCAATAAGATGACTGTATAATTCAGAGTATATAGAAATTATCAAATACACTCAACCTTCTGCCTCCTTATCCACAAAATGTCTCTGCACCCCTTTTTTTTTCCTTCCTCTTTATGAGATAATTTCCAGTTTGCCCAGGACAGTCTTAGTTTACGCATGTCATTCCAGGGTAGTTATTAACAGTGCCTCCTTCTATTATCAAAATGTTAATCTAATTCTACGAGAATCTCTTCCCCCCCACACCCCAACTTGTGTCTTAATATCAGGATATTATCACCATTTCCCTATTTGTTGATTACACTATCCTTTTCTTATATCATCAAACTTTGTTTCTCTTCTGGCTTTCTGCTATCTGTATTTACATTTTTCCCATAATAAAAATTATAACTCTTTACTGCATGGTTTTCTTAACTACTTCTCTTTCTCATCCCACACTTCTTGAAAAAGTTCTTGACGCAAATATAAACTACTTATAGTTTATAGTATATACATTTGCAAATTCTTCTCTGATTCAACAGATAGAGTTTGGGCACCCTTCCTATGTACTATTCCTATAATACTTTCTCCAGAGAAAGAGACAATAGGGAATATATTGACTCATGCAGTTACAGAGGCTGAGAAATCCCCAAATCTGTAGGCAAGCTGGAAATTCAGGAAAGCCGATGGTATAGTTCTAGTCAAAGTCTGAAGGCCTGAGACCCAGGAGAGCCGATGGTGTAAATTCCCAATCTGAGTCCAAGCCTGAAGGTAGAAGACTGATATCCCTGCTCAAAGAGAGTCATACAGAGAGAGTGAATTCTCCCTTATTTAACATTTTTGTCATATTCAGGCCTTCAATGGATTGGATGAGGCCCACTCACATTGGGGAGAGCAATCTGCTTTCTTCAGGCTACTGATTCCAATGTTACTCTCATCCAGAAACATCCTCCCAGACACACTGAGAATAATTTTTAACCAAATATCTGGGTACCCTGTAGGGGAGCTTAGTCAAGTTGACATATTAGACAAGTTAGTCAAGACTACCCTGTGGCCTAGTCAAATTGACTTATAAAATTAACCGTTACTAGTCTATCCTTAATCAACGTGACACTCATATGCATCTCTTTTAACCATACTTAATCTCAAAATAAAGAAAATAACAAGGCCATAATTCCTCCTAACATGATACAACTACTCTATATATAACCAAAAATGCACTAACTCATTCCCCAGAAGAGTGATGTTTATTCTTTTCCTTGATATCCCATAACTTCAATACTATGATGTAAAATTAACAATACTTAAATACTATGATATAAAGTCAACACATCTTATGTTACATGATAGAGAAATAAAACAGGAAAGAAAACAAAGGTATTTGTCACATACATACATAAACATAGTCATAACAAAATAAGGAGGAAATACTCATGACAGTACCCATTTATCTAATTGCTCTTGTGGCTGTATTTATAACTAACTTCTTCCACTACACATTCTGTTATTCTCTTTTCTTCAGCAGGTACTTCAGCTGGATGTGGTTCTTTACCTGGTAGGGTGATCCAAACCTTTATTTCTAAAGGATCTGGGTAATTAGTAGTCCTGCCTGGATTGGATTATTGTAGTTTCACATTGACTTTCGTCCTAGGTCATGGTAATACTAAGAGATGCCCTAAGGGATCTCGTTTTCCAGACATACTCCTCAGCTCCATCATGGAGTAGCAGCCCAGTATCCCCTCTGTAGTCATAATCAATCATCACAGCCAGCTAGCCTCTCCTTTCTTTGCCCATTGATTTAGGGGCATGGGAGGACAAAGTAGCTGGGCAGCAGTCTTAATGTCCAGTTCAGTAGAATCATTGTTGTGCCTCATGGTAGAAGCCTTCCTCCCTTTGACATTAATATCTCCAGGCCAGCAGAGTATAAGGTCATAGTAATAGCAAGCAAAATTTCTGCTAGAGGATCGGTAAGAGTAATAATAGTGAATGGTACCACTCATTTCTATACCTTGATTCCTGGATAAGTGCATCCTAGCTATGGGAGAAGCAGCACCATGTAGTGAATGCTGATTCAAATATTATACAGTCTTCTGGGGAACCTTGCCCCAACCTTGAAAAGTATTGCCACTTAGCTGGCACTGTAACTGAGTCCTCAATAAGTCATTCCACCATTCTATCAAACTAGCTGCTTTATGCTATGGGGGATCATTTTAAGATCAGTGAATTCCATGAGCATGGGCCTCTTGCCATACTTCATCTGCTATGAAGTGAGTTTCCTGATCAGAAGCAATGCTTTGTAGAATACCATGATGGTGGATAAGGCATTCTATAAGTGCATAGATGGCATTTTGGCAGAAGCATTGCATGGAGGGAAGGCACATCCATATACAGAGTTAAGTGTTTCATTAAGAATAAAACACTGCTCCTTCCATAATGGAAATGGCTCAGTGTAATCAACATGCCACTAGATAGCTGGCTGATCAACCCAGGGAATGCTGCCATATTCAGAACTTAATGTTGAGGTCTGATGCTGGCTAATTTGACACATAACAGTAGTCATAGCCAGGTGGGTTTTGGTGACTGAAAGTCCGTGTTGCTGAGCCCATGTGAAACCTCCATCTCTGCCACCATGGCCACTTTGTTCAGAAGCTCACTGGGCAAGTACAGGGTTGGCTGGGGAAAATGGCTGACAGGTATCCATAGAATGTGTCATCCTATTCACTTGATAATTAAAATTCTCCTCTCCTGGTGCCGCCCTTTGGTGGACATTCACATGGGACATAAATATCTTCATGTTTTTACCCATTCATAGAGATCTACTCCCCTTCTTCCCCAGATTTCCTTGGCATCAATTTTCCAATCATGTTCCTTCCATGCCTCTTGCATCCAGCCAAACCATTTGCCATAGCCCATGAATCAGTGTGTAATTGTCCATCTGGCTATCTCTCCTTCGAAGCAAAGTGAACAACCTGGGTCAGTACTCAAAATTTTGCCCACTAGGAGGTTTTCTTTCACTGCTATCCTTCAGGGATGTCTCAGAAAGGGGCTGTCATGCTGTAGCTGTCCACTTTCAGATGGTGTGTGCATATTGTGCAGAACCATCTATGAATCATGCCTGAGTCTTCTCTTCCTCTGTCAAGTGATCATAGGGTGCTACCCATGAGGCCATAGGTGCAGGCTGGGAGAGAGATGGCAATATAGCAGGAATGGGGATCGTGGGTATTTGGGCCACTTCTCCCTGTAATTTACCTGAGCTTTCAGGGCCTACTCAGGCCCCATCACATATACCACCTCTTTTTGATGATGGAGTGCTGCACACATCCAACTTGATGGCTTATTGGGTTACATAATTTTAATCATGGGCAGCTGAAGTTACATGAGACTTAGTAGCCCATGGTTAAGCATCCGGTTTTTATTAGAGCCCAGTAGGAGGCTAAGGGCTATTTCTCAAGTAGAGAGTAGTTATTCACAGAGGATGGCAGGGCTTCCTCCAAAATCATTGGGGTTTTCCTGTGATTCACCTATAGGGGTCTGCCAAAAGCACCAAAAAGCATTCCAATATCCTACTGACACTTCAAGTACCGCTGGATCTTCTGGATCATATGGCCAAGTGGCTGAGCCACTGTACAGCAGCCGGATCTGTTGCAGAGTCTTTTCTTGGTCTGGACCTGACTCAAAAGTGGCAGCTTTTGGGGTTGTTTGGTAAATGGGCCAGAATAGCACACCCCAATGAGGAATAAGTTGCCTTCAAATTCCAAAGAAGCCCACTAGATTACTGTGCCTCCTTTTTGGTTGTAGGAGGGGCCAGATGGAAGAACTTGCCCTTCCCCTTAGAAGGGATAGTTCAACATTCCCCATACCACTGGACTCTAGAAATTTTACTGAGGTAGAAGGTTCCCTAAATTTTTGTTGCATTTATTTCCCATTCTGACACACCAATATTTTACCAATAAATCTAGAATGGTTGCTACTTCTTGCTAAGTCCAATCAGCATAAAAGTCATTACTGTAGTGAGCCATGTTATGTCTTTGGATAGGAAAGGTGATTAAGATCCCTAAAAGCTAAGTTATGACATAGCACTGGAGACTTTATATACCCCTGAGGTAGGACAGTGAAGGTGTATTGCTCGCTTTGCCAGCTGAAAACAAATGGACTCTGGTGGGATTTATTGACAGGGATGGGAGAAAAGGCATTTGCCAGAGCAATAGTGGTACATGAGGTACTGGGTCTGTGTTAATTTGCTCAAGCAATGAACTACATCTAATGCAGTAGCTGCAATTGCTGCAGTTGACGTCACAACACCTGGATAAGCTTACAACAATCCACTGTTATTTTCCAAGATCTGTCTGCTTTCTACACAGGGCATCTAGGACTGTTGAATGAAAATGTGGTAGGATTTTTCAGGTTCTTGATGCAGAACTTGAAGTCCCTCCAGGAATGAGATACTGCTTTTGGTTTACTATTTGTCTAGGTAGTGGTAGTTCTAGTGGCTTCTATTTGGCCTTTCCTACCATAGCAACCCTCACTCCACAAGCCAGGGAGACATTTCCCTTTATTTTCCTTCCTTTTTCTAACTATTCATTTTTCACATTTTAACTATTTTTGAAGCCTAGCAATCCTAGTCATGTTTTGAGGGTTCTCTCTCCATAAAGTGTTTTGCTAAGCAAAATAGTCTACTTTTTTTTTTTAAGATTTATTTATTTATTCATGAGAGACAGACAGAGAGAGAGAGAGAAGCAGAGGGAGAAGCAGGCTCCCAAGGAGCAGAGAGCCCAATGCGGGACTCGATCCCAGGACCCTGAGATCATGACCTGAGCCGAAGGCAGACACCTAACCATCTGAGCCACCCAGGCGCCCAATACTCTACTTTTTAAGATGGAATTCTTATGAAAAAAGAAGAAAAAAGTGAATTCTATTTCAAGTATTAGCTTAGACTAATATATTTTCTCTAAACTACTCTTGTTTATATTCTCCACATAAACATAAGCTATTTCAGAGCAGGGTCCATATCCTATTTTGCCGTTGTTTTACTAACAACTTTCTTATTGTCTGGCCTGTCTTAAACATTAAATAAATATGTGTGTAATGAAAATAAAAATCTTATAAATCTTAATACTAAGGCAATGTTACTATAGTAAAATAAATGAATAAATAAATACATACATACATAAATACATGAAAACATAAATAGTTTGTTTCTTATGTTTGTTTTTAATTCTTTCTTTGGTAACATAACTTAGACGATCTGACATTTCCAGGCAGTTTTCTCAGGTAGTCATCTTTAAGGTTCACTGAAAACCATAAAAGGGCAAAAAGTCCCATATCAAGCTCTGGTAACAAAAGAATGACACATATCTAAGCATGATCCTTACTAGTTCACCCAAGACGAAGGTCACCTGAACTTAAATATTTTTTATTTACTCCATTAAGAGTATTAATGCTTACTCAAGGCTGTAAGAACCTTGCCAGTCAACATTAACTTCCATGAACCATTTTCCCTATTTATTATTTCTTTCTACCTTCATAATTAGTAGCATATCTACCTACCATGACTCTGAGATCATGACCTGAGCCAAAATCAAGAGTTGGATGCTCAAAAACTGAATTTCATATATGTATTCATTTTTTATTATGCTCGTAGGAATTTACAGATTTCAAATTTTTATTTGAAATTATTAATTTAATGTTGCCAAATTTTTCTTTATTTTGGTTTTTAAAATTTAGTTCAACATTACACAATGATAATAACTTATAAATATTTCCTAGAAAAGGAAATCCTGAAATCTATTTGCAGGCTATAGTATGGAGTGATTAATAAATTAAACTTTGCATGATTTGGACAACTTTACAGTGATTCCTAGCAGGAAGAATCTCTCAATGTTTCTGGAGAACAATAGCATTTATGATAAAGACTTTTCTCAAAAAAGTGATCCCAGTGGTCTTCTGTCAAACAAATCAATAAGGTCTCAGAAATTTGGCAATTTTATCAAAGTTTACATACTTCTTTTAGTAGTCTTATTTATTTATATCTTTATGCAGAACTGAATAGAAACATCCTGTTGCAGTGAAAAATATAAGGTTTTAAAAATAGGTGAGCCTCGGGCACCTGGGTGGTGGCTTAATTGGTTAAGGGTCTACCTTCGGCTCAGGTCATGATCCCAGGGTTCTGGGATCAAGCCCCACGTTGGGCTCCCTGATCAGTGAGGAGCCTGCTTCTCCTTCTTCCTCTGCTGCTCCTCCTGCTTGTGCTCTCTTGCTTGCTTTGTCAAATAAAAAAAAAATAAGTGAGACTCAATTAGTTGAAACACCAGCATTAAACTTTGTGGCTGTCAGAATTTTTACAAGTTACTTATGCATCTTTATGAATAAGTTTTCTCATTTATAAAGTTGCAATGCCTTGCCTTGTTATTTTGAAGGTTTAGGGATAATATATGTGAAACATTTAGTAAGTGCTCAGGACCAAGCATATTATTACTTTCTTGCCAAAGTAGAACAGCTTTATTTTTTTTTCTCCTGTAGAATATTCTTTTGCCTAGGATAATATCCAGTAACTGTCTGGTTTAAACATAGCCTGAGATCCAAAGCTCTTTGAGCTGCATACAGAACACTGGCTATGCAGCCCTCATAGTAATTGTCTTCCAGAATGGGCACCTGGGTGGTTCAGTCATTAAGTATCTGCCTTCGGCTCAGGTCATGATCTCAGGGCCCTGGGATCAAGCCCCGCATCGGGCTCCCTGCTCTGAGGGAGGCCTGCTTCTCCCTCTCCTGCTCCCCCTGCTTGTGTTCCCTCTCTCACTGTGTCTGTCTCTGTCAAATAAATAAATCTTAAAAAAAAAATTCTCTTCCAGAATTATAGTAAAAGTACTACTTTAAATAGCAAGGAATATTTTACTTTCAGCAAACATGCCACCTCTCTCTATCAGCTGAAACTAATTCAAGTAGTATTTTTTTTTTTCTCTTTGCACGTATTATTCCACTGTTATCCATCAGGAACCACATATCTTAGTGAATGACAAATTGACCTTCAATATCTTCAAGCTCAAATTTGATATCTTATATCTGACCTCCAGTTTCAGGATGAAGTAGTTCATGAAGCACGTTAAATTCTAAATGATGATTCTTAGCTTGGTAAACTTGGGCACGTCTTCAATATCTACGAAAGTTTGTTTTAAATAGTCATGGAAAATAGCATTTTTAAGGAGACTTTTTTTGCTCAAGGTTATTGTCACATGTTGCATCAGTGAATGTTCTTTGTTCAACTTATTTCATTTTTAATTTAAAAGGTTTCATTGAAGTATAATTTATATACTATAAAATATATCCATTTAAAGTAGTATACAGTTTGGTGATTTTTTACAGATGTATAAACCCATGAAACCATCACCACAATCAAGATACAGAATATTTCTATCCTCCAAGAGTCTGACTGAAATTCTCTAAGAGTTTCTTTATGCTACTTTTTAG
This sequence comes from Mirounga angustirostris, assembly GCF_029215605.1. Taxonomy (NCBI): domain Eukaryota; kingdom Metazoa; phylum Chordata; class Mammalia; order Carnivora; family Phocidae; genus Mirounga; species Mirounga angustirostris. The sequence goes on from NW_026991709.1 coordinate 55,739,200, forward strand.
TTTTTCCCTTCCTCTTCCTCTTCCTCTCCTCTGTCCCAGGCAACCACTGACCTGCCTTCCATCATTATAGATTAGTTTGCATTTTCTAGAATTTTATATAAACTGAATCATAGAGTATATACCTTTTTCTATCTGGCTTCTTTCACTCAGCATAATGTTTTTGATATCCATGTTTTATCAGTAGTTCATTTATTTTTATTGCTGGGTAGTATTCCATGGAATCCTAAGACAATATACCATAATTGAATACTAAGGATATACCATAATTTGTATTATCATTTTACCTACTGGTAGACATTTGAGTAACAGAGCTTTGTAAAATAACCTACTGTGAATATTTGTGTATTATGGATATATGAGTTTGGGAGTAGATACTTAGGAGGTATAATTGCTGGGTTATATGATAAGTGTATGTTCAACTCATAAAAACTGCTAGTTTGCCAAAGTGGTTGTAGCATTTTAGTTCCCAGCAGCAGTGTAGGAGATTTCTAGTTGTTCCAACATCTTTGTCAATATTTTGACATTTTAACTTTAGCCATTCTAGGAAGTGTGCCATGGTATTTCAGCGTGTGTGTGTGTGTTTTTCCTACTTCATTATGTTTGTTTTTGATTTTTAAAAAATATTTATTTATTTGAGAGAGAGAGAGAGAGAATATGGGGGGAAGGGGCAGCAGAAGAGAAAGACTCTCAAGCAGACACCGCGCTGAACATGGAGCCCAGCGCCACAACCCTGAGATCATGACCTGAGCCGAAATCAAGTCAAGACGCCTAATGGACTGAGTCACCCAGGCGTCCCTTGTTTTTTATTTTTGAGCCATAATTTACAAACACTAACATTCATCCTTTAATTTGGCATACACTGTTTAAAAAAAGAGATAACATTTTTAATTATCAAAAAGTGAATTAGATAACCAAAGTTTTAATCCTTGAGCAATCTCATAAAACGATTAATTCTACTATCAAAATATATGATTCAACATCACAATTTTATGTTTGTTTTTCATTATATAGTCTATAAGTCAGTTTTATTTGCCCTTTTAATTACTGATTGATTTGCTAAAGCACTTCATTGAAGTATGAATGATACACAAAAAACTGTACATATCCAATGTATACAACTTGATGAAGTTATAAAGATATCCATCATCTACAAAAGTTTTCTCTCACTCTCTTTATTATTATTGTTGTTGTTATTATTATTATTATTATATTTTGTGATAAGAACACCTAACATAAGATCAGTCTTCTTAGCAATTGTTAAGTGTACAATACAGTATTGTTAACTATAGGCACTATGCCAATACAGTATTGTTAACTATAGGCACTATGCCATATATGCTATAGGACTTATTCATTTTGTATTACTGAAACTTCATGCTCTTTGACTAATAACTCTCCATTTCCTCCTCTTCCATGCCCATGGCAACCACCATTCTACTCTCTGCCTTTATGAGTTTGACCATTTTATTTATTCATTTGAGAGTAAGAGAGCACAAATTGGGGGCGGGGGGCAGAGGGAGAGGGAGAAGCAGGCTCCTCTCTGAGCAGGGATCCCCATGCGGGGCTCGATCCCAGGACCCTGGGATCATGACCTGAGCCAAAGGCAGATGCTTAACCATCTGAGCCACCCAGGCACCCCTGAGTTTGACCATTTTAGATTCTTTATATGTGGTATCATGTAATATTTGTCCTTTGTTATTTATTTCATTTAGCAAAATGTCCTTCATTTATCCATGTTGTATATGGCAGAATTTCCTTCTTTTTTGAAGCTAAAGAATATTCCATTGTATGTGTATACCATATTTTTTTTTATCCATTCACCCATCATTAGACATTTAGGTTGCTTCTTCCACATCTTGGCTACTGTGAATAACCCTCTAATGAATGCAGTTGTGCAGATATCTTTTTGAGATCCTAATTTCAATTCCTTTGAATATACACCCAGAAGTGGGATTTCTAGATTATATGTTAGTTCTATTTTTAAGATTTTAACGAAACTTCATACTGTTTTCCATAGCTACTGCACCAATTTAGATTCCTAACAATGGTGTGCAAGGGTTCTCTTTTCTTCACATCCTCGCCAGCATTTGTTTTCTTGTGGCTTTTGTTTTTTGTTTGTTTGTTTTGTTGGTAATAGTCATCCTAGTAGGTTTGAGGTGATAATAGTTCACTGTGGTTTTGAATTGCATTGCCCCGATGATTAGTGATGTTAAGTACACATTTTTTCATAAACTTATTGGCCATTTGTATATTTTCTTTGGAGAAATGTTTATTTAAGTCTTTGCCTATTTTTTAAATGAGGTATTTGGTTTTTTTGCTATTGGGTATTAGGAGTTCCTTATATGTTTAGGATATTAACCCTTTATCAGATATATGATTTGTACATTTCTCTCATTCTGTAGGTTTCCTTCTCATTTTGATTGATTTTTTTTTGTTTGTTATGGCATATCTTTTTAGTTTGATGTAATCTTACTTGTCTATTTTTACTTTTGTTGCCTATGCTTTTGGTGTCATATCCAAGAAATCATTACCAAGGCAAATATCAAGAAACTTTTCCCTGTTTTCTTCTACGAGTTTTATGGTTTCAATTCTTATGTGTAAGTTTTTTTTTTTTTAAGATTTTATTTATTTATTTGACAGAGAGAGACACAGCGAGAGAGGGAACACAAGCAGGGGGAGTGGGAGAGGGAGAAGCAGGCTTCCCTCCAAGGAGGGAGCCCGATGCGGGGCTCGATCCCAGGACCCTGGGATCACGACCTGAACCGAAGGCAGATGCTTAATGACTGAGCCACCCAGGTGCCCCTTATGTGTAAGTATTTAATTTGAGTTCATTTTTATGTATGGTATAAAATAAAAGTCCAATTTCATTCTTCTGTATATGGATATCCAGTTTATTGACGGGAATATCCTTCCATCCTTGTTGAAGATCAGTTGACCATATATGCATGGGTTTATTTATGGGCTCTCTATTCTGTTCCATGGTTTACGTGTTTTTATGTTGGTTCCATACTATTTTGAATACTGTAGTTTTATAATATATTTTGGAGTCATGTGTTGTTTTCCTGATTTTTGTTTAGTTGTCCATGTTTTGTAGTTCATTAAGCTTCTTTAAGATGACTATGTGAATTCTTTGTCAGGCAGTTTTTAGATCTCTATTATTTTAGGGTTGGTTACAGGAATTTTATTTTGTTCCTTTGTGGGTATCATGTTTTTCTGATTCTTGGTGATTTTTGTGGGCTTGAATTGGTGTCTGCACATTTGAAGAAGGAATTCACCTTTTCCTAGTCTTTATAGACTAGATCAGCAGGGAAAGCCCTTCACCAGTTAGCCTGACCAGACATTCTGGGCAGGCCAATTGGCATAGTGTGTGATGGGCTGGCTACAGAGGTCTAGAAGTGGTTGGACACAGTGCCAGGGTCCAGGGGTGTTGGGCATGCTGCCTGAGTTTGGCGGGGGGGGGGGGGGTGTCAGTGCATGGGCCAGTTGTTCAGATTCTCACACCAGCTGTTAAGAGCTCCCACTCATTTTTTTTTTTTTTTTAATTCTTAGCTACCCCCAGGTGATCTAGTCATGCTGATTCTTTCAGTGTTCTGGGTGAGATGTGATAGAATCAGGTCTTTGAAAGGCTAGGGACGTCAAATCTTCATTTCACTCTCCTTCATCGAGCTGTGCTGTACTAGCTATAGGGGAGGGTAAAGCAATACTGTTTATCTCACCCTTTTCAATGCATAGTTTTCTCATTTCTGTGCTCCCCCAGGGTGCTGAAACCTCACCTAGATTCTGCAGCTTCCATGGAGGCATTTTTGTACATGGATGGTTGTTAAATTGGTATTTCTGTGGGAAAATGAAGCCTGGAACTTCCTATTCTCCCATCTTGCTGACATTACTTTCTTTGGTCAATTTAATATGATCAGAAATAACTATTTGATCAGCTTCATGAAACACTCATAATTAGTATTAGTTAAATTATATTCAAGTTTCCCATTACAAGTAAAACTATGATGAAGAACCCTTTTGTAGTTTAATAGCCATTTAACCATAGGAAAAATTTGATTATCTGATATGTACCTTTTTTTTAAAAATTAGGTACTACTAAAGTGATTTTAAACCCTAATATCAAGTAATTCTGCCCATTTCCAAATATTTGTTTTTTAAGCATACTGCACTTTTTTGCTATCTACTTATATTCCTCTTTGAAAATAAACAACTAAAAACTTTGAACTTACCTGTGGGATAAAGGGTTAATTAACAATATAGATTTACATTCCTCTTTGATTGCATAAAATTCCCATTTTACCTGGCTTATATCAGGAGTAAAGTGTTTATGTTCATTTATGTTAATTGTTGACCTTTTCTCTTGATTAACTAAGCCTGTATCCAATTAGAATTGGAGATTATGTTGTGTTCATCCAACATGGTGGATATCTAGTCTAAATGTGGAAATTAATGTTAGCAGAAAACCAGGCACAAAAAAAGGAGAAATTTTCAACAAACAGCTCTTCTTTGTGAGAACAATTGTTTTGGAACTCTAAGTTAACTGTGAAATAAAAATATGAAAACTTTGAGAAATAGACAAACAAAAATTAACATTGATCACCTGTTCCAGGTATACTTAATCAAAGTATTAGATTCATCTAATTATTGAACATCCAATTCCAAGAGCCTTTAGGATCAAATTGTAAGAATACAGAATTGTCAGAGTTTAGGGAGATAATATTCCCAAAATATTTAATACTCTAAAGGCCACACTGTAAGCACTGTATCTAGCTCTGGACATCCCCTTTGAGAGGGGATATTCATATGTTGGAGTTTGTCTGGACAACAAACACATGGATTGCTGGGACCTCACACTGTTGTAGGAAAGACATTATTAGGGTTCAAAGCTGACAGCCAAGAAAGAATTCTTGAGATGTCTGGTGCAAAAAGGTGATTTTATTAAAGCACGGGTACAGGACCCATGGGCAGAAAGAGCTACAGTGGAGACCGGAGTCATGAGGAGTGGCCCATTATATACTTTCAGGTTGGGAGGGGGTTAGGGATAGCGTAAGTCTCTAAGGAATTTTGGAAGCAAGGTTTCCAGGACCTTGAGCAGGCTAGCTATTGTTGGGAAAAGGTCATTTATTACTGTCTAATAAAACTTTAGTCATGAGACCCTTCAGATGTATATCGGTGGGCCATATAGGTTGGGGGGGATGATTGCCAACACATATCTTGGGGGGGGATTTAGAGATAAAGGAAGTTTCCAAAGGAATTTTTATATGTTAAAGTAGACTTACAGGATGCTGGGAGGTGGGGGGTGGTTCAGGCTAGGATTGCCTTTCGCCCTTAGCAACGTATTAACATTGAGGCAGTTGAGTCCCTAGAGGAATGTCACTCTGCCTTTTTCAAGGACTTGTCAATGGGCTGTCGGTAGTAAGGAAATTTAATAATTTTTCTTCTGCCTTTGTTTCCCACATCAACATCATGCCACAAAATTAACTATTGAATAAACTAGGAGTATTTAACTTGGAGAAAAGTCCAATCAGAAGGCAAACAAATGAACAGACCTGATACTAGCCTTAAAAGACTTGAAGAGCTTTTATATTAAAGATCAATTAGGATTGCTTTTTAAGGCTTTCAGGGGGTAGAAGGTAGGTAAAAAATGTAAGACTATAATTTTACTTTAACATAAAAAAGAACTTCTAATATTTAGAACTACTTTAAAAAACTATAATGGTTTGCTTTAACAAAAGAGGAGTATTTCTTATCACTGGAAATGTTCAAGGAACACTAAACTGTCATTGAGTTGTAAAGCTATAGAGTAGATTAGAAGATCTAATAGATATTTGGTTTAACTCTATAATTGGATTGACTCTATTAGTGTCCCCTCTAAATTTGATTATTTCCTAATATATGTTATTTAAAAGATGATTGTAGAAGCTAATTTAAAAAGGGATGACACGTCAAAAAATGAAGTATTTAGAGATAAATTTATCAAAATAGGTATTATCTGTATGCTGTGAACTACAAAATAATGCTGAGAGAAATGAAAAGAGACCTAAATAAATGGTGAGATATGCCAAGTTCATGCATTGAGAGATTCAGTGTTGTTAGGGTGTTAATTTTCCCTCAAGTTATTTATATATTTAATGCAATTCAAATAAAAATGCCAAAAGACATATTTTGGTAGAAACTGACAAGCTGATTCTAAAATTTATATGAAAATGGAAATAATCTAAAATAGTTAAAGCAGTTTTGTAAAATAAGAACAAAGTTGGAGGACTTGCACTAGTGTATGTGTGTGTGTGTGTGTGTGTAGAGAGAAAGAGGAAAGCAATCACAGAAAGAAAAGCAAAACAATGCAATGGGAAATGAGTAAAATCAAAATACTGAAACAGACATTTCACAAAAGAAGATCTATGAATGGCAAGTAAGAATTGAAAGGATGCTCAACATCATTAGTTATCAGGAAAATCCAAGTTAAAATCACAATTAGGTACAACCTGCACCAAACAGAATGTCTAAAATTAAAAAGACAATAACCCTCATATGTCACCATTGACATGTTGATATTGTCTGGAATTTCAGTTTGAGGAAACTAGAAATTTACTATGTATGTATGCATATATGTATGTATGCATCTATGTGTGTGTGTATTTATGTTTTTTATCACAATAAAGCTTACCAAGTAATTGGTTTGTCCTCACATTCCTAATTTCTAGCAATACTTTTTCTATTTTTTTCCTAATATTTGAGAACTTCCTTCAGAGTTTTCAGTGTAACTATTTTTATAGTAAACCTGTGAGTATACATGCCTGATAATATATTTATTATACACTCATATTAGAATGACAAATAAGATGAATAACAAATTATGGTTTTCAATTTTTTTTTAATACTTTAAACATGTTAGTACTATCTGCTCATACCCGGTGTTGCTCTTAGGGAGTCTGTTCTCATTTTGGTTCTTTTATCATTGAAATAATCTGGTATTTCTTTTAAGTCTTCAAGAATTTTCTCTGTGTCTTTACTACTTTACATCTGTATAGTTTACCTAGGTATGGGTTTTAGTCTATAGCTCTCTCAACCTGATGTCTTTTATTATTTTTGTTAGTTCTTAAAATATATCTTTATTATTTTTGCAAATATTTCCTTCTATCCATTTATCCTCCTCCCTTTCGGGGACTACTATTGTCAAGGTGATGACACTTTTATTTCTAGCCTCCATACTTTTTAGCTTTGTTTTCATACTTTCCGTCACTTTACTTTTTCTTGGTGTTTTCTTTTTTTTTTTTTTTTAAGATTTTATTTATTTATCTGAGACAGAGAGAATGAGAGAGACAGAGAGCACACGAGAGGGGGGAGGGTCAGAGGGAGAAGCAGGCTCCCTGCCGAGCAGGGAGCCCAATGCGGGACTCGATCCAGGGACTCCAGGATCATGACCTGAGCCGAAGGCAGTCGCTTAACCAACTGAGCCACCCAGTCGCCCTCTTGGTGTTTTCTAAATAAGCTCCTCAATCTGATACACAATTTACTATTCACCTTTCAGCTGTATCCAACTATTCTGCTGTGTGTTATAAGTATCACACTCTTTATTTTAACTTTTACAATGTTTGGTATCTAGTAATTCTACTTGATTTCTTAAGAAGGATTTTTTGTTTGTATTACTAATCCAATATTTTGTATCTCAAGCATATTTTTTTCATGCTTATTTTAAGTTCTTGTATCTTTGAGTTTAATAATTTTGCTTCAGAGGTTGTTTTCAGTTTCTTTTTTGGCTACCTATGCAGCCGAAATCAAGAGTCAGTCACCCAACCAACTAAGCCACCCAGTTGCCCCTCCAGTATTTTTAAAACTTATTTGAAAAAACTTATTTGACTCATAATGTCAATTACATTTTTACATTATAAGCCTGAATATAACTAAATCTATATGTATATACCTGAAATTATTTTTTTTTAAGATTTTATTTATTTGAAAGAGAGAGGGAGATGGAACATGAGTAGGGGGAGGGGCAGAGGGAGAAGCAGACTCCCCACTGAGCAGGGAGCCTGATTTGAGGATCAATTCCAGGCCCCTGGGATCATGATCTGAGCCAAAGGCAGATGCTTAACCAAATGAGCCACCCAGGTGCCCCTGAAATTATTTTTCTTAAAATAATACTTATCTTTGTTATATAGGATGAACTTTGTTTTTCTTTTCTTTTCTTTTCTTTTTTTTTTTTTTTTAAGATTTTATTTATTTGAGGGCGCCTGGGTGGCTCAGTCAGTTAAGCGGCTGCCTTCGGCTCAGGTTATGATCCCAGGGTCCCCGGGATCGAGCCCCGCATCGGGCTCCCTGCTCGGCGGGGAGCCTGCCTCTCCGTCTCCCTCTGCCTGCCTCTCTGCCTACCTGTTCTCTCTCTATCTCTCTGTCAAATAAATAAATAAAATCTTAAAAAAAAAAGATTTTATTTATTTGAGAGAGAGAGACAGAGATAGCGACAGAATGAGCAGGTAGGAGAGGGAGAAGCAGGCTCCCCACTGAGCAGGGAGCCCGCAGGGAGTCTGACGCAGGACCTGATCCCAGGATTCTGGGATCATGACCTGAGCCAAAGGCAGACGCTTAGCCAGCTGAGCCACCCAGGTGCCCCTGTTTTTCTTTTCTGTTCTATTTCATTAAAAATGTTTGTCATCATCTAAGAATATATTCCATGACAAACGTATATGCCCCATAGTTAGACATCATTCATCTCTCTTAACTTTTCTGTTTTATTACCATCTCTTAGCTTATCCTGGTGCATTAGTCAGCATTTTTTAGATAGATAAATAGATGATAGATGATAGATAGATAGATAGATAGATAGATAGATAGATAGATAGATAAAGAGGAGATTTATTATGGGAATTAGCTCATGTGATTATGAAGGCTGAGATATGCTACTATATGCTGTCTGCAAGCTGGAGAACTAGGAAAGCTAGTATAATTCAACCTGAGTCTGAAGGACTGAGAACCAGGGGAGCCATAGTGAACTCTGGATCCAAGGCCAAAGGACTGAAAACAGGGTGCGGGGTTGCCTTAGTTTAAGTCCTGGAATCTGAAGGCTCAAGAACCAGGGGCTCCATTGTCTGAGAAGATGGATGTCTTAGTTCAAAAGAAAAGAAATAGAAATCACACTTTCTCTGCTTTCTTGTTCTATTGGTGGGGGGGAGTGCAACAGATCAGATAATATCCATTCAAATTGGTAACAGTGGATCTTTTTTTCCCTCAATTTACTGATTCAAATGCTAATCTCTTCCAGAAGCACCTGACACACTGAGAAATAATGCTTTACCACCTATCTGGGCAACCCTTAGCCCAGTCAAGTTGACATATAAAGTTCATCATCATGCCTGGGTTTTTCGGTTTGTATTTTTTTGGTTTGTATTTCAGACCATCCTAGATTTCCTTCTGTTGAAAATACCTTCAGCTCACTTACACTCTTGTCTTCCCATGGTAAATCCAGGTGGGAAAAAACCAACCCTGGATGCATTCAACTAGCCATTTCCATTTCTCTACTCCCAGGTAGCTGAAATGGGCTGGAGAAAAATCAACAAATCACACAGAGTAATGCTAATATAAATGTATGTTCCACAAATTGAAATAGGGTTTAAATTGTCTTGTATTGCTTATAAGTCTCTCTGGTCTATTCTCTTGCACTTTCTCCCCAGCTATTATTTAAATTTTTATGATCTTATATATCTCACACCCTCACATTTTCCCTGCTCTAGGCAAATGGCCTCCTAATCTATTTATAGAGAAACTAGAAGTCACAAACAAGGACTTATCTGAACTCCTCTATTATTGACTATACATTTACCTACCTTTTTACCCATCTTTGGCTTGCTTTCTTTTGCATAATAGATAAAAGGTTCTCTAAAGATTTATATAGAACAGAGTTTGAAAATCACTGCAATAAATTGTGGGCACTCTTTAAAGATCTTTAAGATGGTATTGATAAATTAGAAAAAAATCAGTACCAAATAGAACAAGAATGGAAATCATGAAGATCATGTAGGAATCTAATGTGAAGGTCTACAGAAAAGATGAAAGTTTTAACTAAGGTAATAGCAGGAACAGGAAGAGGAGTTAGTACTATTCAGGATATTTGAAAGTCATTTTAATCTACTGAGTATAATATGACAGATATGGTTATTGAGGATAGAACAGTAAGTACAACAGACAAAAATCCCTACCCTCACTTTTATGGGGGAAGAGAGATAATTAGCAAATCAGTAACCCATGTTGTTTAAGAGATTATGCATGCTTCAGAGAAAAGTAAGTTAGGGGAAATAGATATGGAATCACAAGGGTGAAGAGGTTGCAATTTTAAACTCTGTGGTCAATAAAACATAGGCTCAATGAGAAGGTGATGTTTAAACCAAGACCTGAAGTAGATGAGAGAGCCAGCAATGGTAATATAAAGATGGCAGAACGTTCTTGGCAAAGGAAAAGTGAAGGAAAAGACCCTGGGCATGAAGAGGCCCAGTGTGTTAGAGAAACAGAAATGAAACCACAGTAGCTGGAATATGGTGCACAAGAGAAACAAAGAGAGGAAGTCAAGAGATAGCCAGGGGTCAGTATAGGTTACTGTAGAGGTGTTGGCATTTATTCTGAATGACATGGGAAGACAGTGGAGGGGGGGTTTGAGTAGGGAAGGGATTTACCTTTTAAGAGCCTTGCTCTGACTACTATTTTGAAGGCACACAGCAGTGGAAAAGAGGTGCCAACAGGAAAATCCACTAGCAGACTATTGTATAGTTCATATGAGAGATTATGGTAGCTTGGTCTGGGGAGATAGCATTAGAAATTGTGAGAAATGATCAGACTCATGATGTAAAGGTAAAGTTAGCAATATTTGCTTAAAGAGTAGATGAAATATATGAGCAAAAGAGGAGGCAAGGCTATCTAAAAGATGTTTGGTCTAAACAATTGAAGGATAGTTACCAATTGCTGATCTGATTAAGACTATGGAAATAGAAAGGTTTGGGAAAGGATCAGTTCAATTTGGCATGTTAAGTTTGAGATGCTCATTAGACATCCAAGTGGATATGTTAAGTAGGCAATTTGTGTTTATAAGTTTGAAAATCAGGGATAAGTCCAGGTTGGAGATTTACATTTGCAATCCATAAGCATTCAGATGGTACTGAAAGCATAAGACTAAATGAGACCACTAAGGAAATAATAAGAAGAGAAAATCCATTCAAGAACTGAATTCTGGGGCGCCTGGATGGCTCAGTCATTAAGCGTCTGCCTTTGGCACAGGTCATGATCCCAGGGTCCTGGGATCAAGCCTCGCATTGGGCTCCCTGCTTGGCAGGGAAGCCTACTTCTCCCTCTCCCACTCCCCTTGCTTGTGTTCCCTCTCTCGCTGTGTCTCTCTCTGTCAAATAAATAAATAAAATCTTAAAAAAAAAAAAAGAACTGAATTCTGGGGCATTCCAAAATTTATTTTGATTAGGAAAATGAAGAGAACCGTAAAGTGAGACTGAGGTTGAGCTAGGATGAGTTTACTGTCCTGGGAGCCAAGTGAAGGAATTGCTTGCAGGAGAAAAGTGATAAAAACTGTGTCAACTTTACAGAGAGATGAGTAAGGTGAGAACTTAGAATTATCTGTTAGATTTAACAGTGTGGATGGAGATTATTTGTGACCTTGTCAAGAGCAGTTTTAGTGGAAAAAGGGGGAAAGGAGTTAGAAAAAATTCTTATATTGATAGGGTTTATAAAAGATATATATAGAAGCATTAACATGTTTGTATTATGATAACAGTGATATAGTACAGAGAAAAAAATTGTTACTGTGCTTGTGAGAGGAGAATTCTGAATCAATGTCCTTGGGTAAGTGATTAGCCCTTGTTAGGAGTAGGGAAATGTTGCTCTATCTATCTATCTATCATCTATCTACCTATCTATCTATCATCTATCTATCATCTATCTATCTATCTATCTATCTATCTATCTATCTATCTATCTATCTATCATCTATCTATCATCTATCTATCTATCTATCATCTATCTATCATCTACTTATAATAGGAGAGAAGCCATAATATATGGATAGGTAGATGGTAGATGTTTTAGAGACTTGTAACAATTTATTTTTATTACATCTATTTTCTTAGAGAAATATGAAGCAGGGTCATCTAGTCAAGAATGCAGATGGTGGGGGAGGTTTTTTATATTCGAGGAAAGAAGACATGAAGTAATTATTTAGGAAAGTGGTAGTGGTAGAGCAATTGACTCTAGAAGAAAATAATTAGTTGCACAAAGTTAAGCTTATATAATACAAATTGTCCTATTCAATAGATGTCTCTTTCAAATCATATTTTATCACCATAACTACTTATACATGCAAATGAAGTCTTCAAAGCTATCCTTTTCTCCTAGAAACTCTGAAACCCATTGCTTTGCTGGTTTGTATTTAAATATAAGTTCTAAATACTTAAAGTTGAATCATAACACTAAACTATGGGCATGACTAGTTTAATGCCACCCCCACCAAAAGGAAGACAAAGACAAATGAGAAATCAACGGCAAAGGTACTGCTATGAGAAATGTGCAACATCTGCTCAAGTTCAGTCAACGATGGATGAAGACCATAGTTTTCTTGAACAATCTAATATTTTTCTGCATTATTTCTCACTCATTTACTTAATATTCTCCTGCTGACCCAGTTAGTCATATCTCTTAATAAGCCGATTGTAGCTATTAAATTTGACTTATAAGATTAAAAGAAAATTAGAAGCATGCAACCATTGAGCTTTAATTCTTCTTCTTCTTTTTTAAAGATTTTATTTATTTATTCGACAGAGAGAGAGAGACAGCTAGAGAGGGAACACAGCAGGGGGAGTGGGAGAGAGAGAAGCAGACTCCTGGCTGAGCAGGGAGCCCGATGTGGGGCTCGATCCCAGGACTCTGGGATCCTTTAATTCTTCTTAATAAAAAAAAATAATCCATGGTTTGTCAAAACCTATGGAATGGTATGCCACAAAGAGAGTATTCTACTGTATGTAAATTAAAAAAAAAACAACAAATATGGGGGAACCCAAAATGGAATACAAGCTGTAACAAATACCCTGACTTATTACAAATGAATTGCATAACAATAATAATGGAGAAGAAAATAAATAAACTAAGAAACTTTGAAAACAGTATTTTGACTAGATATAGGCTTAAGACAAAAGGAATGGTACAGGAATACTGTGCTCTGTTGCAGTTTCTCACAGGGTCATGGATTAGTCATTTGAAAACTATTTATGTACAGTGTAGAACAAATAAGTGCCTATACTGTAGATAATGAGAGCCAGGTTCTCCTGTCAGAAAAAGAAGTTACAAATAAGGAAAGAGTGAAAACCAGAATAAACCCTGTGGTATAATCAGAAATATTAGATAATTTGTGGTTTAAAAAATACATATACATATAGATAAAGAAATCAGTATTTATGTATGTGGATGAAGGATATATGAATGCCATGTATGTGTGTGTATATAGACATGTGTGCATGATTGCATAATCTCCTAGCACTGCCCCCTAGAGGTATTAAAATAAATTACACCCAAGTAGAAATGAATACACACCTACACTCTAATCTTGGCTTCTGAAGACCATTTTCAAAAAAAAGGAGCCAGAGTTTCGTGAAGTGGTTGGTTACAGAGCTGGAGAAAGGAAAATTCAAGATGAGTTTAGAGCATTTGTAGTGCCAGAAAATGCTCAATAAAAAATAGAGACACATCAAAAAGGCAAAGGAGCCAACCTGAAAGAACTCTTAATTGCAAAGTTGGGACGGATTGAGTAACAAATAATACTATTAGATTATAACCTCTAGAATAAAATATTCATGATGTAAATAAATAATCGGATAAATTAATGGAGAAGATAATGTTTCCTTACTAAAGAATTGCAGTTAATGTAGAAGAAACAAGAGGTATAAAAAATCACCATTTGAACAACACAGTAGTAGTTGTTGCATGATGGATGCTAAAAGTAGTAGGTGAAAGTTTGAGGAAAACAGGATATTTACATAGTCCCAAAGTATCCCCTCCTGATATTTATTAGTTACAGAGGGAAAAATAGTATTTTACAATAGAAAACTTAGGTGACACCACCTTGACCAACTGTCAAGGAGAACATTACCAATAATAACAGATATCAACATCATATACTTTAAAAAAAAATTAATTCCAGTGTAGTTAACATGCAGTGTTATTTTACTTTCAGGTGTGTAATATAGTGATTCAATAGTTCCATATATTACTCAGGCTCATCAAGGTAAGTGTACTCTTAATCCCCTTCACTTATTTCACCTATCCCCCCGACCTCCCTTCTGGTAACCATCTGTTTGTTCTCTATAATTAAGAGTCTGTTTCTTAGTTTGTCTTTCTCTCTCTCTTTTTGCCCCTTTGTTCATTTGTTTTGTTTCTTAAATTCCACATATAAGTGAAATCATGTGGTATTTGTTTTTCTCTGACTGACTTATTTCACTTAGCATTGCACTCTCTAGATCCATCCATGTCAACATCATATACTCTTGATATTTTTGTGGTATTCTTTTTTTTTTTTTTTAAAGATTTTATGTATTTATTTGACAGAGAGAGAGACAGCGAGAGCAGGAACACAAGCAGGGGGAGTGGGAGAGGGAGAAGCAGGCTTCCTGCCGAGCAGGGAGCCCGATGTGGGACTCGATCCCAGGACCCTGGGATCATGACCTGAGCTGAAGGCAGACGCTTAACGACTGAGCCACCCAGGCGCCCTTTTTGTGGTATTCTTGCTTAAAATATGTAACCTCAATCAGGAGAAAACATCAGACAAACAAAATGAGGGAGAGTCTACAAAATCACCTTCCAGTACTCTTCAAAGGTGTCAAGGTTATGAAAGACAAAGTAGGATAGAAGAACTTTCAGAGATTAAGGGCAGTTGAGGAGACACAAGAACTAAATGCATTATGGGATTCTCGATTGGACCTTAGAACAGAAAAAGCACATTAACAGAAAAACTGATAAAATTCAAATAAAGTCTATAGTTTAGTTTTAAAAGTAATAAATTGAAAAAGTCAATTTTTATTTACTTTGGGGCAGAACACACAATGTTTGAACTCTCTCATCTGCCCAACTCTAAGCCCCAGAAGGACAAGGCCTACATACACTGTAGTGGATCATGAAGTATTTGTTGAATAACGACATTAAAATTGAATTTCATCTATGACACTGTGTTATTATGACCTGTTATGAATTCCAGGTCCCCTCTATACGTGCAAATATATTGTGTGCATATAATTTTATATATATGTGTGCATTTTTAATCATATTTTGGCACAGAAAAATGGAGAAGGATAGAAGAATACCCTTTTTTAGTACAAATGATGTATAACTCGTATAAATAAAATGATAATACAGGGTGCCTGGTTGGCTCAGTTAAGTGTCTGACCCTTGATTTCGGTTCAGGTCATGATCTGACTGTGAAGGCCGTGAGATCGAGCCTGGCATGGAGCCTGCTTAAGATTTTCTCTCCCTCTCCCTCTATCCCTCCTCCCACCCCCACTTGGGCACTCTCTCTCTCTCTCAAAAAAAAAAAAATGATGACACAAGTAGAGATTTGATAAATTTTTCTGTAATATTCTGCCCCTTCCTCCTGTATAAGCACAGTCAACAATAATTCTTAACTTTGAAATAGTAAGCAAGAACTTTGTTCTCTTTCTGTTTTGAAAGATATCTCATATATCATATTTGACATGGGCTGGGAATTAACACAGAGTAACAGCAATTGACAGTGAAATCAATTTCTTTTTTTTTTTTTAAAGATTTTATTTATTTATTTGAGAGAGAGAGAATGAGAGACAGAGAGCATGAGAGGGAGGAGGGTCAGAGGGAGAAGCAGACTCCCTGCCGAGCAGGGAGCCCAATGCGGGACTCGATCCCGGGACTCCAGGACCATGACCTGAGCCGAAGGCAGTCGCTTAACCAACTGAGCCACCCAGGCACCCGTGAAATCAATTTCTAATTAGCTTCCATGCTTACATGTTTACTCATAGGTTGTTACAACAAACAATAAAGAACCAAATAAGTAAAATTTTAATAATACTTTCTCTGGAATGCATTGAAATACTTAAGACAAAACTGTATTTGTCAAAATTTACATTCTTAAAAACAGAACTCTTAGAGAAAAAATGAAAACGGTATCATAAAAACTGTGTGAAGATTTAAATTAATTTTAATTTGAAAAAATTAAGTTCATAAGAGAAAGACAATTAAGGTTTATAAATAAGAACACAGAGGATGGCATTTTCAACCTATTATTTTGATAGAAAATTTCCATATTACTTTAACTTTAAAGATGGAAGTAACATCTTCGTGACTTATTAAAAACCCATTTTCAAAACAGGAATAAGAAAATTAAATAATAGAAATGAAAGCATTATTTTGTAATTTATCGGGTCATTTCTAGTTAATGCAGATCATTTAATTTGCTTTTTACATGGCAAATACAAAGAATCATGGGTAAAAAATAACACTATGTCCTCAAAAATCTAATCAAAATCTCTAAAAATGAGTTATTTACCAACAATGGAGTATTCAACAATAGAAAATAAAATATATTGGTTTTGTCATCAAGTCTCTTTATTTCCTTGAAGCACAAATTTACTTTTCTTTCTGTATGCCCCAAAGCCATTGCATAGACAAGATTTTGTTAAACTATAGATAATGAAACAGATTCCTGGATTACTCACAGGTTTCCTTTTCAAAATTTAACAGTATTTCCTGAGCAAATTCTGGATTAGATTTTGTCTCTAAGTGAAACCAACACACATTGGAAAAGAAAAAAAAAAAAGTCTATCAAACAAGAGTAAGAAGAGGAAACTCATAACTTGTGATCTACAGAAATGAAGGTACTTTTAGTGTCTTTGGCATATTAGTGACAAAAAAACAATAATAAATGGTAAAACATGATAAGTTAATTGATGGGAAAATTTAAATGGTAGCAAGGTGAATATCTGTCAGGTTAGGGAGTGAAGTCAGAAATTTAGAATCAGCAAATGAATCACCTATCCCAGCAACATGAGAATAGGGCTCGTAGAAGCAGATTCAAAAGGTCTGGATCAGTGTGTATGCATGTTGATTTCTTGAAATAGGTCACTGAAGGCTAGTGGCCTAGCCTCAAAGGGGCTGAGTTACATTGTTATCAGAACCCAACTTCAATAGGAAGAAAGCTTTAGAAAACAAATAGAAACCGAGGGTGATCAATTTTCATTCATTGATTTATACATTCAGATATTCAGCAAACAAATAAAATTTTTCCTGGCAGTATGATCTAAGACAATAAAATTCTAATTTTAAAGTAAACCCAAAATCTCCCCAATATTTTTTTCAAAGCTAACATTAAGCTTTAGGGGACTGTTTTGGAGACAGAAATTGCATACACTCTATTATTATATGAAAATATAAGGCATAAATGATTGCAAAAAGCTCACACATAGGAAAAAAATATAATCTACTGTAGGGGTTATTTTAAGATGCAAGGCACAAATGAGTGACTTTTTTTTTTTTTTTTTTAAACTATCTCCTTCCCTTTATTCTTTCCTATTGCTACTCTTTTCCTCCTTCGAATACTAACAGCACTCCCTCCGGCAGCATCAGTTACTCTGAAAGTAACCACTTGTTAGACCCTTAGTTCTCACCCCTAACTTCACAGGAGAATCACCTGAGGCATGCACACACCCAAGGCAAATTAAATCAGAATCTCAGGGAGAGTGAGGTCTTGATATTTGCATTTTAAGAAGCTCCCCTGTTGATTTTAATGTTCAGCCAAGTTTGAAAAACTATCTTCTTAGAAGTCACAAGGTAAGTCAGAAAGTTTTTATCTATTAAACAACTTGCTATGTATTCAGCAACCACCTTAGCATTATGGGCACATGAGAGCAGCTCTGTTGCTTACAAATTTACTGCAGTAAACAATCATTTCTAAAATCTAACTTTGGAAGTAACTCCGGGCTTATGTTTCTTAATTTATCAGTTAGTTACATGCTATACATATGAAATTTGCTATTAACAAAAGTGAAATTCTCTAAGGTTTTGAATTGTTTATTTTTTTCATACATTAAATTTTTACAATAATATCTCCATTGCAATCTGATCTGTTTTTTGATGGGAAAGCAAGAGTTGCAGTTATAGCTGGTAAGATCTGGAATTGTGCACGAACTCAAGAGTGAATTCTTGATTAAGAGCATAGGGTATGGGTTCAGGTTGCATAAATTCAGGTCTTAGCTTTGCAATTTATTAGTAGGGTTTCCTCAAGCCAGTCACCTAACTCATTTCTAATTTCATTTTCTCCAGAAATTGAGATTACTAGTATTCTTACTTTTTCAAGTTGTTGTGAGGAATAAATGACTTAGGGTTCCCGATATACAGCAAGTACTATAGAAGTGTTAGCTATTATTGTTATGTTATAGATTTTCATGTCTTACCATTTTGAAAGGCTATTAATATTTTTTCATATGTTGTAGATATGCATGCTGTGTCAAAAAATGTTATGTAACCATTTGCATTATATTGTTGAAAAATATTTTTTGGGATGTCAAAATATGGGTGTATGTAGGGAGAGTAGGTTATGAATGCAAATATCTGGGTTAGTTTTTTTTTGAAAAAACAGACTGAGACTCACTGGCATAGGCCCAAAGGAATTTGAGAAAAGATAAATTGGTGTGGGCTGGTATACTTCACTGAATACTAAGCGAAGAGGGAAGGAGTTGAGCTAGACATTGAAAGCATGTGGAATTTGAATAGTCAAGGAGGAAATGGGAAGTGGATTGCTGATGAGCCTCAAAAAAGTAGGCTCACTATGAAACATAATAAGAATTTGACCAGGTGTCACCTTAACCTAAGATTCTGTGTGTGTGTGTGTGTGTGTGTTTTGTTTTACCTTGATAATATGGAAAGTATCCATGTTACCTACTCATTTACAAGAAGACAGTTCTTCAGCATCTGCCCAAATTTCTTTCCACTGCAACTGACAAAACATCAGTATATCCAAGATCAGTCAGCCATATTATGATGAAATGTACTACTAACAGTAGATTTCCTATATTATGACATTCAAAAGAGCATTCTTTATAATTAAAAATACATGTAAGAGCATCATTATCATTACTGTCATTTTTTACCATAACGAGAAAAGTATCCTTTGTTTAGCCACCTGGAAACTTGAATTTTCCGTTATTGTAAAACATTATTTCTTTAATGCAGTGATGTTTATTGTGAAGACACCCAGTACCAGGAGTTCTAGTCCTGACCATGACTTCTCTATCTCCTTAACAGATATGTAATTTATTTAGTATCTTAGCTTCCTTATCTGAAAAATAGGGGAAATGAGATTATACAAACAACTCTTGCAGGGTTGTTGGAAAGGACCAAATATATAGTGCTCTAAGATGCTCTGTGAAAACTGATAAGTGGGTTTACATGCGCATATATTTATATTTTTTTCTATCAAGTTTAGAAATAGTAATATTCTAGTGTTTCTAGTTTTGGTAATATTTTGTATTTAATGAATGTATTCCTCATTGTAATCATCATTCTCTGAGTAGCATCTGAAATCGTCTTTGTCTTTTCTTTCTGAATCCCTACCACCTAGGATAGTAATATGTGCCACATTGTTGAAAAAAAATGTTGCTTTTGAATAACTATTAAAGGGACGCCTGGGTGGCTCAGTCGGTTAAGCGTCTGCCTTCGGCTCAGGTCATGATCCCACGGTCCTGGGATCAAGTCCCGCATCGGACTCCCTGCTCCACAGGGAGCCTGCTTCTCCCTCTGCCTCTGCCTGTCTCTCTGTCTCTCATGAATAAATGAATAACTATTAAAATGTAGTGGTATATTAGATTATTTTTGGAGTTGAAAGCAGAAAAGCTGGGTTTAAACCCTAGCTTTTTGCTTATTGGCTCATGACTGGGAAGAATCTTAACCTTTCTGAATCTTCGTTGTCCTCAATCCTTGTTATAAAAACACCAGGTGCAAGTTTAACAAAAACTATTGATTCTCTTCTCTTAAAATACACTCACACACAACTGCATGAAATTTAAATAGGTTCATTGATTCTGTGAAGCCCCTTCATTAACTTATTTTGCATAAAATATCTTTTTATTTACATAATATGTATTGAGCACCTGCTATGTGGCCAGAACTGCTAGGCACTGGGATACAGCCAGGAACAATAAAGGCATGCTGTATACTTTTGTGACTTTTATGATCTGTGGAGGGTAAATAGCCACTAATAACTAATGAATAAGAATTGCCATGAGGGAAAGGAATGTAGTTCAAGCACACTGAAAAATTGATAATCAGGAAAGATTTCCCTGAGAACATAATAATTGAACTGAAATTTTAGGAATGAGTAAAGGTTAATAGGCAAGGGTGAGAGTGGGGAAAAAGTAATCTAGGAGGATGGAATAACATGTGCAAAGTCCTTGTGGCAAGAGTGTGATCTGCAAGAGGAAATTTTAAAAGGCTGCTTTCCTAGAGAGCAGAAAGCAAAGCTGACTGAGGTGAGGATGGAGGTAGGAATGTCCTTGATTGATGCATTAAGGATTTTAGTCTATCCTAAGAGAACTGAAAAAGAAATCTCTAAAGTTCTTCCTCATGCCAAATTTACACAGTAAATGAGGTAAAAAATTAATGAAGCGCTTTGAGACCCTTGGAAAAAAAAAACTTCTATGTTGTTTCCTTGCAAAATATTTTCTATGCTGTTTTTAACAGCTTTCAGGATAATAATATTTAAAACCATTTATCTGAATGAATGTTGGTTTTTTTTGGAGCTTTTGCAAACTTCAAAATGGGAAGAAAACATTTTTACTTTCTAGAATAGTCATTTGCAAATAGTAATAAAGGGAAAATAGATTAGTAATTAAAAATAAATAAATAAAAATACAAGTTTTGTCTAGAATCCCCCTTCCACCACTTCCTTCTTATTTTATGTAACTGTGATTCTATTTTCCATAAATCCATTAGAGAAGTGCATATAAACATAGTCATTTTATAAAAATATTCATAAATTAAACCACCACTATTTAATTAGTCCCCACTCACACATCCCTCTTAGTTTAACATAGCATTTATCCTAACCCATTACATCAATTAATCAACAGTTGAATAAATTTCTTGCTAATGTGCACACACACATATCTATTACTGTCTATTATCTATCTACCTTCATCATCCAAAATATTATTAAAAATGCAAGTCAATTCCAAATTAAAAATGTAAAACTTAGAACTGATGCATGGTTTCAGGAAGTCTAAGGAAATGATTCTGGGAATGTTCTGACATCTCAGACAAAATATCAAATAAAGATATGATAGCAGTTTATACTTAACAAACATTATGTATTAGGCATTGCTCTGAGATATATACTTATTTAGTCTTCACAACAAACCTATGAAGGAGGCACTTTAATCTCTATTTTTAGATGGAGAAAAGAATTCACAGAGAGGTTAGTAACTTGTCTCTGCAACTGAATTCAAAGGTGGATGTTTTCAAATGCAGGTAATCTGAACCAGAACACACAGCACTCTGCTGTCTCTTGAATTGGCAAAATTAAACCAGTTCAAAGCAAAGTAAAAGAATAATGATACGATTGGTATTTCTAAGAGAATGACTTGAATATCAAAGAATTAGAGAGGGCTATTGGAAAAATTGATAAGGTCCTTGTTGAAATGACCATTTTTGTGATTGTGTTTTAAAAGTTTAAATTTAAGAATATTATATTCAGCTAATATGAAATTTGGCTGGAATAATCACATATAAACAATTTATGATTTCCAAAAATTAATGTACAGCCTATATTCTGTTATATATATGAGAAATATATGATATTCTTTTAAATATAAAACAGTAAAATTTGTGAAGTCCTAAATAAAGAGTTTTTTCACTATTTACCTGGAAATTTTGGTTGATATTTGCTCTGAATAGTTTTGTTTGGTTTGCCTTCAAATGTCCAGTCCTCTACTTACTTAGTTTAGCTCCTCATTGCATGAAGTATTTGTGGAATTCAGTACACTGCCTCCCTCCAGAAAATCTAAGGAATGACATTCCTTTTCCTATCATTGGTAGTCCAGATATATATTCAGGCCTAGCTAATCATTCACTACTTTATGGGACTTTCAATCTTGAGGGAGTAATGTGAAGTGCAGGTATAATTGAGAAGATATTTATTATGATGGTATGGCTGCAGGAGAGCCTGTATCAAGGGTCTAGCAGCAGCACTGGTGACTGCTTCCAATGACCATAATGGGCAAAGAAGTGACAGTATTACCATCAGCAGTGTTTGACTTGGCTGCACCTATGGGGTAAACTTGGTGACGGTTTTTGGCTCAGTCATTCTCCTTTGGGTTTTGTCCATTTTTAAATCCTTAGTAGCCTCCAAGAAGCATACACCAGATGGGTGAAGATGTGGAAAGGATTTAATAGGGGGAAAATGCCTGAGAAGGATGAAGAAGAGGGAGGAAGCAGCAATAAAGCAGGAAAGCCTTTAGACTGTGATGGGGATCTGATACCCATGAAAAGAGAGGGAGAAGAAGGACAGGACTGGATATTCCTGAGTTTTGGTCAGGTCAGTGGGATGTCCCTAAGAAAAAAATGCACATTATAGAAATCCCACATTAGGCAGAAATAGCCCAACTTATCTATAGTACCTTTGCTAGGCTCAGTCATTATCTGGGAGCAGCTTGGAGGGCACATGGTCTGATGTGAACATTGGGGTAGCTCCAAACGTACATTTTCATGGCCACCACATTGAGCCACCATAGTTTTTGTCAATTCTATAAACTGTTGGGACTATTCCAAAGACATTCTTTTTGTGCTTAAGTTATTCAAGGTCTTTTCTTTCATCCTTTCTTTTTACTGTTGGCCAAGAGGACCAACTTGTATCATTTAATGAAGTCTGCCTTTAAATGGTTTTTTACTGGTACCGGTTGTTATTGAAGATCGACGACTTGTTACCATTCATGGACTTAAATAGCTAAGTTTTGTCTATTGTATTTCCCTGTAGTTCATATTTCAAGTAAACATTTCATTACACGGTTTCTTTAACATTGGCTTCTTGAAGAGATTTCTCAGTTTTCTTAGGTAAAGACCAAAATCCAAAACATAAATTCTTACATGGTCTGATGATCTGGGTCTATTTGCATCTTCAGTCTAATCTGGTACCATCCCTGCTCCCTTCATTCGCTTTTCCCAACACATTGCTGTTTCAGTTCCTTCCAAGTTTTGTGTTAGTTCATGTCCTCCAGGAAGCAGATGCCAAAACATGACTAGATCTACAAGTGATGCTTGTGAAGGATAAGGGGGAGGGGGCCAGACAAGCAAAGGAGAGCCCTCAAACTGCAGCACAGGTTTAATGCCTGTGAAGGAAGGGCACAGGAAAAGTCAAAGATTGCAGAACAGTTCCAAGGTTTCACTGAGACCAATAAGGGATCCTGGAACCAAAGTCTTCTATTAAAAGAGTCCTATGTCTCACAGAAATGGTCCTGCATCAGAATTCCCAAATGTGCTTAGAACCTGGCCAGGATCCAGAAGGGGAGAAGCTAGGTCTGTCAGTCACTTCTGCTACCTTCAGTAGTAGACTTGAGAAGCTCATTTTGATGACTACCATGTCTACCCCTTACTTTAAACAGATCTATTTTTCCATATAGGTTCAGGGAACAGCCTTTTCATAGTTCCTTTGGGCTTTTATTTCTTAAAGACAGCACAGATGAGGAAGGTTAATGGGAAGAACTATGACCTATATTTCTGTATTTGTCTTAGGTCTACAACTGATGCTAGTTGCTAATTTTCATTCTCTTGCTAATTTTCATTCTACATCTCTCTCATCTTCATCCATCACGTGGACACATCATAGAGATCTGTCACAGTGTGATCCAAACTTCCACTCTTCAGTGGTTTGAGCCTTTGGCAATCAAATGCTTTTTAGGCCAGGATTGCTACACATGTTCATTCAGAGTCAACCTTGGGAAAAGCACTGCCAGGAAATGCCCAAGTAGATGACATAGCTTTAGGACCACCCTAACAGCAACTCTGCCCTATCCTCTGGGTTTTTGGCCAAGCAATTACATTTTATGTCCTGAGAAATGACTCTTGCTATTCCAGTTTTATATTCTAACCTCCTTGATCAAGGACCCTCAAAATCAAGCCTGGGGCTACATCTACAGGTATGTGCTGTCTAATCCTGGCATCTACTTCAGTGAATAATATATTTCCTCCCTTATTAGGCCCATCACATCCCCAGCCAGGGTCTGCTAGGACTTAGCCATGGCATTTAGGAGAGAAGGTGCATGCAGCTCCTGAGAGAAGCACCTATTGTTCTGTTGGAGAGAGACCTCTGCCATGTCTTCTAGAATTTGGAATGTACTGGCTTTTATTAGGAAAGAGTGGGACACGTTGGAAAGCTCTGAGAGTTCAGAGGAGTCCATAGAGACAACATCCTCAGGAGAATCCAACCAGAAGTCTTCATTCTATATTTCATGGTCCTAAGATTTTCTCCAATAAGACTCTGGCCTTAGCATTGTTAGACTTCCTTGGCTGATCATTTAAATGTCTGTGGATCTTTGAGACTCTATCGATTCTTAGTCTGCTTCTTAGTTATTGTTAGCACTTCCACTGAAGAACATAAGGCCTGTTTAGAATCTACCAAAGAGACTCTGTGGCCCTCAAATTTAGCTTTAACAGCTGTTTACAGCAATATTATCCCTCTGGGAAACAATACGACTTAGCAGTAACCAGCCAAATCCATTGTTCTTGCAGGGTTTTGTGTTAGTCCACATCCTCCAAGAAGCAGGTAGCAAGATGGATTTAAATGTGCAAGGGGATTTTATTAGGAAAATATCTGGGAGAGAAAATGGAAAGGGAGAGGAGATATCTGGGAAGGGTAGGGGAATTCTGAGATGACAATGCATGGAGATAAGAGGGACATGTGTCCTAGACTGCTGTGAATTCTAAGGAAGCATTGATACAGCCAGTAGAATCCTCCAGCTATAATAACCTATTAGAGCAGTCCTGTATCTCCCAGGAGCAAGCCTGCTTTACAACCTCTGCAATGCTCAGGCACTGGCTGGGAGCAGCCTATGGTAAGCATGGCCTTGATCTAAATATGATATATTTAAGTATGTATGCAGAAGCTGGAGTGAGTTCCCTGTAGTTGAAGGTCTGAAAAGTGTATTTTCCTGGTGACTACAGCATCATTTCACTCCTATTTTCCAAACACCTGAAACGGCATTTCCCCCCAATGCATATCTTCAATCAGTTTAATGTCCCACATGCCACACAGGGTGCCATCCTCTTGCCTTCCAGGCAGTAAATGAAACAGTTCCAAACCTCATCTTACTGCCTGTTTTCTTGGATCACTCCTGACACCACTTGTGTTCATTCAGGTTTCTGAGAAGCAGACATTAAGAAGGGATGAGATATGCAAGATATTTATTGGAGGAACACTTGAAGAAGGAAAAGGAAAGGGACCCTAAGAAGATGAGGAGAGCCTTAATACCATGATGTGGTTCTGGCACCTGTGAAGGGGAGGGAGCAGAAAGAAAGATGGTATAGAAGAGTTGGAGACTCTAGCACAGTGCTAAGAAAGCTTTACCCAGTTCAGTGGGATGTCATTAAGCCAATGTCACCCATGAAAAGAAGAGTCTCACATCTCACAGAAATGAGCCTGCATTCATAGCCCTATCATGATCTTTCAGGGGCTGGGAACAGCTGGTGGGAAATGTAAATTCAGAGTGAATGTGAAAGTGAATTTAGGATAGGATCAGCTGGGCTATCAGCCAGTTCAGCTTAACTGTAAGCCCTCTATGGTTAAGCTGTAGGCACCATGGTCTCCGAAGCAATAGGGCCTTTCATGTTCTCTTTACATTTTTTTTTCACTTTCTTCTTTTATTGGGGAACAAACACAGGGCATATCACAGAGTGGGAAACAGTGTGGTGCCTCCGGGCAAGGACCAGGCCAATGGTAGCCAGAGTCAGGGATACCACCATGGCCAGGCCTAAGTCCAGCATCACAGAGGTGTGAGGAGAGGCGAACCCCTCCACACCAAGATCACCAGCCTTTCCTAGGAAGATAAGAGGGCCCACAGTGATCTCTGCTTCTTCGGTCACATGCCTTTGATTTCAGGCTCAGGAAGCAGACTTGTGCCACCCTCTCTCTAGGTGGGACAGCCTCCTGGAAGGGCCTGGAAGGCCACAGCTGCCTTTGTTACAACAGCGACAGATGTCAGCAGTACCTTCTATGGGGAACCACCTCTTGGTGGACTTGAGGAAGAACAGGCTTTGTTTAGCTGGTCCAGGACTTGGTCAGCCAGAGTGACCTTCAGATGGCAGGTGATATAGATTGTGTTTCTGTAGTCATTAGCAAAGTGGAACATGTACACTGTGAACTACAGAGTCTCTGGCCTGGGTCTGGGGGTTTTGAAGGCAGAAGAGGCATCAGAGAGACTGTCCATAAGACAGCCGTGGAAGTCACGATGGTGTGATGAGGGGAGGATTTTTTTTTTTTTTTGACACTTGTGTTGTCTTCATTCAGCTTCCATGAGAGATCCACAGCTCGGCACAGGTGTGGCCTCACCCTACCTGTCCCCAGATTTGGGGACACTCCACCCCCACGCGCAGGGCCCTGCTCTCGCTTTGCTGTCCTCAGGTGGCCACCTCAGCTACCAGCTGCCCCAAGTCCTTAATACCCTGTGTTATGGTTGTCATAACAAAGTACCACCAACTGGGTGTCTTAAAACAGGAGAAATTTATTCTCTCACAGTTCTAGGTGTTGGAAGTCTGAAATCAAGGTGGTTGTAGGGTCGGTTCCTTCTGGAGGCTCTAAGGGAGAAACTGTCCCTTTCTCCTACCTTCTGATGGTTACCAGCAATGCCTATCATTCCTAGGCCTGTAGACCCATCAGTCTCTGCCTCTGTCTTCATATGGCCTTCTCCCCTATGTATCTTCATATCATCTTCCCTCTGCGTCTATCTTTGTGTTCAGGTTTCACTCTATTTGTTTGTTTGTTTGTTTATTTATTTATTTATTTATTTATTTATTTATTTATTATTTATTTATTTTTATTCTTATGTTAATCCCCATACATTATTACATCATTAGTTTTAGATGTAGTGTTCCATGATTCATTGTTTGTGCATAACACCCAGTGCTCCATGCAGAATGTGCCCTCCTCAATACCCACCACCAGGCTAACCCATCCTCCCACGCCCCTCCCCTCTAGAACCCTGTTTGTTTTTCAGAGTCCATCGTCTCTCATGGTTCGTCTACCCCTCGGATTTCCCTCCCTTCACTCTTCCCCTCCCGCTACCTTCTTCTTCTTTTTTTTTCTTAACATATATTGCATTATTTGTTTCAGAGGTACAGATCTGAGATTCAACAGTCTTGCACAATTCACAGCGCTTACCAGAGCACATACCTCCCCAGTGTCTATCACCCAATCACCCCATCCCTCCCACCCCACCCCCCACTCCAACAACACTCAGTTTGTTTCCTGCGATTAAGAATTCCTCATATCAGTGAGATCATATGATACATGTCTTTCTCTGTTTGACTTATTTCACTCAACATAATACCCTCCAGTTCCATCCACGTCGTTGAAAAGGCAAGATCTCATTCCTTTTGATGGCTGCCTAATATTCCATTGTATATATATACCACATCTTCTTTATCCATTCAACTGTCGATGGACATCTTGGCTCTTTCCACAGTTTGGCTATTGTGGACATTGCTGATATAAACATTGGGGTGCACGTACCCCTTCGGATCCCTACTTTTGTACCTTTGGGGTAAATACCCAGTAGTGCAATTGCTGGATCATATGGTAGCTCTATTTTCAACTTTTTGAGGAACCTCCATATAGTTTTCCAGAGTGGCTGCACCAGCTTGCATTCCCACCAACAGTGTAGGAGGGTTCCCCTTTCTCCGCATCCCCGCCAACATCTGTCGTTTCCTGACTTGTTAATTTTAGCCATTCTGACTGGTGTGAGGTGGTATCTCATTGAGGTTTTGATTTGGATTTCCCTGATGCCGAGCGATATTGAGCACTTTTTCTTGTGTCTGTTGGCCATTTGGATGTCTTCTTTGGAAAAATGTCTGTTCATGTCTTCTGCCCATTTCTTGATTGGATTCTTTGTTCTTTGGGTGTTGAGTTTGATGAGTTCTTTATAGATTTTGGATACTAGCCCTTTATCTGATATGTCATTTGCAAATATCTTCTCCCATTCTGTCGGTTGTCTTTTGGTTTTGTTGACTGTTTCCTTTGCTATGCAAAAGCTTTTTATCTTGATGAAGTCCCAATAGTTCATTTTTGCCCTTGCTTCCCTTGCCTTTGGCGATGTTTCTAGGAAGAAGTTGCTTCGGCTGAGGTCAAAGAGGTTGCTGCCTGTGTTCTCCTTTAGGATGTTGATGGACTCCTGTCTCACATTGAGGTCTTTCAACCATTTGGAGTCTATTTTTGTGTGTGGTGTAAGGAAATGGTCCAGTTTCATTCTTCTGCATGTGGCTGTCCAATTTTCCCAACACCATTTGTTGAAGAGACTGTCTTTGTTCCATTGGACATTCTTTCCTGCTTTGTCGAAGATTAGTTGACCATAGAGTTGAGGGTCCATTTCTGGGCTCTCTATTCTGTTCCATTGATCTATGTGTCTGTTTTTGTGCCAGTACCATGCTGTCTTGATGATGACAGCTTTGTAATAGAGCTGGAAGTCCAGAATTGTGATGCCGCCAGCTTTGCTTTTCTTTTTCAACATTCCTCTGGCTATGCGGGGTCTTTTCTGGTTCCATACAAATTTTAGGATGATTTGTTCCATTTCTTTGAAAAAAGTGGATGGTATTTTGATGGAGATTGCATTGAATGTGTAGATTGCTCTAGGTAGCATTGAAATCTTCACAATATTTGTTCTTCCAATCCATGAGCATGGAACGTTTTTCCATTTCTTTGTCTCTTCCTCAATTTCTTTCATGAGTATTTTATAGTTTTCTGAGTACAGATCCTTTGTCTCTTTGGTTAGATTTATTCCTAGGTATCTTATGGTTTTGGGTGCAATTGTAAATGGGATCGACTCCCTAATTTCTCTTTCTTCTGTCTTGTTGTTGGTGTATAGGAATGCCACTGATTTCTGTGCATTGATTTTATATCCTGCCACTTTACTGAATTCCTGTATGAGTTCCAGCAGTTTTGGGGTGGAGTCTTTTGGGTTTTCCACATAAAGTATCATATCATCTGCAAAGAGTGAGAGTTTGACTTCTTCTTTGCCAATTTGGATGCCTTTGATTTCTTTTTGTTGTCTGATTGCTGTGGCTAGGACTTCCAATACTATGTTGAATAGCAGTGGTGATAGTGGACATCCCTGCTGCGTTCCTGACCTTAGGGGAAAAGCTCTCAGTTTTTCCCCATTGAGAATAATATTCGCTGTAGGTTTTTCATAGATGGCTTTTATGATATTGAGGTATGTACCCTCTATCCCTATACTCTGAAGAGTTTTGATCAAGAAAGGATGCTGTACTTTGTCAAAAGCTTTTTCTGCATCTATTGAGAGGATCATATGATTCTTGTTCTTTCTTTTGTTAATGTATTGTATCACATTGATTGATTTGCGGATGTTGAACCAACCTTGCAGCCCAGGGATTAATCCCACTTGGTCATGGTGAATAATCCTTTTAATGTACTGTTGGATCCTATTGGCTAGTATTTTGGTGAGAATTTTTGCATTCATGTTCATCAGGGATATTGGTCTATAATTCTCCTTTTTGATGGGGTCTTTGTCTGATTTTGGGATCAAGGTAATGCTGGCCTCATAAAATGAGTTTGGAAGTTTTCCTTCCGTTTCTATTTTTTGGAACAGTTTCAGAAGAATAGGTATTAATTCTTCTTGAAATGTTTGGTAGAATTCCCCTGGGAAGCCATCTGGCCCTGGGCTTTTGTTTTTTGGGAGATTTTTGATGACTGCTTCAATTTCCTTAGTGGTTATAGGTCTGTTCAGGTTTTCTATTTCATCCTGGTTCAGTTTTGGTAGTTGATACATCTCTAGGAATGCATCCATCTCTTCCAGGTTATCTAATTTGCTGGCATAGAGTTGCTCATAATATGTTCTTATAATTGTTTGTATTTCTTTGGTGTTGGTTGTGATCTCTCCTCTTTCATTCATGATTTTGTTGATTTGGGTCATTTCTCTTTTCTTTTTGATAAGTGTGGACAGGGGTTTATCAATCTTGTTAATTCTTTCAAAGAACCAGCTCCTAGTTTCGTTGATCTGTTCTACTGTTCTTTTAGTTTCTATTTCATTGATTTCTGCTCTGATCTTTATTATTTCTCTTCTCCTGCTGGGTTTAGGCTTTATTTGCTGTTCTTTCTCCAGCTCCTTTAGGTGTGGGGTTAGGTTGTGTATTTGAGACCTTTCTTGTTTCTTGAGAAAGGCTTGTATTGCTATATACTTTCCTCTTAGGACTGCCTTTGCTGCATCCCAAAGATTTTGAACAGTTGTGTTTTCATTTTCATTGGTTTCCATGTATTTTTTTAATTCTTCTTTAATTTCCTGGTTGACCCATTCATTCTTCAGTAGGATGCTCTTTACCTTTCACATATTTGAGTTCTTTCTGACTTTCCTCTTGTGATTGAGTTCTAGTTTCAAAGCATTGTGGTCTGAAAATAGTCAGGGAATGATCCCAATCTTTTGGTACTGGTTGAGACCTGATTTATGACCTAGGATGTGATTGATTCTGGAGAATGTTCCATGGGCACTAGAGAAGAATGTGTATTCCGTTGCTTTGGGGTGGAATGTTCTGAATATGTCTGTGAAGTCCATTTGGTCCAGTGTGTCATTTAAAGTCTTTATTTCCTTGTTGATCTTTTGCTTAGATGATCTATCCATTTCAGTGAGGGGGGTGTTAAAGTCCCCCACTATTTTTGTATTGTTGTCGATGTGTTTCTTTGCTTTTGTTATTAATTGCCTTATATAATTGGCTGCTCCCATGTTAGGGGCATGGATATTTACAATTGTTAGATCTTCTTGTTGGATAGATCCTTTAAGTAGGATATAATGTCCTTCCTCATCTCTTATTACAGTCTTTGGTTTAAAATCTAATTTGTCTGATATAAGGATTGCCACCCCAGCTTTCTTTTGGTGTCCATTAGCATGGTAAATGGTTTTCCACCCCCTCACTTTCAATCTGGGGTTGTCTTTGGGTCTAAAATGAGTCTCTTGCAGACAGCATATTGATGGGTCTTGTTTTTTAATCCAGTCTGTTAGCCTGTGTCTTTTGATTGGGGCATTTAGCTCATTTACATTCAGGGTAACTATTGAAAGATAGGAATTTAGTGCCATTGTATTGCCTGTAAGGTGACTGTTACCATATATTGTCTGTGTTCCTTTCTGGTCTATGTTGCTTTTAGGCTCTCTCTTTGCTTAGAGGATCCCTTTCAAGATTTCCTGTAGGGCTGGTTTTGTGTTTGCAAATTCCTTTAGTTTTTGTTTGTCCTGGAAGCTTTTTATCTCTCCTCCTTCAATTTTCAATGACAGCCTAGCTGGATATAGTATTCTTGGCTGCATATTTTTCTCATTTAGTGCTCTGAATATATCCTGCCAGTCCTTTCTGGCCTGCCAGGTCTCTGTGGATAGGTCTGTTGCCAATCTAATGTTTCTTCCCTTGTAGGTTACATATCTCTTCTCCCGAGCTGCTTTCAGGATTTTCTCTTTGTCTATGAGACTCGTAAGTTTTACTATTAGATGTCGGGGAGTTGACCTATTTTTATTGATTTTGAGAGGGGTTCTCTGTGCTTCCTGGATTTTCATGCCTGTTTCTTTCCCCAAATTAGGGAAGTTCTCTGCTATAATTTGCTCCATTATACCTTCTGCCCCTCTCTCTCTTTCTTCTTCTTCTGGGATCCCAATTATTCTAATGTTGTTTCGTCTTATGGTATCGCTTATCTCTCGAATTCTGCACTTGTGATCCAGTAGTTGTTTATCTCTCTTTTTCTCAGCTTCTTTATTTTCCATCATTTCATCTTCTATATTACTGATTCTCTCTTCTGCCTCATTTATTCTAGCACTTAGCGCCCCCATTTTTTATTGCACCTCATTAATAGCCTTTTTGATTTCTACTTGGTTGGATTTTAGCTCTTTTACTTCTCCAGAAAGGGTTTCTCTAATAACTTCCATATTTTTTTCAAGCCCAGCTAGTATCTTTAAAGTGATGATTCTGAACTCTAGACCTGACATCATACTAATGTCCATATTGAGTAGGACCCTGGCAGTTGGTACTACCTCTTGTTCTTTTTGTTGAGGTGATTTTTTCCGTCTTGTCATTTTGTGCAGAGGAGAATAGATTAATGAGAGAACAAAATGCTAGCAGAGTAACCATGTCCTCAGAAAATATACTCTAAACAAATCAGAAAAGACCTGAAGCAGTGGGATAAGAAAGGGAAAGAGAGAAAAAAGAAAAAGAAAAAAAAGATAAAGATAAAAACAAAAACAAAATAAAACAACAACAACAAAAGAAAAACCAGAATGTGATCAAATATGATCTATATGGTATATAGATCAGTGCCACACACTAGATTTGGGGTGTATTTTGGTCTTTTAGAAGAAAGTGCCTCCCAAAATTTTAAAGACAGAAAAAATTATATATGTACAAAAATAAGGGTTGATATGATGAAGGGATGGAATATGACTGTAAAAATGGGAATTATAAAAAATTTTATAAAAGGAATTGATAAGTTGTTTGAAAAAAGAAAGAAGAGGATTTAAAAAAAGAAAAAAGAAAAAGGAAAAAAAAGGGAGAGGATGTGATCAGGCAGGGGAATAGAAAACACCATATACTAGAGATTTAGGGTATATTTTAATCTGTTAGAAGAAACTATCTCAAAATTTTAAAGAGAGAACAACTTATATATATAAGCCAAAAATATGGGTAACTACTATGAAGAGATAGAATATGACTCCATAAATGAAAACTAAAAATGTTTTTTTTAAAAAAAGGGATTGATAAGATGTTGGTTGAAAAAGGGAAAAAGAAAAATTCAAAAAGAAATAAAAAGACAAAAAGACAGTTAAAAAAAATTAACTTTAAAAGACTAAAGAATCATGGTAAAAAAAGCCGTGAATTGTATGTGCAGTAGTCCCCTAGCACTGGAGTTCTGCCGTTCTCATTGATCGGTAAACTTGGTCTTGGCTGGCTGTTCTCGCTGATCTTCTGGGGAGGGGCCTGTTGCCATGGTTTCCAAATGTCTCTGCCGGAGGCGGAAGTGCCCCGCCCTCGCCCCCTCCCGGCTAAGTAATCTGCTCGGGTTTGCTCTCCGGGGCTTTTGTTCCCTGCGAGCTTCCCGTACAGCTTTGGAGGCCGAGAGTGAAAATGGCAGCCTCCCAATCTCTGTGTGGGAGGAGCCGAGAACTCGGGGCTCCGCTCCTCAGTGAGTCCCCAGAGAAAAGCCGTCAGTCACTCCCGTCTCCCCGGTCTCCGGCCGCACTCCGTGCTCACCCGGCCTGTGACCGCGCGTTTCTCTCTCTGGCACCCGACCCCGTGTGGAGTCTCCAAACCCAGCAGATCCCTGCGGTGCACTCCCGCGCGGCTCCTCCCAGGGGAGGAAGGTGAGTCTCCCCGGATCTGCCGCTTGTTGGGTCCCTGCTGGAGGAGCAGGGGCCCGACTGTGCCGCGGATCACGGTTTATGGCAACCCCGAGCTGAGAGCCCGCGCCTGGGCTCCACCTCTGCAGCCGGCTTCCCTGCTCTGTTACCTGGGAGCTCTGCCACACTCAGGCACCCCCGGTCTTTCTGTGACCCTGAGGGTCCTGAGACCACACTGTCCCGGAGGGTTCCACCCCCCGCTTAGCCACCCGAGTGACGTCCCTCAGCGGAGCAGACTTTTAAAAGTTCCGATTTTGTGCTCGGCGGCTCTATCACTTGCCAGAAGCGGCCGACGGAGGCCCCTCCCCCGCCGTCTATCCTCCCGAATATCGCCTCGGATTCACTTCTCCGCACGTCCTACCTTCCAGAAAGTGGTCGCTTTTCTGATGAGAGAGTTGTTGCTCTTCTTTTCTTCGATCTCCTGGTGAGTTTGTAGGTGTTCAGAATGGTTTGATCCCTATCCAGCTGAATTCCTGAGAGGAGACGAAATCCAGGTCTCCTACTCCTCCGCCATCTTGCTCTGCCCCTCCAGGTTTCACTCTTATAAAGGCAGCAGTCATAGATCAGGGCCTCCCTAACATAGTTTGATCTCATCTTAATTTGATTACTTTTAGAGACCCTAGTTTCAAATAATGTCAAGTTCTAAGGTTCCAGGTGGATATGAATTTTGGGAGAATACTATTCATGCAGTATATACCCCATTCTGCCTTCTGGCCTATTTAACTCTTGGTCTTTTTTCAGATTCAGACCACTGTTACTTCATGACTGGGTTCATTTTCCCTATTTATATACCTTTATAACATCATATAATCTTTTTTTTTTAAATTCCAGTATAGTTAACAGAGAGTGCTGTATTAGTTTTAGGTGTACAATATAGTTATTCACCAGCTCTCCACATTACTCAGTGCTCATCATGATAAGTGTACTCTAAATGTCCTTCACCTATTTCACCAATCCCTCACCCACCTCCGCTCTGGTAACCGTTAGTTCATTCTCTATCAATAAGAGTCTGTTTTTTGGTTTGTATCTTTTTTTCTTTGTTCCTTTGTTTTGTTTCTTAAATTACACATATGAGTGAAATCATGTGGTATTTGTCTTTCTCTAACTGACTTATTTCACTTAGCATTATACTATCTAGATCCATCCATGTTGTTGCAAATGGCAAGATTTCATTCATTTTTAATGGCTGAGTAATTACATGTATATACACACACAATTGTTAAGAAAGAAGTAAAACTTTTTTGGGACTCTCCGTTCTGTTCTATTGATCTATGTGTCCATTTTTGTGCCAGTACCATACTGTTTTGATTACTACAGCTTTGTAGTAGATCTTGAAACCTGGGATTGTGATACCTTCAGCTTTGTTCTTCTTTTTCAAGATTGCTTTGGCTATTTATGGTCTTTTGTGGTTCCATGGTAATTTTAGAATTATTTGTTCTAGTTCTGTGAAAATGCTGTCAGCATTTTGATAGGGATTGCATTATACATCTGTAGATTCCTTTGGGTAGTGTGGACATTTTAAGACTATTTGGTCTTCCAGTCCATGAGCATGGAATATATTTTGATTTGTTAGTGTTGCCTTCAATTTCTTTCATCAATGTTTTATAGTTTTCAGAGAATAGGACTTTCACCTCCTTGTTTAAGTTTATTCCTAGGTATTTTATTATTTTTGGTGCAATTGTAAATGGGATTGTTTTCTTGATTTATTTCTGCTACTTCATTATTAGTGTATTGAAATACAATGGATTTCAGTGTATAGATTTTGTATCTTGGATCTTACCAAATTCATTTATTAGTCCTAATAGTTTTTTGGTGGGATCTTTCAGGTTATCTATATATAGTATCATGTCATCTGCAAACAGTGAAAGTGTTACTTCTTCCTTAACAGTTGGGATGCCTTTTATTTCTTTTTCTTATCTGATAGCTGTAGCTAGGACTTCCAGTACTACATTAAATTAAAGTGGTGAGAGTGAACATCTTTGTTTTGTTCTTGATCTGAGGGGAAGAGCTCTCAAATTTTCCCCATTGAGTATGATGTTCTGTGCAGGTTTTTCATATATATGGCCTTTATTATGTTGAGGTATGTTCCCTCTAAGCCTTCTTTGTTGAGGGATTTTATCATGAATGTATGTTGTACTTTGTCAAATGCTTTTTTTGTATCTATGGAGATGAGCATATGGTTTTTGTCCTTCCTCTTGTTGATGTGATGTATCACATTGATTGATTTGTGAATATTGAACCACCTTGCATGCCAAGAATAAACCCTACTTGATTGTGGTGAATGATTTTTTTTAATGTGTTGTTGGATTTGGTTTTCTAGTATTTGGTTGAGGATATTTGTATTAATGTCCATCGGAGGTATTGGCCTGTAATTCTTTTTTTGTGCTATTTTTATATGGTTTTGGTAATGCTGGCCTCACAGAATGAATTTGGAAGCTTTCCTTCCTCTCTTATTTTTTTTCAAATAGTTTGAGAAGAATAGATATTAATTCTTTTTTAAATGTTTGGTTGAATTCACCTGTAAGCCATCTAGCCTGGACTTTTGTTTGTTGGGAGTTTCTTTTAAATTACTGATTCAATTTCATTACTGGTAATCAGCCTGTTCAAATTTTCTATTTCTTCCTCTTTCAGTTTTGGGAGGTTATATGTTTCTAGGAATTTATCCATTTCTTATAGGTTGTCCAATTTGTTGGCATATATTTTTTCATAATATTCTCTTAAAATTGTTTGTATATCTATGGTGTTGGTTGTTTCTCTCTCATTTGTGATTTTGTTTATTTGGGTTCTCTCTCTCTTTCTTTCCTTTTTTTTTTTCCCCCTGAGTCTGGCTGGGGGGTTATCACTTTTGTTGATCTTTTCAAAGAACCAGCTCCTGCTTAATTGATCTGTTCTGGTTTTTGTTGTTGTTGTTACTGTTTTTAGTTTCTATTTCATTTATTTCTACTGTAATCTTTATTATTTCCCTCCTTCTGCTAGTTTTGGGTTTTGTTTGCTCTTTTTTCTAGCTCCTTTAGGTGTAAGGTTAGGTTGTTTATTTGAGGTTTTTCTTGCTTCTTGAGGTAGGCCTGTCTTGCTATAAACTTTCCTTTTAGACTGCTTTTGCTGCATCCCAAAGGTTCTGAACATTGTGTTTTCATTTTCATTTGTTTCCATGTATTTTTTAATTTCCTCTTTGATTTTTAGTTGACCTATTCATTGTTTAGTAGCATGTTACTTAATCTCCATGTAGGTGTGGTCTTTCCAGATTTTTTCTTGTGGCTGATTTCTAGTTTCATAGCTTTGTGGTCAGAAAAGATGCATGGTATAACTTCAGTCTTTTTTAACTTGTTGAGACTTATTTTGTTGCCTAATATGTAATTTGTTCTGGATGATGTTCCATGTGTACTAGAAAAGGATGCATATTCTGCTGTTTTAGGATAGAATGTTCTGAATATATATGTTGGGTCCATCTGGTCCAATGTGTCATTCAAAGCCACTGCTTCCTTGTTTATTTTCTGTTCAGATGATCTACCCATTGATGTAAGTGGGATATTAAAGTCCCTTACTATTATTGTATTACTATCGATTCCTTTCTTAGTGTTTGTTATTAGTTGCTTTATGTATTTGGGTACTCCCATGTTGGGTGCATAAATATTTACAATTGTTAAATCTTGTTGGATTGTTCCCTTAATGATTCTATAGCATACATTGTATAATCTTTGTAATACTTATCACAGGAACATTTTATATTTATGTGTGTAATTCTTTTATTCATATCCATCTTTCCATACTAAGCTGCATAAAGGGCCCAAGGAATTTCTTTTATCTTCTACTCACTACCGTTTGTCTTGAATCTCAGATTGAGCCTAGCATATATAATAGATACAAAGTATAAAATATGAGTAAATAAACAACTCAGATTCTGGAGTACAGAACAAAAGAGGGATGGTGGGGGTATGGTAATGATACTATGGAAACACTTCTGCCTTCAGTAGAAAGAAAAAGGCATACTGAGAGAAGTAATCCTTCCTCTGTTCACAATTCACATTTTAATTTTGCTGCTAAATTGCCCTAGATTGGCTTTGAATTTTGGTAAAGAAAGTTGGGGAAGTGATGACTGGAGATATGAAGAATCATAAGGCAAAAGGGAGAAAAGTGACAAAGAGAACTAGGGTACTGGCTAAGGTGGTTTGGATTGCCCTTTAGAGAGATGATTTAATGTGGGGACAACCATAAGTTAGAGATAAAAAAAAGCAGGCCCTGACTGCATGAAAATAAGGATGGGTTAATGTCTGTCTGCAATCAAAAATAGATTACAAATTTCTTTTTCCAAAACAACGTAAAGCTGCTCACTATTAACCTCACAGAGATTTCTAAGTATCCTGAAATATACTTCTTGTTCTGTATGGAAGTCTATATTTTGTCTGTGTGGAATAAAAAAAAAAAAAAATGAGACTGGTGAAATTGCACGAAACCAGAATGGGAAAAAGTACAAAGGGAGTTTTCAGTGACGATGTTAGCAGACAGAAGGTACAATCCACAGGTGGCCTCTTCAATTAAACTTAAAAATATGATCCAGCCAAGAAGTGCAAAGAGATAACATCTGAAGAAAATGGAGGAAATAGATAACCAAATGGATCTAAAAGAAAGAAACTGATGGTACACCAAAAAAAAAAAAAAATTGTTTTTAAATCCACCCACTAACCAAGCTGTGTCTTTTTCAAACTCATGGAACTTTTGCTAAGTTCAAACTTCCGTGCTTTTATTATTTTATGTATGATGCCATTCTTGGTAGTATAGACAGAAGAGTGCAGGGAGGTCACCTGTTAATTCCTTTCTTAGCTAACCTGCAGGGGAGGGGAAGCAGTGAATGCTGGTTTAAATTTCAGTTCCATGTCCTGCAGAATTCAGGAGTCTTTGCAAACTAGGTAGGACTTGAAAGTACTAAATAATTTTACTCTAGGTTCCTATTCTCTTGCAAATGTTAACAACTTCTGATAAAGTTCAATTGAAATGCTGCTAGTCTACGGTTGCTCACATGTTTCCAGTTAAGAAAAGGTGATGAAGAAGGAAGATAATTACCATTCTCTTATGGGCAACTTTGAGCAGTATTTAATGCTATAGAAGGTGTTAAAATAGCACAATACTGGTCCTTAGGCATTGGGAATGTAGATTAATATTATGTACTTGTGTCCAAATCTCTACTCTGAAAATGGTTTGGAAAATCAGTTTAGGTTTAAGAAGGCTTAGAAATAGTTGGATAGAACATTCATATTACTACTGAAGGTGAAATAGTTATTTTGCCAGATACTGAAAATGTTCCCATTTAGGTTTGATTCTGACCTGCAATTTTCAAATTATTTTATACCAGCTCAGTAGTTTTCAGGTATCATTATATTTTGCAACCCTGAATTAGAAAATATCTTTCTAAATCAGAAGACCTAGAACCATGTTTTGAGATCTTTAGTACTATATTTTCATTGGTCAAATACTCCATGTTGCAGATATTTGGATTAATGGTTCATTAATTTATTCTTTTATTAAACTCCCACATGGTTTGGAATGTGTTCTTGATTGACTTTTATTTATTTATTTTTTTTTAAAGATATTTTTTATTTATTTATTTGAGACAGAGAGAATGAGAGACAGAGAGCATGAGAGGGAGGAGGGTCAGAGGGAGAAGCAGACTCCCTGCCGAGCAGGGAGCCCGATGCGGGACTCGATCCCAGGACTCCAGGATCATGACCTGAGCCGAAAGCAGTCGCTTAACCAACTGAGCCACCCAGGCGCCCTTGATTGACTTTTAGTAAAGGGTTAGTGTTGTGTACTGGAAGGCATGGGCTTGGATGTTAGATAAAAGTAGTTGTAAACATTAAGTCTATATTTTTACTAATTGTGTAAATATGGGTAAAGCAGTTTATATTTCTGAACCTCAGTTACCTTATTTTGAAAGATGCTTTAGCATTGTTCAAGCATTATTGAGAATACACTATTAGGAAACAGGTGAACATAAAATAGGAAATCAATAAATTTGGGTTTCCTTCTTTCCTATTTCTAAGTGCCCAGCCTACTATTTTGCAAACACTACTCAATAATCATTTGTTGATGATATCACAGAATTTAAGATAAGAGTCATGTTGGCAGTTGGATTCCTACTGCTGCCTATTTCTACTTTTGTCCTTTATTCGTTACCCTGCTATTAATGTCATCATTATATTTCCAGTTGGCATATACTTATCGACTTCTGCATGAGAGAAATAGTCTAAACAACTATTCTCTGATTTTCATTGGCATTTCCTTACCTTATTTTTGAAAGTTCATACCCTTTTGCTCCTTGAGGCAGAGTCAGAGACTAAAAACAAAAAAGATAAAATCTGGAAGAAATATTTTAGCCACCAAAAATTATTGAATGAGAAACTCATCTGCCTTAACTGTTACTTTGCTCGGAACTTTCTTTACCCCAGGCTTCAAGCAATAAATGGAAGGAGTGAAACTAGTACAGAAAATGAGAATATCCAAACACAGCTTCAAGCAGAGAAATTGATTAGTTTAACCTACAGGGATAATGATACATTAGCTTCTTAGGAAAGAAAAAAAAGGAAGTCATCTTATATGTCAATTATGAAGAATGGAAATCATCAAAGAACTAAAATACAGGGATGTAATTATGAGGAGGGACAAATGTAGTGGATCAAAAATCAGCCTTAAAAAAGGGAGTCTGTGAAAAAAGGGTAAGAAAATTGAATGACACTTAAATATCAGGAATTGTCCTAATATTCAACTTCAACAAAGGAAAAAGCAATATATCACACAAGTATACACACACACACACACACACACACATCAAATGAAATGGGGGAAAAGGAAAGAGAAAGAAGAAAATGTCTAAAGCAAATCACACAAAGTATCCATGAATGTCTTAGGAAATTGATCATATAGTCTATTTCAATAGTTCATCAGTGAATGTTCCCATCCTAAATGGCATCCCTCCTTTGATTAAAACACTATACCCTTAGTGGATAAAATTCTGACTTTTAGAACTCTGTAAAGCGATAATAGGGTTAGATTCTTGTAGTCATAAGTCATCAACTCAAAAACAGAAACCTTGGTTTCCACTGTCTGTCTCACACACACACAGACACACACACAACATGGACTAACTTTGTACATGGACATTTAGAATTTCTAGGAAGAAACAAAAGGGAGAATAAGGCACATTCCCAAAGATTTAAAGCCAAGTGCTGAGCTGTTGCCATTGTGGATTTTTAGACCTTGAACACAAAAGCAATTATAGCCTTGATGTTATCACAATGGATAATTGTTCCCAAACCATGTGGAAATAAAGCCTCAAGGGGGGGGAATAATTGTCTCTTCAGAAACGGCTGCCACTAATTCACTAATTTGGTGCTTATCTAGCTTATCTAGCACCAAATGACAGTTTCACTTATTTGTATTAGCAAAAAAGAAAAAAAGATACAAAACAAGAAGCAAATACTTCCAGG
The DNA here is from genome assembly GCF_029215605.1 of Mirounga angustirostris. NCBI lineage: Eukaryota > Metazoa > Chordata > Mammalia > Carnivora > Phocidae > Mirounga > Mirounga angustirostris. The sequence goes on from NW_026991709.1 coordinate 55,780,322, forward strand.
GAATCTCATTGAAATATTACTAATGAGTAGACCTGTCGATTATTGCTTAAAGAGATAATGAAATATATCATGTTTTTTGGCAAGAAGTTTTTAATATAAACAGTAAGAGGCACACTAATAAGGAAAAATAGTTGTGATGAGATGGTGAGAGGCTTAATCAGCTACCTTCCTAGCATTCCTTTCTATTTTAACCCTTAAAAAGAAATGAGGACAATATCATTTAAAATTTGCATACTTAGAATGCTGATGAAAGGATCAGTCATACATTTTTGCTACTGTCCCTAAGCTAACAGAGAGGAATTTCTTAAAGGAAAATGGTTATAGGACTTTAATTATCACTAAACAGTAAAGAAAATAATAGATTACTCTGGAAAATAAAAAAGATGAGGTGGAAAAGTGTAAGAAAATGAGATGGCATTAAGTCAGAACTCTTCCTAAGGAAGACATAGCTAGTACAAACCCTTCCTTATGTAAGTGCAGAGAGATAAATATGACGGATGTGAATGTACCTGGTTTCCTGGGAAAATGTATTTTATGAATCCAAGAATGGAAATTGACTAAAATATCTTAACTAGTCTACCTTTTAAGGGAAGTATCAATTTTAAAAGCCAAAGACCTTCAGGCATGGAATAAAATAGGCTCAGGATTATAATGGAAAGTACATAATAATCCCTCCTTTCCTCAAGGCACCACACTGATATGCCTATCTTCGATATTCTCTGAAGAAATGGAATTGTATAATGTGCCAGGCTCCGAGCAGAGTAGTTTAACTCTCTTCTTGAAGCCCTAGAAAAATTAGAATAACAGTAAGAAGGAAGAATCAGAAAACTCACCCAGAGCTACAGCAAATGTGCTTCACTGAAGCTGGTAATGTTCCACGTGAATGGGCTTTAAAAGCTATTTTACCAAACTTTCCAAAGCACATTTTCTAATAACCAAACTGCTCCTTCTTTGAAAATTAGTAAGATACTGGACTATCACAATCATAGAATTCCACCACCTTCAACCAGTTCTACGTTCCAGGTGACACCCCTCCCCTTTTGTCCATAAGCATTGTTAACAAACCCTGTTCTTTTCAGGATTGTGGATCTCAGGAGAGAAATATTGTTTTCAAGAAATCATTTCCCATTTCAGAAAGATGTCTCAGAAAAAAAATCACTCTATTGAGTGCCATAATTATGATTATTTTTCATTTGCCTTTAAGCATATATGCATGGCCAGTCTTGGCAATATTGTTTTTTTTTTTTTCTTACTTTCAGCTTTCTTGAGCTTCGGTGTTACAAATTATATACAACATCACCTGTCAAGCCTGTGACTTGTTGTCATTTTATTCATAAGGAGCCTGTAAGCTTTAAGGGAATAACGGCTTATTATTTCTCTTGTCTCCTAAGGTATCCTCAATTCTTTTTCTTCATTGATCACTAAATGTTTGCCAAATACTTGCTTATTGACACTTCTTATACACTTACTGTATCATGGAAATGTTCATCCCTTAACCTCTGGAGATGTTTATATTATTTCACTTGTTAAATTTCTCTGTACTATTTCATCTTAAGAAATGATGAAGAAAAAATTTGAGACAAATAATACTTACCTCAAAACAATTACTCATCATCACCTAAAAGGAGGTACAGAATGCCATTTTTTTGGAAATTAAGAACAGGAATCAAGACAGTTTAGTTAATTAACTACAGCATCCCATGACACAAATGCCAGGTGTAAACAAGCCTTATGGTTTAAGTCACATGTTACCATCTACAGCAAGAAGGACCACTTATGAAGTTAACTGACTTCATAAAGAATACTACTACAGCCTCATAAAGATTGTTTAAAATGCCATTTAATTATTTATTGGGACTTAGAACATTTTAAGAAGTGAAATTTATTGCCTGATTGTAAATATGGATTCATAGATACTTTCTAGAATTTTAGAACAAAAATTAAATGCTTCCTCTGAGCTATGAACTGTTGTTATAAGATCTGGGGATATAGCAGTAAAGAAGACACACATGGTTATTATTCTCAAGAGCTTATATTCTAGAAAGGAAACAGAATACATAAATAACTGGACAAGGAAATTTCAGAGACTGATAAATATCAATTAATTAATTTAGTCATTAATTCAACAAAGATTTATTGAGCTTCAAATATGTGCTATGTTTTAGATGCTAGGGACAAAGCTGTAAACAAAAAACTCCCAATTATGCTGTTAAGGAATTCATATTTAGTAGGTCAGACAAATAAAAAATGTCATAGCTGGGGGGGGGAAAGATGGTGGAGGAATAGGGGACCCTATTTCAACTGGTCCCCAGAATTGAGCTGGATATCTACCAGACCACTCTGAGCACCCACGAAACCAGCCTGAGATATAAGAAGATCTGGATCTCTACAAACAGAATATCACAGGTGGTTGGTTTTGAGGTACAAATCAGGGAGCCGTGATTCTGTGGGCAGATATGGGAGGATAAACGGCAGCGCGAGGGTGCCTGGCCATGGGGATCCTACACCACCGATGAGCAACAGCCTCGCATGCTGGGGACTGGGCACAGACTTGCAGACCCATAGCGGTGGGAAAAGAACTTTAGGGCAGCCCCCCGGGACGGAAACCCGGAGTGGCAGGGTCGTGCCTGCGAACTGCAGCCCCTGGGGCGGGAACCCGGAGCAGCGGGGTCGCGTGCTCGTGAACTGGGAGCAGCTGGTGGTTTTAGAAGCACAAAGGGCAGAGACGTGCCTGACCTGGAGGCAGGACTGGGAGCGCTGCAGAGGGGCACACAACCCAGGATACTGCAGTTTATAGCAGCATGGACAGAAACAGAGATGGTGTGGCCTGGAGAGCTCACTGAAGAACAGACTGCAATCTCTCTGCTCTGAGGCAGAGGGTTGGAAACGGTCTCTTCTGCTCTGACTCACGAAAGAGACATGGAAAGCCACCAGAGAACAAAAGCCCCAAAGACTGATTCCCACTGAGCCCATCCCCCACCACCGGGGGGCAGGGCAACTCCACCCAAACAGGGTTGCCTGAGTAACAGTGTGGCAGGCCCCTCCTGCAGAAGACAGGCTGGGAAAACAAGAGGCCAGCAACCCTAAGGCCCCAAGAAAACAGGTGCATCTTGCTTGGGTCCTGGTCAATAATTTGGACTCTATACATTCCCTCAAACACCCATCAACAGAATGACTAGGAGGAGGATCCCCCAAAATAGAAAAGACTCAGAGATTATGACTTATGCTGAAGATTTACAAATGGATGCAGATATAACCAAGATGTCGGAGATGGAATTCAGGCTAGCAATTGTGAAGACAATGGCTAGAATGGAGAAATCAATTAATGGCAACATAGAGTCTCTAAGGGCAGAAATGAAAGGTGAATTGGCAGAACTTAAAAATGTTATCAATAAGATCCAATCCAATCTAGATAATCTAACAGCTAGGGTAACTGAGGCAGAAGAGTGAATAAGTGACTTGGAAGACAATATAATAGATAAAAAGGGAAAAGAGGAGGCCAGGGAAAAACAACTCAGAATCCATGAAAATAGAATCAGAGAAATAAGTGACACCATGAAGCATTCCAATGTCAGAAGTAACTGGAATCCCGGAGGGAGTGGAGAGAGAGAGGACTAGAAGATGTATTTGAGCAAATCGTAGCTGAGCACTTCCCTAATCTGGGGAATGAAACAAACATTCTCATCCTAGAGGCAGAGAGGACCCCTCCCAAGATCAAGGAAAACAGGCCAACACCCCGGCATGTAATAGTAAAACTTTCAACTCTTAGAACCAAGGAAACCATCTTAAGGGCAGTTAGGGGGAAGAGATTCCTTACGTACAGAGGGAGGAACATCAGAATGATGTCAGACCTATCCACAGAGACCTGGCAAGCCAGAAAGGGCTGGCAAGAAATATTCAGGGTACTAAATGAGAAGAACATGCAGCCAAGAATACTTTATCCAGCAAGGCTTTCATTTAGAATGGATGGAGAGATGCAGAGCTTCCACGACCGGCAGAAACTGAAAGAATATGTGACCGCTAAGCCGGCCCTGCAAGAAATATTAAGAGGGGTTCTATAAAAGGAGAAAGACCCCAAGAGTGATATACAACAGAAATTTACAGGGACAATCTATAAAAACAATGTCTTCACAGGCAACATGATGACAATTAATTTATATCTTTCAATAATCACTCTCAACATGAATGGCCTAAACACTCCCATAAAACGGCACAGGGTTGCAGATTGGCTAAAAAGACAGGACCCATCCATATGCTGTCTACAAGAGACTCACACTGAACCTAAAGATACATCCAGACTGAAAGTGAAGGGAGGGAGATCCATCTTCCATGGCAACGGACCTCAAAAGAAAGCTGGGGTAGCATTCTTATATCAGACAAATTAGATTTTAAACTAAAGTCTGTAGTTAGACACACAGAAGAACACTATATCATTCTTTAAAGGGTCTATCCAACAAGAAGATCTAATAATTGTAAATATCTATGCCCCCAACATGGGAGCAGCCATCTACATAAGCCAACTGTTAACCAAAATAAAGAGTCATATTGATAATAATACCTTAATTGTAGGAGACCTCAATACTCCACTCTCAGTAATGGACAGATCATCTAAGCAGAAAATCAACAAGGAAACAAGAGCTTTGAATGATACATTGCACCAGATGGACCTCATAGATATTTATAGAACATTCCACCCTAAAACAACAGAATACTCCTTCTTCTCAAGCGCACATGGAACTTTCTCCAGAATAGACCACATACTGGGTCACAAATCAGGTCTCAACCGATACCAAAAGATTGAGATTATTCCCTGCATATTCTCAGACCACAATGCTCTAAAACTGGAACTAAATCACAAGAAAAAATTTGGAAGAAATTCAAACACTTGGAAGCTAAAGACCACTCTGCTCAAGAATGTTTGGGTCAACCAGGAAATCAAAGAAGAACTTAAACAATTCATGGAAATCAATGAGAATGAAAACACATCGGTCCAAAACCTATGGGATACTGCAAAGGTGGTCCTAAGCGGGAAATACATAGCCATCCAAGCATCACTCAAAAAAACAGAAAAATCCCCAATTCACCAATTAACTCTACACCTTAAAGAACTAGAGAAAAAGCAACAAATGATGCCTAAGCCACGCATTAGAAGAGAAATAATTAAAATTAGAGCAGAAATCAATGAATTAGAAACCAGAAACACAGTAGATCAGATCAACAAAACTAGAAGTTGGTTCTTTGAAAGAATTAATAAGATCGATAAACCACTGGCCAGACTTATCCAAAAGAAAAGAGAAAGGACCCAAATTAATAAAATTAGGAATGAAAGGGGAGAGATCACGACTAACACCAAGGAAATAGAAACAATTATTAGAAATTATTATCAACAACTATATGCCAATAAACTGAGCAATCTGGATGAAATGGAGGCCTTCCTGGAAACCTATAAGCTGCCAAGACTGAAACAGGAAGAAATTGACAACCTGAATAGGCCAATAACCAGTAACAAGATTGAAGCAGTGATCAAAAACCTCCCAAAAAACAAGAGTCCAGGGCCTGATGGATTCCCTGGGGAATTGTACCAAACATTCAAAGAAGAAATAATACCTATTCTACTGAAGCTGTTTCAAAAAATAGAAACAGAAGGAAAACTTCCAAACTCATTCTATGAGGCCAGCATTACCTTAATCCCCAAACCAGGCAAAGACCCCATCAAAAAGGAGAATTTCAAACTGATATCCCTGATGAATATGAATTCCAAAATCCTCAACAAAATCCTAGCTAATAGGATCCAATAATATGTTAAAAGGATCTTCCACCATGACCAAGTGGGATTTATCCCCGGGATGGAAGGGTGGTTCAACATTCGCAAATCAATCAATGTGATAGAACACATTAATAAGAGGAGGGAGAAGAACCATATGGTCCTCTGATTTGATGCAGAAAAAGCATTTGACAAAATACAACATCCTTTCCTGATTAAAACTCTCCAGAGTATAGGGATAGAGGGAATATTCCTCAAGTTCATAAAGTCCATCTGTGAAAAACCCACAGTGAATATCATCCTCAATGGGGAAAAGCTGAGAGCCTTTCCCTTAAGATCAGGAACACGTCAAGGATGCCCACTCTCACCACTATTCTTCACCATAGTACTAGAAGTCCTAGCAACAGCAATCAGACAACAAAAAGAAATAAAAGGTATTCAAATTGGCAAAGAAGAAGTCAAACTCTCTCTTTTCGCAGACGACATAATACTTTATATGGAAAACCCAGAAGACTCAACCCCCAAATTACTAGAACTCATATAGCAATTCAGTAATGTGGCAGGATACAAAATCAATGCTCAGAAATCAGTTGCTTTCTTATACACTAACAACGCAATTGTAGAAAGAGACATTAGAGAAGCGATTCCATTTACAATAGCACCAAAAACCATAAGATACCTTGGAAGAAACCTAATCAAAGAGGTAAAGGATCTAGACTCCAGGAACTACCAAACACTCGTGAAAGAAATTGAAGAAGACACAAAAAGATGGAAAAATATTCCATGCTCATGGATCGGAAGAATGGACATTGTTAAAATGTCTATGCTACTCAGAGCTATCTACACCTTCAGTGCCATCCCGATCAAAATTCCAATGACATTTTTCAAAGTGCTGGAACAAACAATCCTAAAATTTGTATGGAATCAGAAAAGACCCCGAATCGCCAAGGAAATGTTGAAAAAGGAAAACAAAGCTGGGGGCATCACATTGCCCAATTTCAAGTGACATTACAAAGCTGTGATCACCAAGACAGCATGGTACTGGCACAAAAACAGACATATAGACCAATGGAACAGAATAGAGAACCCAGATATGGGCCCTCAACTCTATGGTCAAATAATCTTTGACAAAGCAGGAAAAAACATGCAATGGAAAAAAGACAGTCTCTTCGATAAATGGTGCTGGGAAAATTGGACAGCCACATGCAGAAGAATGAAACTCGATCATTCTCTAAGACCATTCCATTCACAAAGATAAACTCAAAGTGGATGAAAGACCTCAATATGAGACAGGAAACCATCAAAATCCTAGAGGAGAACATAGGCAGTAACCTCTTTGACATTGCCCAGAGCAACTTCTTTCAAGATACATCTCCAAAAGCTAGTGAAACAAAAGCAAAAATGAACTTTTGGGACTTCATCAAGATAAAAACCTGCACAGCTAGGGAAACAGTCAACAAAACAAAGAGGCAACCCACGGAATGGGAGAAGATATTTGCAAATGACACTACAGATAAAGGGCTGGTATCCAAGGTCTATAAAGAACTTCTCAAACTCAATACCCAAAAAACAAATAATCAAGTGAAAAAGTGGGCAGAAGACATGAAAAGACACTTCTCTGAAGAAGACATACAAATGATTAACAGACACATGAAAAAATGTTCATCATCATTAGCCATCAGGGAAATCCAAATCAAAACCACATTGAGATACCACCTTACACCAGTTAGAATGGCAAAAATGGACAGGGAAAGAACCAACAAATGTTGGAGAGGTTGTGGAGAAAGGGGAACCCTCTTACACTGTTGGTGGGAATGCAAGTTGGTACAGCCACTTTGGAAAACAGTGTGGAGGTTCCTCAAAAAGTTAAAAATAGAGCTACCTTATGACCCAGCAATTGCACTACTGGGTATTTACCCCAAAGACACAGATGCAGTGAAAAGAAGGGCCATATGCACCCCAATGTTCATAGCAGCAATGTCCGCAATAGCCAAACTGTGGAAAGAGCTGAGATGCCCTTCAACAGATGAATGGATAAAGAAGATGTGGTCCATATATACACTGGAATATTACTCAGCCATCAGAAAAGATGAATACCCAACTTTTACATCAACATGGATGGGACTGGAGGAGATTATGCCAAGTGAAATAAGTCAAGCAGAGAAAGTCAATTATCATATGGTTTCACTTATTTGTGGAACATAAGGAATAGCATGGAGGACATTAGGAAAAGGAAGGGAAAAATTGTGGGGGAGAATTGGAGGGAGAGATGAACCATGAGAAACTATGGACTCTGAGAAACAAACAGGGTTTTAGAGGGAAGGGGGGAGGGGGGAGGGGGATTGGTTAGCCCGGTGATGGGTATTAAGGAGGGCATGTACTGCATGGAGCACTGGGTGTTATACGAAAACAATGGATCATGGATCACCACATCAAAAACCAGTGATGGTGAATAACATAACATAATAAAATTTAAAAAATTAAAAAATAAAAAATAAAATATGAGCAAAATATTGGGATAGACATTCCAAAAAAGAAGATATGAAAATAAACTGAAAAAAAAAGGCTACAATAAAAAAGAGTATTGAAAAAAAATAAAATAAAATAAAAAATAAACATTATAGCTATGTGTGTGTGTTACTACAGATAGTAATGAATATTCAAAAAGCAAACATAAAATAAAAGGTTGTGATAAACTGGAAAAGAGTAAGGGAGGGTTACTTTAGATATGGTGGCTAAGAAAGACTTTTTGGAAAAGGTGGAATTTGATGTGAGACATGCAGAGAGCCTTAAGAGTTTCTAGAAAAGTTCCTGTCAGAGGATTGTCTAGTGCAAAGAAATCTGATCATTCATCCTATATTCACATGATCTATTGTGCAACATTAGGAAGTCAAATGATTCAACCAGTATAGGATATTTTCATACAACCAATTTATTAAACTAATTTCATTGGAAATGCATGTAACGGAATGTAAAATTGGGCGGTCTTCCCTATCTTTCACTTTGAGGATTCTGTAGAGTATACATATATCAGATATTAAATTGAGTGTGAAACTGATCTCCATGTGATTATTATTATTATTGTTATTTTTAAAGAAATGAGCTAGCTGGGGGGCCTGGGTGGGTGGCTCAGTTGGTTAAGCATCTGCCTTTGGGCTCAGGTCATGATCCCAGGGTCCAGGGTCTCTCTCTCTCTTGCTCTCTCAAATAAATAAAAAATCTTTTCTAAAAAATGAGCTAGCTCTATGGCTTTTCATTCATTTTGAGAATATAGAAGATCCTTGAGGGGCGCCTGGGTGGTTCAGCCAGTTGAGCATCCAACTCCTAATTTTGGCCTAGGTCATGAGATTGAGCCCCATGTTGGGCTCTGCGCTCAGTGAGGAGTCTGCTTGAGATTCTCTCTCTCCCTCTCCTTCTACCCTTCCCCCCCACTCATGCACACTCTTCTTCTCTCTAAATAAATCTTTCAAAAAATAAAATAATAAAATAAAAGATCATTGAGAGGGGAGCCCATGTATGAGATCTTCCTGAGAAAGGAAGAACTAATGCTGTTCCATAGGATCCTTTAATTCCCTGGGAAATATTTTGTCTAAAATTTTAATCTACCATTTCTCAATGCTAATATATATTAACATTATTGATTTTTTTATATCAACCTTTATATCAACCTTATAGCCCTACCTTACATCAACCTATGGCCTTTGTTGACTTCTTAGGATTCTCTGTGTAGATGATTATATTCTTCATTCATTGTATGTCAACTATTATATGACAAAGGGATTTTTACCTTTTACTGTCCAATTTTTATGTTTCCAGTAGCTTTTTCTTGTCTTATTCTATGGGCTAGGACCACCAGCATATTGTACAATAGTTGTTAATGCTGTGTTAAGAACCTTTTGCATCTGAGTTCGTAAGAGATGTTAGTCTGTACTTTTCTTCTTTTGTGTAATGTCTGCCTGCCTTTTATTTCTGGATAGTGCTGAACTCAAAAAGTAATTTGAAAAATATTTTTTTTCTTCTATTTTTGGTAGTATTAGTGTAGAAATAACATTGTTTCTTCCTTGAATATTTTGTAGGATTCATAAAGAATGCAGTTTGGGCCTGGTTTTTAAACTTTGTGTAAGGTTATTAACTGTAAGTTCAATTTCTTTAAACAGTATGGAAGTATTGGGGCTCCTGAGTGACTCAGTCCATTAAGTAACTGGCTCTTGATTTTGGCTCATGTCATAACGTCAGGGTCGTGAGATCAAGCCCTGTGTCGGGCTCATGCTCAGTAGCGAGTCTGCTTGAGATTCTCTCCCTCTCCCTGTGCCTCTTGCCACCACTTGAGCACTCATGCTCTCTCTCTCTCAAATAAATAAATAATTTTTTTTTTTTTTTTTAAATATAGGGGCACCTGGGTGACTTAGTCAGTTAAGTGTCTACCTTTGGCTCAGGTCATGATACCGGGGTCCTGGGATCGAGCCCTGTATCAGGCTCCCTGCTCAGCAGGGAGTCTGCTTCTCCCTTTCCCTTTGCCACTCCCCCTGCTTGTGTTCTCTCTCTCTCTGTCAAATAAATACATACATACATACATACATACATACATACAATCTTTAAAAATGAATGAATGAATAAATAAAAGGATATAGGAGTATTAATAAGAGTATGTATTTCTTCAATGAATTCAATCAGTTGGTTTGTCAAAGAATTTGTTCATTTCATCTATATTATCACATTTATTGGCATGATTGTTTATTCCCTTATCATACCCCTTTCTTCCCTTATTCCTTTACTGCCTGTCAGTTCTCTAGTGATAGCCCCTCTTTTATTGTTAATATTGATAATTTGTGTTTCCTTTATTTTTCTGACCAGTATGACTAGGAGTTTAATTTTATTGATCTTTCTTAGTTTCATTGACTTTTCTATTTTTTTAATGTCATCAGTTTCTGTTCTTATTTTTTAAGTTTTTTAAAGTTTCTTATGCTTTTTAATTTTCTCTTTAAAAAAATTTTCATGGTATAAAATTTTATCAGTGATTTAGGTTCTTTCTTCTTTTCTAGTATAAACATTTAATGCTATTAATTTCCAATGATGACACATCTCACACATTTTGACATGTTTTGTTTTCAAGGTATTGATTTAAAATTCAAAGCACTTTCTAATTGTGATTTTTTTTATTTGACCGATGGATTATATTTAGGGATTTTTAAAATATTTCTTCATGTTACTGACTTTTAGTTTAATTCTGTTATGATCAGAGAACATTCTGTTTGATTTTAATCTCTTGAATTTGTTGAGGTTTCTTTTTTGGCTCAGAATATGGTCCATCTTGGTATATGTTCTAAGTGCACTTGAGAAGACTGTGTATTTGCTGTTGCTGAATGGAGTATTCTGTAAATGCCATTTAGGTCAATGTGTTGATAGTGTTGTTTGAATCTTCTATATTCTTTTTTTTTTTTTTTTTTTTTTTATTTATATGACAGAGAGAGAGAGAGAGAGAGCAGGAACACAAGCAGGGGGAGTGGGAGAGGGAGAAGCAGGCTCCACGCTGAGCAGGGAGCCCGATGTGGGGCTTGATCCCAGGACCCTGGGACCATGACCTGAGCCAAAGCCAGATGCTTAATGACTGAGCCACCCAGGTACCCCAAAATCTTCTATTTCTTACTTATACTTTTATCTAGCTGTTCTATTAGTTCATGAGAGGGGAGTGTTGAAGACTGACAATAAATGTGAATTAGTCTATCTCTACTTTTAGTTTTATCAGTTTTTTTTTCTTCATATATTAAAGCTCTGTATTAGCTGCATACACATTTAGGATTGCTATAACTTCCTGTCTAATTGCCGTGTGTGTGTGTGTGTGTGTGTTAATGTGTGTGAGGGTGTGTTTCTTTACCTCTAGTATTTAATCTTATTCTGAAGTCTACTTTGTCACATATTAATATAGCTTCTCCAGATCTCTTTTGATCAGTATTTGCATTGTGTATAATTTTCTATCCTTTTACTTTTAACCTATCTATATCTTTAATATTTAAAGTATGTTTCTTTTACAAACTCTATAGATGGGTCTTTATATGTTACACAGAGAAGCAATCTCTGTCTTTTAATTCATTATTTAGAATTTTTAATGCAATTATTGATAGTTGGGTTTAAAGTTACCACCTTATTTTTATTTTCTAATTGGGGAATCTGTACTTTGTTCTTTTTTCTTCTTCTTCTTTTCCTGACTTCTTTTAAGTTACTTGAATTTTTTATTATCATCTTATATCCACTGTTGGCTTATTAGTTATACTCACTTTAATTTTTGCATTAGTTGCTAGTTTTGCATTAGTTGCACGTCTTTAACTTGAATAGTTTACCTCCCAATCATGTAATGTTAGTTCCCATACATAGTGTGAATATATTGAAACTTACCTTATATTTTAAATTGTGTTATTGTTATACACTTTAATTATACAGTGTTTCTATATTTACCTTAGTCAATTATCTTATGAAGAAATTAAAGTTTAAAAATTACCTTTTACATTTGCCCATAATCCTACCATTTTAGTGCTCTTCATTGAGTGTGTATGTGTGTGCATGCATGCATAATACCTAAGTTTTTATCTGGTATCATATTTCTTCTGTTTGAAAAACTTCCTAAATATTTCTTATCCTACATTGGGGAACTCTGTCAGTTTTTGTCTAAAAAAGTCTTTACCTTCATTTTAAAGGTGTTTCTTGGGGCACCTGTGTGTCTCAGTTGGTTAAGCATCTGCCTTCAGCTCAGGTCGTGATCCCAGGGGCCTGGGATCAAGCCTCATGTTCTGCTCTATGCTCAGTGGGGTGTCTCCTTCTCCCTCTCCTCCCCACTCTTGCTCTATCTTGCTATCTCTCTCTCTCTCAAATAAAAAAATAAAATCTTTTTTAAAAAAGTGTTTCTTTTTGCTTTTGGTACCATAAAGATGTCATTTATTATCGTCTGGCTTGCGTAGTTTCTGACTAGAAGTCTGCTATCATTCTTATCTTTGTTCCTCCACAGTTAAGGTTACTCCTCCATCCTTCTGGTTTGAGTTTATCTTTGATTTTCAGCAGTTTGGCTATCATATGTATAGGTTTTTATTTGTTTTTGTTTTTGTTTTTGTTTTTAATTCTACTGAGCTTCTTAGATCTGTGATTAGTTTTTGTAATGGGTTGAATGGTGGTCCCCCAAAAGGTACGTCCCACTCTAATCCTTGAGGCCTTTGAATGTTACCATATTTGGAAGTAAGGTCTTTGCAAATGTAATTAAGTAAATGATCTCAGGATAGAGATCACATTGGATTGCCTGGTGGATCCTCAGTCCAATGGCAAGTATACTTGTAAGAGACACACAAAGGAGAGACACAGAGAACAGGCCATATGAAGAGGGAGACAGAGATTTGGGTTATGCAGCCACAAGACAAGGAGTATCTACAGCCACCAGAACCTGGAAGAGCCAAGGAAGGATTGTTCTCTAGAGCTTGTAGACAAAGTATGGCTCTCTAACCACCTTGATTTCAGACTTCTGGCCTCCTAGAACTGTGAGAGACTAAACTTCTGTTAAAACAGAAAGTCACCAAATTTGTGGTAATTTATTGCATCAACCCTAGAAAACTAATATAATTGTTTTTCCTTCTTTTGGGGAAATTTCTATTTCTTCTTGTATTTCCTGAGCTAATATACACATGAATGGAATTAATCATTGCTCCATTTTTTGTTGCTGTTCCTAGCATTTTTATTTGGCTTTTTTTTTTTTTTTTTTACATAGTTTCCCCCTCTACTGATGTTTTCCAGTTTCCTGTATTTTGTCTATCTATTGTAGTAGCTGGTTTCTGCTTATGTCTTTCCTGTATGAACAGTGGATCTTAGACTAAGCCCTGCAGGTGAGGCAGTTTGTTGCTCTTCTTTCAGGGGCTTAAGTTTTATTCTGTGTAGGAAAGAAGAGTCCAGTGAAGCATGTGGAGTTTTGTTCCTTCCCTTCAGTCATTGATCACCTGAAGGCCTGTGCCACCAAATAGGTCTCTATCTCCTGTTCTTCTCCTGATCTCTTACAAGCACCTGGAGGAGGCCACAGATCTAAGAAGCTCACCTGGAGAGTCACTAAGTGGTATAGACTCACCTTGTCTAGGGGCTTTCAGGTATCTTTAATTGACATGCTAGCATTCATGGCCTTTCAGAATCTGTTAAAAATTTAATTGTTTTATTCTTATTCACTTCTATGACTGCCACTACTTCTTGTGCTCTTCCAAATGTAAAACAGCACGTTGGTCTCATCTCTCCCCAGAGGGATTTATAATTTTTAGAATTCAGTTTCCTTGCAACTTCATGCATACTTTAGGTTCAAATAAAAAAGTAATATCTGTAAATTATTTTACTTCTTATAGTTAAGTGGGTATAATGATGGGTTGTAGCTTTCTACATCCTAAGGAGAAACAAAATTCTCTTTTATTACTTTTTCAATTCTGATATTTTTTTAATCTATTTTTTCTTTTTACTCTCTATTTTGTTTATTGACTTCTTTTTCTTTCGTTCATGATCTCTTTTTTGCCATAGCTTTATCTATGTTTCTTTCGTTCATGATCTCTTTTTTGCCTTAGGTTTATCTATGTTATTTATATTTTCGAGGAACCAGTTTTTGGTGTTGTTAATATTGACTTTGTTATTATTTTTCTCTATTTCCTTGATCTCTGTTCTCATTTATATTATCTATTTTCTTATTTTTTATTTGTATTTATTAGAGTGCTATATTCCAGGTTTCAATTCTTTCCTAATAAATATATTTAGTAAAGTTCTCTCAAAGAACTGCTTCAACTGTTTACCACAAATTTTGATATGTAGTGTTTACACTATTTTTGGTTTCAGTTCTAAATATTTAAAAATATCTATATGAATTACTTTTTATCTTAAGGATCAGCGGCTTATGGTACTTATTTTAACTATTTGAATATTACTTATTTCTTTTTTTTTTAAAGATTTCATTTATTTATTTGACAGAGAGAGAGACTGCGAGAGCGGGAACACAAGCACGGGGAGTGGGAGAGGGAGAAGCAGGCTTCCCGCCGAGCAGGGAGCCTGATTCAGGGTTCGATCCCAGGACCCTGGAATCATGACCCGAGCCGAAGGCAGACACTTAATGACTGAGCCACCCACGTGCCCCTGAATATCACTTATTTCTTACTTTATGGCATTTTGTTAAAAAATATCTATGCTATTGAATTTGGGAATTCATTGACTCTTTTTGTGGTCTGACATGATCAATTTTTTAAAGCATTTCATGGTACTCAAAAGAAAATAATATAGTCTCTCTCCACAGTTTTATAAATTGATTTCACTTACTATATTACTTGAAATTCATCTAATGAAGTTAGGTGAATAAGGTATTAGGACCTTGATTTCATACATAATAAAAAAATGAGCTCAGAGAACTCAAGACATTTATAGAATTTAATTCACTGCATAAATATTAGATCCAAGGACAAAACCAAGTCATTCTATTCACTTATAATTCAACATTATTTCTCTTTATTATTATTTTGAAATCAGAATAATATACAAGATAATTGAATTGAAATATTATAAAATGTCAAAAGATGAGTATCACACCTCAATCAAATTTAACGGGTAAAAATTAGTCACTTTTATAGACTATTCTTGCTAGGAGTTGCAAATGCAGAATTTTGGGGCTGTTATGCAGGAGACTCAAGCATTCATAAGTAATTAGGATTATATGACTTCTAAGGTACTTTTATGTCCTGAAATACTATGGTTGTAAGAATAGGGATATTATAACTAGAGCTTCTTTTTTTTTTTTAATTAAAATAGTATTTGAATATTAAGGTTTTTTTCTCAATGGTTTGAATAAAAAACATTTTGCAGCTTGAGAATAAATATTTTAAATTTCAACTAATAATGTTAAATTCTGCTGTTGCACCTGATGCCTGATTATGAAAAAAGTCATTAGAATGATTTATCTGAATTTAAGACTAAACTTTTAAAGTTTTAAAGCTTCCCTCTACCATAGCAACAATATTTCATAAGTTTTTTTGCTTACCACTATCCCGCTGATAAATTTCTAGGCAAAATTATTTAAAATTTTCCCAATATTTTTTTTTATTTAAATTCAATTAAGTAACATATAGTGTATCATTAGTATCAGATGTAGAGTTGAGTTATTCATCAATTGCATATAACACCCAGTGCTCATTACATCATGTGCCTTCCTTAATGCCCATCACCCAGTTACCCCGTCCCCCTCCCCCCCCTCCCCTCCAGCAAGCCTCTTTGTTTGTTTCCTATAGTTGAGAGCCTCTTATGGTTTATCTCCCTCTCTGATTTCATCTTATTTTATTTTTCCCTCCCTTCCCCTATGATCCTGTTTTTTTCTTAAATTCCATATATGAGTGAAACCATATGATAATTGTCTTTCTCTGATTGACTTATTTAGCTTAGCATAATACCCTCCAGTTCCATCCATGTCGTTGCAAATGGTAAGATTTCATCCTTTTTGATGGCCAAATACTATTCCATTGTGTATATATACCATATATACCACATCTTTATCCATTCATTTGTCGATGGACGTCTGGGCTCTTTCCATAGTTTGGCTATTGTGGACATTGTTGCTATAAACATTGGGGTGCAGGTGCCCATTCAGATCATGACTTTGTATCCTTTGGGTAAATATCTAGTAGTGCAATTGGTGGGTCTTAGGGTAGCTCTATTTTTAACTTTTTGAGGAACCTCTATCCTGTTTTCCAGAGTGGCTGTACCACCTTGCATTCCCACCAACAGTGTAGGAGGGTTCCCCTTTCTCTGCATCCTTGCCAACATCTGTTGTTTCCTGACTTGTTCATTTTAGCCATTCTGACTGGTGTGAGGTGGTATCTCATTGTGGTTTTGATTTGTATTTCCCTGATGCCAGTGATTTTGAGCATTTTTACATGTGTCTATTGGCCATTTGTACGTCTTCTTTGGAGAAATGTCTATTCATGTCTTCTGCCCATTTCTTGATTGGATTATTTGTTCTTTGGGTGTTGAGTTTGATAAGTTCTTTATAGATCTTGGATACTAACCCTTTACCTTATAAGACATTTCCAAATATATTCTCCCATTCTGTAGGCTGTCTTTTGGTTTTGTCAACTATTTCCTTTGTTGTGCAAAAGCTTTTTAGCTTAATGAAGTATTTATCAATGAATTTTTGAAGCACCAGGTTTACAAAACAAGATTCTCTGTATAAATGGCACTAAACTCAAGATATCAAGAAAAAATTTTAAAGGAATATGTATCTTAAATAGATGCAAAAAAATCAAGCTTGCTCATCCAAAGGATGTATTTCACAAAAATGAATAAAATCAATGAATGTTAATCAGACAAAACCTTTACTTAACCAAAAAATGGAGGATTTCTGTTTTAATATATATCTCACTCTATGACATCTCAATAAAATGAAAATTGTTTAAATAGGAATGCTATGTTAAAAAATGTGTAAGGCATTAGCCTTGGATGTTACTGTGATGATGGCATTCTTTCCTTGAAGGCCTCAGGCAAAGTACGGGATTTCTTGGGTTGAAATATGTAATTTTAGTTCTAATTACTTCCATTCAGAATAGGCTTATGTTCAGATTTCCCTTCACTTTTTAAAAAATATTTTATAAATTAATATATAGTAAAATAAGCTCTTTTCTTGGTGTACAATTTTGTGAATGTACATGGGTGTTCATTCATATAACTACTACCAAACTCAGTTTACAGAACACAATTTCAATATCCCCCAAATTCCCCCCCCCCTTTTTTTTTGCAGTTATACCCTCCCTCATTCCTAGTAACTGGCAACTGCTCACTGTTTTGATGTAGGAAAGACGTTATTAGGTTTCGAAACAGACGGCCAAGAAAGAATTCTTGAGACATCTTTGGTGCAAAACAGTGGTTTATTAAAGCACGGGGACAGGACCCATGGTCAGAAAGAGCTGTTGTACCAGGGTTGTGAGGGGTGGCTGATTATATACTATGGGGTTGGGGGAGGTAAGGAAAAAGGGAGGTTTCAAAAGAACTTTCATATGCTAAGGAGGACCTACATACCAGAGGCCTTGCCATTGTCAAGTTAAGGTCGTTTTTTCCCCTCTAGCCAGGCATTAACATTAAGATAGTTGGGAGATTCCTGGAAGAACGTTACAGACGTCCCACCCTGGAGTGGGGAGTGGGGGGAAGTTGCAGGGTGTCAGCTTATGCTTTGTCTTCAGCCAGCCTTCTGCTCCTTCATCAGTTTCACTCTTCTCTGTTAGTTATATAACTTAGTCTTTTCAAAAATGTCCTGTTAATAAAATCATATAGTATATTACCTTTGAAACACGCTCCTTATACTCAGCCTAATGCCTTTAAGATTCATTAATGTTAGTGTGGGTATTAAGAATCTGTTCCCTTTTAATGCTGATGGTTTTTTTGAGAGATTTATAGTAGTTTGTATATTCAGTTTTTTAGAGACATTTGGATTGTTTCTAATTTTAGCCATTATCGATAAAGCTATTATAAACATTCATGTATAGGTTTTTGTGTAAACATAAGTTTTGTTTTGTTTTGTTTTGATTTGATTTGATTTGATTTTCTAGGTTCAATACCCAGGATTACTAAATCATGTGGTAAATTAGATTTTGCATCCCTAGCAGCTCTGGATTGGAGTTCTAGTTGCTTCTCATCCTCACTAGTGCTTGGTATTGGCAGCTTGTTATATTTTAGATATTCTAATAGGTATGTAGTGCTATAGGATTGTTGTTTCAATTTATATTTCCCTTAAAGATAATGGTAGTAAGCATCTTCTTATATACTTGTCATTCACATATCCTCTTTGATAAACATATGAAAAGGTATGCAGTAACTCTCCTCTCAAGATTATGGTGCTTTAAAAGTCCCACTCCTTCAGGCTCCTTGCTCAGAGTGGAGTTGGCTTCCCCCCCTAACCCCCCCCCCCTTGCCTGCCGCTCCCCTTGCTTGTGTGCTCTTTCTCTGACAAATAAATAAATAAAATCTTTAAAAAAAAAATCCCACTCCTAGGTATTTACACAAGTAAATTAAAATTTAAGTTGGGAAGAATTTGCATATGTGACAGTGTGAAGATCTCCACATACCTGGTTTTCAGTAAAATTATTTTTAAAATAACCATTTAAAATCTCTGGAAATGTTCCAAACATTCATACAGCTAATGAAATATTCAAGAATCTATACTAAAAATTCAGTAATAATAGGAAATTTTGTAGTATTTGGACTGACACCCACTCTCTTCCTTTACCATCCCTACTCAACATGACAGAAACTACACTCCAGACTGGTACAACCAAGAACACAGAGATGCCCCTTCCCCCAGCTCTCAGTCTAAAAGGCTATGTTCCCATGATGGGAAGAACAGCAGCCTTTCTCATCCTACCCCCAGCTACCAGTGGTGAGATAAATTCCAGGAAATTGCAACTGACAGGTGGGAATTCCTTTCTTCCACCTTACCCTTGCCCTCCCCTATGAAGTGGAGCTCCTAAGATGGTTCTTCCATCCTGGAAGAGGCAAGCCTAGAAGATCGGAGGCTATTGCTCCACCTCCACCAAGCATCCAGCTTCTAAAGTGGTGATGTTATTCGGAGATGCAAACCATCGTCCCAACCCCCAGCCTCAGAGTTACAGTCCAGAAATTTTGCCTTGGAGGGGGGAAACAGAGTCTGAAAAAGACAGCTTCTAACTTGTCCCAAGGGAACTGACTTCATTTACAACACAAAGTGGAGAAATTCAAACCTAAGAATGCTCTCAAAAACAGTGGAGGTTATGACAAATGGCAACTGGGAGGAGAGTGGTAGATTCTTTGGAGATCTTAGTTAAACCACACTGGCTAGTTTGCTTGAGAGAGCCTGGTGTAGAACTTATCTCAGGAACTAACCCAGAAACTGTCCCTTCAAAGGAGCCTAAATTTCATTTGTTTAGTTTGTGGAGCAATTTATGCCCCAGGGTATTGTTGGAAACAATAGAGCAATAAGCAAGCAAATAGTGGAGTTTTACAGCCAGATGTGGTCAGGGAAAGAGACAGTTAAATGGGGTCCTGCCGAAACAACTTTTATCCCAGGGTGATTGTGGGCATGCCAAGATTGTGTCCCATGAGAAGCAATGGAAGAGGTTTAATACTGTGTGGGGATGGGTGGGAGGGTTGGGTTAGAAATAGACTTCACTAAAATAATCCAGCCAATCACTAAGTAAATAAACAAGCAAGTAATAACAACAAGCCCCAGAAGTGAGAAACTGGTACCTACAGATGCTGTACTATATTGTCTAAAACATCTGGTTTCCAACAAAACTTTGTGAGACATGGAAAGAACCAGGAAAATATAACCTAGTCACTTAAAAAGTTCAGGCAACATGTTGTGAGAACAACCAGATATTCAAGTTAACTGAAAAAGACTTAAAAGTATCCATGATAAATATGTCCAATAGCTAAAGGAAACCATGATAAGAAGATATGATGACAATATCAGATCAAACAGAGAATCAGTAAAGATAAAGAAATTATTTTAAAAAAATGAAAATTCTGGAGATGAAAATATAATAATTGAGATAAATTCACCAAAGGCACTTAACAGTTTATTTGAACTGCCAGAAGAGAGAATTAGTAAACTTGGAGGTAGATTGATAGAGATTATGCAGTTTAAAGAACAGAGAATGAGCACTGGGTGTTAGACGCAACTGTTAAATTATTGAACACTACATCTGAAACTAATGATGTACTATAAGTTGGCTAATTGAATTTAAATTAGAAAAAAGGAAAAAAAGGATCAGAGAGAACAAAAAGTGAAGTAAAATAAACATAGGCTCAGAGAAATGTGGATCACTGTTAATAGCACAGGAACATATGTGTATGGAAAGGAGAGTGGAGCAGAGGGAGAAAGGAGCAGGAAAATGTTCAAAGAAATAATAGCTGAAAACTTCCCAAATTTAGTGGAAAACAATAACTTGTACACCCAGGATGTTCAACAAACTCCATGTAGAATAAATGCAAAGAGGGCGCC
Organism: Mirounga angustirostris; assembly: GCF_029215605.1. Taxonomy (NCBI): domain Eukaryota; kingdom Metazoa; phylum Chordata; class Mammalia; order Carnivora; family Phocidae; genus Mirounga; species Mirounga angustirostris. Next base: position 55,801,099 of record NW_026991709.1, read on the forward strand.
TGGGTGGTTCAGTAGGTTGTGCCTCTGCCTTTGGCTCAGGTCATGATCGGGGGGGGGGGGGGGGGGTCCTGGGTTTGAGTCCCACATCAGGCTCCCTGCTCAGCAGGGAGATTGCTTCTCCCTCTGCCCCTACCCCTTGCTTGTGCTCTCTCTCTCATGCTCTCTCTCCATCTCTCTCAGATAAATAAATAAAATCTTAGAAAAATAAATAAATAAATGCAAAAAGATCCTTAAACAGACACATCAGAGTAAAATGCTGAAAGCTAAAGAGAATATTTTCTTTATGTGAAATGCCCAGAAAAGGCAAGATCAGTGATTGTTTAGGGTAGAGGAGGGATGTGCAGAGATATGGAGGTGATTGCTAAAGGGTATAGAGTTTCTTTTCTGAGGTAATAGAAATGTTCTAAATTGTAATTATGCTTGCATATGTCTGTGAATATACTAAATACTATTGAATTATATACTTTAAATGGTAAATTACACATTTTGTGAGTTACAGCTCAGTAAAGTTGTTAAAACATTATTACATTTATACAAAGACCTATACATAAATGTTTATAAAAGTTCTATAGTTCATAATCTTGAATAACTATAAACAATCAAACATGCCCTTTAACACATATATGGATAAACAGTCTATGCTTCAACCTGAAAATGGATAATACTTAGCAATAAAAATTAAGAACTATTGATTCACACAATACATAGACAAATCTTGCAGGTATTTGGCTAAGTAAAGGAAACCAAACCCAAAAGGCTGTATTTTATATGTTTATAAAGCAAAAACAAAAACAATAAAGCAAAAACATAGGGGTAGGAAAAAAGTACATGAAGAGGGTCAACCAAGATGGTGACATAGGAGGCTTCTGAGTTTCACTCCTTCCACAGATGCATTGAATGTATAGCTATACATGGAGCAGTTCCCTCTGAAAGAGATTCAGACTAGCTAAGTGACTTTTGAACATTGGACAAATGAGAAAATACCCAGATCAAAATAAGTAGGAAAGGCTGAGACATACTTTTGCCACGAACTCCAAACCCAGTAGAGTACTATACAATACAGAGGGAACCCACAACTACTAGCTTTTCCCTGAGGAAAAAGAGGTTTAGAATCTACATCTAGTTCCCTAAATTCAACTTCCACCGGAGGGATGGGCTCCCCAAACAGCTAGATCTGAAAGTCAACAGGGCTTGTATTTACAGGATCCCTGGTGCAAAGAAACAGTTATTAACAAGCTTGCAACCACTCATCCGTGCTATCCCCACAGGGCTCAGTGTGAATTGAACAGGCAAAATTGTCCATCTGCCTGTCTTTCCCTGAGAGAAGGTTATCTGAATACTTTAAAAGCTGCTGCCTGAAGACCAGTCTCTAATTTAGCATGGACCAGGAAATAACAAAATTACCAGAAAACAATTAACACTGTGCTTTTGATGTGTATTATTTCTCTGATGCTGAGTCCACAATAGTAACCAAAATGAGGAAAGAGCCCAGATGTCCACTGACAGATGAATGGATAAAAAGATGTGGTATATATATATACAATGCAATATTGCCCAGCCATCAAAAAATGAAATCTTATCATCTGCAACAACATGGATGGAACTAGAGGGTCTTATGCTAAGTGAAATAAGAGATTCAGAGAAAGACAATTATCATATGGTTTCACTTATATGTAGAATTTAAGAAACAAAACAGAGGATCATAGGGGAAGAGAAAAAAAATAAAACAAGTTGAAGTCAGAGAGGAAGAGAAACCACAAGAGACTCTTAATCATAGGAAACAAACTAAGGGTTGCTGGAGGGGAGAGCGGTGGGGGGGATGGGGTAACTGGGTGATGGGCATTAAGGATAGCACGTGATATAATAGTACTGGGTATTACATAAGACTGATGAATCACTGACCTCTACCTCTGAAACTAATAATACATTATATGTTAATTAATTGAATTTAAATTTTAAAAAATATGATGCTTAAATACTAAAAAGAAAAAGCTACAGCAATTAAGACAGTTTGGTACTGCACCAGGATAAACAAAGGGAGAAATGTAACAGAATAAATAATGTAAAACAGATCCATGTATTTATGGTCACTTGATTTAACTCAAATATGAAAAATATAATGTTATGAAGGAATCATGGACTTTTTAATAAATGGGACTCTGTTAATGGAACATAAAAAAAAAAGAACCAAAGTTCTTCTTAGAGGAACTTAAATTGTTTCCCTGTGCCTTTGAGATGCAACTGTTAACTCTTATCTAGGCTATCTCTTTAAAGTACAAATTTAGGGAAGGTAATTCTTATATGAAGGGAAAAAGGTGGGGGGGGGGGGGACAGGCCGGCAAGAGGCCTTTTTTTTTTTAAATACAAACTGCTAAAAGGTCTCTCTTACCCAAACTCTAGACCACAGTCTCCTTAACATTACTTATTAAGAATAAATACAAATCTGGGCGCCTGGGTGGCTCAGATGGTTAAGCGACTGCCTTCGGCTCAGGTCATGATCCTGGAGTCCCTGGATCGAGTCCCTGGATGGAGTCCCGCATTGGGCTCCCTGCTCGGCAGGGAGTCTGCTTCTCCCTCTGACCCTCCTCCCTCTCATGCTCTCTGTCTCAAATAAATAAATAAAATCTTTAAAAAAAATAATAAAGAAAGAAAGAAAGAATAAATACAAATCTTAAAATTCTTTATATGTAATTATTAGCTAAAAAAAAAAAAGAAAAAGCTATTGGGTAGGTTATCTTATTTGGTCTGCCAGAAACAGTGAGCTTTATATTATACCTGATTCATGGCTAAAGCCTTGGAATGAAAGCTATAAGATTTCTGTTTAAGTCTGTCTGTATATTTATGTATATTTGTGTATATATGTCATAGATATGGTATTCATAGATGGTATTGACAAAATTAATTTGTAAAGAGTTCTGTCTAGCTTACTTAAAATTAAGGCTTATAAAATAAGTATTCTTAAACTTCTCAGGAAATATAACAGAAACTAACTCAAATGCTTTTCAGGATCATATGATCTCAAAAATTATTCAGTACTAAAGCAAGTTTAAGTTCATTTCTTTAAAATACACGTCTTTTGAGTTACAACACTGAATATAATTCAGACATACAATTTTTATTCTGCTTTGGTTTACCAGTCAAATAAGTTTCTATTACGTTGTTTACAAAATTTGTCAGCAAGAAAAATAGCTTGGGATGATGGCTGACTTTGTCTAATGTTTCATGAAGTTTTTGTCAATAGTCTAAACATAACTATAGGGAGGAAGTGATTTAAGATTGAGGTAAGTGAGAAGTTTTTTTAGGTAAAGTTTTTAGCAATAATTATATTTTATAGTATGTGTACTTAAAAATAGCTTCCAGAATCTTTTTTTTTTATTTTATTTATTTCTTTTAGAAAGAGAGAGACAGCATGAGTGGGAGGTGAAGAGGGAGAGGGAGAGAGAATCTCAAGCAGACTCCCTGCCGAGCGTGGAGCCCGATGACAGGCTCAATCCCAGGACCCTGTGATCACGACCTGAAGGTAAAACCAAGAGTTGGATGCTTAACCAAATGTGCCACTCAGGAGCCCTCAGAATCTTTTTGGTAACTTAAAACTCTAGAGTTTGCTAAGTTTAGTTAAATGATGGATATTTATTAAATATATAGATCATTTCCAAATAAATAAAATAGTGAAACATTAATTACTGAGCATGGTTTATCTACTTTTGCTTCTTACTGCAGAGAAACTAAAGATAACATGGATATATTAGTAAACATGTCTTATGATCTGTTAAAAGACTATTATGAAGAAGCATACGCTTCTAGAAATTATGAAATGTATTCATAAATTTGCTAATCTAAAAGAATACTGGTGTAACAGTTCACAATTGCTTACAACTTATTTTTCACTAGAAATTAAAGTTTCTAAGGATTAAAGTTATTCTCAGAATGCAAGTATGGTTTGATATCTGCCAATCAGTCAAGGTGATATACCATGTTAAGAAAATGAAAAGTAAAAAGCATATGATCATCTGAATAGATAAAGAAAAAACATTTCACACAATTCAACATCCTTCATGATAAATACTCTCAACAAAGTGGCTATAGAAGGAATATACCTCAACATAATAAAGGCCATATATGACAAGATCACAGCTAACATCATACTCCAGAGCTTTCCAAGATCAGGAACATGATAGGGATACTCATTCTTGCCACTTTTATTCAATATAGTACTAGAAGTTCTAGACAGAGCAAATAGGCGAGAAAAATAAATAAAGGCATCCAAATTTAAAGGAAGAAGTAAAGTGGTTTTTATTTGCAAATGATGTAATACTATGTATAGAAAACCCTAAAGACTCTACCAAAAGACTGTTAGAACTAATAAATGATTTCAGTGAATTTGTAGGATACAAAATCATTATACAAAAATTAGTTGTGGGGTGCCTTGGTGGCTCAGTTGGTTAAGCGGCTGCGTTCAGCTCAGGTCATGATCTCAGGGTTCTGTGATTGAGTCCCGCATCAGGCTCCTTGCTTGGCGGGGAGTCTGCTTTTCCCACTCCCTCTGCTGTTTCCCCCACTTGTCTCTCTGGCTCTCTCTCTCTCCCTGTGTCAAATAAATAAATAAAATCTGTAAAAAAATTAGTTGTGTTTTTATACACCAATATCAAACTATCAGAGAAATTTAAACATATCCCATTTATAATAGCATTAAAAAGAATAAAATATTTAGAAATAAATTTAACCAAGGGGTAAAAGATCTGTATGCTGAAAACTATAAGACACTGATGAGAGAAAATTGAAGAAGACACAAATAAATGGAAAGATATCCTGTGTTCAGAAATTGGAAAATTTAGTATTGTTAAAATGTCCATGCTACTCAAAGTGATCTAAGATTCAGTGTAATCTTTGTCAAAAGTCCAATGGCATTTTTCATAGAAATAACAATTCTCAAACTCACATGGAACCACAGAAAACCCCAGATAGTAAAAACAATCTTGGGAAAGAAGAACTAAGCTGGAAGTATCACACTTCCTGATTTCAAGCTGTATTACAAAGCAATAGTTAGCCGAATGGTATGGTATTTGGCATAAAAAAAGACCCAAAGATTAACAGAACAGAATAGAGAGCCCAGGAATAAACCCATGCTTTTATGGTCAATTAATTTTCAACAAGGATCCAATAATATATAATGGGGAAAAGAGAGTCTCTTCAATAAATGGTGTTGAGAAAACTGGATAACCACATGCAAAAGAATAAAACTGGACTCTTGCACCATATACAAAAATTAACTGAAAATGAATCAAGGACTTGAATGTAAGACCTGAAATTGTAAAACTCCTAGAAGAAAAGATAGGGGAAAAGCTCCTTGACATTGGTCTTGGCAATGATTTTTTTTTTTTGGAGGTGACACCAAAAGCAAAGGTGGCAAAAACAAAAATAAATAAGTGGGACTACATTAAACTAAAAAGCTTCTGCACAGCAAAGAAAATCACCAAAAAAATAAAAAAGGCAACCTATGGTATGACAGAATTGCAAACCACATATCTGATAAGGGGTTAATATCCAAAATATATGAAGAACGCATACAAGTCAATAGCAAAAAAACAAAACAAACAACAACAAAAAAACACACAACCCCATTAAAAAATGGACAAAGAACCCAAGTAGACATTTTTCCAAAGAAGACATGCATATTGTCAACATTTACATGAAAAAGTATTCAATATCATTATTCATCAGGAAAATGAAAATCAAAAACACAATGAAATATCACCTCACATCTGTTAGAATGACTGTTATCAAGAAAACAAGAGATAATTAATGTTGGTGAGGATGTGGAGAAAAGAGAACCCTGTTGTATACTGTTGGTAGCAATGCAAACTGCTACAACCACTCTCAAAAATAGTATGGAGTTTCCTCAAGAAATTAAAAATAAAGCTGCCATATGATCTAGTACTTGAACTTTTGGGTATATATCCAAAGGAAACAAAATCATAAACTGTACTTCTATGTTCATAGCATCATTATTCACAATAGTCGAGGTATGGATTCAACCTAAGCGTCAACTGGTGAATGGATAAGGAAAATTATATATATAATTATATATATTTATATGTATAGTTGGGAGGGCAGAAAGAGAGAGGGAATAGAGATCGCACACACGTACACTCAATGCAATATTACTCTGCCTTTAAGAAGATTGCAATTCTGTCGTTTACAGCAACATGGATGAAACTGGGGGACATTATGCTAAATAATGAAATAAGTGAAGTAAGCCCAAAAGAGAAAGACAAATACTGCACGGTATCATTTGTATGTAGAATCTTAAAAAAACAAAACAGAGATTAGACAAGTGTTTGTCAGTGGCTGGAGTGTCGGGAAATGAGAGGTTGGTAAAAAGGTACAAACTTTCAGTTATTAAATGAATAAGGTCTGAGGATCGAATTTATAACATGGTGTCTATAGTTGATAATACATCATGCAATTGAAGTTTGATGAGAGTAAAATTTAAATGTTCTCACTGGAAAAAAAAGGTAAATTCCTGAGGTGATTATTCATGTGTTAATTAACTTGATGGAGGAAACCCTTTCATAGTGTATACATATATCAAATCATTACATTGTATACTTTATTTTATAATATGTCTATTACACCTCAATAAACCTGGAGAAAAATAAACAATTTGGTGACTGCCAAGTTAGGGAGAGGGTAATGGTTGACAACAAAGGGGCACTTGAGGGAGATTTTGGGGTGATGGAACTGTTCTATATGAAACTGGGTTAGTGGACATATGATTCTATGCATCTGTCAAGACTTTTCTTTGTAAACTCTGTGCATATATATATATATATATTCTTAGATGAAATGCAGATTGTGATGGGAATATAGCTTCAGTGAAGGGGGTAGGAAGAAAAGGAGCTGACCAATTTTCAAACACAGATCATGAAGCTAAAAACAAAAAGAATTTTATATAAACACTGTATGGTAGTTGGTATTTTTTTCTCATAGGGATTACATATTAGCAATTCTAAAACTAATTTTCATGTGTACCAGTATGAATAAATAATAAAGCGAACAATATTGAATAATCAGTTGTAGAAAATGGGACCCAGCATTCTCCACTTTCAGAGTAAACTTTTATGTAAGATAAATGTATCTAAAATTCATGGTCAAGTTTAGTTACGGAGGGCAAAATAGGTTACCAACTAATAATTTTTATATTGTCTTGACATTGATTATGTTTTGGAGAAAAGATCAAGAGGTAAAAATACAGTATTTGCCACTATAGACTAAAATAGGAATTTTTTTTTTTTTTTGGTCAGAGTTCAAGTTTGGAGATACAGAAATTTTTAAAATAGAAAGGGAAGGGAAGAGTTGTTTGTAACCTATTAACTGATTATTATTTATTTCACATTTCACCATGATATGAAATTATTCTGTAATTAATCTCTGGTGACTGAAATACTCAGCAGGAACAGAAGCCAATTGGTTTTTGAGTAAGATTAATCTACACACTATTCCTATAGGGCTCCCTCATATCAGAAGTAAAATGACAAAATATTTCTGGACTATGCCAGGAGTTCCAGACACTTCTTAGGACTAAGAGAAATGGACATAGAGGAAATTGTGCTGATTTATACCAATGGAGGAAGACGGCTCCTGCCGGCTACAGGTCATACTTAAGTGAAGTGTATTGTTAATCAAGTGGCCACCTGCACCGATCAGTGAGTCATCACAGAGGATAGATATACTTGTGGATGGAAACATCTTAATTTTATAAGTGCTCATTGAAATTTTCTAAGACATTTTCAGCCTCCTGTGTACTGGCACAGTTTCTCTTGAAATTGGAGAGCAAAGCATACTCAGTTAATAACAGAAGAAAAGCAAAGAACACTTAAGAACCAGTGCTCTACATTCAAGGCACCATATTTCCGTTCCCCCTTTCAACTTAATTCTCTCAGAATTATAGAGCTCTTGTAAATATCAAAAGGACCATTCACTGTCTCTGAGGGGAAATGTGCTTAGTTGGAGCATTACACTTAGGTACAAAAATCAAAGCCTTTTATGCTTCCGCTTTCCCATCAAGAAAATAGAAACGACTTCAAGAATGGTTATCTTCTAGGGTCTTATTAGGAAAGTGTAAAAGCCTTTGACCCTCATGGAAGAAAATATGCACATCATTGTATAAATAAAAGGGGGACAAATTAGCCATTTATGCAGCACTTCCAGAGCATATTCAACTTCACTAGCTAGAATTACATAAAGTGCTCTGGGGAAGTTATCACAGAAGCTACAGAGGAGATGTACTGTGGCTTAGAAAAAGGGCTATGCCCCTAGACATTCAAAGGGATAAAATTTAATGCTATAGTATGGGAGAGGTCAGGAAATGAAGTGAATAGATACTACTTTAGCCGGCTATTTTTATTTGTACCTTTAAATCCTGTTGAACAACAAAAAATTCCCACCACACACTTAGTTGTGGATTCAGTGCTCTGACTATGGATATAAATGTAACTGAAAATTATTTCTTTAATCCACTGTCCCAGAGGTGGAAGCAGGAAACAGACAAGGCTGTAGAAAGTTGGCACGGATCTAACAGTAAGTAGTGTTGTTTTGTGTTGCATGCCAAAAGCTGGAATTGTTGCTGCTGTTATAAGAAAGGGAAAAACAAGTGGCAGGACTTTCTTTGGAAATGAATACACCACTGGCCCCAGGGTAGATGTGAAATCACCACCATCAATGGACAGTGTTACACAAAGAAAGCATATTGAGTGAGCCCACCTTTGTAATAGGAAGTAAGAAGCCATGTGGGAAAAGGCTTTCCAGCATGGGGGTACAGCTGTATCTGAAATCAAGAATTCAGAGTGTAAGAGAATGATATGTATCTATCTGGGGGAAAGTTCCTGTTGCTTACTGGGGAGCAGAGCTGGGTTGTGCTAGGGTGAGTCATCTTCCCAGCAAAAGAGCTGGCATAATAATAGGACCAGATGTTTTTTACGGGACTTGCCATCCTCTTTCAGAATTTTTTAAGGAGTATGAAAAGAGGTCAGTGGTTATGGCCAAGGCCTGCCAGAATCTGCAGACCTAAAAGAGCTAGCAGTAAAACAGGATGAAGTTGTGACTTATCTTTCTAAAACCTTTTTCCCATGTGTGTTCAGTATGGCCGTGTTACAAACAAGAAGCACAACTATTTAGGGCCTTTGCCTGATTATTTGAAAAAACTGTCAGTTGGCACCCTGGATAATAGAAATATGAAAGCTGTTCCTTGAACAAGTGTGAGCCTAACACTGGCAGGCCCATTTATAACAGAGTAATAAGTAAAATTCAGATCTAAATTTAAAGCACCTAAAGCATAGACTGAATGGAATGTCACTCTTACTGATCTTTACCAAGCTGTACTCGTTTGCCCCACATATATTTTATATCTCTCATTTCCTCTATTTTTCCACATCTCATTTTATTTTACTCCTTTTATCTGACCCAAATTGGACCTCCGTGTTACTTGTTGTATTGGTTAGGATTGCACTGAACTGCATAAAATGACAGTGGCCTCACCAAGTAAGAGTTTACTTTTGAAGTTGGAAGATAAACTACGGTGGGTCTGTGAATGGTGCTATGACCATGATATCAAAGATGTCCCAGCCAGCTACATTTTTCCTTTCAAACTATCCTTAGCGGGTAGCTTTTATTCTCCTGGTTCCAAAATGCTGCTGTACCTATAGGCAACCTGTCCACCTTCGAGGGAAGAAAAAGGGCAAAGGAGTTAGAAAAAGTCCAAACGAACATGTCAGCTGAATGTTTTACTTTTAAAAATATTGGCACCTGTGGGCGCCTGGGTGGCTCAGTCGGTTAAGTGACTGCCTTCGGCTCAGGTCATGATCCTGGAGTCCTGGGATCGAGTCCCGCATCGGGCTCCCTGCTCAGCCGGGAGTCTGCTTCTCCCTCTGACCCTCCTCCCTCTCGTGCTCTCTGTCTCTCATTCTCTCTCGCAAATAAATAAAATCTTTAAAAAATATATATGTATATTGGCACCTGTATACAATACCTTGGCTAGAACCGGTTGACATGGCCCGCCTCTATGAAGGGACTCAGACAAACCTGGGATTCTCCTTAGCAAAGATGAGTGATTGCAGTAGACAATTACTATGTACTGCAGTGTCCCTCCTGAGTTAATACTCTTTTCTGCCTCCTGTTTTAACTATAATTGTGCAGTTAGACTATAATTTCTTTAATTAAATCTGTTGATTTATTATGCAGGCCCTTTCTCAAAAAGCAATTTTTTAAATTAAAAAAAAAATTTTTTTTGAGAGTGGGATGGGGGAGGGGCAGAGAGAGAGGGAGAAGGAGACTCTTACACAGGCTCCATGCCCATTGTGGAGCCCAGCGTGGGGCTCGATCTCATAACCCTGAGATCATGACCTGAGCTGAAACCAAGAGTCAGACATTTAACCGACTGAACCGCCTGGGTGCCCCTCAAAAAACATTTAAAATATCTGATATTAATTCATTATAATGGTGGTTTTCAAAGTTTAGTGTGTATTGGCAGTACTTTGTGGGTACATACACTTGTTAAAACTCAGATAACTGCCACCTGTTGACCACTGACCTCAGACCTAGTAACTCACTTCCTTCCATAGAGATGACCCGTGTGAGTAATTTGGTGTGTATTTTCCACATCTTTTAAATGCAATTATATTGTAATTACATATATATAACTACTTAAAATTATTATGTAGATTTAAAATATTTTATGCTATTTGCATTTTTTTCATGGGTTTGCTTTTGTCTGCTTAACAATACCTTAGGGGTTTTTTTTTGTTTTGTTTTGTTTTTCATAAAATTGCATTCTTAGGAAATTAGAAATGTAGTCTTTGTAAAATAACTTAGCAACTTTCAACCACCTTTTGAGTGTGCACCTCATTACTCCTAGACATGCAGGTAACATAAATTGTAATATAAAAAATACAAAAAGCATTGTTAGTTCTATAGAAAATGTCTAAATAAGCTTTGTGTTTTTATTTCTTTAGAATAGGTCTTTTCTTTCTTACACTGAAAAATGTGGCACTTTATCAGTTTTTCCAAAATTCATGAGTAGGTATTAACTTCAGACTGTACCTTTAATAAAGGCTTTAAAATAACTTAATTCCATTTTTATGGTTATAAAAATGATATATGTGTACCATACCATACTGGAAACATAAAGGTATAAAAATTCAATGAAAATAACAGGTAATCAAACACTGAAAATAGTCGATATCAGTGTGTTTTTGTTTTTCAGCCTTTATCTAACTTTATAACATTTACCTGTATGAAAATATGTATGAATATGTGTTTTGAATCCTGCTGTTTAAACATTATATTTTACTTTTTTCACTTATTATTTCATGTGTCATTTAATAATTTGAGAATGACTTAATATTTCTTTAATATTATTTAATAATGACCCTTAGGTTTCCTCCTTGCTTATTAGACATTTACTTTGCTTTAAAGTTTCCATCCCTGTTTATTGCCGTAAACAGGGAATCTAATTCCTTGTGATTATTTCCATAGACTAGATTCCTAATAGTTATAATACTGATCAAAAGGCCATGAATATGTTTATCTTCTGGTACACATTACCAAATTGTTGTCTCCTAACTAAGAGTTTCAATAATAATGCAATTTTTTTCAGCATGAAATGTCATCTGAAAATATAAAGGAAAGATGTTATTTTGTTGTATTCTATTTCACATATCTTTTATTACAAATGATATGGATCATTTCCCTTAATTGGCGATATATTTTATTTTTTTCATGAAAATGATTTTCTAATGATTTTCTGTTACAGTATTAATTGGTATTTTATACCAAATATTATAGAGATTTATTGCCCTTTGTATTTCTGAAAATGTTTATCATTTGTCTTTTTAAAAATTTTTATGTTCTGAAAATATTTCGTTAAGCTTATCAATATTTTCCTTGCAAATTATTTTTTTAACCACTTTACTGAGGTATTATTAATATTCAAAAAGCTGGGGCGCCTGGGTGGCTCAGTCGTTAAGCGTCTGCCTTCGGCTCAGGTCATGATCCCAGGGTTCTGGGATCGAGTCCCGCATCGGGCTCCCTGCTCGGGGGGAAGCCTGCTTCACCCTCTCCCACTCCCCCTGCTTGTGTTCCTGCTCTCTCGATCTCTCTCTCTGTCAAATAAATAAATAAAATCTTAAAAAAAAATATTCAAAAAGCTGTACATATTTAATGCATACAAGTAGGTGAGTTTGGAGATACGTATACATCTGTGAAACCATTACCATAATCTATGCATACATATCACCTCCAGGTTTCCTCCTATCTTCCTCCTTCTCTCCCTCCCCCTTTTTCTCTCTTTTTTTCTTTCTCTCTCTCCCTCTCTCTCTGTTTCTCTCTCTCTTTCTTTCTTTCTGTGGTAAGAATACTTACTATAAGACTTACCCTTTTGGCAAATAAATTTTTAAATATACAATACAGTATTGTTACCTGTAGACTCTATGCTATACAGCAGATCTCTAGGACTTATTCATCTTACATAACTGAAATTTTGTACCTTTTGACTAACACCTATCTATTTCCCTCTTCCCCCAGGACCTGACAACCATCATTCTATACTCTGCTTGTATGAGTTTGACTCTTTTAGATTCTGCATATAAGTGGTTTCATATAATATTTGTCTTTCTATGTCTGGTTTATTCAGTTAACATAATATCCTCTAGATTCATCATATACCATGACCAAGTGGGATTTATGCTTAGGATGTAAGGATGGTTCAACATAAGCAAATCTATGAATGTGATCTAGCACATTAACCAAATGAAGGATAAAAACCATATGATCATCTCAGTAGGTACAGAAAAAGCATTTGACGAAATCCCACACCATTTTTATGATAAAAAGTCTTGGCAAATTAGGTTTAGAAGAAACTTACCTCAATACAATAAAGGCCATATATGAAAAACCCACAGCTAATATACTCAATAGTAGAAAACCAAAAGCCTTTCCTCTAAGATCTGAAACAAGGCAAAGATGCCCGCTCTTGACGCTTCTATTCAACATAGTCCTAGCCAGAGCAATTAGGCAAGAAAAAGAAGTAAAAGATTTCCAAATCAGAAAGTAAGAAATAATTTATTTATTGTGAATTCTTATTTTTCTTTCTGCTTAGCAAGTCTTCCAACACTCCAAAATATATATTCTCCTATATTTTATGCTTATGAACTTTTTTATTTTTCTAGATAATTTTTTAATCCTCCAGGAGCTAATTTTGATATAAGGCTAACTTGAATAGAATGTACAATGTTAGGGTTTAAGTTGATTTTTTAAGAATCATTAACCAGTTAACCCAGTGTCGTTTATTAAGTAATTATTGCATATACTACTGATTTATAATGCAACATTTTTATATGGTAAGTATATTTAATAGTTAAAATTCTGTAGATTTTCATCTGAATAATTTTTATCCTTCTATTCTTATTATAGTATGTTATTTTAATAATCAAGGCTTTAACTGCATTTTCTTGGTTTCATAGATCTATATTCTTCCAGAAAGAGTACAGAAGCATTTTACCAAACCCCACAGAAAATGTTGCTATTTGTATTTTCATTTGTATGCTTTCAAATTTATTACTTCTGTATCTTTAATTAAAATTTTGAGATTTATTTATGGATTTCATATAATTATTTATATCTTTCACAGCTACTTTCATTATATCTTATTTCCAATATGCAGTGTTCTTTGGTTAAGCTGCAGTTTTGGGAGGGCTCTCTATTCCATTTTCTCAGTGGTCATTGACTTTGCCTCCCTGCATCACATCTGAAGTAGGCATAAGAAAATATGCCTTGGGGCGCCTGGGTGGCTCAGTTGGTTAAGCGACTGCCTTCGGCTCAGGTCATGATCCTGGAGTCCCTGGATCGAGTCCCGCATTGGGCTCCCTGCTCAGCAGGGAGTCTGCTCCTCCCTCTGACCCTCCCCCCTCTCATGTGCTTGCTCTCTCTCAAATAAATAAATAAAATCTTAAAAAAAAAAAAAAGAATATATGCCTCATAGATGGTGGAGTACCAAGGGTTATTTTAAGTTTCAAATAAATAGGCTCTCTTTTAGTCCTGGCTGATGAAATTTTGGCAGTACAAAACTTTTTAAGTATTTAGCTTTTTATCTCTTTGATTGCAGTTAGCTCCATGTGTCGGAAGCCACATCCACAACTGTTGTATTGAATTGATTTTTATCTGCCAAGCTGCTGCCTACCCCTCTCTCTTTCTCTCTCTCTCTGTCTTCCTCTGTCTGTCTGTCTCTCCCTCAACTCTTGATTAGAGATCTGGGCCTTTCAGTCTTCAGGGAAGAATCATGCAATTAGTTTCCTTTTCTGAGCTGATTTGTGCGATAAAAATTTTTTTCTGCAAAACCCATTCATAGTTGAACCCTCTGTGGTATCTTAAAACCAGCCAGAATTTTTGATAATGAATGTGACAGCAGTGCCTTGATTTGATCTTTGCTCAGGGTCAAATTGCTTTCATTGGCTTTTGTCATGGATGTTCATCTCAATTTTTAACAATGGGATTGAGAAGTAGTTGCTTCTTCCAAACCTGACTCTTTTATTTCATTTCTGCTTGCAAATCCAATAATTTTTTTCTGAGATTAACTCTTTTCTATTTTAACAACCGCCATATGTTGCCAACAATATCCCAGCACTTTCTATTGTCTATTTTACAAGCTTTTTCCTTGGGGTTACAAGTTTTTTAGCTATATGCTCTATCTTCCAAATTATTCTTGGCAACACTTTACCAAATGTTTTGCCACTTCACATCATTTATTGTCATATTGCCATCTTTCAGCTTCTAATAAGCAGCTTCCTTGTGTTGCCCAGGCCTAAACCAGTGGGAGAAACTGAGGTACTAGGAAGTTGAGTAGATGTTCAAGGAAGCACATCTAGGAAGTGGAAAAGCTGTCATTTGATACCAGATGGCTTACCTTCAGAGCCCAATGTTAGTCACTGTGCTAAATTTCTGTATCAAAGTTATACTATAAAAGAACAAAAAAGGAAAATATAATTTATTCCTTTTCATTAACTTATTTCATTTATTTCATTACTCTATTTCATTTATTGCATTATTTCACTGATGTTATCCATGATCTTGCATAAAACAAAGATAAAAAACAAACAAACAACCATGTGGTCATGAAAAGTTATCTGTTCTCTTCATTCATTATCAAGTAATATTCTATATTTTGTACCACACACAAATCAAAATATACACACATACTTGTAGGACTCCAGGTTTTTTTTTTCTTTTTAAATAAAAACTTTATTTTTTTTAAAGACTAATTCTAAATTTACAGAAATTTACAAAGATAGTACAGAGAATTTCTACATACCCTGCATTGTTTTCCCTATTATCAATATCTTTCATTAGTATAGGTCATTTGTTACAATTAATGAACCAATATTAATACATTATTAAAGTCCATACTGTACTTGGATTTCCTTAGTTTTTACCAAATATTCTTTTTTTTTCAATTCAGGATCTCATTTTGGGTACCATGATATATTTAGTTGTCATGTCTGCTTCAGCTACTCTTAGCTGTGACAGTGTCTCAGACTTTACTTGTTTTTAATGATCTTCACAGTTTTGAGGAGTATTGCTCAAGTATTTGTAGGATGTCCCCCTGTTGGGATTTGTTTGATATTTTTATCATAATTAGAATGAGGTTATAGATTTTGGGGAGAAAGAGTACAGAGGACCATTTTCATCACATTACATCATCATATTGTGGGTATATACTATTGACATGAATTGTTGATGTTGACCTTGATCACCTGATTGAAGTAGTGTTCTTCAGGTTTCTCCACTGTAAAGTTGTTCCTTTTTCTTCCTTTTCCAATAGAGGCACAGCCTTTAAATATCTGACCAGTATTCCTCAAAATTGTCAAGGTCATTAGAAACACAGTTCTGGGAAACTGTCACAGCCAAGAGGAGCTGAAGCAGACATGAAAGCTGAAGGTAACATGGATGGAAGTCAATATTGATAAGCATAGCCCATGCTTAAGGAGTGGGCAGGTGGAGAGTTATGTTCTACCTCCTTTGGGGCAAACTATCTATACAAATTATCCAATGCTTATAAATGTCCATAAACAGTGACTGTTTTTTTATACTGCCAATATTTTTCAAACTATGTAAAGTGACAGCTCCTTGTTTTTGGAAAATGAATTTAGTTTCTCATCAGTGAGAGGATTTATGAGCCATCATGACCTTTACAGAATGAAAAGCACACAGCATGAGTCTCACAGAGAGGAAAGGGAATGATAAATGAAGATGTATGTATCATTTAGATTTATAGGCTTGTATGCACGCACATCTTTATGTTTACTTAGCAACATTTGAAGATAAATTATTTCTATACATTTGAATAATAGGAGACTAAATGATGGCAAGATACAAGTTACTGAAATGTCAAAATTAGAACTCTCACTTCAGACCCATTCTTCTTTTGCCGAAGTTTTGTTTTGTTAAAAGCTAACAAGAAATCTACTGTTTTTATTTGTGTATGGTGCCCATGCCATTAAAACAATAGCATTAAAGGCAAAATTTTTAAATGTTTACTAAAATATATATAGAGAAAAACACATATCATAAATATACAGCTTATTAGGTTATTACAAAGTGAATATACCCATCTTACCAGGATACAGATCAAGAAATACGACATTACCAGCACCACACATGCCTCAAATATTCCTCTTCAATCACTACTTTCTAAAGTAAACAATCTGATTTGTAACACCATAGATTATTATTTTGTTCTTTTTTTTTACTTCATATAAATTAAATCACTATATATGTATATATACAGAACTTTTTTATGCCTGACCTCTTTTACTCAATATTATATTCATGAGATTTAATCATTTTGTTGTGAGCATTTATAATTCCTTTAGTACAACTGTTGCGCAATGTTCTATTTAGGAATATACCACAATTAATTTATTTCCTCTATTGTTGGATATCTCGGTAGGTTTCACTATTAAGAGGTGCTGCTATGAGTATTCTTGTGTGTATCTTCTGGTGAGCAGATGTATATATTTCTGTTGCATATTTATAAAGGAATTGAATTGCTGGATCATAGGGTAAACCTATGTTCACCTTTAGAAGATATTGTCAAAGAATTTTCCAACACGAGTAAATCAATTTACACTACCATCAGCAGTGTATGAAAGTGACTTCTGGCTTCTCCACATTCCCACAACCAGTTTTCCTCATTAAATAGTATAATTGAATAATACTTTTTTCATTAATTTATTGGACACTTTGATATCCTTTTGTGAAAAATCTGTCTATGTCTTTTGCTCAATTTTCTTAAAAGTTACCTTTTCCTTATTGATTTATAGGAGTTCTTTATATATTTTGGATGAAAGGCTTTTGTTGGATATATTTATTGCAAATGTCTTTCTCTAATATGTAAGTTCCAGGTACAGTTTTTAATGGTGACTTTTAATAAAGGGAAGTTTTAAATCTTAATATAGATGCACACATACACACACACACGCACACACACACACTTAACATTATTGTTGGTGTTTCTTTATACCCTCTTAAGAAATCTTTGCCTTTACCTATGAGATGAAGATGTTTTTCTATATTTTCTTCTAAAATCTTTGTAATTTAGGGGTTCCTGGTGGCTCAGTGGTTAAGTGTCTGCCTTTGGCTCAGGTCATGATCCCAGGGTCCTGGGATTGAGCCCCACATCAGGCTCCCTGCTAAGCCGGGAGCCTGCTTCTCCCTCTCCCACTCCCCCTGCTTGTGTTCGTTCCCTCTCTCGCTGTCTCTTTCTCTGTCAAAAAATAAATAAAATCTTTAAAAAAAATAAAACCTTTGTAATTAAAATTGTATGTTTATGTCTACAATCGATCTGGAATTGATTTTTGTATTGGGCAAGAAGAAGAGGTCAAGATGGTTCACAACTGCTGTTTTTAAAGCTGACACTAAACTTCTCAAAAATAGACTTTGTATTAATAAAAAAGAATATGCAAAACTGTTACATGTTTAAAAAAATGCTTTGCTATGATGTGTGCCACAAGAATTCTAGCTAGTCATGCACAGTCATAATAATTAAAGATTAATCATAAGAGGTCTGCTGATATAAGGAGCTTATCTTCATCAAATCTGTGCAGTTAAGATAGTTCAGTGGGTACAATAAGGAAAAGCTTAAAATCCTATTCTGAGAACAAAAAAGGAATCTAATAAATACTTGTTGAATAACTGAATTAAAATCATTCTAGATGGGATTCCTGTGTTCTGCTTTTTGAATAATGCCATTTTCTAGTAACTTCTAAAAATCATTACCACGGAATGAAAGGGAGCTCATGCCTGAACCAACAAATATTGTCCTGTATTGCAGGTTTTTATTTTAGCAAAGAGAGTAGTATAAAAGTAATTATATATTTTGTGGAATTTTGCAGAGAATGTCTATTGTACAAATCAAGTCATATCCTGAAATATGACAACTACATATAATAAGTGCTAATACACACTGGCTAACCTATATAAAGTAGAAAATAGTTCTATCCTTGAATGTGTTAAATAGCTCTTCTTCTTACTTAATTTCAATAAACTATATTGAATATTTTTTCCTGAAAGATAAAATGTTATGTTTTGTATATATACAGTTATGTGTGTATAGTATATGTATGTATATACGTATATGCACATATACATAATGTATAGGATATACAGTACATATGTATATGTATAGTAAATATTCAGGCTTTTTGATTTTCTATTGTATACATGCATATACACACACACACGTATTTGCATATAAAACAGAAAATCAAAACCCTGAGTATCTACTATAAAAAGAGCCTTTGTTCATATCACTATGGGGGCATCAGTATGCATTGTATAATCATATTATGACTGAGGATGTTGGAGGTCCCATAAAGCTAAATATCGAACAGGGTTTTAGTTTGGAAAAAAGCTCAATCCCAGTTTCTAGAATACTTTTCTTGTTATTAATGGGTATTTTTGACCCAAGATAATTTTACCTTTTTCCTATGTTAGTCCAAATATTCACAGCCTTCTGCTCATAGGCATATTTAATCTCATCACATTTATAATTATTTGCTTGAAATTATCATTAGAGAAATTATAGAGCAGGTTTTCATAAGCATAATTGTCTTTCCTGTCTTCAGCACCTCAGCCTCTATACTTTATTTCCCCTCTGTCTTGGTATGATCTTACATCACAAAGATATAATTTATAAGGTCATGCAGATAAATTCCAAGCATCATTTAGCAAGTAACTTTGTCATCAATTACTAATAGGTATACACGTATGAAATCCAGTGCAAGGCAGCACTTTATGAGAACACATGCACTGTTGTTAGTCCTGACAGGCAAAAAAGAAAAAGAAATCTTGCTAAGGTCTAGTGTTGTACATTCATTGTCTGCAGTTCCTAGACCATTGTGATATCGGCTTAATACCTCTTAAATTTTGTTTCTTTGTAGACTAGACTTGTCCCCTTTTCATACAAGGGAACTTTCAACTTACTCGATTTTGTTGACTTCTTCAGCATCTCTTTTAGAGCTGACATTCAGACTAAGCCCCAGTGTATTGTTGAGCAAGCTAGATGGGTTTTTTTGCATTCATTTACTTTTGTTACATTTTATCAGTTTACGTAAATTGAATGCAGTGCCCTTAGGTACAAGTAGAATATTTCTCTATATAACAAGAAGAGAAAACTCAATCTTGAAACTTTTCATTGATGTTGGTCAGGTAATGTGCAGAATAGATCTGAGTCCCCAGTGTTCCTTTATCTGAAAAGCTTCTGTCTGTTTAATTACTTAGTATTTTCTCATACCAGCACCTTTTTGTTCTTGCTTATTTCACCTAAAACTCCCTCTCTCCTACTTAGCATGACTCAAATTTCAGGTAATCCAAGAAGATTCCTTTGATCACACTAACTCAGTGAACTTTTATTACTCTTAACTTCTATAGTCCTTACTCTGGACATAACATAATTAGAAATTATATGATGTCTGGTATTGAAGTTCTCTTTATGTTTTTTTTTTTTTTAAAGATTTTATTTATTTATTTGAGCCAGAGAGAATGAGAGAGAGAGAGAGAGAGCACATGAGAGGGGGGAGGGTCAGAGGGAGAAGCAGGCTCCCTGCCGAGCAGGGAGCCCGATGCCGGACTGGATCCAGGGACTCCAGGATCATGACCTGAGCCTAAGGCAGTCGCTTAACCAACTGAGCCACTCAGGCGCCCTCTTTATGTTTTTGCTCACCCTGCTTTGCTCTTGCCATTTCCACTCTTTGAGTACAGGGTTTATTGTTCATATTTCTTTGCATTCTCCTTAATATCAAGCACAACATCATTCCCATGAAGGCTAATTTATATGTGTTGGATGATCCTCATTTTATGGTAAATAAAATCAAGTCCAGTTTGTAACTTCTGTATTAAAACTGTCAAATATTTACATGGTTTCATGCTTGAAGAACATATCTGAAATTCTAAATATAAGCAAATCCTCTGTTCTGATCCCTTTTATTGTCAAAACCCTGAGTGGCTCATTACCCACAAGCTGTAGTATAATAATTGTATGTTCTATAACAAAAAGTAGGATCCAGTTATGGAAATTAGAACTGGCAAAGAATTGTGGTTCAGCAAATATGTGTTCATAAAAACATCCAAGTTTCAACAATGATTTAGTTAGAATTTTCTAATTGGCTAAAGGTAATTTACATCCCTACCTCCAAAAATAGCCTTGACATGGCATAAATGTTGGGATTATCTAATATAAAAAATTGATTGGTGTTAGTGAACTAAGTCATATCAAATTCTTGTGATCCAAGCATCAATCAGTCAGCTTCCAAATTTTGTGAATTCAGCACCATCAGGATTTGGCTGCAGTCTTCCAATTCGTGAAGACAAAGCAGAAAGCTGTCAGAATTCTAATTTAAACTTACTATCATGCCATTAATTTCTTTTAGAAAAAGTTACACTGTTAGGTCCATATTTGTTCCCACATACAAAAGTAAGCTTTGAAATTTCAAGAGATCACAGCCATAAGGGCAAGGGTTTGTAGCAATGCAGCATTTATCTCACTGATTAGGCTCAGGAAAAAAAATGTAGAGGAAAACCATCTTAACAAAGTAAAATTAAATCATGGATTAGTTCTCTGGGTTACTAATGTACTTAAACCCTGGAAGTATTTATGATTTTGAGTTTAAAGGCATCCTAATATCACTGGATGATGTTATTTGGAGTTAGAAAAGATAATCCTTTTCAGTAGTGATAATCCTATTGAGGCTGCAGCAAATGGTAAGAATGATGATGGTTAAATGGACTAGTTTCCGTCAACTTCAAAGTCATTGTCTTTAGTACTTTCTTTTAAAGATCTGGATAACTATTTTCAGTAAGCAACACAGCTTCTTTAGATTCATGTACAAATACTGGGTTTCTTAAATATTTCATGTCAACACCAGCCTGAAGCATTTTAAAAGTAAGTGTAGTGGGGATGGCAAAACCTCTGAGATGCAAATATACATACATGGGCATGTGTCTGATACTGTGAATGAAGTCCCCATGAAAATTATCTTATTAAACCCTACAGTCTGGGACAGCTGCATTTTAAGATCTAGAATGAAAGGCCCTTTCAAAACTGTAATTGTTGTGCAAATTAAGGCATGATCATTGTATTAGAAAATCACACTTAATTGGTTGTAACACTTGCAAAGATGGAAAACATGCTACAAAGCATAAGTCAAGAATTGATATTCTAAAACTAGTTTACATGAACCAAGTAGTTTTTGTTTCTAGCATTTATTGTTCTTTAACTATCCATATTTTTGTTAGCAATAAGATAGCTTATTCAAAAAATATAACACAATCAAACTTAATTTTAGTTGTACAAATGACAAATGTTTTGAGAGTATACATTTGTGAAAGAGAGCAAGATTACATGTTGTAATAATTCCATTTTAAAGTGAAATAATTTTAGACACATAAATATGTATAGTGAGTTATTCTCATTAATCTTGTGGTGGCTCACAGAAAGTTTAAATGATTTGCTCCAGGACTCACAAAATATTCAAAGTGATGCTTAGAGCAGTCAGTGATACTATATGATTCTGAGCAAGGAATTTTTTAATAGAAGGAATGTGTTGTGCTTGATTTGAGATCTTGCATAATGAGGACTTTCCATGTCCACAGACATGTTTATTTGGGATGACAAGCTCACATTGAACCATCACATGCTCTTCAGTAGCTCTCCATTTGGAATAGATCCAGTAGCCACCCAGAGAGCTGCCATACGTATCTAGGCTGACATGTATCTCACCACAGACATGAACACCACAGTGCTACTGCAGTGGGTCATCACTGAAGCATGTAAGGGAAAAGCAGTAAGACTAATCCACCCTTAAAAAACTAGAGGAAATAATATAATTTAGGTCAAACTGATCCCTCAAAAATGTTTGAGAAACGGGCTTCATGTCCTTTGGATATGCAGACTTTTAGGCTTTTCAGTTTAATAACACAGCAGTGAAATAGCTATGGAAGTGCTGCTTTCAAAAAATATGCCATATTACACACACACACCCACACACACACACCCACACACACCCACCCACACACACACACCCACACCCCCCCCACACACACACCCACACACACACACCCACACACACACCCACCCACACACACACCCACCCACACACACCCCCCCACACACCCACCCCCACACCCCCCCCACACACACCCACACACACCCACACACACACCCACACACACACCCACCCACACCCACACACACCCACACCCCCCCACACACACCCACACACACCCCCACACACACACACACCCACACACACCCACCCACACACCCACACACACCCACACACACACACACACACACTCCTAGAGTGTGATGGTTAAGCGCTCAGGCTCTGCAGTGAAACAGACTTCACTTCGATTTCCAGTGGCAGCTTATAATCTACATGAGTTTGGTCAAGTCACTTAAGCTTGGTAAATCTTCATTTCTTCATTAATAAATTTAGTAATGACACCAACCTTAAAGAAGAATTCTAAGGCTTGGAGAGAAATAATGTAAAGTGTTTAGCACAGTGTCTGGAAAAGTGCTAAGTATTTTTTAAGATAATCCATGAAAAGAAGATCACCATTGACATATTGGTAGAACTAACATATTGATACTTACCCACTAAACTCAGTATTCTCAGCTCAGTAATGTTATGTATGATCCTTTCTATTATAATAAAAACTACAGGTTATTTTTGGTTATTACCCATGTCCAATCCATCAAGTAAAATGTGTAGTGATTTAAGCATAAATACTTCTGAGAAAACCATATTAAGTTCATGGTTAGGACCACCACGTCATGGACCATTTGTATTTAATAATTTAACAAACTTTATTTAGCTTCTCATAGGAGGAAAAGAGATACATATTTGTTTCAGTGTTCAAATGTAATATCTAAAATTATTTCTACTACTGATTGGGAGATGAGATTTAATTCATTAACCTTTTAACTTTTTTTTTTTTTTAAAGATTTTATTTATTTATTTGACAGACAGAGACATAGTGAGAGAGGGAACACAAGCAGGGGGAGTGGGAGAGGGAGAAGCAGGCTTCCCACGGAGCAGGGAGCCCGATGTGGGGCTCAATCCCAGGACCGCAGGATCATGACCTGAGCCGAAGGCAGACGCTTAACGACTGAGCCACCCAGGCACCCCTAACCTTTTAACTTTTTAAAGTATTCATTACTCCACACCAAAATTCTGTTTTTTCAATTTTATACCTTAATGAAGAAAATGAATTAGTGAAAATTAAGGAATCAATTTTGAGTAAAACTGTGTCACATGTTACAGTGTATTTGGTAACTATCAAAAATTGTGACTATGAGACTTGAGGTAATTTTTTAGAAATGTGAATTATAATAAGACTGGTATTATAAGATGATTTTTGATAATGTTCCATAATGAGAGGCCAATTGCATTGTATTTATTTCTAGGTAGATATTTTTGGTAGAAAATGATAAGAATGGCTATAATTTTCCCTGTAAACAATTGCTTTGGGAATATATATTAGAGTAGAAGCTAAGTTTTATAGTTATTATGTTATAGGATGATGCATTTTAATGAAAATGATTTAAATTCATAAAATTTTTAATTTGTTTTAATTGGTTTAGAACGTGAACTGACTCTAGAGAAAAGTGTGCATAAGAACGTCTGAGGAGAGGTGTGGGGCATATCAGAGACCTACCCAGGCTCTCACAGGAAGTGAGTGATTTAATCTGGGTTTGGAATCTGAGCGGAGGGAGCAGAGCCTATACCAAGAGTTAGTTGCATAGGAAATCTTATAGAAAATGTATAAAGGATTAACTTGTCTAAGTGTTCCCAGTGAACATATCAAGTTCTTTTCTCCCTGAATACCTTAGCACCCACAAGTTCTTTTTCTTGCAGCTTTCTTTTCCCCTTTTGCTGCAATTTCCCTTTTTAATCTTCACTTGTCCTTTAAGGTTTTTTAAGTTCACCTTCAAAAGGCCTCTCCTGATAAATCCAAATACTTTCCCTCTCCCTTATATGCAATTTTTTTATTGTTTATTAAAAACTGTTTATTTCACTTAATCACTCATCCATTTCTTTTCATTCATTCATTTAAAACTTACTATGTCCCAAATCCTGAGGAATAGTAGTAAAGAAAAAGAGAAAAGGACTCTGTTTTCATAGAGTTACAACCTGTTGGAACAGAAAGACACTAATCAAATAGCACACAGTCAAATGCAAAATCTTATCTGTCACCAACCTTAGGAAGAAAGGTATATGGTCCTAAGGGAGAGGATTATGGTTCTATAAAATAAAAACCAGGAACATTTCCCCTGGTCAGTGGGTTCAGGGAGAGTTTCCCTGAAGAAGTGGTACTTGTGCAAAAACTGTAGGATGAATAAGAGTAAACTAGGTGAAGAGGGAAAGAGAACAGCATTATAAGTACAGAAAGAAGCATGTGCAAAGGGCCTGCCTTGCTTTGGGAGGGAGCATGGTAAAGCATAAGTGTCTAGAAGATGACCATTGCAGATGGGGCTAAAAGAAGGAGGTTAAGAGTGATATGAGATGGGACTACAAGATGGGAAAAAAGATCTAACCATTCAAGGTATTTTTAGCCATGTTAAAATGTTTGTTTTTATTTGAAGAACGATAGGAGGCCTTTAAAAAGTTTTAAATAAGGTTGGACACAATCAGAAATGCATTTTGAAAAGAGCCCTTTGGTCATAGTTTGGAAAAGAGGTATGGTTGGATCAGTTACTAGGTTATTGCTTTAATCCATGCAAAAACTGATGGTAGTTGGGAGAGATTCTAGTAGTATAAACGGAGAAAAGAGGCTGGATAATGCAATTTTAAAAAGTGATTAAAGTGATTTTTTTTTTTTTTTGTAGAAACACATTAAAGCCAAGTGTTTATTTTTTTCCTAATGACATTAGCAAGCATGACGACTCAAAAAGTCAGAACATTAATAGTTCTTTTGTTTTTAAAGACTTTATTTTTTTAAAGAAGTTTTAGGCTCACAGCAAAATTGAGAGGAAGGCATAGAGATTTCCCACGCCCCACCCCCCCAACCCACACACACACGTAACTCCTCCCAGTATCAACATCCCCCACCAGAGTGATACATTTGTTACAATTGATAAAACTCCGTTGACACATCATAATCACACAAAGTCCATGGTCTACATAAGGGTTTACTGTTGGTATTGTACAATCTGTGGGTTCAGACAAATGTATAATAACATATCCATCATTAATTATTACACAGAATATTTTCACTGCACTAAAAATCTTCTGTGCTTCATCTGTTTATCTCTCCCCACCACCCTAACTCCTAGCCACCATTGATCATTTCAATGTGCCCACAGTTTTGCCTTTTCTATAATGTTGTATAGTTGGAATCATACAGTATGTGGCCTTTTCAGATTGGTTTCTTTCACTTAGTAACATGCATTTACAGTTCTTCCATGTCTTTTTGTGGCTTGATAGTTCACATCTTTTTTCAGCTTTATTGAGGTATAATAGACAAATAAAAGTGTAATATATTTAATGTGTACAACCTGATGATTTGATATACATATGCATTGTGAATGTATTCCTACCATCAAATTAACATATCCATCAGGTCACATATTTACCTTTCTGCTTTTTGTTTTTTACACAGAGAACATTTAAGTTTTACTCTTAGCAAATTACAAATATAATATTAAAGACTATAATCATCATATTATATATTCCATCTTTAGAACTTATTCAGCTTATAAATGAAAGTTTGAACCCTTTTACCAACCTTTCTGTATTTCCCCCCACCGCCAAACCTCTGGTTTGTGTGTGTGTGTGTGTGTGTAACTTTTTCTTTATTCATCTGTTGATAGACATTTGGTTTTTCTATACCTTGACTTCAATGAACATGAGGGTACAGATATGTCTTCCAGATAATGATGTCATTTTTTTGAATATATATACAGAAGTAGGATTGCTGGATCATATAGTTCTATTTTTAATTTCTTGAGGCACTTCCATACTGTTTTCCATAGTGAGTGGCTGTACCAGTTTACATTCCCACCAACAGTGTGCAAGGGTTCCCTTTCCCCCACATCTTTGCTAGCATTTGTTATCCTTGTCTTTTTGAAAATAGCCATGCTAACAAGTGTGAGATGATATTTTATTGTGGTTTTGATTTGTATTTTCCTGATGATTAGTGATGTTGAACACATTTTCGTGTGCCCGTTGGCCATTTGTATGTCTTTGGAAAAATGTCTATTCAGGTCCTTTGCCCATTTTTAAGTTGGGTTGTTTGTTTGTGCTATTGACATGTATGAATTTCTTGTATATTTTGGATTAATATTAACCCCTTATCAAATATGTGGCTTGCAAATACTTTTTCTCACACCATAGGTCTTCTTTTCATTTTGTTCATGGTTTCCTTTGCTGTGCAGAAACTTTTTCATTTGATGTTGTCCTACTTCTTTATTTTTATTTTTGTTGCCTTTGCTTTTGGTGTCATATAAAAAAAAATGTTGCCAAGACCAATGTCAGGGAGCTTATCCCCTATCTTTTCTTCTAGGAGTTTTACAGTTTCAGGTCTTACATTCAAGTCCTTGATTCATTTTGAGTTAATTTTTGTATATGATGCCAGAGAAGAGTCCAATTTTGTTATTTTGCATGTGGCTATCCAGTTTTCTCAACACCATTTATTGAAGAGACTGTCTTTTCCCCAATATATATTATTGGATCCCTTGTTGAAAATTGACCATATATGCATGGGTTTATTTCTGGGCTCTCTATTCTGTTCTGTTAAACTCTGGGTCTCTTTTTATGCCAATACCATACTGTTTTGATGGTATAGCTTTGTAATATAACTTGAAATCAGGAATCGTGGTTCCTCCAACTTTACATTTCTTTATAAAGTATATTGGATATTAGGGGTCTTTTGTGGTTCCATACAAATTTTAGAATTATTTGTTCTATTTCTGTGAAGAATGCTGTTGGAATTATGATAAGGTTTGCATTGAATTTTAGATCACTTTGGGTAGCATGGACATTTTAAAAAATATTAATTTTTCCAGTTTACCAACACAGACTATCTTTCCATTTACTTGTATCCTCTTCAGTTTCATTCATTCACATAGTGTCGTATAGTTTTCAGTACAGATATTTCACCTTCTTGTTTAAATTTATTCCTCATTATTTTACTTATATTTGTAAATTTTATCTATATTATTTAAAAATTTAAATTTTTATTTATGTTTATAAAAAGAGTTCTTTTTTTATATTTTGAGTAATATAGGTAGTCCTTTATCAGATATATCTTTTACAAATATTTTCTCCTAGTCTGTGGCTTGTTTTCTATTTCTCTTAATATTATCTTTTCAAAGAGCAGAAGTTTTTCATTTTAATTAAGTACAGATTATCCACTATTTCTTTATCAACTATGCCTTAAATATTGTATCTAAAACATCATTGCCATACCCAAGTTCATCTAGGTTTTCTCCCATGATAACTTCTAGGAGTTTTATGGTTTTGTGTTTTACCCTTAGGTATGATTCATTTTTAGTTAATTTTTGTGGAAGGTGTACAATCTGTGTCTACATTTATTTTTTTGCATATAGATGTCCAGTTATTCCAGCACCATTTGTTGAAAAGACTGTCATTATTCCATTGTATTTTCTTTGCTCCTTTGTCAAAGATCAGTAGACTGTATTTATGTGGTTCTATTTCTAGGCTCTCTATTCTGTTCCAAAAATCTGTTTGTCTACTATTTTGCCAATACCACACTGTCTTGATTATTATAGCTTTATACTGATTCTTTTTTTCCCCCAAGTTTTTATTTAAATTCATTAGTTAACATACAGTGTAATATTAATTTCAGGTGTAGAATTTAGTGATTCATCACATACATACAACACCAGGTGCTCATTATAACAAGTAGCTTTATGATAATTCTTAAAGTCAGATAGAGTAGAATAGTCCTCCAACTTTATTGTTCTCCTTCAGTATTGTGTGGGCTACTTTGAGTCTTTTGCTTCTTCATGTAAACTTTGGAATTAGTTTGTCAAAATCCACAAAATAACTTTTTGGTATTTTGACTGAGAATGCATTGAATCTTTAGATCAAGTTGGGAAGAGAATTGGCAACTTGAGAATAAATATTAATAAATACTTAGTCATCCTACCCATGACCATGGAGTATATTTCCATTTACTTCATTCTTTTATTTCTTTCATTGGAATTTTGTAGTTCCCTCTATAGATCTTATACACGTTTTGTTAGATTTATATGTAAGTATTTCTTTTCTTTCTTTCTTTTTTGTTTTTTGGGTGCTAATGTAAGTGGTATTGTGTTTTTATCTAAAATTTTACTTATTGATGGTATATAGGAATATGACTGACTTTTGCATGTTAACTTTTTATCTTACTACCTTAATTCAATCACTTTTAGTTACAAGAATGTTTTGTCTATTCTTTTAGACTTTCTACATAGATGATCACATAATCTACAAACAAGGTGAGTTTAATTTATTCCTTTCAATCTATATAATGTTTATATCCTTCTTGTCTTATTGCATTAGCTACCATTTCCAGTACAGCATTGAAAAAGAATGTTGAGAGGGGGAAATCCTTGACTTATTCCTGATTTAGTAAGAAAGCTTCTTGTTTCTCACCATTGAGTGTAATGTTAGCTGTAGGTTTTTGTAGATATTCATTGTCAAGTTGAGTAAATTCCCATCTATTCATAGTTTGCTAAGAGTTCAAGTGATCTTTTAAATTCTAGTACCATCACATCTGTCTATGTTCATAGATGTACTGCTGGCATACCACATGCTTAAGATAATTGAATTGGTTGTGATATTGCTTAAATCTCAGGTATTGGTATAATGGGTACTGAAAATAAAATTTTGAATGATTGAAAAATTCATCTTACAGAAAAAGTACTAACTTACTTGAGTAAAAAAAAACAAAATGCTCCAACACACTTGCAATTACAGTAAAAAATGTGAACACTCTACCCAAATGGCAAAGCTAAATTTACCAATTCAAATTATGTGTAAATGATAGCAAATTACTCAAAGGAACTACTTTAGTCAATGTCATTAATTTTGACCTGCATATTTGAAATAATTTCTTCTCAAAGCAGAGAACTTTGACAATGATATTAATTTTTTGTAATATAGTAATAGCTAACTTCTGTTTTTTTAAATGATTAAATTTAAAAATATTTAACACCAAGTATTGAAAACTATTTAAATAATAACATGGCCAAGTGAATAGGAGTTATACTTAGGAATTAAAAAAAAATACAGTTTCCAGTCCAAGTGCCATGTATAAACAGTCATTTAACAAATATTCATCATTATATGTAGGATATTCAATCTAGTTCTTTAGCAGTTGCAAATTCAGTGTTAAATATTATGTATTTTATTTATTTTTATTCAAGTATATATAACATACAGTGTTATCTTCGTTTGAGGTATACAGTATAATGATTTAGCAATTCTGTACATTTCTCACTGCTCATCAAGATAAGAATATCCTTAATCCTCTTCATCTGTTTCACCCATCCTCTCACCTACTTCCCGTCTGGCAACTACCAGTTTGTTCTCTATAATATTTTTTTAAATGAAATTTAAGAAACTTTCTAGGGCAGCACTGCCTAATACAACTTCCTGTGATGATGGAAATATGTTATATTTCATTGTCCACTATAACAATGCCTTGTGACATGTAACTACTTAGCACTTAAAATTTGTCTAGGGTGACTGAGAAACTAAGATTTAAAATTTTATTTGATTTGTATTCATTTAAATTTAAATTCTAGTACCCACATGTGGCTAGTGATGAGCAGACAGCAAAGATCCAGGAGATTCAATTTTTACAATTGATATTGAAATTAATAGAAAAAACTGATTCTCTCAAGGTCACACAATGCAGACAAAAATCCAACTATTTGGTATTTGAAAATTTTGCATTAAGTAACTTCTAACAAATTTGGTAAAGTTTCTCATGTTGTTAACACCATGGGAATTCATAGAGGGGGAAAAGTTCTGTCAAGTATAGCTTATGGATGAGTGAGAGATTCACTGAAATTTGAAAAATGGCCAAGAAGAATGGATTTCGGATCATTAAGGGGAGATTTATTAAAGTCATTTTTGTGGGTTTGTTGCCGTTCTTGTTGTGAGTGGCTACTTTAGAGATGGGCTTCATTTTTAAAAAGTGATAGTATTCTAACAAACCAAGAATTAAATAAACTTATTTCTTATATTAGTTGAAATGTTAACGGCTTAAATCAACATTTATTTATTACTTCACCATTTCTGTCTGTCAGAAACCCAATCATGACTTAGCTGAGTGCTCTGCTTCAGGATCTCTCAACAAAGCCACTAGTCAAGGTGTTGGTTGAAACTTCAGTCTTATCCAAAGGCTCAATTAGGGAGAGATCCAAGGATCTCATTCTAAGCTCAGTCATGTGGTTATTAGCAGGATTTAGTTTCTCAAGAACTTAGTCTGTTGGTTTCCATTCCTTGCTGATGTTTGGCCAAATGCCATTCTCAGATTTCTTTCCATCCAACTCAAATATGGCAGTTTGCTTCATTAAATCAAAAGCTAGAAAAGCAAAAGAGGTAGGAATTGCAAGCAAGATGAGGATTACTTTTTTTGTGTGATTTTATTTCAGAAGTGACACTCCATAACTTTTACTTTAGAAGCAAGTCATTAAGTCCAGTCTACAAAAAAGTGGAGAGGATTAGGGCATAAATACTAGGAGATGGGGATGATTGGTTGCCATTTCATAAGCTTCCCATCACACTAACCAACCGAGATGCTAAAGACCTTTTTTTTTTTTAAATTAGGAAGCATGTGGTATTTCCACTATCATTTGTCAGAAGTCCTGCCAAGAACTTTAAATAGTAAAAATAAATGGCCATCAATGTGATTTTTTTTTTACAATAAATTCCGGCTTACAACCTAAATTCTACAAATATCAGTTCTTAATGTGGTCAGCTGTGTTTTTATATGGTGTCAGGGGCTGAAAAAAAAGTAAAAGCTGGAAAAGTTCTAGAGAAATTTTTAGTTATCCAGTCCTGAACACCGTTTATTGTGTTTTATTTAGTATTGTGTAGTAGCTCCATTGTTTGCAACCTTCCCTTATTGCTGAGGTGGTGATATGTGGTCTTTGCTATAAATTGCACACAAACCTATAAAGACTACTTGTCTCTGGAGAAGATTAGCTTCTGAGTTGAGAATGGGCAAGGTACCCTGTCTGAAGAAAGTAATTTATCATAGTCCTAGAGCCTAGGAAACTCATCATCCATACAAAGCAGTTGTTAATTACAAAGGAATCCATACATTTCATTCCTGTGAACTTCAGTTAGGGATTTTTTAAAATGTTGAAGATTGTGCATCCCTTAAATAGCAGAGTTTAACTCTTATAACATGCTACTAACTCTATGTTATTGTATTCTAAAAAAAAAAATGACAGAGGATTTAATGACAGAGGGATATGATATAGTATGCAAATCTTGTATCAGTTTCTACAGGAGAGGGAAAGAGTTATGATCAAATACTTGAAGAGACATAGTTCTAATACCATGCATGCCTTCTTTCTTTGAGAATCAGTCATTTCCCCTAGAGCTTTCAGTTTCCTTAATTTCTTTGAAGTACCTTATTCTGTTTTTCCTTCTATTCACAATAAATTCCCAGTAGTGAAAACAGTACAGTAGTGAAAGCTTGTCATCTTTTCCTCAACAGACAGTAACTCCTAAACTTCCACTTTCCATATAAAAATCATATACCAAAGGCTACCAATAATCTACAAATAAAATTAAATCCTCTGAATATTTACCTTCTTCAGTATTGAATCCCTCTGATCTCTTACCCCTTCTTGTGGCTCTTTCCTTATATTTCTGCCTGGGCTCATTTCCCCATGACCAGCCTACATTTTTTGAGCTTGATTCCTTCTTTGGCTTTTTAAATTTAGGAGTGCTTTAAGATTGAGGCTTCAGCTTTTTGCTCTTCTTTGTCTAGACTCTGTTTAGTCTCTGTCCCTTGAAGAAATTACCCACTCCAGTGATCATGTCTGAGTTGGTAACTCCCAAATCTCCATCTCCATCATCTTCCCTGAGGATGAGTCTGCATGTGCAACTACATGCTGAGCAATTGCACTTAGACAAATCTGTTACCTCCACTAGAAGATCATTGGCACTGAATTATATTATATCCTAGAATAAACAAACTTTTCTTAAACTTTTGTCTCCTTGTGTCAAGTTCAGCATTTTTTTCTCTATTAGTCAGCCAAGCTTGAAATATAACTTATCTTTGACTTGTGACCTGAAACATTGAGATTATTTGACCTTTCTTAACTAAAAATAAGTATGATAATAAGACCTATCTCAGATGTTGTTGTAAAGATTAAGTGATATAAAACATTCAAAGTACTTAGCCTAGCACAGTGTCTGACATGTAATCAGCCCCTTTGTTGTTTGTTATATTCCAGAATATGATGATTTAGTATTTGAATGTATACTTTTTAAAAAATTTATAGTATTATTGAGATTCCAGCCAAAATATCTATGAAATATTCTTCAGAGCTACACAAAATATGTCCTAATAGGCAAGATTAGCCTAGCAAATTTTGAAAAAGAGTATTTATAGGGACATACCATGCAAGTTATTATAAGGTGTTTTTATAGTTTAGTTTTGTATCTGATAAGCACCTATTTGTGTAATAAGAAAATAATTTATAAATAAAATAATTCAGGAAATCACAAAGGGAAGGTACATATTGTCTGGACTACGAAGAATTTTTTGTCATAAAAAATCAAGGTCAAATTAAAAAGGCAAACAATTCCATAAAAAAAGAAATATTTTTCACCAGTAATTTAGATACTGTATTTATAACATATAAGAGTGCCTCTATTATAGCAATATGACCAGTATTGATAATGACCATTAATAAAGAGAAACAAAGAAAGATAAACTATAATTTCATGAGTGAAACTTAGGATCTCACTGTAGCTTTAATTTCAACTTCTGCTACAAGTTAATTTGAATGTTTTCACTTTCTGTTGACCATCTTAATTTTTCTGTAAAAATGACTTTTAAAAAACCATTGGAGGGCGCCTGGGTGGCTCAGTTGGTTAAGCAACTGCCTTCGGCTCAGGTCATGATCCTGGAGTCCCGGGATCGAGTCCCGCATCGGGCTCCCTGCTCGGCGGGGGGTCTGCTTCTCCCTCTGACCCTCTTCCCTCTCGTGCTCTCTGTCTCTCATTCTCTCTCTCCAATAAATAAATAAAATCTTTAAAAAAAAAAAAAACCATTGGAAAAAAATACAATGGTGATGAAGGACAGTAGTTTGAGCAAACTACCGTCAGTTATATATTCCTGCTTGAACACTTTTAGCAGATGGTGCTTTTTTTATTGAAGTATAATTGACATACAATATCTTATTAGTTGCAGGTGTACATCAAAGTGATTTGATATTTTTGTACATTACAAAATAATCCCCATGATAAGTCTAGTTACCATCTGTCACCATACAAAGTTATTATAATATTATTGACTGTATACCCTATGCTGTGCATTACATCCCTGTGACTTATTTATTTTATAACTAGAGGTTTGTACCTCTTAATCCTCTTCACCTGTTTTATCTGCCTCCAACCCCTCCTGTCTCTGGTAACCAAAACTTTGTTTCCAGTATCTATGAGTCTGTTTTTGTTTTGTTTTGTTTGTTCGTTTGTGGTTGTTTCTACACCTGAGTGAAATCAGATGGCATTTATCTTTCCCCATCTGACTTTATTTCACCTACCATAAAACCCTCTAGGTCTGTTCATGTTGTTGCAAATGGCAAGGTTTCATTCTTTTTTATCGCTGAGTAACACTTCATTGTGTGTGTGTGTGTGTGTGTGTATACCTTATCCATTCATCTATCAATGGATGCTTAGGTTGCTTCCATATTTTGACTATTGTAAATAATGCTGCAATGAACATAGGGGTGCATAGACCTCTTCAAATTGGTGTTTTTATTTTCTTCAGATAAATACACAGAAGTGGAATTGCTAAACATGTGGTAGCTTTATTTATTTATTTATTTTAGCTCCCTACTGTTTTCCATAGTGGCTGCACCAGTTTACATTCCTACCAACAGTGTACAAGGGTCCCCTTTGTTTCTACATCTTTGCCAACACTTGTTCTTTTTTGTCTTTTTGATAATAGCCAGTCTGGGAGGTATGAGGTGGTATCTCATTGGGGTTTCAATTTGCATTTCCCTGATGATAAGTGAGGTTGAGCATCTTTTCCTATGCCTGTCAGCCATCTATATGTCTTCTTTGGAAAAATGACAATTCAAGTCCTTTGCCTGTTTTTAATAGGATTATTTGTGTGGGTTTTTTTGGGGGGTCGAGTTACATGAGTTCCTTGTATATTTTGGATATTAACCCCTTATCAGATGGTGTCTTTTAAAAGAACACTCTTTATAAGTAGATTGAGAAAAGATTGCTCCATGCCCAGTTAAATTCTTATCTGCAGAAATATCTGAAGAAAGTTGAATGACTGAGAGACGAAAGTGCTTTATGTTTTGCTAGAATAGAACTAGAGCCATGATGAGAGAGTTGGGTTTTATAACATGGTCCAAATTTAACTAATACTAATACTCTGAATAAGTTTTATTAACTTAGAGAAGCATAGAAACATAGAGACTCAGTAGAGAGACACCAGCTCTGAACAGTTTTGCTATTAGTAGAAAAAGAACCCAAGTGAATTCAGAAATGACAGAAGTATAATAGACATAAAATAAAACATGACTGTCATGTATCTATTGTTGAGAAACAACTAATATTTTCATGTTTATGTGCAATTAGGGCTTTCTAAACAAAAATTACTGGCAACCAGGATAAAAGGATGTTTGAATGGTAAACATGCCTTGGAAGTTGAGACCTCCAGAGAGATTTACAGACCTGTCTCCCCTGGAGCCTTTTATTTACATTCCAAAGGGTTGCAGACATCTAGGGACCTTCCCTTCTCAAAAGAGGATGTGTCTATGTTAGAAAATTAACGTCTTTTCCTTCCTCTGGAGGGAATAAGGGGCTGCTGAGCTGCAGTTTCTATGCAAACTGCAGAATTCATAATCTCTGGTTTCCTCTCCTGTCATAGAGACTCCCTCTATACACGAAGGGACCATTTTCTCTCTCAAGAAAGAGAAAGGGACATGGACAACTTGTGTGGTTATTGTTATAAATGATCTCTGATCCAGAAACCTTGTATTTACTTACCCTGTAGTAAAAACTTATTATGTGTTTATGTCATTTGTGGGTATTAAAAACTCCACAGATCTAAAGTGGAGAATGTGGTTCTTCCTTTGTTGTCAGTAAATGTTGCAATTTATTATTGTATCCTTATAGTCCCAGAATGTGTAAATAGTACTAGCTATTTGCATAGTATTGTGGGCACCTATGTCTTTAGGGACTACCAAGTTTGGAGAATGGGGAATTGCTAGCAAACATGGAGGCAAATGAAACCAAATAAGAAAGCAAGGACAGTAATAATACTTCTGGGGCTTGAAGCCATGATATTTACCAACACTTAAGAAGCTGGATTTGCGGGGCGCCTGGGTGGCTCAGTGGGTTAAGCGTCTACCTTTGGCTCAGGTCATGATCTTGGGTTCCTGGGATTGGCCTGTGTTGGGCTCCCTGCTCAGTGGGGAGTCTCTTTCCCTTTGCCCCTCCCTGCCCTTGTGCTCTCTCATATAAATAAATAAAGTCAAAAAAAAAAAAAAAAGCTGGATTTGCAAAGTCCACAGAGGAATGTTCCTAGAGTTTAAAAACCATTCAGAGATGAGAAGAAAGAGATAGAGACAAGTTCATTGTAATGATTTTTTTTCATGATGAGAAATTCACCCATTCTAAAGGACTGGCCTTTATTCTGAGATCTTTATACTTTTTTTAGTTGAAACATTCTTTTTTTTAAATAAAAATATTTCACTTATTTGTCAGAGAGAAAGAGAGAGAGGACAGCAGGGGGAGTGGCAGACAGGGAGAAGCAGACTCCCTGCTGAGCAAGGAGCCTGATATGGGGCTCGATCCCAGGACCCTGGGATCGTGAACTGAGCTGAAGGCAGACACTTAAGCCGACTGAGCCACCCAGGCATCCCAACTTGAAACATTCTTTTAAACTATAATGATAATAGCAGTTTTACCTGTTGGTTCATTACATGGTGGTAAAATGTCCCTATTACTGTATTCAAATTGTATTAACCATGAAAGCACAGTCTTGGAACCACTGCTTTAAAATGATCTGTATTGCTTACCGGGCTTGAGATCTATAGCTCTAGTGGAAGCCTTAGATGGAAGTGATGTCCTGAGCTTGGATGTGGTAGGGTGAACCCCAGGTTTGGGTCACTCAGAGAAATGTCATAAAACAAACAAGTAAGTCCTTGTTAAATTTTAAAGTAGAAATGTGCTACTTTGTTATTGTCTGCATATATATATATATATATATATATGTATTTAATATTTCTTTAAGAAATGAGACACAAGAAGAGTTTTACATAAACACATCAAGACAAATCAAATTCTTTCCTCTGTAAGTCTTTCTTAAAAGGTATTACTCATTTCCTCCTGAAGTTGAAAAACACGTTTAAACAGGCAGTATTATTGCTGAACATAGTTTTATGAAAATCCTTGAGAAAACTTCAGACTTTAACTTATTTATATACTGAATTCTCTAGGGTTGTTAAATATCAGTTCCAGATAGCTGAGATGCTGAGGAGCACTGGACTTTGAGAGATTTAATTAATAACCAAGTCTTATCTGTTGAATTTACTATCTTTGTGACTCTTCACTGACTTGGAGGGAAAATTAGTTTAATAGTTAATTTGATACTGGCTTCTACTTTTACTATTTTACTCTTTAGTTAGTATCTATTTCAGGAAGTGAGGACTCTGTTTATTCATATTGTATCCCTCTTAGGCAGTCTGCTCTGCCCAGTGTATGTGCTCAATAAATATCTAAGTAGTTCTAGAGAATAATCAAAATAGGGAGAACATATGTCCACCCTATCAATAGTGGTACCTGTAGCAAACCTTTAGACTCTGAACTTTGGGCCACAGTTCTGGTTCCAGTTATGGTCCATGTGGATATTACTTTCTTGGGGTTCACCCCATCAGTGAATAGAAAAATCATGAAGCAGTAGTAAAATAATTTCAGAGTTCATTTTCAAAAATTCATGACAGAAATCATAGTATGAGTATAATGTCATCTAGAATGTTTCTATCCTTTTAAATTTCTACCAGTTTTAATTCTATTTCCAGGAGCTTCTCTCAATATGGGCCCCTGTCCTAGAAGAGCTCCCTTGTAGCTCTCAAAGGATAGCTCATTAATATAAAGAAAAGATCATGTGTGCTATCCTAATAATCAATAATGGCAAATGCCAAGCTTTTGTGGATGTGTGTAGAAGTATATGAAAGATGTCCGGTGGACTACTGCAGGTATAAAAAATGTGTAAATGGTGATATAATTTTATAAAATATTATTTAAATATATACACCTCTGTACATAGACATGTATATCAAAGTTATACACTAAACATTCAGCAAAGGTAATGAGAGTCTAGAACATTTAAATGTTATTCTTTCAACTCTATAAATGAATTTGATCTTAGCATATACAAGTAAATCTTGAACAATTCTGAAACTACATTGTTTTGATCATATCTGGAGTTAGTTCAATATTA
This sequence comes from Mirounga angustirostris, assembly GCF_029215605.1. NCBI lineage: Eukaryota > Metazoa > Chordata > Mammalia > Carnivora > Phocidae > Mirounga > Mirounga angustirostris. The sequence continues at coordinate 55,839,370 of NW_026991709.1, forward strand.
TGAACCTGACAAAATGGAGCCCAAGAGGGAATAATTGAGATAAAATATATACAAACTAAGTAAGAAGAAGATGATCAAGGGGTACCTGGGTGGCTCAGTCGGTTAAGCATCTGCCTTAGGCTCAGGTCATGATCCCAGGGTCCTGGGATGGAGCCCCACATCAGGCTCCCTGATCAGTAGGGTGTCTGCTTTTCCCTCTCCCTTTGCCCACCACCCCCTCCCCCGCTTGTCCGCTTGCTTGCTCTCTTGCTCTGTCTCTCAAATAAATAAATAAAATCTTTAAAAAAAGAAGGATGATCATGATACAAGGAGAACTGGATGAATATGACAGAAGACTGTGTGTATCTGTGAGAAAGTGTGTATAGCAAAATGCTGGCTTAAAAGGTTATCTTTAAATTTCAGAAGGGCTCGCATGTTAAAGATACCTGTGTATTTGTATATGTGCCTATGTGCATGTATCCTGGATTACTTTGAAGGAATTAGGATTAAAGTCAATGGGGAGGGGGCAAGATGCAGGAAAGTGCATTTCTGTATAATTCAGTTAAAATTCTAAAAATTTTAAACTGTTTAAAATTTGATTAAGTGACCTTATGAAGTGGTAAAACTCCTTTCTTTCCCTTCAGTCTCCAAAAATTTCAAGCAGAGGTCAGAATGATTGAGTGAATGTACATTCCAAATCTAAGATTCTAGGGTAGTAAGAATTAAATACAAATTATTTTCCTGAGTATGTAGCTATTATAAATTCTTGTACTTACATAACCATATATTTTGCTTATCATTAATCTATAACCCTGATTTTAAGTTATAAAAGTCGGATTATTTTAAAAACTGTTCAAGCCGGGGATACAAATAAAAAAATTCAAGTTCTTCACAAATGTATCCACTAGTCTAGAATTATGCTAACTCCTAATTCATTGATAAATTTTTGTTTTATCATCCCTCAACCTTCATCAAAGCTTGAATGACTTATTTTACTACTCTTTAAACTTTACCCCTAAATCTTTCCATTATCCCTCATACAGGGAGGCAGTAGAATATGAACACATATTTACAAACTACAGACTCTGACATCTGATTTGGCAACTTACTAGCTTTGTGACCATGGATAGGCACATCCCCTCTCTGAGATGTTAATGTTTATCCCATTCACTTACTCACTTACTGCATCAAATGGTGTAATGCATATTATATAATGTTTAGCATGGAGCCTGGCACAAAATATTACCTAGTAATATTTGCAACATTCAAACAAATTGATTTCCCTGAGAACAAGTAGGGTACATACTCTCTAAGTACTGGATAACTTTTGGAGTTTCAGTACTTGAATATTTTCTAAGTTTTCAGTGTTTCTCATTAGAAGATCTATTTATCCATTCTACAAATATACATTGATCCATATAATGTGCAACTGTTAGACACTGTTGTAAATACCCAAAAACCACAATAAAAATCAATATAATTTATTTTATTTTTTTTAAATAAAATAACCAAGGTCTTAGGCTTCATAGAGTTTATAGGTAACTAAGATAAATGATAAGTATTATTAGTACTGTGATGAGGAGGGTGACCATACAATTTGTTGTCCCACCAGCATTTTCTCTATATAAAATATACACAAATATATGAATTCTACTGTTTTATGTATATGCAAATGTTTTCTGGAAAAATACACAAATTTATTTACAAATATTATTGAACTTCAATTAACACTTCACATTAAGTATTTTCTCAATCCCTAAATATAAGAAGTACAATCACTGTAATATCAGAAGTGTAAGGGATCCATGTAATTTCTTAACTTCAAGAAACTGGCCCCTCTGGTATCAAATGTAACAATATGAGTAGATAATTTCATATAATACTTAAATGAGCATATATCAAAAAGCCTATCAATTTCCATTATTCATATAATTGTATGAACAATGATAATCAGAAATACTGTTTAGTGGTCATTTAAAGTTGAATGATAGTCTGAGTGTCCTACCTTTGAAAGTAGGTAAAGCCAGAAAGAAAAAAAGAAAGAGAGGGCAAAGCTTCCTAGGACATCATTAGTCTCTGTATAATCCTCAATGTGTGTCTTCTCTCCATTGTAATTAAGTCACTTTAATCGAACTCAGTTAGCTAATAATATTTTTTAAAATTTCTTTTCACAATTTTGGTTTGATTTAGGATCCTTAATATTTAGGAGAAAAGCTGATTGAGTTCGTACAAAATCCAATACATTAGCAGCTGTCTCTTCCTCTTCCAGTATTTCCACTTTTATTCCTTGCACTGACATATATAGCATTCTCTGGGGAAATTTTTTACAGCTATGTTCTGAAGCAGGCAGCAGATCAAGAAAATAGTTGCTCAGACACATGTGAAAAGAAATAGCAGGTATGCCAAGATATTTGGGGGGAAATGTGTGAAAGCTGTATTTCTGTAGATGGAATGTGAGTTAGGTCAACTATATTTAGGAGTTCACCTGATTGTGCCTATTTCATTTAATTAAAACCCAAATTAAAGTCTTATTTGTCCAAAAGAAGTTTGGGTAAATTAGGTTAACTCTTTACAGCCACTAAGGTAATATTTACCCCCAAAAGGTATAGGCAGTGTAAACATGGTGAATAAAGACACCATGTCTAGCCCTTAATTTCCTCTCATAAGTTTAGCCAAAGGAAAAGAAGAATGTAACTATCATGTCAGTTATATATCAAACACTCATACACATTTATGATCTATTGTGGAATAGGAATTAAAAAAAAAAAAAAAAACAAGCCTAAATTGAAAAGTAAATAGGCCTGGATTTCAATCTGTCACTCACAGGTTAGTGAGGTGTTGGATTAAGGACCTGAATTCTTGTTTGCTTTATCAGAATAGTCAGGAGTCTTTTGGTTACAAGTGACTGAAAGTCAATGAAAAGTATATTAGGCAAGGGCAAGGATGAGGCTCAAGATACCTAGAACCACCACGATTTCTCTCTTCACTTTACCTCCTTTCTCTTAGATCAGTTTTCTCTTCATGGCTTTTCCACTAGAAATCAAAGAGCTGTGTCTCTTGGTTCTAATTGGGAACTTCCCAGAGAAGAGCTTTGATTAAACTGGCCTACATAAATTATCTATGTATAAGCCCAGGGAGATGCAATAGCAAAATTGACAGCAGCCCCTGGATTGCCATGTCTGAAGTGAGGAGAGGAGTGGGTCCCCAAATAAGTGGATCCTTGTCAAATAAGGGAGAGGTGATGAGCATAGGAAAAAGTTGTTAGCAAGGTTGTTGTAGGAATTATAAATAAATACACAAATATGTAAAAATGATATATATACATATATGTATATGACCCTGCCTGGCACATATGCACATATACATAGAGATTTTCTTTCTCTTGCCTTCCCTCCGTTAGCAATAGCATTATGGCTGTAATGACTCTAATATCTTAGTTTTACTGGATTTACTGGATTGTAGTCAAACTGGATTTATTTTATCTCTGTAAGAATTTCTTTGAAATCCACTTTTGTTCAATTAAAAACATGGTCTCCAAGGAAGAGGATAGTGTGATGTGGTAAATAAGCACACATTTGTAGAACATACAGTCAAGTTCAATCTCACTTCTGCCACCTGCTACCTCTGTGCCCTTGAGTAATTGTTATTCTCTAGTTCAGTTTCCTCATCTATAAAGTAAGGATAATAATTTTAGGAATGCAGTAATATTTATGAATGGCTTAGCAGAATGTTTAGAAACCAATAAGTAAATGATAATAATTTTTAGCATAGTTCTGGAGCTCCTTTACTTTCCAAGGAATCCTTACCTATCAACTCATTCCACCCAGGAGAATCTAATGTTCTGAAGATAACCAGCAGATATTCATTGAACATTACCCGTTAGTGTTCTTGATCTTTAAATATGTCCTATACAGATACAGACAGTTTTGTTTAAAAAAAAAAAAAAAGATAAAGGGAATATAACCAGTGAAAGAAGTAAATAAAAAATTCATCAGCTGTGAATCCTAATTTCAATGTTTCTGTTCAGGTATTTTGTGATTTTTAAGTCTTTAGCTTCTTCCCTCATTTTATCTAGCCCAATCTTCTTATACATAAATCTAAAATGAAATGCTATATCTCAATCAGGGCTTGCTTGCAAAGAAGTATTTGAGAAAAAACTACTGTAAGAAGTCTGTTTTTAATAGTGAGCTATAATTAACCTATGGAATCAGGTTGTTGAAAAGGACATATGGTATACTGAATGTTCTCATTACTCATATTAATCAAAATAGGTCTTAAATATCTCAATGACTCTGAAAGTTCTGATGAGTATTAAGTTTAAAAATAAGCAAGTTGCTTTCATAGTGAGGACTCATGCCACACCAATGCCTCTCTTAAGTATAACCTTTTAACAAGTATGTACCTTAAAAAAAATTTTTAACAGTATTCTGTCCCCTACATTGGATTAGGCATATGCAGGAAATAACAAAGATATAGGCTACTTGATTTCGTGGTGCCTATATTCTGTTGGGAAGAAGATACTAGAAAGAACAGCAGGTGTCAGGGTGGAGGCAGTTATAGGAGTGCATTGTTCAGATCTTCTTTTAGGACAGAGTGTCCATGCTGAGGTTGCTTTCTACCCAGACTCCCTCTAGCTAATAATCCTCTGGCCATTCGAATCATTGCCCAATGTGTGACTCATCTAGTGGGCAGGTTTTGCTCTGGGACTTCCCATTGGTCAGAGAAAATCATCAAGGCTTTTTCTGAGCTCACTATACTGTGAGGCTCTTCTTATCTGATCCTCCTTTCATCTTTCTTTTCACAGAAGTCAAACCTGCATTGGGATCTGAAGGCTCCTCCCACTCTCCTGCACCTTTCCTCTTTATTTTTCACAACTGTTTCATCTAATAAATCTTTTGCGTGACTAATTTCATCCTGGTGTCTCTCAGAGGAAATGCACCGATACAGTATCCAAATGAACATTAAAATAAATGATTCTTAAGATTGGAGTCCCAGTTTTATAGGGATATTAAAATCATAATGGGGTCATTTAGTTCTTTTCAAAGAGCCTAATGAAAACCATATGTTTAATGTGACTACTTCTGCATAAATTATTATTTGCTAGTTACAATTAGTTTGCTAGAAAAAAATGAAGTATTCAATGTTTTGGGTTGCCTTCCTATGCACAACCTACTTTTTGGAATGGATTTTCACCCTCAGCTTTACAACTCCTCAGCCCAGTCACAGGTGTTTGGACCAAGGGCCCTCTAGTCCCTGGAAAGACTGTCCTTGTCCTGAGCTGAGATAATAACATTTTATTTAGGAAGAATATGTACAGTAAACATAAATATTGTAGTGTATGCATGGCATATCCTGGATCTGGGAGAATATATAGATGTGTGTTAGGTTGTTGGCTTGAGTTCTGTACAAAAGGATAACAATCATGAGAAAAAAAGATAAAAGCAGAGAAGAGATAATAAAGACCTGAGAGGTAAAGAGAACAACTTGTTTTTATTTTCCATTTCCATCTTGCATCACTAAGTTCTGTCTGTACATGCTCTGTCTATTAAGTGTCACAGAAACATAACTGAATGTTCAAATAATTAGGTTATAGGTCAAAATTCAGTGATAGTGGAAAGTAAGCTTGAACTAATTAAGTGGAGCAAGTTCCTTAGAGTAAGTGAATCCGAGAATGAGATGAAAAAATGTGAAAAGTATACTAGAGATAACATGGAGTCAATGAGATTCAGAGATCCTTTCAGGAAGTAGGCAGAAGTTAAATTATATCCCTATAAGTCAAGGAATGACATTATTCATTCCTGTTCAACAGATGCTCTAAACATTGTTGAGGACCTAAAGTCCTAGTCATTTAGGAGCTTATATAATGGGCAAAATGCAAGTGCACTTATATTGCACTTAGAAATCAACTAAGTCAAGAGATATGATACAAATAGTTTTAGGGAAGGAAGTTTAGGGAAGTTTAAGGAAGAAAGAAATGTCATTTCTCTGATGTTATTGAGGTGGGAAATGCTGACATTTGAGATATATATTTAATGATACTCATTTTATAGACATTCTGGTAGAGGAGGCTACATGAACAAAGTAGTAAGAAATACATGGATGAGAGTCAAGGAAAGACTAATTCGTTTTGTTTGAAACATAGGTTCTATATAGTAAATGACAGGGCAGGTGTAGTCTACTGTATAGAGAGTCTTGATGTCATTGTGAAAGACAGCCTGAAATAAGAATTGACAAAACTGGATGACTGCTTGTAAATGGTGGATCAGGAAGAGAGAGGATTCAAAAAAGTTTCTAGCTAGGAAGGATTGAAAAGTGGTAGTCCAATTGACTGAAACTGGGAAGTCAGACTGAGGGTTGCTGGAAGGGAGTTGGGGGGAGGAATAAGGTAACCGGGTGATGGGCATTAAAGAGGGCACATGATGTAATGAGCACTGGGTGTTATATGCAACTGATGAATTATTGAACTCTACATCTGAAACTAATGATACACTCTATGTTAACTACTTGCATTTAAATAAAATAAGTAAAAAAAAAAAGAATAACTTTAGAGGAAGATTCAGTAGTACAAATGTGAAATAATGAAACATTAGGGCAAGAATGGTAAGCTTGAGAGAGCTACACAGGCTTCCTAAAAAAATTCAGTTAGATTTCTTTTTCAATATCCAGTGTTTAAGCATTCTTTCTCACCCTTTATTGCAGCCTCTGCCGCTCAAGAGTCCCTACGCTTCCCACCTTTTATTTTATCTAATATAAGCCCTTTCACTACAATGTGAATATATTTGTATAAATATCAAATTCTCCCAAGATTATTTATATTGTAACCTTATCATTATTCCCTGTAAGGAATGTGAAATATCAATGATCAAGCTAAGAGAGGTATGCTTTAGCATACAAGGAAAAAACCCTCCCAACTTTGCAAAAATGAAACCATAAGACATCCTGCCAACTCTGCTTAGTATACATTGGGTTGTCCATGGCCTGTAACCTAAAAGTATGGACCAAGAGATAAATTTGGATATGTAGATTGATACATAGATTCAGGAGTTGTCAACAAAAAAGAAAGGAAATTAATTCATTTATTCTGCAAACATTTATTAAATATTTGCCATGAACCAGGCATTCTTCTAAGTGATGGGGATACAACAGTGAGAAAACATAGAAATGTCTGCCCCTATGAATTTTACATTCAAAAGAGAGACAAAAAATATATTAATAAGAAGATAATGCACACATTTATATGTAAATAATTTCATTCAAAATTGTTACGTAGAATATACAACAGGAAAAGGAGATGGAAGGACTGAAGAACAGGAAAAAAATGTAATTTTAGATAATCAGGAAGGCACCATTAGGAAGAGAACATTGGAGCATATTTAAATGGAATATGGGGATGAACCATGTGAAAATCTAGGGAAAAAAGTGCTTTCTAGCAGAGAAAATACCAGTGTTGCCATCACATTGATAGCTGGAAAGAGAGGTGAGGTGAAACAGAATAGTCCCTATTGTTGCAGCTGGTCCTAAGATTATAAGTGATATTCATCATTTTCCTTCTGTACCATACACTGTATATTTCACTCACTGTAGCCAGGCACCACAGCTAGTCTGGGTTGCTTGTTTGCCTGCTGTTATGACCTAGACTATCCTTAGAGTTTGAATTCTTAATCATCCTGTCTTCTTGGGCCATGGTTGCTACAACTACTCATTTACTGTAATCATTGAGCACAGAAACACCAAACAATTCCTCAGTGATGAATGCTCTGTGTTCCAGACATAGCCCTCCCTGTTCCCATTGCACTGGAGTAAAACTAGCTCGGGTAGATGACTAGAAGCAATTACCCTCTCCTTCTGATAGTACAGTTAGTACCAGCATGAAGAGGCCAGAGAGACTAGAGGGCAGTTGCAACTTCAACTTCAATGGAACCCTCGCTGTGTCTCCTAGCTGAATTGTTCCTGCTAAAAAACCAGCACTTCTAACCAACCAGAGCCTAAGGTCATGGGAATGAAAAGATAAATTCTATAATTGGTTCATTGCAAGTGAAATTGAAAGAGGCACCTCTTGGTTCCCAGGTCCATGGATTCGATCTATAGAAGGCAAAGTACCATATTATCAACTGTTAGTCCAGTGCATCTACTACATCCTGGAAGACAGTGCTCCCATCTGGAGAGTGTTGTCTGTAATCTGGTGCACTACTTGAGCCTTTCAGACCATTCCACTGTGCAATTTAGTCAACTGCTTCTAAATAATAGCTTATATAAGATTAGTGTATTCCACGCTATACAACTATCATTGCCTCTAATATCCTTTAAAATATTTGCAATGCTCTGCAGCAATACTGTATGGAATACCATGTTAATAGATCAGCTATTCTGTAAGTCCTCGGTTAGAAGACAAACCCCTATCTATGGTAAGATTCAACTCAAATAGAAACAAATCACTGTTCTCTCTAGGAAATGGTCCAATGTCATTCATCTTCCATCAAAAAAAAATAACCGTCTTTAAGGATTTATGCCATATCAACTACACAGAATCAGTCTTTTGGGTGGCAAGCAGAGCATTCTACAGTATCATTAGCTAATTGGGGATTTGAAGTAAAAGGGAGTTAATGGTCTTAGGTTTATAAATATTCTCCACCTCTGTTTCCATGATGCTCTCTCCTTTGTACCAGCACTAGGTGGCTGAAGAGAAATAAGCTGACATCTGTATGATGGGTTATTCTGTCTGGATTTTTTTTTTTTTTTTTTTTTAGAACTTACTAGTAGCTGTAGCTATGTGTGATATAACTTTTCTCATAGATTTATTGATACATCTTTTATCCAGAGCTTCTTGTTTCTAATATTCAAGTCTTGTTCCTTCCAGGGCCTTGATTAATCAGCAAAAGCTTTTCCCCCCATTTATATAACCATTCTTCGAATGACTTTTCTGCATGTAATAATCAAGTCTGCCCCCTGGGAGACTATTCTCTAATGACTGCCATAAGGCAACCCCTGGATAGGTTTGTAATGATAGTTACAGCAGTGAGAACAACATAGTCTACCTATATATTTACCAATCCTGATTCTTTTCTCCTTCTTTATTAGTTGATTATGTGAATTGCTCCACAAGGCTATAGTTTGCCTTGAGAAAAAAGCATAGGTGCAAAAGAAGTAGTAACATGAGAGTTTGAGACACCTGTGTATATAATTTTCTCATGTTTTTTGGAGCTCCTTGGGCCCAATTCAAAATATACCATTTGCACCATACAATGGCTGCTCAGTGCCTATCTGACTACATGATTCAGTGGATGTGGCAATGCCAAGTCATGGTGGATAACTTTAATTACATAGTCATTTGATGTTCCTGGTAAGGCACTGGCAATGTTAAACCTCATCTGAGCCTTTGCCCTAAGAAAACATTGGTGAAATCATCTTCCCACCCTTTTGTGTTGCAGGAAACAGGTAATGACCAAGGACCATCCTGCTTTTGCATAGTCTTAAGACCCATTTCCACGTTTCCTGAATGTGTCAGGTAAGATCCATCTCTAACTTTTGTCATGACTTCCATAAAACTCATACATGACTCATTTGTCTGCCTGTGTCTATCTAATGACAAGACCTTTTCTTTTCTTTGAGAGATTTCTGATTAATAATGGCTCTCCAGTGCAGTCATCTGAATAAAACCCTCTCCTTAGTTATATGTTACATCTTGTCTTTTAAAACATTCAGCTGTTTTAGGGCCCCATAATATGCCAGGAGCTGTTTTAGAAATGGTGAATAATTCTCTGTTGCATTCCTAAAATGTTTTATTATCTTTATTATTTTAATTTTTTTAATTTTTAGATTATTAGTTGGCTTTGATATTAAGAATGATGTCAAATTACATTTAAAAACCCTTTTCTACATTTATTGAGATGTTGGTTTTCCACTACTAATGTGACATATAATACACAAAAACTATGTCTAATATTAAACCAAGAAAGTATAATGGGTTGTTTTACTTGATTGTATAGATTAATTTTTTGTTATATAATTGGACTTTAATCCTTATTGTTATTATGTGCTTGCATTTATGCCTCTGTTGGTATTTTGTGGTAAACTTAAGAGAACTTCTTATCAAACAAATACTTAGATTCATTTCACTAGTTTCATAAAATCAATTGTCAAGTGTACCATTTTTTAATGCTCTGAAATATTTTTATAATATGGAAATGATCATTTTCCTGATATTTTGAAAGAATTAACCTGTAAAAGTGCATCTTGTCCTTTTTATTTGGTAAGTATAACTTTAAAATCATTAAAACATTTTAAGTATACTACTTGTCTAGCTATTACATTTTGACTCAATTTGAACAGTTATTTTACAGAAAATAATGTAATTTAATGAAATTTTAAATAATTATTAGCATGCATTTGCATACTATTACAATTAATAACTATATATATATTTGTATTTTCTTCTCCATCCTTAGGAATTATGGTTACTAAACAGTGTATATTTCTTACAAAGTAATGATCATAATATAAGTAACACTTTGAGCAGTTCAGAGAGAGAAAGGGAGAAAGTGTTAGATAAGCTATTTTTAAGAAATATTTCATAGGTATTGATTTTCCATAAGGTATTTTTAAGTAATATAAAAATACAAATTCAAAAGCATAATGCTTTTTATAATCCTCATGTTAGAGAGTTTTAAAGCAGCATGTATCTGATGTTTATTAATTTCATAAAAGAGAAAAGAAGATTTTACTTACCCTCATCTAAATCCTATCTCCCAAGTACTCTTTTTCCCCCTTTGGGGGAGGGAAGACATTACTCGATGATTGACAACGGTCTATTCCATTGAAATGTAAAGCCTATTCTTGTACAGGGCTGCAGCCTAAGCTTTTGTCCTCAACCACAGTCAAATACAAGAGGGTGGCAGCAATATAGTTTCCATAAGTGGGGCAATAATAGTGCATTCTCAGTGGGTCAATACAAAACTTGGTTCATCTTTTTCATACTGTTCATCGATATGGGTGTTCAATCTTAGTCTGAGGTCATTTTGTTATAGAAAAATATACACCAGTATGTTAATAGTAGTAATATCTTGATTTTGGGTTTTCAGAATGTTTTATTAACTTTTGTTTTCATTATTGATATATTTTAGTCTTCTATGATTACTGTATATGACTTGTGTATTAAAACAGTAAGGAGAGAGATAAAATGAACAAAATACTACTGGAAATATAGCTACTAAAATATATACAGGGATTTAATCTGAAAAATTGAATTATGGTGATTCTTTTCTCCTTTGCCAAATGTGTACATACTTTTAAAAATAGTAGTTAGAAAAAAGTCAGTTTCTACAAAAAGGACTGAAGAAAAAGCTACCAAAGAAGGAGTAAGTGTGGTAAGTTGTTATGGTGGACAAAAAGAGAAAAGTATCCCAGTCCACTCTTGACACTGACCGGGAACCTTCCTACTATGAAAAATTTTAAGCTTTCTATACCCTGAGTTTTTGCTCATGATTTGAAGTGTTAATGCCCCATTTTATTTTGTCATTGAATGTTGTTATTTTTGTTGTTGTTTTTCCTTAGTACCTCTCTCTTTTTGTTTGTATTCAATTTTCATGATACCAAGTTCCCAAACTCTCTGTAACCACTGCTCACTTAATGAATGTTTCTCTTTTCCAATTTATTTATCACTGTCACTTTACAATCATATCAGATGAGGATGAATCTTTCATACTCTCAAAGTGGAGTATTTCTGGGGATTACTGCAATGAATCAGCAGTTGAGCAATCTTGTTATAAATAATCTCAAATGCATTGTAAAAATGTGACTTTATTGAAATAAATAGTAGAGTTTAAATTAGTGTTTGTAATAATGTCTTGAGGTGAATAAGTGGTGAACTCACTGACACATGACTAGGCAGGGCAAGCTTCTTCTATAAATTTATACTTAAGAAGTGGTTAACCAAGCTGTTTTCATGTATTGAGGAATGTGGGTCATTTAAAGAGGAATTAACTGTTTTCTAAAATCAATAAATTATGGAATGATGAGAAAATATTTTATAGTGTCCTCTATGGGCACATTAATGCTTTTCTAGAGACTGCATAATTGCTTTGCTCAATTATTTGAAGAAAAGATTGGAATGCCTCCTTTGAAAGGAAACCAAATTTGAACTGTGTCAGACTCCACAGCAGCCAGTCTCCGGGGGCTTTTGTGCAACAGTCGCTCCTTGGATTCCTGTAATGTCCCATATGCAGCACTTAAATTGATTCCATTTAGGAATCTTTCAGACATCAAAGATGATTGTTCATGTGTTTCTACAATTTTGACTACTGAATTGCTTGGATATAGCTGTGTATTAGAAGCTGTCAACAGATTAAATTTCTCTCTGCCTCTCCATCATCTAGATAGATAGATAGCCAAAATACCTGTGTGTTTGTTGTGTTTTATATAATGTACATGTATATAATATTTATATGATATATATAAAATTATAAGTCATTGGGATCCCAGACAAACACAAAGTTTTATGAAATGGAACTGCTTCCATATATATATATATATATTTTTCCCCTCTAATCAGTAGAATCATGAATGTCAGAGACAGAGATGAGGCACCTTGTCCAGGTTCCTAGTTGTAGCATGACCAGCCATATTTTTTGTTTGTTTATTTTTACACAGGACCTAATGAAAATAGCAAAGACTTTTGGTGGGAATAATTAAAGCCCATCCTGTAGCATTGTACAATTAACTTTACATAATTATGCTTGAAGAGCTACAAAATGTAAACAGTGGGCTGGTCACTTTTTTCATCTTAAAGAAGAGATAACCAATCTCCACTGAGATCCAGAGAATGGTTTCTGTTCTGGATTTCTTATTCGGCATTTTATACATTCTTCCTATATGTTCCAGAGATACTGGATTCTAGCTTGAGAACGCTATTTCTAAATTCAGTGTTTTCATGTTCATTTTTGCACTTGCTTAAAGGATAGTCTTTCAGTTGTGAAAGATATACATAAAGATAAACAAAGTAATGGAAGTCCTAGCCAGAGCAATTAAGAAAGAAAAAGAATTTAAAAGGCATCCAAATCAGAAAGAAAGAACAAAATTATCTTTGTTTGGATATAGATATGATTTTAAATATAGAAAATCCTAAGGACTCCTCCAAAACACTGTTAGAAATAATCAATAAATTTGGTAAAGTTGTAGGATACAAAATCAATATATAAAAATCAGCTACATTTCTATACACTAATAATGAGCAATATGAAAGAGAAATTAAGATAGCAACCCCATTTACAATAGCCTCACAAAGAATAAAATATTGAGGAATAAATTTATCCAAGGAGAGGAAAGATCTGTATGCTGGATACTATAAGATATTGATGAAAGAAATGAAAGAAGACACAAACAAATGAATCAGAAGAATTAATACTGTTAAAATGTTCATATTACTCAAGGCCATCTATATATTTAATACAATCTGTATCAAAGCTCCCATGGGATTTTTCACAAATAGAGAAAATAATCTGAAAATCTGTATGGAATCACAAAAGATGCTGAAGAGCCAAAGCTTTCCTAAGGAAAAAAAAAAAGCTAAAGGCATCACACTTTTTGATTTTGCACTATACTACAAAGCTGTAGTAATCAAAACTTAGCATGGTATTGGTATAAAATAGATACATAGACCATTGGAACAGAATCAAGAGCCCAGAAGTAAATACTTATATATATGGTCAGCTAATATTTCACAAAAGAACCAAGATTTAACAATGGGGAAAGGACATTTGCTTCAATAAATGGTCTTGGGAAAGTTGGATAACCATGTGAAGAATGAAACTGCAATGCTGTCTTACACCACTGACAAAAATTAATTTGGAATGGATTAAAGACTTAAACATAAGACCTGAAACCATAAGACTCCTCAAAGAAAATCTTTGTCTTGGCAACAAATTTTTGGATATGACACCAAAATCACAAGCAATAAATAAAAAACCAATAAGTGGGACTACATCAAACTAAAAAGCTTCTTCACAGCAAAAGAAGCAATCAACAAAATGAAAAGGCAGCCTATGGAATGGGAGAAAATATTTGCAAATCATATAACTAAGGGGCTAATATCTAAATATATAAAGAACTCATACAACACAATGAAAGATCACCTCACACCTTTTAGAATGACATTTATCAAAAAGATAGGAGGTAAGTGTTGGTGAGGATGTGGATGAAAGGGGAACCCTTGTGTATTGTTGGTGGGAATGTAAATTGGTGCAGCCACTATGGAAAACAGTATGGAGATTCCTCAAAAAATAGAACTACTAGATGATCCAGCAATTCCACATCTGGAAATATACCCAAAGGAAATGAAATAATTAATTGGAAGAGATATCTGCACTCTCATATTCATTGCACCATTATTCACAAATAGGCAAGATATGGAAACAACGTAAGTGTCCATCAATGGATGAATGGATAAAGAAGATATGAAATACACACACACACACACACACACACAGAGGAATATTACTGAGCTATGAGAAGGAAGGAAGTCCTGCCATTTGAAATGACATTAAAGATCATGAGGGCATTATGCTAATGAAATAAGACAGGCAGAAAAATACAAATACTATACAATATCACTTGTATGTGAAATCTAAAAATGCCAAACTCAGAAACAGAATAGAATGATAGTTACCAGGGGCATGCGATTAGAGGAAATGGGGAGATATTGGTCGGAGAGTACAAACATCCAATTATAAGACAAATAAGTTCTGTGTATTTAATGATCAGCATGATGATTATAGCTAATAATACTGTATTATATACTTGAAAGTTTCTAAAGAGTACTGAAATGTTCTTACCACAAGAAAGTAATGGTATTATGTGACATGATGGAGGTGTTAGTTAACCCTATGGTGGTAATCATTTTGCAATATATAAGTGTATCAAATCAAGACATTGTTCACCTTAACCTTACACAATATTATATGTTAATTATATCTCAATAAGCTGGAAAAAAAAGAACCCTTAATTTATGACCTTGGTACCTTTTGTGGGATAATGGGGAAGAGGAACGAATGGATGTGAGACACCTGAATCTTTCATAACACTGTTTCTCAGAGTAGAATTTCTCACAGATTTCTGTCCACTAAAATCACCTAGTAGAGCAAACTTGTACATCTAGGAAGCATACAAAACTATCAATGCTAGCTAGGGTCTCCTTAACAAAAAATCACAATTTAGTTAGTCTGTCATGGTATTTTGTTAATGACATATTTTTTAAAGCTACCCTATAGTTGAGAATTATTGTATTGGAAACCAAAACTTACAAAGTTTCTCTAGCATTTGCCAAATTAATTTGACCCCATTTCTCTGGCACCCACAAAACACCTGTGTGGTGACTTGCACTCATTATTTTCTTCCTATGGCTTATTTTGCATA
Source organism: Mirounga angustirostris (assembly GCF_029215605.1). Taxonomy (NCBI): domain Eukaryota; kingdom Metazoa; phylum Chordata; class Mammalia; order Carnivora; family Phocidae; genus Mirounga; species Mirounga angustirostris. Next base: position 55,854,754 of record NW_026991709.1, read on the forward strand.
TTTAGTATTTTTTGTGTTTAGCATATTTGGAAATTCTGTAGTAAAATAAGTAAAAATAAATGACAATATCATAATCAAATTTTTAGTATATGTTTTAGGATTCCCCATATATTTTATTTCATTTTTAACTGTACCCACCAGTTGTACCATTCCTATTTTCCTTTGCTCCTAAAAAAAGAAAATATAATTAATGTTAATATGGCAGATTGAATCCTTACTATTCATTTCATTTTGTCTTATTATCCTATAATTCCAAAAGCTTTGGCTGGCAGCTGGAGTCTGTTGATAAATGTGACCATGCCACTAGATGTATTCCCCAAGTTGCATGGCTTTTTAAGTAAGAGTAATAGTTGTAGAAGTATTACTTCTTACTAATTACTAAATGTGGATAACTCCAGACTGTCCAGAAAATTTATCAGAGTCCAGAAGACAGGATTGAATCAATCTACCATTAATACCTAGAATCCTCAGCTATAATTGTGAGTCAGTAATACGGAATTGGTTAAGAATATAAACTCGGGGTGCCTGGGTGGTGCAGTTGGTCTAGGTTCAACTTTTGGTTTTGGCTCAGGTTGTGATCTCAGAGTCATGATCCCCATGTTGGGCTCTGGGCTCAATGAGGAGCCTGCTTGGCATTCTCACCCTTTTCCTCTGCCCCTCCTGCTCGTGCTCTCTCTCTCTCTCTTTCTCTAAAATAAATACATAAATCTTAAAAAAAAAAAAAAAGAATATAAACTCTTGTGTGACCAACTCCTAGCTCTGTTACTTAATTTTCTTTTGTCTCTGGATATTTTTATTCTCTCTGTGCTTCTTATTCTTCACCTATAAAGTTAAGGTAATTATAATCATCAAATGCACAGGATTGATCATGTTCAGAGAGCACATAATAAGTGCTAAATGAGTTAGCTGTTACTTATTTGATTAATATTTTTGATGTGGGCTTCTTTCATATTCAGGTTAGACCTATGTGAAGTACCCTAACCACCTTAGTGAAAGGCAGTCTCCAGTGCGTCCCTTTTTTCTCCCCTCTATCTCACAGTCAAGTGTGATCTATCACGTTAAGTATTGGTAATATATGATAGTTCTGTATATATACTCAACAATTTATCACTATGCTAAGAGTTGATAATATCATTAGAAACTGTACCTATTTTACCCAAATTATCTTAATATGAAAAAAATCAAAGACCCCAAATAAGAATTGCAGCTTTAGTTCTCCCATTTGAAATGCCTCCACTGGTATATATTGAAATTATATAAATAAAAATCAAGATCACATTTGCCTCTGGAAAGATTTGTATCAGTATGTTCGAAATGGTTTTCTCTAGGTGGGTATTATGGGTATTTTAAATTTTCTTCTTTTATCTTCTTTTTATCATTTTTATAAAGTAAATAATTTTTAAATAAAAATGACTTTAAATTAGTAACACATTACCTTTACCTTGATATTGTAACTTTGTTTCATTATGATGCCACCTAAATCTGTAGAGTGATTAAGCCACATAATTTTGGAATGTAGAAAGCATTTAAATAAGTCAATTTTACACCAATGGAAAATATTACATAAATACAAGCAAATATGCACAATTAAAGTATGATTGATAGAAAATGAAAATATTACACCTAGTTGTCTAGAACATAGCCTTATGATTTACTATAAAATGTATGTGGTGGGTAGAATTTAATACTTATTAACCTCATCCAAATCTTATTGTCTCTCTCTGTAAAAATCAATTTAAAATAAGCTTATGTAATTCCTTTCCTTTTCTTTGGACACTGAAATGTATTTTTTTTTTCAAATTCCATTGAGAAAGTCAAAACTAATGTTTTGGAGCTTACGTTATAGATCTTCTTGATGTTAATTTGATATATATTAAGTGAATATACCATGGGTAAATTTAATATTCAGAGTTTGAAAGGAAAATTTTTCTTGAGTCAGAAAACTTTAAATACTCAACCAAAGACTTAAAAACAATTTTACGCCTTGGGGGGACACACAGAATATAACACCTAAAAGCTGTCTCTAGGCTCTATTAAATGCTTTGATTTTATAACATGAGTTGGATTTTTGTTCCAAATTAATTGCTGCTTTTCAGTTTTTATACAGTGTGTGTGTATTTTATGTCTCCCTTGCTTTGAGGGCTTTAAAATTAATGAAAAGTGTAATAGACTGGTTTGGATAAGATTCAGACTTTTTGGCAGACTCCTAAGTAACAAAACTGATTAAGTCAGCCAGTACTTAATCAAATAGTATATTTAAGTCTCTGTGTTTGTTTTTTTTTTAAGTTTCGAACCAATGCTGTTTAACTTAACTGCCCATCCATCTCATGTAAATTTCTGTTGTTTTTTTAAGTGATAAAATGTTAGAAAGAAATTAGAACCTATCAGTAATCTAAATGCCCTTCTATTAGAGTGGTTATATTTCCAAAATGTATTTTTATTCATGTCAGTATTTTCCATTGTATCACAGAAAGCAAACAGTGAAATGGATTTCTTTTTTCTTTTTTTATCCACATGATTAACCCTTTCCCAAGTTAATCTTTGAGACATTTGTTAATATAAACATTCTCTTACATAGAAAATATTGTTACATACATTGTTTCTTACATAGAAATATTGTTTCATTTGAGTAAGTGAAAACTTGAAGTTAAGAAGGAGCTTGATATCACTATCTGTATCTGTATTAAAACACCTGATAATTTCTATTCTCCATATTGTTAAACCTGACTTTTAAATGACAATTACATTTTCCTATTTTAGATAAAGCTATAGCATAATAGTAAAGCCAGGAGTGAGATGAAGCAGACACTTGTGACAACTCAAACCCTTTGGTACAAAAAAAATGTCAGTTTTGGTACTGCAACCCCAGGGACATGAAGTCCACTGTGATTAGTCCCATGACTCTCCTGCAGTACCTACTGAGATACTGTTGCCATAACATTGAAAGGCAAACCTTCAACCAGCAACAATCTTTAGATGCTCTCTATACAATGTCAAATGATGTATCATTTTCTTCTAATAAAGATCATCTAAATGCATCCCCCAACCAAAACTTGTGCCCAGTTCATGTTGTCAAGAATTGCTAATTATTTAAAATAAAAGTAAGGGTTATTTTAACTTGGACACATTTTGTTCTGTTCATTACATTTATGTTACCTACTAAAGTATGGATAATGAATTAAATTGGGATGGATGAGTTTAGTTTAGAGAGAAAAATTAAAGCCCATGAATATAAACCAATTTCTACAGTAATCTATTAAGCCTTGCATTTTTTCCCTGAGTTTAAAAGTTCATTTATATAAATTATTTAGGGAATCATGAACATCAAGTAATCATTTCTACTGAGGTCATGTGTAAGTATAATTCCTATCAAACATTCAGAATTGATAATGTTGCTTATTTTAGTATATACTAGACTAGAAAAATACATGGGTGAAAAGATAATACATGTTCTCTAGAAATGTATTCTCAGGATCACTGTACCATGTAAATGAAATATGACTTAAAGTCACCAAAGGACAGCATCAGAACCATTTCTACACTCTGACTGAGAAAACAATGCACCAAGTCATGTATCCATAGGGATTTCAAAACTTTGTTTGCCTAGTAAATTGTTTGTGCCTAAGCTGGGCTAAACTATTTACCTCTAAGTAATTTCTTTTTTTCTTTTTTTTTTTTTTTTTTGGTTGTTTCAAAATGGTATTTATTTTGTCTTCATTTTCAAGGGACATGATTAGTCTAAAAATGCCCACAAATTCTTTGAAACTTCTCCAATTCAAAGATTGAATCTAATGCCCTCTCTTGGGACTTTGCATAATGATTCACTTATTTTTTTTTTAATTTAATTTTATTATGTTATATATATCACCATACATTACATCATTACTTTTTGATGTAGTGGTCCATGATTCATTGTTTGCATATAACACCCAGTGCTCCATTCAATACGTGCCCTCTTTAATACCCATCACCAGGCTAAGCCATCCCCCCACACCCCTCCCCTCTTGAACCCTCAGTTTGTTTCTCAGAGTCCATAGTCTCTCATGGTTCATCTCCCCCTCCGATTTCCCCCCTTCATTTTTCCCTTTCTACTATATTCTTTTTTTTTTAACATATAATGTATTATTTGTTTCAGAGTTTACCTCTAAGTAATTTCTAATAAGAAATACATCAAAATCCCTCTGAATCTTTGAAAAATTAAAGTTGAAAATGTAGTCTTTTTTATTAATGTAACAAATATTTTTACATCCTGAATATACTAAATTGACCACAACTAAACCAAACACATAAGACACAAATAACCTATAAATTTAAATGCAATTAATATATTAAGCCCACCTGTGAACATGAAGCACTTACAATACATATATATTTTATTTTATTTATTTTTAAAATATTTTATTTATTTATTTGACAGAGAGAGACACAGCAAGAGAGGGAACACAAGCAGTGGGAGTGGGAGAGGGAGAAGCAGGCTTCCCTTGGAGCAGGGAGCCCGATGCGGGGCTCGATCCCAGGACCCAGGGATCATGACCTGAGCTGAAGGCAGATGCTTAATGACTGAGCCACCCAGGTGCCCCTACATACATATTTTAGAAATTGGAATCTATCATCTATAGAAAATTGAGGCTAGTGTAACTTTAGTTTTTCTCTGTTAAGGTAAATAAAAAAATCTAATACAAATAGATTACCTGTAAATGTCTTCCTGATCACATTACCTTTTCTGTACCTACTCCAGAAATACCTAGAATGCTAAATTGATGTTAAATAGCATGTATACGTTTATGTATTTTCTACATTGTGCATATTCCCTTAGGGAACAGAAATTAAGGTAGTTAGGAATCTAATAGCCATACCAAGGTAAGCTTTTGAAGCATAAAGGGAAAGAGCAAAAATAGGTTAATTCCTCCAGCATTGCTTTTTCTTCTATAAAATCACCAGCTTATATAACATTTGTCTCTTCTTTGGTGAGATGTTTGTTTATATGTTTTGTACGTATTTTAATTGGATTTTTGGTGCTTTTTTTAATTGTTGATTTTAAGTACTTCTTATATATTTTGGATAAAAATCCTGAATCATATATGTGTTCTGCAAGGATTTTTCTTCACACTGTAGCTTGTCTTTTAATTTTCTTAACAGTGATTTTACAGTGTATAAATTTTAATTTTAATAAATTCCAATTTTTCGATTTTTTTCTTCTGTGGATGATTTTAGTGTTATATTTAAGACTCCATGAAAAATCCAAGGTGACCTAAATTTCTTCCTGTGTTTTCTCTAGAAAGGTTAGTTTTGCAGTTTAATTTAGGTCTATGATCCATTTTCAGTTAATTTTTGTGAAAAATGTGAAGCAGAAGTCTAGTTTCATTCTTTTGCACATTGTTGCTCAATTGTTCCAGCATCATTTATTGAAAAAACCATCTTTTCTCCATTTAATTGCCTTACTCATTTCTCAAAGATCAGTTGACTATTTGCGTGGACTCTTTATTCTTTTCCATTGATCTATCCGTCTATCTTTTGCTGATACCATGCTGTCTTGAATACTGTAAACTTTATAGTGAGTCTTAACATAGGGTACTGTCAGTCCTACAACTTTGTTCTTCAGTATTGTGGTGGTTATTCTGTGTCTTCCTCTTTTCCATGTAAACTTTAGAATGACTTTGCAAATATCTACAAAATAGCTTGATAGGCTGTTGGTTGGAATTGTGTTAAATCTGTAGATCCAGTTAGGAAGAATTGACATCTTAATAATATTGAGTCTTCCAACCAATAAAAACAGAATATCTTTCATTTTTTAAGATTTTCTTTAAGTTCTTTCATCAAAGCTTTGTAGTTTTTTACATGTAAGTTCTGTAGACATTTTGTTAGATTAATACCTAAATAGTTCATTTTTGTGTGCTATTATAAAAAGTATGTTTTTTAAATTTTCAAATTCTAATTGTTCATTGCTAGTATATAGGGGAAAATGACTTTGTCATATGAACCTTAAATCTAGTGACTTTGATATACTCATTTATTAGGTCCAGGTATGTTTCTTTTTCCTATATATACAATCATGTCATCTGCAAACATAGGCAATTTTATCTTTCTTCCCAATCTGTATAACTTTATTCCCTTCCCTGTCTTATTGCATTATTAGGACTTCCAGTATGATATTGATTAGAAGTGGTACAACAGGACATTCTTGCCTTATTCCCAGTCTTAGGAGAAGGCCACCCAATATCTCATTATTAAGTATGATGTTATCTGTAGGCTTTTTGTAGATGTTCTTTATCAAGTGACAAATTTCTCTTCTTTTACTAGTTTACTGAAAATGTTTACTATGAATATCTGTTGCATCTTATCAAATGCTTCTTCTACCTGTATTATATGACATGTGATTTTGGTTCTTTAGCATGTTGATATGGTGCATTACAATGATTAATGTTTGAATATTGAACCAGCCTTGAATACTTGCATTAAATTCTACTTTGTTCTGGTATATAATTCTTTTTATATATTATTCCATTTGATTTAATAATTTCTTTTTTTTTTTTAAGATTTTATTTATTTATTTGAGAGAGAGAATGAGATAGAGAGCATGAGAGGGGGGAGGGCCAGAGAGAGAGGCAGACTCCCTGCTGAGCAGGGAGCCCGACGTGGGACTCGATCCCAGGACTCCAGGTTCATGACCTGAGCCGAAGGCAGTCACTTAACCAACTGAGCCACCCAGGTGCCCCGATTTAATAATTTCTTAAAGATGAAAAAAAATCTATGTTCATGAGAAATATTAATCTGTAATATTCCTTACTCATATTGTCTGTATTTAATTTGCTATTAATACTGACCTCGTAGTATGAGTTATGAAGTGTTAACTTTGTTTCTATTTTTTTGGAAGTGATTGTGAAGAATTGGTATCATTCCTTTCTTAAAGTTATGATAGAATTTTCCAGTAAAAACATATGGGCTTGTGTATTACCTTTTGGAATATTTTTAGTTATTGATTCAATTTCCTTAATAGATATTGGCCTATGCAGATTATCTATTTCTCCTTGTGTCTTTTTAAGGAATGAATCCTTTTCCTCTCTAAAATATAATATTTGTGGGAATATAGTTGTTCACAGTATCACTTTATTATCCTTTAATGTCCATGGGATCAGTAGTAATGATTCCTTTTTCATGTCTAATATTAGTATTTGTGTCTTCTCTCTTTTTAATTGCTTAGACTAGCTAGGGTTTTATCAATTTTATATCAAAGAACCAACTTATCAATTCTTTTCAAAGAACTAGGTAAGGTTTCCTTGATTTTCTCTGTTGATTTCCTGTTTTCAATTTCATTGTTTTCTGCTCTAGTTTTTATTATTTCTTTTGCTCTTCTTCTGCTTGCTTTACACCTAAATTGTTTTTTCTCTAGTTTCCAAAGGTGGAAGTTGAGATTATTAATTTTAGAACTTTCTTTTTTTCTCATTAAATATTATAAATTTCCCTTTAAGCACTGCATTCACTCTCACAAATTTTGATAAGCTGTATTTTCATTTATATTTAGTACAAAATTTATTAAATTTATTTTGAGACTTTTTCACCTGGTGTCATATAAAATCATATTGTTTTATATCCAAATACTTGGGAATTTTCCAAGTATTTTTCTGTTGCTGATATCTAGTATTAATTCTGATTTAATTTTATTGTAGTCTGAGAGCATACTCTGTATGATTTCTATTCTTCTAATTATGCTAAGGTGTGTTTTATGACCTAGTGTGGTTTATTTGTGTGAATTTCCACATAAACCTGTGAAGGTGTTATAATTGTTTGAAGAAGTATATCAGTTAGATCAAGTTGATTGAAAGTACTCTTCAAATCAAATTCATTCATACTAATTACCTCCCACTTGGTCTATCAATTACTAAAAGAGATTTGAAGTCACCAACTATGGTAGTGTATTTGTTGACTTCTCTTTTCAATTCCGTCAAATTTTATATCATGCATTCTAATACTCTGTTGTTAGGTTCATATATGTTAAGGATCATTGTCTTCTTGAAAATTGAACTTTTATTGTATGTAATGCTTCTCTTCATCCCTGAACAACTTTCCCTGTTCTTAAGTTGGCTTTGCATGAAATTAATATAGCTACTCTATCTTTACTTTGACTAGTATTATCATGGTATATCTTTCCCAATTTCTTTACTTTTAACTTATTGGAATCAATTTATATTAAAATGGATTTCTTGTAGATATTTTGGGGAAATTTTCTTATTCAGCAATCCCTGATAAATTCTCTTTTTTAATTGATATATTTACACTATTTACAGTATCACTATTTAAAGTGATCATTGATACAGTTGGATTAATTTCTACCAAGTTTGTAACTGTATTCTGTTTGTTATATTTTCTTTGCCTTTTTTTCCCCTCACCTTTTCTGGTTTTAATAGAGCAATTCATACAATTTATTTTATTTATTTTCTTAGCATATCAATTATATTTCTGTTTCAGTTTTTTAGCGGTTGCTCTGGAATTCGCAGTGTATGTTTCAAACTAATCCAAGTTCATCTTCTAATAACTCTGTGTTGCTTCATGTGTAGTACAGATGCCTCATACCAGTATTTGCAATTCCTTTCTCCCACCCTTATGACACAGATGTCTTTCATTTCATTTATCCATATGCTATGCTGCCCCATAATTCAAACAAAAAGTTATCTTTTTTATCAACTAATGATAAGAAAAACAAAGATTTTTTCTTACTTTTATTTATGTATTTATTTATTCCTCCTATGTCCTTCTTTCCTTTATGTATATCTGAATTTATGATTTGTATCATTTTCCTCTTCCTTGAGAACTCTTCAATATATCTGGCATGACCGGAGTGCTAATAATGAATTCCTTCAATTTTATTTGTCTGAGAAAGACTTTAATTTTTCCTTCAGTTTTGAATGATAATTTCACTGGTTATAGTATTTCAAGTTTTTCTTCTTTTTTTTTTCCTTTCAACACTTAAATATTTCCATGCTCTTCTTACTTACATGGTTTCTGACAAGAAGTCTACTGTGGTTCTTATACTTGTTCTTTTTTGGTTTGGCTTCTTTCAGGATTTTTCTGTTTTTGATTTTCTGCATTGTAATATGATATACCCAGGTGGTTTCTTTTTGTTTTTATCCTGCTTAGTGTTTTCTGAGCTTCCTGGGCCTGTGGTTTTACATATGTCATTAATTCCAGAAAATTGTTAGCCATTTTTACTTCAAATATTTATTCTGATTTATTCTTTCTCATTTGCATCCATGTAATACTTGATATGTTAGAGTTTAAATCTGCCATTGCATTACTTGTTTTCTGTTTATTCCCTCTATTGTTCACTCCCTTGTTTCCCACTTTCTTGTGGGTAATTTTTATTTTGAATTATCTACAGTGTTTGAGGATATATCTCTTTGCATACTTTGTTTATTTACTGGTCCCTCTAGAAATTACACAATATATATATAACCTATCATTGTCTTTTACTCCCAACATTTTGATAGTATAAGTGGAATGTAATGATCTTACTACACTTGAAGTCGTTTTACCCTCCATGTTTTATGACATAGTAGTCTTTAATGTTACTTCAACATACATTGAGAACCACACCAGATAATGTTGTAATATTTGTCTCATTAAAAAAAAAAAAAAAAGAAACCCAGGGCACCTGGGTGACACAGTTGGTTAAGCCTTGAATTGTTGGTTTCAGCTGAGGTCGTGATCTCAGGGGTCATGAGATAGAGCCCTGCATCCAGCTCTGTGCTCAGTGTGGAGTCTGCTTGGAATTCTCTCCCCCTCCCCTTCTCTCCCTTTCTCTCTCTCTCTCTTTCTCTCAAATAAATAAATAACTCTTAAAAAAATACTTAAGGGGAGAATTACAGCTTATTATGTTTGACTTTTTATCTACTCTTTCCATTCCACTATTTCTTCTTCATTCTTGATGCTCCAGGTTTCCTTCTATTATTATTTTCTCTCTCTTTGTAGGACTTTCTTTAGCATTTTGTTTACAGCAGCTCTCCTGTTGATAAATCTCTTAGTTTTCTGTGGTCTGAGATTGTTTTTATTTCTCCTATGTTCCTAAGTATATTTTCTCTAGATACAGAATTTGAGGCTGTCAGTTCTTTTCTTTACTTTCTTTTTTTTTTTTTTTTTAGCACTTGAAAAATATTGGACAACTTCCTTCTGTTCTCTATGGTTGCTAATGAAATACGCTGCTATCACTTGAATTGTTATTTTCCTAGAGGTAATATATTACATCTTTTTTGACTGTTTTCAAGATTTTTTTCTTTGTCTTTTGTTTAGAGACAAAATATTTTATTTTTATGTGTCAGTGTATAGATTTCTTTAGATTTAGCTTCTTGATCAAATATGGAAAGATTTCAGACTTCATTTCTTCAAGTGTTTTTTTTTTTTCAGCCATCTATTACTCTTCTTCTGGGACTCCAATGATACAAATACTACATCTGTTTTTGTTTGTTTACAAATATTACATCTTTTATAATTGTCCAAAAATTATTGAGTCTTTGTTCATTTTTTAAAATATATATTCTCTTTGGATGTTCAAATTAGATCATTTTTATTGATCTGTTTCTAAGCTCAGTGACAATTTCCTTTGGCATCTCCATTTTTCTATTAAATCCGTCTGGTGAGTTCTTTATTTCTATTATTTTAGTTCCAGTTTATATTTCAATTTGGTTCTTCTTTATATTTCTTCTATTTATTATATATAGTTTTATTTTCACCTGTTTCAAGAGGGTCTAATTTTCCTATGGAACATTTTTATGATAGCTGCTTTAAAATCCTTCCCAAATAATTTCGTCATCTGTATCACCTCGATGTTGATACCTCTTGATTATTTTTCTCATTGAAGTTGAGATGTTCTTGCTTTTTGATATGACAAGTGATTTTGGATTGTGTTTTGCACCTTTTGTGAGTTATTTATATTTTATTTTTTCAATACACCTGTTTGGGTTCAGAATTCATGTCCTGGCCTAATTTTGCAGCCCATGATTCAAACAGCAGTTTAGTTTCAAAGCTTTTGCAATGCTGTTTTGTTATCCACCACTTGTATGCTACTCTGCCAATCCAAAACCTGGGAAATACTAGTGTGGTTCAGTTTTCAAAACTTGTATTGCATTGCTTCTGTTTGCTTCCTGAATGGCTCAGACTTTATATATAGATCCATTTGACCTGTTTGTTTCCTTCCGAGACCCATCTTGATTATTAACAACAAGCCTAGTCCTTAATCTTATACACATTGCCCCACAGTTCATTTCATTAATAAAATATGATATCCTGTTACAACACCTAAAGAGACTCAACCTAGCTTTTCTTTATCCAAGGAAGTGAGATTAATAAAAGATGTCAAGAGGCACCTAGGTGGCTCAGTGAAGCATCTGACTCTTGGTTTCAGCTCAGGTCACAATCTCCAGGTCTGAAGATGGAGCCCCACAGTGGGCTCCATGCTCAGCAGGGAGTCTGCTTGTCCCTCTCCCTCTCCCCTTCCTGCTCATACTATCTCTCTCTCTTTCTCTGATATAAATAAATAAATCTTTAAAAATATTTTTTAAAAAGATGTCAAGATGATATCAGGAAAAGCTTAAGGAAAAGTAGAATTACTGTTTCTTTACGTATTGGGAAAGGAGTGGGACTCTGATTTTTTAAGGACCCTATGGGAATTCATCAAATGTGGATGTAGCTGATCGATAGAACAGTGTTCTGAAATACAGAGAGAGAGAGAGAGAGAAAGGAGGGGGAGGAGGGCGGGAGATTGAGATTACCTATGAATCCTTACAATTTTGTGAGGGTACTCTAATTATGGCTGTGATTAATTAGAATTATAATTTTCCTATTTTGTAGATAATGTGACTATTATTCAAAACATTAAGTAATGACTAGATTATAACAGAACACAGGCATAGACTAATAATTCACAATCCCATACTTTCTTAGGACTTCTTGGATTTGGGTAGTTGATGAAGCACAAAAGCACTGCAACCATAGCTTTTATTTACAATAATAGAAAAGAACAGAGGCAGGGCCTGATTCTTTAAGGTTTTAGAATGCCAGAATAAGAAATTTGGATGTTTTTGAATCCAAACTGGAATCCACTGAAGCATTTTAAACATGAGAGTGACTCAAAGCATCTCCTTAGCAAGATTGATCTGATAACAGAGTATATGATAGATGGGGGCACTGCCACAGGTCAGACAAGAGCACGGTTAGTGAAATATTGCAGGCATCATTGGAATGTAGCTTTTGATATGCTATCAGTATGTGGAATCCATTGGGGTAGAACACTATTTTAGAAAAGGATTACAGACTTATATAAAGCAAACTATCTGTAATTACGTAAATAGAGATTAAAATGATATGGACCACAAGTTCCCATTCTCTAGGACATATGATCTCGTCCAGATGGTATCAGCAGTGCCCCAAGATAATCCAGAGATTAATTAACAGCTTTGTGGAAGATTATCTTTTCCTTTCATCCTTAAAAATATCTAGTATTGGTCAAGGTTAAAAAGATGCTACACAGATAAATATTGATTTGCTACAATAAGTACAACAAGTATTTCTGACCCTAACTTATGTTGTATTCCTGATTTTTAATTCCTTAATAATTGGGCTTACATATCCATTTTAAAGAGTATTAGCAAATATACTCTAATTATTTTATCATCACCTACATTACCTGATGCAATGATATCTTCTGAGCACAGTAATAAACAAATTACCCCAGAAATCACAGAATAGAAAGTCATAGTTTATTACAGACCACATCATAGTTTATTAAATGTGTTTAAAACTCAGAGCAAGAAGCAAGAGAGAGATGGGATAGGCTAACACAGAATAGGTTGCACATGGGAGAAAGAACCTGCTACACGAATCCTGTGTTTTACAATGTTCAAATGTACTGTCTTTCTTTCACTTGGCCACCATACCCTTCTTTGCTGATAGTGTGATTTTGAGAACCAGAGTTTAAAGTGTGTGCAAAGAACTCATAGAAAAAGGGTGCCAGGGCCAATGACACACATTGCTCTGTCAGAGAGATGCAGAGGCAAGAAGCTTGCCAGTTAATTTGCTGACTAGCCATTGACATTATCTGCCTTTCATGGGTAGAGCATATCTGGGACCATAATACAACTATATTAGGTGTCACCGGTGGGTGATGGATGTAGGGATGAGAGGGGTTTTGGCCCATAAGATGCATATCAATATGTGGCCTTTACATCTCTTTTTATCTTTCTATGACACTTGTTTATTTCAGCACACATTACAATTATTTTTTCTTTTTTTTTAAGATTTTATTTATTTATTTATTTATTTATTTGACAGAGAGAGACACAGCGAGAGAGGGAACACAAGCAGGGGGAGTGGGAGAGGGAGAAGGAGAAGCAGGCTTCCCACTGAGCAGGGAGCCCGATGCGAGGCTCGATCCCAGGACCCCAGGATCATGACCTGAGCCGAAGGCAGACGCCCAATGACTGAGGCACCCAGGTGCCCCTATTCTTTTCATCTTTAGCATGCCTTATAGATTATTTATTATTTGCTGTTTAGAACTCAGCTTATGGATTCTGCATATATCTCACATGCTACTTGTTTATTCACTATCTGTATTTCACACATCCTGTGAATTTTGCCTACATCTCATAATCTATCAGCTTATTATCTTGGCTTATTACTTTCTATGAGTTACATTCATGTTAATTGTTTACTTGTCCTCCATGGCAGAATTTAATAGTTTTCAAATAATAAAGAAAATTCATATTACAGTACTTATGCTACTGCCAATATGGCACCAATTTTAAGAATAAGAGTTTTCTCAGAGCATACATCAGACCACTAAAATATGTAAATATCTGGACCATTTGTTTACAATTCCCACTTAGCTTTGATGTTCCATCCATGTTAAGCATTACTTGGTTAAAAAATTTTATGTCATCTTTTTGATTAGTGAAAAATAGCAGTTACTGATTTCACATGTCATCAACTCATTAAAAATGTAACATATATGCTATATTACCTATAACATTTTATCTTTGGATTTTAAGATTGCACAGTCAAAATAATTGTCCCATTGGCAAATGGAATGTAAGCTTTAAGAAATTGTAATATAAAAAATGGCCATGACCATAAATTAGATATTGCACTTACTCTGACATATGCAGGTATATCTTATATCGAGTCTACCCTCCTCCTGTTTGTATTATCCCTTTAGTGCCTCATTCTCAAAAGAATAAAAGAATGACTGGCAACATAGAACTGGGTACCCAGTATAACTATCTTTCAAAAGTAATGGCAAAATACAGAGTTTTTAAAGCAAGAAAAACTGGGAGACATCACTAAAAACAGACAGGGACAACTGAAAGATGGAATTCAAGAATAAGAAAAATGATGCCAAAAGTTAGAATGGAGATATGAAAAGGTATCATAAGCAACAACAACCAGAAAAAATGTGCATTAATCTAAATAATAGAATGATTATAAATTTGTGAGGCTGAAAATGGAAGACCCAAAATATAGGACAAACATATCACATTAAGTAGGGAAATTTTGAAAATATTTTGAAAAAAAAAATAATAATGAAAACATTATATGTCAAATGTATTGGATGAATCCACAGCTTTAAATGCTCATATTTAAAGAGAAGAAAATCCTAAAACTCATGACATGTGGTAGCATCTTAAGAAGCTAGAAAAAGGAGAGCAAAGAAAATCAAATATAAGTCGAAATAAGGAAGTAAGATTAAAGGAGAAACCAGTAAAATGGAACACGGACAAACAATAGAGAGGATTTAAAAAGATTTTTACAAAGTTAAAAAAAAAATGACAACTGCTAGATATCCAGGCAGACGGACAACATGAATTACCAGTATCAGAAACAGAAGAATTATCAATGTATACCCTACAGATATATTATAAACAACTTTATGCAAAGAAATGTGACAACTCAAATGAAATGAACAAATTCCTTGAAAAAATACAACTGATCAGGGTGCCTGGGTGGTACAGTCAGTTAAGCACCCAACTCTTGGTTTTGGCTCAGGTCATGATCGCAGGGTCCTGGGATTGAACCCCACATTGGGTGTCTTCAACACAGAGTCTGCTTGAGTTTCTCTCTTTCTCCCCCAGGACTCACACACTCTCTCTCTCAAATAAATAAATCTTTAAAAAATACAATTAATCAAATGCTGATATAACATGATCCAGAAAATCTGAATATCACTCTATTAGAACAACCCGCTCCCCTACCTGCCCCCCACCCCACACAGAATCCATGAGCAGATGTTGAATGTCCTGCACAATTCTATCAAACATTTAAGCAAGAAATATCAAGACTCTTTTATCAATTGGTTCAAATTACAGAGGAGTGTTATGAGTTCTGAATAACTCTAACATGAAAATATATTAATGTCATTACAGTATTAGGAAGACAGAGTGGGATGTTGGTGATGCTAAAGATTTTTAAATTTTTTGATAGTCCTCATACTGGTCAACTTAAGATGTATAAATAATCAAGTTAAAATTTTAAGTTTAACCCTTACAATATAATAGAAATAAAAAGATGACAACATCATCCAAGCTAGTAAAGAGAGAAAAATGGAGTGAGAAAAAATTTAAATTAAGAAGAGTTTAATAAAACCAACAATTCCAGAAGACCTTAAATTAGATAGATAGATTGACGGACATAAAGTAGAAAAAATAGAAAGCACAAATTAACATTGTAGAATCTAAATTCATCAATAATCATAATCAATAAAAATGGACCAACTCATCAATTAGGAAACTCAACTTGTCAGATAAGTTAAAATACTTAGTCATATGATGTTGATAAGAAATATATCTGGGACGCCTCGGTAGCTCAGTTGGTTAAGCGACTGACTCTTGATTTCCACTCAGGTCATGATCTCAGGTTCGTGAGATGGAGCCCATGGCCAGCCCCGGGTTAGGCTCCACACTGGGTGCATAACCCACTTAAGATTCCCTCTCTGCCTCTCCCAGCCTCTCCCTCTCTAAAAAAGAAAGAAGAAAGAAAGAAAGAAAGGAAGGAAGGAAGGAAGGAAGAGAGAGGAAGAGAGAGAGAGAGGGAGGGAGGGAGGGAGGGAGGGAGAAAGGAAGGAAGGAAGGAAGGAAGAAATATACCTAAGTTTAAGGTAATAAAAATTTTAAAATAAAAGGGTAGAAAAACTTATCAAGAAAATGCTAAGCAAAAGAAGGCAAGTAAACAAATGAAAGATTACTTAGACAATACATAATTTAGAATAGAAGTTAAGTCAAAGAACATTGACAGAAATATAGAGTGTTATCATTTATGGATAAAACAGTTTCACTTACTAGGAAGAAATCCTAAAGTTGCATGCAGCTGATAACAGATCTCTAAGATATATGAAAAAATTAAAATCAACAAATCTGCTAAAACTATATGAGATTGCAACATACCTTTCTCAGCAATTGATGGATGAAGCAGACAAGAAGATAGTAAGGATCTAGATTATTTTAGCAACATAACTAACAAAGCCATCTGATGTGTATATATGTAGTACCATAATAAACAAAAACACACCTGCTTTTCAGACCAAGGCAATGAAGCAGTTCTTAGTGATACTCAAATAATTTATAAACATGGTGTATTCTCTGACTACAATGCAGGTAACTTATAAATCAATAACAGAATAACTAAAAACAGCTAATTAGAAAAACTAGAAAAGTAGCAACGCAATTAGAAAATTTAACAAATCACCTTAATAGCTCATATGTGGAAAAAAAGAAATCATAATGGAACATTTATTTATTTATTTATTTTTAAGATTTTATTTATTTATCAGAGAGAGAGAGAGAGAGAGAGAGCATGAGTGGGGGGAGGGGCAGAGGGAGAGGGAGAAGCAGATGCTCTGCTGAGCAGGGAGCCCTACTAGGCTCTATCCCAGAATCCTGAGATCATGGCCAGAGCCTAAAGCAGATGCTTAAGTGACTGAGCCACCCAGGCACCCCCATAATGGAACATTTTAAATGCTATTATTTAATAACAAAAATGTTATATGTCCATTTGTTGTGTAAAGCTAAAATTACCTATGTAAAGGCAATTCTGTAGATTTATCTGTAGATTTAAGTATTTTATGTTAGGAAAGAAGAAAGGCTAAAAACTGAGTGACATCTGAAGTGAGCAAATAAAAACAGAATAAATGAAATGATTGTTAGTGAAATAATAAAGATGAAATAAGAAAATGAAAAGCTACTTTAGAAAGATCAATGAAGCTTTGTTCTTTTGAAACTGATAAAATTAAGCTTTGGCAAAATTTATCAGCCTAAAAAAATACAAGAGAGAAAGGATGTGAATAAATAATAGTAGGAATGAAAAATGGAATAAGACTATTATAGATGCATGAATGAGTAAGAAGATAAGAAAAATGAAGAACAACATTATATCAATGTGAGAAATATCTCTTTATAGAAAAATATACTAAAACAGTATCACAGAGAAATCTTTTTGTCTTTTTTTTAGTTTATAGTTTCAACAGTAGTCAAACACCTTCTCAAAATGAAAAGACCAAGCCTAGATGAATTTATAGAAAGTTCTATTAAACATGCATATGGGGGATGTTTCCTAAATTACACAAATGCTTTCAGAGAAGAGAAATATTAGCAACTTGAACACACTAATGTAAGAATATGATGTTTTCTCATATTAAAAATATTTAAAAGTATTTTAGTGTAATTCAGCTCATTAAATGGTTAAAGGATAAAAACTATGTCATCTAAATAGGTTAGAGAAAAAAAGGAATTTGATAATATTTGTTATCTTCTCATGAAAAAAAAATTAGCTTTTTGGTAAGGAGCCAGTTTATAACATTAGGTCCGAGAAAAACATGCCTTATGGAGTTTTAGCTCAGAGAAAGCCCAACTATTAGCTGCTAATAGTTCTGGCCAACGCCCCCTCCAAACCTTTACCTTCTTCCTGGCAGGGGTAGAAGGTACACCAAGGAATCTGAGAAGTGATGTTCCTGGAGGCCTCAAAGGGGCACAAAAGAGAAAGATGTGAAAAAGGAAGATGCATGATTCTTGTTAGAAAAAACAAAAGACAAAAGAAAACAAAACAACCTGATCCTGAAGGAGAAGGTAGAATGTAGGAAAAAGTTAAAGCCCTGAAATTGAAGAGTAGGAAATTGGGGGAGGGAGGTAAGCTATGCTATGGAAGTCAGTGATGCCTAGTCTGCAAACACCAGATATGGCAGGATAGATCCTCCATCATACTGAGAATAGTGGCGTGGTGGGTGTGGCTGGAGCTGTGCTTCCCAAGCTGTGATCCACAAGAGCCCGACAGCAGATTTACTTGGGGACAGCACTAAACACATACATAACAATGCCCTCCTTTTCCCTCTAATGTGACTAAGTCTGATTGCTAGGGGAGCAGGATCTCAAGGGTTATGCTTGTTTAACAACACCCAACATGATTCTCATATCCTTAAAATTTTGATAAGCCTTGGCCTAGCTATCTCAGTGGAAGCATGTCTCTTCTTTTCATCCGTCCCATTTGGAATGATAACATGGAGAATAAATATCAGAAACTTGAGCAGGGGTGAATGGAGATTATCCAGTTTCCTATGTTATTGATTGATTTGAAGTTAATTTTTAAATTTTCTATTTATCAAATTTGTTAACTTTTGTTGTGCTTCTAGAGCTTAAAACGTATACATGGTCTGATATCACACTTCGGGTTTGTTTATTTATTTGTTTGACAATTATTCACAGATAAGGACATACAAATGTGGAATATTGATATAAGTCTTATTCTATAATATCTGGTCAGATTTTTTTTTTTAAAAAGAAGGATAATGCAAGAGAGATTTATGAGCTATTATAAATTGCTTTATATACTGCATTTATACATTATTTAAGAATCAAGAAAGCCTGAAATTAAATACTATTCACATAAAATCTTGCTTTATAAAACATCCTTTAAGGTTAATAGAAGTGGATATGGACAAAAATGGTAGGGGTATTTTTATTGGGAAAATAAATTATTTCCCCAGGGGAAAACATTTATTTTTAAAATTAAAGAGGTTTTATAAACATATACTAGAGCAAGAGGATGAATGAAAAATAGCTATAGATATTAGTTAAAAACATATTTGATAAGTGTTTATAGGGTAATACAGTTGCCACAATAGTTACTTTGCATTTATGGAAATCTAAAATATATGTAAGAAAGAATGATGATATTCCTGCTCTATTTCTCTGCTGGTCAGACAACACAGTCTGCAGTGTGGTATGCATTTCCTAGAGCTGTGCTTTCACATGGGCATGCACAAATCAGGTGTGCTAAGGGCCTTTTGATCAAGATAATGGGTGAACAATTGTAGGAATCAGTAATGTTTAATTGTATACTCCAAGAATACTCCGTGTTAGAGTTAGGGTTGTCAGCAGAATAAGAGCAGAGGCACCTTATTTATTTTCAAATAGCTTAAAGGCCACCAGATGTAGAACTAGGGACAATGTGAGGAAGTAATATAAGAAAACAAAAACACAGATTACAGAACAGTTTTCGAGGTAGAATGATTTGCATTGGACTGTATAGTCCCCACTGGAAGTCTTCAAATATAGTCTGGATGACTTCAGCAATTTTGAAACATGACCCAAATCTCCTGAGAGGTGGGTTATGGTTCCTCCCCTTGAGTCTGGGCTTTCTGACTGCTTGAGCGGTAGCAGATGTAGGAAGCGATGCTGTGACAGTTTTCAGACTCTGGCTTAGGAGGCTGGCAGCTTCTACTTTGCATCTCTTGGTACACTTGCTTTTGAAACCCAAGCACATGCTGTGCAGGAGCTGAAGCTGTGTGTGGGGAGCCCCACATGGAGCAGAATTGAGAGTCAGCAACAACTTTAAAGCCTTGTAATGGTGCCATTTTGGAAGTGGATCCTCCAGCCCCACTCTAGTTACCCAAGGGTCCCCTGATGTACTTTCCCCTAGAGTCCCAATTACCAAAAATGCAGAAATCTTCTGATTTATTTCAATCTTTTTAAAAAAGATTTATTTGTTTATTTGAGAGAGAGAGAAAGAGACAGAGAGAGACAGAGAGAGCAAGGGGTGAGGGGCAAAGGGAGAGGGAGAGAGAAACTTCAGCCAGTCGGTGCTCAGTGCAGAGCCTGACCCTGAGATCATGACCCTGATATCATGACCTGAGCTGAAACCAAGAGTCTAAAGCTCAACCAGCTGCGCCACCCAAGAGCCCCTGATTTATTTCAATCTTAATCATCATTTCATTTCAGTCTGCACCCTACTCCAAGGCTGTCTCCTATCATCTTCTAGTCTCCAGTTGGGACAACTCCTTGCATTTCTTTCTTGGATGAGCAGCACTTACACAAAATGCCTTCCTCTCACACTTTTCCTTATTATTGTTTAAACCTTGATTAAATGTGCTTTTTCCTTTTATTCTTAATGTCTTCCAAGGCCCTATCACACACCTGTTATTCTCAACTTTTCCATGACCCAATTTAAAAGCTTCCCTTTTTAAAATTTTGTTCTTCTTTTCTTTCTATGGAAACAGCAGGCCCTTGGTTTGGTTAGCCAAAAATTGAACCTGTCAAAAATTCCACTTAGTACGATTATTGGCAGCTCAAAATTCTGTATCTCTACTTTACAATTACTACTGTTATAATATCTAAAGATTTGTCTTGGAGAGAAAGGAATATTTTTCCGATGGTTTTAATTTTCTTATAAAGAAACACTTCTTCTACAAAGGAAGAAACACTTGTTATACTGTCACCACTGAATTATTAATTTAAAAAGATAGTATGGTATTGTGGGAGAAATAGGCTCTGATTCAGACAGAACTTGGTTTAATTCTAGTTTTTCCACTTACTAGTTATACTGTTTCTGGATTTCTCTAAGTCTCAGTTTCTTCATTTGTAAAATATGGAGAACATACCCACTTTGTCAGATAAATTAAAATTGATGGAGATAATATATCTAAAGCTTTAACTACAGTTTTTAAGTCAACTGACATTTTAACTATCACAATAAGGCTGTCACCACTTGATAAACCTGGGGCAGTTTGATATAGATGGTTATGTAGAGCATCATGTGTTCAGAATAAACAGTGATCAATTTCAACACAAAATGTTAAGAGAAATCTGAGAGATGGGTACAGAATGAGAAAGACCCAGGAGCTTCTCATTTCAAAACTATTACAAGGAATTTTGGACTCCAGTAACTTTGTGTATAGAATAATGATTTAAGAAAATTATTGATATAAAGTTTAGATTTATGGATTCTCTTAAAAAGGAAAATACATGAGATGATGCAGAATACTTTGAGAGATAATCTTAGAGTGTTAGAATTAAAGAAGTATAAAAGCAACTAGTAAATCAAGAAAGATGCCATACAATGTAGAATAAGGTGTAAAAAAGAGTAAGAGAGAGAAAGAATTAGTTTTGGTTTAAATGAGAGACATTCTTGAGAAAAAATATTTCCAATAAAAATATAATAACTTCGTATTTTTGACTGAATTAAACATTTTGACTCATCTTTGGCCAACGCATATCATGTTGAAGCTAATTAGCTATTAAATGATATGTGGATTTAAATATTGTAAGTTTGGAATTGGCTCTTAATGCCAGAGTGTTTGTTAACTGCTTTGAAATTAAGTTTGATTTTATGGGTATTACTTTGAGGCATTTTTGGAAAAGCAAACATAGGTGGAATTATAACTCATTTTTAATCTCACCCTTCATTGTAATTACCCAGAGTGCCTTCTACTTACATGCATACACAGTCTTGCTTATAATTAATAAGTACCAAAATGAAGCACACTCATGACAAATGAAGTACTACAAAATTATACTATCTAGTATAATGATTCAGTTCAAGGGATGGGCGATGAAATGTGAAATATATAGGAAAGCATACATTGAACATCTATAATAGATTATAATAGAAACAAAAATGCAAATTTTTGAGGACAAAAGTAAGAGACCTTGTCAAAGTACACCTTTATTTTATATTAAGGTGTTGTACCTTCAAATGTTTCCTGATCAAAATTTGAACTAGAACTCACAAAATGGAATCAACAACATTTAGATCAACTGTATCCTTAAACTAGAGAGTAGGTACAGTGGTATGATGAAGTTAATCAATTTTTAAAGTTTTTAGGAATTTTGTGAGCTACTGAACATCACTTTTAGCTTGAAATGAGCCATGGGGGGAGCATTTATACCACAGACATTGGTAAAACACTATAAATCAGGCTTCTGCTTCCTTGAAGAGCCAGTTGTTAAATATTTACCAGCACGCGACTGGTTATGGACATCACACTTTCTATACTTTCACTGAATAACATTTGTAGAATTTCTTGGGGAAATCTTTTAGCATGCATCCTAATTTTTAGATTATGTTTTATGAATGATAGATCATACTGATTACTATTATTTCTTTCTATACTCTTCAGCCATTCTTGATTAAAACAACATTGGGGCGCCTGGGTGGCTTAGTCGTTGGGTGTCTGCCTTCGGCTCAGGTTGTGATCCCAGAGTCCTGGGATCGAGCCCCGCATTGGGCTCCCTGCTCAGCGGGGAGCCTGCTTCTCCCTCTCCCACTCCCTCTGCTTGTGTTCCCTCTCTCGCTGTCTCTCTCTGTCAAATAATAAAAAAAAAAATCTTTAAAACAACATTAAAAAGAGCCTGTTTTTTAAGAAAAGTCAGTGACAGGTTGTTCCATTTTCTTTCTCTCAAACTATCAGATAGGGAAATTAATATCTGAGAGACTTCTGAAGGAAGAATTGGCCCTAAATTCTAATTTCTAAATATTTCAACTTAATAAAATAAGAATTTCCATAGAAATCTTGTGCTTGGAGATACAACATTTTGTTCCAAAAACAAATGTTATTATTTCCTTAACCTAGGGAGCCATTTTCATTAGCAAAACAGCATAAGGTATAAAATTGTTTTTGTTGATGTATATTTATGTGTGTTAAATTTTTTTTAAAGGAACTAATAACTACTTCATGTAAATTTTGTTGATATTCTGGTAACTGCAAAGTAATTTTACTTTCAAACAAATAACATTAACTGCATCTATATTGAACCAAAAATTGTTTCCAAGAAGAAAAATGACAATCCAAGATCCCATGCATTCATATGAAGCACTTACTATTTGCCTTAGTGGAATTTGACCACTTTTCTATTTGTCAATTAACCAGTTAAAAAATTTAAGCAGATGTTCATCTGACTTGGGTTTTGATGATTAACACCTGATTTGACTAATGAGTGGATTGACTGGCATCTGATTAAAAACAAAAATTCAGAGAATGTATATGGATGGCCAGAGCAGCAATTAGTTATGTAGGAATAAGACTTTGTCATGGAACTCTGGAATTTAGAGTACTTAAAAAATTATGTTTTTAAAAGCATGTGGATACCATTTCCCTCCTCACCTAGACTGCACCCAGTTCCTCAATAATGTATTAACTTGACCTATTCTGCTATGAGAGCAAACTTTCTTCTAAATCCTGCAGCAACCTCTTTGAGTTGATGGCAGACATTGACAAACTCATGTTGTAAGCCCCTTTCCTTTCTGTCTCTCCCTTCTCTCCCCTCTCCCACAATCCATGGTACATATACATTATCCTCAGAGCACATTGTTTTCTGACTCATACTCAACTAAAACCATTAATTATAATTCTACTATATTTATGCTGTTGGTGGCAATACTATGTTAAATATTCATTTAAAAGCTTAAGATCTTTTTATAAATTCTGAGTTATTCAGATAAATCTAGGAAGCTAAAGTCAATAGCTCTTACAAATTGTTTAAGAATTTATAGACATAATCTCTAACTTAGAAAACAATATTGGTTCTACTATCCAAATGATTTTTAATATTTATTGCATATTGTTCTAAGTGTTTTATATGTTAAAACTAATCAAGTTTTGTAATATTTCTGTATAGAAGTTTTCATTGACATTCCTATTTTACAGATGAACTTGAGGCACAGGGACGATAATCCTTTTTTTGTTATTACACAGATGTGCAAGAATGTAAAACCAGGAATCTAGTTTTACAACTCATGTTCTTAACTACTATGTTATACAGTTCATCTCAAGAGGACAGATTATCTCAATGCATCTAGGAAAAGGACATTTCATAAGCAAAAACTAAGTACTCTAAATCAACATATTTTGATTAAATGTACTTAGGAATCATAACTATATTCTCAGAGGTAAAAGAATGTATTTCAACTTTGCGGGGCACCTGGGTGGCTCAGTCGGTTAAGCATCTGCCTTCGGCTCAGGTCATGATCCCAGGGTCCTGGGATCGAGCCCCATATCGGGCTCCCTGCTCCGGAGGAAGTCTGCTTCTCCCTCTCCTGCTCCTCCTTGCTTGTGTTCCCTCTCTGTCAAATAAATAAATAAATAAAAATCTTAAAAAAAAAAAAAAGAATGTATTTCAACTTTGAAATGAAAATATAATGTTAGAATAAAGGAATAATCAGAGAACAATGAAAGCTTTTTAAAATTAAAAATGTGATAGCTAAAAAAAAATTCAG
Source organism: Mirounga angustirostris (assembly GCF_029215605.1). Classification (NCBI taxonomy): domain Eukaryota; kingdom Metazoa; phylum Chordata; class Mammalia; order Carnivora; family Phocidae; genus Mirounga; species Mirounga angustirostris. The sequence goes on from NW_026991709.1 coordinate 55,879,276, forward strand.
TAAAAAGATTGGGAAATACAATTAAAGAAATTCCATAAGAAATAAGGAGATGAACAAAGAACAGTTAATAAAATTGTGGATTAGTCCAGTGGGTCCAATATCTGACAAACAGGTGTTCCAGGAAGAGTGAAGAGAACAGTGAAGAGAAAATCAAAGGTATTATGAGAAAATCAGATGTATGTTTCCACTGAAATGTTTTAATTAGAGTGCAATGAATAAACATTTTCAAGAGATGTTGTGGTAAAATTTCAGGATATACAGAATAAAACAAAGATCCTAAAAACCCCAAGAAAGAAAAAGAAACGCATAAAAAAAATGATAATGTAATCAGATTTGTTAATAGCAATTTGATACACTAAAGGACAGTGGAACAATACCTTGAAAGTTTTCTAAATAGAATTTGATAAAACTGGCCAACCCACCAACAGGTAAGAGAGTATATTAACATTTTAAGAGAGGAAAGGAATGAAACATTCCTATCTCTTGTATACCTTCTCAGAAAGCTACTAGAAACTGGGCTCTGTCAAAGCAAATAAGTAGATCAAGAAAGAAAGAGAAATAGCATCTATGGTAAAGTGTATTTAACACAACAGAAAAGAGGAGAGAATTCCTAATATAACAGCTATCTAGAGAGTAAAGATACTGATTGGATCTAAAGAGAAAATTCTCTGGGAGGGACGTCTCTATGAAACAAATAGAATGAACATATTCAACATAGTTTGTTAATGTGGAAAATTATATGACTGTGGAATAACTTGGATATAGCAAATGCAAATGTAAGCAATTATTAATCTAGGGAAAATAGAAAGGCACACAAGTAAAGAAATGTAATCACAGACCTTACTTGGTTATAAATTATAATGATATATGCATCGCTTATTGTTTTAAACAACTATATTGGGAGAAGAGAGGAGGAGAAGTGTGTAAGAGAGTTAGATGAGCATCTTCCATAAGGAAGTCAAAAGAAAAAAATTACATATCAAAGAAGATCTTTAGTGCCAACCAGTTATTGTCACTGGTCAGAAATGATTGACCACATTTGAGTACTGCTAATAAAATACTCACTGTTAATGCTCCAGTTGTGGAACAGATTTATTGCTTCCTTCTCTTCTCTCCATTTTGACACCACTGGCTCTGAGCTGAACCTGCTCCTTTTCTTTCAGTACTCTCAGGTAAAAGGCTGGGTCTTAAGGACCAGTGAGGGGTTATCTTGTCAAATTGTACCTGCTTTTGATAATGCTGTAGGCATCAAATTCCATATAAATTTCTCTATGTTACAATATGCCATATCTAGTCAAGGGGCTATAATAATATATAATAAACTTCAGTTAACTATTAGTTGGTATTACTGGCACAAACTTCACTAATAAAATGGGTTTTAGTGTAGGGAGATAATTTATAAGTAGAATGAGTGATAGGAGAGGATGAAAGGAAAAATTGAAGTGATATATTTAGTGTCACACTTGAGAACTGCACTCATGCTTAGTTGTAGAGTAAAGAAAAGAAATTGCAGATGCCACAGAGACCAGCAGGTTGAATAAATTGAAGATAAATGCAGGAAGGAGGTGTATGTGTTTTGAAATGTCTATAGTTAAAGCAAACTAGGAAGCATCCATCTAGAGTAAATACTATTAAATCTTTTTTAAGAACAGTTATCATTACAGTTAGCACTATTATTCGTAGGCAAGACTGAAACAGAAATGTTAACATTATATGTCAAGAAGTTCTTGGAGTGGGAGCTAGGAAGCTAAATTTGGCCTGATCACTGATCAGTGAAAAACCATAAGCTGATATACTTGCTTCACTATGCCTTCTTTTCCTCTTGCCAAATAATTGAGAACACCATATAGAAGGTGTTTGGAACCAATATTTTAGATCATAGATCCATAAGAATCTTAAGTATATCAGTAATGAATGTGTATATAACTTTATTCAAAACTGTTCCCCTGTAATATCTTTTCTTTGTACAATAATTATAACAAACAAGAAATTATTTGTGGTTCTCACCCATTGCCCTCACTTACATCCATTCTTCAGTATATTAAATGGCTTTCATTTCAAAACAGGTTCCCAGGAGATTTATTAATCAAAACTCAGCCCATTCTATTTCATTATATTAAGGATTACTGCCTCAAATCCATTTTTAAAAATAAGATAGAAATAAAATATTTTAGGATTCAGCAAATCTCTTAAAATAATGCTGAATAAAACAAAAATAGCCTTCAGATAATACATTATTGATGGTATATCAAATATTAGCAATAATACAACATTTAAAAATCTATGCTTGTGTAAAAAATGAATCACACAATAAAGTCAGTGGAACTGAAGGCTTTATTATAAAATACTTTCTCAGCATGACATTCCTAACCCTGCTTCCTCTCACATTTCTCCTGTGGAGATGAACAATCCCTAAAGCTTTAACAATCTGCTTTTTTCTTAATCATTTTAGACAACCTTAAAATCTTTAACTTTTAGCTAAGGTAAGCGTTTTATGATTTTTTTTTCTCAATTCAATTAAATTTCCTGAAGTTCAATGAATATATACCTGTATACATATATGCACACACACACATATATATGTAAGTGCACATACACATATGTATGTATAAGTGTATATATGTGTGCAGGTATGTGTATTTGGAGATTGAGAAAGCTTGTGTATCTGGAATAGAGAATTCATCCTGTAACATAGTAGGAAATGTAGTTCAAGCTATATCTGTTCATTAATAATAATAACTCTTATTATTTAGTCATTTAATGTGTGGGAAGCACTTTACCAAGAACTTTACTTACATTACCTTCTTTATTCTTTCTAACAAGTCTATGGGATATGTATTATTCCTGGATATTGAAGCATGGAGTGGGAAGAATCTTACCCATGAACTCACTTACCCAAAAACCTATTATAGTTAGGTTTTTTTGGTCTCCTAGCAGATTTTATTTTTTTCTTATTTTATTTCATTATTATTTATTTTTTTAAAAGTAGCTGGAAGTTTATAGCTCTTAATCCTCTTCACCTATCTCACCCATCCCTTCATCTCTATCCCATCTTGCAATCACCAGTTCTCTGTACTAATGAATGTTTCTGGTTTTTGCTTGTTTATTTGTATTGTTTTTGAGATACTACATGTAAATGAAATCATATGGTATTTGTCTTTCTCAGTCTGACTTATTTCATTTAACATAATACCCTCTAGGTCCATCCATGTTGTTGCAAATAGCAAGATCTTTTTCTTTTTTTTTTTTATGGCTGAGTATCATTCCCATTGTATATAAATACTACATCTTCTTTATCCATTCATCTATTCATGGATGCTTAGGTTGTTTTCATATCTTGACTATTGTATATAATGTTTCAATAAACATAGGTGTGCATATATCTTTTTAAATGAGTGTTTTGTTTTCCAGTAGTACAATTACTGCATTGTGTGATATTTCTATTTTTAGTTTTTTGGGGAACCTCCGTACTGTCTTCCACACCAACAGTGCACAAAGGGTCCCTTTTCTCTACTCTGTCAACACTTGTTATTTCTTATCATTTTCCCAGTGTGGGTCCTGAGGGCTGAGAGTACCTGGTGTAGGATCTGATACCCTTGCTTCTCCATGTTTGTGATGTTCCTCCTATTTGTGGTTAGTCATACTGAGGGTTTGGTTCACAATTGTATCTTTGCCCCTACTATCCTTTTCAATGTGGCCTTCTCTCTGTGACTAACTATGAAAGATCTATTCTAGCAGTTTTTAGGTTGTTTCTAGAGTTAGTTGCATAAATTTGGCATTGCATCAGTGGTGTGTCCATGGGATGAGGTGAGCTTGGGATCTTCCTACTCTGTCAACTTCCCTCTCTCCCATAGTTTAGTTTTAAAGCCAGTCTATCCAATCAAAAACTGATTTCTTAAGCACTTCAATATACTGCTTTGTTCAATGGGAAGCATAAATCAACTGAATATGGAGTATTTAGAAAAGCAAATTTATGTGTGAGGAAAAGGAAAATGGAAAAGACAGTAACATATCAAGCACTGATATAGGAGTTGGAGTTACCTACTTGAAAAACATCTAGGTCAATTCTCACAAGAGAAAAATTTGTTATGAGGAGTTAAAATATAGCAGTATTACAATGATTTCCTTTGAATACAACAAATTTAAAAGACTTGTTACTGATGGAACCAAAGGAAGTATGAAAAATAAGGAGACAGGTGGATCCAATGCTATTGTTGCTTATATGTGACAGCCACGATAATGATGTTTTAGAATGTAAAATGGAGTTTTTTGCTGCGTGGTAGAAATTCTTTGTTGTCTTTGTTGTATTTGCTTCAGCTGACATTGTTTACTATTTATTGCTCTCATGAGAAAAATTGTAAACTATTTTAAAATCTTTAGCCACATGATTCCTAGATGAATTTGGAATGCTTTCCAGTTGTCACTCACTCTATAGCTTTAACATTTATACTTCACTGATAACTAGAAAATGTATCCTTTTTTCTACAACTACACAGAGTGAAGGACAAGCAACAGATAGAGACCCTCTAAGTTGCCATTTTGGCCATTTTCCTTTTTCTGTGATCATCATACAGAACCCTTCTATATGGCCCTCAAATTAACATAGGTAAGTAAAATTCAAAAAGTGGTGAGAGGATTATCAAGTAAAATGGAAACTAATGAGATATTGGGACAGATGTTCTCAAGTCTGTGCCTACCGTCAACTAGGAAAATTTATAGAGAAGCCTGAGGGTGTGCTATTTTTATGATTAATTATTGATTTTAAATTAAACCTGAGACTTCCATTTATGAACATTATTGACCAACCAGTCTGCCAAGAACAATTAGAAAAGTTGAATAGAATGCAAAATATATGTTTGAAGACATTAAAGACCTACTCAAGCAAATAGGAATTAAAGAACCCAGAGCTTTGAAAATACTAGTATGTGTTGAATTGTGGCCCCATATTCATATGCTAAAATCCTTAGCCTCAGTGCCTCAGAATGTGACTTTATTTGGAAATAAGGTCATTGTAGATGTAATTAAGTTAGGAAGAGTTCATATTGGGGTAGGTAGGTCTAATCCAATGTGACTGGTATCCTTGAAAGAAGGAGAAATTTGGAAATAGATGCACACAGGGAGAATACTATGTGAAAATGAAGGCAGAGATTGGGGTTGATACATCCACAAACCAAGGAACACTTAAGATTGCCAGCAAACTACCAGAAGCTAGGGAGAGGTCTTGAATGGATCCTTTTCTCACAGTCCTCAAAAGGAACCAACCCGGGCACCTGGGTGGCTCAGTTGGTTAAGCGACTGCCTTCGGCTCAGGTCATGATCCTGGAGTCCCTGGATCAAGTCCCGCATCGGGCTCCCTGCTCGGCAGGGAGTCTGCTTCTCCCTCTGACCCTCCCCCCTCTCATGTGCTTGCTCTCTCTCATTCTCTCTCTCTCAAATAAATAAATAAAATCTTTAAAAAAAAAAAAAAAGGAACCAACCCTTCCAACACTTGGATCTTGGTGTCCAAGATTGTAAGAGAATAAATTTCTGTGGGGTAAGCCACCCCATTTGTGATACTTTGGTATAGCATTCTGAGTAAACTAATACAAGTAGGGAAGCCATGTTTTGCTTGAAAACATTTTCTGACAAATAAATGGTGTGAAACCAAAAAGTCAAGAAGCTGAGCAGAAAACAGTAAATAAGAGATTGGAAAACTGAGTCAATTTTTTGATAGAGTAATAGTACTAGGGAGACAAAATTTGGTGTTCAGGTATTCCAAAACATCCATGTTTGAAGGGCCAAAATTCAGGAGAAAAAGGGAAGCCACTGATATTATCTAATGCTTTTCCTTTCAAGACATTTGGAAATTTTTAAGTGGGGCAAAAGAAAAAGAAAAAGGCAGCATAGTTGCTGAGAAGTCGAGCAGGGCTGCTGACAGTTTGGTAGCGCTGCAGGGATCAAAAAAATAGAGTTTAGGATCCTCAATGGTGAAGTACTGTGGAAAATGCACCAAACTTTCAGTTAGAGATAGAACATAGAAGTAAGATGAACAGGAAATAGAAAAGTCCTCAAGTTTCACATTAGCCCAATTCCAGATGAAAAGTAATATGATTTTTCCCTATTTTGATTATCTGCCAAAATAAAAGTACATCTTCTCTGGAAGAATATAACATGGAATAGAATCTATAGTGGTTTTGTTGTTGTTGTTGTTTATATGGCATGCCCAGCATTCAGTTAAAATTTAACAGGAAATCCAAACAACAGGAAAAAAAAGATGACCAAACCCAAAAAGGTTTGGTCAAACAAAGCTGACCCAGTTATTGGAATTATCAGGTAGAGACTTTTATAACACTTTGATTAATAATTTTTTAAAAATGATAAGAGGAAAATGTCATGAGAATTTGATTCATTAAAAGAATCAAATGAAAATTCTTAACTGAAAATGCAATAATTGAAACTAGGAAATTAATAGATGGCTTTACCAGTATATTAGACATATGGGAGGAGGGTGTTAGTAAAGTAGAATAAGGTCTACATAACATCTTCAGAATAAAGCCTGGAGAGAAAAAAAAAAGAAGAATGGAACATATACAAAAGACCATAAGAGACAAATAGGAAAAATGAGGAAGTTACTATTAGTCCCACAATAAGAAGATAAAAATTAGGCCAAAACAATATTTGCAGAGATACTGACACAGATTGTGTCAGATGAGAGATGAGAGATGAGAGATGAAAGACTTCAAGCCACAGATTCAAGAAGTTTTATGAACCATAAGCAAAATAAATACAAAGAAAACCACAAGTACATCATGGGATATTTAATAGAAATCAAAGACCATGAATAAAATGTAAAATCAGCAAGGGTAGGAGATGCAGGATGGTTGGGTAGATGAGAAACACATTACCATCACAAGAGATACAATGAAATTAACAGCCTCTCCTCAACCAAAACTGTGAAAGTAAGAATACAAGGGTTTGACATCATCAATAAGCTGAAAGAAGTAATTGCCTAGAATTCTATACCCAGAAAAAAATTCTTCAAAAATAAAGGCAAAATAAAAATATATATTGAGAAAGTGTAATTGTAAAAATCCTAACTCAAATATTAATAAGAAGACCCTAATGCTACAGTAAAACAAAACAAAACAAAAAAAAACAAACAAAAAAAAAACACCATGATCTAGTGGGATTTATACCAAGAATGCAAAGATGTTTCAGTATTAGAAAAGTCTATTAGGATCCACCATACTAATAGGTCCAAGGAAACACTAACTTATGTTTGTTTGTTTTTTTTAAGATTTTATTTACTTATTTGAGAGAGAGAGAATGAGAGACAGAGAGCATGAGAGGGAGGAGGGTCAGAGGGAGAAGCAGACTCCCTGCCGAGCAGGGAGCCCGATGCAGGACTCGATCCTGGGACTCCAGGATCATGACCTGAGCCGAAGGCAGTCGCTTAACCAACTGAGCCACCCAGGGGCCCAGGAAACACTAACTTATGTTTATTTCCATTTAGTATAATTACTAATATTAGGTGTTTATATCTACCACCTTATTATTTGTTTTATGTTGATATACCTATTCTTTTAATTTCTTTTTTTGCCTTATTTCAGACTAAGCAAATAGTTTTATCCTCCTATTTACTTCTCTTACTAATTTGTTAGTTATGTTATTTTATTCTTCTATTGTTTGTAACCATAGATTACAATATTCATTTTTGACATAATAGATTCTGTGTGAATTATTACCTTTACCACTTCATGTATCAAAGTGAAAGAATCTTAGAAAACTTTCATGTTATTATTTGTATTATTATTCTCATGTATTTTAATTCTAATATACTTTGAAATAATCTGGACAATATTTTTTTGTTTGATACCTACATATTTTTTTTTATTTATACCTACACATTTATACTTTCTGTTGCTCTTCATTCTTTCCTGCATTTCTTTAGTTTCATCTAGAAAAGTTTCTTCTGTGGTTTCATCTCAAATAATTTTCTTCTTTTGAAAGAATTCCTTTAGTACTTTTTTTTTGTAGAATATATCTCCTAGATTTTAACTTTGTCTTTTATTTTATTTTTTATTTGCAAATAATTTTGAAGTTACAGAAAAGTCACAAGAATAAGGATAGGAAAAAATAACCTATTATCCTTTACCCAGATTTGTCTATTATTATTTGTTCTTTCCCTCTTTATTTGCCTTATCATATGCTCTCTTTCTTCCCCCCACTCTCTCTCTCTCTCTCTCTAACATACACACACATACACACACACACACATTTTTTCTTGAATCATTTGAGGTGAAACTCTATACATTATAGTTGTTTATTCCTAAACACTCTGATGTGTATTTCCTAAGAATAATTATATTATTTTTTTAAAAGCCACAACACAGTTATCTAACTCTAATATAGTAAATTATGGCACACTAGTTTGTCATTTGTTCTTTAATTTAGCTAATTGAACCAATGGTAATCATTTGTAAGAATTTTTTCCCTCTAGCTCAAGAGTCAGTCTAATGACACATATTGCATTTAGGTCTCTTTAGTGTCCTTTAATCTGACACATTTCCGCAGCCCTTCTTTATCTTTTATGACTAATTTTTGATGGATATAGTAAGAACTCCTGATTTTTAAGTTTACTCACCCCTTTAGTTCAATCATGCCTTTTCTTGTAAGTCAGCTGTGTATGAGTCCTAAAGTTGTAGGTGATGGTGGAGTAGATGGAGAGTGAATCCATTTTTATTATGCTTACCATCTTGCTGATATATTAACTCTTATATCCTCACAGCAATCATAAGAAATAGGTATTTTATTTCCAATTATCTCAGGTAGTAAATGCTAGACACTAGAATCCCATAATTTGTAACTAATAGAAGGTTATAGTACTGCTGCTGAGATCTGTCATCCTGGAGTAAGAGAGCTGTTCTCTCAGAAAACAGAAACAAACTACATGCTTTCATTTACATGGTATTACAGCCAATTGTCAAACCCTGTGTTACAAGTAAAATAGGGTTGATTCCTTTTTGGCTGAAATTATGAATACTGTTTTCCAACATACCAAAGTGTCATCTTTCCCTATTATATGAGAAGAAATTCGTAGTTGTTTTTATCTCAAAAATCAAGAACTCTCTAGAAAATTAAGGCAACACTGATTAGTTTAAGAATGCATATATAATTTTCTTTTTATTTGAAAAAAGATGATTTTATATCTATGCTCTAAGATACTTTTGTAATATTACAAATTGAGATTTTTTTATACTAACTTTATTGAGATATAATTCACATATTTAATTTTCTTTTTTTGTTGAGGATGATTTGAGTTTTTCCTCATTTTCCTTTTATTTCATTTTTTTCCAGGAGAAAAAAAGTAAACAATATTCTTTGATAAAGAAAAGAGAAAGATGAAACAATCTGCCTAAATTCTTTCAGGTTCATTTGGAAAATATGAAACAGATTTACCAAATACCAAAGACTATCATTTCAACTTTATAACAAAAATTTTTCAGAGATAACACATTTATGTGTTTTGTCAGAGAAATATAAGACCATTATTTTATAAAGAATAGTCTGAAGTACATTCATTTAAATTACTTACACTTATTTTCTTTTTTAACCACTTATTTAGCTGTGTTTCTATTGAGATGTATCAGAAACACACATTCAGTACTCAATATGCACATGCCGAATGAATGAATGGCATTACATTATAATATTTATCAAGGTTCAGAATAATTAATGGTATTCTAAAACATCTCTTAAAATGGAAAAGAGGAGAAAGCCTCAAAAATAAAAGAAAAAAATGATAAGTTTCTAAGACCATGCAGTTTAATTCTGTTTTAGACCTAAATTAAGATAAAAACTGCCTACAGTCTCAAAAAGTCACTTGTCAATTATAGCAACCAGGATTTATTTATGAGTCTGGGCATTCTGAGTAGGACTGCTGATTAATACTGCTTACCATTCTGCTTTGTTCATCGTGTTGACTCTTGTGCACATTTCTGTCTGAGAATATCATCTGTGTCAGCAGCTTCAAGAAACCTGGAGCTGGCCAAGTGCTACCCCTGTCCTACACTTGAACCCTATCTATTCATCAATGATCAAACCAAAACAGAGCAATATCAGGAAGCTTTTCTCCATGTTCCCAACTGGAACTGACCTATCCTTCATCTGAACCCTCCTTACACTTGGTTTCTCTTTCTTTGAGTTGCTGACTGAGTGCATTGTCATCTCCTCCACTTCTCTTTTTAATTCAACTTTAGAAAGGATCACAACTTCAGGAGAAATGTACCCCTTCCTTGATATCTATTTTGTCATAGATCAGAGTTGGAGATGAAAAAATTTTACTAGTGAAGAATATTTTAATATTCTTAATTTAATTCTAGAGCTGTTTTTAGAGCCGTGAATATTAAGCCAGAAACAGAGAATCACAAAAGACAGGGATATGTATTTGCTTTTCAAAATGGAATGTAAATCAACTTGTCAGTTTGGTACAAGAGCCTCAAGAGTTCGGAAGTATGAACAAGACAAAAGTTATGTAAAGGAAGAGGTATACAAAGGATAAAATGATAGTCGAGAAATTTGGGGAGATTGTGGTAATGGTGGTAAAGGTGGTGGTGGTAGATAATAGGTCAGTCAGCAAAAAGAGTAACTACATTCATGAAATGGTAAGTATATGATTAATACAAAAAGGACTGCATATTCAAAATACATCAAAGCTGAATCTTTTATGGTATAGAACTTTATACAATTATATATTGATGCTCCTAAAGGCAGGGGTGACTCAGAAAAGCAGATGTTGGAATGGAAATGTAAAACAGAATAATACATACAAATCTTAAGTAAAAAAATCAAAGGGGGGGACTGTGCTTATTTCATAGGAAGTTCTCACAAACTTAATCTATTTCGTTTTAGTTCTTTGTTCTGTCAAAGTTATTTTTATGGGTCAGGACAAGGCAGGGTAAAGAAGCATGGAAACAAGATCATAGCTTCTCTTTAAAAAGTCAGGAAAACAGACTGTTTATTTTGACCCAAATCCTAGAGGATGCCACACAATTAGCAGGACTTTATCCCTTAGTGAGCGAAGGTCTTGCTCTGTGTTTGAAAGCCTAAAAAATGCAGCCGTTATGATGGACAAGACTGCTGATTCATCCTTCTCCTAGAAATTCAGGACACATCTGTGCTATTTTTGATATAAATTAGATTAATCAGAGATTCATTTATTCCAAGTAAACTGTTTTGAGGTCTTGTGAAGGAGCAGCTCTCTGGGGAGCAGAGGTCTTTAGTGCAAATCCCAGCAGAGGGAGATCTATTTCCTCTTAAAAAGTGAACAGTGTTCCTAGAAAAGAGCAGAATTCTCTGTGTCCATCATTGCAAGATATAGACTGATATTTGAATATTTTCTTTTTCTTTTTTTTTTAAAGATTTTATTTATTTATTTGACAGAGAGAGACAGTGAGAGAGGGAACACAAGCAGGGGGAGTGGGAGAGGGAGAAGCAGGCCTCCCGCTGAGCAGGGCGCCTGATGTGGGGCACGATCCCAGGACCCTGGGATCATGACCTGAACCATAGGTAGATGCTTAACAACTGAGCCACCCAGGCACCCCTTGAATATTTTCTACTATCAAGTATAATTTTAGTAAATGGTTCTGGAATTAACAACTATTACAAAGAACAGCACAAAACATAACTAAAAACAAAATTCAAAACAAAACAGAAATAGAGACAAAACTTCTTGACATAAATTAAAAATATACAATATATGGAATTTGTTCAGGGGCCGTCTCCTCCTTTCACTTCCTACCTCTACCCCCATACACTTGTTAATGATAAGTTGTTTCATATTTCTGAGATGCCTGTGTAGGAAGAATGTTTTTGTGCAGCTTACCACCTTGGCCCTTTCATACACACCTTCCTGCCCCATCTCCAGTCCATTAGTCCATGTCTGCCTGACTTCACAATCAGGAAAGCACAGGAGACATGTTGAAATGCTCGGTGAGGACCTAGATATTGAACTTGGTGGTTATAGATCATACACATTCATGCATACCTCTCTGCTCCAGCCTCCATCATTCCTCTGCAGGAACTTATGACCCATTCTTCCTTTCCCTGTTTCCTAGGCTCTGGACTGTCACCTGGTACCATGAGATGCAACATCAGAAATCACTTGCTTTGTTCAGATTTCCTGCTGATTTTGTTTTAGAGGTGGGCAGGCATCTCTGCTTCATTAAGTCAGAACGTTAAGGGAATCTGTGCCTGCCCTCCCAAAGCATGTTCTAGTGCTGACATAATCAGGAGGGCCAAGCCTGAAAGTTATTTTGGAATGCAGAAGGCTGTTATGGGAGCAAGGTCTCTCATTCCATCAATACAATTAGTATTCACAGCACTTTTTAAGAGAATTTTCATAGCTGTAAGAGTGAAGAGCATGCTTTTAGAGGAAGTCAAAAGAAATAACAAAATTGAGGCCCAGTGTGTAGCTTTCAGTCAGGTTACCATAGTCTAGACATCACCAGGGCTACTTTAAACTTCTGCAAATAAGTTATTGCCAAGAAATTTTTTACAAAGAATATTTGTAAATGTGCTTCTCATTGTCTTTCAGGGAAAGCAACTATTTCCAGTTGAACACACAAACCACCTGTCGAAACCTGATTTTTTACAGAAGGTTGATAAATACTAGAGCACAGATGCAGCAATGAATATTTTACCAACATATCCATATGTGAACTATTTTGGAACTATTCTTGTTTAGCGCTAAAAATGTTTCATGTTGGAAAAGAGCATGCAATAAAACTGGCTGGGAGTCTTATGTTCTTGGTGAGAGGGGCACAGTATGATCACTTATAGGGATAAGAAAGTGATAAGGTACTATATGCTTTGAGTGCCATTTGTGAGGAAAAAAGCCCTTGGACTTTCATTTATCTTTTCTTCAACTATGGTCGAGGGTCATGATGGCTATTGGGCACATGGCCCTATTCTTTGGTGCAAGAGAAAAAAAGCAGAAAGTATAAATGAACTGACAAAAAAAAGGCAAGGAAATAAATACAATAACAATGAAACTTAGAAAGTTGCTGGCCACTACTGCTTAGGATAGAGGGTAATGGTGGCTCACAGATCATGATGATATTTGCAACCAAAGATTTCAGCTTCATGTCCCCATGTCTTGAGCCATATTATTCCTTCTCCTGAAATATTTTTCATGACATCCATGGGCATGCACTTCTCAGATCTCCCATGAAGGAGGTTCTCTCTGGCTGTCCCCACTTTGGGATCCGGGACAATATTCATACCCAAGGGCATGCTCTTCCCAGGCTGCTCTCAGCCAATGACTTCTCCATCAGCCTGATCAAGACTTTCTAGGGGCTTCACTGCAACTTGAGGCTTTTCCTACTCAATCTTTTGACCTACCCTCTCTTCTTTAATAGGTATCAGATCTGCATCATTTTCTGAAGACCTTCTCTACCTACTCCTGCTACATTCTCCTCCGTCCTTCATAGCATTTTGCCCAATAAATCTCTCCCACATTTAATTTACTCTTGGTAAAGCTTCTCAGAGTACCTGAACTAGCACACACTCCAAAACTGATCCCCTTCACTTGTGAAAAATCAAGGCCAAGCTCAAATGCCGCTACGTTCATGAAGACTCCTCTAATCCTTCTAAATGGTTATAACATCTTATTCCCTTGAATTCCCTCCCACAAGAAAACTCTCTATTTATATTTTATAAGAGAGTTTTATAAAACCTATCCTCTTTTATCATAATTTATCCTCTCTTTATTTTTTTCTAATTGGAAGACAGACACTGTTATGCTGCTTTTAAAAATATTTATTCTTCCACATTGCTTACCCCATATGCTACCTGGCATATAGGAGGCATTCATCAACTCTGCTTAATTCGATCAAATGGATTGTCATCTTACTTTATAGGACACTTAACAGCCATTAGAAAGTAACTTGCATGGTCTGTTGGTTCTCTTCAGTGCACAGCATTTTCAACAGGCAAACTTTCCCCATTTATTATTTCTGTGGTATACTCTTAATGTTCCAGCTTACTTGCTTTTTAGTAAGGATTAGCAGATTCAGAATCCTTTGTTGCAGTTTGACCATTCATCTTCTTCTTCTTCTTTTTTCTTTTTTTGAACATTCTATGTGTTCAGTCATGTGCTAGGTAACAAAAACACAAAGATGAAAAAGACATGGCCTCTGTCTTCAAACAGCTTAGAGTATAGTGGGAAAGACCAATATGCAAAGGAATATGGTAATAAAAATTTTGAAGGCTCATGATATATGTTTGTACAAGACTCAATAGTTGCATAAAAAAGGGGATGGCCACTTCTACATGTGACACCAGGGAAGTTTTCAGAGGTATGATAATATTTTACAAAAGTCTTAGAAAATCTGTAGGAATTCACATTATAGAAAACTGGTAAAAGCACTGGTAAATCCTGGGTCACTCCCTCTTCTGGTGACCTCTTGAGTATCATAGGACTTGCTCCCCTCATTGCTGCCAGTTCTACAAGATGGCTCTCAGCTGGCACTTCTGGTTAGGATGGCCTCCAAGTTAGTCAAGCTTCTTTCTAGGGGTGACTCCTTCTTAGCCAATGACTGATCAGCATGGGGTTTAAAAGCTTAGACCTCCCACCCTTAACTCAAGACAGCTCTGAAGGTCCATTCCAACTAAAGAACTCTCTGTGGGGCTGGTTCTGTTGGGACTGAAATTACAAACTAATTCCTCCCTCTGCCCAATTCTCCCCCACTTAGATTTTAAAACCAAGATCACTCCCTAGTAAGAATCCTGCATCCCAAACTGTAACAAGTACATTCAGTCCAGGCAGGGGCAAGCAGTGTAAGCAGAAACATGGGTACCACAGTCTTCTGCTGAAAATGGCCTCCCAGCTCTCTGCATGCTTTATATATAAGTAGTTTTTGCTGTGTTTATTTTTAACTATTTTACTGAAATAATAAACACATATTCAGAAAAGGATTCTTTATCTGCATTTTTATATCTCCCTTTCCATGTTTTTTTTTTTCACCTCCTATACCAAGGACAATTCTAGGAATGTTCTTCTGAATCATCTAGTGTTTTGTATTATCCATACTACTTTTACATTCTGTGAATGTAAATTTGAGTAAATAAAAAAGGATACAGACTTTTTCTTTGATTTTAGTAACATCCCGATAGAATGACATCATTGCACCATCAGTTTTCATTCTCTCAATGATTCATAAAAAAGCAGATCACTGTAATACAAAGACTTACATCGAATTAGCGTTTCCCAGTTAGGCATATGCTCATAGACCAGCTAAGCCCATAACCTCAAAGAATTTCTCTACTTGGAAAAACACTACAGTGTTCACCTTTACTGTGTGCCTCATCCTCTTGATTTGGTAAAAATACACTAGGAAAATCACGCATCAAATGGTGCAGTGGTCCTTGTCCAATCCTGGCCAATGCTGCCATAAAATCCCTGAATAGAAGAGGCTCATGGGTCACAGCAAAACATATCATAACATACCATTTCCTATCCCATGTATGTTAAAAAGCCTTATACTGACATCATTATTTGAAGTTATACCTACTGAAACAGGAAGAGCAATGCTTTTTAAGCAGAGTAAAAATTGAACAAGTGATTATACCAGAAAGATGGTGCGAAGCTGACTGTGGCTGAGATAAGAGAAATGGGACAATCAGCTATCCACCTTACTGAACTCTGTAAAGTCACAAAGATGTCCTTAAATGAGTATATATTAATGGTAGGTTACTTTTTAATTCTCATTTTTCTTTTTCCTCTTCCCCTCAACTACATCCTTATTGATCTCTAAATCAACAACATCCCTGAATTTTGTTCACTTCCCACAGTTAGGATTTGTTCTTTAAAATCAAACTGATTGCAAGCTCAGCCCTGGAGATGCATTCTGGAATCATCATTTAACATAATGTTAAAGAGATGTGGGAAAGAAAGATATGCATTTTGGGAGTGGTATGTACACAAGATGCAAATGAAGGAGATCCAGGCAAAGCAAAACAGAGTGATTCTAATTTAGTGCTCAAATTAGTTTTGCAGAGAGCTAGACACTTGTCTCTCATTTTCAATCACTCCTCTGTTTGTAGAGCACTTTGATGGGCTGTCTCGATAGCAAAATTATAGGCAATTAAATTTAGAGGGCTAATTTTTCCAATGATTTCAACTTCAGAAAAATAAAATAGGAGATAACTTAAATACATCTTATGAAGTGAAATGGTATTGTTTCAAAGGATCAAAAGCTTTGTCTCTTAGAGAATCAAAAGGGCCTAGCCTTTGACATCAATCACATTTTTCATGAGAAACAGAACTTTTCAGTTCTTGAGGCTTCGTGACAGAGAAAACAATTCAACCTATCTGCTGTAAGGCTTGCTCCAAGATGTGAAGATGGAGAGGTATCTGGGAGCAGCTGTTAACCCACCTGCAGAGAAAACTTCTGTCTCATTTCATCTGTTGAATTGTTCACACAATCCAGACTAACATTTACTTGTTCACAATTAAAGATACCGCCTAGTCTTCGGAGATTGTTCAAAAAGATTGTCAGACAGCCTACAGAGCCTGAATAGTAAGCTGCTCTCCCTGGTTAGATACTAGTTCACCACATACCTGATGCCTACCCAGGAACACTCATTTGGCTAACTGAGGCAAGGTAAAAAACCCAAGTTGAGAAAAACTTGGCAACCTTCCTACACCTGCCTTTGTAGCGGCAGCCCTCCATGCTGTATTTATTTGCATTTCGTTTTCTCCGCTTATTTATGGTAAACCATTAGGGCAGCATTGAGATGTACATCTAAATCTCGGCTTTCCCGGGGTTTCATCTGTACTAAGGAATGTGGGTCATAATACCTGCTTATGCTAAAATGTGTTGGATAGAGGCTCTTTTGTCCTAAGAATCAATTGCATCTCTGCCAATAACATATTCTGGTTTCTCATACCAGAAAATAATGCAATTGGAATGAGTAAAAGCAAAGTGTATTAGAGAAAAGCGTATGTTTGAAAACTGAAGTGTGGCAGTCTCGGCACATATCAATGGATGGCCACAGAAACCGATGCTAAGACATACAATTATCCTGATTGTGAGGAAGAGGAAATAGGTTTTTAAGCACAAAGGAACTTATGTAAATAAACTTCTTAAGCTGAAGATATCTTAGAAATCCCACGTTGAGTTTTCTGGCTGATATGCTGGATAGAATCATCGGTTATTTTCCTCTAAGAGACATAAAATCTTAATATTAGGTTTCTTGGTGATTTTAGTTGAAGTTGAATTTTTAAGGGTTTCAAAGTGCTTGACATTTAATACCTATTAGAGTCCTCTTTAAAAGAATTTAATTCTCCTGTGTCAGGATGATAAAGATTACATTGTTTGTTTGAGAGACAGCTGTTCAGCTTCTTAGGTAAATATGGTATAAGAATAAACTGTGGAATTATACACATCCACGTGTGTTTGTAGCTATTCAGGTCAGCCTGGGAAAGGTATTTTTATGATTTTGTGTAAAGGCATGCATAAAAGGGACAAATTATTGACAAAATAAAAACATGCAGCATTAGAATTGTAATGTAAGAATAAACAAGGTAACAGAAATATAGCCAGTAATAATCCTGAATTTAAGTACTCAATAAACATTCACATTCAAATAATACTGAGAAAGATTGAGTTAATAAAAATCACAATGAAATAAAGGTAAAAATATGAATTGAAAATAATATAATCTCTGCACTGGTTCTCCATGATTTTAAGCTACAGAATGAATATTGTCATTGGTCCATCATTAATAAAATATGGCAGATGGGGAAAGAATGGGTTATTTTGCCAGCTGGAGGATGTTAATACCTCTTCTTTTTTAATATACTAATGTTGTATGATCTAGACTCATTGATTCCTTTGTTACCCAATGCAATTTGAGAATGTGTCAGTCTTGACAAATGAATAATGTATAGAAAATATTAATAACAGGATTCATGTATGGGGAGTCAATTATCTTTTCTATTAGTTGTATGAACCGGGACAGGACATTTTACAGTTTTGTACCTTGGTTTCCCTATCTATGTTAAGTTATAATTGATTTTAGCTGATTGCCAGGGTTCTTTTCAACTCTAAAAATTTATCACACAATAAGTGCACATTACTTTTTCAAGGAGTTCACAAATATGTCATTCCAATGATGTAATAATTTACAAAATAATATGTTGTGCACTGACGTATTGCCTTTTTTTTTTTTTTTTACAAAATGGAAAGAATATAGTGTGTATCCTATAGGATAGAATTAGCCACAGTCGTAAAATGGTTATGTGCATGCCAACGTAGAAGTTCTTTAAATTCCCCAAACCATTGCTTTAGGAAGGATGAGACAGAAGAAAAAGGATGGAAACTGGAGAAGGTGAATTTTGCCAGCCTGTTAAAAACAGGCTGGGACCACATGAGTTCAGTCCCAACCCTTTCTACTTGCTGGCCTCGTGGCCTTGGGAAAGCTGTATAATCCGTCTGTGTTTCAATTTCCTCATATGTTTGATGGTCCGTATTTATACTGAATTGACATGTGGAATAAGAAACCTTACAAGTGAAATACATTTAAAACAGCACTTGTCACATAATAGGCAGTCAATTCATTTGGTTAGAATCTATTTTCATATTTTTGCTCATTCATGCATCTCTAATAGCAACTTGTTGAGGTAGTTTTTTACATTATATAGATAAACTGAGTCAGAAACCTTAAGTAACTTACCTAAAGGTCAAACAAATTGTTAAGTTGAAGAACAAAGATTTAAATCTAGTCCTTTTTGGCTCAAATCACTTCCCTACATCAAGTGGAACATACTGCCTCCCATATGTTCTCTTATTGTCCTACCTGCCCCATCCACCACCTTTTGCCCTCTGAATCATCCAGAATTTTTCACTGGTAACGGTACTGGTAATTATTTATGCCTATGGACTGTCATTGGTGAATTGTAAATTTGAATCTTTGTAAGAGACATTAAAGATTATTCTCCGTACTTTATTTACACACAAAGAGACTGTGATCCAGAAAGGTTAAGAGACAAGCAAGTGGTTAGTGACTAGGTCAAGGCTGGAACCCAGTCTCTTCACTTCCTGTTCATTGCTTTTTCCTCTTATTGTCTTCTCTATACATACAGACTACAATTCTGGACATTTCTATTTTTATCCAATATCAAAGATAAGTTTGTTTATGATGTTTCAGGTGAACCAATACAATGATGCATTGGTCTGGTAGTTCTTTTTTCCAAGTCAGACTCTTAAATGATTATATATTCTTATGCTTGAACACTTATGTCTGATTTTGATCCCTGTACTAATTTAGTCTTAATAGACTTAATTTTTAGGGAAGTTTTAGATTCACAGCAAGCTTAAGTGGAAAGCAGAGAGTTCCTATAGACCCCGTACCCCAACACATATATAGGCTCTCCCACTTCAATATCACCCATAAAGTGGTACATTTGCTACCGTCTGTGAACCTACATGACACATCATTACCACCCAAAGTCCATAGTTGATATTAAGGTTTATTGTTGGTTCTGTACATTTTTGGTGGGTGGTCTTAACAAATGTGTACTGACAAGTAGCCACCATTATAGTATCATACAGAATAATTTCACTGCTCTAAAAATCCTCTGTTCTCCACCTACTCATCCCTCCCTTCATCCCCCAACCCCTAGTTTGTATTTGTATTTATTTTACCATCCGTTTGACCTTTGCTTTGCCCTGAGGATAAACAATTCTGAGTTGGCTTATAAGGCATACTTCAGCTCCTCTCAGCATCTGCAGGCATTTCTCGTTTGCTGAAGAGCAATTACTTGGCTTGTTCAGAACCGATACCATATTTGGTGTGGTATGACACTAGTTGGGATACTTCAGGATTATTTTTGTGAGAGTTATGCATTCATATATGCTAATAAATTGATCAATAAGTATTTATTGAACAAGTGCACACTGTAGTTAATGTATTGATAGATAGCTGTAGTATCCATATTGAAGGTAGCCTCAGAATAGGAGCAAATGGTCGTGAGGTAGACAGAATAATAACCTTCTGAAGATGTCCACATCTTCTGGAACCTGTGAATGTGTTATTTCACATGGCAAAAGAGACCTTGCAATTAGGATTAAGAGTACATACCCTGAGAGAGGGAGATGATACTGGGTTATCCAGATGGGCTCCATTTAATCACAGTGGTCCTTAAAAGCAGAGAACCTTCCCAAGCTGTGGTCAAAGAGAGACAGGGCTAAGAAAAAATGGTCAGAGAGATGCAGTGTTGCTGGCTTGGGAGACAGAGAAAGGGGAATGCGAACCAAGAAGTGTGGTCAGCCTCTAGATGCTGGATGTGAATTTTCCTTTAGAGCTGCCAGAAGTGAATACAGCCCTGTTGACACCTTGATTTTAGCCTTGTGAGACCGATGTTGGCCTTCTCACCTACAGAAATGTTAAGATAATTAATTTGTGTTGTCTTAAGCTAGTACGTTTGTGGTAAATTTGTTACAGCAACAATAGGACACCACAGTTCAGAAAATATCATGCTTTGAATTTGAAATGCAATGACTGTGTTAATGTATATTTCCACAAATTCTCTATGCTATTGTTGGCACCTTCCTCATTTTCTCATCACTCCTGGTAAGAAGTGAAATATGAGACAGTCATGTCAGCATTTTTACCACAGTACTTTAATTAGCAAAATATGCAAAATAGTGAACTGAGTTCCTCAATTCATATAGGGGAACACATTTATAAGTAACTACCATCATCCCAAAGTAGGGATGCCCTTTGCCTTGCCAATGGGTTATTTTAATTTTTGAGAGGTCATCCTCTTTTCCAGAACTCCACTTAAGGATACTGTCTCTAATCCATGGAGAGGTCTCTGCCCTCAATGGGTTATCTTTGGCTATGAGTTTAATTCTCTGCACTCTTCATAAATTAAATAGAAGAGAAAAGGGAAATAAGTTTTTCATTTTCTGTAAACAAAGTTATCTTTTTTTGTCTAAGTGTGTTATCATCTTCATCCTTCTGTTTTCCTCTCTGTAGTTTTTACTTTTCTGTCCAGAGAGGCATCCAGTGTTTCCTGAGATTTTGTTGGCTAACGTTCTACCAGATCTTTCTTCTTTGCTATCCTTTATAATCTTATCTAACTGTAGGTGACTGGCTATATGCAGGCTCACTTAATACATAACAGCTCAATTGTACCAATGCTCCAAAAGACATGGAGAATGAGGTGTGCTCTGGATCATCCCCCGATAAGGAAAGCAATGTGTTGAAATGTGTCCCTTCCCAAATTCATATTTTAAAGTCCTAACCCCAGGAACCTCATAACATGGCCCTATTTGGCAATGGATTCACTGCAGATATAATCAGTAAAGATGAGGCCATAGTGGAGTAAGGTGGGCCCCTAATCTGAGATGACTGATATCCTTATGAAAAGGATAAATTTGGACACAGACATACACAGAGGGAGAATACCATCTGAATGTTGGAGTTATGTTACTGAAACCAAAGGATCGACCAGAATCTGGGAGAGAAGCTTGGAATATATCCTTTCTTCATGCCTTCAGAGAAAGCACAGCCCTGCTGATACCTTGACCTCAGGCTTCTACCCTCCAGAACCGTAAGACATAAATTTCTGTCATTTAAACCACTCAGTTTTTGGTATTTTGTTATGACAGCCCTAGGAAACTAACACAGAAGGTCCTATAAACTCTCCATTCATGCGACCTCTAATACAGGGGTAATGACTGCTGCCCTCCAAATTCCAGGACATGTAGAAGGAAAAGAATTTCATGTTCTAGGTAATCAGTTGGTCAGCCCCACAGTCTCCGCCTCTTAGTTGAACACATGCTATTTTTTTTTAATTATTGAAGTATAGTTGACCCACAATGGTACGTTAGTTTTGTGTGTATAACATAGTGATTTGATAAGTCTATACCTTATCCTGTGCTCACTACAAGTGTAGCTACCATCTGTCACCATGCAACATTGTTACAATACCATTGACTATATTCCCTACCCTTTACCTTTCATCCCCATGACTTATTCATTCCATAAGTGCAAGGCTGTACCTCTCACTCCCACTGCAACTTTTTTAAACATCAAATAAAGTTCACATGCAGATCAATGTGATCAAAATATCATCAAACAACTTCATAGACCTTTTTAACTATGTATACCCATACTGTGAATTAACATTTATACCCTGAAATTTTCACAAACTAAGAAAATAACCTTTAACAAATTCTTTAGTCTTATTTCTCTGACTTTTGGGTATTCGGTGGCAATTTAAACTATTATGCAACATTCCTAAATATTTTATAGCAGCCTGCAAATTTTGACTTCCCACTATTTAATCATAAAGTAAGCTTTCTCATAGACTTTAGAGAACTTTGTATTAATATAGTAGTATGTATGCACAATCACACTGTTTCTGCAACTTAGATTGCTAGCTGAAAGAGCTACAAATTGCTAAATATATAGTATATTTAATACTTTCATACAATATAGCGCCTACATCAGGGATCTGGAAGGTGGTCTTAGTCCATATGCTTTTTTTCTGAAATAACACTAGGAGCAGCCAAAAAATTGTAGTCTCAAGGAAACCATAAAGTTTGCAATGCTTTAATTTTTTGACCAGTTTCCAATAAATGGTTTAAATGTATGCTTCTGTGGAATTAAAAAAAATTGTTTAATTTAGGACATTTAGCCTGGAATCCTCAAGACCCCCTTCCTGGAGCCCATAGCCCAGTCTAAATGATGACAGCACATGAGATTGTCACAAAATTCTTAATATCTCAACCTGTTTGAGATATTGACTTACTTACATGCAGTAACTAAGTAGCGAGTCCCACCATTAGATAGTGTTATGTGGGAACAAATGTTATGAGTAGCTCTTCTGAAATAATTACATCAAGCAGAAATAATCCAGCACTATCACTGTTCATAAAAATAAAGGAAAAGCCAATTTTATATACCCCACATCAAACCTCATTAACCTTTTTACAGTGTAACTCTATATTGTATTTTCTTCATACATAGTTGATTTATTTTTTTCTTTTTTTTCTAAAGATTTTATTTATTTATTTGACAGAGAGAGACACAAGCAGAGGGAGGGGAGAGGGAGAAGCAGGCCTCCCATGGAGCAGGGAGCCCGATGTGGGGCTCCATCCCAGGACCCTGAGATCATGACCCAATCTGAAGGCAGACGCTTAACGACTGAGCCACCCAGGCACCCTGATTTATTTTTTTTAATTTAATTTTATTATGTTATGTTACTCACCATACATTACACCATTAGTTTTTGATGTAGTGTTCCATGATTCATTGTTTGCATATAACACCCAGTGCTCCATGCAATATGTGCCCTTTTAATACCCATCACCGGGCTAACCCATCCCCCCACACCCCTCCCCTCTAGAACCCTCAGTTTGTTTCTCAGAGTCCATGGTCTTTCATGGTTCGTCTCCCCCTCCGATTTCCCCCCCCTTCATTTTTCCCTTCCTACTATCTTCTTCTTTTTTTCTTTTTTTTAACATATAATGTATTATTTGTTAACCACACTAAAATAGCCTGAAGATGACCTTTCACAAGAAAATGGTGAGGAGTACAAAGGGAGCAGGAGGGCATGAATCCTGTGTTGTGTCTCTAATTGTCACCAGGACCCTTTATTCTCTTCTCTCCTTTTTGGATCTCAGTCACTTTGTAATTGTTCCTTTATGTTACAGCTCTGGGTATCTATCCTATTGTTTATTCTCTCTTTTGTTCCTTGCTACCCCTATTTTAATTAGTGCTATTTTGTTATTCTATCTAATAAAGCCTTTGCTTTACACATGTGTTTTAGATAAAACAAGTATGAGATCTTCTAAAATATTTAATGCACCACAATTATAACATTTCATGATTTCATTTTTATTTTTTTCTAAATTGCACAAAATTCAGCTCTGATACCTCACTTGCTGGTGTCAAGAACATCAGACAATTTGGGGGCACCTGGGTGGCTCAGTCAGTTAAGCATCTGACTCTTGGTTTCAGCTCAGGTCATGATCTCCGAGTTGTGACATCAAGCCCCATGTGGGGCTCTGAGCTCAGTGAGGAGTGGCCAGGAGATTCTCTCCTTCTCCTTCTCCCTCTCCCTCCTTCCTGCTCCTCCCCCCACTCATGCTGGCAAGCTCCCTAAAATAAATAAGTAAAATCTTAAAAAAAAAAAAAAAGAGCATAAAACTCTTTGAGACAAGGCTTGTGGTTAGCAGCCTTATTCTTGGCTAAAATGCTTTTTTTCTAGGGCTAGTTTCAAATATCCTATACCTGAGCTTAGTGGGTTCTGCTGGCTGTTTCCATACACTCCATGCCAAGCTCGGCAATAAGGACCACTGCATTTTTGGTTCCCAAAGTATAGTTCAAATACAGCTCTTCCTCTCTAAATCCTATATTGTTTTTCCTATGGCATGCTCTGCACCTGCTCCTGAACCCTCATACTTTAGGGAAGTTGAAACAAAATAATACAAAAATGAATAGCATTGTCTAAACAGCATTTCTAAACTGCGTCCCATGGAAAACTACTTCTCTTTATAGCTGTTATGCTTAAAATGTTTATCAAATTAGTGCAGGAGACATTGGATTAAATTACTGTAAAGAGATTTTTTTATGGTAGTATAACTTCTATCTTTTGGTATGGTAATATTATATTAGAAATCTCCAAGAGGAGAAAATAGCAATCATTTCCTGAAATTTCATGACTGCCAAATCCTTTTTATAAAACCAAACTTAACTAGTATTACACAGAATCCTCTTTGGGACTCCCTAAAATAGGATGATTGCATAATTTTGAAATATAAGAATAATTGTACCTTTCTAAGGAACACATATGGTCTGTTACCTTGCTACTCAAAATCTGGTCTGAGGACCAGAACTGAGCAAGTCTCAAGGTGACTCCTATGCCTGGTAAGCCTGGGGCACTCTTCTGTAAACCCAGGCTATTATTTATCGATGAGATTTTAATTTGTGGGGAGTAAAAGTGTTTCCTTGGGGTACATCTGCTAAACCTATTTATATAAGATGCTTTATTCTGAGGAAAGAGATGTTTATATAACTTCCCTCCTTTTTTCTCATCTTCAGGGAACTCACCCCAATGCACCAACTCACTCACTCATTTATTCACTCAGAGACTAAAACACTCATTTGGAGCTAGAACGTAGTGAAAAATGGATCCAAGCTGAGATTTCTTCCTTCTGGAGATGAGAAGAAAAAGTGAGCCACAAGAGCATCACAGAAGGTTGGGTTGGGGAATAACTTTATCAAGTAAGTGAGATAATTTCTGGATTTTAATAGACTAGATAACCAACATTTTTTTTTTTTAAGACACAGGTGATTGGTAGATGAATATGGTATGCTTTAATACACAAGGTTCTTCCAGTGGTAGACAGTTGGCCAGACACCAACAAGCCAAAATGATATCAGGAAGGCTGACCCAAATAAAAGAAGCCAGAAATTATCTTTTATGCATTTATGCATTTATTTAAAATTATAGAACATCAGCCAGTGGAGTTTAACAGCTGTTTATATGACACTGGGAGAATGGCCGGTTTGCTAGTCATGTAGTCCATTGACAAGACAAACCTTCACTATATGTACTTTAAAATGATACCTAGTGAGCCATAAACATATATGTACTTGCAACATGATTTGCCTGCAGTATATCCAAATGAATGCAGTGCTTTAATTACATGTGACACAAAAGCTATTTTTTAAAAGAGGTCATCTTTAAAAATTGCTAAAACTTTCCAGTTTCTATGTTGAACAGTTCTGCACTGCAATATCTTATATGCCCTAATTTTCCTCTCTAGGCTAAGCTGGCACTGTGTAAATGATTTATGGTGACAAATAGTAAAATATATCATTTCTGCATATGATGTTTACTAGCTGGTATTAAAATCTAATAGAGAAGAGGGACACCTGGGTGACTCAGTCGGTGAAGTGTCCCAGTCTTGATTTCGGCTCAGGTCATGATCCCAGGGTCGTGAGATTGAGTCCCATGTCCGGCTCGCACTCAGCATGGAGTCTGCTTGTCTCTTTCCCTCTGTTCCCCTCCCCACCCCAACCACTGGCACTCTCTCTCAAATAAATAAATAAAATCTATAATATCGAATAGAGAAGAGCAGGACCATCTTCAGTAAAATTTGACTCACCAAAAATCCAAAGGTACAATATTGGTTGCTAAACTGACTTCAGCCAGTGTTTTTGAAATGTATTCAATTATACCATTCTGTAACTCAGCTCGTATGCTAGCTAATGCTTTTCTACAGAATGGAAATAATAGTTACCATAGGAGCCCAGTGGCTATGAGGATTTCTGTTTGGCATAAAGTGTGTTTGAGGGTGAGATATCTTTGTCAGCTTCGCCCCACTCTATTTCTGCTTCAGGACATGAGCAGTAAGTGCTGTGAGCCATCCTATTGTGCTGCCCTGTAAACAGGGAACTGATATTGTCATTCAACCGTGAGAGAAGCAAGAAAAGAAAGAGGAACAGTTACCAGCATTGCTATCTGATACTTTTTTTTATCTTGAGGTTTGCCTCTGGGGATGTCAAATAAGTCTACTTCTTACTGGTTGATATTTGAATGAGCCACCGACTTCTCCTTTCTCTAAGTGTTTTAGTCAGAATTGATTCAGAGGGACAGAAGGGGCTTTTGAAATGTGCAATCTAAATAATGTGGCTCTTCAGATGATCATTATGCATAAGTGTGTACATTTATATTTAAGGGGTATGTTAGGTCAGTGACAAGGGGTGAAAACAAGAATATAATCTGATAGCAACTCGGAAAATATTTAATGTCACTTTACTTATTATTCCTCACCTTCTTTAGTTCCCATAAGAAAAATGAAAATTATGGCATTCACACCAGTCCTAATGAGGACTGAGGTCAAGACAAACATGTATTTTCTGAGACCTTTGAAATACAATACATGAGCTGACAGTTTTCTCTGGAGAAAAATTCCTTCTTGGAAGTTAAAAATTCAATGAGTGATGCATTTTGACTTTTTGAAATGGTGAATTATAAAAATCAAGGCTCTTTACCAACCTTTTCAACCAAGTTGAATTGCTTCCCAGTGTATTCTCCCTGTTGGAAGAGCAGGGGAGGCCATTTCTACCTATGTGCTCTCTAGATGCCAGAATATTCCCTCTGACCTGGCGACATCTGCTCTTGCATTGCTGGAATGGCATTTTCTGGGTCATCTAATGCGCCCCTTCAAATTTGCTGAAATGTCAGCTCTTTGTTGGGGCTTCTCCAGTGCAATTTTGCTTCCCTAGCCACCTTCTTGGGGAAACAGCTGGGCAATGTTGGCTTTATCCAAATGTGTCAAATTGAATATTGAATCAGCAAGGTCTGTAAATGTTTATTATTGAATTCCAGCAGATCTCACAGGATTTGATTCTATAGCCAGGGTAAGGATACCTCACCCTCTTTACTTAGACTGAGCATGGAGAATTTTATGTCGCTGTATAATATGCACCAGAAGATGGTTATGCACACCAGATCAAGTCGTGGCCCCTTGAAATAGACAGTTTATTTTTTCCTGATGAAATGTACTACATTTTCTGGGATTGCTGCATCTTTCTCCCTCTCAGTGGGGAGGAGAATGTCCAGCAGCATCATAAAACTCCTGCATAGCAAAAACAGAGCCTCTTTCTGGTTCACCATTGGTTTGACATTGTCATTGTTTGCTTGCTCTGCTCTGAAAATATCTTCAATGTGGCAGAACTTTCTTATCCATATCAAAACTGTGAAGAGAGTTAGTAAAAAGTTCTTTGACAGAACAAATTATAGCAAATGTACAAAAAAACCAGACTTCATTGTACTGTTGTTTCTATGACAAATATTTCATCAGAAGCAAATATAATTTTATTAAAAAGTTTCTTGAGAATTTATCCTGTTCCTAAGATTTTTTTTTTTTTAAATCAGTTGCTGCAATTCCCCCTGAATGTTGCTGGAAAAAGTGGAGAAGATGAGTCAGTGTATAAGGATACCCTCTCTTTCTGTGAATAAGGATAGCCTTTCTTTCTTTCTTTTTCTTTCTTTCTTTCTTTCTTTCTTTCTTTCTTTCTTTCTTTCTTTCTTTCTTTCTTTCTTTCTTCTTTCTTTCTTCTTTCTTTCTTTTTCTTTCTTTCTTTTTCTTCTTTCGTTCTTTCTTTTCTTCCTTCCTTCCTTCCTTTTTTCTCTTCTCTTCTCCTCTCCTCCCTTCTCCTCTCCTCTCCTCTCCTCTCCTCTCCTCTCCTCTCCTCTCCTCTCCTCTCCTCTCCTCTCTTCTCTTCTCTTCTCTTCTCTTCTCTTCTCTTCTCTTCTCTTCTCTTCTCTTCTCTTCTTTTCTTTTTAGAGGTGGGGAGACAGGGGCAGAGGGAGAGGGAGAAAGAATCTTAAGCAGGCTCCACGGGCTCAATCTCATGACCCTAAGATCATGACCTGAGCCAAAATCAAGAGTCAGCCGCTTAACCAACTGAGCCACCCAAACGCCCAGCCACCTCTTTCTTAAGAGAGGCTTATGTGAGATCTTTTCCAGAATCACTAAAGTAGAAGATTACCTTGCTTTACACAAAAGCATATATTTTTGTTGTTGTTATTATTCATCTGCTAGTGGGCAGAACCAAAGAGCTTTGGAAGTGATTTGCAGTATGCTTTGGTGAATGATAAAAACTCTTGTCTCTCTTTTCTCTCTTTTTCTCTGTCATAGTGACAAACATTTTGACACCATTCTGCAAATTATGGGAAATAAGCAGAAAGAGAAAACAGAGGCACTGTGACACTGTCAGAAATCCTCTGGGCACTTCAAATTTTTGTTCTGCATGAAGGAATGTGTATTTATCTAATTTCACACTTGGATAATAATCATTAATCCAGAATGAAAATGGACACTTTGCTTCTCAGGATTCCCCCTCCCTATTAAAGTAGCCAACCAAATAGCTTAATTTTTCATTACTTAAACAAAGAAAGGATACTTGGAAATTATTACTTGTACATCTCATTTATCCACAAGCACCATAATTATAATTAGCCCACATGAAATATGAAGCTATTTACATACCTGACTAATAAAACTGCTTTTGATTACCCTATTTGACCTTGCTTCTGTTACTATTGATTTCCTACCACCTCTGGCATTTTTGTTTCTTGCTGATGTAGCTACTATGCTGTTTTCATGTCTTCTAGATTTATAATTATTCAAAATAGCAAGGTAAACAGCTTTGGTGTTTCCTTTACATAATGAGAATATGCATAGCCAGATGGTGTGCAATATGCTAATGGCTACCTTTTTTGTGAGTGCGTAATGTTTCTTATATTATCACATTTATCTCTATACCAGATCCTTAAATTAATTCCTATTTTTCAAATGAATAGAATGATGTCTGCGTAAAATCTGGGTTGAAAAGTGTTGTATATGGATTCAAACCCAGCTTCAGCCACACATGCTGTCTTTGCAGTCAGTTGGATTCCATTTAAGAAAGATCTGTGGGCCCAAAATGGCTCATTAACATAAGTCCTAAAGGGACCATCCTGGTGTTTCTTATCTTGCCCCGCACCCCACCACCTTGTTGCCTATAGTCAGGCTCCTTCTTCATTACTTGTTTCCATCTCCCCTATATGAAAATGTTTCTCAATCCTAAGACCTGCAAGAAGGATCTTCTTATTTAGATTTTCATTGTTCACTTCTTTTGGGACTCATCTCTCAGCTTAAACAGTAATAACACAAATTTTACTTTGTGATACAATTCAGGTGACCTATATCTGCTTTTTTTCCCCCTATGGCCCTTATTCTTCATATGTATTGTGGTTGCTGCTATACTTATGAGACTTTTCCTCTCCTACATTAAAGTCTTTGAGATCAGGGGTTTAACCTTATATCTTGAACAGGGGACTGTTACATTAATCTTTGTTTAACATGAGAATAAAAGCTGGTAAAAGAGATCAGCAAGTGAGGACTGAGTCAGTCCATGACCCATTTTTCTGAATTGAGCAGCTGTCTATACTCACTTTCTAAAGTCCTATCTGCTCTGTGTTTTGAAGGAGAAGGATAAATGAATCTATCACAATTGTCAGTGCGATTCAAGACTATATGGGCAGTCAAATTCACATCACCTATTTCTCCATGAGTACTTCTTGTGATCTGCATTTAACTTCTGTTTAATATACTGGCTTCTGTTGTTCTCCTCTTTGCAAACAAGAAGTTACTCCCCTTTCTCCTTCTTACTTCCAACTCTTAATCCAAACCCTTTATGTTCATTCAGAGGAAGTGAGAGTAACTTCACCTACTAAAGCTTCATGTTGGACATAAATACATTTCAATCAGATGTCTCTGCCACTGACATGCCAAGGAAGCCTTTGGGTGCCTTTGAACTTTGAGGGTGAGGCGATTGCGGGCAGTGTCTCACTTACTGAGGGTGGCGGTACTGCAGACCAACTGTCCTGGTGACATATTCAGCTGAGGGCGGAGGTTCCTTCTGTCTCCTGAACAACCTGCCCAGCCAGTCATCCTTTTAAGCTTTGATGTAAAATGAATTCACAGGTCACCTTCAAATATACATGGTTAAGCAAATCTCTACCTCAATCACCATCATAAACCTCAACTGATAAATTTGTTAGATGCCATCTCAGGTGATAAAATAAAGCCTGTGCTTGTTCATACACCTGTGTGACCTGCTGTTAGTCACAGTTCATTGCCGATAACTAATGCAAAAGGGTTTTCTCTAATAAGGGAAAAAAGAAAGGAGTCTTTCCTGGGCTTAAGACTGTAGCTGCAAATACATTTGTGTACTATTTAAGAGAAATTAACTAATTCATTTCAACAACCATTTATTGAAAACCTAATGTAAGTCACACACTGCACTGGGATCTGGGGTCACGATTTCCCTGACTTGAAGGAATTCACTGTATAATTGCAGAAGTGAAGGCTTCAACATTGAGGCTCTGGAGACAGCCCACTGATGTCTCCTCACACTTTTTGCATGGCACGTTCCTCTCCACTGTCCTGTGTATTGTACTGTTCCCCTGGAAAGCTCCGGACTATCCCCGTTCACTCTACCTCTTAAAATTCTAGAATTTATGAATTTACTCAACATGTATATATTAATCTAGTAACTAAACACAGGAAATAGAGAGCTGAGCAAAACAAGCATGACTTTCTCTCTTAAAAAACTTTGGTTCTAGTGGGTGGAGACCTATAATGAACTAACAAATAAATTAATAATTCAATTTTAGATAGTGCTATGAAAAAATTTTAAGATATAATAGAAAGTAATTGAAGTGAGCTAAATTAGACAAAATGATCAAAGAGGGTTCCTAGGAGGGTGACATTTGGGTTAAAACCTTGGCACTGAGAAGGAGCTGGCCATGTGGAGATCTGGGATGAGAACTTTCTAGGCAGAAAGACCTTTGAGTACAAAGGCCTGAGTCAAGAACCAAATTTAATTATCTGAGGGACAGAAAGATAGCCAGTGAAACTTAAAATATCAGGAAGTCATTCAGCAGAATGGAAAACAGAAGAAGAAAAATTCTGAGAGTTAACATGAACAGATCATGTAGGAACTTCTAAGCCATGGCAGATTATGGATTATAGGTGTCCTGGCATGCTCCTGGATGCTTGTAAGTAGTGGAAGGGTGTGAAATGTTATATGTCTTAAAAATATCACACTGGCTACTGTGTGAAGAATGGATTCTAGAGAGTTAAGAGTAGAAACAGTGGTGCCTGTTAAAAGGTTATTCTGAGAATTTGAGGATATAGTGGTGTTTACTTAAACAAGTGGGATCATGATGGAGTTGGAGAGAAGACCTGGCTGTCTTGTATACTGCATGAGCCCTTCCTTTATTGCTTAGACACTCTCTTTTCTGATCTTCCATCAACATTTTGCCTGTATAAGACAATTAACTACAATAAACAGTCCTGATTTTTTATTATTTACTAGTAATGGCACCACTTGCTTTACAGACTTTGTATCTAACCTACACATAACACTGTGGGTGAACAGTTTTTTTATCCCTATTTTTCAAAAGAGGAAACTGAAATTCAGTGAGGTTAAGGAACTTGCAGCCAAGAAGTACTAGAACTGAGGTATGAACCCAACTCCGTTTGTCTTAATATCATAGACTCCTAAATTTATTTTATATTATCTTCTATTTTTCTTTCTGTTTTGCAAATTGTGTTAGACTTAGCTTTCTAATTATATAAGTGTCATGCCTTCTTGCTGGTTATACCAGACACATAGTTATGAGTTATAAATATTTATTAAATTTGCCAACATTGCTACACCTAAGAGATGTGTATCACAGATTTGATAACTGAACTATCCTGGGCACTGTGAAGCCCTAGTTATAACTGTGGGGACACCAAATGTGAAATTGAGAAAGAACAGGACTTGTGAAATTTAGAAGAGAATCGTAGGACTGGCCACGGCCGTGGAGTTGCATGGAACCTCCAGAAACAGGCATTAAACTGGCTGAAGGGGAAACCATGACGAATAATCAAAAGCCTATAGCAAGCAGTTGACACAGGCATGTGACTGGGCCATAGAGCTGGCTCCATGCGAATGACACCTGGATGTTTAGAAAGGTTAGAGTGCTTGGTCCCATGGCTGTTTTTTACCATCTTGAAATTCTTAATAATTTTCGATTAAGGGGCATCACATTTTCATTTTATGTTGGGCCCCACAAATTATGTTGCCTATTCTGCTAGGCAGCTCAAAGTAACCCAAGAAAAATGCAATAAAGATGCATTAGAATCTGCCAAAATCACCTCAGAAGCCTCTTAATACAAACACCTAAAATGATAGAATTAAAAATAAATAAAACCATAAATGCTCTTTCAAATATGGTTGAGTTTTCAAAAATCATCAAGTATTATATATTGAGAAGAGGCAAAACAAAACGAGACAAATCTGAACATTGAAGTCATTGAGACAGACTCACCTTACCAGCTATCAATATTTAAAGTAAATCTTCGGTAATTAAGTCAATGGAATTATCACAAGAAGAGATAAACTAATAGATCCAAATAGAGCCCTACACACATATAAATACTTCATATACCTCAGCAGTAATAATATAACTCTACAAGGAAAAGATAAATGACTCAGAAACTGCTGTTGGGAAGTTAGTTATTCAAATTGGAAAAAGCAAACAAATCTCTACCTCACACCATGCAATAAAAAAATGTATTTTAGTGGAGTAAGATCCTAAGGTGAAAGTTACACTTTAATATGTTAAAGAAAATAGAGGAGGCTATTTTTAAGACTTCTGGCCAGCTTTGGATATATCTATTTTAAAAATAAATAAAACAAATGTAAGTTTTAAAACTTTCAAATTTGGCAGCATTAAAATGAAAAATTTCTCTTTAAAAATTGTCTTAAACAAAATGAAATGACAAGCTAGTGACTGGGAGTTTTTACAACATATAACAACAACAACAACAAAAGTACAGATTTCTTTCAAATAAACAATTTAGCAAACAAAACACTAAAGATTACAAATGTACATTCATAGGATTGGAAACAAAATACTCTAAGAAATGTTGCTTAGCCTCATTAGTAATAAGGTACCAATATAGATAAATCACAAGAACTTGAATTTTCACTTTTGCAGAACAAGAGTACAGTATTAGGATAAAGCTTAAAAATTGTAACTGTTTAAAACTGTATCACTGTGTAATGATTAAATGCACATATTATATATAGTAAAGGGAAAAAATTTGCCTGTGAGGTCCTCATCAAATCCATTTTTAGTCATTAAACTTGCAGGCACTAGCAATGTGAAGGATACTAAGAATCTGCAAGGCACACAATCGTGGTAACACTCACCTCCTACCTTTGAGGCACATACAATCTCACAGGAGAAATAGAGTGCGCACACAAGTTACTAAAATGCATCTGAGAAAGCTTCTAAGGTCTGAACACATGCAGATAGATGCTTTATGATCCACAACTGATTGAGTGGTCTAAATCCCATCTTCCCCAATTCACTTCTTACTAAACGTCTAATTCCACCAATACCTTAAACATGTCAAGCACTTAGCACTATGGGCAGTGTGGGTTGGGTGGGAGAGGACTTTGGGGAAGTAGACAGTGGATGGTGCAAGGCAGGAACAAGAACTGGTTAACTTTACTATGCCTCAGGCTTTAGCTACAGGACTTATTAATATGATGATGATGATGATATTATATAACATATCGATAATATATAAATATTATTCTGATAATTTATACTATCATAATATTAACAACATTAGTGTAAGGTGAATGTTATTTTGTCTAATTCCCTGAGAGAGTAATGAAATCTCAGTGTGGGTAAGTTACCCAAAGTCACAGGCTCAGTGAATAGCATATCTAAGATCCAAATCCCAGGTGTAGCTGCCTCTTAGTCTATGACCATTCCTGTAGTCACAATGTCTTTTAAGAAACTATTATTTCTTATCTGATTCTAAGACAAGATGTACATTTAAAAAATGCATTGTTACTTCTATTGATCATTTGTCATGCATGATCTCTAGACCTTTCATGTATCAAATGAAGCCTCCATGTATATATAGGTTGAATCCCATACATCACACTTAGAAGAAGATACTCTTCACAGTATGTAAAATGTACTATTTAAAAATGGAGAAACATTGTATCATGAAAAATGATTTTTATTTACCCTCGGTTTTTGTTCAATTATTTCACTCTCTGAGTGTTTTGTTGTCATTTGGAAAAACAGAAGAATGATTACTTTGAGTATTTTATGACAATTGTTAGACATTTATTTATTTAGCAAATATTTATTGTTTCTTATGTGCTAGGTCCTATTCTAAGTGCTGTTGTTGCAGCAGCGAGCTAGAGTCTGTGCCTTCACTCCAGTGGGGGAAAGAGAAGGGGAAAAAGGTAATAGAACTTCAAGTAGGGATGCTTGCCATGAAAAACAAACAGGGAACAGAATAGTCAGGGACTGGGAAGGGCAGAGATGGTAAGGAAAGTAAATTTGCAGGTCCAGGCAATATGACTAATTGAAAGAAATTTCTCTCCAACTTGGCATTTATGTGATCAGCCGAGCTGTTTGCTTTGCTCCATTCATACTCAGGTTAATTAGTTGGGAGAGATTCTTGGCAGACATACATTGTGAATGTTTGCATTCATTTATTACTCTTATTTTCAAGAGGAAAATGAGGATTTAACTTGTCAGATGAAAAAAGGTTAAGTGAAGTAAGTTTTCATCTTTTTCAGAGGCATGTTTTTGTCTTGCTCTAGGTTCAGTACAAATTTGGAGAGCATTTCTGTGGATAATACAGAAGGGAAGTTGAGATCTGCCCTTGGAACCCAGATTTCTCAGTCAAAAAATCTCAGAGAGCCTTTTCTCCGAGACACAATGTGTAATTTCATGAAGGTTGCTATAATTCTCATCTACCTCCTGGAGGAAATTCTTGACATCAGCTTGCAGGTGTTCTTATAAGAGACTCACTATAGAAACATTCATTTCTTTTCAGTGTATTTAATTCCCTACTCTGACACTGGCTAGTTAAGTGACCTTGAGCAAATTGCTTTCTCTCACAAAACTTCTGATTCTCCCTGACAAATTCCCATTTCTTCATCCCTCAAATAGGTCTTGAAATCTCATCTCCTGCAGGAAGCTGTTCTAATAAATTAGAGAAGAAATGATTAATTCCAATATGTCACTTCCATTGTGCTCTTCTTCTGTTCTATGTACCTACTAAATGCACTTATCCTCCCAGTTTATAGCTAATAAAAAGACACTTTGGGGCGCCTGGGTGGCTCAGTCGTTAAGCGTCTGCCTTCAGCTCAGGTCATGATCCCAGGGTCCTGGGATCGAGTCCCACATCAGGCTCCCTGTTTGGCGGAAAGCCTGCTTCTCCCTCTCCCACTCCCCCTGCTTGTGTTCCTGCTCTCGCTATCTCTCTCTCTGTCAAATAAATAAATAAAATCTTTAAAAAAAAAAAAAGACATTTTGGCTTTAATTTCATTATTTATTTAAAGCCGGTTGCTTATGTTGTCGTCCCACCTGCATATTTGCCTATTTTGTAGGTTAGATTCTAAAGTGATGAAGTTATACTTGCAGGTGTCAGCCTCAATGAAAATGGACTTTATCCTCTATCTTCTAATTCTACTCAACAAAATAAGAGGAGTTTTTCCAGACCCATCTAAAAAAATATCAGATGGCAGCTTGGGTGCCAGAGTTATGGCCTAAAATAGAGATTTCTCTGAACAAAGTGGGACTCAATATGGCTTTAATATCTGTGTCACCAGTCTTAAGCCTAGTGTCCGGCACATGGTAAGTGCTCAATACTCTCTGGTCGAGTGGCTGATGGTCATTTAGCACTGCCTAAGAAACCAAGGACATTGGTTCTAGGATCTAAGGTTTCCACAGAGTTTGGTCAAGGCTTTGACAGATTGGTCTCTGGAGAACTTGGGAGTGAAGGGACAGAGATTCTGGGAATCCAGCTTACCACACTCTCTGATACTAATTAGCTGAATGATCTTGGGAAATTCACCTATCTTCTTTGACACAGAGGTGTGTGTGTATGTATATATATATATATATGGAATTGAATGAGATGATCTCTAGAGTAACTTTTAGATATAATATTATAGGAGTCCATGATTCATTGATAATACCTGAAATAAACCAAAACTTTTCCTAGGGACTATAAATAAAAGTAGGCAATGCTGTGGTCAGAGGTAATGTCTGGGTGATTGTGGTCCTTCCAGATAGGGTAGTGTTACAATGGATATGTTTGCAAGTGTATCAGGGAAGGGATTGTTTTCTGAGCACCATGTCAGGTACAGCAGGGGACTAACACAAGACTTCCACCAGCTACAGGCTGGAGATAATAGAAGTGTGATGCCTAGCTGGTAACTGGATTTTTTTTTTTTTTTTTTTTGCAAAGAATGTCAAGGAAGGCTACACATGTAGAAAAGTAGCAAGAGATACTATTTCGTCTAGTATTGCTGCTACAGCTTTGAGTATAATCTGCCTCACACTCAAGAGCATTGTAAGAATTAATGAGTGCAAAATGCTTTTGTGAAAGAAACTTCCTGAGTCTGGTCTATGCCAGTGAAATGGGCTGACACTAAATAACCCAAAGCTCCCCTAAGCAGAATGCCAGGAGTATTAACATATGCATTACAATGCATTAACATTAGGAGTGATTAAATTAACTATGACCTAAACATAACAATGGCTAAATCATCCTTACCAGGCAGAGCAGAAAATTGCACACAGCTTTTCCGTATGGGGCAGTGAATAAGATCATAGCACCTCCGTGTCAGTGAGTGAGGCAGAGGCAGCACTAAATGAAGGCTGTTGGATTTACAAGATACCCTGGCTCATTTCCAGGGATCACTTCCCCTGCAATTAAACATCAAGAGGGCATTCATGGGCCCCATACCAACTCAAGGCTGTGGCATGTATTTATCCCTTTTAAAGTCATACATAGGAAAAGAGAACACTGTTGTCCCACGTGGACATATGGGCAACATCAGGCTGGATAATAAACTGTATCTTTTTCTTTACCTTGCAAATCTCCGGCTTTGAGGGTCTCCCTGCTGCTAACATAAGAGAGTACAGAGAGATGACAAGAGTGACTCCATCTGGAGTGTCCTTCATGGGGATTCCAGCATGATTTACAGGATAGCACCGCAAATCACTACACTGGGCATTCGTTAGAGGAAAGAAAACTTCTATGAGAACCAAGACCTAGCACATTGTAGTCCCAAGAGCTCCTTCTTGTTCAATGGCCTATACCAATCTTTGTCAGGGAAAAATAGTCTTCTTTTTTTTTGTTTGAATAATAAAGAACTGAGCTACTTGAAGTGTGTCAAAAGCTCACTATGAGGTCTTTTGTGCTCTCTGGCCACTGTGTCACTCCCATGGACTCCTGTGATTTTGAATTTACCCTCACCTTTCTCGTGCTTGAGTGTTCTCTTCCCCCATCTCTCTGCTGTGAAACAAGAGTTTTGTACAGGCTAGTTTCTATGGAAGTTGCTGCTACTTTAGTGGAAAGCATTAGGAATAATGCTGCATTTTCCTGAAGACTTTGAAAAACAAAACAACTGGTTGGTTTAACCTTTTCTGAGAGTTTTCTGCATGATTAGGAAGACAAGCATACTGCTTGGAATCTGGGAACTCCCCTATTTCCTTTAAAAAATTGAACAAAACAAAACAAAACATGTGTTTTTTTGCTGCTTCCTGAAAAACATCTGCTTGATAAGAAATAAGCACAAATTGTGAGACTATTTCTCAAAGCCTGGCTATGTTTGGGGTTCAAAGGCCACAGTCCCAGGCGATGTCTTCATTCTTGGATTTCAACTTCTCATGTGTTGTAATGGGAATTTGGCCTGTAGGACATGGTTATAATAGCTTATAAATTACAGTCCTCTGCTTTCACGCTGGTGAAGAACAAATTCCTAAAGGTAGTGACGTTAAGCAATTGAGTCACCAACATCAAGATGGTTCTCAGAATTACCTTCTATACTAGGAGAGTCTGCAAATACTGCTATTTTACCATGTGACTTTTATAATACTTCCGTTACTGTTTTTGTTTTGTTTTAGATGGTTTATTTGAGTTTTAGCTTTTAGCAATACTGATAATTGCTTGGGGATTCTGTCTAGTAAAGAAAAGATCTTTGGGGAAAATGATGAATCAAATCCTCCTATTTCAACCTAAGTGATAAATAAGATTTCCTTGCATGGAAAATAAATTAGAATTCTTCAGCAGATATTCATTTTACTCACACATTTCCTCCTTTCTCTATCCAGATTCCATCCATCTAGGTCTGGTCTATGGGTATGTGACCATTGTCATCGGCTAAAAAATAATTAAAGAAGGCAATTTAGGTTATACAAATGAACTTTATTTAAAACTTCACAAAGCAGTCAAGAAAACTGCAAAATGGGGCAGAAGTCAGGAAGCTTTTAGAGGATACAGAATAGGGAACAAGGATGTAAGTATGGAGCCCAGAGTTGGCATGGCTTTTGGGGATTGGCTGAGTAGATGTACTGCAATTCTGGTCAAAAGGAGCATTTATAGGGACATAAAAGCTACCTGAGTTCCAGTTTACTGATATGGCACCCTAATCAGGAACAGTTCCATCTTGAGTCTAGAAATTTATTTTGGTGAGTCACACAAGATCCCAAACTAAGTAGGGCTCATGGTTGGGTGTGAGTTTGAAGTTTCTGTCTTGAAATTTTTAATAAAGTTATCTTTGAATTTATGTTTTATAAATAAAGTCCAGTGGGCCAAAGAAGCATGTGCTGAGGGCTTGCAGCCTGAAGTAAACACAGGGCATGCACTAAAAGACATCTCTTTGACATCACTTCCTCTTGCCTGGGTGTTGCCTGAGTAAGAAGAATGTATTTTCTTGTATGATTTTTTAAATCCTTTATTCTGTATTCTGGCCAGACTGAATCCATTCCTAGTCCATTTTCTTGCAATTGGAAAGCAAAATAGTGATATTGGCACTACTAGGGAAGAAAGGAAGTTTTGGAAGCAGCTTAAATTGAAGTGCAATAGGGTGTGTGTGTGTGTGTGTGTGTGTGTGTATGTGTGTGTAGTTGATGTTGCAGTTGTAATTGTCACCTGCCCAGCATCTCCCCACACATCCCAGGAGGCAGAGATCCTGGTTATTGATCCTGAACAATAGTATGACAGTTGGGTAGTGGAAGTGTTAGTTGTCTTCATTGCTGCTTTCTCTAACTTATTGAGGTAGTGGCCCTAATTGGATTATTAGGGCCTTTCTTCAGATTGTTTTGGTGGAAATGAGTATATCTGAGTATGAAGGTGCTAAGCATTTTAGGATGAAAAAGGGATGGAACGGCCTACCCTTTCTATCTCATTCATTTCATACTATTTTCCCCCAAATCACCTCCAGTCATTGCACAATGGCAATTCCTTGAATGATGATTGAATTCTAAACATTCAGCCCACGCAGGAAAGGCCTGCAGATTTAAGGATACCAAATTTCTAATTTGATTTCTATGTGTGGCTGAATGATCTTTAGCAAAGGGCAAGTGGAGCCTATCTTTTATCATTTAAAAAAATCCTTGATAATTAATGATTATAAATAATGATTATAAATGACAATTACAATGATTATAAATGATTAATGATTATAAAATGTATTCAGAGATCTTAATACCCATAGTTTTCTTTTATATCTTCCAGGAGAACACAAACTTCTCTCTCTGTCCACTTTGAAGATTTTCTTCCTTGGCTTTTATGCAACAAGAAGAGATCTTCCTTCTTTCACTACCGCTGTTATACAATAGAGAGATGAGACAGAGATGTTAGTCCACAAGATTAAAACTAGAACCAGGAGACAAAATAAAATGTATAGTGTACAGAACAAACACATTGGCCTACTGTGCCTTAGTGATAGTTGTTGTCTGTGGACAAAGAACTGGACTTCTTCTTCCCTTTTGCTGTGAGTGATCAAGGAAGAGGAGGCACTCCTTATCTGCCCTGGTTGGTGCCACACATCCCATCACATACCACTCACTGTGCTTCTTTGCCTGTGATTGTTAATGAACCAATCAATACTATAAAAGGAGGGTAACCAATGAATCAATAAAAGAATAAGATTTGAGTCATAAAAAACACGGTATTTTTTTTTCCTTTTCATGAGATCTCAGGCAAAGACACTTCTTAGTGGATCTAGTTTCTTGATACAAAAAGATACTAATAAAATTCAAAAGACACAGGAAAAATCAAACTCATTTTTATGTACTATGCCCATATTCCATTTAACAACCTTCCCTGTGGAACATTCATTATTTTATGAATCATTGGAATGTTTGAAAAAAAGGAAGTCTCTCTCTCTCTTCCTCTCTCCCAGCCTCCCTCCTCTCTCTCTCTTTCTCTCTCTCTCTATTTGTGTCTATATCTATTCACAGCCACAGCCCCTGTGACCTATGCATACTGAAAGTGCATGCAACCACTTAGAATGCCACGTACTGGAGTGTGGGATGCAATGATTTCTGTGTATTCTACTCTAATCTCTTTTTACCATTTATTTTGTGTCCTTGTTAGTAGTTTTGGACCCATGGAAATAAGACATGCCAGTAATGTTAATGTACTTCTGAAAAGAAACAGAGGGAAAGTACTGTGCCAGCTTGAGGCTTGAAGCAACTTCAAGAAGGTCAGGGAAACACAGGGTAAAAGAGAGCGGGAAGGTAGAGATTTGACATTATGAATGACATCATAGCAATCCCTGCAGCAGAGGAGGACTGACCCACAGATTTCATGAGCTGGAGCTGGAAGAAACTAAGGCCTAATGTCAGTCAAGCCTTCAAGGAGTAAGAGAACCACAGTCACTGTCACTCTAAAATTCAAGAATTCAAATCTTTAAGAATTTTGCAATAAAAAAAATCTGTCTTGTGCTCCTCTCACTCATTATGTTTCTGTATTAGTTTTCTTGGGCTACCATAACAAAATACCATAGACCGGGTGGCTTAAACAATAGAAATTTGTTTTCTTACCATCTCTGACATCAGGATCCCAGCATATTTCTAAATGAGAATCCCAGCACAGTTCCAAAGAGAGCTGTCTTCCTGACTCTCAGACAGCCTCCTTCCCACTGTGTCCTTCCATCATAGAGAGAGTGAGCTCTTTGGTATCTCTTATTAGGGCACTAATCCTATCAGGACCCCACCCTTATGACCTTATTTAACTGTAATCACTTTTTTACTCCAAATGCAGTCTCATTGGGGGTTAAAGTTTCTAGATATGAATTTTGGAGGGGGGTGGACACAATTCAGTCCACAGCAGTTCCCTTTCTAGAAATTTTTCCTGTGCTCTCCAAAAATGTGTGTATATGGAGCTAATTTGGCAGAATACAGTAAGCAGAAACAAAATCCAAACTGACCTTCCTTATCTATATGGCCAAAATGTCCAATTGAGTCTTTTTCACATTTCATTACTCTGAAAGGACTTCTCCCCCGACTTCTATCCTTTAACATCCCCCATGATTATATTGGACCCACCCAGATAATTAAGAAAAATCTCCCAATTTAAAGTCACCTGATTAGAAACCTTAATTTCATCCACAACCGTAACTCCCCCTTGAAATGTAACATAACAATAAATGGGTACCAAGGATGAAAATGCAGACATCTTTGGGGGACCATTCTTTTTTTTCTGCCTATCACAATACTCGGATAATTATATTAGAAGACATAATTTCTTGTCCCTGTAATCTAACAAGGTAAAGAATAAGTAAATCAAATAATTAAGTTTGGAACCTGGATTTGACCTAAATACTACTATACTCCAGGGAATTTTAATTTCTAGCTTCCTAAAAATGAGCCTTCTAAAATTGGATAATACTCAAATTAGATTATGGATACAAATTAAAGTGAACTTCATCAACACACAATTCCATTGTGCTCCAATTTTCTTTAGCGTTCAATCAGCTGACACTTGCAAATTTTCAACAGTCTAATAAAGAGGAACACATAAACTTTGAGATAGGGAATACACTGAATTTGAAATTAAGACTCAGTATATTTCGGGCGC
The DNA here is from genome assembly GCF_029215605.1 of Mirounga angustirostris. Lineage (NCBI taxonomy): Eukaryota > Metazoa > Chordata > Mammalia > Carnivora > Phocidae > Mirounga > Mirounga angustirostris. Next base: position 55,921,800 of record NW_026991709.1, read on the forward strand.
CTGGGTGGCTCAGTTGGTTAAGCGACTGCCTTCGGCTCAGGTCATGATCCTGGAGTCCCAGGATCGAGTCCCGCATCGGGCTCCCTGCTCGGCAGGGAGCCTGCTTCTCCCTCTGACCCTCCCCCCTCTCATGTGCTCTCTGTCTCAAATAAATAAATAAAATCTTTAAAAAAAAAAAAAAAAAAAAAAAAAAAAAAAAAAAAAAAAAAAGACTCAGTATATTTCAATTGAAAATTGAAAAATTTTAGGAAATGAGTATGAACAAAAAACCCCCCATATACTTAATAATGGATGTGGAAATATAAAATTGTTTCTATTACTGTAATTGTACAATATGAGTTTTACAAATAATGTTCATTTCAGTTACATTTTGTACAGAGAATATTAAAAAATACTATAATTTTACTTTCATGATCTCAGGAAATGCTTAAGTATAAGTTACTTGAAATAATAGTATGCTCTTTTAAAAATAATATACAAATATATATCTTCATTTTAATTAAGATATTTACTAAGTGCTTACTGTATGCAACATTTGGAAGGATACAAAATTTTATAGGATATAGACTCTTGGAATTTATATACCTGGTAAAGGAGAGGATAAAGAAGAAATTATATAAAATATTACCTTTATATCACCTTATGTTTTATTTTAATGCAATTAATATAAAATAGAATATTGTTCCCATTTTTTATTTTTAAAATTGAAACTGCTATTGTGAATCAATACAGTTCAGTTGATTGCAGTAGGGTCTGCAGGTATGGAAAAAACTCTGTTTTTGTTTCAATTATTTTAGTTGAATGAACATAGCTGATTTGTCCCTTTAGCTTCTATATACACTTGTTCACAATGATCAAAAGTCAGAGTAAAAAATTAATGCACCAAGAAAGTCACTACATGTTTGCTCTAAACACACACACACACACACACACATACACATCTACAAGTTGTTATTTTGATGGATCATGTCTTAAAAGAACCTAGAGAATAAAGCCATGTTGGGCAAATATTTCATATTTTCTCCCAGCATACAAATACTAAATAAATACTTGCTAAATGAATCAGCAAATAGTTCTTCTCAATGAATTTATTCAATATATGAAAGTCTTCAAGGTTGCAAAGAAGAGACAGTCTCAGATAACATCCAATATTGGAATTTATTGAAAAGGTAAATGGGAGTTTAGGATTCGAAAATAATTTCAACTTTTTCACTATATGACCACTGTGGGTCCTAGTGCTTCTACCCCCGAATATAGCAAAGTTTCTATGGAGTACTTGGCCATTATTCAGAACCATGTTATGTCCTGACTTTTCTTACCGACGGTTTTTCTTTTTCTTCTTGAATAGTTACCCTGAAATATGTTAAGACACAACACTAGTTCAGGGACTCCCATAGCCTCATCACAGAGCTGCGATAGTCATCAACTGTTGCCACTCTTTTCCCATTTCTGTTTTCACGCTATTGGCCCTTACTGCACTGGACGATTTTGAAGCAAATCCCAGCTATCATATCATTTCATCCAAATGTATTTATAGGTATGTCACATTTCTAAGTTGACGAAGAAATGTGACTCATTGAGAGTGCCTGGCTAAATAAATGTTTTTATTGTTTTCTATTGGGTAGCCTTTTATTGTTGATTTATAGGAGTGTATTATATATTCTCCATATGAGTCCTTTGCTTTTATGTGTTTGTGTGTATATTTAAACAATACCCTTTCCCATTTCTGAATTTGTCAGATTTTGAGTTTATCGTGTATTTTGATAAATAGAATTTCTCATTTTTGTTATAGTCCATCTCATCAATATTTGTCTTTTACATAGTCAACAATTTTTCTGTGCAGTGGAAGAAAGTGTGGCCTCTACCACGGTTGTGGATATGTTACTGTATATTGTTATGGTCTGAATGTTTTTGCCCTCCCAAATTCATGTGTTGAAATCCTGATGCCCAATATGATGGTATTAGAAGCTGGGCCATTTGGAGGTGTGTAGGTCATGAGAGTGGAGCACTCACAAATGGGATTAATGCTCTTAGAAAGAGACCCCACAGAGCTCCTTGGCCCCTTCCACCATGTGAGAACACAGTGAGAAGTGCAGCCTGGAAGAGGGCCATTACCGAAATCTAACCAAGCTGGCACCCTGATCTTGACCTTCCAAACTCCAGAACAACAGAAGTAAATTTCTGTTGTTTTTAAGTCACCCAATCTGTGATATTTTGTTATAGCGGCCTCAATGGATGAAGACATATGTTATCTTCTAGAAACTTTATTTTTTAACTTTCACATTTGTCTCCAATCTAACTAGAATTTATATTTGTGTAAAATGAGAGGTGGGGGGGATAAGGTTCACTTTTTGTATATGGACATTGAAGTGTCCATCTATTAAAAAGAATATCCTTCTTCACAAGGCAGAGGCACCTTTGTCATTTATTAGGAGACTGTTTGTATATAGAGCTGTACCAATACTAGAGTATTTTAATTACTGCAGCTTTATATCTAATAGTATCAGTCTTCTAGAAATTTTCTTTTAGTTTGCGTTGACTTGGTCCTTTGCATTTACACATGTATTTTAGAATATACTTTTACTGATCTTTTTATTAAAATTGCACTGGAACTATGTGAGTTTAAAAAACCAGATTTTCTTTAGTCTTCTCATCCAAGAATGTAGCATATCACTCCATTTATTTAATTTATTTCAGTAATGTCTTGTGGTATTCTAGTAGAGATTTCGTCTGAAGAAATAGAACATAATTCATTAGTTTACTCCTACTATTTTTGATTTTTTGTTTTATTTGTAAAAGGTGTGATTTTTAAAAAATTTTCATTTTCTATTTACTGCTCGTAGATAGAAATTGATACAATTGATACTTGGGCTTTAACTTTAGACCTTGTGACCTTGTTTTATTTATTTATTTATTTATTTTTAAGTTTTTATTTAAATTCCCGTTAGTTGACATATAGTTAATACTAGTTTCAGAAGGAGAATTTTGTGATTCATCATTTACATACAACACCCAATGCTCATCACAAGTGCTTAATACCCATCACCCATCCAGCCCATCCCCCCCTCCTCCCCTCCAGCAAACCTCAGCTTGTTCTCTATAGTTAAGAGCCTGTTTTGGGGCGCCTGGGTGGCTTAGTCAGTTAGGCGTCTGCCTTCAGCTTAGGTCATGTTACCAGGATCCTGGGATCGAGTCCTGCATCGGACTCCCTGCTCAGCAGGAGTCTGTTTCTTCTTCTCCCTCTGCCTATCGTTCTGCCTGCTTGTGCTCTCTCTGTCAAATAAATAAATAAAATCTTAAAAGAAAAAAGAGCCTGTTTTATGGTTTGCCTGTACTCAATCTGTTTATTAATACTGATATTTGTCTGTAAACTTTTTAAATTTTCTAATTTACAAATAATGATAGTTTTATTTTTTCATTCCAAAGCCATATATTTTTTATTTATTTTCCTTTCCCTAGAAGGTCCAGTACACGGTTGAATAAAAGTGATGACACTAGCATCTTAGTCTTGTTCTCAGTCTCGGTAAGAAAGCTCTAAATATCACTACTAACTTTGGTGGTGGATTGGAGGGTCTTTATAGATGTTCCTTATCAGATTAAAAAATAATTCAATTCCTAGTTTTATCATGAATGGATTATTGACATGATCAATGATAACTTTTCTTCTTTCTATAATGTGGTGGGTTGTATTGGTTTTCTAATGTTAAACCTTAGCATTCGTGAAATAAGCTCAACTTCGTCAGGCTATAGTCATTACATATGTGAAAGAATGTGATTTCCTAATGTTTTGTTTAGAATCTTTGCATATAGGTCTTGTACCTGTGTTTATTGTACAGATTGTCCAGTAATGCTTTGTTTTTTCTTACGTTGTGATGACATTTTCAACTTTTGATACCAGGTTTATACTGGCCTCCCATAATGAATTAGAAGTATTTTCTCTCTGGTTTGGGTCATTTTGTGTAATTTTTTTTCTTTAGTAAGTCTTTGGAAGAACATTAAGGAAATTGTCTAAATCTAAAGTTTTCTTTGTGGAAAGGTCTATAGCTAAGGATCAAACTACTAGATATGAGATTATTTAGAGTTTTTATTTCTATTGGAATCAGTTTTGCTAGACTTTTCCACTTCATCTCTATTTTCAAGTTTACTGGCACAAAACTTCTTCATATATCTCCTTATTATTTTAATAAGTTTAGGATCTCTAACTTGATGTTTCATTATTCATTACTGATATTAGGAATTTATTCCTTCTTTTTTACTTTTCCTTAATAAATCTTAATAGCAGTGTATCATTTTTATTACTGTTGTCAAATGACCCAAATTTGGCCATGTTGATTTTTTTTCATGTATGTGTTTTCTATTTAATTCATACATATTCTTCTTTTTATTATCTGTATTTTACTCTCTTTGGGTTTAATTTTCTGTTCCTCTGTTAATTCCTTGAGAAGAAATTTTTGATCATTATGTTTCACATTTTTTCCTTTTCTAATCTATGCATTTGATACTATAGATTTCCTCTCAAGCATATCTTTTGCTGTATCCCACAGGTTTTCACATCTTTTATTTTCATTATCACTTAATTCAAATTAATTTCTGATTTCCTTTGTGATATCTTAGTTTAGTCATAATATATTTTAAAATAGAATTGCTCAACTACTAATAGTTGGGTTTGTTAGGTTTTTCTGTATTTAAACTGATTTATGGCATAATTCCTGTCTGGTCAAAAAAAATGCTTTGAGATGATTTTAAAGCTTTGAAAAATTTTAGACCTTACTTTCAGACTCAACATACTATCATTTTGGTAAGTACTGCATGTACATTTGAAGAAAATGTTTATTCCATCATGGTTAGATTTAGTGTTCTTTATATGACAATTAGGTTAATTTCATTAATCTTGTTTAGGTCTTCCGTATCTTTTCTAATGTTTTTATTTGTATATACCATCAGCTATGAAGAGGTTTGTTTTAAAGTCTCTCATATGTGACATGGGTTTTCTATGTTTTCTTTCCATTTTTGCTTCCTGTACTTTGAAGCTCTGATATAGGAACATGGATTGTAGATTGTGATATCTTCCTTGTGGGTTGACCTTTTTATTATCATGAGATGTATCTTTATTTTTTGTAAGTCTCTGGATTTAAAGTCTACTTTGTCTGCTATTAATATAGCTTCACCAGTTTTATTTCGCTTAGTGTTTGTATGATACACCTTTTCTGTACTTCTAATTTCAACCTCTCTTATATTTAAGATGTGTTCTTATATTTATTTTTAAGGCATGTTCTTATATTTAAAGGGTGTCTCTTATAAGCAGCATATTGTTGGATTTTTTAAATGAAATTATAGATATGTTTAGGCTTATATTTACCATATTGTGATGTGTTTTCTGTGTGTCCCATCTTTTTTATATTCCTTTTTATTCTTCATTTTGCCTGCTTTCAAAATAAACTTTTTATTACATGACTTTCCCCTAGGGAAAAGTTAAAGTGAAACTTAACTTAAACACTCTTTACTGTGCTCTTCAGTGTAAAAAATATAAAATGCATATTTGAATTAGTATAATTATAATTACAAAATGTAATATAAATTACATATATTTAAATGACTATAAAAATAAAGTATAATATAAAATTATACTTTTTCTATTTTCACTGAAATGTTCAAATGTTAAGTTTCTATATGTTGCTTCACCCTTTTTTTGAATACATTGTTTACTTCCTTATAGAATTTCTTGCAGTTAAGAATTTTATTGATTGCACCCTGTATTGTCATTTACTATGTTCTGCTATCCCCTGTGCTTCTTTTCAATTAGAAATTGGATCTAGAGGCTTGATCTGCTCCAGGCTTGATTTTTGTTTTACCTAGTACACTTCATAGATGGTGTTGTGTATTTATTTCCATTAGATGGTACTTAATGTGTAATTGTCTCTCTTTTAGTGATATAAGCGGTCATTGGAGTAATTTCAGCTAAGGTAATATGTAGAAAACAAAATCAATGGGAAACTTATTTCAAATAATATGAGAATTTCAAAATGTAACAAGTTATAAAATCCAACATGTAAAAATTAATAGCCTTGGGGCACCTGGGTGGCTCAGTCAGTTGAGCATCTGCCTTTGGCTCAGGTCATGATCTTAGAGTCCTGGGATTGAGCCCTGCGTCAGGCTCCTTGCTCCTCTAGGAGCCTGCTTCTCCCTCTGCCTCTGCCTCTCCCTGCCACTCCCCTTGCTTGTGCTCTCTCTCTCTCAGTATCTCTCTCTGTGTCAAATAAATAAATAAAATCTTAAAAATAATCAATAGCCTTTGCATATACAAATATCAATAAGATGATATAATGGAAAAAAGATTCCACTGCTATAGCAATAAATAAATGGATAGAAAAATAAGTACATATAAAATACCTAAATGAGACTTAATGAAACATAAAAGTTTTGATGTGAATAAACGGAATGACATGCTATTTTCTTAAGGAATTACAACATCATAAAGATATCAGTATCTTTCAGTAAAATTAAAAGGCAACCTACAGAATGGGAGAAGATATTTGCAAATGACATATCTGATAAAGGGTTAGTATCCGAAATATATAAAGAAGTTATCAAACTCAACATCCAAAAAAGAAATAATCCAGTTAAGAAATGGGCAGAAGACATGAATAGACATTTTTCCAAAGAAGACATCCGGATGGCTAACAGACACATGAAAAGGTGCTCAATATCACTCATCATCAGGGAAATACAAATCAAAACTACAATGAGGTATCACCTCAGACCTGCCAGAATGGCTAAAATTAACAACACAGAAAACAACAGGTGTTGGTGAGGATATGGAGAAAGGGGAACCCTCTTGCACTGTTGGTGGGAATGCAAACTGGTGCAGCCACTCTGGAGAACAGTATGGAGGTTCCTCAAAAAGTTAAAAATAGAACTAACTACCTTATGATCCAGCAATTGCACTCCTAGGTATTTACCTAAAGAATGCAAAAATTACTAATTCGAAGGGATACATGCACCTTGATGTTTATAGCAACGTTATCAACAATATCCAAATTATGGAAAGAGCCCAAATGTCCATCAACTGGTGAATGGATAAGGAAGAGGAACAATGGAATTTTACTCAGCCATTAAAAAGACTGAAATCTTGCCATTTGCAAAAACATGGATGAAGGTAGAGAGTATTATGCTAAACGAAATAAGTCAGTCAGAGAAAGACAAATACCATACAATCAAACTCATATGTGGAATTTAGGAAACAAAACAAATGATCATAAGGGAAAAAAAGAGAGGGGCAAACCAAGAAACAGGCTCTTAATTATAGAGAACAAACTAATGGTTACTAGAGGGCAGGTGGGTGGGTGGATGGGTGAAATAGGTGATAGGGATTAAGGAGTGCACTTGTTGTGAGGTATGGAAGTGTTGAATCAGTACACTGTACACCTGAAACTAATATTACACTACATGTTAACTAACTAGAACTTAAATAAAAACTTAAAAATAAATAAGATAAAATAAATTTAAAAAGATCTCAGTATCCTTTTGATAAACTATAAAACTAATTTTAACCATCAGTTTCCCCCTTCCCTTTTGCTTCCCTGAACTTAGTATATTGCTTGTAAAGTTTGTTGAAAAAACAAAAATAGCATTAATAGCCAAAAAAATAAAAAATAAAGTGGTATATGGGGGGGGATGAGGTATGGGTTGTCTCTGCAGATATTAGAACACATTGTAAAACCTTGTAATTAAAATAGTGTTGTATTAGCTCATGAACAGATAAATTAATAGAGAAGAAAAAAATCCCACTTCAATATGGACCTTTAGTATTTGATAAAGATGGCATCTCAAATTATGGGGAAAAGATGGTGGTTTTAATAAGTGGTGTTGTGCCAGTGGGATAGCATTATTGGAGAACAACAAAATTGAAACCTAATCTTAAATCACCTGCATTTGTGTGTGATTAGTGATTAGCTCTGATAGCTGTCATCCACCATGTTCCAGATGGATTGTCACATCCAGTTCTCCTTGATGTGGCCAGCCTATCTTTGTCCAATCTTACTGAGTTTATTTAGCTCTGGTGCTGATCCCTACCTCAATCAGTTGGGACAGATAATATATATTTACATCCAATTATCAACTTACATGCCACTGTAAAATATGTACAAAAAAGATTTTTAAATTCACTTTTTTAAAAAGTATCTTTTTATTGTAGCCACAAGGGCTTTAAGATCTTCTCTTAGAACCAAAGTACAATTTAATGAAATTATATATTTATTATTAATGTATATTATATGTAATGCACATATTCAAAGGGAATGGTATACCTGATTAGGTAAAAAATAAGTGCTCCTTGTTTCAGACTTTCCGTTTCAAAGCTCATTGATCCCTCAAGTCTTTTACAACTGACTTTCCTTTGCATAGTTCATTTGGCTTGGAATCTGATGAAAGAATTCTGATTTCTTGATAAGGTCTTGGAATAGGCCTCTGTTGCTATGGGAAGGTATCCAAAATTTATGGATCAGTAATCTAATCCAGACTGGCAACTCCCATGGAATGAACTGAATTTCCCTTTTGTTGTATTCACTCTCTGTCATGGAACACCTGGTCATAAGTTCTATTCACCACCTCAGCCTACTCTTCAAAATCACCTTTACAGACCATGCTCCTCCCTTTCATGTAGCAACGAATTTTCCATGTCTGTACTGATAAGGTGAATGACATGAACCATTATGTAAATGCCATGTTGGACAGATTTTGTAGTGCAGGGTCTTCCTCCTGTACCACAGATTCCAGGCTTTCTAAGTAGACAAGAGTCAATATGGAACACTATTTTATGCCACAGAAAATGGTGTGTCCCATCTCTTATATGATAATGTATATATGAAATAGTCTTTGCTGGGAACAAGCAATGTCATAAAGTGCAAAAGAGGTATAACTTAAGAAAGAAGAGCAAAAATGTCCTTTCAATCATTTTAGCAAATGTACTAAGAAATAGGTAGGGGATATGATAATACCAGATAAAAACTTTGAACTTATGAGGTTCTAGGAAGATTTTCAAAGAAATAAAAAAAAGTCACAGTGATAATTAGATTTTAGTCTCAATTCTTTCAGTTTTGTGACTTTGAAGCAATAACTTTAATTTAATTTCCCTGTTTATATCACTGAAAGATTGGCGCAGGTAACTGTTAAGAGCCTTTCAAAATCTGACTTTGGTTAATCTAAACCTTGATATTAGACATATACATAAGACTGGATTTCCAAGTGACTTAACCTAATGCACTTTGATTTGAGTTATATAGGAAAGACTCTCTTCTAAAAAAAAAAAAAAAAAATCTGCCTACCCTACACTTAATCTGAAAATATATTTGGTCTCTTTTTGATCATGAAAGCTATTAGGAGAAATGATTTTTAAAGGCTTGTCAACCTATGAATCCAGACTTCTAAGAATAAATGTTGTTCTCTAATTATGCAAGAAAGGGACATAAATGGAGAAGAGGTGCTTTAAAAAGAAGAGAAGGAAACCTTTTCCTATTTTGAAATCAATCTTCAATCAGTTTTTTTTTAATAGATAGCAGTCAACCTCCAGGCAAATTTTCAATATGCTTTTCTCTTTGATTTTCATGGGTATTGCTAAGCAAGAAGTCCAGGGGAGAAAAATCCACTTGATCAAAAAATTGTCTATGAGGGAAGAGATGGCAGCAATGTTACCCTTTTTAGGTTTCTGCTCTTCAGAGATAATTGTGTTATATAAAATTCATAAGAAATTCAGATTAAAACCAGATATATGTGTTGTAGTGAAGGGATATATGTATGTTAAGATATGCAAATATATCTTACAGAAATATAATATAAATGGAAGAAAAATGAACAATGTATTGTGATGTAATATTTGTATATCCATCTATCCTGGCATGCCTGCATATATATCAACAAAGTTCTGAACAAAGCTGTAGAATATTGAACATGTGGACATGCATGCAGTGTAATAAAATCCAAAGGAGGCATAACTTCAAGAAAATGGTAGATATGTTCCTCCCACAATTCTAAAAAACTTACTGATAAAGAGGCAGAGGTTATGATTATACAACATAAAAACTTCAAACTTTCGGGGTCCAAGGAAGATTCTCAGGGTAGGAGAGAACATTTGCAGTAACTCATTCTAGAAAGAGTGGGTTGCATTTGACCTCATGAAATCAGTACTGGTCTCATAACAGATGCGAGCTGAAAGTGGGGAAATGAATAAATAAATAAAGACACCAGCCAACTCCAATGGCAGGGGGATCATTTTTGCAGGCAGAAAGTAATTATCCAGATGGAAGTTAGCCAGGACACCAGAGAGAGTGAATATTCCTACCCTGTCTCAGAATTCTGTGGGATTTTTAATGAACACAAATGGTCATGACCTTGAGTTTTATGCTCCATCCTCAAGAACTTCTTAACAGCAGTGCTGGGATGTTCCCTCCTTCAGCCCCTGCTGTGGGGCACTGATTCAGAATCAAGGATTAAGAAGTCTGTGAATGCCATGAGGATAATGAGGACCCCTGCAAAAATTATTCGGTTCAATTAAATGACTAATTTTACAGGATAGTAACAGTGCTGTTTGGCTGCTAGTAGCAAACTGCAAAACTGCTCAATGAATTTCTATAGAGGAATTTAGTATTTTAATGACAAAGTGAGGACCATCTATAAGTGCTTAATACTGCTTCTGCTGCCACTTGGAACATTCTCCCATTCTCTCCAACAACAGTTTTACCTTTGTTCATTAGTCAAGCCCTCCCTCTTCTGGTCTCATTTTGCACACATGTATTTGATTTGTGATGAATGGATGACAGATTAGCCAGATTGCAAATCATAATTGAGCAGAGGTCCATGTAATGTAAATCACACGGACCAGCATCCACTTCTTTTTGCCAAGGCAGCAGCCTTCGAAGTTGCCAGATAAAATGACAGCCCTCAGGTTGAATACTGAGCATCACTGATGACATGATAGACTTTTCCAGAGCTTCTTAACATGAACCAAATTTTGACTCTGTAGCTTCAGCCCACAAATTAACAAAAACAGAAAGCCTCTAGGACACTACTGTAATGACACTATAAGACAGAAACGGGAAAGTAACTCAGGTTTTGATCACTACTATGTGCCAGGACTTGTACGAGGAGTTTTGTATATATATATTGGAATGGGTATTTTTAAAGTCATTTAACAGATAAGGTGGAGGGGTTATTTCTATGCAGGAATCCAAGCAACCAACACCTCCCCAAGCTCCTTTGTAATTAAAAATATAAAACATATCTCCAGGCACATATGCACATGCACACCCATATACTTAAGCACAAACTCAGGCTAGAAATTCATGCTGTTCAAATAGATCTGGGAAAAGAAATATTGTGGTACGATTATTCCATCTCATTGTATTGTATCTGTTGTAGAACTATGATACACTGTAGCATAGTTGCCTAAACCCAGAGGAGAATGTTGTATTGTGCCAGGCATTTGCCTATTTCCTCTTGATGTGTGCCCTCACACTTTGTGTGTTGTACTCTATTAAAAGGGGGCAGCTCTTTCAAATATTTCCCATGTTTGGGAAATTCAGAATTCAGCTAATAGGAGTAACTGACATGACACTGAAGGACAGGAGAAAGAAAAAGCCAGGGTATGTCTCCTTTCTCTCTGCCCCTCAGACAGTGGAGGCTTTGTTCTCTCCCCTGGCTTCAGATTCTGTCAAAGTTGTCCCTTTTTCCTGGTCCCAACTCTAGATAGGGAACCCAGTTTTGGTTAATGATCTGATAACACTATCTCCTTTCTTTGGTCTTTCAGGCTGATGGTAGTAACATTGGCTTGCCTTACTGCTTTCTTGATGGTATTATCTGCAGCATAAAAGTTTTGATGAAGTCTAATTTACTTTTTCTTTTGTCACTTGTGCTTTTAACTAGGAAACTGTTGACTAATCCAAGGTAAAAAATGATATACCACTCCTATTTTTTCTAAGATTTTTATAGTTTTAGCTCTTACCTTTAGATCTATGGATTCTTTTGAGTAAACTTTATCTTTACACATGGATATCCAGTTGTCCCAGGACTGTTTGTTGAAAAGATTATTCTTATCCCATTTAACTGACTTGATACACTTGGTTACTGTAGCTTTGTAGTTAAGTGTTGAAAAGAGACATATGGCTCCTCCAAATTTATAGTTCTTTTATAAGATTGTTTTGCCTGTTCTGGGGCTTTTAAATTTCCATGTAAATTTTGGATCAGTATGTCAATTTCTGCCAAAAGGCCAGGTATAATTTTGAGAGGGAACTACACTGAATATTGCAGATCAGTTTGGGGAGTACTGCCATCTTAAGACTCCATAGTAATGGGATGTCTTTCCATTTTTTTGGCTTTTCATTAGTTTACTTCAAAGATATTTGCTTTCATTAATAGCTTTTTATTTTTTTTAATTTTTAAATTAAAAAAACCTTAATTCCAGTATAATCAACATATAGTGTTATATTAGTTTCTGGTGTACGATATAATGCTTCAACAATTCTGTACACTACTCAGTGCTCATCAGGATAAGTGTATTTTTAATCCCCTTCACCTATTTCACCCATCCCTCCACCAACCTCCCCTCCAGTAACCATCAGTTTGTTCATTGATAACTTTAATATTAAGTCTTGCATATCTTTTGTGATATTTATTCCTAAGTATTTTATTCTTTTTGATGCTGTTATCATTTACATTGTTATTTTTTTAAAGATTTTATTTATGTATTTGACAGATGGAGAGGGAGAGAGAGCACATAGGGGGAGTGGCAGGCAGAGGGAGAGGGAGAAGCAGGCTCCCCAGTGAGCAGAGAGCCCAGTGTGGGTCTCTATCCCAGGACCCTGGGATCATGACCCGAGCCAAAGGCAGACACTTAACTGACTGAGCCACCCAGGTGCCCCGCATTTACATTATTTTTAATTTTTAAGTTGTTTACTGTTAGTTTATAGAAACATAATTGATTTTTATATTGATCTCCTATCATGCAACTCTAATGGACTCTTTCACTACTTATAATAGTTTTTATTTGTGGATTCCTTAAGATTTCTATGTACAAGGTCCTATCATCTGTAGGTGATAATGCTTTATGCCTTCCTTTCCAATCTGGATGCCTTTTATTTCTTTTACTTGCCTAATTGTCCTGGCTAGAACCCATAAATACACTGTTGAATAAAGGTGATGAGAACAAACATCACTGTCTTGGTACTGCTTTTAAGTTGTAAACATTCAGTATTTCATGATTAAGTATGATGTTAGCTGTGGGTATTTTGTAGATGCACTTTATCAGGTTGAAATAGTTCTTTCCTGTTTCTAGATTGTTGAGTTGTTTTTTGTTTTTTTGTTCTTTTCAATCATGAAAGGATGTTGGATTTTTTCAATGGCTTTTTCTGTGCCTGTTAAGATAATCATGTGCTTTTTGTCCTTTAGTTTATTCCTATGATATATTACATTGAATGAATTTTGGATGTTAAAACAATGTTACATTCCTGGGTTAAATTCATGGCCAGGGTATATAACCCTTTTCATATTTTGTGGATTCAGTTTGCTAGTATTTTGTTAAGAATTTTTACATCTGTATTTATAAGGGATATTAGTGAATAGTTTTCATTTCTTGTTTTGTCTTTGTCTGGTTTTGTTATCAGGATATTATTGGACTCTTAGGATGAATTGAGAAGTGTTTTGTTTTTTTTTTCTCTTCTATATTTTATAAGATTTTGTGAAGGATGAGTATTAACTCTTTAAATGTTGATATAATCTACCTGTGAAACCATCTTACCTGGAATATTTTGTGGAAAATTTTTGAATTACTAATTCAATTTCTTTATTTGTTTTTGGATATTCAATTGTCTATTGCTTCATGAATCAGTGCCATTAATTTGTCTTTCTAGGATTTGTTCATTTCATCTAGGTTTTCTAATTCTTTGGCATACAGTTATTCATAGTATTCCCTCACAATCATTTTTTAAAATTTCCATTAGGTGAATAGTAATACATCCATTTCCTCTACCCTTTTTGTTGTATCAGTCTGTTTCAATGCTTTATTAACAGTTGAAAATAAACCCCAAAAATGGAAGTGATGACATCTTAGAAGACCAAGAGTCTAGGGAGATAGGTTTGCATTTTGTCTCTCTTTTTTTCCCCTTTAATTAAATACATCTTAGCAAAAGTAGATTTCAAAGATTTAGATTTTATAAATTTAAATTAGATTTTATAGATTTTTGTAGATTTAGTAGGAAAACATTAGCATGAAAATATCCCACTGGCTCACCTATATATAGAAGCTCATGAATAAAATATTTCTCATAAATTAGCTAAAATTATTATGAATAGACACAGCCTAACAGGAAATGTATCTGATACTACTTTGCATCTGAAAATACTGCAAATAAGAGAAAAGAACAGATATTCACAATTGACATAGTTAGCCCAAGTATGCTCTTCTTAATTTTTCATTAATTTTAAGATAAAAACAGAAAAGTTTTGATTTGGGGGCACCTGGATGGCTCAGTGGGTTAAGTGTCTGCCAGGTCATGATCCCAGGGACCTGGGATTGAGTCCCACATCAGTCTCCCTGCTTAGCAGGGAGCCTGCTTCTCCCTCTGCCTGCCGCTCCCCCTGCTTGTACTCTCTCTCTCTCTCTGTCAAATAAATAAATAAAATCTTAAAAAAAAAAAGAGAAAAGTTTTGATTTGGGACTATAATAATCCTCATGTAAAGCATATTAAAATAACTATATTATTCCAACATATTCTGAATTATGGGTTCTTTTCCTAAAACCATTTTTTAGATGTTTTCTTCACACCTGATTTTTTTGCATGATAAAATGAAAGGTTAAGTATAGTTACATCTTATCGAAAGTTGCCACCTAAATCCTTGATTCATGAGCTTCTACATATGGGCGAGCCAGTGGGATATTTTCATGTTCTCTTGAATGTTGCCAAAAATGCCATTGGGTTGATATCTAAATTAAGTCTCCTCACAATGGGCTATTCTCTAAAGGGGAAAAGGAGTCCAGTTTGTCATGAAGGAATCTTCCAGTCTTGACCCCATGTGGTTACTAATAGTTATTAACTCCCAGTAGTTGTTAAGCACAGAAGATAATTTATTTAACGAAAACAAATATCTTATGAAATACATGTTAGAGCAACATTTGCAAGTGGCTACTGCCTTCCCCCTTCTTATTAGGGCAATTTATATTTAAATAAGATCCAGGCTGATGGAAAACTTAACTAAAATCCATTGGTTGTTTGTATTCTTCCTTCCACTTTGCCACATCCCTCCCATGCTTAACCACCATTATTGAGTACATACTCTGCCAGATGCCACGGGAATACAGAAATTAAGTTAAGACTTAATTTTGTTCTCTAGGAGTTAACATTACGCAACTAAGTATAATATAATGCCACATGGAATGAGCACCAAGTCAAGACAGGCATATTGTGCTGTGGGAGAACAGGAAGAAAAGAGGCCAGTCTGAATGAGAGGGACTGAAAATGCTGTGCAGATGTGAAGCCCTTTGACTTGAGCCTTGAATGATGACTTGGCATTTCCTGGCTTCAAAACAGTCCCAGGTGAATGAAATCTTATGAAATTTATATTGATACATAATATACTCAGGAAAAGGCCATAAGTGTGATATGAATGAGCTATGGAATAGGCAGAAATAAGTAACAGGCTATGAGTTTAAAGAAATAAGAAAGAGCTTATTTGTGGAGTATTTCTCATACTGTGTTAAGATGTTTTGACAACATACTATACAAAAATATGAACCATTAGAGAGTTTTAAGATAGAAATAAATTATATTTAAGCCTTCAAAGTTCTTCCAAAGGGATAATAAAAGAAAAAAAATTAAAGGTATATATTTACCTCTTGGGAGAGGTAAATTTCCCTTTACTCCATCTTTAGGTATTCATAAGAGGAATAGATATTTCCCTATTTTTAGGAAAGAGAAAAATGTCTGAGTCTTCATAGGAGTAAATTCTCCCCCTTTATTGTCCTGTTTAAAATTCTCTATTATTGTTCTCTACCTTTGGATTGAGTCTTTGTCCCATGAAGATGGTATAATAAGACAGGCTGACGTGACGTAGTAGGGGAAGATTAGACCTCCTGTTCTGGGGCTTAGGGGGTAAAAAACAGCCTCTCCTTCCTTGTCCTCTTTGTTTTTGGACTCATTAGAAGAGTTAGCATTTCACTGTGGGTTCAGAAAGGAGTTTCTCAAACTCACCACTGTTGATACTTTGGCCAGATAATTCTTCACTGTGGGAGGCTGTCCTATGCATTATAAGAAGTTTAGCAGCATCCATGACTTCTAGCCACTAGGTGCTAAAGCATGCCCCAGTTGTGATAAATAAAAATGTCTCCAGACATTGCCAGATATCTCCTGGGGGAGTAAAATTGTTCCCAGCTGAGAACCACTGTTTTAGAGACAAAGGGGGACAAGGAGGCTTTCAGTCTATTGGGTATCAGGATAATACTGGCCTCATAGAATGAATTTGGAAGTTTCCTTCCATTTCTATTTTTTGGAATAGTTTGAGAAGAATAGATATTAAATTTCTTTAAATGTTTGGTAGAATTCACCTGTGAAGCCATCTGGCACTGGACTTTTGTTTGTTGGGAGTTTTTTGATTACTGATTCAACTGACATGATTTTTATAAACAGAAAATCATGAACAGTCAACCAAAAAACTGTTAGATCTAAATAATGAGTTCAGTAAAGATACGAAATTAACAGAAAAACCAGGAGTGTTTTAACACATTAACAATGAATTTTCTGAAAAAGAAATTGATCCATTTATAATAGCATCAAAAACAATAAAATACTTAATAATAAATTTAACTAAGGAGGTGAGAGGCCTGTACTCTGAAAACAATAAGACATTGATGAAAGAAAGTGAAGAAGACACAAATAAATGGAAAGGTGTCCTATGTTCATGGATTGGAAGAATTAATATTGTTAAAATGTCAATGTTACCAAAAGCCATCTAATAGATTCAATATAATTCCTATCAACATTTCAATGGTGTTTTTAATAGAAGTAGAAAAAGCACTCCTAAAATTTATATAGAACCACAAAGAGTTCTGAATAGCCAAAGAAGTCTCAAGAAAGAACAAAGCAGAAGGTATCACACTTCCTGATTTAAGCTATACTATAAAGCTATAGTCATCAAAACAGTATGGTACAAGCATAAAAATAGATAGACTAATGGAACAGAATTGAGAGCTCAGAAATAAACCCAAGCATATGTGGTCAACTAATATTTGACAAGGGAAACAAGAATACTCAATGAAGAAAAGACAGCATTTCAATAAATGGCATTGGGATAATTGAATATTCACATGTAAAAAAAATGAAATTGGACCGCTGTCTTACACCACAGACAAAAACTAACTCAAAATGGAGTAAAGACTTAATTGCAAGACCTGAAACCATGAAACTCCTAGAAGAAAAACAGGAATAAAACTTTTTTGGAATGGGTCTTGGTGTAGTTTTTTTTGTTTTTGTTTTTGTTTTTTTTTTTAGATATGATACCTATAGCACAAACAACAAAATAAAAAAGAAACAAGTAGGACTCCATTAAACTAAGAAAGCTTATGGAATGGGAAAAATATTTACAAACCATATATCCTATAAGGTATATATATCTAAAATATATAAAAAATTCATGCAACTCAAATGCAAAAACCAAATAACCTAATTAAAAAATGGGCAAAATACCAATAATATTTTTCACAGAACTAGAACAAATAATCCAAAAATTTGTTTGGAATCACAAAAAGACCCTGAATAGCGAAAGCAATCTTGTAAAAGAACAAAACTGGAGGTATCACAATCCCAGATATCAAGATATACTACAAAGCTGTAGTAATCAAAGCAGTATGGTACTGGCACAAAAAAGACACATACACAGATCAGTGGAATGGAATAGAGAGCCCAGAAATAAACTTGTATTTTTATGGCCAATTAATCTCTGACAAAGGAATCAAGAATATACAATGGGAAAAGGGCAGTCTGTTCAACAAATGGTGTTGGGAAAAATGCAAAAGACAGCTGCATGCAAAAGAATGAAACAGGACCACTTTCCTACACAATACACAAAAATAAACTCAAAATGAATTAAAGACCTAAATGTGAGACTGGAAACCATAAAATTCCTAGAGGAAAACAGGCAGTAATCTCTTTGACTTCAACTGTTAGAAATATTTTTCTAGATAAGTCTCCTTGGGCAAGGGAAGCAAAAGCAAAATTAAACTACTGGGACTACACCAAAATAAAAATCTTTTGCACAACAAAGGAAATCATCAACAAAACAAAAAGACAACCTACTGAATGGGAGGAGATATTTACAAATGATATATTCAATAAGGGGTCAATATCCAAAAAATATAAAAAACTGATACAACTCAACACCCAAAAACCAAATAATCCAATTTAAAAATGGGCAGAGGACATGAATACACATTTTTCCAATGAAGACATACAGATGGCCAAGAGACACATGAAAAGATACTCAATGTCACTAATCATCAGGGAAATGCAAATCAAAACCGCAATGAGATATCACCTCACACCTGTCAGAATGCCTAGAATCAGACACAAGATATAACAAGTGTTGGCAAGGATGTGGAGAAAAAAGAACTTCATGTATTTTTGGTGGGAATGCAAATGGTGCAACCACTGTGGAAAACAATATGGAAGTTCCTCAAAAAATTAAAAATAGAACTACCATATGATCCAGTAATTTCACTACTGGGCACTTACCCAAAGAAAACAAAAGCACTAATTCCAAAAGATATATGCACCCCTATGTTTACTGAGGCTTTATTTATAATAGCTAAGGTATGGAAGCAGCCCAAGGGTCCACTGAAAGGTGAATGGATAAAGAAGATGTGATATGTAGTCCATTATATATATACTCTTTATATATATATACACACACACACACACTCAGCCATAAAAAGGAATGAAACTTTGCCATTTGCAACAACATGAAAGAAATCTAGAGAATATAATGCTAAGTGAAATAAGTCAATCAGAAAAAGACAAATACCATATAATTTCACTCATGTGGAAATTAAGAAAAAAAACAAATGGACAAATAAGAATAGAGAAACAAACAAACCACAAAGAACCCCAGACTTTTAAATATAGAAAACAAACTCAAAGGCTCCTGGGTGGTTCTGTCAGTTAAGTGGTGGACTCTTGATTTCAGCTCAGGTCATCAATCTCAGTATCATGGGAATGAAGACCTGCAACAGGCTCCGCACTCAGTGTGGAGTCTGCTTGAGATTCTCTCTGTCCTCTCCCTCTGTCCATCTCCCTGCTCATGTGCTCACTCTCTCTCTCTCTCTCTGAAATAAATAAAATCTTAAAAAAAAAAAAAAAAAAAGGAAAGGAAAACAAATTCATAGTTACATAGGGGAGGGATATGGATGGGGAGATGGGTGAAATAGGTGGAGGAGATTAAGAGTATACTTATCGTGATGAGCACTGAGTAATATATAGAATTGTTGAATCATATTGCACACCTGAAACAAATATAACACTGTATGTAAATTATACTTGAATAAAAATAAATAAAATTATAAAAATTAAAAATAACTTAAAAATGGCCATAGGACCTGAATAGACATTTCTTCAAAGAAGATGTATGAAGGGCCAACAGGTACATGAAAAGATGCTCAAGATCACAAGTTATTAGGGAAATGCAAATTAAAACCATAATGATCTATCACCTCACATCTGTTAGAATGGCCATCATCAAAAAGAAAGAGATAACAAATGCTGGTATGGATGTAGAGAAAGGAAACCCTTGTGCACTGTTGATGGAACAGTAAATTGGTATAGCCACTATGGAAAATGGTATGGAGGATCCTCAAAAAATTAGAAATAGAACTACCATATAATCCAGCAATTCCACTTCTGGGAATATAACCAAAGGAAATGAAATCTAGCCCGAAAAGATAATCTGCAGCCTCATGTTCATAGCAACATTATTTGCAATAGTCAAGACATTGAAAGAAACTGAGTGAGTGGATAAAGAAGTTATGGTATGTATATATAAAATGGAGTGGAATATTAATCAACCATAAAATATGAGGAAATCTTACCATTTACAGCAACATGGATGGACCTTAAAGACATTATGCTAGTGAAATAAGACAGAAAAAGACAAATATTTTATGATCTCGCTTATATGTAGTATCCTAAAACAAAACAAAACAAAAAACAGGTGGAGGGTGGGTAGAGGGGGGAGTTGGAGAAAGGTGGACAAAGGTACAAACTTCCAGCTTTAAAATTAGTAAGTTCCAGGGATGCAATGTACACATGATGACTGTAGCTGATGCTGCTGTATGATATATGGGAAAGGTGTTAGAAGAGTTAATTCTAAGAGTTCTCATCACATAAGAAAAAAAGGGTTTTTTTCCTCTTCTTTTTTTCTTTTTATTGTACTTTTATGAGAACATAGATGTTAGCTGAACCTGTTGTAATAATTTCCCAAGAGATGTAAATCCATCATGCTGCCTGCCTTAAACTTACACAGTGAGGTGTGTCAATTATTTCTCCAACTGGAAAAAAAACATAGTAGGACTATGAAAATATTGTTCAGATCCTCAGCCACAATAACATTAGGTAGTTGCCTTAGTGCCAGCAGATTAGACAATGTCCTTTAAAAAGAGCTCATGAAGCACAGCCAGATTCCTTAAAGAGGAGAATCCGTTTATAGGACTACTGGGATGAGAGAGATGGAAACACTTTAAGGAGATATTGATTTGCACAGAAGTTCAAGTGCTAGAATGAGATATGAGCAATGGAAACATGACAATTTTGATGTTCTTTAGTCTTAGACACATATATGTCCCCTTGAAAGCAGGGCTTGTGGAGACTTTTTGCAATATAAAGACTATTATGTGTCTTTTTTTTTTTTTTTAAAGATTTTATTTATTTGACAGAGAGAGACACAGCGAGAGAGGGAACACAAGCAGGGGGAGTGGGAGAGGGAGAAGCAGGCTCCCCGCTGAGCAGGGAGCCCGATGCGGGGCTCGATCCCAGGACCCTGGGATCATGACCTGAGGCGAAGGCAGACGCTTAACGACTGAGCCACCCAGGCGCCCCTATTATGTGTCTTAAACCTACTGCAGATGGGAAGATTAATTTAAAAAGAAAAAAATCCAAAATATAAAAAGTCGAGAATGAAGAAGGAAAAATAATCACCAGCTGGCAGATTAGGTATAATTATAATTAATGATGATGATGTTATTATATTCAAAAAGCAGTGATACAGGGAAGCCACACTGGAAAAGAGAGCAATCATGAAGAGTTTGAAATATTGGCTTATCTGTAGGAGTCATATAGTTGTGTACTCTCTGACTTGATGTAGATGATCCTCATGGCATTTGATAATTTAGAAATAATATCTGTTGTTCTATACCAGTGAAAACAAATGTGCCCTTAGAAAATCAGTGGGCTAAAAATTAGATTAGGTGTAATTTTTTTGAAAGAGCCTTTAACTTGAAATTATCAACAAAACTTTCTATATCCACTAGCAAGAAATAGTCTGGTGATTATTTAGAGTTGGAGGAGACCATTTTGCACAAACTGATTTTTCCAATGAAGAGGGTCACACCTGGAGAGCTTACTCATCCACGATCACAGGAGCTAGTTAGTGAAGGAGTTAGGACTAAATCTCAAGATTGTTGTTGCACAGATCAGGGATCATTAAAACTGACTTTTAAGGGAGCAACTTTTAAGAATTATCAGGTGAAATAAAGGGAACACTTTTCACCTCCCATTGGGGAAAAACAATAACTATTGTTTTCCTTTTGAGGCAGTAGTGGTTCTCCTAATTTGCTATCTAAGGGTTGATCCTCTCCTTGGACTTGCTAGAACTGCTTATACACAGAGAGGGGAGGGAGCATATCCTAGATAAAAACCTAAGATGTTTAAGAATCATGTCTATTACTAAAACGGTACAATTTATTTCCAAAGGTCTAGAAAATTCCAGCATATCAAGTCATGAGGTAGAGATTTTAGGCACAAGACAGTCTATGTGATAAAACCTACAAGATGTCCAGAGAGGTAACTCCAGAGAGTTAAACTCACAATTTCAGGATTATTGTCTTTTCTATTAAATAAACTGACACACGCAATGCATTTAGGATAGTACTTGGCATGTAGAAGGTACCTTATAAGTGTGTGCCAGTGTTGTCAAGATGTTTATGATCATCACCTTCATCTTGCTCTCTAATGTTCTCCTGGGTGCCCTGAGCCTGACATGGCTCCAGAAGATTAGAGAACTTCTAGCATTGTATGTTGTGTATCTCTAATGCTAAATACTTTGTCTTCCATACAAAAGGTAATCGAAGGTTGCTTACTGAATGAATACTTTTGAATACTCTCACAAGAGGACAGCTTAACATTATCTCTTTCTATGTAAGATAAACCCGAATACAACAATCTTGAACTTAATCAAATTGCTATAGAGTCCTAAAGCAAAGGAAAGTAAGATAAATGAAGAAGAAAAATTTTACCCAGGGAAAGACCAAAAAAATGGAAGAGGATGGAATTTGTTGTGAGGTAAAAATTCATGGCTCCTATCCATGTGTGTGGTAGGCTGAATAGTGGATCCCCAAGATGTTAATGCCCTAATCCCCAAAACCTGTGAATATGTTATCTTACACGGTGAAAGGCACTTTGCAGATGTGACTAAGTTAAGAATCTTGAGATGGGAAGTTTATTTTGGATTATCCAGGTTGACCAATGTAATCACCAGGGTCCTTAAAAGAAGGAGGCAGGAAGGTCAGAATTAGAGAGGGAAGATGTAAACGTGGAAACAGAAGTCAGGGAGGAGACAGGATGCTACTCTGTTGGCTTTGAAGATGGAGGAAGGGGCCACGAGGCCAAGAATGTAGCCAAACTCTAGATGCTAAACAAGACAATGGAATGGATTTTGCTCTAGGGCCTCCACAACATATCTCCCAACACCCTGATTTTATCCAAGTGAAACTGATTTTGGATAGCTGACTTCCAGGACTGTAATGTAATAAATTTGTGTTGTTTTAAGGTTTGTGGTAACTTATTAAAGCAATATTAAAAAAATCTGAAACAATGCAGTATCTCTGTATACTAATGCATATTAGATTGTAATATGAATACGTAATATAGCATCTCTGTATACTAATGCATATTAGATTGTAATATGAAGTTACTAAACTCTGTGGCTTTATAGTTGCAGCTCTTGCATCTGTTAGCTGTGTCCAGCCATCTCATTCTAAGAAAGTGCCTTTCTTCTTTCCTTCTTCAGCTTTGTTTTTTTTTAAGATTTATTTATTTTAGAGAGCAAGGGAGTGTGGGAGCAGGGGGATGGGCAGTGGGAGAGGGAGAGAATCTCAAGCAGATTCCCCACTGAGCAAGGAGCCCCATGGGAAGCTTGTCTTACAACTCTGAGATCATGACCTGAGCTGAAATCAGGAGTCAGATGCTTAACCGACTGAGCCACCCAGGTGACCCATCCTTCTTCAGCTCTGTTTTAAACGTACATTTGTACATGAAACCCAACTCTTCTCAAACCTTATCAGCCTGTGAACACTTCTGTAGTCATGGCAATTGTAATTCAGGATTCACTGGTTCTTGTCTCCCTTTTGCATGGTTTCCACATCTAAACCATTCCTGGGAGTCTCCAGAGGTTGCTTTACATTTGCTCCCCAAACAGTCCACTTCTGCCGGGGGTTACACTGCACTTGGGCTACCATCCTATTCCAAAGGGTGTTTCCAGCAGACATATTTGGTGGGCTAGCATATACCGTGCTCTGCCCTAAGTGCCACTGACCCCTGCTGGATGCAACCACAAAACACTGAACCTTTTAGTGTCACAGTGTGTGGCTTAATTTTTAAGGAAAAAAAAAATAGCTCTCTTCTTAGTACTCTGTAGCAAATGAGTCCCAAGGCAGTGCTCCCAATATCTGAGAGAGTTTTTAGTGAGACGGTTGCTTCATGTTTTATTTAGGTCCCCCCGTAATCCACGGGGCCCAAAAGTGAATTGAAGTTGGGGACGTCTGGGAGGTAATGCAAATGAAGGCTCCTTGTTATTGTCACAAAAAAGACCCCTTTCCCTTGAGAACCATGGCATCTGTACTGCATCTAAGTCCTTTGGCTTTGATCCTTCTTCCTCTGGGAAGCTTTCTTTCCCAGAAGCTAGCTCACTCGCTTTCCAAATGCATTTGTATTCTGTCTTTTTGCTCCATCTAGGAAGTCATGGTTAGCTTTGAATATGGCTTGAAGTCTCTCAGACTTCCTGAAAATCAACTTTTAGGGGGTTTTCTCCATCTGTTCACCTGTTATGACCTAATGTCACTTGGACTCAGCATGGATTCATCTTTACCTCCATTTTTGTGCTTGCTGAAGCCTTATATATTTTTAATAACCTAGGAGTGACTGTTTACTATGTTTTCACACAGTGTAAAGCCAGGACTAAAATACCAATCTACCTGAAAAGATTGCCATATAAATAGTTTTGTGTCTGAAAATATAATCTATTTTAAGTCCTCTGATCTGGGTTTTGTTGTCACAATATAAAGAATCCAATCCACCTGCGTATACTGTGTTTGCAAGAGTTGTCATCACCTGCAGGATTTGTAAGAAATGTTTATCCACCCTAAAAAGGAGAGGTGGATTTGAGGTTTGCCCTGATTAGGTTGAGCCTGAGTAAATAGCCAGAAATGTTAACTGTGGCCAAGGATGGTTGGTAAATAAGGAGTGCTCTCAGTGCTTTCAATTCTTTATAGCTGAATGAGCTCATTTCAAATAACAGTTTCAACTTTGGACTAATTTGAACTAATTACTATTTAAACGGATAACTTCAACTTCATATTATTGCTCAGGCCTGTTGTGAAAACTTAAGAATGAACAATGGTTATTCCACACTTTACTCAGAGAAATTCCTATCTTCTTTGCAAGAACATTATGCTCTGGTAACAGCTCTGTCTCTTTATTGCTTAGCTATTAATGCATAACAAATTTACCTAAATATTACTAGCTTAAAACAACAAAAAAGTATTTTCTCACACAGTTTCTGGGGTCAAGAATCTGGAAGCAACCTAGCTGGATGGTGCTGTCTCAGAGTCTCTCATGAGTGGTCAAACTATTGCTCAGGGCACAGATCATCCTAAGACTTGACTGGGGATGTTCTATCTCCAAACTCACATGGCTATTGGCAGTAAGCTTTACCTTCTTGCCATTGAGCCTCTCTTTTGGGTGATCATGCTGGCTTCCAGCAGAGTGAATGAGCATGGTGGGGAGTAGGGGGAGAGAGAGAGAACTGACTTTTATGAGTTACATTTCTGAGTCACATACCATCACTTCCACATATTATATTCATTAGAAGCAAATCACTAAGTCAAGCCCACACAACAGGAGGGGCTCTTTAGGGGCATGAATACCAGGAGGTGGGATCATTGGGGGCCCATCTTGGGGGGGTGGCTACAACAGTCACCAACTTGGTAACTGAATGTGAGCAAAACATGCCTCTTGGAGCTTTTGTTTTTTCTTCTTACAAGTTCCAGGATTTTAATAATCTATTTGGGCTCTCAAGGATGCTAATATGCTGGAGAATGATTACAGGGCAAGGAACCGGGGCAGAAACATACTCAGTGAATGGGAAAATTTAGTTTTAGGGCCTTTACTCACTTCCCCAAAGTGCTGAATTTTGTTTTTGTTTTTGTTTTTTACCATCTGAAACATCTTCCAAAGACGCCTTCCAAAGGTCAATATTGGAATGAAGTATCATAGATTATTTTACATATCATTATTCAAGGGTCATTTTTCAAATTTCCTCATCTAACCATGAAGGAAGCGGAGATCAAGAATTGTTTCATATGCTATCACAAGGCACAAGACTAATTATTGGCACTTATCTTTGTACAATATTGTATGCAATAGGACTATTTTTGCTAAGAAAATAAATAAATAGCATGTATGGAGAAGAACTATGTGCCTGGGGCTCTTCTAAGTGTTCTTTTAACCCTCCCAACAATCCTTAGCAAGGTAGAACCATAATGAGTTGCTTCTGTCACACATACATTTCACACATACATGCTTCTGTCATACACACACCAGACAGTCTGGCCCCAAGACTCAGGCTCTCAGCACCCACACTGTGGACAGAGAAGCTACAGAATTTGCACATGATCATAAAGCAAATGCAAGGGGAGAGCCAAGTCGGGAATGCAGCTTACTTATACTGTCACCCACCCAGGGAATTCACACTCCTGACAGAGGTAGTGGTGGTTCTGGAATGATTCCACTCTTCTTTAAGTGTATTCAAACCCCAAGACCCCAGGAAAATAAAGATAAAAGGGATGACTACATCAGATCTTAGGATTTTGAGTACATCAGACATTCTTAAATGTTAGGAAGTCGATGTGAACCCCAGTTTCTTAATTACATGTCAAGCTTAGTAATTTTACATTCCAAAAGCACAGAGTTTCCCTGTTGCTATAGTATCTGTTAGATATGATGATTTCATCTTTTATCCAGCATATTAAGAAGGAGCTGGGTTTCAGTGTGGGATAAAACGATGATGGTAGCTAGGTTCGGGTTGACAAACACCAGTCTTGGTAAACACCAATTATTTCTCTTGTTTTTGTTTTCAGAGTGAATCACATGCTAGAGAATCCCCAGAATAGTTTACATCGAGATACACAGGATAACTAAAGCTTCTCTAAAGGTTTTTTTCCCCTGTATTTGTTCTGTTTTGTAAATCTACTCAACAATTCAGAGAAAATTCTGAGCATATTTTCTGGCTGCTTCAGTGAAAACAGCAGAGAACACATAGCCATATGCTGATGCTTTGAGGAAATAGTCATATGGACTAGAATGTTGACTCTCAATTTTCTTCATTTTTAATATGTTTAATACAAATTAATACTGGGCATACCACAATTTAGTATTAAGTATGGTTGGTCAGATAAAATACAGGGCACCCAGTTAAATTTACATTTGAGATAAAGAGCAGATATTTAGTTTATAATATTTGGTATATATTTATACTAAAAAATATCCATTCCTCATCTGAAATTCAAATTTAATTAGGCATCTGTATTTTTACTTGCTCTATCTGGTAAACTTAATTTGGGGGCTTGAGAAGAGTTGAGATTGTTCTCCTCCCTACTGTTTTGGGGACTGATGATTTCATTTCTTTGGACTCCACTTTGAAGTGTAACTAAGTAACAGCTGAGCCTCCATATCTTATGAAAAAAGTGGCGACTTTGAGGTAAGATATCCTGTGTTCCAACTTAGCTCTGCTATTCACTATTTGTACAACCTGGAGCAATGCACTTAAAATGTCTGTGTTTCATTTTTTTCACTGGAATCATAGGGATGATAATACCCACCTCAGGGCATACTTCTCAGGATCAAATATATCAAAATCCTTGAGGTTCTCCCATATAATAGCCGTGGAATATATTTTAATTATTGTGTCCATCTTTATTGTTGCTGTGAAAATATATGACCTGAATTTCTTTAAGTCCTGCCTGCTTATGGGTACAAACAGTATTATAATAATAATAATAGTTTGAATTTCATCAATTTCTTCCCTAATTGTGTAATAGAACCAATCTTTTCTCTTGATTTTTGTCCATTTATTTTTGGAAATCTCAGGGGGTTTCTCACATGTTCCTATAAATTATTTTATTCAATTTTTCCATCTCGAACCTACTTGTTTAAGATTTTATATTTTTAGAGCAGTTTTAGGTTTACAGAAAAGTTGAGAGGAAGGTATAGAGATTTGCCACATTCCCTCCACCCCCACACATGCATAATTTTCCCCATTGTCAACACCACTCACTAGATGAACCTATATTGAAGCATCATAATCATCCCAAGTCCATAATTTACCTTAGGGTTCACTCTTGGTGTCATACAGTCTGTGGGTTTGAAAAAATGTATAATGACATACATCCATTATTATAATATCATATAGAGTATTTTCACTGCCCTAAATATTCTCTGTGTTCTGCCTGTTCACCCCCCACCCCCACAACCAGTGACCTTCTTGTTGTCTCCATAGTTCTGTCTTTTCCAGAATGTCATGTAGTTGGAATCATACAGTATGTAGGCTTTTCAGATTGACTTCTTTCACTTGGTAATAAGCATTTAAGGGTCCTCCATGCCTTTTTATGCCTTGATAGCACATTTCTTTTTAGCACTGAGTAATATCCCATTGTCTAGATGAATCGTAATTTACTTGTCCATTCACCTACTGAAGGACATATTGGTTGCTTCCAACCTGTGTTTTATCTGTTGTCCATGAGGCATTTTAACAATGTTTATCATTACTGACACTGCAGCTTCTGACATCCTTGAGGCTACTGATCTTTTTATTCAGAGTATTAATTCCATGCTTCCAAAGCCTTGAGTACAAAGTATACTACATTTGCTCTAGTACTCAGAACCAAGCCAAACCATGTTCTGAGGACTAGTGGGGACAATTCTCCCTTATCCCTTGGCATTTAGAGTATCCAATGTGCTAATGTTTTGGTTTCCATATTTCAGTTTTCCTTGTAAAATAGCTCTTTGTGGAAACCAGACTTACTCATATAAGCCTCTCCTACTCTCATTTCCCTTCCTTCCTTCCTTCCTCCCTTCCTTCCTTCCTCCCTTCCTTCCTTTCTTCCTTCCTTCTTTTCGTTCTGTAACAATGGTGTTTAGGTCTTATTGAAGTTGCCCTGAAGTTAAGAAGATTAACTTAGAGTAAAGAACCACATGGCAAACTGCTTTCCCCATCCAGAATACCCTACTCCTTTGCCCATAACCATTTGACTCATTCGGTATTCAGTTGGAAGACTTTAATGTACTATTCAATGTAGATGTAGGATGGGAGATACCAAAAAGAAGTTTATTAAAAACTCAGAATCTCATAGTATTTGTCAAAGAGAAACAGAAAAAAAAATGGTTGTTTAAAGCTTCAGAAAATGACCTAGGGGAATATTGTACAACAGTGACATTTGCATGTTTGCTTTTGATCTGTTTGGGGGTGAACATTAGAATGTTTATGCTCCGTTTTGGGGAGACCCTTTGGGTATAAAGTAACAGGACTTACTGAGGTGATATGCTGAGAAAATGCCAGAACTAGGAATCAAAAGAATGATTTCAGTTAGGTCAAAATCCAAAGTATATTAATGGCAAATACACCAACCTATGTCCCAGCAAAACAGATTCAGGACATCTGAGTGGACCTATTTCCTACCACTATTACTTTGCACATGTTAGTCTCATTTCCTAGAAAGCTCTTTTTCACTTATTCTAAAATTATCTTATTCTTCTGATGAACCATCTTCCTTCTGTCCAAATGCCCTTTGTCCTCCTCACACAGAGACAACCATTTTACAACCTATGCACCCTGCAAACATTTCTTCGATTGCATATGCCACTTGCAATTTTAATGATTTCTTTGCATATTTCTCTCCTCTCCTTGAAGGCAAGGACCATCTGCTATCCATTTCTATGTTCCCAGTGTCTCTTTAGCACAGGCCTAGTGCATAGTATTCCTCAGTAAAAGTTTAGTGAATTGAACAAAGAAAGATTAGTAGCTATAACATGAGAAATGTGTGTGTAGATTATTTCATTCTATCATATATTATTCTCAACTATTAAACATGATTAAAGCTTTAAGGAATTATAAAAAAGGCAAGAGAGATGTGAACAATTTGATATGTTAGGAATTGAAAGATATTAATCTTCTGGTACCTAGGTGCTCACTCCAACATTAATATGTATCTTTTATTTTCTTATCATGCTTAGAGTCCAGATGGATTTTTATTAGTTCATCAAACAATGCAGCAAACTTGACTTGTATTTAAATCACTATAATTAGTTTAATCTTAAAATTAAACAAATGAAATTGCTAAATGGGCCTGGATATTTAGTTATGACATTTTAGTGCCTAATAAATTTAAATGAGATAAAAGAGCACTTTACCTCCCTGTGATCTGATGTGTAACTTTCTGAAAGCAGCAGCTGATGTTCTAGACTTTGCTTAGCCTTTTGGGCTTGAGCATGTTTACTTGATCTAGAAAAGGTATTTTTTATAGAAAACTTTAATGGATTTTATGCCAAAAGCAAATACACTTTTTTGTTTCTAGATTAGAAGCCAGTTTGTCATGGATTCCAGTTGGTCTGAAATTTTCTATTCTTTTGATGAGGATTTGGTCCAGGTTTTCTGAGAAAGCACTTTTCTGAAAAAAAAAAAAAACTGGAAGAATGAGATAATATTAATGATGAATATTTGTTAAGCATCTACACACCAAACGCTGTGTTAGCTGCTTCATATTCAATCCTCACAGCACTCTGTGAGATAGGTGTGATTGCTATCCTCACTTTACATGGCTAGTAGCTAGGAAAGGGGTCTGCATCCAGACCCTGGTCTCTTAAAAGCTATTTCAAGTGGAATAGGCACACATTATTGTTAAAAGTTGTGATTAAAGTTTGCTGATCAAGTAAGATAATGTTACCTTGCATGAAGAACGAATGATTAATTAGATATAAATATTGCTTTTTTTTTTTCAAAGTGCGTGTCTTTATTTACCAGATGTTAGAGCTGTGTTTCAACTCTGGTCTGGCTGACTCCAATGCACATGCCAGGATTTTGAACCCTGAGCAAATGCAGGTCCATCAGGCGCAGTCCATGCAGTCATTCATGCACGGCCACAAGGGGGCGCATGCAAAAGTCAAAGGAGCCTGCACGTACCTTTTTCCACGGGAGTTACCTTGGACATGTGTTGATTTAGAGTGATGCCTAGGCTTGGAGTTTAACCTTGCTACATCTTTTCCAGTGTGTTACAAAGGTCTTCCGATAGTTATCTGCTCTTTATGCCTAACTGTATCACTGTTAGGCACATTCTACGAAAATATCATGGTTTCCGAAAGGCTGTTTCCAGGGTGGGTACTAAAAAAAACACCATAATCCTCTAACACAAGGCAATTCAGTCACTTTTAAATAAGATACTTTTTTTTTTTTTTTAGAGCTCTTTTTAGAGTCTGCTGGCAAGTTCTATAGAGCTAGAAGAAGATGGATAGATCAAGAGTTTTAGCTCACAGCAAAGGGGAATTTGATCACCAACATTAAACTGAATAAAGAATGCAATCTGGAACCAACTGGCTGAAAATACAGTTTTCATCTACTTAAGATAATTATGCTAAATACACTCATTTAATTTAATAACTATATTATTATAACTATGGATTAAAAACATATGCCACAATAAAAGTTTGGGAGAAAACATAGAAACATAAGAAATTGACTCATCATTTAATAAACTTCTAACAAGGAAAAGAATCCATTTAGGCACTGTAGAAATTCAAGGATTTAATGTCATCTCTTCAGTTTTTTTTTTTCTTCATCTGAAGTACTTATGTAGATCATTCCATAGGAGCCTACTGAGGTTTCATCTCTCCATGCATAGTTTTATAAACTGAATAAGGAGAAGCAACTAAAAAATGATTATTATGAAAATATAGATGTCTATCTATGTGTGTATGTATATTCAATGTTCTATCTGCAGAGTTTCAATATCTGTAATAGCCCTTGAATATAGTCCTCTGCACTCAAATGTGAACATAATTTACTCATTCAGTGGATATTTATTAAAAGCTTGTGATCCATTAATAAATGCAATAGCCCCAAATTCCCTCACTGTGAAGCATACAGTCTAGTGAAAGAAGAGAGGCAACAAACAACATAATGAATAAGTAAATGACATGGTGTGTTAATACAGTTGACCCTCAAACAACACAGCTTTGAATTGCATGGGTCTACTTATACCTGTATTTTTTTAAAATAATTTTTTAAATAAATATTGTATAATACTGTAAATGTATTTCTCTTCCTTATTTTTTAAAATTTTTTAAAGGTTTTTTTTAAGATTTATTTTAGAGAAGAGGGAGGGGCAGCGGGAGAGAGAGAGAGAATCCTCAAGCAGACTCTGCACTGAGCGCCCAGCCTGACATGGGGCTCCATCCCAGGACTCTGAGATGATGACCTAAGCCAAAATATGTGTTAATCGAATATTTATGTTATCAGTAGGACTTCTAGTCAACAGTGGGATATTGGTAGTTAAGTTTTGGGGGAGTCAAAAGTTATTTTTGACTGCATGGTGTGTTAGTGCCCATAACCCCCATGTTGTTTAAGGTTCAACTTATATAAATACTGTAGAAAAAATAGATCAGGTTAAAGAGGTTAAAGAGGATTCAGACTGCTGGGGAGATTGCAGTGAGGCCAGAGTGGCAAAATCTGAACAAAGACTTGAAGGAACAGAGCATCTGCCTTGTAGTCACCTGCAATAGAGGGCCAGACCCTCCAGATAAGGGAACAGTCAGGGCAAAGGATGCCATAGGCAGAAGAGAAAGAGTATGACATAATCTGACTCAAGTTTTTAAAAGATTCACTTTGATTTTAATGTTGCAAATAGACTGTGTGTGTTGGGATGGCTGGAGTTTCTAGGTTTCCTAGAAGAGATGATAGTAGCTCCTATCACAGAGATAACTGGATTCTGTTTTTATTTTGAAAGTTGAGCCAACTGGAAATCCTGAGAGATTGGATATACAGTGGAAGGAGAAGAGGAATCAGAGATTCCTCCAAGGTCATTGGCCTGAGCTGCTGGAAGGATGAGGCTCTCTTTAACTGGCATAGGGAAGACTGTGGGGGTCAGAGTGAGAGGGGGGAGAGGATGAGAACTTCAGTTATAGGAGGATGAGTTTGAGATGTTCATTCAGCATCTGAGTGTCAAGTGGATTATCATTGTCTCTTCCTATTAGGGATTCCCAGTAGGAATAATAACCCTTAGCACAAGACCATCCTGTGCCTCTCCCATCCATGACAGACCTCCCTGATCAAAAAGTCCTCCATTCATACTAGCTTGATGGAACTCAGACTCTTTCTTAACACATAGATCTAGATAATCAATACTACCTGATTGAACTTTGAGAGTAAGATTAACCCAAGTGGTTTTCTTGCTAAGCTACACCTAAGGACAACAAGATTCTTTAACCAAATTCTTGTCTCCTTATGATAGCCCAAAGGTTTCTTTCAAATATATACTTTATCAGTATCTACATGGAGATAGGCTTGGCACAAAGCCCAGGTTATCCCATTGGATCTTAGCATTTCCCCATGGGATAACTGTGGCTTTCTGAAGTTTGCTAGGATGGGAAGGAGAAACGTTTTGTAGGGTAAAAGCAAGTAGAACAGGCATTCTGGATTTGTCAGTGATGAAGGCATGTCTGATGTGAGAGAAGGTTACCCTCCTGATTTTCTAATAAGAAAACACTTTGATTGTTGGGGACAGAGGTCTATTCTCTTTTGCCAATTAAATCTCTGCATCTTGAGCGTTCTTCCCATTTCTCCCACAGAGCAAACATATTCTCTCTACCATCTAATAGGATTTAACAAAAGATAGGTGGGAATTCACAGTAAATTTCTTCCCTGGTACCTAGACACCACAGAGTAGGGTACTTAAAAAGAAATAATTGAAATAAAGTCTAAAGGACATGCTGTAAAAATACATCACTTCCTCGTTTCAAAGGGAGTTTATTAGGTGTGTCCAGACTTCTGTTCAGTTAAAGAAATATGTTTTACCTTTCTTTGAGGGCAGCAGTAATCCACTTGGTAATGAGTGGCAAGCAATGTATGTACAATTCATGCTGGTTAGTGGATTGTCTTTGTTTGTCTTGCTTGCGGCACATAAACACAGATGTCAGGAGAGAACCCCTTTGTCCATTAATCTGAGGATGGAAAGCTGCTGATACAGCAGCTGGGATGTCTAGATCATCTGTCCACATGCTAGTTCTTTCCTGGTTTATAGAGTAGGTTATTTTTTTTTTCTGTCTGAATATAAATCAATAGTAAGAGAACTTTAGAGCTATTTAGAATTCTAACCACTTGTGTTAAGACAAACCCCCTTTGATTATGTTAGATTTCCATGAATTTGCTCATTTACTAGAACCACAACTGTCTCCCTTTGCATTATTCTGAATTTCTGTGTCTGAAAGAAGGAGCAATGTACCTAGAAACAGATTTCCAAATAAGTCAGTCATTTCTTTAAAAACACTAAATCATTTTACAGGTACCAAATGCATATGAGATTCTTGACTGGTAAAAGAACATTTTAACGGAGTTAGCAAATTAAAGCCTAGAAAAGCCAGCACACCTCCTCCTCAAGCTGCAGCCAGGGGTTACACGTGCAGTGGAAAGTAGAAATGCCCCCCAGCCAACTCGGGGAATTAATGCCTATGAGATTCTGTGCTCAGTAACATGACATGGGGGGAAACGATAAGGTGGTGGGGATGAAAAATGTTCTTCAGCTTAACAGTGAAGTATAAAATAACACATTTCTGTTGCTTAACATGTCTAGTTTGATGGCCTGTTTTCTACACATATTGTGGAGAGAAACTGACTGGAAAGTAAGACAGAAAAGAGAAGTGTGAATTCAGTTCTATTACATGTGAATTATAAGGTCATGGATTTCTCGATAAGCATGTCGTAAGACTGATTGAGTGTATGTTTGCTCATACAAGTGGTATCTCCTTCTAAATAATCTTGTTATAGAAACTTGCCCTGTTCTTGCTCTTTATTATTGCTGTCGAAGTTTTATTTTGTTTTGTTTTACAATTACTTTGACATTCTGCAGCATATTTCCTTGGATGACCTCAATGATGGGGACATTTCATCTTCTGAGGGTGGCTTCTGGAAGCTATTCAGTCATTTAAGGACATTTAGTGGATATGATTTTTTTTTTTAAAAAAAAAAGCCCATTAAACTAGATAATACTGATTTGCTCAAAATAACACAGTGATTCTCAAAGTGAGATCCCCAGGTAAGAATCATTAGAATCACCTGAGGGGCTTAGGTGGGTCTCACCCTCAGAAGCTGTGATTTGGTAGTCTGATGATTTGCATTTCTTACAACTTTCCAGGTGATGCTGATGTTGCTGGTCTACATTTTGAGAAGCACTGAAACAACGTATGATCTTAGAATAATTACCTGGATTTTATTTTTAAACTGGTCTTAAAAGCGGTTCCAGAGTTCCCCAAAGTCAGTGTTAGTAGAAAAAAGGCTGTCAGTTCCCTGTGCGAAGCTTTGTAGATGCCTCCCCACTGGGGATCACTGTGCGCTGTGTCTGTGAGACCCTACGTTCTGTCAGGACAGGAATCATTTCTGTCCTGGTAAGTGTTGTGCGTCCCATGCCTCAAATGGGGCACAGGACAGAACAGGCACTCCGTGAATTTATGTTGAATACTAAAGTCTAAAATCTTTGTCACAGTAGATCCTTCCTGATCTGCCCCTTTCTTGCCTCTCCCTTCATCTCTCCCCTACCATGCCTTGGACCTTCCAGCAATACCGATTTTACTTCGTTTCCTGAAAGTACCATGTTCTTTGTCACTGCCACAGAACCAAAGGACAGTCTTATTGTTACTATTTGTTGCCAAATGCTGTGACCTTTGGGAAAATAAATTAGCATTGGTTAGGCCTGATCTAGTAATTTGCTCTTAGGCCCCGAAGACAGGTGTTTAGTATTTTGTCTGTGTAGTCAAATGAATTATTGGTTAGCAGAAATGGTAACTATTTTAGGCATAACAATAGAGCGTTTGAAGAATATCTGAAATGGCTACAGTGGGAATAGTAACTGAAAGGCCAG
This sequence comes from Mirounga angustirostris, assembly GCF_029215605.1. NCBI lineage: Eukaryota > Metazoa > Chordata > Mammalia > Carnivora > Phocidae > Mirounga > Mirounga angustirostris. Next base: position 55,957,501 of record NW_026991709.1, read on the forward strand.
TCGCCTCTGTTTTTATTTAATCAAACTTGGGGAAGGGGGTTGGAGCACAAAGGATTTCTCTGACATTTTCCTGGCCCTCAAAGAGCTTGGCATTCCATCCAAAAATCTGTATTATCTTGAAATTACTTGCATTGAATCTTTTTTTACTTGTTTTGGTTAGAAAGGAGAAAATATAGGTGTTTGATTTTGAAATTCTGAAATGTCAGCAAGCAGTGGGAATCTTTCAAACTAAGGAGAATATACCTTGGTTTGTATTAGTAAGAAAGTGTGAGTTAACAGTGTATTCCAATTGGAATAAAAGAAGAGTAAAATATCGTATTCAATATGATTCTAAATTGGTGTATTTTTTGTAAGTTAGGACTGTTGAGGAGGGCTATGGTCTGAATGATTATTTTCCTTCGAAATTTGTATGTTGTAATCCTGATTCCCAAAGGTGATGGTATCAACAGATAGGGCCTTTGGGAGGTGCTTAAATCATAAGAGTGGAGCTTTCATGAATGGGATTACTGCTTTGTAAGAGAGGCTCCAGAATGAATCCCTAGCCCCTTCCACCATGTGAGGAAACAGCGAGAAGGCGCCAGCTATGAACCGGGAAGAGGGGTCTCACCCAACCAGCCTCCAGTACTGTGAGAAATATATTCTGTTGTTTGCAAACTACCTGGTCTGTGGTATTTTGTGATAGCAGCCCGAATGGAGTAAGATAGGGAGCAAGATACAGACAAGACTGTGGACACAGAATCAAGAGGACCTAGAAATCTGCTTTTGTGGACATTTTGTGGACTAAAAAACTGCAGTCAGTTGACCTTTTCGCCCATCTGTCAGGACTCTTGTGTGGGTAAGTGCAGGTGATATGTACAGAAAAAAGCAAAAGCACCATAAAAATCCATTTGTTAGTAGTATTCATCAAAAACCAGTCTCTATTCTAGATATTTCACCTTGCCCAGTGGCTAAGAGGGATTAGATGCATTACATTCAAATTCTAGCTCTATCACTGAGGAACTCTGTGATCATGGACACTGATGTAAGTTAACTTAATATGTATAATGAGGATGCTCACATCACAGAGATGTTTTGAGGATCTGACCAGATAATCAATGTAAACTTCTTAGCACAGAATAATTGTTCAGTGCACACAAACTGTTACTAACAAACTATTGCTATACTTGCTATCTGTCAGCAAATAGAATGGATATTGACTTTCTGGGATGTCTTGCCTTTTCTGAAACTAGTTGTTTTTATTCCTGAGATCATCAGGTGATTCTCCTCTTTCTAGTCAGGTGTATTATAGAGACATATTTAACAGCAGTAGCTGATTTATTCACCAGAAAACCCACTGCAATCACAGGCTATTTCTTAAGGACCTGGTTTTCTTGAGTCAACTCTATAAGATGACAGCTTATACTTAGTTTACATTCCCGTAGTTCAGCTCACTGATTTAAAATTGATTCCACCCATCCTTGTTGCATTCGTGGATGATGGGTCTGAATTTAGACCAAGAAGCAACAGATTTTTAACACGTAAATATAAAGTACTGACATGCTAGGTGTTAGACAGAATGCTTCATAAAGAAAATCCACCCTTGGTAGCTCAAAATCATTAAAAAAAAAAAAAAAAAGCATTCTACTGCTCAGAATTTACTCTCACTCTAAAATGCACCATGAAATGTTATCATAAGTTTTATAAAAATATCAGCGAGTTTGAAGTGTTTGATGAATTCAAAGAAACAAGTTCTCACTATATGGGTAGACAGAAGAAAATGGGATAGTTTAGTTTCTGTCCCTCCCTCTCTCTTTTTTTTTTTCCCCCTTGATTACTTTCTACCTATGAGTGTCTAAAGGTGGTTTTTATACTTTGGCTCAAAATGTGGTACCCATTTGCTTTTGTTCATGGTCAAGTACCTTTCCAGAATCAAGAAAGATACACTTAGCCCCACAACCCTGACCATCTCATCCCTATATATCCATTGCCCAGTTTCAAGAAAGTGGGGTTTCATTACCTCTACCATTTCAAGCCCCGAGGGAAGCAATGGTGAAGCGTGTGCATCAGTGGGCAGTGGGGATAGACCCAGGCTTCTGGATCCTGCCTGTCCCTGGCTCCACCACCATCTCTGGGCTATGCAGGGTGCCATATCTTTTGGAACGAGTCACTCTGCATTAAAACTTGAAATTTCTACAAAGCATTGGGAAAGATAGGATGTTTTTTGGTTTCCAGTGACCTTGTTTTACTTTTCGCTCCCTTTCATAGAAATATCTGTTTTGTGTCCCATTATTTTTGGTTCCTTCGTTTCTCCCAGCCAAACCAAATATTTCCCTCCAGAGATCAGGTCCTAAGCAAATGAGTGAGTATTGTGTATATTCGATGAAGGGGAGAGGCGAGCACAAGAGCACTGAGCTTCTGGTGACAAACACTATATGGGCAGATTAAATACTTCAAAGGAGTAGGGCAGAAAGCAGAGACTACTGATTCAGCCCTTTCTATGATACTTCTGTGTCTTCCAGTCCTTTATACTGCAGATGCCCGGGAGTAGTGGGGCCAACCCTTCCTTTGGCCCAATGGCACCATTTCAGCAGCAAAAGACTGGCTATTATTTTAGATGCTAAGTATGTGGCAGCTTATAAAAATATAAATTAATAAAATTAAATGTAATTGGAGCTTTCCTGTAGTTGGTAGTGGGAAACAGGAAGGTCTGAGTTCACTCAGTTTCTATACATTCCTAAACTTTTTCTTTTCTGTATTTAATTGCTTAAATTTTTCTTTCCAACAACTTTTAGTTCTCCTTTACACTTGTATGTTGCCTATAAACTCCCCACTTCCATGCTCCCTACTTGACTCAACTGATAGGTCCTTTCTGTACCATATGCTGCACTGTGCTAAGCAACCACACATTAGGGGGTCAGGTAAATAACAATTCTTGCTTTACAAATATACATTCTAAACATCTAATGTTGTGAACAGATGGACTTGCTGTGTAAGTGGCACATCATAAAGACAAAAACACAGAGGTATGGAATTTTCTACTGTAATACTCTGAGACTTGCAAAAAGATAATCCAATTCATACTTTAAGACATACACAATCAAATATTATCCTGAGTAGCCTTTTGTTATAAGTGGAAGGAGTTTGCATACCTGATTGATTACTAATGTTTTTGCACAACAAATGTAAATTTTATTTCTTCGTGTCTCAATTTGTTAACTTCCAGTCTGGGCCCACTGATAGCCCTCCTGATGCCACAGGCTGTTTAATCGTCCCTCCTCCAAGATAGGTTCTGGATGTAAGTCTATAGCAGTTAGGCACTTTTGAACATGACTTTATCACATGCCTCTAGACAAAGTTTTCTTGGATCTGCCCATGTGTTCCATCTCTCAGACTACTCCTATGTAACATTATGAACCTGAAAGCTCTTTGAGAAGAAATTTTAGGTGATCATCTAAGCCCTTCAAGGCTTAGATGAAGAAGCAGAAACTCTTTTTTTTTTTTTTAAAGATTTTATTTATTTATTTGAGAGAGAGAGTGAGAGAGAGAAAGAGCACAAGAGGGGGGAGCGGGAGAGGGAGAAGCAGACTCCCTGCTGAGCAGGGAGCCCGATGCGGGACTCGATCCCGGGACTCCAGGATCATGACCTGAGCCGAAGGCAGTCGCTTAACCAACTGAGCCACCCAGGCGCCCCGAGAAGCAGAAACTCTTAAGTCTTTCTTAGAGGTGAGAGTATAGTCAGCTTGAGGAGCAGGTGTGTAATACACTGAGAATGAGCAATGAATAAGAGAGAGGAATATGAGAGGAGAATTTATATATAAAGGATGAGAGAGGAAGAGTGGCTGTTAATTGCTTCCCTAAAAGTCACTTTTCCCTCAGTCCTTTGACTGAATAACTCTTTGTTGTTGTGGAACACCAGATGCCCTGCTAAGGGGATGGATCATGATCCATCTAAGCCATTCCTGGGACTCCCATTCTTTGTCAAATGCTGGATTAGGGGTGGATATGCAATCCTTTTGCCCACTGACATGTGAGAAGAAGTCTGTTGGGGTGCTTATAGAAAACATTTTCCTCTCTGCTTGAGAAAAAAAAGGCTGCTGGGGTAAAATCAGTCTTCCTCTGTCTTTGGCTTTGAAGGGACTTGTATGTGTTTCAAGCTGCTATTGCTTTCTTGTTTGGGAGATATCCCAAACACTCTGATAACGATGAAGGAGTATGGAAGGAACCTCAATCTTCAATGACATCACGATCTCTGCATCAATCTAGAATCACCTACCAAGTGATACCTTAAAATTGATCTCACCTAGATGAGCCATGAGAGACTATGAACTCTGAGAAACAAACTGAGGTTTCTAGAGGGGAGGGGGTGGGGGGATGGGTTAGCCTGGTGATGGGTATTAAAGAGGGCACGTTCTGCATGGAGCACTGGGTGTTATATGCAAACAATGAATCATGGAACACTGAATCAAAAACTAATGATGTAATGTATGGTGATTAACATAACATAATAAAAAAATAAATAAAAAAAGGAAAAAAATTGATCTCACCTATATAGGGAATATAGAGAAAAGTCCACATTAATATTAACCTTTTCTCTTTACTCTCTATCTATACAAAGATATAGATTTTTATTTATTTATTTGAGAGAGAGTTAGAGAGAGAGAGCACGAGCAGGTAGGGAGCAGCAGAGGGAGAGGGAGAAGCAGACTTCCTGCTGAGCAGGGAGCCCAATTCAGGACTTGATCTCAGGACCTAGAGATCATGACCTGAGCTGAAGGCAGACACTTAACCAATTGAGCCACCCAGGTATCCCTACAAAACCTACTCTTACTTCAGGACCTGGATTAAGTTCCACTTCCTCTGGGATCATTTTTCAACCACTCCAGACTAACTTGATAATTTTCTTTATATGAATGGAGGTTTACTGCTTGGGCATTTAATCCCTTATTTATATGACCTATTGCATCTTCAGTGGAATGGTATAATCCTTAAGGGACAAGGCTTGCAACCTAACTCACCTTGTTTTATATTTATTAGAGTTTTTATCTCTGTGCAAGCTATCCATTAGGACCTCAATAAACATAGCTTTAATAGCAAACAATTACTGAGTCCATATTCTGTGCCAGGTCATCTTGCTAAATGCTTTATAAAAGCTAATCCTCATTAATCCTCCTGCATTGTAACAGTTAATCCTCATGACTATATTGCAGAAAGTGCTGTTATATTCCACAGTGCTCTCCTAGGCTAGGTTGGGTGCTTATTAAATGCTGTCATGGCATTCTGTACTTTTCCTTCATAGCACTCATAGTTTCAGTTAAAAAACAAAGAAGCTAAGTATGCATTTGGTTGCTTATTGTCCATTCTCCCCAAGTAAAGTCCATGAGGACAGGGATAATTTCTGTCATATATCCCAGGCCATGGAACAGGCCTGTGTCCTTGTGTGTAGTAGTCTTAAATATTTGGTGAATTAACCAAAAAATACTTTTTTTTTTCTTTTTAAGAATAGGAGACATAGGTTACATAACATCTGGCTCAAGTTCACACCACTGGGACTGGAGTCCCATTGACATGACATTCATGCCAGGTTGTCTCTATCTAGGGACCCTGCCCATAATACCTGTACCGTGTTGTTTTCTGCTGATTTGAGTTCTTTCAAACTGTAATTGAGACTCTGAGTTTCCCATCCCATTTGTTTGGAAAACAAAACACACTTTTAACCGCCAGTGAGGCGACTTTAGGCTCCTGATGTGAGCTAAGAATGATGATGGTACTGTTGATATCTCTATGATTTACAGAGGACCCCATTTTTTCTGGGGATACTTCCTCAAATTATCATGGCAAGTTAGGTTTTATTTGTGACTCGTGGAGGAAGTCAGTGCTCAAAAAGGCTAGGACATACAGCTGAGATAGCACAGCTGACAAGCCATGAGATATACTATCAACCCAGCTCTACCTGAAAGCAAAATCCAGGGTCTTCCCACTCTGCCATGCTGCAGCTGTCATTCATCAAACACCCGTTACATGCCAGGAACTCTTTTAGATACTTCTTCAGTCATCAAAATAATTCCCTTAAGGAATTACAGTTGACTCTTGAACAATGGAGGGGTTGGGGCGCTGATCCCACCCAAACCCAGTTGAAAAATTCACGTCTAATTTTCGACTCTCTAAGAATTTAACTACTAATAGCCTACCGTTAACCAGAAGCCTCACCAATAACATAAGCAGTCAATTAACACATATTTTTATGTTATATGTATGCACAGTTATATATATGTCTTATATTCTTACAATTAAGCAAACTAGAGAAAATAAAATATTATTAATAAAACTGTAAGGAAAAAAAATACATTCACAGTGATGTATGTATATTTACTGAAAAAATCCACATAGAAATAGATGTATGCAGTTTGGATCCCTGTCGTTCAAGGGTCGACTGTATTATCAGAGTAAGCAAAGTAACAGTGGTTACATGTGAATGAATTTCAAAGCAAGTCAAGAAGTAGGTTTAGCGTCTGGCAGAGCTTTCTAAAAACATGCCAAACTTTCATGGGAGTGTTTGAACCTATTACATAGAAATTTTAGGCTTATATTTAATCCATACACTGGAACTAGCAGGAGGACAGTGGATTTGGTAGTAAGATGAGTTAAGTGCATGGCCAAATCATATTTTGCAGGCACAGGCAGACTAGTTGCAGGCATTCTCAAAGGACCAGACAATGATGGGATGTACAGAAACTCCAAGTTAAAAGGAGTTGTATCTATCCAGAATTTGGTCATTTCTAAGAACATCTGCCCCTTTAAAAGAAAGAGCTGATATGGGAGAAATTCAATCTTTGTCTCTGGTGCCACAGGACCAAAAGAGTTGAAATAGAAAATCAAAGATTAGCTGCTTTCTTTTAAGCTAAAACGTCCAACCCAGCATCATTGGCCCCAGCTACGGTCTCACTTTCCAGCCTCTTCCCACCAGACATCTGCTCTTAGAGATTTAGTTGCATCTGTCACTTCTGTAATCACGTGCACGTGTGTTTTCCAGAAGGATGAGTTGTGAACTTTCAGTTTAGGGTTGGATAGTATGATGTGCAGCTGCTGTAATGCTAATAGGAGCATTTCATCTCTTGCCTCTAACTACCCTGCTAGTGATAGGCTGATGGCCACTGCCAGCTACGCTTCTCTCCCTAAATGCTCCATCACGAAACTGAGGAAGGCAATACAAAATTAGCAGATGCTGAGAGCTGAAGAATTCAGTCCTCCAAGAGGAAATTTTGATGGCTGCACTGTAGGAAGCATGGAGAGGGAAAAGAAAAGCAAAATTGATTATTTCCAACAGAATGTTATTTTTTTTATGCTTTAATACTTTATTCTCATTAAAGAATGTTTTTGAATTAGGAAGAGGATCAAGATGTACAATGAGAAATGTTGAGAAGGATTGGGCATCTTTAGCCTGAAAACAAACCAAAAAGCCAAAAAACGAACAAAAAATCACCTTGCCCTTGTAAATATAACACAATTTTCACATCAAGCTAGACATTTTAATGTCTAATTTTCAGGGTCTTTTTTTTTTCTCCCAGGAAAAGAGTATTTACAAGATAATCTCCCAGATCCCTCCTGATAAATAACTCTATATCAACTTACTTCAGCATTTTTAAACAACCCACATAGATGCATACATTTTAAAATACCATATCCAAAATATATTCAACATACAAAACGAGTTTTCCCATTGTTCTAAATGCCGTGGTTCTGGAAACAGTATAATATCACTCTGTGAGATGTTGGACCACAGAGGCCCTTCTACCTTCTATTATTCTAAGGGAGAGTAGAGTATGTCAGCAGAGCTTCAAGGTTTTTCTCCAGAAACAGGACAAAGATTAGTTGTTTCCCAAGTTCCTACTTATTTTGAATAATTGCATCCCAAGTTATGTCATTAACCACCAGGTGACATACTAAACTGGGGAATTCAGAGAGAGATTCCAAATCTTAAGGTAGTTCTTAGTCAGCCAAAGGTAAATAACACAAGAAATATCATAGAATAATCTTAGAAGTGAAGAAAAAGACTTTTTTTCCCTGCCCTTCCCTCCAACATGCCATCACCTGCATGGTAACCCAGATGCCTTTTATTGATTGGAGCCCAGAGTTACACACAGATATACACAGCACATACTTACAAGACTTATTAAGAGGAAATACCAGATGCCTCCTGGAACAGGTCCCCTTGTCACAGGCATTTAGAGCATCCTGTCTTTCTCCTCCATATCACTCTTACCAAATTGCAAATGCATAATTCATTTTGTAGTTATTTGTTTCTGTCAGACCCCCCGTCATGTTCACACCTGTATGTATAATATCTAGCACCATGGTTTGTATTTCACAGATGTTCCAAATATTGGTTGAATAATTAGATAAAAGAGTGATGAATGAGTACCTTTATTTATGGACCAAATTGATCATCTGTAGTGTCTTCTCGTCAGCTATTCTTGAAGCATGATTAAACACACTGAAGAAAGATATTGTTTGGATAGCTTAATAAAATGATCAGTTTCACTCTGGAAGTCAAAAATCGACTTTATGGTGCAAGGCTTATGATTCTTAGTCATAGCTGCATATATCATTAAACCCAATCACTACCTTTCTCTCTCTCTCTCTCTCTCTCTCTCTTTCTCTCTTTCTCTTTCCCTCCCCCGTTCCGCCCGCCATCTCCACCTTTTTCCCTTCATCTCTCCCTCCCTCCTACACCTACACACTTGGGTCTGTGTAGTACAACCATGATAATTGTTTCTAGTGAGACCTTCTCAATCCCTAAACCTCACTCTGAAAGAAACAGAAACCCCATTCTGAGTAAGCAGCTGGTGCCCTGGTGTAAGTGGTTTCAAGGGAGATTCTCAAAGTCTGGCTTGTGCTGTCCTAAGTAGCTCACTGAGGCACAAATTATCTTACTCCAAAGAAGCTTGCATTGGAACCTAAATGACTAGATAAATAACCACTAAGTGACCTCATTTGGGGGAAAAGATCAATTACCTTGAAAATGACCAAAAAATTAAAATATGGAGAACAACTGGGCGCCTGGGTGGCTCAGTTGGTTGGGCGACTGCCTTCGGCTCAGGTCATGATCCTGGAGTCCCGGGATTGAGTCCCGCATCGGGCTCCCTGCTCAGCGGGGAGTCTGCTTCTCCCTCTGATCCTCCCCCTCTCATGATCTCTGTCTCTCATTCTCTCTCGCAAATAAATAAATAAAATCTTTAAAAAAAAAAAAAAGAATGGAAAGTGATTGGCGCCTGGGTGGCTCAGTTGGTTGAGCGACTGCCTTCGGCTCAGGTCGTGATCCTGGAGTCCCGGGATCGAGTCCCGCATCGGGCTCCCTGCTCGGCAGGGAGTCTGCTTCTCCCTCTGACCCTCCCCCCTCTCATGTGCTTGCTCTCTCTCATTCTCTCTCTCTCAAATAAATAAATAAAATCTTTAAAAAAAAATATGGAGAACAACTCTTTAAATATGCCTTTGGCAGGAATAGGGAACTCTGAATTACTCCAACTTACTACATCACTGTGTACTTCTTCTCTTTGTTTTTTAGATGAAAGCTTAGACTATTCAAGCTTTTGAAGGGACACATTGTGTTTGATTGAACTTCCTTTACAGTTATATAAATACTTCCACGGACTGTAGTTTTCTCTATAGCTGACTTAATGCTGTTGAGAGAAAACCACTTCTTTATGTAAGGGGTAACATAAAAACATGGTGCTCAGTATATAAACACCATACAAAAGCCAACCTGAGAAACCTATCTGGAAAAAAGTAAAAGTCACGTACTTAGAAACTATTTTAAAAGTTGGTTTTGTGTATGTTCTTAAGTACCGTGTAAGAAATGTAGGAAGAAGTTTCTTAGGATTTAAAACTTACTCATTATCTTTCTTTAAGAATTTAAAATATGTTCTCACTAAGAAATGGAGTTTAATAATATGCATCCCATGGTGTTATTGTGAAGAGTAATTAAGACTATAAGAGCTTATCACAGAATTTAAGCTATGGCAGGTGCTCAAAATATGGCAGTTGAATTTGCATTTAAATATATTGCATTTATGCCCTGTATACAATGTGGAAAAATGATAAAAATGGAGGCCTCGAGAATTTCCCTAGTGGAATTTTGAGGCTACTTATAAATGAACTAATAAATCAAGTGTAGTATCATAGGATTCAGTCAATAGTTAATAGAGGGTCAAGTGTCATCACTAAGTCCTGGCTCTTGGTGGTAGAATTTATGCTAAAATAAGACCAATGTGCTATTGAAACACAATGTTGAAATATTTTAATAACAAAACTATTTTCTTAAAGATCTTTAATATAATAATACTTCTATAACAGCATGGGAATTATTACATAAAAATTCTTTTTCAGTGATAACAATAGTAATAATAAACTGAAATAATAGGAAACCTAAAAAATATCAGTCAGTAACTAAAACTGTGGGAGACACTCAAAACCTGTTTTAAGTGGCATCACCATATAATAAAAAGAGGCCAACTCTTCCCAGATTGAATGATAAATTAAAGATAGTTCCAAAAAAATCTCAATAAACTATTTTTCTGGAACTTGATAAATTTTTGAAAAAGTAATCAGAAAAAAAAATGTGTGAAAATAGCTATTTGGAAATAGCTAAGAAAATGTGGGATGGAAGAGTACTCAAGAGGAAATTAATTTCACTGGAAATTGAATGTATATTGTAGAGTCATAATCTAAACCAGAGAAAGTGGGATTTTAAGTTGGCATGAGTATGCATTTTCTCCTGTCCTTTAGTGGGAGTGCTTACTCTATTTATATTTATTGTTAGTACATTTAAACATTAGATATTTTCTACCGTGAAATTTATTTTTAAGTTTAAAATCAGTTATGTGGTGAAATTTGTTAAAATGTTACCGACTTCAGTGCTAATCAACCATCTATTTGCATCATGATCATCTTTCTTGGAGCTCATTCTGTTTTTCACAGTTATTTGATAAAAATATATGTCCATATATATTCTAGCTGCCAGTTACTTTTGATCACATAATATGACCTCTCTAAACTTCAGTTTTCTTATATATTAAATGCAGATAACAATAGTAACAACATCGCAGAATTATTAAGACTAATCAACAATCAATAAACGTTAGGCAATAATACTGGCGTTGCTAATAGCAGGACGAGTTTAATGAATATCCTTTCTCCTTTGAATTTATTTTGAACCTTTGTTGAAAAGGAATCAACCCCATCCGTGTATGGTCTATTTCTGGACTTTCTATTCTATTCCAATCTAGTGTCTGAACTTTAACCAATACCACACTGTTGCTTCATGGCCAACTTTGATATCAAGTAGATTGAAATTCCATTTTTGTCCTCTTTCAAAAGTGTTTTTGGCTAATCCAATTTCTTTCTATATAATTTCACAGTCCTGCCACTCCCCACTCCCCCACCCCCGGGATAAAGGATTTTTCTCTTTCCTTCCCCCAGCCACAGTGGTTTTTCTCCTGTGCCCTGGGGATGACAGGGCGTGCTGTTCTTTAGGGAAAATGAACCTGGGCAGTGCTTCGGGCCTCGCGTCTAGCAGCAGCCAGGCCCCTCACCCGCCCTGCACCACCGCGGGAACTTTCTCCCATCTTCCACTACAATCGCGGCCTTTCTGGTGACTACCTAGTGAAGGTCTTGCATAGAGTCTGAACCGGTGTAAACCCTCCTTGTCCAAGTCTGAAGCTTGTAGGAGTCGGATGCTCATAATAGCCTGTTCTCAGCCTTTGGGAAGTCGTTAAAAGATTTTAGCTGAATTCTCCTTGCTCGCTTTTTTTTTTTTAAGATTTTATTTATTTGCGAGAGAGAATGAGAGACAGAGAGCATGAGAGGGAGGAGGGTCAGAGGGAGAAGCAGACCCCCCGCTGAGCAGGGAGCCCGATGTGGGACTCGATCCCGGGACTCCAGGATCCTGACCTGAGCCGAAGGCAGTCGCCCAACCCACTGAGCCACCCAGGAGCCCCTCCTTGCTCGCTTTTGTAAGCCTATCTTCCCTCCATGCTTTGCCCCAGCTGAACCAGTGCTTCTGCGGGCTGTCTCTCCTTGAAAGCACCTGTCTTTACATAGACTTGGGGGTGTCTGGTTACTTTGGCCATCAGTTCTCCTAAAAACTTATGATTTTGTATATTATACAGCTTTCTTGTGCTGTGAGGGTGGGAATAATGCTCTTTCCAGATTTCTACATCTTAACCTGGGCCGGAAGCCCCTAGTGATGTTCTGTCTTACGTAGGCTGTCAGCCTTTTTGATACATCCAGTTTTCTTCTTACTTTGTTGTATTTTCAGCTCAGTCTTTTTTTCTCCACGTGGCTTGCTGCGTTAACTCGTAATGGCCCCACCTCACTGAATTCTAGTGAGTCAAATAATGTTATGATTTGGGCATTAGGTCGTTTTCTGCAGCATATTCTTTAATTCTTCTGAATACTCTTTTCTTTTCTTTGTTCTGCTCAGTATTTTTTATGGCCCTTGATGGACCTCGGATGAAGTGAGATTTCATTAGCTCTGCGTTTGTACGTTATTGACCTTGGACCAGCTTTCTGTTCCGCTGTGTCACGGCCAGTCTGCTTTTAGGGTCTGTCAGTGGAAGCAGGTGTTGTGCATGGCAGCCCGTTCAGTTCCAAGTGTCTAACACGCTTCTGCTGTAATGAGATGGCCTTCCCTTCTCTTTTGCTCTCTGGTATGCTGAACGTCCACTTGTAGCATATATTTGTATATTAAATAATAGAATTTTTATCATGCCAATTCCCAGAGCTCTTATTTATACCCTAGTCTTCTCCATTCCCAGGGAGCATTAATTTTACTCTGAATTAGCCTTATTCTACTCAGTTATCTTATTTTCTATAGTTCACTCTCTCCTTCTCTCTGGAAAAAGAAAGATAAATATTAAAAATATCTTTAGATGCGGTAGAAGGATGAACATATTACTTTGTTCCCCTCAGACAGCAATTTCTTGAGAGGACATACACCCTGAGTTTTTGAATCTTGCTACCGCATTTCAAGAGGAATAGCCTATATATATATATATAGAATTAAAAGCTGCATTATTTTATTATTATTATTTTTTTTTACAATTCAACTTGAGTCATTTACTGGTAAGTGAAAATTTTCTTCTTCCTTCCTTTCTCCCTTCCCTCCCTCCCTCCCTCCCTCTCTCCCTTCTTTCCTTCCTTCCTCTCCTTCCTTACTTTCTTCTCTCTTTCTTTCTTTCGTTCATTCTTTTTTTCTTTTTTAGGGGGAAAAGTAGGAGCCAGAAACTATTTTAAACCATAAGTATGATGTGTTACTTAAAAAAAAAAACAGAGTTGAAACTGTAAGTTGGATTGAAATTAGATGTTATATTTGGCAAAGACCTATGGCCTTAGAATCCTCAACATCTGAATCCTTGAAGGGTTACCTAGTGTAAGGTTTCTACTGGGAATCAGAAGAGGGTATGTTCTAGAAAAATTTATGATCTTCATTATAAGTTTTAAAACCACAGTTATTAATGCGATTCGCAAATGGAACTGTTCTCTTGATTTCCCTTTCTAATGGTTATTGTTAGTATATAGAAATACAGCTGATTGTCATATATTGATTTTTGTATCCTGCAACTTTACTGAGTTTGGTTTTTAGTTCTAACAGTTTGGGGGTGGAGTCTTTAGGGTTTTCTGTATATAATACCATTTCATCTGCAAATAAAGATAGCTTTACTTCTTCCTTTCTGATTTGGATGCCTGTTACTTCTTTTTCTTGTCTAATTGCTCCAGGCTGAGTAAGCAGATCTTTTTCCCAGGAAGACATGCAGCTGCTGGCTGTGGCCAAGCAGCGAGAGAGTGCAGGAACCGCATGCATCTGCCTGTGATAGCAAGGTAGAGAAGAGTGAAAGAACTGGGGCTCCCAGTGCCTTCATCGGGGAGAATCCCAGCAGCTCTTTAAGATTAGCAAACAGCTCTCTTTCACAAATAGTCTAGGCACTTTCAAACTGCTGCTTTTGCTCTGGGTCTCAGAGCAAGTGAATCTGTGCAAGCCCTTTAACGGTGGTATCTCGGTTCCGGACGGCCCTTTGGGTCTCCTGCATGTAAGCCCTACTGTCTTTCGAAGCTAGACATTTTGGAGGCTCCTTCCTCTGGTGCAGGTCCCAAGGGTTGGGGTGACTGCTGTGAGGCACAAACCCCTTGCTCCTCAGGAAGAAGGTCCTATTTTGTGAGATCTCTCCCGATAGTAGGTCACTGCAGCAAGGGTGGGGTTTTTGGCGAGACCCTGTTTCCACCTCTCCTTTTCCTTTTGATGTGAGCCTTTTATCCTTTGTCGTGGAGGAACTGAGGTCTTTTTTGGAAGGAATTGTTCCATATGTAGCCGTATATTTAGTGTGCCTGTGGGAGGAGGGGAGTTCAGGATTTTCCTATGCCACCATCTTGGACCTCCCCAGCCCCCAATAGAGTTCTTTAATGTTATATTTTTACAGCAAGTGAAAACTGCCTTTCCTTTTGTTGCTTTAATAAGAAAGCTGCTTTCTTTGATTTTCTAGTTAAAATTTATTCTTTATGGCACTTTGCCCTGAGTACTCTCCCGATGGTAGTTATCTGTATTGTTTGTCAGAGTTAATTTTACCCAGCATGGTTTTTTCTCCCAGTACATCAGCAAACATCTCTCCATAGTGGATGATCTTACTTTCTGCAGATTGCATCAGATCTGGCAACAGGGACTTTCCTCTATCTTTGGGTAGAAATAAAAAAACTATTATGGTGTACAAATTGATAAACTGATCAAAAACTATTATGGTATGTATAGAAAACCCTCTCTTAGCTGGTAATGTCTTAGATTATATTCTTTTGCAGAAGGTGAATATCTGCTCAAGTTCATACTGATCATAATAGTAGCATTTTTTGAGAGACCCTGAGCTCCATTTAGTTAAACCATGATAGGGTCTACTTTCTGTTCAATCTCTCTGCGTAACTCTCATTTTATTTGAAATTGCCTATGTGTATCATTAAAGAAACACATTTATACTTATCCCCTAAAAATAACAGTTCCAGAAGGAACATAACTATCTTGTGTCTGTAATATTTCCCCCATTTAAAGAAGAAGTGATTCTTTTGCAATGACTGCTATAAAGTATTCTGACTACTGAAGCTTAAAAAACATGTTAACACTGATAAGAGTTTATAAATGGAATGGAGATTCATAATTTCAACTGAATTCACGCTGTCCTCAGCCATAAGAGACCTGCTTAGCTTATTGCTTCTAAGCTATAAGAATCTCTTCATTATATTGAACCTTGCTTGTATAACTTGAGCATATGTGAAACAAGGATTCTAACAGACACTTCTCAAATATAACATACACAGAACTATTATTAGCATGAAATTGAGAGAAACATATGGTTCAGAAATTAGTTTAAGGGCAATTACATTTTCGCCATCAACACTTAGAGACCAGCCTTTTCTGTTAATGCTGTAGTAGAAGTTACACACGTATTTTAGTAACTTAGGGTTTAAACACAATCTCACCTTAAATTCTATATGAAACAATAATATCAAAATCATGAAACATAAAAAATCATCATAAACAAAAGTATTCTATTTCATTGTTCACTTAATATGCCTACATTTGATTTTTCAGTATAACTGAAAATAGTATATATAAGCAAATTAAAATAATGTGTTCACATGTTTTCTTCTTTAAATAATCACAATTGTGCCATTTAATTTGATTACTTGAACTTGTTGCTAGAAAGTATGATGTGACCAAATACACACACACACACACACACATGTCTCAGTATTTGTAGAACTGAAAGAGTTGGGAAATGTAGCTTCTATTCTAACTTCTACCACATGACCATAGGTGGACTGAGTGAGTTCAACTTTCCCAAGACTCTGGTCTCGTATTTGAAAATGAGAGATTTGGATCACGTATTCTCTAAACACAGTTTTTGTATTAATAGTTCGAATTTAAACCACTGTCAAATTTTTACTCAGCAGCAACTGAAATGAAAAAGACCTTTCCTCATATCAGACATTGCTACTTGACTTTGATTTGGTTATGATTCAACATTACTAAGAAGTAATATGTCCCCGACTGAACTTTTGGATAATATGTGACTATGTCTTACAACATAATTAGATTAAAATCAAATCAGGTTAGCTCTTGCTTGGTGAAGACTGAGTACAGTGAGTGGGATTATTACAGTAGAATTATGCTTGATAATACATGGCTAAACTGTTGGCTATAAGGCCGTGAGTAGACAACAGTATGGAGCTAGTCGAGAGAGTGCCAGTAGACCAGTCTCCAAGAGTTGACTTTGGAAAAATCAAGGAGGTGAAAGTGGTCTTAGTTAGGACCTTGCCAAAATACTTTGTTTCGTTTTGTTTTCATTCTACTTCCTCACCTTCAAATTTAAAGCAAGGAATGGACAATATTCCTAGAGAACTGGCAAGAGAAAGATTCATGCTGAATAATTGTCCCTTGATGTTATTGTGATTGATCAAAATTTTCTATGGAAGTATGTTTAATCCTGGGTAATCTCATAGCACATTGTGATTAATTTTCTTCTCTTTAGCTCTCATTTTTTTACATTAACAATCATACATGTGTGCAATTAGATGTTCAAAGAGAGAAAAGATGAAGTCTCCACTTTGACGGGTTACACTTTAGATGAGAAGATAATTGATAACCTGATTTGCAATCAGGAATCTCACTTAAGACAGGTAAAGTAAATCACCAACACACACACCAACACATAAAGTCCATTTACCTGACTTGTTAATCACGATGTTGTAAATTTATGTGCATGATCAGTTCACGCTTGTTATAATTTGGTGTCCACGCAGTAATAGATTTGTCAGAAGCAGCTGTTACTGGTTTACCAGAAAAAGAAGCCATTGTAAATTTAGTTTGGATGGAATGCTCTCAGTAAATATGCACTTTCCTGGAGCTTTTGTATAGAAACTAATGGTGTTTATTCTTTGGTTTAGCAACTATTGATTGAGTAGGGAGCACATATTATATACTCAACACTTTACTAAGAACTGGGTATAGAGTACAGTTTTTCCTCCTAAGCATGGATATGTTATGCTGCCACTCTACTTTCCAGCCTGCTGGTTTTGAAGGTCGGTAGAGATCCATAGTCTCAGTACTTGAACTCAGTCTCTTGACTGAAGCTAGTGTCTTACTCATTAACCCCCTTGTAACTTCAGGGTGTCTGGCAAATGATGTATGCCCATGGCATAGATGGAATAATTGATATCTGGATCCATCAAGTATCTCAATCAGAGCGTTCAGAAACCTCAGACTGTTAGGATGAGATAGTGGAAAACAAGGAGAGTAAGTGGAATTTTGTGTGAGCTCTGAAGGAAAGACTTAGATTATTGAAGACATGGAGAAGAGGTACTCCAGAGAGGCCATACTGCTTAAACAAGGAAAGTGGCACAGATGGGCTGACAGTGAGACAACTGGGATGACATGTAGGGAAAGGATCCAAATAGTGTGAAGCATGTCAGAGTTTCAAGGCTGTGGGATGTTTTGTTGTCCTCTATTTCTTTCTTAAACACTGTATTAAGCAAAGAATTCACCAAAGAGATGATTTATAATGCTGGCTTCATTCAGAAAAACTATGGCTCAGGTAAACTATAACTTTTATTAAAGGAGCTTCACCAATGTATTTCAGCATTCAGTGGCTATTTCTAAAACTACTCTACAGGGTGAATTGGTCAAATTATAGAGAGATTACAAAACTCTAATGTGGCTTTCTGAGTCTTGGAAAGTCCTCAAAATTACTCTTGCAAAAGTGAAATGAATCTATGTACACTAACATGCTGACTTTTCTGACTTGACTTATTTGTTAAATTCCATAAATCATCAGAATTAGGTATTTAAAATCTGATGGTAATTTTAGGCGATACTGTATCTGTTCAATGTTACTGAGCTTTAAATCACTATGTTTGAAATTGATTATATATAAATATCCCATACCCAACATTATACTTGTTACATTACTTGGTATTGACCATTATTTTACTTTAGTTTTAATTAAGGAGTAGTTCCTTTTACTTTTAAACACTGATTTTTAAAATTAGGTAAGATATTTATGAGGTAAAAATTACATATATGTATCACACATAAGTGTGTTTGTATGTATGTATGTGTATACGTGTGTGTGTCTTTGCTAGAAAAACTTTCTCCTTTCAGTGCCTTTTGCTGACCTCTAAGTTCCCACTCCACAGTGCCCTCCCACTGCCAGCAAACACTGTTATTATAATTTTATATACTTTCAAATATTTTTATAAATACACAAATAAGTAGCAATACATATTAATTTCATCTTCTTCTTACCCAAAAGGGTAGTATACACATCACCCTGCCCTGCACTTTGCCTTCTTTTCACTCCAAACATATACTTTGAAGATGTTTTCATACTATCACCTAAGGGTTTCCTTGGCCCTCATCTATTTTTTAACTTAAAAAAAAAAAAAGGTTATTTATTGTATTTCTTATTTCAAACCATTTTTGGAGGTAGGAGAGATATGAATGACTGCAGGTGCAAGAACTAAAGATCCAAAACCCTGTTATAGCCATCATGGGGTGGCTATTATCTTACTGTGGTCAAATAAGGACTTATTATGGTTTGATTACCATTTCCAATCCTCAGGATTCCCTGTCAGGCTGTTCTAAGGTGACACTGAAATCAGTGATCCATTAAACTCTTGAATTCTAAACCATCTTTTAATACTGTGCCAAAAAATATTTTCACATGCAATATCCTGAGTTCATAGCCCTCTCCCCATTTCATTTAATGTGAAAGGAAAGTGTATCTATATCCCAAAGATCTCTTCTGTCCTATTCTTCAAACCAGTGTTACCTTGAAAAGTTACTAAATCAATACTTCACATTTTTATCTTTGATACTGAAAGTGTTAATTTGTCTTATTAGCAGGGTGAAGCAGATATAATTTAGCTTCTTTTTAATAGGATGATCTTCCTGTGAACTTTAGTTGTTAGGAACTCTAGTTAGTAAAGTATAAACAAACACTAACTGGAGATTATGGAGGCAGAGTGGGTGGGCTTGTCACTTCCTGCAGACTGTAGTGCTTTCCCCTCTTCTAGTGGCTCCTGCTGATCTTCTGTGTCACTTCTTTTCTGTCAGTCAAGATGCTTGTCATCTCTATAACTCTTGTTTCCTGGCTCTCACCACTCTAGCAGTTCACTGCTATATTTCGTCTTCTGATTTCTGGGAATTTATTTTTCTTCTTGTCTCTTTCATCTGGTGCTTCCTGGCTTTGGCATAGGTAGGGCTTGGTGCTAACAGTTAGCTTGGACACAGTGAGTTATTAGTGTTATTTGACAAAAATGTCCAGTTTTCCCCATTCAAAACATTGGGCAGCTTGCATAGTGTTATGTGGGGTCAAGTAACTAATTCTGGTCAATAAGTTGTAGACAGAAGTATGTGTGTCACTTACTGGTTGAATATTGCATAAATAAATTTTCTCTTTCCCTTCTGTCACAAGGGTTGGGAATGTTCAAGTTAGTGGCTTCTCTGAGGAACTGAGGTCCAGAGTAACTATAATAAGCAGATCCCAACTTACCAATCCCAAATAAGTATATGGTATGTGCCTAAAAGAAATATTTTTTGTTTGTTTATTTGTTTTTAAAGATTTTATTTATTTATATGGCAGAGAGAGTGAGCACAAGCAAGGGGAGAGGCAGAGGGAGAAGTAGACTCTCCTCTGAGCAGGGAGCCTGATGCAGGGCTCAATCCCAGGACCCTGAGATTATGACCTGAGCCGAAGGCAGATGCTTAACTGACTGAGCCACCCAGATGCCCCTGTTTATTTGTTTTTAAACTACTGAGATTCAGAGGTGTTTTTTACCATGGAATAATCTAAGCTATAGCCTATCCTATATAACCTCCAAGAATATTTCTTCCTTCTTTTTTTTTTTTTTAAAGATTTTTTTTGACAGAGAGAGAGAGAGAGACAACACAAGCAGGGGGAGTGAGAGAGGGAGAAGCAGGCTTCTGGCCGAGCAGGGAGCCCGATGTGGGGCTCGATCCCAGGCCCCCGGGATCATGACCTGAGCCGAAGGCAGATGCTTAACGACTGAGCCACCCAGGCGCCCCATATTTCTTCCTTCTTGTTGGTAAATGAACAACACATCATTTCTGTGTATTTCATGTAGTCATGGGGCAGGATAAGGAGAGACTACTCTTCTATCACTGGTATATTAGTGTATTTTCCCTTTACTTCCAAGTTCATTGCTGTTTTGGAGGCTAAAGACACCATTGATTTGAATAGTCTGACAAACATCTGAATCTAGATCACTGACAAAGCAGGGCAACACCCATCTGGGGACAGAAAAAATGATGCAAACAGAGGGTGACACTGGAAAAGAGGTAGTGTTGAAATAGTGAGCCAGGTGAAGGCAGTAGGAGAAAAGCCTATCAGTAGACCTCCTAATATAAAACATATAACATGGAGTAAGAGGTTATTCAAGACAACATCCAGTATCAGAGGGAACACCAACTAACATGACAGACACTTTCTGATGGACAAACAGTACAGCCCAGAAACCCAGGAGGCCTTGGGTAGCAGGAAAACCAGAGCTTAGTTACAGATCTGGCTTTTAAGTCTAAGACTGCCATTCCTGGAGAACTGGTAAACTAAGTAGAATTCCAAACCTAGGAATGCTTACTATACTAATAATCAAGACAGGAGCCTGGACTAGGAAGTCCAAAGTACAAGTTAAGACGTGGTGTAAGTCAAGGGTTAACCGGAGGAACAAGGCAGAGTCAGTTATTGGGTCTGTAGCTCAAGGTCTGGATCTGACCAACCACATTAGTAAAAGTACCAAGTGATAGTATCAAGCTTCTTAGATTTCTCCTATGTTCAGAATTGGTTCTTGATTTTGAGGTGGACTTGATCTTGCAAGTGAAGGTCAAGTGGTCCCCACCTTAGAAAAGGAGGCCATGCTGAGGAAGGAGAACCTAGAACAACCTTACTAGTTAAATAACTACTCTTTTCTTCTATGTCTGTTTTTCTCTCTGCTTTGTCCTTACTTTCATTATATGAATAATCAGGATTGCTGGAAGTGGCTAGCAGAGAAATGAAAGAATAGAATAGATCAATAAATTGACCAGATCCTCATGTATTTATCTTTATATGTATGCTTCTTTCCAATCTGTATGGTTCTTTTTAGCACATGTTTCTGAGTAACTTACAGCATGGCATTGTTCCCATATATGACCTTGGTTACTTCTCAATTAAATTTAGTATACCGGGAGCCTGGGTGGCTCAGTTGGTTAAGCGACTGCCTTCGGCTCAGGTCATGATCCTGGAGTCCCGGGATCGAGTCCCGCATCGGGCTCCCTGCTCCGCGGGGGGTCTGCTTCTCCCTCTGACCCTCCCCCTCTCATGCTCTCTCTCTCTCTCTCATTCTCTCTCTCAAATAAATAAATAAAATCTTTAAAAAAAAAATTTAGTATACCATCCCAAGCCCAACCTCCTCCATGGCTTCAGGCTGCCTCAGATTTTGCCTGGGCTCATGAGCCTTTACTCAATGAGGCCAACTGGTTTGACCCAGCTTTTTAAATTGGCATCATACAGGTTCCTTATCAATAAATGTAACTATGTTATCTTCAAAGGACAGATCTTAACACTTCCTAAAATCCAAAGAAGTCTCGTAGTTATGATCTTCCTACTCAAAAGACAGAATTATTTCCTATATAATACAAGTAATTTAAGCAATTAAAATATATCCTTTTACACAGAAATAGGGAACTACAAATTAATTCTGAAGATTAGGAAGAAGAAAAAGAGAAAAAAAAAACACTTTTATTTTGCCAAACAACAATTTTATAAGATAAAACAAACACATCTATAAGTAACATATGTTTTTAAATAATTCTTAAATGGAAGTCTGGGGGTCTATGCAATAAAAATGGTTTTGCCTCTGAGTTTCTTTTTACCTGGACAAAAATTACATAATCTTTCTGTTCTCAGTAAAATAAGGGAGAAGAGCTAGACTAGTCTAACTCCAAGGTCACTTTTAATATATAATTTTAAATATTTTTTTTGAGAGATTTTTCAGGTCACAGTCTCTGATTTAAGAATTGATGAAAAAATGCAACTCTGTTTTAAGATTCATCATTCAGAAAAAAAATCTGTAGTTAATCATGAGAACTTCTATATTTTAAAAACTTGATGACAAATACCATTTACTGAGTTTATTTTGTGCCAGGTACTTCCTAAGATCTTACTTATTTCATCTGGTTTAATGCCCCCTGTTACCTTGTGTTAGTTTGCTAGGCTGCCATAACAAAGCACCACAGACTGGTAGCTTCAACAACAGAAATATATTTTCTCACAGCTCTGGAGGCTAGAAGTCTGAGACTGAGGTACCCACAAGATTGGTTCCTTCTGAGAGCCCAGAGGGAGAGGAGAGCTCTGTTCCAGGCATCCCTCTGTGGCTTGCAGATGGTCATCTACTCCCTACGTCTCTCTGTACTTGTCTATGTTCAAATTTCCTTTTCGTATAAGGACACCAGTGATATTGGGTTGGGCCCATCCTAATGATCTCATTTTAACATAATTATCTCTGGAAAAACCCTGTCTCCAAATATGGTCACATTCTGAGGTACTAAGGGTTAAGATTTCAACATATGAATTATGAAGGGACATAATTAGCCCTTGGCAAGCCCTATGAAATATGCATAGTATCCTTATTTGAAAAATGAAGAAACTGAGAAATGAGATTATTTGTCTTAGATCTCACAGCTAGTAAACAGACTTGAACCCATGTCCATTTCACTCATAATCCCCTACACTTAATTATTAGCCATTCTTGCTTTCAGATAATTACAATTATAAGACATTGAAAGCTGCACTATGACTATAGTCACAGAAGCAAGTTATTTTAAGAGTTAAAACAGTCTTCAATGGAGCTCAAGTACATGTTAATTATCAGAGGAAAAGGAAAAAAGAATACAATACATGTTAAGTTTCAAGAGATGGATATTTGGCCTTAAACTATGTAATTACTTACAAAATATGTTTAACATTTTTTTCTGATGATAAAAATAATGCATATCTATTGCAACATTTGGATAATATAGAAGTATATAAAGAAGAAAAGTTATAATCACACACAACCCCATCCTTTGGAGCTAAATATTAAGTAAACATTTTAAGTAAATATACACTGATAGACTATATATAGTTTTAAAACCTTGCTTTTTTCACTAAAAATAGTATATAATTAACTTTTCATTTGCAATTCATTATCCTTTGGCATCATGACATTTTTCTATAGCTTCACATATTGAAATAATTCAGACTTATAGAAAAGAATACTACAAAGCACTTTGGTTATACCCAGATTTTCCAGTTAATATTTAACCATATTTGTCTTATTTTTGCTTTCCTGTGTGTGTGCACGTTGTTTTCTAGCAAGAACACTGAATTGCATAAACATAGTACAATTATAAAAATTAAGAAACTAGGATCAATATAGGAATGTCATCTAATATACAGCTCATATTCAGATTTTGCCCATTGTCCCAATAATGTCATTCACAACAAAAGAAGAAATTTGGCTCCAGGATTTTATCCAGGTTCACACATTCTATTCAGTTCTTTCTAACCTTTAACTTTTTAAACCTGAACAACTCTTTAGTCTTTGTCTTTCATGGCTCTCATTATTAGGCTAGTTATCTTGTAGTTTGCAACATCCCATTTCGATTTTATTATATTTTCTCAGGATTATATTTGGTTTCTGCATTTTGGGCAAGAATACTACCAAGTGATGCTCTGTCCTTTTCAATGTAATCTATCAGAAGGTATGGGATGTTGGTTTACCTGACTGCTTGTGACATTAAATTTGATCACTTTATGAAAATGGTGTCTGCCAGGTTTCTTCACAGAAAAATTATACTATATAGCATTGGTAAATATATACAAATAACAGAATAAAAAGTTCAGAAATAAAAACCATATGTATATGGTCAATGAAATTTTAACATAGATGCCAGCCACTGAGTGGGGAAGATATCTTCAACCAATTGTTGGCTGGAAAAATTGAAGAATTGAAATATAATGAGCATCAATCCTGACCTCACACCATGTACAAATATAACTCAAAATAGATTTTATACCTAAGGGTATGAGTTCTAATTATAAAGAGTCTAGAAGAAAACATATAAACAAAATGTTAGTGACTTTGGGTTTGGCAAATATTTGTTAAATAGGATACAAAATTTCAGGTTATATTAAAAAAATCTATAAATCGAACTTCATCAAAGTTAAAACTCTTGCTCTTAAAAGAAAGTTTTTTTAAAAATGAAATAACAAAGTACAGATGGAGAGAAAAATTTTTCAAAACATATATCTGACAAAGGACTTGTATCCAGCATGTCTGTATTATATAAAGAGTTTTTATAAAAAATAAAAAGACAACCAAATTAAAAAAATAAATGAGCAAAAAAATTGAGCTATTTCCAAAAAAAAGATATATAAATTACAAAAAAGTATATAAAAAGATGATCGATATCATTATCTTAAGAAAGGGCATATTAAAACCACAATAACATGTCAGTGCACTCAAAATTTAAAATCAAAAAGACTGACTATACCAAGTGTTGGCAAGGATGTAGAGGAACTGGAACACTTATACACTGCAGTGGAAATGTAAACTGATAGCACTTTGGAAGAATTTGTCAGTTTCTTAAATATTGAACATACACATACCATAAGACCCAGCCATTCCACCGTACTTCCCCAAGAGAAATGAATGCATATATCCATATAAAGACTTATAAATAATAATATTTTCAGGATTTTGATAGGGATTATAGATTATATTGAATTTGTACATTACTTTGGATGTTTTAACAATATTAATTCTTCTAATCCACGAACACAGAATGACTTTCCATTTAGTTGTGTCTGCTTTAATTTCTTACATCAGTGTTTTATAGTTTTCAGTATTCCAGTCTTTTGATGCTCTAGTTAGTTTTAAGTATCTTATTCTTTTTGGTGCTATTGTAAATGAGACTTTTTTTTAATTTTGTTTTTGGATAGGTCATTGTTAGTGTATAGAAATGCAGCTAATTTTCATATATTGAGTTTGTATCCTGGAACTTTACTGAATTTGTTCATTAGTTCTAACAGTTATTTTGTGGAGTCTATAAGATTATGTCCTCTATAAATAGAGATAATTTTACTTCTTCCCTTCTTATTTGTTGCCTTTTATTTCTTATTCTTGCCTAATTGCTCTGGCCAGGACTTCTAGTACTATATTGAATAGAAGTGGTGAGAGTAGGGATCTGTGCCTTATTCCAGATCTTAGAGGAAAAGCTTCCAGCTTTTCACCAGTATGATGTTAGCTCTGGACTTTTCATGTGTGGCTTTATTGTGTTGAGGCAAGTTCTTTCTACACCTTTTTTTTTTTTTTTAAATGAAAGGATACTGAAGCTCTTTAAATGCTTTTTTCTGTACCTATTGAGATAATTATGTGATTTTTGTTCTTTATTCTGTTGGTATGGTGAAAACATTTGAAAACCATGTATCTGATAAGGGGTTAATCTCCAAAATATGTAAGGAACTCCTAGAACCCAAAACAAACAAACAAAAACAAGCAGAAAAAAAAGGGAGCAAAAGAGTTAATTAACAATGAGATACCACTACACATCTATTACAATGGTCAAAATCCAGAATACCAACCACACTAAATGCTGACTAAATGCAACACACTGCTCATTCATTGCTGGTGGAAATGCAAAATGGTACAGCCACTTTGGAAGTTTGGCTGTTCCTTACAAAAGGAAACATACTCTTACCATATGATCTACCAATTGTGCTCCTGGTATTTTTCCAAAAGATTTAAAAACTGTCTACACAAAAGTCAGCACATGTGTGTTTATAGTAGTTTTATTCATAATTGCCAAAATTTGGAAATAACCCAGATGTCTTTAGTGGGTGATTGGGTAAATAAACTGTGGTATATCCAGACAGTGGAGTATTATTCAGGGACTAAAAAGAAATGAGCTCTCAGGCATGATAAGACATGGAAGAACCTTAAATGCATATTGCTAAGTGAAAGAAGTCAATCTGAAAGGCTGTACACTGTATGATTCCAACTATATGGTGTTCTAAAAAAGGTAAAACTAGGGGTGCCTGGGTGGCTCAGTCATTAAGCATCTGCCTTCGGCTCAGGTCATGATCCTGGAATCCTGGGATCGAGCCCCGCATCGGGCTCCCTGCTAGGCGGGAAGCCTGCTTCTCCCTCTCCCACTCCCCCTACTTGTGTTTCCTCTCTCGCTGTGTCTCTCTCTGTCAAATAAATAAATAAAATCTTTAAAAAAAAAAAAAAAAGGTAAAACTATAGAGGCAATAAAAAGATCAGCGGTTGCCAGGGGTGGGAGTGGGGGATTCATAGGCAGAGCACAGAGAATATTTAGGGCAGTGAAAATACTCTGTATGATAATATAATGATGGATAGATGTCATTACACATTTGTCCAAACCCATAGAATGTATAACACCAAAAGTGAACTTTAAGGTAAACTATGGACTTTGGATGATTATGGTGTGTCAATGTAGGTTCATTTTATAAAAAATATACCATTCTGATAAGTGATGCTGATAATTAGGGAAGCTATGCATGTCTGGGGGCAAGGGTCTGTAGGAAATCTTTACATCTTTCTCTCAATTCTGTTGTAAGCCTAAAACTGCTAAAATAAATAAATAAATAAATAAGTGTTCAAATTTTTTTAATGGCAAAAATCCAGAATTCAAAATTTCTTAAAAAAAAGAAAAGGGGGATCTGAATGGACATTTCTTCAAAGAAGACATGCAGATAGCTAACAGGTTCATGAAAAGGTGCTCAACTTGTTCATCATCTGGAAAATAGGATGGCTATTATCAAAAAAAAAAAGATAACAAGTGTTGGAGAGGTAGAAAGGTGTGGAGAAATTGGAAACCATGTGCATTGCGGTGGAAATGTAAATTTGTGCAGCTGTTCTGGAAAACAATATGGAAATTCCTCAAAAAAATTAAATATAAAACCACTATATGATCCAGCAGTCTCAGTTCTGGGTATTTATCTAATAGTGAAATCAGGATCTTGAAGAGATAGCTGCACTCCCATGTTTATTGTAGCATTATTATTATTATTACTATTATTATTTTGGCATTACAGTAGGCAGAATATGGAAACAATATAAATGTTCATCATCAGGTAAAAGGATAAAACAAATGTATATACATACAATAGAATATTATTCACCCTTTTTTTAGAAGAAAGTTCTAACATTTGTGACAACATGGATGGACCTGTAAGACATTAAGGACCTAGAAAGCATAAGCTAAGTGAAATAAGTCAGTCACAGTAGGACAAATACTGCACAATTTTTCTTGTATGAGGCATTTAAAATAGTCAAACATAGAAGTAGACAACAGAAAGGGGATGGTGGGAAGAGGATACGGGGACTAGTTGTTCAGTGGGTATAAAGGTACAGGTGAGGTGATGGTTCCATGAGTGAACATATATGTCAAAACTCATCATGCTGTTCACTTTAAATATGTGTGGTATCTCAGTTATGCTTTAATAAAGCTGAAAGAATTAGTGAATCTAAAATAACAAATACCACTTTTAAAGGGTTTATATTTTTATATAAAATTTAAATGTTAATTTCAACAAATAAATGTATATACATGAACATATTTTAAAAGGAAAAGAAATCATTAATAGGAAAGACAGAGGGGAAGGAATTCCAAGGAGAGGAAACAGCAGTGCAAAGGCCCTGGGGCAGGAAAGAACTTTTTAGTAACCAAAAGAAGACTAATGTGGCTGAAATGCAGTAAGAGGTGGTAGTGGGGGTGGAGTCAGATGAGGTTGGAGAAGCCAGCAGGTATCAGTTCCTGAAGGAGTTTATGGGCCTCTTTTCTTTTTCTTTTTATTTCTTTTCTTTTCTTTCTTTCTTTTTTTCTTCTTCTTTTTTTTTTTTGTAGAATTTGTGTATTTTGTTAAATGTTAAAAGATGTAAGTAGGGAAGTACTCTCCAAACTGTGAAAGATTAATCTGGCTGGTAAGCAAAAATAACTTTGAGAAAGACAGTTTTAGAAGTCAAGTGACCAGTAGGGAGGCTATTTTAGTAAAAAGTTTCCAGTTTACTATATTGAGAAAGTGACAAAATGAAGAGCCAACTAGAAAAATGTTAAAGAAGGAGGAATTGTAAGGGAAATATCAAAAACCAAGTTTTGAATGTAATGAATTTGAGAAACATGTAGGTCATCTAAGTGAAATTGATGATGCAAAGGTAGGTGGATTTATGAAACTAAGTGTCCTAAGGCATGATCTCCATTGAAGATATAAATGTGCACATGGTTAAATGGTTGACTTAATCTCTGATTATTTCCTTAGTCCCATATTTTACTTTATTCTATTTCGAAGATTTTATTTATTTATTTTAGAGAGAAGGGGGAGGGGCAGAGGGAGAGTAGAGAGAAACCCAAGCTGGCTCTGTGCTGAGAATGGAGCCTGGTGCCTGGATCGATCCCATGACCTGAGATCAGGCCTGAGCCAAAACCAAGAGTTGGGCACTTAACCGACTGAGCCACCCAGGTGCCCCAGTACACATATTTTACAAATAGAAATTCTTTGTGAGTACTTTAAGGAATATTACTATTTTTTTTTTTTAAGATTTTGTTTATTTATTTGAGAGAGAGAGAGAGAACACACGAACGGGGTGAAGGGCAGAGGGAGAAGCAGACTCCTCACTGAGCAGGGAGCCTAATGTGGGGCTTGATCCTGGAAATCCAGGATCTTGACCTGAGCTGAAGGTAGATGCTTAACTGAGCCACCCAGGCACCCCGGGGAGTATTACTATTTTAAAGATATTTATGCATAGGATATACATTTCAGAAAGGTTACACTCTTCTGTATACTCTCTAGCCATATAAGGTGATTCCCTAGCTGTGTAAAAGGAGGTTTGCTATATGAGACCCTCATCAGGGTGTTACTACATATTTTAATCATCTTTTTTTTTTTACTTAAGCCAACCAAGTCATTTCATTGGGTATGAATGGAAAGAGACCAGATTAACTAGAGATCAATATAGGATTATTATTGGCTAATATATTTTAAGCTGCTTTACTTTTGGTTAACCACCTTAACAAAGAGTTCTATAGAATATTTGAATGTACATTAAACTGGAGAATTTGTGGTCCAGAGAAATCATGGTAAAAACTGATGTGGTTTTGGAATATAGGTGAGGTTCGGTGGGGTGAAGTCCAGAGCCGACGACCATGAAAGAATTCTTGAGGCGGCTGGTGCAAAAAGGTGGCTTATTAAAGTACGGGGACAGGACCCATGGGCAGAAAGAGCTGCTGCACCCGGGTTGTGAGGGGTGGCTGATTATATACTATGGGGTTGGGGGAGGTAAGGAAAAAGGGAGGTTTCAAAAGAACTTTCATATGCTAAAGAAGACTCACAGGATACCAGAGGCCTTGCCATTGTCAAGTTAAGGTTGTTTTACCCCTAGCAAGGCATTAACATGAAGATGGTTGGGAGCTTCCTGGAGGAACGTTACACTCTGCCACTTCAAGTATCTGTCAATGGGCTGCAGGTTATAAGGACATTTAATTGTATCTACATTTCCTTCTGGAAGCTAGGTTATCGATAGAAATACTTTGTTCTTATAGATTGCTAAGACATTTGTAAACTGAGGGAGACTCAGGTCTTGCAGGATTGTGATCTCTGTAAGTTAACGATTTGTTTTTCCTTTCCTTAGCTTTAGGGCAGCCAGGAGTGTCTGAGGAAGGTCACATATATCCCATGGGGGGGGTGTCAGCTTCTGCTTTGTCCTCAGCTTGCCTTCTCTTCCCTCATCTAAAACCAGTCTAAGTTCTGAGCTGTAATTCCAAAAGGTGTACTTAAACATATTCAATTATAGATTATTAACATATTAGCAAAATTTTTAGTTACACTAAAGTGATCACTGGCGAATTCTAGGCAACTCTTCTTATTGAAGGTGTAAGTGTGCTTTAGACTTGATAAACTAATCTCCCTCAGACACACAAACTCATGATAGGACTTTAGAAAACCACCTTTTTCCAACTCTCTCCCTTACATGTGAATCCACCATGCTCAATAGACAAGTTATCTGACAGTGTTGGATATAAGGAGAAAAATTCAGAATAAGGAGGACAAATGAAGACAAAGTAGGATAAATATCTGTGGGCTAAGCCTTTATGAAATAATTCTGGCAAGATTTATAATTTTCTGTTCACCAGTCTACCAAAGCTTTGCCTTTAAAGACCATTTCTAAAGGAATTTTGCATCTGTAGGAAAGGAGATGGCTTTTGGATACTATTATTTATAGTACATGACGTATTTTAAGGGCTAAATTCTCTCTTTTAAAAGCATCTTTATACTGCGAACATCTTGACTTTTTTTTTTTTCTCATTGGCTGATTGGGGCAAACAAATGTCTTCACCATTCTTTTCCTTATAAGCAAATACTTCTACAACTGCAGCTGAAGAGATACCAGCCTCTCAGTGAGCAGGTGATTTATTCAAGTAAGCAGAAATTGGACTTAATTGATGTGACACTGAAAACAATCTCCTTTTTTAGTTGTGACAGCAATGTAAATGCTGAAACAGGAAAACAACTGAGCAGTGTTTATTTTTCTTATTTAATTGTACTTTCTTGTCAAGCTCAGGTTCAAAGGATAGGACTATGTGTGAAATAAGGGTTTTCCTGTAATGTGGTGAACTACACCATGTAGTGATAGGCTTTCTATAAGAATTACATTGAGGGTAAATGCTTACATGTAGAGAATGGTTGAGAAATTTATCCAAAGTAGATTAAGTTCAATTCAGTATTAAGAGGTATGTGTAAGCCAAATGAAAGTTATCACCAGGAGTGAGAACACAAGTCACATAGAAATATCATTGTCTTCAGGCTCAGATGCAGTTTCAAATCCTTTTGTAACCTCAGCTGCGTCATCTACGAAATAGAGATATGGTGATGGCCAATTGTATGCGTCAGCTTGACTGGGCTAAGGGATGCCCAGAGAGCTGGTAAAACATTATTTCCGGTGTGTCCGTGGGAATGCTTCCGGAAGAGATTAGCATTTGAATTAGTAGGCTGAGTAAAGAGACCCACCCTTACCAATGTGGGTGGGCATCAATCATCCAATCCCTTAAAGAGCCCAAATGGAACAAAAAGGTGAAGAAGGAAGGACAAATTCTTGCTCTCTCTTCTTGAGCTATCTGAGGGCAGGAGAAAATGGATGTCCCAGCTCTCTGGGCATCCCTTAGCCCAGTCAAGTTGACACATAAAATTAACCATCACCCTATACCTATTTAGTAGAACTCTTGGTTCTCTGGCCTTCAGACTTCAGGACTTAGCCAGTGCCCCCTCCCACCCTCCCACCCGCCAGTTCTCAGGCCTGTGGCCTTGGCCTGGGAGTAACACCATCAACTCCCCTGGTTCTCAGGCCTCCAACTCAGACAGAATTACACTACCAGCTTCCCTGGTTCTCCAGCTTGCTGACAACAGATTGTGGGGACTTCTAGGCCTCTATAAGCATGTGAGCCAATTTCTACAATAAATCTGCTCATATATGTATATCTTCTGTTGGTTCTCTTTCTCTGGAGAACCCTGACTAATACAGAAAGTAACAATAGTACCTAACTTTGAAGGAAGCTGTGAAGCTTAAATTTACATAAAAATAGTACATTTCCTGGAACATGGTAAGTACTTACTATATGTTAGTTTGCTTTTATTGGATCTAGATTTGTTAAAGTTACTTTGCTAAAATATAAGTAATTATGGAAACACATTAATCTTATTTGTCCACTTGTGTTTTTAATATGATTTATTTAAGTAGATTCTGTGTGCCAGGAACCAGTGTTGGGTACCAGTGTTTGAATGATGACTTCGACATAGTCCCTGTCCTCAAAGAGATTGCAACCTGGTAAACTGATGAATCTTACAAATACTCTTAGTCTTCAGGACAAAATTTACCATTTCATTATACATGGCTTTGCACTGTTGGTCATTATTTTCTATCTGTCTTAATTAGGCTCTGTTCAACTAGATCTTGTCCATTCACAGAGTATTACAATTATAGTGATAAAAGGATCTTCATTTAATTGAGCTTGGCCCCTCATTTAACAGAGAAGGGAGCTGAGATTTTGGGACAGTGCAGGAGGAGGCCCACAGGAGGAAGGGACAGTTCCTCAAACTCAAAGCCATAGCTCAGGTCTCCATATTGTGTCCAGGATTCTCTTCCCTCTACAGGTCACTAGTTACTAAACTCTTATGAGCAGGAAATTGCCTTACATTCTATGCCAGTCACTAAACTGGCATTCCTTTGTTCTGACACCTCTAAGGGCACTGTTTTGGTAAGCCACGAGCTTTCTGTATGGCCAACTAGGAATAATTTTATAATCTGTATTGTACCTCACTAGTCTCTGTACAAATGTCTCATTAAAATAAAAACAAAATACTGGTTATTGTACCCTATATCCTGATGCAAGACCTTACCCTACCCACTCTCTTCCTCAGCATTTGCTCAGGTACTTGGAACATTCCCATAGAAACACATCACAGGCCACTCATGTTCTTCTTCATTCTCCATCAGGGTCATCTTTTTTCAGGTGTTTGCCAGGGAATGCTCTTCCACCGAGCATGGCTGTGTCTTGTGCCTGCTCACCCCTGTTGTACTAGGGTCTGTGGTAGAAGGTATGAGTATGTTTGTGAGTGTGATGCTCACAGTGCAAATGCTGGTAGGAAGCTACACCAAAGGAGGACCCTCCAGTGGCACATCTTATAGCTGATTCTCTCAGCATTTTATGAACACTTCTTATTTTTTAAAGATTTTATTTATTTATCTGGGAGAGAATGGGAGACAGAAAGCATGCGAGGGGGAGGATCAGAGGCAGAAGCAGACTCCCCGCCGAGCAGGGAGCCCGATGCGGGACTCGATCCCGAGACTCCAGGATCATGACCCGAGCCGAAGGCAGTTGCTTAACCAACTGAGCCACCCAGGCGCCCCTAAACACTTCTTATTTTTATCTTTACTTCTCTTTTTTCTAGTGCTTCACATCAGTCACTCAAACCCGGTAGGGTCGAATAGGGAATGCTGGTGAGGGTAAAGGGCACATGAAAACTCAGCTCTCCTTCCTCTTTGCTCACGTCCTTCTGTGTGAGGTGGGATAAAATATAACAAATAAAAAACAACAGCTTCTTTCATTCTTTAAGCAACCAAACACAAAGCCCCCAGCCATTTCAACTTCTATAATAGATGTACAGAGGGGTTATTAGCCACTCGTTCCATAAGCAAACACATACGAAATTTTAAATTTGGTTTCTTCTTAGATAAAACACCTTGCTAAATTTGTTTTTGAAAATGAAGAAATAAACATCTAGAGAGGCAAACTGACTTTTTCCCATATAATGAAAATAGTTGGTACTGGTACTGGGATTAGTGCCCAGAATTAGGTCTATGCCAATTGTCATTTCTTACAACTGTCTCATTATAAAATTAGGAAAAAAAAAAAACCCTCCTCCCTGAATAATAGTAATGACATATTCTATTATGAACGCATGGGATATATCATGTGATAAGTGACATATAATTTTTTTCAGTTGATCCTTTATACCTACAATGAGTCTTCACAGTGAGTTTGCTGGTTGTGATGATACCCTTAATGTGGATAATGAAAAAGAAAAAAGAAAAGGAAATTGATATTTATTTACCTTCCATATAAACGATGCCTTGAAACAAATCCTATATTTCAGGAAATTTAGGATATCCCAGATATAGGCTAAAACTGCAAGAGAACAAATAGATCTTCATTTCCAACTTTCTTTAAAACTGCTTTTGTTCTGGGGCGCCTGGGTGGCTCAGATGGTTAAGTGTGTGCCTTCGGCTCAGGTCATGATCTCAGAGTCCTGGGATCGAGTCCCGCATCGGGCTCCCTGCTCCTTGGGAGCCTGCTTCTCCCTCTGCCTCTCTCTCTCTCTCTCTCTCTCTGTCATGAATAAATAAATAAAATCTTTAAAAAAAAAAACAAAACTGCTTTTGTTCTGGCCTTGCATCTATAATACATGTAATATTTCCAAACCAAACAACTCTTTATGTACAAGATAGATCAGCCAACTTCAAGAAGCTTGCTGAATATATTTTCAAACTTTTTGTAGTTGTTGCTGTTAATGGAACTGACTGAATTTATAAAGGAACTCACTCCAGGTTTTGCATGGAAACAAGGTCATGTTTCCATTACTTTGCTAAAATAACATTTTTTCTGTGATAGATGGGCAAACCATGATCTTGTGCTTAATTTTCCTTTTAAAATTCAGACAGATCCTTGCTTCTCAGTCAATTAGTTTTCTTATTTTGTAGTCTGGGTGACACCTTAATAAAAGAGACCTTTCTTTTGTTTTAAAACAGTTGCTTCAGTGGTGCCTTTCCTGATTTTTTTAATGAGGTTTTGTTCTCAGACTAGTAGACTGTGTTCTGATAAACCCAATGATCTGTCTTCAAATGAGCAAAATAGTTATTTTTCCTCTTAATATGTTTCTTCTTCAGATCCAGTTGGAAACACTGACTGCCAGTCCTTGTTGAGCTGCTTCAAACTATCATAGACAGTTTGCCCTATAATACCATAAACTGAAAGACATCTCTAAGCTGTAATGAAATTCAATATTTAGGATTCCGAATGGTTTTTGCAAATCAAAGGGGAATATCACATTCAGAATCGTTTCTGTACTGGTAAAGGGCATGGAAAGTACTTTACTTTTTTTTTCTTTTGCTCAATATTTCAAATTCTTGTTAAATTTTTAAAATGTGTTCAATGATTTTTTTTTTCTTGTAAGAGAGGAATTTTAAATGATCAGTATAAACAGGGAGCTCATGACACTTTTAAATCCTTACAAGTACTAGAGTATCACTATAATGTAATTTAAAATTACATTATGATTTTTAAACAAAAGTAAACAAAGTGCCATTTTCAAATCCTGTCTTACAAAGGCTGCTGTGGGGTGAAAGCAGCCGTAGAACTCGAATGTGCTTGACTTTGGTTTGGGTTCTGATGGATCTGGCTTTTAGAAATGTTGAAAATTCTATCTGCACTGCCCTTGAGTGCTTGGCTGATCATAGAGAAATCAGAGAGAGTCAACTCCTTTGAGAATTATTAGTCTATTTATTTTCAAGCATTTAAAACTGTAAAATTCATCAATATTTATATAGAAATTGTCTCAGTATTAAATATTTGAGTAACTAAGAAATATACACACATATCTGGTTAAACATTTGTATTGTGAATATTTGTTTTATTAGTGGAAAATAAATTTAAAAAATTTTATGTACTACATCTTACAAATGTTATTAAGGAAATATTCCCCTTCTTCCTTGTTCTTCATTAGATATGTAGATAATAATAATATTACCTTATAATTCTTGGTACTTTTAACATTTCAAAATATATATGTCCCTAGATACTTTTCCATATATTCTAAAATACTTCTGGCTTTCCTTCTTAAAATATTGCATAGAACAAGAACTATATACTAGCTGCAAAAGAATATAAGTCTGGCAGCTTTTGAAGACTATAATTCTTTTAAAAAAGATACAGACATCATTCTTTGTGAGGCAAGAATAAAATCATGCCCTTTATTCATTGTCAATGGGCCTGTTCTTCCAGAATACATTACTATCTTTTATCTAATAGCCTATTACAGACTGCAGAGCATGTAAAAGCAGTGATATTGCTCAGGGTTTACAGATTTCATTTTTTATTTCAATGCCATTACTAAATAACCCCTCAGATGGAAATTCAATACTGGCACACTACATGATAAGCTATGTTAATAGCTCATGTTATGCAAGAATTGCACAATCACTTGAAACTTAATAGTAGGCCTGTGGATCAAGACAGTGAAATAGTTTGGTCCTGATTTTGCTCCCCTTTCCAAGAAGAACAACTAACAACTATTCAAGAACAAGACACCACGGAGAATCCAAGAATATGGGAGTGAGGCTGAAGCACCTTCATGCACCACAAAAACCAAGACAGACTGCATTAGAGGGGTAAGAGAGTAGACTACATACTGACTGCATTGCCCCTCCCCCAGGTTAGTGCCCCACCATGTGGAGAGGTCTCACCTGACCTTTCAGTTCCTCCAGTGGGAAAAGAACCCAGGGAGACAATCAGCACATCCTCCACCCCCAGCATTGTGGGTAACTTTGTGGGAACCACTATTCTGAGTGTGCACCATGGGGATTGCAGAGAACTCTGCAAGGCTCAAACACTGGGAATTTGACTGATGGAAAAGTAGGAAGGGGCTTGCAGCAACCAGAACACAGATCTTGTCAGGCTGCGTTCATACCTGCAGTGCCCAGGTTGTAATCCCAACCAATAGTTTTTTGCTCATCTGCAGAACCAAGTCCAAGGCTCACTCTGACCAGGGAACTTGGCAGGGTGCAGATATGCCCGATTCAGATACTCAAAGAAGAAGTTTTTCTGGTACTAGATCCAGGTTTGCTCATAGCTCCACCTGCTGTGGAGATCATCTTCCAATCCCATCTGACCAGGAGGGCTGGTGACAACACCTGGAAGCTGTGCAGCCCAGATGTACTCTAGCTTAGAGGTGGGTGGGCAGAGCTGATCACCCCCAGAGCAAAGCCTGTACGAGGCATAGAGCATTGTCTTACTATGCACAGGCAGAGGGATTAATTCATAGCCATGGCTGTGGGTAGCTCCTGGCTACTCCCAACCAGAGAGCTTATTTGGTAAGTTGGTGCCTGAAGTGGCCCTGCCCCTTTCTGTCCAGGTAAGAGAGCTACGACATAGCCCCAGCCTCTTGGATAGTATCTTTTAGCCCCCTCTGACCAGAAGAGCTGGCAACAACTCCTGGAAGTGTCCCAAGGGTGCTTGAACTAAGACGTAGGCAGGTAGAACAGATCACTTGCAGAGCAAGGACACTGGGCAGTTCAGTCAGGGAACTTGGAGTGCAGGTCAGCTTGAGTTTAGACAACAAACAGGGAGCTTTACTGGCTCTAGAGCTGCTTCTCTTGCTGTCCTTTGGCAGGGAATTGAGTCCATAGCCCTGCTTATCGATGCATATAACCTTCAAATTGTCCAACCAGGGAACCTAACCAGAGCACATGGGAAGCTGCATAATGCATTCAACAGCCCTACATACAATGGCACTTAAACAGAAAGCACAGCCCTTGTCTTCCCCCATCTCTGCAGACTGTTGGCCTCATCTAACCAGGGAATTCAGTGCACACTCTCCGGATTTGGGTCCCTAAATAATGAGCTATACAGACCCTGACCTTGTCCTATTGCTCTGCCAGGGCAGGAAAGCTAATCCATAGCCGCATCTATTCCTGAATATAATACCCAATTCTGACCATCTAGTAAGCCTAACCAGAGAATCCAAGGAAACACAGAGCCTATCTTATAGCCGCACTTGGGTAGGGAACCAAGCCAGCAGTCCTATCCCACTGTTCTCAGCTAGGGGCACAACTTCTCATCGTTGTCCTCAGAGCTTGAACAGTTGCCTTGCCCAAATATAGACCAAAGTAGCAGGCCCAATCTGCTCAAGGCCATTATCAGCAGACACACCCAGAAACCCGAACTAAGCTGACTGGTGAAGAACTGTCTCTTCCAAAGCAAACCTGTAAAATTTGAAAGAGGAGCCCAGTTACTCCAATGTGCAGATACCAATGTAAGGAATCAAGATTCATGAAAAATCAGATAAATATGACACTACCAAAAGAGACTAATAAAGCTCCAATAACTGACACTGAAGAAATAAAGATTTATACATTGTCAGACAAAGAATTCAGAATAAACTTCTTAAAGAAGTTTAGTGAACTACAAAAAACCCCCCAAAAACAAAAAACACACACAACTAAATGAAATTAAGAAAACAATGCATGAACAAAAGGAGAAATCTGACAAGTTAATATTAACCGTCAAACAAACAAGCCTAGAGTTGAAAAATACAATAATTGAAATGAAGAATTTAGGAGAGAGTTTCAAAGTAGACTCACCCATGCAGAAGAAAGACTCAGCAACCTGGAAGATGGGACATTGGAAATTACCCAGTCAGAGGAGCAAAATGAAGAAGAATGAAAAAGAGTGAAGAAAACCTATGGGAATTACAGGGTACAATGAAAAGGAACAATATTTGCATTGTGGGAATTCCAAAAAGAGAAGAAAAAGAGAAAGGAACAAAAAATGATTAATGTCTTAAAACTTCCTAAACCTGGGGAAAGAGATGGACATCCAGATCCATGAAGCTCAAAGGACCTCAAATAAATTGAAACTAAGTACAGCTACATCAAGATAAATTATGATTAAATTGTCAAAAGTCAAAGATGAAAGAATTTTAAAAGCAGTAAAAGAGAGAACTTACATACTAGGGAACCCCCATAGCTGTAATTGGATTTCTCAACAGAAACTTTTCAGGCCAGGAGAATTATTATACAACATAAAAACATGTAAATTATAACTGCAGTAACCTAAAATGTGAAGGGCAGGAAAAGTAAAATATAAAGTTTATAAATTCTATTGAAGTTAAGTTGTTATCAGTTTAAAATAGAGTGTTGTAAGTTTGAGTTATTTTATGTAAGCCCCTTGGTAAACACAAGGAAGAATCCTGTAGTAATT
Source organism: Mirounga angustirostris (assembly GCF_029215605.1). Lineage (NCBI taxonomy): Eukaryota > Metazoa > Chordata > Mammalia > Carnivora > Phocidae > Mirounga > Mirounga angustirostris. The sequence continues at coordinate 55,996,166 of NW_026991709.1, forward strand.
ATACAAAAGAACATAATAAAGAAGTCAAACAATACTGATGCTAAAAGATTTGAAAACACACCAAAAAACACAATGGGCTACAAAACAAGAAACAACAGATCTACAAAACAACCAGAAATAAATCAACAAAATGACAATAGTAAGCCCTTATCTATCAATAATTACTTTAAATGGAAACAGATTAATTTCTCCAATCAAAAGACAGAGAATGGCTAAATGGGTTAAAAAAATAAGATCTGGGGCGCCTGGGTGGCTCAGTTGGTTAAGCGACTGCCTTCGGCTCAGGTCATGATCCTGGAGTCCCTGGATCGAGTCCCGCATCAGGCTCCCTGCTTGGCAGGGAGCCTGCTTCTGCCTCTGACCCTCCCCCCTCTCATGTGCTCTCTCTCTCTGTCTCAAATAAATAAATAAAATCTTTTAAAAAAAAATAAGATCCACTTATTTAGGAAACTCACTTTAGTCTTAAAGACACACATAGACTGAGAGTGAAAGGATGGAAAAAGACATTTCAAGCAAATGGTAACAAGAAGAAGATGAAGGAGGAGGAAGAGAAGAAGGGGGAGGGGAGGAGGAGGAGAAGAAAGCAGGGATAGCTATATTTATATTAGACAAAATAGGCTTTAAAGTAAAAATGGTAAAAAGAGACAAAGAAGGTCATTATATACTGATAAAGGGGTCAATCCAGCAAGAAGATATAACAGTCATAAATATTTATGCACCCAAATTGGAGCCCCTAAATATGTAAAGAAAAACTAACAGAGCTATAAGGAGAAATCAACAGTAATACAATGAGTGTTGCATTCTTTAATACCTCACTCCAACAATGGATAGATCTTCCAGACAGAGAATCAGTAAGGAAATAGTGGATTTGGAACAAATGAACCTAACAGACATATACAGAACATTCTATCCAACAACAGCAAAATACACGTTCTCCTCAAGAGCACATGGAACATTTTCTAAAGTAAACCATATGTTAGGCCACAAAATAAGTCTTTTTTAAAAAAAATTATTTATTTATTTGAGAGAGAGAGCGCACAAGCAGAGAGAGAGCGCACAATCAGGGAGAGGGGCAGAGCCACCCAGGCACCCCACACAACAAGTCTTAGTAAATTGAAGAAGATTGAAATCATACCAAGTATCTTCTCTGACCACAATGACATTAAACTAAAAATTAGTAACAAGAGGGAAACTGGAAAATTTATGAGCACATGGAAATTAAAGAATACTTCCTGAACAACCAATGGATTAAAGGAGAAAAAAAATTTGAGACAAAGATGCAAACACAATATACCAGAACTTGTGGTTTGCAACAGAAGCAGTTCTAAAATGGAAGTTGATAGCTCAAGTTTCATAGTTCAAGAAAGATCCCAAATAAATAACCTCCTTCTTCTGCCTTAAGGAAATAGAAAAAGAACAAACTGAGCCTAACATTAGCAGAAGGAAGGAAATAAAAAGATCAGAGTGGAGGGATGTCTGGGTGGCTCATTCGGTTAAGCATCTGACTCTTGATTTCCGCTCAGGTCATGATCTCAGCTCAGGTTATGATCTTGAGGTTGTGAGATCTAGCACTGAGTAGGGCTCCCTGCTCAGTGCTGAGTCTGCTTGTTTCCCTCTCCCTCTGTCCCTCCTCCTGCTCTCTCTCTTTCATAAATAAATAAATCTTAAAAAAAAAAAAGATTAGAATGGAAATGAATAAAATAGAGACTAAAAAAAACAATAGAAAAGATAAATGAAACTAAGAACTGGTTCTTTGAAAAAATAAAATTGATAAGCCTTTAGCTATACTCAGCAAGAAAAAAAAAGAGAGAAGACTCAAATAAAAAAAATCAGAAATGAAACAGAAAAAGTTACTGTTGACACCAGAGAATTACAAAGGATCATGAGACTACTATTAAAAATTATATGCAAGTTGAACAACAAATTGGACAATGTAGAAGAAATGGACTAAGTCCTAGAAACAGTCAGTCTTCCAAGACTGAATCATGAAGAAATAGTAAATCTGAATATACTGATTACCAGCAGAGTTTGAATTAGTAATCAAAAACCTCTCAACAATAAAAATCCAGGATCATATGGCTTCACTGGTGAATTCTACTAAAAATTAAAAAATGTATTACTTATCCTTCTCAAACTCTTCCCAAAAAATTGAGGGAATGCTTCCAAACTTATTTTATGAGGTCAGCATTACTCTGATATTAAAAGCAGACAAGGAAAGAAAGAAAATTACAGACAATATCCCTGATTAACAGTAAAAGCAAAAATTCTCAACAAAATATTAGTAAACCAAATTCAATAATACATTAAAAGGATCATACATCCAGATCAAGTAGGATTTACTCCTGGAATACAAGGATGATTCATTGGCAACAAATCAATCGATGTGACACACCACATTAACAAAATGAAGGATAAAAATCGTATGGTCATCTCAATAGACTCAGAAAAAGTATTTGACAAAATTCAACATTCATTTATGATAAAAACTCTCAACAAAGTGGGTATAGAGGGAACAAACCTCAAAATAATAAAGGCCATAATTCATAAAGGCCATTTATGTCAACCATAAAAAAAGAATGAAATCTTGCCATTTGTGACACGAATGGACCTTGAGGGAATTATGCTACATGAAGTAAGTCAGATAGAAAAAAGCAAATACCATATGATTTCACTTATATGTGGAATCTAAGAAAACAAATGAGCAAACAAAACAAAATTCATAGATATAGAGGACAGAAATAATTACCAGAGGGGAGAAGAATTTGGCATTGGGCTTAACAGGTGAAGGGAATCAAGAAGCACAGACTTGCAATGATAAATCATGGGGATATAATGTATGTACAGCACAGTGACTATAGCAAATAATGTAGTATATACTTGAAAGTTGCCAAGAGAGGGGAGGGGGGTGGGAGGATGGGTTAGCCTGGTGGTGGGTATTGAGGAGGGCACGTTCTGCATGGAGCACTGGGTGTTGTGCACAAACAATGAATCATGGAACACTTCATCTAAAACTAATGATGTAATGTATGGGGATTAACATAAGAATAAAATTAAAAAAAAAAAAAAGAAAGTTGCCAAGAGAGTAAATACTAAAATTTATCATCATAAGAAAAAATAATTTTTTTGTAACTATGTATGGTGAGAGATGATAACTAGACTTCTTGTGGTGATCATTTTGCAGTATATACAAGTATCAAATCATTATGTTGTACACCCAAAAGTAATATAATGTTGTATGTCAATTACACCTCAAAAAAAAATATAGCAGGTGTCATGTAGTGGTTTGCAATTATAAGACTGGGACTACCAATCATTTTAGCATGAATTGTTTAGTCCCTATTCATAAGAATATTTTGAGGGTATTATTATCCTCTTTTTTGATATTAGAAAACTGAATCATAGAGAGTGTAAATCATTTACTTAAGGCAGGGCAGTTTGACTAGAAGGTTAAGATCCAAATCCAGAGAACCTGATGCCCGTGCTGACCTCTTAATCTCTAAAATATATTAGCATTTGCAATTTTTAATGATTATAGAGATCCATATATTAAAAATGTTGGAATCTACTGATGGAAGGGAAAAACTTTAGAGTCAGAGAAGCTTGAGCTCAAATTTCATTTCTGTCACTTGCTAGGAGAATATATTAGAGCAAATTAATTATTAGTCTCAGTTTCTTCATGTATAGATTAATTCCTGATTATTGACATTTGTTCTCAATGCTCTCTAAAAGTGAATGATCACTTTTCAACTCAAGATAGGCTATAGATACAAATGTTGAAACTGTAAAAATAATATGTTTCCGAGCATGAAAGACAAATTGTTGAGTTTATATATAACAATGATTAAGAGAAATCTAAGGAGCACATTTTTCTTATTTCTGCTTATAATTATATTTTATTTTTAAATAATTCTGTATTAACTTTTTATATAAAAGTTATTTACAATTTTGTTATCAATTGCCCTCTTGGTATTTTTCTCTGTTCCATTATGTTTTTCTTAATTTTATTGAATACAGACAGTATAAAATGACAATTAGTTATTGTAAGTATGACTGTTAAGTATCTACAATCTCTTGTTACTACGTACATTATAATGGAAGTAAGGAAAAATGTTCATATATAGCCTGAATAAAAGCCATGATGAACATGCTTATTACAGCAGAATCAACAAATTAAATATATGTTTTCACTTTTCATTTATTATATTTTATTTTTGTTTTGGTTCCACCTACTTTGGCTCATGGAACAGAAATTCTTCATTTTATCCCAAATCTAAGAAAAAAAATTTTCAAATTATTTTTTGTGATCTGAAAAGACCAGTATGATTTGAATATCTTATTTTGCTTGTTAAATTACAAAGCTTTTAAAATTAAAGCAGATGTCTTACACTTAAATGAATATTTGTGATTTTACTTTATAAACACAATCATTTTTATTTTTTAATTTTTTTTATTTTTTAAAGATCTTATTTAATTATTTGAGAGAGTGAGAGCTCACAAGCAGGGGAGGGAGGGAAGGGCAAAGAGAGAATGTGGGGCTAGATTCTGGGGCTTAATACCAGGACCCTGGGATCATGACCTGAGCCCAAGTAAGACACTTAATGGACTGAGCCACCCAGGCACCCCTATAAACACAATGATTTTTAAAATTATGACTTCGTGTAGGTCACAGCAAGGTGAAATAATTCATGAAATAATTTTTGGAATGTTAAATCAAATCTATTATATGATTTATATATATAATACAAAAATATATCATTATTGAAATGAAGTTACATTTTTTCCTAGTTTAGGAAATTTTCTAGTGTATTTAGTGTATTTTTAATTGGCTTGATGTTGAATTCTGCCAATGAAATTTTTATATTAAATTAGTGAATTTTATGTCTTCCAAATGTATTCTAAACCTTTTGTGTATATATAGGCCAAACACACACATACGAACGTACATACATAAATATAATACCTATATACACACATATATGTTCATGTATATATGCATATATACATATATATTTCTTGGAGAATAATTTTATACACATTATATGTATTTGTATATATAACATCTCCAGGGAATATTTGCCTACCATGGTTTGCAAATAATTGAAAATAGCATGGTAGAAACTTGCAGAAATCTGTAATTGAACAGTTGTTCCATGGCTGCTCAAGGCAAATAATGCTTGTGTTGGTGTCTGAAAGGTCAGATGGGGCGAAGGAGGAATGTTCAAAATAGTATGATGTTGTTACAATTTGTCATGACCAAACAAAAGGTCAGTTTCAAATTTTTACAATGGAACTGTTACAGTGAGTTACAAGTTATAAGTTATAATGATTCTGGAACTCTATTGTCCCTTTTGACTTGTTTAAGATAGAGTAGTTTTTCTTTCACTCAAAATATTCTTAGCTTTATGGAAAAGAAAAAGTTGAATAAGACAAAAAGGATAAATTTGGGGTTAAAAACAAGAACACAACCCTTCCCTGCAATCATGTAAGAAAGATATTATGAGAGCAGGTGTTCAGTGCCCTGAATTTAGCTAAATTTGGTTCTGCCAATGACTCACTGTTGAGAAAGGTTGACCTATTCAATTTTAAAAATAGAACTTTTAAAATAAGCTGGTCCAGATATCCCACATTAATGGCATAGTTTTTATTTAGGTGTTTTTTTTCTATGACTTGTCCAGTTATTGAAAAAGATAACAAATATATCTAAATTTTACTTATTCATCCTCCTTTATCCACAACTTCTCTAACATTTTCTATGCTTTGTTCAGTTGGCAGCAAGACTGTGTGTCCCTGCTGCCGCATGACGATAGCAGATTGATTGTTGCATTCATTAACTTGGTTTCCTCAGTGATTTGCTGTGTTTAAATCACTGAGGCCACTGTCTCTCCGTGGTCATGTGATGGCATGGCAGCCAGAATAGCCGGTTTGCATTAACTACTACAAAGATATTTTCTAGGACCCCCTAGGTGGCCTTTCAGCTGTTTTATTGACTGGATTTAGTAACTTTTTTTTCTAGCAGGAGTGCACAATTTCTTCATCATCCCAGACTGTTGTACATCATAGCCTAGGGCAGACTGACCGTCTGTGCTTTACATCAACTGTGTCACCACCTTTAATTCTAACCCAGCTGCCTGTCATTACTTTTGCTCTGAGTCCACACCTACTTGGTTTCTTGTGTCTCTTTCCTATCATGTTGGATTGATATTCCTCCTCTTCTGAGATGTTTCTCTTTTTTAACATGATAATTAGCATTTTAAGACCTGCCTCCTCGATGCTTTCTTCCTTTCTGGTATACCTCTGCCTCTCAATTTATTAATCTGTTATCTGAAACATTTCTTTTCTCATTAGTGTATGTGTGCTCTTTTAAGTGCATTAAGTTATATCCAGAGCCATGGAGATAGAACCTCACTCTGCTTCCAGAGAACATTCTGGAAATTCTTGTTTCTTTAATAGGAACTACAGCTTACTAGACTGCAATGTCTGAGTCTATTTCTCATTGATCGCTTCAGCTTTTCTGTTAGGCTAGTAGGAGAATTCTGCCTGTAAGATTATCTGAATCTACAAACTTGTGCTCCTCTTTCCTTTGCAGATATCTGGAATCATTAAATAAAAGCCGTATTACCAATTCATAGAATATTCATTAGCAACTTCCACATAGACTGATATCCTTCAATTCTCATATGGACACATATATATAATCATAGTAATTATGATCTTTTCATTAATTGTATCCATCAATTGGTTCACAAAAAAACCCTTATTTTTTATTTATTTATTTATTTATTTATTATTTATTTTTTTTTTAAAGATTTTATTTATTTATTCATGAGAGAGAGAGAGAGGCAGAGGGAGAAGCAGGCTTCCAAGGAGCAGAGAGCCCGATGTGGGACTCGATCCCCAGGACCCTGGGATCATGACCTGAGCCGAAGGCAGACGCTCAACCATCTGAGCCACCCAGGCGCCCCCAAAAAACCCTTATTAAACGTACCCTTTTAGTTGCTAATCCTTTTTGAGCAGTTACATTATATCAAACATTTTGATAAGTGCTTTATAAAAATAATTAATTTAATTTTCTCAATAGTCCTACAGATAGATAGTAGTGTGGTAGTTCCTTCTTACAAACACGAATCCTGAGACCTAACTGATTAAATATCTTTTCTAAAATGACACAGTCAGTAAGGAGACATGCCAAGCCTCCAACTCAGGAAGCGGGCATAATTGAAAATTCTGCACCATTAGCCAATGACATATACAGCCTAAACTTTGGTAAACTCTATTTTGAAAGTATAAAAACCTGTCTGGGACTGCAAGAATGAATATCAGCTAAGACTGGGAAAGGAAGGTAGCTCTGTCATTAATCAGGCTGGGTAGGATGCTGGACACAGAGAATGGTAGTCTCCGAATTAATGGAAAACATTTCCCCAAGGCCATGCAGTAAAATACCATAACAAAACCCTCTTCACATGATTTCTGCTTGCTTACCAGTGATGCTCCCAGAAGTTCTTGTTTTTCTCATCTATTACTGGGGACATCTAATTGCTTAAATGCTGTCACCTCATGACAGCACCCAATTCATAGTTAATCCTTGCTTCTCTTAATCTCTCTTAAAAGCAGCATCTAATCACAATTAATGCCCTTTCCTTAGACACGCTTCTGAATCATTCAGTAGTAACCAAAACCTTACAAAAGATGCTTCCTTGCTCTCTTGTCATGTGTCATTCCATAGTTCCTCCAGAGTGCCCTCCTTTGCTGAATCAGGTCAATAAATCTGATTCTGTCAGACTTCAAATTTGTGCCTGGTGGTCTTTGGCTGATTAAATCTTCAACAATGCTTGGTGAATTAATACACATAAGTAAATCCCAGAGGAAGAAAAACAAATAGCCATTAAATATAAGAAAGAATGCCTAGCATCTTTTATAATAAAAATGCAAATTAAAATAGTATGCCACTCAAGTGTATTAGTTTGGTAAAGATACTTAAAACTTTCAAGATTCTGTATTGTCAAGATCTGGTAATGAAGGCCTGGATACTGTCATACAGGCAAGTGGAATTATATGTTACTTTAAATTTTCTGGAAGGAAATTTGGACTTAAAATTTTAATTTGTAACCTAACTTTTATAGGTTATTGGAAAAAATAATTGAAGTGCAGAAAAAATTTACTAGGATATTCATGCTAACACTTTCAGAAAAAGGAAAACAAATGATATAAACGCCCCCAAGGAGGCACTTAGTAAAGTAAATGATGGTACATATATAAAACAGAATTCTAAGCCAACAAAAAAGCCTTTGTAAATTATTATTTAGTGACATGTTAAATTAAAAAGATAATTTATTGAATGATACATATAGATCAAAATTTCATTAAAAAGTTTAGATTTATGGATATATATGTGGGTATGTGTAGAAAAGATACTAAGCAAATGCTCTTACAGGCTTTTTCTGTAGCAAGATAATAGGTATCATATCCGTTTCTTGTACTTTATGCACACGTTACTTTGTAAAACAAAATATAAATATGAAGTGTAATTAATCTGAGATCCACATGCATTAAGTCATTGTTTCAGGCAAAAAAATATTAATAACCAATATTTTCACTATTTCTCATTGGCTTATTACTAGCTATATAGTTAACAGCATCTATATCAGAAGGCTGTTATCTCCATTCCACAAATATGATATCCTCAACACATTAGACTGCATTTTTTTTTTCAGTGGAAAAGAAGGAAAAAGTGAGTAAGAGAGAAAGGTCAATGAAGTTGTACCTTTAATCCAAAGCTAATCCATAGATTAGAGCAAATATATTCCTTTCCATACACTTGATCTAAGACCTTGAATTGCCAGAATGCTTGGGTGACTCAGTCGGTTAAGCGTCTGCCTTTGGCTCAGGTCATGATCCCAGAGTCCTAGGATCAAGTCTCGCATCAGGCTCCTTACTCTGCAGGGAGCCTGCTTCTCCCGCTGCCTGCCACTCCCCCCTGCTTGTGCTCCTGCTCTCTCTTTAAAAAAAAAAAGACTTTGAATTGCCAAAGAAACTGGTTAAACATGCTGGAAAATGCTCTTCAGTTTACTCCCTCTATGCACACCCCCACTCCAACAGGGAAGATCAGACTACTGAGACACCCAAGCTATCAGTTGAGGCTGAGATTCATTTATGAGAACAAAGAATAACTGAAGTGCCTTTGGTTAAATACAGGCAACTTTCTCATGAAAACATCCTTCTTGAGTTACCCCTTCACAAAGAAAGATGGCAGGTATGGATGGCCTGAAGGTGACCCTGGCAACTAAAGATACAGAATTTCTGACTGTCACTTAGCTGCAACCCTTAATGATTGCGAACTCAACCATAGCATTCAATAGTACTGAGGACTTTTAATATATGTCATCTCACTACTGGGTTTTTAGAAGTATTAGTTATTGATTGGAGAGTATATTTAGAAAGTAATAGATATATTTTTTTATGTTATTCCCCACTGAACTCTGAGCTCCATAAGACCATATTACTCACTGGATATGAATAAAAATGTAGTCATGTGTCTATAATTACTACTTTTCTCATTCTAGGACATGACATCCATTCAATAAAGTTTATTTAAATGAATTTAGTTATGTTCATATCTCATGCATAATTTGTCATGGTAAATAATTTGTAATATATTTAATTTGGAGGCATGCCACTCTGTCTATAATGAATTTTTTCTCATTATAAGATATACATAATTTTATTTAATACATGAAAACATAGAAATTATATAGTTAGGTCAAAACTTTCCCACAATGCCATCAGCCCCTTCTCCCTGAAAAATATACCATTAACTTTTGAAATATTTACTTCTTTGTATTCAGATTTTACTTAGTTGAGATCAATGTGGATGTATATATGTATCTTTAATATAATATTTGTTGTCAAAATGTTTTAATCATAATTATGTCATAACTCTATTTAGTACTCAAAAGTCTCTTTATAAAAGTCATTATGATTCCTATGTATACATTTAATTGATATGTAAACATCTAGAGATAGTAACAAATTCTGTTCTATTAATTGTTGTATCTATCCATTCCTTTTTCAGCAAAGAGATTTTAACAGCCATTGGACCTCAAATCTTTTACAAAATGTGTATAAAATATGTATTCAGTTCTCTCCACTGATATAGCCCTGACTAAAAATTACACTAATGATCCTTTTTTCTTGTTGTATCTTCAAAATTGCCTGAATGGAGGGAGCTCATAACTATAGCCTCTTCTCTTTTTCCCCCCAGAAATTCAGCTTAAAATTCTCCATTTACATTTCATAATAGTGATAGTATATTTCATAGATTTCAGTGTCATTACAAAGTTAAGCTCAGAAATATTTTATTTCTTTAAAATTCAACTTCCTTTTTGGAATTCATTTTTTATCCTGAAAATGTCACAACATATATATAGATGGGAAAATATTTCATAAGATTTCTCCCTGTGTTGAAATTCAACAATTAATATTGATGCAGACTGAAATAATATGGCAGGAACTGATAATATGAATATGATTCTGTTGGTTTTTCTAACAATTCTATCTTATTACCCAGTCTTCAGAATTGATAATACTGATGATCAGGAAGCCAAATAGCCCACAATACAAATCTTTTACCTGAGGGTAAAAAGAAGCAAAAAATACTATATTATATTTTAGGTTAAAATTCATTCATCATGTTTGCTAGATTATTTACGGAGCACTTCAGATGTTCTAGGTTACAGTTTCCCTTGACCTGGAGGAGCTTACTGTTGAGTGGGCATGTCTGATACGTCGAGAAATAATTATAATGCAACAATCAATCACGTAAAAAAGTTATTCAAAGAGTATAATGGAAGCAAGTATAAATTTCTCACCTGATGACTAATAATCTAAGATGACTTCTATAACAGAAGGAAGACATTTAGTGATTTGAAAGCCTATCCATTAATTTCTGATATCATTGACGTAATCTTTAGGCAAAGGTGTTTTTCTCTACTTTGATCCACTGGCTGTGCCTTTGGTGGCCATAATAAAAATGTTGGGGGGAGACTGGGAACTTGAAGAAGGGGAGAGGGGAGATCAGGAAAAAAAATGTACTCATTCTCTAAACTCATTCTCCCTCTTTCAAAAGAGACAGTTATTTGAACATTTCAACAGTATATAGCAAAATCTATATGTTAACTTTTGCTTTGTCATCTGAGAACTGCATTTCAGTTCAGGCCCATTTGCTCTTAAAAATTCTTTCAGAAAGCAAAATTGTAAACTAGTATTTCTTGGGTAATGTTCTGTTTTCAGTGAAAATGTGGTGTGCATACATTTTTTATCCCCCCAAAAAAGTCATTATGATTTTTCAACCTAAAATGGGAAATTCTACTCTTTAGAGATAAGAATAAACAGAGCAAGGAAAAAAGAAAGGTAAATCATAGTCCTTTGGGAGAAAAGACATTAAGAATCTTTGTTGTTTTCTTACCATTCTATGTCAGTTCAAGCCGATCCTACCAGAGAATGAAGACCTATTCTGACAATATGTTCAGAAGGAAATAAAGAAGCAAAGAGTTGAGAGATATAACTGAATTATATTATCCGGATTTTGACTTACTAACTAGCTTCTAAAGTTCTAATGTTCGTATTGTTTGAGCTCTTTGTTTACAGGGGAACTTGTTCATATAATATAGTTTCATATAGAAGAAATACAGAATAATAACATGAAAGAAGTAATATGTAAGAAATAATAAATAATACTCTCAATAGTTGGAAGTATCATGGAGAAAATAAATCAGGAAAATGTGATAGAAAGTGACTTAGGTTTTATTGAAAGTTTCTCTGTAGTAGTGGCATAAAATTTGAGACTTTAAATGAGAGAGAAATATTCATGTGACTAGAAAGAGCTTTTCATGCAGAGAGACAGCTAATGCAGAGGACTTGAGGAAAGTCCTTGGAAGTCATTCAGAATATCATAACCTGATTTACATTTTTAAAAAGATCACTGTCTACTGTGTAGGAAACTGATTATCCAAGGGTAATAGTTGTAGATGTGAAATCAGGGAAAGAGCTGTTGTGCTAGTCCAGGTGAAAAGTGAGGGTGGTGGTAAGTGGTGTTGATAGTAGAGATGGAGAGAAGCAGTTGTAGTCATGGTATATTTGGAGAACTACTGAATGGTAGAATTAGTCAGAAATACTACTGTATGATATATGGGGTTGAAGGAATGGAGGAATCAAGCATAAATCTGAGCTTGGCATTAGTGTAGGACTTAGTGTAATTTAGATAGGACTAGATAGGACTTAGTATAATTTACTGTGATGGGGATTTCTGGAGAAGAACCAGATGAGAGGAGCTGGGACAGAGGATTAGTTAAGGGTAATCAAAAATTCTGTTGCAAACATGTTAAATTTGAAGCACCTGTACAACATTCAAATAGAGTTGCTAGGCAGGTGCTTGTATACACATTTTGTGACCTAAGGGAAGAGTTATGGAGAGCAGAAAATCTTGAATATCATCAATGTACAGATGGATTTAAAGGCGAGCCTGAGAGCATCACTTAGGGAGAGAATGTGTACATAGAGAAAAAGACCCTAGGATTGTCTAAAAGATAAAGGCAGAGAAGAGGAGAAGAGTAAAAAGAGGCAAGAAATTAGCCTGAGAAAGACTAGCACTTGGGATAGGAGGAAGATGAGGCATTCATGCTATGGGAGCCAGTAAAATATTTCAAAGGGAGGGAGTGCAGTTTGCACTGGTGGAGGTTGCTAAGAGATCTGTGAAATGATGACAGAAGTGGCCAATGAAATTGGTGACATGGAGATCATTGGTACCCTTGCCAAGAGCAGTCTGACATAAAGTGGAGAAGGAAGATGGATTAGAGAGAACATTGGAATGACTGGAAGGTGAAGAAGTAGTGAAAGAAATGAGAGATGAATAAATAGTACAGAAAGAATAGAGACAACTTTTTAAAAGTTTGACTATAATGATTAACAGAAAAATGGTCAGATGAATGTGGCATCCAAGGGAGGTTTGTTTATTTTTAATATGTTGGACCACTCTTTGCACATTGATAGGAATGATCCACAAAAAGCAGTAGGAGGAATTAGATGCAGCTGGTAGAGGCAAGAACTATGAAAGACAAGCTCTTGGAGAAGGGAAAAGATGGCGGAGGAGTAGGGGACCCTATTCCAATCAGTCCCCGGAATTGAGCTGGGTATCTACCAAACCACTCTGAACATCCATGAAATCAGCCTGAGATGTAAGAAGATAGATCTGGACCTCTACAAACAAAATTTCACAGGTGGTCGGTGTCAAGGTATGAAGTGGGGAGCCGTGATTCCGCGGGCACATATTTGAAGATAAACGGAAGGGGGAGGGAGCCAAGCCATCTGGATCCTGCACTGCTGGTGAGTGATAGCCTTCCGTGCTGGGGACCGGGCACAGACTCGCAGACCGGTAGTGGCAGGGAAAGGACCTACGGGCAGCCCCCTGGACTGAAACTCCAAGCATCAGAGCCACGCATGTGAACTGGGGGTGGCTGGCGGTTTTAGAAGCACAAAGGGCAGAGACGTGCCCCAACCTGGAAGTGAGGACTGGGAATGATGCTGAGGGGAGCACAGCCCAGGTCGCTACAGTTTATAGCAGCACAGACAGCAATGGAGATAGTGTGGCCTGGAGAGCTCACTGAAGAACAGACTGCAATCTCTCTGCTCTGGGGCAGAAGTTTGGACTCGGTTTCTTCTGCTGTCACTCTCAGAAGAGACATGGAAAGCCACCAGGGAAAGCCGCCAGAGAACAAAAGCCACAAAATACTGGTTTTCACTGAGCCCATCCCCCCCCAACAGGGGGCAGGGCAACTCTACCCAAACAGGGTTACTCAGGCAACTCAGGTTACTCAGAAGATAGGCTGGGAGAACAAGAGGCAAGCAACCCTAAGGTCCCTAGAAAACAGGTGCATCTTGCTTGGGCTGTGGTCAATAATTTGGACTCCGTACATTCCCTCAACCACCCCTCAACAGAATGACCAGGAGGTGGAACCCCCAAAATAGGAAAGACTCAGAGACTGACTTCTGCCACAGATTTACAAATGGATACAGATATAACCAAGATCTCGGAAATGGAATTCCTGGTAGCAATTGTGAAGACAATAGCTAGAATGGAGAAATTGATTAATGGCAACATAGAGTCTCTAAGGGCAGAAATGAAAGCTGAACTGGCAGAATTTAAAAATGCTATCAATGAGATCCAATCTAATCTAGATAATCTAACAGCTAGGGTAAATGAGGCAGAAGAATGAATTAGTGATCTAGAAGACCAGTTGATAGAAAAGAAGGGAAAAGAAGAGGCCAGGTAGAAACACCTCAAAATCCATGAAAATAGAATCAGAGAAATAAGTCACACCATGAAACATTCCAATATCAGAATTATTGGGATCCCTGAGGGGGTGGAGAGAGAGAGAGGACTAGGAGATATATTTGAGCAAATCGTAGCTGAGATCTTCCCTAATCTGGGAAATGAAACAAACATTCATGTCCTAGAGGCAGAGAGGACCCCTGCCAAGATCAAGGAAAACAGGCCAACACCCGGGCATGTAATGTTAAAACTCGCAAATCTTAGAACCAAGGAAACCATCTTAAGGGCAGTTAGGGGGAAGAGATTCCTTATGTACGGAGGGAGGAACATCAGAATAATGTCAGACCTATCCACAGAGACCTGGCAAGCCAGAAAGGGCTGGCAAGACATATTCAGGGTATTAAAAGAGAAGACCATGCAGCCAAGAATGATTTATCTGGCAAGACTGTCATTTAGAATGAATGGAGAGATGCAGAGCTTCCAAGACCAGCAGAAACTGAAAGAATATGTGACCATTAAGCCAGCCCTGCAAGAAATATTAAGGGGGATTCTATAAAAGGAGAAAGACCCCAAGAGTGATATAGAACAGAAATTTACAGAGACAATCTATAGAAACAAGGTCTTCACAGGCAACATGATGACAATAAATTCATATCTTTCAGTAATCACTCTCAACGTGAATGGCCTGAATGCTCCCATAAAACGGCACAGGGTTGCAGATTGGATAAAAAGTCAGGACCCATCCATATGCTGTCTACAAGAGACTCATTTTGAACCTAAAGATGCATCCAGACTGAAAGTGAAGGGATGGAGATCCATCTTCCATGGCAACGGACCTCAAAAGAAAGCTGGGGTAGCAATTCTCATATCAGACATATTAGATTTTAAGCTAAAGACTGTAGTTAGAGACAAAGAAGGACACTATATCATTCTTAAAGGGTCTATCCAACAAGAAGATCTAACAATTGTAAATAGCTATGCCCCCAACATGGGAGCAGCCATCTATATAAGCCAACTGTTAACCAAAATAAAGAGTCATATTGATAACAATATGTTAATTGTAGGAGACCTCAATACTCCACTCTCAGAAATAGACAGATCATCTAAACAGAAAATCAACAAAGAAACAAGAGCTTTGAATGACACACTGAACCAGATGGACCTCATAGATATATACAGAGCATTCCACCCTAAAACAACAGAATACTCATTCTTCTCAAGCGCACATGAAACTTTCTCCAGAATAGACCACATACTGGGTCACAAATCAGGTCTCAACCAATACCAAAAGACTGAGATTATTCCCTGCATATTCTCAGACCATAATGCTTTAAAACTGGAACTCAATCACAAGAAAAAATTTGGAAGAAATTCAAACACTTGGAAGCTAAAGACCACTCTGCTCCATGTTTGGGTAGACCAAGAAATCAAAGAAGAACTTAAGCAATTCATGGAAAGCAATGAGAACAAAAACACATTGGTCCAAAACCTATGGAATACTGCAAAGGTGGTCATAAGGGGCAATTACATAGATCAGATCAATGACACTAGAAGCTGGTTCTTTGAAAGAATTAATAGGATCGATAAACCACTGGCCAGACTTATCCAAAAGAGATAGGACCCAAATTAATAAAATTATGAATGAAAGGGGAGAGATCATGACTAACACCAAGGAAATAGAAACAATTATTAGAAATTATTAGCAACAACTATATGCCAATAAATTAAGCAACCTGGAAGAAATGGATGCCTTTCTGGAAACTATAAACTGCCAAGACTGAAACAGGAAGAAATTGACAACCTGAATAGGCCAATAACCAGTAACAAGATTGAAGCAGTGATCACAAACCTCCCAAAAAACAAGAGTCCAGGGCCTGATGGATTCCCTAGGGAATTCTACCAAACATTTAAAGAAGAAATAATACCTATTCTCCTGAAGCTGTTTCAAAAAATAGAAACAGAAGGAAAGCTTCCAGACTCATTCTATGAGGCCAGCATTACCTTAATCCCCAAACCAGGCAAAGACCCCATCAAAAAGGAATTTCAGACCAATATTCCTGATGAATATGGATTCCAAAATTCTCAACAAAATCCTAGCTAATAGGATCCAACAGTACATTAAAAGGACCATCCACCACAACCAAGTGGGATTTATCCCTGGGATGCAAGAGTGGTTCAGTATTTGCAAATCAATCAATGTGATAGAGCACACTAACAAGAGGAGAGAGAAGAACCATATGGTCCTCTCAATTGATGCAGAAAAAGCTTTTGACAAAATACAGCATCCTTTCCTGATTAAAACTCTTCAGAGTATAGGGATAGAGGGAACATTCCTCAAGTTCATAAAATCCATCTATGAAAAACCCACAGTGAATATCATCCTCAATGGGGAAAAGCTGAGAGCCTTTCCCTTAAGATCAGGAACATGGCAAGGATGCCCACTCTCACCGCTATTGTTCAACATAGTACTAGAAGTCCTAGCAACAGTTATCAGACAACAAAAAGAATTAAAAGGTATTCAGATTGGCAGAGAAGAAGTCAAACTCTCTATTTGCAGATGACATGATACTTTATGTGGAAAATCCAAAAGACTCCACCCCAAATTACTAGAACTCATACAGCAATTCACTAATGTGGCAGGATACAAAATCAGTGCACAGAAATCAGTTGCTTTCTTATACACTAACAATGCAACTGTAGAAAGAGAAATTAGAGAAGCGATTCCATTTACAGTAGCACCAAAACCCATAAAATACCTCAGAATAAACCTAACCAAAGAGGTAAAGGATCTAGACTCCAGGAACTACAGAACACTCATGAAAGAAATTGAAGAAGACACAAAAGATGGAAAAACATTCCATGCTCATGGATGGGAAGAATAACATTGTTAAAATGTCTACGCTACCCAGAACAATCTATACCTTCAACGCCATCCCAATCAAAGTTCCAATGGCATTTTCAAAATGCTGGAACAAACAATCCTAAAATTTGTATGGAATCAGAAAAGATCCCGAATTGCCAAGGAAATGTTGAAAACAAAAACAAAACTGGGGGCATCACGTTGCCAGATTTCAAGCTATATTACAAAGCTGTGATCACCAAGACAGCATGGTACTGGCACAAAAACAGACATATAGACCAATGGAACAGAATAGAGAGCCCAGGTATGGACCCTCAACTCTATGGTCAAATAATCTTCGACAAAACAGGAAAAAATATGCAATGGAAAAATGACAATCTCTTCAATAAATGGTGCTGCGAAAATTGGACAGCTATATACAGAAGAATGAAACTCGACCATTCCCTAACACCTTAAACAAAGATAAACTCAAAATGGATGAAAGACCTCAATGTGAGACAGGAATCCATCAAAATCCTAGAGGAGAACATAGGCAGTAATGTTTTTGACATTGGCCACAGCAACTTCTTTCAAGATACATCTCCAAAGGCTAGTGAAACAAAAGCAAAAATGAACTTTTGGGACTTCATCAAGATAAAAAGCTTCTGCACAGCAAAGGAAACCATCAACAAAACAAAGAGACAACTCACAGAATGGGAGAAGATATTTGCAAATGACACTACAACAAAGGGCTGATTTCCAAGATCTATAAAGAACTTCTCAAACTCAACACCCAAAAAACAAATAATTGAGTCAAAAAATGGGCAGAAGACATAAACAGACACTTCTCCAAAGAAGACATACAAATGGCTAACAGACACATGAAAAAGTGTTCATCATCATTAGCCATCAGGGAAATTCAAATCAAAACCATATTGAGATAACACCTTACACCAATTAGAATGGCAAAAATCAACAAGGCAAGAAACAACAAATGTTAGAGAGGCTGTGGAGAAAGGGGGACCCTCTTACACTGTTGGTTGGAATGCAGGTTGGTACAGCCACTTTGGAAAACAGTGTGGAGGTTCCTCAAAAAATTAAAAATAGAGCTACCCTTTGACCCAGAAATTGCACTCCTGGGTATTTACCCCAAAGACACAGATGTAGTGAAAAGAAGGGCCATATGCACCCCAATGTTCATAATAGCAATGTCCGCAATAGCCAAACTGTTGAAAGAGCTGAGATGTCCTTCAGCAGACGAATGGATAAAGAAGATGTGGTCCATATATACAATGGAATATTACTGAGCCATCAGAAAGGATGAATACCCAACTTTTACATTAACATGGATGGGCCTGGAGGAGATTATGCCAAGTGAAATAAGTCAAGCAGAGAAAGTCAATTATCATATGGTTTCACTTATTTGTGGAACATAAGGAATAGCATGGAGGTCATTGGGAGAGGGAAGGGAAAAATGAAGGGGGAGAAATTGGAGGGGGAGATGAACCATGAGAGACTATGGACTCTGAGAAACAGACTGAGGGTTTTGGAGGGGAGCAAGGTGGGGGGATGTGTTGGCCCAGTGGTGGGTATTAAGGAAGGCCCGTAGTGTATGGAGCACTGGGTATTATATGAAAACAATGAATTGTGCATCACTACATCAAAAACTAATGATGTATTCTATGGTGACTAACATAACATAATAAAATAAAATTAAATAAAGAAAAATAAAAATTAAAAAATTAAAAAGACAAGCTCTTAAGAAAAGTAACAGCAGATGAGATACAGGAGGAAAGTGGGGAGTTGGCTTTCAATAAAACCTATGCTTTTTAATTGGTAAGGACAGAGATGTAGAATATATATATAGATATGGATGTAGGTAAGTTAGGAGATTTGGAGGCAAGATGAGGGAGTCCAATCTAAACAGTCAATGACAAAAATGTAATAGGTGCAGCTGTTTGCTGTGTGTGTGTGGGTGGGGGTGTAGATGTGCGTAGGTGCAAAGGTTGGAAGTTCAATGAGAGAGAAAAGATATTAGTAAATCTTGAGATTGGAAAAGAAAATGTAGGATGGTTAGGTTCATTAGACCCCAGATTCAATTTTGTAAAACTGACCTAAATATAGTCCTTATGAGGATAAAATAGGACCAAGTGAAATAGATGCTCTAAAATGATAACTTTACTACCCATATATTTTGTAGTGCCAGCCTTTTGATAAATTATTAGGAAAAAAAGATGAGAGAAAATTAACCAAGGAAAGAAGGTAGGGATAAACTCTAAATTATTTAAATCATTGAGGTATAATTGACGTAGAATAAAATTTTCATGTTTATAACATACTATTTGTTAAATTTGGCATATATATATAACACCTATAAAACCATCACCACAAACAATCAAGATAGTGAATCTAAGTATCACCACCAAAAGATTCTAGGTGTCCCCTTATAAGCCATTCCTACTGTCCCTTCCTGCCTCCCACCTCAAGGGAACCATGGATTTTATCAATAGAAATTAGTTTGTATTTACTAGAATTTATATAATCGTTATCATATAGTAGGCTTTTTTTTTTTTTTTTTTTTTTGGTCTGGCTTCTTTCACTCAGTGTAATTATTTGAGATTTTTCTTACATTGTGTGTACTGATAGTGTCTTCTTTTATTACTGAGTAGTATTGCTGAGTAGTATACCATTGTTTATCCATTCACCTAAGATGATCTATTCACCTGAGATTGTGTTGTCTCCAGTTTTGGACTATTGTAAATAAGGTTGTTATGAACATTTGCATATAAGACTTTGTATGGGAACATATGCTTTCATTTCTCTTGGATCAATAACTAGGAGTGAAATAACTGGGTCATATGGTAGGTACAGTAGGTATGTTTAACTTTAAAAAACTGTTGAACTGTTTTCCAAAGGGTTTGTACCAATTTACATTCTCACCAGCAGTGTGAGAGTTCCCATTGTTCTATATCCTTGGAATGCTCAGGATTTTTCATTTCAGACATTCTAATAAGTATGAAATGGTTTCCACTTGTGATTTTAATTTTCATACCCCTGATGACAATGACATTAAGCTTTCTTCATGTTTATTTGCCATCAATGTCTTCCTTGGTAGAGTTCAAATCTTTTCATATTTTAAAAATTGGGGTTTTTTTTAATTGTTTAATTTGGAGAGTTCTTTACATATTCTGGATACAAATCCTTCATCATATGTGATCTGCAAATATTTCTCCCCCATCTGTGGCTTGTCTTGTCATTGTCTTCATGGTATCTTTTGAAGAGCAGGGATTCTTAATTTTGATGAAGCCCAATTTATCTTCTTTATTCCTTTTATAGTTCATACTTCAGCATGGAATCTAAAAAATATTTGCCTAACTCCAGGTCACAAAACTTTTCTCCTTTATTTTTTCTAGAAGTTTTAGAGTTTAGAATCCCCTCTAACATTTGTTGCATCAAGAAGTGCAAGTAATACAAATTATATAATAAGTAGTGGAAACTACAACAGTACATTGAATCAGTCCAATGAGCCATCTCCCAAAGGTACCTCAACTTCTATTCTCTACTGCAAAGTTTATCCAAACCTCTTCAGTTAAATCCAACACCTCCTGCTATGGGACTGGGTAGAATGATAACTTGGGCTTATATTCAAGAAAGCTATAAAAGTTTGAGCCCCAATTTTTCCCAAATTTCTGGAGCATAATTGGACAGGTGCATATGGTCTTCACTGTTCTTGGGGATAGGGAGAGGTTAGCACCACCCCAATCATCTTTTTCTTTAACACAAATATATTTGGAATATTGGGGGAATGAGGGATCACATGTTAGAGAGAGGGAGAGAACAGCTCCACACCAGGAAGGAAGGGACATTTACTTTCGGATTCCTATGGGGCAGCTCAACCAACTAAAGTTATAATGTTTTCATTCAAGCCAAAGCTCTATTTTAGGAAACAAAGGTCCTATTATAGATATCATTTATTTCAGCTTTGGGAACCTCTTAATACTGCAGCCACAGCCACATGGCATTCAGTATGGGGCCAAGGATTTTGCTCCTTTTGTCTGAGTTGATTTGATTTGCACAATTTTTTTTTAAAGGAATCCCTTTTTATATGTGGTTTCTACTACTCCATTATCACGATAACATCTCTTAAGTTTTCACATGGTTTTAACGAAGTGTAAAAGAGTTTTCAAGATGGTGGAGATAGAGAGAAGAATTTATCTAGATTCTGTTGAGTCAGTTTCTCTCCTTCTGAGTTTTGTAAACCCAGTCTATGGCAGTGGCTCAAATACTATCCAGTGCCTCATGTGTGATTTTCTATAGAACTTTGTGTGAATTAGGGAAATCTTCCCAAGCAGGCCAAAACACCCTTAAGTAGCCAGCATGCGCTGGGGAAAACAACTCTCAGACTTTCACTGTCATCCGTAAATGGACCTAAAGTTGGTATGCAGACTGCAGGACCAGTTGAACCATGAAATGACGTGTTTGTTGCCATTCTTCAACAAACATTATGGACACCAACCCCTCATCTCCTAGCAGGACCAGCCAAACTGCTAATCTTTTGCCTGGTTGATCTGTAGTGATCACTAATTTCCCTTCTTTCATTCCAAGTGTAGCAGCACATCTCTGCAATTCTTAATAAAAAGGCCAAATCTTTGGTCTACCCAGAATGAATCTAAATCCTAGTTGTTACAGTGTGCATACCTGAAGTTGACTGCCAAGCTAATGAGGAACTCACCTGGAGGAGAGAGTTAGGGCAACATTTGGGCAGCTGTTTTTTACTCTAATTCCTGGTACTCAGCTTTCAACCACATCCTCAATTGCCCCCTCATTGTCAGGCAATAACATGGAAGAGCATTTATTGCCCAATTAACCATGTAATTTGGTCAATATATTTGTTACTAATTCCCCGGTCTTCCCTTGAGTCCGGATAACTGGCCCATGAAACTGTCAACCTCTTTTTCCAGAAAACTACATCTCTGTCAACATTCCAGCCTTCCCACAAAATTGTCAAGAACTGTAAGGGGTCTGAGATTTTACCCAATTTATAAGCTAACGTGTTAGCTGGCTATGTTTTCATAGATATTCTTTTTTTCTTTTTTTTTTTAAGGTTTTATTTATTTGACAGAGGGAGACACAGCGAGAGAGGGAACACACACAGGGGGATTGGGAGAAGAAGCAGGCTTCCCGTGGAGCAGGGAGCCCAATGCAGGGCTTGATCCCAGGACCCTGGGATCATGACCTGAGCTGAAGGCAGACGCCTAACGACCGAGCCACCCAGGCGCCCCTTTCATAGATATTCTTAGAAGACAAGGGGTTCATGTGTCAAAGACCAAGGACAATTTGTTGTTCATAGTAATAGCAGTAGCCAGAGTATCAGTATGTCTGTGCCAGTACATGCACCTCCATTGCCACAAGGAGATGTGAAGAAGGAAGTGACAGCCGCACATGCAACGTGCTACGTCATGGTGGAGGAGCCCTGAGCTTAGGGAGTCATCTCTTCTATCATGAGTATTAAGCATGACTTTCCTTTCATCTGGATGGAGACAAAACTTTTCACTATAAGAACATTTTTGAAATAGTCCATAATAAAGGGCAGTTAATACCTAGTTTACAAGGTATGAAGAGATGCGAGAGATCCATTGAGAATTGTTTTCCAATGTAATGTGTTCTTTTACTCTGGCTGCTTTTATCATGGTTTTAAGCAATTTGATTGTGATATCCCTTGTAGTAAGTTTCTTCATAACTCTTGTGCTTAGATTTTATTGAGTTTATTGATCTTTGGGCTTATAGTTTTTATCCAAATTGTAACAATTTGGCTGTTTTTTTATTCAATTCTTTTTGCTATCTCCCTCTCTCCTCTCATTCGGAAACTCAAATTATACGTATTTGGCCATTTGAAGTTGTCTCAAAAGTCAGTGATGCTTTGTTTATGCATCAATACTTTTTAGTTTTCTTTTTTTTAATCTCTTTGCCTCTTTTTGGATAGCTTTTATTACATCTTTAGCTTCACTAATTCTTTCTTCTGTAATGTCAAATCCAATGCTAATCCCAACTAGTGTATTTTTATCCCCCACATTGGACTTTTCATCGCTACAAGTTTTATTGAATTTTTTTGTTTTATATGTTCCATGTCTTTGTAACATTATCAGTCTTTCCTCTGGCTTCTTGCCCACATAGTATACAGCTTTAATAACTTTTTAAATGTACTTGCTGCTAATTCTAACATCTATGTTAGTTTGGGATAGGTTTTTATTTTATTTTTTGCAGGTGAACTTTTTATTAAGAATTTAGTTTTAAGAACAGTTTAATGTTCACAGCAAAATTGAAAAGGCACAGAGATTTTCCATATGCACCCTGTTCTCACACAGGTAGAGCCTCCCATATTAGAACATCCCCTACCAAAGTGTTATAATCCATGAACCTACACTGATACATCATAATCACCCAAAGTCTATAATTTACATTATGGTTCATTCTTGGTGTTACACATTCTGTGGGTTTGCGCAAATCCATAATGGCATGTTCATCATTATGGAATTATACAGAGTATTTCACTACCATAAAAATCCTCTGTGCTCTGCCTGTTCATCCCACCCCCAGCCCCCAACCCCTGTCAGCTGCTGATTTTTTTATTGTCTCCATAGTTTTGTCTTTTCCAGAATGTCATATAGTGGGATCATCAGTGTATAGCCTTCTCAGATTGGTTTTTTTCACTTAGTAATATGCGTGTAAAATTCCTCCATGTCTTTTCATGGCTTGATAACTCATTTCTTTTGAGCACTGTATATTTCATTGTCTGAATGCACCACAGTTTATCTATCATTTCACCTACTGAAGGACATCTTGGTTACTTTCAAGTTTCGGCAATTATGAATAAAGCTGCTGTAAACATCCATGTAAAGGTTTTCAAATGGATACAACTTTTCAACTCATTTTGGTAACTAGAAAGGAGGGTGATTATTTGATCATATGGTAAGAGTATATTTAGTTTTGTAAGAAACTACCAAACTACCTTCCAAAGTGGTTGTACCGTTTTGCATTCCCACCAGCAATAAATGAATGTTTCTGTTACTCCATATCCCCACCAGCATTTGGTGTTATCAAGGTTCTAGGTTTTGACCATTGTAATATGTAAGTCCTGGTATCTTTTGTTGTTTTGATTTGCATTTCCCTGATGACATATGATGTGGTGCATCTATTTATGTGTTTATTTGCCATCTATATATCTTACTTTGTGAGGTGTCTGTTAGGGTTTTTGTCCCATTCTTTAATTAGGTTGTTTATTTTCTTACTGTTGAGTTTTAAGAGTTCTTTATATATTTTGGATTAACAGTCTTTTATCAGATGTGTTTCTTGCAAATATTTTCTTCCAGTGTGTGGCATCTTCTCATTCTCTTGACCTTGTCTTTCTCAGAGCAGTAGTTTTTAATTTTAATGAAGTCTAGGTTATCAATTATTTCTTTTATGGATTATGTTTTTGGTGCTTAAGAATTATAACTGTATTGGCCTTCACAGACTTCTAGCTTCATCACCTCAAGTCAAGAAGACTGTTAGACTTTGCCTAGATTCTTTTTTTCTGTACTATGGCCTGGAACCTTTCTCCAGGGAGTTAGCTAGGGAACTAATTTGCTGTCTGTCTCTCAGAGATCATTGGCTTTCATTGCTTTATGTCCAATGTCTTGAAAATTATTGTTTCATATTCATATTGTTTCATATATTTTACTTGTTTTGTTGTTTCCAATGGAAGGGCAAATCTGGCCTCTATTATCTAATATGATCGTGAGTGAAGTCAGTTGCTTTGTTCTAGAATGTGAATAAGATACTTCTCTTCATATTAACTCACATTTGGGTTCTATTAGCATTAAATTACAATTTCTCATGTCTAGGAGCCAAATTTTTCTCTGAATCTAATTTGCTTAATCTATAAATATATGAATACTGGCATCTTAGAGAAAGTAGAAGCTATTGAGAACACCTCTTCCACTCCACATGTTTGGAAAACTGAGACTGGAATAATTAAAGAAGTTAGCCTATCACTCCCTAATTGATGGTAGTATGAAACTAGAATTTAAATCTTAGTACTATACGTGTCCTGTATATGATTACATAAATCCTATAAGAAATATTTTAGAAGTGGGTGTTTTTGGTTCTTCGAGCTCTATGGAAACTTGCCATTCTGTCAACTGCTGGAGACCTCAATGAATTGACTAATATATGTTTGCAGAACACAAAATAACAAATATGTCGAAGTTCAGATGTTATTACCTGCCAGTCAGTGCTATTGTGAGATTTAATTGTGGTTTGTAAAATGATTTGCCATTGACAGATGAAAATCAATTGAGAAAGTTAGCATTACAGTGATTACAAGGGAACTCCATAAATATAGCCATATGCTTAAAACATAAATTCCAATTTTAGCTATTTAAAAACATACAATTAATGTCTCAATGGTATATTTTGCCAGCATATGGACTCTCTTTTAAGAATTTTAAATAATTGAGCATTAAATAATAATAAAAGGAAAATAGCAGTTTCATGGTGATGCTGTTGCCAGCAAGGTCTTAACTCAGGATTTTGCTCCCTACCAAAGCATGCCTTTCTTCCTCTTCTCAGCAGTTGCCAGTAAAATGTTCTTATAAACATTTAAGTCCCATAATCCTAAATTACTCTCTCACAGATTCTACCATTCCTAGGGAAAGCTAACATTATTAACTTCTGCTGGCATCTGTTAAAGTGTTCTGGCTTTCCAGACCCTGTAAGATGTGCCATTCATTTGTAGATCATAAGTTTTTACAATGCCAAACTTAGCTGTCTTTGCATTTCTCTTTGACATTGGGGATATTTGTTGAGATAGGGGAAAATATGTTAAAGAAAGAGAGATAATGAAGTCGTCTATTAAGCCAGGTGATAAATTGTGAGTCATTGAACCATTCTTTTGTTTCAAGAACAATAGGCTTAGAATCACTATAAATTTATGGCAACTCAGCAAAATGTTATATGTAGTTGTCTTGAAACATCTGGGCTTCAAGCTCACATAAGATGGGGTCCTTTGCAGAAATAAAGGGTAAGAAGGTGGGAAAGTATTATTGGTTCTTTTAAAAGAAGAAGTGTATCTTGTTCATGATATGATGCTTACAATTAATCTTGTAACCCAGAGGTTTAAAAATTATGAAATTTTCAATCATATAACTTTATTAGCTACAAAACCATGTTTGTAAGATAACTAAAATCTTGCTTCTTGACTTTCTTTATTCGTTTACTCTTCTGTGATCTTTGATAATATTCCCTCCCCAGAAAATAAATTTTAAAAAATACAAAGTTCTTACCCAGTATAATAACTGGGTTCTTCATAGATTATTTCACTCATCACCCCAGGACCATGTTCCCACCTCTTTGTCTTTACTTCTCTTTATGATTGTTTTTTTCATTTCTATTTGCACTTATTTCTCTCTTACAAATGGTGTAGAATGATATCTCACTCTCATAATTTTCTGGAAGATGAGAAAAGGGAAAAATAATTAGAAAAGTGCATATCAATTAATTAAATAAAACATTGCTTTCCAATTTTTTTCAAGTAACATTTCTATTTATAGATTTATATTCACAAACATTTAGATTTACTTTACATTAATTTTTTTTTTTAGAGAGAGAGCACAAGTGGGAGGGGCAGAGGGACAGAGAGAGAGAGAGAGAGAGAGAATCTCAAGCAGACCATGCTGAGCATGGAGCCCCATGTGTGGCTCGATTTCATGACCCTGAGATTATGAGCTGAGCCAAAATCAAGAGTTGGAAACCTCACTGACTGTGCCATCCAGGTGCCCCACTTTTCATATTTTAATTATAACAATGATATAGCAGTTTTTAAGCACTGAGTAAAATTTCCCTTCTACTCAAGCATTTTACTAGGTTATTTCTCAGTTCCTTCCAAGTCTATGACTTTTATTTGTCTTAATTATGGTTGATACTTACCCAGACAGAGATTCATTTGACTCAGTAAAAGTTCCAGATGAACCAAAAATTAGTTTTGGTGAGAAGAAATCTGTACATTATTGATTCCAAATTTGAGATTGGTTATGGATATGTCCCACACCACTCCCAGCTCTCAACCTCTTTGAGGCTTGCTTTTAATAAAGAAAGATACCTTGTCCAAGATCATGCTGCCCTCTCACACAAGCAACCTGTATCCAATGACTGACTGAATTGGGGGTACAAATACCTAGCTCTCTTGTCTCATCTCAAAATGCCATTCCAGCTTTGGAGTTCCTTGTGAAGTGAACTCAAGTCATAGTCTGACTATGCTATAATCCACATTTACAATTTGCCAAATCCTCCTTTTCTGTCTTCATCCCAGAGGTGTTGATCCTTAAAACACTTACTAGTAAAAATTCCTGCAGGCTCTTCTCCATCTCAGTTTGTTTCCTGAGGGATCTGAAAAGGAAGAGGCTAGGATTAGATTTTAGAGCAGTCCTAGGAATAAGAACTTTTTCACTGGTGGTGGGTGAATTTATAATACAAGGTAGCCATGCAACTATAATGCATATGATGAGGACATCCAAAATTGATGAAATTAAAAATCTTGGTTACCCCAAATCTACTAAATCTTCTAAGTCTGCGGAAGTGAATCACTCTTTCTGGTTAAAGTCAGTGCTTCCCCCTTTCTCAAAGACCCTTGGTTGCCCCCACAAGCCAAGTCTTGGCCTCCACTTTCCTTCCTGACCACTAGGCCAACAAGTAGATTAAATCACCACAGAACAAGTCCAGAGGTATACGGAGCTTTTCATGGGAAGCAAGGAACAATACCATGAAAGAACTGTAGGGCCTAGAAAATATGTAACGGCAGAATTCAGGAAGAAACATATAGAACTGGATTCTGTGGATGTTGGATGTTGGTTCTGCATTCAGCAGAATATTTCATTGGTCCACTATATTGGTGGCATCATACTAATCACACCAGAGAAACAACAAATGTCAAGTACATTGGAGGCCTTGGAAAGACTCATGAACTTCAGAAGGTGAGATGGATATGGATAGATAGATGATAGATAGATAAAGAGGATAAATATAAATAGATATGTGTGTGTGTGTGTGTGTATACATTTTAAGTAGGCTCCACACCCAGCATGGAGCCCAGTGTGGAGCTTGAACTCACGACCCTGAGATCAATATCTGAGCTGAGATCAAGAGTCAGATGCTTAACTACTGAGCCACCCAGGCACCCCCAGAGGGTGACATATTAAGATACTACCACATTAATAAAATTTTCAGGGATCCAGTGGTTTGTGGCATCCCAGGAAATACCTTCCAAAATAAAGGACAACTAATGCATCTCACACCTTTTCCCATAAAGAAGAAACTGTCATGGTTGGTGGACCACACCTAAAAGACTGCTCTGGCTATTATAGAGTGACAGGAAATGCTGAAAAATTTGGATAACACAGAGAATAGGAAAAAGCTCTGTAACATCTAGATTTCCAGATTTGAGGGTAAGTGGCACTAATGCTTGGGTCATTTAATATGACAGACACCATGGTCTTAGGTATATATGTGATAGGAAAAAAAGATGTTATGTAAGTTTTATTTAAAGATTAATGGCAAAATTACAACCCTAGGGTTCTGGAGCAAGGCTATGCCCTCTGCAGGGAAGTCTTAAACATCTTTGAAATAACAGTTTTTGGTGTGATACTGTCCTGCTAGAGAGAAACTGTAAGATGCCAAATGATATGTAGCCAGACATGCCAATGGAAGCTGGATTCTGTCAACCAAACCACTGTTTGAGGGCTTACAGCAAAGGCAAAGATAAAAGCAGCGAGTCCAGTTAGGAAACTATTGTTACAATTCAGGGAGATAGAACTGGTGGTGTTAAGAAGTGCTCAGATTCTAGATATATCTTGATGACAGAGTTGACACCATATTTTGGTAAATTGGATGTGGAGTGTGATGGAAAACAGAGGAACTAGGAAAGACTAGAAGCTTTGGGGCCTGAGAAAAAGGAGATAAAATGGATTGGCCATGTACTGAGAATCAAAAACTATGAGGGGAGATTTATGAAGGTCCAGGGCCAGGTGCAGGTGAACCTACCCAAAGCTCAGTTTTGGACATGTTAAATTTGAGATCATCTTAGCCATCCAAGTTAGTGATGTCAAATCGGGAGTTGATATACAAGTTTACATTTCAGAAGAGAGGTCCAAGCCAGAAAAATACATCTGGGAATCATTAGCATATAGTTGATATTTAAAGCCATAAGTCTATATGAGATAGGAGGATGTGTAGCTAGAAAAGAGGGTCAATGACTGGATGCTGGAACACTCCTATTTAGAGGTCAGGGAAATGAGGGGGAGCCAGCAACAGAGCCAAGATAGCATAGCCAGAGATGGGGGGAAGACAACCAAGCAAATGTTTTATCTTGGAAGCAAAGTAAGGAAAGCATTTCAAGGAGAGAGTGATGAACACTATATCATATGCAGCTACTGATTAAGATGATCCTATTTCATTGTTGTTACTTCAAATCTGCTTCACTTTGACATTTTCTGCTTCCACTCTTTCTTATTAGGTCCCATTTTTCCTTCTTTCCATCAGTCCAAGTGTCTGCTGATTCCTCTTTCCTTACAATAGCTCTTCAAATATGGTAGTGAGTACTTGGCAATTCACATCCTATGAGGCAGAAAAGGCATCTTTCTAGTTTATAAACACAATCATAAGTCCTGACATGATTTGGACTCTGACCTTGTATGTTCTCTAAAGAATTCAGTTCATTTTAGACATTACCTCATTAATCCCAAGATAAACTATAAGTACATAAACTATAAGCCATTAAAATTTATTTGGAAATACATGTGAAGAATTAATTGCCTAAAATAGGCCATGTAGAATGTTTAAACTACATAAAATAAATTGATCTGTAGATAAGTCTTATTTTGCTCATAAGCTCTTATACATAAATATTCGTGGAAATTACATAGATTGTATCATTGAAATATTAATCCAGATAACTCAACAAGAAAAAGAACCAAAATTTTGTGCCTGATTTAAAAAGACACAACATTATATCATTAGCATGATCATCATCCTGATCCTCTTCCTCATCTTCTTCTTCCTCCTCCTCCTCATCATCATCTATGACAGGCCCTCATTAATGAGTGTCAGCATTGTGCTAAGCACTTAATGATTTTAATTATCATAGCCACTCTATAAAATAGGTACTAGAATTATTTATCTTAAGGTGAGGAGTTCTAGACTCAGAGAGTTTAAGAAAGTTGCCCAAAGGTCACACAGATAAAAGTGACAGGCATGAAATGTTTGCCTATAAAACCTAATAATAATGGTGATACTTAAATTTTGGTTTTAAAGAAAGAACTAAGGAGCACCTGGGTGGCTCAGTCCATTAAGCATCTGCCTTTGGTTTAGGTCATGATCCTGGATTCCGGGGACTCAGCCCACATCAGGCTCCCTGCTCAGCGGGGAGTCTGCTTCTCCCTCTTCCCCTGCCCCTCCCCTGCTCATGCTCACTCTCTCTCTCTCACTCGCTCTCAAATAAATAAATGAATAAAATCTTTAAAAAAATAAAGAACTAAGATTATTGCCAATAGTATCATGGAAGCTGAAATGAGAAATCTAGTGGAGAGTATAAGCATAAGAAATAGGAAACAGAACCAAACAAAAAAAAAATGAAAAGTTGGTTCTTTGGAAAAACTAATAAAAATGATAAATGTCTAGCAAGGTAATAAAATAGACAAAATATATTTCTATCTTTATCTATCAATCCATCTATCCATCTATCTATCCTTCTAAGCTAATATAAACTTAAAAAGGAAAATTGACCCACTGCAAGAAAAGAAAATTACAGGAACAATCTCACTTGTTAAAAGATGCAAAAATTCTAACAAAATAAAAATAAAATTAGTAAAATAAGTGATTAAATATTCACAGTTGAATTAGTGCCTCTAAATCATGGTGCTGAAGTCAATTTACCCTGTGTCCATATTGCCCAAAACATTATTCTTGTCAACTTCTTGTTACTAAATACTATTTTGCTATGGTTTTGTTTAGTTTGTTATTTTTTGTTGTTGTTCAAAGCAATTCCTAACAGTATTTCTATAGGCAATGGCAAACCACAGAATGATGCTGAAGAAGGCAATGACTTGATTACATTTGAGCTTTACCAGTATTAATTTGTTGTTGGTATGTAGAATGTATTACATTGGAAGAGGACATACTGGAAACCAGCTAGGATGCTCTTGCAAGGCAAAAGGTCATGCATACATGGATGTCTGTACTGCATGTGATTAAGCTGAAATAAAGTAAATGCTGTAGATTTAACTATTTAGTTAAGGTTAAAGCTTTCCTCTATACTGCAGAGAATTCTAACAGACCTATGAAAATAAACTTAATGCCTCAAATTAGAGAAACTGATTAAGTAAATAGCATGAATCTTTTTGTATTTTAGAGCAATATAAATTGTGTGTAAAATTATTAGCTATAATTACTAAGTGAGTATAGATACATAAGTACAAAATATTAGGTTCTTTTTCTGTATGGTGATAATGATGAGTTGTAAGATGTGTGGAAAGATACAGTAAAAAATCTTTACATTTATATAAATATAAAAAAGATAAAGAAAACACTAAACTTACTTGTAAAAATATAGTTTTTAATACAATTTAAAAGTAAGTACAAACCCTATATAAATAAAAACATACCCTTTTATTAACTAAAGTACATAAAAATGATTTTAATGAGCAAAGTCTTTTTGATACAAATTTTCTTTAAGAGTGAGATGTTTGTGAGGCGCCTGGGTGCTTCAGTTGGTTTAGCATCGGGCTCTTGATTTTGGCTCAGGTCATGATCTCAGGGGGCTCTGTGCTCAGCAGTCAGCTTATCGCTCTTCCTCTGCTCTCTCCTCCCCACCCTCCCTCTCCTGCTCTCTCTCTCAAACAAATAAATAAATAAATAAAATCTCTTTATTAAAAAAATGAGATGTTTGTGTTGGTAGCAGCATAAACAATGAGCTTTTATGTATAAAAGCATATTTTATTTTAAAAAATAAATCTCATATTTATAGTTCAAAAGAGCTAAAATCAAATATTTCCTTTACTAAAACCATTATCTGTGTGTATTTTTCAATCTATATCCAAATTATGTATTTAATATTTTTAAAACATTAGATTCATTCATTTTGATGATTGCCATGGTCATTAATAATTTAGCTAACTGATAGGATTGAAGGTGACTAAAGTCTTGTGTGCTGCATGAACAGGCTGGTTCGAAACATGGGCTTTGGAGTCAGATATGCATGTGGTCAAAGCCTTCTGGCCCCATTAATGAGCTGAATGGCTTTGAGTAGTGCTGTGCATTGAAATGTGTCCTCTAAAAAGGTATGTCGAAGTCCTAACCTCTGGCACCTCTGAATGTGACCTTATTCGCAGGTGTAATTAAGTTGAGGTCATTAGGGTGGTCCCTAATCCAGTATGCCTGGAGTCCTTATAAAACCAGACACAGACAGACATACCAAAAAATAGAATGCCACAAGGCAAGGACAGGAGTGATGCTACTGCAAGCCACGAAACACCAAGGATTGCCAACAACACCAAAGGCTGAGAGAAAGGCATGGAATAGATTGTCCTCTAGAGCTTGCAGAAATAGCATGGGCCTGCTTGATTTCAAGGGACACCTTGATTTCAGACTTCTAGCTTCCAGAATTGTGAGAGAGTACCAGTAGCTGCCTTAAGTCATTCAGTACATGGTAATTTTGTCAAGCAGCCCTAGGAAACTATATAATAATAGTATTCACATCATAATGTTGCAAGAATTCAATGAGTTATATTGTAAAGCACTTAATCCTATACCTGAAACATAAGGAAGGTCCATAAATATTTGCCGTTTTATTATTAGATTTGATAATCCTTGTAATGTGCTTAACAGAGTACTTAAAACGTGGTAAGCATTTGTTAAATATTATGTATTATTCTGAATAAATAGTAGGATATATAAAATACTTACAAGGTGCCTCAAACAGCAGGACTTCAATAAATTTGTGCCATTATAATGAATTAATTTTGTAAATAAAGTAATTTATTTTTATTATTTAAGTTTTTGATGAAGCTGTAAATTAATCTTTAAGATGCTAAAATAATTGCTTCAAGTGAAATAGTTTATGCCTTGATAAACTCTAAGATCTGTATGAAGTCTGCATAAATGCAGAGCAACAGACAAGTACTCCTAAAAGAAGAGATATACAACTTGAGAAGAAATGAATTAAGAGTATGCCAAAAGACATTGAATCCATAATTTAAATAACTATTGTGATTATGAAAAGGATTGCCCCTTTAGGGAAAATATACATTGAAATATTTATGGGGAAAGGGATCACCCTATCTATACCTGCACCTTACTTTGAACTAGCTCAGTAAAATATTCTCTATCTACTTACTATATTTAAATAGAGATGGATAAAAAATGTAGCAAAAATATTAATAATGTGGGAAATCTAGAGAAGGTTATACAACAAAGAAGTATGTGTACTATTTTTGCAATTATTCTGTAAGTCTAAAATTATGCCAAAATTGAAAAAAAAGACTATAAAAAAACACATAGAAATTTAGTATAAAATAGAGATGTTCTGATTAGTCATGTAGATAATTAAGTTATTTTTGATGAATGATTTAAATTATGATTCAAATGGAGTTTAGGGGCACCTGGGTGGCTCAGATGGTTAAGCGTCTGACTTCGGCTCGGGTCATGATCCCGGGTTCCTGGGATCGAGTCCCGCATCGGGCTCCCGGCTCGGCGGGGAGCCTGCTTCTCCCTCTGACCCTCTCCCCTCTCATGCTGTTTCTCTCTCGCTCACTCTCTAAAAAATAAATAAAATCTTAAAAAAAAAAAACAAAAAAAACAAATGGAGTTTAGCTGGATATTTTGAGAATAAATGGGAAATAAGACAATAGATACTCACTTTACAAATAACTATAATCAAACACAATTAGTTCAGAAAGTGATGAGCATTTCTTCACATTTTTTCTTTTATTCCAAACAATAGAACACATATAAACACAAATGAAATAATGGTTTTTTAATTAATTGTTATGACCCTTATTTCATTTCACCCATACAAAATCACCTGACTTGTTACTTCTCACACTTCTATGGAGAGGTGAACATGAAAATATTACTATATTATTTTAAGGAGCTACAACACTGAAGAACATCGATTTTTGTTTCTATAAATAGTGTTGCCTGATAGGTTATTTTATGAACCTGTTATAGGGAGAAATTTCTCCACTTGTCTTATAGATATAGTGTAGACCACCAGATGCTATTTTTGTTTAATAATTTTCTACCCTTAAAGAGTTTTTCATTTATATAGCAAGGTTCGAATTGGAAAACTGCCAAATTGACTCTAATTTAAGCTTTGATATTACAAATGAGTCTCTTAGTAAGTATCATAAATCATCTTGAGAAAATATCGATGCATCCAAAAGCCAGACCAAAACAATTTCAGATCCAAAAGATCACTATGCCATATCAAACAAAAAGTTTAATCAGTCAGTGGATCAAAGCAAGCTTCAGTTATCTTCAGAGAAACTCAACTATATTTTTTAAAATAAGTACATCAGACTTCATTCATCCGTAGGGTTAAGTTTTCCATCATTAGTGCACATATGCTCCCATTTATTAAGAAATATCTTTGTGACCGATAAATGTGCCCTTTATACTGTCACTCATGCAAAGACCTATCATAAACTGAAATAAAAACTTCCAATTTATGCTACAAGGAAGTAGGGAGCCTCTGCAGTGACAGTGTATTTCCCTGATGGTGAAAATATTCAGCAAGCTAGGATCTTTTTTTCCTAAGCAACAGCGAAACGCCTCCATTCAAGTAAATTAATACTCTTATCTCAACTGATTTGTTTGGTAAGAAGCATAAGAAGAGGAATTGTAAATTAATTTTAAGTTATCAACTATATTATTATTTATTTCTGAATGTTTTACCATCCCAGGACTTTGTGGTTTAAAATAGCCCTTTATTTGTTCCCAATACTGGGAATTGGCAGCCTAGGCAGGGCTTAGCCAGCATGGCTCGTCTCTGCTCCTCTTGGTGTCAGCTGGACTCATTTGCGCTGTTGTGGTCAGTTGGCAGTTCAGCTGCTTTGGCCCTGGAGGGCTTCAGTGACATTATTGGCAACTGGCTGGGGTGTCGGCCACGGCATTTCAGTTTTCTCCAGATGGCATTGCCAGCAGTCCATCCCAGGCTTTCATAGATAGTATCTGATCGCTAAGAGGGGAGCAACGGGGGCTGGACATCCTCCTGAGTTCTGGGCTTGGAAGCCATACCTTGTTACCCTACCACTCTGCTGCTCAAAGCAAGTCACAATGCCAGGCCATATCAAAGAGAGGATGGCACAAATACGTGTTCAGGAAATTAAGCAGATTTCAGAGATGGGTCATGACTTTCTTCCTTCTCACTTCCATCCTGCAAACCTACAAAAGTTCCAGGTTTGTCCATCTACTAGGGTAGTAATATTATTTAGGGTATTAGTTCGGCTGATGCCACAGTGACTTACACCACGATAGAAAGTTCATTTCACTCTCATAGAAACATCTGAGATGGAGGGCAGTTCTGTTCCATGATCCAGCCCTGAGATGCAGAACGCTTCCCTCTCATGGTTCCACCAATCTCAGTTCTGCCTGATCTGAGCTGACTCCCCATAATTGAGTTCAGCCCTGGGGAAGGGGAAAGAAAGCCTTTGGCAAGTAGCTTCTTCTTAGGGACATGGCCTAGAAATTGCACACATCACTTGGTGTACATGTCATTTGCCAGAATTAAGTCATATTATCACATCCAATTCCAAGGGAGGATGGGAAATATAGTTCCTACCAGAGAGTAGTCAAGACCAACCTATAACTTGACAGAGGAGGTTCTATCACTGAAGAAAACAGTGAGGTAAATGGATTCTGGAGGACAGTTAGCCATCTCAGTCACATTATTCAAACTAAGTTGCAAATGTAGCAGTCACCTCCAAAGGACGGTTTGGCACTGCATATCAAAAGCCTTAAATATGTACTCCTCAACACAACAATTGTACCATTAGGAGTAGTACAAGAAAAAAAAAAAAAAACTATGGATATGCACAAAGATTTTGCTACAATTAATATTAATTAATAATATGAGAGAAAAAAACCTCTACAACTCCAACAGGTGATGGATTAATATAGATTATTTAAGAGCAATGCTAAAATGTAGATTTGCCCATTGGAACAGTTATATTATTAACAATATTGGATTGGATGATTCCACAGAGATCCAAATAACATGGGAAGAATTTTACAGTGCATTATTAAATGAAAAAAAGTTGGGTGTAACATAAACATGGTTTTATTTTATATCATCTTATCATTAATATATATATAATCTAACATTCCTTTTTTAAATTTTATTTAAGTTCCAGTTAGTTAACATGAAGTGTAATCTTAGTTTCAGGTGTACAATATAGTGATTCAACACTTCCATACATCACCTGGTGTTCATCACAAGTGCACTCCTTAATCCCCATCATCTATTTCCCCCATCCCCCCACCCATCTCCCCTCTGATAACCATAAGTTTGTTCTCTGTAGTAAGAGTCTGTTTCTTGGTTTGCCTCTCTTTTTTTCCTTTATGATTGTTTGTTTTGTTTCTTAAATCCCAAATATAAATGAATCATATGGTATTTGTCTTTCTCTGGCTGACTTATTTCGCTTAGCATAGTACTTTCTAGCTCCATCCAAATCATTGAAAATGGCAAGA
This sequence comes from Mirounga angustirostris, assembly GCF_029215605.1. Taxonomy (NCBI): domain Eukaryota; kingdom Metazoa; phylum Chordata; class Mammalia; order Carnivora; family Phocidae; genus Mirounga; species Mirounga angustirostris. The sequence goes on from NW_026991709.1 coordinate 56,033,104, forward strand.
TTTCATTCTTTTTTATGGCTGAGTAATATTCCATCATATGTATATACCACATCTTCTTTATCCATTCATCAGTTCATGGGCATTTGGGCTCTTTCCATAATTTGGCTATTCTTTTTTAATTCTAAAATGAAAATATCAAAAGGAGATTAATGCAAAACACACAAATCTAATACCCAATCAATCTCAGCAATCCTCTATCTTGGCTATACCTTGAATTCAGCACAGCAATTGTGACTAAAGGATAACCATACTCCATTTTCCTCTCAATCTTCTTTGGTAGGATTGTGCCACAATAGGAGAAGGAATATGTTTTGGCTGCTGTAATGTCCTTAACTGTAGCAGATTTCAAAATGCAATCTATCAACTTGGGAATCTAGAATCCACATAAATTGATTCAGGGCTGCTTACTCCTTTCTTGGGGTATCTTATCCTTTAACATAGGCCTCCATTAGATACCTTTAAAAAGACAGCAAAGAGTTGGCTTGAAATAAGGCAATAACACATCAACTCACCCCCTAGATTGGATTTAAATGGGAAAATATCACAGCACCAGGACTGCATAAAGCAGCAAGTTGAGAGAGTTGCCAGGGATGGATTTTTTAAAAATCTGCTTGTTAAAAAGATCTGGCCAGAATTTCAGTAGTGACTTTTCTGGCTGGGTTCTCTCAATGTACACAATGGCAGAACCCCACAATACCCTTCTGTATGACCATCAGATTTCATTAAAGGGCTGGAGGTATAATCTCCTAATAGATTTGTTTTTTTTTTACCAGTTGCTTAATTATGATAACTTCATCATGTTAACAAACTGGATTACATTTGTTTTCCTTGTACCCACCAGGGCCTAACTGGTAAATAACGTGTAAACATTTCCATTTCAACCACAGTGTTTCAAGGGGATATGATTTGACTGAAAATCAGCTGCAGACATCCACTTGCAGCCCGAAATTATTTTTATGTTGTTCAAGTCAAATAGTTCTGTAGCAGTTTAACCTTCCTTAGGGAAAGAAGAACAAATTTGGCCTTTGCACCCACCAAAAGGGTTATTTTTTCTTTCTCAAATATTCTTAGAAGCTCCAATTAGTATTTTAAATTTTCTATGAATTTTTAATGATCAAGAGTCTATTTTGCATGGCACCCAGTAGCCAGCTAAGAACCTCAGACTAGATTTTCTCTATTCCTGCTGAGAGTGTAATAGTCAGGTCAGGCTCATACTTGAATGGCTCTCTCCCTTAGAATAAATTATAGTTGTACCTTTGTAGGAAAAACGTAACTAAAAGAAATTTTATTTTGCTTTTATGTGCCATGAGATAATTGGTCAAACATTCCCCTGCCAAGATAACTTAGTATTGTCTTGTACATATATTCAGATTAGCAGTATGAGGAAGACCCAAAATGTCAACAAAGATAGAAGAACCAACATCTGGAAACTCTCTCAGCTTCTGTAGAAATACTTTGAAATAGTGGGTGGGCAGACATATTGAGGGTAATAATGATTTTAAAAAGTAAGCAAAAGGATTTCTTAAGTTTTTATTAAATCTTGATACTAAAATATTTGTAGGATGAATTGTTGCAATTAGAGAGGTTCTTTTGAGAACTACAAAACTTGTAAGAAATAATATGCATTGACATTGTTTTTTGTTGAAATTAACAAAACAGTATGTTTACATAAGACATTTTCAAACGTCTTGGAGTTGTAGTTTATGTTCTTTTTTCTTTTCATATGTGCTGTTAAAATTCGCTTCTTTTAATCTACACTTTTGGTCTAAATTCTTTCTCTGTTTGGCAACTCAGTACATTTGTATGCTGGATAAATTTCTCCATGAACATATTGAGCTGCAATATGCAAGGTCATTTAAATTAAAGAATATAATTTAAAATATGTTGATTTGGGGTGCCTGGGTGATGCAGTTGGTTAAGTGTCCGACTCTTGGTTTCGGCTCAGGTCATGATCTCAGGGTATGAGACTGAGCCCCATGTCAGCTCAGCACTGAGCAGAAGCCTGCTAAAGTTTCTCTCTCTCTCTCCCTCTGCCCCCAGCCCGACCCCCCGGCACTCACTGTTTCTTTCTCTCTCACTGCCTCTCTCAAATAAATAAATAAATCTTTTAAAAAAATAATAAAATAAAAATGTGTCGATTTAAAAGAATATAAAAAGAAAAACTGTTTTGCCATCTCAATAGATGGAGAAAAGTCTTTTGATAAAACATAAATTCTTGATTTTTAAAAAATATAGCAAAGTCAGAAATAGAAGGGAATAGAGATTACCTATTAAAAATCTATATTGTGGAATAACAATGTGAATGTACTTAATGCCACTGAACTGTAGACTTGAAAATGGTTGAAATTATAAATTTTACATTATGTATATTTTAGCACAATAAAAATATAAAAAGTTTTAAAAAGAATAAGTGTGGGAGAATGCAAATAATTATGTCCTCTCAGTAGCATATCCTCAAATATTTCCTAAACTATTTTGAATAGTTGGACAAAAATTCAAGTATTAATACTATCCTGTTTAAGGACTATAATACTGCCATTAATGTGTTTTACTGACCACTTTTGTTTTATAGACATGGTACCAAGAACTTCATATTATCTCATTTAATTTTTACAATTCTGTGAGGTCAAAATTATCATTTGCATTTTATAGATGAAGTGCCCAAGATCCAGGAAGTTTACATTATTTGCCTAATGCCACACAGCTACAAGGTGGCAGATGTTATAATTCAAACCCAGGTCTGTCTGAGACTGAATTGGCGAGGAAAAGTTTGGGTATCTGGACCTAAATTACACATGTGTGAGGGCTGGCTCCACCACGTCACAGCTGAGATGGCCAATTTGCCCATCTGAAAAGTGGGATAATAAGATCTACCCAGTAGGTTGTTAAGAAGGATAAAGCACTTGGAATTGTGCCTGGTATATAGTAGGTGCTCATTAAATATTTGTGAGGGTTGCTGTTTGCCAGACAACAAACAAAAAGCCAGAAAACAAAAACGATTAGGTCCATCTGACTCTGAAATTGATGTTTGCAGAACTTTTGCTCTAGTGCCTCTTATGGTTACAATCATTAAATCTCCCTAGACTGAAAACAAAAAGAAAAATTTTTAATAATTGAAAAGAAATTTGCCCCCCCCCAAGAGAAGTGTCTATAGCCTATTTCCTGGAACCAGTGTATAGTACCTTAATTGGAGAAAAGGTCTTTGCAGATATAATTAACTTAAGGATTTTGAGATAAAGAAATCATCCTGGATTAGCCAATGAGTGCATATAAATCCAATGATTTATAAGAGATTATAAGGTAAGAGTGTCCTTAGGAGAGGTACATAGGAGAGATTTGACAGAGAGAAGAGGAGGAGGCAATGAGATCAGGAGGCAGAGATCAGAACAGTGCTGCCACAAGCCAAGGATTGCCCAGAGCCACCAGGAGCTGGAAGAAGCAAGGAACAGAATCTTCCCTCAAGCCTTTGGAGGAAGCATGGCCCTGGCACCCTTTGATTTTGGATTTATGGCTTCCAAAATGAGAGGATAATTTCTGTTGTTTTATGAAACAAACAAACAACAATAGGAAATATCAAATTTAATGGTGAAAATTTACAGGCATAATCATTAAGGCAAGGAAAAGACAAGAATGTCTGCTGTCATTCTCTTCCTTATCAATTTTAGTACTGGAAGTCTTAACTAATCCAAGAAAGCCACAAAAATCAGGAAAGAAACACCAAACTGTCCTTGTTTGGAATCAATGAGGAAAGATGTCACAATAATCACAATTCATCATTCTTTTTAGTGAGTTGGGGATCAATGCTGTCATTTCTCAAAATTGTCTATAGCACCAGAATACCTAAAAATCCTTGGAGACAGCAAACTTTGTCTTGTTTTTTTACTTCTTTCTGTTTCTCCTCTTCCACTCCCATTGCATGTTTCCCCTGTCAGTCACCTCACTCTGACTTCAGTTCCCCTGACTGGAGAGAATTGTAAAGTTCTACGATGATTGGAATTGGTATTCTTCTGTTAGATTATTATATTTGATGGACATAGGAATGGTTGATTTAATGTACTATGTCATTTTAGGAAATATATTGTAAGTAAATTAAATCAACACTTCACACTGCTGAAAGTAATTTATTTTTAAAGTGGGGTATGTTTATAACCTCAGATATTAATGGCATATTTATATCCTCATTTCAATCAAATTATAACACAACATATTTTTTCAGTAGATGAGGTGACCACAAAACAAATCTAAGTCCACAACTTGGCAAAAAACAAAATAAGGAGTAGGAATTGAGCTTGGAGTAATAACTTAGAAACTGGGTGTTTCCTTACTCTGTCCTTACTTGTTTCCTTAAACAGAGAGAAGGAATCAGTATATATTTATAGGTACATGATACTTTTGGATACTTTGGATATGTCCATGTATGTCCAAGTATGGCCGTATTGTTCAGGAGTTTGATAATTGGTAGAAAAAATTGGCAATTTTGGTCTTGGACAATTCATTTCACTTATCTGGCCCTCAGTTTTCTCTCTTTATAAAAGGATTTGGCCAGATAAGATGATCTTTAAAATAGTTTCCATTTTTGAAGTTCCTTAAGTGTTTAGACACAAAGTGATGATATTCACCTAGTATTTTTTATAAATCTATCATGATGCTAAACGTTTTACCTGCATTAATTCTTAAGTCAGTATCACTTCTCTGAGGAAGAAGCTATAAGCTCCTTTTTATATATGAGGGAACAAAGGCTTAGAGAGATTAAATAACTAGATAAAGCCATACAGTTATAAAATTGTGAAGGCAAGATTTGAACCATTATCATCTCGAATTAGAAATCTGTAGTCTTTCTCACTATGTTATTCTACAAGGATTCAGCTGTAATTGTGTGGAATTAGTAAATGTATTCACCCAAATGTATTTACTCACTTACCCAGTTATTCTAAAGTGTCCCAACTATATCCCTAAAAGGCAGTAACCATAGTAATCTTGTCACTCTTCCCAGCACTGACCAAAACTCAGGTGATGGTGATACACACATCCTAGTCTGAAAATGCTCACTTCCCTTTACCACTACATGTAAATGTCACCATCATGATATGTATATGTCATCTAACATACTACATAATCTATTTACTATACTTACTGTTTATTATCTGGAGTCCTATAAAATCTAAGTTTGACAGGGCAAAGATATTTGTCTATCTTGTTTACTGAATCCCTAAAACTCAGAACAATACCTGGGACATGATAGATTCCCAGTAGATGTTTATTGGATGAAAGAATAAATAATCAGGGATAGATGTTTATTTCAGAGTTTATATGCATATGAGACTAAATTATACAATTGAATTACAGTTGCATATGTGTTTACTGTATTACAATATGTAGATCTCCTTCCAATCATTTTCAATAAAACCTATCTTATTTACAAGTCTTAGGTTGAATTTAAAGGTATAGAAATAGTTCTGATATCTAGGTTATTGAATTTGATTATAGCAATCAAGACTCTGGGTAGATGGTGTAAGCAGTCTTCTTACATCAGAGTATTAATTAGGTATAAGGATTGTCTTACTGTCTGCTTATTCCACATGTTACACCAAAATGAAAAGCTTCTGCACAGCAAAGGAAACAATCAATAACTAATTGAATGGGAGAAGATATTTGCAAATGACATATCCGACAAAGGGTTAGTATACAAAATACATAAAGAACCAATACAACTCAATACCCAAAAAACAAATAATCCAATTAAAAATGGGCAGAAGACATGAACATACAGTTCTCCAAAGAAGACATACAGATGGTCAACAGACACTTGAAAAGATGCTCAACATCACTCATCATTGAATAAATGCAAATCAAAACTACAATGAGATGTCACCTCATACCTATCAGAATGACTAAGACCAAAAACACAAGAAACAAGTATTGGTGAGGACTGGTGAGCATTGGTGGAGAAAAAGAAACCCTCGTGCACTGTTGGAGGGAATGGAACCTGTGGAGCCACTGTGGAAAACAGTATGGAAATGCCTCAAAAAGTTAAAAATAGAACTATCCTATGATCCAATAAACACTACTGGGTACTTACCCCAAAAATACAAAAACACTAATTCAAAGGGATATATGCACCCCAATGTTTATTGCAGCATTATCTACAATAGTCAAATTATGGAAGCAGCCCTAGTGTCCAATGATAAATGGATAAAGAGGATATGGTATATATACACAATGGAATACTATTCAGCCATAAAAAGGAATGAAATCTTGCCACTTGCAACAACATGGATGGATCTAGAGAGTATAATGCTAAGTGAAATAAGTCAGAGAAAGATAAATACCATATGACTTCACTCATATGTGGAATTTAAGAAACAAAACAAATCAACAAAGGAAAAAGAAAGAAAGAAAGAGAGACAAACCAAGACACAGACTCTTAACTATAGAGAAAAAAACTGATGGTTACCAGAGGGGAGGTGGGTGGGGAATGGGTTAAATAGGTGATGGGGATTAAAGAGTACACTTATCATAATGAGCACTGAGTAATGTTTAGAACTGTTGAATCACAATATGGTACATCTGAAACTAATATACGTATGTATGTTAACTGTACTGGAATTAAAATTAAAAACTTAATAAAAAATAAAGTTAGTGGCCTAGCACACTCAGAAATATCCCATTCAGAAAATTTAATCATGTAATAGGCATTCAATGTGTTTTTGTTGATTGATTCTAAATTGGAGTCAACTTATTTCAAATTATCTCTCTGCCTGGGGAGCTTTATGTGAGATTCAATAGCACAGATTTTTCAGTTTCCCTGTTTAGTTACAGCATTGCCTGTGATTCCTATTATCTAATTAAGTACACTTGAGCCAGAACAAACGCACTCTTTGTTTTGAAGGCATAACCATGTTGCTTGCTGAGCTCAAGGAATAAAGCCTCTTAAAATTGCTGCCATTTTAGTTCGGAAGCTAATGACAACCAATAAAAAATAACCGATCAAGAATATGTTACCGTCTTTGTGATCGGCCTGTACCTTCTTAGAGATCAGAATCTACAATTTTGTTGTAAACTTTACTTTCCCACTGTAACGTGAATTATTTCTGGCATTTGATTTTTTCCCTTTATAAAAGTCTTGATATAGCCATGATAACCCAATTAATGTTGGTTTAATTGGATTGTATGGATTGAGTTGAATTTTCTGTATTAAGCATATCTCACTAACATAGATGAACATATAGAGATGGCTACATGCTTTGGGACCTAACAGACATATATAGAGCTGTGGTATTGTATAATGCCTATGGTGGGAGAAGCCCTTGCCACAAAGAATATGAGTTACTCTATGGTTTCTCTATATTTCCTAAGCCTTTACCAAGTACATCTGGAAAATTGGCCATACTAGATAGCCAGAAAGCTTATAGCCAGGGAATGAAAGAAGTTTAATTGCAAGAAAATGATACAACTTCAACACCTTTTCTCTTGAATATTTTCAACAGGGCTACCGCCCTTAATTCTCTCAAAGGTAATAAAAAAGAAGGTAGGAAATTACCTGTACCTGGACTAATAAGACTTCTGGTGCAACCTTATAAGATGGATTCTATGTCTTTATTTGCTCCAGGGTTAGATACAAAGGCTCGACTTCCTACTAGCTGACCGTTTGAGGGTCTTGTCATTGCTAATGACTTTATTATTGAGCCCCTTGAAAAAAAAAATCTTTCTAAGATATCCTACATACATTTTCTAACCCAGAAAGAAAATTCTTCATGGTTTCTTCTTAGCATCACCTCCAGTTTTTTTTTCTCCTCCACTTCCTCCGAGGTCTTCCTGCCAATATTAAAAAACAAACAGAAATGCTGTCTGTGATGTTTACTCTTAAAGCATGGTTAGCATACCAAGTACAGGGCATAAATACAATGTGTAAATATATCAGCACATTGGACATAAAGAATCTCCAACTATCATTGTGAATTAGCAACAATAATAACAACAAAAACCACTTATTAAGCCTTCATTCTACGTTAGCTATTGTTGACAGTGAGTTGAAACATATGGAACTTTAAATGGAATTTGGATGCTTAAAAATGTTATCCTCAAATTTGTGCTAATGTTTACTAAAAGATGATACTATGAGTCAAAATTAATTTTTGATCCTGACCAATCAGCACGGTATAGTAGCAAGAGGTTCTGAGCCACCTGTATTTAATAAAGGCTGTGCCTTCTCATGCATGACTCTCAGAGTTTTGGTTCCCTTTCATGGAAAATGAAAATGCTAAACCTCCCTGGCAAGGCTATTATAAAAGTAAAAAAAGACCATAGATGATATGCAACACATCTACCTAATAGTACTAATTAAATTAAATTGAAAGGAAATAAAAATAATCATATATTGTTCAATTGAGTGAATATAGGCAAGTCATTCATGGAATTTACCACACTTCCTACTGGGATTTCATATGAAGAGCCCACAAGCTCACCCTTCTAGAGAACACGCTCTTCTCATACTGTTTCTTTTTACTTACTCTTCCTCTTTTATCCTCAATGGTCACTAGGACCACCATTGTCCATGTTTTCTATTACTAGTCCTTCTAGTTACCACAACAGACAGTTTACAACTAAGTGATTGGGGTGCTCTCAGGACAACACAGAGAACATTAACTGTAGGCTTGTCACGTACCAGGCACCATTCTCAACGCTTATTTTTTATATAGCATAGACATATTTATAAGCATAGATAATTTTACAGCATACGTAAATATAGGTATATTTATAGGCAAAGGTGTTTTATGAATGACACTAAAAATTCTTGGGGTGCCTGGGTGGCTCAGTCAGTTAAGTGTCCAACTCTTGATTTTGGCTCAGGTCATGACATCAGGGTCCTGGGATCAAGCCCCACATCTGGCTCTGCGCTGAGCTTGGACCCAGCTTGAGATTCTCTCTTCCTCTGCCCCTAGCCCCACTTGTGTCCTCTCTCTCTCAAAAATTTTTTTATTTTAATTAAAAATCCTTTAATGACCATGGGCTAGTGAAACATCTCAAAGTTGTATCTGAAGAAATGGGAGATGAATTAATGGGGAAAGATGGAACAGTTCACCCTGGCTAAAGAAAATGTAAGCTGGGCAACTTACAGATTTATTCACTAGATCTTGTGTCTGCATGCAGAGACAGCTCCTATCCGTGAATGGTGCCTTGCCTGGCATGTGCCATAAAGAACTCAGTGAATATTCACAAATTAAAAAGATAAATGAAGACTGACCATTAGATTCTGAAGGAAGGTTTATAGACTTGCACTACAACAGGAGTTGTATGTACACAGCAAGCAGCAATTAAAATTTTTCTGCAGGAATTCAAATGTTAGTGACACTAGAACCCACTCACACAGCTTGCTGTTTGCTTTAAAAACAGTTAAAAAAAATACTCTATACCATGAAAAGTAGAATTAGTTGGAAGAAGTAGGAAGAACATGTAGACTGAGTAAGTGATTTAGCTACTGCATATACTGTATATACACACACACACAAGTGTGTTCATCAAATAAAAAACACATAGTATTACAGTCCTCATGCCCCTTTGCTTGGACTTAGCCTGGGACAGGAATTGCACGTGGTGGGTGTTAAATGAAGTTCTCGGCATTTGCGTATGTTTAGAAGGAAACAGAGAACAGCAAGGTGCAAAGATAAAATGTTTTTATTCAGGTTTTCCTGAGGGCTTATAGAAAGGTCACATTCATTTGGAAGTAGTACAAGTTTCTAGAGACAATAGTTCATGTAACCATTAGGAAAAACCATATACAAAAATACATTAAGGAAAGGAAAAAGCCTTGCCCATGGCAATCCTTTCAAAATCTAATGACAAATGTCAGAGTGCCTCTGGATTAGTAGAATGTGCCACATTTCAGAGTGCTTGAAAAGAGGACTAGAATTGGAAACTGAGTCCCAGAAGTAGGCTCTCCATATTTTACATACTTAGTCTGAGGATTTTCACCTGTAAATACACATTGGCTTCCCCAATCACTGGGAAGTGCAGATTTTCTACTGAATAACTAAAGCACATTTTTCTATGCCCCAAATCAATGAAACCCTCTACAAAGAAAGGCATGAATACAGGGTACAATTGTGAGCCTGTGTTCACAAAGTGAGCCCAAGTGGTTTTGACTGTCGAGAATTAAAAAGGATGACCATTTCAGCCCTGTAAGCCATGATGTTCTCGGTGCTTGTGATTCATCTAAATCAAGGGGAAAAATGGAAAAGAGACTTTTTTCCAAAGAAGCATTGCTGCCATATCAGGAGCAGCCCTACAGGTCAGGTATAAATTCCCTATTGTAGTTTTGGCTAAGGGATTACCCATGCTGCCTCATTAACTTAATTACATTAAAAAAATCACACCAAGGAAGCATGAGGAGAATTTTCTGTACCTCTTAAACAGAGAGCAGCCTCCTCAGGAGCATCCTTCTTTGGCCTTCCTCATCACTTGCCATAGAAGGGGACCCTTCTACCCTGCAGGATCCAAGATCCTGCAAGTTTAAAGATCGTCTCCTAAATTGTGAAAATCTAAGATCCCCAGCAGAGAAATATGAGTCTTATGCCTATCCCTCAATCATAATTTTAAAAATCTAGAAGTAATTGTCTCCCAAAGGCTTAAGTTTCAACAAGGTGATTCGTAGTCCATGAGCAGAGAGATGCAAACACATGTACACATAGGAAGCAGTAGTTGGAGGGAAAGAAATCATTTTTTTCTAAATACTATATGGCATTTTTAAGTGTTTACTCCTTGCCAAAACAAGCTGATTTTTAAAAATTCAGCTTGCTGTTTGCTTTAAAAACAGTTTAAAAAAATACTCTATACCATGAAAAGTAGAATTACTTAGTTGGAAGAAGTAGGAAGAACGTGTAGACTGAGTAAGTGATTTAGCTACTGCATATACTGTATATACACACACACACAAGTGTGTTCATCAAATAAGAAACACTTACAGTATTACAGTCCTCATTCCTATGACTGGTCACATCATCATAAGTTATATTTACAGCAGCATCCTTTCACTTACGCATCCCGTATTGCTTGTGCCGTTAGGAAGCATCTCAGCCAGTTGTGGTTTTATGCCGGTGGGGTGACCCAAACCTTCGTCCTGAAGAGTCTGGGTCATCAGCAGTTCTGCCTGGATTGTGTTATAGCTACGAGAGATAATGGTTTCTTTCAGGGCATACAGAGAAACTTTCAGATTATTTATGTGGAGCCTGAAATGGGAATATGAAACTCTAAGCTCATCTTTTTTTTTTTTTCTTAAGCTCATCTTTTTCTTTATCCAGTGCAGTTGGGAGCAACTAATCAATCTCATGACACTTCCTAGTTTGATTAAAATGGTCTAGAGTGTCAAATATAGATGATCACCCAAAACTTTGCCCATATAGGGATTTAATTAGAAGTATCCAGTGGTAATATTTTTATATTTCTATTGTCACATCATGGCATGGATTACCAGTGTCCATTCTACCACTGTAAATAGAGTTATTAATGCCTTTAAATCTAAATCTAATTAGATTAAAGAACCAATCCCAGAAAAACTCATCCTTAAGATTCTGTTCCTCAGGGACCACTCTTAATATCAAAATCTTTATCAGTCAGATTCTACAGAGAAGAAACAGATCCAGGAGGAGACAGATAGATGATAGATAGATATAGATAGATAAATAGACAGACGATAGATAAATAGATAGATAATAGATATAGATAGATAGATGATAGATAGATAATAGATACAGATAGATGATAGATAGATGATAGATAGATGATAGATAGATATAGATAGATAGACAGATCATACTCCTCCCCTGCCTTATCACAGAGAAAAGAGAACAATAAAGTAGTATAAAGACAAAAGCTCCAAGAGTTTGAAACTTTCCCACAGGTAAACAAGTAAATTCTTTCAGAGAAGATCCAGCTAAATATTGGTAATTGAGTGAGAATTCTACAGTATCAATAATCCTCAAGTACCAAAGCAAACAAAAAGAAGATAATCAAATATTTTGTTTGTTTTGTCAATGTCTCATGTTTCTTCTGTATACCAAGGAGTGTTTGAGGAATGGCCATGAGTAGTCAAGATACCTGAACATATCTCTATAGAAAAACTGGTAGAAGAAAGTAAAAGTTTTCCTGAGGATAAAAAATCTATAAGAAATTAAGTGGCAATGATAACACTTGCTTTTACTAGTAATTAGCATTTTTGAGTTTTTATGATATTCTTGGCACTGTGCTAAGGACCATGTATCAAGATTATTTTATTTCATCCAAAGGCCACTTCAAGTGCTAGGCTTTTAAAGGGCACTCACTTTGCTGAATTCAAAGGCTGAGTTTATTCCTCCATAAAAGTACTACATTGTATTAGTTTAATGAGAGCATGCATTTAAACTATGTCTTGCTAGCTACATTTTTAAAATACTATAACCTACATTGAAAAACACACAGTATATATAGGTATTTGGATAGGGTAATATTTTTAAGCAATTTAAACCACTTAAACTTTAACAACCCTTCTTTAACCAACTTATCTAGTTCTACCCAGTCCTTCTAACTTGTATAATTTTTTTCATCGTGTCTATCTCCAAGCCTGGCTTTGCAGGCTTGCAGTCACACAGGGACCTATGATTACAACGTCTTCCTCCTTGGGGCACCTGGGTGGCTCAGTCAGTTAAGCATCTGCCTTCAGCTCAGGTCATGATCTCAGGGTCCTGGGATTGAGCCCCGTGTTGGGCTCTCTGCTCAGTGAAGAGTCTGCTTTTCCCTCTCCCTCTCAAATAAATAAATTTTTTAAAAAGTCCTCTCACTTGGTTTATGTTCAACTGTTGCTATCTTGAAATTCTTATTAATATTTGAACAAGGGCCTTGCATTTTTATTTTTCACTGGGTACCACAAATTATGTATCTAGTCCTGTCTCCATCTGAAATTGTCCTGTTTACTCTACTACATGTTTATATTTTGTCTTCCCTACTAGAATGTAATCTCTATGAGAATAGGGATTTTGCCTATCTTGTATAGCAAAGTAAATAGGTGCTGGAAAAAAAAAAGTTTCTTGAATTTTCTACCTGAATAAAGCCATTTCTTTGAAAATAAGCAACCCAAACCACTGAATCAATATTCATCTAATGTTACCCATATTTAAGAGTACCAAGGAACACATAAACATTCTCTATCAGGCTGACTTTGCATTTCCAAACTTATTAAGTAATGGTAAATGTCACAGTGTGTTTTGAGAGAAGAGTGCCAAATTTTCTTATTTAACATCAGTATTTGAATTACAATTTCTTGGGGACCAAGTCCCATTTGGAATTTCATGAGCAAGTGGCTGTTATTCTGTTGACCTTTTCCCATCCTCTTTCAGATCCATCTTGTCACTTTAATCCCTATTTTAGCAGATAAGAACAGGAAGGAGAAAAAAATTGAGAAGTTAAGCAACATAAAATAAATCATATCTGTTATTAATATTAAATTGTGGCTCTGATACTCTACCACAATCTCCAGCACCATTCTGCATTGTTTATTAAATGTTTGTTTAGGCCCTTCATCATTGAAAAAAAAAAGCTTTATATATATTAATAGTTTTAGAAGTTAAAATAATTCTTTGTAATATAATTTTCACTGGAAGATATTCTTTTATGATGTGTCTAGGTGTAGATCTCTGAGTTTATCCTACTGTGAGTTCATGATCTTCTTGGATGTGTGGTTTAATGTTTTTATTATTTATTTAAATATTCTTTCTGTCCCTTTCTCTCACTCCTCTTCTGAGATTCCCATGAATATGAGGGCCCACTAATCTCTGAGGCTGTCATTTTCCTTCACCCCTTTTTCTTTACATTCCTCCCAATGGATAATCTCAATTGACCTATTTTCTAGTTCACTGATTCTTTGCCTGCTGAAATCTACTGTTAAGCTTCTCTAGTGAATTCTTCATTTTAGTCACTGTACTTTTCAACTTCAGAATTTCTCTTCGATTCTTTTCTGTAACTTACATATTTTTTATTGATATTCTTTATTTAATGGGAAGTCATTCCCCTATTTTTATTTCGTTCTTAAGACATGGTGTCCTTTGGTTCTTTGAACATATTTGAGAGAACTGATTTAAAGTCTTTGTCTAGTAAGTCCAATATCCAGGCTTCACCAAGGACAGTTTCTTCTGATTGTTTTATTCCTTGTGTATGGCCCATGCTTCATGCTTTCTAGTTTACTTGTACATATCATAATTTTTGTTATTGTTGAAAACTAAACATTTCAAATAATATAATGTGGTAAATGTGGAGATCAGACTCTCCCCATAGTTTGTTCTTTATTTAATAGTTCTTTTTCTGAACTAATTCTATGAAGTCTGTATTTTTTTTTCATATATAGCCACTGAAGTCTCTGCTCAGTTACTGTATTAGTCAGCTGATGATTTGACAGAGATTTTCTGGGACCAGTAAGTCTCCATGTCTTTGCTAAGGAGCTCTGTGCATGTGTTGGAGGACACCCTTGACACTCAGCCAGGAAGATTTTGTTTCCTACATACACAGAGCCTGAAGGTCAGCCAGAGATGAGAGGCTAGGGCCTTCTTAGATCTTTCCTGAGCTTGTTCAGAGCCCTAAGCATGTGGCTCTCTAGAGTCCCAAGAATATGTCAGAGCTTTTCAAAGTCCGCCAGGGACATCTTATTCCCCACCTTTTCCTTTTTAGTTAGCCTATTCTTTGCTCCAACCATTCCCTGTCACTTCAGGTAGACATAATGTTAAAAAAAAGATCACTGGGTTTTGTTTTGTTTTGTTTTCCCATAAGTACCCCCAAGGAAATAGTTGTTCACACTGGGTAAGCTCTAATTCTGGTCAAATAAAGAGTCTTGTTGGTAGGGTCTTCCAGGAAGCCACCAGACAGTTCAAATAATGATGGTTTTCTGGGAATGGGTCTTTGAAGGAGGTCCAACCCCATTTCCCCCTCTACTAGCTAGCAGCAGCTGGTTTTCACTGTGATTTCAGGTTGTTGGCTTTCAAGGCTACTTGGGGATTTGGGGAGAAGTAAGTGGGAGTAGGGCAAGTTAAAATGCCACAAAGTTCACTTTTCTTGAATAAACACTCCTCCAGATGGCTATAAGTCTTTAATTTACAGAGTTCTACAAAAGTTGTTCCCTACAGTTTTTGTCACTGTTCTCTTGGTTTTATGGTGAAAAGACTTTTCTGAGGTTCTGATTGCAATTTTTGCTGACATCATTGTACCTCTCAAGAGATTTTGTCAACTCGCTCAGCTGAGATTTCTGAATTACACCTTTTTTTTTTTAAGGTGACTGATATTGTGTTTTTACCTGGCTAATATTCAGAAACTAAATATAAAATTTCCTTCGAATTGTAGTATGAGTGACTTAGGTAAATATAATTCATGTTTTCTCGGGTAAGGATTAAAAAAAGAATTCAGTAAATACAAAACATTATTTCTCTGGATCCAGTCATTCTTTAAAATTGCAGTCCTCTTCAAACGTGCTAACCAGCTTTTTGATATTCCATGAGATGACCTACATGAATTCCTATAGTCATTCTGGAGATTGAGAAAGCAACAATAATGCTCAGAGAAGCTGCCATTCCATTGTTTCTCAACTGAGGCAGAGACTGAGACTGATTGCTAATGAGTCTACCACACCCTATTCTCAAAGAGCAGACATAAGAGGGATATGCCCTTGACTCCCCAGGCAAAATTAGAACTGTAACATAATTTAGTAGTCTTCAACATATGGGCAGTGCATAATCCTGTGAGGTTAATATTCTAGGATGCCCCCCTGTCCACACACATGCATAGCTTCCCCTCCCCCCACCACTACTAATGACATCAAGCACCAGAGTGCTACATTTGTTACAATTGATAAACTTACTTCAGTATTTCTTATCAGCCAAAGTCCTTTGTTTGCATTAGGTTCACTCCTGTTGTATACTATATGGGTTTGACATATGGATAATGACAAATATTCACTAAATGTAGTATCACACAGAATAGTTAGTTTCATTGCCTTAAAAATCTTCTGTTCTCTGCTTATTAATCCCTCCCTCCTACGTAACCACTGGATATTACTGATCATTTTACTCTCTCTATAGTTTTGCCTTATACAGATTGTCAAGTAGTTGGAGTTGTATAGTATGGAGCCTTTTCAGATTGGCTTCTTTCACTTAGTAATACACCTTTAAGATATCTCTATGTCTTTTCATGGCTTGATTTCTTTTTAGCATTGAATAATATTCCTTTTGCTGAATGTTCTGTAGTTTATTTATCCACTCGCCTATCTTGGTTGCTTCCAAGCTTGGCAATTATGAATAAAACTGTGGTAAATACCCATATGTAAGTTTTGTGTGGACATAATTTTCAGTTCATATGCATAAATACCAAGGAGCATGATTGTTGGATCATATGGTAAGATTATATTTAGTTTTAAAAGAAACTGCCAAGCTATCTTCCAAAGTGGCTGTACCATTTTGCATTCCCACCAGCAATGAATGAGAGTTTCTGTTGTTCCACATCCTTGACAGCATTTTGTGTTGTTATTGTTCTTGATTTGGGGCATTATAATAAATGTGTAGTGGCATCTCATTTTAATTTTCAGTTCCCCACTTGACATATTTTCATGCTTACCTACCATCTGTATATCTTCTTTGGTAAAGTGTCTCTTCAGGTATTTTGCCCATTTTAAGTCAGGTTGTTTATTTTCTTATTTTGACTTTTAAGAGGTGATTTTTTTTTTTTTTTTTTTTTTTTTGTATTTTAGCTAAGTCATTTTTCAGATGTGTCTTTTGCAAATATTTTTTTTCCCCAGTTTATGGCTTGTCTTTTCATTCTCTTAACAATCTCTTTCCCAGAGCAGAAGAAGTTTAGAGGAGGGGGACGGAGGACAGAATATTCCTGCTGCTATTATTTGGAACAAATTCTCAGTGATCAAGAATAAGAAAAATAAAAGTTTTATTTTATCTTCACTTGTTTATCTCCTGATGCTCTCATTTTATATAGATCCTTGTTCCTAACCTATATCATTTTCCTTCTCTCTGAAGAACTTCTCTGAACATTTCTTGCAAGGCACATCTACTGGCAACAAATTCTCACAATTTGTTTGTCTGGGAAGACCTTTATTTCTTCTTCACTTTGGAAGGAAAATTTCATGGGGTACCCAATTCTCGGTTGGTGATTTTTTTTCTCTCAACACTTAAAAGATTTCACTCCACTCTCTTCATGCTTTCTGAGAAGATGGCAGTAGTTCTTTGCTCCTCTATAGGTAAGGGTTTTTTTTTGTTTTCTCTTTCCTCTCTCATGGTTTTTTTCTTTATCTTTGAGTTTTTTGAAGTTTGAATATGACATGCCTATATTTAGTTTTTATTGGTATTTATCCTGCTTCATGTTCTCTGATCTTCCTGAATCTGGGGTCTGGTGACTGACAGTAATTTTGGGAAATTCACAAACACTACCACTTCAAATATTGCTTCTGTTCCTATCTCTCTTCTTGTCCTCTAGTTTTTTCTTTATGCATATTTTAGAACTTTTGTAGTTGTCCCATAGTTCTTGTATATTCTGGTCTGTTTGTTTTTGTCTCTTTTTCTTTTTTGCTTTTCCATCTTGGAAATTTCTATTTGTCATCCTCAAGCTCAGAGATTCTTTCCTCAGCTGTTTTCAGTTTACTAATGTGCCCATCAGAGGCATTCCTCATTTCTGTTACAGTATTTTTGATCTCTAGCATTTCTTTTTGATGCTTTCTTAGAATTTCCATATCTCTGCTTATACATTATCCATCTAATTCTTTCATATTGTCTATGTTTTTCATTAAAAACCTAGCATATTAATTATAGTTGTTTTTTTTTTTAATTTCTGGTATGATCATTCCAGTATTTCTACCATATATGACTCTACTTCTGATGCTTGTTCAGTCTCTTCAAACTGTTTTTTTGCTTTTTAGTTTGCCTTGTAATTCTTTGTTGACAGGCAGATGTGATGTACTAGATAAGAGGAATGGGTAAATGGGCCTTTGATAATGTAATGGTGAGGTATGTGGGGAGGGAAATTGTTCTGTAGCCTTATGATTAGATCTCAGTCTTTTGGTGAGCCTGTGTTTCTGGATTGTGAGCTTGACTGGTGTTTCTCAGTTCCTTCCCCTACTTAGGTGAGATAGAATAGCCAGAGTGGTCTAGAGTTGTGTATTTCCTTTCCCCCATGTGAAAGGGTAAAGCTAGTTGGAGTTAGGTATTTTCCTTTCCCAGGTAGGTTAGGCTCTAAGAAAACCCTAGCATGTTAACCTCAGATAAAATAGTTTCTCTTGAGGCCAATCCTTTTTAATCCTTTTAAAGAACAGAACACTCTGGAATATTTCAGAATGGTTTATTTTTCCTTCCCCTGATAAAAACACTAGGGGATTTTCTTTGTTATTCACTTTAAGGGCTTAGCAGAACTCCTGGAAGTAAAATTCACAAAAGTGTGCCCCCCATAACTGGGTACCCTTGAAATTTTTAACTCACATTTCCTTACACTGAGCCTCCAGCAATTTAACTACAGTTAAGGTTTTCCTATCCTAGCACTGGTTCCTTTGGATGTTTCTGCTCCTGGATTTCTGCTCTGGTAAATTGTGATCCTCTGTGTACACCTGTCTGTCCTTCCAATTTGGGGGGGCAGCAGTTAGCCCTGCTTATTTCTGATGAATCTAAGAATAGTTGTTGGTTTTTCAGTTTATTCAGTTTTTTACTTGTTGTTGGGATAAAATGGCAACTTCTAATGTCTGACATGCCAAACTGGAAACTGGAAGTCCCCCCACCCCCAGATAGTTTTAATAGAACAGATTTTCAGCTTCTAAATTTCCTCTTGTGTTTTCACCTTGCATACATAGACAATGAAGTATTTCCTTTTCTATCCCACATTCCCTTTCATAATCACTCTCTTTCAGTTGTATAAAGGATAAATATGCCTCTCCATCATTCTATATTTTACTATGACTACTTGAGGGTGTAAAAGTCTCTGAATGCCACATGAATAAATAATTAAAATTACTGATGGCAAACATCTTTTAATCAAGGCACTATAGTGCTTTATGTCTTTTACAGTCTTATACATAGTTATGTTTATGGTGGGAGTGTGTTATTAAAAACTGTGTATTATGGTCCATATTGGGATATTATAAATTAAGACAAAGTGTAGAGTGGGAAACCTGAGTAATTTTGATTCTATAACCTTGGATTATAAGTAAAGAATTAAGAGAACAAGAACATGCAAAGACAAAATATCAAAAGCAGTGCAATACCAATTTTCTCCCTACTCTTCATTTGTTCCACTCAGGAAATAAGGAAAAGCTTGGTGAATACTCTTTTTTTTTTTTTTTAATTTTTTTTTTTTAAAGAATTTATTTATTTATTTGAGAGAGAGAATGAGATAGAGAGCATGAGAGAGGGGAGGGTCAGAGAGAGAAGCAGACTCCCTGCTGAGCAGGGAGCCCGACGTGGGACTTGATCCTGGGACTCCAGGATCATGACCTGAGCCAAAGGCAGTCGCTTAACCAACTGAGCCACCCAGGCGCCCTTGGTGAATACTCTTAATACATCCTTGTCTCAACTATGTCTGAAGCTCCAAAATGTACTTAAAGTGCAAATTTACATAGAACCATGTTATTAAAAAATTATTGGCAAAGATATATTTAAATTTGTCATTATTTCAATTTTTGGAAAATGCTTGCATATATCATGTTAAAAAACATACCTTCAAGTAAAGGAGTATAATGCTCCTAAATCGTCATTTGACATCTTTTGATAACATTTTTAGTTTACTTTCCAGAAATCTAGTGACTGGGTAATAAATCATTTTGCATGCTAGGTTATTTGCAATTCTTTGCCGTCTAAAAAACTGCAGGAAGATCTAATTGATGTATAGGTAAGAGATCACTAAAAAATTATCACTAAAACTTAGTTTTGATGCTAGATCACAATGTGAATCTAACATATAACAACATATAACATGAAAGGAGTTTTAAGAATTAAAGGACACTATTTTTGGGTGCCTGGGGGGCTTAGTTGGTTGAGCTTCTGAATCTTGGTTTTGGCACAGGTCATGATTTCAGGGTCCTGGGATCCATCCCTGAGGCAAGCTCCATGCTCCATGAAGAGTCTGCTCATCCCTCTCTCTCCCCCTCTGCTCCTCCCCCTGCTCATGCTCTCTCTCTCCCAACTAAATAAGTAAATAAATAAATAAAATCTTAAAAAAAAAAAATAAAAGAGCTGGGTGCCTCAGTGGCTCAGTCAGTTAAGCAACCGACTCTTGATTTCAGCTCAGATCATGATCTCAAGGTCATGAGATCAAGTCCTGAGTAGGGTTCCAACTTAGCACAGAGTCTGCTTGGTACTCCCTCTACCTCTTCCACTGCCCCTTCCCCCTGCTTGGCACTCTCTCTCTCTCTCTCTCAAATAAATACATCTTCTAAGAAAAAAGAATTAAGGGACACTAATTTTGTAAAAACACCTTAAAATTCCCATGTACTTATTTACATGAACAAGTTTTCATATATGTATATGCAAATATTAAAATAAATTTGATATAGTAGCAATAATTAGTTATTGGATATTAATTAGTTATTAATAATTAGTTATTGGGCCATACATAAGTGAACTAATCATTAAGAAATATATTCCTAATGAGATTTTACTGGATATATTTGTTATTAATTAAAATCTGGGTCATATTCTGCTATTTTGATAAATTCTGCACTATTAATAATTGTAACATAGCTCAATCAAAAAAAAATAACCCAGAAACATTTAATTACCAGAACTTTTAAATATTAAGTAATTGGCATATAAAATTCTCCTGCAAAGTAATATTTTTGGATGATCAAAAACGTTATTTAGAGATAACATTCTGTTTGGACATAGAATGGAAATATGAGTTCAAGAAGAGAAAGGACACTGACATTTCTGGCTGATTAAGAAAAACTAGTTTGTGTATTTTTAAACAAATAAAGGTGATGTGAACTTGCTAAGTATTTAGATGACTGGATTAATTTAGAAGAGCAGTATAAAAGTTTTATTTTAAAAAACTTCAATAATTATAACATGTTGAAGATTATTGCATTTGAAACTACATAAATTTAAGATGAAAATCTTTAGAAATCAGGTTATAAATGCACAAGAAGTTACATAATTTTAAAAAATTCTTTGAAAGTATAGAAACAAAGTTTGGGGGAAAGAAAAAAGTCTTTTGACAGTATAGGAGCAAAGTCTCTGTAATAAATTACAAAGAATTATTACCTTGAATTCTCTGTCTAAAGTAAATTTACTGAAGCTACACTAAACCTTTTTCTACCCCTATTTGTCTATTTTTTTCTAATTTCATTCCCAGTCAGTAGCGGTTGGTCAATAATAATCATCAGCTTTCTTCATTCTTGTTATCAGCTCAC
Organism: Mirounga angustirostris; assembly: GCF_029215605.1. NCBI lineage: Eukaryota > Metazoa > Chordata > Mammalia > Carnivora > Phocidae > Mirounga > Mirounga angustirostris. The sequence continues at coordinate 56,054,510 of NW_026991709.1, forward strand.
TGACTCTGCAAGATGATCTGATTAGCATAATTTGTAATTTAGACTGACCTCTGGAGAGTTTTGAATAGCAATGTGCCAGATGTCATGGACTTGCCTAAGGAAAGTTGAGGCAGATGCATCTCATTATTTAGCCCCCTTAGGGTGCTAGAGAGTACTAAAAAAGTTGTTCTATATATTGGGCACATCTGTTGATGACAATTTTTAGAAGTAAAATACATTTTATTGGTAAGTTTCTGTAATTTTGTATAAATAGCCGTATTAGCAGTATCGTTGTTGTTATTAACAACCAGTATTAGTTCTCAGCTAAACTCTTTAATATCTAACTTCTAATACTCACAAAAACCCATGAATTAGCTAATACATTTTAACATCAGTCCAATTTACAATAAGGAAAAAGTCTCAGAGGTATTGAGTAGTGTGCACAATTTTATACCTCTAGGAAAGGGTAGAGCCAGGATTTGAATGCTGGAAGTTAAGCCCTGCTACTTTGCCTACTGGGGAAGTCATATGTAATGTTAGACCTTGAGCAACACATCTTAGATCAGTTCTGGTGTCGACTTGGAGCAAAAGTTCTGTCTAGCCAGCATTAAAATGTATATTTTCTTGCTGTAATAAAATGGTGCTTTGAAAGAGACCAAACAGAAACTAGAGCTGTCAGCACATTTATGATAGAAAATAAACACAACCTAAGCAACGTTTTCTTACCCTTGCCATGATAAAAGAAAATTTTGAGTACTGTGCAAAGGAAAAATGCTAACAAAACATGCTCTGGGTGGAAACTACCTGGTTAGAAAACTTGATTTACGGCACATACAAAATAAATGCTGAAGCAGGTCTTGCTATTTGACATCAGAAACTAATGCTGAAAAATATCTCCTAAATTTCATGTATTTCTTTAGTGAAAGCTATAGACTCAGATTCCTTGATAAAGAGCTCACTTTAGTAATGTTGGTAGTCTTTTAACAGGAAAACAAAGGAAGCCACTGTGTTGGCTTGATATAGAATCATATCCATATATCCTCCTTTAAGAGCTAGGAGGCTAGACACTGTTGAGAATATGATAGCTCATAATTAAGGATAGCAAGCTTTCACATGGAATAGTAGAATGGAGAGGTGAAAGGAATCTTGGAGAGTCTCATTTTCAAATGGCTTTATTTACATAGCGGAAAACTAAGGCTTACTGAGTCCAAATGTTATACATAAATTCACACATATCTTATGTGTAAGTTACTTTCACATTTATATCTAACATATAAGTTATATTCTCTGTAAAATATTATTTCCACTAAAACATTTCTAATTGTGGAAGAGCAGAGTGCTTTTTTTCTTCTGGAAATTATGACCAGTCAATGAGTTCCTAATATCAAGTTGAATGTCTACCATTTTGTGATTCCTTTGCATCATGGGAACACAGTAAACCAGACCATATCTCCACTTAACTCTCTGGTTCTGAAATTTTGTGATTAGACCAAAGGGTGCTACATACACACACATCAGTTTTAACAGCCTTTGACCTCCCTGATGAAGCAGGCAGCACAGTGAAATAGTAGAGATTGTAAAGAAATCACTAAGGGGACCAGGCAGGTAATGACTATAAGTAAAACAGCCTGGGTAGGGAAGGTGAGGAGGACAACTGGAGACCCCAGGCCTCATGTAAAGGGGGCAGTACCTAAGCTCCAGCCAGTTTTTACAATATAGAAATATAGCAGCTCTTTTCACGTTTCATAAAAAGCCAAAATCCAAATTTCACCATGAAATCTCCCAATATATAAATATTGGAAACTAAGTTTTTAATTTTGTTTAACATCTGTAAGCCAAGCAAAATGCATAACTCAGATGTAACAGATGTATCTGTTAGATGGGATGTAGATCACAGGCCACCAGTATGTAAATCGAGAGATGTAGCCATGCCAGTTCTCAAGCCAAGAATCCTTTTTCCATCAGTGAGATTGAAGGCTAGGACCATGTAATGTACATGGCTGACTGGAGCCTGCTTGTAACCCTGCTGTGTTTGGTTACCCTAAAAATACCTTAAGATTTCTGCTTAGTTCTCTATATAGTCTGTTGGGACTAGGACAGTATCTTGAACTCCAGATGTCTTGGCAGACATTTTCCAAGAGTCTTCTACTGAGAAGATTGACCATATTTATACATAGCCTAAGGCACTCATTAAAAACATGCTCCAAGTTAAACTCATCACCCAGAAGAAAGAGTCATCTATTTTTCTCTCGCTACTTCTGCTCACTGAAAATTCATGCTCCCTTTCAGCACCCTCTAGATTAGGCTCCTTTGAAATTGGCATTTACTTGACTCAAGGCCCCATGTGTAAACCGTATGTTAGGCAGAATACTTTGAATTACTGATTGCATGTATTGGGAGCAGCCCTGGCCCAGATCCCCAGCAGCCCTCTTTTGTACCCTCAACCTCACAACAGTCCCTGGCTTACCTCCTAATTCCACTGAATGTAGAAATTTTAGAAATTGGTGAACAAATTTAGGCACTGTGTCAAGGTCTCTCACACACCATGAAAGTGGGAATTTACATCTTTTGATCACATTTTATACACTTGGTATTTTATTCATAACTTTGTTTAATCCTTATAGTAGTCTTGTGAGGTATGTTTAGTAGCCCCGTTTTACAGAAAAGGAACTCATGGCCCAATGAGAATACATAAAAAGCTTAGCAAACCTCAAAACCAGGAATGGAATCCTAAAGTTGAGAATTTTAACATATTAATTTTTCTGACTAAAGACATTATTTTCAACATAGAACTTTTAAAAAATCCAGAAAGCAAACAAAATAAGAAAAAGTTTTCTACAAGTTTACTAACCAGAAATGATCATTTTATTTAATTATTGCATAACCTTCAGTTTTAAAATATTTTTCATTTTATAACATTGAGATATTACTGTATTTTTTTGTTTAATAATACCTTAGTAGCGTTTTCTCATTAGTCTTCTAAATGCCATTTTTATATTTTCATGAAACTACATTTTATACATTTAGCATAATTTATTTATTCACTCCCCTATCATTAGTCATTTAAGTAGCAGGTTTTATTCTCTTATAAACAATGCTGCAATGAATACAACTGATGTTAAATCTATGAACCAATCATCCATGATGTAATGAGTGGGTCAAAGCAAAGGCACATTCTCCAGGAAGTTTGGACCTATTTAATTTCCTACCATTAGTGTATGAAAGTCCCTTTACTCAATTCTTCATATTGTTAATGGTGTATTTAACACAAGCAAGTCTTGCACCTTATATGTCAGTTTGTTCCTAGCAAGGTTAAGTATTTTCTCCAATGGCATAAGAGCATCAAAGAATTGCAGAGCTTTTAAGTGTTTGTACACTTCATTTGGATTGTCTGGGTTTAAATCTGGGCTCCATCACTACTGTGTGATTTTGGAAAAGTAACTTAACTTCTATGTGACTTAATTTTTCCCTCTGTAAGATAAATAAAAGGATGATAATAGCATCTAACTCATTAGTTTGTTTTTAGGATTCTTCTTCTGGAATATATATTTCATATTGTGGGGTACTTTTCTACTGGAGGATTTGTTTTTCTCTTACTGATATTTTAAGGGCTTTTCTAAATTTTATGGATATTTAGCACTTATTTTATATATCTTGAAAATATTTTCTTTCCCCCAGCTGTCATTGGCTTTCAACATTGTTTATGGTTTTTTACTGCCGTGTATTGGTTCCTTTTATGATGACTGATCTACCAATAAGTTGCTTTATTGATAATACATACCTTTCCTTGTAGGCTTTAATAGGCTTTCCATTGCCCAGAACAGATGGATATTTATCCTTTATTAGTAGTTTAGCAAATTTATTTTACACATTTAAATATTTGGTTCATTTGGAATTTACTATTTGTGTACAGTGTGATTTATTCATCCACTTATTCAGGCGTAAGTACTGCATTCTTGAGCAGTAAACTTGATGGGGCTTACAGTCTAATGGGGAACACAAACAAATGAACAAATAATTAAATACAGTGTGATAAGTTCTATGACAAAAAAATGCAGGGTGAGATAAAAAGCCAGTGGAAGGGCATCAAACACCAGCTTTGAAAGCTACAGAGTGTCTTTTCATAGAAATTAGTGTCTAAGATGAAACCTAAAGGGTAAAGAGAATAGAAGACTCTTAGTAGGAAAAAGAGTATGTAGAAAGACTCATGGTCATAAAGAGCATATTGCACTAAAAGTTTGATATGACTGGAGCTTAGAGAAAAGGAGGGGTGAGGAGTAGAAACAGGTGAGTTTGGAAATACTGGCAGGCACCAGATTGTAGAGGACCTTGTAAACCAAAGGATTGTGGACCCTCTCCTAAAAGCAGCAGGATTGACTCATGTTTTAAACAGCATTAATATGATGTGATTTGAATTTTTTAAAAATATCATTCCAGCTTCAATGTGGAGAAAGTCTTGTAGAGAGGAAAGAGGGGTGGATGCATGGATCAATCGGATACTATTGCTGTTGTCCAGGCAAAATGAAGCTCAGCTGTAGCTTAATGACTGAGAGGATGAATTTCACAGCATGTAACCAGGCAAGAGCAACATAAGTTTATAGAAGGTTAAGGAAATGAAAATACTGAGTGTGGGGGGCACCTGGGTGGCTCAGTTGGTTAAGCGACTGCCTTTGGCTCAGGTCAGGATCCTGGAGTCCCGGGATCGAGTCCCGCATCGGGCTCCCTGCTCGGCAGGGAGTCTGCTTCTCCCTCTGACCCTCCTCCCTCTCATGTTCTCTGTCTCTCATTCTCTCTCTCGCAAAAAAAATAAATAAATAAATAAAAATTAAAAAAAGAAAAAAAAAAAAGAAAATACTGAGTGTGGAAATAACAAATTCAGTGTGTGTGTGTGTGTGTGTGTGACAGAGAGACAAAGGGAGAGAGAGAAAGAGACAGAGATAGAGAGAGAACAGTAATATGGTAGGAGATAAGATAAATATGGTTTAGTTTTCATGTGTATTTTAACAAGGGGCCAACATGACAGAGTTTAAATACTGATAGGACAGAGACAAGGATAAGACTTGAACATAAAACATAGATAGGGCATGGTTAGTAGTACAAAGCTTATGATGAAGCAAAAAAATGGTGGGGCCAGTGTAGCTGTGGAAGGATTGGCCATAGCAAAGGCCACATCATTTACTATAACAGAACAAAGAGGACTGCAATGGATGGATCGATGAAGATGTGATGTAAATCTGAAGGCAGGAACTTTACATTTGATGGTATCTGATTCCTCTGAGAAAGAAAACTTGAGCTCTTCTCAGTTCATTTGGATCACTAGCTGCTAAGGAGGATGAACAGGGAAAGACAGCTAAATGTGAAAACAGAAAAGAGTTGTGAAGATGAGTGAAGGTTCTCTTTCATTTTGAAGACAATGAATTTATAGTGAATTCCTATAGAATATAGGAATTATGTTTACTTTTCCCAAAAGCAACCAGTTGCCCTACCAGCATTTTATTGCATCATCTATCCTTCAGACAGCATGCTTTAGAGCATCCAAAAATATTTAAGTCATCCTCTTACTAAACAAAATGAGAAGCGTTAAGAAATAGGTTTGAGGTCTTAGCATAGGTGCTCAGTCAACATTTGTTGAATGACAATAAAGAAGAACATAATGAATTAGCGATAGATCATTTGCAAACCAGGAAAAAATAATCTCCTAAGGTCATATTTTCTCAAATATGTTCTGAAGCATTATGAGAAAATGTAGGATACATGTGAAATGATAGCTTTCTAAACTATCAGTTGTACATGATTTCTGTCATAGGTCATGGCCAGACCAGGTCTCTACAGACCCCACAGACCCTCTTTTCGTGGGCTTGGTGAATAACTGTCTGTCATGTACCCAAGTAGCAACGTGTGAGGCACATGTGTGATGTTTCATCATTTTTATATAACCTGTGGATTTTATAGTGAGTTGACTCAGGTATCACAGTGAAAAATAATACCTGAAATCTTAATGTTGGATTCAAATGACATAACTTGGGAAAGGTAGTTTCTGCAACTGTAATGATTTTAGGGAATGCAGTAAGGTATATAAAGTCTTAGGAAGTTCTCAGTTTAAAAAGTCTTTAAAAAGTCCCCATTGTAGTCTGTTCAGGCTGCTGTAACAAAATACCACAGACTTGGCAGCCTACAAACAACAGAAATTTATTTCTCACAGTTCTGGAGACTGGAAGTCCAAGATCAGGGTGCCAGCATGGTTGGGTGAGGGCGCTCCTGTAGGTTGCAGACTGCCAACCTCTCCCTGTATCCTCACTTGGTGGAAGGGGTGAGGGAGCTCTGTTGGACCCTTTTTTTATAAGAGTACTAATCTTAAGTCACCTTTCAAAGGCCTCACCTCCTAATACCATCACACTGGGCATTAGGATTTAAACATATGGATTTCGGGGGAACACGAACATTCAGACTCTTAGCAGTTACCGCAGCAATAAACTATACTATCATCAATTTGAAAAGCATTCTTTTTGTTGTTGTTGTTAAAGATTTTATTTATTTATTTGAGAGAGAGAATGAGATAGAGCATGAAAGTGGGGAGGGTCAGGGGGAAAAGCAGACTCCCTGCTGAGCAGGGAGCCCGATGTGGGACTCGATCCCAGGACTCCAGGATCACGACCCGAGCCGAAGGCAGTCACTTAACCAACTGAGCCACCCAGGCGCCCTGAAAAGCATTCTTAATAGAGCAAAATACAGGCTCATGTGTTGCTTAATAAATAGATTTGGAATTTTTAGTGGTGTGAAACCACTTTTGAAGAAAATCAACTAGAAATATATAACAGAATAACTGCAGATATTTTGGCAATCTAGAGAAATGGAGATTTTTATATAGGATTCTACACTATCCTTTGTGTCACTGTAAAATGATGTATAACTTCTATAGACATTTTGCCATCTCAATCTCTAACATTGCAAAGGTTCTTCTGAGTGCTTTTAGTGAGGTCTTCTCTACTTCTTTAGTCTCACTAGTTCAATATTTCAATATTACGAATAATAGTAGATACCAACCCAAAACATTCATAAAAATTATATTGGACAAACATTTGACAACCAAGCCTTAAAACTGCTGAAATTAAATAAAACATTGAAGTGGTATATAATTTTTTGATTATATACTTGAACCCCAAAGCCGTGCATTTTGTGGTTCAAATCTTAGTTCCTCTCTATACTAGCTGTTTGACTTTAGTTACTTAACCTGTGTAAACTTCAGGGTCATCATTAGATGTGTTAGAAAAAGAGGATGATAGTATTAAGTCCTCATAATTTTGTTGCAAAAATTAAATAAAATAGCACATGTAAAACAATTAACATTTTATATAAATACTAGTTAAAAATACCTTTAGGAATTATCTCATTAGATTTGCTAGGTTTAGGGGCACCTGGGTGGCTCAGTTGGTTAAGTGTCTGCCTTCAACTCAGATCATGATTCCAAGCACCTGGGATCAAGCCCGACCTAGGGGTCCCTGCTCAGTGGGGAATCTTCTTCTCTCCCCACTGCTCATGCTCTCTCTCTCGCTATCTCTTTCTCTCAAATAAATAAATAAAATCTTAAAAAAATATATTCTCTAGGTTTACTCTTTAGAGTATATCATTTGGGGGCCCCTGGGTGGCTCAGTCAGTTAAGGATCCAACTCTTGTTTTCAGCTCAGGTCATGTTCTCAGGGCTGTGAAATTGAGCCCCGTGTTGGGCTCCCTGCTCAGCAGGGAGTCTGCTTGAGATTCTCTCTCCCTCTCCTTCTGCCCCTCCCTACTGTTCTCTAAATAAATAAATAAATAAATAAATAAATAAATAAATAAATAAATAAATATTTTTTTAAAAAGAGTATATCATTTATCTTGTCAAAAAATTAATAAAAACTTGCTGACTTGACTGATCTAAAACTTAATGCACTAAAAGATTTCCTATGTTTAAAAAAAAGGTAGATTTAACCATGCATATCATGTTTAAATTCCTCCATTTAACCTAGCAAATAAACACACTATATAAATACCAAATCACTTTGTGTTGAATTCCTTAAATTATAATAGACTGTGGCTGGGGGTCAAGAAAGGGCTCTTGGGTGAAAGGCAGAAGTGAGGCTATTTTATTTGGGCAATGTCTGTTTTATAAACTAATTTTAAAAATTATACTTGATGTTACTGACTCATTCACAGCCAAGAAAACTCATTATATTGCACATAGAAACATGGGGATATTTAAAGGAAAAATTTTTTTCATGACAAGTTAATGAGAATTGTTTTTATTATGGCACTGATGCTATTTCTCTGTAAACACAAATGTAAATATATAACATAAATACATTTGTACAGTATCAAAGTTTTATTGGCAGAAGTTTCTTTTGTCTGTATTACCCACAAATGACAAAGCTTTGGCAAATAAAGCAGATCATGTCAAAAAAATGCCAATTGAATATTTGCATTTCTCTCTCATAAACTTTTAAAGGTCAGAGAAATGCTCTCAAACATCTTCTTACTTCAAAATACAAATGATTAATTTGCACTTACTTATACCTCTTCCTGAAATATAATGTCTTTTTTTCTAAACCTTTTTCATTTATTCATTATATATTCTTATAAGTCAGAGAATAGGAAAAAAGTGAAATTCATATAAGTACCCACACTCAAGAGCCACACACAAGAAATTATTAAAGGAGTGAAATAAAACACACTGAAAGGAATAAGATAGTATAAAGAGAAACCATGACCCATGACGTTAATGTAATTGAGCCATGAGACCTCAAGGAAGTAGCTTAAACCATCCTTAATTTTGTCAGTTAAAAATTGAGAGTATTGGACCACATAATTTCTATAGTTCCTTTGAGCTTATTTCTGCTGAAATCAGTTAGGGTCTATTTCTCTTGGTTGCAACCGAGAATCCTGAATGATTCAACCTCTCATCTACTTGCTTTCTCCACTTGTTCAAGACACTGATTTTATTAACTTTCTTGTATATATGTTCTTTGTTCTGGGCTGTCTCAGAATCACTGAGTAAGAGGTGGGATGTGACTAAAATATAGTATATCATAATGACTCTGGCAAACCTTCCTTATTTTGCTGAAGACATTTTATCTCCTAGAAGCTTCTCTTGCTTCAAATACTTATATTTGTTCAATTGAATTTCTACATGGCATTATACTTTCTGTTCCCTAGTCATCATAATTGAAAGTATCCCCCTACACAATCACTGCACATCATTACTCCCCACAGTTGTTTCAGACTGTCTAAGAATGTTAGATTTTCACTTACAGAGCTCATACCCAAATGGTACTAAAACGCCTAAATGTATTCTGCTCTATATCAATTCGTTCAGTTTCACAATTCTGAATTACATCCTCTTACAGAACTTGGGTTAATACATCTTTGGAACCAATCTTGTATATGCAACTTATTTCACGCCATCTCCCAGACTGTGCTTTAGGAACACATTCATACACACAATATTTATGGGGCCAGGCTTATGTGGTCTGAAAAGCCATATAATAAATTTTAAAATCAAGCAATAGGAAGGCATTTTAGATTTTGTTTTTATTAGACAATGAAAGGACATAATGAAAATTCAATATTAAGTGGATTTATCTAGCCTTTATTTATTCAACAAATTTGTTGGGAGACTTCTATATACCATACATCCTTAGAGGCACTAACAATATGCCATTGAGTAAAATAGACATAATTTCTGTTTTCACAGAGCCTATATATTTATCAATACAAATAAATATGTACAAATAAATATGTACAAATAAATATGTAATTGTTGATTGGAAAAGTGCTAAAGAGAGACACAGAATGGTATTAGAGCAAATGTGCTTGTGGTGTGGGAAGGCTGTCTTGATAAAGTGACATTTAAGCTAAGAATTCAGGGATGAATGAAAATACATTTTAAAAAGGAGGATGTAGGAAGGTGTCCCAGACAAATGAAGAAGCGTAGGCAACAGTTCTGATATAGGAAAGAACACAGAATTTTTGAAGACTAAATGAAGTCCAAGGCAGATGGAGTGCCTCTAGAGAGTGAGTAGGGGTATGGTATGAGCATAAAATAGTCAAGGGCTATATTATATAATGCAAAGCTTTGTAAAGCCATGTTAAGGATATCGGTCTTGATTTCAGAACAATAGAGAGCTAATGAAAGATTTTGCACAAGGGATGACCTGACACATTTTTTTTTTAGATTTATTTGAGAGAGAGAGAGAGAGAGAGAGCGTGCAGGGGGGAGGGGTAGAAGGAGAGGGAGAGAGAGAATCCTAAGCAGGCTCCATGCTCAGTGCAGAGCCTGACACAGGGCTCAATCCCATGACCCTGAGATCATGACTTGAGCCAAAATCAAGAGTCAGACAACCAACTGAGCCACCCAGGTGCTCCACGTTTCTTTATAAAAGAGAAAAATGTTCTGTGGAAAGAGGTAAAGCATGAGGAAAGAGTGGACCTAGGGAAACCAGTTTAGAAGCCAAATCGGTAATCCCAGCAAGGAATGATGGTGGCTTAGACTACAGAGGCTGTAGAGAGTAGCAGAAAATTGGAGCCATTTAGGAGATATTTAAGACTGGATCCAGAAAGAAAGTGGGTGATTGAAAGCAAATGTGAGATTCAGGATTTCAACTTGAGCAATTAGATGGTGGTGATTTAGTTGTTATAAGAAACTCTAGAGGAGGCCCAGATTAGGAGTGGGAGATAATCCACATTAGGACATGATGATTTTGAGGTATATTTAAATTAAACAGCAGTATTGAATACCAACTGTTTGCATGATTATGGGCATAATAGGAGAGAACGGAACTAGAGAAATAAAATTGAGAGTCAATGTAGCAACTATAATTAGAGTTGTGGGCATGGAAAACATTACTAGGTAGAGTGTGTGGAGTCTGAAGAGAAGGGTCAAGGGTAGTTATTTGAAAGATAGAGAATTTAAAGTCCATAGAGTTGGTTGAGTCAGCAAAGGAAGCTGATAAGCCGTTGAGAGGAAAGTAGGTAGAAAACTATGGGTTTATCAAATTCACAGAGAGAGAATATTTCCCACAAAAGGGAGTCACTAATAATATTCAAAGTTACTGAGATTCCAAATAAGAAAAAGGTATATAGGGTAGATTGAGATGGCAGAGGTTGTGGGAAGGGCAAGTAGGTGGCTGTAATTGCAATTCAAGAGACTAGCTAGGAGGCTAAAATCAGGTGCATGTGAGTTACTTTCAGTTAGGTCTGAGGATCTATGAGTGGAATTAAGAGGTGGTGAGACCAAAAAAAGTTTGGAAATTTGGAGAATATGGCTAAGTGAAAGATATTATATATATGGGGTAAAGGAGGAAAAAGATTAAAGAAGCATCTGAGGCTTCTATCTGGCATCCTGGAAAATTTAAGGAGCAAAAGAGATGAGGGTGTTTGGGAGAAGATTACATCTGAGAGAATGTGATGAGTTCCATTCTGCTGTCAATACCTGTGTCCTTCTCTGCAGTCATGGAAAATTATATTTTCCTTTAAGCTAATCCATTTTTTAAGTTGGCATTGGAAAAACTGGAATTATAACAAATTTTATGACATGAGTGAAACATGGAAAGTCTTAGGACACTTGGTCTCCACTTTTGTGTTAGGCATTGGTCAACTTATCTACTACATAGATAGTAATGGCTTACAATATAAATATGATGTCTCCACATATATTTTCATTTGAATTAAAACTGTAAGTTTTTTGATGATATGAATTGTCCAGAGAGCGATGCTGAGTCTTATTCCGTAAATATTTTTAAGTTGCAAAATGATTTTCTAGATAAAGGAATTGACGATGAATATAGAGGACATCTGATTCTCTTACAAAGTATTTCCTGTAAACTATGTTTTAGTTGAATTGGTTTCATCCTTTCATGCTTGCTAATAAGACATCTCTTTGGCTGAGAATGGTTTTCGGCCCATCCAAGTAAATCACACCTGCTGTGCGGCTGCAGATATGGATGGAGCCTTGTCATCCTGTTCTCTTCAGCCGATTTGACATGCAAGTGGTGAGCTCAGCATGCAGAGTGGTGAAGCCAGCAGAGGGAGACTTAAAGAAAGGGTTTATGACTATGCTCAGGCAGCAAAAACAGTTTTACTTCCTGAGGATCCACATGACATGCCAAATTAAATGTTTTTAATCCCCTTGGTTATTAACATTTTGGTGAATTTCTAACACCCCAAGTATCTTATGACATGGTAGATGTCAAAAGAACTATGCATTTATATTGGTCAACATTTTACAAACAGTATATATAGCACAGATTTTTTGGCCTAAAAGATGCGACAAATTACTATGCTAGGTTAGCGGGTCATCAAATTGGGAAAACATCAATATTTGTTTCTAGCATGTTTCAAAAATTGGCATTACAACGTCACCTCTAGAACTGTTCCCTCTCACACAGGGTGTGTTTCACATAAATTTAGCGCTGGCCTCAAAGCCATGCTGGCAAACCCATGAGATTCTACTTCTCGGCAGAATTGCCTCAGAGGAAATGAATCACTTTGGAGGTATGAAAAACATTTGCACTTCTTATCCAAGGAAGGAAACAAAGCTAGGATGCTTAAGAAATAGTCAAGAGGAAAAGAGCTATATCTTTTATAATGTTTCTAAAGCCAGATTCTATTACTTTTGGATAGCAAATTCTTTCCTTTTGGACTTGAACAGATGCGTGGAACCAATGTGAGAGTACATTAGAGAAGCGTTTGTTATAGAAATTGTTATAGAACTAATCCTGATTTCAGACTATATGGGCCCAGTTGAGGAATCTGCCAAGCAAACTGGTACCCATCTTGTGTTGCAAGGCCAGAGCTGGGGTCAATTTTCTTTCTGGATATAGCCATGATTGGAATAACTGAAGAGATGAGTCTGAGCCAGATTCTTTATGAGTGCCAAATATTGATCTATAGGTCCAAAATAAGAATAAAATCAGTTAGCAAGCTAAAGTTTAGGAATCAGTTAAAATTGGAACAGTTAATCTATTAAAATTAGAAAAATTAGGGGCGCCTGGGTGGTTAAGTGTCTGACTCTTGATTTTGGCTCAGCTCATGATTTCAGGGCCATGAGATGAAGCCCTATGTTGGGCTCCACACTTAGTGTGGAGTCTGCTTAAGATCCTCTCCCTCTCCCCCTCCCCCCTCACTCATGTGAGCGCATACTCTCTCTAAAAAAAGAATTTTGAATAATTAAAATTGAAGTACAGTTGAAAATAAGCCAACTAGAGTATACCTAGCTTAAGTATCTGAGGTTTTTCTTTAGTTATTCAACTCATTCAAAATCATTATTGAACACATATTATATGCCAGGCACTATTCTCAGCACCTGGGATATTTTAGCAAAAATCAAACAAACAAACAAAAACAGATAACAATGTCTGGTTTCTTAGAACCTAATTTTTAGATTGAGGGAGAAGATAGGAGAAGGAGAAGATAATGCCCTGTAAACATAATAAATAAGTTGTATAATTGTAAGAAAGTGATAAGTGCTATGGAAAAATTTAAAGTGGAACAGGGTAATGTGTTAATGTGAGGAGGGAGACAGTTTGCAATGTTAAGATGATTAGTGCAAACTTCACTGAGAAAATGACATTTAAACAAAGATTTGGAGAAGGTAAGTGGATTAGCATGTGAATATCTAAGGACATAATGTCCCAGGCAGAAGGGGCAGCCAGTGTATGCCCTGTGGCAGAAGAATTCCTTAACCGTAGGAGGCTTGATGTGCTTTTGTGTTGAACTGGCTTCAAGGTTAAAGAATATGTGAGCATTATCAAAGCTTACTGACTCCCTTAATTTCTGAGTGGCTGCCTAAAGTGCTTATCTTCAGTCATCTGTGTTGTATCCATTAGCCCCCTAGAGCTTCTGCAGTATCTGTCCCTTTGTATGGCTCAGATGCTATTATTCCCAGTAGACAACTGGGAATCTGCTTTCGTCTAATTGAAGGCCCACTGAAAACTTATCAAACACCGATTCTGAGAGTAGAGCAGATACAGATGGCCCTATTCAATTTAGTATGTGTGGTGGACAGAATAATGTCCCCCAAACATGATCACAGCCTAATCTCTAGACCCTCTGAATATGTTACCTTACATGGGAAAAGGGATTGTGCAGAGGTGATGACTTTGAGATAGGGAAGATTATCCTGGATTATCTGGGTCGCTCAATATAATCACAAGGGTCCTAATAAGAGGGTAGTAGAAGAGTCAGAATCAGAAAAAGAGAGATTTGAAATGCATGTTGCTGACTTTAAGATGGAGGAAGGAGCCAAGGAGCAAGGAATGCAGGCAGCCTCTAGAAGCTAAAAAGAAGCAAGGAAATGGATTCTCCCTTATAGCCTCCAGAAAGAACTTTAATATTAAAACTTCTTATCTCCACAACAGTAAGAGACTAAACTAGTATTGTTTTAAGCCACTAAGTTTGTGATAATTTGTTACAATAGCAATAGGAAACTAATATGGTATGGTAGCAGTCTGGATCCAGTTGCCCTGGGGAGTACCAATTCTAGGATATGTGCTGATCCCAAAGATCAAGGAGGATTCTGAGCTCTACAAATTTGGGTGAAGCTAGAAACCAAAGTTTTCTCAGTGCCTCCTGTGCTTTCTGAAGAGCTGTGTTTTAGTTCATAGAGACTGTTGCCCAAATTTATCAGAAGCTCTCAGTACTTTATACCAAGTACTACAAGGAGCCAGGAAAGACCCAGCCCAGCCCAGACCCTCAATATAACCCAAAAAATTTGATTGCATGTAGATTGGCCTAGGCTTATGAGGACATGGAAGAATTGTTCACATTATTGCTTTTTTCCTCTATATACTGCATTGTTCTCCCATTACCTTGACAAGGCTAATGCTTTTAATATGCACTGGCAGGTTTGAACAGACTCTTCTATTTCTAAGACTTATAGCTTTGGAATGTGGGTAACATTTTGAGAACATTTGTATTTTGGTTTATACATTCACTGTAGGATGCATCAAAGTCTATTGAAAAAATAATGAACACAACAAAGTAGATTCTAGTCTTAGCCCTTTGAAGACTACATGGCCTTGAACAAGATACTTTGCCTTGCCGTACCACACTCTAGTCTCTCAAAAGTGTAATAATCCATAAGGTTATCAAGAGAATAAATGTTCTGAGATACATGGAAAAAGTGTTCAGAGGTAGAATTTCATAAATATTTAAAATAGAAAACGTTGGAACTGGAAAGCACCTTAGAGATAAAATGGTCCAAGACTCATTCTATGAGAAAGGAAACTTTTGGACAGAGAAATACAGTGATCTACACAATGCCAGTAGCTGGTGAGGGATGGGCACAATGTCACATAGCCAATGGAGTTCAGTCCTCTTATTGCCATCCCCAGCTACATTCATTTTAACATCCCCATTTTTTCAAAAGAATCCAAAGTCCTAAAAGAATAAGCATATTCTTCAAGTTTTTCTTACAACTTTGTTTTCTAATATCCCAACAACTCTCACCGATAAATTGCCACTTCACTAAGATTAAAAGTGGGGATATTAGCCTCTGGATTAGTAGTATTCCTGGACAAATAAGTAGAAACAGGAAGGCGTTGAATAAGCAATTTTTTTACATGTATAAAAACTATGGTTTCCCTCAATTTCTATCCCCCCAAAATCTGTTGAAATCCCAACTCTCAATATGATGGTATTAGGAGGTGAGGCTTTTAGGAATTAATTGGGGTATGAGGGTGGAGCCCGTGTGAATGAGATTAGTGTCCTTATAAAAAAGAACCGAGAGTGCTCTCTCCTTCTTTCTGCCATGTTAGAATACAGTGAGATGTAGCTTATCTAGAACTAGGAAGAAGACCCTCATCAAACACTGAATCTGTCTGTACCTTGATCCTGGACTTCTAGGATCTCGACCTGTGAGAAATGAACATTTGTTATTTAAACCACCAATCTATGGTATTCTGTTAGAGCAGCCTGAACTGACTTAGACAGGTGTCTATATCAATGAAATGTTCCTTCAGGACATTTCTACTAATTGAGCAAACTTAATTTATTCCTGAAGGTAAATATCTATGTAAGAATAGATTGTTTAGGTACTTCACCTTATACTGAGGTACACATAACTTTAAGTAAAGGCAACACCAAATATTTTTCTATGGCTTTTACTAGGTTAAGCATTTTAATTAAATAATTTAAAAATAGGTGGGAATCATACAAAATTGCTAAATGTGATTGTTTTTGACCTATAATAAAAACCTCATTTTATATTTTTCAAACTGATCACTGGATTCTTAATTTTAATATCCCTTTACTTTTAATATCCTTTCATAGACAAGGCTTTTAACTTTAGGAATTCAGTTTAGATTTTTAAATGAGGAATAAAATGCACACTCTTACCTCTTTACATATCACCTTTAACACTTCCTTGATTCTATTCTAATTCAACCTATGCTTTACTTCAAACCAATAGCATTAATAAAATAAAAGTCACAAAGATTGTAGATGGAAAGCTTGCTATGAAAACCACATATCCTGACTCCTATTCCATGATTCTACAAAACACACTGAGCAATGTGGCCATAGTGAATTTCACGAGCGAGGTCTCCAGTAATGGACACTGTCTTGGTAATCTATACAGTGAGAAAGAAATATAGGGAAACAGTGTATCTCTAACTAAATACTTTAGTAAATGAATACCTTTTTGTTTTAGTTTTCAATTGTAGTTTCTAAATACAGAAGGAAAAAAAGAATTAGACAAGTTTAGCAAAATATACCGAATCCTCCTTCCCCCAGGGAAATAGAAATTTGAGAATCACTGTGCAGTGGGTCAAATTGAGGCATTTTTAGTTAGTGTGGGAATCCTTTGTTACCACACATGGAGAGAAGTGGATGCACAGTTAGCATAATTAAGGCTAGGGTAGACTTTTTCAAGGAATAGAGTAAAAGTCACACTGATTGGAGGAGTATGTATTCTCCATGTAGTCTTGACTAGATATTTTCAGGAACAAATGATGATGTACATTTACCTTTAAATATGTTAGGAATCTAGTAATCACACTGTGGGTTAAAACATATTCATGAAACCCAAAGTTAATGAAGTGAATTACAACCAAAATTTTTTTAATGAGCTAGAGAAATGGAAACAAAGTATACCATATAATAAATAAAAAGTAACATTTTGTGAAATTTTGTTATGGTTTTATGTAAAGAAAGGAAAGAATTTTGTACTTTTTATTCTAGACTACAGTCCTTTTTCTAAACTCAGGAACTCCTGTGGATTTGAGGATTCATCAATTTTCCTTATTACATTAACTCATGAAATTTACTGGAAGATAATGGTATTAGATCTAAGATAACCAAGAACCTGTCCAAGAACTATGTATCAGACCAAGCACCTGTAGCTTGTTGTCAAGACTGATTATTGAAAACTGGTATTGTTGACATAGAATTGTTTCAGAAAATGGTCCAGTCATGTACCCCTCAGGAGTTCATATAATTAATCACTGCACCTAAGGGGCTACATCACTAGCTAGGATAAAAGTTTAAGAGCTGATGCCTTCCCTAAGCTTTTCTGTACACACTCAGCCTCATCTCTTTTGATCTTGCATGCTCCATGAACAGAATAATTAGGACAATAGAAGTTGGGCGTAGGGGTCTAAGACCTCCAGTTTGCTGTTTCTGTGTATACTATATTTGGTCCTGTCCAGTATCTTTTCTTAAAGTTAAGTAGAATTAATCCTGGGTGAAACTATCCTTAAAGAGTTTGTCGATCTAAACTCAAGACAACCACTGCCAGTAGGGTAGAGTGTAGAATTGCTGGTGATGAAAGAATTAGATTTGAAGAACCAATTGTTTCTATTCATACATCCTCACCATGAGACGGGAAATGACTCACCCATCACCTATATCAGTATCCTAAGAAGTCTAAGTGATAGTACAAGACCTTGTTAACATTAGCTGACATCCATGGTAGTAGAAGTTGCAAGAACATGATGATGGATCATGGACTCTTTTAGCCTTCGCAGAAGTGATGTGTCCACAAAATAGAAAAAAAACCCCACAAACTTTAAAAGGGACTTTAGGAGAAAAATGGTGAGAAAAGGGGGGATAGAATGAGTTTGAGCAAAGTGCTCACATGCTTGTTAGTCTCCTTAATATACATACACACACATGCACATTCACAAGTACACACACACAGAGGCTGTACACATCTATTCCAACTCTGAACTATCAAGTTGTCACTGGAGAAGTCAGATAGTGTGGAAATTCCAGTTCATAGGTGTTTGGCAAGGTATGATATTATGCAGAACCAGATAGAACAGAACAACATGGGCACAGAGATCAATGTTCATTCTTAGGCCATAAGAAAACTGCCCACTTGCCTGGGTACATTTCCAGGGGATAGATAGAAACTTTCCTTGGGCTTAGACAGGGATAAGTCCACTTATTTAGTTGCACAAATGAGTTCTTGTGATGTGAGTCAAAAATGTTTATATCCAATAGCAGTTGTAGAACTCAGAAGAGTGAATGTTTCACATTCTTGAAAAAAAAATTTGCTTCAATTTTTTTATCTTTTACACAAAATAGCAATTTTAAAATAATACCCATTTCTTTTTCTTAATAGGAGGTATCTTAACACTATTCCAGTAAGCCATTGTGTTTTCAAGGGTAAGAGATAACTGTGTCAATTGTATTTAGTCTACATATTTCCTACTAAATGTTGGAAAGCATTTAGAAGTAACACAGTTAAATCAATTCCTTGTTGACATTTCGACACAGATGAATTGGCTCTTTTTACTAATGAAAAACATTTTCAGTGTAAATAAAATAATCTTGATGTTTATGAAGCATCTACAGGGTGTGCAGGAAAAGTGTTAATGGCTTTCCAGAATCTTTCCAAAAACTTCAGGGTGGATCAAATGCTTTAGAGTTTTGTTTTATTTTTTCTTGTTTTTTATTTTTCATTTGAAAATAAGAGACTTTAAGAACCTTATAGTTTAGCTGTAGAAATAAAATAAAAGACCAAAAAAATATAAAAGGTCCTTAAAGGCAGTACATGACTGAGTGTCAGCTAAATGCTCATGGTGGCTGGGACACACGCTGCCCTGCTCTCCTTGAGTCTTATCTGGCATACTGCAGGTGACTCTGTTCAGGGGAATGTGGGAGATTCTCTTTACCTTTATTGCCAGCAAAGTGCATACCCTGCACTCTCCTTGCTCTAAAGAGATTGTTAGAGCCCAATGTTCTGACATTTAAAACTTAATAAATGTAGACATAGAGCATGATTTTTGCATAATTTAAATCTCCATCTCATTAAAAATAAAATTTTAAATAGAGAGGGGAAAAGAAAGATACACTCAACCACCTACAAGATAATAATGAGAGAAATAAAGTGAACTATTGGCTACTTTTTCTCAGAAATTACTTTTCTGATATAAAATCATCTTTATGAAAAGGATATACAGCACACTTAAATCATCTTTTACTTTCAACATTATGAGTTATTTGGATTTGAGGGGTTAATAAATAATACCCCACATTAGGAACCAAGGCAAGATGGGCATAGGAGTCAAGCAGGTAGTGATAAACCATCAGTTTATTACTAACAGAGTTGTTGAGTTGTGTGTCTTTAGACTTGTTAGCCAAATGGGCCTGCAAGGAGTTTACTCTTTAATTAGACTTTCATTTTCAGACACATTCATTGTCAGGTTAGAACATTCCCCTTCCCTACTGCCTTATCCCACAAAAATTGTTTGATCCTGCAAACTTACTGTATGGTCTTGAGCAGCAGAGTTGCATATTTTTTTTTTTTAAGTCAATATGATCTTTTCCCCAAACTCACCCATCAGAATTATCTTTCCTTTATTTTAGAAGAAGGAGGGAGAAGGCCACAAGCAAGGACTGGTTAACGTCAACTGGTCAAGTCAATTTGTCTCCTTGGTTTTTCAGTGCCTTTGCCATTGTGGATGCTTTTTGGTGGGTATTATATGTATACAAAGATTTTCATACTTTATGTCCACTCCCATTTTACCCACTGACTTTCCTCTATCCCACACTTCCTTATCTTCAATATTCAGGTTCTTTTCTTCCAGGCCCCTGAATAGCTAACTAGGGCATCTACTCCTGTGCAGGAATATATACTTTTCTCACCTCTAGTCACCTTCTTTCCAAAGGGGTGGACCAGGTGAACCATTTGCAGCTTTTCTCACTGGGAAAATTTGCCCTGTTGTATTCTTTTTCAAGGCCATTTCTGAATATTACTGTAATGCAGCCACCACCCATTTTTGGCTTGTACTCATATAATGATCCAATGCATTCTTTTTTTTTTTTTTAAGATTTTATTTATTTGACAGAGAGAAACACAGCGAAAGAAGGAACACAAGCAGGGGGAGTGGGAGAGGGAGAAGCAGGCTTCCCGCCAAGCAGAGAGCCTGATGCAGGGCTCGATCCCAGGACTCTGGGATCATGACCTGAGCGGAAGGCAGACGCTTAACGACTGAGCCACCCAGGCGCCCCATTATCCAATGCATTCTTAAGCCAAGCTGGAACTTTTTCCTTCTCCTTCAGCTGGTTAATTGGGACTCTCTTTCCAGGTAGCTATAAGGGAGAGGTAAGGTGTGTTATGGTGATAGGTGGTGTGAGGGTCTGTGTTACCGTTTGTAACTTATTACAACTTATTTGTACCCTCTAGTCCTATGTAACTTATTACGACTTATTTGTACCCTCTAGTCCTATGTAACAGCAGATACACAATTTCCATCCTGTCATGAACTGCTGTTGCATCTGTCTGTCTTTATGACATAGCAAGACCAGCCCAAAATGGGCATTCCAGATAATCCCTTAGTATCTCATGGTCACATGTTCCATCTCTACTAGGGCCTAGTCAAAGGGCAGAACCTGTTCTCAAAAGTGAAATAATTCTGTCACAACACTCATGTCCTTGTTTCTGACCTCCAGGGGGCTGGGTTGGGATTCTTACATTGGAGATGGCTATAAACCCCACACTACATGTTTTCCTACCACTGGTACCTCCAACAATATTGATTTACCAGATCATGAGACCCAAGTGACAGGGCTGCTTACACTACAGCCAGGATCTGCTTCAGACTGCTCCCTACTCAAAGCAGGCAGCCTTTTGTGTCTCCTAGTATATGGGTCTGATCACAATGTTTAGGTGTATAATGTATTGCCTTTAAAGCCAAAGTGGCCAGCTAGGCTTCATTCTTTAGAGCCATATATGTGAATTCAGAAATTTAAAGTTTACTTTGAAGGAGCTGTCTCAGGACACTCCCCACCACTGCATTCTTACAAACTTTACTATGGATTTATCTACCACCCTATGGAGCACAAGTGTCAAACCACTGCCTCTACTTTACCAGCCACCTCTTGCTCATCCTGCCCCATCTACATGGTATCTTTCATGTATTGTATGGATGTGATTTTCTGTGGGATGTCCAGATAGTCCAGATCTCTCTGGACAATATTATGATGGAAGGAGGGGAGCATGAACATGGCCCTGACAATAAACTGTTAATTAATATTATCTTTTCCCTGTGAATAGAAACAGTTTCTCATCCTCTTTTCTGATTAGAATAGAAAAGAAACATTCACCAAATCAGTGACAGCAAAGCCTGTTCAAGACCCTATTAATCTGTTCCAGCAATTATACTACATCCAACACAGCAGAATTGATTGAACTTGTGAAGGTCCATGGTCATTCTCCAGGATTCATTCATTTTCTGCAGGGCTCTGAGGGGCAAAGGAAATTAAAATATGATATGATTAAAAAAAAAAAAACCTCCCTTTTATCCTTTAGGTCTTTAATGGTGGCACTAATCCATACCAACCCCATTTGGTTGTGATATTACTTTTTTACTAACTTTTACTCACAGGCCAATAACCCAACTTCCAATGGGAGTTACTTTAACTACCAAACACGTCAATCCTGATTATACATTTGGGACCTGGAAATGACCATGGAATGTGTTCAACACCCAGTGGACCACTAAGAGATTGACTTCCTCTAAAATTCCATTTATTATCTGGCTTCTGTATACCTCACTCTATCAGGGAGGGAATGATGATATTTTGGATCTTTGAATATCATTGTCAGCCCATCTCTGTGGGCAATAGTCCTTGCAATGTCTCAGTATTTCACTTTCCTCAGTGTATAACCTGAGTCAAATTCTTCAGGCCCATTGGTTTAGCACTGCTGGAATTCTTAGAGTATCTATTTGCCATTGTGTTACGGGGTGCTTCCTCATAGGGACTCAGCCACCAATTCAGTCAGTAGTTTCCAGATATGAATATTGGTTTAGGACCTGGACCTGAACAAGGAAATCACAACTTTTTAAAAAAGATTTATTTATTTATTTGGGGGGGGAGGGGAGGGGGCAGAGATAGAGGGAGAGGGAGGAAGGAGACTCCCTGTGGAGCCCAACGCAGGGCTGGATCTCACAACCCTGAGATCATGACCTGAACTGAAATCAAGAGTTGGACGCTTAACCAACTGAGCCACACAGGCACCCTGGATCACAACTTTTTATTAGGATAATTTCCCTCATCCTCCTGCTTCTCCATCCTTGCCTTCTTATACTTGTAGATGTTAAATAGGACCCTAAGTGACTTGCTAATGGCATGCACCTGGGGATACCATGTTCTATTAACCATCTTCACAACTGCTGCCAGGTCAATCTCCCTTGGCTCTCCCTCTGACTTTTCTACTTCCTATGATAATGTGGTCCCCAGTGTGTGTCAATTAAGCTCCGTCATCTGGCTTTTATTACTTCGGGGCCAGGTCCCTGTGGCACTTACCAGCCCAACTCTGTAACTACCTATCCTACTGTCAGCCCTAGCCTGAAGAGGAGAGCATAAAAGAACAGCTTTGTGATGTTGGCACCCTCTCATGAACACATTCTTCATGGCTTTGGTAAATGGTGTGTTTCTGGTGGTCCTTTCAGGAAACAATCTGTGGTGGGTTTTCTGGGGTTACAGAATACATTCAAACCAGCATAAACACTTTTCTCAATCCTCCTTCCTTTTCTGTATGCCAGGGAAACCCAAGCTCCCCATGGTTTCTCCAGGCTTTTAAGAGCCACCCTAGTAGCCTATCGTCCAATCCTCTGTGGTTCCTGCTCCCAAAAACCTGACCCCCAAATCTATGAATCCTTACTTGTATAATACAGTCTTGTGTTTAAGGCCCCTGATCAAGGGCTCCCAATATCAAATCCTAGGGATATCACTATGGTTCCTATAGGTACATGCCAACTAATTCTTGCAGCTTTTTTCCTTTATTAGTCTCTGTATGTTCCCAATTATGCTGGGATTTAATACTAGGTATTGGCTTGACTTTGCGATTAGGTAGCTAGCTGGCTAGTTAGCTAGATAAAACAGTTCCTATAGCAGAAACCTGTTGCCTCGAGAGAGAGAGAGAGAGAGAGAGGTTGCTCTTATGTCTTCTCACATTCTAGGTCATACTGACAAGTAGTGGGGAGCACCTGTACCAGTTTTGAGAGTTCATAGGGGGCATGCAGAACCCAAAACACAGTGCATACACCCAGATGACCATACCTGCTTTGGCATAACACTCCTGCCTTAGCTAAGCATTTATTAAGTTCTGTGACCCCAATTATCAACTTTCACATTTCTCTTCAGCTGTGTCTCCCTCTTCAACTATAGGAAATAAGGACATTTTGTCATCCAAAGAAGTCCTTACCTCTCAGACTTAGCCTTTGATTCTTGTTAATGGTTCTCAGTTTCTCATTATCCCTTGGCCTAGCATCAGTACAACTTAGTAATAAGAAGCCAATTTCACTGTCTTTTTTTTCTTTTCACTGTCCTTTTAGACATTGCTTCCCCCAAGGGTACCGGAATATACCACAATAAGATATGCCTCTTTGGCATATGGACTATTTTACCAAAGGCCACTGAGAATTGGCAGATACAGGAAAACCTCTAAAAACAGGGATATGTTTTCCTTTTATAAAGGAAATTTACATTTATAAAGAAAATTTCCATTTGTAAAGTCATCTCTCTCTGTAGTATCAGGAAGAGGAGGACCCATATAACTTTTATCAGTGGAGAAGGCACTGAATAAACACAACAAACCTTATTAAACAACTCTGGATTTGGAGGAGTTAAGATGGCCAGGTAGTAGGGGGACTTTATGCTTGCCTCATCTCTTGAACACAGCTAGGTAATTATCAAATCATTCTAAACACTCAGGAAATCAATCTGAGGACTGAGAGAACAAACTGCACAACTAGAGGGAGAAAAGAGGCCACATCAGGGGAGGTAGGAGGTCTGAAGACATGATGTGGGGAAGAAAAGAATCATAGGTGCTGTGAAGGGGAGGGAGCCTTGATCACAGAGAGAAGAGAGAGAAAGTGATAAAGCAGCACACAGGAGATTGCACAAGAAAAACACTTCCCCAATACCATTGACGGGGAAAATGAGAAGGGCTGATTATCACAAGTTTTTACAAACAGTGGAGCCGAAATGTCTGAAATTTCAGAAGTCCATGCCATTGCCAGGGTTGAGCCTGGTGGGCATTGTTGGGCTCCTGTTGAGAAGGAGGGCAGAGGCCTAGGAACAGACAGCATGGTCTGAGGATCCCCTGGGTTACACTGGAAGAGGCAGTTCCCCTTCTTGGAATACATTTGGGAGAGATGGCTCTACCTCTCTGGAAACAAAACAGTCCACGGGCACCATTGAGCTGCCCCTGCTCATATGTGAAGAGAAATATATGCTGAGAACAGCTAACCTGGATGCTGGCTTTTTGCTATGCTTTACCATAAAATCCAAGCCCCTGTTGGTCATGTGACTGCTTTTCTGGAACAAACTGTACAAGCCACAGTGCAGCAAGACCCTCCCCCAGAGGATAAGTGCAGCTCTGTGTTATACCAGGTCCCTGAAATTTGGAGTTTTGAACACAGCTGGCACACCTGAGATAAAACACAGGAGCTCTGCACTGCCTCTGAGAAGGTGTGGACACAGGCTGAAGGCAGGGATCTGATGGAAGCCTGGGACACAAAAGGGGAGATTGTTTGCCCTTCTGTGAGGGCTTCCTGAACAGCAGAGGGCACGAACTCCCTTCTATGGGGAAGAGATTGGGCCAATGCCATTTTCACCCCTCCCATCAGCATGGATGGACTTCAGCAAGCAGCCCAGAACACACAATGGAGGCTTGAGCCTCTTACACCAAGCCCCAGCCCTCTAGGCTCTACAGGTGCCTTTTTTAATAGGGCAAGTATGACTGAGAGCCAAAGCAGCAGCAGGCCCTTCCCCCAGAAGACTAGCACAACCTCCCCCCCGCCCCCCGACCACCACCCACACACCAGGTCTACTGATCATAGAGTGCTGCAAAATTTTAGCTCTGGTGGAAATAGGACCAGACACAGGCTTTCCTAACACAGAGAAGACAGAGATCTAGACAAAATGCCAAGATGGAAGAATTCATACCAAAAGAAAGAACAAGAAGAGATCGTGACCAGGGAGCTAATCAAAATAGATATAAGTAATACGCCTGAACCAGAATTTAAAACAACAATCATAAGGATACTAGATGGGCTTGAGAAAAGCATAGAAGAAACCAAAGAGACCCTTACCATGGAGATAAAAGACCTAAAAACTAGTCAGGCCAAAATAAAAAATGCAATAACCAAGATGCAAAACTGGCTGGATATAATGATGATGAGGATGGAAGAACAAATAAGCAATATAGAAGATAAAATTATGGAAAATAATGAAGCTGAAAAAAAGGGAAAGAAAAATACTGGATCACAAAAGTGCACCTCGGGAACTCAGCAATTCCATAAAGCGTAATAACATTTATATCATAGGAGTCCCAGAAGAAGAAAGGGGAAAAAAGGGCAGAAGGTTTATTTGAGCAAATTATAACTGCAAACTTCCCTGATTTGGGGGAAGAAACAGGCATCCAAATCCAGGAGGCACAGAGAATTCCCATCAAAATCAACAAAAGCCAGCCAACACCAGGAGGTATTGCAGTAAAATCTGCAAAATAAGAGATGAGGAAAGAAAGCAAGGGAAAAGTAATCCCTAACCCACAAGGGAAGACAAATCAGCAGCAGATCTCTCCATAGAAACCTGGCAAACCAGAATAAGGGGCATGATATATTCAACATGCCAAAGGGGAAAAGTATGCAGCCAAGAATACTTTATCCAACAAAGCTGTTATTCAGAATAGGAGAGATAAGAGTTTCCCAGGCAAACAGAAACTAAAGGAGTTTGTGACCACAAAACTAGCCCTGCAAGAAATATTAAAGGGGATTCTTTGAATGGGAAAGACCAAAAGCAACAAAGACTAGAAAGGAACAGAAAAGGAAAATCTCCAGAAGCAAGGACTTTACAGGTAATATAATGGCACTAAATTCATATTAATGAAGAATCACTCTGAATGTAAATGGACTAAATGCTCCAATCAAACGACATAGAGGGGGCATCTGGGTGGCTCAGTAAGTTAAGTGTCTGCCTTTGGTTCAGGTCATGATCCCAGGGTCCTGGGATTAAGCCCTGCTTTAGTCTCCCTGCTAAGTGGGGAGTCTGCTTCTCCCTCTCCCTCTGCCCCTTCCCTTACTTGTGCTCTCTCTCACTTGCACTCTCTCTCAAATAAATAAATAAAATATGAAGAAAAAAGACATAGAGTATCAGAATGGATTAAAAAAAAAAAAAACCACAAGACCTATCTATAAGCTGCCCATAAGAGACTCATTTTAAACCCAAAGACACCTCCAGATTGAAAGTGACGGGATGGAGAACCATCTCTCATACTAATGGATGTCAAAAGAAAGCCAGAATAGCCATACTTACATCAGACAAACTAGATTTTAAACCACAGACTGTAACAAGAGATGAAGAAGGGTGCTATATCATAAGAAACGGGTCTATCCAACAAGAAGACCTAACAATTGCAAATATTTATGCCCCCAACTTGGGAGCACCCAAATATATAAAACAATTCATAACAAACATAAAATAACTCATTGATAATAATACAATAATAGTAGGGGACTTTAACACCCACTTAGAACAATGAACAGGTCATCTAAGCAGAAGATCAACAAGGAAACAACAGCTTTGAATGACACATTGGACCAGGCGAATTTAACAGATATATTCAGAACATTTCATCTAAAATCAGCAGAATACACATTCTTTTTGAGTGGACACGAACATTCTCCAGAATAGATCACATAAGGGATCACAAATCAGGCCTTAACCAGTACAAAAAGACTGAGATCATACCATGCATATTTTTAGACCACAATGCTATGAAACTTCAAGTCCACTACAAGAAAAAATTTGGAAAGTACATGAGTACATGGAGGTTAAAGAACATCTTCCTAAAAAATGAATGTGTTAACCAGGAAATTAAAGAAAAAAATAAAAAAATACATGGAAGCAAATGAAGATGAAAACACAGCAATCCAGATCCTTTGGGATGTAGCAAAGGCAGTCATAAGATGGAAGTATATAGCAATACAGGCCTATCTCAAGAAGCAAGAAAAGTCCCAAATGTACAACCTAATTTAAACCTAAAGGAACTAGAAAAGGAAAATAAAAAAGCAAATAAAGCCTAAAGCCAGCAGAAGGGAAATAGTAAAGATTAGAGCAGAAATAAATGATATAGAAACAACAACAAATCAGTAGAACAAATCAATGAAATTAAGAGCTGGTTTTTTGAAATAATTAATAAAATTGATAAACCCCTAGCCAGACTTACCAAAAAGAAAAGAGAAAGACCCAAATAAAATCATGAATGAAGAGAAGAGATCACAAGCAACACCACAGAAATACAATTATAAGAGAATGTTACAAAAAATTATATGCCAACAAATTGGGCAATTTGGAAGAAATGGATAAATTACTAGAAATAAACTACCAAAACTGAAACTGGAAGAAATAGAAAATTTGAACAGACCCATAACCAGCAAAGAAATTGAATCAGTAATCAAAAATCTCCCAATAAACAAAACTCTTGGGCCAGATGGCTTCCCAGGGGAATTTTACTAGACATTTAAAGAAGAGTTAATACCTATTCTTCTCAAACTGTTCCAAAAAATAGAAACAGAAGGAAAACTTCCAAAGTCATTGAATGAAGCCAGCATTACCTTGATCCCAAACCAGACAAAGACCCCACTAAAAAGGGGAATTACAGGCCAATCTCCCTGATGAACATGGATGCAAAAATTTTCAACAAGATACTAGCAAATCAAATCCAACAGTATATTAAAAGAATTATTCAGCATGATCAAGTGGGATTTATTTCTGGGCTGTAGGGGTGGTTCAATATTCACAAATCAATCAATGTGATACACCACATTAATAAAAGAAAGAATAAGAACCGTATGATCCTCTCAATGGATGCAGAAAAAGCATTTGACAAAATACAGCATCCTTTCTTGGTAAAAACCCTCAACAAAGTAGGGATAGAGGGAACATACCTAAACATCATAAAGGCCATATACAAAAGACCCACAACCAATATCATCCTCAATGGGGAAAAACTGAGAGCTTTTCCTCTACAGTCGGGAAGAAGACAGGGATGTCCAATCTCACCATTGTTATTTAACATAGTACTGGAAGTCCTAGCCTCAGCAATCAGATAAAAAAAAAAGACATAAAAGACATCCAAATTGGCAAAGAAGTAGTCAAACTTTTACTTTTTGCAGACAACATGATACTTTATGTAGAAACCCAAAAGACTTCACCAAAAAATTGCTAGAACTGACAACAAATTCAGCAAAGTCACAGGATACAAAATCAATGTACAGAAATCTGTTGCATTTCTATACACCCATAATGAAGCAATAGAAAGAGAAATCAAGGAATAGATCCCATTTACAATTGCACTAAAAACCATAAGATACCGGGAATAAACCTAACCAAAGAGGTAAAAGATCTGTACTCTGAAAACCATAGAACACTTATGAAAGAAATTGTAGATGACACAAAGAAATGGAAAAACATTCCATGCTCATGGATTGGAAGAACAAATACTGTTAAAATGTCTATACTGCCCAAAGCAATCTATACATTCAATGCAATCCCAATCAAAATACCACCAGCATTTTTCACAGCTATAACAAACAATCCTAAAATTTGTATGATACCACAAAAGACCCTGAATAGCCAAAGCAATCTTGAAAAAGAAGTCAAAGCTGGAGGCATCACGATTCCAGACTTCAAGTTATATGACAAAGCTTTAGTCATCAAGACAGTATGGTACTGACATAAAAACATACAGATCAATGGAACAGAGTAGAAAACCCAGAAATGGACCCACAACTATTTTGGTCAAATAATCTTTCACAAAGTAAGAAAGAATATCCAATGGAAAAAAGACAGTGTCTTCAACAAATGGTGTTGGGAAAACTGGACAGCCACATGCAGAAGAATGAAACCCGACCACTTTCTTACGCCCTAAACACAAATAAATTCAAAATGGATAACATGTTATTTAAGGATAAACTGTATTTTGAATTAATTAAGCTAATAATCCACAAGTACCAATCATCTGATTGCTTTTTAAAGTTTATACTCTGTACATCTTTCTATTTTGATTGTCTTTTGTCTCCTCTCTGCCAAGACATGGTTTCTACAAAAACTCCATTTTAGAATAATTTCTTTACACAAATTCTCACATGCACTAGGCATTTTCTGGGAAGCCACAGGTAATGCTTCTTTCTAGAAAGACACTCACATCCTAGCCCCTCTTACTTGGTATCATAGTGATCTGTTTGGCTTTGTAATACTAATTCTTACTTTCTCCCTTTTCATCATATACCATTCTAACTAGAAATTATTAGCCTAAATGGTCTAAATAGCCCTACAATTAATACTGATTCAAATTAGCTGTCTACACAGTACCAGTTTGACCCTCTTTATTCAGTTGAACCCCTTGAGGGATTTTTTTCCCAGATGAGTTGAGGATATTTAGCAGTTTGTAACTTTTATATTGCTAGATTTAGACACACTTTAAATTCTTCTAGACAAAAGTGAGTTTGACTCCCTAAGTTTTGACTGACCATTACTTTTTATCCAGAGATTTGAAAAGGAGAACAGTCCAGGAAAATTGGCCAACAGGTAGAGGTAATGCTGCTTCATTTAAGATTTTCGGGTCCCCTTTTTTACTTCATACAATTTGGTCCATTTTCTCATATCCTTTTTATTATGAGGTTAGAACCAAGCACCTAAACTATTGAACAGTCTTCTTTCTAGCTGACAAGCTCAGTGCAAGTACTTCTTGACTTTCTATTACATGTTAGATATTATGGAAAAAATGAAAAAATTCATAAAGTATAGTCCCTATCCTAATAAAGCTGACAATGAATGGATAGTTTTAAACAAGTAACTACATCACGAAGCAGAAAATCTATTAATTTGAACAAATTATATTGATTATAAAACAAAGTAACATGATACAAGGTATAGTAGGAACTTCAGAAAGGAGGGTAGGATGTAGTTATTTGGACTGAGATTTAATGAATGAAAAAGAGTCACCAGAAAAAAAAAAGAAAGAAAGAAAGAAAAGAGAAGAAGAAAAGATTTTGAGAAGGGCATTCAGGGAAGAATGATCAGGAAGCATGCAGTCCTTGAGAAATAAACATGTTATATTTGAGGAATAAAATTAAGTCTTAAGTTGTCAAAGTATGAGTTCAGGGGATTGTAGCATGAGGTAAGGTCAGAAAACAGAGGCAGACCACAATGTGTCTTGTCTAGTTTTGGTGTAAAGTCTTTTCTAGGTTCAGTGGAAAGCCTGCAAAGGGTTTTAAGCAAGGGAGTTACATTTTATGCTTTGTGCTCATTACATTCTATAATTCTATGATACAATTTCTTATATATATACAATGTATTATATACTATAACTGAATGTTATGTATTATGTCTTACGTATACATATACATAAGTGATTACTTATAAATTAAATAAGCATACTATTCTTTATTTGTGGCTACAGAGATAGAATCTAATATTATGAATATTTTTCTCTTTTGGGTTTCCCCCAATATGATTGTTTTGTGGTTCTATTTATTTATCCCTTACTTTGGTAGGACCTTGAATATATGGCTCCGTCTCATGAGGTTTTGACATCAAAAGTTAGTGAAGAGACATATTCTGATATGATCCACAGATGTGCTAGAGACGGGTGCTGCTCACCAAATTCTCCAGGTGCTCTCCAGCAGTTTCTAGTGCTTCTTGCAATAATGTGGAGGCCAGTGGGTTATGCATAAGAATTATGAGTATTACTCCTGGGCTGAGGCAGTTAAGAGCCAATTAAGACCTTTGGCTTGGAGGTCATGTGTTGAGACGGTTGTCTCATGGCCAGGTGAATCCTATTTTCTAAGTCAAAATGCTCCCAGCAACCTGCAACACATTTTGTAAGGAGAAGTAAACTTTTGTGCTACATCCTTGAGATCTCTGAAGACTTTTTTTTATTGTGATTGCTTAGTGTTAATTACGTTGACTAATAAATAGGCAACCTATTCCTCCAGTGAGCAGAAGAAAATAGCCTAAAGAAGGTCTCATAACCTTAGAAACGCAAGTACTTCTCAATCCTCTTACTACTCTAGAACTCACCATGCGTGAGGACCTAGTAATCCTTTACATTTGCTTAACAGCTTAAAATTTACACATGGCAACCAATGAAAGACAAAATCACAAGCAGCAACATAAAATACATGCACTTATTTGGGGGCTTAGGGACTGCAACTCAGGAGAAATTGAAACTGTGCTCTGGAGAGACAAAGGAGGTTAGAGTTTTTAAAGAGGAAGGAGGGAATTTACATAAATTGATTTGAATGAAATGTGATTGGTGCTAGTATAGCTACAGTTACACTAATATATATGTGATTGGTTGCTAGGGCTAGTCTTAGGTGGAAAGTCCATTCATGTCCATATTAACATATAGCAGATGCCTTGGCTTTTAGCTGAGTTCAGCAAAAATTCCAAGAATTTGAGACAGAAGATGTGCATAAACCCCACTTCCTCAAAGTCCTCCTGGCTCCATTTTAAATAACTCTCTTAGCAAGGCTGATTTTATTTTATTCTCTTCATTATCACAAAGAGCAGCCATGCATATGCATACATACATTCATTCATACAAGATCTATTGTAATCTTCATTTGAAAGCCAGGGTGAGAACCATATTCCCTTTTAATCAATAAGGAAACTGATTAATGAGCTTAAATACCCTGTTCAATACACCTAACTACCAAGAGAGAACTCTTTATTCCACTATAACCCTATGTATGTGTGTATGCATGTAAAATATGTATGTATGTAACACACATATACATAGATGTTTAAATTTAAGTGGTCCTGAGCACAGCAGATAGTTAAATCCTGATTTCTTTTTCTCCTGATTTCTACATCTGTCACCTAGAGTATCAAAGAATAATGTTAGCAATTTATTGTCTCCAACCCACAAAATGGCTAAAGGTTAGGAAAGCTGAGGTCTTACCAAAAAAACAGGGGTCTGGGAGTCACGTCTTGTCTGTAAACATGCCAGTTGTATGTTCTTGACCCAGTCAATTACTGTCTGTAGGTCTCAGTTTCCTTGTTGATGAAATAAAGGTGCTGGAATAAATAATCTGTAATAACTTCTTTGGTTTTAAATGTTATACTTTTATATTGAAACCACTAGATGATAATCTCAGCAACAGAAGAATTTTACTCCGCACTTCAAGAGCAGTCAAAGATGATTATTATACTTACTATGGTTTTAAAGAAGCATTGTTATAATTTAAGGAGTTGAATCAGAAGACTCAAGATACGTTTTAAATGGATTTGGAGATTATTTTAAGTCATAGTGTCTTTCAGTAAAACCACTCGAAAAAATTCACTGTTTGAGCTTTAATTTTAAAGGTTATTTTCAAGGGCCATAAGGTGAAGTGCAGTACAAATACCTAGATTTTCATTATTCCTTCATTATCACCTTCCTCATTCTGGGCAAGTAAATTGGTTCCTATATTCCTCCATGAAAAATGAAAAAAAAAAACTGACTAGAATAATACGTGGCTACTGCAAGAAATCATTAGAAGTTCTTAGCAGGGAGAAATGAAAAGCACCCATTTACATTCTCTTGCTCATGGCGATTTGAATAATAATAATTACGCGGTGAGTTTCACTGAGAATCTACTAAGTGCTCAGCACTTTCTTTCACTTGGAGGATTTGGAAGAATTAATCTTCCTAGCCTATTCTACACTCTAGTTGTGGCATAATGGTTAAATGGAGGATTCATTTCCAAAAGTCAGTGACTTTTCATCAGCATTATCCCTAGAAGAAATTATGGAATAGGTAAAATTCATCTTTCTCCTTCTTGAGTTTCTTTCCCATGACTCTTAGCTCTTTCTCTTTCTGCTATGGATGCCTCACCAGTCCTGTTGGCTCCCAAGTCTCCGATCACAGGGAGCCAAGCTTGCTTTGCACTGCTCTCGCCTGTGCTCCCCTCCGAACGGTCTTTTTTGGTGAAAGAGGGACAAACGTGCTTCTTCAAATACGTAAATAATTGATATCACTTAATTTTTATTAAGGGAATATAGTGGATCAAACCATAAGAAAAGACATAAGTTAAATCTGTATCTCTAAGCAGGTGAAATGTCAGGTTTTAAATCCTGTTGGGAGGGCACAGTCCTGATTACTTACTGAACACACTGTGTGAGCCTGATGCTGTGAAAGTGGTTTTCTCGTTTATTATCTTCTTTTATCTGTACAGTAACCTCATGGTTAGATATTGTGCTTTTTTCATATAGAGATGGAGAATTGTGTTTGGGAAAGATTAAGCAATTTCCTGAAGGTTACAAAGTCAGTAAAGTAGCAGAACTGGGATTCAGATCTAGGTCTGTCTGACCGCAAAATCCACCCTTTTCTTCTCAATCACATCACATCTTCATGATTCTGAAATTATGTTTTGAAAAGAGCTGTAAGCCCCGGGGCCAGCCCTGCTTAAAACTTTACGGAAGCAGACTTTTAACTTTTGTTAATTGCCCAGTAACGCTAAGTTTTAAAACATCTCTCACAGTTCGAACCACTTTTCTCCAATATGGGTCTCATGTAACATACAAAATGCTCTGAAAAAAAGAAGAAAAAAGAAAGAAAAACGGAGTTTGTAACACCTACAAACAGGGGTAGTTGGTTACTTTAAACTCCATTTAAACTCCAGATATTTTTTTCTTGGTCATTCAATGTAACTTTTAGAAGAATATAAACCCCAGTGAAAATAATACAGATCTATCTTTCTTTCTCTTTCTTTCTTTCTTTCTTTCTTTCTTTCTTTCTTTCTTTCTTTCTTTCTTTCTTTCTTTCTTTCTTTCTCTTTCTTTCTTTCTCTCTCTCTCTCTCTCTCTTTCTTTCTTTCTTTCTTTCTTTCTTTCTTTCTTTCTTTCTTTCTTTCTTTCTTTCTTCTTCCTCTCTCCCTCTCTCTCTTTCTTTCTGAAAGGCTCTTTTCTAAAGGATGAAAAGAAAGTTTTGTTATTTTTCTTTAACGACAATCTAGGCTATTTAATTTTGCATTAATTTACAGCTTCTGCAGCACAAGTTATACTACATAGAGTTTGAAACTGGGTAGGCCAACCACCTGGATTTACTACACTTCCATCTTTTATTGCTTTAGAATATCCTTTTCTCAAGCTTGAAATATTGGAAGTCTGAAGGAGGAACAGAAAATTTAGCGGTGAGTTTAGGAGCATATATTCAAATATAGAGAACTTCCCAGTTCTTTTTGCCAAGACAGTACTAATCAACACCACAACAACAGAAAAGACACACAGCAATCTCACTTAGGAATATAGAAGCAACAATCTTAAATAAAATGTTAGCAAGGAGAATCCACTGTGACATTAAAACTAATACTATATCGTGACCAAAGGGAGCCTTTTTTCTCCAATATGAAGTTAGTTTAAAATGTAAAAATCTATTCATAACTTTTCACATCAACTAGTGTTAGTGTGTTAATGTTAAATAGTTAAAGTCATCTCAGTAGGGTCTAAGACATTTAGAAAACAATTATAAATACATTTGGAAATTTTTTTTAACTTAGTTAACAACAGATACAAAAACATTGTTAATTCTCCACAATGTCGTTTAAATTTTTCACCTCAAAATGATCCTAAAGATTACCTAGAAGTCTGAATTTCTAATCACAGTTAATAAAAAATTGAAAACAAAATCATTGCAGAATAATGTATTCTTCTAGATTAAGACATAAATACATAGTACATAAAATATCATGTTATTGTTAAAGAAACAAGCATTTTCATGTAATAGAGACTGCCAAAATAGAATATTTATAAGAATTTAGTTCTTTGAATTAGTGGTTATTCAGTATGTTATTTTGTGACAAAGATTGGGGCAAAAAGGCCAAATGTTGGACTCTTGTAAATCTCGGGGTGGGATTAACTAACTAGATATAAAAACAAATCCACATAGGGGTGCCTGAGTGGCTCAGTCAGTTAAGCATGTGCCTTCAGCCCCTCCCCCCGGTTCATGCATGTTCTCACTCTCTGTCTGTCTCAAATAAATAAAATCTTAAAAGAATAAACAAATCCACATAGCTCCTAGAGGAAGTTTAGTTTGTAGTAGGAAATGATTTTTAAAGAATCTATTAAAAGCTATGAATTGTCAAACAAACAATTACTAAATTAAAATATATAAAGAGTGAAAATGTCTATGGAGCAATTTGACTCCAAATGATGCCCATGATATATTTTAAGTGAAAAAGTAATTCAACAGAGCAGTGTATATTATAATAGTGTTCCACTCACATGGGTGGGTATGTCTCAATGTGGGTGAATCTCAGTGTGGCTACTTATGTCTATAGAAAAAGGACTAGAAGTCTATTCAGCAGAATGCTAGTAGTTATTATCTTGGGGCAGTGGAATCATGGGTAGTTTTTATTTCCTTTCTGTATTGTCTAATACAGGATTATATATTATGTTTACATATTTTTACAAAGCTATTTCAATTCTTTTTTTTTTTTAAGATTTTATTTATTCGAGAGAGACCGAGAGAGAGAGCATGAGCTGAGAGATGGACAGAGGGAGAGGGAGAAGCAGACTCCCAGCCAAGCAGGGAGCCTGACGCGGGGCTCGATCCCAAGACCCTGGGATCATGACCTGAGCTGAAGGCAGACACTTAACTGGCTGAGCCACCCAGGTGCCCCACACAATTATTTCAATTCTTGAGAAGGATTACCTTTTGGTTACTTGAGATAATATGTCTATAATTTGCAATTTTGATTCACTTATGGATGAAAAGAAGAGTACAATGTATTTTTTTTAACATGTCAGAAAAGAAAGTTAAATATTGACTTATAATACCTAGAAGACTGGGTAAACTAATCAAAGTTTCTGTAGTTAGATCTGTAGCCTCAGACTCCAAAATCTAAAATCTGAATCTTTTCTCTCGACTTAAGGAGAAATTTTTCAGTCTATTCTTGCTTATAAAATAATTCCCAGCTTCAACATGTGCATGTCTTACACAGGCAGTAACAACTGCAAGTGTGTCTGTTCCAGAAGTCCATTCCAAAGTGCAGAAATGCCTTCAAACATTGGGTAAACTGAAGATTGTTATAGTCAGAAAGAACAAAATAAACAATGTTTAATGGCAAGCCACAGCTCAAATTAGTATTATTTTATACAATACATAATATAAAATTTTACATCTTATGTTATACGAATGTAAAATTATTTTATATTAATGCAAAAATATTTATAAGGCCCTCCTCTGTGAAACCATGCCTTATTACCACCTCCACCCACCACCCAATTTAGATTATTCTATGCATCCAAGTTTTTTCCATTATATTTAGTTTAACCCTTACTCTTGTTCCCAGTCACATCATACCCTACATGTCTCAATTAAATTTTAAGCTGCTTGTAATTACATAGTATACATCTTTGTCATGCTGATAGTTTCTAGTATATAACATACTATACAATGTAGGTGTTCAATGGATATTTATTAAATTGAATTGAGTAACAAAAATATTAACTTTACATAGTGTCTATCTATATCTACATCTATCTATCTATTTATCTATCATCTATCATCTATCTATCTATCTATCTATCATCTATCTATCTATCTACTATAACCAATATTGGACTAAAGCCATTTCCAGGGAAAACTAAAATATATATAAAAAAAATTTAGCATATGTAGTCCTATCATGAGGGTTAATTTATCAATGACCTTTCAATTTAATATATTTATTATTTATTTTAAATAATGACAATTTAAAACAGTGACACCCACAAGGCCAGTATCATTATTTAAAATGTTTAGTATGACCAGAACCCTGCTAAGAAATGTAAGATTATGAATTCACACAGAGTTTTGTAGATTTTCCAATTTAATTCATTCATCAAATATTAATTAAACATCTAAAATATTCCAGGTACAACATTAAGCCCTGGGGACTCAAAGATTAATATAACATGATCCTAACCTTAAGAAGTTTACAGCTTTTGGGGCAAGACACAACATTCATCAAATCACTGAACAATGTGTGGAGATTAAGTTAGAGATCAATGCAATGCCATGGCGTCCTTACGAGGAGTGTGAATCTAGCCTGGAGGCCTTCCTGGAGTGGAGTGGTGTAGACATGTAAAAGTGGGCGTACATGTTTTGCAAACTATAAATACTATGCAAATATAGGCAAGTATTATTGACATACGTTCTTACTGAAGAGCTCCACCTATAGGATAAGACAGTTAAATAGTCCGAAGTGAGGAATGATTACTCATTTTTGCTAAGACTCATACCGCTCTTTCCTTGAGTGGAACTACGGAAATACTACCTAGTGACTAGTGTTAAGGGAATGTCCAGAAAAAACAAAAACAGAAAAAATTACTGGTGCATTTAGCACAAGATTTAACTCTAAATCATGTGGCCCAGTGCTACATATTGTAGATATTAAATAATGTATTTTCAGTGACAGTCACAAACTTGGTCATTGCTTCCAAATAGTATTAAGACCTTAATTCCATGCACATCACAGCAAAGTTCAGTTGATATAGCCTTAAAGCTATGTGTACCTAATTTAATGCATGGACTTTCAAATTATTAAAAAAAAAATTACAAATTAAAATCAACAACATCCATATGTTGTAATTGTTGGCCCTGTTCTGTTTAAAGTATATAGTTGATACTGGTTTTAACTGTAGAAAAATGGAGCCTCAGGTCCAGTTCCATGCTTAAGCGATATCTATACTTTGACTTCCACAATACTCATGTTGAGAATGGCTATTCCTAAAAGTTCTTACAATATGGTGTGAATGACTTCAACCAGGATTCATCTTTGGTCAGAAATCTGCCAGTGTGCTGCAGAATACTGGTTTAAATATGATGTCAGTTGGTAAATCTTGAAACCTAACTTGTTCACATGAAGGTAAGGTTAGCATGGCTGCATTATTGAAATATACATTAAAAATACATTTATGCCAATTACTGATGTGATTAGGAACATAAAAATTCTTAGTTTTCTATAACAGTTCCACTAACTAACAAGTATAGACTATGTTTTCTTCTAACAGAGCTTTAACTTCTTAGTTTACCATGTTGGTATCATCCTTGTATGATCACGCAATCTTTTTAGCACA
This sequence comes from Mirounga angustirostris, assembly GCF_029215605.1. NCBI lineage: Eukaryota > Metazoa > Chordata > Mammalia > Carnivora > Phocidae > Mirounga > Mirounga angustirostris. The sequence continues at coordinate 56,093,078 of NW_026991709.1, forward strand.
TTTTCTCTCTTAAAACTACCTGGAAATATTTGATTTTTACAGTGTACTCTGAGCTCATGCACCCTTCTTTTGGTGCTAATAGGATAATTAAAAGAAATCAATCCCAAGGGCACCTGGGTGGCTCAGTCAGTAGAGTGGGTGACTCTTGATCTTGGGGTTGTGAGTTTGAGCCCCACATTGAGAGTTGAGATTACTTACAAAAAAAAGGAAAAAAAATTAAAAATCAAGCCTCAATATATGCATAGAAATTGTGGGGCAGTGCTTAGATATACAGTGTTTAAGAAATATATACTGCTATTAATATTTTAAATTGAACAGCAAAATGAGAACTCAAACATGAAATTTATCACAGGCAACTCATCAACGTCTGATAATCTTCAACAGAAAGGCATATACTTCCATTTGGGAATAAGTGAAAATAAAGGAAAAGTTTAAAAACTGTTTCGTTTTGTTTTGTTTTGTTTTTCCAATTTTTGGAAATACCATTCAAGCCAATTTTGATGGGGGTGTCCCAAGTACAATCAGATGCCACTATCCCAAGCCACGTGTATTAGTTTCCATACAAACTTCCTCTAGACCGTAAAAGAGAAAGTGGAAGGACATGAAAAATATGAAACACTGTGAATCAGCAACTTCATTCTTCATTATGAATCCTTTTCATGTAGTGAATATAGTCCAAACAAACTGCTATGGACTGGAAAACTCCATATGTTTCAGACCAGCATAGAGAAAGATGTTCACATCAATCATAGAATCAATAGTTCGAAAATATAATTGATTTGAATTTAAAGCACTAGTTCTGGCTCACTTTTAGGCTAGAGATAAGCTAGGTTTTAGCCACACCAGCAAAGCACCACTCTGCAACAATAGCATTGCTGGACAAAAATAAAAGAAAGGTGTTAATGAGGTGATCAGCAGAATTACAGGCTGTTGGCCATTCGCAGTTTATAGGCAGATGTGATGTGTACTGATATGGTGTCATTACCTGAGTGAGTATAGTGACAGAGCAAGCACCAAAATTCTTTTCCTAAGTCACCTTGCCTCATTGTGGTAGTATGATATATTTGATAATCCAAGCCATTAACTATCGGTATTAAATGATTTTATTAGATCTCTGTCGTGAGTCCAAGTTCCTCTTAAAATTCACTTCAGAACTTTTCTCTTTAGATATGCAAAATTTTTTCCCACACTTATTCTCTATAAGTGCCCTTTGGCTTTGTTTTTGAAATTATTTTAAATTTATTATAAAATGTTTAGACATACAAATAGGAAAAAAAGAATAATATGATAAATATCTATGTAGCTACCATATGGCTTAAGAATAAGTTATTGACAGATTTGAAATCCATAGCACATCACTCCCTGAGTATATTCTCCGTCATTCTTACCAGAGGAAATCATGATCTTGTTTCTTATCATCCTTATGAATCCCTTTATAATTGTATTACATATACTTCTGTGTTAGCATTCTCCAGAGAAACAGAACCAATAGGATATATATTATATATATATTTTTATGTGTGTGTATATGTATACATATATATGTGTATATATGTGTGTGTTTGTGCTCCAGAACCATATATTGAATAGTCTATTCTGTTCCCATTACATTTTTTCCATGTTTTTATCATGTTTATATTTAAATAATTCTATATCTGCACTTTCTGTTTTGTTCCATTGGCTAACGTTTTTATTCTTGAACCAATACTAGACTACCTTAATAAAGCTTTTACATAGGTATTGCTATCTATAAGGTGTTTCCACACAATGATGTTAGCTACTCTGTTCTCTTTATACTCTGTGTAAATTATAGAATCAGCATCTTAAGTTCCGTAAAAAAACAAACAAATGAACATAAAACTCTGTTGAGGCTTTGAAGAACTTTATAGATTAATTTGTGGAGAATTCATATTTTTACCATGTCAGCTCTTCTTTTTTCATGAATATTTATTTATTTAGGTCTCCTCCACTTATTTAGGTCTTGTTTAATGTCTCTTGATACAGTTTTATCATTTTTATCATGAGAATCTTACATATATTTTGTTAGATTTTGTATGTTTGTGATTTTGTTGCTGTTGAAAATATATTTTGGAATTCAAAGTTTTAAACTGAACTGCTTTCTCAAACTAAAAATATAAAACTTTTAAAAGAAAACATAAAAATGCCTTATGCTATTTCATTTAGCAAAAAGGGTTAGATGCTGTGATGATCAACTTTGCCCAGATATTTAGTCAAACGTTATTCTAGATGTCCCTGTGATGATGTTTTTGGATAAGATTAATAATTAAATTGATGGACTTTGAGTAAAGCAGATGGTCCTCCATAATGTGAGTGGGCCTCATCCAAACAGTTGAAGGTCTTAATAGAACAAAAAACTGACCTCCTCCAACCAAGGGGGAATTCGGCCCCCTGACAGCCTTTGGACTTGAACTGCTCTTTCTTTGGTCTCTAGCCTGATAGCCCACCTGCAGATTTTGGATTTGCCAGTCTCCATAACTGCATGATCCAATTCCTTAAAATAAGTCTCTCTTTCTGTCTATATATACATATCATATTAGTTCTGTTTCTCTGGAGAACCCTGACTAATACTGTGGCTAGACCAAAAGCATGATCCATAAAAGAGAAAAACATAAATTAGATTGTACCAAAATTAAAAACTTTGCCCTGCAAAAAACACTGCCAGGAGAATGAGAAGACAAATCATAGAATGGGAGAATGTATTTATAAATTATTTATCTGATAAGGGTTTTATCTGGAACATGTAAATAGTTCTCAGAATTCAACAATAAAATAACAACAGAATTCAAAAAAAAAGGGGCAAAATATGTGAATAGGCATTTCATCAAAGAACATAAATGGATGGAAACTTAGCATATGAAAAGATGCACAACATTGCTATTAGTTAGGGAAGTTTAAAATAGTACTGCAGTGAATTACCACTGCATACCTGATAGAATGTTGCAGGGGGAAAAGCTTGACATTGCCAAGTCCTGTCAAAGATCTAGAACTTTAACTCTTGTACGTTACTGGTCAAAATTCAAAATGTTGCAACCACTTTAGAAAACAGTATGGAAGTTTCTTTTACAGTTAACTGTGTACTTACATCACCTAGCCATTTGACTCCCAGGTAATTGCCCAAAAGAAATGAAAACTTAAGTTCACATGAAAACCTGTAGGTGAATGTTGATAGCAGCTTTGTTTGAAATTGCCCAAAACTGGAAATAACCCAAACATCCTTCAACCAGTCAGTAGAAAAATAAATTGTGTGGTAAAGCCATATAAAGTAATAGAAAGGAATCAACTATTGATGCATGCGACAACATGAATGAATCTCAACTGCTTTTTGGTAAGTAAATGTGGTCAGAACTAAAAGTCTAATTCTGTATGATTCTATTTGTAAGACATTCAGAAATTTCAAAACCACTGGGACAGAGAGCAGAACAGTGGTTTAGAGGTTGATTGAGGTGAAGGATTGCTTACAAAGGGCCAGCAAGGGAAATTTTAGTATGAAGGAATGGTCCTATAACATGATTGCATTGGTAAACATGTAACTGTCAAAATTCATAAAATTGTACGCCACAAAGAAGAATCTACTGTAGGCCAATGAAAAAACTAAAGCATAAAAAGTTTGTCTGCAGTATTTTTATTCAACTTTCCTATCCTAGCCTTTGTGTTAAGTTAAAATCTTTTACTTCTGATTCCTAAATGAGGAGCCTATGATAGTTGATATATTATAGATACATTCCCAAGGAAAGAAGTTGGGATAAGAAAAACTAATTAAAAATGGCGATACCCCCTTCATGTCAAGTACAATATTACGCATTTTATATCCACTATTTACATATTCTTGACAAAATCCCTGTCAGATATATAATTTACAAATACATTCTCCCATTCTGTGATTTGTCTTCTCATTCTCCTTTTGTGGAGCAACAGTTTTTAATCTTGGTGGGGTCTAGTGTATCTTTCACATCAACTCTACATAGTAAGTTGTTATCATACAGATATTTATCATGTATAGAGATCAGGAAACTGAGGCTAACTAGGTAAATGTCTGATTCAGCATCTCTATGATCTCCACTACAATATTATAAGGCACTTATGTATTATTAATCAAGGTTCTTGCAGTTTGCGGATGAAGGATTGGAAACAGATGAGGTGGGGTTTTTTTTGTTTGTTTGTTTTTGCTTTTTTGTTTTTTTGGTTTTTTTAAGATTTTATTTATTTATTTGTTACAGAGAGTGAGAGAGCACAAGCAGGGGGAACAGTAGAGGGAGAGGGAGAAGCAGGCTCCCCGCCAAGCAAGGGAGCTCGATGCGGGGCTCGATCCCAGGACCCTGGGATCATGACCTGAGCCGAAGGCAGTCGCTTAACCATCTAAGCCACCCAGGAGCCCCAGATGAGGTGTTTTGATTGCTTTATCTTTCTTTTTTTTTTTTCCTCCCAAGGTGCCCAGCTGTGTGGCACCTAAGACAAGTGACCTTGCTGAGAGGATGTTACTTAGTAGAAATCCCTCCCTTCAGGAAATTCTTTGTCTTCCCAGGACCTTGCTGAGCAGGTGGCAACAGTATCTCCAGAGCCACATTACAACTAAAGTGACCTACTCTTAACAAAACATTAGGCGCTTTCTTTTCTATATTGCTTACAATGTTCCAGAGCCATCAAATGTGTAATCATCAAAAAGTTCATCAAATTATTTTTCTGTGAGGAACAAAGCTGATCTTGACCCTGTTTTGTGAATATGTGTTGACAAGTGCCCAGGCAAACGGAAAATATTTCTTGGAGGAAATCTGGGTCGTCAGATTATCTAAATATCACTCACTTTGCAAACTTTACTTCTTGTGTTTGCATTAATATTTAGTGTGTACTGCCTACAAACCTTTCGGTGCTACTACATGAACACAGGGTTGGTGGGAGAGTGTTTCTCTGTCAGAGTAGGCATGCACATCCCTTTGGTGTCTTGTACGTAGGTAGAAGACTGCGTTAGAGAATGAGGGAAGATCATTAGCAGCAGCCCCTGGGGGCAGAGCTCAGAAACACATGCAAGTCACAGGCAGAACCTTTCCAGAACCTTTCCTGAGACTAAATCTCGCAAAAGTTAAAGGGTACACTGGGTAGTCTAGAATGAAAGAAGCAGCAACTCACAGGGCCAAGGAAGCTGGAAAGGGAGGCCAAAGAATAGTCCCACCAGGCATTCTTGCACCAAAGAAATAATAGTTGGGACAACCTTAGCAATAGCCTTCCTAATTCATCTCCCACTAGGCAGGACACTGTTGCTGAGAAAATAATCCAAAAGTCAAGTATGGAAGCAGGCAGGGAGCATTGGTTGACTGGGGAGAGAAATCTGCTTGGATAGAGAAGAGGCAAATCTAGACAGTTTACTATGATTGTTCAGAAATTTGTACTTGTGATTTTGAATTAAGAATTTGGTGTGATTGTCTTCATTTAGACTTGGAGGTTCTCACTTTGTTTTGTCTTCTCTTTTTGGCCATATGAGCTAGAGAGGATTATCTACCTGACCCAGATGCAAATTTAAAAACAACAAAAGAGCATCCATTAACTTGGTTTGATTTCCTTGAACCAGTGCTAGTCTTCATCCTTGCTTTATGTTAACTGAATTCTTTACCTTTCCCTCTAAAGCCAACAGGTGTAAGCAAGACAGACTATTGGGATATTAATGTGTGTATGGTTTTTCCTTAATTTCCTGTCCTCCCATTTAAGCAGGTAGGCAGACCTACATATTCATTGCCTTAGATAATTTCGCAAGAGAGAAATCAGATAACAGCCTAATTTTCTTTGTTCAGTAAATGCCACACATAGTGAAGAGATTATGGATAGAGAGTGAAAAAAAGGAGAGAATGCCTAGAAATCATGAATAAACAAAGGTCAGTTGGCCCTGCCCCTCTGCTCTGTGGAGAAAGCAAAGCCCTGTGGAGAAGGCAAAACCTCAGAGGGGGCAGAAGCACAATGCACGTGGTGGGAAGGCTGGACCCTGGACAGAGCCACCAACACTCTCCCAGCCTTCGGAGAGATGCCCGTGTCCTCATGATTAGCTCAGAGGTTCTAGGTAACGGGGATAGCAGCAGTCATTATTATAATGCACGTAGAGACCGAAAGCCCTGCCCATATTTCAGAAGTTATGTAATCTCCCCAGTTTCTGGGGCTGTCTTGTTGAAAGGATGGATCCCAACACTGATTAAAATAGAATTTTCTTTCAGAGGGTAGAAGAGTAAACTAGGAAGAGGTCTGGAAGCAGTTTTATGTTGACTTAAAGAGATCTTAAAATATTTTCGTTTTCTTGTTCTCCAGAGATTGCAGATTAATTCATTCATGGTATTGTTTGATAATAATACTTTACATATTAAATCAACAGGGCTAAATTGACAAAAAAATTTCAAGGATCCCACATAGAACTACTATTCTTACTTAGATTGAATTGTTATTTTCAAACACATTGGAATATAATGGTCTTTAATATATTTATAGACTTGGAGAATTTTAGGGGGGGAAGGACTGTTTAAGCCAATCTTTTTTTTTTTTTTCAGATTAAAAAGAATCTGAAATCCAAAGTCATAAAATGACCTTTAAGATCACACCAGTTGAGGGATGGAGTTGGGACCAGAGCTCAGGTCTCCTGGCACACAACCCCAAGGCTACCTGCCCTCCCCCATTACATTCATAAAGCACCCAAGCCAGTCTGGTTCTGCTTCCAAAAATGATAAATTGAGAGGAGGAAACGTCTGCCTTCATTTAGGGCAAATTTGTCTGGTGACTACTGCTGCATTCTGAAAATCATGTTCTTTCAATAGCTTGTCTACAGAATGGTATTATTCTTCACAGCGAACCCCCAAGGGCTTCAGATCTATGGTTGTGACTTGTCATCTAGCCCCACTCTCATCAATCCCTGTGTGGGGTCTGAGGTGAGAAATTCTGGTATGAAAAAGAGAGAATGAGTTGTTTTCCCTGAGAGCCCTGGGAGGAGCCCAAGTTAGTCTTATTTCTGGGCCCATGCAGCTGAGCGGACAGCACGATGCTGAGAGAAAGGGCTTCTCCCCACCCCACCCGTGCCTCTGGCCAGTGTAAACTGGGGACGCCGGGGGTGTGCATCTGGCCTTTGCGACATTCCGTGCCTCAGCAGTGGTGGGAATGGCGTGGGGCTGTGGGAGATGGAGACGGGCCTCTCCCAGGGAGACAGCAGTACTTGAGGCAGCAGTGAGGCCCCCCAGGAGGGAAAGCAGCAGGGGAGGTTTCTTCATCCTTGCTGCGGGGAGCAGGAAGTCACAGGTACTACGTGGGAGCAGAGGGTGTTCAGCGAGCCCATGTGGACCCTCAGAGGTAACAGGGTGGGAAGCCGAGTGTGCAATTTGCACAAAGCTGAAAGCCCAGCAGTTTCTCTGATGGAGGGCTAGACCTGTGGAAACAGAACAAAAAGTCTCTCCAGTTTGGACCCATGGGCTGCTGTGGCTTAGAGACGGTTACAATAAAATAAAATTAAGACCAGGCTTGAAAATCCTCCAAGCAGACAAAACCATTTAAGCCACTTAAGCAAAACTAAATCCAGCATATTTCATGAATATAAGTGAAACTTCACTTAGGTTATTTCTTATAAATGCCTCTGATAATCATAGAAGAAACTCAAGTCATCCTTTTAAACTGGTATAAGATAATTACTTTTACCCAATCCCTTGCTGCCTCAAAGCCCTGGCTGTAAGGACCACTCATGGTGAAGGTTGAATAGCTTCCTCATTTTCACTCTCTCTAAGCCACCCTGGTATGGCAGGCGTCTGAGCGTCTTACCGGTTTGGGATTTGAAGACTCCTAGTTCGCACAGTGATTTTTTTTTTTTTTTTTTTTTTGTGCACAGTAAGATGCTTACTGAATACTGTTTTACTGATCGGGTTTTAATAGTCTCTGGATCTGTGACAAGACAAAGGGTGTATCCTAGAGCAATCATTTCATATCTGCCATGTTTCTTTAACCTGCGTTATTCTCTCCCGCCTCCTCTTTCATCCTCCTCCCCACCTGTCTACACTTCCTTTTTCCAAAGTTTAGTCTGAACTTTTCGTCAACTCTGACAACTCTTTTGAAATGCATGCTCCCCCATCTGATCCTCAATGACATTTCTGATCTCTACCACTGCCAGTTCTAATTTATCCTATGCTATGTTGTTTTACTGGTCATCATTTCATGGGTATCTGATTCCCCCCTCTAGGTTGTAACCTTTGGTTTTCATTTCTGAGTAACTACCAAACACTCAGTGGATCACTTTAAGCCTTGTAAAGTTTTTTTAAAAATGTTTATTGATGGGTTTATTGACATTAAATTTAAGGGTCAGTTAAACATTCCACATCTAATTTTTAAAAAGAACAATACAAAGTAGCTCTTTCTCCTCTGGTGGGTTACAGAAATAGAAAAATTCGTAGTCCTATGCAAGGGCAATTAAAAGATTTTCTCCTGTATTATTATTTTTTTTTTTTTTAGATTTTAAAAATTTGAGGTGGAGGGGTAGGGGAAGAGGGAGAGGAAAAGAGAGAGGTCTTAAGCAGACTCCTTGCTAAGTGTAGGGCCCCATGAGAGGCTCAAGGCAAGGCTGGATCTCAAGATCATGACCTGAGCTGAAACTAAGAGTGAAACTGACTTAGCCATCCAGGCACAGCCTCTGCTGTATTATTTTTAACATTGTTTCTTTGAATTAACTCCTTTGGAAACACCATTAGTTTCAGTTCTCCAAGCTATTCTAGGTAGAAAGAGTGTGAAAGGCAGAATTGCAACTGGGTATTTTTAAGAATTTGTTAAACATTGTATGGTCTTTACTTTCAATTTTATGCCATTTCTTCTGTGAGTTGGACCCTGGTTTGGCTTAGTTTGAATTACCTTAGTCTGGTTTAGTTAGGGTAGATTTTTTTGTTTAGTTCAATTTTGCATTGGACCTTAGTTATTAAAATCTATTAGTAAAAAAGTAAATTGTTACCCAGAATATCTAATATACTTATGAACCTTGTATACATACTAGGATTTTACATCAGTGGTAAATCCAAGAAAGGCAAAATTCCTTGTTAGCTATTAGCTATGATTTTAAAATTAAGTCTTAGAAATAAATGCATCCTCTTTTATTTTCAAATTAGATTTTATAGAATATTTTAGAGCTAAAGTAGTGAAATTCAGGAGCATCATCTTGAATTAGGTGTTGTCCTTTTGGCTCTAAAAAGGAATACTTTTGTCTTCTTTTTGAGCAATTACTATATACCAGGCACTCCATTTCTAAGTATTATCTAATTTAATTCTTACAGCAAACTTAATATAAGTACCATTATTTTAAGAAATTAAGTAACTTGACCAAAGTTTCATAGTTACTAAAAGTAATGGAGCTAACTAAGCCTTCATCTTGGGTTGATCTGACCAGAATGTTGCAGGCTTAGGTATGAAGTTGGCCAGTACCTTATTCTTAATCCACCAAACGTGTCTATTAAAATGAGCATGTGCAACAGAAATTCAGTGCATTTAAAATCTTCATTACCCATGCCTGCTCTCTCTCCTTTCTCTTCCTTTTCCTCTCACTTTCTTTTCTTTAAAGTTTTTGTGAAAAACAGGACCATTAATCAGTATATTTATATTCTCAATGATACATTTGCATTATGTTTCTAATTTAATGTATTTCCATTTAAGTCAGTGCATCTTAGTAAAATCAAGCAAACAATATATTTTCAAGGAATTTTTTATGTACAATATTGATGTAATTTAACAGATTAAAGAAGATTTAAGAGAATAAAATTAGCTATCATATCTGTAAATTCAAATTTATTTTTAGTTCAACAACCATCCTTGAACACCTTCAACATTTGGCAAAGGATCTCAGCAACATGATTATTGTATCTTGAGTTGAATTACCTGTAAGCAAATCAAAACTGAAGAAAATTAAATTCATGAGCTGTATAGACTTCAATGCAAATCTTGCAATAATTGTGTTTAAGTTTGAATTCTTGCTTAACAGTTGCATCCCTGTGAGAATTACTGGGAGAATTTTGAGGGGAAAAAAAGTATATATTCAATTTCTAAATGAAAGGAAGTTATTTTAAAAGTTTTAGAATATAGTTGCATCTGAAAACCCAGCATTGTTTACAGTTAATAAATGAAAGCCAATTGATTTAAACAGATAGTCTCAAAGTTGACTCCTTATACTATATCCCTTAGATTTGAGCTCAAGACTTGATGCTCAACAGGGAACAGAATTGCAGGTGGGCTGAGAGTGGAGGATGGAGAGGTTTTAAGGACTGCAGAGTATGGTTTCTGATAGCTGTCCAGAAATAACCTAAAGAATTCCATACCATCCCCAAATTCTTTCCTCTTGCTGACTTGAATGAAAAAAAAATAGTAATTTAGTAATAGAATTATGATTTGATTCACAATAAAAAAGAATTCAGCTGAAACTGTATGAGCTCATACATCATAATACAAGCTATCAAGTTAGAAGGACTAGAGAACCCAGACTAGCCTTGAGTTCTCACTGGAGGTATACAGTTCCTCTTTTAGCCCTGTGGTTTTTGAAAATGTAGTCCATAGACTTGAAAATGTGGTCCATAGACTACTAAGAATATAGATTCCTGGGACTACCGGGCTACTGAGTCAAAATACCCACAGGGGAGCCCAGGAATGTCTATTTTAGCAAGTACCACAAGTGATTTTTAAAACTGTAGCATAACAGTAAAGTACAGAAATCTGCAGTGCTGCATCTGGATGAATATTTACATATGAATATACCCATGTAACTGCCATTCAGAATCAAGATATAGCAAAGTTTCCATTACCCTAAAAAGATATTTCATGCTGCTTTTCAGGTAATAACACACCCAGAGGAAAAATACCACGATTTGCCTTATCTTAAACTATATACAAGTGGAATAAATGGTATTTTTCTTTTTTGTAACTGATAGGCTTCTTTCAACATTGTATATTTTAGATGCATCCATGTTATTGAGTGTATGAATAGATATTCTATTTTAATTGTCTTATAGTTGAGTGATGGCTGTTTGCATACTTCTCCAGGTGATTCTTATTAACTAAAGTTGACTCTTGAACAATGCAGGTTTGAATTGCTCAGGTCCACCTCTACGTGGAATGTTTTTCAATAAATAGAGTACAGTACTATGAATGTATTTTCTCTCCCTTATGATTTTCTGAATAATATTTTCTTTTCTCTAGCTTCCTTTATTGAAAGAATAGAATATATAACACATAGAACATACAAAATATTATTAATTGGCTGTTTATGTTATCAGTAAAGCTTCCAGTCAACAGTAGGCGGTTAGTAGTAAAGTTTTGGGGGAGTCAAAAGTTATATGTGGATTTCTGACTGTGCGTGGCTTTGGTACCCCTAACCCCTGCATTGTTCAAGGAAGGATCAACTATATAACATTTGAAAATCTTTCACTTAGATCATTGACGAAATATTCTTGTGGTTGATGAAGGCAGCTGCACTAAAATAAGAACTTTCAAAAACGCTGTCTCCTAACCATTTTACTATGGGGGTTCAAATCTGAATCACTTCTTCAGTTAACACATATTTACAGAGGTTGGATTTACGTTTAAGTAAGTGTTATCTGAGAGAACTTTAAATGCACAAACCATTTAACATGCTTTATCATATCACCATATCGGATTAGGGTAGGTTGACAGGAAGACTAATAAATAGGAAAAACCAGTGAAGAAAAGGCTATCCTTTTTTATTATAGAAAAGAGGGATGAAGAAGTAGGGAATGAAGTGGATTATAGGGCTGTGGAGCCCCTTTCTCAAATACATTGCATCTCCTTCCAGTCCCACTCATTTCTTCCCTTGCCAGAGAGAGCCTGCTACTTGCCACCATTTCCTATTGAACTCAACCTGAGTAGGGCTGCACACCTCACTCTCTTCCCATGTGGGGAAAATGCCAGCATTGAATAGACAGGACTGTGTCCTACACTCTCTGTTCCCCCAGTCCAGGCACCAAGACCTAGACTGACAAGAAAACCCTCAGTGCAGTGGTTATGGGTACCTCATCCAACACTGCATTAGGCATTATCTTTGTCAGACAGGAAATATAGAAAGTTCCAGTGATGCTCTATGAATGTAGATGTTTCTCAGACTTTACCTTTCACTCAACGTGGTGCTGGATCTAGGCTAAGGAAACTCAGGGAATAGGACATTCATGAATTATAATCAAAACTGCATTCACATTTATTTGTTGAATCGTAGTCATATTTCTTATGTAATATAACTGAAAACTTAGTGAATAAGCCTTCCATTTGACATTAGAATTGGGTTCTTGTTAGTTCTCTGAACATCCCACAAGGGTAAGACAGAACTAATAGTCAGTGAGGAAGCTTGGATTTAAAGTAGCTGTCTAAAATTTTTTTACAGTGTGTGAAATTATTATGTAATTTACATGTGTATACATGCGTATGTGTAAATCACACACACAAGTACACACGGAGATAACTCCTGAACAAGTTCTCTGGAACATACTAACCTAGGGCTCCTTGTTATATTTCAACTTAATACCTCAGGGTTGGAGGCCATGTCAACACTAAATTCTGATAATTCTGTATTGTCAAAATCTGGTCAAAAGCTGAACATCTAGCATATCCTTCAATCACTTACAAAATACTTAATATTCACAGAAGACATGTTTACTTCAGTGTTCAATTGCATGGAACAATTGACAAAACTTTTCCCCCTCATTTCTTAATTCCACCACAAGAGCAACAGCCCTCTGTCGGGTATTTCTTTGCTTTTTTTAAACCATCTATCGTTATTCACATAATGACTTCCGAGAGTTGAAACTTTTTAGGGATTTAATATTTTCCAAATAGTGCATGCTCAAGGATGAAGCAAGTTTTTGAGAGTTTTACTAGGCCGGTTGGAACAGAGTTTTTATTTACTTTAGAGAAACTGGGCAGCTGAGGCAAGAAGAAGAAATAATGGATTCATTTGAGTGAATGAAGAAGAGGCGCTGGTCGTAAGACCAGCATTAGACCTGTTAGACCTTACCTGCATTTCCTCACAAGTTTGTGCCAGAAAGCGAATAGTTAATTCCAGAAGGCTCTTGCACACTCTTATGGACTTGAGAGTTCAGTATCACTGAAGTAAGGAAATCACATGTCAAAACTGAAAGTTTGTCTTTGGAAAGGAATACACTTTTCAAGGCTAATTTCTAGAGTGCTTTTGTCTTTTATCATGGGAATACACACCATTGATATTTTTATTATAAGGATGGTGAAAATTGTCTTCTTTCAGCAATTTAACATCCACTTATTTGTCTCAAACACTCTCAAAGACACCTGGATGCTTGTCTCCCTCACTTACATACTAGCACAATTCACTCTCTGTTCTCAACATCCAGTTCTAAGTCAGCTCATATCCCTTTACCAGAACCTTAGATGGCTTTTTTTTTTCTCACTCAGAAAAACATACAAAATCTAAAAAATGCAAAAAACCAAAAAATCCAAATTCCTTACATAGGCCTGGAAGATTGTGGATGATCTGTTACCTCCCTAACTTTATCTCCTACCCTTCTCTTACGTGCTCTTTTATCCTGGCCTAGCCATGTTGGCTTTCTTATTGTTCCTTTACACAAGAAACACACACCCAGCTAAAGTCTTTGTACCCACTAAGCCTTCGGCCTGAGATGCTCTTTCCAGAGCTATTCCATTGGCTTGTTCCTTCACTTGCTTTTGCTTATCTACTTGAATGACGTTTGATCAGGTAAGGCCCTTTTTGACTGTGCTGTATAAAAAAGCAACTTTTTTTCCACCTTGTCACTCTCTAGCCCCCAGACAGATGATCTACTCACTTTTCAAAAATTGGTTGCCTATTTCTCCCAACTAGAAGTTGAGCTCCACGAGGTCTCACCCCCTTTGCTCCGACTATTTTTCCAAGAATGGAAGAGCATGTAGTTGATGCTCAAAATGTATTTTCAATAAATGAAAGAAAAGGGAGTGATAATAGAGTAAAACTTAAATTGTGAAACAGCTGAGTTTGGGCTTGACTTTATTCATCTTTTATTAGCAAAGACATTATTGTAAAGACACTACAGCTGGACTAACAGGTGCCAACCCAAATGTTGGAAGCTCACAGATAAAAAGGTTTTGGGGTGGTGTGTGTGTGTGTGTCAAAGAGGAGGAGTATATTTATGTTTCATTTCAGTAGAACTGATGTCTCTGCAGCATGCCCTGCAAGGTCACACAGACATAAATCATGAACCTCACTCAGTGCAACAGGTGTGACCTGAGACCCTGAGCCTCCATTTGGAGCTTCAATAGTCAAGTAAATTACCACATGCCAATAAAAAGTACAGATTCAAAACTGCTTTTCAGATTCTGTTACTTTTCAGTTATATATTTTAATCCATTTCCTCCTTTCTTTCCTGACTTCCCAATTCATTTTCACTTCACCCCCATCATCTTTTCTACTTTCCCGGAAAGTGTCAATTTTCCCAGTTATAGAAAATCTTCACTACCGTGTCTGCTTTTATCTGCATGTCATTTGGTGAGGCAAGAGCCCTTAGCTTTCCTCTCATTTTCTCAAACAAGCTCTGTCCAACACCAACGTGGTCATTCTGCTCTCAAGTAGAGGCAAGTGGTCTATCAGAGGCTTCAAATCAGTGTCAGCAAGGAGCAGGCTTTTCTGTTGGTACAAGTTTAAGTTTACAAGACTTGGTCACATACCACCCACATTTTTCACCAATACAATGTACATGCTATCTAGAGCCCATTTAGTTTATGACAACTTTGGCTGCATGGTGATCAAATTAGGGCAAAACTAAGTTAGATATATTGAGAATTGCCATTAATTTGGCCTAGAAATTTAATACACTCACCAAAACCAACTGTTAAAACAAATCTTTGGTGGCATGTTAAATGCATATTTCAGCATGAAGGGAGAAAAACACTCAGTTTAATGCTGTGCTCTGCATCTCACCTAGAAATTCCCTCTAGCAGTGTATGCCCTAAACCTGGCAGTGAGAATGATGGAGGAGTCCTGGGAGAAGGGAGTTGGAAACATCTTACTGACTGACAGTACCAACGGGAATAACGCTCAGCTCATCTAGTTTTTCTAATGGCCATTAAGGTTCGTGATGAAAAGTGGGCAGAAAGTCATGACTGATATATTTTTAAAAACTACAATTACAATTTTGTAAGAACCCAAATAGATCCAGGAACATAGAAACAGTTACTATATTTGGGTAGGGAGATAGTAGGTAATTGTTCCAATTTTGAATTTTCTTGTTGTTATCTTATTAGGAAGATGCATTAATCATCATTTAAAAATTGGGAACAAGATTGATAGAGTATTGTGGATTCGTTGGTACTAAATCTAGGGCTTGTAAGTCAATTCTTAGCGGATGCCTAACAATACTCATAAATAGCTTTCTCTATGCATCCAGCAAATAGCCATACATCAAAGTATGGAAGAATTAGAATTACAGGTGGTTATAACCCCCACCTTGCAAATCGAACACTCAAAGACAATTTCACCATAACAAGGAAGTCCAAACAGGAAGGGAAGTAATATTTGCTTAGCACCTAACACATGGCAGGTATTTCTCCGCTTCATTTATTCACCCCCACGACAATCCTGGGGGGTTGTATTACCCCATTTTAGAAAGAAGCAAATGGAGTTTTAGAATGATTAAATAACATCCATCCCAAAACACAGAGCCAGAGAGTCAATTCAAACGCAGGCTTACCTGTGCTTGAGATGGGAGCATGTGAAAATGAATATTCACTTGACCCTCAGGATTTAATGAGTTTTGTATTGACAAAGTGTTTTTGTGTCCACATTTAAATAATCCAGAGCCTCTAGGTGGCTGGGTTCTGGGGAGGCTAATATTATTACACTCTAATTTTGATGAATCCTCAGAAAGCAATAAATATGGTATTGATAATTATATACGTGTATTTAATAGAAAGTACCATAAAGCACCTCCACTTCATTTACCTGCCAGATATAGGTCAAAGTTGGCTTAATTAGTGACATTCTCCATTCCTTGTACACTATCTGCCTCCTGAGAGCCTTAGTGCGGTGAATAGGATAGCCAAGAGGCCAGGGTGCCTGCACTAATGTACTTCTACTAAGTTAAATGCATACCAGTCATCTGCATTTGTTTCCAGACCTATTTATGCCAGCTTCATGTGTTGCTAAAAATAAATAACTAAATGATATAAACTGCTGAAATTACAGCAGGGACAAATGCTGGATTAATGAAAATCAATTCAAAAAACTTAATAAAGGTAAATCTTTAAATGATTGCTGTGGAACTAGGTGTGATCCAGACAACTGAAAAGATTGAAGGTAGGGATGGGGGAAGAATTCACATTTAAAATGATTCGGTAATCGGACTGTTACACAACTGTCTTTAAGGTCTTGCTCCACTTGAAAGAACACAAAGCTAGAAAATATAGAGGGAGCATGATACTTGTAATTTATATAAAAAGACAATTGAAATTTCGATTGAAGAATCAATTTATCCTATGGCAAAAATCAGAAAGTGAATAAACACGTATTTAGTTTTAAAAAATTGTATTTGTCTATATCACTTATCGTGATTTTCTGCTTTAAATAAAAGTTCTGAATAATAAGATTAATCATCTTCATAGAAATTAACCAACTCATTTTGATTGTCTCATGGTATTTGTTTTCTGTTAGCAATTTAAAACAGCACATTTATTATTTCAGTTTCTATAAGCCAGAAGTCTGGGTGTGGTATGGCTGGATTCTCTACTCAGTGTCTCAAGGAGCTGAAATCAAGGTGTCGGTCATATGGGGCTGCCATCTGGGGCTCGGAATCCCTTCCAAGCTCACTGGTTGTTGGCAGAATCTGTTTCCTTGCAGTTCTAGGATAGAGGTCCCCATTTTCCTGCTGACGGTTTCCTGGGGACCACTCCCAGCTCCTAGAGATTGCCCACAGTTCCTTGCCACATGGCCTCCATAAGCAGTTCACAACAGGGACGTTTGTTTTTCTCCTGATCAGTAAGAGTGTGTCTCTAACTTTTCTGTGACCAGCTGGAGAAAATGGTCAGCTTTTAAAGGGTCTTTGTAATTAAGTTGGGCCTGCCTGGATCATCTCCCTTCCTTGAAATCAACTGTGCTACATTCCATAGCCTAATCACCACAGTGAAATGAATTATAGTCACAGTCCCTCGAGTAAGACAGGACATATGCGCTAGGGAGCTCAGAATCTTAGGGGGCATCTTAGATTTCTGTCTACCACAACCACATAAAAGTCTGATGTGTGACCACAAGGGGCTCCAGTGTCCCCCATCCTACGTTACATAAGCAAAGCTCAACTGGAACCAAATGGCGACCTGTAACCTCTAGTTTTTGCTTTCATTCCTTCTTTACCCTCCGTCCCTTCCAAAGCAATCTAAATGTTTACAAGATAATAAGAGACTCATGATAATTTTAGCAATGAGTGGTTTCTGTATCTAGAGAAACAAAAGTTCTGACTTTATTAACAAAACCACTTTGGGAGAAATTCTCGGACAGCCTCTTATTCTCTGACACCCACATCTTTTCTCTTTAGAATAAGTCTGACTTAAGAAAATGCATTTATTTGGAATGTTAGTTTGAGTTGGTGAGAAATTGTGATTCCTAAAATAATCATTTGTTCTAAGAAGAAAATATTTCACAATAATACATTACAATAATAACAAATGAAAACAAAAGCAGTTAACAGTCTGATACAGTATCTGAAAACTGGAGAGTGGACAGTGACCAACTGGCAATCGATGTAGTGTGAGATCCAAGTTAATGAGACTCTGCTGATGGCCCCACACTAAGGAACCTCAGAAAAGAAGGCATCTTGGTGGCTGTGACATTGTGATCTTTAGATGCAGACACTATGGTGCTTTCCATCTGCATTAACCTCTGCTTTCTACTTTGAAAGGCCTCCCCTTCTTCAGCTCAGTG
Source organism: Mirounga angustirostris (assembly GCF_029215605.1). NCBI lineage: Eukaryota > Metazoa > Chordata > Mammalia > Carnivora > Phocidae > Mirounga > Mirounga angustirostris. The sequence goes on from NW_026991709.1 coordinate 56,111,022, forward strand.
TAGTACCAGGTAGGAAGTATGCCTTTTGCCATTATGCACATTCTTTGTGTTCTCTTTTGTCTTGGAATAAAAAAGGAAGCATGACTGATATGAGTGGGAAAAGAATAGCAAAGCTGATTTCCATTCAATAAATATATATTCCATAGACCTTCTCTATGCCCAATGAAGCAAATCTTCCATTTTTGAAGGTAAACAACTGCAGAAAATGGTGTAGAGGAAATTTAAGCCTCAAATGAAAGTTTTAACTGGATGTTTTTAAAGCTCTTCCCTACTCTACCATTATATGCACCTATAAATAGAAAATATGTCATAAAATGTTTAGACAGTTTTAGGGGTCAAAGTGGGTATGAGTGACTTACTAGTTGTGACTCATCATATTCTCATTCTGTCTACTAAACAGAAAAAAAATTTAAAACAATTAAACGTTCAAAAAAATAAAAAAATAAAAAAAATAAAACATTCAGTGGACCCTTTTTCAACCTACCCGTACCTTATTCCCTGCGTAAATAGACATGAACATAAACATGTGATTATTTATCATGCATAAATTATCTTCCCAAGCACACATGTTTTTAAAATGCTTCAACAGAACTGTCTGAAATGTTGTTAGCCAAGCTGCCCTGCAAATAGTTCAGATTTAAATAGTGTTTCCCAAACTTAAACTTCATTGTAAGAATACCATGGAGTCTCAATACATAAAATCGAAAACAAAATTTCCCCACTTTCAGTATCCAACCTCTTATTGTCATTCGGTGCCTGCTATTTTAATATAGAACTGAAATTTGAATTTCTAAAGTAACTACCAACCTACTATGTAGGAATAAACTTAGACTAGAAATTTTGCACCAACTTTCATAATTTAATTGGGGAACATTTTACAGTGAAATTATCTGGACACTCTAGAAATACCTAAAATCTCTCAGCCACCAGAGACCAATTGCACCTTAACAAAACTTTGAGTTATGAATAGAACAAACTAAGGAGAGATAGCTGAATTTCTCTGAATCAGACTATAGAAAAGCAGGCTATTTCTCTCACCTCTTTTTACCATACCCATTTCTACTAAATCTATAGCAGCATTTCATGCTGTATACTTCTGTCTGTTACCAGGTTTTGGACAAAAAAAAAATTTAAAAAGATTTATAGTCACAGATCCTCATGCCCCTGTGGGAGTGTAAAATGATGCTACCAATTTGGATAACGAATTTGCAGTTTTGTACAAAGTTAGATGTGCATTTATCCTATGACCCATCAAATCCACTCCTAAGGATTCATCCTGAAGAAAGAAAACCATATGTCCACAGAAAGCTTGTACAAGAATGCTCATAACATGAGGTGCCTGGGTGGCTCAGTCATTAAGTGTCTGCCTTCGGCTCGGGTCATGATCCCAAGGTCCTGGGATGGAGCCCCACATTGGGCTCCCTGCTCCATGGGAAGCCTGCTTCTCCCTCTCCCACTCCCCCTGCTTGTGTTCCCTCTCTCGCTGTGTCTCTCTCTGTCAAATAAATAAATAAAATCTTTACAAAAAAAAAAAAGAATGCTCATAACAGATTTATTTATAATGGCCAAAAAGTGGAAATAATCTTTGTTCACATCAAGAGGAGAATTAATAAACAAACTGAAATATACAATGAAATACTATTGAGAAATAGAAAGGATTGAATTACTGAAATATAAAAAAATGGCTGAATCTCAAAAACACTATGCTGATCAAAAGAAGCTAGACAGAGACTGTATATGTATGATTCCATTAATATGAAAAAGGTAAAAATAATAGAATGGCAGAACACAGATTCATGGATTCATCAGGACTTGCAAAGATTGGGAAGGAATATGAAGAAAATTTCTGCAGTGATGAAATGTTTTCTATCTTGATAAGGAAATGTGGATTACATAAAGGCTTGTATTTGTCAAAGCCAGACAAACTAACCTGAGATTAATGCACTACACTGTGTAAAAATAATGCTTCCATAGGAAACAATTTTTTTAGATATTATGAAAATTTATCTTCGTCAGAATGTTTGAAAAACAAGGTGAAACAAAATAGGATTTCTTTAATAGTACTAATGTGCACCGTTAATCTCCAAGAACTATAGTAAGTGAACTTTATGCCATAGAACAGTTTAAGGACCATCTTTAGAGACTAAGCCTCCTCAGAACACAACACAAATGTAGGATTTTTATTATAATACATTCAAAAAATACAAAGAAAAATTGTGTGTGCGTGTGTGTGTGTGTTGTATGTTAGCAGCATAATAATAGGAGAGAGAACAAATTAAGAAGACATCTATGTCCATGGCATAATGACATATGTATCTTTGGTACCACCTGTTAATAAAGTCAGGAAAAAATGGAAATTGTTACTGAGCCTGCAGAGAAGATTAGAGGAGACAGCTGAAGAGAATAACAAAGGGAGATAACCAGGATAGTAAAAGAACAGGGTACTGAGACTGATTCAGAGAGGCAAGGCAGTTGTATGGGAAGGGTCAGGAGTTTTATTTTCAGCTCTGTTGCAGACTTAATCAGGGGCCCCTGGGCAATTCACATATGCAATTTATGACACTCTGGTTGTCTTAGTATATCTGCCCTGAGAGTTTGTAATTGTCTGTGGCTGTCACTGAAGTTCAGTAAGCAAGGTGATTCCCCCTGTGCCCCATGCCTTGGGAGACACCAAAGCTACGATAAAAAATCTGCCAGTGGAGAAAATGAAATACTCAAGGAATTAAAATATTCAAGATCAAGCATTTTGTAAATACTGTTTATGGATTGTAATCCTCACTCTAAGAGTGCCCAGATGTTTCAGAGCTTTCAGAGAACTTCAAAATACACTCCCAGGGCCGGAGGTGGGGAGTGGGGTGACTCAGGTGGAAGTCTGATACCCAGAGAATACTTAAGTGAATCTACATAATCATGATCACCAAAACTAGTGGGTAGGAGAACTTTGAATCTTTCACACCAATCCTTTGTGCCACATATTTACATTTTACAAATAATCTTCCCTTTCAAGACAATGTTTATTGGTTATTATAAACAGAAAGTATGCATATAAACAAACCCAATACTGATGTGTCTTTTGTTCCCCTATGTGGAACTTAATTCACTTTTTCAATGATGTCTCTACAATAAAGTGTGGATTTGTCTGGGGGCTCGTGAGTCTTGGTACTCATGTTTCCCATGCCATGCCCAAGTGCTTCCAGAATAGTACATATACGTACTCAACACACACCAAATATATTGTGGATAAAAGAATGGCATGAAGGAAGAATAAATGTATGGACAGGTAACACAATTCAATATTGCCTGTCAACTGAATGGACTAATATTATATAATAAGTGTGAATTCCAGAATTTCTGGTTCAGGCCAGGATGAGATAGCCTACTTTGTGCTATCCTGAACCTAGTACAATAAGCAAACATAAAAAGATTCCAAAAGGTAAAGGAAGAAAGTAAACTGGATAGGGGTCATAGGACTTTTAGAACAATGTGGTCATGAAGATGATGAGTTCCTAGGGTTTTCTTTTTGCCTTTCATATATCCTGGATGGGACACTGGAGAAACCTATAACCCAGAACAGCCAACAGACACAGACAAGAAAGCAAGCCCCAAGAAAAGCCTGCATCCTCTAACCAAAGGACGGAGAGTTACCTAGAAGTACAGACAACCTTTTTAACAAAATACACCCTAACCCAGCCAAATACCAAGGAGAAATTGCCCCTGCCCTGCAGAATCAGTTGGGACTTTTGGGGAGCTGAAATTCTGGCCTCATATCCAACATCGGCAAGGTTGGCCAGGTCAACTTCTTACTTCCCCCTCACCCGATTAGTGCCAGTGGTACCAAAAGCAAAACCAAAGTTTTACCCACACACGGCAGAAACAGGTGGACTGAGAGGTGCAGGGTGATGTTAGCTGTCATTCTGCTTCCTTCACCATGGTACTATCACTGGGGTATAGAATGGTGAACTGAGCTTTCATCCCTACCAGACCTTCACTTTACACATAAACAGTAAACAGAGTGGCTTCTTGACAAAAGATAAAAAGATTAAAGAAGATACAGGATCTCACAAAACAAAACCCCAAATCCGCAAGGTTAGAATAAAACATCTCTCATCATACTAAGAACCAGGAAAATCTCAACTTTCATGAGGCAAGTCAATCAACAGACACCAACACCAACATGTTGAAATATCTGATGAAGGTTTTAAGGCAGCCACCATAAAACCAGTTTGTTAAGCAGTTTCAAAAGTGCTTGTAACAATTGAATAAAAAAAAAAAATAGAAAGCTTCAACAAAGAAATAGAAGATAAGAAGAAGAATGAAATGAAAATTTTAGAAACAAAAAATAAATGAATCAAAATAAAGAGTTCAGTGATGGACCCAACAGCAGAATCAAAGGGACAGAGAAAAGAATCCATAAACTCAAAGGTAGAATGATAGGAACTACTCAGTGTAAACAATTGAGGGATAAAAGACTGAAAAAAATAAAGAGCAGGGCTCTGCTCTATTACCCCTCAATTATTAAAATATTGATGGCAATATATATCATTGGCCATTGTGAAAATGAAAATTGAACCTTTGAAGAGATACATCACTCCATATATATTAGAACAACTAAAATTTTAAAAGAATGGCAATACCTCAAGTTGGTGAGGATATAAGGAAACTGCATCTCACACATATTCCTGGTGGGAATGTAAAATGATACCACCACTTTGGAAAATCATTTGGCAAATTTTTAAAGATGAAACAATCATAGGCCCACAAATTGCACTCCTAGGAATATATCCCAAAGAAGTTAAAAATTATGTACACACAAACATTTTACACGGAATGGTGGACTCCAAAGGCCACAACCCTCAAAACTGAACAATTAGAGGAATAATCCTTTTTTCCAGGCTGGTGATCAGGAGTCTATTCTCTACAAAACTTCACTCTGAAAGGCTCCGGAATGAGGAACACTAGGTATAGTGAACAGCTGAGATGAAGTATTGGAAGAAAACAGAAGATTTAAGTGAAAGGTGATATATATTGAACTGTGTGACTCTCAGACTTTTTCTTCCCATTAGAAGGACAAGCTTTTAACACACATCATCCTACTACCCTACCACCTGACCATTCCCCATCAGTGGTGAGGATTAGAAGATTCTTCTCTGGATAAACTAATTAATTCATCTGAGAGAAAAAGTTCCTAAGGCCCTTGGATACTGACATAAGAAGAAAAATGTGTTTTTCTCTTCCTCTGTATGCTGGTGATGCCTAGTGCTATTAAATACAGCTGTGACCATAACTGAAGATACCAAAATTGTAAGAGGGCAGATAGCCAAAATCTGTATCCATGATGATGTCATTGACCCATTGGATTAACCAGGCATGGAGTCAAACTACTATAGGACTTCTTGTTACATAAGATTTTATATAGTCTTTTAAATTCTGTATCTCCTAGGGTACTCTGGGTAGCAACAAACAGGAAACTGAACTCCAACGTAAATAACAAATAATAAAGGGTAGTTGCACAAACAAAGGCAAACATCAGCCAACAATAAAGAAGAGAAATTGATTTGGATAGTTCAGTAAGAAACATGAAATACCAGGAAAGAAAAGTTGAGATCCAGGTAACAAGAGATTCAACACGGGTGTTTAGCAAAGGGAATTCCAGAATGAAAAAAAAAGGTAACTGCTGAGTGAGAGCAGGCCTAAGGAGCAAGAGTCTCCCTGACAAGAAAGAAAGAAAAGACTGGGGACAGTCAGTCATAAGCAATACTGATGGGCAGGCATTAAATAGGGATATTGAAGTATTTGGGAAAATATTAATCACAGTTGCATCACCAGCCAGTCCAATGAAGAAGGTAGTCATTAATTTTAGAAAAATTAACTCATGTAAAAAAAAAATGTGTGGTGTGGTCTGTTAGTTATTATGAATGTTATTGCATAGTCAAAATAATGTAAAAACTGACAATCAGCTTAACCACATATTCTAATATTACTGTGCTAGGGGCCAAGGGAGGACAAGTAGGATGGGGAAACAGTAAAGCAGAGAGCCAATGACTCACATTGGTGAGAATCAATCGAACATGTCTAATATTAGCAAATCATACTGAACAGCTATGTAGAGAAACACCAAGGGAGCATGAATAATTGAAGTTTCCTTGAATCACCTGCCTTGCTTCTGCCTCAGTGCCTTTGCATTTGTTGTCCAGAAACCTCTGCCTCTAGATAGACCCCTGACTAAGCCTCTGACTTTCGTAAAGCAACAGAGGTCGCTCCCCAATGAAGCCTTCCCTGTACAATCTATCTAATAGTTCACCCACCTCCATATATTTCATATTTTCTTCTCTGCTTTTTTACTTAGTGCTTCCCACCATCCAATGGAAAATATAGTTCATACTTATGACTCATGAATTTGTTGGTTTGTTGCCTTCTCCCCCACCAGGACGTACACTCCATATTAGAAAGGACATGTGTTTCCTCACTGCCAATGCATAGCACTTAGAATAGTGCTGAATCATGGTAAGCCTTCATTAGCTATTTGCTGAGTAAATAAATAAATCTATGTTGAATATTAATGTCTGAGGAGCAAGATGAGAGCTGTGAAGAGGTAACACAAAAGGCTGCTGGGTTGTTTCTTTTTTTTTTTTTCCATTATTAGTCTTGCACTATAACCTGTTTTTTTTTTTTTTTTCAAGTGAGCATGTACTCACCCTCATTGAAAAGTACATTTTTTATAAAAAGATAAGCTAGGTCGAATGTAAGGAAGAGAAATTTCTAAACTAATATTGATTGTGAAAAATAGTTGAATAGTTCCTTGGAGCTTTCTGGAGGTATGACAATTTAACCTACCCTGATATCTGATTTGGAGGCATAAGTACTAAATAATGAGGAAGCTGGGAAGATTAGCTATGGGAATGCTATTTGAGATAAGATTGAATGCTTCGTGGAAGAGTTACTGGCCACAGTATTTTAAAGATAGGAGCGAAACAGATAAACAGGTGGAGAAAATGACAAGGTTATCTTTTACTTTTATAATAATTAAGCCTGAGAAAGAAAATTGTTTTATTATTTTTCTTATAACAAAAAGGAATATACTTCATTGTATAACATTTAGAAAATCAGAATTGGCAAAAAGAAGACAAATTGTGGAAGGAGCTGAGATGTCCTTCAACAGATGAATGCATAAAGAAGACGTGGTTCATATATACAATGGAATATTACTCAGCCATCAGAAAAGATGAATACTCACCATTTGCATCGACATGGATGGCACTGGAGGGGATTATACTAAGTGCAGTAAGTCAATCAGAAAAAGACAATTATCATCTCACTCACATGTGCGATATAAGAAATAGCACAGAGGATCATAGGGGAAGGGAGGGAAAACTGAATGGGAAGAAATCAGAGAGGGAGGCAAATTATGAGAGACTCTTGACTCTGGGAAACAAACTGAGGTTGCTGAAGGGGAGGTGGGTGGGGAAAAGGGGTAACTGGGTGATTGGCATTAAGGAAGTCACCTGATGTGATGAGCACTGGGTGTTATATGCAACTGATGAATCATTGAACACTACATCTGAAACTAATGATGTACTTTATGTGGGCTAATTTAATTTAAATAAAGTTAAGGCTTAACAAAAAAAGAAATTTAACATCACCTGTAATCCTCCTGCTCAGGAACACTTTTAATATACCTGCGAACACTCTTCCAATTCTATCCCTATGCTGTGTGAATGTGTGTGTTTATGTGTTTATGTGTGCTTAAGCATGTGTGCTTGTATATGTGTGTAAATCCCCTCCTATTTTCAAATTGGTATTTGTGATTCAAACACTTTCAAAGAGCAAGGTTGGGACACCTTCTTTCTTTCTCCTAGCAAACCAGCCAGCATTTGTACTCTGATGATTTCCTAGTCACTAATGACTAAGGGTAGATTGGAGCTGTTGACCGTGAGGTTAAAGTTTCCATGTCGCCTGTTACTAATCTCCTGAGACAGTTTGTCCCCAGACAGTGTTTCTGTGGGGCATGTTTTTGTCTACGTTCCTTCTCACAATAACCCTCTAAGAATCTATCAGTCTGAGAATGGTGAAAGCTAATCCTTGGAAAACCATACCATGCTTTTTGAAGTACACTTTGAACTTTGATCTTGTAGAAATTTCATGGTTGGTATAAAGTGCCCTACAAGAAATTTTTCCTCTGCTGTTGATAAGGAAGAACTGTTCAGATAAGAACATTTTTTTCAGATAACTGTGTGGGTTCCAAACACATAGGACCTCACTAAGCAATAGCTCTTCAGAACAAATCCTTTTTTCCCCCAAATATTGTTCTCCATTTTTATAAATGATCAAGTAGCGTTTTCTCCCTTTTTTTTCCCTTCATTTGTTCCCATAGATCCTGAGTCAAAGAGTCACTCACTTCCAAGCCCAAGCATAAATAGAGGAAATAAAAACACAGTATTTAGTTTAAATATATAATTTTTCTGTATTCATCCATGAATATGCAATGGATACCAAAGCCAGGAAAAAGGCAAATTCTCTATGACATATAACTGAGATTGAAATACCGAAGTGGATTCCCACTGGCCATAGAATAGCATTAAACTATTGCTGCATATAATAAGATCTTTATGTTACAAATGTCTTGTTAGTCTAACAAAAAGAAAACTCCTTTACCACTGTAGGAAATGATGAACCTGCTTTGCTGCCATTTCAGCACAATCCTTAGTATATAGTAATATACAAGCCTTTGAGTACCAATTGACTTCTTTACTTGCAATTGAATTTTTTAAATTGCTACTTTAGAAAACCTGATCCTCTAATTCCTTAAAATATCTACAGCTAAAATCCAGTTAAGTGTCAAACTGATTGCTTGCATGCTCATAAATGCTCAATGCCACCATTTTTATTGTCCAAATTATTGGCATTTGTCTGTTGCAATGACATGTTTTCTTTGTGCATTTCTAATTGGATGACAAATGTATACTTTGGAATTGAACTGGAAATCTATTCTTAATAAAAGGAGGTAAAACCACCCTTCTGTCTTTCTGAGATAGTATTTCTTAACATAGCTTAGATCTCGATCTCTCGATCTCTCTCTCTCTCTCTCTCTCTCTATGATAAGTTCCAATTTTTAAATGGTGAAAGAAAATAGTTCTGTCTCCCTCATCTCTTAAAAAGCATGTCAAAAAATAAAAAATAAAAAACCAGAAATAAAAGTCCTATCTTAAGAGAAATGAAAGATACTTATAACTTAAACTATAACATGTGAGAAACTATGTAGTGAAGGTAAAATAGGTATGAAAAGATGATTAGAGGGGCGCCTGGGTGGCTCAGTGGGTTAAGCGTCTACCTTCAGCTGGGGTCAGGATCCTGGGGTCCTGGGATCGAGTCCCACATCAGGTTCCCTGCTCAGTGGGGAGCCTGCGTCTCCCTCCCCATCTGCCCCTCCCCCTGCTCGTGCTTGCATGCTCTCTCTCTCACGCTGTCTCCCTCTCTGAAATAAATAAATAAAATCTTTAAAAAAAAAAAAAAGAAAAGATGATTAGAGCAAATGATTTCAAGATCTCAAGCTGTCAGTGCATAGCTGGCCACAGGAGAAGGTACACCTTGAGAAAAAAACCCAGAATCCACATCAGGAACAATGAAAACATTGCACAGGAACTGGCAATAGATTTTTCCCTGGGCTTTGAAGTGGCACCCAGAGCAACAAGGGAGGCAAGTGTGAAAGCTCGCTCTTGCACAGGGCAGAGATTTGCACATGCTGTTTGGGAAGAGATTCTGAATCATGTAGCTGCAAAACACGCTAGCTGAAGAAAAGAGAGAAACAGTTCATGAAGCTCAAACAGCTCTCTGTCATCAGGAACTTCCGAGTGAATGGGGGAGAATTCGTGCTCTCTGGGAACCCTGCACGGCTCACTTTTCAATAACTATTCTGCAATAAAATTGTTTTGTTAAAGTTCATCACATTCAGAGATAAGGAATTAAAAAAAAAAAAAGGAACTGGAAACCATTGGAAAATACGATAAGGGAAAGAACAGGAAAAATAAACCAGACAGAAAAATATTGCCACAGTATAGCATGCTTCCATGAATTTAAATAACTTAACAAATCAAGAAAAGTCACAGCAGAGATACGATAACTCAGATGAAATAGGAGGACATGAAATATGCGCAAACAAGCTTCCATAGAAGAAGTAGAAAAGAAAGGAAAATCCTAATATAAATAAGGCAACATTTATGTAGATATGGATGAAAACAAATAATTAAGAAGAGTAAGCAAAATAAAGATGTAAAGGCTTATAAAGAAAGTCTGAGATCTGGAAGACTGTCAAAAGGAGACACTACATGAATATAACTATCCCGAAGAAGAAAATCAAACTTCCAAGAGAAAAAAAAAACATACTTAAACTATAAATTTGGAAATCTCCTAGAAACAAAAAGGAGTTGAATTTGCAAATTGAAAGAGCATACCATGCCTCAGAAAAGAATATTTTATGTAGAATGATGAGCACCAACATGTATCCTAGTAAAATTGCTGGACTTTCAAAGTATATAAAAAATAAAGAATTTTCTGAGCATCCATGCAAAAAAAAAAAAAACCACACACACACACACACAAACGAAACAAAAAACCTGAGTCACCCAGAGGAAAAATTCAGATTGTCCTCAAACACACTGTCGGCAATATTATTCTACAGTGGAGCAATATCCAAAAGTCTTGAGGGGAAAGAAACATCGAGATATAATAAGAACATTCCACCCAGCAGATGGTTGGGCTCTTGGGCCAATAGGGCTCTTGAACCAAGCACAACGTCTGGAAAATAGTAAATGGATGGATAAATGAAAGGCCTTAGTGTTGGCATGTGGGTTTGATTCTCTACTGGACATCTGCGAGAGGGTAGCTGGCAAACTTAGAGGTAGGACAGTAGAGCCCAGGAGGAAAGAGGTCACATTTGTGAATCATGGTAAATTAGATAAAAGCATAAGACAGGAAGGAGATACAACGCTCAAGGGAAAAAGAACAACTTTTAAGAATAATATTTTTTCAGAACTAAACTCCATTTAATAAAGTAACACAAACTACAGTAAGATGATACTTACTATTTGCAGGCATGGTCATAAGCCCTCTACATGAAATCAACTCATTTAACTCCCGTGAGAACTTTGTAAGTAGCCATTATTATTGTTGTTATTGTTATTACTACTACTACATCCATTTTACAGAGGAAGAATCTGAGGCACACATTTTTAAGGACCTTGCCCAGTCACGTAGCTATTTGAACAGTCTGACTCCACATGTGTGATTGCTTCTGTTAGAGAAGGGGCCGTTGGGAGATTGCAGCGAGGGGAGAGAGCCTGTCAAGGGAGAGAGCCTGTCAAGGCCATCCCATTGAGCACAGTGCCAGGCCCTGTAGAGAGGTGGAGGGGGTGTTTGGCAATTAGGAGGGCTTCTGTGACAGTTGAGAAAACTATCTTGGCGAGTGCTGAAGGTGGGAGCCAGACTAGGGTGAAACGAGCAAGTGTAGACAAGAAAAAGAAAACAGTGCGTGTAGATAAATATTTAGAAAACTTATATAAGGAAGAGAAGGCATGGGTAATCTCCTAGAACTTTCTGGATGTTTGTGTCTTTTCTCTGTAAGGGAAATCTAAACTTGAGACCATTACTTTTGCCTAATTTGAGAACCACATCTCAATAGTATACATATATGAGGCATTTAAATTTTATCTCCCTGTCTTAAATATTGTTATGTTGACTCGTAGGCCACACAGTATACAGGGGAGGGCTGCAAAAATGGGGAACTGGAGCATAAGCAATGAGAATTGTACACAATATCAATAGCTATCTGGTTTTACCTGAAATCTGTCTTGCTATGAGGTAAACCCATTTATAGGACTTCTCTGCATCCTCATTTAAAGCTTCAGGGATATTGTTCTTGTTGGTGTATAGTTCATGATATTGTTTACTTAGAATAGTGATCTCAGTAACCAATTAGCTAAGAAAACAACTTTTGACAAATATCATACAATCCAAGAAATAAGCCGCAGAACAATAAGCGGTGTGTTTGAACTCTGCCACTTTCTCTTTGGTTACCTAGTGATATTGCCCCGTAACAGTCTGTCTCTCCAGGCTGAGTCAAAGAAAGCAGGTATTCGTAAGCAGCAGATTTTAAAATTGCAAATTTACACAGCAGAGTAGGCCCCCCGAGGCCCAAGGTCGCGTATAAATAGTGATGACACACATGTTTGAGTATACCTCTCCAATAGTACAAAGGGAGTGTCTCTTTTTAAATCACAAAAATAGTTGGCCAGCTGTTGCAGCATTTCCCTGACTAGTTTCAAGATAATGTCTCTTTCCTTTGATGGAGACAGCCAGCTACCTTTCCCCAGGCTCTTTTAAGCCTCACAGCATCTGGGAGTTAAGGAAGGAGAGATTTTGTGTTTGTGTTGTCACAAAACAGTCTGTCACTACTCGGAAGCAGCAGAAAATATGTATATAAAGCATTATGTATAAAAGGAGCCTGTCCTACAGTTGGCAGGAGGAAGATGTGTGAACAGACACAAACAAGACTGTGTTACTCATGCTAGTGTTGTAAGCCGTGTGGCTCCTTGTAGAATTGAGCTATAGGCACGGATCCATGCTCCATTAACTGGTAGCAGAGATTCTAGACTGAAACAAAACCCATACTGAGATGAGGCTCTTAGGAGTATGGCTTTCACCCATGCAGTCCATTTCAAACACAGTTGAGCCTTGAATAATGCGGGGTGAGGGTCAACGACTCCCCTGCACAGTTGAGAATCTGCATATAACTTTTGACTCCCCCAAAACTTAACTACTAGTCGCCTACTATTTTCCGGAAGTCTTACCAATAACATAAACAGCTGGTTAACACATATTTTGTATGTTCTATGTATTATAGACTCTGTTCTTACAAAAAAGTAAGCTAGAGAAAAGAAAATGTTTATTAAGAAAATCATAAGGAAGAGAAAATACATTTACAGTACTGTTCTGTATTGAAAAAATTTACATGCAATTGAGTTTTCTACAATGCAATATATGTTAAGAAAAAAAAAAGAAGATAGCAGGAGGGGAAGAGTGAAGGGGGGGAATCGGAGGGGGAGACGAACCACGAGAGACGATGGACTCTGAGAAACAAACTGAGGGTTCTAGAGGGGAGGAGGGTGGGAGGATGGGTTAGCCTGGTGATGGGTATTAAAGAGGGCACGTTCTGCATGGAGCACTGGGTGTTATGCACAAACAATGAATCATGGAACACTACATCTAAAACTAATGATGTAATGTATGGTGATTAACATAACAATAAAAAATAAAATAAAAAGAGCTAAAATAGCTAACTAGAATTTCTGGAAAGTAAGAATCCAATCTTAAGCATTCTTTTTTTTTTTCTTTTTTTTTTTTTTAATCTCCAGTGTATCACATTCTGGCACATAATAAGTATTCAATGAACAGAGCTAAACATCTCTCAACTCCCTCTGCTACTATATATGCACTTAGTGTTGTCTTTTAATTACACCAAAAGTAATGTCTCTTTTGTGCTCATGACTGACCTAATCTTCAGGGAAGCCCCAAACGTGTTAGAAGATATACATTTATCAGCTGCTTCCCATTAGGACCGTTATGCTTTGTAAATATAAAATCCACCTCCTTTTTCCAGCTACCTACAGGTTACCACTCTCACTCACCTTACAGTCATTATGTCCACTTGCCTCCCATTTCCTCCCCAAATGTACAGAAACTCAAGCATCTGTTTGACCATCTCATCCTTAAGGCACCCACAGAAACGTTAGTTTCTGCAAAGCTCTCTCCCCTGTCCTCCAAGCTGCAAGAGAGGGTCAGATCATGGGCTAGGACAGGTAAGGGGCACCACTGGGACCAGTCCTGAAGAGTAGAGGATAATCAACACCTGCTGTTTTGAGATCATGGTCCTTCTCTTACTCTTACAAGGATTCATTAGGGTCGCTGCCTGTGCTACTTGGGTAGATGGATTTCAGCATAAAGAAAGAGAGTTTAATGTAGGCCTCAGAGCATCTGCCTGCCAACTATAAATATCAAAAAAATCACCACAATCTTCGCAGACTGACAGCAACGTTAGCCTAGAAGAAAATCAAGGATTTTCTCTCTCTCTCTCTCTCTCTTCTTTCCTTTGTAGGGGTTGATTTACACTTTTGTACATCATACTACAATTTTTTTTCATACGTATTACTTTATTTGAACTCGGTATTGCACAGAATGATATTATTGAATTGTTTTATAGAAAAAAAATCAGAATTTTACCTGGCAGAACTTACACATATAAAAAATTATGGGGATTTTAAACTTGACATTCCAGAAAAGCTATGTGGCTCTCTAAGCCTCATTTTTCTGTTCTATAAAAGAGGTATGGCAATAGTATTGGCCACAGAAGGTTATTTGAAGATTAAAGAAGTGAATACATGAATGTTGATTCAAGGATTGTCTGGCACATGGAAATGTTAACTATACTTGTTTTGTAGCCGTGGTACTGTTATTAATGTTATTATTTTCAAAGGAATCCTAGAGAATTACTATTGCTTTGACTTACAAACACAGACTTTTATGTTGGTGTCTATATAGAGTTTTTATAGTGGATTTTTATTTTAAACCCAAGTTGAAGTGAGAATAAATAGGGTATTTCTTTGTGCTTTTGCTGCTATCTGAAGGGGGCTATTTTTAAAACACCATTTTTTTTTTTTATAGACAGATTTTTAGATAAAATCTAAAAATCCCAGCTGTCTCTGTCACCAGACTAGGCTAGTTATTATTGAGTTGCAGACTTTTAACATTTTCTTCATCCCATTCTCAGGTATGACTCATTCTATTTTAAGATTTATCAGAGTCATTTAAATGTTGTGATTACTTAGGATCAAGTGTATCCTAGTGGTAGGAAGTATGCTCAATTTTATATCCTTTCTCTTCATAATTTAACACATAATGACTAGTGAAAGAATGTGGTGCAGATTATATGTCAAAAGATGGTACTATACCACAAGAGAACATTCAAATTTAAATTTTATATGTTTAATACCAAAGGATTGCATCTCCACTAGTAAATTAAATCTGGGGCAAAAGATAGCATTTTTAGGCTTTGTTATGACACCGTGTTCTACAAAAGTTGATGTCCTGTCATCAGCAGGAGAAAGGCAGTCACAAGTCCCTCATCCCAGCTGACCCTCACTCTGCCCACTAAGCTCTTCACAGAGGAAGACAGAGCTGATTTAAGCCAACCTGTGAAGTGAGAAAAGGATGTCTTCCATGACCTTTAGGTGCTTTTTGGACAAACTCTCCATCTGCCTTTATACATTTGCAGCTGTGACTGTTCGGTCCTCAGCTCTAGGCCAAGGATCACAGACACCCACAGTTGTGTCAAGTCCTCACGGACAGCTCCTGCTGAGCACTTGCACAGATGTCCTCCCCGTGGAATCCACCGGGCCTTTCTGGCCTGGGCACTGCTCCCACAGGCTCCCAGGCCTGTCCTGCTCTGTGGCCATGTCCATTTATTCCCCACCACCTCTGGCGGTAATGGATACTGTCTTTCAAGGTGCCAAGCTGTGGGGCTTGTCTGAGCCTTCCAGCCTCCTTGAACATGTTTATGGTCAGTTTTCCTTTATGCACCACCCACATCTGGTAGACAGGCGCTGCTCAGGCAGCCTTTGTCCAGACAAACTCTGGAGGCGCAGACTTCCCAGTCCTTTAAATCCTCCAGACTGCCAACAGAGTAATTACAGTTTCTTATCCTTTAGACTTACCAGATGTGAGTCAGACACTAGTTCACCAAGCTTCAGGAGACACATATAATATTTGATGTGGGGGACAGGTGTCCCCTATCCCTCCTCCCTAGGTAGGACACTTGGGGATGGAGACAATTCAAAGCATACTGACTGTGGTCTTGGAAAATCCTCTCCTAACAGCCAACCTGACATTTAGGAATCCATAAACTGTTGATGGGGAATTGATTCACACACTGGGATTGGCCACCTCTTGGGCCTTGCATGATGGCCTCTCACCTAATTTTGGAATTTTTAGAGGTCTCCAACAAAACTGAGAAAAAAAATAGTTCCATTTCAAAATAATATTATCAATGTGTGAAATAGTACAGAAACATCAGTAAGAGGAGATTTCACTTTTTCTGGATGAAACTCAAAACATCACTGGCCAAATTGAAGATCTCACAACAATAGAGATTCTGCTAACCTTCAGGAACTGATGCTTTTTAAATGAAGAGGAGAGGTTAGTGACTAATACAATATGAAATAAATAACTGTGGGCTTTTCATACATCAGTTGGGAGCATTATCTAAAAGGAGGCCTTAAAGGGAGTTTTGCTCAGATTTCTCCACATTTTCATGCTTATAATAAGGCAAGTACAAGATCCCATTTATTAGCAAGAGAGGGCTCAAGTCCATACTTCTTTGGTTTTTGATTACCATTTCCATACAATGAAGCTTTTCCTAAGATATAGATTCAAAAAAAACATACAAAATTCTTATAACTTGAACAAAACCGTACCTACATGGAAGCTGCAGTCTGTTCTTCTGAGCAGTGTTCTCTTCCTTTAGCCGCATGGATCCTCCCCACCGTGGAAGTGACATTGGTTGGTCTCCATTCATGTGAGTGTTTCCCACTACAGCTTATGAGCTACGTTTAAACTCTTTTCATGAAGCTTCTTTTTTTCTTTCCTTCTTTCCTTCCTTCCTCCCCTCCTTCCCTCCCTCCCTCTCTCCTTCTTTCCGTCCTTCTTCTTTTTTTTAAGAATTGAAATCTTTCTCCTCTCATCATTCCGTGAATTCTCATCCCTTCTGTTCACCTCTTTGCAGTTTTTAGGTGGTTAACTGAATTAAGCCCTACACATAATCCTAGGGATCCAAACTTCCTCCTCTCCTTGTCTTTCTTCTGGGGTATAACCAACTGCAGTTTGGGGTTTTATACATGCACTTTGGGCAAAACTGGAGCGCTGACACCTAGTAAAGACTCATCAAGAAATTGTCACAGCTACGACACACTAGGCCCTGCTATTTGTTTAAAAAAGAGAGAGGAAAAATGGATTTCTCCTTGTTTCTGGTGACATTCAACCAGTCTACTTTTTTCCATTTTCTGACAAACTTTATACCACATCATCTTATGCATCATATTAGAAAAATAATTTTATACTGGGCACCATCTGCAGAAAGTATAAAAATGTTCAAGCTATCCTTGAACTGGTGAATAATCTATGGTGAAGTTGTCTAATAAAATCAATCTTCAATAGTTCAGCCCGTCATTAATTCTAGAATGACTGTGCCCAAAATTGAATTTTACTCATCTCTCATTAAGTGTTACTTATATTCACAAAACCCAGTACTTTTTGTGATTTCACAAGTAATAAAAGTAATAACTATTTAATTTTAATAATAGTAATGAGATTACAAGGTTAAGAATAGGATTTTTATGTACTAAAACTAAATAATCATGCTGAAGGCAAAATAGGAATAAAAAATACAAATAGAATTACTACTGAAAGGAGCAATTTAAAACATGACCTTGACCCACAGCAATTACAAGTAAGTAGGAAAAAATTAATGAATACATAGCCTACTTTTAAAGATTTTTTATTTATTTATTTGACAGAGAGAGAGACGGCGAGAGAGAGAACACAAGCAGGGGGAGTGGGAGAGGGAGAAGCAGGCTTCCCGCTGAGCAGGCTGTGGGGCTTGATCCCAGGACCCAGGATCATGACCTGAGCCGAAGGCAGATGCTTAACCGACTGAGCCACCCAGACGCCCCTAGCCTACTTTTAAATGAATTAGAAATATAATCATTATCAAAAAGTACTTGTTAGGCTTTCTCGGATGAAAGTTAATACAAACTTTTGCAGGGCTTTGAAAAAATGAATCCATACTCAAGATTACCAAAGACTCATAAATCATATTTGAGCATGTTCAAGGCTTTAGTATTTTAATAGAAAAAAGCTAGAAACAATGCTTATGTCCAATATTGGTTTAAATAATTTACATTGTACACTTAAGAAAGAATATTATGCACATTTCACAAATCATGTTTTCAAAGAATATTTAATAATATTGAAAAATGCTCTGAAGTGAAGAACTAATACACATTTTTTTAGAAGAATGATCAAATATATGGATAGTTCAATTCGGAGACAGATGCAAGGGAATAAGCAAACACACCAAGTGGGTAAGAGTGGTCATTTTTGGTGATGGATGTATGATAACTTTTATTTACATTCTTCAGTGAGTATGTATTACCTTTATGATCAGAAAAGAAGGGCGATTCATTTTAAAAGCAGTCACAATGATGTAGATAAAGGTGGGGAAAACAGAATCAATTGGATCATAAATGGAAGGGATGGAAGGGAGAGGGAGGGAAAGTGAAGGGGGCGAAAGAGGAGACATGGGAGACAGGAAGAGAAGGGGACAGGTGGGAGGAAGCAAACCCTGGATATGCTCAGTAGATGCTCTAGAACTTCCATCTAGGAAAGGCTTAGGAACAGCAATCTGCCTCAAAAAGGTGACCTGAATTCCCTGTTAGATACAACTATGACAATAGTATATTTGAACTTCCTGTCACTCCTAGGTTTCTCAGTAGACTTCTGAATATTATCAAAAACAAGGAAAGCGTACTGCCATTTTCATACGCCATTACCTTTCCTTAAACAGGTTATCTTTAATGACTTAAGTATTAACAGAGGTAATTCTTCGCAAGTCAACAGGATTATTAGTGAGAAGAAATTTTCATCCTTTCCTAAGAAAAGGCCATTTGTTGGATTTATACCATGTGACAGTTATAACGAGGTGAGCTGCAACCACCATGCAAGGAAGGGATTATTGTCCCCATTTTAGAGCTAATTAAACTGAGATTCAGAGAATTTCACTTGTTTTCTCAGGATCATACAGTTTGGAATTCCTGAGCCATAATATATCCCTAGTTTCTTTGACTAGTCCTCTTCACCATTTTAACTTTCCTTAAGAAGCTCACTTACTGATGATTCTCTCTCCTGGTCTATAGGCATCCTCCACATGTGCTCTTACTGAGTCCTTATAAACAATTAAAGGTTTGGCTTAATCAAGGGCATTTCTGTTTCCTATGTTATTATCTCCACCCCATCACCAAAACAACTATCTCTGTGAAAAGTTATCTAGCAGCCAGAATAATTGCAGTGGATCCCATGATGTACCACCCGTACAGATCTGAAACTCTTGTTCTCTAGCTGCTCAGAGTGTTGATGGCTAGGCATTCTCGGGTGAGTAAATCTTCAGGACTTACCCAAAGTCATGCTTCACTTCCAGCAGCAGTGCACATCCAGTGACTGGTTAATAACCAGAATATAAACCTTTCACCAATCTCAGACAACTTTTAAGGGTCATCCTAACAAGAGGGCTTCTGGTAGGACTGGCTCAAGCCTTTTGCATAAATCCATTGCAGTTAAATCTCTCCCTCTGCTGCATCCTGCTCTCTTTACTCCCTTCCTTCCTAGGTGTTGACCCTGGGAGAACTTCCCAGTAAATGTCCTGCATACAAATGTTCATCTCAGAGGCTGCCTCCTGGGGAACTCAGTCTGAAACAGTTGGTGTTGGCATGGTCTGAGAAAGCAACCCTAAAGTGGGATTTTGAAGCTGGATCATCTGATGGTTGGCTGGCAAGGAGAAAC
Organism: Mirounga angustirostris; assembly: GCF_029215605.1. NCBI lineage: Eukaryota > Metazoa > Chordata > Mammalia > Carnivora > Phocidae > Mirounga > Mirounga angustirostris. The sequence goes on from NW_026991709.1 coordinate 56,130,681, forward strand.
TCTCACCGGTGGCCAGTGTACAGAGATAGCTCCTTTGCACGTGGTGGTAGTGCCATTGTTAAAACCGTCACCGGTTGTGAATTGAAATAGTGAACGGAGGAAGGAAATGCACTAGTAGATGCAATGTATAGGGTAATTAAGAAATACAGGAGAATCAAGTTGGATTATAAGGACTATGGAGTTTGATGGCTATTGTTGGGGGCAATTGATGATTTTTATTTTTTATTTTTTTTTTATTTTTTATTTTTTTTTTTAAAGATTTTATTTATTTATTTGACAGAGAAAGACACAGCGAGAGAGGGAACACAAACGGGGAGTGGGAGAGGGAGAAGCAGACTCCCCGCCGAGCAGGGAGCCCGATGCGGGACTCGATCCCGGGACTCCAGGATCATGACCTGAGCCGAAGGCAGTCGCTTAACCAACTGAGCCACCCAGGCGCCCCAATTGATGATTTTTAAAAAGACAGTGAAAGGCTAATGGTGATTAACCACCAATTAAGGCTTAAATATGAAAAATAGATGGCCTCAAGGGCAGCCTATAAAGAGACTCTTCATCTGTTTCAGCTAGAGAGCTTTCTGGGCCTTCAATATACTTGCCACTTCTTGCTTATTCACTTCAATTAACATTATGTCATGGATGTAGTAAATAAGTGTGATGTTCTATGGGATGTCCTCATAGTCCTATTAAGCCTCAGGCTACAGCTGTCTCAGTTACTTCAGACTCCATGTGCTAAGAGACCAAGAGACAAGAATGAGGAATCAACATTTTTGCAGATTTAATTGACCTTAATCATAAGGAGGAGTTGGAGATGCTGTAATACAAGTAGGATATGAATAATATGTTTGGTACCAAGTGATCTTGCACAAATTAATTAACCTCTATGACTTCATTTCCTCATCTGTAAAATGGAGAGAGTAATTGTGGTGAGGATTTTCTACTTTATGACTAAGCAATTCTTCCTATACCATATATATCTAAAACCTGCATCTGATAGTTTATAGTACTGATAGCCTAAATATTAAGCAAATACTATTCCCTAGAGCAGTAGATCTCAGTGGTATGTATAAGAATCCTAAGAAAATGTTACTAAGTTAACAACATCTCTTCCCCTGGGCTCACCCCATTTTATGTGATAACCATTCCCACATTGGGGCAGGTGAGAATGTTGGATGTGGATGACTGGACAACACCTCCCCCCCACCCCACCCCCCACCCCGGGGAATTCTAACAACTCCTCATGGCCAACACCCACTCCTCATGGATTAAAAACTCTGGGCCAGATCCTTTTCTTCCATTATGTATTTAATTCTGTTCCCAGAAGAGTTATTCAAATTCCTTAAGTCTACTACCACCTTATAGCTTGTCTTCCACATTTCTTGAGATTTTTCTCTCTACATTAGAGGCAGTATGATCTTCCTGTTACCTATGTTTCAAATCTGGCTGTTTCTCAAGATCTTGACTCCAAACTTTCTTTTTTATTATCCCTAGAAGATCTTTTCCTGACAAACAAAAAATTACTGGCTCTTTTTTCTATCCCTCAATAGAACGTTATTCTAAAAGGCATTGAAATATATAGATGGTTGACCACTGGTTTGTCATTTTCATGTATTTCCCGAAGACAGAGCTGTGCCTTATTCAGTCATGTGTCCCTTGCTTTTATGCTAATGCCTGGAACATAGCAATTTTTCCCTTTTCCTTTGTGAAGACAACATAATAGAGCGTGGTAATTCTTGCCCTTTTCTGTGTATAAGAATCACCAGGGGAATTTGTTGCATAAGTAAATTCCCAGCCTCTTCCAGAAAAGAATTTTATTCAATGGATCGGGGAAGGAGTTAAGTCATCTGCCTTTTCAACAGCAATCCCAGGTGATTCTAATAATAATGTCCATTAGAATAGCTGAAGAAACAACAGTCCAGGGTCTAGTCCATAGCTTTACAGGCCTGGAAACTTGATTTTGCCAGTAAACCCAAAGATGAGCAGGATCAGAGCAACAGATTCACAATAAACTTGACCATAATGACAATATATTACCTTAAAATGAAAAATAGAACGACAGAGAGACTAATCAGCCAGTTAGTTAATTTTCTCCCATAAGGAAATAACATGAACTATTATAAAATTATAACCAGAAAATTGCTTTGTGAACCAGGCCAGTTACATGGGCGATGTTCAGTGGTAATGGCCTATTTAAATGAGCTTGCTTTAGAAATAAAAAAAGTGATATCATACAATACAGTTGTAATTATTTTTATTAGTTTCCTTCTAGCAAAGAAATGTAAAGTGTAAAGTCCTTTAGGCAAAGAAGTTCTAATTTTGCTACAGAATTTGATAGTTTGTTTCTATTGAGTTGCAATACCTGGGAAGGGTAGGGTGCATTTTCACTTGGAAGATGAAGGCATTTTATATGCATATGTATACACTTAATAAAAACCATGCCATGCTTTTAGAAAAGATGAAGCAGGATGCCTCTCATTGCAGGGGGAAATTCAGAAATACAGAAAAGAGGCTGCCTGTCTGGCACCATCATCATCAGGAGCTAAATGGACAATTCTAAACAAATATTCACTAGCAACAGATCAAAAGAACGGTGAGTTTCTATGAAAAAAATAAGAAGCTTCCAGAAGAACTACCAAAAGTGGCACAATATACCCAGAAAAAAAACTTAAGAAAAGGAACTGATTTGACTAAGAAGAAAAACTGAGTAGAAAACAAGCAGGAGGCCCAAAGAAGGCAGCTTCATTCCCCGGGGGTTCACACAAGCAAGCTTAGAAAACACCTTTTTGTCCTCCCCCTCCTTCCCCCTCAAACCAGTTTAAATAAATGTATGGAGCCAAAGATGCTAACATTTCAATTTCTACTTATTATATTTAAACGGGTTTTCATGAGTAAAATATGTTAAATAGTCAAACATTTGTGATATCTCCTTGACATTGCAGGTTAATTTTCAGAAGACGGGTAAACAGCAATTCTGTGCTGTAGAATCACTAGAACAAAATCACTACAAAGAAAATGGTATGTGCAGTAGCTTCTTGTAACATGTCTCTAGAACACTGGAGACTAAAACATTAGGAGAGTTGGAGATGGAAAAAAGAAAACATGAAATGGAGAAAAGATTTCATTTGCACAATACTAATGCACATAAACGAGAATCTAAAATGTCATCCTGGTGGAATTTAACATTCAGGATACAGTAGTCACTTTAAAAGTACTCAACAACTGGAGGATCTGCTGCTTAAAGAATTAAGGGATTTATATATAATTCTTTCTGCTTCTCTGTCACTAATTTACTGAAAGACCTTGGTAACAAGTCACTTAATTGCTCCAAGCCTCAGTTTCTTCATTTTCAAAACATAAATCAATCCTACAAATCTGGGGCCTGAGTTAAAATAGTGAATGGTTGATTAAAGATGTTACAGAATCTTTGCTATTCCTCCCATGGAGAGATAGAGCCAAATTCCCTTCCAGTTGAATGTTAGCTGGTCATAGGAATTGCTTGGGTAAGGAAACGTAAGCTAGCCATGTGGTCACATAAGGAAAGAACCAGCCAATTCTAACACCCATCCCAGGCCATGGGCCAGATCTGTGCATGAAGAAAACTTCAGGTGACCCCAGCCCAGCTACCATTTGACTGCAATCACATGAGAGATCTCAAGCACGAACTACCTCCCTGACCCAGTCATTCAAAAAATGTGAGAAATAATAATGTATTCTTGTTTCAAGCCACTATGTTTTAGAGTGGTTTATTATGTAGCAATAGATAACTGGAAGTGTGTAAAAGCTTTGCAACACTCTGGTTTCCTAAAACACATTTCTCAACTAGGTTTGGTAGAACTCTAGGGTACTATGAGATGCTGCTAGGGGTTCTACAATAGACAGTGATTTTTTTGGAAAAGGCATGTTTTTTTGAGCTTTGAAACTGTGCAGTGCTTGTACTCACAGTAATGGATAGTGACCAGGCAGTTCTGTTATGAATTTCATTATTCCATATAGAAGCAAACAGTAAAATTGTGTTTATTTGATAAATTCCATTCTCCATTTTTGGCATGCGAAGCTGCTGCCAATTAGTGTTTTCTGTATTGGAAGAAGGGGATGATGTTAGGTTAATGACAATAACCTCTCCTTCCCAAATTACCTTCCTCAATTTCCTATTATACATCACCAACTGACTTAGGGGCATGAACAAGTTCTATTAGTGTAATGGAATTTGGAGGGAAATTTTCACTATAAAAAAGAAATTATGATGTACTCAGCTGCACTTACCTCTTTTCTGTTGCTGACCATGTTGTAATATAGAGATTGTATAAATTAGAAATTAATTGCAATGTGATGATTTTTAATTTTTTTTGCAATTTTCCCATGTAGTTATTTTTTATGCCCTTTGATTTTATATTTCATTAATATTTTCCAATTTACGAACATGTCTGAAGATCCAATGTGCTATTTTTGAAGAAGAGGTTTAAAGAGGAGAAGGAGAATTTTAGACCTACCCTAACAGAATTCTGATAAGGCTCATGATGAAGAAATGGAAAAAAATTCTGATTACAAACTGTATAATAAGTCAATTTAGTGATGACATGTCACATGATATTAAAAAGGTTTTGTGTAATAAACTAGAAACTGATAGCTTCTCTAAGTAGGTTGGGATGTCAACAGATTTTATCAGTAAATGTTATATTTCAGCATTTGTGAAATTTGAAAATGATAGTGAAATTCATATTTTTTTTGTATTGCAAAAAGCTGTCCCCCAAAAGCAAAAGCCAAAACACTTTTTCCTTCATTTTTGGAGAACTGTCTTGGTGTCTGTACTGGTGACACTCTTTTAGAGGTTTTTGTCTTTCTTAGGAAAAAAGAATATCATGGATGTGTTCACAACATACTACTTTCTTCACACCAGAAAGGTGCTAGTAGTGAATATTCTTGAAGATGAAATGACAAATATCCTGGATGATGGTCAAAAAATGGTTAGTTTTAGTAAAAAAAACTATTTCACTTAAGAATATTTCAGAAAACTGTGTAAAGACAGCTAAACAAGGTGTTTAAAGGATAATTGCAGGAGTGCCGTCAAGAAATTAGCCAACCAGATTTGGTGGCGGTGCTTTGAAAATGAAGCAGGGCTGCACAATACTAGTCTATGAACTTGGCAGACATTTTCATCTCATGAACCCTTTGTACATATCTCTTTTAGGTCCCAGAGAATATATTTTGACTTCAAATGTCACCACTCTTGGATATGTCATGTTGCAAAAGAAATCGTAAAATGTTTCCTTTGCCGCTTGGGCCTGAGAGCAAGGAAAGAGATTAACAAGTCCCAAGTCCTACTGCAAACTCTTGAAAGCACGGCAGAACCCTACTGAACAGTCTTTACAGATGACTGGATGGGAAACTTTCTCTGAATATTCTTCTCAGACGAAGAAAGTGAATTTGAGAGACAAGGATGAACTTTGTGAGCCATATCTGATCATACACTGGGGAGGAAATTGATCTCCTCTAGACAAGGTCTGGATTTCTAGGGGAAAAAAGTATCCTATCGTTAAAGAAAGCAATGATCCTTTTGCTGTACTTTTCAACTTCTTACATGTTTGTGTAAGCTTTTCTGGTTGATCAAGCATCAGAAGCAAAGGTAGAAATTGTCTCTTTTTAGCTAAAAATGGTATCTGTGTGCCCTCATATCAGTTTTCAATCATAAGTTGAATATTTGTGCAGCAAAAACATGAAGCAAAACAAAAACCATGTTTTTCACTAAAAGGTAAAATTTTATATCTTTAAATTTATTTTTAAATCTCATAGTTTTATGATATGTAGATACATAAATAAAATCATGCAACCAACTCATGTATGTAACTGATATTTCTAGATCTATATCTGAGTCTTATCATGTCACTTGTTAGAAAATGTATCAAAATTTGTATAAAGTTTGTGTCATATGCTATATTTTTACTCATAGTGCTTGGATTACGGATTTATGGTTTGATTATTCTATATTGTCAATAGATTTTCATATTGAAAGTATCATTAATTGTCAGTTTGCAGCTTGCACTTAAATCTACCAAGAGGACAGTTAGAAGAAATAAATATGATTTGGGCTTGAGCCAGTTGTTTAACAGAAATTTATTATGTATACCTTACATGTGTTTAAACATTACAGAATAGGAAGAAAAAGGTTGAGAAAGTTTAAGAAAAAGTGATTTGAGAGAAACCCAAAGCCACATCAAATGTAAGCAAAATGCAAATATGCTTATGTCTTGTAAAGAAAGGAACTAGATGGGGCGCCTGGGTGGCTCAGTCCTTAAGCATCTGCCTTCAGCTCAGGTCATGATCCCAGGGTTCTGGGATCGAACCCCACATCGGGCTCCCTGCTCAGCGGGAAGCCTGCTTTTCTCTCTCCCACTCCCCCTGCTTGTGTTCCCTCTCTCACTGTGTCTCTCTCTGTCAAATAAATAAATAAAATCTTAAAAAAAAAAAAAAAAAAAAAGGGGCGCCTGGGTGGCTCAGTTGGTTAAGCGACTGCCTTCGGCTCAGGTCATGATCCCAGGGTGCTGGGATGGAGCCCTGCATTGGGCTCCCTGCTCCGCAGGAAGCCCGCTTCTCCCTCTCCCACTCCCCCTGCTTGTGTTCCCTCTCTCGCTGTCTCTCTGTCAAATAAAATCTTTTAGAAAGAAAGAGGAACTAGAGATCAGAGGACATGTCCTTGACATTTTAGGAACCAAGGAGAAGGAGAGGAGTGAATCAGCCCAGAGGTGAGAAGATCCAAACGGGGGGGGGGGGGGGGGAGCGGACGTAGAGAAATGTACATGCTGCTGACTACTTCTTCAGAGAAACGCGTTCGGAGAAAACATGAAAAAATAGGTGTGGGACAATGGGAGAAAGTGACACAGAAGAAAGGAGAAGCTTTGAAGAGACGTTAGCTGAGGCTGAGATGAGCCAGAAAGGCAGGGGACACAGAAGCCACCAGCAAAGTGGATCATCCCCGAACTGCGGGGTAGACAGGATGTAAAGGAGATTCCCCAGCCAGCAATTGTAAGGAAGTGTTAGAGAGCCTCTTCGACTACCTGAAGGATATTCTTATTTGAAGGAAAACGTTCAGAAATGTTAGCTCTTCCACCTTCGAAGAGCTAAGAAGCTCTTACTGAGGCCGTGGACGAGGCAGAGACGTGAACGGTAAACAAGGAAGTGGAACTAGAGACCGTAGTCAAATCCGAATTAATGCCTAAAGTAAGGAGGTTTTTTCCCCACCTCCCTGCCTAACGTAAGGAGTTTAAACATTTTTTTTTTTTAAGATTTTATTTATTTATTTGACAGAGAGAGGGAACACAAGCAGGGGGAGTGGGAGAGGGAGAAGCAGGCTCCCTGCGGAGCAAGGAGCCGGATGCGGGGCTCGATCCCAGGACCCTGGGATCACGACCTGAGCCGAAGGCAGATGCTTAACTGACTGAGCCACCCAGGCGCCCCTACCGTAAGGAGTTTAAAGGAAGCGACAGAGCACAGGTCCTGAGTGGGAGTGTTGTTCTCACGGTCGGGGGTGACGCGAACTGAAGGACTGGGCATGCGCACGGCTAACGACTCCGGTAGGTGGAGAGAACAAGAGGGACGTGGGAATGGAGCCGCCGAAGTCCCAAGGCCAGGGGCGTGGGAGGATAAACTTATTTCCACTTCCTTTAGCGGCAGTATTCAGAGTTGCTACTCAGGGCACGGGAGGCGACTCTGCTTGGCCCTGTTTTGCCACACCTTTGCCATATGTATGTGTGGAGGGCTGACGATGCTCTTCTTTTCTTTCTCTGGGGACACAAAAGCCAGCACAGCACCTTGACTCTAGTAGGTTTCTGATACATAATGAAATGAATGAATGGGGAACAATCCTACCCAATTGATATTTGTTTCTGCTCCTGAATTTTGTTTGGGAGCAAAAAATATTGTAATCTAAAGTTTGGTTTAAGATGATTTGACATTATATTCTAGCCGCTCAAATGTATTCTATACCTATTTTTAAGGTAATAATCATACACTCATAAGAATAGAAAAGTTAAATCCCCTTAATTCCTATGTGAAAAAAAGTCTCGATAGTAAAATATCCAACAATAATACATTAAATGGATTGATGCCTTGTGATGAGAATTGGCTGTTCTTGGCTCTTCCTTTTTCCGTATATACTTCCATTTCTCTACTACAACATGGTCACCAGAGTTTGAGCATTACAGCTTTCCAAAATAGCAAAATACCTTATTGATATTTTATAAATGCTCTAACTAGCTCTATTTTCTTGATTACTTCTAAGTTTATAATTTTAGAACTCTGGTATTTCCTATATTAACTTATATCTGATGACAAAATGCTAGTGTTTTAAAATCTTTTCTTTTTTTTTAGTGTTTTAAAATCTTAAAAACATTCCTAAACCTGACAATATAAGCCACAGTGGACGAGAGAGTGTCTTCTCTAATTTTGTGTTCTGTCACTTCATTCTGTGTCACTTAGTTCCTCTGTCATCACTCAGATTTGTGTAATATATACTTTCTAAGTTACCTGGCAATCACCTTCTCTGATGGGCCATGCCAGATCCTTTAATCTTCCCCAAAGCTTGCCTTTCCTCAGTCATAATTAAATGATAATTTGAAAACCCTACATGATCCCAGAGGTGGGTAATAAAATGAATTGTTTTTTGTTTTTGGGGGGTTTTTTTGCCTCTGATATCTGAACTTCTTGCTGGACTGCTTATAAATTAATCTAACATAAGAAGGAAAAAAGTATCTTTTTTGTAGATAAATTTATAAAATATAGTAATCCAGAACAAAAGTTTTTGATTATAATCACAGCTTTTCTACTAGTTTCTGAAGTTAAAATTTCATGGAGAAAACTTTATCTTTTTTGATAAGAGACATATAACCTCTATGTATATGGATGACTCAGATTTTGCTTCTTGTAATTGTGACCCAGTAGTTCTGGGTTCTTTTTCTGAATAATATTGGAGCAAGACTTAATGTTTCTGGGAGTCCAGGCACATGCAAATTGTCTAAATCTTCATTACTCTGTTGAGCGGTCTATGGCCAAAGGTCAAACAATACTATAAGGACAGTGTCATCACCCTTTGATGATGGTGTAAGTTTAGTAAGTATTGGTAAGTCCCTTGGGTTCTGAGGATTCTGACAGTATGACATGGAAAAGGTTAGACAGTGGAAATTATGGGCTTCAGTAGGATCTGGGCTGTTTGGAATTTCATAAGACTGTGGACTGTGGCTCATGGCTGAGCTCTCCCACTGCCTCTCAGACATTCCTTGAGGGTGACTCATCCAGTTTTGAGTATCACTGACTATACGCCTCACTGCTTCTTTTCACTTCTATACAGAAAGCCTATGGATCATTGGGGAAAAGTGAGAAATGAGCTTCAAAGGAGGCTTTAACAAGTGAAAGGCATAGAGTTTGCACCATGGAGGAAGAAAAGCGATGGGGGAAGTAATTAAAGTGTGCAGAGACTTATTGAATTTAGCAAGCTAAATAAAGCTATGGGCTGGGCTGTGTCACGGTTAGCATTATGCAGGAACACCACTATTTTCTTTCATTCTTCTCTGAAAGTGAACTTGAATCATAATCTTCCAGTTACTTTGCAAAAGGTGGTGCTTGTGAGAAATTACATGTCACTGAGATATGGGACATTGTCATTGGGATACATGATTTGAATGGAAGTGAGGAACCCTCAGAGGGTTTTCTATCTGGATTATGACCTAGTCATTCTGACAGGGGTGTCTTAGAGGTTGTGTAATTGGAGATGAAATACATTCCTCTTCTTGTTGGTCTGTTTATTGGCAAAGCAGTGCACCCTGAGCTTTGGTCAGAGTGTTCTTTACTCTATGTATATCTGGTCATATCTTTCAATGTTTCCACTCCAGTCACTGGATAGAGTCCAAAGCCCTTAGTATGGCCCCACATGCCCTTCACAACATGGCTTCTGGTTCCTCTGTTCAGCCTCATTTCTCGCCCCTAATGTAGCCCCCAGGCTTTGTCATTCAGAATACCTGTAGTTCCTGCAAGATTCTCATAGGCACATACTGGAAGGTGCATTCTCTCCCCTTCGGACGCCTGGTCCCTTTCCTTCAACACACAGCACAGGTTTTACCTCCTTTGTGAAGACAACATTTCTCACATCTTATAAAGTTCTTCCTGTTGCCACAACTCCTATAGCTTTTTCCAGCACTGATCACATTTACCCAGCCCTTCCTCTTGAGCAAGACCATAAGCTCCTGGCAGACAGGGACTGTGTCGTATTTATCTTTCCATCCCTTACAGCATAGCAGGGCCTGAAATAAGACAGGAGGTCCATTTATTTTTACATTTGAAATGTTTAATGATTCTTCATTTTGCCTGTAAGGGAAATGTTGTGGGTAGCCTTTAATATGGCTTCCAATAAATTTACCTTCTGCATTTATGCTCTTATATATTTCCCTCCCCTTGGATTGAATTTATTGACTCACTGCTAGTAAAGATAATGCAGCAGATGTAGGTTAGGCTACAAAATGACTGTGACTCCCACCTTGGTCACTCTCTCTCTGTCTCTCTCTCTGAGCAAAGCCACACAATTTTGTGATTTTTGTGTATTTCTAGGGGTTTAGTCCCTCATTATTACATCTGGCTCTGAGTTGTTGCTTTTCTTCACTTCCTTATTTCAATTTCTTCTTTATTCCAACATTAACCTCTTCTTTATCTTCATTCTAACTCAGGTGTGGGACACAACAATTTTTTCTAGATTTCACCAAATCTACTCATCCAATGTAATTTTGTGTGTAGAAGACTGTAAAAGTTTGGGTCAGGGAAGAAGTTTATAGTTCACTAATATACATAATTAAAATTGAACGTTGGATCTTTCTTCTCTTAAGTCCTTAAGGGATGCCCACCCAAGGATCTGTTCAGCAGCATTTTTTTCTATCAAGTATAGCTCAAGACATGTTTTCTGATTTCTTTCTCTATTTTTCAAACTCTTTTCCCAGTAAGCCTATCTTTATCTCTGAGGATTTATTTATGTGCTTTTCTAAACAGAAGTACATCTACTCTGGATCTTAAACTTAAGTAGCCCAGAAAAATGGGCAGAAACTAGACATTCCCTTCTGTCTTTTCTCTATCTCCTGTAACAGTCTGAAATAAAAAGGATGAGGATATTTTTCCCCACTGGTATGCCTGTGTCATCCCTCAGAAGCAAAAAGCTATAATAGTTAGCTTTCTTTTTAAATATAAATGCTTTCCCCTGAAATGTATATAAAAATTTTAGCACATAAAAAGCATTTAATTATTTTTTGTTTTCTTTCTTTAATACCTATTGGTCAAATTATTTCATCTCCCTTGGCTTTGCCACCCATCTTGGCAACAGTCAACATTTTTTGAGCACACATTATGTACCAGAAAAAAAAAATGATAAAATGATATATCAGGTAGCCTCTTACCTCAAGCTATTTATTTCTGACTATAATACATATTGACTGACCTTTCTATATACAGATATATACATGACTGTGTGTGTATATATGTGTGTGTGTTTATGTGTGCCTCTGTGTCTGTGTGTTTTCTGGAATACCCTCTCACACTAGTTTTGCTTCTACATGCTCACACTCTTTCCATCTTCAAGACTCAAGTCTGTGGTTATTTCCCTCATAAAAAAAAGTCTTTGATTCTCCATTTTGAGGTTTTGTTCCTGAACTTCCATAGCACTTTCTCCTTGTTTTAGGGACTCCCCGTTTCAGCCATTGATTCCAAATCTATAAGTGTCTCTATCTCCTTTTGACTATTGGCAATTTAATGGAAGTCTCCCCATTTGGCTCCTTTTTGTGTGTTTGTCCCTCACAGTCTCTGCTGAAATGCTTACCCCTTATAGATATGCAGTAGACATTGACATTTTATCATCGGCTTCCCCATTTGGAATCTAAGACTCTTCTTTGACTTCTTGAAGCAAATTTTGTGTGTATTTTTTCATAGTATATTTACAATTCTACTTTTTCCCTCTTACATGAATAAAATAACATCTTTAGTCCCTCCCTGTCCTATCTTGATAAACTTGAAACAGTATTTTCTGGAAACTTATACTAGATTCTGTGGTCAAAATTTTCTCCTTTGCTCTATTAAAAACTTAAACTGCCTCTTTGAAATAAATCACTGCTTTCTTCTCAGTCTTTCCATTAAGAAAAAGAAATTCCTTACCTAAGCTTCCTAGCCATCAGTCTCAGCTACAGAATTAAATACTATTATTTATTCTTATTAATATAGTTATACAGCTCACAGTAAAACATCTGTTTTGCTAATTACTTTTTAGATTAGTTTTTATTTCTTTTATGGTTTGCTGTCTCAGTAGAGGGGGGAAAAGAAGGAAGAAGAAAATCTGAGGCTTTAAAATTATAATAGAGAGATAAAATACTATAACCATTACTTTAAAAAAATAACAAAAAGATTAACAGTATACACTGGATAATTATGATTCTCATATGTTTAGTTAATGTTAAATAATTACAGAATCATCAAGATCATATTTTAGGATTTGGGTATATAAATATGTATATGGCAAAGGCTCAAAAATATGTATCTATTAATTGATGGCATTTCTAAAGAAGTTATCTAAATTGATAAAAATGACATCATATAAATCTGATAAATACAAGGAAATATGCAACATGTCAGAAAATATTTCACAGTGAATAACTCCAAATTCTCTGGGTACTTTGGGATACCATGGAAATACTATGCCCTAACTAAATAACAGCGCTGGGGGTGGGAGGTAGTGACAAAACTAGAAAATAGCCTGAAATTACCTTCATGGGAGTGGTTTATATCAATTAGTTCATGTGGTTCTATATTAGACTGCCGCCCCCTCCCAAAAAAAGTTCTGGACTCTCACAGAGTCAATTAGAATCCCCAGGAACTTCTTAGATCATTGTTTTTTTCCCAGGGAAACATTTCTATATTTTCCTGATACTGGAAGTAGAACATCATATATCCTAGGTGGTACAGGACCCTATCTATTTTTTTGTTAAGATTTTATTTATGTATTTGACAGACAGAGACAAAGCGAGAGAAGGAACACAAGCAGGGGGAGGGGGAGAGGGAGAAGGAGGCTTCCCGCGTAGCAGGGAGCCTGATGCAGGGCTTGATCTCAGGACTCTGGGATCATGACCTGAGCTGAAGACTTAACGACTGAGCCACCCAGGCGCACAGGACCCTATCTATTTTTAAAGACCTTTATATAGCTAGATCATGTATCAAAATATATATCCCAAAATATAATTCTGAAAAAAAGGGAACCCTAGAATTTTCAGAATCAGAATTTCAGAATTCTGGTGTTCTAGTTTTAGGTTTCCTCTTAGAGGCAACTCTCCCTTCTCTGAACACTGTATTAATTCTACTAACAATGTGGATTGGTTGGATAAATAGAACAAAGGGATTCTTTACCTCCAGCGATTGGAAAGACCAGAGCCTCAGGGCCAATCCATGAACTCAGTTATCAGAGTCTGTCTCTCAAACACGAAGAGAGATACAGAGACCCTAGGACAACAGTTTGGGTACTTGAACTGAAACTGCATATAGGGTCAGATTTGCTCCTTCATTTTTGACCACATGTACAATGATGAGAAGGAGAAAAAGCTGGTCTCTTCTCTGGTGTGTTGAAGAACACAACAGATATACCAAGAAAAGCTCCGGTCCTGAAGGCCTCCAAGTTTTCAAAGGTCATCTCCAGTGGGGCCTGCTGAGATTTGCTTCTTATTTTTCCATATAGCCTTCTATTTAAGCTAGGCTAAATGAGGTCTTTATTACCAAAGCACTTTGACTAAAACACCAATATTTGAGCTGTAAGATGCTATTACTGGAGAAGACACTACAATTGAATCAGGTTTCTGGGTCATCCCTATTGAAATACACTTTAAAGGGAGATATTCCATGGAAGACAGATTTTTTTTTTTTCCTTGACGATATTACTTCTCTTCCTTACCTACCACAACAAATATTTTAAGCAGAACTTTCCCTAAACATCATTCCCTCTAAAAAATTGAAAAGATTATTCAAATTGCTATTATAACCAATCAGAGAGTGCAGGGAAACAGCCTGATTACCTTCTTTCATGCTAACTTTCAGCAAACGAACTGTATGGCTATGGGCAAGTCACTGTCTCAGAGCCATAGTGGTAACCAGGGGCCAGTTCCTTCATCTAAACACAGAGGTTAAATTAGATGCCATCAAAGATTTGTGCACCATGAAAAACCTGTAGTTCTAAATTGATAGGAAGTGGTGCCCAAGAAAAATTATAAATAGGCACAATTAGGTTTTTCCAAGTTTTCAATTAACTTGCTCAGCTATGAGCATTGTAAGATTGCAATGTAATTGTGATTAATGTTGTCATCATTATGATAATTTTTATCATAACAAATCAGGAGGAGATATCCCCCAGCCGCAAAGGCAACAGTACAGTACAGGTTGCTGCTAAGACTAACAATGCCTTTCATGTCGGTAGAGTTTTACAGCATAAGAAAGTACTTTACATGCATCCTCTCATGTGATCTCACACCTACTCTACGAAATGTGCTTTGATGACATATATTCACAGGAATTTGAAGGTAGAACCATGGAAGCTCAGAGAAAGAGGATTTCCAACGTGGGGGGAAATTGGTATGATTTCTAATACAGATAAAACTGGGATTTCCAACATTTTAAGTGGGTATGTAGGTCAAAGACTACTTCAGAATCTGAAAAAAGCCATAAACCTTTGCCCCCAAAATGTACATGGCTACAACCATTGACACTTAAAATGTATAAATCGAACCCCTATAAGCTCACAGATCCCTTGTGATTTACCCCATGATTCTAAATCTAGAGTGTTGGACATTTTGGGGCATCATCAAAAGGAATAGAAAAAAATCTCCTCTGATGTCTATAAATGTAGGTAAAAGGAGGGAAGATATTTAGTATTTGTTGAGTCCAATACTTTATATTCTTATCCCATTTAATTCTAATAATAGCTCTGTATAATAAGAATAATCTTCAATTTATACTTAAGTTTCAGAGAGGTCTAGTAATTGTCACATAATTAGAAAGCAATAGGGGAATTTAAAGTTAAATGTCTCTGGTTTGCACTAAGGATGACTTTAAGCTTTAAAAGAATTTAAAATAATTTAAGATTGGAGCACCTGGGCGGCTCAATTGGTTAAGCATCTGCCTTCGGCTCAAGTCATGATCCCGGGGTCCTGGGATTGAGCCCCAAGTCTTCGGGCGCCCTGCTCAGCGGGAAGACTGCTTCTCCCTCTCCCACTCCCGTGCTTGTGTTCCCTCTCTCGCGGTTTTTCTGTCAAAAAATAAATAAAATCTTAAAAAAAAAGGGTTTTGTTTTTTTTTTAAGATTTCATTTATTTATTTGACAGGTAGAGAGAGAGCACAAGCAAGGGGAACAGAGGGCAGAGGGAGAAGCAGACTCCCCGTTGAGCAAGGAGCCCGATGCGGGACTTGATCCCAGGACCCTGGGATCATGACTTCAGCTGAAGGCAGACGCTTAACCAACTGAGCCACCCAGGTGCCCCTCTTTAAAAAAAAGTAAGAGTAAGTGTCTCTGCTCTGTAGAAAGGATGTATTCTTTCTACTGCACCATACAAGCTAACATGTTTTTTTGTTTGTTTGTTTTATTTATTTACTTGACAGAGAGAGACACAGCGAGAGAGGGAACGCAAGAAGGGGGAGTGGGAGAGGGAGAAGCAGGCTTCCCGCAGAGCGGGGAGCCCGATGCGGGGCTCGATCCCAGAACCCTGGGATCATGACCTGAGCCGAAGGCAGATGCTTAATGACTGAGCCACCCAGGCACCCCCAAGCTAACATGTTACCATACTATTCAGGAAAAGAAAATGACCACTTTTGTTTAACTGTTCTTGTAATAGTCGAGCTTAAGAATTCCAATGTCCATCTTTTAGAATTTAGATGAATTAGTTCTTTTCGAATTTAGATGGCATAACTACACCCTTGAAGTTCTTAACAAGAGGTGAGGAGAGATGGTATAGTATATGGAAGCCGATGATGTTATGTTACATGTGAGAAATAGTTCATACTGTAAGGATATATTTGAGGTAGAGAAGACAAGAGACATGGCAAAAGTTGGGTAAGCACATCTCAGGCCAGTCAGAAAAGATGCTTTCTCTGTGACATCAGAACAAGGAAGAGATATAAGCATTCCCACCAGAGTAAAACGTAGTACCGCCATGGAGGAAAAGATAGGGCTGTAGCTGTCACCTGTCTTTAGATATGTAAGCACCGCTTCAGGCCTTGAGCTCTCCCCAGCACACTTGGAAAGATCACCTCCTAATTATCCTTGGAGATACATCCTTAACATGATCATACCTTACCAAGAGTATGATCCTTGGGCCACAATTACCATGCCTATATTGGGTCGGTCCTGTAATTCCTACCCTACCTCCTTTAATGAACTTCCCATTGTCCTTAGCACCTTTCAAGGTCATCATTTTCATGAGTGAAAATGACGCTGTTTAGCTCTCTGTCCCTTGTTTGCCTTCAGCCCATCTGATTGCCAAAGGATGGAACCAGCACCCTATAGTACCTTCTAACAGAAGACTCCACCAGAGCAATTCCCCTGGGAGCTTCTCCTGGGAATTGGATGCTGTCATCACTGGCAAAGAGAGGTTCATTTCTCCAGGGACTAAGCTCCTAGAACTCTCAGTTCTCTGTTTCTTTTTGTTTGTATGTAATATGCTTTCTTCACAATCTCCACAACAATGCCACATGATTCTCCAACTTGGCCAAGTGTCAGAATCATCTGTTGATTTCAGAACTCTACTCTATGCCTAGAGCTTCTAATTTGGTAAATCTGGGAGGGGCCCAGAAATCTACCTACTCATGCATCTGTGTCTCTATCCTTGCATCCATCCACCTTTTTTGTTACCTCCCCAGATTACACTGGTAATCAATTTGGAGTGTCTCTGTACTATAGAACACACAGGAGCAGGTGCAGAGTTGAGATTTTTTTTTTTAACTTGGAATATCACCCAGAAACAAATATTCCAAAAAAAAAAAAAAAATCAGAGTCTGGAATATGTTATAATACATTTTAGGAGGCATGATAACTTTTATTAGGGCAGCTCAGAATGAAGACTGCATGCATATTTGGTAAGATGTAAGTACCCGGCCATGTGTTTTTCATCAACTTTGGTGCAAGTTGCATCTGCCAAAAAGTTACTGCTGCTTTCCCTTCTAGTGAACAGACCCACCTCCATGCTTGAGACTTCTTTCCCCAGCCTCAGGCTGAATCTTGCCTCTTGGTATCACAACATCCAGAGAGATCAAGGCACCTTTCCCCTCGAAACTCTGATTTATCATCTGAGCTTCATGTCCAAAACACTTCCTCAGAGTCACTTGAACATCTACTCAACCAGCTCTCTGCTTTAATCTCAATCCCAATGAGCCCATCTCAGGCTTACCTCTATTGTGAATTATCTTTTTCTGTAATAACCTTAATATTTACGTCCATTTATAGCTCCTGTTTACCTGGGAGGTACTACTGTAATAGGTTCTCTTTCCAGCTATACTGCCTCAGAATTGTGACTTCCTCCAGCTTCTCAGAGTTACTCCATACATTTGTTTTTACCGCATAAGCCCTGTTAAGCAGGGATCCCCTAACTTGATCTGGAAGAAGGAATCGTTTCTGTAAGTCTATAGAGTGCAAAGAAATCACTGGGCTTCTTAATTTAAAAGCAGCTGTATGGCAAGCATCCCTACAGGGCTTTCAAAACTCCAAATGAAAACTCAAGAATGAGGATTCTAGAACTTGCCATTTTAAGTTCTTGAAGATGCAGGAGATAAGGCAAAGAAACAATGGCAGTAAAAAAATGAAATTGAGGAAGTAAAAATGTAAGGTCACTTACAAGATAAAAACTAAAAACAAAAAGAACAAATAATAGCAGAATGCTAAAGATCCAGGCAGTGATTCCATATCTCAGTTAATTCAGTTTAGTTTTCCCAGCAAATTTTTATAAGGTTTTGCCCATCTGGCTTCATGCAGATTACCACATGGAGCTTCTGCTGTTTTCCTTTGTGAGACCTCAAAGCTGCTATTTCCTGATCTCACTAACACATTTTCTTTACATATCCCTGCAATTCCCAGTGATTTCAACTTCAATTGAGTGTAGGCAATACTTGACTCCTGGTTAATTCTGAGCTTCATTCACAGGAAAAAGATCGATATTGTGTACTGTAGTTTCTGAGAACCACTCTGACTGTGCACAGAGGGAGCCAGATCTTGTATATTCAAGACAGAAATCATGGGGTCTGGTGAACACAGTGATGCAAGAGTCACAAAAGAGACGGAAGTAAGTGCATTTCTTTAGAGTTGGAGGCCAAATCCACAGAACAGCATTTTTTGACTCCCCTCAAAAATCTGTAATAGAATTTTATACGTTTTTGTTTATTAAATAATTATAATTCATGCACAAGAGGGTACCTTTTTACAGTGATTCAGGACAGGGAGTAGACTATTTTCTCAGATTTTGTATGAAAAATAAATAACATTTTATATTGAAACATTAAAATAAACAACATTCTATAACATTCTAAATAATTGTATATTATTCAGTGTGTTTCCAAATACATTCCATTGTTTTATCTTCATGGCAGGAGGGACATAGATTTGATCCACTGTATTTTAAAGTGGAGAATACGGTATTTAGAATAATGAAAGGTCTTGCCACAAATCATTCAGCAGGGCCTCGTTGAGGACAGAATCAGAAATTAAACCTCATCATTCTGAGTCCTTGGATCATGTCATTATCTACTATAATCCCTAATTAATGTATAGCAGTATTGAAGATGTATTCTTAGATAAAAGCATCCCAGGACAGGGTGCCTGGGTGGCTCAGTTGGTTAAGCGACTGCCTTCAGCTCAGGTCATGATCCCAGGGTCCTGGGATCGAGTCCCGCATCGGGCTCCCTGCTCTGCAGGGAGCCTGCTTCTCCCTCTCCCACTCCCCCTGCTTGTGTTCCCTCTCTCGCTGTGTCTCTCTCTGTCAAATAAATAAATAAAATCTTTAAAAAAAAAAAAAAAAAAAAGCATCCCAGGACAAAATATACTGGCACACAAGCAGTATGTATATAAAATATATATAAAATATGATCTATGATACAGGAAAATTTATTAAATTTGAGAGACAATAGAGTCACGTTGAAGAACACAAACAGTAGCTCACCATCTGTGATTCTGTGCTATGCTTCCATTTCTTTGTCTATGAAATGGATGTAATGATAGTATTTACCTAACAGAGTTACTGTGTGGATCAAGAGTTAATACACATAAAACACAGAACAGCTTGTGCAATGGCATTTTGCTTATAAATGCCATTTGCATAAATGGTATTTGTATAATTATAAAATATAACAATATGTTAATTAAAATTTAACTTTAAATTTTTAAACATGAACTATTTCAAGCACAGACAATAATATAATGGATATCTAGATGTCAAAAACTCAGATTTATCAAATGTTAACATTTTGCTATATTTTTTTCCAGATCACTCTGTAAAAAATAGGAAAATAAAACATTACAGATACAGCTATGACCCTGCTCCCCATTCCTTCTCACTCCCATCTCAGAGGTAACTACTATTCTGGGGTTGATGAATATCAATTTGAATTATATATCTTTTTAATATGTATACTATCATTTATAGATTTTTAATTTACATACACATCATCACACTGTAAAATATCCTTTTATCATTCAACCTGGGACTTTTTTAGATAAACATATATTTTGCTGTGTGAATCTCTGATTCATTCATTTTATTTTCTATGCAATATTCTACTTTATCAATTAAAACTATCCACTTATTAATTTCCCCATTAAGGGATGATTAGGTAGGTTGTTTTATTTTTTTCTATTACAAAAATACTGCACAGTTGGGAGAATTTTTCTAGAGTGGACATCTGCTACTGTAGATATCAAGGTGAAGCCATGGACATCTTCAGCTCTACTGAGTTCTGACAAATTGCCTTCCAAAGTTTTGGTAGCAATTCACTCTCCCACCAGCCAGGCTATTTCCCCACACCCTTACCGTACTATCAGACTCTACATTTTACCAATTAAAAGTGTGTGAAGTGGTATCCAATTACTTTTCATTTGCACTGCCCAGATAACTAGAGGGATCAAGCATCTTCTAAATGTTTCCTTTTTTTTACATTTTATATCTTTTTGTTTCTTGAGGAAGTACGGGTGCGGGTAAAGACACGAGAGAGCAGCTAGGAAGCTACTAGAATAAGTGGTCGCTACATAATGATAGCCTGGAGACTCACAGTAATTGAATTGACCCCAACAACAGCATTTTTGAACAGAAAAATAACGTGTAATCACTTCCATTGACTCTGCCGTGCTTGTATGATAGCATCCACCATCACAATTCTCATGTGTTTCTGCCCTTCTTAAAATAACTGGCAACTACAGAGAAAAATAAAATCGTAAAATAAGAATAATTGGAAATAATGTGATATATTCCTCTCAAAATGGAGGTGAATGAACAAACTCCCAGATGTCTAGATGATATAAAATGACTCTTTGAATATTTAAGTGAGTTATGACTATCTGAAAAATCCAATCAATGAACAAGTGAAAAACAAAGAAAGGCCAGCATGGCCAAAGTCTCTCAGCTATTTCTAAGACTAACATGACTATGAAATAGCTTCTCATTTTTAATGAAGTTTCTATCAATCATATGGGATTTTACTGTGAGGCATCTTTCTAGAACAAATCATCCACTGTATCTCATGGAAAGGTGGAAATGAAAAATCTTCAGTTCTCCATCCACTGGAAATACATTTGCTATTAATCGCCATAGACGTGGCTACCTCGGGTGGGATGTTTCAAACAAGCACAATTACTACAAGAGCTCTGCATTTTATGACGTTTCGTATTTTTCCCTGATTTATATGCTTTTAGGTTACCCATTAACATGCTTTGTTACATTCCATATAAAATGAAATGAGATCAATGCACATCTTAAACTCATTATGCTGATATTACAAATGCAAATTGCCTGCTACCTACAGAGTAGTTAAATACCATCCTGCAGTTTCCTGTTACTTATGAACAATTTAGAAATAACATCTGCAATTTTAAATATGCTCCCAAATATACACCCTATCTTGGAGAAAGACTTGCAAAGTCAAACAGACTATGCAATAGTCTATGCAATAACTTAACAGACTATGATCCTTTCACTTGCTAGATTACTGGGTTAAAATAAAATGCTCATTGTCACTTGTTTTCAAGGAAATTCTGAATTGCTTTATAGTACATTTGACATTTCCATACACCTTGCTGTCCACAGACGGGGCCGCACTTTCAAGGAGGCGGCTCTCAGTCTTTAGAGCTTCTCATGATAATGTAATAAGCGCTGGATGTCTCTGGCACCCCAAAGCAATGCGCTGTGAAGCTTGTCCCATAAGCAGCATCACAGAATGGCACTAATCAGGAAATGACTACCCAGGTTGGGCTCAGTGCAAAACAGCATTTTCTAAGACAAGGTAGGCTTCAAAAGGACTGACTCTCATTTGAAAATGTCATAGGAGAAGTCTGCACAATTAGTAGGAGGAACATACTCTATTCTTAGTTATCAGAAAAAAAAAGTTTGACTTTGCCTTTGTTGGGCCTCACCATTCCCAAAGACTAGACTCGGGTTTCAGTTATGATTGCTCTTCTCTGCAAGCTTGGGACTTCCATTTGGTTTCTCAGTAAATGAGAATTTATGACTTTTTTTTTAACTCCACTTCCTTATTGTCACCACTTGTTTATTTGTACACGTTTCCTCCTGGATCTCATTTTTTTGCCTGTTTGTGAACTTTTCAGAGTAGCAATTAGCTAATCCGATAAGCTTATCCATTCCTCTGCTCCAGTGGATGGAGAGAGTAAAAGAAGTAAAGATAGTCACTGATGAGATACATTATAAAGGTTTCTTTGTGTATTTCTTTCCAGTTATCCAAAGAGGTGACTTTAACTGAAAATTTCAAACCAGAAGAAAAAGACAGTTGGAGAAGTGGGTTGGAAGTCATATATTCGGAAGGTCATATTTTTGGCTAGATTGAGCCTCAAACACAGTTTACGAAATAGCTCTTTAACTGCAGTCAGTGGAAAGATTCTCCCAAGTATAATGATAACGCAAATTGCATTATCCATTTGTTTCATCATAATGAAATTGTGTATTTAAATTTACAGCATGAAATATTAAAAAGGACATTGTGTTAGTTTGTTAGGGATGACATAACTAAATACCGCAGACTAGGTGGCTTAAACATTAGAAACAACTTTTCTCACAATTCTGAAGGCTGCAAGTTCTAGATCAAGGTGTCAGCAGGTTTGATTTCTCCTGAGGCCTCTCTCTTTGGCTGCTGTGCACAGCCCTGATATCTCTTTGGTTGTCCAAATATCCTCTTCTTATAAGGACAAGAAGCATATTGGATAAGGGCTCAGCCTGACAGCCTCATTTTAACTTAACTGCCTCTTTAAAGGCCCTATCTCCAAACACAGTCATATTTTCAGGTACTGGGGATTAGGCTTCAATATATGAATTTGAGGGGACACAATTCCACCCATAAGAGACCTAAGAATCATTATCCTCCGTTTTGAATGCTTAAAGCTCGAAATACTTCAGGAAACATTTTGACAAAATGGAGTGTATGCGTGGAATCACGAGACAGTTTTGAATTCTGGTTATTCTTCCCAACAGAGTACACTTAGGCCAGTTAGTAACGACAAATTCCTAGTGTAATACTGTCACCTCCTGTCTCAGAAACCCGACTCTCCTTGGTCACCAGTTAGACTCCCCAAGCCCAGACGTGGTTGCTGGGCTTTTTTCACCACATAAGCTATTGCTAATAGTCAGATTTGGCAATAAAAAGAGCTTTATTTGCCCTATCCAATCCATAACTTAAACTTCGGAACACAAAATTTAAAAACAATGTCATAGATGTATTTTATTTAATATATTGGTGTTGTTCCCTTTATACCGAGACACTATTCTGTTACTACAACCTATGATTGCAGGTGCTCAGTGTTTTTCAAAGATGATATTACTGGCATGTTGTGTAGAACAATTCTTCATCATGCTGGACTGTCCTCTGCATTGTCTGCAATGTCCCCAGTATTGTGACAACCCAAATGTCCCTTTACATTTCCAAATGTCTCTTGACGTAGGTTCTGCTACCAACTTTAAAGCAAAGACAGTCACTGAAGCAGCCACATCATTTCAGTGGCATAACATCACCTCAAATCCTTCAATATTTTTCAAAGATAGTGCTTCTTAACCTGCTGTGCTAGATCAGAGTCTTGTAGGTGTGTTTGTTAAATTTTATCTCGTTGACCTGGCAATATTTATTACAATTTGAAGGAATTTACCCTTTGGCCTTGCATTTTTATTTCCAGAAATTTAAAGATATATACAGGCAAGTACACAGAGATAAGGATACATGGAAGTTTATCAAACATTCTTTATAATGACAATAGATGTCAAGCCACCGAATGTTAGGAAGAAAAGATTGTTATTAAATGTGGTATATCTACTTATTGGAATACTATGTAGCCACCATCATGCTCAATGAGATAGAAATTTATTATTATGGAAAGATAACAATAATTAAGAAAATAATATAATAGAAATAGTATTATAATATGATCTCAAAGTGTTTGTATGTATGTAAATCCACATAAAAATTATAAGTATATATATATAGATCAAGTTTTACAAGTGATTGTTTCAGGGTACTGGGATAAATTAATACATATTTTAACTCTCTGTGTATGGCACCTGGCATGTAGCTTTTTTTGTGGTTCTAATATTTTTACAATGAATATATTACTTTTATAATCAGGAAAAATTTTTTTCCAAAATTTATCTTGTCACATCCATAATTCTATTCTAAGATTTACGGATCCTGTTTCAATTATTTAATATATTTTATATCATTTCTAGACCTGAAAAAGAAAGTTTGCAAATTTTTAACCAAATTTTGGGTAAAAAGACTCAACTACACAGGACTAAAGACAGAGCTTTAATTTGAGTCACTAGAAACATCATTTATTAGTCCATACGCTTTTGGGTAAGTTAATCAGTCATATGGTCCACAAGCAATTCCATAGAGATTTAGTGTTAAATGACTTGCTGAAATCCTAAAATGTATGTCAGCTACATTGTCCTCATCCACTTAGAGTAGTAGTTAAGAAATGTTATAAATAAATAAATAAACAAACAAACACACATTTAATTAATAACTTGATTTGATTTGTTCTCTGTGAAACCATGCTGATACCTAATAATCCTTCAATGACCTGTTCTAGAATCTTTCGTGAATCCCTAAAATGCTCTTTTTTCCTTCAGACCTTGGCCTATCCTATCTTTTCCTTCTGGAAAGCTCTCTCTGCCCCTCCCCCATTTCGTCCTGCCTCCCCCCGCCACACACACACACACACCCTCACATCTTAATCTCTTAGTGGACCTTCTGCTAAGAGATTAAAATCTTCCACTTCAGGCTCTTTTGAAATCCTTTTTGTGTTATTTGTATTAATTGTCTATTTACATTGTACATAATCTCCACTAAATTATAAACTCTTTCAAGTTATGGACAGTTTCTGTTCATCTCTCTATCCTCAACACCGAATACCATGTCTGGCACATTAGGGTTCAATAAATGACCGAATCAAAGAATTTGTCCATGTATTACCCATTGGTGGTCATCAGTCACTAGCAGTCTTGAGTTTATGAAATCTTTCTATTTCCCCTTGGTCCACAGTGCAGTGACATTGCCTGTTTACAACCTTCTAGAATATTTTCCATCCTCTGAAGAACGCTTCCAATTCCAAGCCAAGCCAGTAGCCTTAAATTTATGTAAAGGGCCCAAAGGCTCTCGAATTTTTTGGGGGGGTGAGGGGGACTTCAGTTTCCTTTCACTAATACTACTTCATATATTTTTTTATTCTGTATAAAATCCAATTTGGAATTCATATTTAATCAATCAAAATCATGAACGTCATTGTTATAATTTATACTCTTACAAAATGAATCCTTGATTTAAAATTTTTTAAAGTGAAGTAATTTTTCCAGAATTAATAAATATGAAGTCTTTGCATATTAGTATCTTGAAAAACAAAAGAAATTTGGCAAGGAAATCTATCAATTAATTCCTGATAAATATTGACCAGAAATAATTAAATGATAATAGTAATCAGAATCACTAAAGTAACCAAGTCTGGTTTCTCTTCTCACATTTAAATGCTCTCAACTGTAAAATTCATTATGGACTGTGAAATTACAGTCGTTTCCTAGCAGAAGTGATCATTTGTGCTTGTGACCAATTTCTAATTTAAATACGATTTTAAAGATCTGCCTCTGATTCATGGTATATGGAGAAAAACAGACACACAAAACTGGGATTTTATAATATGCTTTTTTCTGTCTCGCAAACACTAGGTTTTTCTCAAACAAGTTATTTAACATGTCAACATTGTCTAGTAAGTATCAACCATTTTATTGCCCAGAGGTCATAAAGGGGCTTGTTTGACATTAGCTCCATTTGCCCTCATGATTCCAAAGACTTTTTCAAAGGAGATAATCAGCATAGAGATGTTAGAAAGGAGCATGCAATGCAGAGGTGAATATGAGGTCACACTAATGACTTTCTGAAAAAAATAGTAAAAGCAAAAGGAAAAAAAAGATGACAAAAATTTTTTAAATGTTCTTTTAATACAGACTAAAAAAAAAAAAAAAATTCCCTTCCAAAGCCATGCTGCTTAACACTGCCTCACTGGGAAGATCAAATACCTAAATCCCGGTCCATAAATCATAGTACATACATCCTTATCATTTAAATATATAGTCCAGTGAGTTCTGAAACACAAATATGTAAAATTCCCTCAGAACAGGCCTAAAGAGTAAATTCTTTTGCTGACCGTGAAAAGAGCCCTGAGGGGTTTCTGTGAGCTGCAGAACTATACATCTTACTTTTATTTCCACACCAGGCAAGCCAGTAGAGTCCATAACAAAGAAAACATTCTCAAAGCAACCAAACAAATATGGGTTTAATAGGATCACAATGCTATCATTTGTTCAGTCCTTTGAGGGATTTTGCATAAAATTATAACCAGTTGGGGTTATGGGTTACTATAATTTCCTATTTTAAACTTTTCTCTATTCTCCTAACTTCTCACAATTTTGATGTATTATGTTTGCAAATGTAAAAACAACAACAATATTTTGCTGTGAGTGTTGAGGATGGGATAACACAGCTAGGCTGGGGTATAAAACGTCTGGATTAAGTTACAAAATATTGTTCAAAAATTGAGTCACAAGGAGATTGGAGAAAGAGAAATGTCATTGGTCAGGAAAAAAAGTGGCTTTTTTTTTTCTAAATGTGGGTTTTATTTTTTTATTTTATTTTAAAGATTTTATTTATTTATTTGACAATGAGAGACACAGTGAGAGAAGGGAACACAAGCAGGGGAGTGGGAGAGGGGGAAGCAGGCTTCCCGCGGAGCAGGGAGCTCGACGCTGGGCTCAATCCCAGGACCCTGGGATCAGGACCTGAGCTGAAGGCAGACGCTTAACAACCGAGCCGCCCAGGCGCCCCTAAACGTGGCTTCTGAAAAGCAAATTACTGGTTGGGATAATTGACTACTTCTAAGTGTGGCAAAGGTAAAGTGTCGGCTTCTTCATGAATAATTCTGGGATCATTTTTATCTAACATCTTAAAAATGATCTGAAACAGAAGTGCAGAGTAAAATCTCACAGTATGGAGCACACAGGTCTTTTTTTTAAGGAACCTCTACACCCAACAGGGGGCTCAAACCCATGACCCCAACTTCAAGAGTCACATGCTCTACCTACTGAGCCAGCCAGGTGCCCCAAGGAGCACACAAGTCTTACAGAGCGTGAAGTGACTAGTGAATGAAGATAAGCAGTGGTAGGTTCTTCAGAATCTATGCAAGCGGATAGAGAGCCCCTTGAAGGTGAGATTGTAACTTCATGCATCTCTGTATCTACAGCCCCAGTCATAAGGTATGGGCCATATATTTTTTTGTAAAAAGAAGAAGAAAAGTTTGTAAGGTGGACAACTAAAAAGTTAAGAAGTCAAATAGAACAAATCTAACAGGCATGTAAACTATAAAATCAGCTGCTACTCACGACCCCGCAAAGGGATGTGGGAACGGGTGGAAGAAGTTGGCTCAATAAGCCCCTGGCAAGAGAATCAATTCAGCTCAATTCCGCAAACATTATGGAACACATAAAAAGAGCCAGGCACACGTAGACTGAAGTAAAAGGAGGCAAAGAGGCCTGGATTAAATCATTCTACTCCTGATTTGAGCATAATTTAATTCATTACAACTTTAATTTTAGTTAGCCATTGGCTCTCGTGTATAATCTGATAACTCCCTGTACTTGTAGTAAAGCAACTTTACTCAAGACCATAACCTAGATATGCGTTGCTGCAGAGACATTAGAACAAGAGATAACGTTGAAAGAATACAATTTCCAAGAAGGAAGTCCTGGAGGATTTGGGTGGTGCCAACAGAAGGGACAGCAGGAACAGACAGCTACTGTGTCTCTGTCAGAAAGTGTTTGGCTGGTATTTATTAAGTCTCTATCTCATGCCCAGCACTGAAGATATGGAGGTAGAGGTAATAAAGGATTACCGAAAATTCATCTAGTTAAAAATGCATGCGAAGTTTACGTACAAACACATTTAATCCAATCCAAATGAGTCACCTGTGATGTGGGTGGAAAGGGTAAAGGGAAAGAGAGGTCCCAAGCAGGAGAGTAGAGGCTGGGACATATTCAGGGCTGCTTCTAATGCAGAGGGTTTTTTTTTTACAATTCCCTTTGGAAACTGCCTTCTGAGGTGGTAGGCATTGTATTGAGTATTTTCAATTATGGCACGCTCCCTTCATTTGAGGACATATATTTATTATTTAAACTTTTCATGGAAAATTTCAAACATACACAAAAGACAAGAGAATCACACAATAAATCACCATGTACCCATCTGTCAGCCACAGCAGTTATAAATCCATAGGTCATCTTGCTTGGTTTGCCCTTCACCTGTTTCTTCAACTTCAGATTACTTTGAACCCAATCCCATGCATCATATCATTTCACTTTTAATTTTTGCAGTTCTTTTGAATCACTAAAACATAAAGATTCTTTATAAAAATGTAACCACAATCCCATGTTAATGGCTTAAATACTATAATAATTTCTTAATTAACTATTAACTATTTAATTATTTAATCAGTGGTCAAATGCCTCTGTTGCCTCATTTTTTTTTTTAATATACTTGAATAAACTTGCTTATTCAAATCAGGAATCCAAAAGATCTATGCTTTGGAAATAGTTGATATGTTTCCTAAGATTTTAAAAAGTTCTTTGATTTATAGGCTATATCACCATCACCTTTTATTTTTCCTTGCAAATTATTTTTTGAGGAGTTCAGATTTGTGAGATTTTCAGGCTGGATTTTGGGGCTTGCATTCCCATGGCAACATTTAACACATTTCTCTATCCCCTTGATTTCCTGTAGGGTGAAAGAGGCTTCAGCAGATACTGGTTCAACTTTTAGAAAGGACAGTATTTGAAGATATATTTATTTTTAATAAACACTCAAATGTCTTTCAGAGTCTAGTGTGATGAGAAAGATGGGGTGCTGAATAATATAATTTTAGGAGTGTATCTTAGAAGAAATGTGACTCAAGAGTAAAAAAATTTGTTTACTCAGAAACAGACCCATAAATACAAAGAACAAACTGGTGATTGAAGAAGGGAGAAGATGGGGAGATGGACAAAATGGGTGAAGGGGAGTGACAGGTATAGGCTACCAGTTACGGACTGAATAAATCATGGGGGTGAAAGGCACAATATCAGGAATCTAGTCAATGACACTACAATAGTGTTGTATGGAGATTGATGGTAGCTATACTTGTGGCATAACCTATAGAGTTGTCAAATCACTATGTTGTACACCTGAAACTACTGTAACATTGTGTCAATTATACTTCAATTAAAAAAGATTTCTTTACTCGTTTTACTTAAAAATATTCTCTCCAAGCAATTCTGAGAATAGTTGCAAAGACTTTTTTTCTAAGCAATAGCCGTATCATTTGAAATAAATGTAAAATGGTCCCAAGATAATGTTATCTTTTTGTGAGGTATGAAGCTCCCTGTATGTTTGAAAAATAGTTCTTGTTGCTATTGCTTTAATATATTTTATTACCCTGACTCTCAAGAACTTAAAACCTAGTTCGCAACACATTGTAGATACAATAAAACAATCAAAGAACACAAACTAATGCATGAGAAATTATTATAAAATGTATTTGGAGGAGAGGATTTTCACTTCTCCCCCCAAAAAAGTATTTTCTATATTTGGGAAATATAAAATACTATAAAGAGCTTGATAATGAAGCCAAATTGGGAAACATATAGTCAGGGGCAGGAAGTGGTATTTAAAGATAGAGTCATTTGATGACTTTTGATAGAAACAGAATGATAGGGGAAAAAACTGTTGGAATAATTTGATTTCCCAAAATTCAAATGTTTAAACAAGTTACACCTGTGCTTGATTTTAGATTTCTATAGGACAGACTTCAGACAGGTGCAATCCTGTTCTGTTCTGTTGAATGTAGCAAAATTATTAGCAAATAAGATTGCATAGGCCGTGGATACACAAATTGGTTGTGATTTTAATAACTTAGGAAAATAGGTTAGGAAGTAATTGGTTAGGAAACATCATTGTATGTTCACAGAATAATAGAGTCATTTCCATTTATAGAATCAGAGTGTGTGAAAATGTGTTTATAGGAAGTTATCGGTGGATTAAGCTGATCAAAAAAAGTCAACAGAACTTCTCATCTAAAGACCTTTTCTATTGAGATTTCTATTTCGGAATTTTCACATAACACATTCTGAAAATAACAAAATATGCCTTAACAAGACATGTTGATCAATGGAATCCCAAATGTATCATATGGTAAAATATCAGGTGATTCTACAGTAAGACTCAGCTTGATGAGATGAGATGTATCAATGAATACAACTTAACTTGAAAATTGCCTAAAAGAGTTTTGTGTGGATAAAATACAAACCATGTTTGTGTTACCCCATTTCCCTCTCTCATCATGGATACCATGAAACGTCCCTGCATTTTGCCCACACGACATCACCTTATATTGTGGAGCAATAAGAGTTCTGAGTATCAACCCACGGTAATCATGACATAAGAAGAAAGCATATGCATCTGTTTATGTGTGTATATTTGTATAATTATTTGAGATGTAACTGTGACTATTAAATCTTATGCCCACTGAGAATTTACCTAAACTTTTCTTTCTGACATGTCATGTGGCAAAAAGAGAGCAGGTGTTTAATTTACCCTCCTGACATTTGCTCAAACATATTTTCCAATGATCATGGCAATGTATTTTAGCTAATGCATTTTGACCTACCAGCAGCTTTTAATACAGTTAATTTGACACTCTTATTTATTGAAATTCTTCTATCCTGACTCCCAGGATGCCACTTCTCACCTCCCTTTACATTCTCTTTTTCCTGACTTCTCCTCATCCCTCTGACTTCAAAATATCAAAGTGCCCCGGGGATTGAACAACCCTCAGATTTTTTCTTTATCTCCAGTCATGCCATTGGTTACCAATCTAGTAACTTTATTTTTTTTAATGATTTTTTTTTTTTTAATGTTGAGAGAGAGAGTGCATGAGAGCAGGGATAGGGAGGAAGGGCAGAGAGAATCTTAAGCAGACTCCAAGCCTAGCAAAAGCCTGAGCTGAGGCTTATCATGGGGGTTCTTCATCATGGGGGCTCATTGCAGGGGGCTCATCCAGGGACTCAAGAGGAAGGGACCTCGTCACAGAGGCTCCACCCAGGGCTCAATCTCAGGACCCTGAGATCATGACCTGAGCTGAAATCAAAAGTCAGAGGCTTAAGCACCTGAGCCACCCAAGTGCCCCATCAATCCAGCAACTTTCGATACCATTTGTATCCAAAGACTCTCAAGTTCAGACATCCAACCCAGATGCTCCTCATAGTGCCTCTTTGGCTCCTTTACTTGGTGCACCTGTATTCCTGGTTTCCAGCCCCCACCTGTCCCCCCTGCATTGTTCTCCATCTATTAAGTGTGGCACCATCTTTCCAATTGCTCAAAGGACCACTAGAGTCAGCCTTGGCTCTTCTTTTCCTCCCAAACCCTAAATCCAATCTCTCAGCAAATCCTTTTGGTTCTAGTTTCAAAGTATGTCTAGAACTATTTCTCTCCACTTCCTAGGCCCTAGTTTGGAACCATCCATGTCCAAACCATGGTCGTCTCTCACCTGGATTAATTCAGGAGCCTTCTAACTCGTATCCCTGGTTCACATTTTGGCTACCTGTCCTCTCACCCCATCCCAGTCTGTCCCCAGTTCAGGGGCCAGAGAGACCCTTTTAAGCCTATATCCTGGCATGAAACTTGTCTGCTCACTTTTTTTTTTTTTACTATGTTATGTTAATCACCATATATTACATCATTAGTTTTTGATTTAGTGTTCCATGATTCATTGTTTGTGTGTAACACCCAGTGCTCCATGCAGTATGTGCCCTCTTTAATATCCATCACCAGGCTAACCCATCCCCCACCCCCTCCCCTCTAGAACCCTCAGTTTGTTTCTCAGAGTCCGTAGTCTCTCATGGTTTGTCTCCCCCTCTGATTTCCCCCCCTTCATTCTTCCCTTCCTGCTATCTTCTTCTTCTTCTTCTTCTTCTTCTTCTTCTTCTTCTTCTTCTTCTTCTTCTTCTTCTTTTAACATATAATGTATTATTTGTTTCAGAGGTACAGGTCTGTGATTCAACAGTCTTACACAATTCACAGCGCTCACCATAGCACATACCCTCCCCAATGTCTATCACCCAGCCACCCCATCCCTCCCAGCCCCAACCACTCCAGCAACCCTCAGTTTGTTTCCTGAGATTAAGAATTCCTCATATCAGTGAGGTCATATGATACATGTCTTTCTCTGATTGACTTATTTCACTCAGCATAATACCCTCCAGTTCCATCCACATTGTTGCAAATGGCAAGATTTCAATCCTTTTGATGGCTGCATAATATTCCATTGCATATATATACCACATCTTCTTTATCCATTCATCTGTCGATGGACATCTTGGCTCTTTCCACAGTTTGGCTATTGTGGACATTGCTGCTGTAAACATCGGGGTGCATGTACCCCTTCAGATCCCTATATTTGTATCCTTGGGGTAAATACCCAGTAGTGCAATTGCTGGGTCGTATGGTAGCTCTATTTTCAACTTTTTGAGGAACCTCCATACTGTTTTCCAGAGTGGCTACACCAGCTTGCATTCCCACCAACAGTGTAGGAGGGTTCTCCTTTCTCTGCCTCCCCGCCAACATCTGTCGTTTCCTGACTTGTTAATTTTAGCCATTCTGACTGGTGTGAGGTGGTATCTCATTGAGGTTTTGATTTGGTTTTCCCAGATGCCGAGTGATATTGAGCACTTTTTCATGAGTTTGTTGGCCATTTGGATGTCTTCTTTGGATCTTACCCAGAGTAACATCATTCTGGAGGAGTGAGGAAAGAGATGAGCAGTGAGAAAATGGATTTGGGAGCAGATGATGGGGCTTCGAAGGCCTTGGTGAGAGCTTGGGATTTCACTGTGGGGGAGAGGGGGAGCTTCACGGTGTTTGAGTGGACGATACATTGTATTTCGGATAATGATAGCAGGTCTAAGAAAATCTAAAGTAAGGAAGTGGGGAGGAGGGAGTGCTGGAGAGAGACCAGTCATAACATGATGCTGGCTGTATCAAGAACGTCTGAAAACTCATGACGGAGCAAGCTGTGTGGGTGTCTGGGGGATTGTTCCAAGCAGAAAAAATAAGTATAAAGGCCCTGATTTATGAACATGGCTTACTTAGTCAAAGGAATTTTAAGGACAATGTTTCTTCAAACCAACCGGAAATCCAATCTTTTACCCCCGTAGAATGTAGGTTTCATTAGGTTACAGATTTTTTAAAAAAAATGTTCCCACTTCTGTATCCTTAGGTTCTAGAAAAATACCTCACATGATACACATGTAATAACAAATTGTTGAATAAATGAGCAGATGGCTCTAAAGTAAGGTGTAATTACATATACTAACCCAAACTTGAAAATTATATTCAGTGGTCTGATTCCATAATTAATGAAATCCCAGTCCATAGCCCAGAATGCCCGGGCTTTCCCATGGCACTAGCTAAAGAGAACAGAGAATTGTCTGAGGACACATAACAAAATGCTTTCCTGCCCACTCCTGTCCTCCCAGCCTGGATAAAGTACCCTTTCTGTGCCATTACTCTACTCTCTATTACACTTAATCTTAGCACTCATTATATTGAATGTACTTGTGCCTATTCCTGCTACTGAGATTTTAGGATTTAATAAATAAATTCTTCTTTGCCCAAGAAAGAAAGATAGACACAGGAATCAAACAGGTGAAGATTTTAAAATGTCAGTTTTATTACTGACTTTAAAAAACAAAACAAAACACTGGAATGAAGGATATGGCTAATGTATTGGAACAAATGGTCATGATATAATTCACCACTGAGTTAGATATATGGCACTCACTCTACTAGTTGTCACAGCTGGACAGTTATTGGCTCCTGCCTATGTGGAAAATGTCCCTTTTACCACATAACAGAGAGAAGATCTGTGTTCTTGCTTTTTCTAAGCAGAAAGATTATAATCTGGTGGTTCCAGAAGGGTAAATCCATGCATGCCCAGTACCCAATCCTAAGCCCTCCATCAGATAAACCATTTACCTCCTCTGGGGAAGATTGGTAAAAGGGTAGAATATATTCAAGGTTGATCATTTTTTTTCTACTTGAAAATATGAAAACTAGAAGAAAATTGGCCCATCTAACCTCTGATACCCACTGAACTATAAATCATAGATGCTTGTCTGTCCTGTTCTCCATTTAATCCTCGGTGCTTAAGACAGAGCCTGGTATATAGAAAGTGGAAAAAAATAATTAGATAAACTAAATTGTTGAAAGATCATGTTCAAGAATTTGATATTATAGCCCTCCAAAAAATAAAATAAAATAAATAAATCAACCAAAATCATCCAGAGGAGGCAGGGAGATAGGATATATACTTAAACTTCTTGCTTGGTTTCCGTTGGGCTCAGGAAAAATTGCCAGAACTTACTTTTATGTCTAGTTCAAAATTAATCACTAGTATAGAATTTCTTATCCATGCAGAATAACCACACACTGAAGACAATATCAGGACATATTCTCCTGCTTTGGACAAGTAGGAGCCAAAAACCGGCCAGAGGGTGTGGAATGGGCCATCAGGGTGATCCAATACAGCATAGACAAAAGAGATGTAGCATCCAACTGTGGGGCCATTCTAAAGAAACCAGGCAGAGGCACAAATCCAATTTTAAGACAACAATTTAAAAGCTAGGAACACTAGAACACAGCACAAGAGAGGAGGCAGGAAGAATAGGAGATGATGTCTGAAGAGAATCCCACTCAGATAATTCAGGAATGTATTGTTTGTGCCCTCATCCCTCCAGATCCTTAAATTGTAATTAGCAAAGATTTAAATCCATAGTCACTTGCTTCTCCACAAGGAGGAAAAGATCCAAGAAAAAGATTTTTCTTCAACAGGTCTTTCTCTTCTTTCTTCAAGAAAAAGATCCACAAAGAAGGACGTGTTGTTTCAATTGAATGATTACTGACACACTGGGAATCATTTTACATGTTTATGTGTGACCTCCTTTCTACCATATGGGGTCTTATTTATGACAGCATGGCAGGGGTTGAGCTCTTAGCTTTTTTTCAGTTTTATTTTTGGTCTCCAGCATTCTGCAACTAAG
This sequence comes from Mirounga angustirostris, assembly GCF_029215605.1. NCBI lineage: Eukaryota > Metazoa > Chordata > Mammalia > Carnivora > Phocidae > Mirounga > Mirounga angustirostris. Next base: position 56,165,594 of record NW_026991709.1, read on the forward strand.
CATGTTAAGGAGTAATTAAGTAATAATCTCCTGGCATTCTTATCATTGCTATCCTCTGTGTAACGTAGATTCTGCTTTCCTCTCTCAGCGATTTTGAGTTTTTCTTTCCTTTTTTCATAATCTTGACTATGATGCATTTCGGTGTGGCTTTCCTTGTATTTATTCTGCTTGGGGTCTCCGAGCTTCGGGGGTAAGTGGGTCGATATTTTCTGTCAAAGATGGAAAAACTTTAGCTCAATATTCCTTTAAGCTATGTTTCACCCCATTGTATCACTCCTCTTCTGAAACTCAAATTACAGAACTGTTTCAACTCTTAAAACTGTCTCACAAATCACTGAGGTTCTGTTTACTTTTTTCAGTCTTTCCCCCCATCTGTGTTTTAGTTTTAATAAATGCTACTTCCTGTTTTCAAGTTTATTGATTCTTTCATCTGCTGTGTTCAATCTGCTTCTAATATCATTCAGTATACTTTAAGAGTTCCAATGGTACATTTTTAGATCTTTGATTTCAGTTGATTTTTTTTAACGTTTTAAAAATATCTCCTGGACTGTCCCCTCAATTCATTCATTCTACAAGTCTTAGTTTAACATACTTCTGACAGCTGTTTCAAATTCCTTGGTTGATCATTTCACCATCTGGGTTATCTCTCAGTCTGTTTCCATTGACATTTTTCTGATTTTTGCATTTTTTTTATTTGGTGCTTAGTAGTGTATCTAAAATAACAAAAAGGTCTGGGCTATGACACACAGACTTCTAAGGTGGTCCCCAATTATGTCTAATTTCTGGCATCCTTGCCCTTGTATAATGATCTCCTGTTGAGTGTGGGCTTGACTTTGTGACTTGCTTCTAACCAGCAGAATTTCTGAAGGTAATGGGGTAGCACTTCCAGGAGAGGAGTGTGACTTCCATCTAGATAACTGAATTTATCTATTGACTTCTTGTCTTGCACACTTTAATGAAGCAAGCTGTCATTTAGAAAAGGCTGTTTGAAAAAGGTGCATGCAAGTGACAATGAACTGAAGATTATTTTGGTGTTTGGCAATATTCTAGACTCACATTCAATATTCAGCACACAGGTTCATCAACAGTTTGGGTGGTTTCTCCTTCTCTGAGCAGACAGTCCTTCTCCTATTTTCCCTGGTCGCCCTCCTCCAACATGAAAAACTGGATGCAAATATAAAACTATCCAATGTTGCTTACCTATTTAGGAAAGACTTGTCCCTATTGGAGTTTTGCTACTTTAGATTTATTTGTGCACGGAATTCTTTTTTTTGGCTTCTCTTTTGATTTTCATTGTGTCCGCAAGAATGAAGGTCTTTCATGTCCTTCTCCATTATATCCAAAAGCAAAACACTCTTGTATTCATTTCTGAAATTATAAATTTATTAAAGTAAGTTGATTCTCTTTTATCTATATTAGCTATCTACCTATACAATCACTAATTGAAGTAGATATTCAGAACGCTACGTTAAAATCTTAAAATTAACATATTTTGTTTGCTGGAATAGATTTGCTACTTTAGATTTATTTGTGCACGGAATTCTTCAGTGAGATTTTTAAATGTAATTTTTTTTTGGCTTCTCCTTTGATTTTCATTGTGTCTGCAAGAATGAAGGTCTTTCATGTCCTTCTCCATTATATCCAAAAGCAAAACACTCTTGTATTCATTTCTGAAATTATAAATTTATTAAAGTAAGTTGATTCTCTTTTATCTATATTAGCTATCTACCTATACAATCACTAATTGAAGTAGATATTCAGAACGCTACGTTAAAATCTTAAAATTAACATATTTTGTTTGCTGGAATATGTGTTAGGTATAATGATCTATTCTAGCTCAGACTTTGTACTATTTTAGCCTAAATAAGGATTGAATGAAATTTATTTTTTCATTCTTTTAAAAAGCTCTAGAGAATCCAGCAGAGGCTTGTGACTGGGCTTTAAACATGGAAAATGGTCATAAAATATCTTTTGTCTGATTAATTAATCTCACCTTCTATTTGTGTAACAGGAATGAATCAAACATAAAATAAACTGAACTACTATAATTTAGTTTCAGAGTTTTTAAGTACATTACATTCTCAAATCAAATTGATAAAATCCATTTCTAAAATTTCTCTGTGGAATCATGAAATTATTGTGAAATCAACTTAAGATTATGTTTTAAAGGATTTTCTCAGTTTCAGATATATATATTTATAAACAAGGAATAAGTTTTACATTTATTTATTGAGAGGCAAAGAAGTTGATTACCATTTTAGATGAAATATATATTTTCTTTCTTTAGTATAATATCTTAATACCCTTTGATCTGATGTAATTATGGTGAACTTTCTTCTAGAAAGTAGTTTCATTGTAATTTTTTTTCTTCAAAGAACATGGTAAAAAGGTAGGGAAAGGTCATAATTATGTAACTTAAATTGGAAACTTTTATTTTTAAATTAAATAATTATATTCTAACAGTGGTCAGCGTTCACAATAAAAACATTTCTGATAAAATATCACAATATGACATTGCTTTTTTCCCTGTATTTGAAATCATAAAAAGTACAGAAAATGAATAGCTATTTTGAAGGTTCTAAACAAGAGAGGAATACCCTCCTACAAATTATCAGATAATTTTACTTATTTTTCAATTGCAAATTAGAACTGAAGTCCTTATTAAGAAGCAGCAAAACAAACCAAAAAAAGATACTCAGATTTGTCAATTTATAATTTTAAAAAATAGTGATAGAGTTTATAATACATGTTTGCAAAACTTACATCAAAAAATCTATTCAAAAGATCAGTTAAATGGTATCATAAAACATGGAAGAAATTTGAGAAAGAGCAAAGAACTCTTGGAGAACAGATATTTTGGTTTCTTATGAATTCTGGAAGATTTACCAATAAAATTATTGGGGTCCATTTTATTATGATGTACATTTGAACTAAGCTAACAATAACAGGGAAACATTCACAACATTTCAAAGGTCTTTGGCTGTTAAGTGATTGATTTATTTCTTTTTCATTATAATTTTTCACCAAGTGAAATAATTTATTAGGATTTTGTATGTATCAGAAAGCTCATAAGTAGAGAATACAAATATTGTTATCTTCTTATATGCATCATTCCCATAATGAAACTCAAAATGAATGCACCACACTTTTCACTTAGTTATGTAAGTATTACGGAAAGGGAAAATCGCTATGCTGGTCTAAAGTTGATACTCTGAGTTGAGCTCAGTTCAGAGTTGGCCCATTTGGCAACTTCATAAAATGGTCTGTAAGGCTTTAAACTAGGCAAGAATGGTTCATTATTTCTGGACCTCAGGTTGATAGCAAACTTTCCAGTCTTAGCCTTTTAACTTTCTCCACATTTTAAAGGATATAATCACACTTCAATTTTTCTATACTCAAAAAGCACTCTAAATTCACATACCAAGATTCAATACCTGGATAATTTTAGCCTTCCAGCTGCTATTATTTGTGGGTCAAAGAGCCTTTTACTCTCATTGTCTTCTTTTTTTTAATTCTAAAACTTCCCCTTCCACTTCCAAATAAAGACTATCCCCAGATTGACTTTGCAAAGGCTTCCGGCTTTTTTTTTTTTTTTTTTAAAGATTTTATTTATTTGACAGAGAGAGACACAGCGAGAGAAAGAACACAAGCAGGGGGAGTGGGAGAGGGAGAAGCAGGCTTCCCGCCGAGCAGGGAGCCCAATGCGGGGCTGGAGCCCAATGCGGGGCTCGATCCCAGGACCCCGGGATCATGACCTGAGCCACAGGCAGACACTTAACAACTGAGCCACCCAGGTGCCCTGGCTTCCAACTTTTTAAAAGATGAATAAACATTACCTTTGATCACAAAACATCTGGATCACAAAACATCTGGGCAGTTTTAGATCAATGATTTAACTTCTAATACATCCAAAACGTCTGCCTTCCTTAAAAAGTTAACCAGTGAAAAGAAAATGAGAAGCCAGAATACACATTTGCATGTCACAATAATAAAAGCAATAAAATGTTTTCAAATGTCTCAGCATGCATCCCTCCTGTATTTAAAATGAAGGCCTATAACAGAGCAGAAAACCTAAATTTTGGGGCCCCTGAGTGGCTCAGTTGGTTAAGCGGCTGCTTTCGGCTCAGGTCATGATCCCAGAGTCCTGGAATCGAGCCCCGCGTGCTGGGATAGAGCCCTGTGTCGGGCTCCCTGCTCAGCGGGAGAGTCTGCTTCTCCCACTCCCTCTGCCTGCCCTGCCTACTTGTGCTCTCTCTCTCTGTCAAATAAATAAATAAAATCTTAAAAAAAAAAAAAAAGAAAGAAAACCTAATTTTGCCACCGCGTATTAATAACGAGGTAGAAAGCTACAATTCTTCTTAATGGCCCCAAATTCTGATTTCATGTGTCCCACACATCAACAATAACATAATATGCATTGATGAACTCAGAGGGCAATTTTCCTTCTAAATCAGTGGTGCCCTTGGATGAATTGTCTCTCTGTTTTTGGTTCACATGGGCTACCTTTATCTTGTCCCATCGGCTTCCAATTGTAAAGACTCTCAAACTCCTAAAAAAATTATATGCTTCATTTTCTATCAATATCGTTTTAAAAAGATGAAATCATATTCAATAAAAAGGACAGCCACTAAGGGATCCAAAATTTACAAATCGGTCATCTAAGAGGATTTTGTACTGATAAGACTTATGCATAAGTTTAATGCCTCAATTAGCAAGTTTGAAGTTTCTCCTGTTTGTCTTTTCTCTAGCTGGTAGATCTTTTCTCTATTACATACATTTAAGTCAGTGTGGTTTAATTTCAGCTAAAGCCAACAGAAATATATTGAACATGCAATGCATGCCACAGCTGCAGGTAAGCCTGGTACTGTTGTTGTTTCAAAATTGCTTAGTATTTAGCAAGACACAAAATATGTATAAGGGAGATGTCAAGACTGACTTAAAAACTGTGGCAATTCATCAGCAAGAGAGAGCCTCTTCTCTGTACAGGTTGACAAGCTAAGACCCTAATGGATTAATTCCCTGCCAAAAACCACCATAAAACTTGGACATGATGCAAAAAGCAGCTCAGTACCTCTGAAGGTACTAGAGAGCAAACAAACAGATTCCCTCAGAAGTGCATAATAACTTGAGGAAGAAAGAAACTGTACTGGCAAGTATGTCTACAAGGCTTTTCACCTTGAACTAAATTCAGTCCACACTGCTTACACAGTGGCAACCAACACATATACATTAAGACCCACGGTCTTCCTAACCTGAGGAACCAAAATACTGAAGCCAGAAAACCGTAAATGCTGAAGGGGGTTGATGGAGGATCCCAAAAGGGGAGATGATGTGAATTTTTAGTATTCTAAAACTCCTTTCTTGGATATCTATCTATCACTTGACTTCTCAACATTCCATTTTTATGAACACCTTATGGATGAAAGTAGGGGAGGAACTGTATTTAAAGCTGGTTTGCTATATCACACTTTACAACTGGGGGCTGACGTCTCATATTCCAAGCAGTAATTTTCTTAAACATCAGGCTTCTGATATCAAAATTTAAGACTACCCTAGGAAAGATACAATTTTGTGAAGCATTGGGATATAAAGTTTAAGATAAACATGTTGGACGGGATGACTAAGAGTTTTACAATGCTACATAAACAGTCACTGACCAGTTCTGATCCCGTTTTCCTAATTTCTCCAGAATCTTGACAAAATACAATCGGAGACAAAAAGGAATCATTTCTCAGCTGGTTCCCTGGTGATGTCTTGTCTGTCATGAATTGCTTTATTAAAATTACACCATTCATTGTTATGAGGATTAAGATGACTTGAAATTAAAATTAACCTCCAAGAATCTGCTATTACTTATATTTTTAGGCACTGGAAGTCCTAGGAGCTGGTAAACCCACACAATAATGCAGGATTTAAACCAACAAACATATCTCTGAAGTTACGACTCAGATTTAAAGCTCCGTGGCTGACAGAAAATGTAATAGAATTGGTTTTTTGTAATCCATTACAGGCGAGGAGCATGGGCCCAGAGCCTACTCTCTGCCCAAACACACCTGGTTCTGTAGCTCACAAGAGCTATACATCCTCATTTGTACAGGAGGCGAAATGTACAAGACATGCCAGAACTAGAAGGTAATTTTCCAAACCATGATGGGAGTTTTGTGAGTCAAATATCTGTGTTTTAAGATTAAAGTTTGGCATCTAGGAACTTCCTAGGATGTGAATGATCTCCCTCAGGTGAGAGAACATACAGGTATAGATGGGAGCAGACGCTATTGCAAAAGGGCTAAGTGGACACATAACAGGTATTCAGTAACTTTTTTATTATTGATCTACTCGTTGCACAAAAAGCATTCAAAGGAAAATGGGAAAGATACAATTGCACATCTTGAAACAAACTCACCTTACCTTTATATTTGCAAATAACTATAAGTGGTGTATATAATATGGGAACCTTAGCTGCAGATTAGAATCTTTATAAAATAATCCTTTTATTAATTCTTTGTATAACTCTTCTGTGGCTTTTTTAAAATTTGCATTTATATTTGCACATGAGGACATTCCCTGTCACTACAGATTGTAGAACATTTTAGATAGAGACAGGTAAGGGGTTTAGTTTTAGAAGGAAAAAAAAAACCCACATTACTTCAAATACCAATCAATTATATTTTGAAATAATTTGTTTTAAAGGTAAGTTAGTTTCCCCTTGTGCCCTCTGTAAATGTTAGCAAAATAAATTAATTTTTTAAAATGAGAAACCCACTCCTCCACTTCTTGACATCATTGCTACCCCAACCATACTGAAGAATATAATTTTCAGCGTATTTTGAAGTGCCTATTTATGTGAATTGATGCACTTAATCCTTCCATGCATAGTATTGAGCGCCTGCTCTGTGCCCGGTACCATATTAGGGTGTAAGAAATATGACATTAATTATAAACCATTTTTAACTATGAATTAGAAGATATGCCCAAGTGATTTTTAGGTAGCACTTCGTTAACCAATTATGAGAAAGCAATGTGCTGATAATAAGTTGCAATTTATTTTGTACTAGTTTAAAATTCTTACAGGCCTGGCACCTACCAGGCTGAAATGCTAAATGTATCTGACACTTCCCGTCCTTCTCAGAGTCAGGTCTTCTCGGCCCACCTTCAAGTCCAGTTTTCCAGGGCATCGCCTTTGACAAAGTGTAACCTGATAACCTCTTCTCAGCTCTACCTGAATTTCTCACACCCGTTCTTGGGCTTCTCTGACTCAGCAGCAAGCACTCACACAAATGCAAGGGACTTCATACCCCAAGGAGCAGGTTGTGAAGCAGTGTGCACCTCTTGTGTCCCTTGGGTGAGCATTTGGTGAGACGGCTCCTCAGAAGCTCCAAGCCTGACCCGTCCCTGCTGCCTTCATGGGGCCTGCTTGTCCCATACCCTGCACTGGCTGGTCCTTCTTTCCTATTTCCCCTCATCCCACTTCCCCCTCCTGGTTCCTAGGGTGACTTCTCCACATAAACTACTTCCCTGCAAACCATTGTCTCAGTCTCTGCTTTCCTAGGGGAACGAGGCTAGGACAGTGTGGTTTCACTAAAGTCACAACATCCAGTGAGGGTCGGAGCTGCAAATCCATACACTGCTGCAAAACTTCACCTCTCCTCCCAAAGTTTTCATCAATGTAGTCTTCTATTCACAACTTACCCAATAAAAGCCTAAACTTCCTGCCTCATGTTAAAGGTACCTGATAATCTGCACCTTCACCCCAGCCCCCTCCACTCCCAATATCCAAGCTTATTTCTACCTTTTTGTTCAGCTAGAACTTTCTTCTAAATATATTCCCACCACTAGTCAAGCATATCCTGCCTTGACCTAGTCTCTAAACTCCCATGGCTTTCATAGCCTATATACCAAGTTTAAAACAATGGCATTGGCTCAAAATCTTATTATTTGGGGACTTTTTTTTTTTACTCTCTCCAATTACATTTTAGCAACTTGAGGGTAGACACTAGTTATATTCTGCTTTTACATTTCACAGCACTGAGCAAAATGTCCTTAATAAATGTATACTGTTGATTGATTCACCTTCCAGCATACTTGACAGGATACTAAAAGCTATTCCAATATCAAGTGGCCAAGAAAGATAGCCTAGGTTTTCCCCAAGGTAAGACTCATCACTCTGCTTTTGGGAAAGATCAAGGATATGACCAAGTCTGATAGAAATTAGCATGCACACACTCATGCACACAGGCAAAAATAACTACGAAGCTTCTGCTTCAGGTTAAAACGTCCTTATTTTTTCACAAGAAGTTTTTAATCTGTGTCAATAACTCAAATTGTTAGGGGGATATAACTTTTTAACTTTCTTGGGGAGTTCAGAGTACAAAGAAAACTGTATCTGTAAGGAATCACCACCCGTGGGTCACGCCCAGCCTCTAGTTAGAGTGCCATTGCTGAACCCCCCTTGGGCAGGAGCTAGAACTTAGTAGTATATCATGTAGTTTGGGGAATGACAGTTTCTAAAGTGCTGGAAGTTTCTGACAGGCTCAGACAACAAGGTCAGGATGGGTTTGCTTGCCGTAGCCTTATAGTCATTGCCTTAGGCCAAGCCCTTACTACTCATTTCCTGGATTAGTATGTAAAACCACTTGGGGACTGTCCCTTGGATAAAATCTAGTCTCCTTATTATGACCTCCAAGGTCCTTCCGTGTTTGTTCTCTGTATACTTCTCCAATCCGATCCTTCACATGCCTCCACCCCTCCAGAACCTAAATTCCAATCATTCAGAATTCATTGCAGTTTTCTCTTCTTTGCCTGTATACATTCTATTTCCCCATTCTGAAATGCACCACCTTTCTTCACTTGATTAACTCATTTTTGGTGTTCAATGCTCAACTAAGTCACTATTTCCTCTAGGGAGAGATCGCTGATGATTCTATCTTAGTTTAACAATTTATCAATATGTGTCCATTATAATTTTGCATATCACACTGAATTGGATTTGGCTGTTTTTAAACGGATTTTTTTTTAAGATTTTATTTATTTGAGAGAGAATGAGAGACAGCGAGCACGAGAGGGAGGAGGGTCAGAGGGAGAAGCAGACCCCCCGCCAAGCAGGGAGCCCGATGCGGGACCCGATCCCGGGACTCCAGGATCATGACCTGAGCCGAAGGCAGTCGCTTAACCAACTGAGCCACCCAGGCGCCCCAAGGATTTGGCTGTTTTTATGTAGCTAAGTTTCCTGAAAGTTTGGACTAGTTCATATTTATATTGGTTTCCTCAACATATAAAAAGCCCTCAATAACTTTTTAAAGAATAAATAAATTGACATTAAAAGATACTGAAATAAGAGCTAGTATGTCATTACTGTTAAAAAGAAAATTATAAAGCAAAGTTCTTAATTATAAAGAGAAATTTGGAAGAAAAAAAAAACGGGACTAAATGAAGTGAAAAAAAAATACAGAGCAACAATGTGGGACTGAGGTGGCCACATGAATCCATGACTGGTGATCCCCCAATTGGGCTGACCAGGATGTCCCATGGAGGGACAAAAGAGATTAAGATAAAAAGCTCCATACCTGTGGCTTGCTGTATGATTTACCCAACTGAAATTCCTTACACTGAGAAGCACCTCGTACATATTAATTGACTCAGTGATGACTGAACTTGGGTATTTGAATGACATTGACAGGTACACATTATGGATCCGGCATTTACTTGCTGTATATGCTTAACTTTTCTGAATCTGTTTCCTCACCTTTAATGTAGGGTGACCTGCATATGTGGGTTGTAGTGAGGGTTAAGAATGATGTATACAGGGCGCCTGGGTGGCTCAGTTGGTTAAGCGACTGCCTTCGGCTCAGGTCATGATCCTGGAGTCCCGGGATCGAGTCCCGCATCGGGCTCCCGGCTCGGCGGGGGGTCTGCTTCTCCCTCTGACCCTCCTCCCTCTCGTGCTCTTTGTCTCTCATTCTCTCTCTCAAATAAATAAATAAAAAATAAAATCTTTAAAAAAAAAAAAGAATGATGTATACAAAGAATGTAATGCAGATCCTAACAGAGTATTTATTGAACAAATGGCAGCTGTGTGTTCTCCAGAGAAGCAGAACCAATAGGATATATACAAACACACATACACTATACATAAGCGTATATATACATATATGTACATACATACATATACAAATACACTAAACACACACACACACTACCAGCTGGAGACTCTGAGAAACCAGTGGTGTAGTCTGAAGGCCTGAGAACCAGGAGCACCAAGGCCAGGAGAAGATCAATTTCCCAGCTCAAGCAGTGGGTCAGAGAGACAAGTCAATGTTTCTTTCCCTTTTTGTTCTCTTCAGGCCCTCAGTGGTTTGCATCATGCCCACCCACACTGAGGAGGCCCGCTCCACAACTTCAATTCTAATGTCTTCTAGAAACACCATCTTGGACACACCCCAAAATAACCTTTAAGCAGCTCTCTGGGCATCCCCTAGCCCTGTCAAGTTGATACATAAAATTAACCAGAACTATTAGCAGCAGTCATAGTGGTGGTTATTGTTTTCACTTTAGTAGTAATAATAATAATCTTATCTAAAGAGAAAGTCCTTGATTCGTTGGGTGTCTGTAGCGGAACCAGCTGGAGGTAAAGGGGAGCAAGAACTCTTCTACTGAGGAGTCTACTGCATTTTCATCATTGGATCTGGGTCATTTTCTCCTTTCCCAAACGGTCTGGGCTAGCTGAAGGATACCAAACTGTTGTATTACAGATGAAGGCAGAGAGAGTCTGGCTACCCTGAGTTCTCCATTACCATATGACTAAGGAGATGCTTGAGTAATCCTCCTTCATGATGAGCATTCCAGTAATTGAGCATCTTCTCACCCCTCTATTTTGAGACCACTCTAAGACCACCAGAAAAAGAAAGAGAAAGAGAAGTTACAGTAGACTGGAGTTAGAACTACTTGTTCATTTTTCTTCTACCATGTTTTACCTTCTCTCTCAGCCAGCCTTCTTGCTGGCAGCCCCGGACACCTCTAAATCCCTGAGGCTGAGCAAGTGTATTTTCTAAATTGCCTGAAGAGCAAATTATTTTTAACAGCACTTCCCATCTTTTCTTCCAAGCAGAGCATATGACTTAGAAACCACCCTCCCTCCTGCTGACTGCCATCCCTCCCTCATCTCAGGATAAATTGGCCACTTTAGTGTTGATCACCACTCCATTTATGTTGGGACTGCCAAATTAAAGGAACACACTTGATGTTTGTGGGGGTCCAATTAGCTATTACTAACAAACACGAGATTCTTTTTGAGTTTGATGTGCTCTAAGAGTTTATACAAAGCTTTGACAGGATCCTTCTTGTAACTCTCCTTTAATCCAAGTTTGAAGCAAAATATAATAATGAGACATGAGGCTACTGAACAACATTCACTGTCTGATGGCAAAACTCATGAAAAGCCACAGAACTCTTATGATGAACGAGTACTTTCTTTGACACCAAGGCAATATGGGCATGACCTTCTCAAAGAACCAGTTGGAAATATACCTTATCAAAAAGCAGGATCAGATTATGCATCTGCCCACAGAGTATACACAAAATTCATTAGCATTGTGGGAGAGCCAAGAAACACCAAACCAACTGCCTACGCTAGCATCCATTTAACTATTAAAAACACTGCATTTCGGTGGTAATCCATCCTTATAGCTTTTCCAGCTACCTAATCCTAAACTAACAGCTATCAAATTCCAAAAATATAAAAGAAATAAATTTCATCTTTAAATTTATGTAGGAGATCTTTTCCATTTTACTATGTTACCTTAGTAAACAGTAGAGATATTTAAAAATAAATATAAAAAGGATATCTTCCCAATGATGCATTTGAATGTAGTATGCCTATTCACATAGAGAGGGTACTTTATGCAATTACACTCACTGCTGTACAAATTAAAGCCCAAAATAGGACAACATATTATCAAAGACCTATACTTATTACTCTATGTAATTCATAATATAGCAGCTTTCAGGAAAATTACATGTTTCTATAAAAAGCCTACCCACAGTCTTTGCCTGAGATTATTCCTTTGCCGCTGCATGTTCTTAAACTGAGGAATTTGGACCTTTAGAATTCTATACCTGTAAACTCTGTTTTTAATTAAATTAATTTATTTAAATTTATTTATTTATTTATTTATTTAAATTTATTCAATTAAATACTGTTCTTGACGCTACTGCCCGGCCAGGATCTTGAATAATCTTCTGATCCCCAATTCCATTTATAGCAATAATGTATATTGCAGCACATTTTTCCCCTCATTAAGTATAATCATGATTATAATAACACTGACAAAAATATATACTTTTTTCTCACAAGGACATTGAGACATTTACAGATGCATGTATTATCCCATGGTCTTGGTAAAATAGGTTGAAGCAAATTATTTATACTTTTCCCCTAGAGAAATGGAGGTAAAAGGATTATCCTAAGGTTGGCCTTAGTATGACTACATCACGGGTTTTTATTTATCCACAGGTTAAATACTTATCATTTAGCTATCTGTTCCTCTCTCTATAGTGTTAACATCCAATCAGAAATAGTTTTTCATACGCATAATAACTCTACTTGTAATTTCTGTGGTTCTTACCCATGGTTCCAAAACACCCTCAAATTACAATGAGCTTTTCTGACTTAATATCTACTAGGTTTTTCCCAACCACTTTATAGCGCCCACTACTTTCATTTATCACGTTTTTTTTCAAGCCATAGCCGTGAAGTTTGAGAGGCTCTCTGAGAGGGCTCTGCTATGAAGAGCAACTAAAAAGGGATGCTTAGAAAACCAGGGGAGTCTCCTTCCAGATACTAAGTATGGAAATACACACAGTCACACGTTGGTGAAGGTAGCACACTGCTGCTATCACAGCAAGGGATAGTCTTTGGATTACATTGTGAGGAAAGCATTTTTAATTATACGACTAGCTAGGGGCGCCTGGGTGGCTCAGTTGGTTAGGCGACTGCCTTCGGCTCAGGTCATGATCCTAGAGTCCCAGGATCGAGTCCTGCATCGGGCTCCCTGCTCGGCAGGGAGTCTGCTTCTCCCTCTGACCCTCCCCCATCTCGTGCTCTCTCTCTCTGTCTCATTCTCTCTCTCAAATAAATAAATAAAATCTTTAAAAAAAAAAATTATACGACTAGCTAACACATGGCAGCTGGAAGCACTCGCTGTGGTTTACAGATAAAAAGTTTACTGTGCCTTTACCTAATTTTTTCTCCCCATCCTCTGACAACCTTTTTAATGGAATGTTGAGAATAGCAGGCTTCAGAAGTGAGTGAGCACATAGCAGGCTTAACTTTTCCTAATGACCTTTCAGTGCAAAGCAAAAGGTCGACAGTTAGTGTTACTCACAGCAAGGCTGACAAAACCTAAATGACAAAGCCTTACTGTTGGAGGTCACTCCTTAATTGACTTTCCTGGAGTTAATGTTTGTGATAACCAGGCAACTAGTTTTAAAGTTGCAGTTCTCTCTTCAAAGCCCTTCTTATTATAGGTATTTGTCAAAGACACAGGTCACTGCTTACTCAGTTACATGGATAGTCTATAGAAATAAACCTCCGAATGTTGCTCATTCTTTCATATTTTGGTACACTTAAACTAAATGGGAGTTTCAAGCTACATCACTAGAACTTTAGGTCCTTGACCTCCCTCAATGTATCAGTTCTGTTAATGCCCTGGGTGTGCTCGCAGGGCCTTCTTGGTTCCTGGGCTTTTTCAGGAGGGGTGCCATGATGCTGTGGAATATGGACTGGGCACTCAGCTGACCAGTGCCCCCCCAACACTCACCATCTTAAAAACTGGCTTTCTTTGAGAAGCTGCTTTTAAACTCCAGGGCTGCCTAAAACTCTATATGGGAGTCCAATAGACAAGGGTCCTGTCACTCACACTGTTGGGGTCTCAAGTCATCTAATTTATACATTTGGGATTTGTCTCAATGATCTGTAATTGCAGCTGCACTGGGATTGGAGTTCCAACATGTTGGTCCTCTGTCACCTTCAGATGAATTATAACAACTCGAACATTCAGTAGCCACTGGATGTTCATATTAGATTGAACACTTTGCTCTCCACCACTCTTTCCAATTTGGCACACATTTTTAAAGTACTTTGGACAATCCAGGGCATGCTCATCAGGCTTTCCCAATCAGGGCATCTTTCTTTCTTATGCCCCACAGAAGAAAGAACTATCCCATAAGTTCAAGTTCAAAGAATCATACAACCTTAGGCTAGGTAACACAGTCACATACTTCAACTGTTACTCACTGACGCTTCAGATCAACTGTGCCCCTGCCAAGGGGTCTGCTAGACCTGGACTGCCCAATAAGGAGTCACTAGCCACATGTAGATGTTTACATTTAAATTAATGAAAATAAATAAAATAAAATAAAATAAAATAAAATAAAATAAAATAAAATAAAATAAAATACCTGTCCAGTTCTTCGGTTGTATTAGCCATATTTCAAGTGCTCACAAGCTGCTCCACATGGCTGGTGGCTCCCATACTGGACAGTAAAAAAGAGTATAGTGCATTTCTGTCATTATGGAAAATTCTATTAAACAGTGCCAATGTAAACTAAGCTTTATCTTTATAGTAAACTCACTACCTCTTAAGAGTATCTATGATATTTTTAGAATACTATTTCATTAAGAATTTTTTCCATATGTATAATCCAACCTCTTCCCATTTCTCTGAGCTTCATTCCCTAACATGAGTCTGCAAATCATGTGCCCTTCTACATGGTGTTCTTGCAAATATTTCAAGAAAGTTGTCATGGGTCTCCTCTTCCATTGTGTGTCCTCCCACATGGCTATCTCCTGTATTTTAGGTACATGATAAAATTTGATGACTTGGCCCTAAAATTTGATGATCTGAGTCAAGTTTGCAAACCTAGGCAACAAATACATAAAGGCATAAATATTTTACATGAAAAGATACAATTATGTGCCCTCCAAATCCTCCCTCCCCCATCCTCTTTGCCAGGCATAAAATGGGTAATCAATACATATTGGTTAAATTAATAAATGAATAAACTTAACCAGGGCATGTTGTTCAAGGCCTGCTTTTCATGTGAAATCTTCTTCATGGAGTAAATTCGAAAATCTGGTTATAAAATAATAATATGCATTATAGATATTATAACCTTGAATATATCCAAGGAAAAACAACCAAGATGCTACCATTTAGAAATAACTATTCATCTTTCTGTTGCTTAGGTTTTGTAAACAAAGGTGGAGTGTATTTTCATATTTGATATATTTCCATATATTGTGGGCATTGTTCCATGTCATCGAGGAAACTTCTAATGTCTTCTATTTCTTTATTAGCTGTATTGTATTAGATTATTTTATATTACTTCATTTTGGATGATTTAATATTTACTTTCTGGACTGAATTGTGTCCCTTCCAAATTCAGATGTTGAATGCCTAACCCCCAGTACCTCAGAATGGGACTGTATTTGGAGATAGGGCCTTTAAAAGGGTAATTAAGTTAAAATGGGATCCTTGGGGTGGACCCTAAACAATATGACTTGTGTTCTTATAAGAAGTGGAGATTGGGATACAGACCATGCAGTGGAGGGCTAATCCTTGAGGACACAGTGAGGAGGCAGCATCTGCAAATCTGCAAGTCAATGAGATGGACCTCAGAAAAACTAAACCTACTAATACCTTGATTTTGAACTAGCTTCTAGAATTTTGAGAAAATTTCTATTTTTTAAGCCACCCAATCTGATAATTTCTTATGGCAACCCTAGTAAACTAATATACTTTATTTCCAATTTTTCATTCTATAAATAAATTTCAAAAAAGTTGTGCACATGTCTGATTAATTTCTCACACAAACTTTTTACAAAAAATTGTTTTGAAAATCCATGAAAAAATCTTTAATATATATTTTTCAATTGTCTTATTAAAAGCTATACTTTGCAAACATGCAGAATTTGTCCCAATGCAGTAAGTGAAGAAAAAATGTATATTTCTTTATGTATTTAATTTTGCATTTAAAAAAATTCAAGTGAAGTAGAACTTTTTTTCCAAGTAGTTATTGGCCATCGTCCTCTGTGGCAGTGTGATGTGCAAACTTTATAGTCTTTTTGGGTGGGGGGAGGGGCAGCGAGAGAGGGAGATAGAGAATCTTAATCTCACAACCCTGAGATCATGACGTGAACTGAAATCAAGAGTCAGATGCATAACTGACTGAGCACCCAGGCGCCCCTCAAACTTTATGGTCCTTAATGCACGTGTAAATACATACTGATTAGTTCTGTGTGTATTTGAACATATATATTTATATATGATATATGTTCTCTGTCCTTGCTTTTATCACAACACTATTTTGTTATTGATTTGTATGGTACATTTAGTTCATTTTCACTATTTTATACTATTATTTTGTATGACTATATCTCAATTATTCATCCATTCTCTTATCAATGGATTTTTAGGTTATTTGTTTTTAATTTTTTTTATTATCAATGTAATTGTTATAAGCATACTCATCTCTTTACACCATGGGCAAAATTTCACCATGGGATATGTCAATAAGTGAAATTACTGGATTTACTAGTTGGAAGGGTCAACATAATATAACGGTTAAGAGGCTGAACTCTGAAGCCAGACTGCCTGAATTCAGTGCTGGTTGTACCAGTTAGGTGTTTTTTGATCTTGGCCAAGGTACCCAACCTCTTTGTGTCAGTTCCTTCATATATAAAATGATTAAAATTACAGTACAAACTTGACAATTTTAAACATAAAATTAGTATTTGCACAGTTAGGAAAATAACGGGGACATAGTAAGCACTCCACAGTGTTTATTATATTTCCAAAAATATGAGATAATAATAAACTATTTTCTAAAGTGGTCATATGAATTGATACTTCCACAGTGGTACATACGAGTTCATGCATGATACTGTTGGATGTATGTCCGAGATAAATGCAGATGGTAAGAGTTTTCACTATTGCTGTTGCGTAGTACTCAATTGTATCCATTTGTCTCGGTTTCATCATTCTCCTTTCAAAGGCCTTTTAGACTGATCTCAATCTAATGTTGCTATCATAAATACATCACTGCTGTGAACATTCCTGTGTGTCATTCCTGGTGTTCATTGGCAAAAGTTTCCCCCCAGTGTATGCAAAATACAAATATCTCAAAGACAAGAATGTACCTGAAATTTCAGAGCAAATCATTTACCAAAACCTAGATGATGTAGCTATATGTAAGGTTTAGACTCTAATACCAATTCCTAAAGATTTCTAGAATTTCACCACCCTCCACCAAAAAATCAGGCTTGATACATACAATATTCCCAAGACATAAAAACCGATTAGTTTTCTCTCCTTAGAAGGGATTCAGTTGTGGCTGAATTCTGGAAAGGGATAAAGGGTTTGAGAAGAACTTCAGAAATGGAGTAATAAGTGCCACAGCATGCCCATAATAGATAAATGAGAGATAGATGATAGATAGATAGATAGATAGATAGATAGATAGATAGATAGATAGATAGATGATAGATAGATAGGCACCTGGATGGCTCAGTCGGTTAAGCCTTAGGTTCAGGTTATGATCCCAGGATCCTGGGATCGAGCCCCACATTGGGCTCCCTGCTCTACGGGGAGCCTGCTTCTCCCTCTTCCTCTGCCTGCTTCTCCCTCTGTTTGTGCTCTCTCCCTCTCTCTCTCTGTCAAATAAATAAATAAAATCTTTTTAAAAAGATAGATGATAGATAGATAGATAGATAGATAGATAGATAGATCGATCCTGTATAGATAAATATGTTCAGTAACCTCAGGATTGCAGAGCTGCATTTGCCCTCCACCAGCCATAGCTTCTGATCATTGGACAGCAGCACAAAAGCACTACGGAATAAAGCAAATATTCTAAGCTTATTCCAGAAGGTGTGGGTAAGGTACGTGCAGCATCTGAGACTGATAATAAAAAAGATATTGTTGTCTGCCTTCCCTCCCTGCTGGGATGACACCAATCATCCTCAATATCTTGCCCTTTTATTTAGTCACTTCTTTAGTATTCATC
This sequence comes from Mirounga angustirostris, assembly GCF_029215605.1. NCBI lineage: Eukaryota > Metazoa > Chordata > Mammalia > Carnivora > Phocidae > Mirounga > Mirounga angustirostris. Next base: position 56,183,654 of record NW_026991709.1, read on the forward strand.
TCTAATAATATGTAACCACAACCTGTCATTACAATCAAAGGACAAAATCAAACAAAAATGTGAATAGAGGTTACATAAAAAAAGAATTCATTTGCTCATCACAGAACCCCTGGCAGCTGCCTTAGTTCACATTTGGCTCCATCATCCCATTGGCTCTTCCTCAGCCTGAGGCTCTCATCCTTTCTTCTGCAATGACCAGCAGCACTGGTTTCTTCCACCTTGTCACCTGCAAGGTGGGAAAAGAATATTCATAGGTACCAATGACCTTTTGAGTAATCACTAACTCGAAAAAAACCAAGATGATAATAATCTCCACTGGATTAGAGACTAAAATATGTCTTGCAAATTAATTCAGACCTAGGCAGAAACAAAGCCAGATTAAAAATGTCAATGTTCCGTTCTTACAAATATGATGAAACTGTAACACAAAGTTAGTCCTCCTTTACAAAGTGCTTAAACTCACTGCTTTCAAATTTCCCATAGTTATAATGCTAGAAGTTTTTTTATCATTATTATGTTCAGTTAGCCACTGTATAGTACATCATTAGAAGTTGTTTTAAGAGATAAGCCACTCGGTTCATGTTAACATGGCTTAAAGCAGTATGGAAAAGTGGAACGAGCAGTAGAATGGAAATCAGGAGGCATGACTCATCTTTTCTAGGCTGTGTTACTTTGTCACTAAATTCTCTGATTTTATATTCTCACTTTGGTAATAATAAGCATGCAACCCAATAATTATTTTCACTCCATAACCTGAACACTTGCCTCCTTGATCCCTGTAGGAGGGCAAACGGACAGTAGGCGGGAATGCTCCTCTCCACATTAACGAGAGCTAGTTTGATCTGTTCCATCTATTGGATTAGATGATCTCTAAGGTGTTTTGCATGGTCTCTAAATCACCTCAGAAAACATAGCTATTGTTCTCCACCCTGGCAGCAAATTGGAATCTTCTTGGGAGCTAAAGCAATCCCAGTGCCCAGAACACATCCTCAGAGATTGTGACTTAATTGGCCATGGTGGGGCCATGCCAGCAATATTTAAAATCTCCCCAGGGGATTCTTTGCAACTAGGGTCAAGAAACACTGCTCCCAGGGTTTATGAACACATGACTGGATTGGGACTGCTCCTGCTTTGTCCCTTTACATTAGTCCTCATGCCAAACACCCAAAATTATTCAGTCGGCAAGAAATGAGGCAGCAGACTTGAAAGAAATTGAATAAATATTTCCTCTATTTTTTAATCTCTCTGGCTAGACATTTCATGGACATAGATTGTTATAAAGTGAGTCTGAGCAACAGCAGATGCTGGTGTATTCCACGCCACTGAGATGGTGAACAAGGGACTGACTGTCTGGGAAAAGCTAGACTAGGATGAATAGATTCAATGAACTTCAGTGCACTTGCTGGAAATTTGGTGAGCCCTTCAGAAAACCGCAGACTTCTTAAATCAATACCCCAGAGCAGGTTTCAGCAATAACCATGCCAATTCTTCCCACTATGTGTGGGTGAAGCATCAAGAATCCATGTATTTGTGGCAGTTCCATTCTCATGCAATATACACCTAGTCTGCCCCTGGTTCAACAGGTATGGCCACTCAGCTGACTCCTGTTGGCTATTTTCACCTCCAAACTTTGTGACCTTGAAAATCTGTCTTCGGTAGGTACACAGCAGCCTGTTCATTAGCTCTTCTACCACTCTTCCCAAAGTATGGGATCCAAGGCATGAATATATATTCATATTTTACAAAGATGCTCTTTGCAAAATTTGCATCAGAGAGCTGAGTTAATTCTATTTCTGTTGCCAAAAATGCAAAAAATTTATTAATCTGTTTTAGACAAAAGTGAGAAAAAACATGAAAATTTCTTTGTAATATGAATGTACCTATTATTAAAACAAACTTGATTAAATGAAAAGTTGGGTTTTTATTACAGTATGACAGCATACTGTTAAGTGATGAATGGGAATAATAATTTATTATTATTAATATATATGACAATATATTAATTATGCATAACCTTATGTATCTAATCTGAAAAATAACTTAATAAAAGTAGATCGATGATAGCTAAAGATCGATAGATATTCATAAATGGGGTGAAATGGCAGATAATATTAAAATTGAATAGTTTGGCAATGGCAAAAACCAGAATTATATCAGACATCAATGCAAACATCATTACTTTAAATCAGGAGTTACTTTGGGGCGGTGATTTGGCCTGGTTCAAAGCTGCTAAATACAATGTCAATTTTTTTACTTAACATCTACGTGCTCAAATTTCAGGGTAAATTGTTGAGGGTGGAGGAAAAGGTGGTTTGTCCTGTTTATTTGAGAATATAAGTAGGAGAAAAAAAGCATTAAAATGTAACAACTAAATACAACAATAATAATGGTTATTATCTCAAACCACTATGTGTCAGGCATTAATAGATGCTTCATATACTTGATCTCATTGAATCATGGAAGATGTATATTATTATCCTTGTGTTACAGGTGAAGAAACTGCCTGAAGAAACTAGTTCAAGAGCATAGGATTCCTAAATGACAGAGATAAATTCAATGACATAATTATTAGAATGCATTGCAACTGATATACAAAGCCAGGAACTGTTCTCCACAAATGACACCAATGTCCACCCAGCTAGATACCTGGAAGCCATCCTGGCCTCACACCCATAGCTAATTAGGCCATCAAGTCCAACCATTTCCCTTCTAAATAGTTCTCATATCTATCTCTTAATTTCTATCTCACTTACATGCGTAAGTTCAAGCCCTTATCAATTCTCACCTAGATTATTCTCACCATTCTTTTATCCATTCTTTTCATTGCTATGAGAAAGATCTATCTAAAAGGCTAGTTTGATCAGTTACATTCCTGTGATTCTACAGGATATATACTATATACTATAATCCAGCAACTCCATTCCTGTGGATATACCCAACAGAAAAGCATACATGTGTTCACCAAATGACATATACTAGAATGCGTGTAACAACTCTATACAAAATAGCTAAAAATTAGAGACTATCTAAATGTCTACCTTTAGGATGGATGAAAACATTGTGGCATATTCACACAAAGCAATATTATATACCAATGTAAAAAAACAAACTGAACTATCTAGCAATAAAATGTTTATATGTATAAACATCTGAATGAAATTCAAAACATGTAAAACCACTAATGATATGTTGGCTAATTGGATTTAAATTAATAAGAAACATGTAAAACTAAGCTACACTTTTGGAAGTCAACTGTGATTACTCATGGGAATTGGGGGTGGTGTGAGGGAGAGAGTGATGGTAATGTCCCATTTTTCTATCTAGGTCTTGATTACATGTATGTGTTCATGTGAATTCCTACAAAGAGAATTAACACTTATAAATGTTTACTTTTCTTTATGTGTGTTATATGTCAGTAAAAAATAAAAAGATTTAAAGAACAAATTAATAAGCATTAATCATGCTCCATTGCCTTTCATCTTTTGCTTCTCTCCTATATATATCTATATTAGTCAAATAATCTGTTTCTCCAGAGAAATAGAACCAATAGGGATGTATAGAGAAAAAGAGATTTATTTCAAAGAATTGACTCATGCAATTATGGAGCCTTGGCAAATCCCAAATCTGCAGAGTAGGCTGGCAGGCAGGAGACCAGGAAAGAGTTGCCATTCAAGTCCAAAGATGGTTTGTGGTAGAATTCCCTCTTCTTCAAGGGAGGTCAGTCTTTCTTTCTTTCTTTTTTTTTTAATTAAGGCCTTCAACTGATTGGACAAGGCCCACCCACATTGTGGAGAGTAATCTGCTTTGCTCAGTCTGCTGGTTTAAATGTTAATCATATCTCAAAAGTACCTCCAAAGAAACATCTAGAATAATGTCTTGCCAAAAATCTGGGTACTGTGGCTTAGTCAAGTTGACACATCAAATTAACTATCTCAGTACCTACTCTCCTCTAAGCCATATGGAATTCCTTGGAATTCCTCAAATGTATCCATCTCTGCAATATCTTTTCATTAGCACATTTTTCCTCCCTAGGACTTTCTCCTAAAGCCTTTGCTTTATCGCTTTCTTATTGCCTTTCTCCATTTCATTTATTTCCACTCATTCTTCAAGTCATTGTTCAGGCATTACTGACAGCCTTCCTTACCAACCACCTTTTGTTTAGTCTTACCTCTGCCATAAAACACAGAGCAATAGTCCATTGGTTGGTTCAGTTCTCTCTTTCTCCCTCTAGAACACTGAGTTTTGTAGATACCAAGATAACGCATCCATCCTTAAGTAAAATTAGAGTCACCTAGGGAGAGTTACCTTGGGCTCCAGCATGCTATGCAGACATGGAAGATGACTAGATCTGATTAAATGAAGGTGAAGGGATATATAAAATAGAATTTGTACCTTGTAATACAGAATCTAGGCACTATTACTGCTGTACAGAGTTTGGACTCGCCACCACCTAGGACTTGCCTTTGCCATTTCTAGTTCACAATACAGCCAATATCTGAGGCTATCCTCATACAATACCAAAACCATCGCTGGATTCAGTCATCAGTAAAATCAAACACGAATATCCCGATCACTTGTTTGGAAGATGATCATATGAATTGTTACTCAAAATAATTGATTACACCATTGAAGTTTCAAATTAAATTTCCTGTTACTCCAGCACATGTCACCCAGTTAAGCTGGGAAGTAATTGGCATAAATTCGTATTACTGGAATTTTTATATCCAAGATGAAATTATGTCACAGGTTAAGAATAGATGGAACAACCACTCTCTCGAGGATATTTTTTTCCCCAAACGGTGGTAACTACTCGTTTGTACCCCATTCATTCCTCACAATTTCTAAGCAAATTAAGGTGTCTTAGGTCTTCCTGTCCCTCTCCTAGAACCTTGTTAATGATATCTTTGTTTTTATATTTAATATAAAATGTAGTCCATAAGCATTAATGAGGAATTTGTTCAAAAAGTCAAAAGGTCATATTTAATAGCAATATTGCTTTTGTAAATTACTGCTTCATGCAAATTATGCTCTGCTCTGAAAATGCCTAAACTGAAGAAAATATTCATTTGCTTGCTGAATAAAATCTAATATTTCACTGCTTAAAAATTCAGCTTGTTAACAGTTTTTAAATCCATTTACTTATATAAATTAATTTAAACTTTTCAAAGTCCAAGAAGGTGTTTACCAAAAAAGAATTCTGTACTCAAACACCCTTAATGAATGCTACCTGCCACCACATATCAACTCGATGAAATACACAGCACATATTTCTTCTTAAAATCTTTGATAAGTCCTGGTGTAACGAAATCTGTTTAACCTGCTATTTTCTAAACTTATCCTCACCACAGAATACCCCAATTTTTAGTCCAAATAAACCATTATATTCATTTATTCACTTTTAAAATTCTATCACTGTTAAGTAGCACTAATTTCCACTAATTTTTATTAACTGCTATAATGGACTTCCTCTATGCAGAGCATTCACCTAAGCTGGACAATATGGAGAGGGATAAAGCATGAATCCTAAACACAGGTGCAATAAATAGTACGAGGGAGAGAGAAGATGCATGATAATACGGCAAACTGCAGAGTCAAACAGACTTGAGTTTATACTTCAACTCTGCCACTTAAGAATTTTGCAACCTTGGGCACAATTCTTAAACTATTTTTATCATCTGTAAAATGAGGATAATAATGTGTACTTCACATCATTGTAGTAGGGATTAGGTATCGGGTATCACATATTTAATACAGTACATGGTACATAGTAAGTGCTCAATAAATGACACTGATAATGATAGTAATGATAATGGTAGTAAAATGGAGGAGGAGGACAGGAGAAAGAGGGCAATTGGATGGAGGCAAAGGATAACATAAGAGATTTTGTTAAAGATCAAATTAATTATGTAATTATTCTGATCAACTGTGGAAAAGATCAACTAAGATGAATGAAATAAACTAACCAAAAGAGCAAAGTTAGAAGTTATGCAGAGATTTGTGGTTCTATTCACATTCTGCCATATATATCTTTTCCTATTTGAATGCAGTGTTAATGCTAATAATTTTCAATTACTACAATTTTTACTTTTATTACCATTATATAATTTGTGACATGATGTGAGCCTTGAAATAAACAGGTAGTGCAATTTTATTTCTGTTTTATAGATGAAGAAGCTCCAGAGAAGAAAATAGCCAGTCAAAAACACAGAATCTCCTAGTCCCTGACAAGTGCTCATCTATTAGACTTCACTAATTCCAGGATCTAGTTCTAGCCCTAGAACACAGCTATGTTATTATACCTGATTCTCCTATCTATGGACGAAATGGCATGACTTTCAAATCATTTGATGACAAAATTTGCTTTAAAGCATTATAGCTAATTAGCTTTGTAAATAGTAAGAATATCCACAGGGGTCAGCAAATGTTTTCTAAAAAGAGCTAGATAGTAAATATTTTAAGCTTTGCAGGCCATATGGTTTCTGTCACAAATACTGAACTCTGCCATTTTAGCAAAAGAGCAGACACACACACGCACACTCGCACACACACACACACACACACACACCCCACAGGCTGTTGTTGTTATCATCTTAAGCTTTTAAAAAAATGATTTAACTGCACAATGCCTTTATTTCTTTCGAGGAATATGTTGCTGTATATTGTTGCTTTTTTAAAATTTAGTGAGTATTCACTATCCCTATCACTACATGAATGATTTTCCCTTGTTTTAGTTTCAGTTGTTTTATTATAATACATCTGGAGGTGCTTTTTATATTAGTCCTTCCTGGGATTTGCCAAACTTCTTATATTGTGGGTTGATGTCTTTTGTTAGTTTTGGAAAATTCTTGAGCATTCTTTCTTCAAAAATAACTTCTCACAATTTTCTTTTTATCTCTTCTCCATCTAGTATTCTACTTTCTCATATGTTGGACCTTTTCACGTATTCTATAGTATCTTATCTTCTCTTGTTTTTTTTTTTCCTACCTTTTAATCCCTCTTTAAGTTTGATACTTTCTCTGTCCTGTATTTCTGTTTTCCCATATTCTCTTATATCAAATGTGCAGTTACATCAGTTTTTTAAAATCAGTGCCTAATAATAACAATAAACTGATAATCTGTGGATCTGTTTATATTGTCTGTTTTTCTCTCTTGGTTTTCAGTCTATTTTGTCTTCCTTCCTGGAATGCGTGGCTACTTTGAATAAATGATAAAAGGAGAAGAGAGAAAATGGAATGAGGAACAGTAGGGACTTTGGGTTTTTTTATTTTCTTTCAAAGGGAATTTAATTTTGTTCTGGAAGGCACATTGAGTATGATCTGAAACTATGGAAAATATAGATTAAGACTCAGAGATACCAAACAAAAAACAAAGTTAATTATTCACTAACTCCCTAGCCATCACTAGATGAGGTTGTTTTGGGAGAGTTGAATATTCAGAGCTCACAGTTTTCCCACACATGAGACAAATGCATTCCCTTAGGAAGACAAAAACTCTCAGGCAGGAAGCCCCCTATATTTTCAACATGTAAAAGTGAGTGTCACACCAAAGTTGTATGTTATGACTTCTCTCCAAGATCTTGGGTCCTCGAGTTCTTTCTGTTTGGAATCTATTTCCTTCCTGGATCTTCAAAAGCTTATTGTTTTCTTATGCCTTATAATATCTATTTCATGTATTTATTCCAACTTTAATAATTTTCTTGGTAGGAAAGAAAAATTGCAGCCAGAATAACCAGAAATAGAAGCCAGCTACTCCTTTTGTTTTTAATTTAAAACATAAACAGTGAATCAGAAGCTTCAGAACACCAAATATTTTGAAATCAGATAGCACACTTCTAGGTAACACATGGATTAGAGAAGGAATCAAAAGGAAAATTAGAAAGTGTTTTGAGTCGAATGAGAATGAAAATGAATTGAAATTTGTAGAATGCAGTTAAAGCATTGCTTAGAGGGAAAATTATAGCACCAAATGATGATATGACAGAAGAAGAAACATTTCAAATCAATCCTTAAAATTAGAAAATTAAAGCTTAAGAAAAAAGCAAAAGAAACATCAGAAGATAAATTAATGAAATAGCAGAAAAACAATAGAGAATACAATAAAACAAAGAAATAAACAAAAAACTGGTTCTTTGAGAAGATCAGTAAAACTGATAAATATCCAGGCTGAGCAAATAGAAAAAATAAAAAATACATATTACAAATATCAGGAATGAGAGAGGTGAGACATCACTACAGATTCTACATATATTGAAAAGAAAATCAGGAGATTTCACATAAAGCACAACTTTATGCTCATAAATTTAACAACTTACAAGAAATGGAAAAATTCTTTTAAATACAAAATCAAAAAATAAACCAAATAGCCTCCTATCTACTAAACAGATTTATTTTACAGCAAAAAAAAAAACAAAAAACAAAAAACTTGTCCACAAAGAAAACTCTGGGCTCAGACGACCTTATTAATGAATTCTATTAAATAGTTAAGAAGGAAACAATAGAAATTCTACAATGAGAACAGCAACCTCTGATACCCAAAGCAGACAGAGACAGTAAGAAGAAGGAAAACTGTAAGACCAGTATTTTTAATGTGTATAAGTATTTAAATTATTTTTTTAAGTTTAGTAAATCAAATCCTGCAATATATAAATCATGTCCAAGTGGGGGTTATTCTGAGAATGAAAACTTGGTTTAACATTTAAAAATTAGTCAATAATTAACTCATCATATTTACAAACCAACAACAAAAAAAAACCCATTTGATCTCTCATGAAATACAGAAAAAGCATTTGACAAAGTCCAACATCCATTCCTGATAAAAACTCTCAGCAAAAGGGAATACAAGGAACCCTCCCCAACTTAGTAAGGATATCCTCAAAAAACATGCAGCTAGGGGCAACCAGTTGGTTAAGCATCCGCCTTTGGCTAAGGCTCTGATCTCAGGGTCCTGGGGTGGAGCCTGGTCAGGGCTCCTTGCTCAGCGGGGAGCCTGCTTCTCCCTCTCCCTCTGCCCCTCTCCCCCACTCGTACTCGCTCTCTCTCTCTCAGATAAATAAAATATTTAAAACCAAAAACCATGCAACTAATACCATACTTAATCCTGAAACATTGAATACTTTCCCCCTAGGATGAGGAAAAATAAAAGAATATTTTTTCTTACCATTCTATTCAGCACGGTCCTAGCCAGTGCAATAAGGCAGAGACAGAAAGACAAACAGACAGATGAACAGACATAGATAAATGGCATCCAGGTTGGAAAGAAAAAATAAAATTGTCTTTATTCACAGACAAGATGATTGTCTATGTAGAAAATTCTATGGAATGTACAAAAATACTACTAGAACTAATAAGTGAGTTTATCAAGTTTGCAGAATAAAATGTTATTGTAAGAAATCAATTATTTTTCTACATATTAGTAAAAAATTGGAAATTTCAATTTTAAATATCATTTACAACAGCATCAAAAATCTATGAAATACTTAAGGATAAATCAAACAAGATATGTTTAAGACCTGTACACTGTAAACTATAATATATGGCTGAGAGAAATTAAAGAAATAAAGAGATCTATACCATGTTCATGTGTCAGAAAATTCAATATTTTTATAACCAATTTTTTACAAATTGATCTATAGATGCAACACAATTCCTTCCCAAACCACAGCATTTTCTATGAAATTGGCAAGCTAGTTTTAAAATTCATGTGGCAATGCAAAAGGCAGAGAATAATTAAAACAACTTTAAAAGGATTTTCTGGTGTAAGACTTCTTCAAGTTATATAATCAAGACAGTGTAGAATTGGCATAAAAATAGACAAATTGATCAGTGTAACAAAATAGAGTCCAGAAATAGTCACAGATCCTATATAGAAAACTGATTCTTGACAAAGGCAAGTTCAATTCAGTGGAGAATGAATAACCTTTCAACAAACAGTGCTTGAACTACTGGATATGCTTATGCCAAAATGAAAACAAACAAGCAAAACAAGATTAAAACCAAACAACAGAAAAAACTTTAATCTATACCTATACATAAAAAATAAACTCAAAAATAAACCTAAATGTAAAACTTAAAACTATAAAACTTCTGAAAGAAGACACAGATGAAAATTTCTATGAATTTGGATTAGGCTCAGATTTTTTCCGAATGACATCAAAAGTATCATTGACAGAAGACAATAATACCTAAATTAGATTTCTTCAAAATGAAAACTTCTGTTTTCTGAAAGGCACAGTTAACAGAATAAAAATGGAAGCCACAGACTGGGAGAAAGTATTTGCAAATCATATATTTGCTAAAGGACTTGTGTCCAGAATATATTTATGAAATCTCCAAACTTAATAATAAGAAAACAGATGTCTCAATAAAAAATGAATCAAAGATTTGAACAGACACTTCACCAAAGAAGATATGTGGATCGCAAAAAGCACATGAAAAGATGTTCATTTCTCATTAAGGAAATGCAAATTAAAGCCAAAGTAATATACCACTGCACACCTATTAGAATGGCTAAAATTAAAACACTGATCATACCAAGTATTGGCAAGAATGTGGAGGAACTGGAGCTACTATATATTACTGGTAGGGCTATAAAATGGTTTTATCACTTTGGGAAACAGTTTGACAGTTCCTTAAAAAGTTAGGCATACATTTAGCATATGATCTTGGCATTCCAACTCTAGATCTTTATCCAAGAGAAATAAAGGAATATCCATACAGCCTTAAAAATGAATGCTCATAGCATTCACGTATCTGTAATTGTAGTTGTAATACTTATGTATGTATAATTTATAAAAACTAGAAATAACTCAAATATCTGTCACAGGTGAATAGATGAACAAAGTGTTGTATATTGGTACTATGAAATACTAATCAGTGATGAACAGAATGAACTGTTTATATATGCAATAACATAGATGAGTCTCAAAATAATTACACTGAATGACAGAAAAAATTCTAAAATATGCAAATGTTCGATCAGTTGTTGCCAGAAGACAGAGAGATAAGAAGATCAGAAGGGGAGATGACAAAAGGGCATGAGGGAACGTTTGCAGGTGACGGATAGGTTGACTATCTTGATTGTACTGGTGGTTTCATGGGTGTCTAAACTTATAAAATTGAATGTTTTAAATGTGTGAAGTTCATTTTGTATCTATTATTCCTCAATAAAACTGCTTTATGAATGGATTAACAAAATGTGGCGTATATATATATTATACATACAAACACACATGCACACACAATAGAGTATTATTCAGCCTTGAAAAGGAAGGACATTTTGACACACGCTACACCATGGATGAATCTTGAGGACATTATGCTAAGAAATATAGGCCAGTCACAAAAAGATAAATACTGTATCATTTTCCTTATATGCAGTATTTAGAGTCGTCAAATTCATAGAAAGAGAAAGTAGAATGGTGGTTGCCAGGGCTGAGGAGAGGGGGGAAATGGAGAGTTATTGTTTTATGGGTACAGAGTTTCAGTTTTGTAAGATGAGGAAGTTCTGGAGACTGGTTGTACAACAATGTGAATATACTTAACATTACTGAACTACACACTTAGAAATGGCTAAGGTAATAAATTTTATGTTATGTGGTATTTTGTACCAAAATTTTAAAAAACTGCCTTAAGAACAGTTGAGGGAGCTCAGGGCATCCATTCACTCATCCTTGGGGACAGATGTGAGGCTCTGCCTGCCACACTCACCATGGGTCTGTAGTGACCACCCGTGGAGGCATGATGGGAAGTAACCTCATTTGAGGCAGTTGCCGTGGGATAGACTTTTTCTAGTCTTTAATATAAGCATTTACAAATAAAGGAAGAACCATTTCTGTGCAAAGAAAACCTTTGCACAAATGTTGCTAGGATGACTTATATTTTGTACAAAGCCCCGTGCCATCCACCTCATTGTCACATTTATTCGTTCTGTCTTTCCCAAGAAAGAGAAAAAGTAAGTGCATAGTGAAAGTCAAGAGAGGGATATTTAGACTCAAAATGAGGGCTTTTACCCAAGATCAGATCAAGAGCCAAGGTGTATTATGATCTGGACCATAAATGCCAAAATTTGAGAAGGGAGAGGATATTGTAGGTGTAGGAAACAGAATGGTCAAATCAGTTTTAAAATAAGAATAACAAAAAATACAATATTTTTTTTCAAATATTTACATTATTAGTTTTCCAGGTTTTCAGATCTCTGCTGAAATGTCATCTCATCAGGCAGGACTCCTGATGCCACACTGCATGATGTTACCCCTCAACCCTCTTGTCCTATCGCCTTACCCAACTTTATTTTTTTCCTTGGAGCATTGTCAGTACCTGACATTACATTATACAATAATGGAGTGTTTATTTATTTACTCTGTTGCCCATAGTAAAATAATATCCATGAGCACAGAGACATCGTCCAAATGTCTTATTCATACCATGTCCTCAGAGCCTGAAACAATGCCTGGCATATAGAACAGACTGGGAAAAAAAGTATATATTTGTTGAATGACTGAAGTAGCAACAAGCCATTGGATTTGTGTATCTCTCTTGCTACCACTGTGCTGTGATGAGGGGCTTAGGAGCCAATCAGTGAACTAAATTCTATCCTGCCATTTCTCACCCCAAACCCAGAGCATCTCTTGGGTCACAAACACTATCTAACATGATCATTCGGAGTCAAGACCATACCTCATTTTTGTTCTTTTTTATGTGCTCTATATCCCAGGCAGGTGAAAAAGTCCCTTAAAACTCACATCTTAGGAAGATTCCCCATGATAGGCTCTCTGGATATTCTTGTAAAGAAGAAAGGAAATCAGTGGAAAATAATTAAATTTGCATCTCTGGACCAGCAGACTTGCTTTATTTTCTATCATAAATGTAGCTCCTGGAAAAAAAAAAATACCAAGAAACTTCACACTGAGTAAAATTCTTAGATAAAATAAAAAAAGTCTTCATTAGTATAGCCAGGGAGCTGACAACGCTCTACAGAACTTGGGTATAGATAGACATACGGTATCTGCTGGGTGGATTTGATGAATCTCTGCACAAACAAGCACCAGGCACCCTCTCCTTGGCTTTCCTGTGTCCCATCCCTGGGGTCTCTCCTCTACTCTGGACCAGCAGGGGTGATTGTCCCAGCCCCAAGACTTCCAGGTAGATCTGGAGGTGAAAAACTTATGTGGGTCCTGTTATCATGAGTCCAATAGTGATATCTTGGTCCCATATAATTTTAATATTATCTGTGGTCACCTCTATAAACTGCAGAGGAGGAAAGTTCTGGAACAAATGTTCCTAACTCAGCTGAGTAGAAAGCAATTAGAACGAACACACCTCAAAATGCAGCTAACCTGTAACTAACCACAACTCACCATGCTCAGTCATCCCCTAATAATACCGGTGCCAGAGATTTAAAATGCCTTAAGAGACAACAACTAAAAGGAGGAATGATAAAAATCAATTTATGCTGCAAAATGCATCCCCTTGTGCAGGTATCATAGAATGCAGGAGCCGGAAGGAATCTAATTAATGAGATGCTTAGATCCTGATCCAACTGACAAGAAGAAAGGGAGGTTCTGGAGGCTAAATGGTTCCCCCCTTTCTGGAAGGAGACAGAGCTACAATAAACCTGTGTCTCCAAACCCCCATTTCAGTACTTTTTCTACAAGTACCAAGAGCATTCTGGATTTGTGGTGTTTAAACATTTTTATCTTTTGCAGCAGAACCCCTTCCTCAAGCAAATTCCAACACGAGGCCTGACATTGGCAACAGAGGGTAGAGTAGATGACCCAGTGAGTGAATTGGGGAGCTATACCTCCAGGGCCCCAGTTTTGCTTTTCCTATCCACAGTTGAAGATTGGGAGGAATGTCTAAGAAAGAATTGTGAAGTTGTTGAAATCTGTCTTGAGTGCCCACAACATCACTGTTGTACTTCCCTTTCCTCTCTCTAGGAGTCTGGCCTGTCCCAGTTCTAATGACCTGAGTCCCTCAGCACACTCATACTCTCTTTCCTTTGCAGCTGAAAGTAGTCACTGAAACATTTGACTTAAAACTTTTCACACCAATATTTATCCAGTCACAGTTCAATTGGCTTCATTTTCTCTTTAATTGTGAGATATAAGCCCCCCTCCCATTGAACCTTTGCAACAATTAGGAACAGGTTGGGGTAATCATTTAGGCAACAGAGGTCTGGGCTGCTGGGTGAAGCAGAGCTGTCTAACTAGCTTCAGTTATTGTAGACATCCTGGGTAACATTCAAGAGATACTCTATAGTATTTTTTCAGCTCTCCATGCCTGGGTTGTAAAGCTCACTCTACTAGTTACTTACCATGCAGCTTAAGTAAATTGCTTAACTTTTCTTAGTATCAATATTGTAATCTGCCAAGTAGGTTTAAGAATTCTACTTCAGGGGCCCCTGACTGGCTCAGTCGGTAGAGCATGTGACTCTTGATCTCCGCGTCGTGAGTTCAAGCCCTGCGTTGGGTATAGAGTTTACTACAAATAAAATAAGATAAAATTACATACAAAAAAAAAAAAGAGAGAGAGAGAGAGAGAGAGATTCTACCTCAGGATCCTGTTAAGAAACATTAAAAGTGATAAAGATTATGGTATATCTTGCAATTCTTAGGGCAGCAAACATTGATTCCATTCTCAACTCTGTTCTCCCCTTTAGAGGAGGTTGATCAAGGTGTAATAAGGCTGTGACTTCTGATGATCTAGTCCCAGCAGCTGGTGGGAGGGAAGGTGCCATCGGCTTTCGGCACTGGAACCTATTCTTCCCAAACAGAAGTTCATCCACCCTTCCTGGCCCTTCCCAGACCTTCCCAGACTTTGTTCCTGCTCCTGCTTTGCCATCTAGCGCAGAGTGGTTCATTCATTCAACAAATGCATGGTTCTAGTCGTGGTTACACCCCCCCCAACACACACACACACGTATACAAATAAAACACAGGTTCATCCCCCAAGAAATCTACAGTTCAGTTATGATTCTGAACAGGAAAAAGCTCTACACTTTTCCCTTAACCACATCTATGTAAGGGTTTCATAAATACAGAGGGGGCCAGGGGGTCGTTGATTAGTAGGAGGTCACAGTATTAGAGTAGAATTATATCAATAATCACAGAGTTGTCTATAAAAGAGGTGGGTGCATATCACGCTCGTCTTAGTTTAATGAACAGCAGCATACAGATCATTCTGTAAAGAGGACATTCATTCTTATCTTTTTGTGGTCTAAAATAACTTTGCAGAAACTGAAAAGAAAAAACTACAGTAGATGGAAGCCCTTGACAAAGGCAGTAGGATTTCGGCGTCCAGAGCAGATAAATAAAGCTATGAGTTTTCCTGTCTCAGTCATACATCACCTGAAAAAAGGGGTGCCTATCAGTCTCCTACCTGGTACCTTCTCCCCTTCCCCGGCTCTGCTTTGTTCCATGGGAAACATTTCCAAGGTGCTTCTGCCCCCAAGCTTCTGGGTAAACGTAGCCAGTTGGAAGGCAGTGGCCAAGGACTGAAGGACAGGAGAAGAGGGTAAGCTGAGGTATTTCTCCCCCTTCTCCACGTCTCGCGGTGTCTTTGGCAGTGGCTATGGCTCCTCCTTGACAGCATCATTCCTGTTGTACCGGCCAACTGTGTTCCAGTTGCTGTGGGACCACAGTCCGCCTCCTCCTCCTCCTCTCGCTAGCAGGTGCTAGGAGCTTCCTGCAGCTGCTAAGCCCCTCGGTTATCTTGCCGTCTGCTCTTTGGCTTCCTCGAGATTCCATCATCTGTATCACCAGTTCCTGATATTAAATTTCTTCAGTTTTAAATGTTTACAGTGATAGCTGTGTTCCTGTTTTGACTTTGCCTTATTCGTAGGGCTCGTCCTAATGCAAATATACCATCCATTCAGATGCGCATTGTGTGTGTCTAGATCTGTAGAAACAAAAACTAACTTATACATGACATCCAACATTAACTGGCATGCAGTAGCTGTTAATGTGCATTGCTTGTAAATTAACTGGTCATGGTATTAGGGGAAATAACATAAAAGGTACTTCAAATATGGAAAATTCATAGTAATTATACACATTTTATGACTTAAAAACCATTTATATCCTTCACTGTTTTTGACAGTAAGACACATTATACATGCATTGGAATGTTCAAAGTTCAAAGTTTCATTTGACAAAGTATATGAACTAAACATAGATACTCCCCCTCACTCTTTATGAGTTATACTGTGTAATTGCCCGCTTGTCCCTCTCCCTGCTCCTCCCACTGCTCGCACTCTCTCTCTCTCTAAAATAAATTAAAACAAATCCTTAAAGTTTCTCTTTCCCTCTCTCTCTGCTCCTCCCCATGCTCGCTCACTCTCTCTGAAATAAACAAATAAATCTTAAAAAAAAAGAACACAAATAATGCTAACATATACCAATGTTTTAAAAGAAAAGAAGGCTACCACAATGACTTCAAGGTTTCCATCCAGTCAGGATGCCTAGAGAAATAGTCATACCACTTACAGAAATAGTTAAGGCACATAGAGTCTGAGATAACAGCAAATGACTCCAATGAAATACCCAGGAAGATGGGAAATTTCAAGCCTATAAAACCTCCAGACTGGATTGAGGATTTGCCAAAGGTACATTAAACTTAATTACAGGTGTATCACATTCTCATCCAGCAAATTAGTTTGTCAAATACCTTAGATGGAAGAAAAAAAATTCACATAAAAATGTCCATTAAAAATGGTTTCTAGGGACGCCTGGATGGCTCAGTCAGTTAAGCGTCTGCCTTCAGCTCAGGTCATGATCCCAGGGTCCTGGGATCGAGTCCCGCATCGGGCTCCCTGCTCCGTGGGGAGCCTGCTTCTCCCTCTGCCTCTGCCTCTCTCTCTCTCTCTCTCATGAATAAATAAATAAAAAAAAAAATGGTTTCTAATGCACCAGTGAGGGGAAAGCTCAATATTTTTATTTGTTCATCTAATTGACAGTAATGAATACTGATTTTGCTCAGATAAGGTGAAGAAATTTAGGATTTCCAGAGCAGTAGCCAAGTAAGATTTGTTGGCTTCATCCATAATCTTCTACACGAGAGTCTCTTTTGGAGGAAATTTACACTTTTTCCTCTTCATGCCTTTATAAAAGACTGGAGTGCATTTCACTACTTCCCCTTTGGCAGATTTAATTTTATTTTGTAATTAACAATAACTAGTTTGGGAATTATACTGTGGTGTCTTTTAGTTTTGAATTTTCATTGAGTCTTTTTATGAAAAATGACAAACTCCTCAGAGGGACCACTGTGGTTTGTTGCCATGGATAATTGTCTCTAAATAAACTCAGGGTAGTTAAGTGGATATGAACAGATGGAAATAAGTTGGTGGAAGTTGACTATTGTGCCTCTTGGCTCCTGTTTATTTGTCACCAGCAGCACATCTTTTTGTCTTATCATGCCTGGCATTTTACACCCTTGAACTTTAACAATGTCATCTGGATTCCTCCTCAGAACCTGCATAAAAGTGAGCTCCAGGGTAGAGCCCTCTACCCACCTGACCAGAGCCACAGTAGGGACCAGTGGCCTAATCACAGTTCTCGAAGCCCTGTATTGGTACAGCTGCCTAACCCTGTCCATGTTCAACTAACCTCAGTTGGAAATGCAAGCCAGCTCTGTTTAGCACCACCGTTCCTCTGCCTTGATTTTACACATGGGGAAAATAAAGCCAGGGCAAGGAGATGACTCAGCTTAGCGTCCAGGCGCTCACTGAACTAATTCCACAATTAGTTACTGAGTGCCAGCCACAGGCTAGCCACTGTTCTGGACCCTGGGAAGACCATAGTGACAAGGCACAGGCTCTGCACTGGTGGAGCTCACAACTCAGTAGGGGAGAGAGACAAGTCATCAGGAAATTAAAATGCAGCATGATAAGCATAAGGTCAGAGTAACACAGGAGCTCGTAGGAGGGGCACTTAATGCAGTCTTGACGAGTGGCAATATAGTTTCCTAGAGAAGGAACACTTTCATTTTAACTTGAAAGATGAGTAAGTGGTTGGTCAGGAAAATAACTCTCTGCCAAACTTAATGGCTATCCAATTAAGCTTGGTCCTTGGGTATTTCAGTTTAAACCAATCAATGTTTCTAACACTGTGATAGAACTTTCAGGAGGATACCAGAGAAATAAAAATACCAAGATGCCTGCCCTGAAAAGATTGCAGTTTTGTTGGAGAAAATGGAATCAAACCAATCAAAACCAAAGAGGGGATAATACAGAAGAATATTTTAATGCAAAGACACCTGGTACAAATAATATTGTTGTGGGAGAAATCCTCAGAGCTGTTCAACAGCCTTCAGTAAGAAGGTGGAACTAAGCTGAGGCTTGAAAGATGGGTGGGCAAGACAGCTGAGAATCTGCATCTTCTTCTGATATCACAAATCTCATCTCAAGTTCTGGATAGGTTCGACTATAACGTTAATTCTGAATAATTTCTTTTTTTTGCATTGGTTCTTTGGAAAGCTATTTTTTTCCTCAAATCAATGTTTATGCATTGAATTGTGTTTCTTAAAAAGATAAGTTGAAGCCCAACCCTTGGTACTTGTGAACATGACCTTATTTATAACAGGGTCTGTGCTGATGTAATTAGGTTAAGATAAGATCGTACTGAATTCGAGTACGTCCTAATTCAATGTGACTGGTGTCCTTGTAAGAAGAGACACAGAGACATGCACAGAGGAAGAGGATATGAAGACACACAGGGAGAACGTCGTGTGACAGCAGAGGCAGATGTTAGAATGGTGTGTCTACAAGCCAAGGAACACCAAGGATTGCCTGCAGGACCAGAAGCTAAGAAAAAAGCATGGAACAGACTCTCCCTTAGAGCCATCAGAAAGAGCATGGTCCTACTGACGTTTTGATTTCAGACTTCTAGCTTCCAGAATTGTGAGAGAATAAATTTCTGTTGTTTTAAGCCACCCAGTTTGTGGTACTTGTTTATGGCAGCATGGAGAAACTCATACAGAAACTAAACATGGCCCCTGAATGGAATTTGGCATTTGTGAACACTATCCATGAAAAGTATCTTTAGGATTGTTTGAAATATCAAATGACGTGGGAAGACAAAGAATTCAGCAGTAGGATTCGGTTGAAGATCACCTAGAGCGGCCGCTGCAGACGGTGAGCTTCGGCAGGCAGGGTCAGGCCCCCCATGGAACCGGGCTCACACATGAGGACGGAACCAAAGACCACCAGCCACTGCCATTGCTGCTTGCTTCTCGGGGGTTCTGCCCCTCCTCTCCTGGGAATATCATTTTAGAATAAAAAACCATAATATTTAAGATGTTAATATTTTGCTCAATGCCTACCAAAACTGAAATAGTATTTTGTGCAGTTTTGGTTAGTTGACCCATTTTACAACATCACATGGTTATTTTGCAGCATATTTTGAAAATGAGAAACGAAGAGCTGGCGTGGACAGGTATTATATAATGCATGATGTGTGTAAGTACTGTCAGTAAAGTATGGTTCATTATTTTCATGAAGATCTCCTGGGCCTGGGAGAGTGGCAGCAGCCGGGCCGCCCAAGAGGAAGGTCTGCTCCGCCGTGGAGGCCGTGAAGGAGGAGGCCAGCAGGGGACCCACGAGGTTGCCTTCGCCTGCTTCTGCAAAAGTGGAAATGAAGCCAAAAAAGGCAGCAGGCAAGGATGAATCTTCAGACAAAAAAGTGCAAACAGCAGGGAAAAGGGGAGCAGAGGGAAAACAGGCAGAGTGGCTAACCAAAAAACTAAAAAAGACTTATCTGCAGAAGATGGAGAAGCTAAGGAGAGTCCAGTCTCTGATGAAGCGGGAAGGAAGAAGCCAAATCTGATTAATGTCATACACCATGACTTACCAGTGGTCCCTGGCTCAGGAATATTTTTATCAACTGTTTTGTAAATGCAAGCTTTTAGTAGCTCTAGAAACATTTTTAAGAAGTAGAGAATCCTGTCTCATCCCATATTTTAGTGTAAATGCTTTTTTTTTTTTTTCTTTTTTTAAGAGGTGAGATCATTGGCTGGTTGTTTATTTTGCAATACAACCAGAAAGTTGTAAGATATGGAATACCAGAAGTTTTTATTGTCTTGGGTGTCAGCTCAACATTCCAGAGGAGGGGGTAGTTTTTTATCCTGTCCTATAAAGCATACTAAACGGCAATTCAGAGACAGTCATGCATGTAATATGTCTTGAATATTTTAAATTACTTTTATTCCTGTGTTGTTTTTGGTAGATTATTTTCTAAAGAAAACCACTCCTTGATCTTGGCTCTCCCTGTGAGAATTTTGTGCACTCTGTAACATCTTTGGGCGGTGGCCTGCTTTTCCTAGTAACTTTGTTAATGTGCTGGAAAAGGTTGAAAATTTGAATATGTAGTGTACATGATATTAAACTGTGAATTAGTGGGACTTACAACAGCGTATCAACACTTGAAGGTATTCATACTTGATATCCTGGTAAGGAAGATTTGCCTCCAGATTTTAAGTTAAAAAGTCACCGGAATAACTGGAAAAGAATCACAGCTACATGGTTTTTCAGATGTTCAGCACATATGTTAAAAATTGTGCACAAATTGAAATATCTGTGTACCTATCCTCAGAATGACCAGTAACATCTCAATTATGAAAGAAAACAAAACAAAAAAAAGATCTGAAATTTATTTCAATGCCTGTGAAATTAGCTACATGAGCCAAGTAAGATGGAAGAGACCATTAATACAAGAGGTAATATTAATAAATATGTGGGAGAATATTCAGATTTGTTATTTCATGAAAGTAAAAGTAAACTTTGGAATAATTTTAAAGTATTAGCAATTTTTTTGAAAAAATATATAACACTACATGTTTAGGAAGTGTACATTTGTATTGATGAAGGCATTGTAAACACCTTTCCAGCTCTACTTTAAACATACATGTGGAATCTGACCACTTTCCATAAACATCTCAGCTACCACCATGGTCCAAGGCACTGCCATCTCTTACCTGCATTATTGTAACACTTCCTAACTGGTCTCCCTGCCTGTATTCTTACCCCATCAGAGTCAACACAGTAGCAAGACTAAATCGGCTAACAAGTCAATCCATTATCATTTCTCCATTTAAAACTCTCCAGTAGGGGTGCCTAACCTCAGTTGGTTAAGCAGTTGCCTTCAGCTTAGGTCATGATCCCAGCGTCCTGGGATTGAACCCCACATCGGGCTTCCTGCTCAGCGGGGCTCTGCTTCTCCCTCTCCCTCTGCCCCTCCCCTGCCCATGCTCTGTCTCTCTCTCAAATAAATAAAATCTCTTAAAAAAATAAAAAATAAAACTCTCCAATATCTCCCTATTTCATCTAGAGTGAAAGAAACTCAGAGGCCTTACCCAATTTGTCAAAGCCATATAAGATCCCAGACTCTGTTACCTGTCTGATCTCCTCTCGCACTGTTCCATTCATATGGACTGCTCGCTCTTCCTAAGACCACAACTGTGCTGGGCATGTTTCTGCCCCAAGGCCAGATATTCCAGACTTTTCCCTCACCTTTTCAAGTCTTTGTTCAAATGTCACCTTCTTATAGGGCTCTTAGACCATCCTGTTGTGACATCTGCCAACCTCTACATTCTCCAGGCTCTTCCCTGCTTAATTTTTCTCCAATGCACTCATCACTTTCAAGCATACAACATAATTTGCTCATTTAATTTATTTCCTGTATTCTTTCTTGTGGATATAAGGTCCATGAGGGCAGGACTTTCCATCTATTGATGCCTATATTTTATTGCCTAGAATACTGCCTGGGATATAGTAGGCACTCAATAAATATTTATTCAGTGATGGGACAAGCTATTTATCTTAGCATTACTTGAAAGAGCAAAATATTAAACAACCTACTGTTTCAACAAAAGAATAGCTAAATGAATAATGATATTTTTCAATAGAATATCAAATATCCATTACAATAATTATATTAACTGCATCCTTTGTATAAATGTTTACAATAAGGGGGAGGGTAGCACCTGGGTGGCTCAGTTGGTTAAGCCTCTGACTCTTGATTTAGACTCAGGTCATGATCTCAGGGTCTGCACTGTGCATGAAGCCTGCTTAAGATTCTCTCTCTCTCTCCCTCTGCCCCACCCCCCCCCGCATGTGTGCATATGCATACTCTCAAAAAAAAAAAGAGAGAGATAAATGTTTATAATAATTTTAAAAGTAGAAAACAAAACAATCAGGGCAACTACATCAAACTGCCTGTGAATATGTTAGTATGATGGGTACGTTTTGCGTTTTTAAGTAATAATGGTACATTTTGGGTTTTTAAATAATAATGTTTAATGTCTTGGTGACCATAAAATGTTTTAAAGTGAAATTGAGCTGTATTGGAATACTGAAAACAGAGCTAGAGTTGTATTTTTAGCTAGTTGGATTCATTGTCACTTTTTGGAATTTAAAATAATAAAAAAATTCCAACTTTATTCTGATGATTAAAACTAACAGCTTCATTTTTGAAAGCAGAAAATTAATTGATTTATTCAAAATACATTGATGAAATAAAACTTCTTTGTCCTGGGATACGGAGTTAAACTACTATAAAGTTTAATTTTACTCTGTAAATGATGAACATAGAGTTTTCCTATTGATACAAAAGTAGGAAGGTGTCATTACATTGATAGTCTATTTACATTCTTTGAATTTAAATTAGCTTAGGGAAATTTAGGACTTTAAAATATCTTGATGTAGAACCATATATCATAAAGCCTGAACAGTAACAAGGGAGCTCAGGGCTTTACAAGAAACACTGCTCATGAGGACGAAGTTTCCCATGATGGAGAGAGGCTGATCCATTTGGTAAATTATAAATTGATGTAAATTGATGTCTCATACGCAGGTGGATGTATTTTTAGGCTTTGCTACAATTACTGCCAGATCCTCAATCTTCTCCAAAAGCCAGCCACACCACCAGTCTTGTAGTAATGGCGTTGCAGAACCAGGGGCATCCTTGGAGCAACATAGGGCAGAGAACGGAAAACAATCATGGGAGGCACACTGGACCTATTGCTGTGCATACTACTGCACATCTGAGGAAGGTGACCCTGGGACAGGGAAGAACTGGGGACCCTGGAACTCCCTCCCTTGTGGGAAGAGATGATGGGACACTTCAATCGTACACAGCTCCTTTCTGATCTTTAAGGTTATATCTTATTATGGCTAACACAAATTCATGGGACAGCACACGGCAGTTAGTTTTTTATACACATACAAAATGAGTAAAAAGAAGTGAGTAATTGGGGTGCCTGGGTGACTCAGTGGTTGAGTGTCAGACTTGATTTCGGCTCAGGTCACGATCTCAGGATTGTGAGATCGAGCCCTACGTCAGAGTTTGTGCTGGGTGTGGAACCTGCTTGGGATTCTCCCTCTCCCTCTGCCCCTCCCCCACCTCTCCTTCTCTAAAAAAAATTTTAAAAAATAAGTGAGTAATTAATATAATTAAATGAGTGAAAGAATAAATGAGAAAATGAGAAAGAAAAGAGGGAACAAAAAGCAAAGAACATGAAAATCAATAAAAAGAAAAGAATAAGAAATGACTGTAGAATATTGGAATGAAATAGTGTTAGATAAAAAAGAATTAGGAAGAGGGAAGAAAATTGAACTAAGCTGGTTATCTGGGAATGGAAGCCAAAGGGGACAAAAGAAAAGCCCAGGGGTGCCCGGCTGGCTCGGTAGATAAAGAATACGACTCTTGATCTCAGGGTTATGAGTTCAAGTCCCACATTGGGCATAGAGCTTACTTAAAAAAAAAAAAAAAGTCCAGTTGTTGGAAGATACCTAGTTCCCCAAATAGCACATCCAGGTTTCCTCAAAGTTCTGGAGGAGTCACACATGCAGAGGGAAGGATGTCTTCAGCCTGGAGGAGATTGGAGACGCCAATGAGAAGATAAACAAAAACATTGCTTTTAAAGGTATCCAGTGATATTTGTTCTCTTGACACTTTGTATATTTGGAATCAATCTTGCTGAAAAGACATTTCACTAATATTATGTTATGCACTGTGCAATAAAACACTACTTCATATTTCAAAAATCACATTTCATCCTGTGGCAAATATCAAAGAATTCATCAACTCTTTTATGAAGGGCATTATTATTTTTGCATTTAAAGGCTAACTAATACTTAAACTGGCTCATTTTAGGGGCACCTGGGTGGCTCAGGCAGTTGAGCGCTCAGGTCATGATCTGAGGGTCCTAAGATTGAGCCCTATGTTGGGCTCTGTGCTCAGCGGGGGATCTGCTAGAGATTCTCTCCCTCCCTCTCCCTCTGCCCCTCCCCCTAAAATAAATAAATAAATCTTTAAAAATAAGTAAATAAATAAACTGACTTGTTTTAAAGAGTTTACATCCTTTGATGGAGGTTAAAAGTCTTGTCCTAAAAAAAATTCTTGGGGCCCCTGGGTGGCTCAGTCGGTTAGGCATCTGCCTCAGTTCATGATCCCAGGATCCTGGGATTGAGCCCCACCTTGGGCTCTCTGCTCAGTGGGAAGCCTGCTTCTCCTTCTCCCTCTGCAGCTCCCCCTGCTTGTGCTCTCTCTCTCTGTCAAATAAATAAATAAAATCTTCAAAAAAAAATTCTTGAGATTGGTTGCATAACATTGTGATCGCACTTAATCCCAATGAACTGTATAGTTTATTATGTAAATTTTTTTTAAAGATTTTATTTATTTATTTAACAGAGAGAGAGCACAAGCAGGGGAGGGGCAGAGGGAGAGGGAGAAGCAGACTCCCCGCTGAGCAGGGAGCCCAATGCTGGACTCCATCCCAGGACCCTGGAATCATGGCCTGAACCAAAGGCAGACGCTTAACAGACTGAGCCACTCAGGTGCCCTGAACTGTACATTTTAAAATGTCTGAGATGGTGCATTCTGTTATGTATATTTTATTAAAAATTTTTCAAGTTAAAAAAAATAAAGTATCTTAGATCATAGGCCAAGATGGTAATGGTTCAGGGAGCAAGCACTCGCTTATATTATAATAAACTTGATATAAATTTAAATTGCAAAATCTAAACACCTATCCTAAAGCAATGCTTTTACATTTGTAAATACCTTAAAATTAGGCAATGTGGGGAATTGTGAATGTAATAAGATAGTTGCCTAGGAGATTAAATTCTGTAAACTAACACAGAGCCCGCATCTAGAAGTCACTAACTTCTGGCAGCTTGATAAATAAGTGTCCATGAGACTCCAAACCTTAAAAATTCTTGATTTTTGCTGTTCATCTCTGATATCCAAATGCTGCAAATCATTGCATGCATATTTTATTTTATTTTTTATTTTTTTTATTTTTTTAAGATTTTATTTATTTATTTGAGAGACAGAATGAGAGAGAGAGCACATGAGAGGGGGGAGGGTCAGAGGGAGAAGCAGACTCCCTGCTGAGCAGGGAGCACGATGTGGGACTCAATCCCGGGACTCCAGGATCATGACCTGAGCTGAAGGCAGTCACTCAACCAACTGAGCCACCCAGGCGCCCTGCATGCATATTTTATATTCTGCTATCTATCCCCAGCTCCTTTTATTCCCTTTTTGCTAACCTATAACATCCATGCATCTCCTACTTCTCTTCTCAAGGGCACAGGCAAGTACCTGTGGTTCTTTGCTTCTCTCTGCCTTCATCAATAGTTGGGTCTCAGTCTCACTTCTCTGTTGTTTAAAAAAATGTCAGCAGTCAAATACTTAATTGGCAAAATGCAGCAGAAGCTCAATTGTGGAGAAAAAAAATGATATGCTGAACTTCAGAGCAAATCAGTACATTATGTGGACTGAGAACATAGGGAAATTCTCCTTTATAGAGTCCCCCCAGGACAACTGAGGTTTTTTTAAAGATTTTATTTATTTATTTGACAGAGAGAGACACAGCGAGAGAGGGAACACAGGTAGGGGCAGAGGGAGAGGGAGAAGCAGGCTCCCCATGGAGCAGGGAGCCTGCGGGGCTCAATCCCAGGACCCTGGGATCATGACCTGAGCCGAAGGCAGACAACCAAGGGAGCCACCCAGGCGCCCCAGGACAATTGAGATCTTGATGCTACGTATCCATAAGGGCACGAAGGGAGAATTTCACATCATGAGACAGCGTGTTGGGACAGATTTATATAGAAAAGGGGCACTTGTCAGCCCTGCCTCTCTCCCTTTCAGGGAACCCTGCCCTAACTAGCCCAGGGAGCAGTAATAGATGCACCCATCTGAGAAAGGTCAGAGGCCTGAGCACCTCCGGCCTCCGCTATCACATAAAGGGCAGACACTTGCACTTTTTGCTGGTTTTTATGTGATGGGAACATTGAAATTTTAAGTACTTACGTTTGCCCTCTCTCAGCCTTTTAAGAAATGTAGGCCCACGAGGGTCTCATTTATATTTAGCCGAGTGAGGTGGTTGCAAGTACAAGCTAAGTCCAGCCTGGTCCTCTTCACTGCAAAAGCTGCCAATCCCAGTGTCGACGAAGGGGCTAAATGGGGACCACTAACTGTTGGAAAGCACGGAGCGAGAAGTGCCATATGGGAAGAAAGTCTAGGGTCACCAGATTTTCTGGTTTGCCAAGGGAAACAGGGATATCTGGATTTTAACATGACATATTCTGACTTTCACAGGCTGGCAACTAATTCGGATTTTTCAGCACTCTGTGAAGGCCAAACTCCACATACCCACGGGCTATATTCAGCCTGCAGGTCCTCCAGGGGTGACCTCACTTTACATACCAAAGACTGAGCAACCAGAGGAGGGGCCGGGAGGGAAAGATAAGAAAGGGCTTTAGGTATCTGTTCTAGGGAATGGAAATTTGGAAAGAGAGAGAGGCTTAAGGAGAAATTTTAGGAATGTTTTCAGGGCCATGAGTGGCATAACTGCATTTGTAAACCGAAACACCTCCAGTGCTTTTAAAATTGGACTTGTATTTTTTTTGTTTTCCTTCTGGATGTGGTAACACGCAAATGTTGGCTATAACGTAAAAGGAAACCAGCCTGGCTCTATAGGCTTACATTTATAAATGATTAATGTTGTATAGCCAAGTTTTTGTGAAAAGATCATATTGGATTCGTGTCAGAATTTATGATAAAACCACAGCTCTCTGGGATTTAGTAAGGCCTTCAAAGCCATTCAAATACAGCATAAAGGTGTAATGCATCGCCAGGTGATTACCATTTCCAGCCAGCGGATCAACCCAATACAGCGGTAAGTGCAAAAAGATGGACTAAAATGATTGCAAGACACCTGCCTCTTTCTGATCTCCACCAGACACGCGTGTGTGTGCACACACATGTATGTACACGTGTATCCCTGAAAAGGTGTTTGCAAAAGATTCTTCCACGGAGACTTCAATCTACCTCCGTACAGGGGCAGAAACCTTTATGGTCTAATCGACCGACTGGAATAGATTTTAAAAGCAGTCCTTAAATAGAGTGTCGTCATAGAAGACCACAACCGACGCTGTCAGCTATTTTATTCATTTAAATGCGGTTTTTAAATTTAGTTCTAGCAGGCTCCATAACACTATAAATGTTACTTGTAAAACTCTGCAATCTACATTATGTTAAATGAGAGAGTGTAGTTTAAAGAGGACAGGCTTTGAAGTCGGCAAGACGGGGGTTCTATGGTGCCCCTACCGCTTACCAAGTGTGGGGCATCAGTACCTTATTTAACCTGAGAAAGGAGTTCCAGCTCTCTGAATTGGGGCTACTACTCCCTACCTAACAAAGTTGTTAAAATATGTTAACATTACATATCAAACATTAAACAACAGATTCAAATGAGATTCATAAAGCATCTGAGCGGAAACAATGAAATGTATTCTACCATTTCCTCTTAAGAATCAAGCGATTGCTTAAATCAAACTACGCTGATTTCTAGAATCATCCTTGGGTAGCTGTGAGTGGCCCAGTTTTCCCTAGGGGCAACTGCTAATTCAGGAAGAGAGAGCTAAAGGCTAATAAGCTGATCAGAACTAACAGGACCAAGAGGACAAAAATAAAAATAACGATTGGACTCCGGGGCCTGCACAAGTGAAGATCTCAAGATCTGAAGCTGCAAGCTTCAGGTTGGAACAATGAAGGACTGCCCGTTAAGTAGGAACGAACCAGAAGTAGATCAGCCCTTGCTGTAACTAAAGCCCATCACTGAATTAACTCTGAAAGGGAATTTTAGCTTTCTCTTGTCCCAAACAGACTGCCAAAAAAAAAAAAATATATATATATATATATATATATATATATATATATATATATATATATCCTCTATGGATTTGGATATCATTATTCTAGTTTGCAAATTATTTCTACAATTTTTCACATATACCATCCAGCACTCAATCAAAAATAATCAAGAATCAGAATCCTATGAAAGAAAATAAAGCAGACAGTAGCAATGATCTACAAGGGCTTGAGAGATAAAGGAAAGATACTTGGGAACAGTTTGATCCTTTCTGGTCTTGCTTTTAAGCAGGGCTGCTTCACGGGCATGTGACCTGATCAAGCACGCAGGGCCCAGGGCCTACAGAGGTCTAGGCTTAGGTTAGCACTCTACGCTCACCAATTTGAAAGTCTTAATGATTTTGAGCATGGGACCTGGCATTTCCATTTTTCACTGCGTTCCGCAAATTATGTAATTGCTTTTAAGGTGTGTTAGGTGGGACCAAAGCAACGTACTCCACCCCAGTACCCTGGGAATCATCAAATTTTCCAGTCAAATTTTCCAATCAGGCAGGATGCCCTCCCGTGTGAGTACTAGGTATTGCTCCCTCTAATATACTCAGATGGTTATTTCTCTCGCTGCAGGTAGTTTCCTTACATGCATGTGCTGATCAGTATTTTTCTGTGTCCTCAAAGGGAACCTTCAAGATTCCCAGAGCTCTTTCTCTATGCAACTCTCTCCCGTGCTCACCCTTACAAACTCAGGGAATCTACCTGGGCTCCCCACCACACCCCATCATGGCCTGTAAACTCCCAAGGTAGTGATCTGGGGTCATCGTAGGGCCACCTTGTGTATTTCCCATCTTACAGGAATCACGATCACGGTCATTCATTGCCTATGTCCAGAGTCTTGAAAACAGTTACATATCTCGTCCAGTTTTGTTGTTATTTCAGGTGGAACGATTTATCCCATCCTGTTAGTCCAGCTTGGTTCCAAGCAGGAGTCCATAGTATTTTTTATAATAGCCCCCCAAATTGAAACATCCCCGATGTTCATCAGCAATAAATGCATAAATAAACTGTGGTATGTTCCTGAAATGAAATACTATTATTGAAATAAAAATAAATGAAATATAATCACATTCAGCAATAAGGATGGCTCTCACAGTGTTGAACAAAAGAAATCAGACATAAAATAATGTATGGTGTATGACTCCAAAAACAAACAAAACTAAACAATTCTATCAGAAGTCGGGATAGTGGTTATCTGCGAAAAGAAGGGAGGATGGGTCGTGATCTGGAGGGCACTCAAAGGGGCTCTGTGCCCCAGCAGTGTTATTTTTCTTGACTTGGGTGATGGTTAGGAAGTGATTTCTTTGTGTTAATTACTACTGTACAATGTGTGGTGCACTTTTCTGTATTCATGATCAAGTACAGCACAGATAATATGAAAGTAACAGTAAAAGGAAACACGTGACAAGCAACAATAATATGTATTATTTTCACAAAATTCAGAATCCCAATGAGCACATTTGGAGTTTGCCAGGAATATTCTTTAATTCCTGAGATGAAAGCTGTAAAATGACTTATTGAAGCAGGGTGGTTTTTGACATTGATATACATTGTTACAAAGTAGGTTATATGTCAAGAAATCCGTCTGCTGAAACAAGTCCCATTTCACCAAATTGTTTCCTTGTTTATGGAGATTTTCAAGTGTATTTATTTGTAATCATTTCCATTAAAATATTTAGTAAATGACTAACCTTATTTCTGGATTATTAGGTGGTTTGACATTCCCTTTGAAGTTCACAGGTACTGCTAAGATTGTAATTTTGTAGCCAATTCAGCTCCGGATGCCCAGATCCATCCACATCTGCAGCTATGCGGCCGAGCTGGCGGCTAATAGAGAACATCGGCTCTGGCTTTATCCTGCTATCAAATCGTATGTGATAATGTCATGACCAGTAAGTTTTGTTTTCAGATATGTGTTTGTACTGACTTGACAGTGAACCTAAAAAGTGAAATAGATAGGAAGAATAAGAGAAATTCTAAATTCTCACCCTTCAGGAGTTTTGATATTATCAATTTGCCTTTGTCGCCTATAAAGAAAATCATACAAAAATAAGTCTCTTTTTCTATTCCCATTATCCTTCTCTTAGAGAAGAGGAAAACAGATCCTACATGAGCAAATTAGTGACAATACTAACTCAAGTTATTTTGAACTTGATAAGATGAGATATTTGGGTTTATATTATTTTGGGGTTTTCAAAGAGATACGGTGTCATCCCCCCTGTCTTTCCACCACAGAGAGTGAAGCCGTTCAAGGTGACAGTAAAGGGAGAGTATTTGAAGCTAGAAACTCAGAATTGGACTATTCAGCACACCTCTTCTGGCTGTGTTACCTTAATTAAATAGCCAAATTTGTTTAATTTGGTTTTCATTGTTTCCATCTATGAAATGATGAAAATATTGACAACTGTCTCACTGGGCCATATGGTTATAAGCTGAGATGAGATGTTCTGTGCCTGAAAATGTGTGAACAGCACCTATTCAACAAGCCCCTTATTTTACAAAGGTGTAAACTGAGACTCAGAGAAGTTAAGCGACCTGCCCAAGGTCATGACTGATCAAATCCCTGGCATTTGTATTCCCTTTTCCTGAGTAAATTGAATCCCTCCTTCACATTCCATCGCTGTGCCGTGCTGCCCATGCCCTGTGGTCCTCAGCTCCTGAGATCAGAGAGTACGGGGTCCTGAGTGGTGTGGGTGGAGGGGGCCTTCTGAGGAGAAGGCAAGGGTCACTGCAACACAGTTTGAATTTTCATTAAATAACGGGGCTGGATCAATGCCGGCAAACATTATATTCATTCTGAGTCTTCACAGCCTTTAATCATAACTGACTCATCATGAGCAAAATCTCTTCAACCACATTCTGTCACACAATTTACTCATATTTGCCTGATGTGAGTCTCAACAATAACAGTTAAACAGCCTATTTTTTTAAATAGACAGTAGGATTTTATTTATTTATTTATTTATTTATTTATTTATTTATTTATTTATTTATATTTGAGTATAGTTGACATACAATGTTACATTAGTTTCAGGTGAATGACATAGTAATTCAACAACTCTGTACCTTATGCTGTGTTCACAAGTATACCGATGGTAGAATTTGAATTACAGCTTCCTAATGCCCATTGGGGTTTAGATCTACTGGAAGCTCCATCCCAGCTTTCTATCCCAAGAGTCCTTTTTTTTCTTTTTTTTCAGATTTTATATATTTATTTGACACAGAGAGACACAGTGAGAAAGGGAACACAAGCAGGGGGCGTGGGAGAGGGAGAAGCAGGCCTCCCGCAGAGCAGGGAGCCCGATGCAGGGCTCCATCCCAGCAATCTGGGATCATGACCTGAGTCAGAGGCAGACGCTTAATGATTGAGCCACCCAGGTGCCTCCCAAGAGTCTTTTCTTATTCACAATAAACTCACCTCACAAAGGCTGCCCCCCACCCCCGCACACCTCCCTTCCCCTCACATGTGGAAATACCTTAGGGTAATGAATTAAGGCCACTAGGTAGAATGAAAAGAAGATCGACGTTGATTAAAAATATATATGAAAGCTCTTTACAAGTTATGAAGTGTTGCATAAATTTAAGCATCTATTGAAATGGGGAAAGAAATCTATTGATTTGGATTATAAGACATTGGGTTGAGCATCTACTTCTATACTGTAGGCAATGGGAGGTAAAAAAGAATTAAAATATCATAAGGGAGAGGCTCTAACTTCATAGAACTCTTAATCTCATTACGGAGAAATGTGTATATCCATAAAATATCAGCAATACTAGGCATTTTATGATTAAAGATGGAATTACTTAGAATAGGAGCTTAAGGAGTTATGGGCTGGAGGAAATGAAACTTGAACTGAAATGACGCTGGTGGCTCTGTTCTCTGACTCATGGAGAAAGTTTGACTTGCAATAAGAGAATATGAGACCCACAGCCCAAGAAAAGCAGAGAGGAGAGATGGCAACAAAGAGGGAAGTCTGAGAGATCAAGTCTCCAGTTCTAATCCCCAGAGCTGCCTCTGTCCCCACCCTTTTTTTTTTTCCCTCACTGCTTGTGCTCCCATAAGATTTTTTTGGTTGGGTTTTAGTAACCAGAGTGCTGAGTTGGGTTTTGGTAGCCAGGAGTGTTGTTCTTCATATACTTTCTCACCCCAAAGTTTCTAACATGATGTCCACCATTTTTTCTCCTTCTATAGAAACCTAACCTCAAAAAGGTAAACTCTTTGCTGTTTTTTCTGTGCCCAAAGCTATAACATGTCCTTTTGACTTATCAAGTAAAAGGAGAGTAGAAACAATAGTCAATTCTTAAACAAAATGAAAGAGAATGGAGACACAAATATGTGTTCATCGAGGCTTTCTTTTTTATTACCCACAGTCAGAGTCTGGTCAGGAAAACCATCGCTCTTTTTGAGTAAGAATTTCAAATTTCTCAAATTGATGATGTCATGACCTCCCAAATGAAAATACCATTCCCTCCAGGCTGCCTGCCGGGAACAGAAGTCATACAGACAAAGGGTGACTAAATATAGACAACTTCCAATGAAAAAAAACTATAAAATCATTTCAGAAATATGTGCTGAGTCCTTATTACAACCTGCACTTGAGGAAACACTGTGGAGTTTGAGACTTCTGTAGTTAGCTAACTCGTTGGCAGGACATACTTATCTATAACCATAGCCCTAAATCCTCCTTCGTAATAATAGGGCCATGATCTTCAGGTTGTGAGAGTCTCAACTGAGTCCTTCAAGTCCCAAGCCCATTAAAACAGAAGTGTTCTCTCTGCAAGAGCTAAGGCAAATAGAGCTAAGAGCCCCTACCTTTTATTAATTCCCATCTCAGTGATGGAGTTACTAGACTTTAAAAACACGTTTTTCCATCTATGCCCCCTTCCCACCACTAAAATTGGAAAATGAAATTCATGTTTTTCTCATGCAGCTTTATTAAGAAATATGAATGCCTTTCCCTATTAAGAGTAAAGAAAGGGAGTGAACAGTGATTACTTCTTCTAATTCTTCTTGTGTGGGGTCCATCTGAGAGTGTATCATCCTGAATTCAGTTGCTGATCCCCAGGGAAACGATCAGCAATGGCATCCAGTAAAGATTTGCTCTATTTAAGTGGCAAAAATGCTGATTAGAGGAAAATTTTTATGACTAAATACAGTAATTTGACTTAATAATTATTTTTTGAAGGAAATTTATGAACTGAGTGATGTGAGGAAATGAAAAAGTCTGAAACATGGTCTCTACCCTCAAACATAATATAACTGGGAGAAAGGAAAAAGCCGAACACACAAAACTTCTAAGGAATAATAAAAGATAGTGTATAATTAGCTTCATGGAAAAGCTTAATACGTAATCATGAATAAATACTGGCAATACACATTTTATAATTTTTAACTTCTCTGGGTTTCAGTGAATTCATTGATAAGATGCCAACAATAACTTGCCCAAAGTCAGGATTAAATGGGATAAGGTATAAAGTGCTGATGACGTTTTGATGTACAGCAGATCCTCAATATGTGTGCTATTATTACTCTCGACTTTTTTAATAGACTGTCCTGTTATGCCTTTCCTACAGGCTAAGCAACTGAATGTGAAAAATCTAAAACTGTTAAGGTAAGATTATTGTTCAATAGAGTAAAGATTATTGCACTGGGCAATCTATGTTAATAGAAATAAGATACAGACTTAGAAACTTAAATATAGCCAAAGTAACTTCTGGCTGTAGGGAAGAGAACAGTGTTTAAACTGATCTATATTTCAAGGCTTAAATAACCTGCAATAAGCCAATTAACTAATCAGAAACAGATTAACTATAATATGCTTAAAACAAGTCTGGTGTTCAATAAATATTTGTTGCGGGAACAAAACAAAGAACAAGGATGGGAAAAGAGACCTCTATGAATGTGGAACCCATGATTTGAGGGGCTACTTGAATTTCAGTCCAGGCAAATAGCAAATGTAACCCTTCACAATTTATTCCTTGGGGGAACCCAAGGAAACACAGGAACTAAGAAAAGAAAATGTGCTAATTTAGCAAACATGGCTTCAGGAGAAATAACCCAGTTCACCTTCGAAACAGGTTGACAAACCTAAGACACCTGTATAAAAATTCTAGCCCCATCACTGTATGCATGTGGGGTTGCAGAGCCCAGGCAGAAGGTACAAGGCTTGCTTCAGTCACTGCACAGGGAGAGGAGGCCTTAGATTTGTATGTATAAAGATACATATGAGAGGAGCTACTGGAAATGGAATGAAAGGTGACAGTTCAAATGTAACCATTATTTTAAGCTCAGTGAAGCAGAATTGAATAACAAACTGGTATTTGTCATTTTAGAGGTTTGTCTTTGCAAGATTTTGTTGGATTTGCAACATTGTTTGCAACAACATAAGTGATTCTTACCAGTTGAGTACTAATCTGAACTACAGATCAAAGGTACAGACTTAACCATGGATTTTCCTCTCATTATCTTTGTTAAATGAAATTAGAAACCTTGATTGAAACTGCTTGGAACAATGCATGAAGCAGTATTTTTAGATATTATGTTTGGATGAAACAAGATTTTAAAAATATACATCTGGTATTGTTATATAATCATTTAATTCAGGAGAGTTCAGCCTTACTTGTTTACTTACTTTTTATTTTGCCTCAAGTAAGTAAGTAACAAAAAATAAAATAAAATAGATAAGGAAGTGAGAAAAAAATTTAAATAGTACGGATAATTCTGTTCACCATTACACCCATGCAATCTGCACTATTTAAATAAAGTAAAAACAAAAACTATGAAATAGTATGTGTGTGTGTGGCTTGCTTATCTCAGTGATCCAATATATAGTCCAAGATCTCCAGGTTAGTCGGATAGTAAGGGCCCAGAGATGGAAGGACAAGCAATGGGATCAAGCTAAAATCAAGTCAAGTAGGGTGGTGCTGTGGATAGTAGCTCTGCAAACTGGAGGTAGACCTTTAACACCTGCCCTACCGTTTGAAGGAGATACGGTCACAGACATCTCGTTGATTCTCTGAGCTAAAGTTTCAGGTATTCTAAGCAAACTCCAACCTACCAAGTGGCAGCAATTTATCCTTATATAGAAGAGGTACAGGGCGCCTGGGTGGCTCAGTTGGTTAAGCATCTGCCTTCAGCTCAGGTCATGATCCCAGGGTCCTGGGATTGAGCCCCTCATCGGGCTCCCTGCTCCACGGGGAACCTGCTTCTCCCTCTGCCTCTCTTCCTGCTTGTGCTCTCTCTCTCTCAAATAAATAAATAAAATCTTTAAAAAGATGATTAAAAAAAAAGATGAGGTACAAAGTCTTGTAAAATTAGTACCTTTTTTCTTTTTCTTTTTTTAGTACCTTTTTTTCTTAAAACAATATTTTTAATTCAATAATGGACAAATGCCAAAGAAGTTACTAAATTCCTTTTATCTAGTTAAAATATTTAGAACATCAATTAACCTACTACATAGAAGTCTCAAGTTTCAGAATCAAACAAATACAGATTTTAATCCCTGCCTTTCCACTTAGTACATAAGAGACTTTTGCAATTTGTATCAAGTCAGTGAGCTTTGGTTTCTTCACCTCTTCATCAGGGATAAAAAAATAGCTAGCTTGAAGATTTGCTGAGAGTATGAAATGAGATAATACGTGTACCTACTTAGGATTCTGCCTGCCAAAAAGTAAGTACTCAATAGAGGTAACTATAATTATTATTCATAACTCTCTTAAAATCCATATTTTTAAACTTTGTTTCTAGATCTCATCTGAAGCTACTACAGGGTATGGCAGACACACAAACTTTCACATCCTCAACTTCGATTACCAAGGAACTAATTACGTATTTCTAGACCTACATGGCACATCACTTTTACTTACTACCACCTTAAATTTTAAAGGTATTACATTAACATGAGCAAAACAACATTGATTTCTAACAAGTTTACTGTAATCACACACTTGAGCCCTATGTAAATACAGGTAAATATGTAAATGATGTGTTGTTATCCTAAAGGGAAAAATAAGAAGTGATAGATTGAATTTTCAAGTACTTGTTTATTTTCAAATAACAAAAAATTTAAGCCACAATATTTAAATAACTAAAAAAAAAAAAGGCCAAATCATTCAATCATTAAATATCATGTTGGATACTATTAGACAAAACCCAAGGACCTATTTTCAAGTCATAAATATTAATAAGCCAGGTTTGACTTCAGATTTTAACGTGATTGAATCAGCCAGATGTTCTTCCATTTATTTCTGTTATTTTGATCTGCACAGGTATTCATTCTACCATAAAAATGCCTTCAAAGATTGTGAAAATATCACTAGAAATTGAAAGATAGAAATAAATGGAATTCAGAATGATTCCTGATCCTTTTATTGGCTCACACCTACTTTGGCTGTATTAATAATCCCATCCCGATGTCAACATTTAATTTTGAGAAGGTATGTGAAACGGTAGGTCAGATAAAGGACCCCCTGAAGGATCAAATGATACTCAGTCTCCATCACTGTACTGTCCTTGTCTCTCTCCAGCAAGCATAGAAGATCAAAAACCCCTGGCTAAATATTGTACCTCCCACCCCAACATCCATACACAGTATGAAGGGAAAGGTTGTCATTATGGTACTTGTTAAAATGCAACATGACTTTCAAAACTTTGTGTTAAAAGATGCAGTAATTACCTGTGAAGCATGTCTCCTATGTCTGGTTTTTCTTGTTCCTTTATGTCAGGAATTCTACCTCTCTGTGCAGGCCCTTGAGTGTGTTTATCTTCTCTAATACCTCTCTCTCTATCTAGACAAGTTAACAAGGGAAAAACAAACAGAAGACAGTAACATGTATATCTCCCATATACATGGGAGACCCTCAGGGAAATGAATGACTCTCAAGGCAGTGGCTTAGAATTCAGGCTCAACGACCATCTTCAGCTAAATCAAAGAAAGAAGGAGGCCAGTTATGAAAAGGCGATCAGGAAAATATATGGCAAACAAGAGTAAGGCTGTTCATGCAAATTTAAGTGGTGCCTTCTCCGACTCTAAGGTTGTCTTGTGATTTACAATCATCCTTCTTTTCTTGGTATCCTCACAAATGGGAGATGGCCTTACAACAGAGTAACTTCTACTCTGTTTGCAGAGTTCTCCTGCATCTGCTCTTTCTCAAAATATTCCTTATGCCAAAAAGGTATGTTTTGGGGTGGCATACTCTAGTTCCCTCCAGTCATAGTTGCGTTGGCCTACTCTGGTCTCCTACATTTTCATGAGATAAGAATCAAGACATGACAGAAGGAAAAAGGCAGTAACCATAAGAAAAAGTATTGATTACAAGTGGGATAAGGACCAAAAACAAATGGTTACAAACAGAAACAAATACACATTATAGGGACTCAATATATAGTTATGGAATGGATATTTAATTTTAATCTCACTAGTAACCCAGTAGAATATGTATTTTTCTTCCTCATAAATAAATAAAAAATTGATGTTGGAATAGATTGTATAAATTGTCCCACAGCAGGAAAGTAGCAAACTGGAATGAAAACGGACATTGATTTGGAAACAAAGCACACATTTCTTGCCATGATGTCACACCTGCCTTCCCACTGGTCTCTTTCTGTATATGGATAGCTCTCTGTCTCTCTCCATGTTGAAATAGTTTCTTTCTATCTCCTTTGTCTCGGACTCCCTTAAAAAAAATACCACTATGCACATTTTTAAAAATTTGCTGTGATTATTGAGTAACATTTTTTGTTCTTTGGTTCTTAATTTTAAAAGGGATTGAAAGGCATAGAGGAAAATGTTGAATTTCTTTTATGAAATAGAGTAAGAAACAGAGTAAGGCCAAGACCCTGTAATTTTTTTTTTTCTCCCCTGTGGATCAGGTCAATGAGAAAAAAAAAAAAAAATTCTATCCCTCCCTCTAACCTAAAAAATGTCTCATATTTTACTGCTACTAGCCCCTCAAATCAAAGTCCCTCATATGTTTGAATGTTTATACTGAAGTCACTAACAATATAAAAGGAAATATGACAGATGTAGGAACAGACAAGATAAAGCCATTTTTAGCTAATTACATTTTTAAGTGGATATTTATTCTTAAGCCCATTCTGCTGCATCTATCCCAGTCATCCCAAAGGCAAAGGAAACAGGAAGAAAAAGGGGAGTGGGAGAGATCAGAGGAGAGATAGCAGAGAAAAGCTGTTAAGAGGGGCCGAGAACAGACTTGGGAAAATAATACTTAAAGGAGGATTCAGACATATACTTTTTTTTTTCCCTCAAAAAGATGTAAGGGGAGAACACAGAGCCCCAAAGTATCATAAGTCTTCTGCCTCCACAGGAAATCCATTTCTGTTGGTGGAGCATCCTCTTTACCGTTTACCCTTGGTGACTGAGATCTGCACATCTGAGCCTGACTTCAGGTGTCCTTTTCTGCTTCCTCTACTTCCCACATATGAGGGATACATGAAAGGATGAAAACCATAGAGACAGTTCAGCTCCCCTTTACATTCTAGTTTGTAAGGCTTCCCTTCACTTCTTCCTTCGAAACTGAATTGGGAACTCACCTCTTTCCAGAAGTTTTCCTTGATGAGGCACACTCCATTCTAATCTGCCTTGCATTCATATAGTCCATTTGTGCTAGATAATTTAAAATGCTTTAAAATGTTTTAATATAGTATCATAACACCAGCAGGGCATTTAGAGTAGAATTTAAGTTCCTTTCTGGTAATCTTTCTTGTTTTAATCAAATAAGGACTGGAGAGGTTAGGCAGCCTGGAATAGTCACACAGCCAATTAAAGGAAAATTTACGGCACCCAATCCTCATGTGAGGACTCATTCTACTATATCACATTGTTTGACTCATTTATTCTTCTGAAATAATTAAAGGCTGTGCTATATTTTGGAGATTTGAAAAGAATCCTTCAGTCATTATTAAGCTTCTTGCATTTAAATAGCCCCACACTCCACTAGGTATAAAATGTCATACTTACTGTAAAATTCCATGTTTCAAGTATAATAATATTTTCAAATTTTTGAGAATACTAGCATTCACAAAGTCCAAAATTCCAATAACACTATTTCCTCTGAAATCATGTTAGAGGAAAATATTCAAGACATATATTTGTCTTAGATAAAATACACACACACACACACACAGAATTAAAGGAACTTATACCCTCCGCAATCTGGCAAAA
This sequence comes from Mirounga angustirostris, assembly GCF_029215605.1. Lineage (NCBI taxonomy): Eukaryota > Metazoa > Chordata > Mammalia > Carnivora > Phocidae > Mirounga > Mirounga angustirostris. Next base: position 56,223,032 of record NW_026991709.1, read on the forward strand.
TCCTAAGCCGAAATATTCTTCACCTTGACTGCGCAAAAAGACTCTGTTCTCAGCCCTTTGATAACAACGATAGCTCTAACTATCAAAATTTATAGAGCACTTCCGTGTGCTGCTAGGCACTGTGCTAGTCTTTGGAGGGAAGAAAAAGAGAGATGGGGGTGAGAGGGAGAAAAGAAGAAGGAGGAGAAAGATAGATGTAGATTTGCTGGTTAGTGGAACAGAGGGGCATATAATCAGATTTTTCATATAATATGAAAAGCAACGGGGTTGAGTCATGCTAGGGTACCCTCAGTGACAGAGCTATATCAATAGAGCGCTCTATCCCATCTGAGTAGTGAGGGAGAGGGGCATTCTGGAGGTTTGCCGAGAAGAAGTCTTAAAGGATAAGTAAGAGAAAGAAAAGTAGGAAGGGCATTCTAGGCCAAGCAAAGAACTAGAATAATGTGTCATATGCAGGGAGCCATAAGCGATTTGAAGTTACTGGAATGTAGCATGTAACATGAAGAGCAGTGGGAAAGGAGTTTGAGAAAGAGATATGGGCGAGTTCTAGAAGGCCCTTCCTTAGTGTGGAATTGATGGGAAGTAATATCTGCATTCATCTCTTAGTTACCATATAATTATTATAAAATAAAGCTGTTTATATTTTCGCAGCCTTCCATTACCACTGCCACTTTTCATAAAAAAATTAAGTGACATATAAGAAACGTAAGCTAATCTTCAGATTCTTTCAAAGAGAGCTGTCATTAAGACGCATGCATTAAATGTTTTTAAATGGAAGACTTAACTCAGAAAGATATGAAAATACAAGTGAGTATTCCTAAGAGCAGAAGTGACTATTTATATGTCTCCCACATGGAGAAACCAATTTCAACCTAAAACATAATGGTAAATACTTCTTTTTTTTTTTTAAAGATTTTATTTATTTATTTGAGAGAGAGAGACGGAGATAGCGAGAGAGAGAGAGAGAACGAAACGGGGGGGAGGAGAAGCAGGCTCCCCACTGAGCAAGGAGCCAGACTGGGGGCTTGATCCCAGGACCTTGGGATCGTGACCTGAGCCAAAGGCAGACGCTTAACCGACTGAGCCACCCAGGCACCCAGTAAATGCTTCTTTGGGTCACAAGTGGAACATGGCCACGTCATGCTTTTTTAGTTGCTTTTTTAAATAAACAAAGAGCAGCTAAAGCTTTTGAGTATAGAGGTCCCCCCCAAATTATGAAGCAGCCTTGCAGCACTGGAGTCCTCTGTTCGTGATCCCGTTCCAAGCCTAATGACTGTTTTCAGTCTTTGTAAAATGTGAAATCAACAAAACCCAAATCAAGCTGCTCCACAGCAAGTGACTGATCTCGAGGGGTCTACAATTTCTTTTCACTCAACTAAGATGGCTCCTTTCAAATCCTCTATTCCATTCAACGCATGCAATCTCAAGCTACCTAATGTGTTTACTTCTTTGGCTTTCCTGAGGAACATGCCCAGCTCTGGGCATGCTGGGATAACTAGATACATTTTCTTTCAAAAAGCCACCTTTCTCTAAGCTCCAAGATTTATCCCAATCAGCATCCATCCACTTTTGAGTATTTGTGTATGTTTAGGGCTGCCCTGGGATGGTGAGACATGCCAACGAAAGAAGGAATCCCAGCCCGGCTCACACCGAGTTCATGATCAGGTTCGGGGAGACAAGACTAACATACATGCAACCACTGGAAACAATTGGAGATAGTGTATAATTAAGTGCTGAATATAATACTGACTAAGTGCACAATTCACTAATTACCAATTGCTTTAAGGAATTAATACTTAACTTCGGGGATTTCAATCACAATTTCTCTATAAGCATTAATTCTTGTAACCAGCAATTCGATTCATTTCAAAGAGTTACAAACATACCGTATTTTTAGCGAATTATCAGCATTGTTCTTAGAATTTTGTTTTTTTCCATTAAGCAATTAATTTAAATCCTGATTGTTCTGACCTCCAGGGCCTTTGCCGGGGGCAGGGGAGTGCTGCTTACTCCTCAGACATAATTTAATTTTTCAAATGTTTTTTTTGGGGGGTGGGGATGGGTGCTGGTGCAGGATTCTGAGCCCTGAGGGGAAGAAATCTGCTTTCTCTCCAGAAGCAGGGAAACAGGATACTCTTGGTCCCTCATAGGCTCACTCTCCCCACCAGTGCTGGGCTTCTTGGCTTTACCTTGTTTTCCTTAATTTTCTTTTATTTCTTGTCCTTTCCCTCTTCCTGCTTCCCCTGCTTTGGTTCTCTTCCCCACCCCCTTCTCCTACCTTGTGTTGGTCTGACAGGACCACGTGCAGAGAAAGTTTCCTCAGCTGGCACCCCTTAGGATGATGGGGAATGTTAACCCTGTCTCTCCCGCCAACATGTTGGAGATGGGCCTAGGAGGGATTACAGCCTCTGAGAACAAACTCAGTTCATCTTTTGAGTCAGCCAGCAGGTGTGCCAGAAGGATTATAAACATATTTTTCAAATGTGCTTCCAGACAGAGACCTCACTGGCTCCTCACACCTTCCCTGAGCTTTCCTGGGCATCTTCATGGACCTGCTTCCCTGGGAGAGCATGCAGGGCTCTGGCAAACAACCACAGACAGGCATAACCACATCCAAACCTGCTTTTGGCTCCTCTAACCAGGAAAGAACTGGCCACTAATGTGTGTGACGTGACACTTACCTCCGTATCTGCGCGTGGTAGACGGTAGAAGGCGAGTGCAAGTTACTTCATGTCCCTGAGTTCCAATTCCTCCTAAGGAAGAGACATCTACACAATGGCTTGCTGTGGGAATTAACCAGCACGGTGTGAAGAGCTGGATTTTCTGGCTTCAAGTCCCAGTTTTTCCTCTTCCTAGCTGGGGGGATCGAAGCAAGTTGTGTAACTTTTCTGTGTTTCAAGTTCCTCTTCTGTGAGACAGGAAGAAGAAGAGTAGTTACATCACAGACTTTGTATCTCAGGATTAAATGAGTTGAATCATGTAATACATATACAGAACACTTAGTGGATATTAGCGTTTATTAAAGTAACTCACACATAGTAGACAGTCGGGAAATGTAACTTCTTCTTTCTGTTCATTTGTACCAAATTAGTGGAGAGTAAACTACCACGGTGTCAACTAGGAAATGTGACTTCTTGTAGCCGGAGCTAGACAAACCTCAGCCCTTCTCTACCATTCAAAGGCATTGTATTTACCATCAGTAGAAGACTATGTTCTGTGATCTGATCAATGTCACAATGTGCACTGCAGGATTCCTGAGTAGAGCACTGAAAACATTAAAGGGTGGTCAAAATAGGACGAAAACAGGTGCTGCCATCAAGCGTATTTCTGTAGTGGACAGCACTCCATGAGCTTTTACCCAGACTGGACAATTAGGACATTTGGATTGGGTGAAAATAAAAATACCCAAGAATGCCCTAACAAATTTAGAAGGTGGACGTGGGGCCAAATGGATGGAGAAAGGCTCTGCCATTGTGTTTCCTTCTGCAAGTCAATAGAAAATTAAATTGGGGAAATGGATGAATGAAGATAGCTCTTCTACCTAGAAGGAGGGTTCAAGAGTGGTTTTGACTATGAGCACATTATTAGATGGATCACACCGATGGTAGGGAGCTAAAAATACAACTCCCACCAAGTCTCCCACCCTTGAATTACTAAAGTTTAGAGGAGCAGTTTCTTTCCAGAGTTAAACTCCTCAGGACCTAAATGACTCAGATGACGATGACGGGGGTAATGAGGCTGATAGGATGGCTGGTGTGTATCAAGTGCTTGCTATACGTCGGGCGCTGTCCAAAACAGATCACATACATTATCTCACCAAATCCACTCATATGACCTCATTTAATCCTATCACAACCTCATGGGCAGAACCTATACTTATTTCCATTTTACTAAAGAAGAAACTGTTCAATGAGTTAAGGATCAAGCAGCCAGAAGGGTAATCCCTGCTAGTAAGAAGGCAGACAAGGCAAATCCCAAAGCACTTTGCAATGAACTTTGAAAGCAATGGAGTTAGGTCGGATTTTGTCAGTAGCAGGAGTTACCCATAATATAAAAATCTGAACACTCATTAATTTTTATGGTAGTGATACTGATCTTAAATACCAACTACCTCCTATTTGCAAAGTCATATAGTTCTGCTCCTAGGAGCCAAAGACTAAGAGAACCCACGTGCCACCACAAACATCCAGTTTCATTGGTGCAGCACTAGATCCTTCCAGTCCAATTTTAAACCAGGAACCCTTTTGCAATAGACAAGATCAGAATACAATGTAATCATTCCTTTCCTTTCATAAAAGAACAAGTGACCAGGCTACTGGCCAGTTTACACAACAGGTACCATGGCCTTCAAATTCCTCACTGCCTTCTGGTTATCAAGGAAGTTAATTATTATCACACTCCTAGCACTCAAAAGGAGGACAGAAGTCACCTTTCTCCAAAGCCCTTGCTGGGTAAAATAATGTAGGAGAAAAATGACAGTCTTATTCTGACCAAAACTCTCGATGCTCTAGAATAACAGATAAATTTAGGAAACCAGATAAAACTTATAAGAAAAGTTGCTACATGGGGCTTGGAGTGGGGAGAAAGGACATGGTAGAAAGTAAATTACTTAAGAACCACAAAGAAAGATAATTCAGAGTAGATGATCAGCTATTTCTAAGGCCAAATGATAGAGCTTGATTAGTGTATGTTAGAACATTGCTTAATGAAGAGCTAATCTAATAAGATCGATTGCTTTCTTTCTGTGCCTAGAATCTTAAAAGCTACCCAGGCAGTGACTGAAGGAGAAATGCCCATAAAAGATCTGGATGCTTCGGAATTAATGTCTTACAGAATCCCTTCCATGCCCAGAACTAGTGGAGAGCATAGACTAGGGCATGATGCATCTGTCCACATATGCAAGGATATGATGGGGGAGGGAAAGAGGAGAGGGAAAGAGAGTGGATGATAAAATAATGCATTTCAAAGAAAAGCCAAGAGTCAGAATATTTTTTACTTTATAGAATCATTTGAAGAGTTTAAACTCTTGTTTGCATGGGATTTTGGAAAAATTGGTTTGTTTGTTTTTTTTCCTAAAGCCAAATGATAGTGAATTGTGATTTCACAAAGATTAAAGTAAAAGTAACCATGGTGGCCTATATCATTCTCACAGATGGCTCCCTTGGTTCTGAACATATGGACTGATGTGGATTTAATAGATTGCAAGGGAATTCTAATTTATAAGCCCAATTGGTTCAGATAAATTAGGGAAAAAACAAAAAACAAAAAAACGACTTAGGCAGAAATATCTCTCAATGTATTTGAGCCACAAAAGGAAAGAACTTTGTGGTGAAGCTGATAACATATATAAAGATTTTACTATAAAGTACTGATTCCATAAGCCACACTCAAAGAAAAAAGAAAGGAAAAGAAAAAACCATTCTAATTCACGAAGAGAAGCATATCATAGCATACGGGAACAGCACAATAGTGCCACATATAACTTACAATTCTAAAGCGTGATAAATCATTGTTTTCTGGCAAAAAGAGCCCCAGACTGTGGACTGGGTTTGCAACAAGCCCAGTTGCCTGAATGACATGGAAAGTGTATGCATCCCATACCAGACTTCTCGAGCAAAAGGAAATGCCTCTTTTAAAATCGGCGACTTCATGTTATCTCCTTTTGCAACGGTGATTACATTCGGGTTTATACATTATGAGTGCGAGGAAGCTGGAATTTACTGCCTGAACAATAGATCAAAGCAAATCAGTAAATAATTAGTTGATACAGCAAAGGGCTGTTTATCTGAATGACTTGGTTTATGGAACATCAAGGAACAAGAAACCTTGACTTAAGCTTTTTGAAAGAAAAGAAGAGGAAAACTATACCAAGTACAGTTTATCGTTAGAAGGGAAATCGACTACATCTAATCTTTTCTCTTGCAAAATAGTTCCCTTTCTACCTTGGTACTAAACTTCCTAATCTGAGAATCCATTTCCCCTCTCTGCATGTTTCTCTGGAGGCTGCATATTCATTTTCTGGATATTAGATACCCTATTTACCACAGCCTGGAGCCTGGAGACATTTTCTGTGCAGGGTTGTTCTCCTCCCCTTTCGGTGAAGAATTTTATAGTGAAAATTACTGATAAAGGAAGTGAGTGACAGACCCCTGTTGGGCAGCCAGTGATCGCTACACATTTAGATTTTGTATTATTATTATTTAGCATATTAAGTGCCCGGTCTATCATCATCGTGGGTGACTTCTCAGGGGGTAGCAGAGCATTCAGCTTTAGGAGGACAGAGTTTAATATTAGGTTGAAAATGGTTAACAACAGGCTGAAGATCTAACGAAAACACATTTAGAAAGTCAACCAAAGAGATTTTTATTTTAATGAAAAAGAATAATGAAAAGCCCTCTGCAGGGAGAGCCAATTTGACAAGGTTATTTAAACATATATGTGGGCTTTAATGTTTCAGAAGAGGTTTTTAAAAATAATGGGATTTAATCTAATTTGTGAGTTTGGACCTGAGTCTCTGGGTGGCTAGAAGATAGCCTTGGAAAGCAAGACTCCTTTGTCAAGTGAGAGTTTAAGATAGATGCTAGGATGATTGAGTTGGATGGGGACTTAGAGATTATCTAACCTGACTGTTTCAGTCGCAGGACAAGACATGGAAACCCAGAAATCTGAAATGAGTTCCCCAAGGCCATGCAGTTAAGTGACAGAACTAGACTGAGAGTAACCATATTATGAGCACTTACACACACTAAGTCTGTTAGTAACTTTACATTCTGTACCTGTAATCCTCACAATGGACCATGAGCAAGGATTGTCAGTTTATAGATAAAAAAATGAAAATTCGGAGGAAATACATAATTTACCACAAAGGTCGCACAGCCAGAACAAGGTGAAGCACAGAATGAACTTGAATGGTCCTCGGGGGTGTATTAACTGCTCACCCGCAGCAGAAGGTGGAGCCCTCTGAGGCTCTCCACAAGGCCTTCAGCCTCCAGTACACTGAGCTTCAGCAGATCTAGCCAGATTCTGTCTACCAAACCAGTCCTGTTTCGAGTTACTGCCAAGCTCTTGACTTCATATCTTCAACCTACTCTGGTTTCCAATTCAGCCCTAACTCTCTGGATATTAGAACCTCTTCCCTTCAGCTCCTGCCCAGGATGACTCCCATCACTTTCCTCCTCCAGGTCCAGATCCTGAGACCCCAGCTCAGGTCAGTGTCCCTGGCTCAGAATCAACTAGGGGCAGGTCAGAGGGAAATAAAATCTACCCAATCCAAATGGGGGATGTAATTGGAAAACGAAGTAGAGGCCTAAGCCACTATCAGGGGCTGGTCAGGTCTTCAGCCATGACACACCTGATAAGTAAGTTAAGAACTAAAGAAAAAGGGCCAAGGCTAGTTTTTCAAAGTGAATTACTAAGGAAAAGAGAAAGAGGGAGATATAAGTACCCAAGGAAGGGAATCAGGGAGAAGGGAGGGATCTGAGACAGATCTGGCAACCCAGGAACTCAGTTTTCAATTCTATCACCAGACCCTAGGCTTAGTAATTAAACATAATCCTAAACCCTGTCACAGAGTGGGGCAGAAGCTCCCACTCTGAGGAGGGCAGCTTCAGAGAAATGGCAGCAGGGAGCCTCTATGTCCCCAGCGGTGAGGGGCTGGGGCAGGTAGAGTCAGGGGATCTGGGGCATGGTTTGGCATGTTGCCCCCCACCCCTCCCGTGGTGGCATGGAGGGACAGGAGCTGGGGAGTACCTTACCTTTATAGGTCACATTTGTTTCTGTGATTGACTTAGTCTACTGACTTAGCGACTTAGTCTTTTATTCTGGTTATAGCTCATCTCTTGCTTCCAGGCAGGTTCTTATTTCCTGCAGACATCGAACAAGTCGTGGCAGAGTTACCATGGCCCCTGAGCCCCTTTCCTGGTCAATGCGGTAACTGTATGCTAGATATGGCCTCCCACTCCTCCTTCCTTTGTATTAATGGGGGATACCCTGAGGAAGCTGTGGGCATGCTTAATAATTGCACTTAGCTGCAGAAAAGCATAGTGTTCCCTTGCTTCTGTGGATAATGCTCTCTGGAGGCCCTGCTTTGATTCTTCTTTCATATTGCAACGTTGGTTTGAGTATCATCTCTCTCATCACCTGAAAAGGCACGGGGACAGCAGGCAGCATGTCAGGTGTGGATTACCTGATCTGGTTCAGATTCAAGCAGATCTGGCCCATGATGCCTCGCTCACTGTGCCATCCCAGTCCTGGCAGAGCCCATGTGATTGCCTCTCTGTCTTCAGGTGAGACCGGTTGCAGATGGTCAGCGCTGAGAGGACCAACTCCCCTACTTTCTCTCCTTATCAGTGCCATCTGTGTGGGGAGAATCATGGTTTTTTAATTTTCCTCTGTTATATCCTGCGCCCATCCTTTAGTATGGCTATTATATTTCAAGAGCCTTTTAAATCTCCTTCAGCCTGTTTTGTTATCTCTAAAACTGTGTATGTGTCAAGACGTTGTTGTGAAGAATGAATGAAGCTTTGTTTGTAGCTGTGTTTCCAGCTCTGAGATTCCCTAGTGTGTTAGTGTCACTAATAAGTCAGGGTTCTCCAGGAAAACAGAGCCAATAGGATATATATACACATCATATTTCTTAATTTATTATAAGGAACTGGTTCACATGATTATGGAGGCCAGTGAGCCCCAAGATGTGCAAAGTGAGTCAGCAAGCAGGAGATTCAGGAGAGCTGACATGTGGTTCCAGTCTGCGTCCAAAGGCCTGGAACCCAGAGAGACCATGGCAGGGTTCCAGTCCCAAGGCTGGCAGTCTCGAGGTCCAGGAAGAGATGGGGTTCCAATTCAAGTCCGAAAGCAGGAAAAAGCCGATGCCCCAGTTCAAAGGCAGTCAGGCAGAAAAGATTTTCTGTTGCTCAGAGGAAGGTCAGTGTTTTTATTCTATATAGGGTTTGAACTGATTAGTTGAAGCTCATCCACGTTGGGGAGGGCTAACTGCTTTACTCAGTCTACCTACTTCAGCATTAATCTCACTCAGAAATACTCAGAACTGAGAAACACTCAGAATAATGTTAGATCAAATATGTGGGCCCTCTGTGGCCGAGTTAAGCTAACACATAAAATTAACCATCACACCTTGTAAACTTATACATACTAAATCTGAGCCAACTTAGGCCAGCAAGTACATGGGAATAAATTCACACCTGTATTTCTAGTCTTTATGATGAATTTGTACATCAGGTAGATCATACAATATGATCTACCAGGACTGGGATGGCACAGTGAGCGAGGCATCATGGGCCAGATCTGCTTGAATCTGAACCAGATCAGGTAATCCACACCTGACATGCTGCCTGCTGTCCCCGTGCCTTTTCAGGTGATGAGAGAGATGATACTCAAACCAACGTTGCAATATGAAAGAAGAATCAAAGCAGGGCCTCCAGAGAGCATTATCCACAGAAGCAAGGGAACACTATGCTTTTCTGCAGCTAAGTGCAATTATTAAGCATGCCCACAGCTTCCTCAGGGTATCCCCCATTAATACAAAGGAAGGAGGAGTGGGAGGCCATATACATACATACATACATCAGATCACAATCGATGTGCCTGAAAACCACCATTAGAACGGCATATATCATAAAAATATGAGAACTTCCAAAGGACTTTAAGAAACCATACCTTAACAAAACTAATTTTTATTCTTGGGTAAGTAGATCAAGAATTAAATTAAGGGCAAACCAATATGCCTATAGTACGAAGTTTACAGAATCAAAGAAACAACCCCCCCCAAAAAAAGTTTGTCTCTCATCTATTAATTCCCCCCATTTTAAACAAGATCTACTGATAGCATACTATATAAGTGACCCAGTAGGTATAATCTGCTCAGTTTTTCAAAAAGCTTCTGGAGAAGTTTCCTTATAACAGATTAATAAAGGAAAGAAGTCACCAGAGGGTAAATGGCAAGATACTGTCAAAAGTTGCCATGAAAAGTCATCACAGCTGTCTTCATGAACAGTCGTGGCCGAGAATGAAGTTAATAATTAGACACCAGGGGTCTACCATTGGTTCTGGCATTGTTCAATACAACATATTTAACACGAAGGAGGAGAAACTAGGAGGTGAGTTGGTAGGGATATAGAGTCTGACTGCCAAATCTGCCAATGACTTTGCTTTTGGTAAATGATGGTACTCAGTCAAAAACCATGAATGTTATCACATGGATTTAGCATTTCGGGGTTTCAGCAAAAATGAAAGCACTCTTAAGCCAACTTATACCAATAGTCATACCAGCATAAATTAAATTGAACTCTGAAATCTCTTTTGAGACATGAACTGAAAGAATATCTAATATCTACATGAACGGACAAGAGAGAAGATAAAAATGTAGTTGTAACATAAACCAGTTGTCCAGATAAGAAATTTAATAGGTTACCCATGAATTTCTATGAAATTATGGTAAGAAAGACAATCACTTGTTGATTTTAAAAGGATTCAATAGTTTCTGGTTTTAATTTGAAGAAGTCACTTTAAAGATGGATTCAGAGAAAAGAGAAATAATTCCATGATATTGAGAAACAAAATCTCTGGTGTAAAACCATACTGCAGGAAAGTTACTCAGTGATTGTTGGATATTCTCATTAGCCTGCACTGCTCTAGGCCTTACCAGCCTGTGGTCCAAAAGAATTCACGTTAGCACATACATACATGAATACATGATACATGAATTTCCATGGCTAATAATCCTCACTTTCATAACTGCCTCAAAATCGTCAAGGTTTCTTGGGGAGCTGGATATAAGACTAGCATCATTCCTTTCCTGTTTTCTTATGTGGCTCCCCTGTGATATCTTCTGCCTAAGAGCCAGGAGAAGAGCACACTTCACCACAGGACCGGTGTCTGGATGCTTCAGGAGAAACCTACGTGCCTAAGGTCTCCTCAGCACTTCGAAAACTGTTTAACCCTAGCGAGCTCCTGCAACCCCATGAGTCTTGAAGAAAGACTGCGTTTTCCAAAACTGGTCACAGCATAACTTCTGGTCCCACGTGCTCTTCCATGATTTTGCCACTCCCCCATCAAGAAGTAGATTCTCTTTTCCCTCTCCTTGAACCTGGGTGGCTTATGGATGTTTCGAACAATAGAGTAAGGCAGAAGTGATGGCATGTGACTTCAAAGACTAGATCATGGAAAGGACATAACTTTCTCCTGGCTCTTGACTCTTCAGGATCTGGGCACTTGGAAGCCAGCCACCATGTTGTGAGGAAGTACAAGCCACATGGAGAAGCCATGTGTTTCCACCAGCAGTGCTAGCCAAGCTGCCAGCCTACAACCTGCACAATTGCTAGATGTGTGAAAAGAGAGACCTTTAGGCCATTCCAACTCCCAGCTTTGGAGACGCTCCACCTGACAGGTAGTTGAGCATCAACGAGTATTCCTGCCAAACTCTGCCCAAATTGCCAAAAAAAGTGAGCAAGAGAAGTGCCGTCATTGCTTTAAGCCACTATTTTGGGGTGGTTTGTTATGTAGCGCTACATGGCTAAAACAATCACACATATTTCAGCACAGAACTGAGAGGAATACCAACGTCCTCAACTCTGTGTGGACCTTTGGACCACCATATGATAATATGGTCTCGACTTCTGCTGTAGACACTTCTAAACAAGAAGCAGCTGACCTTCCTTGGCCAGGCACCACATTGCCTTCCTCACCTCACTATTTCTCCCCAAGGAACACTAACCCTACATTTCCTCTTAGCAGATTCCTCTCCTGCATGCATTTTGACTCATGTAAATAGATGCCCAGATTGGGAGTAGGAGTAAGGAACTGGTCCATAACTTCAGACGAAACAACCAGATTGACTCAAAACCCCACTTCAGGCCCAAACCTACTTCTACTATTTTTTGTAAACCACCTCTGAAAAAGAAACCTTCTAAGAGGCTGTGATTTCATTCTGTTGTGGTGATGTCATTTTACAAGGGGTAAAGTGACCAGGAAATACAAATATGAATAAAAGAGATCTTGGAGAGAGAAACTTTCTGGTCAGAAATGTACTTTGTGAAAGTTATAGGGCCACAATAGAAGAAAATTCACGAATTTTATTAGCACTTAGAAAGTTCCCATGCTACCAAGCTAACATTTAGTGAGTTGAGGTGGGAGGATTATAGAAAAAAACTCTTTACGCTTTAAGAAAAAGCACCAGCAAGAGGATCCTGCAGGAGACAATTAAAGAAGAGCTGAAAGAGTATTTCAAATAAGAGAACAGGAAGTGAACAAATCTCTTGCTAAGAAATGAATGGCATCTAAAATCAAATGAAAAGCTGTGTGTACTCTCACCCCACCCTGTGCATGCCCTTTATAGCAGAGGACTCTCCAATACAAAAATTGCATTTCAAGGTAGTTAATTGAGATATTCAGAATTTGAAGTAGGTACAATAATTATATATTTTCCTTTTTGTTACCCTAATTCTACTAAGTAATACAAATTGAAACATTATACATTTATACTCAAAATGAATACAAATTTGAAAAACATACATAAATATAATGCTCTCTAATACCTCATAAGTCAATTTTAATAGTTTCATTTGGGGCTATGTTTGGCCTTTTTATTTCTAAAAAAATTATTTTTAAATTTTAATATCTAATTACAGTTAATAATAACTGTAGCTTCCAGCTCTTTAGAGCTCAATGGAGCAAGTTGCTCTACAAATTGCTAACAGTATCTCACTTCAACCTCAAGTAACCCTTTGAGGTAAATATTATTTTTATTTATTATCTCTAGACCAAAAAAACATAAATAACTTGCCCCATACCCACAGCTGGTAGAACCTGTCCTACAAGGCAGGTCTGCCTGGTCCAAATACCTATGTTCTGGAGTCCTAAAACAACATCCTCCTGCATGCAATCACCCGAACCGCAGCATCAAAACTTCCGTGTTTAAAATGTCCTTCCCACCTCAGTTTAGAGTTAAGAAGACACAACGGCCAAATCCGATTCTGACTTTTCCAGTTCTACCCCTCTCTCCCTCTTTTCCCAGAAAAGAAGCCAGTTCTCTTCCCTCTCCCTTCTAACAACCACACAGCCTCTGCCTCAGTGATCTTGGTCTTCATGGACTATAGGAGTGGTGATCCAGGACTCAGGATTTAAGGAGTATCAGGAAAAGGAATTTATTACTGTGATTGGGGGCGGGGGGGAGACTATTACGTCCATGCCAACTCTAACCACAACCACATGCCTCAAAACTCCACCCACCTCCAAACTTCTCTTTTGCTTTTTTTATTTTCTTGAGAAAATATTCAAAATATGTGCAAAAGCCAATGCAATGACACTGCATTTTACTTTCCTCTTATTTAGAAGGTCAGAGAATTTGGCTTTTAGAAAAGGAAGTAATGGTAGGCACATTCCAAATGTAGAAACATCTAACTGGTTTGGGCAGAAAAGACATTCTAGTCTGTTGAACACTCAGCCACAGACTCACCGAGAGCCAGCCTTACAAGATCAGCAGTGCCAGAGACTCGAAATAAATGCAGATGTGCATTTTACGCATTATCATGGTGACCACTGGGTCTTCATCTTGTCTACTAGCCAGAACAATTCATCCTTAATTTGCCTTATATTTTTATGATGGAAAATTATATTATTTAATGTACTCTCAGGCAACATTTGTAGGATGGCTGCTTTAATCATTAAGATATAACTAAGAATGAGGGGCGCCTGGGTGGCTCAGTCGTTAAGCGTCTGCCTTCGGCTCAGGTCATGATCCCAGTGTCCTGGGATCGAGCCCCGCGTCGGGATCCCTGCTTGGCGGGAAGCCTGCTTCTCCCTCTCCCACTCCCCCTGCTTGTGTTCCCTCTCTTGCTGTCTCTCTCTCTCTCTGTCAAATAAATAAAATAAAATCTTAAAAAAAAAAAAAGATACAACTAAGAATGGAAATTCACACATAAAATAATATTTTCCAGGGGATGTGACTGAGGTTGACTGCGTACAGAGAGTGACCGTAATCTTTTCTCTGAACCTTTGCTGTACAACCTTGTACCTCCTCCCATCAAGACGAGGCTCCTCTTTCCTCTTCCCTTGTAGCTATACTGGATTTATGGCTTTTCGACCACTAATATGTGGCAGAAGTCATGCCCTGCTGATTCCAAGCCTATGCCAGAAACAGCCTGGAAGCTTCCACCTAAAGTCCTGAGACCAAACACAGCAGTATGAAAATCAGCTCAGGCTGGACTACAAAATAATGAAAGATTCTGCAACAGAATGGCCCCAGACTTCAGCATCTCAGACACAGATGAAGATATAGTAGGCCCTCCAACTCTAGCCCCGCTGACCCCTCGAATGAACGAAAAGCATGAGAGATGCCAGACAACAGTAGCAGGCCACAGACTTGTGAGGCATAATAAAACATTGTTCTAAGCCACTACATTCTGAGAAAATTTATTATCTAGCAATGGATCATCGATACAGTGGATTAAATCAATGCAAAAATAAGTTTTGCTCTCGTTGCCCTAGCACCCAAATACCATTATTATCCGGAATAGCCTCCCGAATTTAATAGACACGTTTATGTTGACTGGTCAGTCAGCGTTCTTGTTCAATGTCAGATATAGACCAGATATTAGACCTTACTCTTATCAATAATTAATAAAGAAATAACATTGTTACTTTAGTTCTATATTGATTGCCTTGCCTAAAAGAATTAGTCTATGGCTTAACACCGTGTTTTGGCTTTGGCGAAAATTGTATTTTTCCCTGAAACACAAATGTCAGATTTCCCCACATCCTTCCAGTGGATGAAAGGGAGACCCTTTATCCTTCTAAATCCCATCCTAAGCCTAAAAGCTTTGACTCAAACTCCGGGGGGGGATTTCAAAATTCAAAACCTTTAAAATAAAGCCATGTTTCATGAGAAGGACAGTAAGTACTTGGGGGGAAAAAAGAAAAACTTGTATTGAATCTACTTTATAATCCACTCACACATGAACGCCAGTGTCACTTAGTTAAGAACCAAACACGACCTTGAGGGGTCACTGGTTCAGTGTTTTTTAAATACTGTTTCTAATCTGCTGATTCTTTTCCCCCTTCCCTTATGCCTTATTTTTCCCAATATCAAAAAAGCCAAAGAATGCCCCAGCTTAATAATGACTTGGTTAAGAAGTATTTTTATTCAAATATACAAAATTTTGAGTGGGAGGAGATTTTATTTTTCTTTCATGTAATCTTTTGCAGTTGGTGTGCTGGAAAATGTTTAACGAGCAGCTCTCAGGAAGTAGAAATGTGTGCACATACATGCACGCATAATTTTACTCTGCGTTTTAATGATATAAAAGATGTGTAGTGCACAATTTACAAAAAATAAGAACATATGAAATACTATTATTACAAATGCCATGTAGCCAATTGGTTCTCACAGAATGCTTTCATCGATCTTCACCAATTTTTATCCATAGCCAACTTATAGTGCAATTCAACCATGATTGGACAAATGGAATTGTATCCCGATCCGGGAATTGTTTTCTCAATAACCTTATTGTCATTAGACGTGATATGTGATGTGTGATTAAGCCAATTCTCACTTTTGTACAAATGCCTACCATTAAATTGAAACCTCTTTCAGCCTCAGCACCAGACATGACATACTTTTAACTTTAGTCTTCATTATTAACATTTTCTTCCTCCCTTTCTCAAGTCTAGACAATTAACAGAACAATAAATCAAACCTTTACAATTAACAGAACAATAAATCAAACCTTTATCATAGCGTTTGCTGATTTCTATGGGATAAACACTCTCACTGCACCTGGCCTCCAGGTACCAACGTGACATCATTAATTCAGGGTCGGAAGGATGAATGCAGTAGCACATGGTCAGATAGCATCTCCACACTCAAAGGTGTAGATGACCTTAGATGTCAGTAAAATAATTAGAAAGTAATGTGGCCTGAGAATTTATTACCTCTGTTTTTGGTATAATTTATTTAATTTTAACTCTATGTAATTTCTTTTTAAGTAATGAAATTATGATTAACAGCTGGTTTGTAAAATCTGGTGAACCTCTATTAGCTGGGGTCAGCATACGTTGTTTAAATGCAGTTGGAGGGAGATTGGTCTTTTTGTTTTAGTTTCTAAAGAAACCAGTAACTATCATTAAGGCCACCTCTATACCAAAGTCAGACCAATGCAGAAAGGAACTGCTGGAAGACTAAATTTAGTGAACAAAAGTCACAGCCTTGTATGTGGTTATGAAATTTTTTTTTGCCTTAATCTCTTATATTCCTATTTCCTTATTCTGTTCTTTGTGGATATGAAAAATAAATGAGTTTTGACATATATAACAAATCTGTTCTGTCCTAAGCTTAATATCTATTTGCCTATGATAGGTATAGTTCTTCAAATATGGTTTTATTTGTCATTCTCCAATGTGAGAAATCCTAAAGTAAGAAGATAAAGATAAGCAATTTGAATTTAGGAAGATGAATGATATTTGAAAGGGAGTCAGGGAAAGTGTTTAATGTATTTAACAATAAGCCATCTTCATTTCCATCTACTCACAGCGTAGATGCAGGCAGTGCTCGTTCCTTACAAACAAGCAGCCTCCAGGCTGACAGACCCACAGTTCCAGAAACCCTTGTACTCTTCTCCCACCACCTGATCAAATACAAGCCCTCCAGATTCCTGGCACTCTGCTCCAGGAGAGAGGCAGTTGAGATGGCTGCCTTTTAAACTCTGGTACTGCAGATATGCACTTCTGAAGAACTCATTAACACGTCAGGTTAATATCCATTGGCTGCTAAAGCATGCAGAGAATGCTCTTCTGTATTTACTGTGCAGACTCTCAGAACCCCCATTAAGAAAGTACGTATTCAAGATTGAATTTTCACACTTCACTCTGGCCAAGTTTCTGAGTGATAAGCTAAGCACTAATTTTAGGTAAATGCCTTTATTTCTTTGGCTTTATTGGACTGCAGGTACATGGTTTCTCTGGGACCTTCTTTGAATGTAAAATGTGGTCTCTCCTGGCAAGCCATTTATAGTCTTTACCTCAATTTCCAGTGTTTTGGTCTTTGTGTATCTTTCCAATCCCTCTTCCTAGACTGTAATCTCTTTGAGAGGAGGGATGGTGCCTTATTCTTCCTCACACGATCTTCCTCTAAAGGTCTTAGTGAAGTGTATTGTGCAAATCATGATCAATGTTCTGTCAGGTATCTTATAGGACCTATATAAGGCAAAGCCTGAGGTCTTTGTCTTCTATTTTAGAAGTGCATAAGACTGAAGAATACTAGACTCATTGATTCCTTTTATGTCAAGGTAAAATAAGTATATCAGTCAAGCAAATAAATCTTGTGTTTACTTAAAGACTTTTCCCCATAACGAATGGATTTTTTTCTTTTAATTTGACAAGAAGGTGGAGCACAGTATCAGGAACCAGAAATTTCCAGCAGGTTGGTTGCAGGTGTCAAAAACAAAGCTATAGGAAAGCATAAATCACCTTTAGTGAGACTGAATTTAAGAGAGTGAATTTTCTTTCTTACACAGTAAATACTGCCACTGATTAATTCTGGAGGTATTTTAGAGACTTTTACCTCTTTCCTTTCAGCTTCTATTCTAAAGAAAAGGGGTGCTTTCTATGCATGCTTGTCTCTTAAATGGAGTGTTGAGGACACAGAGATTAGGAAGATATTGGCCCTACCTTTAATGAACCACAGTCAGTTGGGAAAAAGAACTTTGTCCCTGACTGGCGAGAAACCATCAACATTTCTGGGTCAAGCCAGTAGAAAAGCAACCACAATGTACTGAACATTTACTCTGTGCTTGACACTGGCTGGGTACTGCGGACATAGTTTCTCATTTGCTACTGTGTTTATTAGGTGCTACACCATTACTGTGTTAGCTTATGTGGCTGTGGGTCTTACCTTCCCAGGGAGCTTATAAACTTCTGTCTTTAAATTCTTTATGCTTCCATGGTACCTTAGCAAAGTAAGTAAATCTGGATGGACCATTTTCCAAACTGAATTTTATTTTTTAGTCTTCAAAGAATTGCTTCTTTTACCTCCTTTAAATTTTATTTGTCTTTTGTCTTTTTTTATTTGTCTCTATAGTCCCCTTATCAATTCTATGCCAAATTCTCCTTTTAAAGCCCCAATAATCCACCCACTTCCTCCATGCTCCTAATACCTGTGCATTCATATGTACTTTCATGTATTGTCCACCAGCATTCCTATAATACTAGATACACATTTATTGATTATATCTACTTAGACCTTCCCTATATATTTTTATATTTTAAATTCAAACAATACTAAATGAAATATTTAAGGGAAGATCTAATGCTTTTGTGAGCCTACTACATCAGAAGTATTACATAACAAATTAGCTTTTGCTACTACAATAACCTTGCATATCAAACTACCCCAAACTCAGTGACTTAACGAGTATTTACTTTTCTTACCAATGCATGTGCAAGTTGGCTGGGCCATCCCTGATTCAAGATAATTTGGATTTTTTAAGACTTCCCCATATATATTCATTCTGGATCATCCTAGGCTGAGGGACAATACCTTCCCAAGGCATGTTCTTTTTATGACAGGTCACAGGAGTGAAAAAGTAAACTCTAAGATCTCTTAAAGCCTTAGCCTGACACTGGCACACTGCCACATCTGCCCTTATTCCATCCACCAAAATGATCCACATGATGAAGCCCAGATCAAGGGATAGGAAGTATATGTCACTTACCCCTATACATTGCAAGACCACATGGTAGAAGAGAATAAAGACTGGGGAACAATCCAATCCACAGCACGAGGTTTATCTTATTTATTCCCCATATAGGGAGATTTTAGTACCACAATTATATTCACGAGTAGACTGGCATTTTGATAAATTAAATAAAGAGCCCCAAATCACACAGCAAATGAAAGCACAAGGAAGAATTTGAGTAAGGTGTAGTTTTTACTTTATAGACCCCATACTATTTTCATGACAGCAGCAATATCATTTATAACACTCATATTCCTAGTTTAAAAAAAAGAGAAAAGTTGAGATTTTGCAGGTGGTAGAGTCTTTTTGCTATAATATGGAAAAAGATACAAAAACAAATGAAGGTACTCACAGTTGATAGCCTCAGTTACTCCTCTGTTCTTAGCAGAGGAGTATTGAAATGAAATTGGCCTCAAAGTGACTCTCCTTTTCATTCTTATATAAATTATCTATTGTGGCTGCAGTCACTGGACTCCATACAACATATGCTGTTAATTAGCCATGTGTGGAGGCTTAAAATAAAGTCTTTCATGAGGCTTGTAAAGTTAATTTAACTTTCTTTTTCTAGCTAAAGAGGGACTATAAAGAGTGACTGTAGTAACAATGATAGTCATTTTAATGCAATTCTTCTGAAAACAATGAGAACCAATAGAAGGTGTATTTTGGAACAGATTTGGTTTTCATTAATGTTCTATGAATTTGGGGATAAATCTATTATGACCAGTAGTTTATGCTGGGAGACCAGTGAAGTGAGAGGGTCACATTGGGCCAAGGCATCCACTCAAAGTAATTTCCCTTCATAGACAGAACTTATGCCCATGACTTTGGCTCTTAAGTAACATTCCCTAATGCATTGTCTTCCAAATTTGTCAGATCTGAAAAATCATCTTTAATATCAGATTTTTTTTAAATAAAAAATTGCAGATTACCAAGTAACTTCCCTGGAGAATCTGACTCAGTAGATAGAGTACATTTTGGAAAACTAAATTTTTAACACATGCTTCTGATGATTTTCATGATCAAATAAGTATGGGGGGGTTAATACATTTTTAAAAACTGTGTACCTTTAAGAAAGAAATTACACCAACTTTCTACAATCTTTTTCAGAGGATGGAAGCCTAACTCTTTCTATGATGCTAGCCTTGCCCTAATACCAACACCAGACAAAGATAGTCTATATCAAGTTGAGGAAGTTCTCCTCTAGTCATAGTTTACTATGAAATAGTAAATGAGAATAGAAAAAAACTACCAACCAATATCTTTCATGAATATACATGGAAAAAATCCTCAACAAAATATTAGCAAATCAAATCTAATAATACATCACAGCCAAGTAGGATTTATCTCAGGTATGCAAGGCTGATTAAACTTTTGAAAAAAAACAATGTAACCCATTACATCAATAGACCAAAAGAAAGAAAGAAAGAAAGAAAGAAAGGTCACACGATGATATAAATAAATACAGAAAAACTACTTGACGAAATCTAGTAAGCATTCATGATAAAAACTCTCAGTAAACTATGAATAGAGAACTTTCTCAACATGATATAGACTATCTACAAAAACCTTGCAGCTAACATGATATGTAATGGTAAGAAACTCAAAGCTTTCTCACCAAGATCAGGAACAAGGCAAGGATGTCTCCTCTTACCACTCCTTTGCAACATTGTGCTGGAAATTCTTGCTAATACATTAAGGCAAGAAAAAAAAAGTATACAGATTGGGATGGAACATAAAACTATCTTTGTTCATATATGACAAGATTGTCTATGTAGAAAGTTCAAAAGAATTGACCAAAAAACTCCTGGAACTAATAAGTGATTATAGCAAGGTTTTAGGATACAAAGTTAGTGTACAAATCAGTGGTTTTCCTATATCCCAACAATGAACAAGTGGAATTAAAATTAAAAACACAATACCATTTATGTTAGCACCCCCCAAAATGAAATACTTAGGTATAAATATAACAAAATAAATACAAGATCTGTATGAGGAAAACCATGAAACTCTGATGAAAGAAATCAAAGAACAAATAAATAGAGAAACATTCCATGTTCATGGACATTGAAGACTCAATATTGTCAAGATGTCAGTTCTTTCCAATTTGATCTATAGACTCAATATAGACTGACTCAAAATCCCAGCAGGTTATTTTATGGATATAAACAAACTGCTTCTGAAGTTTATAAGGAGAAGCAAAAGATCCAGAATAGCCAAAACAATATGGAAGGAGAACAAAGTTGGGGGACTGACACTACTCAACTTCAAGGCTTACAATAAAGCCCCAATAATCAAGATAGTGAGGTATTAGAAAACATAATAGATGAGTTGATCAGTGGAACAGAATAGTGAATCCAGAAATAGACACACATAAATACAGTCAACTGATCTTTGACAAAGGAGAAAAGGCAATACAATGGAGCAAAGAGAGTCTCTTCAGCAGGAGGATAACTGAGCAAATAGATGAATGTAAACATAGACCTTATACCCTTTACAAAAAAATTAACTTAAAATGTATCACAGACCTAGATTTAAAATGCAAAATTATTAAACTCCTAGAAGATAATATAAGAGAAAATATAGCTGACCTTTTGTGTGGTGATGACTTTTTAGGTATAACACTAAACACATGATCTACGAAAGAAATGATAAATTGGACTTCATTAAATTAAAAACCTCTGCCCTGTAAAAGGCAATATCAAGAGAATGAGAAGACAAGCCACAGACTGGGAGAAAATATTTGCAAAAGACACATTTAATAAAGGACTGTTACCCAAAATACACAAAGAACTCTTAAAACTCAACAATAAGAAAACAAACAACCCGATTAAAAAATAGGCCAAAGATCTTAACAGACACATCACCAAGAACATATAAGGATGACAAAAAATATATATAAGAAGATGCTCCCATGAAAATATGTAATCAGGGAAATACAAATTAAAATAACAATAAGATACCACTATATACTTACTAGAATGGCCAAAATCCAGAACACTGACAACACCAAATGCTGTCAAGGATGTGGAGCAATAGAAATAGAAACTCTTATTCATTGCTGGTAGGAACAAAATAATACAGCCACTCTGGAAGACAGTTTAGTGGTTTTTTTATACAACTAAACATAATTTTACCATATGATCCATCAATCGTGCTCCTCGGTATTTACCCAAAGGAGTTGAAAACTTATGTTCACAAAAAAACCTGCACATAGATATTTATAGAACTTTATTCTTAGCTACCAAAACTTGGAAGCAACCAAGATGCCCTTCAGTGGGTGAATGGATAAACAGTGGTATATTCAAACAATGCATTACTATTCAGCTCTAAAAAGAAATGAACTATCAAGCCATGAAAAGATGTGGAGGACCCTTAAATGCACCAAGTGAAAGAAGCCAATCTTAAAAGGCTACATACTGCATGCTTCCAACCATACGACATTCTGGAAAAAGCAAAACTATGGGAACAGTAAAAAGATCAGTGGCTGCCAAGGATAGAAGTGGGAGGAGAGATAAATAGGCAAGGCAGAGAATTTCTCAGGCAGTGAAAATATTCCGAGACTATAATGATGGATTATATGTCATTACACATTTGTCCAAATCCATAGAATCTACACACTAAGAGTGAACCTTAAGGTTAGCAACAGACTTTAGGTGATTATGATGTGTCAGGGTAGGTTCATCCTTGGTAAAAATGTACCATTCTGGTGGGGGATGATGATAATGGAAGAGGTGATACATGTTTGAGGGAAGATAGGAGGTGGGAAATATCTGCACCTGCCTCTCAATTTTATTGTAAACTTAAAACAGCTCTTAAAAGAATAAAACTAAACAAAACTGAAAAACTGAAAAAGAAAACTAAAACTAAATAAAAAATTGAGTAGTCATAATTTGTGTTGAGAGGTTGTTCCTCACAACATATGAAATTTTGAGGAAAGCGGATAGTTTAAAAATTTGTCTCATTATTCTTAAGCACTACCTATTTTCTAACTATAAAATGATAATATAAATGCATTTTAAATTGTAATTAAATTCTTATAATTCTATTTGGGGGAAGTGATGGAATATTCAAATTTTCAAAAAAATTTTCTTTATATCCAATTGTTTAAACTCTCTCAAACTTCATTCTCTCCATTCTTCCTTTTTTTTTTCTTTTCTATTGCTTGATCCTTTATTTTATTTTATTTTATTTAAGTAAGCTCTACACCCAACATGGGACTTGAACTCACAACTCTGAGATCAAGAGTAGCATTCTTTACTGACTGAGCCAGCCAGGCACCCCTCCGTTGCTTGATCCTTTATATCTTGACCCAGATTCTCCTACAGCATCCCCCTGATTCCTCTCCAAGCCACAGGGATGCAAGTACCCATACCCATGGTTGGTCTCTGTCCTGTGCAGCGCATCCCTCCCTCAGATAGCAGCAGCTGCTTTTCACTGAATTTTCTCTCAATAAATTGGGGCCATGAGCTTCTTATACTGGTTATTAACTCAAAACTAATGGAGAGAAAGGAAAACCTGATGGGATGACAGATAGTTCTATACCTGCAAAAGTTCTGTATCTGCAAAAGGAGTATCAGAAAAATATTATAATTATGTCAGGATTATAAAGAGATTAAATCAACGGTAGGGCTTGGACTTGATTTATTTTTAAACCAAATCTTGTGGCTATTTGTGGACTGTGTGTCCACTGAATGCCAGTTTGAAATGAGATTACATATCTTCCATTAGTAGCGATTGTAGACAGTACTTGAATTTGCCTTGTTTTATAAAATGCTGGTCAAAATTATCACTTTAGATATGCATCCAGCTAGAACTTGGCCACACCTTAGTACGTGTCTGGTGAATGGCAAATTACCCCGAATGACAGGAAGCTGAAAATCTATTTCCCGTCTTGGTTACAGACTGGCTATCACTGTGGTCAAGTCCTTCAAATTTTTCTGCCTCAATTTTCTGCCTGCAACAGAAATGAGCTGATGCAAAACACGTTCTCTATAAAACAGCTGTCTTCAAAATTCTAAGCATAATCATTTGTGATTGTTATCCAGGCAGTTTAGAAGCAACTGAAAAAGTCAGTCTTATCCTTTCATTTTTAGCAGAAGCGACACAAATTAGTAATGATATGTCCAAGAAGGAATCTTGATGGTATATCTTTTTTTCCTTTCTTTTTATACTCCAAAAGATTTTTCTTCCTTCTCATTATACCAAGAATTTCTAGAGAATAGGACATTCTTTAAAACTTCGCATCAGCATAAAAGAGATTGCTAAATCTTTGAATAATCCCAAAGGGTATAATCCCAGTACCTGTCTCATTGTGGTAATGGGTATATTGTGTGGCAACTAACAGCATCTGCCACACAACTACTACGTTCTGTTGTGTTTTTCTTTCCCCTAATACTGAGAGAAAATCTGCTATGCTGCAGGTTTCATTCACTGGCTATTTATGTGTTTGTTTATTTCATGATCTCTCATTACTTAAGAAAATGTACACAATTAAATAGGAGAAAATAATGAAAGATGAAAAATTAAACAAGTGAAAAAAATTAGAGAAAATGAAAGAGAAAATAAGGTAAAACCAGAAAGTAAATTATTGCATACAAAGCTGTCCTTGATCTTGTACATTTGCTAAAAATGGGACAACAGTTTGCCTCTGAGATTTCTAACAGCTACCCATTGGTCTGACTTTTGCTCCCTAAAGCTACATATAATAAATCAAGTCCCTTTTCCACAAGGAAGTGCTTCAAATATGCAAAAAAAAAAAAAAAAAAAAAAAGAATTTCTGAATCCTCTAGGCTAAATCAGAATGAATAATATTACCTATTGCCCAGAAAACATTGTTAATTTATTTCACCTTCATATGAAAATTCTAGTCTGTCCTATTGCTTCTATGCTAACAGACTCTAGGGCATTTGACTGCCTAACTTCATTCCATTTAACTTTTTTTTTTTTTTTTTAAGTAGGACACATTTTTACATGGAATTGAGCCATGTGTGGGTGGACAGTGGAATTGACAATAACAAGGTCATGGCCATTGCAAAGTCCAACTTGAAAACTTTCTATCCTGATCTAGGTGAGATCAGGACCCATGTTTACATTTCCTTCTAGTAATCCGCATAATCTGCATAGATTGAGAGTCATTTTACTTCCAGGGACTTGAGTAGTTATTGATCTTCTCTCTTAGCTTGATAGAATTCCATTGAAACTGTTTAATATCCTATACTTAAAAGTCTGGCAAAGGGGATTATGTGCAGGGATTGGATGTTAACATGATCTGGCTCTGATATCAGTCATGCTTACAATGTTAGCCTTGTAGTTCAGTGCATTTGACTGTTAGGTGTGCTTTGCCTTTCTCTCACACTACTCCATGTATGTTCCCTCCAAAGCCTCCCATCCGGTGGAAAAGACACTGTCAGACAAGAACTCTCCCTCAGAAAGTGCATAGGAGTGTCTGAACTCACCTGTTCACACCTCCATTGAAAAAACTGGGAGTATTTGAGCAAAAAAAACCCTATGAAATCTTTTAATCTGTGGTCATTTGAATAAGATCCTGACTCAGGTGTAAAGTTTTAGAATATACTGAAGCCCATTCACAACCCACCCACCTACTACCACTACATATCAGTCTGAACCACATACCACCTGGCAACTTTAATAGGTTTAAATGTCCCTTGCATTCAGGTGGCAATTATGCCTCAGCCAGCTGTGATCTTCATCTAATCCATCACCACATTCTTCTCAGAGATCATTTGATTAGGCATTCTAGAAAGATTCAAGATGAACCAAAGAACTCAGAGATCAGAGATAAATATGTGCCCTTGTGGCCAAGGTACTTAGAGTTCAGAATTCCTAAGAGACAAAAATACCATTATGCCTATATTATGAACTAACAACAAGGCTTCTAAGCATCTTGTTATTGTCCTCATAGCTTTAGCACCAAAGTTTTCACAATGACATCTCCTGGGATTTATTTTCACCTCTGACCTCTCAGAAGTAAGTGGCTCAGAGTTGGTGATGCCATAGCAAGTAAGGCAGTATTCAGTTGTCTTGGCAACAAGATGCAAAGGGAGCCCAAGATTCAAGTACTGCTCTTGTTTCCTATTTTTGGTCCTGGCCCCCTGGCCTTACTCAGCCATCTAGTTAACAGAGCATTAAGATGCCAGTTCATCATACTGCCATAGAAACATAATGATGTGAAAGATAGTCACCATGCCTCTGACCAAGAGAATAGCAGTCTTTTAATATTCATCCCAAATACTTTGAAAAATCCTACAAGTGCAAAGACTGAAAAGGACTAAAATAAAGCAATCAGAACTCCAGGAAAAGAAATATAACTCTACAAGAAAGGCATGGTCCGAATAAAAAGAAAACTGTAACACAGCAGCATGAGTGGGTGATTGGTGAAATATATACCCTCCCCCCAAAAAAACTTGAAATTGATACCAAGACCAGTATATTTTGTGAGTCACAGAGGTTGTGACACTGGAACTGTAGAAAAAGATATGCAATCCTTGTAAATGACTTGGGTATATAGTGAACAATTTTTACTTTGCATTTTGATATAAGCACCCTTTTCCTTTTTAAAGGTTTAAGGTCAATCAGAGACAAATTGCAGGAGTCATCAAGCTTGACTGTGAGTAGGTCATTGTAAGTTTCTAGGTAAAAGTGTTGAGAATAGGCAAAGGAACTATGCCCTCACGTTCCAGGGTGAAGATCAAAGTATTCTGTATGATTGATGTAATCAGAAATAAATATTTAAATGATGTGGATAGAAGTTGAAGTGAAGGAATGGAGAATCGTAAAATATACATTTAGCAATAAGTTGGAGCCAGAGATGGGTAAATGAGAACATTTACATTTCACATAATAGAAAGGACATCTAAAAATAATTTCTAACGTTAGTATATTGAGCAGTAGTTTTGGCAGCATGGTTAATAGAGTTACAGAGGCAACCACCAGATGAACTAAGTAGAGAAATGGTAGGAGGTAATTGCTTCAGGGGCGTGGAACTGAGACCAGAGGACAGAGTAGGGGACTATAATTTTACAGTATAAAATTTTCCATATTGTTTGTATTTACGTGATGACATAACTAGATGTTTTCAGTAAACCCTTGGCTATTTACTCTGTACATTCAACAGAAATTCACCTAAACCATTACCATTGAAGTAGAAACTGAGCACCCAAGACCACTTCCTGAGAGTTCTAGGTAATGTCTATAACATTTACATTAAGTGCATGCTTGGGTTGTTTCATTAGAAAAAACTTCATAGATTTCTGGTTTTTAATAAAGACAGAGCTAATTTTAGTTTGAAGTTAGATGTGCCACTGCATTTAGTATAAAACTTTCAAGATCTACAGATCAATTTGTGCTTCCAACTACCCCCACAAAGCCTCTCTGCAATGAAACATGATTCCACTATGCTAAAACACTGACAAAGAAATGTGTTTAAAAACATAAAGATAGTGCTATCACTATTTCTTTATATAGCACAGGGATTCTTAAAGATTCAGATTTCTTTTGGTTTGCTATTAATTTA
Source organism: Mirounga angustirostris (assembly GCF_029215605.1). Taxonomy (NCBI): domain Eukaryota; kingdom Metazoa; phylum Chordata; class Mammalia; order Carnivora; family Phocidae; genus Mirounga; species Mirounga angustirostris. Next base: position 56,250,311 of record NW_026991709.1, read on the forward strand.
TCTTAATTTTAAGTGGAAGAGGTTGGAAGAGTATAGTTATTTCTCTAAAACTTAAGTGACTTCTGATAAGGTCATATGCTCAATGGAGAATGCAGGCCTCAAACACAAGCGATTTGATTCAAATTCAGTGTTCAATTTGCTAGACCCAGACCCACAATAATAATATCTACCCTTTATTGAACACTATGTAGTAAGCTGTATATACAGCTCATTTACTCCTTATCTTATACCATTAATAAAACTGAGGAACAGAGAAATTCATTTACCCTCGCAGATTTGGCTAGCAAGTGATATATCTACTCTTTGACCCCAGAGATCACCTGCATAACATAGTGTTAGATGGGTAGGGACCTATGAAATCATTTAACCTAACTGCTTCATTTTATAATGGGATAGAGCCTGGATCACGGAAGAAAATTAACTTGTCCAAAATTACACAGCTGGTTAGTAACAGAGCCAAGACTAGAACCCACGTATTTTGGCTTCCAGTCCAATTCTCTTTCAACCACAGAAGGTCAGAAAATGTTAAACTTTTTGAGACTCTGTAGCCCATCTGGGGTTTTGAAGTGCCAGAATTCTAAGTCTCAATACTAAGTTAACTTAGGATCTAAAGATATTTAATGCCACCACACTTTCATATTTGGCAGAGCCATGAGATTTCATGGAAAATTACTGCACCAACTGGTACCACAGCCTTCCATATAAAATAGCACCACAAATACACAAAAAAATTCCATCTTCCCAGCTTGGTAGGAAAAAAAAATCAGATTATTTGTTGTTCGGATGTCTTCAGTTTTGAAGAAACACTTGGAATTTACTAATGGTTGGAACCAAAAGTGAAACTTGGAGGGGGAAATTCATATATAGGAAAATTAAAACACAAGGTCAAAAATTCAATCCAGACATTTTGCATTGACTCCTAGTTCATGATGCTCTTAAACTGGTGGTTTAATTCAACAACACAGTTCACGCTTGTAGCTTTACTTACTAAAGTATGATGTTACCACATCAATAAAAATATTGTGGTGAAGTCTTCCATATTTATACATAAGAACTTGAAACATCAGAAACAACAAATAAACACAAGGGAAACACAATGATTACTCTTTCAAAAACATCCTTAAGTGGCTCTTTATTGGCAATATTAACCACTGCAATGCCCATGCAAACTTCCACTGCAACTGATTTAGCAGTGACATTAAAATAAGATCTTGGAAAAACTACTCTTTGATAAAAAGAAAAAAAGAAAGGGAGAATGCAGTGGAATTAAAAGAGATTTCACGCCATTGTCTCTCTGTTCTGGGGACAAATGGATTGCGGTTTGGGGGCATAGTGGGGAAATGCATGAAGAATCCCTGAGCAAAGTATTTACAGTAAAACAGTTTTCCCTTTGAAAATCTCCGCTAGGCTTTGGATTATGCTACTAAACATTTATAGCTCAGATGTCCATGTATGTGCTGTAGACTGCTTGAAGGAAAAAAAGAAAAAGAGACTGACAAGGTTGGATATGCCTCCAAGAAAGCAAAGCAAAGGTATTTCCACACCTGATTCAAATGCAGCCTCATGGAACATGAAATATCAGACAGTGTCAAGTAGCCTTCTTAAAAAGTCTAGGTACACCTAATACTTCCAAACTCACTGGTTCTTAAAAGAATATTATCTCTTCTTTATTACAGCGTCTTACTCTCTTATCTTGTGGTCTGATTAAAACCATGTTTGAGATATCTGGCTTTGTGGAAGGATCTTAATAAAAGTGCCTTAAGTTGGCTTAAGCAGTAAACCAACAAAAGAAGCCATTTACTGCTTCCTAATCCAGCCTCCAATTTTTTGAATACTGACTTTTAAATAGTAGGATACCCGGTGAAGTTTCCTTCAGCTCAGGATAAAGAAAAAAAAAATCTGTTGCTATTCTAACTGTATCCATCCAAGTGAAGTAATACTTATTGAAAACAGGCAGTGGGAACTGGTTGGTTCACCAGTCAAATTTCGTCTTTGGAGAAATATTTTATTGGGTCTATAGTCTCCAGTTCACCACTGGCCTCACCAAATCCAATCCATACTTTCACGCCCTGTGCCTGCTGCCTATGGACGTTTTCACTGGTGATTCCTGCTACAGCAATGTGCAGACCTCCTCCTCTGAGTTCTAGATTTAAACACTCTTAGATAAATGTGGGTACTAAAGATATTTTTAAACCTGAGGGAAAATGGTTAAGGAGATGAACGGTTAAGCTTCTATGCTTATATACCTTTTAGGTATGTTTTCCTTTCTGTCTCAAAATGCCCAGATCCCAGGGTCCTTGATTTTGGCCTTTCCTGATTCTGAAACTCCAAATAAAACTTATTGGATCATTGTCCTAATCCTGAAGCAAACTAAACCCCTGGTTTCCAAAATCAACTCAAATTGATAAATTAATATACAAGATGTGAATACATTGATATTTTCCTCATTCAGATAACTTCACTGAAGTAGAACAGGGAACCTTTCAAAACACACATCATTACCCCAAGGACTTTCAGAATTTTGGAAATTGTGGCAGCCAGAAAAGGAAATACTTTGTCGTAAGAAACAGGCCTACCCATTGGCCAGCCCTGCTTAAATGAGATGCAAGAACGTTTCACAATAATTACTTTCTGCTAATGATGAGAGACCAGATCAAACACTTTGTTCATAAGGATCAAAACAGAAACTTTCTCAGGATATTTTCATTAAAAAAATAAAAGAAAAAATCTACTACAACAGCTACCAGATGACTTACTTCTAGCCCAGATTTGGTGACAAGGTCTTCTTGTGTATCTGCAACAAGCAGAAGCTCCCTGCAAGGGTATCAATGTATTTGGTGGGGTAGAGAGGGCAACATGCAGACAAGTTCCTAAACTTGAGAGACACTGTTCATTCACACCAATAAAGAAAAAATGATAAGGGGCACCTGGGAGCCTCAGTCGGTTAAGCGTCTGCCTTCGACTCAGGTCATGCTCCTGGAGTCCTGGGATTTAGCCCCGAATCGGGCTCCCTGCTCGGCGGGGAGTCTGCTTCTCCTTCTCCTTCTGCCCCTCCCCTGCTTGTGTCCATTATCTTTCTCTCAAATAAATAAATAAAATCTTTTAAAAAAAGAAAAAATAATAATATTCCAGATAGATCTATTATAAAGGCTGCACATTTCCTTTGAATAAATTATTGGCCAATGAATGAAGGACGTGTTCATTCACTAACTAAGCACCTGCTTACAGGATAATCTTGTTTCCAAATATAATCTTGTTTCCTTAAGGAGACTGTAGATTTCCCTGGGAAGAAGACCTTCCCTCAGTATCTAGCACAGTATAGTCACATACCCAGTAGAGATTCAGATGATCTTGTCAGTTATGGAATATTTGAAAATACTAAACAAATTGCAACATGATATAAAGACTTGGTTTTCCTACTGTGAATGAACACGTCCTTCATTCATTGGCTGAGGTTCAAAGACGATATGAATTAATGTGCCCTGGAACATTCCTTCGCCTACACCAAAAGTTGAGGCCTGACAGGTCAATACATGTATAAGAGAGTGCTCAGCAACTATGAGAAGCCTTGAACCCAGAGTTCACGACTCGCTTTTACCCAGATCCCTACACTTGTCCCAGTGACTTCCATCCCAACCAGAGGATCCAGTTCTATTTCTTCTGGTCTCCCTTCCCTAAGTAGCATTTTCATCCTTGGCACAGGCTCCACACGTAGATGTCCACTGTTTTTTGCAAAGCTTTAGTAAAATAATAGGAAGTAACTTTTATATCTAGTCACTGTATTTGTATTGCAATATAATCACCCTGTGCTATATCCAATTTACAGTTATTGAAACTTAAAACAAATAAAGGATTGGCTTAAGGTAATAGAGGCAGAAAGGGACAGACTTGAGATTTGAACCCACATCTCTTTTGATTAGAAAAGACACATTTTTTTCTGCTGTATCATGACACCCTCCTGTCAATATGAAAGACACATTATTTCATTGTTCTTCCAAATTCCTACCCCAAAGTCCCACCCCAAAGTCCCCTTAATGTAAAAGAGAGAGTAGGCAACAATCCAGAGAGGACTAGAGATGTAGTCAGAAGTGATAGCAAGTTTTATCTTAAAAATGTGCACAAATTTTGTTTCCTATTCAATAATATAAGTAATACAAGTAAATTTATGTCTTTATGTAAATGGATGTCCTGGAGCATATATGATGTGTTCATACTGTGGCTTTTCATAACTTCTAGAGACCCCCTTTGAGACAGAGACCCCAATTTCAGAATTATGATCATTGGTAGTATGTGGAAGTAGGAAAAATTGTAATTCAAGGTGAAAAGAAAGTACTCTTTCAGTATGCCTTTTCATAAACTAGAAACAACCTTACACAAAATCTTCCAGAGTTTGAAAAAGTGGAAACACTTCCTAACTCTTTTTATTAGTCAAGCATAACCTAGGTTCTAAAATCTGCTAAAGATGTTAAAGAAAAATCTAAACCAGCGCACTGAATAAGCAAACTCCAGGAGCCCAAAGATGCTCCCCTGAAGAGAATCAGTCTCAGGTACGACCATTAGAAGCAACTGTGCCCAAAAGCTGGGGGAGAAATGCATAGACCAGGACCAAGGGCTTCTGGACAGAGCACCCCAACAGTGTCCATAGAGGCACTCCACCAAAGAAAGTACCCACATGGCCACTAGGTGTATGAAAGTTTTTCAGCTTCATCTGGAAAATACCAGTTATAACCCAGTGAGATCCCACTGCACACCAACAAGAATGACCAAAATTAAATAGACTCATAATACCAAGGGTCAGCCAGAATGTGGTAGACTGTGGTGAACATACATCCTGCTGCTGGGAGTGTAAATTAGGAAAACTGCTTGGTAATAACTATGAATGCTGAACCTAGACATGCTCTTTGACCTTGGCATTGCACTCCTGGGTATCCATCCCATGGCAATTCGCATAACTTCTAGAGACCCCCTCTGCTATATCCAATTTACAGTTTACATAACTTCTAGAGACCCCCTGTGCTATATCCAATTTACCAAAGGCATGTCCGTTAATGCTCCTGTTACTGCTATTCATAGTAACACTAAACTGTGCAATGTTACAAACGTCCATCAAAAGTAGAATAATACAAAACGGTAGCATATCTACTTAAGGAATTCTATACAATAATGAAAATAAATGAAATGCTGCTGTGCACAACCACTCGGATGAATCTCACACACAGAGTTCGATTAAAATAAGACAGTTAAGGGGCGCCTGGGTGGCTCAGTCGGTTGAGCGTCTGCCTTCGGCTCAGGTCATGATCCTGGGGTCCTGGGATTGAGCCCCACGTCAGGCTCCCTGCTCGGCAGAGAGCCTGCTTCTCCTTTTGCTTCTCACTTGCACGCTCTCTCACTCTCTCTCAAATAAATAAATAAAATCTTTAAAAAAGTAAAATAAAATAAGACAGTAAAAAAAGTACATATTGTATGAGTCTATTTATAGAAAGTTCAAAAACATGCTAGCCTATCTGTGAGAAGAATTAGGGAGAACTTTTGAGGAGTTTCTTTTGGAAAGTAGGGAGGACAGAAAGGAATTTCTGCTAGGATAGCAATGCTATTTCCTGAGGAGAGTAGCATTGAATTGATATGCTCTTTTTGTGTATATTAAGATGTATACTTATGATCTGTACACTTTTTGTATATATGTTGTACTTCAATCAAATTTACCTAAAATGGGGAACTTTGCAGAAAAATGTAACAGGAAACGAAGCATTGTATGTTCTAACATTCTTGTAATTGACTCATGAAAACTTTAAATTATTAAGTTACCAATGAAATTATTGACTAAAAATATAGAGCATAAGTGGGAAGCGAGGTTTTTGGATAAAAATAATATGAAATTTGATATTACTGAACATTAAATTTGGCTCTGAGTGTCATGACTGCCAAGAGAGAAATGGAAACATGATGGTTTATATATTTGCATTTTTTGAAAAATGTTCACAGAGCATACCAATTCATCAGAAAAGACGATGGCATTAGTTCCAGAACAAATTTATCATATTATTAACATATCTCGAACATGAAATGTTCCAAAGCCTCAAGAGCAAGATCCACTGCTTTCTCATGATTAAAAATTTCCAACATACTGATGTCATAGGAGATAAAGGATTGGGGAATATTTTTATCAAAATTATCTTGAACTTGGTAATTATCAATATTCAGAAAGCAATCCATATTTCTTGAGGATCACTATTTTCTGACCACACTGTCAAAAATCATGGCGAATACAGATAAACTTAAGTTGTCGCCTTTGTCTTCTTTGAGTGTTTAATTTAATTGGACACAAAACTAAAATAAAAACAGATCCTACCTATATCATGACCATATTAATGCTGTATAACAATCACTAAGTCTCAGCAGCATTCAGTGTAAGCATTTATCTAACTCACAAGTCTGCGGGCCAAGTGGCTATTGTATGATCTTAGATGACTTGCTGGAGATGTCTGGTAATTAGCATTCAAAGATGACCCTCTCATCAATTCCAACTCTTGATTTTCTCACCCTTCTAAAAACCCTTCCCTTGCGTCTGGACTGGGCTTAAAATTCATTTTTTTTTTTTTTGCTTTAAAAAAATATTTCTAGATTCATAAGTGTTTGAAAAGAAATGTACAGAGCAATGCTATACACCCCTCTCCAGCCTACCCCAATATTAATACCTTATACAACTATAGCTCAATACCTAACCCAAAAAAATTGACATTGATATAATCTATAGAGCTTATTCATTTTCACCAGTGGCACGTGCATTTTATGTGTATTGTGTGTATATAACTCTATACAATTTTATCAAACATGTTGCCTTACAAAACCACCATCTAAATCAAGATATTCAAATGTAGCATCACAAGACCCCTCATGTTACTCCCTCACAGACCTGCCCATCCCTTCTTCCCCCAATTCTCAACCACTATGCAGCATAAGTCTGTTCTTCATTTCTGTCATTATGCTACTTCACAAATAATACATAAATGGAATCATGAAGTATTTATTCTTTTGAAAGTAGCCTTTTTCATTCAGCAGAATTTTCTTGAGGACCATCTAAGTTATTGTGTGTATGAATAATGTGTTCCTTTTTATTATTGAATCGTATCCCATGATATGGACATACTAGTTTTTTTAACCACTGACCCGTTGAAGGACATTTGGGTACTTTCAAGTGTGGAATATTATGAGAAAAGAAGCTAGGGATATTTGTATACAAGTTTCTGTGTGAAAATCTTCATTTCTCTAGGATAAATGTCCACGATATAATTGCTAGGTCTTGTGGCAGGCCCATTTTTAGTTTGGAAGGAAACTGCCAAACTATTTTCTAGAAAGACTATAGTATTTAACTCTTGTACCAACAATGTATGAGCGATTGAGTTTCTCTACATCCTTCCCAGCATTCAATGTTACTATTTTTTTTGTTTTAGCCATTCTGGTAAGTATGTAGTACTATCTCACTGTGACTTTAATTTGCATTTCTCTAATGGCTAATGATGTTGAACACCTTTTCATGTGCTTCCTTGTATTTATATATCCTCTTTAGCAAAGTGTCTGTGCATGGTTTTTTTTTCCCATTTTCAATTGATTTTTTTATAGGTCCCACCCCCCAAATCTTCCCCAGAAGTAACCCTCATCCTGAATTTCTTTAATAACCACTCCAGGTGATTCTGATGCACACCAACATTCAAAAATTAGAGCCCCAGGGATAGAAAGAAGAGAGGGAGAGCTTGGGTAGACAGTCAAATGACCTGCTCTGATCATTCAAAGGACATCAAAGGACTAAGGGATTGGGGAAGGAGGGATAAGAAGATGGAAAATGGTCTGAGGAGGGAAGTGAAAAGCTCCAAAGATAAATGTGATTCCCTTTGTATTGTTATTCAGCCAACTGAATATGTGCTGCTACTGAAAATCCACCCTTCAGAGGCTGCTCCTCAAGATAGTGCTCCTGGGGACCTGGCAGAGAGGGACCATGACTTTGCTGAAGGCATGAACCTGAGCCAAGTAGTCTTTCAAGGTCTTTTCCATCTTTGTGGCTATGACAGCTATGGAAAATCAGGGTAGAGGATGTACTGAGCCAGAGCTGTTAGTGAGAACTGATAGCTGCCAAAACTGGCACATTAACCTTAGAGTCACCTCACACTCTGTTGCATCTTACTTTGCTCCTACAACAAGAGAAACTTACACCTTCAGCTGAAAACTTCACTGATGTTCCCAGCTGTGAAGGAATCGAAGAGAAAGGAAGGGAAAAACTCAGACATTTCCTTCAAATGTCACAGGAAACAGAGTGGAACTTTGGACTGCAGGAAGTTGAGTGAGTGAGCCAACCGCTACTCTGGTCTTGGATAATTAGTAACAGAGAGAGCCCCCTGTGCACCGGACATGCCCCGCTGTCCCCTGCCCACGGCCGGCTTTGCTTGTATGAAGCAGTAATAAACTGGGAAGTTTCCTAAAGCACTCTAGCAAAGTTTCCTAGAGCCAGTCTGGAGAGTCTCCTGGTGGTATTTTAAATAGGTGATGTGGACTTCATCTAAGGATGCTAACCAGCCGAGCTTAGATCTGCTATTTCTTTTGTCAGCTCTGTTTCTGGTTCTTTTGGAGTCGGACAGAGTTTGATGTCCCACAGCAGATGGGACTCACGTGGGCAGGCTTGGGAGGGTCTCAGCAATTCACAGGCAGTTACATGTTTTGTTGTGTTTTTCTTACACATTTCAGTCAGTAAGAAAAAAGTGATGTTTTAGGAGCCAACTCTCCTAAAGACAGTATAGACCAGATGCCCCTCTTGAACAATAATCCCCAGTTGAGTCAAACATACTTCAGAAGTTGTTTCAGCAGAGATTAAGAATAGAGCAAATCCCCAAGCCTGAGAGAATAGCATATCAAAGTTTAATGAGAGTATAGGAAGTTAAGGTATCTTTATTATTAAATTTATGCTTGAAAATATTTTGATGAGTTCAGTTTTTTGGGTTGTTTTTTTTTATAGCCTCCTGGCTTCATCCCACCAGTTGCCACATTGACCAAGTTCAGCATAATTGCCACAGGAGAAGAAATGCCTCTAGCTATCAACACCATTAATTAGCTCTGACTATAAAATTTCAAGCAAGAGTTATCATCATCATGTAGGGCAAACTTTGTTTCTCTTTAAGGACAAATCAGGCAGTGGCTGAGGGAAATGTAAATCTAATCCATTGATGTGAACATTGCTTAGTGTCAGAAAGTACTGAAAGGGAAAGAAAAAGAAAGAGTACAGACAGAAGATGAGGGGAAAAGGAAAAGCAAAGACAAGAGAAGAGAATCAATTTAAACACTGAAGGTTTATGCTAAATAAATCATCAGTTTCCAGGAGCCTTGCAAATCTCCATGTATTTAATAGGCCTATGTTATGTATCAATAGAAAACATATACCCCTCTGATGCCAAGATTTCATTAGAATATCAATTATCTGTCAACTGTCTCATTATAGAGAAAAAATGGAACTGCTTACTACAAATGCATTAAATGCATGGGTATTACTGGGGAGGAAGCGGGAGTGTTCTTTGAGCAGACATGTTAGTCATTGATCAGAATGTAAGAAGCAATTCTTCCTCCAAGTCAGAACAGACAGCCGGAAGGATGAGAGACAAGAAAGGTGAGAATCGATGCCCTCTCAACACAGGGCCATTAAGGAGAGTGGTTGTCTCATATGATCCCCCGTTCAACAGGAAGAGCTACTCACCATCATGGCTTCCCGAAGACAAATGTCAAGAGATCTGGCTCAAAGAAGCAGGATCTGGGTTGGAAGCATTGAGAGAGCAGGGGCGATGGACATCTGCCTTCACTATTAAATTCCTGGCACATAGAACAGGGCCTGACATGCCATAAATACACAGTGGGGAGGAGACTAGTTTGACCCAGACAAAGCTGAGAAATTATTCCTCTAAGAGCCAGCCCATAGTGCCTGGATTGCTCAGTTGGTTAAGTGTCCGACTCTTGATTTCGGCTCAGGTCACAATATCAGGGTGGTGAGATTGAGCCCTGCACTGGGCTCTGTGCTGGATGTGGAGCCTGCTTTAGATCCTCTCTCTCTCTCTTTCTCCCTCTATGCCACCCTCCCCACCCCCTGCTTGCACTCTCTCTCTCAAAAAAAAAAAAATTAAAAGTCAGCCCATACTCATGAGTCCTGGGGAACTTGAGGGAGGGATGGAAGAGGTAAGATAAAGAACTCCATGCCATTCAGGAAAAGAAATTAAGAGTTACTGATTATGAAGGGATGATTTGAATAGATTTTACAGACTGAAGACCCCTAGGTACAATTAATGTCTTCTGCATTTGGTATATTTCAAATAATATACATATATAATATACGCCACTTATAGATTATAGTACATATTATATATAATACTAGAGTATTTGTTTATTCTCCCAATATAATAAAGAGTATTACATTAGAGTATTTTCATTAATTAAACTTCTTAATATTATTTTATGGAAAGACTACTTGCTCTTGTTTGAAATGTTATCTAGTTTGGGGAAAGTTGATTCATTCACCCTGAAATACCTCATGGCCCCAACTGCCTGGAGAAATTGATAGAAAGTTACTTGGATTACGATGCTAAAAAAAGAAATGTAAACACTGGAGCCAAGGGAAAATAGAGTTGAAAGTGAAGATAGGGTAACTAAACAGAATACCTAGATCATGACTAGCAAACGCACAGGTACACCACCTCCCTTCCATTCTTACTACTGGGAGAGTAAGCAGTGAGTCCCAGTTCTCCTCCCTGTAAGCTTGCATGCTGCTACCTAGCTCCCCAGCCAGTGCTCCAGAGATCCAGAAAGAACTGATGAAGGCTGCTATGCTTCACAATCCCAGACTTCCACCACGAGATGTAAACAGCTACTCAAAAAAAAAAAAAAAACCCAAAAAACAAATAACAACAACAAAACACCCACAGATTTGGCCCTAAGCTTCTTACTAGCCTAAGCAAAAATAAATAAATAAATAAATAAATGGAGAAGTTATACAGTTTTTATTGGTGAAATGAAAGCCGTCCCTAGGGAAGCAGCACATTTTTCTAGTACTTTTTTCCTAGAAAAGAGATTTCTCATGTAGGCTTTTGAGAGGTACAACCCTCTCAAAATACTGCTTTAGGAAATGTAACAGGTCTCATGTTTCCTTGGAGCCTTACTCAGTGAACCCAAAAGAGAACACTGCTGCCCGATTTGGTGAAAGCAATGGTCCAACAGGACAGCATTTTGTCCCCTGGATCTGGAGGCTGTCCGGATCCAAGGAAAGAGCAGAGAAAATTTAGAGAAACGACTGGCCTATGTGTCCTTCGCTACTTCTCTCGCCATACCTTTGATAACAATTTGAAGTTGCCCTATCTGGAAAGGGCAGCTTGCTGTGTTTTTATTCTTACTAGAGATCAGGTTATTATTCTTGTACAGAAAATAAAGAGCACAATCAAATTCCTCAAGGAATTTTGCCCTTGGAGGAAGGTGGGTGATGAAAAATTTTATTGATTTTTAAAGCATTATTGAATACCTAAGTCAGACGGAGAAAAACAAAAAAAAAAACTGCATGATCTCATTTATATGCAACATCTAAAAAAAGCCGAACTCCTTGAAACGGAGCAGGGTGGCGGTTGCCAGGGGCTGAGGGTGGGGGAATAGGGAGGTGCTGGTCAAAGGGTACAGACTTCCAGTAATAAGATGAATAAGTTCTGGGAATCTGATTACAGCATGGGGAGTAGAGTTCACAATGCTGCATTGTATTCTTGAAAGTTGCTAAGGGAGTAAATCTTAAATATTCTCGCCACAAAGAAGAAATGGTAATTATGTGAGGTAATGGAGGTATTAACCAATGCTCCTAGAGCTATCATTTCACAATTCACAACATGTAAGTGTATCAAGTCAACAAACTATACACATTAATTTTTACAATGCTACATGTCAATTACATCTCAACAAATCTGAGAATACAAATGAAGATAATGAGAGCTAGCATTCTGGAGTATATGTTTCTTCTCATCATATGCATGTTTATATACATACATATGTATGTTTATATATATATACACAAATACACACACACTTGGAAATAACATGTACAAACTTAAAAGTAACTTTTTCATTCAACAGTGTAATGATCATTTTTTCTCCTATCTTCTACAACATGATTTTTAACAGCTATATTAATTTCCCAGTGTGGATGCACTATAATTTATTTACTCAATGCTCTATTGTTGAAAATTACATTTTTGTTTTTATCTATTGTTGTAATAACATGTATATGCCTGGTTATTTCCTTAAGAAATTATCCTAAGTATATAAGAAGTAAAATTGCTGATTAACAGGATACAAATAATTTTAAGTTTTTAAATTCACATCCTTTCCCATTCTTCAAGACCCACATATGTGTGCATCATGGCCTCTGTCACCTTCTTACTGACCACTTTCCATTCCCCAATCCGCAGGCAGGAAAAGAATCATTTTCTGTTCTCTTCCACTATATACCTTATAGCTGCATCTACATACTATACATACAATACAGTAATGGATCATTATTTCTTTTTTTCCAAAGATTTATTTATTTATTTGAGAGAGAGAGAGAGAGAGAGATCAGGAGCAGGGGTAAAAGGCAGAGGGAGAAGCAGATTCCCCGCTGATCAAGGAGCCCGATGAGGGATTTGATCCCAGGACCCTGTGATCATGGCCTGAACCGAAGGCAGATGCTTAACCGACTGAGCCAACCAGGTGCCCCATGTATCATTATTTCTTAATAAGGCTGTCTTCTCTCCTACCAGAATGTGAGTTCATTTAGTTAGTAACACCTATGACTCATTTTTCTCTATATTTCTAGCACAATATCTGACACAAAAAGTGTCAGTGTCATTTAATAAGTACATTTTGGAAATGGAATGATGAATGAGTGGACAAACATGATAAATGAAAATTTGAGTCAAGAACACTATTTGGCCTTTTTGACCACTAAATTTAGGTTTTCCATTATCCCCATGTGGAAAGTTCTTATCCCTCATTTTGTGAAGGGAAAGACAATAATTTTTCTCACCTTTCCTCAAATTGTCCCGATTCACCTGCCCTCCCAGTGGGCTGAGTGACAGAGCATTTCATCTCAAAGCTCGGAACACTTTTTAGTGCACAGGAATAGACTCAGGCAAAAATCATTGTCAATGCAGGATCTGGGCAGAGTAGCCAAGTAAATAGAAATGGTGTCCTCTTGCATTACGATATAATAGGATTTTCTCTGACCATCACAGTCATGGTCGTCTTTGGGAAAAGTAGTGGTTATAATCTTTTATTCCCTTTCCTCAATTGTAAAGGCCCACCCTGTAAATATGATATGAAATTTAATTACTCATTAAGGAGGAATATATACCATTTCAATAAATATATTAAGTGCCCATTTTTCACATACATTATTTTATGTGATAATTTAACAAACCAAGAAGAAATTACTGTTCCCAATTGGAAGGCAAGAAATAAAAGGACATCAACTATACAGGGCCCATCCCATGCCCCAACACACAGATAGATTCTTCTCCTTATCATGCCAGAAGCTGTGGAAAAACAGAAACATGGGTTTTGTTCTCTGAGATCAAAAGACAAATATATCCATCTCTGAGATCTCCTCTGCCTGACAGAGGCATCCCCGCCTCATCTTGAGATAAGGAAAAGGATGATATAGTTGGCCTCTTAATCTCTCTCCATTTTTCTGCATCACTAGCAGATTTCCTAGCATACTCCTGTCTCTTTCTATATGTACAGAGCATGCATTTGCATCAGAATCACACAAGGAAACTTGCTATGGTCAGCAGAAGCCCAAAATCAGCCCCTATGCTAAGTGGTTGTCATGGATTTCCATGTCTGGGTTGTCAGATCTCCAAATACCTGCAGATTTGGACAGCCTGTTTGCTGACCCTGGAGAGACAGAGGGGCCAAATGGCGAAAGCAGAGGAGGCAAATGGGACAAGCGAATGTATTTCAGGGCTCATGAAGGATAACTCAGGAAGGATTAGCTCCTCTACCCCACACCTCTATCCCCAGAGAGGAAATTTCAAACATTTGGAGGGGCTGACAGACTCCATTTTCAAGGGTGACTAGAGCAAATTTACTTAAAGAAACGCCTGGCCTTTTTTAAACATCTCATTCTTCATATGAAGAAAATACTAACAATCGTTGTATTTGAATGTGGGTTTATAAATAGCAAAAAGTGGATGTCGGTTCAAACCTTAATATTCCAGGATACAGCGACTGCAAACAGATATTTTTGATGGGATAAGTAGGAAGAGATCAGAGGCACAGAATTAAGCATTCTCTGGAAATCTTTGTGCTTTGCGTCAGTGAAGGAAATGCTTGGCAAAGCATGTTACACCATATCGAACCTGCCAGAAATCATCTTCAGTTGTTTTGCAGGGCCCATGTACAACCTGCTTATTCTTCTGTTCAGAACTACCTGTAAAAAGCAGTTTGCCAGTCTCCATTTCAATTAATAAGTTAGAACTTCTGAAATGTATACATAATTTAACCCTGTGGCACCAGCAAGGGCTCACTGTCAATGGGCTCATCCTGTTTCTTTCCCCAAAGTCAATATGAACAGTATTAATCCTGGCCATCATCTAAATTCTAAAATGATGCTTAAAGAAACGACATCTGGCTTCATCTGAAGTTAGAACATACTGTAGAGCCGTTTCTCAAAAGTATATAAAACTTGGCTTCCAAAGAAAGAAGACAGAATATTCACTCTCTTTTTTCAAAACAAAGTACTCTTTGAACCCTACTAGTCCTCCTTCCTAAAGTAATGCTCAAAGACATTTGCCTATTTGTTCAATTTCCCTCCATAGCAGGGGTACTGTATATATCATTTGCCCCACTTGCCATATACCAGAATGGTTTAGAATCTTCAAAAACTTTGCTACTCAAAGTGCAATCCACACATCAGCAGTGTCTTGTAGATAGGGGAGGAGGGCTTGTTAGAGATGTAGGCCTCACCCGCATGATCTGCTGAATCAGAATCTGCATTTTAACAAGACCCAAGGTGATCATATGCATATTCAAATTTGAGAAACATGCTTTAGAATCAAAATAGGTATTTTAATCATTTGGGGCTGCTATAACAGAATACCAGAAACATGGGTGGCTTGAAGAACAAACATTTATTTCTCAAGGTTCTAGAAGCTGGAAGGCCCAAGATGAAGATACCAGCAGATCCAGTGTCTGGTGAGGGCTGGCTTCCTGGTTTGCAGATGGCCGTCTTTGGTTCCATCCTCAAAGGCCCCAAGTCCCAATGCCATCACACTGGGGATTAGGACTTCAACATATGAATTTGGGGGTGGGTGGGGACACAAACATTCAGTCCACAAAAAGAGGCAAATAAATCCCACTCTTTTCGGCTAGGCTTCAGTGAGAGAAAAGCAAATATGTGAAAGTCTGTAAGGACAAATGAGAACTGGTTTCACAGGAAAATGAAGTGAAAGCGAACTACGCGGTGTGATTTAATGCTCTCCAACAACAATTAAGCAATAGTTTTTGCATTGGACCAAACCTAAGTCAGGAGCCATTTTGCAAACCTACTATGCCATTACAGCAGAAAACAACCAAACACACTGTTCTAAAACCTACTATGCCCTCTTGGCCAAAATCTTTCCGGGTGCCTGGATCTGGGTTAGAGATTTTATGTGAATTAGCTTGTCCAGTCTCATTCAAATAATCCTTCTGTGCTACTCCAGTACCTGTACAATGAAAAAGTATCTAAAAAGTATATATAGCTCAGAACCAATCCGAATGGAGGTGGGTGAGTAGGAAACCAAGAAAAATGTAGGCCTCAGGCTCCATATTGGCAGTTACTGTCAGCAGAGACTTTGCACATTTCTGGTCGGCGACTCAGAGGGGCCCATGGTTGTAAAAAGAGCAAATACCAATAGATCAAGAGTGAAAGGCCTCCAACACCAATGGAGTGCGATCAAGATAATGTCAATCACAGGGTCAGAAAAGGCAAGAACAAAGGAATAAACTAGAACACGGATGTGAATTTTGTGGTAATACCATCAGGGGCCTCCTGGAATCAGGGAGAAAGCTGGATTGGAAGTTTCCAGAGCACAACATTGAGGCAAAGCTGGGCAGTCCTTGCTTTGGCCACAGCTCGCTGTTTGTAATGGTTTCCATCCTGCCTTCAGCCATAACCTGATAAAAGGCACCATCTGATACAAAGTGGACTCTGGTAAAATGCCATTTGCACGATTGCTCATCCTATCTAACTTAGTTTTAACCCACACCAAGCTTAGTTGCATGGATCCTCAGAAGTTGGAGTTTTGAACTACAGTTTGTGTCAAACAACATCAAAGGGCTCAAATACATGCAGGCATACACACACTTTAAAATATATAGTTCATTGTATTTATGTGATTATAATTCTCCTCACTGCCAGGTGCTCTAAGGAGAGTTATGCTCAGATGATATGATAAGTGTTAATGACAGCTGGGCTGGCTGACTTGCCACTTCTATAAATATTGCCTTCTGGTAATGCTGATTCTCTGGGCACAATTTTTTTTTTTTTAAAGAACTGAGGGCTGGGATTGTGGGGAAAAAAAGTTTGTATTTTCACATGTCTTTATGGTTTTAGGTATGCATAGTTAGTAAGAACGAGCTTTTTAAATTCTAGCAGCTACCTTTTAAAGAGAAAATATTGAAGTCTCTTTTTTCTTATTTTAACTGGGTTTGGTCTGTATCTGCTGTTCATGAAAAGTCAAGAAGACTTTTTTTTACTATTAATGTCCTACGAACCGTGTAAGTAAATACAGGAGAAAATTAGTATGTCCCACCTACAAACCAGCATCATTTAATATTGAATTCATTGGGAAAAAAATCTGTCTGGGATTAGATCCACAGGGTACTATGCAGATGCCAGGAAGAATCCTAGAAAATCCTCAGAATTGCAGCTTCAGCTCTATGTACATTTTGGCTTATCAGTTCTCATATTAATTAGCCATATATCTTGCAATCATAATGAAAACTCTGGCAGATAATTTTTATGGAATATTTACATGACTTTTGCTAGTTGGTTTGTATACATTGTCTCATTTCGTGCTTACAGCAAGCCTAGGAGGAGAAACAAATGTTCTTATTTGGTGGTCCAATGCACTGAAGCCCAGAGAGCTTACTTCCCAGGATGACACAGGTAAGAAATGATGGAGCCTGAATTCAAGTACAAAGAGGCTGGCTCTGAGCTCAAGAGCCCTCAGCCATCATGCTCTGTTGAGCTGAAAGGAGGAAAGGGTTTTCCCAAACTCCATTCTAGGACTTCAACGAAACGGATAGCAGAGAGTAAGCTTCCAGCAGGTCCACTAGAGGAAGGCAGAGGGTGGGGAGTACTCTCCAACACCAGATCCCTCTATACGCTCAACCCTTTGAAAGGGAAACCCAAAACCCAGAGGCTCCCTTTTTCTTAAGAGGATTAATTTGTTTTGGGTTCAGTGCAGAACAAGGGAAACAATAATGAATGTTTCTAAACATGGGCACAGCTGTGCTAAGAATGGCCTACTTGGCAACTCTCTGTTTTCCAGAAAGCTCAAACACCAGGAAAGTGATTTTTTGAAAAGCAAGACCTAAAAGTTTCTGTTAGTAAGTTCTGGGAATAATTGACATCTTTATGCTACACTTGTTTTATTTTACAACCTATTCACCTGCTATCACCTAGCTATTTATCAGCTCCTCAAGGGCGGGGAAACAGTTATACACATTTTGGCATATCCAATGCCAACACTCTAAAGGAAAAGCACGGGAGGCGGTCCCTCCTCTCGCCATCTTCCTCCCCCAACCTTACTCTGCTCAGTCATTGCTTGAGCATATTCCAACAGAAATAAGATTCATTAAAACAGCATGTATAAATGAGAGCAACTTATATGGCCTTTATCATTCGAGGTATCAAATCTGATTCCACCAGTCAGAGACATTTCTCCAGTTTCAGTTTCTATATGGAACAAGTTTAGAAGGTATCTTTTTTTTTTAACTATCTTGAAGATAATTCTTTTTTTTTTTTATTTAATTTATTCATTTGAGAGAGAGACAGAGAGACAGAACACAAGCAGGGTGAGAGGCAGAAGGAGCAGGGAGCCAGACATGGGGCTCGATCCCAGGACCTGGAGATCACGACCTGAGCCGAAGGCAGACGCTTAACCATCTGAGCCACCCAGGCATCCCCAGAAGGTATCTTTAATTCAAGTCTCTCATGAGATGGCTGCAGATGATATCGAGTGGGATTACACATTCTGACACGTGTTCCAAATTCTCTGCATAGATGAATCCCTATAAAAAATGCCCAGAGGATTCCTATTCACTAAGAAACTTGAGGAAATGGCTGTGGTTCACCCGCCACTTTTTTCCTTTGGAGCGCCTGGGCTACTGGACTGTGTGTCACTCTGGCTTGTCTCATGCTCTCCATGCTAGGGTGCCCCTGGGGAATGCTTTACATGTCAGGCGTCAGGAGATTTAGAGCATCAGCCCCGCTAACCCCCAGCACTAGCAAGAGAAAGGCACCACCTCAACCAACCACTTCTTCCCATGAACATTTGGGACACCCATTCCTTCCGGAATAAATGCTGCCCCTGAAACTGGGGTGTCTCTGGTCCCACGGCCTTGGCAAGACATACTGAAGTTATTCAACACTTGTTCCTTTTCAGAAATCCAGGTCATTCCCTAACTTTGCCATGATCTCTGTATCACACCTGCTGTGGACTCTTATTACCAAGCTCAACCTTAACTTTAGTACTTTCCAGAAGGGCAGTCATTAAGTACCTTCTGTGAAATGCGCCCCTTCCCTCCCGTAAGTTTGGAAAATATTGGTTGATGACTTATTCTCCTACTTAGCTCACTTAAATACTAAAGTGAGTAAGAACACAGTCTCAGACCTGCATGCTGTGACTCTTGCTTCCATGGGACGGTGGAGATGTTATAACTCCTCTTAGCCTGTGCCTTTATCTAAAACATTTGTATGAAAGCGGTTACCTCAGAGGGTCAATGGGAAGATAAGATGACACACATCGGGTGCCTAACCCAGTGTCTTACACACGGTGAACAGTAAATGTTAGGCTTTATTATTATCTTTCCTTCTGACCCCTTAATACTCGACCTGCATATATCATATCCCTCTCTGCCGGCATTGTGAACCTTCCTGGGTACCATCTCAAAATGTGACCCTCGAGTCAGTTGCCCATACCAACGTATTGGAGAGAATCGTTGGAGGCACCACGATATCCCACTAAGTGTCCCTAACGTACAGTTTCTCTTCACAGAACTTTCTTCACCTCTCTTCATTCTGAAGTGGACCCCACCTATCTCAATCCATGGGCTTTTTTTTTTTTTCTCTGTGCTCAGTGCGGCTTGAAGGCAATCCCATCAACAGGTTTTAGTCTTCCTCTATCAGGTATGATTTATTGTATATCTTTAGGGCCCGGGTTAAAATAATCTAAATGTGATTAGCTATAAACAAAAGCAATACACGATAAAGAATGATACAGCCACTGTCTTGTCCTTCAGGGCATTAAGGGTGATCACATTTTCCTATTTCACTGGGGAAAAGCTCATTGTGCTGAAGGTATTAGGGCAATGTGATTAAATGTTACTGTGTATAATTTGATATTAGGTATTACCTGCATAATACCTATGTCTTCCTGCCTCTGAAGCTAAACCATTTGCAAACATTAATGTTGCACTGTTGAATGCAAACCATTTTCCATTGTGTCTTCTTGGCTATAGTGGAGTTAAAATGATAATAATAATCATAAAATGTGTTTTCTTTGCAACATAAATGATTAGCAATAAAGATGAATAATAACTCTTATTAAAAATTAGAGTAAATAACAGATGGCTGTACCCTTGGATACCCCAATAGAAAGAGTCTGTGGTGTTCTAGCTTGAGCACTTTGGGAAATGTGTATGGTACTCACTTTCTGGTAACAGCATGCAGCATTGTTAAGCTTGATTAAACAAATTTAATTAGTGTTAGTCAATGCATTTTCATAAGTGGATAAAATATATTCCAGCTTAGGCATAACTGTTAATATTTAATTTATGAGATAAAAGTTAAAATGTAACCATAAAAAATTAAAATTGCAATAAACCACATTTAAGGGAACTGATTTTTGGGTAAGTTTCCTCAATTATTTTTTAACCCTACAATTTAAAGGAAATTGCCTTAGCATTTTTCTGTTTCTTTGGTTTTGCTACTCTATAACAGCTGGTAGAAGTAAAAATGAGCCATGCATTCCCAGTTGAAGATACCCAATTTCTAAATGACCTGGACCACATTACTCTATAACCAGACTTTATAATAGTCTTCAAAACTGGGTTTTTTATTGTATAGGATTTACTTATTTAGGATTCTTGAGACTAAAGACAGGAGAAAAATCTAAAATCAAGATCTTACCTTAGAAAATAAAATGACTTTAGGGGGGCACCTGGGTGGCTCAGTTGGTTAAGCATCCAACTCTTGGTTTCAGCTCAGGTATTGATCTCAGGGTTGTGAGATCAAGCCGCGCGTCGGGCTCTGTGCTCAGTGTGACGTCTACTTGAGATTTCTCTCCCTCTGCCTCCCTCTCCCTTTAACCCTCTGCTCCTCTCCCCACTTGCATGCTCTCTCTCTCTGTCTCAAATAAATACACAAAATCTTAAAAAAAAAAAAAAAGAAAAGAAAATGACTTTACAAATGAAATTTTAATGATAAATTAATTAATTAATTTAAAAATTCAGGAACTATTCAAACAAGATATTCTCAATGTTGGAGGAAATCGTATCCCAAACTAACTTGAGACTTTTCAAATCAAATTAATACTTTTAATGCTAGTCACTGATAATTAACTAGACCCTGGCAGAGTACAAGGCCTTCTGCTCCGCACAATTAGCATTCCTGAAAAATACTGCAGCCTGATAAGTACCGGCCAAGATTTGAAGGAGTTTTGTAGAACTTGTATGTCGCAGTCAACCATGCTAGGAGAAAGGTTTGGGAAAACATTGTTTTATAACTTCATTTAAAATGATTCTCTCTCTGACTCCTGTTTTCCCAGATTCTCTTTTTCTGTCTTTCTCTCTTCCAGATCAGCTACTCTGAAGTTTAAAGAAAGCTGGTTTAATAAAGTGTGTGTGTGTGTGTGTGTGTGTGTAGTTGGGGGCAGGCAGGAGGAGCATTTGAGCTTAGCTGCTTTATAGGAAAATAGGAGTATCAACCATTATCAACCTTATCCCCAAAAGTAAGTTTGTCAGGTAATTCTTATCTTGCCATTGGCCTCTGTTAGTCATCTTTCCCCGTGAAAGTTGAGATGTTTTTTGTGGTCTTTGCATGCAGAATGATTTTTTTTTTATTGTATTTTGGATGTTTTGAATATTCCCTTATGAAAATCTAAATCTTGTTTAAACCCTGTGGGAAATACTGGTATTTTTGTTTTAGCAGACACTTGACTTGGTTAGTTTCATTCCACAAGTTCCTCATGGCCTATAGTTCCAAAGTCAGTTCAATTATCAATGTCTGTGCAGTTAGGGCTGCCAGATGAAGTACAGACTGCCAAATATTGCTTGAGATATACATATACTAAAAAAATATATATTTTTTGTTTATCTGAAATTCAAATTCAACTGTATTTGTATTTGCTAAATCTAGCAACCCCATTTGTAGTACTATTGGCATTTGCCCTACATGTTAGCTACCCAGTGGTGCTCTGTATCTTATTTCTCAAATAAGACCACTATATTTGAGAAATAACTGTATGTCTATACCTTTGTTCTCAAAGCCATTGGTGTGCTTATAATGATCAGGTTCCTACAAATGCAGGTCAAGGAGAAGCCCAGGGGTACCTCTTCTCATGCTTCTCCTTTTCTGCTCATTCTCCAGTGGTTTCTGATTTCCTCTGGCTCCTCTTTTCCATCCCCTGACCAGAGACTTCCCACATCTATAATTGTACTACATCCTGTCCCACGTGGAGGGAGGCCACAGAAACAGGAAGGTAAAAAACCAACAGGCTTCAGCCATGTCCTCATGGAGCCACAGTTCTACCAAAAGGAGGGGAAGGTTGCTTCTCCTAGCATTCCCCTGCCCTCACTGCCCAAGAGCCTGGTCCCGGGGATTTGAGAACGGAGTAAAGGGAGAGGGGAAAAAATGGGCACTATGACCTGAATGTTTGTATCACCTCAAAATTCATATGTTGAAATCCTAACTTTAAAGACGAGGTATTAGAAGATTTCGAGAATGGTATAGGAACCTTGGAGAAGTGAGTAGGTCATGAGGGCAGAGCCTCATGAATGGGATCAGTGCCCTTATAAAAGAGATACCAGAGAGCTCCCTTACCTCTTCCTCCACTGAGGACACAGAGAAAAGTCAGCGGTCTGCAACCTGGAAGAGGGTCTTCACCAGACACCAAATCTGCTGGTGCTTTGATCTTGGACTTCCCAGCCTCCAGTACTGTGAGAAATAAATTTCTTCTGTTTATAAGCTTCCCAGTCTTTGGTATTTTTGTTATAGAAGCCCAAATGGACAAGACCTGGCAATTTCCCCCATCTCTTTCTGGAGCTTTAACATTTCCATTTTCTATTCCTCAAGCCAGAACTGGAGAATTTCTCCAAGATCCTTCTCTTTATGTCCCACAATGCTCATGTCAGGGTTTCAGACTCCTGCTGAGTTCAGGCTGGGAGATACTGGAGGGAAAAATGGCAGACTCTGCCAGCTCAGTAGTACTTCAGAATCTGGTATTCTTTCCCGATTGACATGCTAATATTTACTTTTCAGAGTTCTGTTCAAGGAAAGCTACTCATCTTTTCCCTCAGGTTTTCATAGCTGCTTTCAGTGGAAGAAGAATTTTAACATATTTATTCCATCTTACCCAGAAACAGAACCTTCAGTGTTAAATCTTGGAAGATTATAATGAGTTAAAAATACAGATTATAATCCCTACAGAAACCAGTAACAGATAATGAAAATATACATAAGAACAAACCTGGAGAGGAATTAAAATAGTATACTAAAATAATTTTTTAACATAAAAGAATGCAAGAAAGGAGAAACAGAAGAAGCAAAAAAGAAATGTCAAAACATAAATAGCAAGATAGCAGACCTCAACACAATCGTATCAATAGCTACATTAAGAAAATAGGCTTCTACCTAAGTCACTTGACAGGACTAGAGATTAGCAAAGAACATCCTGCTGGCAGCTCCTTAAAATTTAATTTAGGATGTTGCTGAGAGAATGGAGGTCAAGAACAGCCTTAAGTATTCAAGATGGTTGTCTGTGGTAGAGAGAAGATGAGGCAGGGGACTGCCTGGAAGAGACCATGCCTAGGCTGGACATGGAAGTCATTCTTGGAAAAAATGGAACACTGATGACTTTAGCTACTTCTGGATCTCTTAATCTTACTTCTCAAACAACATTTGGGCAATAGATCCTCCCTTAGATCAGACTCCTCTTAGATACTAAAAAATCACTGATATTAGCCAAAGCCTTTGGTAACTTGTTCCTAGTTTGAGTAAAGTATTTACACACAATCAGGTGCCATGTTTTGATAGATGAAAGAGATAGATGATGGATGATAGATGATAGATAGATAGATAGATAGATAACTGTTTTTATACTCATCAAAAATCTGCATAGTAGCCATTAAACAGTCCATTTTATAGTTGAAGGAACACATGGTTTAACAGGGTAAATGATTGCCCAAAGTAATATAGCCACGAAGAAGTAGAGTTTGGATTTTGAATCCAGAATTTTCTTTAAATCAAATCCATGTTCTTTTAGTTAACCAATGCTTTCTTCTTGTTAGCAGACCTTGGCGGCTACAACAGATAAAGTGAAGACACTTTATTATTAGGAGTCTGTGCAGGACTAAAGCAAGACAAATTTAGACTCCAACAACCCAAAGATGGATGAAAAAGAATGAAGGCCTTTTTAACTTACTACTCAATGTTCATATCATATTTCCAGCTTCCAAAGAAAGGAAGAAATGCCTGGTTTATGATTGAAGGAGTAAACAAGTGAAGCAAATATCAACATTTCATGAACAACCAATCACTGAATACATGTCAACAACCACAAAGCCATTTATCTGGCAATTATGCAATTAAAATGGATCATTCTAAAAAAAAGGCATTATAACTGCAGCAAGTGTAATACTTGACATTTCTAACAAGTGCTAATAGTTAAAAGGTAAGGACCAATGTAAGTAAAACGATATTAAAATCAAAATCAAATTAAAATTCTAGAGATGCAGAGCATCTGGAGATGAGCTTTTTGCAGGACTTTAAGTTAACAAATAGAATTCTAAATGTACTCAAATGTTTTTAAATCTCTTAATAAGAATTCTGTATTCCATTTTTTTAAGATATAGCTAATTAATTTTTAATTCAATCAAATAGAGAGTCATTTTCTTTTCTGTGCTGAACGTGCAACAAAGACTTTCACCATTCAGTTTATTTGGAGGGAAGAGAGCCTGATAATACACATGCATTTAAATAGAAATGCATGAATGAGGGGCGCCTGGGTGGCTCAGTCGGCTAAGCGGCTGCCTTCGGCTCAGGTCATGATCCCAGGATCCTGGGATCGAGCCCGCATCGGGCTCCCCGCTCAGCGGGAAGCCTGCTTCTCCCTCTCCCTCTGCCTGCCACTCTGCCTACTTGTGCTGTCTCTCTCTCTCTGTCAAATAAATAAATAAAATCTTTAAAAAATAAAAAAAATAAAAAAAATAAAGAAATGCATGAATGATCTGACCTATGCTCCTACATCATACATAAGTGCCGGGGACTCCCCACTTTAGGGTTAGTATTCATGTATCTTTGGTATTCCTGTACCTATGAGCTGCAGTGAGTCAGGGTGGGGGTAAGCCAGATCATATTTACAGCAATAAAACTCTCTTTTTATTGAAGACCTAGTCATCCTTTATTTCCGTGGCAGTTAGTCAGTACCACCCCATGTGTTTGAGAATGGGATATTGTTACAAAATTACTCAGCAACAGTAGGCAGTGAAACTCACTCTCAAGAATTGTTGGCACACAGTGGACATGGCCTCTAATGAAGGAATCTTGATGCCCAGCTTCTGAGGACATATGAAATAATCCATCTGCCCACTTTTTAAGATTCTAAGAAAAGAAAAACACTAACATTTTATGAAGCACCTAACATGCACCATCGTCCATGAAAGTATCTCATTTAAACCTTACGACTAAGCCCTTTTTGTACAGATGAGGAAACTGAGACTCCATGCTGTTCAGATACTAGAACAAGAGATTTCCACCCCCTCTTTAAATGAGAAAACCGAAGGTCCCCTGGTTGTGGTGTACTGTGTTTCTGTCTGCCTGTGAAACTAAATGTTGGCAGGTGTTAACACTCCAACACATGAACTATTCCACCCACAAGTAAAGCGCATCGTACTAAGGTCCTGCATAGACCAAAAGGGTGGAGAGAGGCCGGGGGTGGGGCAGGAGATACAGGGTGAGAGAGAGAAAGAAGGAGAAAAAGAGAGAGAGAGAGCAAAAGACAGAGAAAGAGAGACAGAGAGACACACACACAGAGAGACAGAGAGAATAGGAAATTGACTCACATGATTATGGATGCGGACAAGTTCCAAGGTCTGTAGTCACAAGTTGGAGAGCTAATGTAGTTGCAGTCTGAAGTCCAGCAGCCTCTAGACCCAGAAAGAGACTATGTTTCAGTTCAAGTTTGAAGGTAGGAAAAAGCTAATGTCTCAGCTCAAAGGCAGGCAGGCAGGCAAGCCCACAGGAGGAATTCCCTTTCACTCAGCCTTTTTGTTCTATTTAGGCCTTCAACTGATCGCATGAGGTCCACCCACATTAGGGAGAAAATTCTGCTTTATTCAGTCTACTGATTCAAACGTTAATTGCATCCAGAAACACCCTCACAAACATACCTAGAAAAAACGTTTGCCCAAATATCTGGGTTCTCTGTAATCTAGTCAAGTTGACACATAAAATTAAAAAATTAGAATCACACACATGCTAGAGGTGTGGGACCATTAACCCTACACTGGATCCTTTCAGGCACTGTTCCAAACTGTGGATTTTACTAATAATATGAACAACCGTATACAAGTATTATGGGTTTTATTGCAACCTGTCTCAACACTAACATAGAGATTGTCTTAAATGTGACGGTTACCATAACTTTCAGTGGTGTCTCCTGGCAGTGGCCAGTTTGGTATTTAAGGAGCTTAAAATCTATCCTGCTGGAATGCACAAGGATGTTTACAATATATATGGGGATTCCAGCTTTATTTGTAATAATGAAAATTAAAATAAAGTAATGAATTAAATAAATCAGTGCAGCTATATCATGGGGATACTATTTGGTCAATAAATTAATTCAATCTGTGTTTATTGGCATGTAAAATGTTCCTAACGAATTGTATGATTTTATTTTTATACATATTTTTAGACATGCATATGCACAAGTAAAAATCTAGAAGTTTGCAAACTCGATGGTTTTCCCTGGGGAGTAGGAAGAAGTGTGCTGTCATTGTGAGAAGAGACAGTTCCTGCCATGTGGCTAAGAACTGAGGGTGACCTCTGGAAGACGAGAGTGGCCCATTGAGGACAATCAGCAAGAAAATGGGAACATCATTCTTACAACCACAAGGAATTGTATTCAGCTAATAACCTGAAAAGATTTGAGAGGACTCTGAGCTCCAGATGAGAATGCAGTCAGGCTGACACCTTGACTTCTGCCTGGCACAGAAGGACCTTGAGCAGAGCCCCCAGCTGTCCTGTACCTGGACTTCTAACCTACATATCTGTGAAGTATTAAATGTTTTTAGCTGCTAAGTTTGTAATAACTTGTTACACAGCAATAGAAGACAAATACAATCACTTAGCATAACACAGAAACCGTTGTGCATTCTCAATGAAAAAAAAAACCCTATAATATAATAAATAGTGGGAAAGATGGATTTTCAAAATAATCACTTGATTTACTATGTGGAATCATGTTATTAAAATACATTCCTGAGCAGAGCTTTAATTCACATATCAACCAAAAGGAAGGAAGGAAGGAAAGAAGAGAAGAGAAGAGAAGAAGAGAAAAAAAGAAAAGAAAAAAAAAGAGAAAAGCCTTAAAGCTGCACAGGTTTCAAAGTATTTTCAGTTTTAAAAATATGTATGAATATCTTCATTAAGTGACATGCAGAACCAAATAATAGGTTTGACTAAGCATTGGTAAATCATGATAAAATAAACTAAAAACTTTCAATGTTTCTAAAACATTGACTTTTATTTCAAAACATCTCAAATTACCAAAATAAACCATGGAATAGAGCCTGACAATTCTCCACAACTGGATTCTGATTTTCTTCCCAACCTGTGACCTGACCTCACCCATTGACCTCATCTTACTGACTGTCTACTTACTGTTTTCTTCCCTTTTTATGTCTTTGTTCAAGACACTCCCTCAGCCTGCCTCTCAGGTGGAAGTCTTACCAGCGAAGCAAGACACGGCTCAATTCCATTGTGAAGTCTGCCTTCTTACTTACTCCTTGCCAATGGAACTGTTCTTGCCCTCCCCACATTCAAATGACTTGTTGATTCTATTATGATAGAACGTACTGTCACCTGCTTTGTTTTAGATTTGTATATGCACTGATGTCACCATCACCACTAGGCTCTGGGTTCCAAATTGTCAAGGACTGTCCTCTTCCTGATCCACAGTGCCTGGGAAAGGGCTATATACACTTAGTTTATGGTCAAAAGTGATTACTGAGTTTTTTACGACTTCCGTCATACCGGTATATAAGAACAAGACACACACCATAATGTACATAATTTTAATTTAGGAAAGGCTGAGTCAAAATAAAAGTCTGAAGAGAAACAGAGGGAGAAATCTAGGTTCTTAAAAATGAGGTGAATGATTTTGCTCAGAGATTGAACAGATCATAACAATTGCCAAGTGAAGTTGGGAGCACAATAAAAAAGATTCAGGACAGGAGGAAGGTCATATCTAAGACCTAGAAATAAAGCACAATATATATAATATTCATTATAACTCTACAGTTTCTGCTGTAACATTTTACATTATTCAAGTCCTTTTATCGCTGCGTATGACAATATTTGCCTCCCTTATGAGTTCATTTTCAATACAGTCTTGTACTGTGGTTGAATTGGAAAGATATTCTAATTTGAAATTATCAGAATTGGAGGGAGGACTATATTGACTGAATAACAGGAAGTTTTATGCATATGAAATTCCAAATGCCTCAAACATAACTAAAATCACTGCAAGCCCAAGAGAAATATAAAATATTATGTACTAGTAACAGTTTACGATCTCTAGTTCACATGCAATTATTTTACACTTTCTGAAAATAATATTGATGTACTTGTGTAAAATACAAATAATATAAAATGCTGGTTAAGACATTCCATTCATTCAGTTAAATATCTATTGAGTACACAGCATATACAAGATTTAGTACTATATTCTAAAAAGGATACAAATATAAGGATATAAATACAGGGAGGAAAGATAGGGGAAAAGAAACAGAGAATTAACTAAATTTGTTTAGTGCTCTATCTACGCTAGGCCCTGCCTTGGAATAGTAACAGTAATAACTAATATCTACGGAGTGCTTATTATGTCTAGATGTAATTGTGAGTGTTCATATGGATTGCATCATTTAATCTTTAGAACAAATCTATGAGGGGGCGCCTGGGTGGCTCAGTTGGTTAAGCGTCTGCCTTCGGCTCAGGTCATGATCCCAGGGTCCTGGGATTGAGCCCCGCATCGGGCTCCCTGTTTGGCGGGAAGCCTGCTTCTCCTTCTCCCTCTCCCCCTGCTTGTGTTCCCTCTCTCGCTGTGTCTCTCTCTGTCAAATAAATCAATAAAATCTTAAAAAAAACAAAAAACAAAAAACAAATCTATGAGTTTAGTATTATTATTTTTCCCATTTTTCAGATGAGGAAACTGATGCATAGCAACTAAGTAACTTGCTAACTGTTGCAAAGCTAGGAATTTCAAAGGTGAAACTTGAATTTAACAGCCAAATACTTTGTACTTAGTGTCTACATTATGTACTTCTTGGTGGGTCCCATCATGCGCATTCTACAGAGCAGGAATTGGAGGTTCTATATCACCTTCTATATCTCTTCTATATCACCTCCCAAACTACATGAGATAAAATATTAATGAAATCTATTCAAACTAGATTCCATTATTTCTATTATTTAAATCTAACTGCATTTCTTCCTGACTGTGTGACATTAGGTGAGTCAGTTAATTCCTGTCTGCTTTAGTTCCCTCATCTATAAAATGAGTATAACAATACTTCATGCCAACAATAATTGGGGGAGGAGGAGTTGAATATGACAGCTAATGCAATTGAATAGTACCTAACACAAACCTAGTATCATTGTTTGTGTTATTATTATCATTATTACTACTACTAATATTATTTGTAAATCATTATACTTAAGGAGATAAGGACCATATATGACTACTACTACTATAGATTGAGTGCTGAGCTAAGTAAGCATTGTTTCAGCATTATCTCACCCTAACAACCTCATTTTACAAAGGATAAAATGGACGTTTCGGAAAGTTAAGGAAGTCACCTGAGATCACACAGCCAGTGAGTGGTAGACCAGATACCAAACCTGGGTTTATTGACTCCCAAGACCACAGGGTAGCATGTGATCAGTGTCAAAACAAAGGTGTAACCAAGCACTGAAAATGTTCAGAGAATGCAGAACACTTCTTGCTTAGATGACCAAGAAGGATTTCCCTGGGTGGGTTGACTTTGGAGCTAAGCTGTGAAGGTAGCCAGAACTTCAACAGGTGAGAAGTGCACCTTTTGAAGGATGAAACAAGTTTACCTGGAACAGTAGGAACAAAAGTCGGGAGATAGGGTATAATCCATTTGACATGTAGGGAAGAAGCAGAAGAAAGAGCTGGAAAGGTGAGTTGATGTGAACCCCATGAACATAGGGCCTGTGTTTCTAAAACTGTGCTGTTTAATACAGCAGCTATGAGACACGGGTGGCTCCTGAAATGTGGCTAGAAAGACGAAGCAACTGAATTTTAAATCTTATTTCATTTCAATTAATGAAAATTTAAATCTAAAGACTGATGCTCAATTCAGTTATGGAAGAATTTTAAGTATATTTAGAGAAACTTAGATGTGTGGGTCTACTTTTCCAACTGTGTATCTTATGAAATCTAAATACCAGTTTAGGATTTTCAATGAAAATTTGCTATCTGAATGAAGATGTGATGTAAGTATAAAATACATACTGGATTCCTGAAATGTATTTAAAAAGAAGGTAAAATATCTTATTAACAATTTTAATATTAATTACATTTTGACATTTTATATATGTCGGATTAAAGCAATGTATTATTTAAATTAAGTCTACCTATTTATTTTTACTTTTTTTAATGCTGCTGGTAAAGAATTTTAAATTATGTATTGACTCATTACATTTCTGTTGGAAATGTTCTAGCCTGTTCCTAGCACACAGCAGGCACTTAATAAAATACTTGCTAACCAACTGTAATAGGAACCAGACTGTAACCTCAAAGTCATGCTGAAAATTTTGTATTTTATTCAACAGATAAGAGAACCACTGAAACTTCTCAGTTGGGGAAGTGATATACTCAGAGTACTATTTTTGGAGGCTCCATCTGGAAGAGTAATTAAAACAGAGAAGAAACTAAAGTTAGGTTAGAAGTGTATTGCCATAATAAAGTAGAACCCGAAGCCCCTCAAATCCTTCCAAAGCAGCTCAGCTCAGTGGCATGACATTGTGTAAATGTTCAGTGTTTCTCATGAGAAAGCTCAACGCTTGCAAGTAAAAGGCAATTCCTTCTTGAGTCAAATCTTACCCCTCGATGCACACAAGTTCATCACTGTTACTTTTAAAGAGGACCAAACTCAGAATCAGTGTAGTTATCTCTGTAGAGAGTCATGTGGGAAGGAACTCTATTATAGTAACAGTCCACCAAATACAGCTTCATAACATAATTTTGAAATAAGCACAGATGGAACTATAGATATGAAAAAGCCTGAATATCACTGTATTCTCCATCCAGTGACCAGAGTTGTCTTTTGGTCACATGTCTATGTCATTCCATATTGGAAAACTTTAACAATATAGCATTACTTAAAGGATGAAACCCAAACTCAATTAGCCATCCCTAACTAATCCCATTTAGCCTTAAGTGCCCTCCAATAAACACTGATTCACTCAGGCCTCTGTCAGCGAGTGACAGGCTCCAAACCAAACTAGTCAGGGAATTTGTTGGTCCAACAATAGGTAAATATCAATAGAAAGATAGACTCATTAATATATGGGTGAACAGCTATCTCCATTCTGTTGCTCCCTGGTGCTGGCCTCATTCATTCCTGCTGCAGACAGACTTGCTTTATGAGGCAGAATGAAGGTCCACCATCAACACTACCTCACTTTCTTTTAACCACTTGACCAAAAATACGAAGCACCTGCCCTCCCCCCGCCCTAAATAAACAAATGAATGCTACCACATGGAGAGTGTGTACCATGTTCCAGCCACCGTGCTACATGTTTTATATATATTCAGTGAGTGGATCCTCACAAAAACCCTATCTCTTTAGCAGCATTTCTTCAGTCCCCACAGGCAGAATAAATCACTATCTCCTCTGTGTTCCTTTGGTGTCCCAGGCAGCCCAGCATCAGCAGGGCCGACAGAAGTTCTCTGTGGAAACCTTGTCACTCCTGCTCCTTTCAAAGGAGTCTGTGGTAGCAAGACTCAGGCAAGTAAGATTAAAATGGATCTCCCACACATTTTTTTCATTTATTCATACTTGTTTTTTTGATCATTTTAGGATCTTGAGATGATTGCTGTTCGCCTCCACTTGTGGGTTTTTCTTTGATATTCAGCATTGGTGATGGCTTTCCTCTCAACCCTCCTCTTGGCCTACCAGTGTTTTCTATACTTAACTCATTTCTTTAGTGAGGACCCCTGGCATAGTTTTAACGAACTTGTCTCTGACATACCAGGCTCTGGGCCTATCCCCATTATGGTGCTCATTTCATTGATTTCCAGGTCTGTGTTTTGACATCTGTCACTCCCATGAGACTTGGAGCTCCTTAGAGTGGGAATTATGACCTAAATCTCCATGTTATCCCTGATGTTGAAAGGAGTTCCTGCCACAGTGGGGACTGAGTGGGTCTATTTCCTGAGATGAAGAAACAGAGAGAAAGAGGAAAGGAGAAAGAAAGGGAAAGAGGGATGAAAGAAGGAGGGAGAAAAAGAGAAAAAAGAACATTGAGATTATTCTGATGTCTGCATTTTTTTTCCTTGGGAAAAGGTCAATAGGAAATAAGTCTGCTCAACTCAGACTTCAGTCAAATAACCTCCTCTTAAATTTATAATGGTAAAAATCAAATAAATTAATGAAACGAGAGGAAATTGGCCAGGAAAGAAAATCCTCCAAAACGAACTTTTCCCTTAAGACATTGGGCACATTTGCCTTTAACTAATATGACAATTTGAAGCTAGTGTGGTAATGCAAGGCAATTGGGTTGATTGAAGTAAATCTCCTTATCAGGCCAGGAAAGTAGTCTAGAATAGAGGACTGCTCATCTGATCATTTTGTCCTAATCTAAATCTAGCTTTCAAAGAGAAGAGGGCTGACATTACACAGTGTTCAAAATCGGCATTGACCTTGGCAAGTCACTGATTCTGTTGCCCAGTTTCTTCTTTTGCTCTGCCCTAGACAGAGTGGTGTGGTTAAAAGTAGCTGATGGCTGTACCTCTGACCAAGAAAGCTCACTGACTCACATGTGTATATTCCTTGACACGTGTTTCAAGAGAGACTGATTCTGACTCTACAGGACAAGTACTGTGAGAGGTAATTTCCTAGGAGTAATATCTGTATCTTTTTCTAAAATGAAGTTAATGCAAGTAGTTAACACATAAGAGATGATTTGGGCTCAAATCCTGGATTCTCCATTTCACTGACTATTTGACCTTGGGCAAGCTATTCTAATCAATCTATGCCTCAGTTTCCCCAATTATACACAGAGATAATAGCACTTACCTCATATGGCTGTGAGGATTAAATGAGCTGTTTGTTTTTATTTTAAGTACTGTGCCTAACACACAGAAGGCTCTATGTGTTTGTTAAAGAAATAAAATAAATTCAGCAGATAAATACAAGGTATATAAATACCTTTGAAATATTACCTAAAGTTACTGAGTAAAGACAAATCCAAACAACAACAACAACAAATACATCTTACAATCTATCAGGTATATATGAAGTAACAGGGAATAAATTTCAGGTTTCTTGAAAAATTCAAGTAATGTGGACACAAGAATTTTATGGTTTTTTGTTTTGTTTTGTTTTTAGTCAATAGACTAGTGCATTATAAAGTATTCCATTGGCTAAAGTTCAAAA
Source organism: Mirounga angustirostris (assembly GCF_029215605.1). Lineage (NCBI taxonomy): Eukaryota > Metazoa > Chordata > Mammalia > Carnivora > Phocidae > Mirounga > Mirounga angustirostris. The sequence continues at coordinate 56,283,743 of NW_026991709.1, forward strand.
ACCCTCATGATTCTTGGTATAGCCAGAGTTTCTTCCTTGAAGTTAAGTTTAATGTTTCCAACAACCCATGAAATATTGCTTAAAACCTTTTAAGTAAACCATTAATTGTATTCAAAGCATTCTAGGAGGGCAGTTCCATATACTATCAGAGAGAAGAAAAATTAGAAGTTCTATAAATTCTACAAAAGTGTGAACGTGCCCAGAGATCAGTAAGTGCTATGTCCCCTAAACTCTATCATTTTCTTCTCAGGCCATATCTTCATCAGATCTCATCTCTATCTAAGAACAAAAGATTATAGCCCTCGGTTTTTATTTTTTATTATTTATATATTTACTTTTATTTTATTATGTTATGTTAATCACCATACATTACATCATTAGTTTTTGATGTAGTGTTCCATGATTCATTGTTTCCAGATAACACCCAGTGCTCCATTCAATATGTGCCCTCTTTAATACCCATCACCAGGCTAACCCATCCCCTCACTCCCCTCCCCTCTAGAACCCTCAGTTTGTTTCTCAGAGTCTATAGTCTCTCATGGTTCATCTCCCCCTCCAATTGCCCCCCCTTCATTTTTCCCTTCCTACTATCTTCTTCTTTTTTTTTAACATATAATGTATTATTTGTTTCAGAGGTACAGGTTTGTATTTCAACAGTCTTATACAATTCACAGAGCTCACCATAGCACATACCCTCCCCAATGTCTATCATCCAGCCACCCGATCCCTCCCACCCCACCACTCCAGCAACCCTCAGTTTGTTTCCTGAAATTAAGAATTCCTCATATCAGTGAGGTCATATGTTACATGTCTCTCTCTGATTGACTTATTTCGCTCAGCATAATACCCTCCAGTTCCATCCATGTCGTTGCAAATGGCAAAATTTTATTCATTTTGATGGCTGCATAATATTCCATTGTATATATATTCCACATCTTCTTTATCCATTCATCTGTTGATGGAATGGACATCTTGGCTCTTTCCATAGTTTTAGCCCTTGGTTTTTAAAGAATAAATAAACCCAATAGAGAAATTTTGATGACTGTGCCTCTCAATGACCTTATTGGTTGGTTGTTTGCATGTTGCTTATTTTTAAAATAGTGAACGAGGCCCAAATTTCAAAGTAAATTATGAATCAAATCAATGCTAAAAGAAAAGAAAGGCCCAGCAACAGGACTCCATGTCTACCTGCTTTAAGCAAAGTATCATCGTCAACTCTCAGCTGTTTCTCATGTTGATTAGACCTTTGGAGGAGTCCTCCAAAGTTCAGAGATTTTTCCTCTTCTCTGTGTTTTTGGGAATATATTTGAAAAAATCAAATACTACTAAAAAATCATCACATGATTAGCAAGGCCAAAAACATTAGGTTGGAAAAGCAGGTCCATGTTATTGTAAAATGAATAAAAAATATTTTTCCAACTGTACTGTCACAACAGCATAGAGTGAAGAGAGTGAAATGTTTTTCATTGTTAAATGCTCAAATTATCACAAGGAGGTAATCTCTTAACCCTATTCTTCCACCAGTACTCTCCCTTCTCCCGGACAGGAATCAACAGCCAGTCTAATTCATGTTGTTGTCACATGGGCTATCCCTGGGCTTAACTGTTCAAGAGGAGAATTGTACAGCCAAGGGAAGATGAAGCAAACTTTATAAAAGAAAGGATGTTGAATGAAAATCCTAAGCATACCTAAAGCCTAAACTCACTGACTTGGTCACAAAATGAGCTTAAGGGAAAAGGGGAATTTATTGGAAACATACAGGGTTGTCTCCTGAAATCCAAGGTCAAAATATGCAGCTGGGCCTTTGAGAGAGTAGGACCAAGAAGAGGAAAGTCAGAAGGAGCCAACACAGCTGTTATTCCCAACATGTTTGTTTTCTTAGGGAAACAAGATCTAGCATCTCTCTTTCTCTCTACAGATTGGCTTCATTCTTCAATCTTGATGTGGACCTGCTTCCTAACTCTGCTTACAAATTAACCACCTGACTAATGTCATCATAAATTCCTGGGGAGAGAATCTGATTAGAGGAGACAAGCTTCCAGATTGGTTCTGGTGGTCCAGTGAGGGTTGGCCATTGGGTTATGATAGTAGTGCATGATGAGCGTCATGGCAATAGTTACATTAAGAGTTAGCAAAGTTTTTTTTCTGTGAAGGGCCATATAGTAAATATTTTACACTTTGGGAACCATGTGTTCCAATAAAACTTTATTTACAAAAATAAGTTTTGAGCCAGACGTCTTTCACAGGCTATAATTTGCTAACTCCTGGTCAGTCTGCAGCTATAGAGTAAGCAGGAGAGGTTTTTAAGAAGGGGCTGGGGCAGGTTGGAAAGGGTAATCATCCCTAATATACACACCAAGCACTGAGCATTGGAAGCAGAGTCCTATAATAGATGGGGGAACCTGAAGCCTGGCTGCAACTGTCAACCACTAAGTTATAAAGCATCAGCCTTATATTCAGAAAAGGGCTTTCATTCTAGCAATAAAGTCCCCACCCTGAGAACATGCCTGTATCCCCTCAGAATAGTTAGGGAAGAGATGATTCAGAAGGAAAGTGGCCATTTCAGCAGACTGGACCTGGAATAGAGAAAAACCATACTATTTTAGAAGGGGAAGCTTTTCAGAAATGTATGCCCAACAAACGCATATCTAGCTACAGTATATCTAGCTATGCTGGAGGTTATATATTGTAGGGAAAGTGGTAGATAAGTTCACAAGGTAAAGTTGGAAAACAATGCAGTAGGCAATTTTAAAGTCCTATTTTGAGCTAAGGAGGAAAACATGATATAAATAATACATGAAGTAGTATGCTGAAATGATATTCTGTCCATTTCCGCAAACCAGAAACTCAGTGTCTAATAGCACTGAAACCAGGTGTAATAAGTATGAAAGGGAGACAGGTACCCCCACTGGAGCAGCCACCCCGACTGCCCTGGAAAAGCTAAAGGCAAGAAATAAGAGACGTTTGTTCAATACTTTCCCTAAGCAACTAGTGTGACCCAAGGGGTTCCGCAGGAATGAGATCCTTTCTTTAGCACTTTGCGGCCCAGATATGGTCAGAAAGACCCAGCTCGGCAATCACTGGAAGAGGACAATCAGAGATGGATTTCAGTGACCTCTCTTGGCATCAGCTTTTCTTTGTGTCCCCAAAGGCTTCGATCAGTTCTCTGGTTTACAGTTAGTTCCTTGGTGGACTACTCTTCTCCTCTCCACCATATTGGTAGGCTGGAAAAGAGGGTGGTAGCAACTACTGAAGCAGGTGGGTATTACAAGTATTTTTAGAATATTAAGTACTTCATATCAAAAATCACAAATTAAAAACAAATGGCTTCCAAATATAGTTCCACAATCTGGAGACAAAAACAACATAATGGCTAAAAGCAAGCCCGGGTTTTGTGTCTGAGTGACTTACCCTCTCTCAGCCTCATTTTCCTCATCTGAGAAATGGGAATAAGAGTAATTACTACCTCATAGAAATGTTGTGCCTCTTAAATGAGATAAAATACATAAAGAGCTGAGCTGAGCAAATTTGTACTTAAGTGTTAGTTATTATTATTACATTATCATTCACAACTGGGTAGCTAGAGAGGAGTGAAAGAGATATAAAACTATCACTGAGATGTATGTGAGACAATCAGGACTCAGAAATGTTGAAGGGCATTTTATTACTTCTTGAGCTGGTGCTTACAATACTCCAGAGTCTTGACTACTTTGGCCAGAAGGAAAATGGTGATAACTAGTTTCATTTACCATTGTCTTAAATGTTCTCCTTTATGTGATAAGTTTCATTTTACCATGCCAGGGGATTCCTTTGGAGCTAAAGAACATTCGATCACTCCTTCATTATTCAGCAAATACACCCTCTATGGGGGCATTCTATGCCACACACTTGAAATGTATAACCATGGCAGAAATTCTGGCCTTGTCCTCCTCAGGGATTGCTGTCTAATGTACAGGTATGTCCTGTTTGCAGAGTACCTTGGAGCTCAGCTGTTTACTGGGAAAAGATGTTTACTTTTTCCCAGGAAAGATGAGAAGATGTTTACTTACTCAGTTGTTTACTGCAAAGATGTTGAGTGGGTATGTATATTTCAGACCATAAATTCAGGAGGGACCAAAAGGCGGTAACATTATTTTTCTACATATGAACTTAGCTTCTGTCTTGAGACCTCACTCTGTTAGGTAGTAAAAGGTAATCTTGGTTAGTTTGGAGTGAAGTCCCCATCATCTCGTGGTTTCCTCCTTTACTCTCTTCCATGGAGTTTCATCTCCTTCCCTGGACTTCATAGCATTAAGCTCTCTGGGCAGGAGAGTTGTCTGGTCCCTGGGAATCATCTCTCCACTCTGGAATTCTCTGGAAGATTTATCATCACATTGTCTCCTCTGCCATTGCTATGCCCTTACACCAGTAGCTGCAGGATCACCCACTTTTCCATCCGATAGACACCTGCACAGTCATCCTTCACTCGAAACCTCATCAAGTCGACCATTTTGCCCCCTCAGCTACTGTTTGCACCCTTCCCAGATTTACAAGAAATATTGCCTACCCATTCCTAGGCTGTCTCAGGACCTCTGGAGTCCTATGCTCAGGTTCAAGACATCTGAGGAAGACAAGCGGGGAGACAGAGCCAGCTCTAGAGTGCAGTTGAGTTGCTCTGGGTAGCCACCGTTTCAATGCCTATGAGAAGCTGAGGAGAGTGTGTCTGTAGTAGCAAGGGCAGGTCTAAAATTCAAAAAAAGGGAAATGGCCAAAATAAAAAATGCATAACGCATCGCAGAAAGAGAAAAGAGGTTTAGGAGGCAAATCCTCCAGACAGTCTTTGAAGCAGATGCCGGTAAGGAGGAGACTCCACCTGAGCCTGCCAGGTGAAGGCAGCTGTGGGGCACCTGAGCCCTTTCAGACAGCCTCATTGGCTGAGTTCCGCGTTCACGGATGGCTCCTTTGCTTCACTCAGATTCACAACCTGGACCTTTGGCTCATAGGATTACACAGTCCCAAGAAAATTTTCTCATGTTTCCTGAACCCCAAAGACTCATTTCTACAAGAATTTCAATTTCTTTATTAATTTTCTATGAGAGATATATTGCAAAACGATGCTTTCTCTTCCCACTGGGAAAAACTACTTGAGAAAGTGAAATAAATTTCCAAAGCTATTAGTGAATACAAAAGTAAAACACAGGAAATTACATGGCTTTAAGGAATTTTTCATCAGCCTATAACATTCTGATGAATTCTCTCTCTGCCAAGATATATCTGCCAAGAGAGCAGTAATAGTTGTGATAGACCCCGAAGGTCCCTTCCATGAAAGCCCTCCCCCGACTCCTACTTGCCAATATTGGATACAGAACCTATGTCTTTTTAAAGCACATCTCTTTCCCTCTGTTTCATATATACTTCAAGAAATAATACAGATATTTTTAATTGCACTTATTTTTAATGCATTATATTTGGAACATGTCAAACATATACACATCAATAATTAGAGTAGACCTCTCCACACTTAGTTTTGTTGTGCTTTATGACTCCATATGTGCTCTTTCGGATCCATTATATTCTTAGGACCAGTTCTACTTTTCCGAAATATAACCATCAAATGTGGGCAGAGGATGATTTCGGGGGCGGGGGTGGGATGGGATTTTCATCTAGCTACTCTAGCTTGATGGGTCACCTCTTCCATTCTGCAGATTATTCTGTTTAAAAACCAAAGCTGGTCACCAGGGATTTGAATGTATTCTCTCCAGGATGGTTCCAAATAGACCTTGGCTAATCCTTATTTTCAGCCCAGACTGAGGGAGTCATTTTTTTTCATAAGAATTAAGATAACATCTAAATGTTGGAAAACCAAGAGGCTCAGTCCTGGGTCCTTTTCTCACTTTTCTTCACTTTTTAAACTCTCTACATAGGTAGTCCCATCACAGTAAATACGACCTATATGCTGATGGATTACAATTATATTGCACTATGTCCAACCTCTCCAATAAAATCAGACTTCTGTATCCAACTCTCCCATTTTCATTTGATTGCTGCCCTGCAATTTAACTTCTCATTTCCAAATCAGAAAACTTGGTCCACAATACTCTGCTTACTAAAGCTGTACTTATTCTGATATTCTCCATGTCAATAAATGATACCTCCATCCATCCATTTTACCTAAAGCCCAGATAACATCCATAAACAATTCCTGTCAATTATATTTCCAAAATATAGTTTCCTCCATAGGTACTACCTTTCTCTATGACACCATCTATCACCTGGACTTCTATAATAGCCTCTTCTTACTTTATAGTCCATTTTCCACTCATTCACCAGAAAGATATTTTTTTAAAAAAGATTTTATTTATTTAATTGAGAGAGAGAGAGCTCAAGCAGGGAAAGGGGAGAAGTGGAGTGGCAGAGGGATAGGCAGACTCTCTGCTGGGTGGGGAGCCAGACACGGGGTTTGATCCCAGGACCCCTAGACCATGACCTGAGCCGAAGTCAGACACTTAACCGAATGAGCCACCCAGGCACCCCACTGATCTTCTTTAAATTTAAAACATATGTCATTACTAAAATCCTCCAATTGCTTCCCTTTGTCCCTAAAATAAAATCATAATCTCATACCACAACTTAAGCTTTACTTGACCTGGCCTCCGCCTATCTCTCTGACAGAACTTCCTTTAACACTTCTATTCTAGGCTACAATAAGCTTGTTCCTGCCTCAGGATATTGATACATTCATATTCCTTTACTGAGAATGTCCTCCCTATGTGGTTTGTATGTTTGGTTTTTCTGTTTTCTTTGGTTTTTAATGGCTGCTTTCATCTCATCATTTTGGTCTCAGTAAACTTGTCACCTTCCCAGAGATCCCTTTCTTTTTCACCTTTCTAAGGTAGGTTCAATGACAACCTTCGTCCTACCTTATCCCCACTGACTCTATAATAATATCCATCTAGGTGTTTTTTTTTTTTTTTTTCACATAATATGCTACTCTCTAACCTATTTAATTGTTTATTGTCTGTCACTCCCAATATCCACTGAGCTCCATAAAGCAAGAAACTTGTCTCTTGCTAAATCCCTCTTAAGGGTGACATGTTAGTGCCAGTTTGTCTGGAAGTTCCCCAGTTTTAGTACCAAAAGTCATATGTTTCAGGAACTGCCTCAGACGCCAGTAGACTGGAAATGTTGTTCATCCTATGATTGAGTATATGTACTTAATAAATGTTTCCAAAATAAATACACTTAGTGACAATCTCAGTAAAAATAATTTTTGAATACTGAGCACAATAATTTCCTATAATGGGGAAAAAAACTATATAACTTTAAGAAAGTTCCATGTTGCTCTAAATATTAAAGAAATTTAAAAATAGTTTGCAAAGATAAAATTTAAACTGGTTGTCTACAGTTTCACTGGGAAATGTGGAAATTACAGTAAGTATGGAACAAAATATTCAAAATTAAAGTATGATATTGGGATCAAGAAAAGCTAATGAAAAAAAAAAAGCATCAACATGTTTATATTGGAATCTTTAACTAAACTTGCATTTCCTAAAATGTAGTTTGATGAAATGGTCCTATTATATGCAAGAAGGGGGGAAAAGTTGGGAATGCAAAAGATACAGTATCTCCTTGGACGTTCACAACACATGTATTTGAGGGCTCAGAGAAGTCAGAGAGAAAAGACTCCTTCTCAACACTGATTAACCCAGAGTTTTACATATTTGACTATGGAATACTTTTTAAAATTTGTAACCTTTTAATATATTATAGCATTTAGGAATATGTGTTGGGAAATGTGGCCATAAACCATGGTACTCTAACCATTAACTGCGATCCACCATGAAATTTCAAAGCCTAATGTGCTAGATATCCAAGCTCAGTCCTAATCTGTCTTTTCATGGTCTGCAGAGATTTGCAGCAGGCTAAGGAGTGCTAATGATAGTACCGTTCCTTTAGAATGGCCTTGTCAGCGCTTCCAGCCCCATGATCTGAGGTCCGAAGGGAAATTAAGGCAGCTCTTCATGAAAAGTTGGCAAAATGGAACACTCACCATCTGGAATTGATGAAAAAGGAAATGAATGCCATGGAACCTATAAGCAATTAGGTTATGAAGAGGCAGATGTTTGGCTAAAGCTCTACCAAAAGGAGTTAAAAGTCAGTCTGTGAGGTAGAAAAGAAGAATGAGAATATAGAGTTTACTGCTCAGTAATTAGGTTCAAAACCATAGCAATGTGTTAGGTTATTTTATTATTTATTAATAAAATTATTGAGCCACATGTTATATTAACTGAGCATCATCAAAGATTTGTGGAGGGTCACCAAAAAAGGGTCATTTAGAAGAACTTAGTATTCAACAAAAAAAAAAAAAAAGAAGAAGAAGAAGGAGAAGCAAATCAAGATATAAGTAATCTAAAAAAAAATCTAAAAAACATTCAAAAAACATTTAAGTAATCTGAGGGCAACAGTTTTAGGTGGCATTTAGCAGATTAAGCTTTGATTAGTAGAATACACTTACTTCAGAAATGTCAGTTGAAACAAGGCACAGTTTAAAGAATTATACCTTGGGATGAAATAACATATAAAACATACAAGGAAAGCTTGTGCTGAGTGTAAACACCTCCTATTTCCAAAGGAAATACAAAAAACATTTTTTTTTGTCATAAAACTGGAGGATGAAGAATAAATAGTGGTGGGCGCCTGGGTGGCTCAGTTGGTTAAGCAACTGCCTTCGGCTCAGGTCATGATCCTGGAGTCCTGGGATCGAGTCCCGCATCGGGCTCCCTGCTCGGCAGGGGGTCTGCTTCTCCCTCTCCCGCTCCCCCCTCTTGTGCTCTCTCTCTCTCTCAAATAAATAAAATCTTAAAAAAAAAAAATTTAAGAATAAATAGTGGTAAACAAAGTGATTCAGGAAGTGGATTGATATTGCCAGGGAGAGCTAAGAGCTTTAAAATTCAGAACGAATAAGAGACTGTTATAAAGGGGCGCCTGGGTGGCTCAGTCGGTTGAGCGACTGCCTTCGGCTCAGGTCATGATCCCAGAGTCCTGGGATCGAGCCCCACATCGGGCTCCCGGCTCGGTGGGGAGCCTGTTTCTCCCTCTGACCTTCCCCCCTCTCATGCTGTTTCTCTCTCACTCGCTCTCTAATAAATAATAAATAAATAAATAAAATCTTTAAAAAAAAAGAGAGACTGTTATAAATATTTTAAGGGGAAAAGAAAAAAAAAAGAGTACATGTCCGCTTTTCAATAAATGAGGACTATTAAATCCATGATGGGTAAAATGTTGAGCCATTGAATTCATTTCATTGTCCGTTCGGTAAAAAAAGCAAAAGAGGCCTTCAGGAGAGGTAAGGTGCAAATGAGAATGATATAGTCCCTTTGGGAAGATGAGGAGAACATACTCAATTAGGAGAGAAAGGTGATGGCCAGGAAGGGGGCTTGTGGGGTGTGCTTAGCACAAATTTCATTTATTTTGCCCTCTGAAAACTCTTCTGATTGTTGAAACTGATTCACAGTTGTCCCATTCCCTACAAACTATGTGGAGGACAGGGGGTTTGCTAAGCAAATCACTAGTGTAAATGCAATTTAAAAAATATTGTTTAAACAAATCTGGCAGGTAGTTTGCTTGGCAACCCTTGGTTAGCCATTAATCGGTGTTACTAATTAACCTACTCCTTCTGCCATCTGCTCTTTCTTCTTCAGTCTCTCCCTAAGAGAGTGCATCTATTCTTGTGACTTTCACTATCACCTCTTTGCTGATGACACGCAAACTCACGTAGCCATCTCTCTATTTTTTCCAAGTGCTAGCCTCAGAATTTCAAAAAAACAAATCAAATTCTGTGTGCATGAAGCCAAATGCATTGTGTTTTTCCTGAAAAACTGCCACCTGCCCTAACTTTCCTTGTTTTGTCAATGGCACCATCTTCCTTCTAAGCAGTCAGCCGTAGTATCTTGAGGCAACTTAGAATTATATTCTTCCTTATAGCTCACATGTACTAAGTTCCCAATTTCTCCATGCCAATGACTCCGCCCTAGGCTATAGATCCATTAACGTATACTGGAATGCCACCTGGGGTGCCTGACTCCTACTCTTCCCCAGTACACACTTCTTTATAGCTTTGATTGTGTCAATCTCCTGATGGAAATCTGCCATACCTTATCAGACAGTTAACAGACGTGATAAGAGCATGGATTCTAGAGCCAGACCGCTTGCATTCAAACCCCAGTTCTGCAACATCTTAGCTTTAAGGCCTTTGGCAAATGATTCAAACCATCTGTTCTTCATTTTCTTCCTCTGTAAAACAGTGGTGATAATAATATTTATAGCATAGTGTTGTGACAAGGATTAAATGGGTTAATATATTAAAAGCATTTAGAACAATGCCTGGTGCACAGTGTGCAATATAGTAACTGTTCTTCACTAAATATTAGGTATTATTATTATGACAAAATTTTCCTGCTTAATTTCCAAGGTCCCTTAAGTGAACTTCACCTCAACCTAATATAGTTATTTCAGGAGGCTTTATGATATGAGCTTCCATGCATTAGCCTGGGCCACTTCACCATTAGATAAGAACATCTGATTTCCTGCCTCCATGTCTTTCCTCCCAGAAATATCTGTGTTTCTCATCCCTCAAAGCCCACTGGCTCTTATCCTACCCCCAGTACAGCACCTTCAGCCTGACTGGTCAATGTTTGCTGAGATTCCTCAAGTATTTACGGGTAACAGTTTGGATTTTAATTACATATTATTTTATGGTTGTTTCCTTCATATGGTTCTTGCTTTTCTTGCTATACAGCATGTGCATTAAAAAGAAAAGGCCTGGGCTTGAGTCAGACAAACTAATTCTAGGATCTCAGCCAGTGATTCAAGCCCTGGGTTTCTCATTGCTCCCATTCATCAAAGTACCTGGCACATGATAAGCACTTAATAAGTAATATGATGGATAAATGAATGAATGAAGAAAAACAAAAAGGAAGAATGGAAGGGTAGATTGTCAAAAAGGTGCGTTTCAACTAATAATTCAGATCTGTAGCCTGTTTTTTCTCTCTGTTGTATCTGAGAACAGTGCTGAGAAAAGCAAATGAGTAGTGGCCCAAAAGGGATTGATCAGTGACTTTGTGATGGGCAATTTACTTATATCTCATTTCATCCCCTGTGGAGCAGGTATTATTAACATCATTTTATAAAGAGAGAGTTTACATTCAGAAATACATACAAAACTAGAAAAGGTGGATGTCCTTGGAGAGTTCCAGAGCTTGCTCAGATTCAAATCTGGAACATTTGGAAGGAAAACCCATTTCTTTTCATTACCCCTCATTACCTCCCTCATGGTAGCCACTCATTAAACAGTTCTGATGGTTCAGTTTACTGCACACACATGAAAATGAGTCCAATTTATTTTAATATATGCATGTTTTAGCATGCCAGACTGTATGTTCTATAGTGTTTCAGGGATTTTTTTCAGAAAATTTAACAATTTATTCATAATTTCCCAGTATTATCCAAATTGGTAAATGTGCAGTGGGCTTAATAAGCTAAAAAATGTGTGTTGACTTACGCTCTTTTGTATCCTAGGCTAATTTTCTTAAACATCTGCATCTGATTTACTAGGTATCACTGATTAGGACAGCAGCCAACAGTTAAATAAGCTGATCTTTGAGTCGCAAACCTGAAACAACCCATGAGCAAATTACCAGTTTAGTGATTACTGTCTAAATACAGTTAAGTGCAAGTTTTGAAGAAATTGCCTGCTTCACTCTATAAGCCATAGGTATCTTGGAAAGTAGATGAGAAGAGAAACAAATGCCAGAAAGTTACAAAAGAGAAATGCAGATAAGCTACACAATATATTAAAAAGAAAAGCAATAGCAGGAGTTACCACTAGAAAGAACAATGAAAGCAGAGACAGTGTTGGACATGCCAGCCAGCTGAGCTGTTTCCAGACTCTATGACACTGGGCAATCACTTCACCTCCTTCTCTAAGTCTCCAGTCTGCCATCTATGAGATTTGTTACCCAAATTGCATGTGTGCGTATATGTGTCTACTGTTTACTCAACTTGCCTCCACATAAAATATATTAATAATATTCCATGCATCCTGTCTATTTGATTTGTCAAGTATAAAGGGATATTAAATATTAAACACTAATATTAAATGCTAATATAAATATTAATTGAAAGATTAGAGTTTCTGGAAGAGAATAATATAAAAGTTTTCTATATCAATGAGATGTTTTACAAAAACAATACAGTCAAATACAAAGAATTTTTCACAGACATTATTAGAAAGTAATGAAATTACTTGAGGGATTGTTGTATGTTTTAAGCAAGACTTCTGGAAACAATGCTACCAAATTTTTGCAGGGAAATATTCAGTTTGATATGACTGAACACTACATAGCTTGAAAGCCATTCAAGAGACATCTTTACATGGTGAGAAATAAAAGTAAAACCAGAAGAATTCCATAAAATACTGTGAACCATAGAACTGGATTCAAGCTCTTTTTGACCTTCAAATAATCTTAGAGGACATTGCCAGATTGTGTCCTCAAATACAAGGAATACTCATGTAGATAATAAGAGAAAAATAATAAAAGCCTTATGCATGCAATGTCACAGCCAGGAAAAGCACAGAGAAGTCCCCTAGACCCTGCATGCCTCCTTAAGTGATATGAACTTCAATTTAAATACTAGGGAAGTTAACTGCAATATTCCCCGTGATTCATCTTTGTATCATTTCTCAATATGAACCACCCTATTTAATCTCATAATTTCTTCAGCCTATTCTTTGGAATATTTCCTCCTTAAAAGTAGGGGAAAAGGAGGAACTTAGTATTCATGTCTAGATCCCTCATCTACTATCAACCCTTGAAATTACAGTAATCCTTGAGTTCCTTCATTGACTGAATAGCAGAGACTCAATGAGAATTAACAATTGTTGATGGCAAGTTCACAGTCATCCAGAGTTTATGACATTTCTACTTGCCCTGGAAATCCCATCTATGCATAAAAAGATACTTAAGACAAAGTCTGCTTAATAAAGCTCACGGATATTTTGGTGAGAAAAATAATGACAGGAAGATAATTTGCATTAATTAAAATGTAGTTTTGTAATGTATCCTTCTACATTTCAGATATTTGTTTCAAATTTTATCTAAAGGGGAAAAGGACTAGCAGCCACCTCAAGCACAGTTGAATGTTACCACTGTGCCCATATGGGTAGAGCTGAGTCAATGGAGTAGAACCAAATGGCCAGTCTATAAAAAATAGGGGAAAGAGAGGAACAAGGACATGAGGAGTAGTTAGTAAGAGCAGAGGAGAAAGTATTGACTGAATCTCTTCCCACACATCACAGTTGAGCAGCTGATGATGCCCTGTTTTCTTCCACAAGGAAAAGGTACATTTTGCTCATTACATCATCTACTGGTGGCCTGGTTGTTCCTTCAGAAAAAGAAAATTTGTTTTGTGTTGAAGTAAAAAGATGGATTCATGCAAGGCAAATAGTTAGCCTGAGACCTTCCAAAATGCACATGGAAAGCAACATTCTGGCAGAGGTATAACACAAGAGCCAATTCAATAATTCATGATTTAAAGACTTAAACACAGGGGCACCTGGGTGGCTCGGTGAGTTAAGTGTCTGACTTTTGATTTCAGCTCAGGTCATGATCTCAGGGTCATGGGATCGAGCCCCAAGTCAGGCTCTGCGCTGAGCATGGAGCCTGCTTAGGATTCTCTCTCTCCCTCTCCCTCTGCCCCCATAAATGAATCTTTAAAAACATAATGTTTTTATGTAGCACCATTTGCACAGATGATCATATCAGTTCTGTGACATCTTTGTTGAAAAACAGCAACACCTTTTTTAACTCTTATACTAGGTCTGCCTATTACAGCTTCCTGCCCATCTATAGTTTTCACTTAGCTTGAACTGTGACTTGAAATTATCTAGAACAGCATTCTCTTCATCTGATCATAAGAATCCCCAGAAAAGCTTCCTCAGCCCCATTACGAAGCTACTCAATCAGAAACCTTCCCAGAGAATTTTTAATTTCCAAGTAATTTTGTTGATCAGTAAATTTGAGCTAACTGCCACACATTTCTGTGACCTTCTTTTGACCTTGATGCGGTATCCTGCTGTACCTTCTCCTAATATGTACATACCAAGGTGAGGGAGCCAAAAGTGTATCACTTTAATTTAAATTGTTTATCTATGCTGTAGGAATAATTATATCATTATTTTCCTCTCATGTTGTAAGGTCAAAGAATCTTTAATATTAGAGTTATGAGGGCCCTTTTCTAATGGATATAATGTATAATATTATTAAATATCAAATAGTATGTTTTAACTCACATCCTTCAAACCATTCAAGATAAGAGGGAATGAGAAGCAACCCATGGGGAGAAGAGAAACAATTACAGATCATGTTTTTCTCTCTTCTTAGCATGAGCCAGAAGGTCATAAAAGCCCATTCCATGTTATAAAGTGAAATTATGCACGGTCAATTGAGCTTAATGTTTTGTACAAAAAGTCTGACCAACAATAATTTTGAGGAGAGAATACAGATTCCTGGGACACAAATAACCATAGACAGCTCAAGAAACTACCTGCTTCAGATGCCAGTCTGTACCCATGAAAGTCTCTAAACCAAAACAGTAATTGTCTCTCCTAAAGATTTCCGAGGCCAAGGACTCCCTGGGATTACTGTCCTACCACCTCTATATCATAAATTTTTCTTATGTATAATGGATATGTAATCTCTTACCAAAGTGCAAAATTAGTTAGGTTTGTTCACTTGGACACACTTTTCATTATGAATTTGACAATGAGGAATTTCAGGGGAAAACGAGCTACAACCAGCTATCAAATCTAACTGTGCATCTGAATTCTCCCTACAAGGTTTCTTCAAATCAATCATTTACCCCTGGCTTGGATGTTTTCAACAAGGCAGCCTGTGCATATTTTGCCACTTTCGCCTTTCTTGTTCAAAGTTGAACAAGTCTGTCTCCCTATAAATTTTACCTGTTGTTCCTAGTTCAACTCCCCGAAGTTATCCTCACAAAGCCTGATTCTTCTTCCATTTGCCATTTCCTACAAATACACCCATCAGCTCAATTTGAAGCTTCTAATCTCCTGGTTAAGTTTCTATAGTAGCTTTCCGTCTTTCCTTTATATGATGTTGCTTGCTGCTTATCACACCCTAGTTTGTTTTTGTCCTACAAATTGTGAAAACCCAATAATATCCCAAGAGAGCTGTTGAGGGGAGGTCATTTAGAGGACATGACCACTGGTCGATGCGCTAGCAGGACCCAGGCAATTGAGAGCTCTTCACCAGTTTCCCTGTCCTTTGAATGTACATTCTGCCCACCGTTCCCACAGATATACCGTTTTCAAGGACATAGTCTTGAGAAAGCAATGTGTTGTTGGCACCATCTGGACTGAATCTCATAAGACCTCTGTGTAAATGTTTAAGATTCTGGCAGGCACATATGGAGACCTACTAATCTTGTGGCTGCCCAAGACAATCTTTGTATGTAAGTTCCCTTGTTTATTAAACCTGCCACATACCAATCTGGAGTGGACAAGGCTTAAGAAAATTACTAGAAGTCCCACAGAAGGACGACTTGGAGCCATGGATCATTATCCTTTGTGGGTAATATAACCAGTTACAAATCTTCTA
Organism: Mirounga angustirostris; assembly: GCF_029215605.1. NCBI lineage: Eukaryota > Metazoa > Chordata > Mammalia > Carnivora > Phocidae > Mirounga > Mirounga angustirostris. Next base: position 56,299,399 of record NW_026991709.1, read on the forward strand.
ATTGTACATCATTCATCTCTATTTCTCCATCACATCCAAGAGGCTACCATGGAATTCCTTTTCCAGAAGAAACATAGCTACAGAAAATTTAGAAAACCAGAAAAACATTATGATTGGGTGGGAATTTCTAAATCACTCAATATCTTTACAGGCAGTCTTTTTAAAAACTCAAACTTCAATAATCCTATTCTGCAGATGCATATTTAGTATTTATTCAACTCCCTTTCACTACTGCAAGTCTTCTGAAGGAAAAAAAATCTCAATGCAGTGTCATTTGTTCATCAAAGTAGACAAATTTTCCTTAAAAAAAAAAAAAAGTGAAACCTTCTTAAACAGCAAGCATGGAAAGCAGAAATGGATCGCAGTTGATACTATTAGCCAACCAAAGACTCCTGAAAGCAATATGGTGAGCCTTCCAAACCTATGCCAGGAACTCTGTGCATTAGCGGGGAATGAAAGCAAGATTTCTAGATAAAAATAGAATTTAGAACCAAGTATTTCACCATTTTCACATGTGACAATTTATTCTCAAAACCAAGAGAAACAAACTCCAGCTGGCAGCGAGTAGAGCACCAGGCAGGTGGAGAAGAAGCTAATGGTTCCTTCAGGTGGGTCCCTTCCTGGCATCAAATTCACACAATTCAGCTGGCTTTGAAGATTTCCCAAGATCCTCAGAATCTGGGGCTCCAATTCAGAAAGCCGGTTCATCCATTATTCATCATTACTTCACACCAAATTTCTAAATTAGTATCTGACCTGGAAAAAGAAAAGCCTGCTCCTTTAAATTTGAGGAGTTGTGCAAAAATGTGATGGAAGGTAACACAATGTGACAGATCAAAGGAAGGGCACCAGTTGAGATCTTGAAACTCAATTTGAGATTTTTTTTTCACCCACACATAAAAAAATCTAGTTGCCAGCCATTCCTAAATATCCTGATCTCCATCTGTCAAAATGATAATTATCAAGGGAAAAAAATGCATTAGAAACTGTTGTAAATTCCCACCATGCTTTCTAATACAAAGTTTGACATTCTTTCCACTGCTTACTCTGGACAAGAGCTGGGTTCTTATAATTTGGGTTTAAAGAGAAAGCCGTTTTGCTAAGATAAATGAAAAATGAGACCAGACCAAGCTAATCCCCTGGTGCAAATATCCCATTTCTTTCTTTTGGTCCTAAGAAGTATATTTCAAGGAAGTCTAATAGTTATATAATCAACGCCATTAGGTGGTTTTCAGCTGGATTTGTTTCTATGACAGGGTCATGCTCAGCCTGTAGCAGCACAAGTAATAAGTGAAATGCAAATGTTCGAAGTATTTGCTGTTGCAAGTCAAAGAGAATCTATTTACAGAAAGGATAGCTGGAATGTGGAGCTCAGAGGAAAAGAGGGCTCTCTGAGCCTGTAGAACCTAAGATTGCTGTTGTCAGTTCAAATAATAGGACCACACGCAGTGTGTTAATTGCCAGAAGGCAGGTCTGAGAGGTTCTCCTAATTAGGATGAATGGTTTCTACCCAAATTTTTCAGCTTACTGTCAGGGTTTCCATTGTATTCACTGAAGCTGGCTCATTTAAGAGCCAGGTTTGAATGTGGTGTGCAGCGAATGTAAATGATCCCAAGCTGAGGGACCTCTGCAGACAGACCCAGGTAGTCTTATTACCAATGCTAATAACACTCAGCTTGTCAAGTGTTGGGCTGCATGTGTCCTGGGTTTTGACATCTCTGCATTTCTGCACATTGTGTACAGATGTGCTAAGGGTCTTGACTCGCAGGGAGAATATCAACACTGAGTCTTAACAGCAGGACAGAAAGTCATGCCCACTGTGTGATAAACATAGCAGTGTGTGCTGTGTAGACGAGTGGAAATGTCCACTGGACCCTGTCCACCACACTAAGGCCTGCAGGAAGGAACGACAGAAAGTCAGATGAAGAATCAGCTAAGAGGTCTAAATAAAACATACAGCCAAAGTGATGGAAATAAAGCAGACCCAATGGTGTCTCCTCAGTAGGAGCCTGTTACCTTCTTCAAAATGAATGCATAAATACCATGTGAAGTAAACACCGCATTTTCCTTAATAGACAAAATGAACCTACAAATAATAGAAAGGTTCCTTTTACACCTGCTCTGTGAAATCCATTTCATCAAAGTACCTCTTACTTACCATTGACATGATTAAGGGTACTCTATTTCTAGCATAAAACTGGGTAGAAGGAGTGATACAAAAAATATAAATATCACAGGATCTTTGCCTTTGAGAGGCTCAAAAACATTATTTACACTACATGTACTGACTAAGCAGTCCCGGACAAAGCAATGTCCTGGGTTCTGGAGACAAAGGAAAGAGAAATTTAGGAAGTGAGAGCCATCCTCATCTCCCTGGCACCCTCCCCAGGGGTAAAGAAATGACTGATTACAACTCAGTGTAGGAAGTGGAACCTGAGGTCAGGGGAGAAATGTGTCCTTTGGATGGAGGCCTTGGGTTTTGTCTTTAAATAAATCAGATTTCAAATTATACCTCGGCTGTTTCCTACCCTTTGAACAAGGTACAGTTGTCTCATGTTTAAAATAGTGATGGCAAAACTCAACTCCTAAATTGTTGTGAGGAGGAGGTGAAACATGTAAAGCACTTGAAAGAGGACCTGTCCCTATTAATACATGCATAGTGTTTCCATCATCTCAGAAAGAACAATCTCCACACTTTACTCAACATTCCAGGGGAGTCTTAAAAATGACTGATGTCGACATCTCCCTGAGAAAAGATTATTGCCAATTTCCATTAGGAAACATGATACGGTTGGAAGTTAAGAGGCTCTGAGTACGTACTTGAGTCAGACCAGTGATTCCCAGTCAGGAGTCCTGAACCCACATGGGGGGGTCAAGATGGACGTGGGGCATTCAGCTGTTTCAAATCTTTTTGTACCTTTTTTATTTTGGTTAGATATCAAACATACAAAAAAAGTTGTAAGGAAATCCTGTGCACCCTTTGCCTGGTTTCACCAATGGTTTATATTTTGCCCCATTTGCTCTATCATTCTGGACCATTCCAGAGTAGGTTGGAGATGTAATGTCCCTCTGCCCCTCTACACTTCAGTACGTATTTCCTAGGAACTAGGACATTCTCTTGCACAGCCACAGTACCATGATCAAAATCAAGAAATTTAACATTCATATATTACTATCATCTAATCCATAATCCACATTCAATTTTCAACAATTGTTTCAATAATATCCCTTACTACTTTATTTTTCCTGGTCCAGAATCCAGTTCAGGATCACACACTGCATTTATTGTCTTATTGGTCTCCTTCAATCTGGGAAAGCTCTTGAAACTTTCTACTTTGAAAATAGTTATTCTTGTCAAATATATCATTTTTGTCAAATTTTGTCAAATCAATTTGATTTATTTGATGTTTCTCCATAATTCAGTTTATGTTGGGTATCTTGCACAGGAATAAGAGAAGTGGTATTATTTCTTCTTAGTGTATCATGTCAGGAGGCACATGAAATTCATTCCAATACTGAACACCCAGTTTTGATGATTTAAATAAAATGATATCTGCCAGATTTCTTCCTCAAAAAGTTACTATTTTTTTCTTTGCAACCAAAAAAAATACTTCCGGGGAAATAATTATTCCAATCCTCATCAAACTTTCCCTCACTACTCTTAGCATCCATGGATGATTGCTAACTTCTTTCACTGCCATTCTACAGTTTGAAAGAGCTTTCTCTTCTTCCCCTTTTATTTATTTAATTACTTATTGGTGTAAATATGAACTCATGTATTCTTATTTAATGGGTTTAATCTATTGCTATCATTATTGATATTAATGCTTAGACTGCTCTAGGTTTGACTAGTGGGTCTTCTCAAGATGGGCCATGTGTTCTTTTAATATAGCTGCACAATTCTTTAAGCCTTCCCTTACTACCTGGCACACAGATGTTCCAGGTTCTTCTTGTACTCTTCATGTCCCAGCCCCAGAGTTAGTCATTTTCCCAAAAAGTCCTGGTTCTTGTTTATGCAGAATTGTATGGAGCAACCAATATTTGGGCACTAGTTGTGTTCACTGTTACTGTTGTGTCATTGTTTCTAGGTTCTTTCAGCAGCAGACAGTGCTAGAAAAAATATATATATAATTTATAAAATATTATAAATAAGTATTCAAAATTATGGATTCCTACTATATCATCAGTTCCAATCCAGAATTATAGTATAATTCAAATCTTATCCCCTTAAATATTTGTAAATCTGTCATTAACTGGCTGCCAAAATTACTGTCACTGTCCTTACTCATTTGTTTAATTCTAGAATTCACAGAAAGTAGTTTCAGAATTGTTAAACCATAGCACTGCAAAAAGGAAACTACCAATTAGAGTTCAGTATTTTTATGGGGGGTAGGTAAAAATCTCTATATAATGAAATGCATAACTCTTAAGTGTATAATTTGATGAGTTTTGACAAATGTGTATATCCATGTAACCCTATACCCCTATCAATCTATAAAATGTTTCCATCATTTCAGAAAGATCCTTGTGCTCCTTCCAAACCAATCTTCCACTCCCAGAGCAACCACTTCTCTGCTTTTTTTTTTTTTACCATGAATTAGTTTTTCTATTCTAGAACTTCACATAAAAAATGCACAATATACACTCTTTCGTGTCTAGCTTCCTTTGCTCAGCATTTCTGTGAGATTCATACGTGTGTTAGTTTATATCAGCAGTTTATTCCTGAGTAGTATTCCATTATATGGTTATGCTATAATTTGTTTCTCAATTCTCCTGTTAATGAGTATCTGGAGTAGTTCCAGTTTGGGGCTAATATGAATAAAGCTGCTATGAACATTTATGTACATGTCTTATTTTGGTAATATGCTTTAATTTGTTTTGGAGAAATAGCTAGAAAATAAATTTCTGAGTCATAGAATAGGTCTGTTTAACTCCATAAGAAATTGCCATACCTTTTTGCCAAAGTTATTGTATCATTGAGCACTCCCAAACAATAGTTGCATTCATACCATCTATTTTCTCACCAAATTCTATTCCATCTAAATTCTCACCAAAATTTGATATTGTCAGTTCTTTTCATTTTAGCCATTACAGTGGGTATGTAGAATTATCTCATTGTGGTTCCAATGTTCATTTCTCTGAGAACTAATGATGTTGATCACTACTTCAGGTACCTATGTCCATTAATGTACCTCCCTTTTGAAGTATCCGTTCAAGTTTTTTGCTTATTGTCTATTGGATTGTCTTATAATTGTGTCATAGTAATATTATTATGTATTCTAGATATAAGTCCTCTTTGAAATATATGTTTAGCAAATATTTTTTCCCAGTGTATGGATTATTTATTTGCTTAAATGTGTCTTTTGATGAGCATATATTTCTAAATTTGAGGGTCCCATTCAAGTATTCTACAGAATACTGATCAGTGTATGCATGCAAGGAAACTAGCAAAAGCTGGAGAAAATTTTCCCAAAAGGATAAAACAGAACAATCCTCAGAGTCTACATAGGAATGATAGTAATACCTCTTCCCACTAACCAAACTATAAAACCTTCATGAGGACGTTAAGAAGAGCAAGATCTTGCTTTATTAGTGAGAAATCTAGATTCTGTTTATTATTTTTAATATTGATATCTATTTTTTCTAGCAGTATTTGTTGAAGAGAATTTCCTTTCATTATTGAAATGCTTTGTGCATTTATAAAAAAAATATTGAACATGGGTCTTTTTGGGGGCTCTCTATATATTTTCATTTTTCATTAGTTTTGTTGTTGACCCTGATACAAGTACCACACTGGCTTAATTACTGTATCCTGATAGTGACACCTGGAAACAAAATGTAGGTCCTCCACATCTGTTCTTCTTTCATAAGATTTTTTGCATTTCCTAAAAATTGTATAATGATCTGATCAATATTATTTAACTCTTTTTTTTTAAAGATTTTATTTATTTATTTGTCAGAGAGAGAGAGACAGAGAGCACAAGCAGGGGAGCAGCAGAGGGAGAGGGAGAAGCAGACTCCCTGCCGAGCAGGGAGCCCAATGAGGGACTTGATCCCAGGTCCCTGGGATCATGACCTGAGCTAAAGGCAGACGCTTAACCGACTGAGCCACCCAGGCATCCCAGTGATCAATATTATTTAAAACAAACCAAAAAGCCTGCTAGAAATAAACTTCTACTTATACTCAAGATGGAATAGTAAGGATTAATTTATCTCTCCCTACCAGGTTGTTAACGCTAAGAGGATCAGGGTTATTGTCAGTTCTTACTCCCCACCATCACCCAGCTTATATCTCCCCCATTGCCCAACAGATGTTCAGTAAATATGTGTTGAATAAAATACTGTGTACAGGCATGAAAGAATGATTGATTAATATCTCTGTAAGTAGACACATTAATAAGTGTTGTAAACTCTTTAAGCCATGTTTCTAAATCTGACAATTTACATCTTTATTCCCGAACAAGATGCAGGAAGGAAAACATTTGCCACTGACCTTCTTCATTGAATTCCAGACAACGTGTTTGGTGAATCTATTTTTAGTTTAGTTCAGGTTTTTGCCCTCTGTCTCCTACAGTGGTTTTTAGAATATGAAAAACTTTGAGGAGGCTTACACCATTCATATTAAAGGATTTTATTTTTTATTGTCATGGAGTCTTTCTTACATCTTTACTCTTCATAGTATTATTAAAGTATACTTCTGATCTCTATATAAAGCCATTCCCATTTCCACCCCAGAAATTTTTCAGGAGCTCATTCTACCTCCTGCATTTCACTACCCCTGTGGAAATCTAAATAAAGGCAGATCCTCATTTATTCCCCCAACTAGTGTCCTTTTCCATCAGACCCCTACATCTGATCTCATGGCTACTCTTACAGCCTCAGAACAAAGGAAAGAAAGGGCTATTATAAAAGATGATACATCTTATAACCTTATTTAAATGACTCATGATATAACTATTTTAATTTAAAATGGAAACAAAGCATGCTATTATAGAATTAAAAGAGAAAGGAAAAAAAATGGGGCACGTGGGTGGTGCAGTCCGTTGGGCTGCCAACTCTTGGTTTTGGCTTGGGTGGTGATCTAGAGGTTGTGGGATCGAGCCCCATGTTGGGCCCTGTGCTCAGCGGGGAGTCTGCTTGGGTTTCTGTCTCCCTCTCCTCTGCTTTCTCTCTCTGTTTCTCTCTCTGTCTCTCAAATAAATAAATAAAAATCTTTAAAGGAAAAAAAACCCCACAATTATTAAGCAAATATTCTCTTCTAGGCCCTAAAGCTGAGCACTTTCCTACATGTTGTGTTTCTATTTTGCACAGATCCCTAAAGCTAGGTGTAATTGACCCCTTTTTTACAGCTGAAGATACTTAGGCTAAGAGAGGTCCAGTGACTTGCCCATCGATGCACAGCTACTATGTGGCAAGGCAAGAATTTGAATCCAATTCTGATTTTAATATCTATATACTTCTTTTTTTAGAGATAGGGAAAAATGTCCTGATAAAAGAATTAGGCTAAATGATCCCTAAAATTACTTTCAGCACTAATATTCTATGGCTCTAGAAATCCATGCCTATGACCACAGTAACTTCAAAGCAACCTCAAATTTATATCCATTTTAATCTAACAGCTAAGGGTAAGCAACGGTAAGCAAATCATCTGAAAATCTCTAAGAAGACAATAAAAGTATGACTCAAGCTAGAAAAGTAAAAGGTCCAATTCTTAATTACTTTCCACCTCATCCCAAGTCTATTCATGGCAAGTGTTTGGAGGTGAAGTGACAAAATTTAAACAAACGGACAAGCCATGGTTTAACTTAATATTGTATCAAATGTCAACAGTATGCATAGTATAAACTTGGATATTCACGGCATGCCTCGTCATCCAAAAAGCATGCTATTATTACCAAATTAAGACACGTAAGTATGCTTGTGCCCTGCCCTTCAGCTTCAAAGCCTAGTTGCTGAGGATCAAGGCACCAACATTACAGTGGTTGGTAATCCCAGTTAACCCGTGCAGCCCGAGGCCCCGTCCTTATATGGCAAAGGCATGCCCCGTGGTTAACAGCCAAGGGGCTCGGCAGAGAGAGCAGGCTCTGGGAGATCCACGGGTCACAAACATTGAACTCCACACGGGCAAGAGAGCAAATGGCTCATTCTTCTCATTTGCCAAATGTGCTTATCATGAAGTAAGGGATCAAGTTCCCTCTGGAATAACACCCACCCCATAACCACCTCTAATGAATCCCTAGGTAAAGAAGTATGGAATGTTTGATCTTGAAGAGCTGTTGTGCTGCTCTTGGATCGGGAGACCACGAGTGGCCCACGCCAAGGCGGAGTGGGGGGACGCAGAATCGGCCCTAACTGTCTTTCTTTCCATCCCTTTCTGAGCGTGATATTACAGAATGGTTAAGAGCTCTGAATCAGATTGTGACTCTCCTGCTTTGAAATCCGGCTTCTGCTTTATAGTTAACTTTATGTGTGACTCTGGATCACTTGAGTTGAGCCTCAGTGCTGAGGACTGACTAGGACACTGCAGGACAGGTATTGCCACTGAGCCTCACCCAGGTAGGTGTTTCATAAATGCTAGCTATTTATATAAGTTATATCATTTATTCTCAATATCAAATATATGACATATATCATATAATATGAATTACCATTAATAATAAGAAAGGATAAAAATAGGAAGAGTGGTCTATTTTAAGTAGTTTATACATTTGTGCCTTTGGGGCATCACCTTATTCCGTAAGTATGGTGTGGGACTCCTGGGCCACCCCTCCATGTGACTATGAATGTCTGACCCAGCATATTGTCATTAGCCAGCCTCACTCTTCTCTTGGAACCAGGGATCTTGACCTGCCTCACAACCTGCAGAAGGTCCAATTGTTTTCAATTTCAGTCATTTCAATTTCACCTACATTAAATTAAATTCCAATGAAAGTAATTGGAAGGACTTAGGTTTACAGAATGCAATGACTAGACTTATCAAACAATCATAACATGTGGCACAACCTGAAAGTTATGACAAGTGAGGTTTGGCAAACATGACTTCTCTTTCCTATTCCAAAACGCTGCTCTTTTGTTCTGGGTCTGCCTATCGACGTCTCACACTATATCAGGTGCCCCTACCTTCCAGGAACCTTTGCAACTTCCCTGGACATATGTCACCAACTTTGTCCAGACAAAACATCCTAGTCTGAAAAGGAACCTATTGACTCACATTCAGATGTTATAACTGAATTATGTGTGACCCTTCCCAGGGACATTTGCATTCAAAAGGAGTTGAGAGTTTAACAAAGAAATTAACCTTCAGTTGTAGAATTTTAAATGAGAAAAGGAAGAATATATTTTGAGGCACATGTTTTTCCATTTCTTCCCAGATAATGTCATTTCAAGATCTGCAGACTCTGTTGATGGAAAATATTCTGTAAAAACTTCTTTATAAAGATTGTAAGCTTAAAAGGAAATTACCTTCTTGACTGTTTAAGCTTATTTTGCTGTTTTAAGATTCAATCCCCTGAGTGAAACTAAGGCTACCAGGCATCTATCTCCTAAACAATAAAAGAGGCTTTCTCCATCCCACTGAATGATGGCTCAAGTGTCCGTACTGATACAATTTAGTCCAAAACTTGAGCACTGCTATGTGCATATATACTACTATGCAACACGGGAATAGAAAGAGGAAATTTTTTTAGTTGGATGCCAGACACTCAGCAACTTCTCTCAGTCAGAATTAGCCTTATGCACCTATTTGCCCCCAAATTTCTTCCTTTATTGCTCCATACTAGTACCCACCACTTGACTTAATGATGTGGTTAATTGTGTTGATGACTGCCTTCTTCACTAGATGAGATCCTTCTCTGTAGAATGGACCATTGTCTGGACATTTCTGTGTGCCCCAACACTTACTACAGTACTTGGTCCTGGGTAAGTAACTCTAGACACCAACGTCTAAGAATCCCAACTCTACGGCCACTCCTTAGAGCTGATAACCAAGTCCTCTAGGTTAAAAGACTCACTTCCAAACTGAAAAAATTCAGTGACTGTAATGCAGAACAGGAGCCAACATGGAAAAGTTATCATATGTTATTTATTATCTATATGTTTCATGACAAAATTTGAGACACATTATGAAAAACTGTTTTCCGTATTTCTAAATTATTATGTAAGATTATATGATCATATAAAATTGCATATCACTATGGCTACTCTTTCCTGAAAAAAATAAAATGATATGAAATGAAAAATTCAATAATATAACCACTTAAAAGTAGGTTATAGTTTTAGTTATTTCACTACTAGTAGGATTGATAATATCTTATTAGATTTAGTAAAAACTTCATTCTGTTTTTTCCAAATTTTTTTCCTAAAAATATTGGCAAGTCTGTGGTTTTTTACTTTGGCTATGCACATTTTAAGGATACATGTGTTTCTGATGTTCAAAAGTTATTATTTAGAAAAAACAAACTTGCTATCGTAGCATTTGTACATAATAATGAGGCAATGAATTCACATAATTTCTTTGTGTTTGGAATCCTAATGTCTTCATGCCAAACATCTTTATACCCTCTTAGCCATCGCTGCTCTGTAGAGTCTTTCGACTTGCTTTATTCTGCTCACAAACTCTCATTAAAATGTATTTTTAGAACATGTTTATTTAAAAGATCATTTCCTTAAAAGTAAGAACACCTTCTTTGAATTTACCCCCCAAAAATAAATAAATAAAGTCTCCCTTTTTCTACCTGTAAGTTAATAGAGCCTAAAATAATTCGGGTTTTCTTTGAGTATATAAAAGCGTATCAAATTCCCAATGCAAGCAATAAAATTTATCTCGCTTCTACAATGTGCACAATATCACTTGTGATTACTGGTTATTTTTTTTAATGGGATATTCCTTTTACCTAGTGCCTTGAAAGCACACGTTTTCTTGAATTTTACCTTCATTTTGACATTAAAATGAAATATCATTTCCTTTTGAACACACTTCAAAGAATGCTAGCAATGTAGGCAAGTAACTGCTTTCAATTACACTTGGCAATATTTGCCATTCTTATAACCTTGAATCTGTGACTCAGCTTTGCCTTGCTCAGGCAAATGCAACAATTGTTCTAGCATTTAATACTAGGGAGGTATTCGCAGAGAGTATGATTAAGAAAGCATGCAGAATTCCTATATATGGTTTTGTGAATGCTCTATTTCTCTTCAATCTCTGACTTGAGTCATTCCTCTTCATTGCCAAGGTGTGAAGATCCCTGGGGCATTTTGATGTTTTTAAGGCACTAGTAAGTTAGGGTCTTTAAAGTCAGGACTATCCTGGAAAATTTGTGGATCTAATTTAAGAACAGCAACCCCAATAGAAAAATAAATAATGTGATGTAGGGACATCTTCACAATAGCAGCTGACAAGATAGCTCAGAGCTAACCACTGAGTCTAGATTCTTTTTCAGAAAAAAAGAGTCACCATGACTTCTTGAAAAATAATTAATAACCACAATTAGTGCTTATCTGCCAACCAACTCTTGCCAACTGGGTATGTTATTTGCAGGGGGAAGGGGAGTTATTATTCAAAAAGTATGTCCTTTCTAATGGAGTAGTGACAGATTGTTTGAATTTCTTCTACTTTTTGTTTGCAGCTACATACTAATGAAATACGATATAGTATAAGGTGGTACATTAAAGAGGAAAATAGTACATATGCGATTATGAACTACTTAAATCATCTATACCAGCTTTTGACCAAAGAGCTACTATTTCCTAACAGCTCTCCACATCACAAGATTTGAATTGAAATTCATATCAAAGCATATGTAAGTATCATACCAGTTCAGTAGTATTTCTTTCGTTAGGAGAGTCCACGATATCCTCGGGAGACATTAGAACCAATCTGGAATTTAGGGTTCAGAAATGAAGCAAAACGTAGCCATTTGGTGTGGGACTGCTCTTAAGAGGAGCAGAACTGAGCTAACGGCCCACATCATCTGCCAATAGGAAGAGGCTGGGGAGAGGGGAGAATGGCCCCAGTTGGGGCCTGGGAGATTAAAAAAACACATCTGATTCCCTGCATTCTAACATTATAGAAGCAGAAGTCACGAAACCTTGGTTTTCTTGGGTTCTGCCATGAGCTAGCTTGAAAACCTCATAAATTACTTTATTCAACAATCATTTATGGAACACCAACTTTACGCCAGACACTGTTCAGTGCTGGAGATAGAAGGGAATAAAAGACAGGATCTCTGCCCTTGTGAAGCTTACAATCTAGCAGGGCTGGAAAATGTTAAATATAATCATATAATGTGCAATAAACACTTAAACAAAAAACAGCCACGGATTCTAACAGGGAGACTGGGGAGTCAGAGAAGGCCTCTCTGAAAAAGTGACATTTAAACCAATAGTTCTTCATTTTGCACATTGAAATCACCTGGTGGGGCTTTAAAAACTGTGAGTGCCTGGGCTCTCCACCAGATCAAAGGAATTGACTCTAAGAATGAGGGGTAGGTAGCATTATTTATTAAAATCTCACTGAAGTGACTCTAATTTGTGGCCGTCACTGAGGCCCAGAGATTTCAGCTGATATTGGAAGGTGGGAAGAGGCTGAGTAGAGAGTTGGAGGGGAAAGTTTTCAAGGCAGAAAGAACAGTATTTTGTCAAAGGACTAGAAAGAGTCTGCCACATTAGGAATTAAAAGGCGGGTGCTGGGAGACAGGTTTGGCAGGGACATTAGTTTTGGACCCCTCTGTTAGCAGCTTGAAGGGTTTGGGACTTTATCAGTACGGTGGAAAACTATTCAACAGAACTGACATGACCAGATTTTAAGGATTGCTGTGGCTCCTCCCTACAGAAAGCACTGGAAGGGCCAAAAGAGGAATCGGGGACTAAGGAGGTAAGGGAGAAGGGTGATGGTTTGCACTGCACCCGTAGCAATGGAGATGGAGAGAGAATTGCTTTGAACTATTTCAGAAGTAGAACTGACATTTTGATGAATTACATAAAGGAGGGTGAGGGAGAAGTGTGAAAGAACATTCCTGGGCTTCTGGTTTGAACAGCTGGGCAAAAGCAAGCACATTTGTTGAGATGTGTGACACTGGAGGAGAAGAGAAGGGGTTTGTACCTGTAAATATGAACTCTTTGTGAAACACCCAGGTAGGCACTTGCTTGGGTCTAAGGGGTAAAGTCCAGACATACCAGTTTGGAAATCAGCAGCTATAGAAAGGACTCAAAGCCATGTGTGATATGAGACCTAGGAGAGAGCATGGAATAAGAGGGCTCAGCGAGTCCCAGTCTCAATCTCATAATGATGAAACGATTGGCTATGATCAGCAGTTCTCAAACCGTGTGCCTCAGAATCACCCAAACAACTTGCTAACATGTTAGTTGTTGGCCTCACTTCCTAAAATCTCAGCTTCTGTGGGTCTGAGGTGAGGTCTGTGAATCTGCATCTCTAACAAGTTTCCCAGGTGATGTTTATGCTGCTTAATAATAGGGGCCATACTTGAAAACTAGATGATCGAAGATTTCCCTTCCTTCTCTAATATTCTACCATTACCTCGCTTTACCATCTGCAAAAATTCACATGAAAACGTATACAAATGCCAGCTAGATATTTTATTATTGCAAAATGAAAGTATTGCACGATAAAAACAGACAGATATAATCATGGGAATGGTTAAGAGCTGTTCTATGCCTTCATAATTTGTGTTCTCTTTTAAGGTTGGACGGACTGGACAGATTGGACAATTGCATCTTCTTCATGCAAAGCATTTTACAGCAAAATACTCTGCAATTCTCTTAAAATTAAGTGCACACATCTCCTGTTGGTATTGTAGTGGTTTTTGAAAAACCTATAGAAATTGAGAGAACTCGGTCCTTCAAGCATCATTTTTTTATAGGTAGTCAAAGGAATCTTGAAGTATGATGAGATGAGATGAGCAACACAGACCACAATATAAGCATTTTGTATCTCAGGCACACAGAATCAAGATTGTGAGAATATTGTTTTATTTTACTCTTATTTCACCTCATTCAGGTTTGATGTTAAGAAAACAAACAGCTCATTATTTAAAGGAAGGGTTGAAGTACATTTTTCTTATTAGTTTTTGGCAACCAATTTTTTAAAAACTAACACATCCCCTTTCTAGATTCTTCCACTGTCACATCATCAAAGAATGTGGATTGCACATTTTTCATAGAATTGTCAAAGTGGATAAGTCATTTGACCTCAACCTACCTTTTCTGGGGAGTTCATGGATTAGTAAAGCTGATGCTTCTAAAAGGAGACAGTAAACAAACTTACCAAACCACTTGAGAGAACCCACCTATTTTTCCGATTTTTAAAGCAGCAGAGTGATATTATCTATGCAGGTATAATCACAAATTCTTCCTCCTAAATCCTAATTTCCTAAGAAGTTGTGCTTGTGTTCACAAGTTGTATTTGGTGGCTGAAGCAGGTGAGGGGCTCATTCTGTGAAAAATGAAACAGATCAAAGTGTTTTAGAACCTTGTGAAAGTGAATAGCAACTCCCGTTTGGGCTAGGCATTTGCTGTGATTTTTAAATGTCACCAAATAAAAGTGTCAAGCTACCTGGAAACAAAACCCAAAGGATTTCTTTCTTATTCCTTTGTTCCCTATGCAAGACATTCAAATAACATTCACACTGCTTCCAGCCCTTGACGGAAGATGGGCTTTACTTCAAATATTCTAAGTCCAGATCCTTATGTTGATAAACTTGCTTGGACAAAGGATGCACCCCAAAGACAAGCTCTGATTCATGAACAGCAGATGCTTCAAGAAGTGGTTATCTGCCATGTTGCTTACCTCCCAATGACGGGTCATGATCTTTCAATGATATCCAGCCACTACTCTTACCACATTTGAGGTGCGTTCCATATGACATCCAAACACAACCTCCTAAGCTCAGTTAAGACATTGCAGGACAGCTTCTCTGTATTCTCTAGAGGAAACATTAAACTATAAATAAGCAGAATTTCTGGACAATGAGGATCTTATCATGGGAGTTTTGCAAGCATCACACATCCTTTTGCTGAATAACAAAGAAAGGGGCATAAAATCTTGGTGTGACTAAATGATTCTTTTTGGGGGGTCGTGACTTAATGATTCTTAATCCATTTGTTTCCCATGGGGAAAAAAGTCTCACTTTTTTTATGGGTCTTTAGTCTATTAATGTTAATTACAGCTTCTTCAGTCCCATAAAGGGGAATTTGACTGAGATCTCCTATTACATAATGGCTGACAATGGTATTGTAACATAAAGAGCACAATGTTCTGAATCAAAAGTAATGGAACTAAGCAGAAGATAAGAATCTATATATATGTGATATGTAAACAGAAGCAACAATGTGTTTTTGAAATTACCAATTAGGTAACTGTGTTAGTTCGAGTCCTCTATGAAATAGATGTCAAGACAATTAGACATGCAAGAGATTTATTAGGATTATAGCGTTCCTATTTCCCCGCTCTGACCTAATCTACCCAGCCCCCTCTTCTGAGTCTTGTCTAGTAGTGTTCTTTCCAGCAATTGCATTTCAGATGAAAAGAAGAGTATTGTTTTAGCTGCATTAGTAATAATACAACTAATATTCATTGAGTTTTTATCAAGTTCTTGGCACCATTGGCTATATACTCTTTTTTTTAAATTTTTTTATTTATTTATTTGAGAGAGAGAGAGAGAGAGAGAGAGACAGCATGAGAGGGGATAGGGTCAGAGGGAGAAGCAAGCTCCCCGCTGAGCCGGGAGCCCGATGTGGGACTCGATCCCAGGACTCCGGGATCATGACCTGAGACAAAGGCAGTCGCTTAACCAACTGAGCCACCCAGGCGCCCCATTGGCTATATACTTTATATGCACTGTCACTCAAGTCTCACAACAAACCTATATAGTTTGGGAGGGAGGGGTCTATTATTATCCTCATGTAATAGACGGTGGGAGGGGGAGGGACATTTATTTAAGCAATTTACCCAAAAGTACATCTAATAAATGTTAAAGTTGAGATTTTAGTCTAGATAGTCTGATACCATAGCCCATTTCCTTAAACTGAATTGCATTCTCCCAAACAAATTTTAAAAATCAGTGCATTGATAAAGACCTCTTCACTGGGCATGTGTTGTGTTCTTTAGTATTCTCCACAGGCCACAGGATACTAAAGAACAGGGATCCTTGGCCTCTGCGACTTTACAATGTAATGATGCAATCAGGAAGACAAATATTTTACAAATAAATGCTATGACTACATATAATATATACATAAGAGACTATATATAATGTGTAATATAATGGAATTGGAACTGCTTTGGATCATGCATAAAGTTTAAATAGGCAAAAAGTAGAAGGGAAGGCTTTTACAGCCCAAGAGAAAAACAGGGCATGACATATTCCCATATTCCCAGGATCATGAGAAGCTGAACTCATAAGACAGGCAGCACATCTATCTGTGGATGAGAAAGTCAGGTGCTCCATAAATGTTCACTGAGTCAGTGAATCAAGGGGATAAGTGGATGAGTAAATGATGATCATATTTCCAAAATTACAAAGAGACCAATTGGTAACATTAAATTCTCTCTTTAAATTCAATTTCTTCCCTTTTTAGAATGCCTTTAAATGTAACGATAAAATGTGAAAAACCTACAACAGAAAACTACATCTCTGGGGCACACCTTGTATTTTGACTACGTTTACTTCAAAACACCCCTACCAATCAGACACCTAGAACCCTAAAAGAAAGTGCTACTTTAGTTACCTACTCTTATGAAATTTCTCTGATTTCAGTCACACTATGGTTTTAATTTTTTAAAAACCACATTAAGAGTATCCCTTATTGAAGCTGAATCTTAGAAAAATTTTCTTAAAGAATACAAAACATTAAAGAAATATGAAAAGCATAAAGGAACAAGATGAATTCACATTTTGAATGGGAAAAGAAAGCTGAACACTATTTTCTTTTAAATAGAGTAACATTTCCTATTTATATGTGGGAAGTTAATGGCAACTTGATAGGTGAATTTAAAGTTTCTAATGTGAAGCGTCATTCCAGGCTTGAAGGAATTGGGGTCACAGAATACAGACTCTTTATCAAGCCATAGATCATGCAATGACAGCCCATGTGAACACGGAGCACATCTTCAGAATCTCAAGGCTGTAAGAAGGTCAGCATGTGGCACCGTGTTCTTTGTTTCCTCTTAGCTTAGAAACTTTTGTGTGTAACAATGTGAGGGAAAAAAACCTAAAAATGACCTCTGTCATGAGGAAAAAGTTCCCTTGGCCTTTTTCAAGTAATCATTACCCCTCAATTTATACTAATCATTTGGCCAGTTCTCCACTCTCACACATAAAACATCCAGCAAAAATTTATACAGGTGAAAAGAAAATGTTAACCTCACCCTTTCCCACCTTATGAAGTTAGTGACAGGAAATGCAATTAACAAATTAGGAACTTTGTTAAAAGAACATAACCAGTCAAATTCAGGCTTTCCAGGGCTGAGCTGTCAAGGGCGGTATCGTGGCACTGATCTGTCAACAAGGATGCCCATGACAACGTGAAACAGCAATACCCAATTAAAACATACAAAACAAAAAATAAATAAAAATTAAAGTAATTTAGTGGCTACACAAAATGTGTTGTTTTTGTTTTTGTTTTTGGATTTTTTTTAACCAGAAAAGCTCCAATGGCCCTTTGGATCGATGGGAAGATTTATGTATAATGCTCTCTCCCAAAGTGTGTCAAATGAAACCGCTCAATGGAATGTTCTTCCTGCAACAGGAAGAAATGGGCTTGTGATTAAAGGCTGGATGACTAAAATGTCTTTACTACTGGGATTCTCTGACTCCTTCCTATGTCAATGTGCATTATTAATATCAAGAGGGAATAAAATGTGGCATTTTCCCAATTTGCTTAACTATAGAACTCATTTTAATAGGGCATAGGGTAAATTTCCAGGAAGTCTGATTTAAGCTTTTTTTTAAAAAAAGAAGGGGGGTGGAGAAGAAAAACATGAAACCACTAAATATGAAGCAGCTCATTTTGAGCCCACTCAAACAATGTGAGGTGTTTTGTTTTTTTTTTTAATTTACACTGAAACTACAAATTCTTCAATGCCAAGGTACATTTTAGTTTGAAAAAATAAAAAATTTTTTAAGGAACCATGTTGTTCCACCTTTCTTCTTAATTTCCTTAAACATCCTGCTAGTAATAAAATATTTTTCTGAAAGTAGAACTTTGTGTGGAAGTTAAAACATGACAGAATTTAAAGTGACCTATTTTAAAAATGTAATTATTCAGAAGACAAATGCATGAAATGGGGGAAAAAATACCATAAGGCATGAATAAATCAGAACTTGAAAAAGAATCTGGGTATTTTACCACACTTAAACTTCTATTAGCATGCCAAATAAAAGCAATTGTCTAAAAAAATAAGTTTTTTATAATTATTTTTCACCAATTATTAAGGAATAGAAATTAAAAGTGTACTTGACCATAATCTGGTTACAGATATTGACTATCCTTTGAAAATGTTCATCTCAAAATATGGTCTTACCTGTTTTCTATAAAATGAGATGAAACTGCATCTATGGATATATACACTATCTTGAGAAATAATAGGCATAATCCTTTTAAAATGTTTAATTATATCACAGAATTTTCATGAAGATACCTTTTTTGTAATAAAATTTTGAATATTTTACAGTCATATTCAAACATAAACACTCAACTGCTATTTAAAAAACAGTAACCTCCAAAATGACTTGACAATGACATAGGAGAGTGACACGCTTGAAAGTAGCTGAGAGAAGGAAGACTTTATAGAAGAGTGGATGCAAGAGTAAAAGAAGGTACAACATGAGCACAGTAAGAGTCAGAGAAGCTGGACATGTCTGTGAGACAGAGTAAAGAGTAACCAAGGCCTTATATGTTCTGTGCCTTATTAGCAATGGGATAAAATATAAAGGTGCTCTCTTGCTTAGGACAGGAAATGACAGACCACATGTTCTCTCTGTCAACTTCAATCAAATTCAGAGCACAATATATCCCTGATGTCTTTTTCCATATCTTCATCAGTATTCAAGCAAAAAGTATTTATTTTGCAAAACAGTTATGTTAAAGAGAAAGGAAAGTATGAAAAATTCTATGAAAGTGAAGCATTTCTTATTTTCTTGCAGAAATAACCAAGGAGAAAAGAAGAACTCAAAAAATTTCCACATGTTTGGATCTTAAAGACTTCCACAACAGTTGGAAGATGAAAAGGTGTTCCAAATATTCACATGAAAATCTCGCAACAAATATCCAAATCATTTTCTTATTCTGACTCCAGCTCTCCACACCCCACCCTCACCCCATTCTTACTGGTCCTACAGGGAATTGGATAAGTACATCATTTCCTTTGTTCACCGTTAAAAAATAAATTAAATATACTGACGTTAGTTTAACTAATATCACACTTAACTATACATTAGGATATCAGCCCATATTTGCATAATTTTCCTCTTCTGAGAAAGCCAGTAAACTCCTAAGAGTTCAGTTTCTGGAAACCTCATTTCTTAAACATTTGCTGGAGCATCCTGGTTCTTTCCTGCAGACAGCTTACTACATAGATCCTCGCAGTAACTCACTTAAGAATAATGGCAGTGCTCTAGGCAATTAATCTCATCTGCTTCCCAAAGAAAAGAGAAACAGATACAGTCACGCTGGTGGTTCCCAGAGGTCTGCTGTGGCACTCTTCCCTGCATGCTCACGAGAACTCCCACAAGTACTGATCCATCCAGTGTCCCATTCTTGTCATGACAATGGGTTGTTTACTGTTATTAATAAATCCTTGTAAAGTTGTCATAGCTAGCTAATGTGTTCGTGGGTAAACTCAGCATTAGGAGTGAGATTTAAAGAATAACTTTCTCTCGGAGAATCAGATTTAAGTGAGAGAGGAAATTATCTTTCATTTTCCACAGCACAAGAGACTAGAGTGACCTCGAAGATTTGATGGGTTCAGATGTGACGCCAAGTGGCAATGACAAACTACTATTAGAGCATGAAGAGGATCTCAGTCAATCTGCCCAAGAGATAAGGAGAGGGTAATCACAGGTCTCTGCCTGCTTCAGGCTTTTGTCCCACCCTAGCCTCAGCGCAGGTGGCGAGGGTGATTTTAAACTCAATAACTCTTAGAAATATTTCTGTGCGAGCTGATGGATATTGGTGAGATGAAGTGTTTATTTGTCTAGTAGTATTAGTCTCCATTCTGGGTAATGCAAGAATCAATTGAAGTAAGGATTTCCAGCAGGCTCACAGGCATTGCTATGGGCTTAAGTAGAGAAAGAGTAGACAAGAGGAAAGAAATCAAAAGGAGAGAAGACTTCTAGTACCTCTGAGAAGTTCGTGCAATATTAAGAAACAAATATTTAAGGTAAAGAATCAAGAATTTTTGGATTTTGATCAATCACAAATGATATTAGATCCTTGCCCATGATGGATCAAGTCTATGAGCCTCCGTAAGGCATTATACAGGGGTATACATGCAACAGGGAAACTTCACTCAAGGTTCAAATTCTACCTACTCCCAAAGTTCAATTCCTCCAAGATCAAGAATAGCATGCACAGGTGGTTTCTGCTTTGCATCTAGGAAGAATTTACCTTTTTTGCAACCTCCTTGGTCTAAATAGAGAATAATGTATACTCTATTCTCTAAGAGGAAATAGAGCAAATGGAAGGTAGGTGTTCCCACAGGCAACCCTACAGCTCAGCTTGGTTGCAGAACACTGGCCATGTAATGGCTTTAGTGCTAAGAAAACCACAACTTTGTCATCTTCATCTTTTCTAGGGACCAGGAAACAGAAGCTTCCAAAGATTTCCTGTTAAGAAAGACTGATAGAGGTACTTGAATATCTAGCTATAGTGTCTTAGTATAGGGTAAGGCAGTGATCAGTAGGTCTAGCTGCATAAAATCTCTCCAATTAAAGCAATATTTTAACTTCAACCTTGTACAAGGTCAGAGGTAAATGCTGTTACCTAAGAAACATTGGCTGCCATGTATTTTTGTTCAGTCAGTGATTAGCAAATGTTTATTAAGCACATGTTACTACATGCCAGTAATTGTTATAAGTGTTGTAGGTACATTGTTAAACAAAACTGACCTTTTCTGCAACTAAGTAAATCGAGAAAAAAATATTTCTGGAGCTTCCCTAGTAACCCTAAAGGAGGCTTTATGTCTATATAAAGAATGGTCTTATATCCAAAGATATTTTTTTTTAATCCAAACGTATTTCTATCCGAATCATTCAGAACATATTTAAGCAAGAGAACCATGTTCAAAGATAAAACAAGCTACGCGGTGTAAATGCAAGCAAATGGTCCAAATGGCAATAAAATTAGTAAGCAGTTTTAATAAGGTATAAACAAAACTTGCAGTTAAAAGCCAGTGTGTGATCCATGATTATCTCACCATAGCCAGACTCAGATATTCCCATTCTACAGAGAAGGAAGAAGAGGGGATATACTTGTATAAGATCATCCACCTACCCCATGTTAGGCCGGACTTTTCCCCAAGTGAAATGGTGCATCTTTCCACCTCAGGCCATGTCCCCAGAGCTCTTTACTCCTTCCTTCTGATCATCCCCCAATTTCTCCACTTTCATCTATAACTGTTCTGAACAAGTATTAGTGCCCTTACACAAATCCACCATGAATTGTAAACATCAACTTAAAGACTGTTAGGATGGCTGAGATTTTTTGCAGTTAAATATCCTTGAATTAAGTTTAGTTCTCAAAAAAAAAAGAAAAGTTTAGTTCTCCAGACTGTTTCAACTTTAAGATGCAAACTAGTTGAAGCTAAAGAACATCCCTCCAGACATATTCCATGGCCAGTCCGTGCAATTGCTCCTCAGAGTTCTAGGCATTTGTACTTTGTTCCCAGAGCCACTGCTTCAACCCAGACCCTGGGCCCTTGAGTTTTCTAAAGATGTGGGATAGTCCTCTGTGTTTGGAGCCCCTAGTAGCCCCATCCTAGACAGCTGTTATCTACCACCAACAAGTCTACGCTTACCTCTTGATTGCCGCTCCTCTGTTCAGATTTGAGGACATCTTCTGTCAAAACAGCTCATTCTTGTTTTTACCTTAGAGGTCAGTTGTTCTCATACTCACCATGCATCAGAATGAGAGCCTGTTAAAACAGACTGCTGAGCCCCACCCCTGGACTTTCAAGATTCAGTACATCTAGGGTAGGGCTAGAGAATTTGCTTTACTAACAAGTTGCCGGGTGCCCCGATGCTGCAGGTCCAGATACTGCACTTTGAGAACCACTGCTCTACGTCAGTGATTCTCAACCCTGGCTACCCATTCGAGGTCCCAGAAGAGATTTTTAAAATAGTGATATCCAATTTCTCCTGAAATTCTGATTCAAATGTCAGGCTAAGGTAGGGGCCAGGCATCATACATTGTTCTTTAAATGTCCTGGATGTTTCTACACCTGTGAGAATAGGAAATATTTTTAAATGGTGCTAATATGAAGTGCTGGCCAGAACCTGCATCTTTCATACTTTGCCGAGGGGATTTGAAAACGTTATGACAGTTTCTTTAAAAATGAGGCATCCACTTAACATTCACTACAATAATTACATTCCAGGGCATTTATCCCAGAGAAATGAACACATGTTCACACAAAAACCTATACACAACAGTGCATAGCTGTTCTATTTTTAGTAGCCCCAAAATGAAAACAATGAAAATGTCCTTTAACAAGCGAAGAGTTAAACTGTGATATAGCTATATCAAGGAATACTATTCAGCAATCAAAAGGAATGAACTGTTGATGCAGGCCAAAATTTGGGTAGATCTGAAGGGTGTTATTATTCTGAGTTAAATAAAAAAGGCCAATCTCAAAAGGCTGCATACTGTATGAGTCCATTTATTTAACATTTTTTGAATTGACAGCATTATAGAGATGGTAAACAGATTAATATTGTCAGGGATTGAAGATATTGGGGGATTGAGTGACTATAAGGGGGCAGCACAAAGGAGATCTTTGTGGTGATGGAATGTTTCTCTATCCTAATTGTGGTGGTTGTTAGAGGAATCAGCACGTGATGAGTCACATAGACCCATATGCACAGATGGTACCAACCTCAATCTCCTTTTTTTGGATATTATACCATAATTTTATAAGATGAAACCATTGGGGGAAACTGTGTGACATATATGTGGGCCTTCTCTATACTCTACACTCCTTTGCCCCTTCCTGTGAATCTGTAAGTATTTCGAAATAGAAAGTTACCAAAACACTTGCCCTGTGCAGCCAGGGTTTAGAAACACAAACATGGCGCTGGATGAGGACCATCCTGATGCCCACCCCTATGATATTGTTTCAGGCTTTCTTTCTTTAGGCCCTTCCATAGCTCTGCCCACATCTGGTTCAAATCCATTGCTGCCTCTTCTACATGTTCCCTAAATTGGTTGATCTTTCAGATGCTGCTGTAGGGAATTAACTGTATCACCTGTCAGGAGAGAGAATTGGGGGATATCTATCAAGGCCCTTAAAAATATCCTTTTGCCTAGTTTTCCAGTCCAGCAATCTATACTAAAGAAAATACCAGGAATGCAAAGAGTTACTACAGTTCTAAACACAATAGCAAAAAAATTGAATGCAAACTAAGTAGTTAAATAATTTTGGATACATCCATATGCTAAAATGAAGCATGCTTTTTTTTTTTTAAAAGATTTTATTTATTTACTTGAGAGAGAGAGAGAATGAGAGACAGAGACCACGAGAGGGAAGAGGGCAGAGGGAGAAGCAGACCCCTGCTGAGAAGGGAGCCCGATGTGGGACTCGATCCCGGGACTCCAGGATCATGACCTGAGCCAAAGGCAGTCGCTTAACCAACTGAGCCACCCAGGCGCCCTGAAGCATGCTTTTAAAACATAGTTGTTGAGGGGCGCCTGGGTGGCTCAGTCGTTAAGCGTCTGCCTTCGGCTCAGGTCATGATCCCAGGGTCCTGGGATCGAGTCCCACATCGGGCTCCCTGCTTGGCAGGAAGCCTGCTTCTCCCTCTCCCACTCCCCCAGCTTGTGTTCCTGCTCTCACTATCTCTCTCTCTGTCAAATAAATAAATAAAATCTTTAAAAAAAAAAAATAGTTGTTGAGAAACATTTACTCAGTCTCATAAAAAATGACACCAAAACTGTGTATGGATTTTGTTCTCAATGACGTTAATTCATATTTGCAAAGAAAACATACTAAAATGCAAATAGAGGTATTTTTGAGAGATTGGATTATAAGTGATTTTGGATTTTCTTTTCTTCTGAAGTTTCTAATTTTATACAATGAGCATGAACTTTTATAATTAAAAATAATGCTGCTGAAGGCAAATATGGCTTAAGAGTCACATCTACAGACTTTCAGAATGCTTGAAAAAAAAACCTTGATAGAAACTCAGTCTACTTCTGTCCACATGTTACTCCAGGCTCTCTTGCAAACCTCTGGATTCTCCCAGCTAACACAAAGTCAGACTTTGTTTACCAAAAGTGAAACAATGGCCCTTTATTCTGGCTATCCCATCACTCATCCCACCCAACCCTTGGCCTACACTGTTACCATTCTGCCATCTGATGTCAGGACAGTATTGCCTTCCTCCATCTTCTCAGATGCAAAAGTACTAGAATTAGTTAAAAGAGACAAAGGGAGAAGAAGGATTTTCTGTTTACAACTAATTAAAAATTTTACAGAGGGGTGCCTGGGTGGTTCAGTTGGTTAAGCGGCTGCCTTTGGCTCAGGTCATGGCCTCCGGGTCCTGGGATCGAGCCCCGCATCAGGTTCCTTGTTCTGCAGGAAGCCTGCTTCTCCCTCTCCCACTCCCCCTGCTTGTGTTTCTTCTCTCTCTGTGTCTCTCTCTGTCAAATAAATAAATAAAATCTTAAAAAAAAAATAAATAAATACATAAATACATATCTTCCAGAAACACTGAGAAATAGTCCTATAGCTCTTGGCTGCCAAAATGAATATTTTTAGTGTTTATGATTTAGAAACACATTTTTAAGTGCCATGGTATTTTGTTATCAACTCCTCTCTTTCTATAATCAAGTTTTCTCTGACAGTGTGACCCATCCTAATGAAGTGCTTTAATAACAAAAAGTGTTTGTGTTTTACTTTTCCTGGATTCAAGTTTTATTTTTTAAAAAGAGCACAAAATGAAGTTATCTATATCTCCTTAATTTGATTATATTCTACCTATCAAAATATTTATATTAATCTCATTAAAACATGAATAAGTGTTTTTATGGTGGTTGATTTTACAGAATTCCCTGGAGCTCCTTTAAGTGCCTTCCCTTGTAGATTGTCTAGATTATAGATCACCACACGGCTGTCCTTCACATCCCCTCTTTCATCTTAATAATCGAAAGATCTTCCAGTAATTACAGTTCAGAAATATGCTCTCTGTTGGAGTTTTCCACATTGCACGTCTGAATCTTTTATTTTAACCCTTTGAGAAACAGATATACACAAAAACGCCACAGAATAACCACTGGAGTCCCAAATCTAGTTCAACTCCCATAGACACTGTGTCATCTTATCAGATCATCATCCTCCATGTTCCCATATGTGTAAAGTGAAAACACCAGACCAGATGATCTCTGAAGGCTGTCTTATGGATTCCATCCTGTTTTCTGAACTTAAGAGGCTTCTTAACTCTGCATAGAAACAGGAGACTGGATGACTCTCACTGTTGGAATCCATTTCCCAGCAGCTTAGATCTTGAATAGGCTTGTTTTGAGAAGCATGATCAAATAAGAGACTATATGGGCTTCAAACACCAAAACTGGATTCCTATCAACTCTGAACTATATAGAAATGTTCTAAAAAATATTATAATTTAAGTTCAAATTACCTCCAATCAGGTCCACAGTTCTATCCTTGGAGAGAATTATACTAGTGTAAGGAGTCAGGAGACCAATCTGGAGTTAGTTTTGGGCTAATGGACAGTCATTTGACCAGACCCCAGTGAAACTTCAGAGAATGTTATAAACACTCCAGGTAAGTGAACTTATGGGGCACTTCCATTACAAGTGCCACAGTGACTGGCTAAAGACTTTTCTTTGTTCTTTCTTTTGATGATGATTGAAAACTAACCCTGAGAAATCTAGAAAAAGAGAGAGCCAAGAACCTGCAATTGACAGACTGGTTAATTTAGATTGCAATCCAGAGCAAACTTTTTACTTAAAGTGAGTTAAAACTTTGAAAAATTTTAACATGAAGAAAAACAAGTCAGAATGAAGTTACGGGAGGTATAATTTATTCAGAGTTGCATTTTTAGTTTATCTTTCCAATTATTAATATAATGAATAATTAACAATTAATAATTATCAGCAAACACTTATTATCTACATTGTATATTGATTTGTGTTAGTGTACATGTAATCAAGAAGACATTATATATTCATTTAATGAGAGTCTTTCTACAAATACTTACAAAATGTCTGCAATACTAAAAACATTATGTCAGGTGAAACATGAATCTTAAGTAAATAACAATAATATCTAACAATTATGGAATGCCATACACAGAACACTGTCATAAACATATATATGTATATATATGAGCTATACATATATATTAGCTTATTAAATGTATTAATGAGCTGTATATATAATTAATCTTAAATATACATTAATTTTTCTAGAAACCTCATGAGATTGTTAGTGTTATCATCCTCATTTTACAAGTAAGAAAACTGAGCCATAGACCATTAACAGCCTTGCCTAGGGTCTAGGTCCCAGATCTATTATTTGGCATAAACTCTGAGTTGAAAGTCTCAGGCTCTTAACTACTACAATACAAGTATTAGGTTGAAACATGAAATTGCAGTTTTTGTTGGTCAAAAATGGTTGAATATCATCAATTTCAACCATATAGGTTTGCATGCACAAATCAGTTCTTGTAACAACTGGGCTGTAAGAATTTAGAGGTGATAGAAATAACCAAGAGCAGCTTAGACATTTTTCCAAAGAAGACATCCAAATGGCCAAAAGACACATGAAAAAGTGCTCAGCATCGCTCAGCATCAGGGAAATCGAAATCAAAACCTCAATGAGATATCACCTCATACCAGTCAGAATGGCTAAAATTAACAAGTCAGGAAACGACAGATGTTGGTGGGGATGCAGAGAAAGGGGAACCCTCCTACACTGTTGGTGGGAATGCAAGCTGGTGCAGCCACTCTGGAAAACAGTATGGAGGTTCCTCAAAAAGTAGAAAATAGAGCTACCGTAATGACCCAGCAATTACACTACTGGGTATTTACCCCAAAGATACAAATGTAGGGATCCAAAGGGGTACATGCACCCTGGTGTTTATAGCAGCAATGTCCACAATAGCCAAACTGTGGAAAGAGCCAAGATGTCCATCCAGATGAATAAAGAAGATGTGGTATATATATACAATGGAATATTATGCAGCCATCAAAAGGAATGAAATCTTGCCATTTGCAATGACATGGATGGAACTGGAGGGTATTATGCTGAGCAAAATAAGTCAATCGGAGAAAGACATGTATCATATGACCTCACTGATATGAGGAATTCTTAATTTCAGGAAACAAACTGAGGGTTGCTGGAGTGGTGGGGGGTGGGAGGGATGGGGTGCCTGCGTGATAGACATCGGGGAGGGTATGTGCTATGGTGAGCACTGTGAATTGTGTAAGACTGTTGAATCACAGACCTGTACCTCTGAAACAAATAATACATTATATGTTAAAAAAAAAAAAAAAAAGAAGATAGCAGGAGGGGAAGAATGAAGGGGGGGAAATCAGAGGGGGAGACGAACCATGAGAGACGATGGACTCTGAAAAACAAACTGAGGGTTTTTAGAGGGGAGGTGGGTGGGGGGATGGGTTAGCCTGGTGATGGGTATTAAGGAGGGCACGTTCTGCATGGAGCACTGGGTATTATACGCAAACAATGAATCATGGAACACTACATCAAAAACTAATGATGTAATGTATGGTCATTAACATAACATAATAATAAAAAAAAGAAAACTTCATGGAATAGAAATTAATCTCAGCTTTAAAAGACAAGACTTGGATTTTAAAAGGGGGGGAAGGTGTTTTCTAGGAGAGAGGATGACCTACACCAAGCCATGGAGGTTAAGAATGCATCTGTGTCTTCTATAAGCATTGACTTTCATTTGGTTCCTGCTATGGAACTCATCTCCTGCCTAATTCTAGATTCCAGTCACCTCCAGTACCACCACTAGCTAATGGATCTAAACAGGGGTGTAATGGGTTAAATTGTGTTCCCTCAAAATTCACATGTTGAAGTCTTAACCTCCAGTACTCAGAATGTCACCTTATTTGGAAATTGGTTTGTTGCAGATAAAATTAGTTAAGATGAAGACATTAGGGTGGACCTCAATCCAGTATGACCAGATTCCTTAGTAAGAGGGGAATTTGACACAGAGACTCACCGACAGGGAGAATGCATAGGGAGATGAAGGCAGAAATTGAAGATGAGGAGCAGAAATGCTTCCACAGGCCAAGGAACACTAAAGATTGCCAGCAAATGACCAGGAGGTTGGCCAGACACATGGAACACATTTTCCTTAGGAAGAAAACAATGCTGCTGACACCCTGACCTTGGAACTTCTGGCCTCCGGAACTGTGAGACAAAAAATTTCTCTAAAGTTACTCAGTTTGTGGTACTTTATCATGGCAACCTTAGCAAACTATATTAGAGGAAATACAAGGACTCTTGCATCCTCCATTCATTATTTGGGTGTCCTTATCCCTCCTCCCTCCCCCAACATGAACCCTGGGAAGAGAGTCACAGGAATCCTTCTGACCTTTAAGTTCTGAGTCTTGATCAACACATCAGTGCTTCTGTCTCAGTGTTTTATCGTAACAAACTTGGCCATTAACCCAAGTCCTCTTCTTTAAACATTCTGACTTTGCCATCTCCCAAGTTACATATTTTTGTGGTATAAGAATCTACTACTCTTTCTCAGTATCAGCATTTTTATCTCCCGATTTAAGAGTTGTTTATAAACCATATAGATATGTAAGACATGATTTTATGGTAACATTTGTCTCTCTAGAAAAATTCAGATCCCTTCTAAATATAACCACTTCTGAGTTTTAAAAAAGAATGTACCACAATTTCCTGAGGCAAAGCCAAAATAAGTACATAAATATATAGCGAACATTATTTAATACTTATGACAGTTATTTTTAAAAGCAAATCTACATGTATTACCTCATTTAATCCTTACAACAAACTATGAAATGAGTTCCGTTATTATCCTGAAGAAAGTGAGGCACAGAGATCAAGGAATTTACTCATAGTCTTATAGCTATTTAGTGTTTTAATCAGGATGAAAAAAGGGGAGTTATTAAGTATTAAGTATTTTTGAGTATTAAGTACCTGCTGCATACACAACACTGAGTATTCTGGTTTCATAGGTTATCTCCTTTAATTTCTCCTGATATTGTGTGTGTAAGTCATGATTATGTCTTTTTTTCCAGATCATGCAACTGAGGCTTGGAGAGTTTAGGCAACATGTCCTGTTCATGTTGCCAGTAATTTGGGGGACAATATTCAAGCCCATTGACAATGTTTTTGGAATAAGTGCTTTGTCTCCCAAGTTCCTTATATTGATCAGTTTCACTACGTCTTCATTAAACCTTCTTTTCTTCATTTTTCCTGCTGGTGTTACTTACCCACTCCTATAAACACTGTCCCACCTAGTTCTTTGAAACCGAGGTGATCTCTACAAAGAGCAAATATGAAAACAGTTTCACCCATGGTCAAGTGGCCTTCGTCAAAGTTGATTTAATGTTTCTCTTCTCTCGTTCCATGCACCAAACTCATTTTTTCATATTCCTTGTAACCCAATCTCTACTTTGAATCACATATTGAATAATTTGGCCCCTGACTAGATGTCTTCACTTCAGTATGTTCCTTTCTTTCTTCTAAATATCAGTTTTTAGTATTAGTTTTTGTTCATGCTGATCAATATTCATTCATTTTCAATCATTGGAAGCACAGACAAAGGTTTCTGAAATTCCTTAAGAGCCTTCTTCTGATTACACTATGCAGGAGACCAGGTGCACACTCTGTTCATCCTCTTCTCCTGCATGAATGGAGTGAGAAAAATTCCCACCATTGAATAAATTTGGTCTCAGAAAGAAACATAATAATAGACTCAGACACCAGAGTGAGGAAAAGAATCCAAGGCCTAATTACTCAATATGGGACACAAAATGAAGTTGGAAGCACAGTAACAGTTCTTTACATTGCCAATTGTTTTTAAATATAGTGTATTAATAAAAAAAAAATTGAGTTACAATAAGGCCAGCAGATCAGGAAATGATTGCCATTTAAAAGATAGTTTATTACATAGAGTTTCCAAGAAGAAGGGTTATACCACGTCATTCACAGTCACACAGGGAAGTACCAGGGTTGATCAAGAGGCAGAGGGAGCAAGGGGAGCTCTGGAGAGAGCCTTTATTGTGGTTTCCCTGGGAAAGGAGTGAAACAGGGTAAGCAGACATAGGTAGGATTGGCTAGTTTAAATAATTTCAGTGGGCTCTGAAACATAGGGATGGCCCCTAGCTATCTGGTACCGGGGGTGACTGGGGTGGGTGGATAGTGACCCAGAGTGTAAGAACTCAAGAAAGGAGGTGATTGGGGTATGAGCTCTGTATTGGTTAGTTTGTGCTTGAAAAGTATACTCATAGGCAAGTTGTTTACTGTCTCTAGCTATTGGCTAACTCTGGGAAGAGCAGCCCATCAAAGGCCCCAGATGTCAAAGAATCAAAATACAAAAAAAAATAGACAAAGCTAATATACCAACTAGATGACCCCGAGCCATAGAATGGTGGGTGTTGGGCACCTGGGTGGCTCAGTCGTTGGGCGTCTGCCTTCGGCTCAGGTCATGATCCCAGGGTCCTGGGATCGAGTCCCGCGTCGGGCTCCCTGCTCGGCGGGAAGCCTGCTTCTCCCTCTCCCACTCCCCCTGCTTGTGTTCCTGCTCTCGCTGTCTCTCTCTGTCAATTAAATAAAAAATCTTAAAAAAAAAAAAAAAAAGAATGGTGGGTGTTTTTTTGCTTTGTTTTACTTTTTAACGTTTAAAAAATATTATTTTTTATTTTTACCTTTATTAATTATAATTTGTATGTCTTTTATTTTTATATTTTCTAATATTAAACAAGAAAAAAATAACTCTTTATGAACAAAGAATGCTTAGGCGTTCCTAAGTGGAGCCAGGTATTGCTTTAAGAAAAACTGGAAACACAGTATGAATAATAATTATCATTTAATAAATTCATCATATGCAGTACCATTACAATGTTTGAATGTGATATGCAGATTTTATAGTCAATTTTTAAGGATATATGAAACTATTGGTTGTTGTGTTGCATAATAATTGCCACGAATAGTAAACATTTGGTGTAAACGCTTGAGGGTTGAATTGAATTAACTGTGAGTTTCTGAGAGCAGTTTGTGGGCAATAAGAGAGAAGAATGGCCTTGATCCTGGACAGTGGGCTGTCATGGAGAATCTGCCCTTGCCCTGATCAATCCAGCTCCCTAACCCCAGACCTCGTCCCTGCCCTTAGGGAAGTTTTTCTAACCAATGCTGCCAGCCCCATGGTTGCTGCTCGGGTGTTGCCGGGAAGTATGAATGAAAAGAAAGCTCAATGTTTTTCAGGGACAAAAGACGTTGTTCTGCGGTGCAGGCTGGCATGGTACCTTGATTAAAGACATCTCTTCAGGCCCCACAATCCATACCAGTGTTTATAATTTTCTGCTTTAGGAACCCAGGGCGGACTCATCTATAGCCTATGCTCCCAAACACAAGCACCCTTTCTGGGTCCTACAAAGAGCTTACGTTCACTGACCCTGGCTATGTTTCTGTGTGTTCTCTCTCTTTCCCAGCCGGAAGCTAAGCCAAAATTTCCCCTAAATCTAACAATTTGCTCACCTAGGATTTTAGGGATGTGTATGCAGATAGGAAACCACATGACCAGTCACAAGCTTCCAGAAGTGGCTGTACTTTGCATGTTCTCCTGAAATCTGGAAAACATTCTGTACTGACAGGAACCACAGATTGCCCTTCAGAGGAATAGCTTCTAAGTCACACACAAAAAAAGTAAAGAAGGTAAATGTAGATATATCCTAACAAATCTTAGACTTCTGAGTCAGTGAACTGGGTTTAAATTCTCATACCTAAGAGATTACTGGGAAAATCAATTGCCTACCCTTGCTCTTTTCCTTATCTGTAAAGTAGGGGAAAACAATCACCTCCCACTGTGATAATCAAGTAAGATAAAGTATAGTTAATTACCACCTACAAAGTACAGCTGGAGAGAAAAGACCCCCAAGGCAACCACTCCATGGTTCTGCTTTGCCCAAAGCTTCTCCTTAAGGGAAGATTTGCAGCCTAGGTCTTCAGGGGGAAAAGGTCTGCATATTTGTTTTCAGTAGAATTTAATAAATTAGGGTACAAGGAAAGCCAACATTCACCAGCCATTATGAGTAGAGACAACCCGGAAGAAATAGATTACATGGTGAACATTTTAATAAGAAAGGGGAAGGAGGTTGCACCTCTAGGGCTGCTAGAAAGCCGAGAAGAGAACAGGGAACAGGTCTACTATTTGAAGACACAATCAAAGGCTGGGCCCCAACAATGCTATACAGGTAAGGTGCAATTTTTACATTAAAATACTTTCAACAAGGATTTGCATTCACATTAAAGATTTTGCTTTTTCTTGACTTCATCTGCCCAGGAAAACTTTCAAATTGCTATGCTAAGCATTGTTTCCTTATAAGTTAAGTAATTCTATCATAAATATTTAAAAGAAATCACCATAGTATGCCTTAATATAGCAGTACACATATCAAAGGAAATTTTTACAATCACAAATATAGAAAAATGTGTTTAAATATACTCCAAATCCTCCAGAATTATATAAGTACTCCAATAGGTTTAAATACATTCTATCAATTTCTGAGACACAAATCCCATTATAAAAACACAAACTGTATTCTTTAAAGCAGAGACATCACTCAACCTAAGAAATGAGTTAATCGTTCAAAAAAGTAGATCACTGAAATGGAAAGCTCACACACACACACACACACATATCCTTATACACTTGTATATGAATTATGTCTCTATAAACACATAAAGATCTATAGATACAGATATATATATTATATAAAAATCTAAAAATTAAAGCATGCACATTTATCTTTCCAATTTTACATTATTTTAATGCAATTTTCAAGAAGAGATATTCCTCTTGAAGAATCACTTGGATAGGCATTAGAACAATCTGCCTGAGAAAACGCAGCAGTAACTATTCTTAAGACAATTTATAGCTCATATTCTTTGACTCACTGAATATATAGTCTTCTTAATATGGTAAGAAATTAGACAAATGTATGTTTCCTTAAAGCAGATGATTGGCTGAAACTACTAAGTCAAGTGTTGTGTAATTGTTGTAAACATTTCTTATAAATTAGTCATTTTTCCATACTATAAACCATTTGGGACTTAAATTTTCAGGTTTTCATCCCCTGATTGGCAAGTTATTTACCAAAACAAAACCACCAATCACTGTACACTATAATTAAATGCCTACATATGCTTTGAAGATAAAGCAATGATTGCAAATTATTCAAAAGCATTATTGAATAAGTCCAACAGATACACTGAGTGGATGTACAGGTGTTACAGGTAGAAATATGCCTCTTCTCCCACCCTGTAATAATAGCTATAAGGAACACAACTATTTGTAAACACGTTCTGTTCTGGGAAAGGCCATCAGTAAGAGCTGACAGCTTCGAGAAATGTACATATTCAGAATCGTGCTGGCTCTGCTATTACCTATAACTCATCTCCCTAATTTCTTCCTCTTCCCCTTTCTAAGAATGTTTAACAAGAGATTTAATGGGCTGAAGTGCCTACAAAGAGTGCTAATCAGGAATTCCTACTGCTAGTAGGTAAATTAATATCAGTAATGCCTTCATTTATTTATTCATTCATCTACCCGTCCAGTCACCAAATATTTACTTAGCATCTGCTATATATGCACAGTTATGAAGACCAAGAAGATGCCCAGGTTTTTACCTCTGTAAACTCACACTCTAGTAGGCACATAACTGAAAAATACTACCAAATCACTGAAGAATTAAATTGGGGTCTTTTCTATAAGATTCACAGGTATAGGGGAAAAAACGATAACAAAAGCCAAAAATAATACCTTAACATTTAATTATTTTTCTTGGTTACAATCGTATGACCTGTGAATTTCAAAACAATCCACTTACGTGATGGCAGTGACACAGGTCGAGCTCAATGATAAATCTCCTTTGCCTGCTGGAAGGTCAGTGAACCATCACTGGTAAGCTAGCTCTGCCTTGCATCCCATCCCCATCCCGCAATGACTGATATGAAAGAGGTTTTTTTAAAGATTTATTTATTTATTTATTTGAGAAGGAGAGAGAAAGAGGAAGAGAGAGTGTGTGCGAGCAAGGAGAAGAGGCAGAGGAAGAGGGAGAGAGAAAATCCCAAGCAGACTCCCTGCTGAGCACAGAGCCTGACATGGGACTCAATCTCAGGACCCTGAGATCATGACCTGAGCTGAAATCATGAGTTGGATGCCTAATCAACTGAGCCACCCAGGTGTCCTGAGATTTTTATATTATGTAGAAAAAGCGCCCTCTTTCCCTTTCCTGGTAACCTGGTTTTCCATCTTAAGAGATCATATTTCAAAAGTAAAATTAACACCTTTCAATATGTCAGAAAAAAAGAAAACCCTCATTTGCCTAAGCAATCATTCTATAAATTTGGAAATCACCCCAAAATGGATTTCCCTCTATCAATTTTCCACTTCCAATTGGAGGCAGGGAGCTAGAGAAAGTATGGATAATTTACAATTCCATCTCTGAATTATTTTGTATATATTGCCAGATTTTAAAATCAGTGCCAAATCAACATAACAAATACAGTATTGTGTAACCTTCCTAGTTAAAACTTTAAAATTCTGAACAAAAATTTCTTTTTAGTTTATTGATGTGGTATACCTTAATAGAGACATGACCTCTTATTGATGAAATGCTTTTAGAAAGATGAAAGTGACGGTTTTTAGTAAATTTGAACTCTGGTTTCCTAAAAGTAATATTCCCTACTTTCTTTATACAGATGCTACATAAAAGCTGAAAGATAAAAGATTCAGAGATGGAGTGGGTAGGGAATATGGATTTGGGAATACGTAAAGGACAGTGATTATCTGTGGTACAATGGGAGGAAAGAATTCAGGGAGGGGAGAGTGTGCATTAGCCTGAAAATTTAATTTCCATTTCGAAGAAGAGGAAATACAAATCATAATAGAGTTTCCACCATGTGTCACACCCTATCATAATCTTATTTAATGTTAATGCAACTGTATCAGAGAGCATTGTTCCCCATTTTACAGATGAAAGAACTGGGCTTAAATAAAAATATCCAAGATCCCGTAGTGGCCAAGCTATATGAATGGAACCCACATCTGTATGATTCAAGAACCTTTCCCTCTAGATAGGAGAAGAGGGGTCTGATAAGAACAGGTTATTCCAGAAAATAGGAACTATTTGTATGCTATTTCAGGAGACTCTAAACAAACTACAAAAATGTGATTAGTCTTCAATGAGTCAGTGATGTTTTATTTAAATTACCAGATTTTTCGATTATTTCTTGTAATGATTTTTATGTTCTAGAATGAAAACTTTCTCATTCAACATAATGAATGTTAGACCACCAAAACAGTTAAGAATTCTTGTTCTAGTTTCACCTTTTACTGATAAACATTCATAAGACTATCCAAATAATCTCCTTGTTCTAACTATAAAACGTTTTTCACGGTATGAGAAAGTTCTCAAGTATTAATGAGTTTATGCATGTGATGTCCTTTGAGTTCCTTAAAAGAAATGGCTAAGTATAAAAGTGATGTTATTCTCTTTTTTCCCCTTCATTTGATGTCCTGCCTAAGCTGACTGTGGCTTGTTGAGTCTCTTAGTTTCCAGAAAAATTGAAGCTGCCCTTCAGTGCCTAAATAAGAACAGAGATCAGTTAATGATTTAAATCTTACCTCCAGCCTTCTAGGAACAGAGAGAGATGTTTTAATTCATAGCGTTAGTGTGTGTGTGGATTGGTCCCACACAATGATGTCAGGTTAATTTAATAAGAGTTCAGAAGCTATTGGTAAGAGCAGGTGATGTGAACATTAGAGAGATTGCCCGGACAAAATATGAGAGCTACCCTTCAAGCGTCTAGGACATAAACCAAAGTGGGGGGAGGAGGAGTTACCATTAATGGACCCAGCAATATTCCAAGTAAACATATTTAACCTTAGGAAGCATTGAAGATGCCACTAATTTGGTGACCCAGAAGACAAGCTCAGATGAAGAAATGTCTTTTTAGGACGCCTGGGTGGCTCAGTCGGTTAAGCAACTGCCTTCGGCTCAGGTCATGATCCTGGAGTCCCGGGATCGAGTCCCGCATCGGGCTCCCTGCTCGGCAGGGAGTCTGCTTCTCCCTCTGACCCTCCCCCCTCTCATGTGCTCTCTCTCATTCTCTCTCTCAAATAAATAAATAAAATCTTTAACAAAAAAAAAAAAAGAAATGTCTTTTTGACAGGGGAATGGGTTGTTTGTAAATGGATTTTAAACATGCTAGAGACTGTGTCTTGTATTACTTTAAAAGCTAATCACGTAGTTCCTAATTAAGGGTCCCTCTGGGTACTTAATACATCCGATTACAACCCTTAATCCACGATCTCATACTTGTTTCCATCTATAAAATATATCAAGATTGTTTTCATCCATAGATGATCCCAAATTGGTAGACCCAGGCTGTTCTTTTGCCATATAGTCCAATATTATATATATATATATGACTACCTATTGAATTTCCTCATCTGGGTGTCTCACAGCCCTCCACACTAATTTTGCCCAAAACCCAATGATTTTGTTCCCTCCAAATCTATTTTTTTTTTCAAGTCTTTCCTATCTCAGTGAAAGGAAGCCCAATCCACTTGATTTCCTAAGTCAGATATCTAGGAGTTATCCTTTATTCCTCCCCACATTTCACCTCCAATATTTAGTTAACTGCTACATAGTGACAATTTTATTCCCTAATTGCTTCTTGGGTCTACCCATTTCCATCCATCTGCCTCTGTTCTAGGCCATACCACCATTATCTCTCTGGATTACTAGGACTGCTTCCTAACCCACCCATCCAGTCTACAATTTGATCTAAAGTGATCCTTCTAAACACAAATATAACTCCCCTGACAAAATCTTTGCCCATTGCTCTTACAATAAATGATCAATTCTTTAACATAGTTTGCAAGTCCCCACCTGTATCTTCAGTCTCACTCCTCATTTCTTCCTCCTAGACCAGGCTGTTGTAGAGTGACACAGAGATTTTTCCCCAGTCTTTGAACATGACACGTCCTCATGGTGAGACCTTCATCTGTGCAATTTCCTTTCTCTGAAACATTTTCTTCTAGTCCACCAGGGGAAATCCTTAACATCTTCAGATTTCTGCTTCTTTCTGGAAGCCTCCCCCTGGTTTGTATAGACAAGTTTAGGTTGCCCTCTATATGTTCCCATAAAACCTGGTATTTCTTCCAAGGTATTACTCATCAGACTATTTTAATTACTGTATACTTGTTTGTCTTTTTAAATAGAGCTCATAATTTGTAAGAGGAAAAAGAATGTCTCTTCTTGCTCTCACTCCATCCCTGGGTTTTAGTACGTTGCCCTATAATTAGTAGGTATTTAATAAAATTTGTATGTAAAATGATCACATCCCAAATAAAAATATCACTTAAGCATACCAATTCTTTATAGCTAATCCTATCCTTTCCTTATATCAGAGAACACAGATTGGATTCTTAGGGATAGCATAACCATGTAATTGACCATCTACATTAGGACATTTTTGACTGCACAGGGCATAATATTAATGAATTATAGGTCAATAGGAGTAAACTAAGACTGTTGCAGGCACACCAGGAAATGTGGTCACCTCCCTTAGGAGCAAGACAGAGAACATAAATAAATAAATCACAAGAATGTCTGGGTTTTTGGTTTTTTGTTTCTTCGGCATGGAGGATATTCTACTGATCTGGAAATGGCAGCAACCATACAGGGTCCAAATAATTGTATCATGTTGGAATATAGACCCAGTCTTGTCAGATCTCCTGATCTATCAAGAAAAATAGGAAATCTTAATTTTATCTGAAATACCCAGGTGTTTTAATGTTGGAAACTAATTTCAAAAAATTAAAACAAAATAGTTCTAAGTACAGACAAGAGGTAAAAATTGAAATATGTAATCACCTATAAAGCTCAGACACATTGTCACTGGTGTCAGTCAGTGCATGGGAACAGGGTATTCCAAGTATTATACTATTAGTTACTGAGGTTCAAAAAGTCTTAAAAAGGGGGCCAGGCATCCAGGATATTGAGAGGACATTTAAATACCTAAAAGCACCTCAATATTCTAATTCAGGAGCGCCATACCTAAATATCAGTCCTGGTATAGACATAAAGAATGCTTCATGAGGACCTCTAGAGTGTTTTTGTTGAAACCCAAATAACTGAGTTGCTTCCACAATACTACGTTGATCTTTATTTTTCTACTCACTCATTACATGATTACTCCCTAAACACTGTCTGTATTTGATTTACCCCTAAATTAGATTTTAAAGGTTCAGAAATTCATGAATGCTGCCTCCACAACAGAGGAGCACTGGTCAATTGCAAAATAGGTTCCATTAGCTGCCAATGCCAAAATCATCAGTTGGGGAATAGAACCTGGGTTGGAAAGATTTAGCACAGCTTCCACCTCACCATCCACAACTCCTAACCCACAATTTGCCCATGAGCAGTAGCTAATATTCATAGTTTGATCTGCAAGCTCTTGCTTAATCTGGTAATAACATACATGGAATTGTTTCATGATCAGGAATTGGATGAGTAATTCGCAAAACTGCTTGTGTTATTTATATTTTCCAAATGCATATAAAATAGATTTACAGAAATGATTATGTTAAAGACATAATTAAAGAATGAGCCACAAAGAAACTTCGAGATCATCTAGCTCAGTCTCTTCATTTTATAGCTGAAGAAACCTCACCTGCGAAGGTTGAACAATTTACCGAAGTCACACAACCTCCCAGATGTGATGTTTAAGAGCCACCAAAGCATTTGTGAGTGACAGAATTTCAGCATATGGATGGGGAGGAGGTTACAGAACTTGGGGGACGAGTTTAGGAACCAGAAATAGTTACGAATTCATTAACAAAGACAGACTCTTCAAAGAGGCAAAGTAAATTGCCGGTGACCTCACTGCAAAGCAGAGGCAGGCTTCCTGTAGAGCTTTAAAGGCTGTACAGCCATCTGAAGAATATGGTGCCATCCACCAGGAAATGCCTTCAACCACAGATCCACTGGATAGTGGGGATTTTTCAGCTTTAATTTTGTTATTTTATTTCCATTGCCAAACTTCCTACTGAAGTCACTTACCTCCTCCCCATTTCCATTTGCTTTAGAGCTCCCCTTTGCCTTTTGTTTTCTCCGTGATGTTGATTATCTTATTCTTGCCACCATGCCTTGGCACTCCAAAGAAATGTTCCAGTTTCCTTAAATTTTTCCATGGGATATGCCATTTATCTCCTCACTGCTATTGAAACCTGGGTTTCCTGTGGCTGCACCACTTTCCTCACAAACTTTCCTAGCGAGCGACTTTTATTCTCCTCCCCAGGCTCACTGGGTCATCCAAAACTCGGGTCAGTCCAACCCTGGACTCCTATCTTCTGTTACCAGATTGCCACCCTCTCAATGTGGTGGGCACCATCCAATCCACGGAGGGCCTGAATAGAACAAAAAAGTGAGGAAAGGCAAATTCATCCCTTTTGCTTCCTGCCTGACTGCTTGAGCTGGGACATCAGTCTCCTCCTGTGCTTGGACTGGGAATTACACCATTGGCTTCCCTGGTTTTCAGGCCTTCACACTGGGACTTTAATTACACCAATAGCTTTCCTGAGTTTCCAGCGTGAAGACAGCAAATCATGGGATTCCTCAGCCTCCATAATCTCATAATTCCTCATAATAAATCTTTTTATACATTATAAGATATTGGTTCTGTTTCTCTGGAGAGTCCTGACTAATACAATCATCTAACAAAATAGTATACATTCATTCATGTGCACCTACATACTTTAAATACTATGACTAACATAATACTTAGTGGTGAAGTCTGAATGTCTTCCTCCTAAGAACAGGAACAAAGCAAGAATGTCCACTGTTTCCACTTCTATTCCATATCATACTGGAAGTCCTGGGTGGTGCAAGCAAGTAATAAAAAGAAATAAAATGTATACAGATTGGAGAGAAAGAAATAAAACTTTATTTTTAGATATGATTACATAAAATAATATCAGAAACTGACCAATAATCATTTGCCACTTACAAGTGTGTTTAGTTAGATCACAAAATACAAGGCTATACAGGTCTAGAATCAGTATCTTTGAAACCACAAAACACAGAAGAAAGAATTAAAGATTGAAATAATGTAGAAATAAATCATGTTGCTCACGAACTGGAGAACTCAATATCATTAGAAGGTCAATTCTCCCCAAACTGATCAATAAATTCATTACAAACCCAGTCAAATTCCCAGAAGGATTATTTTGCAGATATTGACAGGCTGATTATAAATTTTATATGGAAAGGCAAAGGAACTAGGAAGAACAAACTTTTTTTTAAAGATTTTATTTATTTATTTATTTGGGAGAGAGAGAGCACAAGCAGGGAGAGGGACAGAGGGAGAGGGAGAAGCAGGTTCCCCACTGAGCAGGGAGCCCAATATGGGGCTCAATCCCAGGACCCTCAGATCATGACCTGAGCCAAAGGCAGACACTTAACTGACTGAACCACCCAGGAGTCCTAAGAACAAACTTTCTTGAAAAATAAAATCATTCTCGGGGTGCCTGGGTGGCTCAGTCCGTTGAGCATCCAACTCTTGATTTCAGCTCAGGTCATGATCTCAGGGTCATGAAATCTAGCCCCATGTTGGGCTCCCCGCTCAGCAGGGAGTCTGCTTGAGATTCTCTCTCTCCTTCTCCCTCTGCCACTCCCTCTGCTTGTGTGCACACTCTCTCTTTCAAATAAATAAATCTTTAAAAAAAAGAGAAAAAATCATTTAGGTTGAGTATGATTAGATTGCATGACTTATTATAAAAGCCAGAGTAACAAAGCAGTGTAGCATTGATGAAAGAAGAGGTCAACGGAACAGAATAAAGAGTACAGAAATAAACCCATACACATATGGTCAATTGATTTTGACAGAACTGTAAAGCCAATTCAATGGAGAAATAACAGCCTATTTTACAAATGCTGGTGGAACAATTAAATACACATATGCCAAAAAAATGAACTCTATACATACCTCACACCTTTTATAAAAATTAGCTCAAAATAATACATAGACCTAAATGTAAAAGCAAAAAAATAAAACTTACAGGAGAAGAAAAAACTTTGTGACTGTGGCTAGACAAGGGATTTTAGATACACCAAAAGCACAACCCATAAAAAAAATTATAAATTGACCTTATCAAAATATAAACTTTGCTCTATTAAGAGAATGAAGAACAAGCCACATACTGGGAGAAAATATTTGCCAATCACAAATGTTTTGTTATATTACCCAGAATATATAAAGAATTATGAAAATAAGAAAACAAACAGCCCTCTTTAAAAATGAGATAGAGGTTTGAACAGACACTTCATCAAAGAAGATATGAATCCAAATAAGAACATGACAAAATGCTCAACATTATTACTCATCAAGGAAATACAGACTAAAGCCAAAATGAGATACCATTATATGCCTATTAACTTGGTTTAAAAATACTGATAATATCAAGTGCTCATGAGGACGGAGAGCAACCAGAACTCTCATACCTTACTGGTGAGAATGTACAATGGTAATGCCCACTTTGGAAGGCAGCTTGCTAGTTTGTTATATGTCTAAATATTTATGATCCAGCAATCCTCCTCCTAGGTACTTACCCGAGATAAATGAAACTTACGTTCACACAAAAACCTGTATGAATGTTTGAGCATCGTTATTCATAATTGCTGAAAACTGGAAGCAACTCAGATGCCCTTCAGTTTGTAAATAGATGAACAAACTCTGGTGCATTCATAGAGTGAGGAACTCGACAATAAAAGGCAACAACATAGGAAAATCTCAAATAATTCCAGTATGTGAAATTATAGGAAAGGACAAAATAATGATTCTGGTTAGTGATAAATTAACGGTTAACAGTTTTGGGGGCTGGTGGAGGGCTTAACTACAAAGGAGAAGTATAACGGAGTTTGCTGGGGTGGGGAGGGAATAGCTCTATATCTTGATTATGGTCGTGGTTGCTCAACTCTATGCACCTATCAAAGCTCACAGAATTGTCCATCAGAATGAATGATTTCTACTGTACATAAAATTTTTAATTAATAAAAAGGTTTTTTTTAAAGATTTTATTTATTTATTTTTTAGAGAGCGAGCGAGAGAGAAACAGCATGAGAGGGGAGAGGGTCAGAGGGAGAAGCAGGCTCCCCGCTGAGCCGGGAGCCCGATGTGGGACTCGATCCCAGGACCCTGGGATCATGACCTGAGCCGAAGGCAGACGCTTAACCATCTGAGCCACCCAGGCGCCCTAATTAATAAAAAGTTTAAAAAGATCTTGTTTGCTGATGGCTGCCAGAGGGGAGGCGGGTGGAGTGATGAGCAAAATGGGTGAAAGGGAGTGGGAGATATAGGCTTCCAATTATGGGGAATGAATAGTCACTGGGATGAAAGGTACAGCATAGAATACATATTCATTGGTCTTTAGTAGCTTTTTATGGTGTCAGATGGCAGCTATACTTGGTGGTGAGCACAGCATAGTATATAGACTCACCTAATACTATGTTGTACACCTGAAGCTAATGGTAACATTGTGTGTCAACTATACTTAATACTTTACAATGTTGTCCTAGAAACTATTAACATTGTTTTTAAAAGATTCTATTTATTTATTTGTCAGAGAGAGACAGAGAACAAGCAGGGGGAGCCACAAGCAGAGGGAGAAGCAGGCTCCCCGCTGAGCAAGGAGCCCGATGCGGGACTCAATCCCAGGACCCTGGGAGCATGACCTGAACTGAAGGCAGATGTCCAACTGACTGAGCCACCCAGGCGTCCCATATTTGTTTTTTCCTTTCTTCCCTCAGGACTTAATTGGAGAAGGAGGTCTAGAACCAGCCCTATACAATTGTCCATTGTCAACATTCATACTTCTCCAAGACCTTTTATAAACAGGAGGTAAACTAAAGAGAAACAAAAAAGCGTCTTCATTTTCTGTGCAAAGGGAAAAATTAAGGTTGCTATGTGCTTTATAATTCTACTTATAATGATGTAGCATTTATACCTTAGTCTGTTAAAATAGCATGTCACATACTTATTTCCATTTGCAACCATGTGATCTGATAAGACCATCATAAAAATTTAGTTACTGTAATATGTTATATCAAATCAAATACTGTCTCTGTATTATGGGTTTATATGTCATTGTAAATGTAGAGACAAAACAGAAGCATTTATCAAAATTAGATGTTGTATCAA
Organism: Mirounga angustirostris; assembly: GCF_029215605.1. Taxonomy (NCBI): domain Eukaryota; kingdom Metazoa; phylum Chordata; class Mammalia; order Carnivora; family Phocidae; genus Mirounga; species Mirounga angustirostris. The sequence goes on from NW_026991709.1 coordinate 56,343,086, forward strand.
AGCAGGAAATATACCCAAGACAATGTTCTTTCCATTAGAATGACATTTAGATTCTAGAGTTCCCATTGTGGCTTTTCCCTTACCTAATGGATGCTGGAACGGAACAGATCCTTGTGCATTACATATTTCTTGGAAAGCTTTATGGTGGTCATCTGAAAACATGTGCTTTCCCAGGAAGTAGCTTCAGAATGGTAAATGGATATTTCATATGTAATTCAGTAGACTTTGTTTAATTCAAACTTAATTTTATTGTATTTTATAGACAAATAATATTTTATAATCCAGTTTAATTACACATACAATCTTTTATATTATTTTCCTTTTGGATGTCTCATAAAAAGAAAAGCATTAGGTAGAAGATCAACAAATGCATATACAGTGAAAATTCATTCAAGTAAATCTATTCATAAATGACATAGAATTTTAACAATTAAAGCAGGACTATAATTATGCCTTTGTTATATATACTATGAGTGTCAAAATGTGAGGTATGGATAATTATTTTAATGTCATTTTTAATAACAACGATTATTCATTTTTAAGCCAGAAAAGCACAAAGAAAACTAAATGGCCCATAAGTCCAGCTAACACTATCATTTAAAAATAAATAAATCAAAGAGACATCTGTGTGATACAGTCAGTTAAGCATCTGACTCTTGATTTTGGCTCAGGTCATGATCTCAGTATTGTAGGATTGAGCCCCTGGTCAAGCTCTGCACTCAGCAGGGAGTCCACTTGAGATTCTCTCTCTCCTTCCCCCTCTGCCCATCCCCCCGCTCAAGTGCTCTCTCTCTCTCAAAATAAATAAATCTTTAAAAATAAATAAATAAATAAATAATAAAACAAATATATTCTGTATTGGAAGAATATTCAAAGAGTACCTAAAAGGTACATAATGAAATGTAAAAAATACTTCTCTCTCTCTCCACCTAGAGTTTTATTACTCTAAATATAATCCCTGTTAACATCTGAAACTCTCAAAAACAATATTTCTCCAAAAGAAATATATACTCTGTTGCACTTTGATTTTTTAACTTCTACCTTTTGGTTTATTAGTACATATCTTTGTTTTCTGCTTTTAGTGGTTTCTCTAGTATTTACTCTATAATTTTCCTATATCACAGTCTGCACCAAATAATATTGGGACACATCATGTAAATTTCCCGATCTGCCTTTTTACTCTTGTTATACATTTTCTTCTTCATGTGTTACAAAGTTTTATTATCTTTGTTTAAACTAAATTAAAAATAAGGAAAATATCTTCTATGTGTCCACATACTTAGAATTTTCAGTGTTCTCCTTTATATCAATCCAAATTTTCATCTGGTATCATTTTTTTTTAAACTTGAAGTTAATGGTAGTGCAAGTTTGCTGATAATTAATTCTCTCAGTTTTTATCTATCTAAAAAAGCCTTTACTTTTCTTTCATTTTTGGAACATACTTTTGCCAGATACAAAATTCATTGTTAGTAGAATTTTAATGGTGTTACCACCATGACTTTTGACTGCAAAATTTTTGAAATCATTTGTTCATCTGTATATAATGGTTCTTTTTCCTCTGGCTGCTTTTAAGATTTTCTTTTTGTTACTTGTTTTCAGCAATTTGATTTTAATGTTTGGTGTGATTTTCTCTTGCTCAGATTCGCTGAGCTTTTTTAATGTGTGAGTTTATAGTTTTCACCATTTTTAGCCATTATTTCTCCAGATATTTCTCTATACCCCCACCTAATTACACATAAGTTAAACTGCTTGATTTTACTCTACTGCTCATCTATGCAGTGTTCATTCTTTTCAGTCATTTTTCCTGTTTCATTTTAAATGGCTTATATTCTATGCCTGAAAATTCATTGATCTTTTCATTGGTAGCGTCTCATCTCCTCTTTAATCCCATCTATAAGGGGCTCAGTTATGTCTCACCCGAAATTATATGTTGACGTCCTACCCCTAGTACCTCAGAATGTGACTATATTGGTAGGAAAGTACTTTAAAGAGGAAATTAAGGTTAAATGAGGTCATTGAGGTGGGACCTAATCCAACATGACTGGTATCCTTATAAGAAGAGCTGAGGACACAGAGGAAGACTACATGAAGACATGGAAGAAGATGGCTATCTGTAAGCCAAAGACAAAGAGGTCTCAGGATGAAACCAAACCTGCCAACACCTTGATCTTGGACTTCCAGCCTCCAGGATTATCTCTTGTTTAAGCCACTCAGTCTGTGGTACTTTGTTAAGACAGCCCTAGCACACTAATACATCATCAAAACTATTCTTCATTTTAAATATTGTAGTTTTCGTCTATAGAAGTTCTACTGAGGTCTTTTCCCCCCACTTCTCTCTTTATCATGTTACTTCTTTCTTCCACGTTCTTGAACATATTTACAATTTATGTTTCAATATCCTTCTCTCCTAATTCCATCCTCTGTATTATTTCTGGGTCTGTATCTATTGCTTGATTTCTCTTAGCATAGAACATATTTTTCTCTTCTTTGCATGTCTGGTAATTTTTACATTATAAATATTAATGTTACATTTTTGCATTCTGGATTTGGTTGTGTTTCTATAAATAGCATTTGACCTTCTTGTTGTATTTTGTTAAGTTATTTAGAATCAGTTGCACCCTTCTGAGGCTTGTTTATAAGGTTTATTAGGTTAGGTCCAGAGCAGCTAATAGTCTAGGATATTTTAGTTCAAGTGATATAGCAATGCCTCTTGAGGATCTATCCAACGCCCTACCTATTAAGACATCTTTCTACTTTGTTGTAGAAATCACAAATTCTTCTCAGCCCTATGTGAGCTCCAAGAATTGTTAAGCCTACTGTCTCTGGGTATTCTTTCCCCAACCTGTGGTCATCTTCTTCCTGTACATGCACAGGTTAGTACTTAGCCAGACTTAAAAGGACTCCTCTACAGATATTTGAAGCTCTGTCTGTGTGTAGCTCTGGTAGCCTTTAGGTCACCTAGGCCTTCTGAAACTATATTCTCTGCCTCTTCTACTCAGTAAAACTCCAGGGTCTATTTAGATTTCACCTACCATTATTCAGCCTGGAAATTATCTCCAGACAGAAAACAAAAACTCATAGCGTTTACCTACCTCATTAATTCCCTTTTCTTAGGGATCAAATGTATGTGTGGCCTGTGGTTCCATGTCTGAAAACCATTCTTTCATACACTTCATTCAGTTTTCTAATTGTTTAAGGCTGGGGGGAACATCTGTTCTCTATTATTCCACTATGGCCTGAAGAGGAAATCCACATTTTCATTCTTAACTTTTTATATCATTATGTTTAAACTAACCCATTTGTAGCAGGTATATAATATTCCAATGGATAAATATAATGCATTTATTAATAAGACCCATATTAAAGGACATTAAGGTTATAGCCAGTATTTTGCTATTAAAAAGTAAGCATTCTTATGCTTACAACACAGAGTAATTTCATATACTCTATTTTACTGGCTAACTTCCTAAAATACATTTTCTGGATCAAAGGGTATGAGAGTTATTCAAAAATAAATATTTCCAAATTCCCATCTAAAAATTGCAAAATTAACACCACTCTACTCCCACACTTTCCCCAACATAAGAAGATTAACCTCCACCAATCTGAGAGAAAATGTATCTTTTGTTTGGATTTTCACTTATTCAACTATGAGTAAGATTGGGCATATTTTGTATTTCATCAGCCATTTATTTTCATCTGTCAATTAGCTATTCATACCTTTGACTATTTTCCTTTTTTAATATGTATGAGCTAATTGTACATAATAAATTTAGTTTCTTGTCATATTTTTGCAACTGTTTTTCTGTTTCTTTAACATTATGTTATTTATGACATACAGAAGTTTTAAATATTTATGCAATCAAATTTTTCAATATTTTCCATTATGTTTCTGGGGTTTTGTACTCTTCTCTGCAAGCCCTCCTCAAACATACATTTTCTCATTTTTTTTGGTAAACTTTACAGTTTAATTCTTAAATTTTGATCAATTTAAACTTTATTCTGATGCAAGGAATAAGGTAGAAATTCCAGAATTTTTTATAAAGATTTTGTTTATTTTAGAGAGAGAGAGAGAGAAGAGAGAGAGCACACATGAGCAGGAAAGGAGCAGATGGAGAGAGAGAGGATGATAATCTCCATTAGACACTGTGCTGAGGTGCAGAGCCCAACGTGGTGCTGTATCCCAGGACCCTGAGAGCAGGAGCTGAGCTGAAACTAAGAGTTGGCCGCTTAACCGACTGAAACCCCCAGGCACCCCAGAAATTCCAGATATTTTATCCAAATAATTAACTAGCTATTTTAACTCTATTGACTCCCTCTTCTCATTAATGATTTCACCTAACACATTTATCATTAAAAGAAGATCTTTGTGGACTTCATATCTATTGATTTCTCTGGATATAATTCTGTCTCTAGGATTAGATTATTTCCATTACTGTAATTTGTTAAGTTTCAAAATGGATTTTATGAATTTATGTTCACTGACTTTCTGGTTATATATTTCTTCTATCATATTATTTCCATATAGCTTCATAAGTTTCCATATCAGATAGAACTGATCCTTATCAACCTGCACTCATTTTTCTTTTAAAAAGCTCCCTGGATATTGGCATAAACTTACTTTTCCAAATGAATTTTGCTTATAATCAAAATGCATAGACTAATTTATGAAAATTTATACCTTTCCAATATAAGTTGTGCTATCAAAGAGCATAATGTTTCCATTTACTTTAGACTTCCCTTAACATTCCTGTGCAAAAATCAATGCACTTTACATGTGTGTATTTCTGGACTCCATTCTAGTCTATTGATTTATACGTCCATTCTTCTTTTAAAACCACATTGTGTTTGCTGAAGACACAGAATAAATCTTGAAACCACATGGTGTAAGTCCTTCTTCTTCTAAGCTCTTCTTTAAAATTGTTTTGTCTGTTCTATATCTTTTACATTTTACATAAAATTGAGAAATAGCTTCTTAGTTCTTACAAAAAAAAAAAAAAGCCTGCTAGAATTTTGATAGAGACTGTTGAATCCATAGAACAACTGGGGAGAACTGTCATCTTAACAATGTTGAGTCTTCCAATCTCTGAGCACAGTATTCTCTCCATTTATTAGGTCTTCATTTATTTCTCTCAGCAATATTTTCTAGCTTTCGGTGTGTACAGGTCATGGAAAGTTTATCAGATTTATCCCTTAGAATTTCATGTTTTTATTTGCATTGGTTTATTGGTTTTTTTCATTTTCTGATTTTTCTTTGCTAATGTATATTGATATATTGATGAATACACCCAGAAAGTGAGATTTTACTTTAAAATACAAGTGCTTCAGTATATTATACAATAACAATGTATGCATTATAATCACAATAAAATGAAATATAAAAATCAGTATATTACATATATTGACGACACATAACAGACACACACTCAGGTTTTAGAGAGGGATCATGAGAATGAATACAGCTTTGTTTTGCCTAATAATCTTTATTTTTGCCTTTTTAAACATCATCTCTGTTTTTATTTTTAAATTCTATCCTAACCATTTTTAAGTATACAGTTCAATAATGTTAAGTATATTCACAATGTTGTGAAATAGATTACTAGAACTTTTTCATCTTGCAAATCTGAAACTATATATTCACTAAATAACTCCCTTCCCCATCCCACCTCCAGTTCTTGGTAATCACCATTCTACTTTCCGTTTATGTGAGCTTGAGTATTTTAGATACCTCATATATGTGGAATTATACAATATTTGTCTTTTTATGACTGCCTTACTTAGCATAATGTCCTCAAATTCATCCATATTGTAGCATATGTCAGAATTTCCTTCCTTTTTAAGACTGAGTAATATTCCATTGTATTTATTTACCACGTTTTGTTTATTCATTCATCTATTAATGGACATTTGAGTTGCTTCCACCTGTTGGCTACTGTGAATGATGCACACATGGGTGTGCCACCTCTTTAAAAAACTATTACAATAGATCTAGCTCAATACAATAGAGCTGTGTCCACTTCTTTACCACACTTCTGCTGCATGGCCATAAATTTTGCATTTATAATATTTAGTAGATTCACTAAGTGATTCTCCATCAAGGGTGGTTCTTATTCCTTAGGATATTTGGATTCATGAGGGGACATTTTTGTTTTCACAATGACTAGAAAACACAACAGGCCATTTACTGGGCAGGGCCAGGATTACTAAGCATCCTGCAATGCAAGACAGTCCTGCTGAATGAGGAATAAAGAGACCCACCTAGAGCTCTAATAGTGCTTCCCTTGAGGTATACTAGCCATTAATCATGTGGGCTTATGCTTATTACACTAAACATGGGACATTTTCCTATGCTTAATTGTTCTGTTGGTAGGTTTTCAAAATTGTTTTTTTTTTTTTTTAATAAATATTATTTCTTTTGCTGGGGCACAGGCTGCTAGCTGCAGAGATGACTCTTCTGAATAGCAGGAACCATTAATTTGGGAATGTGTCCAAGCAAAATCATATTTGGACTACAAGAAGAGGGGAAAGTATGGGACCTCTCACTTACTGTGTGTTGTTGTAAAAAATAATCCTGGCAAAAAAAATTAACAGCAAAGTCAGCTTTAATAACTAAATCTGGAGCATAAATTGAATATGAATTACTTAGAGGTAGTAATTGTAGCTTCCTTAAGGAAAAAGGATCATTGTATACCTAGAGCCTAGCAGACAGAAGATGTTCAAAAAATACTAAATGCTGAATGACCAGGGGAAAAAAAGAAGAAAGGACAGGATAAATAGTACACTGAAAGGATTAGAAGTAAAAGATGTTCCAATTAATAATCGGTGCATTCTGGTGTTGGGCCCTGGGTCCTTTAGAAACATCGATGGAGGAAGGATGGAAGTGAGATTTACAGGCCTCCAGTGTGAGTGCTTAAGAGCCTCTAGAAGGAGCACTGATCCCATCCTGTGATGGAACCTGGCATGACCTTCAGGAATTTCAGGTGCTGAGGCCTAAGAGGCCTAATGGTACCAGGTCAGGTTTCCTTTGGCCTAGAAATGAGGTTGTACTTGTGAAGAGTTCACAATACTGGTCTTAGGAGGACAGTTTAGGGCTCCAAAGATGTGAATGTAAAAGCCCTGTGAGTATAATACTGTGGAAAGAATTCAGGGTTTGCAGATGAGGGAAATAGAAATAACCTCTATGGGCTGTGGATGATGGGACATTGATATGGTTACCTGAATGTTCCAATGCTGTAGTTATGATATGTACTTTGTATCTGAATCACCAAGGAGCTTTTCAAAAACTGCAAAGCCCAGGGCACCTGGGTGGCTCAGTTGGTTAAGCGACTGCCTTAGGCTCAGGTCATGATTCCGGAGTCCTGGGATCGAGCCCTGCATGGAGCTCCCTGCTCAGCGGGGAGCCTGCTTCTCCCTCTGACCCTGTCCCCTCTCATGCTGTTTTTCTCTCTCTCAAATAAATAAATAAATAAAATCTTAAAAACAAAAACAGACAAACAAACAAAAAAACTGCAAAGCCCAAAGATTCAGACTGAATTGGGGTGGGACCCAGGCATTTATAATTTTTGAAGCTTCCCAGATGATTCTCATGTGCAGCCAAGGACTGAAAGTGATCTAAACCAAAGACTGAAGAGTCTTTAGGTTAGGTACACTGCTGAATCCTTAGAAATGGTGCATTGGTGGTTATGAGGTCTGTGGCTGGACCTAAGAGCATTGGGGAAAGTACCTAGGGTTTGCGGGTTCAAATATTTGGAAAGAGGTAGCTGGATAAAGGAGAAGATGGGTCCTTTTGCATACTTACATGAATTATATTTCAAGTACAGGTATTTACTGCCTCCACTAGAGGCTGGTGGATTCGTTGAGAGAGCATAGATACTGTGGATTTAAGTTCAGTTGTATCCGCCTACAAACTGACTGACTTAACCTCACTCCACCTGACTTCTAGCATCTATAAAGCAGAAATGGTAATTTTAAAAGCCAAAGCCTCACGTGGAAGGGAGGCGTCCCCATGATGTTTGTGCTAATGCTCCTCCTTAGCACATTCTGGAAGACCTCCTCAAGCTGGAGTCATTTTCAGTTTAGGGACTTTGTTCACAAATTCAGTTTCAAAGTGAGAGTGGAGATGGGCAAGAAGACAGGGATGATGAGAGAGCAGAAACAAAGGAACTGGAGGCAGGTGTCTGAAGTGATGTCCCTGTGGTTCCAGGCGGAGGAGCCGGAGAGGAGACAGAAGTTGAATTTGGATCCAAAGGGAGCTGGAGGCTGAAAAGAGTAACATGACCTCCTCAGAGGCAGTTTAAAAAGATTAGATAAATGGAAGCCACAAAGATGAGAAGAACCGAATCCGCCAAAGGCTGGGCTTTTCCTATCTATGGAGTACCTTGCGGGGCACCCTTCTCACGCACCTCCCCACTGTGCACAAAGCTCCATATTCATAACCGAAAGCCCTATGGTGGTTGTTGTAAAAAGACAAAGGAACCAGCCTTTTCATTAAAAAACTTTCATTAAAAAAATTGTTTCATATGAGGAAATTTTTTTTTTTTCTAGACAGGATGGCCAAAAATTTAAATTGAAACAAGAAACTCCAGAAAATAAACAAAGAAAATGTAACGTTGCCCCAGTGCCCATGAAACACCCCAGCAGAGGAAAGCGGTTCATGTTTTCCAAAGGCTTGCGTTGCCAGCTTAGCTACCGTAAACCAGGACACTGAGTCTGTGACATTGAAAATAAAAACAAGCATCTTCTAAAAACATATGATGGTCTATTTATTTCAGACTTCTCCTTTGCACTGAAACATTTGGTTGAAATTAATTTGACCTTCCATCTGTGAAATTGCTGTTTTCCATAGCTTTGGTCATATGACTATTCAATGGTGGTCTTAGTTTTGTCATTTTCTTTTATTATAGTTTAATATCAGTGTTTTATTTTCTACATAGAAAGTAGGACTGAGAACCGTAACCACATTCACCTCGTTTCTGCCATGAGAAAGCATGCAATGAGCTTCTCATGAAATGCTACCTTAAGGAAATGTCACAGTTAAAACTAGACTAAGAATATGTACAATTTTCCCACCTAAAGACAAAGCCAGGTACACTGTGAGTATTGTCCCTGAGGCTGGTATTAGGCCGAGTGTTGCTCAGCAGCCCCCTCCTCCCCCATCTCCTCACGTTGACTCATTGCTTACAGCTCACCCTGCTTCGTCAACCAATCAAAATACATGAGTAGATGGGAAAAGAAGGTATGCACATGGAAACTCCCCCTGGGGCAACACTTGCACCCCCCACTCGCCTCCGGACTTATTGTCTGCCTTCTACTTCCTGACACTTCAAGCTCTTGAGCTTAAAAATGTTAAATGGCGGTGTTTCTGTACCCCACCTTTAAAATCTTTTGTAAGAGGTGAGGAATTTCAAGAACATTCTGTGATACACATCGTCTTTCTCTCCACTTGGCTAGAGGGAAACAAAAGATACAAAATAAAGTTGAAGGAAAGAAAAATAAGGGAAATAACACCACTTTCAGGTGGGATGTCAGTCTAGTCTCCTGCAACGGACACCATCCCAACCCCATGGGGTGCACACAGAACCGGGGAGCTAGCTGGGATGCTGGTACCCTGGCAACAGCTTTCGCCACCTCTAATGTCAACCTGCAAAAGAGGTCAGACTCCGAGGCACACCAGTAGCATGCATAGAATCATTGTGGGAAATTTATGATTTATTTACTCAGCAAGCTGGAAAATATCAAAGGATGAATTTGGCTCCTGTTAGCATGAAGCCTTTTAAAACGACACTCAGGAAATTCTTTTCTGCTCTTTTATTTGCAATTCATCTCCTGAGCACCTTTGTACCACATTTGAAATTACAGAACCACCCACAAATTTCATCCTCTTCTTCTAGACAAATACTGCTCTTACCCACCCTTCTAAGCTCAAGTATTTTGGATGGGATGGAAATGAATGTCACATTCCTCTTTCGGCTGTAAGTACTTAATAACGAGATGCCCTGGGGTGCTGTGGCACCAGCCATGGGATCAGCCACGAACTTTGGAAGGAGGGGCTCTGAAGCAGGGAGTAGCTGCATTGTTTTTAAGCTCTTGCTTAAAAAACTTGCTGTGACACTTCATCTAAAACTAATGATGTAATGTACGGGGATTAACATAAGAATAATAAAAAAAAAACTTGCTGTGTCTTCACAGGGCCTTTCTTCTGTGTGTTTGTGGAGAGAGAGCTCTGGTGTTTCTTCCTCTTCTTACAAGGACACCAGTCCTATCATATTAGGGTCCCAACCTTATGACCTCTTTAACCTTAATTGCCTCCCTAAAGACCCTGTCTTTAAATACAGCACGTTAGGGGTTAGGGATTCAACATCTGAATGGAGGGAGGGGAGATGACATAATTTAGTCTGTTACACTTCCTTCCAGGTACTGATGGTTTCTCAAGCCTCTGACCGAGCCTCAGCCTTCTTTATATCCTCTTCTTAGGTGAGTTTGTCCAAGACCATACATCAAATACTATCCTCTCACTGATGATTCATTGTGGCTTATGTTCTAGATATGAGGGACATAATTCTCCCTCACTCCTTTTGTTTTCTTCCATAATGGAGGATGTCCATTAGTAAAACACTCCCAGCTTCCCTATAACTCCTTCTTGTTCCTCCCAAAGGAAGGAGAGATTATTTTTCAAATGTTAATTTTGAAAAGAATAAACCAGGGATGGTTAGGTCAGCACTTCTCTCTCTCCTCTCTCTCTCTCTTTCTTTAGAAACAAAAGAGCATATATTCTTTCTCTTCTCTTCTGTAAGTTTCCAAACATGGAATCCACCCATGAGTGTTATAGCACTGCCTGTGACAGGCTGAGTAGGGCTGTCAACTTGTGGGGTTCAGTATTAGCAAGCAGTGCCCTCAGTCAAAAGCCATGTTCAGCGAGATCAGTCTTACCACTACTAAAAGTAATGTCAGTCATATCAGTGATAAAAATGGGTTTAGTCTCCATCTTATCTTTAGGATTATCTATCATTTAAACTTGCAACTGAGTAGGAAAAGTGGCACTCCTATTGAGCCCACACACAACAAGTCTCAGAGAATTGAGCCCAGAAATTTTTATTGAACTATGTCCAGACACTGTACTATAAAATGAAAATACATACATATATTCTCAGTGGCAAGACAGCTAGTTCTTCTTCCTTATTCATTCATTCATTTCATCAATTATTTATTGAGCATCTGCTCTATGTGCTTGACATATATCAATTATGATGATCAAACAAACAGAAAAAGGTGCAGGTCCTTATGGAACTTTGTCTTATTAGGGGAAGATAAACAATAAATGTAACAAGTAAACCAATTACATAGTATGCTAGAAGGTGTTAAGAAAGGAACAGAGAAGAGTAAGGGATCAGGATAGTAGACATAGTAGATAGTAGACAGAGAGTAGACATGCGTTGTGATTTTTAATAGGTTGATCAAGGTAAGTCTTGCTGAGGGGTTGAGGTGTGAGCAAACTCAGAAGGGGGTAAGGAACTAGCCTGATAAGCATCTGTGGAAACTGTATTTAGACAGAATGGCCAGTGCATAGGCACTGAGCATGAGTGTGTCTAGGCACGAGCATGTCTAGGGTGCTGCGAGAATTGTCAGGAGGCCTATGTGGCTGGAGGAGAAGAGCAGAAGGGAGAGATACAGGAATGGTAGGTAGACACAAGCCCTGGGACCAGAGCCTGTCGTGCCTTGTAGACCACTGTAAAGCCTTTAGCATTTAATAGCATCACTGGTTTCTGTGCTGAGAGTGACTCACTGAAAGCAAGGACAGAATCTGGGGCACCACTTAGGTGGCTTTTGCTAAGAGAGGATAGTGAGGCGGGTAACAGTGGAGGTGGCAAAAAATAGACTCTGAATATATAGTTTGCAGGTAAAGCCAGCAGGTGTTAGAGAAAGAGAGAAGCCATAGGAGAAATCAAAGCTGCTTTTGTTTTGTTTTTTTTCTAATGTTTAGTGTCTTATTTTATTTTCTCTTTTGGCTTTTTTGCTATAATTCTTTGTCTTAATTATTGTTTTATTTGTTTCTTTAGGGATTATAATATGTACCCTTTGCTTACCATAGTGTATTTAGAATTACAATTGTATTACTTTATATGAAATAGAAGAAGCTTTCAACAATATAATTTTATTTACATCCCATCCTTTGTGCTACTGGTACATTTTTCTTATATCTATGTTATAAATTCCACAAGAAAATATTTCATTTTTGCTTTAAACCATCAGTTGTCCATTAAACAAATTACAAGAAAAAAATTAGATTGTCTTTCATACTTACCTATGTATTTACCACTTCCCAAACTCCTTATTCCTTCCTGTAAATCTGAATTTCCGTCCGGTGCCCTTTGCCTTCCACCTGAAGACTTCCTTTAGCATTCCTCGTGGTACAGGTCTTCTGGCAACAAATTTTGCCAGCTTTTCTTTATCTCAAACTGTTTTCATTTCACCCTCATTTGTGAAGGATGTCTTCAGTGAATACAGAATCTGAGTTGACAATGTATCTTTTTCTTTCAGCACATTAAAGGGGTTGTTCTTATCAATGTTCCCCTGTATGTAATGTCTCTCTGGCTATTTCTATGATTTCAAAGGTTTTTGAAAACCTCTGCTTTGCAACAGTATATGATGTGCATTGGTGTGGCTTGCTTTTTGTGTCCCGCTTCAGGTTTGCTGAGTTTCTTAGATCTGTAGGTTAATGTTTTTACCAAATTTGGGGGAAGTTTGGCCAAATTATTTCTTATATTTTTCTCTCTTTTGTTCTTCTCCTTCTGGGACTCCTGTTACATGTATATTATACCTCCTGATATTCCATAGGAATAGTGTACAACAGGTCACCGGGGCTCTATTTCATTTTGTTGCTGTCGATGACAATCTTTTTTCCTCTCTCTACTACTCCATTACTTTATATTATGATCTCTTGTAAATGCTTAAAATTTTTTCCACATATACATCACTTTTAACAATCTATCCCAATAGTTAAGCATTCCCTAGTTTTCATAGTGGTGTGGAGAAAAGATTTCTAAGAAAATCACCTAGAAACTTTTATGGCTGCTTTTAGAAGAAGATAATTATCTCTCTCTGCCAACAGTGGACTAAATTAAAGTCTAATGTGAGAATTTGGGCAAATACGTGAAACTTTGTTGCTATGGATTTTGAGGATGCTTCATATAGCAAATTGAAAGACATTTTTGTGTTGGGTATTCTGTCCAAAGTGTGGCTCAATTAGTTACAGAACTGTATTCAAAGATATTTTACTTATTTCGCCAGGATTTGAGGTAAATAGTCATTAATTTGTAGTCTATCATTATAGTTACAAAAACCTCAAAACATTTTCAGTGAACACATTCTGATAAATAAAACAACTGACATTCATTAAAAAGAAAAATATTTACTTCCTGCCCGCTACCGCCTCCTTTCATTCTCCCGAATTGCTTCTCAATGAAAGGAGATTTTGTTGCTAGTTGTTGTAGTGATCCAGGCTTGCTGCCTAATTCCGTTTTCTGTTTCTCACTTGATTCTCAATCACAGCGCCGAAACATGGTGCTGAAAGACAAGACCAAAGCTTCCGTGTTTCTGATGCACTGGAGTCAGTAGTTGGTCTAAATGGGGAGACTGCTTCTCTGAACATTATTTATCAACAAGGCCCTGACAACATTCACCTGATTTAAGCGAAGTGTTGATTTGTTGCTAAAATCACAAGAGAGGATTATAGAGATGGCAATATCCAAGGGATGAGAAATGAGAGTGGAAGTCTTCTTCAAAGTGAGTATGGGAATCAGGTTGTTAGTTCACTGTAAGTGATTATTGAAAATCCAAAGTATGTGAGTTGGGAATAGAAGGAGGAGGAGGGAGAGAGCCGCTGAACTATATGCCATTAAAGGAATAAAAAAGGCATAAAAGACAAGGTTCTTGGCCTTAATGCTCTCAGAATCTTTTAAAGAAGACAAGACATATGCAGACAGAAAAAAGACAATGGAAGCTCTGTAGAAAATCAAGGATAAGAAAAACTTAACTGGAAAAAATAGATTAAAATTCTAGAAGAATTTGTTTTGTAATATTAGAATTATAATTGATGTTTTTAGCCTGTCTTCCAAATTATGAGTAATGTCTTTTATGACAGAAATAATATACTTATCAACAAGATTAAAAGAACTTGTGAACTAGTGTATTAACAAGCATAAATTTGCATACTAGAAATCAATTAACAAGTGCCTATTGCATGTTACTCTGTGCCTGGTATGTTCTAGACACTGTGAGAAATAGAGAGGAGCAGAAGGCACAATCTCTGTACTCGAAGAGCTTACCCTTCTATGGGAGAACTAAAACTAGGCACCCCAGAGCAATGAAGCATCCTGAGGGTCAAACTATAAGTCAAAGGGTTGGAAGACCCATTTGTTGATTATTTCTCAATAAACATTATATTACTAAGTATCCATTATGCCTATGAAGCCTACTATAGTTATAAAACAGTGGCAAGAGAATTGATCCTGGTATTTCTGGAGCTTAGTCGGATAGGTATAAATTGATGTTGATCAATTAACCATAATAGGTGAATGTAATCTCCACTTCTTCCCTTGATTCCAGAATAAAATCTTCTCTTAGTTTTTTTCCTTGTATCACTGATCCCTTATTTTCAATCTCCTTTCCTGGATCTGGAACCTCTTTTCTTTTTTAAAAAATACATTCTTCATTCCTATTATGGGTTGAATTATGTCCCCCCCAAATTCATGTTGAAGTTCTAATACCCAGTACCTCAGAATGTGACTTTATTTGGAAATAAGGTTGTTGTAGATGTAATTAGTTAAGATGAGGTCATACTGGAAGAGGGTGGGCCTCTAATCCAATATGGCTGATGTCCTTAAAAAAAAGAGAAATTTGGCACAGACATATACATACACAGGGAGAATGTGATGTGAGCATGAAGTCGGCAATCAGGATGATGCACTACAAGCCGAGGAACACCAAAGATTGCCAGCAGACACCAGAAGCCAGGAGGCATGGAATATATTCTTGTTTACAAGCTTCAAAGGAACCAACTTGGCTGACACCTGAACTTTGGGTTTCCAGCATCCAGAACTGTGAGACAATAAATTTCTGTTGTGTGAGGCACCCAGTTTGTGGTACTTTGTTACAGCAGCCCTGGCAAACTAACACAGTCTCTAAGTAATCCGATGTTAGTAGTTTTAAATACCATCTCTATGTCAGCATCTCCCAAATTCACACCTTTATCCAGAACTCTCTTCCATCCTCCAGACTCATATATATGATTCCCTCCTGACTCTTCTACTTGGAGATCTTAAAAACATCTCAGATTCAACATGTCCAAAACTGAACTCTTGATCTCTTCCCACAAAACATATTCCCCTACAGGCTTCCTGTTGGATTACAGTTCCATTCTCTTGGTTTTCAGGTCACAAATTTTGGTGTCGCCTGCTATGGATTGAATTGTTTATTTCAAAAATTTGTATGTTGATGTCCTAACCCTCAGTGTGATAGCATTTGGGAGATCGAGCTTTTGGAGGTGATTAGGTTTAGATGAGGTCATGAAGATGGGGCCCTCATAGTGGGATTAGTGCCTTTTTGAGAAAAGACACCAAAGAGCTTGTTTGTTCCCTCTTCCCACCACGTGAGGACAAAGCAAGAAAGCAACTGTCCGCAAGCCTGGAAGAGAGTCCACACCACACCTGACCATGCTGGCACCCTGATCTCAGACTTCCAGATTCGAGAACTGTGAGAAAATGGATCTCTGTTGCTGAAACCACCAGTCTATAATATTTTACTTTGGCAGCCCGAGCAAAGACATTACCCTTGACTCCTCTCCCTCATACTCCATATTCGATCTCCTCAAAAGTCTTCTTGGTTCCACCTCCAAAATATATCCAAAATCGATTCTTCTGCCCAGTGCCCCCACTGCTATAACCCTGATCCGAGCTATCATCTCTCTCCCCTGGATTCCTACAATAGCTCTCTAACTTTTACCCTTAACCCGCTTTTACCCTTAACCCTCTTTGGTCCATTCAATCCCCACAATAACCTCAATGATCCTTTTAAAATACAATTAGCAAAATATGGATCCTCTGCTCAAGGCCTGCAATGGCTCCCCATTTTTTCCCCACTGGAAATGTCAAAGCATTCATAATAGCCTAAGCCAGGTGGCCCGACACCCAAAGTTTTTGGCTTTGGCATATTCTTCAATACACTGACTGACTGGACAACTGATTAAAATATTTCAGATTCTAGAAGTTGTTTTGAGTTATAATTAATTACACTGATGGAATTGTGTGTGTGTGCCTCCATTTCTTCCCCTATAAAATGAGGAGGTTTTGATAATTTGTAAGAATCCTTTCAGTTCTAACACTTAAAATTTTTTATTAGCAAGAGAATTCACTGCGCTGTGTGTGGTGCCGACAGGTGTTGAGGGAGCCCAAAATGAAGCAACTATTTTGTAATTATAGAGTTGATCTAATCATTGCAGACAGCACACTAGGTAATTTAATCCCTGTAGTGAATTTTATTCAGTTTAGCTGTCTACATTCACACAAATTAGATAATTAGATAGCCTCAGCCACTATGCAAGAAAGCTAGCATCTTTAGACAAGTGGCATGCTCTTAATGAGCTGATTCACATGTCAGGAGGAATACACATATGTAAGAATACGCACATGTTTATGCTCATATGACTAGGATGTACATGTTGGAGTGCACAGAGAAACAAAATGGTGAGGGAAACTTGATTCAGGACTTTTACGATGTGAAATATTTTTTTTAAAGTATATTAGTCAGCATTAAATTAAAAACAAGCTGATAAAATCCTTTTTAATTTGCTAAAATAGGTTTTCATCAATGTATTTGTTTTAAAATTTTATTTTATCAATTTAAAGATTGTTTTTAATATTTAAGCATTTCTTTATTTGTGAACTTGAAAACTGTTGTAAAGAATCTCTATCCCTCTCCTCCTTGTTCCCTCGCCACCTGGTAACACTGGCTGCTTCCAGTTCCTGGAGCACATCAGGCACACGGCCCCACGGGGCCTTCTTGCTGGTGGTCCTCCTAGCCTGGAACACTCGTCCTTCAGACACATATATGGCCGTCTCCCTCACTGCCTGATGGCTTTGCTCAAATGTCACTTTCTGAGCCATTATCTTCCTTTTATTCCACATTCATGATTATATTTATTTTCTTCCATTTTTATATCCATAGCACTAAATACCTCATAACATACAACATAATTTTTATATTTTTTATGTTTTTTTTTTTGTTCTCCCTGCCCTAGAGTGTTAGTCCTATAGGGCATAGACCTTTGTTATCATTTAAAGATGCCTCCCAAATGCCTAGAATAGTGCCTGGAATTTAATCGGTGCTCAACAAATATCAGTTAAGTGAGTGAATCTGACAATGTTCTTATGTATATAAATTCAGATGATGACTAATAAAGTCTTCGAAAATAGCCAAGTACTAGAAACAAATAAATCAGTTTGTGATAGGATGGTATTAAGATTGTGATGATATGTACAAACAGTATACATATGTATTTAATTGCCCTCTTAACTCAGGATTCCTAATAACCTCCCACTTCCAGTGCAGAATCTTGAGTATTATTGCTCCATGCAAAGAGAGGGCAAATATTTGTCTTATTTATAAGCAAGATAATAGATAGGCTTGAAAACTGCCTTGGAAAAAGAGATAACCTTTCTAAATTTCACCAGCATATTTAGCCAAGCATATTCAGACCACAAAGGAAAGCTAAGCCAAGAGTTTTAATGCCCTAAGGTAGAGGGAAAGAATCTTCTCCATGCTTGACAATAGGAGGTATTTTAGATAAGGCAGGGACACACTGAGAGCAACTACTACTTGGTTATGAATCTAGAAAAATCGCATGACAAAGAGGAGTTCTACACCAACATAGCAGGCCACAGCATGGTTAAGAAGAGAGACACCATGAAAGGCAAAGAGAGGGTCCAGGTGGTCCTCCTGAAGTACCCTCCATTTCTGTGCACCATCTTTGATGTAATGAGAAGAGGCAGATGACCTGCTAGGACCACGGAGACCCTCACATTCAAGTGAATCTTCCATGTTTTGCTAACACCTGCTTCAATTCAGAGATGAAATTCTCTGTGAAGCTCTCTCATGTGTGTTGATGGATACATCTACCCCTGTCCTCTCCTTGTGGCCCCCATATTGATGATCATGTCTTGCTAAGACCCTTGAGGGGATGAGCTTATCACTGTCACTTCTGCCAGGAACCAATAAGGGAAATTCCAAGGGTACTTTCTCCTGATGCTCCCAAAGTGCCCAACCCTCAATTTCCCAAAGCCTCTTCACTGACCTAAGCCATTAGCTTTCCATCATCCCCACCCTACTTATAAATCTCGAATTACTGAAATGACTCAAAGCCATGGCCAAATGGCGGAAACTGAAGCAATCACGTGACTTGTAGTTAGCATTCATTCCCACATATGATGGGAGTGTGCTGGGACGACTGGAATAATCATGTATGCATGGCTTTAATCCACAAAGGGAACAAGAAGGAGTGAGTTTTGAGACAAATTCTTAAGGAAGATTGGGAGGCAGGAACAAGTTGGAGCGTTCCAGCCAATGGTAATAGAACAGTGCAAGCCAGGGGCCAGTTAGCTGAGATGTATAAAAGCAGCACATTTATTTTTCCAAAGTAGAAACTCCATGTCGGGGACATGAGACATGGAGTTATTACACAGTGAAAACTGAAGGCAGCTGTGGAGAAGCCATGGGATATAACTTCCTTAAGACCAAATTTCCCTACCTCAAAAGAAGGGTATTTCACACTTCAGAAGCAAAATTACATCCAGTAATACCTTTCAGCTGAGATTATATATAGAAGCATGTTTATTTTTTTTAAATGTACCCCTTGGAGTATTATTAAAAATACTGTCATAATGAAACCACTTGACAAGTGTAGCTACATTTGTAATGCTTGAGTAGTGCTTAGCTGAGGTACCATGACACCAGAAAACACAACAAATCCTTTGGATGGACAAGGACTGGCCTCTATATTTAGCAACACTGTGTCTACATATATCACGGGGGGGAAAGGCTTCCTGGGACAAGCTTTGAATAACAGGGAATTTGATTCCCCTTTGCTAAAAATTCTGATAAAGAAGCTGAGTTTGACGGTAAGGCGACGGCAGCAAGTTTATTAGGACTAAAGTATTGGAGATGTGTGCATGCACAAACATAAATGCACATATTTATGGGATGCAAACTTACTTTTGTGCAAGAACATATCTTGGACAGTCCCCACCTCATTGACTCTGGATCAACCAATATTTACTTAAAAATCTGTAATTATCTGTGTTACATGAGGTGGAGGCTTGAAACACTATCTCAGGCCCACAGAGAACTATAATCTGTCCTGCCCTAGAGCAGCGAGGGCAGGAGGACGAAGGCTGGAGCTTGGACCTGACATATGTCCAGATCACCTTGCAGCCCAACGTTCATAGGGCTTGACAAGAGCAAGCATGCTTCAGGCAACTGTGAGTACTTTATTTCCAAGAGAAGGTCATAAGTTTCCAGTAAGTATGCACTTTTCCTCCTACAAAATCCAGGGCAGAAACACTCATGGTTTGCTGTCAGTAACGGAGGCTTATTCCAGGATGTAAAAATACTAAGTTACAAGAAAATTACCCCACCAGCCTAATAGCCATTCTGAGATTCAGATGTCTAGGACATCCAGTGTCTGCTAGACGTGTTCATCCTGAACGTGTTCGGCGTCGTGCTAGAGGACATCCTGAATAGTGAGACTCTCTCAGAAGTTCTACATCTCAAAATAAAAGTGTGATTAGGCTGATTTGCCACTATTCCCTCAAGTGCACCCAGTGGGCAGAATTTACCCCCAAGCCACCTTGGGGGCCCCTGAGCTCCCTCACGTGCATCCTTCCGTTTACCTCAGGCTGCCTCTTTAACTCAATGCTCTCTGGCTAGTGCTCTAGAACTACTTTTGCTTAAAAACCATACTTCGGGGCCCAAGACTAGCCTGCAGGATAGAACAGTCTCTGGTCGCTTCTCTTGTCAAAGGTAGTTGTATATAAACAAGTCTTTGAGGCTCTGTAGCCTCCACAGTCTGCAGTACCAGAGCACAGGGTCCGAGGGGCCAGGAAGAGCCCATGCGTGTGTTCAAGCAACAGCAGGTCGAACAGGCAGATGCGTGTCCACGGGCGACCTCCTCAGGCCAGGAAACTGAAGGGAACGGGTATCGCCTATCAGAAACTGAAGCAGAAGCCTGGTCCTGGGAATAAAATGACAAAGCAGAGGTCCTCAGCAGAGCCCAGAGCTGGGCCAGTTTGTGAGCAATGTCTTGGGTAGGGTACAGTTCAATCTTCAGGGGGAAAGGATGCATGGATTTAGCTGAAGAGCTGAGGTGATATGAGTGAGGGAAAAGATAAAGTTAAAAGAAGGCAAATGGAGAAACAACAAAAACAAGTGAAAGGTTAAATAACGCTATAGGCAATAAACCAGGGCTCCTGGCACCCAGGCAGCACTCTGGGCGCTGTCACAGCTGTCATGCGAGGAGTCACCCTCACGGGGAGGAGATGCTTGAGCGCCATCATGAATGAATAGGCACTCGTCAAGCAGTGAGGGGAAAATCAATGTGACTACAGCGTAAGGTGGGTGTAGGGAAGTAGCAAAGATCAACCTCGTATAAAAAGATAAAATAAAAGATGAAAGTAAGCACACCACGGGAATAGACTTCCGTAAAGTTTGCCTCAGCTGCAGGAGGCGCAGATGAGAAACTTTCACTTCTTGCCCACATTTATTTGCACATTCAGAAAGAATAGCCTGAAGAAATCTCACAAACACGTTATATTCTTCAGACTGAACTTAAAACACAAAAAACACAAGACTCTCCAGATGTAGTCAGTGTTAAGCCTGCCTTAATGAGGCAGGACATAGTCTGTCAACTGGTTCTGAAATGGAGGCCCCCCCACCAACCAAGCATGTCAGGAAAACACTACGTTAGATGTCTCAGTTCATCAATCTAATAAATGAGTTCTCAAATGTCATTTTCCCTCCATATGCAGCAAACATTTTTCTGTTATTTAGTTATGCTGCTTTAATTGGATTAACTCTCAGCGCACCAGCATGGTTCCATCTGTGAGAACCGCTTATGTCACTGAATGGAGGGAAGAAGGCTGCCGGAGGAAGGGGATGACCATTCAGAGTGACATGTGGCACAGGCTTGTCAAGACAGAAAATAGCATGTGAAATTCATGCGTTTCAGTTAAAGGTCGTACAATCAGCTGATGCTATGCCTTTTAGTTCATTAAGAGAAACATTAGCCATCTTGAATAGCCTTCAAAGCAAAATAAGCATTTTGATTAACTCCAAAGAAAAGGGGAAAGTCTCCTGGTCTATAGGTCATATGTAACAACTGTAATGGAGTCAACGACTGCATTTGAGAAAAGAGCACAAACGGTATCAGTAGGTTTTGAACCTGGGTGAAACCACTAGCCTGCCTACAAATCAGCACAAGGTAGCAGAATATGCCACCCCAAAATATGTTACTTTGGCATATTGATTATCTTAAGCTGAAGACAATTGAGAAAAAAATGATATAAGAAAAGCTCTCTGCCTAAAAGTGGGACACAAATTTGGAAAGATATTCCTCCCCCCTTCTCTAGCAGGAAGGAGATAAGTTAATCAGTGGAGAGAACTCTCGACCCTTGTTAGCCCAGATGAATCTACATAACAAACTGCTAAAACCAGCCTTTATTTACCATTAGTTTCCCCATATATTTTCTTCCTCAAATTTGCTGAACCTAAAAGTTCAAAGTCCTTTTCCTTGTCTTCTCACTGTTCTACAAAATTACTGTTCTTCATTAAAATGCTATATAAGCCCAAGTTGTAACCACACCTTTGAGTTACTCATCACAGAGTGCCTCCACATGTATGCATGATGCATGTGTTATTAAACTTCTCTTTGCTCTTCTCTTGTTTAATCTGTTTGGTTTTTTTTTCTTTTCCCCGTCTAATTTCTGGGCAACAGCCCATGAAGCTAAGATGGTAGTGGGAAAATAATTTTATTCCTCCCCCAGAGAAACTTTTCATGGACAACAAAAATCTTGGATGAACACTTAAAATAGCAATACATTTAATTATTTAAATATTTTGCTAGTTCAGAAGTGGTTAATAGGAATTAAGTTTTGATAGTAAACTAAAAAATATATTTATGGAAAGAAATTTTACCAAGCCCTAAAATGTCATACTAACTTTTTAAACAATATTAAATTAAGTGTTTTAAATCATTTTCCTTTATAAGTATCTGAATCAAGTTTTCCCAGCACTTGGTGACTAACCTATATATAAGCTTAATACATATACAGTCTTCATATATATAAGCATCAAGTGTGGTGATCCTTGTGAAATGTGGGTCAGTCTATTCAGAATCTACAACTGGACTGCAGATTGCTGACTTCTCACATAGGGGCCATGGTTACCTAATCACTCAACTTATGTGATAAATATAAACAGCCAAACTGAATAGAATCCACTTCAGGCACAGCATCATCTAGTTTGGCTATCTGCATTGATTAGATTTACTGTATTATCATAAAATATCAATTTCAATTTGTGTCAGGTCCACATAGCATATGGTATATTTCCTTGCTCTTGAAGAATTATAAAATCTTTGAGCTAGAGGAACCTTAGAGATTAACCCCTTATTTAACAGATGAAGAGACAGAAGACTCAAAATGTACTCAATTCAATCAGTGTAGCTAAATCAGGAGCAAAACACTTTTTGGAATCTGAATCATCTCAATTCAATTTTCAAAACCAGCATAGTAAAATAGCATACCAGGCCACCTGGGTTTTAATCTTGAAACTATTGCTAATTAGCTATTGGTTTGGGGGCTAGATTTTCCCAAACAGGAGGGTATATACAGGTGAAGAAATTGATCCTTTAGGCCCTAGATGCCTAGAAGGAGCTGAGGCAGCCTAAACTCTTGAGCGTGTCACCCATCAAACATGACTATTTATCCAAGTGTGCCACACAAATGCTCTCATCTTCTATTAGTGCAGTTATAGGAAGGGATCAGAAAGAACTTGATCCTGAGTACTTTAGGCAATTAAATATAACCTGGCTATATCTCAGACACCTCCTGTGTAGTTATGAGCTTGGACTATATTACTTACACAAATACTTACTAACCAGTTCTTTCATTTAACACATTATGCTAGAATCTTGGGAGGATACAGTTGTAAGGCACAGCACAATTACATTAGTCAGAATAGACAAGGCTATGCTGCGGTAACAAATAAATACTAAAATCTCAGGGGCCTAACCCAACTCAAACCAATGCAAGTGGAGGTGCCCTCCTCCATTTTATTGTTATGCCATCTATAACATGTGGCATCTGGGATTATGACAGCGGGGAAAAGGAAAATGCATGAGACATATCAACTCTAAACTGCCTGACCCAGAAGCAATACACATGAATTCTGCTCTAGTTTCATTAGTCAGAATTAATTACAGATTCCTATCCTAATTGCCAGGCTGCTAGAAAAGTAGGAGATCATATAGATATTTGGTGACCACTAAGATCCTCTGCTCTATTTATGAAGAAAAAGATATACAAAGAAATTTTATTTGATACCAACTTTATTCTAAGATGCCGTGCTTCCATTTTTTCTTATATAGCTCTTAACAGGCATATTTGTTCGCCAAATGAGCCCCGGTTAAGTTGCAAATACATAGCAGTTGGGGGGACTCCTAACATTAAAAACCCAGTCCTTTTACTCAGATGAAATATGACACTGATAATAATAATGGCTCACATCACTATAGCTCTTTGATTTTTTAAAATGATTTCATACATATGAAAATAACACCCATCTTATATGATTGATCAAGCAAAAATTAAATTTTCAACACATTTAAGACACTTAGCACAATACCTACATGGAAGAACTAAATAATATTAAATATTATCATTGTCACCATGACATCATTATTGTTTTGTTGTTAGGTATCATTTGATTCTCTGCAAGCCATGGTTAGCCTCACCGAGGGAAGTCAGACTCAAGAGGCTAAGTCATTTGCCAAAAATACACAGTTTCAAGTACAAGAGTCTAACTACTCTGACACCAAGTCTAGTGACCTGGGCACTTTTTAACAGGAAGAAGTAAAACAATTGTTCCTTTGCAGCCCCAGTTTACCTTCTAGTTGTACAAGACAGTGAGTTAAGTAGGACATAGTTTGAGCCCCTTTCCTATTCTAAAATTTTAGAAATACCGAATTATTTTATAACTACATGACTAACATCACAAAATTTAAATAACCTTAAATGTAGACGGATAACTGGAAGTGTCACAATTTTTATGCTATCCCCTGCCTAACCTGCTGACTCTAAAAGTCCCTCTCAATCCTAAAATTTGATGATTTGGCATTAAT
This sequence comes from Mirounga angustirostris, assembly GCF_029215605.1. Lineage (NCBI taxonomy): Eukaryota > Metazoa > Chordata > Mammalia > Carnivora > Phocidae > Mirounga > Mirounga angustirostris. The sequence goes on from NW_026991709.1 coordinate 56,367,531, forward strand.
CAGGGGCACCAGAAAAATCTCCTCTTTGCTTGTTGTTCTGTGTGTGACTCTCACACTCACTGGGAATAAAAGTGCTTGCTTAAGCTCTGGTAATGAAAGATATTTGTTACTTTTTTAATGGGACAACTATCCAGGATTCAAACCCTGCCACATCTTTACAACTTTCCAGACCTATTAAGCTCATCCTTTAAACTCTAAATAAATTCTTAAACTTTCTAAGTATTTTATCCCTGCAGTGTTGATCAGTGCTTCTCATCTAGATCTTTCTAGTTTAATAGTCACTAGCAGTCTGCTATCATTTTATATATTGGGAGACAAAGTTAGCCCAATAAAAGGTTAATGTTACCCCTTTTCTTTTTTTTTTTTCTTTAAGAATGGTCTTGGGGCACCTGGGTGGCTCAGTCGTTAAGCATCTGCCTTCGGCTCAGGTCATGATCCCAAGGTACTGGGATCAAGCCCCGCATTGGGCTCCCTGCTCAGCGGGGAGCCTGCTTCTCCCTCTCCCACTCCCCCTGCTTATGTTCCCTCTCTCGCTGTGTCTCTCTCTGTCAAATAATTAAATAAAATCTTTAAAAAAAAAAAAAAAGAATGGTCTTGTATGTCTTTTTTTTTTGGTCTTGTATGTCTTTGGGATCAAGATACCAGAAGATCAGAGAGTAAAAGTCTCCTCACCATCCTCCATTCTCAAGAAACAGAATTGCCCAAGACAATTAAATGCAAGAATCAAACACATTTTTAATAAATTTCCATACGAACAACCAATCTTAGCAGCCAGTTCTTGGTAATTTTGTAGTTCAGTCAGTCCAAAACATTGAATTTTCTCTTTATTTCTTCAAGGTGCTTTTAATAATTAGTAGACTTTAGAGAATATGGAGGAGCCAATCTCCTTCCTTTGTACAAAGGAAATGCATGTAATGACCTATCCTATTCAATCTTTGCTTCAGTGACTAAGGTGAATATGTAGAAGGTATATCCATTCTATAGGTGATATCAAGAAGGGAAAGTTAGTTTTTTTAAAGATTTATTTATTTATTTATTTATTTATTTATTTATTTATTTGAGAGAGAACAAGCAGGGGGAGGGGAAGAGGGAGAAGCAGACTCTCCACTGAGCAGGGGACAACGTGGGGGAAGGGAGGGGCTTGATCCCAGGATCCCAGGATCATGACCTGAGCCAAAGGCAGAGACTTAACCCACTGAGCCACCCAGGCACCTTGGGAAAGTTAGTTTTTATGATGAAAGACAGAATCAAATTCAGAATTATTTCAATTGGTTGGAATAGCATACAAACACCAACAAGAAGAAAGGTAAGAGATACCCATTATTTGTTTATTCATCTACCAGATATTTATAGAGTACACCTACATATTATGTTCTCTGGTTCAGGAGTAGGGCAATACAAAGAAGACATGCTTCCAATCTCAAGAAATTATAGTCATGGGGTATTTGTACCACATCTCCCATTTTATAAAGAATATAAGAATTAGAAAGTTTACGTGATTTGTCCAACCTAAGACAGCAAGTCAGTGAAAGTGCCTAAACCAGATCTAACATCAAGGGAAATCTCCCACCACTTGACACAACTAGGTAAGAAGAGACAGGTATAAAAGAAGTACTCTAAAAAGAGTAATAATAAATGGTCTCCTCCACCTCACCTGCTCTTCTCCCCCATACCTGTGGAATGAGATATGATTAGGTTGACTGTCTGGCACACAAGGGAAAATGGCCAAAGCAGCAGTGGCCTAAGATTGCTGGGGCAGTGTTCATTGGGAAAAATTCACAAAGTCAGGAATTGTCCTTTTTTTTCTGGGGTAGTAGACAGAGTCCTTGACTATGCAACATTAAATGCATGATAATGGATGTGTCAGTCCGTCCGTGGTGTGATCAAGAACTACAGTACAATAGCGCTGTAATGACAGACGATCCCCGATCAAAGGAAGAGACCAGGAAACAATGCTGTTGGTCATGGTTAGCCTGTCCTCAGCTCCCACGCTGAAGTACAGATAGTTGTCCTATTCCAACTAGATACCTCCAGGACTATTCAAATTAATAGCCCTTTGCATTCTGCCTTAGATAAACATGAATTGCCCTTGGTAGTAGTTATTCATCCATTCTTAACTGTCCTCCAGTATCAACCACGGTGATGCCATGACTAGCCACACCACTCCTACAGGTCAAAATGGTAGATTGTACTGCCTAAAGGCCACTTCTTGATTTGGAGAAAGAGGGAAGAACTGAGTAAAAGGTTAATTTGGCTGACCTTCTGAAAGGAAGCTAGTCTCATAAAAAGTGTTGACCTCTTGCAAAGCTCCATGGAAACTGGCTACCACCCAATGATTAAGGCAGTTAATCCTGATCAACTGCAATGCCTGGACCCCTGGCCCTGAACAAGTCTGTGGAAGGGCTGAAGTGTATCCAACGTAAAACTCACCGAGGTGGAGGATGGACTGAGGCTGTATCGCGTGTGCCGCCCTGTTACACAGCTTTGGTATGTCAGCCTCTGATCATACTAGAGGAGCTGGCACGACGCTAATCATGCAATTTAGAAATCTGCAACCCCAGGGACCGTGGTCCCTCTCATGGAGTCTGACGAAGAACTCTGATAGATTTTTGTGCACTGCCCTAAAAACAATGGGTGTGGGCGGGCACAGCCTACACATCTTCTACTGACCCCACACCAGTGAATTTTCCAGAACACTAATCTGGTAGGCCTTGTGTGAGTGCTGTTTTGCAATTCATCTTTATTTGTAAAACAGAGACATTACAGTATACCATTGAAACAAGAACACTGTAAGAGTTAAAAGAGAGCATTGTTATTATTTACACCTGGACAACTGTACTGTCCCAGGAAATCCAGGGCATGTGGTCCCCTTAGATACACTACCTTTTAAAGGAAAAAAAAATCAGTCTATGCAATTCTGGAAATCATATGAGCACACTGAAGATAGCATGAAAAGAAACCTGATATTTTGAGGCCATGTGTGTGTATTTGTGTGTATTGGAGGCCAGTGGAGGGCAACATAAACTTACTCAAAGGGCCATCATATAGCAGAGTGAAAGGCTTATTCTCTCCTGCTCCAAAAAGCAGAATTGTAATCAAGAAGCAAAGTCAGTTTCAATATACAAAAGAGCTTCTCGTCAGAGCTGCTCAACAACAGAAGAGGTTGCCTTGCCGGAGTATTCTCCTCATACTCTGGAAGCATGCAAGCTGATGAAGGATACATACAGTGAGATGTTTTACACAATGAGGGAGAAATTATATATATAGCTCTTAAGAGTCTTAAGAGTCTCGGAAGATTATAATTTACAAATGGCTATTATCATGAAAAAATTATTATTTCTTGTTGGTTTGGTAATACCAAGAATCTCATTCATTAGTGAATAGTCTACACTCAAGCCAAGGCAGAGAGATAACCTAATGCAAGAAAAGAAACTTAGAAATTTTCCAGTGTGACAGGTCATCCAAGACGGACCAAAGAAAATAATACAATTCCATGGCTGATTTGCATGCATGAAGGAAAATCACAGCAATATACTGTTACCAAGGATGTAATTAACTGGTATTACCTGAAAAATGTAAAAGTTCAGAATTCCATTCATAATCTCTATTTACTTATATGAAATTAAAAGATTTAAGCACTAATTGAACAATAGTGAAATTTTACTAGCTTTTGAATCCTTTGGCTAAATGGCATAAGTTTGTATATCAATTCTTTGGAAATAGGGTTGAACTTTGGCTAAATTACTAAGGTGGTAAAATTTGTCTTCAAATACACTGCACCTCCTTATTCTCCACTGTCTCATCCTTAGGGCAACACTTTTTCATGGTAAAACTTCCTACTGTTTGCTACCTCTCTTCTTTGCTCTTTTATTCTCAGGAAAGGGTCAAATCAAATCAGGTTTCCTACAACTACAATGACTAAGAAAAGGGGCATCTATCATCTACCAACTATTTTATATGCGTTTGAGATATCTTAATTCAGTGTGATAAAATTCTAATCATGGAATTCCAGGAATCAGTCTTATCAGTTAAGAATTGTTTGGAGGAGGATTATTGGCTCCTGAATTTTTTGTATATAGGAAGCCACCAATTCTTCACACTAGTCATCTGGTCCTACATTTGTCTGCTCTAGCAATACCCAAGTAAGACTGGTATGGTCTTTATCTATTAATAATAGCTGGGGGGTATTTATTCAGGATTCTATGTGCTAAGCACTGCACTGATCACTTTACATATATTACCTCATCTTTTATTTATTTATTTTAAGATTTTATTTATCTATTCGACAGAGAGAGAGCGAAAGCAAGCACAAGCAGGGGGAGCAGCAGAGGGAGAGGGAAAAGCAGGCTCTCTGCTGAGCAGAGAGCCCAACACGGGGCTCGATCCCAGGACCCTGGGATCATGACCGGAGCCGAAGGCAGAAGCTTAACGACTGAGCCACCCAGGCGCCCTTTATCTCATCTTTTCATCTTCACAACAACCGTATAATTATATATTATTGTCACAGCACTAAAGATTAAAAAAGTTAGGTACAAAAGGTTAACAAATTTGTTTAAAGTTATATGAGAAAGTGGTGTGCCAAATTCCCAAGCCTGGGCTCTCAACCTGCAGGTGCTATTGCACATTAGCATGCTGAAACTAACTCCACAAGTATTTCTCATGGGCACACTGAGAAAATGCATAAAGATGAGAAGGTACCTTTTCTTTATAACCTGTCCAATGTCTCATATCCTGTTTTCTTCCATTGGTACTTACACCCATGGCCAATTTAATCAGAACTTACCCAAATATTTCAGCACTAATTAGAGCCTATTAAGCTCCTCTCAAGCTTCAGTGCCTTCTCCTTCCTACCTCTTTCTATTTTTTCCCAGAAATACATGAGTTTAACATCTCATTCTTTTTGATTAAATTCTTTTAGGTAAAAGTGATTCCTTCCTCCTGGAAACTGAAACTTAGGATCTCCTTCCTTCCACTGGTCACTTTAAACAGAAGTTGGGGTGATTTAACAGGAGAACAGAGTCAATTATCTCCATATTAACTCAGAGGGGAAGGTAGTTGAAATGGAAAATTTCTAACTGATCACTATGGAACATCTAACCAAATTGTACAGTCAACTAGGCACTAAATGGTCCTCCATTTTATGTCATGTTAATGAAGATAAATTGGAGAGATGGTTGCAGATAGAAGAAAAGGAAGTAGGTTCAAAGACAGCTCCCACGGTGGAGGAGGGAGACTTCCTGCTCAGGCTCACAGTCAACCTCAGGTCTACCCCCCTGTAACAACTAGTAGTAAGAGTCATCCTGGTAAGAGTAATATTGTGTCCCCCATGAGACAAGTTTCAGAGAAGCATACCTACACTGAGCAGGAAAGGAGGGAAAATTGCAACCACTACAGAGAGAAAGCAGGCAAATGGTTGGGACCTTGGCTGGTTCAGTTGGGAGCTGAGACAGGGAAACACACAATGCTTAAGAAAGGATGGCAACAGCTGGGCTGTGTATGGCTCAGCCCCTCCTGCAGTCTAGCATGGCAATCTTAGATCTGGATAAATGTTTGCTGTCGTCTCTGCTGCCTCAGAAAACAACCCTAGTCCCATGTTGAAATCACATGAGTATTTAAGAGCTGTTATCTTGGTGATGTGGCAGTGGAGTACTCCAGAATAATGTGTGCTCCATTATAAAAATTGCCTTGTAAGAGTAAAGACCGAGTCAGAGAGAGGGCATAAATCCTGAGATTCCAAATAGAAATCATTGTGGCTGTGGTTGTTAAGGGGTCTCCAAAGCTGACTTTGAAGGTATTGGTTATGATGATCTTGCCACTTGAGACTGGGTTTTGATTGGATCAAAAACATTGGAGGTTCATGTAGTTGAGCTATGAGCACCTGCTGTGCCACTCAAAAGGGAAAGTAAATATGACCTGTTTACTGGAGCTGTGTCACCCTCTCCCTACAAGACCCCTGATCCTCTCTCTCCTCTAATCCAAGCCCAACTGTTTTAAAGAAAAAGCCAGTTAGGGGTGGAGGCAAAGTCTCCCTGTCCCCAAGGAGCACCAAACGCCATATGCACCTGCCCAAGTATTCTGAGAAACTATGGAGAGGAAAGGACTCAAACTTTTAAAGCTCTGTTAGATACAGGAGGACAAGTTACCATTCTACCCCATCCTAAAAGGGGAGGAAATGCCCAGATTCAGTTCATTGGGTTTGGGCTACATTCACAGTGAGGAAGGGAAGCTAACCTGACCTTGTAGGTGGGGCCCTTTGGGACAGTTCAATGTACTGCCATTGTGGTTTACACTGATGAACGTATAATTGTATTGATTTTTGACATGCCTGTATTGTGAGTGCTTATAAGCACCAGAAGGGATTCTCCCATTCAGAAACTACTTACTGCATGTAGAAAAATGCTGGAGAGACAGGTAAGTCACTCTCTAAGCTGCATTCCTTCCCAGACACAGAATACATTCCCAGGAGGAAGAGAGAAATGACAGTCCTGTAAGGACTTATAAGCAGCAGCCCAGCATACCTAATGGAAAAGAACACCAGGGGCATGGAGGTTTAGAGTGGCTTCATCATCGGTGAATTCAGGAGTTGCACTTCCAGCCCTGGCTGTCGTGGACATTTGTGACTGGAACCAAATCCGTTGCATAGACTGATGGCACCTGGAATGCTGCCTTGGACATCGCCAGTGCCTTATTCCTTGCTGCTGGTGCCTGATTACCAAGACCAATTCTCATTCATGTGGCAAGGTTTCCAATAGAGATCTGCCAGGGCTACCTAACCTCCACTGTTATTTCCCACTGATGAGTGGGTCAGGATTTAGCACAAGTACCTCTACCCCATGGTGTCCAAAGCTTTCATTTTATAGTTGATGTCCTGTGGGTTAGCAAAACAAAAGCCTCCCAGGCTCAATGTCCCTGACTGCATTGTTATCATACCTCCACCAGTAGGGGTAGCTGATAAACCCCAAGGACATTCAAGGGCTTATTCACCAAGTAAACTTTCTCAGGACTAAGTGGACAGATTCTCAACATTCGATCTCTCTGGCAGTCAAGGAAAACTGTTGTCTCTTTGCCTCTCCTTTCCCCCGACCAAAGAAGGCTCTGCATTTTATGATACTCTGAGCATTGGAGACAGTATGTACCTCACTTGGTCTGTTTTATCTGCCAATCTGCAAACAAATATCCTTTGAATGGGGAACAACCAATAGGCTGGATTGGAGGCCTGTACATCAAGCTGGAGCCCATTCTCTACTTTGGGGGTCCCCAAATCATAATGACCTCTTTGAGCTACATTTCTCTGTGACTGATGATTCTGCTGATTGGAGCCTCTGGCAAAGGGCATCTTTGAAACCATGGCCAGCTATCTTGTTAGCTTCCAAGTGGAGGAAAATTTTAGGCCCTTCACAGTTTATGACCCCCAATTGATCGTGAATCCTCTGATCAGAAGTTTGTAAAAATATACACTATACTGATTTCTGGTTTTGCAGAAAGCATTGCTTTTTTGGGCAGAACATTCTAGTACACATTTTTTTTTTTTCAAAGCAACATTAACACAGTCACTCAATTACTCAATTTAAATAAAGCTCTCAACTCCAGTCTCCTCTGGTAGAAATAAAAGTTATGTGTCAGAATAAATTGAGAAGGATGCAGAAATGGCATTGAGAATAGACAAATATTTCATCTTATTCTATTTTTTAAAAAGCTTTACTAAAGATAAATGATTAAATATTTTGTAGAAATTACCATTTTAATTTAGACGAAGATTAGAGAACTTAGTATATGAAGAGGGAACTCTGGGTGCTTACAATCCTTCAAAACATCAGAATTTAAAGCTATCAGTTTTCATATTATCTTTTGAGCCATCTATTAAGTTCCTAGTTGAAAATTAAAATATATTACTAAAAGAACAAAATATCAAATCCCTTTATTTAGTGAATAACAACAGATTATAGAGCTGAGAATACACTAAGTTATTACATGAAACAGTGACAAGGATCTAGATGAATTTCTATTTTATTATTTTATTTTATTATTTTCAAACAGTAAAACTCACTTGTTTTGATGTTCAGTTCTGTGATATTTTAACATGTATAAATTCTTTAACCATGACCACAGAGGGGATGCAGAGCAATGCCAGGACCCCAGAGAACTCCCTCAGGCTCTCTTGTGTTCTAACCCTCCCTACTACAAAGCTCCAGGAAACACTGATCTGTTTTTTATATCTTTTTTTTTTTTTTTTTTGCAAGGGGGAAGGACATTTCCAGAATGTTATATTAATGAAATCATACAGTATGTAACCTTTTGAGTTCTTTGACTCAGCCTAACTCTCAGGAGAGTCATCCAAGTTCTGGTGTGTATCAGCTTATTCCTTTCTATTGGTAAATAGGGTTCCATACTTGGATTACAGTGGTGTGTTTATGCATTCACCCACCGAAGGATATTAATGATGTTTCTGGTTCTGGGTTATCATTAATAATGCTGCCATAAACATTTACACACAGGTTTTCATGTGAACATAAATTTTCCTTTTTTGAATATGTATACCCAAAAGTGGATTGCTAGGTCATAGAGTAAGTGTATGCCTAACTCTGAGAAACTGCCAAACTGCTTCCCAGAGGGGCAGGACTATTTTGCGCTCCTATCAGCAATGTGTTAGACTTCCTGCTGCTCGCCATCTTCATCAGTACTGGGTTTCATTAGTAGTTTTTATTTTAGGCAAGATAATTGGTGTAAACGCTATCTCATGGCAGTTTTAATTTTCATTTCCCTAGTGACTAATGATGCAAAACATAGTTTCATGTGCTTATTTGCCACCTGTATATCTTTTTTGGTAAAGTGCCCATTTAAATCTTTTGCCCATTTTTAAAATTGGGTTGTTTATTTTCTAATTCTTCAATTTGGAGAGTTCTTTGTATATTCTGATACAATCCTTTGTCTGATACGTGATTTGCAAATGTTTAACTCCCAGTCTGTGGGTTGTCTTTCTATTCTCTCTCTCTCTCTCTCCCCTTATCCTTCAGTTTTCTTAATAATGTCCCGTGTTGAACAAAAGTTTTTTATAAAGTCCAATTTATCAGTTATTCCTTATGGATTGCACATTTGGTATTGTATCTAAGAACTCTTATGTAACTGAAGGTCAGGAAGATTTTCCCCTACAATATATGGAAGTGTTGAATTACTATATTGTACACCTTAAACTAATATAACACTGTATGTTAACTACACTGGAATTAAAATTTTAAAAAGAATTTAAAAAAGAAATTTTCCCCTGTGTTTTTTTCTAAGTGTTTAAAGTTTCACATTTTCATTTACATCTCTGATGCATTTTGAGTTAAGTTCTATTTATGGAGTAAAGTGTAGAAGAAGGTTCATTGTTTTACATGTGAATTTCCAGGTGTTCTAGACTATTTATTGAAAAGACTGTCCTTTATCCATAGAATTGCCATTGCTCCTTTGTCAAAACTCAACCACTTCTTATGGGTCTATTTCTGGATTATCCCTTCTGTTTCAATGTTCTGTGCGTCTATCCTGCCACCATTACCACACTATTCTGACTACTATAGTTCTATGATATGGCTTAAAACTCAATAGTGTGTTTCTTCAACTCTGCTCTTTTAAAAAATTATTTGGTTATTCTAGTTCCTGTGTCTTTCCACATTCGTTTTATGATCATCTTGTTGATATCTATAAAACAAATCCTATTGAGATATTGATTGGGATTGCATTACATCTACAAATAATAATGGAGACAACTGACATTTTAACTACTGAGTCTTCCAATCCATGAACATATGATTTTCCATTAATATCAGCAGTATTTTACAGTTTTTAGCATACAGATCCTGCACCTATTTTGCTATATTTATTCCAAGTATATCATTTTGGAACAACCATAAATACTACTAATTTTTTTAAAAATCTCAATTTCCGGGGCGCCTGGATGGCTCAGTCGTTAAGCGTCTGCCTTCGGCTCAGGTCATGATCTCAGAGTCCTGGGATCGAGTCCCACATCGGGCTCCCTGCTCTGCGGGAAGCCTGCTTCTCCCTCTCCCACTCCCCCTGCTTGTGTTCCCTCTCTTGCTGTGTCTATCTCTGTCAAATGAATAAATAAAAAAATCTTTAAAAAAAAATCTCAATTTCCAACTGTTCATTGATAGTATATAAAAACATAATTGAATTTTGTTTATTGCTCTTTTATCCTATGACCTTGCTAAACTCAATTATTAGTTCTACAAGTTTTTTTGATAGATTCCTTGAGATCATCTACATAGACAATCATATCATCTACAAGTAAAAACTGTTTTGTTTTTTCCTGTCCAATCATTTGGGAAGAAAAGAAAAATGCCTTTTATTTCATTTTTTAGACATATTGCATTTGCTAGAATTCTAGTACAATATTAAATAAAAGTGGTGAGACTAAACATCCTTGTCTAGTTTCTGATGTCAGGGAGAAAGCAATCAGACTTTCACCATTAAGTACAACATTAGCTGTAGGTTTTTCATAAATGCCTTTATCCGAATTTTTATGTTCTCTTTTATTCCAAGTGTGCTGAGAGCTTTTATTACATATTGGATGTAGAATTTTGTCAAATGCTTTTTCTGAATCTATTGATATGATCATTTGTTCTTTTTGTCATTAAGTCTGTTAATGTGGTTATATATATATTAACTGATTTTAGACTTTGAAGCCAGGACTGGTGGAATGATCTCTCATTTCTAATTATTTGAGAGTTTCCCCAAGATAAACCTTCACATGGTTGTGATTTATTATTCTTTTTATATATTGCTGGATTTGACTTTCTAATATTTTTTGAGGATTTTTCTGTCTATGTTTAAGAGGAATATTGGTCTGTAGTTTTCATTTCTCATGTTGTCCCTGTCTGGTTTTAGTGTCAGAATAATGCTAGTGCTGTAAAATGAGTTGGGAAATGTTCTCTCTTTTTCTAACTCAATGTGAAATTTGAAAAGTTGATGTCATTTCTTCCTTAGATATTTAGTAAAGTTCATCAGTGAACAATCTGGGCTTGGAAATATTTTTTGAAGGTGTTTAACTCTGAATCAGATTTTTTTTCAATAGGTAAAGGATGACAAGTTATCTCTGTTCTTGAGTTTTGATATTTGTGTCTTAAAAAGAATTGATTTATTTCATCTAAATTATAAATTATGTGCATAAAGTTGTTCATAATATTTCCTTATTATCCTCTGAATGTCTTTTGGGTTGTTAGTAATATTCCTTCTTTTATTCCTGATCATTTGTGATCATTTGTGTTGACCATTTATGCCTTATTTTCTTGGTCAATTGCACTAGAGGTTTATCAATTTAACTGTTTTCTTTTTAAAGAACCAGATTTTTGGTTACCTTGATTTTTATGTTTTCAATTTCATTGACTTTGCTTTTCTATTTGTATTGAGTATATTTTGCTCTTTTTTATGTTTCTGTAGGTAAATAAACATAGCCATGTTGGGTTAAGAGCCATTGGGTTTATTCCTCTTCTTAAAGCAATCCCAGTGACTGTGGTGATATGTAGAAGTGAAACAGGTAAGTGAAATGAACACTTCTGCTGTGAATGTTTTAGGGAAAGAAATTTTTAAAAATTTGTAACTAAAAGCAAACTAAGATGTTGAATATGGATATTAGCTTTATTCTACACTTTTATTCTTAAGATTAATCAGTCAGCCTCACTTTAATGAGTATTGACTCATAATAGTTATTCTCAAATATTAAATTACTGATTTGAGAACTTTCTTTTCTCATATAAATTTTTAATGCTATAACTTTCCCCCTAAGCACTGCTTTAGCTGTATCACGTAAATTGGGGTGGTTATATTTCCATTTTTATTCAGTTCAGAATCATTTCTAATTTCCCCTTGAGATTTCCTCTTTGATCAATTATTTACTAATGTTTTGTTTAATTTTCTAATATCTAGAAAACTAGTGATTTACAGATATGATTCTGTTATTACTTTCTAGTTTAATTTTGTTATGATCAGAGAACGTACTTTCAATAATTTAAATTCTTTTAAATTTAATAAGGTTTGCTTTGTGACTCATAATATGGACTCTCTTGGTGAATGTTCCATCCATGCTTGAAAAGAATGTGTATTCTGCTATGACCTGGGGTGTTATACAAATGTCAGTTAAATAAAGTTGGCTAATGGCGTTATTCAAGTCTATACTTTTGGTTTTCATTTGTTTGCTTTTTCACATACTTTCTTTTCTCCTTCTATAACATGAATATTATACCCAAAGCTCCCTGATTCAATTTGTCCCAAAGCTCCCTGAGGTTCTGCTTCTCTGTGTGTGTCTCTATCTCTGTCTGTCTCTGTCTCTCATTGTTTAAAATGGATAATTTCTATTCCCTGTCTTCAGGTTCACTGACTTTACTGATTCCTTCCTTCCCATCTACATTCTGCTGTAAGCCTCTTCAGTGATTTTTTAAAATTTCCATTATTGTATTCTTCTGTTCTAAAATGTTTCTTTTTTTTTTAGTAGTTTCTATTTCTTTGCTTCTATGTATCTATTCTCTTCAAGAGTCTTTTGCCTTACTTCCTGGAGAATGATTATAATGGCTGCTTCAGAGACTTTTTCTGTTAATTTCAACACTTGAATCATCTTGTGGTTGGTGTCTGTTGTCTTCCTTTTCCCTTAATAGTTGTTCAGATATTCCTACTTCTTTGTATGTTGAGTAGTTTGGGGTTGTATCCTGGACATTTTGAATACTATAAGACTCTGGATCCTATTTAAATCTTCTGTAGAACACGGATTTTTGTTTTGTTTTAACAGGCAGTCAATACATATCCTGGCCCACTTTCTATGCACTGTCTTTACAATGTCGACTTGGTTTTCAAAAAATTTGCAGTGACACCTGGTTTACCCAGCTTGTGAGCCACCCAGAGTTCAGACTAAAACCTGAGCAGTGGTCCTCACCATAGGTCTGTGTTCAAAACCTTTGCTGAGGTGATTCCATTTAGTTTCAAGCATGTACAGCTCAGGAGTTAGTCCAGGACTTTAAACATAGATTTAAATGGTCACTTTCTCCAGCTACTTCCTCTCTATTATCCCTTCCCCACTCTGGTTCCCGGGGTTCCATCTTCCTGGTGTTATTATTAGAAAGATAGAAAGTTAGCCTCACCACACTACTGTCAGGGTGCTGATCTTTAATTCTGCCTCTGTCACAGCAGTGAGGAGGGAAAAGGGCTCCATCTCTTCACTGGTATTCTGAGGGGTAACAGGGCTAGGCAGTTCTGCAGGGCTTGGCCTCACAGTGTTTCTGCTGCCATGCTAGCCCGGAGGTGAAGAGGTCTCACCTTTTTGTCGCCACTCACTTGATGTAGGCTGGGGAGAATCCGCAGGGCTACTCTCCTTGGACCACCATGTGCTGGTGGAGAGAAAGAGCTTTTGGAAAACAAAAATTCAACAGGAGACTCACTTGCCAGATCATTCCTCCAGTCCTGAGATCCTTATCCAGTCTGCCTGCTTTTGTCCATCTGTCACTCAATTGCTTAATGTATTTTATTCTGGGCTGTTTTAGTTATAATTAGTGGATGAGATAGGGTGGAGTGTGTTTACTCCATTGTGTCCAGAATCAGAAGTCCCTTTTCAAAAAAAAAAAATCTAAAAAGTGGATAAGAGAGAAAGGAAAAAGGAAACCTACCTCATAGGAATATGTATAGCAAAGAGAATAAATGATAGAATACGTCTGGCAAACGATAATGCTAGGGTGAGGCATTTAGTTTCCACTCCGGATGTATCCTTCCATGTAACACACCAGGCTCCCCCCCTACCCCACCGACTGCTCCCTAACGAATCAGGAATGAGCTGAAGTCTGTTGGTGAGTTTGGAGTAACACAGGACATGCATTGCCCAGCCACATCTATTTCCCCCTGCTCTTGCCCAGAGCAAGACTATGTTCTCAATTCCTCTAAGTCATATGATAAAATTAGTGGCAAAGGCCCTATCCTTATGGCGCAGGTGTGCAATGGTGCAGTTCAGTATTGAGAAACCTGCTTACAGGTATAAGCCACATTTCTCAATTTCAGCAAATTAGATTGGATATTTTTGTCTCCATATGATTTATTCATTCATCCTGTTAGTTTAGCACTCCAGTGAGAACAAAAGGGGAGTAAAATGCTGGGCCTTTTTAAAGATGCCAACATACACTAAATAAACAAAAGTTAGTTAATTCACTGAAACACCATCCTTTCAATAACAGGGTATTCAGTTATTATATGACTATAGGGCACCTTAATATCTTATTGTGAAAGAATCTAATTCACTTTTTTATCCCCAGTGCTTAGCACATTGCCAAGTAAATGAACACGTAGTAAGTGCTTAGTATATGTCTACCAAATAAACAAATAAATGATTCAGTGAATAAAAGAATTTCGATATGCATAATGTTAGGTGTACCTTTCATAGGAACAATCTTTTATTTAATGGAGGCGATTCCATCTCAGATAGCTCCTACTTCCTCAATCGATATAAGATATCTCGGAATATCTAGCATTTACTCTACCCCAATTAGAACAGTTGCCAATTCATTTAATCCACATAAAGCTCCTCTGAGGTAGATACTATTATTATCCACATTTTACAAAGAAAAAAAGTGCTGAGCAAAGAGAACAAGTGACTTGTCAGTGGTCAGAAAGCCAGTCAATGACAAACCCGTGAAGTTGGTACCTATTTCGAACACACCAGACCATCTCCCAAGGCTGAGCTTCCATTGCCCTCACCAACACCGTGTTCATATGTGGGCTAGTCCTAGGCTTACAGTCAACCTCTCTTTCCCTTCCGTCCCCCAGCACAGGCACACCTCGAGACCTGGCCTGGCTACATCAACTCCGTCGCCCCTCCCCGTGCCTCTACCACTCAGGGCTACACAACCACAGCCAGAATCTTCTTCCACATACTGTCAGTCCTCACCTCAAAGGATTAGCCTACCTTCCTTCAACCATCATCAGCCCTGCTGCAAGCCTATGGAAAATCCTTTGTATCTTCAGGTCTTACCAGTTAAGAACAGGGCACAGTAAACTGAGAGCAAATAGTCAGTGGGAGGGGAATGATAACATGTAGGGCTGATAAGCAATAAAGAAGTTATAGCACTTTAAGTATAATGCCTTTCATTTTTCAATACTATTTCTCTTGACTTAAATACCTGTATACTTGAAAATTTTTTGTCATTACAGAAAGCTATGATTATTTTCCCCTGCTTCCAAAGTCCAAAAAAAAAAAAAAAAAAGATGTAACAGCTTAAAACAAAGCCATTAATAGAATTCCTAATTCTAATAATTTGGTTATTTCATTATTAAAAATGTGTAATCTAAGTCAATTTGGAATATTGCCTAGAATAATTATGCAAAAAGTAAAATGTGAAACAACTAATTCAGAAGCAAAATGGGTTTTAAACTGTTTCATGTAGACCATAGACTCTAGATGAACTCTGACCTTTTTTTTAAAGATTTTATTTATTTATATGAGAGAGAGAGAGAACGAGCAGGGGGGAGGAGCAGAGGAAGAGGGAGAAGCAGACTTCCCACCAAGCAGGAAGCCCAATGCAGGGCTCAATCCCAGGACCCCAAGATCATGACCTGAGCCGAAAGCAGATGCTTAACCAACTGAGCCACCCAGGTGCCCTGAACTCTGACATTTTTAAAAAATATTTTATTTATTGAAGAGGGGGAAATCGGGTGGGAGACGAACCATGAGAGACTATGGATTCTGAGAAACAAACTGAGGGTTTTAGAGGGGAGGGGGGTCGGGGGATGGGTAGCCCGGTGATGGATATTACGGAGGGCACGTATTGCATGGAGCACTGGGTGTTATATGCCAACAGTGAATCATGGAACACTACATCAAAAACTAATGATGTAATGTATGGTGACTAACATAATAAAAGAAAAGAAAAAGAAAAGAAAAAAAGATTTTATTTATTTATTTGAAAGAGAGAGAGCACACAAGTAGGGGAGGGGCAGAGGGAGAGAGCCAAGCAGACACCCCACTGCTCGTGGATCCCGGACTCGGACTTGAAGCTCGACCCCGGGACCCTGATCATGACCTGAGCCAAAGTCAGGCACCTAACTGACTGAGCTACCCAGGCGCCCTGAGCTCTGACATTTTTAAAGGTATAAATGTTTTACCATTCAAGTGCCATGGTCTCCTATCATATTTTACGTATGTTATCTTCCCCAATAATTCTCAGATTTCAGTGTACATAAGAATCACACCTGGGGAGTGAGGCAAAGAATAACGTTAAAAGTACTGGTTCCTGAGGACTAGCCTCAGGAATCTTTGAGGACAGAACCCAAGCAAAAATATTTTGAAGGAGCTTCTCCAATGATTCTGATGCCCACAAAGTTTGAGAAACACTAATACATATTTGACTTTCAGGACTGAAAGATACAGGAATAGTCTGTAGACACTAAAAAAATTTCAGATAATTAGTCTGATAACATCTCTACTCCAGCATTAAACACTTACTCATATTGGCCCTTGTGCTGATATCTTTCTTAATTTTCCACTTAAATACCTCTTTGAAGAAAAGTCTACTGTAGGTTCCCCAATATAAAAATGTGTTTTTTTCCACAAAATAACAAATAAAAGTGCAGTTACGACTTAAAGAAGAGTCTGGTCCTATATGATACAGATAAATGTACTACCCCATTTTATTTATTTATTTATTTATTTATTTATTTATTTATTTATTTATTATTTGTTGTGTGATTTACCACCTTTCTTGTCAATTTATTTTCTGGGTGTGTGGGTGTTTATATATATGTATTTGAATACACAAGGCATTTAAAAAGATTGGCAGCTAGATAATTAAGAATTTTTTCTATGTAGTCTTTTGGCTTTTTACATATCATCTGCTAAACCTCAACCAGCAGGCAACAACAACAAAAAATTATGCTGAAATCATTGGAGAAATACTAAAATATGTCATGTGCATTTGCTTCAAAAACCTGTTTAATAGCTCTGTTAATACTTGTCAATCACCATGTGTTCTTAATCTTCTTGGTTATTTAAACATAATTTCTAGTTCCTTGTTGAAATCTTTTTCTAGTACCTTTAGTATCTTCTACATAACTGCACATTTTTCATATTAAAATCAAAATTGCTTTCCATTTGATTTGTCTTCCTAGCCCTTCAGTTGCTAAAGTTACTACTACAATTCACAAAATATTCAAATTCCAAACTTTCCTGTCATTTGTTGAATCAAAACACTCATCTGAATGCTTTTTGGGTAATTTTATTGTATGTTTATTTCTCCAAGACAAACCATTTCAGAATGCCTAACAATAAATTACCACCTGTCTAAAGAAGTCTTGCTGTTTGAAGAGTTCTTCTCAGCTTAATTCCTTAAAGTAAAATGTAGCAGGTTCATTTAACATCTCTTCAGAAAGAAGAGCGTACACAATGCAAAACTAACCTGTTTATAAGGTAATGTCATATTAGTATCTCAAGACGTGTTACAATGAATTTTCTGAAA
The DNA here is from genome assembly GCF_029215605.1 of Mirounga angustirostris. NCBI lineage: Eukaryota > Metazoa > Chordata > Mammalia > Carnivora > Phocidae > Mirounga > Mirounga angustirostris. The sequence continues at coordinate 56,385,011 of NW_026991709.1, forward strand.
GCAATGGTAGTCATTCAAAACCAGAAATGGAAATTAGGATATAAAGAGAATTAAACTTGATGAAGGGAGACCGAGCACCGAGCTTTAGAATAATCCCTTTCAAAACATGCTTCTAAGCACAGTATTAAGTGCATTCAATCAGTTCCAGCCATAGGTTGAAGAACCTGTGCAACTCACAGAAAATGTCCATTCTCAGCCCCATGGATTATCATCCCTACAAGGAGATGAAATAAAAACAAGTTTGTTTTCAAATTCTGCCTAGCATCAAGGAGTAACCCCAGCTGCAAAAAGTGGTCATGTGATGCCCCAGCAGCATGAAAGGATGGAAACTGAGGTGCTGTGATCAGGGCAACACCTTTAATCCTGTACTTGAAGTTGTCTAGTCTCAGTAAGGTATCAGATACTAACTAGTAAATGGCAAGGCTTACATGGCATAGACGGTCCTGTCAATGACCACACTCCTGGGGCTCTGCTTCAATTCTCCTAGGTAAAGGAGCCCATGGCCCCATTCGTGGAAGTGCCCAGGGAAAGAGATAAAAGTCTTGCTTTCATTTCAACTAACATGTTCCATTCTAGTCAAACTCCCAAAGAGGCCCTATCCTGATAACAGTGCTCAGACATAAGGTACACATAGTTGTCACAAATGCATCATCATTTAGCTACCCGAGTCTTCAACAGAAGGCCAAACTATTAAACAAAAGAAAATTACTGAAGCATATGGGATCAGCTAAAATAATATAATTGTGGGAAATGAATGATGGAGTGCTTCTCAGAGGCTAGTAAAAGACCAACCATGATTATCCTCTCCTTTGCCAGGGCAGATCCTGTTGGCAATCCAGAAGGACAAGAACTTCCATGTTCAATTCTAACTGGGCTTTGATAGTCTCCTTTGGATGGAAGGAAGCAAGCTGATAGTAACAAGTATATTTTGAAAAAGAAAATTTATGTCTATGATCTTTCCCACCCCAAACCCTAGACCAAGAGAGGCTCTGGCTTTGGGGGAAGCTCGATCTCTTGTATACTATTGCTTCATCATGCAAATCAATAGCAGTTCAGTTGTGAATAGAACGGATGTGGACAGAGACTAAGAAGTCACCCGGGCCAGCTGGTATAGATTTTAGCAAACGGATTTTTCTGGGTTTCCATGCAAAGTCCTAAAATAGATAATTTTGAGAACCAGTTAAAGGCCTCTCCTCTGGCAGAGAAGTCAAAGGTGCTGGGGTTCGATTTGTTGAATGCCAGTCTCAGCTGAACTCTAGTCTGCCCTGAAGGAAAACAGCAGTCATCATTTATACTTCACCTGTGAGAGCTAAATAAATATTTACTAACAAAGAATGTTGATACATGGCTTCAGGTATAGATTTTCCTATGATTTTCCTGTCTACTTTCAATTTGCTGGGTAAGATTTTTCTGAGACTCTAGTCATGATGGAAGATTTTGTTCAGTCACAGAGAGAGAAAAATTAGGTTCAGCTATGCACATAGCTGAGGGTCCATGATTGTTCAGAATGTCCCCTTCTACTGGCATCGACAGGACAAGGTGAAGACTCCTTTTATTTTTTAAAATTGCTGACACTCAGCTCTTCCTGTTAAATCACCTCAATCAGCTAATGCCCCCATCCATCCCTTTGTCCTATTTATATTGTGTATAACTTTCTTCAATGACAAAATCGTGACACCTCTTACGTGTCATCAGAACCATCTTTTCCAAACTTTCACAAAAATATCTCCTCCCTTTGAATATGCTTCTTCCAGAAAATATCTCTTGCATCCCAGAATAGTCTTGTCACTCTGGGGACCTTCAGAGGTACCTGAATTGGCATTTCTCTAAATAGGGATTATATTTTCCAAGGCGGTTCCAAGATCTCCCATTGTACACTCTCCAGTGTGAATATGGACACTCTTCCCTGGGGCAAGAAGGGGTCCACATTTCTTCCCCTTGAGTGTAGGTGGCCTGTGACTAAAGCAGAATTGACACGGTGTGCTTTCTGAGACTAGATCATAGAACCTACCTTCTATCTGGTTCTCCAGGAAACTCACCCTTAGAGCACAGCCACCTTGCTGTGAATGGATTCTAGTCTATGAAGAGGCCCCATGTGGAAAGAAACTGAGTCCCTTGCCCACAGCATGACTGAGCAACCAGATGACAGTCAGGACTATAAACTTGTCAGTCATGTGAATGTGCCATCTTGAATGAAACCTTCAGTCAAAAATAGAGCTGTCCCAGCTATGCCGCATGGAAAGCAGATGAGCCTTCCCAGCCAAACCCCAACCAAATCGCAGATCCAGGGGCAAAATGAATGATTGCCATTGTTTTAGGCTACTAAGTTTTCAGGTAGATTGTTAGGCAGCACTGACCCAAAATGAATAAAGCGGTATAGTAACTGATATATTTGTCTATTTGTGGTTGGGGGGGCGGGGCGGGGTTGTGTGCACGCACACTTTAAAGCACAGTACTGAGACTGCTGACAAGGGGAATACGTTACTCCTTAATCACTGAATATAGCAGTTCTGAATCTACCTTTTTACAATCAACCTAATGCTGATCCCACGCCCCGCCCCACCTAACTGAGGAAAACTTCCTATTCAGTCCCTCTGGGGCCTCTCTTCCTATGTGCCATGATCTGAGAGTTGTGTTCAGTGCCAAAGCACTGCAAAAGCTATAAGGGAATGAAACAAAATGTTGTTTCTGTGAATGGTACTTTTAATTTTACACATACTGGAATTCTGTTCTTCACTGAACTGTTTACTCATTTACTTGACATTTACTGAGAAGTTGTTACGTGCTTATTGTGCTTGGCACTGTGCTAAGCACTGAAGACAAATTCACAATTAGACTCCTTCACAATTAGATGCTAAGAACATGCCCCATAGTCATGTAATAACTGGGTTCTGTGTACAGAAATAACCTCTGTCTTACCACACAGAATCTCTTTAGGTGTGGTGGTGATTCCACTATCTCTGAGCCATGCTCAGAATACTGAGGCTGAAAGCCCCAACATTTAGGATCAGACTCCCCAGGTACCTCATACACAGGCCTTCGAGACCTCACAATCTCTTCCCACACAAAGCAGTATTTCAAACAATTGTCCTGCCTACCTGAGGATAACAGAAGCGTACGTGGTATACTTGCCGTGTGCCAAGTTCCAGTCTAAATTCCTTACGTGTAGTATTACCTCCCTTAATTCTCACTGAAGCCCTGGGAGGTAGGCAAACCATTCCCATTTTTCAGATGAGCAAATTGGAGCACAAAAAAAGTACTTTATTTGAGGTACAGAGTTATTACATGGGAAAGCCAAGAGTTGAACCCAGACACTGTCTGCAGAGGTATTCTCAAATACTGGGTTGTACTGCTCTGTGGCCTTAAGAGCAGATAAGCATTTAGAAGTTCCCACCAGACTGATTCTGTTCAACTTTCATGCTTACTTTTTGACTAATGTAGAATGTGGAACCGTAAGTCAGATCATGACTTTCTACATTTTTTTTTTAAGGATTTTATTTATTTATTTGAGAGAGAGAGAATGAGAGACAGAGAGCATGAGAGGGAGGAGGGTCAGAGGGAGAAGCAGACTCCCTGCCGAGCAGGGAGCCCGATGCGGGACTCGATCCTGGGACTTCAGGTACATTCTTCATGATATAGTATACTATGTGTTTTCACGTAAGGGTTTCTTTGTAATTGTTCCTTTAATTTTATCCACTATTCTTACAAAAATATATTATTCATAAGCAAATGGTAAAACAAAACAAAACAAAACAAATGGCAATCATCTAGTCCAGATATATAGTGAAAGCAGCTAACCACACAGCATATTCTTAAAGGTCATTACTGAATCTGGGTCAATGCCCTTGCACATCTCTGTTCCTATACTTTTTCCTTTTGGGGTTTGCTAACTTGGGCAATGTTATCTCCTTAGAGAAGATCAAGAACTTGATCTCCCTCTCAACTATGAATCAAAGCCAAGTATAAAATACAAATATGGAGTTCTAATGGCCCCAGCTTATTTCTCACTACTCCCACATGTCTAAGCTACTCCATGTCTCCAACATACAACTTAATATTGCCACATCTGTACCTTTCTTCATGATGTTCTCCATCGGAATCATCTGCTTTTATGTCCTTCAAAGCTGCCCACCATTTTCCTTTGGAGGGGACCTCCCCCTGAAACCCTACATGGCCAATACCCCACAGGCCTTTCTGCTGTTCAGATAAAAGTCCTACCCTCTCTCTTTACTCTTTCCCTTGTGATTGTCTCTGCACCATCTCTGCCTGTATTCAGCACCTAACTTTCTAGCTCTGTCTTCTGTTCCTGACCCATCTCTTGAACTGCCTACTCTTGGGCACAAGGACTTATCCATAAGGGCTGCAGCATTTCTGCCAACTTTCTACTGGATCTGGTTACACTTGTGCTCTGGCTCCATCCAGCCTCCAGGACTCCATCCAGTAATTTTAACCTGTCTGACTGCGGGACTGGATAAATCTAGACCATATTCTTCCTTCAAGGCCCAGCTCAAAATTTACCTATTCCAAGAAGGCACCTCCTATATTCCATCTTGCAATAATCTTCCCTTTCAAGGCATTCTATTAGTGCTTACTTAACACTGCCACTCTTCAGAGCTCGTTTGAATACTTTTGATATTATTCAGTAGTCACTATGTGAGTGCTTCACTTATTTTCTCTGAACAGTCTATAAGTTACTTGACAGCACCAAGTGGTTTTTCTATGTTTTATGTAGGTTTCTTTTGTTTCACTTTGAGATAAAATAGCTTCAGTTTAGGCACAGATATTCCATCCATGCCTATTGAGTGGAACAAAAATAAAATCCAGATCACAAAACACTGGAGCTTAATGACCCTAAGTCTTGGTGAAATATTCACAGGTAGGTAAGGGAAATGGTGAGGGGGGTATCAAGATACAGGGAGGGTGGGGCGCCTGGGTGGCTCAGTCGTTAAGCGTCTGCCTTCGGCTCAGGTCATGATCCCAGTGGGGTCCTGGGATCGAGCCCCACATCGAGCCCCACATCGGGCTCCCTGCTCGGCGGGAAGCCTGCCTCTCCCTCTCCCTCTCCCACTCCCCCTGCTTGTGTTCCCTCTCTCACTGTGTCTCTCTCTGTCAAATAAATAAATAAAATCTTTAAAAAAAAAAAAAAGATACAGGGAGGGTGTTTACCCAAAGACAATTTCTCCAAAATTCTAATGCATCTGGGAGGTGCTTCAATCATCATTTCTTTAATAATTCTTGCTACAGTGGTGCATTAGGATATCTCCTATCATTCAGAGGATTTGAGCAGAAAAAGTTAAGAACCACTGCTCTGTTACAGCCATTGAATAAACTATATAATGAAGTTTTCTTAGAAAATGCTAATGACTTATTCAAAAAGATGTTGCATTAAGCCATGGCAATTTAGGACCAGATGACTGTCTCTTCTATAAATCAAGAATAAAGGCCTAATTATATGGATTTCACAGGTTGTAACAATAAAGGGGCTTTAGCTTGCCAAGTTCTGGGGTAAAAAGTTTCTCTAGAGACATTCAAATTGGGAATAAACAAATATTAAATCTTTTTGCTCCACATGATGCCCCCCAAAATAAATTCAGTTCTCTTCAAAATAAAGATTGACATGAGTAGCTTACCCTTGTATAGCACTTAGGCAGTTAATATCTTGTTTTGTTTTCTAAGAATTCAATAGGCATGGCAAGGTCAAAAGCTCTCTACTACAAAAGAGCCAGTAGGCTTTTTCAGCAAGGTATCCTCAAGAAATCCTCAAAACAACCTATGGGATGTTAACAATCTCCCTTTTTAGATGAGGAGACCAAAGATTAATGAGTTTCAACAAATAGCTGAAGTTACACAATAGCAAATGGCAAAACCTGGATTCCGTATTTAAGTTTTTTAACTTTTAAGTCCAGGCTCAGACAGGTATTTCCCAACTACTTATTATATAATTACGTAACACATTGAATTAGACACAGAACCTTTGCTTCATAATTTTAACCTTAAAATGAAACCAGATTTTAAATTAGGATGAATGGTAGCTCTTGAAAAGAGGTGATGGGATAACTATTTTCTCTTTCATCTATTATCTTTTTTATATAAATTTTAGCCAGAGATTTTTATTGAGCATCACAAACCAAGTAAGAGTTTGGGTACTGAATGCTGATTGAAATGTGTTCTTTTTTTCTGGTTTTACCATCTTTATAATTCTGTTTTCTTCCATGTGAAGAGACAGATATTCAGGGGATATTTCTCATGGTACTTATTAAAAAATCCCAGTTACTGTTTCATCACTCTGTGAATGGACCTATTGTCCTGCTCACCAGACGGGCTACCATTGTAATGATCCAGCACTGTGTATTTTCACAGACATCCTCAAATCAAACTGGTAATTACAACTAGATGAGAAGTCAAATTCACATCAGAAATCATCTGTGACAGAATTTCAGAATTTTGAATTCGTTTAAAATTACGTAACTCTTGTAAAAATTATTTTAACCTGTGTTGAGGTTTCCTCTTCGTGTACACTATTTAAACCTCTGTTAAAATAGCCTTTGGGCCTCTCACCAACTGCAGGACTGACTCTAAATCAGGAGGTGGGAAAGAGGGGAGGGAAACAAGGGTGCTCGTCAAAGACATCCTCTAGCACTGGGAACCAGGAGGGTAATAACCGTGTGTCGGAGACAGTTCATCACAAAGGTTCCATGATGGGAGCAGCGCTGCAATTCTTTACAGCTGACAGAATACAGCTCAGGAAATCTGCCCCAATCCAACCTTCCATGTACAACAGCTGTCCTCGTGTCTTGAGTTTGAAAAAAGATGAAGAACATTCCTTGACCACACAGTCCAGGGGTTTGAATCTACCAGTTTTGTTGTTCTTTTATTTTGTCCTGAAAGAGGCCTTGTCAAATCAAAATGAAAAGAATGTTGTGAAGCGTGAGAAAATTCAAATTTCCTATTTAAAGCCTGGAGTTCATTAGTAGCAGTAGACTCACTTATTTCAAGGGTCACTGGGTTACCTAGAAGAGCCTGTCTCTTTGCTACCCAAATCCCAAACCATTCACCTGAAAACAGTTTAGAAACACTCTTAAGTCTATTAGCTTTCTATGGGACCTAATTCATCTTTGCTGTGCTTTATCTTGTGATCCTGTCAAGTCGAGGGCCCTGCTTTGATTATGTGCTATTCTTTTTTCTCTTGATCACTTTTCAGTTAAGTAATTGTCTCGGTTTAATTAGTTGTAATGATTAAAACTTTGTTTATATTACACTGCAGTTCTATTTTATCAATGACACTTAGGTTAACTATTTTACTATTTACTGCCCAATACAGAAATTTTACCTGGAAGAAATAATCTTTTTAACTGGACTTTTTTTTAATTGAACTATATTTATTATACAGGCATTAAGGCTAAAATATAAATTTTGGGAAATAAGAGAAATTGCCTGTTCTTGATATTACAGATTTAGACTGGAAACAAAGAGATTTTATAACATTATAATACTGGGAGGTGGAATGTAATGAGTATGGGTTTCAGACTCTAACAAACCTGGCTTTGGATTCTGCATCAGGACTTACCAGGACATTTCTGAACTTAAATGGTCTCATTTGTAAAATGAAAATATTAATATCAACCCCATGCAGATGGCTTGAAGATTATAGAAGAAGGGTATAAGGTACAATATTGAATCTAATGTTAGCTATTGTTTGCTTTAGCTTTGCCACTAAGCAGCTAGGCTATCTTGAGATCGAGCAACTTCATTTCTTTGTGTTTCAGGTTCCTCCGATAAATAAGGACTAGATCAGTTCTACTTTTTCTGTTAAAACTCGGTTAATAAGTAAACCCTCTCTATTGGTTCTCTGTAATTCTACATTAACCAGAGTTTTCTCATGTTAAAATTTTCCAGGTGAGTAGAGGTGGCATTAGTTGGAATTTGGACAGTAGTGTGAGGACAAGGTGACAAAAACAAAATGTCCAGCAAGAAGTGTTCCCATACAGAACACTGGGACAAGAACCAGAGTAAAATCAATCACATTTAGAAGATAAAACCACAAGTGAGTGGTTAAATAAAATGTTTAGAGAACTTGTATTATGATTCCCTAGCAGATGTAATGAGTGTTCTTAGAAAAGAATCACTGGAAAAGTTTAATCAGCCTGCCTAATCTCAGCTTACTCAACTTGTAGCAATGAGCATCCCTGCCACCTACCTAGTTGTGTGAGTTCCCATGAGAAAAAAAGGCAATGAAATACATTAAATGTGATCATCTTTATACTTGTCAAGTATTTCTGTTTACAACACATTGACAGTATCTGTTTATCTGCCTTGTGGAGAAACATTTTTTTTTAAATGACCCCTAAGTTTTATCTCTCATCAATAGTGGTAGGTTTTATTTTTAATTTGTTTTTACTTTGATACAGATTTACTATTTTTCTAAATATATTTTGCAAAAACAACTTTATTTAAAGACATAAACCATGTTTAATAATTCAAGCTATAAAGACAGCAACACAGAATGTGAAACCTGGGAACACATACTTTCTTCTTTACAAATGCAGCGGGGGAGACATGGACACCTTTTCCCCCTGTTTGTGATTGAGTGGTCAAGACACATGAGCAAAAGAGTTTCAAAACTAAGTGCTTATCCAGATCTTCCCTTATCTGAAATCCTTACTCTAAATTTGGAATAAATAAACTTTATATGAAAATCAGCATTGTAGGTGGGAGTGGGCATATGGTTAACCAGGCTGGAACGAACAGTTTTTCTATGATAGAACAGCTCATCCTGAAACACCTTACGATAAGAAACAATAACAAAGCATTCATGGCAATGCTAATATCTACCTTCCTTTGAGCTTTAAATAATAGGCTCCATGACACAGGACTTTTCGTACATTATGCCTTGCCTGGCAGTACGTTTCTTATATTACATTGAGAAAATAGGTGTGTAAATATATTTTAGATAATTTGAAATTTCATGTAATAGCTTGAGCCCATTTATAATGCTCAATTAGCTCTATTAAAATTCCATACTCTCTAAACAATCAACCACTCTTTAGACAATTAAAGGTATCAAAGCATGACTGACTTGAGAAAGCTCTCCCATTTTACTCCAAGCACAGAGTATGACGTTTTACAAAATTCCTCATTCCAACTTGAGATCCTCACCATATCACAAAACTTCTTCCAGGGCAATTTTTACCAATTACCCCCAAGGCAGCCTTAAGAATCTTTACCACTGCTCCTGCATGTCATTCTATTCCCTTCCCAACTTCATTCTTCCAACACTACAAAGCCCTATTCCAGGCAAGAAAGCACAAAACAAACACACTGGTTATCTTCTCTAATTCTAGTGCGGTAACCATCAGGGTCAGTCTTAAGGAAGGAAGATAATAAAGTATACAATTTCCTTCTAATGCAGATACTTTATACATTTATTTCTACTTGTACCTTTATTTATTATTCTTATATGAATTTGGAAACAGGGACAAGTAGGAAATAATAACAGGTAATTAAAGCTACAAGGTAACTCTCAAATTCTTCTTAAACCTACCCTCTCAAAGTAGGATATACAATTAATTTAAATTCTTAGTTTACGTCCTAGGAAGAGGATTAACCTAGTAAGCTGGGACAACAATGGGGAAATGAAATAATCTTAAACTTTTTTTAAGTACTTATTTTCTTTAGGGTTCTCAGAAGAACTTGGGATTCTGTGGGAGTCTTGCTAAAGAATAACAAGGAAGGAGACCATTACCTCATGTGACTAAGTTTTTTAATACATATGGCTAGAGAACACCAGAGGCACATTCATAAGAAAGAGCCAGGTAGCTTACTAACAAGTGACAAAAAGAAAACCAAACAACAGTTAGAGTGGAGGAGGTGGTAGTGTTACCCTGGCCAAGAAATGTAGCAACCATCACTCCCTGAGGTATATCTAAATCAAGCAGACAGCGGCAGAAGTTCAACAAAGTACTGAGGATGAAGAATTCAAAAGGAATCTCTAGCCAAAGACATTGAGAGGAGCTGGACATGAGACGTCTCCACTTGGTGGCTGATATCTGGAAACATTACTCAGGATGACGGGATGGTATGGCTTCCATCCTCAGAGAAGGTAGTGAGACTTGAGCTAACTAAGACATGAGCAACATCCGCATGAATTTTGGGAACCACTGCTCCCAAGTGAATGCTACTTCAGCCTAATAGGGGGAAGTAGGAAGCAATCCCACTACTGGGGTAAAGTGTTAAAAACTTCAAAGCTACTTTGCTTTTATCGCTTCTTTAGGCTTAAGGATCTCTGCATAAAAGCAGCTCTCTTTTCCACAAACAACACAACCAAAGGGAACAACAATATGGAGAAAACTATAAAACTAAACACAGGGAGAGCCTGTATTGGCATCAGCTTGCTACAGGCCCTCATGAGGCTGCACTCTGTTTTTGCCCAGATCCCTCAGCAGGCCAGGTCTTAAAGACTTAGCATCACCTCCTGCCTCCGCCAGCTCAGTGCCCTGTCTTCTGGAGGGCTTCCGCTTCCTAGACCTCGAGAAGGTCTGGCAGACACAGCCTAAGAAGCGACCAAAGCAGAGTGGTGGTGATGCCAAGGATGTCACTGCAGGAGAAGAGGACCCAGGCTCCGGGGAAGCTGGGAGCTCACAGGGCTGGATCGGACACTCCTGATGCTTCACACAGGAATCCTCATCCTGCTGACTCTGTAATTGGGCCTGCAAGCAGAAGAAAGTTAAAGCCCTCAATGCCAACACACATACACAGAGACGGCCCGTCACCCTCTAAGCCAATTCATACTTTATCTGGGCCCAAGGATCCCAGTTTGTTCCTCAAGCTCTTTATCCCCACCTCCTCCCACTGCAGGGGAAGAGTTGTCATTATTTTTCCTAGGAAAATGTGGCAAGCCCAGACTTTTGACACCCCATGCCTCATCCTTACCTCATTGGGAAGGTCAGGATCATCTTCCTGAGCACTGAGTATGGTCAGCTTTGCATCTACCACCTCATCTTCTTCACTCTGTGGTGGTACCAAAGGTGTTGGAAGTATCGGGGGGCAGTGGGTCTCCACTTTCTCCTTCCTCTTGTTCTTCCTCATTCTCTTTGTCCTTATGGCCTTCCTAAGATGTCTATGCTTTTTTGGAAGTGGATCTAACTTTCTTCTCTGGACTGGAGGCATGACAGGATCTTGTGAAATGTCACCTTTTTGACTCTCAGATGTCCCCTCCAATGGCTCTGATGATGATTCCAAATTTCTCTTCAGAGGGTCATTCTCCCATAGGTGGAAGGTCTCCTCAGTATCTTGAGTATCTGGTGATATGTTCAAGTCATCAGTGACATGTTTTGGGATGGAGATTGGAGATTCCCAACCTCTTTCATTAAGGGTTTTTTTTTGACCCACTAGGCGGACCCCAGCCAGCTTTGCACGAACAAAAAGCTCACAACAAAAGGACCAAGAGTCAAATGCAAAATGAAGTAGTTAGTACCCTGACCCTTTCCAATAATTTATCCTCAGCTATCACAGACACAATATTATACTGATCTCAGATTTCCTCTCTGGACTTATCTAAGGAATTCAATGGCTTTCAGAGATATTCCTCAGTTTGTTCTTCTTGGCCTGGGAGATCACAGATTTCCTAAAAGGAGAGAGAAGATCATTGAAGTAATTGCTCCATGGATAGTGGAGTTCCTCCTACTCACAGAAAATGTAGGATTTAATAAGACTCTGCCAAACATAGCATGAATTCCTCAACAGTAACAGTATTTAGCAACTTAACCAATTTCCAAAGCAATATTTTTAAAAGTAAGAAAATTCTCCATGTATATCAGAATCACCAGGGGGTGCTCTTTGAAAAAGCAGATTTCTGGGATGTACCCCAGACCTACAATCAGAACCTCTAAACTAAAGCTGGGTTGCAGGAATTTGTATTTTTTCCCAGTAACCTACACTCTAAAATCTGTACTCTAAAACCTGAAAACTACTGCTTTAGAAGGACACTAGATCCAATATTTTATGGGGTTATGGGGATGACTATTCTTAAAAACATACCACTTTCCCCTATAGGCTTTCCCTAATCATCTCAGCCCAGAATGATCCTCTGAACTCATTTAGTCATCCTCACTCATTTTGATATGTTATCCTTTATTACCTTCTATTATAATTTAACTTCAAAACCTTGTAACTCTGTCTTCTAACCAGAGTATAAGCTTCTCAAGGGCAGAGACTCTTAGAGTTGTTAGTTCTCTACAGTGGCTTGCTAATATTAGTGCTTCATAAATTGAAGAAGTGAATATAAATATGAATAGGTTTATATCCCAGTGTACAATGATTGATATGAGGCTTCTCTGTATGAAGAGTTATAGAGCAACAGAATGTTAAAAAGGACACAGGCCCTGGGAAGAACCTAATCGAATTCCCCTAGGTTTACAGATGGGGAAGCTAAGGCTCAAGTAAGATAATGGCCTGCCTAAAGCTGGGGTTGACAAATTTTTCTGTAAAGGGCCAGAAAGTAAATATTTTAGGCTCTGTGATAAAGTCCTGCCACGAATATTCCTCTCTGCACTGTGGCACAACAGAATTACATAAACAAATATTCATGGCTGTGTTCGAATAAAACTTTATTTACAAAAACAGGTGGTAGGTCAGATTTGGCAGCAGGCTATTGTGTGCCAACCCTGGCCTAAAGCCATACAACTAGTTAGCAGGTTAGCTAGGATTAGAAATCAAGTCACCCGATTCCCAGCAAGTGCTCTTTCCACAAAGGAGTAGACAACTGTACAATGAGAAAGAGTTTTCTCAATTAAAAAAGGGGCTTTAAAGGAGGAAGAGATCAAAATACATCTGGGTGTGTTATACTTCTCAGATGGTTTCTGATGACCATTAGTCATTTACACAACTAGTAGCTGAATTCTGAAACTGGCCAATTTTCAAACAGACTCCACCAACTAGGTGGGGTAGACTGAATATTTTCTATCACACCTGCTTAGGAAAGCATACTATTTGGTCCCTTTTTTACTGAGCAGAAAACCCTGCAGATAGGTAATGGAAAATACTTTCCTCATTCATTTCTTGAAATCATCATGGCCTAGTGAGTACACAGTGCACAGCCCAGTGACCAAAAGTTTCAAGTAATTACCAGAGGAACATGGGAGCAGAGATAGGATAGGTTATCTAAGAAGCTAAAACCTCACTTCCTAACCCAAGATGCTCTTTAATAATGAAAACGACCCTACTATTAAAGATTAAGTACCCAAAGTCTTGAGGTTATTTTATATTCTGGGCTTTCTGAGAACTCTGAGGTCCATCCAGAACTCTCTGTTCTATTTTCTTTTTTTTTTTTTAAGATTTTATTTATTTATTTGAGAGAGAGAGAGAATGAGAGAGAGCACATGAGAGGAAGGAGGGTCAGAGGGAGAAGCAGACTCCCTGCCGAGCAGGGAGCCCGATGCGGGACTCGATCCTGGGACTCCAGGATCATGACCTGAGCCGAAGGCAGCCGCTTAACCAACTGAGCCACCCAGGCGCCCTCTGTTCTATTTTCATTTCCATCCCTAATGTGTTCCTCATGTCATTACTCTGCCTTCACAAAGTAAATGATTAACAAATATTTGCTGACTGATGGATTAATAGATGGATGAGTAAATAAATGAATGAATGAACCAAATGCTATTAGAAAGTTCCTTGATTTTGCAGCTATAAAAATAAACCAGAGCTGGTACATTGTGCAAGAGGAAGTCTAATATTTTTTTAAGTTACCCCTCAGTGAAGCTAATAGTGCCGTCACATAGTGTAAATGTCAATCAAAGTTTCATGAATGAATTCAAGCATTTGATGTAAGCGACTTAAATTACATGTCAAGTACAAAGTTATCCTGCTTGTCTCACACACACACACACACACACACACACACACACACACACAGTATCTAAGATACGTTAACATGGAATTCTTTGTAATTAGCTTCAGTTCCGCACCATTAGGAGAGTTTGGTAAAATCTCTGAGAGAAGAACACTCCATGGGATCAATGAGAGAATGCAGGCTCAGGTTAAATCTGTAGCCTCCAGCAGAAACAACTGTGTAGACAGCAACTACAGAAGCAGCCCTTGATGCCCCCAAACAGGTGGGCGAGGACTCTAAAAGAGAAGTCAGCTGGACAAATTCAAGACTCTAAAAGTCAACCTGGCTTCTTCACTGCCTTGGCAATGGACCTGGACCAGGTCCTCATCATGCCTCAACTGTATTTTGACAAGGCTCTATTCCCTCCACCCCACTCTCCATAAAGGAGCTAGAATGATCTTTCAAAAACAAATCTGACCTGTCACCCTCCTATTTAAAGCTCTGCTCCCTAGGCCCCCCAACAAGATACTGGTCCTTTGTGATCTGACTTCATGTCTCCTATCCTACCTCAAGTCTACCACTCACCCTCAGAGAGCATATGCTGTTGGGGAAGACAGACCACTTGCCATTTCCTGACGACACCGTGCTTTCTTAAACACTCTTCCTTTTGCCTACAATGCGTTTTTCCTCCTCAGTACCTGACCTAGTTTTAAGTATTACCTCTTCTTAGAAGGTTTAGCCGACTTCCTCAAGCAGAAAACAAACAAACAAAAACAGATTCAATTTATGTACCATTCTGTACCTACAAAAATTATCCCATTGAATTTAAGCCATTTGGAGATCTGTGTCCTTCACTGGACTCGGTGCTCCCTGAAGGCAGGAACTCTTGCTTCTCACTTGATTCCTAGTGTCTCTGTGGTGCCTGGCACCTGCAAGGTGGTCAGGATTTATGGACTTCAAAATGCAGTTGTCTGGTCTGCCTCCAGGGCCCGAGCTCTAGAGGCCAATTCACCCCTCTCTCTCTGAATGAACAAACACACTGAAGTCTGGAGGACAAAACCGAGAAGCTATGGCCAGGACTCAAGAGCCATACATCCAGCTACCAATTCAAAGCCTGTATCATGAGTAACAGGTTTCACTTAGGAAAGAACGAGCTGCTCAGGCAGTGGTTAGCACTACCCAGCACAATTCTACTCTAGGAGCCTCCTTCCACCCACTTCCTCATGAGAATTACAAGGAAAGCTAGCAAAAGAGGTCCCAATCAGATCCCTGGCTCCCTGCAGGCACGCTTTCCTCCAGCCTGGACCACACTTCTCCATCTTGCTGGTCGACTCTCAGCACCCCTTACCCATCCCTACTTCCCCCACCCTGCTCCATGTGGGAGCCTCCCCAAACTCTCAGTGATGCCTGCATTGCAAATTTTCACCCACAATCGGCATTCTCATTCCCACAGGACATACACCCAACTCCAGGCCTTGGTTCTTTCTTTGAGTGCCCCTACCTGGGAAACCTGTCCCTGGGGCTAGATGTGCTCATCTGCAGGGATGTTGTTCAACCCATAGAAGTCATTTGCCTGACCAGAGGTGAAAGAGGTTTATACCACATCAATCTCACTGACTCTGGAGCCCATGATTCCCCTGGATTTTACACATCAGAAAGTATTGGGTATAGGGGCACCTGGGTGGCTCAGTCGTTAAGCGTCTGCCTTAGGCTCAGGTCATGATCCCAGGGTCCTGGGATCGAGCCCCGCATCGGGCTCCCTGCTCCAAGGGAAGCCTGCTTCTCCCTCTCCCACTCCCCCTGCTTGTGTTCCCTCTTTCGTTGTGTCTCTCTCTGTCAAACAAATAAAATCTTTAAAAAAAAAAAAAGAAAGTATTGGGTATATAATACAAGTGAATTCACATGTTACACTCTGAGTCCATTTGTCTCCATAGACCTGTTGCACTTCAGCTTTCTTTGTGATAGATTCCCCCCCACCCTTTTCACATATGACTTGAAGCAAAGCTGAGAGTATTAAAGCGTTGGATGAATCCGCTGCTTAAGCAGACTCGAAGCCAACTGAGAGGCCCTAAGACAACAAACTCTTGGCCACTGAACTTCTGGCTCATCCTGCAGAAGAGATGAGAGAAAAATTTCACTAATCACTATTGACAGCGAAGTGACTATCTCTCTTTAAAAATGGGGAAGAAATGATTGGCACGAACTCACTTTGCTTCTCAGTGACTCTCTGGAGAATTAAATAACTGAAGCATCAGACAACAATTTTCTTTGAAAATGACCTTTCATATTAAATGAAAAGCCGAAGAGCTAGTCTCAAAAGGAAAGAAAATGAATAATCTGTGAGGGCAAGTACTCATTCATGAGTATACAGTAACAAAAAGACAAAAATATGATCGTAAACATTGTCAAATGTTGTGTGACAAATTAAGTGTATTTTCATTTTCAGGGTAACATTTATTGAGAGCCTACTATGAATCAGACATTGGGAAAGTTGCTCTTTGATTTAAAAAAATGCATACACTTGATCAATGTAATTTAAATCCGTTGTTTTCTAGCGTTAGCAGGCATGAGAATTACATGGAGGGCCTTTAGAACACAGATTGCTGGGGCCCATTAGAATGTGCATTTTGAACAAGTTCCTGGGCAGTGCTGCTGGTCTGGAGACTGCACTTGGAGAACCACTGAATTAGGTCATCTCAAATTGAAAGAGGAGACAGACTCAGAACCGATTAAGCAGCGGGGGGGGGGGGGGGGGGGGCGGCATTCCTAACCATGTATGACCAGATGAAGATGTACAGGCTTTGAAATGATTATCTGCAGGGCTGATTCCTCCAGCCATGCTGCCATCCCACCCGCCTCTTGAGTTGTTGGGATGATATGGCCAAAATGCAGTGTGCTTGAAATGTGGATACTATGGTCCCTGGGCTTGTCCACGGGTCTTTTCTCCAGGAGCACCCCTCTCCCCCCACAACTCTCCTTCAGTCTCAACCTCAGGCCAGTTACAAGCTTCAGAACTTGAATGTCATAGACACTCTCTAATTATTAAAAGCCTAGGAATGGACATATAAAGCCATGAAATAGTTTCATTTTCTAAGGAAAATATGTGACTATTATCCCTTTATTAAGTTCTTGCTCTTTTCTAAAATTTCATCATCTCCTTTTAAAACTTTACCCCTCTGGGTTGAAAGTCACTGCAGAAAAGAGCTTCAGCAACCTTTGATTTAGCCTAATAAAACAATAACACCACACTCAGTGGGTGGTTAAATCTGATAATATTTTGTGCTGAATTTTCTGTAGTAATTCAATTAAAAATCCTATGGCTGGCCAACAGAAAGCATACAGATCACCAAAGTTTTATAGTATTACATTTTTTGGTCTTAAAATAGCCTATATTAATTTGGTGCCTTTATTTATTAACCTAAATAGTTCAAGTAGAGTTTCTCCTAAATGTAATTTAGGATAACCATTTATATCTGTACTGTTTAAAAACTTCAGCTGGCTCACATCATTATGGTGCTTAAAATTCCAATTAAAGTGGGAGAAACACTAATCAGAGAACATATTACAAAAGCTGTATTAATATGACCGCCACAATATCACCGTTTATTAAAGGTTCTGGGGAATCAATTCATGCTGACTCCTCTATGTCCTCCTTCAATGAGCAAGGCCCCTGGAAAAGGAATATTGTCACTCAAAGCAAGCTGAAGCCATTCAGAATCACTGAATCGTTTGGTCACATCTATTCCTGCCAGGGTTCCTCGCCAAAGAGTCAATGATCCTGGGTTCTCTTCATGCCTTCTTTAATGACAGGCTTGGAACATTCCAGAAAACTTTAGCACTTCCTTTTTTAACCATAAATTGCATGTAACTCTCCAAATTCTTAGTCTATAATTTCTCATAAAACTCTTTGAGATCCTCTGGTGAAGATAAATGGCAAGACTTATTGGACTTTAAATTATTATCCTTCAATGTTATATGCACTGGATCATAACTCTATGGCTTTGGTTCCCTCATAAAACTAAACCATGAAGCCATTCTTTTCATTTGAAGCTTAACAGCACACAGGCCCACGGGTGAAGCAATATAAACACTCTTGAGTAATTTCTCAAATCTCTTCTGCAAAAACAGACTTGTAACTCAGTGGTATATAATCTCTCCTCAGAATCTGTGAAGTTTGTAGTTCTCAGGCCACCCAAATGGAATGGTGAGAATAATGTTCATGTATAGAAGTGGGACAGGACTAAGAACTGTCTGTAACTATAGAACTTAGAGTTAGCTCCAGCTCCACCTCTCTACTGCCCTAGACAAGTCATCAAGCCAGGTTACTGTTTTTGGGAGAAAAGGTGAGACTTCAGGTCCACTGAAAATTTTTTTTAATCCCAGGTTCACAGAATTAGTTTAATCAAAATTACCAGTTCATGACACACTCGCATCATTGCTCCATGCATGGCCTTTTATATATTGTCTTAAATGTCATTTTTATCATATATACTCTTAGGTATACACCTGAGAAAAAGTCATGCAAAATGTGCATTAGAAATATGTATATGTTTATAAAGACACTATATACTACAAAAGGCCTGGAAAAAATCCAAACATCCACCATCAGGATAATGTGGTAGACTCCCACAATGGAACAGTAAACAAAAGCCAAATGAAGAAACCACAGGTATTTGTGAGAATAGAGAGTCACTGTTTCAGAGTCTCTCTTTTGCCCTCTTAAATGGAGACAACAATACCACTTACCTTATCTTTTTTTGAGGATTAATGTAAAAATCCTTTGAAAATTATAACTAATATATGCTAATTATTTTCCTCCTACATTCTCTATTCTCTGATCCTATAAGAATAATCTGGAAACATCATAGTGAAGAACAGGAAAACAGTATAATTGGTGATACTAATTTGGAGTTACACTACTGGGGTTCAACTCTCTAATCTAGCAATTATTTCCCGTGTAGACTCAGGTAAATTAATTAACCTCTCTAAACCTCAGTTTTCTCTCATGTGAAATAGAAACAAAATTAGTACCTACTTGACACGTCTGGGTGGCTTAGTCAGTTAAGTGTCCGACTCTTGATTTCAGTTCAGTTCATGATCTCAGGGTCATGAGATCAAGGACCACGTCAGGCTCCATGCCCACACAAGATTCTCTCTCTCTCCCTCTCCTTCTGCCCCCCACCCATCTCTCTCTCTCCTTCTCTCTCTCTAAAAAAAAAAAAAATTAGTACCTACTTAAGAGGGTTTCACTGAGGTAATCCAAGTACTTAGCACACTGCCTGATACACCATAATAAGTGTTCACATCATCAACAACTATTACATTAACAGGGATCCCTTAACATTTGTCAAATGGACATAGCTGCTTTCCCCTGTCCTTACCTACCTTACTTACCATTCATTCTTCCAATGCAACACATGCACACTCATTCACACATAGATTTTCTTTGCTTTTGCCCATTCTTCAGCTCCTCATATTTAGATTAACATTGAGAATAATAAACACAATAATTAGGCCCAGAGTTCCTGCCTTAGACATCAAGACAGAAACAGGAACAATTTTATCAGATTATAGTACCCTAAAATATAAAGTTCTTCTCAAAAGAATTTTGCTTGGAATTTCCATTAAAAGCGAAGTTCATCTGCATTTTATTTAAAAGACCTGTAAATGGGGAAAGGCAACCCTTTTCACAATCCACACAGAGTACTAAAAAAGTGTGGGAGTAATTCTTTAAATGTAACATAACCCAATTGGAGTAAAAAGGATTAAACTACAGTATCTGAAATATAAACATTCTCTGAAGGACATATTTTACATTTGCGGAATTTGTTACACCAGGTCTGGGCAGGTCATAATGGAAGACGCTGGGACCTGAAACTAGACCTGCCACCAGGGAGGATGGCCCCGCTGCAGGTGCTGGGAGAATGTCCAGTCTGACAGGCAGAACAAAGTAGCTAAAAAATATGGCAGCACATAAGAGCTGATAATGCAGCTAGAAAACTGGCATCAGGAGGCAAACATGAAATAGCGGAAGTTCACTCAATATGAAAGCACCGTGTGATGCCAAGGAATTCAGAAGCAAAAAGTGACCCCAAGATTCAGGCAGGCAGCATCAGACAGCCTGATCTGTGACAGCAGAGCCTCAGTCAGCCTATGGTACGGAGGCTGCGCGCTGATGGCCGAGAGAGAGAGGGAATGGCAAGTGTGAGGTTCTTTGAGGACCTGAGGAAGCTTAACAAGAACTGCGGTGCAAGGTCAATCCTGAACCCAAAGAATGAGAGACATACATGATTCTAGAAATATGGCGTATGGCAAAGGCAGACTAGAAGCCTAAGGCGATGCTGAGGAACAAAAAGTGTGGATTTAGAGTTCCTTCAATGACTTCTATCTCAGGTCTCAGGTCTGGTCACAGAAAGCCTAAAAGGCTCAGTGAACAAGCTGTGGCCATGATGATCATGATGACAGGGGGCAGAGGGATTGGGGGCGGTGCAGCAGAAACTGGAGAACAGGAAGGACTTGACAATAATAAGATCAGGAAAACAGAGCCGGTAGTTCCAAAATTACAATCACTATAATCACCTTGAAACTTCGCAAACAAGTAGCAGCACTCTTATTGAACCAAATCCCAGCACAACAACCACAAAAATAATTAGGAAAGTCCATGTGAATTTGTTTTAATGAACTTGACCTATAGTAAAAAAAAAAAAAAAATAGGCCACTAATCATCAGGGAAATGCAAATCACAATCGCAATGAAATATCACCTCACACTTGTCAGACTGGCTAGTATCAAAAAGATAAGAAATAACAAGTGTTGGAAAGGATGTGGAGAAAAGGGGAACCCTCCTGTACTGTTAGTGGGAATGTAAATTCGTGCAGCCGCTATGGAAAATAGTATGAAGCTTTCTCAAAAACTTCAAAACAGAAGTACCAATTGACCCAGCAATTTCACTACTGGATATCTGCCTGAAGAAAATGAAAACTTGAATTTAAAAAGATATGTGCACCCCTATGTTTATTGCAGCATTATTTATGATAGCCAAGATATGGAAACAACCTAAGTGTCCATCAACGGATGAATGGATAAAGAAAATGTGGGGTATACATATATATAATTGAACATCAGTCAGCCATAAAAAAGAATGAAATCTCACCATTTGTGACAACATGGATGGACCTTGACAGTATTATGCTAAATAACTCAGAGAAAGACAAATACGGCATGATTTCATTTACGTGAAATCTAAAAAGTAAAACAAAACAGCAAAACCCAGACTGATACAGATAACAGATTGGTGCTTGCCAGGGGGATGGGGTTGGGGGTGGCAAAATAGGCGAAGAGGATCAAGAAGTACAAACTTCCAGTTTTAAAATCACTAAGTCATGGGGATGTAATGTACAGCCTGGGGAATATAGTCAATCATATTAATTTGGTATGGGTGACACACACACAAATGTTCCCCACATCCATGGCCCAGTGCATTCAGAAGAATCACCACAAAGCCATCCTTGCAAGTCAAGGATCTCCCTTTGGGGTGTGAACATTCATGAGATGGAGAAAGAGTACTTTCATAAGCCAAATATACTCCATTTCTGCTGCAGCAGCCTATCCCTTACGAGTGTAATGACCACTGGTAGCCTGGATCTCTAAACTATGCAGTTGCAACCAATCAACAACTTCATAGTCAATGTCCGCAGGTCCTAATAAGCAAGGGATCTTTAGCGGAATAGGTATTCACGAGCAACTGCTCCTGGAATGCTCCAAAGCCAGATAATTAACAGCTGTGTACTGCAATTAATTTTTATTTATGCCTTAGATATTCAGGCAAGATATTATTTCTTGTGTATGACCGATTCATATTTCATGCTGGGTCTCATCTCAAAGCAGCAATAAGAAAAACAACATCAGTTTTGGTTCTGTTTTTTAGATTTTTTTTTTTTTTTTTTTTTTTTTTATTTGACAGAGAGATAGAGAGAAAGCACAAGTAAGCAGAGAGGCAGGCAGACGGAGAGGGAGAAGCAGACTCTCCACTGAGCAGGGAGCCCGATGCGGGGCTCGATCCCAGGACCCTGGGATCATGACCTGGGCCGAAGGCAGCCGCTTAACCGACTGAGCCACCCAGGTGCCCCAGTTTTGGTTCTGTTTTTATTTTCTTAATTCAACTGCTCTGCCATTTGTATCGCAAAACACTGTGCTGCCTTGTATTGGGCGAGCAAATTCCAAAGCCCATACAAGGGGACCGTGAGGGAAAAACTGGCAAAGGCAGCCAAGGCTTCCCCCAGGCATTCACAAGCCCTTAGAGGGTGCCAGAAGGCACAATCTAAATTAAGGCGATGACACTGGAGTCTCAGCAGTCCCAGTTCACCTCCACGGCCCCTGTGGGCATGTTATTTCATTCAGCGATTGTTAATTGAACGTCCACCATGCACGAGGTACTGGTCAAAGGTTTGCAAAATAAAGAGACTGGATAGCGTTTTTCCAGATTCTTCCAGCTTTATAATTTTACAAGTCAGTAAGTCTAGAAAACACAGACCAGGACCTCGAGGAGTGTACATTTCTGAAGGTGAGACCAGATTACGCAAAAAAAAAAAAAAAAATTATTCCAAGGCAGGATCACGAAGTGCCAAATCCAAGAGGCCACCGTCATTAAGACCACAGAGGAGAAAGGGCTTTGAACGCCAGGCTGCAGAACTCTGTGGCAGTGATTCTCAGAACTCCAGCATGCATCAGGGTTTGTTAAAAGAGATCAGTGGGCCCGACCACCAGAGTTTCCAATTCAGTAGGTCTGGAGGAGGGCCCCGAATTTACATTTCTCACAACTTTCCAAGTAATGCTAATGTTGCTGGTTCAAGAACCACATCTTCAGACCCAGGGTTCCATGAGAAGCCATCAAAGTTCACTGCACAGTAGAAAACCACGATGGGGGGGCACCTGGGTGGCTCAGTCGTTAAGCGTCTGCCTTCAGCTCAGGTCATGATCCCAGGGTCCTGGATCGAGCCCCGCATCGGGATCCCTGCTCGGCGGGAGGCCTGCTTCTCCCTCTCCCACTCCCCCTGCTTGTGTTCCCTCTCTCACTGTGTCTCTCTCTGTCAAATAAATAAAATCTTAAAAAAAAAAAAAGAAAGAAAGAAAGAAAATCACGATGGGAGCAGTGTTTTGGAACAATTAATCTAGAGATGGCAGGTAGGACCAACTAAAAGGAAGTCAACAGATTTACAAAAGGGCCAAGGCCAGAGGACCTGTATTTGAAAGAAGAATCAGCTTGACTAGCACAGAATTGACTTGACTAGCAAATCGGCTATTTGGTGACTTTAGCTCCAAAGGATTCCTGATGCACAGAATGGAACCTTGAATGAGTTTATTTAGCTATGTTGTGTCCGAATCCCTCCAGGGATGGTAAAGAATCCCTTGGAAACCCCATCTAGCCTTAATTTGGAGCTGTCCAGATCGCTCAGGCATGAGAAGTTCAGAAGCCTCTCTTCATATTTCTCGCAAGTTTCTCACAGTACTTGAAATCCCACCATTTGAATCACTACTTTAGATTAAGGTGCTGACACCCTAAAGCCTATTAAAGGTAGTGTGTGTTATTCTGCACCTCAGTTAGGAACTCTTGCTCCCTTGTCACTCCCAGGGGACAAAAGTGGTTTTTCTCTTAAAACTCCAGCTTTATGAACTCAGCTCTTTCATAGTGAGTCATTTGGATCCTCACACATTCCAGCCAGTAATTGAAGACATAAGAATCTCGGCAGCTTTACTACATGAAGAGGAATTTTGGAACAGGAGTTCTATGCATGTCAGCAAATTGCAGGTACGTGGTGGTTACCAAGCTGCCCTTCTTGCTTCCCTTCAAAGGATGTTTGCTTTACTGTTTCAGGTTAGCCAGCCAAGGCCACTTGGCACCCACCCTACACCATCTACCTCTTCTCTCAGCCTCCCCCAGCCAAATGGTTCAAGAGTTTTAGCTACTTGACTCCCATCTGCCCTTCCCCACACCTCAACCACACAGGCCATGCCTAACCTCTGTCAGATGGTTACAGAGTTTAAGCTCAGTAACTGGGGGTTTATCTGAAGTCACACTGAGCTTCTTGTGCCCAAGACCTGGCCCCTCTTTGCTTTGCTCAACTGTTCTGGTAAGTCACAGTATATGCCAAAGTCTCTGTCTCTATTTCTTCTGGATGTGGGACCTACCAACTCGAACTTGTCACTTGGTCAGCCCCGGCCCTACCCAAACCCTTTTCCAAACATTTCTGAGTGACTTTACAGCTATCCATAATTCACCCCACCCCTTTCCAAAACACAGCAACAAGCCAAAGAGCTTAAACAATGGTCTTTGCTATTCACTGTCCGAAGTACGGAGCTTTCACAGTTCCATGTGGAGGAGATTCCAGGCGATTCCCTAGCCTTCCTCTACCCGCTCCTCCCCAATTCGATCCTACGATGGCAGAATCTACTCAGTCCCCTCTACCCACGTCTCTCTGGGTTTCTCTGTCCTTGATCCAAGCACTGTCCCACCCCCCCCACCCCCCGGGAGAAGGGAAGAGAGCTCTATTCTGTATCCTGGTCAGCTGGTGTGAGGGCTTGCTCCTACCTTGCTGGGCTGGCACGACGAAGTGTCAGGCCTTAGGCCAGATGTTGAGGACACAGAGATGAATTAAAAATAAACAAACAAACATCATTCCTACTTTGATGGAGCTTTCATTCTAATGATCAGGTACTGCTGACCTGACTTCCTAAATTTAGATAAAAGACCAGAAAATTAATATGAAGTGAGAATCCTAATATTATTCAGAAATAGGCCAGATGTTTTTTGTTTTTTGTTTTTTTATTTTGTTGTTTTTTTTTTTATAATCAGTGTGTATCTCAGTGTGTAATAAGTCTGCTTGAAAATGACTTTAAAAAAGAAAAAGGACTTGGGGCACCTGGGTGGCTCAGTTGGTTAAGCGACTGCCTTCGGCTCAGGTCATGATCCTGGAGTCCCAGGATCGAGTCCTGCATCGGGCTCCCTGCTCGGCGGGGAGTCTGCTTCTCCCTCTGACCCTCCTCCCTCTCATGCTCTTTGTCTCTCATTGTCTCTCTCGCAAATAAATAAATAAAACCTTAAAAAAAAAAAAAAGAAAGAAAAAGGACTTAACACCTGTTGCAGTCTGTTTGCTGGCCCAGACAGAAAAGCGTTTCTAAAGATTTTGTCACAGTGTAATGCAATCTCCCTTGATTGTTGCCCCAGGTGCCTTTCCCTCATTGAAATCTATCATTAAAAGAGGATCCTACATGTCAGATTAAATGGGGAGAAGAATAAAAGAAGGTCCTTTTCCCACCTTCTGGAGTTGGCACCAGTAAAAAAAAAAAAAAAAAAAAAATGTATCCATGAAATTTTGTTTCTAATACAAACATCAACTTTTTACCTAGCAGCAAAGTTCTTTCACTTTCTTGCTAACTTGTTTCTGATTATAAAAGCAATACATGCTTATAATAGGAAATTTGGAAAATACAGGCAAGTACGAAAAAAGAAAACACCTGTATTCTCACTGACTAGCAATCATCGCTTTTGATATTTTGGTTTACTTCCTTCCAGTGTTCTTTATTTTTCGATGCACATAGGTATACACACACACATTTTGCATACCTCTGATCACACCATATGTATATAATTTTGTATCCTATTTTTTATTCTCACTATTAGACAACAAAAATGTCTCCCTATAATTATTATTTGAAAACATCAGCAAGGCTCTCTTCATGCTTATAGCTTATTTCTCCCATTAATCTAAGCCCCGATCTTCTGTGAGAGACCTACTTCTCATTTACTCTAAACCTGACATTGAAATCACACTGAAGAAAAAAGAAAAAGAGAGAAGTACTGATAATGAAAGCTCTTAAATGAATTGAGGAATAAGACACTCTGCAAACCACGCCTTCCTCTCTGAAGAAAATTCCAGCAAACTCAAGAGAAGTGAAGGTGATGTCCAATTCTCTCTTCAGACCTAACAGGTAGTTCTTTAAGATTTCACACTAAAGTCTAGTCTCCTGGCTATTGACCCTCACCCTGAAAGCAAGAAAGGCATTTTTGTTTTTTGGGGTTTTTTTTTTTAAAGTAAAGTTCAGAATTCCAGTTTGCAAGATAACCTGGCTTGGCCACATCTATGTTAAAAAAAATTCAAGGATTTTTATTAAATTGACATGAACTTGATATGAACCAATGTGTGATATACTTTCTATAAGAGCAAGAGAAAAAAACTTTAAAAATCGAATACATTTTTATTTTATATGGAGTTTACAGGTGACAAATCATTTTAATTTTTTTTTAAAGATTTTATTTATTTATTTAATTGACAGAGAGAGAGAGAGACTGCGTGAGAGGGAACACAAGCAGGGGGAGTGGGAGAGGGAGATGCAGGCTTCCAGCTGAGCAGGGAGCCTGATGCAGGGCTTGATCCCAAGACCCTGGGATCACGACCTGAGCCAAAGGCAGTCGCTTAACCAGCTGAGCTACCCAGGTACCCCATCTTTTGTTTAATTTTAAAATATATCTTACTTTTTAACTATGTTGATGTGGTCATAAAAGTAGCCCATAATCATTTAAACCACTTCCTTTTGTATTTTATCCTCTGAAAAACCCTATGAGGTGAGTGAGTAGGCAGAGGAATATTGCTATGCTGGTTTCAGAGATCAGGTCATTCAGAACCTGGAAATGTTAAATGACTCATCCAAGGTCACACAGGAAGTCAAAGAAGTGGAGGTCGAAATTTTCTTTTAACTTAAGTGCACCATTCTTTTCAGATCATCTATTTTGAGCATCTTTTATAGAAATACGGTTTGTCTAGATTCTGTTCTGTTCAGAAATTTATAGCATTCTATCCAACGTTATCACAAAACACATTTTAAGAGGAAAACTGGTAGTCTCAAGTTGGCTCTAGAGGAAGGTAAAAACTACAGATGTGAAAACTATAGAAACCATGTTCTATGACCAATAATGGATGAAGGAACTTGGTATATTTAGCTCGGAAAAAAGAAAATCAAAAGGAGATAAGAGAGCTCTTTCAATGTTTAAAAAGGCTGTCAAATGCTCAGGTGAGCAGAACTGTTCCATGTTGCTCCAAATACCAGACAAGAACAATGGACAGAACTTTAAATCTTTTTTTTTTTTTTAAGATTTTATTTATTTGAGAGAGAGAGCATGAGAGGGGGGAGGGTCGGAGGGAGAAGCAGACTCCCTGCTGAGCAGGGAGCCCGATGCGGGACTCGATCCCGGGACTCCAGGATCATGACCTGAGCCGAAAGCAGTCGCTTAACCAACTGAGCCACCCAGGCGCCCTGGACAGAACTTTAAAGAAACAGATTTCTACGCAATAAGAGATTTGTCTTTTGAACCAATGGAACTGTTCAACTGTGGAACAAACTGCTCTCCCTCTAAGACGGCGAACTTTGCTGCACTGGGAGGTATTGAAAAAAAAAAAAAGCTGTCAAGGATGCTCTGATAACTTTTTGGTTTCAGTATTTTCAGTTTACATTTCCTTTGTTTTTCTTGGCTCACTAATTCAATACATAGTGCACTGCAGGTGAGCGAGGAGACGCTACTACAAACCAGGTGCTTCCCAACGATGTTTCCCAGCTGATAAGAATCTCTGGGGGTGGCTGGTGGCTCCCCTTGAATCAGGAGCTGCAGAGACCTCAGAGGAGGGGCCTGGGAACTGTTGGTTTTACAAGTGCCCCCAAGTGATTTTTGTCATCACGGAGGTTTGAGAAAACTTTTCAAAACATCATTTTATCCATATAATCCTCACCACGATCCTGGAGGGCAGATGAGAATCTTAAGGCTCAGAACTCTGTACAGTGTGTCCAAAGTCACACAGCAATGATGTGGCCGAAAAGGGATTCCCACTCAAGGGAGTTTTCGTCCAGAGCCTGAGATCTTACCTGTCCTCCACGGGATTCTGAAAGAATGACACAAAGCAAGGAAATGAGTAACCAGAGATGGGTTTCGTTAGATGCGCATTTGGGGTTTTTTAAAAAATGGGCCATGAGTCGTTGGTATGCACGGTAAAATGTTGAAGCATGTAACTGGTGGTGTTCTGATTTAGGCAGGGACTCTGTTGAAGTTTGCATTTTTGTCTTCCATGAATAATTGTGAAAAGGGTGTACTAACCAAATAAATAATTTCAACATGATTACAAAGAGAACAACATTTTAATGCACTTAGCAGAAGCAATTTACATGCATACAATTAATGTGCTAATTTCAGTGATCTTTAGCTATTCATTAAAACAGGCCTGGCAGGTCCTGTACTTGGCAACACTTTGTTAGTCATTTCCTGCTATTACTTTATGTACTCAAAAGTAATCAGCCATCTATAATTTAAGACTTTTTGCTAATTAAATAGCCCTTTCTCTAATTATGTCCAAATTAGAGAGGTTAGTATTGGATAAATGCGTTTGTATTTGGCACAAGTATTCAAAGAAGGTGATTTCTCAGTATGTGACAACAAAGACCAGTATGTGATCGACAGTCTCCAACACAGAGTAGAGGGGAATGTTTGAGTGTGCAAGAAAGGCCTTTTGACTTAAAATCTGAGCAGCAGAGGAAGAGTATTCTCTTTAAGACAGGCTTTATGCTCAGCCTTGTAAACCTAGCAAAGTCTGGATTTGTTGACCTTCAGGGAATAATACAAGGATCATCTGTTTTTTCAGATCTTTGCCCAAGAGATGAAATGGAATGAGGGTTCAGGGAGAAAAGAGTTAAAGGTTGTGTTTGCAGGAATGTGTTTGCTGACATTGATCAATGGGTAATTTTGTGATCGTAGGTTTATTCACATAGAGGGTTCAAAAAACAGATCAATAATAAAGCAATGGTGAAGATGCCAAAGGAAAGGTGATTAATGAAAAATATGGTGGAGGTGCAATCTGCCACATAGTATGAATGCTCCTTCATTTAGCACCCTATAAATAAATATGCATCCGATGGAAACAGAACATTCCCTTGGAATGTCGTTACAGCCAGGCAGAATCTCATCAGAGCCCATGCTTCAAAGAGCAGTTCCTCATGTCCACAGAAGCAAGTTTAAATTCTCCTGTGTAAAGTCTCTGTAAGCAGTTCCACTCTTGCATTATGCATGATTCTGACATCTTGTAACATGAGCAGTGTTCTAATAGTGATTTCCAATTTTATTTCCTGTGTTACATTTTAACGATCCTATTTAGGTTAGCATTTTACTTTGGCCACATATCTTGTCACATTTCCTCATATAGCATTTAATTACAGTAGCAGTACTGTAACCTAGTATTGGATAGATGCACATGGATTTAGTGTAGCCTTTAAAGAATTTGTTGCTTTTAAGCTTGTGCTTTGTTCCGTCATTTTTCACTGTGCCAATTTAATATGTAATGGCGAGTGTGAGGCAGGAGCCTAGCTCCTTACACCAGGGACCTGATAATAAGTAGTAACGAACTATGCTAAAAGTGAATACCAAAATCTAAGACAACCAAATATGACAGTGGGTTGTAGGTCTTTCCTAGGGCAATGACACTCAAGTTCTTAAATGGAAAACTCCGGGGAGGGTTGACCCTAAGTGAACTTGTAAAGAAGCCAAACATTTCACTCTTCCCCTTTGTGTGTCTCCCTCCCTCTTCATCCTCTTTTTTCAGGAGTCCAGGCTTTCCTCCCTATTGACCTTTGCCCTTAAAAAGGACTTGAAACCAATCTTCAGCACCTAGATGATGTCACGTCAGGAAATATCTTCTCCACATTTCATGTATATCTAAGTGTTATTTCTCACTCTGGAATGTCAGTCCCCTATTTAAATTATTTCAGCAGTCCATAGGAAAGTCATGGATGGCTTCTCAGTAAGCAAATGTGAAACCAGTTTTCTTTCCAGATCTCATTTTTTTAATGGTCCAGAGAAGATACGTCTACCCTGCATTATGGATAATATGAAATGCTTTCAAATACCCTCTCAATGCATCACAGCATTGAGAAATATGATTCTTTTTAAACTTTTACTAGGCAGTTTAAGCATCTTTACTGATAACCCAGTGATGACCAAGTACGCTCCTCTCCACGAATGGTGACAGTAGATACGTCAGAGAAAAGTATGTTTGTGTGTGATATGTGTCAGGTATGTAATCTACCGTATAAAAACCGACTGTTATATGCCGGCTGTTTTGCATACATTGTCTCATTCATGAACTCTGCATATACTTGCACCTGGTGTCCAGAGGAGGAGGCAGAAGGCAGGGCAGAAATCCAGTCCAGGCTCTCCTGGCCAAATCTAGGACAAGATACACTGTTAGCCCTAACAAATGATAATTTCCAATAATTGGTCCCCCCAAGAGGAGCGCCTGTTTCTCATTCCCATAACGGCACTGTATGTGCTAGTGCTGAGCCGGCTCTCATTTCATACTCAATACAAGTCCATCAAGAGTGTGTGCTTATCGGGCGCCTGGGTGGCTCAGTTGGTTAAGCGACTGCCTTCGGCTCAGGTCATGATCCTGGAGTCCCGGGATCGAGTCCCGCATCGGGCTCCCTGCTCGGCGGGGAGTCTGCTTCTCCCTCTGACCCTCCTCCCTCTCCTGCTGTCTGTCTCTCATTCCCTCTCTCAAATAAATAAATAAATCTTTAAAAAAAAATTCTCTATTAAAAAAAAAAAAAGAGTGTGTGCTTACAGGTAAAGACCACAGAGGTGAGAGGCGTTAAATTACTTGCTTCAAGCCCAAAAACTACTAACACACTTCAGAACTTGAAATGAGCCCTTTAAATACCCAAGAAAGGAAGAGTAGGGGGGAAACTCACACATTTCCTTTATGTATGTCTGCTTAGCTCAATTGTTTGGAGCTCTGTGCTTATGAAACTACAAAGCCAGCAGGTTTAGTTAAAGGCACTGAACTATACTCTGTGCTGGGTCATGACTGTAGTCTCTGAATAGTGGGCTTGGGATTGCAAAGCAAGGAGAGGAGGGAATTCGATAGCGTGGTTCAGTGGTTCTCAAACCTTAGTGGGCTTCAGAATCACCTTGGAGGGCTTGTTAAACAGAGATTACTAAACCCCCACTGCAGACTTTCTGATCTAGTGGGTCTGGGATTGACCTGAGAATTTGCATTTCTCACAAGTTTCCAGGTGAGGTCGGATGCTGCTTACCTGGGGAACTTACTGGTGTACAGATCTACCCATTACCAAAACAAAAACTAGAACCAAAGTCACTTGTCTATAAGTGAGTCAGGAGTGTTATCTAAGAACTTAAAAACAGCACAGGTCTTGGGCCTCGTTTTTCCCTCTGTTCAAATGAAACTGCTTGCTGGATTATATGGCATCTTTAGCTTTCTATTTACACCCACCTTGTATTAAAGGTTAAAATAACAATAAAAGATAACAGGACACCAAACTGACTGGGTCTGGTGTTACCTGTCCAGCCTACTATAACATCTTTGGGAGGAACGGTACTGCTGGAAATGGCATAAAATGAATAAAGGATTGGAAGCCTGCCCTCCTAATTGCATATTTATTCCTATCCCTTTACTCATTTTTCATATATGGACAATCACAGTTAATCACAAAGCATTTCTCTTAGGATCCTTCATAAAGTGTGAAATAAATTCTCCAATAAAATGTTTAGTAGAGTGTATCCAGTTTCCAATTAAAGAAACATGCTTGTATGGTGTCATGAATTCCTTCCACAAAACATTCCCTTTGTGTAGAAACACTTTATGGTAAATCTTAAAATAACTCTATTTTGTCAGGACGACTTAAAGCAGAGTGTCTGGTGAGCCCCCCAGCCCTCCTCCCCTGCACACACACCCTAAGAAATAGTCTATACAAAATAACTTGTTCTTGTCTGTATACTCAGTCAGCCACTGTGGTGTGAAAGGCACTGGTAGTCGTCTTAATCTATACGTATCACTCCATAATCAATAACGGCTAGCGTACCACCTGAGTGATCCCATCAACAGATTCTGTCAGCACACACTGAAGGATGTCTAGGGCCACCATCTATTATCTAGGGCCACCATCCATTTATCCATGGGGGATCCAAAATAGCTTTGTCATTTTTTTTCTTTTTTTTTTTAAACTTTTTTTTAGGTCCATTCCATGCTTTTAATCTTCTTTTAAAGAATCTCCAGTCTCCCACTCTATTAGTAACATGAAAAAAAAAAAAAAAAACACAAAACAATGAGGCAATCCATTTTCTGAATGGTGGAACAGCAGATTCACAGCATTTAATTAGAGCTAATTTAAGAGAGTTTTTAGTCTTCAGGACCAAATCCCTCAAGGGAAACGGTGATGCAATTGTTTGATGTCTTTCACTCGGGGCTCATCTTTAGAGTTCTTAGTTATGTCTGGGAAAAATTCAGACAGGTGGGCTCGGCTTGATCCCCATGGAAGCAGCATTGCCCTGACAGTCTGATCACAGTTCTGGAAATCTAGTTTTTCTGGCTGTGAGTTACTGACAAGTCTGTCTCTGGCTTTAAGGACAGCCTTGCTTGGAGAGCTGTTTTCTTTGATGGGGATGTCAAACTAACAGTGATCACACTGTAACAATGGGGCTTTTTCTCCCTTTTTATTAAAGCCACAGGTACAAGAGGTGGTTATCCGGTTTTCATGTGAACTATAAGACATGAGAATTTCCTAAGACTTTTTTAAAGGCACAAATTACTAAGAAAATTGTAATTGAAAAAAAAAAAAAAGAGAGAGAGTTGTGGCCATCTGAAATGGACCTAAAGGTCAATAAATCATACGAGAAAACCTCATTAGAAAGCTAAGGTATCTTCTTGTATATTCAGACCAAAGCTAGCATGGTAATTGACTTGAATGCAGGATTTTAAAAGAATCAGATTTGCCTCTTTCTCTCAGATTGTCTTCTCAAGGGACTTTTTTAGCTCCTCAATTCTGAAATGATAATAAGAAGAAGAAAAATAATAGTGGAGAGGAATGACTGGTGAGGCAGAAATTTAAGTCTTCTAATGAGAGAATACACATTTCAAAAACTGCCAACCCCTTCAGGTTCTACAAGGGGAGACGTCAATTAGCTGTGGAAAGAACCATTTTTAATTACGTGGCGTAAGACAAATAGGCATCCATTGTTATGGGGCAAAGGTATTACAGGTTTCCTTTTTACTTTTCCCCCACCACTGAAGATGCTCTACCCAAATCCCTTAGAATAGGGAACTAGAAGATGCTGGAATGGGAATGGGCAAATTTCTACAGTGTTTCTAGAAAGAAAGGGATGGACAACTGCATCCCTGTTCCCTTTGAGGCTGCAGATTATTCAGACACCTCTAACTGACATGGCTGAGGTTAGCTGGTGGTTTAGGAGCTTAGGAAATGCACAGAGAAATCTCACCATGAGAAACAGATTCTAGACTAAAGAGCCAGACTCCAGACTAGGTCTGGGTTGTCTCAGACATGGATTACTTCTGTGGAAAACTTGCCCGAACCAGCCATCCTGGTACAGTGGGTTTGTCACAGGAAAAAAAGCTGTGCGAATACGCGTCTGTTCGAGTGTGTGTATACAAACCTAAGAGTTCAGTGATATTTGAGGTCCAGCTGTCTTCTAGCACTGGGTGACTGTGGCTGGGGTGACCCTGGCTAGGAAGCTTTCTCTCCCCCTGTGGATCTGCACCCTGAGGATGCAGTGGGAAGACGAGACCATTTTCAACAGCCAACACCTGCTCAGTGAGGCCAGAGGCTGCAGACAACCAACCAAACAACTGATTTCGTCTTTTTTTTTAATTTAATTTTATTTTATTATGTTATGTTAGCCACCATACATTACATCATTAGTTTTTGATGTAATGTACCACAATTCATTGTTTTCGTATAACACCCAGTGCTCCATTCAGTACGTGCCCTCCTTAATACCCATCACCCGGCTAACCCATCCCTCCACCCCCCTCCCCTCTAAAACCCTCAGTTTGTTTCTCAGAGTCCATAGTCTCTCATGGTTCATCTCCCCCTCTGATTTCCCCTCCTTCATTTTTCCCTTCCTTCTCCTAATGACCACATCTTCTTTATCCATTCGTCTGTTGAAGGGCATCTCAGCTCCTTCCACAGTTTGGCTATTGTGGACATTGCTGCTGTGAACATTGGGGTGTGTGTGCCCCTTCTTTTTCACTATATCTGTATCTTTGGGGTAAATACTCAGTAGTGCAATTCCTGGGTCATAGGGTAGCTCTATTTTTTTTTAATTTTATTTTATTATGTTATGTTAGTCACCATACAATACATCATTAGTTTTTGATGTAGTGATCCATGATTCATTGTTTTCATGTAACACCCAGTGCTCCATGCAGTATGTGCCCTCCTTAATACTCATCACCAGGCTAACCCATCCCCCCACCCCCTCCCCTCTAGAACCCTCAGTTTGTTTCTCAGAGTCCATAGTCTCTCATGGTTCGTCTCCCCCTCCGATTCCCCCCCATCACTTTTCCCTTCCTTCTCCTAATGTCCTCCATGCTATTCCTTATGTCCTCAGAAAATTAAAAATAGAGCCACCCTATGACCCAGCAATTGCACTCCTGGGTATTTACCCCAAAGACACAGATGTAGTGAAAACAACGGCCATATGCACACCAATGTTCATAGCAGCAATGTCCGCAATAGCCAAACTGTGGAAAGAGCCGAGATGCCCTTCAACAGATGAATGGGTAAAGAAGATGTGGTCCATATATACACTGGAATATTACTCAGCCATCAGAAAGGATGAATACCCAACTTTTACATCAACATGGATGGAACTGGAGGAGATTATGCTAAGTGAAATAAGTCAAGCAGAGAAAGTCAATTATCATATGGTTTCAACTGATTTCCTCTTGATGGGATTTGATTATAATCCCAACTGACCCCAGATCTGAGATAGCCTCTGGGTTCCTGGGCTCTGAAAGGACAGAGATGTTCTTACAATGACAACCTGGCTGTTCCAGGCCTATCAAATGGAATATTTAAAGAAATATGACTCTATTTTGTTCTGGGGTTCATAACTGCTGGTGAGTCTGTTAAAACACACACACACACACACACACACATAACGATCACCTAACATTTATTCAAAGGGTACCATATGCCAGATACTGCAGCAAGCACTTTGCACATATTAACTCAATCTTCACCATGCTTTTTTCTAGAAAGGAACCCCCTTTGACAAAAGATCACACATTTATGAAGGAGAGAACAAGGATTCAAATTCAGTCTCATCCAGTTTAGCATCTAGAAGAATTCAGCTAGCATTACCAATCTCAAATTCCAAATGCTCTTACGAAAATCTCTTGGTAAAGAAAATAATTAACTGAAGCCCTGTTCATTTAAGGGGTTAGCTACCTAATCTTTTAAAATAAATCCCCTAGAGCTAGTACTGATTTATGAGAGATAAACGAATGCAGTTCCACATAAAAGTTACATTTTCAGAGCATAATTTTCAGCAGATTCTGAGGATAGTCAATGATGTTGTCCATACACTTAACACATCACCCACCTACCTGTATTACACTGCACAACCCTCCCTCTCATACCTAATTTTACTTGTCTTCAACAGACGGCCTTTATAGGCCTGGAGATTTGAATGGAGTTAAAGTTTAATTTGCCAACTTGAAGAGGTTTATTTCTAAAAAAGATATTTAGGAAGGCTTAGCAACAGTCCAAGCAAAAACTACTTGCCCCTCTGGATTCCCCACTTCTGATTGTGGCTCCTCCCCCCAACCCCAGTGCTTGCTCCCAGTCAGCTGAGCTAAAAAACCTTCAGGTCTCTTCTCATTCTCCCTCTTCCTTCACCTATCAAGTCAGTAAGACATCAAAGCCTGTGACTGATCACTCATTCATTCATTCATTCATTCATCCATTCATTCATCCCACATCCTTGAGGAGATTTTTCTTTCTAGATCAACCGTCAGTCATTACAAATTCCACCAAAATCACCCCCACACAATACTCCAAGCCTCTTCATTGGCCTGCCTACTTTTAGTCTCACCTCCCTGATCCATCCCATACAATTCCAAGACTGACTCCCCAAAACAGTACTTCATGCAATCTGGTTCAACAGTACTCTTTGTGGTGATTCAAGAATATATTAAATCCTTAGCCCAGCATTCAAGAGAAAGCACAACAGAGCCCAACCTATGTTTCCAGCTTTCCTTCCACTGCTGGTCCCCCAAACTCATCCCTTTGCTCTAGCTTAAACAGCCTACTCAAAGTCCCTCCCAAAACAACTTGGATTATCCTGTCATTTCTCTAACAAAAGAGTGACGCCAGCAGATTGGAATGAGGTCGAATTTAGCTTCTATTTTGGTTGTTACTTAACACTATGCATTTTTTTTCAGAGCCCTAAGGTGAATTACCTGTCTAGGGGCTAAATCAGTTCTGTTCTTCCTCATGTACAGAGTCTGTAATTGGCATAAATGTTCAGTTTCTGTAGATGTACCAAGTGTCACCCATCTGACTTTGTGACTCAGATGGATTTTACAGCTTACACAAAGAACAGGGATTCTTTGATGACCAGTGACATCCCTTAAGCTGACAATCACTTCCTTGTTATCCCTGGCATCTCCCACACCTAACCCATTAGTAAGTGGCAGCTTTAAGAGATGCTGAAAATTGAGGCAAAAAATGAGAGCCAATGCCAGTCATTTAAATACTGACAGGCCTTAGGCAGACCAGATTTTTAAATTAGCCATTCTGAGACAGAGAAAGGATTCTGCTGTTCAGATCAAAAAGCTACGTCCCATAGCCTTCCTATGTGGCGGGTTTTAGTGCCTGGGAGAAGTTGTGCCTCGGATGGTAGCTGGTTGCATACACTGTGCCTTACTTTCCTCCTCTTAAATGGGTGAACATCTTCCTTAACTTCACTCAGATGAGCATTATTGATACGAATTCTGCCATTTCAGGTTAAATGACTACTGGCAGGGGCCTCACAGCTGAAATTCAAACATGCTTGGGGAGATGTGCAGTGTATTTGTCTAGGGGACTGTGGAACCTCTTGGAAGATAATTCTCCCTAAGAGGGACTCAGACCCAAAGGCTCAGCTGATGAACTAGCTTGGTTTCTGCCATTCCAGCCCTCCAGGCACTCATATTTGGGTTCTAAGAAGTTGTGGGTAGAAACTAAAAGACAATGGAGTACAAGTAACTACTACTTTGGAAGGACCTCTAATAAAGGACAACCCCCCCAAATGGAAGAGAGGCATTTCCCCCACCCCAACTCACTACAGGATCAACCCCAGTTTCAGTGGCAACAGCGGCCCCCGGAAGAGGCAACGAATGGTGCTGCGTAAATGCACCACCATGTGGGAAATAATCAGCGTTGCTCACGAGTGCCTGAGAAACAACCCTGTTGCATTCTCAGAAATACCTGAGCAAGACATAATGCTGTTTAGAGGGCTAGAGTCCAGCAGTGGCCAGTGATAGCCAGTGAAATATGGCAGATCTCTCAGAGTGACACCATTTTCACTCAGGGCGCCTTGAATTGAAAAAACAGAGATGGTCCCCAACTTATAATGGTTCCACTTATGATTTTTTGACTTTACAATGGAGCAAAAGCTATATGCATCCAAGGAAAGCTGTAATTTGACTTTTGAATGTTGGTATTTTTCCGGACTAGCCATATGCGGTAAGACACTCTCTTGCAATGCTGGGCAGTGGCAGCAAGTCAGAGCTCCCCATCAGCCAGGAGATCACCAGGGTGAACGGCTGAAACACTTAGAACCGTTCTGTACTCATACAACCATTCTGTTGCTCACGTTCAGTCCAGCACTCAATGAATTACATGAGCTATTCAACACTTATCACAAAACAGGCTTTGTGTGACCTCATGTGCCCAACTGTAGACTAATGGAAGTGTTCTGAGCACGTTTAAGGTAGACTAGGCTAACCTATGATGTCTGGTAAGTGAGGTATATTATATGCATTTTCAACTTACGGTATTTTCAATTGATGATGGATTTATCTGGCCATAATCCCATGTAAATTGAGGATGATCTGTAAAGCTAATGTTTACTGAGTGTTTTGAACATGCCAGTATTTTTCACTTGCTAGTTTATTTGATCCTCAAGTCAACTCTATGAGGTAAGTACTAATATTTTTTTTCATTTTATAGATAGGAAACCTGACCCTTCAAGAGATTAGGTAATTGGTCCCAAGGCTAGGAGCTGATCAGTGATAGCCTGGGCATTCAGACTATCCTAAAGCTGTGAGATTCTTGAGCCTAATGGGGAACGACTCAGGTATAGAGGCTATTTGCTGGCACTTACAGAGACAGCTACATGGGCTTGTTCTTGTTGTGAAAGCCAAATATAAATTCTTTGTTCCAACAAAGGCCAGAATTAGTGCAACTATTTAACATTAGCTGAGAACACTACAGCTAGGTCACAATCAGGACCCCACTCTCTAAAATAAGCCACGGAATGGGGCGCCTGGGTGGCTCAGTCATTGAGCGTCTGCCTTCGGCTGAGGTCGTGATCCCAGGGTCCTGGGATCGAGCCCCGCATCGGGCTCCCTGCTCCGCAGGGGGCCTGCTTCTCCCTCTCCCACTCCCCCTGCTTGTGTTCCCTCTCTCGCTGTGTCTCTCACTGTCAAATAAATAAATAAAATCTTAAATAAATAAATAAATAAACTAAGCAACCTTAAAAAAAAAAAAAATGAGCCACGGAATCTCATAACCTAGTGAGGGAACATCCCTGAGCAGGCAGCCTGACATCCCACAGACCAGTTGAGGCAGGTGTGGGATCCTTGACAACTCCTGCAGCTGCTTGCTGCCACACTGTCTTGGAGCTTCATGGTAAGTGCTCACAGAGGTTAGCACATTGGGAGAGTTCTTGTCTCCATGATGTGGAGAGGGGGACTAAGACAGTGTCCTACTGTGCATGCTGGGAAGGCTTATTATTAGTACTTTTAGGGCTAAGTCTAGGTGGGGCTGAAATTTTTCCTGACTTTTCCTGGAAAATCACTTCCTCACTCTGAGTATTTGTCACCTGTGTTATAAAATGAGGGAGCTGGAACAGATCACCTCTGAGTTTCTCTGTTGGACTAAGAAAGACTCTCTGAATTAGAAAATTGGGAAAGCAGCTTTTACATTTTTATTATAAATCTTTAGAAAGAAAGAAAGAAAAAGAAAATTCAAAAACAAGCCAATGGAGATATTAGAAACTGTGGTCACTGTAAGAAAGATAGAACAAGTAACAAAATGAGAGAGAGAAAGAAGGCATCCTAGGGTTAGTAGCTCCTAGAGAGAGGCAAAAGGTTTTCTCCAGGTTTTAACAGAAATAGATTAAACCTTTCTTCAATGTGTTGAGACATCCTGCAGGGTATTTTATGGGCCAAAATAAGTCAGAGCCTTCTCCATTCAAGACCCAACGTACAAAAGGAATGAGGTGGAGAATATGAGGAAGTTCTGAAAGTGACTCTGTCGGCTGACATTCAGACACATTTCTTGACCTTGTAAACAATGGGATTTTTGGATTCATCTCCTTTAGAGGAGAGTGAAACCTTTGTCCCTTAGAATGTTTTAAACTAAGATAGACAAAGAACGCACTGTTTTAGAAATGTTCTGTATTGTATTAAAGAGCATACCGCAGAGAATGGTCTGATGGGGATCCCCGGTGTAAAGAACTGGGTGACCTATAACTTCTCCATTTTTGTGGATTTCTGCTCTCTTAAACCTTTTGCTGCAAGCAGCCAGGTCCCCGAGGAATGGGGAATTGAAATACAACAGGTGGCTTGGCTGGCTCTTTCCAACAGATGTAGAAGAAGCATGCCAAATGTTCTGTCACCAACATCACCAGATGTGCTCGCATGCTCCCCGCCACTCTCAGACACATGAGCACACACACACTCATCAACACACCTTTTCTCCTGCCCTGTGCTTCTAGAAGGGCCTACACAGGCCAAGTGAGGAAGAAGGCTTTAGTACTGTGCAGTGTTATAGCTCTCCGTAAGGCAGAGACCAGAGAAGAGACCAGTCATGCTTTTTAGCTCATCATTGCCCTGATGATGTACCCAATTTTGATCGATCTGTAGGAAGTCATGGACAGAAATCTATACAAGAAACCAAGGCATCCTGAAATGTAATAACAATGTAAGAATACGTTCACTCAGGAACGATTCAATTCTCTGATAATAAATACAAGCAAAAACAAAATAAACCACCAAGTAGACAAACTGAGCTGAGATTATGTTACTCTCTATTACAACTTTAATGTCATATATATTTTATAACATCAAATCTTAGAAAAGGCCAAAAGATTTAAAAAAAAAAAAAAAGAAAGAAAGAAAGAAAAGAAAATGTCAAAAGATGATTCAGGGAAATTCAGGGCAGAGGGTGTGGGGGGTGGATCATGTAATTCCCATTTTCAAATGCCATCACATTTTTACTGAATGTTTTAGGTATGCAACAAAATAGTGTCCTTTCCCTCACAGGGCTTTCAGCTTATGAGAGAAAATGTATGTTCAAACATCCAATTATAATAAGAGAGTATTTTTAGTAATAAGAGTACAAATGATAAAAGAGTACTTTTATTATCAAAGCAAACGAGCATAGTAACAGATAGGACAGAAAGATTCTGACTGTGAGGGACTACTTAGGGTCATCAGAGAAAGCTTCGCAAAAGGAGGAGGTTGAGGAAGAAGAAGAGGAAAATATATTTTTTCTTACTTAATAATCTTATATTATCCCCAATTTGCAGATGAGGCAATGAAAGCTCAAAGGGATTAAATAAGTTTCCCAGGATAGTTAAGCTGTAAGAAACAGAAATTTTGCCCAGGCCTCTTTATGTCTGCCACGCCCTTCCATCATAACTAGGCTGTGATCCTTGAATGGATCCATCAGGAGTGAAGGGTTTTAGTAACTGGAGACAGAAAGATCAACCTGAGTAAATCCACATGGGGTGAAAGGGCATTGCAAACTTGGTGAACTTTAAGAAATCGAAGGAGATTGGAGCATCAAACACTTAAGTATATATAGAAGATGAGGTCAGAAACATTTTAAAGTGAAAAATGGATACAAGAAATTCAAGTCTTAGAAAAATAGAAATCCCAGGGCACTCTTCCAGTTGCTGATCTATGTCTCCCCTCCCTCAGATCAATCATGGTTTTAGAAAATGCCATGGCATCAGGAGCATGCATGTTAGATATTCGATTCTCACAGTGGGTGACAATCGTGCTGTTTTCTTTTAACACTCAGAGGAGGGATGAATGGAATATTTGAAGGCTTGACTTATTATATGACTTGAAGATAAAGAAAGGGGGCAGGAAGATGAGAATGGGACAAGAGAGCCTAGCGAAATCAAATGCACAGATTATCCTAAATCCACCGCGTACTTACAGAGCCCTTAAAGCACTTGAAATTCTATCACTGGCACATGTAAACCTATTGCCAAAGCTTTAGAAAAGGGGGCAGGAGGAAGAAAGGCATTCCATGTACATAATTTGTCCCAAAAATATCAGAAAAATGAATCTCTCTTTGGCTGCTGCCAGAAATTGAACTTTGTATGGAAACTTCAAATTTCAGCCCAATCCCTAGACTTCTCAAAATACTTTATCTCATGACTCAATTCATTCTCACGCTATGGTAACGCCAAATATGTGGTCTAAACAATGTACATTTGGTATAATGTAATGACTGTAGTCAACCAGAGCCACACTACATGATAAAATCCTTCTATGCATGATAAACAAATGAACTCGGCAAATGTCCAACTTTTCCTTTTCCAAGATCACATTTCTTATTCAAAGAACTAAATCTGAACATATTTTTCCTTAGTACTACTTCATTATTTCCAGGATATAGATGTTCTTGTTTGTATGCTTCATTATCTTTATAAAATATCAAACGAAAGTGCTTTTCCTATTTCCCTGCTAAGTGGAGAGTAATCCAGAAATTTACTGGGTTTCTATTGACCCAGTAAATGTAAGACAGAAATCTAAAGGCTCTTCACATTGTTTATGCTGAAAATGTATCAGATTCTATTCTGAAAGTACACTGACCTAAAAAAAGTATTTGTCTTGCTCTGGTAAATAGGAGCCCTGTGTAAATGGATATCTCAGTTTGAACTGAAGTTTACTTTATTCTAATCAGAACTGATGTATCAGATCACTTAATGATGTCCTTGTTACACAGAAGAATCATCCACTCCCCAAGTTGTCTACATTGCAGCATACGGTACTCCACTGAACTCAAAATGAATAAAAAAAGTAGAATTTTTTAAATCCTACAAAATTGAATAAATCTCTCGGAAGATAAACATAACAAAGAAAATCTGGTTGAAGTTGCCATTCTCAAAAATACATTCCTCAGAAATAAAAATGCCAAACAACATTCACAATGGATTTTGTACAATCTTGCAGCCCAGAAGATCAAGAATCCAAAGGCATTGAGGGTATTCAGACTCCAAGATTAGCAACTCCATCAAGACCGTGACCTTGTACAAAACTTAAAAGGGTAGGGCGCCTGGGTAGCTCAGTTGGTTGGGCAGCTGCCTTCGGCTCAGGTCATGATCCTGGAGTCCTGGGATCGAATCCTGCATCGGGCTCCCTGCTCGGCAGGGAGTCTGCTTCTCCCTCTGACCCTCCTCCCTCTCATGCTCTCTGTCTCTCATTCTCTCTGTCTCAAATAAATAAATAAAATCTTTAAAAAAAAAAAAAAAAACTTAAAAGGGTATAAGGAACCTGAATGTTCATGCAGCATTCTTTCAGAATAACTTTCTTTCACTTCCTCTTGCCTTTGCTCTGCCAATGCCCCTTTAAAACTCAGCTTGGGCGCCTGGGTGGCTCAGTTGGTTAAGCGACTGCCTTCGGCTCAGGTCATGATCCTGGAGTCCTGGGATCGAGTCCCGCATCGGGCTCCCTGCTCAGCAGGGAGTCTGCTTCTCCCTCTGACCCTCCCCCCTCTCATGTGCTCGCTCTCTCTCTCAAATAAATAAATAAAATCTTTAAAAAAAAAAAACAACTCAGCTCAAGCGTCACCTCTCTGGCAAGTCCTTCTTTAACCACCCAGTTCCACGTAACCATCTCTCCTCTGTGCTCCCAGAGCCCCTTATGCCCTAAAGCCGCAGCTCCTTCTCTACCTGGTAGTCTGTGATGGACTTGTCTGCTTGTCCTTTGGTACAAGAAGATGACCTATCCGACTTGGTTTTCCCGTTGCTTTGCTTGGTATCTGGGACAGAGTAGCTGCCCAGTATGCTTCTTTGAATGAATAAATGACAAATGAACAATATCTCCATTCGTGTAACAGGAAGATCAATTTGTACGTATGTCCAAAATTGCATCTTCAGACTTTCCTATTTATTCTCTGTCCTATATTTTAATATACAAAGACGTTCTAATTTTGGCCTCTGTGTATAATCTGGCACATTTTGACTTTCAGCACTGTGATTTCCATCAGGCAGCATATCGCACCAAAAGTGTGAAAAACTACAAAACGTACACATATTTTACCTAAATGTTACTTGAAACAATGGCATGGGCTTATGAGCACAGTGATGAATTTATAATCTGAAATTCAGTGATTGTGTTCCACTGTGACTTGGGTATAAAATTCTTTCTTCAGGCAAGGGGCTGTCAATAGGCAGCTTCGAAAAATAATGAATGTTTGCAGTAATAATTTCATGGGTTGACTGAAACTTAATAGCTTTTATTTCCAATTTAGACTTGTGATGTGTTCCAATAGAAACAGTCTCAAACAAAATATAGTCTAATACAGTACTATTTAACCCTCTCTTATTTTGTTAATCCTTTGTTGCTGTTTTATTTGGTTTTGTGTTAACAGTCATACAAACTGAGTTAGCCACCTCACTTTTTACTTTGCTGCCTGTCTCAGCCTTTCTCGGTCTACTCTCCATCACCCAGAAGATGGATGTCTGATGACTGATGATCTGATTGATGAGGACCCTTGCTTCAGCTCACTACTGCCAACCTCCCCCTTGGCCCTTTTACTATTCAGTATTGCGTAAACGAGAAACAAAAAAGACTAATCTAGATTAGTTCACCCTGCTTATTGTCAGCAGGTCAAATTGGGGACAAGGTTAAGACTCCCAAATGAATAAAAGTCTTTGGTGTCTGTAGCTATGGAAAAGTCTGACTGCCAGGAATATGGAATTTGATGGGCTTGAATCTGCAGGCCTACGTGTGTAGAGACAACTGAACAACTTGTCATTATGTACAGAGCACAATTTTAGCATTTTGAGGAAGGCAGAAAGGAGACAAAAACTAGGCTATACTGAAACCCTTGGATTGCTGAGCGTATAATGTACAATGGAACATTCTTTAAACTAACGACACTTATTTGGGATATGCATCAGGTTGACTTGGGATGGTTTTACAAAATTACACACAATGTGTATCCACCCTAGAACAAATGAATCAAAAACTCTAGAGGTAACCTTAACACAAGCATCTTAAAAACAAACGAACTCTTGGGTCTGATGCACATTTCTGGGTTTGGTGCACATTTCTGATAATAATAAACCATTTATTAACTATTTTCCAGGTAGTGCCAAAACCAAATAATCTGATGGGAAAAATACGTAAAATGGTTCAGCGTAGTTAAAGAACAAAAACTCTCTAGATTCTGTGTCATGGTGCTCATGGCAACAATGTTCCTATGCTCTTCCTGATACTGATGGACAGAGAAATATTGACCAGCACAGACTCATTCTGCCAGAGAACAGGTCAAGTCAGTAAATACAGTAATTACCTTGAATCATCTTTTATCTAAACTAGACCCCCCCAAAATCACATAATTAGACAAAATTTCACCAAGAGCTTATTTTTAAACCCAATGAATAGACTATGGCAGATAACGAGAGTTCATTCACAGTTCCCCTGTCTACTCTAGAATTAAAGAGGTGCTCATACAAATCTAGTAACTAGGAAATCTATGAAGGGAAACAATAATGTTACTAAACCATATCATTTGAAAATATTGTAGATACTACTAGAAAAGATGTGATGAACCAGGGGATGTTTCTTTCCTCCTGGAGTTGATGCCAAAATAACTGAGAGTAAAGGGATGAGAGCAGCAGCACTAGAAGAAAGAAATTTTCAGTAGAAATACAACATCTGGGGTGGGATCGATGAAAGAAAAAAGTTGGTCTCTTCGGTTCAAGTAAATGACTCCTCTGCAGAGTTACGATGTAAGGGACAAGAACGCCAAAGAGTTGACCTCTTTACCAGAATAAATGATTCCCTGGACAAAAATCAAGA
Organism: Mirounga angustirostris; assembly: GCF_029215605.1. Lineage (NCBI taxonomy): Eukaryota > Metazoa > Chordata > Mammalia > Carnivora > Phocidae > Mirounga > Mirounga angustirostris. The sequence continues at coordinate 56,430,002 of NW_026991709.1, forward strand.
ATGTTTCCATGTTCTCAACAGTACTCATCATCTTGCTGGCCTTCTGTCAAGGTGAATAATTATAATGTGTCTGTCCCTTACTGTGACCTCTGAGAGGACCCGTCTTCCAAGTCCTTTCTCTTGAGAAGAGCATCCCGCTCCCTCTGCTCCAGGGCCAGCCCACTTCCTCCGGCAGGGATGGCCCTCATCCAGAGCCAGACCCTTCCTGCTGGCAGCTCTTGTCTGGATCCAATTGGCCTCAGCTGGAGGTCCAGATGGCTCGTTCCTTACTCCCCAGCAGGGTTTCGGCAGCATCCAGCCCTTCCTGGTCTCTCTGCCGTTAGTGCCATCAGGACTTGAATGTTTTCCCTCAATCCTAACAGCAGCTTAGGAAAGCATGTAGATTTTATTCCCATTGAATAGACTCAGCAAGAGAAGGAAGACAACTTCAGAAAGGATACAATAACTTTGTAAAGGAGTGAGGTCCAATCGTGAAGTATTCTGAAAGGTAGCTTTTATTCACGGCACTTCCTGCAAATGTAAATGGCCTTTATATATCTATATCTATCAATATCTATTGATTCATCTATCAACTGACAGATAGATCAGACTGACAGATGGACAGAAACTGAAAAATACCATATATGGATAGAGATATAGACATAAAAAGAGATACAGATAGAGATAGAATGTATAAATATCCATATCTACAGCTACAGCTATGTAGATATAGACATCACTTTTTAAAAAAAAAAAACTAACAACACGATAGGTATCCTGTTTAAAATGTTGTAATAGATAAATCTGTATCTATATTCATCTACCTATACAAACATTTTTAAAGAGTTTCTGACAATTTGTCAGTTTACCTATGGTTGCCATGCTATATAAGTTTTCACCAAATTTGAAGAATATGATGGGGATGATCCTACTTTAAAATATAGACTCTATGTCAAATGCAAAATTCAGTCTGGGAGACTTTCTAAGGTGGCCAAAACTGAGGATATATTTTACCTCATTTGAAGTACACATTTGGGATGGTCTGATTTAAGACCTGGGTAATAGAGGGACACTTGGGTGGCTCAGTCTGTTTAGCATCTGACTCTTGATTTCAGCTCAGGTCTTGGTCTCAAGGTCATGAATTCAAGCCCCATGTTGGGCTCCATGCTGAGCATGGAGCCTACTTTAAAAAAAAAAAAAAAAACTTGGTTCACTTTGTGAACCCAAAATCATCTTCCAGAACAGGTGAAATGAGAAAATGTGCTAGTTTCCTAGGGGCTCCTATGACAAATTAGCACAAAATGAGTGGCTTAAAACAACAGAAATGTATTCTTTCACAATTTGGAAACCAGAAGTCTGAAATCAGGGTGTTGGCAGGGCCACGCTCCCTCTGAAGGCCTTAGAGAGGAATCCTTCCTTGTCTCTTCTAGCTTTTGGTGGTTGCTGGAAATGCTTCTCATTCCTCAGCTGTGGTAGCATAAATTTAACCTCTCCCTCAGTCTTCACATGCCTTGTCCTTGGTGTAACCTCTGTGTCTTCAAATCCCTCTCTCCTTATAGAGACACCAGTCATTGGATTTAGGACCCACTCTAATCCAGTATGATCTCATTTAACTTGATTGTATCTTCGAATACTGAATTCCCAAAAAGGTCATATTTCCAAATAAGGTAACAGAGGTTCGAACTTTAACGTATCTTGTAGGGGGACACAACTGAACAAATAACAGGAACTATTTAGCCAACATGGGTGGGGAACCACAATATGCCAGGCACTAAATACCAATCTGGAGAGATAGGCCCCAGGCTATAAAATGCTATGAACACAGAAAACAAAAAGAGCTGCAATTAGGATCCCAAAAAGGATAAAGAAAAAATTATTATTCAAATTAAAATACTTTTTGATAGGGGCGCCTGGGTGGCTCAGTCGTTAAGCGTCTGCCTTCGGCTCAGGTCATGATCCCAGGGTCCTGGGATCGAGCCCCACATCAGGCTCCCTGCTCCGCGGGAAGCCTGTTTCTCCCTCTCCCACTCCCGCTGCTTGTGTTCCCTCTCTCGCTGTATCTCTCTCTGTCAAATAAATAAAATCTTTAAAAAAAAAAAAAACTTTTTGATAGTGAAAGTGGGTGCAATGCATAATTATGTCAGGACAACAGGCATAAACCAGCACTATTCTGAACAAAGTAAAAGGCAAATTTACCTTAGCCCTAAAGGGAAAAGTCGCAATATTAGACTCTTGAATTGAAAGTATTATTTTGCATTTGAGTTGCTTCTCAAATGGGCAACTCCACATAAGGTGCTCTAGGGTGAGGCACAGCAAGGATTTATATTTTTAATGATGGATAATAATTTCTTTCGAGTGACACTGATTTATTGAAAGAAATTATTTATAAACATTGAGATGTTTTTGTTTATCTAGTAATCTGCAATTGCTCTGGCTGTGAATTTTTTAGGTACTTAAAAAATACTTAGCGACATTTAACTCAATCTCATCTTCAGCGTATGCTGGTTAGCAGCTCCCAAAGAACAGTCCCTATGTCGTCTTTCCTCAGTATATTTGATCACATCTGGCAGGAATGTTACTGGTTATCTTCCCTGAATCTTGTTTTCTCATGCCACCAACATTAAACCCATCATCTAAATCCTTACGAATAGAGTGAGGGACTGTACAATATGCGCTTAGCTATTCAAAGTCCCTGAAATTCAAATGCAATAACAGAGTGAGAAACTTTAGTTTTGTTTTGATTTCTGTAGGAGAAGAATGTAAGGAGGGGAAACCTCAACCAGCTGATAGTTTATCTTAAAAAGTAGGTCAGCTCATAGAATGAAAGGATGACTGTTTAATTAACTAGAAGCTTGAAACCCCAAAGTGGGTAAAGCACTGTGTTTGTCTTTTTAGAGCTTAGCCTTATCAACATCTTACATGTCTGCTGGGTCCTAGCTAATAACAATCAAGTATATAGTTTAGAGCCCCTTGATTACCTACCCACACTGTTAGGTACTAGGGCAGCTATGTAAAAATAATACATGTCCAACAGACATTTTTGCTGAATATTCAGAATACACCTACCCATATAACTAGAAATGTAATAGCAAACTGGTGACCCAACTAAGAGTAACTTAAAGCCAAATGCCAATCAATATGGACTGGAATGACAAAGTAACTCTCAGAATGAGTGTTCTAAGTACTGCTCCTTGAAGGTGACAAGAAAGAAGGGAATCTGCCAAGAGAGAAAGAGAGTGTGCAAGAGCACAGAGGAGAGAGGAAGGAGCTAACATTTATTGAGTAACTACTATGTGCCAGTGAGAGGGCTAGCCACCTTACTTACATGATCTAACATCACCCTCACCACAAGCCTGGGCAGCAAGTGTAAGTGAGAGATGATCCATCCAAGTGACAGAGCTGGAAGGCAACAGAGAGAATATCTGTGCAAAGATTCTCTGAATCCAGAACCTACTTTTGCGCCTTGCTCCTCCATGGCACCTATTCCACAGAGTGAGGAGACTGGCCCAATAGCAGACCATGCGTTCAAGCTGGACAGGAGCAGAATCTCCTGAGCAAGAGGAACTGCAGCTCTCCGGAGTACCTCCTCCAGAAATGGTCACCACACTGAGGTGGATTCCTCGTTTGGAGACGGATATGTCATCTTCATCTTCTCCTCTGCAGACATTTGAAAGAATTACTCTAAGATTCTGGTTACAAGAAAATGTGCGAGTGGGGAGGGGAAGTGACTTTACACAGCTGTCTGTGGGAGTAATTTTAGCAGCTTGAATTTATATTAAAATAAGCTATAACGTAAGTGTAAATGTGATGAGTCAGTATTCTGCCATTTTGTACATTTCAGGGCCATTTTTCTCTACTTGTTTGACATGATTCACCAGATTTTTTTTTTTTCCTTTCACACAGAAAGAACCATACAAGAAGGGATGGGAAAAATAATCACTTGACTCCTTCTAGAAGTTGTTCAGCTTAGCTACACACTCAGGGGTCAACGTTTCAAAAGTTTTCAAATCATTATTGCACAGGCAGCCTATATAAGCACGACTAATTGCCAAAGGGCAGGAAAGTCTGCTGGATTAAGAAACACCTTGGACTAATACAACTTTGAATGTATACTTTCTCATTAGTGGATAAGAATCTACGAGTTTCTTAGTTCACAATGATAAAAGGAGTTAGTGATGCCATCTCTTTACCTCTACACACGGGATCTTGTTTCCACTAGTTAATTAGTTTTGGTAAGGCCATGTGAAATCCTGAGATAAAAAGGCTGTATATATAGTACACATATGAGATGTTGGTGAATGTGTCATCAGAAGCATTATTTGAATTTCTTAAACTGAAATATGGATTCTGCTTAAGGTACTTCATACACTTTAAGGTGAGGATTTTAGCAAGGTGAATTTTATACTCCTTGAACTCAAGCTTTTAGCCAAGTGAACTCAGTAGCTAAGCATGTGTAAAGGTGTTGTTCTCCTCCCTTAGGTCAATCTGTGCAGTGCATTCACTCACGAACAGGTTAAGAGTAAAACAACTTTCCTTCCTCTGTAATTGACTAGAAAAAGAAAAATGGACAGGTAAAAAAAAGTTAAATGTTTTTACGAGGTTGTGGGACAGAGTAAAGTAAGAGCCCCCTAGATCTATATAATACTGGCGCATATAAAGAGTTTCACCGTGTACCAGACTCTGTGCCCGGCATTCAAGGCGCACGCTAAACACGACAGCCGCAGCTTGCAGTCTAGTCAGGGAGGCATACGGGCATGTCGGCAATAAGGACAGAACGTGGTAAGTGATGATGAGACTGCTCTCAGACTTGGAATATCAAAGAAGATTTCCTGGAGACAGCGATATCTACACTGAGACAAACCATATGAGGTAAGTTAGCTAGATGTAGATCTGGGGTAGACTGGGATGGGAGTCAGAGTGGGGAAAGGGTTTACTGGGGATGTTTCAGGCAAAGATAACCCTGTGTTCGAGGGACTAGGGTTTACTGAAGACCATATTCAGGAAACTAAAAAAACTACAGTATGCCTATGACATAGAGCTCTGTAGATAGGGCCTGCTTCATACAAACAGACTGAATGACATAGTCATGAGCCTTACCCTCAAAGAAGTTAAATCCGTTTGGGCAGATGAAACCAAATTGCAAATAAAGCAAGGGCTAATTATGTAGCAAAGAAGTGGGCAAAGAAGATCAAATCACTGGGGGAAAGGGTACGTCACCTCTCTGCCTCCTCCCTTCAGCACCCCTGTGCACCACAAAAGTTTTGTGAAAATGAAGAGCAGGATATCCATAATGACTCAAGCTCCTTGGAAAAGGTTTAATATTTGCCTGAGTACAAGTATGCTCTCTGGATCTCTTGCAAGAGGAAGAGGTCAATCAAGAGTATACAAGGAAATACGAGTGTCAGTGTTTGACTGAGGACAGGAGCATGTGGTAGAGAAGCCACATGGCAAACCCATCAGGTAACCTAGGAGAGGGCAGGAGCTGGCCAAGAATCTGGTGAGTCAAACATGTGGCCCTTTGATCTGAGTGGGAGTTCAGTAAGTGGACCAGAGAATTGCAACAGGAGGTATATACAGTAAAGAGAATAATTTTACTATGCTCTAGGGAAATCCCAAGACCTAATTACAAAACTATCAGGGTGAAAGTGGATCCCGATCCTTTTAAATGTCAAATCTCTCCTAACACTGTACAAGTTGTAGTTGGAAACTCCAGCTGCTTCCATCACCAGGAGAGAGCAAAATAGGACTGGGCCAGCCACATTAATTTGAATGCACTATTTGATGCACTGTTCATTCACGAGGCTTATATATCACCCACAAATGGGTCATTTTCCATAAGAGGATTGATTATCAGACACTTGAGTTAATCTAGAGGTCAGAGACTTCGTGATCTTCTGTGTACCCCCCTCTGTTGGTGTGGACTTTACTGTTCTTTTTCTGGTAGTGAGGACCACATCACTGGAGGCTAAATCTGGGAAGGTCCGCCAGCAAGAGGATGGCTAGGGTTTGCTGTGCAGTTCTTGGAGTGTACGGGTTAGATGCGCGCACACGCTGATGAGCACGTGTGAACATGTATCTCAGAAGTAAGAAGCAAGAACAAAGATGAGGAAGGAAAAAAAGTGAAGGCAACAGAATGAGCCAGATAAAGATGTAGATGAGGAGAACAAACATGCACAAAAAAAAAAAATGAAAGACAGGGCAACAAAAGTATAATAAGGGTTGAGAGTGAAGAAATAATTAAATGGAGTAAGGAGATGATCACTTATCTAAGTTTTTACACATACACCATTGTTTCTGCAACAAATTTATAAGTAGTTTTTAAAAAACTGACTGGAAAAATCACTTCAAATTCATAAAACAGTTCCCTGTATGAGAGGAGCAGGGAAGAGAATGGGACTAGGTGAAGAAAAGGAAGCCAATGTTAGCTATGCTTTAAGTCCAGAGCATCATGTGAAAATGGTTCCAGTTTTAAATTCCAGGTGGGTTCATTGGTATTTGTTATACTATTCTCCACAGTTTTATGGTGTCTGTTTAACTCTTCAAAGTAGAAAAAGAAAGAGAGATGAAAAGGGTCTTGATGACAAAGTACAAAGCATCCATCAAGGTACGTGGTCTACCAGCTAATTACCAGCCAAAGGAGGCAGGCAAGTATTTAATGTCTCAGCGTTCTGGGAGTGACTGGAGGGCAGTCTCCCACCCAGGATAAAGAGAATTATCTTCCGTGTTCCTTCCTGTCTGGGTGTGCTTTTCCTAATACCACCTCCAAGAACCCCTCTGGCTGCTAGGGGATCACTCTCAGTGGCTCAGCTTTGTTTACTTTCTGAGGTTGCTGATTACCTGATGTGTTTCTGTCCGCTGAAATCTACAGACACATTACCATGTTTGTCAGGCACTGGGAGCTACAAGACAAGAATTTCCTGAGGAGAAAAGTGCAGCGGGCACTGTTTGTATTCCCTTCTGACCAAGGTGGTGTGTCCTAGCTCTATTAATGCCATTAGTGTGATGTGTTAAAAATCCCTCACGAAAATTCTTGTTCATCGGGTACCTGCATTTCTAAATGGTAAATTGTTTTCTAAGCCAAGATATTATAGTATAATAGATACTTGGGGGGTTGGCGGGGTTTTTTCTTGTTTTGTTTTGTTTTTTTCAGTATAATAGATACTTGTAACACAAACTCTTACTAATGGGTTTTGTTTACCAAGCAAGAGAAGCTTTTCATATCTCAGGAAAGGGAGTGGAGGTAAAGCTTCCAGCCAACAGATTACATGGGCTCTGAATAATTGCAGAGCTGAGAAAAGAGAAACTGAGGAGCTTTGAAAGACAAATGAATACAAGAAAGTACATAAAAAAGATTGATTTGTTTATTTTATTGCATGGGGGCAATAGTAGCCTGAAGGAGGAGACAGGTTAATCAATTTCCTGAGGTCACATATGGTGAGGTTAGTAGCATATAGAATCAATGGTTAACCTACATCTCAAGGGGAAAACCAATGACACGTAGAGTGGCTTTTAGATATACTTCAGCCACAAAGGGAGCCTTAACTACAAAATCCCACAGTCTAAGAAAGTTTCACTGCAGGTTACAGGGAAAATGGGATTCTGTGATTTAAGAAGTACCTAATATTTTTTGTCTATTTATCTAATAGAAGTCATGTAAATACCCACTATCAGCCTACTAGCCCCATCTTACCAGAAATGAAACTAGGCAAAAAAGTGGCTGAGGGTCACAAAGCAATGCAGATTATAAATTATCACTTCTAGGCCTGTTGCTTAGCTACCAAACCAGCCTGTCTTCTTACCCCTATACTGCCGGCAAGCATCATCTGCTGTTATTTAAATACACTTGAGCAAATGCTGAAGTTAGAGATCAAGAAATTATTATATGGATACAATTAAGTGAAAGAAAACCTCCTGAGTGCTTAAGATAAAATCTACTGCCTGGGCAAGAGGGTGAAAGTACTGAAAGGGTAAATTGTGGCGTTGGAGGATTTCTGGTCCACAGTGGAAATTTCACTAGTAGAACTGGAAGCAAAGGAACAATTGATCATTCACCTGAAAGCAACTGCCAGACAGCACTGTCTCTTTGGTGGTTTTGTGCTAAAGAAGAGACTGGTTTGTTTCCTGTCTGATAGGAATTGGCAGTTAAGCTGCCAATCTTCGAACCTTGTTATAAATACATGCTCTATACGTGACCGTGTGCATCCATCCATGTGGAATACACACACACATAAAGATCACTCTCAAAGATATTTACATAGGTGTAAATTTAAGAAAATATTGGTACCTTGTTTGACAAGGTCAGCCAAGTATTACATAACCATGTTATAGTTCCCCTCATTACCAAATGAAGAAAAAAAAGGAAGAAAAAAGAAGAAAAGAAGCACAATGAAATTGCAAGAACTGGAGCTCTGGCAGATGCTTCTCTTGTGTGAGTTCTTTTTTTCGAAACAGTATGAAATGCAGATGCAAATGAAAAGTGAATGTTTAAATGTGTTTTGTATAAATGTGAGGAGTAAACATGTCGAGTGGCTGAATTAGTTGCATGTGTTGAGAGAGAAGTGTGATACCATCTGAAGAGCTAAAATTGGAGGTGAGCAATGACAATGACCGAGAAACAAATTGTCTAGGTGTTAGTTTCAATAAAAAAGATGAGAAACAGAGCAGACAAGCTAAAGAGAAGGTAGGAGAGCATTCTGATCAAATTATGTTTGATCAGGGTTTGAGAAGTGTATGGGGAGAGGAAAGTGGGCTCAGTGCATGATTAAGGGAAGGGAAGAGAGGGACGATCATGCCAATATATTTTAATAAGCAACTAAAAAATGTAATTTTAAGTTAACTTTCAATGGTGATATTAATACAAGGTTAAAAGGACAGATGCAAGCAGTGTATTAGATAAGGAAGAAGCATGTTATTTGGTAACTAAGAGAAAACTCCATGTTTATATCATGACACCTTAGCTATTCAGTTGATGTCCCAGGAAGGTCTTCCAAATAAGTGAATATCTACAATAATGAAAATGTAACCCCTTAAATCCCATTACAAAACAATGTAATCATTTTGCTGAAAGTCTGGCTGAGATGTATAATTCTCCTCCTGCTCATATCAGAGAATAGGATTTACCCTTTTCTTGGTAACAAAGAGTCCTTATCATGAGCATCATGCTGATGTTCTGAACATCTCAAGACCATTGAGGACTTCAGACTTTACACTGAACTCACTGAATTCCTCCCACCTACTAGTCTATTCTAATTGCCAGTTTTTAGCATCTCTTCCCTATGTGGTAAGTCCAATGGTATGGGGGGCAGCCTCTATACTAAATGACCTCAGACTACTGCTCCAATTACTGAATCAGTTTCTTCCTTTGACCCTGGGCTGGTTTCCTAGATATCCTTTGCTCACTCTCTGTCTGTAACCTAACATGAAGTAAAGATTGATGGGGGGAAATTAATTTTAGTCATTTTATGGCATATTGACTCACAAAGAAAAAATGTGGTTCTACTCTACTAAGTAGCAAAATGTATGAGATTCATGCATGGGCTGTGTTCTTATTTAAAGATACTTTCTGCTAAATATTAAATAGTGAAAATGATATTCTACCTGATAGATAAGGCAATGGGGTACCTTGGTATTATCACTTTACCTTCTTTCAACTCTGATTTTCCTTTTACACTTGCCCTTGCTCAGACTGACCACTCTCAGCCTTGGTCATTTTCCAGTTTTTTACATTGCTACTTCACTGCCAGAGCAAAAGCCCCAAAGAAGCCCTGCTTGTTTTGCAGTCCAAGGTAAGATGTACACAGAAAAATAGCACTTTTATCAAACATGTTACACTTTAGACACAAAATCCTCCACAACTACTTCTTGTCCATTTTTCCTTCTTTCAGAAAGGAGAGACAGGAGGTTAGATGAAATGAGGTAAAGCATTTCCTCCCTTGAGAATCTGCTTGCTCAATAACTTAAGCTCTCACTACTACACCTAATACTCCCCTTGGTTTAAATGTCTTAGGTACAAGATACAGCCACACTAAGTGTGGATGTGTCCTCAAGCTTAACACAGATGACATGGATGCCTCACATCCATGTCATCTGAAGTTTTTCACACTTCCCTCTGAAATTAGTTAAGCGTAGATAAATGACCCCTCTTATTTCAGAAGGAGAGAGAATTCTGGGTTTGTCATTTGGCTTTGTTTTGTTTCTGTCTCCTTATTTAAAAGGGATGTATCCTGCACTCAACAATCAGAAAAATTTCTTCCTTGCTTAGGAGTGTCTGGATATGATGATAAAGAACCAGAGCCAAAGAGTTAGATGAAAAGTCTTCATGCATTAATAACTAGACATGAGAAAGATCCTCTGACTAAAAGAACAACATGGATCTCAAGAAGGAGGCAGCATGAGTGAGTAATGAGAAGGCTAGATAACCAAAAAGCCAGAATGAGTTACCAACCTAGACTCAAGCTAGAGAGGTACTACTCATTCCTGAAGCAGTAGAAACAGCTGCTGTTCAAAGGACAAACTGTCTTTATACAATGTGTTTGTTTCCCATATGACTGATAAGATGATGCCTCCAACTCTAATTTCTCTAACTTTCTGGGGTTACTCTTCCTGTAGTTTATATTTTAAATAGCTCAAAACTCCATCCTTCATAATCTTGTGAGGATTTTACACATGTCACAAGAATTGTAATTACTAGAGTCAGATGTTCTCATTGTCACCTCTTTTGCTTGTAAGAAAACCAACAACCGGGGCGCCTGGGTGGCTCAGTCGTTAAGCGTCTGCCTTCAGCTCAGGTCATGATCCCAGGGTCCTGGGATCGAGCCCCGCATTGGGCTCCCTGCTCAGCTGGGAGTCTGCTTCTCCCTCTCCCTCTCCCCCTGCTTGTGTTCCCTCTTTCGCTGTGTCTCTCTCTGTCAAATTAATTAATTAATTAATTAATTAATTTAAAAAAAACCCAACAACCTAAAATTGAATATTACACATCTGTGTTTTTAAAGTCCTTCAACCAATCTCTACTCTTCCTTCCCCACCACCATGGAAATTTCTCACTGGAAAAATCTTTCCTCTCTGAGCCCCCATTCCCAACACATTGCTGCATCACCCACCATAAGCATCTTTAAACTTCCCCTTTTTTTAGTGTCCCTAATCTCTATCTTCCAGGCTACCTAAACCTCTAGATTCTCTTTTATGTAAAGTTATTCAGTGCTTAGCTTTGCCTCCTACTTCATAATCGTAACTGCACATTGGAAACCTGAGAAGCATACAGCATACCAATGTCCAGTCCCCACCCTACACCAAATGGACTGTAATCACTATGAGTGAGGCCAGAATATCATATTTTAACAGCTCCCAGGTGATTCTAATGCACATCTTGAGTTGAAAACTTTTCTAGCCCAGTGCTTCTTGAGCTTTAATGTGCATAGAAACCACTGGGGGGGGGGGACGCCTGGGTGGCTCAGTCGGTTAAGAGGCTGCCTTCGGCTCAGGTCATGATCCCAGGGTCCTGGGATCGAGTCCCGCATCGGGCCCCTTGCTCGGCGGGGAGCCTGCTTCTCCCTCTGCCTGCCTCTCCCCCTGCTTGTGTTCTGTTTCTCTCTCTGACAAATAAATAAATAAATAAATCTAAAAAAAAAAAAAAAGAAAGAAACCACTGGGGGAGCTTGTTAAAATACAGACGTTGATTCAGTAGACTTGAGGTGGGGCCCAAGATTCTGCATTTCTAATAAGCACCCAGGACTGCACTTTGAGAAGCAAGATTCTAGAAGCATGTTTTCCAAATTTGCTGTACACTGGAATCACCTGGGAGCTTTAAAAACTGATGCCTGGGTCCTAGTCCCCGACATCAGAATTTTTAAAGTTTCTCAGGTGCTCCCAAATCTCTGGTTTAGACCATGAATACAGGAAGAGTGAATCTGTCATATCTGTCAGTCATCTCTTCCATTTCCAAACAAAAGGTCATCTCTCCAATAGGAATCTGGTTGCTCCCCTTATATACAAAAGCTTCTGCAGTTGGCTCTTATTTTAAATAGCATTTTCCATCCTAGTTAAAGGATACTGTACGTGTGTCTAGGACAGCTATTTAGTAAATCAGTATTAATTATTGTCAACTAACATTTCTATTTCCAAAGACCCAATGCAGTAATACCTTTAAGTATTATTTTTAGCAGATATTTCTAAACCCAGGTGGACTTTTTCACCCATCAGGTCTCAATAATAAGATCAATAGAAGATCATTCTAGAATTGGTACCCTGATATGGTTTCTTTCTAAAACTGGTACTTAAACAAGGATGCCAAGGTCTTACCTTGGGGGTAGTCAATGAGTTATTCACTGCATAGGGATCCCATTTGGAAGTCAAGATAATTACTGGTAAGTTTATATGGAGAGTCAGTGGTTGACTACAGCATTGACTTTATATGCAAATACTCCTGTGTTTAAATTCTCTCTTCAGGGGCGCCTGGGCTCAGTTGGTTGGGTATCAGATTCTTGGTTTCAGCTCAGGTATAATCTTGGGGTCATGAGATCCAGCCCTGCATCAGGTTCCATGCTCGGCAGGGAGTCTGCTTGAGGTTCTTTCTCTCCTTCTGGCCCTGCCCCTCCCCCACTCATGCTCACTTGCTTGCTCGCTCTCCCAAAATAAATAAACAAAATCTTTTTTAAAAAAAATAAATAAATAAATTCTCTCTTCAAAGCATTACTTGTGTGACCTTGTGCAAATTTATTAATTTCTGGGCTCATTTTTTCCTATATATAAAAATTAGAATAATTACACACACATTATATTACACACAAACACACATGATAGATATAGATAGATAGCTGAATTTAAGAGAAATATATACATTAAATTGTTGCCTGCCCCTAATCTTGTGCTCAAGAAAAACTGGCATCCTTCCTTTGCATATTATACCCCAGCCAGTTTGCAGTTATAGTGGGCTAGTAAGATTTTTCAAAATGTCTGTACTTTCAGAGCTTGACTTTATATCTAATTCGAACGCACACTACAAAGAAGAGCAGTATACCAGATATTGTAGAGAAGTGTGAGGGGAGTAGATATGTTCTCTGTATTTGAAAAGCATATCACTTAGTGTCAGGCAGGATAAATATAAATATGTAAGTATATAAAAACACATACTAAAACACACAGCTAGTTTCAGCTGTGCAAAGAATCAAACATGAGGGCTATACTGTTGCTCAGAGACCAGGTCCTGGGGCCATCTATCTGTGAAAGCTGTATAAAAATGATGAGTTTGTATAGAATTTTTAAGGCACAGAGGGAGAGCCTTGGTGTGACAGAAAAGGGTGAGAGAGCAGGTAGAACAAAGAAGACTACTATTTAAGCAGTGTCATTGGCAGCGTTCCGTGGCAATACAATCCCATCAAGAAAACTTTACAGATCAGGATTTAGGGACCTGCATTTTAAAATGATTGAATATAAAATGAACATGATTTTTAACACTTAAGTTCCAAAGGTACTATGGGATTCTCCTTTCTCTTCTCCTGACAATTCTGTAGTATTATATACAAAAGAGACATAGTTTAAGAGATTTAAAGAGTATCCTATTACCTTGAAGATTAGCCTGATTTGCAATTGCCTTGCTGTTATGTGTTCTTTCTGTAGAAACTGGAGACCTTTGAATAGTTTGCACTTCAGAGTACTTTTAAGTCTTTTCCTAAAGTGAAATGTGTTTGTCGTGTGTATTTGGCAGGAAGGACAGGAAAGGAGATAAAGCTTTTATTGTACTTGACACTCTGACTATTTGAATTTCATTCACCTATAATGAGATGGCTAAATTTACAATAAATAGCAGCTGCACCATCATCTGATCAACAGGGCTCCATGCTTGTATAACCAGATGACATAAATGCACATGCCAAAAAGTTAGCAGTCTTACTACATGTTAACAATGTTGAATTGATCAAATACCCTTTAAGATTATAGGTAAATGGATGCTGTGATATGAGATCGCTGGGCTGGCCAGAAGGTTTTCCAGCACTGCTCAGCACTATTCTGAGCTCAGCTGTCTTTTTAGCAGTTTTCTTCTTCGTTTTTAAAAAATCATCTATCAAAGGCACTTGAAAACAAGAATTATTGCAAATCCAACTCTTTTACTACATTGTTGCTACTCTAAAAAGGCTCAGAATCATTCTTCCAACTTCTTACATGTAGATGTGTCTCCTCTACTGGAAAAGGTATAAGACTTTTCAGTTTGGGAGCACCTCAAAAGCCAAGTGCTATGAATAGAACAACTGGATAGATTGGCTATCCTGCCTGAGTCGTTATGGCTTCACTATCTGCTTCAATTCTATACTCAAGGTGTGGTGGCTCAATATTTAAGCTCCATGTAATCTCACACTGAGTACATAACAATAAAATGATGGAAAATCTCTAATACTTGAACCCATCATTAGTTGAGGTTGCAGGGGAGGAACAAACTAACATGAAACCTAAGGAAATGCCCTCCAAAGACAGAAAGCAAGAACTTGCTGACCTGGGGTAGATGCTGCTGGACACATGTAATAAGAATTATACTAAAATATTTAAAGAATAGCTACAGGCTGAATATGGGCTAGCCAGAGAACACAGAACCCCGGGGGCTGCAAACATAGGGGAACTTGCACCCACTTGCAAGCCCAGTCTCTACAGACCTTCCCAAATGCTTGCAAAAACACCGGTGAGAGTACTAAGAAAGCCTTCCTTGAAATGCAGTCCTGGGAAGGGAACAGTCCCCTGGGAAAGCACAAAACCCGATTTGGATCCCTCTCTCCTCTCTCTCCTAGAATCAAAGGGCTTAAAACTATTGAAAAAGGGAGGGAGGGAAACCTGTTTCCCTTATTTTAGGGCATTGTTGAAAACCCATTCTAGCTAAAGGATTGGAATAGGAAAAAGCTCTTTACCCTTAGGGGAGGGGCAGAAACAAGTACTGATCCCAGACCAGTAAAGGTCTTCTCCAGCTGGGTAAGAGATATCATGAGATGACCCATCATGAGATGACCCATGAGACTCCCAGGACCCAGGACACAATGCCTGTTTAAATCTTAATCAGAACAACAGAAAATACTCATCACCACCATGCACGTGCATGCGCGCGTGCACGTGCGCACACACACACACACACACACCCTTACCATGATGCAACTAAAGTTGAGTAACAAGAAACAGCAGGGTACTTTTGGGAAAGGAACAAGATCACGGAGGGAGGCCCTCTCTGAAGGTAAGGTTTAAAACAGAGGGTGAAAAAAAAATTAAAAATTAAAAATTAAAAAAATAAATAAAACAGAGGGTGGAGCAGCCATCAGGAAATCTTTCTGGCAAACCAGTCCCCACCCTGAGCATAAGATAATTCTAAAGGATTTGAAGTTGGTGTTATACAGAAGGTAACCATAGCAACAACAAAATGCAAACAGAGCTCAACTCCTAACTAACTGACCTAACTTCCTTCTATACTAAAGGCCTGTCAGAAAAAAAAAAAAAAAAGTTGTTACATCATCTTCAGGCACAAAAATTATTTATCTCATTTTTTGCTATCCATTTTTTTTAAGATTTTATTTATTTATTTGAGAGAGAGAGAGAGCAGGAGCAGGGAGAGAAGGAGAGGGAGAGGGAGAAGCAGACTCCCCGATGAGCAGAGAGACAGAAGCAGGGCTTGATCCCAGGACCCTGAGATCATGACCTGAGCCAAAGGCAGACACTTAACCTAACCAACAGAGCTACCCAGGCACCCCACAGTTTTTGCTATCCTTCACAAGATGTCCATATGCCAAGAAAAACTTAAAAGACATCCAAAAAGCAAATAAAAAACAATACATTGTCAAAAGCAAAGCAACAAACATACCCAATCTCAGATATGATATAGATGTTGGAAATAACACACTAGTAATTAAAAAATAACTATGATTAATATATAAAAAGCTCTAGTAGAAAAGGTAGACAACATGCAAATTCAGACAGTAATTTCAGTGGAGAAACTGAACCCATAACAAAAAAAATCAAATGAAAATGCCAGAAGTTAACATAGATGAAGATGGCTTCAGTGGGCTCAACAACAGACCTGACCCATCAGAAAACAGAATAAGTGAAATTTAAGGTAAGTCAAAAGAAATTAACAAAATAAAACAAAAAGAAAAATGGGTGAAAAAAAAAAACAGTGCATCCAAGAGAAATGGCACAATATCAAACAATCCATATGTGTAATCAAAATTCCAGAAGACAGAGAGAACATGGCAGGGAAAAAAATGTAAAGAAATAATGGTTGAGAATCTTCCCAAATTGATGACAGACATCAAACCAGAGATCCAAGAAGTTCAGAGATCACAAAGGAGAATAAATATAAAAACACAAAAGAAAATAGCTGGACAGGGCGCCTGGGTGGCTCAGTTGGTTAAGCAACTGCCTTCGGCTTAGGTCATGATCCCGGAGTCCCTGGATCGAGTCCCGCATCGGGCTCCCTGCTCGGCAGGGAGTCTGCTTCTCCCTCTGACCCTCCTCCCTCTCATGTGCTCTCTCTCTCATTCTCTCTCTCTCAAATAAATAAATAAAAAATCTTAAAAAAAAAAAAAGAAAATAGCTGGACATATATTAAAACTGTTGAAAACTAAAGACAAAAAGAGAAAATGTTAAACACAGCCAGAGGTGATAAAAATATATATATATATGTAAAATTTTCTTGCACTATCATTTACAATATTAAAAATAAGAAATAATTTAATTATGTATTGATATACTAACTCATACAACAAACAGCTATCCATTCAGTGAGCACTGTGTACCCAAACTGCTCTAGACACTGAACAATGGGAAATAAGACAATCAAGTTTCCTATTCCCATAGAAGTAGTAGGGGAGACAAACAATAAAAAAGTAAACAATAAATATACAATATAATTTCCAATAACAATATGAAAATTTATTAATTTGCCAAGTAAGTTTTGGTACCTTTATACAATGGCAGGTTATAAAGCCATTAAAATCAAATTGTAGGAAAAAAAATTGATGTGGGAAAATGTTTCCAATGTATTGCAATCTGTAATACACACTACAAGACATATATATAAAATGAATAGTACGACGTTTATCACAGAAAAAAAAACTGCAGTATCAGAAAAATAATGCAAGACTATACTCTAAAATGTTAATAACTTTTTTCTATTGTAATTTTTTCCCTTTGAACTCTTTGTTTTCCAAGTTTTCTGAACTATACATATACTATACCTTTGTGATCAGAAAATAACACGTTCTTAAAAATGAGTGTAGTCCATGAAAGAAAGTAAAAAAATGAAACAATGGAAGGGAACATTTTTGAGCTAGTGGTTCTTTGTACTTCTTTGATTATATTTTAGGCAATTTCATAAAATGTATAGGTCTAGGAGAAAGTAAATGCAAAAGGAGATGGTAAAAATAACAATGCAAGAGGAAGTGGTTGTTAAACATTGTCCAAAAATAGATGGCAGTATTGGGATCTTAGACACAAGAAGTAGACCAGCCTTGAGGAGGAAGAGGGACACACTTTCTTTTGAAACAGGAAAAATTAGAAGATAAATAAAACAGCAAAGACAGTTTAGATGATGCACAAAAGCACAAAGATAGCTTAAAAGAAAACAAAGTTGGGAAATTTCATAATATATATATATACACCATTTCCTTAATTAAGAGATAATCAATTATGTCTGCTCACAATTAAACCATCAGGGATGAGTATACAAGCTTGGCAGAACAAAAGAAGATTTCAAGGTCCAATGAGATAAATGTGCAAGGGAGTCAACTTGGATGAATAAGGGACAATTGAATAACTATGAGACACAACTACATTCAGAGACAACCAGTAATAGTGAGACCAACCAACATGGTCATATGATTCTCTCCAGACTCACTTTGCAGTATGGAAACAGGAGCAAAATTGAAATTAAAAATAAATGGTTCTCTCCATTAGTGCTTGCAAAAGATTTTAAATTCCATAGGTGAATTATACCATAGGAAAGAGTAATGTCTAGAATTGAGTATTTCACATTTTGGGAAAGCACAGAAATGGACTGTTTGCTGGGCAGGATTCTTTTATTCGTTGTTTAATTCATCTTGTATTTTTAAAAAGAAAAAAAAAACAACTTTTTCTCATGTTTGTGGATGAGGCTTATTAAAGTGTTAAAATTACGGCCATCACATATAGACATTTCTGAATTCACATGGGTTGACTAACTCTAGGTGATATCAGTAGAGCCAGTGTTTTGCATTTCACCATCACATCTTCATCTTTTAAAGTCTAAACTTTTCCTTATCTGTGGTTAGAAAAAACAAGGTAGAAAAATATGTTCCCTTCACATTACCTCAAAAGACTTCTGATTAGCATAAAAGCAACTATATCAAATGGCAATGTGCTACTTTGATTCTTCTGGCTTCTACAATGCTACATTCAATCATGATCATGATTGACATCACACCCTTTATCAGACCCTGTTATATTTTTCTCTTTGGAATCTTCCACTTCTTCCTTATGTCTTGCGAGTTCAAAATTGTTAGCCTGGTATCATCTTTCTGATCCAAAGTTACTTTATCCTTTGGCCACTAAAAAAAAAAAAAAAAAAAAAAAAAGCCAAGACTGTGTTTTGTTCACCATGGCACAAAACTTGACACGTGGAAAAAGTTTAATTTTTTTGTAAACAAAAATTTTCAATGTTCAAGAAAAGTGTATGCAAGTTGGTCTTCTCTCGTCTGTGTCTATGGCTTACATATGTTTAGCTAGCTGTTAAGTCTTTGCTTGGACTTCTTTCTGGCTCTGTGCAAAAGTGGTTAAAAAGAACAGCCAATATACACAAACGATGAATCATGGAACACGACATCAAAAACTAATGATGTAATGTATGGTGATTAACATAACATAATTAAAAAAAAAAAAGAACAGCCAAGAGAAGCACTTCTAGAATGGGAGAGTAAGTGCCTCTGAAAATCTACTCCTCCATAAAAGTGCCTCTGAAAAAATGGGAACATGGGAAAAAATTGTAAATATCAACTTTTTTGTAACTATGTAAAGTAACCAAAGGCTTTCAACAATCTGAGGAGAAAAATGGCTTTCCTTCAAGAAAAATGGCTAAATATCAAGAACAATAAACTTTGTGACATTTGAATTTGTGTTATTCCTATTTCTCTCTCCCAGCTGCATGATAGGTCTTTACACCAGTGAGTAGTCTTAAAACCTATGAAAACTAGCAGCCTAGCAGCCACTGGAGGGAACAAAATGGGTTTGGAGCTAGGTACAAAAGTTCAATTATAAAATAAGTCTTGGGAATGAAATGTACAGCATGGTGATTATAGGGAATAATATTGTGTCACATATTTTAAAGTTGCTAAGAGAGTTAATCTTAAAATTTCTCATCACAAGAAAAAAAAACATGCAACCTTGTATGGAGACAGATGGTTATTAGGTTTATTGTGATCATGTCACACTGTATACAAATATCTAATTATTTTGTTGTATACCTGGAACTAATATGACATCTTATGTCAATTATACTTCAATTTTAACAAAAAGCTTTAAAAAAGCCCACATCTAGATAAATAACTTCAGTGATAAATTCTACCCAACAATTAAAGAAAAATTATTGCCAATTCTTACAAATCTTTCAAAAAATATGAGAGGACATTTCCCAACAAAAGAACTTGTTTTATAATGTCAAAACTAGATTAAGATGTCACAATTAAAGAAAGCTACAGACCAGTATTGTTAATGAATACAGATGCAAAAATCTTCAACAAAATACTAGCAAATGAATCCAGTAATATTAAAAAAAAAAAAATCACACAACATGGCCAAGTAGGATTTATTCCAGGAATGCAAAGTTGGTTTATCATCCAAAAATCAGTACAATGCATGAGATTAATTAATAAAATGAAGGACAAAACCACGTGATTATCTCAATAAACAGAGAAAAAATAATTAATAAAACCCAACCACTTTCCTAAGAAAAAACTCTTAACAAACTAAGAATACAAGAAACTTCTTGAACCTTTTGAAGGATGTCTACAGAAAACCCATAACTAACATCATACTTAATAGTGAAAAGCTGAATGCTGTCCCCCTAAAATAAGAAACAATACAAAGATATCTGCTCTCACAACTTATATTCAACAGTGAAAGTTTTATCCAGGGCAAACAGACAACTAAAACAAATAAAGGACTCTCAGATTTGGATAGAAGCAGCAAAACCATCTTTGTTTTGCAAATCATATGGTCTTGTATATAGAATATCATAAAGAATCCACAAAAAAATTATAACTAATGAACAAGTTGAACAAAATTGGAGAATACAAGATCAATATTAAAAAATCACTTGGAATTCTACACACTAGCAATGAACACCTTAAAAACAAAATTGAGAAAATTCCATTGACAATAGCATCACACACAAAAATAACAATTAATACATATAACAAGAGAAATTAAATACATGTACTCTGAAAACTATAAAGCACTACTGAAAGAAATTAAAGAAAATCTACATAAATGGAAAAACATCTCATTTTCATGGATTGAAAGACAATTATTAGTAAGATAGAAATACTTCCTTAATCGATCTACAGATTCAATGTAATCACTAATCAAATCCCAACTGGCTTTTTTTGTAAAAATTAACAAGTTGATCTTATATTTTATCTAGAAATTCAAGGGACCTGGAATAGCCAAAACAATCTTGGGAGAAAAACCAAGTTGGAGGTCTCATATTCCAGAACTTACTACTAAGCTATACTGATCAAGACTTTGTCACATTGGCTTAAAGACAGACGTATAAACAAGACAAAACCATATATTTATGATCAATTGATTTTAGAAAAGGGTGCTAAGACACTGTAATGGGGGGAAAGAACAGTCTTTTCAACAAATGGTACAAGGACAGCTGGTTATCCACACAAAGGAAATTAATTTGGATCCTTACCTCACACCATATACAAAAATTAACTCAAAATTAAGCATAGACATAAATATAAGATCTAAAACTGTAAAACTCTTAGAAAATGGGAATAAAACTTTGTGATCTTGGGTAAGGAAAAGTTTCTTAAATACTGACAACAAAAATACAAACAACAAAGGAAAAATAAATAAATTGGGCTTCATCAAAATTAAAAACTCTTACATTTCAATTAACAGCATCAAAAAAGTGATAACATCACCCACAGAATTAGAGAAAATATTTGTAGATCATATACCTAATAGGAAATTTGTATTTAAAATATAAAAAGAAATCTTAACAACTCAATAATGAAAATACAAACAACTCAATTGAAAAATAGGCAAAGGATCTGAATAGATATGTCTTGAAAAAAAAATATATATATATAGCCAATAAACACATGAGAAAATGCCCAATATCATCATTAGCCATCACGGAAAGTAAAATCAAACCTGCAACAATACCACTTCATATCTACTCAGATGACTAAAATTAAAAAAAAAAAAAAAAAAAAAAAAAACAGACAATGACAAATGTTATCTAGAATATGGAGAAATTGAAACCCTCATACATTGCTGGTACAATTATAAAATGGTACAGCCACTTTAGAGAACTGTTCCTCAAAAGTTCCTCAGAACTGTTAAGGATATAGTTGCCATAGGACCCACCAATTCCACTCCAAGGTATACATCCAAGAAAAATCATAACATATGTTCATGCAATGACTTGTACACAAATATCCACAAACAGCATTATTCAAAATCATCAAAAAGTAGAAACAATTCAAGTGTTTATCAGGTGATAAATGGACAAACAAAATGTGGTACATCCATACAATGGAATATTATTCAGCCATTAAAAGGACTGATAAGTACTGCAACATGAATAAATCTTGAAAAGATTATGCCATGTTAAGGAAGCCACACAGAAAAGACCACATATATGAAAGACCACATATAAAAAGACCATTTATATGAAATGTCCAGATTAGCCAATCCATAGAGACAGAAAGTAGACTAGTAAATGTCAGGAACTGGAAAGGGAAGCAGTGTATAGTGACTGATAACACAGGGTTTCTTTTAGCTCAATAAAGGTATTCGGCAAATAGATACATGGTTGCACAACTCTGTGAACATACTAAAACTCACCAAACTGCACACTTTTAAAAGGATAAATTTTATAATATGGAAATTATGCATCAATTAAATTGTTTAAAGAAAAAGAAAAAAAACATCCAAGTATCTCAGATAGGTAAGAGTCAGAGGAAGAGGTTGGCAGCTTGGGTGATGGGAGCATGACAAATTTGGCTGAATGTTTATCTTTTCAGAACCTCACTATTTAAAACATGGAAATGGCACAGAATGACAGGAGAGAAAACTATAAGCATAGGCTGAGGGTATTTAAAGGATTTGAACATTGTTATGTATGTGTTATAGAGCCCAGGAAAGAATTCCAGCGAGCAGGTGACCTGATTTCACAAATATCATCATGAGGATAATCAATAATAAAATAGAGCGCCAAGCACACTTGCAGCATGTTGGGAAGCAATATAAAGGAATTAAAATACATGTCCTCTGGTTTTGCAATTCTTCAATAACAACAAAGAAAAAAGTGCAACCATCGTGAACATCTAAAAAAAAGTTTTCTTTTCAATGCAATAAATCATAGAGAGGAGAGATCATTAGGAATTGGAATGAACAAACTATTTTAAAAGCCACACAGAACACATGAACTCAAACTAGGCCTTAAAGGGGGAATGGAATTTAGATAAACTGAGGAGAGGAATTACCAGAGGTCAAAGTATTAGAAGGTCAAGTGCCTATGCCAAACCACAACAAATTTGGATACAGTCATGCACAAAGTCAATTTCTTACCCCCAACCCTACCCCATTCAAAACTACAAGGTCATCAGAGTAATATTACTAAAACCTCCTTACCTTGGCTTTGATGTCTCCACTATAAAGTTCACTTACCTGATTAGGAATCATGGCATAGGGGCGCCTGGGTGGCTCAGTTGGTTAAGCGACTGCCTTCGGCTCAGGTCATGATCCTGGAGTCCCGGGATCAAGTCCCGCGTCGGGCTCCCTGCTCAGCGGGGAGTCTGCTTCTCCCTCTGACCCTCCCCCCTCTCATGCTCTCTCTATCTCATTCTCTCTCTCAAATAAATAAATAAAATCTTTAAAAATAAAAAAAAATTTAAAAAAAAAAAAGGAATCATGGCATACCCAGGTCTTTAAAGACTTCCAATTCTCATCTTTCAGCTCCCCACCCCCAGCAAACCTTGCTCCTAGTCCAGCCCCTACCCCAACCAACCCTGTTTCCAGGAGTACTCTGTAACCTCAACACTCCATATTCAACTTTCCTATTTATTTTTTTTCCCCATCACACTCATTGCCTTCTAACATACTACATATTTGACCTATTTATGGTTCATTATCTGCCTTGTCCATGAGAAAGTAATTTCATTTGGCAATTATACCTCAATAAAGCAGAAAAAGGAAAAAAGGAAAAAAGAAATAAGGAAGGAAAGACTCCAAAAGGGTAGGGGTTTTTGCTTGTTTTGTTGATTACTCTATCCCTAGCATTAAAACATCGCCTGGCACATAGAAAATACTCAATAATTTTATGTTACAAAGCACATTTGTTATATAAGTCAATTCCTAATCTGAGTTGAACTCATTCTCCTAGGATACAATAGGAAAGTAGACATTTTTGTCAACCATTCACTTTACTGAATCCTCATATTCCTCACTTTCATATTTTCTCAGGAGAGAAACAAAATGTTATTCTATATTTCAATTGATAACTTTTATATTTTCAATGTGGGTAACTTGCAAATCGAGGAAATTTAACTTAATCTCTTCATTTTCTCATTATGTAATTGACTTATTACACCAAGAATGCAAAGAAGAATTTGATACAAGGTTATTAAATTTAGAATTAGCATATATGGTATTTATACACTGCCACGAAGCTGACCACACAAAATCCTACAGAACTGAGAACACCGAAGGAATGATAGCCAGATACCTGAGAGAGTTAATGGTCAATTAGATTCAACCCGATAAATAACAACTAAGGACAAGATGGCTGGCCAATGGAGGAACCAAAGCATCACTTTTACTACTACCGAAAGCTTGCGTGAAGGTAAGGGGCAACAATGGGCTCCCTAATTGTGAACTGCAGGATTGGGCAGACTGACCCCGCACAGTGACTGGCAGCACTGGATAACCAGCCAGACTTCCCCATTCAAGAGCCTTCCCAGTGAAAGAAACTCTACCTGGAACAGCACAGAGGAGCAAGCCTCGATCTGCACAGCCTCTGAAGAAAGGACTCTCAAGATGAGAGGAAAAGCAGAACCAGGCATGCCCAGTTCCTCCCCTCCCTCAGATCCACCAATAAAATGAAGTCCTTCCTCCTTGCTGGGGGAGGAGCCAATGAGGAGGGCGGGTAGAGAATAACGGAAGTGTTAGGAGAAAAGACTTCCGGGGAATTAGAGGACCGAGCTAGAAGGATTTCTCCCAACAGGGATCCTCAGCCTTGCCTCTGGTAACGTCATTGCTGCCCTTACAGAGAATATTTGGAAGGTCTCCGCTACCCTAAAGGATGGGTGGAAAATGAGAGCACCCTCTCTCTCCTCTCTGAAGTGTTGCCTAGAGTGGAAACTGGAGGCTTCCATAGTACTTGCTACTGTGAGCTCAAAGATCAGTCTAGAGGGCCCCATCTTCTTCCAAATAGTCTTTAAAAACAAACAAAAAAACAAATTTCATTTCCCCTATTCCTTTTTTTTTTTTTTTAGCGATTTTAAGTTTTCTTTATTATCCATTGCTAATTTTTCTCACAGCTTCCAACAGCTCTTGTTTCACTTTTCCACGTACTTGGACCTCTTTTTCAAGGTATTTCTCAGTTCTTTGCTTTTCCTGAAGTGACCCTGATGACTCTTAACTTGCTCTCCAGGCTCGCAGCACACCTCTCTCATCCTGGCACTTGGGTTGGCCATCATCTGGGGAACTGCTTTCAATTCTCTCTAGTGTTAGATCTCCTGTTTCCAGAGTCCATGTTTTCCTCTTTTTCTTGAATTAACTCCTCATTTTAGAGTCACTACCTAAAAATTAGGAAATGGAAAGGAAATGTTCTTAGACCTTACTTTTTCGAAAGTGACATGGTATTTTTCTCTCAAGTTCTTTATAATTTGTTTGTGGATAGAGTATGAGGGTTGAGAATCATTTTCATCAGTTTTTAAGGTATCTCTCCTTCAGATGGCTGTTGAAAGGTCTGATGTTATTCTTAGTCCTAATAATTTGTTTGTTACCTGTTTGTTTTCTTTTGTGGAGAACGGAAGAATTTTCTCATTATTCTCGTGGTCTGAATTTCATGAGACAGTACCTTGGTTTGGGTCTAACTTACTTGTTACTTTCTTCCTTTTTCCTTTAATTAATTATACTAGTCTCTTGAATGGCACTTTCTTCCCTCCCCCCTCAGGTTTTTGGGGGGTTTTTTTTGGTTTTTGTTTGTTTTTTAGAGAGAGAGAGAGAGAGAGAGAGAACGACTGGGGGGAGGGGCGGAGGAAGAGAGAATCCCAGGCAGGCTCCATGCTCAGCACCAAGCCCGATGTGTCGCTCAATCTCACAACACTGAGATCATGACCTGAGCTGAAATCAAGAGGCAGATGCTCAACTGACTGAGCCACCCAGGCACCTTTCGAATGTCACTTTCAATCTGGAGATTCATAGTCTTCATTAATGGAAATTGTCTTGCATTATTTTGTTATGAATTTTTCTTCCCATTTTCTCTATACTATCCTTCTAGATCATCTTTTATTTAAACATTAAAACTAGTGGATTGATCCTTCATTTTTCTTGTCTTTTCCTTTCCTTTAGCCTTTTATTGTATTTTCTGAGATTTTGCCTTGATTTTATCTTCCAATCAGTATAGTGATTTTTTTTCTTATTTCAGATACCATGTTTTTATTTTCTAAGATTTCATTCTTAATGTTCAATCATTTAATTATTTTAGCATCTAGTTCTTATTTTATTTATTTATTTTTTAAGATTTTATTTATTTATTTGAGAGAGAATGAGAGAGAGAGAGCACATGAGAGGGGGGAGGGTCAGAGGGAGAAGCAGACCCCCCGCTGAGCAGGGAGCCCGATGCGGGACTCGATCCCGGGACTCCAGGATCATGACCTGAGCCAAAGGCAGTCGCTTAACCAACTGAGCTACCCAGGCGCCCTAGTTCTTATTTTATTATAATAGCATCATTTTATCTCTCTGAGGGTGTTTTGAGAGTCTTTGTCTGATTTCTGGGTTGCTTCTATTTTTGTCAAGTTCTTTTTCTCTGTTTGTTTTGCTCTCTTTCATGTTGGAGGAATTCCCCAACTGGCAGGTGATCCTTGATGGCTCATTCATATGTGAAGGTGATATACTTTAAGGATTACTGGAAACTCCATGAGAGGACAAAGCTTGTTGAGAGCGTGCACTTACTTCACTGTGGGGTTTGGGTGGCTAGCTAGCCTTTTTACTAGGTCATACAAAAATGTCAATATGTATAGTTATTTTCTCTGTGGCTCTTCAATTTCCTCACAGAAAGATCTTAACAATTCTTGCCTCAGGGAGGAGGTGGCCACTGGCTTTCTGGGATTTGAGCAGGAGAGGGGGGCAGGGTGTATTCTCATCATTCATGGTACACACTTTCACTTAATCTATTCTGCTTTGAGTTAGCCAGTTTACCCACATCTATCTTTATGCCTGACAACCACAAACCTAGAGTCCTTGTGGTTAAATTTCTTCCGAAACCAAATTTTTCATTTCCTCTGGAGGCAGCAGAAGGGTGGGCACATGCTGCATGGGGTCGGGATAGGTACCTAGATGACTGACTAATCCTAATTCGTATCTTAAACCAATTCATTCATTTTTAGTCTCCATCTTACCCCTCATCATTCAGGTTATATAACAAAATACCATAGACTGGGTGGCTTATAAATAGCAGAAATGTATTGCTCATAGTTGTGGAGGCTGGGTGCCAGCATGAGTTCTGGAGGCAGGGTACCAGCATAGTTGGATTCCGGTGAGAGCCCTCTTCCAGATTGCAGGCTGTAGACTTCTCATACCCTCACATGGCAGAAGAGACATGGGAGCTATCTAGGGCCTTTTTCATAAGGGCACTAATCCCATTCATTAGGGTTTCATCCTCATGACCTGATGACCTCCCAAAGGCCCTATCTCCTAATACCATGACCTTGGGGGTTAGGATTTCAGTAGATGAATTTGGGGAGTGGGGACACAGATATTCAGACCATAATACCTCTCCTTGTGATTAACTGTTACCTCTAATGTGTGAGCCTTTCCACAGTTTGACAAATGAATAGGTTTGCACTGTGTTACCTCCCTCTGCTTGCTTTTAAGATTCATCCTCCCCTACACTATTAAGTGTTTCTTCCATCCACATGCTACATTTCCCCAATTTTTATCTTTCTAGTCCACTGTTGTCTTCTCTCCCATTCTCATTATCCCGTATTGTATAAATCAGTAACTTTTTTATTCCTTCCTATAATTTGGCTGGAAATTTGGGAGAGAGAAGAGAGATGAACACATTTATTCAATCAGCCATGTTTACCTGACAGGTTTCTGTGAATTTTAAAATGCATATACAATACTAGTCATATGGGAGTATATCAAGGGCAAAGGATTTAGTCTCTGCCCTGAAAACCTTAAGAATTCAATTGCATTTTGAGGTAATAGTTCAGGAATAGCCACAAGGCAGTAAAAATTAATGGTATAGACAAGAAATAATATCGTCATTTAGATGAAGGATTGAGTTATATGTGACCTTGATCTTGATCAACAGAATACTCTTCTTCTGGGTATTTAAGAAGAAGGGAGATTGTGTCCCAGGCTGAGAGAACTCAAGAACTACATGTCTGAAAGATTGTACCATGTCATGATGGAATAAGAACTCCAAGTTCCAGTACAAGTTTCATATTGATGGTTAAAGTCTATTTGCTCTATTGATCTATTCCTAAATTTCCTTCTTCTACTCATCAGCATACATAACTCCTGAAATGCTCTTCTTGATTTGCTGTCATGGTGTAGTTTAAATTTTCCATGCAGACAGCATCTGAAATTATAATAATTTTAGCTAGTCCCTGCTTAGTATTCATATTGAAATGGTCTGTTAACACTCACTCAACTTTATAGTCTCTTATTTTTTTCCTTAATCTTCCGACTACAAAATAAAGTAATGTAATAGGTATATTTCTGATGGCTTTCTCCCCATTCTCCCAAAGTCCCAATAAAAATCACATAAACCCATTGAATTGGTATATATGGGTAGATATGTTTCCCTGAGCCAATAAAGGGATGCTCGTAGCTGTATTTGAGGAGGTAGGAAAGCCAGGAGGTGCTATTGTTTGATTTTACACAGTAAAAACGTGAACAGTCTTTGCCACGGGTTCAATTTTTTAAGTTTTAGGACTTTGCAAAAACTTCCAGGATTTCAATCACAGATTTCTAATATTTTACAGCCCTGCCAAGTTAAACAGCAACAGTTGTGAGATTTATCTGCAGAACACGTGGCTAATGACCTTTAAGGCAACCTGCCTCATATGTCAACTAGAAAAAAACATGAACTATAACTATTGAGATGAGTTGCTTTTCTAATTTTTGCCCCTTTATGCAACTCAATATCTGGTATAATAGATGTAACATAAGTGCGTGGAGGTGTTTTTAAGGACAGTTTTTCTCTAAAAAATGTCATTTTTGAACCTAATTATTAAGAAAATCGAGTTTTTGGCATTTTAATCTAAAATATGTCAATGTTCTCAAAGTAATTGGGTTGAATTTTTCTACAAATGTGTATATTGGCTTATGTTAATCTTGGCTGAACAAACTGTTACCATGAGATTGCGTTTAAAACAACTGGTGGGATTTGTGGGAAATACATTTCAACTGCTAATAATTTGCCTTAATATTACACATTTCTTCAAGCAGCTCAAAGGAGTTTATAAGACATTTGTTTTTATTCTAAATGTCTTATAATATCTTACAAATGCCAGACATTACTTTTATTACAAAGAATTTTTATTCATCCCATAAGGAATGATTATCAATAAAATGTTACAGATAGAAAACCTGAAATATATAGGGAGATTTTATTCACCAGTAAGAAGGCTTTGTTCGAAAACAGCTAGCAACAATACTTAGTCTAAGTTCTGTGTGTATGATCCATGGTTATCACCAAAAGTGGGCTAGTGTCTAGGTTAACTACAGTCCACAGCGTGAAAACAGAAAGGGTTCTAGTACTCCAGGTATTTACTTTCAGGCTTAGGCACACAGACCTGAGACTAAATACTGGTCTACTACCTCTAAGCTGTTTTACCTGAGGCAAATTGCTTCACTTCTTCATTTGTTGATATAAGTAAAGGCACAAAACCATGGCAAATAATAAATGGAGACTATTATTAACTTATACAACAGAAGTAGCAGCTAATGGGTCAGGACTTGCTAGTCTCTGGTCAAAAAGTCAGGAACCTACCTTTCTTGAAGGAGATGCATTTAGGTGAAGAGAAATTTTGACAGACCTCTTCAGGAGAAATCTAGACAGTGTTCTGTAACTTTGCCTGATAGGTTATCTTGTCCCCTTTTATTCTCTGTATATTAAAAAAAATGGCTGCCTTCACTGTTATTAAAAATATAGAACAAACAATAAATCATAGCAAATCTTCATAACTTATGTTATTCTAAATAACAAGTTTTCTGCATTTCTGAGGATATGTACATCACATTAAAAACGCTAAGTATTTTGGACAGAAGCATTTTTAAGCCCTATTATGTACTTTCATGCCTTCTTAAATGGATCGTATGAACTATAATTTAAAATATTTTTAATGATTCATGATCCTCTCTGTGAACAGCTAATGGATCATGCTCAATTCATTCTTTCAATAGCATTTATTGAGCACCTCCATGAAAGGAAAGTTCCTTTTCTTGATGAACTTATACTATGGTGTGAGAGATAGACAAGAGAATTAAAAATTATAGAACAACTTTATAGTAACTATGCTATAGATAACCGCAAGGTATTGTAGGAGCTCAGAAATGGAGTGCCTAATGCAAAGCCAGGATGTGTACTCTGGCAGAAGGGATGGGAATAAGTTTTTTCCAAACAGGAGATTTCTAAAGATAAAGAGAAGTTAGCCAGCTAGAGTAGAGGGAAGAGCATAGGAAATTTTAGTAACTTAAAGAAGTTTGGTTTGGCTCTATACTCAGTGCAGGTGACAGAACTGCAAGATATTAATGTTGGAGAGACAGGCATAGACCATCGATAATAAAGAATTTTGAATGTCAAGATTAAGAGTTTGACATTTATTGTGAAGGCTATTAGGAGCCATTGGAGATTTTTAGTTTAAGTGGCTATGGAATGACCAGACAAAATAGACATCAAGACAAGAAGTATTACCACAAGTATAGATGGACATTTCATAGTTTAAAAATAAATCGATTTATTAAAAATACATAACAGTCATTAATGTGTATGCACCTATGAAGAGAGGTTCAAAATATACAAAGCAAAAACTAAAAGCGTGAATAGAGTGTTATTCTAAAATTTCTCCCTAAGTCATTGATAGAACAACTAGATGGAAAGACAATAAGTATAGGGAAGATTTGAATAGTAGTTACCTACTTAAACTAATTGATTTTATAAAACACTACATCCAACAAAGGGAGAATATACATTCTTTACAAATACACATGGAAAGTTCACCAAGACAGAGCATAAGCTGGATCGGTAGCCTGTCTCACTTTTCAAGGATGCTGGCAGAGCATGTAACACTCCAGGATCAGAGATAAAGGACCTTATTACTCACAACAATAGTTATAGCCAGATTATCAGCATTGGTGCCAATTCACTGAGCAGCAGTTCCCACAGGATGACACAAAAAGCGTCAGATGATAACTGAACACACAATAGAGCACAGTACAGGAGAGGAATCCTGAGTTTAGGGAACCCAAATATTTTTATGTTAGGCAGTGAGCCTGCCTGACATTTGCCTAGGAGGGAGACATTATTTTTATTATATTTATTATAGTAGACAATAAACGAGCCTGCCTTTTATTCTGGAGGGAGACACTATCTCTGATTTTCAAGACTATTTGCTATATAAATATCCTTGAAAAAATAATCTAGAACAAAGGCCATCAGTACCTCTGCTCACAAGACATGCAGAGATTTGCAAAAATCCACAAAGATGTGTTTTTTAACAGTAGTATTGGCATAAAGAAAGGCAAATAAATTAATATCATAGAATAGAGCATCCATAAAGAGATACACACATCTGAGCAATTGCTTTCCATAAAGGTGCCAGAACAATTCAGTGAGGGCAGAAAAGTCTTTCAACGGGTGGTACCAAAAAATCTGGATAGGTATATGAAAAAAATAAATGGACATTTTCCCCTACTTCTCACAATACACAATTGGAATAATTAGAGATGATTTTTTTTTAACCACAATATAAAAGCTAGACTTCCAGTGAAAATACATGAGAGATTCTTCATGACTATGAAGTAGACAAAGACTTCTCAGGACATAGAAAGTACTAGCCATACAAGAAATTTTGGTAATTGGACTTCATAATTAAAAACTTCTATTCATTGAAAAGACACTATTTAAGAAAATGATTAAGCAAAACATAGATTGAGAGAAAATATTTGCAACAAATATATCTGATAAAGGATTTGTATGAACAGAAAAGTTAGATTGTACATAGAAAAGGAATTTTTAGAAGGGTACCTTAGAAGGACAAGGGGCAAGAGAGAAGAGAGTAGTGCATGAATGTTTGAAGTCTTGGGTCAACAGATGTAGGCTGGCCAGGAGAAAAAAGTAAGAAAGTGGACTTTGTATATTAGAAGACAATTAAGCAATTATTTGACTAGAGTTATTGGACTATATTTGTGAAAGGAAATACAGAAAAAGTGGAGGAAAAGAAGACAGTAACCAAAAGAACATACGTTGGAATTTAAGATCTCAGATGTAGAACAGATCTGGGAAATAGTGAGACAGATCCAACACCAAGGCACAAGTCAGCTCCTGACAATGGGCTGCTGAAAAGTAGTAAAGTAATAATGGGGTAGCAATATTGAATGGATGATTTTAAGCACTGAGAAAGAAAAGAAGCCAGTGAGCCAGGTGCCAAAGCTTTCCGTGATTCTGGAATAATCAGAAATTTAGCAGTTGAAGATTACCAGAGGAGAGTGAGGGTCACTAGTTTATAATGGCATAATGGACCCTTATTATATACTGTGCATAGTTAGGCATGCATGTTCATATTCAATTTTCACAATACCCCTATGATAGTAAGACCTCATCCTCATTCACAAATGATTAAACTGAAATTCACAGAAGTTAAGTAATTCATCCCAGGTTATAGAATTTGTGAATGGCAGGGCTGGATTCAGACCTTTATCTGTTTGACTCAAGAGTTAGTGTCCTTTCGGGGCACCTGGGTGGCTCAGTTGGTTAAGCGACTGCCTTCGGCTCAGGTCATGATCCTGGAGTCCCAGGATCGAGTCCCGCATCAGGCTCCCTGCTCGGCAGGGAGTCTGTTTCTCCCTCTGACCCTCCCCCCCCTCATGTGCTCTCTGTCTCTCTCATTCTCTCTGTCTCAAATAAATAAATAAAATCTTTAAAAAAAAAAAAAAAGAGTTAGTGTCCTTTCTACCATATCATACTAACAGCCAGATAGGCTGGGCTCTAAGTGAGAAGGAATGTGAAGGAGTGGTGCTGCTGGTTAGAAGGAGATTAGAGGGTCAAAAATGTGGACAATCCGCTTCTAACCCACAGGAGACTAGAGTAGGACCATAGTACTTACCACTGAGAGAGCTCAGAAGAGACATTTAACCCTCAAAGAAGAGCAAAGAATTGGTTAATTAGGCTGATGAATTGTTCTTTAAACACTTTGGATGTGTGAAGGAGGTTTTTGTGATTCTTAGGGCACAAAACAGACCACTTAAGGAGCTGTCATTCCAAATCTCAACTGAAATTTTTCTGTTATTTATAGGTTTGTTTTATTCTTTTCCCTTTGTCATCAAGCACATAATTCTTCTCACAGTAGCCAATGTCCTTGAATGGAGAAACAACTCCCCGCTCTCCTAATGTGATTCTTCTAACCTTGAAGATGGTCGTAAACCTGATAGCCAAGCTTATTAAAACCATAGGCTATATAAAACTTAATAAAATTATGTGCTACATAAGAGCAATTGGCTTTGACGGAGGATCTGGGAGTCCTTCTACACATGAGGAGCAGAGCTTTTGTTCATGTGATCTATTTTGGTTTTAGTTTGGTTTCAAGCTCTGTTCTTAGGAGATGAGTTTGCTGGTTAAGTGAATTCCAGATAGGTAAGGTATACTATACATAAGCAGCATAATAAAACTACTAAATATAATTTAGTTAAACATTATTTAACTAACCTTTAGTCAACCTTAAACGAATGATATTAAGCCAAACTCTTTCAATTCTGATGTCTTCTTTTTAGTCTGTATTTTCGGTCATCATTTGGAAGGTAAACTAAAGATATTTTTAATGATCCAAAATCTAAATCTAAATTCAAACAAAATGAGTTTCTTTGGGACAACTACTGACAGTATTGTTAGATCTTTGAACCTGAACTTGGAGCTATTTTTTATGTTGGATTGAAAATGGTGGTATCATAATTTATAAGGAGAGAATAGACTCAGAATGAGACCTAAGAAGGATCAGAAGAGATACATGAAACTTTAGGTCCACATATCTTGTGGTAATTTCTGAGAAACCTAACTACATTCTAATTTTCTAAAGTATTCTGTTTCTCCATAACACAGACTATCATTAGACTGTTTTAAGCTACATAATGAAAAGTCCATTGGTCTAAACTAACGTCTTTGGGGAAGACTATAGGAGACATATTTCTGTAATATTTGGATTTTAGATAATGAACATATATAACTCGTGCTCAGAAAAAAAAAAGCATGATAAAAATGAAAAAAAAAAAAACTAAGAAAAACTGTAAACAGAATTTGCTGGATGTCCAAATTACACTGGAATGAAATTGAAGTTCTACTAATTCAGAAAGTATATAACAAACTAAGTCTTGAAGCAAACCATCTTTGTCACAAGGGCTAGCTCTAAACCACTGTGTGAGCCCTAGCAAACCGATCCAAGTGCCTGCTACATTCTTCTACAAATTAAAATACCTTAAAAAGAAGATCCAGGACTATCTTGAAAAAACAAAAATGACATAAGAAAGACCATTCTCACCCTGAGGAGGATATGAAAAAGACAGAATGTATAATGCCACCAACTTTTGTCTTGTGGAAGCTTATGTCTGAAGATAGGGAGAGAGAGAAGCAATGGCATGAGCTTTTCTTTATTTCTTTTATCCTTCTGACTGTTCTCTGGAAAACTGGTATGTCATCAGATCCGTACACCAAAGCTCTAATATAGGTAGAAACTGACTTTATTTTAAGGACCATCATCACCTACAAACAAAAGAAATGTTCGAACTTGCTTTATGTTATCTTTTCTCCAGCTCCTCTGGCATATGAAGGGAATTGAGATTAAGGCATTTTTTTCTGCTTTTCCTATTACAGGCCTATGTTGTAATTTATAAACAAACCAAATTGTCAGTTTCTTTTAACTCATCATTTAAGAAGAAAACAGTTGTTTGAGGTGGTTGTTACTTTTTTAAGAAAAAGTGCGTCTGTACACTTTCGAGGTAATCTTGAATTCCAAGTTTGATTTCATCAACATATTATCAGTTGAAATTCTGAGGAACAGTATGAGTAAATGTTACTTTTTTTTTTCTCTTTTGAATATGTGTTGTATTTAAATATGAAGTTGAAATCTTGGGCAATTCATATATGAAGTGATAGAAATTATATTGTAATCAACATATTTGAGTCTGTGTTTCCTAACTATGCAATTATGTTCACATGCAGAATATAAAGTAGAGGGCCTTCCGAGAAGTAAATTTAACCTTGAAAGTGAATTGTCTCTTCCACTTTCTATAGCCTCCTGTGAACGTTTACAGAATTCATAGAAGAATTGCTAGAGAATGTGCTGGAGAATCTAAGGAAATATTGTTTTTAAAAAGTAACCTTAACATTTAACATCATCGATGTTATATTGATTTTTTTAGCAGAAATTTCATAAGCCAAATTGCCTGTACATGTTTTCCAGAGTGTAATATTTTTAAAAAATTATTCTACTGGAAACGATGATAAACGAATTTCCCTATAATTCATCCTGGCCATAGCCACTTAGTCTGGCTGCACTAGCAAGAATACCGGGGCAGGGACCAAGAGGTGGGTACAAAACCAAACTGTGACCACAGCAAGGAACAGCAACAGGCATGGGACTCCCCAAATCAGATTCTTCCCTTCACATGGGCAGAACAAATAACCACTCACAAGGTTCGATTTTGAATTATAGAACATCACAGTTTATGGTAAAACTAAGGACCAAAGAAATGTGTGCAGCAGAACGATAACTTAATTGCTCCTGCCCTATACGTCCTAGTCGCCTTGCCGCCACTTGGGCCACCCACTGCTCTCTGGCTGCCGAGAGTGGAGCCACCCGAAATCTCAGACACTCATTCTTTTTTTTTTTTAATAAAGATTTTATTTAATTTGTCAGAGAGATACAGAGTGCGCACAAGCAGGGGACAGAGGGAGAAGCAGGCTTCCTGCTGATCCAGGAGCCCGACTCGGGACTCGATCCCAGGACCCTGGGATCACAGCCTGAGCTGAAGGCAGACGCTTAATCAGCTGAACCACCCAGGCGTCCCTCAAACACTCATTCTTTTGAGATTTGAAGTTTTGAGCCAGGTGTAAGGCAGGAAAGAGTAAAAAGATCTCAACTCTTCTAAAAGCCCCGTTTGAACTTTATTGTTACATTATCTCAGAGCACACATCCTCATATTCTTCTAGTGGTGGGTTTGCGCCTCATGTGATTCCTGCAAGGGTGGCTTTTCTCCGTGTTCCTCTTCCCCCGTCAGTGTTCATCAGTCCCTGCATGCCTGTGCCTCCGAGGGCGTTTCTCTCCAAGCTCTTCCTTGCCTCTCTGTCAGCAGTAGACTACTGTCGCTTATTATGTGATGCTAGGCTCCTGCTAGGCACTGGAGGTGGTTCCTGATTCTCCCAGTGCAGCCCCAGGATCAGGCAGAGTCTATGCCCCTGGGCCTTGGGGCTGGGCCTTTTCCCTACTCCTACCTTTATCCCCATGGCAAGCAGACCTCTCTTCATTGCTTAGGCTGCAAGAGCAGCTCGCTCTCTGGTCTTCTGCCCTGACCAGTCTTTCCAAGAGTAAGCCCATGGAAAAGAGTTTGCAAATCACTGTGAACTTCCCTTGTGAATTGGGCTCTCAGTTATTCTAAAGTGATATCCTAGCCCACATTTGGCCCAGAGGAATTTGTTGACATTTTGCAGATTTCTTCCCACCTGCTTACATGAAAACCACCTCTTCCCCCCAGGCTCTGCTAATCGTGGAAGCGTGTGTGCATCCTGTCCCTCCTCGGAGGGACTTGTTGCTCTTTGAGGTTTAGTCGCCTTAGCTGCCTTGCAGCTTCAGTTCTCTGAAGTTTAAATTGAAGAAAAGATACACTTTTTAAGACTATCTGGATTATTTGTGTTGTTAGTATGGCTCTAGTCTCAATGGGATAGTATTTAAAAATGGGTCCTTTGGGAAGTATAGGGTTAGATGAGGTCATAAAGGTAGGGCTCTCACGATGGGATTAAGTATCCTTATAAAAAGAGATATCAGAGGGCTTGCCCCCCCCACTTCAAGCACCCAAAGAAGAGGTCCTATCAGCGCACAGCAAGATGGCAACCACCTACAAACCAAGAGAAAAGGCATCAGAATGAAACCGACCTTGCCAGCACCTTGATCTTAGATTTCCCAGCCCAGAACTGTTAGAAATAAATGTCTGTTGTTTAAACTACATAGTCTGCAGTATTTTGTTATAACATCCTGAGCTGACTCACCCAGTACTGAGCATTCAAGAATCAGCTGAGAGAAGTTCCAGTGAAAACTGTTATCGTTTGGCACTGGAGCGTGGGAATCTCTAATCTAGAGAGCTTTTAGTTATGGAGTGGCTTTTTGCCTAACACCAACATAGGCTTACATGGGCAAACCAGACCATCTGAAAGAGTTACAAAGGATGGACCTATGTGGTTTGAAGATCCAAAGTCACTCCTATGGGATGGTCAACAAAGAGAGCAGCAATATCTTCAAAAGGCTCTGATTAAAATTGCACTTATATTTTCCCAGATAGAGTACACTAGTCGGGACTTCTCTTTCCTGCATCTCTCCTTTGCATATCTGAAGACGTTTTTTGTAAAATTCATTCATTCATTTAACACATTTTTTTTTTTAGAGAGGGAGAGAAAGGGACAGAGGGAAGGACACAGAGAGAGAGAAAGAGAGAGAGAGAGAATCTTAAGCAGGCTCCATGCCCAGCATGGAGTCCAACACAGAGCTCAGTTTCACAATCCTGAGGTTATGACCTGAGCCAAAAATGAGTCAGACGCTCAGCCAACTGAGCTACCCAGGTGCCCCTCTTTTAAAAAACTTTCACTGAATGCTTAGATCATGCCAGGCACTGTCCTGGTATGTTGGAGTATATCAGAACACAAAATGGACAAAGATGTCTATCCATAGAGTGCAGTTTTCATTCTAGTAATGGGAGTCAGAAGTAGACAACATATGTGATAAATAAGTACATGAAATAGAATAAGGAAAGTTGTAGATGTTACAGGAAAAAAAAAAGTAATTGTGGAGTTAGAAAACGGTGGGGGTGGTAAGTTACAATTGTAACCAGGGTTGTCAACGTAGACTCCGGTGTAAAGGTGACACTTGAGCAAAGACCTGGAGGAGGTAAGGGAGTGAACCATGCAGATAACTAGGGAAACACTATTCCTGGCAGAGAGAGCAACAGACAGAAGGCCCTGGGTGGGAACAAGCTCAGTGTGTCCCAAGAACAGTACAAAAGCCAGCAAAATGGGGAGCAGTAGGAGTGGATGTTAGTTAGAGAGGCTAGGGACGGAGGTGTCAGATCATATAAGTAGCAGGCTTTTCTAGACATATTTCTAACCCCCATGCTGAATCCCCCTTCTGTTGGTGAATGATCCCTCTCTTTTTGTATCTGGCTTTTTAATCAAAGACCCTTATAATGTTCCTACTGGGAGTCACCAGACGGAGATTGATTGGGGAGAAAGAGGCAATAGTTCAGTCCCAGATTAGTAATACAGCAGTTAATAGAATAATTGTTACCAGGTAATGGAGGCAGTTCTCAGTCTAGAAACCTTGAAATAAAGGTCAGTCAGCGATCGAACTGCTAACTGTGTAAAAATACATTAAGATTGCAAACAAAAAAGAAATACAGATGATCAATAAGCAAAATGATGAAAAAGAAAATTCAGTCTTATTTGTAATCACCAAGATGGAATTTTCTACTATCAACATAGATTATTTCTATATAATCTAGTTTGATATACAGGTTTTATACTATTATCGACTGCTGTCAAAGGTAGGGAAACCGAGATTCTCCTATCATATAATGGGACATTTACATAGGTTACAACTTCACTGGGGAATAATTTCGCAGCACATTAGCTGCTCCCTTCACTGGTCTCTTCTTAACTGGTTTTCTGGATTAACCAGCACTCACCATTCTTTCTCCAAAGCACATTGACTAGTTCCCTCTGCATACTGAATGCTTGAGCCTGAGGGTCCTCTCTCAAATTCATCTAAGCACTGCTGCTTTTTCAATGTTTAATATTTGGTTTAAAAGCAAAGGGACTTATCACCAAGAGTTAGTTGTGTTTTTCCTAAACTTATGTCAGTTCTATTCATTATTATAATTGTTATTTAATTAAATTATATAATTTGATTAAATAGAAAGTGATTTGTTTTTTCAATGGAAACCAAGTGCTTTGCAAAGACTCGATAAATGTAAATTTTTAAAAGTGAAAAAACTGCTGTCAAATCAGAAGTGGGTGAGTCAAATGCAAAAGAAAATTGTAAAACTCGTGAAGAGCTACTTTTCAAGTGCTTAAGTTCTCTCTCCATTTTAAGGAAAGTGAAACTAGAATCATAAGTGATTTATTCATTATAGTTGTATTTTTATTCGCTAATTGAATTTAAATAAAAAAAAAGAACTCCAAGAATGTACTATAAAACAGAAAACAAAACAAGCAAACAAACAAAACTCTGGCCCAACATTAAAATACTGACAAATGAAGGTACATAAAGTAAAAAAAAGGTGTGGTGGGGAAATACATATATATCATTTTAAAAGATTTCCTGCTTTAAACAACTTCTTTCAATTAACCTATCACTTATATTGGGCAAAAGGGCTTCTAAAGTATATGTCAAAAATCTTAAAGCCATATATATGGTCACGTTACCAGTCTAATAAAGAGAAAACATCAGACAAATATAAACTGAGAACATCTATAGAATAACTAACTGGTACTCTTCAAAAGTGTCAAGGTCATGAAAAACAATTTGGAAAAGATTAAGGAGACATGATAACTAATTGCAACATAATTTTATGGATTAGAATCTGGAATAGAAAAAACATTAATGCTGTAGCTTAATTTAATATTTACAGTGTTAGTAAATGTACCATGGTTATATAAGATGGCAACATCAGAGGAAGCTGGTTGAAGGATATACAAGAACTTTTTTTTTAGATTTTATTTATTTATTTGATAGAGGGAGAGACAGCAAGAGTGGGAACACAAGCAGGAGTGGGAGAAGGAGAAGCAGGCTTCCCGCGGAGCAGGGAGCCTGATGCGGAGCTCTATCCCAGGACGCTGGGATCATGACCTGAGCCGAAGGCAGATACTTAACGATTGAGCCACACAGTCACCCCTATACAAGAACTTTCTGTACTATCTTTGCAAATCTTCTGTAAATCTAAATCTAAAATTATTCAAATAATTGTGTAAATCTTCTTTAAATCTTAAATTATTCAAAATTTTTTAAAAATTTAAGTATATGGGTAAAATATCTTTTACCCAACTCCAGAAATTTTGCTGGTCATTTATTCTAAGGAAATAATTTAAGATGTATGCATGGGGCACCTGGGTGGCTCAGTTGGTTAAGCATCTGCCTTTGGCTCAAGTCATCAGCCCAGGGTCCTGGGATCAAGCCCTGCATCTGCCTCCCTGCTCAGCGGGGAGCCTGCTTCTCCCTCTCCCTCTGCTGCTCCTGCTGCTTATGCTTTCTCTCTCTCTCTCTCCCTTTCTCTGTCAAATAAATAAATAAGATCTTTAAAAAAAAAGGAAGCACATCTCTAGCCATCAGGGAAATACAAATCAAAACCACAATGAGGGGCGCCTGAGTGGCTCAGTCGGTTAAGCGGCTGCCTTCGGCTCAGGTCATGATCCCAGGGTCCTGGGATTGAGCCCCATGTCAGGATCCCTGCTTGATGGTTAGCCTGCTTCTCCCTCTCCCACTCCCCCTGCTTGTGTTCCCTCTCTCACTGTCTCTCTCTGTCAAATAAATAAATAAAATCTTAAAAAAAAAAAAAAACACAATGAGATACTACCTCCACCAGTCAGAATGGCTAAAATTAACAAGTCAGGAAATGACAGATGTTGGGGAGGATGCAGAGAAAAGGGGAACCCTCTTACACTGTTGGTGGGAATTCAAGGTTGTGCAGCCACTCTGGAAAACAGTGTGGAGGTTCCTCAAGATGTTAAAAATAGAGCTACCCTATAACCCAGCAATTGCACTACTAGGTATTTACCCCAAAGATACAGATGTAGTGAAAAGAAGGGGCACATGCACCCCAATGTTTATAGCAGCAATGTCCACAATAGCCAAACTGTGGAAGGAGCTGAGATGACCTTCAACAGATGAACGGATAAAGAAGATGTGGTCCATACATACAATGGAATATTACTCAGCCATCAGAAAGGTTGAATACCCAACTTTTACATCAACATGGATGGGACTGGAGGAGATTATGCTAAGTGAAATAAGTCAAGCAGAGAAAGATAATTATAATATGGTTTTACTCATATGTGGAACATAAGGAATAGCACAGAGAAACATAGGGGAAGGGAGGGAAATCTGAAGGGGGAGAAATCAGAGAGGGAGATGAACCATGAGAGACTGTGGACCCTGGGAAACAAACTGAAAGTTTCAGAAGGGAGGGGTGGGGGGATGAGGTTACAGGGTGATGGGTACTAAAGAGGGCACATGTCGTGATGAGCACTGGGTGTTATACGCAACTAATGAATCATTGAACACTACATCAAAAACTAATGATGTACTATACAGTGGCTAACTGAACATAATAAAAAAATTTTTAAAAAAAGATGTATACAAAGATTTAGCCATAAGATATTAATAGAAAATAACTTAAATGTGCATTATAGGTGATTGGTTATGTATAATGAAGCATTACATTAAGTGGAATGTTCTACAGTTTAAAATATTTTACAGGTATTTTCAATGATATGGTGTGGGAGTGATGACAAGACTGACTTCATCTTTGGCCCTCTCTCTTGTTCATGTTTGCTCAATAACCTCTTCCGGGGTCCCTTGGAGGTTAATACATACCTTAGAAATGCCCGCCAAGGCCATGATGCGGGGGAGGCTTGTTTTGGCCTCCCATGAATCTGTTAGAGATAACATAATCTTTTCCTTCCTGATGCACAGGTGTTGCCACAAGACCTAATTAAAGGTTAGCTGTCAATTAGGTCCATGCAAGCCCTTTGAGGTGCATGGGAACTCTTTGGTCTCACTGCTATTCTGCGTGTGCCCTCACTCTGTAAAATCTGTGGACTGAGGTCTGGATTTTGCAGAGAATAACTATGCAGCAGCTGCGGAACATCCTCCATTTGACCCTCCCCCCTCCTCCCTCCCCTCCCCCCCCCCCCCCCCCCGCCCAAGTAAGTTACCCTGAATAAAACTCTGTGTAAACTGTATGGAGTGGACTGCCTTGTTTTCTGGTCTCAAAGTAACCTCTCAGTTTGAGGAATACCTTACTCTTTCTCCTCCACCTCTGACATATGGAAAAATCCTTATAAAATTCTAGTAAGTGAAAGAAAAAGGAGATTTGAAAATAGGCTGTAGAGTATGAACCCATTTGTATGATTGATTATATATGCACTCCCCCAGAAACACACATGCACACACGGATGCACGCACACACAGAAAAATCTTTGGAATGCCAAAGATGTTTACAGGGGTTTTCACTAAATTTTGGAATCAGTCCTGCTTCATTTTCCCCTGATTTTAACATATACTGCATTTTATGATCTATGTCAAATAAACTTCAATTGTTTTCTTTCTTTCTTCCTTTTTTTTTAATGCTAGTAAGGAAGTGGAAATTTCTATGTTTTTTCTCTTTTTCTTCCTCCCTCACTCACTTCCTCTCTTCCTCCCTCCCTCTCTTCCTTTATCCCTCCATCTCGCCCCCTTGCCCTTCCTTCCTTTCCTTCTTTCCTTTCTTCCTTCTTTTTCGAGAGAAGCTACTGCTATTATAGACAATCTTTGAAATTGCTTGAGGGAACCATATTTGCATAAGATTAGTGGCTTCCTGAGATATAAGAGTATGGGAGCTCAAACCACTTTGCCCCAAGAGTCAAGATTACTGAAATCTGTTAGAATAGGTTAGGATAACCCCCACAGAGGCCCAGTGACAAGAAAAGGCAAAAAAAAAAAAAAAAAAAAGCCACAGAAATAAAGTCACCACGAGGGCAGAAAAAGCTAGGACCAAGTGGCATGGAGGACACAATTTTACTATGGAACACTACTATCCTAGCAGAGCACTGAAGAAGGTGCTGGGGAGAAAGACAATCCTTCTTGGAAATCTTGAAGAATCACCAGACTGCTCTGCACCGGCTGATGTAAAATCTACTGGAGCATAAAGTCTACTCTAATCCTCATTGTCTTGGACATCAGCCATTCTAAATGATTACTGGACTTCTGGTTGCCGCCGAATTTGG
This sequence comes from Mirounga angustirostris, assembly GCF_029215605.1. Lineage (NCBI taxonomy): Eukaryota > Metazoa > Chordata > Mammalia > Carnivora > Phocidae > Mirounga > Mirounga angustirostris. Next base: position 56,472,909 of record NW_026991709.1, read on the forward strand.
TGGCAACACCACCTACAAGGCAGCGGCCCCGTGTTGGAGGAGGTAATGGCTTTTTAATGAGCAACTAACATCTGCGGGCCGGTGTGAAGTCGGCCGGCTCAGCGGGTAGAGTTGGCAGATTTAGTGAGCTAAAATACAGGATGACCAGCTAAATTCGAATTTCAGAGAGACAATGGATACTTTTTTAGTATAGGTCTGTCCCAAATGTTGCATGGGACCTACTTAGACTAAAAAAAAAAAAAATCATGGTTTCTCTGGAATTCATGTTTAATTGGAAATCCTATATTTATCTGGCAATTCTCCCAAGGTAATGAGTCCAAATCCCCACTCTAACAAGATAAGCATATGTTACTTTTCATTTTTCTAACTTAAAATGTTACTAAAGAAAATATTACAGCGGGAGACATTAGAGTGAGACCTCGTAGCAGCTCTAGTGCCTTAGCAGGTAATTATTAGGAAGAAGAGTAAAGATGGCCAAAGGCAGCTGACCTCAGGCACTCTTCTAGTAGGAGTGCTCCTATCACCCCTGAGCTAGAAGTCTATAGATTAAAGAACTCTTGGCCATCAGAATTGTTTTAGGAGTTGTTTAATTGCAAGAAGTATAAAGGCAATAAAGCTGGCAACAAGATAGGAACAAACAGAACTGGCCCTTGGAATATGAAAAGGACCTTTGGGAGGAGATGAGTGTCGGAGAAAGATTGATTTCTTGCTAACTTGCTTATCTACGTGAGTGAAGTCAAACACACTATTTGGAAATGTGGTTCACTACCTGGGGCAGTTATTCACACCTCACCTCTAAACTGGGACACCCCCAATTACATCGGCAATGATCATTTGTTACTTAGGCAATAAAGAATAATGACTGTTAAGGAACAAAAGAAATAGGCCAAACATTTGGAAGCCAGGAATTCAGGTAAGAAAAGCGAGAGAAATCAGATTGGTCACCAATGTCAGGGCAAGAAAATCTGGAATCTAGAATGCTGCATCACAATCAACACCCCTGCCATGAGAACACGGAAGGGTCTAATTCCAAGGTGAGAAGTACCTAACCTCTTAATAGTTCCTGCCAGAGGGGGAAGATAGTGAGCAAACTCAGGCTTCCCTGGGGCTGTTCGTGATTGTAAGGACATTATCATAAGTGACCTTGTGTTCCTAATGTCTAGGCCTTTGTTGGCATATAAATCCATCAGATTGTATGGAAAGAACTGATATTGCAATCTAGTCTTAACACAAGGTGTAGGTAACAAAATTATTAAGCTTTCTTCAGTAACAAAGGATACATACAGCCCTTTTGCCCTAATCCATTTTGCAACCATGATTTCATTTGCAATACAATGAATAAGTAAGTGCTTAATAAATGCTTTTCGGTGGGAATAGGAATGGGAATGTTTTGAATGGTAATAACAGGGTCAGAAGGAGACTTGAAGGGAAAGTTGACTGCCACCCATATAGAGACGAATTTGACAGAAAGAGTCAGCTGGGCAAATATTTGACTTACTGTATTTGTCTCCATCTGTCCTTGTCCTGGAAGTTTTAAGAGAGCTTAGCTGGGCAAATGTGTTCTTGCTTGGTGGCCTAGCAAGGAACACACATGATGGAAATGTTATCCCTTTCTGGTTGTACCATGTTTTCTTCAGCAAGGGTATAGTTCCTTTTGGAATGGGTAAATCAAATTAAACAATTACTAAGTCTTCACCTTACATTCCATCTGCAAATAAGTTCTTCATATTCGTTCCTTGGTACATATTTGCTAGGGAATATTAAGAAGACTTTAAATCAACTATCAGATTATTGAAATTAATTCACTCAAGCATTTCTCAGGGCCTACTATGTTAAGGACCTTTGCTTTGTGTTTAAATTTTTTTTTTGATGGAACCAAGAAATCCCTCAGCTAGGCAAATATCTAAGGATGCCCGTGGGTATTGATAATAGTAGCAAAAACTGGAAAGCAACCCCCAAATTCATAGATTATTATGGATAAATAAACTGTGGAATATTCATACAGTGAAGTATTATTCATCAATGAAATGATCGAACTCAATCCATACTCACCAACATGAATGAATCTCAAAATCATCTTGCTGAAATCTCAGACAAATTCATGCAATATAATTCAGTTTGTATAAAGTTTAACATTTGGGGGAACTAAGCAATATAATAACGTTTAAGGATAAATATCTAGGTGGCAAAACTACAAAGAAAAGCAAGAGGAATAAAATTTAGGAAAGGAGTTACTTCTGGGAGAGAGCATAAAGGAATACATTTGGCAAGGTGTCTTCAATGTGCTAATAATGTCCTGTCTCCGAACACTGGGTGGTGAGTACAGAGATACTTATTTTACTGTTATCTTAACTTTACAGATAGGTCTTATACACTTTGTGTAGATGCGATATATTTCAAAAACAGAGGTTTAAAAAATAATTGAAAGGGAAAACACTGGGTGATATTTTTCCTATTCGGCTATCTCAGAAATACCAAATCTATAAAACATATTTTAATTAACTACTTTACTTACGAAGAACTTTCTCAAGTTTATAGGTATTCAAATGTTGACATACAGGGGATCATTTAGATGATCACCATTGTGGGGGGACTGTGGAGAAATGGGGAGTATATCTCTAAAGAAAATCCATTCTCCAACTTTGGCTTTAAGATGGTCACATTTTGTTAAAAAAGAAAACCATGTTTCTATTTGGTATAAATTTGAAAAGAGACAATGAATTAACTGAGATGACATCCCACTATACATCTATAATATGTATTAGCTGAGAGTAATCAACTGAATGTCAAACAAAATTAAGCCTCAGAACTGACTAGGTAAGTCAATGACCCCATTATACAGATGATGAGACTTTGATTCAGAGACAACCAGTATTAAAATTATAATATTAAAGATTTGTAAAAAGTTTATTAGAGCACTTAATTCAGAGACTGGTTTTTCTTTTATAGTGTGAAAGAGAAAAAATGAGTTTGAAATAGGTCTTACCAAGGAAAAGATAATGGAATTGGAATTGCCTAACCTGGAGAAAGGAAACTAAGAAATAATTGATGGCCAGCCTCAGACCTATGAAGGGCTCCATACAGGAGAGTCCTGCATACATGTTTCCTGTCTCTGGAAACAAATAAACAAGAGACATTATATTTAAATTGAGATAGGACTAAGATAGATAGATAGATAGATAGATAGATAGATAGATAGATAGATAGATAGATAGATTAATGCATTTTTTATTTGTAAATACATAAATCTAGAAGGCTATGCAACAAATTAACAGGAATTTGCTTGAGGAATGGCATCAGAAGAAAGTGAAACTTGGGATACAAAACATTAACTTTCTTTAATTCCACATCACTTGATCTTTTTTATAATAAGCATGTATTATTTTTTATTTTTTAAATGTAAATTATTAATAAATAAATGTAGTGGGAAACATTTGGGCTGGACAGCATGGTGGCTCTGATACTGAGGCTGTTATCTCTGTTATTTTATTATCCCTCCAGTTGGAAATAAAGAACTTTTAACCATAAGCATTGTTTTAGTTGAGCATTGTTTGCTTAGTTGCAAGAAAGAGAAATGCACTTGAGCTAGCCGAGGCAAAGCCATTGCAGAGGACAGGAAGTGCATCCAGGATGGCCCGCAACTAGAAAGCTGGCAGGAGCTCTCCAGCCCAAATGCTCTCCTTGCCCTGCTCTTCTGTGTTAATTTGCTTTACTCTTCTCTTCTTCTACGCGTAGACAATTTTCTTCCATTTTTCTGTTCCCAAGAGATGGTGTCCTGCATCTCGGAATCTACATTATATTCTAAGACTGGCTTCTATAGCCAGCTACCTAATATTTTAAGTCACATTTCAGATCCCAGATGTCTCCCTGAAGTCAGTCGTCTGTACCAGAGTGTTAGATTTTCGTATCTTTTTTCCAGCTCACAGGGATTGAGGGAGAGCTCTGAGAATGGGAAATGGGCAGGTTCTTGAAGATGGAATGTGGGTAGAAACGGAAGAATAGCATCTTTTCTAAAGGATCCTAAATCATTGCAATGGCCTGCTAAGGCTTGACTTTGGGGAATATGCCATCCACTGCGTATGTTCCAAAGTTCAATGTAATAAGTATTTTAATACTCATATATGATGTTTTTAGTAACATCACATTTGAATTTTCATCAGACTATATTATCCATGGAAATTTCTATCCAGGTTATTCAGAAAAGATGTGCCTAAAAAAATCTGGGTTGCTTTATAAATCAGAAGCATCTCTGCAAACTCTAAAGCCTGGGAGAAGCCCAGTGAACACAGAATAGCAGTACCATCAGGAAAAGTGAAAATAACAAAAGTCACCCTGGGACGATAGAGGACAATGGCAGGTCATCAATTCCAGATAACCTTAACGGTAGTATGTCCATGAAGATGCTCCCAGTCTCCTCTACACAAGACAGGCTCAGGCTATCTCTGGTGTTTTGCTAAATGTCTGAGGTGGCAAGAGACAGGCTGAGAACAGAAGACTTAACATTAGGTATATTTGTGAAGATAATGGCTGCAAAAATGAGCGATAGAAGCCATTTTCTAATGTAGAACTGAAAAGTTCTATTGTTATGTATAGAGAGACAATTGCAATTAGGTCAAATTAAGGAAAAACTCTTTTGAGGAGACAATTTCCTTTTTATTGCCATGACCCTGGAAGTGGATTTTCTAGTCTTTCAAACTGGATACTTAACTTGAACAAAAGATAGTAAAAATGTGAAGAATTTATTTAAATGAGAATCTACCCATAGTGAATCATATCTTAATAGCTTAGCATTGTACATCTGATCATACATTTTTTTTTTTTTTTTTTTAGCAAAGAAGATAAGTAAAAGTTCAGACTAGATCAAGGACTCTTTTGAAGTAAGCTAGGTTCAGTGCATTAATAAAGAGTTCCAGAAATCAGTTCAGTATAAATAAAGTATTAGACAGTCAATGAAAATAATTCAAACTAGAAGATTATCATTTAATATTACCTATACTTCTCTTGAGCTAATTAATTTGATAGGTGTTAGGAGATAGAAGTCATGACCAAGGACCTTTTTTTTTTCCTGATCCATTTTCTTAATCGAAGTGTAGTTGACATACAGTGTTCTATTAATTTCAGCATAGTGGTTCAACATAGTGATTAAACCATTCCATACATTAGGCAGTGCTCACTTTATTTTCTAACTGGAAACCTGTTCTCTTAATCCTCTTCACCTATTTCACCCATTCTCCCACCCCCTCCCCTCTGGCAATTACCAGTTGTCTGTGTTTATGAGTGTGTTTCTATTTGTTTTGTTTTTCAGATTCCACATATAAGTGAAATCATGTAGTATTTTTCTTTTTCTGTTTGACTTATTTCACTTAGCATATCACCCCCTAGGTTCATCCATGTTGTTGTGAATGTTAGGATTTCATTCTTTTTTATTCTATATGGAGAGATCACACACACACACACACACACACACACACACACACCCCACATCTTTTTATCCATTCACCTTATCCATGGACACTTGTCCATATCTTGGCTCTTGTAAACAATGCTAAAATAAACATAGAGGTGCATATATCTTTTTGAATTCGTGTTTTCATTTTCTTTGGATAAATACCCAGTAGAGGAATTACTGGGTGGTATGATATTTCTATTTTAATTTTTTGAGAACTTCCACACTGTTTTCAATAATGGCTGTACCAATTTACATTCCATGGGCCAATAGCTTTTTAAACACTGCATAGGCCTGCAATCTTGAAAACATGCACTGTTGGTTAGACCCAAGCAAGATCAAGTAAGACACAGCAGAGAACTCGATGCATTTTAAAAATCATATCTTAGCAATCTATTTTAAACATTTTGTCTTGGATGATAAATAACATCTTTTCAATTAAAGACCAGAACATGTGTTCAAACAAAATGCTTTATGGGGTAACCACTTGCCTTAATTTAAACTAGGGTCTCACTATTCTCAAAGTACAATCCCCAGACCAGTAGCATAAACACCACCTAGAAACTTTTTGGAATATAAATTTTTAGGCCGCACTCCAGACCTACTGAATCAGAAACTCTGGGGGTGGGGCCCAGCAATTTTAACAAGCCTTCCAGGTGACTCACATGCACACTAAACTTTGAGAACCACGGCTTTAAACCATTTTAGTCTGATGATCTTTACTGAAAAAAGAAAAATATCTAGGCCATTGACAGAAATGAATTCAGCATCAAAACACCTACAAATGTACTTTTAAGCCTTGATAGATTAATCATTCAGCCTGGGATATAAAGATTAACCAAAATAATTGCAATTCAACAGCCTTTAAGCAGTACCTTATTCTAGATAAAAGAAGGCAAGTTTCCATTTTTCAGGTGAGAAGTGTTACTAATAGTATTACAATAATTTTTCTTTTGCTATTGAAGATTCTAATTATGGAATTCTCTATAATCAGCACTGCAGAAATGATACTCTAGTAATGACTGAGAATGCTTGTTTAATGAGGTTGCCTAATTCAAGAACTTGAATTAAAATTTTCAGAGTTTTTCCCTGGCCTAAAGATTTTTAGACTGGTATTCTATGTTCCAGAAGATCATCTTTTGTTCATATCTCATTTTTCTTACCTTCCTATTTTTCCCAGAAATGAAACTTCTGAGGACTTCAAAGGATGTTATAAATGCTAGTTACACAGGGAATTGATAACTATCTATTTTATGGTCTAATTGCTCTGTTTCTTTTTCCTGCATCTCTCTCCATGTTTCTCAGGTCCCCCTCATTGATCTGTAAGAGCCCTTAGAGGCTAGTAATATTGTCCAGGGATTAATGAAGCTAATTTCAGGTTAGAAAACCATTTTGAGTTGGTAAGGATGTTAACAAAACTTTTATAAGCCTTTCCAAAAAATCTGTGTTTGGATAGAATTTTAGGCCTAACCAAGCCTTCTTGCAGCCAAAGGGCCCATTTTAAAAGACTCATCTAATTACATTATCCTGAGGGAGGGTTTTAAATGCACTGTCATTTATACAGAAAACAAAGTATTACTTTGATGAGAAAGGAGAAAGTCACTGAAGACAAAGGCAGAAAAACATATCCAAATTTACTATTAAACAGTGTAAGCTACGGAAAACAACAACAACAAAGTCTTTTCTACTTATATTTTTCTTTTCTAAGCTTATAAATAGAGTAAGAAATTTTCTTTTTTTTATTTCTGCCCCTCTTTAATATAATTTTCAGTTATTTAACTTCAAAAGAAAAGGTATATAAAATATAAGGTTTTTTTGAGAAAAAACTTAGATATAATTGAATTAAAAATGAATAGCTAAAACTTCTCCTCTATGTGAATTTTATGGTGAATATAACTTGAATATCACATCTTAAGATATTCTTAGTACAGCTACCTAGACTAGTAGCCAAATTTTCCCTAAAAGGTAGCCATATATGTGAAGCTATTCATTCAGTACCAAATATATTTTTTTGGTAGTATCATTGTTCAATATAATAGCTTAGAGTAATAGTACTACACTTGATCTTAGCCAACAGGCCGAGAAGCGATAGTAGAATGCAATGCTATATAATACTTAGTCAAAGATCCAGATATATCAGAATTTTGTTCCAGTAGTCACCCACCACTATAGGAGGGTGACAGATCCATTTAGTCAACACGTATTTGTTGAGCACCTACTATTTGCCAAGTTCTGGGGATACAGTAGTGAACAAAACAAATCACATTGTTGCTTCCACAGAACCAACAATCTTCTCCTTGGAGTGACAGATCATAAACAAATATATCAAATAAATATTTAATGTATCCGATGGCAGAAAGTATGGATATGAAAAATTCAGTTAAGGGATGAGAAAGAGTGGAATATAAGTGGACAGGTAATGGTCTTCTATTTTTATAAGCTGGCCAAGTTAGGAAGGGCCTCTCTGAAGAGGTAACAGTTGCACAAAGCAGAAAATGAAATGAGGGAAGAAGCTTTATGAATGTAGGGGTTGGGGCCGAGGGGTGAGTAAGTGAGGGGAAATTGAAATGATGAAGTATTAGTAGCCAGGACCCAGATCACCAAGCGCTGTGTAAAACAAGCGAAATCCTTTGGATCCATTCTGAGTGAGACAGAGAACATTAATGTGTTTAGAGCAGACATGACATGGGTTTTTTTAATGATTACTCCAGCTGCTGTGTTAGTGGCAAAGTTGGAATAAGGACACCAGGTAATAGCCCAGGACTATTGGGCGCCTGGGTGGCTCAGTCGTTAAGCGTCTGCCTTCGGCTCAGGTCATGATCCCAGGGTCCTGGGATCGAGTCCCACATCGGGCTCCCTGCTCGGCAGGAAGCCTGCTTCTCGCTCTCCCACTCCCCCTGCTTGTGTTCCTGCTCTCGCTCTCTCTCTCTCTGTCAAATAAAAAAAAAAAAATAGCCCAGGACTATTATAATAGACTATTATATTATATTAGACGATTACAATAGACTATTATAATAGCCCAGGCAAGGTGTGACAGAGACTTGGATTAAGATGGTAGATATGGATGGGGTGAAAACTGGTCAGATCTGGGATATCTTTAAAGGCAGAGTCAACAGGGCTTACTTAAGGATTAGATATGGGGTGTGAATGTTAAGGAGGAATTTGGATGATTCAGGGGTTTAGGCTCGAACACTAGAAGAATGAAGGCTCAGCAGAGAATATACTTAATGGCAAGGGGGAGAAAATATACTTTATTATTAATGGAAATCTTGACTTCTTGGGGGACTCCGTCATATCCATTGAAGGAAATAACTGGCCAATGAGAACAATGTCCTGAAAGAATGAAGGCCATTCCCAGGACAGTAGCCTGCAAGAGGTAAGCAGGACATCTGTGGGATGTCCAGATGCTCATGGGCCGCCTTCATGTGGCCTCTAGACAACGGACCCCTCGGCATCAGACATTCTCAGATGCAGGTCCGAGCTGGAGATAAGAAAGCTGGAGATAAATGGAAGGTGCCAAGTGGTAATAGCTGATAGAGCTTGGGCATGATGATAAAACACCCCAGGGAGACTACAGAAAGAACCATGAGAAGTCTTGCAGGGGCTGGAAGTTTCTGCAGTGCCACGTGTAAAAAAGAGACATCAAAACACAGTTAGTGTAATATTTATTTCATTCAAATAGAGTTCAGCTAACCTAGGATTTCTTACATGTTCCTTTGGTTTCAGAGACTTCATAAATGAGAAATGGCACATTGCTTCCCTCCTGCCATGTTTCACGAGTGAAATGTTTTACAATTAGTTTCCTATATTACAATATGGAAAATAAAGGTTGTAAAGTGGCGCAAAATGGCATTTTAAACATCTGAAACCTGTCTTTTCATATGATTTTATCAATAACATATATATACATATACAGCTATAAACATAGATCAGATTTCTATGTGATTTTTACTTTTGATATTTCTTATGCAAGCTACTTGTGATTTTCTACAAGCAGATGTATAGTCGACCAAGCCTCATTTGAACCAGGTATGCGCTAAGATGTAGTACATCTTTATATGTAAAGTATACATAGTGCATGCTGTAAATGGTATTTTAAATCACTACAAATATGGTGAAAGAGAGATAAGAGGATTTTCATACCATATCTAGGAATATAAACACCTCTTCTCTGAATATAAAATATCAACTGTCAGTGAGAGCTGATGATTATTTATATAATAAAAAAGATGCATTTTGGCTTTTGTGATATACACAGCTATTTTTCTCAATTATTCTTGCCATGTCACCCATCATACCAAGAACTACCTCAGAGATAAGAAACAATGACCATTTTCTTCTAGGAACAAAGTGAGAATTACTTTGTTTCATGATGTGATTTTTCTTTCACAGTTCTGAAAGCCTTGTTGGTGTGGAGGAGTTATTTCTTAAAATCTTCTTCACACCAAAGATAGAGTAAAAAAAGAGAGAGAAAGAAGCACCAATATAGTGCTATTTTCATATTTTAAAGGAGCACTGAAGCGAAATTACAATCTAAATGTTCAGGACCAGTTTTAAGATTTTAATGATGGAGACCTAAATGGAAAGCTAAGTTTTGGGTTTAATTCACTTGGATAAGAAAAAGTGAACCCCATGAATTCAGTGAGTGACCATCAATGATTCAATATAAAGTGTTGCTCTTTAGAGCAAACTTACGACAATTAGAAACCCCAGTATATTAAGAACAGCTGCTTATGTGTTTTCCTGGATGATATACTGGTGAGCTTGTCATTGTGTAAAGTAAAATAGAACTATTTTTACAAAATCTATAATTAACCCAAGGGACTTTGCTCCACATTTATAGCTTAGCAAGGATTCTAAATGGATTTAAACAGTAGGAAAATGTCGCTGTTGCTTTTCCATGAATAACTCTCGAGGGCTATAATGGACATGAAATAAGGATATCCCTTCTCCTTTCTGAATACTAGCACTGCTTCCAAGATGTGGCAAGATTTTCAGTGAGATAAAAGGACACGCTTCCTTGAATGAAAGACACTTGAAACATGATCTCCATTATAGTAGGGAGCCTGTTGGTCTTGTTCATCACTATATCCTCAGCACCTATCACAGTGTCTGGCACATAATAGGAGCTCCATGAAGATATTCAATACATGATTGAACCTATTTGGGAAAACTGTACATGTTAGCATGGCTGCTAATGCAAGATGTATGACAATGTTAATCCCTAATATATGGGAGTGAGCTGAAAGGGAAGATTATCTGGAAGTGTTGCAGTAATTCTGTCCAGGGCCAATTAAAGAACTTCCTGGGATCTCATTAGAAAGGTAAAATTAATTACAGGAAAAGGAGTCTACAGTTTAAATCTTGATTTAAATCTTAAAAGCATTGGTTTACATCTTAAAAGCATCCCACCCCTGATCTCCCCTTGGGCTTTACCACTGTGATTCACTCTAGGCGACCAGCATCTTCATCTCTTTGCCAGAGGGCTCAACTGGCTGGCAAATCAGGGCTGGCTTCTTCAGTGTATGAGCACTGCAGTCTTACGGGTTCCTGTCCTCAAGGGAGTGCCATGCTTGGGGTTTCATTCTTCACAGTTGCTCTATTGCAATTCTTAGTAAGCATGTCTGAACTCTTGGGTTCTGTTAGTGAAGTCCTGTGGGACAATAGAACATCTACAGGAGGCTCAGAGCCTTCACTGAGTATGAGTGAGTCCCCTACCCTGACCCAGTGTTGCTCACTGTCTGCTCATGGCAGGGGCCTGGGCACAAGCTGAGGTGAGTTCTCCCCCAGGATTCAGCTCCTGTTTGCCTGAGGGAACTTGCTTGATAGGTTTCCTTCTCTGTCTCACTTCCTTACTTCCCCACTGGTGCATCCTAACGTCATCTTTCACATCAACCACTTGGATTTGAATTCTTGAGTCTGTTTTTGGAGAAATCCAAAGTAAGATAGATTCATAAGCCAACATTTGAGAGATGTCTAATATCCTTGACTAATTGAAAAATAAGTATCTCCAATAGAGTAGAGTCCTTTCTTCCACAGGCTTTTCTCAATTCAGAGGCTTTGGGGTTTGTGTTTCTGTTTACCCTTTACTATTTAGGATGCATAACCAAACTTAATCATTTCCCTGTTGTTAATTTCCTCCTTCGCTGATTTGTATGCAAAAGGTTTGAGCTCCCCAGGGGTCCCTCCCCACTCTATAATTCTAGGAATCTCTTGGCCTCTTTCGAAAGAAAAGAAAACCTTGTTCTATACCTATTACCACAAGGTACAATAATTTTCTGTGGATTTCTGAATTCTGCTGTGGAGGTATTTGTTTTTGTTAAATATGACCTTCAAATTACAAAGAAACTACACATGTCTCTCTGATCAGTTAGTCTGGAAAACAGATATTTTCAACTAAATCTGAAAATGTGACTTCAACATTCCTTTCTGAATTTGGGAAAGAAATTGGAAATACTGGAATGGTATATGAAGTATGAGATTTATTTTAAGAACAAATACGTTTTGGGGCACCTGGGTGGCTCAGTCAGTTAAGCATCTGCTTTCGGCTCAGGTCATGATCCCAGGGTCCTGGGATCAAGTCCCACGTTGGGCTCCCTGATTTGCAGGGAGTCTACTTCTCTCTCTGCCCCTCCTCTCACTCATTCTCTCGTTCTCTCAATATCTCTCTCCCTCTCTCTCTCTCTCTCTCAAAAAAATTTTTTTAAAAAAGAACAAAATATGTTTTATGCTTCACTATTTCTAAGTTTTAAATCTTTATTTTAGAATTTTATTTTTTGTACCATGAAACTTGATATTATTATTATTATTATTATTATATGTCCTCAGGCACTACTGCTTTATTCTGACATGAAAGCAAGAGAGTTTGGAGAAGGAGCTCTCAGGGTTTTGGTCAAATCTCCCATTTTGGGAATACCTTGGAGGAAAAAAAATATGATGCTAAAAATTAGTAGTTAATTTCCGCGTGCTCCTTGTTCCCTCCAGTGATTCTTGGAGTCTTGGATAAAAATAGTTGCAATCATTGACAGAAAAAGTTTCCCTCCCTTGCCATGTCTGAGACCTAGTAGATGCAACATAGATGAAACTAAATTAGGGCTGCTAAGGGAAATTCCAGATCATTCCCGAGATCATTCCCAGACGTAAGTACTTTATGCGGACCTTATCTTCTCTATGTATAACCTTGATTACTAAGCCTCTTGACTTGGAGCTATCTGCTTGACCTATCTCCCCTGATTCTTCACTTTTAACTATCTTTTGTATCTATATCTCAAAAATCCTCTATATCCATCCACTTCCCTGTCCCAACCCCTTGTCCTGGTGAAAAGTTCACTCATTCATTCATTTGTTCATTCTTTGAACAAGTATTAATTAGTAAGCTACAGTGCGATTCAGTGAACTATAATTCAAGTACATCTGTGGTCTGCAGAACAGCAATATCAACATCACCTAAGGATTCTGTTAGAAATGGAAATTCAGGGTGCCTGGGTGGCTCAGTCAGTTAATCCTCTGACTCTTGATCTCAGCTCAGGTCTTGATCTCAGGGTTGTGAGTTCAAGCCCCATGTTGGGCTCCACACTGGGTGTGGAGCCTACTTAAAAAAAAAAAAAATGCAAATTCTTGGTCCCCATCCCAGACCAACTGAATGAGAACGCCTGGTGGGAATCTGTTCAGGTGCATCTAAAAAGCTTAAGATGCACACTGGTCTTGGTCTAGATTGGAACCTATAAATTGCATTTCTAATAAGTTTTCAGGTAATATTGATGCTATTAATCCAGGGGCCACACTTTGAGAACCACTGATGTAGAAGTTCAAATTATTATTCCCGCTACCTAACAAAAGTCTAAATCTCCCCAAATTATTTTTCATCTTTAACCTCTTCTTTGATCACACCAAACCCAATTTTACTGTGAATGTTTCAGGCCCAACTTGCCAACTCACAGCTTTTCAAATTCGGTGGCAATTTGAGATGCCACCACTGTATCCTATTCATATGATCACTTTCATTGTCTTCATTTTTGTTTCATGTGCTTTAACTGAAAATTGCACAACATGTTGGACTGGGCACAAATTAGATTCCATGAGTTTAAACTATAAATTTGATCACATTACCTGTGTAATTTTCAACAAGTCACTTACCACTTCTGAAACTTATTTCCCTACCTGCACAATGGAGATGAGATGGATTGAAAGATATTATATATTTGAAAGAAGTTAGCAAAATGGTCTGGCACATAGCAGGTGCTCAATAAATGTTATTTAGGGGCGCCTGGGTGGCTCAGTCCTTAAGTGTCTGCCTTCGGCTCAGGTCATGATCCCAGGGTCCTGGGATCGAGCCCCGCATCAGGCTCTCTACTCGGAGGGAAGCCTGCTTCTCCCTCTCCCCCTCCCTCTGCTTATGTTCCCTCTCTCGCTGTGTCTCTCTCTGTCAAATAAATAAAATCTTTAAAAATAAAAATAAATAAATAAATGTTATTTAAATTGTATATCTTTTTTAAATGCCATCTAATGCCAGGTAATGACATGAGATATGTTAAAATAATCTTTTAATCTTGTATATGTCTTCAAAGTGCATTTAGTTTCATTTAAAAATTGATTTAACCTTATTATCTATACTTTCTTCCTTCTTCATTTTGGTGACCTCTAAGTAGTATAAAAATTCTATTTTCCTTTGATTTGTAAAAATACCTGGAGTTTTTAAAGCAAAGCACACTATTATAGAATGTTACAGTGGTAGTTCTAATGTTCAGTTTCCTATATTTCTTTGTCATTTGATGTCAAATAAAAGTCATAGCTAAATGTACCCTAAAATTTCTCATTAGAAAAAAATAGTTCCAGCATTGACTAAGCCTTTCATCTAAGCACATGAAACCCCTTTATAGGCATTAGCAAATTAAGTTTAAAACACCTCCATCGGGAAAGTCAGAATTAGAACACATGGACTAGAACGACATAGGCTAGCTTAAGAAATAGGAGCTCATACTAGATCTACCAGAGTGCCTGAAAAGATTACAACCCAGCCAGTCTGCTAATTCCCATCATTTTAATGACTGACACAGAACTCCAACTTTGAAATGGGTTTTTGTTTTAAATATCATATTTACATAAAAGTAATGCATGCGTATGCTTACAGAAATCAAATAGGACTGAAAGGGTTATAACAAATATCGGTAACATCTTTCTCCAACCTTCCCCAACCCCAGGTTCCCTAGAGACAACCTCTTCCTAACTACTAGCTTGTGTATTTATAAATAGTAAGCTTATATCGCTACCCTTGATTTGCCAATTTAGATAGATACTTTTTATACCCTTCTGTGATCAATGAGGAGTCAGCTATTAAGACACAACCACCACGGCACCTCCCCCATTCCTTTCTCTGTGACTATATTGTTGTAATTAAATCACGTAGCAATAGAGTATTTTGAGTATATATAAAATTTCCCTGCAGAGTCAAGTAGGTGTTCTATCAAACAGTTGCGCTATGGTTCCATTTCCTTTCATACACAGCCTTTTGGTTTTGCTCCTGGAATTCCTGATTATTTTACTTTGTTCTTGCAACTTCTTCTTACAGCCATCTTTTTTTTTTTTTCTGAAGTCCCATCATATCAGGTTCTTATCAAATGAGTCCCTCCTCTCTGTCCTGCCCCAACTACAGAAAGTTTCCACATCAACCTTCTGCTTCATTTGGGGTTGCGGCTCTCCAGCATTGCTATCTTGGGACCACCCTCGACTCCTGTCCTGGGTTTGCAACACCATTTCCTGAATTTTATGTCTTTCTATTTCTTAGTATTGCTGGAGGCCCATTCTCTGAGTCTTTGCTGGTTGAAAATGTTTTTCTTCTACTCTCTACCCCACACTTAAAAATATACATATATTTTATTTCTTTATTTGAGAAAGAGAAAGAGAGATCGCATGAGCGGGAGGAAGTACAGAGGGAGAGGGAGGAGCAGACTCCCCACGGAGCAGGAGTCCAAATTGGGGCTCCATCTCAGGACCCTATCTCAGGACCCCAGGGACCATGACCTGAGTCGAAGGCAGACACTTAACTGACAGCCACCCAGGCACCCCTCTACCCTACATTTGATAGGTAATTTACATAGGCATAGAATTCTAGGTAGAAAATCATTTCCCATCAGGATTTTGAAAGGATTTTTTGTTGTCTTCTAAAGACAGTAAATGAGTGATTATGAATAAACTGACAGATCATGGATTAAACATGCCATGGTCTAGTTTGGTGTTCCCAGGTACAAGCATCTTAAGAATTCTTAGAAAAAGGAAGAAGAGTCTCGATCACATGGTAAGATTTTGGTTTAATTCACTACATAATTTGAGGGACCCAGTACAAAATGAAAATGTGGGGCCCTTTGTTAACAAATTATTAAAAATTTCAAAGCAATGCCACCAGAGCACTAAACCAAGCACAAGGGCCTTTTAAGTTCAGGGTCCTCTGCACCTGCAACAGGTGACACACCTGTGAGGCTGGCCCTGGTCTCAGATCTGGCTCCGAAGACCATCTCCTAATCTTCAGTCTCTCATGGAACTTCCCTGAGCCATAGAGTCACATTTATAAAATAAGAATGACAATGGCTATCCTTCTAACCATCCAGGGTTGTGGTGAGTCATATAGAACATGGTAAAAATAATACGTGTGTGAGCACTATGTAAATCATAGAAGTGTAAAGAAGAGTAAGCCTTTATGGAATATTTTCCTTTATAATTCATCAATAAAAAGTATTAGGTTGGTGTGTGCGTCATTGCATCCTCTTTTATGGCTGGATAACTGATATATAGACATTTCATGGCTTCAAATATATATTTTAGAGCCACTCCAACTAGAGTTTTTACAAGAAAAGCTATAACTCATTGTTGACCAGCACATTGTAATCTAAAGCTCTAAGACTTTTTTACTAAAATTTCCTACTAATTTCACCTTACAAATAGCATTTTAGAGTCAGCACTTAAGTTGTGAAACACGGTGGTAACTGTGAGCATGATTTACTGTTATTCTGCCCCGAGTTTTAGCTGGTGACCCTAGGAGTGGGGGAGGGTGGGAGGGATGGGGTGGCTGGGTGATGGACACTGGGGAGGGCGTGTGCTATGGTGAGCGCTGTGAATTGTGTAAGACGGATGAATCACAGACCTGTACCTCTGAAACAAATAATACATTATATGTTAATAAAAAAATTAAAAAAATAATAATAGACCTTTACCCAATCTTAAGCTATATTCATCGGTATGTGTGCCGATGGCTCTGTTTTGCTGTTTGAATCTTGGATTAGTTACTAACCAGCTAAATTACGGAATTTTTTGAGCCTCATAGGTTTTCTGTGGGGATTAGCTAAAGTATGAAGATTTCAGACACATAGTAGGTGCTCAGCAAATGGTTACCATTATAGCTATCTATCTTATGAAGAAGAATAGGAATAATAATTCTACTTTTCAAATGACCAAGCATACCGATTTTTGTACAAGAACATTTTTTTAAAAATAGTCCAATTCAAATATACTAATTTTTCATTTCGTGAACAGAAATGAGTACTCAGCTTCTCACTAGATCAGCACTGAGCCTCTAGACCAAGGGCCCACAAACTACAGCCCACTGCCTGTTTTTTCTACAGCTTATGAGCCCAAAATTATTTCTACACGTTTATCTTTCTTTTCTTGAGATATATTTGACACACAACATGGTGTAAGTTTAGGGTTGATTTGATACACTTACATTGCAATATGACTGTCACTGGAGCATTAGCTAACTCCTCTCGCGTGTCACACTATCACACCCTGTAGAGTTGGGAACAGTTAAGATCTCGTCTCTCAGCAAGTGCAATGTGTATAATACAGACTTGCTGTCTATAATACACTCTCAAATGGTTGAAAAAATGAAATCACATTTTGTGACATGTGAAATCATATAAAATTTAAATTTCAGCGTCCCGAGTTTTGTTGTAACAAGCCACATTCATGCATTGACACAAGGTCTGTGGCAGCTTTCATGCTACAACAGCAGTTGAGTAATGGAGCAGTAGCTGCCCCATGGCCTGCAAAGCCTAAAATAGTTCCCGTCTAGATCTTAAAAGTTTGCTGACCCCCAGACCATGAGTCTCCCCACATAGACACAGCCTAGTGAGACCATCCTAGGACGCTTGCATTGCCACGTCTCCATCTGGAAATAGTCCCGCTGTAGCACCTAGTGTTCCACCAGTCAAACCATCCTGAGTCCTCCGCTCCTCCTCCCTCTCCCATGTCCTCATTGCTCCTGCTCTGGTGGCTCTCACCTCAGTTGCTTGTCTTAACCACAATTCACACCGACCTCTGACGTGATAGCCCCTCCTGCTAATCCGAGAGGAGACCAGCAGATCCCATTCAGATGCAGAAGTCCACCCCAGCAGCTAATCCAGCAAGAATCTTCAAGTGTTTTCTGGATGCAATTTTGGAAAATGTAGTGGATTTTTTTCGCAGTGCGTATTTTCACTCTTGGCCACTATGGATATGAAGTATCCGCTATATACCTAGCGCTCTACTATGGAAGAGGTGGGGGGCTAGAAGATGGAAAGAAAGCTGAGTTAGGGAAGAAGGAAGAGGCCAAGAAAGGTGGTAAGACAATCAAGAAAATGAACCAGTTTGGTGACAGACTATAAGGCACAGAATGACTGACTGACTGAATGAATGAATGAGTGAGGGATTAATGGGAGTGATTAAGAAAGACTTTGCTGAGAGGCTAGGATCTTAATTAGTTGGGCCTTAAAGGATGGGATGGATTTGAAGAATGCCTACTGGAGGGGAGTAGGAAAAATAAATAGGTCGGTGAAATGGGTTCTGCATCTGAACAGCCTCCGACAGGGGTCAGGGGTTGTAGAGGCGGCTCTCTTCTCCAATCTCCCACCCTCCATCACAGCAGTCCCGTCACCCAGTCCACACAGCAATAAATTGCAAAAAGGCACCTTCAAGGAATAGACTATAAAATGGTGACTCTCTCTGGCTGGACCAGTTAGGTAGAGGCGCTCTCTCCTCCAGGGAGACAGCCAGGCCTGCACCAGGGCAGGAATAGGTGGACAAGGTGGCTGTCAGTCTCCACTTGCACCCCTAGGGCCAGACACCCTCTTTCACAGCACAAACCGACTAATATACTGCAGATCTGGAATGGGTCGATCCCCAGCTGCATCTTATGTTTAGATATGTTCTGTTGGAATTTTCCAGCATATTAAAATGGTTTAAATGAACATTTGATAATATGCTCTGTTTGGTGAGGCTGTGGCTATGCAGGTGCTCTCGTTGTTGGCAGGAAAGCAAAAATCAGACAATCCCCACAGGGAGGAATTTGAAAAAATCCAGTGCAATCACATATGCATTTACTCCTTTGACACAGCAGTTCCAGTTGTAGGCATCTGTTATAAAGACATACTGGCAAAAATACAAAATGATTTATGTTCGAAGCTGCTTTTTAAGGCATCATTTAGAAGAGCAGTAAAGGGGTGCCTGGGTGGCTCAGTTGGTTAATCATCTGCCTTCTGCTCAGGTCATGATCCCAGGGTCCTGGGATCGAGCCCCGCATCAGGTTCCCTGCTCTGTGGGGAGACTGCTTCTCCTTCTCCCCCGCTTGTGCTCTCTAGCTCTCTCTCTCTCCAATAAATAAATAAAATCTTTTTTTAAAAAAATAGAATAGCAGTAAATTGGAAACAACCAAAACTATCTCTTACTAGAAGAATGACGAAACAAACCAGGCAAAAATTTTCCTATAAATGGCCAAATAGTAAATATTTTAGGCTTTGTGGTTATATGGCCTCTATTGCAATACTCAGCTCTATCATCTGACTATAAAAGCAGCCATAAAACATCAACAAATGTGTGTGGCTGTGTTTCAATAAAACTTCATTTGTGAACACTGAAGTTTGAGTTCTATATAACTTCCATGTCACAAAATATTCTTCTTCTTTTGATTTTGTTTTCAACCATTTAAAACCATAAAATTCATTCTTAGCTTGAAGTACATACAAAAACAGATCACAGACTGGATTTGGCTCTTGGGCTGTACTCTTGTTAATCTCTGGAATAAACTATGGTACATCCAGACAATGGAACCCTATATAATTGCATAAAGAAGCGAGGAAGATATCTATTTACTGGTATGGATCCAGAATTTAGTAAGTGAGAAAAAAAAAACAAGGGGCAGAACTATGTTTATAGCATGCTATCGTTTGCATAAGAAATTGAAGTAAATAATATATATGTAAAATATTTATGTTTTCAAAAAGAATGATGGAAGGATAAATCAACAACAACTTAAAGCAGTTACTTACAAGGGAAGAGCTAAAACAGGGTGTAATGGACAGGAGTGGAAACAAGATTTCTTTGACTGTAACTTATAATATTATTTTGACTTTGGAATATATTTTTGACATAATTAACACATAAAATGAAATCACAAGGAAAAATAATTGATTTAGTTGTCAACATTTAAAACTTGGGATATTTTGTAAAGAAATCTAAATTTCCTTTCTTTTGAAATATTGAAAGATCTGGCTGGCATCACTGAGTCTACTTGCCCATTTGGCAGCTGTCTGAGGAAGGCACATTTCAGCAATTTCCTTTTTAGTAAGACATGTGTTCTTGGATTTTGCTATAGGACCCACTCCAGTGGCTTCACTTTCCCTTGCCTGCCTGGCCTGTGTGGGCATTAAGTTTGTAACTTCTGCCCTAGGAGAGGCAAATGAATGAATACTGATGCTTCATAGGGCAGTAATAGGAAACTATGCAGTATTTTGAGCACAAGTATGCAATGATAAAAGTAGTATTTCAGGGAGGTTAACCTGCCAGTGTAAATGAGTAATGATCTAGAGTGGGGAAGAGCCTGGTCCCAGAGAGACTAATCTAGATTTGGTCATGCTAACATAGGCATGAGATAAATTGACCTGCATGGGTGATGGCTGCAGGATGGAGAGAAAGTAAAGAAAAAGTCATCGGGACCAGGAATCAAAAAGAATGAGGAATTACATCAGAGCTGGAAAGGACCTGAGAGATCATCTAATCTCATACCTCTCTTTTATAGGGAACTGAAGCCCAGGGTGGTAAAAGGCTATATTTGGAATTTCACATCTGGTTAACATCAAGGTTAAGATCACCATCTAGGTTTTTCAAGTCTTGATGTATGTAATGTAATTGCCATGAAATTTTACTATTTTGAGGTTGCCACTGACAGGGAAAGACAAAACTAGTTAAAGAACTTTATAACACTAGGGCACCTGGGTGGCTCAGTTGGTTAAGCGACTGCCTTCGGCTCAGGTCATGATCCTGGAATCCTGGAGTCCCAGGATCGAGTCCCGCATTGGGCTCCCTGCTTGACAGGGAGTCTGCTTCTCCCTCAGACCCTCCCCCCTCTCATGTGCTCTCTTTCTCATTCTCTCTCTCAAATAAATAAATAAAATCTTTAAAAAAAAAAAAAAAGAACTTTATAACACTTATAACCATATAAGTACTAATTGCACCGTGGTGTTCCCGGCTTATAAAGCAGCTGCTATTCTGGCTGATGGCACAGTTGTACCACTGACAGAAGTAAAGACACGCAGAGGATTTTCCTTGGGGAGAAGATAGCAAATTTGAGTTTTAAACATGGTGGATAAAGCGAAACATGTAATTGGTGATTCTAGTAGGCAAATGAAAATCTTTACAAATAGGCAATCTTATATAAGATATTTCTCTGGTTATTGCTACTATAAATTAATGTCAATTTACTTAGGGTACCGGATCTGTTATAACAGAAAAGAGAATTGTCACTATACATTTGTCAAAACACATAGATTATACAATGCAAAGTAAATAATAATGTATCAATATTCGCTCATCAACTGTAACAAATGTACCACACTAAAGCAGTATGTTAATAGTAGAGGAAAATTACCGGGGTTTTGAGGGGACACATGGGAATTCTCCATACTTTCTACTCAACTTTTCTGTAAGCTACTCAAAACAATAAAGTCTATTAATTTTTAAAATTACATTGATGGAAAGATCCACCAGTAACCTATTGTGAGGCCACAAAATCAAAATTGCAAATTTTTTCCCTCAGTAGCTCTCCATTGGCAGAAAAGACACAAATGACTAAATGCCAACCCAGATTTAAAGTGAATATTACTTTCTGCTTCTGAAAAAAAATTGTGAGGATGTTTTAAAGATCAATTTAAAAATCAGTAAATGAAATGGAAAAAAATAGTTTTAAAAAGGGAATTGTTTGAAACCCATACACAGTTTTTCTGGCATTTTTTTTTCTGCTGAAATTTGACTTGTTGGTCATTGAGATTATCAGTGAGATTGGTCTTTGTACCTGACAGAGGTTTTGTATTATAATGTAGATTGCAATACATACTCACTGATTCTATGGCAAATGGCTGGAAAATATACATACCAAACTGCCAAAATGGACCACAGCATCACTGACCTAAATGTGTCAACCCCCTAGGAAGTAACTACTGATCTCTAAAGCTATACTGATTATACAGTGGTCCACTTGGGTCATTATCATCAAAGTAATTAAATCAACCCAGGTTGTTCACATAATAATGTAATCATATTTTAATGACTTTAAAACAGGTAAAGAGTGACTTGTCATTCGTGTTTGCTCTCCAAGAACACAAGGAGATTCTAAAAGTTCACTTTTCCTTCTCTTTTTTTGTTATTATATTTTTGATATAAGTTACTGTATAACGTCAAGGAAATGAATGAGAACATATAGAGACACTGGCTTTGTTATGCCATTGATTAGAATATTGTAGTGTTATAGTTTCAAGGGATTGACTTATTTTATTCACATGGGTCTCAACTGGGAAGCTTATACCCACCTATGCCCCAAGAGCCATTACTGCAATTCAAACTCTTTATTTTAAACTTTCTGTTGTTTTGTTTTTTTTTTCAGATGTATTTATTTGAGAGAGAGAGCGCGCGCACACACTCAAGCAAGTGAGTGGGGGGAGGGGCAGAGGGAGAGAATCCCCAAGCAGACTCTCCACGGAGCAGGGAGCCCGACATGGGGCTCGATCTCAGGATCTTCAGATCATGACCTGAGCTGAACCCAAGAGTTAGACACTTAACCGACTGAGCCACCTAGGTGCCCCCAAACTCTTCATTTTAAGGAGAAGAAACTAAGGTTCCAAGACATTGGTTGATTTGTCCAAGCTCTTTAGTGATAGGTCCTGGACTTGAATCTATTTGTCCTTTCCTGTACAGCATCCTTCCTTTCACATCACATTACCGTAGGTCAGTTGATTCAGTTCTGTGTACCTCTCGTGTATATCAAGAAAAAACAAGTATGTTAAGATGGGATGATCTCTACAGTCCCTTACAGTTCTATGATTCTATCAGTTACCAAGCTGTGGGTACATAGGAGTGGGTGTGGGGAGGAGGTAATAGTATTTAGCTTTGATTCCTTTCCCCTCCTCTCCCTTAACTGTAAAGCAAAAAAGAAAAGTAAATATATTTAATCCAGCATACGTATGGAAGTTAGACTGTAGCTGGTCTGCAAAGTGACTTCTAGGGTCAACCTGTATATCACCGCAGACACCAGGAGGCTCTGACGAGGTCTTATCTTTTGCAGGTAGACTAACCTTCCACTTTTCACATTCCACCCAACTACTGCTCTCGAAGTAGGGTCTTATTGCACAAAATACACACACTGGCATAACCACTCGGTCTTAAATTTCTACATGTTTCCAGAGCATTCAAGCTATAAATAGCTGTTAAGCCATCATTCCTCTTTCACGTGAATTTAGTTATACATAATTACCTTCTTTATGGCTGCCTTACATTTCTCAATTGGAATAAGATCTCATCTTCCTTTCTGCTTAGGAGAGGTTTGAGAGAAGCTTTAAAACCTAGTAAATTACTCTTTCTTTTGTCCTTCTTCAATTCTATGGCTTAAATTCTCCTTCAAGCAAGGAAGACGTCTTTTCAATATACCCTTCAATTCTGAGAAAAACAAACTACCAGGAGCTGAATTGCTGTCCTGTGACCAACAGGCAGTTCCTGGCTTCTGGCTCTAACTTCTCTGTGTACCTCTCTGAATTGTGAAAATTAGTGACACAGTAGGTCACTGTGGGCTGTCTTGCCTTGTGAGAAGACCTTTGGATACATGCACCTTCCTATATATGCCCTGAGCCAAAGACTACATACAGGAGGAATTCTTAAGAACAAAGGTATGTTTCAAATACCAAGCATTATAATCTTTGTATAGTGTAACAGGAAATCCAGTCTCCTGGGGAAAGAATAAAATTAGAGGTACAACGCTTGAATCTCTAGAAGCCATTCTTTAAACAGGATCCCATCACAATTAACACATCTGAGATTGTCTCTTTCACAAACCTAAGGGAGAAGCTCAGAGTTGTGGTTCATGCAATTAGAAATCACATTTGCAAAAATATTGCTAATTCTTCTTACTCTACAATGTTCAATATACCCACACACACATGCACATTTTTAAGAGAAAAAAAATCCAGAAAATATTGCTTCAAATACACTTAATTTTTTTTATATTTGAAGATAATAATCACAGCTACCAAGACAGGCTGCATGGGAGCTTCAAGAGCATCAGTCAATCTCATAGTGAGCAGCATCGCCTTTCTTTGGGGAACACTTTGTATAAGGGAGAATGTGCCCCTGTTCTTGCGAGGGCAGACAAAGGGAGCTGAATCTAAAGGGTAAGAACAAGCCTGCCTGTTCCCCATGAAGGGCAGGGAAGGGGAGAATTACTCAGCAGCACTCACTCTTCCACCTGCTTCCCAGATGCCTCTTACTGTTTTTGCCTTGTCTTTTTCCTTTAAATTTGGACTGTTCTCAAAGATAGGTAAACCTTGCCACAAATACTGGACAATCAGACTGGGCTTTCAAGAACTGCCTGATATTACTTCCTCTAGCCCGGATTTTTGGGTTTGGGATCTGAAATGAAAATAAAAGAAAATCTCAGGGTGCCTGGGTGGCTCAGTTGGTTAGGCATCTGCCTTTAGGTCAGGTCATGATCACAGGGTCCTGGGATTGAGCCCCACATTGGGCTCCCTGCTCCGCGGGAAGCCTGCTTCTCCCTCTCCCATTCCCCCTACTTGTGTTCCCTCTCTCGCTGTGACTATTGCTGTCAAATAAATAAAATCTTAAAAAAAAAAAGGAAAATCTCAGTGCACGAATGCCTTTTAAATCATTCTTTCCCCTCACTTTTTGGTCTTTTCTCCCTACCTATTTTCTACCTCCCAATTTATGGAAGGAGTAAATATGTGAATAAATATGGAATATATTCATTAAAAAACATCTGTTATTTGTTTTTATTCATTT
The DNA here is from genome assembly GCF_029215605.1 of Mirounga angustirostris. Taxonomy (NCBI): domain Eukaryota; kingdom Metazoa; phylum Chordata; class Mammalia; order Carnivora; family Phocidae; genus Mirounga; species Mirounga angustirostris. The sequence continues at coordinate 56,497,660 of NW_026991709.1, forward strand.
GTTCATTTAACAAATATTCTTTGAATGCACCTAAGTGTTAGCTAAGTGCTGGGTATGTATGTAGTAGTCAGTAAAATAGACAAGGTCTTAATGAAGCTTATACTCTTCTGAGTTAGACATTAAACCAAATAACTATTTGCTAAGTGAAGAAATAACCTGGGGTGGTCCCTAATTTAGACTGGGGGACCAGAGAAGGCTTCTCTGAGGGGGTAACACATATGAACATCTGAAAGATATTTGATTGTTCTCTTAAGTCTTCTGGTATAAAAATCTCTGAGCATATCTACATACGTGCAAAATAAATGTAACAGAAAGGTGTGAACATTTATCTGTAAGTGGAGGTCTCTTCATTTTTCCAGAAGTGAAACCGGTTTCATCCAGCAATCTTGCATCTTCTAGAACTATGAGAGAAAACGCCAGATAAAAATACTTCATTATTTGACGTCAATGGGGCTTACTAAATAAAGTGACAGAGTTAAGACAAAAGCGGTGGGGCGCCTGGGTGGCTCAGTTGGTTGAGCGACTGCCTTTGGCTCAGGTCATGATCCTGGAGTCCCGGGATCGAGTCCCACATCGGGTTCCCTGCTCGGCAGGGAGTCTGCTTCTCCCTCTGACCCTCCCCCCTCTCATGTGCTCTCTCTCTCTCTCTCTCAAATAAATAACTAAAATCTTAAAAAAAAAAAAAAAAGACAAAAGCGGTGGACCAGATACACTGTCCTTTAAATGTGTTAGGATTTAAAAGCTCAGTGAGAAGGAGGAAAGGAGTCTGCTTAATACTCTGAACACATTCAAACCCTTTTTTGATTACTCCTTTGTTGTTATTGCAAGAATGCAAAGAGGACAAAGAACACACAAACATGAAGGAAAAAGTTTTCTAGACCCGACCTTGTTTAGATTTTAGAACTTTGTTATAAATCCATGAGGTACTGTGTACCCCAATGAAATTACTGACTTAACAAGATGATACATTTGTGACTTGCTTTCTCATTTATAAAATGCTTAACATCCCACTTGATTCTCTGCTATATCACACTGCTAAGCCTTATTGTAAGTCAGATACCCTGAGCCTGTCCCAAGTGGAGTGACAGATTCCACAGAGCAAAATGTCAGTTGGACAATCATGCTTTCTGCTGTGTCACTTCATGGAGAACAAGGGGTCACAGCCTCATCTCATTCTAGTTTCCTTCAGAGACTCATTATAGGATCTCACATCCAAAAGCACTAGGGCAGATAAATCTTAACTTTTCGTGTGGTTTTGAAGCATCTTGTGACTAGCACCTGCGGAAGCAAACATGGCTTAGGTGAGACTCAGTCTCATAGCCCATTTCTGCCATGAGTGTCTTTCATAAAGAAAAATGAATAAGTAAGAGGTATGGAGGTTCCTGACTTAGGTGAGAATTTGTAAGCATGCTGAGACCATCTCCTCCTAGAAAAATATTCAGTGGAGAGGGTTCTTCACAAGCCTGATTTGCTCTTTAAAGGGGACATAAAATCCTTCTGAAAAGAGATGTGTGTGTCCCAATAATTCTGATGTTTAAAGAAAAGCAAGTTCCTGGCCTCAAGTAAGATGATGATAATAGTAGTAGTAACAATAATGATGATGATGATGATGATGATGATGGTAGTGTAGACAATGGGACACATTTACTAATTCTGTCTCCATTATTCTGAATAATTATACTTCAGGCAACTTAGGCATTCTGGAATTATTTTCCATCTCAGAGTATTTAGAATATGGCTGATTTCTAATTATAAGGAAAATCATTTTCTAAAATCACAATAGCTGTGCATGATTGACTTAGTCAGTTAGTCAATCCTGCAATCATTCCTAAAATGATTCTTGCAAAAGGCTAGAAAGGCCCATGCTAGGCATAGCCATGTGAACTAGTCCTAGCCAAAAAAAAACACGAGGGAGGTCTCTTAAAAGTTTCTGGGGCGGGGAGTGGGGGGTTACTATTGTTGAAAAGATGTTATTGACTTCCAATCCTCTCTTCTTTTTGCCTTTAACTTGGCCATAATGCCTGGAGCTGTTGCAGCCCTTTTGTGACCATGAGCATTGAAGATAATGAAGGCAGAGAGTCAAAAATCTATAGAGACCATGGCAGAAAGACTGAAATTGCCAAAATGTTATTAATCAGCTGAACTAACACAAGCATTTGGTTCCTTTTAGCCTTTCCATCATACAAGAAAGTAAATCTCTCTTTGTTTAAACTACTATTCCTGAGATTATTTGTAATGTACAGCTGAAGGAATTCAGTTGATAACACTGTGTAGTTTTGAGCTAGTTACTTAAAAGGCTTGAACCTAAGTTTCCTTGTGTATGAAATAAAAGAAGGTTGAACTCTTTTAAATCTAAGAATTCTCTGATTCAAAAAGGACATTGGCCCCATTGTAATCAGAAACAATTCTTTTAAAAGATACTGTACACACTTCTTTCAATTTTATAAGTAGCCTTACATTTTAGTACCATGGGAATATGAAATAGTACCTATTTTCAACATGTTTTGTTATTATTTGTTTACTATTGAAATGGGTATATCACTTATAACCCTTCAATCTCCTGTCACCAAATCGATGCTACTCTTCCCTCTTTCTTTCTGGCCCATAAAAATGGAGGAAATCATTATTCAATGCAAAGTATTTTGTGTATTCATAATTCTTCACAAGTGTGGGTTCTAATCAATGCAATGGGAATATTCCACTGGATTTATACAGAAAGCCAAATGTACAATTTATATTTTCCCATACAAATACAGAACTATTGGCCTAACACTGAAGAGTATCTATTTTAAGAGGACTAAGACTTAGTCACAAAAGGCCTGTCAATCCAGTCTTTACTCTGAGCCTAGCACAAGGAAAATACTTTTTCCAATGACAACTTCAAAGAAAACATCTTTTTATTGCTGCTATTTAAAGATCACTATGGGAGGTAATGTTTGATCATAGAAAAGGAACTATCTCCATAGGCAAAAGAATGAAAGTAAGGGATTTTTAAAGCACTCCCTAAGTAGATTTGCAACAACAGACTTACAGGGAATGAATATTACCTGCATTTTCAATAGGATACTATCCTATCATAACAAAAACTATTGTGTCTTCTCACATATAATTTTAAGAATCTTAAATGAGAGAATGGTCTTAGCTACATCTGAAGATTAAATTCCTGGGAAAATACATTTATTTTCAATCTGAAAAATTAGGATTTTAAAAAAGCAATTCTAGTGAGCAGACTCTTTCAGAGAATAATATTTGCAGTGAAAAGCCTGAGAAAATAACAATGTTATTACTTTTTTATGCCTCAATTTTTTTAAAAAAAGATTTTATTTATTTATTTGAGAGAGAGAATGAGATAGAGAGAGGGAGCATGAGATGGGGGAAGGTCAGAGGGAGAAGTAGACTCCCTGCTGAGCAGGGAGCCCCATGCGGGACTCCATCCTGGGACTCCAGGATCATGACCTGAGCCGAAGGCAGTCGCTTAACCAACTGAGCCACCCAGGCGTCCCTGTGCCTCAATTTTTTAATGGCTAGGTTAATATGTCAGAAATAGGTGATGCACATCAGTTTTCTGCTCTTCACATTTTAATAGTTATAGATCAGCACGATTCAGGATATAGTTCTACTTCTAAGTTTGGTTTAAATGGTGGAATATTTTAAAAATTCAGCTTAGTACACTTTTCTAAGTTCCTTTTAAAAACCTCTCAAAACAGATTCTTATTATCCTGGATTTAACATGAGTAATAAATCAGTAAAAAAAAAAAAAAGTTTACACTAAGCTGACAACTTGTTTATAGTTTTAGAGATGGAGCTTAAACTAGTTCAAATCTCACCAAATTTCTGAGAATTTAAGAAATTCAAATTGAATTCGTGTTGCTTCTGTGTAAACAAATCCTTGTAAATTTGTTCTTGTCGCTATGTGACAGATGATGGCCAAGAGTAAAAATTAGGCATTTTTCCTAATGGGGTGGCATTTCCAGGCAGCTTAATCACCCGTTCTTATGCTGTCCTCCAACTCAGAGACCATCTCTTCCTCAGTTTTCCTATTAGCAAGAACACAAAAGTGAAAAACATCTCACTTTCATTAACCTCTTCCTCCAACCAGCTAAGAGTTGCAGTCAAATTGGACAACTGAGCAGCAAGGAACCAGTTTGGCTCTCTAATAACCAACATGGAGCTGGCCTTCAATACAGCCTTGTGAATTGACCACATTCCCATGGTCAGCTCCTTCTCCTATTCTCCACAACAATTACTTCCAAGCTCTATCTTCTATGATCCCATTCCCTCTGTACTCCTAATATTCTCACGACATTGCATTCTCCTTTAAAAAAAATAAAAACTTAAAAAAAAAAAAAGCCTCAAACAGAAAATGTCTTCAACCCTTCAATCTGCTGTCACCAAATCAATGCTACTCTTCCCTCTCTTCTTTCTGGCCTGTAAAAATGGAGGAAATCATTATTCAAAGCCAATCTCTCCACACATTCTGTGGATTATGTTTCCTTCTGTATTTCCACAAAATTCATAGGCTTTTTGTGCTCCCAGTGTCACTGTTTTGATTGGGCAATATATATAAATGGTTCAAGGTTCAAAAATGATAAAAGGGAATATGATGAAAAGTCTCCTTTTCATTCCTAGTGCCAGGTACCTGTCTTCTCCTTGGGGCAAGTGTTCTGCCAGAGATATCCTATGTACACATGAGAAAATGTATGCAAACGTCAGGGAGGAAGAATTTCCTCTGCCCTTCAAGGGCTTCTACCTGGATGAGGAATCAAACTGACATGAGACAGATTAACAGGAGAAAATCAAATTTAATTTTGTACATTCAGGGAATCTACATAGATATGAAATTACCAAGACAGCCAGGCAACATGAAGCTCCTAGGAGCTAAGGAGAGCAGTGGGGTCTGGGGATACAAAGGGGAGGAAGAGCACTAGCAGAAAGATGAGAGGAGATGTTTGGAGAATGAAGATTGCCCTGTTATACGGAAAAGTGTCTTAGGAAGAGGAGTCTCTGTTAATGGCTCCCTCCCTGATACAGGCAAGCAGTTGAGGGGGAGGTAAAGAGCTTTTCCTGAATCGGCTGCACTCTGATTGCTTTTAACTCAAAATAATGTTCATGCCAAAGTGGCTCATCTTGGGGCAGTTCACCCTTGGCCCTCACACAAGCATATACTTTCTAAGGTCTTAAAAAAAAAAAAAAAAGGAATATTCTGTACACATTGTTACATATCTTGCTTTTTTCACTAAAGAAATGCATCTTGGAGACAATGTTAAATCACAAGGTAAAGTCAGTGTCCATCTCATCAATTCAGGTAGAAGAAAGAACACTAGAGGTCATGTCACCCCAGGCACAGCTGGACCGACAAAGAAGCACATGGGCCTAGGCTCAAGGGATAGGAATGCTTGTTTATCACTCACAGGAACCTGTAGGACAAGTAGTTAGCCTGCAGTAATCTAGAGATAGAACCACCAGATATGCCTAACGAATTTTCTAACATAAAAAATAAATATATTTGTTCAGATTCCAAGTCTCTTGAGAAGGAAAATGTCCCCAGGGGAACAGATGAAGTGACAGCAGAACATCTGCTAACATGACCTCATGGGCCTACACTCACCAGCATCCACCTTCTCAGGAGACCCCTGCCACTAATTTTGCCCTAAAAACCCCTCCCTTGCAAGCCATAGGGGAGTTTGGGACTTTTGAGCATTAATTCCTTGTTCTCCTGGGTGGTACCTCACCGATAAATTGCCTATCTTTCTTCACTGTGAAGTTTCAGTATCAGTTTTGGTTGACTTGCTGCACATCAGGTGAAGAAGTCTTATTTGGGTCAGTTACAAAAGTACTGGCTCATTCTTTTTTAACTACATAACATTAATTATGAAGGACCCTTACATTATTGAATCCGACCTCATTGGCAAACATTTAGCTTGTCTCCAAACTTTTATTATTATAAACAATGTGGCAACAGATAATTTTGTACATTGAAAATATACCTATAGGTTATATAAATTCCTATTAGGGGGATTGCAGGGTGAAAGGGAAAACACAATTGAAATTTTGACAGATGTTGCCAAATTATCTTCCACAGATGTCAAGTCAAACTACAGTTCCACCAAAAATGCATGAGACTGATAATTTTCACCCAACGAAAGGGCATCACAAAGTTGTTTTTTACTGATCTCATAATATAAATGAGCATTTTGCTTATTATGAGAAAGATTGACAATCTTTTCCAATAATTAGAAGCCATTTTTAATTCCTCTTCTTTTTTTTTTAAAGATTTTATTTATTTATTTGAGGGGGGGGAGAGAAAGAGAGAGAGAGAGAGAGAGATAGCACAAGCAGGGGGAGGGGCATAGGAAGAGGGAAAAACAGGCTCTCCGATGAGCAGGGAGCCCGATGCGGGGCTCAATTCTAGGACCCCTGGGATCGTGACCTGAGCTGAAGGCAGCCACTCAACTGACTGAGCCACCCAGGTGCCCCTTAATTCCTTAGAACTGCTTATATCCTTTATTTTTCCATGGCATTGTGTTTTTAAAATATTGATTTGTAGAAGTTATTTATATGTAAAGACAGCTTTTGTAATATGAGTTGCAATTTTTTTTTTGGGCCATCAAAATATTTTTATAGTCAGATTTATTAGTTTTACTTTTATGGCTTCTGGCTTTTGTGATATATTTAAAGAGCCCTTCCCTAATCTAGGTTTATGGGGAAAAAATTCTTATGGTTTCCTCTACAACTTTCATGATTTCTGTTTTAAACTTTTCTTCATTCAAATTTTACAGATTTGTTGTTAAAATCATTTCCAGATATTTTACCTTTTTATTGACATTGTAAATGGATCCTATCTTTTATTAGATCTCCTAACTCATTTTAATATATGAAGGGTACTAACTTCTGTATGTTAATTTTGTAATCAGTCACTTCATTGAATTCTTAAATTGTAATAGGTTTTCAGTTAATTGTCTTGGGATTTTCAGGTATACAATTATATTACCTGCAAACAGTGATAATTCAACTTTTCCCTTTCTAATGTTTAAATCTCAAATTTCTTTTTTGCATTTTCTCCATGTAGTACCCCCAGAATAATGTTAGACCATAGTGTCTAATAAGCGTAATATTCTTATCTCCTTACTTGGGTAATCCTTCACTGTAGATTATCTTCTAATGCCTAATATCATCAGCTTCTCCCCATCTCTTAGATGTATTCCAGTCTGGAAAAACTCTATGGATACCACATTGCACTCCTGTTCCTGCTCCCTTACTCCTCTTTCCCAGCCATATGACTTGGAAAAGTTCCCTATACTTGTTCTTCTCACGTCCTCCTCTTGCATTCCTTCCTGTTAGTTTCAGTCTAGCTTCTGCTTCTACAGCTGGGCAGATCGGGTTCATGGCCAATGAAGCACATGGTGCTCGAGAAACTCTCTTTGGTGGTCGTGATGGTGGCAGGAAGACTGTGTACCTCAGACGGTGGCAGCAGTGTAAGAGATGGTGTCTGACCGGGTTCAGAACACAGCTATCCCAAAACATGGCACCTGACATATTGAATATTTTAAGCTAGAGAAGTTTGAGATAATGGCAGAAGGCCACGCTGACCGTCCCCCTGCCCTTCTCCCTGAAAGCCGGTCGTAGGACCCTCTTGTGAGAAGGTGCCTTTCCTGTACCCGGAGGAGAGGAGCATCCTTATCTCTGAAGACAAGGGCCGCTGAGAAGAATCAAACAGGCCGAGTTGTTGCCCCCAGTTTGCTACACTTACGTTAACCTCTTGGCCCTTATCACATTTCTCTGTGACAGTCCACTCTTCACGGAGACTAGGACAAGAAGTACTCAGGTTTAACAGTTTCTTTGGGTTTTTATTTCCTTATGAAGGCTCCCGTGTCACATAAAACTTACATTAGGTAAATTGGTAGGTTTTTCTCTGTTAATCTGTCTTTGTCAGTTTAATTTTCAGACCCCACCGGGGATGCTAAGAGGATTAAGGAAAACTGTTTCCTCCTCTACATGTCTAATATTCAGTTCAAGCCTTCTTAGTGCCAGATGTAGCATCTAGTGCCCAGGGCCTGCAGCCACAGGAGCCTCTCCTGACCGGCCCTGCAGTGTGACTTGGGGCATTGTTTCTGGCTGCTGGTCTCCAGTCTTATTTATCAAACCTCCTGGAGATTTAATGAACTACCCAACATACTTTTAATAAATTCTGTTATTGTATTAATACATAAATGAGCACTGAGTAGGTGGAGATGCTGTTCACTAAGAAAAGACAATTTTAGGGGCAAACATTATAATCTTGAATTGGAGGCACACGTGAGACCTCCACGCAGATATAATTATACTGTTAGCCAGATATAGAACTCATAACGTTGGTCTATTCTGGGGAAGTAAATTTAGAGATAATCAGCAAATTAATCGTATTTCAAGCCATGTAAATATATGAGTTCACTTAGGACATGATATAGAATAAGCACATAAGCCCTAATCCTGAGAAGCAGGAATATTTAATGACATGTTGAAGAAAAGGCAGCTCTAGCAAAAGGGACTGAGGAATTGCCAGACAGGAAAAAGGGAAACTAAAAATGTGGTGTCATAAAAACTGAAGGATAAGAATGTTTCTAGAAAGAGGGAATAATCAATTAGGTTGAACATTATGATTAAAATGAGGACATTGGTAATCTCAGGTAAAGCAAGTAACAGAAACCAACTATGGCTAATTTAAGCAGAATTTATTATATTATTAATAATATTGATATAATTAGGGCCACCTAGGTGGTTCAGTCGGGTAAGCGTCTGCTTTCGGCTCAGGTCATGATCCTAGGGTCCTGGGATCCAGCCCCACATCGGGCTCCCTGCTCAGCGGGAGTCTGCTTCTCCCTCTCCCTCTGTCCCTCCTCCTCCCCCCAACTCATGCTCTCTCTCTCTGTCTCTGTCTCAAATAAATAAAATCTTTAAAAAATAATATTGACATCATTGATATAACTAATTATATAATTATTGTCTTTTCTCAGTGAACGGCATCAGTACCTACTCAGTGCTCAGGTCAGAAACTTCAGAATCATCCTTGACTTTGTTCTTCTTACCATCAAAATCCAACCAATCCTCAAGTCCTACCAATTCCTTTTTAACTCTGTCAATTTCTCTATTTTCATCATTTTGGCTCTATCATCACTTGTTGCTTGGTTTCCTATATATACTTAACTTGAATTTGCTTTTATTCTTACCAATCCATTCTCTCTGTGGTAGTCAGATTGCTTTTTAAAAATGGGAAGTTGATCATGTCACTTCTCTATTGAGAATCTTTCAATGGCTTGCCATTACTATTAGAAGAAGTCCAAAGTACTTAGCATGACCTATAACAATCTCCTTTACCTGGACCTTTCTACCTCTCTGGTCTCTTATGAGACAGAATACAGCCAGAAAAAACGAACTAGGGGCGCCTGGGTGGCTCAGTTGTTAAGCGTCTGCCTTCGGCTCAGGTCATGATCCTAGGGTCCTGGGACCCAGCCCCGCATCGGGCTCCCTGCTCCCCGGGGAAGCCTACTTCTCCCTCTCCCACTCCCGCTGCTTGTGTTCCCTCTCTCGCTGTCTCTCTCGCTGTCAAATAAATAAAATCTTTAAAAAAAAAAAAAAGAAAAAGAAAAAGAAAAAGAAAAAACGAACTAAAGGACCATTTCAATGAGTGGGATTTTACCTGAAGATCAGGACGCTGCTTCCCACCCTGGGCTAGAGTCCACTAGCCTTCGCTTCTCTTTCATATGCTGGAGACATAGTACACATTCTTACTGCTGTTGGAACCAGATAGGCACTTGTTCTGTGAATGCTGTTAAAAATCATTACTGACTTCTGGAGCCCAGAGTCTTCTACCCCTTCTGTGGCTCTACCAGAGGCTCCATCAAAAGCAGAAAAAAATGGCCTCTTCATTTCTCTTACTCTATCCCACCAGTGCTGCGTAGTGGCAGAAATGAACAGGAAACGTGCTGACAAAGGAGTCTGCAAAATGTAGTTTGTGAGCTCCCAGCCCTGTGATTTGGAGAACATGGAAGGTCGGGATGGAGTCAAGTCAAAAGCTACACACATGTGACTGGCACATGCTCCCACTCTAACTTTTCAAAACTGACCAACGGTGGCCTTTATACTGGACCCTTGTAAGACACACAGGCAGACACACATGCACCCACGCAGTTTTCATGGGGTTGATACCAATTTGTGTTCTAGGTCTTAGCTTAAATAACAGTTACTCAATGAAGTGACTTATTTTAATTCCAGTGTAGTTAACATAGTGTTATATTAGCTTCAGGTGTATCATATAGTGATTCAACAATTCCATGTATCACCCGGTGCTCATCACAACAAGTGCCCTCCTTAATCCCCATCACCTATTTAACCCACCCTCCCCCTGCACCACCTTCCCTCTGATAACCCTCAGTTTGTTCTCAGTTAAGAGTCTGTTTCTTGGCTTGTTTCTCCCTCTCTCATTGTTTTCCTTTGCTCGTTTGTTTTGTTTCCAAAATTCTACATATAAGTGAAATCGTATGGTGTTTGTCTCTCTCCACTTGACTTATGTCGCTTAGCATTATACTTTTAGCTCCATCCACATTGAGCAAATGGCAAGGTTTCATTCCTTTTAGTGGTTGAATAATATTCCATTATATATATATATATATATATATACACACACACACACACACACACACACACACACACACACACCACATGTTCTTTATCCATTCTTCTATCGATGGACACTTGGACTGCTTCCACAGTTTGACTATTGTTGATACTCCTGCTATAGACATCGAGATGCATATATCCCTTTGAATCAGTGTTTTTATATTTTGGGGGTAAATACCCAGGAGCACAATTACTGGATCATGAGGTAATTCTATCCTTAACTTTTTGGGGAACCTCCATACTGTTTTCCAGAGTGGCTGCACCAGCTTGCATTTCCACCAACAGTGGAGGAGGGTTCCCCTTTCTCTGCATCCTCGCCAACATCTGTCCTTTCCTGACTTGTTAATTTTAGTCATTCTGACAGGGGTGAGGAGATATCTCATTGTAGTTTTGATTTGCATTTCCCTGATGATCAGTCATGTTGAGCATCTTTTCATGTGTCTGTTGGCCATTTGGATGTCTTCTTTGCAGAAATGTCTGTTCATATTTTCTGCCCATTTTTTATTGGATTATTTTTGAGTGTTGAGTTGTATAGTTCTTTATTTTGGATACTTCAGTGGAGTTATTTTTTACTGCATGTATGAATTCAGAATGCTTAATATATACTCTCTGGCACCCTGTGCCTTTCCTCGCACCATTAATAAAATTATGACTAAAAAAAATGCACAATTATTCATTTAATATCTGCTTCCCCTGCTAAACTGAAAAGTCATCAAAGAGAAGGATCTCTGTCTTTTTATTGCTATATCTCCACTCCACGGAGCATGGACGATCTGGAATATTTATTGAATAAATGAAATGTGTCTTCTATCATAGCATTCAAAAGCATAGTTCATTTATTGTCAATAATCCCTACAAGGACAAAATATGTAATAGTTCTGAAAGGTTATTTTATCATTAGGCAAAAGGGTTAGTTCCCCAGGAATTTCTTTCATGCTGTTATAAACACAGAGATTGGCAGAAATGACATATTAGTTTCTCCAGGTGAGTTGTATTGGAAATATGAATGCCTAGATCTTTTTCAATAATATAGTGTATTTCATAGTAATCTAAGTAACCATAGAGATAGTTATGGAAATATATAGGAAAAGAAATTCAAGGAATTAAACAGATAGAATTCTTATGAAATGTGTAAAGGGCAGAGTAAAAAGGACAAGGAAAATTAGAAAGCAAAGATTCCCTCCAATCCTGAGGCTCTAGCCACCTAGTCATAGAATCACATATGAAAACAATAACAAAACCTGTTTATTTACCCAAATACTCACCAACATTTGTAGCAAAATGATATTTTCAAACAGTGAATGGCAACAGCTAAGCATTAAAATTTTTTATCATGAAAGGGACAGAACGGATTCCCTGGCAAACTGGCTTGTAGCTCCCTGATTTAGTTCTATGCATTAGGGCAACTCCTTTGTTTGGCTTTTCATTTCCATCAGAGAAAGTGTGTAGGGTACCAGAGGGCAGGAAAGCTATCAGCAGAGTGTTATCTTTAAAGCTGAGTTCCTGATTCCGAAGTTGGATTTTAAGAATTCTAATACTAAAAGTGTTTGATCTGTTTCTAAGAGGCAAGTATATCTATGCTCTTCCATCCTTAGCTGCTTAGAGTATAACAACCCACAGGTTCTGATTTGTGGGGGAGGGTGGAGATGAGGTTATGGTCAACAAGCTTTTAAATTAAAGGTAAGGGAGAGGAAAGGGCAATAAGGTAAGTTAAATGAGAAGGCAACGGATGTAATTTATCTAGGAGAGAGCTTTACTTTTTTTCAGGGAAATAAGAAACAATGTTACTCAATGAGAGCGCATGGACTGAGGAAAGGGATGGAGACCTGAAGAGAAAGAAAAAATTTGGGAGCAATCCCAGTAAAGGTTTCAGTAAGGATGATTTGAAGGGCTGTGGAGTAACTGAGAACCTGAGGGGAAACTTGATACCATGAAATTTCAGGAATTAGAACTGGTGTCTTTGTTGAGATTTCTATCTGGCAGCTCTCAATCTGTGGCCGGAATGCTGTTGTAAGTGAGGGTCAGCAAAGCAGTCAAGGGCCAATCAGTGCATTATTGAAATGGAGCCTGGTCTGGATATGAAGGCAGAAAAGCCAGGATGGGAATAATGGATTTGGAGATAAGTGTTAGGAGACAAAAACAGGAAGATGGGGCGCCTGGGTGGCTCAGTCGGTTAAGCGTCTGCCTTCGGCTCAGGTCATGATCCCAGGGTCCTGGGATCGAGTCCCGCATCGGGCTCCCTGCTCTGTGGGGAGCCCGCTTCTCCCTCTCCTCCCCATTTGTGCTCTCTACCTCACTATCTCTGTCTCTCTCTCTCAAATAAATAAAATCTAAAAAAAGAATTAAAAAACAGGAAGATGAAGAGTACATTCAACAGTGATGGTAAACTGGTAGGAAACAGGAGGCTAGGCTAGAAAAGCTTTTCAGTGAGAATTTCCCACTGAGACCGAAAATCTGCAGGAGGTTGGAAATAACATTGTCAAGGACTTCAAGTAGAAGTAGAATAAAAAAGTGTATGTGGCTGGGTTGTTGAACGAAGGCTGCAGAATAATGATCAGGAAGGAGATACCCCCAGTCCTGCTTTAGGCGGCATGGGTTGAAGTGGAAAAAAACAGAAGCTTTCTGTAGAAGATAATGCAAAAGATAATAAATGTTAAGAGAAAATCCATTTTTTTCCATTTAGTTTGAGAAGGCAGGAATGTTAAAAGCAAGGATATGGGGATGTTTGCTCATGGTGGAACAGAGGTCTTAAGGAATCTCATGAAGACAACAAAAAGAATGGTAAGTAATGGAGTTGGCCCACAGTGGTGCTAAGGGAAGGTAGATGGGGTGGATTAGAAATAGTGCTGAGTTTTATGTTAAGGTCCTTGAGTGTTGGTCAAAGAAAGTAGGGCGCTTGGGAGGTGTACTAGTAAAAGAAAACTCAGGTTTCCTCTCTACTCACACCAACTTCTGCACTGAATGTGGGGAGGGGTGTTCCCAACTCTATATCAACTGGGTATCCTACAGTTCAATTTTGACACTAACTACCTGGAGTTAGCACAGACCCAACAGGCTAAAGCACTTCAGACGTCAAGCACAAGTCCCAAATTGTCACCTGTAGTTCTGACCACTGGCAAAATATCGAGGGTTTCTGTGACTCTCCCTCAGGTTTAGTAATTTGCTAGAATGGTTCTCAGAACTGAGGGAAACACATTTACTGGTTTATTATGACACAGCTCAGGAACCGCCAAAGGAAAGAGATGCACAGAGCAATGTCTGTGGAAGGGGAGCAGAACTTTCATGCCTTCCCTGAGTGCACCCCCTTCCCAGCCTGTCCATGTATTCACCAGCCTGGAAGCTCTCCAAATCACTTTGGTTAGAATTTTTAATGGAGGCTTCATTAAGTAGGCATGATTGACTAAATCATTGACCACTGACGATTAAGTCTATCTTTAGCCCTCTCCACACTCTGGAGGTTGAGCGGGATAGTGAGGCTGCAAGTTCCAACCCTGGAATCACGCGGTTGGTTTCTCCAGCAACTAGGCCCCCATCCTCCAAGAGTCACCTTGTTAGCATAAATGCAGATCTGGTTGAAAGGGGCTTATTAAATAACAAAGCACACTCTTCTCACTCCTCTCCTTCAGGAAATTACAAGACTTCTGGGAGCTCTGTGCCAGGAACCTGAGACACAAAGATTCAGTATATATTTCTCACTACATCATAATTAGTTTTCTACTGTTGCTGTAACAAATTGCCACAGACTCAATGGCTTACAACAACACAAATTTATTACCTTACAGTTCTGTAGGTTAGGAGTCTCACAGGGGTCTCATCTGGCTAAAATCAAGGCAAGGGCAGAGCTGCATTCCTTTCGGGAGTCTACCTCCAGGAGAGAATTCAGGTCATGGCCTTTTCCATCTTCCAAACCTTGACATATTCCTTGGGTTATTGTCCCTTTTCTCTATCTTTGAAGCCAGTAATGTTGCATCCCTCGGCCATTTGCCATAGTCACATCTCCCTCTGACTCTTCTGCCTTCTCCCATTTTGACTTTTAATAAGGATCCTTGTGACTGATTTCATTGGGCCCACCTGAATAATCCAGGATACTCTCCCTACTTTCAAAGTCAGCTAATTAGCAACCACAACCATTTGCAAACCTAATTTGCCTTAGCCATGCAACCTAACACATGCACAGGTTTTGGGGATTAGAATGTGGGCATCTTTGGGAGACCGTTTTTCTGCCTGCCGCAGAAGGTGCAGGGCAGAATGTAAATGGTACATGGTGAAGAAGAATGCTGAATTAGCACAATCTGGTTAACGGTAGGCAGAGTTCATCGGAACTGGTTTCAAGATTTCAATTACACTTGGGGAAAGTAAACCTGCTCAAAATTCCACTCCCAGGTTGCTGATGATTGATAATGTGATTCCTGAATCTGTATTTAAACATACTAACACTACTACCAATAACAACAACAAAAACTAACACCTCTTGGGCTTTGTATATCAGACCTGTTCTAAAATCATCGTATGAGCTTATTTTATCCTTAAACAATACTGTGAAGAAGGCATCAATGTTTCCTCTGGACAGAATTAGTAACTTGCCCAAGCAGAGGATTGGAACTGAAACTTGGGCAGTAAAGCTTCAGGGCTTTTAACCTTACATTACAAAGCCTCCTCAGGGTCAGGAGCCATGGAGTGGCTGATCAGTATCTGTTGTGGGTTAGATACCAAAGGGTACAAGTTAGAACTACAGCTTCAGGCAACTAATTAGGGCAGGATTTGTTGAAACACCCATGACGGGGAAAGTGGCTCTTCGTTGTACTGAACCTACATGGACACCAGATTTCTTTTGTACGGACAATCGAAATATGAAGCCATCCACAAAACTCTTCTTTCTTTTCTCTCCTTTCCATCCAACAGTTATTTATTAACGATAATATAAAGGAAAATGTACAGGCCATTACATGAATCTGAGTTATGCCCATAAGAATTAAAGGAATAATATAAAGTGGAAGTAAATTATAAAATTTGCCCAGTAAGTTATTAACCATCAATTATATATATTATTTCAACCTCTGTCATTTGATCCCCTGACCTCATTTTCTTCTCCACATTCTTTCTTCTTTCAATGTCCCTCTGCCTCTACCTCCATGTTCATTACCTTCTTTTGAGTGCCTCTCCTTTCATCCTTTTTTGTCCTTTTGCTCATGTGCCTTTTGCCTCCAAAGTTGCCTCCATTACTACCTGTTAGCTAGCCACGTATACTCAGGCCACTGCAGGAATAGACAATTTTGTCTTAAAATAGTAAAATTCTCCTGAATTCATTTTCTCCTTTCCATCCACTTACTGCTGCTTGAGTTCAGACTTTAATTTGCTCTGCTCCTCACAACAACTTCCTTCTGGAATTTCTACTTATTTTTCCCAAGCCCCCTGAGAATCCATCCATCCGGCCTCACTTTCATACACCTGATTTTTCTAGAAAACCTAATGCTGTCATTGCCCTACTCAAAGTTCTTCGATTGTTCCTGTGATCTACCAGATACAATCTAAACTTCTTTATAAGACCTCAAAACTCCCTGCCTATCTAACTTCATTTTTTACTCTTCCAATTCCCCTTTTCAGGTTACCCTCTAGCAGCACAGTAATACTTGTGGTTTCTAAAACACATCATACCCTGTTATGCCTCCATATCCTTCCATCTCCTATTCCCTCTGCTGCTTTTATGCCATCTGTATGGAGAATTCCTAGTCATTCTTTAGGACTATTCAGATGAGATTGAGCACGTTCAGGGTGGTGTGGCCATAAACCTATAGGACTATTCAAATGTGATCTTTGCTTTTAGGGCTTTCCAGTCTCTTGCAGGCAGACCTGGGACTTCCCTGCTCTCTCTTATGGTGTATATCCCTCCATTGCTTGTAAGAACACTGTTACTGGTATTTGGGGTCAGGACTTGGTTTTCATCCCCAATACCTAACACATTGTAGTTCAATCATCTTTGCTAAATTAGCCTACCCTTTCACCTGACCTTCCATAATGCAATGGCATAGCTCTTCTTTTCTGCCTCAATACCAGTTCCTTGAACTGTATTCTTTGGAACTCTGGTGATTCTACAGAAGAGTTGTATATTATAGAAGTAGGCTTTAGATAGCTATGTGAAATGTATGTTTGCTTTTACTGTAGGTTTAGGAGAGAAGTCCATTTCTTCTTTTCCCAAATAATCCTCTTATCTTTTAGTTCCATAATGATTCTCAAGTGCAAGCAAGTTCTGTGAAAGAAATAAATCACCTAAACCACCTAAAATTGGAAATTTCTATTTGTTTTCACCATAATCTAAAGAACACCACCAACGACAAAAGCAAGTCATATGTATATATGACTAAAACTCCAACGTAATTACCACCAAATTTACTTTTACTCAAACCCACCCCACTTAACCTGGATTATTGCCAATGAAATAGAACAAATTTTGTCCATTACCTTATTGTTTTTATTTACATTAATTAACAGATTGACATTGGCTCTGTTATTTTAAACAGTTTGACTTAGAGAAAAGTAACTGTTACAAGGGAAGGTTTTGGGAAATAGTCACTGAAGAAACAGACCACCGATTAAGGCCCAATCAGGAACACAGGAAGCATACTATAGTACTGAGGGAATTTAATAATAGGGTATTGTTACACAGGGGTTTGGAGGGAGTCTCCACACCAAAAAGAGGAACACTGAGGTAATCCAGCAATGTAAACTAGAAGGAGCCATTATCATCTTTAGAGTGGGGTAAACAAAGAGAAAAGTTTGGGTTATTAGAGCTCAGAAGCTCAGAGGTTAGGGTCCCTGCTGAGCGAGGGCTCAAACCTCTGAGAAGTGGGCACAGCCTGGCCAGTGCTGGTACCTCTGCGGAGATAGGAGGAGTCTGGTTCTTAGAATGTAAAAGTGGGAGGCTGGAGCCAACTGCTGTTGACAATGGAAAGGGCTGTTACTGCTGATGGGATGCTGGTAGGAAGCAGGAAGCAAACAGAAAGGATCAAGTCTCTTTGCCGCTACTCCTGCCTTCCACCATCCCTCCAGGGACTTCTATTGATAGAACCCACCAGGAAGCCAGCTGGTAAAGGAAAGAGAGTTTGCAGAGCCCCAAACCCAGTATTACAAACATGGAGTGTGGAAATGTCAATACGGATTAGAGAGAGGAGAGCTTAATAAACAGCACTAGGAGTAATTAGAGTGTTTTTTTTTTAATTATTTGAGAGAGAGAGAGAGAGAAAAAGAGAGAACAAGCAGGGGGTGGAGGAGGGGAAGAGGGAGAAGTAGACTCCTTGCTGAGCAGGGAGCCCAACACAGGGCTCAATCCCAGGACCCTGGGATCATGACCTGAGCCGAAGGCAGACGTTTAACCAACTGAGCCACCCAGGTCCCCCTAAATAGAAAGTCTTAAGCAATGGTCAGCTAATCATCTTCCAGCTTAAATAACTCAATATGATCATATGCTCAAGGCCTTAAAAAATTAATAAATTAATATTCTTCTGTTGACTTCATGATTAGACACACACTTGAGTATGCTATGTCACTATAGTTATCATTTAGTCATCCGGTCTGGGACTTACATGGCAGATACTGTTCTGGGCGGTTGGGTTTCAACAGTGAAAAAATAGATAGGTCCCCGCCCACCCTCATGGAACTTTCATTCTAGTGAAGGGAAAACAGACAATAAGTAAAAACATAACGTGTCAGATGGTGAGTACAATTAATAAAGCCAAGTCAAGGGGGATAGGAATTGGGGGTAGGGGAGCTCTTTATATGGGGTGGTGATATAAGACCTCAATAATAGAGTGAAACTTGAGCAAAGATCCAAAGGAAAAATGAGGGAGAAATCAGTATGAATATATAGGGGGAATCTTTTTAGTAGAAAATGGTTGCATTTGATAAATGTGAGACTGGTGAAGATTTTGCAAGTGGGTGGACTTTTTTGTGGGTTTGCAGTTTGATTTTAACTATTTGCGTACTTCTGCTTTAGAAGACTGTGATTCTAGTAGAGTGACATCAACTTATTATCAAATATAGTACCAAGTTCAAACATTCCACAAAGCATTGCTCATCTCTTCCACTGAGGGAAAAGCTATACTTCTTCACGCAGCAGGTTATAAAAAATTCGCTGATGGTAAGGGGAATGAGCTGAGTACATAATGGCCCACCTTCACTATAAAGTACTTTCTTTGTTTCAGAGTCAGCTATGAAATTATTATAATAGTCTCAAACCTTTAATTTGGATTATTTGAGTAAATGTAAAATGCCCAGTAATGTACATAATTACTTCTTTGTTAAGATGTCAACCTTTGTTTTTTAGTTAAGAGTTAATGAACCTCGATAATTAGCCAACAGTCTTTGAGGCAGAAAGTGGGATGGACACCATCAGTACTCTTAACCCAAAACAATGAAATCATTGTTGGCAGTAGGATCTGTTGCCTTTTGTTCAGATAATTTTCTTCTTGGAAAATACACGCATATTTTGGATTTAATGGTGCCAGAAATATTAATAAGTTAGCTATAATTATTCCTGAACCCGTTTGTCACTCAAACAATAAAAGTGAACTTATCTATAAAGTTAGACAACTAAAATGGTATAAAACACAGTAATACTTTCATGATAAAGGTTTTTTTCTTAAGTCAACAGTAATTCTGGCCCTTGAAAGAAAATGAACTGTATCATATAAAATCTCATTCTGTAGCTAGTAATACTTTCCAACAGGAAGGCTTGGGGTGAGTATGTCTTCATTTGAGAACAATGTAATGTAAGACTGGACACTTAGAAAGTAGAAATTTGAGTTACCTCAGTAAATTTGTTTTTAACGTTAAAAGGAATCTTGGGAGGTCAGTGGTGCCCAGTGGAAGGCAAGAACTTGGATCAGGCAGGAAAACCACCCACATGTGGCTTGTAGTATTTTCAATTAACCTCTCTGCCTAGGTTCCTCTCCTTGTCAGGTGGGAATAATAGTAATTGCTACCTTCCATGGGAAGTAAGCCTGTGCTTTGACATCTCTGGCCAAAGATGCTATATCAACACAAATGATTAATATTAGGACATAATGCATGTATGCACATAAAACACCAGCATAGTGCTCTTTTAATGTTTATATAGTATCTATAAATACTGCTCTTCCATGCTCTCTCTTCACTTTAGGTCAGAGAAGAATAATCATAGCATGTCACTAATCCAATTTCTCAAAATATGGAGGAAATACATTTTTTAAAGCTCCATATCATCCTTTTGAGAAGCACTAAACCTGCTAATCCCTCCTGGTCTCTGTAGCAATTGCACAATGGCCCCCCATATTAAGCCTTTGGCACCTTTTCAAATGTTAGCTAAATTACTTTTTCTGGAAACTGGAACCATCAGGGGAAGGCCAGGGGAATGAAACTGGCTAGCGATATTAAAATTTTGGTTGTTTAATATTTAACTGGCTCTCAACAACGTGTTGAAGTGCTATCTAAACAGATAATTAGCTAGTCGCTGCACAGTGGGCTTTATCTAAATTTAGCAGTGAAATTAGGTTTAGAGAATGAGAAAATAGGAAAAGAAATTTTCTCAAGGGAAACGGTGGTGTCAGCACAGCTGAGGAATGTCACAATAGCTACATTTCGTCCATTATGATCATCATCAGGGGATCTCCGGGAGAGACGCAGGACAAGGTTTATTCATAAGTGCATCCTGAGGATAGGCGATGGAAAAGAGTGGCCGCAGGAGACAGGCTGGATGAGAGACAGAGATAGAAAGAGAGAAAAAGAAAAACAGAGGATGGAGGAAGAGAGGTACTAAGCCGATCGCTGGGAGACAGGATGGGAGGCGGAAGTTGAGAAAGAAAAAAGAGCGGTAGGCAGGGGTAGAATGGTGTGTAGCTTTGGAGGTGAGTAAAACACTGTAAACCAGGGCTGGCGGGGGGAGCCTAGTGATGGAAGGGGTGTGATCTTGGCGGCAGGCAAGCATTAGTTTAGCTGCGACAGGCGGCTAAATCCTTGTTCGACTTTCCTTCTTATTGGGAGCACATTTCTGGCTATCTGGTGGAGATGCCAGGACCTACATAAAATTGTGTCCGGACTGAGGACGTGTGTCCTCTGCCTCCAGTCCCTCTCGGGACAGTCCAAACTGTCCTCCGCCCCTGCAGAACCGCCAGTGGCTGTGGCTTCAAGGTCAGGCCACCAGGGCTGTGGGTGGCGGGCGGATGAAGAGGGCAGGGCGCGTAGCCACCTGGGGTGAGGGAGGGTCGTGGTGGATCCCAGACCTGTTACGGGCAAATGCTTAACACTTCCCGAGGTTGCTTTACCGCGATCAGTTCAGAGGAAAACAGGCAATGAAAATAAAATTACACGTGCGAACATGCAAATGAAACAAAACCAAAGAAAAACACCACCGCACTCGAGGCGCTCCGATGGGGGAAATCCATGGCCTCCTGTTACCAGTTGCCCGGCGAGGACAGCGGACAGCTCGGCGGCCGGAGAAGCAAGGGCGAACAAGCAAACCTTCTGGGGCCCCTCTTCTCGCCTGCCTCCGCTGACCCTTCCACCAAGCCGCCCTCCCAAGAGAAAGGAGCAAGAAAAATGCCTGTGCAAACAAGCCTCGGAGGGCTGGGGGAAGTGGAGCTGGAAAGAAGGGAGGGATTCGGAGAGCGCCGCTGTCCCGGGAAGCAGGAAGGAGAAAGTCTCTCCTTCAGCCCCCGGCGTCCCCGGCGAAGAGCGAGATGACTAGTTCTGCAGGCTATGTACAGCCTCCTAGACAGGGACCTTTAGCGTGGGCAACGGAAGGGCAGCCCCATCCTGCGTTCCCCTCCTAACTCCCCCCCTCCTGTCCCGGCTCCCCGCCAGAGGGAGAGCGCGGCCCGGGCGAGGCGAGCAGCCAGCACGATTGTCCCGCCGCCCTCCGCCTCCGTCTGCGCCCGGGCCGCGGTGGACCCGCGAGGGGCGGAGTGGGCGAGACCATTGGAAACGTTGGGAAGGGGGGAACGAGGCGGGGACGAGGCAGGAACGAGGGGCGGGGCCTACTAACCTATTCCAGATTTTCCTGTCTTTTTGAAAGCCCTGCTTTGGGAGAAACCCCTTATCAAAGTGGAGAGAAGAGATTTTTTTTTTTTTGAAGTGGGAGGAGCGTGTGTAGGAGGGCGGGGTGGGAGGAGACGCTGCGTGCAGTCCGCGATCAGACGGCAGCTGGAGTTGTGCGGGGAGGGCGGGCGAGTCCCAGCGCCGGCTCTGAGGGTCGGCTTCCTCTCCCCCTCCCGTGCGGGGCGGGGTGGTGCGTTCCGAGTTCCCAGGAGTTCGAGGCGGGCGGGTGCCTGGGGGAGGGGAGTGGCGGCGGCGGCGGGCGGCTCCCGCCTCAGCCTCGGCAGTGGCGTCGGCGACGGCGGAGTCGAGGCAGCCGTGAGCGCTCCGCTCAGTGTCAGCCGGCGGCGACGGCTCAAGAACTGGGAGTTGGGGACCCGTGCGCCGGACCTTCCGCCGTCGCCGCCGCGTCGCGGCCGCTGCTGCCGCCGCCCAGAGCCTAAGGCGCCGGGGCCGGGGGAGCCGGGGGGGGGCGGCGGGCGAGCCAGCGGGCCGGGGGGAGGGTGGGGGATGGCGCGGACCCCGGGGCCGGCCCCGCTGTGTCCCGGAGGCGGCAAAGCACAACTTTCCTCCGCTTCTCCCCCCGGGGCCGGACTCCTGCTGCCGCCCCCGACGCCACCACCGCTACTGCTGCTGCTCTTCCCGCTGCTGCTCTTCTCCCGGCTCTGTGGTAGGTGAACCTCGGCGTCCGGCGCGGGCTGAGGGAGGCGCGACCTAGGGTCCCGGCGCCGTGGCCGGCCGGCGCGGGCCGCTCTCCGAGGCGGCGAGGCAGTTGTGCTCGGCGGTTGGCTGCGCGAGCGGGTGCCGCCGACTTTGGCTGGAAACTTTTCGCCGCGCCCGGGGCGAGGCCGGGGAAGGGCCGGGGCCAGCGGGTGCAGCGCCGGCCGCCCGCTCCGCTCCCCTCCCCCGCTCACCGCGCCGTTGCCCGACGCCGAGTGCTGGGTGCGCTGGGAGCTCCTCCGTGTTTGCTCCGGGGACCGTTACCTCCTCTCTCTTTCGCGGAGGAAGCCGAGAGCGCGGACTTCTGGGCTGGGGCGAAGGTGCCCGGCTGCACGGTTGCTGCCTCCTTTCCCTCCCTCCCCCCCGCCGTGAAACTTGAGCTCTGAGCCCGGATACCTTTTGGGACCAGAGCCCGACGGATGAAACCTTTGGCTCCCAACCCCTCGTCGCCTTCCACCCTGGAGAAGGCACCATGTTAGCCCACCCTACAGCATCCCCTGCAGTCAGTTTTCTACGATCGTCCGGCCCGGTCCTGCCCTCGCAGCCTCTGGGTCGCGTTGCATTGAGCCCGTCGCTGCCTTCCAGTTTGTGGGACGTCTCTCACACTGTCTATGTTTATTTTAGAGAACCCTGTTTGTCTTCGGGACTTCGATTTATGTGTTAAATACCTGATTGCATCTACTGTGCCCTGGCTGTTGTGATCAAAACAAACCCCACGCCTCTTCCCGTCTCTTTCTTCCCTCGTTTTGTGTTACAGCTTTCCTGTCACATTTGGGAGTTAGTCTCTTTGTAGATTCTGTTCCTAGGTATCGGAGACTAGAAGTACACTTGTTAAGGATAGTGTAAAAAAAAAAAAAATCTGAAATCTCTTAAGGATCGTGTAAAAAAATCTGATCTCTCACGCAAGAGAGATGGACGTAAGTGATCATTAGTGGAAGGCGGTGATTTGGGAAAGTAAGGTCACCAGTCTTTGGGGATTAGCTCTGTGTGTCTTTTGATAATACTGAAATACTGCAGGAAGTTATTCATTTCTAAGACACTTACTTGGTGAGGAAGGTGGAGAAGCAAAAACTTAACGCTTGCTAAAGATTGGTTTACCCAAGACATTTTTATTGGTACATTAAGGCTGCTGTTGGATCTGTGTTTAATGAAATCGTAAATGAAACCAGAAGTTTTATCAGTATTTATTGAAAGGAGAGATGTGTGCAGATTTCTGGGATGGTGTGATTTAGAAGAAAGAGCGTCCTGTTCCGGGAGGTGTGTCAGGGTAGTTGGTTATGAGGGAGGCAGAGTTTTCAAGAGATTGAGTGCCCCTTATAGGCTGAGAATTTCCTCTACCAGTTCACCACCACGTTTCAAGCATTGTAATGAAAGTTTCTGATTTACAGAGTATAGTCTGATAAACTGCTTGTTATCTAATCTACATTGTTTCTGTAGCTCCACTCCCCAGCTGTTTGGTTCCACAACACAGTTCTTAATGCTGTTACCTCTTTGAATTGATTTAAGATTCTAGGTTGAATTTGTGTACTGTTCTTTTCCATTAGGGAGGATTGTGGATTACAGTTGGGTGGGAGAAAAGTTGGAGGGAGTGTTAACAGTTTACTAGCCTGATTTAGATTGTGTTAAGGACCCAGTGAATAGTACTTGTATCTCCAATAAAGGCTTATCTAGCTAGGCAAAGCCTTATAGAAGACTGAAACTAGGTGGTATGTGCGGATAATCAAGGATATAGAATTTGAGTAATAATTTCATAGTGCTTGTACAAGTGAGGTGTTGATTACTTTTGAAGGAATGCATTGGTTTTCATGTGGAAGAAGAAAGGAGCTTTTTTTTTTAACCTCTTCAGTAATGTCCTATCGGAGGGGCTTGATATTTTTACTTTAGGTCCTAAAAATTCACGTAAAATAGGCAAATGGATTGTGATTTAGAGCAGGTGTAAATTGAAGTTTTTAGAGTCAATTCTGCTTGTAGTTGTAGGGACAGGCACTAGCTTTGTGTTATTCTGTGCCCTGTTCTTTTAAAAAGCTTCCTTTTCTGGCTTATAGTGTTAATAACACCCTAATTTGTGAACCCTTATGACAAGTTTTTTTTTCCATCAACCTCTCTCTATTTTAGACAGTCTTTGAGTAGGGCACAGTTGTCCTGACTTAGGGATGTTTAATAAGTATGGAAGTAGAATTTTCTTCATGTAACCTGTTTGTTGATCTGACATTCATAGTACTACTGACAAGGTTTTATGTGTACTATTGTTTGAGTAGTCAGTTTTAGAGTTGAAAAGATTTTTAGGCTTTAAAGAGATGATTATCTGATTTGTTAATCAGAATCAGAATCCTTGTTCAACATTTACGGATATTTTTTCCTTTTTGCTCTTATTTTTGATACGCTGCTTATGTAAATTTAGCACGACCTTAGCTATGCTTAACATCTGCAATATCATCTATTAGTGCAAGGTAATTTTTATACCATGTTCATTTGCTTAAAAAAAAAAAAAGAAAACCCTTGCAAATGGTAGACTTGATACTCTGAAAGCTGTAAAAAATGACATCATTTATGTTGTTTTGCGGGTGTACACTGTCTTATATGAAGAACTGAACTTTTAAAATGTTTACAAACTGTCAAGTTTTTTGCTTTTTGTTTTTTAAGCCTAAGAAATTCCTAGGTATAAAGGTCAAGGGGGCTAGATTTGCAATACCATGTGACTTCGTAAATCTCATTTATTTAAAGCTCATTATTCGGGAATTCCGTATATATCTTTTTAACTGAAGTAGAGTTAACACACGATGTTATATTAGTTTCAGCCATATTTTTCTATGATGGCAATAATTAATTCATAGGTGGTTAGATTTATCTCACTTTCCTTCCACCATTTTTCTTGAAAGGTAGAGAATACTACCTGGGATATGGTATCAATGAAGGAAGGGGAAGGTAAAGGCTTCTTGACCTTTGTCAATTCCTATTTGAAACTAGGATTCTATTACTTTGCATTTTCATCAAGGTTTTATCTGAAGAAGAATGTTAGAAGGTGATAAAAAAGAAGATCTAATATTATATTGAACCTTGAATAGCACTTAATAGTACTTTCTGTATTCTGGCACTTGTTAGGCACGTGGGGACATAAAACTTGAGTATGGCAGAGTCCTGGCTTCAAGGAACTTACAGCATTGTGATGATAGACATGAAAGAAATAGTTGTTCATAGGACAGTGCAGTGTTTATGATAGAGATCTTTATGAGGTACTGTGGGGTTGCCCAGAAGAGGGATACCTAACTCATTAGGTAAAGATACATGAATGTGAACTGAGAAAAAAAGAATTACTTTTTAAAATATCAGTTGAGGGGCACCTGGGTGGTTCAGTTGGTTGAGCATCCGACTCTTGATTTCAGCTCAGGTCATGATCTCAGGGTCCTGGGTTCTAGCGGATTCTGCTTCTCTCCCTCTCCTTCTGCCCCTGCCTCTCAAATAAATAAATAAATAAATCTTTAAAAAAAGTAAAAAATCAATTGAGTCAGATCTTATTGAGATTAGGCATTGTGGTAGGTGGTACAAGTTTGCTTTCTCTGTCTCTGCTCTTTATGGTTTAGATACTAAATAGGCAGTTTGATTCTGAAAAAAGGCTGTCACTAGCCTTTTGAATCCTTGGCAAGCTGTTTAACCTCAGTAAACTTAAGGTTTTTCATCTTTAAAAAAAAAGATGTTATCACCTTGCCTATAGAGTTGTTGAGAGGATTAAATCAAAGAATAAAACAGGGTGCCTGGAATATAATGAACATTCCAATGTTAGCATTTATTAGATTGCACCTTATAAACTAACCTGCCTAGTGTTTGTCATTCTTAAATTCTACTCTGGTTGTCTTGAATAATTGGGTTTTCAAGGTAATTGACCTACTCTATTTGCACTTTACATCTTTATTTTGAGTGTATAATGCAGTCAGTGTTCTTCAAATATTTGTTAAATTTACTTCAGATAAATATTCAGAAGACCAATTTTGAGAATATTAGGATACAGTGAAATTAACTAACTTGTGTAATTGTATGGAACCAAGTTGAATCTTCCCTTGGTGATATAGAATGCCTTTTAAGATTTGGCAGTTCCATAAGGTTGCTTGGAATGTTAGTGTTCATACTGAAAATGTAGAGTTGGAGAAAAGTGTCACAATTAAGTTTATCAAGTTATCAGATTGGGGCCTATAATACACACTGCCTATATAAATCTTTCTGCATCCTAAACAGATATAATTGGAAAGTGAACCAAATTTAGAAGCAAGCTAAAAGACCCAAATCTTTCATTCTTGCATTTAGCTGTAGCATCAGAAATAGGAATTGGAAAAAGCTGGGCAATTATATATTTGTGTGTGCATGTATGTATTTACAGTCTTGCCCTGTTTATTTCACCTATGCTTCCATATATTTATATATGTTTAATTTAGTGATTCAGCAACTCTGATGTACATTTTGTATCAGTGTAGTAAGAAGTAAAACTTACGGCTTATTGCCTATTGTTTCAAAATTACTGAAAAGAAGCTGGATGGGATACCCGTTTTAAAAAATAGAGTATTTTGACATTTTGTAATTTGGCCCTTTAAAATTAGAGAGTAAATAACATTTTTATAGCATATTCTATACTCTGTTAAGGTGCTCATAACAATTCATAGTAAAGACAAACTAGTTTGTGAAAGATGTGACATTTAATTAATAATGGCTATTAATATATAAATTTAGGATAAAATCACATAATCCTTAAGCTAGTAATGGGATGACTACTAGATGATTTTATGTACCAGGCATTCAGATCCAAAAATCTAAGTACGATAAATGTCATACTTTTGATTACCTTTTGTATTTTTATCTAAAATTATTTAAAGTCTTGAATATCATTTCCTGAATATTATAAAACTTAAGATTTCTATTTTTATATAAGTTCTGACATATTTAATCATTTATTTAAATAAAATTTGTTGTGAATCTTTATCAAGGGTGAGCTTTAAGTTTTATCCTAAATGACTCACTTATTATACCATAGGTCATTAATTTAAAATTTTAGTGAGAGCTGCCCCTTATGAGTTTAGGTACAGCCATTTTGCAAGTACTGTAGTTATTTTAGAAAGGATATTGTATTGCAGATTTATTCTGAATTTTACATATTCTCTTTAATATAGCATCTAGGGAGATTGTTTTTCTTGCAATTCCCCAACAGTTGTCTGCTAATTAAGATGAGTAGGAAAAAACTACCTGTTGTATCGTGAAGAGATATTCATAAACTGGAGTTTTAGGCATGTGTGAAAATATGCCAGCTTATAACTGGATTAAGTGGCTAAGATTGGCAGTATGCTTTTCAGTACTTTTTTAGGTGTAAGATAGTAAATTATACATGTGGCTCTATAGATAGGAAAGTTTTAAAAACTTTGATTTTCTTTAACTTTAATGGTTAAAAAGAATCAAAGTTATTTTAAATAGGTTGGCTTTGCACTGAGTGGAGGCTTTTTAGGCTCTCGGGTTATTCAGGGTTATTCAGAAGAAATAAAGGTGGGGGGACTATAAATCACTGTTCTCAGCTGGCCAGGGTCAGCAGAAGTAGGGCGTGCAGGTGCATTCATATCTTAGTTACTAGGAAGTCTTCTTGAAATAACACAGCCCCACTGTGGACTTCCTGGATTGACAATTTTTGCAAGAGGGGTGGATATGGAGCCTGGGGATTGGGGCATTTGTATTTTGAGAGACATCTTCAGATGATTCTTTCTTTCCTTGATGAATGCTATTTATTATATTTTAATTTATGATTTGACCAGATGTCAGTATATTCCACTTGTTTTGTGCACTCATGTATCAGAAGTGCTTGGCATGTAGTAGGCACTCAGATTTCTTTATTTCAAGATTTTAACAGCAAAATCAAATTTAATCTAATCCAGCACTGTCCAACAGAAATATAATGAGCCATATACATAATTTTAAGTTATTCTGATACCACATTAAAAATAATAAAAGGAACAGGTGAAATTAACCTTAATAATATATTTTATTTAACACAACATAACCAAAATATCATTTCATCATGCAATTTGATATTAAAAAGTTGAGATGTTTTACATTTTCTTTCCTAGTAAGTCTTTGAAATTTGGTGTGTATTTTATACTTACCAATCGTTATTTAAACTAGCTATATTTCATGTGCTCAGTAGTCAGTTGTGGCTGGAGGCTACCATATTGGTCAGTGCAGGTCTAAACCATACATGTCTCTGAAGTAGGTTGTGCCCTTCTTTGGTCCTTACTTACAAGGCCTAAAATGACATTGCTCTTCCTGCCTGCCAACTCAAATTCTGAAGTACCTGGTTTAAGGTTAATTTTCTCTGTGAAGCCTTCTCTTACCACTTCTTGCCTAAAGTGAGCAAATTCTTTGTAAAGTAATTAGTCTTTGTAATTGTTATGTAGTATTTAATTATAAGTTGTTTTGTGATATGTGCTCTTTGCCTAAAGATCTTGCCTCAGGCTTCATTGTATGTATCATAACACATATCACAGAATAAACAAATTATTTTTCAAACTATATAGATTTTAACATTTGCTTTTTTTTTCCTGTTTAAGAAATTGACCAAATTTGCTATACTGTAAATGGCATCAAGAGAACACTTGGTGTATGATTTCATCTTTCATGTTGAAATGAAATAATAGAATAATAGCTATACTAAGTAACTATGAAACTTTTCTGAACTTGATTTTATTTCTTATCTGATCCTAGGTATCTTTTATTCCTTAGTCCTTGGATGCCTGCCCTCTTCGGTGTTTAATAATGTGACATGCAGTCATTAGAGGGAAAAACATGCACACTCTATTCACTTTTTTTTTTTTCCATGTTTTTAGGTTTAGAGCAATGTTTGCCAAAGTGTTTTTGTGGAACTTAAGTCTCAGAAGATATGTTTCTGGGAGAAAGTACCATGGTGAAGTAGACTTGGGAATGGGAAAAACTAACCATGTAACCCCCTCATGTAAAGTTAGTTTGTTAATAGTCTAAGAAATTCTTCCATAAGCTATCCTGTTTTACAAATTAAATTTTTTTGTGTAATATCTGTTATGTTGAAGAAACTATATTTTACAAAACACACTAGAAAATCTATCCTTAGAGAGATTTGTGTATTTGATATTATTCCTATTTTGACATTCCTATTCCTACCTTCCAAGATAGGGGGAATGTATGTATGTGTGTGTGTGTGTGTGTGTATATATGTGTATATGTATAATGTATATGTGTGTATATTTATTTATATTTATATAAATTTATTATATATTATTATATATAAAACTGGAAGAGGGTGTTAGGTTTTAAAGATGTTGCTTGATGAGGTAGTTCTTTATTGGTTTTTCTTTTTTCTAAAAATTCCTTTTGCTTTCTTCAGTTCTGTCTCTCTATTCACCATTGTCTTATCCATTTTAAATCTGAGATGTTTGCAAAATTGACCTAGGAGGAATGCAATTTTTTTTTCCTTTGGTATTGCAAAATCAGTTGTGTATTATTTATCCCAGGACATATGTAGTTTAAGCAGCTTCTGTGTGACATACCTCACTTTATATATAACATATCTCACTCTGGGTTTGAATTTTTGAAATAAGTTGGGTAAATTTAAGATAACCAATTGTTTTGTAATGGAAATATGTCAGTGCTGTTATTGGGAAGGACATGAAAAAACCAGGAGGCAATTACAAAAATAGGTGCATACAGTGAGGACTCTAACTCAGTTTTGAGAACATTGTATAAAATGAAGAGTGTATTCGACTTTTCTAATGGCTTCAATTTAGAGGAAAAACAAAAATATTAATGAAATGTTAGTATTGCTAAACTCTGGCAAGACCATTTTCATATAGTAATTATTTCTGTGTGTTATCCCCGATAAACATTATTGTCATTATTAAAATATTTTAGGCCATTGTTTTTGAAATTTATTAATATGATTTCTAGTTTAGTCATAGCTATTGCGGGCTAGATTAAGATTCATTTCACAAGTGTCCTGTCATTATGAACTCCAAATTCCCTTCTAATTTGATTTAGATTAGAGATAATCATTCATGGCTATAAGTTCAATTTAATATTGACTGAGTCACACCATTAAACTGTCTAGTTTTTAAATCTGCTTAGAGATACCCTGGCTCATTTATTTTAAATGCAAAATTTTAAAAAAGCTTCTCTGTTTACTTTTTACTGAAGAGATTCAAGTGGGAGAAGGTACTTAGCTACAGTTCTATCCTTCTCATTAAGGGCACAGGGCTAGAACATCATAGCATTTTTCACTAAACCATGAGTCTGCATATGTTAATGGCTCTAGCAGCTGCTCTAAATCTCTGATTTCTGCTTGTTAAAAGAGATTTAAAAAAATTACCACAAAGAAAAGCCTTGAGTAACATGTGCAAGTAATGCAGTTGTATCAACTTTTATATTAGTTTCACCATCCTTGTAAGCATTGTAACTATCTGATTATAAATATAATTATAAGCATATGATTGTTTTATGATACAGTTTTGGCTAATTCATATTAAAACCAGAATGAACTTTAATATTAAAGTATAATGGTAGGAACTCCTATTCTCTTTCAAGTTGTTACCTTCTGTTTGTTGTACACGAGTGCAATGTCAGAGATTTATTATTTTTTTCTTTGAAAACTGGTATAGCTCCTGTGGTTGCCTGACTGATTTTGAATAACAAAAAGAAGGTATATCAAGGCTAGAATGAATAACACTAATGATGACATCTATCCTTAGCAAGAAATAAGACTGTTTAGACTATTGACATTCTTTTCTGTATTTAAGATAGATTATTTTTACACTTTTTAATGAAAAAGTATTTCAACTTTTAGATTCATAAGAATTAGTAATTATGGTGGCTATTTTGAAGCCATGCATTATTGTTCATCAAACTTATTTTTCATATTGTATATAAAAGGATCTGGACATTGACACAGTTTTGTTATATTTATAACTGCTAGTGAAAATGTTTAAATACATAAGTAGTTGGTGAAATTTGTATAGAGGATGCAGAAATGTCTCTTGCCTTCTAAAAACTTTAATCCTAACAACATCTGTTAAAATATAAAAACAAATCTGAAATTGCCTAAGAAATATACGTAGCTTTCTTTGGGAATACTACTGTTGCTTTGCTGCCCTCTACAGTCATCTAAAATAGTCACTCTAGATTTTTCTTCCAGCAGATGATTAAAATACTTACTTGACATGTAAACTTTAAATTTCAGGAGTGGATTGAGTAATATTTACTGTTAAAATATAATGTTTAGTCACAACAGTTGATCCATACCTGTAATGCAAAAAATGAAGGACTTAGAAATTAGAGCAGGGGATAGAGAGGGGACTATTGAGCATCAATCAGGAAATAGGTAATATAGCACCAACCGACTGCTAGGTAGTTTAGAGGATACCTCAGTGAAATAAGATATGGTGGTTGGTGCCAAGTTTATAAACCCATTAGTAAGACTAACTGCATGCTAAAATATAAACAAAGATATTTGTAAAAAACATTGCAAGTAGTATGATACAACCTTAAAAAAAGATTAGTAGGGCCTGGAAGAGTCAAGGAAAGCTAATTAGAGGAGATGAAACTTTTGAGCTCTGTCTTCAAGAATGGATTAAGTTCGGACAAATAAAACAGGGTTATTTCAAACAGGGAAAAGAATATTAAAACACAAAGCATCTGTTACACAGAAAGGACTATGTATGCAAGGGGCTTTGGACTCTTTCTTAATAAATGTAAAACTTAATTGTTAGGAGATTTGGAATTAGAAGTGTGTGTGTGTGTGTGTGTGTGTGTGTGTGTGTTAAATCCAGTTACTTAGCCTCTCTGCCTGTTTCACTCCCTGTAAAGCTGGCTAAATCATTTACAGAGTTGCTGTGAAAATTAAATGAAATCCTTATTAAACTGCAATAAAGTGCTTTGTAAATACAACTAACAATAATGCAAGGGAAAATGAATTGTCTTATATTAGAAATATAAGAGTATTGTGGGATTATAGAAGAAGGAGCAGTTTTATTGGCAATGGAGGAAGACTTAATAGAAGATCTAATTCTGTAGCTGAACCTTGCAGGAAGAATTTAGATTTCCATTTGCGAGGAAAAGTCAAAGAAAAGGGGCATTCCAGGCTGAAAAAAAATCACTGGACTGAGAACTCTGTGGAAGGAATGTTTCCATGTGGTTCAAGCATGAGCTTTTTGTAGGGAAGTCATGGATTTTTAAATATTTTGCTGATGCTGAGGAGAGTAGACTTTGTATGGTAGGCAGTGAGGAGCTTTTGAAGCCAGGTAACTAACTACTGAATCTTTCTGTGATTTGAGGATATTGTATAGCTCTGACAGCAATGTATAAGATATATTGGAGATATGAGAGACAAAAGGGAAAACTGTTGCAATTGTCCATGGAAAACAAGGTTGTGGAGACAAATGACAATTTGGCAAAAGGCTTGAATGGAGAGATGGATCTGAGCAGAATACCTGGTGTTTGGATATCATAGTGGGTGAAAAAGGAAGAGTTGGATATGTACTTAATGCTTGTCTTTTGAATGGCTAGAAAAGGATAGTAAAAGGATTGATTTAGTCCCATAACTTATTCAGAGGCATTTAAATTGTGGTGCCTCAGGGATACATTTTAGAGCTGTAGTTGGAAATTTATTATGAGATGGTGGGGGTAGTATGTGGAATTGGGAATTATCGGGATTGAGGTATTTGGAATAGATGAATTGTTTGAGGCAGAGGGGGAGGAGGGGGGAGGAAAAAGGGAGGGAGAAGAGAAGGAAGAAGAGAGGAAAGGGAAGTGGGTAGGGGACTGGGAACGTTTTTCAAGATTGCGGTATTTTAATTATATAAGAAGGGGGAGGGAGGTTAATCTAGAAAAAAAATTACTTGATAAATAGACCAAAATATTTAGTAGTTAAGAGGAGTCCACCGATGACTCAGTAATTTAGTAAAAGTGGTTAGAAGTCAAATTCCAAGAAATCAACAAATGAGGGGATAGTTAAGAAGTAGTAGGGTAGGGCCTACTCTTGGGAAAGATGGAAAAGAGAATGAGTAATTTGAAGGGGAAGAATAATGTATCAGTTGTTATGGGCTGAATGTTTGTCATCCCAAAATTGATACGTTGAAGCCCTAACTCCCAGTGTGATGGTATTAGAAAGGGTTCTTTGGGAGGTAATTAGATTTAGATGAGGTTCTTGAGGTTAGACCCCCATAATGAGATTAGTGGCCTTATAAGCAGAGGAAGAGACATCAGAGTTTCCTGTCTACATTATGTTGTGGATACAGTAAGAAGTCAGCCATCTGTAAGCCAGGAAGAGAGTTCTCACCAGAACTAATCATGCTAGCACCCTGATCTTGGATTTCCTATCCTCTGAACTATGAGAAATGTTTGCTGTTTAAGTTACCTAGTCTATGGTATTTTGTTATAGCAGCCTGAGTTGACTAAGACATCAGTCAAGGTTCTGAATTACAAATATTAGAAATTTAACTTCATTAAAAGGAAGTCTTTTGAGGGATATCAGGTGGTTCAGGTATGGAAATTAAGACCCAAAGGAGGCTAGGCATCTAGAACCATATCCAGAACTACAGCCAAGATAATGTCAAGGGGCAGTCTGTCAAGGTCATTGCTTTTTGCTTCTTGAGACACTGGATGTTATAGCTTTGCCTCTTAGACTGGCATTGCTGTTCTTAGAAACCGGAAATTGTTATCATAGCACAGGGGAATATACTTTCTAATGGTGTCACTACAAAAAGTTGAAGAAAAGCTTTTTTTAAAAAAATGATGTATAGTTGACATATACAGTATTCTTTTTTTAATTTTATTTTATTATGTTATATTAATCACCATACATTATATCATTAGTTTTTGATGTAGTGTTCCATGATTCATTGTTTGCGTATAACACCCAGTTCTCCATGCAGAAGGTGCCCTCCTTAATACCCATCACCAGGCTAGCCCATCCCTCCACCCCCTCCCCTCTAGAACCCTCAGTTTGTTTCTCAGAGTCCATAGTCTCTCATGGTTCGTCTCCCCCTCCGATTTCATTTTTCCCTTCCTACTATTTTTTTTTTAACATATAATGTATTATTTGTTTCAGAGGTACAGGTCTGTGATTCAACAGTCTTACACAATTCACAGCATATACAGTATTCTATTAGTTTCAGATGTACAACATAGTGACTTGACAATTCTATACATTATTAGGCTATGTTTACCACAGTAGGTATAGTTACCATTTGTCACCCTGCAATGTTATTATAATAATACTGACTATTTTATTCCCTATGCTGTAGTTATCATCCCCATGACTTATTTTATAACTGGAAGTTTATACCTCTTATCTCCTTTACCTGTTTCACCCATCCCTCCCACCCCCTACTGTCTGGCAACCACCAGTTTGTTCTCTGTATTTGTGATTCTATTTGTTTGTTTCTTCATTTTTTTTTTTTTAGATTTTATATATAAGTGGAATCATATGGTATTTGTCTTCTTTGTCTGACATATTTTACTTAGCATAGTACTCTCTAGGTCCATCCATGTTGTCACAAATGGTGAGATCTCATTCTTTTTTATGGCTGAATAATATTCCATTGTTGTGTGTGTGTGTGTGTGTGTGTACATATGTGCCACACCTTCTTTATCCATTCATCTACTGATGGACACTCAGGTTGCTTCCTTAACAACTGCAGTAAATTTAGTGTTTTTGTTTTCTTTGGGTAAATACCCAGTAGTGGAATTACTGAATCATGGTATTTCTATTTTTAACTTTTAAAGGAACCTCTGTACTGTTTTCCACAAGAGGTTTCACCAGTTTACATTCCCACCAGCAGTGCTATATAGTTCCTTTTCTCCACGTCCTTGCCAACACTTGTTATATCTCCACTTTGTGATACTAGCCATTCTGACAGGTGTAAGGAGATATAGCTCATTGTGGTTTTGATTTGCATTTTCCTGATGATTAATGATGTTGAGTATCTTTTCATGTGTCTTTTGGCCCTCTGTATCTTCTTTGGAAAAAAGTGTGTTCAGGTTGTCTGCCCATTTTTAATTGGATTATTTGTTTTGGTCCTGAGTTGTGTAAGTTCTTTACATATTTTGAATATTAACCTCTTACAAGATACATGATTTGTAAATATCTGCTCCCACGCAGTAAGTAGTCTTTCTGTTTTGTTGATGGTTTTCTTAGCTGTGCAAAAGTTTTTTATTTGGGTGTTGTCCTAATAAGGTTTATTTTTGCTTTTTTGTTTCCTTTGTCTGAGGAGACATATCTAGAAAAATGTTGCTAAGGCCAATGTCCGATAGATTACTGCCTCTGTCTTATTTAAGGAGTTGTATGGTTTCAGGTCTAACATTTAGGTCGTTAAATCCATTTTATTTTTGTGTATGCTGTAAGAAAATGGTCCAGTTTCATTTTTTTTTTTTTTTTGCATGTAGGTGTTCTGTTTTTTCAACATCCTTTATTGAAGAGACTTTTTTTCCCCCTGTTATATACTCTTGTCTCCTTTGTCATAGATTAATGACCATGTAAGTGTGGGGCTATTTTGGGGCTCTCTGTCCTGTTCTGTTAATCTATATGTCTGTTTTTGTGCCAGTACTATACTTTTTTAATTAATACAGCTTTTGTAGTCTATCTTGAAATCTGAAATTTCAGTACCTCAAGCTTTGTTCTTTTTAAGATTGCTTTGGCTATTCAAGGTCTTTTATGGTTCTGTACAAGTTTTAGGATTTTTTATTCTAGTTCTATGAAAAATACTGTTTTTTTTAAATAGAGATTGCATTGAATCTGTAGATTGCTTTGGGTGGTATGGACATTTTAACAATACTAATTTTTCCAATTTATGAGCATGGTATAGCTTTTCATGTATTTTTGTGTTATCTTCACTTTCATCACTGTATTTTAGTTTTCAGAGTACAGGTCTTTTATCTCTTTGATTAAATTTATTCCTAGGTATTTTATTCTTTTTGAAGCAATTATAAATGGGATTGTTTCCTTAATTTCTCTTAAAATCTTTTTTAGTTTTTATGATGATATTTGTCTGTCTTTGATGAGGCGGGGGGTGGGGCACAGTGGGAGAAGCACACTGATAATGGTAAGGTCCAGGAACAGAAAGTAAGTAGAAAGATAAGATCACAGATGAGAGAGGGTAGCCTTAGAAATGATGAGCAGCTCTTCTTTCTACTAGATAGGGGATAATAAAATGGTGGGTGAAGATATAGAGACATGTCAAGGTCTAAGAAAGGGAGGTTGTGGCAAGGCTTGGATTTGGATCTTTATGATATAAGTGATATATTTTGAGAATAAATGAGTGTAGGGTAATACGGGACTTCATAGTAGAATTTTGGGGGCAAAAATGGAATAAGATATTAACTAAGAATGAATAAAATAATGGGTTATTTGAAAGCATGAGTTGGCATAACATGACCTTGTAAAATACGATGGTGTGGAGGTAGTGATAAGTTTATGTTGGTGGTTAGTATTTAATTGAGCAGTGTCTACCAGAATTATTCTAGGTACTGAGAAAAACTAGCTGGTAAAGAATAAAACGTGGGGGTGCCTGGGTGGCTCAGCTGGTTAAGCGTCTGCCTTCGGCTCAGGTCATGATCTCACGGTCCTGGGATCGAGCCCCACATTAGGCTCCCTGCTTAGCGGGGAGTCTGCTTCTCCCTCTCCCTCTGTCACTCCCCCTGCTTGTGCTCTCTTGCTCTCAAATAAAATCTTTAAAAAAATGTGTTTTTGAGGACCAATTGTGTTTATGTATTGAAAAAAGTAGAATAGAGCCAGACTGCCAAGCACCTTTTGAATATGATGTAATAGAGTGTTACTGAAAGTTTGGGAACAGAAAAAATGACACAGGAAAGTAGTATTTAAGCAATACTTATCATAAGTGGGATAGTCTAGTTGTGGAGTTATTAAGGCCTGAATTAGGATGGCAGTGGTAGAAATGAAAGGGAAAAGTTTAAAAACAATAGATAATTAAAAGGCAAAATATCTTTTGATGATCCCAGTATATGAGGAGTGCATTTGGAGTTTGTGTATTAGATAGATGGGAGAATAGTGTAAATATTGCTGAAAGGGAGGTTGAGGTAAGAATTAAGATATTACATGGAAGGGTGTATTCGTTTCCTAGGGCTGCCACAACAAAATATCACAAACTGGGTGGCTTACAACAACAGAAATTTATTCTCTCACAGTTCTGGAGCCTAGAAAGTCTGAAATCAAAATGTCAGGAAGACCACATTCCCTCTGAGACTCTGGGTAGAACTCTTTGTTGTCTCATCCTAGCTTCTGATGGTGGCCATCAGTCTGCAGCTTTCCTTGGGTTGCATTACTACAATCTCTTCCTCTAGTGTCATATGGCATTTCTGTCATGGTGTTTTCCTTTTTGTATAAAGATAGCAGTCACATTGGATTAAGCCTACCCTCCTCCAGTATGACCTTATCTTAACTTACATTTTGATTACATATGCAAAGACCATATTTCCAAGGTCTTTGGAATCTTGGTTCCTAAAGTCACATTCACAGGTACTTGGAATTAAGGGTCCCCTTGTATCTTAAGGGGAACACAACTCAACTCATAACAAAGGGGTAATGATTTTGGTTTTGATTGTGTTAACTGAGATTTTGAGGCTTGATTTGAATCAAAGTACCAAGTAAACACAGCATTAGAAGACGTGAGGTATGAGTTAGTTTGAACAAGGCTGGAGACATAGATTCATGAATTATTAAAACTTTTTATTGACATACATACAGAAAAGTATTCATGCTAAGTGTGCAGTTGGATGAACTGTTGCAAAGTGAGCATGTCCATGAAACCATTACCCTGGTCAAGAAATAAATCTTTACTGGCACTCCAGAAGCCCCCTCACACTCTTACACTCTTTCCAATCACAAATCTCTCTGTCTTCCTTAGTAATAACCACAATTCTGACTTCTAACGCCATAAATTAGTTTTATCTGTTTTTGAGCTTTATATATAATACTTTTTTGTTGATGTTGTGAAATTCATTCATCTTGTTAGATGTAGCATTTTTTTAACACCACTGTGCAGTATTCTGTCCATCACTGATCCATAATTTATCAGTTTTAATGTTGGGCAGACGTTTGGGTTGTGTTCACTTTGAGGCTTTTATGAACAGTACTGCTATGAACATCACCGTACTTCTCTTTTAGTGGTGGAATTTCTGGCTCATTTTGTGCATGTTTTTGTTGAATAAGTTCTCAAAGAATACCAATTTATACTTCCTATCAGTAGCTTATAAATTTCAGTTCCTTCACATCTTCACCAGCCCTTTGTAATGTCAGTATTTTTTTTGTAACCATTCTGAGCAGTATGCAATGGTATAACATTGTGATTGTAATTGGTATTTCCCTGATGGCTGGGATCTAAGGATTATGGGCCATTTGAATATCCTTTTGTGAAGTGTCTCTTAATTCTTTTCCCATTTTATTCAGTTGTATTGTCTTTGTCTTCTTATGGATTTGTTGGAATTGTTTATGTATGCTAGGTTTGAACCCTTATATGTATTGCAAATTTCTCCTATTCTGGCCTTTTCATTCTATTAATGGTGTCTGTAGATGAACAGAAGTTCCTTAATAATTATCCAGGTAGTCAAAACCAATCTTTGTCTTTATAATTAATTCTTTGCCTTATTTACAAAATCTTTCTCTAGTGCATCATCATGAAAACATTTTTCCCCAGGGATCTTTATCATTTTGCCTTTGCTATGATTCATCCAGAGTTTGTTTTTGTGATTATGAAGTAGGGCCCATATTTTTTCTTCATTTACTATCCAGTTGACCATCACCATTTATGGAAGAGAGCTTCTGCTCTGCCGTGCTGCCTTTATAATAAATCAAGTAACTGCCCGTGCCTGGGTTTATTTTTGGACTCTCTTTGTTCTGTTGGTCCACTTTGCTATCTTGGCATAAATGTCACAATATCTCATTATAGATTTATGATATATCCTGATATTGGGTAGA
The DNA here is from genome assembly GCF_029215605.1 of Mirounga angustirostris. Classification (NCBI taxonomy): domain Eukaryota; kingdom Metazoa; phylum Chordata; class Mammalia; order Carnivora; family Phocidae; genus Mirounga; species Mirounga angustirostris. The sequence continues at coordinate 56,537,084 of NW_026991709.1, forward strand.
GGAAGTCCACCTACTTGTTCAAGTTTAATGTGGCTAGTCTTTGTCCTTTTCCTTTCTATATACATTTTAGTAGCAGTTTATCAATTGCCACAAAAAACCTGCAGGGATTTTTTTATTGTGAGTGCATTAAATCTATAGAATTAATGTGGGGCTAAATTGACATCTTTATAAAATACTGAATCTTTCAATCTGTGAATCTGGTTTTTCTTGCCATTGACTGAGGTTTTCTTTACTTTTTTTTTTCCCCATAAAACTTTCTAATTTTTTCTGTGTGTAGCGATCTTGCATAACTATAAATTTTTTATTAAATTTAATCTAAGTTATTCCTTTTTTTCAGATTTTATTTATTCAGAGAGAGAGAGAGCAAGTGAATGAACATGAGTGGGGGTGGAGCAGGGATGGGGGGAGAGAGAGAATCTTAAGCAGACTCTGCCCTGAGTGCAGAGCCCTTGAGGGACCTGAGATCATGACCTAAACTGAAATCCAGTCAGTCGCTTTACCAACTGAGCCACCCAGGTGCCCCTAATCCAAGTTATTCTAATTAAAGATTTCAAATTATTTGTTTTTTGATGTTATTATTATAAATCATTTTAAAATATTACTCATTATTTGCAGGCATATAAAAATCTGATGATTTAGATATCATGACCTTATATCCAGAGACCTGTTAACTTCATTTATTTCTAATACTTTGTCAAATCTTTTCGATTCTCCATCTACATAGTCATGCCATCTGTGAAAAAAGAAAGCCTTATTTCTCTCCAATCCCTATACTTTTGTTTTTCTTTTCCTTTGTTTATTGCTCTGGCTAGGACCTCCACTTTGATGTTGAATTAAAAGTGGTGATCACAGGCATCGTTGTCTCATTCCTAATCTCAGAGTTAAAAAAAAAAAAAGTGTTCAACATTTCATAATTAAGTATGATGTTCTCTGTAGTTTTTTTTTTTAATAGAATCCTTATCAGATTAGGAAATTTTCTATTCCTAATTTGCTAAGAAATTTTATCATGAATGGTGTTTAATTTTATCAAGTACTATATCTTAATTTTGAGGTGATTGGATGATTTTCCCCCCTTTTTAATAATGTGTTGAATTCCATTTTTTAAAAATGTTAAACCATCTTTGTGTTTCTGGAATAATCACAGTTTGGTTTTGATGAATATATCTCTTATTATATCACTGGATTCAGTTTACTGTTATTTTCTTGATTTTCCTTTCTTCATCTATATTTATCCATTGTCTTGGAATATTCCTTTCTTATGATCTTGCCAAGTTTTGGTATCAAGGTTATGCTGGGCTCAAAAAAACTGAGTAGTATTGCATCTTTTTCTATCCTGTGTATGAATTTAAGATTGGTACTATTTTTCTCTTTAACTGTTTGATGGAATTAATAGGTAAAGCCATCTGAGCCTGGAGTATTTTTTTATGGGAAGGGTTTTTAGTTATAGGTTCAATTTCTTAATAATTATGGTACTACTTAGATTTTCTTTATTCTGTGTCACTTAGGACCCATTCTGTTTTTGTAGGTATTTGTCAATTTCGTGCTTTTAAATCTAATGACATGAAGCTTTTTTTATAATGTCCTCTTACTACCTTTTTTTTTTTTTAATATCTGAAGGATCTGCAGTGATGCCCCCCTTTTCATTCCTTATATTTGTAATTTGTGTCAGCTTGGTTTTTGGATCAGTCTTGCAGGGAGTTTTATCAATTTTATTAGACCTACCAAAGAACTCACCTTTGATTCATGATTGATCCTCTCTGTTTTATGTTGTTGTTGTTGTTGTTGTTTTCTGTTTCACTATTTTCTGTTCCATATTTTCTTCTACTTTTTTTGGAGAGTTTATTTCCTGTTCCTTTTCTATTTCTTGAGATGAATGGATATTGATTTGCAGCCTTTCTCTTTTTCTTATATATACATTTGAGCCTATTTTTTTCCCTTTAGTCATGACTTTGTCTGCATTGGGTGCAGATAAATGTAAAAAAATTTCCATGTGATCTTTTTTGGAGTCTTGGATTATTTTGAAAATTATTATTGGGGTGCCTGGGTAGCTCATTGGTTGAGCATCCAACTCTTGGTTGCAGCTCAGGCCATGATCTCAAGGTTGTGAGATCGAGCCCCGTGCCAGGCCCCACGTCAGGCTCCACACTCAGCTTGGAGTCTGCTTGAGAAATTCTCTCCATCTCCCTTCCCCTCTGCCCCTCCCCCTGCTGTGTGGGCACTTGTGCTCTCTCTCTCTTTCTGAAATAAATAAAACCTTAAAAAAAAGAAAATTATTACTTAACTAAACATATGAAGATATTTTAGTGACCTTAGTTTTTGATTTTTAGCTTAATTACATTGTGTCAAAGAACTTGTGTCTGATTTCAGTCTTTGGGCGCAACATTAGGTCAATGTTGACAATTCCATGTATACTTGAAAAGACTGTACATTGCCCTTCTTCAGTTAATTGTTTTCTCTCTGTGTTATATATCAATGAGGTCAAGTTGGTTGCATTGTTCAATCTTTATCTCTTGATTTTTTCTCTACTTTTTCAGTTAATTACTGAGGGGTCTTAAAATGATATTCCATGATGTGGATTTGTCTTTTTTTTATTTTGATTCTCTGAAGTTTTGCTATGTATACTTTGAGGCTGAATTATCAAGTACAATTAAATTTGGAATTGTTTCATCTTTTGGCTCCTGGCCCTTTTATCATTAAATAGCCCACTATCTCTCGCAATACTTCTTTCCTTAAAGTCTACTTTGTCTGATTTTAGTATAGCTACGTTAGGTATATTTTGGTTAGTGTTTGCATTTTATCTTTTCCCCAACCTTTACTTTCAGCCTTTCTGTGCTCTTAAATTTAAGGCATGTCCCTTGTAAACAGCATGTAATTTTTAAATCGAAGCTGCTAAGCTTTGTCTTTTATTTGACATATTTATTTATAATTAATTATCACTTACATATTTGGGCTTAAATGTTATGTTACATTTTAATTTCTACTTGTGCATATGTTCTTTGCTTTATTCATTGCTTTTCTTTCTATTACTTTCCTTTCTGTTTTCCCCCTTATTAAATTGTTAGTGTTGTAGTTTTTTGCTGTTCATTCAGTGGTTACTTTAGAGATTATAAAAGACATTCTTGACTTTATTAAAGTTCGATATAAATTAGTATGTATATTATTCCTTTTTAGACAATACAGTAGACTGTCAAACCCTTCAACTCTAGCCTTATTCTGCTATTAGTGCTAGCATCTGTGTCTGTGTATGTATATCCTATAAGACATTAATGTTTTATACAGTAAATATTTAGTTTTTGCAGTATGTTTACCTTTTCTATAGTTCTTTCTCTCTGCATCTTGTTTCTGCCTGGAATCCTTTTCTTCTGCCTAAAGAACATCCTTTGTATTTTCTTTAGTGAGAATCTGCTGATTAATTTCTTTCTTTTTCTTTTTTGCCTGAAATTTCTCTACTTTCTTTTAAAATGTATAACAGCTTTATTGATATAGTTTGCATACCATATACTTCACTAATTTAAAGTGCATAATTCATGGTTTTTAGTATATTTAGAACTGTTCAACCATAATCAGTCAATTTTAGAATATTTTCATCACTGTCTGCTCCCCCCAAAGTAGTCATTCTCCCATTTCCCCTCTCCTCTCTCAGTACTAGGCAATCATTAATATACTTTGTTTTTATAGATTTACCTATTCTGTACATTTCATGTAGATGTTATATAATATGTAGTCTTATATGTCTGATTTATTTCATTTAGCATAACGATTTGAAGGTTCATCCATATACCTATATCGGTACTTCATTCTTTTTTATTGCCACATAATCCGTTGTGTGGATATATCACATTTATTCATCAGTTGATGGACATTTGCATTATTTATGCTTTTTGGCTCTTATAAATAGTGTTGCTGTATACATTCATGTATTAGTTTTTGTGTGGACGTATATTTTTATTTCACTTGGGTATTTACCTAGGAGTGGAACTGTGGTAACCGTAACCTTTGAGGAATTACCAGTTTGTTTTCCAGAGTGGCTGTACTGTTACACATTCCTACTAGCATTGTAGGGGGCTTTTCCAGGTCCTTAACAAACACTTATTATTATTATTATTTTTTTTTTTTTAGGATTTTATTTATTCACTTGAGAGAGAGCAAGTACAAGCAGGGGGAGGGGGAGAGGGAAAGGGACAAGCAGACTCCCTGCTGAGCACAGAGCCAAGAGTCAGGCTTGATCCCAGGACCCTGAGATTATGACCTGAGCCCAAGTCATTCGCTTAACCGACTGAGCCACCCATGCATTGTAGCCATCATAGTGGGTGTGAGGTGGTATGTCATTGTTGTTTTAATTTGCATTTTCCTGATGGCTAATGATGTTCACCTTTAAGATGTGCTTATTGGCCATTTGTGTATCTTCTTTCAAGACATGTCTACTTAGGTCCTTTGCTCATATTTCAATTGGATTATTTGTAATTTTACTATTGAGTTATAAGAGTTCTTTTTCTATTCTAGATACAAATATTTTTGATCTATGACCTGCAATTTTTTTCTTCCAATCTGTAGGCTGTATTTTTACACTCTTGATGTTGTTCACTTAAACACAGAAATTTTTGTTTTTAATTAAGTCCAGTTTATCTCCTTTTTTATCCTTTTGTTGCTTGTGCTTTCAGTGTCCTATCTAACTAAAAAGGTTTTGCCTAACATAAGTTCATGAAAATTTGCTACTATATTATAGGAGTTTTATAGTTTCACTCTTACATTTATGTCTATGATCTGTTTTGGATTAATTTTTATGTATGCTGTGACGTTTTTTATGTGGATATTCAGTTGTCCCAGGACTGTTTGTTGAAAGATTATTCTTTGCCCATTGAATTATACAGGCACCTTTGTTGAAAATCAATTGACCTTAACTGTAATAAACTTGTTACTGGACTCTCCATACTATTCCACTGATTTCTGTGTCTATCTTACACTAGTTTCACACAGTTTTGATTACTGTATACAGTTTTGCCACATGTTTTTCATTACTATATAGTTTTGCATAGTCTTGAAATTTAGAAGGTGTTAGTCTTCCAACTTTGTTCCTTTTTTTTTGGTTTGGCTATTCCTACTCACTTTAATTTCCATATGCATTTAAGGTAACCTTATCAGTTTCAGCAGTGATGCCAGAAACTACACAATAGGTTAATCAGGGAGAGTTTGACTTAAAGAATTATTAACTTTGATTTAAAAAAAAAAAAAATACAATATAAGGAGACTGTGTGGTATGGAAAGGCTGTGAGGGAGTGTACCCAAGGAAGGACAAACTTGGAAGGGGCTCAGACTTTGTTGAGAAAGTATAGTTCAGGCCACCTGATAGTAGAGAAAGCTGGAACTTGTCTGGAATTATTAGGCAAGGAATAAGCTATTTTCTGGGAGTAAAAGTGGTGGAGCGTGTAGTGCGATTTCTGGTGCTAATGGGGCAGTAGACTTCTGAGAACATTTGGCTGCATGGAGTCTGGTTTCTGTGTTATGAAGACTGAGGAATGGTTATTGCCTGGCTGAGGCTGCAATTTGTAGGGGGACTGAGTCTGGACACATGGCTGGGGCTGGCTTTTCCCAATATCCTCACATCCATGCTGCTCACTCCTAGTCTGCATTGGACATAGTAGGAGAGCCTCTTCCTGCAGAGTTCCTATAGCGCCATGTTCTGAGAAAGCTTAACACCATATTTACGTGAAAGGAGAAGTGCTTAAAGCAATTCCATTTATCAGAGAGCATATATGGATGGTGCATTTGGAGTTGACAGACAATAAATTGGATAACACATTCGTCTCCATAGTGTAAAGCACTTTAAAGGTATATGAGATTAGAAGCTAAATATTATGTGTTTTGTTGTCCTCTTAAGCCAATTGAAATGGAACATGTCTATATGAACTATCCATTCATGTAAATAAAACATTTTAATTTAAATATTTAGAATGTATATGGAATGTAGAAACAACATAAATATAATTTTTAAAATTTCTACTAGTCTGTTTTTTGAATGTTATAATTTGCATTAATTTCTGACTTATGTGAGATACTTATTCTGCAGATGCTGATTTACTGCTTTAACATATCAAATTTTGACAGTTATCATATTTCATCAAATGTAAGAGGTCATTGATTAAGAGATACACTGATTTTATAGACCATTAAGAAGAAAACAACCTATGACAGTACTTGCCTATCACCTGGAATTTTTATTTTATGGGTGTTGACTTATTTTTATTTATTGGACTTTTATTTCATACTTACCAGTATTCATAGATTTTTAGAAATCATCATAACTTATGTGCATCCATGAAAAGCAAAATGTAAGTGGAAAAATGGTTAAGGTATTTCTAGTCTTCAAATTCAGACTCCTTCTTTATATTGTTTTTGCCTCTGTGCTGTGAAGAGCTCTTTGATGCAGTCTTTCTTAAAAGATGTGTTTGTAGCATAGGGAATATAGTTAATGGTATTTTGATAACTTTATATGATGACAGCTGGTAACATTTACCATGGTGAGCATTTTGTAAGGTATGCAATTGTCAAATGATTATGTTGTATACCTGAAAGTAATATATTATTGTATGTCAATAATACTTCAAAAAAAAAAAAAAAGTGTTGTAGAGTTACAAGACCACCCTTAGATTCAGTAATTCTCTAAGATTTCTAGGACTCAGCATATATTTGTACTCAAGGTTATGATTTATTACAGTAAAAGCTCCCACACTAAACAAAAGGTCACAATGCAAAGTCTGGGGAAAATCAGGCACAAGCTTCCAGAGCCCTCTCCCAGTGGAGTTGAACAGCATATACTTAGTTCCCCCAGGAATGACTTGTAACAACATGTCTTGTTGCTAGCCATGGAAGTTCATTAGAGACTCCATGAACAGAATTTTATTGGAGATTGATCATGTAGGCCTAGCACATATCCAGATTCCAGATTCTTAGAAGGAAAGTAGGTGTTTGTCATAAACCTATTGTTTGTACAGAACAATTTAGGCACAGTGAGCCACTATTACCAATTAATGGTGAGAACTTTACTCAGATCTTTTAAGTTACCCACCATTAGCCAAAGGCCATCCTTGCATGAAGGCCTTTTTAAGGATACCAGTTTAGGCTCACTATGTTAACTCTTTATTGTATCTATAGAAGTACATTGTCTCAGATTTTTCTTACAAGCCTCTAATATCCATTCTGCAAGTTTTCATTCTAGTGCTATCCTGATCTTACTAAAAAGATACAGTGGAACATATAATTCTTGCTTTAAAGGTCATAGGTCATAGGGTTGCCTATCATCAGTCATGCCACCAGGAATAATAACCAAGTTTGCATATACATAGGCCACTTGTGACCCAATTTTAGAGGTGGAAAAGATCTGCATCTTGGAGACAGTGGAAAAAAAGTGACCTAAAAATGGCTTTTTTTTTTTTTTTTTGAGATTGCTTGCTATATTGAATGGTATATTAAAGAGCTTAACTAGATTCAAAGGATAGTGAATATTTTCATTGAGATGGTTTTTATGGAAATTAGGATGGAAGAGATTATGGTGGGTGGTAGGATTATAGTACAAATCGTGGGAGTCTAGTTTTCTCCATCTTTTGACAATGCAGAAGAAGGGCCAAATTGCCAAACAGTGCTGAAAATGACTCTAGACATACAGTCTGGTAATATTCAGCCCCCTTACTTTTTCCATTTTCTTTCCCCTTCCAACAGTTTTACATGTGTAAGATTGGAGCTGCTCTGATAGAAGTTCTAAGCACTGTCCTTTGTAATTTTCCCCCATAAGTCTTTTCTGTTTGCATCTGTATTCTCACTACTCTTGTTCTGGGCATTTATGTCTCATGCTTGGTTTAGTGCAGTGGCCTCCTATGATAGTTTCCTAGGGCTGCCATAACGAATTATCATAAACTTGGCTTAAAACAAAGATTTATTCTTTCATAGTTGTGGAGAATAGAAGACCATGCTACAAGTGTCTACAGGGCCACATTCCCTCCAGAAAGCTCTAGGGGAGATTCTGTTCCTTCCTTCTCCCAGCTTCTGGTGGTCACAGACATTCCTTGGCTGCATAACTCCAGTCTCTGCCTCAGTTTTAACATGGTCTTTGCCACTCTTTATATGATGTTTGTTACTTATAAGGACACTTGTCACTGGATTTAGGGCCTACTTGGGTAATCCAGGATGTTCTCATCCTGAGATTTTTAATTATTGGGTATTTGAATGTCCCCATTAATAGCCTAATAAGGTCATAATCAGAGTTTTATACTCCTAATTGCTCTTTCTGTATCTGTGCTTTTTTTCCCCCACTATAACAAGTGAACTTCTGCTAGATGAATTTCCTAGCTTATTTTTTGGCTTCCTAAATCTTCACTCTATGATGTTACTTCTTTTTTTCCTTCTGCTTGTTTACACTTTCTCTGATTTGGCTTTAAGCTTCTGAAGGGTAAGGAATGTTCCTCCTCCTTGTCCTTCCTCAGCATTAAGCCTGGTCAATACAGGTAGCTGTTAAATAAGTGTTAATGAACAAAATGGATGCACACATAAACTGAATTAAGAATTTGCCTTTCTGGCTTCATCTCTGTTATTTTTTAATTTTTTATTTTTATCAGTACCTGGATTTTTCTGGTTTCCCAGACTCTCCTTGCATTTTCTGTTTCTGTGAATCTCTTTATTTTTGTTTTTCTATAGTGCCTTTTCTCTGCTTGGAAAAACTCCTCTTGCCTAAGATGCAGCTTAAATTCCACTATTCTTCCACAAATCTACTGAAATAAAATTAGAATTACTAGTTTATACTTAGCTAAAAGAAAATTTCACTTTTTCGATGGAGCTTTTCTCACTGTACACATGTCTCTCATTCCTTCTCCCAAGTTATTATACATTGGCACCCTTGACTGGGGTGACTCTCATAAATGTGATATATCCCATTTTGTCTCGGAATGCCTAGGTAACTGTTATTCTGGCATAATTATCAATAATGCTCTTTCACTTCCCGTTCACTATAAAAAATTTATGTTTTGGCTAGGATAACAAATTATATGGTCACTCTACCCATAATATCCATTGCCTTAGAAGCATTATTTTCTCGTCTAAATTCTTAGCTCTTGGAAATCTCGGGGTATACTATTTTCTACCTGATAGTACCTAGTACTTAATATTCAGTGAATGAAACTCAGTAAATATTTTAACTCTTACTATGTGCCATACCTTCTGTATTTTGGTCCATATTAGCTCACTTCCTTTTTCAATCTAGATTTGTCTTATAATATCGAATCCTTTTCCGCAATATTTTTCACTTACACCAGCCTTGTAAAACCTTAACTCTAAATCAGTATAGCTGTACAGATGTTTTATGCTTACCTCTCAGCTACTAGAGGTGCTTGGGGGGCATACAGATTGGTGCCACTATAGAATTAGGCGTTAGCTTTAACTGGATCTAAAACAATTCTAGCGGAATTTCCTTTGGTGCTGTATGTTTTGAATTTTTTGAAAAAATTTAGCAAAATCTTGTTAATTAGGTGATAATAGTCCCATTTTATAGGTGATAAAACAGGCTGTCAAGTACCCAGGGTCACACTGATAAAAATTTAGACATCTGTGTGTTCTTGGATCTAGGTTAGTCTGGCTCCAAAGTTCTTGCTTTTTCGCTCCACCCTCTCATCGTTCACAATTTAAGTCTCATTCTCAGTTCTGAGAAGTACTGTACTACTGAACCCTAGGCTCCACATAATTGTTTAGAGATGTCTCTTAAAACAGTAAATTTGAGATTTCTGGATTTTTAATGCATGTTGTATAAATGTGTGTATACATTTTTACTTGGGTCTGGCTGTCCTTTATGAGAATTGATAATAGATCAGTGTCTTTGAAGCACCTGTTCTTTACAATGTCTACTTCATCTGAGAGTACATTTCATAGGTTTTCTGTTTTTATGTATCACTTATAAGGTTAAAGTAAATTAAAGGATCAGAAATAAATTCATTAGTAGGGTTAAAAAACAATTCTTTTGGTTGAAAAATTGCTTAATATTATAAATTTTACTGCTGGAATAGCAGTAAAGCTTAAGTTAATATAATTACTATAGTATTTGGGGAAATAAATGTTATTAGGATTAAAACTCATAATTTCATTGGTGTTTAAAACTTGCCACAATTTCACAGGTTGCAATGGGATTGAAAGAGCAAATTCTTAGTAATTGTTAGGAAAATCCATTCTCCCAAGAGCATTTCACCTCTAGTAGGAGTAGTACGGACTTAAGAACTTAGCCCCCCCCCCCTTTTATTTTGAAAATCACTGAGCTTTTGAATGTCCCCATTAATAGCCTTTCTAGATATTCTTTCTGTAAAACATTTAGAATTTATTTATAATGTGCTCAGCATGATGGAGTTGGAAAGATTACTTTTTGAAGCCAGAAGGCTTCTGGTCTCTCTTTTGCCACTAGCTATATGTTAAGGGCAAATCACCTCAAATGTCTCTCTAAAATGAGATTAGATTAGATGTTCTCTGAATTCTCTTCCAGATCTAAGATTTTGTGCTTCAGTTCTGAAAATATGAAGAAACTGTGCTTTTAAGCATAAAGTAAACTTAACTAAAGAGAACCTTTATGTTGGTTAAATTAAGATATTTTCTTTATTTGAAATTGAAAGGTGTGATTGAGAATAGATGGTGGAAACAACATTTTAGAGCATTTTGTAAAGGCTGAAATTACTACTTAAAGGTAAGATGATATGATACAATGGGATAAAATTTATAGTTAGTGTTAATATATGGAAATATTGTAGTAGAACGTTTGCCATCTCTTGCACCCGTTATTCCCTGTGTTTGGTTCCATGTAAATCATTATAACTCTTTTTGGCTGATTTTTTTGTTGAGTTTTATAGAAAACTCAGACCTGTAGTTAGAAGTTTTATTAAACTTCCATTCTAGAACTGTACCTCATGAAACAAATGTTATATAGCTGTACTCGAACTGTAGTCATTGGCCACATGTGGCAATTGAGCTATTCTAGGAATTGTTAAACACTGTGCCAAAGCATAATTAGAAGTTTTAATTTTAGTTTAGTTCTCTACTCTGTCATTTCTGATTACTGCCCTTTACTCATTTTGGATTCAGCCTTCCCTCTCATCTTATTTTCTGTATTTTGGCCTAATACTGGATCTTTGATTAACCTGCATTGGTATACCTAGCCTATGAAAATCTTAGTTTTCAAGGCACAGCTTAAATTCCACCTGTTGCAAAGCTTTCCCTGATTCTACTATGGCAGATGGCACTGTCTCTTATTATTTGTATGACCTCGGGTAAGTTTTTTTTTTTCTTGATGTGTCATATGGGGAAAAAAATTACCTCTCTACCTCACAATGTGCTTTTTTTGTGGGGAGGGATAGGGTGTGGGGATCAAATGAAATGGTTAAATGAAAATCTAATAAAATGGTATGTAAAAACTGACAATTTTCAGGAATGTACAACTGTAAGGTGATGAGACATCTTATAAATGTGAAAACTAAGTCTCAGAGAAATTGACTTCCCTACCATCTCACATTATCCACCTCACTTTGCTTAGAACTTTAATTCCTACAATCTTTAGCTACATTTGTTTCTATAACCCTTTGATCCTATTTCCTTTTCTTCTTTTCTTGACGAGCTGAAAGTCTATGTATGGCCTATCATTGAACTCACTTCTTTGTACCATCAGCCCCTTGTTCATCTTTTATCTGTGCCAGCCTGGTAAAACTCTCAACCTAGGTTAAATCTTACATACTATTTGCCTTTTCCATGCCTCCACTCAGGCAGCTGCATGCTGATGAATGTCACCATAATTCAAGAGTAGTAACTGCAGGTGATTCTTGGTACTACCCTGAAATACACGTTTTCCTAGTCAGTGGTTCTTTTTTCTACTCTTAAAAAAATTATTGAGGACTACAGTGAGCTTTTGTTAGTGTGGCTCTTATCTGCCAGTATTTACTTGATTAAAAATTAAAACTGAGTAATTTTTTTTTTTTAAAGATTTTATTTATTTATTCATGAGAGACAGAGAGAGAGAGGCAGAGGGAGAAGCAGGCTCCCAAGGAGCAGAGAGCCCGATGCGGGACTCAATCCCAGGACCCTGGGATCATGACCTGAGCCGAAGGCAGACGCTTAACCATCTGAGCCACCCAGGCGCCCAAAACTGAGTAATTTTTAAATGCTTTAATTCCTTCAAAAATAATCATTATATGTTAACAAATATTTTTATGAAAATAAGTATTTTCTATTAAAAATAGTGATGAGTGGTATACTTCTTTATTTTGCAAATGTTTTTAACATCTATCTTAGTAACAACTGCATTTTCATACCTGCTTCTGTATTTAACCTGCTGAATATCATATGTTCTGGAATATCCACTGTATACTTATGACAGAAGGGAATGAAAAAGATGGTTACCTAGAACAACTGTGACCTTAGTTTTGATTTTATTAACCACCTTAAAAGGTCTTGGGGACTCTCAAGAGTCACACTTTGAATACTACTATGTTCCGTCTACTCTTCCCCCACAGCTATTTTATACCTTATGTCTTTTTAAGCCTCTAGACGTCCTCTCTTATTCTCACATGAAATCCTTGCTTTCTATTTTAAAGAGCAAACACAAGTAGTCAGAAAAGAACTTTCACTACCATACGTACCCATCTGTAAAGGTAGACTGCAAGCTACAACTGAGGTACAATCAATGGCTAACAATATCCCTCAGAGTCCTGTCCCACACTGTGTTTTCTCAAAGATATCACTTTTAACAACTGTGCCTTTTCTTGTCTCATATATTTTCCTTTTCAATCATTTCAGTCAGCATGAAAATATGTTATAATATTTCTCATTAAGAAAAGACTTTCCGTGATGCATAATCTCTCTTGAGCTACTGTCTGATCTCTTTGTCTTTATAGTAAAAATCATCTCGAGTTATCTATATACAAAATGTTCTCCCATTCTTCTCCTAGTCTCATTTTTATATAAAACAGTTTTATTAGGTGTAAGTGACATATAATAAGCTGCACTACTTAAGGTTTACAATTTGATAAGTTTTAACAAAGATGTTGCCTGTTAAAACATCACTACAGTGAAGATATTGAATATTCTCTATCCCTCCCAAAAGTTTCCTTGTATTGTCTGTGAATCATCCATCCCATCCTTTCCTATCCACCTTCCCCTAAGCAAGCACCTACCTGCTTTTTGTCATCGTAGTTTGCATTTTCTGGAGTTTTATATAAATGGAATTATATTTTATGTACTCTTGCTTTCTTCTTTCAGCATAATTACTTTGAAATTTAACCATATTGTCGCATGTATCAGTTTATTTCCTTTTATTGTGAGTAGTATTTGGTTATATAAGTATTCCTTTTTAAAATTTTTAATAGACTTTACTTTTTAAGAGCAGTTTCAGCTCATAGCAAAATTGAATGGACAGAGAGTTCCCATATGCCCTCTAGTCACCCTTCCCCTCAGCAACCCCCATCAGCATCTTCTACCAGAGTGATACATTTGTTGAAATTGATGAACTACTTTGACACTTCATCATCATCACCCAAAGGCCATAGTTTACATTAGGGCTCATTCTTAGTATTGTGCATTCCATGGGTTTTGACAATTGCATGACATGGATTCACCATTACAGTATTATGCAGAGTAATTTTACTGCCCTAAAAATTCTTGATATTTTACAGCTGTTCATTTCCCCCTTACCTCCAACTCCTGGCAACCACTGATCTTTTTACGGTCTCCATAGTTTAGCCTTTTCCAACATATCACATAATTGGAATCATTAAGTATATGGCCTTTACAGATTGGCTTTTTTTTTAACTATATACTTTTTAAAGTTCCTCCATGTCTTTTTGTGGCTTGATACCTCATTTCTTTTTAGTGCTGGATAATATTCCATTGTCTGAATGTACCACAGTTTATTCATTCATCCCCTGAAGGACACCTTGGTTGCTTCCAAATTTTGGCAATTCTTAATAAAGCTGCCATAAACATCCATTTGTAGGTTTGTTTCTACGTAGAGGTAAGTTTTCTACTTGTTTGGGTAAATACAAAGGAACACAGTTGCTGGTTTGTAGCATAATAGTATATCTAGTTTTCTAAGAAACTGCCCAACTGTCTTCCATAGTGGCTGTACCATTTTTCATTTCCACCAGTAATGAACGGTAGTTCCTGTTGCTCCATATCTTTGTGAGCATTTGGTATTGGCAGTGTTTGGATTTTAGCCATTTTAATAGGTGTGTGGTGATATCTAATTGTTGTTTTAATTTGCAATTACTTAATAATATGATGTTGAGCATCTTTTCATATGTTTCTTTGCCATTGATACCGCTTTGGTAATGTGTCTGTTAAAGTCTTTGGCTCTTTTTTTTTTTTTTTAAGATTTTATTTATTTATTTGAGAGAGAGAATGAGAGAGAGCGTGAGAGGGAGGGGGGTCAGAGGGAGAAGCAGACTCCCTGCCGAGCAGGGAGCCCGATGTGGGACTCGATCCCGGGACTCCAGGATCATGACCCGAGCCGAAGGCAGTCGCTTAACCAACTGAGCCACCCAGGCACCCTTTTGGCTCATTTTTTAATTGGGTTGTTTCTTTTCTTACTGTTGAGTTTTAAAAGTTCTTTATGTATTTTGGGTATTAGCCCTTTATTAGGATATTTCTTTTGCAAACATATGTATTCTCCCAGTCTGTGGCCTGTCTTCTCATTCTCTTGATAGTGTTGTTTGCAGAGCAGAAATTTTTATTTTGATGATGTCCAGCTTGTCCATTATTTCTTGGATCATATCTTTGGTGTTGTGTCTAAAAAATGATCACCATCCCCAACATCATCTAGGTTTCTTCCTGTGTTATCTTCTAGGAATTTTATAGTTTTGCATTTTACATTTACATTTGTGATCCATTTTGAGTTAATTTTTGTGAAGGGTGTAAGGTTGGTCTAGATTCATATTTTTCCATGTGGATGTCCAGTTGTTCCAGCACCATTTCCTGAAAATATTCTCTTTGCTCTATTATATTGCCTTTGCTCCTTTGTTAGAATCTATTGATTATAGTCATCTACTTCTGGGCTCTCTATTCTGTTTTAATTGATCTGTTTGTTCTTTCATCAGTGCCACACTTTCTTGGTTACTATAGCTTTATACTAAGTCTTGAAGTCATGTGGTGATAGTCCTCTGATTTTGTTCTTTTTCAATGTTGTGTGGGCTATTCTGGGTCTTCCATTTCTCCAAGAATCAGTGTGTTGATGTCCACATAGTAACTTGCTGGGATTTTGCCTAGGACTATGTTGAATGTATAGATCAAGTGGGAAGAACTGACATCTTGACAATATTGAGTCTTCCTATCCATGAACATGGAATATGTTTACATTTATTTAGTTCTTTGATAACTTTGGTCAGTTTTGTAGTTTTCCTCACATAGATCTTGTACATATTTTGTTAAGATTTATATCCAGGGGTGCCTGGGTGGCTCATTCGTTAAGCATCTGCCGTCGGCTCAGGTCATGATCCCAGGGTCCTGGGATCTAGCCCCACATTGGGCTACCTGCTCCATGGGGAGCCTGCTTCTCCCTCCCCCACTCCCCCTGCTTGTGTTCCCTCTGTCGCTGTGTCTCACTCTGTCAAATAAATAAATAAAAATCTTAAAAAAAAGATAAATATCCAGATATTTCATTTTTGGGGTACTAATGTAAATGATACTGTGTTTTTAATTTGAAATTATACTTTTCATTGTTAGCATATAGGAAAATGATTGTATCCTACAGCTTTGCTATAACCGCTTATTAGTTTGAAGAGGGTTTTTTTTTTTTTTTTTTTTTTTGGTCATTTCTTTCTGATTTTCTATGTAGACAATCATGTCATCTGTGAACAAAGTTTTATTTCTTCTTCCCTAATCACTGTATGTTTCATTTCCCTTCTAACATTAGCTAGAATTTCTAGTATAATGCTGAAAAGCTACAATGGAGGGGGGCATCTTGCCTTGTTCCTGATCTTACTGGGAAAGCAGCTAGTTTCTCACCATTAGTATAACGTTAACTGTAGATTTTTAAAAAGTTAGTGTTCTTTTTCAAGTTGAAGATGATCCCCTCTGTTCCTATTTGGGTTTTCCCCTTTGTTGCTGAATAATATTTTATTGTATGGCTGTGCTACAATGTGTTTCTTCATTCACTTGTTAATGGACATTTGGGTTGGTTCCAGTTTTTGGCTGTTAAAAATAAAGTGGCTGTGGGAGCACCTGGGTAGCTCAATTGGTTAAGCATCTGCCTTCAACTTAGGTCATGATCCCAGGGTCCTGGGATTGAGCCCCACATCAGTCTCCCTGCCCAGCGGGGAGTCTGCTTCTCCATTCTCCCTCTACCCCGCTCATGCTCTCTCCCTCCTTCACTCTCTGTCTCAAATAAATAAATAAAATCTTAAAAAATAAATAAAGTTGCTGTGAACATTTGTGTACAGGTCTTTGTATAGACACATGTTTTCCTTTCTAATGAGTGAAGACACAAGAATGAAATGGGTGAATGATATGGTGCTTGTATATTTAACTTTTAAGAAACTGCTGGTGTGTTCCAGTGTGATTGTACCATTTTGCAATTCAACCAGCAATGAAGAGCTCCAGTTCCTCCACATTCTCTCTAACATTTGGTATTTCAGTCTTTTTGATTTTAGCCTCTCTAATGGATGAGTAGTGGTATCTTATTGTGGTCTTAATTTGCATTTCTCTAATGATGTTGAGCACCTATTCATGTACTATTGGGTGATGTGTCTGTTCAGATCTTTTGCTCATTTTTTTTATTGGCTTGTTTGTTTTCTTTTTATGAAGTTTTAAGAGGTCTTCATGTATTTTGCATTCGAGTTCTTTATCAGATATAAATCCTTTATCAGATATGTTCTGCAAAGTTTTTTCCCCCATTAAATGGCTTGTTAAGAGTGTGTTTTGAAGAGTAGAAAATTTTTTATGAAATCCACCAATTGAGGGCGCCTGGGTGGCTCAGTTGGTTAAGCGACTGCCTTCGGCTCAGGTCATGATCCTGGAGTCCCTGGATCGAGTCCCACATCGGGCTCCCTGCTCGGCAGGGAGCCTGCTTCTCCCTCTGACCCTCCCCCCTCTCGTGTGCTCTCTCTCTCTCATTCTCTCTGTCTCAAATAAATAAATAAAATCTTTAAAAAAAAAAAAAAAAAGAAATCCACCAGTTGTGCTTTTGGGTAACATACCTAAGAAATATTTGCCAACCTAAAGTCAGAAAAATTTACATTTGCATGTCCATGTGAATTTTAAGAAAAAAAAACTTGTGAATTTTTTTAAAAATCTGCTTGGATTCAGATTGGGATTGTGTTTAATCAGTAGCTCAATTTAGAAAAAATTAATATTTTAAGAATATTGAGTTCTAACCTATGAGAAAAGTTTATCTTTCCATTTATTTAGGTCTTTAATTTCTCTTAGCAAAATTTGTAGTTTTAACTGTAGGTTTTTCATACTTTTGTCAGATCTGTCCCCATTTCATCTTTTTTTTCTTTTGATGTTATTTTATAACAGCAGTGTTTTAAATTTCTTTCCCCAATTTTTCACTGTTAACACATGGAAATAAAATTGATATTGATCTTAGGTGCTATATAAGAACTACCATCCTTGCTAAATACCCTTGTTATAGTAGCTTTCTTGTAGAAAATCCATCAGATTTTTCACACAGATAATTGTTTTCTGCAAATACATTTTTTTTTCCCCTAATCTAGATGCCTTTTATTCTTTTTCTTCTTGATTGTACAGTGTTGGATAGAACTCAGGGAGATTTCTTGGCTGTTAGATTCTCTCTCCCTATGTTAAGGGCTTGGAATTCATGCCAGGTGGTAAGCTGAGGCCAATTACTGGGCTTACCTTGTATGTTTACTGTCCCTCAGGATCAATATTCTTTGTTGCCTGTTGATTGTTGTCTTGAAATGGTTGTTTCAAGAAGGAGAGGGGTAAATCCCTTTACTACTCCTTGTCTACAAGCAGAGGTCTCTGTACTATTATAAATCTATTCCAGCCAGGCATTTATCCTCACCACTCACTAAGACAGTTGCTAAATTCATTAGTTACTTCCTGGTTCTTCTTTTTTGGCCAGTTGGTAATATTTGGAATAACTGATCACTCTCTCTTTCAAGGTGCTTGCTTCACTAACAGTGCAGGATTCTTCTTTCTTCCCTGACTAGTCTTTGTCATCTTTTTTTGAATTCTACTCAACTTCCAAATGTTTGAATGCACCATGGATGCTTGGTCTGAATGCTGTTATAATACTTTGTAGGTGGTTTCATTCAGTCTCATGACTTTATATACCTTTTATGTGATGATTGGTCTAAATTTGTATCTTCAGTCTGTCACTTTCTCCAGAAAGTTATATTCTTATATCTTATAACAGCGTATTCTTATATAGCCAGCTGCTTATTCAACAGTACGCATTTGGTTGTGAAATAGGCAAGTCCAAAACTACTTCTGAATTCCTGTCTACCTCTAACCCTTAAAAATGTTCCGCTTGTTAGTTCTCATTTTGGTAAATGGCCAACTCTTTTCGTTTCACTTGCTCATGTCAAAAACTTTGGACTAATTTTGGCTTCTCTATTTCTCTCAGACCCAGTTTTTTTGTTCCACCAGCAATCCTGTTTTGTTTTGCTGTTTTTTTTGTTGTTGTTTTACAATACAGTATATCCAGAATCTGACTACTGCTTACCACTACCACTTTGATTATCCTGATTCAAATCCCATCTTCTCTCTCCTGCATCAAAAAAAAGCTATGCTAGTGCCCTTAAAAAAGCTACGGTGGTACCCTAAACCAATCACTGTTACCTCCATAGTTCTTACTATCTGATATCTTTTTATTTTAATTCTTTCTCTCCAATTAGAATGTAAACTGCATAAAGACAGGGGCAGCTGTTCAGTACTATACCCAGTACTTAGAACAGTACCTGGTACAAAAGTGTGTACCTAATTCATACTGATAAATGAATGGTCTTGGGTTTTCTCCATCATTTTTAGTATGTAATCCAGTTTCTTCTTTAGGCTGTAGGACCTCCTGTGATCTCAGAGTTAATTTTTCTAATTAAAACATGACAAGAAGTTAGAGATTCTCTCATATTCTAATAGTATTTGAGTTTGCCATTATAGTTAGTCCTTACATTATATTATTTAATTCACTTGGCTTGACTCTTTGCTTATTTCTGTTTTGAGTGTTGTTTGGGGATGTTGTTGAAAAGACTTTTTTATATTTTTAAAGCTCATGTGACTTAAACACTTAAAACAATTCAAATTAATTATTGAATGTGCTAGTGATAAATCTGGTTCATCTAAAATTTAAGTATGCCGAAATTGAGAATACCTAGACACTGTGATTTTGCTCGTTTCTTGAAAATGTATACTACTACAGTTGTTGCTTTAAAAATTAGTCTAAATTTGAGGAGTCTGAAAGGGTCCATACCTTAGAGATTTTTGGAGGTTTTATTTGTATTTGGACATAGAGTACAGTAAAGTTTGATTTGTAGAATATTTGCATATATCTATTTTGTAGATCGTAACATTTGAAAGATCCTGGGACCTAAAATGTCCAAGATGCCTGCCGTTTCCATAGTTTGAAAATGAGATATGGTTAAAAAATAATAACAAAGTACCAAAAAAGGTAGTATTAAAGATAGATTTGTGATAACTTCTATTACTTTTTGGTTCATTGTTGGTAGTGGGAGAGGTAGGAAAGTGAACTGTTGTCACTTTATACTTGCATTTCAGACACTTCAATGTGATCTCTAATATGAATGTCAATCATTTTGTTTTTGTTTTTAAATAACCCATAGAAGTTATCATACACGAATCATTACATTTTATTTTTCTGTCACAATTCCTTTTGAATATTTTCAAATGATTTGTGTTCTCTGTACGCTCTAAAACCTGACTGACTGTTCAAATATACATGAAAAATCCAGACAGTTTTATTTTCATGGTTCTAGTGTTTTCATGGGAGCTACAAGTAGGAAGAAAACACTCATTTCTCTCTCTCTCTCTCTGAAAGGATGATAAGGTCAATTAATTAGTTAATGGTACAAATGGAATGTTTTTCTTTGGCCTCTAGAGTGTATAGTAGCCAGGAACGCCTTCTGACAATGTCAGGTAGGGTCTTGCCAGATATGAAAAGTTCAAGTCTTTGCTGTTCCTTAGCCTCTTTATATTCTAGACTTATATCACTCTTAATGAAGTACTTACTTCAGGGGTGCATGGGTGGCTCAGTCGTTAAGCGTCTGCCTTCGGTTCAGGTCATGATCCCAGGGTCCTGGGATCAAGTCCCGCATCGGGCTCCCTGCTCCGCGGGAAGCCTGCTTCTCCCTCTCCCACTCCCCCTGCTTGTGTTCCTGCTCTCGCTATCTCTCTCTCTCTGTCAAATAAATAAATAAAATCTTAAAAAAAAAAAAACAACAAAACTTCAAATAATTTAGGTCTTTAGAAACTAACATTTATGTTTCTCCAGGATACACTTCTGCTCTCCTGTCAAACTCCACTTAATATGGGGAAGTGGGGGAAAGGGGTAGTCTCAGTGTTTGGGAGACCTTGAGGCATTCGAATAGTGACTTTGGTCTAAGAACCATGGTGGAGAATCTGTTTCTCCACAGTTTTAAGATTCCATGGGGGAAAATCTTACTTAGAAGTGGTTTTTAACTTTTGGGTTTTGTCTAGGATTGGAAATGTATTATACACTTGTTTACAGGCAACAGAAACTCACTTTGGCTGACTAAAACACAAAAAGGGAGATACATTATTAGAAGCTCATGGAATCTAAGGGAGAGCCAAATTATCAAAACTTGCTCAGAGCTTTAAGGATTGAAACAACAGAAAATTGTGCCAAAGTTTACTTTTGCAAAAACTACCCAGAATAATTTTGTAGAAAAATTGGAAAGTAAAAATTACTCATTATCTCCTAGATATTAAAACAAAAGATGAAAAAGTAAAACCTGATAGTTATGTTAATACTTATGAGTAAAATTAAACACTTACTAAAAAATAGCCATTTGTAGTTTTTTTAATCTACTCAAGCTCTTTACTAGGGGGTCAGTTTTCCTGGTCAAATCTATCAACCCTTTTCTAGGTGGTTTTTCTATCTTTTCTTTTATGCTGAGAGTGGCTTTCCCTATTTAAATATTGTAGAGTGTATTTAATTTTTTTTTTTAAGATTTTATTTATTTATTTGAGAGGGAGAATGAGAGACAGAGAGCATGAGAGGGAGGAGGGTCAGAGGGAGAAGCAGACTCCCTGCCGAGCAGAGAGCCCGATGCGGGACTCGATCCCGGGACTCCAGGATCATGACCCGAGCCGAAGGCAGTCGCTTAACCAACTGAGCCACCCAGGCGCCCTGTAGAGTGTATTTAAATAATGTAAATATGTTTTTGAGTCAGTGGATTCATTTTTTCTTTTTCCTTTCTCCCAATACTTCCCCCTTCAGTAATGGTGGCTCACTAGGCCATACTTCTTACCAGTTGTAAGGAGTTAGGATTTAGCACTATCCCTCCCAGGTTATTTTGATACTTAATGTCTTAGATCAGATTGCTGTAACAAAGCACTATGGACTGGGTGGCTTAAACAACAGATACTTATTTCGCACAGTTTTGGAGGCTGAGCAGTCCAAGATCAAGGTGTGAGCAGATTCAGTTCCTGGTGAGGACCCGCTTCTTGACTTGTAGATAGCCGCCTTCTTGCTTTGTCCTCACATGGTAGAAAGAGAGAGAGCTTGTCTTTCTTCCTTTTCTCATATGAACACTAATGTCACCATAGGGGCTCTACCCTCATGACCTCATAAACCTGATTACCACACAAGGGCCCCATCTATAGACATTATCACTTTAGAGATTAGGGCTGTAATATAAAAATTTGGGGAAGTGCAAATACTCAGTCCATAACACCTTATCCTATCTCTTTTCCATTTCTACCTGAGGTGGATTTAATTCTGTTTATTTTTATTTTTAATTTGCTTTTATTATGAACATTACTTATAAATGATTTTGACATCAAAGAGGAACACAAAGTAAAAACTGAAAGTTCTTTCCTTAATCCTCAGTATCGCACTCTCTAGGAGTAACTAACGTTATTTGCCAGAATATACAAAGTTATTGTCAGTATATGTGCAGGCATATGTGCCTGTTTTTTACATTTTGATCTTCAGTCCTTGTGTGTGTGTGTGCGTGTGTGCGCACACGCGCGCACGCTTAGTGTGAAGCGGGGATCTATTTCCAAGTATTTAGCTCTTGTCCTTTCAGCATCTTGACTAATTTGCTATTTCCCCACTCATACAAAATACTTTGTTGTATATCAATATTTGTGTGTGTGTGTGTGTGTGTGTATAGGTCAGTTTGTGTACTTTAAATTGTTTTCAGATACTAATAGTAAGCTTTTTATTATTTTTATTTTAGCATTTCCCCTCCCTCCTACTGGGCCATTGTTGTTTTTGAAATATTTCTTAGCTGTTGTCACTAGTCTAGTTTCAAGAATTTTTATCAGAGATTTCACTGCAGTTGCTTTGAAATTTGTGTGATATGGGGCGATATGATGTCTAAATAGTATTAAGTTTTCCTACAGGAACATGACATATCTTACATTTATTCAAGTCAGTTGCTCAGGTTTATAGTTCTTTACAACTTTATTCATGGGCATTTGAAATATTAATGTTTTACAAATATTGTCTTCTCTATAATAAATTTGTAAAGGTTATCACCTATCCTAACATGCTGATTATATATTTTGGATATATTTTGCATGTTTTATATGCACCCATATTATTTGTTCTAATAGCCCTTTACTTGGCCTTTTTAGATTTTTCAGGTAATAGGTTTTTCAAATAATAATTCTGTCTGTTCCTTTCTAATGCTTTACCTTCCCTGTTTCTTTCTTTCTTTTTTTTTTTTTTTTTTTACCTCATTGCACTGGAATTTCCATTGTCAGTTGAACAGTGATAATGATACTGCACCATTTTGTCTTGATCTTTTTTTAATAGCAATGCCCCCTTTTTCTATTTTAGTGTTGTGGTGATGGCCACTGATTTGAAAATAATCTACTTTATTATTAAGAATCCTTCTTTTCTCAGTTGTTAGAGTTTTCTAAAAAATCAGATAATGAATGCTAAACTTTATAAAATGCCTTTTCAGCATCAAATGAGAAAGTCAATGTGAGCTTTCAGTGTGATAAATAGTTTAAAAATATCCTTACAATCTTGGAATATCCTACTTTGTCATTGTGTCTTTTTCTTTAAACACAAAGCTGGGTATTATTTCATAATATGTGAAAATTTTAATATTCATAAATTGTCCTTTGTATATTTTTGGTTTAGTACTAGGCTTATGATAGCTTGCTAAAATACATTACAGTACTTATAAAATGTATATGTCTTGGATTAATTTTAAAAGCTTAGTAATTATCTACACTTGAAAGCATGATAGAACACAATGGTAAATTTTGAGGACTTGATACTTTTTTGGGACAATGGTTAAAAAAACCTTTTTCTTCCATAACTGTTAAGTATAGTCAGTGTGAATTGTCTATCCTTTTTTGTTTTGTTTTGTTTTGTTTTTATGGTAATTTATTTTTTTATTTTTATTTTTTTTTATTGTGTTATCCTTTTTTGTAATACATCTTCAGTCATTTCCTAGATGGTACAGTTTGCTCTCTTGTTTGTTTACTTACTATTTTTTAATTCATTTACAATTTGGATGGTATAGTTTGTCTATTTCTTTATATTTTACTTATACATTTATGGTTTTTTTCTCCCAAAAAGGGCTGGTGGAAATAATAATTTGTAAAGTTTTTGTTGTTGTTTAGATCTCCTTGAACATGTTTAAACACATTTTTCTTGGTTATTTTTAAAGTGATACCCTCTACATTTTTGTATTTAAGAATATTAATAAGACATAACTTTAAATTTCAAAGATGATATTTATACAATGTATTGTTTTTACAGTTTCCATGTTTGAGTGTTTATATTGATTTATTTCTGAATTTGAATATTTATTTTGTCAGGAGACATGTGAGTCATACACTCTCCAAGGGCTTATATATATGTTCCAATATACTTGTCACTGAGCAGCATCTTGCTTGACTTTAGTATTCATAAATATTAGTCTTATTTGTCCTAAAATAATTTAGATTTGACCCAAGGAAGTCAGTATTACAGGGGAGAAGTTTGATGTCATTTCAACTTTTGCTTGTGGGATTTTTTTCTTCATCCACGAAATAGGGTAAAAAAATTGATTTCACATTTACATAAATGTTTTTTAAATTAATGCTTTCTGGTAGTTGGTCTGTCTTAAATGAAGTTTTTTATAGAGCTTCTTGATAGAGGAACCCTCCAGAAGATACTTTAGTATTATATTTGGTTTGACAGATCCTTCATGTATTAGTGATCTACTGTGAAGTAATAAATTACCCTAAAGTTCAGTGGCTTTAAAACGACATGCATTTATTATCCCTCTTTGTGTCAGAAATTCATGCATGGCTCAGCTGGTTTCTTTGCCTAAGAGTCTTTCACAAGACTGCAGTCAAGGTGTCAGGGCTGGGATCTCATCTGGAGGCTTGACTGGGGAATAATCTCCTTCCAAGCTTATTCTTGGTCCAATCTAGTGCTTTTTCCACTGCGACACATATTGGCAGGTATTTGATTTATCTGAGAGTCACTCTTTGGGTCTAACATTCAGCCCTGGGAACATCTGCCTCTTTTGAGTCCTTCCTATTATTTAGTCATAAACGTATGTGTGTATGTGAATGTGCATGGACACGCAGGTGAGCACCTATAGAAGGGCTTGTGGGAGGGACAGAGGGAAAGAAGAAGGGAGGGAGAATGATATATGTTAGTATAACTTCTTTCTATTTTAACAACTATTTTTTCCCCCATAGGTGCCTTAGCTGGGCCAATTATTGTGGAGCCACATGTCACAGCAGTATGGGGAAAGAATGTTTCACTGAAGTGTTTAATTGAAGTAAATGAAACTATAACACAAATTTCATGGGAGAAGATCCATGGCAAAAGTTCACAGACTGTTGCAGTTCATCATCCTCAGTATGGATTCTCTGTTCAAGGAGAGTATCAGGGAAGAGTCTTATTTAAAAACTATTCACTTAATGATGCGACAATTACTCTACATAACATAGGATTCTCTGATTCTGGAAAATACATATGCAAAGCTGTTACATTCCCGCTTGGAAATGCTCAGTCCTCTACGACTGTAACTGTATTAGGTAGGTATGCTTGAATTGTATATTTTGGTGGTAGTGGCAAGGATTATAGGAAAAGTTTTTTCAAGATTTTAAAGTAATTGGATATATATAAATCTAGATTTGAAATAATTCAAATGTGATTTTTCAAGTTTTGTCTTAAAATTCTGTGATTCTCGGCTGTCTCAATTTAAACAAAATTTTGTATCTACCTACCTATCTATATAATGCTATGTGGTTCTTAGTTATTTTAGTTTCTTCATGAAATACTGTTTTTTATTTATAATACTAAGTGCTCAGTGTTTTTGACATTTTCAGTATTCTTTCTCAAAATTCCAAACCTTCCTTTTTAAATAACCTTTTCCATTTATTTAAATGAGTTGTTTTAGAGCCATTGATAAACTTCATGTTTGTTTCTGAAATGAAATTTTATTTCTGCTACTGTGCATTTCATAGCTGTTTAAATCTTGGGCCATTGCTCATAATGAGTAATCTTCTGCTTTTTCCTATCTGATAATAGTTAGAATTTATGGTGGAATTTAAAATGAGCTTATCAGCATTAAGATAGCCACTTGCAGTGAAAGGTATACCAATTTGGAAATACTGGCTTGTACTTTTAGAATAATAGAGTAAGGATTAATAGCAGCCTTAGCCATTTCCACTCACAGTAGGACTCCTTTAATGGGCACTCTGCTCTGCATCTACCTGTTTGTCTGTTGGGGACTTGGTTGGATCTGCTGATAGCTCCCCTCCCTAACCCTCCTTCACTCTCCTCCTGGGAGTTACACTCCAGTAAAAAGCCCTTTGTGCTCCTCACTTGGTCTTAGTTTCTGCTTCCCGAGCAGTGAACAAGTTCACAGCCCCTAAGATTTAAAGGCATCATTTCAGGGTCTCTGACATGCAGGAGAGCCGTTTCGTCCAGCTCTGTCAGATATTTTTTCATGTTGAAAGATACTATTTAGAAATAAAATTAAATATTTGAGGACTTCATATGTTTATGACACTGCCCGAACAGCTGTGGGAAAATATAACTCATGTTTATGAAATTGATACTTTTGAGAAACATTTTGATGAGAAGGCAAGGCATAAAATAAATATCTGAAAAATCAAGTGCAGGCCATCAGGGTAAAAAAGGTCACAAAAGAAGTTCATTGGCTAGAAAATAATAGTTTGTGTGTGGAAGAGGGAACCCATGGGAATAAAGGCTTTTTTTGCCATAAATTTTAGTAATTCCCCCTAAATTAATACAGTACTCAGTGGTTTAAAACTTAAGACTGTTTATAGTACAAGACTACTCATGATTTTACCCATGCCTACGTCTCTAGCTTCATGTATTTCATCTCTTGCTCCACTTTTCCTAATAACACAAATTTAATAATCATGATGAACTATTTGCAGTTCTGGTAATACCTGTTTATGTTTTACATGTGTTTTTCTTTCTTCTTGGATTGCTTTCTTTTTCTTCCTGTCTCTCTTCCTACATTCTTGTATTTAACTGCTATTTATCAAACCACAGCCTTTTAGAAGCCATTGTTGAAATATATACCCACTTGCAGTTTGATGTTTGTTTTTTTTTTTCTTTTTTCTTTTCTGGCTCTTTTGCCATTGTATCTTGAACTTAGCTATTGCTGCAGTTACCATACTGTTTGTTGTGTGTTTTCTCCATTATAAACACATGGTGGACTGCAACTCTGTACTTCAAAATTTAACTGTATCTCTCTCAGGCCTACAAGAGTTCCTAGTATTTAGCAGTCATACACCATTTAAGTGTTATTTAAGTAGGGTGTAGGAATGGATTGGTGAAACTTAGTAGTCTACAAAAGTCCTTGAATTTTGGGTAGGTTTGGGGTAAGCAAAAGGGAAGTAAGTATAGGGAGAATAAATGAGCCAGTGCAGGGAGGCAGAAAACAACATACATTAGGGCAGAGTTCTTTTTAGCGTCAGCATTGTTGACATTTTGGGCTGGAATTCTTTGTTGTAGTGAGCTGTCATGTCCATTGTAGACTGTTTGGTAGCATCCATGACCTCTACCCACCAGATGCTAGTAGCAGTTATGACAGCTTAGAATGTCTCCAGACATTGCCAAGTGTCCTCTGGAAGAGGAGGGGAGAGATCGCTCATTGTTGAGAACCCTCATTAATGGAACCACTGAATAATTTGTTGATTGTTCAGAGGATTTATATAAAGTACCAGAATTGAAGGCTAGAAAGGTTGAATAGGACTGCATTAAAGTAACTTGAATGTTATGATAGGGAATTTGAGCTTTGTATTACTAAGAAATGCCAAGTTGGTGTAAGGTAAGGTCTTTTACCCTCAGACTTTTGCTATGTGAAGTGTGGTTGCTGAACCAGCAGCATTGGCAGCACTTGGGAGTTTGTTAGAAATACAGAATTTCAGGCTCCTCCCAAACTTACTGAATGATAAGTCTACATTTTAGCAGGATTTCTAAGTGATTTGTATGCAGAATAAAGTTTGAGAAACACTGCTTTGATCACCTTCTCACCTTGCTTGGAGGGATATTTAAGTCGTAGTAGATGAGATTCAGGGAGTAATGTGATAAAAGTTGTGATTTATGAAGATTAGTCTGGTGTTTTTGATGGATTGAAATGAAGTCCTAAAATCATAATCCCTCAGTCATGTGGCCATGAAAGCTTGAAATTAATTTTCTGATTTCCGCCACTTAAGGGAAGAAGGGAGCTATTACAGAGGAATAGCTGTCAAGACTTCGTAACTGATTGGATACAAGAAACAAAGGAGGTTTGAACATAAACAGGTTTTGAACCTTGGTGATTGAGTAAATTGTGTTATTAATTCCAATGGACGTGTCTGAATGAAAACCAGGTGTTGGGACTGGGAGGCTAAGATTGGGAGGCATTTGCTTTATTGAGTTTGAGGATATATAGGTAGACAACACCAGGCAGGTGGTTAGAAACTGTGGAGTCAGGCCTTGTATCAAAATTGAAGAAAATTAGAGATCATGTAGATAGTAGTGTGTATCAGATAAAAATTTCTAAGGGAGATGCAAACGGTAATTGAAGGCCCAGAACCCAGTATTTATTAGTGCAAAGGTTAGAAGAAATAGAGATGAAGAGCTCAACGAGAGCTTTGAGAAAAACTCAGGCAAAATAATACGACTTGTAACAGGAGAAGATAAAAGTTTTAAGATTATTCTAGCCATTTTTTTTCCACAGTGAGTATTAAGCCTTATAGAACATGATTTGAATAACCATTTTTTCAGTTTTCCTAAGAATGGTGCACAGCTCGTATTCTAAATGTACAGCCCAGATGACAATTCATTACTTAGAACAGGTACCTTAAGGCATTAGTACTTAGTTCTTTTGGAACTGAATGTGAAGAACTGTGTCAAAGTTTGAATTTCTACCAAATTAGTCAAAGAGAATGGCAAACAAAAATATTAAGCCTGTAGATTACATGGTAACATTAGAGTTTCAGTGGAGTGGTATTAATAGAAACCAAATTAAGGGAATGTGATATAACAAAAAAGCTTTGGGAAAATTTAGCAACAAATGCCCCACAGTAGAACAGTTGTTTTGCAATTGCTTACTTCTCTTGATGGGATACTTTATAGTTGTTAAAATTATGGTTAAGAGAAGTGTTGCTGCCTGAGGAGAAGACCCCAAAAATTGTAGATATGCCAAGAAAATGATAATAACTGCATTAGGATATTGTCATTGTGGGTAATTTTTCCCCATTTTCCCAATTTTTAGAAATACTGCTTTTGCAGTAAAAATATAGACTTCCACTATATGTTGGCTAACTGAACATAATTTAAAAAAAATAGACTTCCCTTGCTGTGGATGATGGAATACAGGGACTGGATTTACCCTCTCTCTAAGAACAAGAAACCAGGCAAATAAGAAACAGTGTTTAGTCATGGGACAATAAGCAGTGTAGGATTATGATCCCTGAAAGAAGGAAAACAAACAAGGTGAGTCGCTATAATGTTCTAGCTTCCTCCTTAGGCAATTTCCAGGCTCAGTGACAAGGATTTGAAGCAGAGAATGATGGTGTCAGGGAGTAAAAGAGACATACTGGAATTCAGGGAGGACAGGTGATTAGAATTCGTGGAGCAGAAATACTGGAAAGCAGAGAGCATCAGAAGAGTGTGTGTTTTAGAGATCTACAGAAGGGCCCTCTGAAGTCTTTGGGTTAGTACTGATCTGTGTCCATGGGAGAGGAAACTTTTGAGGCTTGGGGAAAGAACCAGCAGAAAGCATTAGATCTAAGTAACAATCCTGGTGTTCACACAGGGCTGGGAAAACCATGTTCCCTCCATTCAAGTACACGGCACTGGTAGCATCTTAAGAGGAAGCAACAGCAAAACTGCTAGACAGGGAAGGTTATAGAGAAGTTAACTAAAATATTGAAATATATGAGAAAAGTAACTTTAGAAAGCAAATAAAGTCTACAACCAGATTGATTCCCTTCAGAAGAAACAAATAACGTAACTTAAAATTGACTTTAAAAGTTTCTATTAATGATGGCATAAGTTGTTCAGACCAACTCTCCCATGGGAGTGAAATATAAAATACCATCGAAAGCTTCAAGGAAGTAAGAACATAGTGAGAAATACAAATAGATCAAAATCTAGGAGTAGGTAAAAACAGAAATAAGCCTAGCACTGAAAGTTGCATTCAACCTGAGGACTTTTGATAATTGAGAAGAAACACCTGAGATGCTAAGCTGCGATTTTGAAAGCCTTGAGAAGACAGAGACAAATTTCTAAGTGTAGTTCTGCTCAAGATGGGGGATGTCTAATAACTCTTCTCTTATTCACCTGGTATCCAAAGGCTTACATTTTCGGAATAGTAGGAAACTAGAAATAAACCAGTCTTCTTATAGACTTACAGGTTTATAATGACCTAAGTGGTTTGATCTTAAATTCAGGAGATCCTGGACTGGTTAGTGATTTCAGGAGTTTGGCAGAAGAAAACTCAGATCTTTTCTAGAGGAAAAGTATCTTTATTCTAGACCTCACATTATTTCTACCTTAGTTATTCAAACACAGGCATATAGTCTCCTTGAATCGGCAGGTATACAAGTAAAGAAGACCTCACAAGGAGCAGCCAGCACAAATAAGACAACAGGAACAGACATGCAAAGATATAGGATGTTGGAATTATCAGATACAGACTATTAAACAGCATCATTTAACATTTGAAGAGATAAGTCAATCTATAGAATTTCTGCAGGAAACTATAAAAAAATCACATAGTAATTGGCCTTAAAGTAGCGAAGTAATTTTTAGTGTATAAAAGCAGTTAACAATAAAAGAAATTAAAAACTGATCAATTTTAGTACATTTGAATTAAAAACTTCTGCTCATCAAAACACACCATTGGGCAAAAAGATAAGCCCTAAACTGGTAGAGAGGATATTTTTACCACATGTCATTTAAAAAAGGGCTCTCCTTCCAAATCAATAAAAAAAAGCAGTTGGCTTTAATAGGCATTTTGCAGAAGAAATTCCAAATGGCCTAAACATGGAAAGACCTTTAACCTCATTCATAATATGAGAAATTAAAAAATACAGTCTCGACAATACGCCATTATATATAAGGTGGACAGACATTGAGAAGTCAGACAGTATCAACTGTGGTGAGTGTCTGAACTGATAGGATCTCTAAGATTGGGAGTAAATTGTTACTTTGGAAAGCTTTTTGGCATTATCTCGTAAAGTTGAAATTAAAGAGTAGTAGCAATTCCACTCCAAGGGACAAACTAGAGAAACACCTGTACAAATATACCACGATACACCAATGAGAACGTTTCTTGTAAAATTGTTTATACTCAACAGGAAATAGCACCAATGTCCAATGGTAAATAAACTGTATAGCAGTTGATAATTTATAGAATTGCGTGGAAATTTAAATGATTTAAAAATTAAAAGTAAAAAGAACCCCGAATTCCAAAATAATAAATTAAGTCTGATTATTCTCAAATAAATTAATCTCAGGAGCACAAAGTTGAGTCAAAGAAAAATGCATATAGTTCAATACCATTCATGTAAAGTTCAGAAACAGGTAAAATGCCATTGTTGTTTAGCTTCGTAGTTGTTGCTTGTAGACCTGTCATGGAAAGTAAGCAAAAATTTATTTCCAAAGTCAGTATAATGATTTCATACTAGGGCAGGTAGGTGTTAAGATCAAGAAGCATGTTGAGTGACCTGGAAGGTACTAATGTTTTTCATTAAGATGTGTGTTGTTTACAATATAAAGTACTCATTACATGTGTTGTATGTACTTTCCCCTTTGTTATTTTACAGTAATACATCTTATACAATACATAAGGAAATACATAAGGAAAATATTAGTATCTCGAGTAGATTATGAAACAAAAATAGTTAGACACAAATCAAGAACAGATGGCATTGAAAACCGTTTGGAAATTTTGGAAATAAATAAGTTATTGAGATAAAAACTTAATATACAGAATAAACTGTAGGCTTGAGACAATTTATGAGGTGAGACTGAGGAATTTATGTAGAAAGAAGCACATGAAATTTGCTGGAAAATATGAAGAGATAGGTAGGATATATGGAAAGTAGATTGAAAGGTCTAAACATTAAGGTTACTTTCACTTGCTAAGGACCTTTCTTATACTAGAATAAGATAATGGGATACACATTCTAATAAATGTAACTATTATTGACATTACATTTTAACAGTGTAGGTTCCATACTGGTAACTTAATTTATATTTTCTATAAGCATTTTTGCTGCAAAATGAAGCACTGTGTCTTAAAACTACATCTTTTCCCCTTTCAGAGTAATATTTAAAATCTCATAATGAAAATTATCCAATTTACAGGAATTTTTCATATACTAACTTTGGGGCAAACTCATTGGTCCCTATAAAGAAAAATCGTATCTCTCCTAGGGAGAACCTTCTTTAAGGGTTTCAAGTCTTGCTGAGCTTCTTGTTTGTCTTGGCTCATGATCTTCTCTTCCAAGAATCCAGCTGATGTTGGCATTACTTAAAAGCGTATGTGTAGATTTTATATGCATTTGCCTCTAAGTTTATGAAATATGGCTAGATACGGCTTGGAAAGATGTAAATATATTCTTCTTTGAAATGTGACTAATTATTTTTTAAAATTTGAACAGTTGAGCCCACTGTGAGCCTGATAAAAGGGCCAGATTCTTTAATTGATGGAGGAAATGAAACGGTAGCAGCCATCTGTATCGCAGCCACTGGAAAACCAGTTGCACATATTGACTGGGAAGGTGATCTTGGTGAAATGGAATCCACTACAACTTCTTTTCCAAATGAAACGGCAACAGTTGTCAGCCAGTACAAGCTGTTTCCAACCAGATTTGCTAGAGGAAGGCGGATTACCTGTGTTGTAAAACATCCAGCCTTGGAAAAGGACATCCGATATTCTTTCATATTAGATATACAGTGTAAGTAAACAATAACATTTGCTTTTTAAACATGTCATGCATTTTATTTTAACTTTCTCCCTGTGACTAATTCTATGTCAGACTTGTTAGTTTGAATATTTAATATTCAGATATTCTTACATCTTTTCCTTATTGACCTTTTTTTTCTTAATTTTTAAAAATACCTTCATGGAAATTTCGTTTAACCAGAACATTTTTATTAGTTTGTAAAGATGGACAGTGACTTTAAAGTCGCTCTCCAACCTAAAATTATTTAGCCTTCTCCTTTTTAGATCTTAAAAATAGGCTGGACTTAAGCAAATTGTGGAAATTTATACCTCAAAATGTGCAATACTTAGAGATAAACAACTACTTTGCCAGTTCGATTAATTTAACTATTACTCAGTTTTATTCATGCTACCCATGATGTTTTCAGCAAGAATCTTTTACTGCCTAGATGCATATTAATTAGTTTGAAAATCTTTTGTTTTTCCAGGACTATTTCTCATCTGATTTTACTGTTCATGTTGTAAGATTCTCATATAGTAAGACAGTATTTTAAAGACATCATTGGGATAATAACCATTGTAGATAAGGTTCAAAGCTTGGCCTGTCTCCTATTTTTATTTTTTTGTTAAGGGATGCTCCCTTGTGTGTAAAGTTTGTATGTGTATATACGTATGTGTATATACTTTTTCCTATACGTTAGCTCAGTTGTTGACACATTCTTTGTGTTGCATTTAAAAATTTTGAGCAGAAGAAAAAGTGATAATGCACGTAACTTAAAACAAGGATAATGAAAATTAATAGGTTTTTAAAAGGAGGCGTTACAGTTTTTGTTCTTAGTGTTTTATTTTTTGATATGACATACATGGAATTTTAAATTGCACATATTCGTTACACTTGATGTAATGGTTTCTAAAGCTAATTCTAAGACTCTTTTTCAACATTTATAGGGTTGAACTTGGGAAGTTATCTTGCATGAATGTTACTACCATTTTATTCTTGAGTGCAGATACCTTCTTTTCACTTCTCTGGAGAATCCAATTAAAATTTCTCTTTTTCCTTTTCCTACCTTACTTTCACAGACTCTTAACTTTTTCCTTTTTCTTGTAAAATTCAGATCCCAATTGTAAGTACTATTAATATTTTTCTTAAATATAATGTCCTTCCTTGTATCTAGTAATTGACTGAAATTTTCTTCATTTGTATTATGTACATTATGCTTTTTTGGTTGTTGTTTGCTTGAATGCAATCCTAAATATATAAAAATATTTCTTTTAATGTAAGACTTACATAATTATGGCTTAGATTTATTGCCTTGCTCCTAAAATATTCTTAGAGTACTCATGATTTTTTTCCTCTTTTTAATTGGGAGCTATAAAACATGTGAATAAAGTTTAAGGAGATAAAATCTTATATCCAAAGTTCAGATCTCAAAATTTAGAGGTTTTCTTTGGGGATACCTTACCTTAATACCTATTCCCTCCTCCTATTAAAAGAAATTAAACTCACAGATCTCTCTACTGTTCTTTCAGCAACATTTTTTAGTACCAATTGTAAGTTACAAAAATGTTAATTCTTGTCATTTATGAGGCAGGCATTTCTTTCTTAAAATTACTAAGGTAATTAATTGTACTTTAGTTTAATTTAGTTTAATTTTTTACTACTCTTTTTTGTAAACATTGCTTGATAATAGATCAAGCTTACCTGACAGAATTGAACTGACCTGGTCTCTAACTTCCCATCTGATCCTGTACTCTTTATCTAGTTTACTGTGTAACTCACAGGAGGGTCCCTGTACTATGCATAAGTGACGGTTCCTTAGGGAAGCTTTCATGACCTTCCTCAGCCTCATCCCCAGTCTAAATTAGGTTCTTCTTCTCTATATCATCCTGTTCTTTTCCTTCTTGCTCTCATAACAGGTTTTAGTTTAATACTTTTAAAATATTCTCTTCCTTATTAAAAACTATGGGAAAATAAATTTTACGAATACAGAGTCTGTATTTATACC
Source organism: Mirounga angustirostris (assembly GCF_029215605.1). Lineage (NCBI taxonomy): Eukaryota > Metazoa > Chordata > Mammalia > Carnivora > Phocidae > Mirounga > Mirounga angustirostris. The sequence continues at coordinate 56,571,699 of NW_026991709.1, forward strand.
AAATGCCTAAAACAGTGCCTGCCACTTATTAGGAGTTAAACAATATGATGTTAATGAATGATTCATATTGGATTGTATGGTTTAAATGCATAAATTTATATTGCTGGTAAATATGGATAATTGCTTATTTAACTAACTATATTGCACATATACCAAAAGACGTTTGGGTGCATTGAATGGTTAAAATTTAATGTTTTAGAACAGTTGAGGCCACAGATAACTTACTTTAGTTGTAATTATAGCCTTAGAAAGTTTGTGTCACATCTCTCCTTACCCATAGAATATTAATTAATTGTAATACAGGGAATCTAATCTCTGTAATTGACTTTGTATCTCTCAGGAGATACTTTCTTTCCGATTAAACATTTCTTTGAAGACAGTTTTATATGGTGACTTGGAACTTAAATGCCATGTCTCATCAAATTAAATAGTATAATGTATTTCCTTTGTTCATAAATCTACACTTCTCATAATAGGACTCTTATATGTTGTTCTTGGTGATTATATGTTTGTGAATATCCTTATATTCAGTGTCCATAATAACTAGAACTGTACTTGGTATAGTTACCTAGTGTTTGGGTACTCATTGTCCATTCATGCACTTATTCTTTCAGTCAACTAATATTTATTAACTACTGTCTTCCACAATAGTTATGTATATTGACAGAAGGAAAAATGATTTCTGTTCTTCTGAAGTTTAGTCATTATGTTAATGCTTTGTCATTACATGTTGCATTTATCATTAACAAAAGATAATTTGTACTGTTATGTATTTATTCTATAGATGCTCCAGAAGTTTCGGTAACAGGCTATGATGGGAATTGGTTTGTAGGAAGAAAAGGTGTTAATCTCAAGTGTAATGCTGATGCAAATCCACCACCCTTCAAATCTGTGTGGAGCAGGTAATAATATCACATACTTCTAAAGGGAAATTATTTAGTGAAAAGCATTCTTTTTTTTAAATTTAATTCAATTATGTTATGTTAATCACCATACAATACATCATTAGTTTTTGATGTAGTGATCCACGATTCATTGTTTGCGTATAACATCCAGTGCTCCATGTAGTACATGCCCTCCTTAATACCCATCACCAGGCTAGCCCATCCCTTAACCCCCTCCCCTCTAAAACCCTCAGTTTGTTTCTCAGAGTCCATAGTCTCTCATGGTTCGTCTCCCCCTCCAATTTCCTCCCCCCCTTCATTTTTCCCTTCCTTCTCCTAATGTCCTCCATGCTATTCCTTATTTCCACAAATAAGGGAAACCATATAATTGACTTTCTCTGCTTGACTTATTTCACTTAGCATAATCTCCTCCAGTCCCATCCATGTTGATGTAAAAGGTGGGGATTCATCCTTTCTGATGGCGGAGTAATTTTCCATTGTATATATGGACCACATCTTCTTTATCCATTCATCTCTTGAGGAGCATCTGGACTCTTTCCACTGTTTGGCTATTGCGGACATTGCTGCTATGAACATTGGGGTGCATATGGCCCTTCTTTTCACTACATCTGTGGCTTTGTGGTAAATACCCAGTAGTGGAATTGCTGGGTCATAGGGTAGCTCTATTTTTAATTTTTTGAGGAACCTCCACACTGTTTTCCGAAGTGTCTGTACCAACTTGCATTCCCACCAACAGTGTAAGAGGGTTCCCCTTTCTCCACAACCTCTCCAACATCTGTTGTTTCTTGCCTTGCCAGTTTTTGCCATTCTAATTGATGTGAGGTGGTATCTCAGTGTGGTTTTGATTTGAATTTCCCTGATGGCTAATGATGATGAACATTTTTTCATGTGTCTGTTAGCTATTTGTAGGTCTTTGGAGAAGTGTCTGTTCATGTCTTCTGCCCATTTTTTGACTTGATTATTTGTTTTTTGGGTGTTGAGTTTGAGAAGTTCTTTATAGATCTTGGAAATCAGCGCTTTGTCTGTAGTGTCATTTGCAAATATCTTCTCCCATTCTGTGGGTTGCCTCTTTGTTTTGTTGACTGTTTCCTTTGCTGTGCAGAAGCTTTTTATCTTGATGAAGTCCCAAAAGTTCATTTTTGCTTTTGTTTCACTAGCCTTTGGAGATGTATCTTGGAAGAAGTTGCTGTGGGCGATGTCAAAGAGGTTATTGCCTATGTTCTCCTCTAGGATTTTGATGGTTTCCTGTCTCATATTGAGGTCTTTCATCCATTTTGAGTTTATCTTTGTGTATGGTGTTAGAGAATGGTCGAGTTTCATTCTTCTGCATGTGGCTGTCCAATTTTCCCAGCACCATTTATTGAAGAGACTGTCTTTTTTCCATTGCATATTTTTTCCTGCTTTGTTGAAGATTATTTGACCATAGAGTTGAGGGTCCATATCTGGGTCTCTATTCTGTTCCATTGGTCTTTGTGTCTGTTTTTGTGCCAGTATCATGCTGTCTTGGTGATCACTGCTTTGTAATAATAGCTTGAAATCCGACATTGTGATGCCCCCAGCTTTGTTTTTGTTTTTCCACATTTCCTTGGCGATTTGGGGGCTTTTCTGATTCCATACAAATTTTAGGATTGTTTGTTCCAGCGCTTTGAAAAATGTCATTGGAATTTTGATTGGGATGGCGTTGAAGGTATAGACTGCTCTGGGCAGCATAGACATTTTAACAATGTTTATTCTTCCGATCCATGGGCATGGAATGTTTTTCCATCTTTTTGTGTCGTCTTCATTTTGTTTCATGAGTGTTCTGTAGTTCCTAGAGTATAGATCCTTTACCTCTTTGGTTAGGTTTATTCCGAGGTATCTTATGGTTTTTGGTGCTATTGTAAATGGAATCGTTTCTCTAATTTCTCTTTCTGCAGTTGCATTGTTAATGTATAAGAAAGCAACTGATTTCTGTGTATTGATTTTGAATCCTGCCACATTACTGAATTGCTGTATGAGTTCTAGTAATTTGGGGGTGGAGTCTTGGATTTTCCACATAAAGTATCATGTCATCTGCGAAGAGAGAGAGTTTGACTTCTTCTTTGCCAATTTGAATACCTTTTATTTCTTTTTGTTGTCTGATTGCTGTTGCTAGCTAGGACTTCTAGTACTATGTTGAACAGTAGTGGTGAGAATGGGCATCCTTGTCGTGTTCCTGATCTTAAGGGAAAGGCTCTCAGCTTTTCCCCATTGAGGAGGATACTTGCTGTGGGATTTTCATAGATGGATTTTATGAACTTGAGGAATGTTCCCTCTATCCCTATACTCTGAAGAGTTTTAATCAGGAAAGGATGATGTATTTTGTCAAATGCTTTTTCCGTATCAGTTGAGAGGACCATATGGTTCTTCTCTCTCCTCTTACTGTGTTCTATCACATTGATTTGCGAATGTTGAACCACCCTTGTATCCCAGAGATAAATCCCACTTGGTCATGGTGGATGATCCTTTTAATGTATTGTTGGATCCTATTAGCTAGGATTTTGTTGAGGATTTTGGAATCCATATTCATCAGGGATATCGGTCTGAAATTCTCCTTTTTGATGGGGTCTTTGCCTGGTTTGGGGATTAAGGTAATGCTGGCCTCATAGAATAAGTCTGGAGGCTTTCCTTCTGTTTCTGTTTTTTGAAACAGCTTCAGGAGGATAGGTATTATGTCTTCTTTGAATATTTGGTAGAATTCCCCAGGAAATCCATCAGGCCCCGGACTCTTGTTTTTTGGGAGGTTTTTGATCACTGCTTCAATCTCGTTACTGGTTATTGGCCTATTCAGGTTGTCAATTTCCTCCTTTTTTAGTCTTGGTAGTTTATAGGTTTCCAGTAAGGCATCCATTTCTTCCAGGTTGCTTAATTTATTGGCATATAGTTGTTGATAATAATTTCTAATAATTGTTTCTATTTTCTTGGTGTTAGTCATGATCTCTCCCCTTTCATTCATAATTTTATTAATTTGGGTCCTGTCTCTTTTCTTTTGGCTAAGTCTGGCCAGTGGTTTATCAGTCTTATTAATTCTTTCAAAGAACCAGCTTCTGGTTTCGTTGATCTGCCTCCCTATGACAGGTAAATATTATTTACTGCCAGTAGTATACTGGAATTCTGTTTTCTTTTGTCTAAGATCTTTGTTTTCCCTGAGCCTAATAATTCTTAGCCTCAAAGAATATCCTTAATTCTCTTTATCTGTAAAATTTCAAACTGTTATACTAAGGTTTTCATTTGTATTTCTTAGTATTTGGGGCCCGCCTTTAGTCTTGAGGCTTGTATCTATCAACTATGTATAATTTTGTCATTTTTTTAATCATTTCCCCTCTTTTTTTAATTTGCTTTTACTAGACCTCCTATTTATTGTGTACTAAACATGCTTTCTTATTTTTCAGTTTTTTGTTTTGTTTTGTTTTTTCTAGGAAATTTCCTTGACTTTTTTCCCCATTGACTTAATTGATTTAAAACATTTTTGGGGCATGCATATTTTTAATTTCTTTTTTTTTCTTTTTTTAAGATTTATTTATGGGGGAGGGGGAGGGGCCAAGGGGGAGGGAGAGAGAGAGAGAGAATCCTCAGGCAGACTCCCGCAGAGCCCAGTCCCAGGACACGAACATCATGGCCTGGGTCAAAATCAAGAGTTGGCAACTTAACTGATTGAGCCACCCAGGAGCCCCCATACTTTTAATTTCTAAGAGCATTTTCTTATTTCTCTTTCATTTCATTGCATTTTTTCTTATTTTATGGATGTAATGTTTTGTTTCTTCCTAGGAACACAATACTAAAGTTATGTCCTCTTCAGAGAGTTTTTACTGCTTCTTATTGTCTCTTCTTTTCTTCCTTTGTTTTTTTGTTTGGTTTTTCATTTTGTAGATATTCCTTAATTTTCTCAGTTGTCCAGTCATTTCACAGTGATGCATTAAAATATTAAAATGTATTAAAATTCTGAGTGGAAACTCTGTCTTTATAGTGGGGACTACTCATTAGTAGATACCATTTAGAATTATCAGGTAGAGAGTTATTTCCCTGGGGAAGCTTCAGATGTCACTCAGGAAGAGTGGAAGTCCTCTTTGGTGGCCATTCAGTTTATTTATTGAATTAACCTTCATTCTTTTTAAAACATAAATGCCTAGTATTTGTACAAAGTTGAGAGGAGTCTGTTTTTTCAACTTTCAGCTAATGTCCATAATTCTAGCCCTCTGCTTCACTCTGGTCTTCTGTAGTAGTACAGTGAGTCAGACTCCAAATCTTGGGTTCCTTGGACCAGATTGGCTGCTTTCCCATTCATACGCCTCTTGGAAGCACTTCTTCAGCCCAACGTGGAGCTTTTCATCCTTGGCACTGTTGACATGTTGAGCTGGATAAACCTTTGTTTGGGGGAGGCAATCCTATGAATTGCAGGATGTTTAGCAGCATCCCTGGCCTCATACCCCATTGTGAAAACCAAAAATGTCTCCAGACTTGCAAGTTGTCTCCTGGAGACAAAATCACTCTTGACTGAGAAACAGTGGCTCATAGCATATATTGTTTCCTCAGTCTGTTTTCTGTCTTCTAAAAGTTTGTTGAAACATCTTATCTGATGAATTCTGCCTCCTGTTCTCTTTCTCCTAGTGGGTTTTTAATAGCTTTTAATTCCTTTACTCTTGTTTTAGGTGGGATTTTGTGGGAGTAAGGAAACAGTGTATTTGGTCAATCTGTTGTCTTTAAGCAAAAATGCAGTTTTTAAAGTAGAGAAGGTTTTTTTCATTTACATTTTCTTAAAAGTGGGAAGCAGTCATTGGTTAAGATGTGTGATATGTTATTTCTAAAAGTCATACAATTTCAAGTTCCCTTCCTAGTATCTGTACTTGGAAATGTCTTTTTGAATAAGACATCTAACCTCTCTAATCCTTTGTTTCCTCACTGATAATAGTAAATTATAGAGTTGTAAGGGTAGAGACAATGAATATAAACCAGGTAACATAGGTAAAAGAGTATAGAAGGTGCTTAGCATGTCATTTGCTGTGAGTTTAATGTGATATTTAGATTTTTTTTTTTTAACTGTGGCTTGTTTGAATAAGCAACTTTAAAGGATTATAAGCCATTTTTATATTTCTCAGAATTAAAGGGATTAGAATTTGGGCCTCAAAATGTAGAGAGATAATTGGTATTTATATACTCCATATTCATTCTCATCCTCCTAGAAGTTCATCTTTTGAAAGTCGGTGCTTATACAAATGTTCTTATCAAAGTTTTTTAGAAGGTTGGGTGTTTTTGTTTTTTAAACCATGTAAGAATATTACCTTTTTCTTCAATGTAAAATGAAGTTCCTGCACTGTAAAAGATTTTATTGACTGTTCTTCCACCTATGACCTTTGGATTTGCAGAATAAAATCATTCCTCTTATTGTCCAGTGTTGGTTTTGTTTCTTTCTACCTTTTTATTATTTTTTGTTCTTATTCTCTTCATAATTAGTTGTCAGTCTTCTGTGTACTTAGATCATTGAAAGCAAATACAGTATCTTAGTTACTTCTGTATCTCAGCAACACCAGCAGAGCAGAGTATGGTTAATATTAAGCTCCTGGCAATTAAATAATGGATGGCTGAGTGAATGAATAAATGAACCATTTGAAAATCTGCTTAGCTCAAACTGTAATAGTTGAGTGCCTGGTTTACTTGACTTTTTGTTCCCCTAAAAAATAATGGGCTTTAAAAATAATTTCAAAATAAATGCCTCTTGGTGTGTTTTTTGGTACCCTAAGGTTGGCAGTATGATGCATAACAGTATACTTAGTTCCATTGCAATGAATGGCTTTAGAGTTGTCATAGTGGGATTTTATTCCTATTGTGGTTTATAGTAATGCATACACTAGACCTCTTAGCCAAATTAGTATAGACACCATTTTTAAAAATTGTTAATTGGTGCAGAATGGCACGTTGGTTTTTACCGTCACAGATGCCCACTTTACAAATGAGATTATTTTATAAGAAGACCCTTTTTGATGCTTTAGAAACTGTCTTTGAATGGGGCACAGTATAGATTTGCTCAGTATGAATTGAATATGTTAAATATTTAATATGTTACATAAAAATATTTAAATATGTTATGGAAGGTGCTAAAACATTATCATGTACTTAAGTGGCTTTTATCTTAAATTTCTTAAGAAATTTGTAGATATATCATGAATAGATCTAGTCACTGAGAGTTATTTTTTTAATTCTTTTGATACTGTAGGTCTTCAAATAATATATTTTTCTAGTTTTCCAGTTTTCTGAATATAATTCTTTAAAATCACCTAATTGTTTTTCTTTCCTTCCCTCCCATTCTAATATGCTGGCCTTCTTGCCCTTATGTCAATTGCTATTTTGAAAAAATGGGTATTCTTAATGGATTTTATCAATTACTTCATTCTTACTGAAATAAAAATTCATATCTTACATATTTCCATTTCATAGTGAATTCTACCTAAGGAATGCCAGTTCTTGAATCACTAACATCTCAAAAGTATAATATTTTATTTAAATAGCTATCAATGAATAAAGTCTGAAGCTGCTTAAAATAATTTCATGCTTTTTAAAATCTAGGTTGGATGGACAGTGGCCTGATGGTTTATTGGCTTCAGACAATACTCTTCATTTTGTCCATCCCTTGACTTTCAATTATTCTGGTGTTTATGTCTGTAAAGTGACCAATTCCCTTGGTCAAAGAAGTGATCAAAAGGTCATCTACATTTCAGGTAAGTTACTATCTACTCGCAAAATGAGTTACTTAAATTATTCCTATAACAACAGTCATAATAACACTGTGTTCTAGTTGGTAATTTATATTTGCTAATATACAGATTCCTCACTGTGAGGTTTTCCAAATAATCAAAATGAAATATAATAAAGTAACCCTACCTGAACCACATATGTAAAGTGGTGTTACTTTACTTGAAGAAATGTCAAAATGTCTATGCAGCAAGCTTATATACATTTTATTTAAGATCTTTGCTTATAGTTAATTTTTCAGTTACATAGTATTAAGTATTCCTTTTATAGGTAGTGTGTACTTTTCTAGGTTCTCTCATTTTTACACCCGAGAGCAAACACTGGGTTTGTTTGTGTGTTTTTTTGGTGGCTACTCGTGACACAGGTGTCTCATAAATAAAATGGGATATTGACTTTGATGACCTGGGTTATTAAATAACATAGTTTGTCACTCGATATGGAACTATATCATATTGAGTTACTGAGAGTGAAGTAGGAATGCTACTGAAAATGTTCTAATGAAATAAAATTTAAGATGTTTCTTATTGTCAGTCCTTAAGCCACTAAGAACTTACCATTAGTTTTGCTATGAGTGTTTTATTAATTTGAGTATATAAATTCGGTACTCACAAAATACATTTAGAGCTAAAAATATATTTTTCGTGGGTGTGGCTATAAATAACAAATTATCAATGTAATGCTCATTTATAAAAACTATATAAAATATTTTGAGCATCTACTTACTACAAGAATATAGCAATCTTCATGTCTAAACAATGGAAAATTAAAGGAAAAAGGAAGAGAACCTTGAGAAAAGCAGGTTTGTATGGCAATTATGTAATTATGTAAAACTGAATAGTTAGATTTTTAGAGAAATTTTAAGCTTGCTTTCATGTTATATTCTTTGTATGATCACTCAATCTAAGAACAGTCCCCCATATTATGTTCTCATGGCATTTCCCACAATTTGTAGTTGTATACTTACTTGTGTACTTTTTATCCATCCTCATATTTAAGCAATTTATGTTTGCTTCATTTACCGTTGAATACTCAGTACTTACTTAGTGCCTGGCACATGATAGGGATGATGCAAATATATTTTTGCATGAATCTCACAAGAAGCTTAGAGCTGTGTACATCCCTAGCCAGCCCTTTCTCCAGTAGCAGTGCTTTGGTGGAAATCAGAATGAGATTAAATATTAGTCTATTAGTCTCCCTTTCTTCCCTTAAATGTCTCTCCCTTTCCTTTTCCTTTTCCTTTTCCCTTACTTCTTGGATCTTAAAGCCACAGGGAATGTATATTTAGAATGTAGTTACCTAAGGATGCTTACTTTTTGTTTCTGTTGTACAAAATTTGGTGTGGGATATTACTTGTAAATCTCAGGCTCAATGTATTATTATGTAATCATTTAAATATCAAGGCTCAATTTGGGCATTCTTATATATACTGATTCTGTTGATGATATCCTAAATTTATTATATCTTTTGGCATTCTGGATCCTTTTCCGAGTACTTTCGACTTATGTGTCCAACTGCCTATTAAAATCACTAACTCTGTGTAGAGGTATAATAAGCATTTATGGGTTAACATTCAAAACCGAGGTCCTGATTTTTCTTCTGCCCCTTGCCACCATACCTCTTCCTCCAACAGTTTCCCTCCTTTCCGTCATTGGTAACTCCATCCTTATATTTGCTCAGGGTTTAATCCCTGATGCTTATTCTTGATTTCAGTTGTTCTCTCATAACCCATCCAATCCATCAATAAATCCATGGCAGCTCTTCCATTACTTTATATGTAGAACCTTACTATTTTTCCACTTCTGCTGTGAGTATTCTGACCCAAGCCATCAGCAACCCTTACTTCATTATTAAAAGAGCCATTTAATCTTCCTACTTTTAATTTATCCTCAAAAGAGCAGCCAGAATGATCCTTGTAAAGGGCATGTCAGATCAGGTCACTTCTTTCCTGCAGACCTTTCACGAACTTCTCATTTGACCCACAATGAAAACCAATTCTTGCAACGACTTACAAGGGTCTATACATGCTCTGGTCCTAGATGACCTCATCTCTTATTATATCCCTTGCTCACTTGGCCTTGTTGCTGGCTTCCTTGCTGTTCTTTGAACATAACAGGAACATTGCTACCTCAGAGTCCTTGACTTGCTGTTTCTCCAGCTGGAAAGCTCTTCAGGTATCCTTATAGCTCTTTCCCTCACTTCCTTTAGGTCTTTGCTCAAGTTTCACTTTCATGACTATAATTAAAATTGAAAATTGAGACTTCTCTTTTCTAATCCCTTTACTCCTGTCTCCTTTTCTGCCTTATTTTTCTTTACAGTATTTATTGCCACACACCATCTACATGTTTTATTTATATGCTTTTCTGTTTATACTTCTACTAGAACATAAGTCCTTTCATCTGCTTTAATCACTACTGTATTTCCACCATCTGCAGTAATGTTTGGCATGTGATAGGTGTTCAGTAAACTTTTCTTGCATGAATGAAAAAATTTGAGAAGAAAACAATCAGGAAAGAATTAAAAATCTAGAATGTGCTTTTTATATAGCTTTATTTTCTTTGACAAGGGAAATAACGTAACACTGGTGATAAACTTCACGCATTGTTTGATCAACCTCTACTAAGTCCTAAAAGAGGAAATAAAATTTTGAGTAAATATGAAAAAATCAGTTAATTACCACTAAGTGATTCAGAAAGATAGCATTATATAAGATGATTTTCTTTAAGTAATCATTAGAATTAGACTTTACCTTTCTATCCAGTGTCTTTAATATTTAATACAGTACACTACATTGAGTTTAGTTATCACCCCTGAGAGCTTCTTGGAGGACATGAAATATCCTAGATATAATAACTGCCTTTCCAAAATGACTAGTAAATCCTAGTAGGCTTTTATCAGAACGAAAGGCTATAATTCACCCAGAGTAAACAATCAAGCTGTTGATCTTTTTTATTGTAAATTATATGTACCCTTTTTCCTGTAGAAAATTTTTTTTACCTCAGTATTAAAATTGATAAAAAAAATTTAGGAAATGATTTTTAAAAATATTTCTAAAGTGAATGCATCTTATGACTGGAGACTAAAAGATCTACTCAGAACAGAGTTAGCAACTCTGTTTGAGGAAAACTATAATTTTATTCTACATTTTTTCCACATTGGTAAGTGTAAGATTTGGACAAAAGGTGATTGATCCAAGATTACAATATTCAACTTCAATTACTAGTCATGGAGGTACAGTGAATCTTTGTCCATTACTAAATGACTGCTGCAAATTGTGATTTTTCTAGTTGTTCTTGGTGTGTTTTCCCTGATATTTTGTACTTTTCTTTGAGAGTATAGGAACAAATTTTTATATATCATGTAAGTTCTCCCATGCCTAAAACTCAAAGTATATTCCTGTGCAAATCTTGAATTTTGAATCCTATTGATTTTAGGAATTAGGTGTAATATTTGGCATAAGAATCCACACTTAATTAGGAAACTATAAAATTCATAGGTTTTGGTTATGTAAATAATTCATATGAAGTCTAAAAGAAAAAATCAATTCATTTATTTTTTTAATATATTAGGCTAAAATACACTTTATAGCTACAAAAGCCTTACTGGACTATTTGTTTTCCTGTTTGGCAGAACTCATTAATTTGAAAAAAAACAAAAAAAAAACAAAAAAAAAACATTTGGTTGTAGAGAACTCACAGTGTCTACTAGTTCATTACATTCGTTATATACTGATTTATTACACATTCTGCAAATAATATCAAAAAACAGTGAAGAAATAAGGAATGCTGTGGGAAAGGATTTTAAATTATGATAAGTAACTATTAGTGATTACAAAATAGTCCATTTGATTCCTTATGCAAATTCTAACTCTCAGTGTAATTATTTTGGAGTGGGGCAAGAATTCGGAAATGTGAATAAATATCTTGTGTGCATTGTCCTATATATGTGCATTCTTAAAATACAAAATAATTATTAACAATAGTCCCTCTTCCATGGAATCATATTAATAGTGAGGCTATGCTATCTTTATTTGGTTGAGGAGGAGATGGCAGGTTAAAAAATTTCTAAACCACTGACAAAATTATATAAGATTTTAAAATAGGGACTTTTTTTTGTTTGGTTTGTTTTTGTTTTTGTTTTGTTGGTTACTCTTTTTTTTAGTTAGATTTTCTGAAAGTTAAATCTGAGTTAATTAGTGGCCATCCCTCTGTGTTTACATAAAGAACATTGCAAGTAGAAATAAAAAATACCAATGTGGTTTTTTTTTTAAGGGATACTTGATAAAAATAATGAGTTCTGTATCTTATACTGGGTGAACGTTCAGGGGCATACACTGTTTTAAGAAAAATAGCATTCGATTAAGAGCTGTCAAAAAGTTTTAAAATCTTATGTGCACAAAAATGTGTGAATTACAAATAATTATTTAGGTGATTTGTACTTAACGTTTAAACATGCCGATGCAAGTTTATTGTAATTTTTTTCCTTTGGAAATCATTGTAAAGATAACATTTAATATTTAAAACTTTTCCATTAGTCCTACCACCTCAGAAAATACATGGGTTGTCTTACAGATGATATATTTTTATTTCTTTAGTATCCTGGTTCTCTGAAGTTGCATTCTATGATAGGCTTTATTACTTTTATACTAGAAATCCTACAATTCCACAATTTTTTTTAAGATGGAATTTGTTCAGCTAGTGAATAATATGTTCTTACAAATTAAAACCCTTCCCTGATTCTACATATAATATGATAACTAATATTCACTTCAAAGTACTTGGCAGGATTGCCTGTTATATTGGTTTAAATTCATAGGAAATTAGTTATACTGTACTTGTTAAATTTTATATTGTACTTGCTAAATTTTTACCACATTCTGTACATATGGCATTCCGTGATGAAACCTGTTTCAGTAAGTATTTTTCTTTAGCTTGTAATTTTAGAATAACTTACCCCATGTAGATTTAGCATTTTTCTAACAATCATTTTTTAAAAGCTCTATCAGTACCACTCATTTAAAAATTAATTATAGGAAATTACCATTCGGGTCATTTATTTTTATCAAAGAAGAAATTCAAGATTTTTTAACTCATCCTTTCTTCAACTCTAGAGTTTTGTGTAACATGACCTACAAATACCACTTAATTGATAATTAACCAATCTTTAATTTTTACTATTTATGTTTAGTTGCTTTTTAATATTAATGGCTATTTACTCTGTAATCTAATGGCAATACACAGGATCATCTGCATCTAATATTTAAGTATTATTAGAATGTTCTCTCTAAAATATTAGCTACTCTTTGAGACTCCATACTAAAGCAATGTGACACTAAATTTTGCAGATACAGTTGAAATTCTTCAACTTCCTAAATGTTCAGATATCTTACCCATGGGATATAGACATGGTGATGACATTTTTATAACACTTGGTAACATGTTTTTACTTTGTCTTTGTCTGTTAGTCTCATTTGATAATATAGCCCATTTGGCTAACACAGTTTAAACATACGCTTTTTATTTTAAATTACTAAATAATGGTATGTACTACATATGTCCTTTCTAAAAATTGAAGAGTTCTCTTTACTTAAGGAAAATATTTTTGAGAGAATTATTAAACCAACAGCTTATACTATGGCCACTTAACAAGAATCTATAGTTTTTCATTCTTTTAAAGATAAGTTCAGATCTTATAAAAATAAATGAAATTAGGTAAAGATGTATATTAAGAAAACATTAATTTTTTTTTTATTCTTTCATTTTATCTCTTTGTTCTTCTGGCTAAGAAAATATATATTTGGATTACTTAATCTTTTTGTCTGATAATTCTTAAGCCAGCTGTGTATAGGACACTTAAGTAATGCTCTTCATTAAAAAAAAGAAAAAAAAAAGTATTCCTTGAAGTACACAATACCATGCTTAAACTTGGAATAGAATAATTTAGGATTTACACCATAGGTAATTTTTCATTCCTTTTACTTCATTGGTAACTGGCTAAATGTCAGTTTTGTTATTTTTTAAAAATACATAATACCACTACATTCTGATCTTAAGAATGAAAAACTATTGTTACTATGAATATATATTCATTAACTGTGCTGTCTTTTCAACTTGCTGCTGAATCAGCCTGCATTGACATTCTTTGCCTTTCTGTGTCTTGTCTATCTTTACTGTTTCCATTAGATCCTCCTACTACTACCACCCTTCAGCCTACAGTTCAGTGGCAACCCTCAACAGCTGACATCGAGGATCTAGCAACAGAACCAAAAAAGTTGCCCTTCCCATTGTCAACTTTGGCAACAATTAAGGATGACACAATTGGCACAATCATTGCTAGTGTAGTGGGTGGGGCTCTCTTCATAGTACTTGTAAGTGTTTTGGCTGGAATATTCTGCTATAGGAGAAGACGGACGTTTCGTGGAGACTACTTTGCCAAGAACTACATTCCACCATCAGATATGCAAAAAGAATCACAAATAGATGTTCTTCAACAAGATGAGCTTGATTCCTACCCAGACAGTGTGAAAAAAGAAAATAAAAATCCAGTGAACAATCTAATACGGAAAGACTATTTAGAAGAGCCTGAAAAAATGCAGTGGAACAATGTAGAAAATCTCAGTAGGTTTGAAAGACCAATGGATTATTATGAAGATCTAAAAATGGGAATGAAGTTCGTCAGCGATGAACATTACGACGACAATGAAGATGACTTAGTTTCACACGTAGATGGTTCGGTAATTTCCAGGAGGGAGTGGTATGTTTAGCAACCACTAAATGTGACTTACCTATGTACAATGTTTCATTCATACTAGTTGATCATTTTCAGATTGTTCATACTTTTTCTTGAGGAAGAATAAGCTTTTTCAACTTGATTTTCAAGCTTACTTTTTATATTCTAATTTGACAAATGAAAATGTAAAATCTGGGTTCAATGTATCTGAGCTGCTTTACAATTTTTTTTTTCAATGCTGTACTACTGTCTCAAGATTTAAATTTTAATGCAGAGTACTTTATTGGTCTGAGGCACACAGGTAAGAAGAAATGTCAACATTAAATGTATGACTTTTTTGGTACAAAAATTAAAAAGAAAAAAAAAAGGAAACTACCTTGGCATTGTGTATTAAATGTTTACCTAAGACTATAATCTCAAGTATAATGTTTGTTAAACATATACCTCTCAAAATTTATCACCACTAAATGATACTGCATCAAAATTGACTATAAAACTAATTCAAGAAATGTTTATATATATTTTTAGTATACAAAAAAATATTCAGCCTGATGAAACACCCTTCCTTTTCAAACATTATTTTCTAAGTTTCTATACAAATGGAATCTTTACCTCTGCATTTTAATGAGCCTTGCCATAATTACTGTAGAGTGGCTTTTCAAAGATATTTTGTTGCACTAAAACTGTGGTAGTAAACTCAGTGAACATGATGTGTGGAAGAGCATAATTAGCTGGTCAGTATTTTTGTCCAAAATACATACAAGAGTTATAATAAAAACATGCCTTTTAAACATAATTATTACAATTTTTTTCATCTCTGGAGGACAGTTCTTAAATGTTGTATAAACATGGATTTTGGTATGTTAAGTGGCATAGTTTTGTTTGAATGCTTTATGTCCTAAATATAAGAATAATAATGAAAAGATGGTATGCAGTTAAATAAAGTTCAGAGAGGGCATTTCAGTATATGGAACAACGTGGGTAAACTAGCATTGGAGTACTGGTTTTCAGAAATGAGACATGTCAGCCAAGAAACTATACAAAAAATTTTTTAGCCCATCTTGTTTTAGTCATCTAATAGTGATGTTGTTCAAACGGGTAATATATAGAAAAATTAGAACAAACTTGTAAATTTGAGGTTTAATGAGAAAAGTCTGAATTATAGAACCAGTCGCTAACACTTGCTAATGGATATTGGCAAACCATCCTCCTTTTCCTCCTAAATGTATGTATTTGTTTCAAGGTTTTTGTTTTTCCAATTAAAACTGGAAACATCATAAGGTTTTATGTTTTGTTTTTGTTTTTTGCATAATTCATTAAGTATATTCTTTCCAGAAATCATGTATCTTTTGAAAAAGAAATGTTATCTAAATCTTCAAATGTGGATCTTCTTTGTGAGGTAATTAAATTGCTTCTACAGTAGAGTCCTATAAAATTGTAATAATGACAACTATTTTGAAGCCCGAAGAATATGTTTATTCTGTTGATGATTCATTTGAAAAAGGACTGTGTAGAATTGCCTTAGGTGTTTTGCCAGGGAATTGAAGTGGAAGTTAGTAGGAAAATCATAAATTATTTTGTTAATAAAAAGGCAAAGTAGGTACTTTTTTTTTTACCCCCCAACCACCCAAATCCTGATGATTCTCATCAAATCTAAAGGAATGTTTTATAAGGCAAAGTTCTAACATGTTCATAGAATTTTGCAAGTAGTCAAGGCCTTATTCTAAACGATTATAACATAATTTCCTTTCTTTGAACTAGCAGTATTTTGTGGAAATTAGGAATCTATTTTATTTCTCTTCCCAAACATTCACACACTTAGTCTAAAACTATAATATATCAGCTAAGGATACAGGTAAGCTAACTGATACATTGTTAAGACTATCTGGCTTTAATATACTTAACCACTGATATACAAATATTAAGACTGTTTGATCCAAGTCATTGGAAGCAAAACTTTATTGGTAATACCCTGTGACTGAAGTAGACTTTATGTTTTAATTTAAATACCAGCACTGATATGGCCACAAGAAAGATGGATCTAAAATTCTTGCCATGGAAGATGTGAATTTGTGGCTTTTTGTTCACAATTTCATCTTTAGAGCAATGGTTTGAAATGCTACATGAATCTGAGCAGGATAATCACTGTATAAATCTCAACTTGAGTATTATTTGAAGGAAGTTAGCAATGTATTTTAAGAACTGCATTTCAAAAATATAAATACTTAGTGATTAAGACCTTCCTTTATATTGTGGCCATTATGTGTTTAGGGTGGGCTTTTTTGTTTTTGTTTGTTTTGTTTTGTTTTTTGATGGCAGAGGGGAGAGGTTGACATGGAAAACTACAAGTGAGTGAGACATTCTGTATCCTTAAACTAAATCATTTGGCAAACTAAAAGATTTCAAAATTGTAAGAATCTGATACTAGTTAAGACTTTTTGAAGCATTGCACTGCTGTTTATTAGAACTTTGTTTACTGTACATATAAACTTATTTGTGAACATGAATAGTCATTAAGCATTTTTGTTAAATTAATTTTTTAATATCCGTGATATACACAGCTAATTGATAGGTACATATGAAAATCCTTTTCTTTTTCTGGAAAAGATGGCAGAATGTTTTATTTTGACCATGTTCATTTTTGTTTCTTTATTCTTTGAACTGACTTTTCATTTTTGTATTCACTTTAGGGTTTTCTTTCACACTGGTTAAAATATTTCAGTAATGCAGGGATGATGAATGCAACTTTTTTTTTCCTGCCATTTTTATAAAAATATATTAAAACTTTAATAGGCTAGGGGTTAACTTTAAAAGTGACATTTGAGTAATACATTATAGTTGAAATATTTAGTATTTTACCATGTGCCTAAAAGGTTTCTATTTGATAAGTCTAACATTTAAAGAAACCATTAAGGTTTTTTTCAGTAGTAAGTATTGCTTCTGATAGCCATATATAGGAACGTTTATTAAAGATAACCCTAGCTAAATGTGTAGCAGAAGGGCTTGTAGGAAGTACAATGTATGAGTGCAAAAATTGAGATAAATATAACAATTTTATATGTGAAAACATCTGATTTGAGTTTAATTTTGTTTTTGATAAATACTAAAGGTATATGAATAAGAAGTTATGAATGTGTGGAGGTATGATCAGTGTAAAATATAAGAAAGGAAGAAATGGTACACATATTGAATTTTTAATTCTAATAGAGGAATGATATACAGATTTAATTGTTCTTTCTGTTTACTTGTTAATTGGAAATGTATCATCCCTAAGAATCTCCTTTTTCAAATTTTTGGTGTATTGGGTTTGGATTTAACTTTAATTTGTACTAGTGGTATTTTTTACCAAGTTATTTATCAGGTGGTAGCCCTAATAGCCATGCAACAAATCTTTAAATAAAAGTTTTTAAAAAATTCTTTAGAGGCATATTTCTATAACAAACGTATGTCTCTGTATTACCTTCTTTGTCCTCGTTATGTTATTTGATGGAGTGTGTGTGTGTGTGTGTTTTGTATGTATAACCTAGTTCTTATATTTTAATTAAGTTTTTATGGGAATTTGAAATCTATTTTATTTCTCTTACCAAATAAGACTCTATCAGGTTATGGATACAGTTAAATAAAGTTTGAGAGCATCTAAGTTTGTAGGTTAGCCATTATAGAATTTGCTTTTAATTGACCATTTAATTCCTATTTCCTATCTACACATTATGAATAACATTCTCCACAATCATGAATTATCTGTTTCTCTAGTCTTAGCAGTTAAAACAAATTTTGAATGTTTTTGCTGTTGTGAGTTTGACAAAAGTTAAATTATATATATTGGCTTTCATTTGGATGAACATATTTCACGAAATATTTTGTAAGTTGGCATTTAGTGTTTTTCACTTATAAACGTTATAATGGCTTTCTTTATAAATGCCATTGTTTCTAATTGTAATTACCTCCATGTTTTCTATCTCTGATGTTTAAAATTATACTTGTTTTCCTAAACTTTAAATTATCTTAAAGCAAGCAGCAGTTTTTTTGTTTGTTTTTGTTTTTAAATAGCATACAGTTTGACTAGATTAAGCTCGGTTTCCCTCTTGTTATACCAATGGAAATTCATGCATGAAAGAATATCTGGAATCGTGTACATGGCATATCACCTTTTCTATGTTCTAAAAAATGCTTTCTGTTTAATATTTGTTTTCTCCTATCCCAGTAAGCTGCAAGTTTTTTTGTTTTTGTTTGGTTTGGTTTGGAACCTATGTACTTTGAGTTGAGTAGTGATAGGTTTGCTTACAAAAGCTTTCACTGTATATATCCTTAGGGGTCATTTTCTTGAACCTTGATGATAGTTATTTTATCATGTTCATTTCAATTTATGAGGCTAAAACTTGATTCAATTTTGGGTTGTCCTAGTTCACTTACCTTTTCTGCTGTTCTGGCTGGATGCCATGGGTGAAGCAGAGTGAAAGTGAGTTTAGTAGGATAAGTTTATAATCTTAAAAACTTGAAAGAATAATTCAAGGCCCCATTTCCCTACATGTATAATATTTCTATAGAGATATGATATCTAATTTCACAGTTTCATTTATGAGAAATATCTCAGGAAGCACCTAGTCTTAAAGGGGCAGCGTGATCTAAAAGCCAGAGGTAACTAAATCTAGAAGGCTGGCCTCCCTTTAAAAAAAAAAAAAAAAAAACACTGTATTATGGGAAATTATGCAAAAGTAGGATAGAATAATGAAATGAGCCTTCATGTACCTCCTTCAATTATTATCAATTCATGGTCAATCTTGTTCCATTTAAACTCTTACCCACATAATCCCTCCTGCCATTAATTCATCTATAAATGTATCAACACACAGCTCTGAAAGAGAAGGAACACTTAGGAAAAGTAACCACAAATTTATTATTACACAAAAAATTAATCTGCGGTTTTATTTAGTATCTGAATGTAATCCATATATTATATCTTTCAATCTATATGTTCTCTGTGAGGCACTCCCCTCCTCCCTTGATTTTTGCCTTGTAATTTATTTGTTGAGGAAATGGCTTCATGTGTGTCCTGCAGTTTCCTGGTTTGGATTGTGCCAGTTGTACCTCTCTATTTTCTGTAAATTGTCAGGTCTAGAAACTTTATAAGGTTAAGGTTTAATTTGGGGTGGGGGCAGTTACTTAAGTGGTGGTATCTTCTGTCGGAGGGCACATCATACCTGCTTTTCTTTTGATATTAAGCAGTCAGTCATTAGATGCTCAAAGCCTAGATCTAAGCGGGAACCTACTTAATGTCTAGATTTATTAACTCTGTTTTTCTTACCATACCATGTGCTTTGATGTCTGAATAATTACGTCCATGCTGCTTTTACCTGAGCTTTCCTTTCCACCCTTTTCCATATTCAAGGTCCAGCTCAAACCATATGATTGTTCATTTTGTTTTGTTTTTTTTTTTATCTTGGCTTTAGACTTTTGATTCAGTGATTCAGGGATTTGATTCCATATTCAGTATATTTTGATATATGGTTTTTATTTTGATACTTAGTAGCTAAAATGCTACCTCTCAACAAGTAGATTTAAATGGAAGAAGTACACTGTTGGGGACCTTAACAGTTTTAATCCCAACTACTGTTTTTAGAGCTAGTCTCCTGTTTAAAATGTTTGTTTTTTCAATGTTTTGCTAATCAAATAACCTCATCCCTCGTATTACCTACTACTTTAGCACAGTATGGGTCTAGTGTGAGGTTTATCATTAATAAGAGTGAATGTAAACCTTTATCTTATTTTATTTGGTCTTCTAATGTGTTTCAGTTTTTTTGGTTGACCCATCACATCTGATTATATGGCTATGGTTTTACTTCATAATGTAACTGATCAAGTTTATGCATTAAGAGTTAGATATTTGCATTGCTGTTTTGGGGGTTTTGTCACTGTCTGCATCTTCATTATTGGTGTTCTCTTCATTCTGCCAGTTCCTTGCAGGAATGACATCTACTGGGAATAAATGTTTACTAATATATAACATGGATTAGCACCATACCCTCATTTGGTCTATGTGTCAGATGTACACCCATCACCCAGGGCACCCATGTCGTGCCTCCTTTACATTCTTGACCTCTCGTTAAATCGAGGGTGGTTACTAGTTCACTCATGAGCTCTCATATATCACAGTGGGTCACAGTATGCTGACTGTGCTGAGAGGGAACAACCACATGTCTATTGGATTTCGTTCTGGAACTATCCCACCCCACACTTCCCACAGGATTTTGTGGGTGCTTTGTGTAGCACGTGAACTCCTGACATTTGGACAAAGTGGGGCTACAAGTGCTAGTCCACATATTAATGTGCTAGTACACATGTATTTTGTAATTATCACTTATCCTAAAAAAAAAAAAAAGGACAGGATAAATGATGATAATCCCTATGTTGGAAAATATACATGTATGGATTCTGTGACCCCACTTTGGGGATTTTGCTCTCTACGGTGAAGATAGGGACTATGTAAAATTCATCCTTGCCTTCTTGGCACTTAGCACGTGCCTGACACATATTAGGTTACTATTGAGAATTTGTTGAATGAGATGCTGACAACATTGTTCTGACCCAGAGAGAGGACTTTTATTAAAAAGTAGTGAGATAAATATTTGGATGGATATAAAGAACTAGATATATTGAAAAGGTAAGCATTAAAGAGGCTATTGAAAAATAAAAATAAGATATATTCATGGGGAAAATCTGTAATACAGTGATAGATATTATGGGAGCAAATAGAAGTTTGTAGATAATTCACATTAATGTGTGAATCATGTGATGACATCACTGAAGTTTTGGTGAAGGGAATGAAAAAATGAAACAATGTTTCAATTAATTGTTAGGACCTAGTGTTTGAATATAAGTGTGAAAAGTGCCTGTAGATTTCTATACCCACCCATTTTAAGTGGTTTTAGCAAATAGCTCTATTTTACTGTATAGAGTAGAATTTTTTTTTCAAATCTTGTGAGATGTGAATTAGGTGAACACATGTTCGAAAGCTTTCACATATTTTTTATTCATATGTATCAGTAATAAAGACAAACTTAAATTCAGTTTAGTAGTTATATGTATATTTTTTCAAAAAGTAATGAAATTTCTTCTATCTATATTGTTTCTTTTGGTATGATGTGTTAACAGATTTTTGAACGTTTTTGCCTTGAGGCATAGGCATGATACTTCTGGTTATGGGCTGTAAGTTTTTTGTTGTATTGGGGAGTGCTATTTCTTTTGTTTTTGTGGATGAGTTTCCAATATATGTGGGTTGATATGGATGCCATGATAATAGGAAGCTATTCTTTTGAGATACACATACACCAATCCTTTAATGTCAAATATTTTAACGCTTTTGTCTTATTTTCTACTGATTGTAAGCCTATCGTTAAGATTTAGTAGGCCATTTCCTTGGGTGATAGTAATGTTGCTTCATGTCAGTCACTCAGTAAATTAGCTGAATGTTTGAGAATGCCAAATTTTTATACATTTGCTTTTTTTCTATTTTGTTACAGAGTCTATGTAGATTATGTGGGCAGATGTGGAGGAGACAGTGTTAGAACTAAATTCTCAATTTTCATTAAAATTCTTTTTGAATGCAAGAAATTTCAGCCCTTCCTTTGCATTTCATTTCATACTAGTGTTCATCACCTGTTAATACCCTTAAATATATTCTTTAGTTTTTTTGTCAATTAGTAGAAAAATCAGAAAGGGAAATATGAAATATATCCCATATATGTATTTAACAGTCAGTTTACCTATATAGAATATCCAATTGGTAAATGGATTCATACCCAGCTTTTCTTTCAATTGCTCTTTTCAGCACTTGCTAGACTGTTCTGATACTAAGAAGAGGTATACAAAAAAGAAAAATATGAATAAAGAATGAATGGAACCCGGTGAAATAAGTATGCCCAATTGAGATCGAAATAAGAGTTATGGTCAACATGCAGTCAACTCTGTTACAGAGTCCTAGAGCTAGGAATTATAAGGCTAATGGGACAGAAGTAGATAAGTAGACCGTAACTTAAATGTTTAAAAATAGTGCCTATTTGGACTTGAGAATTACTTAAGAATATGAAAAATAGTGTATAGAGTTGGGAATTACTTTAGGGTATGAAAAGTATGTGATTATGTTTTATTACAAGCACTATCAAATTTAATATCTTTGTTAAGATTAACTGAAAGGTTTTCTTGGAGGTGTGCAGTTTGATGAAGAATGTATAATGACCTGTACATTGAAAATCTTACATTCAAAGAGTAACCTGAGTTTTTCAAAAATAATTTTGGAAGTATTACTATACATATGGTATTAACTTTGTCCTTACCATCAAGATAACCCTCAAATTTGAATTCAGTACTCTTGGGCAAAAATGATAGGGCTGCTTTTTATCCTTTAGCAAAATCAAGATTTCCTTTAAAGGAAAACCTTTAGAATAATTAGTGTGGCATAAGTAGCACATTTGACATGTTGGGATTTTTTATTTGTGCCACTGACAATGTATATGGCCTTCGTCACGTAACCTCAGGCACGTAACCTTAATAGGTTTCAAATGACCTATTGTTAAAGACTGAATACAAAGCTATAATTTATACAGTGGGAAAAGTGATAGTGTAGAGTAGAAATTATTCCTAGGTCATTCCAAATCTTTAAACATTTACAAGGGCAGAATAATATTTGACTGGCTTGGATTTCAGAGCTTTCCTCGTATAGCACATATTCAAATGGAGATAGTGGGGATTAGAGAAATGAGCAGTAATAGGAAGATAAACTAGGCATGTATTAGCAAATAAGGGTAAGATCCCGAATGAGTAAGCTGGTTATATTGCTTAAAATAATTGTATTATCTAAGGACATCCGGGTGGCTCAGTCGGTTAAGTGTCCTACTCTGATCTCAACTCAGGTCTTGGTCTCAGGGTCATGAGTTCAAGCCCCGCATTGGGCTCCACTCCATGGAGCCTATTTAAAAAAAAAAAAAAAAAATGTGTATCTTACTATTTTTAGATTCTAACCAGTGTTTGAAAGGTTACTGAAATGGGTTACTTATACTGGCGTAAGGTTCTTAGTGTAGAATGAGACTAATAAAATGACTCATTAATAAACAGGATTGATAGTTTGCTAAGGAAATTTTTATAATTGAGAAAAAAGTAAAACATTTTTTAAGCAATCTAAAACACCATGCAACTCACATTTTAATAGAAACAGAGTTGGAAAATACTTCTAAATATATATTTATATAGAAATATGATGGTAAGTTGGTGAAACATATTTCAAAACTGATAGTGCTTTAATTTCCTTTAAATTTGCCATGTCTGGTTCCAGCGGTCATTGCAGTTATTTAGAAGTTTATGTGAATGTCCATTTAAGTGAAAGCTAAGAGTTCTTCGTTTCCAAGTGGGGGCCCAAAAGGAGAGTCTACATTAGGTATTGCAAAAACCATTTTCTCCCAACAAGGGCATAATGGTGAGGGCTTCTAGCCTACCCCAGCTAGCTTTCTTTTACTCTTTGTTCTGTACTAGTTGTTGATTGAATGAGCTTGGGCAGAATATTTAACTTTAGAACTGCAGTATTTTCATTTTTACAATATTATCTTAAACATCTTATTGGTTAGAAAATAAAACAAAATTGTGTATATTGATGGTACTTGGTTGTTACTCAAAAAGTTTAATGTCGCTGAAATTATCAAAATACTTACACATAAGGATTGATTGTACTGTCATATCCAAATATTTATACTTGAAAATACATAGATACAATAGTTTTAGGTAAATTCCCTTATTTGAATGTTCATAAAGTAGAGTGACTTAATTTTTCAGGATCGTATGAAGTGATAATTGCTAAATATGTTTTTAAAATCCTTAACAAAATTTATGGTGCAGGCTGGGAAAGAGAAATTGGTATTAAGAAATTATGTAGTGTGTTTACAGCCAAGGGATAGGGATGATTTTCCATTTAATTTTGTAGTAAAGACACTATCTTCAGTGTACTTTGTATTAAATGTTCATGAATTAAGGGAAATTATCTGCAACAAGTGCTGTTTTTATAATACCTCTATTTAAAAACATATACAGTGTCATTTTCGACTGTATTTATTAGATCTGGGGTATTTTTTATGTCTTTGGTTTGCCCCTTCTTGAAACCCTTTGGTTTCCTTAATAGAATTTCTTTTATATCTTACTAGTATAAAAATGGTAAATGTATTTATTGTTGGTTAACTCAAAGAATAATGAAAAAATTGTTTTATCTTTTAGAGTAAGAATTTAAAATAGTTTTCATCCTTTTCTCCTCCAGACATTCTTTGCCCATAGAAAATAGATTCACTTGTTGCTATCTGACTGGGAATATTATTTCCATAACTTGAAAAAAAGCAAAGCTGAAGTGCTAAGGTGACATCTTGGCAAGGAAGAAGGGTCTTAGCATAATCCTACAAAAAGTAATGAATCCAATTAGGGGTTCTCTAAGCTTGCTGTTGGGTAACATGCTTCAATCAGTCTTTGAACATTTTAGAAATTAGGATATGCAAATTTAAGAACTTTTTAAAATTGTTTGAAAGGCCTAATTTTTGTTGCTTTACAGATGTCCCATTTAAGCAGACCTCTTCCGTAGCCGTAGCTGGAGCTGTAATCGGAGCTGTTCTTGCTCTCTTCATCATTGCTGTCTTTGTGATTGTCCTGCTGACTCCTCGAAAAAAGAGACCATCCTATCTTGACAAAGTGTAAGTAACTTTTTTGCTCATGTTCAACATTCAGTATGAGTCAGTCTTTATCTTTACAGCTACTTGTGTAAAATGTCTGAGGGATGGGAGTAAAGACACAGATCTTTGTGAGATGACCATGGTTGCATCAGAATGTACTGTTTTGGTAAATAGTGTCAAGGAGCCATTGGAGACAAATAAATTAGACACCTTTTTCACCTACAAATACACTGGACATCTTTCCAGATGATAACGTAATGACACTTTATTTTGTCCTGCCTTGTGAATAAAAATGCAGGCCTTTGACGGAGTGTGGTTGAAAGAGAGATTCAAAATAGCTTAGAAGTTTAATTGCTTCTCCAGATTGTATATGCCAGTCTTATGTCTAGATAGATCTTATTAATGTTCAACTGCCAAGAATTATCAAATAGAGTTTTAAAGCTTTTTTCCTTAAACAATTTTGGTTTTGGTGAGTTACAAAATGTGCAACTTTTTTATTTAAAGAGAAAGCAGTATTTTGGGCCTAGTCATTGAGCCAGAATGTTAAAGTATAAATTGCACTTCGCTGTAGAATCAAAAGACCAATGTCCCAATTCACTGAATTCCATCAACAGCTTTGTTGCTTCATCTGTGAAATGTGAATAATATTTTTCCTATTTACCTTCCATGGTTGTGATGAGTAGAATAAGATATTGCTTATGAACTGTGGCGTTTTATACAAATGGCATTATTTCTTATGTAGTTACTAATATTTTTATATTAGGACATGAGGCTGTCTCTCAAAGAATGTATTTCTTCTGTCTTCATAAATGCCTTGTATATGTCTCTGCCTCTCTAATCTGGCACAGGTATAGCATAGATCTTCTTAGATTAAAGACAACTGAGTGTTAGTCTCAGCTCTATCATGATCAAAGTAGTGGTGTGATCCTGAACAAGTCACATCACCTCCATGGGCCTCACTTTTCTCACCCAAATGACTGATGGCACCTTGGAGCTATAAATTTGCTGTGATTTTCATTAGATGAAAGGA
Source organism: Mirounga angustirostris (assembly GCF_029215605.1). NCBI lineage: Eukaryota > Metazoa > Chordata > Mammalia > Carnivora > Phocidae > Mirounga > Mirounga angustirostris. The sequence goes on from NW_026991709.1 coordinate 56,597,825, forward strand.
AATAATTACCTTTAAATAAGAACTGCAAAGTACCTTTTCAATGCAACACCTGGAACACTGATTCTTTAATATTTATAGTTAAAATATTTATATGTAGCAATAATCTGTATAGTTCTTTACTATTTCAGGAGTAGCATGCGGTTAACTTCATTTTAGTTTCCAAGTTATCTCAGGCTTTTCTATAATTTCAAAAACATAATTTACTAGTAGGCTAAATAATTACATCCATGTAACCATTTTATTTGTTATTTGAATTCTATTCATTTAAAATTATTATTTCATGCCCACATTGAAAAGTTATTAGGCCACAGAGAATTTGTAATTACTTTGGCCTTTATAGATTTCATTCTTTTTATTTTTTAATATAGGTAACATTTTTGTTTGATTTAGTCATCACATGTATTGAAAATTAGTTATCTTTGAACTTCAAAAGTATGAGAATATATAAAAAAAATTGTTCTCTAAAATTCAGAGCCACCAGATATACTTAATTTTATTTTTATTATAACAACAATACTTAAATACATGAAAATATAAGTTTTTTTAAAAGTTTATTTGGTTATTTTGGCAAAAATAAATGTATTCCCTGAGGATGTAATGGCCTCTTTATTTCATGTGACAAGGATTTATAATGGTCTTTAGATTGAAAAATCTTAATTTGCATGATGGATATTCTAAGAGTAACCATGGGTTTTGAAAATTAGTTTGGAAGTATTTCCAAAAAGCAGTATAATTTTTTTTCATTATCATTTTAAGATACAGTTTTTTAAATTACTTTTATGACACGTTGCCTTCCATTGCACACGTTTGACTATCTTTAAAATGATGGTAGGCATAGTCAGATGGAAAAATGTGCAATACTGAAGTAAATTGGTTATGTACTAGGTTACTTAATAATTTTCAGAAAAATGCTTCCATTTGAGTTACTTCTTTAAATGAATCAATTAGATTGGTTTTAAACATTGGAAGTTTAAAACCAGGGTTTTTAACATTGGAAGTTTAAAACCAGGGTTTTTTTTTTTTCCCCATCTGTGATAGGTTAATGGAAATATAAGAACTGAATTAAGTGTGTACACTAATATAAATATTAGTGTGAGGTTCTCAAAACTTAAGGGAACCTTGTTTTCCCCCTTTTTCTTTCTTTTCTTTCTTTCTTTTTTTTCTTGCTAAATGTTGCGATCACATTTATTAACATTTTTAATGCAGGATCGACCTTCCACCCACACATAAACCACCTCCCATGTATGAAGAACGATCCCCACCCTTGCCTCAAAAAGATCTATATCAGGTATGTGTTCATGGTTATACTTAAAATAAAATGAAATAAAAAATAGTAAGCAGTGTATTTTATTTGAGTATTATCTAGTCATTATACATTAAATGTTGCATAATAACACATAATCATTTCTCTGAAACACTTAAAGGATCAAACTTTGTCGACAAATTGGTAAGAAAAGATGTGATAGCCAGTGTGGATGGAACAAAGTAACACTGTATTAAGAGTAGAGATTTTTACTAAAAGTTTATGGCCAAAGACTTACTGTTAATATAGTTTTATTGACATATAGACTCATTGTAAAATATGCATTTTTATATAAAATAAAAGAAAAATTGAATGCCTTTGGTAGGGTGTGTTTCTTTTCAGTATACTCAAGGTCTAAATTTTAGCATTCTTTCTTTAGCAGCAAAAGGTTTATATTCCAGTTTAAAATTCTGGGTACGAATATTGGTCCTCATATTACATTTATGATAACTTTTAAATTTTCTTTTGGAATTAGTTTGTAATAATTCATGTGAAGGTATCGATTAAATGCTTCTATCTCATGTTCTGTACCTAGATTAATATGCTCTCTAGAGGAAAGTTGAAACCATCAGAATATTTGAATACTTTTACTCTTAGCATTAGTAGTTTCGTTTTTTTTCCCTCTCATATCCATGTAACCTTTTGGGGCTCTGACCCTATATTGGGTTTTTTTGTTTGTTTGTTTTTACCTGTGGGAATATTCTATAGTATTTTCCTCCAAAGATATGTTTCGTATCTTCAGCTCAAATAAGGCAAATTATTTGCCCACCAATTAATTTAATTTGGTGGGAAAACTCCAAGGGAATATATGTGTTAAGATGTTGTTAGCTTCTGTATCTTAGTTGACCAGATAGTCTCCTGCCTGAGAATGGGGCGGGGAGGAACATTCGTTCCCTGGCTTTCGCAGTCATTGCCAGGGGTCACCTGCTCTGTTGTCTTAACCAAAGCTGGTGTCTGAGGGGTGAGACATGCCATCTTTTCAGACCCCTTGTTTTCACAGAAAGAGTGTAGCCTCACATCTCTCTTGGCAAATAAATGAACTTGACAAGTAGTGTGGAATGTCAACAAAATATTTAGCTAGAGCTGTTGTTAACTGCTGCAGAAAGAAAGCTGTCTTCCTCCCTCCACAAAGCTAGTAATTAATCAGAGGATTTCTAGGTTTAGTTTTGGGCATTCTCTTAGAATGTTGTTGGTAATTTTCTAGGACAACCCTAACTGTGTGTAATTTCATTCCTGTCTGTAAAACCAACTGACTATATAACTTACTATTTAATATCTTCAAATTAAATATTTATAAAAGCTTATGAATCAGGGGAAAATTATTTGGTTTTGATCATCATCTGTCCTTGGTTTTAGTTTAAAAAATATGATTGCTATATATGTATTTAGCTACCAAATAAACACAAAAGGAAGATTTTTCTTGGATGATTTGAGTTGACAGTGTTAGAAACTACAATTTTTAGAATCCTTAGAGTTAGGGAAGGCTTCCTGGCTTTTGGAGGTAGGAGTTATGACGCATGTGATGCAATTACTCAGTTGTTGATTAGAGTAATTTGATTTATAGTAAATTGCATACTCAAAAGCATAAACCTGGGTAGAAATAAGAGCCATATGGAAAAGTAATGAAAAGTTTAGAAAGAAAATTGGTGGGAGAGCACCTGCAATGAGTAACAAACATTAGACTTGGAAATCAGAGACCATTTAGTAACATTGTGACTTTTTCCTCATCTTGAAATTAGGCAGGTGAAAAATGTGATTGTTTTTCTCTTCTAGCTATAAAACTGGTTTTATAAAATATTGCTGAGGGTTAGCTATTTGCTGTCATTTTGCTTAAGAGAGTCAGAACTTGAGTTGGAGATGAAATAATTCCTAATTTTATAAAGCTTTTAAGAATAAGTTAGGCTAGGGGTGCCTAGGTGGCTCAGTCATTTAAATGCCTGACTCTTGATTTAGGCTCAGGTTATGATCTTAGGGTCATGATCTCAGGATCGTGAGATCAAACCCTGCTTCAGGCTCTGCCCTGGGCTTGGAGCCTGCTTAAAAATCTCTCTCTCCCTCCCCTGTGCCCCCAACGGCTCACATGGGCGCACTTGCGCATGGGCGCACTTGCGCATGAGCGCACTTGCGCACGCAATCTCCCTCAAAAAAAAAAAAAAAAAGAATAGGCTAAAATCATTATCCATCAGTGAGATAATTTGTTATGATTCATGCATTATAAGGTCATGTGTTAATTATGTGGCTGTTTGTGTTTTAATTAATCTTGTGATCTCAAAATGTAAAATACACAGAACTGTGTCTCGGTAACCAAGAAATATGTAAGTGTGTCATTACTATCTGATTAGGTTTGTGCAGTGATAGCATGTTGTAATACTAAATGCCTTTGTAATGTTCCACTTCACTAGGTAACTTGTCACCTTTAAAGTGATGTGTTAATTCCTGCTTGAAGTCATTAGCCCTCAGCCTTCCTAGATAACTAGGTCACAAGGCCATGCTCCCAAATGCCTACATGGCTTTAAGGAACAGAGTCCCACTTGTTCTACCCATCAGTGTTCTACCCTTGGGAAGCCACAGAAGGAAGCACTTCCTCACTACCCACATTTGTCCACCTTGTATGATTATTGCTTTTTGTGGTAATGGTGCCAACACTCATCCCTGAGAAGTTTTCTTCTCAGTGTAAATTAGGAGAATGAGGCCTGGCACTGTGAGGAGGCAGTTTGCTTGAATGGGAGCTATTACCATACTGCAGAGAAGATGCATGGAGGCATGCATGTAAGTGTGAGGGAAATAAAAAGGAATGTCTTGCCTGAAGGCAAAGGTTAATTAAGAAATACCACCAGCTTGTCATGTATTAGGTAATCTATGAAAGTTGAGTCTTCATTTAGGAAACAAATATTAACTTAATGACATTAAAGTATATTTTACCTTTTTGTTACGTTGATTAACATTATATAGGTAATCCGTAAGTATATTTTTGGAACAACAAAAAAAAATCAGAAACTACAGAAATTTATAGTCAACTGTGAAAGCCCTTTTTCATTGCTCCATCACCAAATACATAATTTCCTTCTCCAGCAATCACCACTGTTATGAATTTAAATATTCTCCCACACTTTTTTCCATGAATTTATGTTCATGTGTATATCATCCATATTTACATCTGCAAATATTTTTTTAACACAAATGTGATCATAGAATACATATTGTTCTAGAAATTGCTTTCCCACTCTTATAGACCAGTATTTTTCAGACTGGCCAATGTTGCTTACAGTTTAGTGGGTTTCTTTATCTCATTCAGCTTCAAATCCAGTACAAAATACTGAACACTGATATAAAATTTCTTTGTATTACAATTTTGGGCAACAATTTCCATTTTATGAATAATGCTGTATTTTAGCCTTGTATTGGGAGAGTTGTATACTCTGATGTGAAAAAAATATTTCCCAAATCAACAATCATTTTCAGGAAAAATATACATAACAAATAGAGTTTGATGTCTGATATGGAAAAAATCTGGATGTAAATGTAGATCTTTTAGAATACTCTGGTTCAGTCTAAAATAGCATTTATTTAACTTGGAAAGTCAGGGCTAGTAGATTCCATGAAGTAGATACCGTTACTTGACTTTACTGAGGATCATAGCAGGAATTTCAGTCAAGCAGTAATACTGTAGGGAGTGTGGCTCTTGAAGTTATTTGCACAATGCTGACATATTATTAAAAGCTTTCTAATCTCTTGAAATATCATGAGATTTTTTTCCTCTTTGGTAATCACATACGCAGAAGTAACCATATGTCAGTGGATTTTTGGTAACTTAAAAAGTTTTTAGCAACCTGGAAAATGTTTTATGAACAGTATTTCAGGTGTTGGAATACACAGATCAGTTTTCAAGATTTCAAACACTTGGTTTGTATTTGTAAATATATGTGTGTGTATTAATATTCTGTGTGATTAGATGGGATATATGCATAAAGTGCTTGTGTGCTTGAATTCCAAGCTGAAATTAGGTGCCTTTTTGTGGAACACCATTTTTACTTAAAAGAATGACTAACAAACTGTGCCATTCAGGCTTGAATAATTTGCAGACATTTTCTCACAGATCAATGAACTGAACCTGTCACTCAAGGCAAATAACTGACAGTGTTTGTTGCCAATGAAAAAAACTTGAGGTTCCACGTAAAAATTATAATTTCTATAAAACCTGTATCTACAATCATGGGATTGACATTGGTGGGGAAATTAGTAAATATTTTTTTTATATTGAATAACGAAAAGTACCAATGTTTGGAATAATCAAGCTTGCTTCTTTTGACTTGGATATTAAAAGGATTTGCAGGGTGCCTGGGTGGCTCAGTCATTAAGCGTCTGCCTTCGGCTCCGGTCATGATCGCAGGGTCCTGGGATCGAGTCCCACATCGGGCTCCCTGCTCGGCAGGAAGCCTGCTTCTCCCTTTCCCACTCCCACTCCCCCTGCTTGTGTTCCTGCTCTCGCTGTCTCTCTCTCTCTGTCAAATAAATAAATAAAATCTTTAAAAAATAAATAAATAAAAGGATTTGCAAAAATGTAAAAAAATAATAAAATGCCACTCTTCTCGCTAATCCTTATTTTGAAAAACATGGTTATTTTTTCATGTAAAAGATGATTTTTGTATCATATTATCCTGTTTATATGAATTAAATATTTTAAAAGTCTCTTAGTTTTAATGTTTAATATGATAAATATAGATAGCTAAGGTAGCTACTACCCATGTAAATGAAAGTACTTTGGGTTCTCAAAATTTTAAAGTATAAAGGGATCCTGATACCCCATTTCTGAGAACCTCTGCTGTAGACCTTAAATGCTATGAAGGCAAGGATCATGTCTCCCTTGCTTAGTACTGTAGTCTCAGTGCACAACACTTTGCTTGGCACATTGTAGTTACCTTACAAAAAATTTTTGAATGCAAAAGTGAAAAAAAGAGTCAAACCCCTCTTTTTATTCTTTTCAGTATGTGATCATGTTTACATTGTGTATTCTAGAATATCCCTGTCCCAGATACACAACTATGCGTCAGTATATTTAATGTCCCTATATCTAATATCAATGTCAGGTATCAAGAATGAAAAAAAAAAACAAAGGGAACCAAGAGACTATAGCAATATTCTAAAAGATTAACAATGATTATATATTAGACTTCTCTGTGAATATTGTTTTATTTTATATTTTTCTGTAGTTTCTAATTTCTCTACAGTGCTTTTACTCCCCTGTCAGTGACTTTTTTTAAATTTTATTTTATTATGTTAATCACCATACATTACATCATTAGTTTTTGATGTAGTGTTCCATGACCTTTTAGCATAAGAAAATAGAGAGCAGTTGAAAACCTGAATTACTGGACTGGAATATTGTTATCAGTCATATTGATTATGGCAATACTTCAGCAGAATTTACTATCTGGGAAAATTAAGATTTTCCCCCAAATAATTCATTGTGGTTTATCACATTCTTTAGTAAATTTTTGTAAATGCTAATGGCAGAGTGTTGTAAAGGAAGAGTGTTTCTACATACTTTTTTGAGTAGATAATACATACAAAACAATATAAAAAATGGGTATTTTCTAAAGTCTCCTTCCATTTCCATTCCTCTTTACCCTATGCCCAGCACCTCCTACAGAAAATCACTTTAATAAATTTCTTGTTTGTCTTAATATGGTTTATTTAAGCATAGGAAGGAAACATCATACACCCATTTTATTTTTTCTCGTATAAAATGTAACTGTATGTACTGTTAAATATTTTTTTGCTGTTCCTCCTAAGATATACTGGAGATCTTTTTTTATTGCAGAGCATTCTCATTCATATGTCTACAGAAAATTCTAATGTGCATATATTACATAGTTTATAATGTCAAAATATTTTAATAAACCAATAATGCTGCAGTGAATAATTTTATATATATATATTGCTTCTATGCAAGTATAATCTTCAGTATAAATTTTTAGATTTGCTCTTGCTATATCAAATAGTAAATGTGTTTATACTTTTGATAGGTCCTGTCAAATTGTCCTCTATGAATATTGTACTATTTTGCACTCCTATGAGTCACGCTTAAAAGTGCCTATTTCTCCACATCCTTACTAACAGTATATATATTCCACTTGATTATTGGTAATCTGATAGGTAAAAAATTATGTGTGTGTGTATAAAATTATAATTTTGCAATCTAATAGGCCATTTTTTCCTGCAAGCTCTCATTCTTGTCTGTGCTTATTTATTGGACAAAATTATGACCATTTAAACACTTATTGAGTAGATAATGAAACTTTTTTCTTTTAATTCCAGTGTGAGTAGTATATACATTGCTTCTTGATATCCAAATTTGTGGTACAGAATGTTTAGTAAGATGAATTTTATATTTCCATTGACATATTATAAAATAAGATAAAAAATGAAGTGCTGTTTTGATTGGGCTCAAATCTTATCGAATTATGTGGCTTTAGAAACATGAGGGTCCTACTCATTAGCAAGTTCTAGAGTTGGAGATATGTCCTCCAGGTATCTTAATTGTTACCAATCATGCCATATTTCATTCTTGAACCTGTCCACCGACTACTGTATAGTTTTGTACATTTGCATTATTTCCTTTCAAAATTCATCTTTCGGACACATCACTGCCATTTTCCAATAACATTTTTTTAGATAAGCTGCTTTTGTTAATTATCATCAGTGGTCTGGTTTTCTCCCGGATCTGAATATTTTAACATCTATCCAGATACTACCAGTAGTTATAGGCTTTGGGGTCAGGGAGAAGGGAGGGAGAAAGATGACAGAAGAATTAATATTTTTCATCCAAATTAGAGAAAACTATGCGACTGAGTGGATTATTTTCAAGTAAATGAATACTGAGTATTTCTAGCATGGTTTTGCCCTCGAGTGGCAAAAAAAGTTTACATCTTGCATATTGCCTCCAATTAATAGGTAGTGGCAGTTATTGAGACAGGATGTTAAAGACTTATTAGGGCCTTGTTCTGGTCTGTGGGGGGTGGGGGAAGTTTTGTGATCAATAAAGCTTGGATGAAATGATGATTTAGAAACAATATTGAAATAATATATTCAAAGGAAATATAGATGCAACATTTGAAGTATAAAGGATCGATATCTTTACTAAAAATTGGTATACAACAGATGGCATATATTTAAAGTGTGAGTTTGATACATTTTACATATAATACACAAACACAATACACAGATATATACATGAACATATATACACACTGGGAAACCATCGCCACAATCAAGAAAATGCATATATCCATCATCTTCCAAAAGTTTCTTGATGCCCCTTTGTAATCTTCCCCTCTCCTCATTTCCCTGCTCCCTTTCCACATCCCCAGGGACCCAACCACTGGATTTACTTTCAGTCTCTATATTAACTTACATGTTCTTGAATTTTATATAATAGAATCATATAATATGTTCTTTTTTTTTTTTGGTGTCACTTCTTTCAGTCCATATAATTGTTTTGATTTTTGATTCCTTCATGTGGGTTGGTCAGTGGTTTATTCCTTTTAGATAGGTATACCATGTAGATATACTACATTTTATTTACATTTACCTATTGATGGACATTTGCACTGTTTCCATTTTTCGACTATTTTAAGCAATGCTGCTGTGAACATTTGTGTATAAGTTTTTGTGTAAATATGTGTTTTCATTTCTCGGGTAAACATCTAGGTTTGGATAGATGGATCATATGATAAATGCAACTTAAAAGGTGTAACTTTTTAAGAAAATGCCAAATTGTCATCCTAAGCAGTTTTACCATGTATGTTCCCACCAGCAATGTACACGTTGCTCTGTACCCTTACCACCATTTGTTACGATCAGACTTTTAAAATTTCAGATGTTCTAATAGGTGTGTGGTTGGTACTTCATTGTGATTTTAATTTGTATTTTTTCCCTAGTTACTCATATGTGGAACATTTTTTTTACTTGCTGATCTGTCATCCATTTAACTTCTTTGGTGAAGTGTCTATTCAAGTATTTGCTCATTTTTTATTGGATTGTTTTCTTATTGGTGAATATTGAAAGTTCTTTGTTATGGATTGCATATTTGTGTCCCCCCAAAATTCATATGTTGAAATCACACTTAACCCCCAGTGTGATGATATTTGGAGGTGGGGCCTTTGGGAGGGTTTAGGTAATGAGGGTGGAGCCCTCAGGATAGGATTAGTGCCCTCATAAGAAGAAACAGGGGAGAACTTATTTCTTTCTCTGCTTTTTGCTATGTGAGGATCAAAGAAAGTAGCCATCCGCAAACCAGGAAGAGGGCCTCCACCAAGAACCAAAATCTTAGACAGCCTCTGGCACTGTGTGAAACAAATCTTCTTTAAACCACTTAGTACATGGTAATTTGTTATAGCAGCCCAAGTGGAAGAAGACATTTTGGATACCAGTCTTTTGTCAGATAGGTGATTTGAAAATATTTTCTACCATTCTCTGGCTTGTCATTCTCTTAACTGATTTTTGAAGAGCAGAAGTTCTTAATTTTGATGCGTCAGTATAAAATGACAGTGTGATACCATGCTTTCTCTCTGCAGTGGGTTAGGGAGGTAATACCTATTTTTGCTAATTGCTATTAAGACAGTTAAAACATTTTTATGATACATTATTTTCTTTATTTTTCCTGTATAAACTTCATTATCAGCTAGGAAATTTATTTAATTTAAAAGCAATAGTTTTCCTTGGTCACTAGTGTTCCTTCAGCATCTAGTATCTTCAGGATCCATACATAGTATGAGTAATTCTCGCCTCATCTGAGAAAATGGAAATTAGGAAAACTTGGCTCCTCTAATAGTGTTTCATGGCCCGTAGCACCTAAGTGGCCACTATCTTTATATGTGTTCTGTTCATCTCTGTATTAAACAGTAATGATCACAGAGGAGATGTTTGATAAAAATTTTAAAATAGGACATAAGTAAGTGGTCCATGAAGGAAATATGTTTTAGAGTCATGTTGTTAACTTATTTTTAGTAGAATCAAATGGAATCTAACAATATTATTATAATTAAGAAGGTTGAAGTTGAGTAATTTTGACTTGCTGTAAATTGTAAAAATACTCTAAGAAAATTTATTTTAGAGTTACTGTATACATATAAACCATCACTGATCTGGGAAACCTGGAGTGATGATTTCTAAGTGATAAAGATTGAGTTTAATTGCATTTCAGTATTTTTAATGGTATTACCAGCATCAGCGCATTGATTACGTGATTTTTTTCAAAGAAGTTGAAAACTTCTGACCTCCATTCCCATTGCAATCTGTTTCTGATTTGTAGCCGAACTGCCTTGAGTGAGTTAGGACTGTATTAAAAAAAGGAAAAACAAAAACAAAACCCCAAAAACTGAAGTATGCAGTAGTACCCTTAGAACTATTTCTCCTACTGATTGAATTATTTAATGCAGTTTAAATGACCAAAAAGAATTGGCTTCCTTCTAGTCACCAATACTGAATACCAAAAAAATAAATAAATAAAAAGATGATTAAAATAAAAGAATTAAAATGTTGGCCTTTTAAGATATTCTGAGCAATCCAGAGAGGAGAACGTCTAATTCACACCCTTTCATAAAACTTTATAGTATAATTCCACTTAGCTCTTTGTTATAAACGTATCTTCTTTCTTTCAAATCCTTAGCACTGAGTTTTAAGAACGAATTCATTATAAAATTGCATACTCACTATTCTTAAATATGTATATTTTGTGGTTCTCCCATTTTTCTACTTTCTGCTCTTTGGAATCTAAAACCATGACTACTTGCCTTTGTAACCTTTCTTGAGATTAATAAAATGCTCTGTACAGAGGCTACTCAATAATTGTTGAGTTGCAGTGATAATAAAATTATTTATGGGGCGCCTGGGTGGCTCAGTCGTTAAGCGTCTGCCTTCGGCTCAGGTCATGATCCCAGGGTCCTGGGATCGAGTCCCACATCGGGCTCCCTGCTCGGCGGGAAGCCTGCTTCTCCCTCTCCCACTCCCCCTGCTTGTGTTCCTGCTCTCGCTATCTCTCTGTCAAATAAATAAATACAAAATCTTTAAAAAAAAAATTGTTTATGAAATCAGAATTTCCCAAGCTAGCTGAGGATAGTTCCAGGAATTTGAGGGAACAGGGAAGATATCAGAATTTATATACAGTGTTATACCTCATCCTTCTGCCTGTGTAATACCTAGAAAATTTATTTTAAACAGTTAGGAATTTTATAGTCAGTCTATCATTGTTTTTGAGCAAGATATGTAACAAGATCTCAGTCTGTAATATCATTTCCAAAGAATTATCACTATTAATTCATAATAACTGGAAATGAATCTCGACTTTTTAATGTTATCACCAAAATATTTTTAAAGTACCTCATAAACCATGTTAAAGTCTGAAGCATTAACTCAGATGTAATGCTAAACTTTGGGGAAACAAACTTTTAATGGCTCAATGCTACTTGCAACCCAGGTAGAAAGGTATTATCCTAACCATTAATTTACTTAAATTGTGTTTTTTTCCTTGGTTTATGAAGAATTAAATTTAGGCTATTCATACTTGAGATACAATCAGAACATGAAATCTTGAGTGGTTTATTTGAGACCTGTGTTAAATTCATACTGCCATCAGAGAACTATAAGTCTTAATTAGGGGTGACTCTTGATTGACTCATGGGTAAGTAAAAGTAAAAGAACTATTGAAATTAAATGCGTTAAGCTGAGTACAGTGAAATTTCCTCCCAAATTTTAGAGGACCTAATAGTTGTCTTTATATAAAAGGTCATGATTTCCTTTATTGGAAGTGATTCCTTTTTTTTTTTTTAAGATTTTATTTATTTATGAGAGAGAGAGCACACGAGTAGGGGGAGAGGGGCAGAGGGAGAGGGAAACAGACTCCCCACTGAGCAGGGAGCTCCAGGTGGGACTCGATCCCAAGACCCTGGGATCATGACCTGAGCCAAAGGCAGATGCTTGACCAACTGAGCCACCCAGGCACCCTGGAAGTAGAGAAGTTTGGACAGAGAACTGAATTATTTTAAATGTTCAGAACAAAGCAACTAAATTGTTTTCAGAGAATAGACTTTTTCATTATTTGTGAATTAAATTTTACATGGACATTATCAATCTAATTTTACTTTGAATTTGGCTACTTAGTTTTGATTTTAGTCCTGGCCAATTGTTGTTTGTTTGGTTTTGGTTTTTTTGTTTGTTTGTTTTTTTCCTTGAAGTTTTATTGACAAGTTACAAGAAATGGGTAAAGGCTCCGTATGGACTTTTGAGAGAATAATGTAAATAATATATTACCTAAGTTAAATGTTATCCCTATGTCTGAACTTACAGTGTTCATTCATTCATTCAGTGAATTATAGTAAGCATTGCTGAGTGACTTTTTCCCCCTTTTTTTTAAGACTCTTCCTTTAGAGTAGATTCAATTACGGAGTCCATGGTTAAATCAAGCTGACTTAAATGGAGAGTCGTTTTAGGCAGCTACCTTCATATTGTGAAGTGTGCAATGCCAGTGGGGTCTTGATGCCCACCCCAGTGCTTGATTTCCCAGCAGAGAATAGTAATAGAGATTAATAATAGAAAATAGAGATTAATAATAGAAAATTAATAGTAATAATAGAAAATTGACATGAAAATACTATGAGGAGACTCTCTCAGGCTATTGATTATTATCAGAACTCTCCTAGGCATAGCAATCTTTTATCCCAGCATTTCCAGGAAGGTCTTTATTTCACATATTTGTGCCCTAATGTTAGTTATATATATAAGTGCACCTACCCCAATTTTGAGACTTCTGTTTGAGAGATCTCCCTAGTACATCTGACTTCTGTTATTCCCATGCCTTTACCCCAGTTCTTTAATAGCCTCCTTCTCCATTTTTGATTGTTAAACTTCAAAGTGCTTTCTTCCCATAGTCAAAATGGCTCTTACATCTCAGCCTCCTCTAAAAAATCTTCCTAAGCTGATAAGAAGAATATTTAATTTAGAATAAAATGTACCAGTGTGAACTATGGTAAAAGTACTTGTATTGTGATAGTCACTTTCCAAAGTGTAATTGGAGACAGTAATCTTATTTGGAGAACTCTAAGAAATGGAGTGTAACCTAAGGTTCTAATTTTGTGATTTGCTATAAATTATATCATTTATTTAATATTTTTATTGTTTCATAAAATGATGGAGTAACTACGGAGCAAGAATTCCTGTCCCCTCAAAGGTCCTAGTAGCTGACTAAGAATCAAATTGACATGAAACAGATTAACAGGAGAAAATAAAATTTAATAGTGTATGTACAGGGATTCCCCACAAACATGGAAGTTCCAAAGATAGACAAAACGAGGTTTATGTCACTCTAGACTAAGGAGAAAGGGAGTAGGGGTCTGCGACTTAAAGGGAAGCAGTGCAATTTACAGGAAGATGAAAAAGAGTTAATGTTTGTAAAAAAAATATTTGTCCTGACATAAAAATGGATTACTCAGATAAAATTTATCTCTGGGAATAACCCTTATTCTATAAAGACTGTACAATTTATATTCTTCTATATAATTAAGGGAGGGTCAGACTTTTCTCTTGAGGCCCCAGGGTGTTGATAGCCTTCACTTCAAAATAATCCACATGCCAAAATGGCCCATCTCAGGGCAGTCTACCCTCAGCCCCTACACTAGAAAACAGCATGATATTTTTAGGAAAAACCAGAACCTGGGTAATTAGTCACTTCATTTAAAACCAGTTCATTTCATGACAGATTTACTGAATACATACTTTTTTTTTTTTTAAGATTCATTTATTTTAGAGGAAGAACACACACGGGGTGGGGGAGGGGCAAAGGGAGAGGGAGAGAGAGAGAATCTTGAGCAGACTCCCCACTGAGTGTGGAGCCTGATGCAGGGCTTGATGTGGGGCTAAATCTCACGATCCTGAGATCATGGCCTGAGCTGAAATCAAGTCAGACGTTCAACCAACTGAGCCACCTAAGTACCCCCCTGAACACTAATGTACTTTTGATTGTTTTTGAATCTATTCAGATATCTTAGATAAAATTAGAATGAACATTCGCATTAGAATAAAAATTTGTTTGAAACCTCTTGAATTTGAAGAAAGCATGTTTGAATGAACTAATTTAAATGTTTCTGAAATTTATTTGGTTTAAAAAAAAGCTTACTAATAAAACACAGGCCCTGATTTTTTTAAAAAATGCTCCAGGTTAGAATATCAGTTTAGAAATACTAAATTAAATTCGAGATGCTTGTTGTTTTAGTAGTCTTTAAAATGCCAAAAATTAAGACATTTAAAAAAATCCAATAGATGGAAAAACATCCAGAAGGGTTTGTTTTGGGTAGTCAAGACCACAATTTATCCTTGGGTGAGTTACCCTTAGTCATTTGACCTAGAGCCACTAAATTATTCTGTTTTCTTATATGAGTATGGGAATCTTCCACCCAGTCTGTCTTGGCAACTTGTCAGATAACTTTCCATAGTTACAAGCTACCATAGTACAAATTTTCTGTTCCTGGGCCTCATAGTAAATAGGATTACCACTTTCTTTCCCCAGAGCCATGTTTTCACCACTGGTTTGGTTAAGTTTGGTTGTGGCATGATTCCAAATTCCAAATTTATTTTGTTGATTCTTTGGCACATATTTTCAACCAAGATGTTTGTTCCCTCAGTTTTATGTACAGTAATCTCCCTTTGCTTGCTTTACTAATATTTGCTTAATTAGAAATAAGTGCAGGGCAAGCAATTAGCCTGTTGTTGACTCCATGTTTTTGTTTTTGTTTTTTAAATATATTGCTTGCTATTTGAGAATCAGATTCTAAGAAGAAATAAGCCTCATAGTAGTATGTGTTTCCTTGGACATGTGAATTAAATGTTTAATCTTGTATTTCAGAGTAAACAGCATTTTATTATTGGGGAATTAATAAGACGTTGTTGGGAGGGATGGGGAACGTATCTGGAGTGGCACTTTAGTTTGAATCTTTGATACCTTACAAGTATTTTTTTAAAAATCATTGAGGCCTATTAAAATCATTTCCGTATTTACAGACACCTCCCATTCCATATCTTTGTGTGCGGATTACTAGCAAATGCATGTGTAACACAGGATCACTCCTTATGATGAATTCTTTAGGTCTATTTCTTGTTTTTTGAGACCCAGCTTGAGTTTGTTCAGGAGGAAAAATTTTCTTTACCCTTCAAGGTTCTTGTAACTGGACTAAGAATTAAATTGACTTGAGATCGATTAACAGGAGAAAATCAAATTTAATTTTGTATGTACCAGGAATCCATGCAAATATGAAATTACAAGGACAGGTAACATGAGGTATACATGTCATTTTCAGCTAAGGAGAAGTGGGAGAGGTCTGGGACTTCAAAGGGAAGGAAAGCAATTCACAGGAAGATGAAAAAGAGTAAATGCTTGGTAAACAAATATTTGTTGGGCCACTTAGAAACAATGGGACATAGAGGACTTTGATCAAAGAGGCCTTGCTAAGTTCCTCCCTATCTGCCATATCTATGGTGATAGCTATCTTCCTATCTAAATTCTTTTAGGCGCCTGGGTGGCTCAGATGGTTAAGCATCTGCCTTTGGCTCCGAGGTCCTGAGATCAGCCCCACTTCTGGCTCCTGGCTCAGCGGGGAGCCTGCTTCTCCCTCTGCTTCTCCCTCTACCTTTCCCCCTGCTCGTGCTCTCTCTCTCTGTATTTCTGTGTCTCAAATGAATAAATAAAATCTTTAAAAAAATAAATAAATAAATTCTTTTAGGCAGTTGGAGGGGACTGGGAAGGCAAAGTTTTCTTCCTGAGTCTTCTGGGCCTTGATTGTTTTCACTTCAAAATAATCTGCATGCCAAAGTGGCACGTTTTGGGGCAGCCTGTCCTTGGCCCCAAGTTCATTTAGCATTTCTATGATTAATTACATAGTTGCTTTTCTGTTTTTTTTTTTTTTTTTTTTTCCCCACAGAGTTAAACTCCATGATTATTTCCTGTTCAATTGATTTTGAGAGTGTAATTTTTCTTTGTAGTTTTAGACAACAGAACTAGGATCAGAAGGTGATAGGAAGATAGATTTGAATACTTACTCTAAAGAAGACCTTTCCAATAATTAGGTCTATCTGATGATGGGGCTGATACACAAGAAGTCCTATATATTTCCTAATTGGCCTTGTTAAAGGACTCAGCTGTTGTCTTTTGTTGTATGTTATAGGAGGCATTTCTGCATTGGGTTTCAAGTTTAATTTTAAGCCCCTCCTAGTCCTTTTCTCTTGATTCTTTTTTCCCCTAAGAAAATAATATAGGTGGTAGATTAAAAAGTAACATTGGAGTTACTTGGGACCTATCTTCTATATAGATATCTTAATGTGATTCTGAGTGTATATATAAAATATATATGTATAGTTAACATTTTATATATATTTATATATACATATATAGTTAATGAGTTACTAAAAGTACATACGTTAGAGGTAACCAACTCTATTCTGTACATGTTTTCATTGAGTTTAATTTCAAGGTCTTTTGGCATTTCCAGATATTACTGAGTCTTTATGAAAAGCAGTTTGATGTAAGCAAAAATTACTTTGAAATATTTTTTTGCCCCTTTTTAAAGAAGAAAAAGGTTTTTTTCTGTAAATGCAAATTATACATTGTTTTATGGTTGGTTTACAATTATAACTGACCGCTCACATAGATACTAAAGCTTTGAATATCTTTATAGCAGCTTTAACTACAATGAAAATTAGATGAGATATAAAACTTGCTAACTGCAGAATATTTCATACACATAAGTAACTTTAGAAGAATGAGAATTGTTAAAGGTCTTTAAAAGGAAATACTTAGCTTTATAATGATTCCTACTTTAAATTCATTGGCACTTACAAAAGGTAATAATCTCAATTTCAGCTTTTTGGCGGGCACTAATTATTTAGGCTAGCAATCCTGTTTATTAAAAGAGATGCCATGTAAATGTATTTGTTTGAAACATTTTAAATGCCTCATTACTGATGTATATGTTCCCATGGAAACCACAAATATCCCTTTAGAAAAATGATGTAAAATAGCAGCTTTACTTTTTAAGTAGAACCTGAGAAATTGCAGGCTCTATTCAAGGAAAGGTAGCTGCAAAGTTGAAAATGTTACTGTGATTCTATACCGCTGAGCTAGGAGCTGCAGGTAAAATGGTGTAACCATACATCAGGTGCACACACATACACCAAACAGGTTAATTGTACGAGAACAGAAAAACGTGGCATGTAAAAGAATAATAAGTGATAAATTAGACCTCATTAAAGTTAAAAAATGTTTGCTCTTCTAAAGATACTATTAAGAAGACAAAGAGAAACCACAGGTTGGGGAAAAAATACTTGTAACACATAGATCAGACAAAGGAATTGTATCCAGAATAAATAAATAAGTTTTACAATTCAGTAATAGGAAGACAACAACTCAATTTAAAAAAAATGGACAGAAGAGTTATACAGACTTTTCATCAAAGAAGATATGCTGATGGCCAATTAACACAGGAAAAGAAGCTTGACATCATTAGTACTCAGAGAACTACAGATTAAACCACAGTGAAATGTCACTACCCTCCCATTAGATTGGCTAAAGTTAAAAAGACTGTACTAAATGTTGACATAATTAGTAATAATTCCTACTTATAAGTCTACTTTTGTATTTAATTATATAAAAGCAATTTATACTTAAATTATTTTCCATTTTTGCTCTTCTAGTTAATTTTCATTATTTTCTGTTCTTACAGTACTATTTAACTATATTAGGAGTCCAAACACCAAAAACTGTCTCAGAGAATATTCCCTCATCCACATCCCCATTAAAATTCTTATAAAAAGGATTTATAATGAATATGTGGTATGGTTCTTGGCTCTACAAGAAGTGACTCGTTTATATTTTTATTTTAAAGTCCTCTGTAACTGAGTAATCCTGTGCTTGATGGTAGTTTTTTTTTTCCCCCCATAATGAACTGCCTATGATCTACATGGTACTTACTTTAAAAAACAACAACAACAACAACAAAAATGGGGAATGTGACATTATGGGTCAGCTAAGTTGCCAAGGAAGAGAGTTGTCCGGGCGGCATAAGGCAAATGTGAGTTGTTGCCCTGGAGCTGAAAATGTCATTTGAGGTTTTGTAGCCTGGACTCCCACCCAAGACAAAATTTCCTTTAATAATACCTAAGAATACCAGCCTCAACTTAAAACGTTAGCAATTTCACTACCTCACAAGGTACTAGATTTCATTTTTGATAGCTAAAATTGCTAGAAAATTAGAAATCTAGGCTCTTTTCAGCTTAATTAATCCTGATTCTGATTTCTTTAATTCTTAAAATTCCTTTCAGCATTTAAAGCTGCATCGATTAAGAACATATTTCTTTTAATCCAGATGCTTTTCGTACATAACCTCAAATGTTTACAACAACCCTTCCAGGAATTGTTTTATAGCTTTTCCAATATTTCAAGCTCTCTGACTTGCTTCCACTATTTTCTACAACCAACTGGAGTGTGTCCCAGTATCTTTCACTATTTCTTTTAGGATATAGTTTATCTTCCCTCACTGGTTTCTCTCCTCTGAGAAAATTCTAGTTTAATATTTCTCATGAAATATATTCTCTGGAACAAAATGCAGTATTCAAGGATGGCAAGTATCAAGTGAATTTAGATTATAATCTCTGTCTTACCCCCTACATCAGTTAAAATGGTTTGCTTCCATTCGTGTGTGTATGAGTGTGTTTTATTAATCCAGACATCTTTCTTGCAGTTATATTGATTTTCTTAACCCAATTATTTTTCTGTTAAGTTTAACCTTTATTTTATTTATTTTTTTAAAGATTTTGTTTATTTATTTGACCCAGAGAGAGAGAACACAAGCAGGCAGAGCGGCAGGCAGAGGGAGAGGGAGAAGTAGGCTCCCTGCTGAGCAGAGAGCCTGATGTGGGGCTCGAACCCAGGACCCCGGGATCATGACCTGAGCCAAAGGCAGACGCTTAACTGACTGAACCACCCAGGCATCCCTAACCTTTATTTTAGATCAAAATTCTGAACTACCGCAAATATTTTACCTAATACAGTCAAAATTCAGAAATTTTGATTCTTTAATATCCTGAACTGGTGTGCGAAGTAGGTAGCCAAAGTGATATGACTCAAAACAAATAGAAGGAGATGACCTTGTTGGATTATCAAAATCCGTTATTGTAACATTCATGCCTCCATATCTGAAGACAGTCTCCTGCTCTTTTCCTTATGGGTCACATCAATCTTTTTTATGTGATTTTTTTTTTTTACTTTAAATAGTTTATACTGTGTAGATTTTTCAGATAGTGGGCACGTATTTTCTGATTTAAATTTTTTTTCTAAGACATTGGAACTCATAGAAAAACATTAGATTGGGACATAGGGAGGAGCAACTGTTGAGAACAGAGCTGGAGAAAGAATGAACGTATATCTCTTGTAATCTTGAAAGTAAGAATGCCTGAGGGTGTGGAGTAAAAATGGGGTGGGGAGAACTGTAAAATGTGTATGGATTCTGTATTGGCATCAGTATCCACTGTCACTCTTGGCTTACAGAGAAGAGCCACCACAGGACTCTTCAAGGATGCCAGAGCTCCCCTCATGAATGCATTTCATGCAGACGTTGGTTAAGAAATGTTCTCAGGATGCTCCTGGAGGGTACAGTTGAGGGGTGGTTAAAACAGGCCTTAGGTGATAAATCAACTTTAGTATCTGGTCTCCTTAAGCCCGTAGATACTTTCCTCTTCTGTATCCCAAGGAAATTTAGAATTTCACCTTCATTTAGTGTAGTCCACCCTTGGGCCTAGATTTCAGTCATCTAACTGAACTCTTAGAGCTACCGGTAGCCACTCAAATTAATATATTGAATCAAGAATCTTGACATAGTACATCTGTATGAACAAGTTTTGTTTGATTCATTATATTCCATCCACCTGATCTAAAACCCTTAAGATCTATTTCCATGTAGGTTTCTCAGGATTTTGTCTCTAAAATCTTGCAATTTGGGGGAGGGGGCACACTTTGCAGTTTACCCTAGGGTAAATTGATGTAGAATATTAAATAATTACTTTAATAAAAAGTAATATCTCTCTGCCATATGCAGCTTAAAGAAAACTTAGTAGGCACTTAGAGTAGTCTGCCTAGAAATCTCCTTACGTAAATATACCACTTCATTATATAATTTTTGCCGTATCATCACAGGCAACAATGCTGCTGAACTTTATCCCACTATATGGTAGGATCCCCTTTCCTTCAGCTTCGATAGGGTTTTCCTAACCTTCCTTTAAATGTGTACCAAAGCCACCTTGAAGGCTGTCAAGCTTTGTCATTAGCTCTCTCTTCAGAGCCCTTCCAATGGTTGCATGGAGCTTGGGCCTAAAGCCACTGCCATGTTTTAGGGTGTGTTAAAGTAGCACCCTACTTCCAAGTACTAAAATCTGTTGGTTTCCTATTGCTGCATAACAAATCTTCCAAACTTAACAGCTTACATGAACAGCAACCATTTATTACTAGCATGTTCTATGATCTGATTCTAGTGGTGGTTCTTGCTCAGGGTTTCTCACAAAATTTCACTCAGATGGTGGCTGGAACTGCAGACATCTGAATGCTCATTCACTTGTCTGGTTCATGGGTTGGAAAGACTCAAACAGCTGGGGGCTGGAACTGTTTGCAGTCCTGTCTCAGGAAGATCTCTCTCTCTCTCTCCCTCTTTATTTTCCCTGCACGGGCCCTCCAGCATGGCAAATTCAGGGCAGCAAGTTTTCTTACGTAGCAGCTCAAGATTCAAAGATACAAGGCAAGACGGTGACACAGACTCCACCTCTTATTGGGGTGTCGCTATATCTGGAAAAGCATATGTGGTTGGAAATAATGTTGCAGCTCTTTTTGGAAAATAAAATTTGCTTTCTCTATGTGTTTTCTTGTATCCAGAGCCTTTTGAAACATGTAAGTATAAAACTAAGAGTGAAGTAGATATCCGTATAGGAAAGTAAATCTTTGTAAGACTTATCACTTTATAATCTATTTGACATTATATTTGCATTGTATTTGCCATACATTATTGGGTGGTCACAACATTTCATGACCAATGCAAGACTAAAGGCAAAGATTTTAATGCTGGATGAAATGGGATTAAGTAGGGAAAGATGTTTGAGTGCAAATTCATTTTATAGGTGGTTATTTGATTAATGAATACTTTCATGTCACAGTGACTTTTTCAAATCCTTTGTGCAGTCATGATCAGTTACTTGGATAAATAATATTTTGAAAAAGAGTGTTGCTTCTTTTTCACAAATGGGTAGAAGGGATCTATAAAGTAAATGGATAATTCAAAATCAGGAAAAGATTGCCCAATGGAAGAGAGAGAACAAGTAAGAGCTAGGGATACTATCAAAGTAATCTTAAAAAAAAAAAAAAGTACAATAAGAATAAAGAATTACTATCTGTAAAACAAAAAGGAAAGTTAATTACAAAAGTATAAAATGTGAAAAGTAGTTGTATTTCAGAAGTGATTGCGCCTGACATCAAAGATTAGTCAAACTTCTTGACTGGAATGAGTATTAGAGATAACTAAGATACCATTGTTCCAAGAAAGGCATCTGAAACTCTGTTAAACCTGTTGTTCCTTGTAGCTATTTTTAAAAATCTGAAACTTGTGTTCATTTATAATTTTTTAAATCATTTTACTTTTTTAAGTGTACTCTTTAATCCTCATCACCTATTTAACCCATCACCCCACCCCCTCCTTTCTGGTAACCGTCAGTTCTCTGTAGTTAAGAGTTGTTTTCATGTTTGTCTTTTTCCCTCTCTCTTTTTTTCCTTTGCTTGTTTTCTTTCTTAACTTCCACATGAGTGAGATCATATGAGATTTGTTTTTCTCTGACTGACTTATTTCACTCAGCATTATATTCTCCAGATGGCCATCGTGTTGTAAATGGCAAGATTTCTTTCTTTTTTATGGCTGGATAATTGTCCATTGTGTATATATAACACATTTTCTCTATCCATTCATTAATCAATGGACACGGGCTGCTTCCATAGTTTGGCGATTGTAAATGATGCTGCAGTAAACATTGGTGTGCATGTATCCCTTTGAATTAGTGTTTTTGTATTCTTTGGGTAAATACCTAATAGTGTAGTTCCTGGATCATAGGGTAGTTCTATTTTTAATTTTTTGAGGAACCTCCATATTGTTTTTCACAGTGGCTGTCCCAGTTTGCATTTCCAACAGTGTACGAAAATTCCTTTTTCTCCACATCCTCACCAACACTTTTGTTGTTTCTTGCCTTTTTGATTTTAGCCATTCTGATAGGTATGAGATGATATCTCATTGTGGTTTTGATTTTCATTTCCCTGATAATCAGTGATATTGAGTGTGTGTTGGCCATCTGGATGTCTTCTTTGGAGAAATGTCTGTTCATTTCTTCTGCCCATTTGTAATCGGATTATATGTTTTTTGGGTGTTAAGAATGAAACTTGACTACTTTCTTACACTATAAACAAAAATAAACTCAAAATGGATTAAGGACCTAAATACGAGACCTGAAACCATAAAAATCCCAGAAGAGAGCACAGGCAGTAATGTCTCTGACATCAGCCATAGCAGCTTTTTTCTAGATATGTCTCCTAAGGCAAGGGAAACAAAAGCAAAAATAAACTATTGGGACTACATCAAAATGAAAAGCTTCTGCACAGCAAAGGAAGCAGTCAAAAAAACTAAAAGACAACCTATCGAATGGGAGATATTTCCAAATGACAAATCTCATAAAGGGTTAGTATCCAAAATATATAAAGAAATTATACAACTCAACACCCAAAAAAGAAATAGGCCATGGTTTTTTTCAGCCACAAAGCTGTTGGGGTCCTCTTCAGTGCTGGTCACTGAGAACCTTGGTTGCTCCCGCTGTGTGGCTGATATTAACCCCTTCTCTTCCTTGTTCCTAGCCGGCTCTGCCTCTCAGTTTTGCCTGTCTCTGGGTGGGGTGAAACTCAGACAGATCCTTCCTGTGGTACTCCAAAACCCTGGGGGAGCTGGTTGTTCATCCCACCCTCCTTTCCCAGCAAGGAGAATTCTTTGTAGCTGGGACATTCCTTCCAGGGACTCAGTGAGCAGAGCCAGCCTAGGGGATGGGATGATGCAGGCAAAATGAAGCTGTTCTTCCTTCTGTTTGTGTGTGGTTATTCTCAGGTTTTTTGTTCCACTGTTACTGAAATGTGTTAAATGGACTCCTGAGCTCTCCTAGAGCTGTTTTGAGAGAACATATGTTAACACTAATTAGAGCTTACATTTATTTAGCATTTGTTAAATGAAAGGCATTGCCCTAAGTGCTTTATATATATTAACTCATGTAGTCCTCGTAACAACCTGGTGAGGCACATGCTAGGATTATCCTCATCTTTCACATGAACGGACTGAAGCTCACAACATTAACTAACTTCACCAGCATCACCCAGCTCTGAGAGCCAGGATTAGAACCCAGGCAGTCTAGCTTGAGAGTTCACACTGGATTGCAGGTAAATAATGTAAAGATCACCAGCCTGGGCATCAAGAAGTATGGATCTAGATTTTTGTTCCAGCTCTGCCATGAGTGAATCCTTGCAGAAATACCTTTACTTCTCTGGAACTCTGTTCGCTCCTATGTGAAAGGAGGGCATTTGTTTCTGGATAATTCCTGAGGCCCTTCTTGCACTAATATTTTAGAATTCCTCAGATGGAAAGGGCCAAGCAAGTCTGCTGTTTCTGATTCGCCAGTTATTAAGGACAATCAGACTTTAGCAGCTAGGTTGTCCCATAGCCTCTGGGATCATACCCAGAAGATGCTCAGATGCTGGAATTTAATACATCATCCTTTCCCTACACATCAGGTGACTTTGCATCTGTATAGAACAGAGCTCTATACTCCAGTGCCTATTGCCATTTGAAAGCTATTTATAAGGAGATATCATAAGACCCCACTGCACATATGGGTGGAACCTCATAAGGAAGAAACCGTCTTAAATTAAAAGCAGTTGAAATACATATATATATGTCATCTGTTAAGTTAGAAAAACAGTTTAGCTACACTGAAGTGCATGTATTTTCCTAGAACACCTCACTTCGTCATCCATCTTACTCTCTTAAATTTCTGTTGCACAGATTTGTAGCCAAGTACTTGAGTAGATGCTTTTTGTCAACATTTCACAAAATAGGGAAACATTCAGGCATCTTGCTGGCATTATTCATCTAAATATTCTGAGCCTTTTCTTGTTTTGAACTGAGTGCAGAGTGAACTAAAATGATATTCTAAAATAAACAAATTGAGGGCTTTGTACTATTACACGCCTTTTTTCTTTTTGGGTCCTTGCCATACGTTATGACTTTTCTCCATGAGTTCTACATGTAGATTTTAAGCCCTCTGCTCTTGATGCTTTTCTCTTTGCCTGTGTGTGTGTGGCAGCTGCTTTCCATGCTTCCCTCCCTCCCTCCCTTCCTCCCTCTCTTCCTTCCTTCCTTCCTTCCTTCCTTCCTTCCTTCCTTCCTTCTCGCCATCATTCCGCACCCAGACACACATACACTCAGCGTGTACACACATCATGGGTCCTTCTGGGCCCTTTAGCTTGGTGCAGAAACTGAAACGATGCTAAGCTAAAATATATATTCATTCGTAAAGGAACATGAACTATCACAGACATGTTTAAGTCTAAATGAGGAAGGATGGAAATAAAAACATGATCCTTTCTATTTAATTTTATACATTTAAAGGATCTAAAGTTAGTCTGGATTCTATTTCACAGAAAATAAATTTGAACTATCTAGCTGCTTCACGTACATATTTTTTAAAAATTTATATTTCCCCAAACCATACTAAATATAAGATGATATGGTATTCAAACTTGATTTGAATTAGAAGGAGAAAAATAAAATGGGTCCTTAGGTTCAATTGTTGAACATACTAAGTGAATCTTTCGTCCTTAACGGTGCCATGATACCTGTTAGAGAATTCTCCACACACAAACTGTCATCAGGAGGATATCTTTCCTCTGATCTGTCTTGTACCATGCACATGGGCTGGAGGCCTCATTTGTTCTGTGAACACAGTAGAGCACCCAGACTTACAGTGAGATCTTGCACAAGTCTTTCTAAGAAACTTTGTCTTACCTATATTGCTGAGTTTCACCAAATCCTTTTGAACTAAAAATGAGATTCTAGCAAAGACTGTGAGCTTCTTTGGAGGAAAAATGATAAAAGATTTTTGCAGCTTTTGAAGCTACTTGCATTGAGTATGTTCTTTCCCTCCTCTCCTCCAAGCAACTTACATAGAAATGCAATTTAAAAAAAGGGGGGGAGGCCTACAATCAAAAGCAAACATTGTCTTTTCCTTTAATACACAGATGTGCTTTTACTCTCTTTGATATGTTACCTATTCTGGGGCTGTTAGGAGAACACGACTTCTCTTCCAAGTGCATGCCACCCTTCCTTAATACAACATGCTTCATCTCTATGAACAAGGGAGGTCTATTTTTGAGCTTGCAGCAGCTGCTCATCTTCACGTGAGCAGCGGTGTTTTCCTCCATGTGAGAACATTTAACCCCTCCCATTTTGTTGCATCTTGTCATTTTCAGGCCTCAAGGGGCTTTCACCCTTCTGGATCTTTCACCGGCAATCATGTGTGATCCTTTCAATCAGAATCCCTTGATTCAACTCTGATTCACCTCAGTCTTTTGTTGGGGCCTAGAAAGTCTTACCTACCGCTTCGGTGCATAGCCGCCCCATCCCTTCTACTCCTCCTCCCCAGCCTCACAATCGGTTCATTGTAACAGGAGCTGCTCACTCCCTGGGGATTTTATAGTCTTTGTCTTGTTATCAAGTGCTGTCATTGCGCCCCTAACCCAGCCCCTCTAATACACTCTCTCCTACCACTGAGTGGGTATTTTTCTCCTTTCACTGTGCTTTTAAAAAATGTATGTTCTGTTTTCTTGGACAAAATGCGATCATTCTCACAATTTCACTCAATCTGTGGTGGTAATCTCTGCTGTTATCCACACTGTTATCCTTTTCACAGACAAATACAGCTTTTGTCCTATAAGCCTTAATGAAGTATATGGCCTATCCTTATTCTCTTTTTCTCCTGTTTTCGGTCTTTATACAAATTTCTAGGATCCGCAGACTTGACTTAGGTCTGTAGATCTGTTGGCATTTTCTGCCTTCTCTTTCCCCCTTCTCTGCTCTCTACTATTGGTATCCAAATCCTGGATCCTCCTGTGCTCTAGAAATACCTAGAGCTCTAGAAGCTCTTCTGTGCTCGGGAAGAAGAATCTAAATAATGTAGCCACACTCACCACCATCATCGTTACGATCAGTATCATTGGCTAGTTAGTATTTCTCACACCCTGCTTTCACCATGTTGCTTCATAACCTAGGATCTGTGTGGCTCCAGAGGCTTAGGACTCCCAGTCTGGTGCTCTGTGATTGGACCCACCATACCTAACCCAGGGCCTTCAGAGTGGTCACGTGAGTCCTCCCATCCCACCAGTAAAGTCTGGGTCCTCCCTAACACTGTTTAACCTCCACCTCTCCATAGCTTATCTTGACTTCTAGCCTCTGAATTCCTGTATTGCAGGTGTATACTGTTATCTACATTTCCAAAAATCTCTAAACATCTAAAATTTTTCCTAACTCATTGTACACCAAAATTTGACCTGAATTGCTGACTCTCATGTGGTTAAATATAGTCATTTCTTTCTTCACTTAATGTGAATACTCATCTTTTCCCCTGAACAGCTTGATTATGGGGTTCTGTATCAGATCCTGCTGGAGATGTTTTACAAATATGTGGAATTAGTAACTATCATTTTTCTAAAAATCTGAAAAATTCAGAATTCCAAAATGTACCTGTTCCTGAAAGTTTCAGATAAGAAATTGTGGACCCATAGCTATTGGAGGTTAAAATCAGATCAGATCAGCAGGTGGTTATATGGTTCTACACCCACGTGCACTGAGTACTGTGGTAGAAAAGAAAAAGTAAAAGCGTAAGATAGGTTTCCCACTTTTAAGGTGCTTGCATTCAAACTACCTTGCTTTGTTGTTTAAACTGGAAGACAAGCCACATGAAACAAGACTGTAAATTCCTGGAGGGCAGTGGCCCATAAATTCTTTTGCATCCCTATTAGTAGAGCATTGCTAATGATGAGGTTATTTCAGAGGACAGACTGTTTCCAGGCCATTTAGGAGAAGACTTAACTTCACCTTTGTAAAGCTCAGTTGTCATTGACAACAGACCCCAAATTCCCATCCCATTGCTGGGCAGACATTTCCAAACACGATGGCACGCCTTGTAAACACCGTGTCTGAACTAACTGCATGGGACTGGGGAAAGAGCTCTTGCCGCCTGGGACACCCTCTGATGGCTCTCGAGGAGGCAGTTCCAGCCAGGGTCACCCACAGCCTGGGGCCATCCCAGCTTGGGCAGGAGTTACATAACTTTTGTCACCGTAAATACTGTTGATAGTTAATTTCTATATTCTTTTAGAATTATGTGTGCATGAACACAAAAGGTTATTTTAACCGCTGTTAACCTCTAGTAAGCAGTGTTTCTTGCCTCAACGAAGAGTAGCAGCTAATAAGAGCATATCACTATGTAAACATCCAGTACTGACAGTGTAGAGTGAATTGAAAACATAAAAAGATCCTTGACTCATTTTATTAGCTAAGCCACATATCTCCCCTGGACGGATTTCCCTCCTTTTGTAGCTAACTTACTTCCGTTGCCTCCTCAGACCACTGGTGCTGTGAACTTTCATGCCAGTCGCTGATGTGTTCTGGTTGTGCTTAATTCATGAGTGGGATTCTCCCTCAGGTGCCTTCACACAGTTGGCTGAAGACTTTAGTACCCGTGTGCAGGGAAGTGCCAAGCTGGGATTACAGTTACTTTTCTAATTCAAACAAAACTGCCTACTCTGGGTTTTATATTCACAAAACTGCTGTCCCCGAAGGTTAATATTAGTTTTCCATAGCAGATGATTTCTCTTTCTGTCTAACCTTCTTTATTGCTATTGGATTATCTTCCTTCAGAGGAAGAAATAGGGCATGCTATCTATATTTTCTATTTTCCTTCCAGGAAAATGGTGCAAAATACTATTCAATTAAATTTAAGACCCCAAAAGAAAATACATGTGATTATTAACTAAATATGTTCAAGGGATCCCTTCGATGGTTTATGGGATAAGTAACCAATAAGCAAACAGATAAGACCTTTCCGTGTTTTATTTTCAACTTTTTAATGACACCCTCAATGGAAAAAGGAGATGATTGGTAAGGGAAATGACTCCTATATTATCTCACCTTTCAATAGGAAAGAATAAGATGATAGTGTTGTTCTACATTTAGTATGTTTCCTTTTGTCTCACAATCTAAAATATGTTCAGTATTGAAGATTTTAGGAGGCTCTTTTTAGTTTTTTTTTAATCTTTTTTGCTAAGAATAGCATAATTATCAACCACAAAGAAAGTCTTGCGAGATATCTTTTTTTCAGGGCTACAAGTTAAGGAACTTAGATGCTGGATTAAATAGGAGATTGGGGAGGCCCATATTAATAGTTTCTAGAGAGGAATTAGAGTTTGGTTCTTATTTTAGCATGTAGAATTTTGACCATTACAACAACTAAACCAGAGATGGGACCATTTTTGTCATGTTTTCTCTGAGAACGCATCTTTTCACAAGGTATATATGACAGTATGATGGATAATATTTCTGCAGAGTGGCTTGGGATACAGTACTGTGCCTGACATAAAAAAACAATATCTTCTTTGAGGGTGTTTGGAATGTGGATGAAATTACACTAACAGCCCTAAATTGAAGGATTACCTTGTGGGCAAATTTGGAGATGACGTGGTGTGAGTGGGTAATAATGGTACAGCATTAGGGCAAGGGGTTGAAGATCAAAGATGCCCATTGTGACAAGGACAGCATAGCATTCTGGTGTTAAAATGTTTAGTTAGGGAAAATAGTACATATGAATGCATAATCATTTGATTTGTGTCCTGGAAATGGGTAGGATTTATGATCAGGGACATCTTAGCATTATATGTGGGTGTCTAGTTTGCTCACAAATAATTTTCCATCACCTTTATCATCTGTCTGCTTTAATTAGATGCTTGGCTGTGCATACACGTTATAATTTAGGTGAAGTATCACTGTCTTGGTATTTTAATGTAAGGATTAAGTGAGACCAAAAACAAGATAAGAATTTTCATTAAAATGTGTCATATCAAATTTCACTTTGAAAAATTAAAATCTAGAATGTATACTCAGTAGAAGTAATGAAATTTATTTACCACTGATAAGGAGGAACACTGTCTCCCTTTTGGATCATACAACATTTTCAACAACAACCTGGCTGTTCTAATTCTCTGGTGACTTGAGAAAAATTCAGTGCTACCTTGTGAGATAAATAATCTAATATTCTTCTATTGTATAAATAAACCTCATGATTTAAGCACACATTTGAAGAGTTTGCCATAAGGACATTCTGTAGGCATTTCTTCCTGTACCTGCCTCACTGAAATCTTTGATATAAGGTATTAGAGGAGTGGACATTGCATTTTAAGGTACTAACTATATTACTGAAGAATATAAACAAACAATAAAACTGGAGGGAAGATGCCCTCTGAATTAATTTTAAAGGGTATTATCCCATAGTGGATGACCATTCTGTGTTCAGCGCTGGGCTGCAGCCGATTAAAAACTCTGAGAGTCTCAAGGAAAGCCTTGTCTTTGTTTTCCTTTAATCGAGGCTGGAGCCCAAGCAGGAAGTGAAGTAACACAGGCTGTAGCTTTTATTTGACCAGTTCAGATGCAGATAACCCAGAGCAGGTGGCAAAGCCGGCAAGTACTGAGAATCGTGACTCTTTTCTCTGGTTTCTGTCCTCTCCCCTAACAGATGCTCAGTGTCCTCCTGCTTTTCATTCCCCCTCTGCAGTCACATTAGGAAGAGACCAGATATACTATCTTAGGCAACTTTGTGTGACAGTGTAAGACACAGACTTTGGAATTACGTAAACGTAGATTTGAATCTTAGCTCTACAAACATGGAAACATTGCTGCTTCTCTCCAAGCCTAGCTTCCTCATCTCTCTTATGGGAACAGTGATTGAATTACTTCAGTGAGATAGAATAGGAACATGAGCACATCTAAAGCATCTTGTACAATACCTACCTTAAGCAGCAGGGAGTAGGGGAAGAGTCTTTGGTCAGTCCTTACAAGTTACAGTTCTTTTGCCTACACTGAATTGAACAATGTCTTTTCACCATGTTGACAGTATTGAGCCAACTTCTTTCTAGACCTTCTCCTTCGGTCTTTCTTTACAAGATTGCTGAGTACTAAGGATCTAGCACCTATTTGCATGGTGCTCACTCCCTTCTCATGAACCAATTCAGATATAAATTTGCCCAGTTCCTTGAAGTTAGGAAGTCAGACCCCGGGGTTTCCAGTCCAGCTGGCCCAGGTTTCCCAACATGGGCTAGCACCCAAGACCTCTGTGGGGACCACCTACTAAGAGTAAGATTCCAAGGAGATCCTGTGCATGGCATGGATCATACATCAGCCAGTGTTTATTGAGCATCTGCTGTGTGATAGCGCCATATGAGGTTTGGAGAAAACCTCCCTGTCTCTTAGGGGGTTAACAGGAAAGGAATTATAGGACGATGTACAGACAGAACATAGAAATGAACCTTACTTCCCAGGCACTGGGAAAGAGGAGTTGTAAGTATGTCTTAGGGAATAAGATCCAGACCGACTTCATATATTTAACCTGTATAATGTATAGTGGCAGTCTGCATTGATCATGATTGATTATAGATGCTGCAGAAATAAGAATTAACTAAAAAAATAAGGAACCATTTCTAAATTTCAAAGGAAAAGGTTGATTAATAATACACTACTCCTCATTGACATTCATAGAGGATACTTCACAAGCTTTTGAGAAACCCTACATTCTTAAATACCCCTATCTTTTATAAAACTCATAAGAGTTGAGAATAACAAAGACACATTGAAAAGTGGATATTGAAGCAGTTGCTAAGCTCATTAACTAGCTAAATGATTATCCCATCACAGAAGCCTCCCCAATCTTGATTCAAATTTGTGTCTCAACAAAATTACAAATTACAGCCTTACAACCTGTTATAACCTTTTTAAATTCACTCATGAATGGTTAAAACCAGCAATGTTAAATCTGTGAATGCCAAGGGTCTACTGTAATAATAAGAGACATTCATGTGAATAGCTTACCCTTATGGTTAATTATCATGGAGAACAGTAACAATTATTTATCTCATTAAACAAGTACCTAATTAATGTTGTAAATTTCGCTTGATTAGAACATACTCTTTACAGTTGTTGCTCACGCAACATGTCAACACTCTCACAGTTATTACAAATGAAGTAAAAGGGAAAATTGACTTTTGGTTCATGGTTTTAGTAATACAAGTTCTTTCAGAGAGGTACTTAATAGGAATGTAATATCCTTGATGCCTTAGGAACCCATATTTTGTGAATTATGTATAGTAGCTATTTCTTCATGCGTTCCTCCTTTAGTGTGGTGAAATCATCCCTAATAGAATGGGACTCAGTCACTAGAACAAAGTAAGCAGTTGGATACTGCCATGAAACTCCTGCATCAAGGACAATCTGTGATGAAGTATTTATTGAGAATTTACTAGGTTCGTGTATCACAGATTCCAGACTGCATCAGTGACTTCTCATTCTACTTTGCCTCCCCACACATGTTCCCTCAAAATAGAATAACTAGGATAAAATGGAAAGTATAGGTTTTTTTTTAATATTCAGCTTTATTGAGATTTAACTTACATAATACTGTGCTCCATTTTAAGTGTACTGTTTGATAAGCTTTGCCAAATGTATACATTCGTGTGAACACTACCCCAATTAACATTTCTGTGACCTGAAAAATTTGTCATACATACCCTCTACCACCATCCCTCCCAACACCTCCTGCCTCAGGCAACCATTAATATGATTTCTATCCCAGTATGTTAGTTATGCTTTTAAAAAAGAACTTCACATAAAGAGAATCACAGCATGCTCTTTTGCGTCTAATTTCTTTTGCTCAGCATAATGTTCTTGAGATCCATGTTGTTGCATGAATAAATTTCCTTTCATGGTTGTGTAGTATACCATTTTATGAACATACCATGATTTGTTTATTCATTCCACTGTTGAGGGCTGTTTTTATTTCAGGTTTGGGGATTTATGAATAAAAATCTTTAGTTTTTTTTTTGTAATATTTTTGGTTGTGGTACTAGGGTGATGCTAATTTCATAAAAGGAGTTACAACGTATTCTCACCCCCCCCCCATTTGCAGAAAGAATTTAAGGCTTTTAATTGTTTGATAGAATTTACTAGTGATTCCATCTGGGCCTGGAGTTTTTCTGTGGAAAGGATTTTAATTGTGTCTTTCAAGACATTTGTCCATTTCATCTAGGTTTTTGAGATTGTCATCAAATGGTTCATAGCACATCTATCTTATTCTTTTAATTTATATGAGATCAGGTATAGTGTCACCTTTTTCATTTTGATATTGGTTTGTGTTTTCTCTTTTTTCTTACGACAGGTTTTGCAATTTTATTGAAATTTTAAGAACCAGCTTTTCGGGTTTTGTAGAATGTTTGCCCATTGTTTATTTATTGATTTTTCACTCTTTCTTTCAACTTCCATTGGATGTAATTTGCACTTCTTGTTTCAGCTTTTTTTTTTTTTTTTTTGATTTTTTATTTATTTGACAGAGACACAGCGAGAGAGGGAACACAAGCAGGGGGAGGGGGAGAGGGAGAAGCAGGCTTCCCGCAAAGCAGGGAGCCCGATGCGGGGCTTGATCCCAGGACCCTGGGATCATGACCTGAGCGGAAGGCAGATGCTTAACATCTGAGCCACCCAGGCGCCCCTTGTTTCAGCTTCTTGAAGAATTTTAAACTCGATCATTAGTTTGGGACTTTCTTGTTTTCTAATATGAGCATTTAAAGCTATAAACTTTTCTTTAAGGAGTTCTTTTTTCAAAATCTGAGAAGTTTGGTATGTTATAATTTCATTTTCATTCAATTCAAAACACTTTCTGGTTTCCCTTATTATTTCTCCTTTGGCCATGGAGTTATTTAAAAGTATGTTCTTTAGTTTCTAAACACTTTTGAGTTTTCCAAGTATGTTTTTGTTATTGACTACTCACTAAATTCTGTTATGATTTAAAAATATATCTATAGGATTTCAAGCCTTTTAAATATTTTCAGACCTCTTTTATTGCCCAGCATATGGTCCATCTTACTGAATGTTCCATGTGCACTAAACAAATATATATTCTGTTGTTGAGTGTAGTAATCTATAAATGTCAATTAGGTCATGTTGGCTGGTCATGTCATTCAAGTATTCTTTATACATAAATGATTTTCAGTTTACATTTTTATCAGTTACTGAGAGAATAGTGGTATTTCCAGCTGTATTTGTGAATGTTGCTGTTTCTTCTTTCAGTTCTGTCAGTTAGTTACTCATGTGTTTTTATTGGGTGTATACACATTTAAGATTGTTATGCTATGTTGTCCTTTGATCCTGTGATCATTATGGAAGATTCTTTTTTTTTTTTTTTAAGACTTTTTATTATTTGAGAGAGACAGAGCAGAGCATTTGAGAATATGAGTGGGGAGAAGGGGGGAGCAGAAGGAGAGGGAGAAGCAGGCTCCCTGCTGAGCGGGGAGCATGACATGGGTCTTGATACCAGAACCCCAAGATCATGACCTGAGCCGAAGGCAGATGCTTTATCGACTGAGCCACCCAGGCACCCCTAAAAGATTCTTGTCTCTGGTAATTTTCCTTGTCCTGTAGTCACTTTGATATTATAGCCACCCTGGTTTAAATTTCTTCTTAATGAATCATGCTTTCCTCGTACGTGTTTTTCCATTCCCTTAGTTTTAACCTACCTATATCTTTATATTTAAAATGCATTTCACATAGCTAACATTGAGTTGAGTTGCTTCTTTACCCAGTCTGAAAATCCCTGACTTTATTTTTTTTTTAAGATTTTGTTTATTTATTTGACAGAGAGAAAGAGAGCGAGTGCACGAGCAGGGGAAGCGGCAGGGAGAGGGAGAAGCAAGCTCCCCACTGAGTGGGGAGCCACACACGGGACTCGATCCCAGGACCCCAGGATCATGACCTGAGCTGAATGCAGACACTTAATCGACTGAGCCACCCAGGCGCCCTGTTTAGTCTATTCTTATTAAATATATTTATTGTCATGGTTGGGCTTGAGTTCATTTTTTTTCTGGTGAATGGCCAGTGTAATTCTTATCTTTATTTCTCTGTACATACTGTATCTTACTTTTTCCTCTGGCCACATCTTAGATTTTCTTTATTATTGTTTTCAGCAGTTCAAGTTTGACATGTATCGAAGTAGTTTCCTTTATGTTTACCCTTAGTGGAGTTCATTGAGCTTCTTAGAGTTATTGATGTATTTTTCATCTAATTTGGAAAATTTTAGCAATTCTTCAAATATTTTTTCCTGACTTGCCTTCCTTCTGTGATTCCAGTTATCGACAAATGGTAGATCTCTTTATATTATTCCACAGATCACTAAAGCTATATTTAATTTTTCTTTTTAAGCTTTTTTCCCATCTGTTCTTTGTATGGATAGTTTCTGTCTTCAAATGCATTGGGCTTTTCTTTTGTGGTGTCTATTAAGACCCTGCAGTGACTTTTTCAATTCAGATATTGTATTTTTTCAGTCCTAGAAATTCTTTTCAGTTCTTTCATAGTTTTTGATTCTCCTATTCTGTTCATAATTTTTACATCCTTACCCGTATTTATAGTAAGTGTTATAAAGTTCTTGTCTATTAATTCCCTATTTGTCACTTTTG
Source organism: Mirounga angustirostris (assembly GCF_029215605.1). NCBI lineage: Eukaryota > Metazoa > Chordata > Mammalia > Carnivora > Phocidae > Mirounga > Mirounga angustirostris. Next base: position 56,633,059 of record NW_026991709.1, read on the forward strand.
GGTTCGGTTCTACTGACTTATTTTTTCCCTGTTTTTTGTTTGTTTGTTTTTTTCCATGTTCAGTACATTTTAATTGGATGCTGGACATTGTGAATGTTATCCTGTCAATTATTTGAATTTTGCTGTCATTCCTTAATGAGGATCGAGTTGTTTTTTGTCACTCCGTTAATTTAAGATCAACTTGTTCTTCTGGAAGCTTGTTTTTAAGCTTTGTTAGGGTTGTTCTAGAATACTCTCTGCCTTAGAGCTATTTTAACCTTACTCTTAAAGCATGACCTTGGGGTCTCCACTGAATGTCTCACATGTCCAGTGAGGATTTTCCGTCTTTTCAATACCCTGTCCCACAGATTACAGTCACCTCAGCTTACCTGAGTGCTGAACTCTGTCCCCTCAGCTCAGCAAGGTTCTGTGCTCTTCTTGGGTTTTCTCTTCCCAGATCAGCAGAAAAATCAGATAGTTGCCAGGGCTATTATAGGATCACCATATGTTTTTCTGTCTCTTGAGATCCCAGTCCTGTGCAGCACAGTTATCCACTGTCTGAAAGCTGTTGTTCATGTATTTTGTCCAGTTTTCTGGTGTATCTTTGATGACAGGAGGGGCTAGTCTGGTATTAGTTCTCCATCATGACTGGAAGCAGAAGTAAAAAATGTATCACTTGTCATTATAAGGAAGAAGCATTAGAGCAAGAAAGTCTAATGACTTAAGAAATGAGGAAAGTGCTTATGGATAGAAGTTGTTACAAGATAGTACACGCCAGTAAGGAAATCAAAGTATGTATTGAGATTCAGAGTAGCCTAAGGCTTTCTAGGGAAAAAAATGTAAGAATAATAGAATAATATATGCTGTGTATCCATTAGTTAAAATATTGTAAGTTAATTTAGTACATATATATTAAGCACCAAACATAAGTAAGGTATTATGCAAGACACTTTGCAATATACTGATGATTAACCTAAAGTCAGATATTCAACATTTCAGGTAGTTTAGGGAGTGCAGAAATAGAACACGTATACCACCCACCATTAGATTAAATGAAATTCCTTATGTATCTTGTCAGAAATTGGATGGCTGCACAGTGCAGAAGCCAGGGCGGCATGCTTTTCCATAACCCCTGATCCCTAATGCAGGGCCATCTCTAGGATGTGTGGTACTTCTTTTCATAGAATTTGGTTCAATATTATATTACAAAATTCATGGGCGCCCATGAGGGATAGTGATTTGTTTGTGATAGTTTACAATATTGGGTAGAGAAAAGGACCTTACACAGTATGCTTGTCATCCATTCAGTGCAAGTGAAGATTATTCATAGTGTCCTGCTCAGTTCTAGAAACTCTCTCTTCTTGTCCTTTATTTTCACATGTACCACTTCTGGCTAATTATATATCTTCTACTATGAGACAAATGTAGCAATGCTATTATTACTCATAAAGCCACGGCTCTTTGAAATCTCTTAATTGAAATGAAATAGACAGATTTTCTTGCCTCTGTAATGCTCGAACACTATTAATTTATTACTGGCTATATTGTTACTCAGGGTGCTGAATGGTTCATCCTGCCCACAATGAACACTGGCTTCCAAAGGCTTTTGGTTGTTGCTGTGTTTCACTGACAATGACCAAATATAAGTATTATCCTGAGTGTTCAGGAAAATCTGGATGGTAATTTATTTTCCAGTCATATTAAATTTGCCATTTGGAATTTTATAGCGTAAACATAGAACAGCACATATTCCAACCAAATGTTTTCTTGAACTCTTGAGGCTGTAATCACTGTATTTCTAGAACATGGTCTCTTTTCAGTGTTGACTGCACCCTTGGTTTCTGCACTCTGCCACTAGTGGGAAGAAGGGCACTGAATAATTTCTCAGTTACCTGTATTGATAGAAGGGGAGAACAGCAACCAGGATCATCTAAAACAGCAAACAAAATGGCAATTTAGTTTTAGGTATTTTTTTCCCTAAATCTATTTTCCTTGGACCAGGACCAGCCACATAATTTGTGAGGCTCAGCATAAAATGAAAATGCAGGGCCTCTTGTTGAAAATTAACAATGTCAGGACGGTGATGTCAGGTCCTAGATCAGGGTGAAAGACTTGTCCTCACTGAAACGTGTCCTCTAATCACCTGCCAGAAATACCATGATGTGGGGGGCATGCAGTCCTGACCCCAGCCTTCCCTGTACCAGCACTCGGGCCCCTACCAGGGCAGAGGACAGCACAGTCACTGGACAGGGACAGGGAGGGGAAAGCGAGGGGGATCTGGGACACCAGGGTAAGGGGGTGCGGGCCAAGAACCAAATCAAACACAAGCAGCAGGAGAGGACATCCTTGAGTGGAGGCTACAGGTCACTGAGGCATGCTCCACTGTTTCATAAGACCACTTACAAAACACAGAATCTAAGATGGCAACAACCACTGAGCATTAAGCCCCAGAGTGGGACCTTCTAAACACAAGGCCCTGTGTGACTGGTCACACTCCATGAGGCTGGCCCTGCCTTGGACTTTTACCAGTGTGTACTGTCCATCTCATGTGGTCATGTGGGAAGCACCCTAGAATCATGCAGAACGTGACAAGAGGAACAAATTTGTCAGACATAATTTATAATTTGGATAACCTTAATATGGGATACCAAGAATTAATAGTTTAGAGTTCAGTAAATTCATTAGTTAACTGTTGACTTCCTACTGTTGCAGAACCACAGGCTAGGGTTTGGAGCTGGAAGAGGAGGGCCAGGAAAGCTCTCACTCTTCACTAGGGTCGAAAGGTACAGATGTTGTCAGATAGATCAATGGTGTGTGCTATGGTAAAGATATAAACAAGAACAGTAAGAAAACTTACTAGGAGTAAAGAAATGAACTTTGATGGGCCTTGTAGGAGGAAAAAAAAAAAATGACTTCAGCCAGGCCAAGATGGATGGGGTAGTATTTCAACTGTCAGAGACTAAGGGGCAGACCTTCCAGGCCAAAAGGACAGCATGAGGAAAGGAAGTGAAAAGGAGAACATGTTGATAGATATGCCTATATGCTGGGACTTTCGGGCCTTCTTCTGTTATAGTTATTAAACATCTATTTTCCAGACACTGAGCTAGAGGCAGGGGATATAGGAATATAGGATTAGGATTCAGACAAAGCCACGTGTGAATCACAATCCACTACTCCCCAGCTGTGTGACTGGAGACACCTTACGGAACCACTCTAAGGTTCGGTTTTAGTCATCCATAAAGTAAAAACATCAGTTTTATAGAATTTTTAGAGAGATTATGAAGGAAGTAATGTTTTTTTTTTTAAAGATTTTATTTATTTATTTGAGAGAGAGAATGAGAGAGAGAGCACATGAGAGGGGGGAGGGTCAGAGGGAGAAGCAGACTCCCCGCCGAGCAGGGAGCCCGATGCGGGACTCGATCCAGGGACTCCAGGATCATGACCTGAGCCAAAGGCAGTCGCTGACCCAACTGAGCCACCCAGGCGCCCAAAGGAGGTAATGTTTGTAAAATACTCCAACTAGCACCCTCAATCCTAGTGAAGGAGACAAACAAATATAAACAAATAATTGCAATAATAATATATGCTTTATGCAAGGCTTCTTGGAAGAGCTAATATTTGACCAGGGGGCTGAAGGGTAAGAATGCATTTATAAGCCAAGGGGAAGCTGAGAAGGATTCTTCCTAGGGTGAGGTTTGAAAATGAGGAATCCCCTTGGGCGCCTGGGTGGCTCAGTTGGTTAAGCGACTGCCTTCGGCTCAGGTCATGATCCTGGAGTCCCGGGATCGAATCCCGCATCGGGCTCCCTGCTCGGCAGGGAGTCTGCTTCTCCCTCTGACCCTCCTCCCTCTCATGCTCTCTGTCTCTCATTCTCTCTCTCTCAAATAAATAAATAAAATCTTTAAAAAAAAAAAATGAGGAATCCCCTTTATGATCTGTGAGGGGGTGGGAGGCAGGGAGTAGGTATCAGGAAGAAAAGGGTGACCATAGATAAGGACAAAAATAACTTTTCATTACCACCCCCAAATCACTTTTAGCTGATTCAAAGTATCAGATTCTTCTGCAGAAAAGATAAGTCCTCCCTCAGGTAAGATGTAAATAAGTTTGCATGAGAGGTTCTGCAGCAGATGCTCTGTATGTTTTCTTCCTTCCAGAAGTCTGGAGTTAGGAGAGAGAGAGACAAACTCAAGAAATGTATTTATTTATCCCCTCCTCAAATGGAACATTGCTTAGTTGGCATACATTTGACAAGACATGAAAGGCTCTTTTAAAAATAGCCATCTTCATGGTCTTGATTGATATATTTCACCATGTGTTTGGTGCTTTAAAGTGCATGTCTTGTTCCTTCTTCTTCCTCCAGACCGAACACTTGCCTTTGCAGACTCAGTTCAAAGAAAGAGAGGTTGGCGGTCTCCAGCACTCTGTAAGTAACGTGGTCCTGCTGCGGGGGTCTGCCCAGGGGGAGCTGGTGGCTACCATACTTATTAGAATATCACTTGATTTCCATGAAAATTATTTTTTTCACCTCTCTGCTATCTGAGCATGCATAGTATGATTTTGTAAAGTCCTTGAGCTTGCTTGCCCATCTTAGAAGTAATTGAGTTTTATGAAACCAGTAACCGGGTAGAGGGGTCAGTACCAGAGACACCACAGAGCATCATGGGGGTTCATTTGATGGTGTCAGCTCTGACAGCGTTTCTGATTCTCAGTTACGTTGGGCATATGGTCAAATACAAGTTCATTTCACTGTCTTTTCCCTAATTCCCCAGCACTGAATCCTGAGGTTTCTTTTGGTTTTGTTTTGGCTGTTGGACGTAATTCTCTGTATATTTCATGCACACATTCCAAGCTTGAGGCTTGCCGAGGGATTCCGGAAGTTCACAGCCTTGTTCTTCCCTAGTTTAACCGATACCAGTTCCAAATTTTGAAACCTGAAATTGACTATAGTTCCCGTTAGTCATAACTTTCTATTTAGGAGCTGCTGCGACTCTTATTCAGGTATTGTAAGCAATGCAGGACTGGAAAATGGTAAGTTGTTGGACTTTACCTTGCCTTTCAGTAGCTTGTGGGATAATGAATCAGAGACACAGACTGTAATGAATTCAATTCTTGCCTGTTTTTACCAAAGTGCTAGAAAAATGCAAACAGCTGCTCTGTTAATGTAAGCAATATTTGAATTTTTAGAATGGACTAAATAGCAGGAGATTGGACTATGAAGATGAGAATTCCACGGGGGAAGATGGGATTCAGCAGCTGTACCCCCTTTACAGTCAGATATGCTACCAAGACCGGAGTCCTGGCAAACATCATGAAAGCAACGAGCCCGAGAGCGTCTACATCAACCCACGAGAACACTACGTGTGATTTCCCTCTTTCCAGTGTATGTCCTCCTGACAAATGTTTAATCTTAGACTGGGGAAAGAAACTGAGGCCAATGGTTATGATTTTATTCTCTCGTATAAAATAATCCCAGTTTACCTGTATCAGAAGTCGTGATGAATGGCTTGGAGCCAATAGCAAATTTCTTTCCTTCCTCAAGTTTCTTAGCCACCAGGTGTGTCTGGGAACTTGACAATAGCTTTGTCTGTCTCTGTGACGGTAGCGTTTAACTACTAACATTTGGCCCACAACGGCCCGTTCATTTAAATGTAGAGCATCTGCCTGTGATAGCAGCAGTGATTCTCCAGAAAGAAAGGCCCCGGCTGGGAATGTTAACCTTGCTGGGGCTTAGGAAGGCCAGCCTGTTCAGCTGTAACTCAAATGAGCAGAAAAAGGAGTTCAGAATCCATCCCACTAATTATTTCATCGGGATTTGGCTTTCCCTGACATGCTTAATGCAATTACAGTACCTGTGCAAACGGGAGGCCTGAGGAAAGAGGCAAAATTTGCTCTTTATCCAAAACAACAACAACAAGAACAAAAAGCAGCTGAAGCCCTCAAGCCTGTTGGTTGCTTTTAAAGTCTTGTGATAACTGTAATCGGTGTTCTTTCGTGATCACTAAGGTCGGAGGGATACATGTTTTGTGCCGTTCTCTGCCTAGGCTCGATTAGCTGCGTGCTCACCAAGGTTCTGCTCTCACTCTGTTGTTCCCACAGTTCTGTTCTTTCCTAGCCAGATTAGCCTATTTCCCACCTATGAAATTCTAAAAGCCTTGGCTAAGTGGTGGATAGCCTTGAGCCCTGTCCCTCTTTTCTGTAGTATTGCATATGACAAGCTCAGCTTTCACTTCTGAAATTCCTTTCAAACTAATCCTAACCACACAGGCTTTGGCCACCCTCTGCTTCTTCAGACTACTTCTCCTCCCTGTTTTATCTACCTCAGAAAAGCCTGCTGGAAAATCACCATGAAATAACTCCTGCTCTTAAAAGCCAGGTAGAAAATGTGAATTTTTTTTTTTAAGTGCCACTTCAGTATGGCATATATGCTAAACCCTCATGTTGTCCTTTATCCCCCCACCCTCTTTTACCTAGTCAAGAACAAGAGTCAAGGGATGCTAAAAAGCAAATAATATAGTGACTGACTTACCAGTGCAACATTTTGGTGCCTGCAAATATCTGTCTTGAGTTTTCTCCGTCCCCTTTGCCAACGTAGCCTCACTGAGATTGAAGGTAGTAATTATAGGGGGGTGAGCAGGGGAGGGGGCCCAGGTACCCGCGCAAATGTTGATCACTCTCCTCACATCTTAAGGAAGGCATTGTTTTACCGTGTGTTCTGGAAGATGAGAGGTATGAAAAACACTGCAGACTTGTCGTATATTAGGAAAGAATGACATAAGTACTAATAAAAGAGTACACGTTTCCACCCTAAGTTTCAGCGGGGACAGGAGAATATGGACCTAGATTTCTAATGAGATACCAAAGATACCTTGTGATTCATGTTGTGCCGGCTCCGGTTCCGGCTCGTGTGTGTGTTCCCTTGTTTTAGTGCCACACTCTTTCAGGCAAGTTTTCCAGGTGGTTCCACAGTAGTCAGGCAGTCTGCCCCTATTGCCTGGGGGACTGACAGTTCTAGGAGAAAAGATGCTTAAACTCTAACTCAGCACTTTAGCAATTGAAAAGGCTCTAGGGTTATATGGAATTCAAGGGTAAATCCCAAGGACCCTCCTTGCTGTATCACTGCGCTACCTCAGAGTTTACTGCCCTTTGTTGCAAGATGGCATGGAAAGAACATATTTGATTATTACCTGGAATCCCATCAGTGAATTTTAGTGTAGCTGAAGGTGGAGGAATCCTTGCAATTGTTTCCCAGCAGAAAGATGGCTGTGGTTGGAGTTCTCCTTGAGAATAAAGTGTTTTTATAAATACTAGATGTTACAAAGGAAGAGATGGTGGTATGTCACCTCCTTTAGAAAGCTTTAAAAATGCCTTACACACTAGGGATGGTTTCTAGGGTCCTGCTGGGAAGTGGGTTGATGAATTAGAATCACAAAAACTTATCTTGGACCTTGGAGGGGGTAGTAAAGAGGTCTTCATTTGCACTAGATTTGGAAGGGCTGGGTTTTCAGTGCCTTTTGGCCTGTCTTCAGAGCCCTCCCTACCAAGAAGAACCCACTATAAAATTTTTAACATTTTGATGTAGTTATGGAAAAGAAATTTCGTGGTGTAGACACCTCTCTTATAACCAGCTAGTTCACTATCCTCTTTGCTTCTCTGTCAGCTACAATAGTTCTCAAACAGACTGGTAGATTTTATAGCTGTTGGCCCCTTTCATGGGTCGGATAAGCTATATAATTGTTTATCCTGGTGTCTCCCTTCTGTTCTCTCTGAACACTGAGTGGAACAGAAAGGAGCTTTAAAAGGGTTTGATCAGCCAGCCCCCTCAAACAAAAAATGCCATCCAAAATTAGCCCATTGATTTCTAAATTTGGAGCTTAGACAACTTGATGATGGCTGTTTAAATTTGGAAGTTATACTCTTAAAGGTCAGTGAGTGATATAATCCACAGCTGATACTAGATACTCTTCCCATAACTGGTTTACTAGAACACACGGAAACAGAAAGAAATCCCCAGAGTGCTTATCCGCTTAAGGTCGAAGCTTAACGTTTCGGGGGGGTTGGAGTGTGCATGCTCCCTCTCAGAATTGCAGCCATGGTGGCCCGTTGCATGGGCAGCCCAGGCTCCAGGGTCACCAACCTTTGCACACCAAGCCAAAGTACAGCCTCTGGGCCGTCCAGGATTGGCCTGGCATAATGGGATATGAATTGACATTAATTCTTAAATGGCAGTGATTTGTTGCCTCTTCTGTGAGGGTTCTCCTATCCTTGGCCTTCTTATATTTTCTAAGTTTGAAGAAGTCCATGCTTTCTGATAAAATTCTTACCTGTGATAGACCTCCCTGTAACACACACAGGGTAGATACTAAAGAAATAAATGCCCTCTAAACTAAATGAGCTGGTTCCTCATAAATCTGTTAGGGCCTCATTTACTCACAAGGGTAGCACAATTTCTTCGTCCATCTTTTGGGGATGATTTCCTAAATGCTCTTCCATAGTAGTCTAAAATTGACTTTTGCTTTTCGTTGTACACTCTTTGCCTGCACTAGGCTGGCCTTGTGGTACTATTCTTTACATACAATAGAGCCTTCCTTCAAGCCTCTTATTCCCTGGGGTGTCGAGGACAGACCATCTACCAAGAACCAAAAGAACAGATTCTACTCCCAACCTCCCCCATTCTGGCTGCGAAAACCTGAACAAGTCACCTAACCTGGCTAGGGCATCGGCTGCCCATTATCCATAAAGTGGAGATTTTACCTTTCCTGTCAGCCTCTCAGAAATGTGAGAGTTAAACAAGATAATAATACATGGGAAATTATAAGTTCTCTTCAAACTAAAAAAGCCTATGACTCTATTATTATTAAATGTTGAACCTAAACTCCCAGCGCCCTCACCAGCACTGGGGAGAACCAAGTGGTAACATGAAAACTTCCATTTGATCCAATTTGAGTATAGCCAAGTGCAAGAGGGACTTATACTTTCTTTTGCTGTAACACCTATTTTGTCTTATGGAAAGCTTGATATCTGGAGCTTAGCCTCTTAAGCTTTGTCTAAAATTGCAAATGCATGTTGTCATAACCAGGGGTGCTCTTGGTTTTCAGATTACTACTAATAACAGCTACATTATTGAGTTTGTGATATGGACAGGATTCCTGGACAAGTCCCCTACATGAATCCCTTCACAGACTAGGACCAAACTCCTGTGTCATCCCCTTTCCAGGAGCCCCTGTGGGGATGGAAAGGCTCACACTCCTATGCTGCACACCCACAGACCATGCTAGTCACCAACCAGCTGTTACTTCTTTAAAATCTGCTTCTGGGGAGAGGAGTTAAGAGAATACATTTTCCTGATTGTTTTTGAATGGAGGTCTAAGAAAATACATAAGAAAAAAACCCATAAAAAACATTTATTAAAATGAAAGGAAGCACAAATGCTCATTTTTACTTGGTTTTTGAACTTCTCAAAATGCTCAGAAAGACTTATATCTGTTAGATAACCATAGCTGCAAAAACAATCAAATAATTAAAGCCACTCCATCCCAGTTGGTTCAAAATAATTTGGGCACAAACTTCTCTCTAACACCTTCACCTTAGTTCTTTGATACACCGATCACTCTGTTTGGTCTGTCCCACCTTTATTGAACTCCCAGGGAGAGGCGGATAGATGGAAAACTAGCTAGCTTTGGTAGAAAACCAGAAGAAGAATAGGAAGAGTGTGAAGTAGAAATGCCAGGGCCCCCACCACTGGTTCAGCCGTGTGCTTAACTGACAAGGTTCTTCATCCTTGGACTCTTTGCAGATCTTCCTTCTAGGAGGACCAGGGACTTCAGTTCTTCTGATAAGCCAGAAACTGCTATCAGCAAGCCTATTCAACTATAGATGCTGCCTGGATTAATTTTATTATATCTATAAGGAATTTCTATTTCTTCCATTAAAGAAAATTGTTGTGAACTGGACTTGGCCAATTTGGTCCCTTGCAGGGATTTGGTGGTTCTGGTAGCCTTCAGGAGGTAGAGGTGGGTGAGGGCTGTAGCTCTTCTCCCACCCCCATCCCCAACCTCACCAGGTGATTCTTTACACTGAAATCAGCCTTTGACCCATTTCTGCATCATTCATGTTGATAAGCAAGCAGGCACCCTGTAACAGTCAAATGTCCTGTAAGCTTGAAAATGTTCTAGTTCTGTTCTTTAGGGAATTCAACAATATCTTATGCAAAAGGTTTATTAAAAGCAAATCCAATAATATTCCAGTATATTTAGTGTCAGGCGACCCAATTCTGTTTAACTGCTAGACACAGAAGAGGTTAGTAATCTAGGGATCCAGGGCTAGCGGGCTTGCTAGAGTCTCATACCCTATTGATGGAAGGGCTGGAGTGCCCTGCAGTATTTGGCCAGTCCCAGTCCACGTACCTGTAACACTACTAATATGGCCGTTGAAAATAATCATTTATTAACAGAGTCTCTGGTGTTAAACTATAGATAAAGCTCTTGTGGTAGAAGCCTCTGAAGAGACTAGAGTTTTTCAAATGCTAACAACCTTTGGAGGATGTTATTCCCCCAACAGGATTCTTCAAATGTTTACTCACCACTCCCAGAGTGTTTATTAAGACTAATTAAAGATTGCCAAAATAATTTAAATTACATAGAATGTAACAGAATTTGTTAAGGATTCCTCAGGATATCACACCTTCTGACATTTCTCCTTAGTGACGACCTTTCCTTTCTTGGCGGGGAGGGGGCAGGGTCGGTATGTGAGAGAGACAGAGGGGAGAAGGGTCCACTTAAAATTCGCAGTTAAAAGAAATTTTTTTCCATTCACACACACAAAAGAACCCTCACATCTGCAAACATTTCACTCTTTCAGACCCATTTTATCATATTTGCTTTAACATTATCTCTGCAAAAAAGGTTGGGGGGAACAGAAAGGTCATATTTACCTTGATGGTCAAAATACATAAAACATTAGGTTTATTTCTACTGTATTTTCATTACTAGGTTAGTTATTCTCAAGTTTCAGTTTGATTGTGGTGCCGAGTAAACTAGAATGAGAGAATGTCAAAACCTCAGATGCCACTACATTACTGTTTTATCATACGGTATCAACTGAGAAGAGCATGATGTGGGAGTTCCTTCTACATACCAGGGAGAAGGGAAACTGCCATGGATGAATAAAAGGATTCTTCATGTCATCACTTGGGAATAGCTCCCTTCTATTGGTCCATTCCCAAGAATGTTCTAATCAGTGTTTGGGGTCTAAGGACATGATATGTATCAAGTTACATACCTCCCTGCACCAAAAAGAAGTAACTATATTCTGTATTCTTTACCAAACAGTTGCCCTCTTGAAGTTTTTTTCCAGCAGGATCCTTGGTATCATAGCCTACACTGGTTGTATTTATCATCATGACATGGGGTTGAGCTGTGACAGTCAGTTAGAGGACACCTAGAGGGAAGACCTCCCTGGGAATCCAGAACATCAGATTTGCCACACTGGCTTAGAACTGTGACCCATCCTGCTACAACTGTGTCTGGCAACCATGAAGGGATGCTTTATAAGTCTCCTCCAGAGGTTAGGAATAACCTCAAACATCCCTAATGTCCCAATAACTCACAATAGATCTAGGAAGTGCAGGGTCACACAGGATTTTCCAAGTAACAGGGTGTCACTGCTTTTGATTTTTAATAATGTTTCCAGTAACAGCCAGTATTTTTCCTTAAATTAGCACATTGATCAGGCTAAATTAAATTCTTCTCTCAAGTCATGTTGATAGCTCAGTGTTCCCCATATTTTGACTACAGCCAGCAGTATTTTTTCCTACATGTGGTAGTTTGCACTTACCCGCACTGTGGTGTTATGCCTCTGCTTTTTCACGCAGTCTTATGAGAACTTACTGCATATTTCAATACCCGGAAGAGCATTTGTCATCTTAGGTTTCGTTGTGTACTTGAAATTCCAAGTCCTTTGTAAAAAAAAAAAAAAAAAAAAGTTAAGTAGCTGGTGTGGCTACTGGATCCCTGGATTATTCCATTTGTCCATGCAGAAAAGTTCCTGTTTATCCTCTACCTTCTGTTTCTATTTCTAAGCCAATGCTTTAAGACATAACATCTGCTCCAGCCTATTCCCTCTCTAGTCTTAACGTCTTAACTTCTGTACTCCTTAGTCTCACCCTGTAAGTTCATACTCTGTACCTCACAGGGCTTTATGGAGGGAAAAATAAGATACTTAAGGGTTGTCTTCAAGAGAGGTCCTACTTTTAAAGTGATTTTATAAAAGCCCCTAGGCTTAGAAATGAGAAACTCTATAGCTCTAATTCTTTTCCTATTCTTGTTTTGCTATTTTTATTTCTGGAAAGTGATCTCTGTCTGAATAGGCTTACTCTGGTTTTAACTTTCTTCCCATTAACCCTTTTCACACTGAAATTGTCCTTTATCTTATCCATGCTCAGAACTTTTTACTTACAGAGCCAAAACTAATTCTCCCACAGCAAATCCCACCTGCGTTTACTCCCATCATTAAATGAATGAATGTATTCCACAAACAAGCATTCAGCTCTGCACATAAGTCAGAAGCTAGTGAGACTTCACTCTGGCCCTGAGAAGATCTGACCACGTGCCTTGGTTTCCTTGCATAAACTGAGGTTAATTCTGCTATTTCACAGCACCTGGGGTCGTGAGTCTTGACTAATAAATGGTGAAAAGCATCTTGCAAATGTCCCGTACTGTATAAACGTGTAACGAATAATCTGGAGAGTCTTCAAGTAGAAATGTATTCTTGTGCAGCTCAGTTCAGAATACTAATCTACCCATTGTTTTCAAATAAGATGTTTTACTAACCTGTTTTCTCCTTTTTTCTTTTAAAAATATTTTTAGTAAAAATTAGTTTCTAGGAATTTGAACTATGTATAGGGACATAGGTCCCTGATAGAAGAAACCAATAGTATATATTCTTGCTTGTCAGAAAATGCTCAAGTTGTATTTTAAGTGTTAAAACTAAAAGGGTTGCATAACAATATAGTGGGGTAAGGAGGAGGATTTTTAGCTCAAATGTGGCAAAATATAGAAGTACAAAAATTAGCTTTGATTTTGAGATTGTATTATAAATAGTAGAGTTAATGTGGTTGTTATAGATACTCTTTATTTTTAAGTTACCAGAAATTATCTTTTATTTTTGAACTGTATGGTTCTTGACATGTTTTGAATAAAGTTTTTATTACCTAAAATTTTTCATTTACCTTATTATCAATAAATCAGTTATGTTTAAAATACATATAAAAAGTGATAACCTAATTACATGACTGCAAAATTCAAGATTTGAAGAACATCTTTTATAGAAATGGTAAATTTCTATACTGGAATCCATTTTAAAAAAAGATTTTAAAAATAGCAACAGAAGTACTTTCATACTTAAGGCAGTATTGGAAATGTTTTTGAAACGTGATCAGTTACACATTATTATAACTGCTTGTGAAAATTACTTTAATACCTTTTTTTTAGTGAAGCTAAATTTATTCCACTTAAAGAATTCTTCATTCCTTATTAATCCTTAGGTGTTAAAATATGCCTTCTTTTATGAAATGATATTAGTAGTAGAGAGTAACTTTAAAAAACTTTTTTTGAAGATTTTATTTATTTATTTGAAAGAGAGTGAGAGAGAGCATGGCGGGGGGAGGAGGGTCAGAGGGAGAAACAGACTCCCCTCTGAGCAAGGAGCCTCATGATGCAGGCCTTGGGATGGTGGGACTCTGGGATGGTGACCTGAGCTGAAGGCAGTTGCTTAACTGAGTGAGCCACCCAGGTGCCCCAGTAACTTTAAAAATATTATTACTGGGCGCCTGGGTGGCTCAGTTGGTTAATCGACTGCCTTTGGCTCAGGTCATGATCCTGGAGTCCCTGGATCGAGTCCCGCATCAGGCTCCCTGCTCGGCAGGGAGCCTGCTTCTGCCTCTGACCCTCCCCCCCTCTCATGTGCTCTCTCTCTCTCATTCTCTCTGTCTCAAATAAATAAAAAAAAAATCTTTAAAAAAAAAAAAAAAAAAAAAAAAAAAAAAAAAAAAAATATTATTACTTACCCCCAAAAAAGTTGGCATCTATCATAGGTCCCTGAATTTTGTTTTGGGAATGAATGCTTACTGGTCTGTGAAATGTCCAAGTCTGGGAACCACTTAGGAGATACCATAAAATTCATCCTTTTAAAGTATATTAACTCAGTGATTGATCAATTGATTGATTGACTTAAAAGATTTATTTATTTGAGAGAGAGAGCACGAGCAGGGGGAAGAGCAGAGGAAGGGGGAGAGAAACTCTCAAGCAGACTCCGCTGAGCACAGAGCCTGACATGGGTCTCCATCCCAGGATGCCGAGATCATGACCTGAGCGGAAATCAAGAGCTGGCCACTTAACCAACTGAGCCACCCAGGCGCCCCTCAGTGTTTGTTTTAGTATATTCCCAGAGTTATATAATCTTCACCACAATTTTAGAATATTTTCATCAACCCCAAAAGAAACCCACTCCCATCCACTCTCCCCACCCCACCACTCCCCTTGCCCCTGGCAACTACTAGACTACTTTCTGTCTCTGTGGATTTGCCTGTTCTGTACATTTCCTATAAATAGAATCATATATCGTGTGGTCCTTTGTGTCTGGCTTCTTTCACTTGACATGCTTTTAAGGTTCATCCATGCGGGCACCTGGGTGGCTCAGTTGGTTAAGCGACTGCCTTTGGCTCAGGTCATGATCCCCGAGTCGTGGGATCCAGTCCCCTCATAGGGCTCCCCTTGCTCTGTGGGGAGCCTACTTCTCCCTCTCCCTCTGCCTGCCACTCCCCCTGCTTGTGCTCTCTCTCTGTCTGTCAAATAAATAAATAAAATCTTATTAAAAATTTTTAAAAAACAAACAAAAAAAGGTTCATCCATGCTTTAGCATTTATCATTCACTTCTTTTTATTGCTGAATAATATTCCACGAACGTTCCATTGTATGGAGAGACCACATTTTATCCATTCATTGGTTGATGGGCATTTTAGTTGTTTACAACTTGGGGAAGTAATTATGAATTATGAATAATGCTATGAACTGTCATGTACCAGTCTTTGAACATACGTGTTTATTTTTCTTACATATATATCTAAGAGTGCATTTGCTGGATTATATGGCAACTGGATGGCTTAACCTTTTGAGGAGCTGCCGAACTGTTTTCCAAAGCTGCTGCATTTTTTTACACTCCCATCAACAGTGTGTGCGGGCTCCACTTTTTCCACAACCTCATTAATGCTTGTTATCTGTCTTTTTTGCTTATAGTTGTCCTGGTAAGGGTGAAATGCTATCTCACTGTGTTTTTTATTTGAATTTTCCTGTTGGCTAATGTTTGTTTGTTGTCTACGACCCTCTAAATATGTAAAACCTTTCTTAGCTCATGGGCCATATAAAACCAGGGTTTGGGCTGGATTTGACCCATAGTTGGCCAAACTTTCTGATCTAGAAGATAGAATTAGTAGATAGACACATTAGAATCGGTATTATAAATACATTCTCTGTGTTCAGAATGCAGAGGAAAGCATGAGCCTCTTCAAAGGAGATGTGGAGTGTTAAAAAGAATACAAGTGGTAATGGTGCTGATAAATCTGCATGCTGGATTTGGGGGAAAAAAAACCCCAAAAACTTGGTCTGTAACATTTTCTGATTCCCACGGTGTGAATATCCACCCCACTGTGGTCAATTCTAAGCTACGGACACAACAGCACTGAAGTTGGGAAGGGACGTGCATAATTGGCGGCTGCAAACATGTCGCTGACCTAAGCCATCTCCAACTGGTATGACATGGGGTGATCAGCAACCGTGGCTACCACCCTCAAGGCTATCCTTGGTTTTCTCTTCCACTCCTATAAGCAGCCAATGGGAGGGAGAATATCTGCCCGTCCCATTGTAGTATTAGACCCCCAAACAGCCTTTGTCTCTGCCTTCATTACTCTGGGAGCATAGCTACATTTCCACAAGGCAGATGCATACACACGCACACTCCTTGGAATGTCAAAAAAATGTGTTGGAATAAAACGATAACGTAACAAAGGGAAACATATTCCGATCCATCCAAAAGACTTCCTGGAAATATATTTTAGCTTGGTGTTGAATAGGTAGGAAATGGCCTGGTAAACAAAAGAGCAGACATATTCCACACATATAGATGGTTTGTGCCAGAGTACAAATGTGGGGAAGATTTATCTTGGTGGTTAGATATGCAATTGCGAACCCCTGTGATCAGGGATTTTCCTGCAAGTTTCTTCTTCCCAGAGGTTCTGGGAAAAGCCTCAACTTTAGATTTAGGCTTTTACCAAAAAGCACAATATAAGGGGGAGAAAGTCCTTTTATACCTTCTGAAATTGCTATAAGAGAGAAATTAGGTGGCGAATCATCCAGACAATAATTAGTTCATATCTCAGACTTTAAATGGCCCTTTGAATTTCTCGTCTCCTACATTTCCACATTGCTATCAGTTCGTGAACTGTTTTTAAGAAGAGCTCTGCCTTCTTGTCCACACTCTCCTGGGGCTCCTTCTCCCTTTTCTACACACTTCCCTTCCTAGGGTTGGTAAAACCCAAAGTGACAGTGTGGGGTTGGTGCTTTTGGCCTCTACTCGTCTGCTCAAATCAAAGAAAAGAAGCAGCTTTGCTGGGCAGAAGTGGGCATGCTGTTACCTTGCTCAGTAGAACAAGGGCTGGAGCTATTCATTGCTCAGAACTCACAATTGTTGATTACCCAAATACGACATTTCCTAAGTGGAAATGTGGGCGTAAAGGGACTTGAAGAATCTGTGACTTTTTGTAAACTCCTGTGCTTCTGTTGGCTAAAGAGAAAGCAAAGCGTTTTCTAAAATGCAGAGGACGTCCTAGCACAGATATCCCCCGGCAGAATTCATTCCAACTTCCTGGGTTTCCTGGCACGGCCCTGCTTTCCAAAGTCGGTCCTGTTAAACCTGTGTTCTCTCCTGAGGTTCTCAGACTTCAGCTTGCATTGGAATCACCTGCACAGCTTGATGAAGTTCCGATTTTATCCCAGAGTTTCTGATTCAGTAGGTGTGGATGGAGTGGTGAGAAGTTGCATTTCTAAGACGTTCCTAGGTGCTGCCGCTGCTGACCCAGGGATCCCGTAAGCTTCTCCACAGCGCTGCAGGTTGGGCCCTGTGGCCGCCACTGTCGCCCAGCTCCTCACTGAGACCATTGCATCCACCTGGCTTGCTGCAGGCCGTTTCCCACTTGGCCTCTGTTATTTGGGGGTCTTGCCATTTGGGGTCCTCTCCTATTACCATTTGTGGTCCTGTCGTCACTGCTGAACATTTTAGTGATGCTGGAGCCCTTCCCACTAGCGTGTTCCTGATGACCTTGGTAGATGGTATGTCCTCCAGGCCTTTCTGTGGAACATAATCCCTCGGTTGGTTGCTGGGCCTCACATAATCTATATTATAATATATATGGAGACACTCTAAGCATGTCTACATCCCTGAGCCTTTGAATCCTTTCTTCCTCAATCGGCCAAGGAAGTTCTGGCATTTGGGCTTTGCTTAGTGTAGGCCATTGCTCTCTTCAGGCTCCTAGGAACCATCCTAGTAGCAAGGTGACGCCATCTCCCCGGGGAGGGGCGGTGTCTTGCCAAGGTCTGAATCCTGTATCTCTGGAGAATGCTCCCTACAGTCGTATGTCCCAACAGCTGGCTCGGGCAGCCTCAGAGTCCAGTGCCAAGGGTGCTACCTTGGCCTTGGCCAGTATATGTTGGTTAGGCCTTGCAGCTCCTTTGGACCAGAGCCCCTCTTCTCCTGTGTTGTGCCCAGCCTGACCCCGGGGGAATCATGCTGTGACCTAATCCTCCCATCAGCCTTGTAGCCAGCAGAGGTGGGGGTAGCTCTTGAGTGGGGCACATAGCTCCTAAAGTCTACCTTGGTGGGATATTTAACGGTCTCTGGAGGTCAGCACTAGATTTAATTCTGGGCTTGGGCCTCAGCTGCAGGAGCTGAGAGTCTCTTTGTAACTACCAAGGAGACTTTCTGGCTCTCATATTTGGCTTTTATTTGCCTATTCATTGCCTGCAGCTTTTCATTACCTTTTGTGTATTAATGGCTTTTAGCAACACTCATCCAATTCCATTGTCTTTGTAATTACTCTTTCTCCCTTCTCAACACCTGATAAACCTCACCTGCTAATTTGTTCCTTTCCGGGGATATACCTTTTCACTTAACCACCTATTGGACCATCACCTTGGGCCAGGGGATGCTATGTTCTGTTTATCACCAACTGGGTCCTCATTGCCTGCCAGGTGGCTAGTGATTTGGCTCCAAAATCCCATCTTATTGACCACTTTCTAGGAGCACTCCTAGAAGAACTGTGGCAGGTTGGGGTCTTTAGAAGCAGATGCTGAGATGGATTTTGGTGTGCAGGGACTTCTTTAGAGAAGAATGCCTGTGGCCGGGGGTGGAGGCGGGGCAGGGGAAGAGATGGAAAAACTGGGATGCAGGTCTGGGAAGCCTTGACCCACCCCACAGGGCGTGCTGGACTCTGTACGGCCGGGACCCCAGAGGCCCCCCACGCTGGGTGAAATAGCTGCGTTTCCATGCCCCTGACTCCCTCAGCCACTGGATGTGCCCCCGCCCCAGGCTCTTCGGTGAGGAGACGCCCGGCAGCAGGGTCAGCCTCGGAGGCTGAGGGCTAGGGCAGCGAGTTCTTCCTCCGTTTTCCCCTGCTCACACCAGGAGAGACATTGAAGGAAGCTAGTTACTTTCATTAGACCAGTTGCTCTTTATTTGTAGGCTAGGAAGGGGCTGCAGATGGTAAGGTGATGTTTAAGTTATGTTCTCTGCCTGTATGTTGCCTCTCTCTTTTTCCCCATTCAAGGGGGTGGTTTCCTCATGTCAGGGGAGGTTTATTCTGTTCTTTCCTGAAATTTCCCCTAAAAGCCTAAAACCATCATTCTGAGAGTAGAGTTTGAAGAGAAGGCAATTTCTCTCAAACTGAAAAAGATGCTCTAGGATGGTAGGTCCAGTGAGAAATCTAGATGTCCATGTTGTTTCTGATATTTCTGCATTTGGAGTAGAGCCTCAGAGGGAATGCCATCAGTAATTAGGGACTTTGGACTGCCCTGTGTCCTAGTCCTGGCAAAGAAGAGCACGGTGGCGGGCCTGGAGTGACATGCTGCCACCACCACCATCACGTTGGCACTGTGTAGGACCCCAGGACTTTGAAACAACCTTGAAATAGAAAAGGTAAGCAGAAGAGTGTTGCCAGAATAGCTTTGAATTTCCACCTCACCTGTTGGGATGGAAGCCTGGCTTTAGAAAAGTTGACTAGGAGAAAAGAGAGAGATGTGATATTTCTTGCACACCTGAGTGTGCGGACTGATTCAGACCTGCTGCACATCAGTAAGGGACCTGGTCATGTCGGTCTTCCTCCACACTCATAACTGCTGTGGTCCTCTCAGACCCTCAGCTCTTCCACATGTACTTTCTGTGTGCTTAGGCACACGGCCAGACGGATGCTGAGAGGATGGGGAGCACTTCATGCAAAGCCCTGCTCTGGCTCCTCTCTTTCCCCACCCCACCCACTTGCTGGTTCTTGCATTGATCTGACCTTGACTCTAGTCCCACAAATATTTATTTATAGCAGCACTTTTGGAAAAATCTTAGTCTGTCTCTTGTTTTTATCCTCAGTTTTTTTCACCCTCTCATTCATGTTCCTTTCCTTCGTATCACTCATCTCATAATCTTTTTTCTTCCTTATTTTCAATTTCCACATATGTGAGGGTCTTTGAAGGTTCTAATTATAAAACAATGGATTATAGTGTTTGTCATAAGACACCTCAAAATGCTATTTTAAAAATGAACTCTTGAAGTGTGTAGAACATGCTAATACTGAATTTAGAATTCTGAACAGTATTAAAATAGATTTTTTTTGTAGTACTATCCAGCAGAATTAAAAATAGAGGGTGCCTGGGTGGCTCAGTTGGTTAAGCGACTGCCTTCGGCTCAGGTCATGATCCTGGAGTCCCGGGATCGAGTCCCACGTCGGGCTCCCTGCTCATCAGGGAGTCTGCCTCTCTCTCTGACCCTCCCCGCTCTCATGCTCTCTCTCTCTATCTCATTCTCTCTCTCAAATAAATAAATAAAATCTTAAAAAAAAAAAGATACCCAGAGTTGTAAATGTACAAAAAGATCACTATCTTTAAAAAAAAAAAAAAAAAGAATTAAAAATAGAAGGAGAAAAAGTCCATGTTTCAAAACCTCATTAGGAATTTCCTGGAAAGATCGAGATTTATTCATGTAGCAGGTCACTTAATGGGTCTCATTTGGATGTTTATCATGCTTCAAAGATGATTCCCCTTTATAATCTAATCAGCCCAGGTTTTGGACACGGCAAGGAACAGGGGGGCTTCTGCTGAGAGGACATGTGTTTCCTTAACTCTTCGGGAATCCAGATGCTGTCAGCTTCATACAGTCGCTCATACAGTGATCCCCTTTTTCTCCACTCTTACAGCTCTCATCCACTGTGCACCCTCAGCCCCTCTCAGCTTTCTGTGATATTCATTCACTCATTCATTCATTCATTCATTCATTCAGTTCGTATGGTCGAGCCAAGTTCTGCTCTAGGTACTAAGACTATGACAATGAACAGAACAAATAAAAGCTCTGTCTCATGGGGATAGAGGGGGAGAGAGACAATAAACGATTTAATTAAAAAATTGTATGTTAGAAGTATGGATGAAAAACAAAGTAGGGAAGGGAGTCAGTGTTCGGGGCATAGGGTTTACAGTTTAGATTGAGTGGCCAGGGAAGGCCTCACTGACAAGGTGATATTTAAGTAAAAGTGTGAAGGGGTGGAGGGCCATGCACCTGGAAGAAGAAACCATGCAGGCAGAGAGGGAGGAGCAGCAAGTGCAAAGGTCCTGTGGCAGGACTCTGGCCACCACATTTGAGGAATAGCAATGAGTGAGTGAGGGGAGAAGAGGTAGATGAGGTCTGAGAAGAAATGGGAGGTGAGCACTGGATCAGGTACTACTTTGTGGGGGCATTGTAAGGACTTGGGCTTCTCCTTGCATGAGATAGGAGCCATTGGAGGGATCTATGACAGGGGAGAGGTATAATCCGCTTATGCTTTTAACAGGATCACTCTGGCTGCCATCTTGAAACTGACCAAAGAGGGGCAAGGACAGCATTGGGAGTCTAGTTTAGAGAGCATTTAATGGAGAGGTCTGGTGGCTTAGATCAGGGTGGTAGCAGGAAAAGTGGCTTTCTATTGAGGGCATACCCTTCTACTCATCTGTCCATGCTCTGATCCTGCCTGGATCCTCCAGGACTGAACATCTTTCTTGGAGTCCACTCCTCATGTCACTGTCTTGCTCAAGAATGCCACAAGAACTCCTTGCTGACCAAATCATGTTCTATTCTGTTTTCTAGTACTCTAACCTTTTGCAACTTGGCATTCTTCCTCTCTACTTTATCCCTTCCCACTTCCCAGCATGTGCTCTCTATTCCCACCAGCTAATGTACTATTCCCCCAGCGTACACTACCCGCTGTTCTAACCTTTTCGGGGAGAGTCCACACTCTCTTCTTGCCTGGAATCTTTCTTATCCTTAAAGCCCCTTTCAAGTGCCCCCTCTGGACGTCTCCCCTAGTTGAAAGTCCATATGAGTGTGTTTTCTGGCATGGCCCTTAGGGCCTGCCCCACCCGTGCTGACAGTTTAGCTTATGCCATTTTGCGCTATTTCCTCATTTGGTCTGTGGTGCCTCCATGAGCTCATAAGCTCCAAAAAGTCATAACCTATTTTTGCCTCCTCCATCGCTCCCCCAGAACAGATGAGGCATGTAATATGAATTTGTCAAATATTTGTGGGTTGAACAAAATGCAACATCTGCTCTTCAAAACTAAAATCGCTCTTTCCACTTCCACAGTGACCTGGCAACTGTCCTAAAGGTGTTAAAGACGCCCGAGAAAACATGAGGACGTTGACTCCCACCTGCAATTCCTTGCTCAAGCTCCAAACTACGTTTCCCTACGGTATTTCCTAGAGTGGTAGCACACTACCATGCCTGCCTCGCAAGGCCGTGACGAGATCTCTCCTGTGTCTCTTGCATAACACCTACCCCCGCGGCGTGCTGCATGGTGCTCTTCAAGGGGTTCAGGAGCTGGCTGCCTTCCCCTGCCTTCCCCACTGCTCCCACCCGCTCCCCACTCTGTCTAACCCTTTCCCCAAGTTGTGTGGATTATTTACAGGCATTACTTCAAGGATGAATTTCATCAAGACCTGCTGAGCTGCATATTTACACAGTCTCCAGGTTTTTCTTACCAGCTGTGGACATTTTTTGCAAATTCTACATTATCACCTAATTGAAACGACTGCTTGGTTCCATTTTTCTTATTAAAGACAGATTAAGAAAATCAATTCAATACCTTAGCCATTTTAAAGTCATCATTAATCTCATGCCCTTGATTTATAATCTGGCTTTAAAAAAAAATATGTCCCTACAAATCCTTTTCTTGCTTTTCAGTCCCCCCGCCCCACCTTGCTGGTATCAAAACCTACTCCATCTGACTGCTCATTCCACTCGGGTTAGCCTGCTTTACTGGTTAGTTTTTGCTCCTTCCCAATTGGGCCTCTTCTAGTACATGCTCTTTTTTTTCCTCACCCATAAATCTCTTGCAATTTATCATTTGAAGTTTCCAGTTGTTCAAGAGCTTGTATGGTGAGAATGAAATGCAGTATTTTGAGTTTCATTTGGGGTGTCTTCAAGAGCTCTCTCCGTGTTTTCTCTGATGACATTCTTGGCCCCTCGCCACTTCCATCTGCCAGTCCCCACAGCTGAGACCTCTCAAGCCCCAACTGGAGGCGGCATCTGGACTTGGTCCCAGGCCTTGCCAGGAGAATGTTCAGAGTTGGTACCTAGGTTTTGAGGATATTCCTGTCCAGCCAGGCCCAACCCTGCTTGTCAACTCTAATAACTGGCCTCCTATTTGGATGTCGGGGCCCAAGGATCTGACCTAACTTGTCCAGATCCTCAGATCATCGAGAGTCCCCTTAGCCTTGCTGGTCTATCCCCTGAGCCACAGCTAAGGGCCCATGATCCACCTTTGCATGTTGCAACACCTTGATCTAGCCTCACATTTGGGCAGACAATATATTTAGCTCTCCATGCCCTATCAAGGTCAAGGACACCCACCAATGACCACTCAAAGAACTTGCTCAATGCCAAGTGCTGTCTACCTGAGCGACTGCCATCACCTTACACTCTGGATGCATCCTCTGCCTTCCTAGATGAACGTCTTTCCACCAGATGGGTAGGTCTGACCTCCATTTCTAGCCTGCATCTCGGTCTGACACGCACTACTGGAGGGCTTAATGATTCCTGCCCATCCCAGCATCCACTTGAGGCTTGCCTCCCAAAAGAAATGTCCTTAGGAAGAAAAACTATTACACAGTGTTTGTCTCCACACCTTCACGTCCTCGAAGACTCTTTTCTGTCCTCCAGCACCTCCCTCCTGTGTCCAGAGTCCTCTCGCTGGGCAGCTCTGACCCAGCCTCCTCACTGTGGCTCTGCTCCAGGCTAGAGAGCTGCCCCCTTCCCCCAAACGGCCCCCTTCGCCCTCCCCCTTTTTGCAGGGGTTGCTCAGATGATTCCATAAGGCATAGCCTCACAGACCAGTTGAGTGTCTCTTGAAACTCTACCCTGAGAATACTATAGTTATCACTACATGGTTCCATTTATGATAGTTAAGGAAGGCTCTTTGGGTAGACCTACTATAGATGTTTTGAAGAAAATATGCCATATATGCAATCATGCTTTTTTTCCCTAGAAAAATGAAACCTCTTAGAAACTGTGAAACTTGAAACAACAATGATATGGCCATTTTTCACTCCTTATAGAGAATTTTTTAAATGATAATATTTAGTATTGAAAACAGGATATTAAAGTAATACTTTCATACACCACTTCTAGGAATATAAACTAACGCATCTTTCTAAAAAGAAACCCACGCTTTCTGACCTAATAATGTCCCATTCAGCACTCTACCCTGTGGATAGAGTAAAACAATTAGACAAAGATTCATGTGTTAAGATTTGTATTAAATTATTATTTAAAACAAATATTTGGAAGAAAATACAAAAATTCATTCATGGAGAAAAGTTAATATGTAATTATACACTTATACTATGGAACGTTATGTATTCATTGAAATGTCTTCAAAGAATATTTTAAACCAAAGAAAATACTAACGATCTGTTATTAAGTGAAATGATAAGATTCAAAATTCCATGTTCTGCGACCTCAGTTATGTCGCAGCCGCTGTGTGCCGTGGGATACACACATACCACCAACTGTGTACGTGTGTATTGTATAAATAAGGCTGGGTAAATTCATGTTAACAATGTAAATAAATGTTAACAGCCGTTCCTTCATGGGATTAGAATTGATTTTTATTTTATATCTATGTTTGCTTGTTTTCTCAGGTTTTCTATAATAAACACGTATTACTTTAATGGTCTCAAAAACAGCATTAAACACACAAAGGCGGTTATACTTGAGTTCAAGGTAAACATTTTTAGTGGCTGGAGGGTGGAGGCCTGGAGCACCTCTCTTGTTGACAGGGGGGAGGTCGGCAGAAAATAGGGCTTCTCTCAGTGAGTCTTCCCGCTTCCCCACTTGAGAAATCACACCCTTGCAGCTTCTTACCTTATGTGTGTAACATATTTTCTCATGTTCAAGAGGAACACGAGAGCAGAACAGTCATAATGCCTGGGTGGCTCAGTCGGTTAAGCGACTGCCTTCGGCTCAGGTCATGATCCCAGGGTCCTGGGATCGAGTCCCACATCGGGCTCCCTGCTCTGCGGGGAGCCTGCTTCTCCCTCTCCCACTCCCCCTGCTTGTGTTCCTGCTCTCGCTAGCTCTCTCTCTGTCAAATAAATATATAAAATCTTTAAACAAATCATAACGGTGTAAAATTGTATTTGTTGAGATAAACTCCATGCAGGAAAAAGCCTCGAACTGCAACTGATCCTCTGCCCTTGACCACTGTATCCCCATGATGGGGCCCGCGGATGGGGCCCACGCCCCTGGAACCCCGCACCCCAGCCCCCTCCCAGATACAAAATTGTGTGGACCGCGGAGCCTTTCGCAAACTCAGGACACATACAGGAAGGCTGGAAGGAATTCTGAACTCCTAGAACGACGGGTGTCTTCTGAGTACGGAGAAATAAATAAATAAAAATGGTTGTCCCTGAAACGAACTTTCTTTCTTTGAGTGACTTCCTAGCGCAACCGCCCTGGAGTGTTCTGTTTGCAGGGGACGGGAACGCACCGCGGAGCGGCCGAGCCCAGGCAGCAAACCTCAGACGCCTTCCTGGGCTGGGCCCGCTGTGGTTTTGGTTTTCGGAGGCGCAGCGCAGCTGTGGAGTAAACCGCGCCTTCGGGATGCCCCTGTTCTCCCTGTTCGGCCGACCTGCCCCAGGTGGAAGGCCTCGCTGGGGGGCTTCTTGAACTCATTGCCGCCCCCCCCCCCCCCCGCCCCAGGCTCTGGTCAGGTGAGGCGTGGCTCTGCCCCCACTCCGGCATCCGTCCGGGCTCCGGAGCTGTCCGCAGCTTCTCTTCCCTTGGCGGGACACAACGTTTCCCAGCTCTGACTTAGGCATTCCTTACTCGAAAGGCTGTATTTTCCTAACCTCAAACCAGAACATGTGGGACAGGACACTTTTTCCCAATTTGTCTTGGAAAAGTCTTTTCAATATTAAAAATTGGATCATATTTAGTTATATTTAGCAAAATGCTGCTTTTGAGGGGAAAAAAATGCATGACCTCGAACGGCCCCAGCACAGCTGGTTCCTGTGATCACTGTGTGTCTGGCTGGAGCATCAGTGGGGTCTGCCCTGCGACACCCCTCCCAGCCCAGGTCAGGTTACCCCAACCTCAGTGGGCAGCCTGGCTGCCTCTCTCTCATGTTGCTGCTCCCAGGAGAGCGTGGTGCAGAATTACTCAGTCACCTCTGAACTAACAGGCTAGCAGTAGTTAGCCACCTGCAAGCTCATTCCTAAAGGAACCCGAGTGTTTTCACTGCTAAGCTTTTGAAACAGTCTCTATATTTGAAAAGCAGTAAAAACAAAACAAAACAAAAATTAGATCTGTCCTCTCCTATTTTTCAATGGTAGCCTTCAGTTTTTCAAAGGTCAGCTAAACACAGAAACAACTGATCTCAAAATTCAAGTTATTTGCAGTGCGGATCCGAGCAATCAGCTCCGAGGGGGGCGGAGCTGGGGAAGGAGGAACTTGGGGTGGGGGAGGGCTTCTCACAGTCTGGAGAGCCAAGCCAGTGGGCAGACACCCCCTCTGTAGGTTAGCTTTATCACTGAGATCCCTTTCTTTAAACTGGGTTTCCACGAGTTCCACAAGGGTTCAAGTGCCTCATAAATGTGTTGTGACTCAGCCTAGAAAATAGCATGAGAGCATAGAAATTTTTCTTAGGGAAGAAAGAGAAAATTCTCAGGATGTCTTTTATTTTATTTTATTTTATTTTATTTTTTAAAGATTTTGTTTATTTATTTGACAGAGAGAGACATAGCGAGAGCAGGAACACAAGCAGGGAGAGTGGGAGAGGGAGAAGCAGGCTTCCCGCTGAGCAGGGAGCCCGATGCGGGGCTCGATCCCAGGACCCTGGGACCATGACCTGAGCTGAAGGCAGATGTTTAACGACTGAGCCACCCAGGCGCCCCAGGATGTCTTTTAAAGGTGGTTCCTTGTCTTGGTCCCCTTACTTTAGAGGATCGCCGAGCTGAATGAGATGAGCGCCCACCCCTGCCCGCTTCGGTGGCTTACACTGCCTTTGATTCAGTGGCTGGTCAGTAGAGCACAGATCTGTCCCCAGCACCTCAGGAACTTGACGGTGGGGACCAACGGCTGTGCTATGTGCCATGGCTACAGGGAAACCCATGTGTCTAGCCTGAGGCAGCCATCTCCAGAACATACTACCTTGGTCAGGGGCGCCTAGGTGGCTTAGTTGTTAAGCATCTGCCTTTCGCTCAGGTCATGATCCCAGGACGCTGGGATGGAGCTCCACGTCTGGCTCCCTGCTCCGCGGGAAGCCTGCTTCTCCCTCTCTCGCTGTCTCTCTGTCAAATAAATAAATGAAATCTTTAAAAAAAAAATTACCTTGGTCAAAGAGAAGCAGAGCATAAGAGTATTCAGGAAGAGTGCAAATCCACTACCCCAACGCCAATTCACTCAAAATACATGTCCCAACGGTGCCATCCTTCTCTCTGCAAAGGAGACCACTGCTACTAATCTGGGTTGTAGATGCTTTTATTTAATACACTTAAATATGCTGTTTCCTAAAAGTGGAAAGCAAGAAGGAAGCTTTGTAAAAGTTATCATGCTAGAATGGCCTTGAAATATATTACTGGACTCATCATTGAAGAAGAGAAGGGAGTAAGGGTGTCTTAGTTCATTTTTATTATTCATTTCTTTCCCATGGAGATTTAGATAAACTTGTTTCTTTCTCCCTAATCATCTCCAAGAGTGGAAAAGGATTTCCTCACAGAATTTTAATGCAGGAAGGAACCCTAGAGAATGTCAAGCCCGAGGGTAGATTTACCAGAAAAATCCCCCTTTTTTTCAGATATTCAAAAGAACCTTAGAGCCAGCTTCCCCTCCTGAGAGAGACTCATAAAGGTCATCGATTCCCTCATTTGAAGCCTAATTTCATGCAGGAAGACTTGATGAGGTGGGGAAATAAGAGAGCCAGATTTACTCAGGTATTTTTAATATAAAACAATGGGAAAAGAAATAAATCTATTAAATGACTGATTAAAAAAAAAGCAGTCATTGCGAATAATAGACATGAGCCATGAAGTGTAGGTTTCTAAACAACACATGGTAATAGTACCACCTTATCCAGCACTTGTGCAAGCCACATGTGCTCTGAGTGCTTTACATTTATATTAACTCATTTAAACCTTTTGAGGTAGGGGTGCTATCATCATCCATACTTCACAGATGAGAATCCTGCTGAAAAAGATGAAATATCTTGCCCCAAGTTATATATACGTAGAAAGTGCTAGAGCCTGGTATTCATAGCTTGGCAGTTTGGCTTCAGGATCTGCGCTCTGAACCACTATGCATACAGTGCCTTGAAGTAACAGTTATTCCTGTTCAGTGGTTCCACTCTGTTACTCGAGAACATCTCAGTAAGGGACTAGAGCATTTATTGAGCACCTACTGTATGCCAACTCTTGGACCAGTTCTCACAACAACCCAAGGAGATCTGTTACTTAAGAAAAGCTCAATGAAAGATTTGAGTGAGCATTTATCCTGCAATTGTGGCTTGTTGTTGGGTCAACTCTCACGCAACTTGGAGGGGTAGTTTTCCTGTTTACAGATGAGGGAATAGACTCAGAGAGTGCGGTTCAGAGAGGTGTAGTAACTTGCCCGAATTACAGTGGGTCAAGAAAGACAGTAGATATTTGAACATGTGTCTGTCTGACTTTACATTGCATTTATTCCCCTATCCTACACGAAGAAGTACAGGCAAATAATCTGCTATCTGAATTTGTTTTGCTCTCCAGAGGTTTAGTTTTAAATATATATATATTTATTAAATCTTCCACATGAGATCTTTATAGAACAGAACAATGGCCAGTTAATAACAACGACTCTGTTTTGACCTCATATCTTTGGTGTATGACCTCATATCATACACCTTTGCTTTGAAAGCCAGGGCCTGTGAAATTGCCGAAAAGGTTAACCAGTGTCATTCGCCTTTTCGAGACACTACCTGGTTGAGTCATACAAGCATCAGAGATGTACATACAGTTGTATGTCCAATCTAACTTGAAGGACCTTCTAGAAAGCTTGCAGAAAGAGAGACCAGAGCCTGCAGCTTGAAATCAGCCATTTGTCACTCTCCTCTGATTAGGGCTTCTCGCTTGACCAGTGATGAGCAGAAACTGAATTACAGACTTTGGCCTTTTCTGCAGGCCCTGTGATGCCAAAAAGCAGCTGATTTATCCGTCAGATCTGTGGACGAAATGAAATCGCCCAGATAAACAGATGGCCTGGCCCCAGTGGTATTTCACAGCAACATGTGTTTTTTTGAATAACATGGTCATGAACCTTTCACTCTGGGTCTAAAATTAAATCGTGGCTTTTGGATCTTACCTGGGGCTACTCAAGAGAGAGTGGATTCAAATGTCAAATTTATGGCTTGGTTTCATCAGTAAGTTCTATGTAATTTTCAATATTCATTTATAAGAAGAACTTAAAACATGTGTCTCTTTTGAGTGTGTGTGTGTGTGTGTGTGTGTGTGTGTGTGTGTGTTGGGAGTGGGTATTGTATATGAAGATCCAAACCCTCCAATTCTGATTTTCAACTAAACAGATTACTGCCTTGGGTTTTTTTTGTTTTTTTTTTTTGCCTTATCAAATGAAAAATAGGCCTCACTGCCATTCTGAGCCTAAAGTTTTATATTCTAACACAATAGCAGGCCAAGGCTCTTGGATCCACTCTGCTACAAAGTTCCTGATTGTCTCCTATCTTAAAAAATTAAGAGAAGGGGGCACCTGGGTAGTTCAGTAGGTTAAGCATCTGCTTTCAGCTCAGGTCATGATCCCGGGGTCCTGGGATGGAGTCCCTCATTGGGCTCCCTGCTCGGCGGGGAGCCTGCTTCTCCCTCTCCCTCTGCTGTTTCCCCTGCTTGTGCTCCCTCTCTCTCTCTCAAATAAATAAAATCTTTAAAAAAAATTAAGAGAAGGTAGGGAAAGAAGCACTCTGTTTGTATAGCATTCTGCCCAGATTGCTTAAATGGTAATCTGCTATTGTAGCTACGACTCTTCACATTAGTCCTCTCCAGAGAGCCACGGAGGATGGAGGTGGCATGATACTTACACTCATCAGTGGTGGAGTAGCATGAATAAGAGAGGAAACAGCAATGCAGCTCAGTACTATTTTCTTCCCATAGCTCATATTTACAGAGAAAAAATAAGACTGAAATTTTTGCCTTGTTAAAATCATACATTATTATCTGAGATAGTCTAATAAACCCCATCCTATTCTTTGTATTTATCCAGCTACTACACATGAGAATAAAATAAATGGCCATTATTGTTATCACAGTGAGTTGGTATTATGGAGATTATGTTCTCTTTTCTACTCACTATTATAATTTTTAATAACATTTTATTTTGAGATAATTATAGATTCACATGCAGTTGGAAGAAACAATAGAGGGTTTCCCATGTACCCTACACCTTGTTTCTCCTCACAGTAAAATCTTGAAAAAACTGTAGTACAATGTCACAAACAAGACACTGACATTGATATAATTCACAGGTCTTATTCAGATATGCACTCACTTTTGTGCACATACACACGTGTGTGTGTGTATCACTTAATTCTATGCGGTTTTATCACGTGTAGATTCATACAACCAACACCACAGCGAGATACAAAATAATTCCATCTTAAGGATCCCTTGTACTATCCTTTTGTACCATAGGCGCCTCCCTCCCTCTGCCCCTTGCTAACCCCTAAAAACCACTAATCTGTTCTCCATCCCTCTACTTAGGTCATTTTAAGAATGCTATATAAATGGAATCATACCGTATGTAACCTCTTGAGATTGGCTTTTTAACTCAGAATAATCCCCCTGAGATCTATCCATGCTGTATTTCCTGGTATAGATGTACCATGGTTTGTTTAGTCATTCATTCCATTCAAGGCTAAATGGTCAAAGAAACTGGAATTCCCACCCCCTCACAATTTTGGGCTATTCTGAATAAAGCCATTATGAACATCTGTGTACAGGTTTTGGGGGGAACATAAGTTTTCATTTCTCTGGGATGAATGCCCAGGAGTGCAATTGTTGGATTTTATGGTAAACCCATATTTAGTTGTGTAAGAAACTTCCATACTCTTTTCCAGATCGGCCGCACCATTTTATATTCCCAGCAATAACACATTAGATTGTTTTGTAACAATAAAATCACATTCCGCACATCTCTGATAGCCCGGGCCCATTTAAGCTGACAGCTTCTTTCCCTCATCATTTCTGCCTATGCTTCCCCCCTCTATCTTACATCTCATAGTATCTGAACCATTCATTAATATCGGTAGCCTTTCAATATTTAAATATTTCTTATTTTAAAGCCTCCCCATTCCAACTACACTGAAAACTCACTGAGCCCTAGGATCGTTATTCTCCTTTGGTATTTCTCATGCTGAGCCTGGCATAATAATTAGTAATCAGACAATGGGTTTTGAATGATTAAAGTTGAATAAATAAGGAGTAATTTGAGTCAATAAAGTGTGTTGGAGTTTTCAAAAAATTGCCAACTTTCTCTTTAGAAGTGGTGTTATCAGATTTAGGTAAATTCTAGAACCATGGTTATTAAGCAAATTGCTACAGATGCAGCAAACTTAAATGTGTGATTATTATATTTTGTTCCACAAATAACCTTGATACCTTCTCCATGAAGATGTTAAACCATTAGTGAAATAGCAAAATATTATATCAAATTTTTACTTAAAATGGTTTAATTAAATTACTGCTTTTCTCCAGGTGTTTCTTGCCTCACCATCCTAGCATTCATTGACTTACATAAGAGCAATGATGTGTTGGTAAATGTTTAACAACCAGCTCTCTGGAAGGAAAAAAATGCCCTCAGGTGTAGCCTTTGTCAGTTCCCATGATGTAAAGCCTCTGACCAAGGCCAATTTCAAGCTACCATT
This sequence comes from Mirounga angustirostris, assembly GCF_029215605.1. Taxonomy (NCBI): domain Eukaryota; kingdom Metazoa; phylum Chordata; class Mammalia; order Carnivora; family Phocidae; genus Mirounga; species Mirounga angustirostris. The sequence continues at coordinate 56,664,777 of NW_026991709.1, forward strand.
TGATATCACTGAACACAGATTCAGGAAGAGATGCTTACAGTGGGATCTAGTGAGCCAGTACGAGCTAGCTCCAGCACACCAGCGCTCAGGGATATATTAAATTAAACTCATGGAAAATGTTCTACATTATATATCAACATTCAAATGAGTCATCTGCACACAGACACTGGGAATTTTTGAATGACTTCAGTCTCCACAATCTCTTTTCTCACCAGTAACCGCCAGTGTTTAATGCTTTCCCAGAAGTAGCCCACTCTACCCCCCAGCTGATGTCTATTCATCCTTTTTGTCGTTCCCGCTGACGGCTCCCTCCCCTCACGTGCCCAGTCTAACCCAAGACCACATGTCATCATTTCTCCTCACCGGTTTGCTTTGCCTTCAGGGTACTGCGTAGGATTTATGGCTATATATTAACTTTTGTTCCCATAGCGTCCCTCAACTAGACACCACAGGAGGGCACGGACTGTGTCTCTTGTCTACCTGTGGCCCCAGCAGCACCACGAATGAATGGGTGGATACATCGCCTTGACTGGGAATTCCCGCTCAGCTCTACCTCGCCAGGGGCCACCTCCTGCCACACTGGGTTGGCCCCTCCTCTGCTCGCCTGGTCCCTGAGCTTTTCAGTCTGTTAAGATACCACAGGGCAGGGGTGCCTGGGTGGCTCGGTTGAGCGGCTGCCTTCGGCTCAGGTCATGATTCCCAGGGTCCTGGGATCGAGACCCGCATCGGGCTCCCTGCTCGGCGGAGAGCCTGCTTCTCCCTCTCCCTCTGTCTGCCGCTCTACCTACTTATGCTATCTCTGTAAAATAAATAAATTTAAAAAAATCTTAAAAAAAAAAAGATATCACAGGGCAAAAGAAGCTATGGTGTTTCCAGCCTTTCTCAGCTCTTGAGAAGAGGCCATCGAATGGACGTGACCGCCGGCTGAGCCCTGAGGCAGAAGCTGGACGTCGGCTGTCAGAGGCTCCTCCCCCCTCCTTGGAATGCACGTTCGGCACGTTCGGCACGTTCGGCACGTTCGGCCCGCCGTTTCGACGCATGTTCAAGGACACGGCGGTGAACGAGCAATGCGGAGCTGGACCCCCTTGGCGGTGCACTTGACTTAACCCAGGTAAGGCCTCTATGTCAACTGTTGAGTTTCTGGCGGGCAGGTGTGGAAATCTCCGCACCTTGCGGCTTCTGCAGACGAGACTCCTATGTCAGTTCCCCTGCTTATTAAACCCGCCCCCTGCCCATCTGGAGGGGCTGCCTCTTCCGTCTGTCTGTCCTTGCCCGCCGTGTGCGGGGCCAGTTTCAGATTTCTCCCTGGGAAGCTCCGGGGTCAGCTGAACACTCTGCACTGTCACCATTGGTTGGGGTGGGGCAGGTGCTCTCGTGAGCATTTCATTATGAAATGTAATGAAATGTTCTCTGATGAACATTTGCCAACTTTTCCCTTTTCCTCTATTGTTTTTCCTGCCCTTAACCAAATAGTCACTTCCTGTTCAGCCGGTCCATTCAGCTCGGCAAATGTTGCCCCTACCCCCTCGTTATTTCGCAATCAGGTTATGCTTGTTTTATCATTATAGAAGTAAAGGGACATTAACTGGTGTTTGTTTCTTTTTGCATCACTCACAGAAATTGCAAAACTAGAAAGATTTTCTTTGTTCTTTGTTTTCTCCCTTCCTCCAGTAGAATATAAACTCTCTGAAAGCATTTTAAAAAAATATTGTATGCTCAATTATCTGGGACCTGGAACAGTGCCTGCTACACAGTAGGTACTCAATAGACGTATGTTGAATGAATGAATTTATTTCTGAATCGTTTTGATAAATAAGGAGAGTATGCAGTGCATTCTAGAAAGAAACCCAAGGACAAATGTTTTATACAAGAATGGTATTTAAGTATTTTTAGAAGAAAAACAATCTGTTAGTAGAAATAACTGGTAAAAATTAGCAACCAAATAAATCTGAAATTGGAAGAACTGTTAACAGAAAATAAGCCAGTATATAATGGGATTGATCTTGTTTCTGTCTTAAAACATCTTTCAGACCATGAATGTTGCAAGTGCCAATTTCCTGAATTAACAGCTAGTGGATTTTTACTTCAATGATAATATTTTACATTTATGTGTCACTTTATCTATTACAAAGCTGTGTCTTATGTTGTCATACTTGATTACTATTCAAACTAACTTCCAATGCTTGAAGTCAGGCTATATGCTAGTTAATACAAAAGGAATAAAGATACTATGTCAGAGTGTGCTAGTTAACTTCCAAGATCCATTTCTCCTCCTTCCTTAGAAATAAGGGCACTAATTTTTTTTAAGGGCCCTAATTTTGATCTGGGCACAGACCATGCTGCTAAGAATCTGTTTTCTTTAGCAAACTTGCAGCTCGGTGTAAATACGAGACTAGTTTTTGTAATGAGATTTAAGAGATAATGTGGACAGTTCCTCCCTTAAAGAGGGAAGATACGCTCTTCTTTATCCCTCCCTACATCCTAATAACTGAAATGCATTTGGTGATGGCTGGAGATTTAGCAGTCATTTTAGACTATGAGGAAAAAGGCCACAACCATGTCCATCTTATCCCTCATTGTATTTTCAACACTTAGCACAAGACATAATATATAGTAGATATACAATAAATATATATTGAATAAATGAATAAACATCATTTCTTCGATCCTATTCTCTTCTCCCTATATTTTCTTCTTGGAGAAGTTTTGGACCACTATGTTCTAAGGAAGTAGTTATAATAATAAAGGTATTAAAGTTCCACGTTTGCACAGTCCTATGCCAAGCTAAACCATCTCTAGCCATTTACACAATTAACAAATTTTATAAAGCTGTAAAATTACTTTGAAGTTCCCATTGTGATTCTTGGGATAGTCACTGAAGGTATGGCTTCATCATAGCATAAGGAATTCGTGTAAGAGAATTTATATTACCAGGTTGATACTAGATAAAAGATATAAAGGACTGGGTTCTTACAAATCTCTAACAGTTTCAATAAGCGAAGTTGGGGAAAGGAAGCAGGGGACTTAAGGAGACACTGAGTATAACTGGAGCCAGAAGGTAAAGCAAGATTAATCTCGAGAGGACTGAGGTCTGCACTGAGATGTGATTTAGGATGGGGTTCTGGGTCTGGGGTTGTTGCATATGCAGCTTTTCCTCCTGGAGTTCTTACAGGTGCCATTCAGTCACTGGAATTCCTACGATTTCATGACTAACTTAAAAATTCATTTTGGGGGCACCTGGGTGGCTCAGTCGGTTAAGCGACTGCCTTCGGCTCAGGTCATGATCCTGGAGTCCCGGGATCGAGTCCTGCATCGGGCTCCCTGCTCCGCAGGGAGTCTGCTTCTCCCTCTGACCCTCCTCCCTCTCATGCTCTCTCTATCTCATTCTCATTCTCTCTGTCTCAAATAAATAAAATCTTTAAAAAAAAAAAAATTCATTTTGGTAGTAGCCGTCTCCAGTCATCAATACATTACTGCTTTAAGGTGTAAACTATATTAAAGCTTTTGAGAACACATATCAAAACATTATTTAGTATATTTAGTATATTTCCAAATGATCATGTAGAGCATCCTAAACTCACACACTTCCAACATTCACTAATAAATGGCTCAGGCACAATAACATTAGTGTCAAAAAGATTTCAAGGCAATCTTCAGACAAAGTAATAGCATATTGTTCCTACCTTACTGGTTTGAGAGAGAATGCTCGGCAGTATCCAGTAAAATATCTTGAAATATTATGCATACCCAGTCTTACTGCACCCCAGATGGATTCATTGCCTAATATTTATAAAAGATGGATATTTTGGTATTGTTTAATGGTGGCATTTTTTGTAGTAGTTAATGCCAAAATTTCAGGAGAGAAATTTGGTGCTGGAAATATTTACTATAGTGTTGGCACATGAACCAAGAGCTATTAGACTTTAATGCTTTTTTTCCCTAAACTTTTTATAGCCTTTCATTTTTAATCGCTGCCAATCTGCTGATTTTATTTTAAATAGATACTTCAGAACTGTGCTTTGTCAAAACAGACAGATGTATCATTAAATTCCCTCCCAAATTACACATTAGGCAATGTCTTTGTTTCATGTGCTACTGAGGTATTTGGATTTGTTATAATCTGGAGTAAAAAGGAGGCCAGAAAGCTGATTTGCAGAGCAAAAAGGTCTATAATTTAGAATTGATTGTTCTGATTGCGTGTGGCTTTGTGAAATGCCAATTAGCCCAAGTGGGGGTGGTCATGGTTCTGTGTGCTCCATTTTGCAGGTCATTCTGGCACAGGTTTGTTGGGAGAGGCTGGTGGAAGAGTCCACACTAGGAGTCTTTGGGGTTGCTTTTTCTATCAATCTTCTCTTTAAAGAAAGGGGTGAAGGATAATTTGGGTACTTCTCAAATGTTCCTTTTCAGCTGGCTTATGTGGTAGCTTCCTATTACTGCTGCTTAGATGGATGATCACAACTTAGTGGCTTAAAACAACACAGATTTAATATCTTACAGTTCTGGAGGTCAGAGTTTGAAATGGGTTTTACTGGGTTACAATCAGGGTGTCAGCAGGGCTGCATTCCCTCTGGAGGCTTTAGGGAAGAATCTGTTTCCTTGCCTTTTTGAGTTTCTAAAGGCCGCCTGCATTCCTTGGCTTGTACCTTTCCTCCATGTTCAAAGGCAGCCATGCACTGCAGCACTTTTGCATTTTCCTTTACTCTGACATCCTTGCCTCCATCTTTCACTTATAAGAACCCATGTGATTACCTTGAGCCCACCAAGGAAATACAGAAAAATCTCCTCATTGCAAGATCCTTAATTTAATCACACCTGCAGTCTCTTTTGCCATGTTAGGTGACCTTTTCACAGGTTTCAGGAATGAGGATGTGAATGTCTTTGGGAAGAGGCATTATTCTGCCTTCTATAGAGTACTTAATGAATGCATATTAAGCCACTTCTGTGTTTAAGACCCTTTCCTAAAGATGAAAGCCCTTGATAGATTTCCTTTCAGCCTGGACAGCTCTGTCGGAAGAGCCATCTTTTTACCAAATAAGTCTAGGTACTGATGTTAGTAAATGAGAGAAATAGAGATTATCTTGAGAAGCCTGTCCTCCAGTAAGGGAAGCATCTAAGAAAATTGGAGCTCTACGAGAACTAGACGCATACACTCCCCCGCCATGACACATAGAACAGCAATGCCACAATATCGTCTTCAGAGACCTTTTGTTTTCTTACCCTATAAAGAAAATTCAAACCCTCCATTTTAAAATCAGGAGAGAAGGGGCACCTGGGTGGCTCAGTCATTAGGCGTCTGCCTTCAGCTCAGGTCATGATCCCAGGGTCCTGGGATCGAGCCCCGCATTAGTCTCCCTGCTCACAGCGGGGAGTCTGCTTCTCCCTCCTCCCACTCCCCCTGCTTGTGTTCCCTCTCTCGCTGTCTCTCTCTCTCTCTGTCAAATAAATAAATAAATAAAATCTTAAAAAAATAAAATCAGGAGAGAAAACATTTAGAGAAAGGACATCTGGTATACCGTGCTTATTATGTTTGCATTGTGTTTCAACTGGGTCAAAGGTTGAGGTTAAAAAGCAACTTGGCATCTTCAGAAAAGGCATCTCTGGATGGGAAAATATGAAAACTAGCATTGGAGGCCCCCGTAATGGGGATGGTAGAGAAATTTCTGTCAACTCTGGTAGCTGCCGTGTCCGTGAGTGGTGTGGTTTCCCGAGTCCTTTGAAATGACTGTGCCACAGGGTAAGCCCAGCTACTGAGGAGAATCTAGTTGGTTTGATTGAAGGAGGACAGAAGAAAAGCAAGCCCTGCACTTTATGTACGTCCTGTCTTTGGAGAAGCCTGTGTGTTGTCATTAGTAAGCCTTACTAAATCCTGAAAATGTTCTCTTTGCTTCTAAAACCTTTCCTACTTTGGAGACTAAATGTTCTTTCTGTTCCTTTTACTGCCTCTGGGGTACATTTAAACCTTCTTTTACTACCTGAAGTTTGTCATGTGTTGACCACTTTGGTTTTTGCTGAGCTGAGTGATGTCCCACTGGGTTCTGAAGGCTCTCCATCAATTGCTTACTGGAGCTCCCTTGTGGCCACTGAATTAGGTTTTCTCTACCCACTAGGAAGAGAGAGAGACATTTTTACATTTCATCTAAGTTCTTTGGACCCCTGAAGAAGGATCTGTGCAGACCTCCCTGTGCGTTTCCATCATCAGAGTCATTTGGCTTCCTCTCTGGGGACAGGTCCCAGTACCTGATGGCCAACCTGTGTCACAGATAGGGGTAGATATTCTACTTTTAAGGTAGTTTTGTCTTTGCTTTTTCTTTCCTCCTATCAGGTTAAGAAAAAGGAATTGATGTTTATTTCTAGAGCTTCTTTTTCCCTATGCAAAGCATTAATCATTCATGTTCAGAACTTTTTTTGGTTAATTTTTCTATTCTTTCAACCTTCATTTATTGAGAATTTACTACATATAAGGCACTGTGCTTGGAATTCATAGGATTCTGTATCTGAGGCCAAAGAATAAGCAACATGAACACACAGAAAAAGGAAAACATAGGTTTTCTCTAAGATTCTAGACTTGCCTTTGTTATGATGTCACCAACACAGTGTGACCTTGAACAAATCCCATCCTGTCTCAGGAACTCTGTTCCTCCACTGGGGAAGAGGGTGGCACTGGCTGATCTCCAAGGTCACCCCAGCCCTGGATTCAAATAAGTCTAAGTCCAGGCATGTAGCTCTCCATGCCTGCCTTGTTTCAATGAGTGATGGGAAAATCTTAGGAAAGGTAGGATCGCAAGATTGCTTCTAAAAGATGTACACTTTACGGGGAACATGCCCTTTACTTCTGCAAGGTAAAAACTTTCCCCCTCTCAGTATATGCCAGGAATCAGAGATGAAACCTGTTTAAAATAAACTTAAGGGAAATAAATAAAATGCTTAGTTTTTATAAAAATAGGATGGTAGCAATTTTTAGAAAATTAACCAACTTTTTTTAAATTGAAAAGGTAGTACATACTGTCAGAAACTTAGAAAATAATACAAACCCAAGAGGGAAGGGATAACATTTAGCAATGATCCCAGTGTTGAGATTGTTAACATTTTAGTGTGCTTCCTTAGAGTCATGTCATTCCTTATTTGTCCTCCCCCACACACAATGTATATGTTGAAGCCTAACCCCCAAAGTGACAGTATGAAGATGGGGGGCTTTTGGGAGGTGATGAGGTCATGAGGGTGGAGCTCTCACTAATGGGATCAGTGCCCTTAGAAAGGAGACCCCAGAGAGCTCCCCGACCCCTTCCATGTGGGGCCACCGTGAGAAGACAGTTGTTTATGAACCAGGAAGTGTATTCTCACCAGACACCGAATCTATTGGTGCCTCCCAGCCTCCAGAACTGTGGGAAATGCATTTCTATTGCTTATAAGCCACGCAGTCTGTGGTCTTCTGTTACAGCAGCCCTGATGGACTAAGATAAGTTCCAACTAAGATTGGAAATACTTCCCATATGTCTTTTCTCCCCTTAACACTGTAGTGTCAGTAATTATAAAATGATATGTACCTATTGTTATGATTTTGGAAACTACTTAGTAATAAAAAGAAGGAAAACAATCCCCCTAATCTTCACTTTAATTCTTAGATACTGGAGAGTGTTTGGTCTCTTTGCTACATTGTGCTTCCTGCTTTATTTTTCTCAAAGATCTCATTTGAGACTCAGCACTGTTTTCAGGCAGCATTGTTTCTTCTGAGAGGCCTGACATTCTCCTCTTTAAGCACAGGTAAGACAGCCTGTGGTGCCTGCCCTGTGGACACTTCCCGTGGCTGGCACAGTGATTAACCTGGCATCAATTACACTAAGTGCTATTTAAGGAGAGAGGACGTGCAACCTGGAAATTAATCCATTAGCACTAAATTAAGGCCATCGTGGAACAGTCAAAGCACCTTTTAGCCACAGATGTGCTTTCTTCTCTTTGTACTTGACACACAGATTTGGTGAATTCATCTAAATTAAGCTGAGTTGGTCAGATATTTGAACAGGTGCATTCACCAGGACCCTTTCCTGTCAACAGAAGTTGCTACTACTTTGTGCTCAGGCTGTGGGCTGCCATGCTGTGCAGGGTTTATAGAGAATTCCCTCCCCTCACAAGTCCCCACATTTATGATGCTCACTATTTGTTATTAAGCTGTGTGTGCATATGCACATGCATAAATGTGTGTATACAAGTTTGTGCCTGGGTACACATGTGAAAGTTCATAGACACCCAGGCATTTTTAAGTACATCTGCCTATTATTACAAGTTATAAGTAGTATAGAAAGAGGTTATAAAGGGATTTGAAGTCAGATGCATTTTCTTTTTGGAGCAGATGTGTGCAGCCATCTGGCTAACTGTAGTTGTCTTCTTGTATAGAAGGCCTTCCTGTGTCACACAATTTACAATAACTCCCTATCTACTAATATTTACTGAGGGCCCACCATGTATCTCTGCGAGGCATTGGGGCTATAGCAGGGAAGAGACAAACTGTGCTGTTCCAGAAATTATGCTCTAGTGGAGGAGAGAGGCCAAAAAAAAAAAAAAAAAGACATTAGTAACTGCTGGGGAGAGACAAAGCAGGGGGCCAGGGCACGCATTTGAATGTTGGTGGGAGAAATGGGTATTGGTGGGGAAGGGTTTGAGGGTGGGTATATTATTTATTTATTTTTATTTTTTAAAAGATTTTATTTATTTACTTGAGAGAGAGATAAAGAGAGGGAACAAGTGAGGGAGAGGAGCAGAGGAGAAGCAGACTCCCCACTGAGCAGGGAGCCCGATGTGGGGCTCGATCCCAGGACCCTGGGATCATGACCTGAGCTGAAGGCAGACACTGAACCGACTGAACCACCCAGGTGTCCCTGAGGGTGGGTATTTTAAATAGTTGACCCACATGTGTGACAAATCAAGTTCACCGTAAATGTGAGTGATAAGGAGGCTTGTGAATGGAGACCTACAGCCTGTAAAGAACAGTCAGTGCAGACACCTGGAGGAAGATTGATGGAAGCAGAGGGCTCAGCATGTGCAAAGGCCCTCAGGGAGGTGCATCCAAGATGTACCTGAGGAAGAGTAAGGAGGCTAGCTAGTATGGCTAGTAGAGGGGAAGTGAGGGGAAAATGGTAAGAGGTGAGATCAGAGAAGCATCAGGGGATGTTGTTTTGTACCATGGTCCACCACTTCTATAACATCCTTCTAGTGCTCTGTGTGTATCATACTTATCACTCATACTTTGACCCAGTGTACTTTGATTCCTGGAAAAAATTATACAAGAGAAATTCTAGCCAAATGGACTGGTGATCATTTGTTCTCCTATTTTGGTAATCTAGGTAGGTATATTAATGCCTTAATCTTCCATTGCTGCATAACAAATTATCATACATTTGGTGGCTTAAAACATTGCCTTTTTATCATCTATAGTTTCTGTGGGCCAGAAGTCCAGGCATGGATTAATTGGATCCTCTGCTCAGAGTCTCAGAAACCAAAATCAAAGTATTAACTGCTCTGTATTCTTATCTGGAAGCTCTGGAGAAAAATCTGCTTCCAAGTTGGTTGGCCATATTTAGTTCTTTACAGTCGGAGGACTGAGATCTTTGTTTCCTTGCTGTCACCCAGGGCCTACTCTCAGTTTCTAGAATTCCCTGCAGTTCCCTGCTACATGGCACCCTCCATTTTCAAAGCCTGCGAAGGAGAATCTCCCTCTCACAGTTCCAATTTCTTATGCCAAGAAAGGCCCTGTCCCATTTAAGGGCTCATCTGATTAGGCCAGGCCCACCAAGGGTGATCTTTCTACCTTAGAGTCAACTGATTAGGGAAATTCATTACGTCTGCAAAATCTCGTCATAGTAGCACCTAGACTGGTGTTTGACTGCATTCCTGGCAGAAGGTGCATGTACACTGGTGGCCAGGAATCCTGGGGGTCAGCTTAGATTTCTGTCTACCATGGGGGGGAAGCCTAAAACTAGGGCACAGTAATGTACAAGGGGAATGTTTGAAGGCCTAAATCCAAATTTACATTGGAAATGGGTGAAGTGGGTAAGTTGAAAAGAGGGAGAGCTTTAACAGTGGTAACTTGGAATCACCACTGGTAGAGGTGTGAGAAGTGGGAAGAGGAAACTTGCATTTGTTGACGATGACTGTGGACTACTAGAAAGTGTGAGCACTGGTATGAATAGGGAAGGTAAAAGACAGTAGGGGACCGGGGCTGCCTAGGATGATGGAAGATTAGGGGGTTAAGAACAATGGGTTTCATTCTCAGGGCCAGCAGAGGTAGAATGAATGAGGAAAACGCAGTTCACAGAATCCCATCTGGGAAGAGGTGTGGCCAGGAGGCCAGCCAGGCCTTTCCAGAGCCCCATGCAAGTCTGCCAACCCCGTGTTACTCAGAGCATGGCCCGTGAATCCCAGCATCAGTACTACCTGGGGCTTGATAGACAAGAAGAATCTTGGGTCCCACCTCAGACCTCCTGAATCAGAATCTGCATTTTATCAAGATTCCCAGGTGACCCATACATGCATTGAAGTTGGAGAATCCCTGCTTTACCCGACTGCTCCTTAGGATGAAACATATCGTAGGCTTCTCAGTAATCTGGCAAAAGTTCTGCATTCAAGGGAATCCCCTGAGTCTCGAACAACCAGGACAGTTGGTCACTCAGCCTTCTGTCATCCAAGGCACAGTGTTACAATTAGAAACGCCTGCTAGATGGCACCTCTCTGGCCCTGTGCCATTCCCTGCAGAGCATCGCTGTCACTCCGGGCTTCTCTCATTCCTCCAGAGGCTTCTCCCACCAGGTGGGCTGAAAAAACTTCTTATAGATATCCACCCAGAATGATACCATTGCCGTCACCAACTCATAGAGTACATTCAGATGGGAGAACCCAGGAGGAGGGACTAGATCTGCCCAAGATGATCAAGTGGAAAGGTTCTCCGTGAGAGACCAGACACTGTGAGGGAGGCCCCATGGGAGCTGGCCAGGCTGGAGGGAGCCATCCATCTTGTGAGCTGCTTTTCTAGCTCTTCAGAAATAATGAGTCTGTCCAGCAGGATGTGACTAAGTGTCTTGAAGTTATAAAGCAGAGTGCAACCGATAGCCCGTCCCCGCTAAACACAGCTGCCAACAGCCTCCACACAAAACGGCCCAACAAGATGAATGGCCAGGCCACTTGAGAACCTCACCATGGCTTGTCCCTCTCCCAGATGACATGACAGACATCTGCTATGTGGAGATAATATAAAAACGGTTACAAAGTAATGAGGGTGGACCCTGGGCTGGGTACAGTGGTCCGTGTTGTACAGGATTTTCTCTTGTGAGGCCCACCCCCGTTCTAGGCAGGAGCGTTTTTCACAGATGGGGACATGAGGGCTCAGAAAGGAAAGCCACTTGGAAGGCGAGTCATGGGACCAAAATTCTTACCTGGCGCTTTCTGACTCCAAATCCACGTCTGGACACACCTCTGGCCTGAATTTATCTTGGCCATCCTCTGCCTGCTGCAGAAACAGTCTGCACAGGACACATTCTCCAAGCCAGAGGGGGCATCTGTAGGCATCACGTCCGACAGCATAGCCCAGCACGCCCAGCCTTAACACCTTAAAAGTAGCTCTCCGCTAGAGGAAGCTGTGAATAGGAAATGTATTAAAACATCTGAAAGACCTCTAATAATCTATGTTTTGAATTATGTGAGGGCATGCTGGGTTTAATAAATACAAGGAAGATGATAAGCAGTAATTCATAATCTGTAATAGTTTACTTACACTTATTATACTCATTTATCTTTGCAACAACTTTGTGGAGTTCATGGAAGAGAGATAATTTTCCTTTAGAGAACAAAGGAAACCGAAGCTGAACAGTGAAACTGGACTTGGGCAAAGTCCTACCGCGAGGATGTGGTCAAAAACAAAAACCGCCTGCATCCTGACAGCACGCTTTATGCTCTTTCCACGAGACCACAACCGTGGCACCAAATATGGCTGCGTGTGGCTGTGTGTGCGGTTCACGGCTCATCCTCAGGGAGCAAAGTAAATTGGGGGCCACAATAGTTGACAAAACTCATGACAGACTCAAGTGATCTTTAAATATATGAGTTCTCTACAGATGGGCAGCATTCAGTGCTCAGAAGGTCTGTCCACATAAATTCTCTGATACACAACAATCTTGTGAGATACACAGGGCAGTACTGAAGCCACGAGCCACGCGTGGCTACTGAGCACTTGACGTGTGGTGAGCCCAAGCTGAGCTGTGTTTGCATATAAAATACTGAGTTTCAGGGACACAGTATAAGAGAAGATGTAAAATATCTTTTTAATACATTTTTATATTAAGTACATGTTGAAATAATTATACTTCGTATATGTTGGGTTAAAATATATTGTTAAAATTCTTTTCATCTGTTTCTTTTTACTTTTTACGGTGGCTCCTAGAAAAGGCACAAGCACATATGCAGCTCGCCTTTGTGTCTCTTGGACATGCCGAAGGTCCAGAGTTGGTATCAGAGTGAGGATGTTAAAGAAGGTCCCCAGGACTCTTTCCGATTAGAACTTAAGTAAACAGTCCCTTTGTCCGATGCCTGACTCTGCATGGCTTCCAAGCGGGGCTTTGTGGCATGGGACTTCTCAGAGTTCCCCTGTGCACAGAACACTTGCAGCTCTTGTTCAAATGCAGGCTCTGGGCGCCTGGGTGGCTCAGTTGGTTAAGCGACTGCCTTCGGCTCAGGTCATGATCCTGGAGTCCCTGGATCGAGTCCCACATCGGGCTCCCTGATCAGCAGGGAGCCTGCTTCTCCCTCTGACCCTCCCCCCTCTCATGTGCTCTCTCTCTCTCATTCTCTCTGTCTCAAATAAATAAATAAAATCTTAAAAAAAAAAAAAAAACGCAGGCTCTGATTCAGCAGGTCTGGGGGTGGGGCTGAGGTTCTTTATTTGTAACAAGTTCCCAGGTGATAGGGGTGCTGCAGGCCCGTGTACCTACTCTGAATAGCAAGAATCTCTAGCAGATGAACAGAAACCATGTACTTTGGGGCAGGGGGCGTTTAGTGCTTCTCTGGCCGTGCCATGAACACAGTAACCGAGGCAGAAGACTGCCCCGGATGTTGACACCCCCATTCAACATGTGTCACGCATGGAAGTCGATGAGGGGAACAAGCTGGTGTGCGTGGATGGGCTGGTGTGGGACACGCGGAGCCCATGGGAGGAGCCACAGGAGTGTGGTGCTCACTGTGTGTGTGGCGGGGTGGGGGGGCAGGGCGCGGAGGGCAGGAGGGTCTCGACAAGGTGAGCTATTAGTGCCAGGAGTGCCTCTTTAAAAACTGGGTTATTTGTGTGTGAACAGCCCCCTGACTTCCGGCTGTACAATTGACGTTTTAAACTATTTTCATGTCTACATAGAACTGGAAGATTTTTTTTTAATGACTAGATGTTATTTTCCCAAATGGGGCTTTAGGTGAGAAGCTTACTGGGGAAAGGGTTTGATTGAACCAAGCAACAAGTACAAGCTCTAATAACCTCTCTCATCTTTTCAGTTGAGAAAGTTTCTAAAGTCAGCCTGGCGTCCTTCTTTGTGTTAGTTCTGGCTAAGATCAGTTAATGAAACTCAGATATTTTTCTCTCCTTTGTTTTGTTGAGGACTTTTTTTTTTCCCTCATACAGTCCTTTATCTGAGTGTTACCTGGGATAGTCTAAATCCTTTTCTTTTTTTCCTTTTTCCTTTCCTCCCCCCCACCTCTTCCCTCCCCTCTTCTCTTTAGCACTTTCTTGCAGTCTTCTTTGGTTTTCAGCTGGAACAAAGGGCTTGGGTCTTGGGCTGGAGTCCCCTCCAGTGAGACATTTTCTAATGTTAAGTGGACATTCTTCCCAGGGAAATTGTCTCAGCCAAATCGCAGGCATCTTCTCGCTTAGCATGAACTTCTTATTACTCTTTAGCCTCTTGCCTCTCCTTAAATCCAACATTATCTTGTAGCCCATCCAGGGACTAAGCCTTTATTCTGCAGTTTGCAGAAAATTCTGGTAAGAACCTGATGTTAGAATTCACAATCACTTCATAAGCCAGCTTGTTAAGATGGCAAAAACTGATGTTTTCAAATAAAACTCAAGAAGCCAATAGATTACATTGGAGGAGTAGTGGGCCGGTGGGAAGTAGCATGCGGTGTGGCTTTTGAGGATAAAATGCTGTGTCTGTGTTTTCTCATGCTCTGTTTTTTGAAATAGGCTTTATTTTTTAGAGCAGTTTTAGGTTCACAGCAATACTGAGCAGAAGGTTCTGAGATTTCCTTTTATCCCTTTCCCCACACCTGCCTCGCCTCCCCCAGTATCAGCAGCCCCCACGAGAGTGGTACATTGTTGCAACTGATGAACGTGCATTGACACACCATTGTCACCTGGAGTCCATAATTGATGTTAGGCCTCACTCTCGGCTGCTGTATATTCTATGGGACAAAATGTATAATGACATGGATCCACCATTATAGTATCTTAAAGAGTATTTTCACTGCCCTAAAAATCTCTTCTTCATCTCTCCCTCCCCCAACCCCTGGCAACCCACTGATCTTTTTACTGTCTCTATTGTTTTGCCTTTTCCAGAATGTCATATAGTTGGAGTCATATAGTATGTAGCTTTCCTAGTTAGCTTCTTTCACTCAGAAATAGGCACTTAAAGGTTCCTCCATGTCTTTTAGTGGTTTGGTAGTTCATTACTTTTTAGTGCTGAATAACATTCCATTGTCTGGATATGTTATAGTTTATCCATTCACCTACCAAAGGGCATATTGGTTGCTCCCAAGTTTTGGTAATTATAAATAAAGCTGCATACATCTGTACAAAGGGTTTTATGTGAACATACGTTTTCAACTCCTTTGAGTAAATGCTGGATTGTATGGTAGAGTATGTTTAGTTTCATAAAAAAAAAAAAAACAACAACAAACCACCAAACCGTCTTCCAAAGTGGCTGTACCATTTTGCATTCCCACCAGCAATGAATGAGAGTTCCTGTTGCTCCACATCCTTGCCAGTACTTGGTGTTCTAAGTATTCTGGATTTTGGCCATTCTGATAGAAGTACAGTGGAATCACTGTGTTGTTTTAATTTGTGTTTGTTTCCCTGATGACCTATGATGTGGGAGCAACTTTTCATATTCTTATTTGCCATCTGTGTATCATCTTTGGTGAGGTGTCCAATAAGGTTCTATTTTTTTAAAAAAAATAAAGTTTTCTCCTTAGTACAAGAGCAAAATTACAGGTATTATTCAAAACGATCTAGCAGTTTGCCATCTCACTCAGAGTAAAAGCCAGAAACCTTCCTATGATCTATAAGACCCTCCATAATAGGGGCCCCTGTCACTTTTTGGGTCGAACCTATCTCTTCTTCCCCATCACTCACTCTACCTCAGGCACAGCGTGTTCAGGCCTCTAAGATTGTGGCAGGAAGAAGCTCTTCTTCCACACAGCTCCATGACTCACTATCTCATTTCTTTCACATCCCTGCTCCAAGATCCCCTTATCCAGGAAGCCTTTCCTGACTACCATTTATTAAAGAACTCCCTCCCCCCAGGTACACTGTTGTCTTTACCCTGCTGTATGTATGTAAATCTCAAATGCTTCTCAGCGGCCACATCTAACTGGGTTCTCTGGTAAGGAGGTCTGGGAACTGTGGTTTTGAGCTTCTCATCCCTGCAGGACAGAGGAGAGCTTAGAAAGGTAGGACAGTTCTGATTTCCAACAAACAATATCCAGCACACATTGTTCATTCATTGGTTAGGGAGCTGCTCTTAGGTTTTTGGCGGGTAGAGTCGGCCTGCCAATCATAAGCCACCTGACCTACTACAACGGCTGATTTTCGAATCTGAACCTAGGGTGGCTAGGGGTATCCTAGCTAACACGGCTGGGTCTACCTTACACGCTTCTTCCCTGCCCCAAGCAGCATTTGTGGTGTGCCACTGGAAATGACAGTCCGGAGCAGGCTGGACTGCTGAATTCTCATCTCCGCACGATGCAGTATCTGCTTTTCCTTCACTGGGAAACCCCAAACCTGCGTCCCTTCCCCCTCTTGCACTAACCCATTCCATGACAAGTTCGCTCTGCGCACCTGATGGGTGCTCTGGGGATAACTTTGGCGAGAATCCCTTACAAGTATGGCTGCAGCCGATGGGCCAGGGGCACCAAGCATCCGGGTCTCAGTTTTTCACTGAGGCCCGACACAGCCTGGGGCCGAGGGCAGGAAAGAGTGCTGCGCCACAGAGGAGCCTTCATAATACTCCAGTGGTGTCAGAGCAGGCAAAGTAAGTATTGTCCTCCCCATGAGAGCAGAAATGAGGCACAACAACTTGGTGGTGACAGCCCCGGCGCTGCGGGGCGGACTCTCTCTCCTGGTGAGTCAGCAGCAGTCCTGCCTGGAAGAGAACTTTGCAAGATGGCTCCTACTCCGTTTTCCTCAGGTGGCTCTGACCCGTTGGCCTCAGCTGGTGTGCGAACCAGTGTTCAAAAGTAGAACCAGCCTCATCTATGAATTGCTCATAGGCATTTTCCATAGTCCTTTTATGTCATTTTAAAAGGCCTTCAGGGGCGCCTGGGTGGCTCAGTGGGTTAAGCGTCTACCTTCGGCTCAGGTCCTGGGATCGAGCCCCGCATCAGGCTCCCTGCTCGGCGGGAAGCCTGCTTCTCCCTCTCCCACTCCCCCTGCTTGTGTTCCCTCTCTCGCTTTCTCTCTCTGTCAAGTAAATAAAATATTTAAAAATAAATAAATGGCCTTCAGACAGATACATTCATAGAGTTGGCTGGGGATTGTGAAGTCAGGCCAACGAAAGGAAACCTCACGAAGTTCCAGGTGCTAGAAAACCTGAGACAGGCCACGCTTGTTAGCTTAGTGGGGGTTAGTGGCAGCTCACAGCCACGGTGTACCATGCTTCTCCGCCAACACCCCAAAACCACGGGCTCCTCTCCTCTCATTGAGAGGGCCCCCTAACTCACATCCCCATCTGATATCATGATTGGTCACTTAGAAACACTTTTTTTTTTTAAGATTATATTTATTTATTCATGAGAGACAGAGAGAGAGAGAGAGAGAGAGGCAGAGGCAGAGGGAGAATAAGGCTCTTCACAGAGCAGGGAGCCCGATGAGGGACTCCATCCCAGGATCCCGGGATCACGACCTGAGCCGAAGGCAGACGCTTAACGATTGAGCCACCCAGGTGCTCCTCTTAAAAACACTTTGAAATACTCAAAGCCATGGACTTGAATTTTCTGTAGAATGTCAAATTCCTTCTCTCTCCATGAAAACTGTATTATTAACTCTTTGGATACATCTCGATTAGATATTTCACTCTTCAGAGTCCTATTCAGTGTAAGGGAAATAAATTTTGGAGACCACTGTGTGATACTCGTTCATATTCCCAGATTGCTATCTACACATTCTTGGGATTTCACTGGAAAAAAATACTTCCTCCATGAAGTGTAGCCTATTGACTCAGAAATTTTTTTTTAAAATTTTATTTTATTATGTTATGTTAATCACCATACATGACATCATTAGTTTTAGATGTAGTGTTCCACAATTCATTGTTTGTGCATAACACCCAGTGCTCCATGCAGAACGTGCCCTCTTTAATACCCATCACCAGGCTAACCCATCCCCCCACCCCCCGCCCCTCTAGAACCCTCAGTTTGTTTCTCAGAGTCCATAGTCTCTCATGGTTCATCTCCCCCTCCGATTCCCCCCCTTCATTTTTCCCTTCCTACTATCTTCTTCTTCTTCTCCTTTTTAACATATAATGTATTATTTGTTTCAGAGGTACAGGTCTGTGATTCATCAGTCTTACATAATTCACAGTGCTTACCATAGCACATACCCTCCCCAATGTCTATCACCCAGCCACCCCATCCCTCCCACCCCCCTACCACTCCAGCAACCTTCAGTTTGTTTCCTGAGATTAAGAGTTCCTCATATCAGTGAGGTCATATGATACATGTCTTTCTCTGATTGATTTATTACCCTTAGCATAATACCCTCTAGTTCCATCCGTCATTGCAAATGGCAAGATTTCGGAGGTTTTGATGGCTGCATAATATTCCATTGTATATATATACCACATCTTCCTTATCCATTCATCTATTGATGGAATCTTGGCTCTTTCCATAGTTTGGCTATTGTGGGCATTGCTGCTATAAACATTGGGTTGCATGTATCCCTTTGAATCACTATGTTTGTATCCTTTAGATAAATACCTAGTAGTGCAATTGCTGGGTCGTAGGGTAGCTCTATTTTCAACTTTTTGAGGAACCTCCATACTGTTTTCCAGAGTGGCTGCACCAGCTTGCATTCCCACCAACAGTGTAGGAGGGCTCCCCTTTCTCCGCATCCCTGCCAACATCTGTCGTTTCCTGACTTGTTAATTTTAGCCATTCTGACTGGTGTAAGGTGATATCTCATTGTGGTTTTGATTTGTATTTCCCTGATGCCGAGCGATGCTGAGCACTTTCACATGTGTCTGTTGGCCATTTGGATGTCTTCTTTGGAAAAATGTCTGTTCATGTCTTCTGCCCATTTCTTGTTTGGGTTATTTGTTCTTTGGGTGTTGAGTTTGAGAAATTCTTTATAGATTCTGGATACTAGCCCTTTATCTGATATGTCATTTGCAAATATCTCCTTCCATTCTTTCGGTTGTCTTTTGATTTTGTTGACTGTTTCCTTTGCTGTGCAAAAGCTTTTTATCTTGATGAAGTCCCAGTGGTTCATTTTTGCCCTTGTTTCCCTTGCCTTTGGTGATGTTTCTAGGAAGAAGTTGCTGCGGCTGAGGTCGAAGAGGTTGCTGCCTGTGCTCTCCTCTAGGATTTTGATGGACTCCTGTCTCACATTTAGGTCTTTCATCCATTTTGAGTCTATTTTTGTGTGTGGTGTAAGGAAATGGTCCAGTTTCATTCTTCTGCAGGTGGCTGTCCAATTTTCCTAACACCATTTGTTGAAGAGACTGTCTTTTTTCCATTGGACATTCTTTCCTGCTTTGTCGAAGATGAGTTGACCATAGAGTTGAGGGTCCATTTCTGGGCTCTCTCTTCTGTTCCATTGATCTGTGTGTCTTTTTTTGTGCCAGTACCACACTATCTTGATGATGACAGCCTTGTAATAGAGCTTGAAGTCTGGAATTGTGATGCCACCGGCTTTGCTTTTCTTTTTCAACATTCCTCTGGCTATTCGGGGTCTTTTCTGGTTCCATACAAATTTTAGGATTATTTGTTCCATTTCTTTGAAAAAAGTTGATGGTATCTTGATAGGGATTGCATTAAATGTGTAGATTGCTCTAGGTAGCATTGACATCTTCACAATATTTGTTCTTCCAATCCATGAGCATGGAACGTTTTTCCATTTCTTTGTCTCTTCCTCAGTTTCTTTCATGAGTATTTTATGGTTTTCTGAGTACAGATTCTTTGCCTCTTTGGTTAGATTTATTCCTAGGTATCTTATGGTTTTGGGTGCAATTGTAAGTGGGATCGACTCCTTAATTTCTCTTTCTTCTGTCTGGTTGTTGGTGTATATAAATGCCACTGATTTCTGTGCATTGATTTTATGTCCTGCCACTTTACTGAATTCCTATATGAGTTCTAGCAGTTTTGGGGTGGAGTCTTTTGGGTTTTCCACATAAAGTATCGTATCATCTGCAGAGAGTGAGAGTTTGACTTCTTCTTTGCCGATTCGGATGCCTTTTATTTCTTTTTGTTGTCTGACTGCTATGGCTAGGACTTCCAATACTATGTTGAGCAGCAGTGGTGATAGTGGACATCCCTGCCGTGTTCCTGACCTTAGGGGGAAAGCTCTCAGTTTTTCCCCATTGAGAATGATATTCGTTGTGGGTTTTTCATAGATGGCTTTTATGATATTGAGGTATGTACCCTCTATCCCTACACTCTGAAGAGTTTTGATCAAGAAAGGATGCTGTACTTTGCCAAATGCTTTTTCTGCATCTATTGAGAGGATTAAATGGTTCTTGTTCTTTCTTTTATTAATGTATTGTATGACATTGATTGATTTGTGGATGTTGAACCAACCTTGCAGCCCGGGAATAAATCCCACTTGGTCGTGATGACTAATTCTTTTAATGTACTATTGGATCCTATTGGCTAGTATTTTGGTTGAGAATTTTTGCATCCACGTTCATCAGGGATATTGGTCTGTAATTCTCCTTTTTGATGGGGTCTTTGTGTGATTTTGGGATCAAGGTAATTCTGGTCTCATAAAACAAGTTTGGAAGTTTTCCTTCCATTTCTATTTTTTGGAACAGTTTCAGAAGAATAGGTATTAATTCTTCTTTAAATGTTTTATTGACTCGGAAATTGACTTTAGTTCTTTCATTATGTCTCCTTGGTGATTGCAGAATCACTAATTTCATGTTCTGTGCTGTACCCCACTTCTGTCTGTTTTCTGAGGACACTTCCCCCCACACTTAGGCTCTCATGCTCTACAATCACGAGCCTCCCTGTGCCCCCTATCCCTACCCCACGGATTCCTTTCCTGTCCTTCCAAATATGCAAAGACCCTTCTATTGGGATATGGTGTTTGATTATCCTGCTAACAATTATCCTGTTCATTTTAACCTCAAGGCTTCTCAACTAAGTCTTCTCTACTTACGACTGCATTTCCTAGCCTCTTCTGCTGTTCTTAATACCTTGAAATCTAATTTTTGAGCTTGCAATTTTCCTGAAACATCATCATTTATTCTTACAGATCTGTGGTGACTACCTGCTTCCAAGTTCAATGATCTTTTCTCCATATTATGTCTGACATATTTGCCAAAGTCAGCTCACCTGATGTTTAGCTGCAACTGCATAACAAACCAACCAAAAACTCAGTGATGTAAAACAGTATTTAGGCATTACTGCTCACACATTTTGCATTGTTGTTGGGGGTTCATCTGGTATAGGACGGACTTGGCTGGTGGCTCTCTTCAGGCTCTGGCTGCCGGAGTGGCTCTGCTGTACTCAGTTCAGCCAGGGAGGCTCTTCTATTGATTGTTCTCCTCCTATGATGAGTGAGAAAGCTGAGCCATGTTTTTCTTGTGGTAATGGCAGAGACACAGGACCCTAAGCAGAAACATGTAAAGCTTCTCAAAGGCTAGGCTTGGGGCTGGCACACTGCCACTTCTTCCCACGTACCATTGGTCAAAACAAGGCACAATGATAAACCTGAAGTCTCAGGCAGAGAAGTACGTTCACCACTGGTGAGACCCTGGCAGAGGTGTGGGTGTAGGAAGTGATGGAGAACCGAAGCCACTCATGGAGTGTACCACACCTGAGACCCTCTCCTGCTTTGGTTTTTGTTGCCTCTGCCCCATTCTGAGGTTGGATAAGGTTTCTGGTGATCTTTCACGGGACCCTCTAGTTACATAATTGTGGATTTTCAGCAGTTCTCTGTCTCTTACGTTCTGCTCTTCGTCAATAAGAGCCTTAAGTTCAGCGACTACCTCAATGTCGAAGTACCCCTCAGAACTCTAAGCTCTCTTTTCTTAGCAGCTTTGGTTTGTTTCCTCTACAAAGAATTTAGGTTGTGTAAATCACTCTCATACTAGATTCAGCAAATTCCAAAAATAATTGATTATCTTTCATCTAAAAGCATCTTTTCCTCTTACTTTGACCCTCAGCAGTGGTGTCACCATTACACTTTAGAGGTGTCATTTTTTTCTTCTCTATCCTTCACACTCCACATCATGTGCCATCCTAGGGCTTAACAGATTTTCTTGAGAAATGACTCTCTGGCAGAATTTGTTTTGTCCTATTTGTATATATCCACTCTCCCCAAATGGACTGTAACCCAAGGAGGCAGTGTGTTGCATTGAGGGAGTGTAGGATTTAGAGGCAGATAAACCTAGTTTGAGTCATGTTTGGCTTCTTACCTGTGAGCCTTGAGAAAATTACTTAAACTCATTGAGCATCAGTTTTTTCATCTATAAAAATGGGTTATTTATACTAAAGAATCTTGGCAAGCAGTAAAAGAGAACATGTATGGAAATCGCTTGGCACACAGTCGGTAGGCTTTCAATAATATTTTGCTTTCCTCCCCACTTCCCCTTTTTTTTGTCTCCCTTGGGTTCTTCATACTATTCAATATGACTATGTTCTATTATGTGTTTTCATTCTCTCTCCTTAATTCTAAAGCAAATCCCTCAAGGAAATGAATCTGTCTTTTATATCTCTTAGTTATCTGCATATATGGAAGGTGTAAATCATGTAGCCTGAGAGTCTATATCTGTTATGAGACACAGCAGTCTTTTCCCTCCAACACTTCTAGAAAAGAAGTCCTGCTTGTATTAGCAGAGCCCAGTGAATTATGAACTAACTGCAGTTTCTATGGGATGTTTCCAGTTATCCTGTTTTGCATCACTTTTTTCTACCTTGTTCAGGAATCCAATGACTTTTCTCTAATAAAACATCTCTGAGAGTATCTGATATTGGTCATTTCTCAGTGTCTATTTTAGCCTGGGTATGTTGTCTTTCAGGCATCTCCCCATTGCTTTATTGACTGATTAATGGATAAATTAATTTTGCTGTTGATGAGTGGCTTTTCTTGGCTTGCAGAGATTACTCCAGGCCACCCTGTCCTTGGTCAGCTGGATCCAAAAGGTGCCTTACCCCCTGCTTCTGTCGCACACACTGAGGTGGAGCACTGTTCCTCTCTTACTGTCAGCAGTTTAAGAAAATACCCTTTTCTTCATGATTTGGATGAAGCTTCGTACCTGGTTTGTAGCTTTGTTTATAGCTGACACACAAGTGGGAAAAATAGAATTCAAAGTGTTATTAGCAGGACAGAACAGATGGAACACTGGAATCAACTAATAAGGTAAAACCCAAGAGATAAAGGCCTATATGTAGCACCAAATAAGCTTGCTCTTACAATATTACATACAACAAAACAAAACCTAACCCAGTGGGATTCTGCTGGTAAAAGTGCAGAGTCACTCTTCACTAGTGGAAACCCTCGTCCCAGTTTACTCGACCACATCCGGAGTACTTGGTTAATGCTGCATGATGCACTCTAGAAAGGTCACTAACAAACTGGGAGCAGTTAGAGGAGGGCAGCCAGGGAATGGCAGTGGGAGGCTAGAAATCCTTCACGACAGAAGCCACGGGAGAGAGAGAGCATCAGGGGTCCCACCTCGCTGGATAAAGAACACCCTCCCTTTCATCTGTACTAGAGGGCAGGACCAGCGCTATCGAACAGTGGAAGATGTGAGTGTCCTGAGTTTTCCTGAAAATTCACGCTAGAGCTCAGTGGCCACTTGAAAATGATGGTGTCTACTCACATGTACTCATTACCAGGCAGTGGTATAAATAAGCACTTTACATATATATTTTTTCTTTTCTAAAAAAAATTCTCACAACAACCCTATGAATTATGTATTATAATTATTCCCATTTTAGAAATGAGAAGACTGAGGCTTAGAGAGTTTGTTGCCCAGTGTCCCATAACTAAATGAGGGGCAGGGCTGGGATTTGAATCCAGGCATTCTAGTATTGTTCTGTATCTAAAAGGTGTTCTAGATGGGCTTTCCTCTGAGATGTACATCTAGCCTGGAGGTGCTCTAAGTTCCCTTTTATCACTAGATCTTCCATAGAGATAGTCCTTGTTACATACGTAACTGTTAAAAATCCATCTATGCTTCATCTGTGGTTTGAATAATTTTGTAGATTTATTTGAATCCTGTGTATTTTAAATATATCTGGAGGTACATCACAAATAACATAAAAATTTGGGTGTACAAATGATTTCCTCTCTCTTATCAAGTGATTGCACATCCGAAAGGATTATAATATACCTCTCCTCCTTTTTGGATCATAAATAAGCCCTGGAGTTTCTTCTAAATCTCCATGAGTTGTTGGAGTTGTGCTGTGTGATTCAGATGGGGGGAACAGAAAGAAAGGTTATTAATATTTGGTGAGGATTTTCTAGATGACAGGAACCGTGTTTGGAGATTTATGTGTATTACCTCACTTGATGCTTGTAATGGGTTAGATATTATTCCCATTTTACAGATGAGTAAAGCAGGTCTGAGAGGAACTACCCTCCTAACATTGCTCGTAAGCAAGCTGCAGAGACTACATTAGAACCCCGGGCATCTGGTGCCCAAACATGCTCTTCCAACTCTACTGTGTTGCTTCTCAGTCACAAACGCATGGAATCTACTGTGGGTTTGACTAAGTTCAGGAACACCACGGGGAGTAGATATACTTGCTACCTTGTTAGCCTCTCTCCATACTAACATGCTCACATCTTCTCTTCTGTCCAGAGTTCCTAAGAAACTTGGGGAAGGAGGAGAGTCCTGAAAGTCTCAGTATTCAGGGAGAATTCTTTCATAGAGCTTGGTATCCAAGGCATATAACTTAATATAACCTTGATAAAGCTTTTTGCTTTTACTATTACTACTTACTCTACTATGGCCACCAGTCACAGCCACATTTTATGGAACTCTCTACTAAATTTGAGGCAGTCTGTATTCATATATGCTATGCCATATCTCATTCAGACAACAAGCTGTGAAGTAAATATTAATAACCTCATTTTACAGGTGAGAAACAAAGGTTCAGGGAGAGAAAATAGCTTTCTCAGAGTCAGAAAATATGGAGTGGTGGGAAGAAAACTTGAACTCAGGTCTGACTGACTCCAAAGTTCATGCTATTTCCACTGCACAATGCTTTATTTAAAATACCTGCATACCACTCTCCCCTCAAAAAAGAAAAAGAAAACACCTGTACCCAAAACCAATTGCAAAGTACCATAGGTGGGCAGGTAGCCCTTCTTTATCTGAGGTTCAGTCCAAGGACCTCTTCCACTAATCAAAGTAGCCCCCTACCACCAATCTATCATAAAGGACAGTCACAGAAATGCAACTGATCTTCATGTGTTAATTTCATATCCTAAAATTTTACTGAATTTATTAGTTCTAATATTTGTGTGTGTGTGTGTGTGTGTGTGTAGTCTTTAGAGTTTTTCATATTAAATCATGTCATCTGCAAACAGAGATAATTTTACTTCCTCTTTCCTGATTTGAAACCCTTTGTTTCTTTTTCTTGACTGATTACTCTGGCTAGGACTTCCTATATGATGTTAAATAGAAATAGCAAGAGTGGACGTCCTTTTTCTTATCTTATTCCTGATGTTAGTGGAAAAGCTTTCAGTTTCAGTATGACATTAGCTGTGGCCTTTTCATTTGTGTCGAGGTGAGTTCCTTCTATACCTAGTTTGTTGAGAGTTTTTAATCGTGACACGGTGTTGAATTTTATCCATTGCATTTTCTGTATCTATTGAGATGGTCATGTGATTTTTATCCTTCTTTCTGTTTATGCGCTGTATCACATTAATTGATTTGCATATGTTGAACCATCATTGCATCTCGGGGATAAATCCCACTTGGTCATGGTATATGATCCTAAACTGGTAGAAGTAATAATGAATTCAGTGAATTCAGCAAGGTTTCGAGATACAGAATCAACATTAAAAAAATCAGTTGTGTTCCCATACACTAATAATGAGTTCATTCTTTTCAAAAAGGAAATTAAAGAAACAATCCCATTTACAGGAGCATCAAAGGGAATAACATACTTAGGAATAAACTTAACCAAGGAGGTGAAAGACTCTGGTGGAAGTGAGAGAACAGAAGAGGTGAAAGCAAAGGTAGATGGGACAGCCCTGGTGATATTCTAGAACATAAGTTAGTAATGGGTTCACAGACATTCATTTTATTGTTATATTCTATAACTCATATAGATGTTACATTCTTTAGTAAATATCAGATATTCCAGGGCGCCTGGGTGGCTCAGTCGTTAAGCATCTGCCTTCGGCTCAGGTCATGATCCCGGGGTCCTGGGATCGAGTCCCGCATCGGGCTCCCTGCTCGTCGGGAAGCCTGCTTCTCCCTCTCCCACTCCCCCTGCTTGTGTTCCTGCTCTTGCTATCTCTCTGTCAAATAAATAAATAAAATCTTTAAAATATATATATATATATATATAAATATCAGATATTCCATAATAAAAAAGAGTGACTGTATCAAAATGGAAGTCACATGGTTGGGCCTAAGGCTGGATCAGGCAGTTGTTGATCAGCCTGGCTGCACCACAGAGCCACGGAAGGAGAAGTCAAATCTCCTGAATAAAAATTTCTGATATGAGCTTCATTCAGGCAAGGATGTTTGATTCATTTACTTCTGTATCCTTGCACCTGTACCAATGCCTGAAACCTTTGGGCAACTATATGTGAAATGAGTGAAGGCATGAATGGGACTGAGCAATCCACATTCTAGCAAAGCTTCCAGTGTGATTCTGTTAGCTCCCCAAACAGGACTCACATCTTCCTCTTACATGTGCCATAGATCCTTCCTCCTAACTAACCATTTGGGAATCATTACACAAAAGCTCACTTCTTGCATAAGGAGCACAGATGTGTATCATCACCTCAAAGGAAACGTTAAGAGAAAGAGAGGAGATACATACCTTGAAAGAGATAATGTGAGATAGGTGTCTGACGGAACAAAATGTAGCCGGTCTATAGCCTCACGGTAGCTGAGGTGTGAGGAGGAGAGAAAGCGGGGGGAACGGAGGAGGCTTCAAAGCCTTACCTGACAAGGGAAGACTCCAGTCTCCTGAGCAGTTACCTCTTTCCTTCTTCTGGGCAGCTGATTCTGCCCAGCAACACTCTCCTGTTGGTCCCCTCCCCGACATGACACTTTTCCTCAAGTGTCTGCTCTCCTTGTCCTTTTTTCCTAGAAACCCCCAGAAAGGGGTGCTCAGCTCACTCTACAGCAAGTCGCCTCTGTGTGCTGCTAAATGTTTCATCATGTGGGAAAGACCCAACATTCTGTATTAGCTATCTACTGCTGCATAACAAATGACCCCCAAACTTAGTAGTTTAAGACAACAAAATGTTTCTCTCACAGTTTCTGTAGGTTATGAATCTGGGAGCAACTTAGCTGGGTGGTACTAGGTCAGGGTCTCATGAAGTTGCAGCCAAGCAATCCAGCAAATCTGTAGTCTCTGAAGGTTTAACAGCGGCTGCAGGAACCACCTCCAAGCTCACTCATGTCATTCTCCAGGCCACAAGACTAGAAAGGCCTCTCCTAAGATGGAATTTTTTTTTATAACCTAATCTCAGAAATGACATACCATCACTTCTGTTACGTGCTATTGACCACCCAGACCAACCCTGGTAAAATATGTGGAGCAGATTATACAAAGTGAGATACCAGGAGATGGGGATCACTGGGGGCTGTCTTTGAGGCTGGCTACCACTTTCTACTGATGGGCTTTCAAGTCATATAGGCCCTTCAGTTAAAATGCAGGTATTTACAGAGAGGGTTAGCATCTCAACAGGCCACTGGCTAAGTAGCCAAGTAGCTGCCATTGTGAAAAACAGAAAATAAATGGGAAGTAGTATATGGAGGGGGAGCAGGAGCTGGGGCTTTGGAGGAGGGGCAATGGGGAAGGATCTATTATTTGTGGGAGAAAGTCTTAGGATGGCATGATAATAAAGACACCAAAAAGCAGGATCCTTCTCTAAGGGGAGGGGAGAGAGCGGGAGGGTGAATGGAGAGATGTTCCCCTCACTGTCTTCATGCGCATCACCTACTGAGACCTTGGCACTCTGCTTCCATGGTGTCTGTGCAGAAATGGGAAAAAAAGCATTGGCTGAACCTCACTGCTGGTTAATTAAATGTTGCTTCGAAGGCAGCTGGTGGAGTATGTGCACTATATACTATCCTCAGCTTTTCTTAAATCACATATTTTAATTAACCTTCAAGCCCTTGCTGGGGCTTTGAAAGAACTTAATTGGCCTGCAGGGATTGGAACACACAACAGCCAGAAAAGGCTACGTCTCAGTTGTTTTCACTCTGAGGACTTATAAAATTGAAATTATTGTTTTATTTCATTCTTTGAAGCCCAGAGCTACATGTGGATTCCTATTTGGAACTGGCAGAAGCATCTCTGAATGCCTAAGTACAAAACAGTGTTTCAGCAGCAGTTACATGTGAGTGTGTCTAATACTTGGCTTTCTCATTTATCTTGTGTCCTTGGGTTTACCATAAGAGTTGAACTCGTACTGGCTTTTTTATTTGTTTGTTTGGGGCTTCTTCATTAAGGATGGGAAATATTTTGCCCTGAATTTACTATGCAAAACTTCAGTCAGGTGGGAAAAAGAACTTCTCTTGAAAGCAGGACCCCTAAAGAGACTTCCAGATGTTTTCAGTTTTGTCAGACATGAATTCTGAGAATCATAGTCAATGTGCAGACAGACATACCTTGGAGATATTGCAGGTTTGGTTTTCGACCACCACGATAAAGTGACTGTCACAATAGAGTGAGTCAAATGAAGTTTTTGGTTTTCCGGTGCATATACAAGTTATGCTTACACTATGCTGTAGTCTACTAAGTGTGAAATAGCATTATGTCTAAAAAAACCCAATGTACATACTTTAATTTAAAAATACTTGATTGCTAAAAAAGGCTAACCATCATCCAAGCTTTCAGTGAGTCTTAGTCTTTTTGTTGATGGAGGGTCTTGCCTCAGGATTGATGGCTGCTGACTGATTAGGGTGGTGGCTCCTGAAGGCTGGGGTGGCTGTGGCCATTTCTTAAGACAACAGTGAAGTTTGTTCCATGGATTGGCTCTTTCTTTCACAAACAATTTCTCTGTAGCATGCAATGCTGTTAGATAGCATTTTACCCTATAGTAGAGCTTCCTTCAAAATTGGAGACAGTCCTCTCAAACCCTGCTGCTGCTTTATCAGCTAAGTTTATGTCATATTCTGAATCCCTTGTTGTCCTTTCAACAGTCTTCACAGCATCTTCTCCAGGAGTAGATCCCATCTCAAGAAACCACTTTTTCTGCTCATCCATGAGAAGCAACTTCTTATCCGGTCAAGTTTTATCATGAGATTGAGACAGTTCAGTCACATCTTCAGGCTGCACCTCTAATTCCAGTTCTCTTGCTCTTTCCACCCATAACTGCAGTTATATCCTCTACTCAAGTCTTAAATCCCTCAAAGTCATCCATTAGAGTTAGAGTCAGCTTCTTCCAAACTCCTGTGAATGTTGATATTTTGACCTTTTCCCATGAATCATGAATGTCCTTAATGACATCTAGAATGGTGAATCCTTTCCAGAAGGTCTTCAATTGACTTTGCCCAGATCCATCAGAGGAATCATATCTATGACAGCCACTGTCTTAAGAAATGTATTTCTTAAATAATAAGACTTGAAAGTTGAAATTACTCCTTGATCTGTGGGTTGCAGAATGGATGTTGTGTTAGCCATCACGATAACAACATTAATCTCATTGTCATGTTGTCAACAGATGTGCTGTCATCTAGGCTTTGTTGTACCATTTCTAGAGCACAGGCAGAATAGATTTAGCAGACTTCTTAAGGGCCTTAGGATTGTCAGAATGGTAAATGAGCATTGGCTTCAACTCCAGGGTACCAGCTTCCTTAGCTCATAACAAGAGAGTCCACCTGTTTTTTTGAAGCTTTGAAGCCAGGTTTTGACTTCTCTGTCTATGAAAGTCCTAGATGACATCTTTTCCCAATAGAAGGCTGTTTGTCTGCATTGAAAATCTGTTGCTCAGTATAGCCATCTTCATGAATTATCTTGGCTGGATCTTCTGGATAACTTGCTGCAGCTTCTACATCAGCATCTGCTGCTTCACCTAGCATTTCTATGTTACAAAGATGGCTTCTTTCCTTTAACCTCAGGAACCTACCTCTGCTAGCTTCCCACTTTTCTTCTGCAGCTTCCTCAATCTCAGCCTTCATAGAATTGAGGAGAGTTACGGATTAGTCTTTGGTTTAAGGGAATGTTGCTGCTGGTTTGATCTTCAATCCAGATTATTAAGATTTTTTCCATATCAGCAATAAGACTGTTCACTGGAGTCGCACTTTCCATTTCCTTCAAGAACTTTTCCTTTTCATTCACAACTTGGCAAATCATTTGGTGCAGGAAGCCTAGCTTTTTGGCCTGTCTTGGCTTTTGGCATACTTTCTTCATTAAGCTTAGTCATCTCTATCTTGTGATTAAAGTGAGAGATGTGTGACTTTTATTTGAACACTTAGAGGCCACCGTAGGGTTATCAGCTGGCTTAATGTCAATGTTTATGTGTTTCAGGGAATAGAGAGGCCCCAGGACAGGGAGAGATGGGGAACAGCTGGTGGGTAGAGTACTCAGAACACACACAGCATTTACCAATTATTTGCTGTCTTATATGGGCACTCCAAAACAATTATAATAGTAACATCAAAGATCGCTGATCACAGATCACCATAGCAAATATAATAAAAATAAAAAAGTTTGAGATATTATGAAAATTACCAAAATGTGACACAGAGACAAAAAGTGAGAACATGCTGCTGTTAGAAAAATTGCCACAAACCTTCAATTCGTAAAAAATGCAGTCTTGCAAAACACAACAAAACAAAGTGCAGTAAAACAAGGTATGCCTGTATTTTGTTTTCTGTATGAAAAGCAACTCCCAGATGATTACTGAAAACAATGATAGACAGAGATCAGGTTATAGTAAAACTTACATGTCTTCAGGATAGAGAGGATAAT
The DNA here is from genome assembly GCF_029215605.1 of Mirounga angustirostris. Lineage (NCBI taxonomy): Eukaryota > Metazoa > Chordata > Mammalia > Carnivora > Phocidae > Mirounga > Mirounga angustirostris. The sequence goes on from NW_026991709.1 coordinate 56,695,350, forward strand.
TCTCAGGATAAAGCCATCAGGGTGAGTTCACCAAAGGAGTGAGACAGAAAGAGAAGAGCAGAGGGTCAAGAAGTAGTGGTGTGCTGAAAATCTGGAGGAAGAGAGACCAGCAAAAGTGACTGGAAAGAGGAGACTTGGTGAGATTGGGGATGCCAGGAAAGAGCAGCGAAGAAAATCAAAGGAGGCATTTCAAAAAGAGGGTGGTCAATCATTTCAAAATTTGCAGAAATATCACGGAAAAAAAAAAAAAGAGAGAGCAAAGGTAATTAGATATAAGGAAAATAGGAGGTGGGAGTAACAGATTTCCTGTGTCTGACTTTTATTTTGTATCAAAAGCATACCAAGGTCCTTTTACCCAATGTGTTAGTTATCTACCACTAGGTAAGAAACCAAGCCAGAAATTAGTGGCTTAAAACTATAATTGTGTATTTGGTTATAATTCTGTTCATTGGCAACTTGGATTTATGATTCTGTACCCAGTTAGAACATGTTACCCCGCCACCCCGCCCCCGACACCACCAAGCAATTTTCTGACACCAGGAGGAGGTCCAACTATTCAAAACTCAATTCTCTTACCATCTCCCTAGAGACAGTGTCAGATCCCACAGGTTAAGGGCTCAGTCTTTCAAGACTGCCCCTCTCCCCGACTTAAGATGTTAATCGCAAGTTCAGGTTGTCACCTGTGCTTCTGACAGACTGGCTATAGATTGGAGGTTCCAAGTACCCTCTTCTTGGGCCTGATTAATGTGCTAGAGTGGCTCACAGAACTCAGAGAAACCTTTTATTTGCCAGATTACCAGTTTACTATAAAAGGATATAACTCAGGAAGAGCCAGATGGAAGAGATTCGTGGAGCACGGTATGGGGAAAGGGGTACAGAGCTTCCATATCCTGTCTGAGAGCATGACACTCCCCCATGACCTCCACTATGTTCATCAAGCTGGGAGGTTTTGAACCCCATCATTTGGGGTTTTTTGGAGGCTTTATTAAGAGGCACTGTTGATTAAATCATTAGCCATTGGTGACTGATTCAGCTTCCAGCCTCTCTCCCTTCCCTGTAGGTTGGGGTGGTACTGAGAGTTTCAACTCTTCTTATCACATGGTTCATTCTCACGGCAATTGGACCCGGTTCTTAGCTGCATCCAAAAATCACCTCATTAAATAACAAAAGGCCCCTTTATTTCTCTCATCACTTAGGAAATGCCAAGGGTTTTGGGAGGTACCAGAAATGGGGACAAGACCAAATAAATAGTTCTTGTTATATATAACAACATCACAGGGCTGGACTCACCTAGGAAATTCTTCTACTTTTTTAGTGTTGGCTGGGCTCATTCATATTCTCAGATAGTTGGTTGATCAGCCTGGGGCAGGCTGGCCCTAGATGCCTTCATTCCCACGATGAATGGTTGGTGTTGACTGGGTGTCTCACTTTCTGGTACAGCACAACCAGAAATTTATGAAAGAATCAGTTTTCTGACTGCCATTTCATGCACATGATTATTAACATTTGTTCACATGCCTGACTGTGTCCTGCCATGATATGTTGTTTCTATTCTTTTAAGAAAAAGTTAATACATAAGTGAAGTGAAGACATAACGGAGAAGTAATCAAAGGAGCCTCTGACCTTGGCTTAAACCCAGATTCCTACTTTTTGACCCATAGGTACCATCTTTCTTCTCTCGTTCAAGGAGACTACCACTTTACCACTAGTAATTGTCTGAATTTTTGGTGGCTGAAACTGGGTTATAAGCAGACGTTTGCACTTCTCTGCATCAGTCAGAGACCTTCACTTAACGTTATAGGGGAGGCCATGCACTTTGCAAGATCAATGGGAATGAAACCATTGATCTGTGAAGGGCCTCCTGTCACTGGATTTGAACTCTCTAACCTCCATTCCCTTTACCCATCTCCCTCTCCTTAATATTCCAAAGAATGAGTGTTATGTGAATTTTGGTATGTGTGGGTTGCAATTGATTCATAAGGACTTGTCAATAATACCGTAGAAATGGAATATTTAGATTTGACAGGCATCACGTCTTCCTTCAGCATGTGCATGAAAAGTCAGGGTTCAGTCCTTGAGGAACAATTTCATAATCAAAATCTGGGAGTAACTTGGCCCAATAATAAACCATGATGACAAGAGAACCAAAAGGTACAAGGGCAAAGAAAGAAAAGATCAAACATTGTCCTGAGCTCCTGTTTTGAGCTAGGCACTGAGGTAGAGCACACAAGTGCTCTCATTTGGTTCCAGACCTACCAAAAAGATAGCTGCTTTAATCCCAGTTTTACAGTTTTGCAGCTCAATGTGTCTCAAGTCATACAGCAAGTAATCCACCACTATTCTTGAGAAGAGATGATCCAAATTCTCTGAGTACTTATAGCCTGTCCTGATTTTGGGGGGAAAAAAATCCCCATAAAGGAAGGCCATGAAGAACCCTGGGGAATTTATTTCGTATGAGTGCAAATATCTCAGAAATCTCTTTCCAAGGAGCAAGAAAGGTCATCTTAGGAAAACTTTAATTGATTCTGCTTATTATTGCTAGCATTTTGGGAAACTATGAAGGAATTATCTTCATCACTTTTGTGCCTCTATTTAATACTTATTCAGGCTTCTACTCAGGCTATTTAATTGGTTCTCTGTTTCATTAAAAAAAAAGAGATGTGAAAACCTGGGCAGTGATTTTGTTTCCAGTTCATAAAATTGTTTAGTTTAATTATAAATGCATTTGTGTCTCATTATAATTTATGCATCTGAGATATTCACACTAAGTCTTTGCCTCGCTTCAATGTGAAAAGCAAGTCTTCCTATTTTTCTATCTTGTTATTTCTCCTCTGTCCCTAAAATGATGCTCATCAACCATAGACTGTATTGAGAGAGGGGAGGTGTGCAATAATCAGTAAGCATGGTGTTCTTTGAACTACTTACTATGTGCCTGACTTTGGACATAGGCTTCCTCTACATTCACTGAATCCTTTCCACATCTCTGTGGGATTGGTGCTGTTAACCCCATTGGACAGAAAAGGGACTTGAGGTTCAGAGAGGTTAAGACCGTGGCCAAAGTCAAACAACTATTAATGATGAAATCGGGAGTGGAAACTTGTACTGTCTGACAACAAACTCTGAACTCTCAACTGCTATAATTACCTCTCTAAGGATTTTTTAAATTAAACTTTTAACTTTGAAATAATGATAGATTTACATGCAATTGTAAAAACCAATACAGAGTGTAGATCCTTTTACCTCATTTCTCCAATTATATCTTACAAACTATAGTACAGTATCACAACCAGGATATTAGCATAGCTACAGTCAATCTGTAAAACAGTCCCATTGCAGGGATCCCTCCTGCCACCTTTTATAGCCGCACTCACTTCCCTCCCAACCCTAACTCCTGGCAACTACTAACCTGTTCTCCATTTGTGTAGTTTTGTCATTTCAAGAATGCTGTATAAATGAAATCATGCACTATGTCACTTGGGGGGACTGGCTTTTTAAACTTATTAATAGTTATGCCAAGTATTTTTTTACCATAATAGAATGAAACACGAATTCAGTAGCAGAAGGAAAACTGGAAAATTCACAATTATGTGGAAATACAGTCTTAGACATAAGAGTAACATACTCTTAGACAACCAATCAATCAAAGAAAAAAATCACAAGGAAAATCAGAAAATATCTTGAGACAAATGAAAATGAAAACAATATATCAAAAGATACAGGATGCAGTGAAAGCAGTACAAAGGTAATTTTATAATGGCAAATAAATCCATTAAAAAAGAAGGATTTATTTGTTTATTTGTCAGAGAGAGAGAGATCGCAAGCACAAGCAGGGGGAGCAACAGACAGAGGAAGAAGCGGGTTCCCCGCTGAGAGGGGAGCCCCGATGCAGGGCTCGATCCCAGGACCCTGGGATCATGACCTGAGCCAAAGGCAGAAGCTTGATGACTGAGCCACCCAGGCACCCCTAGCTTTCATTTTTAAAAATCAATTATTTAATTTCTGTCTTCATTGCCATATAATTTTTAATATGTTTGGATTCAGGTCTACCATTTTATTCTTTATATTCTGCTTAACCCCTCTATTTTGTGTTTCTATGTTCCTCATTCCTTGTCTTCTTTTGGATTAGTTAAACCTTTTTTGTTGTTGTTGCTGTTTTTATAATTAAATTTTGAATTATCTGTTAGCATTTAGCTATATGTCTTTGCACTACTATTTGAGTGACTGATTTAGGGATTATAATAAACATTCTAAATTTCTCATTGAAAAAAAAAGAAGGATTTCAAATGAACAACACAATTTTACACCTCGAGGAACTAGAAAAAAAATGAACTACACCCAAAGTTAGCAGAAGGAAGGAAATAATAAAGATTGGAGTATAAACAGGTAAGAGAGAGTAGAAAAACAATAGGAAAAAATAAGAAATTTTTTTTTAACATTTATTTATTTATTTTAGCACATGTGCGTGAGCCAGGGGAGAAGGGGGGTGTGGTGGAAGGTAGAGGGAGAGGAGAGAGAGAATCCTCAAGTGGATTCCCTGCTGAGTGTGGAGCCCAATGCAGGGCTTGATGCCAGGACCCTGAGATCATGAGCTGAGCCAAAATCGAGAGTCAGACACTCAACCAACTGAGCCACCCAGGCACCCCAAGAGTTGGTTTTTTGAAAAATCCCTAGAATTGACAGCTAGATTTACTATGAAAAAAAGGGAGAAGACTCAAATAACTAAAATCAGAAATGGAAGAGGAGACATTACAACTGATGTCACAGGGAAAAAAGGATGATGAGACTACTAAACACAAAGATAAGCCAACAAATTAGATAACCTAGAAAAAATGGATAAATTCCCAGAAATATACAACATACCAAGACTGAATCATGAAAAAATAAAAAATCTGAACAGATCTATCACCAATATGGATTCCGAGTAAGTAATCAAAAACCTCCCAACAAAGAAAAGCACACATCAGATGGCTTCACTGGAGAATTCTACCAAACATTTTAAGAAGAATTAATGCCAATTTTCCTCAAACTCTTCCAAAAAATTAGAAGGGAGGGAACACTTCCAAACTCATTTTATAAGACCAGTATTACCCTGACCCTGAAACCAAAACCAAAGATACTGTAAGAAATCTTCAGACTGATATTGTTGATGAATATTAATATAAAAATCCTCAACAAAATAATAGCAAACTGAATTCAATCACATAATAAAAATAAATAAAAATAAAAGTCCCACCATGACCAAGTGGGATTTATTCTTGGAATGCCAGAATGCTGTAACAGATAAAAATCAATGTAACATACCACATTAACAGAATGAAGGACAAAACCGCATGATCATTTCAGTTGACACAGGAAAAGCACTTGACAAAATTCAATACCCTTTCATGATAAAAACACTCAACAAGGGCATCTGGGTGACTCAGTCAGTTGGGCGTCTGCCTTCGGCTCAGGTCATGATCCTGGGGTTCTGGGATTGAGTCCCATGTCGGGCTCCCTGCTCAGCAGGAGCCGCCTTCTCCCTCTCCCTCTGCTGTTCTCCCTGCTTGTGCTCTCTCTCTCTCTCTCTGTCAAATCAATCAATCAATCAAATCTTTTTAAAAAAAAAACAAAAAACACTCAAACTAAAATAGAAGGAAGTAACTCAATCTAATAAAGGCAATATAAGACAAGTCCACAGCTAACATCATATTCACTGGGGAAAGACTGAAAGCTTTTCCTTTATGATCAGGAACAAGGCAAGGATGCTCACTCTTGCCACTTCTGTTCAACATTGTACTGGAAGTCCTACCCAGAGCAAAGAGGCAAGAAAAGGAAATAAAAGCCATCCAAATTGGAAAAGAAAGTAAAATTTTTGTTTGTGGATGACATGACTTTATATGTAGAAAATCTTAAAGATTCCATAGGCACACATACACAAAAGTGTTAGAATTAATAAATTCAGCAAACTTACAGTATACAAAATCAACACACAAAAATCAGATGCATTTCTTTAACAATGAACAACCTAAAAAGGAAATTAAGAAAACAGTCCCATTTACAGCAGCCTCAAAATGAATAAAATACTTACAAATAAATTTAACCAAGGTAAAAGACCTATACTACAAAATATTCCTGAAAGAAGTTGAAGAAGGCACAAATAAATAAAAATGTATTTCATGCGCATGGATTGGAAGACGTAATACTGTTAAACTGTTCATACTACCCAAAGCAGTCGACAGATTCAATGCAATCTCTACCAAAGCTGCAATGGTATTTTTTTACAGAAATAGAAAAAAAGTTCTTAAAGTGACCCCTAATAGCCAAGACAATCTTTAAAATGAAGAACGAAGTAGAAGATCTTACATATCCTGATTTTAAAACGTATCACAAAGCTACAGTAATCAGCCAGTTGTGGTACCAGCATAAAGACATACATATAGACCAATGGAACAGAATAGAGATCCCAGAAATAAACCTCTTGAATATGCTCAAATTATCTTCAACAAGAGCTCTGGACGCCTGGGTGGCTCAGTTGGTTAAGTGACTGCCTTCGGCTCAGGTCATGATCCTGGAGTCCCAGGATTGAGTTCCACATTGGGCTCCCTGCTCAACAGGGAGTCTGCTTCTCCCTCTGACCCTCCCCCCTCTCATGCTCTCTCTCTCTCTCTCTGAAATATATAAGTAAAATCTTTAAAAAAAAATAGTTCTAAGACCACACAATGGAGAAAGGATGGTCTCTTCAACACATGGTGTCAGGGAAACTGTACATCCACATAAAAAATAAGGAAGTTGTACCCTTACTTTATACTATATATAAAAATTAACTTGAGATAAATTAAAAACCTAAATGTAAGATCTGAAACTGTGAAACATCTAGAAGAAAACATAAAGAAAAATCTTCATGACATTGGCTTTAGCAATGATTTCTTTCTTTTTTCGGCTGAATTGAGGTGCAGTTAACAAAACTGTCAATTCTAATATACTGATAGAATAGTTAATTTGAGCTCTAAAGTTCAAAAAGGCTTTCTTAAAGTTAATATTCTTTATCTCATCTTGATGACCTTTGAATATGGAATATTGCAGTGTTTTAGAGACTGATTTTTGTGTTGTTTTTTTTTTTTTAGCTTCATTGAAGTATAATTGACAAAGTTGTAAGATCTTGTGAAAGGACTCCCACTATTGAGTTAATTAACAGATTAATTACTTCACTGATTACCTTTCTGGGGGGAGGAGAACATTTAAATTTTACTCTCTTAGCCAATTTCAGTTATACAATACAGTGTTATTAACTGTAGTTACACAGTATATTCTCAGACCTTATTCATCTTACAACTGAAAGTTTGTACCCTTCTACCAACCTCTCCCTATTCTCATCCCCCACCCCCGCCAACCCCTGGCAACCACTTTTCTACTCTGTTTCTATAAGTTTGACTTTTTTCTTTTTTCTTTTTTAGATTTCATAATGATGTGATGATGTGATCCATCTTTCTGCATCTGTTGATATCCTTAGAAATTTCACATAGTTCTGTGCAAGATCAGGATATTTGGATGTTTATATAGAAATGGAAATTTGATCGTGACTTTTTCTGTTGGTAACTTTTTAACTCATTTACCCAAGTCCCCTCCCCCCAACTTGAATCATATTGTCCTGTTTCCTTGACTGTTAGCTTCATTGCCTCCCATCATCATCTCCCCCAAGAGCTTTCTGACAGTACTCCAAATGAGGATAGACAAATCTCTGTGAGTGTGCAAATAAGAAGTAGTTTTAAGGTGGCCTGCTAGAGATCACATGTGCACCACCAGCGTTTTCTGCTGTATCTCTCCACAGGTGTCCTTGGAGGCCCTGGGGCAGCCTGTGCATTCTCTGCAGGAGCTTCGCTTTCCTCCCCTGCTGAGGCAGCCTCGCCTTCATCTCCGTGAAGCAGGTGCAGATCTGTTTGAAGGGAGAAGCTAGATTTAACTTCTTAGCCTCCATTCCAGATCTATAAATCTATGATATTTTTACTCATCAAATAGAAACATACTGTGGTTTTTAAAAACTATTTTCCTGCAGTGACACTTAGTATGTCTTAGCAGCTTAGCAGTTGCAACATTTACCAGGCAGTGATCCTTAACTTGCTCCTTCATAAATAGAGGTACTATATTCTGTGTCATTTGCTTTAAGAAGTAAAGTGAATGTCAGGGTGCTTGGGTGACTCAGTCCGTTAAGTGTCTGCCTTTGGCTGAGGTCATGATCTCAGGCTCCTGGGATTGAGCCCCATGTTGGGCTCCCTGCTCAGTGGGGAGTCTGTTTCTCCCTCTCCCTCTGCCCCTTCCCCCAATTCACTTGCACTCACTCTCAAATAAATAAATAAATAAAATCTTAAAAAAAAAAGTGCATATCAATCATCCTTCCCTCCCTGCTTCCTTCTTTCCTCCGGAAAGATAGATATCTTCAACTAACATCAAGAAAGTGCTAGACGCTGGAATGAAGGAGGGGCAGACTTGAGCAGTAAAATGGGTACAATACTTATTTATTTCTTTAAGGATTAAAGAATGGGAATTTTATTTTTATTTATTTATATTTGAAGTTTCAGACTCTTTTTTTTTATTTTTTAGAGAGAGCAAGAGAGCAGGGTGGGGAAGGGCAGAAGGAGAGGGAGAGAGAGAATCCCAAGCAGACTCCTCGCTGAATGTGGAGCCCCATGTGGGGCTCCCTCTCAGAACCCCCAGATCATGACCTGAGCTGAAATCAAGTTGGACACTTAACTGACTGAGCCACCCAGGTGCTCCAGAGAAGTAGTTTCTTTCTTTTTTTTTTTCCAGACTCTATTAATTTATCTGTGGCCACAATAAAGACACAGTTGGCCAAAAGATATGTAAGAGACTTTTGAACCTTTGAGTGGTTGGAGGAGAAAATCGAGACTGCTTGGAACCAGAGGAAGTGAACCAACAAAAGAGTTACATTATAGATTACCATTCATAGTTTCCTCAAAAACATTCACTTCAATTGCTATTGGTAAGGTTTTATACACACATGCATTTTAAAACATTACTAATAATCCTCTTTCAGCATTTTGGCTAAGCTAAACCTTAATATTTCTAAAAATTCAATTTTTAGCTAAATCTGTGATGATTATAAATGAAATAAAATGCTTACTATTACATTTAAACCACTCTCTATTAGTTTGATCCCTCAATTATTTGGAATGTCTTCCCTGATTGTATTGTAATTAGTATTTATTATGTTAATAAGTATTTGAACAGTTAAAAATATCTTCTAAGTTAAGCAAACAGTGTCTACAGAAGTGGTTTGGAAATTTGGGGGTAGGAGTTAATTAAAAAAAAATTTGAAGATTTATTTATCCTGGCGGGGGGAAGGGTGGAGGGAGAGGCAAGAGAAACTCAAGCAGACTCCTCACTGTGCACGGAGCCCCCGACTTGGGGCTCGATCTCACAACCCTGAGATCATGACCTGAGCTGAAACCAAGAGTCGGAAGCTGAACGACCATGCTACTGATGTGCCCCAAATTGTTTTAATTAAAACAAATATTTTTAAAATTTATTTTTATTAAATTTTTTATTTTAATCCAGTACAGTTAACATACAGTGTTATATTAGTTTCAGGTATATAATATAGTGATTCAACACTTCTATAAGATCGTTGCTCATGCTCATCATGATGAGTGTACTCTTAATCCCTTTCACCTATTTCACCCACTGCCCCCCACCTCACCTCTGATATGCTTTATTTTAAATGCATACCCTCAGTTAAACATTTTTTTTTCAACAAAAACATTTTTTACTTGAAGCATACTTCAGAGTACATGGTTAGAAAAGATACATAAAAAACATGGAATGAGAGTTTTAATATATTGTTACATTTATAGCCCAAAGTGAATCATGACTTCTGGAATTTCATGCCTTGATGTGGTTTCTCTCTCACATTGACTCTGGGTTTGGCTATGTGATTTGCTGTGTGACTTTGGCCAGTGGAACATCAACAAAAATAACGCATGCAGAGGTTTAATATGCACTTGAGAATTGGGGTTTGCCCTCTTGGAAGGCTGCTGCCTCCATGTAAGAAACATGGCAAAGTCACATGGGAGAGAATGAGGCACCTCGGATCTAGTTGAATAAGGGCATCTTGGACCATCCACCCCTCGTCAGGCTGCCATGAGTGAGGTCAGGCCAGATCAGCAGAAAAACTGCCCAAGGGAGCCCAGCCCAAACTGCAGACTCATGAGCCAGGAAGTTGTTTTTAAGCCCCTAAGCTTGAGAATACTTTGTTAACCAGCAGTGAATAACCTGTTCACAGATGTGAAAACTCACTGGGGATAGGGCTTATATCCCGTGTGTCCCCATGAGTAATCCCGTGGCTGAGTCAGTCATTCTGCACAATGAGGGCAGAGCTACAGTTACCTGGAGAAAGTCAGAACACTTACATGGAGTCAGGGATGGTCCATGAGAAAGACATACAGAAGTCTCCTAATAAGCCCTTGTGTTAGAACGATGGATCACTTAAAGAAAAACTCACTTTGCCCAAACAGATTATTGGCTAATTCAAAATCCCTCCCAGTTCTGTGATCACTCAGAAGTTGAGATTTCATCTTGCATATTATATCTTAATTTAAAAATACATTTTTAGGGCGCCTGGGTGGCTCAGTTGGTTAAGCGACTGCCTTCGGCTCAGGTCATGATCCTGGAGTCCCGGGATCGAGTCCCGCATTGGGCTCCCTGCTCGGCAGGGAGTCTGCTTCTCTCTCTGATCCTCCTCCCTCTCATGCTCTCTGTCTCTCATTCTCTCTCTCAAAATAAATAAATAAACAAAATCTTTAAAAAAATAAATAAAATAAAAAAAATAAAAATACATTTTTATTGAGAGAATGTGTCATTAAAATGAGCAACGTTATGATCCATTTCATTTCACTCCTTACAGCCTGGTTAACAATCCATTTCAATAAGCAAATCGTTGGGAAACTCCTGTCTGCTCATGTAAAGGAGAAGGTGCGCTTATCTTTATTCTTCACTGTGATTACCTTTTCTTTATTTTTGAAAGCTTCCCGGATTTCAGCTCATTGTTCAATTGGGAATCATATCTGTTCTATTCAGAGCAGTATTTTAATTTTCAGATTCTGAGCAGACATTATTTCTGTGATTCATTTTGCTCTTTTTGCTCTGATTTTACTGAATGTAATTTCTGCCTTTATTTTTTTCCCCCCTGTGCCTGCTAGCAATCACTTTAACTGAAGTCCTGGTCTTTGCTCTCTCCCTCTTGCTTCCCGCTCTAATTCCCAATAGAAAACTCCCTTGGACATGGGGAAAATGGAAACTTTGTGGGGTAAATTTTGCCTCCTAATATTTTTATTTTCATTCATGATTACCTTGAGGCTTCAGTGATGGGTACATTTTATGAACAACAACAAAAAAAAATAGAAAAAGGAAAGAAAAGAAAGAAAGAGAAATATTACAAACCAGATGAAATTACCAATAGCTCCTAGGAATATAAAGTGATGAGAGAGCATTTTATTCCATACTGTTTTTCAAAATAATTGGTGTCCGAAATAATACAACACGTGTGAAGAATGACTCATTGAAACTCTGTAACAGGCTGGACAAGGAGCTTGAAAATGAATGCATACTGCATGGTATAAAATTGTGTGCTCTGAGGTACTAACTCCCTTTTGGAAAATACTATGAATCACGTTCCAAACCAGTGGCTCTCAAATGTCATCCATATCTTTTCCTCACAGCGATCATGACCTGCTCTGTCCCTCATTTGCCCTCACTGTCCCTCCGTCAGATGTAATCCTGTCCTGCTGGAATTATGGCATATCCAAAGATGAGAGGTGTGTGAGAAGGAGTCCCCAAGTAGCTTTCTATAAATTCTGTCATATGCACTGTTCACGGGAAGTGGGGCCAGCATCTTACCATTAAACAGAGTTAAGTTCCTGGTGATGATCTAAATGCACTTGATGCTTTATGTGTGTATACTTGCACTCTGAGCCACATAAGCTGACTGGAGTCATGGTTCATCTATTTTAATCAGCAGTCTGCCTTTTTATTGTGCATAAACGTGCATAAAACAATCTGTGTTATTGAAATTAGCCTGTATAAAATGGAATTTTGGATGGGAGGATTTCAACGACCAGGGCTGCATGTGGATATCAGTGTTCTTGTTGCCTCTGATCTCATTCTGTAGCTTAGGTTCTCCATCTGTACCCTCGGGATGTTTCTATCTCATTCCTCTTCAGTCAGGGCTATCTCATTTGTAAGGAAGGGAGACCCAGGGAGATCAGATCAAGTAAAGGTGGGAGAGCACTGTCAGGATGCAGAGCTCACATAGGGATCGGAGGATCAGAGCCGCTGTAACTAGGAAACAAGAGTCACCAGGAGTCAAAATTGCTTCCTCCATTATTCAGGGCCTGAGGAACTGCCGGCTCGATCCTTCTGTGCACATATTCTCTACTCTTTCTTGAAATACTTATTTTCTCCTATCCGTTAGTTTCCCAGTGACACTTCAGACTGCTAAGACAGCCTCCAATCTTCATGATCTTTGTACTCCAACATTCACCACTGACTAACAACATAGTTTGTATGTTAGTTGAAGTATTGAGAGAATGTTATGGGATGAGTTCCTGTATGTAAGCCAGAGCACTCAGGCTGTGGATTGGCAGCTTTTGGTTGGGATAGTTGTCCATATTCCACCCCGTCCTAGCTTAGCTTGGGGTGGAAGTGTGTAGTGCATGGCACTGACCCTTTAGGAACTATAGGAAGGGCAGGTCCACGAAACATACAGATTAAGCCCCCAGCACAGGGGGAAGTAGAGAAGCATTAAGTAGATAGAGAAAAATACTGTAATTATGCCATTAGCACTACAGACAGCAGTTGTGCTGTGAGCTTTCTGTGTTGAAATGATATAGGAGCACTACACCTCTCTGTGGGCAAAGATAAACTTTGTACTCATGGCATAATTAAAAATTTCAGTATAGCTCTGGTTTGAAATGGATGTTTTCTGTTTATCATCCATATCCTGCATGCATCAGAGGGCAAAAGAAAGGACCGTAGCTAGAAGTTAAGCAGAAGTAAGTTGTATAGGGGGGCATTATATTAAAAAAAACATTCTCACATTTAGAGTGTTTTAAAAGCTACACAAACTAGGGGCATCTGGGTGGCTCAGTCGGTTAAGCCTCTGACTTCGGCTGGGGTCATGAACTTGGGGTCCCGGGATCGACCTGCATTGGTCTCCCTGCTCAGTAAGGAGTCTGTTTCTCCCTCTGCCTCTCTCCTTGCTCATGCTCTTTCTCTCTCTCTCAAACAAGTAAAATCTTTTTTTTTTTTTTTTTTTTTTTTAAGCTCCCCAAGCTGTTACATTTAGTGGTAAGTTACCTGTTGTTTGTTGCTGTTCACATTCCAACATTGAAGGAGTACCTTCCAATTTTAAGATTCCAGTTCTCGGACTGTAACTTTGAGTTGGTGGGTCTTTTAAAAGACAAATGAATTATTGACAAAGACTTGATGCTTAACACATAGGCTGTTCAAACTGAAATTGTTATCTTTTTTCCTGATGGTTTTCAGCATAGTGGGTCAGCAAAATCACTCCCTCGGCTAGGGCAGCTCGTCCGGGTTGGGGTATTAGAGGAGCGGGTGGTGTCAAGCTTAGTATCCTGTAATCAATATTAGGGAATCTCACCGACACTTGCTTAGCAAAAATCCATCTCATGTCCACAGCAAAAACTCAAGACTGTCATTAATTGACAGCACAGAAAAATCAGCACTTTAGGCACGTGTAAAAGATCGCAGATTTGCAGTGGCCCCTATAAAGCACCCTCTCAAGTACAGCTGACAAATTGTGATTAAAAGAGGCAGGCTATCTAGTCATTTCTTTTTTTTTTTTTTAAAGATTGAATTTATTTATTTGACAGAGAAAGAGAGAGCACAAGTGGGCAGAGAGGCAGGCAGAGGGAGAGGGAGAAGCAGGCTCTCCACTGAGCAGGGAGCCCAACGTGGGGCTCGATCCCAAGACCCTGGGATCCTGACCTCAGCTGAAGGCAGCAGCTTAACCGACTGAGCCGCCCAGGCGCCCCTATCTAGTCATTTCTTTAGGTTCTTCAAACTCTCCTTGTGTAGAATAAGATCCTCAGGATGATATATACCAGGACTGTTCTCTGAACTTCCCACAGAGCTACCTTCATGCAAACTTTTCTTTATGTTGTTGGATTTTTATTAAATGTTGGCCTAGGGAATGGCTATTTGAGGAATATCTCATGATCACCTCCAGAATTTTATTATTTTTTTTAATTGTGCCTTCTTTATTGCTTACTGTTTCTTATACAATGTAGAATGGAAAACCATTGTCAGGAATTTAGTGCCATGAAAATGTCTTCCCAGATAAAATTGTGGGCTTCTTTTAACATAGCTATATAATAATTATGTTTAATGTTAGCCTTGACTACTAGGAAGCTGGGAGATAAAATAAGTGTTTACTTGCAGTAATGATCTCATCCTGATAATGGATAAAATTATTCTTTCTCCCCTAAATTGTTTCTTTAATCTTCATTTTAAGTATATATATTTAAATCATGTAACATTCTTTTTAGAAGCAGACACAATTTAAATGGATAAAAGTGGGAGAATAAAGGAGACAGCTCCTGAACCACGTAGACTATCAAGTCAGTTAATATAATAAGAAGTTCCAGAGAATTCTTGATGTTTGAAATATGAGTGTTTTTGTGAGTCTGACCTAACTCCATCTTCCCTTGCTCTGCTAAATGTGCTGCAATAAATTACCAGCAATAAACTTCAAAGGTAATATAACTTGGAAGAAAATGTTCTAATAATCTCTAAGGTTATTTTTGATAACAGATCAATGTATTTATTTATCATCTAGAAAAAATATCCTACTGACAGAATGAAAACTTTAAAATGCAATCTGTGGTGCATTGCCAAGAACGCTGAAGTTGCCAAATGAAGTAAATACCTACTTTATTACCTATTCTATTGGTCTGAGATTTTATTCCACATCATCTGTTATATTTATGTACTTATAATTAGGGTTTCTACATCTCTGGTCTTGCCAGGTTTTGCACTTTAATCTAAGTATTGACTCCTCTTCTTGGGGGATGAGGGGTAGGAAGTGTTGATGGTGGTACCTTGGACAGAGTCACCATAGCCACTCCTGTTGATGCTGGAGCATAGCCATCCACACGTGGATAAAACAAACAAATCCCATACAACTTTCAATAATACTAGTGACTTTATATAATACAGGTACATTTTCCTCCACACTCATAGTAGGAATGATTACTTTTGATGTCTTGATCACTATTCTACCCTTGGTGCCTAAGATGATATACTCTCAATAAATACTGTAATAGGTGTGCTAGCTGATGTACAAACAAAAAGGCATATTTCCGTTTGCAACAGCAGAATCACAATAATGTGAAACAGTGGTTTCAGATGGATGGGAGAAAGTTAAGGAATGGTGAGGGGGTTTGCTTAGAACAATAGGAAGAAGTGCCAACTAGAGGTAGGCACTTTCTTGTAGAAAGCTATTAATGATCTAATTTTCATATACCATAGGAACAGTGGCATAAAAAGCTATACTTGATTTCTTCTCCATTTATCAAGCATAATCTCATAGTCCTATCTTTACATAATTATGGTGGATATAACTTAAACACTATTGTCCATAGCTTTAAGGAAATTTCAGCCACTCATGTGTACCTGCTAACTTCATCTGTGAGACTAGGAGATCTGTGATGACTCCTTCTTTTACTCCCTCCATCAATTTAAAAACAAGGACATGAATTTTTTTTAAACCAACAGAGCTTCTGCTGCTAATCATTTTCAGCCTCCCAATTCTTGGTTTGGGCTTATTACCCATGGCCAGGGGACTTCACTACATTTCCTACTTATCTTTCCTAGGTGATAACACTATTATTATTATTAGCCTATTGTCCAGTCCAAAATGCTGTTTTCTGAGCAGCTAAGTGGGTCTAGTTCTTCTATAATGTGAAGAAACCTAGTTTTCTGGCCCCTTCTTACTAGACATGCAGTCTTGGGCAAATCACTTAGTATCTCTGAGACTTTCTTCACCTCATCAGAGCAAAATGGTTAGAAGACCAAGCAAGCTAATCTATGTGAATCCACTTTGAGAACCAGAAGAAGATATTAGAGAGAGTTGTAGCTACTGAGGGGGTGCAAGCCATGTACCCAGACACTGTGGAGATTCAGAGGATACAAAGGGGAGATCTTGTCCCCCCAAGGCTTTGTGAAGGTGCAGTGTGGCTTTACCCCAGGATAAAGAGGCAGAATGTAATTCTGAGTTGGGTGCACCGTTGCTTGAGTTGCTCACCTGCCAGTGAGAAAGGCAGTTGTATTATTTCTTCTTCCCCAGTCCTGTGAATGTGAGAAAATCCTTTATTACTGCAGACTCACCCGTATCGATCACCTGATTTTTCCTGCCTTTCATTGTGGACTAACAGCCTGGGGCAAGAATAAATTAAGGGGAAGGTGGATCAATGTTTCTCAAAGGAAGAAGAGGACCGCAACCTATCAGAAGGTCTGAGTTTCTAGGAAGGATAGGCCTGTTTTGCTTCTATTAGGGATTTTCATGGTTTAGAAATACTTCTCAGAAGACATGAATTCTACAGAATGACTTAGTGGAGTTGTGATTACACACCGACGCATTATTCTTTCATGTACCCTGCCTCCACTGAATTTGAATTGTACCTCCTTCCCACACTACAATGTTTTCTGTGCACTAAACTTTGCAACTGAAAATAATGAATGATGCATGATTTAAGATGACAGTTCTTTGAGTGCAAATCTTAAGAATAAAGGTGATAATTCTCCAAAAGGACAGGCATAGCAAAACATACCACGAGAGTGATAATCTTTTCATGCCATCGTCCCTCTCACTGCTTTTTTTAATTTTATATTTTGTCTGCATTGCAATTTATGATTTTTGAAAACCACTAAAAACGATGGAACCTCTAAAGATCCATGAGAATCTTGATGATCTAGATGGGTTTTTCTATGTGGATACAGGAGAAAAGTGGGTTCAGAGATTCAGCTTTAAGATGAGTTTCAAGAAAAAAAACCCCTCAAACTATTGAATATAGTTCATTTCAAGATTAGGCCTTACTTTAATGATCTTAAAACTAGTTTTTATTTGAATCTAGTTGACACCCAATGTTACATAAGGTTCAGGTGTACACCATAGCAAAGTGACATCTCTATATGTCATGTTATGCTCACCACAAGTATGGCCACCATCCGTCCCCATACAACACTATTACAGTATCATTGGCTGTATTCCCTGTGCTATAACATTATTTTAGTGATTTCTAGAAATTAAATCATATATTCTTATTGCATAAAGAACAGATTTTCTTTATTTAAACTCAGCTCATTCAGCTCATTCAACAACTGTTTGTTGAACACTGCCAGGTGTCCAGATCTGCTCCATGCAGGACCCTTCTTTCAGCCACACATTTCTGAAGAACCCAGGTCAGGCAGGCTATTGCATACTCCTACCCCCCGACATTCACCAGGGCCAGCACTAGAGCCAGAATGCCATGATTTCTCATGGAGCTTCATTTGTAACAAGATGGAGTCGCTTTCCAAGTTGGGGGTACTGGAACACAAGCTGCTTTTCCTCAGGCAGACAAATACAGACATGCTGTTCTTGCAAACAATGTCACCATCTTGCAGACCACCTTCTGGCCCAGCCTCCTCTCCTGGTGGTTTTCAATCCTTTTGGTCCCCTCCTTCTTCACCTCCCCTCTTGCCGTTCTTCTCTCTGCCTCCCACCTCCTGCTCTCTCCCTCCTTTATGCAGCACAATATACTAAATTTTATCAATATAGAGTATCCTGAAAGCTAAGGTGAATCCAAAATCTGGCTTGGAGCCCAGACATCACTTTCTGAAGTGACAGCCCCTGGGTTTGCAATTATACAGATCATTGCTTCGACCTGGTGCAAAGTGAACCAGGCTACAATACAAGAACAAGAGGCATAATTTCTGCAGCTTCCAGAAAGGCTCTGAGCAGTGCCTGAGTGTTCACTGAGCTGCATGCTGTGTTAGCCAGCCTGTTTTGCTCTTCCTCAGTTGGAGCCCCACCATCAACAGCCCAGTTCCTTTGCTGTCCCCTGTGATCTTCTGCCTTGTAAAGTAGACCTTAATGTCCCTATTATATATGTTCCTTTTCTCCATAATCCACTCAAAATGGTTTGCACAAATAAAAAAAAAATACCCTCTTAATGGTGTAAGGCCCTGTATTCTAAATAACTGATTCGCTGTACATATTAGCATTAGTTTGAGAGCATTAGAAAAGGCAGTTTTTTTATCTTCAAAATAAAATTTCTCCTTTTAGGCTAGTTTGCACGTGATCTATGTAGATAGAATATGGTGGGCAAGATGCTTTCTTTGAAATATATGGAGGCCTTCGAATCACTTTCAAAGTAAAATGAGGGCAGGAAGTCAAATTGTATGAGTGTGCTTGTCACCCAGAGAAGGAGAATGCATGGTCTGTAATTGAACCCCTTATTATTATTCACTTTGAGTTTCTCAGTTTGGCTTGTCTTGGGGCATCTCTCTCTCTCTCTCTCTCTTCTAAGCTTTGGGGAATTAGAAATTTAAATGAGATGTGGGAGAGGGAGGGGGAGCTCTCCTGTGAGAAAGCTTTGGTTTCTGGACCCAGCTGTCCTGGGGGTGGGGAGAGAGCTGCATCTCAGAGTGGAGAGAAAGGAATGAAAGCATCCCTCAAGCTGCGAAGGAGCAGCCAGCCTTTGGCTGCTTGCAAAGTCTTCAGCAGTCAAAATGTGCTGCTGAATAATTCTCAGTTTTATGGTTTACTTGTAGACTCTTTATGACCTGATGAAATTTAGTTTATTTCTTGTTTTTCCTTTTTCCAAGACATTGTCTTATCAGGCTGAATCTGTTCTTATTTCCATGTCTTGAGAATACATTCCCATCTTCCCTTCTGAAGGGAAGGCTCCCCAAGAGCCTGCATCAGAGCACATCTGCATCTTTCAAACAGTAAGACTCATCAGCGCCAGCCTCACGTTTTGCTCATGCTCAGGGGAACTGACGACAAAACAGTTATGAGGTGACTTGGGTGCACTAAGGCTTTAGATGATGAGCACATTCCCCCAGTGTCTCTGTTCTTTACTTTTTCGCTCCTGTGCTCACGAAGGAACTCATCACTGTGGAGCAGGTCAGGAGCAGGGAGTCAGGAAGAGCTTTCTGCCTTTGGTACTTGAGTCTTGCTTTGGGAAAGGAAGAGATGGAGCAGGTAATTGTGTTTGTTTCCTAGGGCTGTCATAATAACTTACCACAAACCTGGTGGCTTACAACAAGGCAAATTTATTCTCAGTTTTGGAGGCTAGAGCTCTTGAGATCAAGGTAGCAGCAGGGCCATGCTCCCTCTGGAGGCTCTAAGGGAGAAATCCTTCCTTGCTTCTTTCAGTTTCTGGTGGCTCCAGGGGTTTCTTGGCTTGCCGTAACACCACCAATCTCTGTCTCTGTCTTCACATGACCTGTGTTCCTCTGTGTTCTCTCCTCTTCTTATGAGGACATCTGCCATTATAGTTAGGAACCATTTTACACCTAGCATGATTTGATCTTGAGGTCCTTAATTAAATACAAAGACACTATTTCCAAATAAGGTCATGCCCTGAGGTTCCAGGCAGACAAGAATTTTTGGATGTCGTTATTCAACACACTATGATAGTGGAAGCATGGAATGTAAAAGCTGGAAGGAAGGAACCTAAGATCATCAAGTCTAACACCTTTATTATGCAGATGAGTTATCCAGCCTTACCCAGGTTGTAGGTGATAGGAATTTTTTTTAAAACTTAGTGCTAGGGCGCCTGGGTGGCTCAGTTGGTTAAGCGACTGCCTTCGGCTCAGGTCATGATCCTGGAGTCCCGGGATAGAGTCCCGCATGGGGCTCCCTGCTCAGCAGGGGGTCTGCTTCTCCCTCTGCCCTCTTCCCTCTCGTGCTCTCTGTCTCTCATTCTCTCTCTCTCAAATAAATAAATAAAATCTTTAAAAAAAAAAAAAAAACACTTAGTGCTAGATACACTCGGCTATGTTGAGAGAGGGGCGAATTTTAGAGGTAAAGAGAGTGTGGCAGTTTATAAAATTGGCTGCAAATTCTTTGACACTCCTGAGAGCTGAGGTCTGTCCTTCCCCTGAGTGTGGAGGGACTTGACTGTTTTGATTATTAGAGATGGTGGGGGTGATGCTGTGTGACTCCTGAGTTGGGTTATAGATGGTGAGGCAGCTCTGCCTTGTTCACTGTAACACTCTAATTTGGAGCCCTGAACCCCCATGGAAGCAGTCTGATAACCCTGAGGCCACCATGCTGTGAAGGAGTCAAGTTAGAGACAGACCTCATGTCAGTGCTCTGGTTGGCAGTCCAAGCACCAGATATGGAGAACCTCCAGATGATTTCAGCCTAGCCACCAAGTCCTCCCCAGTCTTTGAGTCTTCTCAGATGAGGTGCTAGGCATCATGGGGTAGAGATGTGCTGACTGCTATTGTACTTACTAATCCATACATATAATAAAATGGCTGTTGTGTTAAGTCATACATTTGGGGATAGCTTGTTGCAAAGCAACAGTAACTGGAAAAAGTCACCTTTGTGATAATCAGATAATGCATACTCATCCCTATTCTGCTAGGCAGACAAATTAGCATCAAGATTTAGACCATCTTAATTACAACAAGGATAGAATCTCCAGGGGTGCATTCTGGTGAGAAAGGAGCTCACCACACTGTTCGTGGGGGAGGCATGGTGGTTTGTTCATTGACATTTGTAAACTTTTTTTTTTTTTTAAGATTTTATTTATTTATTTGACAGAGAGAGACACAGTGAGAGCAGGATCACAAGCAGGGGGAGAGGGAGAGGGAGAAACAGGCTTCCTGCGGAGCAGGGAGGCCGATGCGGGGCTCAATCCCAGGACCCTGGGATCATGACCTGAGCCAAAGGCAGACGCTTAATGACTGAGCCACCCAGGCACCCTGACATTTGTAAACTTAACTGGGGATGTTTCATGGTCCCGGGAATGGCCAGATATTTGTTGTTTTTCCTATCATCTGATGGGAGAGAGTGCATACTGGAAGGACCGAGTTCAGTATTCAAGAGCAATTAAACCTGAAAACTTATAAACTCTTCTCTCTAGGTTTTCAATGCTGAAAACAAATGAGATCTGGAGTCTGGTGTGTCACAACCATCCTGAATTCTTAGAGATGAAATAAAACCAGAGGTCACTGGCTTTTATGGAGAGACAAAAAAAAAAAAAAAAAAAATCTATAACTTCTAACTTGTCTCAAAGGCTAAATGTGTCCACATTCATCTTTTCAGGCAGGATGCCATTAATTAGTCAAATGTTAAGAGTACCTGTGGGTCAGGAACTTTTCTAGGTCCTAGGAATAAAAGTAGTTTATATACAGGACTAATATATATGTGTGACAAAGATAGCATTCCTTTATTATGCAGCCTACATTTTGGGGGTGGGGGAGAGATGGACAGTGAATATATGAATAAATAATATTTGGATACTTTGAAGTGTCTTGAAGGCAACTAAATAGGATAATGTGAAAGACAATGTGTGTATGTTGGGGTTCTTTAAAAAGTACTTGGGAAGTCCTCTCTTACAAAGTGACATTTGAGTTGAGTCCTCAGTGATCTAAGGGAATAGCATGACCCACAGCATCGGCTAGCATAACTTGGTGTCTGTATGTGGCTGACCTACTTGAAGGTCAGGTAGATCTAAGATTTTCCAATTTCATGAGTACTTGTAGAATACAAGTTATGAACTTGTCCTGGTTAGGAATCAAGGCTGTTTGTAATACTTCTTAGTGGTAAGTACACCAGTAGACTAGAATTTTCTAATTCCATTGTGGACAGTTAAATTCTGAGTAGATGAAATGCCAGTTTGGGATGTGCCTAGGAACTAAACTTTTAAACAAAGTTTAAAATTAATCCCTAAAATATCATGCTCTATACAAGGGATGACATTTATAATGCATGTAGGGAAAAACAAACAGAAAAACCCCAAACAAACTACCATCAATTTCTCTGTATAAAAGAAGCAGACAGCAAGTGAAAAATAGATGAGCGAGCAAACAAATATATGCATAAATATGACTGGATGGAGATTCCCAGCTGGACTTCGGTAAATGTGATAAAACATATTTTATATTCTGTGTCTGATATTTTAGCTATCTACATTCTTTGCAGGTCTGATTCTCTGATTAGTTATTTCTGTTGTCACCTGTGCTGTCTTATTCCTGGAGTATTAGTGCCCTTTCTTTTTCCTCCCTCATTCCCTTGTCTCCTTCCCTCTCTCTCTCTCTCTTTCTTTCTAGTTTTATTGTATGCCTATATTCCTTAGAACCTTACCTGTGGAATTCCTTGAGGTTTGTGTTTAAAGTTTGCTTACCAGAGACCATTAGTGTTTGCTTTTGCCAACTAGAGATCACTTTAAACGAGGGGTCAGCAAATGTTTTCTGTCACAGGCCAGGGAGTAAATATTTTAGGCACTGTGGTCTATATAGTCTGTGTCACAACTACTCAACTCCACCATTGTAATGTGAAATGATCTGTAGACAATGTGTAAATAAATGAGCATAACTATGTTCTGATCAAACTTTCATATAATTTACATGTGTCATGAAATATTTTCCTCTTCTGATTGTCTTTCAACCATTTAAACACATAAAAACCATTTTAGCTCATGGACTGTACTAAAGCAGATGGCAGACAGGAGTTGGCCATGAACCATAGTTTGCCACCTTCTGATTTAAACTCAGTCGTGTGTGTGTGTGTGTGTGTGTTTAAATATGTCTTACAATCAATGTGGATTCTAGCCTCAAATTTGTATGAGGGCAGAATTGTGGTTAAAATTTCAGAGGAATCATTTTCCTTTTGCCCCCTTTTCTCAGAGCCAAGGCCAAGACAGATAATTATCTCTACCACCTCTCTTTGAGGCATTTTTTTCCCAGGTTTACCCACAGAGGCTTCCAGGAGCCTGGCTTGCTATAGAGATCCCTGATCTGAGGGATGTCTACACCCCCAGTTGTCTCCTCATGGTTTGCTGAAGTGAAGTTCAAGGTCATCAGTGTTGGAAGAGGACAGGTGCTGACTTTTCATTTCTCTCTGACAAATTCTGATAGCCAATTTCTAGATTTGAGATTTATTTTTTATTCTGACCTCTAAAGACATCATCTCTCACTTTCCAGCCAGTTTAACCATGCATTTTTAAAAAAAGGCTTCTATATATCTTCCAGAATTTTTAGGCATTTTGTATACCTAAAAGTATTGCTGAAAACAGTGGTCACATTGGAATCTCTGTCCCTTGCTTTTTTGAGTATTTCACTCAGGTGTGTGTTTCATGCAAATCCAGGAGATTGGTTATGCGTAGGAACAAATTTGTGGGGGAAAAGGGAACTTTTGGGGAACCTGTGTATTCAGAGGATAGGGAGGGATGGAGTCAACAAGAGGTAGAGTGGTAAAGAAGTGAGAAATGTTCAGAGAAGAAAAAATTCCTGAGAAGCAGATGAGCTCAAAGATGAAGTGATGAGTACTGAAGTGGCTCAAGTTACTCCCAGTGAAGGAGCCTTCAGAAGTAAAGAGAGCATCATATTTGGATGGAAGAAGAGGAAAGGTAACTTTGCATTTGAAAACAAAGTAATAAATAGCCTGGAGGTAAGAAGGAAGAAGGCAAATTCAAGACATGATAAGATTAACTGTGCGGTGGAAATGGAGCTACGTATATTCAAAGATGGGGGGATAGGAGTACCTGCGTGAAATCAGAACCATTGTGTCCTTGTAAACAGGCAAGAGAGAAGATGGTAATTATGATTTAGGGAAGTTTAATCTTGTCACACAATATACGTTGGTTTGGGCCATAAAGAAATTGATTTCAAAGAAGACCAACCAAGTGAGTGTTGCAGTAATTGAGATGGGAATGTTGAAGAATTTTGCCTGGGGTGGTCGTGGTGGAAGTGAGAGGGACAGGCAGCTCTGAGAAACACGGAAGGGGAAGAAGGTCAGCAGAATGTGATCACCAACCAGACAAGGGAGAAGAGGTGAGCCAAGTCCAAAGTGGGAGAGAGCTCACAGATTCTAGTGTGGCTTCCAAAGTTTCTTTTCGTTCTGATTCAACCTCTAAAGGTATAATTTTTAAAACTCACTCAGTGGAGAGCCAGGTAGATTCCAAGATACGAGGGTCTCACAGTTTCAGTTTGGGTTTTCTGTTATTTTTTTCCCTTCCAGTTGACAGAGCTTGGAGTATGGTTTTCTCAGAACCTTTCCGTCTTTATATGTGAGCCTCACAATGGTGTATGCAGGCTCCCTTGACGTTTTCCACAGGAACCCAATCACCAAGCTTCCCTGAAAACGTTTTTGACAGCTGAGCCGGCTGCTGGGCTGGGCGCTGCCTTCCCACCAGTGCTCTGATCGGCGCGTCAGAGGTGGCATCTCTCACAGTGACAAGATCAGATGAGGAAAACTCATCTTGTATGAACTGGGGTCGAAAACTGAAAATGTTCAACCTTAGCTGCTTTTCATGCTTGACACGCTTCAAAAGCTATTCTTTTTGACAACATAATCAAGGTTAGTGGTGGGCTTAGTGTTTTGTTTTGCCTTCTTTATTAGGAAGATGCTGTTGCAGTTTCTAAGTGAGCGATCCTGAGAATAACCTCTTGGAATGGCAATGCCATTTTTCAGAAGGAGGTAGAATGGGCTTCCCACTTGGTGTTGTGGAACCTTTCTGCACCCTATGTGTCAGTTGCCTTTTAAAAGAGCATAATTAATTTGTAAATTAGATGTTCTTGGAGCTGAGGGACAAACTTGACTAACGGTGTCATTAGGAGGAAAACAGACAAGAAATCAGAGGTGGAATGTTATGCCCAACATGGCCTGACCACAGAGCAGCTAGAAATAACACGAGCAGTTCTCTCTTCTCCAGGAAAGTGACCCCACACTTCATTTTGCTTCTGCTGAGACATTTTGGAAGGGCCACCATTGAAGGGACAATCATTTTTTAACTCACTTTTTTATGGGAGTTTGTATCCTTCTTCAAATACAGAGGAAAGGAAACATCTTTCTTTCTGGAGCAATTTTCATGGTAGAGTCCTAACAACTAAAAAGGTTGTTCAACATGACAAAAGGGAATAAATCTTGTACTGAAAGTCAGACTCTTTGGTTCTAGCCTGGGTTCTGTCTCTAATGATAACAGCCACCACTTTCAAGTGCTCACTGTGTCAGACACTGGGCTAAGTGCTTTTCATGAAGGCTCTCATTTGATCCTTTTCACATTTCCTACAGGAGAGTACTCTTCTTATTCCTGTTTTAACAGATGCTAAAGTTGAGGCTCAGAGAGGTTAAGTAGCTCGCCCAAGGTCCCCAAACCAAATTGTGTTGGTGCTGGTGTCGAAACCAGTGTGGAGGGCTTTGGACTAGGGCTCTCAGTCATTGCTTGCCCAAAGAGTTTTGGGCCTTGGAAGACCATCCAACCACTTTGAATGTCAGTAGTATTTAAAGTAAGGAAGTTGGCCTCAATGATTCATAAGGTTGCTTCCAGCTTCAAGATCCTATCCAACTCTTCTTAAGGATGGAGTGTAAAAAAGGTGACATGACATAAAAGATTAATTATGTCCCTGGCCTTGGTAAAAGCCAGCATTAGAGACCAAGCAAATTCCTTTGGGTGGGGGAGAAGCCAACAACAACAATAACTGAGTAGTTAAGTCCTAGAAGAATCCTGGAAAGATTTCTGAAATATTGGATGTTGGTATGTCTTGGACACAGAGGGGTGAATCTTAGTTTTGGAGAAATGACTCATGGGAGATTCAAACACATTATGTGGTTTCTTTTCCCTCTTTAATAATCAGATGCTCAGAAGACAGAGCCTGAGTTTCTACAGAAATACAAGATTCCATTTCCAGGGATTGCCAGGTAATCTGCCTTAGTTCTTGTGATCTTCAGCTTTCTGGAATCCTTTCATCTGATTTCGATGGTGGATTAAACATTCCCTTCTCCATACTGAACCTGAGTTGAAAACAAACCAAGAACCATTAAGGCTTGAGGGCAGGAAAACTCAGAATTAAACGAAAATTCAACTGTACCTCCGTAAACATGGGGAGAGGTCTTGGCATGTTCTCAGTTAATCTTTATAGCATTTAAAGTCATTTTAGTCCTGATGAAGTGCTGTGGGTAGATATGCCATTTAAGTTTCCTTTCTCCCCACTTCCCTCTATCTCCCACACATTGCTTTTGATCATAAGCAATGTTATTACCCTTTAAGCACAAAGATAGATAAGGTAATATTAACAGCCAATCTAATTCCAGGAGGCCTCCACTTCTCTTTCTTCTTCTGATAGTGATATAAAGCTGGCTTCTCCACTCTGAAACAGTTCCATTCAAATTTTCACTCATTATTTGCATGATTTTAAAAAACATTCCAGGCAATAAAGTCATTCTAGTGAGCTGATGGCTAATTGCGTACAGGGTAATTACAATTTAGCCAATATGAAAGATTATTTAGATAGAGATGACCTCTGTGCTCTTGGTAACTGCAGTTTAGGACCCAGCCAGCTGCTGTGATGCATGAAAAAAATCTTACTTCATTACGATCAAAGGAGTTAGTCACTTATTCACACTGCTGATTTCTGCAGCTGAAAAAGTATTTACACCAATTAACAACTTTCTGAGGCCCTCTGCTTGAATTGTTAACCTTCACATAAGCTATCTCTGCGGAAATCACTGATGATACACCCACTTGTCTCAGAATTCATCTGCCTGATCTTTATTGAACTTGATGTGCAAACATTTAAATGATAATTGGAACACTAATTAAATACTGTGTCTGGGCGCTAGAGTTGGGAATTCAAAGAAAAAGGCTGACTTACTGTCGACAGTATCAAGAATCAGAAGCCCAAGGTGCTTCCAGTTTTCAGCAGGAGCAGTTTGGAACATGTTTGGGTTGCCCTGATGTCTACTGATGTGTGCAAGGCACGTCTACTGTGCCATCAAACACAACACAGGGGGTACCTACAGCACGTAATCCCAAATGATCAGCAAAGGACTTTACTTACGATCCATCCCAGAGATGTGGTATCAGTGACATGCTCTGATTGTGAGTGTTGATTCAGACTGGGGTACAGAGAACCAAGTGGAATCATATTTTTGGACCAGGCAATTCTTTGATTTTGTCTCTGTATCCAGAGTGTATGTTTTTCAGTTGGAATTTGTAACCTGTTTGTAACCTGAATTTGTAACCTGTTTACTTTCTTTCAATGGCGTAAAGCAGTGGTTCTCAACCTTGACTACATGTTAACATGAATTAGAAAATGCTGAGGCCAGGGCTGCATTTGACACCAGTTGTATCAGAATCTCTGGTGATGAGGCCAGGCATTGGCCATGTTAAAGTAGCTCTGCAGGTGGTCCTAATGTGAAGTCAGGGTTAAGAACCCCCACACTGGACACAAGCTCCGTTGCAGCAAGGACTGTGTCTGTTTCATTCACCCCTGCCTTTGTAGATTGTAGCACAGGGCCTGACACATAACAGATCTTCAAGAACTATTTTTGAGTGACATGTGCTTTTAAGACTCCTGGATAGAGGCTCACTGCCTCGGGCCTCTGTGTTAGAGTAAATTAGGGAGGTAAATTAGAAAGTCTGGCAGTGTATTCCTACCCTGATTTTTACCATTGCTTCCTAACTCCAGAAAACAGTTGTGGAACAAGCTCTGGGTACTTGAGTGCCTTCCAAGCTGCAGTGTTTCCCTCGATCCCCATCAGATGTGATCCCTTCCTGTGATTCCTGCGACTGGCTCCCTCTTCATTTTCTCCCTGCACTACAGTTTCCTGCTGGCACTGGCACCTTGTCCTGGATCTCACCTTGCTTAGGACGTGCTCCCCACGGCTAGGTGTGCTGCCTGGAGACCCTGTTTAGCTATCACCCACCTATCAATAGGACAATTGCCTCATTCACAGTCAAGCCCCCTACTGGGGGCAGGCCCTATCTAATGACTGGTGTGAGGGTATAAAGGCTCATACTCTGCCCCATCTCAGGGGACTGTCTCAGCTCCAGAACTCCTGTGGGTAAGCTGACGCTGTGGTTGGGAGTGTATCGAATTCTTCCTGTGCCAGCCCTTTCTTCCTTCACCTTTCTCTGCAGGTGTTGCTAAGAATACCTCCTAATGAATTCCTTCCCTCTAATCTCCATGTCAGAGTCAGTCTGCCGAGCACACAAAGACAATGGCATGAACTACTTGAACTCCACTACCCATGCCCCCTCAGACCGAGCCCAGGCTCCTCACACCCCTGTTCATCATGTACCAGACATCATGGCAGCAATGATCAAGACAGACAAAATTCCCCCCCTCACTGAGCTTCCATTATGCTGGGAGAGACAAGCAATAAACATATATATATATAAATCTGAATGATGAAAGCCATTTACAAAAATAAGGCAGGGTAAGAGGACAGAGTGATGGGGTGAAGTGGGGGCGGTGGTGAGCTGGAGCTGTCTCATGCTAGCCTGGGAGAACCTATGGGATTTGGCAAGCCAGTTGTCCAAGAGAGCTGTTGTTAAGAATTATATGAACTTAAAAGTCAAATCATATTGGAAACTGATGTAATACATACACAAAACTCATCACTTTTCTCATTTGACTACATTTTGCCATTATATATGTTCTTGATGTTATTTACATTATTATATCTGTATGGTGGAAATACTATATAATGGTGCAGTACTGCATGTCCCTTCCTAATTACATATTCAGTGACATCAATGAGTCTGAACTGTATTTGTTTAATTGCAATCATGGATTGGCTATGGATACAAGAGTATGTAAAAAAATCAACAAAAGCATTCTGTGAGAATCAATTGTGCAGAATTTATGATAAACAATAATGTTTATGTTATTTTTATTACCAAATTGGTTGATCTACATCTTTTATATCAGCAAAATTACAGTAAACATAGATGCATTTATACATGCATGCATTTCCCCCCACCCCAGAGATCTGCTCGTGAACATTTTCAGCACATCACTGGGTAGGGGGCTTCATTTCAAGAATATTATGGAAGAAATGTGTAACATTTGAGCTCATACCTGGTCAAATCCAGGGAACCTGTGTTTAGTACTGTTTGTGAGAAAATATGCTGCCCTACATCCTTTGTGTTCTCATTTTTTATTCTTGGATGATGGTCTCTAGACAGTTTTGTTAGTACTTCACCCATATGGAGGATTTATCTCCCTCAACCTCTATTGATTTCTTTTAGGATTTTGAGAACTTCTGTTAGGTTACAGCTCCAGGTCTTATTTTTCCTAGTGGGGCTAAGCTCAACGTGCATACTTCATTATCATTTATGTTCTGATAGCACTTTTTGTTTGTAATTGCCTAGCTGTACATAGTCATCCTTAGCTGTTCATATGGTAATTACAGGCATTTTTGTAAAGAATAACTCTCTTAGTTGTACGTTTTGTCTCTTCTGGGAATTTAGATACTTGAGTATTAAACTAATTTTTTGTTAGCCACAGCTAAATGGTATCACAGGTATCAAAAATACAGGTATTATAGAAAAGGCGTAGAATAGAAAAGAAGTTGAGCCACTTGTTGCTTTATGACCATGAACAAACCACATGACAACCCCAAACCTGAGTTTCCTAATCTGCACAATGGGAGTTTAATTTGGCAGATTTGTTGGTCATTAAGACAAATAAGGCAGGGTCCATGCCCTCAAGGTATTAACGATTAGCCCTAAAACTATTTCATTGTGATGAACACTAATAGTTGCTGTAAGATGAATACAGAAGTGTGTGAAAAATGAAATGGGTAATGTAAATGAGCATATTTTGTGAACATAGGAAATACTCTCCCATAAATATGTAAGATACAGTTGCTCATAGAGCTTCTGATGCTGGGTGCTTTCTGACACCTGACAAATGCCTACTGAAGGAATGAATTGAGTAGTAGGCCAACAGGTTATTCAATTAAAGACTGTCATGTCTTTTTAAGTCTTGCTCTGCTCTGTGTGGTTATGTTTATAAGCTTCTTAACCAACAGATGGTCGCACTGGTCTAAAATAAATATATGGTTACAGAATTTAGTCTAATTAAAGCACAAGATATTCAAGTAAACAAAATATTTACTTAGAATCAATCCTACTGTTTGATTATCCTATGACTTTTCTAGGTGTTTAATCTTAGCATTTGTTATTGCTGCATATTGGTCTTTACCAAAGTTTTCAGAGCAATGGTAACTTCCCAACCACTTCATGTTATAAGTGAGGAACTATGCTGGGAAGTGATCATAGTTGGAGGCCAATATAAGCAAGTCTTTTATTAGTTATGAGAAAATGCTCCCATATAATTGAGATTTTTAAAGAAAGAGAATAAAGCTTTTCTCATTATACAGGTTATACCTGTTCACTAGAAAAAACAAAATACCGAAAAGTAGAAAGATAGTCACCAGCTGTTCCACTACCCAAAACCCTCACTTTTACTTTTTGGTATCTCTATTCCTCCAGTCTTTATCTATGTGTATTTTTCTGTGGTTGCAATAATACTTGATCTATAATTTTATGCCCTGCTTTTTTTATTTACCATTTTAGCAAAAGCATTTTCTAAGCTATTAAACATCCTTTCAAGCATCCATTGAAAGGACAGCATGCATTTCATTATAGCTGGTCTTTGAATCACAATACCAAAACTTATTTGAATTAATGAATGTTGACTCTGCTTTAATTACCTAGGAAGATATATCCTTATTCCAATGACTGACATTCCTTAGATTATTTTTGAAATGACACTTTTGGAAACACATTAAAAACAACTCAGAAAATTGGTGTCATTATCAATATACAATTTTTTAAAACAAAAATATAATTTTACCTATCTTGGTCCTTCTAGTTAGCTAAGAGTGACTTTTGTGTATTTCTTATTTAATTTTATTTATTTATTTATTTATTTATTTATTTATTTATTTATTTATTTATTTATTTATTTATTTATTTGACAGAGAGAGACACAGGAAGAGAGGGAACACAAGCAGGGGGAGTGGGAGAGGGAGAAGCAGGTTTCCCGCCGAGCAGGGAGCTCAATGCAGGGCTCCATCCCAAGACCCTGAGATCATGACCTGAGCCAAAGGCAGACGCTTAACGACCGAGCCACCCAGGTGCTCCTACTTTTGTCTGTTTCTAATAACCAAATCCACCTTGAAGAAAAATATCTACCAACACCAAAGATATTAAAAAGTATTCTGCACAGGCTTTGATAGCAATTTCCAAAGAGAAGTTTGGAAATACTTTGTAATGTATATATTAGGGTAAATGATACTTTCTTGCAGAGTGACTACTTGAGGTGGAAAAAACACAAATTTCAATGAGCAAGTTTCATCATGTTTGCTAGAAATCAGGTATTGTATGTTATAGTCATCCCTGCATCTCTGAAGACCCTCACGAGTTGATTATTGATCATGCCCTGGGAATTTAAAGTCTCTCTAGCTGCTCTGTCCCTCAGGTGTGTCCTTGAGTTTCAAGGTTCCAGATTCAAACACTGCTGTTATACCGCCACTCTTAAAGATGTCTCTGCTGTGATGTTTGAAGTAGAGAATCCTGCAAGTCTTGGTTTCTACTGGCTTCGAAAGAAGGGAGGCTGATTGGCCTTTGTGAAATGGATTTCTCATGCTGTCAAAAAATACCAGAGGCCAGTTTGACCGCCCACTTTGGCCCTTGGAGCAGTGACAGTCATCATGTTAACTCCTTTAGCAGTGGGATGGACAGCACCACCCAGGAGCCTGTAATGGTGCCAAACAATGAGGCATGGCAGCCTGCAGAGTTTGGTGAAGCTAGCATTTGGGATAAGGATTGAAACCCGGTTTATCAGCCTGACTTTTGGGGGATGTGGAGATGGAAGTGGGTGGATGAAGGGACATTGAAGGAATAAAAGAGTTGGCCTCCTTTCACCCTTTTCTACTGAATATCTCAAAATGGGGCAGACCCCTTTCCTGTCTATGCC
Organism: Mirounga angustirostris; assembly: GCF_029215605.1. Classification (NCBI taxonomy): domain Eukaryota; kingdom Metazoa; phylum Chordata; class Mammalia; order Carnivora; family Phocidae; genus Mirounga; species Mirounga angustirostris. The sequence continues at coordinate 56,727,351 of NW_026991709.1, forward strand.
TCACAGAGAGTCAGTGTCTGTGGATGCATGTTGGAAGCCTCAGGGTTTTTGCATTAATAAGCCCCTTTAAAAATGTCAGTTGAGAAGCACTAAAGACCTTTTCCACCAGCCACTTTTCAATCTTGTTATTTTAGTAGTTGACCATAGAGTTGAGGGTCCATTTCTGGCCTCTCTATTCTGTTCCATTGATCTATGTGTCTGTTTTTGTGCCAGTACCACACTATCTTGATGATGACAGCCTTGTAATAGAGCTTAAAGTCTGGAATTGTGATGCCGCCAGCTTTGCTTTTCTTTTTCAACATTCCTCTGGCTATTTGGGGTCTTTTCTTGTTCCATACAAATTTTAGGATTATTTGTTCCATTTCTTTGAAAAGAGTGGATGGTATCTTGATAGGGATTGCATTAAATGTGTAGATTGCTCTAGGTAGCATTGACATCTTCACAATATTTGTTCTTCCAATCCATGAGCATGGAACGTTTTTCCATTTGTGTCTTCCTCAGTTTCTTTCATGAGTATTTTATAGTTTTCAGAGTACAGATTCTTTGCCTCTTTGGTTAGATTTATTCCTAGGTATCTTATGGTTTTGGATGCAATTGTAAATGGTATCAACTCCTTAATTTCTCTTTCTTCTGTCTCGTTGGTGTATAGAAATGCAATTTCTGTGCATTGGTTTTGTATCCTGCCACTTTACTGAATTCCTTTATGAATTCTAGCAATTTTGGGGTGGAGTCTTTTGGATTTTCCACATAAAGTATCATATCATCCGCAAAGAGTGAGAGTTTGACTTCTTCTTTACCGATTTGGATGCCTTTTATTTCTTTTTGTTGTCTGATTGCTGTGGCTAGGACTTCTAATACTATGTTGAATAGCAGTGGTGTGTTCCTGACCTTAGGGGAAGAGCTCTCAGTTTTTCCCTATTGAGAATGATATTCATTGTGGGTTTTTCATAGATGGCTTTTATGATATTGAGGTATGTACCCTCTATCCCTACACTCTGAAGAGTTTTGATCAAGAAAGGATGCTGTACTTTGTCAAATGCTTTTTCTGCATCTATTGAGAGGATCATATGGTTCTTGTTCTTTCTTTTATTAATGTATTGTATCACATTGATTGATTTGTGGACATTGAAGCAACCTTGCAGCCCAGGGATAAATCCCACTTGGTTGTGGTGAATAATCCTTTTAATGTACTGTTGGATACTATTGGCTAGTATTTTGGTGAGAATTTTTGCATCCATGTTCATCAGGAATATTGGTCTGTAATTCTCCTTTTTGATGGGGTCTTTGGTTTTGGGATCAAGGTAATGGTGGCCTCATAAAACGAGTTTGGAAGTTTTCCTTCCATTTCTATTTTTTGGAACAGTTTCAGAAGAATAGGTATTAATTCTTCTTTAAATGTTTGGTAGAATTCCCCTGGGAAGCCATCTGGCCCTGGGCTTTTGTTTGTTGGGAAATTTTTGATGACTGCTTCAATTTCCTTAGTGGTTATAGGTCTGTTCAGGTTTTCTATTTCTTCCTGGTTCAGTTTTGGTAGATTATACATCTCTAGGAATGCATCCATTTCTTCCAGATTATCTAATTTGCTGGCATATAGTTGCTCATAATATGTTCTTATTATTGTTTGTATTTCTTTGGTGTTGGTTGTGATCTCTCCTCTTTCATTCATGATTTTATTGATTTGGGTCATTTTTCTTTTTGATAAGTCTGGCCAGGGGTTTATCAGTCTTGTTAATTCTTTCAAAGAACAAGCTCCAGTTTCGCTGATCTGTTCTACTATTCTTTTGGTTTCTATTTCTTTGATTTCTGCCCAGATCTTTATTATTTCTCTTCTCCTGCTGGGTTTAGGCTTTATTTGCTGTTCTTTCTCCAGCTCCTTTAGGTATAGGGTTAGGTTGTGTATTTGAGACCTTTCTTGTTTCTTGAGAAAGGCTTGTATTGCTATATACTTTCCTCTTAGGACCGCCTTTGCTGCATCTCAAAGATTTTGAACAGTTGTGTTTTATTTTTCATTTGTTTCCATGAATTTTTTTAATTCTTTTTTAATTTCCTGGTTGACCCATTCATTCTTTAGTAGGATGCTCTTTAGCCTCCATGTATTTGAGTTCTTTCTGACTTTCCTCTTGTGTTTGAGTTCTAGTTTCAAAGCATTGTGGTCTAAAAATATGCAGGGAATGATCCCAATCTTTTGGTATTGGTTGAGACCTGATTTGTGACCTAGGATGTGATCTATTCTGGAGAATGTTCCATGGGCACTAGAGAAGAGTGTATATTCTGTTGATTTGGGATGGAATGTTCTGAATATATCTGTGAAGTCCATTTGGTCCAGTGTGTCATATAAAGTCTTTATTTCCTTGTTCATCTTTTGCTTAAATGATCTGTCTGTTTCAGTGATGGGCGGTGTTAAAGTCCCCTACTATTATTGTATTATTGTTGATGTGTTTCTTGCTTTTGTTATTAATTAGCTTATATAATTGGCTGCTCCTATGTTAGGGGCATAGATATTTACAATTGTTAGATCTTCTTGTTGGATAGACCCTTTAAGTAGGATATAGTGTCCTTCCTCATCTCTTATTACAGTCTTTGGTTTAAAATCTAATTTGTCTGACATAAGGATTGCCACCCCAGCTTTCTTTTGGTGTCCATTAGCATGGTAAATATTTTTCCACCCCCTCACTTTCAATCTGGAGGTGTCTTTGGGTCTAAAATGAGTCTCTTGCAGACAGCATATTGATGGGTCTTGTTTTTTAATCCAATCCGATAGCCTGTGTCCTTTGATTGGGGCATTTAGCCCATTTACATTCAGGGTAACTATTGAAAGATAGAAATTTAGTGCCATTGTATTGCCTCTAAGGTGACTATTACTGTACATTGTCTGTGTTCCTTTCTGGTCTATGTTGCTTTTAGGCTCTCTCTTGCTTAGAGGACCCCTTTCAATATTTCTTGTAGGGCTGGTTTTGTGTTTGCAAATTCTTTTAGTTTTTGTTTGTCCTGGAAGCTTTTTATCTCTCCTTCTATTTTCAATGACAGCCTAGCTGGATATAGTATTCTTGGCTGCATATTTTTCTCGTTTAGTGCTCTGAATATATCATGCCTGTCCTTTCTGGCCTGCCAGGTCTCTGTGCATAGGTCTGTTGCCAATCTAATGTTTCTACCATTGTAGGTTACAGATCTCTTGTCCCGAGCTGCTTTCAGGATTTTCTCTTTGTTTCTGAGACTTGTAAGTTTTCCTATTAGATGTCGGGGTGTTGACCTATTTTTACTGATTTTGAGGGGGGTTTTCTCTGTGTCTCCTGGTTTTTGATGCCTATTTCCTTCCCCAAATTAGGGAAGTTCTCCACTATAATTTGCTCCAATATACCTTCTACTCCTCTCTCTTTCTTCTTCTGGGATCCCAATTATTCTGATATCGTTTCATCTTATGGTGTCACTTATCTCTCGAATTCTGCCCTCGTGATCCAGTAGTTGTTCATCTCTCTTTTTCTCAGCTTCTTTATTTTCCATCATTTGGTCTTCTATATCACCAGTTCTCTCTTCTGCCTCATTTATCCTAGCAGTTAGAGCCTCCATTTTTTATTGCAACTCATTAATAGCCTTTTTGATTTCGACTTGGTTAGATTTTAGTTCTTTTATTTCTCCAGGAAGGGTTTCTCTAATATCTTCCATGCTTTTTTTCAAGCCCAGCTAGTATCTTTACAATCGTCATTCTGAACTCTAGTTCCAACATCTTACTAATGTCCATATTGATTAGGTCCCTGGCAGTCGGTACTGCCTCTTGTTCTTTTTTTGAGGTGATTTTTTCCGTCTTGTCTTTTTGTCCAGAGGAGAATAGATGAATGAGAGAACAAAATGCTAACAGGGTAACAATGACCCCAGAAAAATATACACTAAACATATCAGAAGAGACCTGAAACCAGGGGAAAAGAAAGGGAAAGAAAAAGGAAAAGAAAAAGATAAGGAAAAAAAAAAAGAATATGATCAAATATGATCAGGCTGGTGCATAGATCAGTGCCACACACTAGATTTTGGGTGTATTTTGGTTTGTTAGAAGAACGTGCCTCCCAAAATTTTAAAGAAGAAAAAACTTATATACATACTAAAATAAGGGTAAATACGATGAAGGGATGGAATATGACTGTAAAGATGAAAAGTATAAAAGATTTTATAAAAGGAATTGATAAGATAAGAAGTTGGTTGAAAAAAGAAAGGAGTTAAAACAAAAAAAGGCAGAGAATGTGATTAGTCAGGAGACTAGAACAAAACCATACACCAGAGATTTAGGGTATATTTTGGTCTGTTAGAAGAAACTGTATCCCAAAATTTTAAAGGGAGAACAACTTATATATATACCAAAAATAAGGTTAACTACTATGAAGGGATAGAATATGACTCTAAAAATGAATAATAAAAAAGATTTTTTAAAAAGGGATTGATAAGATGTTGGTTGAAAAAGGGAAAAAGAAAAAGACAATAAAAATAAAAAATTAACTTTGAAAGACTAAAGAGTCATGGTAAAAAAGCCATGGATTCTATGTGCAGTATTCCCCTAGCGCTGGAGTTCTGCCATTCTCATTGATCAGTAAACTTGGTCTTGGCTGGCGATTCTTGCTGATCTTCTGGGGAGGGGCCTGTTGCCGTGGTTCCCACATGTCTTTGCGGGAGGCGTAATTGCCCCGCCCTTGCCCAGTCGGGCTAAGTAATCTGCTTGGGTTTGCTCTCGGGAGCTTTTGTTCCCTGCAAGCTTTCAACCGAAAGCTTTGGAGGAGAGAGTGAAAATGGCGGCTTCCCAATCTCCGCCCGGGAAGAGCCGAGAACTCGGGGCCCCGCTCCTCCGTGCACCTCCAGAGAAAAGCAGTCAGTCACTCCTGTCTCCCCAGTCTCCGGCCACCTTCCGTGCTCCTGGCCTGTGACCGAGCGTTTCTATCTCCGGCACCCAACTCGGTGTGGAGTCTCCAAATCCAGCAGATCCTTGCGGTGCGCTCCCGCGCCGCTCCTCCCGGGGGACGAACGGGAGTCTCCCCGGATCTGCCACTTGTTGGGTCCCTGCTGGAGGAGCAGTGGCCCGACTGTGCCGTGGATCACAGTTTATGGTAACCCCGAGCTGAGCGCCTACTCCTTGGCTCCGTCTCTGCAGCTGGCTTCCCCGCTCCGATACCTGGGAGCTCTGCTGCACTCAGGCACCCCCGGTCTTGCTGTGACCCCAAGGGTCCTGAGACCACACTGTCCCAGTGAGGGTTCCATCCCCTGCTTAGCCACTGGAGCGACGTCCCTCAGTGGAGCCGACTTCTAAAAGTTCCGATTTTGTGCTCCGCGGCTCTATCACTTGCCAGAAGCAGCAGTCGGAAGTCCTCTACCTCGCCGTCTATCCTTCCGAATATCACCTTGGATTCACTTCTCCGCATGTCCTACCTTCCAGAAAGTGGTCGCTTTTCTGTTCAGAGAGTAGCTGCTATTCTTTTCTTCGATCTCCTGTTGAGTTCGTAAGTATTCAGAATGCTTTGATCCCTATCCAGCTGAATTCCAGGGACCAGATGAAATTTAGGTCTCCTACTCCTCTGCCATCTTGCTCCTCTCCTGTGGTATTCTGGATAGATACAAGTCTTCCTCTTAGGAAGACATTCCAAGGAGCTAGAAAAGAATGATCCGGTGGAAACCTCTTCTCAGAGTCACGGGGACCACCTCTTTCGATTGTTGCTGGAATGGGAACTGGCGTCTCTAAGATGGGTCCCGAGGACTCTGACCGCAGCAGAGAGGCAACTGCCCCCGGACCCCACAGAGTCCCAGTCAGTGTCGGGCTGTGGCCCCAAGCCCCTGGTCCTGTGCATAGCTCCCCCAGGGGCAGAAAGAGTGTGGATGGCCAGGAGGAGGTCCATACCGCCAGCCAGCTGGTAAAAGACCTCAGGCAGCGGCTCAATAGTTGTTCCAGTCTTACTCTGCAGAAATAGATAGGATTGGTTTGGCTTTCCAGAGAACTGACTCTGCCATAGTACTCCCTGCTAAAGTTTTTTTCTAGAAAATACCCTTTGCACATACAAATTCCTCCCTGTTTTTTTCCATGTCAGAATGTTTTACATAAAAGTCAACATTCTAAGTAAAGTAAAATCAGCAAGATTATAGCTTATCATCTCTAGATGATTTCTAGCTAACTACATAAGAATCAAGTTACGTACTTTGATAAAATACACATGCTGGGATCCACTTCTGGAAATGAAACGTGAGAAAACATCCAGGATGAACTTGATGATTGGTCTGGTTTGGGGATCTTTGTTCAGGAAGACCAGGTTGCCCTCCTCTGTCTAAATTTTAAGTTAGTACCTTTGGGTTGACTATCACATGAGACTTTCAGGCTTCTCATTCTGTGGGAGTTTAGAATTTTGTATCTGGCATTTCTTCCAAGAACCAGGCTGGAGGACCCTCTTCCTCCTTTTATCTGGTTGAATTGCTGAATGATTCCTTGTTCTCTTATCTATTACATAAGCCTGTGAGCTCTCTGATAGCTAAATGATTAAAGGCAACTTTCCAGTTTCCTAAAAAAGAATATAAAAGGCTTTTTGTGGTGCTGTTTTTGAAAAACAAAACAGACTTCTAAGGTTTGGAGTTCTTTTTATAGGAGAGTACAAAGTAAAGAAGTGCAAGCAACTAACACACTGGAGACAAGCTACAAACTTGGGGGGTCTTTCTAGTGGCACACACTGGGCAAGAAAGATGGGAATGGCAGAGTTTGCAAGCAATCTGCTCCATTCTCATCCAGTGTTATAGAAGGGACCACCCTGAGTCAAAAGGAGGTTGATGTTTGGTTATCGGTAATCCAGAAACGGTGGAGCAGGGAAGCACATGACCATTACCCCTAGTTCTAGGTGAAGAGGAAGTAGATCAGAGATGCCTTCCCATTCTTCATTTCTCATGGAAATGATGTACAAGAAATAACGGTTGTGGAGATTTCTTGTGTGGTTAGGGACATTGCCCCCTCTTCCTTTCTTTTGTCTCATCTCTCTTCTAAGAAGGGCATTGGATTCTGAGTCAAAAGATCTGAATTCTTGTTCTGGCTCTGTGTTTACCTAGCTTTGTAACCTTTGGGAGCTTACTCAGCATCTCTGGGAATTTTCTCACCTGTAAAATGAAGAAGGAGGAATCTGGGAATTTCTGGAATCCCTTGCAACTCTACTGTTGTTGTAAAGGCTGGTGGTGACCTCCCTGCCAGGAAGGGGGACCTCCAGGAAGTTCTGATTGGTTCTGGAACCATGGAATATCTTGTGAGGAACCATTGCTTGGGTGATATTTTAGGACATGTATAAAGATGATAGTTTGGAGGAAATAGTTCTAGGCTCATCTTGAGTATTTTGTGGAAGCAAAGGCATGAGTGTCTTGACTTCCTTAACCAAAACCTTAAAGAATTATGCAAACAATAAATCTATATCAGAGATAATTGAGAATTTTCCTGATGACCTATTGAATAATACATCTCCTTAGTCATCGTGTTCCAGGGGGCCTGGGGAAGGCAGTTGGGGGCAATTCCTGTGTTGCACAGTGGCAAGATTGCTTTCAGAGCAACAGATACAGCTGTGTGATCATGAATCCTCCTGCCCTTGGAAAGTGTTAAAACCTGAGGCTATCTTTTTTCCCACCAAGTAAGTAATTTTCCAGGAGAACTGAGGAAATGTCTAGTAGCCTTCAGGTTTCTGATGCTGACTTAAAGGTGAAATGCACCCAGAACCCAAAGGTGGAGTGGTACAGAATGGGTTCCGACAGAAACCTGAGGCGGCACCTAGCTGTGTGTTTACAAACAGCCCATTCAAGGCTGCCTGGGATCTCACCCAGAAGACCAAATTCCTGTGAATCATTTCAGTATTTAAAAATGATATTTTATTAATTTTTAATTTTTATTTATTTACTTATTTTTTTGAGTAAAGCGATAGAAGTTTATTAAGGATACCGAAAAAGCTCTCAGGAATGAGAGGGGTCCCAACAGGGTTGCCACTGAGGGCTTTAAGGGATGGTCTCTTATAGAAAGCTAACCAGGGAACTTAAATCTTCTTAACATCTCTATTGATAACACCATTGAGCAAGGACTAGTGATAATACCTTCAATGGCTTACTTCCTTTTTAGGGTCCAGTAATTCTTGTTATTAATAGCTACTTGTGACCAACCAAGACCCCACCTCTGACACCTAGGGCAGGATGATCTGGTTTGTTCCCTTATCTCTGGTTTCCTTTCATCTCCCACATTTTGAATTTTGTGAGCTTGATCCTATGGCCCCCTACTTGTCTCTCCCTACCCAGCCCCACCTGTCCCTTATTCATTATCCCCCCCTGGAATAGTAACCCCAACTGCCCTTAGGGAGTGGGACGATGACCGCTCTGGCTGCTGCCTGCTGAAATGGGGCTGCGGGCTGTAGGGCAGTTAGAATCTCTCCAGAGGTCAGCCCAGGGGCCCTTGGTATGGCTCCAGGGGGTCATGATAGACAGCAAGCAGTACATGCATCAGCACATGAAAAAGGATGAACATAAAACAAGTATTAGGCCCAAAATTATGATCCCATCTATCAGATAAGATCCCCAGTTACCAATTTTGTCAAATAGACCAGTGGATATTTTGAACTTATTTAATTGATAATGAAAGTTGGGTTTTAAGCTGTTAAATAGAGGCTAAGTTGATAAAGTTACTCAGCCAACTGTTTGCAGATGGCTGTGAATGCAGTGGGTCTGGATTTCAGGCCACGTTTGATAACATCTTCTGTGTGGCCTGTGAGGCAAAATGCAGGGCTGTGGGCCAATGAGAGTATAGGTGGGTGGTTTGGTAACTGGTTGAATGAGTCCAAAAGGATTAATGAATGGATCAGCATTGATCTAGTCCCCTTGTCACAGGATTTCTTCTTGACCCTGTCCTGTCTGTAATTTTTATTACTGACTTGAGTGAGGATATTGAATGGCAAACTGAAAATGTGGGTCAATTTCCGTGAGATGAAATTTAGCACAAGTAAATGCAAAGTCCTACACTTGGGATCAGGATATTAGCTGCCTGAGAATAAAAGAGACATCATTTAACAGCAGGATGTAAACACGTTTACATCCTGTTATAGTTGGCTGGAAGCTCAGTCTGAATCAATAGTGTGATAGGTCTGCCCGAAAGACGAATGAGGTTCTGGACGGCACTAACAGAACCCAGCTCTGTGCTGGGAGGAGTGGCCCTGGGGGGGCATGGGCTCTTTAGGGCCCTGGGCTCCAGAGCAGAAGCTGACAAACTGAGAATGCATGTGGGCATACTGACGGAAGGGAGGAGAGTCACACTGGATGGGGGAGAGGACACGAAGCTGGATAGTTCTCTCATTGATCTGTAGCACTCTTTAGTGCTTCTTCTTCTGGGTGCCTCGGGAGTGCAGGACTAAAGCTAATAAGGACAAAATATACTGCAGCAGATTTCAACCGAACACATGGAATTGCCTCATCTACCTAAAAGTTAAATGCTCTAGCCTAGGAGACAGTGATTTTCACATCCCTGGGGTGTCCAAGCAGAAACGGATGAACGTATAGAAGGGAATTAAAGCAACATATGGATGGATGATGTCTAATATCTAACCTTGGCATTTAGTGTTCAATGGATAGTGTATAAAAGTTGAAGAGAAGCGTATAGTTTTGGACAAAATCTACCTTCACTTGGTTTCAGTTTACTGGTTAATCCTTGAATGGTATTATATTGGTTCATGAGCTGAGGCTGATATAATTTTTAGAAGGGAGATTAAGTTTTTTAGGAAACCATTGTAAAGATAGGAAGGGTTCTGAAATGAAAATTAGGAAGCAGGAGTATGATTTTTGGTGCCAGAATTGGTCTTCAGGAGTCACCAGGCAGGTTGCTATGACTCAGTGTCCTTAACTATAGAACAAGATTCAACTTTTATTTATTCTTAGAAGCTCTGAATTACATGTTGTGCTTCGAACAGCTCCAGGGCAGAGATACTTTAAGTTATGAAAACACTTTGCAGGACTGTGGTGTGTATTACCAAGGAGGAGTTCCTTCTGAGCTTGAATTCCTTTGTTGAACAGATCTCTGTATGAATACAAATAATCGTTAGAGAGACAGCTGGCTGCCACTGTGCATCCCCGATAAAACACTCTTCACACATCCCTGTCTTTTCTTCCTGGGAATTTTGCCAGAAGGGCTGGGAGCAAGTGTTTGAGTAAGCAAGTGGGGTCTGCTATCTGCTTTGTAAGGCCCCGTGGGATGTATTGATTCTCCTACATCTGTAACATCAGGGATGAACATGAGTCTCACAGACTGGGATAAATCGACTATGCAGGGCCAGCACTCCTAAGCTGTCTTTGTTGATAGGGAGGCCAATGAGATTAAAGAAGCAAGGCCATTTGCACTGTCAAGAGGAGAAGGTTTCTGGGACTCCTGCCTGTTGAGGCTGTTGGGAGGAGTGGACATCAGAGAGAGGAAGATCTGGGAGGCCAAAATCTGTCCTTTTCTGTTCTTATGCTATTACACCTACGCAAGCATTACAGCCATTCCCATGGTTGCAAATGCTACCTATGAGCCAGTGACCTCCACGTCTCTAGGCCCTGATCTACACTGCAGAACTATGAAACCACATTCCTACTTGACATCTTCATCTGAATATCACACAGGAACATCACACTCGACATGTTCAAAGATATATTCACCATTCCTCTGAAATGACTTCTGCCTTTGCACTTTCTTTACAAGTGAATGACATTGCAATCCACCCAGTCATCCCAGAAAGAATCTTTTATTCATTCACTTATTGATCTGAAAAAATCTTTATTTTACTCCATACCAGACAATGTTTGCTTGTTGTCAATATAGTAGTTAAAAAACAAAATCCCTGCCTTTAAGACAATGCATTTTAGTGGGAAGAGATTGACTTTGTGATAAGAATAACAATAAATGTGAAACAAAATAGGCACAAATATGAGAGAATTTCAGGTAATAAGATCTAAAAAGAACGGGCGCCTGGGTGGCTCAGTTGGTTAAGCGACTGCCTTTGGCTCAGGTCATGATCCTGGAGTCCCTGGATCGAGTCCCGCATCGGGCTCCCTGCTCGGCAGGGAGTCTGCTTCTCCCTCTGACCCTCCCCCTTCTCATGTGCTCTCTCTCATTCTCTCTCTCTCAAATAAATAAATAAAATCTTTAAAAAATGAAATAAAAAAAATAATAAAAAAAAGATCTAAAAAGAACACTGAATATAGTGGGAGGGTGAGGGGTTGGGGGATGGTCAAGATGCTTCTCTAACCTGGGTGGTCAGGGAAGGAAGTTGAGGAGCTGCCATTTTAGTGAATGATGAAAATCTGCTGCCATAGGAAGATCTGGAGAAATTTAAATGTAAAGACCCCATATACATGTGTGTTCGTGTATGCATATACAATGTAGGGGTGTGTGTGTATATGTACATATGTATGTGTATATATAAATACATACTGCATATGTACATTTTATACATGTATACATATATTACATATATACACATGTATGTGTATACATAAAGAACTAAATAAAATAACAAAAGCCTTATACAGGGTTGAGTAAACAAATTATCAAAATAAATGGGAAAAGATTAACTATCAGTGATTTATATTTAAAAGTAAGAATAGCAAAAGTAAAAATAGAAAAACTTTAAAACCATGACCAACTCAAGACTACATTGGTGATACACTTAACAATAAAAAAGTCCTTTCTGAAAAGTTCTACAAGTCCAGCCTGTGCACCTAAAGAGGAAGAGCTTTTCAGTTTTGTCAAGCGCTGTATAGCTACCATGTTTCTCAATAAATCACTGAATCGAGGGACCTCAGGAAAGTCAAGGATCATGCTAATTTTAAGCTAGCATGTTTAAAAATATAATTCTTATTGATACAGTTAATGTGTTACAAGTAGATCTTAGTATTACCCCAAAATTAAAGTCTATAAACTATGAACTACACATTTTTTTTCATTCAGTCAACATTTATGGGGAGCCTAATGTACTGGGTACTGGACTTAGCCCTGTGAAGTATATGATCACTAATCGGATACAGAGCTTTCCCTTACAAAGGTCAGTATCCTGTGGAAGGGAGGAAGATTGTACATAAATGACTGTAATTCAAGATAGGAAGACATGAGTGTCCTATGTTAAGATTTTAAGGTGGCTCAGAGGAGAGTGAGAATAATGCCCTCAGGAAGAGATGAGAAAAAACTTCAGGAGTGATATGGGCTTTGAGATGGCCTTTGAGGGGTTGGTGGAATTTGCATGTATGGAGGAGCAGAAGGAGGTTTCCAGGAGGTGGAACAGTGAGAAATGGTGAGAATGTACAGGAGGGCAGACATTTAGGAATCTTCACACATATTCTGGTTCTCACTTCCTGCTAGGCATGTGGTATGACTATACATCCCTGCCAATTTGAAACTCCGTATTTATTGATAAATCAGAGATAGTGTGTCAAGCAAGGGTATTTATTGAGAGGATACTGAGTCAATCTGGGGGACACTAGGAATGTTCAAAAGCCAAGCTTTGGGAAGAACAAGATACCAGAACAGCTTTGGGGATCTCATCAGCCAGAGATAATGGTCCTTCCTTCTAGAATGCTGCCAATCATGTGGCTTGGCTAGGAATAACACTCAAATCTTTGTCTCTCAGGTTAAAATTCCAAATTCCAAAAATAAATAAATCAGTTTGGGTCTTGTATACAACATTGCACCAATTAGTTATGGTCAGAAAGGCAGGATTCTACAGCTTAAATATAAATATAGGGGACACATGTGGGTGGAGCAGATGGTTCCCAGAGACGAGATGAATTTTAAGGGAGTAATCAGGGGAACAAAGATTTGTAAGATGCTTACCCTAGGATTATTTATAGCAGCAGAGAAGAAGAAACCTCAATGTACAGTAGGAAAGGAAAGTTTCTGTAATTTATGTTGAACTATTATTAAGCCAGTTAAAATTATGTTCATAAAGATTTCAATGATGTGAGAAAAGTGCAAACGATATAATAATCAAGTGAAACAATTTCTGTGAACGTTTTAAAAATATCACAAAACCATCAAAATACAAATTGAGGTTTAATGTGAGTAGTAGTAAAGATTGTAGAAAGTTAATGCTTTGATTTTAATATTTTCTTGATTTGTGTGAATTCCCTACAGTGGTTACATGTGACTTTTATAATCAACAAATGAAACCATTTTAAAGAAGATGTACTTAATAGAGGCAGTGTTTTGTAGTGTGGAAACCCCAGAGTTAAACATTCTGTGTTTGTATTTTGGCTCTGCCACTTACCAGCTGAGCAATCTTGATCACATGGATTGACCTCTTTTAGCCTGAGTTTTGTTCTTAAAATTGGAGAAAGAATAATTCTTACTGCCTAAGCATTAAGCATATGTAACACTCTCAGCCTGCTGCTGTGTCTAACATCTGATGAAAGGTAACTATTTTAATACCTGAAGAGCACAGATAAGAGACAACTAATCCTGACTGGGAGAGCAAGACGATGTGACATTTAAACTGGGTCTTCTTTCATTCATATTTCTTGAAATAGGTTGCTACTGTGAATTGGATTTTTTTGAAAGAAAGTTGGAGACAAGCCAAACCCATGAATATAAACATTCCCATAATGTATGGATCTTCTTCACCTTAAAATGAAATAGGTGGCTTCTGAGCTGTGCTCACATGGGAGGATCCATGGGTCTAAGCATGCAACTAAAAGGTCTAATTCTCCCTGTGTCCTCTGGGCCTTGGGCCTCTGCAGTGGGCTAAGCTAGACAAGCATCCATAAAAAGTCGAAACAGTGTGACCTCCAACCTCCAAGGTAGGCAAACTATTCATTAGTCTTTCTTACTCTTGGCACAGGGTTGGCCTAGAGGCTGTAAAGTCAGGACTTTCTAGTGACTGCTCTCTTTACATAAGCAGTGGGATAATGAAGCTGTGCGGTGGTGATGTCCCATCCTCAGTACTGTTTCTGCTTTCATGCTTCCCTCTGCTCCCTCCATATCTGTACCTAGAAATGAGAATAGGGTTCAGAATTGGAAGCTCTCTTATAAGACTCTTTTTTTTAAATAGGCAAATAGTTCTCATATATTTTCCACATAAGCCTTACTATTTCATTCTAAGTTTTTCTGAGCCTCAAGATACTTCAGATTATTTGTGGATAATGGGAAAAGCGGAGCCATATTAATAATTTAGAGGCCATAAGCATGGAAAAGAGTAATAGTGCCCAGCTGCTGGTATTTATTTTTTAAAACACCCTAAGCCTTGAAAAATTATATTTCAAAGTAACACAAAACTCACGTACACTGAAATTAAAGGAGCTTTTTCTTTCACACTTTTTGTATTTTCTTTAAATAAAAAAACAACACTTTATTTAAATTCAATTAACCAACATACAATGCATTCTTAGTTTCAGGTGTAGAGTTGAGTAATTCATCAGTTGTGTACAACACCCAGTGCTCATCCCAAGTGCCCTCCTTACTGCCCATCACCCAGTTACCCCATCCCTCCACCCACCGACCTCCAGCAACCTTTTTGTTTCCTATAGTGAAGAGTCTCTCATGGTTTGTCTCCCTCTCTGATTTCTTCCCATTCAGTTTTCCCTCCCTTCCCCTTTGATCCTCTGCACTGTTTCTTATATTCCACATACGAGTAGGAAAAAAAAAAAGGGACTTAGAGGTATAACCTTTTCAATTTTAAAGACTTTTTATTTGGCAAAAATGGAAACGGTCACTCTACTTTTCCTTCTGAGAAATTAGCACAAAGATAGCATTTTTAAAACTTTTAAAGTAAAATGCTTAAAGGCTAAACTGTGGATTTAAGGATGAACACTGGGTGATAAACCGCAAAGAAACACAGGGATTTGATATCTGTGAAAGTCAACATAATGGTTATTGTTGGAAGGGGAATAAGGTCCATGATTGAGATCAGGAGCCAAGAGGGGCTTCTGGGATGGCTGGCAAGGGCCTCTTTCTTGACCTGGTTGATGGCTACAAGAAACAACTCATTGAAGTATACATTTGTTTTGTGTTTGATTTGACAATAAGCATTTAAAATATTTAAAAACCCACTTTATTGAGATATGACTGTCATACAAAAAGCTGTACATATTTAATGTATACAACTTGCTGGATTTGGAGATAAGTATACACTTGTGAACCCATTACCTAATCTATGCCATCAACATCCATCACCTCCAAAATATTCTCCACCCTCTTTATTTATTATTATTTTCATGTATGATAAAAACACTTAACATTATTTACACTTTTAGCAAATTTTTAAGTATATAACAGAGTATTGTGAACTGTAGGCACTGTGCAGGACAGTGGATCTCTTGGATGTACTCATCTCACATAACTAAAACTTTGTACCCTTTAACTTACACCTCCCTGTGTCCACCTCCCTCCAGGTCCTGGCAGCCACCATTCTGTTCTCTGCTTCTATGAGTTTGACTATTTTAGATTCTGTATATAAGTGGTATTATTTGTCCTTCTGTGTCTGGTTTATTTCACTTAGCATGACGTCCTCTAGGTTCATCTTTGTCACAAATGGCAGGATTTCTTCTTTTTAAGGCTGAATAATATTCCATTGTATGTATATGCCACATTCTTGATCCATTCATCATCCATCAGTGGACATTTAGATTGCTTCCATGTTTAGTTATTGTGAATAATGCTGTAAAGAACATGGGAGTGCCAATATTTCTTCAAGAAACTATTTCAGTTCTTTGGGAATATACCCAGAAGTGGGATTACTGGGTCATATGGTATTCCTACTTCTAATTTTTAGAGGAAACTCCATACTGTTTTTTGTAATGGCTGTACCAATTTACATTCCCACCAACAGTGTACCAGGGTTCCTGTTCCTCCATATCCTTGCTAACACTTACCTTTTTTTCTTTTAATAATTCTAGGGGCGCCTGGCTGGCTCAGTTGGTGGAGTGTGTGACTCATGATCTTGAGGTTGTGAGTTTGAGCCTCATGCTGGGTATAGAGATTAATAAAAAATAAATAAACTTTAAAAACAATAATAGCCATTCTAATGGATATGAGGTGATATCTTATTGTAGTTATGATTTGCATGTCTCTGATGATTAGTGATGTTCAGCATCTTTTCATATACCTGTAGGTAATTTGTATATTTTTTGGAGCAATGTCTATTCAAGTTCTTTGCACATTTTTAAATGACATTATTTATGTTTTTTGCTATTGAATTATAGGAATTCATTATATCAGGGTGTTAACCCTTTATCTGGTATGGTTTGCAAATATTTTCTCCCATTCCATAGGTTACCATTTCACTTTGCTGATTGTTCCTTTTTCTATACAGAAGCTTTTTAGTTTGATGTAGTCTCACATATTTATTTTTCCTTTTGTTCCCTGTGCTTTCAGGGTCCTATCCCAGAAATCACTGCCAAGACCAACGTCAAGAAGATTTTTCTTTAAATTTTCTTGTAGGAGTTTTATAGTTTCAGGTCTTACATGTAAGTCTTTAATAATTTTGAATTGATTTTCATGTATGGTGTAAAATAAGGGTCCAGTTTCTTTTGCATGTGGATATCCAGTTTACCAACACCATTTATTAAAGAAACTATTCTTTTTCCATTATATGTTTTGGGTAACTTTGTCAGCGATTAGTTGACCAAATGCATATGGTTTGTTTCTCTGTTCTGTTCCATTGGTCTGTGTGCTCATTTTTATGCCAATACCATACTACTTTGATTACTTTGTAATATAATTTGAAATCAAGAAGTTGCCTCCAGCTTTGTTCTTTTTCAAGATTGCTTTGACTATTTGGGGTCTTTTGTGGATCCACAAAAATTTTAGGACTGTTTTTCTGTTTCTGTGAAAAAAATATATTGGAACTTTGATAGGGATTGCATTGAATCTGTGGATCACTTTTGGTAGTGTGGAATCTTAAAATTAATTCTTACAATCCAAGAACATGAGATAGCTTTTCATTTATTTGTGTCTTCTTCAATTTCTTTCATCAATGTCTTATGGATTTCACAAGTCTTTTACCTCCTTGATAAATTTGTTCCTTAGTATTCTATTGTTTTTGATGCTTTTGTATATGAGATTGCTTTAACTTTTCTTTCTGATAGTGTGTAAAAATGCTACTCATTCATTCATATTGATATTGTATCCTACAACTTTACTGACTGTATTAGTTCTAAGAGTTTTTTTTGGTAGAGTATTAAGGATTTTTTTAAACATATGAGATCATGTTTTCTGCCAACAGAGACAGTTATTTTATTTTTTCCTTTCTGACTTGGATGCCTTTTATTTCTTTTTCTTACCTAATGGCTAGGACTTCAGTACTATGTTGAATGGAAGAGGTGAGAATGGGCACTCTTATTCCTGATCTTAGAAAAGCTTCCACCTTTCACCCTTGAGCATAATGTTAGCTGTGGCTTTGTCATATATGGCCTTTATTATGCTGAGATATATTTCTTCTGTGCATAATTTGTTGACAGTTTTTGTCACAAATGGATATTAATTTATCAAATACTTTTCTGCATCTATTGAGGTGATCATGTGGTTTTTAATCCTTAATTCTGTGAATGTGGTGTATAACATTGATTGATTTATGTATGTTCAGCCATCCTTGCATTTCAGGGACAAATCCCACTAGGTCATGTGTATAATCCCTTTAATGTGCTTTTGAATTTGGTTTGCTAATATTTTTTGAGGATTTTTGTATCCATGCTCATCAGGGATATTGGCCTGTAGTTTTGCTTTTTGTGGTGTCTTTGGCTGGCTTGGATGCCTTTGATACTTCTGTTTTTTCAAATGGCTAAAGAGGGATTGGTGTGAATTATTTAAATGGTAGATTTTGCCTGTGAAGCCATCTGCTCTTGGGATTTTATTTTTGGGGAGGATTTTGAAGACTTTCTTTCTTTTTTTTTTTTTTTTAAAGGATTTTTTTTTTTTTTAAGATTTTTAAAATTTATTTATTTGAGACAGAGAGCACACGAGAGGGGGTAGGGTCAGAGGGAGAAGCAGGCTCCCCGCCGAGCAGGGAGCCCGATGCGGGACTTGATCCCGGGACTCCAGGATCATGACCTGAGCCGAAGGCAGTCGCTTAACCAACTGAGCCACCCAGGCGCCCTGAAGACTTTCTTTTAGCACTCCTTTTAAGGCAGTTCTAGAGGTAACAAATTCCTTTGGTTTTTGTTTGGGAAAGTCTGTCTCCTTCATTTTTACAGGACAGTTTTGCTGGATATAGTATTTTGGCTATCAGTTTTTTTCTTTGACACTTTGAATATGTCATCCCACTCTTTCCTTGCCTGCAAAGTTTCTGCTGAGCAATCTGCTGATGGTCTTCTGGGTTCTCATCTATGTCACGGGTTGCTTTTCCCTTGCTGCTTTCAAAATTTTCTCTTTTATCTTTGACTTTGATAATTTAATTGTAATAATTCTAAGTATAGACCTCTTTAAGTTCAACCTATTTGAGGTCTTATGAGCTTCATGAATCTGGCTGTCTTTTTCCCTCCCTAGATTTTGGAAGTCTGCAGCCATTATTTCCTTAAATAAGCTTTTTACTTCTTTCTCTTTCTCTTCTCCTTCTGAGACTCCCGTAATGCACAGTGTCCCATAAATCCTATAGTTTTCTTTACATTTTTCATTCTTTTTCCCTTTTTCTTTTCTTTCTGTATACTATCAAATGACCTGTCTTCCAGTTCACTGATTCTTCTGCTTGATTGAGTTCAGTTTCGAAGCTCTCTGATGAATTTTTCAGTTCAGTCACTGTATTATTTAGCCCCAGGATTTCTGTTTGATTCATTCTTATGGTTTTTCTTTGTTGAACTTCTCATTTTGTTCATGTAGTTCTCCTGATAATCGTTTGTCATTCTGTGTTCTCATGTAGTTCACTGAGCTTATTTAAGATGATTATTCTGTGTGTGTGTGTGCATATGTGTGTGTGTGTGTGTGTGTATATATTTGAGAGAAAGAGAGCAGGGGAGAGGGAGAGGGAGAGAGAAAATCTTAATCTCTACGCTCAGTGTGGAGCTCGATGCAGTGCTCAGTCTCATGACCCTGAGATCATAACCTGAGCCAAAATCAAGAGTCAGACACTCAACTGACTGAGCCACCCAAGTGCTCCAAGATGATTATTTTGAATTATTTGTCAGGCAGTTTGTAGATCTCCATTTCTTTAGGGTCAATTTCTAGAACTCTGTTTTGATCCTTTGGTGGTGTCATGTTTTCCTGATTCTTTGTGATCCTTCTAGCCTTGTGTTGGTGTCTGCACATTTGAAGAAGCAGTCACCTCTTCCCCACCCAGGCCTGGTCTGTGGGGTACACTAGGGAGCCTGATACTGGGATTCACAGGTGGATAGACCTGGTGTCAGGATCCACAAGGAAGCTTGTTCTTCCTTTCCCCCAAAGGAGAACTAGTGGGTCAATGGGATCTCTTTCAGCTCTGGGCTGTGCAGTGATGTGAGTAAATGAAATTGTTCTTAACTTTTCAATGTGTCTTTTCTTGTTTCTGAACTCCATCAGGGTACTGTTACCTCACTTGAATTCCAAACTCAAATAAGTTATTTTTGTCTGTGGATGGTTCAGTGTTTGTGTTGGGGTTGACAGCTGGGACCTCCTGTTTTGCTATCATATTTTTCTGACTTTCTCTTTCCACCCCACTCCTTCTTGTTTTTTATTTTATTTTTTAAAAATATATATGTTAAATATGCCCAATGAACCATTCAATACAGGTGTGGAAGAGAGATGATTTTGACTGGACTCCATACCCTCTCCCCTTCGAATACTCTTCAAATCATAGTTGTGGTAATAGCCTTAGAAATCATCTTGCCTAAACCTTTTCATTTTGCAAATAAAGAAACAGACCCAGAGATGCTAAGTGGTTTGCCCAGGGCCTTACAGTTAGTATTAAAATCACGTCTTTAGGCATTTCATTGCCTAAAAAGTAAAAAGCAGCTAAGCTATATTTGGTTAGTTAGCTAATTTACATCTTAAAGATTTCTTGAAGTCTACAGCCAAAGTAGATCATGAGATTGGACAAAAGTAATTTACCTCATTATAGCTTCCTCTTTATTTTTCCTCTCTACCTCTAAGACAGTAGTTCTTAGTCCAAAATGTACATTGAAATCAACTGGGAGGGTTTTTTTTTTTTTTAATAACAATACAAGGTCCCATTCTAGCCTATTAATTCAGAATCTCTGGGGATGGGCCCAGGCATAAGTTTTCTTTTTTTCTTTTTTTTTTAATTCCCCAGGTAATTCTAATTTGTAGCTAGCTTTGAGAACAGTTAGGCTAAGGGATTGTTACCTTGTTTTTGTTTTTATCCCCACATTTTTTCATGTTTGCCTCTCTTTTCCCCTTCTCTCTTTCTTATTCCCATTCTGTTTTCTGGTTACCTCTCCGATGGCTGTAATATAGAATTACAGTTTATTGTTAAATATTTGTTGCACATTTCTCACATATATTGATTTTTTTCCCTGCTTAGGCTTAATTTTTAAATCAGTGATTTGAATCATTTTTCTTCCCTTCAAACTATCTCTTTTCACCCTCCACTAAGCTTAATAAGATTGTTGTTACATGTAGCCTTCAATTAATTTATTTTCCTAGGTGAAATAGACCTCTGTAGAAGAAAAAAATTACATAACTATTGGGAATTTTGAAAGAGGTATTGTTTAATAATTACAAAAACATCCTTGACATTCTTGACCACCTTTTCTTTTCAGTACTCTTGGTATTGCCTTGTTCTGGTCTCTGACCATGTCCTGACTGATCTTCCCTGGCTTCTGTTTCTCTTCCTGATCTAATAGCCACTTCTCTTCTCATTGTACACATTCCGCCTTGGTGATCTCACCTACTCACAGCTTCACTCTCTTGTCTCTCTCTCTTAATCTCACTGTCACTCTAACTTTTTATAAGTATTGGTTGAATAATCTCCATCTTTACCTCCTTTAGTTCTTCAAAATTAGTATAAATTCATCTTCTTTCTTTTACTTTCTTTCCCATCTCCACAAAAGTTTCTTTCTCCATTTATTAATGCATGTAGTTGTCAACTTATGAGTTCATTTGTTTAAGTTCTACATAAGTATCAATTAACTATCTACAATATACCATGCATAGTGATAGGCCTGGGAAAGCAATTGTGGGAATTATATTATTATCAATAATAATTCATCCCTTCTCTCTCCTTGAGAAGTTTATGCAGACTGTTCATTGCTATGATTTACAGTGTGTTCTGTGCAAAAATAATACTTCCCTGCTGCATTAACTTTTGGCTTGATTGGCCATGTGACATATCCTAGCCAAAGGAATATGAGATGTGATGTATACCATAAGTGAGCAAATTTTTCAGAAAGTGTCACAAATTTGCCAGCACTCTAGCTCCTGACTTCTTCCCTGAGAGCAATATTCCCAGAGAGGGTCTACCTCTTCAGCCTAGGTTCTTAAATGAGGGACCTATGCAACAGAGCTGCTGCCTGGAGCAGAGCTGCAGCTGACTCACAATATACCTAGAATGTGAGCAAGAAATCAATGATTAGAGAAAGCAGGTGGTGCTTTGGAGTTATTACAGTAGCTAAGTTGACTAACAGAGTGATGATGAATGAAATACTCTTCTTGTCATCAAGCGCTCAGTATTCAGTAGAGGATCTCCAGGATTTAGCTCTTCAGGCATTCTCATTTTTTTTTTTTCCTTTTTCACTGCATCCCACTTTTAACAAAATTCAGTTCATCCTCTAGATTTAACATCCATGTTGTCAACTTCTTTTCACTATTTTCCATCCTCTCAATGATTGCAATAGCCCCTATTTGGTTTTCTGGCCTTTAACTGCTTCCTTCACTCAATTTTTTCTGATGAACCCCTGCCACTCTGTGTGTTGGTTATGAATCCATATTGCAAGTGATCAGAATTTCAACCCAAAAAGACTTAAACAAGGGGGAGATCTATTTATGTAGTTCATGTAACAAAGTGTTGAGATAGGAATGACTCAGGCGTAGCATGTTCTAGTGGCTTAAACAATGCCAAGGACTTGGTTTCCCTACATCTTTTCTTCCTCGCTTTTTCTTAAAAAGAATCTTCATTGAGATGTTATTCACATACCATAAAATTCACTGTTGAAAATATACAATTAAGTGGTTTTTAGTATAGTCACAGAATCTAGCAGCCATCTCCACCATCACTTTTTAGAACATTTTTCATCACCTCAAAAAAAATCTCTATACTCTTTAGCTGTTACCCCCTAGTTCTCCACACCCTCTCCCTCGCATCCCTAAGCAACCACTAATTACTTTCGGTATCTCTAAATTTGCCTATTCTGATCATTTCCTATAACTAGAATCATATGTGATTTTTTTTCTCATGGCTGGTTTCTTTCACTTAGAATATTTTTAAGGTTCATCCATATTATAGCATATATCAGTACTTCATTGTTTTTCTTTTTTAAGTACTTCATTGTTTTTTATGACTGAATAATATTCCCTTGTGTGGATATACCACATTTTGTTCTTCTCTTTGTTACTTGATAGACATTTGTGTTGTTTCTATCTTTTGGCTATTATAAATACTATGAAATGAACAATTATGTATGTTTTTATATGAACATATGTTTTCAGTTTTCTTGGATATATACTAGGAGTGGAATTACTGGGTCATACAGTAACTATATGTATAACTATCTGAGGAAATGCCAGATTGTTTCTGAAGTAGCTGCATCATTTTACATTCCTACTAGTAGAGTATAAGGGTTCCAATTTCTCCACATTTTCACTAACAGTTTTTGTCTATCTTTATTACAGCCATCCTAGTGGGTAGGAAGTGGTGTAGTATTTTATCATGGTTTTGATTTGGACTTCCCTCATGGTTAATGATGTGAGCATTTTTCATGGCTTGTTCACCATTTGTATAATCTTCTTTGAAGATAGATCTATTCAGATCATTTGTACATTTCTAAACTGAGTTTTCATTTTATTCATGAGTCATAATAGTTCTTTATATATCCTGGAAACAAGTTCCCTCTCAGATATATGATTTGCAAATATTTTCTCCCTCTGCATGGATTGTTTTTAATTCTCATGATAGTGTCTTTTGAAGCATAATGGTTTTTAATTTTGATTAAGTCCAATTTATCTATTTTTTGTTTTGTCATTTGTGCTTTTGATGTCATATCTAAAAATCTGTTGTCAAATCTAAGATCACACAGATTTACCCCTGTTTTCTTCTAAAAGTTTTACAGTTTCAGCTCTTACATTTAGGTCTTTGATCTATTTTGAGTTAATTTTTGTACTGTATGAAGTGGGAGTCATTCCTCCACATGTGGCTATCAGCTGTTTCAACACCATTTGTTGAAAAGACTATTCTTTCCCCATTAAATAGTGTTGGCAGTGCATTGAAACTGGATCAATTTGAGAGTCTAAATATTAATTCTTTGAATCCTTAAACATGGAGATATCTTTCCATTTATTCTGACCTTTTAAAATTTCTTTCAATGATGTTTATACCTTTCAGTGTGCCAATCTTGTATGTAAGCAGTTTATTCCTAAGTATTTTACTCTTTTGATGCCAATGCAAATGGGATTGTTTTCTTAATTTCGATTTCTGGTTGGTTGGTGTTGGCACATAAAAATATAATTGATTTTTGTATATTGACCTATATCCTGCAATACTGTCAAACTCATTAATTAGTTCTAATAGTTTTTGTTCTTTTTTTGATAGATCCCTTAGAATTTTCTAAATAGAAGATAATGTCATCAAGAAATAGTGATAGTTCTACTTTTCTTTTTCTAGATTTTCTTTCTTTATTTTTCTCTTTATTTTTCCCTTTCTTTCTTTCTTTCTTTCGTTCTTTCTTCTCTCTTTCTTTCGTTCTTTCTTTCTTTCTTTCTTCCTTTCTTTTGTTCTTTCTTTCTTTCTTCTTTTCTTTTCTTTTCTTTCTTCTTTCCTTTCTTTTTTCCTTATTTCCTTTATTCTAGCCCAAAATGACCTGGTTATAACCCCTAGCACTGTGTTGAATAAAAGTGGTGATAGTAGACCTCCTTGTCTTCTTCCTAAAATTAGGGGGTAAACCTTCAATCTTTTTCCATTAAGCATGATATTAGCCATGGGTTTTTGCACATGCCCTTTGTCAGGTTTAGGAAGTTTCCTTCTATTTCCAGTTTTCTTGTTGTTTTGTTGTCTTTAATCATGAAATGGTGTGGGATTTTGCCAACGCTCGTGTGTTACCAGAGGGAATATTAAGTGGTGAAGCCACTTTGGAAAGCAGCCTGACAGTTCCTTAAAAAGTTAAACACAGAATTACCATGTAGGACTCAGAAATTACATTCTTGGGTATAAATTCAAGGCAAATAAAAACATGTCCACACAAAAACTTCAATATTCATAGCAACGTTATTCATTATAGTCAAAAGTGAAAATAATCATAGTGGCCATCAACTGATGAATGGATTAACAAAATCTGGTATACCCATCCAGTGGAATATTATTCAGTCATAAAAAGCAGTGGAGTACTGGTATATGCTACAACATGGGTGAATCTTGAAAGCATGATGCTAGACACCAAAGACCACATACTGCATAATTCTTTTTATATGAAATATCCAGAGTAGGCATATAAAGAGAGGGAGAAAAATGGATTACTGGTTGCCAGGGTCTGGGGGGGAAGAGGAATGGGGAGTGACTCTTATTGGGTATGGTGTTTCCTTTAGGGGTCGTGAAAATGTTCTGGAATTAAATAGTGGTGATGGTTGCACAACTTTGTGATATAATAAAAAATCATGGAATTGTATACTTTAAAAAGGGTGGATTTTATATATGTGAATTACATTTCAACAAGAAAATTCTATACATACTCTAAGCTATATTAATCTTCTTCAGCATCCACCCCAATCTAATGTGTTCAGTTCTTCCTTTGAACTTTTAGGCAGAACTCTTTAATGGCGACCGCTGTGGCCTTGTCATACAATTATTTGTGTGGCTTTCAGAGGTTTAAAGGGGGTATGTGGTGAAATGGGTATCACCTGTAGAGGCTGGCAACTTATCCACACAGGGATTGTCCAGGTAGCAAACTTGATGACTGCAGACAATTTGATGTGGCCCAATCAGTGATTCCAGTGTCACTATCAAGAAATTCTATCTTGTCAGTGTTCCAGAGTTGGTCAAGCTTGCACAGTTTATAAACTCACAAGTGTACGAACATGAGACCAGAATGCTATTACGTTACTTTTGATTGAGATCAACTGTCTGGTGGACTGGTCATACCAGTGCATGTTCTTCTTCTGGGTTTATACCAACTGGAGTAGCAAAAGCCAGAAATTTGCGTGGTTGGCATGTAATCAGAGCAATGCAGTGATTCAAAAGTGTGGTACAAAAGGCCCTCTAGTCAAACGCAGCTTCCCAGCAGGGCTAAACTAGACAAGAGAATTGAATAGTGTTTATCTCTGTGGCTCTCCTTTATCCAAGAATCACCTGATTCTTACCCATCTTGCTATCTTAAATCCAGGAAACATTTCATCTCTAAGCTGCCTTTTTGCAGACTTCTGATCATCCCTTATGTACTGATTTTATAGTTTAAATCCTAGAGAGCAGTTTTTCAGCAGCCCTAGCTAATGCTCATTTTTTTTCTCCATGAAACTAAGTTCCATAAGGCAAAGATTGACTAAGTTGTCTTTGTATCTACTATAGCATCTAACCTAGACTTGCTATATGTATGATTGGAATGAACTATAACTTGAGATAATTTACTATCTTCAAAACACATTGGTAGGACATCTGGGTGGCTCAGTCGGTTAAGCATCTGCCTTCGGCTCAGGTCATGATCCCAGGTCCTGGGATCAAGTCCCGCATCCAGCTCCTTGCTCAGCAGGGAGCCTGCTTCTCCCTCTGTCTGCGGCTCCCCCTGCTTGTGCTCTCTCTCTCCTTCTCTCCCTGACAAATAAATAAATAAAATCTTCAAAAAAAAACAAACAACAACAACAAAAAACACATTGGTAATTTTCTTTTCTTTCACAGTGTTGTGTATGACAATAGCAGAAGTTTAAAATTCTGTCAGTGTGGCTAATGTCAGTTTCTGAAATTATATAGCAACTCTGTGTATTGAGTAGATTTCTTCTAAGTATTATTGGCATTGTTTTATGTGAAGTTGCTCAAATAATGATGCTTCAAAAATAGTTATTGCGGGGTGCCTGAGTGGCTCAGTTGGTTGGGCATCTGCCTTCAGCTCAGGTCATAACCTCAGGGTCCCAGGATGGAGCCCCGAGTTGGGCTCCTTGCTCAGTGAGGAGTCTGCTTCTCCTTCTGTCCCTCCTCCCACTCATGTTCTCCCTCTCTTTCAAATAATAAATACATTAAAAATCTTAAAAAAAATAGTTATTGCAAGTGTACTATGTTCTATTTCAGTAGTCCTCAAACTTAGGTGTGGATCGGAATCACCAGAAAAGCTTGCTAATGCACAGATTGCAAGGCCCCAACCTCAGGGCTTCTGTAGGCGTTGGGGCATAGCAATCTGTGTGTTAGACCTTCTTCAGTTGGTCTGGATGGGGACCCAGAATTTGCATTTCTAATAGGCTTGTTCTCAGGTGATGCCTATGCTACTGGTATGGACTAAGTACCCTTTGAGAACCACTGCTCTATTCATACTTCTTGGTCTTCATTGTTTGAATTGGTGGCCTGAAGTGTGGTCTGTGGACCACAGCACTGGCAGTATCTGCCAGAGCTTTTTAGAATTCAGGGATCTTAGGCACCACCCATGACTTCTGAGTCAGAATCTTCATTGTAGCATGATCCCTCAGGTGATTAGTATGCAATCATTAAAATTAGAGAAACATTGATTTAGAGCACTGAGAGAGGTGACAGAACAGACCAGACCAGAGAGAGGTTAAGTGAAAGATGTTCTAATGAAAAGTATCAGAAAACTACAGTGTGCTTGATTGTGCTTCTTTGAACTAAGCCAAGGGAGCAGAGAAACAAGGTGATTAAATCAGTTATGGTCCCAGCAGGACATGGATGGGACTACTCAAAAAGGAAATTAAAGAAACTTTAATGAAGACACTATTTGCAAAGATGTGGGCAGGTTCAAGCTAACCTATAATGGATGGTGAAGCATTTAGATATTAATAAAAGCAAAGAGCTGTTACCACCCTTAGCCCTGAAGGAGCAAGTAGAGGGACTGCTGGGGATAGAGGGCAGACAAATATCCAGACCTCTTTTTCTTTTCATTCTTTTTTTTTTTTTTTAACAGAATGAGAGCTCGCATGAGTGGGGGGAGGGGCAAAGGGAGAGGGAGAGAAAATCTTAAGCAGGCTCCACGCTCAGCAGGGAGCCCAACATAGGGCTCAGTCTCAGGACCCTGAGATCATGACCTGAGCCAAAATCAAGAGTCGGACACTTAACAGACTGAGCCACCCAGGTGCCCCTTTTTCTTTTCATTCTTTAGTATCCTCCACGTGCCTTTCATTGGCCAAATCCACTTAGAAACTAGAAGGCAAGGATGCATAGCGCATATAGTCCCTAGAAGTCAACCTCCTAATGAAACAGAGGAGAGTCCAGAAGGGTGGAGGGTTCCGCCTTAAAACAATCATATATTGTTCATGTACTAGTCAGACAAATCAGGTTGGTAGTTATACACCTCATTTTTTTTCCAAGAAAGTATATGGGGAAAGAGTCAATCATCTTGACATTGAAAATTGAAATATTTCCCTTATACCTTGCAACCCAAGAAAATGGCTAATGAACTCCACCAAAGAAAAAGTATATAAGGCAACATGTAATGATAAATTAGTGACCAGGGGGTCAACTTGTTGCCCATGTTCATCTGCAGAGCTCGTGGTAAGTTGAGGTCCTGCAATGGAGAAATAAATAGGCACCTGATTGTATCAGTGACCCCAGGAACTGTGCAAAGGCTGGTTGGGGGTGGGAAGGGCTTTGTTGGGACAAGCACAAATGATCGAGGGTTCAAACCAGAACTCATATGGAAATGAGAGTAAATGGGGAAATTATTCTGTTGAATGATTAAAAAGTGTCTTAGTATAGGTTATCTTTTTATTTAGCAGTTTTATTGAGGTATATAATTGATATAAAAAGAACTACACATATTTAATGTGTGCACTTTGATGAGTTTAGACACATGCAAGCACCCGTGATACCATCAGCACAATCAAGGCAATGGAAATATCTAACACCTCCCTAAATTTCCTTGTGTCCTTTTGTGTTTGTGTGTGTGTGTGTGTTAAGAACATTTAATGTGAGACTTACCCTCTTAACAAATTTTAAAGTGCACAATACCATATTGGTAACTGTAAGCAGTATGTTGTACAACAGATATCTAGAACTTACTCATCCAGCATAACTGAAGCTTTATACCTATTGAACAACAATTCCCCATTTGCCCTACTCTCCAACCCCACTCCCCAGCCTCTGGCAACCACTGTTGTGTTCTCTGCTTCTATGAGTCTGACTAGTTTAGATATCTCATATAAGTGGAATCATGTGACTAGCTTATTCTGTGACTAGCTTATTTCATAGCTTATAAAACTTATATATGAAGTTTTCCAGGTTCATCCATGTTGTCATATATGTCCGGATTTCCTCCTTTTGTTCAGGATGAATAATTTCCAGTGTATGTATGTATCACATTTTATTTATGTATTCATCTGAACATGGACACTTGGATTATTTCTATATGCGGTCATAAATTAGCATGGATTCTCTTGAAAGCTGATACTCTATGTGCTGCTTATCCTAGGTCAGAGCTTCTCAGATCTTAATAAGTGCATATAAATTGCCTGGGGATCTTGTTAAAATACATCTTCTCATTCAGTAGATCTGGAGTAGGACCTGAGATTTTACATTTTTAGCAAGTTCCCTGGTGATATTGATGCTACAGGCTATAGCAACACATGCTTAAGTAGCAAGGTCCTAAAGTACAGAAAATTAAGAGCAATCCTAATTCCACTGAAATTGGAATGTTGCTGTCTTTGGTTTTGCAGAATGGGTAGTAAATTAAAGAATATCCATGAAAGGAAGAGAGGATGGCTTATGGAGGCAATAAAATATCATGAGTTTCTTGTAGTTCCTAACTCATTCTCCTTCTTTAACCCCCAGGACAAAGCTATAGAGTTCTCTTTATTTTAGCTATTTTATTCTCAACTTTTTATATTCAACAATTATACTGTTTTAGTTCTTAACATTAGCTTCATAGCCCTTTGACATATTTACCGTATCAACAGCCCCTTCAATCTTGAAATGAATTTCGTTTCACCCTATTACAGATGTTGAAACAGGAATCACAGTTCTAACTGGGTTTGTGTTTCTTACTTCCTTGAAATTGGCTTCTCATGTACATAAGTCTAATATGAGACAGGGAAAGAAGTAAATTTGATTCCACTGATTTTTAAATTTACTTCTATCCCTTTAAGCAGAAGGCATAATGGCAATCTATAAAATGGCATCACCGAACATCCCCATAGACATAGAATCCTTGGAAGTCAGTCATCACCATGGTCTGGTGGCATAGACAAAAAGTAAAAACTGTGGGTAAAGGATTTAAACGAGTTGTAGACCCACTGGCAGTGAATCAATCAACCAAAACTCACTGAGCATCCAGTATATGCCTTTCACTGTGGCAGATGTTATGAGAATATAGAAAAAACAAGGATTCTGCATCTAGAAGATAACAACATCAGAGGAAAAGTCAACATGGGAAACAATAATAAACTGTGACTGGTCAGGGAGGACTTTGTCATCTCAAGTTGGTGCTATACTATACACCACCTACAAAACAAAATAAAATACAACAAAAAGGACATCCCAGCACTGATTCACAATTTCAGACATGAAGTACTTACCCCTCAAAACTCATTCCTTCTGCTCTCAGTTATCAGTTTTACAAATTCATTCTGTTCTTCCTTTGCTACTCTCCTGGTTGTGAATTATCTCCCCAATCCCAACTTTAGATTAATCTGGGCTCCTTTCAACCCTTTTGGTTCTCCACCCCCCTGTAATGCTTCAGGCTACCCTGACTAACCCCTTGTCCCTGGAGACCATCCCATCTCATGGTCAGGGCTCCTACAGGGTAGACCCAAGGCAATAAGTGCACTACATAGAAGTGATATTGGAGTTGTTCCTTGAAGAAAAGAGTTGGTAAAGTAAAATGTTGGAGAGAGAGTTGATGGTAGAGGTAAGTGTGGTTTTTAAGCAGTGACAATGGTAAGGAATATGTTGCAAAGACAGGTAATAATATCAGATATATGCCAGTGTAGAATGGGAAATAACATTGACAAGCCATTCAGAAAGTTCCATGGTGTGATCTTTCTGCTATGGAACTTTACCAGTTGCTTTTCTCTGTTTTGAGGCCACTGAGTACAGTCCAGCTTGCAGTGAAGTTCTGTGCAGAATAAACCCCTAATCTGACTGGCATCAGATTCTGCTTTGAAGCAGATGTGACCCTGACTTTATGTCCTGAGGATTCTCAAGAATGGGAAAGCCCTAGTTATTTCCAAGCCTAAAAATTTCCTTAGACTGTCTATAAGACCCGTAGGTCTTAAGGTGATATTAATACTATTTGGGACATCAAGCAGGCATTGACATAGAATTAGATTAAACAGACTGCAAATGTTTTACTAAAATATTATAATTTGGGTCACAAATCCTTATGTCCTTTTGGACCTTTGTTTCCTCAGAATACCACTCAGATAACTGTCAGGGAAAGAGACTAATAATCTAGCAATAAGATTCAAATTTAAAATGGAATACTACTAAAATGTCATATTGTCCAATACACTAGGGCAAAATAAGCCCAGAACATTTGGTTCATATGGAAACCAAAAAAAAAAAAAAAAAACAGAGACAAATCCATGCAGTGACCCATGGAGAGTTGACACATGCTGATGCTCTGCATCCATCATTTTGGGGAGAACTCCCAGGTTGATTCTATACATAGTTCAGCAGAAGCCACATCTGTTCTCTTTCACCAAGATGTAACTGTGCTCTGGCTTGATCAGCTGTCTCAAGACTTTAAGGCCCTTTTGTCCTTTCCCAATATAAATAGCAAGGCAAGGCCTTTCGACTTCACTTCGGAACACTATCAAATCCCAACAGGTGTCGGCCTTTGCTGACCTCTGGGGCCTTCCCCTTTCAGGGAAGGGACTGTCTACTCTTCCCAAAAGGAATAGCCCCACAACCTGACACCATAGGATGACAGCTGGTCTCCTCTCACCACACATGCCAACAAGGAGGAAAGCTCAGGAGAGACAGCCAAGAATACATGGCGCAAGCCGCTCCTCCTCATAAACCACCCTAATGGGTGGGAAGAAAAAAAAAAAAGAAAACAGAACTGCGAGAATCTTGTTTTCTGTGAATGCAATTACTGTATGTGTAAAAGATTTGGAAAGCCAGAGCTTGTCATCAGAAAAGAAATTACGTAGAGTTAAAAGTAATGTCTTTAGAACATGGTAAATAAAAATGTGAATCAAAGTTGTTCAAATCAAAGCTATTTTCATAGGGAAGGACTGAACATGGTGATGCTCGATGTCTTATTATTATTATTATTTTGGCCATGAGGCATTGGCTCTCAAATTAAGATTGCCAAATTATACAAATAAAGAAGAGGATGCTAGTTAAATTTTAACTTCAGGAGAACAATGAAAAATTTTTGTATAAATATGTTTCCGGCAATATTTGAGACATACTTATACCAAGGAGTTTGTTGTGAACCTGAAATGTGAATTTAACTGGGTGTTTTGTATTTTTCCTGATCATTTGACTCCAAAGCCAGCAATCTGTTTCCTTTCCCAATTCTCAGTTATTCTCCTCCTAAGACCAACAGAGGCACCCCCAAGCCGAATGCAACTGCTTTCCAAGTTTTTGAGAGAAATGGGAAACCTCAGGCCTCAATTGCATAACTGGGTTGGACTATCTAATGCTGCTCCCATCTTTCTGCTCACTTCAATTTTAATACAAGTTTAAGGAATCATTTGTTTTAGAATACCTTAGAAATAACTGCTTTGTCTGAAGAACTGACAGGTATATTAAATAAAGTTTAATTTAATTTGACTAATATTTGTCTCACGCTGGGTCAAGCATGATCTGGAAGGAGAGGGGCTGGTGAGGTCGTCTGTCAGGAATGTTCTGCTTATTCTTCTGCTGGACTATGGAATTACACTCAATACAAAAAAGAATAGATCCGTGTGGCCTGCCATTCAGCTCTGTTAAATAGACACTCAGTGCTTACTGTGTACCATCTGTTGGACTAGATGCTGAAGATGTAGAAATGGACAAGCAAGCCATTGCCCCCAAGTGCTGACTCTCTTGTAGGAGGTACATAATGAGGGAAAGATGACTTTATTTGTTAGCATCAGGGAAGGTTTCACAGAAGACATGATGGAAACAGCAAATCTCTTTCTTAGGGAGAGTGTATCAGGGACCAGAAATTCTTGGAACACATAAGAGGTAGCCTATTTTTATGGGATTTCTCTAGCCTTGCTAGTCCTCCTCTATGCACTTGTGAGGTTATTTGCTTCATTCTGTGAGAAACACTTGTATTTCCTGCATGATAGTAGTATTTATTGCCAAATTTTAGAAAGGTAACATAAAGTTGTTACTATGGGGCAGGAATCCATAGCGTTAGGAGTTTGTGAACTTTTAGAAATTATATATAAACATTTATAGGTAATATAAATTTTTCTAGGGAAGTGGGATTTATAGTTTTTTTAAATTCTTTAAGTGTCCTATGACCTCCCAAAAGTTAAAAACATCTGTCACAAAGAAATCAATAGGATGTTCTTCCAAAAAAACACAACTCATTATAATCATAAATTTACTTTGAGAATCAACTTCCTGCAGAACTGTTATTACAAGCTTTGAAGAAAAATAAGAAGAGGCACTATGCTTGTGTAAATGTAATCTCAAGGTATGGAGAAAAAAAAAATGAGGACATGCGATACTTGGACCAAGTATTTATTATAGAATCATACTGCAGAAGGGATATGAGAGGTTTTCTCTTCCATTGAAACTGAACTTTGGGGCTCCTGGGTGGCTCAGTTGGTTAAGTAACTGCCTTCGGCTCAGGTCATGATCCTGGAGTCCTGGGATCGAGTTCCGCATGGGGTTCCCTGCTCAGCAGGGAGTCTCCTTCTCCCTCTGACCCTCTCCCATCTTGTGCTCTCTCTCTCTCAAATAAATAAATAAAATCTTTAAAAAAAAAAAAAAAGAAGAAGAAACTGAACTTTGGCTCACCAGTGAGGATCTCCCTGGCTCCGTGAATTTCCAGGTAGAAGAATGTCTCAACATTTTCTACATTTAAAATACTCATATAAGTAGACTCTTCAGACCAAGGCTTAATAAAATTTGGAGCAGGCCCCTTATATATACTCAGATCCACCTTTTCTTTTCCTTTTATTCTTTCACATTTTCTTCATAATCTGTTTGTAAGAGAATATTTATTGACTATTTTGTCATTACAACAACTCTGTGAAGCATTAGAATTTTTTTTTTTAAAGATTATTTATTTATTTGACAGAGAGAGGCCCAGCAAGAGAGGGAACACAAGCAGGGGGAGTGGGAGAGGGAGAAGCAGGCGTCCCACCAAGCAGGGAGCCTGATCCAGGGGCTCAATCCCAGGACCCTGGGATCATGACCTGAGCCGAAGGCAGATGCTTAATGACTGGGCCACCCAGGTGCCCCAGCATTACATTTTTTAATTCCCATTTATACAGGGAGATACTGAGACCCAACAAAGTTACTTACCTATATCAGGACAGCTAGAAAGGATTTCTGAGTGTAGATTGCCAGAAGAGAATGGCAGTGGGTGGGTATGCAGTCAAGTGGACAGGTCCACGCTGAACAGAGGAGCTGAAGGGAATTGTGTTCCATTTGGTGAGGCCACTTACCTGGATGATCTTTGAATTTGTAGGTCTCCTAACCAGGCCACAATTATCCCATGATACACTGACTCGAAATTACTGTTTTTAGTGCTTTTCATTTTATATGTGCTTTTTTAGCACTGTTTTTAGTGCTTTTCCTTTTATATGTTATGAATGTAAATGTTATAATTAAAAACAGTATAATTTTGTGTACAATGCAATAATGGAACATATTATCATGGTGTTTCCTGGACTTCACGTATTTGACAAGATAATCACTCTGTGGAGCCAAGTGAATCAAAGAGGTAGTGATTTTATTCTGGTTGAATGATGTAGTTTAGATGAAAACAAAACTAGCAAATAAAGATGAGATCAAGCATTTATCCAGTAGATATTGCAGTCTGCTAGTTTATTCTGGTCCAACATTAGATGCTGGTGCAAAGGCCACTAATATCAATTCCCATGTGCTTGTCTACATTTCCCAGCCTCCCTTGCAGTTAAATGGGGCCATATGCCCGGCATATGTCATGTGTTTCTTCCAGATTGAAGCATTTAAAAGCCATGGTGCTACCACCATCCTTTTAATATCCTACTCTCGTAACTTTGGAGGCAAAAAGCTCAAAATGACATAGCTATGAGAGAGAGAAAGGCCGCCCAGTCCACACTGGGCTTTCGAAGAGTGAGAAGTAAACATTTGATGTGTCTAGTCTCTGAAATTTGGGGAGTTGGTCTATCACAGTTGCCTTTAGAGTATAGTTACAGATCAGCAGTATCAGGCTACACTGGAAGCTTATTAGAATTTTAGTATCTCTTTCTCTACCCCCGTGATACTAACCAGGATCTATATATTAACAAGATCTTGGGGTGATTAATATACATATTAATTTGAGAAGCCCTGTTGTAAACTTTACCAGAAATTCTGGTAATGTGGACTAGTGCGATTCAGGTCTGGGAATTCCAGACTTGCTTTAACACCAAAGTCGATAGCATAGATTGTTAAAAGCACAGAGATAGGAGACCTACTGGATATGAATCTCTAGAGGTGAGCCCAGAAGTCCTCATTTACTGGTGAATTCTATAAATCTTCGGAGTTTAGTAGACATTCTATGAAGAGGCCCTAGAACTTATCTGTAGGGTTGATGGAATTAATCATTTTTGTCATTTGCTTCTGATCTTGAGATGCAAAGTGACTCTCCTCTTTTCTTAGCCCCAGAAACTGGGAAGCAGAGTAGTTAAGCAGTGGGGAGGGTGCAGTATGCGTGGCCTCAATTGGCACTACCTTTTCCAATTAACGGCTTTCCTCAGCCCTTTCTGGGCTAAACATGTCTTTGAATTTTAAAAGACCCTGCAGCTGTCTCCACGAGCAGCTTCCTTATCAGAATGAGACAGCTCCATTTCCATTTGTGTGCAGACATCAAAATCCTGGCTTTTCCCTTCTTTATTTCCGCCTCTCTTCCTCGAAGGCTGAAACCGCAGTAAAAAGGAAGCATTGTAATCCAGTAAACTCACCAAAGAACCTGCGAGAGCCACTTCATGAAACAGCAAGAGTCCCTCTTTCTAAGCTTCTCACTGGGATGACTTATTTTGCAAATCATCTCAAAAAAATCCTGTCTCCTTGAACTAGATCGGCAGCCTTCAGATCCCCATGTACCTCCTCATGGCTCACAGCCTTCTGTCTGTACATGCTCTGTAAGCACGTAACACAACAGGAAAATCTTTAAATAAGGTTTTGCATAGACATTTTCTCATGACAATAACAATTTTAAATGACCAAAAAACCCTCATTTCTTAATAGCATGGTACATCAAAGACTCATCCAAGATGGGGGCACAGCTGAGCGGGCATTGCCTGATTTCATGGAGGCTCCGAGCCATGTTTAGAACAGAGTATTTCCAACAAGAACATAAGCTATGAAAACTGATGAAGATGTGTCATTTACTTCAAGGACCTTCGGACATGGAACGTGGCTGGGGACGAGGAGGAAGCGGAAGTCAACACAGTTCTGGCCTTGAGGGGAGAGGGAGGAGGAAGAAAAGAGGTGGGATGTAGGAAGTGGAAGGATGGGATCCTGAGGGGAGAGAGAAAGGGAGCAATGTTGAAAACCGGTATCATCTTACATGGATTAAGAAGCAAATCCTTCTTGTGGAGACAAACAAACTATAAAACAACAACAAAAACAATCCATGATTTGTTTTTTAGTACCCATAGGGTAGATACACACCAAGCAAATTGGGTGGAAGATAAATAAAAATGTGTTTCAATTCAAACAACTGGTCAATAATTGGTTAGTATTGGTGTGGGGCAGTGGTGGTGTTAACAGGTTTCTATGTAGATCTCACCTTAAATGATCGTTTATTCCTCTTACTCGGGATAATTGAACATGTAAACTATTTAATGAAGGCAAAGTTATGAACTATGCCTCCACAAAGTATAGTTCTCCGTAAGGATTCTATTTCTGTCTCTTCCTCTCTCTCCACCCTCTCTGGTGACTTTTGGGTTTTGTAGCTCAGCTCATTTCAGCTCAGATTCTTCTCTGACCTGGAGTCCCTCTAAACTGAGGTCGTCTTTGGCTCTGTTTTTCTTCTCTTTCTTTAAATTGCTTTTGCGTGTTCTACCTTGCCCTCCTGGCTGTGTTTTCCCTTCTTACCATCTGTTCCTCCCTGGAGGCAACATTCTTGCCTTCCTTGAAAGTGTTTTAAACAGCTGATCCAGAGCTGCCACCTAGTGCTTCTATATAGGGCCCGAGAGGGGCCTAATCGTTTTGCAGGAGAAAATGTGAATCTGGACTCCCTCCATGAGCAGTGCTGAATTTCTCGGAACTCACTGTGGAATGAACAGGGAGTCCTGTGAGCAATCAAAGGCAGATACAAAATAGTTATTCTCTCACAGAGAAATTCCTGGGTTAGAAGCTCAAAGACAGGGTTCATCAAAACCTGGCAGCTACCAGTATAAGAGAAACCATGAGGTTGAAACCGCAGAGAACTTGATTTTCAGAATGAAGGATAGCCAGACCTGCGTAAGAAAGGCAGCAAGTTAATCAGGAGATGCAAGATGGAAATGCATTACTGATCACCCGTAGGAAGATAGCTAAAATGAGTCACTAGAGTCTTGATTTCCAGTTCTGTGATGAGAAGGACGGAAGAAAGAAAGGGAGGGAGGAAGGGAGGAAGGAGAGAAAGTAAATAAAATGAAAAGATATGATAAACCCACTTGGGCAGAAAAGAGTTAGTATTAGCAGGCCTGAGACTGCTATCCTATCAAAGGCCTGCTTAAGAGGTTGGCCCTTGGCAGGAGTCTGGGAATTTGGAATTTTGGAAGCTTCTCATAATCTCCTGATAGGAAAGCCTCACTATGCCTAAACTGTTTGTGAAAATGATGCGGCTTATGTTGAATGCCTGTGTGCTTTGTGGAAGTCTGGATTTTGGTCCATGCTCAGTAGAGGGAGCCTATGTGACCTTGGGCTCTGAGTCTCTAATGGACTTTCCTGAGAGAGCATTTCAGTGTGTTGTCACAGTTCCTTGGGGGAGAAACTGTGTAACACCACACTGGGAGAGAATTTTTAGAAGCTTGAGCCTTATTTTTCTCTGGTCTTGATCCCATGCACCTTTTTCCTTTCCTGATTTCGTTTTTTATCCTCTTATTATAATAAATCATAGCTCCAAGTACAACTATATGCTGAGTCCTGTGAGTCCTCCTAGCAAATCATTGAACCTGGCACTTGTCTTTGGGGATCCATGACACATTGCCCTTCTGCCATCATTTAATTCCTTCAATTTTAAAAACTATGTATTGACTTTATAAACGACCCACGAGAAATTTTGATTCATCTTTTCTGTACCCACTAATTTCAAGTTTGTTTGAAAAATGAGGTCAAAATAAATAGTCTTTTGAAATGTTTAGAAGGTGAGACTGGTGGGGAATGTTAATGTTCTTTAGATTATATACAACTAATTAATTCACAATCAAAAT
Source organism: Mirounga angustirostris (assembly GCF_029215605.1). Taxonomy (NCBI): domain Eukaryota; kingdom Metazoa; phylum Chordata; class Mammalia; order Carnivora; family Phocidae; genus Mirounga; species Mirounga angustirostris. Next base: position 56,765,119 of record NW_026991709.1, read on the forward strand.
GTTATAGAAATCCAAACAAGAAGCAGGTCAGAGCAGAGTCAGAAATTTGAGTGTGAGGTTTGGCTCCACTATCTGATTACTCTGTGACTTTATAAAAGTTAACTTTTCTGAGCTTAAGTTTTTTCTTCTTCTCCTTCTTCTTCTTCTTCTTCTTCTTCTTCTTCTTCTTCTTCTTCTTCTTCTTCTTCTTCTTCTTCTTCTTTTTTTTTAATCTGTGAAAAGGGAATGGTACTACCCACTTGTTTGGGGAATTAACTTGAAACAATTTACGTAATATATTTTACACAGTCTGCCTGGTGCATCCTAAGTACTTGATGAGTGGTGTAAGTATCTGTTGTCAATGAACAATGCAGCAGGAACAACTCAAAAGATGCCAAGCTCACTTCTGGGATGATCTGAGAAGCAGACACCAACAGCTTACTGGACATTGGAGGCTCTCGTCACATCTAGAGCAGCCCCAAGAGGTATTATTTTATTTATTTATTTATTTATTTATTTATTTATTTATTTATTTATTTATTTATTTACATTATGTTCAATTAGCCAGCATATAGTACATCATTAGTGTTTGAAGTAGTGTTCAACAACTCATTAGTTGCGTATAACACCCAGTGCTCATCACCACACGTGCCCTCCATAATACCCATCACCCAGTTACCCCATCCCCCACCCCCCTCCCTTCTGTAACCCTCAGTTTGGTTCCCGGAGTCCAGAATCTCTCATAGTTTGTCTCCCTTTCTGATTTCTTCCCATTCAGTTTTCCTTCCCTTCCCCTGTGGTCCTCCATGCTATTCCTTATGTTCCACATATGAGTGAAACCATATGATAATTGACTTTCTCTGCTTGACTCATTTCACTTAGCATAATCCCCTCCAGTTCCATCCATGTCGATGCAAATGGTGGGTATTCATCCTTTCTGATGGCTGAGTAATATTCCATCGTATATATGTACCACATCTTCTTTATCCATTCGTCTGTTGAAGGGCATCTCGGCTACTTCCACAGTTTGGCTATGGTGGACACTGCTGCTGTGAACATTGGGGCGCATGTGCCCCTTCTTTTCACTATGTCTGTATCTTTGGGGTAAATACCTAGTAGTGCAATTGCTGGGTCAAAGGGTAGCTCTGTTTTTAATGTCTTGAGGAACCTCCATACTGTTTTCCGGAGTGGCTGTACCAGCTCGCATTCCCACCAATAGCATAAGAGGGTTTCCCTTTCTCCACATCCTTGCCAACACTTGTTGTTTCCTGTCTTGTTAATTTTTGCCATTCTAACTGATATAAGGTGGTATCTCATTGTAGTTTTGATTTGTATTTCCCTGATGGCTAATGATGTTAAACATTTTTTCATATGTCTGTTAACCATTTGTATGTCTTCTTTGGAGAAGTGTCTGTTCATGTCTTCTGCCCATTTATTGACTGGATTATTTGTTTTTTAGGTGTTGAGTTTGAGAAGTTCTTTATAGATCTTGGATATCAGGCCTTTGTCTGTAGTGTCATTTGCAAATATCTTCTCCCATTCTGTGGGTTGCTTCTTAGTTTTGTTGACTGTTTCCTTTGCTGTGCAAAAGCTTTTTATCTTAAGTCCCAAAAGTCCATTTTTGCTTTTGTTTCCCCTGCCTTTGCAGATGTGTCTTGAAAGAAGTCACTGTGGCCAATGTTGAAGAGGTTGCTGCCTATGTTCTCCTCTAGGATTTTGATGGATTCCTGTCTCACATTTAGGTTTTTCATCCATTTTGAGTGTATCTTTGTATATGGTGTGAGAGAATGGTCTAGTTTTATTCTTTTGAAGTGTCATTTTAAAACCATTCTTACCTACCTGGGGGTGAGCTCCCACCTCACAGACCTCCAACCAAGTGCTCCTTGTGCCCACTCCCAGTCTCTCCTGCATGATCTCTGTCTCTTGCGACTACTTGCAGGGACAAGGGGGACTTTTGAGGTTTCCTTAAATCCTTTCCCTGAGCTTCAGTAGTGCCATGACCCAGGAAGTATAAAGTGATCAAGGTAGAAAGACACATGGTCCTCTCTCTGTTTGTTTCACCCCACCTGCCCTGGAAAAGGCACTTCTCTGAACTTCAGTATACCTCACTATAAAATAGATTAATTAAAAATATCAACTCTCTGTCACCTCGCTTGACACTTGTTGAGAAAGAAGACTTCAGAAAATGTTGGTAAAAGTGCTTTGGAAATTGTAAAGTACTATACAGAGGATCACTTGGGGCCTGCTCTGGGATTTTTCTAGGGTGGCCGTAAAAACCATTATCCATGGTTGTTTGAGTATTTGGCAGAGGAAAGTGACAGGAGCCTGGGACTTATTGCCAAAGGAGATATCATGCTATGATGTTAGTCTTAAAATATAAAAATATAGGGCGCCTGGGTGGCTCAGATGATTAAGCGTCTGCCTTCGGCTCAGGTCATGATCCCAGGGTCCTGGGATCAAGTCCCACATCAGGTTCCCTGCTTCTTGGGAGCCTGCTTCTCCCTCTGCCTCTCTCTCTCTGTCTCTCATGAATAAATAAATAAAATCTTAAAAAATAAAATAAAAATAAATAAATAAATAAATATATAAAATAAAATAAAAAAATATAAATTGAGTCCTGGGTATTTACTTAGATGCCAGAGTCTGACAAAAGTTAGATCCCCCTCTAGCTTGAGCTGGAGTAATGGATAAGGAAACCATTGCTTTGGTATTTAATTGCAATAACTGGTATCAGTCCTTTTTTTTTTTTTTTTTTTTTGTACAATGAAGCGGCGCAATTATTTGGGATTGATTTATTGCTTTGTTGTGAAAACTTGTTTTTCATTGATTTTTTTTCCCTTCAGTGTTCTTCTTCACTAATTGATTGATTTGATTGTTAGAGCTTTGACTGCATCTCAGAAAATGGATTGGAATAATTATTGCAGCCTGCTGGTTAATCATTCTGCCACACAATTACTGCTGCTATTGTGCTCTGCACCAGTGCTTTATTAGCTGTAGTAATTGTAGTCAAGTTTAATAATTTAATAACACACTAGGAGATGACAACTTGGTCATTATGCAGGGGCACTTCTGTGGAACCTGCAGGCTCCTGGACAAGTGAAAGGACCAGTCGTGTTTCTCCTGTTTGGTGACCTTTTAAGAGGTGCTTGAACTTTCCTTCTTCTGGACAGTTATGACCCAAACTGCCCAATCTGGAGAGGTGGAATGGGCCTTCCATAACTCAGGGGACACCCAATTGTTTAGGAGCCTGGGCCTACATAACTGTTATACCTTCCTGAAGTGCTGCCCCCAAGCCTTGGAATTACGTGGATGCTACACAGGAAGAACAGAATACTGTTCCTTGTTCATTGTAGCTCACGATACTTTTTGATAAGCCTGAAAAGCTCCTTCCCCCAGGTTCTTTTTTCTCTGAAATCAGAAGCAGCAAAGCAAGATAATCTGCAGAAGTAAATGTAACAGTTTCACATGGTGAGGTGAAGCATCCTTTTTCCTCCCCTCCCCTGGCTACACCAAATTGGGCGAATTCTCCCTCCCACCCCTGTAAGCGTGCACAGAACTCGCCCTCTCCACCTCCCTGGGAGGAGAGACCGTAACAAATGCCAGATGCTGCTCTGGATTGATCTGTTTCAAAACCCAACATGGGCTCCCCATCCTACTTCAGCTGCACATGAACCATGTGCTAAATTATTCACTCAGTGTTATCCTTCCCATATAATGAAGACAGCCACACTTGTTTGTGAAGATATTTGAGATTCTCATAAAAGAGCATTGTTTGGTGTTAAGTTGTATTAATAGTCAGCTCTGTCAGTGTTGCCTAGATTGGAAGCAAAACACTTTGGAAGCTAATTCTGATTTCCTACTTTGTTTTCTACTTTAATTACAATTTCGGCATCTACTAAATCAGGTGGGGAAAAACAGGTTTTAAAAAGCATTTGCTATAATTCTTTCCCTTCTATCTCCCTTTTCTTGTCTCTCTGTTTCTCCCCACCACCCCCGCCCCCTGCCACACACACCACTGACTTCACTACTTATTCCTATTATCTTTCATGTTAATATCCTGGATTTTGGAGCTTATAATTTGGACAAGTGATAATCTACACACCATGAGGAGATAAGCTGTCCAGATTTGATTTGACATTCATAACTATACAGTTTCTGTCCTTATTTTGTTTATTTGATTTTTTGACATTGAGGTATAAGAAAATATTGGAATATAAGAACCTTTATGTAAAATCCTCTCTAATGACTTATGCTTAGAAGAAATTAATTTTGCAGAATTTTTGCAATTACAATTTCTTTTATTATTTTTGTTAAGCTTAAGAATTCTTTGCCAGTCCAGCTATACCTGTATCAAGGAAACATGTTGGCTGATGAACAAGTTGTTAAATTTGCAAACAAATGCCATACAGAGACCTGGCAGCAATCCCTAATATGACAGCGAGACTTCTCTGTTTCAGTAGAGCACGTTGACAGGTTAAGGAGAGACACCTATGTCTGAAGAAACCTAATCTTTACTATCTTTTCTTCAATGGCGACTTCAGGCACAGATAGATCTTGCTGTGATTTTGCGAGGAGGGAAAGAGGATGCAACCCTGTTTGACTATTAGAAAATCAATAACAGCTAACTTCTGTGAAGTGAGCTACCATCTCCTGACCTTCTTGCACTTCTACCGATCTTCAGAAAATATGTCTGATTCAAGTTGTTTCCAGGAAAGCATAACAGATTCTTTGTCTTACGAGTTGAGTGAGAAGAAGCTAGGACCCTATAGTCCTTTTTTCATCAAATGTGTAACTTTAGTAGAAACTTAAGACATAAGGATTTTTTGATCTTCAATAGAACTTAAGTACTATCCATTTTGTACAGATACCATATACTTTGGTATATGGTTTAGTTTGTGTAGAATCATCCATAGCACTCCATCAATTTTATCAATTCCAATAATAATAGCAGTGCTATGGTAGGCTGAATAATGGCTCCCCAAATTATCCAAGTCCCCATCTCTGGAATTATGAATGTTACCTAATATGGCAAAAGAGACTTTGCAGATGGGATTAAATTAGGGGCCTCGAGATTGGGAGATTATTTTGGGTACACCAGGTGGACCCTAAATGTACTCACCGGTGTCCTTATAAGGAGCAGGCAGAGGGAGACTTGACACAGTAGAGGAGGCCATGTGAAGGAAGCAGAGAAGCAGAAGCAGAGAGGGATGCCACACCTCTGGCTTTGAAGATGGAGGATGGAGCAATGAACTTAGAAACACAGCCAGTCAATGGAAGGTAGAAAAGATAAGGAAATAGATTCTCCACTAGAGCATGCAGAGACTGTGTGGCCCTATCAACACCCTGAGTTCAGCCCAGTGAAACTGCTGGCCTCCAGAACTATATGAGAATAAGTCCATGTTGTTTTTAGGCACCAAGTTTATGGTAATTTGTTATGGCAGCCATAGGAAACTAACACAGGTGGTATCATGTGTTGACCATTTGCTGTTTTACTTACTTGCTGTTTTCTTTCCTTATAGTCAAGAACTGTGCTAAATATTCCACATGAGTCTTTTATAATTTTATACTCACAAATCAAGGTAAGGTAGGTATTAAAATTATTCTCATTTTACAGATGAGGAAACTGAGGCTCAGAGAAGAGCTGGGATTAACCCCATATCTGACCCCAAAACTGCTTCTCTGAACCTGTACAGGGAAGATGTGTCCCTCAGGTGTTAATATTCCAGGGGGAAACCACTGCTGATTCCAGAGGTAGCTGTTCCATTAAAACCCTGTCATGCTAGGGACAAAGCTCCTGATGTCTAAGAGAGCAAATCAAAATGATCCTCCATTCCTTCTTCAAACATATTTTGAGTACAGAAACATGACATAGAGTCCCTATCATCTTGCAACTGACAGTTCTGTGGGGAGAAAACAGATAAGCAGATTCAAAGTTAAGTCTTTCATAAAGGTAATTTTAGGCATGTGCTTATGGTGGTAATGCTACTGGTATTAAGCTGGGGTGGGTAACAGAAAAGTCTTCCAGAGGCAGTGACATTGAGTTGAACCTTGAAGGAGGTATAGGAATTGTCTAGGTAGGAGAAGGTCTTCAAGCCTTCCAGGTAGAGAGAATAGCACACTCTTAGGCCCTGGGGAAATGGAAACCATGGAGCCTTGAGCAAATTGCGAGGCACTTGTTGTGGCAGTAAGTATTGCATTTGGTGAGAAGAGAGGGTACGGTAGGTAGGCTGGTGATGTGAGAAGAAACTAGAAAGGAGGTCAGGAGCCAGAGGTCACAGAGACCCTTGAAAGCCTCCCTTCCCACTGTCTCCTTTTCCTCAGATCACACTCTCTCTTAACTCATTTCAGTCTGTGCTCTCCTTCCATTATTAGTTCATCTCACCATCTCTTCCACTGATGACCTCCATGCCACTACATCTAAGGGATGTTTTCCAGACCTCATCCTATTTGAGCTTTTATGAAGAGTGTGACCTGAAGACCATTCTCCCTCTTGAAATGTTCTCTTCCTTCTCACGTCTGTGATACCATGTGACACCTGTGGCTGCTCCTCCTCAGGCTTCTTTATGAGTCCCTACTCCTCCACCCAACCCTTAAATGTTGAGCCTCTCCAAGGCTCAGTCTGTGGTTCCTCTGCTTTCCTCACCTTACTCTCTTATTCTTCAGACTAGATCAGGCTCTTCTGCTATCTGCTTTCACAACACTGAATCTCTTTCATCATAACACCCCAGTTTGTACTTTTGTACAAAACCCGTGATGATTAACATCTCCATCATACATCCCTCACGAGAGACTGTAAACCTAGGAAAGTGGACAGTATTTGATTTTACTCACCATTTCGTAGAATGATGTTTGGCTTCATGTACACACTCATCAAATACTGGTTAAATAGATGAATGAATGGACTCGTATCTTAGTTGAGAAGAACCACTGAGGCATCTCAACTAGGTCAGATTTGCATTTGAGATAAAACCCCCCGCTGTGGTGTACAGAATAGGTAAAAGACAGACTGGAGGTAGTTAGAAAGTATTGTGATAATCCAAGTAAGAAATACTGAGGAAGCAGCTGTGGAGGGGGAGAGAGAAGACATATTTGAGAACTAATTATGAACTAGAACTTATAGAACTTGGTGACCAACTGACTGCAAGGATGAAGGGAAAAAGGGAAGACAAGAATTGTACCTATAGATTAATGGCTTAGCGACTGGCTATGTGGTTATGCAATTTGGTGAGATAGACACTATATTGGGGGGAGGAGCTCTTTGTAGATTAAATGTAATGAATTTAGATTTAGGAATATTAAATTTGGAATGCCTATAGTGGACATATCCCCGGGATTTGGGGATGTGGGTCTGGCACTCAGTAGAGGAGGTATAAATTAAAAAGAAATGTGGATTTGTATTCATTTTCCCTTCTCACTGATTTTTTTCTTTTGTTGTCCCAAAGCAGATATCAAATAGTTGAAATGAAATGAATGGTTGATTGATTTCCTGCTTCCTTTCAAAAAGGAATTGAAGTACAAAAAGCAGCAGTACGGGGCATAGTTAAATACCTTCTGTTGGGAGAGAAATTTTCATCCTAACTCTGTTACAAGAAGGCCAGTGTGGCCCCTCTTTTCACCATGAAGATGAATGCATGGGTCTCTTGGTAGAAGGATGGTTTATAGTAAGAAGTTCAGCCTCAAGCAGGTTTGTTGAGACCTGGCTGGAAGAGGTTTATTCACACAATATATCTGAGTATTTTCTAAAAATGGTATTAAAAAAGCTGTTACTCATAACATGGGTTTTGCAGTTTTAGCATTTAGCTTTTACTGGGGGAAGATGGGGGTGCTCTGATATGGGCTGCAAGAAAATGAGCTAAAAGAAGAAAAGAGCAAGTCCATCTTCTGCTAATGAACTCTCTCCATATTCTGGTGAGATTCACAAACAAGGCTCAGTGGGTCTAGGTGCATTTGTAATAAGCTACCATTGCTGACTAATCTCAGTAAGTAGAATTGGAAATGAACTTAAACAGAAAACTTCAAATCTATCCATCCACAAATCCTGGCCAAAACTCTTCAAGGCAGGATGGTCTTGAATGGTCCTATATCTGCATGCTGACTTTCTTTTGTCCTCATATCCAGCTATGAAGTTATGTCAACTGGATTAGATCCATAAGTGTCCAGATCTTGGTCCCTGTTTTAGTCCCCCCTGAATAAATGTCAGTATAAAGATGTTTTTATCTAGTATTATAAGCTATAGTGACATAGGATGCTAAGGATTTGAATTCTAGAGTAGGTAAACATTAGAGGTAAAATTCATCCATCAGGATGAAGGGAAAGGTTGAAAGTGCTCTCCACTTTTTATTAGATTCCTTCTACCCCCTCTGCATTGTAACCATAGGGATTAGGGTAATTACGATAATGGACTGGAAAATGAGATGGGATTTCTGAGAAAAGACTTAAGTCATTGTAAATTTTGGAGTTCATTATATGTTGTAAGCCCCTCTCAGCTTAGCTTCGATTGGATCTTTTTTTTTTTTTTTTTAATTTACTCTCCCAGCATGGCAGCTACCATGTTGCCAATAAATCCTGCCCTTAATATCCTGTGGCCCAGTAGTCCTTCTTCTAATGGATGATACTCCAGGATACCATGAAGCACAGCAGCAGGGGACATGATGCATCCTTGTCTCTGAAGCAGTCATGCCCTTTGAAGGACAGTTTGGGTGAATTTAAAAGCCCTTTCTTAGGCTACGTATGTCTAGGGATCCTTCACCACTGTGGCATATAATAAAAATATCTAATAAAAAAAATGTGCGCTCTGAAATATAAAAGCTAGCATCAGTGATGGGTATTAAGGAGGGCACATATTGCAATGAGCACTGGGTGTTACACGCAAATAATGAATCATGGAACACTACATCAAAAACTAATGAAGTACTGTATGGTGACTAACACAACATAATAAAAATAAATAAACTATAAAAAATAAAAAAAAAACAAAAGCTAACATCAAATGGCATGTGAAGTCACAAGTCTGAAATAAAAGAACTGACATTGGTCCCTTTAAAACTACCCATGGGTTAGATGGAGAGAGTGAAGTTGCTTCACATGATGACACTTTGTGACATCTCCTGCTTGTGGTGGTGTTCACTGTCATTTTCTTTTAACCCTAAAATACTTGAGATTCAAAATTATCAATAGTTCTGTGAGCATTGCAATTGGCTGATTTCCTTCATTCCTACTTTGCAAAAGCTTAGGAACTACTGTTGGCTACTGCTTCCCTATGTGTGCCTTAAGCTGTAGTCAGAGAGAAATATGTGGTAGTTGCTTGAATATGTCCTCTCACATAATGTATTCTATGCCTTTTTGTTCAGTTTAGGGAAATCCTGGCTAAAAACTATATATATATATATATATATTAGATTATATATGGGAGTGAGTAAAGAAGTCAGTACGTCAAGAATAGCCAGTAGAAAGTATTTAATAAATTCCTATTTATTTTCTATACAATGCACCATTAAGTAAAAAAAAAAAAAAAAAAAAAAAAAAAGTAGGCACTATCTATACTAGTTTCTTGGCCCTATTGCTATTGAGGCATCTTTTGCTTCAATAATCTGAATAGTAAAGACTTTCCCTATTATAAGAGTAAAAAGATCTCCCATGATCCAGCCCTTTGGAACCCACCTGCTTATAACAGGCCTGAGGTGGGTGACTTCCTTTTATACTCAAAATGGTTAACAGTGATAATATTGAATTATAACTTTTTCTTTCTCACTTGGGGCATGGGGAAGTGGGCTTTATCTAGTCCTTGTCAGAAATATTACAAAGTAGCAACCCTGCAAAAATGTTCACTGTAATATTCAAAATAAAAATCGCAGGGCATCTCCTATTTTGCTGTCTCATACCGTAACTATCTTGAGGATGGAAAAACCCAACTTCTCCTAATCTATTTCCCAGGTATTATAGGTTGAATTGTGTCCCCACAAAAGGTATATTGAAGCCCTAACTCCCGGCACATGTGTATGTGACCTTATTTGGACATAGGGTCCTTGCAGATGTAATCAAGTTAAGATGAAGTAATTAGAGTGAATACTAATACAATATGACTAGTGTCCTTATAAGAAGAGGGAAATACCATGTGAAGACAGACACACATAGGGGAATACCATTGATAACAGAGGGAGAGGTTGGAGTGGTGTGACAGTAGGCTAAGGAACACCAGGAATCAATGGCCACCCACCAGAAACGAGGAAGAGGCAAGGCAGAGTCTCAGGAGGGAGCACGGCCCTGTTGATATCTTGATTTTGGACTTCTGTCTGCCAGACTGTGAGAAAGTAAATTTGTGTTTTTGTCAGCCACTCAGTTTGTGGCACTTTGTTATGGCAGCCCTAGGAAACTGATATACCATGTGAAGGAAAGATTATCACTTGACAAATAGCAAGAAGCCACAATACAGGATATTTCAGGGATCTCTTAAACATTCTACCCTCCAATTCATCCTAGTTCTTGGGGAACAATGGGTATAATACCCCTTAAGGCATCGTAAAATCTTGTATTAGGCCATTGTCCAAGCAACAAAATGAAAGAAGAGGGCTGGCATTTATCTGACCTGGAACAGCCTGGGATTGATAAAATGATGATATTCAGTGTGACATATACGAGTGTCTGTAACTTCTAGGCAACCTACCATACAAAGGCTAATTGATATATTATCTTTATTGATGGATTTGCTTAATTTCTGAAGATAATTCATCTTCATCTTATATTAGTTTTGTCTGTATAGTGTCAGATAAGATTACTTCCTTTCAGTGTGATCTGTATCAAAGTAACTACTCCAATCCATCTCAGCTCATTGGATGATCTAAGAATGGTAATCTGGCCTTTGTGAGTTTTAACCCAAATACTCCTGAACGGAATATTTTCTTGGCTTGGCTTGGCTTTGAGGCCAGAGCCCTCATGTGAGTACTAACAGTAACATTAGTTGGTTTAAGCTAAACTGACACTTGTAATTTATCAACCAACATTAGATTTGTCTAAGCTTTTTTTCAAGTGTCAGAGAACATTTTTAAGAACCTGTAATAAATAAAACACCAGAGTTGAGCCAGAAAAAAAGAATACCCTTGGTGTAGTGGTAGCTAGAAATGGGACAGTTATGAGGGTAATACAATTGATTGTAGAACACAAATGAACTGACACTTCTGACATGGTATTGAATAACTTCCAGTCTCAATTCTTAACACACTTTAGACTCTATAAATAAAATTATTCCATGCAGTTGAATGCAAAATGTTTTCTATTTATAATTTTATTTTACTTCATCATTTTATTTTTAAAACCACTTAATTGAGGGACACCTGGGTGGCTCAGTCGGTTAAGTGTCTGCCTTCAGCTCGGGTCATGATCCCAGGGTCCTGGGATCGAGTCCCATGTCTGGTTCCCTGCTCAGCGGGGAGCCTGCTTCTCCCCCTGCCTGCAGCTCGCCCTGCTTGTGCTCTCTCTCTGTCTGACAAATGAATAAATAAAATCTTTTTAAAAAATAAAACCACTTAATTGAGATATGATTGACATATAAAAAGCTATACCTATTTAATGTATATACATTACTACTTTCTTCATCATTATATAATGATGAGCTTGGGCATAAATATATATCCACGAAACCTTCATCATTATCAAAGCCGTAGACATATCCACCACCTTCCAAAGTTTGCTCCTGCCCCTTTATTACTAATTAATTAATTTTTTGGTGGTAAGAACACTTAACATAGTATCTGCTCTTTTAGAAAATTTTAAGTATACAGTACAGTATTGTGAGCTATTGGCACTATGCTGTATAGCAGTATATCCCCAGAACTTACTTTGCATAATGGAAACTTTGTGCCTTGTGACTATCACTTTCTCATTTACCTCCTCTCTACACTCCTTGGCAATCACCATTCCACTGTCTGCTTTTATGAGTTTGACTATTTTAGGTTCCATATGCAAGTGAGATTATATAGTATTTGCCTTTCTGTGTTTGGCTTATTTCACTTAACGTAATGGCCTCCACATCCATCCATGTTGTTGCAAATGGCAGGATTTCTTTCTTTTTAAGGCTGAATAATATTCTATTGCATGTATATACCACATTTTTTAATCCATTTATTCATGGATTGATTGACAATTAGATTGTTTCCATATCTTGGCTATTGTGAATAATGTTGAAGTGAACAGGAGATTACAGGTATCTTGTCAAGATCCTACTTTTATTTCCTTTGGATAAATACCCATAAGTGGTACTGCTGGATCACAATAATAATTCCATTTTTAACCTTTTGAGGAAGTTCCATTCTGTTTTCCATAGTGACTGTACCAATTTTCATTCCCCCCAACAGTATACCTGGGTTCCCTTTTCTTCACATATTTGCCAACACTTATTATGTATTTTTTTTTTTATAATAGTCATCCTGACAGGTGCAAAGTGAGATCTCATTGTGGTTTGGATTTGTATTTCCCTGATGATAAGTCATGTTGAGCATACTTTGGCCATTTTACTATTAATTCTTCGGAGAAATGTCTGTTCATATCCTTTGCCTGCTTTTTAATCAGGTTATTTTTTGAGTTGTAGGAGTTATTTCTATATTTTGGGTATTAACCCTTTATCACATAAATGGTTTGCAAATATTTTCTCCCACTCCATAGATTGCCTTTTTATTTTCTTGATTGTTTCTGTTGCTGTGCAGAAGCTTTTTAGTTTGATGTAATCCCACTTATTTATTTTTACTTTTTTGGTTCGTGCTTTTGGTGCCAGATCCAAGAAATCATTGCCAAGACGAATGACACGAAGCTTTTCTTCTATGTCTTTTTCTAGGAATTTTACAGTTTCAGGTCTTACGTTTAAGTTGAATTGATACTTGTGTATGATATAAGATAAAGGTCCAATTCCATTCTTTTGCATGTGGATACCTCATTCTCACAATGATGTTTATTGAAGAGAATACTTTTTCCCCATTTTGTATTCTTGGCACTTTTATCAAAGATTAGTTGACATATATGCATGAGTTTATGTCTGCGCTCTCTCTTCTGTTTTGATGAATTGTGTTTTCTTTTTCATGCCAGGCCCTGGCCTGGTGCTGAGATGGGCCTGATGCCTAGGTCCTATTTCTCCATCTTCTTCTGTTTAAATGCACAGATATAATCTGTCTCTTACTACCTCTCTAGTAGCAATTCTTCCTATATAGACTCAGACATTATATATCATAACTCATTAGCCTGCATTCTACTTTCCTAAGCACATTTAAAAATTTTAACAATAATTTCTACTCAATCTTCAACTTGAGCTTTTTGAGCAGTTGCATCACAGTGGAAGTCTGTTTCCTTCAGTGGCTCATTCTTGTGCACTTTGTGCCCTGGCTTCAGAAATATAATTAAATATTGTATGGTCTCGGAGTACTTTGCTCTAACCACCCAAAAGTCAAGATTTAAGCAGAAGCTTAATGCAGTCCATCTTCTCACTTTATATTTTCAAAGTCCTTCTGCTAGAAAGGCCCAAAGGGCCATACCCTAGTCCACAGAGTCCTCCAATTATATTAGATTCATTGTTCTGAACTTGAAGTATGAGAAGGAGTTTCTTTGAGACCTGTATTACCCAGGGTGACAGTGAAATGAAAAGACTGCCTGAATACTGTTTAAAGATTTATTTTATACTCTATTTTGCTGGAGGTGCTCCATTATACTTTGTCTATACAATACAATCTATATCTAATGTGGACAAATTATGTCTATACAACAATGTTCTAGGCTGGTTTAGGAGATGTACACACAAACTATTTTTAGCATTTGTTTTAATGTATTGATCGCATTCTTTGATTACTATAATAGGACAGTTTGATCTTTTCTGTAGTTGGATATGTTCTCACATAGCCTAGCCTCATAGATACTCTTCAAGTGTATAATTTTGTAATTTTATAAATCAGAGCCCCCTGGCTGGTCTCCGTACACATTACACTGTGGCATAGGAGATGTGTACCTATTCCAAGAGACTCTGGGTCAAATTTTTTTTATAGGCTAGAATGCCCCATTAATACCATACGTGTAACTATTTAACCAGTTTTTGGTAGGTTGGAGTAATAAACTATGACTTAAGTAAGCCTTATCAAGGTATCTGTGAACCTTTCTCAAAAATAGGCGTTTCAGAGAATTGCAGCTAATAGAGCATGTAATATTTAAGTTCCTGTGATAATTGTTTATTTAAAAATGAAAATTTGTGATTTAATGTTTTATTAGAGGGTTGAGAGAAAGAGAGATATCTGACTATTCCTCCTATCTAAAATGAAACGATGGGGGCACCTGGGTGGCTCAGTCGTTAGGCATCTGCCTTCAGCTCGGGTCATGGTCCCAGGGTCCTGGGATTGAGCCCCCCCATTGGGCTCCCTGCTCTGCGGGAAGCCTGCTTCTCCCTCTCCCACTCCCCCTGCTTGTGTTCCCTCTCTCGCTGTCTCTCTGTCAAATAAATAAATAAAATCTTTAAAAAAATAAAATAAAATAAAATGAGATGATGGACTTAGTATGGATGTTTCACTGCCAATTGTACCTGCCTTAGAGAAGTTATACCAAGGGCCAATGTATTTTCTCTCCTTGAAACACATGTCTAGTTTTGAGAAAAGTTTGGAGAGCCACATCTACTCTAATATATAAAAGAGGGAGATATATACTGAGTAGAAGGCTGGAATCAAAGTGCTGATACCTGAATGTAAAGTAATATTTTTTAATGTTAAGACAAAAGGGAATAGGGGCACCTGGGTGGCTCAGTCGTTAAGCGTCTGCCTTCGGCTCAGGTCATGGTCCCAGGGTCCTGGGATCGAGCCCCGCATCGGGCTCTCTGCTCCGCGGGAAGCCTGCTTCTCCCTCTCCCACTCCCCCTGCTTGTTTCCTCTCTCACTGTGTCTCTCTGTCAAATAAATAAATAAAATCTTAAAAAAAAAAAAAAAAGACAAAAGGGAATAGAATAACACTGGACTAGGCTCTCATTCTGTTGGTAACTTTAAATGTCTGCCTTACAGCATTTAGAAAAATGCCTATTTAGAAAAACAAAACAAAACAAAAATTAAGTCTAATCAGAGAGAGAAGCCATTTCGAAATTGGCAAGTATTTACATACACATACACAGTATCGTCTTTCTTGGTATGCCCTTCCTCTTCCTTCCAGAGCCGGCAGCATCCACATGGCTAATTGCTTTTAAGATTCCAGTCAAATATGACCCTACCATGAGGCATTTTCCAAAGTTAAAATGTTTTTCCAACAGGGCTCTCATTGGATCCTGCATGCATCTTTCCAATAACCTTGATTGCTTAATTGTTTTTATTATGGTGTCTACACATGGCTTGGGATTTGTGTGGTAAATGAACGAGTCAAGCTTATCAAGTACTCTTTGAAGGCCATGTGATTGGACGGGTGGTGGGGGAGGCACCTCACTTTAGAATCACTTAACATTGTCACATGATGAATCAAATTATAGAGTACATCCAAGCTTAAATTTTAAACAGACACTATCACTTTCAGCAAAAGTGGGAATCAACAGGAATGACTCTACCAAAGACTTTGTAGGAGCAGAATAAGAAAAAAGATATTCTTTCATAAGCAGGAAGAATATTGTTCGTGGAATGACTATGATTATTTTTTCATTCATCTACATAACGCCATGTCTTAGCCGCATGCTTTCCAATGGGTCTTGATGCTGGCTTCTCCGTGTTTCCTCTCTGTGTAATGTGGTCTCCCCCCAGGTCAAATTATCTGCTGCAGGGAGGCTCTCATGCTCTTTATGGCAGCATTTGCATATTTTTTTCATTTCCATAGAAACATCTTCACTGACTCAGAACCGCCTCTGTCCTCTTAAGACAGAGATATTTATCTTTCAAACAGTGAGCTATGTGTGACATAAGACGGACAGGACTGCTTCCCTGTAGGCCTCACCTTGTAAGACTCTCCTTTTTAGAGGAATTTATGATGGTCTGCCTTTAGGTTATTTATTTATATTTTGCTTCATGACCGCTTTTCCAGTAATGAGCTTAAATATAGGCAACATAAACCCATCTGGAAATAAAATTATGCACTAGCTTCACGACAAAAGATAATTACATTATAATCAAGCTGTCATTTTTGGAGATAGTAGAAGATGAAGCATGCTATAAACTGACATGTAGAGTGTATAGATTGTTCTTTCAAATAGTCTCCACGGTGGCTGGGACCACAAAGATTCCTAGTGCATAATATCAGACTTTGTAACTGGAAATTTTCTGGGAGTGGCCAAACATTTAGTTTCTGAGAGTAATGGCTACTAACACTCAGAGGGCTAACGGCTGGGATCAGAATTTCTGTGCTCTGGCTTAGACCTCAGCTTGGCTCCACTAAAACCACTTGGGTTGTGTCCAGTTTCCAAGCCTGAGTCTTCATTTTATCGTTTTGTGAAACTTGTCTTTATTCTTTGGTTGCTCTTTTATTTAGGTTGATAGGAGCTGGACACTGGAATCTTTCTGACATGTTTAAACAGAATGTGGAGAGTTGGCTGACATGGCAGAAACTGGTATTTTTAGGAACAAGAAAAGACTGTCATCAAAGTTACTTTTCACCACTCTGATGAGTTCAAGTTGTCTTTTGCAACGTGAGATGGGTTACTGATTTTTCATGGATGGGAGAACTTTTCTTCTTCCTTGAGCTCTAGATAGGCACTCTGATAAAAGGATGCAGACTACCTCCAGCCATGTATTTGGCTAGGCCATCGAGAAAGGAAGAACAGCATAACTGAGATGGGAATGGAACAGAACACTTGCCAGAAAAGGCATGCCTAATACTTGTCCTCTGTCACTGCTTCCGCCACAGTAGAGAGTCCATCATCTCAAAGCAAATATACTACCCAAAGTGTCCCAGGAAAGTAGGCTTCTAGACACCACCATTTCCCAAAGGGATTGGACAACACCTAAACTAGGACAGCATGATGCCATTGACTTCCTGGGACTCTGTAAGTCCTTGGCCACTGCCGACTGAAGAGTCATTGACTTTAAGTCACTTCTTTGTGTTTCCCAGCTTCTCTGAACACTAAGCACTGATTTTGTCAATTTGTATTCAACTTCCCCACCCTTAACCCTCACCCTTATTCCTTGGGGAATCCTGAAGAAGGCCAGCAGTACCTTACTGCTCCAGGTGTGGTCTTCAGACCATCAGTATCAGCATCATCTGGGAGTTTGTTAGAAATGCAGAGTATGAACCCAGTTTCACATCTCCCCAGAATCAGAATCTGCATTTTCACAAAATTGTAATTTATATACACATCGAAGTTTGAGATGCATTATAATTAGTAGGTTCAATCTTTTTTGTGCAAAATATTTGATTCAGTGGATCCTGGAAACACAGTCTATAAGTAAGCAATCTATAGATCCTGTGAGAATTAATGATGGAATGATATACAAAACCTTAACTGAAAACAAAATGAGAATGAACAGAATGGCTGTGAAGAGTATGATTTGCCTTGTGGTTTCTTCATCATCAGGTATAGACTAGGATCCATCAGAAAATCAGGGGAAAGAAAGAAGGTAGGAAGGAAGGAAGACCCATCTGTCCTTCCTCCAGAAGGAAACTTCTCTTTTAAAGTGAAATTTTATAAACATCACAGAGAAACGTCGTCATGTGTGGGACATCTGATTCTGTGTTTGCTAAAGATCAGATATGGGTCCGTCTTAGACTCTGCTAAAAGAAATTATACAACATATTAATGCGTTGTGGAAATATTTCCTTAAGCTGGCTCCACACATTAACCTTGAACATGATGTTTCAGAGGGTTAAAATAGGCAGGAAGTTAAAGAAAGCGAACAATTTAATTAGAAAATGGGCAAGAGACCTGAACACACATTTCATTGAAGAAAATATACTGATGGAAAACAAGTAAATAGGTGTTCAAAATCATTAGCCATCAGGGAAATATAAATTAAAACAATGATGAAATGTCACTACAATGCACCTATCAGAATGACTAAAATTAAAAAGAAAAAAAAAAGTAACAACACAAAATGCTGACCAAAATGTGGATGTTGAGAATGTAAAATGGTATAGCCACTCTGGAAAACAGTTTGGAAATTTCTTAAAAGCTAAACATATACTTCTCATAAAACCCATGATCAATTTCACCCTAGGCATTTATCCCAGAGAAATGAAAACTTCATGCTTAAAACCTGGCCCTACTGAGACCCAGTGTACCTACCAGGAAAGGGGGCAGGTAGGGTGTCTGGCCTACCCCTCTCTAGCTTTATTTCTACCTATTAAAGTTCTGCCCATCTTTAAAAAACATAAAGTAAAATAGGGATGAAGGACAGAGTCATACATACCTGCTCTCCACTGGAGAAGCTACCAGAATTAAGGTTTCTATATTAACACGGAATGGCAAGCAACATTGCTGAGAAATAGGATTTTGATTACTGTTTGGTATTCATCAATGTCTTTTTCTATTTTAGTAATCTATATTGAGGTTTGGGTTGTAATGAAAAATAAACTGAAATGATAAAAGAGAAAGAGGGAGGCAGATTGGGTGAGGTAAGAATGTGAGATTTGAAAGCAAAGTCATTTAGACTGAAAGAAGTCCAAGGCAACACTCAGTGATTAAATACCCACCCCCCACACACTTACCTATAGAAATAGATTGTGTGCTAACCCCATGCCTCAGATCATGGAACATATCATTGAGTTATGGGCAGGGTCCTGACGCTGTCTCAGTGCCCCGTCCAGATTTCCATTCTCTCTGACATCTCTCCCCTTTGGGAATACTATGAAATAATATCTAATGTTTATTGTGCACTTACTATATTTCAGACCTTGATTTTAACACTTTATGTGTATTAAATCATTTGTACCCAAGTACAAGAGAGGTTTCAGAACCTGTGGTCTTAACCACTGATTTGTACAGCTGGTCTAGGTAGGCTACATAAGAATATATTGTGAGATTTTGGTTAGGATCATGGTTACGGGGGAGAAACGAGACAGGGTAGGGAGTATAGTATACTAACAACTTGGATTCAGCCTGCTCCCCTGGCTATGTGGAGCCCAAATCCGATAAAAACCAACTAGAGGAACTTTTCAAATAACTCCATCTCTGGTTTATTCTAATTAAGGCCCAGGGAAGCCACATTTACATGGATGGGTTCAATAGTAGGCAAGCTGGAACTAAAGAGGTACAATAGTGGTTAAGAGAAATGAATCAGATGTGGGTTCAGATCCATGTCCGTCACTGGCCACCAATGAGACTCCTCTGCCTCTTGTTTCCTCATTTGTCAAATGTGGCATCCATGTCATAAACCTGTGGTAGAGATTAAATTAGTTAATCAATTCTTGAAACATGACAAGCATTTAATGTTAATTAATATAAATATTGTTATTATGCAAAGCAGGAAATATGCCCAATTTATGTTTGAATTTGAATTTAGTCTGTTTTCAGTTACAGACATAAGTCCTAGCTCTACCACTTACTGAACCTATGAACAAACCCCCTGAACTTTAGCTTCCTCTTCTTTTAAGTGGTGATAATACCTACTCCATAAAATAAGAATAAAAAGAGGTAACATATATAAATTACCTGGCACACAAGTGAGCACCTAAATATTATAAAAAAAATCAAAGCATACAACAATAGCTAATATTCTTCATGTGTCAGCTCCAGATACTCAACTAATTAGATAAGACACTTATCAGGATAATTGAATAAATTTTATTTTTGGACCTCATTAAACTAAAAGTCCCTTTCTATCTTATAAATTGAACTTTTGGAAGATGATCCATTTGAATTGCAATTAGATAGCAGTCGTCTAAATAATTAAACAATAGGGTATCTATGTATAGCAACTATTAGATGGTTTTTCTCTATTTTAAAGACTTGTGGGTGTATGCTATGCAAATGGATTTTCAGGGATTTTTTATTAGCATAAATAGACTGAAATTTAAGTAACTCAAGCAGCACAGACAGTGTGAGTCATAGTATTTTCATTTTTTCTCAAATGTCTTGAGTTCTATGACAGCCATATTTCAGGAACCTGGTAACAATGGGGCCCTTGTAAAAGGATCCAGGAGATCTGAAAACATGTATTGCACAGAGTGTTTTTACCTCAGATACGCAGATGTGCCCTGAGGTACACCCTTTCCACCCACAGAGTTTCATGGAGATGAGACATATTTCCCCATTCTGCATGATATGCGGAACAGCAGGCTTGTTGGATGGGCTGGTAACTGTTCCTTCCTTGATACCAGGCAAAGGTACTTCAACTTAATTGATACTTCATAGTCAGTATTTCTCACTGCAGAGTTAAAATCATGACTGTGGTCAGTATCAGAAGTCAGAATCCAATAACAAATGACTTGTGATAAATCAAAATATAAAATGGACTGGGAATATACCTTCTTTGCATTATTTAGTCTTATCACCTTCTCATACAAACTGCAAAGAAACATTTGCCTTATGCGCTCTGAATTCATTTAGAGAAGAAATCTTTTGCAATTTCTCTCTCTCCCTCCCTCTCCCCCCCCCTTCCTTTCTCTCTCACTCGCTTGCTCTCCCCCCACACCCATTCCTTGACTCTGACCTGAAATCTCCACATGAGTGGCTTATTCTGTGTCACATGCACAGAGCTGTGGGTCTTTGTCACCTCTTCTCCAGGTAGCTCACCCTAATTCCACTCCGGCAAATGCATGGGCAGCCATACCTTGAAACTTCTCTTCAGGCCCAAGTGTGTCAAGTCCAGTATCTTAGACTTGAAGATTTGTCTTTTTAATGGATTTCTGTTTCTCCTCTTTTCTCCCTCCTATTCCTCTTTGACTTACCAGCCAATGGGGAGTAGGGGAAAGGGCATGGGTTATACTATTAGACCCAAGTTTGAATGCCAGCCCCATACTTCTGTGATTGTGCACAAATTACCCAACCTCTCCACACCTCTGTTTTCTCCACTGTGAAACAGTAATAATGTTACCCAGGTCAGAATAAGCATACAATAAATAGGAACTTTCCCCTGCTTTTCCAGACCCTTCTTCCCTTTCTTGCATCTTCTCCACAAAAGCTCAGAGCTCCCTGATGTTTTCCTTTGTCTCTTAGTCATTTCTAGCTTAGTGTTGTTCTTTCAATCTGTCCTGGACTCTCTGGTTCACACTTCAACTCTGCACTCACTAGCTTTCAAGATTGTGTCCCTCAAATTTCTTCCATGCTTTGATAATCCTTTGCCCTGGATAAATTCAAACATCTGTTTACTCTGGGTTATTGAGTATTGATGACTCAAATCACATGATAGTACCTCACACTGATTTTTAATGGTGATATCAGAGAATGTTGTATCATAACAACCCCTTTTATTGTGGGTAAGCCTTGACACACCTTGGCTGAAGCAAACTACCATTCCCTTCTTGAATCATTTGTTAGTATGACACAGCTGACATCCAGTTAGACTAGAAACAGATGTAGGAGGCACAGGAAAGATGGAGTTTTATAGTTTATCAGGTATTTCATAGTGGAACTTTATCTTTGTTTTAAAGATTTTAAAAAATTTATTCATTTGACAGAGAGTATAAGCAGGGGGAGTGGCAGGCAGAGGGAGAGGGAGAAGCAGGCTCCCCGCTAAGCAGGGAGCCTGATGTGGGGCTCGATCCCAGGACTCTGTGATCATGACCCGAGCAGAAGGCAGATGCTTAACTGACTGAGCCACCTAGGTGCCCCCAGAACTTTATCTTCTAACAAAAAAATCTATTGACCATACTGATGACCTCCAAATTATTTTTACGTCAGTAGAGTTCTAAAAGTTTCCTGACAGTTCTTTCATTCTTTCTTTGCTGGCTGGCTCCTTACTTCAGTCTTCGGTCCTACAGCTCTTCTAATCTCCTGCTCTTCATAAGCAGCCAATCTACTCCAAACTGCATTCCTTAATTTTATTTTTTAAAAGATTTTATTTATTTATTTGAGAGAAAGAGTGAGAGAGATCATGAGCAGGGGGGAAGGGTAGAGGGAGAAGCAGACTCCCCACTGAGCAGGGAGGCCGATGTGGAACTCGATCCCAGGACCCTGGGGTCATGACCTGAGCCGAAGGCAGACACTTAACCGACTGAGCCACCTAGGCATCCCTGCATTCCTTAATTTTAGCCATTCATGTAGGTTTGTAATGGTACCTATGTGAGTTTACTAAGGCTGTCATAAGAAAATACCATAGCCTGGGTGGTTTGAACAACAGAAATTTATTTTCTCATACTTCTGGAGGCTAGACATTCAAGATGAAGATATCAGCAGGCTTGGGGTCTTCTTAAGCCTCTCTCATTGACTCGGAGATGGACACCTTCTTGCTGCTGTTTCATATGGTTGTCCCTCTGTGCACATACACCCCTTTGTGTCTCTCTGTGTGTCCTAATCTCCTCTTCTTATGAAGACACCAGTCAGATGGGATTAGGGCTTACCTTAACAACTCAATTTAATCATTTTTAAAGGCCCTATCTTCAAATAAAGTCATATTCTGTGGTACTAGGGGTTAGGGTGTCAACATATTAATTATGGGGGGGGCATAATTCAGCCAATACAGTACCTCAATTTTTTATTTTGGGAGGACAGTTATCCCTCATGTTTCTGAACATTTTACAAACAGAGGCATTGACTGCCCTTTTATTCTGAACTATCTATTTAAGGATGCTTGGGTAGTGAATAGCCTTGGGAAATAGAGACAGTCTCTCCTGGGTTGTGATGCTTACTTTCCAGTACGAAAGATTCAAGTTCTCTAAGCTCAGAGTTCCTTAGTTATGTTTCAAACAAACTGCATGAGCAGCATGTTTCCAATCTTAGGAGAGAATCATTCAGTCCTTTACCATTAAGTATAATGTTAGTTGTAGAGGAATGTTCCATCTATTCCTGTTTGCTGAGAATTTTTTAATTTTTTTAAATCAGGAATGGACTTTGAATTTTGTCAAATATTTTTCCTATGTCTATTGACATGATTAGATTTTTCTTTAGTCTGTTAATATGATGAACTACATTGATTTATATTCAAATGTTATACTTTTGGATATACCTTGCATTTCAGGGATAAACTTCACTCAGTCATGTTGTATTCTCCTTTTTTATATTACAGTGTTACATAGGTTAAAAAAGTTTTAGAAATTTGCATCTATACTAATAAGGGATATTATTTTTCTTGTGGCTTTGTCTAATTCTGGTATCACAATAATTCTGGCTTCATATAATAAATTGGGAAATATACCCTCCTCTTCAGTATTCTGTAAGAGTTTGTGTAAAATTAATATCACTTCTCTTAAATCCATAGTAGAATTCAAATTTCTCTGAGCCTGGAGTTTTCTTTGTAGTAAGATTTTTCACTGTAAAATTAGTTGTTTTAATAGATAAAAGTCTATTCAGGTTATCTATTTCTTCTGAATAAGCATGGGTAGCTTGTGTATTTTAAGAAATTTATGCATTTAAGTTGTTAAATGTATTGACTTAAAGTTTATCATTAAATTCTTTTATTATTTTTAATATCTAGACTATTGATGTCACTCCACATTACTGATACTGGTAATTTGTGTCATTGCTTTTTTTTCTTGGTCATTCTGATTAAAGGTTGGTTAACTTTATTGAAATTTAAAAAAAAAAGCAGCTTTTGGTTTCACTTATTTTGTGCTATAAGTTCCCTCTCAATACTGCTTTAGTTGCATCCCACAAATTTCTATGTTGTTTTCATTTCCTTTTAGTTAAAAGTATTTTCTGATTTCCCTTTTCATATCATCTTTGTCTCATGAGTTATTTAGAAGTATGCCACTTAATTTCCAAATAATTAGGCGGATTTTCCAGATATCTGCCAGTTGTTGATTTCTAGTTTAATTCTATGTGGTCAGAGAACATACATTGTATAAATTAAATCTTTTCAAATTTATTGGGATCTATTTTATATCTCAAAATATGATCTAGGGTGATAAATGTTCTGTGTGTACTTGAAAAGAATGTGAATGCTTGCTGTTTTTGTGTGTCATGCTCAGTAAATGGCAATTAGTTCATGTTGATAGATAGCACTCTTCAAGTTTTCTATATTCCTATTGATATTCTATGACTAAGAGAGAGGTATTGAATTTTTTACTATAATTGTTATTTATTTTCTTTGCACTCTCTATTTTGGTTTTATGTATTCTGACTTCTGTTATTAGGTGCATAAAAGTTCAGGATCATTATGTCATCTTCATGAAATAACTATATATCATTAGGAAGTAATCATCTTTATCTCAGTAATATTCTTTGCTCTGATAAATACTTTGTTCAATATTAATAAAAACATTCCATTGCATCTTTCTTTTGAATCTTAGTAGCATGGTATATCTTTTTTTATTTTTTCACTTTTAACCTATTTATGTCATCATATTTAAAGTGTGTTTCTCATAAACAGTATGTAGTTGGTTCTTGCCTTTTTATCCAATCAGTGACATATAATTTGATTAAGTGCTCATGTCTTATAATTTCATTTTATTTTCTTTGTTATTTTATTAGCTATAGATCTTTTTATGTTATTTTAGTGGTTCCTGTAGGGTTTATAATGTCCACCTTTAATATATCACATTCTACCTTTGAGTGATGCTATACTACTCTCCCTAAATTACAGAACCTCAGTAGTACTTTTGTTTTTCCTCTCATGGCCTTTATGGTATTGTCATTTGTTTTATATATGTTACAAACTCCACAATACATTGTTATTACTTTTATTTTAAGTAGTAATTTTTGAAAGGTCTGAGATAATTAGAAGAATGTATTTTATACTTGCATAGTTACTAATTTTTTGTTATATCCAGAATTACTCTTGGATTATTTTCCTTATCATTTTCTTTTGCTTGAAGAGTCTCCTTTAATATCTCTGTTAGTGTAGGTCTGCTGAATTCTTTCAGCTTTTGTATGTCTGAAAAAAATCTTTCTCTCACCTTTGATTTTGAAAGATATTTTTTAGTGCATATAGAATTCTAGAAGACAGTTAAACGCCCCCCACACACACACACCCTTATTCCCTTACTTTAAAGATGCACCTTCACTGACTTCTGGCTTACATTGTTTTCAAGGAGAAACCTGGTGTCCTTATCTTTCTCCCTCTGCAAATCACATGTACTCTGGCTGCTTTTAAGATTTTCTCTATATAACTAGTTTTAGGAAAATTTGAAAAAACTTTGGCCATAATTGTTTCAATCATTTTTTCTGTCCCCTGACCCTCCTCTTCTTTCATGATTCCAAATACATGTATATTAAGCAGCTTGAAGTTATCCCATAGTTCAATGATACTGTTTTCTTCTTTTTCAGTCTTTTTTTCGTTCTCTTTTCATTTGGGATAATTTCTTTTGCTATGTCTTCAAGTTCACTAGTCTTTTTTCCCCCTGCAATATCTAATTTGTCACTAACTTTATTCAGTGAGGTTGTCATTTCAAATGTGTTTTTCATCTCCATAATTTCAATTTTGGTCTTTTTTTTTATATCTTCCACACTTTTGCTTAACATGCTTATGACTTCCTCTAGCTTCTAGAACATATGAAATACAGTTATGGAAACTATTTTTATATCGTTGTCTGCTAATTCTATCATCTTTATTGTTTTTATGTCAGTTTTGATTGATTGGTTTTTCTTCCTCTTGCCTTTAATAGTTTCCTTACACAAACACACTGATCAGAAGACATGAGGAGATGCTCTGCACATCTCTGCAGTTCTGTCTCCATGCAGCTCTCTACTCTCTGGTACTTTGCTTTAGTAACTTCTGCTGCCTTGGCTTTCCTGGACTTCTAGCTCCATCTCCTCAGCTGATGGGTCTGCTGGACTCCACATGTGTTTCTCTCCCTGCACTATGACCCCCCAAACTCTCTCCAGGCAGTAAGGCAGCAGTTATAGCTCAACTCATTTGTTTTTTGCCTCTTAGTGACTACTCTCCTTCATTGCCTATTGTCTAATGTCTTGGAGACCATTTCAAAAACAATTTTGTCCAGATTTTTAGCTGTTACAAGCAGGAGAATAAATCCCATCCCTGTTATTCCATTTTGGCAATTAGTTATTTATAAGACCCTCCTAATAGGTCATACTCTCCTAGTTTATTTTTAACAAACAAACAATAACAACAGCTTTCTCTCTCTCAGTGGATTATAATATCTCTGGCTTATTTGTTCCTGTATTTCTTCAGTATCCAGCAGAGGATCTATCCAGAATAGATACCTAATAAATATTTGAGTGAATAAATTTACCCACTGCAGGAATGGAGAAATTATAACTATAACAAGAAGAAATGAATTATTTTAGATAAAAGACAATCTATGAATTAGAGATTAATGTGGTGATGGGGAGAAAATGAGGTAGGCAAAAGGTGGACATGGAAACTGGGTAGGTCAAAGTTGGGACAGAGGAGAGCTAGGATGAGGTGGTGAGGATGAAATAGGAGAACATGCTAAAGGGCTCACCAAAAACAAACAAAGCCCCACCCCCAAAAGGGGACAGAAAAATATAAAGAAATGATGGGAAATTTGAGGCAATAAAGGCAGAGGAAGGAAAAAGACATATAACATGAATGATAGATTAAGAAGAAAAACGAACATTTGTAACCATCTCTCTAAAATTGACATGTACTAGTTGTTATGTATGATTTAATGGGCTTACCAGAATTACTGGCACTTTATTCTTCAGTGTCCCACTTATAAAACAAGAGTAACAATAATTATGTCCTTATTCCTAGGGATTTAGTCAATGCAAGTACTTTCTATAGCCTGTGGGATAAAGGCCAGGAAGTGATTCATATTTCACAACTCAATTTCTGGCTGATTCTCTAAAATTCAAATGTCTCCTCCTTTTTTCTTTGAAAAATGTAGTTTAGTTGAACAAGATTTAACCTTGGCCTTTTACCCAAACACTTTAGAATAAGAGCTGTGGTGAAATTCGTGATGTGGTTATCTACAGTAAGGCCATGACTCAATGATTGTGCTCACCAAAACACTAAGATGTGAAACAATAAGGAGTACAATTGCTAATACATCTCAGTGAGAAGCAAATTAAAAATGTCTTAAAGAGCTAACAGTTGGGATCATGAGAAAGAAATGCCTCAAGAAATGTTCTAGCTATTATTAATTGTAGTTTTGGAATAGGAGAGACACTTGAGATAGGTAAAAAGCATTTCACAGAAAAAAGAATCTGAAAATGTGGATGTTTGGGGGATTGCCCTTTGGCAGAAAAGACTGGCTTCCAATTTGATTCTGAACAAATCTGACTTTCTCTGTGTGGGAAGATGAGTTCAGAACAATGGATAAAAAATAATGTCCTTTGTGAATCACCTTGGCCAGTTATGATCTCAGCTGTTTGCCTTAATAATACCCTCCTTCAAATGACTAGGCGTATTGCGTGGGAAGGTGAGATGATGCAGAGGAGCCCTTGGTCCTGAGCCTTCAAGTCGAGCCAGAATCTCCAAATCTCCTTGGAACATTTTGGGAGTTAAAGCTGGTCTCTACTCAACCATAGATAGAGCATTCTTTTTAAAGAACAACCTGGGGGCGCATGGGTGGCTCAGTTGTTAAGCATCTGCCTTCGGCTCAGGTCATGATCTCAGGGTCCTGGGATCGAGCCCTGCATCAGGCTCCTGCTCAGCAGGAAGCCTGCTTCTCCCTCTCCCATCACTCCCCCTGCTTGTGTTCCCTCTCTCGTTGTCTCTCTCTCTCTGTCAAATAAATAAATAAAATCTTAAAAAAAAAAAAAAAAGAACAACCTGGATCTTAGCAGAACTCAAGAGGCCCTTGGTGACCTGACCAAGGCCTACTCACCACCTCCCCAGGGATCATGTGCTCCAGCAACACTAACCTACTGCAGTTACTGTATAGGCTAACATGCTCTTTCAGACTTCTAGAACAGCATCATCTGCATTCACTGCTTAGAAGACCCTCCCCATCTCTTTTCCCATCAGTAGGCGGACAAACTTTGATTTGTCTTTGAAGACACCTGAAATGCCTCTTCCTCCCTAAGAACTTTCTTCATCTCAGCCTTAGTTGCCCCCCACCCTTTTTCTTGGATACCCCCACCAGTCAATTAAGACTCTTGAGGCCCAACCACTAAAACAATTATGCAGCCTCCCCTATGTATAATACAAATAAGATATGACTAAATCCTAAAATAGATTCAAGGAAATTTTTTTTTTTTTTGGAAATTTTTTTAAGTTCTGAGTTTTTCCAGAACACATCAGTTCTTTTTAAAAAATATATCCCATTTCCCTGTGAAGAGCATGTCTTGCCTATCTTTATGTTTTATCTGTTTGAGTGACTAGCAAATAGCATTCAACAAATGCCTCTCGAGTAGAAGAATGAATCCTTGAACATTTTTATTTGTAATATAATAGCCATCCATTTTTTTTGAAAACAGCTATTTTCCAAATCTCCCATGTTTTTTTCCCTTTGTGTAATACTACTTCATAAAGGAAACATTTAATAGTGTAAACCTTAAAATTAAAGGACAAAACAACTGAAAATAAAAAGTGGTAAAAATGTATGTTTAACTTCTGGGATTGAAAATCTTTTGTAGTCTGTGTATTAAAAGTAATTCCTGAGTGAAATTCTTGGGGGAGGGGAGGTGCTTAATGTCAGAATACTCCCATCCATCATCTTACCATGCCTGAATATGATCATCATCATTATTATGATCATTATTGCAGCATACTGAAGTGGAACATTCTAGAACAAGGAATCACGTTAGGGAGAAAACAATCTGATGGCAGATTGAAAGGGAACTGAGCACCTTCGGGGTGAGCTGAGGACACTGGAAGGCTTAGAATGGGGAGGAGGGGGAGGAAGATAATGGAGATGGATCTTGAACACAAAATATCCCTCTTAATGGTGGTGGATGACATCACAGTTTTCTTTTCTTTTTTTTTTTTTTAAAGATTTATTTATTTATTTATTTGAGACAGAGAGAATGAGAGACAGAGAGCACATGAGAGGGGGGAGGGTCAGAGGCAGAAGCAGGCTCCCTGCTGATTCGGGAGCCCGATGTGGGACTCGATCCCGGGACTCCAGGATCATGACCTGAGCCGAAGGCAGTCGCTTAACCAACTGAGCCACCCAGGCGCCCGACATCACAGTTTTCTAAGAAGAAGTCTAGAGGGCTTTGATTCTGCTCCTACCTTTAGACTCTACGCTTGAGGTCCTGCTACTTCTCCCTGAATATGGAACATTGTAATAATAAAAGACTAAGATCTGTTGGAGCCTTATTATGTGCTAGGCAGTGTTGCAGGCATTTTACATGTACTAGCTTTTTAATTTTCATTAAAAATCCTATGGAGTAGAAACTATTATAATTCCCATTTTACGGATGAGAAAGCATGTGTAACAGATGTAACTCTAGGCAAGGTGGCTCTAAAGCCCTCATTTATTTAACCTCTGCAGTATTACAACTGTATCTTTTAAGTGGGGGATGAGAAGGGTCTTTGAGACCGCATAACCCGGCTCCCTCATTGTACAGGCAAGTTCTGGAAAGGTTAAGCCATTTATGTGATGTCAGTTAGTGAGGGGGGAGTTGGAGTTGAACCCAAACAGTCTGTGCGGTATCCATTACTCACACCTTTGCAGGACCTGAGATTGCATATTTGGCCATCAGTGTTGTGCGCACAAATACAGGAAGATGGCCCAAGGATAAGGATCTTCAGTTATAAAAGGATCAACCAAAGCCCAAGGCCAGAGTGGAATCTCACCTCCAGTCAAACTTTCTTTCCACTACATAATTGTGTCCCTTCTGTATGACCCAGTCAGATTCCATCTCAAACCCAGCACTGGGATCTTTTTACTTTAAGATCTTCGTGATCTTAAAGTCCTACTGAAGAGGGAAACCATGAAAGGATACTACCCAAAGACATGCAGCTATATAGTGGGAGAACTGGGATTTGGACCCAGGTGTACCTGATTCCAGGCCTATGATCCTCATGGCAGATAATCATAGCAAAAACAGGATACAGTGTTTAATAAACATTTAAGTCACATTAAATAGAACTAGATGATTGACATTAATGCTACAGCCATCCCTTGATTTATAGTCAAGGGACTGAAACTTAGTTCCCCAAAGTCCAAAAACAGAACATTGCAGTTTATTATTACACCCAAGGCTGAGGGAACTTTGCTATGATGACTGAGCTGCCAGAAGGGGTGAGCATTGTATCACTCAGAAAATAGTGTGTGGTCTCCCTGAATGAGAGCTATACATGAAGATGGACCTTGCCTGCAGACAGAGTCAGACATACCACTGACCACACAGCAGCTCGATGCATGAGAACCCGAGACGAGCAAAGCTGAGCACAAACCACTAGTTCATATTTATCATTTTCATCAGGAAGTGAAAAGCTTGTGCTGCTTCTTGGCTGGTGCTGTCAAAGTGGCTGAGGTTGCCTGAGTGGTTCAGAAATATTTCGTGGCTGCTGCTTACAGACAAAATATATAGGAGTTTTCAGTTTCTTTTCTCCTTTCTCTGGAGACTATAAGATATATCTTGGAATGTAAAATCTCTTCAACAGAAAATTGTAATTATAATCATTAAAAAGATCTTTTATATTGTGGCAATAGAAATGAACTCAAGTGCTTTTACAGGTAGTGGAGAACAGGGCAAGTTAGCTGAAATGGAAGTTTGCATGTTCCATATATGTAAAACAAGAAAGACCCATGAGTATGAGAGGAGAAATGTGAAGAACTCTGCATTTAAGAGCGCTTGAGCTGTATGATGAACTACCTTGATATAGCAGTGAGTGTTTCCTGAGGCCTTCTACTGTCAGGCACTGGAACTGGTTTCTGAGGCAGGGAAAAAGATGACCAAAATGCATTCCCTACTCTTAAGGAGTTAATGGTCCAACAGAAAAGGTGAGACATATATACACCTAACCTTGGGATCAAGTTATGATGTGGTTTTTTTCTCTACTCGGTAGAGGACTTAGTATTACCAAGTACTAAGGGAGTTCAAGAAAGGAAGAAATAAGCCTAAATGGACATACATTAACATTTGAGATAGGTCTAGAAGGAAGGGTAGAATATTCATAGATTAAAATAGGGCATGAGCTTTTCAGGAATAGGGGACAGTTTTAGGATTTTCTAGATAGATAATCATACTGTCTGTAAATAAGGACAGTTTTCCCCTGTCTTTTCCAATCTGGATGCCTTTTATTTACTATTCTTGAATTTTACTGAATAGGGCCTTCAATACAATGTTGGATGGAACTGGTAAGATATCTGTCATGGTTTGATAATCTTGAAGGGAAAACATTCAGTGTTCCACTTATTAGGTATGATGTTAACTGTAGTGTTCTCTTACGTGCCCTTTATCAGGTTAAGTTCCCTTCTCTTGCTGGTTTGTTAAGAGTTTTTGTTTTTGTTTTTGTTTTTTTAATCAGGAATAGAGTATTACTTTGTCAAATGCTTTTTCTGTGTCTATCAAGAGTATAATACAGATTTTTTCTTTTTTAGTCTATTAACATGGTATATTATTATTAATTTTTTGAAGATTTTATTTATTTAAGAGAGAGAGAGAGCCCACATGTGAGTTGGGGTAGGGGCAGAGGGAAAGACAGAGAATATGAAGCAGACTCCAAGCCAAGCATGGAGCCTGATGTGGGGCTCGATCTAATGACCCTGAAATCATGAACTGAGCCAAGACCAAAAGTCAGATCCTTAACCAACTGAGCCACCCAGGCGCCCCTACAATCATTAAATTTTTAATTGATTTTTGCATTCCTAGAATAAATCCCATTTGTTTGTAATGTATTATACTTTTATATATTGGTGGATTCAGTTTGTTAAAATTACATTAAGAATTTTACTGTCTATGTGCATAAGGAATGCAGTTTTCTTTTTTTGTAATATGTCTAGTTTTGGATATACTGGCCTCAAATTAAGTTGGGGATTATTCCTTCCTCTTTGATTTTCTGGAAGAATATGTATGGAATTGGTATTATTTTTTCCCTTAAGCATTTGGTAGAATTCATCAGTAAGTTATCTGGGCTCAGAGTTCAGTTTTTTGGGTAATAGTATTTTTTTAACTGCAAATTCAATTGCTTTGATCTATACAGGGATACTCAGGTTATCTATTTTCTTCTTAAATGAGTTTTGGCAGCTTGTGTCTTCAAAGGAATTTGTCCATTTCATCTAAGCTTTTAAATTTATTGGCATAATGTTCTCCCTCCTAAATGTTTATGCACCTAATAACAGAGCTTCAAAACCCAAACTGATAGAATTTTAAGGAAAAATAGAAAAATTCACAGTAGTAGTCAATACTCTTCTCTCAGTAACTGGTAAAACAAGTAATAATGTCAAGTAGGTCTGGTTGGCTGATAGTGCTCAAGTCTTCTACAACCGTACTTGCTTTATCAATTTTTCAAATATCTTTTTGTTATCAGTTTCTAATTTAATTTCATTGTGATAATACACTATGATTTGAATAATTTTTTAGTTTATTGAGTCTTTTTTATGGCTCAGAATATAGTCTCTATTGGTAAATGTTTCATGGGCTCTTGAAAAATTTTGTATTCTGCTGTTATTGAGTTCTTTAAATGTCAGCTAGGTCCAGTTGATTGATAGGGTTTTTATTTCCTCCTGTAAATTGGCCCTGGCAAAATTCTTTGCACTGAAAATATTTTGTCACTATTAATATAGCCATTCTAGCATTCTTTGGTTAGTATTTAGATGGCATATCTTTTTCTATTCCTTTACATTTAATCTATTTATGTCTTCATGTTTAAGGTAGGTATTTTTGTATGCAGGATATAGTTGGGTCTTGCTTTTTGCTCCAATATCACTATCTTTGCCTTTTCTCCACATAGCTATATGATCTACATTTAATGTGATTATTGATATGGTTAGGATTCAGTCTACCATTTTAATGCTGTTTTCTTTTGTTACCATTGGTCGTTTACTTCCTTTGTTGTCGATTTCTGCCTTCTTTTGAAATTGAGCATTTGCTTTATGGTTCCATTTTATCTCTTTTGTTGGATTATCATCTATGACTTTTGGTTGTGTTATTGTAGTGGCTGCTTTAGAGTTTGTACTGCTTAACTACAATAAATGGTCTGCCTTCAAGTGATATGATCCCGCTTCATGTATAGTACAAGAAGCTTAAAACAATAACCTTCTATTTTCTATTCCTAGCCTTTGTATTTTTGTTGTTATACATTTAAATTCTATATATATTTTAAACTTCACAATATATGGTTTTAAGTTTTGTTTTAAACAATAAATTATCTTTTAGAGAGATTTAAAAATAAGGGTAAAATCCCTTTATATTAACACATTTATTTACCATTTCTAGTGTTCTTCATTCCTTTGTGTGTATTTAGATTTTCTTCTGGTAATGTTCTCCTGCCTGAAGAACTTATTTTAACATTTCTTTGTATTACAGTTTTGCTGAACTATTTCAACTTTAGTATGTCCAAAAAGATATTTATCTTACCTTTGTTTCTGAAGGGTAATACTCACTGGTTATAGATTCCTAAGTTTTTTTTTTCCTTATAGTACTTTAAAGTTGTGGCCCCATGTTTTCTAGCTTGTGCCATTGCTGCTGTCATTCCTATCCTCATTCTTATGTATTTAGTATGTTTTCAAGTTCACTATATTTTTTTTCATCGGTGCTTTATCTATTGTCAATCCCATCAACTGTATTTTGTATTTTAGACATTATGTTTTCATCTCTAGATTTTCAATTTAGGTCTGTTTTGCATCTTTCATGTCTCTATGTAACATGCTCAATTTTTATGTTCTTGAACATATGCAATATAATGTTAATAATGGTTTTAATTCCCTTGCTTTTTAATTTTATCATCTATATCCTTTCTTGATCTGTTTCTATTGATTGGTTTTTTTCCTTCACTATTGGCTGTTATTCTTCTGCTTCTTTGCAAACCTGGTAATTTTTGATGAGATACCAGACATTGTGAATTTGAGGTGCTGGATATTTTAGTATTCCTATAAATAGCCTCTATTTCTGGAACTTCATTAAATTTGTTGGAGGCAGGTTGATTTTTTTAAGGCTTCCTTTTAAGCTTTGTTAGGTGGGACATAGGAAACATTTAGTCTAGGACTAACTTTACCACACCACTGAGATAATACCTTTGCCTCAGTTCCCCATGAATTAAGAGTTTTTCTACTCTGGCTGATAGAAACATGAATTATTCTCAGCCTTATGTGAGCTCCAGGAATTAGTTATGTTCATCCTTTTAGTTGAATCTTTCCCCATCTTTGCGTAGTTTCCTCATATATATTTGCTGCTCAGTACTCAGGACATTTTGCATATCTTCAGAGCTTTTTCTCTATCCATATCTCTCTTCTCTGGTATTTTGCTCTGTTAGCTCTAGCCACATTGACTTTCCCAGATTCAGCCTCCATCTCATTCACTCAGTGAATTTGCTAAGGTCTTCTTGGCTTTACCCTCCTTGTAATTCGGTCCAGAAACTCTCCCCAGGAATTAAGCTAGGGAACTTACATGGTTTATCTGTTTCTCCTCCCCTTTCTCAGTCATCACTGTTGTGTCACATCTGATGTCTAATGTCTGACAACTGATACTTCATGAATTTGCCTAGATTTTTTAAATTGTTTTGGGTAAGGGGTAAGTCCAGCCCTCATTACTCCACTTTGCTTAGAAGTGGAGGTCTCAATGTTCATTCTACTTCTAGGTATCACTTCCAAGATTTTTTTTTTTATTGAGGTATAATTGACATACAACATTGTATTAGTTTTAGGTGTATGACATAATGATTAAATATTTGTATATTTGGTAAAATGTTCACTACAATAAGTCTAGTTAACACCTGTCATCATACATAGTTATAAGTTTTTTCTTGTGATAAGCACTTTTAAGATTTATTCTCTAAACAGCTTCCAAATATGCAATCCAGTATTATTAACTATAATAACCATGTTAGATGTTACATCCCATGACTTATTCCAAGACATGTTAACACATTTTAGTATGTATCTGTGCCATGATTTTGAGGCTCCTATCAGTTTTACAACTTTAATAAATTACCTAATATTCCTAGCCTGAATGGTTTTGTTTCCTTATGAATGATGTGGTTGGACCAGATCGGTGATGCTGAACTCTTTATCTTCCTCAGCAGATCTGAGTAAAATTAGAGAGATTCTCTCTGGGAGTGATTCTCAATAGGTAGGGAGGAGGTGGATATCCGTTCCCTCCAGGGGATGACATAAAGGGAGTTGTGTACCTTGGAAATGGGTCTTTAGCTAGATGTGCCATTCTTCCAACTGACACTCTAGAGTAGATGACTCAGTTCTAGGAACATCTGTTGAGCAACTTGAGTATATATGGAATCATGTGTAGTTCTGTGAGAGGACAAATATTGGTAAATCTGTTTTCATATCCCTAAATAGTATAGAATATATAGTGATAATATCTAAAGTTCTATTACTAAAAGTATCTGAAAAGTATGTCAGTTGGGATAATGTGTAATTGGTGTTAGAATATTAGAACACATTGCATTAATAAAATTTCTTAGAGCCCTTTAAAAAGCACCGAAATGCAGGGGGTACATGATGTGGCACTTTGCATTGCCAACTAAAATCAGGAAGAGTTCTGTAGGTCTCTTGGATCTGATAGACAATCTAATCCATGGAAAATGGTT
Source organism: Mirounga angustirostris (assembly GCF_029215605.1). NCBI lineage: Eukaryota > Metazoa > Chordata > Mammalia > Carnivora > Phocidae > Mirounga > Mirounga angustirostris. The sequence goes on from NW_026991709.1 coordinate 56,800,701, forward strand.
GTAGGTCTTTTTGCATTTTTATATTTTACAAATTTATTTTCAAAATAATTCTAAATCTCAAACTATTTTAAATATATCAAAAAGATCCATATACCTGTTTTAGGGAAATTCACCATCGATGCTATTTAACAATAATTCATTGACTCAAATATAGGAACTAATTTATCTGTATTATGTGTTGGAGACAAACACTGGTGCCATTTTCCCCAATGAACTAGAATAGTTCAGTAATTTTCCCACTTAGTAGACTTTTTATTTCTTACCTACACAGTCTAATACAATTAATGCATTTATGTATTAGCCATCTTAGACTGTGAAACTGTTGTTCCAGAAACCCCACTAATCACTAATTACTGTAGATCCTTTCTGGAAAATCATTTTCAGTGTGCAGACCCAGGGGCTTCTAATCTGGTTAAAGGATTTCCAAGTGGGATATGCAGCATTTCAGCCAATCTGTACAAACTGATGACTATGTAACTAAGTGGCACTGAAACTTAATCGAAATCATATGTGCATAACCAGAGACTTGTGGATTTATACACATTTTCTGGATGTGAATGGGAAGAATTGTTGAAGTGTGAGCTGCCGCCAGGCCAGCTTTGCGGTCTAACCCAAACTCCTGTTGCCATATGCTTACTTTCTCTTGCTTTACTCTGCAAATATACAGTTTGTACTATATCTTGATTCGTGCTTTATATTTTCCAATTTTTCTTTATAACTAAGACTTGCTACCTGATAGAAAAGAGAGTTTGGCTCCTCAGCAGAACTAAGGCTAATTTTGTGCTGTGACCGTGGCTCAACTACCCGGGTAGTACCTAGTGCGTGCTGTCTTATGGCCAGCTCTCTTGTCTTCAGTGTGCATTTGGATTACTCAAGGAAGTTGTTAAGTGCAGATTTCTGTTCCTGTCTCAAGAGATTTTGATTCCCACAGGAATGAGGTGAGGCCCCAAACTTGCATTTTTAGTAAACATTTCAAGTGATTCTGATAAAGGTGGACTATAGGAAGACTGCAATAGATTTGGTTTCCCAAACTTTCCCCACTGATTTATATTATATTACCTTTATTTGCAACTCAAATGGTTTCTTTAAAAAAAAAAAAAAGCCCAAACAAATACAAAACAGGTGCTAGCACTGAAGCTTTGATATTTTAATTAGTAAAAAGCCTTCTTTCTTCTCCTTCCCTCACCTTACACACTCCCCATCCACTGGTCTATTGAGTTTAAAATACCTGGCACTTCATTTTATTATACAGAATGAAAGGAATAGGCCAATAGATGCTCAGGTAAAAAAAAAAAATAATAAGAAAGGTTAAATATTCCTTTTTAATGCTTGATGCTATGGCAAAATGCATTTCCCCCACATTTCTGGGTTCTATGTAATAAGCCCCTGCTGGAGAAATACTTCTGCCTCTTACCCTAATTCCTAAGTCACTCCTTCCTAAGGAGGCAGAGTGAGGTATCTGTTTTGTTTTTTTTTTTTTAAGATTTTATTTATTTATTTGACAGAGAAAGACACACAGAGAGCAGGAACACAAGCATGGGGAGTGGGAGAGGGAGAAGCAGGCTTCCCGCTGAGCAGGGAGCCCGATGTGGGGCTCGATCCCAGGACCCTGGGATCATGACCTGAGCCGAAGGCAGACGCTTAACGACTGAGCCACCCAGGTGCCCCTGAGGTATCTGTTTAACAGGTGACATGGGGTTATGTGTCTCAGTTGGAGGAAGATAATATATTAAAATCCATATGTAAAGGGGGTTAGTCTCCCCTCCTCCCCTATTCTAAGTATGAAGCAGGAATTTGGGTAGGTGTGATTAGCCTATGGATTCACTTTCCCCTTGAATGCCAGGACTGGACTGAGAGTGGGGAAGGAAAAAGTCCTTATAAAGTCCAGTGTGTCCTTTCACTAAGCTATATCATCCCAATAACTTATAAGTAATAAAGGGGATTTTTTTTAAATCCACATACCTAACCCCTGTTTTCATCTCTCAGTGTTTTTGAACTTGTGTGGAAAAGGGAGTTTTATTTATTGATCCCTATCTTTCAGACCCCTGTGCTTGGCAGATTGAAGCATACTAACACATTTGCATGTCTCCCTTTACATGGATCTTTCTATAAGTCCGTTTCTATCCATTTACATGGTCATGTATACTTGTTTTCCTACCAAATTTTCCACTAATGAAGAAAAGTATAAATTAATGGAAGTCTGAATGGAAAAGAGCAATTTACCATTCTAAACCATGCCAGAAAATAAAAGGCTCTAAACTACTGGGTAAATGTGAATTATTCTGTGCTAGCACTAAGCAGTTTAAACCAAGGCACCAAAAAACACAGCAGTGAATTTCTGGCAATGTAAGAGAAAAAGAAACTTATGTACAGAGTATCCTCAATTTATATTTGTGTTATGCTTATAAAGCCAACATCCCCCTGACTAGACTGGAGCTTATACTTTTTTTTTTTTTTAAGATTTTATTTATTTATTTGACAGAGAGAGACACAGTGAAAGAGGGAGCACAAGCAGGGGGAGTGGGAGAGGGAAAAGCAGGCTTCCCATGGAGCAGGGAGCCCAACCCTGGGATCATGACCTGAGCCGAAGGCAGACGCTTTATGACTGAGCCACCTAGGTGCTCCTGGAGCTTATACTTTTAAAGAAGCGCAGCAGTCCCCCCCAAAGCCCCCATCTTTATTCACTTCTCTTGAAACCATTTAAAGGGGTTTCATATATACTCTCTATGACACCTCTTCTTAACCTCTCTTGTCCTATCCCTTCTCTAGCATTCCTACTTTGCAGAAGCCTTCCTCTCCCCTGAGCCAGAATATCTTTTTGATAGCATCTTATCCTACACACTCCCTCTCTTATCACTGTATCCTTCCAAAAAAAATGCCACTGGCACATCACATCTCCCTACCATGGAGAGCCCCATGGAGGTGGCTCATCTTTTTTTCTGGATTGTTTATGGATATTGTTTTTTGTCCACTTGGGTACAGAAGAGGGAGATGCAGGCTAAGTAAGCATGCCAGATAATTTTGTTTGGGGAATGTGTGTGGGGAAATGGCAGGAATGGGGTGGGAGTGGTAGGGAGGTTGAGGGAAAATTATGAGCCCCTACATCTCAGTAATGTTTTTGTTTCATCATCTTTGTACCATGGAAAACCACCAGAACTATCTAGATGCACTATATTAGCATGGCTGCCCATCTTCACAGAAAAGCATTTGTGAGTTGGCATTTTAATCCTCTGTATTCACTTTTATGAAGTACTCAGTATTTGTCCAGGCTCCTGAATGGACTGTCTTTTCCTACAGTTTGAGACCTTGGGGGAAGAGGGAGTGGGGAGCGGAGTCATCCACTGGATCTGCTGAATCCAGCTCTAACAGTGAATGCTGTGACTTGGGGCATGAAATAGATTTGGATCAACATTTTTTAGATTGTCCACAGATCCTTTTGAAGAATTGGATGCCTCCGCCATCACATATACACACTATTTCTAAGTGGAATGTGCAGTTAGCAAGTTTACTTATGTTTCTGTCCTTACATGTTCTGACTCACAGGCACTTTGAAAAGAAAATCAAGAAAAATGTTACCTTTGAAAATTTCCCTTTCTGGATACCTTCCCTCCCCCTCCCGCCCCCCCTCTTTAACAGCAAGTTGAGGACCAGAAGAGATTACCCCAGGGTTTTAAGAACATCAATCAGTTTCACAGTTGGAGGCCAAACACTTTCCTTGGGGAGCATTTCTTAACACTAAGCAGAATACTTTGTTAGCCTCTGGCTGTGTTGAAAGGAGGGAGAACCAGAATTCACTTTTCTATTCCTGTTCAGTTGTATTTTTCTTCATTTCTCCCCTTCCCCCCCACCCCACCCCCACCCCCGCTCTGGCTGTTGAGCTGTGAAGCTCTATGCCGGTCAGGAGAAAAGTCACTTCCAGCCTCGCCCAAAGACATTGGAGCACCAGTCAGAGCTGAAGAGCTGCCTGTCCTTGCTCTCTTGTCCAAAGCATGCTAAATCTCTTCTGAAACCCACAAGAGGGAAATAATTCTATAAATAAAAGCTGCTTTTAATTTCTGGGAAATTTATCTGTGTCCGTCAACTGACCTACCTACCTATTTATCTCAGGCACAAACCTGTTCAGGCACTGGGAATATCATGGGTAAAGGGAAAACATGAGTAGACATATGTGTGGAAGAGCAGGCCAGATAACCTAAAGAACTGCTCAAATAATGAAATGATTTCTTAAACTTAGATGAATGTTGTGATGATTATCATTCAGCCATGATATTTATGCAGGCTAATAAGGAAAACATGTTTACATGCTTAATGTAACCAGGAGATCAAAATAGAAGGTTATCCCTTGCTTGGATTATTTTGTTTTAAAAAATCACAATAGGCCTTAAGTAACCCTTATTTGTATCTGCTTTACAGTGTTAATATTTGTCTTTAGAATTTGAGAAATGAGGCTGTACACACTCCTTAAGACTTTAAAAGGGTTCTAGTGATTATCTGTCCCTGGTGCATTTGGAGGGCAGTGCAGGAAGGCCCTTTCTAACACCTTTGGTGCTCCAGCAGAAGGAGCTTCCTGTCTTAAATTGTGTCTGTCTAAAAATACCCAGCCTGGAGAGGTGAACAGATATGAGGATCACCTTACTTATTAGCATTAGTCCTTCCATGTGGGTTTTACTTGGATTTTAACAAGAACGGTTATTTACAACCCGTGTGCCTTCTGTGGCAGATAGATTCTACCTGAGGATGGCCCTTATTTTGCCAAACAAGGTAGCATGGAAGAATGCAACTGAAAGAAGCCGAGGAGTGTACATTTCTCATATTGGGTCAAAATGCAGCGTTGGCAGTAGTGGTGGTGGTGCATGGGGGCCTCCAGGAGTGAAGGCTGCTGTGGAACGGGCAGTGCTGTGTGGAGTCAGAGGAGACTGGGAGAGAGCAGCCAGAGTGGGAGGAACAACAGAAAAGGAAACCTTCCCTTCTACTTCCTGCAAAAGCTTTGGTGAAGTCTACTTTTGACTTTGAGTTCACTGATTGGATTTGTAGATTTGGGGAAGAAGGAGCTAGGGAGTCATGTTAGACCAAAGGCTGAGAGCAGCCTTGGGGCAGAAGAGTAAAACAACAGACTGCCTTAGGAAGCCCGGATGTATCAGTCCCTGTATACCAGTACCAAGATATTTGTCCATCTGTCTGGCTATCTAGCTCAAGAATACACAAAAATGCATAAAACCCAAACTAGAATAGCATTTTTCTGCTATTTACATGGTATTTAAAAAATAAGGATCTTAAAGTAGTGACTATCAACCCATCAACCCGTGATGGATTTGCACTGAAAGAACCAGTTCAAATTTCTGATTTGATTCATGGAACGGGTCTCTAGCATTATGCAATCTATATCCCTCAACCAAACTTACGGTTTTGTGAAGTTTTTCTTATTATTTGCTACAGCCCCTCCCTTCGTTTCATTGATAGGACTCTGCACCTCCCCCTGCCTAAATGTCTTAACTTCCTTTATCAACACAGCACAGTCACTGGTGTAGTTTTCCCAAGCAACTACAAAGATTCCATTAGAGCCACAGGCACTTCACAGGCTTAAATTTCAAAAGTCTGTGTGTAAATCAATTGTTTCATAGTGTGGTTGCATTTTTCCCTTTGAAACTATATTATAAATTGTGTAGCAGACTTCATAAATCTGTGACCTAAAAACTCTTTAAAATGTGTTCTCTTCATGTGGTGAGATGGATCTTTTTTCCTTCTCCTCAGTCTGGCATATATTTAGCTAGGTTAACTGAAATAGGCCTTTGGTAAGGGAACTCAAGCCAGGGATGGAGACACTATTTAATAGAAGAACTTGGGTTAGGGGCGCCTGGGTGGCTCAGTTGGTTAAGCGGCTGCCTTCGGCTCAGGTCATGGTCCTGGAGTCCCAGGATCGAGTCCCACATCGGGCTCCCTGCTCAGTGGGGAGTCTGCTTCTCCCTCTGACCCTCCCCTGTCTCATGTTCTCTATCTCATTCTCTCTCTCAAATTAATAAAAAAAAAATCTTAAAAAAAAAAAAAAGAACTTGGGTTAGTCCCCAGGAAAGGCCGATCTGGGCAGTGGGGCAGGGCTCATACTAGCTATTCTACCCTGAGGTTAGGTGAGACCATAGCAAGGCCTTTTCTCAGTCCTTCCCACTGTCCCTCACTTACAGGCTGGGTGCACGCTGGGTGCAAGGGCAGGCAGGATGCCAACGAGGGCAAGGAAACAAAGGGGTTAAACGAATAATGGGCCATGAGGTTGTAGGAGAAGAGAGAAGGCCAAAGAAGGGGAGGTTTCCCTGACAACTGGATGTGGTGTTCACATGGGTGCCCCAACTGGAGAAGTCATACCCTCAGCCCATTAACTCAGGGACAGACATGGAAGGATGAGTAGAAAACAGATAAAAGCATGGCTAATAGGGGTGCCTGGGTGGCTCAGTTGGTTAAGCGTCTGCATTTGGCTCAGGTCATGATCCCGGAGTTCTGGGATCGAGCCCCATATCAGGCTCCCTGCTTAGCGGGTACTCTGCTTCTCCCTCTGCCCCTCTACCTGCTTATGCACTCTCTCTCTCTCTCTCTCTCAAGTAAATAAAATCTTAAAAAACAAACAAACAAACAAACAAACAAAAAACGCATGGCTAATAGAGAATGGAAGGAAATTTTAGCAGTAGCTGGGATTATGTAACTTAAAATTCAATTCTGGGAACCTTTCTGTGTAGTACACTGTGTAAAACCCCTGAACTAGTCCTTACAAGAAATTTACAGAAAACTCTTTATTCTCTGATGCAGGTGAAGTCAGCTTTGACTGTGAGAGCCCAAGATTTGTCAGTTACAAAGGCAGAAATTGCATGTACCTATGAGAATTTACCTTTTGCCAACTCCAAGGAAACCAAAAGGAACAATTTGATTATGAATTAATCTTATAAATAGAGCTTATAATACATCACCAGATACATTTATTGAAATTCCCAGTATCAGTACCATTTTTCCAATCATTTTAGGGCTCTAAGATGTGAATAATGGTAGACATAATTTGAGGTAAACCAATCTACAATATTTTTTTTTTAGATTTTATTTATTCATTTAGAGAGAGAGAGGCAGAAGGAGAGGCAGAGATAGAATCCCAGGCAGACCCTGCACTGAGTGCAGAGCCCCACGTGGTGTTCAATCTCACGACCCTGAGACCAGGACCTGAGACGAAACCCAGGGTCGGCCACTTAATTGACTGAGCCACCCAGGCACCCCCAATCTAGCTTCTATCAAAAGGAGAGAAGGCTGAGGTGCCTGGGTGGCTCAGTTGGCTAAGCATCTTTCTTCGGCTCAGGTCATGATCCCAGGGTCCTGGGATCAGGCTCTCTGCTCAGTGGGGAGCCTGCTTCTCCCTCTCCCTCTGCCTGCAGCTCCCCCTGCTTGTGCTCTCTCTCTCTCTGTCAAATAAATAAAATCTTTAAAAAGAGAGAGAGAGAAGGCTGACAAAAACATTATCAGGCCTGAGACTTCTCTGGAGCTAGTTTTCCAAATGTCTTGAGTCCACAAGCACCTTTTGTGAGGTGAAGGGAGAAGAGGAGGGAAAAACAACACAGGAAGACTTTATTTCACTAAACCTGCATTTTAGGACATTATTTTTTCAGTGGTTTAGAAATATGCAGAATAGTATTACTCAGCTTGGTTAGCAGTTTGTGTTAATGGAACCCCAGCTGTTGGTGTGGTTACCATGGAAGACTCTCATACAATGCCCCCAGGCTGTGTCCCTGAGCAAGGTGGGAATGACAATACAAACTTGTAAGAATGGCTGAGAAATCAATTTGGTATAGGCCCATCTATAAGGAGCAATGATTACCTTCATTTACAAAGGATAGCATCTCTTCACTCTCCTGGCCACCATTTTCTTCAATATCTACAAAGAGGGATTTAGTCCTCCATCCCACCTAAGCAGGAAAGTCGTGATTTCCCCCACAAGGGCAATGTGAGATGGTCCTTATCTTCTACCAGTGGTCAATGGTCTGTCATCTTTTTCTCTGAACTCCCCCTCCCAACCCAAGTTCCAGGTTACCACTGGTGTATTAATCGTTACATCTTTGTGACCCAAGTAGGGAGAGATACCCCTGTTCCTTATTCCTCAAGGCATGAGACAATCACAGATCTCCTGTGTATAGTGCTTTTACTGAAGAATTAGGAATAATGGGTTGAAATTACAGTAAAGAAATCATTTAAAATCAAGTGTTAGTATCACCATTCTTTAAATCTTTGTTCCAGCCCCACCACAGAGATTTGTTGCAGATGGAGTTTTTTGGAAGCAAAGTCTAAGACAAAGTTTAGTGTGCACGATGGGAGGGCTCTTGGGATGGAAAGCTGTGGAAGGGGAGGTAAAGAAGCAGCATTAGGCAGAGAGGTTGGGCTGTGATGCATCTCAGTGAAGGCTCCAGATGACTCCATGGAGAACTCTGAACCTGGGATGGCCCTTCAAAGTTATCTCAAGTTGGGGCAAAAAGGAGAGGCCTTTATACTGCTTTGTCATTGGAGCTGAGTTGCTTCCGAAGGATGCCACTGGGTGAGGTAATGCTCTTCAGTCTAGCCTGTTTTCAAAGATAGCTGACAGCTGAGTGCTTTCTGTCAGCAGTCCTCCTGCCAGCTAGAAGTCTTTGATTCCTAAAAAGGGATCTGATGGAGCATTACAGTGTCCACCACAGGAGGCTTTGACTGGCTATCTCTCTCCTTGTACATAGCTGAGGCCATGTGGCCAGATCCCACTTTCCCTGTACTTTTCCATTATCCTCTCTTCTCTCTGAGTCCAGGGAAGCTCCCCAAGTCCCAAAATCAGAGCATCGAAGGAAAAGTGACAACTTCCTGTTATTTATTGCTTTATTTTAGAGTCTCCACTCTAGGCAAAGTACTGTGTCTTGTCTTTAATACCAAAATTTCTACTAATGTTGTTTTCCTTAACAGAATAGCTTCCCTTTGGGACCACAGAGAACAACCAGAAACTTTGAAATCACAGATTTTCCTTAATGAATCTATAAATTCCATATTAAATTCTTAGGTGGTGTGCCCAAGAACAGATTCACTGCTTCTTTCACTTGTCTATACTGAATTTTAGATGAAAATGCTAGGCTGGGGCTGATGAAGAGTTATTCTCCCCCTTTCCAGAGCAAATGTAATTTTTTTCTGTATTTTTTTAAAAACAAGAATAAATTTATTTGATTTCAAAGATTTATGATATACAAAATATATGTAGTATCACATCTTTAATACATTTTTCTTTTCCCCCATTAATATTAAATGCTATTTAAATAACTTATCTTTTTTGCCTTGTCTGTATCTATATGAGATACACTACTGAATGAATACAAGTAAGAGTTAACACTGCTCCTTCTTAAATAAAAATTAAAATTAGTACTTGGGAAACAAACAAAAAGAAAAAAAATCAAAGCATAAAACTTGAGTCAGATGAAAGCTTTTCTTGTTGAGTATTCAACAATATCTGGGGCAGTTAAATTACATTTTATTGGCATAAAGTTACATTGTAATCTCCAACATCACATAATGATAATCCAACTCAGTTTCTTAAATAAGTACCACAAACAATATTCATGTTCAGATGTTCCTACACAATTTTAAATATTTGCAAGAATTTATGTTTATATGCTGATTTGATATGCTGGTCAATGAAATCTTTAGAGAAGTATGTAGCTTCCAGGTTGTCACTACAGATATAGATACGAAAAAAACACTTTAACTTTTTTTTTGTAAGGTAACTTCTCTTGAACAGTGAGTTAAATATCTCCTCTGGTATATTTAGGTTATACTAGTTATCATGGCTTTCTTCTACTTAACAATGACTTGATAAAACAATGTTAAAAAACCCACTAATACTTTTGCACAATTTAGTTCTGCTTAACAAAAAAAACTGGCTCCATCTTTAAATAGAGCCTAATCCTGATTCATAAAGTCCCAGTTGTATGTGTATTTCAATTTCTTTTTTTCCCTTCTCATTACAAACAGATAAGAGTAAGTGAAATAAATCTGCATTCAATACTACTAAAGTGATAGGACTTCATATACACACATACATACGTATTTATGTGTGTGCATGTGCATGTATACAAAAATAATGTATTCTTTAAAAAAATGGCTGGACGTTATCAATGACTAATATAATTCTACCTGACAATGAGATTTCATTCAATCAAGTTCTTATTTTCTATATGCAGAGAAATACTCAAAACATTTGTGACCTAGTGAATTATAGATTAATATCTTGATTCAGGGGTAATTTTGGAGACGTTGCAAATGTTTATCAGTACTAGACATTATGAAGACCTTGGAAAATATAAATATGGCAACCATTTTTGAGGTTGTATTCCTAGCCACTTTGTATACAGTATCTCTTGTAAAAACTCTACAAGCTATTGTTGGTTTTGTTATCTTTTACATTCGAGAAATTTGAAGCTCAGAGAGGCTGATTTACCCAAAGTGATAGAGGTGATGAGATTTTAATCCAAAACTCCTTAGCCCCAAAGACCTTAGCATTTTCATTCTTCAACCATGATGCCGCTCAGGAGCCCATCTTCAAAGAACTGACTAGTCCTTGGCCTTGGAATGGTCAGTTTGGCATTTTTATCCATTATCATTTCATCTCTTAAGTCAGTAAATGTTTATTTATACCTACCACTAGATGCTAGGAAATGTGATAGGATCCAGTGTGACTGAGCCAGCTAGATGATTTTGTGTGTATGTTAATTGGGGGGGGTGGGGGGGGACTTGCCTGTGGAGAATTTGCTCATGTCATCCAGTCCTGGTTGGAAGCATGCTTCTGGGATGGTTTTAGATATGAGCCTACTTAGAAACATGAGATTAATCCTGGTAACACCTTGAAGTGTCTGTAATCTTTTCCTTTCCATGATGAAATCATTTAAAGCTTGGGAAGAAATTTTATGTTGGCACAGAAAATTGAGGGAAAAATGTGTATTCATTAACTTCCTAATCTAATTGAAAGGACACCTGCAGGTTTTATTGATTAGGCATCTTAGCAATAACTCTGTTGCCTTAATTAGTTCTCTTATAATTGCATTGAGATTAATTTTCACTCTGAGGATCAAATCACAGAAATCAAATAAAAATATTTATTGAGTGTCTTCTGAGTGTAAGTCATCATGAAATGAGAATTGGAAAAATCTAATGAGTTCATCACATTTGTCCTCCATTTAAGAATAATGTTATTTGTCTTCTCCAGTATTTCTTCTAGGATCTTTTATGTGATGTGATTTTGACTATCTTATTCTAAGTCACAAATTTTGCCAAAGAACTTTGTTTTTCCAGATGAGCAGCTGATTCTTTTTTACCCATTTGGAAAACCCTCTTGTTCTTATTTGGAAAACCCTCCATTCTATTGTAAGCACTAATATTAGCACATAGTGGAGTAGCCAGCTCCATTCCCTAGTCTGTTAATAGCTCTCTGGTTATCCTTTTGAGACTCTTCCCACATCACTCCCACCATGGCATAGAGTGGATCTGGCACTATCACAGGCTCCAGCAGAGACCTTGAGCAAAACTGGTTAAAACTTTGTTCACCTGGATTTGTTTAGGGTCGGGAATGTGACCAACTGAGTCAATGAGAACCCTTCCCCAGGATTTTCTGGAATTATTGAGGGGGGGAAACTCTCTTTAACCTCAGAAGATCTCAGTTTGCATCTGCCGGGTGCCACTATGTGGATAAAGTCTGTTGGTGAAGTGAGGCCAACACAGAGGAGGGTAGAGATAAGGAAGGAGAGAAGAAAATTAGACACTAGGTCTAGCTTACATCCTTTCAGTCTTTGACTGGAACTAGACCTACTCCTGAACTTTTCTACTACACGAGCCAGTAAATTACCATTTTGAAATAACAAATTGAATTGGGCTTCAGTACTTACAACTGAAAGCCACATAGTAAATATACACAGATCTGCCAGAACAAACGCATCAGTGGGAAGGAAGAGGCAGCACCACCCTTCTCGTACAGTCCTTGCTCTTCTCATCTATTCTGTCCTTGTCTTTTATGACATTTCCCTCTAACATGCTGCCTTGCCTTTAGCATCTTTACTAAGATGCTAATGGGGAATTTAGTTTGGAAAAGTTTCTCTTTGTAATCTGCTCTATACCTGAGCTACCACTGGTTGAGTAAGTTTGGGATCTGCCCAGACCACTGAAATAGGAGTGGTGCAGGAATTGCATTTGTATGAGATCATTCATTCTATCTTAGGACTTTCTTCTGTAGTGCTTCGAAGCTGTCACCTTACTTTGTTCCTGTAGTTCACTGAATCTTGACAGCTGTCAGGCAAGACTTGATACAGTGACAATACAATCAATTAAAATGCCTGCAAAGAGACTGGGAAGAAGATGCTGGCTTCTTCCTAGCACATGAGTTCACCTGTCTTCACCAAGCACTAATTAATTATTCTGTTTGGAGAGTACGCCACAATGTGACAGATCACAAGGGTCTTCAGATAAGATTTTGATGAGGAGTTTTGTCTGGCTTGTCCAGTTGTGCCTATGAATCTCATAGAGCTCAACTTTTCTCATATTGTTTAGCATCACACACTGGTGCAGTCATGTGCTGTAGTTACAGACTCATCTGGAATGGTGCTCCTCTACTTCAGGGCTCTTACTGCAGTCTTTGGTTATGCATTGTGTGTTTTTTGATGAAAGCTTACCTACCTGTCTGCACCATTAGCTCCATGAGACTAAGTCATCTTTGAATCCATAGCGCTTATCACAGTGCCCAGCATATGAAGGCATTCTGTGAACACTTGTTGAAAGAAAGGATGCATAAATGATTAAAAGAACAAAAAGGGTATAAAGTCACATTTTAGGAGATGGACTGAAGATCCATTTGGTAAAAGGTGGGAAGGATAGGAAGCAGAATACATATGCAGTGAGATACAGAAATCTCTTCCACTGAGAAAGAGTACACATTCTACCCACAGGACCCCTTGTATCTACTCTTTCAACCTGAGTGACAGCTACCTCACAGTAAAACTGCAGTAAAGGCTACAGTCCCCATACTGCTCTGAGATTGGGGAGTCTTCATGAAGGGCTTGCTGAACAGGGGGTGAGGTGAGACGAAAGGAGAGAAAAAGTTCACAAATGCATAGGTCTTGGTGCTAGAAAGGACTTGAGAAGACTACCTTGTATAGCCTCCAGCCTATGTTTGCATTTATAGATGTGGCATCCCTAGGGGCTTGGTGACTTTTATGAAGTTCAAAGTCATGGTTATCTACAGGAAATGGTTTAAGCTGTTTCAGAAACCGGTTTAGACTCTTCTTAGAGTACAATTAGGCAGTTCCCTGTTAGCCTAAAGATGGACACCCAAACTTTTTGAAACTTCTTTGGAAATGACAGATAGGAATGGAATGAATCACCATGTCTGTCCACACTGGGGGAATTTCCCACAGCTGTGATGTGGCACTAAGACAAGGTATGGGGGTTAGCGTGGAAAAACGTATAGGGGTGTAAGAGCCACATGGAGTGGTTCAAATTCTCTCCTGAACCAGCAACAGCAGCACCACCACAAAACACAGAAACCCCAACTTTCATTGCACCAGCAGAGGATGTTCTTACGTGTGTAATGCAGAGCATGGCTGAATGTGGTGGTTTCAACACTGTGATGATGGAAAGCTCTCTGGAGGAGATCCTGCCAGCAATGTTGGAGACGCACAGGATGGCTGTGACAATGAGCTCAGTGCTGCCCAGACACCTTTACACACCAACCCCACCCCCCAGCCCCGCCGCCGCCATGAAAGGACACATGTAACAGGAGGGAGACATATGCTTCTCTGCCTGACTGAATCCTAAATCGAAAGAACACTTCCCGAAGGGAGGAGAGCAGTGTCAAGACTGGCTGACAGCACCACAGCATTGCAAATATGGGGAGGAACGGAGACCCTTTCCGATCAGGATTGTTGAAAATCCACGGAGGATCGGCGGGGGGCCCGGCCCACCTTCCCTTTTAACCCCTGGGCAGTGCAGAGGCCAGAAGCAGTGTTCCAAAAGATGCAGGCGTCAGAATGGTTCGGGAGGTCTGTCATGGGGGTCATGGGCATGAACGGTCAGGGAGCAGCCCTGGGTCAGGTCCTCCTGCTCCTTCACCAAGGGAGCCGCCGCAGGTCACACGCAGGAATCTGCCTTGAGCGAGTCTAGTGCCAGGTGAAGAGAGATGTAGAAGATCAACTGGTGACCCATCCTTGAGGGCACTGCAAGATGTGGCACATCCAAGCTCCAGCCAATGAGGAACGGCTTCCCCCAACTGGCCACATTTAGGCTCATAATCCACATTCAAAATGGGCTCTGGGAGCAGGAGTAGGAGGCCGAGGCTGGTAAGGGAGCAGGCCAGGCCTATTGAGGTGGGAATGGGTAAGGTCTGGAGGACAGGAACAGTGTCTTCGTTCCCCAGCCTGAAATGCACAGACAAGTAAAGTATGGTTTTTAAGCAACAGCGAATGGCACCATTCTTGCCCAAACAGCCAAAGAAAGAATTGTTCTGTGCCCGTCCCCTTACGAGGCCATAGTGGGCTGAGACACCAGGCAAGTAAGAAGCAGTAAAAATGGCAAGTTTCTTCGTGGGAAGACAGCGTCTGCTGCGGTCCTATACCTGAGTGTGCCTGTGCCAGGTATGCTGCTGAGAACATGCTTCCAGGTGCCCCCTCCCCTCCTTTCCAAATGCAGGTGGAGGGGTCTGCCTGGCTTCTCCTAGACCCATGTGTCCTGAACTTTAATACATTTATAGACCACCTGGGGATGTTGTGAAAATACAGCTTCTGATTCAGCAGGTCTGGGGTAGAGCCTAAGACTCTGCATTTCTAACAAGTGCCCCAAACCACACCTCGAGTAGCAAATGTGTGGACCCGTCGTTTCCAGACTTTGCGCCACATTGGAATCACCTGGCAATCTCATTGAAGTACAGATCCTGATTCAGCAAGTCTGCACTGGGGCCTGAGATTCTGCCTTTCTGTCAAGTTTCCTGATGATGTCCATGCCGCATCTCTGCAGGCCGTACTTCAAGCAGCAAAGTCTTAGACGGCTAGTTCTCAAGTTTTAGTGTGTCTAAGACTTGCTTGGGGAACTAACAAAAATGCAGATTCCTGAATCCCTCCCCCCGCCCCTGAGAGTCTAAGAAACTCTAGGAGAGCCTGGAAATGCAAAGCCTGCGATTTTTTTTTTTATTTCTATGAAAGTTATAATTAAGGGAACAAAAAATATATGTTGGGTTTTTCAAAATCTTTTTACTTTATATTATGACAATTTTTAATGCTTATACTTTTTCACATTTTTATTAATCCTGGAGGAAGCCTGTCACTCACATAAGCAGGGAAAAGTTGTCATTGGATGGCATTGTCAATCATCTTGGATCAAGTGCAAGAAGCAGGTCACCTCAGCAGGGACAGGTTATTACTAAGTTGTGGGCTTTATTGGATTAAAAAACAAAAACAAAAACAAAACCTTTCTGAGTGATATAACTCTTTAGATTCTGAAACTTTCAAGCCACAGTTTTACAAAGAGTGCCCGTGAATTACTTGGGGTATGGCAAGAATGGGAGTCTTTGGCTAAGAATTCCCCCAAAGAGCAGGTTAGGACTGGGGGACTGGAATCTGCATTTTTGCCAATGATTTATTTGATCCTTGTGCACACTTTCAGAAACACTCTAGAAAAAGGTCTTTGGGTGAAATGGTTCCGCAATGTTCAGTTCTCTTTCTCTCTTTCTACTTTTTCTTTTTTCTTTCTTTCTTTCTTTCTTTCTTTCTTTCTTTCTTTCTTTCTTTCTTTCTTTCTTTCTTTCTTTCTTTCTTTCTTTCTTTCTTTCTTTCTTTCTTTCTTTCTTTCTTTCTTTCTTTCTTTCTTTCTTTCTTTCTCTCTCTCTCTCTCTCTCTTCCTCCTTCTTTCCTTACTGTACTTCCATACTGTAGTAATCTTCAAACTGCTCCTGAGAGTCTTATGGATCCACAGAGGTATCTCTGGAGCCACCTACCAGAAGCCAGCAAAGAATCTAAAGACCCTAGTTCTTTGTACCTTGATCCCACATCAGAACATCTGAGCTTTTATGTATATAGTCATTTATAAAGGGGTAACATACAAGAGTTCATCTGAAGAGTGCTACTGTTAACAGGAAACAAAATAAAACACCACTGTGAGCAGTAACAACTTGAAAGTCTCTGGACCAAGTAAGTTCATGGTAAAGCTCTCTGTGTCAGGCTCCAGCTGCCCCTCTGCCTTTGTCTTTCCAGCTTGCTGGAGCTAGATTTTCCCTGCACCTCACCTGCACACCTGCTGGTGCCATTGCCAACCCTGTCTGGAGCAGGGAGCTGCTCGGCTGCCTCAGTGCCACCCTCTGGTGTGCATGGGATTCCATGGGGCTGCCTGCAATGGTGCCTGGGTCCTACTGTCACCAGCAGGTTGCTGTGGCCCCTACTGACAGGCTTGAGTGGGTGCCCAGTTTCCTGGGGAGAGGCAGTAAGGCTTAAGAAAGAGGAAAGGCTTTGAAGTCAGACAGACTCAGAAACTAGCTCTGAGTCTGCCACTTCTTAACTCTTTGATCTTAAGCACACTGTCTCATGTCTCAAGGTCTGCTTTTCAAGTGCAAGCATAAGAACATTCACCCTTCAGGGTTGTTATGCGGTTCAATTAAATATGTAAAGAGCCTAGCATAGTACCTGGTGTTAGAAGGTGCTCCATGAGTGGTAGCTTCCTTTTAATTGCAGCTTAAGGCTTGTGCTGCCAAAGTGTTCTTGGTGCTTGATGTAACATCACTAGACATTCCAGACTTCCCTGGGGTTTCATGTTTAGTTTCAGATTGGAATTTGAAGTTATTTGGAGGTAAAAGATATTTAATGTGATAGCATTTAGTTGAGTATAAAATATTTGACAAATGTCTCATCATAGAAGATCAGGAGGAAAAAAATTAACCAAGAGCAAGTAAGGTTTGAGGAATATAATGGAGAAGTTTGGGGGAATCAGACATCAAGTAGGAGCTTATTGTCACTCCCAGGTTTGTAAAAACCTTCGCCCAGATTAGTAGCAATTTTTACCCTAGTTATAAAACATGTAGTGCCAATAATACATCATTTCAGCTTGAATTCACCATTTTAACTCCTTATAAGGAATTCTGTAGTAACATTAGACTTTCAGATTCAAACTGCAAGGTGACCTACTTAACTATTATTATCATCTGAATTCTGTTGACTGCTTCGATGGCTATGTATTAGGTTAAGCATTTCACACACTGATTTTCTGTGGACACCAACAACTCTCTGTCTTAGGTAGTATTGACATTCTCCTTTTGCATGGGTGGACACTGAGGTCCACAGGTAAAGAGGTTGGCAGGGTAACAAAGCTAGTGAGTGGCAGGGTGACACAGTGTCTGGCAGTGTGACAAGTCCACACTGAACCTTCGTGGACCCCAAGCCACTCAATGCCTTTCCGTCAAGGCTTAATCAGGAAATGAAGAACAGAGCTCTTCCTAACCCGGCAGCGGCCCCCTGTGCCTCTTATTTCTCTGATTCATCTATTCTCTTACCTAGCAACAATTCAACTCGAAATGATTAGGCATTTGAAAAATCAAATTAATCGAAAAATCAAATTAATTGATCTTGAAGGGGGGAAAGAGTGCTTATATTTCCAATACTGAGACTATTTCCCTCGACATAAACATAGTATCTATCAGTATTGAATGCTTTCACCAAGAGGATGACATGTATTGTTGCATGTGACATGCAGGTCACCCCAAGAGACCCCAGGAGACATGGTCACCCCGATGGAGCTGAGGCATAGACATTTTGAGTTACTTTATTTTTGAAGATTTTTTATTTATTTGAGGGAGCGAGAAAGAGCACCAGCAGGGCAGAAAGGGAGAGGGAGAGGGAGAGGGAGAAGCAGACTCCCTGCCAAGCAGGGAGCCCAAAGCAGGGCTCTATCCCAGGACCCTGAGATCAGGACTTGAGCCAAAGGCACATGCTTAACCGGCTGAGCCATCCAGGTGCCTCTTGCGTTACTTTAATGTGGTCACTTTGTCAGGAAGTGGGGGAGCCAGGAATCCAGCCCTGATCAATCTGATTCTGAAACGTGTGCGTTTAACCTCTATACCACATTGTCTTTAGTTTTTGTAAAAAAAAAAAAAAAAATTATTTCTCATTCACTTTTGTCTTCATTAGATACTAAGTACCTTGAACACTTACTTTTTTGTTTCCTTTCACTTTCCTACAGGGTACACTTCAAAGTGGTCCACACAGCAGGGGCTCTGAGTGACTTCTAAGATCTTCTGCTATACAAGGGGGTAAAGGGAGGTGCATTTATGACCTGAATCATACCACTGGCCACATTTGTTTTGTCCTACTGATTCCTGCGGACAAGCCCTCTCCCTTGGAGGAATCTCATCAGTCTTTCGAGATGTGTGATTAGATCTTCATTGGGCATGTGGTTTATCAGTCCACTTTTGTATCTTCCTGATAAGTGTGGACTGATTTACATGACTATCCCTGAGAGCAATGAATTACTAAGCAACACAGATGACTTGAAGAGTTTCTCTGAGTGGAAGTACACCAGGCTACGATCCATGGCATCTTGTTTACTCTTCATTCTAAACATTCATCAGCCGAGTGACAGTGCTTTTGCTTTATGCTCTACAGATGTTAGTGTCTTGTCTCTGCATTCTTTGACTTTTTATTGTCCTTGTTAAAAAACATAAGGCAACAAGGCCGACTGCATAACCCGGTCTCCTCCTAAACTTTCCTTCTGAAAACTCTCTTCTTCTTGAATTCCTATTTACAGTTCTTGGTAGCAATTCATTTGTTTATTAATTTTTTTTCACTCAACAAATACCTATAGAGCCCCTGAGCTAAAAACACAGATATGGTTTTCACCTTCATAAAACTCACAGCTCTATTCACTTAATAAGCTTGTGCCTCATGGCATTGAAATACACACACATATACACACACCTTTTATAGTGTTAAACAACAAAATTTCAACTGAGTAAATTTGAACATGGAATTGGCTTTATTAAGCAGTTCATGAATAGCAAGTGGATAGTTTGAAACTGTTATTAAGTCTTGGTTTGCTGTTGTGAGGGGCAAATGACTCTATTTGGGGCTGGGTTTTTTTCTTTTTTTAACGATATATATGTTTTTATAGTGTTGATTAGTAAAATTTATTAAAGTTTTCTACAAAATCTATCTCATTTAATCCTCAATTCAGGAGGCAGAGATTACTGTCAGACAATGTATAAATGAGGAAAATAAGGTTTTGAAGGTCAATAATTCACTTGAGTAACGGAGCCAATAAGTGGCACGTTTGGAATTTTAACCCAGTTCTTCAGAAAAGTCCACTGTCCTTTCTCAGTACTATGATGACGTCACTTTAGTTAGTGTTGCTTGGTACTGGCATTTATGTTTTTACTTGACTTTTAAAATCTTTCCATCTTATTTCTCTGTACTGAGTATTCACAGATCTCTTATGCATAATTATTGCTACAACACTGGAAAGTCCTAGCTAGCCCTTTGAGCCAGTTGGGATTTTTCATTCCCAACACTTCCCTCACTATAGCTCATCACAGCACTTCTCTGTGGTCCATCAAAGTCTAGGACTTCTTGGATGGTAGTTATGATTATCTGTGAAAAAGATTGAAACTTAGGCTGAAAGTTCATGTTTTTAATGGAGTTGTATAACCAAATTCTTAGGTGAACTTAATAATGTGATAAAGATGGTGGTCTTCTTTTATTTCCTTTGGACTTGTTTTTCAAATATTAGGCTAGTCCAACAGAAGAAGCCCTTATGCAATATGAGAGCAAGTTGTATATGCTCTCTTGAGCCCTATGCAATAGAGAGGCAGAAGGAGGAAATAGATGGGCAGATGAGAGCTAAACATTGTAAAGGTTCTCTTGAATCCTAACTTAACCATGTCTAGAAGAACACCATTGTAGAGACTATGGTAGCATTAAAAAGATTGTTGCTAAAATAATAGTACAGATGTGTCTGAAAACTTACTAATGATTGTGACACGGTAATATAAAAAATGTTATATGACATAAATTATATGACGGTTCTCATATGTTCTTGCAGTGGGGTTTGGTAACACCGGGATTAGAATGAAAATATAGATTTCTGCTGCCTTAAATGCTTTTTGAAGTAAAATGGGTAAATAATAATTAAAAAAATTAATTTCTCTTGAAGTCAAACTGACTAACATAAGCCTGATTCACAATATCCTTTGGCTTTTTGTAGTTCATGTGGAATAAATATTCTCTAATTGGAACTTGGCTTTTGAACCAGTTGATAACAAGCAGCTGTTTCATAATACTTTAAATCTATCACTCCAGGTGATCTCGATTATTGTGAAAGTACATGGCATTTATTCAAAGCATATTTATCGTGCATCTACTATAGGCATAACTATGAGGTTTTAATGGCATATGGTTTGGCTGCCGCCACCACGCTCCTTCCCATTGACTGAAAGTTATCTTTAGTCTTTCTGCAGGATTAATACTTAGAATGTCAGCAAATTCAGCCCATCACCTCTCTTACTACATTCATCTTCCTATCAGGGTAAGTGCAGTGATTTTTTAAGACCATGTCGGGGGGGTGGGCAGTTTCTATGACTTTGCATAGTTTCTGGTCCCTGGAGAACCCACTGGCTCCATCCTTTCCCAGCAACTACACTCTAACGCACCTGCAGACTTCTCTTATTTAAATATTCTCCTGATTCCCAGACCCATACTATGTTTTACTTATAGTTTCTGACTCCCTTTAAATCTGAGTTGCAGTTCCTCTGTTTTGTCTGTGTTTCTTCCCATCCTGCCATCCGTAGAATTAAAGGGATCATTCATGTTTGACTCTTGTCAACACTTTAGCCAACCTTGTACCAAGAGTTATAACTAATGGCTACCATTTATTGAGGGCTTATTATGTGTCAAGTTGTATCCTAGGGAATTACAAATTTAAATTAGTAATATCATGATAATTTCAATTATTTGGTGTAGTTTTAATAATTAAGATATTAATGTTATTATCTATTATAAATTATAACTATAAATAGAGTTAATATTATAAGTTATTCATGTAATCTGCATAGTAACCTGGTGATATGCATGCCCATTTTGCAGATGAGAAAGCAGAGGCTAAAGAGATAAAAGTGACCACAGTTACATCATAACTACTATACAAACAACACAATTCTTTTTCTCTAGAATCTCACAGTCTAAATTTAAAGAGCTGTGTTATTGGGAATTGGTTGACTATTATCCACAAGAAATATAATGGGAGTTCAGATGAGAGAGAATATTTTGACCTTTGTTTTGGAAAGTTTCTTGGAGGTGACAGAATTGAGCTGATTACTGAATGGTGGATATGACATACAGTCCTTACTAAAGTTTTTCAGATTCATTCATATAAATCCTCCACGTTTCTTGTTAAATTTTTTGACATTATACTATGTATTTTTGAGTTATTGTGATAGCATAATTTTTTCATTTTGTTTTCTCTAACTGGTCATGGCTGGTGTATAGGCAATTTATTGATTTTGGGATATTTATTTATAATCTGCAACCTTGGTGAGTTCTCTTATTAGTTCTACTGCTTTTTTATTTGATTCCCTTAAGTTGCCTGAGTAGGCAACAATTATATCGTCTTCAAATTAAGATATATTTGGCTCCTCTTTTCCAAAATACATATCTCTCAAATTCCATCACAGCATTGGGTAATATTGGCAACAGCCAACATCCTCCTCTTATTCTGAATTTTAATAGAAATACTTTATTTTTAATATTTTAAACTTCACAGTTAAATGTAATATTGACTATTGGTTTAAGATGATATTCCTTCAAGTTAGGGAAGCATCCCCCTGGTCCTAGGTAACTAAGGGTTTTAAGCAGTAGTGGATGTTGAATTTTATCCAAGATTTGTTGGCATCGGTTGCATAAGATGTAGATAGGATAGAGCTGTTTGCTTAAAATAGGAAGAATGGCATAAGCAAATGTGCTGCAGTGGAAATGCACTCTGAGCAGACAAATTTGGTTGAAGAGGTAGATTCATGTTGATGAAAGATGCAAAGAGATTAGAGATACAGACCTGAGTGGAGAACACTGAATTCTAGGCTAAGGAACTTGGCTTCACTCTGTAGAGTACATCGTGGGAAGACAGTGAAGAATTTTGGAGAGAAGGATGATATGAACAAGCAGGGTTTTGTTTGTGTTTGCTTTTTTGTTTGTTTGTTTGTTTGTTTTTTGGAAGCTTAATCTTCCATCTTTGTTCAGAACCCATTAGCTGATAATCTTGTGTGAAGGCCATTGTAATCATTGGGATGTAAGGTAGTAAGGGCCTGACCCAATCTGGAGAAGAATCTGAGTAGGAAACAAGTCCATTAATTCCATGGGCATGGAGGGTTACATACCTAGTATGTGGTGCCAAAGTTCAACACCCAAAAAACAAATAATCAAGTCAAAAAATGGGCAGAAGACATGAACAGACACTTCTCAAAAGAAGACATAAAAATCGCTAATAGACACATGAAAAAAATGGGTGTTGTTCATTATCATTAGCCATCAGGGAAATTCAAATCAAAACCACATTGAGATAGCACCTTACACCAGTTAGAATGGCAAAAATTGACAAGGCAAGAAACAACAAATATTGGAGAGGTTGTGGAGAAAGGGGAACCCTCCTACACTGTTGATGGGAATGCAAGTTGGTACAGCCACTTTGGAAAACAGTGTGGAGTTGCCTCAAAAAATTAAAAATAGAGCTACCCTATGACCCAGCACTTGCACTCCTGGGTATTTACCGCAAAGACACAGATGTAGTGAAAAGAAGGGCCATATGCACCCCAACGTTCATAGCAGCAATGTCTGCAATAGCCAAACTATGGAAAGAGCCAAGATGCCCTTCAACAGATGAATGGATAAAGAAGATGTGGTCCATATATACAATGGAATATTACTCAGCCATCAGAAAGGATGAATACCCAACTTTTACATCAACATGGATGGGACTGGAGGAGA
Organism: Mirounga angustirostris; assembly: GCF_029215605.1. Lineage (NCBI taxonomy): Eukaryota > Metazoa > Chordata > Mammalia > Carnivora > Phocidae > Mirounga > Mirounga angustirostris. The sequence goes on from NW_026991709.1 coordinate 56,823,725, forward strand.
TTATGCTAAGTGAAATAAGTCAAGCAGAGAAAGTCAATTATCATATGGTTTCACTTACTTGTGGAACGTAAGGAATAGCATGGAGGTCATTGGGAGAGGGAAGGGAAAAATGAAGGGGGTGAAATTGGAGGCGGGAGACGAACCATGAGAGACTATGGACTCTGAGAAACAGACTGAGGGTTTTGGAGGGGAGGGGGTTGAGGGGATGGGTTGGCCCAGTGGTGGATATTAAGGAGGGAATGTACTGCATGGAGCACTGGGTGTTATATGAAAACAGTGAATCATGGATCACTACATCAAAAACTAATGATGTATGGTGACTAACATAATAAAATTAAATTAAATTTAAAAATATTCACTTCAAAAAAAAAAAGAAATAGAAGAATGGTATTTGTTATATGGAAATGCTGATTTGAGCCACATTAGTACATGAGGAAAGGATTATAGGAGTACTGCAGTTTTGAATAAATAAGGGCAGCGAGAAAAAAAAATGAAATCAAGATATAACAAGTCAGGAAAAGAAAAATGAAAGGTGGTAAGAAATGTGAAATCGACTTTTCTTAAACTGACTGAACTAAACTGGAATGATCTTGAATAGAATTCAATAGACATTAGCTGTGGCTTATGAGAAAGGTACAGGTTGGAGGAAAAGGTCTGCAAAGGATTTGAACAACAGCAGTACCTCAAATATTGAGAGTTAATACACTTGCCAAGGGCCAGGGCCAGCTAAATGAGAATAAGCTGAAGGATGCTTTCCTCAAGAGGGTGGAGACCTGAGCATTTTTGAGGATAGGGAGCCAACAGAGAAAAATTTTGAATAAACCAGATATTTAAGGAATTATTGACAGAAAAAAAATCTGCAGAGATAGGCAAGTAGGAGGTTTGGAAATGAAGAAGGGGAAATAGGACCAGGAAGCAGATGTAAGAGTTAATTTAGGAAAGGGTGAGTGTGTAAAAGTACATAGGAATGTGCCCCAAATATGTACATAGATATTTTCTGGGAGAGAAAAAGAAAAATGGCCTCAAGCTTCACAGTGGCATAACAGATGGGGTTATCTGCTCTGAAGATGGAACTAGACACAGGATAGAAGAAAAGCAGGACAACAACCACAATGTGGAATTTTCCAGAGTATTAATTAGGGGAAAAAGAATTTCTGAGCATTAATTAGGAGCAACTGTCTGAATCTATCAAGGGCTAATGGGCTAGAAGATAAAGTTTACTCAGTGTGTGTGACCTTCTCTAGCTGTTTTCTAGGGCAGGGGGTGATCTAGGGTTGAGGACTGGCATGAGGAATGGGAAGGAAGTCCAACGAGGCAAAGGGATAAGGAGTTATAGTTTCTCTACCATCAAAGGGCTGACCAAGCTTCAAGCTGCAGTAGAAATTCAACCATAATCTAGTAGATTATTATAGATGATAAGTAGTCAGCCTTCATTATATACAAGTTAACAGGAGAAAAATAGGCACAAAATCTTTAACTGCATAGTCCCACTGTAGACACACATCAGTAAGGCTGGCCCTTGAGCTACCTAATCTCAGCAGTAGGAGTTTTGTTAACCATGTTTATCTTTGAGTTGACTATATCATGACATTGCTATATATTTTTTGTCCCTGCCCAGTGAAGTAAAAAGAAAATTGAGCTAGTAATCAATAAGTGTAGATTTTTACCATTATCTCTGCCACACAGCTGTGTAATTTGGGGTAGACTGTATCATCATTTTGGATCTTTATTTCTTCATCTGTTAAATGGAGGGGATGGGGAGAGAGAGCAGGATGGGGGAGAAGGCAGAATGAGAAGGACTGAGACAGAAAGGGAGAGAGAGAGATTAAAGTAGGTGTGTTTAAAGATGTCCTCCTGGTTCTAACAGTTCATAACCATAAACCAATGAGCATTTTCTGTGGCCTTAGAATGCTTTTAACATTCTTTTTGAATGAGATCCTTTTCTTCCTCATTAACTCTTCATGAAAATTGTCCAGCATGTCTGCAATCATTTTCCTCTTTATTTAAAAATCTTCACCTCTTCTTCTTTCCCTCTCCTCCCCCTCCTCCTCCTTCAACATGTGCTAAGAAAGATTAAGACCATAATTTCTCTAATAAAATTATTTATACAATCTATTTCCTTTTTCTCTTCCTTGGTTCCCTCTTACTAGGGTATCTTTTCACTATTTTTGAAAAATAAAGACATCATTTTTATTACCATTATCATGATTATGGCATTGATGCTGCTACAATGCTCTATAAATGAAATTTATTTATCTTCCAATATCTCATGCAGCTAAGTTCCTGCTAGAGAGACTAGCAGAACTCTAAAGAGGCCCCCAAGTTAAGCTTTTACTTCAAGAGTCAGCCAATGAATGTTGCCATTCTTTAATTAACAGGAAAAAGGTGAATTGGTTCCAAGTTCTAATTAAGAGCTTGTAATAGTCTTGCACTGGAATGTTTATTAAGGAACCAATGGTGACTTTAGGCAAATATGCTTTTTTTAAAAACATCAGTGTTACTTAAAGATAAATTGGTGACTATAGGTATTTTCCTCGGTGTACCTAAATGTAAAGATTGTATTTATGAAGACACAGATATAGAATTTAGTCCATCTAAAAGTGATAAGTTCAAACCCAATCAAAACAAGATCAAGGACTTAAATGTGTTCCTTTAATTTTGTTTTGATTAATTTATTTATATCTTATGTCATATCCACCCTCCCCTGCAAAAAAATCCCACAAAACTCAAAGCAACCTAATAAAGGTAATAAAATATAGCACGATAAAATAAGTCTAGACATTCATATGCTGTACTGCAATATGTTAACGATTGAGTGATGGGAAAATCTTTAATTTTCTTAAATATTGTCTATCTGTCTTCTCTAAATTTCTCATCAGTGAACACATATTAACAATATGACAAAAATAATATATGTAAAAATGTTAAAATACAGGAGCGATAATTTAAAATGAAGTTAAAGGTGAGATTAGTGCTTGGAATGCATGCTCTGATTTAAATATGATTGTTTGATACCAGCCACAAATTTAACTATGAGTTTTCTAATGCAAAAAGGAAAACAGCCAATTCCATAATCCAGAAGGTGCATGAGTTTAAAAATCATCTATTTCTCAAGAGAGGAATACATAATCCTGTTGTTGATACTTAAGAAATATCTCATACCTGGATTACACTGTGTAATGTGATAAGTAATAACTCAAACAGTATTCTAGAAACCACAGTGATGAGTTGTCTGTGTAGCTCTCAATTCAGACTAATGGCATTTTACCAAAGAATAATTTGGTATATAGCAATTGTCTAGGAGGTGGGCATGATGCCCGCAATGTATTGGACAGAACTAATGACTTGGTTCATTCCAGACCTAGATTTTAGAGTATCTACAGGAATGGATATACTGCATATCCTTTAAGCAACTGTACATAAATATTGTTTCTTTCATTCAAACTTTTAAATAAGCAATAATAAATTTGTCATTATCTTTCCTGGTAAGCCTCAAGAATGCAATCATCTGATGAGATTAGTTAATACATAGACATGTTTTCTTCAAGAACATTAAAGTAGTAGAAGAATTTTATAAAAATTTAAGGTTTTAACAGGGACAGATTCCTGAATAGATGACCATCCCATCTCTCTCAGAGATTGTCAGCAAAAACACTTGTAGAAAGAACCAATGCTCTCCTTAAAAAGTGAAGTTGGACTTAACGCCTTAAATGGGGGTTTAGCTTTATTTTAAATGTGTAAAGTTAAAAACTGAGTTTAAATATGTTATTCCTAAAAATCCAAACTTGTTGTTACCTTCATCCAGTTTCCCTTAATGTTAGCATCTTACATAACTCTAATGCATTTGTCAAAGCTAAAAAATTAATCTTGTTACAATACTATTAATTGAAATACAGACTTTATTTGTATTTCACCTGTTTTTTCCACTTATGTTCTTATTCTGTTGAAGGATTTGATCCAGGATACCATATTACATGTTGCCATATAGTCACCGTACTCTCTAGTCTGTGATAGTTTCTCAGTCTTTCCTTGTTCTTTATTTATTGGGAATTTTGAAGAGCAGTGGTCAGATATTTTGTAGAATGTCCCTTGGCTTCAGTTTGTCTGATGTTTCCTTATGATTAGACCCTAATGGATTTGGAGAAGAAATACTAAGGAGGTCAGGGACCTTTTCATTGCATCATACCATATTGAGTACATATTATCAACATGATTTATCACTGGTGATGCTGCCATTGATCACTTGAGTAAGGTGGTATCTGCCAAGGCTCTCCTTCTAAAGTTATTATTTTTCCTTTCATACTCTATTCTTTGGAAGTGAGTCACTAAGTTCAACCAACATTCAAGGGGAGGGGAATTAAGCTCTGCTTCCTGGAAAGGGTAGTATCTACATATATTTCTTAGAATTCTTGTCTGTGGAAGATTTGTCTCTTCTCCCCCATTTATTTCTCATTCAGTTTTTTATTTACATCAGCATGGACACATGGATATTTGTTTAATTCTGCAAGTTTTATTCCAGTGCTATAGTTCTTTATTTTGTTGCTCGGATTGTTCCAGTTTTGGCCATTGGGAACTCTCTTGGGTTGGTTCCTGTGTCCTTTTGATATAAGTCGTCTCTTTTCCTTTTTCTTTTATTCTTCTTTCTTTCTGGCACTACAAGGTACTCCAGGTTCACCTTTCTTTTCCTGCCCCAGCCCAAGAATTTAGCCACATCTCCAAGGAACCCTGTTAACTAACTTATTTTTTATTCATGAGCTCAGAAACTTACAATAAGATTTATTTTCACTTGTGTCTGAAAGCTGATGCAAATATGCAGATGGTCCATCTTATGCATATGGATCTTCCCTTGATCATTTAACTTTTACAGTGTCAGAAATTATATCTGACATGCAATTGAAGAACTTGCAAGTTATCAGAAAGCTTATTGTTATGGTTTTAACCAGATGAATGCCATTTATGCGAGGTCTGAAAAGGTATTATTCCTGTTTAGTCAGATCTTCGGTGACCAGGAATGATTTAATTAAATTCTGCTCTAAGAAATAGTGCAATGGCAATTTGTGTTTTTGAATCTAGTAGAGATTAGTGTACATTTCTTAGCTTGCACTTTCTAAATATATTTCCTAGTTTATATGTCCTGAAATATGTTACCAACATTGCTGAGCTCTGGACAGCTGGTCAGAGCTAAATGCAAGCTATTTTCCCCCATGAACCATATGTTCTGGGAATCACTTTGCTGATAGATTTATAACCCTTTGCTGTGATCAGGAAGAAAGTAGGTGTGTCTGAAATATACTATGCACAATCCAGGCACAACCAGGGAGAGGAATAATTTATTGGCACTTCTCTGGCCTTATGAATACAGAAAGGACAGAAAGTAGATTGTCAATGTAGAAAAAGACTATAGGGGAGTTCACATTTTTTAAAATGTTCTATTATTTAATCCAATTATTTTAAAAAAATATTATTGTAACCTTCCTAGATAAGTTCAATTTGCTTCGCTAACTCCCATATCAAAATATCTCACAGCACAATATCCTAATATTGAAAAGTTAGGAGAAAAATCTTTTTCTTAATAACCTTATAATCTCCTTATGACCTTATAATCTCCATGATGCAATGTTTATTTGATTTACTGCTTCAGTATGTTCTCTTTAAGGATAAGTTGCTTTGGTAATGGTCAAAAATCAGTAGTTTTATTGTCTTTTTCTTTAATTTTAGTGGCCTATATACTACTAGGAGACAAAAACTAGACATATATAACAGTAAAAATATGTTGGGGAAGGAACTAATTCATGCTTACGTTTGAACATGGAGAACCAGTCTGGCCTTAAAAAACTAATTCATCAAAACCTTTGTTTCAACACCCCTGCTTTTACATTACTGAAAGAAATTTCTGATAATCTGATTTCCTGAATAGTCTGAATGGGCCACACTTTCCATTCTGCCTCATCATTCACAATGTCTTTAGCTCCATGGAAACAAGCAAAACAGAGAGAGGAAGAAAGAGAGGTTGGTCGCCATAATAATGTTAATTATATCACCAGGTTTTACACTATTACAGAATGTCTTATGTGCCATCTTTTTTGATACTCTTAATCAGTTTCACCCAAACACTGATTCAGGCAGAGCTTCTTGGGTGTCATTTCAAACTCTCAAGTGCTTTTACTAATGGCAGGACCAGAGCACCAAGTAAGGATAGATGAATCTCCAGGTCTTCATTATACACCCAAGCAGCCTGAAGATTTCCAGGGAATATAGCTCTCCCTTGACCCAGAACACCTTCAGAAAATGCACTGAGTCAGAGACACTGGAAAATAAAGGGTACACAAATACAATTTGGGGGGGCAGATTAGTAGGATGGCATCAACTTCATTGAAGAACTGAAAAATATGAATGGCCTAAACATAAAGATATAAAAAGTCATACTTGCTATTATTGTTTCCAGTTTTGTTAATTTGGTGAACAGCCCAAGGAGAGATACTGAAGATAGGACATGAGGGGGGCTCTGGTGACAGAGATCCTTTGAAGTAGCCAAGTACACCAAAACTCCCCCATTCCAATAGCACCACCTGCAGCCAGAGATACACTTAGTGTGATGGAAGTATCAGTTTCCAAAGTTAGAAGGAGCCTTAGCCATTTCCCCATTTTACAAATGATGAAACAAAGTTGAGAACTTGTCCAGCCCCACTCAGATCGTTTTTCCTACTTTTAAAGTCTCCACAAAAAGATAGTAGAACTCTTTCTTCTGTAACCCCTTCCAGACTTCATCATTGTTAACTATTATGGTATTTCTCCTGAGGTCTAGCTTGAATCACTCATGCTGCATTTTATGCCATTTCCCTTGAGAAATAGGATAAAAACAAAATACATATATCCTTGTTTGTGCATCTTCCTAACTCAATGGAATATTCTTCAAATTAAGGAGATATGATTTGGGAGAATCTGTCTTTAGAACTGGCAAGAAGAAAAATCTGATTCATACCTCATTAAAGCTTCTTTTTTCAAGAACGTCCTTTTTCCCTTTTCACTAAAGCACTGCTTTTCACAATAGACTGCTCTCTTACACTAATGTCTTTGTCTTAAGATGTTAAATATGTGGGGCACCTGGGTGGCTCAATTGGTCAAGCATCTCACTCTTATTTTGACTCAGGTCATGATCTCAGGGTTGTGAGATTGAGCCCTACATCAGGCTCACACACGGTCATGGAGCCTGTTTGGGATTCTCTCTGCCTCTCTCTCTCTCAAAAATAAAATGTTGAATGTGAATGATTCTTCATTTAGACAGACTTTTGTCAATCAAACCTGTATCAAATGTAGCAAAAACACCTAAATTTTTATTTTTCATAGCTTTGCTCATTATTGCTCTGCAGCAGGATACCATTAACTTCATAGAGCAAAGAAAATCAAGACTCAGCAGGGGAAAAGCACCATCGCAAAGTTCTTGAAACCACACTGGCGTAGGGAATTCTCGGCAAAAACTCATCTATGGATAGTAATAGAATGCAATTGTATGAAAAGCTATCCTTACGTAAGTTAAATTTCTCTTACCAGGAATATGTAAACTAATGATCCAAGTATTAGTTTACATGTTAAACCAAATGTTATTTAGAATGGAAATAAGGAGACTTTTATTTTTTTCACCCTAGAGAGACTCTGCTAGGTTATAGAATATCTTTTAAAGAAAGTAGCTGTTTGTTAAGCATTAACACATCTAGTACAGTGAAGACCTGCCAAGTTCACCTACACACGGGAGGCACCAGTGAAGGTGTGTTACTCAAGTTGACCTATAACAAGGAGAGTTAAGTAGCCCACAGTTACCAAATTACTGAGTATCCAAAAATGGCCACTTAACTCCTTGGATGTTTTTTAACCAAACTCAGGGCTATTGAGAACAGCTTCTCGTTGGCTAAAAGAATTACCTTAGAGCATTATGGGCATTACTTCCTGTTTGTCATTTTCCTTCTAGCCAAAGCTCATTATCTGGCCTTATGCAGCTGATGCTAGTTTGATGCCCAAGATGTGCTGAGAACGTTTTGGCAACTTCAATAATGAGTGCAGCTTCCCTAGGTGCTGCCAGTGCTTCATACTGCTGTGTTTGGAGAAGTCCTTGCATGGCATCCAATTCAATTATCTCTATTTTCAGATAAGAAACTCTGGCTGAGGCAGATTGAGTTACTTGCTCAGGACACCCAGCTTAGTAATGACAGAGCTTCAAAGAAAGCCCAGTATCCGACTTCCACCCTGGTGCTATCCAACTTGTAGATCACAAAACTGCCCCTTGATCCTCTAAGTGGGAGGAGAGAGGAACTTCTAGTTCAAAGTCATGGCAGCACCACATAAAACACAGTGTATTATAACTGGAAACACAAGGGGATGGAGTAGGATCTGGGTCTCATAATGAATGAGTGCAAAAGTGCTAGGGAAGGCTGCCTGGGAGATCATGGAGGTGAAGGCAGGGGAAGAGTAGGGACACCCCTGGGGCTTAGGGAACAGTCCACTTTTTGTTTTGTTTTGTTTCTTTGTTGTTTTTGTTGTTTAGTCTCATCCCTTTATATTAGAAGCCAACCAAGCCTCAAATAAGGCCTTCAGTGTTTAAATTCCAGTGCCTTAAGCAACAACAACAAAACCCCTAACATGTATTGAATGTCTGTTATGGGTCAAGAACTATGTTAAACTCTTGAACTGCCTTAGCCAATTTAATCACCATAGATTTCTGAGCATGCAGAAGGTACCATTTTTGCTGTTATCCAACCTTCCATCCAGGAGTTTGCCTTTCCAGCTTCATATCTAGATTCTCTCTCTTTGTCCAGCAATGGGACTGCATTTTTTTTTAAAGATTTTATTTATTTATTTGAGACAGAGAGAATGAGAGACAGAGAGCATGAGAGGGAGGAGGGTCAGAGGGAGAAGCAGACTCCCCGCCGAGCAGGGAGCCCCATGTGGAACTCGATCCCGGGACTCCAGGATCATGACCTGAGCCGAAGGCAGTCGCTTAACCAACTGAGCCACCCAGGCGCCCGGACTGCATTTGGCTCTTCATTCTGTTTGCACCATGCACAGATTAAGGACCAATCTCCCCCGCAAACTGTACTCCCTTCAAGCTCTAGAAACCCTTCACTGATCTGGCCTCCTGAAGATAATTGCTGGCCCTGGAGCTAGAGCCTCCACTATGAAGCAACTTCTTCCTGAGATCTGGGAAAACTCGCTGGCCCCTTGTTATCCTCTGTGTATATGTGATTTAATGTCATTTTTTTTCAATTAAGAAATTCCATTCTATTCAAAGTTAGTGGTGTGATGTGATAGTACGAACTTCACTGGGCTGGTGCTGCCATCATAGGCTTGAGCTCCTCTTGAGTGCCAAACTAGCCGTTTACCTGACGTTCACATACTCCATGCTAATTTACCTCTCTGTGACTTTGCACCTGCTCTCTTTTCTATTTAGAACACTTTTCTTCCTTCATCAGTCTGGAAGTTTGCACTCTGTCTTTCAAGCTCAGCTCAAACGTCCGGTCTTTTGACTTCTCTGATCACTCTTTTCCTCTTCCACTGTGGGGAGACTGTCTTTGCAGAGGAAGAAAAGAAATTGTGAAAATGGGGTTCTAAAGTTGTCAGGAACCTTAGAGATCAATTGCTCAAAATTACAATTTTACAGGATAAAAGATCAAAGAAATACAAGAGTGGTAAGAAGACCAATGAATACTTTTTGATACGGAACAGAAATTATGATTTAAGTTGCCTCATTTCTAATCCAGGGTGTCTTCGAAATGTAGGCTGTGGCCACATTAGATTGTGAACTTAACATTCTATACAGAGGAGATGCATTTGGCTGCCTGCCTTGACACTGTTCTGTGAATGCAGTGTGCAGAGCAGCATCTTCTCTTAAAAATGAGGTTTTTTTCACTTTGTGTTTCTGAACTAAGGCACATTAATGGAGCAGCCTGAATGTCAGATTCATATTATCAGAAAGGGGCAGCAAAATCTGCCTCCTCAGGAATCTGTGAGGCTTTGAAGAATGAGGGGAAAGAAACAAGGACCAATGAAGATAGATCACTGAATAAGAAAAACAATGAGAAATTGGTTTTTTTTTAATTAATGCATAAGGGAAAGATCTCCAGCATACCAGGCCTTTGTGATTGGTAGTTAAATGTCTATCTGTTGGTAGAAAAATATTCACTGGACAGTAAAGTGACCAGTCATATTTGAGAAAATGAGAAGCTATTGAACAGGAATAATAGAATCAAACAGGCAGTGAGAAGTTCAGAGAACTCTTCGACAAAAGGAAGGTAGCAACTTTCTAGAGACAACCTATTCTAAGTGTAGCTGTGTATCCAGAGGGGGGGAAAAAAAACCAAATTCTCCAACAATTGAATTTATGGTAATGGAATATAAGCACATCGGCTCACCAGGACTGAGTACTCAACAAATAAGGAAGTAGGAAAAAAATAACTCTGCCCTTCAGAAATACATTTTTTCACTTTAGGTAGCAAGAGTTGAGAGATTTCTTGATGCAAAATGCCTGAAGTCCTGCTATTGCATTAGCCTTTATGGTTGGAAATTGGAGGATTCACTGGAAGCAGCCAGGGATCAAAGCAGAAGGTGAATGCCCTGAGTCTGATAGAGTGTCAGACACATGAGGAGAAGCAAAGGCAAGTTTTCTGTGAATGCCAAGTGCACGTTCCCCTGGGTAAAAGGGAGGACAGCTGTTGGGTTGCTGCCTGATGGGGTTAATCTTGACAAGCTTTTTTGCAGTTGTTTCATCTCTATGATACCACAAGATAAAAATAGTAGTATCTGTTAGAGCTTTTCAGTTTTTTAAATGCTTCAAATTACATGACTTTTAATAGCCTATGCTCACAATCACCCTGTGAGTTAATGCATTTTTATTGTCTGCACTGATCTGTGGCAAGTCAGGGTCCCCTCCACTTTGTCCCAGTCATCACCACTTCCATGTGATCCCGATCCTGTTGTTCCCTCCCTTAAGGCCTGACTTGTGTCTGACCTTTGACTCTGACTCCCATTTTCTGGTCTGCCTTTGCTCTTTGAACTTTTTAAAATGCTTATGGGTGCACAACCAGACTCCAAGTCCTCTAAACACTTGAGACCACTCATCCAGTTCTTTACACTTTTTCCCACCAGCCAAATCCCCCCATTCTCCCATTCCCACCCGGGTAACTCTCTCCTTAACCCATCCAGTGGGTGGGAAATAAACCTTAATACTTTTCTGACTGCCCAGTATTCTAACTGGGCTCATTTTTCAGACAAAGAAACTGAAGCTGAGAGAAGTTTCATTGGCTAAGATCACATATCTCATAAATGCTTGAATTACAACTCAAATTTAAGCTATCTTTAATTATCAATAGATTATACATTAACCACCCTTTGTATACTCCCCAGTCACATATCACTCAATAGCACATGTTCTTTCAATGTAAATTAACTGTCTTTCCTTTAAAAATTTCAAGACAGGGACAGCCTCCTACTTGTTAATTTTGCAAGTTTAGTAGTAGCAGGACTGAGCATGGGCTGGGTTGCTTTGGCTTGGTGTACGTGATATCAGATAGGGAAAATATCAGACAGATCCAGATAGAATTAGACAGTAAATCTATAACCCCAGTTAGGAAGCTGTGTCTACTCACATGGGTATATATACATGTCGCTTGGAGGGGAAGTTGGGAAGTGGTGGTCAGGGATCAAGTTAAGAAAGTGGTCGAGTGTCACATCATGGAGGGTCTTTATGCAATATTAAGAAATTTACATCTTGAAGACTTGGATACTTGCGTGAGGCTTAAAGTGATTTTAAGCAAGGGAATAATGGAATCACATTTATGGTATTTATATTACATCTTATGGCTTCACACTTCTGTGTACAATATATATACTCCCAACAGACTTAAAGACATAGACAAAAAGAGGTCAAAGTCCTGAGGGGATTCTGAAACCATAAGCAAAGCCAAAAGGATCATCTTTCATCATGCAAATGAATTCCAGCATCCCTCTTTATATCTTTTTGATAATTTATAAATTTCATACAAGACAAAGATTGAATTAAATTATGTGCAAAAAATATTTTAAATCCGATATCAGCTCAAGGGTTTTGAACTATTTTCCATTTCATTTTAGAATATAATTGAAGAAAACATATTATGTGTTGTACACCATTTAATTTCCATTAATAATAGTACCTTTTTGGAGATGTCCTTGGATGACCTACCATGGTCTCCCAAAAGCAGAAAGATAGATAACAAGTAGATTGTTAATCAAGTGACATTGCTTTTATCTGGAAACATCCCATTGCTGTTGAAGGTTTTTTTTTTAAAATAAGTTGAAAGTCCTGAATTGCCTGAGTTGCAGTTTTCTCATATGAATATATAATAAATCATCCTCAAAGTCTGACTGTATAAACAAACAGTTTCTGTTCTAAAAAGGGCTTGCTCTGAGGCCCAGAGAATCAAAACAACTTTCAGGGTAACTAAAATAATACTGTCAGCCTTTATAAATTATTGGATTGTAATAATAAAAAAGCCATGCTTAGACCCAAACAGTGGCATCTACTTTGGCCTGTTTCTCCCTACAAGTACTAGGGGTGACCCATAACACAAAATAATCAACATCCCAGATAACCAATCCCTGACAAGCAGAAAGATGGCTAATTTCTAGGAGATGTCTAGGGCAACAAACATAGACAGACACTTGGCCCTCGCACAAAGCGGCTGTGAAAAACCTCATTAATCATGAATAAGGCAGGAAGCCACCATTGGACATTTCAAGAGCTATAACTTCATAAGAAACCTGAAGAGCAGAGTTTGATCAGTATGTTAGAAGCTGAACCACAGAAATCTAAGAACAGGTAATGCCAGGAGTTGGAGAATTTAGAGAACTTAATCCTGAAAACACATGGCTCTTGTTTATCACAGCTCCCATGTTACTATATAATTGAATGTTATTATGAAGACTCAGTTGCTTCCTGTCATGTCCCAGACAGACTGTTAATGTGGTAATCCTTAAAACTGATATGTTTCTAACTCATGGTTCAGAATTTACTTATAGGTATTGCTCAGGTGTGTGAGGGAAGGAAAGGGGAAGAGGGCCCCCATTGGCAGGCCCAGATTCTGTACTCCACTCATCAAAACAGAAGGCTGGAGTTAATTTGTTTGATCCTTCTTAGAAAGCAGTTTAGGTACCATCTGTTGATACATATCCCTTGAAGGTCTACTTCACCCTAAGTGGCTTATCAAAATATTCCTCCCAAACACATGCGGACCTGTTCCCCACTTCTTCCCATCCAGGAGTTCTGATAAATAAACTTTTCTTCCTCTTTTTACACTCTATGTAACATTTTAATGCTCCAGTCAGTTGCCAGTTGAGCTGACCCCGATCATAGCTGAATGTCATCCCTCCAAAGACCAATATACACAGTCAGTGCAGCTTATTGTTTTATAGCATATTTATGGTTTATCAAGCTTATTCAAATACATTTCTTTATTTCTTTCTTTACACACCCTTCTGAGCATGAGAGAGAATAAATGGCTTACCCAAAGTCATACAGATTGTAAATGGCAGAGCTAGAAACTCAGATCCTCTGGCTCTAAATTCCATAATCTGTCCTTTAAAGAATGCTTCTAGATTGGGCCTTATAACCCTTCTCTGTGCCTTCAGGTCATTGTAAAAGGAAAAAAACAAATAGCCCTTGCCTTAGGTAGTTATGATACACATGAAGGGGGACTTACGATCTAGGTCAATAGGTATGGCACTTTTGATGATAGAGCAGGCTGTGTACTCTAGCCCTTTTTAAAAGAAATACTAATTGTCTTCATGACTCTAAGAAGCAAAGATACTGATGGGTAAAGTAAATAACCCCTGGAGTAATCTATGATTTGAGGGCTCATTAACTCCTGTATGTCTCTTGACAATAATGGAAATTTTGTAATTTGCTGACTCTTTAATAACATGACCAAGCTGAATGTTTCAGTATATATTGTGAGCAATTTGGTGGAGTGAAGTAAAGGAAATAAATATTTGTAGTTAACAAGAGCACAATTTCTAAGACTTTTCAAAATCCCATTTATTTACAAGTCGGTCTTTCTTTAAAATAATAATAGAGAATTTCAACTAGAGTAAGATTTGCACAAGTGAACAAAAAGCTGAAGTATAGATGTATTTTTTACATGTGAGTTTTATCACTTTCATCTACTCATAGTATCCAGAACTAAGATAATATAAAGTTCATAATTAGCATATTAAAGTAAGAATCAAAAACAGCTTAATTTTGATTTTATTTAGTTCTAAATCAAACATGTTTCTTGGGCACTAATTAAATAAAGAGCCCTGCAGATGACATATGAGTTCCTGCTCTCAAGGCACTTAAGGTGTGGCTTCATTGTATAAATATGGAAATTAATATGGTAGCAGGCTTGAAATGTTTATGACTGGTCTGCAACTTACCATTAAAATGTCCATGGAAAATACAAAAAAGTTTTTTTTTTAAAAGCTGGCAAAATCACTGTAAACTCAAGGTAAGAGAAGACCATATGCCAAATCTGGGTGGAATTTCAACTAATTGCATCAGCCATGGGGATAAATTCAAGAAGTACATTTTTGAACTGCACAACACATGCTTTAATCTCTGAACCAGAACAGGCCAGATGGACCTAGTAAGGTTAGAAAAGGCTTTGATTCACCTTCTCTGTAAGTGCTTCATTCTGCAACAGTGAAGATGGACTGACTAGAAAAACAGGCGGCCATTCTCCAACTCCAGAGGAATTTTGTAGCCACATAGAGCCAAGGTCTTATCCGCTCCACATTTATCCCTATTATATTCTTTTTACTGTCATCATTTCAAAATGGTAATTCCCAGAACACAGAACAGAAGGAAGTACATAGGAATGAGAAGAAACTTGATAAAACAGAAAATGTTTTGTAACCTGAACCTGGGCAGAGATAAGAAGGATTTTAGAAGTGCATGCAGGAAGCCATAGTCTTTCATGTAATTCCACTGTTCAAAATACAAATTGCATCATACCGTCTAGTTTAGTGAGAGAATCTGACAGAGCAAGAAAAGATCCAGGAAACTTGCACTGAATTCTTGCCTTCTAACAATGATAAATTGAATAGGACAAAACTTAACGTTTATATTTTGGAGAAATAATTTTCTAGACCTTCAGGAGATGGTGATGGAGACCTTGAACATGCCACCAATCCTTTCTGATAGCAAATCCTAACACTTCATTTATGTCTCCCCTGACAGCAAAGCTTAAAAAGACCCACACTGGGCCCATAAAAAAAGGTCACAATAAAGAGAACGTATTAAGAATATGATTTTCTGTAACAAACCAATGGAAGTTTCAGAAGCCTCTGCTCTGAATCCTCAAAATGTTGTTATAGAAGAGTATTTTCAGTTTTAAAATGGCAGTAAAAGATAGTGGTTTCTCATTTCCACTTTTAGATATCACACAAAACTCAAAGAAAATGAGAAACAAGAGTATGTACCTTCATTTTCAACAAAGCCAGGAGACATCTATAACTTATGAAAATTTCTAAGAACGAATTACTGAACACAGTCAAGGTCTAATAGCATTATGGAAGAAACCTAGAACATTTGCTCATATCTGTAAATGCCACACAAAGCTGTCAAAGCACAGATCTCCAAAGTAACTGGCACCCTCTAAGCAATGAGCTCTGGTTTGGAATAATGAGGATGGGAATGTTGTCTGGTAGCAATCACTTCTCTGATCTTATTTTACCACAATATCTTAAGCAACAGGGGAATTAAGGATAAGTAAGAGATCACACAGAGAAGACATACTTCTTGAAGATGTTTGTTGGTAAGGCAGGGGATGAGAGACTTTGCATATGTTGAGTTATCCAACCAAGTTAATTCTAGTAGGTTGAGGAAGGTAAAGGCAAAAAGAAGTCTCCCTCTCTCTCTCTTACACACACAGGAGAATTTCTACAAGCTTGGATTAGTCCTTAACCTATAGGAAGCTTCAAAAGCTAGGAAGTTATAATATGAATTTTATGAACAGTAAGAAAGTCAAAATAATTAACATGGGATCATTACAGAGATATTACAAATAAACAGAGGAAAGGAATATGAAAAGAACTTATAGATAAAATATACTCATTCTAAAAAGTTGTGATGGAACAAACACCAGTTGTGGGCAAATGCACTCCCATAAAAACAATAATTAAAAATTAGAAGCTTACTTGTCTCTAAATTGCTTTTAAAGAATTGTCTCTAAAATAAGAGGGAAAATATGACAAGGCAACAAAAGGAGATAAAATTTGAGCTTTCACCAGGTAAGTAGTAAACAAAAAAATGTTTAAAACCATAACAGAAGTAAAGGATACACCAAAAGCAGAATATCAGAAACTGTTGAAAACATTTTTAAATAAATGAGGCAAATGACAGGCTTGAGGAAAAGGAGCAAAATAAAATGAAAATGAGTAAAATGAAAAGTACTAGAAAGAAGATTATCTATGTGGAAAACAGACATGGGAAATGCAGCACAAGTATAATATGTATCTCCCTCTGTGCCCACCATAAAAAAGAGATCTGACATAACGAGGCAGAATATATGTAAAGATATTTATGAGTTGCCAAAAATAACCCTTTTGTGGACTATAAGAGCACACCATGCCATGGGAGAAATGTTTACATAATCATCAGCACTAAGAAATAATATTCTGGTAAAATGATCAGTTTCAAAGACAAGAAAATAAGACTGACCAGTGAAAGCTAGTCATCTGTTATGGGGAAAAAATAAGATTCATTTCAGACTTTTCTACAGCAACTTTTAAATTTAAAAGTGTTATAAAATTCTCAAGGGAAGAAAATGTGATCCAAGTATTTTATACCTAGCTAATCTGTTATTAAGGGTTAAGGCTGACAGACAAATAGTTTGAAACATGCCAAGTCTAAGGATCCCTTGAGCTTGTTTTGAAGACACAAAAGAAAACTTTAGTCAACCAAGATATGTATGCAGAGCTTGCAGTAAAAGGTCTGGCAGTGAGCATTTACTTCATTTAGCTACAAATCTAAAACTAATGCAAATATGAGGATAATGATTACAGAGTAGAATATAGAGTTTATAAGCCAATGTAGAAATTAAGAATCTAATCAATACATCAGTAAAAGGAATTGCAAATAGTAATAAAAACCCTAAATAAGTGAGTAGGGATTAATGAGTTAAAAATCATAAATTGGTAGCATAAATCTAAGAGCTGATTCTTTAATAATAATGAAAATAATAAAAGAGATAAATTGATAGAAAACTAAATTAGGAAAAATGGGGATTGTACAAACTTACAAACTAATTATAGTAATTACAAGGATGATGTTATCAGCCTAAAGAGAATATATTTTAGGATTTAGATGAAATGGTTGATTTTCTAGGAAATTATAAATACCCAACATTGACCTTAAAAAGAGAAAATATGAGCAGATCAAGTACAATGCAGGAAATAGAGAAAGATGTTAAGAGATAATCTTTAAAAAAAAAAAAAAATGCACCAGTCCCCAGATGGTACCACAAGGGAATTCTGCTAAATGAAATTCTACTAAGGAGAGGATAACTTCAAAACTGCTTAAAATGTTCACTGAGATCGAATAAAAAGGACATCTACTAAATTCTTCTTACCAAGTGAGTATAACATCGATACCTAAACCCCAGGCAACAAAATGAAAACAAAAAAGTTATTTACAAAGGAAAACAACCAGATGAACCTTAAACTTTCTTGACACTGAACCCCAGGCAACCACAAAGCAGTGGAAAATGTCATGACCCAAGAATTTGAGTCAGCAAATGTGGTCACTTAGGTGTGAAGGCAATAGAAAAACAACCTTTTAGATATTCAATGGCTCAGCAAATATACCATCTATCTATTATGCTTGAACAATCTATTTCAAGATATTTTAACCAACTGAAATAAATGAAATAAAGAATTAAGGAATGGGGAAAATAATTATATAAGAAGATTATCATTAACACTGAAACCAATTTTTATATATGTGTGTGTAAAACATACATATATATGATTTTATATACAAAATATATATAGATATATAGATATAAATGTAAGTTTGATGCCAAATGTTCATCTATGAATTTAATAAATATGGCAACAAATAAAAATTTAAAGAGACACTTCTATCAACTGGAAATGGACAAAAAATGTGTTAAACCACTGGATTGAAGAGGACAGCAAGAATACAGTTAATAGATTTTTGGGTTCTTGTAGGTCAATTGCGGTTTCCTAATTCAAATCTCTCTACACATTGTCAAAAAAAAAAAAAAAAGCATGCAGATCCACATGGAGAGTAAATAAAACTACCCACTGCTCATTCTTGCAGCAAAACTAGAAGACAGCATGTAATACATTAAATTACATGTGTATATGGGGAATAAATATTCCAAAATATTCCAGAGCCAGCTCTAGAGCCATGCCATAACAGAAAGTGCATGGAAAACCAGTATGCAATGAGAAACCAGCATGGCAGTACACAGATAAAATCACACCCATAAAAGAGAGTCCCATCCCAAATGTGAAAATACTTAGAACAGGTCTGAGGCCAGATGGATCAGAACACAACTACAGAAGGATCAAAAGGAAATAGCTTAAAGGATGAAGACGAAATTTGGTAAATTTCTTTGGTAAAATATAATTTCTATGGGAGAAGAGCTGACCTGGAAAAGAGAGGCATTCTTTGGATGCTTGGAGATGAAAGAAGGAAGCCACTTATACACAGACTGTTTTCAATACATATGGTTCAGTACTATAAATGTATTTTCTCTTAGATTTTCTTAACATTTTTCTCTAGCTTTATTGTAAGAATATCATATGTAATACATACAACATAGAAATTTGTGTTGACTGTTCATGTTATAAAGGCTTTCAATCAGCAGTAGGCTATTAGTAATTAAATTGGGGGTGTCAAAACTTATGCATGGATTTTCAACTGCATGGAGGGTTAGCACCCTTAACCCCCACATGGTCCATGGGTCAACTGTATACATAATCAGATTTCTAAAAAAAAGAAACAGAACAATGGACAAGAGAACTAATATTTAAACTGTAATCCAAGAACATTTTCTGTAAATAAAAGAAAACTTTGGGCAGCTCTTTCTGCCCATAGGTCCTGTCCCTGTACTTTAATAAAACCACCTTTTTGCACCAAAGATGTCTGAAGAATTCTTTCTTGGCCATCGGCTTCAAACCCTAACATCTTTCCTACATCATATGGCACCCAATGTGGGGCTTTGAGTCTTTCTCATCTGGACTCTGAGCCCCAGTGCAAACTTGGTTAATACTTTGTCTCCTCTTCCTTTACTCTCATTTCAGGAGCTCTTCAAGAGGTATGGTCTTATTGGAACACTTTCATGTCAGTTGCTCAGGCTGCTATCCTCTAGCCCGTGGCTACTCTGTGGGGAGGAGAAAGCCTGCCTTTTGGCTGCAAGTCAGTACCCTAGCCGGGATGGTAATAAGACCCAGAAACTTGATGCTCTCTCTTTATTCCTGTGCTTATATGAAGTTTTCTGTCTTGGGCACGGGACAGCCACCTAAGCCACCTAAGTCACCAGCTGCCAATCTTAAGACTCCCATATGAGGTTTCCTCCTCATTGGTCTAATGTGATCCCCTTCACATCCCTGGTTTAGCTGCTTCTGGCCATGGGCTCTCCACCGGGAGCTCACCGAAACCAGTACCCAATTGAACTAAAACCCAGCTGGGGACTATTTCCTGGGGAAGTTGGCTGTAAGGACCACATGTGTTGGAATGTTGCTTAGACCATGATGGATTTCCATCTTTACTGTTGTCTGTCAGTGTCCTCTACTAACTACTTAAATTACAAAATTCGGTAATTTCCCCTTGTAAAATCTTTCTAGCCTAGTGTTCTCCAAGGGTTAAAAATGGTGGGTGCTTCAAGGCATGGGATTTTTGTCCATACACCAGGCACCCATCCGTAGCCTAGGATGCAATGGGGAAGCAGGGGTCAGGGTGGGGGGAGGGCGTTAGCATTCCTCCTACAAGGGCCTTTATTGGTGGTGGAATCGCGATTTTTGTTTGAGGGAAGTCTTTTGTTGCTTTGACACCAGGAACCTCTGACATATTCTGCCTGTGGGACACCACCTGGGCCTCGGGGGAGATTTTCTAGGTAATGGACCTTCTCTACTTCTCCTCCTCCCCTTCTTCTTCTTTCTTCTTTCTTCTTTCTTCTTTTCCCAAGGGCTCTTTCTTGGGGTGCCTTTTAACCCACTGGAAACAATTCAGATTGTAAAATATAGGAAAGGACTGATCTCCTGTAACACACTGTATGGCCTCAGTGGGATCTATCAGTTAGATCTCTTCTGTGGGAAATAGGGTAAATGGACCTAGGGTATCTTCATTGCTCATACCTAGGCCTTCATTGCTCTACACTAGGACCCCAACCTAAGGGCCTCTTACACAATGTGTTTGGTGAAACGTGTGGGCTAGCAAACTCTCTCCTGATATACTGGATGATAATTATCTAAATAGACCTCCTCAAATAAACCCAGATTGATGGAGGAAACACAGGCCATCCCTAGCAAAGGGGACTTTGACTCTCTCTCTCTCATTGTTCCTCCTCCTCATAGATGTGGGGCTTCTCCCTCATTTCCTGGGTTAATGGCTATATTTGGAGCCAACTGCGGTTAGTCCACCTCAGGACAGGTACTTTAAGGAATGTTCCCAAGCAGCTGCTGAAACTCCCTTTGTTTTGTGGAAATTCCCTCCCTGTCTTCTCCAGCCTGACATGGACTGCCTAATTCCACTTGTTGCTGGACTGAAACATGGCATCTGCTCATCTGAGTTGATGAGGTTTAGGATGGGAACCCTTTTCCTCTGCCTTCTGGCAGCACTTTGCCTCTTCTGTCTCTCCCTCCCTCCCCTCCTGTTTTCTGCACCACCTTGGGGTGTGGCCTACAAAACTGGCTTCTGTGCCATCCTCCATGCCTTGGTCACCATGACTCCTTCTCCCCTCGCTGTAAAGGAGCAAGAAGAGCACCACCTCGATTTAACACCACCCACTTCAGGTTTCCCCACCAGTGTCTCAGGTAAAAAAAAAAAAAAAAAAAAAAAAAAAATTTGACAATAGGGAACAAATTGACTGACTTTTAAGTGGACCCAGGTGAAGAAAATGTGAGCCAACAATTTTATTTGTAGGCAAGCTGTCTTTTAAATATCAGTCCTATAGAAAAATAGTCTGATACAGACAAAAAAAAAATCAGTACTCTACACATGAACTCTTCCTAAGAAATTTATGAGATACATTTAAAGCAGTGATGAGAGGAAAATGCAGAGCTCTACACACTTAATGATACTTAGATAAATAAAAAATTAAAAATGAAAATAAACCCAATTAAGTCCCCAACTCAGAAAGATAGGGGAGAAAAAGAAAAAAGAATATTTAAAAATAAGAAAATATTTAAAAATAAGAAATAGAAATCAAAATAGGAAGTAGAAAAATGGTAAGACTAAATAAATCCAAATACTGATTCTAGTTGAAAATTAACAAAATAAACAAACCACTAGCTAATCTTACCCAGAAAAAGAAGATAAAGTGTAGATACATAAAATAAGAAATGATGGGGAAATAACTTTTGAAAAAGAGTAAATTACAAAAGTCATAACATTTCGTACAACTCTGTGCACTATTTGAAAAATGAAATGGATAGCTTCCCACAAAAATACAATATGCCAAAATTGACCTCAATAGAGATAAAAGCTTTAAGCAAATAATTTTTCACAGGAAAAAACTGAGATGTGAAAGAATCATCCCACAAGAAGCATCAGATTAGTTATTATTCTCAAAGATATTCCATCATCCTTGCTCCTGAGCATAGAAAAAGTAGGGAAACTTCCAAATTTCTTTAATCAATGACATTGATGCCCAAATCACATAAAATATAAAAAGAAAACTTAAGAACCAGTCTCAGTTTTAAATATTGATGCCAAAATTCAAAGTTAAACACCAACAAACAGATTCCAATGGTATATTAATAAAATACACCATGATAAAGTGATTTATTCCAAAGTGTTTTAATATTAGAAAATCTAATATAATTCATTACCATTAATAACTCTGGAGAAATAATGAATGATTATTTCTTATAGATACTAAAAAGGCCTTTGACAAAATTCAACATCCATTTCTGATTTTAAAAAATATACACTCAATAAAATATTACTTCTTCTTTAACACTAAATATATATAACTCATTTCTAAAGCCATATTTTTACCTAACAGGGAAACTTTAGAAGTATTCCCACTAGGGTCAGAATAAAGTTAAAGATGCCCACTCTTTTTCCATTAACAACATATTCCAGGTATTAGCCAATATAATTAGACAAGAGAAAATGATTTCCAACATGAAAATTGGAAAAGGAAGAAGCAAAACTACATCTTTTTTGAGAGACTACAATAAAATACCTATGAAACTCGAATAAATGATAGAAGTAGTAACAATGTAGAAAGATACAAAATTAATATATGCAAATAAATAGCTTTCAGATATATAGCAATAACCAGTTAGAAGATATAATTATATAATGGAAAAGAAAACATATTTTATATTAACAATTAAAAAATGAAACACTTAAGAATAACCTTTAAAAGAAATACGCATATTGGTTCCAGGTCTATCATGGTGGCATAAGTCCACTATGATCTACCTTTCCAGCTGATTACAACTAAAAACCCTAGAAAAAGAAAAACAAACAAAAAAAGCCTCTAAAATTAAACAACAGCTAGCAGATTGTGGAGGAAAATATATCTTTCTGGACAGAGGAACCAGGGAAAAGCCATCCTGGGTGCTGGAGCTTGAGGAAGGAAACTCCCATATCAGAAAGGGATCCCTAATTATGCATATAAACCTGAAGATTTTAGGCTGGCTCCTGAGTTGTGCATGTGTGGAAAAAACCCAAAGCAGCATAGCAGTGCCTTTGAGAACCCAACTTACATGTGAGCCATAACCATGGGAAAGTTAAACAGTACTTGGGTCTGAACCTATATGGTTAAGAACATATATGGTTCTTAAATCATTACATTCACAAAAAGATTATAACATATTTCAGGGTCTACACAACATAACATTCCACAACTTACAAAATACAATCATAAATTGCCTAGAAAATGTGAGCAATTCTCAAGAGAGAAGACAACCAACAAATGCTAACCACAAAATGACTTGGAGTTTAAAATATGAGAAAAAGATTTTAAAGCAGCTATTATAACTATATTCCATGAGGCCATGTAAAATGCACTTGAAAGCAATGGAAAGAAGTTCATTGAACCCCCAACAGGATATAAAAACAAAAGGAAAAAACAGCATGCCTCGACATAGCATAATCAAACTGCTGAAAAAACAAAGAATATAAAGACATATAAACAGTTTTGAAAGCAGCTATGAAGTGATGCATGACATTTACTTCTTGCCATATGTAAAAATAAACTGGATTATAGACCTAAACATAAAAATTAAAATTATAAAACTTTAGAAGAAAACACGAGACAAGTTCCTTATAATTCAGCAAAATCATAAAAAAAATAATTAGGACATCTCCACAGTTAAAAGCCTCTGTATATGGAAAATTAATTAAGAAGGAAAAAAAGGCAAGCCATAATATGAGAGGATATATTCAGATACGTATATCAGACAAAGGACTTGTATCCAGAATACATTAAAAAGCATACAACTTAACAGAAAGACAAAAGACCCTCATCATCACCCCCTCACCACCACCAAATGGGCAAAAGGTTTGAATGGACACCACAAATGAAGATACCAAAAGCAGAAAAGGACATAAGGACATGAAAAGATCATCATTAGTCATCATGAAAATGCAAATTAAAACTATGAGATTCTACTACACACCCATTAGAATGATGAAAATTAACAAACCTTAACTAGGTCAAGAGTTGGTGAGGATGGGAAGAAAGCAGAACTCTCATACACTGCTGGTGACAGTGTAAAATAGTAAAACTATTTTGGAAAATGTTTTGGCAATTTAGGAAAAAGTTAAATACACACCTAGCAAAATACCTAACCATTCCTCTCCTAGGAACTTGCTCAAGGAAAAAAGAGGAAAATCTGCTCATGCAAAGTCTTACATACTTACGTTTATAGCAGCTTTATTTACAATAGTCAATAACTGAAAACCCAAATTTTGATCAACAGACGAGTAGATAAACAAATTGTGGTATATCTAAACAATGGAATTCTACCCTGTTATAAAAAATAACAAACTGGGGGTGCCTGGGTGGCTCAGTCGTTAAGTGTCTGCCTTCGGCTCAGGTCATGATCCCAGGGTCCTGGGATCGAGCCCCGCATCGGGCTCCCTGCTCCACGGGAAGCCTACTTCTCCCTCTCCCATTCCCCCTGCTTGTGTTCCCTCTCTCACTGTGTCTCTCTCTGTCAAATAAATAAAATCTTTAAAAAAAAAAAAACAAACAAACTGGTGATACATGCAACAACATGGGTGAATCTCAAAATTATGTGAAAGAGGCCACACACACCCCCCAAAAGATAGATATAATTGAATATATATAGATAGAATTGAAAATTTGGAGGCTTCTGATGTCTGGTCTGACATGCATAGAGTTTGGAAGTTGTCATCCCATGTTTACAATAAAGAAAAAGCTAAACAAACTAAAAAACAATAACTCTTCTTAGATTCATTGAACAATTGACTTCACAATGCAAACCACTGCCCTGAAAACTGGAGTCAGAATTTAGGAAATCACAGCTTAGTGGGATCAGAAACCACTGCTGGAGCTGGTTAGAAACAATTAAAGGGTAATTGACTAATTGCTGGAGAATGAGCATGGACTAAGATAAGATAAAAACTCCTAGGTGCATCCCAGGTATAAATCCCATTTGATGATGAAGTATGATCATTTAAACATACAAAAACCAGTCACATCTATACACTAAAAATAAACTACCTGAAAACGAAATTAGGAAAACAGTCTCATTTACAACAGCATCAAAAGGAATAAAATACTTGGGAATCAACTAAGATGAAATACTTGTATACTGAAAACTACAAAAATAATGATGAAGGATATTGAAGAAGAGATAAACAAATGGAAAGATTTCCAGTGTTCACGGATTGGAAGACTTAATATTGTAAAGTATCCCTACTACCCAAAGCTATCTACAGATTAATTCCAGTCCTATAAAAACCCTAATGCCACTTTTTACAGAAATAGAAAAAAAATTCCAAAATTCATGTGGAACCATGAATAGCCAAGTAAGTCTTGAGAAGAACAATGAAGTTGGAGGCATCACACTTTCTGATTTCAAAATACATTTCAAAGTTACAGTAATCAAAACAGTATGGTACTGGCATAAAGATTGGCATACAAACCAATAGAACAGAATAGAAAACCCAGAAATAAACCCTCACATATGCAATAAATTGACCTTCAATAAGTGTGTCAAGATACACAATAGGGAAAGGATGATTTCTTCAAAAAATGGTGCTGTGAAAACTGGTTATCTGCATGCAAAATAATGAAATTGAAACCCTACACCATACACAAAATCAACTTCATATGGATTAAATACTTTGACATTAGACTTGAAACTGTAAAACCCCTAGAAGAAAATGGGAAAAACCTTTTGACATTGGTTACTGGTTGTGGCAATGATTTCATGGATATGACAACCAAAAGCATAGGCAATGAAACCAAAAATAAACAAATGGAACTACATCAAACTAAAAAGATTCTGCTCAGCAATGAAAAAAAAATCAAGAGTGAAAAGGCAACCTAGAGAATGGGAAAAAATATTTTCAAGCCATGTATCCCATACGGAATTAATCTCCAAAATACAAAAAGAACTCCTACAACTCAATAGCACAAAAAGTAATAACCTGATTAAATTGCAGAAATTTTTATATTGAAGAGGACACATATAAATGGAAAGATATTCCATGCTCATGGATTGGACAGTCAATGTTAAGATGTTCATACTACCCAAATAAATCTACAGGCTCAATGCAATCCCTATCAAAGTTTTCAAAGAAATAGAGCAAATAACCGTAAAGTTTGTATGGAACCACAAAAAACACTGAGTAGCCAAAGCAATCTTGAAAAAGAACAAAGCTGGAAGCATCATACTTCCTTATTTCAAGCCATACTATAAAACTATGGTAATTGGGGACACGTGGGTGGCTCAGTCGATTAAGCGTCTGCCTTCGGCTCGGGTCATGATCCCAGGGTCCTGGGATCGAGTCCCGCATTGGGCTCTCTGCTCCGTGGGGAGCCTGCTTCTCCCTCTGCCTCTGTCTCTCATGAATAAATAAATAAATAAAATCTTAAAAAAAAAACTATGGTAATTGAAACACTATGGTATTGGCATAAAAATAGATACAAAGATCAATGGAATAGAAAAGAGAGCCCAGAAATAAACCTATGTATATATGATCAATTAATTTATGACAAAGGTGCCAAGAGTATACAATGGGGGAAAGACAGTTTCTTCAATAAATGGTGTTGGAAAAGCTGGATTACCACAGGCAAAAGAATGAAACTAGACCACTATCTTACACCATACACAAAAATTAACTTAAAATGAAT
Organism: Mirounga angustirostris; assembly: GCF_029215605.1. NCBI lineage: Eukaryota > Metazoa > Chordata > Mammalia > Carnivora > Phocidae > Mirounga > Mirounga angustirostris. Next base: position 56,850,322 of record NW_026991709.1, read on the forward strand.
TAAAGACTTAAACATAAGACTTGAAACCATAAAACTCCTAGAAGATAACACAGGTGGTAAATGCCTTAACATAGGTCTTGATGATGATTTTTAAAATCTAACACCAAAAGCAAAAGCAACAAAAGCAAAAATGAATAAATGGGACTACATTGTAATAAGCTTCTTCATAGCAAAGGAAACAATAAAAAAAAATGAAAAGGCAACCTACTAAATGGAAGAAAATACTTGCAAATCATATATCTGATAAAGAACTAATATCCAAAATATATAAAGAACTCCTACAACCCAATCACAAAAAAAAAAAAAAAAAACCCACATACCCAATTAAAACATGGACAGAAGATCTGAGTACACATTTTCCAAAGAAGATGTACAGATGACCAACAGGTACATGAAAAGATGCTCAGCATCATTAATCATCAGGGAAATGCAAATCAGACCCACGATGAGATTTCATCTCACACCTGTTAGAATAACTATTATCAAAAAGACAAGAAATAACAAGTGTTGGTGAGGGTGTGAAGAAAAGGGAACCCTTGTGTACTGTTGGTGGGAATTGAAATTGGTGCAGCTGCTATGGAAAACAATATGGAGATTTCTCAAAAAATTAAAAATGTAACTACCATATGATCCAGCAATTCCACTTCTGGGTATTTATCTGAAGAAAAATGAAAGCATTAACTTGAAAAGATATATGCACTTCCATGTCCATTGCAGAATTATTTACAATTGTTAAGATATGGACCATCAACAGATGAATAGTATAGAGATGTATTGTGGCATATATACACAATGGAATATTATTCAACCATAAAAAAGAATGAAATATTGCCATTTGCAACGAATGGATGGACTGGACCTTGAGGGCATTATGCTAAGTGATATAAGTCAGAAAGAGAAAAAGAAATACCATGTGAGCTCTCTTATATGTGAAATCTGAAACAAAACAAAACGGCAACAACAACAACAAGTTCATAGATTCAGAGAACAGATTGGTAGTTGCCAGAGGAGAGGGGTAGGGGGAAAAAGAAATGAGTTAAGGGGGCCAGAGAAGAAAACTAAAATGGGTTAAAGACTTGAATAGACATTTTTCCAAAGAAGACATATAAATGGCCAATAGGCCAATAGGCATAAATTGAAAAACCCTCAATGTCACTAATCATCAGGAAAATGTAAATCAAAACAACAATGAGATAACATCTCACACCTGTTAGGGTGGCTTTTATCAAAAATACAAGAGGTAATGAGTGTTGGTGAGGATGTGGAAAAAAGAGAATCTTTGTGCACTATTGGTGGGGATGCAAAATGGTGCACCTGCTATGGAAAACAGTATGGAGGTTACTCAAAAAATTAAAAATAGACTACCATATTATCCAGATTTTCCACTTCTGGATATTTATCCAAAGGAATTGAAATCAAGATCTCAACGTGATATTAGTACTCCCATGTTCATTTCAGCACCATTCATAATAGCCAGTGCATGAAAACAACCTGTCCATTGATGGATGAATGGATAAAAATGTATTTTATACATACAATGGCATATCATTCAGCCTTAAAAAAGTAGAGATTCTGCAATATGTCACAACATGAAAGAATCTTGAGAACATTATGCTAGGTGAAATAAGCCAGTCACAGAAAGAAAATACTACATGATTCCACTTACTTGAAGTATCCAAAATGATCCAATTCATAGAATCAAAGAGTAGAATGGTGATTGCCATGGCTAGGGGGAGAGGAGAAAAGGGATTACTAATCAACAGACAGAAAATTTCAATTAAGCAAGATGAATAATTTCTAGACATCTACCATACCACATTGTACCTATAGTCAATTCTATCATATTGTGAAGATGGTAGATCTCATGTTATGTTTTCTTGACATAATAAAATAAAAGTTCAAAGCACTATTCAAAACAAAAAGGGATTTTTCAGAGTTAAAAAAATGTTTTAAGTACCCAAATTTTTGAATCTCAATAATGTCTCCTTCACAGTAACATTGACAGGATTAAATCAGATAGATGTAAAAATGATTCCCCCTACATAATCTTTTTTTTAAAGATATATATGTTTAGAGAGAGGAGAGAGAGAGAGCCGAGGGGAGGGGCAGAGGGAGAGAGAATCTTAAGCAGACTCCTCACTGAGGGCAGAGCCCAATGCGGGACTTGATCTCAGGACCCTGAGATCATGACCTGAGCTAAAACCAAGAGTCATAATCTTATGTAAAAGTGGGATAGAGAGAAAAATTGCAAGGGACTAAAAGTACTGTTTTCTTTTTAGAATTTGTTTTCCCTTCAAATTTCATACTAAGACCTTACACACCTTTAGGTTGAGAAAGAAAGAACCAGTTAGCTGCTTCTCTTCAAGTTGTTGTCCGTGTTTGTCATTAGTATGAGAAGGGAGGCTCTGGCCTGGTACAGCAGCATTGAACCTCCAACTAGGTAAGACGAGAGAATGAGAGAATATCATCGTAAGTAACTAAGCTATAGTAGAAAATGACTGCTTAGAGACTTCTCTGTCGATACCCAGGCTATGATTTCAATGCAGAAAATCAAACCATGAGTTTCCTGAGGGGAAGAATCCTGCTTACTGCTTTTTTTTCTCTTTCCATCAATTAATAGTGTTTAACATATAGGAACCCCATAAATTCTTAATGTTTAGATAAGTAAATAGAAGAAAAAAATATTGTGGCAAATTATGCAAGGAAATCTTTGATTTTTATTTTTCACTAAGGAGAAATTTATGCCTAAAACCTAAATCAGTACAGTTTTACTCTATTTGAACAAAGCTGAAGATGAGATGGGATAAATTAAGAGTAGATAAGGAATAAAGGAATGGTAATTCTTGTTTGCAGGAAATGACATCACTCAGGAGTTTGTTTATTCTTTATCCTTCATTTTCAATGACTATTTCAAGTTCTCCTGAGTCCCTGATGATACAGTCAGTTACAGCCTTGAGCTTTGCTAAATAAATGAACAATTATAAATTTCATAGTGAAGGTCTGTCTGACATACCATTCTCTTGTGGAGAGGTAGATAAGAGAAAAAGGTGGGGGAAATAGCATGATCACTTTTTTTCATTGCCCCTTTTAATTCTTGTCCATTGTGTGTTTTACTACCATCCATCATAGTTATGTCAAGAACAGGCTTTACCTAAAATAGCTGGAAAGTACCATAGTCTATCATTTACCCCGATCAACAAGTCAATTTGAAACTCACCGTCTTTTACTAGGTCAAAAGGAATTGCTAATATTTTTAGAGAACATGATGGATTGCTGTGAGAATTCTAACAAAAGGTGACCAAAATAAAACATCAACATCATTTTCATTTCTGAATTGGATGGAAGAAGAATGGGAAAAGCATAGACGACATTCCTCACTCAACCCTATTTGCGATTTATTTTAAAAGAGAGGGAGGAGGGCAGTGGGGATAAATTTCAAGCCATCATTTAAAAATGTGGCCACAGGCAGTTGTTATTGATGTGTCATGGCATCATGCTTATTTGATACAATTTAAAATGCATTTTTCTTTCCTTGCGTTTAAGGTTGTCTGCCCAAAACTCCTCTAGGGGCACTCCCCTCTTTGTGTGTTCATTTTTCAAGGAATGTGAAGTTGACACAAAACTTAACGAATTTAGTCTTGAAGTCATTGAGGAAAGAAAATTGGTCATAGAGGAAAGAAAATCAGTCCCCTCTTTTATAGATTATCTCTCTGAAACACTTTTATGGTTTTCTTAACTGACTCCGGAACTAACCAGAACCACGGACACCCCAATCTCTAGCTATATTCAAGATTTGGCTTCTACTTCATCATTTCAAATGTATCTAGTTAGTTTCAAGTGCTTTATCCCCTATTTCCGTAGTATAACAGTTTATAAATTGGTGTCTCTGGAACATTCGAGGGGCCAGAGGAGTGTTGAAGAGAATACCAAGAAAATGTAAAATCTACCTCACACTTACAATTCATTCACAGAACATCTGCCTTTTTTTAATGTTAAGATTTATTTATATACCGTATGAAGTAAGGATACGACTGTTTTAAAAAGTTGGAAAACTATTGCTCTGCCCAATTTAGAACAACTGAAGAAAAGCAGAATCATAGAAATTTAGAGCAAAAAAGAGATTTAAGAGATGATTTAGTCCAATTCTCTGATTATATGGATGAGAAAATTGAGTTGGGGAGAAGTGAAGAAACATGTCTGAGGGCTCATGGTGATTTGCAGACATAGATCTATTCATTTCTAGTCCAATATTCTTCCTTTCTAGTTTTATGTCAGTGATGTTTAAAGAATGGAAAGTGAGGAAACATATTTCTAGTGGCTAACTAAACTCCATGATGTTGTTCACTACGTTACAGATCCTATAAAATATTAAAACAGATTAGTCCCCATTCATTCATCGTTCTGTCTATCCATCCACTCATCCATCTACCCAGCCTTAGCCAAAGAAATATAGGTTAATACTAGAAGACTATTCCTGATTATATTTTTTATAGCAGAAATACTATAATAAATTCACCAAATTCTCAGGCACTCAAAGTCTAAAGACCAAAAGCATGTCTTGAATATCTATATGGAGGGCATATATTTCAGATCCTTCATTTAAGAGAACACTGAATCAGATAGTGGACATACATATAAGACTTCGGATCAAATATTCCTGGGGACTTCCAAAAATAATTCATATTAAAAAGAGGGACTTCTTACTTAGATTTTGCTATGAAAACCTGGGTATCAGTATGTCAGGCTGAATCACATACTGATGTCACTTTTTGTCATAAGTGATCTGTGTGTCTTCAAGCCAGACATTCTTACTCCTGTACTTGTGTTGCCCTCTAGAAGAGCATCAAATCGAACATGGGAATTAAAGTTATATTAACAAACTTTTCACTGGCTCTTTCTGCAATCTGCTATTATAGTATCACTAGCTCCCGTATTAATCCCCTAGTTTGTAAGTGGTATCTCACCTATGCTTCAAATAATTCTTTCAGTGACCAAAAGTCATGTGCCTTTTTCTTATTCTTCTACTCCAGACTCACTCAGAGATGTCTGCTTCCAAGGCCTCCAGTCCATGTGAACGCAGTAACCCTCAGCTGGCAGAGCCCACAGTAATTCTCTCTTACAGGGTACAGCTGCTTTCCTGGGTATCACCATCACCTCCATAGGGCCCTGATGTTGCCACTGGGCATGGCCACTGCCTGTCCCTTATACTGCTTCTTTCAAAGAGTGCTGTCAAGTGCTGCTGCTACAATATGCCACTAATGTCTCAATGTACTCTGTCACTTACTTGGACTACCATCACCTGCATTGGGGGCTGCTCTTGCATATGAATCCTCAAGGAACCCTGGCCAAAGCTATATGGGGCTCTGGGGAAAACTGTAAAGATCTCTTCTTTACAGCCTGTGTTGTTTCTTTTAGTGGCGTATTGAAAAAAGGGGGGGGGGGGGCGCTGTTTGGTTCCAAACTCTACAGCGTTTTTATTCAAACAGCTGTGATAAGATAAGCCTAACATATAGATGCTCATAGTTTCTTTGCTTCCCTCCTGTCTGAAGAGAGAAAGGATAAAATATAAGTGTATTGTTTGAGAAAAGCAATCAAGGAAATAGAACTACAAATCCAATTAGGGGATGGAGGACGTACGGTAGAGGGATATCTCATGTCTGATGCATATTGTGAATGCTCTGTGCAGAGGATGGGGAGGACAAGACTATGTAGATGGGAGAATTCCGTTAGGATGCAAGAATGAGAAACTTCCGGGGATCTGGAGATGCTCAAGAATTTAGAGAGGACAGGAGGTTTTCATTAGAGTAGCTGTGAACTAAGTCTCTATTCACATGATGCTGGAAAGATAAAGAAGTCTTAAATTTCAGTCTGGACTAGGTGCAGCTTTATATACACTGTGCAGTTATTTCCATAGTTTTGTACTGCACACCACCCTATCCCCTCCCTATTCTTCTTCCTTCCACAGACATGAGTTTAAAAGGACTAGGTCAGGACACAAATGTGAAAGAGAGACACCAAGATGTATACAGAATTCCTGCTGCCTCTTGAGGCTGACACTTCACTACAAAGTGGAGCGTGACCATCTCTCTGCTCCCCCTGAGATAAATTCTCACCCAGATTATTCTTAGTTCCATAAACTTCTTGTAGATTTACTCTTGAGTTGGCCAGAGTTATCTAGCCTTGCGTTCGCCACAGCCAAAAGAGTTTAGGCTCAGCTCTCCTCACTTTCAATAAAAAAAAAACAGTATTGTCTCTTGGATCATGGGAAGTAACTCTTGCTCATGCAATTGAGTTCTTTGGGTGCCAGTGTAAACTGACACTTCCATTGTTTTCTCATTTGTATACTCCAATTTTATAATTCCCAAATTAATTCAGAACAGCTGAAGATGAATCTGCTTCAGAAGACTACAATGCTTCCCAAAGTATCCCAGTTGATTCAAGGGCTGACTTATTGTAGACTTGTGGGCTCACCAGCTTTTAACCTCATTCAGCTTCCCAGATCAGCATCTGTGTTTGTTTAACAGCCATTGGCTGGATCACTCTGAGAATCATGGAAGCCATGTGGAAGGCCCAGGGGCCACATGGCTCATCTCCTGAGGTGACACTGTGGGGGTATTTATATCACTCATCAGGTTAGGATTTGTCTCATGGTAATGGAGCTCAAAGGTTGAGTCTATCAGTTTCCTGGAAAAATAAATCTCAGAATTCTCAGTGACATAAGATTTTTCCCAAGGATATCAACATTCTTTTGTCCTAAAGCCAAAGTGGAGATGATGCCATATCCTGATAACAAGGAGGCTATATTTAATTCATGTTTCCAATGTTTATTGTGTTCCTACCATGTGCCAGGCCCAGCACTAGGTACAGAGATCGTTGGAGCATATACATAGTCTCCATTCTTATCTCAAGGAGGTCACTGACTACTAGGGGAGCAGATAGGTACTCCCACAAGGCAGAGAGAAATACTTAGTAGAGGTGTACTCAAGGTATATGCCTGGATTCTGGTAGATGGGCAGTTAAGTTTGACTATGGAGGGAGGAAGAGCTAATGGTAGAGCAAAACAAGATGAGGACACTTAGTCATTTCTTGCACGTGACCACATCTGGGCCATGAGGGGAGGCACTTGGCTTAGAAGCCATCACATCTGCCATTTGTAAAGTTCCTACTCTCTCCCCCCAAATACCCGCCACCCTGAGTTAGTGTGATGGCTGAATATCAAAGCATCTGAGGCACTTCTGAAAAATGGAGATGCCCAAGCCCCACCACAGATTGACTGAAAGAGGATCTCCAGGAGAGGATCTCTGTTTCTTAAAGCTTTCTCTCCAGAGGATTCCCTAGTAGTACAGCTAGCCAGCTTGGCACAGGCTTTCACACAGTCTTTTGAAAACCATTGCTCTGAGAGTTCTACCCAAATGGCCTCAACCAAAATCCCATACAGTTTGTCAGTGGGGCTGGGTGAGTATTCCCTGACGTGTGCCATGTGATGTTATCTGCTTTTAAAGATTCAGCTGCAAGCCCAATCTGAAGAAGAGGTGCCTGGGGGAAATATGGTATATATTAAACTTGTAAGTCCCCAGGTCTTTTTTGATCCCATCCATTATGCCTAGACTCTCATTTGCCACCATTGGGTAGGGCTATTTAGGACACAGTCAGACCATTGTGGGCTGTGGGGATATGTGTATGAGGCCAGCTCGAGGTTACTTTCAAGGTTAGTCTTAGCTCTTCCATAAATTTCTGGAAGTACTTATTTGTTGGTCAGATTGAATGCTTGTTCTTCTGTTGTGATTTGAGTATATGCTGTTCAGCACCTTGCTGAGACCAATAAGCTGACTGAAAACTTGCAAGTGTCCCTAAGCCTTCAGACTTCATGGACACCCTGACCATTCACATTTCTTTTGCCCAGCTGCAGTAGTGTCAACATGGTAATTGGGAGCTCTAGAATCAAGGCAAGAGAGCTGGCGTCAAGTCCTGATTGTGCCACCATGTATATGTGTGACCTTGGTTGTCTCATTTAAGCTCTCTGGGTCAATTTCCTTGTCTATAAAATGAGGGAATTGGACTGGAAGATTGTCAAAGTCAAACCCCCTTTCACTGGGGTAGTGTATAATTGTCCTTTGAAGATTGGTACGAAATGACTTACACCGATGTTGTCTCTGCTAATGTTCTTAGTTAGAAGTATGACTCCTAGAAACAATTTTTCAAAAGCCATCCTTTCTTAATTAAAATGGGAAAGAAGAAAATTGCCTAGTATTTATCTGATGACTATCATGCACCAGGCATTGTGTTGGGTTCTTCTTTTGTGAGTTCATCTAATCCCTCTAAAATTCCAGGAGAATTCCTATTCTAGTTGGAAGACCCTGGAAAATTCTCATTTCAGAAACTAAAAGAAGACTCAGAGGGTAAAATAACTTGTCCAAGTTCACAGAGCTAGTAAATGGTAGGAATAGGGCTCAGGTTAAGGTTTTGTGATTCTAAACCCGGTGCTGTTGATAGCTCAAATTCTGTTATAATCCTGTGGGTGGAAGAGGTCCTTCTCTGTAAATTAACTGGCTGGTCCACTTTGGTAGAGAATGACTGTGGACAACAACCTGTGAAAGCAGTGCTATTTGCCCTTCAATTCATGCTTCCCTTCAGGGTTCTCCATAAGGCTCACGTTAGTCTCTGACTGAGTTACCAAATGAAAGTCTCTCTCTCCTTTCTGCTCTCACTAACTTTTCTTCCTTAAAAGGAAAAATAAAAATAAAGCATAGTTAAGTATTAAGGCAAAATTAATGCTGTGTTTTTAATCATGTAAATGCCAGTAAAAATCCCAAGTTTAAAATCCCAAGGCAAGCATAGCCAAGCCCATTGTACTAGGAGAAGAAGGAATTAATACCATTCCAGCTAATGAAAAATTTTAAGTACTGTTAGGACATCGGATTGTAGTAGAACAAGGAGTCACAACTTTGCATTTTCTGCCTTTCTGTAGGATTAAAATACCAATTTTGAGACTGCATTAATTTTCACCATAATTCTTCCCCATTTTATGAAACATTCTTTGAAAATGAGGCATTATTATAAACACCTGAAATGTTAAAAAAAATACATGAATGTGTTACTGGATTAATTAATATTCATTAAAAAATGAGGAAACAGCTTGAAATGACTCTGAGGTCACACAGTAGGGACTTTAGGTTGTCAAACCCCAGGTCATAGTTGACAGCTAGCAAACCTTTAAACAACACACCTGTGAACCACTTAGTTATTCTTTTGCGTGACAGAAATGCTTCATATGGCATCTACTCTGGCAGAGGAGCCAGTTGAGCAGACATGCCATTTACCACAACATCAAGTCTGAGCATTTTCATGTGGTGTTGGAGGAACACCAGTAGTATGTTCCGGGCTCAGCTGTCTCCTTGGCCCCCAACATTGTATCATTTACTTAGTGTTCAATTTTCCTTCTACCATCACCACCACCATCATTTCAATCTCTTCTAGTTCAGAAAATGTTGCTCTAATATTATCTACAGTGGCCAATTCCAGAAGCTAATGGTCCTCACCAGTCTTGACCTAAGAGAAACATGTCTTGGGACACCTGGGTGGCTCAGTCGGTTAAGCATCTGCTTTTGGCTCAGGTCATGATCCCAGGTTGTTGGGATCGAGTCCCGCACCGGGCTCCCTGCTCATTGGGGAGCCTGCTTCTCCCTCTGCCTGCCGCTCTCACTCGCTCTCTCTCATTCTGACAAATAAATAAATAAATAAAATCTTTAAAAAAGAGAGAGAAACATATTGGTCTTTTTTCTATCTGTCTGTCTGTCTGTCTAGATGCTAAGCAGGGTCTTTCCAGTCTGAGGCTGTGAGGTTTTTCAGGTATTTTATCTCCTATTTTCTATTTTATTCCTACTTATTTCCTATTAATTCCCTTAATTTTTCTGGTTTGTTTTCAATATAAACTCAGGTATGGCCAATAGATAAAGTAGATACAGTGTCACTGGCTTGTGAGAGTAATTGCTTTAATGAGGGGTCTGGTGAGCTTCTGTTGGTCCCCAGGAAGCATGGCAGAAGGGACTGTGTTTATAATTGACTCTAATCCACTCTAATCTTCCACTTTAACCTCACCAAGAATTAAGTGATTGATTTTGGGTCTCTTGATAGAAAATAAAGACCTCCTGGGATGAAAGTTGGCAGCTGCCCAAAGACAATCAGACAATGGAGGGCTGGCACCATTTGTATTTGGATGTGGAGAACTGTCTTGATCTAATCAGGTGATTTCCCTCCCACATCTCCACACAATCCCAGTTTTTTGTCCCTAATTGAGCACTAGCATGATCCTGGGTCAGAGATGGACAAAATTGCATAACCATTTCTTTACCTCAGTGCCAGATATGCATGAGACACAACACAGCCAGAATGGAAGCAAAGCTTATTCTTTGGCATTCTGCTTCCTCTAAGGATCACCCCTCACTCTCTTGACCCCAAGTCCAAAGTCTGTGGTTCCCAATGTGCTGACCTTAGGCTGCAGGCACTACTCTTTTTCTCTTCAGCCCACTTGGAAAGGTTATATCATATAGTATCCCTATAATAAAGGCCATTTTTCCATATATATTGGTGTTAGCTGCTACAACAATGAGCTGTCGAGATCAGAAGTAGCTAAATTTTAAATTGGATATTAATCACATGAGTTATTTTAAAAAAAAAGTTTACTATTGAAATTGGGTCAAAATTATAAACCAATAGGAATGGAAACAATCGGCAAGCATGGAGGGAGAGTTGACCTTCCTCTTCTTTACCTCCCTTTTCCCTCCAACACTCCTATTCTCCCCGTTCTTCAGCCACCTTTCCAGTTTCCATTTGTCCCTAAATACCCCATAATCAGCAAATTTAGTTGTCCTCTGTCTTCTCTTTGTACCTGGGCCTCTCAGCCCCCTGACATCCCCACCTTGCTGAGCTGGAACCTCCTATCATGCATTCTCCTCTCCTGTTCCCTGACTTCAAGTATTACTGATTTCAGTTCAAAGTCAACATATTATCTTCAACCACAGTCCATCTCTGCTCAGGAATCCTTTTATTTCTCTTGCCCTCCTGTCACCATCCTTCTGATCCATAGTCCAGAACTCCCTGCTCCAGTTTCCTCAGCGCTCCCCCCTCACTGATTTTCTGCAAGTTACCCACCTGCTTTTCTATTTACATACAAGGCTGTGGGCTCAGATCGGAACTCCTCCAACTTTCTTACTCTTCACATACCAAACGTACAATAATTTTTCTTCTCCTCCCTATCAGACCAGAAGCACTTCCCTTTTCCTTTGCAGTGTGGTCACTCGTGTTCTGATCTCAGCCCTCCTCAGTTTCCCAGACACTTTCCTGTGACTTTCCCCTTTTTTTTGCATTAGTCATCTCTTCCTCTTCACTCTCTGCTTCCCCTCAGCCTAAAATCAATACTCTACTACCCAAAATCTTATCCTAAAAATATTTAACTGCCCCCACTCCTGCTACCTCACACTCTCCCTTTCTTCTCAAAAGAATCCGCTACTCTTTCTGCCTCCCAACATGAAGCTCAGCCTCTGAGTATGCTATTACTCTGCTACCACCTACTTGAACTACTAGTGAGAAAAAGAGCTGGGAGGGTAGACAAAGAAGAAGAGAAGAAAGAAAACAGAACTTTGGGAAGGCTCATATTGTGGAGTGGAAGGTTGAATGACTTGCAAAAAAAGAGAAGGGCTGGTCACAGAAGTGTGCATGGGGTGGGGGATGGGAGCAGCAGAGTGCTGCCCTGGGTTTGCCCGCAGTTTCCCAGCAGTCCCACCTTCTGAGCGAGGGGAATCAGGACAGGAAAGAGTCAATGTTCCATTCCAGCCAGGTGGACCCTTAACACAGCCTGTTCATGGGAAAGTTGCTGGGACAGGACATGGAGTCCCAGTGCAGCAGGTGCAGGGCTGACCTTGGTCCTCCTGCCATACACTGCTGGGCAGAGGAACCAGTCTGCTCCTGATGCCAGCGGGTCCAGAAATCCTGGATGAAGCTACTAGGGGATGAAGGAAACTTCTGGTTAGGTGGTGTGGTCTCCCCTCACCTCTTCCCCCCCAACACCCATTCACCCACACCTTCTAGCCCCAGGTACTTCAGTTTTAACAAAGCATTCTAAATTTCCAGGTTTTGCTCTCATCTAAGTTTGTCTGCTTTTTTCTCAGTGCCTGTCTCAGATGCTGTCTTTTTTTCTTTGAATACATGGAAAATGTTCTTGATCTTCGACCTATCACCAAACTTCAGGACCTATCATAAAACTTAATTTTTAAGAAGCAAAGCCAGACCAAGGCTCCTGTATAACTCAAAGAGAAGAGAGTGCTTTATTGTTTTGTCACACGGAGGCCTTGAGCCAGACAGATCAAGCTTATATCAGAAGATATTAAAGACCAACTCTACAACATATGGATTTAGGGGCATGTGTCACATTTGATATGGGAAAGAGAGGAGTAGCCACGGCTGGGTCAGAGGCAAGAGTACTCAGAAGCAACCTGAAAGGAATGGGGACCAGTGCAGAAAGAACCCTTGAGTCTTTCTGAGCCCAAAGAAACAAAGCTCCTCACTCAGACAATACTGAACCTGAGTAAATATCATCAGTAAGTGTATTCATCTTTGTGTTCCCACTTTCTTTTATGGTATCATTATTCTAGGCAAGGATCATTCCTGCCTAGTTTCCACTGAGCCCCCAAACATCACCGACACATAAACACTAACTTGCTTAGGGAACTCCACTGCAGCAGAGCCCAGGGAAATTGTGTCATCCATTTAAGATGTCTTGTATCCTAGACACTCTGTTATCCCAGGCCATTGCTGGCTCCCTTGAAAGCAATAAGCTGACAACACAGGAAGCAGTCAGGAAATCCAATATCAAAACCCAGTGTGAAATTGTGGCCCCAATCTAATAAGAATAGATTCATTTTGTTTTATTCCCATTTTGTCACCTGCTTTGTGGGAAAAGTGAAACACGATAAATCAGAACATTATGGCCACTTCTGAGTACATACTGACTCATCATTCCCTGAACTTTTATTCCAAACATTTTGAACCATGTAGATGCATGGAGACTGAACTTCTTAGCTGTCTTCTCCTATCATGGTGTTACAGTCGTCCTCTGCTGAGGAAGCTTAAAGACTTCCTCAGGGTTAGTTTAAAACCCTCAGTTGTCGAATGATCTGGGGCTGATTTAAATTTCCAAATGGATCTGTTGGAGATGGAGACATTCATCTGATCTAGATTCATCTTCCTGGAGTGGCCCAGAACCAAGACCACTCCAGGAAGCAATTAGGGCAGGGGCATTGGCTAACTTGCCTAAGATTTTCATGGAATCTGTGGTTTTTATAAAACTTAAATTTTATTTGAGCAAAATTGCTAAGGAAGCAAAAAGATAAAGAATCTGAGATCCCAGCCTCTTCCAGTTTAGAAGGTTTCTTTTTAAGTAGATAGATTTATTAATTCAAGTTTAACTGGATTTTATAGTGTCTTTATGCCCTAACCAGTACATCTGTATATTGGGTGGCTGTTTACTTTAGGCTTTCATGTAAGCCCTCACAAGATCTTTCCATTAATCCAATCACTACAGCAGGCTATGATTAATTTACTATAGCATTGATTTTTAAGAATTAGAGAAAAAGCCTCTTAGGGAGGAAAAAAAAAAACATTAAGGAATTAGAGGCTGCATCTGCCAGAACTTAGATATTCATCCATATAATTTATTGTAATTTTCTATGTTTTACATGGCCTATCATCTTCTGTGTATTTCATGGATATCTTATGTTTTGTAGCTTAATAGCAAGCCTAGCAGACTGCTGTAATGTTGAAATCTCTAAAAGTCATTTAATGATGACCATTAGACTCGTCTTGAATCAGTGAGCTAGAAGGCCATTTTCATTTCTGTAATCTTTAGCAGTTTACTATTTTACTAATGAGGAAACGCAAGCCCAGAAAAGTTAAATGACCTATCTGTCCAACATCACTGAATTGAGGAAGAGCTGTGGCTAGAGAGTCTTCCTTGACTCCCTCCCTTTGCATCTTATTTTTATTACCATTATTGTGGCTTCATTAGCTTTACTATTGGCTAAACTCTGTACCAAGTGCTTTCACATGTGCAGTCTCACTGACTTCTCACAGCAACCTTGGAAGTTAGGTATTGTCATTACCCTCATATGTGAGAAAACTAAGGCTCAAAGAAGTTGTTACTTGACCAAGGTCATTTAATAGCTAGGGAATCCCAGATTTTAAAGCTAAAGTTGGTTTTAATCCAAACTCTAAATTCCCAACCATACCCTATCCATAACATTGCTTAGAAAAATGACATTGCAATAGTCCCTCGCTTTTCTCTTTTTCCCAATGTCTCACTTAAGGCAAAATCTGATTTTCTAATTTGTTCGTGCTCTGAAATCAAATCTTTGTCTGACAGTCACTCTCTTTGACCCAGCCTTTCGCTCCTGCATTAGGGATTTAAAACATAGCTGGAAATTTTAGTTAATGATGGATGGCACTAACCAGAGCACAGATCACTTTTCTCTAGCTCTTTTAAAACTACCTGACAAACATTGAGAAAAATAAATTCAAATTGTTTTCATCAAGGAAAGAATTAGGTATAAATGCAAACTAACATTTGGCAAAAGTTATTGTTGTCATTATAAAAACAATATAATAGTACTAGGCACTTTGTGTTAATAATAGCTAATTTTGCAGTGGGTTTACTTTGGTGTCAGCTGCTTTACATGTCATGAATATTCACCCTCACCCTATTATCCCAATGATAGGACACAGCAGCTCAGAGAGGTTAAGCATTCGTTTAGGGTGGCAGTGATAGGAAATGGCAAAACCAAGAACTGAAGCAGATCTAACCATACAGCACATGCTCCAAATTAATACAGATATTTTTCTTTATATTTGTGTACAGGTTTGGGTGTGGTTTTCACATGTGGTTTGTGATTCTAACATGGCAATCCAATCTCCAGTGGAAAGATTTCTGTTACATTTCTATCAAATACATCCACTGGAATTGTAGGCTTTAAGTTTCTGGAGGCCAAGCTAGATGTTACTTATAGTCTTCCCCACAGTGGTCACTATTAAGAAACCACACCTTTGGAAAGGTTGGTTGTTTTTGAAATAAACCACTGGAGAGAAAGACTCTACCCCTCAAAACCCCTCTGTCACAACAGGGGACTGAACACTGTTGGAAACTTGTTTTATCCCAAGATTGCTATAAACTCAAATGGCTTCTTAATTTCTAGCTCATTTATTCTTTTTCTCTTTCCATTCTTAGATTTTTTTTTTTCTTATTCTCTCTTCTCAACATCCAGGACCTTTTGCTTTCCTTCTCTGTTTAAAAAATGTATCCTCTAATTCTTATTAATGTGACAAGATTTTGGTTTGATTTGTCTTACTAATACTCGGTACCTGCTAATCATCTATTTAGCCTCATAATTTTGAAAAATATTAGTTATATTTTTAAAAATGTTTTGTCCTTTTCCTTTTTGTGTGTTTAACTTCTTACTTCATGTTTCTAATCACAGGGATGATAATAGAGCAACGAGCTCACACAATGGAGGATAAGGTTTTCTTTCACCTAAGTTCTCCTTTGATCTTCCAATTGGCTCTCCCAGCCCACTGAGCAGATGGTTCTCCAAAAAGACTCCTTCTGAGCTACTTAGAACATCTATGGTTTATCTCATGTCAGGATGTGTCTTAGGTCAGGGTCTCTGGGAAACATATGTGGTGAGATTTGCCTGCAGGAGGTGTAATGAGGGCTGCTCTTGGAAACAACACCTATCAGGCAGTGAGGAAACAAGGCAGAAGGAGAAGTTGATTTGTAATAAAGTTAAAGCAGAGGACTACTCAGCCCGTCCTACAGGGGAGCTCTTGAGCTGGGATGACCCTTCAGAGTTGTCCAGAATTGAGGCAAAGACCAGGCCTTTGTACCTGCCCTTCATTATCTTCTCATTACATGTGGGCTTTTCCCAGGAAGGAAACATAAACTTGACAGAGGCAGCTCTCTTCAGATGAAGAAAATTCTTGGAGAGTGACTCAGTTATGAGCCATTAGCAGGCAACACTTTCAGCAGCAGGGGAAATGCATGATTCAGTCTTGGAAGGAGGGAGTTTGTCAGCACACCACAGGAACCACTATAAGATGCCAGTTTTCTCAGTGCTGAGAGCATGCTTGAGTATCTGGGATGATTTTGCTTCAAGATATCTTTAGTGGTTTGAAAGGTGACCCACCCCAAAGAAATGTGCAAGTCCTAACCTCCGGTACCTATAAATGTGACCTAATTTGAAAAAAGAGTCTTCGCAGATGTAATTAAGTTAAAAATCTCAAGATGAGATCATCCTGGATTAACAGTGTGGGCCCTAAATCCAGTGACTAATGTCTTTATAAGAAACAGAAGAGGAGATGACATGGGGAGAGGGGGAGAAGGCCATGTAAAGACTGAAACAGACTGGGTGATGCTAACAGTCCCCAGAAGCTGAAGAATTAATGAACAGATTGTCCTGTAGAGCCTTCAGAGGAAGAGCTACCCTGCTGACACCTGATTCTGGACTTCTTGTTTCTAGAATTGTGAGAGAATGTATTTCTGTTGTTTTAGCCACCAATTTTACGGTAATTTATTACAGTGGCCCTAAGAAAACAAATATAATAATAATAAAAAAGAAAACAAATATACCATTTAATCCCTACATAAGAAATTATTCAAAATCCATAATCTCCAATATCTCTGTCCAATGGATTTAATGCAAACCATGACAACAATGTGTCAGGATCCAGGACTGCATGGACATCACATGGTGCTGCAGAATGTCTTGACAGATACTCATGAGAAAGCGTCTTAGTTCATAGTTTGTGGCTGGGTCCTGCTACCCACTTTGAACTCTCCATTTCTGGTTTGCTTCTTCTCAAGTATTCATTTCCCCTCCTACTGGGTCATGGGGGTATTTTCCTGATCTGTAATATTTCATGCCCCATAACAGGCTTCTTTTCCACATTATGGAGGTAGAAAATTCCTTGGAAAAATCCAAGACTTTTCCTAGATAAAGATTTCAAGTTGTTGCCTGTGCACACGCTTTTCCTCCAGGGGAACCTTGGTCCTACCTGGAATGTTGAGACCAAGTGAAAAGAGGAGGTCTATTAAGTGGTAACATTTGGTCTCCCCAGGGAATGCTCTTAACATACAAGGAGGTGACAAGAGGTGATGGGACTGAAGTTGAAAGGTGCTGATCATTTGTTTATCTTTAAAATCAAGAACTAGGGCGCCTGGGTGGCTCAGGTCATGATCCTGGAGTCCTGGAATCGAGTCCCGCATCCGGCTCCCTGCTCGGCAGGGAGTCTGCTTCTCCCTCTGACCCTCCTCCCTCATGCTCTCTGTCTCTCATTCTCTCTGTCTCAAATAAATAAATAAAATCTTTAAAAAAAAAATTAAAAAAAAATAAAATCAAGAACTAAATCCTACTCTACAATGGTCATAGTTTCAAACAATGTCTTAGTCATTCTATATGCAGAACATAATGACACATTCTTCTGATTTCAACTATTTCTTCCATGAGATCTGAGATCCTCTTGCAGGCATTGCCAATTGGGGAGCTCTTTCTTATGATAGGACTGAACCTCCTATTGCACAGGACTGAAGGAAGTGTCATCTTTTTAAGTCTTTCTTGGAAGGGAAAGGATCCTCAACTGGCTCTCATCTATCACCCTGCTGCAAATTCTCTGACTGGTGGCTTCTGAGGTGACTCCTCTGAGGCTGGGCACTCAACAGTGAGTTCTGCCATGGTACAGGTGCACCAGCAAAGAAAGTCTACTACAGCCTTTTCTGTTAAAATAACTGAGGACCACATAGCTGGTATGCTGGATAGTACCTTTTTGTCCCTCCAGATCTACCATATTTATTGGTCCAGGAGGCTAAGCTGTGTGGACTGTAAATGAGCTTTCTTGACCCCTTGTTCTGCAAGTCTCCAATCTTACTCTCCTTCCTCCCTCTATGGAAAGTGAGGTTGATATATTTATGTCCTCAGCTCCCTATGTGAAGGGTTGCTGTGACTTGCCTGCATTTCTATACTGAAGGCCACAGTTCCTGTCAGGAGACTCTTTCCCTATAGTTACTCTCTCCGGTGACCCTCCCCTCAGTCCTGGGAAAGGAAATGGCTCCCTAGTGTTGCTAACCCTGAGGACTATGCTATCCCTTCTTGTTTCCCCTATGCCCTACCATGCCTTATATATAAGCCCTATATTAAATTCAACTCAATTATCACTTTTGGGCACACCTTTTGTTTTTTCCTGGGATGAGATTGGCTTACCAACTCTGGAGTAATGCAGCTCCCAGGAAGCAATAACTTCAGTAGGAGCTAAGCCTCTGGTGCCAGCAGAAGCTGTGCTGTGGCTTCTCTGATATTTTAAAATATTACCTGCCTATATGTAAGAGACCTACATTTTATCATATTCATTTCTCCAGAGTTACAGCATCATACTCCTTAGCTTTCTGGCTATCAGAGGAAAGAATCTTGTCATTGGTAGAGGTAGGTTTGTCACTTCTAGCTTAAGTACTGCTATTGAATTCCATGGCTCATGTGACAAGACTTTCTTTATTTTCTATAGTTCATTTGAGCATTTGGCAAGTCAGCCATGAAATGTCTTTAAGTTTATATTGACTTTGTCAAGGTATATATTGTCTGCTCCTTAATGAGCTGCTGATTTCCTTAGTCTTTTATACTTTAAAATGGACCTAAAGTTCATAATTGGTGGGGGACCCAATGGGGGTCCTTGAACTGCTCATACTTACCGTGGTCACCCCTCTCCTTGATAATGTTAAAATGATGTCAGTGGAGAGGTTCTTTTTCTTTGTCTCTGTAGATAGTCCTAGTGCCTGACCTGTAGTTGGAGCCCACTATTTGTTGAGAAACTCATCAGAATAAAGGATATATCTTATTTTTAAGACTATCTGACTAGCTTATTGCAATTTTGTAGACACTGTGAGATGAGTAGGCTATATTGTTCCCATTGACGGGAAATGGTATTACTTAGTAAAGAGAGTTTTACCAAAAAAAAAAAAAAAAGAAAGAAAATTCATATAGTATCTGTTATGTGGCCAAAACCATTCTGGGGGCCGGAGATAGAGCAGTAAATAAGGAGACGGCCTTGGCATGCATTCCCCCCAAACGCACACTGTGAGATAAGAGCCTGTTTACAGCTACTTTACGGTGTTATTCTCTGGAACAGAAATGGGGGACTAAAAAGAGTCGAGCAGGGAAGGAGGAACAACCAATCCAAGGGCATACTATTAAGCAGCTTACACTGTGGGTGGATGTGTCTAGGTCCCTCTGGGCACCTTCTAAGGAGTCCTGTAGAACACACCTCAGAATCAGCCACCTGGACATCAGAAGAGGAGGGATTTATGCACTAGTTCTTGCTCCTCACTGGCCACATGTCACCCCATGGGACGTTAACTACCTTGCACTTTCAGGGTTGTTCATGTATCAGAATGGATGAGGCACTGTATCTCTGCTCCAGAGACAGGTCAGAAAGTGAGGGGGCATTCAGGGCAGTTGAGGAGAGGTGCTTTCAGGTTGTATATGTAAGCGGCTGGTTATTTCCACAACAGCTGGAACGAAAAGGTGAGTCGAGGGGATGTTTGGTGAGGTGTGAGAGGTGATAATACACAAAATTCCTATCCCTGCAGAGTTTACATCCTAATGGAAAGTAAAGTGACAATACACCAACAAGAAAGTAAGCAACCTAACTTCTCATAGTCAGTAAGCTCCATGGAGGAAATACGGCTGTTGATGTGAAAGAGACCCATGGAGAGGGGAAAGGGGGCGTGCTCCCTTATACAGTCATGGGGGTCAGAAAAGTCCTTGGAGAGGAAGGGGCATATGAATAACCCCAGAATGACAGAATCCAGTCATATAACAAGGCTGTGGAAGAGTACTAAGCAGAGAAAATGGCGCACACAGAGACCCTGGGGTTTAAAGAACACAGTGAGCTTGAGGGACGGAAAGGAGAAGGGGGAGGGACTGTGGTGAGTGAGGGTCTCTGAGGCTGGGAGGGAGGAGACGGAACCAGGGGCTTAGAGGTCGGTCGTACAGAGCCTGGCCAGCCACGATAAGGGGTTGAGTTCCTCTCAAGCACCTGTATGCCTTAGAGATGTATGGAAAGAGGAGCTTAGACATTTACAAAGCTGGCATTCGAGGTTTGCACCTCTTACAAGTAGGTGCCAGGTCTCTGATACATTGTTCTGTGCAATTTTATGTCTCAAAGGCACACATTTGAGTCACACGTCCTGTGAGGCTGGTATGTGGGGGTGAATCGCTTTGCTGGGACATGAGTCCAGTTGACAACCCAGCCTGGTTTTGTGATCCTTTTCTCAGGGTCCTGTAAATAGCAATATTTGTGATATGATTAGCCTTTGTTTCTGTATGAAAAAGTGGCCCAAGTTAAAGTCAGGCCTTTGAGTTCAATATTTATAGTATACATAACTCTGTGACTTCAGGTTTACCATTTCCCTTCACTGGGCACCAGATACCTTATTTATAAAATGAGGGGTTGATTATTCTGAAGTTCCAGGGTTCTATAACTATGGTTGAGTGTGGAACTGGAACAAATGCTGGTAATTCCACGTAGATTCTAACATTCTCAAAAGCAACAGGCATGATTTGGTTTTAGGGGAAAAAAAAAGAAAAAGAAAAGCTTTTCTAACTTTCTCAAAAGTGACAAGGCATGATTTTGTTTTAGAAAAGAAAGCTTTGAGGATCTTCTGCTTGCTTCAGAGGACTCTCCACACAGTGTTTTGTGTTGTTCATTTGCTTGCATCATCATCTAGTTCTAGAAATGTGGCCTTCCCAGCTGGGTGCTGGGTAATTAGAGCAGCTTCCCCATCGGATGGCTGTGTGCATTGAGGAGAGAGGAGAGGCCAAAAAGAGAAAGCAAAGTGTTTGGAGAAGTAAATAAGAGATTTACTGTGCCTTCTCTGAGCAAAACGAAAGAGAAAAATACTTAATAAATGGTGAAAGAACAGTGGCAATAAAATAAAATCAGTGCTGAGTTACATAACACCAGGTGAAGTTAACTCAATACCTTCGATGTAAAAATAGGCTGTGTGGTATCACCCAGGGAGTTGGTCAGAATTCCTCCAGGAAATTAAATCGAAAAGCAAGCAAGCGAACAAATACACAAACAGAAACTTCTCAGACGAATATGTGTGTGTGTGTGTGTGTGTACATCTGTACATTCAGACATAAATTGCTCACTGTTGTTTCCTCTGTGACATACTAGAGCAAGTTAGTGGAGAGAAATGTAATGGGAATAAAGAAAACCAAATGATTTCTAGATTGTTTCTTACTTGTTAAGATACTGGAGGCAGTTTGCCCCTTAATTTGAAGAATGGTTGGTTTCAACTGTTGAGCATACTGAACTTTGAATAATAGTGTAAGAGAAGACTCAGTGTCTCAGTGTAACAAGTAGTACAGGGTTCTTTACAACAAACTCTTTGATCCTGGGCAAGACACTTACCTCTGGAGCCTCAGTTTCTTCATCTGAAAAATGAAGAGCTCTGTCTATACTAGATAATTGGTACAGTTCCTTCTAGCTCCAACATTCTAAAGATTTGGGCAGAAAACAGACAACCTTTGTGTTGGGGCATGCTCGTGCCTCTGTTTTTGACTCTTCATAAAGAAGGCAAATTTTTCAAAAGTTAGATCTCTTTTTTTGGAGAAGGGGAGCATGTTTTTATTCACAACAATCCTCTATATTCTTAGACCAGTCTGGGGTCTGAAGTTCAAAAGAATGTCTGTGGTCCCTGTAAGATCCTCAATCACCACAAACACTGAAGTAATGTTTATTACAAGGTTTTCATTGAGCCAGAAATGTGAAATAATACATTTTTAAGAGATGTTCAGCATGAGGACTTTCTTTCTCACTTAACCTTCCCATGACAATTCTTCTTGCCCCAAGAAAAGAATTTGATTTAGCTCTCAGTTACCCAGGAAATGCTATTAATCACAATCTCCTATTTCCTGATAACATTACCTAACTGAGGTTGTTTTGAAACATACCATTACAAAAAATAGCAAATACCAAAGTGGCCTCTATCCTCTGTCTGCCTTTCTCTCTCGCTCACTGGCTCTGGCTCTTGCTCTCGCTCTCAAACTCAGAACTCCATTTAAAAGGAAATCATTGGTGGGACGGATTACTAGCAAAAGGTCAGATCCAGTCCTTGGTGGACGTGACTTAGTCTATTGTTTTCACCAAGTGTAGAAACACAGCATCTGTATGTGAATCTATAGTTGTAAAAACACAATGTGGTTAAGAATATATTTGGATCACGGTATGTGATTTGGCTCTATACTATCTTTTTTTAAGCTCTAAAATCAATTGGAACACTTCTCAGTTTTTCAGGTGGTACTTTTTTTTCCCCCATTGCATGTGAAGAGACGTTTTAAATAAATTTCAATGTTTTGAAACTGGGTAAAATATAGACTCTAGAAGATTTCTTTTATTCTATATTAATCCTAGTAATCTTAATAGTTTTTAAAATATATTCCTGCAAAAATCAACATTATTTAATTATGAATGAGCTAGCATTAGCTTCCCAGGGCTTTGGCAAAACCAAGCTCTCTCTTCTGTCGGTCGCTCTTTTTCTCTTTCCTCATTTTAGCTTGCCACCGAAAAATGTTCAAAGGTTACTAACTATAATTATTCAATTGAATTTTTAAATCCTAATTCTTAAAGTAAAACATTAGGTAGATATTTTATAATTATTTTACTTAAAAATTATGTTTTATACATCTATACAATAAAATACCACGCAACTACTTCAAAAGAAGGAAGTTTATCTTTGTTTTATAACGTGTATATGTCTGCAATATATTATGAAGTAAAACAAAAGGGACAGGCTGGAGCGCATGTAGTAAACACAATAAAAATCAATTTTCCTCATTCATACATATTTATGTAAAAGTCCAAAGAGATGTAAGACAAAATAGAAGTACTGGTTGTCTGTGGGTGGTTAGGATTCCAGCTGATTTTTATTTTCTTTGTTAACCTTTTATAAATGCATTCTGGTAATGAACAGATATTGATGTTGTCACTGGAAAAATGTATTACATTAAAATCAGTCTTTAATGGATGGCATTGAGCATGGTGGAAATGATGGTGATAAAATAGATTGCTATCTGCTGCAAGTGTCATGAAATTCTTTCTCTCCCATTAGAGGGTAATTCTTAAATCTCATAAAATCTGAGTGAAAACCGAAAAGGGGAACTTGATTCTCATGAAGGCAGGGCCTCTACCTGTACCCTAACAGGCTAAACCTCCCTTTCCATCCAAAGTCCAGTGATCCCTTGCCAACTGCTCCTTGGGTAGGGCGGTTCTTCCAGCAGGGACTCATTACACTTAATCCATGACACTTCTTCGTGGTTTTACAGCCCTTACATCTACTACAGTTTTTCTTTTCTCCTCATTCTGATGCATGAAACTTTCCAGCAGATTTTGACTCCATGTCCAGTTGGACACCAAGCCTTACCTCCCCTTTCTTTGTAACGTCCATGCCACCGTCACCCTCAGCCATAACCAGTCAGTGGACTCTTGTCCTCTGCTGCTTAAGGAAATATAAGACCCCAAACAGGTCTTCCTCCTCTCTTTCCTCCACCTTATTTTATTCACAAGTCCACCCAATTTGTCTTTCTAAGATGTTATTTTATATATGTTACTCTTTTGTTGAAAACCTGTAACTCTCTCTGACATGAAGAAAAAATCTATAGCTCAGAATTCAAAGCCCTCCATAATCTAATCTCACCCCTTGGACAGCTTTGTCTGGCTCCAAGCACCTCCATAAAGCCTCTGTTCCATGATAACAACTGACTCACTGAGTTGGCCTTGAACTTCAGCAGTTCCAACTGATGGCTCTTACTGTTTCCTCTGCCTGGAATGATGTACCTTGTGGTTTCCACCAGACTCGCCTTTACAACATGAAGCCAAGTTTAGGTTCCCCACTGACTTGATCCCTACACCTCCTCCTTTCCTAAAATCCTGGGCTACCTACTCATTTAGTTCTGTGCCTTATGTTTCTTGACTCCTTTATGGTGTGCATGGATGTTTCTCTTGAGCAAAATAATACGTGCCATAAGAACAAGAGTTGTGTTTTCTCATTTGCATTTTAAAAGCACCTAAAACTGGTGCACCTGAGTGGCTTAGTCAGTCCGACTCTTGATTTCAGCTCAGGTCATGATCTCAGGGTCCTGAGATCGAGCCCTGCACAGGACTCTTTACTGGCCTCTGGTCTGCTTGAGATTCTCTCTTCTCTCCCTCTGGCCCTCCCTCTGCTTGTATGCATGCCCACTCCCTTGCTCAAAAATAAATAAGTAAAATCACCTAAAACTACGCCTCTTCAGTAATCCCTTAAGAGTTGGCACTCAATAAATATCTCTTGATTAATTGAAACATTAAGCAGCATTTTTCTTTTTTTTAATTTTATGTTACGTTAATCACCATACATTACATCATTAGTTTTTGATGTAGTGTTCCATGATTCATTGTTTGCGCATAACACCCAGTGCTCCATTCAGTACGTGCCCTCTTTAAAACAGCATGTTTTCTAAGCATTTGGGGAGAGAAACATGTACAAAGGTATAACACTCCACATTTGAATTTTTATATATAATAATTAAAGAATAAAACCCAACACAAATCAGTACCTGAGTTAACCTCTATGGAAACCACAAAAGTAAGTTTACCTTTTGCTCAACTTCCTACTTCTGAAAATGTCCTTTTCTCATTGAGGGTCAGTGTTTAGATGAAGCATTTAAAACGTTTGCTCAAAACACACAATTACGGCTTGCCTCCAGCAGAAATCATGCGTGCCCCTGCTTCTCTTTGTAAATAATTGAATTTGCCTCTGAAGTTCAAGAAGTTCAAGATTTCTTTTTGTGTGTGAAACTGACGGCTTCTGTTTTTTCTTTATATGCAGCGGACTCTAATCTGAGGCAGAAGAAATGCTGTGCAATTGGGATTTGGTGAGCAGGGAGGATAATAGAGATTTTCAAGACTTCCACAGAGGAGTTATTTTTAAGTACAGAGAATGCCTATCCCCACGCTCAAAGAGCCTTTAGAAAGTGTTACTGGAATTGAAAAGCCGCGGGGGAAGGTCCCATCACCTGGGAGAGCAGTGCCGGTCCGCAGGGCGTTGCTGCCACCTGCTGCATGCAGGCGGCCATGGAGGGGCTGTCGCGTGGGGCTTGTTGCGCGGGGCTTGCCGCCCGTAGGACACCAAGTGCGCTCCATTAATATTCTGTGGGCATCTGAAATGTTTTCTTCTCTTGGAGCCTGGGTGAAACCCAAAGGAAAACGAGTAAAATCTGACGACTCCGGGTCACCGAGCTTTCTAGCTCTAAAACCCACGAACCAAGCTCTAAGTCACACCCCGAGAGGGCAGGTTTGCCCAGCAACCCCTGAGTGGGTGCCTTGGGCAGCCCGACCGCAATGGAAGGCAAGGATTCCAAGTGTCTGTAGCTCTGGAAAATAAGTGATGTTTTCCCTTATTCTGAATTTAAGGGATTTTTTTTTTTTTAAAGATGTTTTAGTTAAAAGCACTAGGAGACAGGAGACCACTAACTGCTTCAAGAGGAGTTATTGTTCTTAGAGAATTCGGTAAGTTTAGATTTTTATGGATTTCATGTAGGTAAATCCTCTTAATAGAACAGGTGGAGTGAGGTGACTGAAATCCTTTCCCAGGCTTGTCATGTGTCCCAGCGGAATGGGAACACCAACCTGCTGATCAGGATCTCTTAGCCTACGTTTGCCACTATTCTCCATCACTGTGATTTACTAGAATTTCCAGGGGTAAAGGGGAAGAGACGAAGGCAGTCAGAGCAGTGAGGTCTCCTTTCAGTCTAAGTCTTCGCACTCCCCAGCCTCCCTGAAAGCATCCCTGTCAACACCACCTGACCCAACACCCCCAGGGATCTGAAACTAAGTGTGGAAGTAGGGATGGGGATGGGACTAAAGGTCTGGGGAGCCCTGAGCCAGGAAATAAGTAACTCCATCTTTTGGCCTTTGCAAGAAACATCATGAGCTTTGTAGTGAGGAATTGATATGACAGTTGTCATGGCAGGTGTTCATAGTGGTGCCGCAGGGGGTAGCCTGGTGTCGAGGGTAGAGGGTAGCCTGGACATCCAGGATAGAACTCCTGTTTCACCACATGCAAATCTCTGTTCCCCCAGCTAAATTCTGGTCTTCTAAATGGCAAAGGTGATGCCTTATGCATCATCCATATTCCAATCCCAAGTCCTCATACAGGGACAGATCAGTATCTGCATGATAGGTCAGGATATCATGATGTCATGACAATATATGTGATGACAACGTGGCCAGAATTATCTCCCGGTGACCCCGAAAGAACTACCACCTCAGGAATACAGCTCAGCCTTCTTGTTTGTCTTCAGGCTTGCTGGCTGCTGCCTCGATGGTAGTAGTGAAATTAGGGTCATGGGATGTTTCACCAATTGTTCATATGGTTGCCTGTAAACACATTTATTTATTTGGTTTTATTCTTTGTCCATCAACCCTATGCTGTAGTCCTCAGCCTAATGCTTGTTCTCTTAAGTTTGGAAGGTTATTTTATCTCAAGCTGGAAAACCACTTTGTGACATCTTACCTGGCAGGGAAGTCATCATATACTAGGAGTCGCTTCCCTAAACCCCAGTCTCAGTCCTCTGTAAATGGAAGTAATGGGGCAGGTATCACAGGCCTGGTAGCTGGCTGGAGTAGGAGGTTCTCTGCCTTTGGGATTCAGATTATTTCAGCATTACTCTGTCTGGTTTTTGGCTGGGGCATAGGCAAGTTCTTCTGGTGTCAGAAAAAAAAAAAATCCTCCGGCTGGTAGGGTGGGAGATTTCCCTGCCTGACCTCCAGCCTAGCCCAGACAGGGGGTGGAAAAGGAGCCCTCCCTTCTCAACAGCACCCCGCCCCCACCCCCACCCAGGAAATGCGGGCTTTCCTGCATTAGGGGTGACAATAAAATTCGGTTTGATAGCTGATTTACCCTCCGTTACTTTTCAGATTTTATTAAAATTAAATGTGTTAATTCTTTGTTCTTTCACCCGGGAGCCATTCTGGAAGGAAAACGTATTTTAGAAGTGAATAGAAAAACTGTTATGAAAGACACGAAGCTCACATTTGTTAAATGACTTCGTGTTCTTGAAAAGAAATGTATAAAAAGCACATTATGAATCGCTCTGCATGATTCCCTTTGTTTGGATTTTAGAAGCAGCATGACTGACACAGAGATCCTGAAGGAAGAATCTTTGGATCCTGAGAAGTCTTTTAACGAAGGTGATATACAAAATTTCAGAGAACAATTTCAACATCGCTCTGGTGAAGGTTATACTTAGCTCTGAACCACATTACTTTCCTGTCTACGTTTCATTTCCTGGGGTCTTGCCAAGTGATAAACAGACCCAGGCGTGCAGTAGGTTTGGGGTTTTTCTGCACAAATAGGGTAGCTGGAGTTTGCTTCAAGGCATCAGTTGACTTCCGTGATTATGGAGATGCTGGTGTAAGGCCTTCAGGAGACGATGGAGAAAAAATGGACCTACTGTGCTGTCTGTTCCATCATCCAGATACATTTCATCAGGGGTAAGGCTTCCAGTTGTCTTCTCTTGTCAAATCGGCAGCTTTAGGGGTGGGGGGGGCCTCTGTTCGTTTAAAATGCGAGTGACTACTGCTGACATTGATCACCGAAGGCAGATCGTTGCTAAGGTTTTCAGTTACAAATTTAAGTGGCAGCTATCGGAGAGATGTTAGAGTCTAGAAATGATTACTAACGAACACTAAAAACGAGAAGAGAATGAGTGGTTTGTGCCACTGCTCTGAGATATTTTCACCCATTTCATTCCTAAGAGGATCTCTGGAGTAACTGGGAAATTGTGCTTCTTGGAAATGAAATGCTCCCCACATGGTTGTCAGAACAACTCCGGAATACTAAAAAAATCACAAAGCCCATCAGTGCTGCGGGATCCTTGCTCAACTTTTTCTCTCTCGAGCATCCTTTTTCTTTTGTATATAACAAGCATTACACCTCCAGATATGAATGTCTTTGGGAGTTGAACACATGTTGAATTTTAATGAGGCATGTGTAGGTATGGACCTGGAAGACAGAGTAGGGGCCTTACCACCGGGGCCTTCAGGGCCTATTTAAAAATAGCGGGAGGAAAGATTAGTTCTGCATTCCATAGCCTGGGGGAATTATAGGAAGCCTGAGTGTCTGAAGAATTAACTATGCTTTACAGATAGAGCTACAAAGGTTTTAAGGAGAATTTCTAAATTAAAGGAGGCTTTGGAACCCAATGCTGTGGATAGAATCAGAGGCATATTACCAGGCGAAGGAAAGCGTACAGGGAGAGACATTAAACTGTACTAACCTCTGCCTACCCAAACTTTTGAATCCATAAAAGTGTAATAATTCCCATTTGTCAAGTACCTTAGAGAGCCTTGTTTCTTCTCCGTTGCTTGTCATCTTTTTATCTTTTTCCTTTGTGAGCTTCGGTGGTACTTGTCATAATAATATATCATTCCTGGAACAGTGTTCCATTAAAGCGAAAATTGAGGCCTCCACTATTGAAGGCATGTCAAAGGCTCAATGCTTAACATATTTTAAGTGCCTTGTACCATGTGGTCAGAGAGATGATGGGAGAGAATCTTCTTCTTTTGTGTCTCATAGTTCAAAGTGTTGATGATAGACGATGGTGACCATAGTTTTTCTTTAGTGGAAAGTCTACCTCAGGTATTTTCTCCCATCCTCCCCTTAGGAGCCCTAACTGCATGGACACGAAGGTCTTTTTGAGCTCCATAGTGAATGTCAAATTTCTTACTCTTCTCAACCAATTTGGGAGGCAGTTTGGATGTTAATGAAGGTTAGAGAAAGAGCACAGACTTTAGGCAACCAAGTACATGTTCTTTTACTGAGGTGTGACTTGCAGCTAGTCATTTAATCATGCTGTGCGTCAGTTTCCTCTTTGATAGAATGTTAACAACATCATTCTGTGGTATGTGAGGAGGATTAAATAAAATAGTCTATAAAAAAGCCTCTTGTGAACATAGATTTTTAAAAACAGCTATACACATATCAGTTATTTTTTCTGTTTCAGAAAATATTACTGGTGTGTTATATGCAGCTGTCGGTTCATAAAACCAAAAAAAAAAAGTCAGTTATAGTCATTGTAAAAATAGTTGTCATAATAAGTTTGCTGGTGGGCTTCAGTTTCTAGGTAGGCTTAATTTGATTCACAGGTAGTTATCCTTTGGACAGCCCAACAGACAAAGAGAGGAATATCTCTCTAGTGTCCTTAAGCAAATGCCTCCTCATTTGTACTGAGTCTCTGCTTCTCTATTGGGACTGTGCACAGGCTCCCTCCTACACGTAAGGCAGCCAGAGAGAAAGTTCCTCAGTTGCTCCCTCATCTCACCAAAGTGACCAAGGTTTTTAAATAAGAGTCATCCCACATGAATCATGTAAACTAATGGCTCATGTCCTTCCTTTTCAGGAGTATGGGAGAAAACATCCAATACAGAAGACATCTATGCTTTCCCCGGCTCTGATGTCAACCTAACCTGTCAAACATGGAAGAAAGGCTTCTTGGTGCAGATGCAATGGTCCAAGGTCACTGATAAATTGGATCTGATTGCCCTTTATCATCCGCAGTATGGACTGTACTGTGCTAATGGCGGTCCCTGTGAGTCACTGGTGACTTTCACAGAAACTTCCAGAAATGTGTCAACGTGGATTCTGCACTTAAAGAACGTGTCCTCCTCACTCACTGGGAAGTATGAGTGTGGCTTTACTCTGTATCCGGAGGGTGTTTGGACTAAAATCTACAACCTACTCATTCAGACAAATGGTAAGCATAACTGTAGAGGGAAAGGAGCACACCCTTTCATTCAGCTCTCAGTCATTTGACAGATACGTATTTTAAGCCAACCATGTGCTAGACATGGTGCTAAGTACACAGAGGTTGAGCAGAAAGAGGTATTGCCTGGAAAGAAAGACAGGAATTAATCAAATAATTCCACAAATAAATGTAAAAGTGCAACAGTGATAAGTGGTAAGGATAAGTGGTAATGGTCTTGAAAGAGCATGTAATAGAGGCCAGGGAAACTGACCCTGAGAAGGCAACACCTGAGCGGAGGTCTGAAGAAGGGGTAGACATTAACACCATTTAGGAGCTGGGAGGTTTGTGAGTGATCCAGGGAGAGGGAAGAGCTTGTGAGAGGGGCTTAGTCGTGTTTGAGGACATGGAACGATGCCAGCAGGCTGCGGCGCAGAGGTGAAGGGAGGAGGTGGGAGACATGGCAAGGACCAGATTGTGTCAGATCTTGTCAGCCATATTTGAAGGTTTGCTTTTTATCTAAGAGCCGTAGGAAGACATTGAAGTGTTTGCAACAAAAGGATGGCACGACATTTATAGCCCAGTTGTACTTGTGTCAGAAAAAGATCATGCCAGCTTCAGTAGAGAATGGAACAAAAATGGGCAGGAAGGAAAAGGTGGGTGCGAGCTAGGAGACAGTTCCAGTAGCCCAGAGGAGACAGAGTGGTAGTTTGGGTAGACATGGAAAGAAACGACAAATCAAATGCTTCGGGCATAACATAGGTGTGACTTGCTAATAGAATGGATATAGGACAATGGTAGTATGAATGAAGGGGAGAAAAAAATTTAAGGTGACATGGGAGGAGGTGCCATTCACTGAAGGCAGAGCGAGCAGAGCAGGTTTATGGGGGGATATATGCAAGTGGCTTTGGATATATGGCGTATTTAGTATTGGGCAGGCAAAGGTACCAAGGAGGCTGCTGGACATGTAGCATTCACACATATGGGCCTTAGAGAGCTGCATTTGGAGGCAGGAATCCTAGGCTTAAGTTCTAGCTCCTTTCTGGCCAGAAATAAATTTCACCTAGGGCCTGTCATGTACATTCTCTGAGCCCATCTGGAAAATGATGATAATAATGCCTACCCTAAATTAGTTGGTCCTACAGTAAATGATTTCCATTTATACTAATGGAAAAGAATGAAAATGAAAGCCAACAAATGGAAAATGCACTGGAAATGAAATGTCTTTAATGCAGGGGCAAAGTGGCCTGGTAATGTAAGAGGAAAAACAACAAAAATTAACTCATGAAGGCTGTGCTAAAAGAGGCTTGAGCACGGAACTGCCCAGGACAGGCAACAGGGATGGATTTATTACCTCATCTCCATTTCTTATCAAGAGATAACACCATGGTGTTGGAACAGTCCACCTGGAAACCAGGAGCTCCTCCACCACTACTTTACGATGCCCTATTCCCATTGCTGTTTTCCAGGAAAAAAGAAACACTTGAGTTCAAATTGGGGATGGCGTGGGGTGGGGTTGAAGGAACAGAAATGAGGAGACCTGTGTAGAACAATGCTTCGCTACACATACTTTGGAGTCAGGTAGCCTGGATTTGAGTGTTGGCTCTGTTGTTTACTATATATCATCTTTGTCAAGTTATTTCAAGTCTCTAAGCCTTTGTTTTCTTATATAACAAATATGGATAATTATAGTACCGACTTTACAGGTACCATTATTTTGATGATTAAATGGGATAATTTGTGTAAAGCACTTAGCATAGTTCCTGCCAGAGAGTCAGAGTTTGGAAAAGGGTAGTTTTCATTAAGAAGAGTAATAACGATAATGAGTGAACTCTATTTATCAGTTCTTATTTAAAATGGGTTCTCCTCCCTCTCTTTTTATATTTGCCTAATTTAGAACCCAATGGAACATTGAACATACATTAGTACAAGTACACATTGACCTGGGCTTTGGATAAAGATTTTGTACCTTCTGCCTAAATCTATAAACTGTACTATTGCATCTCTGAGGATCTAAAGCCCACCCCATCAAGAATTGGCAACATGGATTGATGTAC
This sequence comes from Mirounga angustirostris, assembly GCF_029215605.1. NCBI lineage: Eukaryota > Metazoa > Chordata > Mammalia > Carnivora > Phocidae > Mirounga > Mirounga angustirostris. The sequence goes on from NW_026991709.1 coordinate 56,882,255, forward strand.
CCTATAGGAAATAAGGGATATGGGATAGCTCAACGTGAGGACAGAACTGGAGAAGCGGTAGTATGTTACCCTGAAAGGAGAGTGGTGTTGCCTTTAAGTAAAGCATATTTCTTAAAATAAAGGGCAACTCAAAGAAGCCAAATTTGTAGCTACTAAAAACTGCAAATCTCTGTAGAGGCAGAAGCCATGTCTACACGCTTTGTGGTTGGAAATTTCCCAGTCTTCTTTGCTGTCGGTCAGCTGGACCAGATTGGAAAAAAAAAAAAAAATAGCCTCAATGTTAAAGAAATAGTTCTGATATTGTGTACTGAGTACAAAGTCATTACAGAGTGACCAAAAGTGTAAACCTGGTAGAGAGTGAAGGGGTAGACACTTAACTCAGATGAGTCAATTGCCAGTCAAAAGCCCTGTCACATCCCCACCAATGACACATCTTTTCCCCGGTATTCCTTTGATCTTCACTCACTTCTCTCACTTGTGCCATTTCCCTTGTACATTCCTGGAGGTCTTCGTGTTCATAAGCTGGTTGGGTAAGCAAAGCACACACGAAGTGTGAACACTTACGAAGCACATGAACAAAAGCAAATTGAGATGGTGTAGAAGAATCTAAATATGAAAATCTGAAGGACCACAGGCATTGGGACCTCTTGTCTCCTTTCTGTTGTCTTCTGAGCCATTCTCTTCCCTGTCCACAAAACAGTGTATGTCTAAATTCTGTCCTCATGTTCCTGGAAGGCCTGAGAATGGATTCTGTTCTCTTTTTACAATATTTTGTTCCTTTGTGTGAGCTAGTGCTCTGAGGCTGTGGATGAGGGTAGAAATTACAATGAACAGTTGGGCATTTGCTTTTTTTTCATTTTCACCTGACAGGGTTTCCTCCTGGGTTAGCTTTCAAGTTATCCCAAGAAAAGCAGTTTTCTGAGTTAAGCCCTTAGTTGCTGTATTTAATCCAGATTTCCTGGATTTTGTTTTCTTATATAAGTGCCTGAGACTGTATGATTTTTGATGTATTTAACATTTTTTATTATTATGTTAATCACCATACATTACATCATTAGTTTTTGATGTAGTGTTCCATGATTCATTGTTTGCGTATAACACCCAGTGCTCCATGCAGAACGTGCCCTCTTTAATACCCATCACCAGGCTAATCCACCCTCCCATCCCCCTCCCTTCTTGAACCCTCAATTTGTTTTTCAGAGTCCATCATCTCTCATGGTTCGTCTCCCCCTCCAATTTCCCCCCCTTCATTCTTCCCCTCCTGCTGTCTTCTTCTTCTTTTTTTTTTTTAACATATATTGCATTATTTGTTTCAGAGGTACAGATCTGTGATTCAACAGTCTTGCACAATTCACAGCGCTCACCATAGCACATACCCTCCCCAATGTCTATCGCCCAGCCACCCCATCCCTCCCAGCCCCCATCACTCCAGCAACCCTCAGTTTGTTTCCTGAGATTAAGAATTCCTCATATCAGTGAGATCATATGATACATGTCTTTCTCTGATTGACTTATTTCGCTCAGCATAACACCCTCCAGTTCCATCCACGTCGTTGCAGATGGCAAGATTTCATTCCTTTTGATGGCTGCATAATATTCCATTGGATATATATATACCACATCTTCTTTATCCATTCATCTGTCGATGGACAGCTTGGCTCTTTCCACAGTTTGGCTAATGTGGACATTGCTGCTATAAACATCAGGGTGCATGTGCCCCTTCGGATCCCTACATTTGTATCTTTGGGGTGAATACCCAGTAGTGCAATTGCTGGAACATATGGTAGCTCTATTTTCAACTTTTTGAGGAACCTCCGTGCTGTTTTCCAGAGTGGCTGCACCAGCTTGCATTCCCACCAACAGTGTAGGAGGGTTCCCCTTTCTCCACATCCTCGCCAACATCTGTCATTTCCTGACTTGTTAATTTTAGCCAATTTTAGTTAATTTTAGACTGGTATCAGGTGATATCTCATTGAGGTTTTGATTTGTATTTCCCTGATGCCAAGTGATGCTGAGCACTTTTTCATGTGTCTCTTGGCCATTTGGATGTCTTCTTTGCAGAAATGTCTGTTCATGTCTTCTGCCCATTTCTTGATTGGATTAGTTGTTCTTTGGGTGTTGAGCTTAAGAAGTTCTTTGTAGATTTTGGATACTAGCCCTTTATCTGATATGACATTTGCAAATATCTTCTCCCATTCTGTCAGTTGTCTTTTGGTTTTGTTGACTGTTTCTTTTGCTGTGCAAAAGCTTTTTATCTTGATGAAGTCCCAATAATTCATTTTTGCCCTTGCTTCCCTTGTCTTTGGTGATGTTTCTAGGAAGAAGTTGCTGCGGCTGAGGTCAAAGAGTTTGCTGCCTGTGTTCTCCTTTAGGATTTTGATGGAATCCTGTCTCTCTTGTAGGTCTTTCAACCATTTTGAGTCTATTTTTGTGTGTGGTGTAAGGAAATGGTCCAGTTTCATTCTTCTGCATGTGGCTGTCCAATTTTCCCAACACCATTTGTTGAAGAGACTGTCTGTTTTCCATTGGACATTCTTTCCTGTTTTGTTGAAGATTAGTTGATCATAGAGTTGAGGGTCCATTTCTGGGCTCTCTATTCTGTTCCATTGATCGATGTGTCTGTTTTTGTGCCAGTACCATACTGTCTTGATGATGACAGCTTTGTAATAGAGCTGGAAGTCTGGAATTGTGATGCCACCAGCTTTGCATTTCTTTTTCAACATTCCTCTGGCTATTCGGGTCTTTTCTGGTTCCATACAAAAATTAGGATTTTTTGTTCCTGTTATGTGAAAAAAAAGTTGATGGTATTTTGATAGGGATTTCATTAAATGTGTAGATCGCTCTAGGTAGCATAGACATTTTCACAATATTTGTTCTTCTAATCCATGAGCATGATACATTTTTCCATTTCTTTGTGTCTTCCTCAATTTCTTTCATGAGTATTCTATAGTTTTGTGAGTACAGATTCTTTGCCTCTTTGGTTAGATTTATTCCTAGGTATCTTATGGTTTTGGGTGCAATTGTAAGTGGGATCAACTCCTTAATTTCTCTTTCTTCTGTCTTGTTGTTGGTGTATAGAAATACAACTGATTTCTGTGCATTGATTTTATATCCTGCCAGATGTATTTTAAAATTTGAAGTTACTAATATCTGTTATAAAAGTGCAACATGATTTTAATTTCCCAGATCATAACAAAAGCCTCAGAGGGCTGTTAATGTTGTTATTGGAAGCAATAGGAAGGGAAGAAGTAATGGTAATACAAGGAGGAGGAGGAGGGAGAATAGAAGTAGTATAGAATATAATAAAAGAACTATTATATTACTAGTAATAGAATATAATATCTGGATAATATAATCTTGATAATTTGACTACCCTGTCTAGAGGCATAATTTGCTCTTTGACTCTTTTCCAGTTTTATTGAGATATAACTGACATATGACATTGTATTTGTTTTAGGTGTACAACAGTTGATTGATACTTATATATATCGTGAAATGATCACCACAATAAGTTTAGTTAATATCCATCACCTCACAGAGTTAAATTTTTTTCTTGTGATGAGAACTTTTAAGATTTACTCTCTTAGCAACTTTCAAACATATGATACAGTATTGTTAACTTTAGTCACCATACTATATATTTTATCTCCAGAATTTATTTATCTTATAATTGGAAGTTTGTACTTTTTGACCCTCTTCACCCATTTCACCCCCACGCCCACCTCTGGCAACCGCCAACCTGTTTTCTGTATCTATGAGTTCATTTTGTTTTGTTTTTCAAGTTCCACATATAAATGAAATCATACAGTATTTGTCTTTCTTTGTTAATGTAGCGTAATGCCCTCAAGGTCCATCCATGTTGTCACAAATGGCAGGATTTCCTTCTTTTTTATGAATGAATAATATTTCCTCATATATTAGAATGTTTTCTTTGTCCATTCGTCCATCAGTGGACACTTGGGTTGCTTCTATGTCTTAGCTATTGTAAATAGTGCTGCAGTGAACATGGGGATGCATATATCTTTTCAAGATAGTGATTTTATTTCCTTTAGATATATACCCAGAAGTGGAAATGCTGGGTCATATGGTAGTTCTAATTTTATTTATTTTATTTTATTTTTAAGATTTTATTTATTTATTTGAGAGAGAGAGAGAAAGAGAGAATCTTTAATCAGACTCCTCGCTGAGTGAGGAGCCCAAGCCTGGGCTCAATCCCACCACCCATGAGATCATGACCTGAGCCAAAACCAAGAGCAGGAAGCTTAACTGAGCTGCCCTGATAGTTCTATTTTTAACTTTCTGAGGACCTCCATACTGTTTTCCAGAGTGGCTGTACCAATTTACATTTCCACCAACAATGCACAAGTGCTACCTTTTCTCCATATCTTTTCCAAATATTTGTTATCTTATCTTTTTGATAATAGCCATTTTAACAGGTGTGAGGTGATATCTAATTGTGGTTTTGATTTGCATTTCCCTGATGATTAGTGATGGGCGGGGGAGCAGTTTTCCTTGTCTATTGGATATTTGGATGTCTTATCTGGAAAAATATCTAATCAATTTCTCTGGCCATTTTTAAATTAGATTGTTTTGTTGTTGTTGTTGAGTTGTATGACTTGTTTGTATATTTTGGATATTAACCCCGTATCAGATATGTGATTTATAAATATTTTCTCCCATTCCATAGATTGCCTTTTCATTTTATTGATGTTTTCCTTTGCTGGGAAGAAGCTTTTTAGTTTGATGCAGTCCCATTGCTTATTTTTGCTTTTTTTGCCTTTGCTTTTGGTGTCAAATCCAAAAAACCATTGCCAAGGCCAAAAAATCATTGCCCCTATGTTTTCTTTTACAGGTGTTATAGTTTGGGGTTTTATGTTTTAATCCATTTTGATTTGATCTTTATGTATGGTGGGAGACAGGAGTCCAGTTTCATTCTTTTGCATACAGCTATCCAGTTTCCCCAACATCATTTATCAAAGAGCCTATCCTTTCCCCATTGCATATTCGTGGCTCCTTTCATAATAATATTGTTATAAATTAATTGATCCTATATGTAGGTTTATTTCTGGGCTCTCTGTTTCATTGATCTATGTGTCTTTTTATAGCATAGTTTGTTCTTGAACTTAAATGCCAGCTCTTCTTAAATTCTTGTATTCAATCTTCATCCAAAAAATATTTTTGAGTGCTTATGGGTGCTAGGCACCAGGGATGCAATACAGACATGATTCTGTCATCAGGAATCATAAAGTCCTATGGGAAGAGACAAAATAACCAAATAAGCAAAAAAAAAAGGGGGGGGGGGCGGCCACATGGCAACAGTGAGAAGTGCTCTTGCAGTAAGAAGGTAGTGTTTTGAGAGGATATAATAGGAAAATCAAGAAGGGTTTCCTGGGGGAAGTGATGTTTGAGCAGGAGTTAACCAGGTAAATATGGGGAAGACAGCTTTACACAAAACAGGATGTGTAAAGGCTCTGTGGTGGTAAGGAGATACTGCAACTGTGGGGGGTTTTCAGAGGTATTATGGCTTGAGCAAAAGGATTGAAAGGGAAGGCTTTGAAGAAGAGGCTAGAGAGATTGAGTAGTCCAGTTAAATTTTATCTTTATCCTAAGAACTGTGGAAACTAATTGGAAGGTGGTTGTTGATTTTTTTTTTTTTAATTTTGCATTCCAAAAAGATCTTTGTGGCAAAAGTGTAGAGAATGAATTGAGAAAAGGTAGAGAGGATAATGTAGATCAGTTAAGAGAGGACAGAAATCTAAGTGAGAGATGCTAGTAACATTGAGTAGAGTGACACAGAGGTACCTGCGGAGGAGTGTTCAAATTAGGAGATTCACCCTACAGGATTTGGTGATGGACTGCACATGTGGAATGAGGCACAGTATAAAGCATGTATCAACAATGATGCTCTGGTTTCAAATGTGTGGAACAGAAAAAAATGGGGGAATTATTCATCGTATTAGGAAGAACTGGAGGACAACCCGATCGTGTAGGGATTGTTTGGAGTTTGACTGAATTTTATTTTGTACATGTCGAGTTAGACAGGAAGTTGACACATTCAGGAGATGTCAAGGAAATAGGTAGATATACAATTCCTGTTCTAGAAGAGAGGTTTAAGCTAAAGATACAAATTGGTGAGCTATATGAGTGTATGCTAACTGAAGTTTTGGGAGTGGAAGAGATCACGTAGGCAGAGAAAATCCAGTGAGAAAAGCGATGTGACCCTTCAACTAAGACAGATGGCAAAAGATAAATCTTCAAAGGATTTAGAAGAGAGACGAAAGAGTCAGCAGGAGAGAAGTTGGCTCACAAAAGAACTAGAATGATAGTATTTTGTGAAAGGAGTAGCTATCAATTTTGATGTTTCTGAGAGGACAACATGGTTATTGGATTGTATTTAGGAAAAGGATGTTATTGATCACCTTAACAGAAGCTGTTGCTGTGGCACGGAAGAGAAATGGAAGTCAGAGTCGGGGGGAGCAGAGGAGTGAGTAGGAGGCAAGGAAATGGAGACACCAAATGTCGACATAACTTCTAAGAAATCCGTCAGGAGTAAGGGGAAGGGTATGAGTGCTCAAATGAGGGTTTGCATCGATGTTGTGCAGGTAGTGGGGTGGTCTTAATTAATGCAAGATGCTTGGCTAAGCTTCAAAACCAAGTCAGAGTTGAAAGAGAGTAGTTAAATACACCATAGAGAAGGTACAATAAATAAACTAAGGTTTCTGAGAATATAGGGGCAATGAGATCTAGAACATTGGTACTATGGGTATCCTGAAATTGGACAAAAGGACAGTTTTCAAAAATTATATAACAGGAGAGAAGGAAATTGGAATAAGTGCATATGACTAGGGCAATGCTCTTTTCTATTTTCTCTAAAATAGGAAACATGGGGCACCTGGGTGGCACAGTTGGTTAAGCATCCACCTCTTGGTTTTGGCTCAGGTTGTGATCTCAAGGTCATGAGATGGAGCCCCCGCATCCGGCTCTGGTTTGGTGCAGAGTCCACTTGGGATACTCCCTCTCCCGCTGCCCCTCCTGCTTGTTCTCTTTCTCTCACTTTCAAATAAATAAATAAATCTTTAAAAATTAATTAATTAAAAAATAGGAAACAAAGTCATCTTTAGGTAGAGAGAGGGAGGAGGCTTCAGAAAAGAGATTGAAGAAAGTTTGAAATAGCTTCTATGTATAGAGGGAAAATGAGTTCACTAGGTAAATATATTTGAATTTTCAGTTAGTGTTGAATATACATTTGAGTATGGTAAGAAGTTGTAGTGAAGACAATTTGCTTTCACCAGTAGTGCTTGGCTGCTTGGTTCTGGGCATTAAAAAGTAGATAGTTGGAGTTCACTATTGGATTCCCTCTATATTAATGGGGGATGGGGGTGTGGGGGGGCAGGAAGAGCCAAGGGATTTGGGATATTAGCAAGAATGTTACTGAAATGATGGACTGTAGAACTTTAGCTAGGTAATGAGGGAAGCAAAGCAAAGAAAGCTGATGGATTGGGAGAAAGTAGAGATCAACTCATTTAAAGACTCACTGAGGACAAAGAACAGTTGAGGCAAAATTAGTTGCACAAAACAGCCAGCAGGAGTGTTTGTAGGTTCGTAGTGATTTTGTAGGTGGAGCAATTACGTGTGGCACAGAAGGTCCAAACACGATCGTGAAAGTGGATGGCAGAAATGGAGTGGAGACAGTGGGGTAACAGTGGCAGACTGAGGAGCAGGTAGTGGATAGGGCAACGCCATGGTAACTGAAAGCGCTCGGGATTGTATCCGGATTGCAATCTGGATACCGAGATCTTCAGAGAACAATGGATGAGGACTGGGGCATCAGAGTTGGAGCTGGCAACCCTGACAGACCGCATCGCAGATATTTTAGGCTTTGACCATACAGCCTGTACAGCCTCTGTCAAAACCGTTCGACTCTGCTGTAGCATGAAAGCACCTCTAGATAGTATGTAAGCGAAGGGGCCTGGCTGTGTTCCCGTAGGACCTGATTTACAAAAATAGCCGCCAGATTCGACCCATAGGCCAGAGTTTTACAGTCCCCGGATTAGAGGATAATAGCAGTGAATCTGGAGAGAGAGGGATTAGTTTTTCTCAAACTGTGTTACATAAAGCTGGCAATACTCGAGATGATTTCAGATGATTCATGAAAAGATTTTAAAACCTCTAATTGTGGAAAATTTCAAACATGCAAAATTATATAGAATAGTATAATGAGCTCCCATGTAGTGAACATGCAACTTCAATCATTATTAACTCACAGTCTTGTTTCATTTAAACCCTTAGCAACTACCACCTCCCAGATTAAACAATTCCAAAATATCTTACTTATTTTAGAATGATTCTTTAAAAGCTAAAGATGATGTGTATATATATATGTGTGTATATATATATATATATATATATATATATATATATATGGCCATGATATCACTATCAGAACTAAAAATAACTAGTAAATTCTTAATACCATGAAATATCCAGTTGGCCTTATAGTTGTTATTTTTATATTTTGGTTATTTAAACTGGATTCGAATAAACTCCAAGTATTGTGATCATTGGAAAACTCTATTTTTTTTTTAAGATTTTATTTATTTATTTGAGAGAGAGAGAGAGAAAGAGATGAATGTGGGGAGGGGAGGGGCAGAGGGAGAGGGAGAAGCAGACTCCCCGCTGAGCAGAGAGCCGGACGCCCCAAAACTCTCTTTTAATCTGAAGGTTGTTTTATATTTCTTATTTTTCTCTTCCAAAATATTTGTTAAATAAATTTGGCTCTTTATCCTGTAAAATTACCCACAGCCTGGATTTTGCTCCTATATCCCTTGGTATCTCCATGTTCCCCTCTCACTATTTAGTTAGGTATAGAGATTTGATCACATTAACATTTTGTTTTTATTTTTTAGTATTTCATAGATGATATTGCATAGTTACATCAAAGGTACATAATATCTGGTTGTGTGATGTTAAGCACCATTGATAAGTATTGCCTAGATCCATTAATTCTTTGTGGGTTGACAAAGAGTGATGCTCAAATTCTATCATTCTTTTATTTATTACCTGAAGTCTTCTTATAGAGAAATCTCCTCTCATGAACCAATTATTTATTAGATGTACAGTTTGTATAAGAAAAACAAACAGATGCTTGATTCTTTCCCTTTATTTATCAGTTTTAAAAATTAGTTGGTTCACTAGCACTCTTATAAGGTGACCAAAAAGTATTTTGTAGTAAGTATTATGAATTCATATGAATTTGAACATATTGATGAATTTCAGTTCATTACGGTTGTTATCCTTGTTATGCTGAAAATGTCCCATGTATAAAATCTATTAATCCTTTGTGATGTAAGTTGCAAATATTTTCCCAGTTTGTCATCTGTCCTTACTTGCTTCTGATATTGTTTCCAATGCAGTGTAATTCTTACTTTTATGGAAAAAGTTGTCCCCATTCTCAGATTATATAGAAATTCACTCATGTTATTTCTAACACTTGCATGGGTTTTTATTAGCATTTAAATTTGTGATGCCAGATTTCAAGTATTTACAAATGTGCCTAAGTTTCTGCTTTTGTATATCTCTAATGCTTTTTTCTATATCTTCTCTGTTTTTCCTTTCTGTAGTTTAGTTTAGAAATTTTCTATTGACCTATACTCCAATTCACAAATCTTATTTTTTGTGCTGTCCAATTAAGTTTTCAACCCAATCAAATTAGTTCTTAATTTCTGATCTTATATTTTTAGTTATTGTTTTTGGTAGATTTTTTATTCTTTGGTGAAATTGTCCATCTTTTCATTTACTCCCTTCATCTTTTTCTCTATTCTTGGATATACTAAAAAGAGCTATTTTAATATTCTTATTGGATAACTTCAATGTCAGGATCATTCTGATGTCTGTTTCTATGTTTATTTTCTCTCTCTCTCTCTGTCTCTTTTTCTCTCTCTTTTTGCAACTTCTTCCAGCATATATTTTCCTTTCATTATTACTGTCAAAGAGATATATATAATATACATGTTATATATATTATATATTTATAAAATAAACCCAACAGAACAATGCTAAAATTAATGGATTAAAAATTTCTGTTCTTAAAGAAATTAAGAGAAAAAAAGAGAGAGAACTGTATATGTAATCTTTTATATTTACCCATATGTTTACCATTTCCTGTGCTCTTCATTCTACCTCATGGAGTGAAGTTACTATTTGGTATCATTTCCTTTTAGCCTAAAGAACTTTAGAATTTCCTATAAGACAAATCTACCTGCAATAAATCCTGTTTTTTTTTTTCATTTTTACTTTTGAAGGATAGTTTCACTGAATGCAGCAAATTTTAGTGGGCTGCTTTTTCTTTCATAGTTTTTAAATTTTTTATTGTTATGTTAATCACCATACATTACATCATTAGTTTTTGATGTAGTGTTCCATGATTCATTGTTTGCGTATAACACCCAGTGCTCCATGCAGAACGTGCCCTCTTTAATACCCATCACCAGGCTAATCCACCCTCCCACCCTCCTCCCCTCTTGAACCCTCAGTTTGTTTCTCAGAGTCCATCGTCTCTCATGGTTCATCTCCCCCTCCAATTTCCCCCCCTTCATTCTTCCCCTCCTGCTATCTTCTTCTTCTTCTTTTTTTTTTTTTAACATATATTGCATTATTTGTTTCAGAGGTACAGATCTGTGATTCAAGAGTCTTGCACAATTCACAGCGCTCACCATAGCACATACCCTCCCCAATGTCTATCACCCAGCCACCCCATCCCTCCCAGCCCCCATCACTCCAGCAACCTTCAGTTTGTTTCCTGAGATTAAGAATTCCTCATATCAGTGAGGTCATATGATACATGTCTTTCTCTGATTGACTTATTTCGCTCAGCATAACACCCTCCAGTTCCATCCACGTCATTGCAGATGGCAAGATTTCATTCCTTTTGATGGCTGCATAATACTCCATTGGATATATATATACCACATCTTCTTTATCCATTCATCTGTCGATGGACAGCTTGGCTCTTTCCACAGTTTGGCTATTGTGGACATTGCTGCTATAAACATCAGGGTGCATGTGCCCCTTCGGATCCCTACATTTGTATCTTTGGGGTGAATACCCAGTAGTGCAATTGCTGGAACATATGGTAGCTCTATTTTCAACTTTTTGAGGAACCTCCATACGGTTTCCCAGAGTGGCTGTACCAGCTTGCATTCCCACCAACAGTGTAGGAGGGTCCCCTTTCTCCACATCCCCACCAACATTTATCATTTCCTGACTTGTTAATTTTAGCCATTCTGACTGGTGAGAGGTGATATTTCATTGAGGTTTTGATTTGTATTTCCCTGATGTTGAGCGATGCTGAGCACTTTTTTTTTTTTAAGATTTTATTTATTTATTTGACAGAGAGAGAGACAGCAAGAGAGGGGAACACAAGCAGGGGAAGTGGGAGAGGGAGAAGCAGGCTTCCCCACGGAGCAGGGAGCCCAATGCGGGGCTCAATCCCAGGACCCTGGGATCATGACCTGAGCTGAAGGCAGACGCTTAACGACTGAGCCACCGAGGCGCCCCATGCTGAGCACTTTTTCATGTGTTTGTTGTCCATTTGGATGTCTTCTTTGCAGAAATGTCTGTTCATGTCTTCTGCCCATTTCTTGATTAGATCATTTGTTCTTTGGGTGTTGACCTTAAGAAGTTCTTTATAGCTTTTGGTACTAGCCCTTTATCTGATATGACATTTGCAAATATCTTCTCCCATTCTGTCAGTTGTCTTTTGGTTTTGTTGACTGTTTCTTTTGCTGTGCAAAAGCTTTTTATCTTGATGAAGTCCCAATAATTCATTTTTGCCCTTGCTTCCCTTGCCTTTTGCGATGTTTCTAGGAAGAAGTTGCTGCGGCTGAGGTCAAAGAGTTTGCTGCCTGTGTTCTCCTTTAGGATTTTGATGGAATCCTGTCTCTCTTGTAGGTCTTTCAACCATTTTGAGTCTATTTTTGTGTGTGGTGTAAGGAAATGGTCCAGTTTCATTCTTCTGCATGTGGCTGTCCAATTTTCCCAACACCATTTGTTGAAGAGACTGTCTTTTTTCCATTGGACATTTTTTCCTATTTTGTTGAAGATTAGTTGATCATAGAGTTGAGGGTCCATTTCTGGGCTCTCTATTCTGTTTTGGGTGCAATTGTAAGTGGGATCGACTCCTTAATTTCTCTTTCTTCTGTCTTGTTGTTGGTGTATAGGAATGCCACTGATTTCTGTGCATTGATTTTATATCCTGCCACCTTACTGAATTCCTGTATGAGTTCTAGCAGTTTTGGGGTGGAGTCTTTTGGGTTTTCCACATAAAGTATCGTATCATCTGCAAAGAGTGAGAGTTTGACTTCTTCTTTGCCGATTTGGATGCCTTTTATTTCTTTTTGTTGTCTGATTGCTATGGCTAGGACTTCTAATACTGTGTTGAATAGCAGTGGTGATCGTGGACATCCCTGCCGTGTTCCTGACCTTAGGCGGAAAGCTCTCGGTTTTTCCCCATTGAGAATGATATTTGCTGTGGGTTTTTCATAGATGGCTTTTATGATATTGAGGTATGTACCCTCTATCCCTACACTCTGAAGAGTTTTGATCAAGAAAGGATGCTGTACTTTGTCAAATGCTTTTTCTGCATCTATTGAGAGGATCATATGGTTCTTGTTCTTTCTTTTATTAGTGTATTGTATCACATTGATCAAATTGTGGATGTCGAACCAACCTTGCAGCCCAGGAATAAATCCCACTTGGTTGTGGTGAATAATCCTTTTAATGTACTGTTGGATCCTATTGGCTAGTATTTTGGTGAGAATTTTTGCATCCATGTTCATCAAGGATATTGGTCTGTAATTCTCCTTTTTGATGGGGTTTTTGTCTGGTTTTGGGATCAAGGTAATGGTGGCCTCATAAAATGAGTTTGGAAGTTTTCCTTTCATTTCTATTTTTTGGAACAGTTTCAGAAGAATAGGTATTAATTCTTCTTGAAATGTTTGGTAGAATTCCCCTGGGAAGCCATCTGGCCCTGGGCTTTTGTTTGTTGGGAGATTTTTGATGACTGCTTCAATTTCCTTAGTGGTTATAGGTCTGTTCAGGTTTTCTATTTCTTCCTGGTTCAGTTTTGGTAGTTGATACATCTCTAGGAATGCATCCATTTCTTCCAGGTTATCTAATTTGCTGGCATATAGTTGCTCATAATATGTTCTTATTATTGTTTGTATTTCCTTGGTGTTGTTTGTGATCTCTCCTCTTTCATTCATGATTTTGTTGATTTGGGTCATTTCTCTTTTCTTTTTGATAAGTCTGGCCAGGGGTTTATCAATCTTGTTAATTCTTTCAAAGAACAAGTTCCAGTTTTGTTGATCTGTTCTACTGTTCTTTTGGTTTCTATTTCATTGATTTCTGCCCAGATCTTTATTATTTCTCTTCTCCTGCTGGGTTTAGGCTTTATTTGCTGTTCTTTCTCCAGCTCCTTTAGATGTAGGGTTAGGTTGTGTATTTGAGACCTTTCTTGTTTCTTGAGAAAGGCTTGTATTGCTATATACTTTCCTCTTAGGACTGCCTTTGCTGCATCCCAAAGATTTTGAACAGTTTTGTTTTCATTTTCATTGGTTTCCATGAATTTTTAAAATTCTTCTTTAATTTCCTGGTTGACCCATTCATTCTTTAGTAGGATGCTCTTTAGCCTCCATGTATTTGAGTTCTTTCCCACTTTCCTCTTGTGATTGAGTCCTGGTTTCAAAGCACTGTGGTCTGAAAATATGCAGGGAATGATCCCAATCTTTTGGTACCGGCTGAGACCTGATTTTTGACCTAGGATGTGACCTATTCTGGAGAATGTTCCATGGGCACTGGAGAAGGATGTGTATTCTGTTGCTTTGGGATGGAATGTTCTGAATATATCTGTGAAGTCCATTTGGTCCAGTGTGTCATTTAAGGTCTTTATTTCCTTGTTGATCTTTTGCTTAGATGATCTGTCCATTTCAGTGAGGGGGTGTTAAAGTCCCCCACTATTATTGTATTATTGTCTATGTGTTTCTTTGCTTTTGTTATTAATTGGCTTATATAATCGGCTGCTCCCATGTTAGGGGCATCGATATTTACAATTGTTAGATCTTCTTGTTGGATAGACCCTTTAAGTAGGATATAGTGTCCTTCCTCATCTCTTATTATAGTCTTTGGTTTAAAATCTAATTTGTCTGATACAAGGATTGCCACCCCAGCTTTCTTTTGGTGTCCATTAGCATGGTAAATGGTTTTCTACCCCCTCACTTTCAATCTGGAGGTGTCTTTGGATCTAAAATGAGTCTCTTGCAGACAGCATATTGATGGGTCTTGTTTTTTAATCCAATCTGATTGCCTGTGTCTTTTGATTGGGGCATTTAACCCATTTACATTCAGGGTAACTATTGAAAGATATGAATTTAGTGCCATTGTATTGCCTGTAAGGTGACTGTTACTGTATATTGTCTGTGTTCCTTTCTGGTCTATGTTGCTTTTAGTCTCTCCCTTTGCTTAAAGGACCCCTTTCAATATTTCTTTTAGGGTTGGTTTCGTGTTTGCAAATTCCTTTGTTTGTCTTGGAATCTTTTTATCTCTCCTTCAATTTTCAATGACAGCCTAGCTGGATATAGTATTCTTGGCTGCATATTTTTCTTGTTTAGTGCTCTGAATATATCATCCCAGTCCTTTCTTGCCTGCCAGGTCTCTGTTCATAGGTCTGTTGCCAATCTAATGTTTCTACCATTGTGGTTACAAATCTCTTCTCCCGAGCTGCTTTCAGGATTTTCTCTTTGTCTCTGAGACTCGTAAGTTTTACTATTAGATGTTGGGGTGTTGACCTATTTTTATTGATTTTGAGAGGGCTTCTCTGTGCCTCCTGGATTTGGATGCCTGTTTCCTTCCCCAAATTAGGGAAGTTCTCTGCTATAATTTGCTCCAACATACCTTCTGCCCCTCTCTCTCTTTCTTCTTTTTCTGGGATCCCAATTATTCTAATGTTTCGTCTTATGGTATCACTTATCTCTCGAATTCTGCCCTTGTGATCCAGTAGTTGTTTCTCTCTCTTTTTCTCAGCTTCTTTATTTTCCATCATTTGGTCTTCTATATCACTGATTCTCTCTTCTGCCTCATTTATCCTAGCAGTTAGCACCCCCATTTTTGATTGCACCTCATTAATAGCCTTTTTGATTTCGACTTGGTTAGATTTTAGTTCTTTTATTTCTCCAGAAAGGGTTTCTCTAATAACTTCCATGCTTTTTTCAAGCCCAGCTAGTATCTTTAAAATCATCATTCTGAACTCTAAGTCTGACATTGTACTAATGTCCGTATTGAGTAGGTCTCTGGCAGTCGGTTACTGCCTCTTGTTCTTTTTGTTGAGGTGATTTTTTCCATCTTGTCATTATGTCCCAGAGGAGAATAGATGAATAAGAGAACAAAATGCTAACAGGGTAACAACATCCCCAGAGAATATACTCTAAACAAATCAGAAAAGACCTGAAAATGAGGGAAAAGAAAGGGAAAGGAAGAAAAAAGAAAAAGAAAAAGATAAAAACAAACGAAAACGGAACAAAACAAAAAAAACAGAATATGATCAAATATAATCAGACTGGTGCATAGATCAGTGCCACACACTAGATTTTGGGTGTATTTTGGTCTGTTAGAAGAAAGTGCCTCCCAAAATTTTAAAGAAAGAAAAACATATATGTACAAAAATAAGGGTTAATATGATGAAGGGATGGAATATGACTGTAAAGATGAAAATTATAAAAAAATTTTATAAAAGGAATTGATAAGAAGTTGTTTGATAAAACAAAGAAGAGGATTTAAAAAAGAAAAAAAAGGGAGAGAATGTGATCAGGCAGGAGATTAGAACAAAGCCATACACTAGAGATTTAGGGTATATTTTGATCTGTTAGAAGAAACTGTATCTCAAAATTTTAAAGAGAGAACAACTTATATATATATGCCAAAAATAAGGGAAACTACTATGAAGGGATACAATATGACTCTAAAGATGAAAAATAAAAATGTTTTTTAAAAAGGGATTGATAAGATGTTGTTGAAAAAGGGAAAAAGAAAAATTCAAAAAAAAAAAAAAAGACAGTTAAAAAAAAATTAACTTTGAAAGACTAAAGAATCATGGGGAAAAAGCCATGAATTCTATGTGCTGTATTCCCTTAGCACTGGAGTTCTGCCATTTCATTGATCGGTAAACTTGGTCTTGGCTGGTGGTTCTTGCTGATCTTCTGGGGGAGGGGCCTGTTGCCATGGTTCCCAAATGTCTTTGTCAGAGGCGGAATTGTCCCACCCTTGCCCTCCAGGCTAAGTAATCTGCTCGGGTTTGCTCTTGGGAGCTTTTGTTCCCTGCAAGCTTTCCGTACAGCTTTGGAGGAGAGAGTGAAAATGGCGGCCTCCCAATCTCTGCCCCGGAGGAGCTGAGAACTCGGGGCTCCGCTCCTCAGTGCACCCCCAGAGAAAAGCAGTCAATCACTCCTGTCTCCGCGGTCTCTGGCCGCACTCCGTGCTCACCCGGCCTGTGACCGAGTGTTTCTATCTCTGGCACATGACCGCATGTGGAGTCTCCAAACCCAGCAGATTCCTATGGTGCGCTCCTGCGCCGATCCTCCCGGGGGAGGAAGGGGAGTCTCCCCGGATCTGCCTCTTGTTGGGTCCCTGCTGGAGGAGCAGTGGCCCTACTGGGCCGCGGATCACGGTTTATGGCAACCCCGAGCTGAGAGCCCACGCCTTGGCTCCATCTCTGCAGCCGGCTTCCCCACTCCGATACCTGGGAGCTCTGCCGCACTCAGGCACCCCTGGTCTTTCTGTGACCCCGAAGGTCCTGAGACCCCACTGTTCCTGCAAGGGTTCCACCCCCCACCCCCCCCCCACCCCCCCACCCGCTTAGCCATTGGAGCGACGACCCTCAGCGGAGCTGACTACTAAAAGTTCCGATTTTGTGCTCCGTGGCTCTATCACTTGCCAGAAGCGGCCAACGGAGGCCCCCTCTCCCGCTGTCTATCCTCCCAAATATCGCCTTGGATTCACTTCTCCACACATCCTACCTTCCAGAAAGTGGTCGCTTTTCTGTTCAGAGAGTTGTTGCTGTTCTTTTCTTCGATCTCCTATTGAGTTCGTAGGTGTTCAGAATGGTTTGATCCCTATCCAGCTGAATTCCTGGGACCAGACAAAATCCAGGTTTCCTACTCCTCTGCGTAGTGGGATGCTTTTTCTTTCAGCATTTTGAATATATCTTCTGATTTCCGTTATTTCTGGTGAGAAGTGAGCCATTAATTTTATTATTGGTCTCCACATGTGATTGTTTTGTTTTGTTTTGTTTTTCTTGCTGATTTCAATTGCTGCTTCCATAATTCCCTCTTTGTTTTTGGCTTCCAGCAGGTTGATTATAATATGCCTAGGTGGGTTTCTCTTTGTGTTTAACTTTTTTGAGTTTTAAGACTCCTGGAGGTATAGATTAACTTTACGGAAAGTTTTTTAAAATTAAATATGAAGTTTTGGACCATTATTTCTTCAAACATTTGTTCTGTCCCACTCTTTCATCTCTCCTGCTGTGACTCCCATTGCATACATGTTAGGACACTTGAGCTCTGAAGCTCTGTTTTCCTTCAATCCTCTTTCTCCCTTTTCTTCAGATTAGATCATTTGTGTGTGTATGTATATATATATATATATTTCGATTATTTTTTTGGAGAAAGAGAGGGAGAGAGAGCACAGGTGGGAGGGGCAGAGGGAGAGGGAGAGAGTCCTAAGCAGACTCCACACTGAGTGCACAAAGCCCTATGCGGGGCTCAGTCTCACGACCCTGAGATCACAACCTGAGCCGAAACCAAGTGTCAGATGCTTAACCGACTGCACCACCCAGGTGCTCCTAGGTCATTTATATTAATCAATATTCAAATACACTGATTCTTTCTTCTGCCATCTCAAATTGGCTGTTGACAATCCCTAGTAAATTTTTCATCATTTTTTGTTACTGACTTTTCAACTCTAGAATAATTATTTGGTTCATTTGATAGTTTTCTACTTCTCCACTAGGATCCCCTATTTATTGAGTCATTTTCATCATCTTTTGTTTTAATCCCATGAACATACTTATAAGAGCTGCTTTAATATCTGTTAAATCCAATGTAGGACCCAATCAGAATCAGTTTCAACTAACTGCTTTTTTTCCTGAGTATGGATCACACTTTCCTTTTTTCTTCATGTATAACCTTTTTTGTTGTTGTTGTTGAAAACTAGACATAAAAATAATAATAATAATGTGACAATTATAGATCAGTGGGGTTTTTTCTTTTTTTTTTTTAATTTTGGTAACTACCCATATCTAAATTATAAAATCTGTTTCCTCTTCAGTATGTGGATATTGATTTTTCTGCTCAACTTTTTATTATAATTATTATGTCTTTAGTTTCCAAGGAATTGCCCCTGCATTGGCAAAGCCCCTTTGTTTGTCCACCAATGAATTTGACAAAAGTTGTACTCAAATTCCTCAAGCCTGTTAGTTAGGCTTCCATATCTGCGTTGGGTTGGGGGGGGCGGTAGTTAGAGGGTGCAAAGTTGCAGACCATAACACAGTCTCCCTTGGCTTTTGCTTTTCAATAAGCTCTCTGAGGTCTCTGCACTCACCTGTGTATTTTTCCAGTCAGCCTGGGGTGGGTAGACAACTTATCTCAGCTATTCCGTGACTCTCTAATTTCCAGAATCTCCGTGTTAAATGTCTATCTGCTCTGCTACTCACCCTAAATGGGATTTGCAAACCCATGCTAAAGCTTCAGTTTTTCTCTGTTTCCTACCGAGTTTGTGCCTGTTAGCTAACAAAGTGAAGGATCTTCATACTCAGACCTAATTTAAGTCTGCCTCTTCCAGAAGAAAAGCTGCTGTTTCTTGCAGCCAGCTCCAAGATGGTAAAGCTACCTGTCTCACTAACAACACTGGGGAAGGGGAATGGAAGGATTCCTAGGCAAGAGGAATATAGACTCCTGCTATTCTTACTGAAGTTCTAGCATTTTTCCAAGAAGAGATGTTTCTCAATTACATGTTTGCCTTTGGTCTTGAAATGATGGTTTTTATACATTTGCTCAGTTTTATACATGGCTTTTTTCACTGACCTTTTCATGGCCCCTAGCCACAAGCACCTCAACCCTCTCCCTGCCTCATTTGTGATCCTTATATTTTCTCTTTATTTCAAAATATATATTTATTACTACTCTCTTTCTTATAGCAATGATTTATTTTTAGTGCTAAAGGCAAACATAGATTCAACACTCACCACAGGCTTTATATAAATGCCTCTCCAGTCTGAAGTGTATTCGATTGGCGAATCCTCAGGAAGTGCTCATGAGAGCAATATTCCCTGACTTCTTATACATGGCTCTAACAGGTTTTATGTAGTCTTCATCTCAAAAGGCTTATTTTGCTGAATATAAAATCCTTAGCTCACATTTTCTTTCCTTGAGTACATTAAATATGTTGCTACATTATTTTCTGGCATAAAGAGTTGCTGTCAAAAAGCTAATAATAATCCTATTTTCTTTCCTATAACTGACTTTTAAAAAATACCATTATAATAATTTGCTTAATATCTATTCTGAGCCTATTTTCCTACTTTTTCAGTATAATCTTTCAATATGTATTTTCTAATCATTTTTTACTTTAAAAATTGTATTATAATTTTTAGTATTTTTTTCTGTCTACTGCTTATTTCCTTTGGTGCCTTCTATTATACATGCTTTTAATCTTCTTTGCTTATCACTTTCTTTGAAAGTGATACTTTTTATTTTAAAATTTATTATTTCTTAATTTATTTTAAAATTTCCCTTTATTGGATTTTAAAATTTCTTTTAGTGCATTAACTTTTGGGCCAAATGTTCTGTGTTTTTCTTCTAGTTTGCTCTTAATTTCTACAATGAGTTGTTATTTCCAACCCTTTCCTGAATTCTCTCACCTGTCTCTGCTGAGCTTCCTTTTTTCCAGTTGACTCATTTACCAATCTTGCTAAAATTTTTTGCAGCTCATATCATTTTCCTTATTTCTTTTACCTAATTTTGAGTTATTAGGCTACAGTTTTTATTGTGAAATTATCTTTTTCTAATGTGTTGCCATTGTTGAGGGGATGTTCTTTTGTTCCCTTTTCTCTTTTTTCTTATAGTATCTTTATGTGTGATTCTACCCCATTCCTTTTCTATTGCTCACACTTAAGGTAAATGCATGTTGATTTTTGCCATGGAAGGGTGGGCCAGGCTAGCTTTTATAAAGTGTTCAGTGTCTCTGGAGCAGTCTCTTCTGTTATTTTCAAGGTAAATAATATGCCATTGTACTTTCTGAGATATACTTCCTTCCCTCCTATCCCTCACTTTTATCTAAATTGCCTGTTTGCTTTCTCCTATTGGACCTATCCTGTTTAATTTGGATTCGACTCCCAGGGGTTTCTTCTCAGTATGGGATCTGTCTGAAAAGCACCCTTTATTCCAGCACTGACAAGCCTCCTCTTGTTTCCCTTGAGGGCACTGGTAATCTGGTGCCTGCAAACTCCTTTCTCCATTTCTGCTGCTATTCTCAGATTAGTTTGCATGTCTTTGCAGTGATTACCTGTTGCTTTGGGCTGGGGAGGGGTGGGGGGCGGAGTTCTCTAGTTCTGAGGGGCATCCGAAGCTCAGTCGATTTTCCTCTCTTTCTTTCTGCTCAGTTGCTGATACCACAGTGGTCCAGTTATTTGTCCCCATCTATTAATGGGGATATATTGTTAATTAGTGTTCCTATACATATTGCCTATATGTTTTTAGGTCTGCTACTCTAGTTACTTTGTCTGTTTTTGTAGGGAGTTTCAGGAATATTAAAAAAGTTAGGTCGGTTGCATTCCAAACTTCCCAGAATCTGGATCAACTTTACAAAAATTTAATACTTATATATTTGGGTAATGTACATTAAAATATAATTAACATATCAAGTGGATTTCATGCACTTCCCAAATATTAGTGCCTAGATCATTCTCTGTTGAAAATAAACTTATGTAAGTAAAACAATTATAAAAAAAAAATTAAAATAATATCAAGAATAAAATTAAATAGTGGTAATGGTGGTAAGCAGTCCTGGCAAACAATTTTGGTGGTAGTATACAAATAAATCATTTGGAATTACTATTATAGCTAAATTCTCTTAACCATAAATGGCAGGGCTTTTTTTTTTTTTTAATTATGGGGTTGGAATAACATTTGGAAACAGTAATGAGGAGCAAGGAAGGCACTGATCCCACCTCCTAATTTTGAGGAAATAAGGGCACAAAAAAATAAATGGCCACTATTTGAGAATGATGCAAGGAAGATATGCCCTAATGGAGAGGCCTGGTTTCAGGTAAGGAAGGGAGGAGGAATGAATTATCAGTAAACAGGGTAGCTTCTATTGCTGAGAGGTTGGAGTATAACAAAGTCCTAAAGGCTAGCTATAATATTCCAAACTGAGAAATATTCCACTTAAAAATATATGCCATTGATAATAATGAGAATACTCATACCCATTAAATTCACGGAATTTAAGTAGCTGAATGGTCAGAAGAAAGCTCTTAGTATAAGGAGGATCCTTGCTTTATTGGTTATAGTAGTTTATATAAACTAAAAACCCAAATTGAAAGAACACACAATTCAGTAACTGGAAATGACAAAATCGATGACGATATGTATATATGATAGCATGACATAAAGTTTCTGAAAATTTCAACCACCAATAGCTTAAGAATCATGCAAAACATTTTAAGTAAGAATACGGGTAACATTTGTTGGTTAAAAGGATTGCAGCGTATGAGAAAACGTATGCATACAAACAAGATTTATGTAGACATGGAAAAAAGAAAATCAGATTTTGGGATATTAGGATGATAGAAATCATTTATAAATTATTCTTGGATGTTGGGCGCCTGGGTGGCTCAGTTGGTTAAGCGACTGCCTTCGGCTCAGGTCATGATCCCAGGGTCCTGGGATCAAGTCCCACATCGGGCTCCCTGCTCGGCGGGAGGCCTGCTTCTCCCTCTCCCACTCCCCCTGCTTGTGTTCCTGCTCTCGCTGTCTCTGTCTCTGTCAAATAAATAAATAAAATCTTTAAAAAAAAAATTATTCTTGGATGTTATTATAGTTTAGTCACAAATGGGTATGTGTATGTCTATGACTTTCCCAAAGAGAGGCTATGAAACTGATATTTACGTCATATTCCTTTTAAAATGAAAAATAAATAGATGAAAATGAAAATAATCCATTAACAATGCCTTCTTCAGAGTTTCCTTATATATTTTTCTATATCATTCCATCTTTGGAGGAATATTTGTAAGCTCAAAAAGACAACTCATAAGGACAGTAAGGCAGTAAAAAGATCAGCGAATGTCAGTTTGGCAGGAGGGAGGGAGGATTCCAGTACAGAGGATTTTTAGGGCAGTGGAACTCTTCTGTATGATATTACAATGGTGAATACATGTCATTATACATCCCTCAAAACCCATAGAATGTACAGTACCAATAGTGAACTCTAATGTAAATAAGCTATGGACTTGAAGTGATAATGATGTCAATGTGTCATGGTAGTTTTATCAGTTGTAACAAATGTACGGCTGTGGTTAGGGATGTTAGTAGTTGGGGAGGTTGGGCATGCATAGGGGACAAGGGATATATGGGAACTTTTTCTACTTTCCATTCAGTTTTGCTATGAACCTAAAACGTCTCTAAAAAAAAACTTTAAACCGAGGCTAGGTTATAAAGCTTTATATTCTAACTGATCAAAAAAATATCTGAAGCCTAAAGCATTATTTTGGGGTTAAAGCAGAGGAACATACCAAATTGTGAGGTAGATTCTTTGGGGCAGCTTCCCTGTAATTTTTCAGTGGTAAGCAAGTCTCTCTGATTCTCAGTAGTTCCGTTTTGCCTTTTATACAATGAGGGCTGTTAGTGGGGTTTTGCCTTGTCATAGGTGAGCCCTGAGGGCAGATGAATATCTACACTAACACTGTTCCTGTTTCTGTCACAAAAAGCATTTTATAAACCAATCACATATTCCTGTCTCTTCCACCTATATTTCGTTATAGTTACACAGAATGAATGGAGAAGCAGCAATATAATAGAAGTACAGATAAATCAGACTGTGGAAATACCATGCGTTCAAAATATCTCCTCAGAAATTTCATCTGAGTTCACCTTTGCATGGTTGGTGGTAAGTGTTGCCCTTTTCGGTGAATAACCACAATGCTCTTTAAATATTAATGAAATAAAAATGAATAGCAAGTAATACTAGGGAAGGAAGCACACAGATGGAAGGTTGGGAACTGGAGGGGGAGGGACGGTGGGGGGGCACTAAAATTCCTTCCAACTCAGCAAGCCTCCAGGTCTATGAAGACAGTAATTTAAAAATTAGTTCCTAAAGGTTAGTTTCTATTTCAAGCTATATACCAAACCCTGATTACAGAGAGAAAAGAGTGTAATGGGCACTGGAGAGGAGCCCCATGCAGCAGAAACCCCTACGCACAAATATGTGTTTTATAAACAACATACGGAGGGGCGCCTGGGTGGCTCAGTTGTTGGGCGTCTGCCTTCGGCTCGGGTCATGATCCCGGGATCCTGGGATCGAGCCCTGCATCGGGCTCCCTGCTCGGCGGGAAGCCTGCTTCTCCCTCTCCCTCTCCCCCTGTTTGTGTTCCCTCTGTCACTGTGTCTCTCTCTGTCAAACAAATAAATAAAATCTTTAAAAATAAATAAATAAATAAATAAATAAACAACATATGGAGAGGGAAGAAACCCCTTTTCCTAGAATGCTTGCTACTGCATCCTGGAGAACACGCAACATTCCTTTAGATGGGGAGACACAAACTCTAATGCTTATAAGATACAGGCAGAAAACATACACGAGAGAAGCAGGACCTGTGTGGGAAGCAGCCACTCAGCAGCCTGCTCGGTTTTATTATTGCCACAGATTGTGGCAGACCCATAGTTGCCATGTTTTCTGACAGAGAGAGAGAAGGAGAAAGAGAGGGAGAAAGAAAGAGAGAGAGAGAAAGAGGAAAAAGAAAGAAGCCAGAAATCTAGATTTTTATGAGAAACTTTCCAAGGCAATCCAACCAAACGGCAGCTAGCTTTAATCTAAATCTATAGTAGACCTCTAATATTGTTAAACTGGTTGATGACACAAGACTAACACAAAGATAAACATAAGCACAGTTTTGAGAATCACATAATGGGGTGTTGATTTAGATGACCCAGAACATGATTATGATAATTTTTAGATGGTCATCAAGATGAAAACACAAGATTCAAAAATTATTGCAGAACTCCTAGATCCATGAATATAGTGGCTGATACAGTTTGCAAAATACTATATCCACATAAATAACTCGTATTACAAGTTACCTAAATTTCTGTGGACTGTTTTGGAAACTAGACCATTTGTCTGAGGATGTGCCAAATCCAGAATAATGGACTTGCAAGGAGGCCTCAGAATACAACCTACTGATGAGTTGTCACTGTCTAGATAATTTTTGGGATAGTCAGTAGGATGAAAAGAAACAGATGTTCTAAAATAATTTTCTCAGACTGTTCTAAAATCTACAATGTCTCTTTGTCATCTGTCAAAACACACTTTTTCCCCCCTTTTATAGGGTTTGGTTTCCAAAATGTAAGTCTTCCTATCATTACGTCTATCTTTAGTATAAGTCAATTGTTCTTAACCAACATGATACAAAGTGTTTCTCAGACAAAAGTTGAAAAGAGGAGATGATCTCAAGAGGGCAGGAACTGGCCGTACTAAACATTACAGCAATGGAAGTGCACCATCTACGCCTTGCTTGCGTTATTCGTAGTTCCCACCAATGCGTGAACATCTCCACTCTAATTACCACAGTTTCACTATTAAGGGGAATCATCAAGTTTAATAATAATAAATAATAATACAGTTTAATAAAGCTTGACTGTAGGGATTTATACTGGCTAGTAAGTTGATCTATAGTGTTCTTATCAAAAGGCTGGGTTATCTGTTTTTCCAAGCAAGTGTCAATACTTCAGCCAGTCTGTGTCTTTTGTGTGACTCTGAGTTTCTCCAGGGCAAAAAGCTATGCCACTCATTTAAAAAATCCCTAGCATCTCCTTTAGTACATAGGCACTCAATAAAGAATAAATAACTGATTGGATCTGTTTCTCTTTGTCCCACTCCCCCACAGTCCTATTCATTGGCCTCATATTAAACTGATGGTCACTAAATTCATGCTGGCTGTTCAACCGGTTAATGAGCATCTCATTAGGTATCAACAACTAGATAACTGATAAGGCATCTTCTATGCACTGGTTGTCTTCAAAGAAGCGAGAAGGCTAGGCAGACGTTATCTGTGGATCCTGCCAGGGCATGTAGGATAAATGAGGGATGGAGAGAGTGCACCTAAGATCACATGGTGAGGCAATCCTAAACGTCGAGAACCTCCAGCCACGCTGTCACTTTGAAGAATGCACCATGATACAGACAACTTGAGGAATCTTTTTGAAAGAAACCTCTCTTCAAAGGGAACATTGTATTGCCAAATGTGCGAGTAAATTCCTACTGCACATTCCCCTTTTAAATGTCAAAATCTATTTGCTCCTCCGATTTACATCTGTGCTCTGCACTGTTGGCAGCTGTGGGATTCAGCAGGTCTGAGAGGAGATCAGCTAATGTGCTCATATGAGGGAGTCAACCGCAATTCTTCGAGTCACAACTATTAGAGGCCTGCAGAGGACACAAATACCCCCTCAGTCCATATTTTCATTCTTTTCTCTCTTGTTAAACCAGCGGTAATAATCATAATAAGCCAGTTGTTCTTAAAAACATGATACAATGTGGCTTTTAGAAAAAGATTAAAGAGTGAAGGTGTTGAAGATGAGCTGAGGAGGGTGGGAGCCTGCTGGACTGAGCTGGGAAACTCCAGGAAGCTGCAAAGTGCTCCCCCACTTCAAATGCCCCACTAAAGCCCTAGAAACAAATTTATAAACTGAAATTATTTTAATCTAGGTCACTGAAAAACAGAAGTCATGTCTCCTTGTATGTGGGATTTTATAAAATCTAATTAATTCTGTTATGACCCTCATGGGAAAGGTGATCATTGGGATCCTCAGTTATCATAAAAATGTCATTTGCCTTGTGTACCCAACCCCATGCAAAGGCTGTGTCAAATGTGTCCTTGGGGTGGTTTCTTGGCATTTGGGGAAGTTACATTCCAGGATGGCGACTGCACTGAAGCAGAAAGGCATCAGATGCAAATACCGTATCCAACATTGAACTAGCATGAGAGGTAATTAAATAAACACAAAGGGTTAATCCTTCAGTGGACACTGAGGGTTTATGTACATGATGGGATGATGAATAAGAAGTCATAGGATATTTGTGTTTAGGTGGTGTGCAGTTGGTAGATAAAGGACAAGTAATCGTTTTTCCAGTTTATGTCCTGAGGCACAAGGATAGAGTCATCTGGGAAATTCTGCAGGCTTATTCTGGGAGCTTCTAAATACAGTCTAATATTCAGCTGAGCAGGGAGCCTGATGTGGGGCTCGATCCCAGGACCCTGGGATCACGACCTGAGCCGAAGGCAGACGCTTAACAACTGAGCCACTCAGGTGCCCCTAATATTCTGTTTTCATTCCAAGGTATCACCCTGATTTCCTATAACATAAATTTCAATTCAGTCCCACAAACATATATGAATCTGTTTTGAGTGTTAAGTCCTACAGGGATACAAAACTACATCAAATATATTTCCTGCCATGAAATACAGCTTTAATAAAAACAAAAAATGGCAGCCGAGAGGGAAAATAGTTTGATTCTGCATAAATGGACCTGGAAAAGCTTCTTAGGTTATATTTGAGCTGGATAATTAAAGAACAGTTGGCCAGCAAACATCAGACATGTACTACACCAAGACCCTGGGACCTTGAATACAAGTTGGTAGTGGAGGTGGAAAGAGTTATCGAAGAAATGTTTGTTTTCAAATTTGGTGGATAAAGAGAAACCCTGATTTTTCTCCTTAAAGTCATGAAAAGAAGGAGAAGACTGTATCAGATTCAAACAGTTCAATATTTGTGATAAAGGCACAAAACTAAAACCTAGATGCTTATATTTCTTTACATTTCTGTCTATATCTTTTCCATATACTCTTCTTCAATATTTGTAATGTTTTATATTTAAACAAAAAGCGAACTGGCATTAAAAACAATGTTGGTTTCCCATGCCTGTGGGAAGCCTAGCTATTCAGAAAACAAAACTCACCTTCTACCTGATGGCAGCTGACCCTGTCTTCACTATAATCAGAAATAAAGTGGTAGCCAACTCACAAAGGACTAACAACCAATTGTGATGATTAGAAAAATATTGTTCCAGTGTTCTACAGAGGAGACGTAGGGAGCTTTGCTAACCGCCCGTTTTGACAGCACCAACTAGATAGAAAATAAATGGAAGAAATGTGAAGATAGGAAGCAGTTTGGAGATAAAGAAGTAGCAGTTGATACAATTAACAGAATTTATTGAATGTGCTCTGTACACTCAACACCTGCCATGGGCTGTGGTCAGCACAGCCAGGTCCGACATGGTGCTCAGGCCAGCCTGGAGATGAGATAACATCACTAAATCAAATAGTAACAAAGTCTCTCTTCTGTATTGGAAATTCTGAGTCTATACAAAAACAGGAAAGCCTTCACAAATTATTTTAAGGTTTGTCATTAAGGTCATTAAGGGACATACAGGAAGAGCTTTTCATGATTCGATAAGACCCTGCCCAACCCTCATCGTGTTAATTATTTTATCCAACTCCTGCCCAAAATTTAATTATACGTTTATTTCTCTTCTATGGGTCCTGATTTTTTGTTTTTCTTGTGAATTTATTCTTCCCCTCAAATAGACTATAAGCAGAAAAGGCAAGGACTGTTTGTTCTACTACTGTTATGAGGCTGAATATAGCAAAATCATTAATAGCATGACTTTTGGAAGGAAATTGTTGTTTTCAAGTTCTGGCTCTTCTGTTTACTAACAGTGTGACCTGGGAGCTAGGATTAGGGTGAGGTGAGCAAGGCCCTCTCCTTAAGTACAAAATTTAAGGGACTGCCCCAAAAATCAGCAATTGAGATACATATTTTAATGAATTATTTTTTTAAAGTCAAAATTTAGGGGAAATGCATGATGAACAAAATACCAAATTTTAAATAAAGGTAGGCAGTGTTTTTGTCTGTTTTGAGACCCAGGTATGCTGTTCAAGGAGAAGTATTTTCCAGTTAGTCTGTGGTTTCTGGGACTTCATGATATTGTATCCCCCATGGGCAAAACTTTACACAGTCATAAAAATTTTTTTAATTGTAGATTTTTTAATTTTTTCCACTTGGTCAAGATATGGGAGAATATTTTAAGAAGTGTATATAGGGGCACACGTTGTTCCTTTTGTCTCAGAATTCAGTATGACTTTGGATATGTTGCCTACATTAAGTTTTAGTTCCCTCCTGTGTAAAAGGGGATGATCATAGCATTGACCCGATGGTGGCATTGTGAAGTATGAATAAGGTAATTCAAACTAAATAATTTAGCATAGTACCTGTACTCAGTATATATTGAAAGTTCATCTTTAAAGGATCCATTTTATGACTCTCCGTAATTCTTCAGTTTAGCCTTGCAGATCGTGAATTCTCATGAAATACAGACTGATCATCAGTGAGGCTAAAGGACAGTAAGTTTGTATTACTTGAGTGTCTCCTGAGGGTGTAGCATAAGGGTACCATACATGTTAGCTGGTCCAGGCTGCATTCCTCATTAAATCATATGGGTCCTCCAATTTGAGAATCCCATTAAGTTTTAGAAATATTTATTAATATTTTAAAAAGTTGTCAATTTTTTTTCTTTGAAGAACAAGAAAAAAAAAACCACCCAAACAGGTAAGAATAAAGACTCTGTACAAGACCTCTTACCAGTCTGTTTCCAGCAGACCAGGTTACCTAAGGTCATTATTATCAGGTAGGAGTTGAGGTATACTCTCTGACCCCTAAAAGAGCTCTTTCAGTCAACAAATTGCCCACACTTCTGTAATCTGCAGATTTTATAAAGGCCTCCGGCTTCCTGGAATTTCTCCTAAATTTTTCATTCCAGATACTCAAAAAAAATTCTTTTTATTATTTTGTGATGGTTTGGTTTTTATTAGTACATGTTGTCTCTGAGACTTAATTGTCCCTGGACCTGGGCGTCTCTGCTTTTTGATGCTGTGACTTAAGTACCTTGCTTTGTTTGACCTTTGCACAAATTACTTAGCCTAAGTTTATTCCGGATTGTCATAAGGAATAAATAAGACTTGAAAGAACTTTGCAGTGTCTAAAACATAATAGGTGCTAAATAAATTTAAGCTATGATTAATAAGAATATAAAATTTTAGTAGTGGTAGTAACGTAATATTACTATTATTTTCCCCTCTCCCAGCTCCAGACATTTCATTTGTTTGCCTGAACTCATTTTTTTCCCCAACTCTTCTCTCATTTGCTCTGAGAAGGCGGCCCTTCGTGTGCAGGTTCTTGCCTCGGCCCCGTATTTAACTCCTCCATCAATTAAACTACGCTAGCCAGGCACACAGAGCTACACAATAAAGGAAGGGCAGCTTTTGTCTCCCTAGTCTCCAAGCTCAGCCTCTGACTGCCTTTCTTCCCACTACAAAGTAACAGATAGAAGCATTCCAAGTGGGGAGCCATTTCCTAAGTGACCAAGAAGCGTTTTGAACTCTAAGATCCTCACAAAAACAGAGCCTGTGCATGAAGCAAGAGCTGTGTAAATTAGCAGGTTGTACAGACCTGCAGGGGGAGCCTGCTTCCTTAATGATTGGCTTCCAGATCAGCAGCCATTGAGTGAACCGCCTTCCACTTTCTTCTGCTGTCACCACCCAACACTAAGGGCTCCTTTCAGAGCCCCTGTCTCCAGGATACAATCTCTCTCCCTTTAATTTTCTATGTGCTTCTTCACTAGGAAGACTCCTAGGTCCATCTTTATGTGGGGATAAAAGTATGTACATTGTTTCAGGAGGAAGTCTTGAGCAGGGTATCATTCTTTGCAAGAGGTACTATCTGAATCTGTATGTAAAGTTGATACCAATCCTAGCTATATGCACCTAAAGAATCCCGTCTTACAGAAGAGTTTCTACTAAGTATATTCTGGAAATATCTGTATGAACTATTTAAGAAGTCTGTCTTCGTGTTTCCACTGTTTCTGCTCCTAGCTCAAACTTGAATTCTCTCACTCACCTAGCTTCCATTTCTACTACTCTGAATCTGTCTGTTTTTTTAACAGATTTAGGCCAGAAATTTCAAGCAACAGATCTTTGTTTTCACTATTTTGTGACTTCTTCTTCCCCATCAAATGCTTGCTGTTCAACCTTCTTCATCTTAGTTCCCCTCATTTCCCCCTGATCTCTGCATATAATGATTCATCTGTTGTTTAGAGTTAGACCAGTGGTTCTCAAATCTGGATCCTTTGAGGACCTTTAAAAAAAAATACCCCAGCCTGAGTCTCATCCCAGAAAAACTGAGGTAGAATCTTCAGAGGAGAGACTTTGTGCATCAGAATGTTTTCAAAGCAACTCAGTTGAGAATATTAAGTTATACTAAAGAAGAATGAGGGCATAACCCTTCCTCTACCCTTGTGCCCCTCAAGAGTCTCCTCCTCACTGGCCCTTATCACATTTACTGACACTGACCAGCACGGTGATACCCCAGGGATCTTGTCCATGGAAATTCTGGGTATGGCAAGAATAATAGGAGCTTTCCTTCACAGACCCAAGAAAGGATATGGAATAGAAGAACGAAGTACTTCAAATACACTCTGATCTGTGGAACTCAGATTAACATTTACAGTCTACCCTATATGTGTCCTCCTTGAAGGTAACATAGAAATAAGGACAGAGGGCAAGGACCATGACTAGGAGGTGTCTAGGGCACAAAATTTAAGGAGGCACTTACTCTCAGATGCCCACCCTGCACTTACAAGTCCCTGAGACTAAGTGCCTCCTTAAATGTTATGCCCTAGGGGTCTCTTCACCTCCTCCTAGTCCTGGCCCCTAGGGGAGCTAAAATGAGACCTTTTCTAAGGGGAAGGTTGAAGGGAGGACAACTGTAATCATCCAGTTCTGGTGAAGATTTAAAACAAAACTGATAAGCACATCTTAGCATTAAGATTCTTGAACTTAAAATGAGATTTATGATCTTTCATTAGCCCCCAGTGCTGTGCCCTCCAAATCCCACCCCCGATATGCAGCTTATGGAAAGTTATGAAGGGGAAGTTGTAGTCAGAAGAGCATCAAGTTTACATTCATGTTAGGAGAGGGTGACTGTAGTTGTCAACTGAAAGTCAAGTGTAAAGATCTTTTCTCTAGTAACATACTAAATCTCTCTTAATTTCAATTCTTCATTCATCATCTCTATTTTTTACAGATATAAATGAATTAATGCATGGAGAACATCTAGCCCAGAGCTGGCATGATTGAGTGCACAGTAACTAGTAACTATTTCTTTCAGCAGGAGGATAATGGAACTCGGGAAACACTTATCACCCAAGGTCAATCCATCAGCAATTCCACATTATTTAAAGACAGAGTCAAGCTAGGTACAGACTATAAACTCTACCTCTCTCCAGTCCAAATCCACGATGATGACCAGAAGTTCTCCTGCCACGTTATGGTCAGACCTGGCAAAATCTTGAGGAGTTCCACCACAGTCAAGGTTTTTGGTAAGATTTTTTGTTCTCTGAGCTCCCTGCCGTCTTTCTGTCCATTTCTCCTGCCTTGCTCTACCCTGGAAAGAAAGTGCCCTGTTAACTGGAGAGTAGCCCTCCAGGGTAGCTACTCTGGAGCTGTTTCCCTTGAGACTGTCATTCATGTTAGGGGTGAGGATAAGGATAGAAGTTAAAAAACAATGATTGAGTTGATAGAACAAAATCACACAGAAAGCCATAGATTGGCCAGTTTCCTGGTGACCACTCCTTATTTACAACTTTAATGTTTCCTGAGAATACTGGAAATCTCTTTAATTATAACTGCCAAAATCTAATTACTTAGTTGTCTAACTGTCTTGGTTGCTTGCTGGAGGAAGGCAGAATGGGGACAGTGTGAGGAAAGGAAAATGATAAACACAGCTCCAAAGAAACTGCAGGAGTCTCCCCACCCCCAGCAGGGCCAGCTCCTCAGCAAAGGAGCCTGCAGGGATGGCCCTCTATCCCTGCCTTCACAAAAGTGTAGAGCAGAGCTGAAATATCCACCGTGGCCTCACTCAAATTGCACAGACTCTGCAGGGAGTAAATTTGGGGGAAATGTGAAAATCCTACTTTGCTCAGTGATGCATGGCAATATTAATAAATACAAACCCCTGGCTTTGGATTTTTTTTATCTTTGTCGCCAAAAACTGTGTTTTTTAAAAAGTGATTTTTAAATGAAGGCAAAGACAAAAGCAGTGATGTGGATGAACAATTAATTATTTTTGCAAATGAGGTAAATAGAGAGAAAATAACTTCACAAAATCTAAGGGCATGAGCTACTAGATTTTCCTTCAGTTCTCTGAATGACTAGACAAGTGAATAATCTTTGTTTTTACTTAGAATCATATTGCATTATTTTTAAAGATCAGAGAATCCAGTATTTTGAGGGAAATGCAAACCCTGTGGTGCATAAAGATAGAAGCAGCTACAGCCAAGATTTCTGTAGTTTGAAGTCTTTTGCTTATAGCTCTTCCTATATCTCTCTCCGGCTCGCCCTCCTTCCCTCCCTTTCCCTCCACCTCTCCTTGGGGGATGGGCTAAGAGATAATGGATCACCCCTGATGATCAGGTTGCTTATGGAGCCTGAACAGTGCACTGTGAAGAGGTGGGAAAGACTGTTCATCTCTCATCGATACCACCCTCCGCTTACTTACTGGGGCGTGACTGTCTTGGACCCAACATGAAACTGACTCATTCGGCCTGACTTTTGGCAAATCAATGAAGGCAGCTATCCAGGATGTGAAAAGAAATGTCGATTCTAAGTTAGGCAAACTATGTCCCATTTGGCCAAGGGTTTTTGCACCACAGCTTGATCTAACTGCCTTGTCAACACTTAACCGTGCCCCATAGCTCTCTGCGGCAGATACTTCCATCTTCGTCTTGAAAGCTTTTCACTCTTTGACGTCTCGCTCTCCTGGCCCTGTTTGTGTCTACATCTCCCTCTCTGTTTCTTCTTTGATCTCCATTCAGTGGATGCTTAAAAATAAGAGGTTCTGCCTGCTCGTTCATTAGATTTTCCCTGCTTCCTGGCTTTCCTCTTTAGCGAATGGGTCAGCCAGGCTGTGCTTGGCCAGTCTCATCTAGTCCTTAGATGATGTGTGTGTCCCACCAAGTGCATATTATAGTGGTCCTGGCATGGCGGTAAAATACATGTCTTATTCAGGACCCACTCAGCATCCCTCAGTGATTCCTCAAATAGAACAAGCCAAAAATAAAACCTTGAAAACCTTGAAATAAATACCCAAGTGTAGCAGAGACCCACTCCAGCTTGGATGCCCTAAATCCAGCTATTTCTTCTTCCTTAATAATGCCTCCATTCTCTAACAGTCCAGGAACCAGAAGCTTCCCCAGCTCCCTTGCTACTTCCTGCCCCTCTCTCACTAACCTCCTCTGACTTGACTTTCCTTATCAGGGAACCTGTCATCACAGGTTTGCTCCTGCCCCCTCCTAAGCCCTAAACCTGATTGTCCTGAGCTTCTAAAGGAATGTCTCTCTAGTACCCTTGCAACTTTCAGTAACTGTTTTTTCTTTCAGGTCCTTCATTCCAATAGTATCTATTGCTAATATGAGGTCAGAATACCCCTCCTCCCTTTAGTGTATTTTGGTTTGGGTTGTACTTTGGTTTGGGTTCCGCTGAAAGAAAACACTGAGACAAGGATTTGAGCTAAATTAATTTATTTGAGAAGTATTTATTGAGGGAATTTATGGAGGGAAACATCAGAAGAGGAGTGGAAAAGCCAAGGAAGGGAAGGAAGATAATGAAATGTACACGATCATGCTGGTTACCAGTGTGGACTTAGAGCTCACTCCCCCCAGAGAACTCCGGAAGAACACACATCAGAGTTCTCCCATATAAAGGCAAGGAAGTTGGGGTATTACCCACCAACTCGCCATCTGTTATCTCCATTAGCTCTCTAGACTTCCAGTTTGCCCTACTTGTGGACTAAGTGTGCTCGCATAAATCCTTAGGAGGGACTCATTAGGTATGCCCAACGAGAGGCCTTCAACAAGTAGAAGCAAGTGCCAAGTGGATGTAGCAGTGACAGCCCCTGTGACAGGCTTACCGTTTCTCCACTGGTTCATAGACGGCTCTGTCTGCCGTCAAGAACTGACTTGAAACCACTTCAGTTCAACATAATGTACTCAATGTCTATTTTGTGCTGGGCACTGCTAAGTGCTAGAGATGGAGAGATGAATGAAACAGCCTGGCTTCTAGGCACTTACAGTCTAGCAGGACATCAAAATCACTGAAATATTCTCTGACTTTCTAAGGTCTGTATTTTCCATGAAAATGTAAATTTCTTAAGGACAGTGAAGTTGAGGGGCGCCTGGGTGGCTCAGTCGTTAAGCGTCTGCCTTCAGCTCAGGTCATGATCCCAGGGTCCTGGGCTAGAGCCCCGTATCGGGCTCCCTCCTTAGCGGGGGGCCTGCTTCTCCCTCTCTCACTCCCCCTGTTT
The DNA here is from genome assembly GCF_029215605.1 of Mirounga angustirostris. Taxonomy (NCBI): domain Eukaryota; kingdom Metazoa; phylum Chordata; class Mammalia; order Carnivora; family Phocidae; genus Mirounga; species Mirounga angustirostris. The sequence continues at coordinate 56,916,991 of NW_026991709.1, forward strand.
GTGTTCCCTCTCTTGCTGTCTCTCTCTGTCAAATAAATAAAATCTTAAAAAAAAAAAAAAAAAGACAGTGAAGTTGATCTGTCCACCTTTGTTTCTATGTATCTAGCATACTGCTGGGTGCATGGTGGGTGTTTAATAAATATTTGATGAATGATGAATTTTACATGTACGCGTACACACACACACACACACACACACACTAGTGGCCAGGTCAGATGACAGTCAGTGCCACTAACTATGTTTTATTTGCCTTTAAGCTAAGCCAGAAATCCCCACGATTGTGGAAAATAACTCTACGGATGTCTTGAGAGAGGTGAGTCACATTGAAACCTTTGATAATCTATAGTATAATATGCCAAGATGTGTTGTGTTGCATCATTGTCCAGAATGTTTTCTCAAAGGACCTTATTCCTTGGCCCTCAGTCAATTGATTTCTGGTGAAGAAGGGAAGCTGAGTTGATCCTAGAAACCAAATGGGAATCCTTACTTCCTGACTTTGGGCTCTTAGGACATGTGATCTGTAATCCTTAGTCCTTAAATTTTCTGGAAAAATAGTCTCAATAGTTTCAGTTTCTCCTTAATAAAAACTGGAGAAGATAGGGAAAGAAAAGTAGGACAGAAAGTAGTGTGAATCCTGGTGTAAGAATGAGGCTTTTGTTCAGCTGCATTTAATTTGTTCTAGTCCATTTCCTATACCAGCTTTCCTATAGTTTTTATTTAGAAGTAACAAGAGGAAAGCTGCCCTTCTGTAACTCCTTCAGAACCCTGGCTATTTCTCAGGCAGTAGGAGAAGGGGCAGGTGGAAAAGGAAAGTAGTGTAGGGCTCTCTGACTTCAGTTTCTTGTTGATAGTTGATAGTTGACAGCCTCAAGTCACTGGGATCTGGGCTCACTTGCCAGCTCTTCTTGCTGGCTGTGACCTTGGGCAAATAACTTCAATCTTTGTGGTCAGTTTTTCTATCTCTGTGAAGAGGATAAGAAGGGTATCTGCATATTGTTGTTGTTCTTAAGAATTAAATGAAATAATGTATGGAAATTTCTTGGTATAAATATGGCAGATATTAAGCACTCAATGAACATTATGATTGTTGTTATATTGTTATTACTATTAGTGTTAATCAGCTATCTTGGGGCACTTTGACTTAATTCAAGCTTTTTAAAATCCCAAGTTATAAAATAAATATTCCCACGAATTCTCAAACATTTCTTGCTACATGAGATGAGAGAAAATTATACTCATATTCTAGTTTCTTCTAGTCCTACGAACACTAAATAACTTATAATTTCGGATCCTGCTGCATATCAGTCATTTAATTTGACAGCCGCATACAAATCATAGCTCAAACTCTGTGGGATGGTTTTAAATGAGAATATATTTGTGTCTTCTGTTGATTTTATGTATTAGTCTCTTAGATAATTGCTGTTGTAGTCCTGAGTATATAAAAAAGATTTAAAATTTTTTGTTCTTTCACAATTAATTCCAATTTTATTAGTGGACTTCATTTCAATAGTTTAAATAAAACAAACTAATGGCACAATGTCTGATAGGTGTTTTTGGTTCTTCTAAGGATTTCTTGAAGGTTCTTTATGCCAGTGTTTACAGGTAATAAGGACTCAATCCAGATACGGAATAAATCTATAAGATTGGATCCAAGAATTCCAGTTAAAAAGAAAAAGGACTTTCTCTTACACGTTATCACATTTCCTCTTCTGTATCCATGCTTACCTAGGCTCTGACTAGGAAAATCGGAGAACCTTCCTTCCTGGGGAATTAGTGAGTAATCTCTCGCCGACTCTACATAACCAGTGACAGGACATAGCTTGTCTGTGGATCTTTTAAGATTTTGCCAAACATTAGTAATTCTTTACCCTAATATTCTTAGAGTCCCCATTGTATTTTTAATAGCTTCTTAACTCTTCAAAGTCCTTTTACATGCTTTTATCGAGTCATGCTTTCATTGAGCCTCTGAAGAAGGTAGGGCATCAGTCATTTTACAGATGAGAAATTGGGGCCCAGAGAGTCTACACAACTGACTGAGTCACTAATAAAGGGCAGAGCAAGGATGAGAATTTAGCATGCCCCATTCCAGGCAGGATGGTATAATGAGAGGAGCCTATGGTTCAGGGGCAGAGAGAACTAATGTCGAATCCTAATTTGACCACTTCCTGGCTACATATCTTCATCCAGTAGTTCACCTCCACGAGTCTCAGCTAAGTCATCTAAAACTGAGATCAAGATTAATATTTCACAGGATTCTTAGGTGAATGAAATTTATGCACACTAATGGAGTACTTTGCACATAATAGATGTCTTGAGAATATTTCTTTCCTCCCACTATTTATCATTCACCTATTCTCTTTCTCCCATCCCTTCATCTGAATATACATTCATAAATCTCCTGTGTGATTGATTTTAGGAGATAGTATGAGATAATGAAAAAACAGAATATAGATTGTGGAATCCAATAGACCTGGGTCTGGATTCTCCTCCATCACTTATTAACTCTGGCCCCTGGGGCCTCGATTCCTTAGGTTCCTCATCCTTAGCTCTTCCTCATCAGGGACAATGATCCCAAACTCCCAAGAGTGATATAAAGATCAAATGAAAGAACATATGCGAAGTATCTACCATCTGGCATCCATAAGTGTTGGGTAATGGTAATTTCCAACCCCCCCTTCATTCCTTAGAAATTAACTAATTCAACATGTTCATATTGGATACCTACTATGTGCTGCATAGTCACTACACCAGCAGCCCTTGGTGTTAAAGTAATGGGGATTTGGTCAGTTATGAGTTATGTTTTCCAGCATTACTAAAGCGATAAAGTTTATGGTTAATTGGCTTTTCCTGAAAAATAGAAAAGCCCCCAAATTACCCTAACAATGATGCTTCTCAGGCTTTGACATGCCAGGGTTGTCCAAGGAGAGTGTCACACCTGTGGGTGTCATATTCTTGTGAGTTCCAGGGCAAGACTTCACCAGGACCCCAGCATGGTGCACAGCCTCGCCCCTGCAGCTGAGATGGAAAGGGAGTCTTTACTGAAACCACAGGGCCCCTTCATGTACCAGACTTTGTATTCCAAAAAAATATGTGGCCTAGAGAGCCATCAGCCCATAGCCCTGGCCCTGCATAACCCACTGTGAAGATGCAGCAAAAGAAGGTACAGAGAGAGGCATGAAAACTCCAGAGTTTACTCAATAGTTCGATCTTTCCACGAGCCACATGTCTCTATTGATGCCTCTTTTTATTTAACGCCATCATCTCTCTGGATCTCGTCCTTGTTACTCTCCACGTTTATGATGTTTGACAAAAGTTAGGTGAAAAAAAATATAAAAAGAACTACCTAACATGACACAGGAAACGAAAGTAGTTGGGGTTAAAATGCCTGAAAAGGGGGCGCCTGCATGGCTCAGTTGGTTAAGCATTAGACTCTTGATTACGGCTCAGGTCATGATCTCAGGGTCGTGGGATTGAGCCCTGTGTCAGGCTCCAAGCTCTGCTCTGCTTCTCTCCCTCTGCCCCTCCCCCACGCTCGTGCATGCTCTCTCTCTAAAATAAATAAATCTTAAAAAAAAAAAATGCCTGAAATGAAGAGAAGCTAAAATCGTAAGGGACATATGAAGCAGACACCATAATCTAAAACCACATATTACCATTCAGCAGTATAGCTCTGGTGGCTGTTTGCAGATTTTCATTGTTGCTGTTTATTTAATTGTGATTTTGCAAAGCCTGAAACTTTGTGGATTCTTTGTCCTTCTTAAATTCCATTTCAAATGTATGTGTGTGTGTGTTTAAGATTAGGTATTAGAGCTTCTTTTCCCCTTCCTTCCTTCCTTCCTTCCTTCCTTCCATCCTTCCATCTTATGACACAGTAAGGCTCTGATTTCCAGTGTCCAGCCATGGGACTCCCAGTGGCCATCTTCATTTGCAGTGGTGAGTCCCTGAGCTTTCACCGCAGCTGGAGAGGGCCCTAAAAATGGCACCATACCCCTTTGGGAATTCATATGGGAAGTGAAATCTCTAATATCAGGCAGTTTGCTAGAACAAAAAGGGAGATTATAAGCCTGCAGTACAGTCTGGGTTTTTCACAAGTTTGTGTTTGGACTTGTGCTTGTTCCACACACAGCTCACAGGGAAGACAAATGTGGCTGTTAGAGCTGCTGACAGTCTAAGAACAAGCGCTAAGAAGGAGCCACACACAGGTAAGGACGGAGCGAGGCAAGAAGCCATTATTATACCAGGATCCTGTCCGCTTTCTGGAAGGTTGATGCCCATAAAGGGCTTGGGCTTATTTACGAGACAATGAAAGACTGTGTTTATTAGCTCTTGTCTCCCCAGCTCCCACCACCCCTCACCCCATCCCCAACCCAGTAAAAACAAAAAATAAAAAACATTAGGTTCTAGAGGAGTCATTCAAAATAAAAGTCGCTCCAGCACAAAGGCCACAGTCCTTGCCAGTTGGTTTTCTTCTATTCCAGAGTGAACATATTAGGCATATTCTCAACAGCCCAGGGAATTGTTCTCTCTCTATAGACTATTAGGTTTCCTTTTTTCAAAGCATCTCTGAGTATTTTATTTTTTTAAAAGATTTTATTTATTCATTTGAGACACAGAGATACAGAGAGAGAGAGAGCATGAACAGGGAGAGAGGGAGAGGGAGAAGCAGGCTCCCCGCTGAGCCAGGAGCCTGATGCAGGGCTTGATCCCAGGACCCTGGGATCATGACCTGAGCCGAAGGCAGACGCTTAACCATCTGAGCCACCCAGGCACCCCATCTCTGAGTATTTTAAAATGAACATTAAAAAAAAAAAGAAAAAACAGGGAAGAATTGGCATGCAGCCAGCATCTCAAAGACAAGGATAAAATCCCAAAACTACTGCTCAAATGAATGAGTGGTCTGTCGGGACAAAACAAAAGCAACCTAAGTGTTAAAATTGACCTCAGAACCTAGGAAAATGTTCTCTGTCCTTCAGTCTCTCAGTCATGGTCTCTCATCTTTTCATGGTGAATTTTTGTTGGGGGGGGGGGTGGGAATCTGTCTCTCTTCTGTGTTCACACTTATTCTCTATCCCTTTTTCTTTTGGTTTTCTGCCTCTGTTCTTTATTTCTCCTTCCTCACCCCATCTCTCTACCTTTCTCTTTTCCTTCCTGAGTTTCTCTCATCTCTTCTTCATGAACTCCCTCTTTAACAGACCTTAATATGAAATTGGATTATATTTTTAAGTATTTATGAATAAGTTTCTATATCCTCTGTTCTTAATGTTTCATCCGAGTAAGTTGAAAAGTCTTTAATTCTCTCTGTGCTGATTACACATTACTGACGTATGTGTTAGGTTGTTGAAAAGACTTACAGGATTCAGACAGGTTCTGCTGGTGACACAGCTTTAATATGAGCAGGCAGTACAACACAGCACCAGTGGGAGAAAGACCTGCACTGGATGGGGCCTGAGATCTCAGGCGCAAGCTTCTATGTCCTTCCACAGCTGGGCCCCACAGAACAAGCTCTGTACCCAGTTCTTAACTCACCACCAGGATGTCTGCAAACACCTGGGCCCCAGGAAGCCTAAGCTCCACTCCTGGTGGGGTCTCTTAGAGTGAGCTGATCATGTAGGCACATTCCAGCCACCTGACCAGCCTCAACTGTCAGAACCCTCAGCTCCACCAAAACCAAGTGCAGAGCATAAATCCCGTTATTTTCACTCAGCAACATAGCAGGATAGTAGATTCTGCACCCAAACTCACAGACCCATGGTGGCAAAACAACCTTTATCTTCAGTTAATACATTTTGAAGTTTTGGTCAGGACAGCTTTAGGGACCCTGTAGGTAAGTGTTTGGTCAGTTGATACCTACTGAGATTAACTCATACTATGCACTCTTTCTCTTAAAAACACAAATCCTTTCTTTCTATTTATCCTAACGTGGCTCTTTGCTGTGAGCCTCAGTCTGTGTTTTCAGAATAGATACCTCCCAGGCTGATTACACAAAATGGAAGGGATGAGCCACGGCAAGCTGCTCTTGCTGTCTCTGACAGGCTTCCTTCTCAGCCCTCAGCTTCCACTTCATCTCCAGGATGGTCCTCTCTACCTCCTCCAGGGCTCGCTCTCGCCTTTCCACTGCCCTCTCCCGCCATTCCACTGCCCTCTCCCTCCTAAGCACCTCCTTTTCCCTTTGGCTGGCCCACAGAGCCAGGGCCCCCACCTGCTCCAGGAGCCGGGCCCAGTCGCCCTCGATACCCATGGGGAGTTGGGGCCCCTGGGGCCTCAGGTCCTTGCGCTGCCCCACCTGACCATGGCCAGTCTTCTCCAGCTCCTCTCTATGCATGCTCTTCAGATGTTTCCACAAGGCTGTGGTGCCCACATTCACCCCAGGGCCACGGCTCACCTGCCTGCCACACAGGCGGCAGGTGGCATATTGGTTGGGGTGGTGGCCAGCACGAACAGGGGCCAGGTGGAAATACTCCCATACCTCGGAAAACCGGGTGCCCTTGTTGTGGGGTGTAGGGGCAGGCATGGCGCTTGCGAAAGGGCCAACTAGTTCTCCCTTCTCACTTACTGCCTCTTCCTCCTTCATCTCTAGGTCTCTTTTTACCTTCATCTTGGTTCCCTCCTCTTCCTCCTCTTCCCGCCTCATCCTGTGTCCTCTTCTACAGCTTTCCTTGAGCCAGAAGTCTTAGCTGAACCACAGCTAAAGTGAAATGAGTAATTGGGAAGGGACTGTGGTAACTCTTGGGGATTCACAACAAAGGTCAAAGGCTGGCCACAACTGAGTGGTGTGAAGTTTCCACTTCACAGAGAGTCAGGGTGAGTCAGAGCCACATGAAATGGCCTCTGAGGCTCCCGTGTACATTCCCTCCAGGCCCCAGATATGTATTGATCCCTTCTTGTCTAGACCAGAAAGGCAAAGCAAATGAGTCCAGGAATCACAAAGAATTCAGTGTTCTCTACATTAAGTACCACCCCGAGTTTTTGAACATCGGAAATTTTAGGTTTTCTCTTGATTCCCTCCTGGCTGCTTCCACTGTTTCTGTGTCCTGGATGCCTATATATGGGTTTTGGAGGCTCCGAACCCTCGGGCTGCTCACGACGTCCAGGGCTGGGGCTTCACTGGCCTTCCTCAGAGTAGGGAGAAGCACGCCCCGGAGAGAGAGAGAGAGACGCTGATGGTGGGAGACACCCACACTTCCTGAGAACTGTCGCAACAGAGAGTCCAAACTCTGGGTAATAAAGTTCCCAGTGTAAGGTCAGTTTGGCCCTAGAGAGGTCCCTCTGGGGCTGAGATTCTAAGAATTCCGAACAGCAGGCTTAGCTGTTTTCAGCAGGAGGAACTGGCATGCAGAGAGGAGGGAGAGGTGGAGCACATCTCCACAGACTTGTCGCCCGACGGTCCTCAGCGAGTAGCTTACCCTGCACCTTCCCGTGCACCATCACCTGCAAAGCCAAGAGCCGATAAGACCTTCCCGACAGCCGCTTACTCCGGGGGCTTGCCTGATTCACCCCCATTGAAATAAATAGATGGACAATTAAATTACATTGTAAAAAATAGTCTGACATCTCTCTCTACTTTTTGGGATCATTTCTTAAGTAATGGAGAGCCTTGTTCGTCAAGCTTAGCAACCGCAAAGAGTTAGGAAACACTCCCACCCCCAGCCCTTCAAGTGGGTACTTACTTACGGGCAAGCAGGGCTCTGAAGGTGTGCCTGAGGCTCTGGTACTGGGTGAGGGCTCCTGCACGCTGTGGGTGGCCAGTAGCTGACTCCTGCCCCCAGGAGGAGGGCGCCTACAGTCCTGTTCCCTCCCACTTCCAGAGATGCCTCTTTTCCAAGTGGGTGTGTCCCTGCCTGCCCACACACAGATGCCAACTTTCTCTCCGCCCCCCTTCCACACCCCCGAAAAAAGAGGTTCCTGGCACAGGGCTGGTAATAAAATAGTAAGTCGAGCACCTACAAGTCTTAGTTCTGTTTCCAGATAACTCCATCATCTGGCCTCTTAAGCAAAGGAAAATATGGAAGGGGTGGGGGAAGGGTGAGATTTCAGCAGAGAAACCACAGGCCTCAACGACATCTGTGCTTTCAGATATCTTGTCCAATTGTCAGACCGTGAGTCTCAACATTGGGTTTGGAAACTATGGATGTTGTAAATACAGTCAGTGGAAAAGCCAAAGAACTTGCAGAAAAGGGAAGATTAAGTGAGAGGAAACCTCCCAAGTTTAAAGAAATATGACAAGTTGAGAGACAGATTTGAGGTTGCTTTTTATTATATTATGTAACTGGAATTAGAAAAGCTCAATCGCTATTGGCTTGTATTCTCAGTTGGAGTGAAATAAAAGAATAGTCACAGTTTAAGCAAAAATTTTATATTTACATAAATACTATATTTATATATATGTATATTTAGGAAGGAGAACCTACCAAGAGGAGACAGGAACATTTTGAAGAAGGTGTCTGTGGAAGAAAAATGCTTGAGTTATAGAAGAAAAGATAGAAATGACAGTAGAAAACAGACTGAAAGATAAATTTCAAGTGAAGAAAGAATGTTGAGAGGAAGAAAGACTCCAAATAGAAACGAAGAGTTGATAAGCAAATAGGGGAACTTTAAAAAAAAAGAAGATTCCTCTTTCTAAACTAAAAAGCTAAATGTTTTTTTAAATGGTTCTATGGAAAGCCCTTATGAAAAGGTTCTGCCCAAACTTAGGCAAACTGAATCTGGGCTAATTTACAAAATGGTCAGCATTTCAGTATTTCATCTGCGGAAAAAAGGAAAGGATCATTCTTACAGCCAGATGTGGACTCAATTTTCCTGACTCCTCAATCTCATCATGCTCCAGCCTCCCGCTGGCTTCCCTCTGCTGCCAGGACAACATGCCCAACTCACATGTCGGCCTACGAACCCTTTCCATCTATCCACCTTTGTGAATTCCCCACTATTTTCCACCACAGGCCACCTGTGGAGTCCAGGCCCATGTCTTCCCTGTCTGCAAAATATAACTCCATTCACTAAGTTATTCCCAGAGTTCACCCTTCTCTGCTCTCCTACAGAACTGCTCAAATACTTTTTGCCACTTACGACATCATTCTTCGTGCTATTGCGCATGTATTCCGTGTGTACTTAGAACAGTGTGTGTTGGAGAAACCAGTTCTTTGGCTTGGTCGTGAATGCGGCAGCCACACATTAAGTGAGTGAGTGATTCTGACTTCGCAACAGAGGGATGTGTGTGTGTACACTCGTGGGTGTGTCACACAGACTCTTGTCCATATTTACTTCATATATATATTTTTTTAGTTTAAGATGTTTTTCTTCTTACTCATTTGGAAGTTCCCGAACAGCAGTAGCTCTGCTTGCTCAGCAAAACCCTAAAAACTTAATGTTTCATAAGAGGTTTGACTTCAGTCTGAACTAGCTAAGTCTGTGGCTTTTCAATTTTAGAGAGACTGGGAGGGAGGAGTTCAGGACGAGAACCACATTCAGACACAAAAATCTTAGAACACAGTCTGGAGGTGGTAGAGAGTATTTGAAATCTGACTCACTCCATAAAATCTGAATTCAGAGAATCCACAGAGTTAAAGCTTTTTAATATTTTTTTTAGTTGACAAGAGATTTCTTCAGTAAGCATGTTGCCTTTATAAAATAATGGAACCCCTACTTATTCCTGATATTACCATATCATCATCTTATGGTGGGTTAACCGAGCATGGAGAAAATGAGTCATGGGAGTGGTTAAAGGTATTGGCATTAATAAAAACCTTTACCACTTTTTTTTTTTTTAACATTTCATTTCCTGTAACTCTTACATCCCTTCCTGGACCACCTGAAGATAAACATCAATCTTTGGCATTTTATTGGATTAAATAAATTGAACTCTCTTTTCTTTACTAAATAAGAACATATTATAGGGGACCTGGTTTTACTTTTGATTTTCCAGGACAAAAAGTGACATAATGTCATGGATCTGCATTGCTGATGCATGCACGTGTCCCCATTGTCAAGTGTGGAATGAGTGGAAAACCTGGCAGCTGCAGTGTTCACTACCTACCATTTTGGATTCCACAGATAGTCCCCTCCGAAAGTCTCATGATTTCCTTGGGCTTTTTGTAGGGATGTATGGGAGGGTGCTAAACTGCACCTCACTAAGACCTCACCAGAAAGATGCTACTTCAGCATCCTTAAATGTGGTTTTCAACTCTGCTCAGGACCAAACTCTTTGGGTATAACTAGTCTGTGGGGAAATTGGCACACCAAGTATTACATATAGTTCATTGTTCTTTACTAGTTAACTAGTGAATCCATCCATTGTGGAAAATATTTGAGAACTAAGAACCAGGGCTGGTTATATGTAAAATACATATATCTCTTGATGAGAAAACAGATAACTATGAATGGCATTATAATTTTGCAGTGTCTCAGATAAAATGATGAGGAACCAATAAGGATATTTTCACCAGGCTGTTGAAATAAACTATCATCTCAAAAAGAGCAAATATGGTATTGGAAATAAAACATAACTGACCCTACCTCTAAGCTTTCTGGCTTTGTAACATAAGCTACCTGTTCTGTCTCTTTCAGTTTCAGTTTCACATTGTTTCAGTACAATGTGTTTTACTAGGAAATACCTTGGACTGGGACTGGCGTAAGAGTTCCCAATTGTGCCATTAACTACATTCCACTCCCTTTAACCACCCTTGTGATTTGGTGCCTTGGTTTCCCCATCTGTCAAATGGCAATGATAAAGCATGTCCTATCTGCCCTATGGGATTTTTAAGATGATAAAATGAAAAATCAATTACATAAATTCTCTACAAGTCAAAAGTGAGATATTTACAATAATGGTTTCTGTGGTTGTTGCTATAAATAGTACTTTACATTATTTTGGAAGTGGAAACAACCAAAATGCATATGTCTTTTAGCTTTTAGTATAACAGAATATTCTTTTCTGGCCTCTGACTGTTAGAGCTTCTTCCATCTTTCTAGTCTTTGGCTTCCATTTAGTATTATTTTATTCTTCCTATATAGAGTTGTGATCTCCCTTCTCCAGAACCCAGAATCCAGACTTGCAACATTAGTCTAGTCCTAGATTCTTCATAGGTTAACCTATGATTCCAGCCATGAAATCATGACATCTCTGTAGGAGACAGCCTATTTGTAGCTCACATTTTCACATAACCTCTGAAAGGTAAACACAGCTTTGTTGAAAGTGGAGAAAATCGTTTCCTGCCAATTTGCCTCATGTGACAATTGGTGGGGATATAAGGGGTACCAGTTTCTTCTGAATTTGCAAATAAGCCTTTCTATGTTCTGCCTTCACCCCCAGAGAACATTTACCTGCTCCCAGAGGAATGTATTTCCCACAGCAAATCTCACGTGGTTTATAGAAGGAGGCTTTCCTCAAGGTGAAAAAGAAGGTAAGGAAATCAGTCAGTGGAAATGGGTTTGGCAAAGAAAGAAAGAAAACAAGGAAGAATAGAAATTGCCATTGCCCAAGTTGATCTTGGCATTTAAGGACAGTTCTAATTCCAAAACAAACATCATCTTGCCTACCAGATGGCATTTTCTGATACCGCATCTAGTGCCTCCAAGAGGATCAGTGTGGGTCACATTTCCCAGAATTAAGAAATACACCTGACTTTTTTTTTTTTTTAGGTTCATTTATTTTAGAGAGACAGAGAGAGAGTATGTGCGAGCAGGGGGAGGAATAGAGGGGAAGGAAGAGGGGAAGCAGATTCCCTGCTTGATCCCAGGACCCTGAGATCATGACCTGAGCCAAAACCAAGAGTCAGATGTTTAACCAACTGAGCCACCCAGGCGCCCCACACCTGACTTCTTTAACTCGCTTATAAATACTAATGTTTTATTCAACTGTTAGTAAAAGCAGATCTTTTATATGATGGCAAAAAAGTTTAACTCAACATACATTTATTAATAATTTCATTTAGTTCAAATAACTTAGCACCACTGCTTTAAGTCAAGAACCAAATACTTTCGACTTGTTCTTGTAAGGCTCTGAGTAGGGTGGGGTGGGGAAGGCTAGAGGAAGTATACATAAAGGACTGGGCTTTATGACAAGGAACTCCTCCAGGAGGATTGAAAATTCTTGGAGCAGGAACGCACATTGAGGCAAGCTCAGGTGAGAACATACAAAGCCGTATTTTTCATAGGTAGTGAACGGGCAGCACCTGCCAGAACAATCCCAGACATTCCCTGCCCAGGACAACAGCCCTTCTCCTTTCTCTTGAGTCATTTTTTTTTCTCAAAGCTCAATATGTTTTCAACAGTAACTGAGTCCCATAGCCCTTGCTACATTATTATTTTTAACTGATAAAATAAAAAGTTCATGTTGATGAACGATTGTATCGATCCACTTGATTCATTTTGAGACTGTTACTGGTTTTGTTATTCACTTAGAAAACAATTCACCCATAATAATGATTGATGCAATCCTGAAAATATCTCTTAAAGGTCATTATAGATATGTTCTCCTGTTAAGTAAGCCCTGGTTTGATGTGCTGGTTACCCTCCCAACGATGAGGCCAGACAGTGTGGTACAACTGCATTTAGTTATTACTTTGGCAAGTAACAACTTCAAAATTAGCATTTAGAGCCTGTAGTGTAAAAAAGCTATGAGATTTCAGAAAGTTCAGGCCTACAGTGACAGATGGTTTTAAATTAATTTCCTGCTACCATGTATGCTATTTGGAGATTGGACCAACAGGGGCAGTTAAACAGTTTCTATTTCTGAAGGAGACTCACAGGACCCAAAATGACAACGGTTATAAATCTCCAGCTTATTTCAGGAAAAAGATAAAATATAACAACACCATTAAAGTAAGGATATACATCTCATGTATAGATTTACAGCAAGGGGGGCAGGGAAATCAGGCAGGGGGCTCTCTGTAAAGGGCGGGGAGACGACCAACATGGCACAGAACAGCTCCGAAGTGGGGAGCCCAAAATGGAGTCTTGGTTGAGGTTGTTTTATATTTTACTTAGACATATTCCTGCTGTGTAGCCAGACTCGACAGCAGAGCCTTACCAGGTTCTAGCCCAGGTTAGGTGCAAATCATCAGTCTCACTGTTATCAATAAACAATGCTGGTGAATGAGGACAACCGGCCCCCAACCCGCTCAGACCCATGATCACAAATAAAACAATACTATTAATCAATACATTTTGTACCTTGACCATTGATCAATACCATGCAGGAGCTTGAGCAAAACAGTTTTGGTTAACAGTTTAGGCCTGCTGGAATAAACCCTCAGTGTGCAGAAGCTGTGGTTTGACCATTTTAGACTCTGTTACTGTAAACTGAACCATCCCCAGCCATGCCTTGACATCATTTTATGGCTCATAGAGAAATCGCTGGTGACTGATCTTATTCTGAATCTGTCCTGTAGGAATATACATTACTAATGAAGAGAGAAAAATCAAAGGTGGATTTTTGGAGCTGAAGTCTGTTTTGACAAGGGTGTATGGTAATAAACCAGCCCAATCAAATAACCTGACCATCTGGTGCATGGCCCTATCTCCAGTCCCCGGAAATAAAGTGTGGAACATCTCATCTGAAAAGATCACTTTTTCCTTGGGTGAGTTGTCTATTTAATAAGGTCAACCAGGGGTGGCCAAGACTGCCATAAGCTCAAAACACTTCTAATTAGAACAAATAGAACCACTCATTATTTCCATGGTATTTTAATCTCGGAAAACTCTTTACACAACTCAAAATTATTAAATTTCATACTATCAAAACTTTTTTGACAAAACAGTGGGACTCTGCTTAAAAGAATTTCTTCAAACAAAAAGTAGCTGATTCCTGTTTCTGAGAATTTCTGGTGAATATGGCAATTTTTTTTTCCAATTTCATTTAATAACTTTTTGTTAATGTACCATATAATGAAAATTAACACTAATATATTGATGATCAAGAGAGGTTCTTAAAATCCTAAAATCCCTTCTGAGTCACAAAAAACCTTCAATTATATATAGCATTTATAATTGTAATACTTAGGAATGGACAAGCCATGTATGAGATATAAATAGCTTGAGGATAAGGACTGTATCCTAATGATTTTCATGCCCCTAGGTTGAAGCACAGAATTTGGCACATTGAAGATTTTTATGACTTGAAAATTGATATGCAGGATCATTCTACTTATCACAATATTTGATTAACCAGAATATTCACTACTCTAAACCTGACCAAATAATAGAGATTTTACTGCATAAAAGATGTGAACAAATGTCTCAACAAATACAGCGACAACAGATTGCCTATAAAAAATAGAAGTTTGTAATGACAACTATCAAACATGCATATCTAACAGCAAAGTAATACTTAAGCAGATTTGTTAGCCATTATTACAACTCTGCAGGACCATTAACGTCTTTTAGCGCCTTCCTATTTTCAGAGATTCTGTAGTCTGTGACATACTCATAAAACCCAGGATAGCTTATAAGGGAAAGTTTCCCTTTGTTTCAAGGCCACTGTCGTGCATGTTGGGTCCTACCCAGCCCTTTCACAAATGCAGGCAGTTGGTTCCTGGGAACCTTGGATGGGAAGGCTATGTGTCTCAATGTAAATCCATCCCCACTATTCAGGAGCTGGTGCCATTCTGAATCTGGGACAGTGGCATCATGCCTATAATACTGCCTGTGTGTGTGTATATCCATACGCACACAAACACTGAGAACTCTGAGTTAATCACTCAGAAATGGTCATGGCTTTACACTGGAACATCCATACTCAATTCTGTCTAGTTCCCTCAGAAATAAATGCACTTCCTTTCTAGAAGGCTGGACACAGTTAAGGGCTACAGGCTTGGAATAGGGTAAAGGTAACTGGTTCTCACATAGTTTGCCAGTACCTTTGGCAGACTCTAAGGACGTGAGCTGAAAACAAAACAACCTTAAATTCCTAAATCCCATCACAGAACCATGTTTGAATTTCCAATCTTTTCTGCTGTTAAAACTGAGCTTTTCTTGGTTTAAAGATTTTATTTATTTATTTTTAGAGCAGTTTTAGGTTGACGGCAAAAGAGGAAGGTGCAGAGATTTCCTATACACCCTCTCATACACATGAATATTCTCCCTCACTATCAGCCTCACACACTGGAATGGTCCATTTGTTACAACTGATGAACCTACGCTGACACATCATAATCACCCAAAGTCCACAATTTGCCTTATGATTCAACACTTGGTATTGTGTATTCTATGGATTTGGACAAACGTATATTGACATGTACCCATCAGTGGCTTCAAACCGCCTTAAATTTTCACTGCCCTAAAAATCCTTTGTGCTCCACCTATCCATCCTTTACCCCCCAACCCCAACCCCTGGCAACCACTGATTTTTTTAGTCTTTAGAGTTTTGCCTTTTCTGAATGTCATATGGTTGGAATCATACGGTATGTAGCCTTCCCAGATTGGCTTCTTTCACTTCCTGATATGCGTTTAGGTTTCCTCCATGTTGTTTTATGGCTTGATAGCCTATTTTTTATAGTACTGAATAATATTCCATTTTATGCATGTACCAGTTTATATATCTGTTCACCTACTGAAATATATTTCGGTTGCCTCCAAGTTTGGGCAATTATGAATAAAGCTACTGTGAACATCCCCGTGGAGGTTTTTGTGTGGGCATGAGTTTTCAACTCCTTTGAATGAATACAAAGGAGTACAATTGCTGGACTGTAGGTAAGAGTATGTTTAGTTTTGTAAGAAGCCTCCCAACTGTCTTCCAAAGTGACCGCACCATTTTTGCATTCCTGCCAGCAGTGCATGAGAGTTCCTGTTGCTCCACATCCTCACCAGCATTTCATATTGTCAGTGTTAGGGATTTTGGCCATTCTAGTAGCTGTGTAGTGGTATCTCTTTTTGTTTGAATTTGCATTGGTCGGTGACATATTATGTGAATCATCTTTTCATATGCTTATTTGCCATCAATTTATCTTCTTTAGTGAGGTGTCTGTTAAAATCTTTGGCCCATTTTTTAATCAGGCTGGTTGTTATCTTACTGTTGAATTTTAAGAGTTCTTTGTATATTTCGAAAAATAGTCCTTTACCAGTTGAGTCTTTTGCAAATATTTTCCTCCCAGTCTGTGGCTTGTCTTCTCATTCTCTTGAACTATGCTAAGTTTTAAGATCAGAAAATAATGAATAATTTTAGGATAATAAGGAAGGGCACTGATCCTGATACCCAAAGCACACCATAATTCCAATTTACAGGACAGCCCTTGATCTGATATAATTTTAGGTTCTGAGCAGATGGTTATTTTTAAATTGTCAAATGAATTTTTATCCTCTGTGATCAAATATTAAAGCCAATAAATCTTGAAGAGTTCAGTTTCCCAAAATTATAGGTTACATTCTAGTCACATTCTAGCATGTATCTTTGGGAATGACTTAGAAGATGCAGTTGAGACTCTGGAAAGCAATGTCATCACTGGATCATACTCCCTTACTTGTTGTAAGTTCTTAAACACTTACTTCCAAACATTCTTTCTGCTTGTGGTAGTACTGCTGGGTGCTTTATGAACTCTGGGAAAACTTCTGATGCCTGTGCAAGAGTTATTGCTTTATCAAGCCATTATTGTTGACAGATATTGAGATGAAAATACAGAAGAAAAATCTAAAGTAGAGAAATTCTGAGAATATTACAGAGCAAAAAGGAGATTTAGTAAGAGGAGTGGAGCTTTTGCTCCCCTTTGTTCCCAGAGAAGAGTTGGAAGCCTGCAAGCTAACAGTCCTCCGAGATGCTTCCTTCCCCACCTACCTCACAGTCTCCCAGGAAGTTCAAATGCTCAGTGATTCTTATTCTAGTAAACTCAGAAAAGGAGAGGGGTCAGTATAGGGTGATCAGTGGCTCATCAGGCAGCTGTTTGAGTAACCAGAGCCTACAGATTCCTGTGATTCAACAATAAATATATTTTTTAAAAGTTCTTTCCAAAATACCCTACCCTGCTGTTACCAAACCGCATGTTTGGCTGCCCCTCGCTCAATAGGCCAATACTCAGAAGAGGAGTTTTGACTGGAAAGGAATATGAGCTTTATTCAGCAGGCTGGCCAACTGGGGAGAAGGCAGACTCTTGTCCAAAAGCCAACTCCAAGGTTTCTGCCTGGCCCAGGGATTTTTAAAGGGGTTCAGGACAGTTAGTTGGTAAGGGAGTGCGGTAGTCTGTAACATTTCTTGATGATGTGCAGACTTGGTGGTCCCAGCTAGAGAGGTTGTCTCAGTGATCTCAGTGCTGGGGGGCTGTGCAAGGGGGTCTGCTTCCTGTTTCAGGAGGTATAGGAGTGCTCTGTTCTTCCTAGGAAACAATGAAAGAACTAGATATTCAAAGGAAAGTTAATCAATCACATAGCCTAAAGGCATTTGCTAAAGTTTAAAGACTACTAGGTTAGCAGGAGGGGCCAGAGTAGCTTCACTGCTGGCCTAGCTTATCAGAATGTCTAAAATTATAGCACTGTAAGGTCAATTTTTTTGGCATATACAAAGAGTTGTTTTGTTTTGTTTTGTTTTGTTTTGTTTTGAGGTGGAGGGGATTTTTTTTTTAAATATTAAAACAAAAGTTGAATGCAAATACCCCCTGGGGTAAGTAATGTCCTTGCCACCTTCAGCTATTATTCATCATTAAATGGATTTCCATTTGGGATAGAGAGAGAGTTAGGGGTTAATGAGTCATATGTGTTTGAGTGTGCATGTATATTTTGGGATATGGAGAAAGGATTAAAAAGGGATATCTCAGCAGTGGGGCAAGAGAACCACTTGAATATTGAGGAAGAATATGCCAGACAAATACTTCCTATTTCATGATTTTTCTCAAACCCTGACTGATCCTAGGTATCCTAAGGACTTTATCAGTTAAGGACTGATCAGTTAAGGACTTTAATATACATAGAAATCACCCAAGGATCTTGTTAAAAAGCAGATTCTGATTCACTAAGTTGAGGTGGAGGAGCAGGGCCTGAGAGTCTACATTTCTAACAAGTTCCTAAGAGAAGCCACAGGCCACATTTTGAGAAGCAAGGATCTAGCAAGGCCTGGAGTTTGGTTCATTTCTAGGTGGACCAGCTAAGGGCTGATTCGAACTCTGAGGAAGCCCTAGAACTGACCAGCTGCCTTGTGGGACAGACAGACACCTGGCCACTGCTGCCCATGAGGGTGGTCCTGAGTGTCCTGCCAGGCCTGCTGCAGAGGGGACACACTCAGGAGCCCATGAAGTTGCCTTAGGCCAGCAGCTTAATCCCTTACAACACAATGGCAAATGTAATGGCCTAAAAACTGGCTCATATGTTTCTGCTAAATTCTGCTTTTGAGTTTTGGGAAATAGTGTTTTTCTGTGAGGTTTTAGCCACTTCTTTCTACACCCCTGAGTTTTGTTTTGACCAAGGCAGAATTTCTACTTTACGGGACAATCTGAAACCAGAGGGACCTTTTTTTTTTTTTTTTTTTTGGCTGCAGGTTTCATGTTGAAAGCTATGCATCATTTTTGTTACAGGGCAAAGAGTTCATCTTAAAATACAAATCTTGCAGTAGCAACTTCCTAAGACACTGTAAGGATATGTATGCCAAGAACCCCTCAGATTACAAAGCTGTGTGGTGTTAAATATGGCAGAATAATATCTTAAAATAGAAATATTCAATAAATGAAAAATAAATGTTTCCCATTGTCAAAATCTAGGATTAAGAATAACCTATCAACATCTTCTTTTCCAGGAGTCAGCAAACATTTTCTGTTTTTATCTGCCAGATAGTAAATATTGTATGCTTTGTGGCCATATGGTCTCTATCACAGTTACTCAGCTCTGCCGTTGTAATACAAAAACAGCCATAGACATACATAAACAAATGGACATGGCTGTGTTCCAGTAAAACTTTATTTACAAACATAGGCAGTGGGTGGAATTTGACTTGGGGGCCATAGTTTGCCACCCTTTGTTCCAATCAATCTACAGAGAAAAACGCCTAGGCATTATTTTTCCAGGTCCATGCTTATTAAGGTTGCCACTTTGGAAGATGATGCTTATTATGCACCAGCCGTCAGATATGTACTTAAAGTTGGTCTTCTCCCTTTCAGTGTTTAGAAGGAATCCATATGCATTCATTCGTCCATTTGCATTTGCCAGGAACCAGAAATACAGTGAGGAGCAACACAATCACTTCTCTTGAAGGGTATACTGATGATGTAGAGTACTAAGGCCTTTGCTAAGTTAAACATTAAGGCTATGAGCACATCACAAAGATCCCTGGGATTCTTCAAGTTTGAGAAGGTGCATACCAGGCAGTTTGCAGTGGGAAAGTATAAGGAAACAGCACTGATATAACTAGTATATAGTTTACTATAGCACTACTATTTACATCATGTGCACACTGACTGTGTTCTCTTCTAGGATTTTTATGGTTTTAGGTCTCACATTTAGATCTTCAATAATTCATTTTCAGTTTATTTTTGTGTTTGAAAATGGTTCAGTTTCATTCTTTCACATGTAGCTCTCCAGTTTTCCCAGCACTATTTGTTGAAGAGATTTTTTTTCCCATTGTATATTCTTGCCTTCTTTCTCATAGATTAATTGACCATATAAGCATGGGTTTATTTCTGAGCTTTCTATTCTGTTCCACAATCCATGTGTCTGTTTTTGTGCCAGTATCATACTCTTTTGATTAACTATAGCTTTGTAGTGTATCTTGAAAAATGGAATTGTGATACTTCCAGCTTTGTTCTTAAGATTGTTTTGGCTATTTCAGGGTCTTTTGTGATTGTGTGCAAATTTTAGTATTATTTGTTTTAGTTCTGTGAAAAACGATGTTGGTATTTTGATAGGGATTGCACTGAATCTGTAAATTGCATTGGGTAGTGTGGATATTTTAACAATATTAATTCTTCCATTCAATGAGCATGGAATCCTTTCTATTTATTTGTGTCATCTTCAGTTCGTTTCATCAGTATTTTATAGTTTTCAGAATATAGGTCTTTCACCTTTTTGGTTAAGTTTATTCTTAGGGTTTTTATGTTTTTGTTTTTGTTTTTTTGGTACAATTATAAATGGAATTGTTTCTTAATTTCTCTTTCTGAGACTTCTTTATTAGTATATAGAAAAGCTACTGATTTCTGGGTATTAATTAAGTATCCTGCAACTCTGTTGAATTCATTTATTACTTCTAGTGGTTTTTTGGTGGAGGCTTTAGGATTTTCTATATATAGTAGCATGTCATCTTCAACTAGTGACTACACTGTTTTATTTTCCATGAGCTATTAATCCTTTAACCAAGCAGATTAATAAAGAAAACATTTTCAGTAAATTTGTATGATTCATGTTCTTTTATTATCTATAACATTTTAGGCAAATATATTAAGTACTATTCTTATGGCTTTAAAGAGTTAACATAGCTTCCAAAGCCCTTCACTTGAAACCCTAGCAAAATTAGGGTCAATAAATATGCAGTGAGAAATTTAAATTCTGTATTTATTATTAAATAGGTTAATAAATTGACAGTCTTCCTCCACAACTGTGTTCTCAGTGGGGTGTTTAAGAAATTGGTTATAAATGGGCATCCTGTGGACCAGATGTAGTTAGATAGTTTTAAATTTAAATTTGTTCTGGTTCAAATTAATTTTGACAAAGTTGACTGGTGAGGACTATGAATTCAGCCTCCCAGTGGCATTATTAATAATGGAGGCCAGGCTGGGTCAGTGTTATTATGGCAAAGGGATAGTAGTGACTTTCAGAAGGTCGCAATTATGCAAACAAATCATAAATCCCATGTCTATAGCCTTTGTGTTTAACAAAGAACCGTGGTTACTTTCTTTAGTATAAAAATAAAGTATATTCTATGTAGAGGAGAAGTATAGTTCTCATTTCTTATTTAATTAAAACTATCAATTTTAGCTCAGAATGAGAACCAAAAATGAAATAAAACAAAAGCAGTCAGGAGAAATGAACAGTTCTTTCAGGTTGTAGCCTTTTGGCATGTAGCCTGCAGTCACTGTCACAGGTTGATACCTCTCAGAAAATGAAGCATGTGGCAGGGTGAAAAATGTCTGCAAATCACCCATCAGAAATTTTACATCCATCTGATTTTTCCTAGTTTTTAATGTTTTGCAATTTTTATTGGAAGCTGCTTTTCCTTCCACTTCTAACTCATCATTCAGCAGTAAACTCTAGTAGATTATGTTATTCTTCATTCAACAAATATTAGAATAGTCAAAAATAATACCTTAAATCTCTTTACTACTCTACATATTATCCAGCTCTCCCTGACCAATTACCCCCAAATTAGCAACTTTTAAAACATATATTGTCTTACATGATTTTGGGGTCAGAAAGTCAGGAGCAGCTGAGCTGGGTGGTAAGGCTCAGGTCTTTTCATGAGGTTATAGTCAAGTGGGGCTGGTTGAGGCTTCAGTTATCTGAAGGCTTGACTGGGGCTGAGGGTTCTGCTTCCAAGTTTGAGCATGTTGTCAGGAGGCCCTAGTTCCTCACCATATGAGTCTCTCCGTAAGGCTTCTCATATCATGACAGCTGCCCTCCCTCAGACCAAGTAATTCAAGAAATAGAGTAACCAAGACAAAAGTCACACTGCCGTTTTATTGCACATCATTTTGCTTTATTGTACCTGTTAGAAGCGAGTCACTAAGTCCAGCTCAGACTCAAGAAGAGGAGAATTAGGCTCCACTTCTTGAAGGGAAGAGTATCAAAGAATTTGTGGACAAATTAAAACTACCGTATCCTGTCATTTAGAAAAATTTGCACATAAAATACAATACGGTTTGATCTTTATTATGAGAGGTAGACAGAGTAAGCATTATCACCCCCATTTTCCAGATGAAGTCACAGAGATGACCACACAACTAGTAAGTGGCAAAGTTAGTATTCACACCAAAGTTTTCTGACTCAAATCTAGTTCTTACCACATTCAATATCAGGGTTTCTCCAACTGGTTTGAACACTTTGTGAGGACAGGGGACATACGCCCAGCATGGAGTAGATGCACAAAAGTACTAGTTGAATAGATGAATGAATAAAAGAATTAATGAGAATACTGTTCCTTCACTATGTAAGTGTCATTTAATAGACTCCATGATGTCTACAAAAAGAGATGATAATGTATTTCTGCCTTCAAAAAGGTTGCAGTGTACTTGGAAAGAGATGATATGTGCACATGAAAATGATAATTCAAAATAGTAAGGTGAAAGGTGCTGCATCGTATAGAATTAAAATACTCAAGGAGAGGTGCAGACCAGAAAATTTTGGACTTTGAGTAAGGAGATGTCCCTATGGGTTCTTGGAGTCAGGAAATGTTACCAAAGAGAGGAAATAAGACGACTGACCCTTTAAGTATGTGTTGCATTTATTTGACTCAGTTGAGAGCTTGAAAAAACATTCTAAGCAAAGAGAACAAAGTGAGTAGTTGTGCATTGGCAAGGATGTTTGTGGGAATTTGAGAAAATATTAGGAGATAAGCTTGGATCAGGGGCTGGGATTGTGTAGCACAGAAGCAGGGAAAAGTATTAGAAAATGCAGAATAAAGAGAGCTTTAAGCTCCAGCCTAAGAATTCTCAGTGTTATCCCTTAGGAAATGGGGCTGGGAGCCCAATAAATATTTTTTGGAAAGGAAGTGATATAATTCATTTACCAAATATTTATTAAGCCGTGACTATGTACCAGGTATTCTTCCAGGTACTGGGAATACAACAGTGACCAAAAGAGAAAACAACTATGCCCTCATGACATTAACCTTCTACCAGTTGAAAGCAGAAATGAGTTTCTTCTAGCTGAGTTTTCCACAGGGTTAGTTGACATACATTAAATGCATCCATCAGACCATATACCACTCTTACTTCTGTGAAGAAATTTAAGGAAAGGAAAAGAACATTTGTTACCTTAAGGAGCCTGCATTATAAAATAGCTCTAGTATTAGGGAATAAAGTCAAATGAACATATTTGTTAAAAAGCAGGGAAAAAAAATGTTACTTGATCTGCTATTACACTAAGATGATACGGTTGGGAAATTTCTGGAGAGTCACAAGAGTTCCTTAAAATAAGATCCTACTGGGCACCTGGGTGGCTCAGTCCTTAAGCGTCTGCCTTCAGCTCAGGTCATCCCAGGGTCCTGGGATCGAGCCCCGCATCGGGCTCCCTGCTCAGCGGGGAGCCTGCCTCTCCCTCTCCTACTCCCCGTTTATGTTCCTCCTCTCACTGTGCCTCTCTCTGTCAAATAAATAAATAAAATCTTAAAAAAAAAAAAAAAAGAAAACTGCATCTCACTTATAGTAGAATTTAAAAGAGTGAAATATATGGAAGCAGAGTAGAACACTAGTTACTGGGGTGGGGAAGTGGGATAATGGGGAGATGTTGGTCAAAGGTACAAAGTTGGAGTTATGTAAGATTGATAAGTCTGGAGATCTAATGTACAGCATGATGACTATAATAATACTGTGTTGAATATTGGAAATTTGCTAAGAGTAGATTTTAGGTGCTCTCATTATATAAAAAAACAAATGGTAACTATGTGAGGAGGGATATGTTAATTAGCTGAGTGTACTAATCATTTCAGTATGTATGTATATATAGAATCATGTTGTACACCTTAAATATAGACACTTTTTATTTAAAAAATAAAATCCTGAGGCAAGGGAAATAAAAGCAAAGATAAACTATTGATGCTACATCAAAATAAAAAGCTTCTGCACAGCAAAAGAAACAGTCAACAAAACTGAAAGGCAACCTACTGAATGGGAGAAGATATTTGCAAATGATATATCTGATAAAGGGTTATCCAAATGTATAAAGAACTGATACAACTCAATACCAAAAAACAAATAATCCAATTAAAATGGGCAGAAGACATGAACAGAGATTTCTCCAAAGAAGACATAGATGGCCAACAGACACATAAAAAGATGCTCAACATCACTAATCGTGAGGGAAATTTAAAAACTACAATGAGCTATCACCTCACACCTGTCAGAATAGCTAAAATCAAAAACACAAGAAACATTGTTGGTGGGAATGCAATTTGGTGCAGTCATCATGGAAAACTGTATGGACGTTCTCCCCCAAATTAAAAAAAACAAAACAAAAAAAAAACTACCCTACAATCCAGGAATGACACTACAGAGTATTTACCAAATTACACTAATTCAAAGGGATATATGCATCCCTATGTTTATTGCAGCATTATTTACAATAGCCAAAATATGGAAACAGCCCAAGCGTCCATCAATAGAGGAATGGATAAAGAAGATGTAGTATATATATACAATGGACTATCTTTCAGCCATAAAAAAGGAATGAAATCTTGCCATTTAGAACAACATGGTTAGAACTAGAGAGTGTAATGCTGAGCGAAACAAGTCCATCAGAGAAAGACAAATACCATATGATTTCACTCATATGTGGAATTTAAGAAACAAAGCACATAAGCAAAGGAAACAATAGAGAAAGGGAGAGGCAAACCAAGAAACAGACTCTTAACTATAGAGAGCAAACTGATGATTACTAGAGGGGAGGTGGGTGGGGAAAATGGGTGAAATAGATGATGGGGTTTATCATCACTTATCACAATGAAAAAAATGATAAAAAAAAATAAATTACTAAATAAAATAATTTTGTGAAAATGAGCAACCATGATGTGATGGCTTACCCACTGAGATGATCCACAGAAAGCTATAGCTCTTGGCAACAGTGTGATGGACTGGCAAATAATAAACAGAGTTCTAAAAGCATGGCCAAAGGTGAGGGTGCTTGAAGAAAATGGGGGAAAACAAGAGGAAGGAGAAAAGGAAGAACATTAGTATGGGTAGTTTCTTCCTCAATGAATTATTAAGAGCAACAGAAGGGACTAGGCATGGAAAACACCTAATATAGTAGCTGATTCATAAGTGTCAAAATGTTACACTGTGTTATTTGTCCCCTTAAGTCCCTTGGAACATGGTAGGAACCTACGGTAGGAAATAGAATGGTTGATTAATTAACCAGTCTATCTAAGTCGTGTGTGTGTGTGTGTGTGTGTTTTAATAAAAACAAATACTCTAGCCCTAGAATTATGTGTCTACTTCTACTTGTGATGGATACTGATGTAAATAAAACCCACCAGGATCATGGTCATGTGAGTGGAGGAAGAACAGGGGTGGTGAGGAAGGGCAAATATCTACAAAATTAGCCTGAAAGTTCTCCTGTTATATCCAGTTTCTTATATTTCCACTACTCTCCTCTCCTTTTTGCTCACTTTGCTTCATGCAAATTGGCCTCCTCACTGTTCCCACAGCATGTCAGTGGTGCCTTCACCTCAGGGCCTTTGTATTTCTTCCCTCTGCCTGGAAAATTCTTTCTCCCCAAATCCATATGGCTCACACTCCCATCTCCCAATCTTTGTTCAAATGTCATCTTCTCCATGGGGCTAATTGAAAACTGTAACCTGCTCTGTTTCACTTCCTATCCCCTTTCCCTGTTTTATTTTTCCCCACAACCTTTGTTAACATCCTGTTATATATCGAATGCACTATAATGCACTAGTTTGACTTCTCCCCACAAGAAAGTGAATCCCATAGGGCATTTGGGGGTCTGATTTGTCTACTGATGTATCTCTATCACCTGGAACAGTGATAACACATGGTCGTCCCTAAGATTGATAACTCAGTAAATATTCTGGGGCTTAAGGATATTTTTTCAAGCACAAAGGAGGAATTGATTAACAAAAGAAGGGTGAAGAGATCCCATTCAGCTTCATAATGTCATGAGAAGCCAACCAGAATTAGCTCTTAGAGAACATGTTTCTGTCTTCCATTTAACTCAGAACTGAACAGAGCTGTCTTCTGACTTAATTGAATTTCTAGTGATAATATAAAGGGGTAATTTTTAATTTTAGTGAAAAAAAGTTTTTTAAGCTGAAATAGAAATGGGCTAGGAAAGTTTTGAAACTTCTCATCTAACCTCATGGCAGTTTTCAAATTAATATAAGCAAGACATTTTGTACTAAGTAGTGTTTTCTTCTAACCCCCTTCTTTCCTGGAAACATGGGTCATTATTATGTATCTCTGGATGCTTGCAAGGTTTAATAACAATAAGCATTCAAACTGAAGAACAAATAAACAACCAGCAGACAAAGCAAGCAACTCTTTGTCACTGGGTCTGGCATATTAGTCGCCTACACGGCATGTTATAATACAGAACTAACTACTGAGTGCTGAAGAGGCTTTGCTGTATTGTAACTGTAAATGTAACCTTGAAACAGAAAACACAAAAAATAAGCTGTCTTATTCGCATGCTGAAATAGATGATCAATATGAATCTCAAAGACTTGGCTCAGAGGAATATAAATATAATTCTTCTAAAATGCTCTATTTGATGTCAAAAGACAGCCAATTATGTGCTCTTATAGTTACAGATCTCCAGGTCAGGCTCTAGGAAGAGACTTCTTTTAAAAACAAAAACAACAGGGACACCTGGGTGGCTCAGTCGGTTAAAGGTCGGCCTTCAATTCAGGTCATGATCCCAGGGTCCTGGGATGGAGTCCCACATCGGGCTCCCTGCTCAGCAGGGAGCCTGCATCTCCCTCTGCCTGCCGCTCCCCCTGGTTAGGCTTCTCTCTCTCTCTCTCTCTGACAAATAGATAAATAAAATCGTTCAACACACACACACACACACACACAAACATCCCTGAGAAAGAAGCAGTGTTCCTGCTACTGGTATGCTACAGTTTGATCACTGTCCTCTGCTGCTGGGGCCATGGGTATGCACTGTGACAAGTGATGCCTTGCAATCTCACACTCAGTTCAATTCAATGCACAGAACAAACCCTTGTTGAGGGCTTATAAAGCCCCAGCCCTGAATAGACATGCACGTACCACACAGTGCTGTTACTAACAGTGCATGAGACCTCCCACTGGGCCTTTGCAATGTGTCCTCTGCCTGGAGGCTCCCACCTCCCCTCCCCTGCCCCCACTTCCCCACCCCATTCCTCAGGGAAGCCTTCCTGGGACTCTAAATAAGCCATTCCCTCTTTCATGTGTTCTCATATTTGGATTGATTTCTGTGAATCTCTGGTTGATGTCCATATCCTCTATGAATTCCAGTTCCAAGGGAGGTGATCATTGTGCCCTCGGTGCTAAGTGCAATGCCTGGAAGATAGAGGCTCCCAAATGCTGGGTCAATAAATGAAAGAACATAGGAAGGGAGTAGCAAGAGATAACAATGTGGAGATTGTTAGAGGTCAGGTCATATAATGCCAAGGAACCTTAACCTCGAAGCATAGTGTAAAGCCAAGACGAGTGGGTGGCATTTAATTAACCTAAAGAAGTAGATAGTTTTCTAAATGGCTTTAGTGCTGACTTGCACGTGAGGAACAAGGCCTCACAGTAAAGGGATCATTTTTTCAATAACCTGTGCAAGCTGGTACAGACCCTCAGGCCAAGACCGAAACAAAATTCAGCTGGAGACGGAGAAGACTGAATTGAGCTTGAGTTCCCTGGGGATATTGACGGGTGTCATTGATCTTTTTGTTTCTGGAAGCTTATTGGCACACATTCAGCCCTCAATATAGTCTACAGGCCCGTGAGAGGAAGCATAGAGCAGCGCTGATATCTATGCCAGGCAAGAGGCACAGCAACACAAAGATCACGGCAGTGCGTGAGGCTGGGGCCGTCACTGTTCCTCCTCCCGTGTGGTCCAAGAACAACACGTTAGGTGGAATCGAATGAATGAATTCTCCTTTCCCTGCAGTAAAGTTGCAGTAAGCAAGGATTTATGTCACCTCAGTTTCCGATTCTCCAGAAAAGAAATTTGATCAGTCATTTTGATACAAATGAAATTCTCAGTCAAATTATCATACTTCATCAGGATTCCACTGATTCCTGACAGAAGTAAATCACATGGAGCTAATGGTCAGTGTGGACAATTGGACTGGCTGGGGACAATGTCCATTGCTTGTTAAGTAAGAGGTGTTTTAACAGGTGACTGACAGTTGCTTATTAGACTGAGATTTCTAGGTAACGGTAATATTGCCTACAAATAAATACAAAGTTCTCTGATGATTACCTCTTACCTCTTTTTCTATATCATTATTCTCACCATTATTATCACATCACTACTTTAAAACCATTCCTTTCTGATTTCACTTACTAAATCCCTCAGTGAATTCTATGGAGGTCAGTTCTCAGGGTGGAGGAGAGGGAGGGAGGAAGGGAGGAAGGGAGGAAGGGAGGAAGGGAAGGAGGGAAGGAAGGGAGGAAGGGAGGAGGGAAGGAGGGAAGGAAGGGAGGAAGGGAGGAAGGGAGGAGGGAAGGAAGGGAGGAAGGGAGGGAGGGAGGGAGGGAGGAAGGAAGGAAGGAAGGAAGGAAGGAAGGAAGGAAGGAAGGAAGGAAGGAAGGAAGGAAGGAAGAAGGAAGGAAGGAAGGAAGGAAGGACGGACCTCCATGGGAGGTGAGCTAAGAGACTGTGGACGAACAACGAAAGCTTCACTCTCTCCTATGTAAGGAATCCCAGGGTAAAGGGATCATTCTTTTCATCCTTCTGAGAATCTTTTAAAACCTGGAAAGAATTTTTCTTCTCTTTCCCCTCCCTTCTCCCTTCCTCTCTCACCTTTTCTTACTCTATTAATTAGGAGAAACACATCATATCTCTCAGTATCTCTTAGTATCCAAAGATTACTTATGACTAGTTGTTCTATCCCTCTATGCATTTTTTTATCTTGCCTTATTTTTAAAAGGATATGAGGTAACTTTAAAAATATGTAACGATACAAAAATTTTAAAATAGGTTACTGCTGCTTCATTACTGGCATAGAGAAATGCAACAGATTTCTGTACGGTTGATTTTATATCCTGCAACTTTGCCAAATTCATGTATTAGTTCTAGCAATTTTTTGGTGGAGTCTTTGGGGTTTTTTACATAGAGTATCATGTCTGCACATAGTGCAAGTTTGACTTCTTCCTTGCCAATTTGGACGCCTTTTATTTCTTTTTGTTGTCTCATTGCTGAGGCTAAGTCTTCCAATACTATGTTAAGTAGCAGTGGTGAGAGTGGATTTTGCAACGATATGGATGGAGCTAGAGTGTATTATGCCAAGTGAAATAAGTCAGAGAAAGACAATACCATATGCTTTCACACATATGTAGAATTTAAGAAACAAAGCAGATGAATATATGGAAAGGGAAAAAAGAGAGGGAAACAACAACAAAAAAAACCCTCTCTCGCTGTGTCTGTCAAATAAATAAAATCTTTAAAAAAAAACAAAAAAACCCTCTCTCAGTGTCTCTCTGTCAAATAAATAAAATCTTAAAAAAAAAAAAAAAGAGAGGGAAACAAACCATAAGAGACTCTTAACTATAGAGAACAAACTGAGGGTTGCTGGAGGGATGTGGGTGGGGGGATGGGCTAAATGGTGATGGGCATTAAGAAGGGCACTTGTTGTGTTGAGCACTGGGTGTTGTATGTAAGTGATGAATCACTATAAATTCTACTCCTGAAACCAATATTACACTATCTGTTAACAAGCTAGAATTTGAATAGAACTTGAAAAATAAATAAAATAAAATAGGTTAGTGAAGGAATTGCTGCAGATAAGGATGAAGATAAAGCCATCTCAATGAGAGAAATACAATTCAAATTCACTCTGTGATCCGTGGCTGGGTGTTCTGTTCCACATGGTCTTTCAAGAACCCAGGCTTCTAGCGGGTCTGTCATCTTTAAGTTGTGACTTCTAAGTCCCCCCTGCATCATAATATCTGATAGCACATGAGGGAAGATCATGGAGGATCTTACATGGAAGGTTTTACACATCAGGTCTTGAAATGACAACCATCACTCCCACTCATGTTCCATTGGCTAAGACTTAGTACACGGCCACACCTAACCAACCACACAGGAGGCTAAGAGATATAGTTCTTCTGTACCAGAGAGAAGAATGGGTTTGGTGACCAGCTGATAGTCTGACACACTGACCTATATTCTCACTAAATTGTGGGGGCAAGAGCAATATTTCTCTCTTCACTTCATCCCCAATTCTCATACACACCGAGCACTCAATAAATATTTGTTGGATAAATGAAGCTGTGCATGTTCAGTATTTAAAACATTTTATCTGCCATCCTGATGCTGGTTGCCCGTTTTAGTTCCTCATATAGCACCATGTGAGGCAGCCTCTAATGCATCTGCCCATGTCTGACCGTATTCCTGGAGCTCAGGTGGAGGGTGTCGTTGGTGTCCATTAGCAGCCTGCATCGCAAAATGATTGATGTTAATCATTTCTGTACATCACTTATAGATGATTGGTATAAGCCATGAGGCCAATTTATTTATGTATCCTACATGTATTTTTTTCAGAGATTTGATTATCCATGTTTTTATTTAAGCATGTCATTTTCCAGAACTGAGGTGCCTGGGAAGGTGGGATGCCATTCATTACTAACTCCAGCCGACAAGCGAACGAGCGTACTGTCATACTATAAGGATATTGTTAAGAATATTAGACACAGTATACAGTATTCTTTTCTAAAAGGCTGGGGAGGGGGCGCCTGGGTGGTTCAGTCAGTTAAGCATCTGCCTTCGGCTCAGGTCATGATCCCAGGGTCCTGGGATAGAGTCCTGCCTAGGGCTTCGTGCTCAGTGGGGAGCCTGCTTCTCCCTCTCCCTCTGCCCCTCCCCCCTGCTTGTTCTCTTTGTCTCTCTGTCTCTCTCTCTCTCAAATGAATAACTAAATGAAATTTTTAAAAAGGATTAAAAAAAAAAGACTGGGGAGAAATTTGTTTTTAATCACAATAAAAAGAGTAGCTGTGTTTCTCTTGAAAATGGACTGGTTTTATCCTATGATAGCCATTAATGACATAACATATATTCTTTATTTCTTAGCATCATTACTAGAAAGTTCTGACTAAATTTTGGACCCATATCTATTAAGAGTACACAACATCAAGAAATGCATTTTGTGTACTATCCCCACCCAGGTTTCGACAGGGATCAACATACTTTTTCTAACTCTATTTTCCTTGCCTTGAGTTTCCCTTTCTATCTACTTCTGTTATCTTCTTGAATTGAGTATTTATGGAAGCAACCTTAAATATATTTGTTTTCCAAGAGATATGACCATGTTTTCAATGGAGTGTATTGGGTATTGCTTCAACCCTAGAGATATTTTCAAATGAATATGAATAAGTCTCATTTTGGGGGGAAGAGAGAGAGGAGAAGAATGGGAAATGATGGACTATAAGGATGAGGGTGATTTTGAAAGCTAAGAACTAAAGTAGATAAGTAACCATATTGCACATATGAAAATTTGTGTACAATTGTGAAAACTCACTCAAGGTAAGTTCCATGAGGGCAAGAACCTCGTCTTCATTGTTGTGTGTAGACTGGAGTCTGGCACACAGTGGACACTAAAACAATGTATTTTGAAAGTGTGAATGTACTACACTTGGAGATAGGAGAACTGGATTAATATCATATAAATGATACTGAATATTGGTTATGTAGCCACAGGCATATGCCTTTTGGACTCAGTTTCATAGTTGATAAAATGAAGTCATTAGACTACGTATTCACTAAGGTTCTTTCCTTCTTTAATATTCCCGCTCTGCATGCCACCCTTGTTAGGTACAGCAGCATATTAAACATGGGAATGTAAACGCCTACAATAATTTGGGAATTTTGTTTTCAAAATAGGATATCCAGCTGTATCTTCCACAGCCCTTGGAGATGTGGGTTCTCTGACTCCAAATACCACCCCTCAAAGTGAGTATAGCAGACTTTCCTTATGTGACTGAAAAGAGACAAAACACAAGTTTTAGTACAGCTCTGACAATGTTGAGGTTTGGGCAAAAGGCTATGTTTTTCATTTGATGTTGATATTTTGGTTTCAAGCTGCTCTGTGGCAAATTGTAATGTAAATGATGGCTATACGTTGATATGACAATCACTGTAATCTTCAAAATATGGGTTGGTGAATTATTATACTATACTTTTCATTTCTCGTGGAATTTTAAGATAACATGAAAGTAGTCTTGACAGTACTCCCAGTGATCTGGGTTGGCAACAAGAACAGAAAAAGAAAGAAAATCATTGACAAGTTGGCATTAAACATAAACTACAGAGCTTTTGCTTAATATGCCAGCTATGTCCCTGTATAGGAAAGCACGTTTTCAATTTCAGATTTCCCCAAAGTCACATAGATAAAAAATTCAGCACATCAAAGTAAAGTGAAATCACAGTTGTATAAGAAGTTTGGATTCTGAGAATTTTGTCTTCCAGCCAGCAATTCCAGTGTGACTACCCAAGGCTTCAACTACTCCTGGACCCCCAGCAGGCAAGATACCAAAAACTGTAAGTGTAACTGTGAGTCCCTTGGGGTCTTCTGGGCCTCATTAATTCATCCAACACGTATAATGAGCAACTACCACGTGCTCTGCTCATAATCATATTAACAAATACTTACAAGACATCTCCTGTGTTTAAAGCATTGTTGTAGTTGCTGGGGATACATCCGTGAACAAAACGGATCTAAGTTCCAAATTCTGGGGGAAGAGAGACAAGCAAATGGTGATGAGCGATAGGGAACAAAGCAAGCAGTGGAGGGGGACATCGAGGATCAGGTGGGAGAGTGGGCTGCCATTTTGAGTAGGGTGGTTTTGCAAGGCCTTCCTGAGCAAGGTGACATCTGAGGGAAGATCTAACCCAGGGAGAAGAAAGAGCAAACTATGAGGATACCGGAGGAGAGAGGGAACCAGCCAGAACACACGTATCACGAAGAGCAGTGAGAAGAGGGAGCCGGCGCGAGGCACAGAAATGGTCTGGCCTTTGCCTCTGGCCACCTGGCGGCAGTCTGTGCTGATGCTGCTTCAGCAGGGAGCCACAGCATCTGAAGAGGAAGTATACTGCCTCCTAGTGGTACAAGACGGAGATCTGCGTGGTTAGGGAAGCGGCAGGGATGTGGCTGCGGCAAAGACCCGATCCGCTGCTGCAGAACTCTGGGTTTACCTGCCAGGCCCTTGGCCACAAAGAGTAAATGCTGGCGTTTAAGTTGTACATTTAGAGCCTCTAGAAGTCTTTTATACCTGCTGGCTCTGTCATCTCACTGCTGGGAATGTGTCCTCAGGAAGTAAAGAGCAAAGGGAACATGTATAATGTTGCTCTTGGTCGCGTTAGTTACTTATTTTACCTCCTTTATGGACCTCAGGTTCACAGATCTGGATTAATCATGATCCTTAATGCATGACACACTTTGACCGTTTGTGTATGACCCTCTATAATTTATTTTAACATGTGTCTTTTAACAAATACGTTAATAATGTAACAGACACCTGTGAATTCAGTGCCCAAATACGAGAGATGAAAAGGGGCGGATCAGAAGAGAGAGCACACCCAGAGATCCACAAATAAGCATAACCTAGAGATGCCAGAGGCAACATGGCAGATTCCTGTGAAAAGAGAAGGCAATCAGCAAAGGGATCTGCAAACCTTGACTATTTATAAGAAAAAAAGGTATTAAAATGTATGCCTGTCATGCACATTACATTAAAATGGGCTCCATAGAATATGAGATCTTTATGTCAAAAGCAAACATTAAAGCATGTAATAAAATAAAGGTGAATTTCTTTCTGGCTTTGGGGTAAGGAAGGGCTTAAAGAAGAGACATAAAGCACTAACCATAAAAATGAGGGAAACATTAGAATACCATAAAGTTAAGAAAATTCTATCAAAAGACACCTTAGCAGAAGTGAAAAAAAAAAAAGGCAAGCTATAGTGTAGGAGAAGATATTTGCAACATATGTAATTGAAAAATGATCAGGAATATATAATTGACAAGGAATTAAAACTTTATATGAAGTATATAAAGAATGGCTAGAAATCAATTTTTAAAAATATAAAAACATTAGAAAATGAGCAGAGAGGCACATCACAAAAGATGTAATGCGGTGGCTAGAAAACATCCAAAGAGATGCTTAGCCTCCCTGGCAATCAGGAAATGCAAACGAAGACGAGAATCAGATAACCATTTCACATATCATCAATCGGCAAAAATTAACAAGTCTGGAATTATCAAGTGTTAGATAGGATGTAGATCAATATAATTTTTTATATGTTGCTGGTGAAAGTACAAGTTGGTACCATCACTTTCCACCATTTTGACATGGTATTTTAATGCCAAACAATTTCATATCCTACAGCCCAACAATTCCACTCCTAGATATATACTCCACCCTTCTACACACACGCTAGTACATGTTACCAGGAAATGTGCACACAAATGTCAGGGGAAAACACTATTCATAATAGCAGAAACTGTAAATAACCTAAATCATCATAGCCAAGAGAATAGACAAATTGTTGCACAGTCATATAATAAAATATTACAGAACAATGAAAAATGAGTGAATGACAGCCACATAACAGCATGAATGGATCTTAATAACATTGTACTGAGTCAGAAAAGTAAATGCTAGGTGACAATATATGGAATGATATATATATATTTTAAAGATTTTATTTATTTAGAGAGAG
The DNA here is from genome assembly GCF_029215605.1 of Mirounga angustirostris. Taxonomy (NCBI): domain Eukaryota; kingdom Metazoa; phylum Chordata; class Mammalia; order Carnivora; family Phocidae; genus Mirounga; species Mirounga angustirostris. Next base: position 56,951,473 of record NW_026991709.1, read on the forward strand.
AGCGCAAGTGGGGGGAAGAGGCAGAGGGAGAAGGAGAGAGAATCTCAAGCAGTCTCTGCACTGAGAGAGGAACCCAACATGGGGCACGAGCTCATGGCCCTGAGTTTGCAATCTGAGCAGACGCCCAACTGACTGAGCCACACAGGCACCCCTGGAATGAGATTTTTATATAAATTATTAAAGCAAGTACAACCAAACACCATGTGGCTTAGGCATAACGTGATAAAAACTTAAAAACTATATAAGTAAGTGAGTAATAGACAGAACATTCAGAAGAGCATTTGCTTTGGAATGGGCATACAAGGGATGAGCCAGGGAGAAGACATAATGTTACTTATAGTAGTCCAACAATCTGTGTATAAGACTGGGGGTGAGAGAGTGTTAAAGAAAAATATATCCGAATGTAAAATAGGATTAGATAATAATTCAGTGCAATGTTATGAAGCCAATCCAAGCAATAGACATAATGTACTAAGCTAGCCAGTACATCTTATTGTATAGACAATTTTCAGCCCTCGGTTATAAATTGAAAATAAAATATATTAGTTAGACTGGGGATGAAAGTCCATACTTAACAGACTAACATTTATCCTATATGGTGTTAACATAAAATTGAGTTTGTAATGAACTATACTGAAACTCTCCTTTACCTACACTAGTTTGTCATCCTTTATTCTCAATGGTATAATACAAGTTCCATATCTTTTTTTGTTTTTGTTGCTTACCTTTATCCCCAGTACCTAAGGAAATGCCTGGCATATAGTTGGTGCTCAACAAATATTGTTGAATGGATAAATGAATCAATACTTGTTGGTTGTAGAGGGAAACTCTGTAGCGATGGTGATAAAAGATTTTTGGAGGGGCTCCTGGGTGGCTCAGTCAGTTAAGCTTCCAACTCTTGATTTCGGCTCAGGTCATAATCTCAGGGTTGTGAGATCCAGCCCTGTGTTGGGCTCCATGACCAGTGTGGAGTCTGCTTATCCCTTTCCCTCTGCTCCTCCCACCTCTCTCTCTCTATCTCAAATAAATGAATAAATAAAATCTTCAAAAAAATAAAAAATAAAAGATTATTAGACAATAGTATAGGATAAAGCTGAACTCCAATTTATTTATTTTTTAGAAGATTTTATTTATTTATTTGAGAGAGAAAGAGAGATAGTGAGAGAGAGAGCATGAGCAAGGGGGAGAGGGACAAGCAGACTTCCCGATGAGCGGGGAGCCTGACATGGGGCTCCATCCCAAGGCCCTGGGATCATGACCTGAGTGGAAGGCAGACGCTTAACTGACTGAGCCACCCAGGCATCCCTGAATTCCAATTTAAATTTATGCTATGATTACATATAAATTATCCCATATTTTCAATCTCAGCATAATACTTGGTGTCTGATGATTTTCTTTATTTTCTTTATTTGATTTTTTTGTTGAAATTATGCTGAGATGTAAGATACACAATAACAGGGATGTAAAACTTTTCCTGTCTTGCTCACTGGATAATGTCTGTAGCAGTGGCAGGCATACAAGAGGTGCTCAGCAAATATTTCTTGAACAATTGAAAGAATATGTGTACATATGGACAAGGACAAGGAAGAAAACGCACACAAACGTACACAGTGAAAAGAAATGATCTGCATAAATGGAATTTTTGAACTTTTTGTTTGCTTTATTTCAATTGTTATTACAATATTATGTGTGCCCAGAATAAAAAAGAAATCCTGTTCATTCCATGCATCATATCATTATGAAGCATAGAGGCCACCCAAAATATTTTCTGCCCCAGAAATTGGAAAACTGAAAGGTCTTGCATGAAAGTGCTTTATAATTTACACAAGTATATTCTTGGTCGTTTTAGTAGATTTCATAATGAAATGAACTACTGCAATGCCTCATATCTTCTGTCCTACCCCACTTGAAAACTTCATTTATCCTCAGACATCTCTTTATCATTCTTACCATGAAATAGCCTTAGAAATTGTGAAATCTAGGAAGGGACTCTAAAACCCAACAAACAAAATTTTCCTCGCTGTGAAAACTCACATTCTTACTTATGCAAATAAGAATATGTTGTTTACTAGTTGCCATTTTTTATCCGTAAGCTTAGAGAAAAAAATTCCCTGCAGGAAGTTGCTCTATTTATAATCATTCACAAAAACACATTAGGATCCAACAAGTTAATATTGATTGCTCACTCCCAAACTATTTGTGAAACGTGTTTCTACTCGTTGGATTGGACTGTTTTGTGACATCCAGTATTAGATGATGCATTTGGCAAGATTCGTGACAGGCATTGGTAATGGGATTCTTTTTCCTTCCAGTGTGTTTATTTCAATAGATTTATGAAATGTTCACAGGCAGAAAAAGAATGATAATGGATGGATTTCTGGTGAAATAAACCCACCAGCAGTGTTTCTAAAGCTCTTGCAATTTGTGAGCACATTCTAATGGGATATTTGCTTATGCATTTTGTGTAGCTTACATATATTTGGATGTCACTAGAAGATTCTGGGTGCATTGCATTTACACTAAATTTATAAGTATGTGTTTTAATATATTCTTTTGTTGTCATTTTATCAACTTTAGAATATTAGCATCTAATCCTAGTTCAGCTTCCAAGTTTCCAACAGCCTGGAACAGAAATGCATATTTTACTTTAACCACCTATGAAATGGGGATATCAAATCTGACCACCTAAATAACCCAAGTATATAAGGTTAATAACATCCTGGGATATTTTCATCCTGACACTCAGGTGATCAGGCCATGGAACAGAAAAGTGAAGCTTAATTACTTTTTTCTTTCTGTTTTTCCCTGCCATCCATCCGGTCCAGTGGAGCCTAAAGCCACATTGAAATCAGTCACTCTGGCTAAGTTAGACAAGCAGAAAAATGATATGAGTCTCCATAGGCTCCTTTGCCTCCAATTTGCCCCATTACCAAAATCAGCAAGCGTATCATTACCTCACCACATGCGTCCATGCATGTATGTACACGCGCGCGCATGTGCGCACGCACACACACACACTTACACACACACACCTGGGCCTCAGAGTACATCTTAAAGACCTCACCTAGCGTCTTTATTTTGTTCTTTGACCATACATTCCTTATTCTTCAAAATTTATCTACTCTTCTTTGTAAATCTTGCAATTCCATTGTTTACCCTGTCCCTGGTCCTGGGTGGTTCTTCTCAGGCCCTTGGTAGCTGTGCCTAATAATTTCATAGCAACCCCTTCTACTTTCCATAGGCAGAAGAGATGGAGAGGCTGGAGTTGAGCGGCTGAGAGTCAATTACAGGGACATAGCAATGCCAGAACCTACAGCAATGTTGGGCCCTGCTCTTCTTTCAGGCTATAGGATCATCCCCGAAGCCCTGTTGCTCCCTGTTGGCTGCGATGCTGAGTCTCTAAACTCACCATTCTTGCCCTCAAGTTCTAAAATCTTATATGTCTCAGATCACTTCTCATTCTACTTTCCTCTTCTCTAAAACACTGTTCTCCCATTCTGTTACCTGGTTCCTGATTAGGTCAACCACAAATTCAAGATTTCTTTCTCCGATTTTATTTTCTATTGTCTGTTAAAACACCAAGTTCTGGGGGTTTCATGAGTCTCTCCACAGCTAGCACACAAGCCCTGCATTTCCAAAGACCATGAGTGTCATCTTTTTTCCATGGTCAGGAAGAGCATGAGGGTCCCATCTATAGATGAAGTGGTCATGGCAAGAACAAACAGGGTAGCTGGTGTCAGCATGGGCATCCTGGTGTAAGGGGTGGTGCTGGCCCAGTACATATTCACCCTGAAGAGGAGGATGGGGCAGAAAACCAAGATCATTGAGATTCCTGTACCCAAGTCCTGCATCTCTGAATATTGCTTGCCACCCATGCCATCATTCCAGGACAAAACCAAGAACAGAAGAACTCAGAATGTCTTAAGAAAGATTGGATAACTGAGACAAGTCTCAGTAAATTTACGTGTAAAGATGATGTCCAAATTCCAGAAAAGTTCAGCTTGCATCAGCTTGCCCTGTAAAAGTAACAGAAATTATCTGTAGTTTGATCAAAAAAGGAGCTATCAAACCTCAGGTAACCATGGATTTTGATATGACACTAAGCACATTTTCCTACAAAGGGAAAAGATGCCCAACATGTCATAATAGTATTGCCCACTGTAAAATGGTTACAAAAGAATGTCAAGAAAGTTTTTGCATGTTGTCAAAATTGATTCTGTTTTTACCGTAGGATGAAATATCCCTTTATGGTATAAAGACATGCTAAAGCACATAGTTTCCTTGTTGAATAAGCTTCATCCAATGATAAATTTAAATAAATTGAAGAATCCAGTGTTATGCTTCAGGAAGGATATAAAAGTTTATTTGAGAAACTCCGGCAACACAGCATCCTTGTGTTCGTATTTTCAGCTGATAATGGTGATGTACTCAAGAAGGTTATCCATCAAGCTGGTGTTTATCATCCAAATGTCAAAGTACTGTTTATTCATGGATTTTGATGAAAATGGAGTCTCAAAAGATTTAAAGGAAAAATAACTAATGTATTTAACAAACAGAATGGTAGTATAAAGAACACAAAATATTTCAATCAATTAAAAGACATAAAAACATAATTCTGCTGAGAGACTCTCAAGGAAACTTAAGAATGGCAGATCGAATAGCCAATGTGGAGCACATTCTGAAAATTGGATATCTAAATGATAGAGTGGATAAGCTTTTAGAAAAGTATTATGTTAGTGAAAGATGCATCTTTAGAAGTAGCCAACTCTATCTTACTGAGGATTCTTCAGGAAGACCTCTTTCCTGTGGGGGCAATTGATACAAGAATTGCTCATCTCTTCATCTTGCTGAAAGACTCAGGTATAATACATTCTCCCTCTTGAAGTTTTTTCTTTATATTACTTAAGTATTTTCAGACATGTTGAATCCATCAACTGGAACCTCCTTTTTCTTCACCTCTATCAACACACTCCCATTATATTTTTTAACAGATTAAAAACAAATCTTAAAACCAAAACTAGAAAAATAACTCCCTGCTTTTCCAAAGTGGATTCTGTAGCTTAATTTTATCACACATTTTCTGAGGAGTAGAAGTGTAAAAAGGAAGATTTAAAAAGTGGTCAACGAATTTGCATAATTTTAAATACTGCCATTTTTGTCATTTGGATGGATCATGCTGATGGTATCACCATCTCCTGAAATTGTGCTATGCTTGGTTATTTTGCCTGAGGAAAATTAATATTGAGCAGAAAAGATTGGCAGTCTATATTTGGTGAGAAAACTGGGTACCTGCATGTAACTGACCATTACAAAATGTTCTGTATTCGGGCGCCTGGCTGGCTCAGTCGGTAGAGCAGGTAATGCTTGATCTTGGGGTTGTAAGATGGAGCCCCAAGTCGGGTGTAGAGACTATTTAAAAATAAAATCTTAAAAACAATGTTCTGTATTTACTTGCTGATGAGATAAATATGAAATGGAAAAAATGAAATACCCACTTACCTCAAAGGGATAGCACTTGTTCAACTATTTATATCTTAGCATAAATTAATTTATCACATCCTTTCTTGCAAACAGACTTTGAAAAAATAAAAAATAAAGGTATCAAGCCCTAAAAGTAACAAGTAAAGGAGGCACCATGTTGGGCAAAATATCTTGTAAGGTTCTTCGTAATTCTACCTAAATCCAGGCCTAGTCCCAATTTCTTTTTAATTAGTTGCTGTTCTTTGTTAGTCAAATCTCCACCATTAAGGCTTAGCCTTTAAAAATGGGCTTTTGAAACACTCAGTCCATCATCTATTGACCCTGGTATTCTGTCTAGAACAGCACCAACAAAAAGTAGTGAAGACCACATGTTCAGGGTCAGATAATTATACTGAAAATAAGAACATCTCCCTGACCTAGTCCAATTCAAAATAGCTGTGTATAAAACTGCCCTTACCTCTGGAGTGACCCCAAGTCAGTGGGCTATGGCAGACTGTACTGTGAGCAGTCCCTGGAAAGCATGGAGTTATACCTCTCCTGAAGGGCCTGATAATGTCTACAGCTGCAATTGCCATTGGCATCTAGGGAGAAACCAAGAAAGGGGAGGACTAAGGGCTTTTGGTTTGGGGGGGGGGGGTTCAATGTTTGTTTTGGTATGGTTTGGTTTTGCTTATTTGTTTTGGTCTTGACACACAAGAAAGCACTTAACTTGGAAAATCATACATGCTAATGTTTTAAATAAATGAGCATAATCTTTTTCTACTGATCGCAACTACATGTAACTATAGCTATTTTACTTTACACTGCATTATAGGCCTGTTGTCAAATACAGAAATGCAGAGCCTGCCAAGAAGTGGAACTTTCTTGCCAGAGATGGGGAACTAAACAAAATCGGTTGATAGATCTACTCCAAAAGCTATAGTGGATGCTGCCATCCACTCAAGGGGAAGGTTTGCTTCTGAATCCATCAAGACAACTCAGCACAGCGAGGCCTGTGACTAGAGGGGTCTGAAAATTCACTGTTGACACAGTTCAGTTGTCAGAGCCAAACAAAAATATCAGCTTATGCACAAGTACAAACTGTTTTGTTCCCTCATGCATGTTCTACCAAGGTCTTCAGAGTCCTTTTGGCACCTTTGCTTGACTAAAGGCCCCCATAACACACCTGGGCTTTCAATCTCTCCCATATATTGGATGGACACAAGAATAGTCACAACACACTCTCTGTGGCTAGAGAAACCTCTCCTAGTGTTTTGCTTCCATTTCTTCTTCCTGCTTCTAAGTGGCTATAATCAAAACCTCCCCTATTTGAGACATCAGGATCACAAGTTTTCCCTCAACTCCCACTTTATTTTGGGACATTCTAATGTGTGCAGCAGAATAGTTCAGTGATTTTGCTTTACATATTCATTAATAACCTTTTTTTCATTTTGTTATTTCACTATAAACTATTAGATTCAATTAAAAGTCAAGAAGAGACAATAAAATAACTAGTCTTATACAGGTTGACTCTTCCAATATCTTCTTTAGCAGCTTCATGGATGCCCAGTGAAACATATAGTTCATCCGCCTCAGGTGCAAGCTCAACAATTCATGGTGAGTACTTGGGGGGAGATTTAGGGTCAGGAGAGATAGTGGTCTGCTTTATTTGGGCAAAGGTGGAAAAACAAGAACTGGTAAGAAACCGATCTCAGATAGGTATTGAAAAGTGCACCTTGATGATGAAAATGATAATAAATAAAACCAAAATTTTTCCCAGCCACAGTCACTCAAAGAAGCTAGTCAGAGACCAAGTCCTAGATTTTTTTTCCTCTATTTTATTTCAAAATGAAATCTACAAAATAGCATTTCCTGGCTAATTAAATCCATTAAAATTGCATTTTCATTAGAAATTGAGATGATTTGTCAACTCGGATTTGTCTACTAAAATGTTGCAAAGGAAGTTTTATTGACCTTATCAAACACATTATAGTGGGAGAATTGGCATTTGATTGTCTGAATCTCTGATACCCTGGGAGAATAAGAAAGGCCCATTTTTCTGTAGCTCCAACATAAGACATTTTCCCATAACCACTTAAATTTCTCATGGGGATTCTTTAGCAGATATTGCTTTGTTATGTGTGCTGTACAGCTTCTCTTTTCTTCTTTAAACCAACAGAGAGTTTCACTTCTTTGGTAGTTATTAGATTCTAAGGTCCACGCCTTGCTGTAAACTGGTCCTTAGTAAACTGTATACGTAGTACTGTAGGAGCATTTAGGCCATTAAAATTGAGCTCTTCCTAATAGCAAGTGAAATCCAATCATGGTTTTACACCACTTCATTGGGTTGAGATGGCTATTAGGATCAGTTCCGATATCCCCTGTATATCCCTAGGTGATGTCTTCACCAGCACAACCAGAACATTTTCAGAGGTTCCCACAACTGCCAATGGATCGACAAAAAATATTCACATCCATATCACTGGTGAGTCATTTACTTTTTTCTAAATTTTGTGTTTTATTCACTCAGCGAATATTTGTTGAGTACCTACCATTTGCCAGACACTGTACCAGTTGTTGGGTATACACTGTGAAAGAAGTAGATCTTTCTTGTCTTGTATACAGAAGAGACCTTGAAAACACAGGCCTTCTGAAGATTATAATCTATTGAAGATAATATACATAAGTAAGTAATCATACAATTAAATTTATTTGTGACAGATACTATGATATAGTATAAGGGATTGTCAGAATGTAACAGAAAGATCTAATTTTAACTGGCAACAGGAAAGGAGCCTCTAAGGATCTACTTAAGTTAAAATCTGAAAAATGAATAAAAATTAGCCAGGTGAAAAGTAATGAGAAACATTCTATCCTATGAAAATATATCTGAGACAAGAAAGATTGTTGGAACAAAGAGTATTTCCATAATTAAACTAATAAAATTTTGTCAATACTGAATATAATTTCTTGTTTTATATCATAAGAGGTCAAGACCCTCCCATCCCAGGTCTTGATTGTAAGTTCAGAGACATAATCAACTCTTTGACTTCAGGGGGTGTTCTCTTGACTGGTGAACACTCCACTTGAATACTCAGCTTATTCTATATCGAAGGTCATCTAGTCCTCAGATCTTTGGAGCATCATGCTGCATACAACATGCCAATAAAACAAACTGAGGTTCTACCAATGCCTTTCAGATATTGGTGCCTTAAAAAACTGCCTAGTTCAGAGAAGGGACAAGATTGGAGCTCTGCTTCTCCACTAGGATATTCCTGAAGTCAGTGGTCTCATTTTCTATATGTGGTAGGGAGAAAAAGTTTTAAGCATTGATGTAAAACCCATTTAAAACCTTTTGTTCTTTTATTTCTCTGAAACTTTAGGGGTAAAATGTTATATCCCACCATGTTACCAGTGTATAGAGCCTAGTAAATTTTGACTTGACTGAAACAGTACTTTGTGTAGCTTGGGTTGACCATCTGTATGATTGTTTCTTTTATGATCATGATACTCTAGTCTTTCACAGTTCCACTACTACCATGAACTAGTGTGAACTAGTCACCTGCACATACAACATAGCATATGGGTATGTATTATAGGACTACATGGGCTTCCAGAGTACTCAGCATCTGCTTAGACTAGGCTGATGTTGGGTGAGCATCAGAAAGACCCCAAGTGTCTGGATATGTGTTATAAACATAACAACATCATATTGCTGCAGTCCAACCTATGCTAAATATCGGAAAGATTTGGTAACTAATATTTTCAATCCACTTTTTTTGGCCTATGGATTTTGAGACTTTGCTTTATAAAAAGCACTGTAATAAATATGAGGCAATAAAAGAAAATAAAAACCCAGTCTCCACCTACAAACAGTTCACAATCTAGAAAATCAATCCAGATAATTCTGATACAAAATGGACTTTTTGCCCAAATGATCTAAATAATCTGAAGAGCTAAAGATCTATCCATAATGTATAAGGAATTTCACTGGGGTGTTGTTAGAAATAACAAAAGCCTGAAACAATTTAACCCTCGAACATTAAGAGACCAATTAAATAAACCATGATACATCTATGCATTGGGGAACTATCCACTCATTTAATCAAAGAAGGTAAATCTCTATACACTTTCGTGGAAAGTATTCCAAGAGCATTTTTTAAAAAAGAAAGACGCAAGGGACAGAACAATATGTATTGCCCTCATTTCTAAGAAAAAAAGATGTATATTCATGATACATATATATGTTTATATATGCATAGAAAATTCCAGTGAGATACATAATTAACTATTAAAAGTTATTGCCTCTAATATGGATAGCTGGCATCTGAAGTCAGTCCTTTTAAAAAGGAAAATATTAAGTAACTATGTAATTATAAACATTCCCTTTTATTCCCTGCCATAGAATTTGACAACCTTATTTCCTAAGAGAATTTTCTTAATTCTTCCTTCATGTTAGAAAAAAGGTAAAACAGTCCAGAATATGATATTTACATGGCCTCTGGTCTAAAATCAACAATAATTGAAAGTCTTTGATTCACACAGTTTGACTTGGTGTACAAATGCTAGAAATACAATGAATGAATTGAGTGTGGATATAATCAGAAGGGGTAAGAAAAATCAGTCCATTTATCACCCACCAATATAATTTCTCCCAGCCCTTTACTTTTGACTTCCTTCCTTTGCAGACCATAGAAAGAGCAAAATAACTGGTTTCAGTTTTACCCCTTTTGTCACTTCTCTCCTTTCTATTGCTGAAATGTGTAAAAGGGGAAAGAAAGAAAAAAGGGGAGGTGGTAGAAAGGATTAGAAAATCTCTATTCTGGATATCATTCCTCGAATGACATCCAAATGAAAAGTCTTGGATGATGATCTTTTGAGCACCACAACTTGATACGTAGTAGCCAGGACTTTTCAGTTTGGGATTTTCAGGGCACTGGAATGTTACAGTGTTATAATGCTTTTTACTCTTTCTTCCTCCTCCTAATACACTAATATTCCATAAAGCATTTAATGGCTTCTTAAAGAATAAGAGAATCAAAGCTAGGCCATTATTTCACATAAAGTTTCCTTTACTGGAGTAAATCTGGAATACAGATTTAGAGCTTACTCCTTTTATTTATTCATTCTTACAAATGACATTTCATTGGCCATCATGTGCCAGGGATTGTCCAGGACCTTGGAAAAATGAAAGAAAAAAAAAAAAGATTCATTCTGGAACATTCTAACAAGAAAGACATTCACATAAAAAGTAACTGCAGACATGCAAAAACAGAAGTGAGAACAAGGCATAGATATGACCCCAGAGCATGACTGTGGTCCGTGATGGCCCGTGGAGAAAACAGGTAAGAGAGTTCAATTCATCGTGCTTTCTAATTGCCAAAGTTTGGCATTAAAGTTCATCCCTCTTTATGCCCTTTGCAGGTATTGTGGCCAATAAACCTAAAGATGGAATGTCCTGGCCGGTGATTGTAGCAGCTTTGCTCTCTTTCTGCATAGCATTGTTTGGTCTTGGAGTGAGAAAATGGTGTCAATACCAGAAGGAAATGTGAGTATAATTCTGTTCCTGAATCTGCAGGAACAGAGACACTTTTTCAGTACAACACATTCACTCAGCACTTTAAATATCACTCCTATACGGAGTTCTCATATAGAACTGAGGAAAGGATGGGGTGCCTGGGTGGCTCAGCTGATTAAGCGACTGCCTTCGGCTCAGGTCATGATCCTGGAGTCCCTGGATCGAGTCCCGCATGGGGCTCCCTGCTCGGCGGGGAGCCTGCTTCTCCCTCTGACCCTCCCCCCTCTCACGTGCTCTCTCTCTCTCTCTCTCTCATTCTGTCTCAAATAAATAAATAAAATCTTTAAAAAAAAAAAAAAAAGAACTGAGGAAAGGGTACTCAGAGAAGCTCAGAGAAGCTCCACAGCTTGCCCAGCACCACCCAGCTGGGATGAGTTGCACAACCTCTGACTCAGTGTCCCCCTCTGCCAGTTGGGTCTCTGACATTCGTCAGATGGAACAAGTGGCATGAAATGAGAACTGAGCCTTGCCTCACCTCAAACACTAAAACTGATTTTTCTTTTAATCTTCCTTACTTTTTCATGTTCATGCATCTCTGAACTGCCTGGGCCCACCTGGGCCCAGATTCTCAAGTGTGAAATGGAGTGAGAAAGGTAATTTTAAGAAACTCCAGCTGCTTTCCAGCAGAATGGGCTTTTACCAGCCTTTTCCTTTTTCCCCGAGGACAAAAGAAAGTCAACCGTGGGTTACCCCTCCTTTGTCTTATTGAAATATATTCCAAAATTCTTTTCCCTCCACTCCACAATCTGAAATGACTTGTCAGATTAAGCCTCGCTTTTCTGACTTGGCTATTTTGGATCCAGAGTAGACCATGACTGGAGGAGAGCCCTACAGCATACAGAGCTACTCTTCCTCTCCTTCTGCTGCTGCTCTCTAAGATGCCAGTGACCACTGTGCAGTACCTTCGACTTAGACTGTCCTCGAAGACTCTATAACCACTGTGCAGTGAGTGTTCATGGTGAAAAACAAAACGCTAGGGACGCCTGGGGGGCTCAGTCGGTTAAGCGGCTGCCTTCAGCCCGGGTCATGTTCCCAGGGTCCTGGGATCGAGTCCCACATCGGGCTCCTTGCTCAGCAGGGAGCCTGCTTCTCCCTCTCTCTCCCTCTGCTTGTGCTCTCTGTCAAGTAAATAAAATCTTAAAAAAAGAAAAAACACACGCTAAAGCAGTAGTCTGAAATTCTGGACTCTCGTCCAAGGACTACACTTCGGCTACCATATGACCTGGAGGACTTCATAATTTCCCTGAAAAAACAGAAGTACAAATTTCTTACAATTTTATCTACCTGTTGAATTATATTGTCTGCATCGAGGCATCAGAAAAAAACAGGTAATAGGCATTAGATATTTTTATTAAAATGAGAAAATGGGAATCTGAAATTTTGAATTGATTTTTTTTATTCTGTATTCAAATGTTTGTGTTATATAGAGATGAGAATCTGTGTGTGTGTGTGTGTGTGTGTGTCCTTCTCCATGTCCATTTCCATCTCTATCTCTCTGGAGAAATTAAGGTGCTATGGATTTACCAACAAGCGGTGGAGATGTTTGAGTCAAGGACAGAAATCTGCTCACAGATGAATTTCTGGCATCTTGATATCAAGAGAGCTGGAATATTCGTACAGCTAAATCCCAAACTCACACATATGCCTGATGCATTTCAGACAAAGAGATGAGTTGTGCTAACGTAGAACAGTACTTTATATAAAGATGATTTTAAGAATGTTCGCTGATTCAAATGTAAGGGATTCCTGCATTAACCATCCAGTATCAACCAATTCAAGGATCTAGAAGAGCTTTTCTTCCCACCTCAACCCTATCCTCACAGTATACAGTAAATGTGTGGGTGAAGGCTGGGGGGTAAAGTTGGCAAAGGGATTATTTGAAAACCTTCAGTCTTTAGTCCCAGAATTTAAAAATTTTGTCTCTGGAGGAGTGTTTTAACCCACATAAGAGGAACACTTCTTCTATTAGGAGGCAGTTTCCATGGAGAATATGGGTTCTGGTTGAAAGACCAGAATTGCTGGTCTGGTTCTCTTTGGCAAGTTGCTGAAGACCTCTGAGCCTCAGTATTATCTATAGAATGGTGACAATAATGTCCAATCCCTAGATACAAATTAAATAATGTTATGATAAAAATGCTTTGCAAACTATAAAATACCATATAAATATTAATTAATGATATTATCATAACACAGCTAATAGGCAGACAGAAAGATTCTGAGGGGACTGGTGGGCATGTCTCTTTCTCTGTTTTCTATTTTCCTGTTTCCTTGAATCACCGCCTCACATTCTTAGCATTGAAAGAGCAATGTTTTGTTCCTAGCATGGAAAGACCCCCGCCTTTCAAGCCACCTCCACCTCCCATCAAGTACACTTGCATTCAAGAGTCCATTGGAAGTGATCTGCCTTGTCATGAGATGGAGACACTCTAGCCCCCTTGAGACTTTGCCGTATAGAATTCTGCTAGAATCCTGTGAGAAGGTGGATATTGTGCTTTATTAATATAATTGCCCTCTAGCCAAGCCTGTACTGCAGCTGAAGTGGATGTCAGAAGTGAATGACCTGTTCTCCCAGCAACTCAGCCTCTTTCATCTGCACGTGCCTGAAATTGAGCAAGAATGAGAGGCGAAGTCATGCTCATACCCAATGCGATCTGTAGGAACGTTCTCGCTTATGTAGGAAGTGCAAATTAGGCTGCTGTTATTAAAAAGTGCTTGCGGTGTTTTTCTGTTTCACTTTAGTTCTCTGACTGAGGTGACGACAGTGGTTTCAAGCATAGTCCATGCCAGATCCTCTTCTATTTGGGCATCTGCCAACATTCTAAACTATTTGCCAAAAGCATGATCATCGCTGAGGTTTGTTGCATTCCCTAGGAAAATTACAAAAAGAAGAAAATGTGAAAGTTCTAGCAAGAGTTTCAAGTAAGTGCAAGTAGTCTTCGTACTGAAAATATTTTGCTTCTTTTCACTAGAGAAAATCCTAATACCTTGCACAAGACACCAGTCCCAGTCCCCCTTCCTCCCACCACGTTCTGCCCAGCATCCTGCCCCATGGAATGAGGAGGGGTCAAAGGGAAAACTAGCCAACAACCAAGTAGCCTAGTAGACATAGGTAACATTTCATTGGCCTCTAAATGACATGAACTAAGAGTGGTCTCATCCTCAGCTTTACCTCTGTGTGTGTGTGCGCATGGGTACATCAAACTATTACCAAACTGTTACATGAATAAACAGGCAACCTAGCCCCAATCCAACTCCTGTAATTCCTATTATTCTCTTTTTCATCTGGGCACTCTCCTGTTCATCCAATCTGCAGGTTTTTATCTGTCTTGAAATAAATACAGGCTCAAATCATTCTAGCATTGATGAATTAATCCTGCTCCTACCAATCTTTTACAAAAATAGTTCAAACAGAATGTATAGGTAATAGAGACAAAACCTAGCTAGCCAAACTTGTTCTGTATTCAACGAGAGTTCCTAAGTGAATAAATTATTGATGCTCCTTGTTCCTCTAAACCACCCAAACACCCCTGCCCGAGGAAGGAGCAACAGATGTTGCTGCCAGATATGACAGGCAAATGCTGTACCGACTTTAGTCTCAAAAGGAACATTTATTCATTTGCAGTGTACTTATCCCTGACCACATGTGTGAATAACTTGGAGAGTTTTTTGAGTTTTTTTGAACATCAGGACTGTCCCAGTCCAGAACAATGAAATCAGAATCCCTGTGGAGTGAGGCCCAGGCATCAGCACTTCCAGGTGATTCGAGAGTTCAGCCAAAGTTGAGAACTGCTGAAACCAGTGGAGGTCCCTTCTCATTAATTAGAATCTCGGTTAGGTACTTATTTCTTGTGGTGACCAGCCTCTAATGTGTCCGTCATGATTCTTGCCTCTTATATAGTCCCCTCTGATAGTGAATGCAACTGACTTATATATAGCTGGCCAGGACTAGGGTAAGGCAAGGAAGACACCTAGGGTATAAAATTTAAGGAGATATTCAAATCCAGGGCCATGCACTTGTACAGTCTTGTGAGTACCAGTTGCAGGCCCAGTATAACCGATAAGATATGCATAAGTCACCAGAGTGTGACTTCCAAGGCTAAGTCACAAGATACATGGTAGCTTCTGCCTTGATCTCTCTTTGATCACTCTCTCTGGAAGAATCTCTTTGCCATGATGTGAGGACACTCCAGCAGCCCTATTTGGAGGGCCACCTGTCAAGGAACTGAAGCCTCTTGCTAACAACAAGTATCAACTACCCAGCCATATGAGCGAGCCGTCTTGGAAGCATGTCCTCCAGTCTCCACTCAAGTCTTTACTTAACTGCAACCTCAGTTGATCTTTTGACTGGGACCTCATGAGAGCCAGAACCACTCAGCTAACCTCTTCTGAATTCCTGACCCACAGACACTGTGTGGGATAACAAATACTTATTATTTAACACCACTGTCTTTAGGTATAATATGTTACAACAGTAATAGATAACTAATACAGCCCAATGAACGGAAAAATAATGTTTGTCTGCCTTAATTACCCTCGATTCCTCATTAATTCTCAAGAAATAGATAAGATTAACTTCATATATATATGACTGTTGCTTCATATGTAGTTATTTTTATTTAATACAACTTAATCATCAGTAATTTGTGTTCAAGTCATTGTGGCTTTATTTTACTGCTTCATTAGGAGACATGAATACAAGTAGAGGTATTAGGGTAAAAGTAGCAGAGTTGGAGGATGTTGAGATGGTTTCATTAAAGGGATGGACAGTTTTACAGTATAACACAAGTCCATGTCACTTTTCAGTCTATCCTTTGACATCATGGTGTTTTTATATCAGCTCCTCTTTGAAGTGACCCAGTTTTGTCTTAAAAATAAGTTCTGGTCAGCATTTGCAAAGTCATCTCTAATGTGAATACAGGGAACAGCTGCTTACCCGTGGAGGGATATTCATACAGTGGTTCAGAGGGAATTTTTCACAAATCTGCTTTTCAGGCAGTGCTGTGATTTTGATCTCCCTCATTTGACTAAAATGACCATTTCTCCTGCACCTCAAAATTGTGTGTAAGTAAGTCCATAGAACCTATCTTAAACCAGCAACTCCTCTCCCCAGAGGTGGATGTAGTTCTGTCCCACATAAGAAATAGCAACACTAGACTCTAATCCTGGAGGTTTCTGGATGTCTTCATGACCGCCCTCGTTTTTACTGAGAGGAAGCCATGTGTAAGCATTTTCATCACTTATTTCCAAAGCACAGTGTGTTAGATGACATTATTGTTCAGAAACATCCTCTTATCCACCTTCACCATGAGCACCCCTTGACTTTGGGCTTGGCCATGTGATTTGTTTTGGACAATGGAATATCATGGGCATGACTAAGCAAAGGCTTGAAAGGTGCTTGTATGATTGGACTCACTCTGGTTCTCTGCCATTACCATGAGAAGAACATTTTCAGGCTAGCCTGCCAACTCCAAGAAGATGAGAGACCCATAGAGCAAAGCAGAACCACCCAAGCCAAGCCCAGTCTAGACCAACCAACTCTAGCCTGCCTCAGAGGTGCATGAATTAAATATTATTGTATGCTGCTGAAATTGTGTAACTGTTCTACAGCATTGTTGCAGCAATAGCAATAACTATACAGTTAAGTCCAGGGGTAGGCATATTTTGGATCAAATGCAAGTGCCCAGAATGAGAGATAAAATGTGCCTTTGTCAAAAATAGTCACTTTTTTTTTTGATTCGGCATAAGTTTTGTTTTAACTAAAGAACATATGGTTGGCTTGACCAAATTCACTTTGCATTATAGGTCTTTAAAACCTTAACATTTTGCCAGGATGGGCATTAGAGGTCCTATTACAAAAAGGGAGTTAAGATACTATGTAAATATGAGTTGCCCAGCATCACATAATAAGACGTGATAGAGCCAAAATGATGGAAATCCATCTCTGATTTCCAGTCCGTGGTGTGATAAATCTCCATTATATCATAATATTTAATTGTTTTGGTGTCTCCTCTTACTATAGACAAGAGATGTTGTCTACGGCCGTACCACCCTGAACGCGCCCGATCTCGTCTGATCTCGGAAGCTAAGCAGGGTTGGGCCTGGTTAGTACTTGGATGGGAGACAAGAGATGTTTTGTGTACATTTAAGTAAATATTGATTTTTTTAATGCCTAAAAATTGCTGACAGAAAACAAAGAAAAGTAGAAATAATTGACCCCTGAAGGTAGAATAGCCAAGGAAGTGTGAAAAAAAAAATGACTAAGAAAAGAAAAAAGAATAATCAAGATCAGAAGCCAAAAGAAGTTTAGAGAATCCGACCAAGGCCAGAGATAATGGAAGAGCATTGTCTCAGAAGCTCTGAGCAAGCAAGAGGTTCTTGAAGGCAGTCCTCGTGGCACACTGATTTAGGAGAGTTGGCTTTGGCTTGAACTTGAAGATTGAATGTGCAGAAATACAGAAACTTCGTTCTCTGAGGGCTGACGTACAGAGCCTGAGTTTTTGATAATGGCTGTGTTGACCAGACAAAGCTTGAGTGTCCAGCGGAGACAGCTGAAATGGTGAGTGAAAGTTTCCCCATGGGAGAAAAAGACCTTAACTGGCAGAAACGGGCTGATGTTCCAAGGAGAAACACAAGATGAGACGATAAGAGCAGGACATTTTATTTCCCAGCTTCTGCAAAGGGACTTCTTTTCCAGGATTCTGTGATTACTAACAAGGCAGCATGCTGCAGCCAGGAAGGCATGACCAAAGAGAGCAGGAGACTATGACCTTAGGTAAGATCAGGGCCCGAGAACACTTTTGAAATGACTGAATACAATTTTTCTCCCCAACTGGCATTTCTGTAGTTTTCTAACTTCTGTTACATTCTTTGCCTGGTCTGCTCACTCAGACTCCTCATGTCTGCTCAAAGGCTCCGTGAGATTGATTATATGGTGGCACACTGAGGAAAATAAAGGAGAAGAGTAACATACCCAAGATCGCAACGTAAAGACGAGAACATGGGGGCACTTGGGTGGCTCAGTAAGTTAAGCATCTGCCTTTGGCTCAGGTCGTGATCCCAGGGTCCTGGGATGGAGTCCCGCATCGGGCTCCCTGCTCTGCGGGGAGCCTGCTTCTCTCCCTCTGCCGCTCCCCCTGCTTGTGCATGCTCTCTCTCTCAAATAAATAAATAATCTTTAAAAGAAAAAAGAGAGAGAGAGAACATGGAAGGGGCTGCATCCAGCAACCCTTGGTAAATGCCAGGTACATGTGCACATTTGCCCTGAGTTCTGTCAGAAACTCCCCATTTACTGTCCAAAGAAGTCCTACTGACAAATAAAACTGGTTACAGTAATAATGCCATTTAGCTGTCACCAGAAAATACTCAAAAGTGCTGGGAAGGCAGAGTGGAGGGGATGAAATAACAGTTACATGAACTGTGAGGAGAGATTTGGTGGTGAACCTGATAACCTGGGAACCATGTACAAGACTTAGCCTCTCTATCCTGCACTTTCTTTCATTAAGGCATAAATATCTGTTCATGGTGAATGGGAAGAGGAAAAGGGATTGGAGAATTCCATCTATGGTAGAACCATTTTTGCACTAGTTTGTGGATCAGCATAATTCCACTCTTACAGATAATTGAGTTGCATTGGATTTTTCTTATACATAAAGCTGTTGCACTGATTCAAAGGGACATGTTTTGATGCCTAATAGATCTGAATCTGGCATAATTTTAATAGGAATTGATTTTAATTTCTGTGGCTAGTTAATAGAAAAGTATGACAAGCACTGCTCCTGAGTACCTCTTTTGGATAGCCATTTAGGGTTTATGCATTCCACACTCAAGAAACTGATCTAAAAAATAAGAACCACGCCCTCCATACCCTCAGTGAGTGTAGAGTTTAATGGGAGAGACAGACATTTAAACACATAAATACATATGAAAATAAAAGTATGTGCAAGGAAGAGAAACAAAGAAGAGAGTATCATTTCAGAGACAGAGTGTAATATTTTCAAAAGGTTTCAGGGAGACAAGGTCAGTAGAGACAAAGGCACTGAGACATAGTAATGGGACTTGAAAACCTTACCTAAAAATTATGTATACCAAGAATGAGAGAAGGGTTCAATAACAGAAAATCTCATAATATAATTTACCATATAAATAGGGCTTCGGAGGAAAAGCATACAATTAATCTTAAAAGATGAAGATGCTTAAGAGGCCTTTGGCAAAATCCATTGCCCATTCCTAACAAAAACTCTTGAGAAAATGGTATATTTCTTTAACTATATGTTTACACATAATATGTGTGTGCATATTTATATTTATATATATCTCTATATATGTACATACATATACACTATTGTAGTGTATAGATATATAACTAGTTATATATATACATATACTATGGTACATATACACATATACATGTGCTATAATATATACTATAGTCATAGTACATACATACTGTAACTATTACTACAAATGTAACTTTACAAATACATGTCCAGGGACACCTGGGTGGTTCAGTGGGTTAAGCATCTGCCTTTGGCTCAGGTCATGATCTCAGGGTCCTTGCTCGGTGGGGAACCTGCTTCTCCCTCTGCCTGCTGCTCCCCCTGCTTGTGTTCTCTCTCTCTGTCTCTTTCTCTCTTGCACACACACAAATAAATAGGTAAAATCTTTAAAAAAAGAAACAAATGTATGTGTCCAGATATAATGAAAGCAATGATGGATACATTTGACTACTAAAAATAAAAAGCAGTTTGCATGACAAAATAGCAAAGTCAAAGGCAAATGATAAACTAGGTGAAAATATTCACAACATATATTACAGATAAAGACTGATAAAGAACTTAACAAATATTGAGGATAAATAAGCTTTAAAAATGGGCCAAAGATATGAACCAATCATTGACAAAAAAAAGATATAAAACGGACTCTTAAACACTTGAAAAAAATTCAGGCATTGATATTAAAAGAAATGCAAATTAAAACTTCACTAAGACATCATTTCTTCCTCATTCACTTATGAAGAATTTCAAACCTTGGATAACATGCTCTGTTATCAAGGCTGTGGGGAAACAGGTACTCTCATATGTTGTTGAAAGGAATGCAAGATGGCACAACAACTATGGAGAGGAATTTGACAGTATCTAACAAAACTGCATATTACATTATCCTTTGACATAGCAATTTCTCCTCAGGAATTTACCCTAAAGCTCTATTTCCAGCAATATATGCAAGAATATATATATTCTTGGCAGCATTATTTGTAATTGCCAAGTATTGAAAACCATCTAAATGTCCAAAAGTAGGAGATTGGTTGAATAAACTATAGTAAATACACAAAATAGAGAACCGTATAGCTGTCAGCATAGGAAAGAAGAAAATCTCCATTGACTGGTATAGAGTGATTTCCAGGAGATAGTATAGTATTTGGAAGGAAAAGCAAAGTACAAAGACTATATAATAAGCTACCTGCGTGTAAAAATGAAAGAAAAATTACGTATAATTTATGTAATATGATGTCCAACCATCTCTCATTGGTGGTGTTGGTTTTGATTGTGTGTGTGTATTTGTTGTATTTTAAGTCTATATATACTGCCTGTCTTCCCCAGATACGTCTTTTCAAAGGACCACGGAGCAAAGATGCCCCAGTAGCAATGAGCACATCTGACAGTCAGCTCTTCTCATTAATTCCCTGCTGAAAGGAATCGGAACTTTTCAAAGAAATCTCTGATTAAGGGCAAAGAAGATATAGCGTGAGATGGAGTTGTTTGTTATGTCAGGAAATAAGAATTTATTCCAAAAAAAAAAAAAAATGCTGGGGTTTGCTAGAGGATGCGAGAGTCAGCTTGAAGGGACTCCTACTGGCTAAATCTGGGATAATTTGAGCGCCAATATAATTAAATATACTAATGAATTAGAAACCATTGAAAAAAATCAGGAATTTTGGGTGTGTGGGTGGCTCAAGTCGGTTAGACGTCTGCCTTCGGCTCAGGTCATGATCTCAGGGGTCCTGGATGAGTCCTGCATCGGGCTCCCCACTCGGCGGGGAATCTGCTTCTCCCTCTGTCCCTCCCCTATTCCTGCTTGTGCTCACGCGCGCTCTCTCTCTCAAAATTAAATAAATAAAATCTTAAAAAAAAAAAAAAGGCAGGAACTTATGAGTCCTTACCAGAAATAGGTGCTCGAAATATGGGTAAGAAGAGACAGAGAAAAGGAGAAAGGGGAGGTGGGGGAGGAATTGTAGTAAAGATGGGGTCAGGCTGGATTCATCAACAGATGCTAAATCAAGGAGGAAGTTTTGATGACAATTAGGATATTTTCATGGTCTCTAAGGATCTGCCAGAAGTATACTTATTGGTGACAAGCGGTGGGGGGAGACACAGTAATTATGTAGTGGAGAACAACAACTTGACCAAGTGATCAAAATTAATATCACTAGTGGGGAATAGGTGAACATCATGCTCCCCTGGATGTGATAGCAGGAAGGACACAATGTCACCGATGCAGTATTCAGGCAGAGAACAAATAAACTGAATCCAATCACAAAGTGACATTGAATAAATACAAAATAAGAAATGTCTTAAAGATAAAGAAAGGCTCTAAAAATACTCCAGATTAAAGGAAGCTAAAAAGACGTGAAAAATAACTGCAAATATCTAACTCCAGACTGGATCCTTTTTACTGGAGGGGAAGAAAAGCTACACAAAAAATCTGACAAATCAGATCTGACATTTGTCAGGTCAGCTGACAAAATTGGAATATGGGCAGAAGACTGGAGAAAAATATTGATAACTCAACTGTGGCTATGTAAAAGAATGTTCCTATTCTCGGGAAATACACGTTGAAGTATTTAGGGGTAAATGGCCATAATGTATATAACTTACTCTCAAACGGGTGTATGAGTGTATATGTAATACACACATATTATACACAGAGAGAGAAACAATACTAATACATACAGAGAGAGATATTAGCAATAGATGAATCTAGGTAAAAGGAATATGTGGGGGGGGGGTTTCCGTTTTTATTTTTGCAGTCATTTTTAATGTTTGAAATAGGACATTTTTTAAGTGCTTAAGATCCTAATAAATAATGCATAATTTGACTCTAACCCAGCCTATTTTTTTTTCAAATGAGCCTATTTTTTCAAACATTGCAACCCTCAGATGGTATGACAAGAGGCAAAGATCTGTTCTTTTGGGGAGTTTCGTTTGTTTGCTGGGAGTTACTTAATCTGAAAGTTCAGGAGAAAAATAAATGAGGATTCATCATGCAAGTTGGCTGTTCTTGTTTCATTTCTGGGTCTTATTCTGCCTTAGGTATTGGCTGGGATCCACCAAAACTTCAATCAATTTTTCTTTCTTAAGAAAATGAATAGAGCCCTTTGATTTTCCCAGAACTCCACGGCAAGCTTCTGCTCTCACCATTAAACCATTTCATATCAAAGGAGACTAAGTTGTGTTACTCCAGACTTCACCCAGAGAGGGACTTCAGTTCCTCCTCAAACCCTTGGGCAGTGGTTTTTGTTGACACCCTACGAGACATTATGGAAACAGTTTATGATTTATAGCAGGCCCTGCCTCCAGATCCCGCACTCAGGGCCGTAGCCGATGTCGCCTTTCCCAAGCAGGTGCTCGGGCTCCAAGGCTCGCTTCCCCTTCCCCTCCTAGGTTACTTTGTCCATCACCCCAAATTTTCAATATAAACAGGTTGACTGATATGTGTTAGCTCAAGAAATACTTAATTTGAAGATACTCTCTATTTTCCTGAGACCGAACTGTTTAGTTTGCTGTTTTTGTTTTAGTGTAATGTTTCAGTGCAAACTTGCAGTTAAGGAAATGCGGGCCATGAACTCCTCTGTTGGACTCGAATGTCCTCGAGGGTGTTGGGTAGCTTTGTATATCTCAGCACCCTCAGAGGGAGGGAGAGGCCTGGGATAAGTTAGCTCTCAAGTATTGTGTGAGTGAATGACAGGTGACGGCCAATGAGTGAATAAGAGAGAGAAAAATGGCTTGTGGAACAGAGAATTTAACTGACAGGTAACAGTCTCTCACTCACTGTGGTGAGCTGAGAGTTGTTTGGTTTTTTTGTTTTGTTTTGTTTTGTTTTACTCTGTATCATAAATGAATACATCCCCTTGACATCTGTGTTCTTCAAAATCTTATTGTGGCAGGTTAGTCAGGTGAGGGCCTAAATCTAGGTGGTTTGGCAGATGCCTTAGACTGAACTTGCCTCTGGGTCAGTGTTGAAGTTTCACTCAGATTGGTAGAATCAGGCATGTATCCACGGGTGCTAAGAAAAGGCCAGATCCTGGGAATCAGTGAAGACTAATATAAGTAAACGCAAACACCACAGTCAGGGGGTGGGAAGTGGTGGTGAGGGGAAATGAGATGTTGGTCAAAGGGTACAAACTTCCAGTTGTAAGAGAAATAAGTTCTGGAGACCTAGCAAATAGCATGGTGACTATAGTTAACAATACTGTATTGTATACTTATGAGTTGTGGAAAGAATAGATCTTAAATGTTCTCACCAAAAATGTAGCTATGTGACGTGAAGGGTGTGTTAACTAACCTTATTGTGGTAAACATTTCCCCATACATACGTGTTCACAAATCATTACATCATACACCTTAAACGTATACAATGTTATGTGTCAGTAATATCTCAGTAAACCTGGAAAACAAAAAAGAAACCCAGTTAGCCCGGTGAGGAACGATGGTCTGAAACTTTGAGAGCAAGAACAGATCTCAGTGGGTCAAAGAATAGCCACAGGAGTCCTATGGGTGAAGTTTTTTTCCTGATCAAGTCAAGAGCAGAGAGTTAAGTCCTAGTTGGGAAGTCTTTGGTTCTCTACTCTCCTTAAGGAGATAGTCGTGTCTCTCATGGCAAGAAAAATTTGGCCCATGTCCCTGATTCACAACCAGCTGTTGCCCCATGTTTCTCAAGGTTTGGAAAATGGGCACTATTTCAAGTTTTTGCCTCAGAACCACCTGTAGTCTTGTACTTTGCCGAACCAGTTTGGATACTAAACCAAGAGAGTTTCACCTTGTATAATTGGATTCATGATGCATTTCTCTCAGACCTGAGACTTTCATATTAGGGAACATGAATGCCCAGGGATATGGATGTGTGCCAGGGAGGACGCAAAGCCACGAGATAAACATAGCACATCTAGAACTCAACTTTATTCAAATTATATATACATATATAACAAAATTGTAATGGATTTGTAAAAAAACAAACCATGCCACTAGAAAGAAATGCCGTGATCAGTGCTGGCCATATGGGGCTCTGGAAAGTGTGTATTTATTCTTCTTCATGCTTGGGGCATCTCAGGAGGAAAGGTTGAGAAGTTCTGCCCTAGGATTGCACACACACCAGTCCTACCACTGTGAGGGTGTTGGAAGCACAGAGAGGTGACTCCCACCCAGGCCAGTCCTACTCCTCATTCTGAGAACTTTTAGTAAGTATTTCCTGAGGCTCACTTCCTGAGGCCCAAGCATCTCATCCTGGGTACTGAATGTGAGGAGGGGGCAGAGAACATTTTGAGCTGTCCCACAGGTGAGAGTGTGTGACCAATGTAAAGGCTTTATTAGAAAACTCCCAAAAGCAGGGGCGCCTGGGTGGCTCAGATGGTTAAGCGTCTGCCTTTGGCTCAGGTCATGATCTCAGGGTCCTGGGATCAAGTCCTGCATTGGGCTCCTGGCTCAGCAGGGAGTCTGTTTCTCCCTCTACCTCTCCCTCTGCTCATGCTCTCTCTGTCTGTCTCAAATGAATAAGTAAAATCTTTAAAAAAAAACAAAACCAAAAAATCAAAAAAACCTCCCAAAAGCACAGTGTTAAGATTTTGCCGGTAGCAGCAAACTTTAAAATATCGGATCCATATTTATATATTAGATGTTCCACTAGACCCAGTTCCAGCCAAAGAAGTTGAAGATTTAAGTAAGAAAAGATAATAGAGAGGAGAGGAAGGAAAGGCCCAACTGTGGAAAGGTAAAAAGTATCTACAGCCGGAGGAGGGGGAAAAAACAATATAGTTCGAGAGACCATAAAACTCATCTAGTCTAATCTTCTATCAAATGCTTCAACCCCCTCTATCATAATATTGCCAAACTCGGCTTGGATATTTCCAATTGCAGGGACTCATATCTGTCCCTATTTCATTCTGTTGCCCAACTCTGACTCCTAGAACATTCATTTTTATACTTGGCTGAAGCAAAGATGTGTGGGATAAATTTTACTTTTTTTACTTCTGCTACTAAAAGGAAGCGGAAGCTGTGGGCCCTGATAGATTGTTACGACAAACTATGACTTCCTCCATGAAGCAAGACATGTAGCTGAGTTGGGGGGTTAGCTGCAGAAACTTCAGATCAGAATCCTTTGAAACCAAATCATCAAACAGTCAAGAAATATACTAACAGCTTTTGACTATGACCTACCATTCAGAGAGAACTGATAAGGGAAAAACACTAAAGACTCATTATTTTTATTTACACTAAAATTGATTGCCTTGTTTTTTTAAAAAAAAAAAAACAATTTTTGTTGGTTGAAGTTGATTTCTCAAACTTGTAATTTTAGTAAAGTTGACAGAGAATGATAATATGTGCTCTCAATTACTCTGATATTTACTCTGTAGATAATGTGTCATCGTGCTATTTCCAAATGATGTCTGCAACCCCACATGCAGAGTCAGGTCATTAAAAAGAATGCATTCCTTTTTAAGATCGAATTTGCTCAATGAATAACGAATGTACAGAAGTCATTCTAATTGTGACTGAAGGTCAAGTGTTTACTAATATACCGTAGTACACACAAACTCTCCTCATAGCTGATGTCATTCTTGATTCCGGGGAACTTGGGGTGGGTCAAATAAGGAGAGCGGTTGGTTTTGCTGCCAGTTAATCCGAGATCAAGCATTTCTGCCAAAATATTCTCCTCTAATTGCATAAATTTACACACAACATGGATAAGAGTTGCTTACTTTGCCATTCTTCCTATTCTAACTTTTTGTGAAAGAGAAACTGTTCAACATTTCAAAGTCTTGCTATAAATAAAGTATTTGGGACATTAAAACCCCCCTGGGAACCTTTTTAAAAGGCAGAATAAAAAGGTGTCACCCCCAGGGGATTTAATTCGGTAGGGTTGGCGTGTGACCAAGGAATCCGTATTCTTGCATAAGCAGCCCAGTGGTCTTACGGTATCAGTGCTGGGAGAACGGTTTTTTTAGGGTAATTGAAACTGAAAGGAAATTTACTGTATGCATGAAGTGTGCCTTTACTACCAGAAGGTGGCTCCATAACATATTAAATCAGGCATTTTGCCTCGAGCTAACTAGCTGGAAAAAAAGGCCTCAGAGCTTTTATTTTCTCTCAAAGACTTTTTTGGAGGCTAGGGAGGAGTGGAAAGGGGAGCAGAGGAAGATGCAAGGAGTGTGGTGTGATAGAAGGAATAAATGTGGATATTAAACTTATTTTATAGTCATCACTTGTTATTAGCTCCTCTGGAGATGATCATAGAGACACTGTTGTCGTTGTTAAAGGAAATTTTCTTTGAAGTAAACAAAAAAACCCTGGATGTCCAATAAATAGAAAAGACGCAGAGGCTCTCAGGATCTTCCTGAACACCAAGCTTTTAAACCTGGGAGAAACAACCTTTGGCCGCTGCTACTGCCGTTCATTTCTGTCTCATTACCAGAATCCCATTTGGGGCCCTAAACACCTGGTGGGCAAGAGGTGATAGCACATACCACCACTTCCTGTTTCCGCTATGTTCAAGGACACTCACCTGAGTGTCAGCAGGGCATGGGTCACAATGACATGATGTCTGGCTCCAGCCCTAATCAACCAAGTAACTGGACCCCCAGCTCCCGATTCTGCCCTCTAAGCCTGGTCACAAGGCAGTGTGCTTGGTTCCCTCCCTTTCCTTGCAGCCTCCTGAATGTCTCGAGTTCCTACAATGCTGTCACTCTTCCTGGAAGTAATTGCTGCCATCATGTCCCCAGCACCACCCGTGTTGGTGACATTTCTCCATCCTACTCGGATCCTTACCGCATAATTTTCTGGCTTCAGTTGGGGAAAGGAGGTCGGGAATGACTAGGGATAAACTCGGCTGATGTGAGACACAAAACAGAGCCTACATTCGGATCTTGTATTTACCTGGCTCCTCATTTCAGTCCTTCACCCTCCCACACCCTTCAGCCAGGAGAAGAAAATTGTGAATGTGGAACTTAAAGCATCCTATTGCCTCATTCTCCTCTAGGCAATGTCCCCGGACCAAACAAGTGCCTGAATTCTGATTCTCTTAGAGATCTGTTCCTTTCCCATTTAGCACACAAACTGGGAGATAAGACAGCACAGGGTCTTGGATTTGGGGGCCACAGTGTCATTAAATCAGGGTGTTTCCCCCGTGGTTCTTAGGGTGTCTTCAATCAAGTAAAAATCCAGGCCATCTTGCCCCACCAATCAGACATGCCCAAATAGCAGCTCTTTGGGGTGCTTGTTGCTCTGGGGCCTTCACTAGTCATTTATGACACGATTCCAAAGAACATGAACCTTCCCAGGCACTCCCAAAGAGGGAGTCACCTGCTCAGGAATTCAGTGGGGTCCCTGATCAAGTAATAGAGAAAAATTTCCAGAAAAGAAAACTGATTTGTAGATATACTCCTACAAACAGGTTTGGTTGTATATAACAAGAAGTAGATGAACAATTTAATGAGACTTTCAAGTGATAAAAAAAATAATAATTTCAGAGCTAGTCAGGCTGTCCATTCAGGCCCTCAAATTCGAGGTCCTTGGAGGTGAGAAGCGGGGATGGGGAGGCAAGCACCATAATTAAGAAAGTCCATGCATTTAGTCTCTGTGTGCTAGAGCTTCCCCATGTTCTCTTACCTTTTTCTTGCTTAGATAACTGAGTTCAGTGATTTCCTTGAAAGACTACATTTCTCCAACCGTTCTTCATTATGCCAAACTTATCTTCCTAAAGTACAATATGAGTCATTTTATTCCTCTTCTCAAAAAACTGTAATGGCCTGTTTTGTCTATAGGGGTGAAAAAAAGGTTCAAACTCTTGAATATACTTTGGTCATAAACAGCCTCTTCCAGGTTTTCAATACGAACAGGTAACATCTAGTGGGAAGCCACTGGCATGATGATCAAGAGACTTGGAGTCACAGCTTTGCCACTAACTAGCTATGAGATCTTAGGCAGTACTGTGTCATTTCTAAGCTTTAGTGTTCTTTCTAAAATGGGGATGGTGATAGGACCGAACTCACTGGGCTCTTACGTGGGTTCAGCGAGAAGGAATGAGTCCCATTTCCCACCTTGTGCTGCCACTCTAGTGGATTTTCTGTTTCCCATCTCCCACTCACAGTCACAGCTTTGCTGCTGATGTTTTCTCCACGGCACATGTCTTTCTCATGCCAAAACCCTCTGCCCAGTTTCCCCTTGCAGAAACATTTTTCAGAATTCCAGTCTGGGCTTGAATGCCTCTTCTGATAATGTGTCCCTTGGCCCTCCCCAC
Source organism: Mirounga angustirostris (assembly GCF_029215605.1). NCBI lineage: Eukaryota > Metazoa > Chordata > Mammalia > Carnivora > Phocidae > Mirounga > Mirounga angustirostris. The sequence continues at coordinate 56,980,019 of NW_026991709.1, forward strand.
CCCCATCAAAATGTGTACCTCTTTGTCCATCTCTACACGTCTCTATTATCCCTTCGCTCTACTTCACATCACAATGTGTAATTCACATATTTCACTCTCTTTTCTCCTGAATTATATACTAGCTGAGGTTCCTCAAATGCCAACTTTCACTTAACTTTTCCTCCATTCCTAGCACCTAACAGAACGATTCCATTGTAATTACTATCCCACTCCTTCTGTTAGTTTAGGCCCCCAACCTTTAGTAACTTTCATAATACACCATGTGAGAAAATGTTGCCTAACCAAATCCTAAATATTACCTTTACTTTAAAATTATTTTTCCCTAAATATCTGTGGCATAGTATAAAAATCCCACTGATAATTTAGTTTCCATTACATTATATGAGAGAAAAATTATTCTCTTATACTTACAGATTCTTAGCTGAGATTTTAGCCTGTTTTCTTTGTTTGTTTGTTTGTTTTATTTTTTTTTATTCTTATGTTAATCCCCATACATTACATCATTAGTTTTAGATGAAGTGTTCCATGATTCATTGTTTGTGCATAACACCCAGTGCTCCATGCAGAATGTGCCCTCCTCAATACCCACCACCAGGCTAACCCATCCTCCCACCCCCCTCCCCTCCAGAACCCTGTTTGTTTTTCAGAGTCCATCGTCTCTCATGGTTCGTCTACCCCTCCGATTTCCCCCGCTTCATTCTTCCCCTCCCGCTACCTTCTTCTTCTTCTTTTTTTTTCTTAACATATATTGCATTATTTGTTTCAGAGGTACAGATCTGAGATTCAACAGTCTTGCACAATTCACAGCGATTACCAGAGCACATACCCTCCCCGATTTTAGCCTGTTTTCTAAAGCACTGCTACCTACAAGTGTGGTCTGAACCAGCATAGCTAGAAATTTAGGAATGCAGAATCTGAGCCCATCTCAGAACAATGCAACCCGAATATGATGGATTTACACATTAATGTTTGAAAAACAGTGCTCTAAGACACTCCCTAGAACCACACAGAGCATGTTTTACTGAGCATCTGTCTCCTTCTAACAAACATTTATTGAGCACCTGCTATATGCCAAGAACTATACTACATGCTGTGATTTCCTCTCCAAGATTTCTTCCAGGATGACTCAAGAATATACGAAGAAGATTGTTGGCTTCTTTTGAACTGTTTTCCTGGCGAAGTCAAGTAGTTGTGATCAAAAAAGCTGCCAGTTTCATGGAGATACAAAACCTCTAATCTTAAGTGATTCCATTTCTCTTCTTTCTGAGTTCTGACACAGTAATGTCTCTAAATCTAAAGTTTAATGCTTTCTTTTTTAAAAAGATTTATTTACTGGAGGGGGAGGGGCAGAGGGAGACAGAGTCTCAAGCAGACTCTGGGCTGAGGCGGGGCTCCATCTCAGGACCTTGAGATCATGACCCCAAGAGTTGGACACTGAACTGACCACGCCACCCAGGCACCCCTTTAATGCTTTCTTAATATGTTCACTCCTTCCATTAAGAGCTAAAGAAATCAAGGGGGGAAAAGGCATTGAAATTAACATTCCACAATAGAGCTTAAAGAACACATTTTGCTTGCCTTAGCCAACTTACATAAAGTTTTGCTTATAGGAATAGTCAAAAAAAGGTTTTAAGCTTGAGGAAAGCTCAGAAAGGTGACTTTTCAAAAGTAAATGTTGGGATATTCCTTTACAGAGTGATTTTTCTATGAAGAATAAAAAATGTGAACTCAAACATGCAACATATTCTCAATATCCTGTGGTGTACTTGAAAAAAAGAGCACTATATTGAAGTGTCCTTTAAACACCAGAAGATACATGATAAATAGTGTACACTTCCTTTTTATTAACCAAGGGATACTCCTCTAGAAAACAAAACAAAACAAAACAAAAAACCTTCCCATAATACTATGCAGCTCAAAGGGCTGAAAAGCAGACTCAAATGAATGTTAAGAATAGCCTGGATGAAGCCCTCCAGGGCCCCACTATCAAAGCCCAGGGTGTTTTTCTTATTTTGCCTCTGGGCCAAGATGTTTCTGTGATTATTGATATGCAAAATTCTCATATCATTAGAGACCTTATAGTATACCATGAAAAAGTACCATTTGAAGGAGTAGGGAATATTGCAGAAAGCAGGGGAATGAGTTTGTGTGCCTACAAGCCCCCGGGACTTGAGGTTTTCTTTTAAAATGATATTTCCCAATAGTGCCAACTGCTCTCTGAATGCCCCAGGACTTCCATTTCATCTGTGAAAAGGGCATCCTACCCACAAAAACTCGCCCTGCCCTATGGGGGTCCTGTGAAGAGCAAAGGGGACAAAGAGTTTGAAAGAAGGTTCCAGGGCGCCTGGGTGGCTCAGTTGGTTGGGCGACTGCCTTCGGCTCAGGTCATGATCCTGGAGTCCCGGGATTGAGTCCCGCATCGGGCTCCCTGCTCAGCAGGGAGTCTGCTTCTCCCTCTGACCCTCCCCCCTCTCATGTGCTCTCTCTCTCAAATAAATAAATAAAATCTTTAAAAAAAAAAAAAAAAAAGAAGGTTCCAAACACCTGAGTAATACAAACATGTTATCATTATTCCCTCTGTAAAATGGGGCTAAGTGGTGTGTAAGTAAATCTTCATTATATAACAGTTGAAACAAACCATCCTTGAGGTTGTCATCCAAATATGAGATATTGCACCTTCCTCGGCCTCCTTACTCCCCCTATTTCTGCTGCCTCTGTGGTCTATTGAAAATGTAATACATTCTATGCGATTGTCGTGTGTGTGTGTGTGTGTGCGTGTGCGTGTGTGTGTGTGTAGGGGAAAGACGCAAGGAAAGAAACCTCTGTGGCCGTGTTCAACATCTGAGCGCTGGCTGCGTGGAAGGCCGGAGGAAGGACCCGTCTGAGGTCCCGGGACTGGCCCCCGCCGGCAAGCTCCCCCGCTCTGCGGTCCGCGTATTGGTGCCTGTCCCCCTCCACCCGGGCGGGAGTAACGGAGGGAGGGGACTGGGCCGCCGAGGGGTGGGAGCGCTCGGAGGGGCAGCCCGGGAGGGCGCAGGCCAATCGCAGCGCGCTCCGCCAGCGGCCAATCACGGGCCGCGTAGCCCAGCGAATCTGCCCGGCAGTGCGGGGCGGGGCTGCCGGGAGTCCGGGTGCCGCGGGTTACACTTCTGAGCGCCTTCGGAAAGCCACAGGGCAGGGGGAGTGTGCGCCGAGAGGCCGGGGAGGAGGAGTAGGCAGGCCCAGCTTCTGTGCCAGCCCAGTGACACACTTTGAGGCATAAATCTGGCCGGCGATGCTGCGTCCGGGCGCTCACGTGTGTATAGACCCACCGGCTCGTCCGTACGCCGTGTGGGCACCTGTCGTGTGAGTGGCTCTGGGCGTGGCGGCTCGTCGGACGTTCAGTTTCTCTAAGATTTATCTCTAGGGGCCTACCTAACCCCGGCTCCAGAGGGGAACCTAAGAAGTTTAACGGAGCCGGGTCTGAGCTGATTAAGGGAGTGGAAGAGCGGCTGGGCCGGAGAGGGTGGGGACTGCGGGTGCTGGGGGTGGGGGGCGCGGGTAGGGAGCCACCTCTTTGCCCCGTCTCCCAGGCAGGAAGGTCTTTTGGCAAGACTGGCTTGACAAAGATGGCCCTGGAATGTGTGGAGTCCGGGCCGTGATGATCACTGAGTGAGTGGCACTGGGCTCAGGCTGGGCAGTTTGTTGACTGACAAAGAGGAATGCTAGCAGTTAGGAAGGTGAGGAGGAAACTCAGGATGGGGACCATCTGCTCCCCCAACCCCAGCGGGACAAAGACATCATCGGAGGTCTGCAATGCCGACTGGATGGCCTCGCTCCCCCCTCACCTCCACAACGTCCCCCTTTCCAATCTGGCAATCCCAGGTACTCTTCTATTCCTGCTTGTTCCCACTGTGTTTGCTTCTGCCATTTTAGTGTTGTTATTATTAATGGATTGGGTTGCTTTTCTGTTGTGCTGAGAAAATAATTGTCAGTGACCTTACTAAACCTTAACCAAAACTTAACCCTGAAGCAACTGCTGTGAACAGATTTAAGTACACTGCCTCACTGACAAGGGGGACTCGGGAGCATGGAAGCACCATTTTTTGTTTGTTTGCGTCTTTTTGTTTTGTTTTTACTTGGTAACCTCATTCTAAGAATGTTACCGTCTTAATGTTGGAACCAGGCCATGTGAGGGGTGCATGTACATGAATCGCTGAAAGAAAGAAGGAGAGATCAAGAGTAATGAATAAAAAGTCATTAACAATTTTAGATCTGGGTCAAAATTGAAACTGAAAAGTATTTTCTTTCTCATTCATCTGACCTTGCATATAGGAAAAACAAACAAACAAACAAACAAACAAACAAAGATAAGCATTAGAGAACAGGTTCAGAACCAGGACGGAGTATAAAGACACATATTTTTGCTGTTGGAAAAGCCAGAAATAGAGAATGCAAATGCTCATCAGAGGTCACAGGCAGTCATTAGGTGTGATGAGGTGGTGTTTGAAGATTTGTCTATATATACACAGGTGTCTGCCTGACTGATCTAGAACCGAAGCGTTGAAAAGCACTTCTGCTCCAGCCATGGTTTCTCTCCTGGGCGTTTTATGCCTTGGTATCACTCTCATTAAATTTGTTAAATGTGTCCTCTTCCTTCCGCTCAAAAGCTGGTTAAAGCATGGTTTCTAGGGAGAGACATTTGGACTACAGTGATCCAAGATCACTTGGTCTCCTGTGCTGGGCAAAGTCCCAGATGCCTGTACTTGAAAAGCACCCCTAGGAGCAGGGGATGGACGACTGCCAATGTTTTCTCTCAACTGGAGATAGAACAATTGCTCTTCGCCCCTAGACTACCAGACAAACTTGCAAGCATCCCTGGGAGCAGTCTGATTTTTTTGCGTGACCTCATGCAACCCAGATCTTTGCTTTCTATGCATGAGGAAGAGCAGAGCTGGCTTCAGATGCAGCCTTTTCCTTCCTCGCCTCTTCTTTTGGAGGTCGTCCAGGTGCATTGTCTTCATGGGCTCTTGCTACTTTTGAGCAAGGAGAGGGCTGCTAAATCTCTTGATAGTTACGATCACTTGTGTTTTATCAGCCATTGACTATAGTTCCTTGGGAAATGCCAGACGGTCATGCTTCAGAACAGGTCTTTTCCATGTTTAATTGACGCCTTTGGAGTCATCACTGAAATGATGCACAGGCTTCTTTTAACATTAGTCATTTGTCTTCAGGCTTTCCAGTGGAATTGTTTGGTCAGGTGGTATGGCAGGTAGTATGTGTTTGCAAACAGCATGGCATCTTAGGCAGGCCCTAAGTAACTTTGTCATTCAGGGCACGGCCAGGGTAGGTTGGGGCTTCCTCCTTCCTGTTGTACTTTGGACGGACAGATCACACCACAGCCCCAGCTCTGCCAGTGGCTTGGCTGGGTGCTCTGACACCGTGACCCCAGAAAGGAGCTGGGCATTTGTTCTGCAATCTATAGGGTATCTCAAAATTACTAGAATTGCCAGGGGAAGGGGGCAAACAGCCAGAGCCTGCTGCTGTGATTGGAAATGCTATGATTAGGCACCATGGAGGACATAGGAATTTTTTAACCCTGCTTTGTGAAGTGGGTCCTTCTATGCAGAAAACAAAAAAAAGGAAGGAAGAAAGAAAGAAAAAGAAAAAATGACCTTGACTCCTCAACATGCTGAATTCACTTCTGTGATTGTCCTTTTCCCAGCTGTGGAAGGGGCATAGCATATGTATATATGAGTTCAACACAGGAAAATCACATGTAAGTGCTAGCCATTTATGGCCCCCCCACCAACCCTGCCCCCCCCCCCCCGCCCAGTTTCCTTTCCCCTCTCTCAAGCTTAATATTCCCTAGCTAATGGCTAGCACTCAAGTTCTGCCAAGCCTTGCGGAGAAATTCTGAAATACAGAAGGCATTCAGGACGTGGAATCTCCATCATCTTCCTCCCCCATTTCCCCTCCACCTCTTCCCCTTCGTGATCGCCTTCAGCATAATAGTTCTTATTTACTAAGTGCTAACCTCAGTACCCACTGGCAAACACTACCTCAAATCTCTACACCTCCAAGATAGCTACTAACATCCTCATTTTGGAAATAAGAAAATTATTGTCCAGAGAGGTTGAGTAATTTTTTTAAGATCACACAAATAGTAAATAACAGAACTAACATTTAAGCCCCTATCTAGCTGGCTCTAAAGCCCATGCACTATCCCTGTGCCCCCCAGGGGGCCTTGGGGAGTGCAGAGCAGCTGTGTGTGTGTGTGTGTGTGTGTGTACTGGGGGAGGGGGTGGTAGTCTCTAACTAAAAAGCAGTTTTTACAGTCTGTCCTCTGCGGTAAATGAAATAATTTTTAAGATTAGGTGGTCTTTATCTGAGTGATTATATATTACTGTGAAGAGATAGATAAATAGATAGACATATATGTGTACATATTATATATCTGAGTAATATATATATTTACATGTTTACAATTATATATGTATATATGTGATATATATGTGTATGTGTGTGTGTATGTATATATACACATATCCCTGTTTATAATTGGAACGCAGGAAGTTTTAAATTCAGATTTATTGTTTAGACCAATTTTGTGTGATGTTTATGCCATGTATGTGCTCCTGTGTGCCAACCGATGATGTAGGGTGTCTATAAGATTGTGTCAGATCTGTCAGGATGAGGATGGGGCGGCATTGACCTGGGAAAGGTCAGAGAAAAAGCAGGGGTTCTGGCAAGAATAGTAGAACTGGGATGGAGTAAACTATGTCAAATTTGAGTGCATCTGCTGCATTTGCCTAAGTCATGATGGGAGAGAACAGGTGTGAATGTGTACCTCTCAACAAAGCCTTGATGTATTATTTTACTTGTACAACTGTTAAGAACACCTGTTAATGACTGGCATCGCCCAAACATATTGAAATATCCTGGAGAAGAACCTCAGAACAAATCTCATTGCCAACCGTTTAGAATGATTGGAGACCCCAAGGGTAAAGGATCTGGAATTGCAAAAGTCAGATTTTTAAATTAAAGCTTTAAACTCTACAAACATTTTCACTGACGTTAGTGAAAGCATGATATTCTTTATGGACAAATGGACTGATAGAAAAAATGTTTTCTATAACGTGTATAGTTTTCAATGAATTCTTTTTCTATAGTTTAGTGTATTTCTTTTCTTGTCTTTTTTTTTTTTTTTAGATTTTTTTTAAACCATGCTCTTTCCCTTTTTATTGAAGGTAAACTGTTTAGTCTGTTGGAGAGAGCCTTGAACTTAAGAAAGTTGATATTGTTGATTCTGGCTGTGTGATACTGAAGAAGCATCTGAATTTCTCAGGACTTAGTTTCCTCATTTGTAATTAAGATGTTGGATTAAATGAAATACAGAGTCTTTTCTAAATTAAAAATTCTTTGATTAATTGGAGGCTTTTTTATAAATGCCCATTCTTTGTCCAAATGTGAAAAGAGATAGAAGAATGAGTCATTTTAGATCTAAAAGCTCTTTCTTTTATGCCCCTTTAGAACAAGAAATTATTTTTGGCATGTGCAAACAAGTACTCACAACTGCCAGGATGAAGCAGGGTCCTCTCACTTTAGCATCCTAAAAGGAACTGTAGAATAATTAGTCTAAATAAACTGACCCTGAGTACATTTTAAGAAACGTCCATGCTCAGGCCTGGGGGAGACCCAAAGATGAATCAGGCATCAACCTTAGTATAAAGGAGCTTTCAATTTAGTTTTATATACAGAAATTACCATATATAGTTCAAAATAATTGGGGTAAATATTAAAACAGAGATACAAAGGTGTGATGGAAGCACAGAGAATAGAAAGATTAATTCCCGTTAGTTCCTACTTTTCCGATTAGGAACTACTTTGTTGAACAAACATGGCATTTGACTCAAGATTTGAAGAATGGTCAAAATTTCAAGGGATGTGACTAGGCAGGTGGTCTGGGTTGGAAGGAGACTTTCCTGATGAAATAAACCAGTTAAGCTCAGGGATGAGGGTAGATGGGAAATGGTTGGAGGACTTTCTCTCCTGCCTCTCAGTAATGCTTTGTTAATACCTTTATCATAGCACTTCTGAACACGTTATTTTTGGCTGTCTGACATCCATATCATCTATGAACAATTTGCATGCAGAGAGTATGTCTTATTTCTCTTTATAATCCTAGGTCCTAGTACAGGGTAGCAGCTTGGTCATTGGTGACAAGTGGATGATTTTTTTTTTTTTTTAAAGATTTTATTTATTTATTTGACAGAGAGAGAGACAGTGAGAGAGGGAACACAAGCAGGGGGAGTGGGAGAGGGAGAAGCAGGCTTCCCGCCGAGCAGGGAGCCCGATGCGGGGCTCGATCCCAGGACCCTGGGATCAGGACCTGAGCCGAAGGCAGACGCTTAACGACTGAGCCACCCAGGCGCCCCAACAAGTGGATGATTGAATGCGAGGGACCCAGAGAGTAAGGATGCGGGAGAGTGGCTCGCTTGCAGCCACCACCGTGTCTGATTGTGGTCAGGGCTAAACTGAATGGATTGATTAGGTTTACCTGGCGAAAACGCCGTCTGAAGCCACATTTTCCAGCCATCTCTTGTTCCCTCTGCATAGTATTCCCGTAGCTTTAGATAAGGCTCATCACTGAGCCCCACTGGAAGTGAAAATTCTGAGGCAGAGCAAAATGGTCAGGAGAGTCAGAAGCGGAATTCTGGTGTAACTTGTGTCCTAGGAACAATTCTTTCACCCTGCATCCTGTCTGCCTTCTCTCTTCCCTTGTCAAATGTGAGCTTCTCATGTTTCCTGCCTGGCCTCAGCCCCAGCCTGCTCTCATTTCTTGTTCCCCTCTTCACCTTCCTTCCACTGACCTGGCCTCTCCCTTTCCAGTGCCAACCCTCGCCCAGATGCTCCTCACTGCTCTCCAATTCCCAGACCCTTCTCCGTTCTCATCTTCCTGAGGATCATCCCCTTCTTTTTTACGTTTCGGAATTCTATCCCTGTCCCACGCAGTTCCGCCTTTGACCACTTGGTGAGTTCTCTAGCTCTTCTCACTTCCCACATGTGTGTCATGCAGACGACCAGATTATTACAGGGGCAGGACGAAGGGATCATTACTCAAATTATGCTTTTGGAAGTTGGATTAGGTCTGATGCATCCAAAAGAGATTTGGGGACCCAAAGGGGCATAACATACATTGTGGAACAAGAATTCTAGGTTGGCTCCACTTTGAGGATAGCATGAGCCATGAGTTGGCCCTAGAAAGAAACCCATCCTCCTACAGGATTTGAGGCTGTGGAAAACCAAGGACAAGGCTGAGTCTACCAGGGCTGACCCAATCAAGAAAAACAATCTTATGGAACCAAAAGGGACTCTTAAGTGGGAATACGTTTTGTTTTTTATTTTTTTCTCTCTGGGTGGTCATGGTGAGGAATAAAAAGAGCCTCTGACTTTGGTGTTCTTATTAGTAGGTCTTTCTTCTAAGGAAGCTCATCACTTCCTTAGATTTCCCTACCAGTGCCCCCCAGTCACATAAAAGCCGCAAGGAATTCAGGAATCACTCATATCTTCCAGAGGCAGAACGAATCATGGATTGGTTTAGAGCGTTAACGCTAGCGCCACTCTGTCTGGATTTGAACGTCAGCTCTGTTCCTGATGACTCTGTGACCTTGGGCAGGTTTCTTACTCTCTGTGCTACAGTGCCCTTCTCTGTAAAACAGAGATAATAATGGCACTACATCATTTCGTTAGTGTGACAAATAAATTAATTCACATAGCATGCTTAGAACAGTTTCTGTCACAAAATGATGTGTCATTAAAAATTAATTATGATGGATTTATTAAAAACCTGCACCTGGAATGGACGACCAAAAAGAAGTGTAAGATCAGTCCATCCCTTCAGGTAAGGCACAGTCTAGTTAAGGAGCTGACCTTCCAATTAAGCCTTGTGGCTCAGTGTTCTCTGTCTGATCAGATCAGGATAACCTGAATGGTCATCCCCTCAAGGGGGCTTAGAGTTAAGGGAAGGATACATGGAGGGTTGCCCAGGATGTGAGTACCAAGGGAGACTTAAGGGCAGTATGAGGGCAGCTGATCAAGAGAGCCAGAAGAACCTCTTTAGCTACTTACTCTGTCCCCCACCCCAAATTTAGCTGTCAAACTTTGTCATCTTCAGCCATCCAAAGCCTTTGGGGAAAATGCAACTCTCTGTGACAGGGCCATACTGTTAACTTTGCCCCTCCTCTCCTCATTTCCCCACCACTTGCCCTCCTAACCCAGTCCTTGCGTTCACAGCTCAAGAGTAGGGATGTTAGGAAATGCTTTCCTTTGAATAGATCTTTATACATACTTTTTAACTCTTTCCCCAGCCATTGGAATAGCCTCACAATCCCTCCAAACATGCACATCACCCTCTACACATACACTAACACACACATGCTACCCATCACCCAACACACACACTGAGCTGTGGCCTCAGGAGAGCCTAAATTTTCATGCCTGTTGCTGTTTTCCCTTGATAAAGATCTTGCAAAACATGCCTACGGACATCTCAAATCCTAGGAGCCTGCCGCCTTCCCCTGCACACTACTGTTTCAGATGTGCTTCTGAAGCTGACAGTCGGCTTCTTCTTTTTTTTTTAAAGATTTTATTTATTTATTTGACAGAGAGAGACACAGCGAGAGAGGGAACACAAGCAGGGGGAGTGGGAGAGGGAGAAGCAGGCCTCCCGCGGAGCAGGGAGCCCGACGCGGGGCTCAATCCCAGGACTCTGGGACCATGACCTGAGCCGAAGGCAGTTGCTCAACAACTGAGCCACCCAGGCGCCCCCTGACAGTTGGCTTCTATCCCATGATTTGAGCTGACTACCCCCTCACCCCCACCCATACCCCGCCAGGGGACGGGTTGGCTCCAGTCTCCCCCACCCAGCCCCTAAGAGCTTCCAAGTACAGGCAGCTAGAAGTAACTGTTAGAGAAATGCTTTGCCTTTGCGAAAAGCTTGAACCTCTTCACAAATGCTGAGTAACCCTAATCAGAGTTTCAAACCTGGCCTGCAGAGGAGGGATTATTTATAGACATTGTAGTAGGTGGGTGTGTTTGTGTGTGTGAAAGGATTTAAACACCCATCAAGAAGCAAATTGAGGTAGAGGAGCACTGTGACGGCGCTGGTTTGAAGTGAAGGGCCTGGTGGAGTCAGGGCCCTTCACTTCTCACAGCTCTGGGAATTCGGATTGTATTGCTGAGCGCCCATAAGGATCAAACAGTCCCTGGGAGGATTACATTAGTAGGTCTCTAGTAGCTCCAAGGTAACATGGGTTTGGCCACAGAGGCCGGCATTGCTCCAAGGGGATGTGTAGGTGGTGCTATGAAGTGTCCGTGGTCTACCTTGGATTCACAGTCTACAAAGCCGCTGGAATTTTCTAGGAGAATAACAGGTGGGGTTTTTTTGGTTTTTGTTTTTTTAATTTCCAATTATTCTAGAACTATTCGCTGTAAGGTTCTTTTTTTTCCAGAGAATATTCTGTTGCTATTTTTTTTCCTCTGTACAGACCTGACGGTATCAAAGGAAGAACCAGGAGGCATCTGTACCCTGTAATGCTAATGTCTCGGAGTGCGCAGCAGTCTGCGTAACGGTGGAACTGAACGATTCCTAGACACTGTCCGACTGAGATGAATATTTTATTAACATGTATGATTTGAAGGCTTCTATGCTGAAAGCAATATTCTTATAAAGTATAATTGAAACCAGGTGAAAAAATGTCAAAGAGATAAAGGTGAAGACAGCACCCCTCCCTCCTGAACTTTGAGTTCAGGTCACTGTCGTGGCAAGAGGTGCCCATATGGATCTTCAAAGCTCCTCACCCTTTTGCTTCTTTTGGTTTTCACTGCCTAGATTTAAAAAATGTATTCATTTAAAGGAAAGTTGGGTATTCAAAGGATGTTTGTTGAACACTTTTGTGCCGGGTACTGTGTTAGATGAGGTGAGCATGGAGAAAAGAGTCTTCTCCCTGCTCTTCATGAAGTTATGGTCTTAAAAGAGAAGCTAAAATTCAAACACTGTGGAGAAGAATGCATAGGACACTGTAACACTCAGAAAGCTAATTCCCAATTCCATTACTGGGAGGAGGCGGGAAGCCTGGTAGATTGAGCTTTCAAGAGGAGCCTTGGGTTGAATCATAAAGAGCAAATAGTAAATAGGTGTTAAAGGTAGAGGGAAGGTTATCACAATGTAGAGGTACCCAGGAGGAGCAAGGAGTGAGAGATTAGGGTGACCTTGAGAAAAGCCAACCAGTCTGGTATGGTCAGAACATAGATTTCATTTAAACAGAGATGAGACTGGCAAAGTAGGCTAAGGAGTCTTACGTGCCATGCTAAGATTAAACTTTAAACATTGTCCCAGGGCAAACAGCAGCCACTGAAAGACTTGGTCAGCAATGGGTGAAAAGCCCCCAAATAACTACATAAGGGTGAAGAGAAACAAAATGGCACATCAGTTATTAGGAATGCTGAGGGGTAATATGAGAAACTTACTCTTTCTTTCATTTCTATTTAATACATATGTATTGATTTCCTCTCATATGCCAGGCCCTCTCCTAGACACAGTGATGATCATTACACACAGTTCCTGCCTTCAAAGAGCTTACAATCTAGTTGGAGAAATGGACTTTTTTCCTTAAGATTTTATTTATTTATTTGAGAGCGAGAGAGCATGTGAGCACAAGTGGGGGGAGGGGCAGAGGGACAAGCAGACTCCCCACTGAGCAGGGAGCCCAATATGGGGCCGATCCCAGGGCATCAAGATCATGACCTGAGCCACCCAGGCTCTCCAGAGAAATGGACATTTAATCAAGTAGTTATATTGTATGTGATGAGTAACTGCTCTTTAAAAACAAAACGAAACAAGTAGTTATAACACTCTACTATACTATTAGAATGATTGGGGAGGCAGAAGTTACTACTGGAAGAAGTATATGGCATGAGCATCTTTAACAAGACTTGGGAGTCCAGGGAAGCCTCCTGGAGGAAGTGATGAATAGACTGCGCTGGGAAGGATGCATAGGAATTAGCCCTGAGGATGAGAGTGTTCTAGGAGAGGAAAAAATGTGGAGAGAAAAAGAAAGAGAAGAGAGAAAATGGCCCACTTAACCAAAATCGTTCACGGTAGTTGTACTGTAGGTTTTCAGGAGGGGAGGGGCAAGGTACAGGGAGGTCTAACAAGCCATGTTAGAGTCTTTTAGCTTTACCTCAATGGTGGTGGGAAGGACATTAAGCAGGTGAATGACAAGGTCAGCCCTGTGATTTGGAAACACCGCTCTGGCTGCAGTCCACGAAGTATATTGGAATTGGGAGTACTGGAGCCAACTGGAGCAGTTAGGTTGTTGATGAGGCCATCCCAGTGGGAGGAGATGCTGACCCGAGAAGGAGAGTGACAGTGTGGACAAAGGAAAAGGGAAGACACAGGAGATGTATTGGAGGAAGTATCGACAGGACTTGAGGGTGAAAATAGGGATACAGGAGAAGAAGCAGGTTAGGGGTGGCAGAGGGAAGCAGATGTGCTGAGTTTGGGGCACGCCGAGTTTGAGGGACCTGTGGGACTTATCAGAATTGGGAGAAGGGCCTAGACAGTGCTCAGTGGAAATCATTTCAGAGCTCAGTCTTACTTTTCACAATTTGCCCAACCCCTGACCCTCACCCACAGCTACTATTATATCCAATATAAGAAGATTTGAGTTTGAAATCAGTGTCTTTATTCTTTTTATATATATATATTTTTTAGATTTCAGTTAAACTTTTGCTTTGTTCAGGAACTCTGCCCAAAACTTCTAGTCCCAGATAAGTGACCCTCAGAAGCTCATCTAGTGTTGGCTTGTTCTGCATGAATTCTCTCATGTCTTGTTTAATGATTTCTTCAACTATATTGGCAGCTTGGGGGTGGGAGTTGAGGTTAGCTGTGTGCACTATAGCACAAACCAACTGTGAAATGGAAACATTTAGTAACGTTACCACGCCATCAAATACCATATATTTCACGCACTCACATCCTGGGGTACACCAAAAGGCTAAATAAAAGCAGGAGAATTTTGTAGTAGAATATTTAATGTAGTATAAGTTTTTCTTCTACCCTAAACATTTTCCTGTTTTCCCCTAGACCTTTGTATTATTCTTATTTTTGTGTTAAAAACTGAAAAGTTGCTAAAGAGAATGTGATTCTTTTGGAACCGAGAAAGCTTATCAGGGGATGACCAAGTGCCCTTTGTGAGGTGTTACTTTACCAAAAATGATGCCATCTGTTCAGAGACAAAGCAGAGTGATAATGAGCAAAACAGAGAAAGAATTTCTTATTAATGAATTACCTATACAGTCTCTTACTTTGGGATGGGGATCAGAGTCTCCCGGACATTTGAGGAAGAGAAAGTCTTTCAAAAGAAAATAGATGCCCATCCATCTGTAGAGGGCTTTAAAATGCCTCCCAGACATGGAATTGAAACCCCTCTGACTCACATAAATCCTAGGATGTTGGGGCCAATTCGGAGAATATCTGGGGCAGTGGAATTCTCATGGTGCCCTGCAAGAGCCTGGGTGAGGCTTGATGCCCCTCAGGACTCCTCCTCATGGCCAGAAGTGGGGACTGTTGGGGCAGACCTTGAACCAGAGAAGCTCTGCTTGTATTTGTTTTACATATAAATACCTCATCTGACAACATTCCGGGTCTGAAAAGCACCATGAAAAGCTCGATTTACTCCAGCTGTCTAGCTCATCCAGCCAGTTGGGGAGTAGACCAGGAGTAGTAGCTCTCTGGCTTCCCAGGCTAATGTCAGTTCTCAGACAGTGGGATACCTCTTGGCTTCTCAGCCCATAAAGATAAGTTGATCAGCATCCTCTGCTTTCCAGGGTTCTGCCTCATCCAGTGGCTTTGTTGCATTGTGAGTAATTCCAAATTCAGTAGGCACTTGATTAAAAATTAAATGGACCACGTGGCCCGCTCAGATTTTGTGGGCAGTTTGACCGTTGTTATTAATACTCTCCCACACGCCCTATGGAAAATAATCCAGTCGGATAGATGAAGTTTATCCCTTTGGGCTGACAGGGTTTAAAGATGTTATTCTTTGGTTTGGGAATCTGCTAAATGGTCCCCAGATCTCGAGCCTGGGACTCGTGTTGGCTAGATTCTGTAGATCCTAAAGATGCCTCAGCCTTTTCTGCATTTGTCAGCATGGAGTCACATTCCCTACAAATGCTGCATTTTTCCCAAGGACCTAATTCAGGTGTGTGAAATGGGAGACCCCAAGGAGATGTTATTAGAAAATAATTTACACAGGAATGAGTTGCAGGAAATCTAGTCTTTAGGACTTATCCTTTTAAATTGTTCGATGTGATGTTTTATTATAGCTGCTCCTTTCGTCATCCTTTCTGGCTTATTTTTGTTCTGTGTGTTTCCTGACATATTCCTCTTCGTTGAACCAAATAACTCAAGCTAGCAGGATAGATGGAGATAAATGGAACTGGGGGATACAGGTGCTGGGGGTGAGGAGGTGCAGACAGTGAACTCTGCCTGTTTTAAGAAGATGGATGGACCAAAGAGAAGTTTGGGAAAGGATCAGAGGACCTTGGCTTACCTGCCCTAGGCAACTCTCTAAACATCTGTTTATTCAAGCAATCATGCTTGCATTTATTCTAGATGCATGTATTCAGTGCCTACGATATGCCAGAAACTTAGGAACTGTAGGGATACTCACAGTCAGGTATCCGTGACAGATACGGAGATAATTGCCTCAAGGTGTCCCAGGTTCATCAAGTTCAAGAGGCAGTGGATGCACAAAGGGAAAAATATTTACATCTACTTGGTGGAGTCAGGTGAGCTCACAGGCAGATGATTTGTGACTTGGGTCACATACAGGTAATGAAAACAAGAAGGCAAGGGGCAATGAGTTTGTTCCCAACGAGTGTGAGGGTTTTCTGTTTCTGTCTTCTTTTAAGCAAATCTTTTGCTATATCCAATAACCATAAGGCCCACTTCTTTTTTTTTTTTTTTTTTTAAGATTTTATTTATTTGACAGAGACACAGAGAGAGAGAGAACACAAGCAGGGGGAGAGGGAGAGGGAGAAGCAGGCTTCCAGCCGAGCAGGGAGCCCGATGCGGGGCTCGATCCCAAGACCCTGGGATCATGACCTGAGCCGAAGGCAGACGCTTAACGACTGAGCCACCCAGGTGCCCCAAGACCCACTTCTTATATGTAACTTTGCAAATGAGTATGTTCTCAGCTCAGGCCACAGACCTATTTTAGCATGCAAAATGACAGTCTGTTCAAATCCCATTTATTGTAATATTCATAGAGATGAAATACCTGATCTGTAACACAAGATGTTTTCTACAAAAACTGCCTTAAACATTTCCATCATTTAAAGATGCATGTTCATTTTTATGTCTGTTCTTAATACGCTTTACCGTATCTCAATTTTTAATGTTTATACACAGGAGAAACAGTATAGAGAAGTAGTTCAGAGTACGGGTTCCGGTTTAGCATACCGAGGATCAGATCCTAATTACTCATCACGTGACCTTGAATAAACAGTTTAACCTCTCTGTCCCTTAGTTTTCTGCTCTGTAAAGTAGAAATAATGACAGCACCTGCTTCACGAGCACAAGGTTAGAAGAAACACGGTCTATATACCTGCCCTTACTCTTGACACCAACTGCCAGTTTTGGGGTCCTCAAGATCAGCCTTAATTTTGCTAGATAATTTGCTGGAAGGAGTGACAGAACTCACTGAAAGCTGTTATACTCACAGTTCCTTTTTATTTTTTATTTATTTATTTTTTTAAAGATTTTATTTATTTATTTGAGAGAGAGAGAATGAGAGAGAGCAAGCACATGAGAGGGGGGAGGGTCAGAGGGAGCCCGATGCGGGACTCGATCCCGGGACTCCAGGATCATGACCTGAGCTGAAGGCAGTCGCTTAACCAATTGAGCCACCCAGGCGCCCCTACAGTTCCTTTTTATTACGGCTAAAGGCTACAGGTTAAAACTGGCCAAGTGAAGAGGTACACAAGGTGGAGTCCAGGGGAGTTCCAAACGTGAAGCTTGCAGCTGTCCTGTCTCCCGGGCTTGTGGACGGTGCTAGTCTCCCGGTATTGAGGGGCGCAGTACACACAAAATACTGCGAACCAGGGAAGCGCATCTGAGCCTTGGTATCCAGAGTCCTCACTGAGGCTCCACATGGCTGACCTCAGTACCCAGCCCCTCCAAGGTCAAGTGTCTATCCACATGACTCAAAGCCATCACCATAAATCTCATCCTTAGATGTTCTGATGTGGCCCCAAAGTCCCCAGGTGAACAAAGATACTCTTATCAGGCAAGCTATTGCAAGGGTTTGAGAGATTACCTCCCAGGGCCAAGGAAAAAGACCAGCCCTCTGGTTGGTCAAGGTTAACCTCTCCTTGGGCAAGGTTAAATTCTTTACTACACAACAAAGTTGTTTAAGAATTGTATAAGATAAAACATGCATTGTGCTTAGAATATTGCTTAGCACAAAACAAGCATAAATTTTCGATATGTAGCTACGGTTATTAACAGTCCTTTTTGATGGCCAAATATATATCTAGCACCATATTAGATACTATAGGAAATCTTTAAAAATTTAACGAGATATAGTTTGTAATCTTGTAGGAGAGATACTGAGGTTCAAATAAAGCAAATAAAAGCAGAAGGCGGTGAATGCCACAGTAAAGAAACAAGCAGACTGTGCTTGGGACCTGGGAAAGGAAGCAATTACTTGCGGATGGGGGCTAAGGAACAGCTGCCCTGGAAGACACCTGGGAGCTGGTCCGAGGATGGATAGGATTTTGATATGGGGAGGAGGGGCATTTCAGACACAGGGAACTAAATGGATGAAATCGGAGATGGGAAAGCAAGGGCCCTCATGGCTCCCGATACAGGTGACAGGAGAAAGCAGTGGAAAAGGACTGGGCAGATGGACGGAGGGCAGATGAGAGAGGTTTTCAGTGTGGTGCGGAGCACTTCCCGCTTTATCTTGTAGACTGGAGGGAGCCAAACCCTGAAAGAAAATCTGCTGTCTCTCTTTACGACTCCAGTCTTCGCACATGCTCTTTCCTCTGCTGTCACAGCCTCCCTCCCAACAGTCCCCACTTCACTTGGCCCAAGACAACTCATCCTGCGAGAAACAGCTCGGTACCACGTCTGTGCATGCCTCCCTTATGGGACATATTGTATGCCATTGGGACTGTTCACCTGTCTTCCGACTACACACAGCAGTGTTTGGTCACCTCTGTATAGTCAGCGTCTGGTTCAGAATAAGAACCTTGTGCAACAAAAGGAGGGAGCCAAAGAGAGAAATGTGGAATCCTGAAATATCTACAGAGAATTTAAGCATAAAGAGCAGATATTTCTAATTAATTTAAGGAGAAAGTAGGACATAGAGAAAGTAACGATGCCTAAGGTAAGACAAAATCTTATAATTGCATTGCAAAGTTCTCTTAAGGTGTCCCAAGGCTTTATAAAATAAAAATAAAATATAATAATAGAAGAAGAGCTTACTTATATAACACTTATAAAGCATTTACTAGGTGGCTGATACTGCTCTACTTGATTTACGTAAACCTGCCTGGTTAAGCTTTGCAATCCAATGATAGAAGTACTATAACCTCCATTTTACAGATGAAGAAACTGAAGTACAGAGAAGTTAAGCAAATTGCAACAAAAATCCTGGTAACAATACTAGATTGTAAAAACTGATCTTGCCAAATTCATTTAAGTGCACTGAATAAAAGATATCTGTAGAGTTGGAAATTGACCAGTGTTGGGCTGTGCTTCAGTTCCTTTTGTTGGTTGTAATGAAGAGTACTTTTCTTTTCATCTGAGGCATTTGCTTCCATGCCAGAACTGTAATGCCTGAGTACCCATGAGGATGGTTGTGTTTGAAACACTGCCCGGTAACCTGTTCCAGCTGAACAAGTCACATTTTTTTTTTTCAAGACCAAACATGTAGGAGGCTTTTTATTGACTCAGAACAGAAGCAGCCCAGTGGTTTAAGTGGTCTGTGTAGTAATCGCCCAGCGAGGATCCAGCCGAGAAAAGATCTTTCTACCTTAATACCAAAAGATCAGCAGAGGCTTTCAGCAGGTGTGTAAGCTTGTCAGGACGCTAATGGTTCAGAATGGGGTGTGTTTCGTTCACTTTCCCTGCTGTGCGTAATGTACAAATTCCCTTTAAACCTATCATTTCATGTAATTTAGACTGTTACTTCTTGGCTTTCCCCTCCTCCTCTTTCCCTTTCCTTTGTGGGAGTACCTGGCTTCATCCTTCATTTACAGGAAAGAGGAAAAAAAAAAATCCTTGTTCCTGAAGGGACCTAGCTGAGTGAGGAGCTTCCCTGGATCTTGACCATTCTGCAGTTTGTCAAATGAATCTTAAAATAACCCTGCCCTGTGAAAAATTTCAACTGAGCGAGGTGCCTATGACGGTGTTTTTTTCAAAGCCCCCCCAATAAATTTCATAAAAATGTCAGACAAAGCAATCAAACACCAGCCTTTGGAGTGAAGGGAGCTGTCATGTAGACGCTAAACAAGAAGTGAGCTACTGGCGAGTGCGTTCAATCAACGTGCAGACCTACCCCTAGCCAACCATAAGGTGGCCTTGAGAAAATGAGAACTTGAACCTGTGTGAAGGGCAAGAATTTCTCCAGCAATTTCACGAAATTCTCAGATGAGCCAAAGATAAATAAAAGACCACCCTACAGTCTTAGAGTGATTTGCTTTTTGCAAATACTTATAAGCACATTTTCTGCTTAAGTATGGTAAATATGAAAGAAATGTATCTTATTTCTTTACAATGATGAATAATTATAAAGGGTCATAAATTCCTTTCACAAACTGTTAATAAGTTGGACTCATCCGATTCCTAACGTAGAAGAGATCCTAAGGCTCATTTCACCCACCTTCCTAAATTTGCAGATGGAGCAACCGACCTCCAGTGTGAATTTACGATCTAATCAGAGTAGAACCGGCGCTGGGATTCAAGGCTCTGAGCTGAGGAACTATAAAGAAAATGTTTCCTCAACTGAGAGAAGGTTAGAGTGCCCTCGTGTGTCCCTACATAGAAATTATTCATGTCTTTACAAAATACAAAATTACTTTAATCTCTCCATCAAGTTCCTGCATTGGGATGAGGGCAGGCATTTAGCTCTAAAAACAAACCCTGTGATCACCACATCTGAGGAAGTAAATATACAATGCATTTGACTTGTTTCATTATTAAACATATAGAAGCAACTATATCCGTAGAGTGTTTTTTTGTGGATTCTGGTCTGACACACCTGGATTTTTGTCCCAGGCCACTTGAGATCTTTGTAACCCTGAACTAGTTGCAAAACCAGTCTGTACCTCAGTTCCTCATCTGTAAAATGCAGGTAATCACTGCTGCAGGATCATGGCAGATCCAAAGAGATCTTATATGCAAAGTGCCCAGCTGGACATTGCATACATGATAAACACTCAGAAGATTGAAGTTGTTATTTTCAGACATGAGCCCTCACCAGGGATCACCTGCGAGTTCATGATGAAGGAATGGAATGCAAATACTGGGGAGGTCAACAGAATGTCTTTGGGATGCTTTTAGCTCTTGGATAAAGAGGTTCCCATGAGCTGGGGGGTGGGGGAACAGAGGGAAAGGAGAGATCATTTTTAAAGAAATATGTACTGAATATATGATTCCTCCAAAATAAATTCTTCCTTCAGATGGGGAAATTTAAATGGAGATAGGCCAAATGGCTTTCCCACAGATGGAATTTCTTTCAGAGATAACACCTGGTCCCTGGCACCCAGAGTCCAGTAATCAAAAAAAAAGTCTCTATTCTGACCAAAAAAAAAAAAGTTGAAAACCAGATCTTATTTATGTCATTGATCCAGTTCTTTTAGAAGTCTTTATTTATTGAGAGGGTAACCATATTAAAATCAATAAGAGCAGAGGTGAAAAACGATAGCTGGGTGAATTCATCTTCTGATTTTAATTTGCCTCTTTATTTGATGAAACAAGCTATCTCAGCATAAGTGTTGAGCAGAATTGCAGTAAATCAAGTCCTTTTGCCCCCAGTGAGCAAAGGTTCCCTCCTCCCCCGAGTAATTCTCACAGCCATCCTTTTCATACACGTGGGAGCAAGGTATCATTATGTGCAATACAAGGAACCTTGACCTTTAAATATTAGTGGAAATGCAGAGTCGGCAATTCTGTCTGTATCTTCTACTAGCTTATTGGAGAATTGAGAGGAACAGTCTAATAGCATGTGAGCGGGGAAGGTGGTGGGGTGAAGGAACTCATCACCTGTGCCTCGATCTTTTTGTCCTTACATCACCGGGGGGGGGGGGGGAGGAGAAGAAAGATTAGGTTGGACTCTTCTCTAAATACTTTTCCTAGATGCCATTATCACTGGGGAAGTCTGCATAGATTATTGCGCTGCGAGAAACAGATAAAAGGCTGCTCAGAGTTTGCAAGCCTCGCCCCTGGGGTCGCCCATCCTTTCTGAGAATCTGTTGCCTTTAAATAAGGCAAATGCGGCATATGAGGCCAAGGCATTTATTATTTATGGGAAGTTCATCAAGCTCACCTATGGCTGTGGAGGAGCAGAATGGAAGCCCGTGAGCCTCAGCAGCGCCCCGGCACTCTCAGCAGCCCCCGCTCAGCGGGAAACGGCCCGCTCTGCCCCGCGTGCAGCCCCGGGGGCCGCGGAATGCTGCACTCTACACAATTGCAGTGCTATTCTGGGCAGTGACAGGCTGCAGCTCGACTCTGTGGTCATCAATCTTCAGTCAAGTAATGAAAAGATATTCCCTGCCTCACACTTGAAAGTCTCCTGTTTGTGTGGATTAACTGAACAATATATGGTGTGGTTGCTCCAGTTACCTCCAGTAGCGTTTGTGAAACTCGCTGTTCCTGGTGTTTGTCTCCTTTTCTGTGTTGTGCTTTTCTTTATACGTTGTTTTTCTCCTTAGAGTGGCCCTAAAGTCTATAGATCTTGCTTAAGGATGGTTATTATTGCTAGCCCTGTGGTAGGGTTTGAATTCCAGCATACTAAGAAAAAGATTTTTCATAAAGTAAAAGATTTATTTAGTTATTTATTTTAGAGAGAGAGAGTGAGAGAGCGCGCCGGCATGGGGGGGAGAGGCAGAGGGAGAGGGAGACTTAAGCAGACTATGAGCGAGGCCGGACTCAGGGCTCGGTTTCACGATCCTGGGATCACAACCCTGAGATCACAACCTGAGCTGAAACCGAGTCCAGCGTTTAACCAACTGCACCACCCAGATGCCCCCATAAAGGGATGTTTTTGAAGTCCACCTCAATCAGAGAGAAGCCTCCCCTCATACTTTTCCACCTTCTCCCCACTTTATGTGGCACCACCCCACTCCCCAGCCTGGTGTGCCCCTGCCTGCAGACTCTGGCCCAGGCACCGGTGAGACCCAAGGCCAGGAGCCAGAGTCCAGCAGGGACAGCCCTGCTGTGATGGGGCCCATGAGCCGGGCTGGATGGAGACGCGCTTTGCTTCGGACAGGTTAATAGCGTGGCACCCCTTCACTGTCACTTGAACCATACTGATTTGTGATGTAGAGAGAAATGCAGAAATGAGACTGTACCACACCTTTGAAAACCCCACGTGAGGTTTGTTTCCTGCCCTGGGTCTCTCCTAAGCCCTGCAGCCCCTGTGATTCCCTCTTTCTTTCCCCCTCTGATTCCCAGCCTTCCTCCCGACACCGCCCCCCCTTTCCTCCGCAGAGCACTTCAGGTCGCTCCAGCTTCTGCCTCCAAGCCTGCACACCCCAGCCCCCCTTAATACTGCTTCAGGCGTGTCTAAAACATTAATGCCAAAGCTGAAGATTTCAGCTGTGCTTAGCAAACAAAAGATACCACAGTTACCAGGCTTCACTCTGCTTAGAAGAGAGTGTGTATTAAAAAGGACTTTTTTCTTATCACATGTTCATATTCAAGAGAAAGAGTGGCCTATGTGCATTAAAAAGAGCTTTTTTTTTTTTTTTTTCCCATCTCGCATATTTTGTAAGAAATCACTGGTGAAAACCTGTGTCAGCTGGCACCAAATATGGTGTTTATCCACTGTCCCTCGTGGACGGGTCCCTTTAGCTCCTACTCTGCCGGTGCGCCCCTCCGTGCGGCTATCCCTGGAAGCCCACGGTCCTGGCAGAGCTGGCTGTCATGAGTCAGGAAGATGCCAGAGAAGGAGCGGAAGTGGCCTCCAGGGAAAGTCAGAGATGAACAGTAGGGTATCTGGAGTCCACTTGAGCCAATGATCTCTGAAGGGCCAGAGGTGTCCCTCATATTCCTTGTCACCCTGAGTCTGAGAGTGGACGCCGGTGCTAAGGGAGTGAGTAGTTCCTAAAGAGCCCTTCTTCCTAAACATGGCCTTGCCGATACGTTCCATAGGCATACCAAGGTGTAGGTTTTAGTCATTTCTGAAATTAAGCAGTGGTCTCCCCAAACCTTAGAAAAATACCCAAAGTCTTTTATCAGATGATCTTGAGTGGGAATGCTTTTGAGTACCTTCAATTTCATATATTTGAAAAATTTTTGAATTTCTTAAAAAATCGCAGGTCCACTAAAATGTAAACACTTTGAGTGAGATAATGTGTTTGAGGACCTAAACCTCATTTTTAGCTCATTTTCTAAGAAATACTGTCAGAAGATTTTTTTTTTTAATAGAAATTCTATGAAGACAGAGTTGTCTGGTCTCCAGGTAAATCGAGGCACAAAATCCTCTTATTTTCTCAGAAAAATTCAACCCTTTAAAATGGCTTAACAAGTCACCAGGCTGTCATCTCCCAAACCCAGACAGACGGACAGTTATCAGGAGGTATGGTTCAGCTGGGCCTCTGATCCCAGTTGCTGATCCCAGTTGCATTTAGGATCTGTTCTCTCTTCTTTTCCTTCTAAGGAGATGTGAGAAAATTAGTCTCTTTCATTGGTGTAAACACTTAACACCTTTTCTCTTTATAAAGCATGATACTGCTTCTCTTCTGCTGTTTGCACTGACCGTTTTTGGATCTATCGGAGCCTATACTCCTGCCTAGAAACCTTCTGGTCATATGAATGACCTAGCTCTATTAAGACAGAGTGCAAGCAAGGTTGTGGTCCTTTGTGTTTGGGTACCTTTAATATCCTTTTGTTGTTGTTTTTAGATGGGGAAGAGTCTTCATTGCAGCTGAGATCTTCTTAACTTGCCCTGAGCATTTTTTTAGTGTCTGTATTTTACGTTAATTTGGAAAAATAAATTTGACATTCCAGGCCATTTTATGCAGCATCAGCTCCAGTGGGTAACTGGCAAGACGACTGCATCTGTTTTCTTGCAAGCTGCCTGCATTACTCTGGCCTCTAATAATCAGGGAAAGAATATGCAAATTACAAATCATGTGACCCAAAGTTCAAACTGAGATAAAATAGGCATGCCCTAATTGAACACTCTGACTATTCCTCCTAGCCAATGCACACACGTTCAGTACATGTTTTAAGAGCAAGCTTGCAATGAACCAGACTATCTTAGGTGTTGATAGAAATAATATGATTAAGTCCTGATAAAAATCTGGAGTTTACATGGAGTTTAGATGGTTCCTTACAAAATGAGCTCAAAATAATAGTTGTCTTTAAAAGAAATTTTGCAGATGGGGCCCCTGGGTGGCTCAGTTGTTAAGCGTCTGCCTTCGGCTCAGGTCATGATCCCAGAGTCCTGGGATGGAGCCCCGCATCGGGCTCTCTGCTCCGCAGGAAGCCTGCTTCTCTCTCTCCCACTCCCCCTGCTTGTGTTCCCTCTCTCACTGTCTCTCTCTCTCTGTCAAAAAATAAATAAAATCTTTAAAAAAAATAAATATAAGAAATTTTGCAGAATAATTATTTTATCTATTTGAAGCTCTTTGTTGATATTAGTAAACATACTTCCTGTGAAATGGTGGCTTTTTTTCAATTCTTTTATTAAAACACACTTTTCCAAGTAAATGAAGCATGGCATTTTTTTCCCTCCTGAATAAGAATTTTTCCCTGGATTTCATCTCAGGTGGGCCAGTTTTAATGTCAACATATACCCACAAACATGCACAAAATGCTTTGGTAACGGAGAGACATTAGTTCCAAACACTCCTGTAATATCCCTACTATGAAGGCTCGCTATCTAAACATTTGCCATAACAACTTGTAAATTTGTTTTACCTGAAATTCACTAGTCAAAAATCTCATCATAGTGAATTCAGCCATGTGGTCTATCAAACACCTTTAAGTTGCAGTACATCCAGAAGAGAAGATAGAGAATATTTTGTATCCACAGCTCAGTGGCTCTCCCAGCAGGCTTAAGTTATGTGTAAGTGCTCTCAACTTCCCATGTTAGTGAGTGAAAATGTCTTCTCAAACAGTGAAAAGCCTGTGAACAAAATAGGTGAACCCAAGAGGCCTGAAAAATAAGAGGTGATAAAGCGTGTTGAGAGAGGCAAACTAACATCAACTCAGCCGTGCTCATGTCCCTGGGAGCTATGCACCAATATTTTCAAATGTGTAAGAAAATGCAGAAAAGCTTCTGAAAGTGTTGTTGATTTTAGTATTTGGTGTTTAAAATACCTTATATTATGGAAAGATTCTTTTGTTGGGTGGTTATATAAGTGTTTGAGTGTTTTAGTGGTATTTGTGAACACTGGTGGGTTGGGAAAGCATGGCTGTTTTTTCCGTTTCAAATAATGGACTACAGGCTTTTGCTCTCCAAAAATGTGGTAACATGTTTTTAGAAAGAGGTTGGATTTGTTTTTCTGTAACTGTTTTTGTATAGAAATCTCTTGAGGATGTGTAATTCTATGATGTTAAAAACAAAGTTCAAGAATACCCTTGGAACTTTCTCTCTTCTACTTTCAAATTACATAGTGTATTTATTTACTCCTGAGTTATTGACATTCCTGAGTTATTGACTAGAGATAATTCATTATTTTATGTTTAGTGTCAGTTTACACAAACTGTAAATACTGTGATCTGAACTTATTCTTTTTGATGTTGGCTTTGATGTTGGTAACCTAAGATAAACCATTGGAACTGCTAATTTCATTTTTCCCATTCAACTGCCGCAGCAGGTCGCTGAATATAAATCTTTAATGAGGTTTCACGACATTGTTTAAAAACCAGATAATATCATCCAAATGGAAGATGATACAAATTCCTTAATAGTGAAATAGTAATAGTGATGATATGTTTGAACTCCTTCTGTTGGCCAGGGACTCTTCCAAGTGCTTACCGGAGTTAATCATTTCACCTTAACCACAAACAATTGATGTTGGTATTGTTGTTATCCCCATTTTACAAAGGAGGAAACTGAGGCACATCATTTCAGTCACATAGCTAGTAAGCAGTAGAGCCAGGATCATGAACTTAGGCAGCCTGGCACCAGAGCCCGTGCTCTCATCCACTGTGGGAACTCTCCATTGCTCATTCAGTGCTCTGGTGATTCATTAAGTTAGGTCTCAGGACTCAACATTCTTCTCGCTAAATTGGCATCTGATAAACGTCAAGTCCGGTCCTTTGCAGCAGAGGAGGCAGACAAATGACTTGTTGGCCCTGGAGATACCTAGTGGGAATATTTAAAAGATAACTGGAGGGGAGCCTGGGTGCGTCAGTCGGTTAGGCCTCTGCGTTTGGCTCAGGTCACCATCCCAGTAGTCCTGGGATTGAGACTCTTGTCAGGCTCCCTGCTCAGTGGGGAGTCTGCTTCTGCCTCCCCCTGCTCTTGCACTCTTGTGCTCACTTTCTCTCTCTCTCTCTCTCCCTCTCAAATAAATAAATAAAATCCTTAAAAGATAACTGGAAAAGAGGGAATTGAGTTGGTTCCCAACTCATTGGTGTTCTGGCAGCAGGGAAGAGAACCTTCCAGTACTGGGGCAACTTACGAATGGGTGTCCGGTGAGAAGCAGTTGCTGGAGGCATTGAGAGACATGCTGATTAAGGATAAAAAGAGGTGCAGGTAGGTGGGGGGATGGGTTAACTGGGTGATGGAGATTAGGAGGGCCTTGTGATTAGCACTGGGTGTTACATGTAAGCATTGAATCACTATATTGTACACCTGAAATTAATATTACACAATATATTAACTAAAATTTAAATAAAAACTTGAAACAAACAAAAAAGAGGTGCAGGGCCAGAGGTCCAGCCCAGACAAGTCAGATGTCCATTTGCTACTGGGGAGTTCAGTCTAGAGTGATATTTCTCAGCATTTTGTTTTTTATCACTAAGGAGTCTTTTTAGCCATTTCTATCCTGTCCACCTCTTTCCCTCCCTCCACACACAATGATACTGTAATACCACAGATACACTGTATATCTGTTTAAGTACTGTATATATATATCTGTGCTTTATACATAAAAAGAAGGAATTTTTTCATCCCCCAAGAACGGATTTCTGTCCCCCTGGGGGCAGTGTCACCGCCCTGAGAATGCATAGGCTAGGGGCACAGGAGGCACTGAACTGTGTTTGAGTGAACACGGCGTGGGAGTGGGGGCTTCAGTGAACCAGCTTGGAGGGGGCTAGCGGGCTTCAAAGTCAGAAGGGCTCACCAAAGGCAGAGTAGTATCTAAGGAGGGGGCGGGGGTGGAGAAAAGAGATTTTCTTAAATATGTGAGGTCAGAAGTTTTTGACGTGGGGTCACCATCCCCACTTGCCCAATGCCACCCAGAGATGTGATAAGGAGTTTCTCTTTCTCCTATGATTCACGTAACTCCTGTCTTCCCTCCGTGGCTGAAGGTGTGTCACCATGTAATCTGAAATGCCACTGTGTTTTAATGAAATGTTCATTTCAGGGTGTGGGTTTTGAAGTTCCTGTTTTATTTAGAGACCACGTTCCCAAGAAGCTTGCTTTAAATTCTTTTTAATTAAGTGAGTTCAGGAAAAAATGGCT
The DNA here is from genome assembly GCF_029215605.1 of Mirounga angustirostris. Taxonomy (NCBI): domain Eukaryota; kingdom Metazoa; phylum Chordata; class Mammalia; order Carnivora; family Phocidae; genus Mirounga; species Mirounga angustirostris. Next base: position 57,007,933 of record NW_026991709.1, read on the forward strand.
CCTCCAAATTGCAAGAACTAGGTAATGAAAATACTATAACTAAAAACTGCTGTGTGCTCACTTGAGATCTCCTAGTTCCCATAAAAATAAACCTCAGAAAGAATCAAGTAGCAACTGCTGTTCCAGATAAAGAGCAAACTGGTTGTCCCTGGTCCTCAGAAGGCCAGCTCATTTTCTTGTACCTGGTCTCTTCGATAATCTTGGAATCTAATGCTATGTAGGAGGAAAAACATTGAGCACACATCTTGCTGACTCTTCCCGTTCAAATCTCTTTCCTCATGATTTTGCTACCACAATGACTTTATTCTGACCTCTGTAACACAGCCCATATCTCAAGGGCCCTTATTAACCTTAAATAACCTCATTTAATCACTTACTAGAAAGCATGATAAAGAAAGGAAGTTCTCCCAATATTTTTCTTCTTCACAAACAAGCAGTGGTTATTCAGTTGGTCAAAAGGCAGGAAGCATGAATTCCTGGAATGAAAGGAATGGTGAAGATATGGGAAAGGCAGTCCACCAGATTATTATTTGAAGATTTGAACGTACTAGAAGATCCGTCAGAGTAGGTGATGCCAGAAGTCAGAGAGCTTGTTGGGAAAGGATGATCTTCTATTTAGGCAGCAGGTGTCAAGCCTGGGTGCCCAAGAGAATCACCCGGGAACTTTTCAAGTCTTCCAGTCTCAACTCCCACCCAAGAGAGAATCTGACTCTTGTAGGTCTGGGTGGGGTCTTGGGCACTGGTGGTTTTAAAAGCTCCCCGAGAGGATTCTGATGTGCACTCAAGATCAAGAATCACTGCTTCAGATTACAAAGTGCTTTCTCACATATTATCGAGGGGTTTGTACACCTAAAAAGAGGAAAAGGAAACATTTGCAATGCCTGTTGACTATATAAGGAAGAGGAAGAGAAAGAGTGGTAATTATGAAAATGGAAGGATTGCAGAAAAATAAGCTTCCAAAAATTGGAGGAAAAGCCCTCACCCTTGTAGGGCTAAAATTAGGGATGCTAGCAATCCACTGAGTGTAGAACATGAAAGAAGAGTTTGTGTGGCCATACTTCCTGCTCTGTATGGACTGTTCTTAAGATGACAATAAAATTCCCTTCCCAGAGTCCAAAAACAGTCATCTAATATTTGATGTCTATTAGTTCCTAAGACCTTATTGAGTCCACTCTATAAATGAGAAATATTGGAGAAAACAAGAAAAACATTTGTTGATAGTCAAAAAGTATGTTAGAAAATATCATGTTAATATTTCCATGTCCATTTTGGACTGTGCACATGATCTGCGTGTATAGACAGAAAATGTTCCTCCACCGTGATCCTAACAGCTTTCAAATAGTTCTAATTAATCATTCCACAGATGGAAGTGGCAATTAACAACCTTGGTTATAGCTGAAGGAGAAGTAGAGCCAACGCTAGGCTCTCAGGCTGGGGGAAAATAGAAGTCAAGTTACAATGAGGCAGAAGAAAAGTTAAGTTGTGACCAGGATATTGAATTTTAAGATTTTGCAAGTGGGTGATGACAAAGCTTAGGCTGTGGCCAAGAGAGTGAGTGGCAGCTACTGTCAACAAAGTAAAGGCTAAGCTGCCATCTCCCTGTCAACCAGTAGATGAAGAGGGACAGTACTTGAAGTGAAGAAAAGAAAATCTTCCAGACCCTAAATATTTAAGGTCAGGAGTCCCAATTAATGACCCCTCCTCCTTCTAGTTTCCAACTCACAGAGAATGGCTAATAATAACAATAACAACAGTTCAGCACTTCCTACATGTCAGCATTGTTCTAAGCACCTTGAGCACTATTTCTGTGACAAGAGGCACTATTAGGCCCATTTCACAGATGAGGAAATAGACGAAGGGTAAGCAACTTGCCCAATATGGGTTGTAAATGCTGGGGAGAAGTTGTAGACAGGGTTAGGGTGAGAGAATATTTTATGGAAAGTTAAGTTCAGCTGAAGAAGTGAACAAAATTCAGGAGGAGGCCTGCCTACCAGTGTGTACTGCACACCAACAGATGCCAGGCTTTGTGTGGAGACCTGGTGAGAGATGAGTCTAAAATAACACACTGGGGCCATATTGAAGAGTTCTGAACAACAGTGCTCAGCATTGGAACCTGATTTGGGAGGGAGGAAGGATGAAAAAAATGACATAATTAGCACTGTATCTTGAAATGATTAGCTTTCGAATATGAACAAATTGGAGAGAAGCTGGAGTGAAAGGGATTACATTAGAGTCCTTTTGGTCCTGATTATATGACAAATAATGAACATATGAACCAGGGGGGTGTCAGCTGAAGGTTAGAGGAAGAGACAGGTTTGATATATGTTGCAAAAGTCAAATGCAAAGTTTTGGTAACTGGGTGGATGAAGAGTATGGGTGGGGGGGAAGGGGGACAGAATGTAAGTAGAATCCAAGGTTTCAAGTTCAAGTCGCTGCACTATTGGCAGAAATTCAGAAGAGTCACTTTGTGGGGTAAGAGGGACAGCATGAGTAGGTGGACTCTGAAAATCTGTAATCTGCTGTGTGAGCAGGTCATCAAGGTGGGAGACCTCAGCAGGAAGTTGGAAACAAATCTGGAATTTAGAGGAGTTTGAGCTTGAAGTGAAGGTTTTGGTGTCGTCCACACGAAGGTGCTATGGTAAACCTGGGGAGCGGATGAAATCTCTGGAAGGGGGAAAAGGAAGCAAATAGAGAACAGATCCTTGGGAAATATTTAAATTTGGGGGCAAGGAAGAAGAGGAGCCAGCAAAGGAGACAGGGGGAGAGGTTAACAGAAGGATAGGAATGTCTAAAAGTATGTATCACAGAACACAAGGGGATGGAAGGTTCCAGAAAAAAAAGCTGACTTAGCAAACCCTCAGAGAAACTAAGAAAAATTAAGCCATTAGGAGTTGTCAGTTGAAAGGTTATGAGGATCTAGAGGAGCCATAGGATAGGAGGCGGCCTCGGGTGGGAAGGAAGGGATGGAGCATAAGAGACAAAGCAGGGCTGCGCCACCTTTGAAGAGTTTGAGGGTGAGGAAGAAAGCGAAGACACAGTGGCTGGAAGGGCTAAGACATGTGAGGGAAAGTGTTTTGTTTGGTTCTTAAGTTAAAGGGCACCTGTTAAATCTACTTTAGAGATAAAGGAGCCACAGAGAGGGGTGAATGAAGACACATAGGTACTGCCAGGTGGTAAAGCAAAAATAAGTAAGCAGCAAAAATATTTCCGTGGCAGAAATCACAGCAGGATGAGGTCCCAAACTTCTTCAAACCTGATCATAAAACTCACCGGCGGGAGCAGCTCATGGAGCTGCCCTCCCTAACTCCCACGCAGAAATTATCACAGAAATAAGGCAAGGGCCAATTAAGAGGTTTTCCCTCCTCCTCTGGTGGAATGCATGACTGTAATGCATGCATCCCAGGGCAGAGGGGAGGGGTAGCTCTCACTATCGACAGTCTTAAAAAGTAAAATAACTTCCATCGACTCTAGGGAGAAGAAGAAGTTTTGCTAATGACTGGGCTGGAAAATATTAGGATTTTCTTTGTATATGTACTATTAGCAGGTTGCATAATTTGTAATTATTCTTTGTGCAGGAGAAGGGAGGGCATTTTTATCCCATGTTTTGAAAAAGAAAGTTAAATGCACTCAGGCACTCAGGCTTGAATGTTACTTCACTCACTCTGTAGGAGGCAAAAGCTTCCCAGAAAAAAAAAAAAAAAGGAGGAAAGCAAAAATACTGATAGTGGTTAACGAGTAACGTTAAGTAGGCTTTGACTGCTGTGGGTAGGCCTGGGTAGGACAATGCTGTAAAACATTCTGCAAACAATCGGCTCCATTGCCCTGTCCTTTCCTGTCAAGGTGGTGGCACTGGGCACAGCACATCAGAAAGGAAAAGAGGAAGCGGAGAAGGAAACAAAGAGGCAGAGACTGAGTGTTCCTAGGGAATGGGCACACCCTCCCTCTTCTGGGGGATGGCTGGGCACCACGCCTGCCCCTGTGTATCCAGAAATGGTCCCTGGGGCCCCATCGCTGTTACATTGCCGCACAGCCTTGGGGCATGGAGAAGCGCTTGGGAGGTTGTTAGCACATCTCCCTCCGGAGATGAGACCAGGCTTAGCACCAACAAGAAAATACCAGAGGGGATTGTCTCTTCTCCATGCCTGGATAATGGCTATTTCCTGAGACCCAGGGAAGAATTAAATTCAACGTGGGCCTTGGGCGCACTTTATCACACACTCCCACCCTGAACAGCTGGGCTGCTAGTATAATTTAAAAAGAAGAGAGAACTGGTCGTTCACCATTATAAATCTCTCAATGAGGAGGTAAAAAGATTTCCCATTTCTGTACAAGCCAAAGGAAGCAGAGCATTAGGCAAGTATCCTGTGAGTCTCATTAACAGAGACAACCAATATGGAAAATCCAGGGGGATTTGCTCCACATTTCTATTAGTAATAGCATTTTTTTTTTACCTGAAATATGCAGCAATTTTCTCGCATGTAGAATTGACTTTGCCTAAGGATTAATAAATATGCTTTTTCTTAATAGTTACTGAGTATCCTCCATGTTCTAGAGACTACAGACAAATAAAACATCGCTGGTCGCCTTCTTTTTTTCTTCTTTTGCTTTATTTCTGAGAAGATAAGATAGTAAAGCCATCCCAGACTGATTTATTTTAAAGAACATGGAAATAATATGATTTTAAAATTGAGTCAGAAGAATAATTAATAATAGCCAGCTAGTATGAATTAAAAATTTTGATTCTAAAATGGGCAGTAATGGTTAAAAACGAAGCTGGTAGAGTCAGAAGAAGGGCAGTTTCCTCCTCGATTTATGCGGGATCCCCAGTGTCAGAGTCAGTTCCAGAGCTAAGCGCGTGATAATGGGTGGCGCTACATAGAAACCCATGACCAGTGAAAGATATTTGTGAAAGATCATTTTCACCTTGAGTAACTACTGAAGTGTTTTTCTCACCGTAGTTAGAACTGTGTCTCTTGTGGTCTCTTAGACTTTATAACAATAAGATCATCTCAGTGTCTGGGTGGATAACTACCCTCTTTTCTTTCAGGCGGAGGAAAGGAACGTACATTTGCCCATTTAAGAGCAGATTTGGCTTATTAAGATATGTGTCCAGAAAGAAGGCCATCTGTGTAAGCTGTGTTGAGCTTTTAAAAATGATGACCTGATTTGTCAAGAAGTCATTCCTACTGAGTCAGGTTTTCATGATAGTAAAATAGTGTATGTATGATAGCATAAAAAATAGTATACAAAATAGCAGTTGTTGTTTTTTTTTTAATTCTGCCTTTCCTAGAATGTAAATGCCTGTCTGAGAATTCGACTGCATGAATAAAGCGGATATGGTGGCATCGAGTGTTCTTCCGTAAGAGACACTTAGGCAACCTCCAGGTTGTCTTCTTATGAATATTCTTTAGCAAACATCTTCGTTTTCCCACCATTAATGTATTTCCTCAGAAGAGCCTTCCGTGAAATGAAATCACTAGATCAAGTGGTATGAATATTTTAAAGCTCCTCTTTCCAAACCCGTTTCTAAGGAGCTTTCCAAAAGGGTATTTATTAATTCACCTTACACTAGTCATATGTGAGAATTAGAGCTGTATTCCAGGCTTACCGAGCTGCTAATAAGACCACATTAACTTTTATTTGCACTTCTTTCTAGTCTAGCAAGCTTGAAAACTTTTGCAAGAATTCGCTGACATTTTTGTGTGTGTATTTGCTAATTGTTTGCTGCTTCCTGATCGGCGGGTTTATCCTTCCCAGCGCCGGTCTCACCTGCTTTCCCATTTGTTGCTTCGCACAGGCTCCCATGATTCGTTCAGCTACTGGGTAGATGAGAAGTCCCCAGTGGGGCCCGACCAAACCGCAGCCATCAAACGCCTGGCCAGGATCTCCTTGGTGAAGAAGCTCATGAAGAAGTGGTCTGTGACGCAGAACCTGACGTTCAGGGAGCAACTGGAAGCCGGCATCCGCTACTTCGACCTACGCGTGTCTTCCAAACCCGGGGATGCCGACCAGGAGATCTACTTCATTCATGGACTTTTTGGCATCAAGGTCTGGGACGGGCTGATGGAGATTGACTCATTTCTCACCCAACACCCCCAAGAGATTGTCTTCCTGGATTTCAACCACTTCTACGCCATGGATGAGGCCCACCACAAACTCCTGGTTCTCCGGATCCAGGAGGCCTTTGGAAACAAGCTGTGCTCCGCCTGCCGTGTGGAGAGCATGACGCTGCGAGCCCTGTGGGAGAAGAAGTGCCAGGTGAGAGGAGACAGACCCGCTTACAAGGGCAAGGGCAAGGGCAACAACGGAACTCTGCCACCTTTTCTGTCTCAGCCGCTGGACGGCAGCTCACCACAGGGCTCTTGGCTAGAAGGCAAAGATTATTTGGAGTGTTAAACAGACACACCCGGAGTCCTGGGCTCTTGGATAGCTTCATACTCTAGGATATGCACACCAGTTCCTGGGTACCGGTGAACTGGGATTAACACCTGCCAAATAGTTACAATTGGTTGGGCAGCCTGTTGGAAGCATCTGAATTGACTTTGAGTGGCCTGGCCAGAACCAGCCCAAGGCAACTTTGTGAAATTGGACCAGCTGGTGATTGCCATTTTTTTTCTTATCTCCCATAGAATCCTTTCTCAGGCTCCTACTTCCCCTCAGGGATAGGTGGGCCCATCCTGCCTTGAGCTCAATGTCAGATAATCCCTGCAGGGGCTGACAAAAGCCTGTAAGTGATTCATCTCAGAGGTGTTAACATTTTAAATCTTAACAGATTTGGGGGCCCGGCCTGAGAGATTGAAGGAGGATCCAGGCCGCAGAGTATTCCCAGGTCCCCTAAGCTTAGAAGAGCCCCCAAACCAAGGCTTTGAGGGACATACTCAAGAAAAGGAATGTGGGCATCAGATACATGCTGCTCTGCTCCCACAGGATGAAAGACTGTGGGAGAGGGGAGCTTCAGGAAAGGTCAGCGTCCAATTTAGACTCGCTTTAAAAGAAGAAAGAAAGCAAGTCCCTTTTTTCATTCATAGTTGCTCACTTACTCAAAGGTACATTAACCAAAGCATCTTAAAGAGGCAGCTATTTTTGAACTTGGGGAAGAGCTTTCAATTAAAAATTAATTAAAGATTATTCACTTGCAAATATTCATTGAACACCAAGTGTGTGCCAAGCACCAGTCCAAGCACTTGGGATAAATTAGTAAATAAAACAAAGATCCTTGCCTTCATGGAGCTTTCATTCAGGTCTAAGAAATAGATGATAGATAATTGCCATAATAAATACATTACATAAAATGCTAGAAAGTGATATGAGCGATGAAAACAGAAAGGTAAGCGTGGTTAGGAAGAACCAGCATTCTGTGGGTTGGAGGGTTGGTCTCAGTTTTAAATAGGTTGATGAGGGTAGACGTTCGAAGGAGTTAATGGAGTTAATCGTGTGGCTGTTAGGGGAAGAGCTTTCCCAGCAGAGGAACCCGCCAGTGCCTGGTTCTGTTTGAGAGGAAGCAGGGGCCATGGGGCTGGAAAGCAGAGCGGTGGGAGGAGGTCAGAGGTCATGGGTGATGCGGTGGGAACTCAGGCTTTCACTCTGAGGGAGGAAGGTTCTGGGAGGGTTCTGAGTACCGGGTGCTGTGTCCTGAATTACACTGTAATAGGATCTCCTTGGCTGCTAGGAAGAAAGCAGGGGGAGGAGGGCAGGGAAAGGAGGGGAACCAGTGAGGAGCACTAGTGGGAAAAGTGGTCAGATTTGGGATCTATCAGAACTTAGAGCCAACGGGGTTTTCCAATGGATGGGATTCAGGGCACAAAAGAAACAGGCTCCAGGGATGGCTCCCAGGTTTGGCCGGAGTAACTGGAAACCCCAGGTGGTTTCGCACACCTCTGAAAGGGCTAATGCCTTTGACACCACAGAGGCTAACGAGTTAGCTGTCAGTATCTGTTAAAATTTAAGCCGCTTTTCCTCACTAAAACTTTGTAAATGATGTTTTGCCAAATATTTATCACACCTCTGCCCCTAACCTGGGTTGATATCTTTTCAGACTCACAGGTCTAATTTGGAGATTTTTTTTTCTCAGTGGTGTCTCTCTTACAATATGAGATAATAGTAATACCAAGGGCACCTTAACAGCTAACCTTTACTGAGCCTTTACACTGTGTTAGGTACCTGGATTCGCGCATTTAATCCTCTCCACAACACGATGAGATAGGTGTTTTGTTATTATCCTCATTTTACCGATGAGTAAACTGAGGCATGGAGAGACTAAGCGACTTACCCGAGAGAACATTCCTAGTGAGTGGCAAGAGCCAAGATTGAGTCATACGCTGTTTGGCTCCATAGAGCTCCCACAGCTTCTGATGCTATCCCAGGGCTGACCCCTCATCGTGGTGGTTTTCACAACTAGGAGCATAGATTATGCTAATAAAAACACCTTCTCCTTATTCGTGAGCCGTTATTATCAGAGGGTCTCAGAGGTTTCACAGAACAGAATAAAGGGCTGGAGATCTGTAAGAGGGCTTTTGAATGTGCGATTCAGGTAAGGTTAAATCTCAGTACAGCTAAGTTTGACAATCAGATATCTGTTATAAATACAGTTTTATAATTTTGCGCACAGATCATGTCCTGAATGGACTGCCATAGTGCATACCAAATTGTTCCGAAGTCTGCAGGAGTAACAGGTGTCTTCAGGAATAATGATGAGGGGGACAGTGAATTTCTAGCAGCAGAGTGATGAGCTATCCTTGTTTTTAAGTATGGACTAATCTGTGTCTTCCAAGTACAACTACTCTGAAAATTATGAAGGAAAGACACTGTGATGACCTGTCAGAAAAAGGGGAGTGTCATCCATTTGCTCTTCTTGCTTTCCCCAAGTTTTCCCTGCCCTGTCTCTTCTTAAAAGCTAAACAGAGACCTCACAGTCATCAGGGATCTATCTCCTGCGGGGGGCAGGGCCCTCCTGGTGGTTATACTTTAAATATTCATTATGTAATGAGCTGCCTTGCATGGAACCCCCTGAGTATTTTATCACTACAATTTCATAGCAAGAAGTGTACTACCATTCAGTCAAATTTCATTTACTCAACAATTACATCACAGCTCACTGATAGGTGTACATCGCAGTTATGGGTTTTGACGTACAGTGAATTAGAAGATTTAATCTACGGTTTGGCAGTATTTCAAATCTTAATGAGAAGGTGGGAGTCCGTAACACCTGTAAAATACAAAACAACCCATACACAACTGCAAGATAAAACTGCCTCAAATGTACTGTATGGAGAAAGGGGTTTGTAAGCCATCAATTGAAAAATAGCACGTAGCACAAATCTATAGTCCAGGAGCCTCCAGGAAAGGACCCATCAGAATAAGAGGAGGTCAATCGAGGAATAATTTTCAAAAGAAAGTAGATTTCAAATCTGAGTCTCCAGAGAGAAACTGAACATAAATTGCTGAGCTGGAGGGGAGAGTATTTCAGAGAAAAATATAGCAGAGCGAGGTAGGGAGGCAGATGCAAAACACAGGCCCTAGGGCAAGAGTTACTGCCCCTAGAATCCCGTGGAATAACAGTTGGTTTGCTGGGCCAACATCCTCGTGTAACCAGAAATTCTCCTTCCAACCCTTATGGTCAGACTGCGCAGGCGCTTGAGGAAAGGCCTAGAGCCCCTTTTGTACAACGCGTCCTATTTGCACCTTTTCTAAGGCAGAGCAAAGAACAGCACTGCCACTGCCCAGGGCGCCCGGCAGCTCTGAAAGCCAGCCCCGACAGGGAAGGATCACACAGCCTCCCGCCTCTGCCACCGTCCGTTCCACAAGACAGCGTGCCTCCCTTTCGGAGGCAGGAGACCCCAGCCTCCCAGCTAGCCAATTACCGCGCTGGCAGGGAACCCTCCCAATCGCCCCGACAATCTGCTTACTCTGAGCCTGTGATTAACCTCATTAACACACGTGTTTACCACGGGCATCCTCAGCAGTCAGTGAGACGTTACTCAACACCACTAAAAACAAGGTAACTATTCACCTGTTGGGTGCATCCAGCCTGACGCGCCCGAGCTCCGGCGCGTTAGTCATGCACCTTAGTCACGAGCGCAACACACTGGAGACCAGACACGCATTCAGAGCCCTGCTTCTCGGGTGCCCGGGGCATTATGCTCTCGGGCCAGCTATCTGAGGATTGCAGTCCAGGCAGTGTAAACACGCGGGACATTCCTTCAGGAAGAGATTACTGGTGCTTGGCAGCAGGGAAAATATACTACTTCTAGAAACCTAAGCAGCAGAGCCCTGAATTGGGACGATCAAAATAGCAACTCCCCGTCCCTCGGCTGCCTGTCAGAAACTAATTAATGCTGTGGCTATGGCTTGCTAATTATTTTCAAAATCACCACCAGCCCCCAGAGGTCCCACTGGAGACCCATCGCCTTCTGGAAGTCTGCCCTGCCTGGAGTAGCGCCCTCCCACCCCCTCCTAGGAAGGGTTATTCGTTCAGTGGCTTGGCTCGCGTGATTGAAACTCAGGGTACTCCCAGATTAGTGCAAGGTGTTGGTCTCAACCCCAGGAGCGTCAGTCTCCCGAGCATGGCAGTCATACCTTGTAGACGGCGCGAGCCACAGGGCTCTCCATCCGGGGCTCAGAGCCCCAGGGGGAGGGGCATGGGTAGGATTGAAGCAGTCTGTGAATTTGGATGGGAAAAATCTACATATTTTTCCCTGTCACCTGTAACTGAAAATTCATATACCCACAGTATCGGCCCTACCTGTGACTTTGTCACCATAGAAATCACAGGTATTTCCGTATCACATTCCAGTTATTTGAAATACCATTTATACTCATCATTAACTCAAAATGATGGAATTTATTAGACTTACAACAAAGTACTTTTATTTAATGTATTTATTATGAAGCATGTACACTAATTTATTACAAATTTAATAATATATTGATAGCTATATTTTGGTCTCATTGATTTCCTTTGTAATCCTGTCTATTTTATTTTATACATTCATTTAAAATGCAGTCTGAGGGCGCCTGGGTGGCTCAGTCGGTTGAGCGACTGCCTTCGGCTCAGGTCATGATCCCAGGGTCCTGAGATCGAGTCCCACATCGGGCTCCCTGCTCTGCAGGGAGCCTGCTTCTCCCTCTCCCACTCCCCCTGTTTGTGTTCCCTCTCTCGCTGTGTCTCTCTCTGTCAAATAAATAAATAAAATCTTAAAAAAAATAAATAAAATAAAATGCAGTCTGAGAAGGGGTTCAGGATTTTACCATACTTCCAGAGGTGTTCGCAATAAAAATAAAGAATTTTCATGTTCAGACATACACAAGTGCTTAAATCTTTGCTTATTGATTTCTCTAAATATACATATACATAAAATTCTTGAATCTCTACATGCTTATACGTGTTTGCCTTTAATCCTAGCAATCAGGGCAAAGCCAAGGAATTAACATTCAGCTAATTCATCAATTGTTCTCCTTTTTCTGTTTTGAATGTCTCAGGTTCTTATTTTCTATCACTGTCCCTTCTACAAGCAATACCCCTTCCTGTGGCCCGGAAAGAAGATCCCAGCGCCCTGGGCGAACACCACAAGTGTGAGCAAACTCGTCCTCTTCTTGGAGACCACTCTGAGTGAGCGGGCCCCGCGCGGCTCCTTCCACGTCTCTCAAGCGATTCTCACCCCCAGAGTGAAAACCATCGCCCGAGGCCTGGTTGGTGGCCTTAAGAATACCCTGGTTCATAGGTAAGAATTTGCTTCCACCCCACAAGTAAGGTTTATGGTTGGTTGGTTGGTTGGTTTTCTTAAAGGAAACGTATCTTGATTCTCTTCTGAATAAACAGCAGTAAAATCATAGAGTTTGAAGATTTTAGGATAACAACAAAACAAACACCAAAAAACCTTACATTTGAAAAAGCTGTGCATTTGAGGCGGTTTGCATTAAATGTGGCCAAAGGGCCTCTAAATACTTTGTTAAAATATCTAGTAGACCGTAAGTATTCTCTGAACTTTGATGCTCAGGCAAAGCACTCTAAGCCAATGGCAGTGTGTTCACTTCTGGTGTGTGATCACATCCCATACTTGCCCCGCCTTTCAGCGGGCCCAAGTACTCAGTCATTTAAAAAGCATTAAATGAGAACAGCTGTGCCAGGTGCTAGGGATTCAGAGGTGACCTGCAAAGGTTTGTCCCTTCCATAGCGACAATGAGTCCTGAGAAGCAGCTTCGGATGGTACCTGCCGCACCATAGTTTCACATACTTCCTCAGAGCAGAATGGATTCTGACCGCACCATTAGGCAGGAGAAGCTCCAGATATTTTATATTAGATGATATTCTTTATCAAGGACACCACAAATGATAGGTGTCATCAAGAAAAAGCATGACTTGCGTATCTGTACATATACATGTGCGTGCGTGTTGATGTGGGTAAAGGGAATGTTATCAATACACTTGCAGAATAGGGCATCCTCCCAATCCAAGCTGAGGAAGCGAATATGTTTGGATAACAAGGGCTATTTACAGGACTCGCTTCGGTTCCTGAGTTCCAGGTGGTAAGCACCAGTATTTAGGTAGTGAAAGATTCTTCCAAAAATGTGTCTCTGCCTATCTGGTTCTGAGTTTGGATAGCATCACTCCAGATAACAGGAGTTCATCTGGCAAGAGTTCAGATAGCAAGAAGCACCCGAACTTTTATTTCCTGGTGAAAACTCCTGCTTATCTTGTCCATAAACAAAACGAGAAACCCTTACTGTGGGGCTTGACTCAGTTCTGACTGAATTACTCGTGCTGAACTTGGAAAAGAGAATGTCATAAAGCAGTGCTGTAGCTCGGAAAGATCCAGAATGACAAACTCTTCCTTGTTTTTTATGTTCATGTAACACACCATTTTCCTCATGCGTTTGGCAAACTTGTAGATTAATATTATTCACTTATTCATTCACGCATTCATTCAACAAAAAAGATTGAGTACTTAGGAGGAGCTGGGTCTAAGGATACAAGGGAAACAATATAGTCTGTGTCCTCATGGAACTTAAGTCAATCAGGAAAAATAAACATGTAAATTTCTGTAAAGCAGTGTGAAAATAACATAATAAAGTCTGTGCAGAGAGTTGTACTAATAAGGGAGAGAAAGTATTTAAGAATAAGGATAAGTTATATCTGTATACTGTATTTAGAATATAAATTACCCTCTTGCGGATGATTTCATTTGATTCGTAAATCAAGCCAGCCTCCAGGTCTAGAGAGCATTATTGCCCCCATTTCAGCGGGACTCAGTAAGGCTAAGTGACCCAGACCCACATAGCTGGAGAGAGTCAATAATATGCTCTAACTCTGGACTTCTGACGGTTGTGCTGTTGCCCTTTTCCATATTCACCACTGACTTGAATATAGCATATTTCATCGCTCTGCTCCTTTCTGCTCCACTGGCCTGTAGTTGTCTTACTAGTCCCTGAGTCTGGTCAGATCTTCCTGGACACAGCTGTGAACCCCCAAAGTCGCGATGCTTTTCATACCCGTAAATTCCTAGAACTTTAATCTGGCTGCAAAGGAAGCACAAAGCTTTCACTTAGTGATAATGATGGCGGCATGTGCCCAAAGCCAAGGGATCCTGGCATGCCGGAGCCCTCGCTGGTGGCAAGCGGATGTCTCAAGGCTGGAAGGATACTTGGGCCTCTCCACTCTGCTGGTCTCAAGAATATTACAGGGAGGCAGCATGCATTCCTAGGCCTCCACATCCACTGCAGGGAGAAACAAAGTCAAGAGTTTGTTCCCAAACGCCAGCAGGACGAGTGGCCGTCATTTCCTCTGGGCAATTGAACAAGCGTAGGAGAGAAGCATTTCTAACACCCAAGAGCTCTGACCTAACTGAGGTACAGGGGTGCTCTCAGACTGGTTCCTGACCACTGGTTACCAGTTTAACCAAGAGGAAAAAGATCAGATAGGTGTATTTTCCCACAATTGTAGAGGTGATTTTTTTTTTCAGCAGGAAGTTAACTTAACTCTTAGGTGAAACTTTGGACCTGAGATCTTGTTTGCTTTGGTTCATCACCCTGAAAGGAAGGCATGAAATAGAGCCATTCTGACTGAATTTCTATGGTAGATTTCCCTAGATTCTTAGAAACCTTGCACTGCCACTGAAATCGAACGAAAGCAAGATTTGCCTAAGCTCAAGCACAGAGCAGCCATGGAGCCATAGAAGGGGACACAGACTGAAGTCAGAAGCCTGAGACTGAGGCCTGATCTGGTCCCTGGTATGGGCTGAATTATGTTCCCTGGAAATTCGTATATTGAAGCCCTAGGCCCCAATTATCTCAGGATGTGACCGTTGGAGATTGGGTCTTTAAAGAGGTGATTAAGTTAAAATGAGGCCATTAGGGTGCGCCCTAATCCAGTCTGACTGGTGTCCTTAAAAAGGAGGAAATTTGGACATACAAAGAGACCCCAGCGGTGTGTGTGCTCAGAAAAAAGGTGACATGAAGACACAGCAAGAAGGCGGCCATCTACCAGTCAAGGAGAGAAACCTCAGAAGAACCCAAACCTGCCAACATCTCGATCTTGGACTCCCAGTCTTAGAACTGTGAGAAAATACGTTTTTGTTGTTGAAGTCACCCAGTCTGGCATTTTCTATGGCAGCCCTAGCATACCAATGTAGTCTCTCAACAGCAGGGTGGCCTTGGACAAATTTCCTGAGCTCTCTGAGCTGTCTCTTTCCCGCCTCTTAAAGGGTTCGTATGACTGCACAAAACTGTAGAGTCTTAGCATGAAAATGCCTCCCATGGTGACTGGCACAAATAGGCACGCCGTCTCTGTCTGTAAAGAAACCTGGGAACACAGAGGGTCAGGCTGCTTCTCCGTGGGCTTCAAAAGCAAAGGGAAGGGCGCCTGGGTGGCTCAGTCGGTTAAGCGTCTGCCTTCGGCTCAGGTCATGATCCTGGAGTCCCGGGATCGAGTCCCGCATCGGGCTCCCTGCTCGGCGGGGAGTCTGCTTCTCCCTCTGACCCTCCGCCTCTCATGCTCTCCCTATCTCATTCTCTCTCTCAAATAAATAAATAAAATCTTTAAAAAAAAAAAAAAAAGCAAAGGGAAGTTTCTAACCGACTGCTCTGCTTATGGGACCTGGTGCTTCACAGGCCTGTTGGCAATATCCGGCTCAGCCGTCTGCCCTGATCTCTCCCTGCTGAAGGCCAGGAGTTAAGAAAATAAAATGGCTTCTCCTCACAGGCAGTTGTACATTTCCCTGTCCTTGTACGTAATCCTGGTTATTTGATTCTTGCCTCGAGGAAGGTGGATACATGCAACCCGAAGCTGACATAGAGCTCTTTGTCACCGGAGACCGCAGGTGGATGCCTTTCCCACATTTCTCTGCTCAGGCTCCAAGGATCCCCTGTGGTTTGGCTCTGGCTGGAGTCCCCTGGAGTTGCTACCAAGCTTTTAGTTCTCATTTCCCCATGACGACCAGGAGATGGCGCCAACATTTCATACCTAAACACTGACTAGGGGATTTTTTTTTTTCTTTTCTTTTCTTTTCTTTTTTTAAAGAAAGCTCTACACCCAATGTGGGGCTTGAACTCATGACCCTGAGATCAAGAGTCACATTGCTCTACTGACTGAACTAACCAGGCGCCCCCTGGCTAGTGGATTTTAAAAAGAAGTGTTGGGGCACCCAGGTGGCAAAGTCGGTTGAGCGTCTGACTCTTGGTTTTGGCTCATGTTGTCATCTCAGGGTTGTGATCTCAGGTCGTGGGATGGAGCCCCTAGTGGGGCTCTGCGCTCAGCTCAGAATCTGTTTGAGATTCTCTCTGCCCCACCCCCCCCCCCCCCGGTCTGTGTGTGTGTCTAAAATAAATAAATCTTTAAAAAATAAAGTAAAAGAAAAAGAAGTCTTGAATGGGTCAGGCTCAGGACTATAGTGGCCTTCTTGTGGGCCACTATGTATTGCAGGTCTCTATCGTCAAGGAAAGACTACTTGTGGCGCTTTGTTCTTGGCCTTCAGCTATTTCTACCCTACACTCTACCATGTATGAGTTCTTTTCTCGTGCCAAACACTCACATAGTGCTTGCTATATCCCAGGCAAAGTTCTAAGCACTTCACATATATTACCTTATTTAATTCCCCCCCCCAAAATCTACATGAGATAAGTAGTAGTTTTATCCCCATTTTACAGGGGGAGAGACTGAGGCAGGAAGAAATTGAATAAGTTAAGGTCAAATTGAGGTTATTAAATCTTTGGGAGACCCGGTTAAAAATGGACTTACTCCTGTGATGGCAGCTTATTAAATCCTAATTAACCTACTAACATAAAAATGCAAATTGGTTTATGAGATGCGTTTTATAGCCCATGGCCAGTTCTCGAGTCCACTGAGTGAGGGAAGTGACCCAGGACTGCTCATTATTTTCCTGAGAAGAGGAAAAGAAATGCTAGCAAGGCCTGGACAGGGTCATCTAGAAGGAGATTGAGAGGTCAGGATGTATGCTCAAAGGGAGGGCAGCTTGGAAAGAGAAGATGACAACCAAGGAGAGCGTCACCAGAGGAAGAGAAAGGGGCCCCTTAAGATAAAAGTATTTTTATTTTTGACCTAGAGCAAATCCTTCCTAAAAAGTCTCCAGTCCCAGGATGGCTGGGTAGCTCAGTTGGTTAAGTGTCTGCCTTTGGCTCAGGTTATGATCCTAAGGTCCTGGGAATGAGCCCTGCATCAGGTTCCCTGCTCAGCAGGGAGCCTATTTCTCCCTCTCCCTCTGCTCCCCACCTCCCCACCCCTGCTCTTGCTCGCTGTCTCTCAAATAAATAAATAAAATCTTAAAAAAAAAAAAAAAATCTCATCCCTTAACCAAATCATAAGCTATGGCTTGTGTCCTTAAAGTCTGCCCAGATGCCAGACTATGCAGTACACTTCACTTCGCCCTCCCCTCTGCCCTCCATGGTATTTACATTTCCTGCTAATACAGAAGGTATCACATTAAATTGTTGTCATTTGTTGATGTCACTAAGTGTTGAGCTGCTTCAGGCAAAACATTTCTGGATATTACATGGAAAATCCTTGAATTGTAAAATGTGACCAACCGACTGTCTTTGTGAGACCACTGAGTAAGCAGTGGTCCATTAAGAAGCCACTCATACTTCTGGAATAACTATATCCATATGGGAGAAGTGAGCCCCACCCCTACTTCATACCATATATAAAAATTAGCTTGAGATAGATTTTGGATCTAACAGGAAAGCTAAAGCCATATGCTTAAAGAAGAAAACAGGAAAATATTTTTGTGACTTGGGACTAAGCAAAAGTTTCCTAGATAGGTCACAGAAATTATAAAAGAAAAGAATTTAAGGAATTGAGCTCGCCAAAATAAGCCATTAATAAAATTAGTAGACAAGCTATAAGCAAGGTTAAAATATCAAAAAGCATATCCAAGAAAAGACTAATGTCTAGAATATATAAATAACTTCTACAACTCAACAATTAAAAGAAAAAGGAAAAAAAGAAAAGAATGGGTAAAAGAATTGAGCAGGTACTTTCCAAAGCAGACATACAAATGGCCAATAAGTACATTACAAACGGCTCAGCCTTAGTAGTCATCAGAAGAATGCAAATTAAAACACTTAGATATCTTTACATACCCACTAGAATGGCTAAAATTAAAAAGACTGCCAAATTTTGGAAAGGCTCTGAAGCAACCAGGACTCTCATACTTTGTTGATGGGATTATATAATGGAACAACCTCTTTGGGAAAAGATTTGGAAGTTTCTTATAAAACTAAATGTAAGCCTACCATGTAGTAAAGGAATTTTAGTCCTTGGTGTTTATCCAAAAGAAATGAAAATAAATGTCCACAAAAAGACTTAGATAAGAATGCCCATAACAGTTCTAGCCATAATATCCAAAAATGAGTAACATCCCATTTATTCATGAGTAAGAAAATGGATAAACAAACTACAGTACATTCATGCAGTGAAATAGTACGGTAATTAAAATGAAGAACAAGCTGCTGATGTATGCAACAACATGGATGGATTCCAAAACCATAATGCTGAGTGAAAGAACCTCACACAAAAGAATACATACTGCCTGAACTCCCATGAAGTTCTAGAACAGGCAAAATTTTTTTTTTAAAGACTTTATTTATTTGACAGAGAGACACAGTGAAAGAGGGAACACAAGCAGGGGGAGTAGGAGAGGGAGAAGCAGGCTTCCCGCTGAGCAGGGAGCCCGATGTGGGGCTCGATCCCAGGACCCTGGGATCATGACCTGAGCCAAAGGCATCCGCTTAATGACTGAGCCACCCAGGTGGCCCCTAGAACAGGCAAATTTAATCAATGGTAGAAAAAAAAATTAGGATAATTGTTGCCCCTGGGAGGATGTGGGCTGGGATTGATGAGGAAGGTATATGCAGGAACCTTCTGGGGCGCTGGTAATGTTCTGTCCCTTGATATGGGTGTACATTACGTACATACATTTGTCACAACTCAACTAGTGTACGCTTAGGATTTGCCCATTTTATTGGGTGCAAGTTTATGTCAAAAGAAATATTAAAACAAATATTGAGTCCTGGTTAATGATATGCATACGGGGTATTTGGGGCATGTGTATAGCTGTTTGCCATTGGAATTTGTCAAAAATATAAGATGTTTTGATGGAAGGATAGAGTGATGGGTTGATGGACAGCTATGTGGCAAGCACGTACTATAAAATGTTAGTGCTAGAAGCTAGGTGGTGCATGCACTACCTGTATATTTCTTTCAGTGTTGCAATATGTTTGAAAATTTTTGTGATTAAAAAAATTAGAGAACTTACCAATAATTAAGCTCTTGATCTTAGTCTTTCAAGGTCCTACTGACATGGTTATCTCTTTGGTGCTTGAGGCAGATAATCTCCTCTTCCAGAGCAGAAACCCTGAAAGTGCAGTTCTCTATTGGAATAGACGTCACTTCATCCCTGAAAGAGATCTACAGCTTCAACGGACGAACTGTGGGGGACTTGTGCTTTTATTGATGTACTTTTGTTACACGAATGGAAATGTCTTGTTTCCATTTCTGGAAGAGTCCTTTTCAACTCTACTCCCTGTCCTGTCTTCTGTATAGGAATCTTCCTGCCATCCTGGACTGGGTGAAGACTCAGAAGCCCGGAGCCATGGGTGTCAACATCATCACATCCGACTTCGTGGACCTGGTGGACTTCGCCACGACTGTCATTGAATTGAATGACCTCCTCCAGGAGGACAGAGCTTTGGCTAAATGCTGATTTGGTTTTTATTTCAATGTTGGCTTTGTTGATCCAGGCCAGAGTTCTGAAGGGTTTCCTGTTAGGACGGCCCCTGGGCAGTGATGGGGAAGGAGGAGGAGGGCAGTTTCCCCTCTTCATAGGGCCATTTGGATAAAATTATAGAGCTTTTAATTGCATTTTTCCCAAATGAGACTTTTAAAAAAACTGAAGTCCAAGGGAAGAAGCATGTTTCGTGTGATCAAAGTCAGGGTCTCCACATGGAATGTAATGTGGAAATGGGGTCTGCAGCTTCCTTCGAGTGTCTCCGAATTGGCCCAGTTTCCTGCTGTCTCCCAGGATGTTGTATGCGAGCCAGTGAGAAGACTGAACCAGGAAGGCATTCTTAGGCAAAAGAATGGCTCGTGGCAGGTGGGGAAGGCTCCGTGGGTGGCTCTAACATCAACCTGGGGCTTTGAGGGAGAAAGGGGCCAGGCACCACTTCTTCTGGCATCTCGAATATTACCACTTCTTCCCCGAGAGAGTAAGACTTCTCATCACCAGGCCATTCCAGCCACAAGCTGTTCTTGCATAGCTGCTGCTTGGGAACTGGGCACCTGCGTTCTTTGGATAAACTGCATATTGCCTTTGGTATCAGAAATGTGTTTCCCCGTTGTAAAACATTGATTCCTTTCCATTTCTATTGGCCCCTTAAAAGTGAAAGGAACAATGGTGGGGGATCTTTTCAGTGTGGGGCCCAACAGGAAATAGATATGCATGTTTGCTGCATGCCACATTTCTTTGTTTTAATCCTATAACCTTTTCCCAAAATGGCTGCCAGGTAAACTCCTGCATCATTTTGGCAAAGTCCTCTTTGGAACGGGATCTTCAAGCCAGATCTTGGAATTGCATTTCATTGCTGCTTGCCGAGGACCCGGGTCTGTGCTGTGTCGTGTAAGGTATAACGCTACCGGAAGGCACCTTATCGTGGCACCGGGGGGGCAGCCGCGGGATGCGTGGGCAAGTGCAATGGATTTAAGGAGGAAGCTCCGAGTGGGTTTGGAGCTGTTCTGTAACTTCGTGAAAACCAGACTACCTCAGGGACATTCAGGATGACTTGTGTGTCATCAAGCGAGAGAGACCCAGTGCTGGAACGTTTCCAGTTTGCATCTCGATTGTTCTACTTTCTGCAGGTTGTTTGGGGCCTGGTAATCACCCCTGCAGGAGGGCTGTGAAACTCAAGAGGGGATTTTGGGTTTTGTTTTGTTTTTTTAATTGATAAGAGGTACTTATCTAGGAAGAGCCCTCCTGTGTTTCTATTTATTTATTTATTTATCCATTTATTTATTTATAGATTAAGTTCAGTGCTTCTTACCTCAAGAGCACTCACAAAGGCGCTTCCTGAACTTTTCTCACCCAGGCCCAGCGCCGCCCTGATCTTCAAGGGGCCCGTGCGTTTCGGGACTGTGAGCGACCTCTGACTGGGCTGGGGATGTTCCCAGCTCCCCCAGGCCTGTCGGGACAGTGTGCATTGTGTGGGTGTGGTGCAGAGCTGAGAAGCCCCTGGCAGACCACGCACGGGGTCAGAGGATGCAACGGGTCATGAAGAACTCTCAGTTCTTGAGGGAGAATCCCTAGTAGAAGGTCAGAAAGGAAGGATCTGGAAAGAAAACGGGGCATAGGAGTGTGTACGTGCTGATGCCCCTCAGAACTGTCTGAGGATCCCTAAGGAAATGTCAGCCTCTGGATTCTTAAGGCAGATAAACATGGACTCCTGGACGGATGTGTGTGTGTGTAAGGATCGTTGGGCCACCTCCCAGAGGCTCGCCATTCCTCCCCTGCCGGTGCTCACGCTGTGCGGCTGTGGGCGCCTGGGGTGAGCGGCCGAAAGCACACGCCCATGCCCAGCTCGCGCTCTTCCAGCCTCTCTGTAAAGTCGGTTCATCCCTGACCTTTAGCTCCCGCGGCTGGAGGGGGGTCACAACACAAATGCCTCTGGGAGAATCTGGTTTAACTTTTCCTGTTCTTGCATTTGAACCCCCACTCCGAGAGGTTTCTGAGATTGTGCTGCCCATTTTTTAGGGCCTTCTCTGGAAAGGAGTAAGAAAGGAAGTGCCCTCGCTTTATCAGTTGTTCCTCAATTCTGCTATTAAACCCCAGTGAGAAGCTCTGAAATCCCCGGCCTACCCTCAGGGTTTTATTTGTGTCATTATTGTTTCATTTTGGTCTTATTTTTAACTCTTGGTCCATTGCTAGGGACTAGATCGGTTCCCCTCTTTTAACCCTCTGTTACTTGGCAAAGAGATCAGGAGGCAAGAGGAGAATTACTCTGCTCTGTTTTATTTGAGCCTCAGCTTTGTCCAGGTGCTCAGTGCTATGAGGCCAGGTGCGTTGCAGGTATCTACACAGGACGCCAGTGACACCCAAGGGCTGCTAACTGTTCCGTGAAATGTTTACTTGATTTTTTCCTTTAGTTTTAAAAGATATAATTGCACTTCACTTAGGTTGTAACATTTAAGTGCATCTCAGTGTTTGCCTGGTAAGAGAAAAGTCATCAAGCATGACCCAAAAGCACAGAAAATGGTCCCAAGGTCATGGGCACGGAGCCCTGCTCTATGTGGCAAGCGCAGGTGCTCACTCCTTCTTACTGCTCTGGGTTGCCAGCCTGGCTTGCCTTCTGAAATTCTGCACAGGAGTTCTGGGAGCTGGGAGGAAGATTATTTGCAGTTCGCCCTTGATAAACACCCTTGAATCGGCAGAATCTCTGCTCCAAGAAAAAGTTGTTCAACATATCACAAAGGACATATGCATTCTGCTCTTGGACCTAAGGCCAAGCAGGAGACTCCGTGATGGGACAGAGGGAGAATAAACTTTAGGTCTACGACTCATTCTGCAACTGCCAACAATAAAAATGGTTGACCCACCGCATCATTTATTCTCACAAGATCAAATAAGGCTATCGTGCTTACTCAGAATTCACTTCAAGATCAAATAAAAAGCTACTTGACTGAGCCAAAGAGGGCTTTAGTTTCATAGGATTTGGGGCCATAGTTCTTCTGAAATGTAGGCTGAGTTTTTCATGAATTCTCTGGACCATCTGCCACATTTCCATGGCTTTGTGGCAAAGGGGACAATCACAGGTTTCAGTTAGATTAGAGCACTGTTTAAAGGCTTGAACTTGGAGCCTATTAGAAGTACCACTGTGGTTTCATGGGCACAGAAGATATTCTTAGGGTTGGAGAGAGAAGTCAAGATGGAACTGATGGAAGGGATGATAAATGATTGTGGATTAAATTTTAAATTAATGGCAGACCAAAGAGGATCATGCCAAAACTATTATATATATGCTGTATGAGACCTCTAATAATTAAGTTTAGTCATTTCCTCAGCACTGAGTCCAGACCCCTGAATTCTTGAGAATAGTTAAGCCACAGTCCGAACCCAGTTTTTATATAAACTCAAAGAAAGCACACAATCTGAGCCCAGGTCATGATCAATCTTAAGAATCCTAGTTCTTCTTTCATGACCTCACGTTCACATCACAAAGTGGATGTTTCTGTTCAAGAAGATGATGGTGGAGCATTCTGGAATGAAATGCAGTTTTGTGGTGGGTCAGGATTTTGTTTCTGAATCCTGCCATAAGAAAGTGTCCCCCAAAGAGACATGATTACAACCTGGCAAGAAAGCTTAGTGCTAAGCGAACGGTGGAGAAGCCGAAGAAATTGCAACTGAAATGAAATGGTTTCTTTTCACGGAAGCACTAGGGCTACACAAATTCAGGCCATCTTACCGAATGAGTTCGTGCCCCAGGTGCAGTTTTTGTAATGTTCTCTGTGGGCTGACTGCAGTTTTTTACTGGGAGGTTCTGGGAAATGGAACAGGCTAACGAGTGGGGCACAGCCATGAGACTTCTCTCTCGTGGCTTTGCAGCTAAGTGACCCTATGCTACATCTGCCTTGGTTCCTTAATCTGGAATAAAGATGTTGTCTGCGACTTTAGTGCTGTTCTGTACACCTTGGTGGACTAGCCCCCAAAACATCAGGCCCCTAATCATTAAAGTAAATGCCTCATACTCGGGGGTACCCAGTTCCGGTCATTCTTCCTTGTGCGGCATGTGTGAAGAAATGCCATTGGGTTCATTGCTCAAAAGTGTGGTGTGGGATGAGGGAACTGGCGCCTTTAGTAATCCGTAGAACGAGATGCGTGTAGCTGCATGAAATCAGCCGACGAAATCAGAAACTTGCGTTTCTGAGAGGTGGGCTTGCCCAAGTGCATGCTAAACAGTCATGTTACGCCACAAGGGAATGAATAGAAACTGATAACATCAAATGTCCTGACAGGAAGTTTGTTCTGAATGGCACAGAACGTAGTTGTCCCTCAAAATTCTACCACCTTTCCAGTCCTCCTTGGCCCTCTGCCTCAGATGGCTTCCTAGTATTTGCCATCATCACTTTGTCACTCACAAATGTTACCTTGGGATACACAGGAGTGAATTGATTAGGGGATAAGTGATTTCGCTGGAAATTGGCCCTAACTCCAAGTGATCATGGACAGCCCTTTACTACCCCAGGATGTATGGCCGCCTTATCTTCTGGCTTCCCCAGCTTCCTACTAGAAATATTGATACAGGCCCCTGTATCGCTGCACAGACCCTGAACCTGGAAGAATACAATACACATGGCTATCGATGTTGTTGAAATAGCAGTCTTAAAATGCTATAAAAATATTCTAAGAACACTTTCGATCCTGCAGTGGATATAGTGTTCTAGTCTTTTCTCCAGCAAAACTTATTCTTAGGGTTTTTCAGACTCCTTTCTAAGCTACATAGTTTGGATACAATATTTTTCTTCTCTTCACTGGGAACTCAATCCCACAGTCTATTGAGATGACCTCATCAATAGTCAAGAGACATTTTCCATCTCATTCCTTCTGATCTCCACAGAAGTCCACTTTCTCCTCTTGTCTCCTGGCCATCCTTTATCATCTGCCAATTACTATAAATAACAGAATGCTGGCAAAACTTACACAAAAAGGCACACGTGTTCAATGATGCCCAAATACACTCTTACCACCGAGGTTATTGCTCCGTACTGTCCCAAAGGCATAATTCTGCACCCCCCCACACTCCCCCACAGCCACACACAGAATCTGATTGGAACCCAGAACTCGAGGCCAGTGCTTCATTCAACTAGCAGGAGCTTGCTCACAAGCTTGTAGCCCAATGAGAAGCACAGCACTTTGAAGTCAGGCCTTCAGTCGCTTTGTATATTTGCAGTTTTACATTTGCTATTAGTTTATAGCCACTAATAACACTGCGGTCATGAATCTATAGTATCAATATGATAAATCTTAGAACATATTCTAGACACAGCGGTACCTTGCTGCTACTATACTTACTAATTTACGCCCCAATATTAATAAGTATCACATACAGATTGTGTATGCATTGTTTGTCCTGGATATATGCCAACTAGGATCAGCACTTAGAAAATACAGACATTATCATAGTGAAAATACGTCTTGGTCAATTCAAATGATACGTGACTCTGATAAATACTCTATTAGATATTATGTTTGTCCTCTAGGCTTGTTTTATATTACAGTGCATGCTGTTTGCTAAGTTAAGTAAAAAAATAATAATAATAAATTGTACCAATTTTAAGGTTAGAGTTAAAATTTTACATATATGCTGCTTGGTACTCTGAAATGTATTTTGTGGCTTAATTATCTTATTCACACACATTTCACTTGGCTTTTCCCCCCCTAGGAAATCATTATTCAAATATATCTCTCCTTCTTTCTTATAAACTGGATCATACTGCTTAATTCAACCTAAAACATTGTAAAGCCAGATTACCTCATTTTAACTGTGAAAAAAAAATTAATAGGAATGACATGATGTCTTTTCTTGTATTTTATTTGAACTACCTAAATAGGCCTAACCCCAATAATAAATATAAAACTTCAGCAGGCACTTTTCCTTGATTCTACGTGCATTTTATTATCGGCCCACTTCTAATTTTTTTAAAGGCTATAGGCTCGGGGCGCCTGGGTGGCTCAGTCGGTTAAGCGGCTGCCTTCGGCTCAGGTCATGATCCTGGGGTCCTGGGATCGAGTCCCACATTGGGCTCCCTGCTCGGCGGGGAGCCTGCTTCTCCCTCTCCCTCTGCCTGCCACTCTGCCTACTTGTGCTCTCTCTCTCTCTGTCAAATAAAAATAAAATCTTTAAAAAAAAAAAAAAAACAAAGGCTATAGGCTCAGCGTCAGTAAGATGACTTATCATATGATATTGGATGAGGAATTCATGGGAATTGGCTGATCATGCCCGTAGTCCCTGAGATGAGCATGAAATGTGCTCACAGCCTTGTCACCCGTGCCTTTCCGAGCTTCACCCCCCAACACTTCAGCTGTTTCTCGTAGGCTTGGGCCAGGTCCTCCTGGCCTCCATATCCTCACCCGACCACCATCTCCAGCCCACGTTACTCTGAACGACTGCCAAATGCCCGGAGATGGGCAGAGATGACGTGTTTGTCCACACACAGAGTCAATAATGAGAGGGCGTCCAGGCCCTGTTGGCAACGAAGATTCCAATATTTTCCTCATTCTTAATTCTTTTTAGTAGAATACTGGAGCCCACTTAATTTCAGTGAATTTCTCTTTTTGCCCTCTGCCTTACAAAAATAATGGGTTGAGGTGAAAGTCCTGTGTATGAATTTAGTAGTGATGAAATTAATTCCATGTTATCATTCATTTCAAATAGTTGAATGTTACAATAGCTAACTAGGGATAATCACATGTAGCAATTGAAGAACAAGGTAAGAGTCAGATTTTTCACCTGTATTTTAGTCAGTGTCTAGTAAATCTACCATACTATCCTCTGGTTGGCTTTCATATGCACCATGTTCAGTCATTCCCATTTGGTTTCAATAAAAAATTACATGATGAAGTTAAGGCTGGGTCTAACCATAAGCAAAGCGGGTAAAACCTGCATGGGGTAATTGCAAAGACTCCACTGGCCTGCCTCAATATCTGAACATACACTTGGGTTGAGACATTGCTCTATGAGAATGGAGCTGGTACATTGTGTACAAATGAAGATTTCATTTTGTAGCTGGGTTCTGAACATTCTAGTTAGCACGGAAGCTATGGCAACAGGCATTTCAGAGATGCACAGCCCTGTGTTTCTATCCCAACTCTAGCACGTCCTGGCTGTGTAACTTTAGGCAAACTAACATCTCTAAATATATAGGATATAGGACTAATCATACCTCCTCTGATGGGTTGTTGAGAAGTCCACATAAGAAACTATACAGAAAGCATTTTAGCCCAGAGCCTGGCACTCAGAAATTCTCAAGAGTAGTTTTATTAGTCTTAGTTTGGGGGTGGAGACTTTGCACCCACCCCTCCCAGGACCCGGTACGATCCCTTCAACCGGGCTAACTTCTAACCCTTGTGTTGATTGGTAAATGATTTAGCAAAAACTAATTCATAAGAAGGGATGCAGATAAATTCAGACAGTGAAAGAGAAGTTGCACGACCACTGGACCAGTTCTGCATGGCTCAAAGAGTGAGTGGGGTTCATGCCCCTGGTGGTATGCCAGATGATGTGAGGTGGAAGGTCGTCACATCCTTGAATAGCATTCATGTCATTAATCACTTAATCATTCTGATTAGTAGAGAGGAAAGTCTCAGCTTAGTGATGAAAACCCTCTAACCCTTGTTTACCTAGCAAAAAATTTTTTTAAAAGGCAATAGCCTCCAGCTAACATTTAATACCATTTTGTTTGCATTGTATTTATTTTATGGTTACCTTCTCTTTATGGCAAGTGATACTGGGTTTTTCAACAGTGATATAAAATTTCCTTTCAAAGTAAATTTTTAAAAAATCCACTGTGAAGCTTGGGAATGACCTTTGTTTACGATCCTTTCCAGGTTGGAAAAAAAAACTGCCACACACTTGAGTCAACTGCACACTTTGGTCAAGAACTGGGTTTTGCTGTGCTCTTTCCAAACATCCTTAACTAAATAAATAAGTATATAAACAAACTGCTATTTGAGATAGAAAATCCCCTCTTTTTTCGCAAGGATACTCTCCATGTCTCCTGTAGAAGTCCGTGCCCCGACCACCCTCTTTCCCAGCCATCCTGTGCAGCAGTTTAAATGGGCAGGAGAGAGGTGCCCAGTCACCCAGTCCCGCGGACGGCCACGCCCAGGGTTACACACAATGCAGAGAGCAAACCCTGCTTCCTCGACTTGGGAAGTGAGTCTTCTTCTGTGAATCCCTGAGGTTAAGATGCCTGGATGCCCCAGATTTTTGTTGTGCTTTTTTTTTTGCTCTTCCCCCAAAGGAATTCTTCTTGATCAGCAGTGTGTTTCTTTGTTTATCCCTCGGTAGATCTGCTCACTTGGACTGAAGGAGTGTTATTATTTTTAAGACTCGAAACCTTTCATTCTCAGAAAGGGTAGAAGGTTGCAAGGGAGGGACAGTGGCCAAAGCCCATGTGCCTCAAACCTCACCCAGAATGGCCTGGGCAAGTGCCAGTTAAACAAAAGTGCTAATCAGACTGGGCGGTTTGCACAGCTGGGCAGTGTTTTTGGAGAGCACGGGTGGGGAAGGGGGACCCAGGAGTGTCGCCTCCATCCAGTAGCATCATGCAACTGGGAGAAGCCTGAGGCAAGCAGATGGCTTCAATCTAAGGGGCCTGCTGTCTAAAGGATGGGACTTATCCTGTGGAGAAAGGCCCTGAGAAGCAGAGCTCTCATTGCAAAAGGGGCCACTGAAAGCTGTTCTTTGTTTAACCTGAGAACTTCTCTGCCTTGTGGCCTAAAGACTTTCCTGCCTCCATCCTTAATGGGCGTTTGCTCAACCTGGGCCCAGCAGTCTCATTTCTAGGCCTCCACTAAGCATCAGTGGACCTGGAGGAAGACATTAGATCGCCTTTTGTAAAAGCTTCCCCCTTCCCCAACAAGCTTGCGGGTCTAGAACTAACTTGCCACATCAGAGGGGTCAGTGGACTACCTCAGCAGGACCAGAACGCCCTGACATCGCACACAAAATTTTGGAAGTATGTGCACTTCTTTCTAGTAGAGGATCGGTAGCTCTCCTCAGATTCTCAGAGGAAACTATGGTCCTAAGAAATTTACGTACCACTGTCTATCAGTACCTGTGAGAATGAACGATCATTTAAAGGTTGTTAAGCAAGCAACGATGGCCAACATAGGCCTTGGTCTTTCCTATTTAAAAAAATGAACTAAACTAAGACATATGAATTTGTTGATTATGGATGCTGTCTTTCAAGAGGTAAAGTTGGATAGAAAAAGATAAAAAGGAACAGATTAAGCAAGTCCAAAGGACTTGTTAGGTGGGCTCTAGCATGAGAGGGCAGTGGGAGATGGGAGAAACAGACACACTGGCAGACATGGAGGGGTGGCTGGGTGCCCTGCACAAGTCTGAACACCACATTTCAGAGGGAGGTGGACAAATTGGAGCCTTTCAAGAGAATGACGGCTACGAGGGTGAAGGGTCTAGAAGTAATGTCACCTGAGAAACTAGGGATGTTGAGTTTAGAAAAGACTGAGAAAAGGGTGATGGTGATATCTTCAAGTATTTTCAAATTGTTAGATGACGAGATATTAAAATCTTATAAATTTATATGTGGAAGGACCAAAGAGCTTTTGTCCAGGTGCTGATGTTACAGGAGAGAAAACTGAAAGAGAGAAAAGACTGGCCCAAGGCAGTGCTGGTACTAGAACCTGGTTTCTGAGTCTCCACCCAGCGTCCTTCCCCAACACTTGCAACTGCCTCCCTGAGTGCCTGATAATGCCGAGAAGAACTAGGACCCATGAGTTGCCATTTCAAGACGGTAGAGCTTGGCTCAGTAAAAAGCATTCCTGTCTGAGATCATGAGCTCACCATCAGGCAGAGTATTTCTGAGAGTGTGCATTAGTTTTCTATAGTTGCTATAATAAGTCACCACAAGCTTCGTGGCTTACAACAGCACACATTTGTTACCTTTCAAGTCTAGAGTCAGAGGTCTAAAATGGGCCAGCCCAGGGCAGCATTCCTTCTGGAGGTTCTAGAGGAAAATTCATTTCCTTGCCTTTTCAGCTTCTAGAAGCCATTCCTTGGCCAGTGGCCCCTTCCTGCATCTTCAAAGTCAGCAGCATAGCATCTTTAATCTCTCTCTGACTCCACTTCTGTCTCCATGTCTCCTTTGATTCTAGCATCTTACAAGGACCCCTGTGATATACTGGCCCACCTGGATATTCCAGGATAATCTCCCATCTCAAAATTCATAACTTGATCCCATCTACGAAATCCCTCTTACCATGTAAGGTGACATATCCACAGGCTCTAAGGATTTGGGCACTCTTCAGCCTACCACGGAGTACTATAGAAAGTGCATGGACATTGGTATAGTTTTAGAACAGTGAGTTCAAATCCTGATTGAAGCACCTACTCAACGCATGACTATTACCCCTTCGAGCTTCTCTTCCCTCACCGATAAAATAAGTATAAAATTTCAAGGTTACTATAAGAATTTATGTATATATATCTATATATCTATATCTATATATGTATATATAGATATATAAACGCCTAGTATATAGTGCACATTCAGTAAGAGGCAGCCAGGTTTGTTCAAGAAATTTCCGAATGATTCTCACCAGACAGGAATTCAATAGAAGAAACTCTATTACATGAGAGATTGGCTAAAGTGACTTCCAAATTCCCTTCTGGGATTGCTACAAGAAAAAGAAGTGGAATAAAAGGATTTTCCTCCCATATATACCAGTCTACTTCACAGATCTGGTTGCAAGGTCACTGCTTTTCTTTTTCTTTTCTAGATCTGCTTTCTGCCCCTGCAGTGCTGCTATCAGGCTTGAACAGGACTGAGAGCCTGGTCTGGTCTGCAATGATTGGCCAGACCAGGCAGCTGAGACCAGTGCAGGCACCCTCCTTCATATCTGTCAACATACCTGACTGCGAGCAAGTCACAGCCCATGACCGCTGTCTGCAGGGGCCAGGGAAAGCAGGAAAGCAAATGGAGGGAAACACCTTGATTTGGTGTTTGAGAAAAAGTGAAAGCCTGTGTTGATGCTTCTTACCACTGTCCCAAACGCTTCAGCAAGGACTGGAACAGTCATGGGCCACCACTGCTGAGTCAAGAAGGAATTTGAGAGAAGAATCCAGATTCTAAAGCAGCAATCAAGGTAGGCAATCTGTCTGGTCATGGGCCTTTCTCTCAAGATCACAATACAAGCACTTTGCTCAGCCTTGTAGCCAGGGTGTCTCTGATGATGGCCTACTGAAGGAGATGTATGTTAGTTGTGGGCGCATGTCAAGAGAATTCAATCATTTGTCCACCAACATATTCTGCAAGGTGGGCTGTTATTTTTCTTCCATTCTTGCTCCCCTTTGAAAATCGTCATTGTTCCTCTACATATTTCAAAGGTTTAGAAAGTTTACTATCTTTCATTATAAAAATCGTATGTGTGATTTCTTGAAGTTCTTCCATTAGTCATGGCTCTTCAAACATAACTCTGTTCCAGAATTTTGTTTGCATGAATTCTTGATACTTTCAAGATATAGCATGACAGTTGGCATAATAATGCTGAGGAACACACTGTCCAGAAAACTGTCAAACTCAAAATGATAGGCTCTCCTAGGAAGCCATATGCATTTTTCTGCTCTGGAACCTAAGGAGTTAAAGGTCTTGAGATTGCTGGAGCAGAATCAAGCCTATTTACCTAAGCTTATCACCCAGGGCAGCTGGGTCAATCATTTACTGATGAAAGGCTGTTTCCCAACTTTGACAGAAGACCACTAAAGTCCTTGCCTGACTATCTCTATAGAACAGACACAAGGCAGTGTAGAAGGTACTGCACTTTGTGGCGAGAGCCTGTATTCTCTTCTGACCAGAGACGTTTTTCTCCTACCCAGAGTTGTAAATGCCACAGGGTCCTTCCCTAGCTCAACAACAAATAAACATGAACAAGACCCATGCACAAACTAAATACCTGATGTCACCTCCCGCATGAGAGCCTGGGGCTTTGAAGAAGCTTGCCCTACTTCAGGAGGTCTACTGGGAAGAAAGAGACTCGAGAACAAGTTATCAAGTGATTCTCTAGGGGGAGTAAGATTATTAAGTAATCACCAAAAAACACGGAATTTTTCCCCTTCAAGTCTACACATTCCAGAAATATGTCCTTTTTAATAAACATGATCCACTCTGCTTTAGGTCTGAATCTAACTCTTCCAGAAAGGTTGTCATATTGTCATCCTATATACTTGTCAGATCTATGCAATGGCTCCGAGCTCTTATCATTGTTAGAAGCCCTGGTGATAGAGAAGCCCTATTTTTCTGAACTCCCTTTAGGGAAGGGGTTGGGCCATTTACTCAACAAGGTAATGTTTGACACTATTTTGTCAATCATTTATGGAATTGAAGTGTATCCCCTTTAGTGTGGTTTGTGGCCGGAATTTTTATGTGGCTAAGGCAGTTAACTCGATGCAGGAGTGGAGGCCATTGCGGAGGGTAGTGCAGACACAAATCCCATGTGTGATTTTGGGTGAGTCTGTGGCTAACTCCCAGGAATGTGGGGAAGAATTACGGAAACTGATACATTTCTGTGAAGATATTAACTCAGTAAAATGTTAAGTGTGCGTCTGGCTGGTTTCCAGAGAATGTTCATAGATAATGCATGTGAAGGGGGTGGCTTAGAGGGGGGTGGGGAGTGTGTCAGAACATTCCAATGCATCGGCCAGATTTACCCACAATACCTTAGGCTGCCTTAGGAACAGATAGGTCTTATCTATCCTTTCTGCATAGCATCCGCTTAAGCCAAAACCCTGGTGGCCATTGAGAGTATATCCAGCTTTTCTTCCCATTTCAGGCATATTGGATATTAGGTGGGGGGAAGTTACTCTTGAGATTGACTAAACGAGATAGACAGTATTATTCCTTTTACAAGTTAGGAAGTTAGAACCCAGAAGTTAGTTAATTTGCCCAAGTTTACTCAGAGGCTGGGCCCGGTTTCTACCAAATTCTGCCTCATTTCCAATCCAGTGTTTTTCCCAAGTGGTCATGGAGTTAAGCACATGTGGGAACATAAATTGTGGTGTGTGTGGGCGTTGGGGGGGTCACTGAGGAAAGCAAGGCTGACTAATGGAGTCAGCGGTTCTCCACCTGCCCTTTGATGTGCCATGCCTGAGGCCAGCTGGGTACCACTATAACCAGAACACCAGCACTGATGAGACAGGACCTTCTTGGAGGGGAAGGAAGGGGGAGGAACAGGCGGGGAGCAAAGCGAAGTGTTCCCAGTCCTAGTAGTGATGGTCCCTGGAGTCTTCCCAGTCCTGGATATTTCTTAAGTAAACCCAGGGAATTTTCAGGCTAGATCTCCGCCCCTTTCTATTCCAGAGACTCAAATTCATGAGCCCCAACTTAAGTACGACATTTGAACTATGACATCATTCCAATCCTTCTCCAGGAACTAAGAAAATTAATTACAATTTCACTTCACCTCAGCTCATATCCACTCATCTAAATCCCTGGGATTTGGGCAGAAAGAGGCTTAAAGCAGGAGGAACCTTCAGCAATCTATCATATCAAGACTCCTGGTAACTGCAACCCAAAGAGACCCATGTGAGCCTGGAGTCCAAATGGCTTGTTGGTGTCATTCAAGCGGTAAATGCATAAGGTCTTCCTTTCCTACCAACCTCCATTTCACTTTCGTTCGGATACACCCTAAAAATTCCATTAGCTGTCTGGCAGAAATCCCAAAGCAGCCACAATTCCTGAGCATTTACAAGATCAAGATAAAGAAATGCCACTGTGAGATGTGGTTGGCTAAATATCTTTGAACAGAGAATTTGCTTTTTATACTGACCCACCTCATACATACCTCAGTGTGATAACAAAGGCATTGAGTAGGTGCCATGTTCGGAGACAGCTGACCCCGCATGAACTGTACTCACAGGCTATCATTTTTGTGACCTAAAGCATTAGGATAAAGGGAAAAATTTGGAGCTGAAATACACGGACTCATAACAACATTTCACCTTTATCCAGTGCCTCTGACAACCAGGAAATGAACTACTGTCTTTTTTTATCTACATTTAAAAAAAATTTAATCCTTATAATAAACTTATGCAATTTGCTCAATTCACACATATTGGATAGTAAGATGAGGTGAAATTTAAACTGGAGTCTGTCTGGCCAAAGCCCATATTCTTTAGCACTCTGTTTTGGGAAAAATACCCAATGGTATCTATGTTATTTGTATTCCAAGTGTAAAAGAGAATGGAGTCCTTTCTAAATTATTAGCTTGGATCCTCAGAGTATATATTTATGACTCCCTCCCCCAGGTGTTCTTGATCCTATGCAGGCATAAAACCCAGTATCAGAGTAGTTTTCCTCTCCTCCAGGGAAGTAACACACACACACACACACACACAACACACACACACACTCCTCACCCTCAGTTCAGCATTTTGATCCCTTTCTGAAATTGCGAAAGAAAATCGTCCTCTTCTTCTGGTCAACAAACATTGTTTTGTTGATTTGTTTGATTTTAATGTAACATAGAGACAATTTTTTCATTTATTGTACCAGGACCTTTTATTTCCGCAGTCCAATCTCTCTCTCTGAGTAAGGGAAATACGTCAAAACTCCCCATATGGTTTTCTTTCATTTTCTTCACAGCCCCGTAAGGGCGGTGTCATGTTCAGACACATCCTTTCACACAAGGAACCCGACACTCAATAAAGGCGAGTGCCCTTCTCAATGTCACTCAGCTCACAAATCCCATAGGTCTCGCGAATCCAAATTCTTTGCTCTTTTTTCCTAATACACAAGCAGTTTTCTGGATTCTTCGGGCTCACAGATGTGCGAATGGGACAATAAAAGCCATTTTCAGAAATTAAAAATGCCAACTGACTAGAAAGCCTGTTCTTGGGCTACAAAGACCAACTCAAATGTTGATTGCTTTGCTTTTGGCTGAGATTCTATCAGGTCAGTGTGGTAATGTTGTTACTCTAATTAGATTTTCACTGAGTAGTGGAAATGAAGATACTAATGGATACTTAATAAAATCTGCCCTAAAGGCAAAAGCCAATTCAAGCCATGTGCCCATAAGCAAAGTTAAGAGATCAAAGGAATTCTTGCAAGGCAAAAGGTCAGAAACCACTGGTTGCAGGCCTGTGGGATGGTATATACCATATGTAGGTAGGGGGTCTCTTGATATAGACAGTTCCTGTCTTGGTTAACTCTCTGACCAGATGGTGTCCTGTGGTCAAGCAAGAAAACCTAAGGAACTCTTCCTACAGATTGGGTATCTGTCATGAGTGGTGTCCCAATACTTCTAGAAGCCAGCTAAAGTTACAGCCGGCATTCTTGTGCCCTATGAATTTCATTTCAGTCCTAAGATGCTCTGAGGAGTCAGGGAGAAACTTCATCAGTTGTGCATCTGTGGGGACCAAAAGTTTTTATTCCTAATGCTTCACTGGGAACTTCTCCTGGCTGGCCAGCTAAGTCTCCATCCCATGTGACAGTCTTGTTATATGCATCCTTGCTTTCGGGTTAATGTGTATTTTCATTGCACTTTTTGTCCCCATCTCCATGCCCTCAGAGGCTCTAAAGGTCTTGGTGCAGGAGGACCCATTCACTTTGAGCAGTGAGCGGAGAGAATGAAACTTCTGCCCTGCCCCACACCAACTCATTCCCCTCCTCTTGACAGTTCCTAGGTCAAGTTTCCCTTGGGAGCAGTTAGGGAACTGAAGGTCACAAAGAGCTGGCAATGCACCATGCCTTGGAGGGTTTCCCAGAAAGCAAAATGAAAATGAGATTGTTTTCACATAAGACTTCTGTATTTGGAGGACAGGATTCAAACCGTTTGAATCTGCAGTTTCACTGTGCACTTAGGTAACCCCCCGAAGTCTAGTTGTTTTTCTTTTCCTAAAGCCAAAACAATATCAAAAATACTTCCTGCAGAGAACTCTAACTAGGCAGAATTCTTTTTTGTCATCGCTGAGCTGATATTTTCAAGGATTCATATCTTAAGATAAGCCTTATATGATGTGTTTAGCTGGGGCTCTTGTGTCTTTCTGTGTAGTGATGGCTGGCCATGGGCCTGCCTTGTTGTAATCTCATTAGATGTCACAATGCACCCAGCTGAAAACTTGTGGTTAGTAAGTGAGCAGGTTGCAAAAAAAGAAAACCCAGAGGCCAAGCAAAGATGTTGCAGTGAAGGAGCAGATGGTAGGTTCTCTATGACCTGAAGAAAACCAGTACCTCCATCCTCAAAAGATATACCTTCAAGTTCAAATATATGTATTCCACAAAATTGAGCTTTATTTCCTGAGTAGAAATCCTGAATATAGGCAAGAACCAATGGCTAGGCCTCCCAATGTCTGACTGTGCTCTACCAAAATTCATTTCATCTGGTTTCTCTTTGCAAGATGGAAGAACCCTTGGCAAGAGTTATTATTATAGAATATAGTTGTGTTGGTAACTTAGAGTCCGACCAATAGAACATAAAACATAGCCCGACAGAGGCACCCTGGTCCTGACTCCACCATTATCTTGCTCTGTGGGTTGGTGCCAACTTTTAAACTTCTTGGTGGTGACTCAGTTTTGATTCTTTACTTTCTGCATCTTCACTGTGAATAACCACAAACATTCATTGATGGGGTCATCCTCAGCTCTGTTGTCGTCACTTACTCTTTCCGAGAAACATGTTAGACACAGTTTTTGAAAGAAGATTGAATAATCTTGAAGGTTTTTAATTTATCTAGTGAGCCAAACCACAGCCTCCTTAGAGTCCCTTGTTTGGGTCTGTGTCTGTGGATGTGTGCACACATACTTTTAATTATTTGTACAATACTCTGGGGGCGCCTGGGTGACTCAGTCGGTTAAGCATCCGATGCTTGATTCCAGCTCAGGTCATGATCTCAGGGTCCTGAGATTGAGCCCTGTGTTGGGTTCCATGCTGGGCGTGGAGCCTGCTTAAGGTTCTCTCTCTCCCTCTCCCTCTGACCCTCCCCCTGCTCCTGCCTTTGCGCAAGTGCTCGCGTGCGTGCTTTCTCACTCTAAAAAAAAAACCCACAATATTTTGTACAGTACTCTGAAGATTATGAGTTCTCAATAAATATTCACTGATGATAATAAATTGGTAGTTGACTGTAAATTTAGTAGAGAAAGGATTAAAAAAAAAAAAGACTTTTTCACTGCCAGGGATGACTAAAGAAAAGAAGGAAAAGTATTAACCTGTGGCGTGGTGGGCACGGTGCTTTGACGATTACTTGCTCTCCAGCGGTCCAGTAACAGATGGCCCAACAGAGCGGACACTGGTTTGGTCCGATTGTGCTGTTGCTGCATGCTGCCTATGCAACACGGAGCAAATCCCTTCAGCTCTCTCGGGCTCAATTGCTTTTTTAAACAATGGAGGCGGGGAGATGGGTGTGTATGATTTTGTTATGGTCTCCTCCAGTTTTAATATTCCGTCTTTTATGAAAAACTAGAGAAGATCAACAGTTCTTTTAAAAAGAAAATACACAAATGGATGTTATCTCTCTTGAGCCACTTTCGCTATCTCTTAGGTAAATGAGCTGTGGGAATAAGAAACTGCTAAAAAGATCTCAAGAATGAAAGTCCAAGGCTGTTATAAGATTGGAGAAGGTGGGCATCCATCTTTTCTGGAGAAGGAGCCCACGCAGCTGGAAAATGGAGGCAACCGCCTCTGAGTTCCCTCCCGCACCAACCCTGACAGTGTATCAGCTCAGCTTTGCCACCCCTGTGTATCACGGATGGGAGCTCCAGCGAGCCGCCAGTCCGGACTATCATCCTCCCTCTATAAATAAACAAAAGCCCTTAAAGGTGACGTGACTTGCCCAAGGTTACAGGAACATGGCAGTGTGTCCAGTGGAACTGTATGTGTTGGCGACATCATAAGCAAAAGGCGGAAGAGTGAGGGACAGATCTGCACCTCCTCTTAAGTTCACAAAACAGTGGTCAAGGGCTCTGGAAGAGCTGCAAGTTTGCTTTGGATCCTGAGACCATTTGTGTCCTCCTGCCCCTCCCTGAGCTGCTGCCTCCCAGCTGCCCTGCCCAGGGTTACTCACCTAGGGGGTTGCTCACCGGGTGCTGGTGCTCACGTCCCTTCTTGTAAGCTTCATGAAAGGCTATTTGTAATGAAGAGAAGGCACAACAAGGAAGAAGAACAATGCATCAAAGATCTTCCCTGAGGGCTTGAACTCAAAAGGCAGTTTTCCTGGGAGAGACTCTGGTTTCCCTTTTATATTCTGCAGAAATGAATGGCCATCAGGATGACTGACAGAATTATGACGTTCCAGTCCAACGTGGATAATTTTTATTTTTCACCCCTGGGGTTACTTCACTCCTCTCTGCTCTACTTCTCCCACAGAAAGGAAAGTATAATGCTTGCTCACTGTGACAATGGGAAAGCAGCCCAGAGCAGTACCGTTCAAAGGAAACTGCTAATCTCACCAAGCACCAAGGCAGGACTGGAAGTGCTAGTAAGAAAGTGTGTAGTATCACAGCCCACGCGGGTCTACTTATCACTTCAGACCCATGCCCAGGGAGCTCTAAGTCCCTGCAGAACCATATTCACAAGTCATGGCTAGGAACTTCTGGCCCCACAAGAAAAGCACTGAAAGAAATGAGGCAACAATGGTCTCATGTCTTGGCAGCATTCAGAGGTTGCATCACTTTGCTATCCATTTTTTTTTGTCCCTTTTTAAAGATGAGAGAGGAAAAGACAATATTAGTTACTATCACCCAGGGATCTCTGGTAATTTTTGGAGTGATGGGGAACGTCATGAATTCAGTAAGAATAGACTGGTTTCCTGGCAGGTTCTTCAAGTGACTTTTCACACTTCTCCGTTTGTATGTTACTGAGTTTTCATACTTCTCCGTTTTGACTCTATTTCCAATATCTAACTGGCTTCTTCTCAGGTAGTCTCTTGGGGAAAGGGATGGGTAACACAGATGCATAGTTGATACTGTCCACAATCATATTAGCTAGGCTCACTTTTCAGAAGCCACAAAGCAACCAACCACCCACCAAAATTCACCCTTGGGTTACCCACCAAATACATCCAGTTAAGGCAGGTTAGGAAGAAAATAAGCTTATGATTCAACAGTATACCAACCCTTAATGAGGCCAGGGAACCAAAATGGCCCGCGATTCCAAGAAACATTATATCAATGTCAAATGTAGCTCAAAAACAGACCTCAGTGTACTCCCATGGGACAGTCTCATCATTCTCTAATGCTGATAACCAAGTGACCAAGCACCAGTAAGTACTGTCGCAGCTCCTTCTATAGAGTCCGGGAGCACACCATCCCTTCTTGAACTGAACTGAGTTCCCAGTACTGGGCTGGATTCTCCAGCCTTGTCAGTCTTCTAGTAGGAGAAAAAGTGTTTCAGGAGCAATAGAAAGCCCTGTTTTCCTACTTTCCAAAAGCCATCTGGCCATTCACACATCTACCCTTAGTCCTCACTCAGCACACAGTGAAGGGAGTCAGAGTCCATAAGTGTTCTTCTATCTGTGCCCATCACTCTGCCAGACAGTGAAGGTAAGGAGGGGCTTATCCAGTAGAGACTTTCCAGAAAATTAAGAGACTGTTCCTAATAATCCCATGTTTTTACTGCCCACTAGTCTGAAAGGCAAAGAGGCAGCATTTTCAACAGAGGAAATTTTCATGCTATAAATCTTCAGGCATTTGGGGGCACCAAGTGTTTTGATGTAATTGCAGTAAACCTAAAATAATTTACAAGTTGTGTGTGTGTGTGCAATGCATGGAAAGAATTTTGATATGAGAAAGACATTAGATCAGTTTTGCAGAAAGAAAAATCTTTAAACTATTCCTGGATGTAGGTTACAAAAAATCTAGGTACTTGTTTAATTTCTGGAATTAATTAGCAAACGTTTGTCCAAAACATGGGCTTAAAGGACTTCTATTGATAGCATAGCCCTTCTCTAAAATTGCTGCAATGCATTTTGATCATTTTTAGAAAAGGCGCACTACAAGAAGCTTTGGCATGTAAAACATTCTTCTGAGATGTCTACACGAATCTCAGGGTCAGTTAATTATATTGAACTTCATATGTCTTCAAGTAACTTGTGGCATGCCAAATTCATATCTCATAACTATCTTATTTTACATGATTTGTTAAGTAAGATTAACCAATGAAATTTGAGTAAACTGATCAACGGATACAATGGCTGAAGCATTATTTGGTTACACTGTGTGCTTAGCCCAGTCTCCAGACATATTTTTTTCTCCTATTCTGCAGACAGACTCTCTGACCATGTCTAGTTATGCTCAGTCTTTGGCTGTTCCCCTAAAGGGATTATCTGAGGGTCACTATTTTTCCTCTTTGAATGACTGTCTGACATAATTCCCACTGGGATACTGCTATTTTTCATATCAACTTATATCAGAAATTATTAATTCCCAATTGCCCCAAGCCAAGGTCATAACAGCAGGTTGGAATCAAATGTTTTCTATTGTTCTAACACAGATACAATAAAAAGACATTTATAGAGTGCCTAATATATGCTTGACACTCTGCTAAGTGCTCTAGATACAGAAACGAGTAGCTCACAGTTTTGCCCAGAGGAAGACCAATATCTTGTAGAGCAGATGAGCAGATGAGCCAACTATCCTAAGAAAGAGAAAATATAAGAGTTAAGATAGTTGTGGTGGCCATGACTAAGGAAGATTTGATTCCCTGGAGAAGGAAGGTAGGGGGAGGGTTCAGAGAGATCCCTCTAATTGAAAAGGCAGGAACAGGGAGAATTAAAACCTCACCCTGAAATAGAGCCAGTGCCTCATTCACATTCCTTGAACTTGGAGCTTTAATTTAGAATCGTTCTCTGCAGCCCAGACCTCACATGCTCTCCCAAACCCCGGGGACCTTTGCCTGGTGAACTGTCTTGTTATAAATCTGATCTCTAGTCAGTTATGACTTGAATTTCATCTATCCTGGGAGCAACCTGAAACAGAGACAAAGAACAAAACACTGGAGAAATAGCAGAGAAGTCTTCTGATGTTAGCAGCTGGTACCAGTTTGGAAGCTCAGAGTTAAAGGATAGGGATGACCTACCCACACCCATCCCAACAGACCTCCATTACCATCCGAACTCCAAGTCCGACTTTAGCATCACTCAGCTGAAGCAGGAGGTAAGCTGGAAGGGTAAGCTTAGTAGCTGGAAATCCTTCTGAGTTTTAAGTTGGCTTAGGTAAATCTTTAGTGTGTAAGTGAAAATTTTCACCATCTTAAACAGCGCACCTACTTCCTGAAGCTGGGCCAGCGTGTTGTGGAGTTGTCTGATTCTTTTAGAAACTCAGATGGGAAGTCACACTCCTAATGGATCAACTCACATGTTGGTTTCATTCTTTCATCCACTGAAAGAAAGAATATATGTAAGAGTTAATTAGGATAGATTTGACTACCCAAATACTTAAAACTCCTTTTACAAATACCATACGGAAAGGTAAAAATAGAAATGGTGAACAGGAAAGTATATTTGCAACATAAATAACAGGAAAAAGTTTGCTATCCCTGAAGAGAACTTGCAAATCCATCCCAGCTAGAGGCAATATCCCAGTAGAAAGCTGAGCAGAAAATGAATTGACAGTTCTCAAAAGAAGAAAGCTAAATGACCTATAATCATTTGAAGAGCTGTCTAGCCACACTAAAAATGAAATAAAGCAAATCTAAATGGGAAGATAACATTTCCTTTTTATGAGATTGGCAAAATTTGGGTAACACCAGCCATCGGTGAGCAGGTGGCAAACAGGTGCTTTCATACACGGAGATGATAACAAATGCGAAATGCTGCAACCTCCTTTCTTAAGGGCAGCTTGTCAAACCACATAAAAATGTCTCACGGTGGGTAATTTCTGACTTAGCAAATTCACTGCTAGGACTTGCTGTTAGACAATAATAGAAGAGTGCATTAAAAATTTCCCATAGTACACATGTATCTACGTGAGGCTTGTTTATACCTGCAAATTTTGCCAAGGGCGGGTGGAAGCCACACAGAGACATGCGCATGCACGAGGATACTGGGCCGCAATCTCCTCGGATGAGCTCCATCTAGCAGCCCGGGTTCAGAGCTTGAACTCTGTCACCAATAGATCCGTGATTACATGTATGTCTACCAGTTACGAGCTGTGTGACCTGGGTGAGTCATTTGACCTCTGTAAGCCTCAGTTATCTCATCTTTAGAAGCGAGGACAATACTACCACCTGTGT
Source organism: Mirounga angustirostris (assembly GCF_029215605.1). Classification (NCBI taxonomy): domain Eukaryota; kingdom Metazoa; phylum Chordata; class Mammalia; order Carnivora; family Phocidae; genus Mirounga; species Mirounga angustirostris. Next base: position 57,049,395 of record NW_026991709.1, read on the forward strand.
TTTAGGATTGAGCCGAACTGGGTGAGAGTATGAAAGTGACGCGCTTGGCACAACGCTTGCAGAATAACCACTGCCACCGAGCCTCTTGATCCAATGCGGTCAGCTTCTGCGCAAAATGACAAACTAGACAGACCCAAGGTTTTACCTCTTCATCTTCCCAAGACCTTATTAAAAGAAAAGCATGTTTGGGGGCCCCTGGGTGGCTCAGTCAGTTTAGCATCTGCCTTCGGCTCAGGTCATGATCCCGGGGTCCTGGGATTGAGTCCCGCGTGGGGCTCCCTGCTCAGTGGGGAGCCTGCTTCACTCTCTCCCTCCCTCACCCCCTGCTTTCCCTCTATCTCAAATAAATAAATAAAATCTTAAAAAAATAAAAACATGTTTTAGGGGCACCTGGGTGGCTCAGTCGTTAAGTGTCTGCCTTCGGCTGGGGTCATGATCCCAGGGTCCTGGGATCGAGCCCCGCATCAGGCTCCCTGCTCAGCGGGAAGCCTGCTTCTCCCTCTCCCACTCCCCCTACTTGTGTTCCCTCTGTCGCTGTGTCTCTCTCTGTCAAATAAATAAAATCTTAAAAAAAAAAAAGCATGTTTTAAAAAAGAATAAACTCAGAGAAGAAGATGTTACCAAAAAAAAGAACAATCTAAATACATTTTCCTGGGGCACCTGGGTGGCTCAGTTGGTTAAGCGGCTGCCTTCGGCTCAGGTCATGATCCCAGGGTGCTGGGATCGAGTCCCGCATCAGGCTCCCTGCTCAGCAGAGAGCCTGCTTCTCTCTCTCTCTCTCTCTGCCTTCCTCTCTACCTACTTGTGCTCTCTATGTCTCTGTCAAATAAATAAATAAATAAAAATAAATTATTAAATACATTTTCCTTAGTGATTAAAATTATTACTGTTATAAAAAAAATGGATAGTCTGGAAAACCATGTTGAAGAAGTTTTTTTCAAAATTTAGAGCAAAATGACATTGGTGGAAATGTAAGGTAAACTGTAATTAAATAGTAATAACGAAAATTAGATAGCCAACATATACTAAAAGCACTTGAATATGTGCCAGGCACTGATTTATACCCTCTCCATGCATTATTTCAATCAGTCCTCCCAGAAAATCTGTGAGGTAGCTAGTAATATCATTCCCTCTCTTTACAATGGGAGAGATGAAGAAGGCCTTAAGCAATTAGGAACTTTCCCCCAGGTCACAGCTAATATGTGCTGCATTTAGAATTTGCACAGAGCCAGGGTCACTGTGCTGGATTGTCTCTGTCACCTTGGCATGTCTGCTGCCCCTGCTAAGGACCTCTCTGCACCACAAAGAAGCAGAACCTGCATCTCCCAGACTGTGCCCCCCCCCACGTTTCAGGTTAGAGCCTGCAGGGGGTATCTGTAATTTGGAAGGTGGAACAATAGAGGCGTTGTTCCCCAGAGCAGTGGTCATCAGACACACAGGCGGAAGATGCCTACGAGGTCTGAAGCAGCTGCAAGGTGAACATCACTGCTGGGATTGCACACTGAGCTAGTCAGTAACAGTTCAAGAAACTTGCCCTCCTCCGGCCTTTCCAATGTTTTTTCCTTGTATTAAAACATTTCCTACTGAAAACACACAGAAAGGCTTTTGTTTTCCTGATCAAACTCTGACTGATTCAGGCACGAAACACTGAGACCCAATCCAGGAAGTCCCACATCTAACTAATAGGTGTCCCAGAAACAGCACAGAAAATTGAAGGGGAAAAAATATCCAAAAGTAGAATCTTAGTGCTCAGCAGTCACAATGCTTAGGTTAAAAGAGCTCATGTATAGCAAAATGAATTTAAAAACAAACAAAAAAACCCCAGTGAAACAAAGAAACAAACAAACAAAAACCCAAAACAACTAAGCAACCTGTTATATTTTAGAATGCTAAAGATAAAAGGAATAAAAGAACTTTCAGAGAGGAAAAAAAGGAACAAACAAGACTGTGAATTAGACCAGCTTCTGACCTCTCACAACATCGCCAATGGGTGCTCGAAGGTGTTGGGGAAATGCCTTCAAAGATTTGAGAGGACATGATTTCAACCCAAAATTCTGCACCTAGCCAAACTATAAATGCAAGGTTAAAGTAAAATATAGACATTTTTGGTCGGTAAGGTAAGGATTGCAAAATTTTAACTTCCATGCACAACTTTTTAAACAAGGATGGAATCCTAGTTCACTTAATAAACTTTCTGTAGCATGCAAGATGATGTATAATCACTTTAATTCTATGGGTTTATTGCCATGAGTATTAAAAAATATATAGCATAACAAGCTTTCACATTCACGTATATTATTTAGAACAAAAGTTTTGGAGGTACTTAGAAAAAAAAGAAATAGGGGCGCCTGGGTGGCTCAGCTGGTTAAGCGGCTGCCTTCGGCTCGGGTCATTTCAGGGTCCTGGGATTGAGCCCCACGTCGGGCTTCCTGCTCCGCGGAGAGCCTGCTTCTCCCTCTCCTTCTGCCTGCCGCTCTGTTTATCTGTACTCTCTGTCTCTCTGTCAAATAAATAAAATCTTAAAAAAAAAAAAAGAAATAGTATTTGAATATGGCAAGACTGTAAAGAGAGGACATGAATGAAGTTTGGGAAACACTTGGCTAAAGTAAATGACAATATATTATCTCTTCCAAATATATTTCCATTTTAAAAGAAGAGACTTAAAAGACACTGCAGAGGCCAAAGCAGGAACTCATCGGCCATAGCAAGGGCAGGACAGAGGAGCCCTGGGACTGTGGTTTGTGACCCGCCCCCAAAGATAGCCCCATTTCCTTTGCTTAGACTCCATATTCCTCGCCCTCCCCATGGAAGCCTCTGGCTATTTTGGCTTTCCCAGAAAGGGTTTCCGGCAGGGAAGAGAGTGTGAGGACCCAGGTGAACTGAGGGCTCTGAATTGCCTACAAGTTCCATTTCTCATGATAAAGAAGTGCATGAGCAACCTGGCTCATACCAACACCTTTATTTTTCCTTCCTCCTGTTTCTATTATTTTTTTGTCTTGTTGGTTTGTGCTTTTCTGTGTAATTTCAAATCTTATTTGGAGTGAGGAAGAGTTTATCTAAATAACATTAATGACATAAGCTCACTAACCTGTGGGCACACTGGAATTTCTGGTCCTAAATTGCTGGAATTAACCTCGTAGTCAGGGTGCTTGGTTCCACAGATAGACGCTAACTCTGCTTTAAGCAGGAAAGGAATTTATTGGAAGGCTGTCACATCGTTGACAGAATGGGTAGGAAGGCTGGAGAGCAACACAGGAGAAGACGTGGACGATAAGAGAGCCAAGATGGCATCACAGAACAGTCCAGAGGCTGTCACACCCACCTGCTATGGTTCCACTGGCCACAGCTGGACGCCCCCCTCCCTCAGGGGCACTGGCCATCATCTGGGAAGGCCTCCCGCACATCTGCATTCCTCAGCCAAGCTCAAAGTCTCTGGCAGATGCAGCTGGTGGCCTGAACTGCCAGGGAACTGGGGGAGGAAACAGCGGGCCCTCCGGGCTTGGGTCTCCTTATCAGGATTCCCTGCAATAGGAAGACAGGGTAGGCAAGAATGACAAAAGCCCACTTTGCTTGGTGACTTTGTGAGGCCCTAGCTGAGCAGCCATGTGTCTCTTTATGCTCACCTCACTTCCCTGGTTACATTGAGCAGTTGGCAAAACAGAATGTTGGTGTTAGAGTAATTACATTAACATAATATCTATTTCCTTTTCTTTCAAAGTCAGGATTCAAACAGGAGTTTCTCATTTAAAATTTTGGAGTCTTTTTATTTGTACTTCTAAATAAACTTGGACAAGGCTGAGGAGTATTTCCTGTCAAATTCTATTGAGACATAAGTTTCAGATTACCTGTGAGTCTTTTTCATTTACAAGAAAAATCCCTTTTGAGGATAAGTTCAAAGAGACTGAATTTTCTAATGTAATTAACCACCGACAATGTAAGATCCTTATTTCATGAATTCTTGAGAGAGATTTTAAACTGTGATAGTGCAAAACCACTGAACTGCTTAACTTGAGAACTAAGTAGATGTCTCTAGTAAATTCTGGTAAAAAAAAAAAATCGGTGGGGAAACAAAGACATCTCTTTTAGTGGTGTATGAAAAATGATGTAGGTACATATATAAAGTAATTAATATCAACTATGGGCTGATACTCTGCACCCAATTATATTCACAAGCAAGATTTTTGTTTTACTGGATCTGACTCTACACTGAGTGATTACAGACACATTCCCCATGTTTGTTTTAATCTCCTTTACATTTTATGTCCTGGAGGGTGGTGGTGTTCAATTTAATTTGTCAACCTATGTTAATTTTACAAGAATCCAGATCAAACTGCTGTGTAAACAAGGAGTGCCTTGCAGAGTTTTTTGGTGATTAGGCTGGAGAAGTCACAGCCGAACTCAAAAATATGCTGCCAGGGGTGATTTTTCATTTTTCTTCCTATAATTTTAATGGCTCCAATGAAAGAGCTGTTTTCCTTTAACAATAGTATCCTTGTTAAAAGTCCTTTAAAGAGCTCTTCCACTACACTGAAACAGTCTAATTAAACCACTCATATAACAAAGATACCAGCAGTTGCTAAATCCAAAGATTATAATTCCATCTCACGGCAGAAATTTTTAAAGGTGATTTTTTTTCAGCATTTAGCTCGATTCCCAGTTTAGGGGACCCCTGTCCATTCAGCATTTCTTTGCAGAGATACATCATTCATCTGTGAGATTTACTACAATGGGATATTATTTTCCTCAACAGAGGCTGTTATTGAGACTGTGGATTATCAAGGCAGCTGTCCGATTAAGTTTTTATAAAGGATTAGGGGGTTATATGAGCACCCAACAGCTGCACCAGTGAGGATAAAACTGGGGTTCCTAAATCGTATGCTTCTTGGTATATGCAATGAAGTGGTATATTCTTTACCCATGCAGCAAAATACTCATATTTAAAGGGAAAATCAAAATAGGAACAAAACCTCATTCATCTGAGAGCAAAACACTGTGTGAACAAAAATGAAGAATAAACAGAAATATATAAAACGTTGCCCTCCTCTGGAGGAGTCTCCCATGGTCTCAGGTGGCATGATGAAAAATTTCAAAACGCTAAATAAAATTAAAGATTTAAGGAAAAGTTTGAGGCATTGAAGAAATTCTGTGAGTTAGTGCGTGAGTCACTACTGAAGAATATGGATATCTGCTATGGAATCTCAGAGGCAAGAGCACTTTGGGGCCAGAGGTTAAAGAAGATAGTTGATGTCATTTATCAATGAAGACCTCTGAGAAAAGTCATCAGGATTGTCTGAAGTGCACTGTGTTAAAGTTGAAAGTGACCCAGGAGAACATCTCCTCCTCCAGTGGTCCCTAAACTTATCTGTTGACAAGAATCAGATGAGAAACCTGCTAGAAATAAAAGAAATAAACTAAAATAAAATAAAAATTTAAAAATAAACAAATTTTAAAATAAAATAAATAAATAAACTATATGGTGCCTTCCTCAGTCCTATTGAACATATATGCCAAGGATTGTGTGAACCTTCTTTTATTAAATTTTAAAGAATGTTTAACTGACTCAGAAGGCCCAAGAAACTGTATTTTTACCCCAGGTGACTATTTTCAACCAGAAATTTGAGAAAAACTCTTCTAAGTTAACTTTGTGAACTCAGAAAACAAAACATTACACAAGTACTAAATGTGAAAAACAAAAACAAAACAAACCAGATGGGGACAAAGATGCGTGTGTGTGTGTGTGTGTGTGTGTGTGATCACCTTCAGGAGGAGCAGGGAGAGAAAAAGTGTGCAAGGTCCAGGGCCAAAGAGCTATGGCCCAGTGTCTTTCTTGTAATTGACCCTCAAGAAATACCTGGTACTGGCTGAATTAAAAATGAAGCAAAGAGGGGCATCTGGGTGGCTCAGTAGGTTGAGCGTCTGATTCTTGATTTCGGCTCAGGTTATGATCTCAGGGCTGTGAGATGGAGCCTTGTGTCGGCTCTGCGCTGAGTGTCAAGCCTGCTTGAGTTTCTCTCTCTCCCCTCTCCCTCTCCCTCTCCCTCTCTCTCTCCCTTGCCCTCTGCCCTCTCTCTGCCCCCCTCATTCTCCCTCTCTCTAAAAAAAATAAAGAAAGAAAAATAAAATAAAGAAAATGAAGCAAAAACAAAACAGGTTGTAACCCTCAATGATGACCTATTTATTACCACCTTACATTCAATTCATTTATAAAGTCTCTCTTGGAGACACAGGCATGCACCTTAAAGAGTCTCTTGTGGATTGTGTAGCAAGACTGAGTGAAAACACTCAGTACCTGGGAAAAATGTAAACACCAGGGGAGATTTGAAGTAGAGAGTCGAAATTTAAGAAAAGGAGACTCTGGGCTGTGTCACAGAGAACATATCCCGGTGCTTATATTAGATTGTGGTAGATTTTGCTAAAGCATGTGGTAGAGTGAATAGTTCACAAAATAATTTTAAACTGGCTTCGAAGACCTTGAAGAAAATTACTTAAAAGTAGCCCAAGCCCTCAGCAAGCCACAGAAACATAAACTGCCATCTGGGGGATAATCTCACTGTGACAGGATGGAGCAGATGACCTAATGCTTTCTCCACCAGCTCCCACCACGCATGCTCAGCTTCTCTGCCTTCCTCTGCCAGGGGCACTTTCTAAACTTCAGTGTGTGTATGTGTGTACATCTTTTCGCAAAAGAAATGCCTGTATCGTATCCTAGTACATTCTAAAATTCTCTTTTCATACAGACTCCCGCTTTTTTAAAAGATTTTATTTTATTTTATTTATTTATTTGAGAGAGAGAGAGAGCAGGGGAGGGGTAGAGGGAATGGAGAGAGAGAATCTCAAGCAGACTCCACGCTCAGCATGGAGCCTGACACGGGGCTCAATCCCGAGGTCATGACCTGAGCCGAAACCAAGAGTCAGACGCTTAACCGACTAAGCTACCCAGGTGCCCCTCCCCACTATTTTAATATTGAATTTGTGAGTCACTTTACTAAAAAGTTGATTTACAAAACAAATAGGAATAATAATGTTTTGACATTAATGGTTTATTTCTTGACTTTTTGAGTATACACACACGCACACACACACAAACACACATATATATATATTTATATATATATATTTTTTAATACCAGCATCGGAGTCTACTAGGAACATCAAATTGTCACTAAATTTTTTTTCAAACAAAATATTTCAAATGTAGTTTTTTGCTGTGGGCATAGCTTGAAAAATGCATGCCTTGACATTTTTCACAGGACCAAATCCATGGAAAGGGTGAGTCAACAACCATGATGAAATCATGACTCTACTAGACTCGGGAGAGACAGATGCAACACGTCATACTTTGCTAACGGGTCCCATCAGGGTGGGGTCCCAGCCACCTGGAACCTGTACATATCACTCAGGATGCCAGGATGAATGGAGAGTTCACAGTGAAAGAAAGGAAAAAGAAAGATTACTGTTTCTCAGAGCTGATTAGAGTGAAAATGTAATTATATGTATTATTATATTATATGTAATATAATATATAATATAAAATTATATATATATAATTTTTTCAATTGTCTATATTTCCACATCTATATATCTATATCTCCCATATACATGTACACAGGCAGTAGGGAATTTTTGTTTTAGCATGTAGATTTACTGTTTGTACCAGTTGAGTTTAAGATGACAAAAAAATAATAATAATAACACCTACTAAATGCCAGCATTGGACGTTATCCAAATCAGTCTTCATAGCAACCCTATGGTTATCATTTTTTCCCCAATTTATAGGAGAGGAACCCAACCCAAGTCTCAGAGAGGTTAAGTAACTTGCCCAAAGGCACACAGCTATTAAGAGGTCAGTCAGATTTTGGCCTTGGGCTTATCTTTTTCCAAAATTTTTATTCAAAATTTTATGTTGCGATTAAAATATTTATTTTTGTTTCATAATAGTGACAACATGCAATCTGTGAGGCAAGGGTCTTGGAGGCAGAGAATGTGGTGTACGTAGCAGAAAGGGAAGGCCACGTGAAGGCCCAGTATCGTCATTTTCTCGCACTGAATTCGGACTGGAGCCACCACACTTCTGCAACAGCGTCTCAGGAAAGATCGCTAGGCAGGGGCTCCCCGTCCACCAGGTCAGGGTTTAATACCCAGCACACACCTTGTCTTCATTCGCATGGGGCTAACCCACACTCGGGGCCTGCGTTCTTCTGTAAGTCTACAGTGAATTAGAGTCAGACTGGCCTAGCAGCACAAAGTACTGAGCAAAACTCTTTTGAAACGCAAAAATAGTTTCTGGCAACAGAAACCATGTTTTCATGCGTATTTTACCTTATTTAGAGATGGAAGCTGGACCCCAGAGACCCTGTCAAACCAGAACTTCATGTTAGTGAATCTTTGTTGAGATAAAAGAACATGTCCCACCCCAAAGATGTTCAACACAGGTCATATCCATAACCGTAGTTTCTATTTTCTGGCAGAGGTGAATAAAATTTCCTACTATTTTTCTACTAGGAAAAACAGCATCTCACATGACAAGAAAGGCTTTTGTAACAAATTCGCAAACTTGGAATAATTTTTATTGAAAGTTAGGCTTACGTGGTTATTAAGAGGCAGATTTGTGTTGGACTGGGGGCCCATTTTACACTGGTCTCTGGAGAAGGAACTGGAGGGAAGAAAATTTTTTCTGTTTTCTTGTCTCTGCAACGTGCATTCAGTTTGAGTTTTTCCCACTGAGAGGCAGGCGGGACCAGCGAGCCCAAGACCAAGACAAAGCTTGCGTCAGAGCTTACAGTTGAAAACTGAAGCCATGATGTCTCCCATTTTCAGCTTTAGTTGCTTAACCCTGTGTCATGAATTTTAGGCAGGGCAGGCAGGAGACAGGGGGACAGGATGCCACCTGGCTCGTGTCTAGCACTGTTCAGAGCCTTTAAAACCAAGCATGTTTGCAGTGCTGACCCTGGTTCTGCCATTCTTTAATTCAACCTAGAACCACAGATTTAGTCAAACCTATTTTTCTCTTCTGACATGAAGAGTAACGTGAAGCTAATTGCCCAGACTGGAAATTGAGCAAGTGGTTCCAAAACCAGAAGTGGGCTACGCACGCCCAGGGGAGTGGATAAAGCTCAAAGTCGCCTCATGCATGTTGATTCAGAAAGGAACGGACGCCGTTGATGAAATTTATCACACAAGATGGGATTGAGAGCAAATCCTTCATCCTAAAAAGGACAGAAACCCAGAAGGGGATGACTGGGGAGAATGAGTCACTAGCAGCTGTTAAGAATCATAGACATCTATTCCTGATTTAACTCTCTCCTTTATCTGCCCCAGAAGCCCGAGGTTCTCAAACTCTGGCTGCTCGGAATCAGCTTGAGGGCTTGTTAAAATACGGATTGCTGAGCCTGATCTTCAGAGTTTCTGATTCAGTGGGTCTGGGCGGGGCCAGAGACTCTCGTTGCTTGCGTTTCCTGGTGATGTTGCTGCTGGCCAAGGGTACCGAACTGTAAGAACCCGGGCTCTAGGTAATACCCGTTTCAGAATTTAGCCCAAGACCAGTTTTTTTTTTTTTTTTTAAGATTTTATTCATTTATTTGAGAGAGAGAGAATGAGAGAGAGCACATGAGAGGGGGGAGGGTCAGAGGGAGAAGCAGACTCCCTGCTGAGCAGGGAGCCCGATGCGGGACTCGATCCAGGGACTCCAGGATCATGACCTGAGCCGAAGGCAGTCGCCTAACCAACTGAGCCACCCAGGCGCCCAAGACCAGTTTATCTACCAGGAAAACCAGCGCAATATATTTTTTTTAAAAATGGTACTGTCAAGGTAAGCTAAAAGCCGGAAGGAGAAGCCAAAGGACCATATTTTATCGAACAAGTGATGCCCCCTATTCTGGGGGATATCCGGAGAATTCTCACAAGATTCAACCCAGGACCAGAGCAATGTGGGCCAAGGTTGGCCTGTCCTTGGGGAGGCAGGAGAAGGTGTCAGTTCACTGGTGCCAGACGATTTAGATTTGAGACCCCAGTCTACCCCCTAAGGGTATGAACTTGTTCAGTCACTTAGCATTTCTTTTTTTTAAATTAATTAATTAATTTTTTTATGTAGTGTTCCATGATTCGTTGTTTGCGTATAACACCCAGGGCTCTAAGCAGTACGTGCCCTCTTTAATACCCGTCACCAGGATAACCCATCCCCCCACCCCCTCCCCTCTAGAACCCTCAGTTTGTTTGACTCAGAGTCCATCGTTTCTCATGATTCGTCTCCCCCTCCAATTTCCCCCCCTTCATTAGTGCTCACCATAGCACATACCCTCCCCAGTGTCCATCACCCAGCCACCCCATCCCTCCCACCCCCCACCACTCCAGCAGCCCTCAGTTTGTTTCCTGAGATTAAGAATTCTTCATATCTCACTTAGCATTTCTAAACTGCAGTCTCCTTACATGTAAAAATCAGGAAAATGATACCACTAATCTGGAAAAGAGATGTTTAGAAATCTTTAGCATAGTGGTTCATGTGTAATAAGGCTTGGGTAAATGCTAGCTAATTAGGTACTGTTTAATAATATAATTAGTCATATCCCACCATTATTATATAGCCTGTATGTATAACACTTTTACTACATTCTACAAATTTTGAGGCCTGTCTCATCTTCAGGTATTGGAAACTGAGGCACTGAGAGGCTAAGTATCTTGCCCGGGGGCATCCTATGGAGCTCTCTGAAGTTAATGCCCCGCAATGCCTGCTATTAGCATCATTCTAATCCCAGATATTTAAGTGTGATCTGATCCAGACCTTCTGGACAGCCGTCCCCGAGAACCTGGCCATCCTCCTCAGGATTAAAGGAGGAGGTATTATTACTTCAGCTCCCCCTGGAGTCTCGCTCTGCCTTTTTTGGCCCAGAAGCTGCCGTATGTAGTTTGTATCTGAAATGGAAAATTTCTGTAACACAATACTCAGCTCTAATCCCCACAGACTCTCTCTAGCTTTTTTTTTTTTTTTTTTTTGGTTTGGGTTAAACTATGACTTCATAAGCAAAAAGAAGCCTCATTTCCCAGTGTTCTCAGCAAATTCATAAACATTACAGATTCAAAACCCTCCGGTTCCTAGGAATTCCAAAGAATTAATTTCCCTTTTCTGAAAAAGCAGAGCGATGACTGAGAAGTGAGAAGAGAAATGGGAAAATTAAAACTACCTGCCCTTCAGGACCCGTGGCTCTGCGGGGGGCCGTCCTCTTCTCCCGCTCCCCTCCCCCAGCGTGGTGTGATCCCCCGCACTCCCATAGGTGCCCCGAAGGAACGACAAGAAAGCATGGTGCCCTTAGCTTGATGACCCTGCCTGAACCTGGGAGTGTTGGACAACCAAGCAATGGAAAGCAAGGGTTAGAGGTTCGATCCATTGACTCACTAGCATTTTTCCCTCCTAGAGCATGAACCCTCTACAAACCGTGTCTACTGCGAGCCTGGACAAATCTGAACAGAGCAGTGGGTTTCCACGGAATGATTTGCCCCTCTGACAAGCTGCTCCGGCCGAGCGGCAGACTGCGCAGCTTCTGGAGCCCAGCTGTCTGGCTCTGATTCCCAGCTCCGCCCCCTGACTAACTAGCCCTGTGACTTTGGGCCGTTGCACAACCTCTCCATGTCTTCCGTTCCTCATCCAGAAATGGGGCTCGATCCCTACCTTGTAAGATTTTACAAGGAATAAGTTATTTAAGACATTATAGAGTGTTCAGGAAAGTTCCTGGCCCATAATAAGGTCTCCAGGCATTGCTCTTGTTATTACTACTAGTTCTACCCTAGGGCAAGTAATGGAGCATTTCTGGCTACATTTGCTCAAGAAAAACATAATGGCCTCATAGAAAGGAAGGAAGCAATGTGGTGTCCTGGTAACAGGGCAGCTTTGGAGTCAGGCAGCCCTGAGTTTGACCCTTAACACAACGACTTGTGTTGAGTGACCTCAGGCAAGTTATGAGCCTCTTTGAGATCCAGTTTTCTGTTTATAAAATAGAGATAGTAACACCTACCTCCTAGGGTTCCTGGGAGAATCCAACGAAGTACTGTTTGAGAAACACTTGACCCTCGGTCAGCAGCCAGGGAATGGGAGTTATTACATGGTAAACTGGTCACATGAATAAAGAGACCCATTAACTGCTGAAACCACTTATGACCACCCTATTCCATACAACTGACTAAACTAATTCCAACACCTAAGATTCTTAAAAAAAAAAAAAAAATACAGTGTTTTGACTTAGGATTTTTCAACTTTATGATGGTGCAAAAGCAATATGCATTCAGTAGAAACCATACTTCAGGGGCGCCCAGGTGGCTCAGTCGTTAAGCGTCTGCCTTCGGCTCAGGTCACGATCCCAGGGTCCTGGGATCGAGTCCCACATCGGGTCCCTGCTCGGCGGGAAGCCTGCTTCTCCCTCTCCCTCTGCCTGCTGCTCACCTGCTTGTGCTTGTGCTCTCTCTCTCTGTCAAATAAATAAATAAAATCTTAAAAAAAAAAGAAACCATACATCGTATTTGGAATACTGGGATCTTTTCTCAGGCTAGCGATATGCAGTACAATACTCTCCCACAGCTCCCAGGCAGCCCCCCGCCCCGTCCCGATTACAAGGGTAAGCAACCCCTCCACTTACAACCATTCTGTTTTTCACTTTTGGTACAGTTCAATAAAGGACATGAGACATTCAACATTTTCTTATAAAATAGGCTTGATGTTAGATGATGTTGCCCAACTATAGGCTAATGGAAGTGTTCTGAGCATATGTAAGGTAGACTCGGCTGAGCTGTGATGTTCTGTAAGTTAGGTGCATTACATATGTTGACTTAGGATATTTTCAGCTTACGAGGACTTCATCGGCTCGCAGATCCCGCTGTTAGCGGAGGAAGTACTGTATTATCAAAGAGTACAGGATAAAACAGCAGTCTCTGTACATTTTTCTGTCTTGTGTTAAACTTGGTTTGCTGTCTGGATTTATAAATCACTCATCACCCCTACCCCCAATTTAGCCTCTTTTCTTTATCAATCGCATTTTTGTTCCAGCATATGCATGGAGATATGGGGTTTTACCAGGTTTCATAAAGGAACTATGATGAAAGTACTCCCCAGACGTTGAGATTTCAACCTCCAGAGGGTATGAAATTCTGTGATGAAACGAAGGTCCTTAGGGCATCACAAGCAGGGTAGCGGTGTCGCTCCGTGTCAAGGATCACGGATTCTGTGACACTGTATTAAAACTGTGTTCCAAGGGGAGCCTTTGACAAAGAATGAGCAGCCCCTGGAGTCGTGCAACAACATAGCTCTGATCCCCAAACACAGAACATAAGGTCCACTCACTCAGACTTGGACCATAACCCCCCTTACTTCTCATGAGTCAGACTCTGTCTTCCAAACCTTCATTTATACTTGCTGAGGGAGAATGTGTTAATCCCTGGGTGATCTAGTCATGAAGAAGAATTGCAGAATCACCCATTCTGAGAGTTGAAAGACCTACACAGGTCATCAGGCCAACCCTCTGCAGTGCCCCGGGGGAACTTGTCAGCGCAGTTCTGATTTGCCTTTTGTTGGTGGGAAAACCACTTCCCAGGAGTGTTAGAATTCCCCCACCTGACCTGTCATTCTCCCAGCAGGAGGGTGGGGAAAACCAGGAGACATGAAGCACCCTTTGCCCTTGGCTGCCTCCACCAGCATCAGTGTTTGAAGTGCCTAGGTGTGACTTGCAGGATTTCCTGAAGATGTGGGAGAGAGTAATGGTGTCACCACTCAAGGTGCAGTGAGAAGGAAAAGGATGAATCCAAACACCAGTGGAGGGAGATAATGGAAAGAAATTATTCCAGGAACCCTAACCAAGCGGATGTTCCTTTGCTTTTATGCTTTCGCTTACCCACACCGCACTCGCTTCTTCCGCAACAGTGTCATCGAAAAGGCACTTTAGAGCTAAAAGCAAAATTACCTGGTCCTGCAGCTCTCAGTTTGCAGTTGAGGAAACGAGTCCCAGATGTCAGGCAGTATGAAGCAGCCAGGAAAGAGGATTGATCCAGAAGTCACTTAGGTTTTCAGCTGCCTGTAGAAAGAGAGAGAAATGTATTCGGGTCAGAGCAAGTGGAATTTATAACTCCATTATACAGATAAAAAAGGTAAGCTCAAAAGTAAATGATGATACATTTCTTCTCTGGTTCTTACACTACTCTGCTGGGTTGGGCATTGCGGCAGGGCTTGAGCTAAAAACCAGAGGCAGCTTCTATCAAGCAGTTCCCTGAAATGGAAACTGATAGTTGGGGGGGCAAGACATGGTCCCATCCTTTGAATCTTGGGGTAGAAGGAAAGCCAGCGTCCAACCAAATGTGAATCTACATTTCACTGTTATTTCTTTCTCTGCACGCACACAGGCACACAGGTACTCACACAGCAAGTGGCAAGAACAGACATCTGCAGTGAGAACACTTTTTTTTAAAATACTTTATTTATTTATTTGACACAGAGAGAGAGAGAGAGAGAGAGAGCACACAAGCACAAGCAGGGGAAGCAGGAGAGGGAGAAGCAGGCTCCCTGCCAAGCAGGGAGCCCGATGCGGGGCTCGATCCCAGGACCCTAGGATCATGACCTGAGCTGAAAGCAGCCGTTTAATGGACTGAGCCACCCAGGCGCCCTGAGGACACTTTTTTTTATATCATACCTGTGCCCATCTTTCCCAATGTCACATTTTCTCCCTCTGTAAATTAAGGATTATGATGATGTCCTTCATTGTTGTATAGTAAAATAAAATAATGAAGTGTGACTGCTTTTTTAAAACATGAAGCAGTAATTCTTCAGTAATTTGGTTCAAGAACATTCTTAAGAATTTAATGAATGCTAAAGACCCTCACCAAAATTCCCACATGTAGACATGAAGTTTTGCACGTAATTTCAGAGGGTTCACAGACCCTCTGAAGACCTCAGCTTAACACCTCCTCTAAAAGTGCTTACCAAATGTGGAATATTCCAGTCTAAACACTCCAGTCTGAAAATTCCAGAATTTTTCCAACTTGGCATGAACTAGGTGTGTGACATTCATTTATATGATAAACCTTTACTTGGACCTTACTAGGTACTGGGCCTGTAGGGGCACAGACATCCTTATCTTTTAGGAGTTAACAATCCTAAAGGTGTATTAAAGCCAAAGAGTTCCTACACATGCATTGTCAATTGAGAAGGTCACTTCACTCTGACATCTGTCTTTATAGCTCCTGTCTGGTTACTCTGGTCAGTTAGAGGGCAGTGTAGTCACAGCTAATCTGAGACAGGAAACCTGTATACAAAATGTCAAGGGACGTTTTCCAGCTCTATGAAGGTGTTCTTTTCCCCAGAAAGATCTGAGTGCGGACAACCAGAGGGAAGCTGTGTTCAGCTTTGGGTGAAACACTATTCCTCACAGTCCTGGGGTCTCCTAGTAAGAACCCTTCATGCCAGTAAAAGGACATCTGTAAACATCTGCCATTCTTCCACATTCTACTAAGTAGCATCTTATAGATTATTGCTGCCAAACTAGAGAATCAAATATTTCTGGTCATATAACCCCAAATCAGAAACGGGCATTTTCACTATGAGCAAAGGTTTTCTTTTTTCTTTAATTTTCTTTCCTTTTAAATTCCTGTCATCTAGGTTTTAAATTACTCTACCATTTTCAAATTTGAGGAATCAGAAAAAAGCATATTTTCCTTATCTGAAAATAAGGATAATAATTGTGACTTCTGCATTTAGTTGTGAGATTACATGAAATTTTTTTTTTGCCATTCTAATTCCTTTAGTTTTTTATTTTTTTTTAATTTTTTATTTAAATTCAATTTAGTTAACATATAATATATTACTAGTTTCAGGGGTAGAATTTAGTGATTCATCAGTTGCATATAACACCAGTATTCATTATATCAAATGCCCTCCTTAGTGTCCATCACCCAGTTACCCCATCACCCCACCTCCACTCCCCAACCCTCATTTTGTTTCCTAGAGTTCAGCATCTCTTATGGTTTGTCTCCCTCTCTCTTTTTATCTTATTTTTCCTTCCCTTCCCCTATGTTCATCTGTTTTGTTTCTTAAATTCCACATATGAGTGAAATAATATGGTATTTGTCTCTCTCCGACTGCCTTAGAAATAAGTCAGCATAGCATAATACCCTCTAGTTCTATCCACGTTGTCGCAAATGGCAAGATTTCATTCTTTTTGATTGCTGAGTAATAATTCCATCGTGTGTGTGTGTGTGTGTGTGTGTGTATACACATGCCACATCTTCTTTATCCATTCATCTGTTGATGGACATCTAGGCTCTTTCCATATTTTGGCTATTGTGGACATTGCTGCTATAAACCTGAGATATTTTTAATCAGGTACTCAGAATTATTCCTGGCACTTAGTGATAGCTCAACAAATGGTAACAATTATGATTATCATGACCCCATTCCAGCTGTATCCTTAGCTATTGCCAGAGGCTGTGATTTTAGCAGCAATGAGAAACATGTTTTGTTGTCGCTGTTATTCTCCAGAATATCATTTTAAAAATATGGCCACTAAATTTGTCTGCAGAAATGTTAATCTTTGTGACGACTGAGGCTTGATTTTCCAAGCTCCGGATTGAGAGGTATATTAATTGGGTTTTATAGGGGAAGCAGATGGAATTTGGGAAGAGCTGGTAAGATGTGATAGAGGGTGAGGCTTGGAAGTCAAATTAGAAGTGAAGAAACAGAGAGAGAGAGGTGATTGATCCTCACTGGGAGTGCCTAGAAGACAATTAGGAAAAGGCGAGAGTAGAAGGCAGAAAATAGGTGCCCTTTCCCTTATGAGGAGGGAAATAGGACGAATGGTCTCACTTCGTTTTGGATGGTTTTGACTAGAAACTGGATTGCAAGAATAAAACAGAATTTCTGCATGGAGGGGGATTGGGAAATGGTGACATATGCCAAGGAGAACTGACGTGTTCTCATAAAATCCTGTCCTGTCCACCTAGACTTAATGGCTGCCTTTCCTACGTGCATACAGTTTGTAACAAGTGTTTTCCACATGGAAGGAAGGTCTAATTCTCTGTAAACAGCAGAGGAAGGTTCTGATGCATTTGAAGAGGAAAGAAATGGAAGAGTACAGTTGGTGAGATCTGTGGTGCTGACAACATGACCTCAAGAGAGCCCTTTTCTGTCTTGGTCCAAGTCCTAACCCAGGAATGGAAACACTGGAAGTGACCAGCCACAGGAATTCAGGGACTTCAGGGGAGCTCATTCATCGGTGAAGCCGTCCACCCCCACCCCCACCTTCTGGTCTGGCCACAGATACGTGAATCACCATGGTGGCAATGCTCACAGACACTTGCTGGCCAAATATCCATTCAACTGCCAGCAGTGGAAACATCCTCCGGCGCACCCTCAGCACCCAAACTCTCCTGCACTCCTTGGGTCTGCTCCGCCTTGCCGGCTGATTTTACATTTTCTCACTGGGCCTACGTGCGGAGGTCCTCTGAGACAATACTTAGATTCATGTCTGGAATGCTTCAACATACCATCGAACCAACTCCCACTCTCATTTTTGCCTAAGGGAGAGATTGGCAAATGCCCAAGGAGCCCTCCGGCCACCAGTGAGCCATGTCTTCTATCTTTAATTACGGGCCCTTGGGTGAACCGCTGCCTTCCATTCACCTCTGACCCGTGGTCAGACACGTGGCCGGGAGCGTTGCCAGATGGAAATTGTTAGTGAAGATCCATATTTAACAGGATGTTTATTTGTGACCTAAGAACAGCTTAGGTCTTGGGCTTGACTTTTGTTTAGTACATGAGATCAACCTTGTATGTGAAATCTTGTGTTTGGATGTGGCTTGGCCTAGGGAAGAGAAAAGAAACCATCCCCTCCTGAGTTCCTTTACAAGCACCTGGGCCAAAAGGAGGATGGGGAAACCAGTCCAAATATTAGGGCCTAAGGGCCTGGGAAGGAGTCCAATGCCCAAATAAACATTTGCACTTGGGTCTGAAGCCTTGCTCGGCTACGATGTCGTACACCTTCCTCTCCCCATATGCTGACATCCCAGAGATTATGAAGACAACCTCTTTTATCTCACAAGACCCTATCAACCAAATGTTCATCACCTGCCTGTCCTCAATCTGAACATTTCATTGCTCTAAATCAAGGTCGGTTGGAGCTTCACCAATATATTCCCAAATAACCAAGCCAAAGTGCCCATGGCCTGCATGAGTCTGTACAACCTCAGGGGGCAAGGACGCTGGAGAATTGGACTTCCTCATCCCCAAGATTTCCCAAGCCAAAAACGCACATGGAAAACCGTACATACACTCAGCTTTCTGGGCGTGCAATTCTGCCCACAGCCTGCTGCTTTGGAAAGTTTTCCCATCAACCCCTGGTTTTGTTCCAGCTCTACACTGGGTGATCTCTTGCCACTCTGTTCAGCAAGTGTTTGGGCAGATGGATGCAAGTCGATGAAACACACATGGTTTATACAAGACGGAGATTAAGAACCCTGCTGCCTGGGCTATGCCTGATCTGTGATCGCCACGAGTGTCCTCGTGGTTTAGAAGAGAAAGGTAAATTAACCCATAGAATCCAGTGTTGCGTTTTAGTTCTTTCGTTTTCTTAGCTTCTAATATAATTTCACAAACCTGACTTCACTTGCAAGTATTCCAACATAGCATTGTAGAGAGAGAAGCAGGATCTTCAGTTCATAACTGGAAGACTGGGGCGATGAGAAAGACAGGCCGGAGCCTCACAGCCGAGAATCCCGGCTGCGTCCAGAGGCCCCTATCTCCCTCAGCAGAAGGTGCTTCCTCTGGGCAAGGTTCTCATTACATCAGCAATGTATTTTTCCAGATACCAGCCTCTCTTGGGATGTAGAAACTGCCTGGGGAAACATTTATCATCCCTAAGCAGGAATTTAGATCTTTGTTTGCCCATTACATTTTCTTCTAATTTCTCCGTGTGTGTGTGTGTGTGTGTGTGTACCCTTTTCCTTAGGGACTATCTATTAGTAAGACCTTTCGGATTTAGCTTGACATTTATTTGTTACTATTTTTAATGCAAATGTTAAGTGGCTGTCCTCTGAGAATCTGTAACTTTCCTGTTATATTTTATTTCCAGGAGCAACGATTCTCTTGGCTCACACAAACACACACACACACCCTCTTATGAGACTATAGAAACACACACACTTGGGAAAATGCTGGACAGTGTACTAAAACCTTTTATGTTATTATAGGAATACTGTGATAAAGCTTGTATTCCTGTACCCATTTCACAAATGGAAAACTTATTTAGAGATATGAAGTGACCTGCTAATGTCACAGAGCTAAAATTAGAACCCAAAAGTAAAAATCTGCTTCTCAACCCAGGAACTTGCCCATATATGCTGTGAGGCTCCTTATGGAAGATGAGCAGAGAAAGGTGATGTTAAAATCCTAGTCCCAGCAGGCTAATCAAGGATCCGATTGCCCTCAGAG
The DNA here is from genome assembly GCF_029215605.1 of Mirounga angustirostris. NCBI lineage: Eukaryota > Metazoa > Chordata > Mammalia > Carnivora > Phocidae > Mirounga > Mirounga angustirostris. The sequence continues at coordinate 57,068,848 of NW_026991709.1, forward strand.
AAGAGCGGCCTCAGTACAAAACAGTAACTGGTCCAAGTCCAGTAAGCCGGAGTCAAGGTTGGGGAGGCCCTAGAGCAAAGACATGGAGCCTAACAGCTTTGTGGTACCCCGGGCCCCTCCCCAAGGCTCCTCACACACCAGTGTGCACCTGTCTCTTTTCCCCCATGTTCTGGTATAGCTCTACCCACTCAGGTTGGTCAGTCAGCAATCCTGGGCCTTGAGAAGGAAGAGTCTGTGTCTAGGTAAATGTATTTACCTAGAAATCTCATTTCCTAGAGTTGCTGTAACAGTGACCTACACTGGCTGGCTTGTACAACAGAAATTTATTGTCTCATAGCGCTAGAGGGTAGAATTTCAAATCGAGGTGTAGACAGTTTGGTTCCCTCTGAGGGCCAAACGAGGGAAAATCTTTTCCATGCTTCACTTCTTGGCTTCTGGTGATTTGCTGGCTGACTGCAGCGTTCCTTGGCTTGTAATGCATCACTCCAATCTTGGCCTTCTTTGTCACATGGTGTTCTCCCTCTGTGTGTGTCTGTCTCTGTGCCCAAACTCCCACTTTTTATAAGGACACCCATAGTTCTGGATGAGGGCCTACCCTAATGACTTCATCTTAATTTGATCATCTGTAAGAATCTACTTACAAAAAGGGTCACATTCACAGGTATTGGTGGTTAGGATCTCAGCATCTTTCGGCGGACACAATTCAATCCGTAACAATAAAGACCGTGTTTCTTCTTGAAAATCATCTCTTACTCTGAAACCGTCATCTCTGACATACCTACCTTGGTTTCACCTACCTCAAACATAACGATTAACTTCCTTTTAAAAGATTGACTTTATCCCATTAGGTTTTTAAAATTTCTGTATTTTGACAAATGACCCTTTGGATTTGGTACAGAATACCCCCATGGCTCCCCTCCACAAAAAGGTAAATGCTCTCCTAAAATATAAAGTTGCTATCATTATGGGGATTTTTACTTCTGCCTTACTTGTACTATAAATTCTGTTCGCTCACATCATGGAGAACAAGTAACATACTTAAAATGGATCAAAATCTGTATTATTATTCATTATTATTATTATTATTCAGAAGGAGACCTGGTTCAGAGGAAAGTTTTTTCCAACGTGATTCTGGAAAAGTTCTACAAGTTGTATTTTCCAAAGGATTTAACCTTATCTTTCTGATTTATTTTTTAAAATAAATTGCTTTTTTATTTTCTATAGTAGAAGAAAGATTTTTTTTAAAAAAGGGTGGGTCAGGGGAGGGGGAAGGGGTAAGAAGAAGAGAGAGAAGAGGAGGAAAAGGAAGCCCACAAAAGGGTACGCGTGCAAGTGCCTATGGCTACAGGTGTCTGTGATGGTGTGTTTACCCCAAAGCTGGAAAACGTTTTGAAACTCTGTCAGCTGTCTGGTCTCTGGGCTCAGAAGTGCCTGCATCATCCCTGTCCTAGCCAGACCCTGGGAATGACTTGCTTCTTACAAAGCAGTCTGTGCCGGGGACCCAGCCAAGTCTATATTCCTTTTTTTTTTTTTTTTTTTTTTTTGCAGTAGCACTTTTCTCAGTTCAGATTCACAGGTGAAAGTATAAGAGAACATCCAACGTAGCTTTCCTCATCAAAGGGCTTCCCTATAGCCCGAGAACGTATCTGTTTGCCTTATACATCCCCAGGCCTCAGGGCAAGACAGTATTTCATTACAGAAACACCTCACAGAGCCTTTCTCCGCACGCTTTCTTCAGAGGCCCTCCACTGCCCTGCCAAGGGAGGGCTGGGGCCTGTGAGGACTGTAGTTTGGGTTTTCTCCTCACAGAGAGAGAAGGCTTAGCTGGGGCCGGGAACCTCTCCTCTGTCCACGCCCATTCGTATGTAGATCAAACACCTCTGATTCCCAGTATATTTTCCCTGGGTTTAAGCATAGAGGCAAACAACTACAGTAAACAGATAAGTACTTACTTTCTTGCTACCGGGATTGAATTGGTGGAAGCTGGAGACTAGTCCTTGGTGGAAACAAGTGGGAAATTCAGGGCTCTGACAGCGTTACTCAAAGTGCAGCCTGAGAACCACTTTCAGCAGAATCAACTGAAAAGCTTGTTAATAAAAATTAACCAGGTTTCCCAGGTTCTGCTTCAAACCAACATCATCAGAAATTCTTGGAGTGGGGACTAAGGAATCTTATTTTTATTGCTTTCCAGGTGCTTTCAATGCACGGTAAGCTATGAGAGCCACTGCATGACCCAAATGTATGTGAGCAGCCAAGGCTTATGCGAATATGGATCCCAGCACGTACCTAGGTGTACCTTGAGGACCCAGAAAATCAGTGACTTGTCATGTCAGTTTAGAGAAAGTTGGACTTTGGATAGGGTCTTCCTTGACTCCTGACTTCTCTGCAAAGTTCATCTCTATACATCAGCGCTTTCTTCGGCACTTCGCATGCCCTCCATGCTATTGGATTGCTGTGATCGGTTTACCCGAATTTCTTTTTCAGGCAGAGACAGTGGCTTATTACCTCTGTTGCTTTCTATATCCTTGCCTGGCAGAGCTTCTGCCTAATAAACCTTTGTTGATTAAATAAATAAACATAGCGGGGCGCCTGGGTGGCTCAGTTGGTTAAGCGACTGCCTTCGGCTCAGGTCATGATCCTGGAGTCCCGGGATCGAGTCCCGCATCGGGCTCCCTGCTTGGCGGGGAGTCTGCTCCTCCCTCTCCCGCTCCCCCCTCTTGTGCTCTCTCACTCTCTCTCTCAAATAAATAAATAAATAAAATCTTTAATAAATAAATAAATAAATAAATAAACATAGCTGCTTTACCCCTCAGAAACTTGGCAAGCAAAGGATTTGTGTTTGATCTCAGTAAACTATTGGGCTTCACGATAGTGTAGGTTTAAGATGAGGCCGGGTCTGATTGGACGTTTAGCCTTATTCCTAAGACCCCTGAACAGTAGAGTTTCATCACAGATGCTACTACCACCATCTTTCTTTTTTAATTGATGTGTGTGGGTTGCACACGATGTGTGGGTTGCACACGATGTGACACTAGTTTCAAGGGTGGGTTGCACACGATGTGACACTAGTTTCAAGGGTGGGTTGCACACGATGTGACACTAGTTTCAAGGGTACAACACAGTGGGTTGCACACGATGTGTGGGTTGCACACGATGTGACACTAGTTTCAAGGGTACAACACAGTGGGTTGCACACGATGTGTGGGTTGCACACGATGTGACACTAGTTTCAAGGGTACAACACAGTGATTCAACGTCTCCACAAGTGTGGCTCCCATCGGCCACCATGCAGACGCCATTACAACGCCATTGGCTGTACACCTTACACTGCGCCTTCCGCCCGGGTGCCCTAGCCATTCCGTAACTGGAAGCCTGCACTTCCTACTCCCCTTCACCCATTTTGTCCACCCCCCACTCCCCTCCCCTCTGCAATCACCAGTCTGTTGTCTGTAGTGATAGGTCTGGTTCTGCTTTTACTTTTTCGCTTGTTTTGTGTTTTAGATGCCACGTCATCTCTCGAGTTGGAAACTTGTTTCTCTGCGCTCTCTTCTCGCCCCTGCTTCGAAAGGATGTGTTGCTAGCAGGTAGCAGGAAGAGGCCCAAACAGCTGTTAGAGAGTTGCAGATGCTGTTTAGTTGCCATATAGACTCGGTACTCAAGTGCCCTGTCCACCCAGCCAAGGCCTAGGAAAGCTACCAAGGCACTAGGAGGATGCGGCTCTCCGCATCTTGCCGCTCCCTGTGCACCGGGACCACAGACTCGAAAGAGGAAGAAGGCCAGTGCCCGGGAGAGCCTCAGGCTCGACCGCTCCTCCCTCCCTGGGGAACACTCCTGGGCTCTCAGGTCGCCTCTGTGAGGGGCTGGGAGGCGTCTGGTGGCGATAGGCGATTGCAGGAATGAGATCCACTGCAGGTGTTTCTCTGAACTTGCTCTTGCTGCAGAGTTACGTCCTGACTCGTGACCCTTCGGGGATGGTTTAGTGGGTTCGGAAATTAATAAAGTCAGAAAGAAACAAACAAATGTGATCATCAGTCCTGGTACTAGCAAGCGCTCTATCTCCAGGAAACTGAGATGGGACAGGAAAACGCCGGGCTTGAAAGCGCTGAGTGGTTTGGCACATCTGGCTTGAGATGTGCTGACTGAGGAAGTGCCAGGACCAGAAATATGAGGAGAAATATGGGGTCCTGGGAAAGGGCACTTCCCCCGAGGCTTGGGGTGGTTTTCAGGGCTTTTTTCTGTTTTCATCTTGAAAAAGAAAAAAAAGAAAGCTGAAAAAAAGCTGACTTGAAATAATTTCAGTCATGTGCATATCCTAACTCTGGCACATTCTTTGTGCTGTTAACGTCTCCTTATTTCAAAGAACACTGTCAGTTTATAAGGCCCAAACTTCATGGTGTTTTTAATTTAAACAGAGGGTTTTGCCAAACCTAGCCCTAAGAGAAATATTTTCATTATCCAGCTCTCTGATCGACTCCACAGCTCGGGTGTGGTTTCACTCTCCAGTTCAGCAAGGTTCTGGCTGCTCAGCAGCAAACCCCGCGGACAGCCTTGAGATGTGAACACGCTGCCGACGCTTGCATCTGATACGAGAGACACGCCATAGGGAGTGGGGTGCAGAAGTGGGAGAACCAAATTAAGATTTATATTTAATAGTGTTATATGTGCTGTAAAGAAAAGGAAGGTTTGAATCATAACAATTCCTAATAATCATGAGAATCATAGCTATCAATTATCGAGCACTGACTATTGCAGCAGCCTACCCTGGTGGCTTTATGGATGCGTCATCCCCCCAGCAACCTTAGGAGTAGATACATCATCATCATCATCATTATCACCATTTACAACTATAGCAGAAGAGCAGACAGATCAAATGAAGGCGGCTTGGCCTCTCATTTTGTCAGATGCATGGTGGGTCCGCACCTTCAGAAAACAAGCTTCAAGAACCCAGGTCTAATCTCCCCGCCTCCCCCCCCTCCAGAGATTAAAAAGGTGAGTAACAGTGGAAGCAAATCACATGGAAAGGCATGTAGATGACATTCTAGAAAGACTAACAAGTCAAGAAGTAGGGGTTGAAGATGCAGAGTGTGAGGGCTGAAGGTGGGACCTGAATTTGCTCTAGCCAGGAGCACTCTGGCGGCAGAAGGGTCTTAGAAAGGGGCAGGGAAACCTAAATGACAGATCTGGCAGATTTTTGGCATCCTCTCTCAGACTTTCTTCTAATTGTACATTTTTTTAATGTTATGCAATGCATATGCACGCAATCTGGTTTATCCTGAAGATGGAGTAGAATAAGCAAAAAAAAAAAAAAAAAAAAAAAGAGTGTTCTTATAAAACTGGGTATAATGAAATTTTGACTTGAAACTTGACCCTGAGAATAATTATTTTAGATATGTTTTTCTTTAGCAAAGAAATTAGCAGAGTTCTTGTATTTTTCTACAGTTGCATGTTTAGGAACCCATTTCTTTGTTATTGACAAATTAGTGAAAGCCCAGAATTCACACTGACTCTATGAAAATGGGCACTCATTTCTCAAATAAGGTGTTTAAGTATGCCTCATTGCTTTGCTATAAAATTCGCCCTGGAAAATTCTCAGAGCTGTTACTGCAAACTTTGGAACACAGCTCGTTTGCAGAGATACTGAGCTCCCCGGCAGCAATGCCAAAGGCAGGGGATCCTGAAGCAGAGTGTAACTGCACGGAAAAACTCCTGGGCCAAGGCACATAAGTAACCAGAATGAGAAAGCCCAGTGACTGCTATGTGAGAATGCGCTCTTGAAGAACAGCCCTTATTTAAATGTGGTTGGGTCGAGTTGCCTGTATGGTTGGACTGTAGATGCATCTGGGCAAGAATCCCTGTTGTTATATAAACTTTCCTGCATTCTAGTCTAAATCTTTCTTTGTCAATCAAGTGGGACTAGGGAGGAAAGGGAGTAGGAAAAGGAAGAAGATAGAAAAGCAAAATCCCTTTCCATAGTATGGTGCATAGGTCAACATTTCATTTTATGGAAAGTCCCTTTCTGCTCTTCTACCGTATTTCCAAAGTATTTATGATTTATGGGTTTTTATATCTGTTGTACAAGCCAAATTTTAATTTACTCTCTGAGCTCACATTCCTCCAATTATGCCTCACCCTCCAAGTTGATTCGGTTGGGATCTCCCACCAACATTCTGGAAGGTCCAGCTTCCGGAGGGTAAATCTTCCCCTGCCAAATACTGAATCAACTGCACCCTATCTTAGACAATATGAAGGAAAGGATTTGTAATGATTCATATACCTGGATGTAAAACTCAAAGAATCTAGGCCAGCATAACAGTACAAAATAGTCACAGTCCACCCTCGATGTTGCAGAGAGCCTGCACCTTTCCTTAATTATGGGCAAGTTTAATGCATTCTGTCCAAAGATGCTTGTGCTGAAGACACTTAAGTATATTGCTAAGGAAACTGAAGATAGATTCCTAGCCTTAAGGAGCTTATGGTCAAGCTAAGAAAATCTGGAAGGCGCATACGGTTTAGGAGCCAAAAGAAGAAAAACCTCCAAAAGGCATAAAAAAGAGAAGACAGAAAGGTAAGCCAAGAGGCAGTCTCATGCAATGACACAGGAAGCCTGGACAGAAAGGCTTTGATGAGAGGCGGCATCATGTCCCATAGGAAGCTCTGAGAAACGGACTCTTCTATAAACATAGAGGTTCTTGCTAGTGAAAGATACCTCCACAGTAATAAGGAACTCATTATTAAAATGGATCCAATATGATTTTCTAAATAAGGATTTATGTTTTTTTCCCCTTTTCTTTCTTTTCTTTTTTCTTGTAAAATAACCCCAAAGATGCAGAATCTAATTTGAAGTTAATATCTAGCTCTAAAATTTAGGCTCAGAATTTACGGTATTTCTTTTCTCTTGTTTTCTAACAAAGGGACATTTAGTATGGTATCATAAATCAGACCACTCTTCTCTCAACTGCGAATATTGAGAAGAACAGAAAGGCCAAAGGTACTCTGGTTCCAGATTACTAGAAACAGCTCTTTCCTTCTCTGTTCAGCTTTATGTGATTTCTTTCGATCGTGTTCCACATTTCCTTTTCTTCAAAAGGATGCTGGCTTGTGGTAACACTGGCATGCATCATATTCTCAATTTGTTGTTTGATGCCATCTGCTTAACACAATAGAAAAGAATTAAGAGTCCTATCGCGTCAGCTGAATTCATCTGATCCCCCTCCAAGGAATATATGGCACTATTCTACAGGACAAAAATCATGGGTGTTAAATCCTTCAAGTAGTTTCAGATGGGAAACATCTGTTTTACCGAGTATAGATGTTAGGTGTTCTACATCATTGCCCGCCCCCACCCCACTTTTTCTGGTAAATGGATTGGCTTATGGCAAATCCAGACCACTTGATGAGCCCTAGAAAGGAAATTTAAAAAGCACAGGAGTCAGCAGAATCTTGTGGAGAGCTCTGGATTTGCATGCCATTACGCAACCAAACTACTTCCTTGAGGGAGTCATATAACCCCTCATCTTAAAAATAGGGTTCACTTATGTACCCCCCAAATTCATATGCTGAAGTCCTAACTCACAATACCTCCAAATGTGGCCTTATTTGGAAATAGGGTCTTAACAAATGTAATCAAGTTAAAATGAGATCATTAGGATGAGTGGACGCCAATATGACTGATGTCCTTGCAGAATGGGGACGTTTCGACAGGGACACACATAGAGAGAAAACACCACGGGGACACCCTACAAGGCAAGGACAGAAGGATGAAAGGAACAGATCCTTTTCTCACAGCGCTAATAAGGAACCAACTTTGCCGGCATCTGGGTTCCAGACTTCTAGCCTCCACAACTGTGAGACAATACATTTCTGTTGGTTAAACCACCCCGTTTGTGGTACTTGGTTATGGGAACCCCAGCAAACGAATACAGATCCTATTATAGATCCACCTCACTGGGCTGTATTAAGGATTACAGAAAACATGTCAAGTGTCCAACCTGGTTTTAGGGCTGAAACTGCCATTCCTATAGAACACTGCACTTGTCCACAGTTTCAATGAAATTAGAAGACTGCTCATGCTCTCATGTGAAGTACACTTCGGCTCTCATTAGGATGTCCTTGGCCTTAGAGTCCCTCATACAGAGCATCTCTACTTACCACCCAGGACTCAAAACAGGCCAAATTGGTCCTAAGAAACCCAAGATCCATTCTGAATCCCTAAAACAAGCATGACAATTGTTGCATAGCCATAACTGGGACCGAGAGGTCTGTGGAGATCAAGGTTTCTCCCCAGTTCTCTTCTGTCATCCGATCCATTCTTCTCTACCTACAAATTTCCTTCACCCACTAACTTCCTTTAGCTTCTGGGCTGCTCCTACAGCCACCCTTTGGCTACTTTTATAAGATTTGTTCTCATACTTCAGTGGCATCACAATTACCTGAAAAGCTTGTGAAACTCAGACTGCGGAGCCCTCCTCACAGGCTCTCTGATTTAGTAGGTCGGCGGGAGCACTAGCAAGTTTCTAGGCCATGCTGATACTCCCGGTCTAGGGACCACACTTTGAAAATACCTGATGTATATAATCTGACTTTTCTGCTTCAGTTTTCACTGATTACTCATCGACAAACTTTCAGGTTCCCCAAATTAGTTTTATTTATTTATTTGTTTATTTATTTATTATTTGAGTATAGTTGACACACAATGTTACATTAGCTTCAGGTATATAACTTAGTGATTTAATGAGTTTATACATGATGCTACGTTCACCATAAGTGTAGCTACCGTCTGTCCCATTACCTCGCTTTACAATATCATCGACCATATTCATTATGCAGTGCTTTTTATTCCCATGACTTCTTCATTTATTCATTTCATAGCTGGAAGCCTATATATTCCTCTCCCCTTCATCTATTTTGCTCACTCCCCCTCCTGCTCCCCTCCCCTCTACAGCCATCAGTTTGTTCTCTGTATTTATAAATCTGATTCTGCTTTCTGTTTGTTTATTCTTTTTTTTTTTTTAAACTCCACTTATGAGTGGAATCACATGGTGTTCATCTTCCTCAGTCTGACTTATTTCACTTAACATAATACCCTCTAGGTCCATCTATTGTTTCAAATGGAAAAATGTCATCCTGTTTTGTGGCTGCATAATATTTCATTGACTGTATCTATGTATATACCACATTTCCCTTATCCATTTGTCTATCAATGGACACTTGGGTTTCTTCCATATCTTGGCTATTGTAAATAATGCTGCAACAAACATACAGGTGCACATATCTTTTTGAATCAGTGTTTTTGTTTTCTTTGGGTAAATACACAATAGTGAAATTACTGGATTATATGATATTTCTACTTTTACCAAAATCAACATTTTTAAAAGGGCTCGGACCCAAATCCTCTTTTTGCCTTAGGTACATAGGTCCCTGACCACCATATATATTGAAATACCTAGGGTAATTAATCCAATCAGCTGTGGCCAATGAAAGATTAGGTATGTGTCCCCACATTTAGCTACTTAGTGTCCCACTCCTTCTGTAGATTTTATAAGTGGAGCCATGTGTCTAGTTTACAAAATGTGGGCCCAAACCTTATTTATAAGTCAGATATTTGTCACAGTCAGTTCTCAAATGTTGACTTCCTACTATACATTATTAAGAAGTACAGCATTTCAGAATCATACTGAACAACATCATTCAAAGGGGAAAGTACTTCATAATTCTAACTCAGGATGCCCAGAACTCTGATCTCACAGAGATTCTTCAGGTAAAACTGTGCTGGGTTATGGCAAACTTGTAGTTTTGATGGCAAAGGGATGGACCTAATTGCAGCAGTAGCATCAGAAGTAGAGACAAAATCTATAGGGGATATTTGTAGGTGTTTTATATGTCAGTACATTAACTGAGTGTGTCTTTACAAGTAGACTGTTCTTTTCAGCATACTGAATCTTGGTTTTCCCTTGGGCCAAGCATAGAGCTGTAGACATAGTAGATGTTTAATAAGTACTTGATTGATGAATGAATGGTCATTATCCTTTATGTTTGTGTAGTAACTTAGAATCTTTCCATTGGCATCATCTCTCTCACCGTCATAATGTATGAAATTTGCTCTGAAGGCATTTTTCAGCTTTTGTGATTCAAGCTGACATCCTTGTGGCCCAGTACACAATGAAAGAAAAATCTAATTGCTGAAAAGAAGTTCAAAATATAACTTCTTTACTTATGTCTGAAGAACTATGGAGGGAATCTATTGACCGTGGTGATCACTTCTTTAAATTTCCTTGTCTCTCTCCACTGCTTTCCTTTTCCCAAACCTATCTGGCACTCCCAAGGAAACTTCTTTCTCACAGCTCCAGCCCACATGCCTCTCATCGTTCTCTATCCTTCTCCCTTTCCTCCAATTTTGTAACAAACTCTGTATTATGGGCCTTTCTAAGCAAGGTTGCCAAGAGTGTTTGGAACACTCACACTGTGCCCCAGTACTGAACTTAAATGAGAGTTTTATTAGGATCTCCTCAAACAGTAGCCTCACCTCAAAAGCCCCTTCTTCTAAGATTCTTTACTTCTACTTTCTAAATATATTTAGCAAATGACAATTGAATTTCTTCTCCGTAAACATTCACAGAAAGATTGGGTTCATGTGGATGGTAGAAATGATCGTTAGTTTTCCAAATATGATTCAACTTAAAAGCAAGAATTTTCTTCAGCCTTCTGCAATGCAGATACATTCCTTTCTCCCCACACTCTCAAATCTCAGATTCTTAAGCAAAGAAATTTTGGGAATTGTTGTTGTTGTTTTTTAATCTAGGAAAGAATCCAGAAAGCATTGCTTTTCTCAGTCTTCATCTTGGTGCAGATGAAATACAGTCTTCTGTATTTGAAGTGTGAGGTGGCAGCTGTAGACGAGACAGTATTGCTTCTAGCACCAAATTACCCCAGTCAAGGGCCATGATGCAAGCTGCCTATTCTGAATTTTTCAAGCAAACAATGACTTAGTTCTATCTCTCTCAGGCAAAAACTCTGTTTACTCATTTAGTATCTCAGGAATGGGACAAGATACAAGGCCAGGGCCAAGATAGGGTGAGATTTGAAGAAGAGAGACAAACTATAAAGCTAAAAGTCACTATTAGCATCCAAATGACAATAATAATAGAAGGTGGAGATAGGCAATGACTGCCCTTGCACCAGATCGCAAATGTCCAGACTTCTAACTAAAAATGATCTTAGGTAAGAATGAAACCTATTCCAAGTTAAATGGTCAGTCTCAGAAAGGACATTAGGCTCCTGGCAACTATATCAAAACTTGAGCTGGTTTCGTAGTTCCCATTTCCCAGCTGGAAGATGCAAATTGAGAGTGGAAAGAAAGAGGTGCCTGTGCCTGCCTGAACCCCAGAAATGTTGACCACTCTTTGAGTTCAAGAGCTCAAGTTCAACCTTTTAAGTTTCCTCAACCTGGAATGCTCTCCACCCTCGTCTTTTTTTTTTTTTTTAAAGATTTTATTTATTTATTTGACACAGAGAGAGTGAGAGAGAGAGAGAGAGAGCATAAGCAGGGGGAGTGGCAGGCAGGCAGAGGGAGAGGCAGGCTCTGTGCGGAGCAGGGAGCCCGATGCGGGACTCGATCCCAGGACCCCGGGATCATGACCTGAGCCGAAGGCAGACGCCTAACCGACTGAGCCACCCAGGCGCCCCAATAAGTACTAGTATTTTTTTTTTTTTAAGATTTTATTTATTTATTTGACGGAGAGAGAGTTAGCGAGAGCAGGAACACAAGCAGGGGGGAGGAGTAGAGGGAGAAGCAGGCTCTCCGCGGAGCAGGAAGCCCGATGCGGGGCTCGATCCCAGGACCCCGGGATCATGGCCTGAGCCGAAGGCAGACGCCCAACCGACTGAGCCACCCAGGCGCCCCTCCACCCTTCTCTGTACCAGGATGGCTAATCCTTGCTTATCTTTTTGGTTTCAGTTTAAACATCATTTTTTGCCAGACAGCCTCCCTTGACCCTCGCCACCACCCCCCCACCCCCGTTAAACTAGGTGAACGCCTGCCAGGGCTTTTGGAGTGCCAGGTACAGATCCTGTAGACTACTCATCACATTTCTGTTCCTGCGTAGTGATTGCCTTTCTGATCAGTGGTAAACTCTGTGAGGGCAATGACCTTCTCTACTTTCCCCATCATTTTGAGCAGGTGCTTTTCACATACCAGGTGGTATATAGAGCTCTGGTTTTGTTCTCAGCCTATTCAGAAAGAAGAGAATTTTGAAATATACCGCTTTCTTTTTAAGGTTTATCTATATTTGTATCTCCATATTATTTGCATAGTTCGAATTAGTCTTTACATACTAATCTTACGTCACATATAATTTCATCCTATGAACAGTTTTGGTTCTTGTTTTTCTTCTTAGTTCTTTCTCTTTCTTTCTTCTCCTCTGACCCAGGACGGTACTTTCTAAAATTCAAAAGCTCTCTGCGCTTCAGCATTCTGAGAATTCTTGCTTTACGTGTTTATTTCTAGAAACTGTGCTTGCGGGAGTTCTGAGGTCTGTGGCTTCAGCCTCAAGGTCATGGGAAAACCCTTACTGTACAGAATGAGGTTTCTGGAGTCCTCCAATGAATATGTGCAATTGGTTAATCACAGAGGAGTCAATTCTTGATTACCTTCACATAAAATACTTCTCTCTCAAATGAGTAGCCTCAACAGCAATTACATCTAAAATGTCCACTTTGCTTTGGAATTTACTTCTACTCTTCTTAGCGACAAGTTATTTAATGAGATAGAATAGAACAAGCATTGAAGCAGAAGCAAGGTTAGGAGATAAGACAAAACATCTCCTTTAATTGCATTCAAGTATCCAAGTTTAGATCATTCAGAACAAACTTGCAGATCAATCAGAGAACACCCAGGGAGAGAAACATTCATAACGATGAATGTACCTGCACTCCAGAGAGGGACAGGTGTCCTTCTGATTTAGAGATTAACAAGCTAGTGGCCCATAGCAAGAGTCTAGAATTGACCATTAAATAGCAATTTGTGAACAGTTGGGTCAGAATACCTTACCTCTGTTCCAAAGGATTAAAATCAAGTTTTGTCAAACTTAAGACACTATGTCAGATGAATACCAAAGAGGAATTCAATTTTTGTTTCGGTAAGCCTCTTTTTTTTTTTTTTAAGATTTTATTTATTTATTTGACACAGAGAGAGAGATAGCGAGAGAGAGAGAGAGAGAGAGAGAGAAAGAGCACAAACAGGGGGAGCGGCAAGCAGAGGGAGAATCAGGCTTCCTGCATGAGCAGGGAGCCCGATGCGGGGCTCGATCCCAGGACCCTGGGATCATGACCTGAGCTGAAGGCAGCGGTTTAACCAACTGAGCCACCCAGGCGCCCCTCAGTAAGGGTCTTAACAAGCTTTGTTATTATATCATTTTAAGAACCAGATGGTAAACTGAGGATTATATGGAAACATAGTGGGGGGGATTGGGAGTTGAATGAACAAACATATTAAAGAGAATTGTTTAGTGCATCCATGTCTTTTGGAAGGAGTAATCTCTCTAACATGTCATAGTGCTCCTCCTGCCCCTTATCATGTTGATAATTATTTAGATGACATTTTTTTTCAAAACTGCCAAAAGCACGAAACCGGGGAGGGAAAATATGTTGGCTAATGGAATCAAGGTCAAGATTGAGAAATATTTTAACAGGCAATAAATATAATCACCAACATTCCACAAACTTATGATTAAGGACACATGTCTGAACAGTAATTTTTATTAATCAAGTAATCTATATTTTGTTTTAGAACAGTCAGAAAATACAAACAAGTAAATAGAAGAAAAAGCTGTCAGGTGGTAGTCATTAGAACTGTCCCCCAAAATTAGTGGTAAGTGCGTGGTAAGATTGCACTTCCTTACTGCTTTTGACATGTGACATGGCCTTATGATTTTCCTTTAACAACAAAATAACAGAAACGCCATGCAGCATGTGCAAGTTGTCTCATCCTTTATTCCTGTCCCAGTGGTAACGGAAGCTTCTGGAGCCTCCGTCTGTCTGTGTTTCTGAGTGAGAGTGATGAGTAGGCCTCCTCTCTCACAGCATGCATTGGGATATAGCATACTCAAGAACTAATCTCTTGTTGTACTAAGTCACTAAGATTTGGGGAGTCTTTGCTACTGCAGTAAAACCTAACCTATTTTGACTGATAAAACTAGGATTTCTGAACACAAAGATAAGAAGAAGTGTGTTTGTAGTACTCTATTTTGTAACATCCTGATTCACTTTATTATACTGTAAAGTAAATATATTTCTACAATATCAGTTTTACAACTGCAGGGTAATAATAGTTCACCATTTGGACATTGCATTCATTACTGAGCCAATCTGCTATTTTTAGAACTTAGTTTTCCTATTATATTATAATTAATGTTATGATGACACTCTGTTCATATCTTTAATATTTACTTGGGATAAATTTAGAAAAGTGGTATTATAGGAAAAAAGGTTATTGCCTTATTGGGCTTTTATCATATATTTTTAAATTATACTAAAATAAGTACTACAAATATACAGTCCCCGCTGTGTGCAAGAAATCCTGTTTTGTCAGATACTTTTCTACACAGGATATTGGCTATTTTCACATTCATTAGTCTAATTTAGCCAGCACGTTTAGTGGCTAGTTTGTTTGAACATTTCATCAAATGTTTGAAGACCATTTCATTTCTTTGTTATACAATTGTTCATGGCCTTTTTCTTATGTCTATTTTAGTTGACTCATAAGGGCTCTTGAGATATTAAGTCTACTAACCTTTATCATATATTTTGCAAACATATTTTTCAGTTTTCTAGTTTTTTTAATATTATTTATGATTTTTTGCCATATTGAAGTTTCAAATTTTAGGTTAAAAAAATATAACAGTCTTTCCTATATGCCTTATGTCTTTGGAAGTCATACTTAGAATACGTCCTCAAATCTCCCAATAAAATAGAATATTTTCCTCTAGTACTTTTATTATTTTTTACACATACTTTTGAATCCATCTAGAACTTATTTATGAATATTGAATATAATAGGAATCTTTTCTCATCCCCTCAAGAAAAAAAGACCTAGGGTTTTTAACTGACCTAAAATACTGTAAGAAGCAGTAGTGAAAAATCTAAGATTTTACAATTCTGGAACATGTTTGACCTGCCTGAGGAAAATGGCTTAATAAATAACCCTTGTTCCCTTCAAAACGTTAGGTCTGAGTTCTTAAAATGGCTTAAACTAAAAATGGTTTAAACAATTAAGGGACACAAGCATTAACTTAGGGCGTGGTGTTCTAGCCCAGGACCTACCACCCAGTAATAAGCAGTAGAAACTTAGACACATCGCTTATCTTTCTTGGGCTAGTTTGTCATTCTAAAATGAGAGAAGTGAAATAATAAAATATCATTACTATATGATCTAAGGGCCCTTTCAAAGTCTAAGATACTATAATTTTATGTTTAATAGATAGGTGAAATAAACTATATAATCAGGTTTCTAAATAGAAACCCATATGCTTGATCTAACAAACCCGGGTCATTTCAATACCTTATCTTATTGAGAGCCTCTAGAAACCAATCCAGAGGTTAAACCCAAGGTTCATATATTCATTATTCATAAAACAAAAATTAAGAAACTGTTTTGTTCCAGGCACTATATTAGGACCAGAGATTCAAAGATGACTAAAATGAAGTCTGTACTCTCAAAGATACCACAGTTTCATAGTGATGACAGCCTAGTAGACTAACAATTACAATTGTGTTGAGTGTCTAACTGCTGTAGGTCCAGAGACATGCATCTTTTATCCAAGTCTCTAAACGATAGGTCTAGATGATATCTAAAGATTCTCCCAGCTTTACATCTTGTGCACACTTCTAAATCAGAAGGAAGACTAGCCTACCAAACCCACTTCCCCAGGGCTAACCAGTAGTTGTATAAAGACAAATGCTAAGCAATACCCCCAAGGCTCAAATCAGAGACTCAATTACAACTGCCTGTTTAAGATTAAAGATGCCTCTGGAGTCTCCATCAACCAAACCACAAATAACCTTCATAAATCCCTCCTGACAATTACCTTCTGTGGATATTTTCTATGGTGCTGGCTCATCTAAACTTTCTTAGTATGGTGTAAATAAAACCCAATGTGATAGCCTTTCTGTTCTTTAGTTACCTGCTCACTAAAGGCACATTTTGTTTTACAGAAGGGTCACATTGACAAGTGACCATATTTTAGTGTGTAATTGTAATGGCAAAGTGCACTGATTTGAGTGATGGGTAGGAAGTGGTTCATGTGGTCTAAAGCTGGCTTTTGCAGAGATAGTTGTGAGATCTGCCTCTTAGACCTATAAGCAGTTGGGGCAGGATTCTAACATTATACCTGATACAGCACTAAGCCCTCAGACTCCCACATTATGAAATCTCAGCTTTTGTTTCAATAAAAATAACCTGGCAGTTCCTCCTGATCAAGAATAGAGGAAAAGAAAATTTATGAGCCGACAGAATTCTGGAGGCCTTGTTGAAACATGGAATGCTGACCTATACCCCCAGAATTTCTGATTCATATAGGTATGGGGTGGTATGTAAGAATTTGTATTTCTAGCAAGTGCCCAGGCGATGCTGCTGCTGCTGCTGGTAGAAGAACCAAACTTTAAGAACCACTGTCCTAGAGGATAGTTAGTGGATACTTGACAAATGCCTTCCCATCTCAAAGAACTTCTCAAAAGAAGCCGGGCTTCTGTATCCACTAAGGGTCTTCATAGAGAGTACTCTCAGAAATGGAACAAAGAAAAGATTAGAAGTAAATACCATTAAGAGTTCTCCTGAGGGATGCCTGGGTGGCTCAGTCAATTAAGAGTCTGACTTCGGCTCAGATCATGATGCTGGGGTCCTGGGATCGAGCCCCACATCGGACTCCCTGCTCAGCGGGGAACCTGCTTCTCCCTCTCCCTCTGCCTGCAGCTCCCCCTGCTTGTGCGCTCGCTCTCTCTCTCTCTCAAATAAATTAATAAAATCTTAAATACAAAGAGTTCTCCTGGGGCCAGAGGAAAAGATAAGTAAATAGAACAATGACCCTTTTATTCTGTAGGTGGATAATATCCACAACAGGTAGAACCAGTGACCTGAGGTAAATCAGCATGGGGAAGACCGGACACCATTCATCGGGGTATCATACTTAAGATTACAGCTGTTCCTCCCATTCCTCAGTAATATCCCAGTTGTCCTGTTTTCTTGGTATTTGTGGTGTCTAGTGAAGCTGAGCTATTGGGCCCTTAGGTAGGTACTCCATACGATACCTGAGAAACTCCAGCTTATAATTCTTATCCTCATGATTTCAAGTTACTCAAGGTGTGTGTCCTTTATCTAAACAGTTCAATAATTCACCATTTAGGGGTATTTATTGTATTCTTTATAATAGGCTGTGTTCTCAGAATTTCTTTAGTGAACAGTTCATTGCAAAATTCAAATGGTCCTTGTAAGTGAAAGATTCCTCTTTCTCTTTGGGTAATTTTTCCGTACTTGGGTTTCAAGGCTGGAAGTGAGGATTCTCTCTCCACTGTGCCATCCACAGACTCTCTTCCTGGCTCTGCATGGTGTGTGACTATGGCCCAGCACCGGCCACAGATTAGAGCACCATGTAAGCTGGAACTGTAGTGCTCAGTTTGCTTCTGTAGATTTCCAAAGATGTGGCTAGTGGCCTGAGCTGACTCTGAGCTTCTCTCCCTTGTTGTCTGGGGCTCTGCTCTGACCCTGCCATTTCCTTACTGGTCCACCTTGCCTCAGAGAAGACATAGCCCCCCGTGGGAGAAAGGAGAGTCATTCCACAGCCAAAAAGAAAGGACCACCCCAGGGTAGAGTCGCTGGGCGCCCACCCAGGCTATTCTCGGCTGGATCTAGCTCTATTGCATATTTCTCTAAAATAAAACATCAAGTTGAAGATACACCAGATACTTTTTCTACAGTTTTTAAACAAACATAGATTTTGTAGGCTCCCAAAATAAACCTTTGAGAATAAAGTAGTCAATTTGTCAACAAATACATTAAAAATAGACAGTAAGGAATTCTGTAATCTGGCAAAGACTGGAATGGGAGCATGAATGGCAAATGGGCCAAGACTCCTGGTCACAAATAGGTTCCTCACTTTAACCAAAATGATCACCTCATGCATTCTGAACCGAGCAGGTCACTAGTTTCCAGGTAGAGGGTTGGTAGGATATTTCAGCCCTAAATGTGGTTAAAGAACAAGAGAAAGGCACTCAGACAAAGAAACTAGCAAGTGGAGAGAATCATTACCCATTTTTCTCTTTAATTTCAAAGTGGTAATTGGGATAGATGTCATTATGTGTCTTAGGAATGCCATGGGAGTAGATCTGCATGGCTACTCTCCTCTGGTAGAAAACTAAGACTGACATAGTGAGAGACTCAGTCCGGGTCAGAAGTGGAACCTGAAACTCATGGGCATCAGTCCTGCTATTTATTGTCAAGGTCTTTGGCCTCTAAAGGTAGAAAAGGACTGGAAGAGAAAAAATATGTCAATTTTATTTTAAATGACATTAATTTGACACTCCCTAAATGAAAAGGCCCCTCTAACACTTCTTTGACTTTTTCTCCAATCGATCTACCTTTTATTCTTTATCTCTTAAAAGAAACTGAGATGAGGCTACAACATTGAAATGGATAGACCTACCATGTAAGGATGGTTGAAATATTAAAGGATAACTTATGGGAAAGCACACAGTAGACACATAGTAGATACACATAGTCAGAAGGACTGACTCCTTCTCCTTCCCTTGTTGGCAGAGGGAACGCACTGCAAGATTGTGAGCACAGAAGTGTCATTATAAGAGCTCCCTTAGGTTCTGCCCCTCATTGGAGTCAAATTGTTAAGAAAGGAACACCAAGTTTCATACATCAAATTCCTTTGTAACCCTTCTACAAACTGAGCTTATTCTCTCTGGTTCTCACTGCAGGCTTTAGAACAAAGTGCTGGACAAAGCAATGCTCCCCACAACCAAGAAAGGTACTGCTAAACAAAAAATTATGCCTGTTGTTCAAGGTTCTATCAGATTCCTGGCATCAGATTAGGATTTCCTTTGAAGAAAGGATTGTTGTCTTCGATAGAACTCTTTATTAGCCCTCTTTCTTAGAAGGTATAATAATATACTTCCTATGGGAACCAGGTAGTCATTTGGTCAACCAACAATTAAAGAAACCCCATTCGTATTTGGTTATACAATTAGTATATATCTTCCTGTCTCAATGATTTTAGAGACTACAAGAACAAAATAGTTTTGCTGTAAGTACTTATATGTACATTTCCCATTAAAAAGGAGAGAGAACGAACTGCTCTGCCATATACACATTGTGAATGAGAGTACGGCTTTGGGTTCAGGCAGTCCTGAGTTCAAATTTCTTTACTAGCTTGTGGACTTGGGAAAGTCACTTAACCTTCATAAGATACAGTTTTTTCCTCTGTAAATGTGGATGGTGATAGCCTACCTTGTAGGGTTATTAAGACTTGAGGTTGTTAAGAATGAGATAATGTGTATTATGCTCTTAGTTCATACAGTGTTTGCCCCTATAGCAAATGGATCAATAAACAGTGGTTAATACAGTGGCAATGACTAACTGCCATTATCAGCCAAGCTACTATCACTGGGGGGCTGTGTGCCTTGAACATTTGTGTTTGACCCTTATTTTCAGCCAACTGAACAAGGCAAGACTGAGTTCCTAAAAAATCTTGGAAAAAATAACCTCTTTGATTCTCACCACTGCTATACTATGAAGTCCATGATGTGTTCAGTCAGAGTCTATCCAGCCAAAAGTCACCTCAGAACTTTGGAATGGAGTTCCATCACCACCATCGCTGCTACAGTGTCTTATGAGCTCGAGGAGCTTACTTGGGGAGGGGAGATGGGGGAGCAGGAAGCTTCACACAAAATCCACTTTCCAGATTTTCAGTATTATAAAAATATTTGATGAATAATATTGTAGATAAATGGATCTCACCATCACCTCAGAGGTGTTTCAGCTCAGTCAGCTACCAGGAAGTGGAAGCCTAGCTTCCTAATGTTTGTTTCTACTCAGAAATAGGCCAGACCCTGAGTTTCTATAATTCTGAGGAGTTCACAGCATGGCCCTGAAGATTCAGCCTCCCCTATCAGAAATAATCCACTTAGAGACTGGCCAAGAGAGAGTCTCCCACTTATCACAGCACTATGGGGACTCACTCTGTTGCTTTTTGTTCCCAGGCAGGCTTCAAGTGCCTTCCTTCTGACCACTAAAGCAGATGAGTTCAAACCCTCGGGTAAATGTCTCTCCTGTGATAAGGAACGAAGGTCCAAAGTCCTTGAAAAGTTCCGTATTGACCTTCTAGAAGTTTCTAATTTACATAATTAGTGGTCTGTCTGTTCATACTCTCTTCACAGCACTTAAGGCATCAGGACTATCTCAGTAGGTTGATAAGGGAATTCAGTTAAGGAGCCAGACAATGAGAGTGAGCTAACTAACTTATGTTTGTGGCCACCTAGGCAGGGTTTCGACCAAGAAAGATAACCTTTCATGGATGCAGTACAAACTTTCGTTGGCATGGTGTAAGGAAGCCTGCCTACCTAGGACACTCTGGACAGCTTCTAGGCCCGACAGTGCTCTGGTATGATAAGATTTGTTTTCCATTTGGTTTGCCTCTTTTTACAGGTACTTTAAAAAAATGCATGATGAGGGGATGCCTGGGTGGCTCAGTCGATTAAGCATCTGCCTTTGGCTCAGGTCATGATCCCAGGGTCCTGGGATCGAGCCCCTCGTTGGGCTCCCTGCTCAGCGAGGAGTCTGCTTCTCCCTCTCCCCCTCCCTCTGCTTGTGCTCTCTCTCTCTCTCTCTGGCAAAATAAATAAATAAAATCTTAATAAAAATGCATGATTATTACAGGGAAGCATAAAAGTATAGAGAAGAAAATTAAAAATTAAATGTTCTCCAAAGATCCACCAATATCTACAATTAAAGCTATAAAATGCATCTTCTTAGTCTCTTTTTAATGTACATATTCATTTTTAAATAGTGTCATATTGAGCATACTGATTTGTGATCTGCTTTTCCCTTAATATATTATGAACATTTTTCATAAATATTCCTTTGTAATATAGTTTTAACTGACTGCCTAATAATCCATATTATGAATGTACCACAATCACTTAACCAAAACTGAATTGTCATTATTTGAATAGTTTTCAGATTTCCAATATTATAGAAATACTTTGATGAATAACATTATAAATAAATGTTTGTTCTTAGTATCATTTCAATACATTTCAGTTACAATAAATTCCTAGATATCGCATTTGCTGAGTGAAAGGTTATGCGCAGGATTTCGCTCATGTGAAAAAGTGGGCTCTGAGCATTTCTATATAGGACTCCTGCTGAGCAGATGCAGTGGTCTGTGTCATGGGAGTAGACTTTCTGGGTTTTAGATAAATGAACATATGTCTCTGTTTCCTCAGGTCAGTCCCAGTTAATTCCTGTTGACCCAGGGATTCACCCTATATATGTCCCTTTTTATCTCAAAGGTGTCTTGGATTAGGCAATGTATAGTCATCCTAGGATAAATGAAGACTCTCCTTTAGGAGATAATACAAAACTGTTTTCCAAAGTTGTCGCACCAACTCAAACTCCCCCAATAATGTATCTGTGATGTTGGAGCCCCTCTGATACCTGGTACTGTCAGACTTTTTCATGGTTGTCAACCAAAGGATTATCAAATGTTATTTTATTATAATCACAATTTATATTTCCTGATCTCTGTTGATGTTAAATATCATTTCATAGTTTTATTAGCCATATGTAATTCCTATTCTTGGAAATGTCTGTTTATACGTTCTGGCTATTTTCTATTAGGATGTTTGGGTTAAGCCAGCAAAGTCTGAACAAAGCCCAGATGCCCATCAAAAGGAGAGGGCATGAATGAGCTGTCCTATAGAAAAAGTAAAATTATTCAACCACCAAAATGAGTGAATCAAAGTAACATGCCACACTATGGATATCTTAGTAATATATTATTAAATGAAAAAAAATAGTTCATACAAACTAAACACACATACGCACAATATATGTGTGTGTGTATAACAAAATAAAATTTTAGAAATACAAATATTACAAAAAATCTATACAAAAGTAAAGGCATGGGGTGATGAATATGAATATGAATATTTAGGTTAGCAGAAGGAAGGAAATGCAGACAACTTATGGTTAGACGTCAGTCATCATCAAGGTCTGAGCATTTGTTTTGAGTGGTACATTCTAAGGATTTATCACAAATGAATAAGCTAGCAAGTAAAAAAATAAACAAAGTAAGACGATGTGTGTGCAATTAACCAAGATTATGATTGATTTATTTCCAAAGAGGAGAAAGGAGGAATGCACATTTTAAAGCTAGTTATAGGGGTGCCTGGGTGGCTCAGTCATTAAGCATCTGCCTTCAGCTCAGGTCATGATCCCAGAGTCCTGGGATCAAGCCCTGCATCAGGCTCCCTGCTCCGTGGGAAGCCTGCTTCTCCCTCTCCCCCTCCCCCTTCTTGTGTTCCCTTTCTCGCTGTGTCTCTCTCTGTCAAATAAATAAAATCTTAAAAAAAAAAAAGAAAAAAAGAAAAATTAAACAATGTATATTGCCACCAAAATGTATGAGTCCCTATTTCACTGCATCCTGAATTATTCTATAAAGCAAAAGTGGTTGAACTGGATCCACGTGGGCCATGGTATACAGAATGAAACTGGGACCTCTGTCCCTGATCCATGAATGGCAAGCCATTTGGTCAACCTATACCATTGTCATTTTTACTGAAGATTTGCCTGTTCTGGTCTGATGTTGGAAGATGGGATGCAAAGGAGGGGCTGTGTAGCACTTGACTGAAGTGTGGAACCATATGGAAGGCCTCTCTTACCATTGCTTTCGATGGCTCTCAGATGTGAAGAGAACCACATGCTCTCCAGCTGTTTCCATTTTTATTTCAGCCACGGCCCTCTTTTCAGTGACATTTTCTCAAAGTTGATTTACCAGTACTATTCTATAAACTGCCTGCTGTCCCCCTCTATCATCAGGAACAGTAACAGCTCGTGGCTGGTTTTTGCTGAAGTGCTGTTTAAGTGTCAGGTATATAAATAAGAATAGCTCCTCTACCCTCAGATACACTTGCATTTACTAATTTATTTTAAAGCAGATAAATATGCTTAGGCCTCCGCCTTCCAGTCATAGGAAATTGCGTCTCAGCCGCGTTTAAGAGCTCCTTTCCCTTACAAAGATGATATGAGAGTAGAAATAGATAAGAAGAAGATGGTGTCCTAACTAGAAAATTTAGTTCATCACCAAAGTGCGTATTGTCCAAGTCCTGTATCCATTTGAACATGGTTTCTGCTCTTCTCTCTGTGGAAGGCTGGAAATGGGGACCTTTCTTTAAGACCCTCCCCATTAGCCTCCACAATGGCCTCCGTCAAAGATCTATCCATTCTCCATAAGCCAGCCACATGGGAGCAAAACAAGGCTCCCACCATATTTATTTGCAAGTAAAGACACATTTTTTTTATTCTTATGTTAATCCCCATACATTACATCATTAGTTTTAGATGAAGTGTTCCATGATTCATTGTTTGTGCACAACACCCAGTGCTCCATGCAGAATGTGCCCTCCTCAATACCCACCACCAGGCTAACCCATCCTCCCACCCCCCTCCCCTCCAGAACCCTCAGTTTGTTTTTCAGAGTCCATCGTCTCTCATGGTTCGTCTACCCCTCTGATTTCCCCCGCTTCATTCTCCCCCCCCGCTACCTTCTTCTTCTTCTTCTTCTTTTTTTCTTAACATATATTGCATTATTTGTTTCAGAGGTACAGATCTGAGATTCAACAGTCTTGCACAATTCACAGCGCTTACCAGAGCACATACCCTCCCCAGTGAGTAAAGACACATTTAATAAGACCACCCACCTCCACACATCTTCAAGTCTCAAAAAATCCCTCTCTTTCCCACCCACACAGCTTCCTCCAACCGATGGAGCTCCTCCCCGTCTTGGATAATCCTTCGGGGTGTCTCAGTTTGCCTGGCTTTCATAAATAAAGGTCTTTTTCCTTGAGGGGGAAATGGAAAAATACTTTTCCCTCTTTATAGAGTCTACTGGAGTAGTGAAAACAAAGTAAACTAGTATCTTTAAAAAACATTCCAGAGGTGTTAAAACATTGTCCTGGTGGGTGGTTCTACTTTCAAAATCCGTCAAGGACCTATCCACTCCTCTCCGGCTCCTTTGCTGTCATCTGATTGAAGCCCCCGTCATCCTTAGGTGCACTGTTACATCAACCATAAACAAATCTCCCTGAATCTACACTTGCTCACTTCTAAGGGATTCTTTATAGAAAAACCATTGCAAGATTTTAAAAACACGAATCTGATTGTGTTATATCCTGAATCGGTATGACACAAAACAGTAAAATATAATAATATAATTACATTAAAATTCTTATCAAGATCTACAAAGCCTGCAAGCCTTCTCGCCTTATTCCCTGATGCTCTTCTCCGGGTGTTTGACTGGCTTCATTTGCTTGTTTGTTTTTAAATTCTCCCTAGCTCTTCACTACCTCAGGCTTTAGTCTATTCCTCCATCCCAAATCTTTTCCTAACTACCTCTTCCTCGGGCCTCATGGACCTATATACCGCTTCCTCAGAGATGTCTCTCATTGATTCCATAATCTAAATGAGTAACTCTCATTTGAGTTTCTAATTACACCCTTTGTTGTCCTTCTTAGCATTATGACAATTCATCATTATCTATGTGTTGGTGCCATTATGTATTCAATATCTGTTTCCCCTACTGACAACTTATCACCAGCGATGAACAAATAGTAAACACTCAAGAAATTAATGAATAAAAGAGGAAGATAATGGAATTTTGAATGGCTTAAGTTCTACTTAGGAGGATGGGCGTGCATGTACGCACACACAAACACACACCCACACACAGTAATCTTATGGATCATTGAACAGCTCCACCCTTTCTTAATTCTCAGCTCAGACACTGGGTAACTAGAGGCCCAGCCATCGCCACAGCATTTCTGTTTCTTCTTATTGTTGACTGGCATACTTCAAATCAATTCAGTCCTTGTGTAAGGATCCATGAGACAGTCTGTCATAAGACAAAGGCAAGAATGCCTTGGTTCTATATTTGTTACAGGCTGTGCCTCTTAAAATCCATCCTATATGTGGCATTTTGGATGCTTGGGAGACCTCAGTAAGTCTGCCAAAAATGTTTACAAGCTGAAATAACAGGAAGCTGTATCAAAAATAAATATAGATCCACCTCCAAGCACAAACTGAGAAATATTTGTCGTTGAGTTTAATCAACTTTAAGAATCAGCCTCCTGAGGCACATCCCACAATCTTTCCCCTTTCACCTTGTTTCCTCCGCCACACCTACCCCCACCCCCACCATGGAGTCATATGATTTTAGAACTCGAGCAGACATTCAAGATCCTCTTAGCTTTACATATGGCGGAACCAAGGCTCAGCAATGATTGTGATTGCACAATTGTAGAGGAAAAGAAAATCAGGTAACAAGGTGAGCTTTTAAAAGCAGAGTCCCAATAATTGACTACCAAATTTTCAATTTTAAAAAAGAAGCAAGGAACAGTCTGAGAGCATTCTAATTTTTCAAAGGACATTTAAAAAGTTAATTGTTACGATCAAGCTGGAGAAACCAAGGAAATAAGACCTAAAAATATTTAAAAATCAAATCATTTTGTGCAGGAATACCTTCACATGCTCTAGGTGTGTTTGCAGTTACTTTTTCTTTTTTTGCATTTACTTTTTGTATTGCTTTCTGTAATCAAGTAAGATTAATTGAAAATTATCTGAACCACAACTCTGCAATGGAATTATTAAAACATTCATTTAAAATGCTATTTTCTCTTTAATCTGAACAATTCTAGGATCTGGCATTTTTTATGTTCCCAATATAAATGATCAATTATAAAACATTTACTGGATTCCTGTCATGCAAAGGAGAGTTTACCGACCCCTACAAAGGGTGAGCTAGAGCCAGGGGTGGGGGGGTGGGGAGGTGGAGGAACTCACACTTCATTGTGGGGAGAGATGACCTACAGGCAAAAATTCTCCCCCAAATTGGCCATGGTGTCAGCACAGTTTGAAAAAAAACTTGTATAAATATAAAAGCAATACCAGTCTCCAAACTGATCTTTGGGGGGGAAAAAAAAGTATTACAGAGGAAAAATAATCTTTCTTCGATTCTTCATACAGGTGAAGCAGAATGTTTCAGTTGGTTTTTAAAAGTATACACTGATGGTTTAGAAATTATTTTTTGGAAAGCTAGGAATTGCTCTGAAAAAAAAAAGTCGTACCAACTGGAAAATATTTCTGAAAGCAGTTGGAGGACAAGAATAAACAAGTATATTTGATGTTGTCTTTAAGTCACTGAGTACTGAATTAGTTTCTCCTTCATATCAAATGATAGAGGTTTCAAGCAGTTGCACTGCTGGGAATGTATCCTGTGGATACATTCCTATGTGAAGATCTTCATTGTGCTTTGATGTAACTTCCCAAAATTGAAAACAACATAAATGCTGATCAGAAGGGATTGATTTAATTAATGGTATTCGACCTATGTGGTAGAATACTATACACTCCCCAAAAAGAATAAGGGGGATCTACAGGTGTTAATGTGGGAGAAGGTCTAAGAAATATTACTACATGAAAAGACAAAGAACAAACTATGTGTAAATAGGATCCTATTTGTGTAAAAACAAGATTGTATAAATATACTGTTCATAAAGCATTTCCAGAAAGATACTCATACAGGGGTATATCTTTAGGAAATGAAAGTATGGGTTGGGGTGAAAAAAACTTTGACTTTCTAATTCTATGCCTTTCTGTACGTTCTGATTATTTTTAATCATGGCTAGGTATTACTTTTTGTTTATTAGATTCTTATACTATTATACATATATCATTTTAAAGCTATAGTGCTTTTAAATTGCAGTTACTTAGAAAGCTGTCCTAACTGCTCTTCTTGTATGCCTTCAGTTTCTACAGCCCAGTGACCCTGTCATAGCCCAAACACTTGCCTTAGCTTTTCCCATCTCCAATATCAGCAAGCGCTGACAAATGTAAATTTTCATTTCTCCTACTGAACTCTTTCATCTTGCTTTTTTAAAGAAGTACTCTCCAGTCTCTTCACAGAAATCTGTTAACATAGTGCATTTTAAAGTCCCTGCTAGGGACACTTGAGTGGCTCAGTCGGTTAAACATCTGCCTTCAGCTCAGGTCATGATCCCAGGGGCCTGAGATGGAGTCCCACATGGGGCTCCTTGCTTGGCGGGGAGCCTGCTTCTCCCTCTGCCTGCCTGCCCCTCCCCCTGCTTGTGCTTTCTCTCTCTCTCTCTGACAAATAAATAAACAAAATCTTTAAAAAAGAAATAAAGTCCCTGCTATAATTAAGTTCAAAATTAAAAATCTATGGGCTCCTTAGTCTTTCAACTAAACATTCACCCACCTACTCTATGGAGTTTTGAGTATATAGCATTTTGCAAGCTACAGCTTGGTGAAGACAAAGTACCTGATTTTAAGGAGCATACAATGCAGTGGGAGAGAGAGAAATTAATTTTACTCTCTATAATCCAGTTCAAAAAAGGTTCTTAGAACACCAAGGGGGCATGGGGACTTACAGATGGAAGGTTACAAAATTACACTGGATCCAAGACATAACAATTAAAATGCATCTTGAAAAAGAAGAGACAGATTGTATAACCACACTGCCTTCACTAGGACATTGTCCAGGACCTCAATTAGAGAATTTTGGACCTAAAAGTGACCTTAGAGAATAAGTCTAATCCTCCTGTTCTGAAATAAAGGAACATTACTTTTTAAAACAACAAGGGCTGTGGGGTTAGATTAAGTGGCCAGTTCAGAGTAGACTTAACACTTCACAATTGTTCATTTCCTCCCAGACCAGCTACATCATTCACAGGGCCTCTTATTTGAAAATTATTAAGAATTTCCAGACAGCTACAGCGAAGCATTACACCAAGCCTGGGCCTTTGTGAGCATGGAGCCCTGTGCACCTGCCCATAGAGTACTCAGACCTGTGAAGCAGGCCTCCCTCCCTCCACTTACCCAGCTTACCAGAGGCCCCTCGAGGCAGAATCTAAACAAGAGCCCAGGGTTCTCAGGCTCTGTTTCATGCCCTGTGCTATTCAGATTTAAAACAAAAGCCAATAATAATTGGCAATGCCAATACCAATAATAATTGGCAATGCCAATACCATATATAGAGGCTAATGTTTTTAAAATTTTCCTGCACACAGTTGTAGAACTGTGTTAAGAAATAGGTACAAAATCACATTGTGCCAGTAGCTTAAATAGCTAAATAACCCAGGCCTTGAAGCAATGGGGTGGATCATAAATTCTGCCTTTCTTTTTTTCATCTTTGCATATTATAAAAAACAGATGAATTTTTAATGCCATTTTAAAACATGATTACAACAAGAAAAATCCCTACCGAATACAGAAAAGCGTGCTTCCAACGAGGCTGGTACTGTACTTGGTTCTTTTACCTAGATGGACAAAGACTTCTCAAAATATAAAAATTCATAAATAATCCATTAACCTAAACTTGGCTTTTTTTTTTTTTAACTGAGGGGAGATGAAAGTCTCATAATTCTTTGTATACACTAAGTAACAAATGTGGGCCTCCATTTATTCATGTAACAAATACGAAGCCATGTGTCCAGAGAGCCATGGGTGTTCAGTGAAAGATGAGTGACAAGAATAGATGACTGAATGAATAAGTAAAGAACCACAATGGGGTATTATTGGCTACAAAAAGGAATGAAATATTGATACATGTTGCAACATAGATGAACCTTGAGAACATTATGCAAAGTTAAAGAAACCAAATATAGAAGGCCACATATATGATTCCATTTCTATGAAATGTCCAGAACAGGCAAGTCCGTCAAGGCAGAAAGCAGATGAGTGGTTGCCAGGGTCTGAGAAGAGGGAGGAATGAGAAGTTACTGCAAATGGGTATGAGTATTTAGGGGTTGTTTGGAGTGATTAAAAGGTTTGGGAATTAGAAAGCATTGATGTTTGCACAACTTGTAAATATACTAAAAACTATTCAATTGTACACTTTTTTTTTTTTTTAGATTTATTTATTTTAGAGGGAGAGAGAGAGTGTGCGTGGGGGGGAGAGGCAGAGGGAGGGAGAGAGAATCTCAAGCAGACTCCCCACTGAACAGGGAGCCTGATGATGCAGAGCTCAATCCCACGACCCTGAGATCATGACCTGAGCTGAAATCAAGAGTCCCATGCTCAATTGACTGAGCCACCCAGGCGCCCCTGAATTGTACACTTTAAAAAGTGTGGCTATTACAGGACACGAATGCTACTTCAATTTTAAAACTTTTTTTTTTTTTAAGATTTTATTTATTTATTTGAGAGAGAGAGAGTGAGAGACAGAGAGCATGAGAGAGAGGAGGGTCAGAGGGAGAAGCAGACTCCCCGCTGAGCAGGGAGCCCGATGCGGGACTCGATCCAGGGACTCCAGGATCATGACCCGAGCCGAAGGCAGTCGCCTAACCAACTGAGCCACCCAGGCGCCCCCAATTTTAAAACATTTTTAAAATAAATAAGCCAACATTAGAGATTTCAGTTCCTTACTAATGTAACACTGAGACTTTTGGCTTCCAGCTAGGGCTTTCCCACTCTCCTAGGCTCCCACCCTGAAGTCTGCAGAGCACCGCCAGCTCTCTCAAAAGCTCTGTAGAGCGCTGTGCTTCCATACAGGAAACCCCCTGGAGCAAAGTGTTAACCTAGCAGTTGCTGCACTCCGCCTCCTGAAGCTCTGGCCGGCCAAGGTCGTCCTATAAAGCAGAGGAAAGAAAGAGCAATGGCAGAACATCTTCCAAGAGGTTCCTCATTTTCTCTGTTTTCCTAGATGCCACTCAAGTAGACCTTGTACCTCAGGTCTTCCTTGAGAATCCAAAATAGCTAGCAATAGCCATCTGGTGCCTCTGGTGTATTCCATGATGCCTTAGAATATTTATTTCCTGTTTTTCAAGTCTGATTTATTTCCAGGCTAGCATAGAGTAAGATGACCCATAACCTGTTGTGAAATGCTCCGTATTTGTCCTTCAGAACAGATGGTAAGCCTATTAATTTGGTTAATAATAAAATAACAACAATCCTAGCTTCTCATGGCTTGTGATATGAAAGTCTCCTAAGGTTTCTTTTATTTTGTACATATGTTCATTTGTCACAGCAGAATGAGGCAATCATCATGCATTGCGTCTCTTTTAAAGAAAAGGAAATGAACATAGTGCTAAAACCTCCATCTTCTGCCTCTGAGTTTATTAGCCTCTCTTCTTCCCTACAAAGGAAATCAAGCGGTCTTTCTTGCACTTAATTTTTATTTTGCCCAGATGGTTGGGGTGAAATATAAGGGAGGGGGGTGATAGGGACATGTGGTTTTTGTCCTCCCAAGAAAAGTTAAAGGTTAAGGTACTATTCCTGAAGGATAGAATTAATCATAGTTGAAATGGCAACCTGTCACTGGAAAAGGAAAGGAAAAGCAGAAATATAAAATAAAGCAGATATATAAGATCAAGTAGCACCAAAGAGATTAAGGATTTCACTCTAAATGTGTGTAGGAGATTTAATATAAAAACTTTATACTAATTAAGAGGCACAAAAAGAAAAGCAGAAATGTTGTCTACATGCTCATTGTTATATGGCCATTGCTCTAATTTTGAAATCAGGGATTATTCCTTGATACATGTGTTACTTGGGGATGCAGTATGGGAGAACACGGACAACAAAAGTTCCACTTTTTTGCTGTGAAGCAGAGAGAATAGGCAACTCGCCAAAACTCATATGGTTCTTCAGCTTTTGGTCTGGATGAGAATGTGTCTCCCTCACCAACCAATAAGGAATGGAATGTAAGATTGTGACAAACGGGTCCTCTGCAATCCTGAGATTGGTTCTGCTCTATCTAGCCAAGCCTCTTGGATTCCTGTTAGCTCCAGTCTGTCAGAGCCTCCCTGAGGACTGTCCCCTCCCTCACGTATCACCTCCCCCCCAGCACCCACCCAGAACTCCTGACACACCTCAGTGACAGGTTCCACCCCACCTGTTAGTCATCCCTAGAATCCAAACTGTAAGAGCCCATCACTTCCTGACTCAGGCACTTGACTCAATTTTCAGTGAATTCAGGATAATTCCCACCAACCAGCAAGCAGTAGCCATCATATAAGGCAGAAGAAATCCTGGGCTTTGAAATCAAACAAACTCAGAATTTTATCTCAACTCTGCCATGTATTCTTTGTAAGACTTGAAAGTGTCATCTCACTGAACTGTCATGTCCTCATCTATTGAAAAAAAAAATTGGAGATGTCAGTATTTTTCTTGCAAGTGTCACTTTAAAAGAAAATGAGATAAAAGAGAATGAAAATTTTGAATTTATAAGTATTTCTTAACAAATCTTAGGTTTCTTCCTTCCTGTCTCAAAGCTAATGACTTCAGGCTAAGCAGTACCTTGAGAGAGGGAGGTTCTAAGGGATCAATCCTAGGCCAAATGCACGCAGTCATAAGACAATTGACTTCATCAGCCCCCTGAAACTCTTTACCTGTCCTTTCTTGTCCTCTCTCTACTCCAGTGTCTCTAAACCTTTTGTTCATTATCACAGCCCTATAGAGCCTTTTGGACATTTTTCTTAATCGTCCTCTCCTTCATGAAATTCAATACCACAGATACACTATCATATCTGATTATGTACTGTTATGTATACATGTGCTTTACACATAAAAAGAGTAAAATTCTTTTACTCCCTACCCCCCACCAAGAACCAGTTTTCACCCCCTTGGGGATGAGATTGCCTCCATTGAAAATGCAAGATCTATCTGTCGCTCCATCTATCTGTAAAAGCTTAGAAGAATTTGCAAGAAGAGATTTTTTTTTAAAGCCTGTGAGGAAGACCTTATCGGATTCCACTTCAGAACACTCTTCCCATCGTCAACGCATTACTTTTCAAGGTAGAAAAAAGTTAGGCTAGTTTTAACACATTTTTTATTTCCTATGATTAGCCACCAAGGTCTAGGCGAACATGTCAAAAATAAAGGAAGAAGCCTGGGCACGAGAATTAAGTGATGTGTGTCCCTTACCCTCTGATGTGTCTGTCTTTCCCGATTCAAAGGACATCATGACACACCATCTGCAGCACCAGTGCGCAGATAATGGGGCCAAACCTCCAAAACCCAGTCCCATGTCAATTGACTAAGTGGTTCCCACTCTGCTTTATGAGGATATCCACATTTTGCTCAATTAAACTTTTATTCCTAAAAAACAAAACAAAACAAAAACCCTTTAATTTTGACTTAATATGACAGCTGGTGCCACTTCCATCTTAGTGCATACAATTGAAATTTTTATAAAAGAACATTGCTAAACTGCAGTATTTATTTACATTTTTATTTTTTTATTTTTTTATTTTTTTTTAAAGATTTTATTTATTTATTTGAGACAGAGAATGAGAGACAGAGAGCATGAGAGGGAGGAGGGTCAGAGAGAGAAGCAGACTCCCTGCCGAGCAGGGAGCCCGATGCGGGACTCGATCCCGGGACTCCAGGATCATGACCTGAGCCGAAGGCAGTCGCTTAACCAACTGAGCCACCCAGGCGCCCTTATTTACATTTTTAAATAACTCTGATGACAACCAGTAAGACTTAATTTACATGCTCAGCTTCTGAAAAGTAGGGTCATATTTCCTACTGTTTTCAGAAAAACTCAAAAAAAATTTTTTTATAAAGATTTTATTTATTTGAGAGAGAGGGAACGAGAGAGAAAGCACAAGCCGGGGGCGGAGGGGGGGGTACGCGGTGGGGCGAGGGCAGAGGCAGAGGAAGAAGCAGACTCCCTGCTGAGCAGGGAGACCGATATGGGGTCTCCATCCCAGGACCCTGGGATCATGACCTAAGCTGAAGGTATACGCTTAACTGACTGAGCCACCCAGGCGCCCCAAGAAAAACTCAAAATTTTGTAATAACAAATTTCATTGAAAAAAAAACTGTTGTTATAAATTATAGAACAGTGCCAACTTTGGGTCAAATCAAAGTCAATAATATAAAAAATAACAGTAATAAAACAATACTTAAGTGTCAGGAAGTTTGTGAAACAAATGAAAATCTCATGCACTGCTCATAGAAACCAAGATGAGAGCCACTCTAGAAAACAGGTATTCTTATAGCAATTAAATATGTAGTTGCCGTGTTGTCCAATAAATCCATTCCTAGGGATAAGCATTTGCCCAAGAGAGATGAAAATAGGAGTCCATAAAACATTTGTACACAAATGTTTATAATGGCTTTATTCATGAGCCAAGAACAAATTGCAATACATCCACTCAATGTAATACTAGTCAGCAATAAAAAGAACCAATTACTGATAAATGGAACAACCTAGATGAATCTGGGAAACAATATGCTTAGTGAAAGAAGCCAGACACAAAAGAGTACATACTGTCTGATTCCGTTTTTATGGAACTCTCATGAAGATGAATCTAATCCACAATGACAGAAAGCAGTTCTCCATGCCTGGGGCCAGCGGCGCTGGGAAGGGGGTTGACTGGGAAGGACACAAGGGAACATTTGGGGGTGATGGAAATGTTCTATATCTTGATTGCAATGATGGTTCCATAGATGTATACATTTGTAGAGAATTACCAACTTAAAATGTGTGCATTAAAAAACAGTCCAAACCAACCAAGAAACAGACTCTTAACTGTAGAGAATAAACTGATGGTTACCAGAGGGGAGGTGGTGGGGGGATGGGCGAGATAGGTGATGGGGATTAAGGAGTGCAGTTGTGGTGATGATGAGCACCGGGTGATATATGGAGGTGTTGAATCCCTATATTGTACAACTGAAACTGTGTGTTAACTAACTGGCATTTAAATAAAAACTTGAGAAAAAAAAAGTAGGCCAAAATGTTGATAAAGATGCAGCGATGACAGTTAACCTGTCGTGGAACCACCACAAATAGTATTTATAGAATCCTCCCAGCAGTCATCTTGCCGTACACACCTCGGTACCATTTTTACAGCTGTATGGAGATGTAATTCACACACCATGAAATTCCCCTGTTGCAAGTTTTCAGTAAATAGCTACTGTTATACAGCCATCAACAATCCAGTTGAGAACACCCTCGTCATTGCCCCAGAAAGTCCCCTGGTGCCTCCTTCCCAGTCAGTCCCCTCCCCAACCTCCGGCAACCAACAGACTACTCTCTGCATACTTTTGCCTTTTCTAGAAATTTCATATAAATGAAATTTTATGTAACACAGAATGTCGTCTTCTAGGACTGGCTTCTTTTTCGTGTTCTCTTACTCCTTTTTTCCTCCCTTTTTTTCTTAAGATGACGAAATTCAAGTCTGGTTGAGTGTAGGACTTGTCTGAGATCACGTGTTAGGAGCAGATCCAGGACAAGGGCACACATTTGCTAATCGTCAGTCTGGGACTTTTCCAGGACGGCATGCTATCGCCGTGATGAGGGATGCCAGAATAGAGAAGCACAGCCTTCAGGGGTCCTGGTCTGCTGTCACTTTCTGCTATGTAGGCTAGGCAACCAACCCAACTTTCTGCGGTCAGGGTCTCCCTTACACAAAATGAGGATGATGATATCTAATGTGTAGCTCTTTTTGAGGAATAAATTAAGTGTACAAGATGCGTAAGACAGGGCTAGACAAACATGAGGGACTTAATAAATGACAGTTATTGTTGACTTAGAGCACATTCCATCTTGAGACAGAGGACATAGGGAGGGAAAGTAATACACGTCAGTACTTGAAGAGTAGGGCTTAAACATTGACTTATTTAAATTTTGAAAGAAAAATGAATCCCACAGACCAAAGACAGTGCCAGCAAAATTGGGGATAATTTGCTAAATGCAGTTAACTGAAACACTGCTTTATTTCCTTCATAGGAAGAACATTTTATGATTCATCTTTTTTTTTTTTTTTTTTTTTTTGCCTGGTTTTATGCCTAACTCGATAGTTCTCAGTCCTGGCTGCACATAAGAGTCACCTGGGGAGTATTAAAAATTACCAGTGCCTGGCCCCAGCCCAGAAATCCTGATTCCATTGCTCTGAGGCGCTGTCTGGGCATTGGCAATGTTAACATATAGCCATAGTGGAAAAGCCATGGTCAAACTAAATTTGATTCGTTTCCTGGGTTTTGGGGAATGAGTTCAAAATGGTGGATCAAACTGTTTTTAGAGCATAGCACTTCTGACACCTTCTGATGAGGCAAACTGCAGAGCCTGCCTGTCCCACCCCGATATTCCAACCATAGATGATCTTTTCTCACTTTCTCAATAGCACTGGATATTTGTGCAATCAGGCATGAGGGCTTTGTATGAGAGACATCAGCTATTTCTGCTTGGAAAGAGGAGGCCATCCTCCCCTCCACATCCTATGCTGCTACCTACTTTCACTCCTCCTCAGAACTGGGTATTTAAAGACATGTGTGTAAGCAATAAGTGTGTCTCACATGAGTAACCATATCAAGGAGACAAAACCTGCGTGGATGGTTGCTCTAACTTAAAAGCTCTTAAAGACCCAGGAGGCTTGGACAAGTCTTCTACTGTCTCTGGTCCTTAAATATTTAATTTATAAAATTAATGGAGTTCATTCTATGAACTCTAAGGTATTTTCCAGTTACTATGATATGATGGTTGTAATTCTCATGACTAATACAATAATTGAGCACATTCTTTACTTAGGGTCCCATTTACAATTCTATTACCAACCCTAAACAACTCAGCAATGAGGGTTTAGATCTCTGTTGAAGCCATTCGCTCATACACATCAATGATATATTTGATCTTTGAGCAATATATTTAAATTACATTTCCCAAGAAAGGCAATGGTTCCATCTGTAATTTCCAGAAGGAACTGCCAGCTGTAATCCGGGAGAAGCTACATGAATAAATTACTATTCTTTACAGATAAGCTAACGACAGAACCCTGAGTGAACGGTTCACTGGTCGACTATGACATTGCAGAGGTGACGATCATCACCTGGTAAATGGTTAGGAGCCTTTGAACGATTGCCACAGCTTCCTGAGAAAATCACTAATAGGGCGCCTGGGTGGCTCAGTTGGTTAAGTATCTGCCTTTGGCTCAGGTCATGATCCCGGGGTCCTGGGATCGAGCCCCACATCCAGCTCCCTGCTCCGCAGGAAGCCTGCTTCTCCCTCTCCCACTCCCCCTGCTTGTGTTCCTTCTCTCTCTCTCTCTCTGTGTGTCAAATAAATAAATAAAAACTTAAAAAAAGAGAATAAAAAAAGAAAATCACTAATAAATCCACATAAATTAGAAGTGCTAGAAGAAATCTCCTGCTATGGAATTGAAGGAATCTTTGCTTAAAGAAAGGAAAACAACTCTAAATAGTAAAATAAATATTTTCCCCTGCCTTTGGTGACCTTATGCTCAGCCTCTTCCCTTAGGAGAATGCCGTCTCCAAGCCTGTGGGTTTTGTGGCTTGTCAATAATTCCTGAGAGCCTTCCTGTAGTCTGGCAGTAGGCCACTTCCTACCCTCACAAACCTGATTTCCTCCTCTTTCCTCCATGGAGACCTATGTGCTCACCCGCTCCCTTGTTTCCTAAGACAGATTCTCTTTCTTTAATGCCAATTTATAACTCTATGTCAGGTCTTGGTCCCAGAAAGAAGGCTCCCCATCCTCATCTCTAAGGCATGGTCTGGCAGGCCTACGCAGTCATATAGAATGTCTGCTTTCCAGTGGTGTTGAGGTTGGAAGAAAAGTAAGTCAACAAAATAACTTATCTGAAGTAAGAGTCAAATTAAATTAAGCTCATTGGCTTAGTAACTTGTAGAGATTTAAGGACAGTAGTCATGACATAATCCCAGAGAGTGTACAAACCCAAGAGGTTAGATATTACCTTAAGAGTATAAGAATAAGGTATGAAGTTTTAGTTATGCAAGACAAGTAAGTTCTAGAGACCTGTTATACAACACGGTGCTTGCAGTTAACAATATTTTTTGTACACTTAAAAAATTTGTTAAGAAGCCTTAAAAAAAATAAAGGATATACTAAGACAGAACTGACAACAGCGTGTCTTCGCGGATCGTCCCAGGGGGAGTGTCATGGTCCTGCTGCCCTGCAGCTATCTGACAGAAGCTAGAAGCCAACAAACCAAATGGAAACTTATCCAAACAGAGGGCAAACACACCAGGCAAAGAGAGAATCTGAGACTGGAAATATGTATCCCAAGAGGTGTCTGTCTGGGCCAGACTACCGTGTGTTCTTGTGCTTCCTGAACCTTCTATTCAATGCCTGGGCCTTCTCTTCATGACTCTCTTAGTCTGTGGGTGCTGCCATAACACAACACCGCAGATGGGGCAGCTTACACAACAGAAATGTATTCCTCATGGTTCTGGAGGCCAGGAAGTCTGATATCAGGGCGCCATCATGGCTAGTTTCTCAAGAGAGCCCTCTTCCTGCCTTGCAGACACCCCACCTTCTGGCTGGGTGTTCATGTTGCCTGTCCTCGGTGTGTGTGTGCATGGGAGGGGTGGGGAATCCTCCTCTTCTTATAAGGTCACCCATCCTATCAGATTAGGACTCCTCCAGTATGACCTCAATGACCTCTAAAAGGCCCATCTCCAAATACAGTCAGATTGGAGGTTAAAGCTTCAACACATGCATTTGGGGGTGGGGGTGGGGACCCAATTCACTCCATAGCAATGACCCAGCAACCCACCCAGAAAATCCCCAAATGCAGAAGTTCGTTTTAACTCTATTTGTGACCATAGGCCTCTTTGTCCAAAATAAAGTTTACTAAGACGGCCAGTATATAGTATAAAAATAAATGAGAAACTAAATAAACAACTGGAAGATGAGGTGGGAAAATGCATTCAATCTGTGTAGGAGCGGACAGCTGCTTCTACATCAAACCGGTTCTATGAGAAAACACATAGGAGATTTCAAGGAGCTGCCAGCCTGGGCAAAAGGCTCAAGTACATGCCCCATGAAACCCCCTGGAAAAACATCTTTGCTATCACACAGGAGAATCTGTAGGAGCAGTTGCACCTGGTGGTTACCATGGAACAGAATGGAGCCAAACATGACCCTGGGTGCATGAAGAGACTCAACCACAGGGTGTCTCATCTTGAGTCATCAGGATCTTTCTCAGGGGGATTGGAACAACTGGTCTTGCAAGTTAAAGCCTCTTGAAAGAATGTATACCCTTTAGCACCTTGCTGATAAAATCAAAGTGTCTGCAAAACTGGAAACGTTGCAAACAGGATGTAGTCATTACTGTAGGAAAGTTCACATTTCCTCATCAAATCACAAAGAAAATGTACTGGACTGGGTCAGGAGCACTCTGCTCTCACCTGTATTTGGCCACCAGCTAGCCTTGTTGGAAAAGTGACCCAGTTTCCTCATCAGTAAATGAGGGGTGGGCTAGGCCAGTGAGTATCAAAATTTAACGTATGTAAGAATTCGCCGGGCAGCTTACTTTTAAAATGTAGGTTTTCTGGGGACGCCTGGGTGGCTCAGTCCATTAAGTCTCTCACCCTTGATTTGGGCTCAGGTCATGATCTCAGGATCATGAGATCAATCCCCACCCTCACCCCTCAGGTCAGGCTGTGCCCTGAATGTGGCATCTGCTTGAGATTCTCTTCCTTTGCCCCTCCCCCCACTCACACTCTCTAAATAAATAAATTAATTAATTAATTAATAATAAATAAATAAATAGAATCTTTAAAATGTAGGTTTTCTGACTTGTAGTTCCCCCCAAAATCTGATTTGGTTGTTCTGTGGCAAGACACAGGAATTTTCTTCCTTTACTGACAACCTGCTGATTGTGATACAGGAGATCCCTACACATTCGGACACGCATGCACACATGTGCACACATACACACTGAGAAACACTGACAATCTTTAAAGTACTGCCTTTCAGACTCTGTAATTCTGTTTCTCAGTTTCCTCCAAGTAGTGTGATATTAGGCCTACATTCTGGACCTTCAGTATGCAGCAGAATTACTTTTAAAAAGTATCTTTTGCTCCCTTAAGCACATTGGACCATGCCATTGGGATCAAGTTCGCACGCGAGAGAAAATAACGATGCCTGACTAGTGTTTATTTTTGCGACCTTCATCCTAAGTAAGCTAGTGATTTTCCGCTTTCAGTTTTTATGTTTTTATGTTCAGAACAATGCCCCAAGGTGAGAGACTTGAAATGTTCCTTCAGCACTCTCCACTCTTCCTTCTCCCCTGCTACCTACAGTGTCCCTATGAAGTCTCACACCTGAATTCCAGTACTCAAATAAGAAACAAGACCTCCTAGCTATCTTTTATGTCCAAGTCCATTTCCAAGATTACTAATGTGTTTATGGCCAGATAGATTTATTGTAAACACTACATTCTCTTCAAGAATATTCCCAGTCATTTAGAATCTCATCTGTACATACTGGGCATCTCTCTCTGATCATTATTTGTTTTCAGTTGGTATGAATGGAACTTGAGATGGTTTCCTTATAGGGAGGGATAGGATACATGGATTGTGTCTTTATATGAAAAATTATAGCAAACACAAAAAATAGTACTTTGCAAGAACAGTGCTCTGGAGGGAAATGGGGGAGGACAACATAAACACATGGTGTCTGAGTGGTCTAATGAAACCTAAATTTATTCAGTGATCCAGTGGAAGGACCAGAGAGCTAATTTTTTTCATAATCTAAGGTTTACTAGCATAGCTGCTTGCAATGTCCACAATAGCCAAACTATGGACAGATGTCCATCGACAGATGAATGGATAAAGAAGATGTATATATACAATAGAATATTATTGTATATATACAATATATATTGTATATGGTGTATATATACAATAGAATATTATTCAGCCATCAAAAAAATGAAATCTTGCCACTTGCAACCACGTGAATGGAACTAGAGGGTATTATGCTAAGAGAAATAAGTCAATTCGAGAAAGACAATTATATGATCTCACTCATATGTGGAATTTAAGAAACAAAACAGAGGAGCATAGGGGAAGGGAGGGAAAAATAAAACAAGATGAAATCAGAGAGGGAGACAAACCAAAAGAGACTCAACCATAGGAAACAAACTGCAGGTTGCTGGAGGGAAGGGGGGTTGGAGGGACAGGGTAACTGGGTGATGAACATTAAGGAGGGCACGTGAGGTAATGAGCACTGGGTATTAAATAAGACTGATGAATCACTGACCTCTACCTCTGAAAGTAATAATACACTATATGTTAATTAATTGGATTTAAAT
Organism: Mirounga angustirostris; assembly: GCF_029215605.1. Taxonomy (NCBI): domain Eukaryota; kingdom Metazoa; phylum Chordata; class Mammalia; order Carnivora; family Phocidae; genus Mirounga; species Mirounga angustirostris. The sequence goes on from NW_026991709.1 coordinate 57,109,219, forward strand.
TTTAAAAAAGTATTGGGGAAAAAAATAATGTAGCTGCTCAACGTTGGAAAGGACCAGTGAAGGAGGGAGGAATAATGACATCATTAGGACATTCTCAGTTGGCCTCTTTGACTCTATGTGGCCATCTCCAGGCTTACAATATGTGTTCACTTGGTGTGAGTCATCCTGGGACAGTTGCTTCCTGCCTGGTTTCACCCGCACTGTTTCAAGCAACTTTATGAAGATAGGTCCCTATGGGAATGATTCAGATTGGGGCTCCATCAAATACCACTTGCTTTTGACTTTCTGGAGAGAAAGTCAAAGAATATAGCTTGGAGTCAGACAAATTAATTTTTTTACACTTTATTTTTAAATCTTGTTCCAAAAGCTTAGAGAGAGGAACAGTTGGGCAGGCTTCACAGCCATAGTCCAGGATGAAGTAATGGGACACTAAAAAGGAGATTTTGCCAGCAAGATATTACAAAGACTGACAGGATGCTTCCCCAATAGCCTTATCACATTGCTCGTGCTGCTTACATACGTAACTACCACTCATCTGACTGAGAGCTTCTTGAAAGGAGACACCAAGTCTTCAATCCCTTTAAACCTAGCAGAGTGCTTTAGCATGTAACAGTGGATTCTAGCAGATCTGAGGGAAAGAACTCCTGCTGAATGGAAACTTTCCATTCAAGTATTTTAAAAGTGTATAATACTTTCTTTGGTGTTTGGGCAGCTCAGAAATTTTTGAAAGGAAGAAAAGGAAGTGGCATTTTCAATATGTTTCAGTTTCCTTTCCTTTTGGTCTTTAGTTAATCTTTAACCAATGTAAAATAATGAAGTGAGAGGGAAAAAATTAATGATGTAAGGCTCAGGCCAACCTATCAGGCTTTGTGTTTTTATGATGTTTTGCCTTCTACCAGACTGTAAATATTTTGATTGAAAGTCTGAAGCATTGAATGGTACACAAAATTGGACCTTATACAAAGATGTGGAAAGAACAACTAAAGGAAAGGAAGGTGGAAAAGGGCCAGAAATTGCTAATAACTATAAAGCAATTGAAAAAACTATAAAGCATATTTGAGGCCCCAACCTGGTTTAGACTTTCTCTTCTTTGCCATCAGCTTTTGAGCCGAATAAAGAAGTAATGTATTCTGAAGCCATGATTCATTACATGAGTGTGATATTTAAGCTACTTAATTAGGGTGAATATATAATTTATCATCCAAACTGGGACACAGTTGCAAGTAAAAGGGGGCACTAAACCAAGTCTGTCTCTGGCAACCCAACACACGTGCCTGTTCTACTCTCCATCCACTGAAGGGACTGCTTTTTTTTTCTGTGTATTTTGTTCAAAATGTTCCATATTTTAAACAGAAACAGACTCATAAATACAGAGAACAAACTGGCGGTTGCCAGAGGGAAGAGGGTGGGGGGATGGGCAAAATAGGTGAAGGGGATTAAGAGGTACCAAATTCCAGTTATAAAATAAATAAGTCACAGAGATGAAGAGTACATCATAGGAAATCTAGACAAGAGTATGGTGATGATATTGTATGGTGACAGGTGGTGACCACACTTATCACGGTGATCACAATGTAATGTAGAATTGTCAAATCAGTGTCGTGCACCTGAAACTAATATAACATTGTATGGCAACTCGATTTCTATAGTTGACATTCATAACATTGCTTTGCTTTCCCTGTATTTATTTTTAGATGATCTATTTATAAAACTATAAAAAATTTTTTTATTTGTCCCATATTTTTCTCAAAGGGAGATCTTAATTAGGCTCCTACCACGTGGCAGCCTGAAGTGAACATAAGTTTGCTTCAAACACACCCAACTGCAGCTCAGCTGTGAGAACATGGCCCAGACCAGTGTTTCCAAAAGGGTGGAATGCACAACCAAGTGAGAATCTGGTTTGGGGTCACAAAGGACAAAGAGCGCTGCACAAAATAACATCTCATCACAGCAAGCAGGAGGTTGGATTTACATGCTAAATTATCTTTCTTGCTTCTCTAACAGTTAAAATCTCCCATTGTGACACATAACAGAACTGTGGCTCACAGTTCTTAATGTAGCTGACCTTAATAACATTGCCTTGCTTTCACTGTATTTATTTTTAGATGATCTATTTAATGCAAATGATACTAGTTTTTCATTATAATAATGCCATTTTCCTTAAAAATAAAGAACCACTGCCAAAATGATAAAAGAATTAGGAGTTCTGACCCAACACATGTTCATTTCTGATCCACGGCCTCGAGCGAGGCAATGGCGGTTAACATAAGACTTCACCAATACCTAGGTTTTCTCTAAAAGCCAAAACATATTAGGAAAAGATAGCGTCATTCTTCCCTAAATGAAATGGGAAGAACCTGAGAACTTGATAAAATAAGGAAGGTCTGAACATACCAAGATCAGGAGACAAGGTGAAAACTTAGTGAAAATTAAGCAGAGGTTGAAAACCAAGGGAAATTGACCTGCTTATATGTATGGGATCATATATGAAGCAGAAGGTGAAGAAAAGAACATAAACAGAAATACTCCAAAGTCTATGAGAAATCATAAATTCTATGACAGATGGAGGTATTTAAGGGTGAAAATGGATGGGCCAGGAAATGAAATCTGTCATGGTACATACACCTGCTGTGAAATCCCATTCAACAATGTTGGCTGGGGCAAAATGGGATAAAAGCCTTTGCTACTTACCTTTGCATCCAGATGTTCCCCCACCCAACTCACTCTACAACCACCTAGTATTCCAATCTTACTCCTATTTTAGAGAAAGAGTCATGTATAAGCAAAGCTTCCTACGGAATCTTTCAACATTTAAACATGATGAGAGACATAGGAGCTGGAAATGGGCTTTTGGAACTTGTCAGCATATTGGGGGTGCTGGAAATCATGATAGTGGCTAAAATTGCACATTATGCATTCCCTCACAGACACCTGACTCATGCCATTGTTGTCTGCAAGGAACATTCTCCTCCTACACACCTTCCCCTGGCCGGCTGTTACCATTCATAGTTCAGGTCCCAGCTTCAACTCCCTTCCATCTCCACCTGTCCCCTTGGTGTATGTTCTCAGAGCCTACTCTTTCCCAGTTCCTACAGCAACACTGTTGTTACTTATTTAATATCCCTGTTAGGCTCTAAACTCCTGAAGGGCAGAAATGGGCTTTGCTGCGATATCCGCACCATCTGATCTCGTCTGGCACATAGATGAATGAAAATGTGAGTGAGTGAATGATGATAAGCGCATTGACCTGACCTTTGGACAGGCCAGGAGGAGAGGTGAGAACTGGCCAGAAGAGAGAGAAGGTCAAAGCAGCTGGGACTCAGACCAGAACAGCACACTAGAGTGCTCAGAGAACGTGTGTGAGGGGGAGGGGCTCGGGGTCGGGCTTGGGGTAACTGGCTTCGGAAGTGGGTGAGACTAGCCCAAAGTTTGGAGACACTGTTGCTGAACGGGACATTACCGCACTGGGATGTCCGCTTATTCTGTTTGTAAAAGTTAACCTATACCCTTTTTTATCCCCTCCAGGGTGAATGAGCAGCCACCCAATGGAGAGCATTGTACAACCACACCCCCTTGGTCCATATAACTGAGATGGGGGGAAGCAGAGCTAAGCCTGCTTTCCCTGCCCACTGATGTTTCTTCGATCAAAACTAGAACGAGTTATTCAAACAGCTACCTAAATACAAATTAATCACTAGGAAAACATTTTCTAAAATAATCATAAAGAGAGGCAGCTAGGTAACTTTGGACAAGTTACTTAACCTCTCTGAATCTCAGTTTCCTTCTCTGTAAAAGTTGAATTACACCACCTGCCTCTCAGGAAAGATGTGAGGCTCAAATACATAAAGTACCAAACACAGAATTGTCATTATTCATTCCAATTTATGGTAAACTTCAAGGAAGTACAAATACTTCAGCATATGTGATAACCCTCTCACTAAATAGCAACGCTTTTATTCCAACATAAATCTGTGTTTCCCTTTAGAGCTCAGTAGAATATCAACTATTACTTTGTCCTGAACATTTTGAGTTCAAGAAGCTTTACAGGTTGGTGTACATTAGTACACAAGTCCGTGGAGACATTTCTCTGGGGCCTTACTTCTCACTCCAGCAGGAGAAAGCTTTAAGAGCCCACCTATTGGTGTAGGAAGAGGAAGCCTCTGAGTTGCTATCTCTTCCCCTGAAGCATCCCCTTGTCCTACACTCAGAACACCTGCTCCATCCCCACCATCTGACCCCCTCCTGCCACCAACTCCCAAATTGGAACCTTCTTTTCCCTTCTCCTGGGTTTTTCAGGGTGTCATCTTTACCTCCCACATCAGAATCATCAGATGTCTCACTCCAGACCTTCCCAAGCCGACTCTGTGGGGGTGAAGTTGGGAATTCACATTGTAACAAACTCCTCAGAGGATTCTTAGGCCCATAAAGCTCAAGAACCCTGGCCTTAGACCAGGAGCAGCATTTATGTGGGCAGAAAAGAGTGCCTGGGGCTTTAGGAGCAGGTCTCTGCTTCCCCACCTTTCAAATTAGAGTGCATGTGCCTCTTTTACCATTGCCTGAAAGATGCCCCAACTGGCTCATCTATAAACCTGTTTTGCCCTTTGAAAAACCTAATGCAAGAATTGGTACCTAGCCAAGTCTAACTGCAGTAATTTGTGATGAGTTTATAGCCTAAATCACTGAGTCTCCAAGTTAATAAGTAAGAGGCTCACATCAGTGATTCCCAACAGGTGAAGGACTAGCTCTGGACAGTGGGAGAAAGGACATTGAATGGGACATTCATGTGATACAAGATAACCATCAGTCACAAAGCGAGGTCCTTTTCAATTCCCTTTCTATCTTTCTGATTCCATCAAGGGTAAGTCTCAGGGGCGCTGTGCCTTCCCCCGCCTCACTGATACTTCCCAAGCTGCCTTTTTTAATAAAGAGAGAGTAGGTTTCACGCCACAGCTTTCTTAAGAAGCAATATTTAACTAGAATGGAGTAGGCCGTAGAATTTTCTGTGTATTTCTTTTTATGGCTTCCTTCCATTTATTTTATAGTAGTGATATAAAATTTGCTTTTGTGAATTTAAATATTAAACAGTGAGTTGATTCAAGGAAAAAAATAATGGTCCTGTTAATATATAGTATGGCAAAAATCATGAAGAGTGCAAATGAATGACTAAAAGTTTTGGAAAAGAACTTTAAGCAGGTGAGAGCGGTCCTTAGAATAAGATTAGAAAACAGATTTTCATATTGGAAGCCATGACATTAAGTATTATACAATTATGTCATTTCATGCAAAAGAGGAGCAATTCATTTAACATTTCTTACACACAATATAAGATAGACCACATATCTTATAGGTATAAGGGGCGGGGGTGTGGGAGACCAAGTCCACCTTTTCTTCCTGGGACCATATACAAAATGGCAAAGCCCAACAGTTGTTTATTGGTTGAAGGCACGTGCTGGTTTTACCACTTATACAGGGACTACCAGTATGAACCACCTCTATGTAATATAAGTACATATATGCATAGACACGTTTTTATATTTAAGCATTGGTATATTTATAAATTAAGCACAATGCCCAACACATAGAAAGTGCTGAATACAGGCTTATTATTCTATTGTTATTTAAAATTGGCATCGCTTCTGCTCTTCCTCAGGTTTTAGTCACAGAAGTAATCATTAGAAAGGTCACTTTTTGAGGAAGCCACATTTACACCATTTACAATTCCCACCTTTTAATTATTTACTCTTCAAATTAGGCTAAAGAGCAATTTGGGTCTCTTGACCACAATTCTTTCCAAGCTTTTATCTCATAGCCAATTATATTTAGGACCATGGTTACCCCAGGTGGAGGTAGCCCAACATATATAAATAAGCTCAGAATATCGCTGGGGACCTTGGCTTTTCAGATTTCTAGACACACTAATAATAACAGGGCTTAGCTGACTTGAGTTGTAAGAATGGATTCAGAATGAGTAGAAAGGGTAGTTAATTTTGTACACTTTACTAGTAGTGTCTCTCTCTTTTTTTTTTAAGATTTTATTTATTTATTTGAGAGAGAGAGAATGAGAGACAGAGAGCATGAGAGGGAGGAGGGTCAGAGGGAGAAGCAGACTCCCTGCCGAGCAGGGAGTCCGATGCGGGACTCGATCCCGGGACTCCAGGATCATGACCTGAGCCGAAGGCAGTCGCCCAACCAACTGAGCGACCCAGGCGCCCAGTAGTGTGTCTCTTGAGGGGAGAAGATAGGCTGGTGATAGATTATTTAAGTTAATAAGTACATGACAAACTAAATTCTGTAGGCCATTAAGCCTTTATTTCTTCTCTGATGCACTATGGCATCTTATTTTTATCAGTAATGCTTTTCTCATTTTTAAACTAGAGTTATGTCCAAGATTGATCTCTTGCATGAAAGCCTTTGGTAAAATGTGTGGTTTCTGTTAAATATAAGCTGAGTCAGAAATGGGTTTTGGGAAGCCAGTCTTGTTTGAAAAGAAATAAAAAATTAATGCGTGTGTGTTTGTGTTTTTATTCAGTAAAGTATCAGAGAGAAATTTAGCGATCTTGCAAATGGAGCTAGGCTGGCCTTTGGGGCCAGGAGAGTGAGATCCTCTGGGAGGCTATATGTTGAATAAATGATGCAATCTACTTCCTAAACTTAATTCAAGTACTGGTGTACAGTGGAGATACTGTTCCAGTTCCAGACCACTGCAATAAAGCAAATATTGCAACAAAGCGAGTCAAATGACTTTTGTAGTTTCCCAGTACATATAAAAGTTTTGTTTACACTACACTGTGGTCTATTAAGTGTGCAATAGCATTATGTGTAAAAAAAAATGTACAAACCTTAATTTAAAAATATCGGGTTGCTAAAAAATGCGAACCATCAACTGAGCTATCAGTGAGCTGTAATCACTGATCATAGATCACCATAACAAATATTGTAATAATGAAAAAGTCTGAAATATTGTAAGAAGTACCAAAATGTGACAGAGACACAAAGTGAGCAAATGCTGTGGGGAAAAATGGCACCAACAGACTTGCTTGATGCAGGGTCGTCACAAACCTTCAATTTGTATAAAATGTAATATCTACAAAGCACAATAAAGGAAAGCACAATAAAATGACGTATGCCTGTACATTCATGAAATATGATTACATAGATTTTTGTTGTTGTTGTTGTTGTTGCTGCTGCTTAATTTGCCGTCCCCCCCCCCCCCACATGGGCTAGTAGTACTGAGTCTAGTTTCTCCCACTGAGATTTACTCTCATATCTCCTACTTAAGCCCATTATCCAAGAACTCTTGGAAGTGACTTTAGCCCAAGTGGACTAGTCCTGCTTCCACTCTCTGAGTCTGATTGGATCATGGTTGCCATGTTTTCTCAATATCAGACACTGTCACTGTTGAAGATGGGTCTTACAAGATCAAATCTCTCTTAGCAGTAATATACTTGCTCCCTGGAGTCTTGCTAGTGCTCCCGGGGACCCAGTAGTGAGGCTCTAAAGTGCAGCTCTCTTATAGCATTCTCCACAGTCGGTGGAGACCAGTCCAGGCTGGCTGAATCCTGAGGGAATTCTGGCATTTGCTACATGCTGTGCCATAATCATTCCTATACATCTTGAATTCTGGTCACCATACTAGCTGCTTCCTTTCTCCAAAGTTAGTTTGATTTCACAGATCTTGTTGCTTTTCCCTCTCAATGTCTCTTCCCAATGTCTATGTCTATCCTAGTTCACATGATAAATCTTCTCAACTTCAGAGATACAGAATTCTAACAAATTTTTCTGTATGAGAATCTGTAAAAAAACAAAAGGAAAAAGAAAGACAAGAGCAAAAACAAAAACAAAAACAAAACAGGGTAGGTAACCCATCTGAATTCAAGGCCACTTAACCTCATTCATGTCTAATCACCTGACGTGGGAGGCTGTCTACATCTTTAATGCACAACATAGCCTGAAATATCCCATTAAACGGCTTTCCACCTTGGGTCACTGAGTACAGGAGAGCTTCATTTCAAAATCTAGTTTGTTTGTTTGTTTGTTTGTTTGTTTCTAGAAAATTTATGTAATAAGGAATTTTGAGAAGCTGCCTAGAATGTCCAAAAGACCAAAGTGGGTGTCCTAGAAATACAATTAGTACATTCTCTACAGATATACTATACTTCCTTTCAGGAAACAAACCCCTTATTTTCTCAACCCTGATGTTGTTTCCCCATATCATATCATGGCTCACTCTGGTTTTTTTTTTTATATGTGTACCCCAAAGATAAACAAACCTCAGTGGGGTCTGTGAATTTAAATCTCAAGATACTTCCATGTTTATCAAATAAATTATTGAGCTGGAAACCAAGCAAGGTTGGTGAGAGCCGTCAGACCTCATTTACAAACTACATCTGGCATGGTATGAAATGGCTCTCAGGCTTTAGTGGTCATAAGCTTTGAAGAAAAGCAGTGTCCAATAGAAGTTTCAACCAAAGGAAACTTGGACTTAGGTCAAACCATCCTTGCCCTAGTGGCTTGAGGTTGTTCCTCTTTGTTTTTCTTGAGCTCTTTAGAGAGAGTCTGACCACATTCTTCTGCCTCTAACTACTACATGTAGAATCAGAGTTGGCAGGGAACTTGGTGGTCAGCTAGTCTGAAATCTTATTTGAGTCACAAATTCCTTCACTACTGTAATGATTGACATAGATGGTCAAGAGTACAAATGAATACTCCATGTCAAATATTTAAAAGTTAAAAACAAAGCTAAAAATGGTTAAATAAATATGTTTTATCTTCCCATCTTAATAAAAAAAAAATACTTTCATAACTACCTGGAAAACAAGGTGCAAAGTTAGGATTCTAGAATTCCCTTAGAATTCCATTCTAAAACAGTGATGCAGGGAAAGCTAACCCTGGCCCAGTCTGAGACCCTTCTCTTTTCAATCCAGATCCATTTAACCCTGTGTTGTGTTTCACACTAGCCTACACCTACAAATTCAACCCACATTACCCATAAATAGTTGCCCCATGGCCACCTCTCAGACTTAGATAGCATGTATTTTTGAGAGGCAGGTCTACACAGACTATAAACAGAGACCTTGGGCATGGGATTCCCAAATCTGGAGTACCCACTTTGTGTTTAAGAAGAGGAGAGAAGAAGAAGAAATCCAGAAAAGTAGGGCCAGAGGAGCATGGCCAGAATAGGGCTCTCCAAAGTATGGGACCCAATGCAGCAGTCTCTTTGCTCAAGTACAAGGGTGGTGGCCTAGCCAAGTTGACACAAGATTAACCATCATAGGCTCCATGACCATGAATCTGTTCTTAGGTACAACGGCAGTAGTGATACTAAAAATAAGATCTTGTTTGCCAGGTGCTATTACAATTTTTAAAAGTTGTATTTAACCATATCATCTCCTGCTCTATGTAGGAAAATATTAGTAACCTAGGTGAGACCCAGGAGGCTGTCTGATGGTCAGAAACTGTAGGTTTCATTTCCATCCCAGATTGCTGGCAGAAAAAAATGTCAGTGCTGAAAAGACATATAACGTCCATGGGGTAACAGCTTTACTGGGCATGATCACATTCCATAAAAAGAGTTTGAGTTTCGGTTGTCAGGAAATACTGTGTTTGGCAAATAGGAGTGCTATGTCAAGCCCCATAAATAAAATCAGGCCAGGTTACTTATAACTATACTGATTACCTTTCCAGTCCATTTTTTGAAACCAGAATCTTAGGTTGTAAAGTTAGGTATTAGTGTCTCATGGTATTTTTCTCTATTTCTTTTGTACTTTGTGTCCAGGCAGGTAGGGGGGGAGGAAATCACCCCCATTTTATATACAAATGGTTTAAATGGTTTAATGTAAAGTTTTTAAATATAAAACTTCTTTATATATATATATTATATATATATATATATATAATGAAAGAGATACTTGTTTTCTATCTATAATATTAATCGGAATCACTAAGGATTCTAAATATCCAAATAAAATTTACTGTACTTTATTGAGACTCAAATTAGAAGTCACAGGGGCTCTGTCATCTGTTCAATATAAACTAACCAAAGAGGAAAAGAGATAAGAAATTTGCAGGATGCAAATAGGAATATTAAATATGATAGTAATAGTTGTATGGATTAAACACCAATTATATATGCCAAACACTGCCAGGCACTTCATACATATGTTATTTCTAGTTCTAAATACAAGACAGTAAGTGTCATTTCTCCCACTTTAAAGGTAAGATAAGACTCAGAAAGCTGAGCGACCTGCCTAAGGTGCACTGAAAACAACGTACTCTGCTGGGACACAAGCAGCTGTTCTATTTATGAAAAAATGAAAGGCACACGTAGGAGAGACACCTCTCAGACTCCCCTCAACTCCAGGAGTGTCCACGAAACTCTCGAGCTTTCAGTGGACATATAAAGTAGCCCCCCCAAAAGTAAATAAATTTAAATAAATAAATAAAGTAGCCCCAACTCCCAGAACTGAAAATCCCTTTGTGTGGTCTCCAGACCACCTCAAATTTCTGGAATTTTCTCACTCCCTCTTAAAGAAGGGCTATTTATTCCACCACAGTGAAAATTCGATGAAAAGGACCCAAAAGTCAAGGCACAGAGCCTTTTCCTGTGAGCTCTAGGCAAGACTGGCAAGTTGCCGAAGAGAAAGCCTGAGGATTTACATTGAAGATTTGAGCTCTTCTCTCATTCCTCTCTCCCCTCCTTGGCCTGAATCGATTACAGGGACCAGTACCGAATGTCACTAAAACTCTTCTTCCTTTGTTTATTCGTTCCTTTCCTTGCTGACCACATAGTACATTCCAGACATAGCAATACAAATGAGATGAAAGGCACAGTCCCTGTCCTTGAGGAACTGACTCTCTAGCCCTCGAGGAAAACAAATATACATTTAATTATAATATATCTGGTTAAGTGAAGTAACAGATTATGTAATGGATAGTCTGGGAGGAAAGAAGAGGCTCTAAGGCACCAAGCATTTGCTTTCCTGGAGGAGCCTCAGAGCTGATGACCGGGCAGGTCGCTGAGGAAGCAGCCACAGCATTGTTAGGATCACATGGGATCATCCGGGATATTGGGGTGCTCAAGCAGCATGACTTCCAGAGTCACCTACAGCCAGGTGGCCTCAGGAGCCAGGAGGAAGACAAAGTATCTGGATCATCCCAGACCAGAATTCTTGATTCAAATAGAGCTGCAATTCTAGCAGTTGCCACGGATGAGAGCTGAGATATGGAATACATGTTCTGCAATGTGTACCCCATTTGCACCCTGGGCTACTCTGCCTGAGCAAATGCTTGTTATTATGCTTCCAGAGACTTCCCAATAATATGTCATTTGAATCAAGTCAACTCAAAAATTTCAAATACAGCCTCATCATATCATGATGGTTACAGAAAAGGTGGTTCTTGTTGAAGGAGTAGTGGGATCATGTGTCTGTGGATAATAAGAAGTTAAGGCAAATAATCACGGATCTCATGAGTCCTCTGTCAAGTAGTCACTCGCTCTGCCTTCTAGAGGTATGGAGTAGAGTCTGCATAAAATTCTTTTTTTTTTAAATGTATTATTTATTTATTCATGAGAGTCAGAGAGAGAGAGAAAGAGAGAGGCAGAGGCAGAGGGAGAAGCAGGCTCCCTGCCCAGCAGGGAGCCCGATGTGGGACTTGATCCCAGGACCCTGGGATCATGACCTGAGCCGAAGGCAGAAGCTTAAGCATCTGAGCCACTCAGGCACCCCGAGTCTGCATAAAATTCTTTCACGAGCCCTTGGGCGCACACGGACCCAAGTCCACCAGGCTTTCATAAACCTAGGAAAGGCCTGTTTATTTATACCTGCATGGAGAGAGAGGCATTCACAGCAAACTTAAATTGGAGACAAATTTAAAAACACCATCAGTATGCATTAACATCTTTTGGATCTTTAGAATGACCCGGTCATTACATAATGGAGAATATACGCTGGGTTCACTTACCATTAAGGGGTATAGAGAAAATGTGTCTTCTTGATTTCTCTGTAACTGGCCTGATGTTCCTCACCAGCCCCCTTTCTTCTGGGTAGCAGTGTGTGCATGTGTGTGTGTGTGTGCACGTATGGGAGGAAGGGGTGGAGAGGGATGGTATGGACATTCAGTTCAACCCAGCAGTCTTATCTGTCTCTTGAGGTAACTTCATTTCAGCTTGGACTCACAAAAGTGGTTAGTCTTTTAGAGCCCCATTTCCTCCCCCTATTAACCTCCAAGATAGCATCTGAGTGAGGACATGTAGCTCTAGGTAGTTGAGAGGAGACGCGATTCTAGGACCTATTCTGTTCTGCCTGGATCTTTGCTGGTCCCTTCTGGAGTGGCTGATCTCAGCTGTTCCCTAGACTGACGATTCTGTTGGCATCTGCTGCTGAAAGCCACAGCTGGTGTACTTCATAATTTATGGTCTGTCGTCTCAGCTCATCTGGACCCAGGAATTTCTCCTGGTGCCTCAGCCCTGCCTCGGGGTGCTATGCATCCCACCTGAGGTCTGACTGTTCTTCCCTCGTGTGTCCCACCTCTGATGTTTGGTTGTGCAACTCCCAACTCCAGAGACACTTTGCCCTCACTTGGTGACTTGCAGTGAACTTTCACCACCCCTTCTGGGGTGAGTGGGAATTTGTGAGTCTGTCTATGCCATGTGGGAACAAAGCTAAATTTCAGGACTGTCTAACCTGTACCACTTTTACTTTCATGTGACAATCTGTTAAGGGTTAAAAATTGTGTCCCCCAAAAAGATATTTGAAGTTCTAACCCCAGTACCTCAGATTGTGATCTTGTCTGGAAATAGAGCTGTTTCTGGTCCAGTCAGACCCAGAATCATCGCTCTGTTAACTTCCCCATGTGCAGACAACTTGTAACCATGCTCTCTCCTCTCTGGGAGAAGTGAAGAGATCCTAGCCATACGCTCTCATGTGCTCTCATCTGCTGGTCTGCACATTTCTCTCCAGCCGCCTGGACCAGAAAAAGCCTGCTAGGCATGCTGTCAGCCACACGGTCCCTGGGAACCAGAGGCATGTCCATACCATCCCTCTCCACCCCTATTTATAACTTCTTATAAATAGATCTTTTATCTGACCCATTTGTAGCTTCTTACTGTATATTAATGGTCATGACGGTTTTTCTACTTCCTGTATAGCCATGTCCTCTCAGGAGCTCTGGAGTGGACATTACAGGTGGCCTTCAGCATTCACAGTCCTTTCTTCCCTTCCAATAGAACTGTGATGTGGTTTAGGTGTCCATCCCTTTCTGACACAGCCCATGTCCCTCAGTGGCCTGAGAGGTCAAAAGTTTATCCCATAACTTCCTCCTGTGATTGGTTCTGGAGTGGGCATGGGACCCAAATCCAACTGATGGGGCTCAAAGAGCTTCTGCTAGAGACTTCCGGGAAAAAAGCTTCCTTGTCCTCAGGGCCCTTCAGAACGCCAGGCTCCTTTACACCGGAAGTGGAGGGAAGAGCATGTGACCCTGATTGCTGCTAGCAGCTGGCTTGCAATTATGAGGAAAACTGTCTTCAGGATGAAACCTGTGTTCGGCAGAGCCCAGCAATGAGGCACCACCGGCTCCTCCAGCTGAAGGCCAGTGAGTCCTTGATGTGCAGTTACATGAGTCAGTGACTTTCTATGCTGTTTACATCAATTTGATGGGCATGTGATTGACAGTATCCTAATACATACAAACTATACTGGACATTTTAGAAGAGTTACCATGTGGGGAAAAGGCCACAGATCCCTTTAGCTTTTTCAGTCATAGATACACGAATAATTCTGCCTGGGTGTTCTTGAAACCATGGAGGATTTGTTCCTTATATTTCTACTTATAAGCACTTTACCTTTCTATACCATCTTACTTAACATTTAATTATAAATTCAAAGAAAGTCTGGTCCATGGTGTACTCCTGAGAAGAAGTTTGTTTTTGTTTTTTTTAGCTTTAACAGTATCATTAATACATAGGTGAGAAAACAAAAATACTAAAAAGGAAAAGACTTGCTTAAGCCCACAAATTTCCATGATCTAGGTAATTGTCACAAATACAAATAAATCAGTGTAGAACAATTCAACAAACACAAAAGGTTGAGATTTTCTCTAAAGAGCTGGATCCAGCTTCCTAACTTTGTGTCAGTATACTTCTGCTTTGGGGATCTATGAAGATCCTTATACCACCAAAAGGAGAGATCTGTAGGGAGACATTAAGTTATTAGTTTCAAAAGATTCTCATGTTTTTGAACTCTTAATAAAGCCAAGTGGACTGGGAAATGCTTGGAGTAGAGTAAGATAAATAGACATCTTCCATTGGAAGGACACACTAAAACCACACTTCCTTTTAAATAAACCCTTAAGCACTACATTATTATAACGGTTTTTCACTTGAATGTTCTCAATTTTTGGCTCACTTAAATCATTAGACTATAAGGGAGCTGAAAAAAGGCAAGGGAGATTGGAACACAACTAATTAGCTTGTCTTTGGTTGTTTTAAGAAGCTTAATTTAGGAAAGAATTCTCTGGAATAAAATCTGGATTATCTTTAAATTTTTGTCATCTCTTTTTAGCGTATTTATTATAATTAATATTAATATAATATAAAACTAAATATTGGATTGTCTTGTCAAATAGCCTTTTATTTTTTTAAGATTTATTTATTTTAGAGCTAGAGAGAGAGTGAGAGAGTGGGGGTAGGGGCAGAGGGAAAGAGAGAATCCTGAAGCCATCTCCCCAGTGAGCAAGGAGCACGACTCGGGGCTAGATCCCAGGACCCTGAGATCATGACCTGAGCTGAAATCAAGAGTCGGCCGCTTAATGGATTGAGCTACCCAGGCACCCTTTGGATAGTCTTTTAAATAAAACCTTAAAAATATACCAGGCAGGTAAAGCTGTTTCAATATGGTATTAGCTGGAATTATCCAGTTATTCAAAGGGATAAACCTGGCACATTGGGGATAAATTTACCCACATGCTCCTTACTCATGTCTAGAAAGTGTAGTTCTCTGAAGTCTATGGGTCATCTTAAGCATTTGAGCCATTTTTCCTTTCTTTCCCTAAGCGCAGGGAAATCTTGGCAGCTTAAACAAGAATTGGATCCTGCGTTTTCTCTCAAATAGGTAGAGTCAGGACACAAGAAAACATGATAACATTAGAACAAGGAGGAAATCCTTAAAGCCTAACAGTGATGCCATAATTTGGGCCCTTCAGTCAAGGAAGGAACTCTGCCATCCCACATTCCTTTGGCAATTCTGCCCAGGGAGGTGTGGTCATGTGGTGAGGGGGTGAGGGAGGGGGCAGGGAGCGAAGCTTGATGAACCAGAACCCTCTGGGAGAGACAGCCTATCTCTGGGAGCAAACCAGGGCTATATATCTATAATTTCTCAGTGTAGGACTGATTCCAGTCAGGACTTGCTGGGTGGTTTGGAATCACTCTTCATCAGTAGTTCCTTCACTTGTTCACTTCCTGCACAAGTCCATTCACTGAGAATGACAAGTTGTTCATTAGGGCACTTTGGAGTTTCTATTTAAACCTAGAATGTTTGGAATAAGTAACGTTAACACAAACGGTGAAGCACTCACAACCCTGGATAAATAAATAAATATCTTATTTATGTAAGCTAATGCTAAATGAGTATAAAGCAACTCAATCATCTCTACCTTATTAATATGGTTGGGAATAAAAATCTAATCTAAAGATTTCCAAGGAATAAAACTAGTAAATTTCAGGTAGTATGATGATTTAATTAATTTAATATATTGGATGGTTTGACCTGTATAGTGCACTCCTTTGCTTTCTTCGTTCTGAAAGCAGGTATCGAGGACCTCTATATAATGATGCTAAGTTAGGCTCTCCATGCTATAACAAACCTAATGAAGTTACTGGCCATTATCTTCCATATGCTTGAAAGAAATAGTGCATAACACACACCAGGTGCTTAGTTAGTAGTTGCTGAATGCTGAATGAATAATCTATGGCAAAAAAAACAAACCAGAAATCACTTCTCCTGTTATATTTTTAATTATATTTTATAGAATATTTATTTAAAGTCGACATTAAAATCCATTCAGTATGTATCTGTTTGATGGTAAGATGAAGACATTTGACTATTAAAATTTGGCCAAGAAGGCATTGGATTGATTATCTATGTACAAATAATGAGCAACATATTTTGTGATTTCAAAATATATCAGAAACATTTTTTCATGAGCATATGATTCTATTAAATGAAAATAAACCAATCTCTTTAGAGTGAATTTAAAGTTGAGCCGACCCGAGGATCTGGGTAAAGCGCTTGGTAAAGTGCTGTGAAGCTTTTTGTAAAGCACCAAGTTATCAGAACGGAAGCTGAACTCAGGCTGGAGTTTAGGTCCCAGGTTGGCTGCTTACTGGCTGTGTACCCTTGGGAAAGTTATTTTAACCTTGTAAACTTTAGTTTTCTCATAGATAAGATGGAAAAGAATAATACTATCTATATCATACATTTTTAAGGACTACGAAGTGAGCTAATGCACAAAAGCATTTTAGCCTCGTGGCTCTTTATAGCAAGAACTCAGCATCTGCTTTTTCTTTGTCATCATCATCATCATCACCAGAGGTGGGAATTTTTTCCTTACGGCTTATCCTACAAAATGTCAAGATTGCCGAGGAGAAAAAAAAAGAAAAGAAAAACAAAATTAAACAGAGGTGTTACTAAATCACATTCTATAATTTCTCACCAACAACAATCTGCAAACTGGTCTCCTCAAGCTTGTCTTCCTCAGGTCGATCCTCCACGCTATCAAAGTGACTTGTTCAGAACAGAAACCTGACCGTATCACCCCTCTGATCTCTAACACAGTGGTTTGGTAGCTACTAGGCAAAGTCCAGGGCCTCTACTATAGTGGCTGAGAAGGGTGTCTCGGAACTGAGCCCCTGCTCGCCCCTTCAACTCCAGTTGTGGTCAGGTAGACCAGACCTGGCTACCTCCTAGCCAAATCCTACTTCATTACGACTCAGTTAAGAAAATACAAAACATGAGCAACTCAGCTGAGACTCCGTTACCTCTTGGGAAGCTCTGTGCTCACCCACATGCCATATTGCTTTATAAGAACACTGCACTGTGAGCTCCTTCTGGGTAGGGTGCCAGGGCTTACCATACATAATGTTTGGCATATTTTAGGGGCTCAATAACTATTTGCAAAGGAATGGCTGAGTAAATGCATGCATGAATATGCATCTGATAACCAGATGCAAAGTATACAGATTTGTAGACTTGCTGGAGCCAAGTACCCTCGTAAGGCTGGAAGGGGACCTGAATATAACATTCTCTTCTGAGTCATGTTTGAAAACAATGGAAAGGTAGACATGGAAGTCTAGCAGGAGATAAAATGTCATCTTCATAACTGATAAAGCTGTTAAGGGAGGGTGTGGCTCAGGGACATGACAACAGCAGACTTCAAAACTGCACTCCATAGTTGGATAGACTTACCCACCAGTGGCCACACAGCTCCCTGCTAGAGGAGTTGCCTCTCCACAATGGAGAGTGTGAAGAGGCAGACCAGGCATGTGTAATTCTTAAGGTCAGCTGGCTTCCAAACCACTATGCAGAGCCAGTTTATTTCCCAAACGCACCAGCGGGAGAGTTACCCCTTCTCTGGGTCAGTGAGTCAAGTGGGAGAGGGAGGCCCAGAGGGTGACAGCAGCTGATGTCACTTGACTGGTAAACATGGGGCCACGGGATGTTGCTCTCTGCTCCCTTCCCGGACAGCCTCATGGGCACCGATTGATTTATATGCTGGCGCTATTTCCCGCAAGTGACAGGAAGAGTGGATTACAAAGATACCTCCAAATTACATATCAGTAAGTGGATTATCTTTTGACTTCCTGCTCTAATTCCTCCTTTTCAGTTGATCTATGAACACAGATGGAATGACGTATGTTGATAAACTTCTTATCAAGATTGGAAAATTGTTTTGGCTTCTAAAAGAGTATACCTCCTCTTTTACTCAATCGATTCAATGAAACCTAGCAAATATTTGCTGACACCCCACCAAGTGCCAAGCACAGTAAAATATAAAGATGAATACACCGCAGTGATCCTATGGAGATTATGACCCTGTCAGCATCTGGTGGGTCATTTCTCTTAGGTAGAGAAAAGGGAACTCAGTTATGAGAGCAAAATAAACAGACAAATATTTACAATCTTTTTTCTAGTTTTTAAATGGTTTTGAGTAGTTAAATGACTGTTCGTCCAGAATTTAAGACATTTCTCTTCTAACACCAGTATTAATTAAAGCCAAGATACTAATGATAAAGGTCATGGAAACCACTGGAGAGTCATTTATCTTCTCTCCTACTGTCCACGTTGCGCCATCTTGCAAAGGCCTGCCATTGGCAAAGAGAGGGACAGCGTGAAAGCGTGCACATAGGTTGTTCACATCCAGCGCCACAGCTGAAAAACAACTCAGATTAGTGGATGGACGGTTCCACCTCCCTGAAGGAAGGCATCGCACTTACTCCTGTCCTATCCTGGATTCCAGCACCTTCCATTATTCTCTTGTTTGAAGTCAAAAAAATTTTTGACATCTCACCTTTCTAAGAATTCTATTTGTTTTTTCTTTAACCGGATCCTCAAAGGCTACTCACAATATTTCACTAGATCTTAAACTCACAATTCTGTGTTGTGTCGTTTTTATCTCATTTTGTCTTACATCCTCTCATCACCAAACTGACTGAATGAGTCAAAAGAAACAGGGATTAGGTATGATTCCAATTCCTAACAGATTCAGGTTCAGGGGCTCTTCCCAACCTCAGCTTTTAAAAACCATTATGGAGCCAAGCGATCATGGAGAAATTTGTAATTTTGTTCCCCTGAAGATGCTAAATGATGCACAGAAAGCTACTAGAATGTGGAGTCACATAAAGCCTCCACATCCTCAGCACTGGTCCTGGTTTCCGAAAAGCAGCTTCTCTTCTTCCTTTCATTCCTGTGCATCTACTAGATCAATAACAGGAGCAGGAAGTCATGATTTTCACTCTGGAATAGCTTGGCAGCATATACTGCCTGAGGACAAGTAGGGAAACCAAGCCTGGCATTTCTGTTTGGGAAAGAAAGAAACTGACAAAGTTAAAGCAATTTGAAGTCTTTACTTGAAATGCTGTATTTTTTTCTATTAACTTATGAGATAGCATATAAATTCATAACAGTGATTTAAAATATATGTATATGTTATATATACATACACACACTTCTTGGGTATGTATAAATTGCTTGTTTCTAAATATCATGAATAAAGAAAATAGCAAACAGAGTCAACACATCTCAGGGTCTAAGAATATCACTGTCAGCATGAAGGGCTGTGAGATCTTAGGCAATTAACATACTTGCATGACTTTCTTCTTGCTTTGTAAAGAAAAAAGGAAAAGAAAAGGAAGGCATCATGACACGGTTTTTGTTATCCCTGTGTCTGTTCAGAATCTACGGGGGACAGGATACATAAAAGGAAACTGACAACAGTAGAATTACAAATATTGTGGGGACTTCTGTAGATAACTTTGCATATGCATTTTTAAAATTTCAAATGTATTATTTACTACTTATCCAAGACAATGTGTATTAAATATTGAACAAATTTTAAAAGAGGCTTTCCCTGTATTAAAAAAAAATTCATTAGTGGGCTTTGGAGATAATATTCACTTAATAAAAATACACAGTATCTCTTTTGCCCAAAGCATTTTGAAGCTGTGCAGGGAAATAAGATCTTCCCAGAAGCTGTGATAAGTGCATTTGTAGGGTCAATAAGATAGAAGGGGCCCATTTGCAAAAATTTTCTTAGAGTCATCAATTTAAATCTGTCTGGAGAAGCAATCAGTAATCCTGTAATAGAACCCTGGCTCTATAATATACCACTATAATACCCTGTGTGGAATCCATTTTTATAGTATGTTTACCCTGTATTTAATATATCCCAATACCCCATATTGTTCAAGGCTAAATCCGAATAAATGCCGATTATTTCATATGAGAATATGCAGGCAGGACATCTCTATTTGTCCATGTTTCTAGGCAGATCTATAGATGACATAGATGCTCTGAATATAGATATAGACACAGATGTAGCTCTAGGTGCACCCCAGGTTATAAATGTAAATAAGTTCAAGATGGAGATAGATACATTCATGAAGACTAGTTTCACCAATAGGATGTTGCCCAACTTTCATAGTAAAGGTTGGAAGGCCCAGAGTTAATTATTACAGAATCACATAGATGGCATGAGTTTTTCTTTAGGGTAAACAGGCTGGGTCAGCAAGAGTTATTCCCTCCAACCCTTGGGACAGACAGAAGTAGAAAAGATCTGTGGTGCCTTCCTCTGACCCTGCCATCTTAGCTGCAAGCTCTACCCAGATGGACCACATCTCCTGACTGGCCCTACCAGACCCAGAATCTAGAAGGCCTGCCCAGACACACCTTCCATGCTATCAACAGTCACCACCCCAACCACGATTTAGCCCTTCACACCCAATACACATTAATCCACACTGAGTCATCATCTGTGCCCTGAATCTAATCAACTTTTCAGACTTTACTGTTTCTGTCAAGGGTGCTGTTTGCTTGTAATAGTATTAAATTTGTGAACTTAAAAGGGCTTGTTTTGTTTTTATTAAAGAAAAAAAGCAAAGAACACCAAAAGGTAAAATTATACAATTTTTCAGAGTATTTATTTTAAGACCACTTTGCCCCCACACCTTTCCAAAATTCCCAGTTTCCAGAGGAAAACAGCATTACAGTATTAATTTTAGTGTTTTTCTTTTCTGACACTTGGGCTTTTCTTCTGCTTTTAACAAAAATCAGATGACATTATACATACACACACACACACACACATGTTTATAACATGCTGTTTTCACTTAAAACGTATTCAGGTCAGTTTATTTAGAGTTACTTCATTCTCATATTATTCCGTTGTATAGACATACCACACTTAACCATTACCTTACTGATGGTTATTTTGGTTTTTTACCATTATGCTATCACAAACAAGGCTGCAGTAAATATCTTTGGACATATAGCTGTAAGTACTTCTGCCATCCTGTCCTTATAAGACAGATTTTCAGAAGTGAGACCAGCTGTAGCGTACAAAGGGTATCCTGTGTGAACAACTTTTAATAAATTCTGCCAAGTTATTGGAATCAATTTTGGACTTCTCTCTTATACCAATCTTCTTCTTTATAGGCTCCAACTCAAAATCTATAGAAACATCCTTTGTAATATCATCCTGCCATTTAATCCTGACCTGACAATCTCCTGGCTACATTTTTAGGTACTGTTTAGATCCTAACATGCCTGGACATTGACTTTAATTTCTTTGGTTTTTGTTTACCTGACCTCTCATTCCACACACGACAGTCATATTAATCTTTTCAAAATTGCCTTATGCACATCACATCTCTATAACCTTCCACAAGTCCCCATTACCTAAAAAAATGAATCTTAACCATGCATTCAAGACCCTTCACAATCAAGCTTCAATCTTTCTCATTTTACCCTTATTTCTCCTATTTAAAAATTAAAACTGTAGCATCTAGAATTGTGGTTTGAAATTTAGTGTATCTGACAGCAAAATGTATGTTCTCACTATCACAACGTACTTCATTTCAAATCAATAAATATTTATTTGACATATACTCCATGTAAAACACTCTATTAAGTGCTAGAGAGGATCGAAATGTAAAAAATAAGTGGCACATGGTTGACATTTAATCATGGTGCCTGCCTCCTTGGCACCAACTGTACTTTGTGCTAAGTGACCTTGCTTCTGACGATAGCAGGTTAAAAAAAGCGTGGGCACCTATTTCAGCTGTCAGCTGCTACCTAATAAGCCACACCCAAACTCAACGACTTAAAACAATGACAACATATATGTGGCTCACACATCTGCAATTTAGGTAGAGCTCAGAGGAGATACCTTGTTTCTGCCCCGCTGAACATCGGCTATGGTGGCTTGAAGGCCAGGACGGGGAATCATATGACATCTTGTCTGCTCCCCAGTCTGAAGGTTGGTGCTGGCTGTCAGCAGGGTCCTCAGGGGGGACCACAGCCTGGAACTCCTTCACAGCTCAGCTCTATGTAGTCTTACCCCTTCCTTTGGTTCCACACTCAAGCACCTCCAAAGGACCGGGCAGGAGTTGCTTTGCCTGTTAGGACTTAGCCTCTGAAAGCATGTCATATCACTTCCACTGTGGATATGAGGCCACCCAATCCAAGGGGAGGAGGTGTAGACCCCCCATCTCATGATGAAGGACTGTCAGTGCCACGCTGCAAGAATGCGTCCCATTGCGTGTGTGGTTATGTGACCATCTGTACAATACAATGTGCCACACCAGCTATGATCGTGCCAGTGACCTGTCATAGGAAAATAATTCAGGACAATCGAATTCCCTTTCAAGCAAATATAGCTTGAGAACAATTTAGAGAGTAAAATCGCTGCTGGAGATTAATCTGGAAAAACATAACAAAGAAAGAGGAAGAGGGGCATGAGGAAGCATGTGTTCACTGAAGTTATGGAGCCATAGAAACCAGGAGTAGGAACCCAAGTTCTGTTCACTTTTATACATAACCCCAACAGGGCAGAGTACCAAACACGTAATAGATGCTCAGATACGTCATAGGAAGAAATACATGAAAGACTAGAAAGAGGGAACACAAAAGGAGGGGCAAGTTTGGAGGGGGAAAGATGAGATTGTACTAGAAATATATTGAGTTGGGCACCTGGGTGGCTCAGTTGGTTAAGCGACTGCCTTCTGCTCAGGTCATGATCCTGGAGTCCCAGGATGGAGTCCTGCGTCGGGCTCCCTGCTCGGCGGGGAGCCTGCTTCTCCCTCTGACCCTCCCCCCCTCATGTGCTCTCTCTCATTCTCGCTCTCTCAAATAAATAAATAAAATCTTTAAAAAAAAAAAAGAAATATATTGAGTTTGAAGTTCCAGGGATAGCTCCCCACTGAGATGTCTAGCAACCAGTTGGTGAAGTGGGTCTGTGGCCCAGAGGAGAGAACAAGAGTTGGGGGAAGGGCTTAGGAAGCCATGGACAAGGTGAAGCTTTGACTGGATGAGGCTGCCAAGAAGGAGCAGGTAGCGGAAGACCAATGACTAATGCTCAAGCAAAATAATGTGTGCTTAATACTATAGGCTCAGAGTCTGAACACCTGGATTTAACCTCTGCAATACTTGCTTCGGTACTTACCAATAGTGTGTTTTCTTAGGTTTAGCTACTTAATCACTCTGTACCTTAGTATCCTGTTATAACATTGTTATAATAATAAAACCTACTCCACAGGGCTATGGATTAAATGATATAATGCCGGCAAAGTACTTGGAGCAGAGCCTAGCACCTATGAAACAATCAGTGCATACTAATTTTTTTTAAGATTTTATTTATTTATTTGAGAGAGAGAGAGAGAGAATGAGTGGTGGGAAAGGGCAGAGGGAGAGAGAGAGAGAAACAGACTCCCGGCTGAGCAGGGAGCCCAATGCGGGGATCGATCCCAGGACCCTGAGATCATGACCCGAGCCAAAGGCAGACGCTTAACCGACTGAGCCACCCAGGTGCCCATCAATGCATACTAATTTTTATAACTATTATTATTTTTTAACATCTGAGGTTTAGGAATGAGCAGAGGAAGAGCCAGAGAATAATACTGAGCATGAAGGCCTCAGGAAAGCTTATATAACAGTCTTGATAAATGTTCACAGGAAAAAACTGTCTCCTTTCCAAAATGGTTCTAGGACAATCTCTCTTAGGTTAGATGCAGTTACGGTTACATGCATTACCGAGCTGCCAAACATCAGAGTTGCTGATCTTCTTAATAAAAAGGGGGTGACATGGTGAGTTGTATTTTCGGTAACAACATTTCACAAATTTTGTGCTTTTTGGGGATGGTAGAGTGATGCATTGTATCAAAAAAAATATATATGTCCTATACTCAAATAAATTGGAGAAATTCTGGATTAAACAAAATTAAATAGATGTTTCCTTAAATACAGCTGCTAACATGAGCCACGGCTTGCTAAGAAGGGGCTATTGAGAGCATCCTTTTCCAGACTCGTGTAAGTTTTTTTAGGGATCATTCTGCTAATGCTATGTGTAGAACAAAACTTCTCAGTGCTAGTCAAGGAAGAATCTCTTGAGAAATTTCCTAAAAAAAAAAAAAAAAAAAAACATATTATCAAGGCACCTGGGTGACACAGGCAGTTGAATGTCCAGCTCTTAGTTTTGGCTCAGGTCGGTATCTCAGGGTGGCGAGATTAAGATTCAGCGCGGAGTCTGCTTAAGACTCTCTCTCCCTCTCCCTCTCCCCCTCCCACCCATGCACACACACACTCTCTCTCTCAAATAAATAAATCAATCTTTAAAAAAAAATTTTAAAAATACATTTTCCTGGATCCTCTTCCACAGATTCTGATTAGAAAGTCTGGGCTGGTATTAAGGAATCTGTATTTTTTAAAGTTCCCTGGTAAGGCTTTGTGTACAGGCAACTGGGAAGAGGAATTTCGCTCTTCCCATAACCCATAATCCCTCCCTTTCTTTCCAACCTGTTCTGAGAAAAAATGGCTCCCACAAAGAAAGGTAGCAAAAAAAAGTGGGTGTTGAGGGATGTTATTCTGCCACTAAGGAGATGAGATAATAGAACATCAACATTCAAAAGTACTTCCACTGAGGTGGCTTTGAAAAGCATAGATCCCAGGCACTCAAGGAAATCCAGAATTTGCTGTAAAAACCTGGGAGCTCTCCCCATCATCATTTACACTGGCTTAAGCAACTGTGTAGACCCCCCAAATAAGGAATATCCAATAATGTATCTGGGTAAGTTAATGAGGACCAAGATTCTTCAAACACAGCATGATGGCTACCTATGTATTTGTTATGCTTTCAAAAGCCTTCACATAATCAATGAAAGCTAACGATTTGATATTAAAAAATATAATATGGAAAAGTAGTTGTAGACTCTACCTGTAAAGAAATTTGAATTATCATTCCATGGGATTGGGGGTAATTTAACAGATTTCCAAGAATTCCCAACAGAACTTTGAAGCAAAGTCAGATTCAAATGGTTTTGTTTTGTTTTGTTTTTTTAACTTGCCTCGAACTCCTGTCTAACACTGTGGGGGCAATTGTATGTTTCAAATTTTCAAATGTAATCTAAGAACAGTCTCCTTACCTGAGATTTACTTGGAGACCAATCAGACCTGAGAATACACAACCTAAGAGATGTACTGTTAAATCTAACCTAAGACAGCTTGTCCTAGAACCATTTTGGAAAGGAGATGATTTTTTTCCTGTGAACAGTCTATCAAGGAAGAATTCAGCAAAGAGTGAATGGTTTACCCTATTTCTACTTTTACAGTTGGCTTTAAAACTTTTATGGGAAAAATAAGAGAAGATAAAAGTATGGCATCACTTCCACACTTCTCTACACACTCAAACAACTGTTCATTTTATATGTCCGGCGGGATGGGTTTTGGTTGTGGTCAGTCCTGGCCTTTTCCAACACCCCTGGCACAGAGGTGATGGGAGTGAGGGTAAATTAGTCTATGAAAGGCCACCTGTGCTACACTTTCCCAGACTGAAAAAAAACTAAAGAGATAAAACCACTAAATGCAACACATGATCCTAGATTAGCTCCGATAAAGAATACTGTTGAGACAATTGATTAAACTTGAAAGGAGTTTGTGAATTCAACGCCAGCGTCAATGATAATTTCTTGATTTTGATCCTGATATCATGAGTTTCTGGAGAATGTCCTTGTTTGATGGGTTACATCACCAAACCATTCAGTAATGATGGGCACCATGTTCAAAACTTATTTCCAAATGGTTCCAGGGAAAATACTCTTTGTATTCTTGCAGCTCTTCTGAAGCTTGAAGTTATTCTAAAACTAGCAAAACTAAAATTGGTACTAATAAATTAACATTTATTTTATTGTTTGTGTTAGTTTATTGTTGATTTTCTCAGGTATTCAGAGTACACTATCATATCATCTGAAAATAGTTTTACTTCTTTTCCAATTCCTGTGCCTCCTATTGTTCTGCCCTTTTAAACTGTACTGGCTAATTCCTCTAGGACAATGTTCAATAGTAGTAGTAGAGATAGTAAGATTAGTAGACATAGTAAGCATTCTTGACTCTTTCCTAATCTTAATGGAAATGTCTCTAGTATTTCCTCATTACGTACAATGCTGGTTTTAGGACCAAGGAGTTCTGTTTAGGAAATATGCTTCAATTATTTTCTTGAGTGTTTTTATCAGGAAGTTTTTGTCAAAAGCTTTGTTTTGGTTTTGTTCTTGTTTTTTTTTTTATTATAGGAGATAATCACGTAATTATTCCTCTTACATCTACTGATTTGGTGTTTATATTACTAGATTTCCTAATACCGAATCATCCTTGCATTCACGAAATAAATCTCACTTGGTCATGCTATACTTTCATAATGTGGTATTAGATATTGTTTTCGAATATTTAATCCGTATTTTTGCATTGACATGGGATGATTGCAAAAGTATTTACATGTTAGAATCATGTTCCTCCACTGCTCTTAGCAGAGCAATCTCCATGAGGGGGAGCTTGGTGACAACAGAAAGGTTGTGGGAGGTGGGGACAATGGAGAGATGGAGAGACCTGACCTCAGAGTCCCACAGAGCTTTTGAAGGTTGCTCGCTCTCTCCACTGACTGACTTTGTGACCTTGGAAAAGTTCTTCCTTCTCTTCTACCTTCTATTCTCTCATCTGTCAGATAGGCAAACCCACCGCAGTAAATTAGGTGAGGACTAAATGATGTCTGTAAAAACTTCAGCAAGATGTCTGGCACAATGGCAGCCCACATAAGCGTTGGGATATTTTATTATAAGGACGTATTTTTCTTCTGCTGCTTCTCACATTATAAAGAAAGCGGTGCTGGGATATATGTGAAGAGATGCCATAGTTTCCTCAGGAGGCACTCAGGGTCTTGGTTTCAATGGTCCCCAGCATTTTGCTATGATTGCCGAGCACGGAGGAGATTGAGCTAGGTGAGTATGTTTTGTCTGCTTTTACGGTTACCCCGTTCTATACCAGAGGTCTGTATGTGAATAGGTAGCGCTTGATGAGTTCCAAGTGGGGACAAGAGAGAGGACAGTGAAAAGAGTGGAAAAAGAAGATAGAATTTCTTGAGCCCTCACCCCATGCCAAGGACTACTTTAAATGTATCTTCAGTTAAATCGGTGAGGAAAGCTGAGAGGTAGCATCAAGATCTCAAAACCTGAGAGAAGCATCTTGAGAGGCAAGTAGGTAGAGCATTGTTTCTCTGGGTAAGAGTTGAGATTAGCTTCTGTTCTTTTCTTCTCACTCATAACCTCTCGGAATAGAGGGGAATGGAGAGACACATTCTCTCTGCATGGTGCTCTTGGCTCCTTTAGATATGGCATCATCATCTATCAGCTACCAAAATCACACCAGATACCCACCTTCCAGTACCAGTAAATCATCTTGAGTTATCTTGTGCTGATAAGATATCTATATCTATCTCTATGCCTTTGCCTATTTCTATATCTATATGTATATCACAGTCTGAACCTTGTTATCTTAAACAAATGCCCTACTTTAGTTTCTTAACATCTCTCCCTAGAAATATTGAATAGACCTCTAACTGGTCTTTCTGCCTCTAGTTCTGTCACCATTAAAAATCCATCCTCCCTAATATACCAAGAATAATTTGAACAAAACCTGATACTTTTCAGCATCTGAATGGTAGGTGAGGGTTGTTACCTTACATGGTAACATGGGTTACTGGTTATGTGACTTTTAATAACTCCCTCATTTTTCCTGAGCCTTAGGTCTCTTATCTGTGAAATGGGAATGATAATACTGAATCTTAGAGTCACTGTGAAAATTAGATGAGAAATATTTGGCATAGTAGGCGCATGATAAATTGGATCCCTTACATGATGGTGGGACCACATCATCTCCTAGGGCACCCCTGAGTCTGCAGAGAAAATTGGACTCGTATGAGAGCTGAGAAAGGCATGACTTAAAGTCAGGAGCTCCTTGGGGAGCTCTTAAGAACAAAGACATTGGTTCCCTTTTCCAAAATATGAGATTTTGTAAAAATTAAAAGAAATAATGAAGACAAAGTACCTAACAGGATGGCTGGCAAAGCATGGGATGAAACAGAAAACAAGTAACAACAAAACCCAAGCTGAAACAACTATGCTGAGAAACTGATTCTTCTGTCTAAATATTGACCATACTTGTTTGCTGGCATCTATTTTTTTAAATCTGTAATAATTCTACCCAAAAGTGTGCTTTTTTAAAAGGATTTTATTTATTTATTTGAGAGAGAGAGAGAGTTAGAAAGTACATGAGCAGGGGGAAGGGCAGAGGGAGAGGGAGAAGCAGGCTTCCTGCTGAGCAGGGAGCCCATAAGGGGCTCGATCCCAGGAACCTGAGATCATGACCTGAGCTGAAGGCAGAGGCTTAACCAACTGAGCCACCCAGGCACCCCTCCCCCTAAAGTGTGCTGTTGGTGGTGGTGGTTGATAGTGATGGGGTTTAAGTTTGTTATTCTAAAGGATAGGCAGCTGTGGGATTAGAAGATGATCCAGGATGTCTGTTTTTCAAATTCAACTGCCATTAGTGTTCTCCAGATGTTAGCTCTGTTGACCTTCAGGTTTCAGAGGTCGCCTTGGCTTCCCAGTCATGGTACTTTTCTTTTCTCGCTGAGTACAGGCTGGTATCGATCCCAGTTTCTCCTCTGAGATTCAGCAGAAGATCCTGATGGAGGAAGATAATACCCAGAGAGAGGAGGCCAAGCAGGAGGGAGTTGACGACGTGCATATCGGTAAGAACTCTCCATGTGCCCTTCATTCGTGGAGATTGTTGGTATATATTTACCAGTACCTACTCTCCGTCATACCTACTGGGAACGATCTGGCATTCTCCAGCGTAAACGCAGAAGTCCAGCAAGCACGAACAAGATAGCCGTCGTCTGGCAATCCTTGCCTAGAGCTTCGGTCATGTGCTTACTTACCTCACTGAAGACATGTTAAGGTTTGTTTAGACCCGAGGTTGAATGACAAGCGGGCCAAAGCCGCTGGTGTGGAGAGGTCTTTTTCAGTGACTCATCGGTCATTCAAAAATTAAAGCCCACATAAAAAGGAGTGAGTTGGGATGCACAGAGAAAGGCATCCCGCTTTTCAGGCTCTCTAGAAGAGCAGCGGATTTTGCTGCCTCCTTGCAGGAGGGCAGAGGCCCACCCAGCCATTCCCAATCCACAGGGCTGGTAGTGCGGGTTGAAATCTTTGTAATGTGTTCCCCCGCATTCAAAACAGAATGAATGGACTCACAAAATGTCTATTTGCCTCATTATTTTTGATTATGCCTCAGATAATCAAGTCATGGGGGGGGTGGCAAGGGAGGGACTAATCAGGGAGATGCTGGGGATCAGGTGTCAGTTAACCTCACTAGTGTTTCCCTACCATGAGCTGATTATCTCTGCACTGCAAAGTCCTCTTCTGTTAAGGGAGCATGACTTCATGCTGGATTTAATTTTTCATTTACTCATTCTGCTAAGTTAGACCTAGGAGTTAAAATAGAAAGCTCCTGTATCAGTATAGGTTCTCCAGAGAAACACAATCTCTCTCTCTCTCTCTCTCTCTCTCTCTCTCTCTCTCTCTATATATATATATATATACACATATATACATATTTTTATGGGGTGGGGGGAGAGAGAGAGATTGACGGATTGATTGATTTTACAGAATTGTCGCCTGTGGTTGTGAAACCTAGCAGGTCTGAAGTCTGTAGGGCTGGCCACGGGCTGGAAGTTTGGGCAATGTTTCTATGTTGTAGTCTCGAGGAGAATTTCTTCTTTGGGAAACCTCCATCTTTGCTCTTCAAGTTCTCTACGATTGGATGAGACCTAATCACGTTATAGAGGGCAATTGCTTTACTCAAAGTCTACTGATTTAAATGTTAACCATATCTAAAAAAAATCTTCATAGCAACATCTAGACTGGTGTTTGACCGAACAACCGGGCACCATAGCCTAGCTATGTTGGCACAAAATTAACCATCACTGCCTTCTTACTTGACCAAGGCCAGGGGTAAAGTTGGGAAAAGCTTTCTGGAAAATGTGTTTCCTGAACTATCGCTGCTTATTAAGAAAGAGGTGAATGAATAGGACACGTGCAAAAAGCGACAAGTAGTGTGTTGTGATTAAAACCGGACCTCCTTGTAGGGGGAAGAGGGAGGAAATGGTAAGCTACCCACTGGGAAAATAACCTGAACTAACCAAATGGCTTATTTTTTGCTTATTTGCTTAATGCGAACTTGAGGATTCTGGATTTATTTTATCCTAAATTCTTGATGGAGTCACTGAAGAATTCTTAAGCATTGAAGTGATGAGATTCAAGACCAATTCATGTGGTTCTCAATAAATATGTTATGGTGTCTATCACGCCTGAAGTACTCTGGGAAACCCTGGGCATATAATGGTGACACATGTAAAGAGGTCCCTGACTTCAAAGCTTAGATTCTAGTGGGGACCTGAGAAAAGAAAAGGACAAATAAAATAATTGCGAATTTTATTTGGTGCTTTTGAGACCAGAGGCTTGATTTGGAAGCTTACAATTCCAATGTCCGCCTACTCCTGTCCCACTGGGCCATCATATTCCTGCCATAAGTACAAACTTCAAATACTGAGTAATCACTCAGCAATAGCCCCATAACCTCATCCCCTCTCCCACCCAAACACACAGGGTCTTGGATTTGATACTTTCTGACTGTCTTTCCAAGCTGTGGATCTTACCTTTCCCTTTAGACTCTTCCATCTTCCATCGCTTTGGGCAAGCCTTGCCAACCACACACCCACTCTAGCTCCAGGTCCCATGAAACTATATCTCCCCTATGCCCTGGCTTGCTCCTGGGCTCCTTCTCTAAGAATGAAGTTAAGAATACCAGGTGATCAATGAAGGCAAAGGGAATGGAGAAAAGAGTACTACTGACAGACATTTAAGAGGTAGAAATGATATGGTTTAGCAATGGATTGGTAATAGAGGTTGGGGAAAATGAGAGACCGAAGACACTTTCCAAACAGGAGGGGTTTGGATGACTGACTATAAGGGGTGACTTTTATTTAATTATGGACTATAACAAAGAAGGAGGGTTGAGGGATGTACATGGGATAAGGACATGATGATTTGGGCATGCTGGGTCCTCTGGGTCCAAGGGACTCCCTGTAAAGGTGTACAGTATGTGATCACCACCTTCTTTTCTGTACACCCCTCAACCCTCCTCTTTCTTGTACTAAGGACTGTGACAGCTGGAATGGAAAACAAGTGGTTGATATTTCCAATAGGATCAGAGCATTCAACTAATTACAAAGTCCTAGAGGATTTAACATGAAATGCTAATAGCCCATGAGAGCTAAAACTTTCTTTTGAGAACTAATTATCAGTGAGTTATTTATTAGGGGTAATATTGTTCTCCATCCATATGGCTCCTTCAAAATTGACTGTGTAAGGAATTTTCCACCTGGATAGTCACTTTGACGAACTTCGGGAGCCAGATGGGATGGGGACAAAACTAGCTTGTATAATAGGAAAACAATAAACCACATCAGGGCTTGTCTTGATTACATTGCCTGTCAATGTTAACAGATGAGAGGAATGGGGAACACTTAGGTGATTTATCTCCACCAGCACTCCTCCTGTTGGGTATCCTCAGACTTTATCTGGGCTTTTTTGTAGAGGAAACAGAGGGAGAGCTACTGCTTTGCCAGCAGGCTTGGGGTAAGGGGAGAGAAATGTCCTCTTTGGAAGTATCCATATTTGCCTTCTTGACTAGCAAATTCATTTCGATGTATGTAACTCTTCTCTTGTACTCTGTTGGGTTGATAAGCCTTTTATAAACTAACTTTAATATTAAAGGTACAATATATTCATCTACCCCTGTTAAAGTTCTGGAGATTCTTCTGTCAATCTTATAAATACAAGACCAATATCTCAGGAACCAACCTCTTGAAATGAACAATCAGAGAAGGACCTGTTAAATAGGGTTTCTTTTTGTTCCTGTGTGAGAAACAGCAAATGAATTTCATCTTCTTTAGACATAATTGTAACTCATATAAACTTGATCCTTGACAAAAGCCAGAAATTTAAATGAGTCTAGAAGAACTGTACTAGCCCTGAACATGGCTATCTGTATCTCAGAACTAAAGGCTTCCAACAACCATTTAGAACTTGCTGAGTAGTGACACTAAATCTCTAGCCAGCGCTGGGTTCTATACACAAATGTTTTTGTTAACTCTCTTAACAACTCCCCTGAGAGAAACAGTGCAATTATCCCCATAATGTGAAACATTATAAAAAAGGTCAAGCTAGTAGCCCCAAGCCCCTGGTGACACAACCGATTCATTGGAATATTAAATCATTGAATTTCCAGTCCAACACTTGGCCCAACAGCCCAAAGGTACCTGTTTCGTGCTTATTTCTGTGAGACTCATACGATCTGTAACTATAGAATCATCATAACATGAGAAAAAGAATGGCAGTCAGGAGAGGGCAGAGGGATTGTGTGTCTTGACTGGGCCTTTAATGAATATTCAACTGAGCAGCCTTGACTTGGATTGACAGCTTTGTTTAACATATTAGGAAATAAGATCCTATTGCTTTATTGGAGTCTTCAAACTCTGTGGCTGGAGCTCGTCTTTCTCTTTCATCCTGGCCCCATATAATCCGTGTCTACTTCCTACACAGCCGCTGGCTCTTCCTGTATTTGTCCAGCAAGGAGGAGCCAGTGCAAGTTTAGAGCAAGGAAATGACCTAATTAAAATGGTATCGGACATGAAATCTAAAATTTAAAGCCCTATTCTTCCCCTCCCCCCAAACCCGGCCTCAACTCCCCCATGTTGTCTCTCATGCTTCCATCCATGCACTGTGGGCTCAGGCAGCCTGTGTGATGCATCGCTTCCCTAGTCCACCTTGGCTTCACTGTCCCCTTGCTTTGTTAACACTCTCTCTTCTGTCTAGAAGGGCCCTTTTTCCATAGGAAGGTCACATGTGATGTCTTCCCTGATAGACTCATTGGGCAGAGATATCTCCTTCTCTGAACCCATTTGTAACACTTTTTTACAGTTTGTATTATAGTGTGTTACCATGTTACAGTTCTATGCTTGGCAGTAAACTCCTTATCTAGAGCCACATAATAAATGATTTATTTTAGCTCCATCTTCCACTCATCTAGGCACATTGTGTGAAACACAGTTGATGCTTAGTAAATTTGCTTTTGTGTTTAACATTCCTCATGCGCTGAATCCTGGCCGCCGCTCTGAGTTGTCAGAAGTCTGACAACTGTCAGTGAGGTCTTTCTAGATCCAACACATCAATCTGAACACTTATCGCTGTCTAATGTGGCTCCGAAGAATTATGCTATATCTTGTCCTATCATATTAGATAGCATATCATAGCCTAGCATATCGTGAGGGAATTTGAAATCAAGGAATGAGATAACTGGAGAGATGGTGAGAGTCAGATGAAAGGGAACATGAAGAAGAGAAGCAGATAGGCTGAGCTCCCTGCGCTTTGCAAGAGTGGCCTTCGCCGGGTACTGCTGTTTTCTGGGATGGGCAGATAAGCTACAAAGAAAACTCAGGTCTGCCACGCAGGAAAAGTCAACCAATTCAGTCTCTTGGAGTGATTAGAAAACTGGGCCTGATAAACACTGCTGGGATAGGTTAATCTAAAGTTCTCTCTCTCTCTCTCTCTCTCTCTCTCTCTCGCACACACACACACACACACGCACACGCACACCCACACCCAGCATCGTTTTCCTGCCTGATTCCAGTATAAACTCACAGACAAGGTTGGGGGCAGGGCTGAAAGAGAACATCTGATGCAGAAATTAATCAGATGTTCCACATGTATTTAGATTATTCTCAAAATTAGAGAAGCAATCTTAATAGTTTGAACATAAAGCCATACACAGGGATAAATTTCCACTTTAGCTTTGGTTAATTTTATGGCGTTAATTTGAAGGGTTAATGTGTTATGTATACTTTATATATTTAAATACATATTTGAGAACACAGAGTAAAATCCAAATATCCAGTAAGGTTATTGGAATAAAAATACATCAAAGATGTAAAAAAAAAAAAGTAGTAGGAAGCAGAATCTTTATTTCCATGGTACAATCATTTAATGACTTTAAGCTTCCTGGCAACCAGGATACAAAGGGAAACACGGGTTTACATAGTTCTCCTTAACAACGACTGCAAATCCACTGTGAAAATAGATGAAACACCTTTTCTAAGAAATGAAAGAACATTGACTTTTTAAAAGAGAGAAAATTTATCCTAGTACTAAATTCTAAAATGAGTTTATGATGGGGAACTCAACTTACATAGGATAGTACAAACAAAATGCTCGATGTCATTGACAACAGTTCCTTCCACGAGAGAAGGCAAGTGTGGTTGGAAACTTCTCTTTTGGTCAGGACTTTATGCTAAGTGAAATACACCAGACACAGAAAGAAAACAATTGCATTATCTCACTTATATGTGGAATCTAAAAAGAGTTGATTACA
Organism: Mirounga angustirostris; assembly: GCF_029215605.1. Lineage (NCBI taxonomy): Eukaryota > Metazoa > Chordata > Mammalia > Carnivora > Phocidae > Mirounga > Mirounga angustirostris. The sequence continues at coordinate 57,143,799 of NW_026991709.1, forward strand.
TAGAAGCAGAGAGCAGAAAGGTGATAACCAGGGGCAGGGAGGTGGGGAAAATGGGGAGATGTTGGTCAAAGAGGATGGAGTTAAAGTATAAATAAGTCTAGAGATCGAAGGTACAGCATGATGCCTATAGTTAATAATATTGTATTGAATATTAGACAATTGATAAGGGTAGATTTTGGGTGTTCTTACCACCCCCACAAATAAGGTAACTGTGAGAAGATATGTTTGTTAGTTTGCCTGTAGTAATCCTTTCACTATTTGTATGTCCATCAAATCATCATGTTGTATACCTTAAATATAGACCATTTTTATTTTTTAAAAAAGAAAAAACAACTACACTTTCAAATGCTCCCCGTGTGCTACCTGTCTCCTGTGGAAAGCATGGTGCCCTGATCACATTCATTCATTAAAATATGAGTTGGGTGTTATTAGTCTCATTTTTCAGGAAAGAAATTTCTCAATGAAAGTAAATAACACATTCCAATGGGGCTGAGTCAGGGTTTAAACTCAGGTCTGTCTGACTCCCAAGATCAGTGATCTTTCCACTGCACTCTGCAAATAAAAACTTCTTGATTCTTTATATAGGCATATTATTAAGGAGAACATCAGTACAAATAATTGGACTGGGGTTGAGGATGGCCCAAGTAAATAGCTACAAACATGTGTTAGGCTATCACGACAGAGAGAAGCAGAGATGGGCAGATTCAAGACATGAGTTAATCAAGTCCAACTGGTCTTTGTTAATGAGAGAGTACCATAGCAAAATTAAGTCCAAATGGACCTAAGATCCATAAGTAACTTATAATATCACTTTGTGCAACATTTCTCCTTTCCCTACCTGAGGGGAGGATACAGCAAAGTAAGATCAGGGATTGCAACCACTACAGATCTAGGGAAGGGGGACCTGGAAAGAAGTTCTGCTGGGTAGTTTACAGCCCAATATCCTAGTGGACAAGAGGAAACGGCAGAGAGAGTGAGGTGTGGCTCTGGTCTGGGATTAAAGAGGGGACTTTGTTGTAAAGGACCCAGGAAATGGAAAAAGTAAAAGGAAAGAGCTCCTTTCTTTTGTTCTTTCAGTTTTAAAAAAAAATATCATCATAACTAAAAAGAAATTCTGGTAGTAATAATTATTACATAATAACAGGTGTTACATTTTGAGTGCCTTCTCCACATTTGAAGATGCCTGGGGTCTGCATTTAACATTTAGTTTAAGCTTTGCAGCTTCATGGGGACCTCTTCAGCTCCAGGCCCCTGTGGCATTATGCAAGCTGCTGAAAACCACACCAATGTAGCAGGAGTGGGAAGCGCTGGTGGCTTTAGTTACTTTAAAAAGTCACATTGAGGGCGCCTGGGTGGCTCAGTCTTTAAGCGTCTGCCTTCGGCTCAGATCATGGTCCTGGGGTCCTGGGATCGAGTTCCACATCGGGCTCCCCGCTCTGCGGGAAGACTGCTTTTCCCTCTCCCACTCCCCCTACTTGTGCTCGCTCTCTCTCTCGCTGTGTCTCTCTCTGTCAAATAAATAAATAGAATCTTAAAAAAAAAAAGTCACATTGAACGAATCCTCTTTGAGCCCCTTCCAAGTATCAAGTATCGAGTAGTATCGAGTCTTGGAGGATGGTTCACACAAATATGAATAAAATGATCCCTCTAGCCTTTAAGGAGCTTGGCCAAAGTAAAAGAGACCAAAATGTCAACAAATAAAACAAGGCAGTGATGGAGGCCAACGAGGATCACTTTTTTGTCTTGTGATTATGAATTAATCTTTATCCAGAAACTTCCCCTGATATATCATTCTTACTTAAAGAAGAGGTAGAGGGGAGTATTTAAGAACATGGACTCTAAAACCATCCTGCCTGTGTTAAAATTCCGATTCTACCAACTTATTAACTGAGTGTCCATTAACTCCTCTGTGCCTCATTTTTTTTCAGTCATGAAATGGGAGTAATAATAATGCTTATTATTATTACTCCCATTCTCTGACCTCAGCTCCGACTTCCCTCACTTCACTCACTTAGCTCCTGCCATCAGGGCCTCCTCAATATTACTGGACTGGATTCCTAGACAGGTATGCTTCCAGCTGAGGGCCTTTATGCTACCTCATTTTTTTTTACTACCTTAGAGGGTTGTTAGTAATAATAGTACTTACCTGCTAGGGCTGTTATAGGATTAAACTAACACACACTGTAATATATTTGGAAGAGTGCTTGGTATATACAGCAATGTTGCTCTGAATGAACATTAGCTATTTTTTCTCAGATAAGCATATTGTTAATTATGGTCATTCTAGGTGTGGTGTATTGGTAGACATTCTCTTCAGACCCCTTGGGGGAGAACAACTGTCTCTAAAATGTCTGTCTGGTCAAGTGGCATTGTCCTGGGCAAGGAAATGTTTGCAACCATAGTGCTCTGGGTCAAAGCTATTGTTCATACTACATGCTGGGCATCATTCTAGGGGCATCAGGGATGTATCACTGGAGAGAACAGACAGAAATCCCTGGCTGCACAGAATTTACATTCTAGTGAGGAGAATTAGACAATAAGTATAATGCTAAAAGTACATTTTATAATTTTCTGGGAGGTAAAAACTGTCAATAAAATAATAAAAAAAGCCTACTGGTATGAAGAAGGTATGTTTAATTTTACATAGAGTAGTCAGGGTAGGCCTGAGGAACACGGTGACATTTGAGCAGGGTCTGGAAGGAAGTGAGGGAGTGAGGGAGCACGATCCTTGGGGGAGGGGACAATGCCAGACAGAGAGGCCAGCTAGCATAAAGGCCCTGAGCTGGAAGCATACCTGTCTAGGAATCCAGTCCAGTAATATTGAGGAGGCCCTGGTGGCAGGAGCTAAGTGAGTGAAGTGAGGGAAGTCGGAGCTGAGGTCAGAGAATGGCAGATTATGTATTGTCCTTCTGGGTCATTCTATGGACTTTGGTTTTTCTTCTAACTGAGATGGGGACCACTGCAGGGTTTTGAGGATAGGAGTAATATGAGCTGCCTTAATATTTAAAGGGATTGCTGTGGCTGCTGTGTTGAGAAGAGCCCACAGGGGGGCAAAAGTAGAAGCAGGGCAAGGGTAATCCAAGTGAAGACATGATGGTAGATTAGACCGGGGTGGTGATAACAGTGGAGGTGGTAAGTAGTTGAATTTTGGACTTACTGTGAAAGTAGAGCCAAAAGATCTCCTGATGGATTGGATTTAAAATGCAAGAGAAATAGAAAGGTCAAGGATGACACCAAGGTTTTAGGCCTGATATGAGTCAGACTTCATCTGGGACAGGGTTGTTGGGAGATAGAGGGAGGACTTTCAGGATTTCAAGGTTGGAATTGTAAGTGGGAGGAGCCCTGTAAGCATCCAAGTGGGCAGTTGCCTGAAGCCTCCAGTTCAGGGGAGATGGCCTGGCTGGGGGTAAGATTTGGGAGTCATTACCATATAGGTGGTAGTTAATGCCATGAGATCACCAAGGGAGTGAGTGTGGATAGACAAGAGAACCAAAGTCTGAACCCTGGGCACTCACTCCATGCTCAGAGGCTGGGAGAAGAAAAGGGACCAGCAAAGGAGACCGACAAGGAGCAAAAGTTAGGAACAAAACCATGAAAATAAGATGTTGTGGAAGTCAAACTCATTTCCAGGAGGAGAAAATGATCAGCTGTTCCTTACTGCTGATAGTTCAAGTGAGGTAAAGACTGAGAAACCTTTTGACTCAGGAGTTTGATCTCAATAAGAAGAGTACCAGTGACATGGTCGAAGCAAAAGCCTGATTGGAGTAAATATGAGGATAGACAGAACCTGGAGACAGCTTTTCTTAACACATCTTTGAAGGCATTTCACTGTAGCTGAGCAGGAAAACAAGGACAAGTGGCTGGCGGGGGAAGTGGATTCAAGAGGGAGTTTTTTGTTTTCAAGATGGGACAAATAACATGATTTTATGTTGATGGAGATGATCCCATAGAGGGAGAAAATTGATGATGTGGGAGAAGAGAGATCTGCTGGAGCACTTAACCTTCGGATTGGCCCCTGTATGTTTCTGCGGGGCAAAGAGCCAAGAAAGGAAAGAAAAAAAAAGTCATATAAAACACCAAGCAGTTCACAGATGAGCCTCTCCCTGAAATTAGAAACCAGGCTTTTACCTGCACAAATGAAAAGCGCATGAAATAAGCCATTTGTTGAATGACTACTAGGGCCACTTACGGTGACAGGTCCCTTGCCTACGTTATCCAAAAGCTTATTAACCGACTTCCATCATCAGTATCATTATTACTACACTCATAGATGAAGAAAATGTCACTGGGGGCTAAAACAACTTCCTCAAAGCCATACTGAGCATATGTTAAAGAGTTCGCAGTTCACGGTGAGCTCTTCCTTGTTGCTGCGGGTTCCTTGGAGGCTGAGGGCCTTCATCTTTGTAACCCCAGAGATGGGCTCAGAACTCCGCGTAGGTTCACATTCCCGCGTGCCCAGAGGCACTGCGGCCGGGTGTGGGTCCGCTTCGTTGCCTGCCTCGGAAGCATCCTTTGGAGGACATTCACACCAGCATTGTTTCCATTGGTTGCAGCAACTCGGAAAAATAATGTTGGAAAATAGAGAAACTTTCAAAAGAAATGACAGAAAGGAAGTCAGAATGAGTTAGTTCCGAATCCTCAGCCGTTCGCTGAGGCCATTCCCCAGTGATTTTACAAAGCTGCTTCTCTGACGCATCAGGTACCTGCCCGCGGGCGAACTGTCGGGAGCAGGTGAGGTGTGGTCACCTGGAGTTTCCCAGTAGAAACTTCACAACGGGTGAGGAAATCATCACCGGAGGACGTGTACCCTCCCGCCCTTCTTCCAGTTCGTAAAAAAAGAAAGAAAAGAAAAGAAGAAAGAAAGAGAGAAAGAGAAGGAGAAAGAGAGGAAGGAAGGAAGGAGGGAAGGAAAGAAAGAAGCCTGCCACAAACGTCTCTAGTGCCCTGCTGTAAAGGCAGCTTTGAGAACCGGCGCCGGGTGATGGGGAGAGCAGCCGGACTCCTCCAGCGGCAGTAAAAGCCCCAACTGCAAACGGCCGGTGAGCTGGGCGGCTCACCGACTTACTGCCCCCAGGCCCGGCGTGCCCGCCGCGGTGGTAGCGCAGGGGCCGGGGCACGGGACCCAGGAGCGCGGAGCCCACCACCGCGGCCGGAGGGGGACCGCACCTCGGGCCGTGGAGCACCGAGCGCGCCCTCCCGCCCTGGCCGCGGTGACCCAGCCGCGCCGACGCGCCAGGTGAGGGGGGGGGGCGGGGGCCGGCCGGGAGAGGGGGGCACCGCGCCGTCTAGGGGCGTCCGGGCCGCTCCCCTGGGGCGCTGCCTCCCCCGCGCCGACTTGGTCGCCGCCGGTTGCGCGGCGGAGGGCTGGGGGCGGAGAGGAGGCAGAGGCCGCCCGGGCCCAGGAGGGGCGCGCTGACTGCGCTCGGCGAGTCCGGAGTGGCCGGACGGCTGCGGCTGGAGCTGCGGCTGGGCCGGGCAGGGGGCAGGGGGCCGGGGTTCGGGGGCCGGAGGGAGGGTGGGAGGGCGGGGGCCAGGGCCAGGCGAGAGGACGGCGGGGCCGGTGGAGAGCCGCGGCTCAAGGAAAGATGAGACGGTGAGTGGGTGCCGGGGACGCGGAGTTGCTTGGCTTCTCTTGCAGGCTCTAGGGACAAAAGCCCGGGCTGGGGTTAGCGGAACCCTGGCCGCGCAGCTTTGGGGGGGCCTGAACCCCAGGGGGTGGCTGGACCTTGCTGGCGAGGATCCTGGGGAGGGAGTGTCGGGGTAGGAGAGACTCACAAAGCGATTGTAGGGAACAGGCGGGATCTGGGGGGACTGGAGGCAACTTTTGCCCAGAACTCTGGGATGACCAAGGAGAGAGGGATTGGGATCTGCGGTGGAGAGCTGCTTTGTCGCGATGGGCGGAGGCAAGTGAAGGTCTGCTGCTGGATGGTGGGGGGCGCGGGATTCAGAGAAGACCCCTTTCTACCCCCAAGTATCTGGCTAGCTGCGCTTCTGATTCTACTGTTTCAAGAGTGGGGCTCGCAAGTTTGAGCCGCGCAGAATCTCAGATTCCGATTTGGCTTTGGATCCCTCCCCGCCCGGAGTTTGGGGTATGGCGGTCTCTGTACCCCTAGAGATAGAGGCTGCAGGCGTTGGGAATGTTCTGAACCCCTGTTTCAACCCGCGTCCGGCAGGGCGGAGGCGCAGCTGAAATGTTTGCTGGTACATTCAATAACTTAGCGCTGGCAGTCATCACCTAACTGAAGCGCGGAGGACCTGGCTAACTCCCGCCACCGTCAGGAAATTAAAAGGCTGACAGGCTGTCCCTTCCAGGGTTGAGGTGTCCTGTTTGAAAGAGCTTCTGAAGTCGACCCGGCTTCCAGAGCCTGCGCATCTACCTTTCACGTAAAAGAGGGAACCGTGCCCGCAGCCTTTTAAGTTGGTAGACTTGCCCGGGGTTGGAAATACTCTCGGTTGGCCCTGCCCTGATCCCTAGAAGTCTTCCTTGTGCAGCTCTGAAGTAGCTTTCAAGATTCTAGAATGCGCGACTAGTCACTGCCAAACTAGGAACTAGGAAACGAGGCATACAAATGTGGATTCCTTTCAGTATAAGTATTTGTCAGCCATATTTCCCTTCATTCTAGAAATGTGTTAGTTGCAGATACTTATTTTCAAGTATGGGAGTGTTACTTTAAGCTTCCTAGTGTGGCTTAATTTAGGCGTTTGAGTTATGTCCCTGAGATTCTGACATTATCTGAGTTCAGCTGGGAGAGATCTAAGTGAAGTTCAGTTTCAGAGGGTTAAACTTTTGCCCTGAGAGCACTTGAATTCCTGCTTCCTGGTAGGATAGCAACAGAGTAGTTGGATTTGGGATAAATAAACCTCTAGAGCTGCCCATTGTTTTAACAGAAGGGCTATACCCCTGGTACCATTGCCCTCAATTGTGTAAATATTTGTTTGAATAAAGAGCTGAGTTCTTGGAAAAGTAACAGTTGTGTCTATTCACGATGCCCTTTTCATATCCTGCACTTAGTTCTTTAAAAGTGTTTCTTTTTCACCTTACATTTTTAATGTGGAAACGCAAACGTTATATGTACTTAAGAAACTGTAAAGTCCTGAAAATGTTTATAACGGGCATGTCCTTTAAAAGCCAGGGAGCGTTGAATTTCTGCTCTTCATTGACTAGTGTAGACTTCACCTCTGGAGACCTGGAGGTTTGCAAATCTCAGCCTTTCTGACCAGTAGGAAAATGAGATGTTTGGTTAAGAGGAGTGATCATTGCAGTTTGCAGGGGCTTCAGTCTGTCTCACGCGGCTGGTAGCTGCGGTTCTTTGGGCTGACGACTGACCGTAGGGGGTGTGTCTTGGATCCCTGTTTGAAATGGTGGAGGAAAGATACTAGGGAAATTGAGCTAAGAGTTTGCTAACCCCTATCTTAAAGAATCTAGACCAAAGCCAGAACTCATTAGCAACCTTTTCAGAAACATCTTATTTCCAGGCTTTTGCACAGGAGAGGGGAGAAAAAGCCAAAGTGATTAAAGCAACCACTGGTTTTCCTTCTTCTCTTAAAAGCCCCATTTTGTAAGCAAGAGTTGATTCTGGAGCGTATACTGGAGAAGATCCTGTGAAAAGAGCAGATGAGGTTATGACTTTGTGTGCTAATTCTCAACCCTTAGCAGGGAGTCCTGTTATGAATGATTTGTAACGGCGGTGCTTTGTACTTCTTTCAAGTAGAATACGTGTGCTTTATAAATCTATTAGGTCTTGGTGTACTTTACTTATTAACAGTGTAAATATCACCCATGTGAAACAAAAACAACTTTTAAGTGATGTGCAGTATTTTCAAGCTCTGATACCCATTATAGCAGTGGTTCTCAATTGAGGATGGGGGGAGATTTTGCCGCCCCCCCCCCCACCGGGGGGGCGGTTATTGGCCAATGTATGGAGACATTTTTGGCAGTTCCAGCTGGAGGTAGGGAACAGCCCCACCTGCCAACTGGGCTGCGTCTAGTGGGTCGAGGCCTCAGCTGCTGTGTAATATGCTACAAGACACAGAACACACTCAAAGAATTCTTCAGACCCTAAATCTAGAAAATTGCTCTAGAATAATACTCTAAAATACTAGAGTATTACCTCGTGGGCATATGTTAATAAGATTAAGGATCTTAGTCTAATTTGTATCCTCAAGAAACCAGTTGTGTTCTAGTTAAACACAAAGAGACCATGTCACAGAAGCCTTTTTTTCAGCACCAGATTCTTTTGCCCTTGGCATTAAGAGTCTTTAATATACCAAAGATGTGAAGGAACTTGAGTTCATTGACAACCCTGAGTTCACTTAAAAATTTCAGAATTTGGGAGAGTTAGAGCACAAGGGAGCCTCAGAGATCACCAAGTTCAACCTTCTTATTTTATAGATATGAAAACAGAGATGCCCCAGAGATTAGTGACTCATAAGGTCTCAAGTGAGTTTGTGGCAGATGTAGTTCTAGGTATAACCCAGAATTAGAGATTTTAGAAATTGATATTCAAGCCACTGTAATTTAAAAAAAAAAAAAAAAAAAGGAAAGAAAAAACTGGACCTGACCCTTTCTGAGAGTTTAGAGGTACCATTCTCCATGAGAAAATAAATAAGCCCTGTGACTGGGAAGAGTATCATTAGCCATGGTGACAGTGGGGCATATGCCTGGGTGTGCCTGCCCGAAGAAGGAGCTCATTCCGTTGTGTGACCTGTGACACTCCACGTCTGATGCCTACACCATCCTTCCCACGGCAAAGTGGGCAACAGATGGTTCCACAAACATAGCAGATGCTGCTTTTGAATCCAGGTACAAAACAGAACATTTGAGATTTTCCGTCCCTCCCTGCCTTATGGGTTAAGAGTACATGAATGGATAGAGTTGTCTTGGACAGAAGGGAAATGAGAGAGGCCTCCTGAGTATGGGGTTTAAAAGACACCTGGAATATAAGGAAATGAGCACACATGGTGGCAACTGTGGGGGAAATTCACAAGCTGATGAATGGCTATCTACGATAGCTGTGATTGCATAGGACTTGGGTTTGGAGCTCGGCTATCCTTTGGGCAAGTAAGACAAAACAATCCTGGGAATAAAAGGAAATCCTCTTCTCTGACTCCTTTGCCCATGATGCACTCACTTGCCTGGATAGCGCAGGACCTGCAAGTCAAATCTTCTAACTCCTGCGCCATTGTACTTTCTTATACCCCAGTCTCTACCATTCTGTCTGTTTCCCTAATGGGGAAGAACATTATAGTAGTATAAAGCTATTGTTAATTTCCTAAGAGAGTTTAAAAAGCAGGGCATTTGTGAATGGCTGTGTTTATAGAAAGGGGTTATTGCAGTGAGTTTTGAATTATCAGAAGAGTCATGTCCATATGGCCTGATCAATGACAAACATATGTACGCTTCCATTTACATTTCTGTGTTTAGCCATTAGGCCTGTGATTACGGATTCTAGTTCTCTGTACTAAGTGGTCCTGCCACAGTAGTTACAGTCCTCAAGTCTTGGAGGTTTGGGCATAGAGAAGACTTTTTTTGTATGCCTTTCTTGGTAGAGGTCAGAACTCTGAACTGTGCTGAGGTAAGTTCTCATCATTTTGAGAGCTAGCCAACGGGTGCACCTTTAGAAATGATTTGAAAGTGATGACTTTTTTGAGGGGTCTGCTCCCTGCAGGTGCCACACTAAAGAATGGTAGCAGCCTTCCCATAATCCTCCTTTTTACTTTTTTTTTTTCCAGAAGATGGGAGGCGAAGACATGAGTTGGCTTTGTTTTGTTTTTTAAAATAACTGTCAGCTGGAAATATTTATTGGCATTTGAGTAATGTGACCCTTGCCTTTTGAAAGTGAATCAGACCAAATATGGTAGCTCAGGTTGTCAGATCCCTTCAGGATAAAGAGTTAAACGAGAACTTGTCTCTGTCACACAGGATTTGAATCTTCTAGGGGTTAATTTACACACAGTTGTTTTCATGATATTTAGGGATGTTTCTTACATGTGGAAAAGAAGCTTTGTGCTGTATCTGCTTTAAAGGTAAGTTTGTTATCTATAGCAGCTAGTGGTCAATAATAGAAAAGAAACCCAGGTTTAAAAATCATTTTCTTGAGATGAGGTGGGAAAGCCAGGGATTGGAGAAGCTTGCTATACAAAGAAACAGATAAGTAAGATCTAGAGTAGCAAGCTAAGTTACATGGAAAAGTTTTTGAGAGGTTTTTTTACAAGAGATATTTGTTTAGTGTGTGGAAGTTGATTTATTAGACGAACTGCTTTTTCTTCCTTTACAAATTAAGGGGAAGGAAAAGTTTGTGCATGCCAATATTTAATATCGTTACCTCAAGCAGGGTCAGCCTTTTCTAAGACTTGCTGCTAAATCTGGAGTTCAGCAGAAGTTAGTGTTGATCATCTTAGAATACTTGGTTTGCACATTGTATGTGACTCCTCCAGATGGTGGTACGCTTGTGGAATTAGCATACGGAATAGCGAGATTTTTCCTAGATGCATTTCTTGACCACTATACTGCTAAAACAAGGACAGTTAAAAGCAAAGGAAAGTCTGCTCCTGCGTTCTTTTGACCAGTTCAGACCCAGCCTGAGTAGTGCTTCATAGCCAAGAGATACTCAGAGGAGACTGGGAAGTGATGTCTGGCTGCCACACTGCTTACGTCATCGCAGAAGTAGGTTTTCGAAAACAGCTTAAGATTTATTAAGGAAATGGCAAGCCATGGGAATGCAGAGCAAATATTTCTTATACATCATGCTGAATCAAATACCCATACCTCTGACCGGGCCCTTTTCGCACTATGCTATGCTGAAACAATTTACCATGCCCTTGCAATGTCATGGGCAGCAGCGCCGGTGCAGACTTTTCCCAATTAGGTAGCTGCCACCTTATCACTAAAACATGTTTCTGTTCTGTGGTCATTTCCATTTCCTGCATTGTATAACTGGCACTCCTGGGTTATTGAACCACTATCTCTGGGAGTCCAGAAGGTTCGAGCGGAAAGAATATCCAGTTCACCCTTAGCATTTTAAATACGGGAAGCCTCTGCTAAGACAAGGTGAAGACAGGCGAAGTGACTTACTCCAGCTCCTACTTCTGTTGGTGATTTTGGCAGAACCAGGACTAGGATGGGTCTCCTGACTCATACTCCTGGCAGCCTGTCCGGTGTTCTTTGTACTGGTTTGGCCGTTACAATAAAAATAACCTCCTAATGAAACCATTTCCTTTATTCGGTCTTTTGGCCAGAGTTATAAACAACAGCATTTATTAAATTGAATTTAGTTCGTTGATTATGGATCTCTGCTGGTGATTCAAATCCTTTATCTTTCCCTTCCAAGCAATAAGTGGTCTAAAGGTAGGCAGCAGTGTTTTCCAATACCCACTCTGCATAATCAGCCATTAAGTAATGAGGAGATGGTGTCATGACTGTTTTGTTTGGTTTACTTTATGGCATTTTTGAAATCCATCTGCCCAATTTTTGAGTTGAAGGGGAAAACACGACTATGGAAGTTGTGGTTACCTTGTGTTTGCTTCATCTCTCCTGAGCCTACTTATGCTCTATTTCCAGTTCATAAATTTTGGGTAAGAGAACGGGGAACGTAGTGTTTTGAGGTTTAGGGGAGGTTACTTTGGAAGATTAAAAGATGACTCTTAAGAGAGTGTATTTTGATCAGTAGACTGGAATGTGGACAGGGTGGTGGAAAGATCAGAGTTTGGTCCCATAGACTCTCAGCTTCCAATTCAAGGCCCTAGTGGAGGTTTCAGGACCAAAAGAGAGCATCTTTATCCCCATGTGATCCTAAGGTCAGTATTTTTCTTGCTTGAAATTGGCCTTGAGTTGAGGGATGCTTTTTCCTGGAGGACCCTCTGCTTCGGGAAGGGGATCTGAAGGAAGGTGCATGCACACACAGTCATGACCCCCAGCTTAGCTACCTCCTGACTCCCCCACTTCTCTGGCTTTATCTTCACTGTGGTGGTCACGTAACAGAGGAGGAGTCTTCCAGGTCCATAGTAAGAATCACCTCACCCAGGGATGAATTATACCAATGATCAGAAATAACAAACATCTGGAAACATTGGATTTCGGGGGGAAATTTCAGGAATCTTCATCTTGAGCTGAAACTGTTTTAGGATTCTATAAAGAACCCTGAAAATATGAGTCTATAATTTCCTATAACTCACTTTCAAAGAAGAAGTAACCTAATTTATCTACAAAGCATGTCAGTCTCTCTTAGCATAAATATATAAGGTGCACGTGCGTTTGTGTGTGTGTGTGTGTGTGTGTATGTGTTAAAGTTTTTTTGAGGCTCACATTCTTCAAGATATAACAAGTTTGGCAATTTTTGTGAATACTCCAAAAAGAAACGTTTTAACTTTCGAAGAGATGGTTTTTCTTTGGGCACACATAGTGGTGAAATTTAGTTATCGCACTAGCATTATCTTGCAAGTATTTTGAATATAACTGCCTGATACTTGCAATCTGGACAATGCATTTTTTTTTTTCAAATTTCCCCCATGTACTTAAAAAAATTAGCTTTTAGGAGCTTAATTCAATATGATAGAGGTTTAGTATTTCATGCTTAAAAAAATAAGCTAGGAGCCACTGATATGACCCCATCATGCTTTATAAAGTGAACCAGTATAATTTTTAAGTCAGTATATATTCATGTAATTTATTTGTATTGATTTTCAAAATGCATACATCTTACCTTTTAAATATTTTATTATGGAAAAATTTTAAGCATACACAAAATTTAACAGAATAATAGTGAAATCTCATGTACCTTCTTATGTGATCCTAATCTTGTTTCATCTGTAGACCTTACTTCTTCCCCCTAAAACATGGATTATTATAAAGCAGATTTTAAACACTGTACTATTTCATTCATAAATAATTTAAAATGTAACTCTAAGAGTAGGGTTTTTTTTAAAAAATAACTATATCATTAGTACACCTAAAAAAATAGCATTTACAATATCATCTATTTTCCAGTCAATGTTCAGATTCTCCGATTGTCTCATAAAATTTTTTAAATAATTGGACTGTTCAAAACAAGATCCAAAGAAGGCCAATGCATTACGTTTAATCGGTATGTCTCCCGAGTCTCTTTTAATCCAAAACAGCTTCCTCTCTTTCTTGTTCTTTTTTTTTTTTCCTTGCCATATGCTGGTTGAAGATACTGTTGGTTTTTGTTGTTGTTGTTATTGTTTGGTAGGCTTTCCTATATTCTAGATTTAAGTGATAGCATCTCTGTGGTGTTTATTATATTCCCTCGGTCTCATATTTTCTATAATCAGAGACAGCATGTTTTTAATTTGAGACCTTTCCTACCATGTCACTGGGTTGAACTTAATTTATAATATATGTATGTACGTGCTTGTTGGATTAATATTGTCTCTTTTTTAAAATATTGCTAAAGCTACTTTAATAATGGCATAAACACCAATGTGAGTCTAATTGACAAAAGTCACATCTTGAGGATTTAGGTATGAGTCAGGAATTTTGTTGGTGGGAATGGAATTTGAATGGCCCTTATGTGTTTTGACGTTGTTTCTGCTTTGTGGTCTCCCTCCAGCCTGCCTTCCTCACTGGCTGGAGAGAGCTATCACAGGAAACATGACGCCAAATTCCTTGGAGAGTCTAAAGAATATTTCAAAGTTCATACAAACAAGTCTTATTCAAGGGACTAGCACAAATTTTTTTTAAATCCCCATACTTGGTGTTTTACCCTCTTCGTTGAAGTCCTCTAAGATTTTTATTCCTATATAACGCTCTAGACTTATTTAAAAGTAGCCTGTGATACAGGAGATAAAGACCCTCATTTGAAGTACAGCTATTGCTGTTGGTTGTGATTACTTTTAGGAAACTTTGAGTTATTTTTTGGACAGAGCTTAGACTTGGTACAGTGAGAGATGACAGAGGGGATCGGTAATGTGGGGATAGACTCCTTTATTGTGATAGGAGGGAGCTGGAACTCTATAACTTTCCGCCTCACTTCTTCCCTCTGCATTAAATGTCCTCCTTATCCCCCATCGCTCACCACTCCCATCTGTGCTCTGTCCTCCCTGTAGGGGTATTTGATGCTTCTGTTCTTTCTTTAATGGTTTCCCTGACCTCTTTGCTTAGGTGACTCCAGAATATAATGTAGCAAAACCAAAGCAAACCAAGAGAGACACTGTGTGATCGGTGTCCTGAAAAGTCATGTCAGCCATTGGTCCTCACCTCTCTCCCCAGCCCGGCCGTGGGTCACCCCGACAGCCGGCCAGTTGCAAGGATGCCCTGAGTTACCTGGGTTCTGGAGAGCCTCCTCTGGCAGTCATGGAAAGCCTTCGTGCATTTCAGGCTGCCGTGGGCATGTGGGTAGCATGCGTCTGTCTGTGAGGGTGTGTGTGCGTGACTGCCCACAGTAAGATTTACAACCACCTGTGAATAGGTTCCATCTGCAAGGACAAAACAGCCTTCTTCCTCTGCCTTTCAGATACATTTATTCCTGTGCAATTTCTTTTTTTTTGGATCTTATGGAGAGATGGAAATATCCTCCTTGGAGATTATCAACCTATGTACATGCGTCTAATGGATACTAATGATTTTGTTCAAATAGGCAGATCTTTTTTTTTTTTTTTTTAAGATTTTATCTATTTATCTGAGAGAGAGAGAGCACAAGAGCGGGATAAGGGGCAGAGGGAGAAGCAGATTCCCCGCCTAGCAGAGAGCCCGACGCGGGTCTCGATCCCACATGACCTGAGCCGAAGGCAGACGCTTAACCGACTGAGCCACCCAGGTGCCCCAAAATAGGCAGACCTTTAAATGACAAAGAGCATGGTGCAAGGGAAGAGGAGTGGGAATCCATTGACTGCTGTCTTTATTTGCAAAAAGAACAAGAATGGTACAGGTCTACTAACAGAAGTGGTTTTCTTCTCTGCACTGGGATAGAAAACCTCGAGTGAGGAGCAAGAGTTTAAAGGAACAGAGTTTAGGAAGCGGGATGAGTGAGTGGGAGATGAGGAGATGAGTGTTGAGGCGATCATTTAGGGATGCTTGCAGAAACTGTGTGTGGGAGGTGATCTGTGGAGGAGGCAGGATCTGGGGATAGTTGCCGGGAGGAGGTGTTTGCCAGTGGGTGTAGGGCTGGGTGGAGAGGTGAGGCTTGTTTGCAGAGATGGAGGAGGCTGAGGAGGATTTAGTGATGAAAGGAAATATTTGTGCAAAAGGAGGGGATGTTTGTGAAAGGGAGAGCCTAGAGGACTGAAGGTTTCAATGAGGATGATGTTTGGATAACAGAGGATGGGGGAAATGGCTGCTTTTGGAGTCCTGAAATGAAAATATGGCTAGAGAAGGAAGTGGTTATTCCCGCGAAGCTTCTTGTTAGCCCTCCCCCCTGCCCCCCTCATCATGTTTTCTTGTTGGGATTAGTATGGTATTGTACAATGGAATTGTATCCATTGTTCTCCATTCTTAAGCTTGGGGTTTGAGGCTGAAATAGATTTCCTGGTTTTCCCTTTTTGTCCTCTAAAAGCTCCCCCTCAGGCCCCATCTGCTGCCACAGGAATACCCCTCCTCCCCAGAATTCCTGTAAAGAATGGCACTGCTTTTGAGGGACTGCTCTAAGCTGGTGTCTGAATTCAATTACGTGTCATCAGTGCGTGCTTTATTTATAACCTCGCCATATTGTAGACATCAGCGCTGAAAGAGACCAGCCCCTGGACCACCAGTGTTCTGGGAGAGCTCTGAACACCAGCGTCAGCCACCGTCTGGGACAGCAAAAGCGCCCAGAGCCAGCCCCTCAGCTCCAAGGGCCCCTGTAGGGCACAGTGGAGACTCAAACTTTTTTATGAAGTGGAAATTTTAACCGATACCCTCCTGATCTTGGAGGGTATTATTTTTTTCTGAGTTGGCTTCTGTAATCTACATCCTCACCTCTTCCCAGCTGTATGAAACAGTCTCCCCTCTCCCATCACCTGCTGTGCTCCGCCAGTCCTCCTCTGATTAATCCCCTCTGTTCTGGGTGACCCTAAGAAGTGTCGGTGCATGGCAAGGTCAAATGACAAGTAATGCATCATATAGTTTAGGACTCCTCCAAACTCTTTTGGGGTTTCTGGATAACTGCATTTGTATGGGCCAGACTGTAAGTCCTTCTCCCTTAACACAACATAACGCAATGCAGCACAGTGCAATACAACATAACACACGCTTTGCGTTAATTTGTTTCATAAAACTTTCCTCTCTGGGTGTGTTTTCAGCATCTTGAAACCAAGATCCCTACATCTCAGGCCACTGCAGTGCTGTAAATTCCCTGTTGGTGACACAGTTTGAATGGGATCAGCTTTGTTGTGTTGTTACTGAGTGTACGGAGTGCTGGAGAACTCTTTTAAAACAGATGCCAGAACTGTGGTTCAAAGAGGAAAGGAGTTACAAAGAAACTCATCAACATGATCCTCGAGATAGTTTTTCAAGTAATTTTCTTCTCTAGGGAAAAAGCGCTGTGAGTTTCTGTGCAATCTTCCAGAGATCTCTTCATGACTTCTGGCATTTTCTAATTGACAGTGAGCTGATGTACATTTCAGGTGATAAAATAACAAGAGCTCTGGGGGGATTAAATTTATGGATTGGAAAGTAAGCCCAAACATTTCAGCACACATTAACTTCTTTCCTGTTTAGACTTCCCGGTGTTGTCTTTTCTCTCAGATGGGCACCAGATGACTTCTCCCCTTCTCCACGCCCATTCTGTGGATACGCATGTAATACAACGGAGTTGCTCAAGCCCTCGGGACTCTTTTGCTTCCATAATAACAATGCAGTCGTTTTATAATTTCCCTGAGACTTCTTTTTGTTTACATAAGATGTGTAGGAAACCCAAAATAAACACACCAGTGTAGACCCAGAAGCCAGGCTGGAAACGGAGTCATCCTTGTCTGCCTCCCCTCTTACACATGTTAACGCAGATCTCCCCCCACTACTGCCCTCCCTCTCCTTTGCCGCTTTGGCAACACCTTCCTTTTACCTGCACCATCCTAGCTCTTCCTCATCTTAAACTCAGCTGCAGTCTCTGATGCATTCTATCTGCAGTGTTCCCATCCCAACACTCCTTCCCTCATTTCCTCATTAAACCCAGACTCTTCCAACTGTGTTTTCCACCCTTCCGCCTGCTTGCTCACCCTTTCATCTTCCTTCAAAGTACGTACTGGTTACCATTCTCCATTCTCTTGTGCTTTCCCCCATTTCTTAGACTCCACTTGTGTGATCTCACCTGCAATGAAAAGAATATTCTGGAAGTAGGAAAGGAGAAAGGCATCATGCCATGATTGTCACTCCTGGGGTCAGCAAGGGCACCAGCTGATTCTTTACCTTTTGAGTTGAATTGGTTGGTGGGATTAAGAGATATCAAGTTGAGACAGGTATACGGATGCACTCAGCTAGGGCGGGTGAACTAAGCTTCAGGAAAATGAGTCAGTTCCATATTTGTATTTGATGATAAATTTTTACATGTACAGCCTTTTACATATCTTTAAGAGACCCAGTGAGTTTGAACTGAAAAACTGGGGTATCAAACATGAATATTCCTTCAAATATTCTCTGGAATGTCCGTATGTCCAAATCATGCTTAAATTTCCCCTACAAGTATGTACATATGGGGGAGTAATGTTACATGTTTCTCAGATGTGGCTTCTTTGCAAATGTCCTGCTTGTCTCTTCCCTGGAGTCTGTAAAGCCGATCTTTCAGCAACTACTACGTTGCAATATTTTGGTATTGCATTTTGTTTGGCCAACCAAACTGCTTCGGTAATTATACTTTTTGATTTTTAGAAAAGCATGTGTGAGGGTATCAAGTGTTACCATCCTATAAGGTAGTAAGAAACCAGTAGGAGTTTGATACTCTCTCGTTTTATTTGCCCAAATGAAGAGGGAAGAGAATTTGTTAGTATTTTATTTGGGTGATTAAGTAACATTTGCAACTGCAAACAAGTTCAAATATAGTAATATATTTCATCATCTAAAATGACATCATTATCTTATATGGCTGAGTCAAAAATTAAACTTTTTTCACACCAAAATAGAATTTATTTGCTTTATACATAGTGACCTGACCAATTTTATTAGGAGAAAACAGAAAAACTATACTCTTTAAGAAAATTAAACTTCTAAATATCCATTTTTTGACATGAGGTGTTAAGCCCTTCAACTCTGTGCTGTTAACGGAGTAAATATTTAAAATGCAGTGTTTGGGTTCACCGTTTAATTTTTGACTTCTACTTAATCACGTGTGCTCTGGCTTGCTTTCTGGATTGCTGTCTCTGCACATTGTGGGAATTCTTCTTCTAACTTAGCTCTGTTTCCCATTTTGTATACATTATCTTAAAACCAAATTCTCTCCACAAACTGACTTTAATTCTCTTCTTGTCTATTCTAATATCTCACGGATTTCCTCTTGTAGCCTTGTCTAAGATATCCTAAATGGTTGGAAGATTGCTTTCCAATTCAAACCACTCTTAGGGTAGGCAAATGGCTGGGACCCTTGAGGGTGTATCTTACATGGTGGTAGAGATGGGAAAGGATTTCGATCACTATGAGAGAGAAATGCATGATTATTTTTTTTTAAGATTTTATTTATTTATTCATGAGAGACAGAGAGAGAGAGCGAGCGAGAGCGAGAGAAGCAGAGGGAGAAGCAGGCTCCCAAGGAGCAGGGAGCCCGATGTGGGACTCGATCCCAGGACCCTGGGATCATGACCTGAGCCGAAGGCAGACGCTTAACCGTCTGAGCCACTCAGGTGCCCGAGAAATGCATGATTATTAAATACAGTTCATCCCAGCAGATTTACATGCTAGACTTTTTTCAAAAAGGACCGTAATAAAGAAAATAACCATTTTTTTTTCCTTACACAATTTTTGTTGTTAATTCTGTCAGAGACAGGACATTTGCTGCATGTGCTAGTAGTCTAATGGGCTTGGGGATTTCTTTATACCCTTAAAATCACAGAATTTTAGGTGTAGAAGTGGCCTTATCCTACCATTAGATAGTACTCATCAGATTCCCTTTCCTTCAATGGGACTTAACTTTATTGTCATTTCTTTCCACTATGATTTCCACAGACTCCCACTCTCTCACTGGGTTAGTCCCCTCCATGCCCCTTTACCTATGTGTCAGTCAGTTCTCTATTAAGGCACGTGTCACACTGTATGGCAATCATTTGTTCATATGAATGTCTTTCCCTTTGGATTGTAAGCTGTGTAAAGGCAGGAAGTGGAATATGACCACATACTTCCCAGCGCCCAGCTGAAAGCCTAGTTTATGGTAAGAACTTAAGGAAGATTAACACCTTCATAGTAGCAAACAACTCCCAAATCTCAGTGGCTTAAGACAATCTTGGGTTGGCAAGGGTCCTGTTTCATGGTGTCCTCACTGAGGGGTATAGGCTAAGAAAGTCTGCATAAACTTGGATGCATGCTAGTCATCTTGGCGGGGGCTGGAAAGAGTGAATCATGCCCCAGTTCTTCATGTTTCGGCTTGGAACTGACATGTCACTTTCTCTCATTGTTCCTTGATCAAAGCAAGAGATGTAGCCATACCCAATGTCATAGGGGTGTACAAGAGCAACACCTCTGTGTTTCTGAGAGGAGGAGGTCAGGAACGTTAGCGAGCCCCACTAATACCTAAATCAATATCTGATGCACAGTGGGCACCTATGAACCATTTAATGAATAAAGTACCTAGAATTTTCTGTTGGATTTTAAATTTTTCCATACAATAATTAGAACCACTTCAAGTATGTATCCTGTTAACTACATTTTTTAGAAGATGAGGATGCTAATATTACTGTACAAGCTGTGTTCAGCAGACTTCTGGGAATTTTTTTGTAACCGCTTTGTTCACTTTACTCATATTAGGGGAGGCGTTGTGTTTGATTTTGTAGTTTTTCAGATGATTAGAGTACGGAATGGGTATATTTGCACAATTAACATTTTGCCTGAGTCATTAAGAAGAGTTGGGAAAAAAAGTCGTCAGATATTTACATATTAAGTTAGTCTGACCAAGAACCTTTTTTAGAAGAGTTATTATCTGGCTCAACACAGTTGGACAAAAGCTTAGGAAACATGAGAACGTAATCAACTTAAACATGAAGTATTTCTGAGAACACTTAAGTTCTACTTTCTTAGCAAATTTCAATTATACAATAGTGTTTTCAACTACAGTGTAGTCACCATGTTTTATATTAGATCCTCAGACATCCGTCTTGTAGCTGAAAGTCTGTACCCTTTTACCAACTCATTTACAACTTGAATGTTCTCTCTTTCTCTCTCTCTCTTTCTTTCACACACACACACGTGTTTGAGGTGATGGATGTGTTAACTAACCAGATGGTGAGAATCCATTCACAACATATATGTACATCAAATTACATCAAATTACCACAATGTCCATTTTAAATATCTTGCAATCTTATCTGTCAATCATACCTCAGTAAAGCTGAAATAAAATAAATGCAAATTTTTATTTTTATAAAAGATTTTATTTATTTATTCATGAGATACAGAGAGAGAGAGGGGCAGAGGGAGAGGCAGGCTCCCAAGGAGCAGGGAGCCCGATGCAGGACTCGATCCCAGGACCCTGGGACCATGACCCGAGCCGAAGACAGACGCCCAACCATCTGAGCTACCCAGGCGCCCAATAAATGCAAATTTTTAAAAAGAGAAGTATTGCCACATCTGAGCTACCCAGGCGCCCAATAAATGCAAATTTTTAAAAAGAGAAGTATTGCCACAGATTATACTCTAGTATTTTACACTGTCTTCCCCCCCTTAACTGTCAAAGCAACTCAGATAGAGTGCATAAAATATGGAAAATACAAACTAGTATGAGAGGTGAATTAAAAATCACTGGTAATACCTCCACCCAGATAAAACCACTACTGACTTTTTGGCATGATTTCTTCCATTCCATTGTTCTTGTTCTTGGTGTAGAATAGGCATATAGACAAAGCAAGAGAAGATATTGGTTCATAATAGGGGGGTAGTGGTGGAAATGGCAAGAAATGATCAGATTGAGACTATGTTTTAGGGACAATGTTGATAAGATTTATTGATGGATAAAATGAGGAAGGAAGTGATAGATGAGGGATAGGATTGAGAGAGGAGACATTGATTGGGGATATCAATGATGACTCCCAGGATTTTGACCTGAGTGTCTGTGTGTAATCAGTGTGTTTGGGTGGGTGTACATATAAGAAAACTGTACTCATTTATATATGACTTTTAAAATTTACTGAACATTATATGAATGCACTTTTTAGGCTAGAAATTATACTTCAAAATAATTATTTTAAATGAGTGTGTAATATTCACCCATATGAAGTATTATAGCTTATTTAACTTTTTCCCTATTGTTAGGCATTTAGGGTATTTGCCCCTCTTAATAAATAACACTGTAATGTCCTCAGGGCCCACTTATTTCCTTGTTTCTTCAATTTGAAAATATTTAACTTGAGGGAATTGGCCAAGGTTTGCTGGAATTTGAGCATGGCAGACCAAACAGAGATGAAGTTAGTTGAGAAGAGAGGGGATCATGACTGGAGGTCATCTTGGTTTCAGTCCTCCAAGGGGGCAGAGGGACGTATGTCTCAAACCAGGCTTGCGTTGCTTTAAAGATCATAGCTGGTGGTCATAAACAGTTGCTGAAAGGGACATTTGGCTTAGGGGCAGAGATGGCATGGTCCCTGAAGATTGAAAGACCTGACAAAAGCCAGATTGCAGGACCAGATTCCAGCTGGGAGGCAGTTCTAAAGGAGAATCTCATTTTTTTTTCTTGAGGTCTACTCCAAAAGATAATCATGCTTTTTATCCACCAGGGCAGGGATTTGGGTTGGAGGATAGGGAACCCAAAGCAGAGCTTACTGGGGGAAGCTGAACTTTACAAGATGATGGGTACTTAGCCCATCACTAGGATTTAAACACCCAGACTGTTTCTTGGCCCCAGCCTGGATAAGAAGCAGTTCCCTACTCTACTGTCTGAATCTGCTCAGGAAATCTGCAAAGCTGAGCATGCAAGGCGAAGTCCCCGATCTCTGGCTAGGACTCAGTGGGGGAAGGCTGTGACAGAAATTGAAAACTAGTGTTCATTGAGTGTCTCACCAGTGGGTCCATGGGAGTCAGAAGAGGCTGGAGATGAGATGAAATACTACATCTACCCCTCTTCCTTAAACCTGTGGCCTAGTTACGGAAGCAAGCCCGTCATAAAATTGGTTACTCACCATGAATGACTCTGTTGATATAGAGACCAGGGATGTAATACCTAGTGTCTGAGGAGCCTGAGGTGTTGGACCATCTCAGCATTGCATGAGTTCAATGTGAATGTTTAAACTGTGTCTTTGTTTTGGTGATAATCTGCAAAATACATATTTTTTTCAGTTACAAATATAAGCCTTCTCATTTGCAGAGATAATTTGTATTTAAAGTACATTTTCATAACCTAAAACTTATTTTCTTAAGTTAATGGAATTCAAGCAAGAGTGTGAGATCAAGGATGAGCATGATTCATTTAGGGTGCCTGGAACTTGAAGGATACTCCAGTTTCAGGTTTTAAATACTGCCTCCTGACCCTGAGATGGCAGTAGTTTGGGGAACCCTCTTTTCTCTGTTTCCTCGATTACCTGCCTTTTCTGATGGGTGCATGAGCTTTATGAAATCTTTCTTGAGAAGGTAACTCTCATAGCCCCCTTTAAAGAGTCATCTTCTGACCCTCATGTTACTGATCAGTGTCTAATGTGAAACTCTCTGTGTGTGCCAGAATGTGAATTTTATCTCTGCAGGACTTGACTTCTGAGCAGTTAATGATTCTAGCAGAGACATCCAAAGGAGGGTGCATTGCATCTCCACATTGGGTGTTTGCGTGGTACTCAGGAAGCAGGTGGTCCACCAAGGACTGGAACACTAAAGGGAAATTGTCTCTTTTATGGCCGAACCTCACCTGTACTTTGTTAGAGATTTGTTCTTCTCAAATATCATCCATGGCCTCTTGAGTTATTTTTCTTTTGTACAAAAAGCATCCCAGATCAGTGTTCTTTTTTTTTTTTTTAAGATTTTATTTATTTATTTGAGAGAGAGAGAGAAAGCACAAGCAGGGGGAGCAGCGGAGGGAGAGAGTGAAGCAGACTCCTCGTTGAGCGGGGAGCTTGATGTGGGGCTCGATTCCAGGATCCTGGGATCATGACCTGAGCCGAAGGCAGACGCTCAACCGACTGAGCCACCCAGGTGCCCCCCAGATCAGTGTTCTTTATGGTTCTTCATTTTGCAGTAGTTTTACCAGATTTATTACTAAAACAGAGTTTGTGCTTGTTAATTACATCAGGTCGGACTTCAAGGCTATTTGTTCAGATGTAGGCTGACAAGTCCTTGCTCTTTTTCAATCTTCTTTGCTAAGTAAGATTTTCTCTTTTTTCCTTTACAGATTCCAACAAGATCATGGCGGAGCATTGCCACACGCAGAAGCAGCTCGATTTACAAAATGGTAGCTTAGAGGCAAGCTTGGTGGCAAATTCCCTTGAGGACGATTCCCCAAACATGATGGAGAGCCTGAGCCCGAAGAAATATTCTTCCAGCCTGAGATTTAAAGCCAATGGAGACTATTCTGGCTCTTATTTAACCCTCTCACAACCTGTGGCTCCTAAGAGAAGCCCTTCCCCTCTGGGAACCAGTGTCAGGAGCAGCCCCTCCCTGGCCAAAATCCAGGGAAGCAAGCAGTTCTCCTGTGATGGGACTGACAAAAATATTTCCATGAAACCGCCCACCCCTCTACTCAGCACTTCCCCCTCCCTCAGTGGGTACCCACTTGGGAGAGGGGACTTCGACCATTATACTGGCCGGGACAGTGAAAGGTCCTTGAGGCTCGCAGAGAAGCCTCCCTACTCCAAATATAGCTCAAGGAATAAATCCCACGACAATGTCTACTTTCTCGGGGGGCTGGAAGGCCGGAAGGTGTCCGGCTCGCTCCTGGCCATGTGGAACGGAAGTCCCCTGAGTGACACGGGCCCCTCTCCCATCAGCAGATCGGGGGCAGCAAGCATGCCTTCAAGCCCAAAGCAAGCCAGGAAAATGAGCATCCAGGACAACCTGACCCTTCAGCCCAAGTTGAGCCAACACAAGGAGCCGGCATCTGAAAACATGGGTTTAAGAACTAGGAAGTATTCGGGCAGCAGCCTGAGTCACATGGGAGCCTACAGCCGCTCTCTCCCCAGGTTACACAGGGCCACCGACAACCAGCTGACACCCCTCAGTTTGCCTCCCAGAAACTCTCTGGGCAGTTCCAAACGAACAAAACTGGGGGAAAAGGATCTACCTCATAGCATCATAGACAATGACAATTACCTGAATTTTTCTTCTTTGAGCTCAGGGGCTTTACCCTATAAACCCTCAGCGTCTGAGGGCCATCCTTACGTCAGTTCCACCCTCAGTGTCCCTGCCAGTCCGCGAGTGGCTCGCAAGATGCTTCTGGCCTCCACCTCCTCCTGTACCTCCGATGACCTTGACAGGGCTTCCTACTCTGGGCCTGGCCCAGGTCACTCGTTTCCTCCCGGGGAGCCGGACAGAGTGTTTGCCGCCAGGAGGAACTTCTCTTGTGGATCTGTCGAGTTTGATGATGCAGATTTGGACAGCCTCAGACAGGCCTCAGGAACTCCCCAGCCCATCCTTCGGGAAAGGAAAAGCAGCATCAGCTCCATTTCAGGCCGCGATGACCTGATGGATTATCACCGGCGGCAGAGGGAGGAGAGACTCAGGGAGCAGGAGATGGAGCGACTGGTAATCTTCTTCATCTGACTTGACCTCACTCTTCCCTTGAGCAGCTTCTTGGAGACGCACTCCAAGGATATGTGTGGGCCTGTAGGATGTCCAAGGGCACCAGCCACTGCTGTGCCTTTCTAGAATTCTGCTGTCCTTCCCTTTCTCGTGCCCTATTATTGGTCACGTGTGGGTACTTGAAGGCCTACCTGTAGCTAGTGTTATGTTAAGTTGCTCTGCAGCGTCTTCTTGATAAACCTAACCAAGTAGTTGTGAATTTTACTGAATTTCTTATAAGTCCTACAAACTTTTCTTTAAGACTGTGAGTAAACACTGATTTATATTACCGATGCCATCAAATGAGCATGTGCGTGGTCTGATAGGAATAATCGGTGAAATCATGACTCATTGGGAATTAGGCAGTAAACTTTTTGGTAGAGCAAGTGGTCTGGAAAGTTGAAAGGTCGGCTAAATGTTGCTCAACCTTTTTCCTGCAAGGTACACATACACCACCCCCATACGCCTTTCAGTGATGTCTCCTAGTACATAGTGACACCCAACTACACATTCAGAAAAGTTTTTTGAGTTGTCTTTTTCTATTGAAAATGGATTTATGCTTATTGTGGGAAATACTGAAAATAGTAAGAAAGGAGGAAACATCTCTTGAGAGTCCCATTAAGGAATGAGGACAAACTACTGCATTCTTATTCTTTTTTTCTTTTAAGCATAGACTTTTTTGTCCATGTGTTTTTTAGGAAGAACAGGGTCAGAGATTATTTTAATTCATTAATGGTGAGTTGTTCCTTGATGAGGGATGCAGCAAGATGATAAAGCTGATCTACAAAAGTATAAGAGTATCAAAAGTATTTTCATTGCTAAAAGAAAGTGTACTGGAATAAGATTTCTGAATCACATACCAAGCTGAGTAATGCCCCACAGGATAATAAAATTATAACCTTTGGATTCAAATGGACAGAAACCGTTTGCACCTATCCAGGACAAAATTTGATTGGAGTTTTAGAAACAGCATCATTTGCATCACTAGTAATTTTTGATAAGTAAATATCTATCCTTACAGATATCCTAATCAGTAATAGTGAATGAAAACGAATGTGCATACCCTTAGAGAATTCTATATTCCTTGGGTGGGTCTGTTAGATGGTGCTCCAGTATGACAATTTCCTTTGTTATCGTAAATAATCTCCAGAGATTTTTCATGGTCACAAAAAGGTATTGTATTTGGGCTTGATCCATTGACATAAGTTCAGGAGAAGTTTTAATTAGCATATGAAAAAGCTTTCTTGTATGTGGGATAGCAAATCTGGCTCCATAGTGTGCTGCACAACTCTTACTTTTTTTTATTATAGTATAATTGACACAGTGTTACATGAGGTACGTTAGTTTCAGGCATACAACATAGTGATTCTGCATATCTATGCCTTAGGCTATGCTCCCTGCGAGCGTGGCTCCCATCTGTCACCTTACAACTACTGACTATATCCCCTGTGCTGTACCGTTCATCCTGGAGCAACTATTATTAGTGAAGCCAGAAAGTTAACCTCTATTGGATAATTTATTAAGGAATCTAGGAGAGCATTTCAATGGCTTCCTTCACTCGTCAGTGATCTTCCTGAGATGCTATTATTTCCTCTTCTGTTCCAAGGGCAGGAAACCAACCTCGAAAATCACCTCCAGGTTTCATCTTTACACTTTTAAGTGTGGTGAATTTCTCATTCCTCCAGTTTCCCCAAATCTGCTAAAGTTCCCGACAATCCAGGAAGTGACCTTCCTTACTGCCTGTAAAGTCAGCGCCTTGTAAGTCACAAGCAGGTCTTGGTTCAACTTCTTGGGAGAACTTTGTGGGTATTGGCTCCAAATATGAAGTTAGAACCCTTTTTTGCTTCATGATGGGCTTTATGATATTCGATGAAATGAGGCTTATGTTTAAGTATGATGCTCTGGGTTTGGCCTCTGTTGCTTAGTCTATTTGCCTAGTGACCTCCCAGTAAAAGGGAAGATAGATTCTTACTGAGCCCTATGCAAGTAATGTTTTTGCATTTAAAAAATACAGTGACTTAGAAAAAATATTTCTTCCTGAATTCTGAGGGACCAAGGAGAACAAGCTACCCTTGAAAGAATGTTTCATTTAGTTTGCAAAATCAGAGTCAGCTAAATTGAGGGTTAGAGATAGATGGAGACGAATGCTAAAGGTGTTCCCCATTTAGACAGTGGAACATTATACATAATGCCAATGATTTTCCACAATACATACGGAAATTAGATTTCCAGTATCAGTTCGATGAGTTCTGTATAATTCTTATTCCTTTGCATCTTGGGTCATTAATTTGATTTCATGAAGTCATCTATTTGTGGACTAAAAGAAGTCCTCAGAATCTGATTTAGCCACCTCATACTGTCTCATGCTTGCCTATGCGGTGGCACCTCAGAAGCCTCTACTCACAAGATTGAAGAAAGAGTATCTGGTAAAGTTGTTTCCACCAGGCCCTGAGACTCTTTCTTTGTTAAAGGCATATTGTGGTCTATAACTTACAGCAGAATGTCTAGGCAAACCTGAGAGGAAAGCAGAGACCTCTTGGTGAGGATAAGAGTAAGTGGCTGTGATTAATTTGTGGTTAAGTTCATGAACAGTAATCAGCAAGAAGGAGAGTTAAAATCCTCTGTCAGGGCGTGGGACATTGGTCTTATTTAATCAGTGTTTCCCCAGAGGGTAAGAACGTTTCACAGAGAGTGAGGACATTTCACATACTCAGGACCTTTGTGTAAAGTACACCATCTCTGGACTTTATTTATATTATAATATTTTACCCATACAAAATTAGCCTAGGGAAGGCTGAGCTTCTCATCTGATTTGATAAATCTTCCTATGCAATTTTTGATGGTGTTGAGCTATTCATAAATAAGGGCATAGCAAACCTAATTATTTCTGACATTCTTCTTTTTGTAAAGTTAAGGAACAAATCTTGTGCTTGCCCAGGTGTCAAATGGGAAAACTTAAGGATAGTTCAGATATAAAAGATATCTTGGAAAACTTTTTTTTTTTTTCTGAATTTAGGGTCCGATTTTGGGAAGGCAAAATCAAATATTAATTAGAGAAGATTTCATTACGTGACTAATATAGGATTGTGGATACATGAGAACAATGAATATTTGCAGTTTGCCTACTGAATAAAGCAACAATAGATTATTTTATAATCTACAAGATATCTTAAATCATTAGGAAATGAAGAACTTTTATGTCATTTTAAATATTCAGGAAGGGGCACCTGGGTGGCTCAGTCGTTAGGCGTCTGCCTTCTGCTCAGGTCATGATCCCAGGGTCCTGGGATTGAGCCCCACATTGGGCTCCCTGCTCAGTGGGAAGCCTGCTTCTCCCTCTCCCACTCCCCCTGCTTGTGTTCCCTCTCTTGCTGTGTCTCTCTCTGTCAAATAAATAAATAAAATCTTTAAAAATAAATAAATAAATAAATATTCAGGGATATATTCCAGTTAGCACAAAGCACAAAAAAAGTACTCTTGTGAGATACTGAATCTCTCTGCTCTCTGGGCAGATTATGTAGAAAAATAACCTTTATTACTTTTTATAAGCATAGGCTGATTTCTCCAAGATCAATCTATCATTTCAATATAGGTAACTGCATTTTAGTTTTATGTTAATAGGGTATTTGTCATGCATTACATTTTTTTAAAAGATTTTATTTATTTATTTGAGAGAGAGAGAGAGACAGAAAGGCAGAGAGAGAGAATGAGCAGGGGAAGGAGCAGAGGCAGGGGGAGAAGCAGACTCTCCACTGAGCAGGGAGCCCGATGTGGGACTCGATCTTGGGACTCCAGGATCATGACCTGAGCTGAAGGCAGACACTTAACTGACTGAGCCACCCAGGTGCCCCCATGCATTACATTTTTTAAAATTACTTTATGAATAAACCCATCAAAGTTGTGCAAACGTTGCCATAATTTGAACATTTTATTACATTTTTATAGACTTGCTACTGCAAGTATTATAAACCAAGTCAAATAAAGCTCCCTTTGTGCAAACCTACAATTTTAAAATTTTCATGAACTTTTGTTCTTCATGGTCTTCTGTCAATTCTGGAATGACCGGATACTTTAAGGCAAAAAGTATGTAACTTAAAGATATTGGAAATTATGCTTAAACTGACACATCACAGAACATAATTACTATTGATATAAAAAGGTGTGTCACAGTTACAATTCAGTTTTGTTTTGAGCACAACTTTTGTATTTTTCTTAACCTTAAACATTATATGGAAGTGATCTTAGCTTATCTTTCAATGAACTAATATTATAAGACATTTAAAAAATTCAGATAAACTAATTCCTTTGTGATAAAAATAAATCCAAACTTATTTAAGTATGAAATTACAGGAGCACCTGGGTGCCTCAGTTGGTTGAGCATCTGACTCTTGGTTTCAGCTCAGGTCATGATCTCAGTCCTGGGATCCAGCCATGCACTGGGCTCTGTGTTCAGCATGGAGTCTGCTTGGGATTGTCTCCCTCTCCCTCTGTCCCTCCCCCACTCATGCTCTCTCTTTCTCTTTCTCGTAAATGAATAACTCTCTCAAAAAAAGTAGGAAATTACACATGTATTATACTGTACACAAATAAAACAAGGAAAAAACATATAGCTGATTTTTAAACCAGGTTGTCAAATCAGTCTGACTTGTACAAGAGATTGCTTTGATCATGTAAACTTGTTTTCTAAGAAAAAAACTGCTTCTGAAATCAGCATTTTTTGATGAGAAGGTTCTTTTTCTTAAAATGTGAATATATTTTAATTATTAGACTTCCATTTTATTTTCTTAGAATTTTGGAAATGTTAGATTTATCTAAATGCTTATTAGTCTCTAAAGCAATTTATTATTATCCCCAAGAAGTAGGAAAATACTTCACATATACACAGTGATTTTTTGCCCCCCTCAGGTACACAGACTCAGATAAAGAACTTAAAGCTTGGTTCTATAGCTTTAGCTAGAGGTCAAAAGTAAACACTGGAACATAAAATTTCCCTGTTCCATATCTCAAGAGACTGCTCACTTTTCCACTGGGCACAAAATATTGTCCTGAGTTGAACTCACAGATAGCAAAATAACCAACAAATTAAAACAATAGCAAACACAAATGTTCAGTCATCACTCACAGGAGCAAGGTTAAATTTCAGTTCTACCTGCAGATCACAAGTGGCCAGACCATAAAACCAGATCCCCACTCATTGCTGCCACCAGTGGAGATAACTATTGGTTTGTGTGCAAACCAAAACCCTGGTCAAACTTGGCCAAGAATCAGAAACAGAAACAAAGCACAGCCAGGAAAGCAGAAACTGCAAAAAAGAGCAAGTCAGTGAAGGTAAAGTTCTCTTGCTATTTGGAATTTACTCCAGGAGCCAAGAGAAGCTGCCCCTGGGTTTCCAGCCCATGAGATCTGTTTTGTGAAAAATGCAATTTGATTGACTCCCCAAGACGAGTGTACTTGGACATTTCACAGGCACCTCCAAAATGTCAAAGCATCATTTTCGAAAAAGAAACAGAACTCTTACACAAAAATAAAATGAATAGATGCCAAAGATTTATTTAACTCATTAATGAGGAAACCAAGCAGAGTAAGGCTGGTTCACTAAGCAGAATTTCTGTAGTACTTTTTAGCTAAACTGTGATTATACCAGGATTTCATCTGGATTTTTTTTTTTTTTTTACTTGTTCGATCTTTATTTGAAAACTCAAGGTAATTATATTGAGTCTTAAAGATTGAACCCT
Source organism: Mirounga angustirostris (assembly GCF_029215605.1). Taxonomy (NCBI): domain Eukaryota; kingdom Metazoa; phylum Chordata; class Mammalia; order Carnivora; family Phocidae; genus Mirounga; species Mirounga angustirostris. The sequence goes on from NW_026991709.1 coordinate 57,174,354, forward strand.
AATTATGAACCTCCAAGGACCTGTTTATGAGGTATAAGAATCCACTTTGAGTCTACATTAAATGGCCTCCAACTGCTGTGCTATTTGAAATGTTTGTTTTTTTTAATAATTTTTATTCCTTCTTGCTCTCTCTGCCAATTCCTGCCTTTGTCGTTATGCTAGCCTTTTCTTTCATTTTTACCATTTTAGAAACCAGATATCAAGCCTTGTTTAAAAATATTCCAAACTAAGAGTTACTAGGTCCAAGTGAGGTCTTGAGAGGGCTCTGTGTGCCTGAAATGTGTGTACTTCACTCCGTAGACCTCGTGACCTCCTTCTGGGCTGGTCTGTGCTTGTTTAAACTCCTCACTTCTGAGCTGTTTTCCAAGTAGAGGACATGAATGGATAAGATATCTCTAAAAGGCTGGGATGCTGATTCTTTGACAAACTAGGTTTTTTGGAGGCTAGAGAAATAATTGTACAGTAGACAGGATATTCTGTTATTCCTCTCATTTGCCTCCCTCCCAGTAATATAGAGGTAGGGATGGCATCTAGTGCATCTTAAGGTCCAGGGAGGAGACATTTTAAAAAGACAGGGGGAAAATTAAAATACTCTGTAGCAAACCCGACTGCTGTGAAGAGTATTCATTTGGTTACAATGCCCAAAGCATCTGTGTGCTCCTGTGGAGAACCAGTGGGTCCCCACAAATTGCACTGTAGCAATCCAATATCTTCTTTCTGGCAGACGGCAATCTTCTGTGGTGCCTTGATAAACAGCATTGTCGCCGTATAGAACTGTGCAGGGCCACACTTGGAACTCATTTCTCAAACGTGTTGTAACGTGATGCCAGTCTCATGAAGCACCACAGAATAAGGTTTCTAACTTGCTACATGCTCTACCATCCTGAAGATAAGGTTGGCTTTCTTTCAAGGAAGATGTTAATATTCCCATGGTATTATTATTGGAATAGATGAAATGTCTGGGTCAGCAATTCTGTACTGTTTGGAAGACATTTTGTTCCAGTAGCTTCTCTGAAAGCTCTTTACAGCTGAAGAATTTTAGATCGCACGAGGCTGGGACCATGTCAGTCTTGTTCACTGCTGTATATCCACCTCCTAGCCGATGATGAGAGTATGGGAAGCACCGTATACCTGTTTTCGAAAAGAGTTAATGAATGTTTTTGATACCCATTCATGATATTCATTCTGGCTTTCCTTAGTCTATGGCCGAAGGTTCTGCTTCTCATTTTCAGACATCCCAAACTTAAGTTTATGCACTTGGTTCCAGGTAACCATGAAGCTCTATGAAAAAGAATGCAAATATCTCAGCATAAATGCATCTTTTTGCTTCCAGCAATGGAGCAATTCCCTTCCAATATGCAGTTAAAAATGAAAAGATGAAAATTAGATGCTTTCCTTTATTTTGAAAATTTCATAGCATTCTCTGTAAGAACTGGTGCTCTCCAGCGTCATATGGGAGCCAAGGCTGCAGGACCCAGAGTTTTGCTTGTGTACTGTTGAGCAGCCCAGAGACCTATATTTCTAGAAGTATATATCAGCATAATGGAGCATATTTAAGGAATTACAACATTTTATAAAATAAATGTATATGTTCACTAATCTTAAGATGGTAAGGTACAGATACCATTTTAGAAACGAGAGAGTAGACAGGTTGGTGCTATTCAACTTTGCAATTAGGAAAAACCATTTGGGAACCTAAGAAGTGTGAGCCTTGTCAGGTGACGGTCACTCTAACCGCAGGTGTCCATTGCTTTCTCTCCCTGATTCTTGCTGCCTGCACTTCCTTGTGATTCCTGATCCCAAAGACAATTTGGACACTCAGACTTTTTTTTTGCATTGTGAATTTGACAGCATTTCTTGGTTGGAGGCAGAATGGACAATGTTAAGAGAACGCCTAATGCAACCCAGCCATAGTATTAATCTTTTTTTTTTTTCCTAAGAAGAATGTGTTTGAAATGTGAAGGCAAGCTTAAGTGTTGAAAACTATTTTGTTCTCCAGTCTCACGGACTTGGAAGGCATCTCTTCCTGGTGTGGCCCTTCCTCCTGCTCCATCCTGGCTAGAGTTTTAATTTTTAAAAAATGGTTGCACTAGTGGGAAGTGAGCCAGTTAAACTGCAAACGCGGGGCGCCTGGCTGGCTCAGTCATTAAGCGTCTGCCTTCGGCTCAGGTCATGATCCCAGGGTCCTGGGATCGAGCCCCACATCAGGCTCCCTGCTCCGTGGGAAGTCTGCTTCTCCCTCTCCCACTCCCCCTGCTTGTGTTCCTGCTCTCTCTGTCAAATAAATAAAATCTTAAAAAAAAATAAAATAAACTGCAAATGGGTGAGAGGTTGGTTCCTGACCAAATTAACTTGGTGGCTCAGACTTTTTAAAGGGATATTTAGAAATTATGACTCACTTTCTATATTCGGACTCAGAATGTCTATTATTACATTAATTTATTTAATCTAAAGAGTTAGCATAAGCTTTAAACTGACTCATTTTTGTGAAGCCTTGCTTTTCGTAGCTCTAATGCTTCAAACAGTCTGTCAGTTCTCTGCCATTCTGTGCCTTCTTTCACTTTGATGCCTTTACTTGCGTGGTCAATGGGGTCTAGCTCAGAAATAAAATGGGAGCCGTAAATGTGAGCCATATATGCAATTTTCAGTTTTCTTATGTTCAGAAAACTTTCTGAGGGGCGCCTGGGTGGCTCGGTCAGTTAAGCTTCTGCCTTTGGCTCAGGTCGTGATCCGGGGGTCCTGGGATCGAGCCCCACATCGGGGAGCCTGCTTCTCCCTCTGCCCCTCCCCCGCACTCGTGCTCATGCTCTCTCTTGCTCTCCCTCGTCTCAAAATCTTTTTTAAAAAAAGAAAACCTTTCGAAATGGTGAAATTAATTATGCTATTTTAGACAGCACAAGCTTAGAATGGCGATGCTATCTACTGCCTAAATAAACTGTCCATTCTGTACGCAGACTCTTTCATTTCTAATAAAATAAGAGTAAATCTGTAAGTAGTGAGTAATATGAAGAAGACTGCTGTCTATGGTTAGATCACTTTGGGTCATCGGAAATAAACTACAGACGTTCTCTCTGTATATTTTAAGTGGTGAATTGTTGACATGTAGGTAGTTGTGCAGTAAATACTGAAGGAATTAATCATTAGCAAATTGAGAGTGCTAACTGTCCTCAGTTTACTGAGACTAAAAACAGTTATCACATCTTTTTGTTCTCCTTCAGTTGGATCACTAGGTGCCTAGAAGAGTCATGGGAAGGTAAAAAATAGCATTTAGCAATAATCTAGTGACTCCACATTGGAGAAACACAGAGCCAAAGTCTCGGTATAATTCTTTGTTCCAATAGTCTGTGACTGTTGCTATTAAAAGCAGGTTTCTCTACACTTGAGAGCCAACCCTAGGCTCTTCTTACGGTGGCAGTACAAGCTCTTGCCTCTTGATGGTGCCACACAGTTAAGGATTTATGCTCAGAATTGAGGGATGTGTGCTGTGGGTCTTCACACAGTTCAGCGTTCTGGGCTAAATGCAAAAATACAGAAAGCACCTTGGATTAAGAGGCGGCTGCCAGGTCAGCTATGAAGTGAGTCTCATTCTTTTTTTTAAGGTGATAAATTCATGCAGGAAGACTCGTGACTAAAAAAGAAAGAAAGCTCGGAAATAAAATTCACAGAAAAATGTACAAACAAGATGAAAATTGAAAATATAGTATCAATACAGACAGGGTAATGTGGGACGACTAGCGATTCTTCATAGAAAAATGATCCCCATATTGGTTGTTAAATTATCTAAATTAAAAGCCATTTATTCATCAACCTCGTAAAAAATTTTTCATCCACTAATAGGTCTAGTGACTGTGCTGGCTCATTGTAATATGGATTTTTCTTTCCTGTTCTAGAAAAGCTTATGGGAATATCTGCTCTGAAGAATACTTTGAAAGTTTGTGATTAGTTTTATTTAAAAATAATTACAGAACAGGTATTACAATAGGAACACATACATCACCTTTTCATTGGAAGGATTTTGTCAGCCATTTCAATGTGCAGATTAAGATCTACTAGAAGTCACTTGAAAGTTAATCTCTTTACTTTGAGGTAATGGTAGATTTACATGCAATTATAAGAAATAATTCAGAGAGATCCTGTGTACCTCTTACCCAATATCCTCCAATGCTAACTAACATCTTGCGACATTACAGTTGTCATATCACAACCAGTATATCGACATTGATACAGTCAAGATACAGAGCAGAGGGGCGCCTGGGTAGCTCAGTTGGTTAAGCAACTGCCTTCGGCTCAGGTCATGATCCTGGAGTCCCTGGATTGAGTCCCACATCAGGCTCCCTGCTCAGCGGGGAGTGTGCTTCTCCCTCTGATCCTCCCCCTCTCATGCTCTCTGTCTCCCATTCTCTCTGAGATAAATAAATTAAAAAAAAAAATCTTTAAAATGGGTGCCTGGGTGGCTCAGTTGGTTAAGTGACTGCCTTCGGCTCAGGTCATGATACTGGAGTCCCTGGATCGAGTCCCGCATTGGGCTCCCTGCTCGGCAGGGAGCCTGCTTCTGCCTCTGACCCTCCCCTATCTCATGTGCTCTCTCTCATTCTCTCTGTCTCAAATAAAGAAATAAAATCTTTAAAAAAAAATCTTAAAAAAAAAAAAAGATACAGAGCAGATAGGTCACCCCAAGGCTCCCTCCTGCAGACCTTCTGTAGCCTCTTCCACTTTCCTCCTACTCTCAGCAACTACTTAACCCCTGGCATCCGCTCTTCTGTTCTGCAGAGCTATAATTTTATTATTTATTATAGGAATGTTACATACATGTAATCATATACTTTGAGTTTGGCTTCTTCCTCTCCGCATAATTCTTTGGAGATTGAGTCAGGTTGTTGCATGTCGTTGCCTTTTCTCCAGCTCCAAGGCTGGGATATATGAGGTAAAGGAAATCTCAGGGAACTCATTTCTGGGTCTCTAGATGCCCAGATGAGCTGCTGCCTTTCCCTATCTTTTGGTCTTCTTATGTTTGTCTTATTTTTTTTTAAACTAGTTCTTTTTTTTTTTTTTTTAAGATTTTATTTATTTCACCCACACACACACACACACACACAGTACAAGCAGGGGGAGTGGCAGGCAGAGGGAGAAACATACTCCTCACTAAGCAGAGAGCCCAACATGGGGCTCGATCCCAGGACTCTGGGATCATGACCTGAGCCAAAGGCAGATGCTTAACCGACCGAGCCACCCAGGCGCCCCTTATGTTTGTTTTATATATAATGTGTCCAATGTTCTGAGTTACACTCAGTGGGAGGAATAGGGAAAAATACCTCTACTCCATCTTCCCAGAAGCAGAAGTCAGGGAGATTAGTTTTTTAAAGTTCAGAACAGCCAAGAACTTTGGTGAAGTCTAATTGACCTCAAGGGGGAAATCTGTATGTGGGGGCATGTTCTGTTGAAGAATTTTGGTTTGGAAAAATTGATGTTTCTCATTCAAAATTGCTAAGACCATATCCCGGTTCTGGGATTGTAATTTGGATTTTGAAAAAAGACAATTTTAATAAAATGCTAAGATAGAAATAAGGAATAAGTTTCTTAGACATGTATTATTCTTTCATTTTGATTACTGAATTAGAGAGCCAAAATATTCAAAGTCAGTCTTTCCCATTAGATCATGAAGACCAAGTCCTAAATCATGGTAGGCAGAGATTACAATTTTAAAAGTTGTTCTGAGAGAAAGGAAAATGCAGTTACTTCCTTAACATCTCAAATAGGGAAAGAAGACTTGTCACTGTTTATTTTGCATTTTTTTTTTAAAGATTTTATTTATTTATTTATTTATTTATTTATTTATTTATTTATTTATTTAAGAGAGAGAGAGAGTACAAGCCGGGGAGAGAGGCAGAGGGAGAGAGAGAAGTGAGAAGCAGACTCCTGCTGAGCAGGGAGCCCAGTGCAGACTTGATCCCAGGACCCTGGGGCCATGACCTGAGCCGAAGGCAGACACTTAACTGACTGAGCCACCCAGGCACCCCATTATTTTGCATTTCTCTGTATAAAACTACAGCATGCTTTTTTAAATTTTAGTACACAGTATTTTCCATGAGATATATCTCTCATACATAGTTGCATTTACAAAACTTTCAGTTGATGTGTGAAAGTCCACGTGTTTTTTAATTCTTTTTTTTACATGTGAGACTTCCCTATTTTTTACCCAACCAACTTCTTTGTGCGTAAAGAGAGTTCCTTATTTTTTTTAGGACAGATTTTTCCAGTGTGGAGATTTGGTTGTGGTTTGAACAAAATAAAATATTACATAAAATTCTAAAAGTATTTTAATGGATTGCATTTTATAAACCATGATCCTTCAGGGGAAGCAAACAAACAGATCCCCTGGAACTTGGTTAAGCCAACGTAAAAATGCAAATGAACTACAGTATATTGGACTTTTGTTGAGTTTTCTTTGATGGCATGGAGCAGAAGGCCTACACACCTTTTAGATTCTCTTCTGACACACTGTCCGTGTCTGAGGAAAAATAATGGGCATACTTCTTTAGACACTATGTGGAAATGATGACTACACTGATAACATGAATTTCCTTTTTTTATAGCTGGTGCTTTTCAGTCTGTAGGGAGAAGTGCATGATTTTCCCTCTTCAGTTATCTGAGGTGAGGCAACAACTGTTATGGAGTCATTCATAACCAGCACTTTCTTTGAAGCGGTTTCTATTAATATTTTAAGAATAGTTCACCTCAACCCTAATATCTTATGAAAGTAAAAATTTTCAACACTTGTATGTCTGCCAGTTGATTTTAAATGGCAAAATGATGCAAAAAGGCATCAGGAAAAGGACTAAAATACAGCAGGTCTGAGTTAGATGGTCATTGTAGAGAGAGATTCCCTAGAGTCTGCCTCACAAATGCAAGAAATAACTGGAGGTGGAAAAAGCAAGTTGAAGAAAACATTCCTGGTCTAAAAAGTAACAGGATCAATTAAGTTAAGTGATAGTATTTTAGGACATGTTTGATATAAATGAAAATTAAAAAAAAAAAACATTACCTCAGCATATATATGTATTATATATAATTTATATAATTATATAACATATTTCATATTACTGAATTATTAGATATGTTAATCAGATCTATTTGGTAAATGTATTAATAACTTAAAATAGTATAAACCGATTTTATACATATATGTATTTCTTAATTACAAGCTCCTAAAATAGGGACACAGAAATAGCAGTAGGGGCAAGTAGCTTTCAGGGAGATGTTGACACACTAGTGAGTAATAGTAATTAAAAAAAAATAATCTGGAGCATGAGGGGTTGATTTATGAAATGAGATTAAAAGAACTGAGTTTCTTTGTCTGAGTATGAGCAAAGACAGGATATGATAAGTTCCTCAGGTATGTGAATGATGTGTGTACTCATCGGGCAGGAACAATGATGATGTCAGGAGTGTAAGGTGGAGCCAGGGGCAATGTGAAATAGAAATCTGGGTTTTATGTCAGGGATGCAATGTGTGCATTGGAGAGAAGCATGGATTTTTTGGAGGGTAGTTCTTTCTAGAAGTTACTCCGCTGGACTTCATGTGCTATGGGAAATATATGTTGCTCTGTAATCCTGGGGCTGGAGGGACCAAAGGGCAGTGAGAGACTGAAAAGATTTCTTCCTCCCTGGGTTGCTATGGCAACTGGGCAGAGCTCTGTTGCCAGAAGCTCAGACATGTGATTCACCCCCGGGAGGGAATTTTGGGCAGTGGAGGATTTTTCTCTCCTTCCAGACTGGCCAAAGAACCCCATAGATCTGTGAGTTTTTCAGGGGCACATTTGGCTGCATAACATATTTTTCCGGTATTGCCTTGCCTTGAGAGCAGTTGGATTTGGCTTTTAGGTTTGCTTGCTAACTGGTACAGTGATCCCCCCTTATCTGCAGTTTGCTTTCCCTGGTTTCAGTTACCCGCTGTCAACACTGGTCTAGAAGCAGGTGATCCTTCTTCTGACCTACCATCAGGAGGTCAATAGTAGGTCACAGTGCCATTCATTGCACTTCATCTCAGCAGGTAAGCATTTTATCATCTCACTTCATCATAAGAAAGGTGGGTACTGTACAGTAAGTACTCTGAGAGACAAAGAGGGAGAGGCCACTTCCATATTTTTATTGCAGCATATTGTTACACTGTTCTACTTTATTATTGGTTATTGTTGTTAATCTCTTACTGTGCCTACTTTATGCATTAAACTTTATCATAGGTACGTCCGCATAGAAAAAACCATCGTGTATATAGGGTTTAGTACTACCGTGGTCTCAGGTATGCACTGAGGGTCTGGAAACATATCCCCCTCGCATGAGGGCAGACTCCTGTATTAGTGATGGTTCTCCAGGACCCACAAGACAACTATCAATTTCACTGCCAATTTTTTAATGGAAACCATCTCTAATCATTGATAACAAACACTGAGCACCTGCCTTGTGACAGGTACCAACTTAGACTTTATAGTAAATGTTCTCAGACACACTGCTTTATTGATTCCTCCCAAGAACCCTAGGGCAGGTGCTGATCTTATTGTCTCTGTTTTACAGACCAGGTTATAGAATCTCAAAGGGTTGAACCTGATAAGAACTTCTGTTATAGGTCTGGCACATGCCAGAACTTTAAATCCAAATCTTTGTTCTTTCCGCTTAATCAAGCTTAGACACGGAGTCTGCTCTGAAAGCCCAGGGGTTCTGTGGGAGAGAGAGAAGTCAATTTACCCACAGATTCTTACAATACACGGTTACAGAGAGAAGCGCTTTGCTTTCTCTGCAGAGTCCTGATATCTTTATTTCAAAGCACTTCTCCTTTCTGTTCATTTTACTCGTACTTTTCCTGGAGAAGTGGGAGGTGCCCCTCCCTTACAAAGGCAGGACACACTATTCTAGATTGCAAAGGGCTGAGAATGATGGGAAGTGAAATGTTGAGCTTTGGTGACTTCTTTGAGACTGGGAATGTGTGGAGGTGTGAAGGGAAGTAAGGAAGTGGAATAGAAAATCTACTGGGTAATCCGATGAAGATAATTTATTGTTTGGGGCGAGGGAAGAAGGAGGGGACTTGAGTACATTTGCAGACAGAGGCGAAGAATTCAAGAGAGGAAATAAGTGTGTAGGGGAGGGAAAATTGGTGAAACAAAACCATAAGGATAATGGGAGGGAATATGGATGCAGTGAGGCAGGCAGAGGGCTTCACCTTGGGAGGACTGAGGGACTCCTTAGACCCCTGTGCAAACACTTATATTGTGTTTACTGTGGTCAAGAAGGGCGCGCGTGTATATGTGTGTGTGTGTGTGTGTGTATACATATACATGTTTGTTTGTTTACGTTTTAAATCCTCATGACACCCTACAAGATAGATATTCTAGTAATTCCTTGCTTTATGCATGAGGAACTAAGACTCACAGATACTAAATGACTTGCCCAGGGCCTCACACGTAGCTGTGGAAATAGCATGCAGGCTCCAGAGTTCCTGCTCTTAGCCACTATGGTACCTTGAAGAAAGAAGGACCACACATATAAAAAGAGGTAGAGGAGGGAAGTTTAGGGCATTGCGCAGGACGGCCTTGATCTCCTTAGGCAGTGTGCTTGTGTATGGGGTGTACTGACTATATTTGAGAAACGGGTACTGAAAAATCACTGAGTGGCAAGCAGTATCCTAGTTATCTGCATATGCCTTACTCTCCCTTGGCATCTGGTTATCCATTATCATGGAGCCAGAATAGGTATAGTTGATACAAAATCCTAATAGCAATCTGCACGTGACAGATGCTTGTCAATCAATTCGTAGCTGTCACATTATTCTGTAACTCTTCAGATGACTTGCACTTGCCTCCAGAACGGATAATCACACAAAGCCATTGCTATTTCATTTGTCAGATGGGCCTCTTTCCAGAGCAACCCTCGGATGGGGCACACACGCACATGCTTTCTAAACAATGGATGGCAGAATAAAGCGCTGCCCTGACCACAAGTCTGAAGGTGGACTTCCCAGGTAGATACAAAATAAAATGTTCTTAGCTAGACATTAAACTGACTTTTATGACGATAATTTGTGAAATCAAAAAAATAAAAACTCCTTACTTATATATACAGTTGCTAAGATCAGTTGTCCTAAACTGATAAATATAATCCTAGGGCAATGTTTGGATAAACGTGAAGGCCAGTTACAAGGTTAAAGGGCCTTGTCTCCACATACGACCGTCCTCTCTTCTGATATCAAGCAGAGGTTCAGAGACTTCCTGGGAACCACCCAGAGGTTCATGAATTCACTAGGAAGACTTAACAGAACCCACTGAAAGCCGTTACAGTCAGGGTTATCGTTTATTCCAGGGAAAGGCTAAGATCAAGATCAGCCAAGGAGAAGAGAAGTAGAGGGGCCGAGTCAGGAGGTTCCAAATGCAAAGCTTCCGCTGGACTCTCCCTGTGGAGTCAGGGTGTGATACGCTGCCCACATTGATGTGTGGCAGTACCCATGGAGTGTGGGCGGCCAGGGAAGACCTCCTGAGCTTCAGTGTCCAGAGTTTTTATTGGGACTTCATGTAAGCATGATTGATTGATTGTCCACTTGGTTAGTCTCATCTCCAGGTTGACTGATAACACATGATTCCCAAGCCCCCACACAAAAATCATGACTGTGGAGTGGCCAGCCCTCACCCTGAGATTGATTATCAGGAGTGCCCCACTTTGTCCTAAACAAAGACAATCCCATCAGGTATGACACAGATTACCTTCTAGAAGCCAACAGTCCAGCAGGGAAGGCCAGACCTCTCTTTGGGCAAAGCCAAATTCTTTATTACACAGTAAATAAATGCTGCCTTTAGTAGGATCTCTGAGGCTCTTGTCTCCAACTTTTGGGCCCATAATCTGCTTGAAATTAAGCAAGGCTTATCAATCATAATGTAACAAAAGAAAACAATTATGTCAGGCTTAAAACAGCATAGGTCTATTTCTCCTTCACTCTCCATGGCCAGCATGGGTTGAATGACGCCTCTGCTCTGTATTTCCTTGCTCAGGGCCAAGGCTCAGGGAGCCAGCACCGTCTGGAGTGTCACTCTGCCATGGCAAAGCAAGACATGTAACGGATCATGTGTTAGCTGTCCGGGCAGAAGGGACACACATTGCTTTTCACACATAATGGGCCAGTGCAAGTCTGACGGTTGTATCTAGTTTAGGAGTGGGAAATTGAAAAACTGTTTTACCCTGTGTCCAAAAAGACAAGAACTGGTCATCATAGCCCTAGTTACTAACCCACGGGATTTATCTCTAAAAACAAACAGACTCACGTAAAAGACTTTTAACCATTGCTTCTGTTTTTCCTCCTCATTGTCCTACCTAAATGAGACATCGGAATGTGCTCATGGAATCCTGGAAATTATGCTTACGTGCTGTCAGCTCCATCTCATTCTGCCATCCACCTTTAGGCCAGGGTCTCTGACTCTCTTTGGTTTTTTATTTAGGGTTATTGGGATCTCAGAAGTCCTGGTATACAGAGAGAGAAAGTCGACCCACTTCTCTTCATGTACCTCGTCCCTTTTCCTCCAAAGAACCCCATCTTTCTAGCCACACAGTAGTTGCTGATCCCTGAGCATACTCTATTAGTCCATGCTCTATGCCTTTGCTTATATGGTTCCTTTATAGAAAGGCCCAGCCCACCCCACTGGCCAACAGACCACACAGACTCATATTTATCCCAGGGTCTCAACTCAAATTTGTCTTTCTATAATTTTGGTCAACTACTTCCTTATATGTGAATCTGTTGGTTTTCTGTAAATCTGTTAGCACCCTTTTCTTTGATTGATTGGCTGTGCTTTCTGCTAAAGATGTGAGGGTAGAAATGCTGTCTTTTTCCGTCCTTGTGTCTCCAGCACAGTTATAGCCTGAGAGTAACTTAACAGATCTTTGATGAACTGGCGATTATGGAGATATTGAATCTCTAGGGTTAACAAGAGAGAGAGAAGTAAGGTCATATTCAGCAGTTACAGCAGGTCCTCTTGAGAAAAAATATCTTCTTCCAACTAAATTATTTCTAGCCATTAAAAGTTGACCCTTGCTTTTATATAATGAGTGACCCAACATAGTTAATTATAACACAAGGAGTTCAACAAAGATTTCGACTGCGCTTGGGTATTGGGCAATTGGTTTTCTATGTAATTTATTTCTACACTGCATTTCCAGTCCTGTGGCCCAGACTGGCTGCTGTTGGTTACCAGGGGATGGATGGGGCTGGGAGATGGATGAGGTCCCTGACCGAGAGCTGCTGAGAGGCACTGCCAGACACATTCCTCAGAAAAAGAAAGAAAGCTCTGAGGTCAAAACACCCTCAGTCTGCAGCTTTTTTTTTTTTTTAATTGCTGAGGGAAAGAAGCACACACCATTTTCTTCAGGTATATATTTTAAGATCCCGTGTCCCCTTCAAAGCTTTCTTCGATATATGCGGTATACGGAGAGGAGGAAAGCGAAAATAGAGAGGGAGATTAAAAAATGTATTTAAAATGATTTGATTCAAATGACCTACTTTCCAAGGCCATAGCACCAATGTTTCATGCCATTTAGATGCCTAGGCCTTGCACTGGTGGCTTTGCAAAAGAACGCACAGCAGAACACTGGCTGGGAGAGGTGGGCAGAAACTGGAGATCTTCAGGAGGGTGGCCTTCCCAACTTAGCATGGCCAGGTGAAGTGCCAGATGAAATTGGGTTTTAGGTGGGGGGCCGTCCATCTCAGTCCCTGCTGGTGCTTGGCGTTCCAGAATAATTATTCATAGTGCCCTGTTTGGTTCTCAAAGGCGTCCTGGTGTGGAATGGGTGCCCTGGTTTTAGGCACCCCCAGAATGGAGAATATTGGAGTGATGGATGGGAAAGAACAAGACTCCAGAGTGAAGAGGGCTCCGGGGAGAATTATTTTATGAGAGTACATTCTGTGCAGGGTTTTCCTTAAAAGGCTGCATATAGTGCTTTCTGAAATGCCTTGCAGACTTTCTTCTGACGCACTTCTTGACATCAGTTTATTTTTCTTTGGTTCAGCTTTTATGGGGCCAGCGTGTCTCCACGCAGCCTGGATTTCTTTGAGACTCACGGGCGGCAGTGCGGCTTGTGTGTGTGATTCAAGCCTGGACAGATTGGCTGTGAATGGGGTGATAAGAATAGAGAGAACCACATACCAGTAGACCACACTTCCTGTGCACAAGCCATTGAGTACTGCGTTCCACTGTCTGAAATAGCATTCATCTTAAGGCTGGGATCATTTATTCCTGTGGAATTAAGCAAGAGCACTGGCAGCAGAAGGAACTATTTTGGGAAAGAGATGTGGGAGGGATTTTGCTATGTATCACAGGCGAGGCAGAAGTGCCTTCCGTGGTTTTGAAGACCACACTGTTCCCTGAAGCCCTGGTAAGTGGGAATTGACAATTTTCAGATAATCCCATGTGTAATTAGTGTCCAGGCTAATGTATACACACTGCGATCTATAAAGGTCAGTAGGGGCGGAGTTTGGGTGCTTCAGCTTAAGTCACCTATATGGCAGAAAGAGAACTTTCCTTTGGAAATTAGCATTAGTTTCTCATGCAGATGCTGTTGAGAAGGGGTAAAATATAGGGTCTTGTTCCCGTCCCCCTCCTTAAATATGCCCTTGCACATGGGTTTTGCATATTCCCATGTAAACTTTCCTCTGTCGTTGGAGAAGTTTAAAATAAGGCAGTGAATGCTGTGTCCCCCCACCCCCGCTCCCTCCCCATAAAGCTGAGGTGCGTAGAGCTTGGCAGCTGGCAGCAGCTGCAGAGATAAATAAGCCCCGGGGCTCCTGGACGGACTCGGTGCAGGAGTGCACGGGAGAAGGTCGTGCAGCTATGAGCGCCTGCCGAGGGATGAGGCCATGAGGACCGAGCTGCAGCTGGAGGCCAGAAGTTCAGGCAGTGAACGGGAGGTGGGGGCTTAGAGGAGCTGGTGTGATAGTCCTTTTGATCAAGCTATTGCATTTGCAGGGGTGAAGGGGCATACTTTAGAGGACAGAGAAAAGTCAGACGCAACTTAAATGACTTCTGTCTTGTCATTTAATTAGTGCATTTAATGGAAACCAGGGCATTATGTTGGTCTGTTTCTATTTAACTTTGCTGTTGGATAGTCAGTCCTTCAACTGGCAAAGAGCTGACTGCCTTCAGACTTTTGTCTTTACAAATTAGCTGCAGTTAGAAGTTGAAAACAGTAGCCCAGTGCTACTTAAAAATTTTCTACATTGTTACTGATAACCAGTTTGGAAAATGTTTTTCTGTGGAAGGCTTTTGACTTTTTTTTTTCAGTGTGGTAGCTGTAATCACAACAGACTTTTTTTTGTTATTTTATTGTTTTTCTTCTCACTTTGGCCTTGGAATTAATGTGCGAGGCAGAGATGTTAATGTTCCCCACCCCAAACAGTGCTGTCGAGGCTTACGATAAACATTTCATAAATTATATACTATTGCTCACAAATATATAGTGATTTTACTTAAAGTCAAAAACCATAAATATCCACTTGTTTTGTATGGGGAGCTTGGTGAAGTGTCAGTAAGTGGTACCATTATACTAGACTTCAATGGCCTATATATTGATTTTTTTTTTTTTAAGCAAATGAACTATCATTTTATGTTGCAGTTAAATGAATCCAAAGGATCTCAGAATCTGAAATACACTGCTGTCGTTCTACTGGATGTGACGTGAAAAGTTTTTTCATTTTTATGCAACGTTTCTACCTCTTTTTTTTTTTTTAAAGATTTTATTTATTTATTTGTGAGAGAGAATGAGAGACAGAGAGCACGAGAGGGAGGAGGGTCAGAGGGAGAAGCAGACCCCCTGCTGAGCAGGGAGCCCGATGCGGGACTCGATCCCGGGACTCGATCCCGGGACTCCAGGATCATGACCTGAGCTGAAGGCAGTCGCTTAACCGACTGAGCCACCCAGGCGCCCCGTTTCTACCTCTTTATCATTTTAATTACTCATATTAGAAATTGATGGAAAAGACCTTTATCTCATGACAAGACATAAGAAAAGTATTGAAAATTTTGAGGCATGTCAAAAAAATATTGAAAAAATTTCAAGAAAAAAATTCTTTTAAATTAGAAGATTCTTTAAGTAGTGTTTTTCTTTTTGTGTGTCTGGTTTCTCTGGGATGCTAGAGAATTAACTTTAAGCACAAGTGTTAAGTCGATAGTGATGAAAGAGCTAGATATGTTGGAGGCAGAGCGGTAGAGAAGGAAGGGGGAGTGAAGATTTTTTAAAAAGGAGATTGAAAAAAAGACTGAAATGTTCAGAGAACCAATAAATCAAGAAAAGGCTTACCGAGGGCTGCTACGGGGGGGATCAGCGCTGGGACATCCAAGGAGAGGGGATAGCTCGAATTGAGTTTGGGAAGAAAATCAGGCATTTTTCACCTGGTTTCACCTGGATCCTTAAATGCATCCATCTGAGATGATGGAAACTCATCACCAGCCCACTCTCGGTGGGTTTACCTGTGGGATGTAATTGCCAGCAGTCCCAGCCTCTTCAGTCTTTTTCTTTGTGATTGCCTGCATTCTCACAAACTCTCTGACCTTCCCCTCTTCTGTGTTCTAGGAGAGACAGCGTCTGGAGACCATCCTCAGTCTCTGTGCTGAATACACAAAGCCCGACCGTCGCTTGTCCACAGGCACCACCGTGGCCGATGTGCAGAAGATCAATAAGGAGCTTGAGAAGCTGCGGCTCTCTGATGAGGAGTCCGTGTTTGAAGAAGCCATGGTGAGCCCTGACGCCAGGTACAGGTGCCGCCCGAAAGGCTCTCTCAACGATGCGGACTCGGCAATCTTCGGGAGCGTCGGGCAGAGCAGTTCTGGCTTCCTGTCCCCCAGGAGCAGCAGGAATGATGACCTGCTCAGGGACCTCACGCCTCCCTTTCTGAAAACTTCCAGCGAGTCTGCTTATCTTAGTATCCTACCGAAGGTAAAGGCAACAGAGCAAAAAGAGCAGGATTTAGGGCCTGGGACTGTGCATCTGCATTGGCCCAGAGACTAGAGGTTTTACCGTACTTGTTTTCCAAAATTTTTTTAGTGAAGCTTCAGTTTAAGAGGTAACTAGCTAAACAAGGTGCAGCAAATTAGGGCATTTACTATAAAGTAAATTTGTGCACCGTAAGAAATGCAGCTGTAGAGAAAACTCGAAAGAAGGATGTTTCTCTTTTCTCTGCCCCCTCCCAGTTGTACACCTGAGAAATAAACACAGAAGTGTCTTACCTACCTTCTTCATATTCCTGTGCGTATATGGCCGCGTGTTAGAGGCGTAGACTCACAGGTGCAAACATACAGGGTTCCGCTCTTTTTCTTTTCCTCACTAACTGTCTTGCATATCTTTGCATTTTAGTATACACAGCTCTGCCTCTTTCTTTTTAATAGCTGACTAGTATTCTGTTGTTTGGAAATAATATTTAAATTGTTTCTAGCTTTTTTACTAATAAAATCTATATGCAGCGAATACTGTGCAAATGTATCTGCAAGATCACTTACTAAAATTGGAATTGCTGGATCAAAGGGTTTGTATATTATTCATTTTAATCAGTATTTCCAAATTATACTCCCAAAAGTATTTCCAGGTGACACTTCTACCAAAAGTTTATGAGTATGCCTTATTCTCCATACACTCGCCAAGGCTGTACATTTTCAAAATTTTTCAATATACTAAGTTAATTGGTGTCTAATTTGCTTGTCTTGAATTATGCATAAAGTTGGACATCTTTTCATATTTTTAGTTATGACTTTGTATTTTGACCCACTTACTCATGTTCTTCACCCATTTTTTAAAATTTTCTTATCTTGTTTTTAGTAAGCAGTAAGAGTTATTTGTAAGGAAATTCGTCTTTTATCATGAGTGGTCTTCCTCCCTTGACTTGACTTATGATATTTTTTGGATGTATAAGAGTTTAAGTAAGATTCATATGTAATCATAACTATTACTTAGTCTTCTGGCTGTGTATTGATTTCCAAATGTCTTCCAAATTTGAAGATTTCTTAAATGGAATTAGAAGGGTCCCTTGGGTGTCTCAGTTGGTTAAGCGACTGCCTTCAGCTCAGGTCATGATCCTGGAGTCCCTGGATCGGGTCCCGCATCAGGCTCCCTGCTTGGCGGGAGTCTGCTTCTCCCTCTGACCCTCCCCCCTCTCATGTGCTCTCTCTCATTGTCTCTCTCTCAAATAAATAAATAAAATCTTAAAAAAAATGGAATTAGAGGAAAATCTTTTGGTGTTACTTTTTTCACACAGGTTAAGAATCTGTGTGGTTTTTTTTTTTTTTTTTGGTTTTGGGAGAGAGAGAGAGACAGCATGTGCAAGCACGCAAATGTGCAAAGAGAGGGCAGTGGGAGAGAGAGCAAGAAAATCTTAAGCAGGCTCCATGCCCAGCGCAGAGCCCGACCCGGGGCTCCATCTCATGACCCTGAGATCATTACCTGAGCCAAAATCAAGAGTCAGATGCTTAATTGACTAGCTACCCAAGTGCCCCAAGAATCTTTTTTCTATGAAATTAAAATAAATTCTCCTACCTCTTTTCTATAAAGGATTTAAGAGAGTGACAAGAAAATGTAAGTTTTATTGGAATAAAATTAACACAAAAAATAGTAATTAGGAGAAAAAAACAGATGCCATAATCACAAGAATTTATTTATTTAAATAAACAGGATCAGTTAATTAACTAAGTAACTCTGACCATTAAGTTCAATTCCAAGATTCTCGACAATTATGGCCAAAGAATCAAAAACAAAAAAATACATCAGTTAAATTTTTGTTGTAAGAGAAGGACACAAACTGATTAAGAGAAAGACCTTATCATGTGCAAAATTCTGGAGGTAGGTTATCATCTGGAGTATTATTCAGGAGGAGTTTGTGTGTTTGTTTTGACTTTTTTACTCAGTGTTCCTTGCCAGGAGTCTGTGTCTACCTTCTGAGTTCTCCCATCATCAGCATTAGGACTCGGAAATGTTCAGTCCTTCTTTCTCCTAATGACCACAGTGACCTTACTCATTCTCTATGGAGAGTACTTCAGAATAGGACATCTGTCTCTATTACCAGAAATGCAACTGTTAGAAACTAGGATGGGGGCAGAATCAAACGTTGGTTGTGTTCAGGCAAAGTAAATGACCCACCGTTTGAAAACTTGAGCTGTTTTCATCAGCCTTTGGCTTCCTTTGAAGTCCTTGACTTCCTTTTCATTTAAAATCCTTTCCCATTTCTTCCATCATGGACAGCTGCCAGATTTTTGTTAAAACAGTGAGCTATGTGTCTCTCTCTAAGAACCATCTTTTGGGAGACAGGTTTCCTCCTGAAGAGGGCTGGGACAAGAGAGTTGCTGGTGTGTAAACGGGCAGATGGTGGCAGATGTTTTTAATTGCCCAAATGTGCTTTTGTGGAAAAGGAGGCCTCTGAAGCTTAGAGCAGCCTCCATTGTGGCAAGACACATAAGACTGTGCATCCTCTGGAGACAGGAAATATCAAAGGCGCCTCTGGTTACCACGCAGCAGCTTAGGCAGAGAGCGAGGGAGGGGATGAGTTCCAAGGACGGAGGTTTGCATGTATGACCTTTTGGAGACAGATATATGTTACCCCAGGACAGCAGATAAAAGAATGTTTTATTAAGTCCTGACCATTTGTTTTGGATGCTTTTCTTCTTAGTAATCTGCTCACTAAATTATTTACTTAGCAAAGGACAGTGTTTGTATTAATCGATCTAAGGATCAGTGGAGAAGAGAGGAATGTGACAAACACATTGATTTCAAGAAACAAAGATTTTGATGACATTTAGGAAACATAAGATTTACTGTTCTGGAACTTGTTTAAGCTAACACATAAAGATACAGATGACCTTAGAAATATGCTAATTTTATTTTATTTTATTTTATTTTATTTTATTTTATTTTATTTTATATTTTAAAGATTTACTTATTTTAGAGAGAGCGTGAGAGCACAGGGGGAGGGGCAGAGGGAGAGGGAGAGAGAGAATCTCAAGCAGACTCCCTGCTGAGTGCGGAGCCTGCCCCGGCTTGATCTCACGACCCCGAGATCACCACTTGAACCAAAACCAAGTCAGATGCTTAACCGACTGAGCCACCCAGGCGCCCTGGAATATGCTCATTTTAATTGGCTTTTGTGAACCTGCTTCTGCCGCCTGAGGTGGGAGCTGAGAATAGCTCACTCCTCTTTCTTCCACAGTGTTAGGATTTAAGTCACACACACAGCACTGTGTGCGTTTTGTGTACAGCCTTGTGACCTGATTTACAAATATTGTGAAATGATTGCCACGCTTAGTTTAACATCCATGACCTCATATCGTTATTTGGAAGAAAAAAAAAGTTCTTTTCCTTGAGAACTTTTTCCCTCTTCTCTTCTTGAGTTATCATTCTGTCTACAGTGGACAGCCCTCACACTTGCAACTTCCTCTGGTTGCAAGGAGTTTCTAAGAAGAGATTTTGAGTGGGGGGAAGCAGATACAGTGTCTCGTTCCTACCCTCCCTCCCTTTTCTCTGTGGAGATCAGGTTGCCTCGCAGATGGCATATTTGGGGATGCTCGTACGTGTGTAAACAATACTCTCCTTCCATTCCATCACAAACCACTCAGAGTTTTAGAATGCCTTTTGAAGATTTTGCTCTTTATAAATAACAAAAAAGAACAACCATTTCCTAGACAGCATTGATTGTTATAAATGGCCTCTCAAATGGTCTGTTATCAACGATGCCTCTTGTGGTCAGTTGTTTAGAAACTTCGAGTTAGACATTTATAATTGCCACTGTCACCTTTCTTCGCCCTCTCTTTGCTTAGAAAGTTTATGGTTTTCCAGATTGTTCAGCTTTTGTTTGCTCTTAATGCTTGACTTCCACCAGTGAAAGAGATATTTTTAAACGATGTTGGCGGTTGAAACCCAATATGAAATGTTGACCCAACAGGATACTGGCCTTCTTGGGCCTTTCCTGCTAGGACTACACGTCAGTGATTTTGGAATGCCATTCACTATTACAGGCCTTCCTCACGCCCTAAAACAGGTACCTGAGTATTAAGACAATGAGATTCATTGTGATAAAAAGGTCAGCAGTTGTTTTATTAATTGGCAAGATACTGGATTTAAGATGGCAATTAAAAGTCTAACTGTCAAAGCTTGGAAGGCCTGCGTACCTTTGCTAATTACCCTGAGATACTGTGACATCTCAATTGTTTGATCTCCTTAAGGGGCAGTGAAGTAGGGTGAAGAATAAAGAATATGAATAAAGAATGCCACATGCTGGCTCTCTTCTTCAAGTTATTTTCAAGATCATTAAATAGGGCGCCTGGGTGGCTCAGATGGTTAAGCGTCTGCCTTCGGCTCAGGTCATGATCCCAGGGTCCTGAGATCAAGTCCCGCATCGGGCTCCCTGCTCCTTGGGAGCCTGCTTCTCCCTCTGCCTCTCTCTCTCTGTCTCTCATGAATAAATAAATAAAATCTTTTTAAAAAAATCATTAAATAAATGAACTTCATGTGGCATACTAAATGTTAATGATTTCTTTGGTTAATATGAATATTCTTGGCACTGATTGATGAGTAAACCTCAATAACTTACTTATCGAGGCTGCTATGTTCAGTGTCCAATTGTGAAATTGTTTCATGGCTGACTTACTAATGAAAAGAAATTACTTTTTCAAAGAGAGATAAAAATTGAATAAGTAATGTACTGATACCCCAGCATCCCTTGACTTACAGAAAGACTGATCTCTACCAGGCAATATCTAGGATAACTAACCTGAAATGGCTGAAAGAAGAGGCGATTTTCAATTCATTATACTCTCTTTTTAAAACAATAGGCCGTCAAATTTTGATCTCAAATACTCCTTTCTTCCCTGGGCACCTGTCATCTCTCTGTTGAGGGGTGTAAGTATGTCCTCTCTTACTCAGGTTCTTTCCTGCCTTTCTCATTCCTTGCCAAGGAACTCAAGTTTTTTTCTGTGAAATGACTTTATGAATGATGACCAGTGTCCTATTTTGTGTCACAAAAGCCCATTGGCCCAGTTGGTGTCTTAAACATTATATAGGAAGAAGGTGCTGTAGGATAAAGACAGTAAGTAATGTGCGAACACAAGAAGTGAAACATGAATTAACTTCATATTAAGTGTATAGTTTTCAGTCATTTTGGGAGTCACTAAAATAATAAGGGCTATATTGCCCTGGTTATTCACTTTATGGAACATTGAGGTGAGAGAGGCCAAGCGTATCATGCCCTCGCTTTTCCACCTTGTGTTGGAAAGGAGACAAATAAGCATGAATGCCCATTCACAGATAACCCTAGTGGTGGGACCCCGGAGTATGGCTAGAGATTCGGGAAACCATTGTAGAAGCTGTGTTCACTCAGAGTTGGGAGAGAGTGTGGAGCTTGGAGTGAAGGTAGCATCATGCCCAAGAGATCCCTAAGGAAGATGTCAAAAGTCTTGTCTAGCTTCTAATTCTTGCTGTGCCAAACTTTCTCTATGACCTTAGCGAAGTCACTACAATGTCTATGGACTACAACTTCCTCATCTGTACAAACTTAGTTATTTCAGCTTTAAAAGAATATGAATGGGTGAATTTAAGTTGGTTTGTATGAGGTAACTTAAGACCCACACTGCTGAGGATTTGTGGGAAAATGCAGAATTGCAACAGAACAATCACAAGGATGCTTTTAGAATCCAAAGAGGCACTGAGACTGTGAAACCCAAGACTTTCTACTGGTTTATAAATTGGGAGATTCTGGAATTGAAGTGTGAATAGCCCTTTTCTGTGTTGATTAATTGCAGACCCCAGAGGATATAAACGAAGAACAAAGGATTCAGGAGTTGGCAGCAATGGAAGAGACCCGGATAGCAATTCTAAATAACCTCGAAGAACTTGAACAAAAAATCAAAGATATCAATGACCAGATGGATGAATCTTCCAGAGAGGTATAAACCAGGAGTTGACTTTTTACCCCTCTCTTGTTTCTCCCTTCCCTTTAGCTTAAAAATATTACTGCTTATTAAGACATAAGTTTCGGAAGCAGAATACATAGAAATCAACATGAGTTAACATTTTTTTCAGTGGATCCAAGTACAGGGTAAAAATACCTTTTTTTAAAAAAAATAGTTCTTTTTCCTTGTCTTTTTTTCTTAAGTCAGATGAGACAAACATATGAAGCCATTTTTGATGTACTTTGGGTATAACCAATTTTGTCTTAACAAAGCTGTTTGCTCTCTGACTTGCTACGGATCTGTCAGCTGAGGCCCCCATATATTTAGGTGTCCAAATTCAAATCCAACAAACATTTCCTGAGTATGCTTACTATGAGTTGGACGTCGTGTTGGACTATAGGGGGATTTATATATGCAGCAAACATAGACCTAGCTTTCTAGAGATTTGCAAACCAAAGAGGAGACAGACACATAGTCTATTACTATTATAGGAGAAAGGGCCAATTTTCATACTATTTCCACGGAGCGAGAAGGAGCAAATGATTCTGCCTAGCATGTGTATACTCACAGATAATGCAGATAGCTCTAAGTGGAAGGGGACTGCTCACCTGTCATCTTGTACACAGACCCTGGATGTTCCTCCTGCTGGCACTGCTAAGAATGCATCACTTGCATGCTGGGCCGGGTGTGATTTTCACTTCCCAAGCTCTGTGGACAAACACAGACAGACACACCTGCTCCCAAGATGGTTTGTGCTTGAGCCTGAATCTGAGCAAATAGGCAAAATACTCTTGAGAAGTTAGCAGAGAAGGAGTTACAGTAGAAAAATTAAATGATAGGTAGATTTCTTAGTAAATATACTGTGGGCTGTCCAGCTTTCTTATATAGGAATTCTGAGTCTCACCTGGACTCTCTGGGGTGTTCTCTAGACCCCACAGTCTGGCTGATACCATAGTACTTTTTGAAATCTGTGGCTGTTAAAAATGCACCTCTAAAGTGGGCAGTTGAGAATCTCTCCGAATGTGAAACACATCTGAGCTTTGTTTTGTGTCCTCAGTTGGATATGGAATGTGCTCTTTTGGACGGAGAACAGAAATCTGAAACAACTGAACTTATGAAAGAGAAGGAAATTTTGGATCATCTAAATCGGAAAATAGCAGAACTGGAAAAGAACATCGTTGGTGAAAAGACCAAGGTAAAAGAAAAGTATATTTGAATTCAATTTTTATGAGCAATATGGTGGTTCCATTCGGTCGAATTTAAATGTTGTATGAATTCCCATGGTTTGGGATTTGTGTGTCATGTTCCTGGAGACAGTGGTACTAGAGGAAAGCCTTAAGATGAGGTAAGTTCTTCACAAAGAACTGTCAGGGACTGAGCTGTGGATGCTAAGGGAGTAGAGCCCATAAGCACTTTCTGAGTTGATATTCATGGCAGCTTAACCTACTTGAGATGAGTGAATTGCTTTTTTCCAACAGGCTTTCTGCTCTTCTGATTGTGCTGTGTTTTTTAAAGATTGATTTTAGCATAAGAAGTTTATTCTTAACCACTGGTATCCTGTAGGGATGACTTAGGCATATTCAAATACAGTTGCCTTTTTTCTTTTCATTTTTCTGTTTATTAAGAATTTGAATGGGAACCATTCATCTCACCTGTCCTGCCTTGCCATTGTCTTCAATGCAAGGGCACTGCTCTTTGACAAATGCATTGGAGTTGTCAGGGAATCCTCATACACTGTCAAGTGGAAAATACCCATGAAACAGTTGACATTTACCTCGGAAAAGGTCTCACTCGTACATTTCAAGCCACAACCTGAATGTTAGCTGATATCTACTCGGGAAAGTGGGAAAAATTACTTGCAATTCTTAGAATTCAAGGTAGTAGTTGGGTTTTTTGTTTGTCTGTTTATTTGTTTATTTCCTCTGGGAAATATTTTACTTACTCTTCTCTCACATTCTGAGTTAGTTACAGCTAAACCAAGCGTAAAATTAAAAAATGAGATTCCAGTTTCAGAGGGAAAAAGCAAACGAACTTGAACACATTCTTCCTTGCTCACCATCTTCTCCACTAAGCTGAGAAAAAAGAAAAAAAAAATCAGTTTGAGTAAGTCCTAGTGGGTAATATGTGGAAAGGATTTCTGCTGAATGCGGCTTCCTTTTTAGGCTCTTCTTTGTTTGAGACCTATAAATAAGGGCATTTGATCTTGGTGCCAGAGAATGAGCTCAAAGTGATATTGTCAGAAATTGATGTCAGATTAACAGCTACACATCAATTTCTTGGTTGCCTGCTTGTCAAGATTAACTACCCAGCTTTTTCACATTAAGTTTTATGTATGTTCCTTCTAGCTCCAGACTTTGAAATAGTAAAGAATCCATTTGGGTAGTTGGTATATTTTTCTTTAAAAAGCTCAAAGCCAGGTCAAAGGATTGATTGTCTCGATCTGCAGTAGAGGACGATTCTGCTTTTCCAAGATTCTGCACTGATACAGCAAGAAACCGTGGGAAGCGTGAGATGTCTTTGCGGTGCTTATTAGTATCTATTTTTATGTCCTCCTGGAAAACTTGTGGGACAGAGGAATGGGTATCATGTTCTCCACAAGCCTTTCTGCCTTCCTCACCCATGTAGTTACTTATCTTTGTGTAGCCCACACATGGCATGGCCTGCAAATTCTGTTTGTCTCCATCATTCATATGAGATACAAAAGTGAAGCAAGTCGTGTCAATCCCACCTCCCAGGGAAAGTCGTGTTATATTCTGTGGACCTAAAGGAGAGGTGGAACTCCAGGGACATGGGCAGAAACAAGAAAGGAGGCCACCTCCATCCTTCCTATTATTGTTTTGGTAAGCTTGATAGAGGCTCTGCATAGGAGAGGGGACACTGGGGGCTTGAAGTATAGGACTGGCTCATGCAGCTGTTAGGGGATTCGTTGATCTTAGAAAGTGGGATTATTGTCTGTCATCACAGGGTGTGAAAAATGGCAGAAACTGGCTTTGGGTGAGAGATTCCAGAGAAGGACAAGAGAAATGGAAACAGACTGGGCTAGATGATGTTATACAGATTTTTGATGACCAAACTCAAATACCGCTTGGCGGCATTACTATGTTTTTCAAATAAACTTATATGATTTTATGACACGGCTGTTTCACACTTCCACTCTGTTCAAACCTCTGGTCCATTTTCCTCCCACGGAGGTGACCTCACCACCTACTTCTCTGAGAAATCAGATGGATCCCATCCCTTCCCCACTCAGGAGGGTTCTCTCCCCCCGTCAAAGATAAGTGCCTTGGGACATGCTCTGGGTGTCATCCCATCCCAGGTCAGCTCTTCTGTACCCCACTCCCCCAGTCTTCTCCTTCTTTCCTGGACTTTGACTGCCAACATGCCAACATTATTTTTACATTTTATTATTATTTAAAAACAAACTACCTTCCAGCTATTGCCTTATCTCGCTTCTGTTCATCATAGCCATGCTTTTCAAACAGTGTTCTTCCTACACTGTGAGCCCTCTTCCTCAGTTCCCAATTACCCACCCCCCCCCAACTCCAGTTGGCCTAGGCCCCCACTTCTCCATCAGATTTGTCCCTGGTAAGACTACAAAAGACCTCGGTGCTGCCCAACCCACTGCGTGTTTTTTAGTCCTCTTGTGATCAGACGTCCTGAGCAGCATTCAAGACAGGGGACAACCCTTTTTCTTCATACTTGCCCCTCCCCACCCTGCCCCTTGGCCCCTGGATGCCTCCTCTTGTGGTTTTCCTTCTCTTTTTCATACTCATTCTCTCTGACTTTTCCAACTGAGTTCCCTTTGCTTGTTCCTCTGCCTCTATAAAACCAGTTGTTAGAGTGTTTGATCTGAATCCTCTTCTCTTGTATCCTCACATTCTTATAGCCATGGCTCCCCAAGACCTGTAAACACTGGTGACAGTCGAGTGTATGTCTTTAGCTTATAAGACTTTCCTGAATTTCTGACTCATATCCTGTAGCCTAGCTGACATCTGCACTCAGACATTTCACAGCTACTGCCGACTCAACACTCCTAGCGAACTCTTGATCTTCTCCTTCCCCTTGTCTTCCACATGCACCACCCCCCCATCCTGTTCTTCCTCCAGTTTTCCCGGGCCAAGAGATGGCATCTCTAGCCACCTCTATGTACAAATGGCAACCCGGAAGTCGATCTTGACCCTTCTTTCTCCATCACTCTCGCATTAAGAGTTCTCAATTTCTTCAGCTGCTCTGCATCTCCACTAACAGCATTCTCTTCTAAACCATCAGAATCTCTTTTCCTTCCATTTCCACTTGCTTCCCTTTTGTTCATTCTCTTCACAGCAGCCAGAGCAATTTTTTAAAATATATAAATTACATCCTAGCACTCTGATTTGTGTTCCACCATATTTTATATAAATTTTATATATTTATATCGTGGGCCTTCATCACTTCCCCCCTCCTTCACCCGATGTGCATGGTGACCTTCTATTTGTTTAAAGAGCCATCCTCCCCCCGCCTCCTGCCAGATCTATTTCCTTGCAGATCTGTTTCCCACGCCTGGAATTCCCTTCCCATATTCCATATCTTGTCGGTTCTATCTTTCAGGGCTTAGATTCATTGTTAGCTTTTCAGAAAAGCCCTTTCAGACCCTTCCAGTTCTGATTATGTTCTCCCTGTTGTTCTTTGAGTCCTTGTACAAATCCCATTTCGTACTTCCCATGTTTGGGGCTTGTTAGATATGGCTTTCCCTCTCTAGCGTGTGAAATAGAGGAAGGCACTGCTATCCACTGTTTACCCAGCTCATAGCAAAGGCTAGAATACCACCCAGTATACTTCGGGAATATTGTCCTTGGATTTCCTGCAAACAGCAAGCCCAGGTGGAGCCTTAGCAGAAACACGGAGCCAGACACCTGCTCAAGAGCTACGTGCTGCCAAGTTCAGGCCATCTGGGATGGTGTGCTTCAGTGCACATGCCAGGGGGCTCGTCATCACACTGCCAGCCCAGCCAGAGCATAAGACAGAAGGAGGAAGTGGCCTTTGCCCTTTCGGGTCTCGTTTCCTTTTCCACACACCTGTTGCTGCTGTCAGATAGAAACTGTGGAATGAGACCACCAAGACCTGGAAAGATATCCCTGTCCGGCAAGCTCCGCTTCAGATGTCGGTAGCACATCCTGTAAGCCTGACTCTACTTTTTTGGAGACAAGGCCTAGAGCCATAGGAGGAAGGCTTACTAACACCTCAAATTTCAAGTACTGGCGTGAAATTACTGACATCGTTTCCTTGGCACGCGAGGCCAGTCTTTGGTGTTATTTCTCTTATGTGATTTGGGAACTATCATTCTATTTTTTACCCAGTGGTATAAATTAATATACAGGTGTCACTCACTTTTCCGATGTTCACGTTATGGCACCCCCCATTTACGAAAGAGCTCCAACAGCACCTGTTTTTCCTGAGAGAAATCCGAAGAGGATTTCCTCCTTTATGCAAAAAGGCGGTGAGGAGTGAACCTAGCGTTCAGCGTGACTCTAGCGCTCATCGTGTGTCTAGCGTTCAGCCTGAGTGTCGCGCTCAGGGGGAGTCTAGCGCTCAGTGTGTGTCTAGCGCTCAGCATAAGTCTAGTGCTCAGGGGGAGTCTAGCGCTCAGCGTGTGTCTAGCACTCAGCGTGTGTCTAGCGTTCAGCATGAGTCTAGCACTCAGCGTGTATCTAGCGCTCAGCAGGAGTCTAGCGCTCAGCATGAGTCTAGAGCTCAGCACGAGTCTAGCGCTCAGTGTGTGTCTAGCGCTCAGCATAAGTCTAGTGCTCAGGGGGAGTCTAGCGCTCAGCGTGTGTCTAGCACTCAGCGTGTGTCTAGCGTTCAGCATGAGTCTAGCACTCAGCGTGTATCTAGCGCTCAGCAGGAGTCTAGCGCTCAGCATGAGTCTAGAGCTCAGCACGAGTCTAGCGCTCAGTGTGTGTCTAGCGCTCAGCATAAGTCTAGTGCTCAGGGGGAGTCTAGCGCTCAGTGTGTGTCTAGCACTCAGCGTGTGTCTAGCGTTCAGCATGAGTCTAGCACTCAGGTGGAGTCTAGCACTCAGCGTGTATCTAGCGCTCAGCAGGAGTCTAGCGCTCAGCAGGAGTCTAGAGCTCAGCACGAGTCTAGCGCTCAGTGTGTGTCTAGCGCTCAGCATAAGTCTAGTGCTCAGGGGGAGTCTAGCGCTCAGCGTGTGTCTAGCACTCAGCGTGTGTCTAGCGTTCAGCATGAGTCTAGCACTCAGCGTGTATCTAGCGCTCAGCAGGAGTCTAGCGCTCAGCATGAGTCTAGAGCTCAGCACGAGTCTAGCGCTCAGTGTGTGTCTAGCGCTCAGCATAAGTCTAGTGCTCAGGGGGAGTCTAGCGCTCAGTGTGTGTCTAGCACTCAGCGTGTGTCTAGCGTTCAGCATGAGTCTAGCACTCAGGTGGAGTCTAGCACTCAGCGTGTATCAACCGCTCAGCAGGAGTCTAGCGCTCAGCAGGAGTCTAGAGCTCAGCACGAGTCTAGCGCTCAGTGTGTGTCTAGCGCTCAGCATAAGTCTAGTGCTCAGGGGGAGTCTAGCGCTCAGTGTGTGTCTAGCACTCAGCGTGTGTCTAGCGTTCAGCATGAGTCTAGCACTCAGGTGGAGTCTAGCACTCAGCGTGTATCTAGCGCTCAGCAGGAGTCTAGCGCTCAGCATGAGTCTAGAGCTCAGCACGAGTCTAGCGCTCAGTGTGTGTCTAGCGCTCAGCATAAGTCTAGTGCTCAGGGGGAGTCTAGCGCTCAGTGTGTGTCTAGCACTCAGCGTGTGTCTAGCGTTCAGCATGAGTCTAGCACTCAGGTGGAGTCTAGCACTCAGCGTGTATCAACCGCTCAGCAGGAGTCTAGCGCTCAGCAGGAGTCTAGAGCTCAGCACGAGTCTAGCGCTCAGTGTGTGTCTAGCGCTCAGCATAAGTCTAGTGCTCAGGGGGAGTCTAGCGCTCAGTGTGTGTCTAGCACTCAGCGTGTGTCTAGCGTTCAGCATGAGTCTAGCACTCAGGTGGAGTCTAGCACTCAGCGTGTATCTAGCGCTCAGCAGGAGTCTAGCGCTCAGCATGAGTCTAGAGCTCAGCACGAGTCTAGCGCTCAGTGTGTGTCTAGCGCTCAGCATAAGTCTAGTGCTCAGGGGGAGTCTAGCGCTCAGTGTGTGTCTAGCACTCAGCGTGTGTCTAGCGTTCAGCATGAGTCTAGCACTCAGGTGGAGTCTAGCACTCAGCGTGTATCTAGCGCTCAGCAGGAGTCTAGCGCTCAGCAGGAGTCTAGAGCTCAGCACGAGTCTAGCGCTCAGTGTGTGTCTAGCGCTCAGCATAAGTCTAGTGCTCAGGGGGAGTCTAGCGCTCAGCGTGTGTCTAGCACTCAGCGTGTGTCTAGCGTTCAGCATGAGTCTAGCACTCAGCGTGTATCTAGCGCTCAGCAGGAGTCTAGCGCTCAGCATGAGTCTAGAGCTCAGCACGAGTCTAGCGCTCAGTGTGTGTCTAGCGCTCAGCATAAGTCTAGTGCTCAGGGGGAGTCTAGCGCTCAGTGTGTGTCTAGCACTCAGCGTGTGTCTAGCGTTCAGCATGAGTCTAGCACTCAGGTGGAGTCTAGCACTCAGCGTGTATCTAGCGCTCAGCAGGAGTCTAGCGCTCAGCAGGAGTCTAGAGCTCAGCACGAGTCTAGCGCTCAGTGTGTGTCTAGCGCTCAGCATAAGTCTAGTGCTCAGGGGGAGTCTAGCGCTCAGTGTGTGTCTAGCACTCAGCGTGTGTCTAGCGTTCAGCATGAGTCTAGCACTCAGGTGGAGTCTAGCACTCAGCGTGTATCTAGCGCTCAGCAGGAGTCTAGCGCTCAGCAGGAGTCTAGAGCTCAGCACGAGTCTAGCGCTCAGTGTGTGTCTAGCGCTCAGCATAAGTCTAGTGCTCAGGGGGAGTCTAGCGCTCAGCGGTTGTCTAGCGCTCAGCGTGAGTCTAGCGCTCAATGTGAGTCTAGCACTCAGCATACGTCTAGAGTTCAGCCCGAGTCTAGCGCTCAGGGGTGGTCTGGTGCTCAGCCTCAGTCTAGCGCTCAACATGAGTCTAACGCTCAGCCTGAGTCTAGCGCTCAGAGTGAGTCTAACGCTCAGTGTGTGTGTTGCCACGAGCGCACCCTTGCACCCCCCAGCATCCAGAGTGGCGCCACCCAGCTCCCTCCCTGGAAACTACAGCAGCATCTCTGCATCCTACAGCCACAGCTTCCTTCCAACCGTGTGTGTGAGCATCTGTGCTTCAATCGCCATTTACTGGGTGCATCTGTTAGATAAGCAAGATGTGTCCTAAGGTATCAGAAAAGCCTAAGAGAGTTATTTTGGGGGCCTGGGAAGGTTTAAAATTTTTTCCATATAGATTAATGGTCTGCTTCTTCGCTTTACACCATTTTGGCTTAGGAAACGTTTCATAGGAGTGCTCTACTTTCAGATACAGGGGAGAACCTGTATGTTATAGATGACTGCTATTTATTATATGTTACCATCTAAAATATAAAGAGCATGAAATACAGACAACATATAAAATATAGACAATGTATTCAATTGTATATTTATTGAACATTTTTGCAGTGGCTCCCTGAGCTGACTTTTCTCTGCCCTTATGGGTTCCGCAGCCAAAAGCATCAAGAAGCCCATTTCCATGTGCCTCTGAGCTAAGTGCTCAGACAATAGCCACATCACAAATAGAGTCTCTATGAACATGGGTAAACCCTGAACAAATACAAGTATCTGACTCCAACGTAAGTCCAGAGAGGATATTTATTTGATGAAGCAGTAAGCCAAGAGGCCGTAGTGTTTTCTTGGGGCAAGTAAAAGGAGGGAGAATTGTTCACCTCTGCCCTAGTGAATGGATTCGGTTTAATGAGCTTGGCGGCAGAGCGGAGAAGCCACCGGGACCATGAAGTTCAGTGCTGGCAGAGCCTGGTTGTGGACTTGGCTTCCCTTCTTACCGCTGCCCCAACCCCACGGCCAAGCCCAGCTGGGGCCACTGCTGAGCAGATGTGTGCACACCTGCATTTGTTTAGGTAGGTTTTCCTTCTGTCTTTGCCTTGTTCTGACCGCAGTAAGAATTCCAGACAAAAAATAGTTTCCCAATTGCCTCTACTTTATTATAGAGGAATTTCAATTTCCTCTATGATGATTATCAGTGTCTCATCTCTGCTTCTTTGGCATACAAAAATCTATAGTCAGTTTTACTGAAATTCAGTAAAATGGTTAAGGAAGGGCTCCGCGTTCGTGGTCTTGTCGCAGTCTTTCCATTACCCAGACGCTCATCGTAAAGCTCACTCTTTGTTTTAGGATCTGTCCTTTCACAGATGAATTATGGCATTTGTTGCCATCCTGGCCTGTCTTTGTTTATAACTAACCAGGCTTAAAGGTGCGAATGGAAGCTTAAATCACTCTATGCCATATATAACTCGTGCCACAGTGAAATCTTGTTACTTGACTAATTTTCCTACACGAAGCATGTATCATTGTATCTAAAATGGTTACATTTTATCCCCCATTATTATCTTGCCAAAGTACCTGTTACTTCCTCTCCGTCCTTCCTTTAGAGCCAGGGGGAAGACAGCCTGGCCCAGAATTCCTCAGCAAAGTGTTAATGCTTCTGGAGTGCAGAGCATTTGCCAAGTCACAGGCAGTATTCAAAAGGGACCCAGCCCTTCCCGTGCCTCTTTCTTACATTTCAAAGTTAGCTAGAGGAAGTGGAAGAGTATTGTGGGATTTGGGGATTCAGTCAACAGGATTCCAGATTAGGGTTCTTTTTTTCTGGTGGTTGTTTGATTATAGAAATCCCTAGTGTTCCAATTGTCCAGTTTTTTCTACGCTAACCACCAATCAATTGTGTAATTAAAATGTCAAAGCTAAAGGAAAAAAAAATCTGGGGAAAGAAGTATAAGGATGTGGCTCTGTAGAGGCAGGCAGAAAATGAGTTCTCAGCTTTCCAGCATTCGTTGACACAAGTCTATAATCTTTTCTCTGCAATTCTAAAATCTGAAAAGTTTGGGGTGGGGGGATCATTTTGTAAGATTAGCACCAAAACTTGTTTGGTTGTGAAACCTGACTTTGACTGATATTCACACTTAATGCAAATATTCATAAGTAGCTGCAGAAATAGAAACGTGTTTGATTATAGGTACTGGCCCAGACCTTACTGGAAATGCCTTTTAATATATGCTCTATGAACTGCGTTACCTCTATAAAATACAGAATATTCTGAAATCTGGAACACATCTGGCCTTAAGAATTTCAGGTAAGTGATTTTGGATCTAAAACAATTGCCTAATCTGTGAACCCATGAGGATGCCTACCTCCCAAGCCACAGGGTTTAGGAACTGAAAGGAAAAGTATTCTCAGGGTATATGGAAAGGACTTTGGATCGACAGAAATGATGGCTTAGGTACTATGAATTTAAACCCATCACTGTATCAACTCCAAACCTAACCTAAGTACTTAGTGTGTGCTGGGTTCTGTGCTAAACACTTTGGGAATTAGGAAGATGGACCTTAAGTTTTTTTTGTTTTGTTTTGTTTTGTTTTTTAAAGATTTTATTTATTTGACAGAGAGAGACACAGCGAGAGAAGGAACACAAGCAGAGGGAGGGGGAGAGGAAGAAGCAGGCTTCTCCTGCACAGGGAGCCCAATGTGGGGCTCGATCCCAGAATTCTGGGATCATGACCCGAGCCGAAGGCAGATGCCCAACAACTGAGCCACCCAGGTGCCCCGGACCTTAAGTTTTAAGAGACTCTTTATTAAGCTAATAGAGTTGCTAGATTTAGCAAATAAATAAATAAATCAAGAAATCCTATATACATCTCATCCCATATATATATATTTACATATTATATTTGAATTTCAGATAAACAGAATAAATTTTGGTGTAATTATGCCCTAGGCATTATTTGGGACATACTTACATTAAAAGATCATTTGTCATTCATCTGAAATTCAAATTTAACTGAATGTCTTCTATTTAATCTGGCAGCCCCACAAGCTAATAAAGTAAGCATCTTTTCAGAGTAACTTTGAACCAGCTGATTACCAAATATTACTTAGATGTGGTAAAATTATGTCTTCATTGGGATTCAAGAATTTTCCTTGTAATATTGAAATTCAAATAGAACCAGCAAATTAAAAAAAAGAACCAGCAAGTTAAATTTCAGTTCCTTCCTTCAAGAATACAACTCAAAAGAGAGAAACTTATATTACTGTCTTCTAACCACATTTCCAGCCCAAATAAGTGGTTTTATGATAAGCTTTAAATTATTTAGTTCATTAAAGATTATTGGTAATTCTTGTGTACGAGTTCAAGTTATTTAGAGTAAACTCATCCACGCTCCTGATCATTTGTCTGACTAGAAGAGTCATTTTGCATCTGAACTTGAAATGCATCATTCCTCTCTGAATGTGCATTGGATATTGTAATCTCATAGTACATTTTTTGTTTGGTTTACTTGAGGCATTTAATTTGAATGTAAAAAACTGTACAATTGGGGTGTCACTTGTAAAAGGACCTTTTATACTATGAAGTGAAGACACTAAGCCAAATGTTTGAAGAGCACTCTTTGGTGCCTTGTGTATTAATGTCCCATGTCTTCATTTAAAAAAGCGAATTGTTGTTAACTGCCTTTGCCTCTCACATCATCCTGGGGGGCTCATTCAGGGTTTCCCAACCTGGCTGTGTATGAGAAAACATGGAGGGATTTTTAAAATACTCATACCCTATTTTGCTCCTGAATGTCTGACTGTGTGGAGACTTGGAAAATAGTATATTTAAAAGCTCACCCAGGTTTTTCTAATGTGCAGTCCGGGCTAAGAACCACAGAGCTAACTGGACCGTACTTTGTGAGGACAATGATCAGGCTCCCTCTTTTCTCTACTTATAGTCCCTTTATAAATATTTACTGAGTGAGTGAATAAACAATTCACCATGGAAGCGAATAGAAGCCTGATTTTATATACTGATTTCTGCTTTAATTTGCTTTGAATAATGTACCTTTGGTCATATATACACGTTAGGAACATCAGTCTTAAACGTAAAAAAAGGGCAATGAATTTGTGACCCAGGTGGATTTGCCAGTACATGAAGACAAATCAATGCAAGAGCAGTGCTAACAGAAGCAGCCATGTCTCTAGTGAAGTCACATTCTGTGCTTGGTTTTATAAATGCCCCCTTGTGCATCTGGATTTTCCTGGAGTGTTCCAATTCCTTGTCATTCTTATTTTTTCAATAAACTTAAATTTGTTCAATTTGTTACAAATTTATTAAATTTACTCATTAAAATTTAATAAATTTATTGAAGATTTAATTTAAATTTTATTTAATTTAAAATTCATTACAATTCACTTAAATACACTTGTTTCTTGAAAATAGATTCATGAATCCTAAAAAAAAAAAAGTTAAGCTCTCTGCCAATTTGGTGTTTAGAAAATATTGCTGTGCCTATAATAATTAGAATAGGTGAGTTAACCAGTTTAAATCTGGGGGAAGGAAATAACAGCTAGTTTTCATATTTTGCATGTCCAAAAGTAAGAATCCCTGAACCCTTACATGCCATCTAATTTGTCCATATACTTGTCTTGGCTGTATAAATCCCTTTGCTGGGATTCATGAATCTATTTTCAAGAAACAAGTGTATTTAAGTGAATTGTAATGAATTTTAAGTTAAATAACTTTTAAATTAAATTTTCAATAAATTTATTAAATTTTAATGAGTAAATTTAATAAACTTATAACAAATTGAACAAATTTAAGTTTATTACTTTGCTGTAGAAGGTGATATTTTCAGCTCTAATTAACTAGTTGCCTAGAGCTAATTTTCCCTTGAAAACTTTCTGGGCAATAAATAGAAAGTAGGAATATTAATTTCTTTCTGGCTTGAGTTGGCCACCTTTTGGCTGGCACGGAGTGATATCACCTCTCTGGTCCTCCGTGAGTGATGGCTAGGCCCACCTGTCACTGGTCCTTTCATCCTTGCCCTTTACTTCCTTTGCCCTCACTTTGGCCCCACTAAGCTTTTGCTCTGAGACCTAAGCCGTGCTCATAGCATTACCGGTAAACCAGAGAAGCTAAAGAAGGTTCTGATGGTGCCTGCTTGCATAATTCTTCTCACTGTCCCCTTGTATGGAATTGCAAAACATTTTGAGCACCTCAGAAGGAAGGCAGTATGTAAACATAAGGTACTTTTTATTTGTTATCTGTGCTTATTAGTAGTAATACAAAATGGGGAGCATCAGAGGAATAGTTTGGTTATTTCTTCAGATTTGAGACCTCTGTTTCAGGCCAGTGCCTTTCCATATGATCAAATATCATATCAATGTTTTCTGTCAAATGTAACTTTAAATTTTACAGTTTTGCACATTTGGTATTTAAGGGGATTGGATAGTTTTTCTTTCTTTCTTTCTTTCTTTCTTTTTTCTTTCTTTTTTTAGCTTTCTTCTTAGAACTAGAATTGCTGCAAAATCCAGTGATACAGTATCTAGAAACAGAACTCTTTTTGGACAAAATTCTTTTGCTGTGTAAATAGGGCAATCTTTGATCCACACGCAGAAGAAATAACACCTTTTCTTATCCAAAGGATGATTGTATTCTGTATTGCTGGCTGTATTAAAGAGAAAAAATGATTCATTCTGAAACTAAAGACTGAGTCTGAGTGGTCCCCATATATTCAGCTTTTCTGTGAATGAACATGTGATAATCCCTCACTCTGTGAGCCAGGCCATTGCCCCTCTCTACCTCCTGCACTGTGGTTCTGCACAGGGCTCACACTTGCCATTAAAGACGGAGGAAACTTTCTGGATAGTCTGCAAAAGTTTCAGTTGCGGAAACATTTTTATCTTTATTTTTTTTTTTGATTTTATTTATTCATTTGAGAGAGAGACAGAGACAGAGAGAGAGCACGAGCAGGGAGAAGCAGAGGGAGAAGCATGTGGACTCCCTGCTGAGCAGGCAGCCTGAGGACTCAAGGGCTCAGGGCTCCATCTCAGGACCTGGAGATCATGAGCCAAGACGAAGGCAGACGCTTAACCATCTGAGCCAGCCAGGCACCCCTGCAGAAACGTTTTTAGATTGATATATGAAGTAGGATTCTCAGTTTTATGACTTCCGGATTTAATCATTTTGAGAGGGAAAAAATGCACTTCTAAACCTAACTAAATACATATTTCTAAAATGCCCTTGACATTTGAAAATTTTCCACCAAAAATGGACACCTAAGTGAATTGGTATAGGTATTTATGTCCTAGTTTTAGACTTAAACCATAGCCTCTTTTATAAAGAATCTAAAGATATGTTTAAACGGGAAATCATGGCCATTTGGATGAAGAAATTATAGTAAATATAATTTTATAGGACTATTTGAGAGCTGCATCCTTTAAAAAAATCCTTCTGTGATCAAGCTTAGAAGCCAGTTTTATTGCTATCTGCACTTAGAGTGAATGAAGCAAGGAGAGTAAGGTCGTGGTCACTGTGCTTACTGAAGGTCAAATCGTGGTGGTGCTTCATGAAGCGCTTCTTTTTTTTTTTTTTAAGATTTTATTTATCCATTTGAGAGAGTAAGAGAGAGAATGAGCAGGGAAAGTGGCAGAGAGGGAGAAGCAGACTCCCTGTTGAGCAGGGAGCCCAACCCCAGGACCCTGCGATCATGACCTGAACCGAAGGCAGACGCTTAACCTACTGAGCCACCCAGGCGCCCCTCATGAAGAGCTTGTGTGTAGGCTGCTGACAGAGTAACACCAGGGGAGAATCAGGTCTAAAATTTACTTCAAGGCTTCAGAGCATCATAAAGGAAACACAGGTTGTGCAGACAAGCACTAAACAGGTTGAAGTATTGTTTCTTGATTTAAAAGGTGACACTGTTACAGGATTTGCCTGATAGACCCCGGAGAATGTCCAAGGTCCCTGGAGTGTGTGACTGGGGAAGGAGTCAGTGTTATCTCCTCCTTTCTCTTCTATTTTCTGACACCTGGGTGTTCTCCTCTCCTTTTTTCCACAGTCCATGTTTCAAGTATTTTTCATGTCAGTCAATGTAGAGAAGTCTTCATCTCCACAGTAAATGTCACGTGTCGGTGTATCCAAACGGTGTGATATGCCTCCCCTCGCTGCTTTGTCAACCTTGCCTTCTTCCCTGCTCTCTCAGCCTTGGAATCAGATTTTCTAATTGCTTAAGCTTTGAAGTTTGCCAAATAGCTAGACCTATTTCAGGTGACCGGGGTGTCGACTAGTGTACCTGGCATGCTTCTGGTCTGAGAACAAAATTACAATAATTTCCAAAGCTTGCTGAACAAATGCCTTGAGCAAATTGGACCACAACCTTACTTGAGGTAAATGTCTGCTTTCCTTTGCCTGCTTCTCTGCCCAGGGACTCTTTGCAAGGCTATCTTATAAATTTGGTTGGCATTTCTTTTGTCCTTTGTTCTCCATGGACCAGCTTCTTCTGCTTTAAACATGGTGGCAGGAAGGGGGGAAGGAAGAAAGGATGGGGGTCATTGCCAGTACCTGGTGACGTGGACCGTGTTTTGAAAATGCAGAAATAGGGTCCCCTTGTCTTTTCTTCCACTTACACCCCCTTATCTTAGTCACTAACTAGGTATGTTTCTACATGCATAGGATATCTAGTTTGTGTGTGTGTGTGTGTGTGTGTTGATGTTATCCTTGGGAAATGTTCACTAACGCCTGCTTTGGGTGTGAAGGTAATTTCTATTCTTCTATTTTCTGATTTCTGAACTTCAGGAGAAGGTAAAGCTTGATGCTGAGAGGGAAAAACTAGAGAGGCTTCAGGAGCTTTACTCCGAGCAGAAGACCCAGCTGGACAATTGTCCTGAGTCCATGAGGGAGCAATTACAGCAACAACTGAAGAGGGTCAGTAGCAAACAGGAATGTGCCAGTCGTCTTTTGTTTTTCGGTGTTTTTTCAATGAAGTTCCACTTACCTATGACTTACTACTTCACACAGCATAAATTTGCATAAGTTCTGGTCTTTAGATACTTTTTAAATAGAAATATGCATGCTGACAGTATATATTATTTCATGCTAATAAGTTAAACAATTCCTTGTTAGAATCCTTCACTCATTTATAATGCAAAAAAACCAATTCTGGAGTCATTCTTTGTAACAAAAGAGAGTCATTCTTTGTGACATATAACCGACACCAAGATTGTAGCATTTAAATCAACTGACATCTTTCCCTGCATTCTCTGCTGCATCGTGAGTACTGTTTGCCCTTGGACCCTTGGATGTTTTTTGGTTTTTTTCTCTCAGCCTGATTTTATACTTGGCCCCCCAAATTATCCTATTCTCTGATTTGCTTCCCATCACCACCCACTGTGTTTCTTTTTCTTTCTGCCTCTTAGTGACACTGAACTTGTTAGCACAGCCACAGTGAACACCAAGACCCAAGATGCAGGGCAATGCCCTCTGCATCTTCTCAGACGAGCTTCATCATTTTTTAAAGCTTAACACAGCGTGGACTTTGTGGTGGGTTTTATTGGGTTATCCTCCAATTGTTGAAGTTGGCTGTGCTTAACATGGCCACGTGGGTCATCTGCTGAAATGAGGCTTCGAGGTGGAGAGTTTCACAAACACTGGCAAGACCACTTAATATTTCAGAGCCTCTTGACGACTAGGTCGTTTGCTCTGAACAGCAACCCAAATAACTGTGACCCTGGGGAACAGTCTTGGATCTCTAGAAGAGTCATGTCATAGTAACTTATGCTAAGTGACTAACAACTCATGATTCCATGTGACTAGAAAAGAAAGGCAAGTTTCATTCATGTTATTCTGTCAGGATCTTCTTGGGAGTGGGCAAGTCGAAACATCAGCTAAGGTAGCCCCACCCTTGGAAATGTTTAGGATGGCCTTTAATACAAAAACATTTGATACCTTAGAGTAGCATTAGGTTATGAAAAATTACATTTAAAATTTTTCAGTGTATTACAGAGGTTGAAAGCATCTTAATAAATAGTACCAAAGGCAGACAGGTTAACCTGCAGCATAACGATTTTAATATTTTAACAAATAGTAACTTTCTTACTATGTTGGATCAAAAAAGTCTCAACAATGTTTCTTCCTCTTTACTCCTTTTATTGTATACAGCTGAATTTGCTGTAAGAAGAGAAAACTTCCTGTCCCTCAGTGTCATAATTCTCTAGAAATCTTGTGATGAAAATAATTGGGAAAACATTAGTATTTGTAAAATTATTTTTGCTTGTAATTTGTGTTTATGCCAGTTCACTGAAGAGATTGGGAGATTGCCTTTTATTATTTGTTCACTGGTTTTCAACTCTCCTCATTACTAATGATTTTACACAGTGGTCGTGTTATTTTATCTAGAGTCAGCAGCAACTTATATATTTTGTTCTTCTCTGCCTCTAGTTATCCAGTTATTGCTTGGACTCTTTATAAACACTGCTGCAAATAAAAATTGGTAAATTCTATTAATTACTGAGACTCAGATTGATATAAATAATGGCTGTTTGCTTAATCTAGCCTCTATAGGATAACTCTAAATGTATGTATGCTCTAAGAATGTCCAAAGGAGGACAGGAAGTGATGCAGACAACCTCTTTCACTATTTCACAGCAAAGACCCTTTTTCTCTTCCTCTCCAAGCAGAGTGTAAAATTCTTATCATAAATCCCTTTCATTGGGAGAGATAACTGGCTTGTAGTAGCTTCTATTCACCTGTATTAAGAGGTCCATTAATTTTATAGGGATGATGTCCAGAGTACCTCTCCACCAATCCCATGGCTTAATCAGTAAAAAGTCCACTTATTTCATGAGAAGTCCGTTCATACTAGGAACTTCCTGTGTTACCACAGCTCATTTCCCTTAAGACTTCAAACCCTTCTGAATACCACTACCTTACAAAGCTTTCCCAAAGGCATTTAAACTTGATGCAGTAAAGGTGATTTTATTACCACAAACTTCACTAGGTGGCAGGTCATACAAAAGAAAAAATAAATGAACAGGAAGAACATCATTTTCTTAAACTGTGTTATCCCAAGTACTTAAGCTGAAGTTATGGAATGATTTTTTGCATACAACACTATGGCTTTATGACCGGTCTTCTTCTAATTCCGTGCTTTAGCGTCAGAATACAGCTTTCATCTGAGTAGTTGTATGTAGTTGAGGTGGGCTCATCAGTTGAATTGTTCCTTAGGATGCAAGCATTTTGGAAAAGAAAGCAGAAGTTAAATGAGTCTTTTGTTTGCCAGGAGAAGTTCCACTAGTAAATGGAGGAGACACCTGGCTAGGACAGTTTTCTTGTGCTTTTGATAATTTACTCACTGAATGGTTGAATTCAGTCTCTTGATTTAATTAATATATATATTATTATTAATTAATACACACACACACAAATTCAGTGATATCAACAATTAGAAGACATTTTTCTCACTAGTTCTACCATTGGTTCATCCTTTAATCTTGGATAAGTCCTTCAACTTCTGTGGGTCTCAGTGTCCTCATATATGAAATGAGAAGGTTGCACGAATGATTTCCATTGTCTTTTTCCAAATTCCAAATTCCAAAACAGTTAAAGTGTTTGACTAAGGGCATAAGATGGAGAAATGTGAACAAACCCTGAGCCCCACTTAAATTTGTTTTCAAAGTTGGCCTTGAGCTGCCATGAGGTTATTACTGTAATCTCTCCTGCTATACCACATCTGTTCTCCTCTTCTGTCCCTCTGCTGAGCAAAAAAACCCACGAAGGACTGCACGTAAACTTCTGCCATATAAATTCTCAAAACAGTTTTTGGGAAAAAAGAAGGAATTGCATTGAATTTTC
Source organism: Mirounga angustirostris (assembly GCF_029215605.1). Classification (NCBI taxonomy): domain Eukaryota; kingdom Metazoa; phylum Chordata; class Mammalia; order Carnivora; family Phocidae; genus Mirounga; species Mirounga angustirostris. The sequence continues at coordinate 57,215,103 of NW_026991709.1, forward strand.
TTGAGCACAGCTCTTTTATGTCCTTTGGCGCCTGGCCTTTGAGCTTGCCAACCAGTAGAGATTTGTAATGTTCTTTTAGCAAGTGAAGCTTAGTTAAAATTTTCAGCCAACTAGTCATGCCCTGGACTTTGAGCTTCCTGTATGTATTACTGTGTGCTCAGTTAAACGACTCCTGCCCCCAAATTCCAGGCCCTGAATTCTTATTCTTATCTAAAATCTTAGCAAAGCTTTTTTCCCCTCCCCAGTGGTTTTTCTTTTACAGTGTAAGTTTATATACACACATTCTAATTGTTTGGACGACTTGATCAGATGATTATACCAACAGAATCTGAGTGCTAAGCTTAGCTTTAATTTTCAACTTTCCTACCGAATGTGCTATTATTTTCATCCAACAGTTTAAATATTTACTACAAACAAAGTAGTGGCTCTGTGACCTTCACGCGGTTAAGATAACACATGTTGCCTATTAACCAGATGTGGAGTGAGCGATTGACTAGCATATTGTGTATTGTGTATTGTGAGACATATACCCACTTGGAGTAAATATTATTTATAAACTAAAAAAAAAGGTTTTGAAACTATTTCTCTCAATAATCTTTAGCCACAAACCAAGCTTAATTGAAAGACCTTAAAAACTTGACTATGAATGACCCCGTGAGTAAATATATCCACTGATGTATTGTTTCAAGACGGCAAGTATTTTGTTTCAAGACATAACACTTGGGTTATCTTTTAATCACTTCAGTAGTCAGTAGATTTGGGCCAAATTCATTCATTCCTTTAGAAGTTATAAGCATAAAATGTCTGATAAACTTGAAATGTCCACCAATAACTTGACACCAAGACGACTTTCTGTTTGGCCAGTTAAACTGTAAAAAAAAAAAAAAGGTGCTAAGAAATGCTGAATATGTTTTTCAAATTGTTTTTCTTGCCCTTAAGCTTTAAGAATCCACTGTGTTGACATAATAATCTTGTTGCCATAGTGCTGCTTGTAATTACATGGTAGCTAATCATCCTTCTATGAATCATCCCCAGGATAAAATTCATTCCAGAAGACAGAAATGTATTATTCCATTTGATTAAAAGGCCTAATTTATAACTCACATAAAAACCAAAAGAGGGGGTGGTATGTTTAAAAACTGATATAAATCTAATTTATCATATTCATTTATCCAACTCTTTCTGATGTTTTGAATGGAAAAAAAAATGACCTGGCTATTTTGCCTATGTAGAGTTATAAACCATATAGCCCAGCTGCTGTCTCGTTTTGGCCATAGATTATTTACAAATTATATATTTTTTAAAATCTTCTATACCTACCGCATTTATGGTTTTGTCAAAGGCTCCAGAATTAAGGAAGTGTTTGTTTTTTTTTAAATGTAGCTTGAAGAATCATTTATACAACATGCACCAGTCTCTGCACAGATAGAGATTCACTTCTGTCTTCAGACATTTCATAGGTTAGGAAATGCCTGTTCTAGACCATCTGATTTTTATGATTTCTGATCTTTCTTAAATGTCCTCAAGATTATTCCCAGAGTGGTAGTACTTAACCATTAGGGACCCTCTTTGTGCCTGATGAATGCTGTGCTTCCAGTAAAAATCTTTGTAAACAATGTTAAGGGAGTCACAGAAGCCCAGTGTAAGAATACCAACTGCCAAATGTTTTCAATGACTTCTCCTTTCAATAAAATTATTGGAGCATGCATGCCTGTATATATCATATAGATCTAATCTGTATGTGTGCCAAATTTTGAGTCTTGTTTTATAGTCAGTAACTTCGGAATCTTGAATTTGATCTTGATACTAAAATCTCATTTCATTAGAAAATTTTGGAAAATGGGAGTTTTCTCAAGAGACCATGTCACACCTTGGTCAGCAGATAATGTTTAGTTATTTACTAATGAATTCTTTTTATACTTTAGGATCCATTTTAAAACACCTAGTAGATTTAAAGCAAGAATTCCTACATCCACAGAACAGTCTCAAACTAGGGCTTCTCTCCCACCCCCACCCACCCCCGACCCCAGTCCTTTCAATTCCATTCTAATGGTCACTGCTCTGGGATTTAACTCCAAAAGTCAGGATTATCATGTTCCAACCCTGGTCAGCTTAGTAATTAGAAAGATATCTTGGACTGTTTGCTTTTAATATTTTTTTCCTTCATGTTAAGAATGCTACAGCCATTCTGGTATGTCTTGTTTTCGTTCCCCTTTCTCCAAAGGATGCCGACCTGTTGGACGTGGAGAGCAAACACTTTGAAGACCTGGAATTCCAGCAACTTGAGCGTGAGAGCCGTCTGGATGAGGAGAAGGAGAACCTGACCCAACAGCTCCTGCGTGAAGTAGCCGAATATCAACGGAACATTGTGACTCGAAAGGTACTTTTGCCAGGTGTCATTCAGTGTAAAAAATCCACATTCACCCCTCACTCCATGACAGGAATAATCATTAATGTAGCCCTCTCTCTACCTGTCTTTATATCCGAATATCTGTGTGTTTCACCACATGTCACATTTGACAGATTATGGAGCCTGCCATCTACATACCAAATGGTGCTTGCTCCAAGCTGGATATCCCGAGATGTGTTACAGTTACCGTTACTTACTGCTGTAGATGCCGTTGATTTATAATATCTGATTTTTTTCATTTGTGTGAAAACCAAGGGAGAAAAAAATCAGAAATTCAGATATTTGTTTTAAGTTACTTGCTTTTGCAATCACAGTAACTAGATTTAGAATAGTTCTGTGAACAAAGTCTATTTTGGCATTTTCAGTTTCCCACTGCTCATAGTTCTCAAAGTTGGCTGATAGCTTATTACCATTAGAAATAGCCCCGCCAAATGCCATGCACATCGCTGGCTCCACCCACCTCCTGCACCCAGATGTCCCGCCCCAGAATTCAGCTCTTGTTCCAAAACTTAGAATCACATCCCAGTGCTCTATACTAAACCAATAAAATTGAGGGGAAGGGAGATGAAGAAGGTGACTTCTTAAGCTCTCAGCTTAAATAAAAACTTACATTGTTATTTTTCCCATGAGGCGTCTCCCCAAATGATTCATTTACAGTCTAAAACAAGATTTCCTGTTGACTTATGCATTCTTCAAATAGATTTTAAACCACGTGGACTGTATTGGCCTTAGGTAAAGAAAAGCCTTCAGCTTGGCAGGTCAAAGAGACTACCTCACAGTCTCTAGATAATAATCACTGCCTACCACCAGTGAAAATGTGGTCATTGCTGACCCAGTTTCAACACTTTTCCCTTTTCCAGGACATACTGGCAAACCATTGAATGTCTAACGTGCGTATGTATATCATCATCTTTTTTCCTCCAGGAAAAAATTTCTGCATTGAAAAAGCAAGCCAATCACATTGTCCAGCAGGCTCAAAGAGAACAAGATCATTTTGTGAAAGAAAAGAATAATTTAATAATGATGTTGCAAAGAGTAAGTATTTCCTTTTTGGCACTGGTTGCAATAAAACTCAGGTTACAGCTTGGGGAAAGTTGCTTCCTTCAAAGCAAGTGCCTTTTAATAATGAATAGCAGATTTTAATTTAAAGAAGGTTTTTTAAATATACATTTTTATTTACTCCTCCACATTAATAAGCAGATGCTCTGTGAATGATTAACTCTAATTCATGAAGTAAGCAAGGACATTCTCCTCGTGACTTTTCCATGGTGTGAAAATTCAAACTTGAAAAACATGTACGTTTTCGGATTTTCTTCTTTTGAAAAAAACAGATTTTTCGTCAAATAGGTAGAACCTATTCTGCTTTTTTTTGCTGCTATCAAACGTTTTGGCTCAGCTGCTGGGGTCTCAAACTCCAATTATTTGCCTCGGGTCCTCCTGGCAATTGCCACATTGGGTTTAGTTTGGCATCACTGGCTAGTAGACACCCCTCATGGGGAGCAAGAGCATCCTCACCAAAGGGACTGTGGTCCCATCTGCCTAGTGCCTAATGTGGCTGTACATAAAGGGTTTCCTTTGCCCAACCTGCAGCCTGATTGTCTGACGTAGTTTAAGATCTAAGACACCAAAAGTTAAAATTGATGGGCTAGTCTCAGCACTGAGCCTTGTATGCAGGCCACTGCCTAGAATGTGACACTTGGGATCCTGAAAATATGAGATGGACCCAGAATGGGGTACAGGAGAAAGAATGAGGGACTAAAGGATGAGGCTAGACCACGCTCCTCCCTAGAAGACATGTAGCTGGAATAGTCTCAACTTAGCCACTTAACTATTTTTAGGTTGAGAAGGGAAAGAAAATTGGTCCTTCACATAGAACTATGAGTCCACTCGAGGTGCACCTACGTAGCCCACACAGATCCCTGACGACTCCCCTCCTCCTGCTTCTTTGGCACCTAGAAATCTCAGAATGGATTTATGTTTTCCATCCCTGTCTCCTGCTCTGGGGATGAGCTCTGGTTCCATTGACCTCTGCACCACCCTTTGCACATGATATTCAAAGGCACAGCTTAAATCAGATAGTGTAATATGTAGGATTTAAGTAGTTTCTGAAGTTTTAGCAAAAAAGGGGGGAAAATCTCATAGTGATAGATTTTTTAGAATGGGTAATCACCATCATACAAATACCACTGCCTCATTAAAATATATAAAATATAATTCTATTCTAAAAATTGTGGTCTGTAAGTATGAAGATTTGTATTTTCCCAAATTGATCTATAGATATGTCTCAGTCTCAATATAAATCCCAGCAGACTTTTTTTGTAGAAATTGACAAGTTGATGCTAAAATTTATAGTTGATCCGCATTATTCAAGGAGTCTGTATCTGTGAATTTGCTTGCTCACTAAAATTTGCTTGCAGCCCCCAAATCAATACTAGTCATACAGTTCACTGATGGACGTGTGCAGAGCGGCAAAAATTCTGAGTCCTTCAGCATACACATTCCCGGCTGAGGCTGAACAAAGCAACATTCTACCTTCCTGTTTCAACTCTCATAGAGTAAATAAGTGTCCTTTTTGTGGATTATTTAGTGCTGTGTTTTCACATTGTTTGTGCTTTTTTTGGTGATTTTGCTGTTTAAAATGCCTCTCCAGCATAGTGCTAACGTACGAGTGCTTCTAAGGGCGGGAAGGTTGCGATGTGCCTCGTGGAGAAAATGCGTGTGTTAAATAAGCTTCATTCAGGCATAAATTACAGTGCTTTTAGCTGTGAGTTCAGTGTTTATGAATCAACAATATATATCAAATAAGATGTCTTTAAACAGAAGCACACATAAAGCAAAGTTATGTATTGATCAGTTGAAATTTTTTTGAAGAAGCACACAGTAACCCACCTGTGTATTTCCTGTAGGAATAATGGTTCAGTATTTACTAATTCAGTGTTCACGGCAATGCTGCAGAACATAAGAATTACAAGTAACGAGAATCAACAAGAACCAAGTTGGAGGATTTATACTATTTGATTTCAAGGTTGCCTCCAAAGCTATAGTATAGAGCTATATGGTGGTGCTGACATAGAGCTAGACGTATAGATCAATGGAACCAAACAGAAAGTCCAGAAATAGACCCACACATATACTGTCTATTGATTTTTTTTGACAAAGGGCTCCGAGATAATCCGGTAGGAAAAAGAAAGTCTTTCCAACAAATAGTGCTGGATCACTTGGGTAAACATGGAAACAAATGAATCCTAATTCATCTGTCCTCACACCACGCATATAAATTAATTCAAGGCAGACTGCAACATAAAAATTAAATGATAAAGTTTCTAGAAGAAAATGTAGGACTGCGAGTACACTTCCCTGGCCTTGGGGTGAGCAAAGGTTTCTTAAAGAGGGAATGACAAAGGACTTATATGCAGAATATATTAAAAACTCCTACAGTTCAATAATGGTCAATAAACACTCAATAAATAAATTTTTTAAAAAAACAGTCCAAAGAATTGAAAACAAACACTTCACAAAAGAAGATATATGAAGAGTCCATAAGACACATGATAAAATACTCAACGTCATTAGTCTTCAGGGAAATCCAAGATTGATGAGGCTTAATAGATTTTGTGTTCCTTCAGGAAAAGGAAAATCTTTGTAATTTGGAAAAGAAATACTCCAGCCTCTCTGGGGGGAAAGGGTTTCCTGTCAACCCCAGTACTCTGAAAGAGGTAAGCTATGATTTTCCATGTCCACTTACATCACCTTAGAAATCAAGAGATGTGCCTTTGTTTTATATGATTAACTAAATAGGAAAACATTAACTTGAGTGACTTTGAAAACATTCAGTGCTTTGATGGGTTTCCTGCCTTTTATTTATGCTTTAAGGGTTTCACGGATTATCTTTGCATTTAATGCAGATGCACTTTGCGTGTGTGTATGTGTGTGTGTATTGCAGACCATGCTTGACCATGACATTGTGGGTTAACTTGGGGTTTCAAACAAGTTAGGATCCAAACCAAGATTAGTCTTCAATTCTCTTCCTCTCTGCAATTTCCTTTTTCAGTTCCTCCTCTTTCTTACGTTACTTCTCTTTCTCCTAAGTCTGATAGCAAGTGAAATGCCTCTGCACATTTGCTAAGATAGCCTGGTTCCTTTCTTTTCTCTGTCTCTTTTTCCCCCAATGTTGTTTCTGCTGTTTCCCTCCCTAAATTAGAAATACCTACTTACATTAAGCTCCACACATTCTTTATTCCAAACATCTATCTTTCTGAAATAACTTTTTATGGAGCTACGCTGCTACAATGGAAGAATATTTTAACTCTAATTTGGAAAGTCATAACCCTGACTGAGAAAAAAAATAGTTGGGTTTTCCTCATATAGTTGACACACATGTGACATTAGTTGCAGGTGTACAACCTCATGATTCAGCGAGTTTTTATGTTATGCCGCGTTCACCACAAGTGTAGCTATCATCTGTCCCAATTGAAAATCGTTTTCTTTGTATTTGTTTTTTCCCAAAAAGCTAAAGAAAAAGCTTGCTTCTGCATAAAATTGTGTGTAATAACAAAAAAACCCTTTATTTATAAATATCTTTTTAAACAATAGCGGAGTTAAGACTTCCTACATAGGAAGTATTTTGTGTGTGTGTGAGTAGGTATCTGAAGTAAACACTCATCACACAATAAGCATGAATAATGTGTATCTTGGAAGCATTTTGTGAAATATTTCTACAAGAGCTTTATTAGATCATGCAGTTTCATAATTTCTCTCCATTATTCAGAACACGGAACCCGCAGATTCGGTGAACACAGGGTCACAGTGGATGGAGTGGAGTGGAAGAAGAGAATGTCAGTGAGGTGGGCAGGGATCAGGTCTTGTGAGGCGTGTTAAAGAAACATGCCTTATCTGATGTGGCTGGGAAGTCAATGAGTGAGAGGTCTTAAGCAGGGAGGTGATATTGTTTGCTGTCCATTTGTTAAGCATCCCTCTGGGCTGCTGGCCCAGATTATGAGGAGCAAGAGGAAGAGAGCAGGAGAGCCAGTAAGGAGGCGGCTGCAGTAGTGGAGGCTGGAGATGCGGGCGTCTTGCCTTCACGCAATGGCGGAGATGGAGAGAAATAGCTGGATGCGGATATATTTTGGAGGCAGAGCTGACAGTTCTTGCTGATAGATTGGATGTGAGGATGAAGTAAATTAAGGGAGGAATTAGGAATGATGTCATTTTTCCAGTTTGAATAATGAGCTGGACAGTGAGGACCTGTTTCTGAGGTAGTGAAGACTGGGGATAGCACAGGTTTATGAGGGAAGATACGCGGTTTGACTCTGGACATACTGAGTTTGAAGGACTGTGGCCTCCAAATGAATGAGACAGGCTCTCGGGTCTTTTTACCTCTTGGTACAAGAATAAAATCTTCCCTTTTCTGCTAATGAGTTCTTGTTTTCTGCAGACTTCCTGGTGCCAAAAGCCCATTTGGCTTTTGACTATTTGTATGTCTCCAACTCTTAAGTTTGTTGCGTAGCTGTGTTCTCTTTCATGGACTAAGCCGACTTGGCTCACAAGATGTTTTGAATGTCTTCCTTTCTTCCCCCCCTCCCCCCACTGTCTCATTCTCTCACGCTTCTCTCTTTTTTTAAGGAGTGATTAATTTATATCTAACTCTTTTAAACAAGTGCCACTTTTGACAAATGACATCCATGTTTGAAGCAATAAATCAGGTTATATGGTCTATGATGTATAAAGAATCAAATCTTGGTTTTGAAAAACCAGGCTGTCAACTGAGCCAAAGCATGACTGGAAGTCGTTGCCCTTCATTCCTATTTATTATCAAAGACAAAAGGAAATTTAAGAACCCAGTTGTCAACTTCCTTTCTTCGATTTAACCTTCTGAAACTTTACATGGTATCTATTGCCGTGAAGTCCAAGACTGTATTCACCAGCATTTTGAAACCTACAGTTTATAGTCAACTCTAGCATTCTCCACTTTGTCGTAATTATAGATCAATAAAAACCTTGCTTTCCAGCCTGAAAATTTTGCTTCACCAACATAATTATGTCTTGCCTACCCTGGAGCCACTTTTTTTAAAGGATTGGTGGGCTAATAGAAGATCCCAAGTGCTAAATTTACCCCAATTTTACTTTTAAAAGAGAAATATTGGGCGCCTGGGTGGCTCAATTGGTTAAGCGACTGCCTTCGGCTCAGGTCATGATCCTGGAGTCCCGGGATCGAGTCCCGCATCGGGCTCCCTGCTCGGCAGGGAGTCTGCTTCTCCCTCTGACCCAACCCCCTCTCATGTGCTCTCTCTCTCATTCTCTCTGTCAAATAAATAAATAAAAATCTTTAAAAAAAATATGTTTAAAGAGAAATATTATTCTGTACTCTTTCTTCTACTTTTCCCACCATTTTGTTGATGTGGTGAAAATTATGATTGATCTGTACAAATACTTACCATGAAAATTGACAAGTGCCTTTTCCTCAAATACAAATTGAGGAGTTTTGAATCTTGCAGGTTTTGATTCATGGGTATTTTCTCGAAGCTGAAGCCAAAACTGAATCATTGTCACGGGCAATTCTCTGTCCTGGGGTAGAGCTGAGAGTTGGGGAAGGTGCCTTGAATTGAAATAGCCTCGAGCTGCAACTCTACCTTAGGGGTGTGTGTTTGTGTGTGTGTACCTTTGTCTTGCTGGGGAAGGCTCATGAGGGGACAAGTGTCCCTTTTATTCTCATTTAGTTGAGATACCGAAAAGCTAGATTGCATTGCAAATAAATTAGTATTTATAAAATTTCTTAGTACAAAAACCTGAAGCCTTCGGCCCACTTTACTCACACTCTAACTTGTCGAAAGACAGAAGAAAAGAGGAAAATCTAAAAATAAAGATTTATGGAAAAGGCTCTTGGATTACGGAGTGAGCGATTGCACTGTAAATTTTATATCTCAGATTTTTGTGTGTGTGGTTATTTTATAATGTTGCATAGTAACGCCCTCATTCAATCAACAGAATGAATGCTGATACCTCTAGATAATCTAAAATCGAAGGTTTTGGGTTGTTTATAATATAGTCATCGTGACTTCACCCTCCCCCCAAAATGATGTGTAATGTTTGGCATATCATTTTTCAAGATTAAGCATCATAAATCCATTTTAATTGCTGATGATTCCCTTAATGAAACATTTGGTAATTCCACAGATATTTGGCTGTGCTGCTCAAAGCTAACTCCATTGTACTGGGAGCATTAATACTCTTGCATGCCTCCGCTTTTGCTTTCTTTGTGTTTAACTTCTGAATTCCTCCTTTTAGGGCTATATCAGTGTAAATGAAATTAATGAGCCATGTGTCAATTCCACGAATCTATCCCCTTCCACTCAGTTCCCCGCTGATGCTGATGCTGATGCCACTGGGCCTACCACAGCTGTGCTGGTGAGCCAGCCACAAAATAAAGAGGTGTGTTGGCATGACATTTCATTCATTCACTGCTTTCCTCACGTCAGAGATTAACCCATGGTTACCTGAAAAACGAAGGTGTGTGTGACCATGCACATCTGGTTGACTAGCAGGCCAGAGTGATGCTGAGTTTGAAAAACATACCCACCTGGGACGCTGTTGTATGAATCCTCATACTGGAAATCATGAAATATATGGTGCAGAGTGGAGTACCAGGAGATTTAAGTTGAAAACAATAATTCTAGATCTTAGCCCTCTGACTCGACCTCGTTTTCATAGAAACCAAAAAGCCTTTCTCAAATTGTTAGTTTGAATCATTTTTCCAATTTGATTTTGTTTTCTCTTGTGTTTGTGGGATGGATTTTTTTTTTTTTAATGTTACACCTTTTTAAAACATCTGGGAAGGGGCAAAGAATAGTAAATTAAAATACCTTCTAACTGATCCAAGTTGTTCCCAGAGTGGAATTTTAACAAGAGGCCAAATTTGAAAGATCCTGCCCATGATTTGTGACTTTTTGATTAAAGTACAAGAAAACAGAAAATTGAGATTATCGATTTCATTTCTTTGTCTTATTCTTTCATTTCATATGGACACATACATACTTTTTCTTTCTCTTATAAAGCAAAGATCACCTGTCTGTTCTGGATTTATGTTTCCTTCCACCCTTTCTCCTCATCCTATCACTCAACCTCCATCAGCCCCTTGGCCCGAAGCCCTGGCTCCGTCTGTCGATCCTTTCCTTTTAAATGACACACCTCCTCCTCTACCAGCTAAGAAATACAGAAGGCAGCGACAACAACAGGAGCAACAGGTAACTAGGCACTGGTGTTCAGAGTCTGAGACTTTGACCTTGACAGCAGTCCCTGATGTGGAATCTTTCCTTCCACTTTTCCAAAGGCATTTTTTCAAAAAGACGTGCATATTCCTTTGCTGGGTTTTCTTTTATTTGGTTGGTTTTTGTTCTTACGTTTTTTAAGGACCTTTAGTATTTTTTAAGGGTGTTGGGATTGTTCTAAACTTTGACCCCTTGACTGTCCTCTCTTGACTTTTGATATGTTGGAGCTAGATACGTTTCATATCCTCATTCTTCAGTTCCCATTCAACCAAAATAGTGTAACTTGTCTCAGGTAGTTTGCAAAATGATAATAATTATTTCTGTTAAATCCATGCTATAAAAAGTTGCTGTGTCAACACAAAATATTTTTCTTACACACTACTGAAATCCTAATAATGGACATCATGCCCCTGCTATGGGTCAAAATTTGCTAAACATTTTACAAATAAATATCTCATTTCTTCCTTCTAACAAGCCTGTAAAATAAGAATTAACTCCTTTTTGACACTTAGGGAATGGAGGCTTACTTAGCAGAGGTAAATAGTTTGCCCAAGGTCACACCACAAATAATGCATTTGGCTCATGGAAGTTTTTATCAATCACATATTTTAAATAAACAATTCATTATTATGAATGTCACCCTTCTTTTAGTACATCTAGTGCATAATCATGCTTGAGTATTCAAAAAGTCTCTTTTGAGGGTTCCTTTCAACTATAATCAGATTTCTATATGAATTTGGCCCCAGAAGATGCTAAGGAATCATAGTCACTAGATCCCCAAATTAGATGGGCCCTGGTTTGCTGGGCCCAGCCATTATATGTCTTGAAGTTATCTCTACTGCCTTTTACCTCTTGTTAAAGGACTGTATCTCTTTGCTACTTTTAGGTTAATAAATATTAACTAGTATAAATAGATAATTATAAAGTTAAAATGCAGATATATTTCATGATTGGCATGTTTAAAAATTGATCATAAACTTGGTAACTCAAATTTGCATTAATGTTTATATATTTCAACAACCTGAGCTTAGTATAAAAATGATCAAACCCTAAGAACCTTTAATTAGGAAATAACTTTACTACTTAAGACATTCTGGGGGGAGGCTAAGAAAAATTTGGAAAAATTTCAAGTTGGCAAAAATTTTGCCTTAGGAATCTGAAAAGAAAGAAAGAAAGAAAGAAAGAAAGAAAGAAAGAAAGAAAGAAATGGTCAGCAGGAGGATTTTAAATACGAGGGATTAGTGTAGGGGTTTCTTGGCTAAGGTCTTTTTTTAAATAAAAGAACAACCTAGAAGGATGCCTTATATGGAAACGTTATATGGATTTGAAGTGTTTACATGTAATTAAACTATTATTCGACTTGAAAACAACTTCCCTGTTTACTCGCTCTTTCTCTCCATCTTCTCCCTTCCCTGTTCTCCTCACACTGGGATCTGTGCCATCACACAGACCTGTCCAGACAGACAAGGGGAGAAACTGCTTACTTGCTTTGTCCACTGGCTGTTCCGCCATCCACATGGCGACCATCATAATAATTTGTAAGTTGTCCTGAGTCCCCAAGACTGCAGGCACTAACTATGAAAGTGAAAGGTGGATTTTTTTTTTTTTAAGTTTCTCATTTCAGTAATAAATTCTTCCAGTGTCTATGTAGCTTATCAAATGCTAGCCCTAGTCTGTTAGTGAACACAAGTATAAGTTGAATTTTTTTTTAAATTCTGTGTTAAAATTCCAAAACTTCTTTGTAAATGCATACTTCTTAATTCCTTCTTCAGTGACCTGTTTCAATTAGTCAAGTTTTGCTATTCTGCTTTACATTTGCATTTAAAGCATTTTAGAAGTCTGGAAGAAAGGAAAAAACAGCATAAAGAAGGCCTCTATCTGAGTGACACTTTGCCTCGAAAGAAAACCACACCTTCCATATCCCCACATTTCAGCAGTGCTACTATGGGGAGAAGCACCGCCCCGAAGGTAGGACGTGGGGTGAACCATGGGCTTCGCGTTCAGTGAGTCTTCTTGTCCTAACGTAGGCCAACGCGCAAAGGCTCTAATAGAAAATGCTGAATAATAAACCATTAAGTTTGCTTGTTGGGCAGACATAAAACTATATTGCATTTTCTATCCTATTCAGAGGACGTTCGGAATTGTGCACTCTGTAACCAAAGAACCTAGTCCTGGGTATTTTCTACCATCACCACATTAAGTGGTGAATAGCGTTCACTTACTTGACAGATTCCCATGACCACCTCCCAGATCTGGAAACTGGAGGATATAAACTCTGGATTCCAGGAATAAGAGCAACAAATATTTACTGAGAGTCATTTCGATGAGCCTGACCCTGGACTAAGCCCTTTATATGGATTGTCTCATTTTAAAATCTGGCAACACTATTCAGCAAAAGTTCTCTGTATTATTCGCATTGTACGTACAGACAAACTGAGGTGTAAAGAGGCTAAGCGACTAGCCCAAGCGCCCTCATCTGGTTAGCAGTGAAGCTGGACGATGAACCCATATGGTGTGACACTTGAGTCCTCACTCATGTTTTGCGACGTGTCCGGGGGGGTGGTGGTGGTCACTGCAGAAAGAGGGGGAGAGGCAGATGAGAAGGAGGTTCTGAGTGGGCCAGGCTTTGGGGCCCTTCCCTTGCCCTCAATCAGAGTAAATTTGTTTTAATCTATTTCATAAACTGGTGTTCCAGGTATATTTTACACTAAAGATTTTCTATTTTAAAAGAGTGCTAACCCTCGGGGGGTAGTGAATAGGTTTCTCCAGTGTTCAGGGGGAGAGGGGCATTGGGACACTTCTAGCAAGTAGAGCTCTTCTCTTCCTTGTGCATGATGTGCATGCATTCTTGTCCCTGCATCTGCCCTCGGCTCCTTACGCACGAAGAACTCTGAGTGGCTCTCTAAGGGACAGCGTTTCCCTATCTGTCTTCCTTTTTGGAGCTGCTGCCACTGGAGAGAGCACGGTGACGTTGAGCCTGCTGTGGGGCTCCTGGGAAGGGTCCGAGACAGGCCTTTGCCACGTAGCGTGAATTACGGGACGCCTTCGTTCCTCCTTCCTACCTTCCCTGCCCTCTGGGCTGACCCTGGAGCTATGCCAACGGGGATGTGGCCCTGTCCGGGAGGACCGTTTGGCTTGCAGTTTGCCTCAAGTATTTCCTCCCGGTTCGCACAGGTTCACCTGCCCCTGGGACAGAGCAGTAGCTGCGGCAGCGTCCTCCCTCACTCGCTGGCAGCCGTGACCAAAGACTCAGACTCCCGGAGGGTGCTCAGAGGTAGGTGCCTTCTAAATCACACATCCGGGGGCGCCTGGGTGGCTCAGTCGTTAAGCGTCTGCCTTCGGCTCAGGTCATGATCCCAGGGTCCTGGGATGGAGCCCCGCACCGGGCTCCCTGCTCAGCGGGAAGCCTCCTTCTCCCTCTCCCACTCCCCCTGCTTGTGTTCCCTCTCTCGCTGTGTTGCTCTCTGTCATATAAATAAAATCTTTAAAAATAAAAAATTAAAAAATAATAATAAATCACACATCATGTCTGTGGTTAAGCATAAGAATTTCTCCAGGAGAGGGAGCAAGAACAGGGGTGAGGATCATTAGAGAGGGAACAGCCAGGATCCTCAGTTTTATTCTTAAGGAGTCTTCTTCGGGGAAGGATCTCTATATCCTTGTTGTTGTACTAAGGTAACTTTTTCTATTCTACATACGGCTGGCACCTTTTAAACATACCCACTGCGCCTCCTAAATTCAACAGAATTCCCAAACCAGGAAGGCCCCTCAAGAATGACTAACCTTCCCATTGGGTAGAAAGAAAAGAGAGACCACAGAGATCTGGAGAGGTCACCAGGGCACTTAACAAAGCCACTTACCTGGTCTGTGGCTGAACGACTACTCTGTTGAAACATATGCTAAAGAGTCATTGAGCTAACACACTAGTGGCCAGGACAGAATTCCCTTAGGGCTTTTCATGTGGTCTGAGCTTTTCTTCTATGTGGTTGTTGGGTTTCAGGTAGACTTGGATTCTCAGCATCTTTCATTTCTTTTTAATAGTACATTGCATTTATAATGGGATCGAATAGTCCTTGTGGGGCTGGGAGAAATTACTATAATACAGTTCCAGAGATGAGCTTCTCGTTGAGAGGATTAGAGTTGTGTCAAAACAGTCATTTAGGTCAATAGTTTCTATGGCCCTAACTTTTGAGCAGGCATGGTGCTAGAGACCAAGAATGCAAATGAATGACACAGTCCTCACCCCTGACACGCTTATACTCTAGTGACGAAGAAAGACACATAATAGATGATTTAAGGGGCGCCTGAGTGGCTCAGTCCGTTAAATGTCTGCCTTCAGCTCAGGTCATGATCCCAGGATCCTGAGATTGAGCCCCACATCGGGCTCCCTGCTCAGCGGGAAGCCTGCTTCTCCACCTCCCTCTGCCCCTCTCCCCCCCCCCTTGTGCTAGCTCTCTCTCTCTTTCTTTTGCTCTTATCTCAAATAAATAAATAAAATCTTAAAAAAAAAGATTATTTAAATGAAATGTGGTACATGCCATGATGGGGGAATGCCCAGGATATAAAGGGGGATGCCAATGGAGTGGTGGGCATTTGGGCTCTAAATGCAGCCATGCATTAGTGGAATTGAAGCCCTTCCCTCCAGCCAGGCTAGAATTCAGTTCTGACTGCTCAGCCCTTCTGCCAGTGGTATCAGGGGATAAACACTGGTTTCTCGCCAAAAGAAAAAAAAAAAAAGAAAGAAAGAAAAAACACACTTATATATATATATATATATATATATATATATATATATATATATGAATTTTGGTATATATAAAATGTGTATATGTTTATATATATGTATATATCACTTGAAAGAGGTTTTTGAATCATTAACAGAGATGATTTAAGAGTTCATAGAGGCTGTAGTATTCTTAAGAGAGATTTATAATGCATGGGAGATTTACAGTGTTAACATGTGAATCAAATACAGTTGATTGAACTTCGCTTTTATTTTCTTTTCTATAATTTCTTAAGTTAAAATATCTCTTATGATTTATAAATAATAAACACAAATGAGTCTTGATGTTTGGGCTCTCATTTATCATTGTTCACTTGTGGGTCAAGTCTATTTTCTGTTAAAGCATTTTTCTGTGATATTTATAGACTTTTTAAATGAGTTTTTCCCACTGGTGGAACACATCAGAGCTTGGATTGGCCTCAACACCACATTTTATGTCAAAAGTGTTTTCTTAAAGAGTAAGAAAAACCAGACCTTTATACTAACTGGAGAGATTTGCGAATTCAAGAGCTATTAACATTATCATGTAAGAGGATTCTTACGAGAATTCTGGTGAAACCGAAGGATGTTTGATCTTTATTTTTCTATGGGAATCCCCATGCTAGGTTCCTAGAGGAAATGTGAGCCAATTCTGTTAGGTCCTAGTAGGGATGTACTCTGCAAAAGCCACGGACTTAGAGCTATCTTTCTGCTCTGGTCCTTCACCCATGTACTTCACTTCTGTGTATCTGGGAAAACTGCGGCTGCATTCTTTCCTGCTGCAGCTCTCAAGTGGGGTTCTCCTGACAGAGTTCCCTGTGGTGCTGATGAGGCACCTCGTGAGGAAATCGAGAACCATCCTGTGTGTGTTGTTCCAAGCAGAGATGATGTGTCTTGTGAAGCCAGAGGGGGAGAGGCCAGGGACTGCACTTCTCAGAGCCACGATAGACCGGAAAATTGGCAGGATTTTCTCCTAACCCATACAGGTGGCCCACAAAGACCAGGAGGGATGAATCATTATTGCATTTAGAATTGTTTCACTAACACGGTATTGGCGTCACTAAAATGGCAAATGCCAGTAAAATTCCATGGTTTTGAGAAAATTGGACCCAACACATTTTCATTGATTTAAATGTAATAGATCTTATCATTTTGGGGGGAGTTACACAATTAACTTAAATGAACTGTTTTTTTTTGCTGCTTGTTCATAACGGATACATCAAGGACAATGGTGTAAGTATAAGCCTTCCTTCCATCAGCACTGTTTTCATAGAACTGACAACGTGAATCACGCCAACAAAGATCTTTGAGAGCAGAGTTTAAAGCAGAGAGCCCAGGAACCCAGCTCTTAAAGTTGTAATGGTTATTGGCTTTTGTACAACTTGTGAACTGTTCCTTTGTAAGCTCTAGAATGAATGAAATCTTTGTCCTTTTGTCTTCTGTTAAATGCAGGAAAGTCCAAGAAAGGTATGACAACCTCCTCGTGTGGTGTTTTTGTTTTCAGCAAATAGTGAAAGGTCATTGTTAAGTCATCTTTAAGAAATGATGGGATTTGAAACTGTAAAATAGTGGATTTTTAGCCTAAGGATCATTCCTTTTACACAAGAGAGAAAAATTGTTGCACGTTTGCTAGAAGCACAATCCTGAGTGCAGCTGCTGTTCATTCACAGGCAGCTGTAGGAGCCCCTTTGTTTTGTTTTGTTTTTTTATTACAAGGTCAGACCCTGCAGGAAACCAGAGTGCTGGGGAAGCACTGTTTTGCAAGACTCAGAATCTAGATAAAGATAAGAGTGGGCATGGTCATGTATATAGGCTAAGTGTAAAACCTGAGGTTTCTGCTTTCTAAAGGCCAGGTATAAATAAGCCTGGCTAAAGGGGAGGAGGGGAGGATTTAGGACGCTCCTACTTATTTATTCCAGTTAAGCCTATTTTAGAAGACAGACCTCGTGCAGAGTGAAGACCAGTTTGCATGACTGACTTGAGTAAATAAGATACTTATTACTGGGGCCAGGTGGCAGAGATGCAGGGTGTCAGAGGACACACTGGTTATAAAGTTTGAGGGGACTGTGCTTTGAATAATTGAATGGCATTTTATAAACCCTAGCTCTTAAAACTATCTGTTGCTGTCTGCTTGGGAAAAAGAACTGTTTTATTGCTATGAGCTCCTTTTTATTCTCCCTGTTTTCTGGCTGGCGAATATGTGTGAAAGATGTTTCTTTCCAAATGTTGTTGACTAACTGTATGCATGTATCATAAGCTTATTATTATTTTTTAACTTCTCAAATTCCTCTCCATAAACTCAGATGCAATCTAGAAATGTGAACATCCATCTCGCCTTGTTAATCTGGCGATGTGACTAACACTGTCCATGATGGCATATTTTTCTGGTCTCCTGTCATCCTTTTTGATCTTGTCTCTTTCTCCCTTTCTCCATCATTCCCCTCCTTCATTCGTGACTCCTCCTGTACCTTCATCTTCGGCTGTGGACTATGGTTAGGAAGGATGAATTTCTCAGCAGGTGAGCTATGATATGCTAACTTGTCAGAAAGACTGTTACTTTTAGCCTCTTAAACCCAGATTATAGTTTTAAGTCATCTCATTTTCTATATTAAGCCCAGTTAACCATTTCAAGTATACAACACGGGGCACCTGGGTGGCTCGGTCGGTTAAGCGTCCAACTCTTGATGTCGGCTCAGGTCATGATCCCAGGGTTGTGGGATCGAGCCCCGTGTTGGGCTTGCGCTGGGCTTGGAGTCTGCTTAGATTCTCTCCCTCTCTCTCTGCCCCACCCCCTCTCCCTCTCTTAAAATAAATAAGTAAATAAATAAAGGAGGGAAACAAAACACATTTGGGAAGATATTGGCAAAACTGTATATTCCACAATGGCACAATGGTTAAGTCACAAAGGAGTTTTCAGGCGTAACTAGCCAGAATTCATAGGTAGGCATGAATAAGAAGAAGCAATGGGCCTTGCTCGTCCTCTCTACTGGCTCTCTCCGACAGTGATGAGAGTTGAGTTAGTTTGGGTTCCTTGCATGTGCTCTGCTGAGTGGCGAGCCTCAGATACCGTCAGCGCTCACTTTACAAACCTTATAACTTCCCCTCCAATGGCCATTTCTGCCTGGATAGAAAGGCTGTAGAGCATTTACAAGGCCCTCTTTGCTTTCTAGTTGCTGACCCACTGCTGGATGTTATTCTTGCTACATAATTTAAAAACAACAACAACAAAAAACGAATAGTCTCAGGGATTGGGAAAGTCTCGTTTTTCCCAGTGCACTTACTTTGCCTCACCCCAGACAGTAGATGCATTCCACTTCCTTATTTAGCCACTGCTGAAACTGGAATTTATAGATGAGAAAATGAATTGATTCTGTGGCTCTTTAGTTCATGACATCCCCATATTAAATGAATGTGGATCCCGTGGTGTTCAGGACACCTGCGTCCCCCTCCCCAAGATAGCTGGCATCTGTTCCGGGGTTACCTAGTGGCATGAGCAGTTCTTCCTGGGCCTCCTACCAGGGTACCCCCCTCGTTTGGTCCTGCTGCTGTCCTGGGGTGTTTACGCCATCAGAAGTCTCTATACCTTTGGACAGGCAGGCCAGAGCCCGAGTCCCAAAACCAGCTCTTTGGAATCACACGGGTACAATTCCAGAACCACAGGGAAGGGGTCCAGGCTTTTATTTGTGATTGGAGAGATAACTTAATTTTTTGAAGTTGTTCAGGAGGGAGGAGGCTAAGCCAGGTGGCCACTGAGTTCACTGTGATTAGTAAAGGGTTGCCAGTCGGGAGAAATGAGCTTCTCCATGAGGTAGAATATTTCCACTCACCCTAGATCCACAGGAAACCAAAATCCTGCCCCAGGAAATATATGCTCATTAGCAGCATGCTCTTTCACTTAAATTGCCGTGAAAATCTAAGGTACTCACTCATCCTGCTGCCAGAGTGGTGGAAGGTTCTCTCAGACATAGAGCCGAACTCTGACGAATAATGGGGTGACCTGGGGGATTTATGTTCACAATCCTTAGCACATAGTCACACCGCTGGGCCTTGCGCCCACATCTGAAATTTTTGGGTCGTTTTAGTGTCCTGTCTACTTCACCTGAAGGTTGTAAGTTCATTTTCTTATTCTGCCATACTTTGGGGGGAAAAAAATCGTGGAAGATTTGAGGATCAGGACCCACCGTCTTCTCTGCTTTTCCAAGAAGGTGTTAGTGGCATTATAGGGATTCGCCTTTCCTCATGTCAGTGCCAAGGAGATAATTCTCGTATGTTTTAAATTACGTGGCTCTTTTAGGGATTTGGTTTTCGTACTAACACTAGGAAGTGTCTTCCACATAGTTGGTGCCAGTGTGGAAGATTTTTTTGCCAATAGGCTTTTTTGAAAGCATAAGGAAAGATTCATGTGTGACTTTTTCAAATAATTTCTGGTATTGTTGTTTTTTCTTTTTCTTTTGGCCCTCTCCTTTTCATAATAACTGGAAACGATTTAAAAGGAGCAATTAGTAATTCCAAAAGTTCAAGTATCAAAGGTAAATATCTGAGTAATGATTTTTTTTTTTTTTTAAGGCACAAGCTCCACGCTTATGTATTGGCTTCACTTAATGCTGTCTGTGTTAATCACTACGATTAATGGCCTTCTATCGAAAGTGTCGTGGTGTGCTCTTTTGTGTTGCATCTTCCCTTAGCTAAGCGATATGTGGCTCTTACGTGTGTATTTGTAATTTATAATTACAGCTTATATTAAGGAAACTGACTTCCCCAGAAATGCCCTCATCTGAACTAACATATTTGCACTTTGATATTTAAAACGACTCCAAATAATTTGGCATGCAAACTCCCCGTGGAACTAAAATCATTTTACAGAAACTTCTGGTTTCCGATGCTTTGTTAAAGCCTCATGGAGACTATGGACTCTGAGAAACAAACAGGGTTTTAGACGTGCCGGGGGGGTGGAGGGATGGGTTAGCCCGGTGATGGGTATTAAGGAGGGCACGTACTGTGTGGAGCACTGGGTGTTATATGAAAACAATGAATCATGGATCACCACATCAAAAACTAATGATGTATTGTATGGTGACTAACATCACATAATAAAATTAAAAAAAAAATTTTTTTAAAGCCTCATGGATGTGGCTTCTGCGTTTTAATGCAAATGCTCAGCTGACAGCTGAGGAAGCTGTTTGGAATCGCTGCCCCCCTTTCACCCTCTGGCTGCCTTTTTGACCATTTCATTACCAATTAAAAGCCTCATCAGAGATAGGGAGAGCGCAAGGAAAGAGGCGAAATTCAAATGGTCCAGTCATAAACTCTTAATGGATCTGGTAGTGAGTTTGATGAGGGAGAAAGGGATGGCAACCTACTGCTGGCTAGAGAAACGTCTTTTTAATGAGTTGAGGAACTGGTTTATCAGTACGATTCCTGCTTCCTGCGTGTGTGGCAAATAGAGAATTGAAAGGAAGAATAATTCGATTTGCGTTGCCCCAAATCAGCCACCAGCGAGCAAGCCATCCAACAACACAAAGTAAAGCCCATGACCTAAGAGGCCAGCTGACCAAGGACCAGGGTAAGGAAAAAGCCTCTTATTGATGGCACTTTTGCTGCGATTCATGTGAGTTCTGCATTTTCATATGGTTGGCTACCACCAACTAGCTGAGGGCTGACAGCTAAGGTGGAAAAAGAAGAGAGCTCTGTATACGGTAATTAGGAGGCCTGTGCGCCCAAAGGGAGGATTGTTGACTGTGAATGTTTTAAATAATTGGTGGGCAAGGAAAATTGAAAAAAAGAAGAATGAGAAAAATGTGCAGTTTGGATTTTTACCAGATCAAAAGTGTTAGTGATAATATGAGATACAAGATCCTTAAATCCTACACCTAGGTGGTCCACCTGCTGTTTTACGACCAGATCAAGTATTCCTTAATGAATACTGTTGAAGAAGTGACTGCCCTAAGACCCAGCTGTTGCTTGCCACCAGGAGTCATCTTGCTTCACTTGAACCCAGCTATTTTTAGAAGATACAAGGCCTTTAATTGTGTTTGTTTTGGTTTGGTTTTGCCTGTTTTGTTTTTGTGTATGCTGATATATTCTCAGTTGCGCTGCAATGTGGGAATGGCAAAGGAAAATGTGAGATGATCCACTGAGCAAAAAGATCACTCCTAAGACCACTTCTTTGAAACTCTTGCTTGCATGGAGCATGATGCTGTGCCTTTGATCTTCTTGGCTTCAAAACAAATTAGACCAAGGTCCAAGTTTCATAGGCAGATGTTTCGGGTTGCTGGTTTGAGTCTCAGAAGATCTAAGACTAGAAAATGAGGCATACTAACATATTTATGGCTCTTTCCTTAGGGTATAATCACCAACAGATGAGTGAAGGACAAAGGCAGAAATCTTCTGAATTTTACAACCGCACAGCATCTGAATCAAATGTCTACTTGAACAGTTTCCACTACCCCGATCACAGCTATAAGGACCAGGCCTTTGATACGTTGAGCCTAGACAGCTCCGATAGCATGGAGACCAGCATCTCCGCCTACTCACCTGACAATATCTCTAGGTAAGATGTATTCATGGTTAAGGTTTCCAGTGTAGAAAAGCACCTGCTGATTTCAAAAAGTAAAGCCATCAGTTCGGAGGGATGTATATGTACAAGCCCAAATTTCTGAGACATAAACAGCCTATGGTGCAGAAGAGGGCTGAGTGTCATGGCAGCCTTTGAAAGTAATTTCTTTGTATTTTGTGTGACTTAGCCAGCCAGACATCATATAATCCGTTTTTCACCTTTACTCTGTTTCTTTACATTTGAATTCACGTGTATACCATGCTTCAAAAGTCGTTTGCCTCTTTTGGTTGACTGCAAGCCTCATTAGGGATCCTTTTGATTGAATAAAGAAATCATTTCTGACAATACAGTAAGAATTTTGAAAGATTCCTTACACTTTTGTTTCATTAAAAGCAAGGCTTTAGCTGTTCCACATATTAAAATTTTTGTAAGGATTTAACCATTCACATTCGTGTTCGTACTTGGAGGCAAGCAAAGATGGTCTTACGGAATTACAGCTAAAGGCACATCTAAAATATAGATCTGGTCCTGGTATTCTGCCCCTTCAAAAACTACTTCCCTTTGAGTAAAGTCATGCCCTAGAGCCTGCATTCTGGATCCATCCCAACTCCCCATTCACTCTCTCCTCCTGATACCCCTCAGAGGGCTTCTTATTAATTGAGAGGGTGATGAATATGCAAATCTCTGTGCCTTTGACCATATTGGTCCCAGGTCTGGAATCAAGTAGTTTGTTCACTCATTCATTTATAGGCTCCTTCATTCCACAAATACTTATAGAGTGGTCTAGAGGCAACAGTGGGCTGGCGCTGGCTCATACTAGCTGGCAAGTGCCAAATGTGCATATTTCCACCTACGTGTGATCAGTGATGTCATGTTGGTAGTTTGAAATTGGCCATGGTGGGAGTATATACTCCACATAAATCGACATTTGCTATATATCAGGGTTTTTAATTCCCTCCAGAGAGCTGATTTACCAGCACAACACTGTCTACAGTCAATTTATCCTTCCACTTGTGTGTTCACTCAATCCATACTTACTGAGCACCGGTAGTATCTGGCATTGTAAATATCTTTACCATCTCCATCCCCCTACTCCCGTCTGAGCCTGGAGAAACTTTCCTCATTCTTCAGGCTTAAACTTAGGTTGGAAGCTCATGAAAATTTCTCCTTTAGGGCCTTTTTCTTCTGTGTTTCCATTGCACTTGATTCTTTTTTCTATTATATCACTGATCACATGACAGTGTAAAATTTTTTCTTCAGTAATTAATTGGTGAATTCCTCAATGTCAAGGAGGATGGCTAATGATCTTTTGGTTTCTACACCCAGCAGAGATCTTAGCAGATAGTAGGTATTCAGTAAGGGCTGGCTGAATAAATACCTCAGGATATAGTAAAATGGCCATATTTTCAATTTTGTTATTTTTTTAATTTTTGTTTGACCTATTTTAATTGGCTGAGAACCATTATGATTTCAACCTAAGAAACATCCAATATTCAGTAAATGTTAATTGAGCCCTTGTGTGTCCCAAATACAAATGTCTAGTTGGATCATTGTCATCAACAAACTTCCCTCTGTTGGACTGAAGCCACAGGCTGGAAGTAGGAATGCGTGTGCTCTTTGGGTGGCAATCATGCTCCTTGAGGCAGATCACAGAATGCTCTTGGTCCTGATTTACTTGCTAATCAGTGAAGTGGAAGGATTGTTTCTTGCCTACAAGACAATGGTGAATTTTAAAACATTTTGGTGGAAAATTACCGTCCTGTAAATATAATTTATTTCTTTACAAAGATTTGAATAATTTGCTCTCCCCTCACCTGCAATAAGAGAATGACAGCAAGAGAGGGAAAGTAATATCAGCAAAATGTACTTAGCTTTGGGTTATTTCATGTTTCATAAATGAAAAGAATATGAGACTCAACTGTAACCAGACATTATAGCCAGAAAATTTTAAGGGTGGGGGAAAAGGAGAAGAAGACAGATGTTATATTCTATGGCAAATAAAGTATACAGTGTATTTTCATTTTGGCATCAATGGGTGAAATATTAATATTATTGGATATATCCTATCAGAGAAGGAAAAGAGTCTCTGGGGAAAAATATTAAAGCACCAGTAAGAATTGTATTGCTGCTTGTCACATGGGGATGACCTAAATTGAAGGAGGAGATTATGTAATGATAAAGAATAGGACTTTTGGGGCGCCTGGGAAGCTTAGTCGGTTAAGTCTCCGACTCCTGGTTTTGGCTCAGATCATGATCTCCAGGTCGTGAGATCGAGCCCTGCATCAGCTCCGCCCTTGGTGGGGGAGTCTGCTTGAGATTCTCTCTCTTCCTTGGTCCTGTCCCCCCCCAAAATAAATAAATCCTAAAAAAAAGAATAAAGCTTTTTGGGGGTTGCCATTATTATGTCAGGTTAGAAGATTAGTGTTTCATGTTATTCAATATTAGCTCACTTTTTAAAAAGTTTCACACGACTGTGTCGGGGAGACCCTTGAGCGTGTGGAAGGAGTGGGCAGCGAACCATCTGGCAGTGGAAGGTTCTCTGGTGACGTCCGCTGCCCCGTGTTTGTCCGAGCCGGGCCAGCAGGTGCCAGCAGCTGACGTGCTCAGAACAGAAAGCCTAGCATGTTGAGCAGTTATTCATAAATGACAGTAAACTGACTAATCAAATGTGGTGCTTCTGAATAACAAGACACAAACAAAAGTCAGCCGCCCAGCGACTATGATAGCATGGTGACAGGAGGAATAAAAATGGGCATTAAGAGCGAGAACACAGATTCCCAGTGTGGGAGGGACACCCATGCTCCGATGGCACTTGGTACTTAGTCGTTATTTTGAAAACAGCAGACTATTCTCCCTTCTTCCCAAATAATTGTGAACATTTTATACCAATATTTCTGTGGTGAACTCTTGATAGCTTGACGTCTTATTTATATATTTTTTAAAGATTTTTATTTATTTATTTGAGACAGAGAGAGAGAGCAGGGAAGGGGCAGAAGGAGAGGGTGAAAGAATCTCAAGCAGACGCCACACTGAGCACCAAGCCCAACGTGGGGCTCGATCCCACGACCATGAGATCATGACCTGAGCCAAAACCAAGAGTCAGACGCTTAGCTGACTGAGCCACCCAGGTGCCCTGTTTATCTATTTTTGAGCAGTCTTTAGTAAAGAAATACACTCTAAGCATTTGCCTGTCTTGGCATTTTTCCACTCCCTGCCTCGTCCACCCTCCAAAAGTTGAAAGTAAATATTCCTCCCTCCAGATGGCCCCTCCACACCTCTCATATTTAGTGGTGGTGAACAGCAGGTGTGTAGAGCGGGCACAGGAAATTACTCAGAAAGGATCCACTTCGATTCTAATTACCAAGCATTACAAGTTCGGATCTGGACACTTAAGCACAGTGGCAGGGCAAGAACTGAACTTATTTTCATTTGTTTGCCTGGTTGCTTTTTCTTAAAATGGTTTCCAGAGGTAGAGAATGAGAATGATCCCAGTCAATACTCCGAATGAAGAAGACAGCGTCCCTGTGGGGCATTCCTGGCAGGTAGTTAGACATGAGCACGATCATTGTGTATCCTTAGTTCACGCAGACCTGACCCAGGGCACTAACCATCACAGATAACCAATCACCATGGTCAGAAATTACCAATAGTATTTATGTCATTGTGCTGTCCGATCCTCTAAATGTCAAAAAGCATTGAAACCAAAGTAGAAGATACCTGTAAAAGGCTTAGTATATAAGGGAGAGAGAGGGAAACAAACATTTTGCTTCTGTACCACCATCTACTTTAAAAAATTCATGCTACCCTAAGGTAAGCTTGTATCTACTATTATGATGGAAAATACTATGATAAACATTAGGCAAATGGGTAGTAAGAAACTAATGTTTGGAATGTATATTATGACAACACATCCTTAATGAGAACTTTTTGAAGTTGGGTAGAAAGAGAAAGAAAGGACTAAAACATTTTCTCTTTGTGAGATTTTTTAAAGCTATGTATTAAAATACCCTGAAATGATATGTGTATTAAAGAGGTAATTCCATGCTGAAATTCTAGTGACAGAAACTTAGTCTTGTGGTTTATTATGTCACAAGAAGCCATTTGTAGAATTTCAGAATTACACAGAGCTGTGGGTACATTGGCCCTTCGCTTTTTGTTGAGACATCATTTTTGTGTCCACCAGAAAGTTACTTGAGTCAGACAGTATGTTTGCTTTTTCAGCATCATTACTTATACCCTAACCAAACAAAAAGCTAAGAAAACAGGCTTTGGGTCATAGAAAATGGCAGCTGAGAGTCAATTCTACACAAAACCTCTCTTCTGCTGAAATTACTGACTTGGCCTAGACTGTGTAGTGTTCTGCATACTGCCTACAATGATATGTTATTATCACAATTGCTATTACTAATTTACCAAGCCCTGACCTTGTGCTCATACTTGGAGAAAATGTTGGGGGAACTTGATCCTTCATTATTGCTTAAATGCCAGCAGTGTGCATGTGGGGTGGGGAGCAAGACCGGGCACGGAGTTGAGGGCAATCTGTGGCTGAACTTGAGTCTAAGGGATGCTTTCATCTGAATTTCAGATGCTTCAGATTTCTTCATTTTAGGCAAAGGTTTGTATTCTGCTTTATACCCTAGATAGTCAACACTCAGTGTCTGCATTTTATTCTAGGGAGTTCTTTCAGAAGAGATACAAAAAACCAAAGTGATGGGGGGCGGGGGGCAGCCAACTGTCAAAGGGACCAGGTGTATGAAACCATGTGAAAAACCGTTAGGAAGGGTTGGAGGGCTTGTTGTGTTCTTGTAATATTCAAGGAGCTACTGAACAGAGAAGGGCTAGACATTTCATGAGGAGTAATAATTTGCTGAAGCTGAAAAAATACTTGAGAAGATTAATTGAAAATAAATATTCTGGGATACTGGCTCTTCATTTTTTTTTTTTTTTAAGATTTTATTTATTTATTTGAGAGAGAGAGAGAGAAGGAGCAGAAGTAGGGGCAGAGGGAGAGGGAGAAGCAGACTCCCTGCTGAACAGTGATCCCGGATGCGGGACTCAATCCCAGGACGCTGGGATCACAACCCAGGCCAAAGGCAGCTGCTTAACGGACTGAGCCACCCAGGCGCCCCCTGGCTCCATTTAATGGCAATACTGGTGCACTGATGGCCGTCTTGGAAAAGTTTTCTGTGTCTTTCTGGAGAATTTTGTTTTGCTCCAGTTAGTTTTGTTCTGTTTTGCTTTGCTTACTTATTTCTTGTATGCCATTGTTCTTTGCTTTTCTTTTTTAATTTTTTTCTGCTTTTGCCTTTGCCTATGAAGTGAATATTCTAAAAGTCCTAAAAACCTTAAATCTGCTATTTGGATTCCTTTACCCTTGCTGGAAGTTTTGTTTTTCTTTATGAATATGGTTTTTACCAAAGTTGGTCAGATGCACAAAGAAATCTTCAGTTGACAAAATAGCAGAACATGACCAAGTAGGAAAAGCCACCAAAACTAGTCATCTTTATATCGTTAATGGCCCAATGACTGAGTATCACCAGCATCCTTACAGCAATCACATGCAAGATCAGAAATGTGTGCCTGCCTTTTGAAGAAGGTCAGAAGTTAGAGCAATGGAAAGAAACACGACTCCTCTTATAATCTGGATGCGCTTGAGAAAGCAAACATGAGTGTTGTGCTCTAGGGAATGCATTATCAAGCTTATCTTCAGGGACTTCAGACTCTGCTTTTGCATGGCAGGTGCTCAGCATTTCACTTGCTGACATCAACGTCTGCCATGGATGCCATGGTATGACAAGCGTAGACTTTTCTCTACATTCCCATTGCAGCAGCCTTTGCTTTTCAGTGTAGGTGCAACCCTGATGGGACAAAAAAGTAAAAAAGGCGGTGACAGAGTATCACAGAGCAGCGGGAGTTTTGCTAAATAAAAGTGGTTTATGTGTCAAGGAAATATTAAAATCAAAAATAGCAAAAGTGGGGCTATAGAGAACAAGTAGGTGTCCGTGGGTACAAATTATTTTTTTAAACAAAATAACCAACATAGCTTTAAAGCTTTATAAAATGTAGCTCAAAAAAGTAGGTGACTTTAGGTGCCTACAGATCATGAAGACACAAGGTGGTAAATGTTAAAATGTATTTTCTATCAAATGTTTTCAGAAAAATTGAGTTCCTTTGGAGCAAAAGTTAAGATATTTATGGAAGTATTGCCAAATAAGCAAATTGAATATAACTGGCAGAAAATAAACTATAAATATTATAAAATAAATGGAAAACACCCTGAAAAATTCCAAAAAATGAACAGAAATATTTAAAGACAGATAACTATTTGAAAACTTGCCCCCAGGATGTGCCCAAATTACAGATATATGAAAAACCATGGACTGAAAATATTTGTTTCTAACCACGTTATTTCCAACCAGTTCATCCAGATAGGTTTCATGCAGCTCAAGGTCATACTTAGTTAGGCCAGTGAATAGAAGCTGTAGGAAGATAGATTTTGATTCAACTTAAGTATCAACATTCTAACAATGTTATCCAAACAATGAAGGAATGGATACAGTAAGTTTTCTGTAGCTAACAATGCTCAGGCACAAACTAAATGAAAAAGGAGTATGTTCTAGAAAGAACTGAAGGACAGATGGGGGTTAGACTATCGGTGAGTGCTTTTTTTTTTTTTTTAAATTCATGAGTTTTTAAGACCTGAGACTTAGTGAAATCAAATTATTTATTTCCAAATCATTAGGAAGCATAAGACATATATACCTGATGTCACAGACAACACTCTCGATTATAAACACCATACTGTGCGATTATAGGGCCTGATGTTTGTCTTTGGCTTTCTCAGTTGAGCTGACGAAGTGTGCCACTTAGCATCTATGACCTTGACTGTTCTCAATAAAGAGGAATTCCTGCAAAAAAATTAAAGATTTTTTTCTTTAATTCTTACTGGTTGAAGAGAACAGAACTTACCCTTTTTTACCTCCCCCAACAGTTCATGGAAATGAACTGTTCTCTCTTTATCAGGAGAACACACCTGGCTAAAAATTGGCCCAAAGTAGCCCTGCAAAGTACAGAGATTAGTTAAGCTTCCAAGGAGACAACAGTCCTAAGGCTGTCCCTTTCCTGGATGGATGCACTTTGTAATAGGGCAGGAAATACTGATTTTTTTTTTCTAAAAGACAATTTTTTAGAGCTGTTTTAGGTTCACAGCAAAATTGAAAGGAAGGTACAGAGAGTTTCCATATACCCCCTGTCCCCACACATGCACAGCCTCCCCCATTATCAACATCCCCCACCAAAGTGGTGCATTTGTTACAGTTGATGAACCCATATTGACACCCAAAGTCCATAGTTTACAATTGGGTTCATTTTTGATGTTGTGCATTCTGTGGGTTTGGACAAATGTATAACTTCATATACCCATCATTATAGTATCATACAGAGGGTTTTCATTGCCCTGAAAATCCTCTGTGCTCTGCATATTCATCCTTCCCTCCCTCCCACCCCCCACTTCAAACTACTGGCCACCACTAATCTTTTTACTGTCTCCGTGGTTTTGCCTTTTCCAGAATGTCATCAAGTTGGAGTCATACAGTATTTAGCCTATTCAGATTGGCTTCTTTTACTTAGTAATATGCATTTAAGCTTCCTTCATGTCTCTTTATGCCTTGATAGTTCATTTCTTTTTAGTGCTAAATAATATTCCATTGTCTGGAAATACTACAGTTATTTCATTTACCTACTAAAGGATATCTTGGTTGCTTCCAAATTCTGGCAATTAGGAAT
Organism: Mirounga angustirostris; assembly: GCF_029215605.1. Classification (NCBI taxonomy): domain Eukaryota; kingdom Metazoa; phylum Chordata; class Mammalia; order Carnivora; family Phocidae; genus Mirounga; species Mirounga angustirostris. Next base: position 57,244,880 of record NW_026991709.1, read on the forward strand.
AAAGCTGCTATAAAACTGCTGCTACTGATTTTAAGATAAACCATATGTACTGTGTTACTGTGGTAATTTATCTCTGTAAAGGAATTTAGCCCTATGTTTGAAACATCCTAGGTTTGAGTTGATCAACAATATAATTTGGGGGGGGGGGCGCGCCTGGGTGGCTCAGTCATTAAGTGTCTGCCTTCGGCTCAGGTCATGATCCCAGGGTCCTGGGATCGAGCCCCGCATAGGGCTCCCTGCTCCGCGGGAAGCCTGCTTCTCCCTCTCCTGCTCCCCCTGCTTGTGTTCCCTCTCTCGCTGTGTCTCTCTCTGTCAAATAAATAAATAAAATCTTTAAAATATATATATATATAATTTGGGGAGACTATACTAAGAATTATCCTTTTCATTTTCATATGAATTCATTTTTATATGAATGCATCTGACATGAATCCCTATTGTGTGCCGGACTATGGAAGATACAAGAACAAAAGTCTCTCTGTCCCCAGGAGAGTCTAGAAAACAAAAATATATTAAATGGCTATACAAGTCTACTTGCACAGGAAATAACATTGGTTCTCTATGGCTAGAACATCAGAGTAAAGAAGTTTTGACCTAGGTCATGCCCTTTTTTCCAGAACACCCCAATGAAATGTAAGAGAAAAATAACATTTTTGGTTAGTGTTAAACATTTCCATGTCCTTTTCTTTCTCTTTTCATTACTTAGCCTAACTGTTCTTGCAGCTTTTATTCCTTTTGGTTTTTTCCTTCACTTATTTGCATGATGTCTTTCAAGATGCATTTCTCTTGAGGCTCTTGATTCCCTTCATGGGGGTTCCTCATCAGTATGGTAGATGAGTATTATTGACAAAAGTAGCCACCATCCTTCTGTTGCACCTTTAAGAGAAGGTTGTTTTTTTTTTTTTTTTTTAAACCGGCATCATCATGTAAGAAATAAAATGTCCACGTGTGTGTGTGTATATATATATATATTTTATACATATCTCTATACATAATGTGGGGCTCAAACCTATGACCTGGAGATCAAGAGTCACATGCTCTTCTAACTGAGCCAGCCAGGCACCCCCTAAAATGTCCACTTGTATAAAGGCACAGCAAAAAAGCAACTGGGGACACATTTCCAAACCAAATAAAGTGACTTTAAACCATAGGTGTCATCTACATAGAACTTTGGTGATAGTCTTATTGGCCTGATATCTCTGAACAATTAAAGTAACAGGAAAGCCTCCCACGGTCCATAATTTTTAGACTCTGGAAAAAGCATTTTGAGAACACACTTTTTGTAAGACTTATTTTGGGTTTATTTATTTATGAGTAAAGCATTCTACTTTGGTATTTCTTCCTTGCCTATATTTTGTCTCGTAAACTGAGGTAAGTCAATGTCACCTACAATTTTCAGAGCTGAATTGCCTGGTCTGTTCAGGCCAATGACTCTCCTAAGTAACATACTTTAAATGACATTGGATTGTGTCATGCACCTTCCCGGAAGCTGTGCATGTGCGTGCGTGTCTACGTATGCGTATGTATTTCAAGAGACATCAATCCCAAGCAATATTCTTGAAAGGCCTTTGTGTTCTTTTCAGTGCCAGCACTTCAAATATTGCCAGAATAGAAGAAATGGAGAGACTTTTGAAGCAGGCTCATGCAGAAAAGACCCGACTGCTTGAATCCAGGGTAGGCATAATGTCTTTATGCCAGAGGTCAGTGAGGCAATGGTTCATCTTGCCTGCACGGGACAGGAAACTGTCCTTGGGCCTTGAGAAGCAATATAATCTTGGGAGTAGTCAACCTTTTTGGCCTCGTTTTTTTTTTTTTTATCTGAAAAGTAAGGGTGCTGGAGAGGATTTCTAAGCCTCCTTACTGCACTACAATTTTTTGTAATTTAAAATATGTATAGTGTCAACGTCGACCGAAATCAGTGCTTTGTATGGTATTTTCCCTTTGATGGCCACTTTGTTTGCCTGCCAAGGAACCGGGAGGAATGTCATATCTTTATGGACTCTCCCTTCCTTGCCAGCTTGTGTGAACTGTGCTATTGTAATACTTAAAATCCCACGTTATTGTGACTGTATTTCAAGCCAGAATCTGAACTTCCTTAGGAATCCCCGCAAATGCCTTTGCATCCTGCCTTAAAGGGCCCCTCCTTTCCTCTTCTGATTTCCCCATGAGCTTCCTCTGCAACCAACCTTCTTCTTCAGCCAGGAAGCCACAGAGCAACAAAGGAACTGGAAGGACCAGGACCAATGGCCTTCGGTTAGAAGATGGCCCACAGAAAAGAGGACTAAATGCCATGACTAGTGTTGGGTGACGATTTGTGATCCTTTTTATTAAAAGTGGGAGAGTGGTCCCACTTTTCAGTCATCTGTATGAAATGACTGAATACCACAAGCTGGGTTTTCACTTAATATTCAATTGTTAATTAAATGTGGTGGTTGCCTTTCTGTGTGGAATGATTTTGAAAACTACGTGAGAGGTGATTTTAGTCTAGGTGGTCTATTGGATGAGCCCAGGCTATACAACCAGCAATTATCTAGTGAGAATTTTCTTTGCCCTTAGTTGGAATCATTCAAGTGTGACCAGCATGTCTTAAAATTTGTTCTGCATAATGATATTTAGGAACGGGAAATGGAAGCCAAGAAACGAGCTCTGGAAGAAGAAAAACGACGGCGAGAACTCCTGGAAAAACGATTGCAGGAGGAAACTAGCCAGCGGCAGAAGTTAATCGAAAAGGAAGTAAAAATCAGGGAGAAACAAAGGGCACAGGTTGGTGGAACAATCTGGATGGATTAGAATAGGTCGCCCCCTGGTGGTCATTCTTTAGAAGACGGTTGTGCTTGTCAGGATGCCTTTCTGGGCACCTCCTGTCCGCAGCCCTTGACATGTGACTGCTAAGAGACCGGTAGGGGTTCAGAGACCAAAAAATGTATGTTTATCTCAAAACTCATTGGGACCTACTAACCAAATGACACTTTTCTCTAGTCATGCGTCGAACATTTTTATGGGAGAGGCATTTTTCTTCTACCCATTTTTTGCGGTATATTTAAAAGGAGCCTGTTTTTCTGAGCAGCTTTGAAAAACGCAGGTGGACTTGCTACTGAAAACAAATACAAGACCCAAACTAAAACCTCTGGTTGAGGAAGAGAAGAGGTTCTATGAAGCCATTTTTGGAAGCAAACACTCCAGAACAAAATAATTTTGCCAACCCAATTTTTTTGGTAGTGTTAGTGGGTTTTTTGTTTTCGTTTGGTTTTCTAACCACTGTATTGTCACACGTCCCCTTTGCTACAGCCGTCCACACATACGTGTGCAAGATTACTGAACTCAAGCAAAGCTCAGGAAAGCCACACATTTCCTTTAACTTCCTCTCTTGCTTATCATAGAGTTTAATTCTCTGTCACTAAACCTGCCTACATAATATATGTTTGCTGAGGAACTAAAATAAAATTTCATACAGTACCACTTAACGCAGGGTTCAAATCCATTTTGCCAAGGTTTACTAGACTTCATAAAAGGTGCCATTTCCCTTATTCTTTATGGTTGCTGGCAGTTTGATAGCATAGCGGTGAGAGACTATCTTGAAGACTCTGTGTGCTTTGAGGTATCAGTGTCTGTGACATCTGTCTCAAGTCAAATACCACCGAATCAAAGGCAAAACACTGAAGGAAAAATACAAAGGAAAATGTGTTCATTTTATTTCGTTATGTCCACCCTCTTCCAAATTATGATTTGCAGGGAGGTCATCCATGCCTGTTTGGTATTTGAAGCCAAACCAGAAAGCATAATTTTATTTTAATCCTAATTATAAGGTTTGCCTCTAAGTATATATTTAGGTCATTTTCCCCAGGGCAGAGGGGTGGGGTTATTTAACAGAATAAACTAAAGCACCACTTTAGAAATATGACCCATGGCGATACGTGCTTCTTAGATTAGATGAACCTTTCCTCTAGCCATAGTAAAATAAAAGACATCTTTGTACATCTTGTCCATATCTGCTCATTGGGCAGTTCATTGAGTATGGCTTTGATTCTACTTCTTACCTTATTTTAGCTTTCACTTTTCAAAGCATACATCTCTGCCTTTGATTTCTATCAGAAAGTGTGGGGAGCTGATGTGTATAACTTTGGGTGGGGGGTGTACTTACTAAAGAATGTTCACCAGTCAGGTCGTGTCTGAGATTATTTGAGAACTGATGTTAGGTTGTATAGGGAGAAGTCCGGGGAACTTCACAGGAGAAGAGTCTTCATTTGTAGGAGGCAGCCCAGGGAACTTCATGCCTCATATGATTCTCTGTTTTTAAGTGCTAAGTACCTCTTATAAAGCTAAGGTTAATGGCATTTTCCCATTTTCTCGTCTGTCCATTTCAAGGAGTAGAATCTATTCCCCTGAGTTTATCCGTCCCCCCACCCCCACATATCGTAGCATCCTTCTTAAAATACTAAGCACTCTTTTAAACTCCAAAGGATAATGTTTATCTTAAGTTCTCATAATCACATGGACATTTTAACGCTTAGGCTTTTCAGTTCATGTCCACTCCTAAACATCTGTGACCTGAAACGAAATGATTAATTAGCTATATATGACATGGGTTTGTGCTTTTCCAGGCTCGACCTCTGACACGCTATCTGCCTGTCCGGAAGGAAGACTTCGATTTGCGAAGCCATGTAGAGACTGCTGGCCACAATATCGATACCTGTTACCACGTGTCGATCACAGAGAAGACCTGCCGAGGATTCCTTATCAAAATGGGTGGAAAAATTAAAACTTGGAAAAAACGATGGTTCGTTTTTGATCGGAACAAGCGCACATTCTCTTATTATGCAGGTGAGTGAGAAAAAAAAACCCTAAGTGATATATTCAAATCAGGAACTCTCTGTTAAAGAGCAAAAACATCAGGATGAATGGGTTGATTGGTAAGTAATAGAATTAATGGCAGTCTTAGCTTTGCAGGTATGTATTATTTTATATTCAGGTTATATAGTCCCCCTGATATGAATTTCATCTCTAAAAATAATAAAAACTATGTTATTTAAAAAGTGTGAATTCGTGGGGCACCTGGGTGGCTCAGTCGGTTAAGCGTCTGCCTTCGGCTCAGGTCATGGTCCCAGGGTCCTGGGATCGAGTCCTGCATCGGGCTCCCTGCTCGGCAGGGAGCCTGCTTCTCCCTCTGCCTGCTGCCCCCCCTGCTTGTGCGCGCTCTCTCTCTGACAAATAAATAAATAAAAATCTTTAAAAAAAAAAGTGTGAATTCATCTCTTCTAGTTCTGAAATAAGCTGAAGTCCAAATAAGTAGTAAATGGAATTTTTCTTTTTAGACCAAAATACTGACTTTTAAACCATGAGGCCAGAAAAAAGGTTTCTATTTATTTATTTATGGTCATCTGCCCTATTTAAGTCACACACAATTAGGCAGCCTTGGCTGACAGTCACTCAGCTAGAGTTTATAAAGTAGAAGTTTATTGAAGCAGAGGGTAAAGCTCATCAGTGAATAAGTGAACAAGTAAGTATTTATTAAGTGACTGAAATCTTTTTGGATTCTTTAAATGATGGATTATGAGAAACGTACCCTACTGAATCTTCTGAAAATACCGGAATGTGGATGTAACTGCTGTACTTATTAAGAAGTCTCCTGGATCACATTGGAAACACGTCCATTGTCAGCACAGCTGGAGTTCTGCTCTCTTCAACAACTGAAGAAAAGTGGCATCATGCCAGAGCTTGTGAAGAGACCCGTCTCTGTGGTGACGGTGCCAGCGTTGATGAGCACTATCAGAAATTGTTACATTGATGTCATAAATAAGGAACTGTCCAATCCCTCCATCTATAGTGTGAGGCCAGGATACGCTTATGAAGAGAAGTGCGAGTGACTGAGAAGCATGTGAAAGAGGGGAAACACGGGCTGTGGGGCCCCAGAGTTGGGGTGAGGAGGGGGCAGGGGCTCATACTTTCAGTTAGGGGCTCTCTGGTGGGGCTCCAGTTAATGCAGGAGCTAGCAGCCTGAAGCAAATGGCCTAACCCTCAGGAATTCCCCGCTTGCCTCTCTCGGGCTTTCTGATATCAGGTTTAATGAGAATCCAGAGATGTTCTCTTCAGTTAGTACAACAGAAAAGATGCTAGTTTAATGAGAAATGCCAATTTAGTGTCTGCAAAATCCATAAACAAACCTTTGTGCTGTGCTAGTCTCCACAGACAATCTCACCCAGAATTTTCCAAAACTAAAATTTTAATTATCCATTTCAGACAAAACAGCTTCACTCTTCTCTGCTTCTCTTCTCCTTGCTTCTTTTGTCAGCCCGGTCAGTTGCTCAGTTCCCCTTCCTTCTGACCCATGTCAGAACCTATGCTCCTTCTGACCATGTAAATGCATTTTTCCAAATTCAAACTTCTTGGTGATCGGTTTTTGATTTTTTGTTAAGGACCAAAAACATTTTGGTATATGAATGATTACTAAGAACTGTAATACATAACACAGGCGAAAATTATATTTCATTCGGGTCTTTATTTTTATTTTTTTAAAGCTTTTATTTATTTATTTGAGAGCGAATGCAAGAGACAGAGCACAAGCAGGAGGGTGGGTCAGGGAGAAAGAGAAGCAGACTCCCTGCTGAGCGGGAGCCCCACACAGGACTCAATCCCAGGACCCTGGGATCATGACCTCAGCTGAAGGCAGATGCTTAACTGACTGAGCCATCCAGGCGCCCCTCATTCAGGTTTTTAATATTTACATATTATATAACTGGCCAGTGAGTCCTAGTTTGACAAATGGCTCTGTTTATAGCCCTCATTAGTTTGTCGGCTCGCCTCACCCCCACCCCCACTCTCCCCAAACATCACCAAGTGCAGGAATAGATCAGTCCACAGGAAGCCATACAGATCGCAGTTCAGGCTGGACTGGACCCCCCAGGTGCTGTACCCCTTCAGCCGGCACGGAGGTAGATGGACACCATGTTTGTGAAGGAGCTGTCACCATGAGCGCTGACAGAGTCCTAAGTCCCTGTGCTTATCATGCCCTTGGCCTCTATATTAACTGAGTACCCTTAGAAGAGTCTCTAAAGAAAACTGAGACCCAGAAAATATATCTGTAAATTGATGGGATAATGCTATGGAAACTGAATGAATAGCTTTCTCGTGTCAGTTTACAATAGCATTATTGATTCTCTTAGTTCACCATGTCCTTGTCAGGCCAGTATTTTTTTAGAGCTCTTTCTCATATAGGAAGAGCCCTACAAACAAAAGTTTCGTTCCCCAGTTTTCTGCCTCCTTGAGACACTGATAAGAGTTACTTTTATCTCCAGATTTTATTTCACATCTGTTTTCAGAAAATGAAGTATTGCTGTATTCCCATTAATAGTGCAGAATCCTTCCCCGTGAGTATTTGAGATATACACTGACCTCTTTCACAGAAACTGATGGAAACCCACTGACTGTGGCATGAATTAAAGCAGTGTTTCCCGAGGAAGAGCAAAATGAACAAACACATACAAATATGGTCCATGGTCAAACATGGTCAAATAAGTTAGGGAAGGGGTGCCTGAGTGGCTCAGTTGGATGGACGGCTGCCTTCGGCTCAGGTCATGATCCCAGGGTCCTGGGATCGAGCCCCCACATCGGGCGCTCTGTTCAGCGGGGAGCCTGCTTCTCCCTTCCCCCCACTTGTGCTCTATCTCTCGCTATCTCTCTCTCTCTCTCAATAAATAGATTAAATCTTTGAAAAGAAATAAATTAGGGAAATGCTGAGTTAAATGTACTACAACAGCTTTGTATTTTCCACTGAACTTCTCAGGGCTGTTGTTTTTCAGACTAGCTTTTCATTGCTGAGAAAAGAAACATTTATGAATAAAATTCTTTTTTTTTTAAAAAAGATTTTATTTATTTATTTGAGAGAGAGAATGAGACAGCACGAGAGGGAGGAGGGTCAGAGGGAGAAGCAGACCCCCCGCCGAGCAGGGAGCCCGATGCGGGACTCGATTCCGGGACTCAATCCCGGGACTCCAGGATCATGACCTGAGCCGAAGGCAGTCGCTTAACCAACTGAGCCACCCAGGCGCCCTGAATAAAATTCTTAAAAATAGAACAGAAGTCTATATAATGAAAGTCTCTTTCACGTCACAAAAGTTCTGACCTTTTCTCCATTTATATATATGTTTCAGTATAGATATGTATTCTTTTTTAATACAGTTGGGACCAAATTATTCACTCTGTTCATAACTTGGTTCACATAACAGTATTTCAATATTTTTCTCTGATGAGCACACGCAGATCTAGTCTTGAATTTCAGTGGCTGTGTGGATTCCACTGTATGGCTGGTCTCTAATTGAATCAGTCCCTTGTTAAATTCAAGCAGATTTTTTGCAGCCTTTTGCCGTAACAAACACAAATCCATGTGCACGTGCATGAGTAGCTCTGACACAATAAGGTTTGAGGAGTGGAACTGCTGAGTGAGAGGACTGTTTGCAGTTTTCCCAAACTGCCCTCCCAAAGCTTTCTTATTTGCACTTCCACCAGCAGCATAGGATAGTCTCTTTCTTTGCAGCCTCTTTCATGCTTTTTTAAAATTCTTGAGTATGCTCTCATGCATTTATGATCTTTGCTGAGCGTAAGTTACAAAATATTTCAAGAACTTCTTAGATCACAGAGGGATGCTGTTTGGTTGATGGTTTGGTTGGTTGTTTTTGTTTCATTTTACGTTTTTTTGTTGTTTATTTTTTATGGCAAATTTGATGAAATCTTAGAAACCGTTTGGAAAATGCTGCATTGAAAGGACGTTAAATTATTGACTTTGAAGCTCTGTTGGGAACAGGAGAAAAAGCATGCTGGACAAGAAATTCATAGGAAAAGAATATAAGTAGAATATTATTTTAAATTACGTCCAAAAAACACCCTTCTTACAAATTTCATTACAACAGCTCTACATACTGATGTTTCCGGGGCAACCACTGTTCTGGAGAATGTGAAGAGATAATTTGTATCAGTGTCAGTGGTGTTTATACTTTGTGTGCTAACTTGACTGTCAGGAGTTCCGGGTTGTCTTGGCTGCAGATTTGCGGGAGAGCCTTGGGCAAAGTCAATTAGTCCCCGAGGGTTGGGCTGATTATTCCTTTTTGTGTGTTTGCTTTGTTTGTTTCAGTATAGAACTGGGCTAATGCCTTCACCTAAATTATCCAAATTAATCTTAGGTAATTTAAAAACTAGATAAATATTTTAATAACTATACTGAAATTACAATGTTTCCAGTCCATCAGTGGTGATAAAGTATTTTAACACTATTTATTATTGCAGACAAGCATGAAGCTAAATTAAAAGGAGTAATATACTTCCAAGCCATTGAAGAAGTGTATTATGATCACCTCAAGAACGCTAATAAGGTAAACACTGATTTTCAGATTTCTGTCCTTTGAATGCATAATTAAATTGGGAAAAAGATGTTTTTTGAACTCCAAGCAATTTAGATTTGTTGTTCTGACATAACTGATTGATATAATCATAATGGTTCTAGAAAAGCGAACATAGAAGTAATTAATGCAGCTGATCTTTTGTGGGGGAAAAAAGTCATGGTGAAGTGAGAAAATCTTCTGGTCATATTAATTTAGAAGATCCTGTTAAGTGACTTTTTGTGAGGTTCTAAGAAGGAGCTACTCCTTGGTTATAAGGAGGAATCTTAGTAAGGCTAAGAATAAGAGCTGTCACTTACCGAGCACCCACTATCAGCTAGGTACCCGGCTAGAGCTTTACCTACAAAGTAGCTGCTAAGAAGATTGATTGGTGAGCTCTCTGTGTGGTATTTCTTGTCCAGAAAGTTTGGAAAGACAGTTGATCTTGAGAAAGGTGTTGGAGGTGGGGCTACAGGTTATACTAGAGCAGTAGTAAAACCAATTTAGAGTTCTATAAATTAGAACTTTTAAAGAGGAAGAAGCCCTCACATATGTCTGTGTCATTTAATTTCAGGATGTTTGTTTTACATTCTTTTCCTCTTTTGATTTTTAGAGTCCTAATCCATTACTCACCTTTAGTGTCAAGACGCACGACAGAATCTACTATATGGTTGCGCCGTCGCCGGAAGCCATGCGCATCTGGATGGATGTTATAGTCACTGGGGCAGAAGGTTACACGCACTTCTTGTTGTAGTGAATAACAGTCTACTTCAGGGCTGACTGCAATAATCTCTTACAAGAATGAAGCCATACTCAATCCCAGATGGAAAGACCCAACAGACCCATCCCTCTCACTGTGTATACTCAGAACTCCTTTTATATTAATAGAAAGTCATTTATAAAAGAGAAAAAAGGGGTTTAGATTCAAAGCTGGATGATAAATAGCGAAAGGATTGAAGCACCTATGAGAAAAAAAAAACACTGTTTTGGTAAATAGCATCACTTATAGGAATATTTCTTATAAACTGTTTTTATTGATTGTTTACTTTGGTGAAATAAACGGAATGGTTTACAAAATGTATGTACTTGGAAATATGAAATTATTTTAGCACCCCAGTTATTGGCATTGACATTATTGGTTATCAACTGGTATTTTAAAAAGCATTTTGCTGAAGGTTATTTTATAAATAGAAGCAAATAAGGGTTTGGAGGGGAATATATTTTAGGAGGAGTTTTGCCCTAATTATTAAGTACTGCACCTAAACCAAAGACTTGATATGACTTCTGTTTAACAGTGGTAGTTTCAGGTGACGAACCGCATTTAGTGTTACTCTACATTTTAAAATGGTACTTTGATGCCATCAACTGTCTAGAAAGTTGACTCTGAACAGTTACCACTGGTATAAGCTACTGTACATAGAAAGCAAATCACTTTTTGTAAAAGAAGAAAAAACAAAAAGTTGTGTTTTAGATAGAAGCCGTCTTATTAGACATTCTGTCTCTTTGAGCAATTTAAAATAAGGAGAAGATTTCATATTTTGCTAAAGATTCCTCCATTCCTGGTGCTGAGAATAAAGGTAGCCAGCAGCCGATTTCCTGTAGATTGTCTGTTTCCTCTTTTTTGTAGAACACACCTGTTAAATGCAGCCTCACGTGCCATAACGATGAAATCAGAGCTCTGTTTTCACCAAAGAACAGACCAATTAAAATACTTATTTACAGAAGTAGCATAGTTCTATAAAAAGGAAAATGAACTTTGACTTAATGTTCTTTGTAATGTACTATTTTATTATGTATTTCTTTACATTTAGCCTTTGTTTTTTAGAGTTAAATTAATTTTTGTTGAATGAAATGACTTCAGGCAAGTCTCTTTTATAACAGTTTTTCAAATGACTTTATCCTGGTTTGTCATGTGTGTATTTGCAAGTATAAACATACTCTTTCCTAAAAGTTGGCAAATGAATAGAAGTAGGAAATAATGGCTTTGCTTACTAGGACAGGGTGAAATGATTAGATTGGAAGTGTCCGTAAAATCTTTGTCAGGCCTGACGGGGTACAATTTTTAAAACTTTGCAGTGTGGTTTGTATACATGTATACATGTTGCCAATAATAAGATTTTGCAACTGGATAACACATGATTTTACTTGAACAGTGGAGGACAAAGTCACGATTGCAAAAGACATTTTTATAATATGTTTTTTCAGAGATTACCCCAAACCCGTAATGATCTAAAAGAGTGAAATGCAATTGCTAAAATTTTGTTGGTTAATGTAAAGATGTAACTTGTCTGTACTGTACTTTATAGGATTATAAAGATATTCTAATCAGCATTATATTTTGCATGATGTAGTAAACCTTTTAAAATGTGTGTTAAAATATGTTGAATATGGATTAAAATGTTGACCAGATTTCACATTTGAAAATAAACTCATCTCTCATTAGGAGGTTACCTATTGGTGACATGGCAGGGGATGGATTAATCAGCAAAAGTCAATTGTGAATCTCCACAAAAGTTGTTGTGTGCTAACATTATGATTTGTAGTTTTATAAATTGAAGTAATTCTAAGTCTCTCTGGTCACATTCCTGTTGCTAACAAAGTGAGATAACCCCTGACAAATCTGACATCTTACTGTCTTTTTACAAAGATGCAGTTATTACTGGGGATTGCAAGGACTGTGCTTATTTCTCTGGCAGGGAAAAAATCATGTAGGTGTGAATTAAGGGCTTTACTTGATAGCGACCTCATTTGTCTTCCTGGGCTAAGGCAGCAGGTTTCAGAGAGAGAAATGGCCCTGAACAATATGTCCTATCACTCCTGTGAATGAAGGCAACATTAACAGTGGGTATGGAAACAGATTAGTTTATTTCAAGCCCATCACTGTGGGTAAAAGTATCTTCACCTGATCTAGCCAGTTTTTCCTGATTTGTTATACTGATAAGGGTGGATAGAGAAAACAGTCCTTGTATGACACTTTTCCCATTATGGAGACAAGGCAGGTTTTTTGCTTGTTTGTTTGTTTGTTTTTTTCATTTTGCTGCACATAAAATGCAAGAAGATCTGCAAAAATAAAGGGAGAGAAGAAGGACAGGAATGATTGAGAATATTTGCAATTATCCAAAAACCACAGTGAGAAATGTTGATTATTAAGATATAAGGGATAGTGAAATGATGTGCTTTGTGTATCACCTTACCGATTTAGGTCCTTTGTAGTCTACAACGGGCCTAATGGAGAACTGGCAAAATAGCTCACCAGCTTTTGGAGTGCCACCTGAAATCAAGCAGCCCTGCTTGCTATTTCTGGCACTACACCACTCAAGAAAGATCTATTTAATTTTTATTTCACTAACTTTTTCAGTATGTTCCAACAAGACAGGTTCTCAGGACTCCAAAGATAGGCTGGATTCACTGTATCCAAACTTTGCCTTTAACTCTAGCATCAATCATTGCTCCACAATTTATGACCAGCATAGTAAAGTGGCTTTACTTAAGTATTATACCAACCACAGTAGCCTGAAGTAGAAAAAAAGATCTTGCTTGTTGATGCTTGGCACCCCCAGGATTAATTTGAAGGGTGCCAGAGCTAGAATTCAGAAACCCTTGTACAATTTATTCAACCATTTTTCTATTACTGACTTCCATTTTTTCTTCTGCTTCCTTCTAAAAACGGTGATGTAGCTGATAGTATGCCTCCTTATGAACTAGTGTTGTTTTCTACAGGAGAGTCACAAACTGGGGCCACTGGGTCAAGGACATTGAAAATGATGCATATTTTAAATCCTAATAGGTGTGGTGAGATTACCTGACAGAAAAGTTTAGCAATTAACCTCCCACCAACCCTACACGAGTGCCAGTTTCCCAGCATCCTTGCCTATAGTTGCTCTTTTTAATTTTTGCGAATCTGATGCATAAGAAAAATAACGTTATTTTTTCAACGCACATTTTTCAATTAGTGAAGTTGAACATCTTTACATATGAACTGCCTATTCACAGCCATTGACCAATTCTATTTTTTTTTAAAGATTTATTTATTTATTTGAGAGAGCGAGAATGAGAGAGAGTACATGAGAAGGGGGAGGATCAGAGGGAGAAGCAGACTCCTCGCTGAGCAGGGAGCCCCATGCGGGACTCGACCCCGGGACTCCAGGATCATGACCTGAGCCGAAGGCAGTCGCTTAACCAACTGAGCCACCCAGGCGCCCCCAATTCTATTTAATTATAGGTTTTTTCCCTTATTTCTAGGAGCAGGCTGAATAGAAGTATTATTGTTCTGTTATCTGTGCTGTAAAATCAGTTTTTCTAGACTCTCATTTGACTCAAGATGACTTTTGCCATTCAAAAAGTTGAAATACATACACATTTTTATTTTTATAATTTTGTTTCATATCTTGCTTAAGAAAGTCCCTTCTTTCCCCAAACTCTGAAATATGCTCAGTGTATTTAAATCCTCTGAGTTTTATTCTTCCGTTGAGACCGTTTATCTACTGGGATTTATTTTTGCATATAACATAAGGCAGGGGACGGAATAATTCAAAAATTCAGTTGTCAGGCATACAAAGAGCTAGAGCAAAAAACGAAGGAGCGTGAGTAGGTCCACTCCGGGTGTTTCTGCAAGCAGGATTAAGGTCCGATCTTGGAAGCATTTCCGGTAAGGCTTAAAACTGTCGGAGCGGGAGAGCGATTTGTAATGCAAGCAGCCTAGCTAGCTAGCACCTTATGCTTTCGCTCCCTAGTGTCCTCAGGATGATGAGACGGTTTCCTATCTAGGAACGTTGGATACGGGTTCTCTCGGCGCCTCCAGCCACGGAATATCTATCTGCCCATTGAAAAAGTCGCCTAATGAAGTCACTCAAAACATTCCCAAGCATCAAAGGCAAAAACTGAGAGAATCAACTGTCCAATAGCGAGAGGAGGGCCAGCGCGACGACGCTCTGCGCATGTGCGCTCTCTCCCGGGGTGCCCCTTAGCAAGTCCGGGCTTCCGGCTGGCGGCGCACGCGCAGCCTCAGTTACTGGGCACTGAGCGACTGTGGGTCCGCTCGGCGCTCAGGGGCCGCTGGGAAGATGGCCGGAGTGGGCATGGCGGCTCTGGGCGCTTGGGTACCTTGTCGGAGGTGGAACAAAGCGGCAGTGTTCGGCTTCCGCCGTGGCGTCACCGCGTTACTCGCAAGGAAGCCCAAGGGGACGCCGCTGTGGCTCCCAGGTGAGTGTCCGAAAGGCGGGAGAAGTACGCGTTCTTTCGAACATCGGGTTCAGTCCGTTCCTGTCTGGTGCGTTTTTGGCGCCCTATTTCAAAATGCTCTTCTCCCATTCTCAGTACCCCAGTTTTAGGCGCTTTCAACAATTCTGGTGAAGGCAGTAAGAAGACCTCTTCCTGGCCCCCGGGTATCCTGCACAGCCCGGGCCCTTGCTGGCGTTTTCCGCTCTGCAGTTTTAAGGATTCTCCTCCCTGCCTGCCTCCCCGCGTTAAGCGCCAACCCTAGGAAATATTAAGATGGGCGTTTATTAGTTGCTTTTTCTTTCCTTTTTCTTCGGGTCTAAGGGGTTTACAAATCTTGACTCTGTTAGGATGCTTAGACCTGCCTTTGTTTCACTTGAGGGAATTTACGGTATGAACTTTTTTGTTGTTGCAAAAGTGTAGACGCCGCCATCAAGCCTAATTTCTGATTTTGCCTTCTCGATGCTCCCTGCTCAGTGAAAACCATAATCATTACTCAACAAAGGAAACTAGAATTTGGACCAAAAATGAGAGCATCTGAATGTTTTCTTTATCTTGTCTTTGATTCTTCCCCATACCACGCTACCCTCAGTAAATACAGTCTGTCTTTCTGAATTGTGTCTTTTTATTCTCCGGTTTTGTTGTTCACACTTTTGCCATACAAGCTGTCAGGTGCACTGTGCTTGGAATAGAAAGGTCATTGCTGATACCCTTTGTTTTAGTTAAAATTTTAAATGTATATAATCAGTTTAACTTACATTTAATTGTATACAACCTAAAGGCTTGTTATATGTAAGTTCCTCTATCGAAGTATGGTATGTCAGTTCATTAACTAGATTGTAATGCTCTTTCATCTATTTGGCACATCATTGAGGACTTAAGGCATCAGCCTTTGAGCTAATCGTTGTAGTATAATAAGATCATTTATGGGTGTAATGTTAAGAACCTGTCCACTTACAACTCACCAGAATGAAGTAAATTGTAATTGTCTCCAGAAGAAATTCCTGTTTTGGGAAGTAATATCAAGAAGAGGATAGGAGGGATTTTTTGAGTGCTGAGCTAAGGAAATGGGAAGTTGACATTTTTGCAAATACAGTCTACCAACCAACATAACTGGCCCTTACTAGCCCTGGTTTTCGCTTAAAGTTTTAAATCTGGCATATTTCACTATACGCTGAAACTTTGAAACACATATGTAATAAGGATAGCTTTACGCCTTCAATTCAGTTTTTAAAAATTCAACTTCTCAGGCTGCCTGGATGGCTCAGTTGATAGAGTGTAGGACTCTTGACCTCAGGTTCGTGAATTCAAGCCCTACCTGGGCATAGAGACTACTTAAAAAAAAAAAAAAAAAACTCAAATCCAAAATGAAGGAAGCTTTTATCAACTCACGTGGAGGGGGCCGAGATGTTTTCATTGGCCACAGTAAAGGAGAGGAAGGTTTCATTTACTATAGTCCAGAAAAAGACTGTAAGGAAATACACATTTTTTTTTAGATTTATTTATTTATTGAGAGAGAGCACGAGTGTGTGTGTGTGTGTGTGTGTGTGTGCGCGCGCGGCTGGAGGCGGGGGAGGGAGAGAGAGAATCCCAAGCGGACTCTGCGCTCTTCACCGAGCCGGATGCGGAGCTTCATCTCACACCCAAGATCATGACCTGGGCAGAAATAAGAGTTGGACGCTTAACCGAGTGAGCCGCCCAGGCACCCCACAAACCTAATTTCTCTGGAAGGAGGAGGTGGGATTATAAATGACTTAATGTTCTTTTTTTTTTTAAGATTTTATTTATTTATTTGAGAGAGAGAGAATGAGAGACAGAGAGCATGAGAGGGAGGAGGGTCAGAGGGAGAAGCAGACTCCTTGCCGAGCAGGGAGCCCGATGCGGGACTCGATCCTGGGACTCCAGGATCATGACCTGAGCCGAAGGCAGTTGCTTAACCAACTGAGCCACCCAGGTGCCCATGACTTAATGTTCTTTAAATATCTTTTTACTTTTTTTTTAAGAGCAAGTATAGATTTTATGGTAGGAAAAAACTTCAAAAACAATGAAACAATGAGTAACCTTGTAAAGTTTGCTAATTGTACTGTTGTACTTAAATTGCCTGAAGATCTGTGTAGCATTCACAAAAAGCCAAACCAACAAATAAAACACATAGTGATTGCAGAGCCCTATGAAAAACCTTTTTCCAAAATGGTACTGTTATAAATTATTCAAGGTCACTTGTAAAGAAACTGCTCACTGAAGCCATCCCAGCTGATAAAGAGTCATGATTGGCTATTACCATGGCCCATGATTCTGTGGGTGGCGAGTGGCCAGTAGTAAAAGTGGCACCCCAGCACCCCCACCTTTGGAACAGTTTCTCAAGGGCAGACCAGACTTGTTTCTCCCCCTCCCTGCCAAAAAGTAGAGATGTGAAACTCCTCAAACATTGAAAAAATTGAAAAAAATCTCACAAGAGAAGGCTAAAACTAGTGTAGAGAAATCTGAACGTTGATTGATACTATTTAGGACAGATGATACAGCAGCAACAGGAAAACATTTTTTACAAGTCTTTATCTTTTATTGCCTTGAAATTTCCTCCTCATTGCATATTTTGGAAGAACCAAGATTGGACCTTGCTCAAAGGCACTGATTTTGATATGAGTTCAGAAAATACCATGCATAGGCTTGTGATTTTAGTACTTCAAGTCTTTGTTTTTCCTCTTAAATGGAAGTAGTTTTGACATCAGTTTGAGAAGTTAAGAAAGCCAAGATTGAAAATATACAATTGACCCTTGAACAACACGCGTTTGACTGCAAAGGTCCACTTACACATTGTTTTTTTTTTTAATAAATATGGTACACTACTGTAAATGTATTTTCTATATGATTCTCTTAACATTTTCTTTTCCATAGCCTACTTTGTTTTAAGAATATGATATGTACTATATACGACATACAAAATATGTGTTAATCAACTGTTTATGTTATCGGTAAGGCCTCCAATCAACAGTAGGCTATAAGTTAAGTTTTTGGGGAGTCAAAAGTTTCACGCAGATTTTTGACTATGTGGGGGGCTAGCACACCAACCCTCATGTTGTTCAAGGGTCAATTGTATATGGTTTTCCAAAAACAGTATTTGTGAACTGTAGTTTATGTTTTGTGTACTTTGTTTAGCTTGCAGACAAAAGACATCAGTCTCTTTCCTTAGTCGACCAGACCTTCCAAACCTGGCTTATAAGAAGCTAAAAGGCAAAAGTCCAGGAGTTATCTTCATCCCTGGCTATATTTCTAATATGAATGGTACAAAAGCATTGGCGATTGAAGAGTTTTGCAAATCTCTAGGTCACGCCTATATAAGGTAGGAACAATGTATTTCAGAGAAAATACTACTACCATTTAGCATGGCAATGGAGAATTATTTCTACTCTAACCAATTAAAGCAAATGCCAGTGTTTTTATGGATTAACTTATTTTAATGGTCTGTAAACTTTAACCTTGTGATTTAGGGCTATCATAAATGCAACTTTTAAAAGACCTTTTTTAATGGTCTTTGTGCCACACTGACAATGCTGGCAGGAAAGGAAACTACTGGTAACTAAACTCTGGATAGAATAAGCCAACATGACAGCAAACCAATAATAGTAGTTGGCTTTCTTGTAATGTCTTATAATTATATTGTGGTTTTCCATTGGGGACTTAAAGGCTTTTATTTGGCCACTCTTTATAACTCTACTTTTAAAATATGTATTTAAGAATATTGTATATTTTTCATGTCTCTTACCTGGGATCTTTTAAGTTCTCATTTCCCATCCTCTTCCTATTGAGCCCATTCTTCCCCTTGGTTTTAAGTGTAGTCTATAACTCCTAAATTTATTTCTCTGGCTTAGTATTTTCATTGGCTTTCCATGCCCCTATAAAAAAATAAAGTATTCGAAAATTAGTATTGTATAATTCACCTTTCCACTGAGGTTTCTCTTTCCCCTCACTCCTGTAGGTGAATATGTAGAAGCATAAATAGAGAGGATATGTGTTGTTTAACCAAAAGTTGGTATCACAGTTCCTAGTATTTCATACTGATAATTATTTTAGTAAAACAGTGTGCTTACATTGTTGTTATTGGGTTTGTTTACCTGTAACAATCATTTATATAATATAATTATATATAATATACTATATATAATATAATATATATATAATTTGCCAGAAGAGATAGTATGGTTTAGTAGAAAGAACACTGGCCTGGGATTCAAGAAGTATAGGTACTAGAATCAGTTCCAGCAATAACTGTGACAAGGTGAGTCAGCTGATAAACACTGGACCTGTTTTCTTCATCATAAAAAAGGGGCAGGTTGAGCTAAAGATAGTTTCTGAATCCTTTCTATCACTAACAGCCCCAAAATGTATTCATCTAAATTGTTAGTAGTTTCACTAACATTCACTCAGTGGGTCTAGAAAATACATCTTTCAGAAATAAGATAGTAAATAAATTTTAAAAACAAAGCTTTTAGATTTTATTCAATATATTAGCCGAGATCATGTCAACTATATGGATTTAGTGTTACTCCTTTTATCATATTAACTGAGTGGTTTTATTTTCATGCTCAGAACTTTTAAAAATCTGCACTGACTTAACTGTTATTCTGAAGACTGGACTATCTTTTCCAAGTAGACTTTCTAGTACTATTGCTGGGTACTGTAAAATACGCAGCAAATTCTAAAACATGGCATTGTTCTTAAGATCAGGTTGGGGAAACACAAGATAAAATACATATGAGAAATTGAGCAAAAATACTCATCAGAATGTGATTGTGTCAAAAGAACAGTATACTTAATTGCACAAAGTGAGAGAAAACTGAGGATTGAAGTGGATAAAAAGTACTTCATAAAGGCACACTGAAGGATGGTTCAGATGTGGGTAAGAAAGAAGAGCTATACAGGAAGGAGCACTACCTGGATCAAAGCATGATAATATCAGAAAAATTGCCATCGTTCTTTTTGTCCCCAAAAGAATTTGAATCAAGAAATCGCCATTTTACTTGTTCTTGAATTTAAATTGAGACTATGAGCACTGTGACCAGTTCCTGTCTCCCTATAAGGCATGAAGTCTCTAGGTTTTCTGCATTTTGGATACATATGAAATATATTTTTTAAAGGTAAATAAACATGATTGAATTACAATGTGTACAGACCATTAAGTGGTACTGTGTTAAAACATAGCCTAAATATATTTTATAAACCTTATAGATAGAAGTATAGCCCTTCACTACAAAGTTTTAATTTGACCAAATTCCTTTTTATTTGCTTTTATCAAACTTGATTGCAATCTAATCACTATTAACTATTGATTGCATTTTAGCTTGTTATAGGAGATTTTATCTTGTATTTATACTCCAGTTCCTCAATTTATTTTTGTTGTGTTTTTGGCTGTAAGATCTTGGATCTTGAAGAAATAGTTTTGTATATTGTACAAGAAGTGGTACATAGGGCTATAGGAAAATGGTTTCTTGATGTCCTGTCACCATGCCTAACATAAGATTGAGTCAGAGCTCAGGAATGTAGCACATGGCATTAGGGCTGGTATTCTCTCATCGTTATTTGTCATAAAATATTTAATTGTAGATTTGGGGATATGTCCCAGAGTGTTGAGGCTGCTAGAACAGTGGTGTGTTGCTGTGTTCTAAAGTCCTAAACAGCTGAATATGTTTGAATTGTCTCCGTGCCTTCATTAGGGTTCAACAAGAGTGAACTGTATTTTTTACTTATACCTTTTAGTGTCACTAAATGTTTACATTTCCCTCTTTGGAGGGACTCTACATGTATTCTGCATCTGCATCATATATTTAGAAGGCAGCTTTAAAGGTGCAGCAAGTAGAGATGCCTGATTGCCCACCAGGGGAGGGAGAAGGAGGATTGGCTGGTGTCTTCCCTCTTCTCCTGGGTCTGTCTGCCATGTTCCCTGGATTGCGAGAAGTAATAACTGATGGAGACTTCAGCAGCAGCCTTGTTACACAAGTCCCATGGGTCCCAAATCATTTCACTTTACACCTGAAGAAAATGTGTATTTCTTCTTTCTCCATGACTTATAAATTCCTAAGAAAATGTTATATGCTATATATTTCATACATTCTTACTTGTACACTAAAAACACTAGGATTAGTTTTCACCAGATTTGAAGAGTAAACAAAACACGAAAGCTTCAAATTTGAATAAAGTGATTCTTTTGACTTTTATTTTCCACTTTTATTTATTTAGTATGTGTTGTGATAGTCAGTGTATGAGGCTTACATGCCTCACCTCTGTGAAGAATGCAGAGACCAACCAAGAATGGTGTTCCCTGTGAGGATCTGTCAGTCTCACAGCGATGACGAGGCACACTACACACACAAACTGTCTTACAGAGCAGGTTGTAAAAAACTGATTGTAACTGCTAAAAATGAATTCTATATAAGTTTCATGAGGTGGAGATTTTTTCTTCAGCTTTTCTGGGAAGTTTTTCCAGCAAAAAAAGGTTCATTTGGACTAAGCTTTAAGAGTATATGAGTTGTGAAGGTGAAAGGAGAAGGTACTCCAGGTGAAGAGTATAGTATGAGGCATGAAACAGGACAGAAAGCAAGAGCCAGTTGAGTAACAGCAAGTTGATCAGCTTGGCCAACGTGGCAGTTGCCTCTGATGAAATGATAAAAGGTTGATCCGAGATGACTAGAAGCTAATGGGCTATAAAAACAGGCTGACATGCTCAACGTTTATGTTGTATGTCACAGGGAACCACTGAAGTTTATGCCATGTCAATATAATGTTGCAGAAAAAAACCTGACAGATATAAAGTGGATCCGTTTGGAGAGAGACTAGTCGGAAAAACACAGGAGGCTACTGTGCTAGGCTGGTTTTGTAGCATGATACTGGTCTTACCAAATTGCAGAGAGAGATGAATGAGGAGAAATGAGAGGGAGTGAGCGAGGATGGGGGGGCAGTGTTCTGTACCCTGGAAAAAACAGATTTGAATAAAACGGTCTGCTCTTGAAGAACTGACATTGTAGTCAGACAAACATTTGAAACTTGATTACAACATAATACAAAAAGTGTTGAGTGAGTACATATAAAAGAAAGTGACTGATGGTAGTAAGCGGGGCATGTATGTCAAAGAAAGTGCCTCAAAGGAAGTGCCTTGACTTAATGAGTAGGAGTTTGGGTGGGGAAGGAAGGCTTTCCAGGCAGTGGGACCGCATACAAAGGCTCGGCATTACGAAAGGGCTTACCCAGGCACTGGGGTTTAAGGCAATCTGCAGGTGTGGTATGATACTTCATGATCTGTTGAACTGAGGCCTTGAAGGAGAGGGAGAATGTACAGATCACACAGACTTTGAGCCTGGAGAACTAGAAAGTTGGAAAGAGAAGCAGACTAACAGGATGAGCTGGTGTTCATAAATTTGATTTGCCTCTTTCTCTTTCATTAATTTAGTAAATACTAAGCATGTACCATATGCAAAGTACTGATCTAGGCACTGGGAAAGCAGTGGTGAACAAAATAGTCCGGGCCCAAATGGTGCTTCCATTCCAGTGTGGGAGACAGACCACAGTCACATTTCTTATATGTCAAGTAGCAGTATCTGCCACGAAGAAAATAAAGCAGGGTTAGGAATTCGAGAATGATGAAAGAAGTACAATTTTGGATTGAGTTGGTCACAGAAGGCATCGCTGGGGATGTAACATTGGAGCCTGAGGCCTGAATGAAGTGAGGGAGCGAGCAAAGTGGATATCTGGGGGTGTAGAGAGAGCAGCTGATGTAAAACTCCCGAGGCACAAACATGGGTGGTGTATTCCATTAACTTCAAGAAGGTGAGCGAAGATATAGTTGGGAGGGAGGCAACAGGAAGAAACGAGATCAGAGAGGTAGTCAGAGGCCGCAGGATGGTAAGGACCTTCATATTTTATTTAAAGATTATAGAAAGCTTTTGGAGGGTTTGTGCAAGACATGATTTTTGCTTTAAAAGGATCACTGACGACATGGGGAAGAGACTACGAGGATAGGAAAGGTAGGCAGGAGACAGGCAGAGACTGTCACGCTGGTCCAGGCAGAGGAGATAGTGACGTGGAGCCGCCGCTGGTGGCGGGGAAAGTGAGAGAGTTAGTGGATGAAGGCGATATTTGAAGGTTATGCCAGTAGGGTCTGCTGAAATACGTATTGACCTCAGTGTTTTATCTTAATATATTTTAAGCATTGTAATAATGATAAATGTGCTGTCTTCCTTAAAAATCAGAGAAACAAACATAGATAGATATCTAGATCCAGATTTGTTTTCCCTTTCTCTAGGTTTGATTACTCCGGAGTTGGAAATTCAGATGGCAACTTACAAGAATGCACAGTGGGAAGATGGAGAAAAGATGTTCTTTCTATAATTGATGACTTAGCTGAAGGGCCACAGGTGACTGTTTTTGTTAAATATGATTATTAACTAACCTCATGATTTTTGAGCTCTTTCTTTAGCTATGAAAATTTAGTAGTTTAAATGTTTAACCATCACTTTTGGTATTTGATTTAAAATTGTTCTATTGTTTTCACTTTCTCGTAAAATGTAAGTAAGCTTTTTACTTTTCACTGCAATCATAATTTTAATTCTACTTTGTGCCAAATATTAAAAGTCTGGGAGCTAATGGATGTAGAAGAAAAAAAGTACATACATAAATTACTCAATCCGCTTACAGAAAAGAAAATTCCTCTTTAAAACTATAAATTTTTATTTTTAGATACTCGTTGGATCTAGCCTTGGTGGATGGCTTATGTTTCATGCTGCAATCGCAAGGCCACAGAAGGTTGTTGCCCTTATTGGTGTAGCAGCAGCTGTAGATGGCCTCGTGACACAGTTCGGTCAGCTTCCTGTTGAGGTAAGTCACAAGCAACCTCAGCGTATACCTCCTGTCGTTCTCCTGCTCCCTCTGTCTTTGAATATTCGTTCATGTGTCATCTGTCCTTTGACTTCCTATGCTGGCTCATCTTTTGCCTTAGCTGCCTTTTTGTATATAATCTCTGCCTTCTTTAACTAATTGGTCTCTTGTTCAAGGTTTCCTTTTTTTCACAGCCTCTTCAAATCATTTTCCCACATATTTGAGCCACGTTAATGAAAACACACTTTAAATTTCTTTTTTTTGCGGGCGCCTGGGTGGCTCAGTTGGTTAAGCGACTGCCTTCGGCTCAGGTCATGATCCTGGAGTCCCGGGATCGAGTCCCACATCAGGCTCCCTGCTCGGCAGGGAGTCTGCTTCTCCCTCTGACCCTCCTCCCTCTCATGCTCTCTGTCTCTCATTCTCTCTCTCTCAAATAAATAAATAAAATCTTTAAAAAAAAAAAAATTTCTTTTTTTTGCAACATTTTCTTTATTAATCACATTTACTTAACTTATCATACATTGTGATCTCTTTTTGTACCTCTTATTCTTATTTTTGGCATATGGGCAATAGTACTTATTCTTTTTTTTTTAAACATTTTTTATTTTTTTAAAGATTTTTATTTATTTATTTGACAGAGAGAGAGAGAGAGCGAGAGCAGGAACACAAGCAGGGGGAGTGGGAGAGGGAGAAGCAGGCTTCCCGCGGAGCAGGGAGCCTGATGTGGGGCTCGATCCCAGGACCCTGGGATCATGACCTGAGCCGAAGGCAGACGCTTAACGACTGAGCCACCCAGGCGCTCAATAGTACTTATTCTTATGATCATGTTAGACTTGGCTCATCAATTATGAAACTTTTTTTTTTTAAGCCTGAAAGCAGGCTCAGAGCCTTTCTCAGTGGAGCTCTCCAAGTACACATTATCAGTGGATCAGAATTAGCACACAGGAGTTGAGATTTGCCATTCCTGTCTTAGACACCTAGTTGGCATTATTTTCTACTGCTAATTCTCACTTAAAAAACAAAACAAAACGTGCTTTTCATTACTAGCATGCCCTTTCAGCAAATCATGATTGAAATGAGGTTTCTGAAATGAATGAAGGTAATTTATTTGTTACACTTCATTATTGGACATATGTTTAAGCACTTCAGTTGTCTGCAGGGGTAAAGAAATCATGGGTCATAGCTGTTTATTTTGGTATATTTTGTTACTGTTTTGCAACCAGTTGAGTTCTCTGCATGTCTTTTTCCTAAGGATCTAGATGTCACCTGTGGGACTATGATCCTGGTAGGACTGAGGCACAGAAAATTTAAGAAAAACAGTTGAGTAGTGGTTCAGAAAGTGTTGTCCCAAGGCCAGCAGCGTCAACATGACCTGAGAAGTTGTTAGAAATGCATGTTTCTGAGCTTTCCCCGAGACACTGGGAGCGCAGCCCAGTGATCTGTTTTAACAAGCCCCTCCAGTGAAGTTGGAGAACCACTGCTCTAGAGAGTGGACGAGCACATGGAGGAGGAAAGGAAATAAAAAGGAGGAAAAGAGCACATGTAGTTTTGAATAGTAGAGTATGGTTGACTTTGCCTCAAGTTCGGCACGGATACATACCAGTGCCATATATTACCTGTTCTAAGCTTATTTCTCAGTCCACATTCTTCTCAGCTTCTTAAGAAATGGCATTTTCTGGGGGCGCCTGGGTGGCTCAGTCATTAAGCATCTGCCTTCGGTTCAGGTCGTGATCCCAGGGTCCTGGGATCGAGCCCCGCATCGGGCTCCCTGCTCAGCGGGAAGCCTGCTTCTCCCTCTCCCACTCCCCCTGCTTGTGTTCCCTCTCTTGCTGTGTCTCTCTCTGTCAAATAAAATCTTTAAAAAAAAAAAGAAAGAAAAGAAAGGGCATTGTCTGCATCTGCGGGTTCTATGTCATTTCCTCTGAGGGCTGAAATTACAAAGTTGGTCTTCTTTGTACTTACCTCCTATTTCTGATTTTTTGTTTGTTTGTTTTCTTAGTTGTTTTTCATACATAGTTGCTCAATGTTCTCATGCTGCTAAATTCTCCTACCATTGCATCTTTCTGCATATAAACTTTGAACCCTTTACCCCATCCTCTAACTCAATTAAATAGTGTTTCTCCTGGTAGGAAATTATTTCAAGAGCATAGCAGATTGGGAAGGAGGTGATTAAATAATTGTTCCGTTGTTGTGATGCTAAATGACAGGATCTTTGTACATTTCTTTTTTTGTGTGTCTATCCCCATCACTCACGGAGGATATGATAGATATCCCCTAAGTGACTGAGAAGATCTATAGCCTGCAAGTCAGGGCATGTCTTTGCGAATCCTAAATTAGAACAGCAAATGGTTGTTAATAGAAGAATGTTAATTTAAAAGCATATGTAAGGGAAGAGCAGGGACACTAAGACCACTGTCTTTTCACAGAAGCAACTAGCTCTAACAATGGCAAGGCAGTGAAAGTGGTGATTTTTACTATCATCTTTAGCCCGGGCATTGTTAACACTCAGCATTGCTTATTGTGTCGGAACTGACTCTAATGATGTCTCCTTCTTTGAACACTAGAGGCCATCAGACAGGATGCACAGCTGTTTGGAACACAAGCTTCTCAACCACATCGCCTTGCTGTGGTTTCTTCTAGCTGTATGACTTAGTGTAGAGTGTACATTTTCTTCGGTTAATGGTGTTTTTTGCTATTTCTGAACTTTTTGTTTTTGGGGGTTCAGTTACATATAACATTCTGTGAAGGGAAGTTTGTTCTTCAGATGGACAGTATTCATTCAATTCGATGGCAGATAACAGCTGGGTGGGGGACGGGGATACTTAAAATGCAGCTGTTCTTGATTACGTCTCAGTAATTACCACCGGTTCCACTTCATCGAATAACCAGTGAAACTAAGTTCTAATTACTGAAATTAGAAATTTAGTAATTATCCTGAGTACTTTGAGGACCACTGAATATCATTTTTGGCCTAAATATTCAGTTCCCATGTTTTAATGAAGAAAATGCCTTGATATTAATATAGATTCATATATCTTATAGTTTTTTAGAATTTCATTAATTTCAAATCACTTGAAGACATGTTTAGGAGTATAGCTTTCAGATACACAGCTTTTTCACTGAATCGGTAAATCGTTTTGCAATTTTAAAAAATACATTAAAGTGCCTAAATACATAGATTATATCATACATATTTTACTGTTTAAATTCTTGCTTTCCTTTCATATTTGCAGTAAATTAACATATTTTAAACATGGAAAAATCATAGTATCTTCACTGAATATTTATTATTTTTAAGATTTTATTTATTTATTTGAGAGAGAAAGAATGAGAGAGAGAGCATGGGGGTTGGGAGGGCCAGAGGGAGAAGCAGACTCCCTGCTGAGCAGGGAGCCCGATGCAGGACTCGATCCCAGGACTCCAGGATCATGACCTGAGCCGAAGGCCATCACTTAACCAACTGAGCCACCCAGGCGCCCCTCTTCACTGAAAGTTTAAATACAAAAATTTTCAATATATTATATTTGGTTTTTCTTTCCTTATATTTTTCCTTATTTTTGATAAGATGTCCACCTGTTTTTCTAGTCAGAAATGCCCTTAATATGATACGATTGCAAGAGCCTTAAAAATATTTACGTCTTGATATTTTAGTTAAAGTTCTGATAATATTTCCAAATAATTTATTATATACAGATAAATCTTTGTGCTCAAGATGTTCATGGAAGTACCCAGCAGTGTGGAAATAGTTAATTAGCATAGATCCGGTATAATGGACTACTGTGCAACCTTTGAAAACTTCATAGAATTTTTTTAAAACCCAGATATTATGTAGAAATACAGCAATGTAGAAAACTCTATATGAATGTGTAATAGATATCCATTTTACGTATTACATATATAAAACCAAATACATGGAGAAAAATACTGGAAGGAAATGAGCCAGAATATTAATGGTTGTTGTATCCAAGAGGTGGGATTATGTGTGATTAATTCTTTTTAATTTCTATATTTCCCATGTTTTCTGTGATGAGTATACGTTACTTTAATTAGAAAAAATTTTTAAGGGGTGTCTGGGTGGCTCAGTCGGTTAAGTGTCTGCCTTCAGCTCAGGTCATGATCCCAGGGTCCTGGGATCCCAGGATCCTGCTCAGTGGGGAGCCTGCTTCTCCCCCTCCCTCTTCCCTTCCCCTGCTGTGCTGTCTCTCTCTCTCTCTCTCTCAATAAATAAAATCTTTAAAAAAAATTGTTTAAGACAAATTATAATCTAAAAAGTAGAAATTCTTCAAGAATCAAAAGATACCAGTGTTTCATCTTAAGGGAATAAGTGTGGAAATGATTTCCTTGTTCAGTTTTCAGGAAGTATTTGGAAGACTTCATTGTCTTCCAAAACAACACATTTTTTTCTCATTCCCTAGGACTCTGGAGGGCAAAAACAGTGCTTTTTTTTGTAACATTTAACCTGAAATTCTTTTTCTTTTTTAAGATTTTATTCATGTGAGAGAGAGTGAGCAAGAGAGAGAGAGCACAAGCAGGGGGAGAGGCAGAGTGAGAGAGAGAAGCAGACTCTCCACTGAGCTGGGAGTCTGATGCGGGGCTTAATCCCAGGACCCCAGGATCATGACCTTAACCGACTGAGCCACCCAGGCACCCCTAGCCTGAAATTCTATGTTTGATTGTGCCAGAGTAACTACTGTCTTATTTTTCATTTTTAGTTCTAGGCTTGATTCTTTTCTCCCCTTATTCCATCCCTATTTTAGTAACTTCACGTATAGACACTTTCAGTTTTGTGCTTTTGAAATCTAAACAATTGTTATTCCTACGATTTGGTTTTATATATTATGAATGATTTTCTCCCCTTCGTTTTCCCTTTCATTTGGGGTGAAGCAGCACCTGATTTAAGATGTTACCTGATGAAGCTAAATCTAAGTTTGAATCCTAGCTACGAGAGTTGTTACCTTTCAGTTTTAAATGTGAAATTTAACTTCTCTAGGCTCTAATACCCTCTTTTGTAAAAATCCAATAACAATTTTTATCCGGATCTTATGAGATACTGTGTGTAAAGTGCCTGTCACAGTACCTTGCATAGTTTTAATTATTGATAATTAGCATTATTACATTTTTATCTCTTTTTTTCCTCTTCTAGGACTGCTTTTCTTAGACTGTTTAAGACTATTGTGTGTGTTAGTGTTGCATACATTTATTTTCCTCATTTTCCCCAATAGGTCAAAAAGGAAGTAGAGATGAAAGGTGTGTGGGCCATGCCATCAAGGTACAGTGAAGAAGGAATTTATCACATTCAGTATAGTTTCATTAAGGAAGCCGAACACCACTGCTTGTTACATAGCCCTATCCCAGTGAACTGCCCCATACGATTGCTCCATGGCATGAAAGATGACATCATGCCTTGGCATACATCCATACAGGTTGCTGACCGAGTGGTCAGCACAGATGTAGATGTCATCCTCCGGAAACATAGTGATCACCGAATGAAGGAAAAAGCGGACATTCAACTCCTCGTTTACACTATTGATGACTTAATTGATAAGCTTTCAACTGTAGTTAACTAGAATCACATTTTTAGTTGGTATATAAACTCATGGATCCAGAAGATTGGCAGGGGGATAACAAATGAAAGACCCCCATACTTAGGTTTTTTTCCTCTTGTCTCTACTTTGTAAATATCACACGAGTATTTATTTAATGATGTATACAAATGATACAAATTGTGAAGAAAGTACAAGCTGCTGTTTGGAAAATTTTCTCCTTCCTTCAATCCTTGACTTTTTTTAATAGAAGTATAGTTGACACACCAGTGTTTTGTAATAGTTTCAGGTGTCCAACACAGTGATTGAACAGCTCTATATGTTATGCTCCGCTCACCACGAACGTACCTGCTACCTGCACTGTGCGGGCCTATTACAGTCCCATTGACTCTATTCCCTGTGCGCTAGGTTTCATCTCTGCGACTTACTCATTCTGTAGCTGGAAGCCTGCACCTCCCACTCCCCTTCACTTACTTTGGTTCATCCCCCCCACCTCCTCCCTCTGACAGCCACCAGTTTGTTCTCTGTATATATGGGTCTGTTTCTGCTTTGTTTGTTTATTTTGCTTTTTAGGTTCCACCTATAAGTGAAATCATATCATATTTGTCTTTCTCTGTCAGACTTATTTCACTTAATCTAATACCCTCTAGGTCTATCCATGTTGCACTTTTTTTTTTAATTAAAATATTTCTTTTTTATTCAAGAGATGTTTACCTGCTAAATGCTTATGTTAACCAGGACAGCTCTTAATTGTGTTCTCTTCTACTTAGAATTGTTAATAAAGCTGGAATTTTTTGTCTTTTGTTGGTGTTGGTCATACACGGAGATTTGTAAAATTGCTTCTGATTTTAAAATGCAGTTCACAAAATATAGGACAGTGAAAAAATCTGAAATGATCAGAAAAAAGTCTGAAGCATAATAAAGTTCAGAAAGTAAGGCTATCACTTTATAGATTCTATTCTGCATGTTATATTTGAACTTACGGTTATCCTTTTTTAAAGGCTCAAAACTTTACAGTAATAGAAAGGAAATACATCATTTCTAAATGTTGGGTTATATGTCATTTAAATGGGGGGACTTGATCTTAATGATGTAGTATATTCTAAAGAGGCAGTTAATTTTTATATATTATTGCCTGCCTGCAGAAACATTCCTTTTCTATTAATATGTGCCTTAAGTACAAATAGCCAGGTGACTGTCATCTATGTCAGAGGGCTTTCTGAAGTGCAGAGATAGTAAGAAAATATGAAATGCAATTATTACATAGGTGTTTTTTGAGAACTAAAATGGGCTTGCACAGTAGTGAGCCTTGATATTACTGAGTTGGTGTCTTTCAGCTTTTAAGTTTGGTTGGACTTTATTTAACCTGCTTAAGTTATGTCTGTCAAGGTAAAACAAATTGAAAACATATATAGAGAGAAAATCGTTGGGATAAAATTCCTGTGCCAAAGAAAGCTAACATAGTTTTCTGAGGCTTAGCCTCAGAGAGACCAGCTTACAAGGTGAGCCCTTGGCTGGTGTCTGGGAACTTGGCTTTTAGGAGGTTTCCACCATCCCCAGAACAGGTGAAAGTGGCTCACTTTGCCTAAAGTGTATGACCAGGATGGTTTGTGCTGAACACCTTTCCCTCTGGGAGTCTGGAACTGTGATAGGTGCCAGGCAGAGGCTGCCTAAGTGGCCAGCTCCCAGTACCTGGACACTGAATCGCACAAGCTTGCCTGGTGGACAACATTTCTCGTGTATTGTCACAACTTATTACTGGGGGAATTTCAGCTCATGTGGCATGACCACTGGGAGAGAATTCTTGAAACTTGTGCCTCATTTCCCCAGACGTCACCTCAGGTGTCTTTTTCCTTTGCAGATTTTGTTGTGTACCCTTTCACTAGGAAGTCCTAACTGTGAGTAAAACTAGGTGCTGAGTCCTGTGAGTCCTAACAAGTCATCGAAGCTACACGTGGTCTGCAGGACCCCTAACACAGATACTAAAAAGGTTAATGCCTTATAGGACTACAATCTATGAGTTACACTGAACAGAAGTCATGGACCAAATACACACAAGTCACACACGTGCCGCGGTGCCTCGTGCTAGCGTGAGTTGATGGCCGGTGGCAGGGTAGCTATTCCAGGGCCTGCTCCGCCCAGACACTGCTAGGCACGAGGACTCAAAAGATGAAGAGAAAGTGGCCCTGCCCATGGGACTTTTCTGGAGCTAAACGTCGTAATAAAATGTAATGAGCATGAGCAGAGATTCGTAACGTTCCTGCAGAGGCATGTGCAGAGAGGTTAGCGACAGACTGTGCGGTGTGGGTTTAAAATCCCTGCTCACCATTTACAAACCCCGTAATTGCGCAATTTACTTAACCTCTTTGACGTTTTGTCAGCCATAAAATGACATAAAGCTAGATAATAAAGCATAAGGGTTCGATAAGTACAGTACATTTAGAACAATGACACATACACATAGGAGTCCTGATCTTTTCCCTTACAATGCACTGAGCAGAGTCCGGTGAGAAACTGGTGGGCGTAATGTGTGGGGGTTAGGAAGAAAAGAGGTAAGGAAGCGAGCATGGCTTTTATGTAAAGCATCTTCCTCTCAAGATGCTAACTTGGAAGGTTAGTTGTGTGGTATCATTTCAAATATTCAGAGGTTAGAAAAGGGGAGGAGAAGAAACCTTCACTATCTGAAGATAGGAAAAGCCATTTTTTGGGTTTTTTTTTTTAATATTTTATTTATTCATTTGAGAGAGCACAAGCAGGGAGAGAGGGAGAAGCAGACTCCCCACTGAGCTGGGACCCTGACACGGGACTTGATCCCAGGACCTGGAGATCATGACCCGAGCTGAAGGCAGATGCCCCACTATCTGAGCCACCCAGGTGCCCCTGGAAAAGCTGTTTTAAAATTTAATACAGCTTTGCAGAGGGTAACATCACAAATTCCAAATGATTTTGTATCAGTGAGATCATGTATTACAGTGCATTGTTAATTACTTTAGTGGGGCTTTTCCCTGTTTTTCCCCAAAGCCCTCTTTTTTTTTTTTTTCTTTTCTAAAACCACTCCATGCCATGTATCCAGTGACATGGAAAATGCTTGAACAACCAGCAGCCCCTGAGTGCCTTATCCTCTGGAACTCCTACATTATTTTAAAAGTGACATGACCCTTCTAAACAATCTTAGCACATGGAATGGAGAGAGAGAAGGCAAAGGCCAATGATAAGGAAAGCTAAGTGAGGCCACAGAATAAATTCGCTTTTGCTGCATCTGTTGAGCTTAGAGGCATCTCCAGACACAAATCTAAACAGTATGCTGTTCTCTGAGCAGCCAATACAAAGTTCTGTGTGGAGGAGAGGAGGGGAAGAGCCTTGGGCAAGGCTGAGCTTTACAAAGCATGGAGCTGGCAGGGAGAACATGACCAGCCACACAACGGGTCAGTATGCCAAATTTTCATTAAATTTGAAACTGTTAAAAAATAAAACCCAAATGGGGCGCCTGGATGGCTCAGTTGTTAAGCGTCTTCCTTCAGCTCAGGTCATGATCCCGGGGTCCTGGGATCGAGCCCCGCATTGGGCTCCCTGCTCGGCGGGAAGCCTGCTTCTCCCGCTCCCACTCCCCCTGCTTGTGTTCCCTCTCTCGCTGAGTCTCTCTCTGTCAAATAAATAAATAAAATCTTAAAAAAAAAATAATAAAACCCAAACAACTAAGAAACTCTTAATTTCTGAAGAAGAAGATGGATGGAATTTAAATACACCTTTTAAAGATCCCCTTTATATACACATCTAGTCATGTTTAATTTAGAAACGTAGTCATGTGGTATGCATAGTTGGTTTGATTAAAAAAAAATGTGCTGTTGTACATTTAAAGAATATGCCTAGAAAAAGGCAGGCAACTTTTCTTTTTTAACCAAATGTGTCTTTTGAGGAAATTATCCTTCCAAACATTTGGGCTCTCCCTTTTCTTGGGCTTTCAGGGTTTTGCTGACAGAAAAACTCTCGTCTACTAAAAAAATTAAAAATAGTAATACAAAGCCCAAATGTCAGTTTCCCATTTCCACCTCTCTGTTTCTAACACGTTTCTCACTGGCTCCTCTGTGCTCTCAAGAACAGCATTCTGTTTTCACCTTTTTGCTAGAACTTAAGCGCTTTGAGATTCTCGTGTATATACCAACCTCCCTGAGGTCAGGAGCTTTGCTTTGAAATTGTTTACCCCAGAGCATCCCTGACCAAGCTGTGGCAGCTCCTTTGCTGGCTCCTCCTTACCACTGCATTAATGTTAACTTTCTGGTGAATTCTGACCTTGGCCTTCTTCTCCTGCTACTTACCTTAAGCAACCACACCCATGCTCCTAGTTTTTTGAGGGGCAGAGGTCGAGAGAGAATCTCAGGCAGACTCCCAGCTGAGCGCAGAGCCCGATCTCACAACCCTGACTGAGATCATGACCTGAGCCGAAATCAGGAGTCGGACGCTTAACCGACTAAGCCACCCAGGCGCCCCGCCACACTCCTAGTTTTAACCGCTACTTGCATGCAGATGATTCAAGTCTATTCCTCCATTCCAGACTTTTCTCTTGAGCTCCAGACTCATAAAACCAACTATCCAATGAACTGGGATGGATCGTGGGCCTCCCAGATGCAGTAAGTAAAAACCTTGTTACCTCTCCCCTATATGGACCTCCCGAATATGAGTCCCCTTACGATAAATGGCACCACATTAACCCATTATACAAGTCAAATATGGGGTCATTCTGATCATCTTTTTCCTCATCCACATCAATCGAATGATTCTCTTTCCCTAATAAAAAAACTCAAATTGTCTTGCATAAGTCCAATGTCCGGCAAAGCCAGTAAATATTTAACAGCTAGCTTTCCAAAAAAACAAAACAAAATAAAAACACCCTGATTTATAAATTTGCCAACATCCATGGCATAAATATTTCATTAATGACTGGTTTGAAGCTATTGCTGTCACTGAATACAACAAAGCTGGGGAGAAATGGCCAGTAGCACACCATTATATAGTAAATACACCATACAGAGACAATAAACATAATATCCTCAAAAGTACATGTAATAGTAAAATGAAGCAAAATAAATAAGGAAGTGATCCATTTTGAGTATTTAACATTTGTAATTTAATTATAAGTTTATATAATTTAATTGCTTATAATGGCTGAGTGACAACTGGCTCTCACAATTCCTGAAAATTTAACCATGGGGCACTTGCAAGCAGGCTACTTTATGGGCTAGAGCCTCCTTGACAGCCAAGCCATATTTTTCTCCCTGTATGTCTCTTCTCTTTAATCCTATGCTTTTTTGATACTAGAACATTTTCACCTGCCTAATGAAGCTGTCTTTGCCAGCCACGTTCCTGACGTTCCCAACCCCTCCTGCTTCACCCCGTTCACCTGACAAACACCCACTCATCTTTTGAGGCTTAAAGTCATCTCATTTATAAACCTGTTCCCCAATCCCTACCCCCTTCTTCTAGGTATCATTGTACCTGAGTACCTTGTGCATATTTTTAGCATGACACCTGGCTAGTATTTATTGTTTACAAGTTTAACTTTGCTTCTAGACCATGTTGCCATGTCTTGTGCATTTTTGTACTCAAATACATAGGCCCTTTAAAAAAGTTATCGAGAAAATTAATGCTAATACTAGTAGACACTCAGTAAATGTAGAGTTGAGCCCACTTCCCCCAGGGATCAAACATTTTT
Organism: Mirounga angustirostris; assembly: GCF_029215605.1. Classification (NCBI taxonomy): domain Eukaryota; kingdom Metazoa; phylum Chordata; class Mammalia; order Carnivora; family Phocidae; genus Mirounga; species Mirounga angustirostris. The sequence goes on from NW_026991709.1 coordinate 57,279,583, forward strand.
TTCTCTAAAGACTTCCTGTAGATTGCTGGACACTTCTAACCTATTCCTGGGCTGTGGCCCCCCACTCTCTGCCACTGTATCCTCTCCAGAACCATGAGCTCAATGATTCACTTAAAGCACCCCAGCTATTTTGTCATAATGGAAAGAAATCTTTGGGTACAAATGATCTGCAAAGCACAGAAAAGAAAGAAAGAAAGGAAAGAAAGAAAAAGAAAGAAAAGGAAAAAAGAAAGAAAAGGAAAGAAGGTAAATGTACATGTACATCTTTTAGAATTGTTTCTAGCTTTATATAACAAACCAGGGTGCCTGGGTGGCTCAGTTGGTTAAGCGACTGCCTTCGGCTCAGGTCATGATCCCGGGGTCCTGGGATCGAGTCCCGCATCGGGCTCCCTGCTCTGCGGGGAGCCTGCTTCTCCCTCTCCCACTCCCCCTGCTTGTGTTCCCTCTCTCGCTGTGTCTCTCTCTGTCAAATAAATAAATAAAATCTTTAAAAATAAAATAAAATAAAATATATAACAAACCAGCCTCTTCCTTAGAGCAATTCCAGCCACAGAGAAAGTAACATGCCTTCTGTTTGGGCCTCTGTTTCCTTAGTTGCAAGTTGGAATTGACCTTACTGTTGCCACCCAAGATGCAACTCAGTGACTTCCAAAATTCTGCTGACAATTTCCCTCTCTAAACTCTTCCCCAAGCCCAGTTCTGTTGTCTTTAGAGCTTCTTCATCTGATGATTCCATACAGCATCAAGATCTGCATTAGTCTGTCCTTTCTGTGCCTTTTGCTAAACCCAGTGCTCTACTAAAAGCGGGTTCTCTTACAACCCTCTGTGTCTCAGAGTTCTCTCTCTATGCCTTCAGCTACTGACTACTAAGTCTTTTCTCAGGCAAACCACCCACATGTCTACTAAGTGATTACATTTCCACTAGTCCAGGCCTCAGCCAGCAGATTTCTCTCAATACATGTATTATTTAAGGAGTCATTCCCTGCCTAGCTTCCAACCAATTTTTCACAAAAATTACCTTTGCACATACCGGAATTGCTTTATCTAATATGCCGGAGTCAACTGAGCAATTCTCAGGGGAAAGAATTCTATTTGATTCCTCTCCAGCTCAGTACTGCCACAATGACGCACTCAAAAAATACTTGCTGAAAGAACCAAAAGAACACATTTTGGGGTGTTTTTCTCATGAAAAGTACCCAGAGACTTGCACAACACCAATGAGACCTTACCCCCAAGTGGCTTGCAGGCTAAGAAGGCTGATTGCCCAGCTCTTTGGCAGTTTTAAAATTTTCAGGCCAACCCACGTCTAAGTTGATTTGTCCTGAGGTCTTGTTTGACTATGCTACACTGGTAGCATGTCAGTGGGACCTGCCAGGTCCTTAACTCAAATAAACAGATGAAATGTTCACAAGCTATCAAAACCTTTCGCTCCGTGAGTTTCGGAGCGCATTGACACTGAGCTCTGTTTAACTGATAAAACATGCTCCTAGTATCTTTCGATTAAAAATAGCATTAAAAAAGGTGCATTCTTTGGATAAGTCAAACTGAGGCACAAGAGTTTCCCACCAGGATGGAAGTTTCTGGATGGAATCTGGCTGGCAGCTGAACAAGGGAATGGTTGCAGCTCTCAGCCCCTCCCTCCCGTCCAGCCAGACAACTGTTACCTCAGGGCAGAGGGAAAGTGGTTTGGCAATCCCGACAGATGGACAGCTGACAGAACGGACCCTCCCCCAGGCCCCAGGCCCCAGGCCCCAGGCCCGTGCAGCTGCGTGCTGGCCTGGTAGACAATCAGCCGTCTCCCCCAGAGGAGGGGAAAGAATTGTGCAGCCAGAAAGAAGCTCTCAGCGGGAGGGAGGCGGCGGGCTTGAGTGACATGCGGGAGGGCCGGCTTTTTGGAGGGCTCTTAGCAACGGCCCCGGTTTGACCCGCGTCAGCCAGGAGAAAATCGAATCAGTCAGTGTACCACTCTTCCAGGCGCCATGCAGCATCAGCAACTGAACGTCAAGGCGGCCTGCCTTCCTGCCTGTTAAGGACCTGCTCTCTCCCAGGCCAGGGTCCCCGCCTCTGCAAAGCGCTTCTAGAGAGGGGGAGCCACGACCACCACCCAGGCCCCGGCTGCCGTAGGTGGTGGTGGTGGGGGGGGGGGGGTTCGGCCTCGACTGTGAGTCCGTGCGCATCATCTCATCTCATCCCATCGATAGGCGGGACCTAGAGGGGCGTTCCGGCCCCCCTGGACCAGCAGGGGCTTTATTCTAGAGTCACTGGCGCGTGGCTGCGCTTTTCTTCCGCGTTGGTAGGTGAAACCCCAGTGGCTTCATTGGCTCCTTGATTTAAACCACGCCCGGCTTTCTGCCCGCTTTGCTGTTGCTGCGGGGCCAGGCCGCCCAGCCCCGCACGTCCCAGCCCCGCTCGCAGGGAGCCCGGGGCCGCTGCTGCCTTTGTGTGGATGCGGCGCGTGTCCTCTCTTCTCTTCCAGAGATGGCTAACAGGGGCCCGAGCTACGGCTTAAGCCGAGAGGTGCAGGAGAAGATCGAGCAGAAGTATGACGCGGACCTGGAGAACAAGCTGGTGGACTGGATCATCCTGCAGTGCGCCGAGGACATAGAGCACCCGCCCCCCGGCCGAGCCCATTTTCAGAAATGGTTAATGGACGGGACGGTAAGGCCAGGGCGGTCTTGGTTGCTGGGGCGGCGGGCTGGGAAGCCCTCCAGGGCTTTCTCTTCCAACGCCAGGCTGCGGGAGGAGCTGCGGCTGCCAAGCTCTGTGTCTCGCGGGGTGGGCATGGGCATGCCTTTATTTCTCCAGGTTGAAGATCCGGACTCCCCGCACAATTCCCTAGCTGGCTTAGAGGATTCTCCACCCACCCGAGACGTGGCAGCTCCCTCTTAAGTTGTTGCCAAATTAGAAGCCTTTTTGCTTTTTTCCCCGTGGGAATAGAGATAAGGATTTCCCTTCGATTTCTCCAGCCTGTTGGCCCCTCAGCTCTGGGAGGATTATTCCTTCCCCTCGGGAATGGGTTAGTTACAAAGTACAACAAAGGAAGGAGTCAGGAGGACTAAGCACCTGGCCATCCTTCCCTTCCTCCCTGGAGCCCTGCAGCCTGGGGCTGCTGAATGTCTGTTGAAGGCATGGGTTCTCAAGAAACTGAAGGGAATCCTTATTTGAGAGCTGCTTTTCTGAGCAGAGGCTCTGGTGCGTTTGGGGGTTGGGGACGGCTGATTCGCACCAGCCCATGTTTTCCCCAGGCTGTGATTTACTGTTATGTAACAGCTATTCCCCACTTCTGTTGGGTTGCCCAGGACTTGGGTTACGGGCATCTAGGAGGATGGTACCCGGTTCAGTTCTTTCATACATCATTGGCACATATGGGATGAATTATTGAAGGCTGATTCTGATCTGCCTTTTGATAGAAGATATAATATTAGATCCTATTATTAGACCTCCCTTCCCTCCCTTGAAAGTCTGCAATCACGGCCTCATCACCACACACTGTTCCCTATTTGTAAACATTCTTCCCGCACCCCCACCCTCCAGAGAAAGGAAGCCCGGAGCAAGGAGGGAAGGGGATTCCTAGGCTGCAGGCCCCACTGCAGTGGGGAGCAGCCCTGGGAGTGAGGCCACCTGGGTCTTTGGGATTTGGCGTGGGAACCTGGCCACCCAGCCCAGAGCCAGCGCCTTCCTAGGGCGCAAGACTTGCCTCTGCCCAAACCTGTAAGCTGCGCCCTGTAGGGCCTGGATTCACTTTTTGTCTGTGACGGGTAAATACAAGGGAAACATTGATTTTTGTCTCCCCTTTCTCCCTGCAGGTCCTGTGCAAGCTGATAAACAGTTTATACCCACCAGGACAGGAGCCCATTCCCAAGATCTCTGAGTCAAAGATGGCTTTTAAGCAGATGGAGCAAATCTCCCAGTTCCTGAAAGCTGCAGAGATCTACGGCGTCAGGACCACTGACATTTTTCAGACAGTGGATCTATGGGAAGGTAAACAGCCTTCGGGCCTTTGGGACTGCACCCTCCGTCCTCTCCACTTTGCCCATCTCTTTGTGAAACCTGCTCGCCATGTTCTTCTCTGGGCCTGCGTGTGCCCCTGTGGGGGGGTGGGAGCTGGGGTGGGGGGCGTTATCCACCGTGACCCAAGGGCACTGTTAGCCTACCCCTTTGTGATATTCTATTGAAAAGGGTCTCCTCCTCTGAGGGAACGCACACCCTGAGGACATGGCAGGGACCTCAGCAAACTAGTGTGGAAAAGAGAGGACTCCGCCGAGAGGAAGCTAAAATGGTTACATGGATGTCTTTTATTCCTGCTACCCCTCCCACAACGTAACTCTTGCCGAACAAATGGTAGCTACTGGAGGAGAAGGGGGGTGGTAAGCCTGCTTCTGACTCACCAGCAGCAGGGCTTTCAGACAAAGCTGCCGGGCGCCGTTGTGTCATTCAATCTGAGAAATCACGAGCATCCCGACCTTTTACTAAACTATTGTCGGAGGGCTTGGGGACTCTACCTTCCAGATATGTAGTCCACTCAGAAAGTGGGACACGTGATTTTTTCTTTCACATTTGTGACTTCACTTAAGACGTGTTATGAGGCATAAAAATCAAATCCCGTTTCTGGATGTATTTAACAATCCAGTGTTATTGGGGAAAATGATGTGACTGGAGATACTGCCCAAGAATTTGGGACCCATGGGCATAGGGCCTAGTGTGCCCCTCGAGCCCAAATGTGTGTGGCCCTCCGTGCAACTGTTTCACGTGAAGCCGGCCAGGCTCTGGAGATACAGAACAGCTCAAGCGGGCCTCTAGGCCTGCTCAGCTCCCTCATGCTCGCTGGCCCTGGCTGTTGTCAGTGGTCCAACCAATAGGACACCCAGGGAAGTGGCATTTCCAGTTTCCTTCACATTCGAGTTATTAAAGTCCTAAGACCCTGGTCAGGTTACTTGTGTTTTGCCATTACTGAGAAACTCAGATATCCAGTCCTTCGGGTCAGGCCATGGGACTTCGTGGATACTTACCTCCACATCCTCATGGATGTCACAGTTGAGGCTTGGTTTTTGCTCTTTAGATCACAACTGGGATGATTTTCCCAGCTAATAAAGATAGCCACTGCTTATGGATAGTTTTCCATCTAGGAGGCATGGTGCAAGGACTTTACTGTGTAATGCCAATCAGTTCTCCTACAATTCTATGAGGTGTTATTAATTTTCCCATTTCATAGAAGACGATGCTGAGGCTTGCCCATAATTACTTGTTACATCGTATGGCCAGTAATTAGCAGCAGAGCCGGGGCTCAAACCTGAACTCTGATGCCGGAGAATAGGGCCTCGACTAGCGTGCCATGCCACGCTCTGACCAGGAGGCTGTCTCCTTCACCTACATCAGGAGCTGGGCTGTTGAGTCCTAACGGTGACTGAGGAGGATGAAGATGAGGAGGAGTCAGGGCTGTGTGGGACACAAGGATGGAGCCCCTGCACTAGGGGGTTCTTGTGAATAGAAGGGTGAGCCCCTCCCCAAGTACAGAAAGTACGAAGAGGATGAAAGTGGGAGATGGGGACCCCGAGAGTGCTTTCCTGTCTTTACGTGACTGAGGCTATTCTATTTGCCTTTCCACGTTTATCAAAGACCACACAGGGAAACTTTATATCCCAGAGGTGCTGGCAGTGAAGAGGAGGGGTGGAGGGAGCAATGGTTCCTGATTGACAGAGCAGGGGGCGGTCTACACCACCTGCCCCAGCCCTGTATGTTCATACTTCTTAAGGGAAAGGGGGGGTCAAGAAGCAGGAATGAGACTGACTATGGTAGCCTGAGGTAGGGTAGTGGACAGGCGGGCTCCAGGCCGCGTTAATGCTCCTAGAAAACAGGAAACGAGGCAGACACCGAGGAGTCTCATCCCCGGGGTGGGGGGGATGTATGAAGCTTGAAAGGAAAAGAAGGGGACTCACTCCAAGGGTTTGTGACTGACCTGGTTTAGGTGGCCGTGGCTGGCAATAGAAAAGCGGATGCTTGGGGGTGCCCAAATGGCCTCTGGTGGACCCTCCATGGGAGACTGAGCACTGACGTTCAGGAAGAGTCTTTCTAAGCATTAGAGGGGATGCTCAGGATCACCGACTGAGGCTCAGGCCGGAGCTGGTTACCATACAGTGGGGCAAGTGGTGGGAAGGCGGGTGGCTTCGGGCAGAGGAGGGAGGGGCCGAGCGGGCCTGGAGCAAGGTCAGGGTGAGACCCGAGGGAGGAGGCTGGGTCCTTTCTGCCAGAGCCTGCTGTCACTCCTGTTTGGGGAGGAGCAAGCTAGAATCAAAGGGATGCCACCAGGCAGGGTTGGCATGTGTCTGCGTGCCTATGAGGGTGTACGTGTTTACATATACAGCTATTGAATTAGCCATTTGCTTAGCTTCCTGCCACACTGTCCCCACTGTGCTGACTGTGGTTTTCAGTTTATTGCCATTCACTCCCGATTCCACGCACTGTGGCTGTGGAGGCCGTGGCTGCCACTGGTCCAGTCCTCCTTGTCTGGGGACTTCTCTTCCTCCTCTGCAGGCATTTTATGCTCAACAGCTCTCTGCCCCCTGCCCCCCATCTTCCCTGCTTGGCACCTTCCCAGTAGCGGTCGGTTGCCCACGGCTGCCCAGTGACTCCATGTGGCTCTGATGTTGTGGATGAATAAAGCTGCAGGAGCCTCAGCTTGCCAAGTGCCTTCTCACTTAGGGTTCCATTTTTTTAGAGAGGCAGAGGCCCTGGATGGACCCATTGTCCTAAAGCCCCTTTTTAGATGCACAGTGAAATGTTTGCAGTGGACTTGGGAGCTACCAGAATAAACGGTTCAGGGCTTTGAAAAGGAACCCAGAGCTAAATGGCCCAGAAAACAACCCAACCACAGGGATATTAGAGACAAAGCTACTGAAGTTCCCCTGGGAGGAAGCTGGGGCCGAGCAGTCCCTCTCAGGGCTGGGGAAGAAGCGAGGGCCGAGGGCCGCTTAGAGGACTGGAGAAGTCCTTCTCTTGGAGGATGGAAGGTCAATGCCTGGAAGGTTCTGGCTTTGCCATGGGCGCCCGGAAGGGGTAGGAGTGGGGCTGTCTCAGCTGCCCGTGACTCAGGAGAGCATACCGGAGGTTCGGCATCTTTCCTGTGGAGAGAAAGTGGGCGGGAGAAAAGGGAGGAGCAGGAAAAGGAGGTGTGTGTGTTTGTGTGTGTGAGAGAGACAGAGACAGAATGAGAGAGAACACATAAGAGCTAGGGAATGTGTGGGTCAGAAAGACACAAAGAAAACTTACCCTGGAAGCTAGTAGAATGCAGATTTCTGAGTCAGAAATTAGACTGCCTAGTTCACACCTCGACTCCACCACCTATCAGTTAACTTTTCTAAGCTTCGGTTTTCTCAACCGGAAGAACGGGTATTAGTGTCTATTTTATGGGCTTGAAATGGGGATGGAATGGGACGATGCCTCAGAAGTGCTTAGCATAGTGGTTGGCAATCATAGAGCGTAATGTATGGTGGCAGTGTGAAAATTACTGCTGTCATTCGCCTGTCCTGTCGTAGGACAAATGGACAATGAGGGTGGGGGGAGCAGGCTGGAAAGGCACATATTCTGTCTTGGAACAGATGGACTTCATGAATGGTTTCACACAGAAGCCAGTAGGGTTGCCTGGATGACATTTGCCCCCTGTCATGGGTGGTGTCTTCCTTGCATCGGCCATTCTCCAGCACGAAGGGACCAGCTTTGCACGCCCCCTTTTGACTTTTTTCTATCTCGTGGTCATTACCCTCTTGACGTCTTTCCCTGCAATATGTCGCTTTGCCAATTACAGACCCAGGAGATCTTGGTTCAGTGGAAGGAGCATGAGTTTGGAGTCAGGTAGATGGGTTAAAACTATTTAGCTACATCCCAGCTTCGTGAACTTGTTCAAGGGCTTGGCTTCTGAGAGCCTCGGTTTCCTTCTCTATAAGTAGGTCTAGTGCCTTCCTCAGAGGGTTCTTGTAAGGACTAAACGTGTACAATGCCTAGCACAACGCCTGGCTAGCAGACACCTAATAAATGTTGGCTTCTTTCCCCTACTACAAGCCTGCCAGCAACTAACCTTTTGTTTCCTTGGCATCACCACATGGTGAGCAAGCGTTAGGCAGGTAGAATTCTAGAATGCCAGAGTGGGCAAGACTCAAAGATCAGTCCAGTCTGATGACTTCTCTCAGTAGTCCTACTGACAGGGCTCCTGGACACGTGGTTTCACCCTGCCTCCCTGTTCCCCTTCCGGGATGACTGGGAGTTAGGGGGGAGTGTGGTTCCCACCGGGGGTGGAGTACCTGGAAGGTCCAAATATATTCTCTGGGGAGGCGCCACTGTGGTGTCGCTCCTTAACAGCAAGAGCAAAGAAACATTTCACCCAACTTGAGAGACACTTTGGGATCTTGTGAGGTACCTGGAGTGACTTGAGTCACCACACATGCCTGCTGCGTGCAGCCTCCTTTCCTGTCAGAGCAACCTCAAGCGCTGCCTGCTCGTGATCATGGTGGGCAGGTTTTTCACTCAGCAGCGGTTCCCAGCCTCCAGCGTACAGCAGAATCAGCCGGCAGGCTTAGGAAAACACAGCCCCAGAGCTTCTGAGGTATTAAATCTGGGGTAGGGCCCGGGAATGTGCATTTCTTACCAAATCATAGGTAACGCTGCTTTGGCTGGTCTGGGAACCCCACTTTGAGAACCCCTGCCCGACAGAGTGTCTCCAGGAAGGCAAGCAACAAAAATTCATAAAACTCACAGAGCAAGCCCAATCTATTCTCTGACATTTCTCCTTTGACCGTAGCAATAGTTCCTCTACCTTGAGGAGAGAATTGGGGTCATGCCTAAGTTATTACTCAGGGAAAAAAGAAATGGTTCCAGAAAGATGAAAAAGGTCAGTATTCCAGAAGTAACAAAGATGAGTCAAGACTAATAAGAAAAAAAGGACTAAAGAAAAGACTAAAAAAAAAAAAAAAAAGGAAGTAGCTCTGAAGCAAAGAGTTTGGGCTATAAATTATAAAAAACTTTTAGTATTAAAAGTAGAGTGTCCAGTCTGACTTTACCCGCCCAAATGACCTTTCTCTGGTCTTTATTTCCCTTTTACCCTTCTGATTATTTTTTCTTCCCAAAGACATGCATAAGATATCATGAAAGCAACAACAACAAAAAAAATTCAAGAGAACAAAATCCCTGTTGAAGTATCCTTATGGTAGTAGCACTCATACTTTATGGGTATTAAGGATCCCTGGTGGTGGGACGCCTGGGTGGCTCAGTTAAGCATCCGACTCTTGATCTCAGCTCACGTCTTGGTCTCAGCTCAGGTCTTGATCTCAGCGGCCTGAGTTCAAGCCCTACATGGGGCTCCACGCTGGGCATGGAGCCTATCTACTTAAAAAAAAAAAAAAAAAAGTCCCGGTTGTGGGGGCGGGGACCTGACAATACAGAACCCTTGGTCCCACCCCCCAGAGGTCATCATTTCATAGTTTGGTGCTTGGGGAAACACTGCCCCGTGATAATGCAGCAAAGAGGGCACACCCAGATGTCAAGACTCTCTGAGAAAAGGTCTGCCAGGTGAGACAAGGGAAGCTACCATACTACACCACTGTCTTGTTTCCCACAATTGCAAGTCTAATATTAGCCCCTCCCATAAGAGTCCAGGTCGCCTTATCAAAATGCTGAGCTGTTCATGGACATTTGGCACCTCCTATTCCCTGTGTCACTTCCCATTTTAACGGCCAGTGGTCTCATTTTTAGGTCACCACCAAGGACTCAGCATCTAGAAAATTCCCAGCACTTTCCTCTAGTTGGTACTTCTTTCAGGACCGTTTTTCTTCTTTTTTTTTTTTTTTCTTGGAAGAAAAGCCTTCAGCAGTGGTTTTCGAGCTGTCTTGCCAAAATATCTAGGGGTAGCTTTCAGGGAGCAAAGAGATTCCATGCTGCCAGGATTCTGAGCTGGCTCCCGACTTGGATCAGAGCCCTTCTAATTATTGACTTTACCATTTGATTTTGGGGAGGATAGCTCTGATGGGAGGAGTTATTGCTTAAGGAATATTACGTAGTAACTTACCATGTGCCAGACATTGCAATGTTTTTAAAAAGTGAAAAACCAAAGTGCTGGAGCAGTGGTGCCTATCCATCTGGCTATAGCAAAATCATCCCAAGAGATTGTTCCAGAATCTGAATTTTTAAGATTCTCAGATATTTCTGATGATCAGTCTAGTTTGAGGGTCATCATGTTTCTCAGACTTGCCTGATGGTGTAAATTACCTGGGGAGCTTATTAAAAATATGAACTTCCAGGCCTCCCCCAGGCCTGCTGAATCCGTCTCTCAGGGGAATGATGTCAAAATGCATATATATTTTTTTAAGATTTTTTTATTTATTTGTCAGAGACAGAGAGATTGAGCTCACAAGCTGGGGAGTAGCAAGCAGGCAAAGGGAGAAGCAGGCTGAGCTTCTCCCACTGAGCAGGGAGCCCGATGCGGGACTCGAACCCAGGACCCTGGGATCATGACCTGAGCTGAAGGCAGACGATTAACTGACTGAGCCACCAGCCATCCCAAAATTCATATTTTTGAAGAGATCTCCCCCACAGCGTCCCATAAATAGTCCAAGAGGCTTGGGAAACCTTGTTCTGAAGTGTCATGCTCTAGGCAGGTGGTGCCAAGATTCACAGATGCTCCGTAACCTCACTGCTCCTCTAGACATTGAGTATGTGACCCCCCATTACAGAAGTCAGCCTCTGCAAATGGCCCCCTCCCTCCAGCAGTCCATGCGGAATTCTGAACTGGTAAGAGCCAGGAGGCTAGAAAAAGGCCCTCATGCCATTCCATCAATCCGGGAGTCTGCTAGGGACGTCTGTTAGAAGGCTAACTAGACATGATAGGAAAGCAAGCTAGACAAGTTAGAGAGGCAGGTTTCTGCTCATAGTGTGACTCAGAATCTTGGCAATGATGAACTTGATTGGCATGCTGATGGGGGACTCTAGGCCCCAACTCTTCCTCCTGCTTTAACCTTATTTGGGTGGAGGCCTGGAGAAATTATTCCAGGCAAAAACTCTCAAAGACTTCACGGCCCTTGGGGCCCAAGGACCATGACCCGGTTTTGTCCCCCGCAGTGCGTTCCCTCTAGCCTGGCACTGAAGCAGCTACTGCCACTCCTTCGGATCATCTCTGATCACCAAGGAACGTGGCACCCCAGCCGGCCTGCCATGGGGACGGACCCCTGGGAGATGGTGGCCTGGTGGACTGTTTGTGGGCTTTGCATTTGGACACCTGAGCTAGAGCCAGGCTCTGGTTTACTTGCTGAGGGACTCTGGGCACGCTCATTAACCTCCCTGAATGAGTGTTCCCATCCCTCCACTGCAGGCAATAATATCAGTTCCACTGGGTTGATGTCATGTATAATAAAGTGTCTAGCCTCTAATTTATATCAAATCTCTTGCCTTGGGACCTTTCCTAAGAAAACTTCTCCAACGTGTTCTGGTCAAAAACACCCCCTTCCCTAGCTTCTTCTGCCCCTGATTGTGTTGTGGCTCCCTTTCCCACTCTCCAGGATGAGGATGGGCGGGTTCCTGGCTCTCTTGCCCCCAGCGTTGTCCCCTCCTCCTGCCTGGGTCCATGCGGTATGCGCAGCAGCCAGCCTTGTACCCGTGGCTGACTTGCTGGGCACCCCCAGACCCCGCGCTTACCAGACTCGCTCCTGCCAACCAGCAGAAATAGACTTCCCGAGTGCTCCTTGTACAGAGCAGAGCTGAGTGGCGTATTCGAACCTTCCTAAACCTCCCTGCGCTTCCTCATTGTTCTAGGCTCTCTTTAATGGCTCACTACTTAAGAGCAGACCCTCTCCCTTTCTCTTTCCAGAGTGAGCCTTCAGAATATCATCACTACAGCTCTATTCCACTGCCCCCCCCACAAAGGAGCGCATTACACGGTGACAATTACAGAAAAGCTTTTTATCTATGGAGAGAAGTCATTTTCACAACCACCTCTGGGCTTGCTCTTGCGTCTCACTATTCCTGAGCCCTCCTCCGCCATCTGCTGCCCACACACTCTGACCTGCCCCCCCCCCCCCCCCCCCCCGCTGCTCCTTGCACCTGGGGACTCTCCTCTGACGTCCCTGCCTCCCGCAGCTGCCTGCCAACCGCACCTGGCCTCAGGACCCCGGAAATCGCCCTGTGGTTCATGGGGTGGAGAAAAAAAGTGAGGGAAGGGGGATCTGCTGTCTCTCTCTCTCCTCGTTGAATAGATGAACTGGACTTCCTCTGTGGGCCTTAATGGTTTAGTTCATCAGCGTTCTACTCCGGGCTTGCTTTCCATCTGCCTTTCTCCTGTAATTCTGTATTCCCCAGTGACCGAGCTGCAACAGCCCGGCTGGAAAGACCACAGATGGCTTTTTTTTTTTTTTTTTAAGATTTATTATTTGAGAGCGAGAGCACGCATGAATGGAGGGAGGAGCGGAGGGAGAGAATCTCAAGCACTGACTGAGCCCCCCCCAGGCGCCCCCAAAGAGGGCTTTTTGTATTGGCCGTTAGCTTTCTTGGTTTCTAACCCTGTGCCTTGAGCTTTGCTCTTCCCACTTGTGCCCTGCATGGATCTGGTTCTAAGTCAGGGAGAACGGCACAGGGGCGTCTTTCCTAGTCCAGGGCCTGGCAGTCAGACGCAAGGGAGGAGAGGAGAGGAGATGGGAGGAACAGGCTGACTGGTAGGCAGTCAGACGCAAGGGAGGAGAGGAGAAGAGATGGGAGGAACAGGCTGACTGGTAGGGTCCAATGGCCTTCTCTGAGGGTTCAGGGTCACTGGGCCCCTCAGGTAACAGTGGTCCCCCTCCCACTATGGAAGGGGCACACCACACACACACGGACACACACACCCCACAAACCAGCTATTTTTTATCTCCATTTAGCTCCTTCCAAGCTACACAAAATAAAGGGCCTCTCATTTGTGTCGCATTGAGCGCTTTCTGTGTTGATTTGCTTTCCTTCATGTGCACGTCTCCAGCCCAGAGAGCCAAGTGAGTACTCAGTTGGATGCACAATGGGTGATTTTAGACCCTTTTAACCCAGAGGAAGTAAAAGAGAGGAGCCAGCTGCGGTTTGGTGCATTTAAGCCATCCAAAACAACTTCTTTCTAGTTTCCTTCTCCCCGCCCCTCCCCCCCCCCCCCCCCCCCCCGCCAGTCCTGAGGAAAATCCTCATCTGCAGACCAGCTCACAGGCCTAGCCACAGGATTTCCCCTTGCCACAGCCTCTAGAACCCACTGAGGCAAGCGCCCCTGCCCAGGGCAGGGACCTACCTGTACCTGAGCGGATGGGTATTTAGAATGTTTTCTTCATACAGCAACTATGAAAGGATGAGAAACTGGGCAAGTCATACAGAGAGTAGGCAGGTGATTTTTTTTGTTCCTTTCTAAGAAGTTTTGCTACGGTTATCTTCAGGGCTTTGAGAAGTATTTGCCATCCCTCCCCCTTGGATGGGATGGCCGACAGCCTCCTATCAGAACTTCCTTCCCAGAGGGCCAGCCCCATCCTTCCAGATTCCTTGGCCCTGACACAGGCTTGGCTTTCATTTCTCTGTTGGTTTGCAGGGAAGGACATGGCGGCCGTGCAGAGGACCCTGATGGCTCTTGGCAGTGTTGCGGTCACCAAGGATGACGGCTGTTACAGGGGAGAGCCATCCTGGTTTCACAGGTAAGTAACCCTTCCCGCCTCCCCGTCCCCCTCCCCACCCCCCAGCAGAGGAGGATTTTACCAGAGAGAGCATCTGAAACCCCAGAGGCCATTTCCACACAAAGCCCTTAGGAGCAAGCAGGGGGGGTGGGTGGGGGGGTGGGGGCCGCACTCCTGGCCCACAGCTGATTGCTGAGAGCAAAGAAAGAGCCATGCTGCCATGCGGCCAGCAGCCCACCCACCCACAGCGGACTCAGTTGAGTGTTTCCTGCTAGATACCTGGACCCTCCAGCTCTGGCCATGCTCCTTCTCTAGAGGCTGAGCGGGACTGTTTGGCTTTCCTCAGGAAGGTGGCTTGAGGTCTGAACTTGGTTTTATTCTGATCTAAGAAGCCCTAAGTCAACTCATTTATCTATTCTTGCACTCACTGAAGAGAAAATATGTCCTGGTTCATGCCTGTTGTCCCAGTGAATTTATTGATAACAGTCACTTTCACTTCCAAAAGTGGCCTGGTCTCGATAATGTCTTATGTGGTCATGTCAGTAAAGGATTTATTTTGTTGTTGTTGTTGCTACTGTTTTCATGGGTGGGGGGAAGCAAGGGATCTAAACTCAGTCTAAGAGCTCTGTGGGCAATGAAGACAAAAGAGCACTTTGTAGCAGATAATTGACCCTTCATTTCCCTAATCCCTCTTTCTTCCTCTAGACTGTTATAAAAAGGTACCAGTTTAAATGAACCTGGTCCGAAAACCTCCTAGATATTGGCCGGTTGAAACTCTGGTTTTAGTCCCAGCTTTGTTAGTGACATACCATGGTTTATATGACCCGCAAAAGCAAAATTACTTACTACCTGGCTCTTTATACTGCAGCTTGCTGACCTTTGGCGAGGAAGAAAATGTTTCCTCCTTGACTCCTAGGTCCTGTAGCTCTAAAACAGGAACAATAATACTTGGCCCTGCACAGGGAAAGGTGGATTGGGATTAATGACCTGCTTTGTAAGAAGAGCTGTTTGTAATTTTCACAAGGGCTTGAGGTAACTGTGAGAGAGTGGGTGATAAGAAAGTTGTCTGAGAGCGAAGTCCTCAGAGAGGACACACTGATTCATGGAAATTCTGAAAAATCATCTGGGTTCTAAGGAGTAGAGAGCTCATGTATCATGGAGCAGCCTACTTGGAGTAGGGCTGTAGCTCATAATAGGACCATAGCCCAGGGGAGGAACGTAGCCCAGGGGAGGACCATAGATCAGGGTAGGGCCATAGCTTATGATAGGATCATAGCTCAGGGTAGGGCTCATAGATCATGGTAGGGCAATGGCTCAGGGTCAGGTCATAGCTCAGAGTAGGGCCATGGCTCAGGGTATGATCATAGTTCCTATCAGTACTGTAGCTCAGTACAGGGCCTACTATTCTATTTGGTGACCTTGTGTTCTAGCTGGTAGCCCCCCCGGGAGAGCCATTCTAACTGCATATCTTGGGAAGGGTTTGAAAACTGTCAGAATGACTTTATTCCCCCTCACCTCCTCTGCCTAGGAAAGCTCAGCAGAATCGGAGAGGATTTTCAGAGGAGCAGCTTCGCCAAGGACAGAACGTCATCGGCCTGCAGATGGGCAGCAACAAGGGGGCCTCCCAGGCGGGCATGACGGGGTACGGGATGCCCAGGCAGATCATGTGACATGCCGCCTCCCACCTCCCAGGAGAGAGGACGAATGTTCCACACCACGGTCTCTGTGATAAAGAAATAGTTAGTCACCTTCTGACCTTCTCCTCTTTCTCAAAGCCTCCCGTTTGTGGTTTTTGCAAAAGTGCTGCATTTCCGCTGCGAACCCGCGTTGCCCACTGCTGCCACCTTGCGTTC
Organism: Mirounga angustirostris; assembly: GCF_029215605.1. Classification (NCBI taxonomy): domain Eukaryota; kingdom Metazoa; phylum Chordata; class Mammalia; order Carnivora; family Phocidae; genus Mirounga; species Mirounga angustirostris. Next base: position 57,295,088 of record NW_026991709.1, read on the forward strand.
GTTTCGAACTATGCAAAGACTCCGCCTCCTCTTCCTGAGCTCCTCCTTGGCCCCAAAGTCACGGCCTTTTGTCGGATTATTTATTTATTTATTTGCCAAAAATGCCCCCTCCTCAACGTATTAGAACACCCCTAATAAATTAATAAAATTAGTCTTCTGGCTTCAAACGTAAACTTCGTTCTTCGTGGCAGGGTCTCGGCTTGCAGGGCTGGCTTTCCATTCGCTCACCGGGCCGGCAAGATGGAATCGAGCCGAAGCGGTAGGTGGAGAGAGATAGGTGAGCTTCGAGGAAGCCCTAAGAAGGTTGTGTTGTTTATCTCGGCAATGGCAGTAGAAGTGTAGGAATAGTTTTGCCCACTCGAACAGCCTATAGCCAAGAATTCAAGAACAAGCTCTTTGATCCCGTGGGTCAAAGTTCCTACCTTGCGCTTACGATGCTAGACTGGGGGTGGGGGGAGATGCGGGAATGAGCAAACCAAAACCCCAGTTCGTAAGGGACTCTCATATGGATGCCCAGGAAGTATTTGCTGGATGGGTGGTTTTATCAAATGGATGGGTGACAGCTGAAGGAAAGAGCTGTTGTCACTTCTGTACCAATAATCTTCCCCTTGCAGGCCAGACCCTGGCTCTGCTGCCCACATTTATACAGTTTTGTGTTTTTTTTAAGATTTTATTTATTTGAGAGAGAGAGAGAGACAGCAAGGGGAGGAGCAGAGGGAAGGGGAGGAGCAGAGGGAAAGGGAGAAGCAGACTTTGCGCTGAGCGAGGAGCCGGATACAGGACTTGATCCCACAACCCTGAGATCACGACCCTAGGCGAAATCAAGAGTCAGATGCTTAAGCGACTGAGTCACCGAGGCGCCCCCATACTGTTTCTTCAGAAACCAGGAGTTAGAGGCAATGTTGATTGCTCCCTTACACTCACTTAGAGGGTCTAAATCCCTAAAACTGTTGGATATTGCCTAAGACTGAGCTCTAGCTAAGATGGATAGGTTCCAGAGATTCTGTCAGCCATATAAAAATTAAGAAGGCTAATAAACCTTGGGGCCAAGACTTAATCTTATTCTCTCCTACCAGTAGAAACAAGAAAAAAAAAAAGGGATGCATTTAGTAAGAAAAGAAATAAGGCATTGTATCCATACCATGAATTGTTAATTAATAAGACAAGATAAAAATAAATGAAACTGTAGATATTGTCACCGTCTAAATGTTTGGGTGGTGGCTTTTCAGACTGTGTTCTAGGCTTCCATAGGGATTTCTATGGGATCCCCATGGGGTGGGCAGTGCTGCTTATAAGAGGCAGAATCCTGGGTCCCCATTCCTTCTTCAGTGAGAGCATCACTGATCTTATCTATTTTATATATTAGGATTCAGCATAAGATTTTAAAAGACTTTTAATATTAAAAGAAAGCAAACAAGAATCAGTAAAAGGAATGAGTCTGAGTCACCTAAAGGACCTAATGTGTCCTGGAGGAGCCCTATGGACTCTGACAGCCAATGGTGGGTGAGTTGTCCGTTCCTGAAAAGATGTCACGTGAACATGGTGGCTGAACCCTTACCTCGGAGTTGCCGTAAAAGCAAGAGAGTCAGGTTGATGGTTCCCCAAAAAACTGAAATAAAACTGGGAGGGAATTCCTGGAGAGAGATAGAAGGTGGTCAGGTCCCTGTCTGAGATTGGGAGTGGGGACGTGGGACATAGCCTCCATCAGCGGTGGGGTAGGTTTGGGAGAGAGCTGCTGGGCTCTGCCTGTTTGGTTCCCCACACCGCCCTGGTTCCACCACTGCTGTGCCAGAGACACAGAAAAAAAGAGACAGAAAAACAGCGAAATCAGCTCAGAATGGGAAGGAAGTAGCCTTCCAAATCTAGGGAGTCCAGCCCGAGTGAGGAGCAGGTGATAGAACACTGATAGACTTGCGGGCACCTGGGTATTTCCTCCTTCCAGCATGAGCGCCCCCACCCCCTCAGGCTCCCACCTCTGAGTCCCTTTGCAGGATGACAGCCTGGAGATGAGGCTGTTAAAAAAATGGAGGCCCTAGAGGGGAGAAGGTGTATTGGAGCATAAGAGTTAACACAGCATGAGTGAGAGCCCAGTTTGTAATTCCAAAGACTACCTGCCTCAACACAATATTTCCAGCTCCCAAGAGTCCCCAGAAGCAATCCAAACTGGAGCCTGAGGTTTTTTCCCCCTTTCCCCACTTTGTATTTGCAATCAAGGTAGCAGATAACCTCAGGGCAGTGTGAGCTCACAGGCAGCATCTGGAAGACTCCTGAGGAACAAAAGTACCGTGATCAAAAGACACACTGGATCACCCTTACCCCATGAAGTAGAAGTCATGGACCAGACAGAAGAATCATTTAAAAGTAGTCTAATAAATATAATAAAAATGATAAGAGAAATTATTGGACACATGAAGCAATAATCCATTATGAAGAAAAATTAAGTGGGGATAAGGAACATAAAAAAATAAATGAAATAATGGGGCGCTTGGGTGGCTTAGTCGATTAAGCAGCTTTCTTCAGCTCAGGTCATTATCTCCAGGTCCTGGGATCCAGCCTGAGTCATGGCAGGCTCCTTGCTCAGTGGGGAGTCTGCTTCTCCCTCTCCCTCTGGCTTCCCCCCACCCCCATGCACTTACTTGCTCTCTCTCTCAAATAAATAAATAAAATCTTAAAAAAAAAATGAAATAAAGATTGAGAGTAGAATGAATAAAATGAACAAGCTAATAAGTTGGAATGTCAAAACAAGGTATTCCGTAAAAAAGATAGGCACAAATAAATGGTAAATACAAAAAAAAAATGTTAAGTGATATGGGCCAAAAATCATATAATTGGAATCTCAGAAGGAAAGGAAAAAGATCAATATAGGGGAGGGAAAATTTGAAGAAATTATTTTGAGAATTTCCCAGGGGGAAAAAAAGACCTACGGACTCAGTTTTAAAAGACTTACAAAGATTCCAAAAAATAAATGATAAGAGTCCTTGGTGGGAAACATTATAGTGAAATGTATGACCACTAAGAATAAATACAAAATTCTCAAAGCTTTTAAAAATCAAAGCCCATTACGTATAAGGGGGGAATATCATATTAACATTGAACTTCTCAACAGTAACCTGGAGACATAAAGTGATATTTTCGAGGAACTGAAGGCATAAAAGAAAACATTAAACATGTAATTTTCTACATAGCAACTAATTTTTTAAACCCAAAAGTGGAGCAAAAATATTTAACAAAGACCCTCTGAAAACATAACTGGATTAAGTATTCCAATTAGAAAAATATCTTACGAGGAAAATGCTATTTGATATGGGAAATGAGGAGAAGTTAGTGAGAAAACCAGGACTAAACAATAGAGAGAAAAAGGTTATTTATAACAATCCAGGAAAAGAAAAAGAAAGTGTCCTGTTCAGAGGAAATATAGAGATATTGATAAATTTAAGAAATTGTTAGGAAAAGACAAACACATTTAATATTGATTCCCAAACCCAACAAGAATAAGAAAATTACAGGCTGATTTCACTTGGGAACATAGATGTGAAAAATTCTAAACAAAATAATATCTAACCAATTCCAGCAGTGAATTTTAAAAATCTGTTAGAATGAACTCTTTGCTCTCTTTTTAAAAAACATCCCCCCTTTATTTTTAAACTGGATGGGCTCTTTGGGGCGTATCCCTGCCTAGCCCTGAGTAGAAGCTTGAACCCTTTTCCTCTTCTAAAATCATTGAGAGATCACCTAGTCTGAACCCTGAGTTTTATTCATAATAATACTAGAGACCAAAGGTGAAATGACTTTTACATCATTTGGCTAGTTAGTCTTTAGAGGCTTCCAGAAACACTTGTTCATTTTTATTACTCAGCCTTTCTGCTAATCCTAAGTCTTCCTAAGGCTTTATTAAGCCATATCTTAATGTAGCATTCTATTCTTTTCATTTATTTATGTATTCAAAAACTGTCCTGGGGATCAGCAAAAGCCATCTATGTGCTGAAGGTATGGAAATGACTAGGAAAAAAAAAAAAAAAAAAGGAAATGACGAGAAAACCATCCCTGCCATCAATCAACAAGAATTTACTGAGTCCTTAATATATTTATGGAATTGTATTATAAACTAGGGAGACAAAGAAATATGAACATGGCTTTTAATGGAACGAATTTGTAGTCTAGTTGAACAAACAGAATCTACTCTGCAGCTCCTTGTATCCATTGCTTGTTGAAGGGCCAAATGAGGGCCATGTCCACTTGGTCTCTCTGAAGGAAGAGTTCTCTGGGCTGGGCTGGCCTGGGAATGTTTGCCAGAGGAGACTGGACTCAGGAGCTTCTGCTTTGTGCCATCCTGGGAATGTAGGGGCTTCCTTACCATTTGCCCCAACCTGCCTGCACCCAATAGAGCTAAAACAACGAGGAACACGCTTGGATTTCCAGACAAATCCTTGCTGGGTAGCCTCAAACAAAAGCCATGGTGACGTGGGAAGGACCTGTGGTACTCATGCCGGGGAGCCTCAGTCCATCTTAGACTGCCAGGAGACAGAGCTAATGGTCAGGATCTTAAAAGAAGGCCCCAACATGGCTTGTTCTCAAGTATAGAATTTTCCATGGTGGGACGCCTGGGTGGCTCAGTCGTTAAGCGTCTGCCTTCGGCTCAGGTCGTGATCCCGGGGTCCTGGGATCGAGCCCCGCATCGGGCTCCCTGCTCCGCGGGAAGCCTGCTTCTCCCTCTCCCACTCCCCCTTCTTGTGTTCTTGCTCTCGCTCTCTCGCTCTGTCAAATAAATAAATAAAATCTTTAAAAAAATAAAAAAAAAGAAAAGAATTTTCCCTGGTGATGGTTGCAGGTCCACCATGGAATCAACACATCGAGCTCTCGGCTTCAGACATCTGCTTCAACACAGGAGCCACGATCAAGGCTCCTGATGATCCTGGAAACAAAAAGATTTGCTAATGGCTAGTGACATCTGTAGGGACGCCATCTGCAGTGTTGTGCCTGGTTGCAGTGTGACTGTATGTCCCACTTAATGGTTGTCTAATATGTCAGAGACAGAAAGATGACTTAAGAAAATGTCTGACTCCAGGCAAATAGACTAGGCCAGAGTTATCTGCTTTTCCTATCACCCCTCCCACCAACAACAGTGATTGGGGCTGGTCTTATGTCAGTGGAAATGCAAAGCCCAATTTTCATAAGGCCTTATTTTTTTTTTTTCTAGGCATGCTGTCATTTTAGTTATCATTTATAGAATGCTTTAATGACATAATAGATTGCAGCGCTATTGTTGATAATAAATGTAATTGCCATCGCCTCAAAACTGCTAATTTCACCAGCCATTAAAATTAAAATAATTCTGTTGACTATGACTCGTTCACTGCTATGGTAACAAGAAGCGCAGAGTAACTTCTGGTAGCATTATTGGCAGAAATGAACACATCGTTCTTGTGGGTTGTTGTGTATGCCTAGTTCGCTTGGACAGTTTGAAAGCCAACTGACCCCATTCAGTCAGCTTCTTGAACGATGTAGATTCAAGGCCACTTTTCACATGAGCTTGGTAATGCCCTCATGGTACGCGGATGGTGAGGAAGTTTAAGGTCACTATCTCCCCCGAGGAAGGATAAGTGTGGCCATTTCTCTACACTCCCATCAGCATTCTCGCTTAAAAAATATGTGTGTGAATGTTCTGAAAGACACCATCTGCACATTAAGATGTCATTGGAACTTGGTGTTCGTCCTGAGCAGCTGCAAAGCAGTTTTATGATTGCTGGGTCCTAACCCCAAATCCCAACATTTTTCATCTCGGCCAAAGAGCACATTAAATCCATGAGCTGTTCATGCTTGTTACTGACTCTGACGTACACAGGGTTGGTAAGACAGAAGAGTCAACTGGTTAAAAAAAGAAAAAAGGCAAAATATGAGACCAGAACAGAAATGAGCACTTTCAGAATTCAACTTGAATGTCTTGGGCAAAAGAACTAAAGCAAACGTGGTTAATTTGTCATTCAGCAAAATTAAAGATCTGACGTGGCTGTGAGCCTATTATTTACTCACAAAATAAATGTGTCAACTTTTATGGCCCTGAGCAGAGAATGTAAAGCTATCTTGAAGGGCAAGGATAAATCTCACTATGGTTCAATTGGGTTTAGAGCGGTTATTGCCTCACTGCCCTTTATTTTAATGAAACAGATATTGAATGGCATTCTCTCAGATAAAATTAAAGATCTATGCTCGTTCCACATTCTTGGATCAATAATTCTTTGGGAGAACACTGCCTCCGTCTTATGATGGAATGAGTTTGGGTCGCAGAGATTGCAAAATGAGAAAGTCTGAGAAGAAATCCTGTTTCAAAACAACTGAAGGAAAAAATAATGAGCCCACCCCTGGGTGGCTTGAAAGATATTTATTGAGCACCTACTAAGTGTCAGGCACTCTATATAATCCATCTCTTCAAATGCATATAACAGTCCTGCAAGGTGAGTATTGATATCATTTTCCAGATAAGAAAAGTAAGAATCAGAAGGCGAAGGACTGCCCAAGGTCTCACAGCTAGTTATGGGGAAACTAGAATTTGAACTCTGAATATTATGATTCCAGAGTTTTATGAATTCCATTATACTGCACTGCCTTCCACATCTGAGACACACTGCTGGACTCTGGGGGATACACAGGTGAGAACGTGGTCCCCCCTGCGCTCAACCAGCATTTAATTTTTCTTCAGTAGGAACTCACAGTGAAGAGCTCACTTGTCTCTAATTCAGAAAAGCACAAATATGTACGATTTTCTGGACCCAGCTCAAAAGACGTGTTTAACTCCTTCCTGAATTCAGAGTACCCTGGTGTATAGAGAAGTAACCAATAACTTAAGATAGCTTGTTTTACATGTGAATGTTTAACATACAACTTTTGATCAGGATTATTCCTACAAAGCTATATAAATGTTATGTGACTTTTCCCGTTTCTTTGGAATCGTTTAATTAAGGCCAGGATTAGGCTAAGGCGAGGCAGGCTCTCCCCTGGGGCAGAAAATTTAATTTTGAGAGGCAAACTAGTCTGTAATACACCCACCCCTGGGTGGCAAAAAGAAATAATTCTAGAGAAACTAGATTTTTGGCAATTTTGCATCCCTTAATCCATGATAATTAGTAGATGTTCTTAATTAATATTTAATTAACACATTAGCCAAGTTTTACTGAGCACTTGCTATATGTCAAGGCTCATGCTACCCTCCGGCTCTTTCTTAGAACGGAGACTCCCTCGGCCGATGTGAGTTTAGCCCTAGGAGAGTCAGGCACTGGAGCCCCCTACCTGCGCAGCCCTGCTTCACCGCTCCGGATTACTGTGCGGAGCAATGACTAATCGTACAGCCAGATACCAGCCCAGTGGGCAGACTCCAGCCTTCGCTGGTTTGGTTAAGACACTAATTTCATCAGTGAGGCTGAGGCGCCTGTATTGAGAGAGGGGATTTGGCAGCTGTGGATACCTGGCAGTTGCGCTGTCAAGGACTTCTGGTAACATTCACCTTGTGAAAGAAGTGCAAAAATACCATTTAAGATAAAACTCTATCTGGTCCATTGGAGCAAATTGATGCATGAATGATCGCTTAGCAGAGACATCCACTTATACGCCCTTTACGCTTGGGGGGAAAGCAAGAGGATGGCAACGATCGTCCTCAGAAAATCAGAAGCGCTTACCCTGTTGCGGAAAAGCAATAAAACTCCGCTGGAGCCTCTTGCATCTTGAGGCTAGGTCCAAGGATACCCCCAACCATGTTTTATTTTTTTAAAGATTTTATTTATTTGATAGAGAGAGAGAACACAAGCAGGGGGAGTGGCAGAGGCAGAGGGAGAAGCAGGCTCCCCGCTGAGCAGGGAGCCTGAGGCGGGAATCGATCTCAGGCCCCCGGGATCATGACCCAAGCCAAAGGCAAACGCCCGACTGACTGAGCCACCCAGGCGCCCCCAACCATGTTTTAGAACTCTCAAGTGAGATCAGTCACAATGTGATAGCCAGGAGACACGCTGACAAATAAGCACCTATCTCAGATTCCCTGAGGTTTTAGGTAAGCCCTAGTCAAATAGAGATACCAGTGGAAATGAATTAAAAAAGAATTTAGCAACTACTGTGACAGAAACCACACACAGACGTGCTATGTGTTGGCTGGAACGAAACCCAAACCTACAGCGGCTTCGTAATTGCAAAAAGAAGGGGAGAGAGATCAGCTTCCACGCTCTATCACTATCCCCCAATTAAGATAGGAAATGTTGGAAAGCCAAACTGTTTTTTAGGAGGAAAGGTCTAACTCAATTTGGAAATCTCAGAAAAGCTATGAAAATCGGAAAGCTCTCTTGTGTTGGGGTGTGGCAGAGGGGAGGATTTTTGTTTTACCACATCACTGATGTGTCTATTTGGATGTTAGCTGTGCTCCCAAGCATCTGATCTTTGACAGAAATGACCCGAATATATGCTGAGGTATTTCTTGTTTGCCATTTGTAAATTACATCAAGGCCATTGGGGACTCAAATTGGGAATGATTTAGGATAATGAGCAAATAGTTGAATGGGATTTATTTCAGATTCTAGAATATGCACATAGCCTCTGGGAAAGTTGGTAGACAAGGGCTGAACTCCAAAGGAGTTCAGAGCGCTGAACAGTGTAACAAATGAAATTGGCGGGGAAATGTTACTCTGCATAACAGTGTAAGGCTTGACTCTGCTAAGAAGAGAGATGTTCTCCAGGCCCAGTTATGCCAGGGGATACACCTTTAAAATAATTTCATTGCTCTTGTCTTTTTGTTTTCTCGTCCTCTTGTTTTTGTTCTTCCTTTTTCTCCAAGCCTTCCTGTGCCAAGTTCATTCTGATTTCTCTGTTTTAGTTCAGTCTTCCTATCATATATTGTTCTCATTTTTTATCATTCTGTCATTTCCCCAATCCTAGCCTTTCAATCTGATTAATCTGATTTTTAAAGTTGGTTTCAAACAAAGTATTCCCTTATAATCTAGTGACCTTTGCATAATTTCCAAAGTCAATACTTTTTAGTTAGGGCAGATTCATTCCTTCAAGCATTGAGCTGATTCAGCACCTACAGGGAACCAGATGTTTGGCCAAGTCAATACAGCTTTCTGTGGAAATTCTTTTTACCAGTATGGGTCAATCTGAGTCCTCTTGGGTATATCTGGTTAGGGATGTATTGGAGAATCACTTCCGGACTAGTTTATTCAAGTGCTCTTCAGCCCAACTATCTGTTTTTACTGAATTGAGCACTCTGTGTAGCATGCATTTAAAAAGAGAAAAGAGGTCTTTTTAATGTGGTTATTGAACCGGAAAGAGAAGATGCATTAGCCATCCACCTCCTTATTCTCCCATTACTGATCTAATGCAGGACAATCTCGTCTGAACATTTGCCCCTTGGTATTGATGTGGCTGACCATGGGTGATGTATTAATGGCTCCTCCTGGACCATGACTCAGTTGTAATGCGCCATCCTTCCTCTTTCTCACCACAGAGGAAAAGGGAGTCAGAAGAGTATGATGGAGTTTCAAGATAACATCTAGATAATCCGGTTAGAATACTACCTATAGCTGTCCCAGACCCTGACTAGGCTGTAGAATTTTCGAAATGTTATCCATTAAGAGGAAGTTTACTCTGCGGAGAGTGACAATCCTCCAATAGTTTCTTCTACTTCTACAGATCTTGTGGGGTGTTATGGGCTTAACTATCTCACCCCAAAAGATAAGTTGAAGCCCTAACTCCCACTACCTCAGAATGTGACCTTATTCGGAAATAGGGTCACTGCAGATGTAATTGGTTAATATGAGGTCATACCATAGTGGGGTGGCCCTTAATCCAATATGGCTGGTGTTCCTGTAAGAAGAGAAACAGAGACACATAAAGGGAAAATCCAATGTGACAAGGGTGACAGGGACTGAAGTGCTACAGCTGAAAGCCAAGGTGCCGAGGAACACCGGCTACCATCAGAAGCTAGGAAGAGGCAAGGAAGGATTTAAACTTACATATTTCAGAGGGAGCATGGTTCTGCTGACACCTTGATTTTGGACTTCTAGCCTCCAGAACAATGGAACAATGAATTTCTGTTTTTTTAAGCCCCCAAATTTATGGTACTTTGTTATGACAGCCCCAGAAAGCTAGTACACTGTGTGTGTAAAAAACGCAATGTCCTCGCTGCTCTGTGTCTTGGCTCTTTCTCTAAGTGTGTTTTCAGGAACAACCTCCAAGGGTGAGGTCATATCTCCATCTTGGACAAAAGACAGTCTTGTTTATCGCTTGCTATAAAAATGGTAGATTCCCCAAGCTCAGTGCTCCTCAGCTGTGAGGTAAGTCCACTGCACTCATCTGAACCATGTTCTGTCACCCCTGTGGGACTCTGGAAAAGAGGGGCTTGATGCAAACATGCTGGGACTCATGCCACCTGCTGAGCCATGAATTGTGTGTCTTCTGCCACCATCCATGAAATAGTAATGAGCTAACTTGTTAGCTAGTAAATAAGGTGAAGCCAATCCCAGATGTGGCAGATTTCTGAAGGGGCTATTGCCCAGCCCCCAAAGCTTTTATATTGCAGGGGCTCCTGTCTTCAAGGAGCTTGGAGATAGGATATACATGTGACAAGAGGAATAACCAACAAGACAACATGAGGGATGCTACAAAGTAGTGTGTGATGAATCATAACATTACTTAAGTCTCAAGTACTGGTATCTACAATAAAGATTTTTCAGTTAGGGAGAAAAGAGTACTGTGGGCTGGAGTGGAAAAGCTCATAGGTGAGCTATAAGTGGAATGTTGAAAGTGGTTAGAATTTGAATAGTAATATGAACTGGGGGCATGAGCTTCAGAAGGGAGGGTTGTTGCAATCAGCCTCTTCTATGATTCTATCGCATCTTGTTGACACCTCTTTGATAACACTTATTACAAAATATTGTAATCTAGAGTTTGCATGTCTGCTCCCTCTTTTGAGAGCTTTTTAAGGGCAGTGATATATTTTATTCATTTAAAAAAATTTGGCATCCAGGGATGCCTGGGTGGCTTAGTCGGTTAAACGTCTGCCTTTGGCTCAGGTCATGATCCCAGGGTCCTGGGATCGAGTCCCACGTTGGGCTCCCTGCTCAGCGGGGAGCCTGCTTCTCCCTCTCTCTCTGCCTGCCGCTGCCCCCTGCTTGTGTTCTCTCTCTGTGTGTCAAATAAATAAAATCTTAAAAAAAAAAAGACATTTTAAAAAAAATATTTGGCATCTGTCACATAGTAGGCATGTAATAAATGCTAGGTAAATCATGATTGGTGAATAAATGGCTGCACTAAAGATTGAAAATGGATGATTTGACAGAGCAGATTTAGTGGATGTAACAGGAGGACAGAGGAAGGTAACCTGGTGCCACATGGAAGAAGACCTTGAATGTCAACCTGGGAGCACTGAACAAAAGGAGACTGGGCTGCCATTGTCAGGTTGGAGGTGGTATTAGAAAGTTATTATAGGAAGATTTATTTAGTAGTGATGTGCATCTGTGAGGGATGAGCCCAGAAGAGGGAAACCAGTTAAGAAGATATTACGATAGTCTAAATCTAGGGGTTCTCTAAGATGCCCCACTATCACTTCATTATTTTAGAAAGATTCATGTAGGGGTGCCTGGGTGGCTCAGTCAGTTAAGCATCTGCCTTTGGCTCAGGTCATGATCCCAGGGTCCTGGGATCGAGCCCTGCATGGAGCTCCCTGCTCAGCTGGGAGTAAGCTTCTCCCTCTGTCCCTCCCCCCACAGCTTGTGCTCTCTCTCGCTTGCTCTCTCTCTCTCAAATAAATAAATAAATAAAATCTTTAAAAATAAATTAAAAGATTCATGTGATGTGACAGAGGATTAGGATTATGGCCCATGTGAGTCAGCAGGGAAAGGGAGGCCAGGATCACTGTCATGTCATTTTATTACAGCACACAAAGGGTGATTGGGTGAAATGACTGGCTGTCTTCTAAGGCTTCTGTACCACCTCGTGATTCCTCAGGCTTCACTCCCCTTCTGCGGAGAGCTTGGTGGTGAGTGGTGATCAGATAGCAATTTTACCCGTGGCCATTTATCATAATAGAGAGAAGTGGGCCCTAACTAGTAGAAACAAACTTCATCAGTTGTTGGGGAGCTGGGCTCTCCTCTGGCTAGGCAAGGATGGAGGTGGCACCTGCTAAGTGCTTTCTATGCCAGGGCTCAGAACATTGCTCAGGTTAGATGGATGACGTGGCCCCACTTCCAGACCTTCAGATGCACCAGGCTTGCCATTCGATAGAAGGTTGAAACTTCAGAAATGTTTTTGTGCGTTGAATCGATGTGTTGGGTCAGTCGTGCGCTCCCAAGGACTACTGCCGAATCTAATGGAGAGGTATTTCTCCTTCAGTCACTGCACACTATCTACTTAACTGGTCAATCAGCACACAGCACAGGGACTTCTGTTCCTAGGAAGGGGATAGAAACCTCTTCACTGTCTTTCAAACTGCTTAGGATAAAAAGCACCAACCTCTATCTGGCCGTTGTGATTTGATCATGTGTTCTGGAATTGAAGGAAGGGGCTCCGTACCAGAACGTCCATGTCAGTAGAGGCAACGGGGAGATGGATGCAGGCTCAGTCATCCAGACTTTATCTTACATCCCAGCTTTCTTTGCCATTGTCTTCCAAAACCAACAGCTTGTCTACAGTCTTTAACTCTCAGAAGTGATAACTCCACAGCCCCCCAACATTTTACCAAGAAAAATTTCAAACATACAGCTTGTATATACGTATTTTTAAAACTCAGTTGTAATAACGGACAGCAATTGTTTCAAACTTATCCCAGTCAAAGCTTTTTTCAGGGAGGAGTATTTTATTGTTTAGACATTATTTGGAATTGCTGGTATATGGTAATAATATAAAGCAGACTTTAGTTGGCTTTCTGGTTGTCTTAAAATCCTGTGCATATAGTGTAGCTCCTTTGATTTGCTACTCCTTCCCATTCATGGTGATGTCAAAGAGAAATAGAGCTGGACACCCAGGAAAAGCTCCAAAGACAGATTTTATTCAGTACTGTTGCAATAGGGAAAAGAGACTGCAGGATAGAACTTAGCCCAACTCCAGATACATCAAAGATAGCTGGTGATTTGTGGTCAGTGAGCAGAGTTAGGGGGCTGGTGGGTGGAAAATCACTAAGAGAAGACAGCAAGGGTAGGGAGATTCTCACCAAAGGCAGACAAAGGATTTATACATCAAGGTTAGGGGATGAGGACCTTGATCAGGTATCAGGGGTGATCAGATGTCAAGGTTAGGGGTTGGAATTCTCACTAACCTGACAGCAGGATTCTTGCTACAACTGGGCTGGGAAGGCTGAGGACAGGGCCCAAGGATGGGACCTAGTCAACAAGAGGGCTCAGAGGAGCCTGTCTCAGGGTTAACTCTCAAAGAGAGAGTCTTCGTCAGTGGCCACTGCCCAGGCCATGGGGCCTACTTATACTGGTGAAAGGAGTAGTTCTAGAAATAAGGGAAATAATACAGAAAAGAGGGGCAATTAAAGAAAGCTCTATTTTTAGATTTCCCAATCTTATAAAGCCTAAAGCATTAACTAGTCATTTCATCAGTGTTATTAATAAATTGCAAAGCCAGGAAATGAATTAGTACAACATGACATTGTTTGTCTGTCATTCTGTCCTTAACTGACTAACGTTTGACCACTTTCAGCAGGCAGTTTCTCGTGTGCTTTCTTACGAATGGCCCTTGAGGGATGCCCAAGATTGTGTCCGGAGCAGAGCTTCTCGTCTAAAGGGCCATTGACCCTTTTTCCATTAATGCTTGGTGCTCACAGGAAAGCCTATTTGTGTCACAGGGGCGAGCTGTGAAACGTGTGGGCAAGCCTGGCCTTTTCCTTCCTCGTCTGCTAAGGACAGAGGCCCCTCGTGATTCCCCACTTCCCACCCTTGAACCTAATTCAGGCTGGTGTGGGTAAGAATGTGGGAGATGAGTGCAGGGCATTATCACCAGAAAAGGCCCAGGTTGACAGAGGACTTCAAGAGCGGGGAGAAAAAAGGAAAAATTCCTCTTGAATGGAGATTTTCAGAGCACATAGCTGCACAGTCGAGAGCAGAATCAGAGAGTGAGGCTTCTGGAACCTTCTTGGATCCGAGCAAGAGAAATGGGGGTGCGGAGATTTCTAAGAAGCAGGACTGAGGGTTATAAGTTAGATCTCTTAGTAAATTCTTTAGAAGATACAGGTAAAAAAATTTTTTTAATTTGATTTAACTTTTCATCTCTGTTATTAATTTTATAACCCGAAGGCAACATTTTAATGACTTGTAAATATTTTCCGATTGTTGAATGTGTCCGTGTGAGGCAATCTTGCCTTGAGACTCTGCTTTGAGGGCCTGACTTGTATGGAATTATGTTAAGAAGCCTGTGGTTTGGGGTGCCTAGTTGGGGTGCGAGGTCCCTTTAACACTCACTATATAACAATGAGGCAGCTTCAGTTTCTGAACTGGCCCCGGTGGAGGTAAATTGATTCCTTCCCTCTGAAAGCTAGCTTGAACTCAGCCACCCATTCTCCTCAAGCAAGAATGTGAGAGGATAAAAACTAGCTTCGAGACCTCTCTATGCTCACACATAGAAAAACTAACAATGGACAAAGAAAACACCGATGTTTCATCCAAACCTGCCGACGTGAACGTAAGTACAATGTGGGAAGCCTTCCCTCTTACTTGAATGCCATTTATTGGTGACCTTGTTAGTAAAATGAGACCGTGTGACTTTATAAAAATAAAGAGAGCAGTAATAACATACTTGATCTTCTTACGGTACTTAATGGATTTTACCAATGTGAGCTTGTTTCAAAGTGCTGTACTTGGCAATTGATTTGCAACTGTTTTTCTAAAACTCCAGGGAAATTGTACTGATCTCTAGACAAATTCCATTTTAAAATTTAATCAGTGCTAACTGAAACGGCCTATAATGTGTTCCTGCCCTGAAGGACCCAACCTTGGCCTTGTCAGTCCTACACGTGCCAGAATTTCTGTGCATTTCCCTTTTTCACTTCTTTG
The DNA here is from genome assembly GCF_029215605.1 of Mirounga angustirostris. Taxonomy (NCBI): domain Eukaryota; kingdom Metazoa; phylum Chordata; class Mammalia; order Carnivora; family Phocidae; genus Mirounga; species Mirounga angustirostris. The sequence goes on from NW_026991709.1 coordinate 57,310,114, forward strand.
GGGGAATATTTGAAAGTAGTCTGGCACCATAGTCAGCTCATCCTGCAATAGAATGTTTTTCTCTGTAGAAACACCATCCTCATGCCTGCAGGACATCGCGTTCAACGAGGCCTGATCTAGTTCAATTTCACCAGGAGGGATAAAAGCTACATTTCACTCCAGGGGTTGACAAGGGTGTTTGGCAAAAAGAATGAGGGAGCCATGAATAATTCAGAATGTACTTGGCCACATATTATCCCATTAATCGGTAGGATTAAAGACCGGAGACATGGACTTTGAAGGGAAGAGTGAGGGAGAGTTAAGAGAGAATGAGAGAACTCTTAAGAGAACTCAAAAGAGAGATGACTTCTTTGGGACTGCTGTTCTAGATTGTTGCCTTTAAAGGAATGTGTGGTTAAAAGTTATTTCATCGCTGGAGTTTAGTTACCCTGACATGTATAAATCTCTCCTTGAAAGAACCTAAACTCTTGCATACATTATTAAAGAATTCACAGCATCAGATGACAGAGGGTAGAGGAGAAAAAAAAAAAGAAGAGGGAAACAGTTAAATAATGAATTTTTTTCCTCTTGCACATAACACTTTGCACATCAATACGCTAAAACCAATAATTTTCTGAGTCCTCTATTTCATTCTTTATTTTTAAATAATTATTTCATTTGCCATTGAGAAACTGAGTCCCTGATCAGCTCATTGGCTGTCCTGAAAGTGCATGCATGCGAGGCCCTCACTCCTATCCCACAGCCCTGCACGAACCAGAGCATCATCATCCACAATTTTTTTTTCTGTAACACCCAGTCAGGAAGCCATAAATAAGAAATCAGTTTGTTTCTATGAGGAACTCACTTATATTCTTATTTTCAGTCCTGCCTCAGCCAGAAGAAATTGATGGTGGGAGAAAAGCAACATAATACAAACATGTGAAACACACGCCTCTTCCCACAGCTGAGCTTTGTACAGATGAAATGACCCTCAGAGACTCTTAACCTCCTGACCTTCGGGTCCTCTGGTCTATCCTCCATGAAATTCAGGCCCATTCTCTACAGCATCTACTTGGCAGAACTGGAGAGCTGAGGAGAGGATCTGGGCTTCATATAATGAATAATTAATTCACTGGGGTGCATATACTGTCTGATTTTTCTGATCTTAATTACATGATTTAATGCAAGTCATTCATTACACTTATATTGATGATTTGATTTGACTGATATATTGAGGCCTTTCAGCACTAAGATTCTCCTGACTGGGTGGCTCCATTCCACATGTGTTCTAGACTAATATATCTTCTTTTTTCCCCCTTTCTTTTCTTTCTTTCTTTCTTTCTTTTTTTTTTTTAAGATATCCAATATCTCAGTTCAGGTGGTCAGTGCCCAAGGGAAGCTGCCAGGTAGACGAGCACCTCGAAAACCCATCGACAAAGCCAAACCCAAGACGCCGTCCAAGAAGAAAGCTCCCTTCTGGAATGCCCAAAACAAAATCATTGTCTTCACAGTATTTCTCTTCATCCTAGCTGTCATAGCTTGGACACTTCTGTGGCTCTACATCAGTGAGTGAAAATCCGTGTTCCTTTGGGGCTGCTAGTATATGGGCAGTGCACACCCCATCTGCCCCTGGGTGTGTCTGAGAGACTTTCCCAAGTTCCCAGACTGATCGCCATTCCCAAAACTGTGGAGGTTTTCAGGAGGAAGAAGGCAGAATTGTCTTTCCCATTTCTTCCTTTACCACCACAGCTTTCTTGTCCCCGGAGAGCAGGAGGAGCAGGGATGGGGGATGGGATGACAAGAGCTGAGGAGGATGTTCAGGAGCTTTGGAGGAGTTCAGAAATGTAATGCTTTTTTAGCTTTAAGAAATGAATGGTTTTCTCAGTTGTTTCATTTCCTCATTCCACCCACCGCTGGTTTCTAGGCAACCTCAGATTTCCTGCTCCCCGAGCTTCCTTTCACTCATGCATCTTGCTCTCCACGGCGCTTATGTTTTTGTCAAGCTGATTGGTTATGCTTTTGTCTATCTGATTGATCCTTTTGGACAGGAGTTATGACTAAGCTTTTTCGTAAACCCATTCCACTCATTCACTATAGCATTTGTTGACTTACACTCAACATGCAACTCCATACATGTTAATATGTTTGATACAAGATATGTGTACTCTCAAGGATATTAAAAATTGGTTGTGAGGCAGGACTTGTAGGCAAATAATTAATGAATATTGTATTGAACAGTTCAGGATACATATATATATATACACACAAACTGATTACTTGCAATTTGTTCAGCACAATTCAGGACATCAGACATACCAAGATAGATCTCCTACCTTCAGAAAGCTCACAGATGCATTTTCTACTTTCAAGAAACTCAGTTCAGGGCTGGAGAGGGGGTGTGAGTTGATTTTTTAATTTTTATTTATGTTTATTTTTTTGCTGAAGGAATTACTTTGCAATCACAGAAGAGAGGCATCTAACCTGCCCAGGAATCGAGTCCAGGGAAGGCTTCATGAACTGGTTGTTCAAAATTCATTTCTTTCATATCCTGAGCATGCCCACTATGAGCTGGGCCCTGTGATCAGCATGGAAACAGAGTGGTAGAGCAGACAGAATCTCTATCCTGAAGGAGCTTAAAGACTAGTGAAGGAAGTTAAGTCAATAGGCAATTAAGACAAACGCAAAATACATCCCCAACCCAGAATGAACTAACTTATTTCCTATCTGTTCTCTGCTGACCCTCAGCTGATATATTCGCATTGCCTTAGCAGTTTTGTGTAGAGTTTTGGGACATCACTGTATAGAAGCAGTCTGTTGTCTGTGCGAAAAATCAGAGAAGGACATTTCGGGAAGACAGACCAGTATGAAAAAGAATTGTTCAACAAACAATAGTGTTGTGACCATGCAGATTGTTGTATGTTGTGCTGAGCTAAAGAGTTGGTTAAATGTAATCTAGTTCAAGGCTAAACTGATCTCACTTATATTATTGTTATCCTGACCCTTGAGTACTTACTGATATAGGAAGACCCTGAGCTTCTAGATAAAAGGCATGGCTTTCACTCAAATTTTAAAGAGTCTGTAACAACAACAACAAAAATCTAAGAAGCACTTCCCTGTGAAAATTAGGAATGAAAACAACCATTGTTTTATATGGGAGGCTAGTGAGTCAAGGTGATCCATCCAAGGTCACATAGCTTGAAAGAATAAATCTAGGACATCAGCTCAGTCCTTCCGCCCCTGCACCCCTTTCCCACACCTCCACAGCCTCACTCCACTGCATGGGGCTACTGCGACCATGGATGGCTCACACAAGGGAGGTGGCTTCCTATCACGCACATAGGTGCCCCTTCTTCCTAATTCAGCCATCCCTTATGTGGCATTTTCATGTGCTGGGCATTGTGCTAGGAGAGAATATTCTCTCCCTTTCTTCCTCTACTACCCTTGTTCTCTCTCTTCCTTCCCTCAAACATTTACTGAGTTTCAAAGCTACGAAAGGGGTTGAGGGACAAAAAGAAGTTCCTGTTACTGTTAAAGGACAGACATACAGACAGAAGTTATGGTAGAGTGGGACATACATCACAGGGGAGAAATGTACCATGGCCACGGGAGCCAGGGGAATGTGCTACCTAGGAGTAAGACCTTGGTAACAGAAAGAAGAGCCCCTCATCCCCCCGCCCCCCAAGCTATTCTCAGGTGCTCTAAGGCAACTCAGACACAGCAGTGTTCTTGTTCGAGTCGTCAGTGGTTTCTGGGCAGGCCTGACACCCAATCCCATGGTCCTCACTGGGCAGGGTATTGAAGCACGAGTGACCTGACACTGGGCTGAGAACCATGCTTTGTGGCTCACAGGAAGGACGAATTCTCCATGTATTGTACAGAGCTGAACACCAGCCCAGCACCCTGCACATCAGCCTCCCAAGTCAGATAAGGATGAGCCCCCAGGAGCTCAGTGAAGGTCAGCAGGAGGGCCCTTCCCTCTTCTCCCGCTATGCTCACTTGACCTCAGAGCAGACATTTCTTACCTCCTTACCGTCTACAGACTCAGGATCCATGAAAAATGCATATGTTCTTTTTGGTCCCTTGGTGACTCTAGGACGTGTATAAGTGTTTACCAGAAGTCGGTAGAGAGAATAGACTATCCTAAGAGAAATGGTGATTTACTGCTGATGGAAGTGTTGTTATTAACAACATTTAGAGCTTCCCAGGCTATGAACCAGTAACATCTGTAGCTGTCCAACAGAACCCTGTGACGAGCCTGATACTGACATAGATCAGACAGTGCCTCCCTGCCACACAGAGGGGAGAGCCCCTTACCCGCTGCCTCTCCTGTCTTACAGGTAAGACAGACAGCAGAGATGCTTTTTACTTTGTTGGCATGTTTCGCATCACCAACATCGAATTTCTTCCTGAATACCAACAGAAGGAGTCCAGGGAATTTCTATCAGTGGCACAGACTGTGCAGCAAGTGGTGAGGTGATGGGGGGAGGTGCGGGGCTGGGGGGGAGGGAAGGTTGTGTGAGAGGCTGGGGAGAGTGGGGTCAGGGGTCAGGGGATGAGGGGTTGGGGTGGAGGGGCCACAAGTGTCCCAGTTGAGCAGGGAGGATGAAGGAAGACATCAGAGGGAAACGTGAGATTTAGCTCATCTTGGCTGTAATTGCTTATTTGATAGAATCGCTAATTAATTTAATTTAATTTGTTTACTCAGGTATTTTATTTATTGCTGAAAGTAAAAGCAAATAGCTCTCTGAGCTCCAGTTTTTCTCATCTGTAAAGTAAAGGAATTGGATCAGGTGATCTCTAAAATGTCTTCCAGAACTGAAGTGACAATCATATTGATTAATTCCGGGAGCTGTACACATTATTTCAACCTCAACACACTGGAATCGCTTTACTTTTTTTTAAAAAAAAATTTCTCTTTATAGAACTAATGTGTATTTAGCTATAAAAAATTATAAAATTCAGAAAGTTACAAAAAGGAACATTAAAATTTTCTTTAACATCATCTCCAGAGATAGAGCCCTTTTTTATTCTGGGCCACATAGACATAGAGGATAACGCAATATTGGAATATAGGTAGATATTCAGTTTTACAATCTGAATTTTTCCTCTTAACGTTAGGTTGCATGTTTCTATGCAAGTAAATACTCTTTAAAAAATGTAAGTTTTAATAGGTACAAAGTTAGCAAATCCCTTTTTAAAAAATTTTTTATTTAAATTCAATTTAGTTAACATATAGGGTATTATTAATTTCAGGGGTAGAGTTCAGTGATTCATCAGTCTTTTTTTTTTTTTAGAGATTTTATTTATTTATATGACAGCGAGAACAGGAACACAAGCAGGGGGAGTGGGAGAGGGAGAAGCAGGCTTCCCACAGCGCAGGGAGCCTGATGTGGGGCTCGAACCCAGGACCCTGGGATCATGACCTGAGCCCAAGGCAGACGCTTAACGACTGAGCCACCCAGGCGCCCTCATCAGTCTTATATAACACCCAGTGCTCATTACATCATGTGCCCTCCTTAATGTCCATCACTCAGTTACCCCATCCCCCCCCACCTCCCCTCCAGCAACCCTTGTTTCCTATAGTTAACAATCTCTTATGGTTTGTCTCCCTCTCTGATTTCGTCTTATTTTACTTTTCCTTCCCCTATGTTCATCTGTTTTGTGCCTTAAACTCTCAATGTGAGTGAAATCATATGGTATTATTTCGCTTGGCATAATACCCTCTAGTTCCATCCACATCGTTGCAGATGGCACAGCCCATCCCTTTTTATTGGATATTTAAGTTGTCTCCCATTTTTCTACTATGGATAATGCTACACAAAACTGCTACATAGATTGTGTATTATCTGTGATTACTTCCTTACCTGATCCCCTAAAAGTGTACACAAATATCTACTCATGGCTCTTAGTACGTATTACCAACCAGAAAGCTTCTGCCAGTTTGTATCTGCACAGGGATGACGAGGGTGACCTACACACTGCTGTGACAGGCGCCCTGCCCTGTAGACGGGGGTTGGGGGTGGGGGGGTGGGGGGGAGACAGGGGGGCAAGCTAAAACAACAGGGGGCGCAGTGACTCCTATTTCCTGAAGGCCGCCTACACACAGACTATGTAGCTAAATGCTTTACCTTTACTATATATCAGTTAGTCCTCAGATTAGCCCAAAGATTCTTGGTGAGCATTTTGGTCGCTTTACAGCAGACAGACAGACAGACAGAAAGAAAGAGAAGAGGGTTGGAAAGGAGGAAGAGAAGGAGAAAGAGAAAAAGGAAAAAATTAGTGAGGGCTCAGTAGTTTTAGGTAACACGTTCTGGGTTGCATAGTGAATTTAAACCCCACAATTAGGTGGGTGATTTTGCCATTAGGTAGGAAGGGGAACACAGGAGGAGGAGATTTGGCAGAGGCTCAGTTTAGATTTCAAAGGCTAAGGAAGGGCAAAGAAGGTAAATTGAAATAGCTCTCCTTTGGCTCCAACTCCGCGTTTTAAAAGGGCTGGGTGCCCTAGACTGCCGAGGAGGAAGGGGCATGGTAGACCCGGAGGAGGGCACCGCCTGCCCCCTAGTGGCTAGTACTGCAATGTGTCCTTAAGAATATAAATTTTCCAGGCTGTGCATTGATAGAAGAGGTTGGGTCAAGGACTTTGAAAATGTACTTGAAGGAGTTTGATTTATTAATTGTGGAGAAAATTAACCTTTGGAGTAGGGAGAATACAGAAGTTAAGCTTTATTAGGGTGTCTCGAGACAGCAATGAATGAACGAAGGTAACTGGTTATTCTTCACAGAGAGCACAGAGACAGGAAATAACCCAAGACTTGAGCCTTCAGCCAGAGCCCTGCTTCTCTCCTTGCTAGCTGTGCGAGCTTGGGCCTACAGCATGCTAGGTACCGCGAGACAAAGCCAAATTTGAAAGACTTCAGACACCTCGGTTTTTCCTTTTCAGGTAAACCTGGTTTATACAACATCTGCCTTCTCTAAATTTTACAAGCAGTCCATCGTTGCAGATGTCAGGTAATGTACATCCCTTACTTTGGGACTTCTGTGTTTACTGCTGTAAATTCCTCTCAAGGCTGTGGAAGGGCTCAGATATGACCACTCTGCAGTAACTTCCTGGGGGCGACATTGGGTTAATACCTTTTAGCACAACTGGTGACCCAACTCAGCCCTGCTGTCATGCTGAGTTTTTCTCTTCATCTGCCAAAGCCTGCCCTCTCCCACAGCTGGGATCCTGGGCCCCCCGGGGTTAATGTTGCTGGGCAAAATGGCCACAATCGTGGCTACCATTGGGTGGGGGTAAAAGCAAAACACAGTCCAGGATTTCTCAAAATATGTTCAGCCCAAAACTGGTCCCTGGAGATTTTCTGAGGAAAAAACAGATCTCATGGTCAAATAATATGTATTAAAATTTATTTTATGAATTTTTAATTGATTTATTTTATTAAAAGTCATTTTTAAAATTGTGTGCTATGTTTCCCCACCTCCAGTATATCTGCAGAGACTCACAATTCACTTTGGCTTATCAAAGGTACTAAGAAGTCTGGGAGTAGAGCAATTTGTCTACTTCTCTTTCCTGCATTATTTACCATAGAACACTTAAGGTTTGTTTTTCATAAAACATGACAGTATTTGTGCACTTAGAGCTCTTGCTCCAGGGTTTGGCTAAAAACCAACTTGGACTCGATTCCTGGATTTGCTACTTATTAGCCATATGATTTTCAGTTGTAGTTGGCCTTGACTTCCTTTTCTGTAAAACTGGAATAATAGGACCTTCCTCAGAAGATTAAGTGGGATAAAGCAGAATTTAGCACTGTGTCTGGACATGGCAAAGTGTCAAAAATCATAGTTGTTGTTATTTGTAATAGCAATGAATGACTAATATCCATAAAAATAGTATATTCTCCAGGGAGATGCAACTATACACGAATGATTCTAGATGTGAACCCAACACAGGAAGACACATACTATGATGCTTTCCCTTCCCAATCCCCACAATAAGAGTCAATGACTTCTTAAAGAAGGAATTTTGGAAGCTGAAGGATGTCCTCACTGGCTTTACCTTGAATCATTCAGTCGGGTCACTGGCTTTTTATGAGAGTCCACTTCCTAAGATACATATGTGAACATCCCTCTTTTTTTTTTTTTCTGTAGCAGCAGCAACAAAGGGGGCCTCCTTGTCCACTTTTGGATTGTGTTTGTCATGCCACATGCCAAGGGCCATGTCTTCTGTGAGGACTGTGTGGCCGCCATTTTGAAGGACTCCATCCAGACGAGCATCATAAACCGAACCTCAGTGGGGAGCTTGCAGGGCCTGGCTGTAGACATGGACTCTGTGGTACTAAATGGTGATTGTTGGGTAATTCTCCTCTATGCATTCCTTCCCACAGCACTGCTGATACTGCTATTAAACACGGTCAGTATTGTAATGGACTGTATTCCCTTCTGCAATCCCAGTAAAACAGTATTAGCTGAGGACTGCACCAATGTTATAGAGTGTCGCCCAGCATTCCACAATTACCTGCTGAATAGCCCTGCCAAAATGCAAATTTCATCACTCGATTTGCTAGTAAAATACTTTAATTAATTGTGTGACCCCCAAATTATGCAAATTTCTCTCTTGATTTAAATCATATAGATAGAAAGAGAGATATAAATAGATAGATATTGATCGATCTATACACCAGGCATGTAATGTACTAGTGTGTGGCTGATAAGTATTGCTAAATGAATGAATGAAATACCTCTAGTGGAAAAGTCTGCACCACAAATACTATTTCAGATCTAGGACTAATTATTATTATATTTGGTTGCTTTTTACCTTTAGGGATGTTTAAATGTGTCACTATGGACAATTCCAAGCATCAAGAAAAGTAAAGAGAATACTATCATGAACTCTCATATACCCTTTACTCAGCTTCAACGACTATGGACTCCTGGCCATCCCACTTGCTCTCGAAATACATAAACAACTTCCCCCACCCTCCCTGGATCATGTTAAAGCAAATCCCAGATATGATGAATTGCTTTTAGAGGACTGAAAGGAATTTTTACTAAGCAAAATTCTAACAAAATGAAGTGCTGGAACTGACAGTCTTTTTTCCATGTGTTTTTTCAATGCAGCTGGGCTTCGGTCAGATTACTCTTCAACTATAGGATCTGGTAAAGTATGACATGCAGTTTCTCCTACTCTGCCTACAAATCACTATCCTTTTTGGCTATGGTTTTCTTTTTCTTTTTCTTTTTTTAAGATTTTATTTATTTATTTGACAGAGAGAGACACAGTGAGAGAGAGGGAACACAAGCAGGGGGAGCGGGAGAGGGAGAAGCAGGCTTCCCGCGGAGCAGGGAGCCCGATGCGGGACTCGATCCCAGGACCCTGGGACTGTGACCTGAGCCGAAGGCAGACGCTCAATGACGGAGCCACCCAGGCGCCCCTATAGTTTTCTTTTTCAAATGATGGTATTTGGTAGTGCTCTTTCAGTTACCTGTGATAGAAATACAGTCAAACTGGCTTAAGCCCAGAAGAAACGTGATTGGCTTATAACTGGGACCTACATGGAATGTTCTGGCTTCAGGCATGTTTGGGGCCAGGCTGTAAAACAAATTATCATCAGAACTCTGCATCTCTGCTTTTCCCTGCTGAAGCGTCATCGAGTGTATTCTTCTAATACAGTGTCATGACTGGCAACCAGTAGACCCAAGCTTATAATTTATCAGTAGCAGCAATAGTAGAAAAAAACAAGAAAAAAGCCTACACAAATTTCCAGGATTTTTGCAGAAGTCTTGGGGCTGATCTCAGTGTCTCAGATCAGCTGGACTGCCCATTTATGAACCAGCTTCTTTTACTCTGATTGGCCAGTCTGGGTCACGTCCCCATCTCTGGACCTCGAGGTGAGTTTAAGCCCAACCAAACCATACAGGCAGGGTAAGGATAGTTTCTCAAAGTAAAGTCTTGGTGCTGTTACCAGAAGAGAGGGGAGTGGACTCCAGGCTGGCAAAAAGAGCAGATGTCCTCCACCCTCACTCTTTATAAAGATGTCTAGAAAAGTCATTCTTAAAACAAAACAAAACCAAAGTGCTGTCTCCACAGACAAAGGCTGCTCTCAGTACTTCTACGCAGATCATCTGTCTCTCCGCTACCCTCTGGAGATTTCTGCAACCTCAGGGAGGCTGATGTGCCACTTCAAGCTGGTGGCCATCGTGGGCTATCGGATTCGTCTCTCTATAGAGTCCGTCCAGATTGAAGCTGCCAACTGTGTCACCGACTCCCTGACCATTTACGACGCCCTCTTGCCAATCCGGAGCACCATCTTGTATAGGTACTCGGGTTGGCGAGTAAAAAGACTTTTTTACAGTGTCTCTCTTGGGCAGTGTCTCCTTTCCCTTAGACTTTGAAAACTATTTTTGTGTGCACTCATGAGATCCAAGACTGACCCAGGCCTTACTTAGTATCCCCTGTATTAGCCAGCACCTATCAGACACAACTTTTGCTTTTTACTTGTCGCTTACAAGGGTCAAAATCAGTGTAGCAGGAACTTCAGCCAATATTTCTGAAATCTAGCTGACTTTTTTGTTTAATATTACTTTTGTTGCAACCGCAATGAAATCTACTGTTTCATTAGAGTGTGAGAATAAAAATTGTGATGATTGCATACCATTAGTAAAACAATTAAAATTTTTCCCCTTATTAAAAAGATAACACAATTGTTCATTGTGAAAGTGAACAGAGAAAAAGATCAATATTTCACAATCCCATTAGCTAGAACAAATGTCTGTTATGTTTTTGCACATTCTCATTCTATACACACACACACACACACACATATTTATATGCCCTAGTATTTTTACTTACTAGTAGACATCTTTTTATGAGTGCTTACTATCTTGATAATTTAATAATGATAGCTACACTTTATCAAAAATGTACTATTTGTTACTCACTGTGCTAAAAAGGCACATGAATCTTATTATTTTTAATAGTGCTTATGTATGTAACCGTGTTTTATGTATGTATATTTTGGTGATGAATATGCATATGCTAGAAATTTCAACAGTACATAATGGTTACAGTGAAAAATAAGGTGGTCCCTGGCTCCCATTCCTCAGTCATTATTATTATTTCTTTTCATCCTTCCAGACATACTATGTTATTATCACACTTAATCCTCACCCCAATGCCACGAGGAGTAGACTCTTGGTACAACCACTGTTTCATAGTAGGGGATTTGGCATTCATGAAGATGAGTTACTCGACTGCCCAAGCTCTTTCAGCCAGTATGGAGATGGAGCTGAGTTTTGAACCCAGTTTTCCTGAGGGCAGAGCTCAGGACCCCAGCCATTTCAATAGTTGTCTATGCCTTGCTTGCTCTCAAGGCGGGGTGGGGTCCAGGGACAGCCATCCAGAATTCTTTGATAGTTACTGGGCAAAAGTTTCTATCCCTTATCAGCTCCCCTTCGTGGTGCCCTGTGGCAGATGAAGATCTGGCTGGCGGAGTCTGACTAACAGGACCCACGTGGATGGCCTGGGAAATGGGTGGGGTTAGTGGTGGATGGAGGCTCACTGCTCAATAACCTGTTATCCACGGACTTTTGTTGTCTGGTTTCAGAATTTGTGAACCTACAAGAATGATAATGTCCTTTGTCTCCACAAATAATCTCATGTTGGTGTCATTTAAGTCTCCTCAGATACGGAGGCTATCGGGAATCCGGGCATTTTTCGAGGTCATTCCAGAAGAAAGTAAGTCTTTCCTAACTGAAAAAAGTCACCCTGAAAACTATCTATTATGATACTCAGGCTTATCTCTCCTGAGGCTGTGTTGTAATACCAGTCCTATTAGTCAGGGACTTTGACTCAGGGTCCAGTCAGAGGAGAGAGATCATATTATTTAAACAGAGAGGATTGAATGTGAAGAGCCGTTAACTCGGCATAAAGGTGTCAGCTAGGTCAATCAAAAGGCAGAAAGAAAACCGTAAGGTGTTCTGGGTTTAATACATGTAGGAAGCAACTACGCCTCTGTAGTTCTGGGGGTGGGGACAGAGGAAAGCGGTGGCCATGCTGACAATTTACAGTGTGGAAGGGGGTCTGTGGACTGAGACTCAAACCTCTGGCACAGGGGAGCGGGGGTTGCTGCTTAGCTGATGTGGTGTCTCTGAGTTCAGAGCCGATGTTCATGGACTTGGGACCCAGACCTTCAAGGAGGGGGTGCCAGACAGCCGGGGCTGGTATCTTCGAGGAAGATGCAATAAAATGGAAGTTGGGAAAACTGCAAACAGGCTTCAACTCTGCTACAGGAAGAAAGTGTAGCTGTGCGGAGGGGGTCAGGGGAGAGTTGGGGGGAGTGGGAGCGAATGGCGGGGAGAAGGGGAGGAACGGGAAGGGGTAAGAATCGTTGCTGGGGTACCTTTCCCAGGAAGAGGAAACGAAACACACGGGAAGCCCCATTCTGCCTCCTCCAGTCCTCTAGGCCTCCTGTAGCGCCCCCTATTGGCTGGGCCTGGCAGGAAGCCAGGTGGCAAAGGAGAGAAGCGGTTCGCAAAGTCCCCGTAATAGCATCGGAAAAGGGTGCATTCTCAGCTCAGGGATAATAGCCCAGTACCCACTGCACTACAGTGCTGTCTTCCGTGAATTCTCGGTAATAGCTATGCGTGTGGACGCCATCCTAGAAAGTGCACGGGAAGTAAAACCCAGAGATTTAGTGGGTTTTCCTAGGTCAGAGAGTGAGCAAAAAGTGACCTAGCTCCCTTTCATTCTTCTCCTTTTGACTTGGGTTGACGAAGTAAAACAAAACAAAAAGAGCCTTCACTGAAACTCTATAGTCTTTTTGTAATATTTGTTGCCTTGTAACCGGTCAGATCTTCCAGGTCATGTCTTGGTAACTTCTTTCTGAGCACTGACAAGGCCAAAAGGAGCAGAATGAGAGATGTGGGTAAGGAGGACAGTGGGTCTGGCTTAAGTTAGATTGTTATAGTTTCATAGGTCCACCGACATTTTAAGGCAGTGGCTTATTTTGATAGGTTTTTTTCCTGTCAAATTATTACAAAACGAAATGTAAAATTGATTTATTGAACCAAATTGAACTAGCTATTTGAAATGTTGTTGGGTTGAAAATTATCTCTTAACAATATGATTGGCTCAGAAATATTGCAGTGGAATTTGTGAACAAACATTTATTGAGCATGTACTATATGCCAGGAATGATTTCAGGGGTTAGGGAAAGTGGCAAACAAAATAGACAAAAATCAATACTCTCAAGGAAATTACATTTTAGCAGAAAGATGACCCTACGGTAAGAATAGACGTTTAGACTGTTTTATTTAAACAGAACAACATGTTATGTAAACTGGGGATATTTCTTCAACAACAAATATACACTCAATTGAACAAATAAGCTCAGAAGCTTTAAAATATATTTAAGCTATGTTTTTAAAGAGAGTAATAGCATCCTGTAGATCTGTAGTCAAAATATGATCTGAAAACAAATACAGAATTTGAATAAGAAGATAAGCTATATGTCTATAGGGTACTGTTTCTTTTTGGAAAAACGAGTTTAAATTTCAAAAAGTATATAAGCTTGTTGATCAAGGAGTGTGCGTTTGTAGTTAAAGAAATGTATGCAGTGTATTTCCCATAATCTCACAACTGCAAGTCATTGTGTGTTCCCTGGATATTTTTTTCAGAGTGTGAAAACACAGTATTGGTCAAAGAAATCACTGGCTTTGAAGGGAAAATTTCAAGTCCATATTACCCAAGCTACTATCCTCCGAAATGCAAGTGTACCTGGAAATTTCAGGTAGCCTAGTTTTACCACTATTTTAGAAAAATATTGTTATCTTATGTTTAGTAGCAGTCTATTTTTAATTACCTTTATTTTTTACTACAAAAAGAATGTTAGTTAATTTTATAATATCTAAACCTTAATCAAATATATTACCTAGAACATGAAAGTTCCTTGTAATTTCAACCTGCTGCCCATAAATTTACTGTTCTTTGCAAATGGGCTTATTTTTCCAATTGTTATTTTGTTTGTTTGTACTAAAAAATGCAAAGATACTGTTACGGGATCAAACAATTTATTATTTTACTATGATAGAGCTCACTTATCAATTTTTAATTATTTCACTATCAGCATTATTGTAAGAATAATAAAAAATAATAAATTGAACTAGGCAATGTATATTTCAGTTATATAAGCAAACCAAATTTGTAAATTTATATAAAATATATACATCACCGTCTGGTCCTTAACAGAGTTCCTTTAAAATTTTAGTCTATAACTGTTTATCTTTCTCCAACTGTAGTGTCCTGTGGAGGAACATAGGGCAGGGCTCTTTCAGCATCTATGTATAAAACCATTTTTGTGAGGCATAACAATTAGATGTAAGTGGCAAGGAGTTTAGGGTTTGCATTCATTCAGCATGTTATTATTAAATGCCTACTATGTGTCCACAGTATTCTAGACACTGGCATCCATGATACCTGACGCACATTCACAAAAGCTTGGCTCTCATGGAGCTTACCATACAGTAGGGGGAGACAGGCGACAAACGAACAAAAAGATGTACAGTAGGGTACATGGTGGCACAACGCTATGGAGAAGAACAAAGCAGAGAAGGGGGCTCTGGAGCTGAGTGGGTGATGGGAGTATGAAGGACAGGATGTGAGGAATTTGTTACCTTAAATAGCACGGCCAGGGGAAGCCTCGCCGACAAGCGGACTTTTGCACAGAAACCTGAGAGAGATGAGGGAACTGACCCATGCGTCCCTAGAATCAGAGTGTTGTAGGCAAAGAGAACAGATGAGACAAAGGCCCTGAGGCAGGGGCATGCTTGCTGTGTGTGTCATTTGTACACAAAGAGTTAAATATATATTTTTAAAGATTTTATTTATTTATTTGACAGAGAGAGACACAGCTAGAGAGGGAACACAAGCAGGGGGAGTGGGAGAGGGAGAAGCAGGCTTCCCGCGGAGCAGGGAGCCCGAAGCGGGGCTCGATCCCAGGACCCCGGGATCATGACCTGTGCCGAAGGCAGACGCCTAAGGACTGAGCCACCCAGGCACCCCAGAGTTAAATATTTTTAATAATTTTATTATACCCAAATGTGTACTTAGTGTCAATGTCCTGATGTCATACACCCTTAAGTTTTTTTTTTCGTCTTTGTTGCAAACATTTCCAAAATAATGAAAACCCAAAGGTTCTGGACTCTTGCTCACCACCAGATTCTTAATGCCTCGGGGCAGCAGAATCTCATTGCCTCAGGTCACTCATGAGTTGGGGAAGGAAAAAGAGAGAATCAAATCTGTCTCTTCCATCTCTCCAAAAAAGCAGGTGTATCTTCTTTATGACATCCAGAACAAGAAAAGCCCATTCCCAAAAGCTCTAACAAATGTTTGAAGTTCCTTCGAGGTAAAATAAACATTGATTCCATGATAACCCATTAAACCTAATGTGAAGATCCCTAAATATTGTTCTAGTCAGGATATAAAAAAGATTACTAGATTCTATTTCACTACAGGTGAAGGGTTAGAAATGCTGAGTAAAAAGAATTTTTCATAAAGAAAAAAGCATGCCACTGAGGGAGTAGAGAATGGGAGAGGGGAGACAGACAGGAAATACTGGGGACAGACTGCGGTGGGTGACACCATTTCCCAGAGGTCAAGATTGGTCCTCCTCAGTGTGGACATTAAATAAAGCTATCCCTCTCTCGGATGGCTTTGAACAGCCACCTAAAATTTTGTGATAACATGTTTCTGCAAATGGAATTCATGTAAAAAAATAATATCACCTGTAAAATAGCTTTGAATTTATTGCAAACGACTGAGAATGACTTAATTGACAAAAATATTGACTCAAGTCATGATAAAACCTTTTATACACAAGAGTTGATTTCTATCATCCTCAATCCTTCTTAGCACCTGTCTGATTTCCAAATGTAACTGAAGAGCCGTCAATCCCTTTTGCAGTTTTAAGGTCTCATTTATCTGAGAAGGATTAACTCCCACTCCAACCTAAAGTCCCTGCGATTTTTCTCCCAAGAATAAACAAATGTTTATTGAATGTCAGTTTCAGGCGCATAACCAAAAGGAACACTCAGTAGCAAAGTAAAGTCCTTGTTCTTTCTGAGCTTACAGACTGCAGGGGAAAGAGGTGTGGTGAAACCTGAAAAAGAGTATTGAGGCTTATAACATGTCTCCTACATTTGTTTCGGGCACACACATTTTTATTTGCTCTTAAAACATACCTCTGATATAGGAGAGAGACTCATCACATTTTATAAATAGGGAAATAGAGCTGGGGCAAGCCATTGGCCAGAGGCTACTCAAAAAAAAAAAAAAAAAAGTAACCCAGGCAGCATTAAAAGGGATCCTGCCCCGCCCCAAGCAAATCCGCCCCCCCCTTTTCCGGGTCCCTAAAGATGTTCAGCTTCCCTATGTTTCATAACAATCGCTTAGTTGAATATTTACCTCCCTCTCTCTTCCTTCTTTTTGTTTTCCAACTAATACATTTTGCTATGCGAACTCAGAAGAGAAACATGGAGTGGGGTTTTGAATTGTTTTATCACAGAAGCCATCAGCCTAGCACCCACCAACTTAGGTGCATCCGACACAAGCAGAGATTACTGTGGCCCATGTTAATTCACCTCCTCTCATCATTTAGGAAAAAGGTGGGATTCCCCAGAGAGGAATCCCTCTTCCCTGCTTCTGTGGCAAACATGTAACCACTGAAGTTTCCAGTGCCGGTTGGAAACGGTGCAGCGGGTTCTGCGTCCTGTTGCTACCACTGACTAGAGAAATATTTCAATACAGGGGGTCCAGATCAGGAGAAATCCTCCCCTTACTTGGTAAAAGTTCCCAAAGCAAAGGCAGGGATTGGGCAGTGGGAACAGAGAACACAGGACGTAGAAGGAAATAGCATACTTAGTGGTTTTTCATTTTTGTCCATTTGTTGAACAAAATAGCTCACAATGCTTTGTGGAACTGCACCTCATGACCTCACTGGGGTCAAGCTGGCTAATATCAGTAGTGCCTCCTGGCCAATCTGGCCACAAATGGAGATTTGTGTGCAAATCTGTGTCAGTAGAATCTGGTGTGCAAGGGGACTTAATTCTTCTCACTGGGAAGAAGATTTGTAGATTGGGGGGTGGTGATGCATTTAAATCTATTCTACTTTGGAGTGATGGAACACAGTGAAAATGCCTATGTAAGCTTCTTATGAAGAATTGCATTGGAGTATGTCCTTACGGTATAAAATTACAGTGGTTACTCAAGATATTTACTATCAGTTTGCATCTTTTCTTCTTCTTTTTTTTAATTTGAAGAAAAAAATCAGATAACAAGACTGGGGAAAACATTAATGTGTGCCCTCAGGAACCCTTGGTTTTTATTGAACATAAGACAATCCTGTTCCTGGGGTACCTGGGTGGCTCAGTCGTTAAGCATCTGCCTTCGGCTCAGGTCATGATCCCAGGGTCCTGGGATCGAGCCCGGCATCGGGCTCCCTGCTCGGCGGGAAGCCTGCTTCTCCCTCTCCCACTCCCCCTGCTTGTGTTCCTGCTCTCGCTATCTTTCTCTCTGTCAAATAAAGAAATAAAATCTTAAAAAAGAAAAAAAAGACAATCCCTTTCCTCTTGAGCCCTCACTGTCCATTTCCAGGCGCCATGACACACTGTGGCACCTGGAAAGACCACCATGTGGCCTTCAGGGAAATGCAGGGCAACCTTGGGCATTCCACTTATTTTTGGTTAGTTTTGATTTCTTCTATAAAATATGACTCATACTACCTTCCTAACTGTGTTGTTGTGATGTTTAAATGAGAGACATAAAGAGCCTCTCGAAGATACGTTGAGGGAGGAGGGCTACTATATTTAAGTACATGTTAGAAAGAAGTACATGCACACAGCAAAGAAATTGTAACATCAAATATGATGACATCTCTAAAAAACCAAATATCAGAGTAATAAAAGTCAATGGGTAAAATCCATCTCTTAAAAGAAAAAGACAACAGGATTGAATCACAAAGTGTTACCTATAACTTAATTGTATATTATTTACAAAAGATGGCAGAATAAAAAGTGATTTAATAAAGCTGAAAGTAAAAGGGTGGGCAATGTCATATCGACATTGTAAACAAAAAGAAACTAGGCATCAGAACCTTAGCGCCAGACAACGTGGAAGTCAACATTAGGGCAACAACATTGGGTGAGAAATGGAAGGTGATCTATAATGATGAAGAGGGCAATCCACGTGAAGGTCTGTGATAATTATTTATGTACCAAAGGACCTAACATTAATACTCATAAATCAAAATCTATAGGAAATACAGAGAGAAATGGACGATGCTTAACTATGAGATTTTAGTTCCTTTCTGTTGGTTCCTGACAGAGGTAGTGGGGACAATAACTACAGCTAGGAAGGATATTGAACCACACAAATAATGAGTTTGGCTATATACCTACGTATATACATACATCCATACATTACTCTTTTCTTTCACCCTTGGAGCATTCACAAATTCGATCACATCAAAATCCTTAATAAATAAAAACATTAAAAAGCAATATAGGCAACAAATAATTTCTTATCTAATTAGTATAGAATTAGAAAACTTCAGAGTGGGTGAACAAAAATTCCACTCCCTGGAAATGTGAAAACTCTCTCTAAGTAATTCCTGGGTCAAAGTGAAAATTAAAACTAAAATCATGACATAACAAACATAATGTATGTGTATGTCATACAATGTTGTAAAAAGGTCAGCTCTGTGTGTGTGTGTGAGTGTCATACACCCATGTGAGAGGGTGTGTGCTCTATGGACAGCCTCTTCTCTTGTTTGATCCTGTCTGAACAGACCCAGGAGTGACTCAGTGACTGCCTTCAGGAATACCCAGGTTGCATATGAAGAGGATGCTGATTCATTATCTAAATAATCTGAATCGTGCTTTAAATAAACTATGTCGTTATTGTCACCGAAGGAGGAAACTGTGTGCACTCATTAACAAGGGGGTGTTTTCAAGCTAATTTATAAGGAGGACACCGACATCTAAAGATAATCTAATGTGTCCCATGTCACCCAGCACACTGAAACTGGGGCCTAAGAGCCGCTCCCTGAGCACTGGGCCACCCACTTCCCTCTCTATTATGCTCTTCTCATTCTGGTTTGTTGAGTCAGGGGGGTCGGGTCTACCCCACCAAAGGCCATAGGGCACAAAAAATAAAATGCCCCGAGGACAGCAAGTCAAGGGAATGAGTTCTGAGTGAGGAATCAGCCTGAAACATGTCCTTCAACTGAAACATTTTTCTGACTTATGTTTGTTTTTCACAGACTTCCTTATCAACCCTTGGCATAGCACTGAAATTCCATAACTATTCAATAACCAAGAAGAGTGTGAAAGGCTGTGACCATGGATGGTGGGAAATTAATGAGCACATGTAAGTGGGTTCCAGATGTAAGGAATCTGATGAAAGGCCTGACCCAGAGGTTCAAAACCCTGGATTCCTTGTCCCCAAAGAGTTTGCACTTTACTATTTACAGATAGGGAAATCGAAGGGTACAGGGGTTAAAGAACTTGCTCAAGGTCACTCAGTGCATATGTGATTAAGCCAGGTTTCAAATCCATGTCTTAGGGCTCCCAAGTCCTTGCTGGCCCACTGCTCTTTGCTGCTGGGCCATGGGTGTGTAAACTCTACACTTTACAAAAAACAGCTAGGCAGATGAAGTCTTTCAAACCATGGAGTCCTGGAGGAAATAGTGACTAGGAGTCCCGGTGATAGGAAAGGTAGAAACCATTAGCCAGTTCTTTGCGGGAGGAGAGGCTGGTTTGGCCCGGCTCTATCCTGAGGCTGGGACCGGGTTGAGGCTGATCAGAGAAATCTAGATGACTGGGCTTCCTGAACTGACCTAGGAGCTCCTCACTCTCACCGTTTCATTTGTCCTTTAGTTGTTGTTATTGCTTATTTGCTTCTGAAGTCATAATAGATCTTGAATTAAAAAATATAGAATGTCCTGTTGCTGCAGCAGAGTAACTTCTAAGTTTACTTTCAGGTAAGATTTTTTGTGAAGTTAGCCTAAGGGACTTGCCTGCTAATTCTGTGCTCATTGCTGATCCATGAATGAGAGCTTCCTTTTCTAAATGATTTTCCTGAATGACCTTCTTTCATTTTCTTTAGACTCTCAGATTACGTGCTAAAATAGTCACTGGTTCTGTCTTCACTGGACTAGATCCTATCTGATTTAAGAGCATTCTTGGATCCATTATTAAGACTTGTACTCCTTTTGGGAATATTTTTGAATCAGGGTCTATTATGTAGGAGGCAGAATACCTGCGTTCAGATTCCAGCTCTGGTATTTAGTAGCTATATTTACTGGGACAAATTATTTAACCTCTTCGATTTTCAGTCTGCAAATGAGCTAATAATTCCTACTTAATAAGGTGGGATTTTTTGGTAGGCATTCAATGAGATGATGCCTACTACACACCAAAAAAATATTAGCCATTATTACAATTAATAAGATTGTTTTGGATAGAGTTGTTGAATCACTATTTTGTATACCTGAAATTAATGTAACATCACATGTCAACTATACTAAAAAAAAAAAGATTGCTTTGGAAATGACATTGGATGGATAAATACTATAGAATGTGCTCCCTCTCCAAGTTTTAAGGATTCTATTTTCTGATATTTAATTAGAGGTCCAGAAAACAAATCTTTACAATTCTTTTGTAAAATGTGATACTATTTTGTTGTTGTTGCTGTTGTTCTAAGTAACAATCCCCACCACCCACACCCACGGAGTGTTGCTGCCAAAGTAAGAGCAAGATCTTCTCCCAAGCATTCAAGACCAGGACAGCTCTCTGCCCTAAATACTTTCTTGGAAGGACCAACTCTTCCCTTTGTCTGGCGGGCTGGCTGAAATCCTAGCAGATTCTTTTGATGCTAGTAACACCCTTAGGATTTGAAATGCCAGCCTTTCCCATTATCAGTTCTCTTCATCTAAAAAGGAAAGGCTCTAATTGAACTAATTTCTGACACCTTGCTGAAAAGTTGCCTAAAGGTGCTGGGCTTGTAACAGGGAAGTAGGAAAAGGTAATGCTGACGCCAAGAAGCCTAGTTAGTGCTCCTGAATTCAGAGAAGGTGGGGATGGGGTGTGCATGCTCAGAGCAGCTAGAATGCAGCCTATGAACCCTGAAGAAATGGATGTCCTTCCTAGCAAGTTTTGCAGAGCAGAGTTCCTGAAGGAAAAGCTGTTGGTGCCTTAGAAGGCTCTAGGGTTTAGTACCAGACAGACTTTTGTCCTAATTCTGCTTCTACTTTCTCACTATTTTGAACTTTAACTCATTACTTCCCCTACTTAACTTCTCGGTTGTCTTACCTGTCACGTGTCTGTAGCTGTAAACCGACTCTTGCTGGTTTCTCCAATTTCTCACTTTTTTTTTTTTAACTTTTGTTCCATTAGATGCCACTATGCCCCCATTCCTTACTGTTGTCTTCAAACTCCAGCCCAAGCATGGATTCAAAGGTTCCTTTTTTTCTTGACTCCTCCTTAACATCCCAGTAAGATCCATCTTCGCAAGAAAGCTCTAGTAAGTGTTAATGGAGAGCACAAATAAAATCACTACAAGATACAAATGATAAGGACTATGTTTTCAGAACAGGATTCTGATCCCAAGATGATTGACTGGATCCTGGCCCCAAAAGGTTAACATGGATTCCAGGTGTCTCTCAGAGCCTGGCTCCACTTCACCAAGTGGCCACCTACCTGTAGCTGCTATCTCTTCCTCTGTCCCAGGAGCTGGTCTATCAACCAATCAGGGCCTGAACTTTAGCCCAGCTGCAAAAGAGTCCTCCTGAAATATATGTGAACACTTTCCTTCTTTGAACCTTAAAACCACCACCTCTGGGGTCCTCCCATAGAATGCTGGTGTCTGACCCATGGAACTTTCGTGGTTCCCAAGGGCCATGGGGGTGAGGAGTGATGGGCATTCACAGATTCCGGTGGAGGAGGTCCCTCCTCAACCTGCCTGTTTGCTGTTTCCCTTTGAGACTTTGTAGGGTTCACCCTGGGAAGAGCTTTGCCTACACAGGGCAGAGACCTAACTTACCATGGGCCCCCAGCATAGTAATATTTCATGTTCTACTAACCACAGTGCTCATATAATGAGAATTACTAACAGGAGGGGCATTTCCTCTTAGGTACAAGAAATAAGAAAAATCAAGGTAAGGAAATATTGCAGACAGACACTACTATTTTGAAATTCTACCAAGGACAAGCCCCAAAGTACACATCGGTTTTCAATTGAGTTTGAAAAAACATTGTTGTGTTTTACTTTAAGTATTGCTGGGATTCTTTGCATATTTTCATCCTGAGCTCATGGATTCTACTCTGCTCCATGGCGACGTTTGTGGGCAAAAGCAGGCATTTCTTGTTGTTACATCGTTATTTACGCAGAAAAAAAGAGAGGACCCATAGTTCTTCTGATAATAAGTATTAGCGAGGAAAACACTAGGTAACAGTCAATAGCAGTGCTATTGTATTTAGCAGAGTAGAAAATCAAGGGGACCGAAGTTACTCAGTCACAGTCACTTAGCATAGATTGGAGAACTACCATTAGCTCTGCCGTAAGCATCTCATTTTATGAGGCCCAAAGTACCAAAGTATCAGTGCGTTCACTGTCAATGGGGATGCAGTTGACAGACCCTCATCCATGTCTCTTCCCTGACTCTCGCCTCCTCAGGTACTGTGGCTCCTACATGGATCACCAGACGGTTTTCCGAGTGCCTAGTCCGCTCGCTCACATTGAGCTGCAGTGCAGTTCAAAGCTTTCCGACAAGCCACTTTTGGTGGAATATGGAAGTTACAACATTAGTCAACGTAAGCCTGGAATTAGCTCTTTAGAAAACCCTAATAAATGGTTAAACAGAGCCTAATACTTTGTAACTCTAAACCTTGAGAAATTAAGGAATAAAAACGGATTTATTTCTGCTATTTACTACTAATATGTAAATAAATATAAATATATGTAATACAAACAAAATATATAATAAATAAGGCAAAAATTATGTATTTATTATGGCTATAGTTTAAACTATAGAAGAAATAATATAATTATTTGGTACAATTGAAAAATAATTTCTTACCTTATTCCTGAAATATGGGACAAAACCATTTCTTGATTTCTTGTTCTTGCTACTCATAAATCTTTGTACATATGATGTTTATACCAACATTTGGTGGATCAGAAAGCAACCGTTGTGACTCACTTTAGCCCATGACCCACAGGGAGAGCTGCCACACCAAGAACCATGGGGACAGTGGCCAGGAAGTGGTCAGCAGTGTTTAAGGGAAGTCTTTAGGGCTGGAGAGAGTAGATATTGCCTCAGGAAATTCTCAACACGTTTTAAAAGGGAAAAAGTAAGGGTTAACCACTTGAGAGACTTGAGAGAAAGCTCATTTAGAGCCTTCCTTCTTTGCCAATATACCCGCTTCTGGATCTGGAATATTACACTTCTCACTAGCAGAATATTACCATTTCCAGCAAGAATAGCAGGTAAATAGTGAGCCATCTTATTTTCAATTGTTTTTTTCAAACCATGAATATTTTCTAGAAACCTACCCTCTCCATGTGTGCCAATGAGATAGTAGAAGACCTGACCATGCGTTCCCGCCATTCTTGTGCACAAGGGGAATGTCTTAGTCTGTTCCGGCTACTCTAACAAAATACCACAGACTGCGTAGCTTATAAAGAACAGAAATTTATTTCTCACAGTTTTGGAGGCTGGACGTCTGAGATCAGGATGCCAGCATGGTCAGCTGAGGGCTCTCTCTGGGTTGTAGACTTCTTGTATCCTCATGTAGTGGAAGAGGGTGAGGGAGCTCTGCGAGGCCTCTTTTATAAAGGCATCGATCTTATTCATGAGGCCTCTGCCTTCATCACTTAATTCCCTCCCGAAAGCCCTTCTTCCTAATATCATCACATTGGGCACTAAGATTTCAACATATGAATTTGTGGGGCCCACCAACATTCAGACCATAGCAACAAAGGAGGATTTATTATTTCTAATATATTTAGCTATAAGCCCAGAATTTATGATTCAAGATCAGGCAGGGAATGGATCTTTGATGAGTAGCCTGATTGAGGTGGACTGGGAGGTAGAAGGCAGGAGTCCTGAGTTTTGAGGCCAGTCACTCATCTCTCTAGGCCCAAGTGTCTAAGATCAGTAGTTACTAATGTATTTGGGGACAGAGATCACTTGATAATGTAATTAAAAGCACAGACTCCTCAGAACAGTGCATCTGATCATATAGGATTCAGAGACACCAGAAGGCCATTTGTAATTCCCTGGGGAGTCTAAAGACTTCACACTAAGACTGCTGGACTCTCTAAAGCATATTCCAGCTTTTGCTTTCTCCGAGTCAATGACAAAGCCGGATTGCTGAGAGAAAAATGGAGATAGTAGAAGTTTGATTATACACGTGACCTGGATCCAGTGTCCACTCAGAGCCTCTGGTGGATTAGTTTACTTTCCTCTGCTCTCCTAAATTCATCTTTTTTGTCTTTCAGTTATCACCTATAGCTTGATTTGATGGAAAAAGTGTATAATTACTATCGCTACATTGCCAATTCCTTAACCACCTAGTACTTCATAGTTCTTTGTTCATGTGGTCTGATGACGTTGAGAGACTCACACAAGGCTTCCTCTGTTTTATTGTCTCTAGCCTGTCCTGTTGGATCTTTTAGATGCTCCTCTGGCTTGTGTGTCCCTCAGGCCCAGCGATGTGATGGAGTTAATGACTGCTTTGATGAAAGTGACGAACTTTTCTGTGGTGGGTATTCAAGTTGTACTATGACTTTCTTATGAATAAGTAACTTCTCAGGGCCATTGTTGCTGCTGGTGTATATCCTGGGTCTTTGTAGCTGTTATCTATTGCTGCATAGCAAGTTACTCCCAAACTCAGTGGCTGACAACAATCATTTATTCTGGACCACGCATCCATGGGTTGTTGAGATAGGACTGATCTAGACCGGCCCCAGCTGGGTGGCTCTGCTTTAAGCAGTAGGTCCTCCTAAGTTTGGTTCTTTCCAGGTTGGTGTCAGATCTACTGCTCATGGCTCTTTTTCTCATTGAACTAGTGGGCTGGCCATGGCAGTGGTAGAAGCAAAAGAGGAGTGAGCAAAACCACATGGTTCCTCGTAAGTTTTGGGCTTGGAACCAGTACACCATCACTTACGTCATATTCCATCAGTCAAAGTGAGTCCTAGAGCTAAGGCCATAGTCAAGGGGCAGGAAGCTTATCCTGCACACTTTGGGGCCATGGCGAGGGTGGAGGTGTATAATACTACCACAGGGAGTGAGGATCTGCGGCCAGCAATTCATT
The DNA here is from genome assembly GCF_029215605.1 of Mirounga angustirostris. NCBI lineage: Eukaryota > Metazoa > Chordata > Mammalia > Carnivora > Phocidae > Mirounga > Mirounga angustirostris. Next base: position 57,335,458 of record NW_026991709.1, read on the forward strand.
GAACCACAATCTTCAACTAACAATCCTCTTTCAAAGCACAGATCTTTTATCTAGAGAGTAGCTCAGAATCTGCAGAGGAGTCAACTCAGCACATTCATTCATGGAGCACAGGTGTTGTGAAGGAGAGAATTATTACTATTATAACCTGTATAGTTTGCAACAACGTCACACCTGCAATGACTAAGGGGCAGGGTATTGGACATTCCTATTTTGGACAGAGGTTCTCTCTCTTGGTTTTTTGTTACTATTTGCACATCATTCCTGAATCCACCTCCAGTTTCGGGGTGTAACATGGGGAGGATAGTTCACCAGACCGTATGACACCATTGGCAACACTTTTTCCTAAAGATCCAGATTTTAATTCAAATACAATTGCAATGGTGAAGCTATTTAATTTCTTTCATATTCTTGGAGAGATAGTAGAGTTAATATAACTATGAAAAACTTATATTCATGAAAAATAACCTATGACTCTATACCTTTTTTTTTTTGACAAAACAAAATCAAATTCTCTTAACTTATGGCTCACTGACCTTTTCAATCTATAGGGTTTTCTATTGCTTAAGAAAATAAATGCTGGCCGTTATATAGTGAGTGAGGTTGCTGGTGTTTTTTACATTATTATCATTCCCTGCTATGATGCTCCAAACAGAAGTGATTATTGTTACTTTATAAGAAGGGCTGTTTTGGGGCACCTGGGTGGCTCAGTCGTTAAGCGTCTGCCTTCGGCTCAGGTCATGATCCCAGGGTCCTGGGATCGAGTCCCGCATCGGGATCCCTGCTCTGCGGGGAGCCTGCTTCTCCCTCTCCCACTCCCCCTGCTTGTGTTCCCTCTCTTGCTGTGTCTCTCTCTGTCAAATAAATAAATAAAATCTTTAAAAAAAAAATAAGAAGGGCTGTTTTTAGTAATCATTATTTCTCATTGTGCCATTTTGAAAATTATTCTCTAGGAGTCAGCCAGGTACACCCGGAAGCTCAATGAGAATCTCCGGGCAGCCATGTCCTCCACAGCTACCCCACACCCCTAACAAGAGATGCCACTGAAAACACGAGAGCAGATAACAAAAATGATCACTTTTCACAAAACCAGAAATGTCTAAGGAATCATACCTTCCAAGAGTGCTTGCTAATTTACTGCACCTGTCCCTTGTCCAAAGGCAATTCATGAAAATATTCCAAAGAAGAAAACTTGTGATAATTTACAATGGTGTTTCTTAGTTCAGGAAATGGATCACCCAGGACAAAATCATTTTAAAGAGCGTTTTCCTTATACGCAGATCACAAGCCCATTGTCCTTTAAGATCTCATAGCTGTTAATCTATTCAACAAAACTTTAATGAGCACCTACTATGTAGTCAGGGGCCTGAGGTACAAAGATGAATAAGACAAAATCTTCAATGTAAGGACACTCCCATTTTGTTTAGGAAGGCAGACAAGTTCAATTTTATGTATTTAATTATTTAATTTTTTTTTTTGGAAGAGAGAGAGAGAGGAGAGAGAATCTTAAGCAGGCTCCACATGCTGAGACAATGACCTGAGCCGAAATCAAGAGTTAGAGCTGAACTGACTTGAGTCACTCAGGCACCCCAGACAAGTTCAATCTCGATAACAGCCTATGATTTTTATTTTCCTTAAAAGAAAATCTCACGATGCATTTAATCGTGATTAAGTAAACAAATTGCCAGGGTTGAACACACTTAGGCAAAAGCAAAAATCAGAGCTGACAAACTCAGAGCACTAGGAATTACAGCAAAGTTTCTACCTCTGCTTTTCTCACGCAAGTGTCAGGTTTGAGGAAAACACACTTTTTATTTTATGTAAGTCATCTTAACCATGTGCACCATTAGAGGGGCCCTGCTGGCTCTCAGAAGCCAGCTGATGTCTCAGGCTCATGAGCTTTCTGTCTGTTCTCATTCTAGTGACTCTTAAGCCTGCCTGCAACGCCAGCTCTCTTGGACAGCATGGCCCTCTGGTCTGTGACGGCTTCAGGGACTGTGAGGATGGCCAGGATGAGCAGAACTGCACTCAAAGTGAGGGAGAGTCCTCTGCACTCTGCTCTTCTTCCAGAACACTCTGCTAAGTCGGAACTGAAATACCTCTGGGGGGTTAGGGCAACTGACTTGCCCCAGTTTTCCCAAGACTTACCCAGTTTTAGCACTGAAAATCCCAGTTCCCTGGAATCCTCTTGGCCCCAGGCAAAACGGGACAGTTGGTCACTGTTTGAGTTGAGTGTGTGTGTTGAGTGTGTGCACACGTGTGTGTGTGTGTCCGTGTAAATACTGGAAGCTTTTCATTGCTTATTTGCTTTTAATGCTGCTTGAGAGTAGAGGATGCCGAGGACGTGATCTAGCAGGACTTACCAGGTACCCTGATGGGGCATGTTCTATTCTAGCTGCTGCAGAAGCACACAGCACTAGAGTTGTGAACAAATGTGCTGTGATTCACAAAGCCTGCCCATTTTCCCCGTACTGATATGAAAGGACTGAATATGGTATTGGTCTTTGCTCAACATTTTCTTGGAGAACAAGACAAAATAATTAATAGCACAGAGACCACGGCCTACAGCAAGCAATAGGGCCAACTGCTTTGCACCTGCCATCGGATTGGTTCTCAACAGGTGCGCCTGCCTGCCCGCCTTCCGATGGCTCTGCTGGGGTGGGGGGACTGGTCACCGTGAGCTTGCTTCATCGCCTCTGCCATGTTTCCCAGAGCAGTGAACACTGATGCCACGGCTACCCCATCCATGGAGGACGGAGTTGAGTGTCATTCCCTCAAGTATGTTTCTGGGCAGGAAAAACTCTTTCCTCTTTTGTTCATTTTTAGGCATTCCATGTAACAAGAGGACTTTTAAGTGTGGCAATGATATTTGCTTCAGGAAACAGAACGCGCAGTGTGATGGGACAATGGATTGCCCCGATGGAAGCGATGAAGAAGGCTGCAGTAAGCAGAAGTAGTTCTTCCCACTCCTTGCATTCTGTCCTCAGCTTCCGGTTGTTCATTTTCATTCCCTTCTTGGGGTAAATGCCCCTGGCAAAAGTTGGGGTCCAGGGAAGAATAGTAAATATTGGAGAACTGCGTCTGAAATGATTTCTCAGAATTAAAAACTCTGGAGTGGATTCTGTCTTCTTTCTTGATAACAAGCATCAAAGCCTCAGGTGTTTATGAGAACTTTCACTTTCTGATAACTCTAATCAAGGGAGAAGCTCCTAAATAAAAAGGCCACAAGAGAAGAAACATATTGGAACACAGTGGATAACTGTTATTTAAGCCTTATGTTATAATCAATACCAAGTGCTGCTTCTTTCTTTAGTGACGACCTGAGAACCGTGATCTGCCATATGTTAGTTAGTATGTGGTCTCTAACTGGCCACCTGGCAGCATGTTAGTAATGCAGCCTTATCAATACAATTTGCCCTAGAGAATAATTGCTCTGGTAACTAGTTTTTCTTAATAGGTTTTCATTTGTCTTGGACTTAGAAATTCTCTCTCGAATGCTTCCTCTCAAATCAGCACGCCTCCAAAGACGCATTCAATTCTGTTGCGTTTGAAATTCATCTTTTCCTCTCTAATAATCTAAGTCCCACAGCTCCTGTTCATATCAGGGCAGCTGTTGCTAACAAGTCCCCCCCCCTCCTTGAATCCATGTGCTTTATTGTATGGAGACTATGTGTGCCGCCTGTTCTCAGGAGGGAGTGGTTTGTGGGTGCATTTCCTCTAGATAAGCGAGAAGTTTCACATTGCTTGTCTGGGGCCTCAGTTCCCAATGCAGCTCGAAACCGGACTTAATTTCCAGTTTATCTTCCAAGTCTGCTTTTAAATCACGGGCCCCTTCCTTTCCTGAAGGCTGCAGCGGGGGCTCCTCCACCCTCCACCGCATCATTGGGGGCACCGACACGCAGGAAGGGGGTTGGCCGTGGCAAGTCAGCCTCCACTTTGTCGGATCTGCCTACTGTGCAGCCTCGCTCATCTCCAGGGAGTGGCTTCTTTCTGCGGCCCACTGTTTCCATGGAAACAGGTAGGGCATCCCAATTCTTACTCTAAGATGGCACACTCTCTGATCCCAGACCATACATCCGTCCTCAAGTTGTGGAAGGAAGCTGCCCGCTAGGGACATTCGATCAATTTAAATGGTTGTGTGTGTGTATGTGTGTGTGTGTGTAGAATGGGCACTGGACTTCTATTTAGAGTGGAAGGGTAATGATTCTTCACCCAGTTTCCAAAGTATTGGTTCGGGGGAGGGTTCCCATACCACCAGGCAACTCTCTGACACCAGTTGAGTGTCTTAGAATTTAACTCAATTCTGACCCTGTCTGCCTGCAGATAGCATCAGATTAAGCAGGTGAAGGGCTCAACCCTACAAGACTGTCCCTCCTAGCCTACCTCAGACACCTGTTGCAAGTCCAGGTTGTCACCGTCCTTCTGGCTCAACAGCTATAGAGGTTCCAACCATCTCTTCCTGGGGTTCAATTTATTTGCTGGAGCAGTTTATAGAACCCAGAAAAACAGTTCACTTTCTAGATCACTGGTTTATTTTCAAAGGGTATAACTCAGGAACAACCAGAGGGAAGAGATGCCCAGGGCAAGGTTTGGGGAAAGGGTGAGGAGCTGTCATGCCCGCCACAGGTGCACCCCTCTCCCAGAGCCACTCTCCCTGAATCTCCATGTGTTCACCAACCCTGAAGCTCTCTGAACCCTGCCCTTTTGGGTGTTTATGGAGGCTTCATTACATAGACATGACTGATTAAATCACTGGCATTGGTGGTGGATTCTAACCTCCATGCTTCTCCCCTCCTCAGAGATCAGCGAGTGGGACTGAAAGTTGCAACCCCCCAATCACATAGTTGGTTCTCCTGGCCACCGGCTCCTGACCTCGGGTGGGGTCCAAAAGTCACTCATTAACATAACAGGACAGCTTTGTGGCTCTATTCACTTGGGAAACTCCAAGGGTTTTTAAGAGCTGTGCCAGAAACGATATGAAGACTAAATATATATTTCTGATTATAAATCACAATCTCACAGAGGGGAATCATGCAAAGGTCCATTATTAGGGCTCACGTTGGAAGAGCTCTGACTGCCTTTACGAATGGGATTGTTATGGGGCAGATGCTCTTCCAGCTCAGAGTGAAAGGGAAGCTTAGAACAAATAACCACTAAAATGTAACCTCATTTGGAATCTAGTGGATCTTAGGTACAAAAATATATCATTCGTTTCTCATTCCGAATTTGTTAAAGTAGAGTATTTCAACCAATTTATACAATTTAACTATTTGCTTCTTTTGGAAATTACAGAATTCACGTTCATGACTAAAATGGCTATGCTTCTCTTTAATCAGTAGTCTTTTACCCTATGACACTGCTCCAAGTGCTGTGTTAACCTTAATACTCCCCCGGGGGCCCCAGTGCCACCTGTGAGATGTCAGCTGCACAGATTCAGGGCCACACTCTTTGGGCTCTGTCCTTATTTTTCTTGCAAAGCTTTTGCAATCTCTTCACCCCACTAGAACAATCTCTTCACCCCACTAGAACAAGGCTGCTGTGCAGGTGGAGCTGTATACCTCACATGGAGACTGCAAGACCCTCAGTGACTTTGTGCAAGGCCACAGGGGTCAGAAGTAGAGTTCTGGAAGGGCTGACAAAGAGTGGGGCCCCTGTGAATGGTCATGCTTGAGCAGTTGTAGCTATGATCTTTCAGGCTTCTGGTAGATGACAAGAAGGAATTTCATCAAATTCCTCCTTATCGCACTTTGATTTCTCCCATCCAAGTACTAACCAGGACCAACCCTGCTTAGCTTCCGAGATCAGACGAAATCGGGTGCGTTCAGGGTGGTATGGCCGTAGACCGCACTTTGATTTCTAAACTCTCTTGGAATTCATATCATTTGAATTTGGCAAAAGGATTCCCAGACCTCTGTCCTACTGGCCCTGTCTGTCCCCATTAAATGCCTATGTCAGCATGAATAGGAAGAATGTAACAAATTAATTCCAGTCACATTCTTGACCTGTGTATGGTTCATGAGATAGCAGGGGCAACAGAATTTCCAGCAGTTCTTTAAGATGGGAGAGGGAATTTTCTGGAACATAGCTACCATGCACCACCCCTACTATACTTTCCTTCATCTCTGGTTTTACTAGGAGACAAGGGAGGCTCAGAAAAGTTGTGCTTTTTGCCGTGTCAGTGAACAGAGCCAGGGACTACTATAGGAATTGGAAGGTAGGCCTTCCTCTCCCTCTGCCCTTGTCTGTCTGCAGAGGGCTTGTGTCCAAACCCTGGGTGGTTCTCCAAATCCTGGCCACTGACTTTCTTCCTTTTCTGCTAGGTTGTCAGACCCCACGCCATGGACTGCTCACCTCGGGATGTATGTGCAGGGGAATGCCAAGTTCGTCTCCCCGGTGAAAAGAATTGTGGTCCATGAATACTATAACAGTCAGACCTTTGACTATGACATTGCTCTGCTACAGCTCAGTACGGCCTGGCCTGAGACCCTGAAACAGCTCATTCAGCCAATATGCATTCCTCCTGCTGGCCAGAAAGTGCGCAGTGGGGAGAAGTGCTGGGTAACTGGCTGGGGGCGAAGGCACGAAGCAGGTGTGTGAACGAGTAAATGGTCATGCCCTTCCCTTCCAGATAATACTCACTTGCATTGATGTGGTGCTTTGGGGTTCACAGAGAGGGTTTTTGTATATGGTCTCATTTGAGCTTCTGATAATTCTAAGAAGTAGAATAGAGGAAGGTGTCACTATTCCTATTTTATGATATTCTTCCCTTACCCCCAAAAGAAGCAAGACCCACCTCACAAGGGGAAGGAGTCCTGTGAGCAAGGCAAGATTGGATAGATAGTATGGGCCCTTTTCAAACTTTATTGGGTTTTCCACTATAGCAGAGCAATTCCTCTTTACTTTTAGGTTCCCTTTCATCCAAAGAAGCGATTCCTTTCCTTAAAGAAGAGAAGGATGCCCGCCCCCCCGCCCCCATGGTGTCAAGTCACAGGCAACTGTCTGGATTATGCCAGTATGGCCGTCACAGGGGCAACTCACCAGACAGATGAGAGTCAAGGCTGAAAGCCAGCCTGCCCTTATCTCCCTGCACTGCAAATTCAGGCCCTGGGTTCCATCAGCCTAGAATCAGACCGCCTGGAGGGGATGCCTCCTTACAATCCCTTCACCCTAGCTGGCGTCTCTATCATTATGCACAAAGGTCGGACTGGTAGGGAAGTCCCTACATTTGCTCCGTCAAGGTTTTTCATGGTCTAGGATTCAAGGTTGATTCCAAATGTGCAGCGAGAGGAAGAAGCCATAGCTTTGTGAGCACTGCCCCAGAGCTGACGCTCTTCCTTCGGCTCCCATGCCTCTCAGAGTCCCTTGCAGCCATTTCCAAGGGTTTAGGACAGACGCATTTTCTGCAAACCTTGGCCTCGTTTTGACACCCTCTAAACATTCCTTGCGGGCAGCTTCTCCAGGGCTCACTGCCAGCATGTGGCATGTGGTTAATGCCCTCCCAGTGGCCTGCTGGGATCTCAGGACCCTAATGGAGATCACGGCTCCAAAACCTGTAACCTATCAGGACTGTGTTCCAGGCTTTAATTACATTATCCTATATCACAGGAGGGAAGAGTCTATTCAACCAGCTTTATCGTGAGACATCTCTTTATAAGCATGAGTGTGAGTGTATTTATTTTTCTGAATAATTTTAGCCAGACAGGATAAAAAGGAAGTGAAAGGGCTATAACAAAACTTTTGTTTTTATGGTTCCCAGGACTCTCCCATATATCAGATTATGCTGCTCCATTTAAGGGGTGGTCCTTTCAACCAGTAAGTATTAGTAACTGTTGGGATTCACAGTCCTACCGGAAGCAGGAAGTCCGTGGTGAAGGAGTATGGCTCAGTGGCTCCCATGATTGAGTCAGACCTTGGGTCTGAATCCTGCTCTATTACCTGTGAGGTGTGTGCCGTCGGGCACTCCCTCTAACCTCCTCAGCCTCTATTTCTTCATCAGCAAAATGGGGATTACAGAAGAATTTACATAAAATATTGTTCTGAGATAATGTGAGTAGATGGTCTAATAGCACCCTGAATAAGTGTAATCGTTACCATGATTTCTACTTCCCATGTGTTTTCCAGACAATAAAGGCTCCCCCGTTTTGCAGCAAGCAGAGGTAGAGCTCATTGACCAAACCCTCTGTGTTTCCACCTATGGGATCATCACTTCACGGATGCTCTGCGCAGGCGTCATGTCAGGCAAGAGAGACGCTTGCAGGGTAAATCATTGCATCTTTCCTTTGCCAAGAGGTTATACTTTCCATAAATGCTTTCATGTTTAACTTGCACAACACTGGGAAATAACTAGGACAGGTATTTCCCTTAATTCAGATATTAATTATAATCTAATTGCCTAAGATCAGGGAAAGGTGATTAAATAATTAGGTCTATAAAACTCAGTTTTCTGGCTCCCATGTATTTTCCTCCAACATTTAAAAAATTAGGTTGGGATTTATCATTCTGCCATAATTATTTTCTTATGACCAGAACTAAAAAACAAAGCAGTTCTCTCTCTCTCTCTCTCTCTCATTCTCTCTCTCTCTCTCTCTCTCTCTCTCACACACACACACACACACACACACAGTGTTTTAGGATGGTTAGCTGCCATTTGCCTTCTGAAATATCAGGGTTTTATTCACTTGCTCTTTGATGCATAGGCCGGGGGAAGGGAAAGAGGACTGGGAGAGGTGACAGAGGACACTCATTCGCATGCCTCTGGTTAGGCCCCCTGACAGTGGTCAATTTGGAGTTCATCTTCGTGGGGACGTTTCTAAGTCTCAGATTCCAACCTATGCAGACAGCTGTGTGATTGCCAAAAAGTGAACAGATGATTTAGAGGATGAAAAGGGCAGTGGGAGCTGTTCCCACATCTCTCCACAACCGTAGCCACTATGCCACGAAAACTCATCTTACTATAATAATGGGTTTTATCTTCTGAACTCCTATTTTGCGGCAAGCACTAGATCCTTTACATAAATTCATTCAAGACTTTCTTTCACCCCCATTTTACGGAAGAGGAAACTGGGACACGGAGAGAGTAAGCAAATTACCCAAGGTCACACAGCTAGTAAGTAAATGCCTGAGCTGGAATGTGAACCCTTACCTGTCTAATGCTAAAGCTGCGATGTTTTGGCTGCTTCCTGAGGTTAGTCAGTTCTATAGCCCTGTTCCACCTAGCCACCAAAGTTTACAGGTCAACTTAGACTTAGTAGAGCTGGTGTCATGATAATTAAAATAGAAAGAGTCCAGTTTCTCTACCAGTCAGAATTCATCTAATCAGGGTTGGAATTGGGGGGTGGGACTCGGGGGCAAATTCGGAATGCTTTTTTTTAATCTTTGCCTCTAGCTAAGTTGCAGCTTTACCTGTTTTCCAAACTAGAAAAATAAAGTCCAGGTGTTATGATTTAAAGAATGGGTACTGTAGGAATTATGTTTACACTTTGAATTATTTTTGTCTTTGCTTTGCTTTGTGGAGTTGAGGTATCAGAAGGGACTCTCAGATGAGGGTGATTTGTCCCTGATGGCTGTGGGCCAGTGAGCCTTAGGGGTTGCCTAGGGGTGTGGTTCTTCACCATTCATTGTCAGAATCCTGAGCCAACCACTGAAGTTGCATGGCCCAGAGGCAGAGGTCAACTTGCCAAGATAACTCTGGTTCCTGAGGTTGTTGTCAGGGCTAAATGACCCAAAATAGTACCTGGCAGACAGCTCACACTAAATAAATGTTAGCCATTATTACTCCTACACTCCTACTACTATGGCTACCTCCACTACTATTGAGGTTTGTTCTTTGTTTGGGATATGTGAGAGTTGTTTCCCCTACAAGAATATTCCAAAGATACTCTTGGCCTAAAGAATTACATTTCTTGTGACAAATGCAGCTTTTTGATTTTAGCAAGAATAATTCTAAAATGACGTTAGAAGCTTCGTATTATTTCCTGACCCTTCTCCAAACTACGTAATGATTAGCCAAGCGAAAACTTTCCAGAACGGGAGTTTTGCTACAATCCATTAGACACATTAATGACAAAATTGATGATCATGGGAGAAAGGTACTTCCTACTTACATTATCTTCTTGTGCAGGGAGATTCGGGTGGACCTTTATCTTGTCGAAGAAAAACTGATGGAAAATGGGTTTTGACCGGCATCGTTAGCTGGGGACATGGATGCGGAAGACCAAACTTCCCTGGTGTTTACACAAGAGTGTCAAACTTTGTTCCCTGGATTCATAAATATGTCCCTTCTCTTTTGTAAAAGTACAAGTTGGAGTTTTGACTATGATTTCTGTGATAGATTCTTTAAAAAAGCAGTAATTATCCATAAAATGAGACCCAATTTTTTTCTTCTGTAAATTTCAGATTGCTTTCATTTGATGTTTATCGAAAGGCAGAGAAATTAATATGTATTTTATTCCAGGAAAATTTGCCTCAAGGATAGAACTGTATTCATTCTTAAGCATCAAGGGGCCGTTTAGGAAACCTAAAGTAATGTCATGAATCAAGACTCTAAAATAAGATAAGAAATGGGTGAGATGCTCAAGAATCCATTCTTAAATTTATGTTTCTGTTCAAGGTACAGATATTTATAAGGATTTAGGCAAATCTGATTTATTAAAATAAAAAATTCCATTAAAAATGCCTGATTTCAGTGTTCTAATAAAAGTAAATGCACAAAAATGTCTCTATTATAAATGCAAATGAATCCAAGCTCAGTTATTGACAAAGGAAGTACCTGTATTGTTGGTTTCCAATCCAATTTTGTCTAACCATATCATAACAGACTTTTTTTCAACCATGACACAGGGTAATATTATGTACAGAGAAACCAATCTACTAACCAACAAAACTGCCAACCTAACTTACTTGGCTCTTTCATGCCAAGATGCCAGAATGACATGGAACTATATTCATGAAAATCATGGAATGAAGCATCATGGTAGTTCGACTGAAAGCACTTACGTGGGATTTAAGGAATTGTGATAATACCGCTCAGCAGTTGAATGATAAGGGAATTTTTAGATGATTGGTTTTTAAAAATTTTTTCATTGTTATGTTAATCACCATACATTACATCATTAGTTTTTGATGTAGTGTTCCATGATTCATTGTTTGTGTATAACACCCAGTGCTCCATGCATAACGTGCCCTCTTTAATACCCATCACCAGGCTAACCCATCCCCCCACTCTCTCCCCTCTAGAACCCTGCTTGTTTTTCAGAGTCCATCTGAAAAGTCTCTCATGGAGAGTCCATCCAGAGTCTCTCATGGTTCATCTCCCCATCCGATTTCCCCCGCTTCATTCTTCCTCTCCTGCTATCTTCTTCTTTTTTTTTTTTTTAACATATATTGTATTATTTGTTTCAGAGGTACAGATCTGTGATTCAACAGTCTTGCGCAGTTCACAGCACTCACAATAGCACATACCCTCCCCATTGTCTATCACCCAGCCACCCCATCCCTCCCACCCCTAAACCACTCCAGCAACCCTCAGTTTGTTTCCTGAGATTAAGAATTCCTCATATCAGTGAGATCATATGCTACATGTCTTTCTCTGATTGACTTATTTCGCTCAGCATAATATCCTCCAGTTCCATCCACATCATTGCAAATGGCAAGATCTCATTCCTTTTGATGGCTGCATAATATTCCATTACACCACAACTTGTTTATCCATTCATCTGTTGATGGACATCTTGGCTCTTTCCACAGTTTGGTTATTGTGGACATTGCTGCTATAAACATTGCAGTGCACGTAGCCCTTTGGATCCTAGATGATTGTTTTGAAAGTCAAAATTTTCAGAAATATTATCATTTGGCTTCTGATTGTTTTTTTTAAATAAAACCCCAGTGGCCTAGACTTACTTCTATTTTCAGGGCATTATAATACCTAGCATAGTTGTAAACCTGTAATACATGCTCAATACATCACAGTTATTGACTTATTTGATCTTGATTTAGAAGGTTTCATATTTGATCTCAGAATAAACTTTCCATGAACAGAGGCTAGACTTAACAATACCACTGACTAGGGGAAAACAGCAGGAAGGAGAAGAATGATAACGTTTATTTTCTCTGGGACAGAGTCAAAGGAGTAATAACAATGCTATTTTTAAGTAGGGTCCAGAATAATGAAAATGATTTTGTGGGGCTTCAGAAGATCTTAATGTAACAGTAAAAGGAGAGAAAGAGAGCAAAAGGGGTCATTCTCTGGATTAGACAGAAAAACTGAAATGTGGATTTAATATCCCTGAAATAGTGAATAATTTCCAGTTCACAGAATATATTTTGATTTGCCAAAAGACTGTTTCCATCAGGTAAAAGACACAACATTTTAATGATACCTTTATGAACAGGCTCCTAAGGATTCAGTAAACCAGCTATGGCATAGTACAATTCAGAGTGCCAAGTGCACCACTTAATTCACAAAGTGGGACTTAGCTACTAAATTCACTGTGTAGAAGAACAAATTAGGCTGACAGTTCTTAAAACCAAGTTTATTTTGCCTGGGATTGCTATGACCTAGGTACAAGGTGAATTGTACTTTTTTTTTTTTAAAGATTTTATTTGCCAGAGAGAGAGCGAGCAAGCACAAGCAGGGGGAGCGGCAGGCAGAGGGAGAGGGAGAAGCAGACTCCCTGCTGAGCGATGTGGACTTGATCCCAGGACCCTGAGGTCATGACCCAAGCTGAAGGCAGACACTTAACTGACTGAGCCACCCAGGCATCCCTGAATTGTATTTTTTATTCATGGTCAATTTTAAGGAGATTTACAATTTAAAAACATCACCAACACCTTGAGTAAGTTTGTGATCTCAGTTAGGAGATGGAAGAGGGCTAGCTTGATCTATCAGATTCAATGCAGGGAATTTTTCAAACCACATGTACATGCTACCACTCTACGTGCTTGCTTGCTCAAATGTGATTGTACCATGTTCTTCAGCAGTGCAGGGGTGGGGAAAAGGTTCAGAAACACCAACCTAACTTACTTGGCTATTTTATGTCAACATGCCAGGATGACATGGAACTTTATTTCTTTATTCTTTAATATACTTTATTCTTGCAAAAGTGTGAATAGAGGCAGATCCAAAGACTGGATTAGTTGGCAGAGAGGAATGGTCTCCATAAACCAAGACAGGAGCATTTCTATGGGCCAGACTACTGGGGACGCTCACCCTCCTTCACAGTGTCTTCAGATCTGCAAACTGCAACCTTACAAACCAACCCTTTCCCAATTGTTTTCTGCTTGATTAGTCTGAAAGGCTGACCCAATTGCCTATGTTCACAGTAGTAGTGCTTGTCACCTGACAACATATGGATATATATTGTGCTTTCAAGAGGCACAGGCCTGTTTGAAGGTAATGAGATGCTCTGGTGCTTTGGTGATGTCACTTAGATGATGTTACTTTATTTTTCAGTTTATAAAATAATCATTTGGAAAATTATTTGCTCTCAAAGGAGAGATGAAGAAAAAGAGCAAGTACTATGACAAGAAAAACAAAATTGAAAATCTTCTACTGGTCAGCAAGTCTTGGCAACAAGTAGATTTTAATTTTTTACTGTTATTTACATTTTACCCCTTAAGCAAACTAAAGCAATTGAGTCAATAATAATTTGAAATTATATTAAAAATAACTATTTGTGCAAGAATAGTATACTTAAAAAAATGTTTGAATAATTTTATGAAAGAACAATACCCTTTAAAAAGCTACCCCTATAGAAAGAGATTTTAAAGAAATGGCAAAAACAAACCTATATAGAATTTGGTTTCTCATCCAAAAATCTTTAACTTCCATCAAGAATTGTTTAATCTAATTTTGGTTACCTCAGGGGAGAAACATTTCTTTCTTACTCATTCTGAATCCTTAGTTTAGAGTCAGACTGACTGGCAGGATGAAAAATTCCTCAAGAAGAGATTGGGACACTTATCTACATTCTAGATCAGCTCTCTGGAGATTAAGAAATTTGCAGTTATCAGAAATCAGGAACAAGTTGCAAGTAAGAATTTAAATAGTTCAGGTAGTATTGGGAGGTGTCAACAAGTGTCAGTGATCAAAAAAATGCAACAGGACAGGAACACAGATCAATATCAAAAGAAAATCTATTGAGTCAAGGATTATTGCTGGCTGCTAAGGGTTGGAGGTGGGTGGGGATTACTTACAAAGATCATTACAGTCACAGAAAGTAAGGGAATATTTACTGAGACCCTGCTATTTGTCAGGTACAGGAATAAATGCTTTATTCTAATTACTTCATTTGATTGTCTTTACTGGGTAGGAATCATTTTATAATGAGGAAAGAAGCTTGGGGAGCCTGGGGGGCTCAGTTGGTTAAGCTTCCAACTCAGTTTCAGCTCAGGTCATGAGTTCAGGTGGTGAGATCGAGCCCCACATCAAGAATTAAGATTCTCTCTCTCCCTCTCTCTCTTGCTCCCACCCCACCCCACTTGTGTGTGCATTCTCTCTCTCTCAAGAAGAAGAAGCAGCAGCTCATAGATATTGAACAACTTGCCCAAGAGCACACAGTAGTGCGAGTCCTAAATCTGTTTGTCTTCAAGACCTATATTACCATAGAGATGCCAACTGTATGCAAGGATTAGGTTTATGGAACTATAGAAATGCATCCTAATCTAGTTTAGAGATTACATAAACCCTGCTTCCCACTACTCAGAAAGCATTAGGAGATCTGGTTTAGAGTGTGTTTGTGACAGTAAACAGTATCTTTTTGATCCTCTGGAGGGTGAAGGAAATTTTAAGCATCTATTCAAAGAGAAACCGGGCTTGGAAGACAGCTACAATTCATGCAACACAGGGAGGGAATCTCCCATTGAGACTAAGCTCCTGCAGTCAAACCAGGGAACTATGGGAAAGGTTGTCTGGGCCCTGGGTAAGGATGGGGGTCCAGGTTTGAGACGTCTTGGTGATTCTAGTGGGGGTCTCAGGCCCTGGGCCTACCAAGCCATCATTGCTGAGAATATCATTCTATCATTCCAGTTAACCAACATTTATATAGGGCACGGTGCTCGACACAGAGATAAGCACTGGGAATTCACAGGTACTTCAAGGAGCTTAAACAGTAGAGGAGACAGATGAGACAAAAATTACTGCTCATCCTTCATGTTAGCCATTCGGGCCACTTTACTGATTCTCAGACAGTAAAAGTAAAACAGACCCCAGTTGGGCGCCTGGGTGGCTCAGTTGGTTAAGCGACTGCCTTCGGCTCAGGTCATGATCCTGGAGTCCTGGGATCGAGTCCCGCATCGGGCTCCCTGCTCAGCAGGGAGTCTGCCTCTCCCTCTGACCCTCCCCCTTCTCATGTGCTCTCTCTCTCTCAAATAAATGGATAGAATCTTTGAGAAAAAAAAAAACAGACCCCAGTTTACAGTCCTTATTCCTGAACGCCCCTCTTCTTTCCATACAGCACAGCTACTGTCTTACCACCTTTAACTCTTTGTTTCCAATTTCACATAAAAAAACTGAAGGTATAATTGGCATTTAACATGATATTAGTTTCAGGTGTACAACATAACGATTCGATATTTGTGTAAATGATCACCACAGTAAGTCTAGTTAATGTCCATCCCCACACATAGTTACAGGGTTTTTTTTCTCCTGATGAGAACTTTTAAGATCTACTCTCTGAGCAACTTTCAAATCTGCAACACATATTCTAAACTACAGTCACCGTGCTGAACATTGCACCCCCATATCCTACTTATTCCACCTTCTCGATGGGGTCTGAGGTGATTGCCCTATTTATAATTGTACCTCCTCTTTCCCCTAACCTTCACCACAAGACACTCCAGCCTCCCTTCCTCTGCTTTATTTTTTTCCATAGCACAAGTCATTTCAAATATTCTAGAAATGTTAAGTTTGATTCTCCTCATTAAATATAAGCCTCACAATGGCCGTGATTTTGTTTTATTTAACTATCTCTTCAGACTTATCCCAAGCACCCAGAAGAATGTTTGACACCTAGCAAGCACTTAGTACTTTTGCTGAATTAAATTGGACTGAATATGATGCATTTAACATAGGTGCAAGGTGTATTGGTCGCAGAGAAGAGTGTGGATAACTTCTGGTGCAGGAGGCAAGCCAGGGAAGGTTTCGTAGAAAAAGTAAGTCTCAACTAGAAGCTAAAGGTGAATGGGAATGGTCCATGCAGAAAGTGGGTAGGAAAAACATTGTAAGCAGAGGGAACATCATATACAAAGAAGTGGGGGTGGCAGTAGAATGGGACAGGTGAGGGCCAGCCCGGAAGAGGAATCTGATCAGGCAAGAGGGGTGTCCTGATTATTGAATGTCTGAGAAGGAAGACAAGATGTCAGTTATTGTAAGGAAAGGTGCAGAAAGGTGCAGGCTCCCTTTCTCTTTGCACCCCATATTCATTTTCTTCTATGAGCTCTAGGAGGCTGACCCCCAACTCTGTCACCAGTTCCCAATGGGAGTCACACAAAGGAGAGTGGCAGGTGGGGAGAGAGGTCAGAGTATTTATTCCTGTCTGTTTCCTCCTTGCTGGGCTGCAGTCCTGGCAATGGCTGCACCTCGTTTGTCACTATAGATCCTGTCAGGAGGGCCCTTTTTGAAGGCTCCAGTTCTTTTTTAAAAAAGATTTTATTTATTTATGAGAGAGAGAGAGCCCGGGGAGGTACAGGGGGTGGGGGGGGGGGGGGGAAAGGGAGAGAATCTCCAGCAGACTCCAGGCTGAGCACGGAGTGGGAGGCTGGCTGGATCCCAGGACCCCAAGAGACTGTGACCTGAGCCAAAGCCAAGAGTCGGAGGCTCAACTGATTGAATCACCCAGGCGCCCGGAAGGCAGGCAGATAGAGTTCAGATGATCTGGTACCAGGCAAGAGACAACTAGAGAGACCCAGTATTTAGGAGATGTCTGAATAGTAGGCTTTGAAGATGTCAGACTTTTGGACACAAGCCAGCATCTTCTGAAGTGAAACCTATTTATAGGCATCCTGTCCGCACCTCAAACTGGCCTCAATACCTGTGTGTTGGGGGCAAGCCTGCTCTGAACAGAAGCTTCGAGAGGATCAACACACACCATGCTTAGCAAACCTAATTCCAGGCTCCCCAAACCAGAAGTTCTGAACCTTAGATTGTATGTGAGTGCGTATGCCTTTCCCTCAGGTTGGGTGTGTGTGTGTGTTGTTGGGGGTGAGGGGTGTCTGTGACTCCTCTTCTCAAAGGCAGATGATGATAAACGTTTGTGAATGTTTCCTACATGGTCGTCACTGCTCCGAGTGCTTTACTGACACCAACTCTTTTAATCCTGGCAAGAGTTCCATTCTGTAGGCACTAACACGCGGCCAACTTTCCAGGTGAGAAAGCTGGCAGGAAAGATGAAGCCCAAGGTCGCACTGTAGGAACCGTGTGAAAGGGAATTAACCTGGGCAGCCTGGTCTCAGAGCCTGCCCTTCCCTCCACCACCCCATCCTGGCTCTTTGCCTGACTCTGGACTTATACAGGGAAGGACTGTGTTCGCGTGTACTATCCATCTTCATCTGCTCGGAACCTCGCACAACGCCTGGCACGCAGGAGATGCTTCATAGTTCCTTGCTGGTGAAATGAATGAACTTCTGCTAGGCGGGGCAAGCCCTGGCAGCAGACGGCCCCTGGAGATGGAATGTCAACTTTCCTCCGTGGCACCGCGCTGCCGGCCCCATCCCGGCCACAGCCGCCACCCGGCCGGGCCCTCGGCTCAGCTTCTGCTTTGGATCTGCGCGAACTGGGAAAGGCTGAGCCGGCAGCGCCCTGAACAAACCAGAAAAACAGCCCTCCTCTGCTCGGCTCGCGAGCCCACAGGAGGCGCGGCGGCTCTACCCCGCGAGGGCCTGCGGCGCCTCCTCAGCCCCGCCCCGCCCCGCCCCGCCCCGCCCCGCCGCCCGAGGTCTGCCCCGCCGCGCCCGCCGGGGGCGGAGTGCGTGCTGGTCGGGAGGCCACTCTGGACTCTGCACCCTGGCGTGTGTGCACCCTGCTTCCCGCGGGCCGCTCAGCGCTCCTCTGCCCGTCCATGGAAGGGGCCAGATCCCCATCGCCGGGGGAAGACCTGGAGCTCTTGGCGCTCCGAGGGCAGCCGGACGAGCAGAAGCCTCTCAATGGAACCGTCCAGGTGATCCCTCTTTCGGTCGAGGAACCCTGCCCAGCCCAGGTAAGGCCTGCTTGGCGCTGCGGGCGGTGTCCGGGCGCACTGTGAGCCGGGCTGCCGGCCAGGACCCGGGCCTGGCACCCTCAAAGTTGCGGGGTTCCAGCCAACCGTCCCGGCGTCTCAGACGCGGAGCGCTGGTGCGCCCTGGAAGCTTCTGAATGGAGCGCACGCGGGAGTGCGCTTCCGCCTGAGCCCGCCAGAACCCCTGCCACCCCTCCGATCCTGAGCCCGCCAGGGCCCCCTGCCACCCCTCCGATCCCTCTGACCCCCATG
This sequence comes from Mirounga angustirostris, assembly GCF_029215605.1. Lineage (NCBI taxonomy): Eukaryota > Metazoa > Chordata > Mammalia > Carnivora > Phocidae > Mirounga > Mirounga angustirostris. The sequence goes on from NW_026991709.1 coordinate 57,353,916, forward strand.
GAACCTGAGGAACCCTACACAGGTTGTACAACTGTGTATGTTGTACAACCATTGCCACCGCCCGTGTACGGGCCCCTCTCTTCAGAGAGAGTCCCCAGGGATAGAGGTGGCTTTAAAAAGCTCTGTAACTTTAAGTTTTTTCTTTTTCAAGCGCGGAGAAAGAACTAGAGTGATAGATGGAGTCTTCGCTCTTTCTTCAGAATCTCCTTGCCTTAGCTTTACTGCCTTGCTGCTTCCACCCTCCCCCTAGCCCTCACCCACTGCCCATCATCCCCCTATCCCGCTTCACATCCCCCAGACACACGCTTTCTGTCCTTTACTGATCTGGCCATTTGATTTGGCAGGAAAAGAGACCGGGAGAGGCGACTGAACTCCCCCTGCTCAGTTGATGGGAAGTAATTTCAAAGTGTTTGTCCCAAAGAACTAGACTATGCCTCATTTGCTTTCCCTCCTCTCAATCTCTACAGCAAGTCATGGCGGTGCTTAGGCTGAGCTCTTTTCTGATCCAGCCCTGGCAGTGATGGGAAGTTTATTCATTCTCATCAAATGCTTGTAAAACAGCAGAGACTTTGAATTCACAGCCATCTGCCTTCTGATTAACCCCTAGGATTGGCTGGAGGTTTACAGGGTGCTTGGAGCTCCCCATATATATGGCTCCAACCTGATCTTTTGACGTCCCACTTCTCCACTCCCACCCCTTTGACTCTTCTTCGCCTGTTGATTTAAGGGATAAGCAAGGACATCGAAAGGAGAAAGCTGAGGCGCCTGGGTGGCTCAGTCGTTAAGCGTCTGCCTTCGGCTCAGGTCATGGTCCTAGGGTCCTGGGATCGAGCCCCACATCGGGCTCCCTGCACCATGGGAAGCCTGCTTCTCCCTCTCCCACTCCCCCTGCTTGTGTTCCCTCTCTTGCTGTGTCTCTCTCTGTCAAATAAATAAAATCTTTAAAAAAAAAAAGAAAAAGAAAAAAGAAAGGGGAAAGCTTTGCTTTTGCTTCAACATCGATTCCTGGAAACACTGTAAAGTCTGCTTTTCTGAGGACCTATAGGTACCCTGGAGGGTGATTTGGGACTTTATGTTTGAGTGAAAAATGAACACCAAGGAAGAATGAAGGTTGGACGAAGATGGTCTGTTCTCTGTGCAGTGGCCACAGCTGTGGGCTTGCTGTGTCAGTCCTCCAAGCCAGGGTCTAGGAATGGATTGCGAAATACTTGCCTCATGTTAGGTAGATCCAGGACATACCAACGACTCCTGGGACTGAATCTAGAGACAGGAGTTTTGGTGACAGTTTTACCACTAAAAGGTGTGCCCTGTGTCACGGTGCTAAGGTCTGTAGTTAAATGGTCATGTAATGAGGTTAACCGGGCTTCTCTAGGAGGCCTGGGAATGCCTTGTTGAAAACAGATGAGTAGAAGAACATGGCACATGCATGTAGGGCATCAGTATTTTATAATTGTTTAGTACCTACCCAGGAGAGATGGCTCTTTCGTATTCTAATTACTTCCTCATTAGCCAGCTGTACACTGATAGCCTAGACTTCCTCGTGATTTAGCTTTGTAGGTCGCCAGATAGGGAAAGCTATGGGGAGTGACAGAATGGCATGAAGGTGAAGGGTACATGAGCCCTTGGAGGGCATTCAGATATTTGAACAGGAAACATTTAAAAGGAGAAAAAAAAAATCTCCATTTAAGGTGTTAATCGTTCTCTTTGGTTACATAGAATAAGTTGAAGTGTATTTTGTTTTTTTAAAGATGTATTTGTTTATTGAGAGTGAGCACACAGGTACCCACAAGCAGCAGGGGGAGGGGCAGAGGGAGAGGGAGGGAGAGAATCTCAAGCAGGCTCCACGCTCAGTTTGGGACTATTGGGAAGAAGACATCCCACCTCATGGGTAACTTCCTAGTTGGAAGGGCGGATCTGGGAGAGTCTACAAAGGCAGTGGGGAAAGAGCTTTCCCTTGCTTGTTCTGGGCTTGGAGCTTGAGGGAAATTAGCCCCATTGCTATGCATTGTTCAGAATTTAGGACAAGAATCTGCTGGATTTTCTGTGGGTGGACAAGTGAATTAAATCCCACAATGAGATTACAAAAGTACAAATCTTTCTACAGTGCTAAGAAAATTTTTCCAAATGTATATAATTTCTGCTCTTAATAGAGCCAAAGAGAAGAAGAGCTTTTTGTGTCTAAGAGAGAGTTCGCCGTTGTTGCAGGGCTTTAGGTCATGTATTTGGATCCCTATCTGAAGGGGGATGTGACTGTTTGGGGGCCTGTTCAGAGGAAAGCCACAAAAATTCTCCAGCCATATAATGCAATCATAGAATGTAAGATGCAGTTTGCAAAAATCTCTGGAAAGCACCTGTAGAAAAACCTGCCTTGGCTTCTCCTCGTGACCTAGAATTTAGGCACGAGACAAAGAAGATGCTAGTGAAGGAGGCAGTGTGTCCTTGTGACCTGGGTTTTAGGGGAGTCTCGGCACAAATGACACACACCTACTCTATCAGAGGCTCTTCACCCTCAGGGCACAGTGGAATCTCCTGGGGGAACATCTAAAAAATACAAATTTCTTGGTTGCTTCTAATGTGCAGGGAGCTGAGAAGCACTGTCGTTTATTCTCGGGGTGGGAGTAAGCTGATGGACTACTTCACAATGACTTAAAGTCTGTGAAGATTAATTTTGCGAAGGATAGTGTCTCTCCCCTAGGGCTGACGGCAGGCAGCGAAGGGGCCAGGCTGTAGGTTGGCAGCTTTGGGCTGGACAGGAAGAGGCATTTCCTCCAGGCGAGGGGCTGTGTACTAGTGAGGTGACTATCCTAGGAAGTCAGAGTAATGGTCTCCTCATAGCACCAGGGTCCTAGTTTATTATTTCTAAGGGAAATCATAAGTGGAGCCACAAGAGGCCAAAGAGGTTCACTGACCCTCAATTTGCGGCTCATTTGAGACTCCAGCCCCTTTCATTTTGTACTAAGCTTATGGTCCTGGCTGCTTCTTGTGTAAGGACTGAAAATGGCATGAGGTCATTTTGTTCTCAGGAGCTCTGTAAGTAGGAAGATATGTTTCTGTTCCCTGGGAAGTTGAAGATACCTTGTCCTGGGACTTTTTTCCCGTGTGTCTTATTGAGCCCTTGGCTTTGGTGTCTTTGGAGCAGTTTTTAGTCTTCGGGTTGGGTGAGAGGTGGCTCTGTCCTTGGACTCTGGAAATCCGCTTACCTCAAGAGCATTTTCTTCTGTCCAGGTGTTCCCTTTGTTGCTCCTCTCACACCTGACCAGAAGAGCCAGTGTAAAGTGTACTCAGGGGCTCCAAAGTGTGACCTCCACGATAGAATTTCTCAAAGTACCTTCTTAAAAGTTCTAGAACCTTCTACACTGTATTAAGAGCCTAATACTTGAATGAGGCACAAATCTGGGATATAAGAATGAGGAAGTTTAAGAACCATTCCTCCTTCTATCCGGTTTCAGTTTACCTTGGAAGATAGGCTGATATCTGTTTATATTTGAATATGAAACCAGACAAAGCAGGGACAAATGTGCTGTGTGGACAGCTCATGTTCTGGGATATCTCTCCATGGGCGACATGGCAGGGAGGCCTCCACAAAAGGAGAGATCTGACCTGGCTCCTGGAGAGTGATGAGGCTTCAGAACAGAAGTCTCAACCCTGATAAAGCAACTGATTTACTCTGGGAGGCTCAAAATTACAGAATGGGGGGGGAGTGTGGGTGGGGGGGGGTGGGCACCTGGGTGGCTCAGTCAGTTAGGCGTCCGCCTTCGGCTCAGGTCATGATCTCAGGGTCCTGGGATCAAGCCCCACGTCCAGTCTGCTTCTCCCTCTCCTTCTGCCTCTGCCCTCGCCCCACTCATGTGCTCTCTCTCTCTCTCCCTCAAATGAATAAATGAATAAATGAATAAATAAATAAATAAATAAATAAATAAATAAATACATACATACATACAGGCTGGGGCCTACCCCCCACTTCCTCTACAGTCTGGTCCCCTGTGTCCAGGTAGGGCCTAGGGGTGTGTGGTTTAAATTCCTCCTCAGCTGATCCTGACGTGCTGCCAGGCTTGGGAACTTCTCACTGAGCAAGTCTGAACTATCGTCCTGAAGTGCACGATTTCCTTTTCTGGTGGCCATCACCACAGGCATGAGGGAAAGAAAGTCAACCAGGTGCTGCTCTGTGGGACTGGAGAACACAGTAATGATGGCTCCCGTGTGTGGGGTCCCTAACATTTGTGTAGCAGGTGCTTCATGTCCACGATCTCTAGCCTTTACAAGAGCCCTGGGAGCTAGATTTATTTTACAGTTGAGGATGTCAGGGCCGGTGAGCTTCAGTAACTTGCTGAATGAGGCAGTCACTGCCTTCAAGTGTGGGCGGGGAATGCCGATGCAGAACCACACTTTGCCCCCTCGGAGTCTGTGGACTCAATGTGGGAATTCCCGAACGGCTCGGTAGGAATGGAGAGGAGTCACGGAAGCTGGTAGGGGCCGGGGGTGGCCCGAGCGGGGGCACCCCACGGCAGCCAGACGCGCTCGGAACCTGGGGCTCTGCACCGTGTCACGGGGGGCTGTGGACGCAAGGGGCCAGCTTTGCCGTGACCCGCAGCAGGGATCCGTCTCGCCTGCTCTAACTGCATCTTGGAGATGGGCTAACGCGGCCCTTGCAGGGCCGTTCGACTGACATGAAACGGTGTTGGCCACCAATCAAGCATGGCCGTTGTGGCCTCACGACCCCCATGGCCGCCCCCTTCCTGGTGTGGCTCCCAAGCTGCCTTGCATTTCCCTTTCCAGGCCCTAATTCCACAGTGTGGGGCGCGGCGGCAGCCCCTTCGCTTGTTCTTGGTGTGCCCACTCTAAACCGCACATCATTCTTCTCTTCATCTTCAGCTCGGCTCTTATGCTCCAGAACCTTTCACGGGTCCCCAGCACACAGCAAATTAAGTCCAGACTGCTCTGGCGGCACTGAAAACCCTCTCGAGGAGGCTCCAGGCTTTCACGGTCTCTAATCTTAACCGTCGTGACTTGCTTCTGGAACCCACCACATTCCCGTCAGAGGATCCTCTTGGCCAGCTAGCTCCCTTATGAATCAACACTGAGGATGCTCTCTCCTGGAGTTGGAATGCCTTTCTCTGCCCATCCTTCAAAGTCCTGCTTCCACCGCCCCCCCCCGCCCCCCCCCCTCCACCTCCAACCTCACCTCAGAGCCCCCAGGGTATTTTCTCTCTTACTTTTTTTTTTTTTAAAGATTTTATTTATTTATTTGACACAGAGAGAGAGATAGTGAGAGAGAGAGAGAGAGAGCACAAGCAGGTGAGCAGCAGGCAGAGGGAGAGGGAGAAGCAGGCTCCCAAGGAGCAGGGAGCCCGATGTGGGACTCGATCCCAGAACCCTGGGATCATGACCTGAGCCGAAGGCAGCCGCTTAACCGACTGAGCCACCCAGGCGCCCTCCCTTACTTTTTTTAAAAAAAAGGTTTTATTTATTTATTTGAGAGAGAGAGAGAGCACAAGCTGCGGGGCGGAGGGGCAGGCAGAGGGAGAAGCAGACTCCCTGCTGATCAAGGAGCCTGAGCGGGGGCTCGATCCCAGGACTCTGGGATCGTGACCTGAGCTGACCGCCTGAGCCACCCAGGCGCCCCTCCCTCCCTTCTGTGTGAGGTTACATTCTGCTTCTTTGCAAACCTGACTCCGTGGAGTGTAGCCCAGAGAGGGCAGGATCCTGCTGCCTTCATTTCTGTATTACTGGCCCTTCACAAGCATTCAGAAGTGCTTCTTGAAACCAGTGACTGCCTCACAGTGTCCCTCTGCTTTCCAGGCCAACAAGGAGAACCCTTGGAGCTCCTGTAATAAGAAATTGATTGGAAAGTGCAAACTGTGGATGGTCATCGCCTCTGTTTTCCTAGGTCTCATTGTAGTCATCATCATAAGCTTATGTCTTCTTGGAGGTAAGAGGATTTAAACAGGACTAAGCTGATGCATTTGCAGAACTTATTTAATGTTCGTTTATGAGTTACACTGATATGGAAGATGTGCTCATTGCTATTTCATTATTTATAATATGAATTTAAAACTGGCTTGGGATTGTTGTATGGGTGGTAGCTATCCATGGTTCTTTGTTTTATTTCATTTTTTTGTTTGTTTAATAAGCTCTGAAAGAAGTATGGAGACCAATGTTTTATTTTAAACTCTGCCCACTGGATCTTGAAGGTTTCTTAATTTTAACTTACCTAAACACTAATTTATCTTTTATTGTTTCTCTACACCTACTTATTTGAAATTTTTTTCATTTGTTTCATAAAATAATTATTATACTTCCTCTGATATACCTAGTACATTATTATAATGATAAATAATGAATAGCCCATTTGAAAACATCTTAAAAACTTTATAGAACCACGTATCTATATGCTATCATTACTTTAACTATTTTGGAAATAACTTTATTATATTTGTGTTGTATGTGTTTACAAAACAAAAACTTACACGGTGCTAACTATATACTTTACATATTTTATTTATTATTTATTTTTTTAAATTAAAATTTTTAAAAAGATTTTATTTATTTATTTGAGAGAGAGAGTGAGAGAGAAAGAGAGCACAAATAGAGGGAGCAGCAGAGGGAGAGGGAGAAGCAGGTTTCCCGCGGAGCAGGGAGCCCGATGCGGGACTCGATCCCAGGACCCTGGGATCATGACCTGAGCAGACGCTTAACTGACTGAGCCACCCAGGTGCCCTTTATTTATTATTTATTATGAATATGAAAATAATACATGTTCAGTTACCCATAAAGCCCATCCATATTATTAATATTGCACTATATTTTCTTCTTTTTCTTACTTGCATTTTTAAAATAATTTGAGTTCAGATTGTTTTTTATTTATTTAATTCTTTTTTTTTTTAGAAAGAGAGAGAAAGAGAGCGTGAGTGTGAGCCACGGTGGGGTGGGCGGAGGAGGCGAGGGAGAGGTAGAGAGAGACTCCTAATTTTTTTTTTTTAATTTTATTCATTTATTTGCCAGAGAGAGAGCAGCAGGCGCTCTCCTGAGCAGGGAGCCTGATGCGGGATTCGATCCCAGGACCCTGGGATCATGACCTGAGCCGAAGGCAGACACTTAACCCACCGAGCCAGGCGTGGAGCCCTTCATGGTGCTTGATCTCACCACCTGAGATCATGACCTGAGTCAAAATCAAGAGTCAGATGCTTAACTGACTGAGCCACCCAGGTGCCCCGATCAGATTGTTTTTTAATCATCTTGGGGCCTACCTTTAGGATTTTTAATGCTATATTGAGGCCATTTTGCCAATTCACTAAAAATGATTTGTGAACACTTTTTTTTTAAATGACTGCATGATATAGTCTTCCATACCATTTTAAAGCTTTTTTAGGTAGTTGCTAATTTTTTATGATTATTGATATTAAGGTTTTCATGATGAATAAACATAGCACCCTCCAGTGGGCATTCATTTCCATTTTAAAACAAGAAAGAAGAAAATTGTTTTTATTTGTAAGTGGGGTGATTGCAGGGGTGGGGGCGCTTTTCTGGAGTTGGGATACTCTTGAGGGTGATCTGGTCTCCACAAGGATTTGAGTTGAGTCGGATTCTTCTTTTTTTTTTTTTTTAAGATTTTATTTATTTGCGAGAGAATGAGAGATAGAGAGCATGAGAGGGAGGAGGGTCAGAGGGAGAAGCAGACTCCCTGCTGAGCAGGGAGCCCAATGCGGGACTCGATCCTGGGACTCCAGGATCATGACCTGAGCCGGAGGCAGTCGCTTAACCAACTGAGCCACCCAGGCGCCCCAGTCGGATTCTTCTTAATAAACCCAATCTTGGATGAAGAGCCCCTGAGTCTCTCCAGAAGGGGTCCTGGGAGTTTTCTTCAGGAACTACATTTGCCCTTTACCTCCTATTCCTTTTCTTCCTCTCCTGTCTCAAGGTGTTAAAGTCCCTGAAGGAATAGGGAAATGTGATGGCACTATGTTTGCTTAATTACTGAGGGCATAGTTGAGGTGGGATGGCGATCTTTTGAGGCCACAGGCTGGTTTCGAGTTAGGGAGAAGTTGATGAGAGGCGCTACACCTCCTCCGACCTCCTGAGGACAAGAGTTTTGGTGTGAGCCTTCCTACTCCCTCTTCCCATCAACTGCCATACGTGGATGTCGAAACAAGTTGAGCTGCGCAACCTTGTCCCATCACAATTAGGTGGTGCTCTCCTGAACATCGGCTAATCTGTCTGTTGGCCTCTGGGGCCTATAACAAAGGAGGATGCAGCAGATCCAGTTGGTTTAATATTCAGGATTCTAAAGCACAAGACCCAAGAGTTGTCTTCCATTCTCAAAAATCATCGGACCTCTTCAACTGCCCAACAGCAATCTGCAGAGGAAGGAATGTCTTTTCCTTCCGTCATTTCCCAAGGGACCTGAGAGTTCACTGGATAATATTCAGGAAAGAACTCTATAATACTTGTAGCGCAAACTTCATTCTCAATGTGGTCATAAAAGTGTATTTTCAAATGTTATTGCTGTAAAGAGATTTGCACACTTTCACATTTTTATAATCCGAGAGATACTTTTGCTTCACTTGGCACCTCAGCCCTCAGGGGTTTGGGCCTTTGGGGAGAGTCATGGTGTGGGACTGTGGGGGAGGGGGAATGCCATGGGTAAAAGGGGCGGGGCCGGGGCTCTCCTCCTTCCCTCCTTGACAGTCCCAGCCTCACCCAGAGCAGCTCTGTAGGTACTTCTGGGATGACCGTATACAGTAATTGGCCATTGCCTCATGACCGAGCCCCAGTGATAGGAATCGAACTCATAGAACTTCTGTGAGGAAAACACTGCTGTCTGGAAAAGCACAGTGTTGGCAGAGCCAAGGGCTACACGCATGGCTGGCTTTGTTAAGAAGTGAGGTTCCTTGGGAGCTACCTTGGCCTCCTTCTTCCCGCCCTCCAGCTCCTCAGTCTCCTGTCACCAGGCTCTGTAGCATGCAGACTGAGGCTCAGAGGCAGAGATGTTAATAACTGTGGAGATGGAGTGCACACAGAAGTGGACAATAAACAGGTCCTGACATAGAAGGGGTAACGAGTTGAGGAGGGGACAGTGGGGTACCCAGGGTGAGGTGTTCAGTGCGGAGGTCTATCTTGTCACTGACATTGTTAAGAATTACTGTCAACTGTGGTCTGTTTTATTATTGTTAATTTTCTACAGACTGTATACCCTTTATTGCCTGCATCTGGGGTGGATCTCCTGCCACTTTGCCCTTGACATGCCATTGAAGTGATGACAACTTCAGGATCATGGCTCAGTGTAAGGCATTGAGCTGGGGCTGCATAGACACTGTGCAGGAGATGCTCTGGTAGACAATGAAATCTTCTTAAAGTGGCCAATTTGGGGAGCAGAGCCCAGGGAATCCTGTTGAGTCTGGAGGCTTGGTTTTGTCTCCATTCTTCAGGGAAAAGATAATGATGGATTCTCTTCTTCTCCCTAAAGAAGTATAAATTCCTTGATGTAAATAAATGATAAAAGGCGGGGGGGAAGCCTCCCCCCACCAAGTCATCTTCTTTCTGGACAATTTAGAAGATCAGTTAAGCATCTTCAGGGGTTCTGCTTTTTTCACTGAGTTGCCCCAGCCAGGGAGGGGAGAAACCTGAGTAACACCCTACAAGTGAAACTCTCGTTGGAGTGGCAAAGAATTTTAAATATTGTATAAGCCAAACTGTGACAAGTAGGTGGGTACTTAGAGATATAGTTTAAAGGTGATCAGATTTAGCACTCTAGGGACCCTTATGTGATATTCCCCAGCATTATGGATGGGGAAAGCCTGACTTCTTTACTGTCTTTCCATACAAGTTTTTCCCCGAGTAGGAGTGCTATGGTGCTGAGATGTAAGCAGGGACTTCAGAAGTGCTGCGTGTTGAATGGATTGTTTTGTCTTTGCGTTGGGTGTAAGAGCCGCAGTTTATGCTGTCACAGAGTGTTGGTAGGCGGACAGGTTGCACAAGGCAGTGCTCCCCAGTGTAGGGTGACTCATGGGAAAATCCTCAGCAGACAGCATTAGCAAGTTAAAAACTAGCAAGGTCCTTGGGGGCAGGAACTTAGTAGCAAATCCATAAGCCCTGTTCCTTGAAATTTCTTTATGTTTTCCCCTGTTTCTCCACCTTCCCAGGACCAACCTCTTCACCTATGCTCTCCCATAGGATTCTCCCCAGCTCCTCCTGACCCATGGACCTTCAGATATCTCCGTGTCTCACTGAGCATCCTCAGGCTCTTCTCAACTTGGGCCTCTTGAAATGTGCTAGCATTGTCTGTCCTTCAAAACCTTCTTCCATCAGAATCTTGCTACTTCATTTTAGGAATTTTTTTCTTTTTTTCTTTTTTCACTGGCAAACTTCTAGAAACAGAGTTCTGCGTTTGGATCTTGCCTCCTGCTCACTCCTAACCCATTGGTTCCAGGACCCTGGGATCATGACCTGAGCAGAAAGCAGACACTTACCTGATTTAGCCACCCAGGCACCCCAAGACTTAAAATATGTAACGTAAAATGTGAGGGAAAACTTGTTGATTAAAGGGTTATTGTATTTTTTTTTTCTTGTTTTATTACAATTTCCTTACTTGGCAAGTTTTCAAACTACAAAGACTTAACTTTATCGTCAGACAAAATAATGTCACGACTTATAGCAAATAAGGGTGTGGGGGGATAATTCCCTGTGTTTGGGGTCCTCAGGATCACTCCTAGATCTAGTGATTTGCTGGGAGAATTCATGGGACTCAGCATATAGGCATAGAGATGATTACTGATGTGAGGAACAAAGGCAAAGGGAAATGTAGATAAAATTAAATTCCTTAAAACTTGCAGCCCGTTGACAAATACTTGACTCAGGGAGAGTAACACATTCCTCCAGGAACTCCCACCTGTCTTTAAGTTAATGACTTTCTAGAAGAAAAAAAAAAAAACACCTAAGCTTGACAATAGCTAGGCCTCCAGGAACCCCTAAGTCCTCTTTAACATATGGAAATCCTTTTGGAAACCTCCTTTGTCTCTACCTCTCCCAACTTAAAAGTATCTAATCAGTTGTTCCTCACAACTCCAGTGCGGCTCTTTCTGCCCACGGGTCCTGTCCCCGAGCTTTAATAAAACACCCTTTTTGCACCAAAAACGATGTATCAAGAATCCTTTCTTGACCAATTGCTCCCAGGCCCCATGTCAGATCACATCACTTGTGATTTATCATAGCAAAATGAAATAAAGCAAAATCCAGTAGGAAACCAGGCGCAAACTTGAGGACACACTTAACTGCCGCAGCAATGACATGTGACAACACAACACGTGAGAAGTGTTGTCTACTGGGGAAGCTCAGAGGCTCAGTGCCCAGGGTTTTACTGGGGCCGGTCCCGGAGGCAGCCTCAGCCTGGCACATGCTAAAATTCCAGATCCCCGGAAGGCAAGGTGGTCAGCTTCGGCCACATTGCTTGTATCAACAGGGGGTACCACCTGGGAGGGCGAGGTGGGAACCCTCCCCAGATTTGGGTTCGCAGAGGCCAGCCAGGGGCCAGCCTTGAGCCGGCCGCTCGGAGCCGCTCATCTCAGGCTCTGAGAACTCTGTTCTGCACGTCCCCTTGCTCCTCGTGCCTCCCAGGGAGTAAGTATCAGGATTCTTCTTTTCACCTGCCTTTCCCTCATACACTGAGGGCCTTTTCAAAGTCCAGCCAAAGAGGCTGCTTATGTTCTGTCTGAAGCATGAGACCTGAGAGTCAAGTGTTGGGCAAGACGAGCGCCCGGTTCCGCCACCCACGCCTTTCTCAGGGCCCGAGCCGTGGTTCCTGTGCGGGCCCAGCGGGGAGGCCGCCGGGGAGGCCGCCGGGGAGCCGGCCGAGCGGTGTTGACTTACCACGAGTGCCAGCTTCCAGCGCCGGGCCCCCGACCTTGTGTGTTTTTCCTTTGGCTTTAACTGCTTAAAAAATCAGTTAGCTCACCATCCTTAGAGCACCAACAGCACTGTGCCAGGAACGCAGGGCCCTCGGGCCCTGGGGCTCTGAGTGCTGTTTGGTTTCCCTTCTATAAACAGTGTGTAAAAAAAAAAAAAAGAGTGTGCCAACATTTGTCTCCTGTGGGACAGACTGCAGAGTGGAGGCTTCCTGCCCATCTTCTGTCTTCCTGGGAGATGTCAGGACATGGCTCACGTGCTCCTGTCTAGTCCCCGCTCTGTTCTGGTCCATGATGTCCCTTCCTCATCAGGGTCTCTGACAGCCCTGGACTGAGGTGATTCACTGAAATTCCTTGCTCCCAGCCCCTGGCCCCCATCACCCATGGTTCACCCCCTAGACCCTTGCCCCATCACCTGCCTCGACACCTGTGGACATAGCTAAAGCTGCAGGTCCCGTTCAACCAGGAAATTCATGTTCTTCCCGCTCCCTCCCACCGGCTTTTCCCGCAGTTTGTATTCAGTGGCATCTGGGAGCTCTTATGGTGTAAAACAAACAATTTTTTATCATACTGGAGGCCAGTCCCTGTCTTTATTTGGTATCGCCAGGAAGACAAAGCATTTCTGCTTGTACTTGCTTACTGTGTCTAGGCTTTATCCTTGATGAATGCTCCTTGTCTTTTATAGCAGCCAGTGGAAGAAATTATTATTCTAAGCATGTGTTTACTTTTACTTTTTATCCCCCTGCCTTTAGTAACTTACGTCGATGAAGATGCAGATGAAATACTTGAGTTATCATCAAATAAAACTTTCTTGGTCGTGCTAAAGGTTCCAGAGGAGTGTGCTACTGAGGAGGGGTTACCTCACCTGCTCACGGAGAGGGTAATTATATCTTAAGCATTGTTCACAGAGTTCTTACCATTAGAATGTGGGTTCTTCGAGGAGTCGGCATAGAGCAGTCACGTAAGTAGCTTCAGGCTTGGATTCTTTGTCTGGATTTGGGCAGACGATGATGCTTGGAATTTTCGATAGTGCAGAGCCTGAGAGAGGAGCCCTGCCCTCCAGCGAAATGCATCCTGGAGGATAGTGCTCCGTCTCCTCACTCTCGTCTTTCTCACGTTTGATTCAACCTGTCATGTTGTGGGGGACCTGTGATGTGCTAGACAGCGTGCCGAGAGCCACGGTCACAGAGTCTGGGCCCTCAGTTGGGGGCTCAGTGCCAGTAGAGGAAGCAGTCAAATAGATAGTTCTAAACAGTGTGATATGTTCTACTGGGGGGATGCGTACAGAGTATTTTGCAAGCACGAGGGAGGGTCACCTAAACTACCTGAGGTGCAGATGGAAGCTGGGGGGCCTCTTGCAGGAGGTGATGCTCAGGGTGAGTCTTGAAATAGGAGGTAGGAGTGTTCTAGATTACGCTGGGGGATCTGCCCCGCAGTGTCCTGCTGCCTCTTGCGGACCGTGCGGTGGGGACTTGCAGGGGTGAGGCATGAAGGTTTTCCTGCTCTTTGGTAAGGCACTGAGACATTTTCATCTTGTTCACTTGGTCAGCTTTTCGTGTTGGCCCTTGCGAGTGGTGGTGGAGAAACCCTGGGAGCTGAGAGCTCAGTCAGAAGGTACTGCACTAGTCCTGGTGATAGATGCGGGGCCTTGACCCAGGGCAGTGGCAGGGGGGTAAGGAAGATTCCAGAGAGATTTAAGAGGTCTTCTCACTCAACGGGACTTTATGGCTGATTGGATGTGGGGATGAGGGAGACTACGACTCCAGGCTCCCGGTTGGGTAGCTGAGTGGGTGGATGGTGGCTTTGTTCTTGGAGCAGGAAATGCAGGAGAATGTCCTTTGTGCATGATGAGGGCATGCAGCGTCACCATGAGGGCTGGCTGGGTTCACAGCCAGATCCAGAAAAGCATTTGAAAAGAGAGTAGAAGCAAGACCAGCCTGCCATCCATTACACCCTTCTCTGCAGTTGGTAGGTGGAATGGGGTGAGTCACCTTCATTTGGTTTCCATCGGATTCCTATGAAAGCTTTCCCAGGAGGTGATTCCCTCTCGGTCACCCCAGAGTTAGTTTCTGGGCACCCAAGGGCATGTTATTTGATTGCTCCTTCGGGTCACAGGGGTTTGTGCTCTGGGATGATTATCTGGGCTTCTCTTCCTCCTCCTTTTCCTTCTTTAAATCCTACCTGCAAGCCCCTTTTCCTCTTTTTCTTTCACCTGCTTCCAGAGCAAGTTGCTGAGTGAATAAGCCTCTTGCCTTTTTCCTCTTGATTGTTTTTTTCGTCAAGGGGTTTTGCATTTGCTGAGCAGAAATGAGATGATGCAGCATCCACACATGTCACATGTTACAGACCGAATTCTTTAGTCAAAGGGAAGTGGATGTTAATCATTCACCTCAGAGCCATATCTCTTGCACAGAGCCAGACACGAGCAGATCCTGTAGGTACGTTTAGCTCATTGCTGTGTAGTGGCAAAGGGGCAGGGACTGGCATGATCCCTGGGGCAAGTGCACGGGCCTGCTCGAGCTGGTTCCTTCCCTGATAAATGGGAATCGCTATACTTTTACTGTATACCCACAGGTGCACATGAGATGCATATGAAGAACTCTGTAAAACACTTTTTTTTTTTTTTAAAGAATGGTCTGGTTTACAGATGATTAAAGTAAAGGCACAGCAAGGTAAAAAGTTACTGGCCCCTGGTGTCCCAACCGAGTATGTTCAGGAACAAAAGTGAGACCTTAGAGGTATTAGTCTTACTGTCAGGTCAAGAGCCCCTTTCTTTCATTCACTCAGGCCAACTTCTAGAAGTTTCCAGATATGGAAGGTAAATGGGAGTGGAGAGTGAAACACCATGTCCTCGCTTTTGCTTTATTGTCTTGCTTTTCTAAACAGTTTTCCTAGCCCCTCCCTTATCCCACTGCCAGAATTTTCTTCTCTTCCCGCTGGGGCCCTCGCTCTGCTTCGGCCAGCCGGTTAGCTGCGTGTTGTGGTACCTTGGCCCGTGTCCCTGATGCAGGCATTAACAATGGCAGGTCTGCTAACACGGAACATACCTCCCTGGTCTCGAATTAGCGGCTCTGCCCAACCCCGGGAGTCAGCTCACCGGGTGCCAAGCTCAGCGTGCACCCAGCCTCATAGGCACAGTGTGGGACTCCAGGGCCAGGGGTGAGGAGCCCCCCATTTCACTTCTTTGGGCCCATAGCAGTGTGGTTAACCGCTCCCAGATATGTGGACATGTCCCAATGACAGCAGGGGGCCATGTCACCAAAAAGAATCACAGTGGACACTAAAAGTGATCTGGTACACCATTCCAGCTCTTAATGGAAAATTATAGCTTAGATTTTTTTTCTGAGAGACGACTATGTGCCAAAGAATACTAGGCCCTAAGGATTAAAAAGGAAGGAGAGAGAGCGGGAACAGAGAAGGTTGGAAAGACACCATCCCTGCCATAACACGTTTGTTTATGTTTATGTGCATATGTGCGTATGCGTATTTATGTGTGTACACATGTATGTGTGTAGGGTGTGCGTATGTATGTGTGTGCACGCACGCGTGTATGCATGTGTGTCTGCATGTTTATGTGCATGTTTGCGTGCATGTGTGCATGCACGTGTATGTATGTGCCTATGTGTGTACATGTGCATGCATGCGCGCACGTGTGTGGGGTGTGCGTATGTATGTGTGTGCACACGCACGTGTATGCATGTGTGTCTGCATGTTTATGTGCATGTTTGTGTGAGTGCATGTGTGCATGCACGTGTATGTATGTGCCTATGTGTGTATATGTGCATGCGTGCGTGTGTGAGGGGGGTGTGCGTATGTATGTGTGTGCATGCGCACGTGTATGCATGTGTGTCTGCATGTTTATGTGCATGTTTGCGTGCATGTGTGCATGCACGTGTATGTATGTGCCTATGTGTGTACGTGTGCATGTGTGCGTGTGCGTATGTATGTATGTGCATGTGCACACGCGCGTGTATGCATGTGTATGTGCATGTTTGTGTGCGTGCATGTGTGCATGCACGTGTATGCATGTGCCTATGTGTGTACGTGTGCATGTGTGTGTGTGGGGGGGGTGTATGTAAGGAAGTGCTTAGAAAAATAAAACCCCGTCCATAGCATCCTCTGCCTCCTTGTTGTTTGGAGTAGCCCTGTGAGAGCCACTTTCTTATTCCTGCATCGGCCTCTGGCAGCATTCTTTCTCGGGGGCTCAAAACCTGTAAGATGCCTCAGTCATTTTCCCCCAAGGTTCTTATCACTTTATGCTTCTTTCCTCTTTGCTATTCAGGACACTTCCTTGCTTCATCCTCAAATGTAAAGAAAGTGGGTTTATTTTCTATCACCCCTAGGACTGAATTCCTTATGAGCAGAGCAACCTCAGGCAGGTTTCGTACCCTTTCTGCGTGCTGTTTTCATTATTAGTAAGAAGGGAAGGGTGGTGATGCCGCTTATGTCAGGTTCTTATAAAGCTCGGAACAAAAATACAAGAGGTGTACACACTGTAGGTGCTCTGATCCCCTCTGCCCCACCTTGAAGGGACTGAATTGTCACCAGATGAATTAAGTGGGAGTGTACTGTGGAAATGTAGGCTCCTTGAGATTCTGTTCAGACCTGGGTGGGACATAAAATGAGCCGAGCTCCCCTCCGGGCACTGCTCTTTAGGGTGTGTCTGCTGCTTGTACTGGGTGAGGTGAGGAGGCACTGAGCGGTCACGGGTGCAGCTGGGCCACTCACCTCAGCACCAGGCTGCCCCTGGATGCCCCTGAGCCTTCCACTAAGGCTGACTTAGGCTAGGCAGGAGTGGGCCTGGCGGTGGGCTCACTCCAGCCCCAGAGCTGGGGCCAGGGTAGAGAGTGCAGCCGGATCCCAGGGCAGTCCTCCCGATTTATGCTAGAAGCTCTCTGCAAAAGACCAAGGCATTTAACCTTCAAATGCCAATTTCACAAAAGTGCAATGTAAGTACATTCAGCTACCCATCCTCAAGCCCTACTAGGCTAGGATTCCCATCTCTGAAACATGATAAAAAGGTTAATCAAAGACAAGGAGAAGATAATGGTAACGTAAAAGCAGCTCGTGTCCAGAGTATAACACCAGACACTTCAGATAGAAAAGATGCAGATACAGCCAAGAAACAGACAACTCAAGAGAAAGACAGGAAACCAAGAGGCACGTCAAAGGTGCAAAATCCTAAAGGAGTTCATAAACATGCCTGAAAAGATACTCAACCCCACTTGTAATAATGCAAATCAAAACAATGTAAACAATTTTATACCCCTTAGTTTGGCAATAATTTAAAAAAAATCTGGTAACAGGAAATGGCAGCTAGGCCATGCAAAATGGAACACTGCCAAGTGCTGAGATGGAGAGGAATTCGGCAAGATTTAGGTGGGTTGGAGATGCACCCACTCTTGGACCCAGCAATTCCATTTCTCCTCACATACTCAAGGGAAACTTTTACATGTATCAGAAGAGAGGCACCGAAATATTCCAGGAAGATTACTTGGGCATAGTTTGTGATAAGAGAAAATTGCAAACACTGCACATCACCAGCATGGGGGAATGGAAAAGTTGGTGAAATCATTTAATCTGATCTCTGCAGGAGTTAGAAGTCAGTTTAAATGACCTCCATCTCGATGTACCATTATGGGGTAAATATCAAATGCAATTTTGGATGAAAAAAAAAACAAGCCAGAGAAGACTGTGCAGAATATGCCACCTTTTATTTGAATGAAAACAAAGTAATTATGAGTTGTTATGATTGTACAAAGAAGTATTACATGTATAAAAACCTGCATGAAAAAGATACATGCCAACTTCAGGACAATGGTTAGTGCTGGGGGCAGGAGGGAGGAAAAATAGTGTGTAGGAGTAGATTTAGCTTTGGTTTGTTTTTTCGAGTGAAGGGCTGAACTAACTATGGTAAAATGTGTAGCTGTGAAACCTGGGTAGTGACCACACAGGTGTCATTTTTGGTGTGTGATTGCAGTCTCTGATGCATGAAATAAGAACTCTGCAATTACAGACCAGCCCCACTCGGTCCCTTCATCCAGGGGAAAGTGCCACACCTGGGGCTTCCATGGCCGTGTTTCCTTACAATGAAGCTCCGCAGAAAAGACAGCACAAGCCCTTGTCTGGTGACGTTCCAGGTCCTGAGTGGCCTCTTCTGCCGCCTTCCCAGCCACTTCAGTGTTGTCTCCTTCCCACGGGTCCTCGGGGTCCGTGGGGGCTCTGGCTGCTGACCATGCTCTTCACGAAGGCTGCAGGTGTCTGCACGACATGTGAGAGATGTTGAAAATCCCAGCCTGGTCACCTGCTCCTTAGAAATGAGGTTCTTTTAAATGAGTGTTGAGTTTTGGTTGGGGTAGGTAATAGGCCCCTTCCTATTTCTCGATCCAGAGCCTCTGATTAAGTGAATTCCAAGCTAGCGTGGAATCTCTGTCTACCAGTAGCTTTGCTTTGTCAGGTGATATGCAATATGATCCATCTGTAATGTGCGTGGTTGTTTAACTTGTTCCTATTTGTTTTAGCTCACAGATGTGTACACTTCATCCCCATCGCTGAGTCGTTATTTTACTTCAGTGGAAATGACGGACTTCAGGTAAGAATGTGGAACGTTCCATGTTGGTCTCTTTCTCTGGGAAGCGACACCCATCACCATTTATCTAGAAGGAACTTTGAGTCTCAAAGGACAAAGGGAACTGATGATAGATAGAATCATAGACTGTTGGCTTGGAAGGGTCTTTGGACACCCACTAGCTCAACTCCCTGATTTTACAAAGGAGCAAAGTGAAGCCCAGATTAATTATATGCCTCAACAAGGTCACACAGAAGAGAGGAAAAGCCAGTCCCGGGTAAACCATTCCTGTTTAACAGCAGATGCTCAAAATAAGCCAGGGATAGGACTAGAAATAGATCTCAGAGGGTGGCTGGGTGGCTCTGTCAGTTAGGCGTCGGACTCTTCATCTCAGCTCATGTCTCGATTATCTTGATCTCAGGGTCATGAATTCAAGTCCCACATTGGGCTCCACGCTGGACACGGAGGCTACTTAAAAGAAAAAAACAGATCTCAGATAGTGATGTGCTGTAAATGATATAATCCATATACTAGCTCTTGCTTTTGAGGAATATAGTTAATATAGGAGTTCATACTCCTTGTATAATATTAAAAATATAAAGACATGTAATACAGGAAAAGTCTACCTTCTCCCTTCCACCCCAGCCTACTACCCTTGGATGTTGCATGTTCCAGTCAATTCCATACACATAGTACATTTCCTCCCTTCTACTGAATGGACTGCCATCCACTGTTTGGTGTGATTTCTTCTATATGTGTATTTACCACATATACTTTATGTACTAAACACGTATAGCCTATACATACACATACAGTTTTTCTTTTTACATTTCTTTTTTTTTTTTTTAAAGATTTTATTTATTTATTTATTTATTTGAGAGAGAGAGAATGAGAGACAGAGAGCATGAGAAGGAGGAAGGTCAGAGGGAGAAGCAGACTCCCTGCTGAGCAGGGACCCCGATGCGGGACTCTAGGATCATGACCTGAGCCGAAGGCAGTCGCTTAACCAACTGAGCCACCCAGGCGCCCTCTTTTTACATTTCTTAATCTTAAATATTTTTGTCTCCGTTTACAGAACTTAGATAAGAGGTGTACATGTGATTGTCTTTTTTATTGCTAGAATAAGATTTAGGTGACAAAGCTGTATTATCCACTATTCCTAAGATACCTCTGGACCGTGACCATCACAGATAGTATTGTATTGAAATCCCCCCTCTCCAGCTATACATTTCCTAGACCATAATCTTCGTACACCTGAGAGGGGAAGCATGTAAAGCAGGTGGTAGTACAGCGGGATGGGACCAAAAGGGACCTGAAGTCTGAAACTGCCTCCAGTGGTGGGTTGCCTTGGCAACGACACTCTTCCTCCTTCTTTATGGAACCCCCACTGTGCATGTTACCTTATGGTGACCTCTCTGACATTGCTCATTTTAATCCCAAATTACTGGTATTAAAATGCCAATAGAAAAAAGCCCAACACATTTTCCTCCATATACTTGCCCCCAACTTGCAATTTCAAGACAGAGCTGAGAAAGGAAAGACATTCAACTGGAAGGGTTTTTCCAAGAATCCAGCCCCAGATTATGGGTCTAGAGGAGGTGGGATTACATAATGGTTTGGGGTCGACCTTGGGGAAAAAAAAACATCAGAAAGTTGAGTCAAACATGGCTAGAAATCTGAAGACTTAATGTTAGAGAATTTGTTTTTAAAAGTTATTTGAGGGGCGCCTGGGTGGCTCAGTCGGTTAAGCGTCTGCCTTCGGCTCAGGTCATGATCCCAGGGTCCTGGGATCAAGCCCCACATCAGGCTCCCTGCTCCACAGGAAGCCTGCTTCTCCCTCCCTCACTCCCCCTGCTTGTGTTCCCTCTTTCGCTATGTCTCTCTCTGTCAAATAAATAAATAAAATCTTAAGAAAGACAGAGAGAGAGAGAAAGAGAGAAAGAAAGAAAGAAAAGAAAAGAAAGAGGTGCAGGCAAGAGTTTTAAAAATGTTGAGTTGAGAAACAAAAGCCATTGCCCCCCAGAATATGCTGCCGCTAGTGGGCAGGAGACAGCCAGACCCCTGACAGCTGGGTTTGTGTCTCCAGGGGATACTGACCTCGGTCCTGCCCCGGCCATGCCCCTGCAGGAACCTGCAAAAATGCCCATTGGTTCATCACCTTCCGGGCCCACTCTAATGGTGGGCAGCGGAGGCAAAGCCCACAGGCTCTCTGTTTTCCTGGAAATCCCTCCTTTTCCCCCTCAAAATCTACCTGTAAGGTAAACTCCCCCGGTGGGTGACTGGACACGGTGGGATTAGGTTGGACTAGTGGGACTGAGGTAGGCAGGGCAACCCTCTCACTTCCAGAAGTCAGCTTCTGGTCATTGGCAAAGCCAGCCTGAGCCCTTGCCCACCTGCGGGAGTGCAGGGTGGCTGCGCGTCTAGATGTTGACCATGGATAGCCATAATTGGAAGGTGGAGCACAGGGGACAAAGAAGAACACCTGCAAACTTGGGTGGCAGGCTAAGAGTGTGAACATGCATTTTCTAGCCATTTTCTGTAGCAGCATCCATAACCCGAGAGAGTTCCTCCAGAGTCTTGATGGTATATTGCTATTTTGCATGACAGGGTTTGGCACAGGGCTTGGCTGTCACAGAGTTCATAAACGGCCACATCAATGCAAGAATCCTGGCCTACGTGACCTCTGGCCACAAGAGGGAGCTCGTTTCCTGTCCTTAGCAGGGACAGCGGTCTGAGTCTGGCTCCGGGAAGTGTGTCCAGTCTGTAAAAAATCGCTGCAGGGCGGGGTCTCACATGTGGCCATCTCTTAATTATTTTATTACTGGCTCTTGATCTGGGCCTTCTTGAACCAAAGTGACAGGATAGCTTTGAAACACCTAAATGCTGAGCTAGCATTTAACGAGCAGTATAAGCTACTAATGAACTGAGGATAGCCCTAGGATTATTTTCATTTTGGAAATGGAAAAATATGTGCTGGGAAGATGAAAACTCCTTCTCCTTAGGTGTCTTTACTGTGAGTTGCAAAGCTGGGAGCCTCGGGAGGTGGAAACGGGACGGAACAGGTTTCTCAGTCTAGAGACAAACGGGGGGGGGGTGTTCTGATTGGTGCTGCTACATGGGGCTATGTGTGGGAGTTCAGGAGTTCTGCAATGAGCAGGGAGCTCTGTGTCCTACCTTAAATAATTTATAGGTCAAGGAATGAACTGGTTGAACCCAATAGCTTGTCGGGGCAGGGAGAGGGTGGATGGAGTGTGGGAACGTGGAGCAGGGAATACAAGAGGAGAACGCAGCTTCCCTGCCCCAGGGGATAAAAGGCTGGCATTGGGGCCTACGGTGGGCCAGCCTTGGGTCTTCCTTGACAATAGCTGGGTTGTGACTCTTCCTTCAGTGGCCTCTTCCAGTGATCTCCTAAAGGTTGGGCTTTAGGTGCCAGGAAGAGGTTAGGGTCACCTCAACTTTTTGTGAGGAAACTATGGAAGAGGGTTCTTCTAGAACAGTGTGCCCTTTGCTATTTTGTCCTGGAAGAATGTGAGGAACTATAAATGTGGTCCCGCTAAGGCCAATTTCCTGAGTTGCAGTGGGATTCTGTTGACATGTGTTGCTGTCTCTGTTTGGTGTGTCTTTCAGCGACGAAAATGCCACGATAGCCTACCACCTGCAATTTGGGGTTCCTTCGGAAGGTGAGGGCTTTATGAAGTACAGGATGAGTAAGGAGTTGGTGCGCGGCGTGTTGCTACAGAATCTGCACGATCGGGGAGTGCCTGGCTGTGAGACCTTGGGACGGGGTCCAGCGTCCCTCTTGCTCTACGGTAAGTGGAGGAAGTCAGGAAGGCAGAGTTGTGGTGAGCCGGGCTGAGGGCAGCTGCCTGGGGTCTGATCTCCGCACTGGTGATGTTCGCGCTCCGTGGAGGTTACACGGTCCCTGCCTTCCCCGAGCAGATGGAGTATTTGGGATAAAACAATTAAATGGTACCCCACTTTGCAATATTATTAGTAAGCTCCGTGGAAAGGCCGCGGTTTCACAAGAGAAGCAAAAGTACTGAATTTGAAATGAATAATGATCCCAACATGGGGAACCTCTGTCTTTTTCGCCTGAAGGCCACTGAGTCTGCTACATTAATAGAGGGGCAGAACAAGGCAAAGTAGTCTGTGAGTATAGTAAACTCACTTATCTACTTTTTGAAACCAAGAGTGCGATGAGAAATTTGGCACGTTATTTAATGAGCCTGAAGGACACCCGCTCGTCAGAATCTGAGAACTTTGAAGACTTCGCACAAAACCTGGTGACAGGCCTTGGAGAGGTGCCTCCCTTGCATCTGCACGAGAACTTTGGCCGGGCCTCTGGTCCCATGCCCCACTCTGATTCCTCTCTGGGCGAGGCATGGGCGCTTGTTAGCCCCAAGGCCGGCCATCTCTGATAGTCCATCACCCATGATCCATCAGAAATACCTTCTGCACACTAGTAGCAGTAAATAGTAGTTGAATGAATGAAAAAGGCCAATCAGGAGATGGGTTAGCAGCAGGCACAGTGCCAGCCGGCCTCGCATTAGAAGATAGAACAGAGAGATTATAAAGCACCCCTGTCGCTACATAGTGTGAGAAGGGGCGCTTATTATAATGACGCTTATTTCTTGATGATGGGAGGTGAAAGTAGGCTTAATCCTTGTCTAAGAAGGCAAAGAGTTACATAAAGCAGTTCTGAAAGCTTTCTTTTTCCCAAACAAATAGAAAGGATGACATTCAGAAGGTCAGATCTTAGGTCGCTGGGAATGAATAGTTTCCTCACAGAGCATCTGAATAAATTGCGTCTGTGGGCCAGACAGAGGGCATACATGTGGAGAGTGAAGAGGCTATACCCCCCTCTACAGGAATTTGAGAAAGAAAGGAAAAAAAAGGAAAGAGGGAGGGAGGGAGGGAGGAAGGAAGGAAGGAGAGAAAAAGAAGAGAAGAAAAAGCAAGCCCTTCAAACCCCTCCTGTGTAAAGAGGTGAGAGAGGGGAGGTGCACCTGCCTGAGCTGTGTGTTGTGACTGGTCGTGATTTTCTGAGCCCCTCTGTACTATGGTGGTTGCCAGCTTTTCCAAATGTTGGCGAGGAAGGTAGAGGAGGATGGTGAAAAAAAGTTGACAAGATGATTGGGTTGGGAAGGCCATACAGAGTAGGGCAAAGGGCAAGTGGCCTGTGAGCCTGGGCAGAGCTTGAGCAGACGGCCTTGGAGACACTTGCCCAGGGCCAGCCTCTGCATCGGGCCCCACAGATGCAGCGGGGAGCTAAGCAGGAGGTTGTACTGTTCCTCTGAGACATTTGTGCTATGGGGGAGAGGGTGTTCCCATGACCCTATGTCCACTTTCTAGAGTATGCAGGTGCAGTATCTGCCATTTGATATTTTCAGGAATATGAGTATCAGTCAAATGGAAGAGGACACAGTGACCATTTGGGAAGTGAGGAAGGAAGAAGAGAGACCTAGAAAAAAGGCAGGCAGGCTGAGGGAGGGGATAAGCTCGGGCAGGGATAGGCAGGATAGGTAGAGGCCCTTGGGAGGGGCCCAGTGAGACCCTGTGTGTTCTTAGGCCAGTTTTCCATGTTCATGTACACTGTGAGCCTGAAGGTTAAACCTCCCCTCCCCCCACGGCCCCCTGTGATCATCTGGGCCATTCGTGGTGAGCCGGGCAGCTGGTTTCCTACAGAGATAATGTTCCAGTTCTCAAAGAACAATGATTCTTTTTTTTTAATTTGAATTTTAGTTCGTTAACCAGTCAATATTGGTTTCAGGAGTAGAAGTCACTGATTCATCACTTACATACAACACCCAGTGCTTATCACAAGTGCCCTCCTGAAGACCCATCACCCATTAGCCCATCCCCCCCATCAACCCTCTGTTCTTTATCATTAAGAGTCTCTTATGGTTTGCTTCCCTCTCTCCTTTTTTCCCTCCTTTCCATATGTTCATCTGTTTTTTTTCTTAAATTCCACATATGAGTGAGATCATATGGTATTTGTCTTTCTCTGACTGACTTATTTCACTCGGCATGATGCACTCTAGCTCCATCCATGTCATTGCAAATGGCAAGATTTCATTCTTTTTTATGGCTGAATATTCCATAGTGTGTGTGTGTGTGTCTCTCTCTCTATATATACATACACCACATCTATATATACATATACATACACCACATCTTCTTTATCCCTTCATCCATTGATGGACATTTGGACTCTCTCCATAGTTTGGCTGTTGTTGATAATAAAAGAGCAATGACTTAAAAATTCTTTTCTCCATGTAATGAGAACTTTCAGGATTGCCTCTCTTAGCAACTTTCAAATGCACCATACAGCAATGGTAACTCCAGCCCTTGTGTTGTACGTCACATCCACGGAACTTACATATTTTATAACTGGAAGTTTGTGCCTTTTGACCACCTTCACCCAAGCCCCCCACCCCCTGCCCCCACAACCAGTCCGTTCTCTTTTTCTATGAGTTTGTTTTTTCTAGAGTCCACATGTGAGCTCACGCAACATTTGTCTTTCTCCGTCTGACTGATTTCACGTGGCATGGTGCCCTCGAGGGTCAGGGAATTGTTGTAATAGTTCTCACCTACCCCCTTCCCCGGTTTTTGGGCTACTTCACCTTTTGGATGTTTGGGGGCCCCGGGGATGAGGAGGGGAAATCTGTTTTACAAATGTAAAATGGCAGTCTGACCTGAGTCATCTTGACCTGAGTTCGTTATTTTGTACTGTTTTCTCATAGGGGATGGAGTCAGCTAGTAGACTAAATGAGAAACAAAGGCAAAGACCAGATTTATGTGAGAGAAAAGGGGAAAAACCTGTAGGCAGTGAGAACGGTGAATCTTGTTTGCACATTTTTGTGGTAAACCGATGAGCTGGTTGCTGGCAGAGGGGCCGATGTGTGAGTTCCGTCCTTGAAAGGACTGCTTGGTATCAAGGAAAATCATGTGAGTTGTTTTATAGATTTTCCAGAAACTCCAGGAACGTTTAGCCAAGGAGCCCTAATTCTCATGTGGGTGCGATTCTGCAGCCCCACCACACCCCCGGGGGTATTTGGTGATGTCTGGAGACATTTCTAGTTGTCAAGACTGGGTGTGTATGTGAGATACTAGCGTCTCGTGGGTGGAGGGCAGGGATGCTTCTGCACATCATACAATGCACAGGACAGCTCTCTGCGACAGAATTATCCAGCCCATAATGTCAATCGTGAGGACCCTGTGGTAGCACGTGGGCTGTCTGCGTGGTGTCCCCAGGTCCTTGCACAGACATCTCCTCCTCGGTCACGCCAGGTCCACAGCAGACCTTCTCACAAGCTACTGTAGACGTTTTAACAAACTGAAAATTTAGAGGTCAGTAGTGAGATTATGAAGAAGGACTGAATATTTAAATGTCCTCAGCACCCAACAGGCCTCATCAAAATGTTATTTACCATGAATTATGCCAAAGCAAATGAGCATTGTGTTATTTGAGGTGTGGGTGTGGGGGGTGGTGGGTGGGTGTGTGTGTTGACTGAAAAGAAAACTTCCTCTGTTAGGAATTTACAAGCATTTCAATTTTACAGAAGAGTTTATATTCAAACCCAATGAAATAAAATGAAAGCATAAATCTTTAAAATAATCATGATTTTAAAAAATTAGTGACTTCCGTTTGCCTGTATTCTCTTTTCAGAATGAAGGGGAGGATGTCGGTGTGTATCTGAAGGCAGAGCTCCACTGAGTTTGGGCATGAGAGAATTCACTTTGTTTTCCAGAGAAGATCCTGCGAATTACCATGGAAGGCCTGGCAGTGACTTGGGGGTGGGGAGGAGGCTTCTCCTGATTCAGCATTTATGAAGTCTGGGCTCTGTGTCCAGCAGAACAGCCCCTGTGAACTAGCCCCGTGGGGTCTACTCTTGGCAAAGGCAGGAAGCCTGATGGAGCTGGGGTGATGGGGTAGGTGGGTGGGCCTTGCAGTGCGGGGTCACTGCTATTCTTGGAGCTCGAGTTGCCTCCACCCACACGTGCACTCTTTAGTGCAAAGGTGATGTTTCAGGCAGGATTCCGTCAACCTGTGCTGGTGGAAAGAGTGGGCAGGCATGAGGTGAGGGACAACTGAGCCAATCACTCGCTGAAGTCCTCCTCCCACTCCCGTCGTGGTATTTGATGTACCTCTTAGCAAGACTGTGAGGAAGGCACTTTACCAGACCAAAGCAGCAAAGTTCTGTGGCTAATTCCATGACCTGTAGCTGCCTACGCCAGCCTCAGGCACGTCATCCAGTATTACTGGGTCATGCGTAGCTACAGAATAAGGTGTGTGTTTCTTATTTCACATCTCCTCATTGCGCCGGTGACTCCTGAACACCGCTTTTGGAAACGTGGGTCCCTGTGTGTTTTGAGTTTTGAACACAACTGCTGTTTGGGATGGTTTTTGCACTTAACAGTTTCTCAGACTTCCATCAGAGCATCGTTAAGTCTGCTTACCCTGTGCACGCTGGTCCATGGCTTTTTACTGTCCCATGTGGCTAGGCTTCCTCTAAAACTCAGTGTCTTCACACACTGATCGCGTATCTCATTGAAGAGGATTCGAAACAGGAAGAACCACTCTCTGTTTGAAATAACCTGTTGGAGGCTTGATGCCAATTTGTTAGCAGGCCGGGGGGAATGTCAGCGACTGTATTGATCATCTACGGACATAGAATTGCCTAGCATGAGGAAGCGGAGGATTTGTTTCGTTGGGAAAATTGTTTTGCTGGAAATGTTCCAAGAGAGAGTGTTGTGGTCCTATCACGAGAGATTCTTAGCCCTGGGATCTCAGCTAATGGGCCGCGGGGGGACGTCAGTGTGAGGGGCTGCCGTGCACGGGGAGGTGTCCAGCTGTGAGTCTCGGGCTAGATTTGTCCTGGTCTTCCTGTGATCCAGGACTCTGGATAATGTGAACTTGTTTTCTTATTTAACTGGAGGGTACGTTTATTGTAACCTGCTGTCTCATTTTGAGGCCAGTTCCTCAGACTAGCCAAATAGGTGCGTTTCTCTTCTTCCTCTTTATTTTTTACATGTCAAATGTAAACCGTAGCGTGTGTGTACTTTTGAGAACGTAACGAATAACTTTCATGGGGAAGGATTTAAAACTATTCGCAATAAATTATTCTTGGCACAGTCGTGGTCACAGGTTTGTTTCACAGGTGTTTTTTCTCCGGGGCATGTTGGGGCTGGCATTTTCTTGCAGTGAATGGTGCTGGAGCTGATTTTTCATTTCCCAGAGGGCAGTTTCCCCTCCTGAATAAGACTGAGCTGGAGGGGCTGGAGTGAGCTAGGTCCTTCTCTGTTGCAGGGAGAGCAGGGAGGGGGCCCCCTCCCTTCCACTTCCTTCCAAGGCGCTCTCCTGGCAGGCCCAGGTGTCTGAAGGGCCGGGGCTGGAAGGAAGGGCCAGGACAGTGGGCTTTTCCTTTCTCCTTTGGAAAGCACTCAGACGCAACTACCAAGTCATACAGAAGACTTTCCATAGGTTTGACTTGGCTCCAGTGCTGTGGGAAGAACTGAACTTTGTGAATTAAGTATTTTGAGGTGTTTTGCAGAAGACTCCAGGAGATATCAGCGAAGAGGAGGACAATGATAAGAAAAGAAGCTGCTGGTCTCGTTAGGCAATGAGGCTCTGCACAGACCAGATAGGAAACAGCAAGACAAAACAGCCTGGTGTGAACATAGAGACAGACTTTGGGTTGTGGGTAGTCAGAGAAGAGAGCGGTCAGTGTCGTTTAATTGGAGAAGGCCTTGCCTAAGAAGGACAACACAGCTGAACCTGAAGCAGGGGTAGCATTGGAATAAACAGATTTGCTTTCCTTTACACATGTTTGTGTCTGATTAGGTTGAGGTTCATGTTCTCATTCATTCATTTATTTTTATTTTTAAGTAGGCTCCATGCCCAGCGTGGAGCTCAACGTGGGGCTCGATCTCATAACCCTGAGATCAAGACCTGAGCTGATAGCAAGAGTCGGATGCTTAACCGACTGAGCCATCCAGCTGCCCCTTTTCCCTTTTAGCTCTGGGCTCTGCATGGATCCCTGCCCCGTTCAGAGTCTCATCAGTGCTGAGAAACCTGAGAGAAATCTCTGTAAGTCTTCCCTCCCCTGCTCCCCATTATGGTTTCCCTGCCTTACAATCCGCTCCTTCACATTGTCCCTGCGTTGCTGGCGGTGGTGTCCACAGGCAGTCCCCTCATCTTATACTTAGGAAAGCGAGGTCTGGAGAAGTGAATGGATGAGCCCGGAGTTCTGCAGTCTTGGGGAGCAATGTCCAGCCCACTAGGCGACCTCAGACCGTCAGTGGCCTCTGACTTGGGCAGGCTCTCTAAGGTCATGTTCAGTTCAGGCTTGATTGAATCCACAAAGAGTGTGCTCTCACAGGTGGTGAGAGGGGAAGGGATGAGTTAAGAGGTGTCACCATCAGACTGTAGAAGACGCTCTAGGATGATAATGACCACCCAGGGCTCCCCTGAGGGCCTTGCAAAAGCACCCTCTGTAGGAAAGTGGGAAGAACTTACACTGACCCATTCAACAGGTGGCAAAACTGAGGTATGCTCAGATCCAGTGACTTTCAAGATGCTTTCTGAACACAAGAGGCTGGAAAAAGGACAGAGTCAGATACATGTAAACGGAATCTCCTTTTGTCCGAAGGCTCCTGTGGTATCCCAGGGACTCATCTGTCCTGTTCTACCTATGCGTTTCCACTCCATTCCTGAGAATATTCGAAGCACCTGTCACCCAAGGTTGTCCTAAAAATGTCAGCATTTGAATTTATTTGTTATCAACGGTAGATTGTCCTGACCTAGCTTTGCCCTTTTCTTGTACCTCTCTTCTGTTCTGAATAAGAATTTATTCACAGGCTAAAGGATTATTTATAGATGCTACTATGAACGTGAAACGGAAACCACAAAGCCTGCCTCCGTGAACTGGCCGAGTACAGGTGTAAGGAGAGCGTGGGGGAGGGGAGTTCCCTGATGATATCTGTGATCTGAGGGAGCAGTTTAAATCCTCAGCCTCCGTTTCTTATCAAGAATACAGAAATTCTTTCATTGACGGGTGACATCCCCGACGACGTGAAATTGTATAAAATATTGTGTGTGTGTGTGTGTGAATGTGTATTTTCCGTGAAGAGGGTTACATGGCTTTCATCAAAATCGTGAAATCTCTGGAAAAGAGGATTAGCATTATATACAGACGAAGCACTCCCGAAGGGCTCTCCTGCTCAAAAATCATTCCCTTCCATCATCCCTCTGAATTTCGTTATAAGAACAAATCTCATTGGCGAAGTGTTTATACTTAATATATTGCTGGTAAGTAATTGGGACAAGTAATACTTTCACAGAAGACTCAAACTAATATAACTTATATTGTACTGAAGATATTTAAACCAGTCAACTTTAGCAATGGTCCAATGTCCAAATGACAAATTCCAGTATAAAACCAGCGATTTCATTTCTAACCCAGTGGAAGATTACTGGATGACCCTGATCATCAAGCACATCCACACATGTTTTTCTCCATACGTCATGAAGGTTTTTGTCCTCTTTGCTCTTTAATATCATTTATTCAAGATCTGCGGTAAATGAATTACATACGTTAGATGCAGCCCTCCTCCTTTTGGGTGATAAAGCTGAACCTTCAAGTTACATGCTCAAGGTCACAGAGGGAGGAAGGGATAGAGCCAGGATCTGAATCATTGATTATCTGACTCTAGTGTCCACACTCTTTCCCTAAGTGAATCCCAGCCAAGGGTCAAGGTTAGGGTTCCATAGGGTTCCATGGCTGAAAATGGGAAGTTAGCAGAGGACAAGATACCCAGATGTGATTGGCTCTTAGCTGAAGACCACTGACTGCCTGAAGTCTCAGCAAATGTGTGTTGACATGTCCAACCTCATGTCACTGAATTTCTCCTCCCTGGCATTTAGTGCATTTTAAGTAACAGTTATTAAACTTTAGTTACTTTGGGGGACAAAACAGTAATTAAACACATAATTTTATGTACTACTTTGTCAACAAACCTTTACTATTTTAACACCCCTAAAATTAAGGCGGTTAAAAAAAAACAGGAAGTTGAGACCACAGCTGTGAATATAGAAATAGTCTAATTTGCTAATTGTTCTTGGTCTCGCTCATATCATTTGTGGTTTAATATTTTCATGCCAGTTTATTGGTACCAGCTCTTATGAGTTACAATACCCAAACACATTTCTGTTAAGTTTATCTCCCAAGTATCATCGTTTAGGCCTGGGGTCTACAAATTTTTTCTGAAGAGGGCAAAAAAATAAATATTTTTGGCTTTGCAGGACCGTCAGTGTGTGTCACAACTACTCAGCTCTTCTGTGGCTGAGAAGCCATAGACACTATGAACTTGTATACAGTATAAACGAATAAGCATGGCTGTGTTTCAATAATGTTTTATTTGTATATAAAAAAAAGACAGTAGGTCAGATTTGGCCTGCGGGTCACAGTTTGCTGACCTCTGTTTTAGGGGATAGATGGAATTCTAGGAATAATGAAGAAAAAAGTAGGAAAAATAATCAGAACACACAGAGTCAGGCTCATTAGAGAAGGGGTATGTGTGTGGGGATGTGTGTGTGTTATTTTTCTCATATGGACTTTTTTCATATTTTATACATGACGTATTAGTTCATCCACACACACACACCCCACAGTTGAGTAGAGGCTCTTCTAGGTAGTATGTTGGAAGAGTGCTGAATTGGAAACCAGGAAATCAGGCTCTGAATAAAGTTCTGTCACTAACTTGCAATGTACATTGCGTTACTTCTCTCTGAGCAAAAAGGATAATGGGATTAGAGTGTCTCCATAGGTCTTTCTACTCTACCATTCTCTAATGCTGTGATTTTCTTGTTAAGATTTCTAGGGAGAAACACGAGGTTAAAAAATATGGACTAAAATTATATTAAAAATTATATAAAAACCTGATGTAGAACTTACTGATTCAAGTCACATAACCAACAAAACCACAAGGGTCAACAAGTCAAAGGACACGATGCAAAGGACACGGCTAAGTGGCACAGGGTGAGAGAACACACAGGTTGCCACCTGGAAGGCTTGGAGTGAGGGGTTGGGCCTTCAAACATGTGTGGAACCAGTGGAACCCCTTGGCACACTTAGTACGATGGATAAGGCTTCCTTGTGACTCCAGGAGACAATCATGTGGACATTTTATGGAGAAGAATCTGGACAGAGGAGCAGACCCTTTGTGATGCTCATAGCTGTAGGGGACCAAGAAGCCCCTCCCTCCACTGAGCTAAGTGGTCCTTTTCCAAAGCCATTTGGAATCAAAGATGGCCACTCCGTTCTCAAAGAGTGGTGTTCGGGATAGGTGGTTGGTCTTTGGATGATGAATATTGAGCTGGATCTAAGAGGCCCTGTGGTTGGCAAACCAGATTCTGCAGAGACCCCTGTAGCAAGGGCTGTTGTGTGTGTGGAGGGGGGTAAGCCTGAAGGGCTCTAGACCCCACACCTGCTTCAACCAGAACCCCGCACCCCCGGTTTTTATTTACTGGTATTAGACAAGTACTGGTCCAACTATTTCATTATAAATAGGAAACCTGAGTCTTCGACGGTGGCAGAGGTAGATGTGGCTGTTGCAGGGAGTGGAAGATTTTACTAGGGACTACAAGTTCATATTCATCTTCTGGGGAAGACAAATGCCTTGGGGAGGAAGGCACCCGGAGAAGTGTGTATGAAGTCTCGGTTTCTCCCAAGGACTTCCTGGATGTCTTGGTCTTGGGGGAAACATTCTCATAGCACCCCTCACCGGAGATCCCTGACGGCCTTCTCCCAAGGACGCCATGATTAATGAGGGTGTAGCAGAGATCCTCCGAGGAGCTCTGATCAGCATCGTCCTGCTGGTCAAAGAAGAACCTTATCAAGAGTGAGCCTCTTGCCATTCCCTTTATATACTCCAGGCTCAACACAGACCCAACCCTGGCCAAAATCTGTCTTCCATGACCATCTCTCCTCCAACCCCTGGCTGTTTTTCCTGATGGCTGCCCCCACCCCAACCACTAGCCCAGGCATCCAGACAGCTCATGCTGTCCGGAGTATTCAGCCTACCCAGGCATGTCCTTTCTGCCCCATGTTCCAGAGTGACCCCTGACTATCCCAAGTCATATATATAATTCCCAAGTCTCAGACCCTGAGGGCAGCACATTTTTATATAAGAGAACAATCTGAGGCCACCTTGGCATGACAGCTTATGATATTTAACCACTCATTCTAGAGATTTTTGCATTATTAAAAAGGGAAACCCCTCAAAAGAAGCTCCCAGGCAGTGGAATCTCAAGAGATAGAAAGCAAAGCAGCAAAGTACAAGAGGGAGAACCTTGGATCTGGGACTGAGGCTTGGTTTGGAATCATGCGCCTGACTTCTTGTCAGCGTCTGGCTTGGGAAGACTATCACTTGGCCTCTCCATTTTCTCACTTGGACAACAGGGGAAATAACAGTGCCAGTCTTATAGGGTCGCCGTAACAGCGACATGAGACACTCCAGGCAAAGCCCTCAGCCCACTGCCTGGCATCAGCAAAGGGCTCCAGATATATTAGCCCCTTTCAGTAAGATGTACAACAGAGGTGGCTGCTGCTGTTGCCACCAGGCTCTGTACGGGGCCCTGGGCCGACAAGCCCTGGCATCTGAAGTCTTTCTTTCATCTCGAGGTTTGAAGGGGTCTTGGAGGCCAACTTCTGCCATCGGGGGCATCTGCATTGCTACTGGCTTCTCAGAAAAGCGTTCAGAGGTGTTTGCATTACCTGCGTGGGAGCAGATGACATGCCTTTATCTGGAGAAAGAAAATACAATCAATCTCAGGTCATGGAGAGATTTGAGAGAGGATGGGGAGTGGGGGGGAGGGGTGGACACGGGGACATAAGCAGTCAGAGAGCCAAACAGTGGTCCATCAGGCTCTTCTGACCTGCGACACACCCCTGGGGAATGGCAGGACCAGCTAAAGAAACAGCAGAGCTGTTTGGGGCTGAGTGGAGGGAGACATATTCGGTGGGGTTTTGGAAGGGAAATCACAATTCCCTCTCTCCCCCCCACCCCTCCCTCCCTCATACAAAATTCATTGCATACCTACCCTGTACCAGGCACTGTGGAGACAAAGAAAAATCAGAAACAGTTCCTGTCCTCAAGGGGCTCACAGGCTAGCATAGGAGGCAGACAAGGGCCCCTGAGGATCCACGATGAAAAAGAGGACTGTCGTGTCTACTGCAGGTGACAGGGGATGATGGTAGTGGGGGGCTGGTGCTCAGGAAGAGCTTGACGGAAGGAAATTCTTAAATTGAGCATTCCCATTCCTGAATTTGCTAGCAGATACACACAAAAGCTGGCCAGATTTTCAAAAGCCAGTTTATTTAAAAGCAATCGGCTATGGCCACTCAGCAAAGAGGCAAATGGACGCACTCGCTACCCCCTCACAAACACACAGGCTCAATAAGCCAACGTGAACTTTCACACGGAAGCCGCAGGATGCCTTCCTACATAGGAGGTGGATGTGCCCCTGCAGCCCATCTTATTTATTATATTATGGATTTACCTTCCCTCAGGACTGACATCCCAGATTCTCACATCTCCATAAATTCCCGTGGCCATCTAGGACATCTCTGATTATCACTGTGAGGAACATCTGTGAGTTTTAGCATTAGAGGTCTTATCTCCGCCTTGTTTTGCTCTGATGGCGATTGGGGTTTCCTGGGCCCCACCATTCCCTGGGGTGACGCTAGGGGTGGGAGGGTCGTATTATTCACGCATACACTTTACGGAGCTAGTTTGCAAGACTCAGAGTGAATGAATTAGGCTCTGCTCTTTAAACCCAGGAAGGTAGGGACGCCCGGGTGGCTCAGTCAGTTAAGCGGCTGCCTTCGGCCTGGGTCATGATCCCAGGGTCCTGGGATCGAGTCCCACATCAGGCTCCTTGCTCATCAGCAGGGAGCCTGCTTCTCCCTGTCTCCCTCTGCTTGTGTTCTCTCTGTCAAATAAATAAAATCTTAAAAAAAAAAAAAAATTAAAAAAAACCCAGGAAGGCAGAGGCAAAACTCCATCACTTTTCTTCTTTAGAAATACAGTGGCCTGTCCTCAGGCCTATACTTCCTTTCTCTCTTTCTTGCATGTGATGCTATTCACCACCCTCTCCTTCTCGAATTTCTTCTCCTTAGCTGCAGTCCTCTTCTGTCTCCAAAGACCATTGCCTCACCCCCTAAGTGATCTTCCAGCATCCGCTCTTGCCAGACGCTAGTGCAATGTGCTCTCTGCACAGCAACCCAGGCGGTGTCTTTTCATGCAAAGGGCATCATACCAGCCCCTTGTTTAAAGCCCCTCAATAGTTTTGCAGTTCTCAAGACAAAAACTCCAATCCTAAGCTTACCTACAAGGCCCCGCCCCTCCTCGTTGCTCTCTGTGACCCTCCACCTTTCCAGTTATTGTTCCCAGTTCACCCATCTGGCCTCCAGACCTCACGGAGGGATACGGAGATCAGTAGCCAGTTCCTGCTTCGATGAGCTCACAGTCTCGTGGAGAGAGACACAAGCAACTGGACGAGTGACACAGATCCACACGTAAGTATTACACTGGAAGGACGACACCCAAGGAGCTTGGGAAGCACAGAGAAGGGGCGGTGTGGAAATGTAAGTCTATCCAAAGTAGAAAAGATGAAAAAGCAATGACTTACTCTTCTTTGAGGAATCTGGCTTTGCTTTACAAATGCGTACTTTTTTCCTGAAAAAAGGAAAGGAAGGAAAATTGGTGGTTTCAATATTCAGAAACTCTCAAAGGAAATGACACTGGACTCCAAAACCTTATCTTTAACTCTTTCATTTGTTAAAGTTATGCCTCCTTTAGCGTGGAGGAGAACGAAGATAGATAAAAGGAAAAATGAATGATAAGACCAAGTAGAAATCTCCACCTTTGTGTGTGTGTGTGTGTGTGTGTGTATCTCTCTCTCTCTCCTCCCTTCTCCCTTTTCTATGGGTTGAGGTAGAACTGATTTATAAATGGAGAACTATGGTGATGACATCGGTAAATATTTGGGGATTTTTTTTCTAACAAAATAGCAATTTCTTTTATATCATGTGACATAAGGAGCCAAGGTTATTTCCAATTCCAACCCCAAGGCTGATCTCTGATCTCCAAGCAAGCAAGCAAGCAAACATGGCCCATGTGAGCACCAGGGGTAACTACTCTGTAGAGCCGAGTCCCCCAGAGGAACACAGTCTAAATATAATGGAAGCTCATTATCATCTCAGGAGACAATGACATGTGTGCCAAGCAGCATGACCATATGTCCCACTTGGCTTAGGGAGTCTGGGTAATGTCCTTATCAGTCACTTAGGGACCCCAAATTATTTGTAGCATGCCTTTCACTCTCAACGCCTTCCCAGGGTGTCAGATGACTTATATGATCACCCTGGCTGTGAGTTTTCTGTGCAAGGGCCAGAAACGTGTGCTTCCACACACGGAGTCTAGCACTTACAGTGTGAGGAGTGGTCTTTCTCTCTACTGTAGCCACTTTCAGCCTTGCTTCTGAGGCTTTCTGGTTCGAGGAGCACCATCAAGACTATTGTTCCTGTTTCTCACCAGGCTCTAATTGTCACTTTCCTGACTGACTCTCAGATGACTGAGTCTGGGGAGTCACAGGCTTCCCCTGTGGCCACAGACAGTGGGCAGTTACAGGTGATTTACAGTAAATACCACATTGAAACCACACTCAGGGAAATAACTCTTGAAAACAATTCTCCACTCACCACGGAAGGCAGAAACACCTTTCGGCAACATAGCGGTCCCAGCATCTAAAATAACCATGAGATGACACAAGTCACCATGTTGGTTTCTGCAGCTTGATTAGGGTGACTCCTCTTTGCCAGTTCTGTGAAAAACGCTTTTTTCCTCTCCCAACCCCCAACACAGTATTTATTCTAGACGACTTGGACACATCTATCATGCTAGAATGATTCCTTCCTCCCAGAACATGAACTGCCCCTTTGGAAATATGAAGACAATGCATATCAACTCCTAAAGGGGGAAGGAACTTTCTGCTGTTGATAGGCATCATCTCCATATTTCCAAAGGGGCAGTTCATATCCTGGGAGGAAGGAGTCATTCTAGCATGATAGATGTGTCCAAGTCACCTAGAAGAGCTTGCTCATCCCTGATTTCAATGATTTACTTGGCCTCTTATGATGAAGGACACACAAGAGTCATCTCCAGGAAATCACGGTATCAGTGCGTGGACATTTTAGAAATTTCTTTCTGGTACAGGTTAAGCAATATTTATAGCGAATTCTACTGTACTCTGAATTTCTCCTATTTATACTATAATTATAAATGTATACCACATTATAATTGTTGGGTTGAAAAAAACCCCAAAACAACACTGGCTCAAAATGGTGTCACTTGGACTGAGTTCCCAAACTGGTGCTTAAAACATAATTGAATTGCAGTTTCAACCTCCTCCATCAATGTAGTCTTAACCCATCAGCCGGGAATTCTTCAATTTGTGCCATTGAGTCTGTCACCTGGCCTTCTCCATCCCCACAAAAAGGTGAGGTAATCTGCATGATAAGACACCTTGCTTTTCCCCTCAGGAAGTAGTAGCCTCACCTGGAATTATGTTTTTCTTCTGCTAATTACTTTCTTTTCTCCACCCTCCTTCTATATACAACTCCTTAGAGAGCCTCTCTACCTACTAGGTGGGGTGTTGCTGATTTGTGAATCATTTAATAAAGACAAGTAGATCTTCCCATTTACTTGGTTGAATTTTGTTATTTAACAGTTCATTTGTTTACATCCTACACTAGAGATTCATAAAGTCGGGGACCGTATAGATTTATTTTGTTCATCGCCCGCATAGATCACCAGCATGTGCCAGAGTGGCTGGTAAATCTGTTTTCAATAAATATTTGATAAATGAACGAGTAGCCTAGAACAGAGTAACTCTAACTGGCTCAGGTCATCAAATCTGCCTCCTTGACCCAAGGGACACGTAAATTAACAGGACTTGGGATCTCTTTTAAGGCAGGCAGATTGTTCTGCAGTCAGACATCCAGGCTGACGTCTATCATGCTGGGCATCTCTCTGAACTTGAGTCATAGTCAGCTACCTAGGTAGTTGAATGTGAAAGCCCTGCATGTCCCAGTAACACTATGTTAAAAGGGTCTGTAAAAATACCATCTAGACATATCCCCCCCAAAGTGAGCTTCCCAGGGAGTTCCCTTGCAAAGGGTGCTGGAGGAGACGCTGTGGGCGCCAGCATGGCAGAGTGTTCTGACAGCAACTGGGGATCCCTGTACCCCCAGAGTTTGAGGGCTGAAAGGCATGGCCCCTCTTTGTGCGACTTTCAGCCGTTGTTTCTATCTCCCGTTTCTGTGGCTGAAGAAACGCCAGAAGGAAACCACTGAACCTCACCAGTGCTAAGAAACTGGGTTCCCTGAGAAGATTTGGGTGATGAGAAAAGACAGCCGATTTTGAGTTACTGACAGCACCAGGATCTTTGGAAAACTTGAGCCATGGTTTCTTTGTCGTAAAACGAAGATGCTTACACTGCTTACCTCATGGAGTTGTAAGGGTCACATAAAGTTAAATATGGGCAAAAGCTATTTTCAAGCTTATTATTCCCCCCACTCAATTTTTCTGTCATGTATTCTTGCATTTCAGCATGGATGTTTTGGTTTGGGGTAGGTTCTGCAGGAGACCAGATGCATCTCTGGGACGCCACACTCTGTGCCAGCAATTCCAGGTTCCTGTCTCTTACATAAAGCTTCCCTGGCCCCCTAGTCTACCCAGTCTCTCCCTTGTTATAATGCCCATGACCCTTTTGGTCTGGTTCATTATTTGGAGTATATGCTTTAACACATGTCCAGGGATATCCCCCAAATAGATGATCCTTAGCTTGCCCTAAAGACATGTACTGTAAAAATACCATCCAGACATATCCCCAGTGATACAGTACAGATCCCTGTTGGGGGATCTTTGGGTGTCCAGCTCCTAATACAAGCTTTGGCTCAGTGGTTGCTTTTTAATTTAATTGATATTCTTTCAAGAGCTTCTCCTGAAACCATGGGAAAAGGGCAGATAACTCTATAGGCCACAGAACAACTGGCTTTGCTACTCTTTGGAATTCTTGGACCCTGAGACCCTAGTTCCATATTTGAGTGATTCCCTGGCACTCAAAAGGACTGGTCAGAAAGGGTTCATGAGGAAATCTTGGTCTAACAGCATCAGGGTAATTGCAAGTGTCTCTCTCCACAAACCTTTTAACGATCATGTGGGAGAGGTAGTCACCTCAGCAATAGAAACTTAAAGAGTTTAAAATGGAATGGTCAGGATGGAGCTTGAGCACAAAGGTACTTGAGCTAAATGAACAGAGGCAGCAGACTTTACTCTTCATGGGCAAAGGCTGGGAGAAGGTTTGTTGGATTTGTTCTCACCCGGATGTTCTCTGTTCGAAGCTTTGGTTTTTCAGAGTCCAGGGTATTTCTTGAGTGCCCTGCTGCCACCTAAAACCCAACATATCAAGAATGAGCTAAGTTCTTCCTTTCCGGGCTTCCCTCCTCGATTCCCAATTTTTCCAACTTTTGTCATTTCTGCCATTTGTGTGTCACCCCAGCATCACCTCGGCTTCCGCCTGTTCCCCTTAGATCTGTTCACAGCTTCTCTTTAACATACATGGCAACCTTTTATCTGACGCTTCCTCATTATCGTGGCAACAGCCCACCCACCGACATTCTCTGACAAACTCCACACACCACCGGTCCTAAATCATTTGTTCCCATGCGGCCAGGATTGCTCATGATGACCATGAGACTATCAGCATATGGAGAGGCCTGTCCGCTTGGCGCAGTCTTCGGGATGGTGCATGGGGATGGGGAAGGGTACTGGCCTGTCCCAGGTAAGTCATCAGCTTTCACAGCACCAAGGCAGAGAACATGGGATAAGAGGAGAAGAAAGGATTAAAGAAAGAAAATAAATCTGTTCCTTGTGCGGGTTGGGTTTCTGTATAACCATTTTTTTTTCACTTGTGGGGATTTCAGAGTATAGAGAAAAAGAAACTAAAAATTAACTACTACTGGGGCGCCTGCGTGGCTCAGTTGGTTGGACGTCTGCCTTTGGCTCAGTCATGATCCTGGGGTCCTGGGATTGAGCCCTGCATCAGGCTCTCTGCTGGGCGGGGAGCCTGCTTCTCCTCTCTCCCTCTGCCTTCCACTCTGCCTACTTGTGCTCGCTCTCTCTGTCTCTCTCTCAAATAAATAAATAAAATCTTTTAAAAAAAGATTTTATTTATTTATTTGAGAGAGAGAATGAGAGAGAGAGAGAGCATGAGAGGGGGGAGGGTCAGAGGGAGAAGCAGACTCCCTGCCGAGCAGGGAGCCCGATGTGGGACTCGATCCTGGGACTCCAGGATGATGACCTGAGCCGAAGGCAGTCGCTTAACCAACTGAGCCACCCAGGCGCCCATAAATAAATAAAATCTTAAAAAAAAACTTAAGTACTACTTACTATATGCTTATTACTTTCTCTCATCTTCTCTCTCTCTCCACACACACACACACACACACTCCACTTACTAAATGTATATAACACATACATTTTATATGTTATATTTCATTTAATCTCAGAATAAATCCATGAGATAAATGTTATGATTCTATTTTTTACCAATGAGAAAACTGAGGCCAAAAATGTTAGGTAACTTGTCCGAGGACCACCAATCAGTAAGACTCTGAGCTCCTCTTGTAGAAGACTAGGTGACACACTGCTCAGTGTGTGTGTGTGGGGAGGGGGGCGGGTCTCCATGGCTTTTGTAACAAATCGGATCTGGAGAACCATGGTGGGGCTGTGCTGACTGGATGATAAACGGGAGGTAGGGGTGAAGTTGAAAATCAGATCCCAGGAAATAAAAGCCTTTGAAAATTATACTAAGGGAAACATTTTAAATCAGCTTGGAAATGAAGATGCTGAACCAACTGATCAACTATTTTGAAAAAAAAAAAAAAATATATATATATGTGTGTGTGTGTGGATGGGTGGGGTGTGTGTGTGTGTTGCGTATTTGACACCATATAGTGAATATATGGGGCTACATATAAAGCAATAAAACAACAAAAAAATGATACTGTGGATGTGTCTTATCTTAAGATGGGGAAAATTTTAAGCATAAATTGGTAGAAACCGAAGAGCTTTCTAGAGTTAATTCAATTAGGTTTAAGAAACAGTAAACAAAACATAAAAAGTTTGCAGGGCACAAGATATACAGACTAGAAAAAATATTTTTTGTAATATGAGAAAGTGCTGATTTCTTGAAACTGAGAATAGCTTGTACTATCAGTAAAACAAAGTAGACCAAAATCCAAAACAAAAAATAGGCAAAAGACATTACTGGCTCTTCACAGACAAAGAAAGACAAATGACTGGTAAATACAGACATTAAAATAAGGAAGATGTATCTAATGTTGTCAACAGTTATAAATGTGATTTACCATCTTATTTTCTTTATAGTTCATGTATTTTTCCCTGTTTCTACAACTAACATGTATTAAAGTCCTAATCCTTCACCCTCACACCAAAATTCTAAAAAAAAAAACCCAAAAAACTACAAATGTCACATCAATCATGACTTTCTCAGTCACATTATATCTGTATTTTGTTTTATTTTTCTTCTCAAGACAGTGATTTCCTCACGTTTCCAATCATTCATCAAACTCTTTTTGAGTGCCTACTATTTGTCAGAAATAATGCTAAGAAACAGGAATTCAAACATGACTAAGAAACAGTCTCTACATTTGAGGAACTCACACATAGATATGAGAATAGGGATTTTTAAGCTGATAACATGGCCGAGCTGCAGATGGCTCAAGGCCTGAGGAACCAGGGAGGAGTTTCAGAAAACACTGGGTTTCAGGGAGGGGCAGGACACATCCCATTGGTTCACCAAGCCTCTTTTTGGCAGGTAGCATTTTGAGTCCCGTGTCTTAGCTCCCAGTGGTAGGAACTGAGACTCGGGATGCCAAACGTAATCCTTAAAAATCCTCCCCTTTCCTTGTCCCAGCGAGTTCATTCTCCCTAGACCACCTCACTAGGGATTCTCTTTGTTTTGGGTGGTACTAATTTTTACAATGACTGCTTTGATTTTTTTTTTTAAAGATTTTTATTTATTTGAGAGAGAGAATGAGAGATAGAGAGAGCATGAGAAGGAGGAAGGTCAGAGGGAGAAGCAGACTCCCTGCTGAGCAGGGAGCCCGATGCGGGACTCGATCCCGGGACTCCAGGATCATGACCCGAGCCGAAGGCAGTCGCTTAACCAACTGAGCC
This sequence comes from Mirounga angustirostris, assembly GCF_029215605.1. NCBI lineage: Eukaryota > Metazoa > Chordata > Mammalia > Carnivora > Phocidae > Mirounga > Mirounga angustirostris. The sequence goes on from NW_026991709.1 coordinate 57,395,709, forward strand.
ACCCAGGCGCCCCTTAATTACTATTTTAGTTCAAAATAAATAGCAAGCTCCCAGTGGCAGGAGTGAGGTCTCACCTGGTGCACATTCCCTGCAATGGGTAAGCAGAGGTCATTAAAATCGGTCAAGAATTTGGCTTACTTTTTCTAGACCTCAGTTTCCTAATTTTAAGAGGAAATAATAATACAATACCTACCTTGGAAGTTTCTAGTGCGTGTGATGCTAGCACAGTGCCTTACACACAGTAAGGTTTAATAATAATAAGATATTATTTGGGGGACCATCATCTTCATTAACATCAAAGCAGTCGGGCGCCTGGGTGGCTCAGTCGGTTAAGCAACTGCCTTGGGCTCAGGTCATGATCCTGGAGTCCCTGGATCGAGTCCCGCATCGGGCTCCCTGCTCGGCGGGGAGCCTGCTTCTCCCTCTGACCCTCCCCCCTCTCATGTGCTCTCTCATTCTCTCTCTCTCAAATATATAAATAAAATCTTTAAAATAAAAAAAAATAAATAAAATAAAATAAATAAAATAAAATAGTAATTAAAAGAGTAGTGGTGTCTTTGAGCTCCTTGCAGGCATTCAGAACTCAGGAGACTGTCCTCCCGCCCCATCCCCTGCCAGCCCGCAGAAAATTGTTCCATTTCTTGAAGTCATGGTTTACTGCATTGACCTCCCTTGATAAAGTCCTTCTGCCTTTTGGGGGTTCTCCACCAGCTGCTTGCTCACTCTGATTCTGGGGAGAAGGCCAGCCCTATAAGGAGTTGAACTTAGTGTCTGACCATCAGTAGGCACTTAATTTTTTTTCAGTTCTTTACCCTGTTCCCTCCCCTTGCCCAAAGACCTCTTTTTTTTCTTGATGGCTCTGTCCCACATCCCCTGCTTTCCCCTGGGGAGTCTGGACTCACCTGTTTTCCCTCAGCAGAGAGTTCCCCATTCTCTCAGTTCTCCTGGTGACTTCCCCTCAGCCAGCCTGGTGCTCTAAAGGGGGCAGCTCCTGACTTACTGTGTGTTGCTCTGGTCACCAGTGCCAGAGAGCTGAAAGGAGAAGAGTACCTCCCTGCGGCGGAAGGAGGACCCCAGGGGGAGGAGAGTCTGAGGTGCACGCATGCACAACTTCCTAAAATGTCAGAGACCGTAAATGGGAGCAAATTTCGCCACTCAGAGATGTGCCTCTTTGGCATATTATTTTAAGTTGGTTACTTTAAAGAAACTTCAGATACAAAACAGGCTCTGAAAATCAAGTAGAAATTACCTTACTGTAAGAGACTTTTGCATTGACAAGGAAAATCTCCATGTGTAAGGGTATCAGGAAGAGGGAGCTCTAAGTCTCTAGAAACTTTTACTAATGCAGAAGGCAATTAAATCTGCATAACAACACGACCCTTGTTTACTGTGCCTTTTCCTCCCACCACGGACCCTCCATCCCCAACATCTTTTGTCTTTAACTGAAGGTGGTTTTTAAGGGGATGGCTTCAGCCCTTTGGGGGAATTGCTTAGTTTCCCTGAGTCTCTCCCTTACATACAAGAGACAGACATGTTATTGAGCTTTTGTTTCTCTCCTGTTAATTTGTTTCATGTCAATTTAATTCTTAGGACAGCCAGAATAGAGGAAAATGTTTCCTTCCCAACTCCTGAGGGAACCAGGCTACTAGCCTTAACCAGAAGCCATTGGTCAAGGAGAGCGTTGAGCTTCTGGGGAAGCCCCATCTGCAATTACAGACAGGCCATGGAGTTTTTCACTTCAGATTCCTAAATACCACTTTTTAATAAAAACCACTTCGTAGTCTTGGAAAAGTCAGAGGGGGAATTTTGTTTTAAAGCAAAAAAAGGTTAGGGGCGCCTGGGTGGCTCAGTCGGTTAAGCGGCTGCCTTTGGCTCAGGTCATGATCCCAGGGTCCTGGGATCGAGCCCTGCATCGGGCTGCTTGCTCATCAGAGAGCCTGCTTCTCCCTCTCCTGCTCCCCCTGCTTGTGCTCTCTCTCACTATCACTCTGTCTGTGTCAAATAATTAAAAATAAATAAAATCTTTAAAAACAAAAAACAAAACAAAACCAAAAAAGGTTAAAACAAGTTAACCCAATGACCAATAGAAATTATTAACAAAGCATATATCTGATAAAAAGATTTTATCCAGAATATATAAAGAACTCTCAAAACTCACTAAGCAAACAAACAGCCAATAACAAAATGGCCAAAATATTTGAACAGACATTTCAACAGAGAAAATATATAGATGGTAAATACGTGAAAAAATATCCAATACCATAGTCATTAGGGAAATGTAAATCAAACCACAATGCAATACCTTTATACACATTTGCCAAAAAACAGGTCAATCAAGTGATTTTGAACACTTAATTGGCTTTATAAGAGACTCAGGACTTGGGCAGCATCCTATCCAGCAAGTAGAGAGATGTTGTACAAAAATGGAAGGTTTTTATAGGAGGGTGGGGCAGGAAAGTTATTAGCAAAATAAAAGAAAGAATTGTTCCAGTCAGAGTCACTTTCCTTTAGAGGGACGATGGACAGGGGGTCTTATTAGGTGGATTACCTCTTCTTCCTTTCCGGGATGAAGAGGATCACTGATGTTGATCAGAAAATTCCCTACTCACCAGTTAAGACTTACATTTCTGGAGGAGATTGAAATTGCACTTAGTTAGGTATTAAGCACCCATTTGGTGACTTAGCCTAAGTAAAGCCATTGTGGGTCTTTGGTTGTCTTATTTACATCTATTAGAATGGCTAACGTTGAAAACAACAGAAAAACTGATGATACCAAGTGCTGATGAGGGAATGCAGGGCTTGCTGCATGCATTGCCGATGGGAATGCAAACTGGTTCAGCCTCTTTGAAAACCAGCATGGTAGTTTCTTGTAAAGGTAAGCGTAGCCTCATCATACAATTTAGCAGTCCCAAGTGAAATAAAACATAAGATCTCTAGGAACCTGCAGACAATAGCTGCTTTACTCAGAATTGCTCCTCAAACCCTGGAAATAACCCAAATGATTTTCAAGGGGTGACCAGCTAGACAAACTGTTGCATCCCTCCAAGACTGACAGATAATAAAAAGGAGTGGACTACAAATTCATGCAACAACACAGATGAATCTCAAATGCATCACGCAAAGTGAAAGAAGCCAGACTTAAAGCCTACCTTTTATGACATTCAGCCCAAGGCAAAATGGTAGGGACAGAAAATATATCAGCAGTGGCCAGGAGCAGGGGGTGGGGGAGGGATTGACCTTCAAGGGGCAGGAGGGAATTTTTCTGTTCTTTTGTATCTTGTGGTGGTGGCAACATGACTGCATGCGTGTCTCATAATCTAAATAGCTGTCTACCAAAAAGGGTGCATTTTACTATGTAAATTATGTCTCAGTGGAAAAAAAAGAGGTTAAAAAAAAACAAAGAAATGAACTTGGGGACAGGGAACCATGGATTTTTGGTATTATTCTTATATTTAATGGCTGGTTCCAGTTTGATCACTCATTCGTTTCTTTATTTCTTTAACAAGTATATGTTGAACTCCTACTATACGCTGGGCACTGCGGGTTCAACGTGGAGCAAAGCAGATAGAGGCTTGCCCTCATGGGGTTCCTTGAAATGAGGTAAGACAAAATGCAAGCTACTTTCTTGCTTGTCCTTGAGTAATGCAGAGGTCACACTTGCCGCAGTGAGGAGCAGCATGGGGCGGGTACTAGGTCTGCAGCCACCCTTGTTAGCTGCTCCCCAGGCTTCAGTCTGTCCATGTGGAGCATTTCCAGGAGGGCTTCACTACCAACCGGCCGAGAGACAACAGTCCCTGCAGAGGAGGAGAAAACATTCTGACGTGAGGAGGAACTGTAGGGAAAGGAGGGCAAAGCCAGTCTAGGAGCACTGGAGGCTCAAAGCAAAATACATGAGTATTTCTAACATTTTAGTACTCTTAAGGGCAAATACAAATTTAAAAGATAAGAAGTTTAATTCTCTCTGCTGAAAATGAGGGTGGGGACTTTCTCTCCACTCTTTTCTTAAAGCTTTTCCATTAGAGAACTTGTAAGTTCTTTCTACCTTTGAAGGGTAAGTAAATCTTGTAAAGGTTGAATAAGCAACCCAGGAATGTTTCCTTCAGGATCTGGGAGCTTTCTCTTTGAAATGTAATCACCAAGGAAGATCGTGCCCAACCTCCCAGTCCCCCCACCCCTGGGGAATAGCTGCAGAAATTCAGCTGGCCTGGGGACTCCAAATTGCAAGCTACTTCCATGGAAAAAAGAGGAAATGTTCTCTTTTAAGGACAGTTAGCAAATATGTTACCAAATGAATTTAGGATGAGTTGTGTGTGGCAAGTGGTGCAGTCAAATCCTCTTATTTGAGGACTAGTCACTTTATCTTGAAAGAATGCATGCAATGGATTGTATCTGCTTGGTTATATAAAAGGACACAATTCCATGGTCTTTACAATCTCCGTAGTGAATCACTTGTGGCTTGCTGCGCATTCTGGTTCAATGCTTATTAAATAATAAAACTTTTTTTCCTTCTACTTTTATGGAAAGATTTTTCTGGGATGGCAGGAGATTTTTTCATTATATTTCTCCAACAGTACCACCATCCAATGTTTTCATTAATCCCTAGGGTAATTAACTCTAGGAAAGATGTTAGGGTGGCAGATTTTCTTACCTGGGGAATATCTAAAATTCAGGAAACCCTTTCCTCAGCAAATTAAGTGAAGCAGTGAAGTAAGAAAGAAAATTCTTAACAAAAAAAATTAGGGGGGGGGTCCACTGAATACAGGTCTAAGAAATCTAGGGCTGCACTAATCTGTTTCTCCCATTCTTCTCTGTCAAAACCACTTTCTTTCCCAGGCTGACCAACTGCAATACATTTTAGGGAATGTCTTCGAAGTTATCTAAAGCATTCTTTTCTGTGTGTAAGAAATCTGGGGTAACAGCCAATGGTCTGCCATTCTGTGTATGAAGAAAGTGGTGTGTGTGTGTGTGTGAGAGAGAGAGAGACAGAGAAAGAGAGAGAGAGAAAATGAAGTAGTCTTGACACATTGTTATAACTAACCTTCCTCTTCCCCATTACCTTCAGGAAAAAACGAAAAAAAATTTCAATTCAATCTAAAAGTCCCTCTCCTCAATGGCGTCTGTACCTTTCACCCTACCTAGAGGTCAGCAGAAGGGAACCATAATTTTTCAGTATTATGGAGAAAACAAAATGGCCAAGGACATTTAGCCAGTGAGTAGGACTATTGCTGACTCGTCATCAGTATGAATTAAGATATCCCAGACTCTGGGTGGAACAGTTTGAGCAAACAGCCCGGACACTATCCCATGGGTGGCTTAATTAGTTCCAGTGTTGAGCAAAGCCGAAGGGTCAGTGCCTCAGGGGTGAGGGTTGGAAATCAATATGCCATTGCTGGGGATCACTCCTTAACCTTCAAGCTGCACTTCTACTCAGGCCACTAGATGGAGAAGCTGAGCTGAGTAGAAGTGTTAGCTACCCATCATGAAAATTTCCTGTGATTGTGTGATGTAGCAGGGAAGAGCAGGACATGGATAGAAAATACACACATTTATTGCTGTGAAAATGACTCTGGACTAAATAATCTACCTCCACTTCACAAATGGAAGTATAGCAGCACTCATCCCCACAAAAAGAAGCCAAAATAACACATTTTTTAATCAGACCCACCTTTTTACCCTCCTCAGTGCTGACCCCAGTGCCTAATACATGAGAAATTGAATTGAATTGAAGTGGAAATAGAAGCCTGGATCTTTGTAAACAGATGATGGTGAAATCAGTGGAAGTTTGAGTTGAAATCTTCAAATTTACTTTCCTGTCCTTTGGCATTACTGCAGACACTTGATGACAAATGCAAACACTGTTTTCCTGTATCTCAAGATCATAGGCTAATATCAAAATAACTATTTGTTGAGAACTTCCTATAATCCATGCACTGTTTAAATGTTTTAGATATAATTTCTCATTTGTTCATGCAAGAATTCTTTTTTTTTTTTAAGATTTTATTTATTTGTCAGAGAGAGAGAGAGAGATACAGGCAGGCAGAGGGAGAAGCAGACTCCCCGCTGAGCAGGGAGCCTGATGTGGGGTTCAATCCCAGGACTCTGGGATCATGACCTGAGCCAAAGGCAGACGCTTGACCGGCTGAGACACCCAGGCATCCCTCATGCAAGAATTCTATGGGATAAAGACTATTTCCTCTATTTTAGAGATGAGGACACCCAACCTCATACAAGCCAAGTGACTTGCTCAAGGACACCCCTTAATAAGAAAGAGAGCTAGAATCTGAGTTCAAAAGAAGTGTGGACACTTTCTGTCTGTTCATTGCCCTATTCAGTAAGTATTTGTGGAAAGATGAACTTAGCTTTGAACTCTGGTCTGTAACACTCCAATATGTCTGGAAAGACTGAAACATACTTTCATGTTTGGAGTGTGTTATGCTTCCCAATTCTTATGTGGCTTTTCAAACACCTGGCTGGCTTCAGCTGCTAAGGCAGGTTAGAGGGCTTTCAGATAAGAGTGATTCTTCGAGCTTCTTCGGTCTCAAAGAACTGGATGGGATAAATGTGGCTCTAGCTTACTCCTTTGTAGACTCTTGTGGCTAGCGAAGGGAGCTGGGAGAGATATTTATGCGAAAGGAAAATCCTTATGGATCATTTTATGGTAGGAAAAGAACTGGTTTATTTAAGAGTTCTTGTAGAGTCAGGAATCTAATAGCTTAGCTAAGTTTTCCCTATTCTGCTTCCTTCTCAAAGGGCTTACGGAGAGGGTAAAGACTTCATGGAGTGATATTATTGAGTGGTATTCCTGAGGGTAATTTTCCAACTGTTTACTTTGTGGTGCAGAGAGTTAGTTATGTGTTTGAAACTCTGGCTATTCATTGCTGATATTCCTCACTAATGTGTACTTGGTTTGAAACAGGAGGTAATAGCAGAGTTTCAGTACCTCCCTAACTGAACTTTGGGCCTGGGATTTTGCTTTCTGGTGGAGGGATATTCACATATAGCTCTGCTGACTTTCCAGGAATCATAACAACACAGAGGGTTATTTTTAATGGTAAGAGGACTATTTGGCAACAAAATGGGGATTTGCTCAGCTCACTGAGAGGGCTCTTACAAATCTAATGGCAGGTGGAGAGTATAGCACTTCCCTGTCACTGTTTGAGCCACGAATGACCCTTGGGAAGAATATTCCTTCATTTGCAATGTTTCTGGTTTCTCATTAGTGAGATTAACATAGAACATACATGATTAAGAATCTGGGGGGAAAATTACAAACTGGGCTTAAGCACCATAAAAGTTAAAAGCTAAATTAAAAAGAAATTCAAGAATTAAAGGATCAAGGAAAGCCTTTTATCTACAAATTTTAAAAGCAGACATTCTGGGCTTTGTAAGCAAATAAAGGGGTTTCCGCTGTAGAGTCAAGTGTAAGTGAGCTCTAAGCGTCCTCCTCAGGTCAAAGTCAGCGCATTACATTATTTCAGATGATTAAGATTCAGATGAAGAGTCCTGGGCAACAATCACCCAGATCCTGCTGATGGGTGGGTATATACCATGCCTGGCGCTGGACTTACTTCATATCTCAATACCTTGTTCAGGGTTCTTTCCCCATGTGAAAATGATTACACTCCAGAACACAAACCTGGCCAAAAATTGACCATGACTAATATTTGTGCAGTGTATCCTCTTCTCCGGTGCTTTAGATTTCCAAAACGAAGTCTGGGGAATTTACTTCACAAATTATACTGAATGTGCTTAAAGGATTTGAAAACCGATGTCATTACATCTAGCTGTGATTTCGAGTAATTTACCTGAATTCCCTAAATCCCATTATTTCCTCTGTAAAATGAGGCAGTGATAGTACCCACTTCCTAAAGTTCCTGTGACAATTGCCTGAGCTACTGAGGGCAAAACACTCGGAAGAGCGTCTGGTGCCTACTGTGCTTGCCGTCAGTGACAAGCTACTGGTGGAGAACTTCTTCTCCACCTGGTGTCTTGTTCGGGATTGAGGGCTTTACTCTCCATTACCCCAACACTCATGGCTTGTCACCAACTCATTCATTCTGCCGAGGTGGAGTGGCTTATTGATGAATTTGGAAGCAAAATCTGGGCATTCTTTGTCACCCCTTTCTTCCTGATTTCTTTTAAGACTGAATTTGACTTTACAAATCTTGCATTGTTTATTGTTCTCAGCTATGCAGTAAACTTAATGATAAATGCCTACAATGGTCAATACATCCAATTCTGGGGGTCAGAAGGCAACCAAGTTCTTTATGTCAGTTCAGTTACTAATAAAGGCGTGTGCATGAGTGGGTGTGTGTGGGGGTGTGTGGGTGGTTTAGTCTCTAACTGCCTCAAACCTTTGTTTTAATTTTCATTGGCACTCAGGAGAAAAAGGGTACTCGTTAATGGGGTTCCCTCAAACACTAAAACAGCTGCTAGTCAATTATCATTAGAATAAAAACTGGTTGAGTTCAGTTTTGGAGAGAGGTGATGGTAGTTTGATTTGACTTTCCCAACATAAACAAACCAAATTGTTTTCTCCGCAAGGACCTTTTGTGAATGGAGTCTCTATACCTGGCTTCTGAAAATGTGCCTACCACTACTCGTAGAAGACAAAATTTAATATTCAGATTTCCAACCCCCAGGTGGAAGCATGGTCCTGAAGACATATATTTAAATTTTTATTAATTTTTCAGATATTTATTTAGGACTTACCATACTGGAGAGACATATGGTATAATAGCTAATCACAGGCTTGTTTCCAAATCTCTGTTCTGCCTATTACTAGTTGTGAGATATTTGGCAAATTATTCACAGTCTTTCAGTTTACACATTTGTAAATTGGAAATAATAATACCTGCCTTATATGCTTGTGAACATTAAGTCAGTCCGTAAGTGCATAGTGTTTGTTAGACACTATGGAAAGCGTGCATACGGAAAGCATGCAATAACTCTTAACTGGTTAAGACTGTTTTTTAAAAAATATTTATCTATTTATTTGAGAGAGAAAGAGAGAGAGAGAGAGAGAGCAGGGGAAGGGGCAGAGGGAGAGAGAGAGTAGAAAAATCTTAAGCAGACTCCCTGCTGAGCATGGAGCCCAATGCAGGGCTTGATCCCATAACCATGAGATCATGACCTGAGCCGAAATCAAGAGTTGGATGCTTAACCGACTGAGCCACCCAGGTGCCCCTGGTTAAGACTATTTTAAAAAATGATGTGCCCCAGTTGGTTGAGCATCTGACTTTTCATTTTGGCTCAGGTCATAATCTCAGGGTTGTGAGATCAAGCCCCATGTTGGGCTCCATGCTGAGTGTGGAGCCTGCTTGGGATTCTCTCTCTCTCTCTCTCCCTGCCCCCCCCTCCAGCTCTCTCTCTCTCTCTCTCTTTCACTCTCTGTCTCTCTCTCAAAAAAAAAAAAAAAAATGATGTGCCAGGCATTGGGCTCATTGTTGTAATGAGATGATGAACAAAATGGATGGACACTGGAAGTTTCATTTAGGACTGAGTTACACTGTTTAAGTGTAAATCAGTTTCCATTCTTTACTATTTTATTCACTGAGTGGTTCCAAGATGGGTGAAGTGCAATGAGTGACAAAAATCAATACTTGATTTAAGACCAACATTTGAACTACATTTTAATAGCATTTTATTTTTCATAAAGTGAATCAAATCATTTGTGTTCTAGTAAATCTATGCAAACTATCCTAGGTGGCCCAAGCTTATTTTCTGGCTCTAAAATGAAAACTTCCTCTATGATTTTTCTGAGATGTTTTGGATATTTACCATAAAAGAGATTTTAAATCAAGAAAATGTTCCAAGAAATATATTTTAGGTGGAATGGTTGCAAGGTCCAGACAGCTTTCCTTGTGGCACCAGGACCATCCTTACGGGATCCAGCTCGATGTCGCTTCCCTTTGATGCAGGGAAATGTATTTCAAAAACAGGAGGCGACTCTTGGCAGCAGTGCCCATACGTGCGCCAGTCTTCAAAACAGTGTCGTCCACCAGTCCTAATAGAAAAGTAGGGGGGGGAAGAAAAACAAATGCAAAAGCGCCTGAGACTTGTAACCCTGAGCAGGATGTACTAGACGGTCAGTTTTCAGGAAATACCTCCTGGTCATTATTGCTGAGGCAGAGGAAGGGCGCCGAGTGGGTGAGTGAGTGTGAGTCAGTCATCTTTCCCAAAGTGGTGGTGGCATGATTTAAACCACGGGTCCGAGTCTGGGAAGCCCCTGGGGCCCGCTGAACGGGACAGGGGTGGTTTATGGCCTATTAGGAGGAGCACGTTCCACTGTGGGAAACCCAGATGGGATCTCAGCTCTGGCTGCTACCACTCCTTTTCACCGCATGGGGATGGCTGAGTGTAAAGGGGAGCAGAAAGGAACAGACAAGTTCCAGACTATTTATATTTGAATAATGCTTAGGAGTTTTACAGTCATGTTTTTCATTACAAGAGCAATAAAACCACGGAAGATAAGAGGTAAACACACCTGTCCCTACTCTCACCTTTCTAACACCTGGTTGAATCATTTGGGTTTATCTTTTCTGGCCTCTTTTTTTTTTTTTTTTAAAGATTTTATTTATTTATTTGAGAGAGAGAATGAGAGAGAGAGAGCAAATGAGAGGGGGGAGGGTCAGAGGGAGAAGCAGATCCCCTGCCGAGCAGGGAGCCCGATGCGGGACTCGATCCAGGGACTCCAGGATCATGACCTGAGCCGAAGGCAGTCGCTTAACCAACTGAGCCACCCAGGTGCCCCTTTTTCGTTGTTTTTTAAGTTTTTATTTATTTATTTGAGAGAGAGGGAGAGAGCACAAGCAGGGAGAGAGGCAGAGGGAGGAGAAGCAGGCTCCCCACTGAGCAGGGAGCCCAACGCGGGGCTTGATCCCAGGACCCTGGGATCATGACCTGAGCTGAAGGCAGACGCTTAACTGACTGAGCCGCCCAGGCACCCCTGACCTCTTTTCATGTTAAGAAAGTTGTATGTATAGGTTTGCCTTCCTTTTTATATTTTACATAGGACTATATGCCCAATCTTTTTAAAGGTTGTATGATATTTCCTCTAACGGATGGTCAGTAGTGAAATTATATACTTTCTTACTATTGGACACTGGGACTCTTTTTAATGTTTTGCCATTAGAAATAGTGGTGCACAGGACAGTTTGTACATATGTCTACTTTACTACTTTGGATTACTCTTTTTGGATCGATTCCCAGAAGCAAATTCATGGAGTCAAAGTATATGAGCATTTTTATGACTTTTGTTTCAAATTCCATTTAATCATCTACCAGCAAAATATAAGAAAACAAGTATCACTCTATTTTCATCTATTTCAAAGAAAATAGATGTTACCATGGAATAAAAATTGTTAATTTTAAAAAGTCAATGTTAATACTTCATTGTTGTTTAACTTGGCACTTCTTATCTTCCCCCCCTATTCTGGTTATCGTCTTTTTCCTGAATTGGCTGTTCTTAAATTTGCCTATTGGAGTCATAGTGTTTTCCTTATCATTTTGTATACATTTTTTTCTCCCGTGAAGATTTTGATTGTATTACAAGTAATTCTTAAAAATAATTTTTCATAGCTTATTGTTACCCTTTGAATCTATTTTTAAATACGGTCTTCGTCATAGGAAGTAGCATGCAAGAGTTAACATTTTTTAAATGGAGACACAAAGATTTATTGGAAGGTCATTTTTTAACCCAGTGATATGCTTTATGTAACTCAGAGTCATATAAAGCACACACACACACACACACACACACACTTCCCCATTGATGCTACATTTTGAGCAACCAAAGGCCACACTGGTCTACTCATTTTGCCCTAAAAGTCTTGGTCTCTTGTGTCCCTATTCCAAGCGTCCTCTTCCTTCTCCACAAAGAGTTTATGTTGACCTGCACTTGTTTCTGTTTTGAATTCCTTGAGCTTCATTTGGTACTATCCACAGTGTATCTCGAACGGCTATTCAACTGCCTTCTGATTGGTTTTGCCTCCTCACCTAGAACAGAAACTCTTGAAAATTGAAGTCATTGTTTATTACATGTTTATATCTTTGTTACTTGTTTATATCTTCCATAGTACGTGGCAGCCTGAAAAATGCCCGTGCTGCATGTGAGATTAAGTAGCAGAATAGAGAGGGAAGCCATGAGTCTATTTCAGAAATCTAGGTAAAGGAATCTTATTTTAGAGTTAATTTTCCAAATTAGAATTTAGAAATAGTATCATTAGAGGAATCAACAGGCTAGTGGAAAGTGATCATATCACAAATAATGACTAAAGGAAAGGGGCATAATTCATACTGTCACACCAAGGGGCACATGAACTTCTGGCTTCAGCCTGTATCTCCAGGGACAGGTGTGATCCAGATCGTGCTGAGGAAAACTGAGGCAGCTTACCAGATTTTCACTGAGTCTTATTTAGGCAACCGTATAGATGTCCATTTCTTCCTTGATCTAGAAATTGAGATAGGAGATAGGGGTCAAATTCTGAGTATCTAGAATCTAGAAATTGAGATAGGAGATAGGGGTCAAATTCTGAGACTGTTAATAAAGATTAGATTTATAAAGCAGGGCAGGTGTCAAACCTGGTCTATGGAGCAAGGAACTGAGGACTAGGACTTCTAGCAATGGCAGCACTGTGTGCTCCCATCCTGGGAACCAAAACACTTTGTAAAGAGCTGCTGGGTGCTGCAATGGGCCTTTGTACTACGTGAAGGTAAAGCCACAGTTCTGGGGTGGTGGCGGGAGGAGGGGTTGGGGGAGCATGAAGGGAGCTGGCCCAGAAACATAGCCAGGATCTAACATCAAGGAGAAAAAGCATTTACTAAATAACACAATTTGACAATTGTCTTTATAAGACTCAGTAGCTGATGTTCCTACCATTTAATGAAATGTCTCTCGCTTCCACAGTACTTTCTCTATATTAACGACCTCATGCAATCAGGTTTTTTTAAATTATGAAAAAGCAGCACTTCAGGGAATATGTACAGGGAGAGCATTAGCTTCCCTGCTTCCTCATTCTTCAAAATATGCTATTAAGCTGACTGCTACAAGCTTGGCAGCCCGTCCAGGCTAAGGGGGAAGATAGGCTACCCAGTGGCCCCTAGAAGCCATCTAATATTTTATCTTAAGTTTTCTCCTCATCTTCTTCATTTTTTAAATTGTAATTTCCCTTTGTTACTTCCTAGTCTTCAGCAGCAACTGTGTTTGGGATAATTAGAGGAGGTACCTATATCCATATTTTTTACAAAATTAGTATCTGGGGAGCACGAGAAGTTTGGAGAAGTAGTTTACAATGTGAAGAAGGGGTTAGAAGAGAATAATAGAAATTATGTGTACAGATGGTTCGTTATGTGCCAAACACTAAGCAGTGTACTTTTCATTTCTTTAATCTGCACGGCAGCACTATACGGGGTCCATATGATTACTGTCTCAGTTTTGTAGATGTAGAAAATTATGCTTAAATAGGTTACGAAATCTGTCCAAGCTCACATGGCTAAGAAGTGATGGAACCAGGAAGCAAACCAGGAGTCCCATGCCAGAGCCCATACTCTCAGCCCCTATGTCATTGAGTCAGTAGTTCTAGGCAACAAGGAACAACCAGGGAAGGTTGAGGAAAAACATCCCCAGAAAGTCTCCAAAATGTTTAGGGAGGGGGTGAATTTCTTGCCTTTATGCTGGATGGGAAGTGGGTATTAAAGAAAAGTGTTGGCCTCGGGAAGACTGGACAGACATGAGAGAGACACCTTCAACTTCCCCCACCAGAACCTGTAATTACCTTTCTTGCAACATACGCTTGTTGAGAGATTCAGGGGAGAAGGAACGTGTGTTCTCAGAGTTTTATATCTAGTGCTGATAGAGCAAATGGACTTGATGTAAAACATATTTTTAACAACAAAGGACACAATTTTCTGGCTTGTGTATTTGTAGCAGACATCACTCAGATTGTGGGTATTATAATCAGCACCTCCTGGAGTAATACGACCAGCTCGGCACAAACTAGATTTAAAAATAAATTCTCCACCTCATCTGGAACTCCCCAGGATTCAGTCTACAAGCAAGCTGGTGTAGATGTAGTGAGGTACTTCCATCCTATTTCTCTGTGCCCTACTTTCATTTCCAGGGCCCTGTAGTGTTTCATACTGTTGCCAAGTTGGCCCAGGGTTTTGAAGATCCCAAGATCCCTAAGTGACGTATCCAAGTTCAGAGGGGACTATGAAATTAACCAATATTTATGAGATTTTCTGGATAACTTAGGTTAACCTGGAGCAGAGTAGATCAGTACATTCATTATTGAGCTCCTGCTTTGTGACAGGCATTGTGAATAACTGAGCGAACTGCCTCCAGGTTGGAAGATCCCAGATGTGTAGTTGAGGTAGCAGTGAAGGCTTCAGACCAGTCCAAATTTCCGCCCAAGGCAGAGAAGTGGGAGGGGCTCATGTACATGACAACCCTAGCCAGCCACCCCAGTAGTGCGTGGTGGCTCATGTGATTAAAAATAAATATCCTGGTATCTTCTGAACTTTGTTTTTCTTTGTCATTTATCAATATTTACCTAAAAATATAAATGCAATTTCCACTATACCCTGGACTAAGAGACAGTGTTCATATCAATATCTACAAAATGATTAGCAGGTAAACTCCTTCAGATTAAGAGAAGCACATTGATAATTTCCGTACATTCCAGACTCTCTTTTCTCCAAAATAAAACTTTTAAAAAGACTGCTTTAAATTTACCTCAATATTTGTGTCAAATTGAAGGTCTTCTTTATAGAGTCTGCTTGCAGCTGGTTCAAGAAAGACTGTGTTAGTTCAAGCATTGGAACAAAGCTCTGTTTCTATTAGTTCAACTGTCACATTAGGCCAGGTTCAAATCATTCACACTCAGGGCCTATGATCTGAAATTGGTGGTAATTTCAATTGGTGGGAAGAAGGGTCACATTTAGAAAAAAGGTTTAAAAGTCTTTTATTATAAAGATTATGTAACAAATGTGCAGGAAGTTTGGAAAGAGAGAAAAAATAATCTATTGTCCCATCATCTCGAATACATTTATGTTAAGGCGTGTTGAGAATGAAAGCCAGGCCTGTGGGTAATTGGAACAGTCAGATAGTACAACAGTATTTCCATTATTATGGCTACATAAAATATGTTAATTTGGGGGAAGAGCTAAAAATTGTCTCATTGGGACACCTGGGTTGCTCAATTGAACCTCCAAATCTTTGTTTTGGCTCAGGTCATGATCTCAGGGTTGTAAGATCGAGCCCCAAGTTGGGCTCTGCCCTCAGTGGGGAGTCTGTTTGAGATTCTCTCTTTTTCCCTCTCCCCCTACCCCTCTGCCTATCCCAGCCCCTGTGCTCTCTCTAAAATAAATAAATAAAATCTCAAAAAATAAAAATTCCCTCATTAACAATTTTTCCATGGTATTTTGATAATTATCTATGTTTATTCTTATAGATGAAATATAGAATAATTCCTACTTACAACATGGATATTCTCAATCTGGATTCCCCATCAGATATCAAATATGGCAATTAAAATGCTTTTCCAATACTCTAGGTAGAATGCATTCAATAGTTTCCAAATATATATATATGGCTATTTTATAAATATATAAAATTTTATAAATGGAAATTTAGGTCTCAATTACTCAAAGAACTCTAACTCACATGATACTGGAAGAGATGCTTTACGCGAAGGTACATACTTTCTAGTGTTCCATCTGAAGTTTTTCACATCAACCAAAGGTTGAACAATCATTACCTTTGTAAAATCTTCAGTGCCTTGTACCTGAAGTTTGACAGAATGTAAGTTAATTTCTGAGTACATATCATACAATAAATGTTTCTCTGGTAAGCTACTATCTCAGGACCTCTCTAAATATCATGTAAATATCTAAATTTACATGAAAAGTAAACATGTCTCTATTAGATAGATATCTTAAAATACCTGAATACGTTGGTTTTTTGAAAGTCAACATTCCATATACTTTCATTGATTTTTAAATGTTTTGCTCATTTCTCTTACAAATGAGAAAAACGACTAAGAGTTCATCATTAATGATCCTTTAAAATATCACCCAGAGAGATTATCTATGTGGCAAAAGAAAGTTTAAAAAACAGTAGACTTCAAGAAATCCTTCAACATGTGGTTGTTTTCGATATGCTTTGAATCACATTGGTACCCAAATCTACAGTAAGCAGGGCTTTCTGCCTGTGAGAGTAGACAGAGTTGGGTAGGTTTTAAGTTGCCTTGAGAATCTCTTGCTTGGGCATCTAACTTCCCAATCAGCACCCACAGTAGAGCTCTGTTATTATGTATTCAAGGATAGAGGTAGGGAGCACCAGAGTTAAGTGTAATGTCTTACTTCTTGTCAGTGGCATCTGTTCAGAAAATTTTTCTTATGACCCTTTCTCATCTTGGGATTCCTCTTATCCCCACCTCATGTTTTTCTCCTGTCCCAAATCTACCTCTTAAGTACTTCTGTCATAGCTGTACATGTTTCATTAACATATGTATGTTTCTTTTCACTTGGTTGAGACATCTTTTGAGGGTAATTGCAAATCTCATTTGTCTTGATCACTTTAGCGTCTAGCACGGTTTCTGCCATGTATTCATTGCTTTAAAAATATATGCCTAATTTAATTGACTCTAGGTCCCTCTTTCAATTTACTTTTTGTAGCTATATTTTGTATGTCCCCTGATTCCTCCTGACATGTGCCTCTCTTTCTCTACCCCAACACACACACACGTGCACACACACAGTCTGCCTTCTTTCTTTCTTTCTTCATATGCACAGCTTCTCATTTTGATTGCCAGGAAAACTCAACAGCTTAAACATGGGAAGTCTTTCATCTTACATTCACTTTCAGAGTAGCTGAGCAAATTCCCCTGATACTCAGTTCAGCATGGGTCTGGCAGAACTTTTCTAGAGTACTGTTGATACAGTCCAGGGAGAGTGGTCCTTCTGCAATGTGTAAATGAACTTACATGCCCTCTGTTGCTATTTATAATTGCACCAAAATCTAACTAAGGCCAAAATGTACAGCTCGGTCTGCTTCATTGACATTGAACAGGAATATCTTGGTATTTGGACTACTTAGAGCCAAAACAATCAGTGACTTGGGTGTATGTGGTGTGTGTGCTTATGGAGTGGGAAGGTGGAAAAGTGACAATTTTTCTAATGTTCATACATTGTCTGGGTATATGGCATATTGACTGGAAGGCATGAATCAACATTTCTATACCTGATAGCACGTTATAGGAATTAAGGAAGGTGCCTTATAAACTTTTCGTAACTGACAATCTTCTATAGCTCCATGGATAAGGATGACATAGATCACAGTTTCATCATAGATATCAGTTTTGGTGTTCTTTGGTATATCTTTTACACAAACATTACAGAGTTTTAACTGCATCTTGTAGTTCCAATCCTATAAGGAAAACAATTTCATAGTCTACTGTTTATAAAGTTTAATATCAATCCCTAAATAGTTAATTGATAACAGTACTTTAATACAATTCCATTCAGAGAGAAGGATGAGTTTATATATAAACACCTCTTACCTCATAAGATAAATGTTCCCTCATTTTTTTGGCAGTAATAGAAAGTCCAAGTTTTAGCCACATTTTATACTCAATGTGAGGACAACATTGTTTAAAAGCTTCATACAAGTGATTTTTAGGAATAAAACATGTCTGAAAAATGGAGGATATAAATTTAATATTTCATTCTGCACACCTATAGTTTAAGGATAAAAGGTTTTCTCATTTACATATAACATTAAAGCTAAGAATTTAAATTCTGTAAGATTCATGTTGTTGCCTGGACACCTAATAAGATGTGTATACTAGTAAATATTTGTGTGATCTTATCATAAATTAAATATTAAAAGGTCACATGCTCCAATGAGACATTATTATTCTTACAGATTCTGCAAAAGTAGAAGAAACATATCAAAAATAATTGAAACTTTTAAACTAAAGATATAAATATTTCTAAAAATACATAATTTTAGGTGAGCAAACTTTTTAGATAACAATAAATGCCAGTGCTAACAATGAGCAGACCACTGGCTATGAGGAATAAGCTGCTACGAATATACAAGATGCTGTGTATGTTGGTTTTTATTTCTCATGGGTAAGTATGTATGAGTGAGATTGCTGGGTAATATGGTAATTGTGTGTTTAACTTTATAAGAAAATTGCCAGTCTGCTGTTAGAAGGGTTGTAACATTTTACCCTCGCATCAGCCATGATGGAGATTTCAGCTGCTTCACATCCTTGCCAGTATCTGCTACTCATTATTTTTATTTTTAGCCAATGTAGTAGGTGTGTGGTGATATCTCATCATGATTTTAATCTGCATTTCTCTGAGAGCTAATGATATCAGGCACCTTCTTCATGTGCTTATTGGCCATTTGTATATTCTTTTGTGAAATGTTTGTTCAAATCCTTTGCCCGATTTTTAACTTGGTGTTTTGTCTTCTTATTTTTGAGTTGTAAGAATTCTTTATAGGTTCCATTGTCAAGTAATTTTTCAGATAAAGATATTGTGATACGTTTCCATTGTCTGTGGCTTGCTTTTTCCATGTTCTTTGTGGTGTCTTTTTAAAAAGCAGAAGATTTTAATTTTAGTGACATTCAATTTATCAATATTTCCTTTTATGGTTAGTGCTTTTTGTGTCCTGGCTTAGAAATCTTTGCTTATCTCAAGATCTGTGTTTCCGTTTAGAATTTTTATAGTTCTAATTTTTTTTTTTAAAGATTTTTATTTATTTGTTTAACACAGAGAGAGAGAGAGCACAAGTAGGCAGAGCAGCAGACAGAGGGAGAAGGAGAAGCAGGCTTTCCGCTGAGCAGGGAGCCCGATGCGGGGCTCGATCCCAGGACCCTGGGATCATGACCTGAGCCGAAGGCAGCCGCTTAACGACTGAGCCACCCAGGCGCCCCTATAGCTCTAATTTTTATGTTTAAGTCTATCATCATTCCAAGTCAATTTTTGTGCACAATGTATGGGGCCGAGGCTCATAGCTTCCATATAGATATTTGGGATTTTCAGGATCATTTGTTGAAAATACTATTACTGATTATTATCATAATATTAATTAATTAATTATTATATTAATATTATTAATAATATTACTATTAATATCAATATCATATATACACAATATATGAATCTATTTCTGGATTCTCTTCCCTGTTCCACTATTCTATATTATCTTAAACTAGTACCATTTGGTGTTGATTATAATACATTTATAATAAGGCTTCAAGTCAGACAGTGTATGTCATCTAACACTATTCTTTTTAAATTTTAATTCCAGTGTAGTTAATGCACAGTGTTATATTAATTTCAGGTGTACAATATAGTGATTCAATAATTTCATATATTACTCCAGTGCTCATCAAGATAAGTGTACTCCTAATTCTCTTCACCTATCCTATTTCACCCATCCCCCCACCCCCTTCCCTTTGGTGTCCATCTGTTTATTCTCTATAGTTAAGAGTCTGTTTTTGGTTTGTCTTTTTTCTTTGTTCATTTGTTTTGTTTCTTAAATTCCATATATGAGTGAAATCATATGGTATTTGTCTTTCTCTGACTTATTTCACTTAGCATTATACTCTCTAGATCCATCCATGTTGTTGCAAATGGCAAGATTTCATTCTTTTTTATGGCAGAATAATATTCCATTATATATATATATATATATATATATATATATATATATATATATAAATATGTGGTGTGTATATATATATGTATATACACACCACATTTTCTTTATCCATTCATCTATTGATGGACACTTGGGCTGCTTCCATAATTTGGCTATTGTAAATAATGCTGTAGTAAACATAGGGGTGCATATATCCCTTCAAATTACTGTTTTCAAATTCTTTGGGTAAATACCCACTAGTGTGATTACTGGATCTTGGGTAGTTCTAGTCTTAATTTTTTGAGACACCTCCATTCTGTCTTCCACAGTAGCTGCACCAGTTTATATTTCTATCAATAGTGCATGAGGGTTCCTTTTCCTCCACATCCTTGCCAACACTTGTTTCTTGAGTTTTTGATTTTAGTCATTCTGATGGGTGTGAGGTGATATCTTATTGTGGTTTTGATTTGCGTTTCCCTGATAATAAGTGATGATGAGCATCCTTTCATGTGTTTGTTGGCCATTTGTATTCTTCTTGGAGAAATGTCTGTTTATGTCTTCTGCCCATTTTTTTTTTAAAGATTTTATTTATTTATTCATAAGAGACAGAGAGAGAGAGAGGCAGAGGGAGAAGCAGGCTCCCTGCCAAGTAGGGAGCCCGATGCGGGACTCGATCCCAGGACCCTGGGATCATGACCTGAGCCGAAGGCAGACGCTTAACCATCTGAGCCACCCAGGCGCCCAATCTGCCCATTTTTTAATTGGATTGTTATCATTATTTTTTGGTGTTGAGTTGTATAAGTTCTTTATATATTTTGGATACTAACCTTTTATCAAATATGTCATTTGTTAATATCTTCTCCCATTCAATAGGTTATCTTTTAGTTTTGTTGATTGTTTCCTCTGTTGTGCAGAAGCTTTTTATTTTGATATAGTCCCAATAGTTTATTTTTGTTTTTGTTTCCCTTGTCTCAGGAGACATAATTAGAAGAATGTTGTTATGGTTGATGTCAGAGAAACTACCATCTGTTCTCTGTTCCAGGATTTTCATTTTTTTATTCATATATTTTTTAGGTAAGCTCTATGCACAATGTGGGGCTTGAGCTCATGGTCCCAAGATCGAGAGTCACATGCTCTACTGACTAAGCCAGCCAGGCACCCCTATTCTAAGATTTTTATAGTTTCAGGTCTCCCATTTAGGTCCTTAATCCATTTTGAGTTTATTTTTGTGTATGGTGTAAAAAAGTAGTCCACTTTCACTTCTTTGCATGTAACTGCCCTGTTTTCCCAACATCTTTTGTTGAAGAGATGGTCTTTTTCCCATTGTATACTCTTGTCTCCTTTGTCAAAGATTAATTGGCCATATAATTGTGGTTTATTTCTGGATTTCTATTCCATTGATTTATGTTCCATTGATTTATGTTTCTTTTCTTTTCTTTTTAAAAAGATTTTATTTATTTATTTGACAGAGAGACACAGTGAGAGAGGGAACACAAGTAGGGGGAGTGGGAGAGGGAGAAGCAGGCTTCCTGCTGAGTAGGGAGCCTGATGTGGGGCTCAATCCCAGAACTCTGAGATCATGACCTGAGCCGAAGGCAGGTGCTTAACTACTGAGCCACCCAGGTGCCCCTGATTTGTTTCTATTTTTGTGCCATGCTGTTTTGATTACTATAGCTTTGTAATATAATGTGAAATCTGGAATTGTGATACCTACAACTTTGTTTTTTTTTAAAGATTGCTTTGGCTATATTAGCCTGGTGATGGGTATGAAAGAAGGCACGTATTGAATGGAGCACTGGGTGTTATATGCAAACAATGAATCATGGAACACTACATCAAAAACTAATGATGTAACGTGTGGTGATTAGCATAACATAATAAAATAAAATAAAATAAAAGATTGCTTTGGCTATCCACGGTCTTTTGTGGGTCCATACACATATTAGGATTGTTTGTTCTAGTTCTGTGAAAAATGCTGTTGGTATTTTGATAGGGATTACATTAAATCTGTAGATTACTTTGGGTAGTATGGACACTTTTAACAATATTTGTTTTTACAACCTATGAGCATGGGATATCTAATTTCTTTCATAAAGGTTTTATAGTTTTCAGAGTACAGATCTTTCACCTCCTTGATTTATTCCTAGGTACTTTATTATTTGTGGTGCAATTGGAAATGAGATTGCTTTCTTAATTTATTTCTGCTGCTTCATTATTAGTATATAGAGATGCAATGGATTTCTATACATTGATCTCATATCCTGCAACCTTACTGAATTCATTTATCAGTTCTAGTATTTTTTTTTTTTGGTGGTCTTTAGAGTTTTCTTTATATAATATCATGTCAAAGAGTGAAAGTTTTACTTCTTCCTTACCAGTTTAGATGAGTTTTATTTCTTTTTCTTTTCTGATTGCTATGGGTAAGACTTGCAGTACTATGTTGAATAAAACAGTGAGAGTGGACATTCTTGTCTTGTTCCTTACTTTAGGGGAAAAGCTCTCAGCTTTTCACCATTGAGTATGATGGTAGCTGTGGGTTTTTTACATACAGCCTTTATTTTGTTGAGGCATGTGCCCTCTAAACCTACTTTGTTGAGGGTTTTTATCATGAATGGATGTTGTACTTTGTCAAATGCTTTTTCTGCATCTATTGAAATGATCATATGGTTCTTATCCTTTCTCTTACTGATGTGATGTGTCACATTGATTGATTTGTAAATATTGAACCACCTTTGCATCCTGGGAATAAATGTCATTCAATAGTGGTGAATGATTTTTTTTAATGTATTGTTGGGTTCAGTTTGCTAATATATTGTTGAGGATTTTTGCATCTATGGGTAGGTATCTTGATGTTCATCAGAGATATTGGCCTATAGTTCTCTTTTTTGTAGTGTCTTTATCTGGTTTTGGTATCAGGGTAATGCTGACCTCAAAGAATGAATTTGGAAGCTTTCCTTCCTCTTTGGTTTTGGAATAGTTTGAGAAGAGTAAGTATTAACTCTTCTTTAAACGTCTGGTTGAATTCACCTGTGAGGCCATCTGGTCCTGGACTTCTGTTTGTTGGACTTTTTTGATGCTTGTTCAATTTCATTGTTGGTAATTGGTCTGTTCAAATTTTCTATTTCTTCCTGATTCAGTTTTGGGAGGTTATATGTTTCTAGGAATTTAGTCATTTCTTCTAGGTTGTCCAATTTGTTGGCATAAAATTTTTCATAATGTTATTTTACAATCCTTTGTATTTCTGTGGGGTCAGTTATTTCTCCTTTTTCATTTCTGATTTTCTTTATTTGAATCCTCTCTCTCTCTTTCTCTCTCTCTCTTCTTTTTATGAATTTGGCTAAAGGTTTATCAATTTTATTGATCTTTTCAAAGAACCAGCTTTGCAGCATCATATCCAGAGGTACATGATGCCCAGCTGTCCAACTTTTAGTGATGCTACAATTGTTTTTAGGTGGTGCCAGCCAGGTCCTTTCACTATAAAGTTTCCCATCAACATTGCACACAGTAGTTTTAGCATCAATTGATGGCTGTTGCCTAGATCCATTATTTCATTGAGATGGCAAAATGAAGATATTCTAATTCTCTGTTTCTACATTTGTTAGCTGGAATTCTGTATAGAAGAATATTTCTTCATTTTTTTTTTTTTTTTGGTTACCTTGAAAGAGTTCATAGTTAGGCAGGATAAATGTTGAATTCTTTCTATTTAAAAAAAAATCAATTTGTAGAGTAGTAAGTTAATATCCCAAAAATCTTATTGGAAATTAAACAAATTTGGTATCATCATCAACTTATGGATTTTTACATATTATGGGGCTCAATTGTTTGCAGTCATTGTTCTTTTTGAGTTTAAATTAGGCCAGTGATAGCCCCTGTTGCTTTGAGAATTTTGTCCTCATTGTGCCTGGGGAAACTTCCATCCACTTTGCTCAACTTTTTTATTAATAGATGTTAGTTCTCTGACTTTTTCCCTTCCTGACCCCCCAAATTATGGTATTGATAGCTAAAATATGTCCTCTAATTTCCCCATGAGAGACCTCATTTAATCAGTTTTTCTGGTTAAATTTTTCAATATGGTAGGTTAACTTTTGCAAGCCATTTTGCCAGGACAGTATACTGGATAAGTATAATTTGGTAACAAGTTTTATTCCTTTACTATTCCTATTTTTTAATAAAATTATCACTAGACTGTAAACATATGCTAAGTACAGAAATAACCTTAAATTTGATACTAGATATTTAATAAGATACAGCAATAGACCATATAGTGATGTTTTCTGACCTCCACTACAGTTTTGCAGGTAGCAGAACACATCATGGGTTCGTTAGTTAAACAGTTTAGCTCTCCTATTATTTCCCCACTGATCGCAAAGTCTGTGTACATTAGCTGATAATCTTTTTCCTCTGACTCCCAGAGCATTTGGTCAATTCCGAAACCAGGTTTTGATCTTTGAAGCTGTTTAGGAATGAAGAAAGAGAAAAAAAACATATGCCAGTTAATTACAAAACTCTCTAATTTTTTACTTTTTTCCTTTGGTTTTAACAATTTTAATATGTAGATATTGTTTTGAGGATACTTCTTACTTATACCTTTTAAGGCAATTTTATTAAATTAGCAAAAACATTCCTAGATACTGCAATATTTCTGAATCCTTCTACTCAGCCAACCTATACCTACCTTAGAATGGCTAAATGCCTAATTCAGATAAACATAAGATGAAAACGACCTATAATATTCCATCTTAAAGATGATCCTTTGGATGGTTTCTTGTTATCTATGGGAAAGTAATGCTTAAAAGGTGATAGGTAATGTTAACCACTGTGTTTGAACAAGAAAACTGGATGGTAGCTGTTGTCCTAAAAGAGGAACAATGCAGTTCTTAACATGGAAAACTATGAATTCTCAATTTTATAGAATTTTTAACTAATGTTCCCAAGTGCATTTATGAGTAACTTTGA
Source organism: Mirounga angustirostris (assembly GCF_029215605.1). Lineage (NCBI taxonomy): Eukaryota > Metazoa > Chordata > Mammalia > Carnivora > Phocidae > Mirounga > Mirounga angustirostris. The sequence goes on from NW_026991709.1 coordinate 57,420,322, forward strand.
CTTACCTTTATCATACCTGATATTATTATATAAATTCCTTTGGGCTCATCACCTTCTTCAAATATATCATTTCCACAATCAAATGTTACAACTTTGGCTCTTTCCTTAAAAATATCACCAAATGATATAAGATACAAACACTATATTAGCAGTGGTTGAGGATGTTGAAGTTTACATCTTAATGAAAGTTTTTACATTTTAGAATATCAGTCAGTAAGATCCAACTTATTGTGTTAGTGATAAATTTGTAAGAGAAAATAGGAGTTATGAATACCAAAGAGAAGAAGGGGATATTCATAGATCTTTGTAACTTCAGATGGGGTATTTATACATGGATTAGAAAAGAACTAATCTAATATAAGAGTAAGAATGTAATGGAAAGATAAAAATATTTCATCTGGATGAAAAATAATCAGAACAGATTCAGGCTAATGGCATATCTACATCTCACACATAGTTATGCTCTAAACAGCTGATGAAGTAAATAAAAAATTCGTTCATTCAAAATATTTTAAGCAGGTGGAAAATATGCACCTGCTCCTTTGCCACCAAGTAGATAGAGAAAAATAATGTTATTAGAACAAGTTAGACCTATTTAATTGTTCATTCTACAAACAGTCTTTGAGCATCTTCTATGTAATATGCAAAGTGCCAGGGGTGGGTATTCAAAAGATGGATGAGCTAAAGGATATAGCACAGAAGAGGGATGTAAAGGTAATTGTAATGCAAGGTACTTAATGCTATAATGAAACTGTATAATGGACATAATGACGACAACCTTGGTCCTCCAAACTCAGGATGGACCACAGAATGGTCTTCTACTGGTGTGGTATTTGCCCCCAAAGCCTACTTTTCTGAGTTACCTTTGGTAGGAATGTTTCCAGGATCTTTCCAGAGAAGCAAGATTTGGGAAGAAAAAAAAGTGAAAACAAAGGATATTTCAAGAAAAGTAAACAGCACCTCCAGAGGAAGGGAATTAGAAAACAGTGAAAAGGGTTTGGGGTACCATGCAAGGTTGAGTATAAATAGAGTATGAGGTATATGATGAATGGACAACAGAAGATGATGATGGAAATGTAGACAGGAGGCAGATTGGGGAAGGTCTTTCCAGGTCACTTAAAGGGATTTTGATTTTATCCCATAGACAATAAAAGACTTTTAAAGAGTTTTAAGCTGGAGAGAATCACAGTCTTAATTAAAAAAAATCATTTGTTGGTACATTATAGATGGTATTACCAGAAAATAAAAATATTACCTGAATGAAGTTTATATGGTCTTTGTCTTTATCTAGCCATGGAATATGGTAGAGTGCTTCTTCAACAGTAAGGGGCTTGATAACAGGTTGAAAATCAAGTATCTCTCTTTTTTTGGCCATTATTAACTAAAACCACAAAATATAAGAAAGATGAACAAAACCAGTGTTCACAGAATGCTTAAGAAATTATGGCTTTGTACTATTTCCTTTACTTGCTCTTCTGAGATTTTTGTTCTTCTGTGGAAACCTTCAACTTCTCCCCACTGATAGCATTTTTCTGTTATCATCATTCTGAAGTCATAGATTAAACATTTAAAAGTAAACTTTTTTTTTACTAAATTAAAGTAGATAAACAAAAAGTGCACAGATTAATAAATGTCTGCTCAAAGAACATTTACAATGTGAAAAGATCTGGGTAACCAGCACCCAGATTAAGAAATAAAACATTTACTGCACCTAAAATCTCTCTTACATTCTCTTCTAGTCATTTCTTCTATCTAAAGATGACCTCTCTTCTATCAGAGTTTAGCTTTGCTTGGTTTTGAGATTTATCTGCATGAAATCAATGAGTATGTACTTGTTTGTGTCTGGTTTTATTTGCTCAATAGTATGTTTGTGAGATTCATCTCTAATATTGCAGGGAGCAGAAGTTCATTCCTGTCATTTTCATTGCCATAGAGGACTATGTTGTATGAATGTACCACAGTTTTGTCTACTATTGATCAACATTTTGGGTGTGCCAGTTTTGGCCTTTGTAATGCTGCTGTATTTGTTTGCTGTACATATGTACACATTTCTGTGGATATATGGTTCTGTAATCTAATTGCTGTGTCATATGTGTATGTTCAAATTTAGTAGATTCTGCCTAACAATTCCAAAGTGATTGCATTAATTTACACTCTTATTCTAACGTTCCAGTTGTTCTACATTATTGCCTACAGTTAGTTAAAAAAAAAATCAAGTATTCTGATGGTTGTGTATTGGTATTTCATTTGGTTTTAATTTGTATTAAGCTTACGACAATGAAATTTAGTACCTTTTGTTATGTATTAGTCATTTGAATATCCTTTGTTGGGAGGTGTCTACTCAATCTGTAGGACTCCTTTTAGCATTTCTTTCAGGGCAGATCTAGTGGTAATAAACTCCCTCCAGTTTTGTTTATCTGGGAATGTCTTAATTTCTCATTTCTGCAGGACAGTTTTGCTGGAAATAGGATTTTTTGTTGATAGGTTTTTTTTCTCTTTTAGCACTTTGAATATATCAGTTCACTTCCTTCTGGTCTACAAAGTATCTGATGAGAAATCTGATAATAATCTTATTGAAGATTGCTTATATGGGATGAGTTGCTATTGCTGATTCAAAATTTTCTTTTTGTCTTTTTGACAGTTTGATTATAATGTGTCTTGGTGTGGGTCTCTCTCAGGTCATCCTACTTGGAATTTATTGAACTTCTTGGATGTTAATATTTATGTCTTTCATCTAAGTTGGGAAATTTTTGGCCATTATTTCTTCAAATATTCTCTTTCTCTCTCTCTCCCTTCTCCTTGCGGAATTCCCACAGTGCATATGTTGGTCCACTTGATTGGATCTCATGGGTCCCTTAGATTTTGTTCACTTTTCTTCAATCTTTTTACTTCTGTTACTCAAATAGGATAATTTCCATTGTTTTATCTTTAAGGTGACTGATCTTTCTACCTGCTCAAATATGCCTTTCAGTTCTTGCCACATAGATGTTATATATTTTATGTTAGGTTCACACTTAAGGATTTAGAGTTTTTAATCACTACTGTGAATAGAATATTTTTCTACATTTTCTTTAGTTGGGGAAGAATTTTGAATTTTGATATTATTTCTGAATACCCTATGATTTATCTTATTCTTACAGATTTTAATTTATTTTCCTAGGATTTTAAATTAAACAATCAACATATAATAACTTTTTTCCTCTTTCTAAAAATTTTATCTCTCAATTTCCTTTCTTTTTTTTTTCTTGACCTGGTTAAGACTTCCAGCACAGCATTCAGTATTTGGAGTGGCACTGTTCATTCTTCTTTCATTCCTGACTTTAATTGTAATACTTATAAATGTTTTGACACCCAATACAATGTTTTGACATCCAATACAATGTTTCTTCTAAATTTTTAATAGAAACTCTTTATTTAGTTAAGGATGCTACTTCTCTTATTAGCCTTAAAAGAATTTTAAAAAATATTTTGAATAATAAATTTTGTCAAATTTTTTCTTTCTCTTTAAATCTCTTAATAAGTTATATAGCTATTTGGGGAGCTAAAACATTCTTAGTTATAGTATACTAAACTTTTAATATATTACCAGATTCAATTAGCTACCATTATGTTTAAAAGTTTTGTATATGTATTCACAAGCACAATAGCTTTTGGGGTTTTTTCTTATACTATTCCCAATTTGGAGAGTAAATTTTGTACTTACAGAATTAGTTGGGATCCTCTATTTTTTTATATGTCATGGTACCATTTAAATAATTTAGAGAAAGGAAATGTAGTGAATTTTTACCCTATAATTGAATGTTCTTATAAATCACAGGATTCTACGGGAAAAGTTGTCTCAGTGTCAAAGATAATTCCTAGAAAAATACTAATATCCACTGTAGCCTAGGAAGAGAAATAGTTTCATCATACCACTGGTTTGGGAGCAAAGCATAGAAAGAGATGGTCCCTTGTTGTGGCAAGAAAGGGAAAGAGAAATTGAGCATTGGAGCTCAGGGAAGGAAATGCTCTATTGTAGGTGCTTATCTTTAGATAATTATTTTAAGTTAGATAGTCATATCTCAGAGATGGCTTATATTGAAAAATCAAAAGTAGGTTTGAAGATCATGAATAACTATATATCAAGTAAGTATATTTGTTTTAAAAATATGCTACCTTACCTTATTAATTTCAGAACCTTCAATTTTATGAATAATTCCTTTTGACCTAAAAACCTTAACAATTTCTCTAGCCAAATTGAGCATGACATTAATCTCCTCCTTTGTTTTCATAGTAACAGCGATTTCTGGGTGATCATACTCTAAGTAGCCTGAAAAATAATATGTTCACATAAAATAAGAACATTATTTAAATATTTCATGTAGACAATAAGCTAGTATTTCCACTCTAAATCCATGAAATACAACTCCCAACACAGAGAAATATATCTCTCCCTGATGAGGCCTCCAGTAGTTGCAGAGTTCTGCTTGCCGTTTTCTTGTCAGTTTATACCTAAGCCCATGAGGAAGGGCAGACAGCCCTCATTCTAGGATTAACAATTACACTGATATACCTGCATGGGACACTGAGAAGCTCTTCTGGGCTCTAGGTCTAGAGTTTATGTCCTACTTTTCTATTCTGTTTGAATTAGGATTAGCACTTAGATACGGCTTCTGATGAAGTCCTTTCATTCATCTTGGGTCATTGTCCACCCAACATTCTTGTGCATCTAGATGACTCATCTGTCTATGCTCTTCTGCTTGACTTATCTGGATTCCTGAATGCCCACGAGAGTTGCATTCACTTAGATTCTACATTTTGGCTTTTCCTTCATGATGGCTTCTTGTCTAGCTTGGTAACTATCTGCATGCAAATCTCTCAAGTCTTGTTTGATTTTCAGACTTGCTGTGCCCTTTTGCTGCCCACCACCTAGTACCAAACCCCCTTCTTCTCCTCTCACATGAGCACTATACTATAGGAGTGTGTCTGTCCCACTCCCAGGATTTATCCTGTACTAGGAGCATGACGTGGCATGACTCAGAGAATAAACTGTTGTCATGTTTAGGCATAGAAGCTCCCAGTGCTCTATCAGAGATCTGTGAGATTCTCTTCTGATTTCAACTTATAAATCCTAAATCCTCAGATGGTAGCTCTGTGGCAAGTGAAGGGAAAAAAAATTACTTTTTTCCTTGTTTTGCTCAGCAAGGTATGTGTACTTTTGGTTTGGAAGAAAATAGAATTTAAAAGGTGATAATAGCATGTATAAACATGCGATGCCAATGTGTTTCCTTTAAAGAGAAATTAAAAGGTCTTCATTGAGGTATAAGGCAGGAAGAACAAGTGTGGAGAGGTAATATTACACTAAACCCATCCAAACCGAAGATATGATCATATTGATTAAAGTTATATACTTTATTACTAGTAATAAATAGGTTTCCTCAAAGATCAGTTTAGTTATCAAAATAATTGCCTTTCTGGAGTAATGATAATAAGAGATGGTTGTGTTTAATCTTTAGGGCGAGGGGTACATACCTAGCTCTTTCATAGCATGTCCTGTATTCTTCATAATCCTCCTTAATAATATCTACAAAATAAAAGAAGAGTTATCCCCACTGGAGAACAAGCTGTTATAAAATATCTTTACATTTGCTACTGATGGATTTTTTTTTTTTACCTAACTAATAACTTCAAAGAAAAAATATGATGGGGAGCTTTTCAGGGATTAGAATTGAATTTTGTGCAATAAATTTTATTTTGCTCCAGCAAATTGGTGGAGAGAATAAAAAGTGGTTTCAATCTTAAATGAGGTAGAAGGTTTGGCCAAACTGTGTGAGAGCAGAAATGAGGACTAAAACTGGACATCTTAGAGATTCAGGTCCTTTTGTTTTCCCTACTGTGTATTCTCAAATTCCAGTGCTAAATATTCTTTTCCAGGTTAGAACAGGTAACAAAATTCAGGAAAACAGTTTTAAAGTTACAGGTGGTGAAGAAAGGAAAGATACTGTTTTTTTGTGTTCTACTACATATCACATGTTCAATTTTCTCAACTACAGAGCTTTGGGCATATTACATGGCATTCACGTGTTCTACATTGCCTTGAAAGGTAAATATTTCACATAGTTGACAAACTTGTGAGAACAACCACCTCGGTCAAAAAAGTGAAAATCTAGAACTTAGGCCCTAGAATTCTCTTCGCTGTTTACTAGCCGTGTGACTTTGAGAATAACCATTCAACCTCTCTTGGCTCTTTTTTGTTCCTTATCTGTGTAATGAAGAAATTAGACAAGGTGTCCTTCTAGATGAGTTATTCTTACTTTTTCCATCTGCCAGATCCCCACCCTTTGCTTCTTTTACTATTTACTGTGGGAAAATCAGGCAGGGAGTGAGGAAGGGAGCCTTTGGGAATTATGAGGAAGCTCCCTTTGCTTAACACTGCCATTATGTCTCATCCTCCAATATTTCCTATTTAGTGCACCTGTAGCTGACAGATCCTGGAACTGGCATCAGGAGGGAGCTGATGACCACTGCACATATGTTTCATGATAGCCTCCACAAGAACCAAAAAGTGGGTTGCCAAAACCTCATGATTTGTTACTGTGGCACAGACATTTAAGTAAGGAAGCTTTTGAGTAATACAAATGTAGACTAGTTTAAGTTTTTACAGAAATTACTTAGTGAATCAAGTCAAAATCCCCATCTACATATATAGATAGAGGACATAATGGGTGAGGGCAACTGAGGGATTGGAGGAATAAACCCTTTCCTTACTATTGAAAGTTTTCTCACCTGTTTAACTTGCTTAGAACTTGAAATCTGATCAATTATAGTCATTATGTCTGCTTCACCTTGGACATATCCTTTTAGTATAGCATACTTAAAGGACAGCTGGTGACTCATCTTTTGATCTATTATTTGCAGCAACTTTGGGGTTATGAGCTGGAAAAAAACAGAACTACTATTTAATATAAATTGTATACATTTAGATAATTATATATTGATTAGTTTAACTAAAGTAGATAATAAGAAGAAATGACATGCTTTCAACAATAACTATAGTAACCTGTCAAGGTTTTTAGTTACTTTATTCACGGTAATTTTATAACTTCATGACCAGAGTGATTTCCTTATAATTAATAATGTTGGACACCTATGGTGAAGTTATGAATTTACTCTTTACTTATGTCCCTTATAGAGAATTGGATGCTAATTTCAACTGGTTTAAATTCTTGGAAAACAATGCAATTAATCTTCTGGGCTTAAGTCATAAATGTCTATAAAGTACTGCCACGTTTACCTGTGAAATCTCCTACTAACCTTTTTAGAAGGTTTATTCGGGGGTTGGAACCCATCACAATTATATTTCTTGTTTGACCCCAAGGATAAGTGCAAAAGAGAGTATGTACAGAATGCTAACAAGATAAAAAAAAATGATGTCCTTTATTAGGTGGTACTTAAACTGAATCTTGAAGAATGACCATAAGCTAGCACTTTGAGGATTAATGGCAGCTGGTTGGGGGGCAGAGTATGGAGATTATGGAGCATAGACAGGAAAACACAGGAAATATATAATTTGGATATTCATAAAATAATATGTTATAAAATTTAATTTGTGAAAGGGTTATAAAATTTAAAATATAAACATCACCTCAATAGAAAGTGGAAGTCATAAAACTACTAAACTGATTTTAGTTCATATTTCATGATGCAGTCAGTAGAAATTTGAAACTGAATGATTTAATAGTTCTTTACCTTCAAAATACGTAGTATGCGAAGAAATCGAACAATTTTTATAAAGATTACTGTTAGAATAAAATCAAGAGTATAAGTAATGGAATTTGTCTCAATAAGAATTATATCTATGATGCCAACTAATGTAATTGCTAACTCAAATAGGTTCCAGGTATGTAAAAAATATTCCTTCCTCATTGCAGCCATCTGTTGATTAAAAAAAATAGGTTATCTTGTTTTTGCTTTTACTGCAACATTTTCCACAATAACTGAAACATCACTAGTTAGATTTTTTCTGATCTACCTTAAGACTACTTGTCTGAAATACTAGTAAGTAATCATATTAATTTAAAATTAAAATGCTTGAAATATTGAAGCATAGCTAAGAGAGTGGGAAGTATTAAAGATGATTGTGGATGCTAGTCTGGGAAATTGGGTTTCCAGTGGAATTTTGAGGGAAAAGTAGGTTTAGAGAAGATAAATTTTTTAGAATGTGCTATTTGAGATGTTTGTATAGTATTTTGTTGGAGAGACCCAGTCCTCAGTTTTCTATATGATCTGAGGCTCTTGATAAGATATGAGCTGGGAACATGAATTTGGAAGTTATTAGACAATAAATGGTAGCTGATGTCAGGGAAGTGGGAGAGATAGCATGGCCTATGAACTTCTTTCTTTTTTACGTCCATGTGTCCTGTATCATTTTCCATATCCTCCACACCAATCTAACATCTCTCCAATATCCATGCTGACCAATCCATCCCAAGTTCCAGTCACTGGGAGTGATGTTCCTTGCGGGTGTCATGGTGTTGCTTCTAAGTTTTCCCTTGTTTTTGTCCATCATGTTATGTACTCACATACTCATTCTCCAGTTGTTGATTCATATAACACAATATTATTATCCGTTTGTGGTGATACATTTCCTCATTTTACAACTACCTTTATATTAAATTTAAAAATCAGATCATGAAATGTTTATCAAGTATAAAGGAGTATCTATCACTCTACCTATTGATCTGTTTATCTATCTAGTATTAAAAAATAAAATGAACACTACCCTGCTAAGTTTATGAACACTGCCAATATCTTTGAAACTCCCTTTGACACATACCATTTTAAAATTTATTTTTACAAATACAAAATCAATTCTTAAAGTATGGATGTTTTCTACTGAGTTGCCTTAAAAATTTACCTTTAAAAATTAAAGTTTGTTTATGAAGTGAGAAAGAATTTCATACACTCCTTTAGAAAATTGTGTTTAGGTAGTGTTGAAAAATGAAGTCAGGGAATCTCTCTGTGAGACATATAACATGTTCACACATACACAGATACACACACACACACACACACAATTTCAGATTACCTTAAGTAGGGACTCCATTATATAAAATGCAAGAAAAGAGTAGTTGCAATATCTTAATTCATGCTCATAGATATCACTTAACTCAGGTATCCAAGAAATTATAATGGGAAACATATTCATTAGTATCACAAGATACCCAATGTACTCAAATTCATCAGTAAATACAATTTTATGGCATACACGAAGAATGCAATGTCTACAAAAAAAAAAGAGTTTTATCTGATAAAATAATTATACTGAATTATTTTCATTATATGTTCAGTTCTGTTTTAATCATCTATAGTACACAGCCCAGCTTAGTTCTGGGTAGAAGCAATCCCTACCTAACACTTTCTGGCATCCTGCTTCAGATATTGTCCTTTTAATGTCCTCCTCTGCTAAATGTCTTGAGGCTTGTTTCCCCTCTTCTTTCCCCCCATCTTCCTCAACTCTCAACCATTTTTAGTTTTAATAGAAATACTTTTGGTCACGAGATGGGGATAATTCAAACTGGAAATATTAAAAAAATAATAAAACAAAGGGAATCCCTTCCACCTGCCAGACATGATTACTATTAACAGTTTGAATATTGGTCCAATCTTTTTGTTTATGTAATCATTATTTGTAAACACAAAAGAAATTATATCATACATATTGTTCTGTAAACTTTTTTTCTTTTTCTTAACAATGTATCATGAGCATCTTTCCTTGTTGAGGCATAAAATCTGTAAAAAAAAAATCCCAGGATGTGTGGTAATGGACCAGTATGCATCCACAGTTTATCAAAATATTTAAAGCAAAATGGATGGAAGTCCTAAATGTGAGACAGGAAACCATTAAAATCCTAAAGGAGAATATAGGCAGCAACCTCTGTGACCTTGGCTACAACAACTTCTTAATAGACACATCTCTGAAGGCAAGGGAAACAAAAGCAAAAATGAACTACTGGGACTTCATCAAGATAAAAATTCTGCACAGCAAGGGAACAGTCAATCAAACTAAAAGGCAGCCTATGGAATGGCAGAAGATATTTGCAAATGACTTATCTGATAAAAGGTTAGTATCCAAAATCTATAAAGAAGTTATCAAACTCAACACCCCAAAAATAAATAATCCAGTTAAGAAATGGGCAGAAGGGGCACCTGGGTGGCTCAGTTGGTTAAGCATCTGCCTTCGGCTCAGGTCATGATCCCAGGGTCCTGGGATAGAGCCCCGTGTCAGGCTCCCTGCTCAGCGGGGAGCCTGCTTCTCCCTCTCCCTCTGCCTGCCTCTCTGCCTACTTGTGCTCTCTATCTCTCTGTCAAATAAATAAATAAAATCTTTAAAAAAAAAAAAGAAATGGGCAGAAGACATGAAAAGACATTTTTCCAAAAAAGACATACAGATGGCTAACAGACACATGAAAAGATGCTCAACATCACTCATCATCAGGGAAATACAAATCAAAACCATGATGAGATATTACCTCACACCAGTCAGAATAACTAAAATTAACAACTCAGGAAACAACAGATGTTGGCAAGGATACAGGTTGTGGAGAAAGGGGAACCCTCTTACACTGTTGGTGGGAATGCAAACTGGTGCAGCCACTCTGGAAAACAGGACGGAGGTTCCTTAGAAAGTTAAAAATAGAACCACCCTATGATCTAGCAATTGCACTACTAGGTACTTGCCCAAAAGATACAAAAGTACAGATTCGAAGGGGCACATGCACCCTGATGTGGTGTCATGCAGTATTTGTCTTTCTCTGGTTTATTTCATTTAGCATAATGCCTTCAGCATCCATCCACACTGTTGCAAATGGCAGGATTTCCTTCTTTCTCATGGGAATAATACTCTCTTGTGTATATATACACCATATTTCTGTATTCATTCATCTGTTGATGGACAATTAGTTTAAATTCATGTCTTAGCTACTGTGAATATGTTGCATTGAACATAGGAGAGCAGATATCTCTTTGATATCCTGTTTTCATTTCCTTTGGATGTATACCTGGATGTGGGATTGCTAGATCGTGCAGTAGTTCTATTTTCATTTTTTAATTTTTTTTGAAGAATCTCCAAACTGCTCTCCATAGGGGCTGTACCAATTTTCATACTTACCAACAGTGCACAAGGGTTCACTTTTTTCTACATCTTTGCCAACACATATTATCTCTTGTCTTTTTGTTGATAGGGATTCTAATAGGTGTGAGGTGATATTTCATTGTGTTTTGATTTGCATTTCCCTGATATTAGTGACATTAAGCATCTTGTCATGTATTCTTTGACCATTTGTATGTCTTCTTTGAGAAAGTGTCTGTTTGGTTCCTCTGACCATTATTTAATTGTGATGGTTTTTGTTTGTTTGTTTTTACTATTGAGTTGTATGAGTTCTTTACATATATTGGATATTAACACCTTACCAGATATATGATTTGCAACTATTTTCTCCCACTCCATAGCTTGCCTTTTCATTTTGTTGATTTTTTTTTCTGTGTAGAAGCTTTTCAGTTTTGACGTAGTCCTACTTGTTTATTTTTGCTTTTGTTGCCTTTGCTTTTGGTGTCAAATCCAAAAGTCATTGCCAAGAATGCTATCATGGAGTTTTCTTCTGGTTTTATGGTTTCAGGTCTTAGTTTACTCCATTTCAAATTGATTTTTGTGTATGGTGTAAGATAGTGGTCTAGTTTCATTATTTTTTTTGTGGCTGTCCCGTTTTCCCAACATCATTTACTGAGGAGACTATCCTTTCTGCATTTATATCATTGACTCCTTTGTCATAAATTAATTGACTATATACCCATGGGCTTATTCCTGGGCTCTCTATTCTGTCCCATTGATCTATGTGTCTGTTTTTATGCCAATACCATACTATTTGTTTACTACAGCTTTTTAATATAGTTTGAAATCAAGAAGTGTGATACCTCCAGTTTTATTCTTTATTCTCAAGATTGTTTTGGCTATCCAGGATCTTTCGTGATTCCATACAAATATTAGGATTTTTTAAAATTTTTGTAAAAAATGTTATTGGAATTTTGGTAAGGATTGCATTGGATCTATAGATTGCTTTGTGTAGTATGGCCATCTTAACAACATTAATTCTTCCAGTTCATGAGCACAGGTATCTTCCCATTTATTTGAATCTTCTTCAATTTCTTTCATCAATGTCTTATAGTAATCACTGTACAGGTCTTTTGCCTCCTTGGTTAAATTTATTCCTAGGTATTTTATTCATTTTGATGCAATTATAAATGGGACTTTCTTAATTTCCCTCTTTTGTTATTAGTGTATAGAAATGCTACTGGTGTTTGTATATTGATTTTGTATCCTGTAACTTTACTGAATTTGTTTATTAGTTCTACCTTTTTCTGGTGGAGTTCTTAGGATTTTCTGTATATATCATTACATCTGCAAAAGATGTCAGTTTTACTCATTTCTTTCTGATTTGGATGACTTTTTTTTTCTTGCCTAATTACTCTGGCTAGGACTTCCAATACTATGTTTAATAAAAATGATGAGAGTGGGCCTCCTATCTTGTTCCTGATCTTAGAGGAAAAGTTTTCAGCCTTCAGCTTTTCACTGTTGAATATGATGTTAGCTGTGTGATTGTCACATATGGCCTTTGTTGAGGTACACCCCTTCTTTACCCAGTTTGTTGAGAGTCATAATTTATATTTACCCCTTTTTATCTTGTGTATCCATTATTGTAGTTATATTAGTTTTTTTAATACTTTTGACTTTTAACCTTTATGCTAGATTTTAATGTGATTTACCACCATTGTTACAATATTAGAGTAGCCTGAATTTTATATTATTTATTTTTTTAAGATTTTATTTATTTATTCATGAGGGACAGAGAGAGAGGCAGAGGCAGGGGGAGAAGCAGGCTCCCCGCTGAGCAGGGAGCCTGATGTGGGACTTGATCCCAGAACCCTGGGATCACGGCCTGAGCTGAAGGCAAACGCTTCACGGACTAAGCCACCCAGGCTCCCTAGAGTAGCCTGAATTTTATTATATATTTATCTTTACCAGTGAGATTTATGCTTTCATATGTTTTTCTGTTACTAATAGGGGGTGTGTCCTCTGGATGGCAATCACAAAAGTCAGGGTGCCAAACTCTTGCACAAGTTCATTTCAGGTAGACACTGTCCTTGCAAGCTCATTAAGAACTGTTTCGTTGTCTGCTCTAGTCTTCTGGATCTTGTGGACATAAGCCCAATTAGCTCTCAGAGCAGGTGTTTTGGGGACCCATCTCTCAAGAGGAAGTCTTAAAAGTTGGAGCACTAGATGTTGGGTCCAAACCCTTTACTTCTCATGGAGAACCTGGGGGCCATGAGTTCCCTTCTGATCACATGCCTCAATGCCAAGGGGTGAGTTTTATGCTGAGAGTGTGTCTCAGTCTTTCCTACCTGTTTCAGTGTAGGTATTCTCTCATTAGTCTGATGTGTAGGAATCACTCAGCTAGTTTGTGGATTTCTTTGAGAGGGAAGTGATCCATATGTGGCTGTAGATTTGGTGTGTTGATGAAAGAGTTAAGTTCAGGAGCCTCCAACATCTTATCTTGGACTAGAATACAGACTGCTTTTCTTTATTTCTTTCAGGAATAAAGTCATATCTGGCATAGCATTGCACTTGATGTTACCTTTTGCTTAAATCTATAATTGACTATACTTTGACTTGTTTATGTCAGATAGATGAATTGAAAGGGATATAATGGGGATTGCTTACAATTCCTTTAAATCTTTAATGTTGGTGTTAATTTCTTTACTCCTGGAATACTATATTGCTTCTTATGACTATTTTGGCCAGGGTTCCACTTGGTCACTTGGACCTCCCTGCCATAATAATTCTTATTCTATAGGTCAGCAAGAAAATGTGAATGTTCAGTTACACACGGACTATACTCATCCCAAGTATACACTTGGGAGATTTAGAGAAATAATCACACAGTGGACTTGCTGGATTACTATGGAATGAAGCAGAGTGGGTCAGAGATTCCATATATCATCTAGCCTAAATCTTCCTCTCTAACTTGAGAACTATGATAGCATTTCAAGCCTTTAGTCTTTTGTTTGTTTGTTTATACTCCCCCCTCAGTCTTTTAAAAAGTCTGAGTATTCTCTTTTTTCCCAGTGAAAAGTTAACTCTTTTAGTAAAGTGACTAAAGGCCCATCTGAGAAAAGAGTGAGGGAATATTTATCCTATGCACTTGTGGTGTTCGTGTAGACCTTTATGAAGGCTTTAAAATTAGGAATGAATCAAGTCCTATATACATTTGTGGTTTTCCATGTAATTACCGTATCATTCTATGACTCACAGAGAATTGAATGACTTCCTTTTATTCAATTATGAAGGCTTTAAAAAACCCTATAATATGAAAATATCTTTCTTGTATTTATTGAGTATGGTAGATTAAGGATGCCACATAATCTTTGATACTTTTATTGAGAAGAGGGGTCTATATTTCCTCCTCTTGAATCTAAGAAAAGAAACTAGGCACCCAAATTGGAAAGGAGCAAGTAAAATTATCTCTATTCATAGATGACATGATCTTATACACAGAAAATCCCAGCAAATTCACAAAACACAGGAGAGTTAATCAATGAATTCAGCAAAGCTTCAGAATACAAAGTCAATATACAGAAATCATACACTAGGAATGAACAATCCTAAAATGAAATTAAGAAAGCAGTTTCATTTATAATAACATCAAAAAGAAAAAATATAAATATAGGATTAACTTTAATCAAAGACTTGTATGCTGAAAACTACAAGACATTCCTGAAAGAAATTAAAGATCTAAATAAACGAAAAGTCACCTCATGTTCATGAATTGGAAAGCTTAATATTGTTAGGATGGCGATACTGAAGATTCAGTGCAATCCCCGTGAAAGTCTCAAAGACATTATTTTTTTGCAAAACTAAGCAAATCATAAAATTTATATGTAATTACATTTATATATAACATTCCACATTGTTACACCAATCTTGAAAAAGAAAGTAAAGTTGATAAACTTATATTTCTTGATTTCAAAATTGTCTAGCAGCTGTGGAAAACAATTTGGTGGTTCCTCGATAAGTTAAACATAAAATTATCATATGATCCCGCAGTTTCACTCTTAGGTGCATAGCCAAAAGGTGGAAAGCAGGTATTCAAATACTTGTACATGAATGTTCATAGCAGCACTGTTCTCAATAGCTAAAAGGTGAAAACAACCCAAATGTCCATCGACTGATGAGTGGGTAAACAAAATATGATATATCTGTATTATTCAGCCATAAGAAGGAATAAATCTTGATACATGTTACAAAGTGGATGAAATTTATGTTACTGATACATTCTACCGTGTGGATGAAAAACCTTATGCTGAGTGAAAGAAGCCAGAAACAGAAAGCTATATATTGTACGATTCTAGTGATCTGAAACATTCAGAACAGGTAAATTCATAGAGACAAAGCCAACTAGTGCCATGCAAGAGCTAGGGGGCAGGAGGAGTAATAGGGAGTGACTGCTTAATGGGTGCTGGATTTACACTGGGGGCAATAAAAATGTTGTGGATTTTGATTGAGATGATGGTTGCCCAACATAAGGAATGTGTTAAATAACATGGAATGATACACTTAAAAATGGTTGATCTTGTTATATGAAATTTACTTCAATAATAAAAAAAAGTTATTATACTATCTCTTTTTTTCTTCAAGTAACTTTTTGTATGTATATAAGTAATTTAATTGTAAACTAGTCCAAAATATTTTCCAATGTATTCAGGATATGAATTTATTTTTTAAATTTTTCGTGGGGCTTCAACTTTCAACCCTGAGATCAAGAGTTACATGCTCTACCAACTGAACCAGCCAGGAGCTCCCAGGATATAAATTAAAAAAAATAAAAATGGTATTTAAAATCAGTATAATAGCATTTCTAGTAAGGTTCAAAATCACTTACCTTGATGGGATCCCTTTTTCTTTTTTAGTGTTATACACCCAATTGAGCAATACTTTTCTAATAAAGGAAAGAAGTTTTTTGCTTTCAGAATAATTCTTTATTGTCTCAGGACTCATATATCTGGGGAAAAAAAGAAGTAATCATTAAACATGCTTTAAAATTTGGGGAATAGATTTAATGCAGTATTGTCAGAAAGCAGGAAGATGATTTTGTCCATTGATAACTGGAAATAGGACACTTTCATGAGCATAGGTCCAAGTCACAAAGTTGTAGATACAAGTAGATATATAATTATTAATTTAGATTCTGGGGCTCACTCATTAAAGAGAGAGTATAAAAAGTCAGAGATACATGGTTTAAAATAGAAAGGTCAGGTCCAGGGAAGAAAAGGATAACATGATTCAAATACATCCAGGTGTTCATGTTGTATCCCCCATTATCTGGTGAGGCAATGAACAAATTACCTCATTAAAATGTTTGCTCTACAAAACAGACATGAAAATATCCATGCCAGTTGGGAATAATTAAATAAGAAAGTATATATGAAGCACTCAGCCCATCTTACACATCCTCTTATCTCTTTGATGTTACCTTCTGGGCAGGTAGCTGGGGAATTAATGGACAAAATACAAGTGGTAAGTAAAGACTTAATGGTTAGTTGGAGAAGTTAGTGGTCCTAAAACCCCAAAAGACGGTTTGGTGCACATATCCCATTGTCTCTAGGTTTCTGCTGGCTTTTCTATCGAGGTAGCTCATACCTATGTGCTACGATTTGGTCTTAGCCAAATCCCTTGGTTTTCGTTATCTTAATTGGAAGGGGGATAGGGCTTTGTCCTTGGGTCTGAGACCCTACTTTAAAATATGGCTTAATTGGAGGGTGTTGGTGACTTAAATTCAAAGGTGGACCTTGTCCTTCCTATTGACTATACTGTTCTTACTCTGAAATTTAAGCAATTTCTCTGCTACAGGGATACAGATGTAATTGAAAAGAAGGAAGTCATTCAATTCTCTGTGATTCATAGAATGATACGGTAATTACATGGAAAACCACAAATGTATATAGGACTTGATTCATTCCTAATTTTAAAAATATTTATTGAACCTATCATGCTTGCTAAAAGCTGGGGAGAAACCATGAACAACTATAGATCTCTGCCCTTAAGGATCCAGCAGACTAAGGGAGTAAAACATGCAAGTAACAATTGCAGTAAACTAGGGGGTGTTGCTATGGAGATAATAACGAATAGGGCACTCTAGATCCAGCAAGTGGGGGGCATTTAAGGTAGTGTTGGGGAATCAGAAAACCTTCCTGAAATAATTAATGTCTCAGCTAAAATCTGGTCATTTCTTAAGTTCTCATGAATCCTAAAATTCTGTGATATCAGTAATTCAGACTCCTGAATTCCTATTTTTTATCATCACATTCTCTGTTTAGACCTGATTTAGGAAGACAGTTGTGATCTCTTTAATTGGATAGTGAGGCAGCTTAAACTTCCAATGCGAGCTTCCCAAGGGGCTACTGATAGGAATGACAGGCAAGTTGCAAAGTCAACTCCAAGGCTAATAGTACTGACTATTAAGTGTAATTAACAGGAAGTTCTCTGGGGATTGGAACACAATTCCACTTATCCTACTATCCTGATATTCCTCATAGTGCCTGCCATATACATTTGCCCATATTAGTATATAATATTTATCTCTTTAATGTATCACAAAAAATAATATATTCTAAAATGTGCCTTTGTTGTCCACTAGGAATCCTTCCAACCCTTTAACTCCCTTCTCCCCACTGTTGACCTCCTTTCTTTGGGTCTTCATAGGCATATATTGCTTCCGCCTTCTTGGAGGATTTAAAGAAGAAAAATCAAGGCAATGGGTTGAATTGCTCTACACTGCTTTTTTTTTTTTATATATTAACTTCTCCTGAGCAATGCAGCGATAATGCTTTTCAGCATGTTATTTATTCATCCATTTAAAAACTTTCACTGTGCACTGTGCATCTGTCTTCTTTAAAGAGTGCATAATATTGTTCCTAAGTGATCACATTTGCCCAGTCCTCTTTGCCAGTCTCTTTCCCATAAGCATTTGAACAGCCTAGAGCGAGGGGGCAAATGGAAGCCCTTGTCCTTACACCTCATTCATCAAGAAAATAAAATTTTAAGTAAGATGTATTATATCTTCCTACCTTGACAAGCATGTCATAATGATTTGTATGGCTAGGTTTGAAATGGAATCTCTTACAGTCTTTGAAATCTGTACTTAAACTGCAATGAGATTGTGCTCCAGCATCTGGCTGCTTCTCTTCCCGCACACGGTTTATCCCTCTCTGTGCTGCAAGCCAGGACTCGTGAGTGGACACCATGCTGGGGCTTCTCTTAGCTTTCAGGCTATGCACACCAAAGGCCCAGTTTGCTTGCGAGATAATGGCCCAGGGGAAAGGCCCAAGAAAACCTTACAAATGAGCTTTGGGACCATTCGAGCAGGGAATTTTGGTGTCTTTAGTACCAGGAGTGTGGTTTATTTTATTTTATTATTTTATTTTTTATTTTTTAAAAAACTTTATTTGTCAGAGAGAGAGAGAGAAAGCATAAGCATGGGGAGTGGCAGGCAGAGGGAGAAGCAGGCTCCCTACTAGCAGGGAGCCCAATGCAGGACTCGATCCCAGGACCCTGGGATCATGACCCAAGCTGAAGTCAGTTGCCTAACTGACTGAGCCACCCAGGCGTCCCAGGAGTGTGGTTTAGAACAAGAAGATATGTTATGTCCGGTCTTTGGGTGGACATCGTTGTAGCTACATGGCAGTTTAACTCTTCCCTTAGCCCACTCATATATCCTTTGTCCTTCCAAGGGGATCTGAGGCTACTGTCTAACATGCAGACTTCAAGGAACTCATTGTGTACTACATAGGCTTACAGCAAAAGAAGCTATTACAAAAATATGCTGGGTATTAAGAGAGAATATGCATTGGGAAGATGTGCCTGGAGGAATTAAGGGAGTCTTTGACCTTAGTGAGGCATTCAAGCAGTCTAAAAGGAAGAGTATTTTACTACAGCTCACTTTGGGGGCAAAAGGAGGAAAGGAAAAGCATCTTAGTTGGCAGCAGCAACATGTTCAAATGCACAGAAGTCTGAATAAGCAGAGCAAACTGGGAAACTGAACATAAGTGATTTGGCCTGATTTGGGGCTGCAGAGCAGGCAGCAGCTCAAACACGTAATACTGGATGATCTCAAGTTACCAGAAAGAGCAAGAAAACTCACTTGCACAATTTTCTAAATGCAGTGGCCTAGGCCTCACAAAAAAATGTGAGATTAACATATTTTCAATATCCTCGAAGGTAAACACCATAGTTTGTAGAAGCCTAGGGAAGGCTTCTCTTGCCAATGTACTTACTCTCCCTTCTTCTCTCCAAAGCTTCCCGCTGCACCTACCAGCACCTGGACTGCACTCTGGGACAGAGTCTCATTCCTATATTGTCTCTGGTAGCTTGCCTAAAAGAAATGTGCAAATTATTATATAGCATGGGTAACAATAACAACTTAATATTTTCTTTATGGAAAAATAGTCTGTAGAAAGAAGTCAAAATCCCTAAATATCTACTATCTCTATAAAAAGACTGTTTCTATGCAGTTCAGACCTCGCAATCAGTGCAGAAGGTCCGTCTGGGCTTTGGGTAAAACCAAACTGGTTCTGTGGGAAACTAGATTCCTGCTAGATGTTAATTAGGCTTTCAAAAATAAATGGTGTTCTGTGACCGCTTAAACGGCCAAATAAATATGGGAATTTCCTGCTGCAAGTATATCCTCATCTTAACGGTTTATAATGCACATTAGAAAATTAAAGACTTTGAGAAATCCTATAGTAGAGAATCCTGGTTTATATCTTTAATTTCATTTTCCCAAATATTTTGACAACACAACTCTGTTGTCTCCAGTCTGTTATAAGCATTAAATGAACTGCCACTGTTGTACAGAAAACTGTCATTTGCTCATTTGGCCCATATATTGAGAGCCCACTTTGCTTCCGGCACTACCTCTGATGCTGAAGAGGCCATTGTCTGACACTGCCCTGGCCCCAGTGTGCTGAACACTGTCAAAAATCACTGTGTGGACTAACTTCCTAAATTGGAATGTATGATATAACTAAAGACTTTTGCTTCCATAGAACATGACTTGTCTGCACAATCATGTATGGATTTTTTTTAACATTTTTATTTATTTATTTGTCAGAGAGAGAGAGAGAGAGAGAGCACAAGCAGGGGGAGGGGCAGGCAGAGCAGGCTCCCCACTGAGCAAGGAGCCCAACGTGGGACTTGATCCCATGACCCTGGGATCATGACCCGAGTCGAAGGCAGACGCCTAACTGACTGAGCCACCCAGGCGTCCCTCATTTATGGATATTAAAATGCAGCTTTGCTCTTGAGGCATCCCAGAAAGGGGTAAAACTAATTTTAAGAATGAGGGAACAAAGTTTATTTGTCTGTAACACAGGAACTCAACAGAGTAACACTGTTCTTCTTAAACTAAAAGTACTTATAAAATAATGTGAGATTGGGCGCCTGGGTGGCTCAGTTGGTTAAGCGACTGCCTTTGGCTCAGGTCATGATCCTGGAGTCCCGGGATCGAGTCCCGCATCGGGCTCCCTGCTCGGCAGGGAGTCTGCTTCTCCCCCTAACCCTCCTCCCTCTCATGCTCTCTCTATCTCATTCTCTCTCTCTTTCAAATAAATAAATAAAAAATCTTAAAAAAAAATGTGAGATTAACATATTTTCAATATCCTCGGAGGTAAACACCATAGTTTGTAGAAAAATAAGGAAGCTGAAAGTAGTATGGAACTCATGAAAGCTTAGCAACACAAATGACAAAACAGACTCTAGAAAAATGTTAATTCTTAAATGATCATTCATGCCAAGATGTAAGAAGAATTTAGAGAATGGTTGATTCCCTAAAATAACTGCCATTTATTGAGCTCCCTACCATACTATTAAATTAACTGATTTATATATATTTTGCAAAGAATCATTTAATCCTTACCGGAAATTTATGGGGAAGATAATCTAATCTGCATTTCACAGAGAGAAAGCTGAGGCTCAAAGAGTTAAGTATTTTTCCCAAGATCACATGAGAAACTCAGTTCTCTCTGAATTTAAAGCCTGTCTCCCTTTCCCCTTGTTATATGTGGGGGACGCCTCCTCTCCTGTACCACTGTCTCATCATGCTGTGCTTCCTCTTCTAATGTACAACAGTAGAGAAGGTATTGCCCAGTTAATAATAACTGGCTGAGATTTAAATAAAAGCTCTCAAGGCTTTGAGAAGTATAATAAACTAGTTAATATTATGGTTGGAGCAGTGAGCATTAGAATTGAGGTTGCAGAAACCAAATTAGCAAATGAAGGTAAACATGAAAATACGTCTAGAACAAAGAAGGGCTAAAAAGATGCGAGATGAGATAAAGAGCTGGAGAACAGAACAGAAAGATCCAACCTACTTTAAAAAAATAGGATTTCCTGGTTAAGACCCAATACATAGCACAAAATCAACAAAGATATAATGGTAGAAAACAAACATTTAGGGAAAAGTATGTGGAATGTATATTGCAGAAAACATAGAATATCACAAGTGGAAAAAATCTAGGAGGTCTTGCAGTTAGCATTTTCCTCTTTTACAAGTGGGGAGAATAAAGACTAAAAAGAGTTAAGTCCTGAGTCACATTATTAATGAAAGCAAGACTTAAAATGGAGTCTCCTGTATTGATTTGGAGGGTTCTTGAATACTATATAAATTAAAAATCTGGAAGTGACTCAAAGATATGGTATCATAAAATCTGCTGGTGGAACAAAGCACTATATGGGCATAAGTTCATCCTTCATGGCACTCACTACCTCAATTGCTTAAAGAAATTATTTAGGTTCTTGGAAAAGCTGCCTTTGAGAGTCAACCTCTCTGCCAGGACTAAAGCTGAAGAGAGAACAATCGTACCCTATAGACCTTCCATTTCCCAAGTTAGAATGAATACATAGAACGCTTGGAATTCTGTATGGCTGGAATAGCCAAGACATGCATGAGAGTTCCATATGCAATGAGGAAGACCCACCATGAAGATTTTGAGAGCATGAGTCATGGCAACGAGTCCATATCCTGACCTGGATAGTAAAATGGTAATTAGGCTATTAGCAATTTCCCACAGAGTCCAGCATGCTGCTGTGCCACAGAATTTCTCTAACTTTTATCCAAGATTTGATCTGAAAACTAGTCTCTACCTGCAGTTATTAGCAGAGTTGGTGGTATCTTTCATGAAAAACTGGTGTGGACCTAGAGATGGGTGGTGTTGTGGAAATGGCTGCATAACACACCTGAAGGTTGAGTTCTGCTGTAATTCCTGCCTTGGGGTCTGTGAAATTCCCAAATCCTCTTAATAAAACACCTTTTATTTAGGCTAATTTGGATGGATCTATTTCCCTTTTCCTTCTTTTGGCAGTCAAACAGATTCCTAAGATAACGCCAAACTTCCCTTTGCCTTTGTAACAATCTATTAAGCTATGCAGGTAAGCCTAATCAAGATGTCTTTAGTGAAGGAAAACGTTTTCAGGATAATTTTAGGCCCAGATATCATTTTAAAAGTGTATGATCAAGTACTAACTATTTGTGCCGACAAGAGACGCCTGTTGGCCAGCTCCATTGCTTCGATGTTAAGGGTCTCATCTATTTCCTTGTTACAGTCTAGACATCTCACCTTTTGATGTTCTGTTGGGTCTCCTTGGCTCAACTAAGTGAAATAGAAATAAAAACAAACAAAAAAATAATACACGAATATTAACATACTGTTTATCATAACCCTCAAGCAATTCACCTAAAAATTTAGTTTGAAAAACTATAGAAAATCTGTTAAATACAGAAAAAGTGTTCAGATGAGTTTCCTCATCATCTCACAGTTATCTAGAAGGTAAAATAATTGCCAGTTTTGGAGGAAAGGAGTTATGACATATTTTTATGTTTACATGGCATTATTGACATTTTATAAAAGCGACCACATATATGATCCCACTTTAAACCAATGGTTCTGGAAGTGTGGTCCCTCAGCAGCCTCAGCGTCACGTGGAAATTGTTAGAAATGAATATTCTCAGACCCCAACACAAACCTGCTAAATCAGAAAGAACAGGGCAGCAATCTGTGGTTTTATAAACCCATTCCATGATTCTTGCTGTTGATAAAATTTGATAATCACTGCCTTAACCTCATCACTTAAGGTAGAGTAGAAGGTGAACTTAGCATTGGGAGATGGGGATTATGGATAACTTCACTTTACAGTTGAGAAAAGCTGAAGCTTAGAGAAAATAGAAGATTTGCTCAAGATCACAAAGCTTTTTATTAAGTGACAAAGCCAGATATGAACCCAGATTTTCTGAGTCCAAGGCCAGTGCTCTATCTATAATACCATAATATTCCCCATGTGTAATTATCTGCCTTCTGAAACAGATCAAGTATCAGAGTGGTGGCCTCAACCTTGACTTTGCACTAGAATCAGCTGGGTAAATGGAATAAAAACACATATTCCTGGGACCCACCAGACCATCTGCGTTATTAGCATCTCCTCAGTGGGGCTGGGAAATAAAGCCATATTTTGATAAGCTTTCTAGATGAATCTGATGCAGTCAGATTAGCAAAAAGGCACAATTGGGAGCTACTATAGAAAATAATTGGATGTGACTTGGTACTTGTCTTATCCAGAAATCCCGGCACTATTCTGTAGGCAGAGGGCTTGGTTCTGAGTCCCCATCCAGAGCTTCAAGCACTGGTTAGTGGATATGAAATGGATTTTGGGGAATCCTACTTTATAGAAACAAATTATCTTATTTCTACACTCCTAGAAGTTGGCTCCTTCTCCTATTGTATGACTCAGCAAAACATTGCAAAAACTGCATCATACAGTATGCATTGAAACATTGCATTGAAAACTGGATGTAACAGAGGAGATAACAAAGCAACAGTAGCATTGAGAAGATTCCAGAACAACTTTTATTATTTCTCCTTATGGCAGCCACGACCGATTGGGGAGTTATATACCCTTCAGTGATTAAGAAGTCTGACCACGGAGATTCTAAAGCATATCTCAGAAGCAGGAGGTGACATCTCACCCACACCTAAACTTATGATACTGGCTTTGAATTCTATTTGATATCAAAAAATAATATTAATCATAAGTGAGGGGCTAGCAAGTACTTGACAGTGTAAACAAATGCTAAGTAAATGCTGAACAAAGGCACCTGTTCACTGTCAATCTAATAAAAAACTAGCCATTTTCTCAGGCTCACTCTCCTCTTTTATGGCACCTTTTATAGGGAGCTCCAAAGCACTGCTCCTTCTTTTGAATTTACAACACTAAGATTCTTTTCTATTATGACAGTGGGTTACCAATGCAACTTCTCCGTCAATTACCAGTATTAAAACTGTGAATATTTGTAACATTTAGGCTTACTTCAGGTAATGATATCTACTTTGAAGGAGTAAACAAAGAATATGACTTGCTTACCGCATATGGGTTTTGAAGTATAATTGCTTTCTCAACCATATTCCAATCCGCATTAGCAAGATCTTTGTCAAATTTGAGTGCAGAGGCTGCAGATTTGGTTAGCTCTTGAAAGTGTTGAAATGTACAATAAAGTGATTTATATTTTGTTGATGTGACATCACGAAGACCTTTGGTACGAAAAGTATGTTTTATCAATAATAAGGATACCACCATTTTAATATGGATTATACAGTTTCCTTTTGTGTCTACTGTCACAACTATTTTTTATTGAAGTTAAAGACTCAACATAAATTGTATAATAATGGAAACATTAACAATTTCAAGCTTTTCTACTTTCGTACTCCTCAGAATAATAACAGTAATAGTTAATATTTATTGAGTGCTTACCATATGCTGAGAAAACACTTCTCAGCACATTGAACGTATTAAGTCTTTGATTACCTTACCCATTGTTTAAAAGTCCCTTTTCCCGGTTTGATAGATGAGGAGACAGAAGAATAGAGGTGTAATGATTAATTTTATGTGTCAACTTGACTGGGCTACAGGATACCCAGATATTTGGTAATATTATTCTAGGTATGTCTGTGAAGGTGTTTCTGGATAAGAATAACATTTAAATTGGTAGACTGGGTAAAGCAGATTGCCCTCCTCACTGCCGGCAAGCCTCATCCAAACCATTGGAGTCCTGAATAGAACAAAAGAAAATTCACTCTCTCTGCCTTATGGTCTTTGAGTTGAGACATCAGTCCTCTCCTGCCTTTGCATTTGGACAAGAAGTTACGCTCTGGCTTTCCTGGATCTCAGACTTTTGGACTGAAGATCTTGGACTTCTTAGCTTCCATGATCATGTGCACTAATTTCCTATAATAATATAATATATCCACGTACACAGAATAGATGACCCATACATATATAGGAGATACATATGTAGGAGATATATATGTAGGAGATATATATCTGTGTATATGTATATCTATACTTCCTACATACATATCCCTGACATAAATATCCCATATATATGTATATATTTACAAATATACAGAATATAGGTAAATATACATATATTTAGGAAATACCTATGTAGGAAGTATCAATATAGATATATACATATATATATATATCCTACCTAAATGTAATGTCATGTATACACACACACACATATATATGATAAGTATATATATTTATCTCCAGACCTCATTAAGGTTTGAAGGACTCTTCCTATCAGACACAAGTTCCTTTTCTTGAGCCATAGAAGCTTCCTTGGAAAGCAATAATGTTCCATGAGCAAATGTTCACTGCTCTCAATGCAAATAAACTCGTGCTCCTCAATAAGAATTTTAAGTTTATTTAGCTACTAAGTAGAACATATGATACTCTTTGCAAAGCTCCCCCTCTTTAATCTTTTCTTCCCAATTTACTGTGTTAAGGCTCAGAGAATTTTAAAAAGAAAAAAGAAAAGGTTTTGTTGCAAATACAAGGAAGGAAGGCAGATTGGGTAATGATTGGTCATCCATAAAGATGGAGTCTCAAGACTGATTAAAAATGCCATTAGGATGAAAGCTCTGTGTAACAGAAGGGGTGATAGAGCATTTGGGAATATAATGGATTGAAAGCATCAGGGTTATTTGTTTCTAGTTCCTCAACTGCCATTACCTCGTTGCATGACCTTGGGCAGGAACTTTTAACTCTCTAGATCTCCATTCTTCCCTTGTTAAAAAGTAGACGATGAAAATGGGCATACTGTATAAGGCAATTGCCTCCTACAACTGCTATTTCTGCTTCTATGCTCCTCATACCATGCAATCAGTTATCCACAGAACAAGAGTTAACCATATAATTACATTTACTTGCTTAAAACTGGCCAAGGAACTCCTCTTGCCCTTAGAATAAAATCTTAAAATCTGAGGCCCTTCATTACTTAACTCCTTTCTACCTCTCCCATCTGGACATTCTCCACTATCTGCTTGTTCTCAAAGGGTCAAACCCTCTTTCCTTGAACACACTCAGTTTCTAGCTTCCTCAGGAACCTAGCACCCATTGAATTTTCTATCTTATGTATGTGTGATTTGTTTACTTTGATGTGCATATGACTCTCTGGTCCTGCCTCATATGACCTGTTAACTGTCTGTTTCTCCTTTCTCCAATGTAAGCTCCATGGATATAGAAATCTTGTCTGTCTTCATAATGCATCATTATCAGTTAGAGTAGTGTCTGGCAGATAGAAGGCTTTCAATAAAAGTTTGTTGAATAATTGAATAAACTTATTGTATTATTTTATTTAAACTAGACTAATGCAAATAAGTAATCTTTTTAAATTTACAAGCTTATTGGCCTAAACTGTTCATATGCTTTTTTAAAAAATTTATTTATTTGAGAGAGACAGAGATAGTGAGAGAGAGCACAAGTGGGAAGGAGGGGGAAAAGCACACTCCCCACTGAGCAGGGCGCCCAATGCAGGGCTTGGTCCCAGGACCTTGGGATCATGACCTGAGCCAAAGGCACCCCTGTTCATATGCTTTAATACACAGATCCAATTTCCTCTTCAGTTAGACACTTGATTTTCATTTATGCGGCTTCTTTCCTCCTTATTAACAATTCTTTAGCATTTTTAGAATGTCTCTTCACTCGGGAATAGTAATTACTAGGGGTTACCTAGTAAGTAGTAGGGCTTATCTAGTAATTAGTAATTACTAGGGCTTACCTAGTTTACTAACTGCCATTGGCAAAATAAATCTATTGACAATCAAGGTAACTAAGCATACTGACACTCCATGAAATAATACCTAGAATAGAAAGAAAAATACAAAGTAAGTATTCATGATAATTTCTTGTAATACATTCTATATTTACCAGTGTAAATTAAACTAGATTGTACTAGGTAGATAAACGCTCATAGTAGGAGAGAATTTGAATGTCAGGCATGATGAAAGTACTCTGGGGATTCTCTATCTTCCTGCACATATTTTATCCATGTTTTTGGAACAAAATCAAGACTCAAGACATATGATTTGACAAGTAAACATATAGAGACATTGGGGGGAAAAAAACTTGTCCCTAAATTCCATTGCTGCACTTCTTGGGCCTTCAGATATTGGGTGCTTCATATATTTTAACCAGTTTAATAGTTGTTTACTATAGGAAATAGGTCTGATATCCATTATTCAGCATGGCCAGAGTCAGAAGTCCACAGGCATAAGTAATTTGCTAAAAGTTCCTGAAGCATTCTAGCATGCCTTCAAAGTTGAGGACCACTAAGTTAGTTAATTTAATAGTAGTACAAGCTAACATCTCTATAGTAAGTGTAGAGCACAATATGTCAGGCTTATTTAATCCTCACTACAATTCTATGAAGTAAATACCAATATTGTCCAATTACACAAGTGGGAAACTCAGGCAGTAACTAACCCATGGTCAATTAACTTGTGAGTCCTAGGGACAGTATTAAGTTATTTTTTTATTTTTTATTTTATTTTATTTTTTTATTTATTTTATTATTTTATTATTTTATTTTATTTTATTTATTTTATTTATTATTTATTTTATTTTATTATGTTATGTTAATCACCATGCATTACATCATTAGTTTTTGATGTAGTGTTCCATGATTCATTGTTTGTGTATAACATCCAGTGCTCCATTTAATACATGCTCTCTTTAATACCCATCACCAGGATAACCCATCCTCCCACCCCTTTCCCCTCTAGAACCCTCAGTCTGTTTCTCAGAGTCCAGAGTCTCTCATGGTTCATCTCCCCCTCCGATTCCCCTTCATTTTTCCCTTCCTACTATCTTCTTTTTTTTTTTTTTAACATATAATGTATTATTTGTTTCAGAGGTACAGGTCTGTGATTCAACAGTCTTACACAATTCATAGCGCACACCATAGCACATATCCTCCCCAGTGTCTATCACCTAGCTACCCCATCCTTCCCACCCCCCACCACTCCAGCAACCCTCAGGTGTTTCCTGAGATTAAGAATTCCTCATATCAGTGAGATCATATGATACATGTCTTTCTCTGATTGACTTATATCGCTCAGCGTAATACCCTCCAGTTCCATCCATGTCATTGCAAATGGCAAGATCTCATTCCTTTTGATGGCTGCATAATATTCCATTGTATATATATACCACTTCTTCTTTATCCATTCATCTGTTGATGGACATCTTGGCTCTTTCCATAGTTTGGCTATTGTGGACATTGCTGCTATAAACATTGGGGTGCACGTACCCCTTCGGATCCCTACATTTGTATCTTTGGGGTAAATACCCAGTAGTGCAATTGCTGGGTCATATGGTAGCTCTATTTTCAACTTTTTGAGGAACCTCCATACTGTTTTCCAGAGTGGCTGCACCAGCTTGCATTCCCACCAACAGTGGAGGAGGGTTCCCTTTCTCTGCATCCCCGCCAACATCTGTCGTTTCCTGACTTGTTAATTTTAGCCATTCTGACTGCTGTGAGGTGGGGTATCTCATTGAGGTTTTGATTTGGATTTCCCGGATCCCGAGTGATGTTGAGCACTTTTTCACGTGTCTGTTGGCCATTTGGATGTCTTCTTTGGAAAAATGTTTGTTCACGTCTTCTGCCCATTTCTTGATTGGATTATTTGTTCTTTGGATGTTGAGTTTGATGAGTTCTTTATAGATTTTGGATACTAGCCCTTTATCTGGTATGTCATTTGCAAATATCTTCTCCCATTCTGTCGGTTGTCTTTTGGTTTTGTTGACTGTTTCTTTTGCTGTGCAAAAGCTTTTTATCTTGATGAAGTTCCAATAGTTCATTTTTGCCCTTGCTTCCCTCGCCTTTGGCGATGTTTCTAGGAAGAAGTTGCTGCAGCTGAGGTCGAAGAGGTTGCTGCCTGTGTTCTCCTTTAGGATTTTGATGGACTCCTGTCTCACATTGAGGTCTTTCAACCATTTGGAGTCTATTTTTGTGTGTGGTGTAAGGAAATGGTCCAGTTTCATTCTTTTGCATGTGGCTGTCCAATTTTCCCAACACCATTTGTTGAAAAGACTTTTTTCCACTGGACATTCTTTCCTGCTTTGTCGAAGATTAGTTGACCATAGAGTTGAGGGTCCATTTCTGGGCTCTCTATTCTGTGTCTGTTTTTGTGCCAGCACCATACTGTCTTGATGATGACAGCTTTGTAATAGAGCTTGAAGTCCGGAATTGTGATGCCGCCAGCTTTGCTTTTCTTTTTCAACATTCCTCTGGCTATTCGGGGTCTTTTCCGGTTCCATACAAATTTTAGGATTATTTGTTTCATTTATTTGAAAAAAGTGGATGGTATTTTGATAGGGATTGCATTAAATGTGTAGATTGCTCTAGGTAGCATTGACATCTTCACAATATTTGTTCTTCCAATCCATGAGCATGGAATATTTCTCCATTTCTTTGTGTCTTCCTCAATTTCTTTCATGAGTATTTTATAGTTTTCTGAGTAGATCCTTTGCCTCTTTGGTTAGATTTATTCCTAGGTAATTCATGGTTTTGGGTGCAATTGTAAATGGGATGGACTCCTTAATTTCTCTTTCTGCTGTCTTGTTGTTGGTGTATAGAAATGCCACTGATTTCTGTGCATTGATTTTATATCTTGCCACTTTACTGAATTCCTGTATGAGTTCTAGCAGTTTTGGAGCGGAGTCTTTTGGGTTTTCCACATAAAGTATCATATCATCTACAAAGAGTGAGAGTTTGACATCTTCTTTGCCGATTTTGATGCCTTTTATTTCTTTTTGTTGTCTGATTGCTGTGGCTAGGACTTCTAATACTATGTTGAATAGCAGTGGTGATAGTGGACATCCCTGCCACATTCCTGACCTTAGGGGGAAAGCTCTGTTTTTCCCCATTGAGAATGATATTCGCTGTGGGTTTTTCATAGATGGCTTTTATGATATTGAGGTATGTACGCTCTATGCCTATACTCTGAAGAGTTTTGATCAAGAAAGGATGCTGTACTTTGTCAAATGCTTTTTCTGCATCTATTGAGAGGACCATATGGTTCTTGTTCTTTCTTTTATTAATGTATTGTATCACATTGATTGATTTGTGGATGTTGAACCAATCTTGCAGCCCAGGGATAAATCCCACTTGGTCGTGGTGAATAATCCTTTTAATGTACTGTACTGGATCCTACTGGCTAGTGTTTTGGTGAGAATTTTTGCATCCGTGTTCTTCAAGGATATTGGTCTGTAATTCTCCTTTTTGATGGGTTCTTTGTCTGGTTTTGGGATCAAGGTAATGGTGGCCTCATAAAATGAGTTTGGAAGTTTTCCTTCCATTTCTATTTTTTGGAACAGTTTCAGAAGAATAGGTATTAATTCTTCTTTAAATGTTTGGTACAATTCCCCTGGGTAGCCATCTGGCCCTGGGCTCTTGTTCGTTGGGAGATTTTTGATGACTGCTTCATTTTCCTTAGTGGTTATAGGTCTATTCAGGTTTTCTATTTCTTCCTGGTTCAGTTTTGGTAGTTGATACATCTCTAGGAATGCATCCATTTCTTCCAGATTATCTAATTTGCTGGCATATAGTTGCTCATAATATGTTCTTATAATTGTTTGTATTTCTTTGTTGTTAGTTGTTATCTCTCCTCTTTCATTCATGATTTTATTTATTTGGGTCGTTTTTCTCTTCTTTTTGATAAGTCTGGTCAGGGGTTTATCAATATTATTAATTCTTTCAAAGAACCAGCTCCTAGTTTCGTTGATCTGTTCTACTGTTCTTTTGGTTTCTATTTCATTGATTTCTGCTCTAATCTTTATTATTTGTCTTCTCCTGCTGGGTTTAGGCTTTATTTGCTGTTCTTTCTCCAGCTCCTTTAGGTGTAGGGTTAGGTTGAGTTTTGAGACCTTTCTTGTTTCTTGAGAAAGGCTTGTATTGCTATGTACTTTCCTCTTAGGACTGCCTTTGCTGCATCCCAAAGATTTTGAACAGTTGTGTTTTCATTTTCATTAGTTTCCATGAAATTTTAAATTCTTTAATTTCCTGGTTGACCCATTAATTCTTTAGTAGGATGCTCTTTAGCCTCCATGTATTTGAGTTCTTTCTGACTTTTCTCCTGTGATTGAGTTCTAGTTTCAAAGTATTGTGGTCCGAAAATATGCAGGGAATGATCCCAATCTTTTGGTACCAGTTGAGACCTGATTCGTGACCTAGGATGTGATCTATTCTGGAGAATGTTCCATGGGCGCTAGAGAAGAATGTGTATTCTGTTGCTTTGGGATGGAATGTTCTGAATATATCTGTGAAGTCCATTTGGTCCAGTATGTCTTTTAAAGTCTTTATTTCCTTGTTGATCTTTTGCTTAGATGATCTGTCCATTTCAGTGAGGCGGGTGTTCAATTCCCCTACTATTATTGTATTATTATCAATGTGTTTCTTTGCTTTTGTTATTAATTGCCTTATATAATTGGCTGCTCCCATGTTAGGGGCATAGATATTTACAATTGTTAGATCTTCTTGTTGGATAGGCCCTTTAAGTAGGATACAGTGTCCTTCCTCATCTCTTATATAGTCTTTGGTTTAAAATCTAATTTGTCTGATATAAGGATTGCCACCCCAGCCTTCTTTTGGTGTCCATTTGCATGGAAATGGTTTTCTAGTTCCCTCACTTTCAGTCTGGAGGTGTCTTTGGGTCTAAAATGAGTCTCTTGCCAGACAGCATATCGATGGGTCTTGTTTTTTTACCCAATCTGATATCCTGTGTCTTTTGATTGGGGCATTTAGCCCATTTACATTCAGGGTAACTATTGAAAGATAGGAATTTAGTGCCATTGTATTGCCTGTAAGGTGACTGTTACTGTATATTGTCTGTGTTCCTTTCTGGTCTATGTTACTTTTAGGCTCTTTCTTTGCTTAGAGGACCCTTTTCAATATTTCTTGTAGGGCTGCTTTCATGTTTGCAAATTCCTTTAGTTTTGTTTGTCCTGGAAGCTTTTTATCTCTCCTTCTATTTTTAATGACAGCCTAGCTGGATATAGTATTCTTGGCTGCATATTTTTCTCATTTAGTGCTCTGAATATATCATGCCAGTCCTTTCTGGCCTCCCAGATCTCTGCCAGATAGGTCTGTTGCCAATCTAACATTTCTACCATTGTAGATTACAGATCTCTTTTCCCAAACTGCTTTCAGGATTTTCTCTTTGTCTCTGAGACTCGTAAGTTTTACTATTAGATGTCAGGGTGTTGACTTTTTTTATTGATTTTGAGGGGGGTTCTTTGTGCCTCCTGGATTTTGATGCCTGTTTCCTTCCCCAAATTAGGGAAGTTCTCTGCTATAATTTGCTCCAATAAACCTTCTGCTCCTCTCTCTCTTTCTTCTTTTTCTGGGATCCCAATTATTCTAATATTGTTTCATCTTATGGTATCACTTATCTCTTGAATTTCTGCCCTCATGATCCAGTAGTTGTTTATCTCTCTTTTTCTCAGCTTCTTTATTTTCCATCATTTGGTCTTCTATATCATTAATTCTCTCTCTTGCCTCATTTATCCTAGCAGTTAGAGCCTCCATTTTTTATTGCACCTCATTAATAGCCTTTTTGATTTCGACTTGGTTAGATTTTAGTTCTTTTATTTCTCCAGAAAGGGTTTCTCTAATATCTTCTGTGCTTTTTTCAAGCTGAGCTAGTACCTTTATAATTGTCATTCTGAACTCTAGTTCCGACATCTTACTAATGTCTGGTTTGATTAGGTTCCTGGCAGTCGGTACTGCCTCTTGTTCTTTTGTTTGAGGTGATTTTTTCCGTCTTGTCATTTTGTCCAGAGGAGAATAGATTAATGAGAGAACAAAATGCTAACAGGGTAACAACAACCCCAGAAAAACATACACTAAACAAATCAGAAGAGACCTGAAACCGGGGTAAAAGAAAGGGAAAGAAAGAAAAAAGAAAAAGAAAGAAAAAGATAAAAAAAAAGAATATGGTCAGATATGATCAGGCTGGTGCATAGATCAGTGCCACACACTAGATTTTGGGCGTATTTTGGTCTGTTAGAAGAAAGCCTCCCAAAATTTTAAAGAAAGAAAAACTTATATATGTACAAAAATAAGGGTAAATACAATGAAGGGATGGAATATGACTGTAGAGATGAAAATTATAAAAGATTTTATGAAAGGAATTGATAAGATAAGAAGTTGGTTGAAAAAAGAAAGAAGAGAGATTAAATAAAAAAAAAAGGGAGAGAATGTGATCAGGCAGGAGACTAGAACAAAGCCATACACTAGAGATTTAGGGTATATTTTGGTCTATTAGAAGAAACTGTATCCCAAAATTTTAAAGAGAGAACAACTTATATATATACCAAAAATAAGATTAACTACTATGAAGGGATAGAATATGACTCTAAAAATGAAAAATAAAAAAGATTTTTTAAAAAGGGATTGATAAGATGTTGGCTGAAAAAGGGAAAGAGAAAAATTCAAAAGAAAAGAAAAGAAAATTAAAAAATTAACTTTGAAAGACTAAAGAATCATGGGAGAAAAAGCCATGAATTCTATGTGCCGTATTCCCCTAGTGCTGATGTTCTGCCGTTCTCATTGATGGGTAAACTTGGTCTTGGCCGGCTGTTCTTGCTGATCTTCTGGGGGAGGGGCCCGTTGCCATGTCTCCCAAATGTCTTTGCTGGAGGCGGAATTGCCACGCCCTTGCCCGGTCCGGCTAAGTAATCTGCTCCGGTTTGCTCTTGGGAGCTTTTGTTCCCTGCAAGCTTTCATACAGCTTTGGAGGACTAGAGCGAAAATGGCAGCCTCCCAATCTCCACCCCGGAGGAGCCGAGAACTCGGGGCCCCGCTCCTCAGTGCGCCCCCAGAGAAAAGCAGTCAGTCACTCCCATCTCCCCGGTCTCCGGCTGCACTCTGCTCACCGGCCTGTGACTGAGCGTTTCTATCTCTGGCACCCGACCCCGCGTGCAGTCTCCAAACCCAGCAGATCCCTGCGGTGCGCTCCCGCGCGGCTCCTCCCGGGGGAGGAAGGTGAGTCTCCCCGGATCTGCCGCTTGTTGGGTCCCTGCTGGAGGAGCAGTGGCCCGACTGTGCTGTGGATCACGGTTTAGGGCAACCCCGAGCTGAGAGCCCGCTCCTTGGCTCCGTCTGTGCAGCCGGCTTCCCCGCTCGGGTACCTGGGAGCTCTGCCGCACTCAGGCACCCCCGGTCTTCCTTTGACCCCGAGGGTCCTGAGACCACACTGTCCCACGAGGATTCCAGCCCCCGCTTAGCCACTGGAGCGATGTCCCTCAGCGGAGCCGACTTCTAAAAGTTCCGATTTTGTGCTCTGTGGCTCTATCACTTGCCAGAAGCGGCAGACGGAGGCCCCCTACCCCGCCGTCTATCCTCCTGAATATCCTCTTGGATTCACTTCTCCGTACGTCCTACCTTCTAGAAAGCGGTTGCTTTTCTGTTCAGAGAGTTGCTGCTATTCTTTTCTTCGATCTCCTGTTGAGTTCATAGGTGTTCAGAATGGTTTGATCCCTATCTAGCTGAATTCCTGGGACCAGACAAAATTTAGGTCTCCTACTCCTCTGCCATCTTGCTCCTCCCCTCAGGATTAAGATATTTTTAACCTTTTCCTCTCGTGCTGCTTCATGAGCATTAAAAAGTTAGCTGGAGGGTTCAGCCAGATTAAATTAAGGAAGAAGTGCGACCTTCTTCTCAACTAGTTACTACTAGTGAGGGCATCTCACTACATGATTTTTTTACTAGGGTTTTATCTCAAATCATTGCTCTGCATGGCATCATTATCATCATCATCATGGCTCATATTTATTGTACATTTACAATATGCTAAACAATGTGTTAAGTATTTTATGTATATTTTCTATTTCTCAAATAACGCTTTGAGATAGTGTTGTGCTAGAGCTGACTTTTACCAGCTCATGAGAGCTGATCATTACATTTTCAGGAAGTTATGGAGTTTATTGTTGTTCTGTTGAGTGATTACACCACGGAAATTGACAAATACTACCAATTAGGGCTCCCTCTGACTCCTAAGAAAGTTACTTGTTAAACATTTGCTAGCACAACTCTGGTATTATTTAGTCCCTTTTGGAATGAAGAAACTGACAGGTGCGATGGGGTAGGTACTAATTAACTTACTGATGGCCACGCAGCCAACTAGAAATTTTAGAATCCAGATCCATGTGCAATGTCTACCTTTACACTGGCCAGGATGTGTGGTGCCAAACTGACCTTGATTATTCAGGCATGTGGAGATAGTTAAAAAGAAAGGGGAGATCATGTAATATTAGATAATTTGGTTTTAAAAGCAGTGTTTGAATGTTTAATTTTGTAATGTTTGGGCTATTATCTAATTAGACATGCAGTAATTCCCTTGCTGCTCTTCTCTTTACATTTGGAATTTATGTGTTAAAAAACCCACAATGGAAGTGTTAGATGCATCGTGATATCTGCACAGGAAATTTCTTACAGAGCTCCTTGTAATGGTCTTACCTGGAAATGAGGTAGAGGGAGAGTCATGCCCTTTATGTTCTGTTTGGCAGAATTTGGGGCTAGTATCAGTGTAGAGGTAACCTCAGTTGACCATTAAAATGTTTTGGTTCCTAGCATTACTAAATGTGGCCTCACAAAGTTACAGAAAACAATAAAGTCAATCATAAGCAGGTTTCTATTTTTCTCGAGTGGCTATTAGGAATAAGTAAAAATAAAAATAAAAACACTTATTGAGTACTTACTCTGTATCAGGTACTATTTTAAAAAATATTTATTTATTTATTTATTTGATGGGAGGGAGGGGCAGAGGGAGAGGGAGAGAGAGAATCTCAAGCAGACTCCACACCCAATGTGGAGCCCAGTTTGGGAATCCATCTCATGATCATGACCTGAGCTGAAACCAAGATTTGGAGGCTTAACTGATCAGGTACTATTTTAAATTATAAGTTTTAACTCCTTTAACTTTCATAATAAACTTATTTTAAGAGTGTAATGAAAAAGGGTGCCTGGGTGGCTTGGTGGTTAAGCATCTGCCTTCGGCTCAGGTCATAATCCCAGGGTCCTGGGATCCAGCCCCACATCAGGCTTCCTGCTCAGCGGGGAGTCTGCTTCTCACTTTCCCTCTGCCACTCCCCCTGCTTGTGCTCCCTCTGCTTGTGCTCTCTTGCTTGTGCTCTCTTGCTCATGCTCTCTCTCTCTCTCTCTCAAATAAAAAAAAAAAAAAAAAAGAAGAAGCCAGAAAAGGTAAACCCAAATCATTCAATCAGGTGTTGGAAAGGTAAGAGTAGGAACAGGTGTGTTCACCTCTCTTATTTTATGTAGTTTTATTGCTCTTGTAATGAAAAACATGATTGTAATGTTAAGGGTTTAGGAATTCCTAAGTCAGAATGTTCCCCAGGAAGAGGAAAGTTGCCGGTTGTTTTCCTCTCCCCAATCTTGCCATTATAGCTAAATCACTCCCGCAGTCCAAGTGGGGTTGAGCTACCTCACTACAAAAACGTATTTTAGTACACAGCAACAGTATTCATAAAATGTTCAAATAAAAAAATTCATTTATCTTTACTTGAGATTTTTCCCTCTCAGAGCCAAGAGAAAGGTCAGAGTAGGCAAGCAGAAGAGCCATGTTTATATTAGGCGTTCCTTTCATTTCACTCCAGACCATTATGAATGCCCAGCGCCAGCTGAACCCATGACCAAGTCGAGACAAAAGAGGGCTCATTATTAGAAAGACCAGAAGTCTAAAAGACAAAAGAGATTTTAAAAAGTTATTCTTGCCATAGACATTTTTTTCCATTTCATTCTACTCTATTCCAATCTATTCCCTGTGGAATGGCCGACTCAGACAGATGAGTCATGTTTCACACACCGTTAGCATGGCACCAAAAAAAGGCAGAAGGGCATTTCATAGAGAGAGAAAGATGACAAGAGGATGGCATTATTCTTTTTCTTTCTATGAAGTTTGTAGTAGGGTAATTCCACATCTCTTGAGGTAGAAAAGAAATAGTTAGAGATGTTTTGTAGATATATTCTATTCTGGATCCCAAAAGGAAATAAAACCAAATCTAATGAATAAGAACTGAGGGGGGAAGAATATCTTCCCTTTCTTGTTCTTTGTAGATTTTAATCTTGCTGAACTTATCCAATATTGGTGGATTCATTTCTAGTTTTTCTTTTAATCACACATCTCCTACATTTTACACTAATTGTATCTGATCATTAGGGACTAATTTCCATTTAATTGGCACTAGCCAACTGATGTCAACGCCTAATTAGTTTTCCTAGATGGAAGTAGAATCCTAGCAACATGAGGGATAGAATCTGGAGAGAGTAACCACGGGGGTTTTTCCTGCTCTGTGTCACGTCCTTTTCACTTACATGGGCAGACTCTTTCCTGCCTCTTACCACTGAAAAGGGGACTACAAAAATTATTTAAGTAAAAAGGACATTTACAAAGAGGACTTCCTAATGATTTTTAAAAAGCTATTTGTAACTACAATTTAATCAGAAGGAAATTATTTGTTATACAATATTAGGCAAACAAAAGCAACATAAAACTTTTATTTATGATTGGTGCTGAACTTTATGAAACCTCATAAGAAAAAATAACACTGGACAAAATATACCAAATGTTAATAGCAGTTTCCTCTGGGTAGTAAAATTATGAAAGATTTTTTCCTTCTAATTTTCAAAATTTTTATAGAGTGCTTAGATTGCTTTGACATGCAGTTAGAAATTGGAAAAAAAATCCCACTAGAACAGAATTTGCTAATAATTCCTTGGCAAGGAATTGTTCATTTTCATTCTAAGGAATGAAACATTTCTATTTAAAAAATATCTTTGGGCTTACTCAATGTCCTATAAATAGAAAAATTCAAATGACATTCTTACCTTAAAACAATAAGTGTGAAATAGATATTTAATGAATAATATATGTCAGAAAATGATATATATAAATATGTATGTGCAGGAATTAGAAGTCCAATGAAGGTAAACACCATAAGAAAAGCAACAAATGATAGACAATTCCAAAATCTGCATTTTCAGAAAAAAAATTGAATGTAGTTAATTACAGTTGACTAATCTAACACATTTATCACAAGGCTTATTCATGTGAGGCATTGTGCTAGGCCTAATCAAGAAAATAAAGTTGAATAAGGCATTTACTTACACTCAAAGGGCTTATAATTTAACTGGGAAGAAAGGAGCAGTAAGGCAAGTAAACAAATAATTCTAAAGCAACCACATTTAAATTAGTGTCTTCCTTTTGGGATTGATTCTGAAAACATGTTTTGGTGCATTCAGGCATCACGGTTCATGTAGCTTGAAAATCCTGGTGTGAACTCCTCATATCATTAGGAAGAGCTAAAATTATTTATCTTCAAAAAGAACACTGAACTGCTAGTCTGCTTTACATAGTGATAGAATTGAGGCTTATCCTAAAATCTAGCTAGCACTTAGAAGATGTGAATTAATCCTTTATTCAAACGAATGTCCTTTGTAGATTCTCCATTTAGGATTTGTGAACATAAGTACATTCAAGTGCCCTAGAGCCCAGGAAAACTCTACATCACTCCAAAGTGCATGTTCTCATCTGCTACAGGCAAAGGAATTTCGAAAAAGACACTCAATTACCAATATTGGTCATGTTTCGCTATTGGGACCATAGGAGGCTATTTAAAATTTACTTCTTGGGGTGCCTGGGTGGCTCATTCGGCCAAGCGTTTGCCTTTGGCTCAGGTCATGATCCTAGGGTCCTGGGATCAAGCCCTGAATTGGGCCCCCTGCTCAGCGGGCAGTCTGCTTCTTCCTCTCCTTCTGCCCCTCCCCACTGTTCTCTCTCTCAAATAAAATATTTAAAAAAAAATAAAAATAAAAAATAAATTTACTTCTTGTTATCTTCCTTTATATTTCCTGTGTTGAATGTCACAATATTATATTTATAACAAAATAAATTGAAAAGATTAAAAGGGCACATTAATACCACTTTATGAGATGAAGGTAGCTTGGTTTAGCCATATGCTGAGTGCCCAGAAACAGTCCCTGAAACCCTTAAAAAGAATGATTGTCCCTTCTCCAGAAAAACAGATTTGCCAAAAATACTACAGATCCAATACTAAAAACAACTCTTTCTCTGTTCTAGTAATGTGAATTTTCAGTTCTGAACATTATTTAAGAGGCACAAATACCTAGGCCTTATCGGAGAAAAATTAAATGTAAAACATTCTAGCCTAGGAAATATTAAGTCAAATCCTTCAAAATACTGTTTCTGTGACCAAACTTAGGCTAATTACTCTAGGCTGTGAATTATTATCCCTTTCCTGCATATGCATGGCCATGCTTTTAATTCTGTTACTTCTGGATTTAAATGCTGCATTGAACACCAACTTGGAGGGAAACACACTAAGATATATTTTATGACAATTGTGTAATTTTTTGTGTTTTTTATCCTTCTTTTGACTTCACTATCAAAAGCAAATCCAATTGTTGCACCATGTGTATAGTCACCAAAAAACAAACAAAACAAAACCCTCAAAGCATTATACCCACCTACCCCTACAATTAATGAAATCCCTTGTGAATATTAATTGAGTAGGATAATTCAGTCAAGTGAATGGTGAATATGAACTACTACCATACCTTTCTCTTCATTTAACAATTACATAATTGAATAATTTTCCTAAATTTGTGGAAAAATGCTGCTGAATACCAAATATAACAGTCTCATTAAATGAGCATAAAATGAAACAAATCAATTAAGCAACAAATATTGAGGAGCTGTCAAGGCCCTTTCATATGTGGTAGGAATTAATGGGAGAAATCTGATGAGGAGGAAACCAGATTCTTTAAGGAATCAGTCTATCAATTTTAACGTGAGTATGAGCCGAACAACCAAGCTCCAACCCAGCTAATGGGTGTGTGCATGTCCTTGTGCATGGGGGTGCGCACTTGCATGTTTGCGATAAGTCAGGCACACTGAAAAAGAGCTTCTGACTTTGAGGTACAGACAGATCACCTACCTCAACTCTAGGTGCAGTAGTACCAAGGATGTGGGTGAGAAAAACACAACTTTTAAGGAATTCAAGGGAAGTAATGTCTTCAGGGGAGACCCAGGTTTCAGTTAGAACGGAAAGGTGAAAGGAGTCTTTAGAATCACTTCCCAAAGACAGAGTTGAAACACATAACGTTTTTAATTCTTCCTCCAACAATTAATTGTGGCGAGTAATTCTGCCTAGCTGCTGGTACAATGGGCTTCCATTATAATTGACATGAAACGTTAGTAAGTTTAGCTCCAAAATTCTGTAAGAGTCTATGCTTTCGAACTTTTGACTTCTGAATTTATTCTATCTTCTCTAATGTTCTCCAAAACTCCATAATCATTGATTATGTTCAGGGCTTCTGTTAACACATGTTGCCCTTTTGTGCTTTAGGTCAAGTTCTCAGCCAACGTGTTGGAGCATCACAGAAAGCAGCACCCTTCTTTTACGTTCGCACAAATTCCAATCACCCCTAAGCTGGATTGGATGCCCTTGAGCAGGGCACAGTTTATACATTTGTACATTTGGCCATATTTTCTTTTATAACACTGCCAATCCTTTTCAAATGCTCTAGCTTAATCTTTTAATTTGCTTTGCATGCCATCTCCTCATTATTCTTAAAATACTGGGTTTCTATTCTAGTAGCAGTGCCATGCTGAGCCATATTGGAGCCTGAGGCAAAAGGAACTAATCAGTAATATTGATTCCATCTTTATTTAAAATTTTTGTGTTTTCACAAACATGGATTTTTTGGATTAATTTCTATTTTTTTAAAAAAAATATTACCCTAAAATATTATTTATCTTCATGACTGAGTATTTTGGCACATTCTTAAATTTTGTGACTGAGATGAGTGCCTCACACGCTTTACCTTAATCCTGGCCCTGTCTAGTGAATTATACTGGAAATTACTGAGTAGATGGTCAGAGACTTGAGAGAATTTGTAGGAAAATAAAGTCAACATGAACTCAAGGTAAGGTTATAAATTTTGCCTAAAATTAGAGGATTAGAAGACACAAGCGAATAGAGTTTTTAGTAAAGGTTTTTAGTCGGGTAGTTTTGGAGGCAGTATCTTACTTTGACCAATGTATATGTAGATACAGTTGCTATTACAATATTATAGCTTCTAATACATGAAACAGAGTGAAAAATATGCTAGCTACTCACTCGAGAAGAAGTGCTTCAACTCCTGGTTTAAAACTTGTAGAATTTAAAAAAAGTCCCATAATGGCCAGGGTAAATATTCCAGACATTCCAACTAGCTCACCTATTTTTTAAAAGAATTAAATATAAAGTATTAATTTAACATCAACAGTGGCACAAATTTTGCCCGAGATGAAAATATCAGATATCTCGATAGTATAGTAACTTTAGAGAGAGGATACCCTACTTGGTTTCAACTGGATTATTTTGCAGATTATTACCACCACCTTGTCCTTCTTTCTCCTCAGATTCACATCCACCTGTGTTGTCAAATCTATACTGAACACCCTTGCACTGCTTTGGCTTCAGATCATTGCCAACAATATGAAGCTCACAAAACTCTTCATGTGCCCCACTGCGGCTTGAGCACCCTCTATAGGTCTAATTTTTTCAGAGGGGCTATGGAGGAATGAAATGGAAGTGAGCCAGTGAGTTCTTTGTGGACTAGCCCACTTCATATGCTTTCTTCTTAGGAGACAATGGGAGAGAGAAATGGTTTGATTTTGTGGCAGGACTAAGGGAGTCGATCCAGCAGAAACCTCATATGGCTATACTTCTCCAGCTTAATATTGTTTTGGTACATTCACTGTGCGGGACTGAAAAGCATAAAAAACTGGAATATTCTTAAAAGTAGTAGTATTAGAGTTATATCCCCCCTTGCTTATGAAAGTAGTATATTACCACTGTAAAAAATTCAAATAATACGGTACAGTATAAAGATTATATATATATATATATTTTTTTTTTTTTTTTAAAAGAGGACCCATAATTCAACTACCAAGACTTCAAGTACAGACCATCCCTAACTTAAGAAGTTTCGACTTGCAATTTTTCAGCGTTACAGTCGGGCAAAAGCAGTGTGCATCCAGTAGAAACAGTACTTAGAATTTTGAGTATTGATCTTTTCTAAGGCTAGCAATTTGTGGTAAGAGCCTCTCGTGATGCTGGGCAGTGACAGTGAGCTGCACCTCCTGGTCAGCCAGGCCATCATGAGGGTGAACAACCGATATGCTTACAACCATTCTGCACCAACACAACCACTCTGTTTCTCACATTCAGTACAGCACTCAATAAATTACATGAGATATCCAACTCTTTATCATAAAATAGGCTTTGTGTGAGATGATTTTCCTAACTGTCGGCCAATGTAAGTATTCTAAGCATGTTTAAAGTAGACTGGGCTAAGCTATGATGTTTGGTAGGTGAGGTGTACTAAATGCATTTTTGACTTATATTTTCAACTTACAATAGTGTATTGAGATATAACCCCATTGTAAGTCAAGGAAGATAATTATAATTTTAAAGAAAATTTGTATTAGAATTTCTAAAATGGAGAGGACTGTATTTGTTTAGAAGAAATAAGTTGATAAGTTAGTTGAGAATAGAGAATGAGACCCAAAGGGCAGCATTAAGCATTAAAGGATACCTGCTGAATTTCTATACTGGACACAAGTGATAAGAATTAAGCAGGAAACATGGAAAAGGGAGGAATTAAAGGGAGATATCAGATCTCATAGAGCCATGAATTACATAATGTAACTTCCCTTGTGAGCTCCCTTGTCCCCATCTTCAGTAAAATTTACTAAGAACCAAAACTTCTCTATATTTAAACGGAAGTAGCATGGGGTGCTTGGGTGGCTCAGTCGTTAAGCGTCTGCCTTCGGCGTGGGTCGTGATCTCAGGGTCCTGGGATCGAGTCCTGCATCAGGCTCCCTGCTTGGCGGGAAGCCTGCTTCTCCCTCTCCCACTCCCCCTGCTTGTGTTCCCTCTCTCACTGTGTCTCTCTCTGTCAAATAAATAAATAAAATCTTAAAAAAATAAAAAAGGAAGTAGCAGAGATCATGAGAAACTAAACTCCAGAAATTTTCAGGAATCATGAAATCCTTGGGTGCTTGTAGGCTATAGAATTGGGAATTTAAGATAATTGGATCAAGATCTTTAAGAGGAGTGGAGTACCCAGTGAATACTCATCATGGCATATATACACGACATGCATGCACACAAAGTCACACATTTAAAAAAAGCTATAATGAGATTATACAGTAAAAGTGTTCTGTAATAAACTGTTTTTTTCACTTATTGTTTAGCAGACATTGTTCTAGTTAATAAATAAAAATTAAAAAATTTTGTTTTAATAGTAAAAGAATATTGTGGACATGCCACTTTTTATCATATTGCTGTATTTATCAATTGTCAGGCATATTTGGATCAGTTCTTTGCCCCTCCATTTTTTGGCTTACTTTACATTACTTTATTGCAACAGTTGTGTTTTAATTACTGGTGGCTTGTTAAATGTTTAATACCTACCTAGGAGAGAAAGTTCTTGATTTTTCTTAAAGTTATCTTGTCTGTTTTCACCATCAGTATTTCCAGATGATATTTTAAATTGGTCGGTAAAATTTCAACCTCCCCAATTGCTATCATTGTTTGATTCAGATTGTGATACATTTTAATTTTGTAAAGTTAGTATCCTTATCACACTACTGAGTCTTCCCTTCCAGAGATGGAAAATTACAAGTTTTATATTCTTCATTTTAATCCTGGCCAGAAATGGTACCTAAGCCAGAAACTAACACTTTGTTTAGTTAGTTTTGAATTATAAAATAAGAGGGAAGTGTGGACATAGGCACTTTGAGGAG
Source organism: Mirounga angustirostris (assembly GCF_029215605.1). Classification (NCBI taxonomy): domain Eukaryota; kingdom Metazoa; phylum Chordata; class Mammalia; order Carnivora; family Phocidae; genus Mirounga; species Mirounga angustirostris. The sequence goes on from NW_026991709.1 coordinate 57,464,641, forward strand.
ATCCAAGTCCTGGACTAGTCATAGTCATTTATTAGGTAGTAGTGAAACTTGGAAAATATTTGTGGTGAATATCTTGAAGATACTAATAATATAAACATTAAGTCAGGTCAGAGTGAAAGTCTTTTTACATTAGATTTATATTTACTCCGTACTTCATTCTCATGAAATTCTGCTTTAGAAGTTTTCTTTCTAAAATGTTTATAGAGGGGCACCTGGGTGGCTCAGTCAGTTAAGTGTCTGCCTTCGGCTCAGGTCCTGATCCCAGGGTCCTGGGATCGAGCCCCACATTGGGCTCCCTGCTCAGCGGGAAGCCTGCTTCTCCCTCTCCCACTCCCCCTGCTTGTGTTCCTGCTCTCGCTGTGTCTCCCTCTGTCAAATAAATAAATAAAATCTTTAAAAAAAAATAAAATAAAATGTTTATAGAGACATTTTAACTCTAAAAGTTTAAAATTATTTTGGGGGGTATAACCCTTAATCTTGAGGCTATGTTCACTTACTAAATAATGTTAGAGGGAATTATATTTGCTAGGATATATTTTTTGTAGAAATTTAGGTATCCACAATTAAAGTAGTATGCAATGAATGTATCTGTACTGACCGTTCTCTTGCTGTCTATTAATTAATTAACTTGATTCTGTAAACTCACTTGACTTTAACTGACATTACTGATTAGTAAGGAAGCCTCAAGATCCTACATTCGGCCTTTCCTTCCTCAGACATGAAAATAATGAATCTTGTTACTCTAGCATTTCTAAAAAGAATTTTTCTGTCTTGATTTATTCAAATTTTATATTTCTTAGTAAACTTAAATAGTTCTCCATATTAGGCTCAAACTTCTTGCTCAGTTTATTCCTTTATATTTTGTAATGTTTTGTCAATGTAAAGAGAATCAAATTTTCATTATATTTTCTAACTAGCTACTGCTGGCTTATAAGAACACTATTTTTTTCTGTATTTATCTTATATCAAGCTATTAAAAAGCCTTTTGGGCTTAGTTTATTAGTTAATGTTTTTGGGTTTTCTATGTAATCTAAAATGTTGTCACTAATATAATTTTCTCTTTCAAAATTACGGATAAATGTCTTCCTTCCTCTCTTTTCTTTTCCTTCCTTCCTTTTTCTTCCTTTCTTCCTTTCCTCCTTTCTTTCTTTCTTTCTTTCTTTCTTTCTTTCTTTCTTTCTTTCTTTCTTTCTTTCTTTCTTTCTTTCTTTCCTTCTTTCTTTCTTTCTTTCTTTCTTTCTTTCTTTCTTTCTTTCTTTCTTTCTTTCTTCCTTCCTTCCTTTCTTTCTTTCTCTTTCTTTCTTTCTTTCTTTCTTCTTTCTTTCTTTCCCTCTCTTTCTTTCTTTCTTTCTTTCTTTCTTTCTTTCTTTCTTTCTTTCTTTCTTCTTTCTTTCTTTCTTTCTTCTTTCTTTCTTCTTTCTTTCTTTCTTTCTTTCTTTCTTTCTTTCTTTCTTTCTTTCTTTCTTTCTTCTTTCTTTCTTTCTTCTTTCCTTCTTTCTTTTTCTTATTGCCTTAGCTAAAGCTTCCAGAGAAATCATGGATATGAGAAAAGGCAACACTGGCTTGCTCTTAAATGTAAATGGAAGGGCATAGTATAAGTTTGTAACTAGGTAACTAGGTATCATTTACTGCACATGCTAACTCCAAGTCATTTACAGGGCTGTCTTGAATGACATTCTGAGGCTGCACTAGAGAACAATACTATGGTGAATTATTAATATCTGCCATTCTTCTGTGAGGAAGAAGTGGTGGCAAATGGATTAACATTGATAGATTTTCTAATATTTAGTCTTAATCTGTAACTTCTATTTTGATTTCCTTTTTGAGCTAAAATTTATCAAGAAAAGTATATTTAATTTCAGGCTATTAGAATGATTATTTTTAAAGGCCCTCCTTTTGTAATTAGTAAGTTGTGAATGCATTGTGATTGAACAGTGTTTCAGATTTTATTAAAATGCTCTTCAAGTCTAGTTCATTTCTGTAAATGGTCTACAAGTATGTGTAAAGATATGCATTCTCTTTGAGGAGATAAAACTTCATATCCTGTTAACCAAGCATTTAAGTTTTTATTTATATCTGTTTATAGCCATCATTTTTTTGTCCGACTGGTTATGAAATTATCTGGGAAAGGCATGCTAAAGTGTCTCATTGTAATTATGATTTTGTCAAATTCTTTTGGCTTTTGTAATGGTATTTGCTTTATATATCTTGAGACATTGATTTCTGTTGTATAGATATAATATTTTCATCTCTTTGATAGGTTATTTTAACAAAAATATTCCTCCTAGACAAGTTGAATTTTTTGTTTTTTTGGGTTTTTTTTGTTTACAAACTTTGCCTGGTATGCATTTTCCCAAATCTCTGTTTTGCATTTTTCTGTCACTTAGTTTTAGGCATAAGCCCCAGACTTACAAATTAAAAAGATGAGGTACAGAATTGAAAAGCTGAGGCTTATGTGATTGACATCATCTCCAAAAACAGTAGACATCCACAGTTGAATCAGTTTTGAACTTAGAATTCCAAACAAGAAACTGGCTAGAAAATAAGACCAAATTTCAAGCAGGATGTCCAAGGCTGCAAGAAAGGGGAGTAAACAGAAAATAGTTAATAGAACTTACTTGATCTTAATTTTAAGTGATACTCTGGGTCAACTTTTCTTTTTGTCCTTATCTTTAAAAATAGCTCATCGCCATTTGTATGTATGGTATTTTCTTATTCCTAAATTGAAACAGTTTCTATTCAAATGCTGAAAGCCATATCGAAGTTTGCAAAATTTAGTCAGTTTGGTTTAAGAGCTTTTTTCAGTGCCCATTAAGAAATACACATGTATTCAGTGCCATACAATGCAATAAATTTTGGAGATGCAGTTGAGTAAGAAGTAGAAAGTCCCCAAACTCTTGGAACTTATATTTTATATCTATCAAGGTACATATAGGAAATACAGAAAAAGGAATGCCTCTGGGTCCCAGCGGAGTGAATCTATCTCCTGCATTGTTTTGGCTTGCCAAACTAACTGATTGGTTTCTCTAGGTCACACCTGCTCTAGGCATGGAGTTAAGCCATAATGGTAATCTGGGGAGTCTAGCACCTTCCGCAACTGAAACAGAGCAGAGGTAGACTCTGATTTCAGAAGGAGGTAGGGAACTGGAGTTAGAAGACCCATTTGAAAGCTGCTTTCTTTTTAAGGAAAAAAAGTAATTTCTAATCAGTAAAATGTTTACTGAATGGAATTATTAGGCCAAGAAAAAACAAATCCATTATTTCTTACAGTGTTTTTAAACTCTTAACATGCAAGTTGGAAAGGACAAACCTCTGAGTGCAGTAACTCTTCTTAGGTTTCCCCTTTATGAAATATGTGCTAACTTCAAAGATGGAGCAACATTATTTAAATAATTACATGAGTTTTAAAAATAATTATTATGAAAATTATTGATTCACTATTATGTCAATTGATATAAATGAAATATCAGTAAATCTTATTAAGCATCTTTTTTTCTTAAAGGAAATTTTTCTTTCAAATCTATTAAAAATTCAGAGAAATCTCTCGTGGCTGAGGAAATAAGTTCACAGTTCTCTTCATCCTTCAGCAGAGTTTTTATTATTGTAGTTGTTACTGTTATTATTTACATAGAATGATTATTTATAGTTTTTACTCCTCCGAAACTTAAACACAAAATTCTGTTCCATTAATTTTATCAAAATTATGAAGCAAGCTCTGTGAAAGCAAGGACTATTATGTTCATGGTTGAAGCATGAGGCCTAGAATAGGAACTATCACATAGTACATATCAATAAATAATTGTTGTATAAATGAATGAATGAATTTCCATATCAGTACCCACCCCTCCCTTTTTTTTTTTTGCTTGCCAATGAATATCAAGAAAGTTCTCTTGATTAGATCATAGATACCAACTCTGATAAGGTTCCCTGAAATTATGTGGGCAATCTTTACTATCTTAAATGGAGCCTAGTAGAATACTGGACCAGGCTGGAGGCTGGGCATGGATCTGTCCAATCAGCATGCATGACTATAGCTCTTTGTATTTTTCAGTTTTCTGAGACAGTGGTCCTTGAGTTTTTAAGAAGCTTCTGAATATAGACATCTCTTTGTTGCTCACCTTCATCATCTTCAAGAAGGCCCTATCTGCAGGAAGTTCTATGGTGAAAGCTCTCTGAGTGACATAATATCATAAGCATAACTTATGATAAAATATTATAAAATCCATTTCAGTTTTTAGAAAATATAGGATTCTGGTTTTAAGAAATTTAGAAAAAGAATAAGTCCTTACCTAAAGAATGGTTCACCTTTTTTTGCAGGCTGACATTAATATCCTCAATACCAGTGAATAAAATCAAAGACATTATAGAGGTCATCAGACTTTCTCCATTAATTAAATTGATGAGGCTTCTAGAAAGACCTGTGGAAGAGAAAATATTTTGTTTAAGGTGGGAAAATCACTACTAAAGAGTAAAATTTTATTATCAAGTAGGAGTATATTCTTAGCTATAGATTTATATCACATACTTTGCCCATGTACTTAAATAAACTTTAGTCATGTTTGAAAACTCCCTTCAAAGAAATTTAATTATGTATCAACTGCAAGTTAAGTCTAGACTTCCATAATTAGGAATGAAATTAATTGGGGTTGACCATGGTTTATGTAAGAAGGATGATCAGCTACAGCTGTCATTCATTGTTTTAAAGCCCAGATGAAAACATGAAATTCACTATTTTTTTAAATTTGGTGATTTAGCCAATATCATGTATTTAAGGCAAGACAAAAAACAATGATGGAGGGATAAAGGAAATAAATAAGCCAAGCTTTATAACATGGTACCTAAGCAAAGTACTGGGGCAATTGTCAAGATAACTCTCTATGATTAGAAATTGTTTGACTTTCCTATACATTCCTTTCAAAGATTTTAGAAATCAAGCTCTGTGAAATGGAGAGCACCTGGACATTATGTACTCCCATCCTAATTTCCCTCCATTTATGATGATAGTTTAGATATCTATCAATTGTCATTTTTCTCTATTAAATATGCTTATAGTGGCAAAAGTATAACTTTGAGCATTGTAATGATTTTCTAGATGGCCATAGGAAGGAAATGTTATTACATCACCCAACCACTTTATGATCACAATCTAACACAGTAAGTATGCTGTTGTAAGAGAAGAGAAGTCAAGGCATTCTATTCCTGTGGAAGCTCAAGTGCCTTGATGGTCCAATTCTTCACCTCTTTATGCACCATGCCCTTTGCTGTAAAACTGCAATTCCTCTCACCTAAGAGATCCAGCCCGTTTTGTCATGAGACATGATGCAAGTAGAGGCTTAAGAAAGATTGTTGCTTCTTGTCTCTTGCATCTCTGCCACCATCATGATAGTGTTCCCTGGCTGCACTACTGGAAGATTGTGAGAAATGTGTGGAAGAAAGATGGATCTTCCCAGTAGAGGCCATCCTAGATCACTGAGCCCCCAGATGACCCTCTCACTTACTGTAGATTCATTAGTGAGCCCAGCCAAGATCAGCAGAGCTCAACCATACCATCATAACTTCCAGATTCATGAGAAATAATAACTGTTGTTTTTCAGCCACTGTGTTTTTTCTTACTCAGTTGTTGGAACTCAGAGTTGTTCCTTACTGAGAAAAACCTAACTGGTCCTGTTGTATAACTATTCCAATTTGGAAAATGAACTATAACAAATGTAAATATTTGAAAATAAACAACTGACATGGGGGCATACGAGGAGTCAACAGACCATCAAAAGCTCAAGACAATGTGAATATACTCATGTACTCATAAGCCTGGGCAGACTTTATGTGTGTGTTAAAGTAAAATAAAACAAATATAAAAATCTTGCTTTGAAAACTCAGGCAAAAATGTTACCAAGAGAAAAATACTTTAGTTTTCTTTTTTTTTTTTTAAATAGGCAAAATGAGGAGGAAATCAAAATTCCAAAAGTCATGGCAAGATGACTAAAATGTATGAGCATAATTTTGCAAGTTAACCCAAAGAAATTATTTATCTTTTTAAAAAAGATTTATTTATTTATTTGAGAGAGAGCAAGAGCACGTGCATGTGGGGGCAGGGAAAGGGGCAGAGGAAGAGAGAGAAAGGAAACTCAAGCTGACTCCATGCCGAGGCACAGTGAAATTATTTAAATTATTAAATTCAACAATGACAGGCCAGGAAATCAGTGGAATACTAACTAGATTACAAGATTATAAAGTTAAGAATGTAATGCTCTCAGGTAACATAGAACTTTGCCAAATCTTTTGAGTAGAAAGGGGGCTGGCACTGACAGAGTCCCCACAGAGGCAGGGTTGGGTGACAGATGTTGGCACTTCCTTCTTCTAAAGTCTTACCTCACAATCTTAATCTCTTTGTTTTGAAGAGTTGGCTTTCCTTTATTCAGAGAGGTACATTGATGTGTCTCCTCTATTCTGTTTCTACTTGCCTCAAGTAACTTTTTCCCCTGTACTGACTATAGAATGGAAAGTGCGTGTGTGTTTGTGTGTGCACATGCACACATGCCATATTAAAATTCTATTTCAGAACAAATGTTGTAATTCTTGTTACTAAAAAGTGACTGGAGGAAAACAAATTAGGTTATCATTTTTTTTTGAATGAGGCTCTTAGATTTGTGTGTTGGGGGGGGGGTTGTGTTGACTTGGTATTTTATTTTTAAATATAGATTTATTTCTCCTAAAATAGTACACACTGAAAACACTGTATGACTAGTGACTTTATTGTTTTTGACTTTTCAAGTTTTGGGTCCTAATGGTGATGATGACTCCAAAGGCATTTTCTTAAATTTTTTATTTTTTAATTTATTTTTATTTTATTTTTTTTACAAATGGCATTATCCTAATGACAGTATTGTCAAAGGAAAAGGGGTATTGGGCAATGGAAATGTCACCACAATGTATTTGCAAATTGTTCGCTCCTGGAACTGTTGGCTCAAAGTAGAAGCATGTATAAAGTCAAGGATTACACATAATCCCATTTTATTTCACAATTGGATGAAACATATATATGTTAAGTAAGCCCATTACTGGCATTTCATTTTGTTCTAAGCACCACTATCCCGAATCTCCATGCTCAATCCCCAATGTCCCAGAACCCTATTTCACATAGTGAAAACCTACAGTGAACAAAAGATCTTAAAACTAGATATATTAAGTACAGAACATGATATTTTAAATATAGAAAAAAATATACCTACCAAGGTCTCTTATAGCAGCTGCCGTCAGCATGGGATCTGAACTCACAAGGATAGTTGAAAATAATAACCATGGAGTGGTTTTCAAAAATAATTTATTCACAGATGCCAGATACCAAAGAATTAATATATAATTCATCAAAAAGCCAGGAATTGAAATTAAAAGTACCTGCAAAGAAATTTTATGGATAGAAAAATCAGATTGCCTTTGTATCCTATTTTAAAAAGCAGATTATCAGGATTATTGGAGATACAGAATCACATTAATTCCATCAAAGGGAAATTTTAAGTTACCTTCTTTAACAAATATGTGCCTGCAACTCTGGAAATAAGAGACAAATATTGTAACGAGATACTTAGGACCTAGGACATACCAGTTGTAGGAAATACCATATTGTAATTAAAAGGGAACTTTTAATTTTCTTGATAAGGCTGTTGAATATAGATATGTATGTGTAAAGGTGTATGCACACACACCATATATACACACGCGTATATATACACATTTAACTATGCATTGGACTGAAACATAGGCTATTAACATAGAAAGAAAGAACACAAGTTAGAAAGAAGTGACCCAAGAGGGAAAGAAGGAGAAAATAAGATAATACAAAGAATGTAAAGAAATGGCAGAGCACTTTAGAAAAGATGGGAAGAAAATTTCTGTTATTCTAGACCTGGAACCTGGCCTTCTGCTTTCCCACCATTGCCTTCTGCTTCCTCTTATTACACCAGTGGCAGCTATGTAGCAAGATTTCACTCCCAAATGGGCTTAGAAAATGTGATGTGCCTGAAGCTACCTATAAGAATTCAGAAATGCATCCCCATGTTTATTGCAGCATTATTTACAATACAGTAATGTAAATTTACATTATTTACAATAGCTATATACAATAATAAGACATGGAAGCAACCTAAGTGTCCATCAATAGATGGAGTTGATAAAGAATATGTATTATATATAATAGAATATTATTCAACCGTAAAAGAGAAGGAAATCTTGCCATTTGTGACAACATGGATGAAACCTGAAGGCATTACGCTGCGTGAAATAAGTCAGATAGAAAAAGAGAAATACGGTATGATCTCACTTGTATGTGGACTCTTAAAAAAAGCTGAGCTCATAGACACAGAGAATAGATTGGCGATTGTCAGAAGTTGGGGGCGGTGCAGGAGTTTGGTGAAAGGGGTGAAACATTATTACATGTTTATTCACCATTTGCTAGGCAATGAGGCATTCGATAGGACCTAGAGAGGTGAAGAAGGTCAAAGGGTACAAACTTCCAGTTCTAAATAAATCGTGGGGATGCAATGTATAGCATGCTGACTATAGTTAATAATACTGTACTGTATATTTAAAAGTTGCTAAGAGAGTAGGTATTAAAAGTTATAAGAAAAAATTTGTAACTATGTGGTGATGGATGTTAATTAGACTTATTTTGGTGGTCATTTCAAAATATATATAAGTACTGAATCATTATGTTGTATATACACCCGAAACTAATATAATGTTGTATGCCAATTATACCTCAATTTAAAAATAAAATAAAAATGAAAATGAAAAATTATATAAAAATTTCATAAAGATGTTGACAAATGCCTCTTACTACCAATATTAAATAAAAACAGCCATATAGGGCGCCTGGGTGGCTCGGTCGTTAAGCGTCTGCCTTCGGCTCAGGTCATGGTCCCAGGGTCCTGGGATAGAGTCCCATATCGGGCTCCCTGCTCCGCGGGAAGCCTGCTTCTCCCTCTCCTACTCCCCCTGCTTGTGTTCCTGCTCTCACTGTGTTTCTCTCTGTCAAATAAATAAATAAAATCTTTAAAAAAAAAAACCCCCCAAAACAAAAAAAAACAGCCATATATATGTATACGCGCATATAGGAGTCTTGTGATTAAATCTTATTATACATCCTTAATTATATCTTTAGAATTTCAATAAGTAATATTAAAGACATGCATCATTTTAGGGTTTTCCCCAGAGATTGCCAAACTGCCCTCCAGAAAGGTTTACCAACAAACACAGCCACCAACAGTGTACCAATCAATTCCGTTTAAGACGATTCTCCAGAGAAGTAAAATCAAATGACACCCCCAGTTTCCTGTCTCAGTTTTTGCTACATCAGGAAAGTCATGCATTTTCTAATGAAAAAACACAGGCTCTCAATCCTTCGTTTATTACATGTTTATTTATCACCTGCTAGGCAATGAGGCATTGCCATAGGACCTACAGAAGCAAAACCAAAGATGGTTAAAAAAAAAAAAAAAAAAAAGAATTCAGAAGAACTAAAATATTAAAAGCTATCTTCCTTCTGATTACTTTGTTCTTCATTTGTACGGGGACAGTCATGCATGATGAATTGGGGAATAAACACTGGACTCTAATTCAGGAGGCTGGGGTGCTAGTGCTAAGGGATTTGGTTAAGTCACTTGATTAAGTGACTTAATACATCTCTTGCTGAATCTTAGAAGTGACAGAACAATGACGGAGTGTTTATATGGCCCTGTTGAGCCCTGGAGCTCCTGAGAGGGAGTCTTTGGTGGATAAACCTTGGTGACAACATTAGGACAGTGGGAGAAAATCAACGCCTCCTACATAATTTACCTCTAGGATGGCTGGGTTCTCACTGCAAGGTTTTGATGGTCTGGAGAGTTGTATTACTAACTCCTGTTCAAAGGAAAAATTAGGATGAGGCTCTGAGACAAGAAGACTGAGGGTCAGGAGGCCCAAATCCTTATTCTCCCACCAAGAGTTGTCAACACCCTAATAAGTCACAAAGCATATTGTTTGTAAAAGTTGCTGCGGTAATTCTGTTCTCTGAATTCACACCACTGGAAAGTTATCTCCAGCACTGACTTGGTTATCATGTCATTCTTTGCTTTGGCTGAAAGAAGCAAGAGCAAACACGATGAAGGTACAGGCCTAAAATGCATTGGCAAATTGGAGCTTGCCCTCTTCTGTTGATGTCTGAGACTCTGCAGCCGTCATGGGAAGAAGTCTGGAATAAACTTCTAGATCATGGTAGTGACACCCATTGCCTACAGCCAACGCTAACAGTAACAACCAACAGACACGTGCGTGGGGCCATCCAGCTCATCCCACCTCAGCTGACCCCACAGTTGTACAGAAATGCAAGAGACGGCTCAGCAGAGATCACCCAAACCAGCCCGAAGTACTTTTTGTTTTTGTTTTTGTTTATTATGTTATGTTAATCACCATACATTACATCATTAGTTTTTGATGTAGTGTTCCATGATCCATTATTTGCGTATAACACCCAGTGCTCCATGCAGAACATGCCCTCTTTAATACACATCACCAGGCTTTTATATCTCTATTCTGTTCCATTTCTTTCTTTCTTTCTTTCTTTCTTTCTTTCTTTCTTTCTTTCTTTCTTTCTTTCTTTCTTTCTTTCTTTCTTTGGTCACTTGTCTGAACTCCCATTTGCCTGGACTCAAAATAAGTAAATTATTTTAATAGTTTTGTTTCTAATGTAGTTTAGGTAATGACCTTATATTTATAAAGCTATTTTAATTACTTTGAAAGAAATGTATACCTTGCTTAAGATTTGGAGTATTTTTTCCTTGAGGTCTTTCCTTGATGGGGTTCAAATAGCACACAATGAGAAAAAAAATCGTAATAGTTGGTGAATTAGAATTATAGCCGTTTTTGTGAATATTCTCCGTTTTTGTTCATGTGCATATGGGAAGTTTTAGAAGGTGGGTATTTAAAACACGGCTTTTATGCAAAATAATCAAACAACTGGATCAAATCTATTTCATAATAGCTCTCTAATAGCATCTCAGAGTTAAAATTATAACTGGCATTAAGCTCTGCCAGTCAGATTTTTAGAATTACTTTTTTTCTCCGTAAGTTTTTTTTTTTTTTTTCCTGAGCCTTCAATACGCTGGGCGATTGTTAAGATATGGCTTATTCACTAAAATATAAAGCTGGGGGCACCTGGGTGGATCAGTCGTTAAGTGTCTGACTTCAGCTCAGGTCATGATCCGAGGGTCTTGGGATCGAGCCCCGCATTGGGCTCCCTGCTCGATGGGAAGCCTGCTTCTCCCTCTCCTACTCCCCCTGCTTGTGTTCATGCTCTCGCTATCTCTCTCTCTGTTAAATAAATAAATAAAATCTTTAAAAAATAAAATATAAGGCTGAATTTTTTTCTCCTGCACCTTATATTTTTTCTTTGTCTTCTTTGTTTTCTAATTTAAAGCAAAGTTTTAAAAAATCTGGACATAGATAACATATAGTAGTTCATGAGTGAATGATATTATCACAAAGAGAACTTCTTACCTGCCAAAATAGTTTCTGCAGCATGTAAACATCCATGTCAAATGCAACATTAAAGATAATTATTGGTGTAAATAGATAAAAAAATACTTTTGGACTCATCCATTGTATGGCATCTGCATATATTTGGACCTAATAATATAAAAATATGTCATTTTTTCATTTATCCATCCTTCTATTAGCATCGATTGCATGCCAGGCACTCCTATCTCTAGCGAAAGAGAGAAAGATATATCACAATGTAATAGGTGTCCCAATCTTAACTCTATTGATTTTCATCATTTTCTTTCCTTTTTTTTTAAGATTTATTTATTTATTTTGGGGGAGGAGAGGGAGAGAGAATCTTAAGCAGACTCCCCGCTGAGCACAGAGCCCGTGTGGGGCTCGATCTCACCACCCTGAGATCATGACCTGAGCCGAAACCAAGAGTTGGATGCTTAACTGACTGCGCCACCCGGGAGCCCCAGATTTTCATAATTTTCCATCAGATTGTTACCAGTTACAGTGGAAGTTAATGCATATCTCCATGCCCATTTTATTTTTTAAACAACGGGTATAGAAAGTACATTGATATGGGTACAAGAGAATATGGAGAAGATTTTCCGGCATAAAAGAGGAAGACAGGTTTCAGGTAGATAGATTATCATGCACAACATCCACAAAGAAGTAAACAATCATATCAAGTTTCAGAAACTACAAATAATTAACCATGGTTTACACAGAAGATGGGTGTGGAAGAATAGCAGGAATAGAAACTGGGAAGTTAATGCTGTGAATGAGATAACTAATTAATGGTGTTTATCACAAAATATTTAGTTGATATTTGTAAATCCTGTTATGAACATCCACTCAACATTCTGTTCATTAAGGAAACACTGATTGCCCGCTGTGTTAGGTGGTATCTTTGCTTTGGGGGGATGAGTCTCCATGAGTCTCTTGTGTTTCTCTACATCTTATGAGTGGAGGCGTTGATTGCTTTTCTTCCAGACTATCTTTCAAAAATATTTGTATGGCTAACAGCTTTGGAAGACAGAGCCAAGTGCCCCCCTTTAGAGCAAAGAGCTGGTGTACTATACTGTAACAAGGACAGTGTCTCCTTCCAGGGCAAAGATCAGGTGAGCTTACTGCCCATCACAAAATATTCAAGTTCTCTAAAACTCAGGTTTCTTCTCCTGTAATGCAATCCATTGTGTATGCAGGTTTCACTGGGCCCTCTTTGCTTCTCCCTGTGGGTATTGGGGCTCATGGAACAGGCACAAGAAGATGCTGATACTCCGGCTTCTGCTATCGCTGTGAGCACTAAAGTCCTTTTCTTGGGCCTAGGAGTCCCATGTCTTTTGCCAAGACCATGAAACTGTGGCAGGCTAACTTATTACTTGCAAATAGAGTAAATCTTAGACCCTTCACAGTTCTTGACCTCTGTTCTCTTCTTTTAAAAGGTTATTGACAAATAGAAAAATTAAGTTTATAGATGTACTTAAAATTGCATATAAGTCAAAACTGTACAGTTACAAAACCTATTGATGACAAATGAAGTAATAATCTGGGTCTTATATGGATACATGTCTTCCATGATGTTCGTTAATAGCCCTGGTTACATTTGTTTGGGAAAGCCAATCGTTTTCATACATGTTCTCATTCACACTCTGATTGACTAGAGTAGGTGTTGGTGAACTATGGCCCAAGGCCACATCTGACTCAAGGCCTGTTTTTGGAAATAAAGTCTTACTAGAACACAGCCATGCCAGCTCACTTACATATTGCCTGTGGTCGCTTCTGAACGATAATGGCAGAGTTGAGTAATTGTGACAAAGCTCACGTGGCCTGTATAACTTAAAATATTTACTATATGGCCTTTTATGGAAAAATTTGCTGCCAACCCCGGGGCTAGAGAACTATCTAATGTGTCAATGATACATTCTACATCCCTTACAGTAAGATGTACGCCTCTACCTGACTCCAGTTGTTCTCAACTATTTATAACACTGTAGCTGCCTGGACTACATCTGTAGTTTGCCTTCTCCTCACGTCCAGCTCCAGGTAAGAGGTTCAACTTCTGTTTCTTGAGATCTTATAAGTCACACACACTTAAAGTTTAGCCTCTATTCTAATGGAAACCCTGTAAAACATTCCTAACTGAGGCAATAGATTGGTTCAATGTCAGAATTCTCTTGCTACTAGAGTCCTATACCAGCAGCTTAGGGTCTCTGGGCTTCTATATTATTAACCAAGTCCAGTCAGTTAAGCATCTGCCTTCAGCTCAGGTCATGATCCCAGGGTCCTGGGATCAAGTTCCGCATCAGGCTCCTTGCTCAGTGGGGAGCCTGCTTCTCCCTCTGCCTGCTGCTCCCCACTCCCCCTTGCTTGTGCTCATTTTCTCTCTCTCTCTGACAAATGAATAAATAAAATCTTTAAAGAAAAAACAAACCAATTCTTGTCTAGCTTTTGAATTCTGCTTAAATTCTCATTAGCTGCTCACACTCTCAGTAGGTGTATATGAACTCATTCTCTGAGTTGCCTACCTCCTTTCAGATGGAGGCTCTGTTTTGACTACATTTAGCTGGATCTCAGCTCTGTCACCCCTGGTTCCTTTTTTCACACATCTGATCTGATGTCATCCATATCACAAGCATCCATCGACTGGCAGAGCAGTGAACTGGCAAGTATTTTTGCAAGTTTCCTTAAGCCATCTTTGTATTTGTATGAATTTGAGATATAGTACAAAATATTCATATTTACTATACACACCTGCTCAGATGTAAAACTTAATATTTCAAAACTGCATCCAATTAAAAATAATATCACAGGGAGAGGAATTGGAAAGTCTTTTAAGTGTAGATTCAAAAATGCTGCAAAAAAAAACATCTTTACTGAAAGGCAGTGAAATATCACATTTATGGAACTTTAATTTGATACGCTTTCTTAATACTGAGGACAATGAAATACTGTTTCACTTTTCACTTACTTAATTCCTGTAATTGAAAACCTCTCTCATACTTAAGCACACTGAATCAGTATAATTCTTAATCTGCTAGATTCTGTATTTACCTCTTCTATGAAGTATCTCATTTCCTTAGAATCTTTAGTAAATACTGCTAGAAGTCATTGGCTCTTGGGTTATTACTAAAATATTTATAGCAATTTTTTGGTATATGCTATAATCAGATATTAGTTTCTTTAGCAATCTTGCAATAAGAGGTTAATAAATAATGAAACTTTAATGAAATCTCCTGGCTGATTCCCAAAATAACAATGAGGAACTAGGTATAAGAATTTGCCCAATGAGAAAAACTAGCTTCCCATTACTGCTTACCTACTACACATTAGAAAACCTGTAATGAATTGTTATCAAAGTACAATAAGCTGTATCACAGCATTTCCTTCAGCTTAATGTTTTCTGCTTCTTTGTAATATAATTTCTAATCAAAGAATGCAAAAAAAAAAGGGGGCTTTCTTTTGATTTCTACAGTATTCTTTTCTTCTCATAGGAGTTAGGCATAATTTATTATTTGAACAAAACTTAGGGGACACCCAACCAAGTGGTTAAAAAGTAACTGGTCCACTCAAAAGACCCCACTCATTTTGAAAATTCTTTGTTCAAGTGAAGAAAGTGGTACACAAGTAGCTTTAATATATGAATGAAACTATAGTTTGTGATCACGCAGATAGTTATCAAAATCCCCCAACCCTTGATTTTTGGCTCATCTGCTTCAATTCTTCCCATCACTTAAATCTAACCATGACCTACCAGGTAAAAAGTGTGACTACTTTGAATCCAAAAGAGGATGAAGAATATGAATCAGTCTCTACATGTCTCTTTTCAGAGGCAGATTATCATTGGATTCATTTGGTTGATAATCTTAGGTTAAAAGTATGAATTTAGGAACAAAATTCTAACTTTCTATTACTGCTACTTTCCTCAGTTCTATATGGTGACATTTACAAGATATAGCCATAGAATAAACTCAAATAAAGAGAGTTACACCTACCTCCAACTGTGCAGATCAAGGACAATATTAGAATGATTTCAGGGAGATCATCAGAAGTAGTCATAAACGTACTTCTGAAAAATTCCAGCCATGTGCTAGAAAATCCTTTGGTAAGAACAGTGAAATTAGACAGACTGGAATTCAAATCCATTCTGTTGTTTCTCACAGACCAGCTGAATTCAACTCTTAGAATTTAGCAAAACTCTCACAGGATCAAAGGATTGTAAAATTTGCCTTCTTTCTGACCTTCTAGCGCATTTCTTTAAAAAGAAAAAAAAAAGAAGAAGAAGGAAGAAGCTCATATTTCTCCTTAATTATTTCTAGTGATATCTTAGGGCCCACCAAATTTAGGGAAGCCTGTGCCTTCTATGACGCTTACATTTTAAATGAGATAGAAAAGGTACAACCCCGAGTGACGGAGGCTAGCCAGTGTCACCCTGTGTTCACTTACTATACCAAGCACTTCTCAGCTGTTATTCGCCCTGCACCTACCCAACTGTCTGAAGGGAGTTTTCATCTAACCAGTTCCTGGGACCACAAACTGGTGTAGGTTAATTAGTTCTGGGGATGGACAACTGAGAGGTTTGCCCTCAACTTAGCTGAGCCTCTGGAAGCATCTCCTGGCAGCTATTCCAAAGTGGGAAATGGGATGGGGTCAGAATGTTCTGATCTCATTTGTTGCTCTCTCCAGACAGAAATTAATAGACCATGGTGCTATTCCATCATAGCTTTCTTTTATCTCATTTGGGAGTGAGGAGCCAGGTTTTCTCTAACTTTTGTATATCTACATAGTGACCAAGAATGTAAAAAAAATGTTGAAACCAAAAGGATTTAAAATAGGGGAGTTGTTACATGTTCTATCTCATGTGTCCTGGGATGTGTCTTGGTTTGAAGAAATAGGTCATAGCTACAGTCCGCTAATCTCATCTGCTTCCCGTGCTAAGGAGAGTTTTATATTGGGGTCCTAAATTCATGGAGGGGATTCTTCCAATTGAATCTCATTAATAGTGACTTAGCATTTTCCAGTGTCCACTATTAGCATCTTCTCTGGCTGCCATGCTAAATCAATTGGTCATTACCAAACTTCCTCTCATAATCCAACAATGTCTTTTTAAATTTCAAATTTTAATGTATTTTTAAATTTCAAATATTTATATTTTATTATATGCCCTTTCCTGAGTATAAAAATAATATTTTGAAAGAGAAAATTAAATGAATACATGTTTATTGAACACTTTTGAAATAAATATGTAAACAAACATTCCAAAAAACAGGAAAAAAAGTCAACCAGTCATGCCATCTCATGGCTCTTGTGTGTTTTATTTATAGGGTTGGGCTCATCCTTAAATAATTTTACTTTATGCTGCTTTCCACTGGATGTTCTATCACTAGCATCAAAGAGCCTTGTAAACATCATTTATAAAGGTTGTAGTATATTAGCACCAATATAAAAGTGCTGACTGTGGTCAGACTGCCCATAAGCAAAGGGCTGATGGGTTGCAGCTTGCAGGGTGAAAGACTCTGGGCAGCTTCCTTCACAGCTATTGGCCTCAGATTTCCATAGGTCCCTAGTCTGTGTCACTTATTCTCTCTGTGCTTATTATATTTATTTGGCATCACCTATGGTATCATAATGATACTGGTGCCTGGGTCCTATCCCCAGAGATTTCTATTTAAATCAGTCTGACTTGCAGCCTGGGCTCCACAAGCAACTTTAATGTGCAGCTAAAGTCAACAACCACTGTGATTCACCCAATTCAAAGGCAAAATTGCTCCATTTTTAGTCTCAAATCCAGTTTCTTTTTATTATTCTTGAGTCAGGTTTTGTGAGAAAGAGTATCAACGCCCTTCAGGCAAAGACCACCAGAAACACATCTGAGGTTGAGAAGTTGGGTTCATCGTTTGTCACAGTAAGGGAGAACATTCACCCTGGGGAACTGTGGGGTGTCTCAGTAACAGGATGTTGAAATTATTGTGGATCTGGGCTCTGGCTGGGTAATTCTAGACAAGGTTAGTAACAGGATGTTGAAATTATTGTGGATCTGGGCTCTGGCTGGGTGATTCTGGAGAAGGTCCAGAAGAGCAAGGGTTTACTATAGATTGGTGCTGTCAGAAAGCAAGGATAATTCTGTGGCTGGGTATCTTAACATATCTACAGGGAGGGCAGCCTGGAACAAGGATAAAGCTGTCACGGGTAAAGAAGCAGCAATCACTCATTTTAGCCAAGAGAGGGGATGTTTGGTATCTATGGGTTGCCTGGTGACTTTCTGTTTCACTTTTATGGTTTCGAGTGACCTCATCTGATGTTGATGTTCTGTGAGATTGTGTCCAACAGGAGAATAATATGGACTACATACGAGCAACAGGCTGGCTGGTGATGACACGGAGTGACACCTAGCTTTGAGTGTCAGACCAGTTCCCTGATGGCAGGGGTTTTTTTTTTGTGTTTGTCTGGTTTTTGTTTTTCCTCAAAGGATTTCTAAATTCCTTCACTTTACTTTAACATGTCAAGAGCTGAAGGTAGACCCGGGGATCCTGATAGCCATATAAGTGATGGAGCAGAGTGAGCTTGGCCATCCCTCTAAGACAGAGATTCTCAACCTTGGGTCCATGTTGGAATCACTTAGAGTTTTTAAAAATACAGAGGTGGGGGTGGCTGGCTGGCTCAGTCGGTAGGGCATGGGACTCTTGGTCTCAGGGTTGTAAGTTTGAGCCCCATGTTGGGTGTAGAGATTACTTAAAAATAGAACCTTAAAAAAAAATACAGATGTATGGGTGGCACCCCCAGAGGTTAATTAAATTGGTTTGAGGTCTAGCCTGGGTATTGGGAACTTTAAAAGCTTCCCAGTGATTCTAATGAGCAGCCATTATTCAGAAGCCCTGCGCTAGGAGAGGTCCGTGCCTTTAGGGAACAACACTGTGATAGTTTGATGATATTTGCTTTTAGTTAAACATCTAACTATTTAGGAAAATAATGTCAATGTCACCTATTAACTTGCCCACTGTTACTCCAAAACTAAACATCCTGAGGCAAACAGGCTTGACCAAAAAAGAAAAAGTATTTTCTGCAACATAGTTACACATTCTTACATGCTTGCAGAATTTAATACAGTTAAGGAGTTTATTTTTCAAACTAAAAATATTTTCAAACATCCTGGGGCAAACAGGCTTGACCAAAAAAGAAAAAGTATTTTCTGCAACATAGTTACACATTCTTACATGCTTGCAGAATTTAATACAGTTAAGGAGTTTATTTTTCAAACTAAAAACACGTTCCCATAAGCATTTTTCTCGTTTCTAAAATTGTTTATTTGAAAACTTTACTGGGTGTTTACATATTCAATTTTAATCAATTCCTTTCAGAAAAGAATAAAATTACTCCGAGTCTTAATTATCCTTGAAATTCAGGGATATGGATGATCAAGTTCAACAGAATTTCACTATCTGGCTGTAAATATGTGGCAAATACTCACTCTGGCTTTTCCAACCTCTGCTCCGAGTTCTCCTAACAAAACTCTGACCCTAAGAAATGATCTCATCTCAGTAAAATGCTAACACTACCCATACTAGGTATGGGTACAGAAATAGCAGTGAGACTAAACATATTTTCAATGTAATTAAAACTCTTCTTAAGCTTAAGCTGACTTTTGACAACTTTGGAGTTTATGAGTCCGTGTCTCATTAAGGGAAAAATATTCGTTTGTCTTGAAATTACCATATAGGTCTCCCACATTAATTTTTCAATAAATTCGATAATGCCTCCATTTGCACTATGCATGGAGTAGATGGATGACTGCTCTCTCAAAAAGGGAATGTAGCCTTGTCCTCAACAGTCTGTCAGTCTTAAGAAATTCTGTGTCACGGAAAAGTGGAAGTAAGACTAATTCCCTGTCCCTGAAAACGGGAGGTCTTTTTTCCTTCTAATCACACTCTTCAGGAATTAGCTGACAAAAGCATCTTGAGGAGGGCACGGTGGCACCCCAGTAATCGTCACGAGCTGCAAACTCTGGCCTAATGGTTTATGACAGATCCACCAGCAGGGTCCTGCCACACCACACAGCAGCCCTTACTCACGGAGTCTGACTGACGTGGGCGGTCTGTGTCCCTCCTAATGCCTCTTCACTCCCAAGGAGCTCTTCCTCCCTCTTGGCTCAGCTCCATGCACCTGAGGGGATTGACCAGGGCATCAGTGTGCTTCCCTCTCCGTGCCTCAGCAAGGCCAAGGGAACAAACCCACGCCAGGTAAATAGTTCAGAGGGATGATATAGGAAGAGTCATGAGGAGGGGCAGGGGCTAAGGGGCAGAAAGGCCAACGGAGAGGCTCGTTTGCCTTGATTTGGCTGCCAAGGGAAAGGTGGAAACTCCGGAATGGCTGGCTGAATGGGTAGCCGGAATACTGTGGGAGCATTTGCTCCGCTCCGAGGAAAGGCTGAGCCAGCAGGGAAAGTCCCAGAGGGGAGGGGACAACTTCCTAAAGGGTAAGCCGCGGGAGGGCTCACCGTCCAGAGCCTCAGGAGGAGTATCCTGGAGTAGTGAGAAGAGGAGGCTAGCGACTCTGGTCACCCCAGAACAGGAACGATCAACTGCAACCTCAACTGCAGTTACTTGCTCCAAGCCCCGCCCCTGGTCTGCACCCATTGGCTTCAGGTTCATAACTCCTGACTTGATTGGCTGATGAAATACACCAGAAGAGGCTACTCTGCACCATTGCCCCTTTACTACCAAAGACCTTGGAAGTCTTAAGGCCATGTTTGTTTAAAAAAATATACAAAAATACATAAATAAGGGTGAAAAGGAACCCCAAGGATTTTATTGCTATGTTAATTTAAAGTTTTGGACCAGTGGGTTTCTGGCAAAGAGCTGATGGACACTGTTTTCCTAGAATTCCAGAAGTGGGTGTCCTGGGTAAGACAGGGAGGTAGAGATTTTGAAATATGAGGAAGTAGGTTGCTGGATTAGGAAAAAAAGGGAGAGAATGGCTCTTTGGGACATGTAGGAGAATGAACAGGCTAGGTGGACTTTCACTTCTGGAACATTTATGTGGAGAAATTTTTAGGAATAATGATATACTCATTTCTTTTTCCTAAACATACTATGTAAAGGATATTTTAATTGAAATTACTTAGTGATATTACCATAAAGCCAATTTTCATATTTCCACTCTCATCATAAAATATTTTAGGAGACATTTTGTAATGATTTTGAAATCTAGATACTTACTTGTTATATGTGATATCTCTTTATAATTTTACTCACCCAAAGCCTTTGTGAAGTTATTTCAATGCCTACAAAAAGGTTTGTGCAGAGAAGAGAGGTCATAGAGTGGGGAAATGAAAGGCGAATCCACCCAGGACAGAAATAAATGCTGGAGAATGGCTGATTAAATTATCCACCTGGTCCGCAGAGAACATTTCAGACTTCATATTGGTCTTGCAGTGGCCATTAAGCAATAGACTTTGCCGAAGGAAATTATTTTCACCAAGTTAGCAATGTAAATCCACTTGGGGGATGGTCAGTCAAGAAAACTAAGAAAGGCTTTCAAAAGTGATAAAGTGCACATGATGTTTTAAAGACATTAAGATCGAGATTGCTTCTGAGAGACATGCAAGTTATCTTCTATTAGAGCTAGAATTAGATTAGCAGATGAAGTAATCACTGTTGTCTATACTCTCACAAGAAAGATATAAACATTTACTTTAAAGATTTTTTAAATATTTATTTTCCGTTCTGTTTCATCTCTTTCTCCAGGCCCACTTAATTCTACCCCAATAGCTACAAGGAAGAAGAACTGTATCTCCCCCCTTAATTTTTCTCTAATTTACTTGGGTGGAATTCAGTGGAAAATAAATAATTTTGTCATGATTTGTTTCTGTAATATCTACTGTGAGTGATTTCCTCTCATCTCTTATTTGCCTTTTTAAATTTTAATTTAAAAATCTCACCATTATTAAATTTATTTTTTATATACAAACCTATTGATGCTTTTTGTCTGTGATTCCTTCTTTCATTTTTGAGTGAGGTCCACCTTTTATAGCTAAGAAGTTTAATAATATTGTAGGGACCAAAGGCAGGCCACTCCCAAGCGGGCCACTTTGGCATGAAGATTATTTTGAGTTAAAAAGCAGTCAAGGGGCACCTGGGTGGCTCAGTTGGTTAAGTGTCTGCCTTTGGCTCAGGTCATGATCCCAGAGTCCTGGGATCGAGCCCTGTGTCCCAGGGCTCCCTGCTCAGCGGGGAGTCTCCATCTCCCTCTCGCTCTGCTTCTCCCCCCTGCTCGTGTTCTCCCTCTCCCTCTCAAATAAATAAATAAAATCTTAAAAAAAAAAGCAATCAAAACTCAGCCAATTCAGGGAAAGCTCTTTACCACTCCAACTGCTTATAAAAATTTAGGTAGAGGGCCTCCAGGAAAAGAGCAATCACCATAGATAACTACATCATAATAGGAACTAGGTGTGGTAGGTTGGGAGGAACCTAGCAAGGCCTGTTTTATCAAAGTCCTCTATGTCCCATTTTTTTCTAAATGGCCCAGCAAACATTTGTTGGTTAAACATTTATTCTTTTTCCTCTTCCCGGAAATTGCTTTCCTTGCCTTTGAAGTCCCACACCCCCAGCCCCTTCTCTTTAGTTCAGGATGACCTTTATACCTCATTTTGCCTGACTGTCTTTGGAATATTCATGTCTGCATGGAATCCCTGTACCTACGAAATTAAGTTGGATTTTCTCTGTTAATCTGTCTCATGTCAATTTGATTCTTGGTCTGGCTAAGAGGACCTTGAAGGGCAGAGAGAATTCTTCTTCCTCAATAATATTAAAACCTATTTACTTCTAATTATTAATGAATTTTTTAAAAAACTCAAGTCCCTTTAGAATTATTTCAGTATCATAGCCAATGAGGTTTATCCGAGGCGCGATTATTGCTAATTGAAAAGTTTTCAGTTCATAGTAAATGCCGCAAGAGTGGTATAGCTGGTGTGCTATGATCATTCAGTAGAAGCAAGGTCATGATCACTTTTGACTGAGATGGTCAATGAAGTTTCTCCAGAGGAAACAGGATTTGATCCTTAATAAGACAGGCGGGACTGGTTGATTGGATGAGTATAATGATGGTCTCAAGCAAAATAAAAATTGCCTTATCTGTGTTATTTTTATATACATGGGAGCCTTCAAGAATACAGAGGTAAAGGATGAAGACAGTTATCAATAGTGTAGTATGTGATGTGGGGCCACCAGTGAACCGTGAAGAAAGAATTCTTGAGACTTTTTGTACAAAAAAGGTGCTTTTATTATAGCTGGGGGACAGGACCCATGGGCTGAGAGAGCTGCACTGGATTGCGAGGAGTGACTGGTTATATACTTTTTGGTTAGTGGGGGTTAGGCATAGCACAAGTCTCTAAGGGATTTGTGCATGTTAAAAGCAAGGTCTCCAAGACATTGGAGGGCTAGCTATTGTTAAGATAAGGTTGCTTTTATTGTTGTCTAGTAAAACATTAGTTATGAGACGCTTCAAGTGTACATCAGTGGGCTAGATGTTTGAAAGGTGATTGCAAATATAGATCTTGGAGAGGGAGCTTGTTTACGGTTATCAGAGGGAAGTAGCACTAACAAGAGCAAAAGTATAGTGGTAAAACATTAAAAGTGTATAATAAAAGTAGTTATGTTGGTCATTGTTGGAGTAGGTCATTGAGAGAATGTGGCCACTGGTTGACCTTTAAGCTGGACCCAGACTCTTCACTCCATCCCATGTCCTTGGAGTATATATCCTGCCCACTGTTCCCACAGGGAGACCCATTTTCAAGAACGGAGCCTTAAGAGAGCAATGTGTGTTGACACTATCTGAACAGTATGTGGGACAGAACCTAGGTAAGCCTCTATATAAACTTTTAGGACTCTGGCAGGTGGATGCGGAGATCTACATATCTTGCTGCTGCCTAAAACAAACCTGTTCCCTCAATCTCTTCTTGCTCTTCAAACACAGGGTCCGGTTTCAGAGTTCACTTGGGAAGCTCCCGAATTTGCAAAGCAACAATTATTCATGCAAGGAAATAGTGAACTTTTTCTGAGAATTAGAGATTGGCATAGATGAAGTAATGTCTTAACAGATTTTGATAGATAAACTAAGCTTACATATACATGGAGTTTTGTGAAATACAGTATTATGTTTGGGATAGTCTCCGTTGTTTACTGTAGTGAGCACTGGAGCAATTATCATGGGTCTTGACAGACAGGTAGAAGACTGTCTTCTTCTTTAGGAAGTTAAATGGTAAATAGTAAATACAATGGAAATTAAGGTAGGAAGACCAGGGAGCTGAGGAAGGTGTGGTTTAAAAAAAAAAAAAGATCTCAAAAGATCAATGATCTGGATTCTAAGGATGTCCAGTGTATGGCCATTAGAATGTATTATAAAGTGAAATGGAAGAAAATCTTTAAAAAAATTTTTGTTAAGTTTTAGCAGAAACACATTCACACAGGTACACACATGTATTAGGTTTCCAACTCAATTAATTTTCATGTATATATCAAACTGTGAAAATACAGCCCATAGAAAAATAGAGAGTATTTTCAACAACTCAGAATATTTCCTGTCCCTCTTTCCAGTCAGTATACCTTCCCTAGAATTACCTTTATTTGGGTTTCTATTACCCTTGAATATTTTGCCTATTCTTAACATTTCTTATAAATGGTACCAAATAATATGTATTCTTTTGTCCCTGACTTCTTCCACTCATTATTATTTTGTGAGATTCATCCCTGACATAGTTTTCTTCTTTCTTTTTTTATTGCTGTGTAGCATCTAATTTTATGAAGATTACTATAATTTACTTGTCCTTTCTAGAGTTGATACCATTGGAATTGTTTTCAGTTTTGGCTACCACAAATAAGGCTTCTGTTACATTTTTGTATATTTCTTTAATTTTTTTAAAGATTTTATTTATTTTATTTTGACAGAGAGAGAGAGAGAGAGCACAAGCAGAGGAAGCGGCAGGCAGAGAGAGAAGCAGACTCCTCGCTGAGCAGAGAGCCCCACGCCCGGGCTTGATCTCAGGACCCTGAGCTGAAGGCAGACTCTTAACTGACCGAGCCTCTTTTGATGGGCATATTAATTCATTTCTTTTGGGTGTGTATATCTAGGAGTTAATCAGTGGGTCAAAGGGGCATGCAAAATACAACTGTAGCAGATACTGCCAAAATGATTATGCCAATTTAAACTCTCACCAATCTTGCCAATACTTGGCATTGACAATCTTTTATAAAATGTTAGTTATTCTGTTGGATGTTTGGTATTATTGTATTTGTAAATTTAATTTTCATCTAACTAATGCATGTTGAGCACTTATCTTTTCATGTGTATATTGACCACTTGAATTGTATGAAGTGCTTATTTGAGTGTGTTGCCTGTTGTTAAAAATTGAATTATGTGAGACTTCCATTTCCGGAAGATGGAGTCTCTGTACTTTTTCCTATCCCTTGCAGTAAGTACAGCTAAAAGCCCTGGACATTATATATAAAACAAGCATGAGAAGACTCTTAAAGATGAAGGGAAGGGAGGCCAGAGAGGTACCTTGAGACCTGAATAACTGACTGAGATAAGTTCTTTGAGTTTTCTTTTTGCCTCAGTTATCTCAGACTGGGTACTGGAGAAGCTGGAAACCTGGAAATGCCAGTAAGTACAGATTTTTAAAAGACTTCAAAAAAAGCCTGTTCTCTCTAGCCAAATGACCAGGAGTGGGGCAGTCTAGCAAGACAGAAAATGTTTACCACTAACTGCTTTACTCCAGCCAAACTCCACAGGAAAACTTGAACCATCCCCTCCCTCACATACAAATACACACATCAGCAAGAGCTGAGTGGGAAGCTTACACTTGACCCATGCCAGACTTTACAAGGTGCCAGAACCCTGCCCCTACTCCCATACCTACCAAAGAGGGTGGTGTCAGAAAAGGTCTAGTGGGAACTAGGTCTTTTATTCCCACCTTGCAGTAAAGATGCACCTCAGGCCCCTGTGATTCAGTGGAGACCATAGTGGAGCTTGTACTTCCACTCCCACCTGAACAAGTTACCCTTGCTCTCCTCACTGGGGTGATGTCAGAGGAAGACAAATAGAAAGTTTGGTCATTCACCATCATCCAGATATAAAAAGGTTATTCTCTCTCATGGTATAAGTGGAGGCCATGCAGGAGCAGTAAGAAGAGGGGTACCCCATTACTGCTTCTTAGCAATAGAGACACTTAGTTTCCCATAGCTCTGTGTCAATGAAGACTGAGTACAGAACTTTAGCTTCCATCCTGACCTGCCAGTAACAAGATAGTGTCCCTACTTTTGCTAGAGCAGTGTTAGACGAGGACTGCTAAAACACAGGATTTAAATATGGTCCAGAATCTTATAATATCCGCAATGTTCCAATGTCCATTAAAAATTATCCATTGTGCTCCAAGACTTAAAACGGATTCCAACTTAAAAAACAGATAATAAACAGATACCAAATCCAACATGACACACATTTTAGCATTACCTGAAAAGAATTTAACATAACCATTATAAAAATACTTCAGTGACTAGTTATAGCACAATTGAGGCTAATGAAAAAAATAGAAACTCTGGGCAAAGAAATAAAAAGTTACAGAAAAACAAGAAGGTGATATAAAGAAAAACCGAATGGAAATTTCAAAAATAAAAAATAATAAATGAAAAAATTAAAAAGCAACAAATGGGCTCAGTAGCAGACTGGAGAAGACAGGGGAAAGAACTTGAGGAGAGAACAATAGAAATGACCAATTCTGAAAAACACAGAAAAATTGACTGAAAAAAAATGAACACACCTTCAGGAACATGTGGTACTAAAACGCAAGTTCTAACATTTGGGTCTTCAGACTTCCAGAAGGAGAGAATATAGAGAGTGGCACAGAAAAAGTATTCAAAGAAATAATGATTGAAAGTTTCACAAATTTGGAAAAATACAGACCTACAGGGTCAGGAAGAGTTAACTCCAAACAAGATAAACCAAAATAAATTTATCTCAAGACAGAAGTTAAACTTCAGAAAACTAAAGATGAAGAAAAAAATCTTGAAAGCAGTTATAGAGAAGTGATATATTACTTATAGGGGGAAAACTATTCAAATGATAGCAGATTTCTTATGATAAACTGTGGAGGCCACAAAATTTTCAAGTGCTGAAAAAAAAATGAACTTATGAACCCTATATCTATATCCAGGGAAAATATTATCCACAAATTAAAAGAGAAATCAAGACACTAGCAGATGAAGGAAAATGGAGAGAATTTGTCATCAATAGATCTACTCCTAAAAGAATGGCTACAGGAAGTTCTCCAAGCAGAAAAAATATAATAAAATAAGGAATCTTGGAACATCATCAAGTAAGAAAGAACATGGTAAGCAAACTTGTGGGTAAACACAAAAGACTTTCTTCTCCTTTAGAGTTTTCTGAATTATGTCTGATGGTTGAAGCAAAATTATAACATTGCCAAATGTAGTTCTCAATGTATATAGAGGCAATGTGTAGAACGATTATAGTATAAATAGAAAAGGGTAAAGGAATGTAAAGGGAGGTAAGCTTTATACACTTCTTTAGGACTGCTAAAGTGTTGACACCTTAAACAGGTCATAAGGTAAACAGTGATAAGGTATACACATACACATATATACACATATCTTCACTTATGTGTTACATTATACATATATACACATACATATAAAATGTAATATTTAGAATAACCATTAAGAAAAGCTTTAAGAAGACACACTCAAAACACCATAGATAAATTAAAATGGAATTATAGAGTGTTCAAGTATCTTACAAGAAGGCAGAAAAAATAGAGAAGAAACAGAATATAGAAAAATAAAATGGCAAACTTAAACCTTAAAAATATAAAAATTATATTAAATGTAAATGATCTATAGACACCAATTAAAGGATTGAGATTGGTAGAATAGATAAAAAACAAACAAAAACATGACTAAGCTATACGCTGCCTACAAGAGACTCACTTAGATTATAGAAATATAAGAAATATAGGTAAGTTGGAATAAAATTATGGAAAAAGATACAGCATGCAAAGTAATTAAGAGGAAGCAGGGTCAGCTATATTAAATATGTTTCAGAACAACAACAAAAAAACCCCCCAAACTTACCAGAGACAGAAAGGGAAAACACAAAAAGGTAAAATGGTCAATATACTGAGAAGATATAACTGTCCTAAATATGTATTCACCAAACAACAGTGCTACAAAATATTTGAAGCAAAAATGATAGAAATGAAAGGAGAAATAGACAAATCCACAATTATAGTGGGATATAATCCACAATTATAGCCTCTCTCTCAAAAATTGGTAGAACAACTAGTCGGAAAATCAGCAAGTACATAGAAGAATCCAATAACACTACCAACTAATGGGATCTAAAGAATATTTATAGAACATGCCACCTTACAACAGCAAATACATGGTTTTTTTTTTTTTTTCAAGCACTTATGGAATATATACCAAGATCAACCATATCCTGGATCATAAAGAAACCTTAGCATAGAGAGTATATTCCCTGACCACATGGAATCAAACAAAAAGCAATAATAGAAAAATAACAGAAAAACCCCCAAACACAGAAAACATTTAAAAAAACCCTTCATTATCCAGGTGTCAAAAAGGAAGTCCTGGGGGGCCTGGGGTGGCTCAGTCGGCTAAGCATCCAGTTCTTGATTTTGGCTCAGGTCATGATCTCAGGGTCCTGGGATGCAGCCTCATGTCTGGTTCCATGCTCAGTGGGGAGTCTGCTTGAGGATTTCTCTCCCTCTCCCTCTGCACCCCCCTCAAATAAATAAATAATTTTCTTGAAGGAAGTCTCGAGGGAAATTAAAAATACATTGAACCGAATGAAACCAGAAATAACAGAAGTGCAGGACGGAAAAACTCCTTACTTTCAAATGTTCGTTGTTAAAGTGTGCTATGAACTGGTAGTGAATGAGCACTACTTTTCCACAATCCTAGCAAGAGGAAGCCATTCTGGGGAACTTTGTATGAGCTTGTGTGCATAAAATGCCAATAGGCAAGTAAGTGACTATTGGAATTTAAAAGAGAAAAACACAAACAATGCACTAGGTAAAGAGTGCTTTCCTTCTATTTAAAGTGCTATGCAGGGGAGGAGATGCAAGTAATCTGTGCCTGTTCTTTTTTCAATTTTAATACATAAATAGTATTTAATTTGAAACTAATGATTTTACAGAAAACTTATATTTTTAATTTCCTACTTCAGTTTGAGGAGATGATCATGGGGATTTCGATGCCAAAAGGAATGATTTTTAGAAACATAGCATGCCTCTGTGGAGAGCAATCTTTTCACTTGACCTCACTCAGTGTGGGTAAATTAGTTTGAATTTTATTATGTACATAAATAACAGGACATGAAAGACTGGGAAAAGTTAATAACACTCTCAAAAGAAGAGCTAATTAAATTTTCTTACAAGTTAGCTGGTAAGTTTTCAGAGCCTGTGTTTGAATCTGTGACAGCTACAGAGCCACCTGCACAATGTTGAAGAAATTACGTGCGTACAAGGGAGTCCACAAATGCTGCAAGATTAGGGGAGTTTTTCGTTTTCTGTTTTTTGTTTTAGGTTTAGGAAAGTTTTAATGGACTGAGCCAGTGGTTAATTAGTAACAGAGTTTGGTGAGAAATTTAAAAGATAATGCCATTTCACTTGATCTTAGCCAAAAGGCGGAGAAGCCATAAAGATAATGCCATTTCAGAACTAAGTCCAGTTAGAGAATAAAATACTCCATGTGTTAGTGAAGATTTTATAAATTTCATGGGTTTTCCACTCCAGTTCATTCTCCAGCTCCTCATGCTTCCCATTTGGGTACAAGGATCAGGTAACTCTTCACTTTTTCTTGCAAATGCTTTGTGGTTGGAAATCAATGGCAAATAAATACCAGGGTGGTCTTTTCACTTTTGTAAAATTACAGGAGTAGAGCATTATGTTTCAGTCTGCATGTTAATCACATAGTTATCCAAGTTGTTGGCAACTAGCAAACAGTTTAAGTTGAGCATATCTGAAACAATGACTTAGTAAACAGAGAATGAAAGAAAGGTAATAAGCAATGCTTCTGGAGTGAGCCCAAGTAGCTCACATTAGAGAGGCCACAGACCTGCTGGAAGCAAATGGGTTCTTTGCAAGTTAGTTAGCTAGCTAGTTACTTAGTTAGTGACTTCATTAATTTTGCAGTATTTCTTGCAGCCCATTTGTGTTTTAAGTTTGAATTTGACTTGTTTTGGTCACTATGAGGTTTTTCACTTTTATGTTGTTAAATCTGATCATTGTTTCCTTTGTGGGTTTGCTTACCATTACAAACTAAGGTACTCCTGAGACATTATGGATTTAATATTCAAGTCCTGATATTTTCTAGTCATTTAAAATTATTTGATTAAAGATATGTAATTCAATTCCATCTAAAATCTGTTGGGTTCATGGTAAGGGCAGTCACTAATGTTTTGTAGGAATTTAGTTGAGAAAATAAATCATGATTACTTCTAGTGAAGGAGTTTTTCTCGGGAGAAGTATCATTCGAATTCAATTAGATAATTCAATCAAAAGTTGAATGGGAGTGACACATGCTGTGGACAAAAGAAGCATGACAGGAAGAGGAAACCAGTATGTGTGAGTGTTACTTCTTAACTTACTTTAGCATCTAAAATACAAAATGGAGAAGGCTGGGTCTGACGTCAGGTAACTCAGAATCTAGCGGGGGAGATGAGCATGTGGACAAATAATGATAAGGAGATGTGGCAAGCATAATATAGAAATTGTTACAGAAATAGTGATAGCTAATTTGTTACCATTTAGACTTTCATTAGGTATTACAGGTATCCCCCGCTTTCTGAAGTTTCCTATTACATCACTTCACTTTTATTAATGACCTACATTAGTACCTGTTTTTGCTAACCAAAAAAATTTGAAGAGGACTTTTGCTTTTACAAAAAAAAGCAAAAGCCTGACACTCCCGCCTGACCCATGACCTCAACTCAGACCCTGGGAAGCTCATCACAGTGCCAGTAGATCAGGCCTGTCATGCCGCTAAGCCCTAACCCTAACCCTAGGTTGGGTTCTGAGGGGTCAGTCCCCAGAACCTTTCTCCAAAGCCCCCAGGATTCGCGACACCTGAGCAATATCAAGGGACTCAGGCTGCCACCCAAAAGGAAACTGCGCCATTTGGAAATGCAGTTCTGTACTAATGTAGGTCCTTTGTAAAAGCAAAATGATGTAACTGCAACTTTCAGAAAGTAGGGAATATTCTTCACCTGAAGCCATTTGGATTTATGAAAGGTTTCACAGGAATACTCTATTTTCAGATAGCAAGGGAAACCTGTAGTGGGTCTTTCTTTGGGGGCAGGGACTATACCACCCATGATCACTGAAATGTCTTGTCGAATATTCTTATTCCACACTCACAATACCCTGTAAGTCAGGTATCATTAAGGCCATTTTTCAGATGAAAAACCTGAGGCTTAGAAAAGTAAATGATTGCTTTAAAACCATACTTCTTGAAATTAGCAGAGATAAGACATCACAGATCTTTTGTTCACAAATGAAGTACTATTTGTACAACAAACATGCTATATGTATTTAAATATTCTCCAATGCTGTGTGTATAAATCAATGAATTTTTGAAAAATATTTGAAAAAATTTTGTTTATAATTTGAATATAAAAACCAAGAGAAGTGGATGAAAAACAGAACATAATATGAGTTAAGCGGAGTAAGGAAGATGAGGTTTTTTTTTTTTTTTTTAACCTTTGCATTTAAGTAAGACAGACATACAGGAAAGTGTACAAACATAAGTATGCAGTCTGATTAATTTTCATGATTACACCAACATATCCAGTATAGATCAAGAACAAAATATTAACAGCATCCCAAATCCTTATTCATGCCCCCTTCCTTTCATTTCCTAAGAATGCCATTATCCAAATTTCTTACACCATAGATTCATTTTATCTGCTGTAAATGTAATCATTTAGCATTTATTCACTTGTATCTAGTTTCTTTGGCTCAACAACATGTTGGTGAGTTTTATCCATATTGTTGAGAGTAGATATAGTTTATCAAATCTCATTGCTGTATAATATTCCATTGTGTAAATACCATAACTTATTTATCAATTCTGTTGATTTGCATTTAGGTAATTTTTTGGTTTTGACTATTACAAATAGTGATTCTATGAACATTATTGTACATAAATTGGAGTTAAGTGCTCCACTTAACTCATTTCTCTTAGATATATATCTAGGAGTAGATTTTTCTGATCATAGGATATGCTTATGTTCAGCTTTTGTTTTTATTATAGTTGATACACAATGCTAAATTAATTTCAAGTGTAGAACATAGTGATTCAATAATTCTATGTGTTATACTATGCTCATCACAAGTGTAGCTACCATCTGTCACCATAAATGCTATTACAGTACCATCAACTATAAGGCCAAAGGGTTTTTCATTTTACACTCTCATCAAAGTGTGTATGAATTGTGTTTTCTACATATCTTCACTAAATTTGGTATTGTTTGTATTTCATGTTAGTCATTCTGGTGCATGTGTAGTCTGGGTTTTAATTCACATTTCTTTGATGACTAAAGAAGTTGAGCATCTTAAATATGTTTATTGGTCATTTAGACATTCTTTTTTATGATGTGCAATTCATGTATCTTGCTCAATTTTCTACAGAGTTGTCTGTCTTTGTCTTATTGATTTGTAGAATACAAGTCCTTAGTCATATATATGCATAACAAACATCTTCTCTTACTCTATGGGTTCTATTTTACTTCTGAATATGTATCATTTGATAGACTGCAGTTATTAAATATTAAAATAAACCTATCTATCACTTCTGATTTTTTTAATCATGTCATATTCCTAAAAAAAGGAATAAAGCATCAAATAACTGTTGATTTATGCCCTACTTAAGAAATTGTTGGCTACCCCAGCCAAGTAGATGTTCTATAATACTTTATTTTTGAAGTGATGTTCTATCTTTCAAATTTACTTTTTTAAGCATTTGAAATGGATTTTTGTCTCTAGTCTTAGATGGGAGTCAATATATAATTTTTTCCACATTGGTATCTAATTTACACAGCATCATTTATTGGAAAGATAATCTTTTTCCCACACCTATGCACTGTCTATTCCATTTGTCATATATATCAGATGACCATATATGTGTGGGACCATTTCTGACTATTTCATTGTATTTCATCTATTTCCTTACCTTTGAATAAATATCACATTGTATTACTTTAGCTTTATATCTGGATAGTAAGTCTTCACTTTATTGCCTTGGGTTTTTTTAGAATCAGCTTATCAAATCCAGAATTTAAAAAAAAAACTGCTTGAAATTTTATCAGATTTGCATGGAATCTAAAAATTAGCTTGAAAAGAATTGACATCTTTATGGGTTTTTCTCTTAACTATGGTATGATATATCTTTCCACTTATTTAAGTCTTCTTTTTTTTTCAGATTTGTTTTTTAGATTTCAATAAAGAAGTCTTATATATCATTCAATGGATTTATTCCTATGTATTTCTTTCTTTTTACCTGGGGAGGCTATTGTAAATGGCGTTTTCAATTTTTTTTCCATTTGCTTATTGAAGATATATAGAAATATAATTGATTTCTTAAAAAGATTTTATTTTTGGGCGCCTGGGTGGCTCAGTCGTTAAGCGTCTGCCTTCAGCTCAGGTCATGATCCCAGGGTCCTGGGATCGAGTCCCACATCGGGCTCCTTGCTCCGCGGGAAGCCTGCTTCTCCCTCTCCCACTCCCCCTGCTTGTGTTCCCTCTCAGGCTGTGTCTCTCTCTGTCAAATAAATAAATAAATTCTTAAAAAAAAAAAAAAAGATTTTATTTTTTTAAAACAGTTTTAGGCTTACAGAAAAACTGAGAAAATAGTACAGTATTCCCATATTATTAACATCTTGCCCAGTTTTCCCTATTATTAACATCTTACATTAGTATGGTACGCTTGTTATAATTAATAAATTAAATTTGATATATTTTTCATAACTAAGGTCCACAGTTTATTCGTATTTCTTGATTTTTAACCTTTTTTTGTTTAAGAATCTCACCCCAGACACCACATTACATTTATTTGTCATGCCTCCTTAGGGTCCTCTTAACTATGACAGTTATCTCAGAATTTCCTTGTTTTTGATGACCTTGACTGTTTTCAGGGAATGATCAAGTATTTTGTAGAATTACCCTTTATCAGAATTTGTCTGATCTTTTTCTCATGGCTAGACTGCCCCTTATGGATTTGGGGGAGGAAGACCACAGAGGTAAAATGCCATTTTAATTATATCATATCAAGTGTACATAACTATCAACTCTTATGTCTACATAAGATACATTTATAATACAGTTAGATTTTTAGGTTTCAGTCTGCACTCCTTGGCATCTCCAAGCTCTTAAATAATTTTTTTAATTGTATATATTAAGGTTCACTTTATGTGCTGTAAGTCTCTATATGATTTGACAAATGCATAATGTCCTTTATCAGCCATTATAGTATCATACAGAATAGTTTCATTGCCCTGTAATATATTTGACTGTGGCTTGGACACTTGCTTTGTCTCTTCAGACTGTTTTTATTCTTGGTTTTTAGCATGCATTATAATTTTTTTTGTTGAAATCTAGACATGATATATCAGATAATAAGAACCAAGGTAAGTAGAGCTTTAGCATGGGTTTTATGTTAATCTGGCAAGGAGTTGAGTTGTGTTTATTGTTTATTATAAGTCTTTGCATCAAGGGTTTCAAATTCATGTAGTTTTTTTGTTTTTGTCTCTTCTGCTGATTTTTAATTTTCCTAAGAACTCCTTGTTAATAAAAGTCCGAGACTTGCTGTAATCCAGTGTCATTTTATTAGATCTCTATTGATGTGGTGATGAAGAGTTAGGAAGGGAAGTATTTTAAAATCTTATGTTCAAATTTCGCTGTTTTGGTGGGCCTATGACCCTTGGCTGTGACCTTCACAAGTTTCCTTACTTTTTTCCTCCTCCTTTCCCACCTTAGATAAGACAGGAAAGCTAACAGGAACCAGAGTAGGGTCGTTGTCCTTCTACCTATGTAACATAAGGATCTGGTAAAGTCTTTTCCCTGGAGAGTAGGTTTGTTTTTGTTGTTGTTGTTGTTGTTTTTTAAAGATTTTATTTATTTATTTGAGAGAGAGAGAATGAGAGACAGAGAGCATGAGAGGGAGGAGGGTCAGAGGGAGAAGCAGACTCCCTGCCGAGCAGGGAGCCCGATGTGGGACTCGATCCCAGGACTCCAGGATCATGACCTGAGCCGAAGGCAGTCGCTTAACCAACTGAGCCACCCAGGCGCCCTGTTGTTGTTTTTAATAGAAAATGGTTTGGGCTTGTTTTAATATGGTTGCTTTCCCCTTCCTTTGTCAAAGATATGAGGTGATTTTTCTTGGTTCTTCACTATAAGAACCTGGAGGGGTTCGTGCAAACCTATGGCCTGGAGCCCTGAGGATTTTGTCACCCTCAAGGTAATTCATACTCAACCTCCAGAAAGTCATCAAAATTACCATTACTTGTGTTGGTTAATATATGTTTCAATTTTTGTACTCAATAAATATTTATTGATTAGGTAGTATGTGCCAGAGACACTTTTAGAAACTACTAATCATTGGTGAAGAAGATAGGAAAGTTCATTTTCTAGTGGGAAAGAGACACATATAAAAAGATAATTATAAAACAGAGAGGAAGTGCTATGATAAGGGTAAGTCCAAGGTAGTATGAAAGTACATTTCTCTTAATTCATACTGGGTTTTATTTTCAGATTCTCCATACAGAATAAAATACAAAAATAACGAAACAGCTGTATTTGGAGAAAATGTGACCATCTTCTGCAATTTAACAACTCCAGCAGATGTTGTGCAAATTACCTGGCAGAAGATTCAAGGTTCTTTGCCACAAAATATTGGCACATATAGCAGTATATATGGAGAAAAGATTCTTCCACCATACAGAGATCGGCTGCACTGTGAAGTCATCGAACCCAATTCCTCATTCATAACTATCCGTGAAGTAACATTTGAAGATGAAGCCTGCTATAAATGTCTATTTAATGTGTTCCCACACGGCAGCCATGGTGGACAAATCTGCCTTAACATTATAGGTATATAAATGCTTTATGTAGAGTCAAAATTTTGGGGATGTGGTCTTTCAAGGTTAAGGTCCAGACAAAGAATGTTAGAAAGGAAAGATTACAATAGAGGCCACCCATGCTTTTGTTATACAGCAGAAAAAAAAAAAGGAAGCCAATGATAGTTACGTGACTTTCCCATTTTCACACAGTGCAGGACCAGACATAATATTTAGGTCTTCTGACCTCTCATCTAACTTTTACACTGCATTGATTTTAATCTGGCGGATAAAGTTCATGAATGGCATCAGAATTTTCAATGAGAAAGAGAGGAAAAGAAAAAGAGATAGTGGAGAAAATGAAAGAAGAAAGAAGACTTAGAGAATAAGAATTAACAAAATGTTGAGGGAATAGTTATAGTTAGTATCATAGTGTCCCCTCATTATTTTGCTGAAAATTTAAAGTATTGGAGGTTTACATAAGATAATTTTAAGGTTGAATGAAAGTGGAGATAATGAAGCATTTCTCTTAAATTGGAGTATAGTAGGTGTAAGAGATGGAATTGTGAGATTTTGCAAAATATGAGGAGAGGTGTCTGAAAGGGACATGCTTCAACATTTTGTCATCATATAAATATTTGGGGAAGTCTATCTTTAATACCTTAGAAATCAGGTATGACGTATATTTTATATTTAATTTTGTGTCTCCTTTTTTGTCTCAGCTGTATCTGAATTAAAAACTGAACTCCAGTCTAATCTTGACTCTGAAGATTTTCTTAGATTTATTTACTCAGCTGTGGGAAAACCTGTTCCTCAAATATCTCTTTTCCCATCACAAGTCTTGATTAATCCACCAAAGGAATACTTTGCTCAGAACCCAAATGGCACGGTGACTATCACTAAAATGTACAACATCTCCTTGGAGACTGTGAGGTCTCTAGGTCTCCAATATCTGACTGTGCGCATGGATCATCCTCTAAGGAATGAAGAAAAGATTGTTCCATTGTCAGTCAAACAAGAATGTAAGTAGAAGTAATAATCAACAAGGGGAAATGTTCTAAAAATTCAGAAGTGTGTGTGTACTCATCTATTTTTAGAAATGTTAAGTCATTGTGATCCATATGCATGGTTAAAAGAATCAAGTAATGAAAACGTTCTCTAACCCAGTTCTGCTTCCAAAGGTAACTGTTCTTAAATGGCAAATTTTTAACTGGTCTCTCTTAATTGCTTTCCACTGAATTTCTTCCACAGTCAGTGAAGACCAGGTTCACTTACATCTCCTTCAACTTTTCCTCCTCCCAATATGGTTCCTTTCTTCCCAATACAGTTCTTTTGCTGATTACCTCTGCAACCTTCAACAATGTGGTTAAACTTATTTTTGTGTCATCCACCATAGAAAGTCTCTCTTAGCTGCCCATTTTTCCTTGCCTATCTTCCACCTAAGCTCTGTCAATTGTACCCTCTGTTTCAAAGCCATAGTTAAACAAGGTATGATTTTCTTTAAAAATTTAAGTAATAATTTAAATATATTTATGTTTCTGTATTTATATAATACAATTTCTTATAAGATTTAAATAATTGTTTTTATATTTCACCTAATCTTCCGACACTGGAGCATTTTCTGTAAATACTGGAATATTTGGGTTTTCATCTACCATCTTACTATTTGTTTTCTATTATTTGACCTGTTTTATGTCCCTTTCTTTCTCTTCCTGAATTCTTTTGGGTTATTTATTTCTGTTTCATTTACCTCCTCCATTAATTTGTTAACTATACATTTCTGAATAGTTTAAGTGGTTGACTTGGAGACTACAACATACATCTCTTGACTTATTAAAGCCAATATAATTTATTATTTTTACTACTTTTCAGATAATGCAATGAGCTTATATGAATTATCACTCTTGGTGCTGCCTTTTTGTGCATTTCATTTCATTTATTCATTCATTTATTTATTTATTAATTTAAATTTTTGTTTGTTTGAATATAGTTGACACACAGTGTTTTATTAGTTTCTGGTGTATGTTTTGTTCATTTTAATTCTTTATATATATATATTTAAATGCCAAAATATATTATTGTTGTTATTCATAGTAATATTCTTCTAGATTTATCCTTTCTATTGTTTTTTATTTCTTTGTCTATGTTCAAACTTTTATTTTTCTTCTGCTTAAAGAATTCTCTTTAGTTTTTTCCTTAGTGAAGATGTATAGATGACCAATTCTTTTAATATTTTTGGTTGTAAAATGTTTTAGCTTTTGAAGTACATTTTTGTGGGATTTTTGATTCCAGTTTTGATAGTTATTTTATTTTTTTCATCACTTTGACAATGGTATTTTACTGGCTTCTGACTTTCATTATTACCTTTGAAAAGGTATATGTCAGTTTTATGGCTGGTCCTTTGAAAGGAATGTATCTCCCCTTCACCCCTACTGCTTTTAAGACTTTCTCCTTGTATTTATTTTACATTAGTTTTATTGTTTTGGTATCACGTTCTTTGTATTTATCTTGCTTGTATTTTCCTAAGCTGCTTGAGTCTATGGGTTAATGTCCTTCATCACTTTTGGAAAATGTGTAAACTCAAGAAAATGGTGAGGATAACATTTCTCCATAATTTGTTTCAATCATCCAAGAACCAAAAAGCATCACTAGCCATCAATGATATTGAATCACAAAGTTTGAATGAATGAAGGAGACATCACATCTTTTGGAAGTTTAACAGCTTTTCTACATAACCAGCTATGGGAATATTGGAATAAGTAGCCTAGTACGTAGTCTGGATGGGCTAACCATAACCTCATTAGTTATCTCATTAGTCTCTGAATTAAACAACCTATGGCCTAACCTAAATAAAGCACAAAAAATGACTATCACAAAATGAAACTACTATAAAGCATAATATACTCAGGTCAACATAAATTATTCTTCCATTGTTTTCAGCCTCCCCAGGTTAGCATGACCTGGTTCAAGTAGAGTCAACTCTGCTGTAGAATTAGAACAGTGGGCAATTTCCCTAGTGACTCTGTAGTGATGATAACAGGCCACAGGATCCATCCTATGGTCCGACAATGCTGTTTCATGTGATTAATAGTTTGCTTGTTACACCACTTTAGTTTAACCACCTTTCTGCCCACAGATCTTGTAGAGTATTCCTCCGTTGTCTTTGATCATCCACTGTTATTGCTGAGAAACCAAATGTCAATCAGATAATTGTAACTGTATCTTCTCTTTGATAATATGGTATTTTCTCTTTATCCTTAGAGTTCTGAAACTTCCTAGTGCTATTTTTAAGGTATTTTATCTTATTTTTAATACTTTAATGTAATTGCCATTTGGTGAGCTCACTCAATTTGAGACTCAAATCCTTCAACTCTGAATATTTTCTCATTTCTTTGAGAATTTTACACCTGTTCACTTAATTTATTCTCTTTTTATAAACTTCGTTAAGTGGGCATTAAAACATTTCAATTGAATTTTATTTTCTTCTTAAAAAATGTCTCTTTTTCTTTTCCTCATAATATCAGGGAGATTTTTAAAAATTATCTTTAAACTCTTTCATTCAATTTTCCCTTCTTTTGACAGATTTATAATTTTGAATTGCTTTTACAACTTAAGATTTAATTTTATAAATTAAAATTGATTTAATTTTTTTATACCCAATTTTCCTGCTTTATGAAAGTAATATCTTGTCAAATCTATCTGGGAATAATAATTT
Source organism: Mirounga angustirostris (assembly GCF_029215605.1). NCBI lineage: Eukaryota > Metazoa > Chordata > Mammalia > Carnivora > Phocidae > Mirounga > Mirounga angustirostris. The sequence goes on from NW_026991709.1 coordinate 57,504,020, forward strand.
AGAAGTCCTGTTTCTTTAATTATCTCTTCCACCCTCCCCCCGGACTTACTACCACCATTATTTATTTATTTATTTATTTATTTATTTATTTATTTATTTATTTATAATTTTAAGAAGGCTCTATGCCTAATGTGGGGCTTGAACTCACAACCCTGAGATTAAGAGTCTACGTGCTCTACTGACTGAGCCAGTCGGGTGCTCCCCATCATTTTAATTTTATGTTTCTTTTACTCGGTCTTTCTCACTTTGATTACAAGTTTTATTCAAAGTCTAGTGAGCTCTGACTGGAGGATTACAGAATCTTTATTTGGTTAATTGTATCTTGTAAAGAATGACTTCTGTTTGTAGAAAGCAGGCTGTTGCTTTCTACAGTTAGCCAGGAGACTCCAAAAGCCAGAATGTAGAGGCCTGTACTCTGGGCCTATGACTCCCTACCTTAGTTATTTCCAGGATATTCATTAAATTACTTAACTGCCCCTTTCTTCTCTCTCTCTCTCTCTCTCTTTTTTTTTTTTTTTGGCTGAAGGTTACGCACACCTGCCTCTCCAGAATTGTGATTTCAGATACGGAAATGGGTGCTTTCGACTGTAAGTTTCATTCTGTGATTCACCCCTCCTTCTTTTGCCATCCGAGTTCTAATGCTCTCCAGGTTCTGCAGGGCTGTCTCTGCAGGTGTAAGCTGCTTTTTGCATACATGAGCTTGCAGCTTCTCATCCTACACCTTCATAAGCCTTTCCTCTATCCACTTTACAACTTTTGTAAATTTGTTGAAATCTCTTGCCAAAGATCATTCTCCTGTTTGTTGTTTTTCATTGAATCAATTTATTTTTGTTACTATAATTTTAATGAAGTAAGAAGGAGTAGAGGTAAATATTTTTGTTATGTGTATTTCTTGAAACTGAGGTTAATCAGCTCCTTTTTTCCTGGAAAATTTCCCCAAATCATGAGATTGGAATATGCCCATTGAATAGCATATATATCTCCCATCAATCTATTGGTTGGATTATTATATTAATTTCACTTCTCACTGAGCTACAAATGTCTGTAAAGGAGTAACTTATCAATTTAGAAGAGAATTCTTCCTTGCTTAGCTTTGCAACAAATATTAGGGATATAAATTCCTGATTCTATTGAAATCTTCTATAGAGCTTTTATTCCCATGCTTTATTATTGCTGATTTCAGGTCTCTGTTCACATTTTAGGCCCATTCAGCCTCCTTTGCCCATTTTGAATGAGTTATGTAGTATCTCATTGAAAAAGAACATAGTTAAAACTAAAAACTGAGACAAAGTGATGTCTGAACAGTCAAAAATAAATAGCACAAAGTTTCTCACATGGATTTTCCTAATAGTATCAGGGAAGAAGAAATTGCTAGCAAGAATTTCTCTGCAATGATAATGAAAAATTGAAAGCAGCAAATTAAAAAGAAGTAAGAGGTTACAATGAACAGAAAAATGACCTCAATCAGAAAGAGGACCCCACAATCTTCCAGAAGCAGACCTAAGAATACGAAATGCACAATAATTCATACCATTTTAATGTAAGTGCAGACTTCCTTGAGGTCCATCCACAAAGTATATAGGTTCATTTTTATATCTAAAAACTAGCAGAAATACTCATGATGACCTTTGGTTAAACTTACGTTGCAATGAAAAATGTAAATTATACTCAGAAGGCTACATAGAAAGAAGTGGATTTGTAATACAATTTAGGAACACCATGGTCAAAATAGCTACTGTGAAGTGTTGATACTTAAAATTTCATACTCTGTTTTTTTCATAAGACTGCAGACTCTAGAATCGACAGAACTGAACTTGTTTCCCAATTTTGCCACTTAATCACTATGTATCTTTGGACCATTTTCTTAATGTCTCAGAGCCTCTGTTTTCCCATCTGAACCTAATAATCTTACTCACTTAGTTGATGTAAATAATCCTTACAAAATGCTTATCACATTGCTTAACACATTAATCTTAAATACTGATTATTATCATTATAAATTTGTTTTCTGAGGTTTTTGCAGATTCTTTGAAAATTCCATTTTAGTAATTGAGTACTATTTCATTATGACTGCATTATATTTTTCTTTAAACATCTTCTTTTGTCGAATATTTGGGTGGTCTGATCTTTTTTCCTTCTTCTTGAGTGTCGTAAAATGGTATTAAATATCATCTGTCTTCAATTTGAATATACATTAGTATATTCTTTTATAAAATTGATTATGGCAAATAATCTCATAATATCAATTTGAATGTCAATGAAGCAATGGCAAATCAAGAGAGTATTGCAGATACAAAGTGCCAAAATGACAGTACAATGTACGGAAATTAAGCATAGTCACAAAGAACATGTTTCTGGTTTGTGTCTTTCAGGTACTTCTGGTTCTTCTTTTTGGTTGCGTACAGTTGGTCCACTCATAATTTTGTTATGTATTTCATTGATCATTGTCCATCTTGTCCGGAGAAAGAAAAAGTAAGTTGCATTACTACTTCTCTATGATAGGGAAGGTGGGTAAAACAGGGCTAGTTTTAAATATGAAAAAAAGACATTTCAAGGGCTTTGGCAAAATTCGTCATGGAAAGAATGATGATGGAAAACTCTTTTCCATTTACTTAGTAATTCTTGCAGTCAAGAGTTTATCCCTGGTCAAATGATATCCTACTTGGGATTGTATAAAGGTAGACTGTTAGTCATTTATGCTGATGGTAAATTGAGCTTAAAAATCTTCCTTTAGAACAAATTTTGAAGGAGAGAGCATATGAACTTCAGACTATTGGTGGGAGGGTCCACTGACTGCGGAACAAAGCTGAGATTGGAGGCTTGAGATAAATCTACCTCACAAAGCCACAGTAGGATGAAAGTGGACTAATATATTAAAATATCTTTTAATTACAGGACTAATATATTAAAATATCTTTTTATTTATTCAACAAATACTTCTTGAGTGCCTATATATTGCTATGCATTATTCTCAGTGAGGGCAAAAGAAGCACAACTAAAACAGGCAAGTTTTAGAAGAGTATGTCTCAGTAGGGAGAGGTGGTCAATGAAAATTTACATAGAAACAAGAGAACACCGGGTGGTGATATGCACTATTTAAAAAATAAAGCAGAATGATGTAATTGAAAGAGACTATGGGACTAGTTTATATTGAGTGGTCTCTCTGAGAAGCTGACATTTAAATTGGGAAACCTGAGTAAGAAAAGAGTTTTGAGTGACATTCTCGAGAAGAGCATTCCAGACAAAAAAGGAAGAGTTATTGTAGGTCCTGAGGTGGGAATGAGCTGGGTGTGTCCCAAGACAAAATGAGGTCAGTGTGCATAGAGCAATGATTTAGAAATAGAGATGGGGTTTAGAACAGGTAAGTCCCTCAGGCCTTGAAAGGTGTTTGGGATTTTTACTACTTGCAATACCAATCTATTGAAGTATTTAAAACAAGGGGACACAAGGATCAGATTTACATTTAAAAAGATCTCTCTCACTGGAATGTGGACAAAGTTTCTTAGAATTCAAGGATGAATGCAAGGAGGTTTTTAAAGAGGTGATTGCCAGAGTCAAGATGGGAGTCAACAGTGGTCTGGAGTAGGGTGGTAGCACTGGGAATTGAGGAATTAGGGAGAGGTTTAGGATGACAAGATTTGCAGCTGGATAGATGTGGATAGAGGGGAAATGGGGGGAAATTATCTTGATGATTCTAAACATTTTGGCATAGATTGAATAAACCTTTTATAAATGGGGAAAAATTCAAGGAAGAATAAATTTTGAGGGAGGATCAAGAGTTCTGTTTTGAATATGTTAATTTTTAAATGCCTATTTGAGATCCAAGAGAATATGTCAATTATGTACGTATCTGGAATTTACAGAGCAGATGAGACCAGAGGTACAAATTTGGGAGTGTAGTGGGTATCAACAGGACAAATCATAAGTTAACAACTCTCACTATTATAGCGTAGAAATAACCTTCAAGTTCTGTTAATGGAGTATTTTTATGCTGAATTAAGCATTGAAAAGATATTTTGATCAATCTCTAAAGAGATCTTAATCTTCCAATTTTTTATTCATAGAATACTCTTATAATCTATTGCCATTAGGGGGAGTGTTTGGGCTTTCTTCATCTTATGGATCTATCAATGTCATCACACCTATAGGTCAGAGAACGCGCTTAAAACCACACCCCAGCTCAGACAGCCTGATGTGGAATCCTTAGTGAGCCACTCTCTTCCTGCACACAGGTAATTGGTAGGTGTGTGATTTTTGCTGTCATTGTGCATACTTCAAATTTAAGACTTAACCTTCCATATTAAATCATCCATTCGGTAGCAGCAATTACCATTTTAAAAATAAATGGAACCATATATTTGTTTATATAATCCAGCTTCATGAACTAGTGGGTTCAAGTGAAATGGTATTAATATTAATGACTGAATGTTTCTATTCATTCCCTGATTCAGGACCCCTAGTTGAATGACTGCTTTGCTTTGCTTTTTTTTTTTTTTTTTTTTTTTGAGTATTAATAAGTATGAGCATGTCTTCATATATTTCTTAGCCATTCAGGCTTCCCTTTCTGTGAAGTTCTTATCTATATCTTCATGTAATTTCTGATTGGTCGTCTGTATTTGCAGAAATTCTTTATATTCTAGATTCTTTATGTACTAGATAGTGATTACTTTTCCCTATTTAGCAGCACACTACTAAATTTTTCAGTTATATCATTAAAAGAGCAGAAATCTTTGATGCTTTAATGTTGTTAAATCCATCAATTTTTTCACCTAACACTTTGAGTTTGGGGACCTATTTAAGAAGTCATCATTCACGTAAGTTCACAAAAATGTAATCACATTTACTAGCTTCATATTTTTCTATTTCATATTTAGGTCTTTTAACCTTTGTACATAATGTAGGAATGACATATATTGTTAATTTTCATCATGTAACGAGCCAGATTTCCTAACATCACTTATATACAATCCATCCCTTTCCTTATTGATGAGCTCTGTTTTTAGCTCTCTCAGGTAGAGAGTTTTGTTCCATTGTTGAATTTTTTGTTTCTTCATGATTGCGTATAGTTTTTATTATTATGGTCTTTTGTTCTGTTGAAATGTGGTAGGGAGAGATCCCTTTTTGTGTTTTTTAAAGATGTATCTATTCAGGGATACACACACACACACACCGTGAAAAAAGTTTATTTCATTAAAAAATATAGCTGGAATTTTGGTTAGTCTTGCACTGAATTGATAGATTAATTTAATTTAGAGAGCATTGATATCTTTACAGTGTAATTTACTCCACCCATAAATATGCTATTCATTTATTCAAGTCTTTCTGAATGTCTTTTAGGAAAGTTTTAAAATTTTCTCTCTGTAGGTTTTGTGTAATTTTTGCTAAATTAATTCCTCAGTACTTTTAATTTGTTCACTATGATGAATGGTATCTTATTTTTTTTTTTTTAAAGAATTTATTTATTTGAGAGAGAGCGAACATGAGAGAAAGAGATCACGCAGGGTAGAGGGGCAGAGGGAGAATCAGACTCCTTGCTGAGCAGGGAGCCAGATACCGGACTCGATCCCGGGACCCTGGGATCATGATCTGAGCCTAAGGCAGCCGCTTAACCAATTGAGCCACCCAGGTGCCTCCGGTATCTTATTTTTTTTTAATGAAAATTTCTAACTGGTTATTAATGATTTAGGAACAGTTCTGGATTTTTTAGGCTAACCTATATTTGGAAACCTTGCTAAACTCTTTATTAGTTAAAAGTTTTTCTGTTTATCTAAAAGTTTTCTATGTAGATAATCATCTCTTGTGCACTCAATGACATTTTTGCTTCTTCCTTTCTATTCTTTATACCTCTTTTTTATATTAAATAACACCAGTTACCTTTGTCTTGCTTTTCTGAAATTAAAGACTGTGTTTTAAATTTCTCAAGTATGGTATTTGCTGCAGTGTTTGGCTATTAATCATATTATCAATCTCAAGAAACATTTTAATATTTCTATTTTCTGTCATTTTGTTATATATAGACTTTGAATTTAAGAAGTAATTTTGTATCTGTTAATATAGTCATATGAATTTTCCATAGTAGTCCATTAATATGATAAATTGCGTTGAGAGATATCTAGTGTTAAACCATTCTGGGAGTATTTTTTTGCTTATATTTATAAATAAAACAGGACAATAATTTTCATTTTTTTAAATTATCTTTCCCTGGCTTTGAAATAAAATTTTCAAATTAAGGTTTTGAAATTGACAGTAGCCTCAGAGAAAGAACTTAATCTTTTAATAGTTCTCCATTTAGAAACATGTATATAAGATGGCTATTTCTATTCCTTCACAATTATCTGGGTCTGTGGGGTTTTGATTTCAGCTTAATTGCTTTCAAAGTGACTGGCTTATTAAATTATGAATTTTTATGCCAATTTTCATTATTCTTTTCCTAATTTTAAATGATTTTTTATTTTATTGTAGTAAGAACATTTAGCATGAGATCTACACTCCTAACAAAATTTTTAAGCATACAATATAGTATTGTTGATTAGAGGTACAATGTTGTACAGCAGATCTCTAGAACTTACTCACATCGCTTAACTTATGCCTATTGGTTAGTAGCTCTCCATTTCTCCCTTTCTCCAGCCCCTGGCAACTACTGCTTACTCTTTGATTCTATGAATTTGATTATTTTAGAGCCTTCACATAAATGGAATCATGAAGCATTTGTCTTTCTATGGCTGGCTTATCTCACTTAGCATAATGTCCTTGAGCTTCACCAATATTGTCACCTATTGCAGAATTGCCTTCTTTTTGAGGCTGAGTAGTATTCTTTTGCATGTATATATCACATTTTCTTTATCCATTCATCTGTAGATCAACATTTAGGTTGTTCCCACATCTTGGCTATTGTGCATAGTGCTGCAATGAACACATGAAAGTACTAATAGCTCCTTGAGCTTCTGATTTCAATTCTTTTACATAAATATCCAGAAGTGGGATTGCATCATATATAGTTCTATTTTTAATTTTTAAAGAAATCTCCATATTGTTTTCCACAGTGGCTGTACCATTTTGCATCCCCACCAATAGCGCACAAGGGTTCCTATTTCTCCACATCCTCACCGACATGTGTTGTCTTCTGTTTCTTGTTTTATTTGTTTTGTTTTGTTTCTTTCTAGTTATTAACAAGTTTTTTTTTTTAATTGAAGTACAGTTGACATACAATATTATGTATTAGTTCAGGTGTACAACATGGTGACTTGACAATTCTATATATTACATATGCTCACCATAATACTAGTAGCTACCTTCTGTTATAAAGTTGTTACCATATTATTGATTATTCCCTATACTGTACTTTTCACCCCTGTGACTTAATTATTTTATAACGGGAAGTTTGTACCTCTTAATTCCCTTCACCTGAATTTGCCCATTCCCCCACCACCTTCCCCTTGGGTAACTATCAGTTTGTTCTCTGTATTTATAAATCTTTCTGTTTTTTGTTGGTTGGTTGGTATGTTGGTTTGTTTGTTAGATTCCACATATAACTGAAGTCACATGGTATTTTTCTTTCTCTGACTTACGTCACTTAGCATAATATCCTCTAGGTCCATCCATGTTGTGAATGGCAAGATTTCATTCTTTTTTATTTTTTATGGCTGAGTAATATTCCATTATATATATATATGAATGGATACAGAAGATGTGATTGATATCTATAGCTATATGAATATAGATATATATATCTCATTTAACAATAGTAATTCACAGACATGCTAAAATTAGTCCATAAATCTCCTTCATGGATAACCCAGGTGCTTTTCAAAATGCTGCCCCTGTGCTGGGTCTCAGAGTGATATAGTGTGCTGGCCCTTTAAGAGTCCCAATTTCTGTATCCCTCTGGCTCTCCCCAAAGGAAGCTCCACCAATTTTCAAAGCTCCTAGAATTAAGTCCTGCTGATTTTCTTTCTTTCTTTCTTTCTTTTTTTTTAAAGATTTTATTTATTTATTTGACAGAGAGAGAGACAGCGAGAGCAGGAACACAAGCAGGGGGAGCAGGAGAGGGAGAAGCAGGCTTCCCGCTGAGCAGGGAGCCCGATGTGGGGCTGGATCTCAGACCCCGGGATCATGACCTGAGCAGAAGGCAGCCGCTTAACGACTGAGCCACCCAGGTGCCCCAAGTCCTGCTGATTTTCAAAGCCAGATGTTAGTGTTGCAGGATTGCAGGGCTCTTGTCTCACGGAATGAAGAATGAATCTCATGGACACAAAAGGGTAAAGTGAAGCTACGAAGTGAAGGTGAGAGCAGAAAGGAAAGAAAAAAGCTCTCTAGAGTGAAAGGGTCCTGAATGGGTTGCCACTGAGGGCTTTTAGTGGCAGTCTTTTATTGAAACTGACTGGGAAGCTTGTGGCCTTGAGATTCTTGTGCTGTCTTGGTTTGTCCCCTTATCTCTTGTTCTTCTTTTTTTAACTTTTTTAAGAGAGAGAACCAGAGAGCACAAGTGGGGGAAACAGTAGAGGGAGTGGGAGAAGCAGGGTCCCTAATGCGGAACTCGATCCCAGGACCCTGGGATCATGACCTGAGCTGAAGGCAGCCGTTTAACAGACTGAGCCACCCAGATGCCCCACCTTATCTCTTGTTCTGCTCTGTCTCAGTGTCTCCACTTGCCAGGAATAGTTCCAGAGCCTAGTCAAGGGAATCAGGGGCCTCCTATCTCCCCAGCCTATACCTTCACCCCTTCCCTACTCAGGACCTGTGGGCAGAAAGAGCTATACTGGGATTATGAGCAGTGACTGATTGCCTACTTTTTAATTCATGGGGGTTAGGGATGGAGCAAGTCTCAGAGGAATCTGAAAAGCCTTGCTTTTCAGGACCTTGAAGGGCCAGCTGCTGCCAAGATAAGGTTACTTTTAAACATGATCTCACTGATATGCAGACCTTAAGAAACAAGGTAGAAGATCATAGGGGAAGAGAGGAAAAGTTGAGACAACGAAACCAGTGAGGGAGACAAACCATAAGAGACTCTTAATGTCAGGAAACAAACTGAGGGTTGCCAGAGGGGAAGGGGATAGGGGGATAGGGTGGCTGAGGGACAGACATTGGGGAGGGTATGTGTTGTGGTGGGTGTTGTGTAAGACTGATGAATCACAGACCTGTACCCCTGAAACAAATAATACATTATATGTTAATCAAAAAAATAATGAAATAATAAAATAAAATACAATAAAAAACATTAAGTCACTAAGGCAGCCAGGAGTTCCTTGAGGAAGGTCACACTTTGCGTGTTTCAGGTGTCTATCAGTGAGCTGCAAGCTGTAAGGCAATTTTAATTTAAGCTGCATTTCTTTTGCCTTTGTTTCCCCCATCATTATGAGGCTTCATCTCCCCTTCCCTGTATCAGAGCCCCCGGGGTGTCTGATGTGGGGCTTGATCCCCTTGCTCCTCGGGGATGACCTCCGCACTTGTGAAATCCCTTCTGCTTGTAGGTCACCATGCTGGAAGTTTGGTTCCTGGCTGCACCTCTGCCCTTCCTACCCTTTTCAATGGGACTTCCATTTATATCTTTATTTGTGAGAAATCTGTCCTGCCAGTCTCACCAGGCTTGTTTTCAGAGTGAGTTGCATCACATGTAGTTGTTGCCTTAGTGTGTCAGTGGGAGGAGATGAACTCAGAACCCTCCTACTCTGCCCTGTCTTGTTTTCTTGGTAACAGCCATCCCAGCATGTGTCAGGTAATATCTCATTGTGGCATTGATTTGCATTTCCCCGATGACTAATGACATTGAGCACTTCTTCACATACTTGTTAGCCGTTTATATCTTCTTTGGAGAAATATCTGTTCAAATCCTTAGGCTATTTTTTTAGTTGGGTTATTAGTTTCCTTTTGCTACTGAGTTGCAGGAGTTCTTTATATGCTTTGGAGATTAACCTCTTTTTTTTTTCCCCCAACTGAGGCTTAATTCTGCCACTAACTAGCTTTTTTTTTTTTAATTTAAATTCAATTAATTTACATTTACAATGATACATTTAATGTATTTAATTACATTTACAATAATACATTTAATGTATTATTTGTTTCAGGGGTACAGGTCTGTGATTCATCAGTCATATAATACCCAGTGTTCATTACATCACATGCCTTCCTCAATGTCTATCACCCAGTTATCCCATCTCCCCACCCCTCTCTCCTCCAGCAACCCTCAGTTGTTTCCTGAGATTAAGAGTCTCTTATGATTTGTCTTCCTTTCTGGTTTCATCTTGTTTCATTTCTTCCTCTCTTCCCCTATGATCCTCTGCCTTGTTTCTCAAATTCCACATATCAGTGAGATCATATGATAATTGTTTTTCTCTGATTGACTTATTTCGCTTAGCATAATACCCTCTAGTTCCATCCACGTTGTTGCAAATGGCAAGATTTCATTTTTTTTTTGATGGCTGCATAATATTCCATTGTATATATGCACCACATCGTCTTTATCCATTCATCTGCCCATGGACATCTGAACTCTTTCCATAGTTTGGCTATTGTGGACATTGCTGCTATAAACATGGGGTGCAGGTGCTCCTTTGGTTCACTACAGTTGTGTCCTTGGGGTAAATACCCAGTAGTACAATTGCTGGGTCGTAGGGTAGCTCTATTTTCAACTTTTTGAGGAACCCCCATACTGTTTTCCAGAGGTGGCTACACCAGCTTGCATTCCCACCAATAGCATAGGAGGGTTCCCCTTGGAGATGAACCTCTTGTCATTTAGATGGTTTGAAACTTTTTTCCAGAGTTCGTTATCTTTTATCACTAGCACTGATTAATTTAAAAACATACCTGGAAACATGCCCTCAATAAAATGAAAACCAGTTTTAGAAACTCATTAGGCCAGATGATGTGACAGTGAGAGAAGTAGGATGCAGAGGCTCAGGGCTACGAACCATCAGCAAGGGACTGGAGGACCACAAACATTTCAGGCTTGAGTCAAGACCTTTCAGATTCATGTGGAGAAGAATGAACCCTGAAAGCCACCAAAAGTTGTTGCCTACCCTGGAGCTACTTGCCGGTGAATCTGAGTAATCATTTCTTGTTCCATAGCTCAAATACATGCAAATAGGTTACAGTCTTAGATGCATTAATAACAGTGAGAAACCAATATCGGCATGCTTGTGATGAATTATGTCTCCTAAGGACTCCTGAAAGTATTTCTGCCCATTCCATAGCCTGCCCTTTCAGTCTGTTGTTTCCTTTGCCATGCAGTAGCTTTTTAGCTTCACAGAGTCCCATTTGTCTATTTGTGGTTTTGGTTGTCTGTACTTTTGTTTTCATAGCCATGAAATCATTGCCAAGACCAACCTCACGAAACTTTTCCCCCATGTGTTCTAGGAGTTTTATAGTTTCAGGTTTTACATTTAAGTCTTTAATCTATTTTGAGTTGATTTTTCTGGTGTTGTGAAGGAAGGGTCCAGGTTTATGCTTTTGAATGTGGATATTTAGTTTTCCCAACATCATTCATTCAAGAGATGATCCTACCTCCATTGTGTGTTCTTGACACCCTTGTAAAAATCGGTTGACCACAAATGCGTGGATTTATTCCTGAGTTCTCTAATCTATTCCCTAGGTCCATATGTCTGTCATTATGCCAGTTCTGCTCTGTTTTGATTACTGTACCTTTGTATTATATTTTGAAATCAGGAAGTATGGTGCCTCCAGCTTCATTTTTCTTTCTCAAGATTGATTTAACTATTCATGGTTTTTTGTGTCCCATGTGAATTATAGAATTGTGTGTGTGTTTTTTAAATTTCTGTCAAAAAACGCTATGGGAATTCTGATAAGGATTGCATAAAACACCCAACTTTAGTCCTTAAGGAGCTAGAAAAAGAAGAAAAAACTGATCTCAAAGTTAGCAGAAGGAAGTAACAAAAATTTGAGCAGGAAAAAACAAAAATAATAGAAAAAATTAACAAAACGGAGAGCTGGTTTTCTGAAAAGGTAAACAAAATTGATAAACCATCAGCTAAACTAAGAAAAAAAGAGTGAAGACTCAAATAAATAAAATCAGAAATGAAAGAAGAGACTGATGCCATATAAATAAAAAGGGTCATAAGACACTATTATGAAAAATTATACACTAACAGCCTGGGTAACCTAGAAGAAATGGATAAATTCCTAGAAACATCTAACCTCCCATGATTAAATCATAAAGTAGAAAGCCTGGATAGACCTCTGACTAGTATGGAGAGTAAATCAGAAATCAAAAAACTTTCAACAGAGAAAAGGCCAGGACTATATGGCTTCACTAGTGAATTCTACCAAACATTTAAACAAGAATTAATGCCAATGCTTCTCAAACGCCTTCAAAAAAATTGAAGAGGAGGGAAGACTTCCAAACTCATATCTTGAAGCCCACACTACCTTGACATCACAGCCAAAGACGTCACAAGTAAAATAGCCAGCCAATATTCCGACAAATAGAGATGCAAAAATCTTCAACAAAATACTAGCAAACTGAATCCAACAGCGTATTAAAAGGCTCATACAGGATGACCAAGTAGTATTAATCCCTGGGACTCAGGGATAATTCAACATCTGAAAATTAATGTGATACACCATATTAACACAATAAAGAATAAAAATCACACAATCATCTAAATACATGTAGAAAAAGCATCTGAAAAAATTCTAAACACTTTCATGATAAAAACTTTGAACAAACTAGGTATAGAAAGTAGGAAAGTACCTCAACATAATAAATGTCATATATGAAAAACCCATAGCTAACAACCCACTCAGTGGTAAAACACTGTAAGCTTGACTTCAATAATCAGGAACAAAGCATGAATGCTCCCTCTTGCCACTTTTGTTTAACATAATACTGGAAGTCCTAGCCACAGATTTAGTGGAGGAAAAACAAAAAACAAAACAAAAGGCAGGGAAATCAGTAAGGAAGACCTAAAGTGTCCCTGCTTGCAGATGCCATGATCTTATATGTAGAAAATCCCAAAGACTCCATAAAAAACTTTTAGAACAAATAAGCAAATTCAGTAAAATTGCAGAATACAAAATCAACATACAAAAATCGGTTGTGTTTCTACACGCTAATAATGAACTGTCTGAAATGGAAATTAGGAAAAACAATTCCATTTACAATAACACAAGAAGGAATAAAATACTTAGCAATAAACCTAACAAAGGAGGTGAAAGACTTGCATACTGATATAAAATGTTAATGAGGGGCACCTGGCTGGCTCAGTAGGTAGAGCATGTGACTCTTGATGTTGGGGTCATATGTTTGTGTTCAAATTGGGTGTAGAGATTACTAAAAATAAATAAACTTAAAAAAAATCAATGAAGGAAATTAGAGAAAACACAGCAAATGGAACAATATCCTATAGTCATCTATTGGAAGACTTAATATTGTTAAGGTGTCAGTCTTTAAATTTTTATGACCAACTTGTCATTTTCAGAATTTTATCCACTTTGTGTTTTCAAATTGATATGAATGTTCATAATATTGTCTTATTTTTTTCTATTTGTTATGTCAGTTCTACTTCTCATATTTCATTTTATATTGTTTCTTTTTTTCTAATTTTCTTAGTAATTTTCTAGATGGGGGGAAGGTCAGAGGGAGAGGGAGAGAGAAAATCTTAAGCAGGCTCCACACCCAGCGCAGAGCCCCACACAGGGCTTGATCTCACCACCCTGAGATCATGACCTCAGCCGAAATCAACAGTCAGACGCTTAACCAACTGAACCACCCAGGCACCCCAATTCTCTTAGTAATTTTTACCATAGGTTTGTTTAATTAATTTCTAGAAAAAGCTCTTTTTATAGTCATTCAATTTTGTTCCTTTTTATTGATTTTTGCCTTTAGTTTTATCTACACTTTTTATTTCATTGACTTCACTGCTTCTTTTGCTCAACATTGGTATATGATAAGTATAGTTAAGATGATAAATTAGCTCTAACTGCTTCTTTAGATTTATCCAAGAATTGTAATTGTCATCTTTCCCTTGTTTGCCAAATGTTAAATTATGTAAGCACATTTTTTCTTTTCCAGAGACTTTTTAAAGTAATGTTTATGCTTCATAATGGCAGGGATTTTTCCCCTCCCTTGTTCACTCTTCTGTGTCCTAGGTTTCTATCTTTTGTGTTTTTAACCTATTTGTATATGTTGTAGTAACTGATATAATAGGACATCTTTTCCATTTTATTTTTAACTTTCATATCATTTTAGTTATATTCTTTTTTCTCCCATGCTGTTATGAAGTTAAATATTCTTTTGTTACTATTCTTCTGATGTTCTTCCCTAACTTACTAAGGACAATACTTCTCTTTATTTTATAATGTCAATTTCTTTCTTTTTTTAAAAAAGATTTTATTTATTTATTTGACAGAGAGAGACACAGTGAGACAGGGAACACAAGCAGGGGGAATGGGAGAGGGAGAAGCAGACTTCCTGCCAAGCAGGGAGCCCAATGTGGGGCTCAATCCCAGGACCCTGGGATCATGACCTGAGCCGAAGGCAGACGCTTAATGACTAAGCCACCCAGGTGCCCCTATAATGTCAATTTCTTAGAAATGTATATCTTGCCAAAATTCTCACTTACCTCTCATATCTCGTTTCCTCCTTCCATGTAGGTTTTATAATTTGGGGGATCTTGCTTTTTGGGACAATTATAAATTTTGATGAATTATTTATTCCTTCTATATATCTTTCTATGTTGCATCCTCCCGGATTAATGTTCCTTTTTCTTAGAATACTCTTGAAAGTGTTTTCATGGAGAGTTTGGATGGAATAAATTTCATGAGAATTATATCCTTTACAGAAATCTTTTTTTATCCTATAATTGTATAATACTTTGTTTATAAAATCTGGAACAGAGTCTTTGAGTAGATTTTAAAAATTTAGGTCCAGCAAAGTATCTGACACTTGGGGAAAAAAAAAGAATAGAGAAAGATTAAAAATAAAGCAAAAGGAAAAGACATATCTGGCAAAAATAAAAAATAATCTAACAGAATGGTCTACACAGGTTCACAGAAAGCCACGTATAAGAATGTTTATAGCACCACTATTAAAAATAACCCTAAACTGGAAAACAGATTTCCATTAACAGTAGCATAGAGAAATAAATGTGGTGTACCGTATATACAGAATGGATAGTCTACAACAGAGAGAATGAACGAATCACAACTATATGCAGTCACAAGGAAGAATTCTTCAAACCTACTGCTGAGTGAAAGAACCCAGATACAAATGAGGACGTCGTCTCTGATGCCATTTATATGAAGTGTACCAACAGGCAAGCCTAGTCTAGGAGGTTAAAAGTAGGACAGTGGGGCAGGGGTGGGGGGGGAGGGGCTGGTGGTGGTAGTGACAGGCTCTGGAGAGCTGGGAATGTGCAGTTTTTGATGTGCTTCTGGCTATGACATCGAGTTGTATACTTGTGATGTTTGCATGCTCCTCTACAAAATGATACATTTGATGAAAAAATAAAAAAAATTAAATATACCTGTGTAGCAATGTTCATAAGAGACGACGTGGAATTCAAAGTTAGTTTTCTTCAATATGAAAATTAACTCATTGTCTTCTTGCACCTGGCACTGCCTTATGACATTTAAGGTCACTTTGATCCTCTTTCCTTTGTGTGTCTCTCTTCACTTTTGAAGTTTTTTAGAATTTTCTCCTTGATTTTCTTAATTTGACCTTCTTGATGTCACTATACTATGTCTATAAGTTGATTTTCTTTTACGTATCCTGTTTGGCAGCCCATGAGTCATTTAATCCTTTGATTATGTGTGGTCATGTTTCTGTTTATGTGGAAAGGTCCAGTCATTATAATTACAGCTCTCAGGTTTGCGGTCCACGGATCCTTAACTAAAAGCTCTTTCCCAGCACCTTGTCAGAAGGTGGTGGTAAGAAAACAGGAAGATTTCAGGAGATGAATAATTCAATGATCTGTTTACCTCTTTCTCTCTCTCTAAGAGCCAAGGACTCTGGAACTTGTTAAAATAAGAAGAATCTTCCTCGCCAAACAAGTGGAAGGAAACTCCTCCATGTAAGAAGACAAATAAACCAACCAACCAGTCACTCTGAAAGAAGAGATCATCACAGAATTGATTGCTTGAATACAAAATTTGATTCTGGATAAAAATAAATGTGCATTTGTTTTTAAAAAGCGTCTGTTGGTTAAATTCAGCCTCAAAACATTTTTTTTTTTTTATTTTCATAGGTGACATCTGGAGAAACTGAATAACATTTCTCAAAATTCTTCATTTCTGACATGCCTGTGTGGAATTGTGTAAAATTTCTGGACGTGAGAGAATCCATCTTGATGCTCCATTTTCCTTTCCAACTAATGAGCTCTTGAACTGAGCCAGAAGCGACAACAGTTTTACAAACAGTTAAATTTCAACACAGCAGCTGGCATTCAGGTCATACGAAGACAGTATAGGCAGTTAACACATACTAGGGACAGCTTAACTGGACAGCAACAATAAAGCACTGGTTATCAGAAGTGGCTGTCAGCACCAAATTAGCACCCTTTCCCCTTATTTTCTTTATCTGCCTCATGTCATCACCCCTTCCTTCTTTTTCATAAAACCCCTTGCTTTCCCTACTAGAGCACAGCGCGCTTCTAGTTTCTCGGAGCCCGTGCTCCCTGAACTGCGATTCCCAGACCCCCGAAGAAAAGCCTTTTTCTTTCCTTTTCCATTTTGTTCTCTCTCGGTTTCACCCCCTCCTGTTATTTCACACCTGCTTAACAATGCAGGTTGCCATTCCTGAGCGCTACGGCCCAACCGATGACTCCTCACCTCCCCCATTTCCTTTCTGCCCTGTCAAATGAAAATGAAAAAAGTGTATTCCCCACCCCATCCCCCACCCCCGTGCTCTCTCAGTTTCCCCAATCGTCACCTCGAAGAACTGGAAATGTTTCAGGGTGGGGAATTTAACCGGAACCCCGTGAGGCCGGGCTCTCGTGGGGAGTACTTGAGGGCGCGTGGACCGCCACGATGGCTCCGTGCCGGGGCGGGGATTGGCCCGCCTCCCTGAGCTGGAGGCGCCCGGCGCGCCGCGGTGAGGGCCTCCGGGCTTTCCAGCCGAAGCCGGCAACCGCGCGCGCCCGGGAGCGACCATGGCGAGGCCGGTGAGCGGGGCCGGGCGTGGAAGGAGGGCGCGGGGCGGGCGAAGTCGCGCCGGCGGCCCTGGGGACGGCGGCGGCTCGCCCGGGGCCGGCTGGGCGCTGGGCTTGGTGCGGGCGCTTTCCCCGCGACGCCTAGCCTTGCCTCGCGGAGGGTGGTTTCCAGGCTGGTCCCGGAGTCCCGGTTCTCTGGGCCAGTTGTCCTAGAAGGATGCCGCCAGGCGGGGGCCTCGGAGACGGAGACGCTTCTCTCGAGATCATTGTCCTCGGAGGGGACCTGGGCGGGGAGGCGCGCGCCGGCGGCCGGCCGGTCCTCCGGGCAGGCTGGCGGCTGGGCTCCCTGGCCCCGACCCGAGCGCACGAAAGCACGTCCTATTGTATGCTGTCCCAAGAAGGGGTGGCGGGTGCTGCTTTGGCTTCGTGTTGGCACCCAAAGCTGGGGTGGGGGCTGCAGGATTCAGGGCTCAGAGCTCGCTCCCTCCTTGAAGCACCGGCCTCTTTCTCCATCCTTCGGTCCTTTGCCTCGGGAGCCAGAGAGGGCCAGATAAATCAGGGTTAAACCCCAGGGTATCCAAGAGAGACAGACATTTTGTTTATTCCGGATCTGTTTACATGGCTCAAACCGAATGAGTGGATTTTTATTTATATTGGGAGAATTGAAAAGAATAATAACAATACAAGATTAAAATCCAAGTACAAGTAATACCTCAAGGTATTTTCTTTTCTTTTCTTTTTTTTCATATATGGTTTACTGGCAAGACCGCACGGCCAGTCATTTCAGTATCTTTCTTAACAAAGGAGAATGATGGCCTGGGAGCTTACGTTTACTGGGCGCACTGGATGCTGCTAATCTTCACAACCATCCTTCAGAGGAGGAATTGTTATGTGCTTTTACAAATAAGGAAACAAGCAGAGAGGTTAATTTTCACAAGCCCATGAGACTACACCTGATGGGAGCAGGATTTGCACCTAGAAACTCAGGGGAAAGAGGCATGGATAGGAGCAGTTAGCTGCCAGAGGGGTAGCTGTCAGGTAAGACCAGGTCCCTGGGAACCCTGGCCCTCCTGGCAAGGGGTAGAAGTGGATTTCTCCATTTTCATTTTGTACTCCCTGTATGTGGTTTGATTAATGGATTTTTTTTTTTTTTTTAGTTACCTAACGTATTGGGATTTACTGTATCTTAGACACCTTATTAAGTGGTTTCAATGCTTAATTCTCATAGCAACCCAATGAAATAACAACGATATTTATTTAGTGCTTACTCGTATCACTCACTATTCTGGGGGCATTCCATGCACTAACTTGTTTAGTCTTTTCAATAGAAGGGTTGGTGCTGTTATTTTGCCTCTTTTGGAGAAGTAAAGTCATTTGTCCTGGCTCACACATAATGGTATTTGTGCTAACCCCACTCATCAGCCAGAATAATTATGTATATATTTAATAGCAAGGCTTTCCTTCTAATTCCCTTGCCTCAATCATTGTGTTTTCCTTCTTAGACATTCTTGGCTCCCAGCTCACACGCTGTGTTCTGGTGTGCGTCTGCTTTCTCTCTTATCCTAAAACACAAATTTTCACTGTGAGAGCCAGTCCATTCTGTATTCCTCATCATCTTTGCTAGAATTTGGGTTTCCATGTGAGAGAGAGGCATATGGTTAAAAAAAATGGCAGAGAATTAGAATGCCAAAGAAGACTTTAGTTTTGGAAGCCAAGGTGTTGAGACAGCAAGAGCCTAAGCATTTGAGTTTTAAAAGCCTAAACACTGGAAAACCAAGAACATACGTTATTCCAGATGGGAAGAACACAGGAGATGGAAGAACCAGCTTTCCTGACCCTAGGGGAAATACATATTTTCTAGGCTGGGAGAGCAAAGAGGGCCTGATTAAAGTCTGTATTCAGACACAAGCTTGCCTTCTGAAAAGGCAGCCCTGTGCCTGATCACGGTGCATGGGGAGGGAGTTCAGGAGGATGGTAAATAGAACTTATAAGGAGCTATTGAAATCCAAGAACAGAAACATCTGTGCCTTGCTTTCCTGGGAGAAACTGTGGAAAGAGACCAGCCTCCTCATCATGACAAGGGAAGAGTAAAACAGAGATGGATAGATAAATGGGCGTCTAGGCAGAGAGCTTGTAGAATTTCCCTTTGCCCAACCCAGGGGCACGGAATCAGGAGAACGAAAGAGAATGAGAGAAGACACTTTCTAAGTGCAAGGTTTAATTGCACAAGTCGATGACCATGATGACTGGAGGGGAACACAGCCATCTTAGAGAATGCTACCGTGGATAGATGGTTGTAACCAAGGACTAGTAGCCCTGTCCCATGGCTTGGCATTGTGTGAGCCCCCAAGAATGGAGATGCAATGCCAGGGATTGGGACACTTGTGAAGTGCGGGGGTCGCAGGGGGCTGAATTGACAGAGATGATGTGATATTGACTGCAGTGAAGTCTCTACCTCTAGTTGGAATGGCAACATGAAATAACAATGAAACTCAGGTAAAGAAAAATACAGAGAGACCTACATTTCTTACACATCTCTAATACAGAAAAATACAGGGAAAAATTACATTTCTTGCCTGTACCCTTATGAACACACACATGTAGAGGAAGTGAATGGATCCATGGGGCTACTGTAGTTAGTCTGTCTACATCCACCCTCTCATTTTATAATAAAATGATACCCAGAATAACATCCAATTAAATGTCACCATGTAAAAATGCCAAAGATTTCTTCCCGGACACATGAAAACAAAGCAATGCAGAAAAAAAATAAGGACACTACTGTTTGTTTGTTTGTTTTTTTAAAAATGTATTTATTTATTTGAGAGAGAGAGAGCACGCACAAGCGGGAGGGACAGAGGGAGAGGGAGAGAGAGAGACGGAATCTCAAGCATATTCTGCACTGAATGCAAAGCTGGTGACAGGGCTTGATCCTGGGACCCTGAGATCATGACCTGAACCAAAACCAAGAGTCCAATGCTTAACTGACTGCGCCCCTCAGGTGCCCCTGGACACTACTGTTTTTTAAAAGGGGCAATTCGTATAAAATTTGCAGAATTTTCAGGGAAATCTACTGCAGCAAACTCCAAGGCAGTTGTATCTTTCTGCAAAGTGGTCCCCCCTGAGTTCCGTCTTTAATGTTAACAGAAGTGGATTCTTTGGGAAGTGGATGAAAGCATTTGTAGTCTCCGTGTTTTCTGTGTGTATTTATGGCAGTTTGTTTTCCCCGACCATCCCACGTCTTTGAGGCCTGGCTCTTGACAATGGTGGCTTTGAGAGCGCGGTCTCAAATTGCTAGGGATTGCCATAATGGAGGAGCCATACTGCTGCTTTTCCCTTCCCATATCCTGAGCACACTCTTTTATTTATTCCATTTAGCGTCTGCAGTGCTGCATCCACAAAACCAAAGTTATCTGGTGGTTAAAACTTGAGCTGCAGCATTCCCTGAGGTAGCCATGAAATTGAAGGTTCCTTAGCTTTTTGTCCACATGCAAATGCCCATGTCTTTGCTTTGCTTTCTGTCTTCAGGTGTTCAGGAGGCTCTTCTGTCATCTGTCTACCTACAGACCGATTTGGTTCTTGGCAGCAGTGATGCTATGCAGGGCGCAAGGTAAAAAGATACCCAGTTCCCCTGCATGGGGTCCAGGGAGCACAATTTCTGGAGTGGAGACATCTGGCTAGTGTTGTTTGTGCTGTGCTAGTTTATTTGTCTGCATGAATTATTTAAACATGTAATTTGCTTAGAGGAATGGGAGTGGTTCTTTCTGCTTTACACATTTTTGTTTTTGAAGTGGAAAAAGGCTTTGACTATTTAGAAACTGTTTCCATAGATAAAACCAGATGTGAAGAAATTCTTTCTAAATTAAGATGTTTTTCACCTATCAAAGCAAATGACTTTTACATATTATTTAAATATAATTCCCTATGTTTATAAAGATATGGAAATGCTTGGGGAGTATGAATGAATATATACCCTTTTTAGAAGGTAATCTGGTAGTAAGCCTTTAAATTGGGCATGCCCCCTCTTTTACAGAAAAATATGGAAAATAATGTAGTCTAGAGGTTACCTAGGTTCACAGTCTATATGAAGCATACGCCTGTGCTGTCCACTTATTTGTTGAGTTTCCTAGTTGTGCCAGACCTTTCTCCTGTGTTCCATGGGATGCCACCCCTCACTTCGCCACTGACCTTCTATCACCTTCCATGTGCTGTTGCTTTATATCAGCCTTCACAGGTGGAGACAGGGCAGGCTTCCCACCATCCATGGCACAGGCTTTACCAACGGGCTTGGGGGAATCTAAATGGAATTCCATAGAAGCATCCAAGAACTGTAAACTGTCCACTAGATTATTTCTTAGTCAAATAGAAAAATCACCTAAGAAGTTAAAACTCTAGCTCAGGTTCCTTTTCTACTCTCCATTCTAAAAGCAGCAATTTCTTCAAATCTCTGCTCTGCAAAATCTCAACAAACTTTCAGAAAACCCCAACAACAGGTATAGCCTCCAAAGCTTTTCACATCTACCAAGAGTACACCTCCCTACAACTACACTTCTGCAATACTCGTGGGTTCCAATTTGTGTCTGTTGGTATGCCTACCTTCTCATCCTTGACATTGTTGAAGGGCCACTGAGAGGACATTGCTTCTTTTTTTTTTTTTTTTATGATACTAGCCAACGTGTTCTCTGTGTTATTCATTTAAAAAAAAACAGATTTTGGTGTTTTTGATTAAGTCTACATGTTGTCTACCATTGCATTAATTTGTGCTTTTATCTATATGAATTCACTCCTTTTATCTTTTGGGGGATGTTTGAATATACGTGTGTATTCATTTTTCAATCTCTCGTTTCCTAATGAAGTTAAGATTAAATATTTCCCTCTGAAGATGGCTTTATCAGTTTCTACGGATTTTAATACATTATATTCTCCTTGTCATTTATAGTAATTGATTATTCTTGCTATGACTTCCGGTGTAATTAGAGTTGAAAGAAGTATGTAAATTTCTTGTTTATTACATTGTGGACAGTGTTCAAGGTCATAGGGTAAGAGCTTTTTTTGCATTTTATTTCAAGTTCAATTTGGGGGAATGTTTGTAAAGATTGTATGTTCTCTTTTGGTAAAAGTTTATAAATACATACCTATATACACATACACATATGATTTATATATATAATGATTTATATATAAATATTCATTTTTCAAATCTTCTCATCCTTACATTTGACCTTTTTGCTTTATCTGTATTTTTTAATATGTGGAAGTGAAAATTCTGAGCAAACTATGGAAAACTCTCCCATTATTTTTGTGGATTTAAAATTTTTCTTTTCAATTCTATGGCTTTTTATATGTTTCACTTATGTTGTTAGGTACAGAAAGGTTTGTTTGTTTAAAGATTTATTTATTTGAGAG
Source organism: Mirounga angustirostris (assembly GCF_029215605.1). Lineage (NCBI taxonomy): Eukaryota > Metazoa > Chordata > Mammalia > Carnivora > Phocidae > Mirounga > Mirounga angustirostris. The sequence goes on from NW_026991709.1 coordinate 57,526,528, forward strand.
ACAGAGAGAGAGAGAACATGGAGGGGGAGGGAGAGAGAGAGAATCTCAAGCAGACTCCCTGCTGAGTGCGGAGCCTGATGTGGGGCTAAATCCCATGACCCTGAGATCATGACCTGAGCTGAAATCAAGCATTGAATGGTTAACTGACTGAGCCACCCAGGTGTCCCAACATAAAGATTCATAATGTATATATCTTATTTTAGATTGCTCCTTTTATCATTTTGAAAAATACATTTTTGTCCCTTACAGCGTTTTTGTCTCCCATTCTTCCTTTTCCCTTCTTATAAGTCTCAGTGATGATGTTGAAATATTCCAGGTCTTTGAATTTTTCTTGAATTTTTTCCATATCTTTATGCTTTTGTGCTACATTCTGGGAAGAATGTAGCACAAAAGCACACTTAACTAGTTGACCCTTCAGTGATGTCCATTCTGCTAAATCAGCCAAATCATTAAGATTTTATATTTGTCATTTTCTACAACTCTAATTTCTACTGTTTACAATGCTGGCTTCTTTTTATACTTAAGAGATCATGTTTATTCACGTCAAAGTGCTTCTTGATTCATTATGTCTTTATTCATTTAGTTTGAGTTCCTGGGTTTGTAGAGTTTATTCTTTCATTGAGTCAGCTTTCTCAAATGTCTGCCTAGTTGTTATTATATTAAGATTTCCTATTGAATCATCTCTCATATCAATATGAGTAGCCAGCATTGACGGGGGAAGAAATTATTATCATGCCTTATATTCTGCATTGCATTAAATAAAAATGTGGGAATGCGTAGTAAATTGTTATTTGATTGTCAAAGCCATCTGGTACTATGTAGCCTCCTGAAGCATTGTCCCGCATGTTCTTCTACTTTATGTTCCTATATTCACCACTGCTTCCCGGAGGCAAAAACTGCTATTGCTGACCCTTCTTTATAGGGGGTGTGTGTGGAATGTATAGGCCTGTTACATCTTCTTCACCTAAACGGATCACTCTGCCAATTGTCCGTTGGCCCTTTCTTTCTTCTGCACCTCTAGGCATGAACACTCCTGGTGATGCTTCTATTCTATCTGGCAATTTGCATCTCCAACCCCATTCTACCTGCTTTCAGCTTACAGGGATTCTTTGCACAATTTCTGTCACTGAAAGTTTGCTTTCTTGTTTTTTTACTCTGTTACTCTTAAAGATTGAATAAACGTATTTGAACTTAGATTTCTCTAGCAACATCAGGGATGTAGGTAAATGTTTTCTTTGCATTTTTCTCTATCTTTTCTATGTTTAACTTTGAACATGCATTTTTTAAATCAGAAAAATATGTATTTTTATGTATTAAATTTTAAAATACAAATGTTCTTTTATGATTCCATGATAAAAGTCATGACCCAAAATGAAAAAAAGCCGCTGAACACACCTGCTTCCTTAAGATGCTCTCTGCAAAATTCCGAGGAAGTCTTGATTGTGACATGGCAGAAAATCAAGGCTGTTAGCCCAGAAAACATGGTCACCTTCAGCAAGAACCATGGGGTTGTGGTCCAGCCTGCCTATAAAGACAAGATAAACATCACCCAGCTGGAACTCAAGAACTCAACCATTACGTTCTGGAACACCACCCTGGAGGATGAAGGGTGTTACAAGTGCCTCTTCAATACTTTTGGTTCTGGGAAGATCTCAGGAACAGCCTGCCTCAGCCTCTCTGGTGAGAATCTCTGGGAATACATTGTCTCTGGCTAGAAATGGCATTTTCAAGAATGTTTGGAACCTGGTAGCAGTGCCTGGTTTTTCAGGATCCGAACCTCAGAAAAGCTCATGAGAAGACACTTAGCCTTTCATGTCTGTTATAACTGTGCTTATGGTTATTTGGAAAGTTCGTGGGGCTACCTTGAATCTCTGCCTGGGGTTATCTTTGCTCTGAGGAATGGTGTTCTCAGCAAGAGTAAATTAAGGACCATGGTGAGGATAATGGGTTCTTCATAAGTAGTGGTATGATTCAGACCTGGCTTTGCCATTAGCAGTCATGTGACCCTGGGAGCGTCCTATCCCACTCTCTGAACCAGAGTCTGTCTATCTGCACAGTAAGTATGAAATCGATCATCTGTAGGGTCTCTAACAGCTTTAACACTTTTGGATCTGAGGACAGAGCCAGATTGGGCCTACCCAGAGCCAGTTATGGTGGTCCCTCTCATTTTGTTTCAACACAGTTCTCTTGGGATATACCTCAGAGGCTCTTCATACCTGCAGTCAACTAGGTATTTAACTGGATAATAAGCATTCTTTTACAATCCAAGAGGCTTAGTTTGACAAGTTTCTTTTCCGTTTAACTGACACATAGCTGGGATCGAGAATTGAGAAGTGGGAATAAGGGGTAACTTTGGAGCATGGCACACTTGGTGGTAGTTTTAGAAGGGAAAAGAGAAATTTAGACAGGGTTATCAGGAATGTTAAAGTGAGAGTTTGAGCACACCAAGAATATTGGACATGGGGTAAGAGGAGGATCAGTAAACGAGAGTGCAAGGGAGGTATGGCAACAGGAAAACAAAACAAAACAAAACAAGGTTTCTTTCACTTATTTTGCCTATAATGAGTCCTCTCTGCAGGATCTTATGTCAGGTTTTCTTCTTGACTCTATTTTTTTGTTTTCTTTGTCTCTTTGTCTCCCTGTCCTTTTTCCTCTTTCCTCTCCCTCCAGTCTTCCCTCCTTCTTTCCTCTCCATTTTTCTCCTTCCTTCCTTCCTTCCTTCCTTCCTTCCTTCCTTCCTTCCTTCCTTCCTCCTACCTCCTCACTTGTCTTTTTTTTCCTTCTTGTGGATGTTTTTTTCATTTCTATTACTTTTTCTTTTCTTTTTTTCTCATCTTTCTTTTTTTTACCCTCCTTTACCCATAAACTTTTGTATTATTTTTTACCTGAAAACCAAACTCCCCTGAATTTTCTGGATAGTAATCCTGTTCTTTTCCACATGGATCATTTCCAGCCATACCTTATAGCTTCCATCTATAGCTTCCTTGGATGTACCAGAGAACCCTGCCACCCAGTCTCACCATGTCAACCATACTCCTCTTCCTTCACTTTTATCTGTCTTCCCGTAGTGCCCATCGACTTTAGTAATCTGGGTATTCTTTGGAAGAAGCCACAGTCCCTCTGGGCCCATTTCCTCCAACCCACTGCCACCCACCCACCTCTTGAACCTCTAAACACAGACCAGGTTTTCCTTTCGCTACTGCCCTTTAATTATCTTGTAGGCTTCAGAGTAACCACAGGAAAGCCAGCTCGTGTTTGCTCAGTAGAGATGAACTGCACATTGAAAGTACACAATGAAAATGAATTCACTGGTCAAGGGACTTTTGAAAGGGAACAGGGTTACAGCTGGACTAAAATAATGTGCTTTTCTCATAAACTATTTTGTCTTAATTCTATCAGGTGATCTCCAAGGTCCTTTCAACTGTCATTCTGTGATTTTCTGGTTATCAGCAGTGAATTTCTAATTTACATTTTCTGTAGATATTCCAAGCAGGGACTTTCCAAGTCTCCTCCTCGCATCTCATTCCTGGTCCAGCTCTGAAAGGCCATCTCTAAGCACTCCCTCTGCGGGCTCTCTGGTCTGAAACCACCCTGGGGCTTCTGAGAAGTACAGCCTACCTCTATGGCCATGCTGACGGGTGACCATTGTCAGACTATGAGAGGGACACCCAGAAGAAGCCAGAGATGCTGCCTTGCCCATGGAAATGGAGAACAGAATATTAGGCTCTGGATCGTTTGAGAAAGAAGAATCCCCTCCCCCCCCCCCCCGCCCCATTCAGCTAATCCCCCTGCAGACAAACTATGGAGAGGATTTTTCTTGTTACAGGGCTGTCTTAGGCCAGTTTCCATCCTGCCAGCCAGAGGATTAGACACAGGAAGAACTGAGGAGCCCCACTTTGGATTGGATGTGCCACCTTATCCCTTGAGCCCCCAGTGTCTTTCTGTAAAGATCTTCCTTCCTCCTCTGAGGAGAATGTGGGGCTTAACTGATGGCAGACCATCATTTTTTTTTTTTTTGTCCCAGTACAGCCCACAGTGTTCCTTCACTATAAATTCTTCGAAGACCACCTAAATATCACTTGCTCTGCCAATGCCCGCCCAGCCCCTGTGATCTCCTGGAAGGTGTCTGGGTCAGAGATTGAAAACAGTACTGAGGTTCTCTTTCACCCCAATGGGACCACGTCTGTCACGAGCGTTCTCCAGGTCAAAGACCCCAAGCGTCAGGTGGGGAAGGAGGTGGTCTGCCAGGTGCTGCACCTGGGGAATGTGACCAGCGTCACGCAAACTGTGCATAAAGGTAAGAGAAGGGGCGCCTGGGTGGCTCAGTCGTTAAGCGTCTGCCTTCGGCTCAGGTCATGATCCCAGGGTCCTGGGATCGAGTCCCGCATCGGGCTCCCTGCTCGGCGGGAAGCCTGCTTCTCCCTCTCCCACTCCCCGCTTGTGCTCCTGCTCTCGCTCTCTCTCTCTCTCTCTCTGTCAAAAATAAATAAATAAATAAAAAATAAAGGTAAGAGAAGGCTGTGGTTGCATCTGTGTACACACAACTGGAAAGTGGTGAATGTTCTGCAGAGCCTCTTGGCCTCTTAGCCAAGGAGCTAATAAGAGAGAGAATGGAGTAAGTGGGGAAAGAAAAACAGAGTTGAGGAAACCAGTAAAACCAGTTTTACTTTGGTAACTGTTGTATGTTGCCCACATACCAAACGCTTTTGTTGAGATCCATCCATGCCTTTAGCTTTCCATGCTGCTGACATTTCCTGAGTGTCTGTTGTGTGCCAGGTGTTGGGACTGTTGAAGTGCGACAGTAAGCAAGACTCAGTCCCTGTGCTCAGAAAGCTTCTGTTCTACTGCGGATAACACAACGGGCAATTACACAACTGCGTGCGAAATGCTTCAGGAAGAAAGCTACGCTGCATCCAGGAGGATTGAGAGTGGGGAGGAGAGGATCAGCTCAGTCTGGAGGGAGCAGGAAGATTTCCTGGAAGAAGTGACGTCCATGAGGAAGGCTTTGCATCCTCTGCGCTGTAGAACAGGGCCACAGAGCTTTTAAGAAAGGGGCCAATGTGAGGATGTTTTCCTCACCCCTTTGAAACAAACTGCATCCTGAGCAAGACTGCTTTTGCTTTCTTGTGTTTCTCTCTAAGCTGCTAGCTCTGGGCCTCATGGACACAGGAAGTGAGGCCTGTGGGCGGGAGAAGAGAGGGAGCGGCAGTTTTAGGCAAGATGCTTTGGGAATAGCCACGGTTTTCTTTATCTGTGTGGCTAAAGCATCAGCTCTGGACGAGGCTCTCATTAATAAGCCTCCTACAAAGGTACTGATGCTTTTTTTCCAGGGAGCATTTTAAGCACTAAAGCCTGGGAAAACTTTCCCCTGAATGCCTTATTGATGTGGTTGCCTCTAGGGAACATTTCCTATAGTCATTTTTGGGGTTATTGAAAAACACAGACTAATCAAAAAGTCAACATTTAGGTAATTTTGGGCAAAAGATTTGTAGTGTTAGATCTGGACATTTGTGAAGAGATCCTCATTTTCAGCCAAGGCAGAGGGTAAATTTCCCTGAAAAGCAAGAACCTGAAAAGGAACATGTCTTCTTGTCCAAGAATGCCAGAATCGACTTACGTCGTTTATAATGTTTATACATCGTTTGTGTAATGTTTGTTTACTCTGCGAGCATTTACTGAAAGTCTTCCATGCTTCAAGCATTTATCAAGCACTGGAACCATGGAAGTTAGACACATCTCTGTCTGAAGGGGCTTGGTTGAATTATGATGTGAGAAATCCTGTTACAGAAGTATGAGGAAGATGCTGGAAACTCCCAAATCAGGAAGCTCTTCCCCCGCTGTAGGATTGCGGAGTGACACTGAGGGGCTGCGTTTATTGACTGTTGGAAAGAGGTTTAATAACAAAGACACAGATTAGAAGAAATACAATAAAAACATTGAGATGAGTTACTCCTGGGGTTGGCATCATGAAATCCATGATTTTTTTCCTTTATATGTCTCTGTATTTTCCACAACTTCCTCAATAAATATATTATTTTAATGGGTTGTGACCTCTGACCAAGCCTTGGTTCTGCCCCTTACTACGCTGATTTGGGGCTTACTTAGCTTCTCTGAGCCTCAGTTTTTTGTTCTGCTGTTGTTGTTGTTGTTTTTATATGTGCGATGATGATAATAATACCTAACTCTTGGGTTGTTTTGAGGATTAAATGAAATAACACATTCAAAGCTCTTATGAGATAGTAGCCACAGAAAACGTGGTTAGATTATTATTAACTAAATGTTATTGAAATAATATGAAACCATGAGTGGAGACATCAATAGGTATATATTTGAGGATAATTTTCATCGAAAGCTCCACTCTAGGAAAAACTCATCACAACGATTGCTTTATATCACTTTTTGCCTCAATGGTTTCTGCTTATGACTTTGTTTCTCCTTTTTCCCCCCTTCACCGTCTATAGGATTTTGGTTTTCAGTTCCGCTCTTGTTAAGCATTGTTTCCTTGGTAATTCTTCTGGTCTTAATCTCCATCTTACTATACTGGAAACGTCGTCGGAACCAAGACCGAGGTAAGTTATCATAGGAAGTACAAAGAAGGAAACAAATGATTTTTTTAATAGCACTGTGGAGAGTACAGGAAGATGTAAATAAGGGATGGCAACAATGTGTCCTGCTTGTTGTTGCTGGTGTTTTAGAACACTTTTGGGGTCATTTTCTAGCAGTTGGACATTAAACTGGATGTTTCTGCTTTTTATTTGCTACAATCATTTAATGGCTAATTATTTGTAAGTTGAGAGTAAGGGTCGATGAGAGGAAATGTAGACAATGTCCAATCCCTGTAGAGTCAGCTGACAGCCACACCGGAGAAAGAAGTCTCCGTACCCACACTATGTTCTTCTACCCATTAACAAGAAGGACAGTCTCTTTTCCTTTTACAGCGAGCGCTCCCTGGGCCAGCTAGTCCACGTAAGAGACTCTGAAATTGTCCAGTATACTCACTAATTAAATAGTATTTTCTATGTTATACTCCTACTATGCCTCAAATACTATAGGCAGCTTACAGGTGACCTACACTTATTAACTCCGTCATGTCATTCTGTCCTTATAGACTATAAATTTTTTTCTGTCCCTACAACATCTATCACAGTGTCTTATGTATATGAAGTTCTCAATAAACTTTCATTAAGACAGTGAATGAATCGGATGGATGGATGGATGGACAGATAGATAAGATTTTCAAAGTGACATTTTCAATTCTCTTTTTCTTATTGTAATTTCAGTACCTCATAAATGCTGAGTCTAAAACCTTGGGAGATACTATAAAATGAGAAGCTATAAAACAAGAGGAGTCAGCTAGAGAGAGAGATTTAAATTTTTTTGTTTTCGGGAGGCAGTGCATAATTTATTAAAGTTAATGCAAAGCTTCAGTTTATGGTGTGTGTGATGGGGATTTCCAAGGGTGAAAGGCTGATATGGGAATTTTTTCCATCTCGGATGACTGAAAGATAGGGAAGAAAAAAACTGTTGGTTTTTTAAAGTTAAATCGTAAGCTATCTTTCATGTTGTAGGTTTTTTGAACACTTAATTTTGCGTAAGCCTTATACAAGTACCAGATTAATTCTTGTGATTTTATAAGAAAAGCAACAAATCTTCAGTGTCAATGACCCTTTTGCAAAAGTAGATAAAAGTGTCTGTTCGATGGGAAGAGGAAATTACAGATCAGATAATTTTATTGCATATAAACATAAGCCCATAGAATTCATTAGTGCTCTGCAGAATGTCAGAGGCAGTAGGCTGTTTGATTTTACTTTATCCAAACATTTCATTTTTCCCATTAGGACTTGAAGCCAGAGAGAGAAATTGACTTCCTTCCCTAAGGTCGCACAGCTAGTTAACAACAGGCTTAGGACTAGAACGCTGGTTTTGGTCTGCTGACCTCTGCCAGAACGTTCTTCCAGCTATGATGCCCTGGAGTCCTGACTTGAAAGGCATTATTGGGTTGCATGTATTTTAATCCTAGCTTGCTGTTACTGTTGTACTCTTTTGGAAAGCGTGAGGAAAGAAGTATGAAGTGTTCAAATTCATCTTAAAAAGTCCCTGTTGGACAAGAATCTTATAATACAATCTATTCAAGCCCAAGGTAAATTCCACTAGAATTGGGCATTTGCAAAATAATTGTCCTTTGTTCATTAAGTAAGTCTTGGGTTTTCTGGGAAACATCATTGTTCAATGTCTTTTCTAGTTGAAGCAAAGGGAGTCAGCTTATCTTTGTTTCTAGGCTTTTTCTCATTTATGAAAATAAACACCTGAACCTCTACAGAATCTTGCAAGCACTGGGATTGCCATTTACTGATGATGTCTTCATGACATACGGCCAAATCAGTTAATTACATTGAATGTTCAGTGGCACATTTTGGGGGGCTGAATTTTTTTTCTGGTTTCAAATATTTTAACAGCCAGATGATTTGGTCCCATTTACTTAAATAGCTAGTAAAACAAAGTGTCGGTTATGCTGGAGACTTAAACACTCAAGATCAAAACTGAAGTTATAACAAAAGTTGGGCGAAAGGGAAGAAAACCATAGAAGATGTTGACATTTTAAATTTCTTTAAGTAGCAAATCCTGATTATCAATTTGTGATGAAAGCCAATGGACCTACTACATTTGCTTCCTCTTTCCTTACCCTTCCTTACTTTGGATTTTCTTTTTTTTTTTTCTCTTTTTCTTTCCATCATCTCCTGAACACCTAAAACTTTTGGATGGGCAGGAAAACATGATCAGTCAAAAATGACACCAAGTTTCTGATCCCAGTGACTGGAACAATGGTGATGTGCTCAGAAATAAGGAAGTGAAAAGGGGAACTGAATGTGTGTGAGTGTGTGTGTGCTTGTGTTCAAGTTCATGGAGAGAGAAGGAGGGGAGGAGGGATGAATTCATTCTTGATGAATTCATTCTTGAACTCACTGAATGTGAGTAGAAAAGAATCCTCTCCAGGGAGCCGCCCCATGGTAAGACAAATCTAGTTAAGTAAGTGTGACTCAGCAACAACAAAGTCTATTTAGATCAAAATCACTTATTCATTGCTCACAAAAGCACAAGCAAATTTATAGTTTTGGGATAGAGGAGTGATCTCTAATGATGATGTCACTTTTGTAGAAAAATCACTTTTTCTTGTGATTCTGTTTAATGCCAGAAAATGGTTGTGTTCTTTTCACCAGTGAAGGTGAAATACCTCTGGAGGAAGGTATGATGACTTAGAGGCAATTTCTCTTTGTATCAGTCCTGGTGGGATCATTGTAGTTACTTCCCATGAAACGACATCAGTAAGATAATAGGTTGATTAATAGGTTGATATGTTTTCAAAGAACAGCCTCTTTCCTTTGTCTTTCGTGAATCCAGTACTTTATTACTAAAATAGAAAGTGAAAAAATAAAATAAAATTTCCTAGGGAAATTTTCCACCATTCTATATTAGTTCTTGCTATTAAAACCCAGTTGATGTCATAAATGTGCCCCTTCCACAATGAAATTAAATTTGAGCTTGAGAATAGCCTTTTATTTCTCATTAGTCAACCCACCAATGATTACATGCTTCTCAAAAACTCACCTCACTTTGGGGCAGATCTTAATAGACAGATAATCACCTCAGTTTTTGAAATTTTTGAGTACTAGTTTTCTTTTGTTTGATTGAGTCAAGGCAGAATTGGCAAACAGTAGAAAATTTAGACATTCATATGAAATGCACACGCCAGATTTCACTTTTTCTTCAAGTGTCTAGCTATTTCATAGCAAAGTGGTTTTTTTTTCTTGCCCACATTATCTATAATTACCCTGAATTCTTTCACTTCACTTCATAATAATGTAACCTGTAAATGGGCTCTTTCAATGATAATGGCAGTGTTAATAAAACACTATGTTCTGGGTAGAATCATGCCATTTTTTTCTTTTTTAAGATTTTATTTATTTGACAGAGAGAGAGAGAGAAGAGCAGGGGGAGAGGGAGAAGCAGGCTCCCCGCAAAGCAGAGAGCCCGATGTGGGACTCGATCCCAGGACCCTGGGATCATGACCTGAGCCGAAGGCAGATGCTTAACCGACTGAGCCACCCAGGCACCCCGCCATTTTTTTCTATTTTAAGCTTAGTACTCTATCAAATAACAAAAGTGCCCAAAGGACAATTTATGATGGTGAAATTGGTGACTGGTTAGAAGGACAATACAAAGAGTATTTGTTTCTAAAATAATAAGAATCTTTGCTTTGCGTAATAATTGTACTTAACATCTCCCTGAGGCAGGCTAGATGGGTGGTAGCCAGCACCCCTACCCCAGTTTCCTCATAGCTCTAAGCTGAAGAAATGGGGTGTTTTATACAAGAAAAGTGTGGGGCAACCTTTATTGGACTGCTTAGGTCAAAACTGCTGGGAGAAATCTTCCATTCCAACGTATTTTTCTACAAGAGTTTACCCTTGAATGGGGGCAGATGCCATCCATCATACCAAAATGTCACGACCAGATGACACAGTCACTCACTAGCAGAACCTTAAGCCTGGGCATTCTTGCCTGAGCTGTTCTGTGTTTTTTTTTTTTTACCACAGACAGCAGGTACTGGAATTTTGGCAGGTTTAAAATGTTACAGTTTCTGGTAAAGAATTACTTAAGATTACACAGAGAATGAGAGGTAGCCCCAAGATAAAATCCCAGGTCTTTGCCTGCCTTGTAGGGAGGTCCACATCCTTTCAGTTTAGGTGCGAGAAACCTGATAGCCCTGGAAAGGCCCTCCATGGGTCTACTTTGTGACCATTCCCAGCCCAAGGTCCAGTGAGTTAGTATCCACAGAGAGCAAAGCTCAAGGTCTTATAAATAAAATACATGTAGATTATTTGGAATTCTCTCTCTCTTTTTTTTTTTTACTTGTAGTCCTAAGTGATTCTGTAAAAGATTATTTCCTAGAATTACCTACGTCCCTTGGAGAGAGTCATGGTCTCCCCACATCACATTGGGTCAGGAATGTCCTTATCTTTGCCAATGAAATATGCACAGGTGTGTTCTATGCTTATTGACACTTCTGTTATGTATCTTCTTCAAATGTGTTAGGATAGACATTATAAATGTTGGAAGTTAATATCTTGATCTTTCTTTTATCCAGAGCCCTAGAGGAAATCACACAGAACCTGGAAAATTTACTCCCTGGTCTACTTGAATCCGACTCAGAAGAAAGGCAGGAGGAAAAGGGTCATTCTCTGAGGGACATAAAGAGCAGAAGAGGTAGGGGTAAAAGACCTAAGAATTTCAAGATTTCTACTGCCATCTAAGCTACCCAGTGCTTGTGAGAGTTCCAAAAGGAAGTCGTTTTACCTCTCAAGTCTGTTGTAGGACTTGATTTTGTGAAGCAATGCAGTGTTGTGCTGTTGAAAGGAGACTGGACTTTGAATCAGTAGCCACAACTCAGAGGCTGACTCTGGCTCCAACCGAGGGCAACGCTCTGTCCATCACTTTATCTCAATGAGCATCCACACCCGCATCCAGAAAATTAGGAAGTTGGACCAGATCGTTTGCCATTCTGCTCCAAAAACTGATGTAATTGCAGGAAAAAAAGGAATCAAGAAAGGAAAAAGAGAAAGGAGAACACGGGAAGGTGTTAAGGACCAAAGAACTTTTCTGAGACTACCTTTTACCTTTCTGTTGCTGTTCCATCTCTTCTTCCATATTGTTCTTAGGTCCACGAGTCAGTTTCCTCCTCATGTGGTGGTGGTAGTCCACTACCTGCTGACTGGTTTGTTAGTAACTGGTCTTTCTAGAATCCTTGGTTTCACTGCAGTTCTTCATGTCCTCCTCTGACTGGCGTTTACCACAATGAATATGGGACTGAATTCATTGCAAAATAACATTGACAACCTTAACTTTACTTATCTACTTGTATAGAAGAATATTGTTAGCCCAGCAGCTCACGTTTTTAAAAAAAGCATTTCCTGTCCCATTTGACTTATAATAGGATCTGGTCCTATACCAGTCATTGTGAAATCAAAAGAAAATACATGATAAAATAAAAACAGGCATTTAGGAAGCTTCGAATTCAAAGTCAATTCAAATGCTTCTCCCTCCTGGCTTCTTTTCCCATGAGTTAACTTCTCATAATAGCAGAGAAGGTATGTTTGGGTTTAGAAATCCCTTTGTTCTAAATTATATTGTTCTAACTAGTGGAACATTTTTGAACTCTTAAAAATCATAAGACCAAATTATTGACTTTTTCAGTATCTTTTGCTTTCTTGTCTCTACTCAGTGACCTAAGAACTAAAGCTTAAGTTGTTTTCACTGTTGAATTGGATATTTGTATATTTAGTAAGCTTTTCATATGTTATTTAAATCTGTATTATTTCTTATATTTGTATTAAGATACTGAATGATTAAAAGTGTCAAATCTAAATATTTGGTTCACGACACTCTTTTGGGAAATGTGGACATTAATGATAATCTTTAGATTTTCCCCCTTTGTGTGAAACCCTCCTCTCTCCTCTATCTCTCACCCACCAGAAGATGCCACTGACATTTCTGATTAATCACAAAGTCACAAATCAGATATCCCCGATCTGGCCAGTGAGAGCTCCGTCAGGTTGCCAACTGTGCTTTGGACATGACCTGGTCAGTTTGGAGCACTTCCTTGTATATGTTCTTTTGATTTTGCTTTTAGATATCAACCTTTGCAAACTGATTAAGTTACTCTGGTTTTGAATTTAATCAGAGCTACCACCCTGCCTGGTATTTCAGCTGCCAGATCAGGGAGGATAACTAAAGCAGTAGCTCTCAAAAGTTTAGAACGTGCTTAAAAACATTATTGAGAACCCCAGAGAGTTTCTTGTAAAGAGAAGTGTTTGCTGATATTTACCACATTCGAAACTTTCACATTTAAAATTCACATTGTGAATTTTAAAAACAAAAATATACAAGCATGCATTCTCGTAGCCATCAGAATGATGTCCACAGTACACATCACATAGTTTCTGGGAAGTTCCACATCACGATTGTGAGAGAATGAGCGTAAAAAAGGCAAATGATGTGTTGCTGTGAACAATAGTTTTGACTTTTGTGGACCCCCTGAAATGGTCTCAGGGACAATATTAAAGACTGATCATTTAAAGTATATGCAAAGAAGGAGACCACATTATGAGAAGATTTCATGAGTCTTTCCCAAAGAGACTCCTTATTAAACAGATATCTTTACAATGCCTAAGCATTCTATTATTTCGCCATAACTTATTGCAGAGAGCCCGAGGGCTAATCCTTCTTCATCACTAATACAGGAGTACCTTGGAGATATTGTGGGTTTGGTTTCAGACCTCTGCAAAAAAGCAAATATCACAATAAAACACCTCAGATGAATTTCTTGGTTTCCCAGTGCATATAAAAGTTATGTTGACAGTATACTGTACTCTATTAAGGGTGCATTAACATTATGTCTAAAAAAAAAAAAAACCAACTATGTACGTACCTTAGTTTAAAAATACTTTATTGCTAAAAAATGCTAACCATCATCTGAACTTTCAGCAAATCATAACCACTGATCACAGATCACCTAGCAAATAGAATGGTAATAAAAAATTTTGGAAAATTGCGAGAATTACCAACATGTGACACAGAGACAGGCAGTGAGCAAATGTTTCTGGAAAAATGGCACCAATAGACTTGCTCGAGGCAGGGTTGCCACAAATCTGCAATTTGTAAAAAACACAGTATCTGTGAGGTGCAGTAAAGCAAGGTACACTTGTAATTCAATTCAATTGGCTTACGAAATGGCTTCTCAGTTACCTTGGAGGATACTGAGAGACTTGGACTTCGAATAGTAGGTTATGATGGACAAGACCTGGGAGGGTCGTAGCCAATGGAGGCAGGAGGAGGAAGGGGGGACCCAGATCAGACCCGGATCACGTGGTTCTGCCCCAGAAAGTGGATGCGTGTGAAACACCTTTATTGCCCTGTGACCCTTGCCCCCTCACCTCTGGGAGGGCTCACCAACTCCTTTGTACTTATTCTGAATGTTCCAGTTAAGGGTGCTTTTTTTGTATTTGTGAATTGGAAAGAGGCAGCTTGGGCTTTGCCTGTTTATGTAAGATTGGGAAAGTTGTAAACATTCGAGTCACTTAAAATAATTCAATCACGTAGTTCTGTTGCTGGTAAAAATTTAGAAAAATTCCAAGGTGGTGCTAAACCTGCCTCAGAGACAGGGGAAATCAAAAGAAATCCTTTGTGCTTAAATAAAACTAAAACTGAAGATGAGAATTTGGGGGAGTGTGTAAAAATTTACTAATCACCAACCAGGTAACATTTATAAATGCAGGTTCAAAAAGTACAAAATCCATATTGTAACTAGGGATCATAAAGCTTTGGTTAAAACAGTTTTCTTTTTTACAAACGAACTTTCTTCTATGGCTATTCTTAGCCTTCCAAGGAAGAGATTTAACTTTTTTAAAAATAAAGCTCCCTAGCGGCGCCTGGGTGCTCAGTGGGTTGAGGGTCAGATTCTTGATTTAGGTGCAGGTCGTGATCTCAGGGTCATGAGATCTAGCCCCGTGAGGGACTCCATGCTCAGCAGGGAGTCTGCTGCTCTCCCTCTTCCTCTGTCCCTCCCCCTGCTCATGAGTGGGGCCCCCTCTAAAAATAAATACATAAAATCTAAAACAAACAAACAAACAAACAAAAAAGAAACCATTGCCGAGTTTTTAAAATAAATAAATAAATAAACTCCCTAAATTAATTCCTCACAACTGTAATGTCTTTTGTTTGGGGGTTTTATATTTGCCCCCACGATATTCCAGATTTGACCTCAGTCTCCCCGCCACAGTTGCTCAGGCAGACGAACTTGCACGAGGTCACACAGAGCTGCGGTTCATTTCTAAGCAAGCAAACTTCTGCCCAGGCATCACATTCCTTTGAGCCTTGTGCGATCAGGAACGTGTCAAAGCCCATTTTTCTCGGTGTGAAAAATGAGGCCCCAAGCTCTTCAGTGACTTTTCCTCAGGTAACACTGTAACCATGAGATGGGCTGAAACTCCAGCTGGGAACCCCAGGCTTCCTGCCCAGGACTCTCTCTGTCCTCTGCACTCACCCCACGATTCAGCCCCCACCCTACTCGTCTATCCTGTTTGTTCTATCAGCACTCAGAATCCAATTCCTACCCCCAGTCCTACCACCTTGCCCCAACCATCACTCTCTTTCTCTGAGACCCTTGTCAAAGCTTTCTTTTTTAGTCTCCCTGCTCTTTCTCCCCTGTTCGGTCTATTCTCATAACTGTGTTAAAATGTAAGGCAAGGGACGCCTGGGTCGCTCAGTCATTAAGCGTCTGCCTTCGGCTCAGGTCATGATCCCAGGGTCCTGGGATCGAGCCCCGCATCGGGCTCCCTGCTCTGTGGGAAGCCTGCTTCTCCCTCTCCCACTCCCGCTGTTTGTGTTTCTGCTCTCGCTATCTCTCTCTGTGTCAAATAAATAAATAAAATATTAAAAAAAAATAAAATGTAAGGCAATACAAATCATGTCATTCTGCACAAAATGTCCAAATGTTTTGCATTTTATTTAGAGTAGAAGCCAAAGTCTTTACGTGGGCTATAAGGCTCTCCATGATCAGGGCCCCTGATAACTCTCTGAAATCATCTGCCCCTCTTTCTCCTGATGGCGCTCTGCCAGCGACACTAGCCTCCTTGCATTTCACCACCTTCAGCCATGCCTCCACCCCAGGGTCTTGGCACCTACTATTTTCTCTGCCTGGAATGTTCTTTCTGAAGACAGCCACTGAAGCCCTTTCCCCAACAAATACTCTCCTTCTCCTGCTTTATTTTTCTCCGTTGCACCCACCGCCATCTAGCATACTCTATGCTTTATTTATTTCATGTATTATGTGTCTTCTCCCATTAGATGGTAAGCAGAGATTTTTATCTGCTTGCTTGCTTGCTTTTTCCTAGCACCTAGTACAGGTGGCCAATAAATATATTTTTTGGATAAATTCATGTTACAGTAATACATTATGGGAAGAAGGAGTAGTCCAAGTAACTTTGCACTGGTGTATCCTTCCTGCCCTATGGGAAAGTGTGATCGACCTAGACCGCAGAAAAAGGACTTTTAGAAACTGGTGGTCCTGAGGCATAGGGACAAGGATAATAGATGTTGAGCCAAAAGGGGATTTCAACTCCACTCCTGGCACTTAATAGTGTGTGATCTTGAGCCAGGTGCTTCATCTCTCTGAACCGACATTTCCTCAGTTATTAATTGGGCGTGTGCTCTGTCTTGCGGAGTGGCTGGAGGACTCAAGTAAGAAAGGCTGTGTCCCTCAGCGTGCCCAAGTGCTGACGCATGTCTGCCCCGTTTGCTCAAAGTTCTCACCAAAACAGCGCGGGCCTCAGGTCCTCAGTTGTTCTTAGATTCCTCCTCACCCCCACAGCCAGCCCCTCCCTTGTCCAGAAGTGGATGTGGGGCTGAGGAGGACGGGGGCCTACTGGCAGTGGGGGCTGAGCTCTTGCTGGGCAGAGATAGATCCAACCGGGCTTGTTTCCAACAGAGGCAGATGTCCAGTGCACCCTCCGGGACGACTTGACCTTTCCTTGCCCTGAAAGAGAATAAAACACACAAAAGTTGAAGTCCTTTCTCTTTAGCATTGGCTTTCTTTTTCTTTCTTTCTTTCTTTCTTTCTTTCTTTCTTTCTTTCTTTCTTTCTTTCTTTCTTTCTTTCTTTCTTTCTTTTTCTTTTTTCTTTTTCTTTCTTTCTTTCTTTCTTTCTTTCTTTCTTTCTTTCTTTCTTTCTTTCTTTCTTTCTTTCTTTCTTTCTTTCTTTCTTTCTTCTTTCTTTTCCCTTTAACAAGAAGTTTATTTAAACAACAAGAGGCTTGATTTGAAGGGAAAACCAGCTAGGATTCATTTCTTTTAGAGTCATTTGTCCCTGCTTACAGACAGATTGCCCTACATGTAACAACTGTATAAAAAAAGTTATAAAATTGTCCTTGGTTTTGCAATGATAAATGAAAAATATTAAAGCTCTCCAATTGAACAAGGTATGCAGGGACCTTTATGTTGTTCTTTTTTTGCCAAACAGTGAGATTGAAATAACTTACTGGAGTATAAACCAAAGGAGGTGGCAGCAGTGTGGAGGGAAGGCAGCATTGGCTTCTTGACTAGAGTTCTGCCATCTTGCTCTAGTATTAATAGCCATGACCCATCAATAGAGATGGCAGAGAGCCCTCCAGAACACTAAAAGAGGATGCCGAAATGGACATCCCTGAAATCTCTCCCTAGACTTAATGTTGCTTCAGCAAATCTGATACTATGTCACGACCCAAGGACCTTGCCAGAACCTGAAAGGTTCCAGAAAACTCATAGAGCTTAAAGATATCCTAGAATTTTATTCCCCCTTTCCATCTGTCCCCGTGGGTTTCTGAGAAGCCAATCCAGTTCTGCAGCTGCCTGGACATGGCTGGAACTGTCTGGGGAGAGAAGATGCTTCTCTCTACTTCATCTGAGAGCTAACTTTAGTTTACAAATCCCTTGGAAAGACAGAATGTATTCCCCAAGGGAACTCCAGGCCTGTCAAGGTGTTTTTGATCATATCTGATTTGACCAGATTCTATCCCCAAAGTGTCATTGGAAGCCACCATCTTGCTTAAACCAAGGACAACAACAGTTTGAGACCTAATGCTTCAAGAGCTGATGGGCATATGCTTCTGGGTGAGCTGAAACTTCCTGGTATATGCTAAGGGGCACAGCACCCTATGAGTCTCTGTGCAAGAGATGGAGTACGAATCACAGAAAGTCAGCATTAGAAGTAATGTCAGATGGGGAAACTGAGGCTTAGAGATGTCAGGTGACTTACTGACACTACACAAGCCTTGTTCCTTTACCAGGAGAGACGGAAGAAGCAGGCAGTAGAAATTCCCAATAGCTCAGACAAAAACTCTTCTGTGGCCTGATAGAAGCTAGTGAGGGGTACTGACTCAGCCAAGAAAAACCATTTCCTAAGTCTAAGTATAGCTTCAGGAGGTCATGGCTTTACGGGAACCCCAAATTTTCCTGAACTCCTCCCTCTGTATGAGGTTCAAAGCTGTTGCCATCACTGGTTTTTGATGTTCTTCCAGCTTCTCTCACAGTGAACAGGTAAACATCTGGTTTGATATAATATTACATGCGGTTAAATTCTGGAGAATTCTTTCCCTTGGCCGGTATAGTTTTGACTGCTTTCAGCAAACATATTTTTTTCCCTTGGATCTTGACCACTGTGGGAGGGGGGCACATTGTCAGGGAGGGAGAGGAAAGTTTCTCTCTATATATCAGGTTAAAAACAGAAACAAAGAAAACCAAGAGTCGCTTATGAAGTAAACAAAAAGCCAGACTTGAATGAATTTCCATTCACTCTCATCAAGTTTCAAAAGCTAAACATATCAGAGAACATTTCAACAGTGGTGAAAGATGAATAGAAAGAAAACACATGATTTCACGAGTTTGGAGCTCATGTGTGGCTTGGTTTATTGAACAAAGGGGTGGCTGAGAGGTGATGATGTCATTAGATGAAGTCTGTGATGATTGGTTTTTAGAACAATTAAGCATATAATAATTTTCTAACCATACAATTATTAGAGGGTGACATGATATTTCTTTTTACCATCTTACATACATCTTTCTGCTGGTTGCATTTATGGTGGTCAGCATGTATCTCGCAGCGGGTAGCATTTATCAAGTACTGTTCTAGCCACCCCACTGCCCTGGGTCCCAAGAGACAGTTGCAGAGGGACTCACTAAATAAATCCTTTTCCTGGAGAGATTTGACAGGCAAATTAACCTCTCTGCATTATTTAAAAACAGCTTGTGAAATATCATTGAGTAACGTCATGAATGTGAAATAAAATTTAGAAATGTGCTTATTATAATTCAATTTATACTTTGATTACATATGTAATGATAGGATATCTTAGATATGGATGATAGGCAATGTGACACTGATGTGTTGATCAGTATTGAAACTGCAGTTCGTTACACTCTCCTCTCTCGTTTTGTGTATGTTTGAAAAATCTCATAATCCAAAGTTTAAAACAAAGACCTGAGCTCCAACTTTGCCACTAACCGGCTGCTTGAGGGTGGCCTTTCATCTAAGTGAGAAAACTCTCTCCTCTATCTTCACAGTCTATTCATCACTGCCGCCTTTTCATGTGGTTTCCAAATAAAATCTTTCTTCAGTCAATAACTTTAAATTCCTTACTTTAGACCTTTATCAATGAAAATACAATATAAATATTATAAAACCTAAACCCATACTTTATTTCTCATCCCCAGATACTTCAAGTTATTAGAGCCGGCTCCGAGCACACTTTCAAACCCAGTGCTGATGAACCAGACCCAGGGGTCATGCTTTTCTACTCACTCAGGCACTCATTTCACAGCAATCTTTCAGAGTAAATGACTAAGGACCCATGGTCCATTTGATGGGCATCTATTCTTGGGCCACATAATCTTAGCACAGTATAGAATCACTTAGGACTTCTCCTGGTTTGGAACAATGCTGCAAGAAGCATTTGTGGGCACAGTCAGGTCCTTTGCTGAGAAATGATGCTGAGGTCAGAGTGCATTATATTGCTTAGTGCTTCAGGTAAAGCCAGTACTAGAAAAACTGATACTTTCCTGAAGGAATTGACCTACTAACTCCTCTCTGATTCTAATGATCTAAATGACTGATTTTCTCTTCTTGCCTTGACTATCAAGAAAGCCAAGTCTGGGCGCCTTGGTGGCTCAGTTGGTTAAGCGACTGCCTTCGGCTTAGGTCATGATCCTGGAGTCCCGGGATCGAGTCCCACATCGGGCTCCCTGCTCAGCGGGGGGTCTGCTTCTCCCTCTAACCCTCCCCCCTCTCATGCTCTCTGTATCTCATTCTCTCTGTCTCAAATAAATAAATAAAATCTTTAAAAATAAATAAAGAAAGAAAGAAAGAAAGAAAGCCAAGTCCAATTAAGCAGTTACTTTTCAATGATGAAAATAATAAATAATACATGCTCATCATAAAAAAGTTGTAAAGTACGCAAGGACTCAAAACAACAGAAAGAGAGGCATCAAAAAATTAACCCCTTATCCTGTCATCCAGAAAAACCACTGTTAACATTTTTTGAAAGAGCCAAATATGACACCCAGTTAATGGAATTAAATTTACCACTATGGTTGGTATGAATGCTCACCTTTTACTTGGTTCTGATTTTCTCAATTGATGACTTTTTAAGTGTGTGTATTTTGAAACTGTTTCAAATCACTTTGGGGAAGAGGAAGGGTAAATAAAAATTAATCCTTAAAATGATATGGTGGTAATAGGAGGGAATTATTGCCAAATTTGGATGTCCTGACATAATACCTACATGACTGTGGGATTATGAGGCTTATATCAAATGAGTCACTGGTCACACACTGAAAATGTCAAAGTACTATACCATAATGATAATAAAAACAGCTAACACTCATTGAGTACTTCGCTATTTTGCCAGGCACAACAACCCTATGAAAAGGCACCATTTCAGCATTTCAGCCGTTGGTGTTCCTAAACAGTTCACTTCGCTTTTTTTGTGGGATAATGAGGTCCATACCTGAATCCCTAAAACCTCAGAATGGGATCTTATCTGGAAAATAGGTCTGTGCAGATGTCATGTAAAGTAACGACCTTGAGATGAAATCACCCTGGATTGTCACAGGATGCCCTAAATCTAATGAAAGGTATCTTTACCTAGAAGAGGGGAGAAGCAGGGTGACCATGGAAATAGACATAGACATTGGAGTGCTATGGCATCAAGTCAAGGAACGCCTGGAGCCACCAAAAACTAGACAAGAGAAAGAACAGATTGCCTGTAGAGCCTTCAGAAGGGGTGAGCCATGTGGACCACCTTGATTTTGGCCTTCTAGCTTCCAGAACTGGGAAAGAAGAAGTTTCTCCTGTTGTAAGCCACCAAATTTGTGGTGATTTGTTATGGTCACAAAGGTTGGTAACCTGGAGTTCCAGGAAAGTAACAAAATTGAACTAATTATTGGCATTGTTCAAGAGCACGAGGGGCTGAGTTATGAGATCATAGGCCTCTGGCAATTGGAATAGTGGCTTAGTGGTTGAAAAGTCAGAAGGAAAGCATTTATTGACTGGAATGGGGAGTCCTTTAAAACTCTCTTATGCTTTTATTTTCTCAGATTTACATATTTCTGATGATAGTTTTCTGGAATCACTTCTCAGAAATCCCCAGATTTTACTCACATCATTGTCCATTATCTCTGGTTGGGTTAAAAATAATAGAGCTAGTTCCAAACAGGAAGATTGGTCTCCAGGGCCGGAAGAAGCTAGTGTTGACCATGCCTAGCAAATAGAATTTGGGAATACCTGGCAGAGCTTTCTATCTACGCAGCCATGTCTCTGAAGTGGATTCATCTGATGCTGTCCACATCTGTAGAGGAACAGACTTTTCCACAGGCTCCAGGCTAGTCAGAATGATGAATAAAGCCAGCCGGGCAGATTAGGTCTCAGCAGCTCAATGTGTGTCTCCCCTGGCATGTCCTACTGTATACTTCCAAAATGCTCTTTCATTTGTCATGTCTTTGGTCAGGTCTACTGTCTCCTGTGCTTCTGTTTGGAAGACTGCTTGTGGGGCTATGATTAGGTAACCAAAAGCAAGATAATTCTACATAAACCAAATATTTCTCCCATAATTCTAAGACCTGGAAAAGTGGTGAAGTGCTGTTTACATAACTTCAAGCCCTGTAATATGGCTCTGCCTAAGAAACAACCATTTGGAATAGAATATATATCTTCACAGTATATTTTCCTTGTTTAAACAAATCCTGCTCCCCCTTCAAGGCACAGTTTAAGTGTTCTCTCCTCTAGAAGAATGTTCTCGGATTTTCCAGGCTAAGATCCTATGGCACTTTTACAGATTTATATTTTAGTGCTTAATATAGTACTTTTTTAAAAAAAAGATTTTATTTATTTATTTTTTTGACAGAGAGAGAGGCAACACAAGCAGGGAGAGTGGGAGAGGGAGAAGCAGGCTTCCCGCCGAGCAGGGAGCCTGATGCGGGACTTGATCCCAGGACCCTGGGATCATGATCTGAGCCGAAGGCAGATGCTTAACGACTGAGCCACCCAGGCGCCCCACTTAATATAGTACTTAATTTTTTTCTTTAGAGTCCTGTGGAACAAAATCTACATCTTATTTTTCTAAGTATCCCTTGTGGCCATCAGAACCAGGCACATAGAAGGTGCTCAATAAATGTTTGTAGAGTACATTAAAGTTGCTTAAAATTTGGGATCATGAAATGAACTTACATTGTTTCTATTTGAAACAATAGGGGGAAAAGGGAAATTGTTTGAATGTAATACATGTAATAGGGCAAAAATTGATTCATGAAATGCTCATGAGTTGAATTCTGGGTCACAACAGAAGGTGTATTTCTTCTTGTGGGTTAACTGAAAATGTGAAAAACGTTGAATTAAAGCATGACTGAGTAATTAATATCTGCACGACTCAGCAGTCATTTTAGCTTATATTTGGGTAATTTTTTGGTTAAAAATTCTAGTGTGCCTGTCAATTTTTGACCACACAGTTATCCTTCCCCTTAGGAAATTTCAGATAATGTGTTGAGATTCTCCTGTGGCCAGGTGATTATATAGGCACAATCACCTTCTGGGGGGCTAATGCTGACAAACACATGGTGGCTGAGATTAATGAAAAGGACAAAAGTCACCCCTCTTCCTTAGTAGCAGAGCTGCGATACAAACCCAAGTGTCTCCTGGGATTCCAAAGTCCAAAGTCCAAGTTCTTTTTTTCTCTCTCTTGTAGAAATGACCTCCCACAGAAGCAGAAGCTTCCCTGAGAGCTGCCAGTCAGAGACTCATGAGAAATGATACTGAAAATCCATCTCCAGAGATCAAGAGGGAATCCCAAACTTTTGCATACTCCTCACAAGACCTTGCCCCCCACATTTCTCAAATACACCATTTTTGTCACCATTACCTGACATGTATTTATCCCTGTTTATGTCAGTCACTGCAAGAAGTCCAGGAGTGACTCCTAGGAAAGTACTCATTCCTCCAGGCACCGTGGTCCCCTTTCCTGACCCTGTCTCCCACAAATCCCCAACTCTTGAAATCCTTCACCTCTGTTCCCTGGAATTCTTTCTTTTTTTACATTGAAGGACTGATTTAAATATAATTTACATACCATATAATATTAGTTTCAGGGGTACAACATATTGATTCAACAATTCTATACACTACTCAATGCTCACCACAATAAGTGTAGTCACCATATAACCTTATTACAATGTCATTGACTGTATTCTTTATGCTGTACTTTATGCTGTGACTTATCAATTATATAACTGGAAGTTTGGGGGTGCCTGGGTGGCTCAGTCTGTTAAGTGTCTTCATTCAGCCAGGTCATGATCCCAGGGTCCTGGGATCAAGTCCCACATCGGGCTCCCTGCTCGGTGGGGAGCCTGCTGCTCCATCTCCCTCTGGCCCCCTGCTCATGCTCTCTCTCTCTACTTTACCTGTTGTTCTCAATGGAAGGCAATTTTGACTCCCAACCCCCATCCCAGGAAACACTTGGAAATGTCTGGGGACATGTATAGTTGTCACAGACGGATGCTAAGAAGATGCTATTGGCCTCTAACAGGTAGAAGTCAGAGATGCAGCTGAACATTCTACAATGCACAAGAGGGCCCTCCGCAGCAAAGCAATTATCCAGTCCCAACTGTCAATAGTGCCAATGTTGAGAAATTCTGCTTAATATGATGAGGATCCTCAATATATTGATTCTTCCATGGCTTATGGATTGCATCATGTTCTTGAAAAAGCCTCTATTGAAGTCCTAACTCCCGATTCCTCAGAATGTGAACTTATTTGGAGATAAAATCATTGCAGATATAATTAGTTAAGATAGGGCCATGCTGAAGCAGGCTGGGCCTCTAACCCAATGACTGGTCTTTATAAAAAGGATGCCATGTGGAGATACAGAGACACAGGAAGAACACCACATGAACATGGAGTGATGCACCTACAAGTCAGGGAATGTCAGGGATGGCCAGGAAATCACCAGAAGCTAGGAAGGGGCAAGGAAGTGTTCTTCCTTACAGGTGTCAGAGAGAGCATGGCTCTGCTGACACTTTGACTGGGGACATCTAGCCTTTAGAACTGTGATACAATAAGCAGCTCAGTTTGTGAGACTTTGTAATGGCGGTCCTAGGAATCTCATATTTATGGTTTCACTGAACTTTACTCCATTTATGTCCTCTCTTGCTGCATTGCCCAGCTGAAAAATGGTGACTGCTGATGCAATAGAAGATAACAATCTTGCCCAGTTGTATTTAGTCCAAACAGGAGACAAAGAGATTGAAATCTGGTATATGTTACAGTATTTGTCTATCCAAATCAAGTGATAAAATGTTGCAAGCAAATATGATAAAAGCTTGGGGAAGGATGAAATTGGAAAGAAGGCAAGGACTTAAGTGATTCACCAAATTGACATACTGGTGGGTTCTCCAGTGACAGAGCAGAACCCTTGAAAAGAGCCTTACCCTATACACCAGAGCTGACTCTTCCTGGGGTGAACTTTGTATTGGTTCACATCTCCCAGGTTTTATAATTCCTTGACCAATGACCAAGAAGCCCAAATCCATAACATTGGTGTCAAATCTTTAACCAACTATTCCAAGTGTATAATCTCAGCTACTGGGCTGCTTCTTAAATAATGGTTTTGTTCCCCTTTGTTAACTAAATAACTTGAAAAACCTGAGACTATACAAAAAAAAAAAAAAATGAATGCAGAGATGATGAAAAAATAGATACAGTGCTTTTTTTCATATAAATTTATGTTTTTGCAAATGTAGCTAGTTTAAAAATAATTTTACTGCTTTGTATATTCTTTATATTAAAGACATTTAAGAGAAACTAACATAGTAAACAAATTATTTTAACTGAAATATTTGGGAGGCTTAACCATTTTTACCCATTTGCAGTTCAATACTTAATGTAATCTGATTTACTAAATTTATGAGTTTAGGGGTTTTTAAAATTCTTTTTAAAAATTATTATTGAGGTATAATTGGTATACCATGCTGCACTGGTTTCAAGTGTACAACATATTGATTTGACCAGTCTGTGCATTACTCAATGCTCACCACGATCATGGTAAGTGTAGTCACCATCTGCCACTGTTACATTATTACAATATTGTTGACTATATTCGCTATGCTGTACTTTTCCATCACTGTGACTTATTTATTTTATAACTGGAAATTTGTACCTCTTAATCTCCTTTATCTCTTTTATCCATTCCCCCCCATCAACCTCCCCTCTGGCAACCACCCGTTTGTTCTCTGTAATTAAGAATCTGTTTGCCTTTTGTTGTTCATTTGTTTTGTTATTTGTTTATTTGTTTGTTTATTTCTTTATTTTGAGACCGGAGGGGTGGATGGGCAGAGGGAGAGGGAGAATTTTAAGCAGGCTCCACACCCAGTGCAGAGCCTGATGAGAGGCTCCATCTCACAACCCTGAGATCATGACCCTGAGCTGAAATCAAGAGCTGGATGCTTAACTGACTGAGCCACCCAGGTTCCCCCATTTATTTTGTTTCTTAGATTGTGCAGATAAGTGAAATCATATGCTATTTTTCTTCCTCTGTCTGAATTGTTTCACTTAGCATAATACCCTCTAGGTCCATCCACGTTGTTGCAAATAGCAAGATCTCATTCTTTTTTGTGACTGAGTAATTTTCCATCATATATATATATATGTGTGTGTATATATATATATATATATATATATATATATATATATATATTGCCCATCTTCATTACCCATTCATGTATCGATGGACACTTGGGTTGCTTCTGTATCTTGGCTATCGTAAATCACAGTACAATTAACATAGGGGTGCATATATCTTTTCAAATTAGTGTTTTTGCTTTCTTTGGATAAATATCCAGTAGTGGAATTATTGGATCTTATGGTATTTCCATTTTTAATTTTTTTTTTAATTTATTTATTTGACACAGAGAGATATAGCAAGAGAGGGAACACAAGCAGGGGGAGTGGGAGAGGGAGAAGCAGGCTTCCCGTGGAGCAAGGAGCCCAATGTGGGGCTTGATCCCAGGACCTTGGGATCGTGACCTGAGCCAAAGGCAGACGCTCAACGACTGAGCCACCCAGGCGCCCCTCCATTTTTAATTTTTTGAGGAACATCCAACCCATAGTGGTTGCACAAGTTTACATTCCCACCAACAATGCGCAATTTTTTTCTTTTCTCCACATCCTCTCCGACACTTGTTATTTCTTGTCTTTTTGATACTAGCCATTCTGACTGGTGCAAGGTAATATCTCTTTGTGGTTTTGATTTTCATTTCCCTGATGATGAGTGATGTTGAACATTTTTTCATGTGTCTATTGGCCATCTGTATGTCTTTGGAAAAATATCTGTTCAGGTCCTCTGCCCATTTTTGAATCAGATTTTTTTTTTTTTTTGGTGTTGAGTTTCATAAGTTTTTTAAGTATATGTTTTGGATATTAACCCTTTACTGGGTGTATCACTTGCAAATATATTCCTTCATTCACTAGGTTACCTTTTTGTTTTGTTGATGGCTTCCTTTGCTGTGCAAAAGCTTTTTATTTTGGTGTAGTCCCAATAGTTTATTTTTGTTTTTGTTCGCTTCACCTCAGGGAACATATCCATAAATATGTTGCTAAGGCTGATGATCAAGAGATTACTGCCTATGTTTTGTTTTAGAGGTTTTATGGTTTCAAGTCTCACATTTAGGTGTTTAATCCATTTTGAATTTATTTTTGTGTATGGTGTAAGAAAGTGATCTAGTTTTATTCTTTTGCATGTTGCTGTCTAATTTTCCCAACGTCATTTGTTGAAGAGACTGTCTTTTTTCCATTGGACATTCTTTCCTGCTTTGTCGAAGATTAGTTGACCATAGAGTTGAGGGTCCATTTCCGGGCTCTCTATTCTGTTCCATTGATCTATGTGTCTATTTTTGTGCCAATACCATACTGTTTTGTTTACTACAGCTTTGTAGTATGTCATGATATCTGGGATTATGATACCTCCAGCTTTGTTCTTCCTTCTCAAGATTGCTTTGGTGAGTTTTGTTTTAAGATGCTGAAATGCTTAAGAGAATTATATGTAAATGTACACTTTTATTTTTAGCTTTATTAAAATAGTTTATATGTTTACAAAGGTATGTTTATGGGGTTTGTATATCTGCTTTCTTAAGTGCTTGAGATTCTTGAGGAAATCCATTATATGAACTATGACTGTAGCTGGACTATTTATGGGAATGCAAGTAACCAGGTCTGTAAATGTGTTTAAATATGTAGGAATATTCAAATTATCAGATTTATACATTCATTATATGTAATATATAATTACATTTCAAATATAAAATACTTTTATATATAGTATCTAAAGGATTATGCAAATTTTGTTTGTCAAGTGTATAAGCTAACCTAACAATAAATACAAACTGCATTTAATTTCAAACTAAAAATTTTTAATTTACTAGATTTTTGCTATTGTATTTAAAAGCTTAGAGAAAGTATGTTTTTCAATTTATAACTGTAGACTATTGAATGTCAGTGATAACACAGGCTACTGTAAGTATTGTTTTCAGTACACAAAAGCCTCTATGAGATTAAAAAAAAAAAAAAAAAAAAAGCCCAACTGATGTCAGCCTGGGACGATTCTAAGAAATCTTTCTGATGAAAGTGACTCTGAGCCTGGAAATAAGGAATCTGAAAAAGTTAGCCAGGACAGAGAGAGCCTGAGCAGGAGAGAGGAATGACAGTGTGAGGGAACACAGAATTTCAGTCTTATTGGAAATAAAGGATGAACTAGGAATCCTTAGGGAGTTAGATGCCAAAACTCCTTATTAGGAACACTATCCAAGAGGCAGCTAAACACAGATCTCCAAAATGCCTCCCACTTCTAAAACATCGTACACATACTTGGTATGGTAAAAAATGAATCTAACTGCCTTCTTCCAGAACTCTTTTCCATGAAGAGGCCTTGGTGGGCAGCATAAATTGGAAACAAGGCTTTGGATTGTGCTTCCTTCAACAGAACCTGGTGCCAGCTCTGTGGCTCAGGAAACAGAGCTCAATTGTATCCTCCAATCCTCTCTCTTTTTAACCTAATACACTTTTCTGACAGGCCATGGTACCAGTCAAGCCTCACCCCCTGGTGGCCACAGGGTCTCCATCTGCCTTGACGTCAACACACAAGCATCAATGGGAGGAAGCAGAAAGCAGATCAGGAGGAAACATAGGAGCAGAATAAAATGTGAACAAGACTTCTGCCCTATGGCTGGCCCTCCATGGCTACAGGGACTCCTCCTCTTGCCTGACCACTCCTCCAGAGCCTTTTCCCAGCTTCACTAGGGTTCAACCACAGGCAGCTTTGGCTGCTTCCATGTATCTGCATTCTTAGCTCAGGGCCTTCATTGGCATGTGCTGTCTCCTCTACTGGAATATGAACCTTCCCTGTTTTGTCCACTCCTAGACATCCAGGATCCAGAATAGCATCCTTACAGAACAGCCTCTCAGAGAACATGTGTGGGGGCCCGAGTGGGGGATAGGAACTACGAGAATACTCTTTCAATGGCCTTTTCAGCATTTCCTAGTTGTGCTCACCCAAGAGGCAGATAGGACCCTTCTGGGCAGCATCAGATTTGTTCTCTGCCCTCCGCACAGGAGAGGCCCAGCCAGCACGTGTCAGACAGTTTTCTGGAAAACTCAGGAAGCAAAGTCTTTTAAAGGCACAGATGGACTGTGTGTACTGTCTTTTTTTTTTTTTTCCTCTTCTCATACCGGCTGTTCTAAGTCCTGCTCAGCCCCATGGAATAAAAGACCAGAATAAAGTGTAGCCGAATCCAAGTCCATCTGCCCAATGTGCAGCAAATCTAATCACTGAGACATCAGATTTGCAGCAAGGCAAGAGTTCTTTTTGAGAAGCAGCCAAAACAAGGAAAAGAGATGGGAGGACAAGCCTCAAATTTGCCTCCCTGAAGGGAGTTTTTTTTTTTTTTTTTTTTTTTTTTTTTTTTTTTTTAAAGATTTTATTTATTTATTTGACAGAGAGAGACACAGCGAGAGAGGGAATACAAGCAGGGGGAGTGGGAGAGGGAGAAGCAGGCTTCCCGCGGAGCAGGGAGCCCGATGCGGGGCTCGATCCCAGGACCCTGGGATCATGACCTGAGCCGAAGGCAGACGCTTAACGACTGAGCCACCCAGGCGCCCCTGAAGGGAGTTTTTTTATGATCCTAAGGGTTGAGATTACATACATATTGAGAAAAGGGCAGGGAAACTTAGGAATATTCATGAGGAAAGGTAGAGCATGCACATGGAATGAACATATGTAATATACATCCCGTGTTAACTTTGGGGTGGAGACTTAACATCATCAAAATGAGGCAAAGTTCAGCCCCTGACATCAGGAGGTTATTTTAGGACAAGGAGAAGGGGCTATGTTCTGAGAACCAGTATAAACTGGATGGGGTCTTAGGCTCATTATCTCGGGTAAGGAAAGAAGAATAGCTTGTTAAAAGGCTGGAACCCTATCAGTTGACCTTGAGTCCAGGCTTCTGCAGAGACAGCTAGTGGATTTGTTAGTGGGGTCTGAAAAGACACAACAGCTGATTAGGGAGAAGCAGTTCTCTGAAAAATACGCCCTAAACTTTCTGCTAGTTTCAGTCTTATTAACCCTATGCGGCATGGTTTCAAAAAGAGGACCAGGTTGGCCGGCAACACTTTTGGGTTGGCACTGTCTCTTCCATTTACTAGTTCTGTGACCTCGAGTAACTCACTGATCTTTCCTGTACATCTACATAAAATGAGTTAAGACAATACTTGGCTCATAAGGCTACAGTGAGAAACAAAGAAGATAATGTTTGCAAAGATTTAGTAAAGGTCCTTAAGAGGTGTGAACTGAATTGTTAACATATGTATATATTATATGTTATATGTATTGCAATATAGTGAATATATTGTGGTTTTTATTATGTTGTTATTAGTTATAAAATGAAGGATTGTCACTTGCTTTCAAACTATTTTAGATGACCAAAGATTTCTTAGAGGCCCTTCAGTTTCTGTAAATGTTTAATTCTATTTTTAATAGACTTCTTCCTTTATAGTTGTGTGTGTGTGTGTGTTTTTTTTTTTAATAGACTTTAGTTTTAGGTTCACAGAAAAATTGAGCAGAAGGCGTGAGGCTTCCCATATATCCCTTGCCTTCCTCCCCCATACAGCCTCCTTCACTATCAACATCCTGCACATACTGGTACATTTGTACCCACACTGATACATCATTATCACCCAAAGTTCATACTACACATTAGGGTTCACCCAGTGTTATACATTCTATGGGTTTCAACAAATGTATAATGACATGTGTCTACCATTATGGTACATATAGAATAGTTTTACATCCTAAAAATCCTGTGTAATCCCTTCATCCCTTCTTCTCCCACCCCAAGCTCTGTCAATCACTGGTCCTTTACTTTCTTCATAATTTTTTTTTTTTCCCAGAATATCACATAGTGGGAATCATACTGTATGTTGCCTTTTCAGATCTGCTTCTTTTACTTAGTGACATGTATTTAAGTTTCTTCTATGTTTTTTTTCATGGTCTGATAGCTCCTTTTTTTTTTTTTTTTTTAAACATTGCACGACAGTCCATTGTCTAGATGGAGCACAGTTTGTTCTTCCATTCACCAAGGACATCATGGTTGCCTCCAAGTTCTGGCAACCATGTTATATGTATTGTAATGTTATTATGTATTCAGCTGTATATACATATAACATGTATATCATCCTCATGTAAGTTTTTATGTGCACATAAGTTTTCAACTCCTTTGGGTAAATACTAAGAAGTGGAATTGCTAGATTGTAGCTAAGAGTACATTTAGTTTTGTAAGAAATTGCCAGAATGTCTTCCAAAGTTTTATATTCTCACCAGAAATGAATGAGAGTTCCTGTTGCCCCATATCTTGCCAGCATTTGTTGTTGTTAGTGTTTGGGGCTTGGGTCATTCTAATAAGTGTGTAGTGATAGCTCATTGTTGTTTATACAGGTGCTTATTTGTCACTAGTATATCTTCTTTGGTGAGGTGTCTTGTTCAGGTCTTTGGGCTTTTGAAAATTAGGTTATTCATATTCTTATTCTCGTTCTTTGTATATTTTAGATAATAGTCCTTTATCATATATGTATTTTGCAAATATTTTCTCCCCGTCTGTGCCTCGTCCTTTCATTCTCTTGACTGTGTCCTATGAAGAGGAAAAGTTTTTAATTTTAATAAAGACCAGTTTATCAATTATTTCTTTTGGGAATTGTGCTTTGGTGTTGTATCTAAAGACACATCACCAGCTGTCTCCCTCTTTGGCTGCTCCTGGTCCTGCTATATGTTCCTTCAGTGTGGACCTTTTATTTCTTTTGTGAAGTGGCAGCTGAGGAGACTGGCGCACTCCATGGCCAATAAAAAGTACAAGGAAGGAGTCAGAACTGAGAACAATGATCCTATTAATTTGAAGGCGGTGGAGCAGGATGGTTCTGCAGTGCCATTTAAGATGAAGAGGCCCACAGCACTTAGTAAACTAATGAAAGCCTATTGTGAATGACAGTTTGTCAATGAGGCAGATCAGATTCCTATTTGATGAACAACCAACCAATGAAACAGACACTTCTGCACAGTTGGAGATGAAGGATGAAGATATAATTGATGTGATGTGTTCCAGTAGCAGACAGGAGGTGTTTACTAAAAAGGGAACCTGCTACTTCAAAACTCTGTTCCTCCAGACCAAAGAGGACCTTCTCAATTGGAAAACTGCAATTTGCTTCCACCACATCCTGACTATACAGTAGTTTTTCTTGATTCTTTCATTTTTCCCCTTCCTCATTCCTTTATTGCATAAAATGTAACTATGTATGTGCAGAAGCATATTGCATTTTTTTAACTAAATGGACAGTGGTATGTTTTGATTGACATCAAATGGACATGAGATGGGGAAAAATACTGGCTCTGTGAAAACACCCCCTTTCTCCATTCGTGGCATTCAGCTCCTATCTTTATATCTCAGTAAGTTATTTTGCTCTCACTGTTTAACAAAAAAAGAACAGCATAAAGGTCCTTGCATACCTTGTTCAATTGGAGAATTTTTATTTTTTTCATTTGTCATTGTAAAACCAAGGACAATTTTATAACTTTTTTTGTATATAGTTGTTACATGTAGGGCAAACTCTCTTTAAGTAGGTATAAATTACTTTAAAAGAAATGAATCATAGATGGTTTTCCCTTCAAGTGAAATGTCTCGTTATTTAAATAAACTTCTTGTTAAAAATGAAAAATAAGGGGCGCCTGGGTGGCTCAGTCGGTTGGGCGTCTGCCTTCGGCTCAGGTCATGATCTCAGGTTCCTGGGATCGAGCCCCGCATTGGGCTCCCTGTTCCACGGGAAGCCTGCTTCTCCCTCTCCCACTCCCCCTGCATGTGTTCCCTCTCTTGCTGTGTCTCTCTCTGTCAAATAAATAAAATAAAATATTTTTTTAAAAAATGAAAAATAAAAGTCATCACCATACTCAAGGTCACCTGTATTTTTCTGCTATGTTATCTTCGTGGACTTTTACAGCTTTGCACTTTATATATTTAGGTCTATGATTCATTTTGAGTTCACTTTTATGAGAGGGGAAGGTCTGTGTCTAGATTCATTTTATTATGTGTGGATGTAATAAAAGTTCTCCCACTATCAATTGTCAAAAAGACTATCTTTGCTCCATTGTTTTGCCTTTGCTCCTTTGTCAAGAATCAGTTGACTATATTTTGGGGATCTATTTCTAGGCTCTCTATTCTGTTTCATTGATCTCTTTGTCTTCTTTTTCACCAATACCACACTATATTTATTACTGTAGCTTTATAGCAAGTCTTAAAGAGGATAGTGTTTGTCTTCTGACTTTGTTTTCTTCAACATCGTGTTGGTTATTCTGGGTCTTTTGCCAATTAATATAAACTTTAGAATCAGTTCATTGATACCCACAAAATAATTTGTTGAAATTTTGATTGGAATTATGTTGAATCTATACATTGAGTCAAGAATAACTACCATCTAAACAATAATGAGTCTTCCTATCCATGACCACAGGATATCTCCCCATTTAGTTCTTCTTTGATGTCTTTTGTAAGACTTTTATAGTTTTTCCTCATATGGATCTTGCACATATTCTGTTACATTTATTCCTAAGTACTTTCTTTCAGGGGGTAATGACATAAATGTTATTGTGTTTTAAATTTCAAATTTCACTTGTTCATTCCTAGTATATAAAAAAGTGATTGACTTTTGTATATTAATCTTGAATCCTGTAATCTTGCTATAATCACTTATTTTTTCAGGGTTTTTTTTTTGTCAGTTCTATCAGATTTTCTACATAGATAATTATGTTATCTGTGAACAAAGACAGTTTTATTTCTTCCATCTCAATCTGTATACTTTTTGTTTCCTTTACTTGTTTTATTGCTTTAGCTAGGACTTCCAGTACAATGTTGAAAAGGGATGGTGAGAGGGGACATTCTTGCTTTGTTCTTGATCTTAACAGAAAAGTTCTAGTTTTTCACCATTAAGTATCATATTAAGTAAATTCTGTTTTTGTTTATTTATTTGACAGAGAGAGAGAGCACAAGCTGGGGGAGCAGCAGAGGGAGAGGGAGAAGCAGACTACCCAATGAGCAGGGAGCCCCATGTGGGCCTTGATCCCAGCCCACTCATAGAACTGAAATTCTAATAAATTTGCCACTGATTAAGAACATTTTAGGGCGCCTGGGTGGCTCAGTTGGTTAGGCGACTGCCTTCGGCTCAGGTCATGATCCTGGAGTCCCGGGATCGAGTCCTGCGTCGGGCTCCCTGCTCAGCAGGGAGTCTGCCTCTCTCTCTGACCCTCCCCCCTCTCATGCTCTCTCTCTCTCATTCTCTCTTTCAAATAAATAAATAAAATCTTTAAAAAAAAAAAAAAAGAACATTTTAGGTCTGGAGAAGTTTTCACTGCCTTGGAAGACAATGCTGAGCTTCCTTGGGGGGCCTCCTGAAGAAGTTGCCTGCCAATTAATGGATGATAGCTAACTCACAATCAAATTTTGATCAAACTACAGGAAACATGGACATGGAATTCAGACCCAGTTCACTAATGGCTGTTCAAACATTGAGAAAGGATCATTTCCTTAACGTAGACCCTGTGCTTTTCAGTACTGAATTCAATGGCAGATATAAACCAGGTTAAAGGGGTTCCATGACATCTTCTGTGGAGTCATATTATGTCTTGGGTCCTAAAGGGCATTCTAAAAAAAGTATTTTATCATATGTTCAGACTTTTCATAAAACTTCATTATGGATAGAAAAACAGAGAGACAATGTGGTTAGTAAAATCCTCCCAAATGCCAGCAGAATGGACTCCATAAGGCTCCTAGACCCTCTGCATAAGAGGGTTTTAAGAGGTTTGTCTTCTCACTCCCCTTCAGCTTCAAATTCAGCTTCAGCTACTGAAGATTGTCAGGGGACAAAGCAATGAGAGTGTGTGTGTGTGTGTGTGTGTGTTGTTATTAAGAAAGGATTTATAAGGCATCCAGGATAATATAATAAACATGCAATGCAAACCCACAAAGTTTAAGAAATAGATCATTGTCAACTACTGACATTGTTTAAACTCAAAGGAGGGCAATCTTAGTATTTATTTCTTTTTCTAAATTATTAGAGTTTCGTTTTTTTCTTGATTGCCTTTGGAAATAATAAATAATACTTGGGAACTAGATGTCTGCTTATTGTGCCATCAAGTATTATATTTACTGCCAAACAAGGACACCTGTCCCAATGACTTTGATTCATTTACTCATTTATTCAATAAACATTTCTTCTATTATACGATAGGTCCTTGTATTTTACTTGGCATCCTATGATGGTGTTCTTAATTTAAGATGAGATGATTCCCATAGCTTATTCCTTGTGCCATATTGTCAGTCTTAGGGTTCTTTCCATCTCACCTATGGGAAAGGCTTTTGCACCTTTGTTCCTCCCCAGAGTAAATGGATCCTCCTTGTCCTTGCCTATACCTACATACTTGTTAAAATTACTAAGCATCTTCCCTGGATTTTCAGGGACAGTCTGTTTTCAAATGTTTGGCTCATGAAATATGCTAATTATAGTTATGTGTAAATGACTTCCTTGTACTTGTCTTTGTTGAGAATATAGCCTGTATATTTGTCACATGAGGGACGGTACTCTATAAATATTTGTTGAATAAATACATGTTTCCATTGGAGGCAGAATTTATTAAAAGGAAAAAAATATATCACACTCACTTTTCAGCTAGATTATTTTTAAGGAGAAAATAAGACCCTTATACTTCTGCCCATCTGTACCTCAAAAGTCTCTGTTACAACCTTTCATACTGCTGTGTTTGTGCTCATGTGTACACTTTTCTGGACTAGAGTGAACTGTCCCTCCACTTCCGCTCCACTTATGTAAATCTTTTTCATCCTTCAAAATCCTCCAGGAAATTTCCCCAGGATCTGTCTCTATGCTTCCATTGACCAGTCACTAGACATGTAAAGACCTAGGGATAAAAAGAGAAAAATTCAGATCATTTTTTCTAAGCTTTTGATTCTTGTTATTTCCTAACTTCTTTTTTTAAAAAATAAGGGGATGAGAGTAAGTGGACTCCTCCACACTTTTTTCAATAAGACAAGTATATATTATATCCTAAATATAACAAACTGTGTTGTTTACATAAGCAAACCATGTGTTACATAATAGAATTTCATGCCTCCAAAAATGTAACTTTAGATTTGCTCAAGTTACAAAAGGAAAAGAGTGCTCTATATTTTTCCTTTAAAAAGAAGTCATTTCTGGGGCATCTGGGTGGCTCAGTCGTTAAGTGTCTGCCTTCGGCTCTGGTCGTGATCCCAGGATCCTGGGATCGAGCCCCGCATCGGGCTCCCTGCTCAGCGGGAACCTGCTTCTCCCTCTCCCACTCCCCCTGCTTGTGTTCCCTCTCTCACTGTGTCTGTCAAATAAATAAAATCTTTAAAAAAAAATCATTTCTAACCTCACTCTCCTAACATAACTTTTGATGCACATTGGAAATTAATCATGAATTGCCTCATGACATGATCTATATCATGTTATTTAATGTCTGTAGGGTTGTTTAATAGTTCATTAATTAAACAACATAGTAAGGGTGCCAAGACCAAAGTAGGTTCCCCATTAATCTTGGAAGGAGAGGAATTACTTTGGGATTGATTGAAGTTTTGAGGCTCTGGAATTGAGATTCCTAAATGAAAAGAAAAGGGGGGAAAAAAGGGAAGGAGTGGAGATAAAGTTTGTTTATGCCTCTAGAGTGGGAGCTGCATTCTCAGATGCCTAGAGAAGTCAGGGA
The DNA here is from genome assembly GCF_029215605.1 of Mirounga angustirostris. Taxonomy (NCBI): domain Eukaryota; kingdom Metazoa; phylum Chordata; class Mammalia; order Carnivora; family Phocidae; genus Mirounga; species Mirounga angustirostris. The sequence goes on from NW_026991709.1 coordinate 57,562,980, forward strand.
AGGTAAATTAAAATAAATGATTTAATAAGAATAGGGAGTTGTAGACTCAGTGTCAAACTTGAACTCAAGCACTAAGTAGTAAGAAATAGAATGGCTAGGAAGAGAGGAAACTGCTCTTGTGTCACTGAAATATTAGTTCGTGGCTCATGAAAATTAATATTTTTAAGTGTAAGTCTTGCTAATATTCTTATATGTCCCTGAATGCCCTTTGAGACCAGTATAATTTTCCATTTCTCAATGCCTGACTTGAAGCTCTTGAGACCACCTTCCCCTTCATCCCACTTGGAACTGAGAATTTTAAATGAAGAATAAAAAGATTAGAACAAAATTTGTGCTCCTGGACTTTTTTTTTTTTTTTAAAGATTTTATTTATTTATCTGAGAGAGAGAGAATGAGAGAGAACACATGAGAGGGGATAGGGTCGGAGGGCAAAGCAGACTCCCTGCCGAGCAGGGAGCCCGATGCAGGACTCGATCCCGGGACTCCAGGATCATGACCTGAGCCGAAGGCAGTCGCTTAACCAACTGAGCCACCCAGGTGCCCTGTGCTCCTGGACTTTAAAAAAAGGATCTTCTATCTAGGGTGCTTTAATAAAACTCCTCATGCTCTGTCTTTGTAGGCTCTTCTAGGCTAGCCCTTGCCTTCTTCTTACCTTGGACCTGGCCTCTTGGCCTTAGGGTTGGTTTTCTACCATGATTCACCCCCTTGCCCTTTAGAAAAAAATTCTGTATTGGGACTACTTGACTCCCAGCTTCACTTACCCCAAGATTCTGGACTCCAGTTTCCCCTTTGCTCTGCAATCCATTCCTCTGTGAAACTTCTTATTATCAAGCTCAGTGCAAATTTTCAGAACCCCAGCCAAGAGCAAAGCCCTCAGGCCCCTACTTGCCAAGGAAAGGAATTTGGACGTGAAAAATGTTGCAAAGAAATTGAAAGAAAATGTTACCCAAGCAGAGGAAGAGCTCCCAAATGAGTGGATAAGTAAACCGAGAGTCTTCTCCCCTTTGGCAGAGATAGCAGCCAGCAGGACTGGTTTTTGCCAACAGTTAGGCACTCCAGGTAGTAGCATGGTTCTTGCATCCACAATGCAAACAGTTTGATTGTGTTTGAAGTCTCAGTAAATAAGGTCATTGCAAGAGAGGGGAGAGGAGCAGCATATCTCCAGGATGAGAAAGCCTAAATACCTACCACAATGAATATAAAACACTCTATAGATTCTCAGTGTAGAAGAGGAAGGAAATGGAAGAAGGACAACTCTTGAAATCGTTAGTGTAAGGAAACAGCTGTCAAACATAACTGAGAAAGAATGTGCACTCTTTGTTGTCCTGCTCCTGATTGCCCGCCCCCAGGAAGAAAAAGCTACAGATGTTTCCTCCACAAAACACTCTGAACACAACAGAGTAATGCAGCTATGCTGGACTTGAAGCCAGAGGACTCAGGTTCACATTCTGACAGAAACATCACTGTGCCACCCCCCACAAGTCTGTCTGTTACGTCCCTAAACCTTGACTTGTCCATTTTTAAAAAAGAGATGACGTAAAAAATATTCATTTTATACTGTCAAGAGAAATGCAAGAGGTAATGTATGTAAAGAACTTTCAAATACTAAAGTACCCCATGAATATGAATTTGCATTATGACTTGCTAGTGTTTTAGCACTTATGGTATTCATACTAAGTATTTGTGATTTAAATGATACAGGTTAAAAATAAAATTTGGATTGTTAATCCAAACAAGTGTGAGTGTTAAAAGAGACCTCCTAGCATGATGAGTTTTGAAGTCTGATTCAGTGCAAATCCAAGATTTGCAACAGACTAACTATATGATCATGGGTTATCACTTTTCAGCCATATGTACTCATCTGTGAATAATTCTTTGCATTGTTTTCCAGGGTTAAAGGAGTACAGTATAATGTTTGTTGTCTTTCCTTTCCTTCTTTCTATTTCTTTTTTTTATTATTAATATATAATGTATTATTTGTTTCAGGGGTACAGGTCTGTGATTCATCAGTCTTACACAATTCATAGTGCTCACCATAGCACATACCCTCCCCAATGTCCATGACCCAGCTACCCCATCCCTCCCACACCCCTCCACTCCAGCAACTCTCAATTTGTTTCCTGAGATTAGGAGTCCCTTATGGCTTGTCTTCCTCTCTGGTTTCATCTTGTTTAATTTTTTACTCTCTTCCCCTATGATCCTCTGCCTTGTTTCTCAAATTCCACATATACGTGAGATCATATGATAATTGTCTTTCTCTGACTGACTTATTTCACTTAGCATATTAACCTCTAGTTCCATCCAAATCATTGCAAAAGGCAAGATTTCATTTTTGATGGCTGCATAATATTTCCATTATATATATATATATATATATATATATATATATATATATATATATACATACACACATATATTTCATATATATATCACTTCTTTATCCATTCATCTGTCGATAGACATCTTGGCTCTTTCCATAGTTTGGCTGTTGTGGACATTACTTCTATAAACACTGGGGTGCAAGTGCCCCTTTGGATCACTACATTTGTATTTTTGGGGTAAATACCCAGTAGTGCAATTGCTGGGTCATAGGATAGCTCTATTTTCAAGTTTATGGGGAACCTCTATACTGTTTTCCAGAGTGGCTGTACCAGCTTGCATTCCCACCAACAGTATAGGAGGGTTCCCTTTTCTGTGCATCCTCACCAACATCTGTCATTTCCTGATTTTTTAATTTTAGCCATTCTGACTGGTGTGAAGTGGTATCTCATTGAGGTTTTGATTTGGATTTCCCTGATGCCAAGTGATGTTGAGCACTTGTTCATGTGTCTGTTGGCCATTTGGATGTCTTCTTTGCAGAAATGTCCGTTCATGTCTTCTGCCCATTTCTTGATTGGATTATTTTTTCTTTGGGTGTTGAGTTTGATAAGTTCTTTACAGATTTTGGATACTAGCCCTTTATCTGATATGTCATTTGCAAATATCCTCTCTCATTCTGTCAGTTGTCTTTTGGTTTTGTTGACTGTTTCCTTTGCTGTGCAAAAGCTTTTTATCTTGATGAGTCCCCATAGTTTCTTTTTGCCTTTGTTTCCCTTGCCTTTGGTGATGTGTCTAGGAAGAAGTTGTTGTAGTCCAGGTCAAAGAAGTTGTTGCCTATGTTCTTCTCAAGGATTTTGATGAATTCCTGTCCCACATTTAGGTCTTTCATCCATTTTGAGTCTATGTTTGTGTTTGGTGTAAGGAAATGGTCCAGTTTCATTCTTCTGCATGTGGCTGTCCAATTTTCCCAACACCATTTGTTAAAGAGACCATCCTTCTTCCAATGGATATTTTTTCCTGCTTTGTCAAAGATTAGTTGACCACAGAATTGAGGGTCCGCTTCTGGGCTCTCTATTCTGTTCCATTGATCTATGTGTCTGTTTTTGTGCCAGTACCATACTGTCTTGATGATGACAGCTTTGTAATAGAGCTTAAAGTCTGGCATTGTGATGCCACCAGGTTGGTTTTCTTTTTCAAAATTCCTCTGGCTATTTGGGGTCTTTTCTGGTTCCATACAAACTTTAGGATTACTTGTTCCAGCTCTGTGAAAAAAATTGATGGTTTGATAGTGATCGCATTCATTTTGACAATATTTGTTCTTCCAATCCATGAGCATGGAATGTTTTCCCATTTCTTTGTGTCTTCCTCAAATTTTTTCATAAATATTCTATAGTTTCTAGAGTACAGATACTTTACCTCTTTGGTTAGGTTTATTCCTAAGTTTGGGTGCAATTGTAAATGGGATTGACTCCTTAATTTCTTTTTCTTCTGTCTCATTGTTAGTATATAGAAATGCAACTGATTTCTGTGCATTGATTTTATAACCTATCATGTTGCTGAATTCCTGTATGAGTTCTAGCAATTTTGGGGTGGAGTCTTTTTGGTTTTCCACATAGAGTATTATATCATCTGCAAATAGTGAGAGTTTGACATCTTCTTTGCCAATTTTGATGCCTTTTATTTCTTTTTGTTGTCTGACTGCTGAGGCTAGGACTTCTAGTACTATGTTGAACAGCAGTGGTGAGAGTGGACATCCCTGCTGTATTCCTGAGCTTAGGGGAAAAGCTCTGTTTTTCCCCATTGAGAATGATATTCACTGTGGGTTTTTCATTGATAGCATTTATGATATTGAGGTATGCACCCTCCATGCCTACACTGTAAAGAGTTTTAATCAAGAAAGGATGCTCTACTTTGTCAAATGCTTTTTCTGCATCTATTGAGAGGATCATATGTTTCTTGTCCTTTCTTTTATTAATGTAGTGTATCACATTGATTGATTTGCAGATATTGATCCAACCTTGAAGTCCTGGTGAATAATCCTTTTAATGTACTGTTGGAATCTATTGGCTAGTATTTTGGTGAGAATTTTTGCATCCATATTCATCAGGGATGTTGGTCTGTAATTCTCTTTTTTAGTGGGGCCTTTGTCTGGTTTTGGGATCAAGGTAGTGCTGGCCTCATAAAAAGAGTTTGGAAGTTTTCCTTCCATTTCCATTTTTTGGAAGAATTTCAGAAGAATAAGTATTAATTCTTCTTTAAATGTTTGGTAGAATTCCCCTGAGACACCATCAGGCCCTGGGCTCTTGTTTGTTGGGAGATTTTTTATTACTGCTTCAATTTCCTTGCTGGTTGTGGGTCTGTTCAGGTTTTCTATTTCTTCCTGGTTCAGTTTTGGTAGTTGATACATCTCTAGGAATGCATCCATTTCTTCCAGATTGTCTAATTTGTTGACCTATAATTTCTTATAATATGTTCTTATAATTGTTTGTATTTCTTTGGTGTTGGTTGTTATCTCTCCTCTTTCATTCATGATTTTACTTATTTGGGTCCTTTCTCTTTTCTTTTTGACAAGTCTGGCCAGGGGCTTATCAATCTTATTCTTTCATAGAACCAGCTCCTAGATTCATTGATCTGTTCTACTGTTCCTTTGGTTTCTATTTCATTGATTTCTGCTCTAATCTTTATTATTTCTCTTCTCCTTCTGGTTTAGGCTTTATTTGCTGCTCTTTCTCCAGCTCCTTTAGGTGTAGGGTTAGGCTGTATATTTGAGCCCTTTCTTGTTTCTTGAGAAAGGCTTGTAGTGCTATATACTTTCCTCTTAGGACCACCTTTGCTGCATCCCAAGGATTTTGAACAGTTGTATTTTCATTTTCATTTGTTTCCATGAATTTTTTAAAATTCTTCTTTAATTTCCTGGTTGACCCATTAATTCTTTAGTAGGATGCTCTTTAGCCTGCATGTATTTGAGTTCTTTCCAACTTTCCTCTTGTGATTAAGTCCCAGTTTCAAAGCACTGTGGTCTGAAAATATGCAGGGAATGATCCCAATCTTTTGCTCCCAACTGAGACCTGATTTGTGACCCAGGATGTGATCTATTCTGGAAAATGTTCATGTTGGGGTTAATGTAGAGCATGAAATCATCCATAATACCTGGCTTGCTAAAATGTAACACGGAGGCCACTGGAGGCAGGGAAGGTTTCAGAGAAGGGTGTAGGTCTTTGGAATGCCGAGGCTTGCATGATCACTCTGACGTAGGAATGCCACGGGAGGTTGCCTTCTCCGAAGCTCTCTTAGCCCAAACAGCCACCCTGGGATCTAAGAGATGTATGCATTGTCCCCTAGGCTATGTTTAGCGGAACTCCATAGAACATACAGATTAGCATATCATATCTTTCCTGTAAACAGATCCTCCTTGTTCCAGTAAGACCCCTTGTCACACATCACATGCTTGAGAAACAGTGATAAAGATGTTTGATTATCCTGTAGGACCAATAAAGGCAGGAGCAAAGAAGAACAAAGGGTCTTCATCTCTCAGTGGCGACCCCTTTGCCTTCTCCTCTCTTTCACAGCAAAGTTTGAAGTAATCTTTCATCCATTGGTACAGGGATTGCTGACCATTCCCAGCAATGTTCCATGGGCACTAGAGAAGAGTGTGTATTCTGTTGCTTTGGGAATGAATGTTCTGAATATATCTGTGAAGACCATCCGGTCCAGTGTGTCATTTAAAACCCTTATTTCCTTGTTGATCTTTTGCATAGGTGATCTGTCCATTGCAGTGAAGAGGGTGTTAAAGTCCCCTACTATTATTGTATTATTATTGATGTGTTTCTTTGATTTTGTTATTATTTGGCTTATAAAATTGGTTGCTCCCATGTTAAGGGCATAAATATTTACAATTATTAGATGATCTTGTTGGATAGACCCTTTAATTATGATATAGTGTCTTTCTTCAGCTCTTAATACAGTCTTTGATTTAAAATCTAATTTGTCTGATATAAGGATTGCCACCCAGCTTTCCTTTGATGTCCATTAGCATGATAAATGGTTTTCCAACTCCTCACTTTCAATTTGGAGGTGTTTTGGGGTCTAAAATGAGTCTCTTGCAGAGAGCATATCAATGGGGCTTGCTTTTTTATCCAATCTGATACGTTGTGTCTTTTGATAGGGGCATTTTCCCATTTACATTCAGGGTAACTATTGAAAGATATGAATTTAGTGCCACTGTATTGCCTGTAAGGTTACTATTACTGTATATTGTCTCTGTTCCTTTCTGGTATATGTTACTTTTGGGCTCTCTCTTTGCTTAGAGGACCCCTTTCAATATTTCTGGTAGAGCTGGTTTGGTGATCACAAATGTTTTTAGTTTCTGTTTGTCCTGGAAGCTTTTTATCACTCTTTCTATTTTCATTGACAGCCTAGCTGGATAAAGTATTCTTGGCTGCATATTTTTCTCATTTAGTACCCTGAATATATCATGCTAGTCCTTTCTGGCCTGCCAGGTCTCTGTGGATAAGTCTGTTGCCAATCTAATATTTCTACTGTTGTAGGTTACAGACCTCTTGTCCCAGCTGCTTTCAGGATTTTCTCTTTTGTCTCTGAGATTTGTAAGTTTTACTATTAGATGTCAGGGTGTTGACCTATTTTTATTGATTTTGAGGGGGGTTCTCTGTGCCTCCTGGATTTTGATGCCTGTTTTCTTCCCCAAGTTAAGGAAGTTCTCTGCTATAATTTGCTCCAATATACCTTCTGCCCCTCTCTCTTTCTTCTTCTGGGATTCCCAACTATCCTAATATTGTTTCATCATATGGTATCGCTTATCTCTCGAACTCTGCCCTCCTGATCCAGTAGTTGATTATCTCTCTTTTTCTCAGCTTCTTTATTCTCCATCATTTGGTCTTCTATATCACTAATTCTCTCTTCTGCCTAATTTATCCTAGCAGTTAGAGCCTCCATTTTTTATTGTACCTCATTTATAGCCTATTTGATTTCAACTTGGTTAGATTTTAGTTCTTTTATTTCTCCATAAAGGGATTCTCTAGTGTCTTCTATGCTTTTTTTTTTTTTCACATCCAGCTAGTATCATTATAATTGTTATTCTGAACTCTAGTTCTGACCTCTTACTAATGTCCATATTGATTAGGTCCCTGGCAGTCAGTACTGCCTCTTGTTCTCTTTTTTGAGGTGAGTTTTCCATCTTGCCATTCTGTCCAGAGAATAGATGAACAAGATAACAAAATACTAAAAGGGCAAAAACAACCCCAGAGAAATATACACTAAACAAATCAGAAGAGACCCGAGACTAGGGGGGAAAGAAAGAAAATATGATCAGGCTGGTGAATAGAACAGACCCATACACTAGATTTGGGGTGTATTTTGGTGTGTTAAAAGAAAATGCATCCCAAAATTTTAAAGAAAGAAAACCTTATATATACAAAAAATAAGGTTAAATACAATGAAGGGATAGAATATGATTGTAAAAATGTAAAAGGAATTGGTAAGATAAGATGTTGGTTGAAAAAGGAAAGAAGAAAGATTAAAAAAAATGGAAAAAAATTAAAGTTGAAAGACTAAAGAAACATGGGGGGAAAGCCATGAATTTTATGTGCTGTCTTCTCTTAGCCCTGGAATTTTGCAGTTCTCATTGATCAGTAAACTTGTTCTTGGCTGGATGTTCTTGCTGATCTTCTGGGGGAGGGGCCCATTTCATTGATTCTCAAATGCCTTGCCCCCGAAGGAATTGCATCACCCTTGCCAGGGGCCAGGCTAAGTAATCTGCTCTGGTTTGCTCAGTGTAGTTTTTGTTTCCCAAAGGCTTTCTGTGCAGCTTTAGAGGATGAGAATGAAAATGGCGGCCTCCTATTCTCTGGCCCCACAGCTGGGGCCCCACTCCTCAGTGAGCCCTCAGAGAAAAGCAGTCAATCACTCCTGTCTCCCTGGTCTCCCTCTGCACTCTGTGCTCACCTGGCCTGTGACCGAGCATTTCTATCTCTGGCACACGACCCTGTTTGGAGTCTCCAAACCCAGCAGATTCCTGTGGTGCACTTCCGGGCCGCTTCTCCTGGGGGAGGAGGGGAGTGTCCCCAGTTCTGCCGCTTGTTGGGTCCCTGCTTGAAGAGGAGTGGCCTGTGGACCACGGTTTATGGCAACCCCGAGCTGAGAGCCCACTCCTCGGCTCACTCTTTGCAGCCAGCTTCCCTGCTCTGATACCTGGGAGCTCGGCTGCACTCAGGAACCCCCGGTCTTCCTGTGACCCCAAGAGTCCTGAGACCACACTGTCCCAGAGTGGGTTTCACTCCCCGCTTAACCACCAGAGCAACATCCCTCGGTGGAGCAGACTTCTAAAAGTTCTGATTTTGTGCTCCACTGCTCTTTCACTTGCTTATAGCTGGCTGACGGAGGCTGCCTCCCCTGCAGTCTATCTTCCATATATTGCCTCAGATTCTTTTCTCTGCACCTCCTACCTTCTGGGAAGTGGTCATTTTTCTGTTCATAGAGTTGCAGCTATTCTTTTCTTCCATCTCCATTTGAGTTCGCAGGTGTTCAGAATGGTTTGATAGCTGTCTACCTGAATTTGTGGGACCAGATGAAATTTAGGTCTCCTACTCCTCTGTCATCTTGGACTCTTCCTTCTTTCTACTTCTTGACATGCCTTCTCAGTCTCTCAAGGTTATTAAAACCTGAAAAAAGGAAAGTTACCTTGGTGGATCCAAGCAAGAGATACTGGCATGGGAATATCCTGGAGCCAGGTGGAGAATAAATGTTTCATGAATCGCAGACAGTACTAGATTCAGCTTCTGCCCCTGTAGTCTGATATCATTTGTACTCTCACAAACCTATAATACTTAGTTTAAAGAAGTTTTGGGTAATGCAAAACTGACTTGATAGCATGCAGTTGTCATTATGAAGAGGGATGCAGGGCTATATAGGAAAACTATGTGTCCATGACTGTCACCATGATTTTAAAGGTTTGTTTTATCCTGAGCTGACACTTAGAAAGTTGTACCTCCTGAACACATGCCCTATAATCTAAAGAATTTATTATCAAGTCAACTGGTTGTCTTATTTGTGCTTATTTATACCTTATTTATGAGTCTGTGGTACAAATAGTTAAGCTTCCATCAATGGTATAGTAAGCTGAGAGACTCAAGTAATGACACATTTGCCCAACAAATACAAATGTGTACTACAATATTTTAAACACAGTGTAGTAGGAGGATTCCTGGGAAGGCAGAACCTAGCATGTTTCTAATTCACACAAGTGTGTTGAAGGAACAAATTCCTTGGAACCCAGGATGACTTTGCCATGTAAAAGTCACTGGGTGTAACTCTCCCAGGGATGGATGAGTTATTATTTTTTTTCCTTCTAATGTTTACCTTGAGAAACTACTACAGGACAAACAGGTTGGCAAGAGGCAATGAATAAAACTGTCTGGCTCTGTGGGAGCAGTAAGGTAAGATGTCATACTTCTCCCTCAAGAAGGTCTTGTCATTAGGGCTGACACTTGGAAATGAATGGAAACAAACTGCTTTAAGGACTGCACTGATAGCAACAACCCAGTGTTCTTCAGAGTCACAGATGCTTCATCTAAATATTTCTGAGAGGAATATCAGTGCCAGGAGGAAAACAGAACCAACCCAAAGTATCTCCTATACATGGCCAGAATCATTGCATAGCAGCTGGGGCAACATCAGTGAGGGAATAATTTCTTTGGAAATAGCCTTCACTTTAAGCCATAAAGCATGACTCAGCAGAGTGAGTTTATGGAAGCAGATTTGACACACCGGCTTCAATGTGAAGTGCTTCTTTACATGAATATGATGAATATGTGTAAACCCTCTGGGCATTTGGGATTACCATACAGAAGATGACTACAAAGGAGGAGAGAAGCTTATTATCATGAAGGGCAGATCTATATGAAGGCTTAATCTGGTTTTTATTTGAATAATAAAATATGACCTCACTTATCCTACTATGTATGATTAAGAATATAGTGAGATGAATCTCAAACTACAAGCTCAGATGTAAAGATACAACATTTCTTTTATTTAAGAAAAATCAACTTATTCTACTTTCTCCCTGACTTCCAAATAAAAAATTATTTTATTTCACATAGTAAAAAAAAGCCTGCTTTGGAGACGGTCTCCTTGAACTCTAAGAAAATATTATTATAATTCTACAAAGAAATAAAAACACCATACATATGTTAAATTGTAGTTATTTTTGTCATTCTACATATTAAGCTTTAATAATAATATTGAAAGATATATACAAGGTAGGCAACTGACTTTTAAAAAAATAATCTTACTGATTAAGGTTTAACATGGTAAGAAATTGCCAAAACCTACAAAGAAAAACAAATACTGTGAAAGATACAACAACAACAAAGCAGAAAAGTAGGGAAATTAATGTCATCAATTTAGCAGAGTAGTTTCAAGTATGTTTTAGTATCTCTTAAAAAAAAAAAAAACTGGAGACTGCCATATTTTGGAGATATAGAACATGGATTCATGAGACTCTGTTCCTAACAGTTTAATAGTAACATTCTCGATTGAGGACCTTGCTATAGCAATGCAATTGTATCAGATGTACTCAAGTTATTGAGCAGAAATAATGAATCACAAAGGGTGGAGATTTACAAGTTAAATATTGTGTCTGTATGGAAAAAGAGGGAAGATTGCATTTCCTGATGGGAATCTTCAGTGACATAAGAACCAATATTGCAGAAAGTAATTTTTAAAATTAATCCAGAGAGTTATTTCTAACCACTATTTTGAGAGAAACAGCAAGCACAAATTTCTTGGGGAAAAAATCATATTAAGGCAATTCCATTGCCTTTTATATCATGGTGCACCGTGAGTATTTCAGCAAGTAATACACACTAGCCACTTCTCCTTCAGGCTTTTCCCCATTTTGAACTGCTGAAGCCCAGTAACTTGTATATAGTGGTTTTCAATGATTATTTATTGGATGAATGAATAGATGAATGAATGAATAAATACAAAAAAATTTAGAACTTTTCACTTTGAGTGAACTTGTTACTCTTGAACTTTGACTTAATCATTTCCTTTCTTTTTGACAGGCAACAGAGAGCAAATAGTTCTAGTTTTTCCAATTGCTGTACAAATCTACAAGGCCTGAATTTCTTTAAAGAAATTGTAGTAGTCGACCCAGCAATTGCACTACTGGGTATTTACCCCAAAGATACAAATGTAGTGATCCAAAGGAGCACTTGCACCCCAATGTTTACAGAATCAATGTCCACAATAGCCCAACTATGGAACGAGCCCAGATGTCCATCAACAGATGAATGGATAAAGAAAATGTGGTATGTATACACAATGGAATACTACACAGCCATCAAAAAATGAAATCTTGCCATTTGCAATGATGTGGATGGAACTAGAGGGTATTATGCTAAGCGAAATAAGTCAATCAGAGAAAGACAATTATATGATCTCACTGATATGTGGAATTTGAGAAACAAGGCAGAGGATCAGAGGGGAAGAGAGTAAAAAATGAAACAAGACAAAACCAGAGAGGGAGACAAACCATAAGAGACTCTTAATCTCAGGAAACAAACTGAGGGTGTCTGGAATGGAAGGGGGTGGGAGGGATGGGGTGGCTGGGTGATGGACATTGGGGAGGGTAGATATTGTGGTGAGCACTGTGAATCACAGACCTGTACCCCTGAAACAAATAATATATAATATGTTAATTAATTGAATTAAAAATTAATAAAAAGAAAAGAAATTGTAGTAGAAAAGCAGATAAATTATAAAGTATTAGAAATAAGTTCTAATCCATGTTTTGACAGAGCTGTTCTACTTATTAAATTAGAAAATTTCTAAACTCAAACTAAACCTTTAAATTCTGAAATTAGTCATATAATACCAAGCTACAGTTTTTTGATTTTATTATGAAAAATAACAGGAAAATTCAATGTATGGAAACAAGTGTAATATATATATAAGATTTAGTATGTAATATAATATAACATATATGTAATATATAAATGAAGTTTGTTAATTAGAAATGTATCTGTTATTGCTACATATCTCATTATACTTGTCTTGCATTTGTTGTCTTTTGCCCTTAGCAAAGTATCTACATCAAGGCAGATGAGTGCCTAGGGGAATGTCACTCTGCCTGTTTCAAGGACTTGTCAAGGGGCTGTAAGTGGTAAGGAAATTTGATTTTTCTTTTGCGTTTGTTTCCCATATCAGAGAACACATTCAGGGAGAAAAACAAATAAAGACTTGAGTTTCAATGATAAAGATAGAAGAATGTCTCGTTTTGTATGTGTTTATTATCCCTGTAATAATAACTTGTTTTGCTTAATTATATATGCATGATGAGGCAGTTCTAATCAATAAATATCAGTAAATAAAGAAGCTTTATTTTACTTACTTAAGAGAGAATGTCTACTTCTAAATTTTGCTCCTTCACCGTAATGGGTCATCCACATTCACCTGGCATATTAATAGACAATTTTTACAAGAGAATTCCACAGGTTGAATATGAATAGCCTCCTCTGTTTGGCAATACCTCAAGACTGGACTTACAAGTAACAGTTAGCTCTTAGTCATCTGATGGTAAAGTCAAGAGATTGGTAAAAATGTGTTGGGAATTCTAGATAGGATTAGGCAAAAGTAAGTCTGGGTCTTTGGGGGGCTATTGTAAACAAACGCAGTGTGTGTGTTTCACAGAAACCACTCTGATTTAGAATCCCCTCTCCTGCAGCTCACATCCTCATTCCATAATGGTAACCCGGAGTGAGCGTTAATTCTGAAATAATGCAAAGCCCAGAAAGGCAATAATTTTTTCTCACATGATTAATAATGTCTTTATATCAAAGTGCTTTCATGAGTTTTATTACATTAATGATCACTTTACATATTAGGAAACTGAGTTTCACAGATAAGACTGGACTGACTCAATGTCTCAAAACTAATTAGTAACAGGGCCCCCGAGTGGCTCAGTCGGTTAAACCTCTGCCTTCAGCTCAGGTCATGATCCCAGGGTCCTGGGATCGAGTCCCACATCTGGCTCCCCGCTCAGTGGGGAGTCTGCTTCTCCCTGTGCCTGCTGCTCCCCCTGCTTGTGCTCTCTCTGTGTCAAATAAATAAATATTAAAAAAAAACCCTAATTAGTAACAAAGCCAGGACAGTGCTCTTCCCAGTGTATCCTGCCTGAAAGACCATCAAATAGATGACAAAGTTAAACTACATTTGCTTTCACTTTAGTGTAGGGAGAGACATCCTGACTCAGTGACTGAATGATAGAAAGGAGAGTGACTTTAAACCAGGGCAAACAGACCTGACTGTGGAACCCAAACAGAAAAACCCTTCATTTTAGGTCTCTTTCTATTGTTTTGTCCTGGCTCATTTATTTGTCATCCTTTCCAAAGATTAAGAAAAGGAAAGGAACTGCTAAAATAGGAAGTATATAGAGGGAACTATTTTTATAACATGCGCCCAAGCTGATCAAGTAACATCAGACTACAGATCTGTCACTTGATTCATCTATTTAATGTCTAAACTTGTGTCGAATCCACTTGACACTTGAAAACAAGTAATTAAGGACTTGTCATTTATCTCATTTCTATGGTTTAAATGTTAGAAATTATGCCCTCAAATATGGACACAAGCTGTATTTTTAATCCTGGGATCCCCAGCACTTAGAACAGAGCCTGGCACATACTCGATACTTAATAAATATTTGTTCAATGCATGAATAAATGAACTATGCATTGGTGATGGGAGGCTGAGAGGAATAATGAAAGAAAGGAAGAAAAATCATGTTAAAAACATGGCCTTCCTTCTGTTTTCTGCCTGGACAGTAGCAACAAAATATTACCCAATATTGGCAACAGTGGAAACTTGATTGGGAAATTTCAGAAACGGGATGTTTCTTTTCCAAGGAAATCAAAGAATGAAGTTTACTGAATGTAGTTTCCTTGTTCATTCAAATGTTATTAACAACAAACTCATAAAGACATTTCTATTGCATATCAAAAGTAAAAACTGCAAGGAAATGATCTTCTTCCTACAAACATTGAGTTATTAGAGTGTGGAGCTTCTCAAACTCTAATGTGCCCGTAAATCACCTGGAGAACTTACCAGAATGTGGGGCTTACAGGTTATGATTCAATGAGTCTGCACTGGAGTCTGAGATTCTGCATTGCTAACAGCTCCCAAATGAATGCAAAGCTGTTGATCTGTAGGTCACCCTTTGAGTAGTGTGTGTTTACTTTTGGAAGGGTTCCCATATTTTCCTTTATCTTCACTCAAAGCCTCATTGTCAAATATGAAGGTCTGCAATGTCCCCTAGGTGAATCCTGAGATTGATCCTTTATTCTTCCTGTATCACAGGTTATACCAATGTCACCATATCAGGCTATTGATGTGACAGACTCTGATAAATCAATCTTATTATTATGACATTTTTCATTATTGGGAAATTCAAATTAACCATTTTAGGAAATTGCTGACATCACACCTGAGTATGACTGATAGCCTTACAATAAGCATAGCATCATCAACAGGTTGTCCAGTCATCAGAAAAATTCCCTTTCTTTCCCATTTTTTCAGTTTATTTCTATTCCTGAAGCTATGAGCTGGACCACTCCTCTCTGAAAAGTAAGGCTGAGCAGCTACTCTCAATCATGATCCCTTTAAATTGTGAAGTGTTTCAAAACTAATTACATGGTTAAATTGAATATAGCAAAGCAGTGAAGTTGGCAAGCAATTTGCATTATTTAAAAATTATAGTCCATTCAAAGTTACCAATAGTTCTTAGACTTGAGAATCACTAAGAATCACCTGGAAGACTTCTTAAACCACAAATGCTGGGGCCCACCCTTGCTTCATTAAGTCTGGATGATTTGTACCTCTAATAAATGCCCAGGTGATAATTCTTTGTTGTGGGAGCTGTCCTCAGCATTATAGGATGTTTAGCAACAACCTTGGCCTCTTCCCAATATGTCAGTAGCACTCCCACTCCCTTCAGTTGTGACAATCAAAAATGTCTTCAGACATTGACAAATGTCCCCTGAAGATGAATCCACACTTGACTGAGAACCACTGTACCATATATGCTATGTCATTCTTAGTAACTTACATTTTAATATGCTTTATTAAGTGGAAGACTAAAGATGTGCCAACTCTGGTGTCACAGCAGGGCGGTGTGGCAAGTGTGCACAGCATTCCCTAGGACTGTTTCCATGGAGAAACTGGTTATTACTGATGCTTGAGGTCACTACTAGCCTAACAACACCGTTCCAACACCTAACGCAAAGGAAAATTTGGAAGACAATCTATTCTTATGCCAGGACAATCTCTAGATATCAAGTAGGGTGTCTAGAAAAAAAATGTGATTAGTATAAGATCACATTCTGTTTGTCGTCTTCCTCTCTTTTTCGGTCTCTCTATCACTGATCTGTGCTTTCTCCATGTTTGGATAGCATTTTTTCAATCTTCCTTTGGATCTCACATTAAAATGTTATCTTTGTATCCAAGAAATATTATGTAATCTCTGTGTCTTCTTTGATTGTGTAGTTCCTTCATTTAATTCATTGAGTTACTTCTCAAAAGAAAAATGTTACCAAGACTCATGGAAAACCCAATGAATAATGATGCTATTGATATCGATAAAGGGTAACTTTTTTCTGTCCCACTCTAGTTCTCATATTGACCCAGAATTCTTACTAAGAGAGATTTCTCAAAACCTGTTTTTGTTCACTTACTGAAAGAAGTCCATTGACATTGGATTCAGATTTCCATTGAAACAGAAAAAAGAAACGTTAATTTAGAAACTGTGATCCAAAGACACAAAAGGAATTCCAGAAGTCTCAAATAGTGAAAACTGATAGAAGGCTGAAGAAAAGAAGAGGGTGGATTTTCTTCAGATAAATCCTCTACTCCCTTCCTCTTGCCTCTATCTTGAACATCCCTACAACAAACCCTACCAGGCCCTCTTGACTACACAGTTCCAATACCCCCTTACTCACTCCTCTAGCCTCCTTTTGCTCTCCCTACCCAATCCCCCCCCTAAAGAAAAAAGACTGAGTAAGGACTGAGAGGTCATCTGATGTGGGAGAATCACTCCCCTAATGTATTGATGTAGGACCTCTGTGACTGGGGGGAGGGAGGAGATTAAGAAAGAAGCATATAAGAGTATCAAACGGCACATTAAAGAGATTGCTCTCAGGACTACTGCAGGAAGTCTGCTCACAAGTCTTTGGGAGAAACTTACCCAAAGGTCTAACTCGCAGCTTGCAGTCAACCCAACACCCAAGTGTCAAGCCCATATCTCTCCCCACTCTGCAACCAGCTCCTCTGCACACTCCCAAATGTGGTGGTGAGTGAGCCCCAGTAAACAGAATGCTTTCATAAAATCAGACCAGGGTCTTTGGACTGGGGGAAACCACAAACTTGAACTGTAGCACCACCTGCTGGAAAACAAAAGAGAGGGTTTTTTGGCAATAACGACAGAAGACCTAAAAGCTTAAGAGTTTTGTCATGAGAAAAATCAAGAAGTGTGGAGCAGGTGTATCCATACAAAGTCGTGGAAAGCCCCAGATATAACAGGACCAAAGAACAGTACATCCCAACTGAAGGCAACTTGTAAAGATTTGAGAAGGTGTCTGCTACTTCAATTGTGAAAGCTGAAATGCAAAATTCCAAGAAACATGAAGAATGAAGAAAACATATTGTTACCAAAGATAACAATATTCCTCCAATAACTGAACTCAAAGGTATGGAATTTTGTGATTTAGCTGATAATTCAAAATAGCTTTTCTTCTTTTGAGGAAACTCAACAAGCTATAAGACATACAGACAATTCAATGAAATAAGGAAAACAATACATAAATAAAATGAGAAATTTAACAAAGAGATAACAATCATAAAAAAGAACCAAACAGAAATTCTGGAGTTAAAAAATTCAGTGAATGAAATGAAAAATGCAGTAGCATCTATAGCAGAGTAGACAAAATGGGAGATAGAATCAATGATCTAGAGGATAAGAACTTCGAAATAACACAAATGGAGGAGAACAAAGAAAAAATAATGAAAAAGAGCAAAGAAAATCTATAAAATCTTTGAGACTCTATCAAATATTAGAATAATTGGGGTCCCAGAAGGACAAAAGAAGGAGAATGGGGCAGAAAGTTTATTTAAAGAAATAGAAACTGGGGCGCCTGGGTGGCTCAGTCGTTAAGCGTCTGCCTTCGGCTCTGGTCATGATCCCAGGGTCCTGGGTTCGAGCCCCACATCAGGCTCCCTGCGCTGTGGGAAGCCTGCTTCTCCCTCTCCCACTCCCCCTGCTTGTGTTCCTTCTCTCGCTATCTCTCTCTGTCAAATAAATAAATCTTAAAAGAAAGAAAGAAAGAAATAGAAACTAAGAACTTCCCAAACCTGGGGAAAGTCATGAACATCCAAGCTCATGCAGCTAATAGATCACCCTATTATCTTAATGTAAAAAGACCTTCTCTATGACACATTATAATGAAACTGTCAAAAATCAAAAACAAAGAGAAAATCCTAAAAGCAGCCAGAGGAAAAAACCTACAAACGAACCCCCCTTAGGAGATAAGCAGATTTCTCAGCAGAAACCCTATAGGCCGGAAGGGAGTAGAATTACATATTCAAAGTGTTAAAAGAAGAAAATTACCAACCAAGAATAGTTTATCTAGAGAAGTCATCATTCAAGTATGAAGGAGAAATAAAGGCTTCCCCAGACAAACAAAAGCTGAGAGAGTTCATTCCACTATACCTGCCTTGCAAGAAATGCTGAAAGAAGTTCTTCAAGCTAAAATGAAAAGATGCTAACTAGTGATATGAAAGCATGTGAAAGTATACAACACGCTGGTAAAGATAAATATATACTCAGATTTAGAAAACTGTGTTCTGTAATAGGATGGGGTGTTAACTACTTAACTAAAGTTTAAGGGTTAAAGGAAGAGTATTAAAGCTAACCATAGCTACTATAATTTGTTAATAAATACACAGTATAAAAAGAGGTAAATTTTGACATAAAAAATATAAACAGGGTGGGAGTAAAAGGGTGGAGCTCTCATATACCATCAGAGTTAAGTTGCTATCAGCTTAAAAATCAACTGTTTTATCTATGTTTTATGTGAACCTCATGGTAATCACAAAGCAAAAACCTAGATTATATTAACAAAACAATTTTTAAAGGATAAACAAAGCCAACCTAACTGTACACCTTTGGAAACTAGAAAGTTAGCAAAAAAATGAAGTAACAAAGATCAGAGTGGAAATAAATGAAGTAGAGACCAGAAACACAATAGAAATGATTTATAAAAATAAGAGATGGTTTTTTGAAGTGGTAAACATAATTGAAGTGGTAAACAAAATGTTATAATTAATAATAAAAATGATTAAATTAATGATTAAATAATAAACTAATAACTAATGATCAATAATAATAATAAAATTGATTAAAAGTGTTTAGCTAGACATAAAAAAGAGAGTGAAAAGACTCCAAATCAGAAATGAAAGAAAAGACATTACAACTGATACTAGAGAAATACATAGGTTCATAAGAAACTACTATGAACAATTACATGTCAACAAATTGGACAACCTACAAGAAATGGATAAAGTCCTAAAAACATGAAATCTGCCAAGATGAATAATGAAGAAGTAGAAAATCTGAATAGACTGATAATGAGTAAGGAGATCGAAGCAGTAATTAAAAACTCCCAACACAGAAAAGCCCAGAACTGGTTGACTTCTCTGGTAAATTCCACAAAACATTTAAAGAAGAATTAATGCCAATCTTTCTCAAACTTCCAAGAACTTGAAGAGAAGGGGACATTCCCAGACTCATTTTACAGGGCCAGCATTACTCTGATAACAAAACCAAATAAGGACACTACAAGAAAAGAAAACTATAGGACAATATTCTTGATGAATAGAGATACAAAAATTCTCAACAAAATGTTAGTAAACCAAATTCAACAACATGTTTAAAGAATCATACACCGTGACCAAATAGAATTTATCCTTGGGATGCAAGGATGATTCAACATATACAAATCAATAAATGTGATACATCAAATTAATAAAATGAGAGATAAAACTCACATGATCATCTCAATAGATGCAGGAAAACATTTGACAAAATACAACGGTTTTCATAGTGAAAACCTTTAACAAATTGGGTATAGAAGGAATATACCTTAAAATAATAAATTCCATATACCACAAACCCATCGCTAACATCATACTCAACAGGGAAAGATGGAAAATTTTCCACTAAGATCAAGAACAAGTAAAGGGTGCCCACTCTCACTACTCTTATTCAACATAGTACTAGAAGTCCTAGTAAGAGCAATTAGGCAAGACAAAGAAATAAAACCTGTCCAAATCAGAATGAAAGAAGTAAAATTGTTGTTATTTGCAGATGATATAATCTTTTTTTTTTTAAGATTTTATTTATTTATTTGAGAGAGAGAGAATGAGAGAGAGCACATGAGAGGGGGGAGGGCCAGAGGAAGAAGCAGACTCCCTGCCGAGCAGGGAGCCTGATGCGGGACTCGATCCAGGGACTCCAGGATCATGACCTGAGCCAAAGGCAGTCGCTTAACCAACTGAGCCACCCAGGCGCCCAGATGATATAATCTTTTTAAAAAATATTTTATTTATTTGAGAGAGAAATCGAGTAAGAGAGAGAGAGCATGAGCAGGGGGAAGGGCAGAGGGAGAGGGAGCTTGATGTGGGGCTCGATCCCAGGACTCTGGGATCATGACCTGAGCCCAAGGCTGACAGACTGAGCCGCCCAGGTGCCCCTGCAGATGATATAATCTTATAGAGAGAAAATTCTAAAGACAACCAAAATACTGCTAGAACTAATCAATGAATTCAGTAAAGCTGCAGATATAAAATCAACATACAGAAATTAGTTGTGTTTCTATACACTAACAACACAAATCTGAAAAAGAAATAAAACTATTCCATATTCACAATAGCATCAAAAACAATAAAATACTTAGAAATAAATTTAACAAAGGAAGTGAAAGATCTGTGCAATGGAAGCTATAAGACTTTGATGAGAGAAATTGAAGAAGACATAAACAAATGGAAGGATAGCCTGTGTTCATGAGTTGAAAGAATTATTATTATTACAATGTCCGTACTACCCAAAGCCATCTACAGATTAAATGCAATCCCTATTAAAATTCCAATGAAATTTTTGACAGAAATAGAAAGCAATCCTAACAGAACCACAACAGACTCCAAAGAGCCAAAGCAATACTAAGAACAATCTAGAAGCATCACACCTTCTGATTTCAAACTATACTGCAAAGCTACAGTAATTAAGCCAGTTTGATACTGGCATTAAGAATGGACATATACACAAATGGAAAGAATCATAAGCCCAGAAACAAACCCTTGTATCTATGGTCAACTAATATTTGACAAGGCAGCCAAGAACACTCAAGGGGAAAGGACAGTTTCTTCAACCAATGATGTTGGGAAAACTGGGTAACCACATACAGAAAAATGAAATTGAACCTTATCTTACACAAAAATTAACTTGAAACAGATTAAAGACTTAAACATAAGACCTGATACAATAAAACCACCAAAATAAAACATGGAAAAAGATCCTTGACATTGGTCTTGGCAATGATATTTTAGGTATAATACCAAAAGCAAAGATTGACAAGTGGGACTACATCAAACCAAAAAGCATCTGCACAGCAAAAGAAACAATCAACAAAAAGAAAAGGCAACCTACAGGATGGAAAAAAATATTTGCAAATGTTGCATAATATTTGCATATTGGATAAGAGTTTAATATCCAAAATAACTAACCCGATAACAAACAAACAAAAACAATCCAATTAAGAAATGGGAAGAGAGGGCGCCTGGGTGGCTCAGTCGGTTAGGCGACTGCCTTCGGCTCAGGTCATGATCCTGGAGTCCCAGGATCGAGTCCCGCATCGGGCTCCCTGCTCGGCAAGGGGTCTGATTCTCCCTCTGACCCTTTTCCTTCTCGTGCTCTCTGTCTCTCATTCTCTCTCTCTAAATAAATAAAAAAATCTTAAAAAAAAAAAAAGAAATGGGAAGAGAAACTGAATAGACATTTATCCAAAGAAGATATCTGGCCAACAAGTATATGAAAAGATGCTCAACATCACTAATCATCAGTGCAATGCAAATCAAAACCATAACGAGATATTACCTCACACCTGTTAGAACGGCCATCACCAAAAAGATAAAAGAGGTTAATAAGTGTTAGAAAGGATGTGGAGAAGAGGGACCCATTGTGCATTGCTGGTGGGAATGTAAATTGGTGCAGCCACTATGGAAAACAGTATAGAGGCTCCTAAAAAAATTAAAATATAATTACCATATGATCCAGCAATCCCACTTCTGGGTATATATCCAAAGGAAATGAAAACAGTATATTGAAAATGCATCTGCACTCCCATGTTTATTATAGCATTATTCACGATAGCTAAGATACGAAAACAGCCTAAGTGTCTGTCAATGGATGAATGGATAAAGAAGATGTAGTAGACGTATATTCATACAATGGAATGTTACTCAGTCATTTGTGACAACATGGATGAACTGGATGGACATTATGCTTAGTGAGATGAGCCAGACAAAGACAAACAATATATGATATCTTTTATATGTGGTATCCAAAAAAGCCAAATCCATAGAAACAGAGTAGAAAATGGTGGTTTCTAGGGGCTCGGGGCTGGAGGAATTGGGGTCATTTTGTTTAAGGGTACAAACTTGCAACTAGAAAATGAATAAATTCTGGAGAGCTAATGCACAGCCTAGCAATTATGGTCAACAATACTGTATTATATACTTCAAAATTGCTAAGAGACTAGATCTTAAATGTTCTTACCACACATGCACACACAATAATAATTATGTGACCTGATACAGATGTTTAGCTAACACTAAAACTAAGGTGGTGGTCATATTGCCATATACAAGTGTACCAAATAAACAGGTTGTATACCTTATACAATGTTATATTTAAATACATTTTTTAAGATTTATTTATTTATGAGAGAGGGGGAGAGAGAAAGAGAGAGGAGGGGCAGAGGGAGAGAATCACCAAGCAGACACCCCGCTGAGTGTGGAGCCGAGAGGGATTGATCCCACAACCCAAAAGACCACGACCTGAGCTGAAACCAAGAGCTAGATGCTCAACCAACTGGGCCACCCAGCACCCCTGTAAATTATATTTTTTATAAAAAATAGAAATGTTAAACTTATTTAATTCTATATAAACTAATATCAGATAAAATGTAATAAAGCAACTATTTGAAACATTAAATGCTATATAAAATAAATTTAAGTTAGTTATTAAAACATAGTATTTAAATATTATTTGATCATCTACAAAAAGGGTTGATCCCATGTCAATGGATCTCATATGAACTACATGCAGTAATTTTTTGTAAAAACACTTCCAACTATTAAAACTCTTTTTGCTTCTGAACTACTTGGGGGAAATGAAGTAAAATTTATAAGCTAGCCTTAAATATTTTTCTCTGGCTCATTCACCTTTAAATAATTCTACCTCTTGCTTGCAAAGCTTGAGACCTTTTTGAAAGCTTTAATTTTTTTTTTTTTTTTTTGGTGATGGCATTGAGAACAAGTTACAGTGTTTGTTGTTGTTTTGAAAGAAAGTGTTTTCAGGTTTTTTCTTCTTCAGTATCTGTATCAATTTCAATTTTGTCATGTTTATATTCCACTTGTTTGGAAAGTCTGTGAACTAGAGTAAGAACTGGATCTGCAATGAAGTTTGTATTGTCAATTGACTTTTGTGCTTTTGTTTATGAGAATTTTTGGAAGTATAGAAGAATGCTTTTTAATCAATGAAATATATCTGCTTAAGCACTTTTAGTGTAGTGTATGAGTATATATAAAGGTGTTGATGGTTCATGTTTTTTTAGTCTCAATAATGTTACACCAAAAGAATATCAATGTCTTCGTACCTAAATATAACACAGTCCACCAGAATTTTGAAAACCAATATTGTTTTGTTTTTTTTTTAAGATTTTATTTATTTATTTGACAGAGAGAGACACAGCGAGAGAGGGAACACAAGCGGGGGGAGTGGGAGAGGGAGAAGCAGGATCTCTGCTGAGCAGGGAGCCGGACGTGGGGCTCGATCCCAGGACCCCAGGATCATGACCTGAGCCGAAGGCAGCCGTTTAACCAACTGAGCCACCCAGGCACCCCTGAAAACCAATATTGTGATCTCAATTTCTTCTTTAGAATTCTTCAATTAAATAAGTCTTAAAGAAGCTGGAATTGTTATTCCAATCCTCTTTCCTCTGGAGGAATAAAGTGGAAATTCTCTCCTTATGGGAAAAAATGAGGAGAGTAGAGTTCCACTCTAATACCTTCTTGTTGCCTTTATAATAAAATACAAACTTTTGACTCTCACCTGCAAGAATCTATATGAGCAGACCTGTAGTTAACTTTTTGACATCATCTAGTACCACTCATCTCCTTGGCACACTGGTCTTCTGTCTGGATCCAGAACAGCTAGGCTCTTCTCCATCCTTGGGCCTTTGCATAGGTTAATCCCTTTGTCAGAAATGCTCTTCCTCCCCAGCTCTGAGAGAGCTTTTCATTCAGATGACAGCTGGAATTCCTTTCCCCCCAGAAAGGTTATCCCTGACCCCTCATCTACAGGAGCTCTCTGGTCACTCTCTGTCCCTTTGCCCAATGTATTGATTCATCTTCTCAGTTTCACTACGGATTATTTTTCTTCCTTTCGTTTATTTATTTATTTTTAATGTATGGTTCCCCTGCCACCTCCTTACCTGACCCCACAAATGACCCATGAAGGAGGATCTTTGTCTTTTTCTGTGCTATATCCTCAATGCCTACAACAATGCCTGGAACATAGTTGATGGCATTTGTTACGTGAGAGAATGAATAAAAGAATGAATAAATCTCTCTCACGTCATTTGTGACATGCAGAATCACCTTCATCTTTCCCACGTCCTTGTCCTCCAGGCTCGTCCAGGTTTCCCATCTCTGAGACCTTTCCCCCTCAGCATTCTGCACAGTGTTTGCCTGGTGTTGTTCTACTCTTTACCTGGCAAACTCTAGTCTCAAGTAAAAAAAAGTCACATTCACATGCATAGCATTGATGATTAATAGCAAACTGAATTGTCAATTTGCCAGTCTGCATATTGCTTTTTTATTTTAGTGGTTTCTTTTGAATCCTAATCTTAATATAACCAAATCTATTAATTCCTCCTTTGATGGCTAGCTCTTTTTGTGTGTGTCTTTATACAAAAAGTTTTATCTATTCCAGTCAGAGATGTTCTGTTATATTTACCCCTAAAAGCCTATTGTTTTACCTCTCACATTGAGATATCTAATAATTCTGAAATTTATTTTTGTGCAGGAGTTGATATATACTTTTTTCTGTGTGAATATCAAGTGACCCATCATTTCTCCCTACACTGCAGTGTTAAATTTTTCATAAATCCAGTGAGTCTGTTTCTGAACTCTATTCTGTGCCATCACTCATTTATCTATGTTTGAACCAAGACCACAATGTCTTAAGTGCTACAATTAATTATTTGATATAATTGGATCATATAATATGTTATACATATAATTAATTATGTAGAATAAGATATAATTAATTAATTGGGTTTTTTTTTTTATCAGATCTTGATACTTAGTACTACCTCCAGGTTTTTTCTTCTTCAGGATTGCCTTGGCCATTCCTAAGCCCTTGTATTTCCACACAAATTTCAAATTCAGCTTTTCAATTTCTGCAAACTGTAAACCAAAAAAAACTCTGCCAGTACTCAACTGTGATATATTTGATAGTTTAAATTAGATCACATGACAAGATATTTTGTTATTATTAAAATTATATATTCAAATTCATAAAATTCAAAAACTGTTATAATATTAATAATAGCTACTAATATTGTGCTAACACCTTACATGAATCATTTTGTCAA
Organism: Mirounga angustirostris; assembly: GCF_029215605.1. Lineage (NCBI taxonomy): Eukaryota > Metazoa > Chordata > Mammalia > Carnivora > Phocidae > Mirounga > Mirounga angustirostris. The sequence continues at coordinate 57,588,299 of NW_026991709.1, forward strand.
ATTACCATGATATCTATCTCAGATATTTGCAATTGCCTTATTATTTGATATTTAAGAAAATGAAAGCTCAGCCATATGGTTTAAATTATACATGGCTACACAGTGAGTAACAAACTCAGAAAACAGGGGCGCCTGGGTGGCTCAGTCGTTAAGCGTCTGCCTTTGGCTCAGGTCATGATCCCAGGGTCCTGGGATCGAGCCCCGCATCGGGATCCCTGCTCGGCGGGAGGCCTGCTTCTCCCTCTCCCACTCCCCCTGCTTGTGTTCCCTCTCTCGCTGTGTCTCTCTCTGTCAAATAAATAAAATCTTAAAAAAAAAAAAAAACTCGGAAAACAAACCCAAGTCAGTGTTCTTATGAAAAAAAGTCAAAATTTTTGTCAACTACATTTAAAAAATATTAAGCATTTTGAATGGAAATCTTTTAAAAATGAATTACAAACTTCTTTTGCCTTCTCAACCTATAGAACACCATTATACATTTTCATTTTAATTTATGGTCCTTCTTATGAATATTAATGATTGGCTTAAACCATAATATAGTGCTATCCTAAGGCTCTATTGTGGTGCCTAGCATCATTTTCTGTTATATTAAATGGCATGAAAATAACCTACTTTTTTTTTTTGTAGCTGTTCTTTTGAACTTTCCTAGTTTAAATACATCAACTTGATCTGATCTTTCCCCTTGCTGCTCATTGTATATTTTAAATTTACTTTCATAAACTATGTACTTCAAGCATTTTAATCTGGACTGCAAGCCTTTCTGGCTTAGGATATCTTCCCTGGAAGTGTACTTAGAGGCTACCATCCTGTGAACGTAATTTCCTACGTAACAGTGAGGCATAGCAAAGAAGACAGAGAAAATGAAGTGAGTCTGATGACACAGCTGGGCAGAGAAACAACTTGCAGATTCACAATGCTAAACAGGATAGAAAACCCTTTATATTGACTACCACAGATTCAATGAAAAATTTATATCTTGGTGATAGGTTAATGCCTCTAAAAATATTTTGCATTAAGCAAGGGTCTCAAAACATGATGCCTTGCCCATCTTTTGAAGTCACTGATAGATTCATGTAGTATTCATGTACTGTGGTATTGGTATTTTCCAAATATTATGGACTAAGGGAAATTTAATTATAACTTCTGTATCAAGATTAAAGACCATTGCAGGCTTTTCTCTCCTACCTTCTGAAAGTCCCACTGAGATGACAATAAAATGGCTTAAAACATTACAAATATGCAATAAAAAAGGAGAAAATATGAGCATATGTTAAAAACCAGGGGGTTTTAACAAAGTGATGAAAGATGAAAAATGAAGATAGGAGTGCATGATGAAGCAGTAGGGAGAAGGGGTGGCATAGAGCAGAGAAGGCTTCAGAAGAGAGGAAAGTAACATGAAGCCTGTGGCCAAACTCTGGAGAGGCTCACGATTCAGACCCAGAGTTGTGACTAAAACTCTAAATCCAAGCCAGTTGAGCTCATTCTGCATTCTCTAATTTTCCCAACCACATGCAGCCACCTGGGAAGCCAGTTATCTGCACTCATTAAAAAAAAAAAAAAATCAAAGAATACTTCCACAAGGAAATTAAATACATTATCTGAGATTACCTAACATAGAGTATTTGGACATCAGTTCCTCCAGAGCAAAGACCTCTACATGTGGGCATTGGGGGGGTCCTGAAACATAACTGGCCTGCTTTCTTCTTGTTTTCACAGTATGAAAACCATCAGTTAATAAGCCCCACCTATAATCTCGAAGCAACCAAGAGCCATAAATCACCTCTAGCTCTTTGAGGGAGTTTGGATCATGAAAAAATAGATCAAGTTAAAACCCATACTAAAGCTCTAATCATTTAAGTTAGAACAAAAAGAAGTGACTTATGAAACAAAAAGAAACTTAAGAACAGGTAACATTCTAGTTAGTATCTAGAGAGATTTGAGAGGTTATTTACATAAAACAAGCATAAGAGCCTATGAAAACAGAAAACCAGTTATCTTGAAAGACCTCTTAGAAATTACAGGTATGACTGACCAACAAAACAAAGTAAGAGTCAATGAAAGTGTTGAAAGAGAAAACCTAGGAAATCTCTGGAAAGAAGAAGTAAAAAAAAGACAGATGGAAAGTCTAAAGGAAACATGAAAGAAATAGAGAATCAATTCTTGATGTCCAACAACAGACTAAAAGGAATTTTTTAAATGGTAAGTTGATGAAAATTATCACAGGAGAAAATCGTAAAAAATTTATAGAAAGAAGATAACTCCCACAGGTGAATGATAACACTGAAAGGTACCACTGAATGCTAAGGTCAACAAATGAAATGAAAACACACATACATCTGTGGAGGCTCAGAACACCAGAGAGAGAGAGGCAAAAATAAAACCAAATTACCTAGCAATGAACAAGAATCAGAGGGCAACAGAGTTCTCAGGGATCCCCAGGATTCCTGAAGCACTTCAAAGTCAGGACAGATCTGGAGATCAGAACGTAAGCAGTTATAGCTGAGGGAAATGAGAAAAAAAGAAAATTAAATACAGGAGTAAGCCATACAAGGTTTCCATAGAGTCGATGACAGTAATTCCTCATTTTTAAAAATATTAGGCTAAAATATAAATAGCACTCTTATTTTAAATTCCCCCTTTTTTAGAAAAATATTTTCAGATGCTCCTAAGTTGGTTTCCTCTGTCCCCTGACAAACCTTCCAATAAATGAAAACCAGTTAGGGTTACCTTTTTCACGAAACCCTCATAATTTTAAGTGTCTAAAATCAAAGACAAGAGATAAGGTAAGAAGAAGTACTACACAATTTTTGCCTTTTTAAATGTTTATTAATTTGAAACAGGGTAAATTTATTTTCCTGCTGTCAGCTTTTCACCCTTCTCTTCCTCTATATTTTCTTTTTTTCCATTTCTCCTGCTACTTTGCAAAAGTCTTTCAGAGTCTCTTTGTGATTCTTACCCATATTAATGAATTGTCAGCTGGAAAAAAAAAGTAGCATGGAAATGATACAGAAATACCTGTTTCTGTGGTCACTGTGCCTCTTTATTTATTTTTGAGAAAGAATTACAGAGAGGGAGAATGAGAGGGGTGAGGGTCAGAGGGAGAAGCAGACTCCCCGCCAAGCAGGGAGCCCGATGCGGGACTCGATCCCGGGACTCCAGGATCATGACCTGAGCCGAAGGCAGTCGCTTAACCAACTGAGCCACCCAGGCGCCCCGGTCACTGTGCCTCTTAAGTCCACTGGCCTCAGCTCTCCTGTCTGTAGCATGAGAAGCGTTGACTAGATAAGTCCAGTTAGTCTTCCAGCTTTAACATCCCTCTGTGACTACAATCCCTAAAAGGTCAAGGCCCAGGGTTTCCACCACAGCAGTTTGCTCCCTCTAGAAAACATTAGATTCATAGGATGGTAGGTATGCCTGTTCTCCATGCTTGCCATGTAGAAACACAGTAAGGGAACATTTGTAACAAGCTTCATCCTCAAAAATCACATCTTCTATGGCTGTGAACTGTTCTTGATGTTTTGCAATGCAATCAATCTCAATATGGTTGCAGAATTCCCCCACATATTTATGTCGTAAAGGCATCATTTTTATCTAAGAGTCTACTCTCCTGCCAGGACTTTCATTTACTGACCTGGTCAGATTGCAGAAAAGGGTCACATCTTCTCCCAGCACATATGGAAAACCTAAAAATAAAACCCCTAATTAACAGGGAGCTACATATTTCCATCACCCTCTGGACTTAGCCATGTTCTAGCACTTACTCTTGTGTATCATGATTATCTTTTTCCAGATCTCTCTACTGGGGTTGTCAGATAAAAATAGAATTCTCAGGTAAATTTGAATTTCAGATCAACAACAGAAAAGTTTTTAGTATGTTCCAAATACTACACAAACATTCATACTAAGCGTTTAGTTACTTACCTGAAATTCAAGTTTAACTGGGTGTCCTGCATTTTTATTTACTAAATCTGGCATCCCTACTCTCTTCCCACATAGACAACAAAATCCTTAAGAGAAGGACCTCTATTTTGTTCCCTTCTGTGTCCCCAGTCCAAGCAGAGTATCTTCACATAGTAAATACTCAATTGTTGCTGAATTAACTGATGAAAATACAAACAAAACAACAACAAGATAGGTAGTGTTAGCAAATATTATTTGTAACCTAATAGTTCATAAGGTGAAAATGAGTCATTCAGCTAGGCTAAACTCGGTGTATGGTTAGAGTAGACTAGGTCATGAAATGAATGCTTACAAGTTTTGAGTATTTAAACATATGTGAGAGGAATTACTCTGCTGTCTAGTTCAAACTCTTTATGAACCCCTTTATTTCTGATACAGTGTTAAGACTAGGACTGGTTCCAACATACTCAGTACACCATTTCTAAAAGAGGGAAAATACTAAGTTGGATGCTCATGGAAATTCAACCGAACTGAGAAGAATTTTTGTTCTCTTTAGTAATATTTTCCCTTGACACCTGGGACTGGTAAGCAAGGACATAATTAAGTAAATATAGTAACAATCAAACCATTTTCCACAGGAAATTTTAATTTAAAAAAAATTTCCAGTCAGTAACAAAGGAACATTTTGGAGAGATTTCACCACGAAATATACATAATCAGATTTATACAAAAAAAAACAAAAGACAATAAGGACGCCAGGGTGGTTCAGTCTGTTGCGCGTCCAATTCTTGGTTTCGGCTCAGGTCATGATCTCATGGGTCATGGGATTGAGCCCCAGGTCAGGCTCTGCGCTCGGCAGTGAGTCTGCCTGAAGATTCTCTCCCTCTCCCTCTACCCCCACTCACTCTCTTTCTCTCTAAGATAAATAAATCTTTAAAAAACCAAACAAACAAAATAAATCTAAATTTGCCTCTATGTGTCATACTTGATTTTGTTCATTTTCATTTTCTTATTTCTTATTTCTCTCCTTTTCTCTGACTCTCATTCTAAAATTGAGGATATCTGGCTTTTAATTTTTAACAAATTACTGCTGACTATCTGCTATCTGGTGTTTTAAGGACTAGCTTCTTGTAAAAGTTGGGACACTCAACTTGTCACCAAAGACTTACGTCCATCTGCTGCTTTCCAGAATATGTTCTTGTACCAGTCCCCTCTGAGCTTCTGCTTACTCAACTGCAAGATGGAGAGCAGGATTCCTGTTTCACATGGTGGTTGTAACAATCCAGTAAAAACATATGCATAAAAACACAGCTGCATAAAAACACTACAGATATATTGGTTTCCATGCATTATGAGTGTGGTCCAAGTGCAGGGAAGACAAAAGATAGACACAACTGAATTCAACTTGAAAACTGGCCACAAGAGCATTTCTCTTTTAAACAGCCTGACGTCCCACGATAAAGAATAACTAACCCACTCGATTACATTTCATCTATATCTACAACCACCTTTTGGGACTCTACGGTGGTAGAAACTAGAAATACTGAGATAAAAGAGATTTAATTCCTGCCCAAAAGGAGCCCCAGGTGAATGTCCTTGGAGATTTGCTCATTCACTTGATTCATCCCTCCAACAAATGTTAATTGAGTTTGTTGAGTTGACAAAGTCTGTGCAAAGTACTATCACTACAACAAAGAACAGGACACTCTTCATCTTTGACAGTCTTATGGTGTATAACAAAACAAAATAAAACACTCTCTCAGCTTCTTCCTCTATTATGAAAAATAAACACTGATGGCCTAAACTTCACCAACCACTTGTTCCTCAGTTGCTTTCAGTTGTGCTTATAGATCAACTATGTATCTAAAAAGACTATTAAATATATAAATACACATGCACACACACACATACACACAGAGACACATCTTGAGATATTGTGTGTTTAATTCCAGACCACCACAATAAAGCAAACACTGCACTAAAGTGAGTCATATAAAAGTGCATAGAAAAGTTCTGTTTACACTATACTGTAGTCTACTAAGTGTGAAATAGCATTATATAGAAAAACAATGTACATACGTTGATTAAAAAATACTTTATTGCTGGGGCGTCTGGGTGGTGCTGTTGGTTACGTGTCTGACTCTTGGTTTTGGCTCAGGTTGTGATCTCAGGGTCGTAAGATCAAGCCCCCTGTCAAGCCCCCTGTCGAGCCCCCCTCAAGCCCCATGTCAGGCTCCAAGCTCAGTGCAGAGTTTGCTTAAGATTCTCCTTCTCCCTCTGAGCCCCCGACTTGTGCTCTCTCTCGAAAATAAATAAATCTTTAAAAAAATACTTATTGCTTAGAAACGCTAACCATTAACTAAGCTTTCAGCAAGTCATAATCCTTTTGCTGGTGGAGGGTCTTGCCTTGATGATGAGGGCTGCTGACGGATCAAGGTGGTGGTTGCTGAAGGTTGGGGTGGCTGTGGCAACTTCTTATAATAGGACGACAATGAAGTTTGCCATGTCAATAGACTCTTCTCATGAATGATTTCTCTGTAGCATGTGATGCTATTTGATAACATTTTACCCACAACAGGACTTCCTCTCAAACCTGCCACTACCTTGGCAACGAAGTTTATGCAATATTTTAAGTCCTTTTTTGCATTTCAACAATCATCACAACATTTGCACCAGGAGTAGATACCATCTAAAGAAACCACTTTCTTTGCTCATTTATAAGAAGCAAGTCCTCTTTCATTAAAGTTGTATCACAAGATTGCAGCAATTCAGCTGCATCTTCAGGCTCCACTTCTAATTCTAGTTCTCTGGCTATTTCCCCCACATCTGCAGTTACTTTCTCCACAGGAGTCTCGAACACTTCAAAGTCATTCATGAGGGTTGGAATGAACTCTTTCAAACTCCTGTTAATGTGGATATTTTGACCTTTTCCCGTTAATCACAAATGTTCTTAGAGGCATCTAGAATGGTGAATCATTCCCAGAAGGTTTTCAACTTACTTTGCCCAGATCCGTCAGAGGAATCACTATCTATGGCAGCTACAGCCCTATGAAATGTACTTCTTAAATAATAGAACTTGAAAGTCAAAAGGACTCCTTGATCCATGGGCTATAGAATGGATGTTGTACTAGCAGGCATGAAAACAACGTTAATCTCATTGTATGTGTATGTCTCCATCAGAGCTCTTGGGTGATCAAGTGCATTGTCAATGAGTAATATTATTTTGAAAGGAATCTTTTTCTCTGAGCAGTACATCTCAACAGTGAGCTTAAAATATTCAGTAAACCATATTAAAAATGAATGTGTTGTCATTGAGGCTTTGTTGTTCTATTTCTAGAGCACAGGCAGAATAGATTTAGCATAATTCTTAAGGGCCTTAGGATTTTCAAAAATGGGGGTGCCTGGGTGGCTCAGTCTGTTAGGCATCTGCCTTTGGCTCAGGTCATAATCCCCGGGGTCCTGGGATTGGGCCCTGCATCAGAATCGCTGCTCAGCAGGGAATCTGCTTTTCCCTCTGCTCCTCCCCCAGCTCATGCTCTCTCTCTCTCAAATAAATAAAATCTTAAAAAAATAATAATAATAAAAGGATTTTCAGAATGGTAAATCAACACTAGTTTCAACTTCAAGTCAGCTGCATTATCCCCTAACAAGAGAGTCAGCCTGTCCTTTGAAGTTTTGATGCTCTCTAGCTATGAAAGTCCCAGATGACATCTTCTGATAGAAGGCTGTTTCATCTACATTGAAAAGCTATTGTTTAGTGTAGCCACATTTATTAATGATCGGAGGTAGATCTTCTGGAGAACTTGCTGCAGTTTCCACATCAGCATCTGCTGCTTCCCCTTGCACTTTTATGTTATGGCAATGGTTTCTTTCCTTAAACCTCATGAACGAACCTCTGCTAACTTCGTGCTTTTCTTCTGCAGCTTCCTCACCTCCTCAGCCTGTGATTAGTTGCTCTGTATTAGTTTTTGGCTTAAGGAATGTTGTGGCTGGTTTGATATTCTATCCAGATAAACAATAAGACCGTTTCACTTTCTTACCATTTGTGTGTTCACTGTAGTAGCCCTGTAGGCTCCGTCAAGAACATTTCTTCTGCATTCACAACTTGGCTGCTTGGTACCAGAGGCCTAACTTTTGCCTATCTTGGCTTTCATTATGCCTTCCTCATGCAGCTTAATCCTTTCTAGCTTTTGACTTAAAGTGGGAGACATGCGACTCCTCCTTCACTTGAACACTTAGAGGCCGTTTTAGGATTGTTAATAGGCCTAATTTCAATATTGTGTGTCTCAGAGAATAGGGAGGCCCAAGCGGCAGGAGATTTGTAAAAAATGCTGTATCTGTGAAGCACAGTATAGCCAAGGGTGGGCAATAGAATGAAATCATGTACGTGTGTGTGCATGCACGTGCATGTGTATAAATATACACTTATATGTTAATCTTTCATGACATGTATTATTTCTAAGGTAATTGGAAAAAAACATTGTCTGGATTTATCAAGTTTATTGCTCCTTTCAAAGTAGTGTTGGTTGATGCTGGCATTTTTAAAGTCTCATCATTTAATATGGATAAGTTGGATACCTCTGAGACAAAAAATATAAACTCTGGAAAACACTTTTTAAAATGTACAAATGTATGCATATATCTATATCTAGCATATAATTTCTAAAATATATACATTTATATTTCATCCTTCTGTGTATGAATATATATATATATACATATATATATATATACACTTAAATGGGGACACATGTGTATAGTGGTAGTCTAAAATGGCCCCCAAAGATACCAAGTATTAATGCCTAGAACCTGTAAATATTACCTTATTTGGAAAAAGGATCTTTATACATATGATTAATTTAGATCTGGAGATGGACAGATTATCCTGCATTAGCCAAGTGGGCCCTAAATGCAATTACATATATTCTTATAAAAGGTGGACAAAAAGAGATTTGACAGAGGCAGAAGATGAGGAGGCAATGTGACCAAGGAAACAGAGATTGCAGTGATCTTGGGAGCCAACAGAGGCTGGAAGAGGCAAAGACTAGATTACTCTGAGAGCTTACAGAGAGAGCACAGCCCTTCTGACACTTTGATATTAGCCCACTGAAGTTGATTTCTGACTTCTGACCTCCAGAACTGTGAGAATATAGATTTATATTATCTTAAGCTATCAAGTTTGTGGTCATTTGTTACAGCAGCAGTGGGAAACACACACACAAAGAGAGAGAGACACACACACACAGAGTATGTACATCTCTGAAACTATCACTGCCCCTGAAAAGGGAAAGTTGCACCCTCTCTAAAGGAACCAGAATTGGGAGGAATCTCTGAAAGACAAAAATCATATTAACTGAATTGATTAAAAGCCACAATCTAAAAATCTATGCTTAGTTAAACTTTGAAAATGTGGGATTTGGCACCAGGAAACTCCATACCTGGAGAATGAGGGGTACCAGAGGAAAGAAACATGGTGACTATTATAAGTGGCTGAGTCGATCAGCCCTGCCCTGCTGACTGGTCACACAATGGGAGGGATTGTTTAAAATAGGAAGGAGTGAGAAAGATTAGGTTAGAGAGAATGGACAAAGGACAATGTACAATGTGCATGTGACTGCAGTGCCTAGGAGGAGTGGCAAGCACCCACACTCAGAAAGAGTAGGCATTGAGGCACCATCCTGTCAACATGCTGGGCTCTCCCCCCACTTTCAGTGTGACAGTGTTCTGGCAGGCTGCAAAAACACTTATAACCAGATAATCAAAAATAAAATCTCTATTACAAAGAAGAGTAAACAATCCAGAATAATGAGATATTTGAGGAAACCACACACAAGAGAGAGAGCAAGCTCAATGAGTGGAAGAACCTACAATGGAGAAACAGTTAATAGAGCAAGCTAAATAAAGCTTTGAAAAAGATAATAAAGCTCAAGAGAGTTGAAAACAGCTATTACAGTTATAAAAATGGCAAATTACAGATCATGAAAATTAAAAATGTGGTTGTTGAAATGAAAGCTTCAAGAGACAGTCTGAAAAGTAGAGCACACACAGCTGAAGAATAGATCCAGAATTTGAATAACCACTTCACAGTAGTTCCCAAGAGTAAGAATAGACCAAATGGAGGAGAGATGATATTTAAACAAGTGATGGAGGATAATTAATCTAAACTGAGAAACACATGAGTCCTGAGGTCAAAAGTCCTACTGAAAGCCAATCAAGAAAGAGAAAAGACTACACCACTTACAGTGCAATTTCAGAACACTAAAAATTAGGTAGAAAACCTGAAAAGCTTCCACAAGACAAAAACAAAAATTATCTATGAATAGAAAAAATTAGTTGACATCAGTCTTCTAATAAATAACACTGGGGGCAATATGAACATGAAAAAATATCTTCAAAGTTTCAAGAGAAGGTAACTTTGAGCCTAGAATTCCAATCTTTTTTAAAGATTTTATTTATTTATTTGACAGAGAGAGACACAGTGAGAGAGGGAACACAGCAGGGGGAGTGGGAGAGGGAGAAGCAGGCCTCCCGCCGAGCAGGGAGCCCGATGCAGGGCTCGATCCCAGGACCCTGGGATCATGACCTGAGCCAAAGGCAGACACTTAAAGACTGAGTCACCCAGGCGCCCCTAGAATTCCAATCTTAACCAAATTATAAAGACGAAATTAAAATATTTTATGCATGGAAGAACTCAGAATATTTACCATCATAACTTTTATTATAAGAATTTCTTATGTATATCATTGAGGAAAAGATCATTCCTAGGAGAAAATGTGGAACTCAAGAAGCAATGATAATCAAAGAAATTACTAAAACTTATTGTAAACATGTATTGATTTGCTAAACAGAAACTTCTGTGTGATAATAATAAAGGATATAGACAGGCTTAGGAAGAAAGCAGAGAGATTTTTAAATGTACCCATTTTCTTATCCAGTTGAAGAATATAATTACTAATTAAGCTTAGACACTGTTAGAAAAATATACACTAATTACAAGGGACAAAAAAAATTAACCCTTACAGAATAGAATGAGAATATCAAACATTGAAACAAGTCGAGGGGAAGAGCGGAGGAAACGGGCAGGAAAAAGGGGTGGGGGATGCAACCAAAGTAGGCTAAATAAAAAATATGAAATATTTTCTGCCCATTTCTTGATTGGATTATTTGTTCTTTGGGTGTTGAGTTCAGTAAGTTCTTTACAGATTTTTGGATACTAGCCCTTTATCTGATAAGACATTTGCAAATATCTACTCCCATTCTAAGCTGTCTTTTGTTTTTGTCAACTGTTTCCTTTGCTGTGCAGCTTTTTATCTTGATGAAGTCCCAATAGTTCATTTTTGCCTTTGTTTCCCTTGCCTTTGGAGAGGTGTCTAGTAAGATGTTGCTGCGGCCGAGGTCGAAGAGGTTGCTGCCTGTGTTCTCCTCGAGGATTTTGATGGATTCCTGTCTCACATTTAGGTCTTTCATCCATTTTGACTCTATTTTTGTGTGTGGTGTAAGGAAATGGCCCAGTTTCATTCTTTCGCATGTGGGTCTCCAATTTTCCCAGCACCAGAAGAGACTGTCCTTCTTCCACTGGATATTCTTTCTTGCTTTGTCAAAGGTTAGTTGCCCATAGAGTTGAGGGTCCATTTCTGGGCTCTCTGTTCTGTTCCATTGATCTATGTGTCTGTTTTTGTGACAGTACCATGCTGTCTTGATGATGACAGCTTTGTAATAGAGCTGGAAGTCTGATATTGTGATACCACCAGCTCTGGTTTTCTTTTTCAAAATTCCTCTGGCTATTTGGGGTCTTTTCTGGTTCCATACAAATTTTAGGATTATTTGTTCCAGCTCTGTGAAAAAAGTTGATGCTATTTTGATAATGATTGCACTAAATGTGTAGATCGCTCTAGGTAGTATAGACATTTTGACAATATTTGTTCTTCCAATCCATGAGCATGGAATGTTTTTCCATTTCTTTGTGTCTTATTCTTTCATAAGTATTCTATAGTTTTTAGAGTACAGATCCTTTACCTCTTTGGCTAGGTTTATTCCTAGGTATCTTATGGTTTTTGGTGCAATTGTAAATGGGATCGACTCCTTAATTTCTTTTGCTTCTGTTTCATTGTTAGTATATAGAAATGCAACTGATTTCTGTGCATTGATTTTTTTAATTTAATTTTATTATGTTATGTTAGTCGCCATACAGTACATTATTAGCTTTTGATGTAGTGTTCCATGATTCATTGTTTGCATATAACACCCAGTGCTCCATGCAATACGTGCCCTCCTTAATACCCATCACCATACTAACCTATCCCCCCACCCCCGCCCCTCTAAAACCCTCAGTTTGTTTTTTCAGAGTCCATGGTCTCTCATGGTTCATCTCCCCCTCCGATTTCCCACCCCTTTATTTTTCCATTCCTTCTCCTAATGTCCTCCATGCTATTCCTTATGTTCCACAAATAAGTGAAACCATATGATAATTGACTTTCTCTACTTGACTTATTTCACTTAGCATAATCTCCTCCAGTCCCATCCATGTTGGTGTGAATGTTGGGTATTCATTCTTTCTGATGGCTGAGTAATATTCCATTGTATATATGAACCATATCTTCTTTATCCATTTGTCTGTTGAAGGACATCTCAGCTCTTTCCACTTTGGCTATTGTGGACTTTGCTGCTATGAACATTGGGGTGCATATGGCCCTTCTTTTCACTACATCTGTGCATTGATTTTATATCCTGTCATGTTGCTGAATTCCTGTATGAGTTTTAGCAATTTTGGGGTGAAGTCTTTTCAGTTTTCCACATAAAGTATCGTGTCATCTCTGAAGAGTGAGAGTTTGACAACTTCTTTGCCAATTTGAATGCCTTTATTTCTTTTTGTTGTCTGATTGCTGAGGCTAGGACTTCTAGTACTATGTTGAACAGCAGTGGTGATAGTGGACATGTCCCTGTCATGTTCTTGACCTTAGGGGAAAAGCTCTCAGGTTTTTCCCCATTGAGAATTATATTCACTGTGGGTTTTTCATAGATGGCTTTTATGATATTGAGGTATGTTCCCTCTATCCCTACACTGTGCAGAGTTTTAATCAAGGATGCTGTACTTTGTCAAAAGCTTTTTCTGCATCCATTGAGAGTATCAAATTGTTCTCTTTCTTTTATTAATGAACTGGATCACATTGATTGATTTGCAGATATTGAACCAAACTTGCAGCCCAGTAATAAATCCCACTTGCTTGTGGTGAATAATCATTTTAATTAACTGTTGTATCCTATTGGCTAGTATTTTGGTGAGAATTTTTGCATCCATATTTATCAGGGATATTGGTCTGTAATTCTCCTTTTTGGTGGGGTCTTTGTCTGGTATTGGGATCAAGGTAATGCTGGCCTCATAGAGTTTGGAAGTTTTCCTTCCATTTCTATTTTTTGGAACATCTTCAGAATAGGTATTAATTCTTCTTTGAATGTTTGGTAGAATTCCCCTGGGAAGCCATCCAGCATTTGACTCTTCTCCAAAGAAGACATACAAATGGCCAACAGACACATGAAAAAATGCTCAACATCACTCGGCATCAGGGAAATACAAATCAAAACCACAATGAGGGCGCCTGGGTGGCTCAGATGGTTAAGCGTCTGCCTTTGGCTCAGGTCATGATCCCAGGGTCCTGGGATCGAGTCCCGCATCGGGCTCTCTGCTCCTTGGGAGCCTGCTTCTCCCTCTGCCTCTCTCTCTCTCTGTCTCTCATGAATAAATAAATAAAATCTTTAAAAAAAAAACCCACAATGAAATACCACCCTCACAACAGCCAGAATGTCTAAAATTAACAAGTCAGGGAACGACAGATGTTGGGGAGGATGCAGAGAAAGGGGAACCCTTTTACACTGTTGGTAGGAATGTAAGCTGGTGTAGCCACTCTGGAAAACAGTATGACGAGGATGGAACTAGAGGGTATCATGCTAAGTGAAGTAAGTCCATCAGAAAAAGACAATTATCATATGATTTCGGTCATATGTGGAATTTAAGAAACAAAACAGAGGATCATAGGGGAAGGGAGAGGAAAAATAAATAAGACAAAATCAGAGAGGGAGACAAACCATAAGAGACTCTGAATCATAGGTAACAAACTGAGGGTTGTGGAGGGGATGGGGGAAGGAGGATGAGGATGGAATAACTGGGTGATGGACATTAAGGAGGGCAGGTGATGTCATGAGCACTGGGTGTTATATAAGACTGATGAATCACTGAACTCTACCTCTGAAACTAATAATACACTATATGGTAATTAATTGAATTTAAATTAAAAAAATACAAAAATACAAAATAAGATAAGGAGTACCTCAATCAAATCAATAAACACATCAAAAACAAATGAGTTCTAATACCCCATTTAGAGAGAAACTCCTTTTTTAAAACCCAGGTATGTATTATTAAATAATATCTATGGTGGAGAAAATCAAAATAGCAGTTGTCTCTGGGAGCTGGGCATAATGACTGAGGTGGGTGGTGAGGGAACTTTCTGAGGTAATAGTGATGCTTATATCTTAATAGGCATTTGAGCTAGCCAGATGTACGCATTTTTCAAAACTTGGTAAATGGTGAATGTCCCTATGAGCTTTGAACATTTAATTGCATACAAATTTTACATAAAAAAGCTCTAAATAAACATTGGCATCTAGTTAATGATATGCAAATTAAAGTAGTTAGCTAGAATTTACGTATCAGTAAAATAAATGGATTAGTGGATGTATAGGTATGGGATAATACAGTATAGTAAATGACTGATGGTAACAAATGTTGATATCTAGAACTATTCATATGGTGGAAAAGTGGAAACAAACTGCCATGGACTCAATGTGGCCCCCCAAATTCATATGCTGAAATCCTACCCCCCGCAATGTAGTAATTTTAAGTACTAGAGTCTTCAGAAGACGATTAGGTCATGAAGTGTAGCTCCTGTAAGTTGAATTATAAGAGTCCAGAGAGCTTTCTCAGCCCCTCTGCCGTATGAAGACGCAGAGAGAAGACAGCCAGAGAAGTCATAGAAGACCTATGAACTAGGAAGCACATGCTCACCCGACACCAAATCTACTATTCTTCAACCCTGAACTTCTTAGCCTCCAGAACCGCAAGAAATAAATGTTTGTTAGGTCACCCAGTCTACGGTATTTTTTGTTATAGCAGCCTGAATGAATTGAGACACAACCCAAATATTCATCATTTAGTGAATGCATGAACATACGTGGTATCATTCAGCCATAAAAGGACTGCAGTACCAACACATGCTACAGCATGAATGACCCTTGAAAACAGCACTATGCTAAGTGAGGAAGCCAGACATGCAACGTCACATATTGTATGATTCCACTTATATGAAATACCCAGAATAGGAAAATCTATAAAGACAGAAAATAGATTTGTAGTTGTCAGGAACTGGGAAATGACTGCTAATGCGTATGGGATTTCCTTTATGGGGTGATGGAAATGTTCTGGAATTAGGTAATGGTGATGTCGCACAACCTGGGGAACACATGAAAAGTCACTTAACTGTACACTTTCAAATGGTGAATTTTATGTTATGTGAATTCTATCCCAATAAAATGACCCAAACAAATACAATCTTAAGATGCTAAGGATAGAATCTAGATAGTGGGTACATAGCTGACAACTTTAAAATCTTTTCAGTTTCTCTAAGTGAAAATGCAAAAAAATGTGAAAAAAATCAGGGGCCTGAATTTCCTGATATTAATCTCTATTTCATGGCCTGGATTTTAGTAGATCTTTCTTGCTTAGCAGAACTTTGAATCTGATCGCACCGTGACTCACTCCGCTCACTTTATTAAGCACTTGACACTCAGGCAGGCACACAAACATGGCATACCATCTGCTTTGAAGAGACATCCAGCACCAGCAGCCTGGAAGAGCAGATACCTGAGCACAAGAATGCACCTTCCACAGCCCGGAAGAGGAGACTGCAGGACATGGGAATCCAGTCAAGGACTCTGAACCAGAAGGTGGCAAAAAAAACAGTGAAGGAGGAATGAAAGTAGCTCCAAGGGCCACAGCCAACTATGAGACTTTGACACTGAGCCAAACTTTTGCCTCGCTCCAGGATTTTAAAATTGTTTCCTATGAAAATCGGCCCTATTCTCCAGATGTGACTGGCCTAGGATGTAGAGAAAAGTGAGACTTTCTAAACTGAATGTGGGAGTGGAGAGAAAAGGAATTCCTATGCCCATGGATTTTGTTCTCTTACCTCATAAAAACTTGTCAGAGCAGCAGTATCCTGTGTCTCCACCATGATGTAAGACTCTTAACAGATGCAGACAGCTTCACATGGTTAAGATACATTAATGTAAAATTCATGTATTTTGGAACTTAGATATGATCCATTTACTGAGTTCCTATAAAGACATGCCTAACATCTGGAAGCTTACAACGCCCAGAAGTGGCATTCCTCCTGTGTGCTGAATCGATCAGATATAATTGCAATGTTAATTATCTCCTCCAACGTTTTTCACTTCCAACTATGACAGTAGGTTCCTCTATATTTTCTATTGAATGGATACTATTATTAGAAGTTCACAGTGAAGAGAGAAACATTAGAGAGAAGAAAATAGTTGTATTTGAAGCGAGTGTTTGTGTAAGGCTTTGAAAATCTCCTCTGGGGAGGAATGTCATGGGTAGTGTCAGAATCTGGAGCTACCAATAGTTAACCCCCTTCCTTTCCCTGTTGATTTGGGCAGTTGGAGAATTAGACTCACAGCTAGACTGATAAAGATCAAAATATCTCTGTACTACAACCAAAAGCAGGATTGAAGTAATAGCTTAAATATGCAGCCACAGTGAGTTTCTTAGTACTTCACTGTAGACTTAAACAACCTCCCACAGAATTAGCCTCTCCCCCAGAGGCCAGGCCTGCTCCCCAGCACTAGGAGTAGGAGAGCAGACTCTGATGAGCCTGTAGGCAGCCAGGCAGATCCCAAGTTCATTTTCATTTCACATATTCACTAGGTAGATATATCAGCCCTCCTCTTGTAGGAAGGTGTGAGGAAGGGGTAGAGAATTACAAGTGTTTTGTACATAATGTTCCCTGTTGAATGGAGTAGAGTAAGAATTCATTTCCATTTTCATAAATATAAGAACCAGAGATTGTGTTCTTCCATTAGATATCATTCTATCCTAAACCAATTTTTATAATAGTGTGCATTTTATGACATTTTACCCTTTTATCATTTACAAATACCTTTCTCATAATTATCTCATTTGGCTCTTATAGGGTTCTTCTGGGAACTTGGGAGCTTGAAACAGGAATTCTGTAAGTAACTATGAGCAATGAAATTCTAAGATCTACACATAGATTCCCATGACACTACTGTTCTAAGATTTGGGATTATAATAAATATCACATTTGTCATAACATTTCAGACCCATTTAACTTCAATTTAGGACATATGGTCCCAAAACAAGAGGCATTAAGAAGCAGAGGGTGAAATGTAAGTGGGATTAGGTAGGCACAAGTAACCAAACGAATCATCAGCCTCGACCTTCTTCTTTTCCATTAGCATTGATAATCACCTTGGCCAGAACCTGGGACTCATTTCTCCCTAATCCCTCTGATCTGATGACCAAGTTCTGACACATCTACCTTCATCCCCGCACTCACTTAGGACCTCCCCCTCCACACCTACTACCATAGGTTTAGTTTCAGTCTTCATCACCTGTTCACTGGTTTCCCTGGCTCCAGAACCCTGCCTTATCCTGTCCATCTTCTACTCTACAGAAACAGTGACCTTTCACATACATAAATCTCTTTACCACCTTTCCTCATTCCCAGTGGAAGATGCTGTTAATGGGGTAAACCTACAAACAGTTCAACTCCCCTTTTCCTTAACACTCCCAGCTTAGGGGTGCCTGGGTGGCTCAGTCAGTTAAGCGTCTGACTCTTGATTTCAACTCAGGTCATGATCTTGGAGTCCTGGGATTGAGCCCTGCATTGGTCTCTGCTCAGTAGGGAGTCTGCTTCTCTCTCTCTCTCTCCCTCTCCCCCTTCCCACCGCCCCCACTAATGCTCTCTCTCTAAATTAAATAAGTAAATCTTAAAAAACAAACAAACAAAACAAACAAACAACAACAAAAAACACTCCCAGTTTAAGAGGCAGCTGAGTTTCCTTAACTCCCTTGTACCTCGTAAGAGTCATGGTGTTTAATCATGCCACCAGCTATGAGGAGGAATTCTATTGGATGGCTTCCAGGAAAGTTTTACTATTTTAGTAAAGCGCATCTATGCATAAATCCTCCCAATACCAGCCAGTGCTAGCTCTAAAAGAGAGAGAGCTAAGAATATTATTCTCTTGCTCTGAAATGCTTTCATAGAAATAGTATGATTGCATTCTTCCCTAATATTACGACCCCTTTGCAAGTGCCTTTTCCTTCCTCTATGATCTCGCACTGATTCCAATTATTACCTTTCTGACACACACTGCTCTCCATGGTAGAATTTTTTTGGCTCAGCAGATGTACCGTTTATCCATATAGCTGTTGAGAACAGCAGTTACGCTCATGGAATCTTATTTTTTTTCCTCAGCTTTATAGAGATATAGTTGACATATAACATTGTGTAAGTTAAAGGTTTACAATGAAATAATGTGATATATGTATATATTGCAAAATGTAAGGTTAGTTAATACATTCATCCCCTCACGTAGTTACAATTTGTGTGTGTGCACTAGAACTTTTAAGATCTACTCTCTTGCAACTTTCAAATATATAGTATTGTTATCTATAGTCGCCATGCTATACATTATACCTCCAGAACTTATTCTTCTTATAACTAGGAGTTTGTACCCTTTGACTACCTTCACCAATTTCCCTATTCTCCTCAACCCCCTGACTGCTGGCAACTGCCAATCTGTTGTTTCTACGAGTTTGATTTTTTTTAGATTCCATGTATGTATGAGATAATCAGTATTTGTTATTCTCTGTCTGACTTATTTCACTTAACATAATGCCCTCAAGTTTCATCCACAGTATTGCAAATGGCAGGATTTACATCTTTTTGGCCAAATAATATTCCGTTGTGTGTACCTATCACTTCTTCTTTATCCATTTGTTAGTGGACACTTAGGTTGTTTCCATGTCTTGGCTATTGCAAACAATGCTGCAGCGAACATGGGAATGCAGATGTCTCAAGATAGTGATTTCCTTTCCTTTGGCTACACACCCAGAGGTAGAATTGCTGGATCATAGGGTAATTCTATTTCTAACTTTTTGAGAAACCTCCATACTGTTTTCCACAGTGGCTGCACCAATTCACATTCCCACCAACAGTGCACAAGGGTTCCTTTTCTCCACATTCTTGTCAGCACTTGTAATCTCGTCTTTTTTATATTAGCCATTCTGACAGGCAAGAGGTGGTATTTCATCGTGGTTTTGTTTCTCATTTCCCTGATGATTAGTGACGCTGAGCATCTTTTTGTGTACTGTTGGACATTTATATGTCTTCTTTGTAAAAATGTCTATTCAGGATGTTTGCCATTTAAAAAAATCTGTTATTCTGCTATTGAGTTGTATGATTTTCTTATATATTTTAGATATTGAGGTCACTGTTGAAGATCCCCGGTTATATGGGGCTAGAGGTTATACTTAACAGTGACAGTACTGCTGACCTGGCTTCCTGCCTAAGTACAGCTGTAGGATGAGTTCTACAGCTGCTCAGATTCCTTGGTCAGGCTTCCAGGTCAAGTGGGACTAGAGGCTATACTCAGCAGTTGGGCAGGCTGCCAGTTTGCTTCCCAGATGGGTTGGAGCTATAGGAAGGGCTCATTGCTTGCCTGGCTTGTTGCCTGGAGATCTGAATTAGGCAGAACTGCCCACCAAGCTCCCTGGTCAGACGTGGCCACTGCCTCAGCTCTGGACAGACCTGTTGGCTAGGAGCTTCACTCGGGCAGTGCTGCAAGGAAGAATGTGGTCCTCCGAGATCTGGGTGTTGTTGCTGTAAACCTTGTCCCCACTTCTCTCTATCTAATCCCCAGGGATCAAGCCTTGAGGATTCCCCCAGGGATCCTAATGAGGCGAGACCTGAATGGGATCTCAGGAAGTGTCCCACAACTCTGGGGGAGCTATATGTCCACCTTGGGCTCTCTTTTATCTACTGAAAAAAATGTAGGCCCAGGGAGCCCTCTCAGCATGGTACAGAGCCAGTCTTGAGGAGGGAAGTTGTGGTCAGTGTGTAGCCACTTCTCTTTACCCTTCTAATGCAGTCCTTCTGGGTCTCTGTGGTCTAAGGGGGTGCTTCAGCCTCACCCTGAGTTCTGGGTTTTCCTCAGTGGAAATGTCTTGGAAAGGGAATATCTTGTCTACAGATAGTTGCTAGTTGGTCTTCTTGTGAGAGAGACTGAATTCTGTCATGATCTATGTCACCAACTTCTTGACCTCCATTCCTAATGTTATATTTGAAAAGTAAAGAAACATAAGACTAGTCCTGCTGCTTGGAAATAGAATCATATTTACAGTTAGCCCAAATTCAGTTACATAAGTTGAACTTATGACCTACTCAAAAGTACCTTCAGGAATACATACTGCCAAAATTATAGCATAGATATTGTGTCTTATTCATTTATATGACTTTTTTTGGGAACATATAAATTTAAACCCAGGTTTGGTATCACCAGAAAACTTCTGAGATCAGAAATTTATAAAGTACTGCTTTACATTCTTCCCCACCCATTATTTGCATTTCCAGATCTAGAAATAGATCCAGTAGAGTCCTCATTTGACTTCCTCTCATATTCAATCATTTGAATAATAATCCAACTCTTAAAATCTTTTTTTCAACAGCTTTTGAAAAACAAGGGTTTCAGATGCCATTACAATTTCGTAATGGAACCACTGCTCTAAGAGTGAAAAGAAGTGTGGTATAGCCATGCAATATTATTCTTCTTTCTTCATTTCTCTACATTGGTAGAAGAAAAACAGGTACCAGAAAGAATATATTCAACTGAGACAAACTGATGGATATTTTGCTCTTCCAGACCTTTGATTATATTCTCTGAGATTACTTCTGGATTACAGGATAAGCAAACCCATTATAGTACAGTCTCAATCCCAGTTCAAACCACTTGTAACCCCACCTGGGACTACCAGTAATGAAAGAATGCAATCCACTAGCCAGTTATGCACTGGCCTTTGCCTTCAAGCAATCTTACCCAATCCATTTCAAAGGATTTCTTCTTTGTAGACAAAAGTGTAGTTTCTTATCACATTAGTCAGCAGTTACTAAGGGGATGTGTCATCTGTAACTCAAGAGTGCATGACCCGAGCTCCTTTATGCCTGTTCATTTCACTGAGATAACTTCTAGCTAGGGATATGACTAAAACAGTGGCTTACTCTCCCAATCCCCCTCTGAGCCAGTGACTGGAATTTTTGATGAGCATCTACATGACTCACTTTAATTTTTCCTCTAAATTTCTACTGTGTTCTAAAATTCTACTGAGTTCTAAATCTGAGTTCCTCATACAGGGATATTCCTTATGTTCAGTCATGTAGGCCTCATTTGCCTGACCATATAGCAAGGTCACTGGCTGTAACCACAGAGTTTCTAAGCATCTAAACCACTACCAGAGGATAGGAGCTTTACTCCACTTCTGATGTTAAAGAGACAACCCGCAACTCTGCCCTTTGTGCAGATTTGTGGTGCCTTCTCTCTTTAGAGTGCTACTGAGTTCCATACAGCAACATGGCCTTCAATCCAAGAACTCCAGGCAGTGAACAGTGAACAAGGCCAGTAAACCTGGTCTTTCCTCAGCTGGGATAATAATCATAAAGTTCGGACAGCAATGAAGCTAGGGAGTCCTTGGAGGCCTCTATCATTGTCCCTATAGGCAATAAATCAGCTTGCACCCGTATGTGCTGGACACTCCTGGACATCCCCCTTCGGCATGCTCTTGAGTATACCACTTCCACTTAATGCCAGACACTTTTGTGCTTATTCTTCCTTACTGGGCAGTCTCTCTGGTATCACCCAAGACATGGATCGTATTACTGGCCTAAAATTATTTTATGCCTTTCTATGGTGAGGGCATTTTTGACCTAGGCCAAGTAACAAGCTAGCAATTATTTTTCAAATGGGCAGTTTTTAAGTATAAAACCTGAGAGGTGTCCATTGGGTAATGTATCTTATTTCTGCCAAAAGCTCCAATCCTGTGTATATTGTGGTTGTAGTTATTTCTAATATCACCTGAAGAATGGAATAAGACTACCTATGCCACTGCTTTTTGTAAATTTTTTTAAAAAAATTTATTTTAAAAATAGAAATAAATTTTATTTATTTGTCAGAGAGAGCGAGCATGTGTGCACAAGCAGGGGGAGGGGCAGAGGCAGAAGGAGAAGCAGGCTCCCCGCCAAGCAAGGAGTCCAATGCGGACTCGATCCCAGGACCCTGGGATCATGACTTGAGCCGAAGGCAGATGCTTAGTTGACTGAGCTACCCAGGCATCCCTTTGTAAATTTTTTTAACATTTGTTTCTGCTCAAAAAATTCATTTAAATTCAAATTTCTTTTGGTGAATTATGTCCAACAAGATTTCTAGGAAAGGAATATGACTTTTTCCCAAACCCCAGGAGCCAGTCCTGCTTGCCTGTGATATACTTGTTTATTAGCATGGTCTCCAAGAGATAACTCACTTCTCACAGTTTGAGGAATGTTGCTAGTTGCTCTAGTCCACATAATTTCCAGACTGGGCTGGGCCTTCAAATTTCATAGCAGTTATCAGCCACCATTTTCATATCATAAGGGTTCCCGTAGTTCTTAGGACTACTGAGAATCCTCTAAGGGGGCGATTCTCATGATGGTCAGGAGTGTGGTGCTTTCACTTGCTCTTAATAGTGATCAGGTCTAATCTCATCTCATTAAATTATAACAACATGTCAGCAAATTCAAATATTTCTGTGCCAAAACAATAAATGCATACTGGTTTCATCCCATGGGAATGCCAATGTGCTTAGCTGGACTCCGAAGTGGAGATTGAAAAGATATCATCAACAAGACCGAAAATGGCATACTAATCCCCTTTAGCCTTTCTACATTGTCTTTACCATATCAGGTATTGCTAAATCTATCAGTAAAACAAGTTTTATTGAGGGAGTACTCTTCAGAATGAATCTCTAAGAGAGAGTGTGAAGCAAAAGAGGGAAGTAGAAAGAGGTAATCAGGATGTGACCTCAGGTACAAAATAGCCTGGGCTGCTCCCTGGGGGTGGGAGTGCACTGGAGCATAAACTGCACCACCAAGTTGTTCCCCTTTGAGATAAGGGGTTGGCCTATCATACCTAGTATCAACTAGTTACTCATTGTCTGTGGACTGTGGTGGGGGAGTTGGTAATCTCCCAGAAAGGTGACTACCATCATCTAAGGGTAATTTTCCAAGGAAGTAGGTGTGGGGGGGAGGGGGCTGTGAATCATTAGCAGTCCACACTTACAACAGCTTGGGGATGTGTGTAACTGCTGGTAAACACAATTGGGGAGGGGTTGCAATGCCATCGATATACCTGCCTTATTCCATCTATTTCTCAAACACATAACTGACTTGAGAACTCTAAAAATGTATGAAAGAGGAAACAGAAAATAGTTTAGAAATGATGTTGATGAACTGACAGGTGTATACACAATACGAAGGAAGTTGATGGTATGCTTTGAGTTACTCGGGGTCCCCTCAGGCAGGTGGATGCATACAGATTCAGTAAGTGTAAGCCTACTGATAAGTATGGGAACTCACCAGTTAGAGCAGAATTTTTAAAATTCTGGTGGCAGAAAAGTTGTCATAAAAAAAACATACACAATTTGAGCTTTTTAGCAGGCATTCCTTTTGAAAAATCATTACCTGTGCCCAATCAGAGGTGATTTTTAAAAAAATGTTTTTATTTGAGTATAGTCATCACACAATATTACATTAGTTTCAGGTGTACAACATAGTGATTCAACTTCTTTATACATTATGCTATGCTCACCACAGGAGGGGATTTTGGAATAAAATCCAGGGCCAGCGTTTCTTTATTTCTATATAAAGATGAGAAAATTGATCTCCAGTGTATACATTTGTTATATATTATAAGCACTCCATCACTATACCTCTAGCACTCTTGCACTAATTTGTCTCCAGATTGCTCCTCCTCTCTTGGATTCTAAGTTCCTTAAAGGTAGAGTGTCTGTCTTACCCATTTTTAACTTTATTCCCAGTTAAAAGTCAGTACACTTTTGTCACATAAGTGAAGAAATAAATGGAGTACTGAGGAAATGTTCTAAGGGTCCACAGTTCCACTGGCATGAGTCATCGTTATTGTGGGGATGTGTGTAGGATTCCAGGGCACTTTCGGGTTTTCAGGGAATGATTGTTTCTCTTCCAGTAACTAACTATCCATCATAATTTATGGAGGCAGTTTCAGTTTTCAAGTTTATTTGGCTCATCCCATTTTCACTTCCTCAGGATCAGCAGGCCAAAGTTGAGAACTCAACTTTAAACTTATTCTTAAACACAAAGGGTAAAGGGTACAGCCAGGAAATAAGTAGTCAATGAGATTTTCCAGCTCAAGCAAATAGAAATTCTTTGGAAAAATAAAAGATACCTAATTTCCTCTTTGACTGAAAGAATGAGAAGTGAAAATAAACCTACATACGTGAGTATGACAGAATAGTTTTTAGGGTTATTGACACTGCATTATAGTTGAACAGAACCTAAAAAATCAGGAATTTAAATCTTTTAGCTTCAGAAATTAAGTGGCAATATTGAGTGTTTTCCTTATTAACAATAAACTATGTTTTCCCTTGGGTGCAGCAGGAGCTTTATTAAAATGCCAAAGTGATTTCTTTTTGGAAATTTGCCTGTATTAGGGCTCTTCACAGAGACAGCACCAATAGGAGATATACATATGTATGCATATATATCTCTTATTGGTTCTGTTCTCTATATATACATATATATATATAATGGTATGTTCTCTCTCTTTCTCTCTCTCTCTCTGTATGTATATATATATAATATGCTATGCTCTCTCTCTCTAAATATATATATGTATATCTCTATCTATATCTATATATATAATATGCTATGCTCTCCCTCTCTCTCTAAATATATTCCACTAAGTATATTTAGAAAGAGAGAGAGAGATTGATTTTAAGGAATAAGCTTCCATGTAAAGGCTGCCAAGTCCAAAATCTACAGGGTGAGGTGACAGGAGACCCAGGGAAGAGTTGATGTTGCAGTTCTTGTCCAGAGGCCATCTGGTAGTGGAATCCTTCTTCTTCTGGGAAGGTCAGTCTTTTTCTATCAAAGCCTTCAACTGATTGGATGAGGTCCACCCTCAAATTATGGAGGGCAGTGTGCTTAGCTCAAAGTCTACTGATTTAAATATTGATCTCATCTAGAAAATACCTTCACAGAAACTTCTAAAACAATACTTGGCCCAAGTATCTTGGTACTATGGCCTAGACAAATTCACATTAATCATCGTATTGCCCTAATCCTTTATAAACCTTCCAAGTATTCTGCTCCTTTTCTTCTCTCATGTTTCATAGTATAATTTCTCATATTTTGAGTCTTGTGCATTTATCCATCAGGTCACCATTTAATTACTATTCTTAAGTTTTCCTGGTTCAGTGTATTTCACACATCAATCACCTCCTCCCCTGAATTAGTTGGAAAGTAAAACGTTCTGTGCTTTTGCCCCCTCTATCATTAAAGCATAACTATTTGGGGAGTTGTGTTTTAAGAATGCTGAGGTTAGGGGTGCTTGGGTGGCTCAGTCCGTTACGCGGCTGCTTTTGGCTCAGGTCATGATCCTGGGGTCTTGGGATCGAGCCCCACATCCAGCTCCCTGCTCAGCGGAGAGCCTGTTTCTCCCTCTCCATCTGCCTGTCACTCTGCCTACTTGTGCTCTCTCTCTGTCAAATAAATAAATAAAATCTTAAAAAAAAAAAAAAAGAATGCTGAGGTTAGGGTCATAGCAATGAAAAGCAACAATGAATGGATAGCCATAATCTCATCTGACATTGCAAATGTATGATTCAAGGATAAAGTTCACAATGCAGGTTACCACACACCACTAATCAAGGGAACTAGTCAGAAAAAATTGGAGTATATAATTTCAATGGTTTTCCCATCCCAAGAGTTTATTTTGAGCAGATAGCATTGGTTTAGATATTTGGAGGTCTTTTAAAGAATATAAAGAAAATAGATGACTTAGGAAATTGAATGTTTCTCTTACACTAAAGAGTCCACCCAAACCAGATAAATAATGAACCATGAACATGCTCAGAACTCTCTTGCTTCACAACTTTGGTTATTCTTCCCCTTAATCTGAACTTCCACCTGCCAAACTCCAACCCCCTCCATCAAGGCATAAAAAAAGAAGAAAGGAAGGAAGGAAGAAAGAAAGCGAGAAAGAAAATATATTATACCACATTTTCTTTATCCATTCATCTATTATGGACACACAGATTGTTTTCATCTCTCGGCTCCATGAATAATACTTTAGGAGTGCAGATATTGCTTCAAGACACTGATGTTGTCAGATGAGATCACTGGCAGGGATGTGGTACCAGTGTCAGGATCCACGTGCTGATCACTGTGAGCCCCACCTGCTTCTCTATTTCTAGCTGACCCCAGGATGTCTGTCCTTGCCAATTCTTCCAATGTTCCCCATGAGGCAAGACAGAAGTGGATCTCCCAGTGAGCACTTTAGAACCCAGGGAAGCCGGCTACCAGCCTCAGGCTTTCTGCTCCCCACTGAAGAAGAGGAACCCTTCTCAGTGTGGCACTGGGCCGGCCTAGTGATGGGGCAGTGTGGTCAAAGTGAAACTGCTCCATTTAACCCTTCTGATATGGCTTTTCTAGGTTCTTGTTCCTCAAGAGGATGCTCAGCCTCACCTCCAGGTTCTGAGATTTTCACAGAAGCATCTATGTCTGTGGATAGTTGCCATTTGTGAAGGGAAATAGCACCAAGGACCTCCCATTCTGCCATCTTTGTTGATATCACTCCGAGAATTCTGTTATTGTTTTTGTAAGGACACTTAGGCAGAATCCTGTAAGATTATATTAAGGCTATCCCTGGAAGACAATCCATGTTTCATCAGGCTAAAATTTTACACAGACCATGCGAGTCAAATGAGGAGCAATTAATGATCAGAAGAGGGACAACTTAAGATTTTGGTCACTGTTTCCTCTTAGAATTACTATTTTAGTCACTGTTACTCTGGAAGAACAAGCATAGTTTTTCATATTCTTGACTATGGTTAAAATCCAGGAACTATCTCATATTTTTATTAAATGTTATTCTTGGATTTAGGGTTTTTTTTTTCCTTCAAACCTCTGCTTATGGTATCCTGTGTTAATTAGGAGTAATAAACTTGGATGGGATATTGTAATACATTTGGGGTTTTATTTCACATTAAGAGCTATGTGTGTGTGTACACGTGTGATGTTTGTACTGTTTAGTTATAGTCCTTTTGTGACTACTGAAGAGTTTCTGAAAGCATTATGGTTGAAGCATAGTTATTTGGGGAACTGTGTTTTTAAGTTCAATTTTAGAAATTTCTTATTTGAATAATTCAATTAAGAGGTTAAAACAGTATTGTAGCATGATTTAGAGGATTTATAAAATTGGATAGTTCTCCATGGTGAAGAAATCTGCTTCCTTTGGTGATTATGGTGTTTGGCCTTTATTGTGTGGGTGTGGTGGTTAATTACCAGTATTTTCAGGTCAACTGGTTTGTCAGTGTTTGGTATTATTGACATTGCTGTAAGTATTAAATAATTATTGAGAATCCAAGAGACCAGAATTGAGAAAAGACAGGAATAAAGTTCACTAAGTACTTTTAAGTGCCATTTATAATTACATAAACTAGATTAAAATGAACTAATTTTTTGTGATCAATTTTTAAGTGTTTTGAGATGCACTGAGTATGAATTTTGGTGTATTATCATTGTAAGATATCCAAGTGGGCAAGAGAATCTAGGGGGGGGGACCTCTGAATGTGAAACAAAGAATGTTCATAATGAGGGATGTTTAAGTATCCTCACATGGTGTGGATTGGTCAATGTTAAAATAATATTGTGAATAAGAATACTGTAAAAATGCTTTTGTTATATGATTGAATTTATAAAGTAATGAGTGATTCTGATAAAAGTAACATTGGAAATTGTGACTGACCCAAGAAAAAAAAGAAAATATCTTGAGTGCTATAAATAGATACGGCAATTAAAGTGACTAATTGGGGGCAGAAGTTAATTTGTGTTTGTGGCTTCCAGATTAGATTTTTGGAATAGAAATGTGCAAGGAATAGTGCTCCTATTAACATTAAATTTCCAATTAAATGATGACATGGTAAATAACTCATCTGAAAGCTTTCTTTTTTTTTATGGGATAGCTTGTTCATAATTTAGGTTGTGGATAATGAATCCTGAATATGTGAATAACTTAGTCATGAAGAATGCTTTAGTGTGGTGATGAGCACTGGGTGTTATATGCAACTAATGAATTATTGAACACTATATCAAAAACTAATGATGTATTATATGTTGGCTAATTGAACATAATAAAAAAACAAAAAAAACAAACGAAAAAAAAGAATGCCTTAGTGCAGATATATAAAAATGCTAGATATGAGCGGTTAATTCTTATTATACTATCAATAGTCCTAAATATCTGGAAGTTGAGAAAGTCACAATTTTTATGTCAATTTGTGATAAAGAATAGACAGCAGGAAAGTGTATTGCTATGGGAATAGGCATGATGTCATGGTTTGGATGGTAACATTGTTTTCTGGTACAGGGTAAAAATCCAGTTAGTAGGAAAACTGCTCTTACTATTATACTTAGGAGGGAATAATGCTATAACAGGAATTAGATCACCTCTGAAGAAAGGAAATCATGAATGGAGACCAACCTCAGCTGGTTTTATGGATGCTACCGTAATTAATCCTTATAAAGTTAAATTGCTAGAAGAATTTAATACAAAATAAGTTTATGGCTATGTTGGTTATGATTAGAAATATCTGTAATATAAATAGCATTGAGATAAAAGTATTTTATTTTCAAATTTTTGATAGGTTATACTAACTGGGTTATCAATATTGACAAGGGGGTTGAAGATAAAAACTGTCAAAATCTATGAGAAATGTAGACTTATTTCAAATAATTTTTAAATAATTAAAGGTTATTTAAGTTAATTATGAGGCTGTATAAACTATAATTAATATGAAACTTAAGTTTTTTGACAGATCATTTTATTGTTAATAATATGAGTGTGGATATAAAAATCATTAACATTGGAGTAGACTAGTAGATTAGGCATATAAGACTGTATATATTTGATATTATTACTAAGAAGGCAAAACCTACGCTGGAATTTCAAGCTACAAAATCTAATAAAATGAATGGCATTAAAGTCAATGATGTTAAATATTTGTTTAAGGTAAGCAAAGCTATATTGAGGTAATGTTTTAATTTTATTTGTCCTAAATCTTATAGTGACGATATTATTTGGGACTGGTAGATGAAAAGTCACATTATAGCTACTATGAAACTAGTGAGAAGTTCATTTAAATGATGTGGGGGGGTGCATTAGATGTGATGGTATGAGTGAGTCATAATATAATGAGTCAGTATTATTTGCTTGTTGTTACACTATATTCATTCAAGTCTGTTGAAGAACGAGCTCTTAATATTACAAGAACAAATGGCAGAGCAAGCATAATTTGCAGATTACATATTCAGAATACTCAAATTAGTGATAATAAAAAGACAATTCCTGGGTTAAAGGGCAGGAGGGTAACAGCTACTAGGAAAATTTTTGTTGGAAATAAGTTTGTAGATTCTAATCAAGTCTATATTCAGACAATGGTTTTTCTGTATATGCATTTAATTATCATAGTCATAATACAACAATAACTAATACTAAAGCTAATAATTCATGAGTAATAATGATGCTATTTGTAAGTTTATTCTTCTGTATTATCCTGACAATAACAAATTGGAAGTTGGTTGTTGTAACTAGAGACCTAGAACCAATAAGATTATACATATATCTATATCTATCTATATAGATATACACACACACACTATATGATACTATATGTATCTACATATATCTATATATATATATCTATGTAAGATATATATCTAGATAGATAGATAGAGATTTATTATAAAGAATTAGCTCACATAATTACAGAGGCTGGTAAGTCCCAGCTCTGCAAGTTGAGTGAGCAGGCTAGAGATTTGAGACCTGATGGGTCAGCACCAGTCTGAATCTGAGGGCCTAAGAAACAGGAGAGCCAAAGGGGTAGTTGTAGTATGGAGGCTGGCAGCCTTGAGACGCAGGAAGAGTCAGTATTTCAGTTTGAATCTGAAGGTAGGAAAAAAGCCAGTCCTAGTCTGAAGGCCATCAGGAAGAGTTCCCTCCTACATAAGGGAGGATCAGGCCTTCAGCTGATTGGATGAGTCCCACGCCTATAAGGAAGGCAACCTGCTTTACTCAGTCTACCAATTTAAGTGTTAATGTCATCTAAAACTAGCCGCACAGAAACACCCAGAATAATGTTTGACCAAATATCTAAGTACTCCGTGGTCCAGTCAAATTGACACAAAATTAACGATGATAGCATCATAGCTCTACTAAACTAGAAGAATATAATCTTAACAATAAATTGATGTGAATGAAATCTTAAAAATGGCAATATTAAATGGCAGCTTCCTGTCTAAAATGGTATATATATACATATTCATATATACAGATAAATGTTATAGTATATTTAGTTATAATTTAATTATTCTTAATTGTTTTAGGATATATTAGAAATGTTGTTCCTATTATATATAAATCACAATCCCATCTTTCAAAAAATGTTGAATCATACCTACCATTAGAAATGGTGGAATGGTGTTTTGAATATTCATATATTTGTAGCAATATTAAACAAAACTCTAGGAGAGCAATGGCAAGAATTAATGTCTTTCCATTATTCATATATTATAAATATATTGGTTGATATTCTTAGTATTAGTAAACCCAATCTATTAATTAAACTTTATCGTATGATTCCGGTGGCTGGCCCAGAATTCACCACCATAGTACCCCATGGGGATGTGGTTGAGCATAGTGTGGTAAACCACTTCAAAGAGGGCATGAGGCCACCTCCATCTGACCTTTTGTAAACTCAAGGGTATTTTTAAAGATGATGGTCATTGAAAAGTCTTAACATTACTGATAAAAGGGCCAAAACCAGGTTTCTATGTTTATGGGTATAAAATAGCATTTTCAGCACTTAGATTCAGATTAAACTATATAACTCATTTTTTTTAATTATGGCAAATTCTTCTTATGAGGGCTGTCAGGAGTTTAAGTGCTATGGCAACACTGACAGAATAAAAAACTTAGTTTATATACATTTAAAAGTGTTTTTGAAAAAAAAAATCCAAACTACTGAAATAGAAAAAAAATTTTTTTTTTGATGAAATTTGAATACTTGCCATTGAAAAGAAGTTTTGTATTACTTTTTCTCCTTCTTCTTCTTCTTCTCCGGTATTATATTATTATATTACTTATATAACTCCCTAAGATTATCAAGTGCTTACAACTAATTGTCATATTTGGGATGTAAATTTTAATATTAAAGTGTCAGGAAAACATGTTTTATTATGCCTTTTGTTTTTAATTTGTGAACGCTATCTTAAAGAGTTGACAACATGAAAAAAATCCAGTTAAAGGTAGTTAAATTTATAAATATAAATTTATATTTAAGTATGCTAATATTTCAATTTGTAATTATCTACATGCTTCTTATTATATGAGCATGTATATATTTATGAGGGTATATGTGTATTACATGTGTATTTGAGTGTAAATGTGTATTGTATATGAACATGAATAATGGTATGAGTGATGTGTATTATTGGATAAAATTTATACATAAAATTCTTGTGTCCATTATGCATTAGTTAAATAACATCTTACAACAAATGCTGCTGACAACAAATATTTAATTAAAGCCTTGCTATAGATGTTTACTGTGTTAAGGTCTTTGGCAGCCCTTGTCCACCCTAATTTTAAACATATCAAATGAAAGCCACTACAGTTAAGTGTGATCGTGAGCTGACTGTCATTAGCCCATAATTACATCATAGTTAAGAGAAAATGGGAAATTTTAAATGAGAAGTTTCTGAAGAAAAAACCAGATGTCACTTTTCAGTATAGGATTGCAGAGAAGGGTCTTGTGTGAATGAGTTGCTGGTTTCTTGATGCTTGGTTAGTAAAGAATTACACTGGAGATAATATGCATAATGATAAGGGCTTTATAATGGTATAAGATATGTACAATTAAAGGTTTAGTCTTATGTTGTTAAAAAAATTTAACACTAGAATTTAGAAACCATTTTATTTTATTCTATTTTGAAAGATTTTATTTATTTATTTATTTATTTATTTATTTATTAATTTATTTATTTATTTATTTTAGAGAGAGAGAGGGAAAGAGAGCATATACGTGCAAGCAGGGGGTGGGGGCAGAGAGAGAGGTAGAGGGAAAAAAATCCCAAGCAGGCTCCCTACTGAGCTCAGAGCCTGCTTGATTTCACAATCCTGAGATCATGATCTGAGCCAAAATCAAGGGTCTGACGCTTAACAGACTGAGCCACTCAGGCGCCCTTAGAAACCATTTTAAACAGTAAAGAAAATCAGAAATAAAAGTATAGATTAAATCGAAATTACAAAACAAGATATGAAATTGCTGTAAAATGTCAACTCTCCTAAATTAATCTGTGAATGTAATTTGATAAACTAATAAAAATACTAATAGGTTTGGGGGTAGTAGTGGTGATATTTTTGTTTTTTAAGTTTTTTTGTGTGTTATTTTTAAAGCCAATCAAAATTTGTTGAAGTACATATTAAGTTACTTTTACAGATTTCTTATAATAACTCATAGCCTAGATGAATTGTCTTTACTGTTTGAAATACCTCCACCTGGCCATGTCACATTTTAATTATGGTTTAAGTAACCGTGGACTCATTAATTCAATCAAAATATAATACATATATTATTTAATGCTAGCAGAGCTGATGAAAAGGAAACATATTCATAAGAATTATATTTAAATTATCTACATTCAAAAACACTATTTTAGGAAATATAATTCTATCAGAATTCAGTAAGAGCAGCTGTAGAATCAATTAAGTAACTGCAGTTAAGTTTTTAAAGAAGATAAATCAGACTTTTAAAGAGAGACAACTTGCAAATGTCCCACTGTGATTTGGGGTGTTAGGTTTGGTTGCTTTAAAAGCTGAATCAGACCTGCATTGACTCCGGATCCCTGAGACCTCACAGCCTAATCCTTCTATTCCTCTGGGACCCCAAAACCCAGGGGACCTTCCGGTGCTCTAGGGCCTGTGGCTGTAGAACAGCAGAGCCAAAAAAGCCACTTGGGAAAAGGTAGACTTTAAACTCACTTCCTTCGATTTTGTTTGTTGTGACCGTCTTCTTTTCTTAGTTCGTGGAGCTTTTTCTCAGTCAACAGAGCCATCAAAGGGAAGCTTTCTAGAGCTTTTTCTCTCATGGGAGATAATCAAGTTTTGCTAAAAAGAAGTGGATTTTTCTAATTCTTTCTCAATGTCCTTTATTCCAGGATATTTGTATAGCAAACAACCTTGGAAGAGAGATAATATCTGCCTCCAGAGCAAAGGGCAGGCATGCTTACTACCCAGGAGGAAGATCCGGTTCTTCAAGTGTGGAGTTCCTGTCCTGTAACGCACTGTTTGTGCAGGCACCCTCTGGCACATGTGCATCATCCTTGTGGGACTTGAGGGGCAAGTATGCTGATGCTCATGTTGTTTGCTGTGCCATGAATGAGAACATCCTGTTCTCTGGTCCAGGAATCTCTTGTCTTCTCACAGCACCCATGAACCTATAGCAGATTAACTTGTCAGCTTGCAAGTAAGATAAAATCTCAGAGCTTTTACAGTTCTTGACATTAAACTAAAATATATATACCATGTGATTCTATTTATATCAAGTTCAAAAGCATTAAAGCTAATATACGGTGTTAGAAGTCAGGATAGTTTCCTTGGGGAGCAGAGGCAATGCTTAGAAGAAGCATTAGGGGAGCTTCCGGTGTGTGGGCCATGTTCTGTCTCCTGGTCGAAAGGGTCCTGATTACATAAACTTATTCAATTCAGATTCAACAATCTTTGCACTTACTTTTTTATTCCCTTTTCCCCCTTCTATGAATGTTTTACTTCTATAAAATTTCAACTTAAAAAAAAAAAAAAAGCAGAGGTAGTGACCAGGATTGCCACATCAATGAACTAAAAAACATGTGGAACTAATTAACCCAACTCAAAGAAAAAGGCAAATGAACTGAATATTATTAGCCAAAAGATAAAGAAAGTGGAGGAGAGATCCAAGAAGAAAAACATGCTTTTAGTTGAGATTTCAGAAGTAGAGGAGAGACAAAGAAGACACGTGTTGGGATATATGCTATTTGAAATTCAGAATTTCAAGGATAGAAAATAATTTCTGTAATCGTCTAGTCAGGAAAAAGAAAAAAAAAAAAGTTACCTAAAATGGAAAAAAACCCTCAAACTATTTACAACAGACTGTTTTTATAATGTTCAATGTCAGAACCAAAGGAAACAGTAGCTGCATCATTTTGAAAAAAAAAAAAAAAGTTATCCGAGAATGCCAAGTTATTATCTATCTATGTGACAAGAGAAATGTAGTCTCAGATGTGAGTGGATTAAAAAACTATACCACTCACTTACCTTACTGGAAAAAAAAATATTGGAAGAAATATTCCAGCTGCCAAGAAATAAATCTAAATTGATGTCCAAAAACCAGGAAGACATAGTGCAGAAGAGAAAACAACCACTGAAAGAACACTGAATAGTTTTAATAGGCTTATAAATTATTCAGAGATTGTTACATTACACATGGGACAATATAGTAGTCTTCCTGCATCTCAGTAAATTGCCTGAGAGTGGCATACAGCTGTAGATGATTCTGCCCATTCTGAGTGAGAAATTTACAAAAATTGAGAAGGAATCTTTGTGGTTGTCGGAGTTATGAGCCAGCAATAGACTAAAGACCCTCTTGGTGCTCTCTCCTGCCTGACTTCTTGGCAGTTTCTCGCTTATCTTCCTACCCCTTCACCATATATAAACAACTGGTATAAAGCAACCCCAAGACAATTCCATCAGGTGAAACCAAGACCAATTCCTGAGGATCAATCCTTTAAGTTCAGGCATTAGGTTTATCTGAGGTCCAATCCTTCACTTACATCCCTCTGACATATTTAGCCATCAGATTTAGGTGAATCCATTTCCTTCCTTCCATGTGTCCCAGCAGGAATACTAAAGGTGCAGATGGATGGTGGTTTATATCCACGAAGCCACCTTCTTTTACCATCCCCAGCTGAACATGCTGATAGATATTAATGTGAAGGGGCCCAGTAGAAGAAGGCTCTGACCAGGCTCCTAGAGCAGCCTACATCAAATACGTCAATCAGATTGATTTTATTTCCTATTCAGGCTTACAAAACACAACTCTTTGAATTAATCATTTTCACTTCTCTGTTTAAATGGTTTACCGAGAGAGAGACATCTGACACTTCCTGTTGTTGAAAATGTACATTTAAATGGGGATAAGAATTTTATCTGTTTGAAACATCCTTGTTTTAGTGTAGTCGAGCTGCTATAACAAAATGCCATAAACTGGGTGGTTTATAAACAACGATTTCTCACTGTTCTGGAAGCTGGAAGTCTAAGATCAGGGCGCCAGCCTGGTTGGGTGAGGGCTATCTTCACGTTGCAGACTACCCATTGTATCCTCATATGGTGGAAAGGGCTATAGATCTCTCTGAAGTCTCTCTTATAAGCCATTGCTCTCATTCAGGAGGGCTCCTCCCTCATGACCTAATCGCCTTCCAAAAGCCCCACCTATTAATATCATTACCTGTAGCTGAAGGTTTTCATATATGAATTTGAAAAGGACAAAAATATTCAGACCATAGCAATTCTCAAAGGGGTTGACATAAATGCCTTATTCACAAACCATTCAATGGCTTCCCCAATGTCTATTAAATATATTCCAAACCTGATAGACTAACAGACTCACCATGCCCTTCCTAGTGCTAGGGATATAGAGGGTTCAATGACATCTTAGTCTTTATTTTCATACATAAGGACTTCATTTGTTCTCTATGAGCTCTCTCTTCTATTCCATTGATCTATTGTTGATTCCAGGGATTCTCAACTGAGGTTTAAATTGCGGATTTATCTACTGCTGCCCTAAATCTCTCAGTTTTTGTTTCATGTATTTTGAAGCTCAACTATTAAATTCATATACATTTAGAACTGTCCTTTTTACTTGAGAGACTGACTCTTACATTACTACGAAGCGTTCCTTATCTCTGACAAACTCCTTGTCTTGAGTTGTACATTCAATGAGAATACAGCCTTTTCAGCTTTATTGGGACTGGTTTTCATGTGATATCTTTTTCTACCCTTTTACTTTTAACCTATGTAGTTTTACTTAAAGTGCATCTCATGTAAACTGCATATAGTAAAGTCTTGCTTTTTTTTTTTTCAATTTGAAAGTTTCTGACTACTAATGGAATCGGGCTTAAGTTTACCATCTTAATGTTTGTATTTATTGCCCCATATGTTTTCTGTCCATTTTTCCTTCTTTTCTGATTTCTATTGAGTATTTAATGTTCTATTTTTATCTCCTTTACTAGCTCTTTAGCTAGAATTATTTATTAAATAATAATATTTAGTGATTATAATATTTAATGATTGCTCTAGACATTTTAATTTGCATCCTTATCACACTGTATTTTTTTTTTAAAGATTTTATTTATTTATTTGACAGAGACAGAGGTAGCGAGAGCAGGAACACAAGCAGCGGGAGTGGGAGAGGGAGAGCAGGCTTCCCGCCGAGGAGGGAACCCAATGTGGGACTCGAACCCAGGAC
The DNA here is from genome assembly GCF_029215605.1 of Mirounga angustirostris. NCBI lineage: Eukaryota > Metazoa > Chordata > Mammalia > Carnivora > Phocidae > Mirounga > Mirounga angustirostris. The sequence goes on from NW_026991709.1 coordinate 57,625,200, forward strand.
CCTGGGATCATGACCTGAGCCGAAGGCAGATGCTTAACGACTGAGCCACCGAGGCGCCCACACTGTATTTTTTTAAAACGTTTTATTTATTTATTTGAGAGAGAGAGAGTGAGAGAGAGAAAGTACAAGAGGAGGGAGGATCAGAGGGAGAAGCAGACTTCCCACGGAGTGGAGAGCCCGCCATGGGACTCGATCCTGGGATTCTGATATCATGACCTGAGCCAAAGGCCAACGTTTAACCGACTGAGCCACCCAGGCACCCTATCACACTGTATTTTTATACGTCCATTTGCCACTTACATATTCTTTGGGCTGTTACTTTTACTTCTACATAGTCTATAAAATTCACGTTATTTTTCTTTAAACAGTCAATTATCTTTTAAAGAAATTAAAAATAGGATTTCAAATGTGTTTTATATTTATCCACATATTTCTCATGTTGTTTTGTTTCAGTAGTCAGATTTGAAATGTTTTTAATAGAAAAAATCATGAACTTATTCTTAGACTTCCAACTCAAAACTTAGATTTCAGGATTCTGAACATCTTTAATTTTATTATTGTGTTAAATTTTGTTGTACAGGAAAGCTTTATTTCTAAATATATTAACATATTTATATATTTGCATTATCCTATATTGTCCAAATATTTTTTTTAATTATTTATTTATTTAATTTATTTATTTTAAGTAGGCTCCATGCCCAGTATGGAGCCCAGTGCTGGGCTTGAACTCGTGACTGTGAGATCAAGATCTGAGCTGAGATCAAGAGCCGGTCACCTAACCAACTGAGCCAGCCAGGTGGCCCCACATATTTATCTTTAAAACAACAATAACAATGTAACTATGAAAAATGCCAAATGTGGATTAATATACCTATATGGTTCTTTTTGTTCTTATAATCTCTGCGGGGATGTATAGTTAAAACACTGATCAAGTCACTTAACATAATTATTCTATATGCATGGTTATCAACCTGATGCATAAACTTGATTCAGTCTGTTTTCAATTTGGGGCCATTTTTTTCTTTATGTATTGTTATTACTTTACTATGCAACTAATTTTCATGATTCCAAGTTAAAACCCTACACCAAGGTATATTCACTTGAAGTCTCTTTTCCATCCTTGACTATTCTACACTGTTTTTTTCCCCCACCAAGGGATAGCCATATAAATTAAATTAATAAATGATAAAATTAATTACTTTTTGTTTTCATTTTTTAACTAAAATTATGTATGTATGTATATTTATATGGCTGTATATATGTATGTGTATGTGTGCCTATATGTGTAGATATGTTGTATCCACTATTAATACCATTTTTGAGGTTTCTGAGATGCTGTAAGACATCAGAGATACTTGCAATACAGAATAGGGCAGTGCATTTTACACACAACAAAACCCAACAGATGGTTTGAATTCAGAGGTTGTTCTGGCCTCCTGGAGAATCATATGCCATGAGGTCAGCATATTTTAAAAAGCGTTGCCAGCTAAATGAGATTAAAACTAAGACATTTTGTGATATGTGAGTTTTAGAAAATGGGACACCTTCTGATTTTCCCAAAGCCACTAGGGTGTTTTTATAACTCATGAGTGGTGAGACTTACCTTAACTGAAATTTTGGAGTCTGATGATTTTACTCCTGAGCATTTGGGCCTTTTTTTTCTTGGCTTCATCAATGTTTGTCTGATTGGTTTTTCCAACATACTGATGTTTCTCAAGGGGAGGAGAGATGGAGCTGTGATGAGAAATGTCAGGTCTGCCTGAGCCCCAATTCTGCCCCCATCACTATTGCCAGCAACCTCCAGATTCTCTAATTCCTCAATTTCACACAAGTCTGCACACTTGTCTTTATCTTCAGTTTTAAGCCCACCCCAATCTGGGACCAGGCCTGAGTAAGACCAATGTTAGAGACTCCTGCATTCAAATGCAATGGTGCAATGCTGCCAGGCCCTATGCTAGTTTCCTACCCCATGCCTAATCTCTGGTCACTGTTACTTGGATTACTGACATCCTCATTATACCTGTCCATTTTTGTATCCTCCTTTATGTACTTACCCTGATGACCATTTTATGATCTATCCTTGACACCAGCATGTGTACAGTTCTCTCCAATGTAGTTTGAGATCCTTGTCCAGTACAATTTCTTTCTTCTCTCAGTGGCCCAGAACTGATAACTGGGAACTGAAAGCATCACCGGGTTATGCAGGGTAACATAGGGATTACAGGGATTAATCCAACATTTCTGGGTCAGCTTCAGCAGATAGATCTAAGGCATCATAGAGTGAGTCCAGAACAGCCCAAATCCTTCTCCATTGCTCCTTGAGTTGATGCTGTAGTAAGATGGGTTCTGGAATCAGATTGCTAGGTTGCAATTCAGATTCTACCACTTATTAGCCCTGTAAACTTGGACATGTTACTTGACCATTATGTGCCTCAGTTTCTTGGTCAGTGGAATGAGCATGACAGCTACTTACTCCATAAGATGATTGTGTGAGTTGAGCAAGTCATACATTTAAAAGGCTTAGAACGATGCTCAAGCTCTCAATAAATAATACATGTCCATTAGAATAAACATTATTGTTGTCAAGAGATCATCAAGAATCATAAGAGGCATCCTTTCCTAATTAAAACTCTTCAGAGTATAGGGATAGAGGGAACATTCCTCAAGTTCATAAAATCCATTTATGAAAAACCCACAGCGAATGTCATCCTCAATGGGGAAAGGATGAAAACCTTTCCCTTAAGATCAGGAACACATCAAAGATGCCCACTCTCGCCTCTATTGTTCAGCATAGTACTAGAAGTCCTAGCAATAGCAATCAGACAACAAAAAGAAATAAAAAGTATTCAAATTGGCAAAGAAGAAGTCAAACTCTCTCTTTTCACAGACAACATGATACTTTATGTGGAAAACCCAAAAGACTCTACCCCCAAATTACTAGACCTCATACAGCAATTCAGTAATGTGGCAGGATACAAAATCAATGCACAGAAATCAGTTGCTTTCTTATACACTAACAATGCAACTGTAGAAAGAGAAATTAGAGAAACGATTCCATTTACAATAGCACCAAAAACCATAAAATACCTGGGAATAAACCTAACCAAAGAGGTAAAGGATCTATACTCTAGGAACTACAGAACACTCATGAAAGAAATTGAAGAAGACACAAAAACATGGAAAAACATTCCATGCTCATGGATTGGAAGAATAAACATTGTTAAAATGTCTATGCTGTCCAGAGTAATCTATACCTTCAACATCACCCTGATCAAAGTTCCAATGACATTTTTCAAAGTGCTGGAACAAACAATCCTAAAATTTGTATGGAATCAGAAAAGACCCCGAATCACCAAGAAAATGTTGAAAAAGAAAAACAAAGCTGGGGGCATCATGTTGCCTGATTTCAAGCTATATTACAAAGCAGTGATCACCAAGACAGCATGGTACTGGCACAAAAACGGACATATGGACCAATGGAACAGAATAGAGAACCCAGATATGGACCCTCAACTCTATGTTCAAATAATCTTCAACAAAGCAGGAAAAAATATGCAATGAAAAAAAGACAGTCTCTTCAATAAATGGTGCTGGGAAAATCGGACAGCTATATACAGAAGAATGAAACTCGACCATTCTCTAACACCATACACGAAGATAAACTCAAAGTGAATGAAAGACCTCAATGTGAGACAGGAATCCATCAAAATCCTAGAGGAGAACATAGGCAGTAACCTCTTTGATATTGGTCACAGCAACTTCTTTCAAGATACATCTCCAAAGGCTAGTGAAACAAAAGCAAAAATGAACTTTTGGGACTTCATCAAGATAAAAACCTTCTGCACAGCAAAGGAAACAGTCAACAAAACAAAGAGGCAACCCACAGAATGGGAGAAGATATTTGCAAATGACACTACAGACAAAGGGCTGATAGCCAAGATCTATAAAGAACTTCTCAAACTCAACATCCAAAAAACAAATAATCAAGTCAAAAAGTGGGCAGGAGACATGAACAGAAACCTTTCAAAAGAAGACATACAAATGGCTAACAGACACATGGAAAAATGTTCATCATCATTAGCCATCAGGGAAATTCAAATCAAAACCACATTGAGATACCACCTTACACCAGTTAGAATGGCAAAAATTGACAAGGCAAGAAACAACAAATGTTGGAGAGGTTGTGGAGAAAGGGGAACCCTCTTACACTGTTGGTGGGAATGCAATTTGGTACACCCACTTTGGAAAACTGTGGAAGTGCCTCAAAAAATTAAAAATAGAGCTACCCTATGACTCAGCAATTGCAATCCCGGGTATTTACCCCAAAGACACAGATGTAGTGAAAAGAACAGAAGAGCCATGGCAGCAATGTCCACAATAGCTAAACTGTGGAAAGAGCCAAGAAGCCCTTCAACAGATGAATGGATAAAGAAGATGTGGTCCATATATACACTGGAATATTACTCAGCCATCAGAAAGGATGAATACCCAACTTTTACATCAACATGGTTGGGACTGGAGGAGATTATGCTAAGTGAAATAAGTCAAGCAGAGAAAGTCAATTATCATATGGTTTCACTTATTTGTGGAACATAAGGAATAGCATGGAGGACATTAGAAGAAGGAATGGAAAAATGAAGGGGGGAAATCGGAGGGGGAGACGAATCATGAGAGACTATGGACTCTGAGAAACAAACTGAGGGTTTTAGAGGGGAGGGGGAGAGGGGGATGGGTTAGCCCCAAGATGGGTATTAAGGAGGGCACGTATTGCATGGAGCACTGGGTGTTATATGCAAACAATGAATCGTGGATCACTACATCAAAAACTAATGATGTATTGTATGGTGACTAACATAATATAATAAAATAAAATAAAATTTAAAAAAAATTAAAAAAGAACTTAAAAAAAGAATCATAAAAGAAAAATATTATCTAGTGATTATTAATGCTTGATTATGGACCATAAAAAGCCCTGGAGCACAAGACTCAATGTAATATAGCAGCCAACCTATAGGCTATAGCTCTACTATGGATCCAACTCTACTTGGATTACTTCCTTGGAAGAGATTCATGGTAATATTATTTAATTTGCACTTCTTAACTTGAGAGACATACCAAATATTAGTATCACTCAAATAAAATTTGATATTGGTCACAGCAACTTCTTTTCCAATCTCTACATAGAGTATCACTCAAAGGAAACACAAATTCCCAGAAGTTTGAAAAACAATTCCACCTGTGGTTGTCCAGTTTGGAGTTATTATCATTTTTAGCCATTTTAAGGTAGCATGAGAAAGTTGGAGGTTTCTAACCTGATGAAATTCTAGGCAATCCTGACCCTCCTTTTTTTTAACCTCAAATAAGATTATTTATCAATTGTCAAACTTTGATTAAGACTTGAATAAGTTTATAATGATATTGTCTGAAATAAAAATAAAGTGTATGGCCATATCAGCATGCTATTTACACATATCTTGATCAACCAAGAAGCATAAAGAGAATATAGTTGCAATTGAGCTCTCACAGTGCATAAAATGCTTTGTATAATATACAGGAAAGCACTTTGAAACTACCTATATGCTATTTAGGTGACAATGACAGCTAAAATTTGGCTCATATCCTGTCACTTCCTCTAGTAACTTAACACCCATCAAGTACTTACCCTAAATTAGGAAAAAATCATTCTTTTTCTTGCCTCCCATTCTTACTTTATCTTCTGAAATAGGTGATTTACCCTCTTGCAGACTTCTTATAGAATGAGGATCCATTTAACTGACTGGAGAGTTGGACAGAACCTCTCACTCTTTTAACCACGGTAACCTTGGGAAGGAGCCCTTGCATTCAAGGCAAAGAAGGTTGTCATCACATCCCTGGCTCTCATTCATTTGCAATTCGGGAAGTTTGAGGGAGAATGACATCTCCCACATGGCTGGTTGAGTATCTCTTTTTAGACCTAACTCTTCCTATAAATAAGTCCCAGAGTCAAGCAGGATTTAAGTGGAGGAAGTGGTAGGAAACTTATGCTGTCATTGGACCCAAGCCATGCTCACCAATTTACCATTACCATTAATGTTAATCTTTTCCCCAATCTGACTTCTTTATGTTTCAATTGGTCAAGGACCTGTAGAGACAGAGGACTAAGAACAATTCAGCTATCAGATTATATTTTTTGTTCAGTTTCTACCTCATTCATCTATGCTATAAGCAGTAATGAGCAGTAATGGAATCTTTCTCACCATGTCACTTCAGAACCTAACAAACTCGTAGGTGCCTAATATGTGGTGATAGATTGTTTGCAGATAAAGCGATTCCCATGGAACGTTTACCTTGACTAACTTCAGAATAGGGCCTGATCTTAAAGATCAATCCCCAGAACTTGCTTTTGAACCTGTAACTTGATTTCTAACACAGGATTTTCAGTTCCTGTGTTCTCAAATTCAGGGCAAACATTCTATAAAGTAGTAATGTTTTCTTTCTCACATGCCATTTTTACTTTCTGGGCTGGGTGGTGAGGCTCTTCCTGTTCCTGCTTAAAATAGAACTTTCCAAATGAGTCTGTCATGAATGACTTGGCTTCCTGCCACACCTGACTCCTGGTGGGGACATGTGGGTTCATCAAGGCTAAGCTTCACAAATCATCTGAGTTTCTTGTGAAAAAAAGCAGGTTTTTATTTAGTAGGTGAAGACTGAAATTCTACATTTCTTTTTTTTTTTAAGATTTTATTTATTTATTCTTCAGAGACAGAGAGAGAGAGAGAGAGAGAGAGAAGCAGAGGGAGAAGCAGGCTCCCAAGGAGCAGGGAGCCCGATGTGGGACTCGATCCCAGGACCCTGGGATCATGACCTGAGCCGAAGGCAGATGCTTAACCATCTGAGCCACCCAGGCGCCCTGAAATTCTACATTTCTAACAACTCTCCAAGGATGCCCATTCTACCAATTTGAGGGCCATCCTGTAAGTAGCAAGGGGTTAGATGACCCGCTTCACAAACAATATCATCCATTCTTTAAACATTATTTAATTCTACTATGTGTCAAACACTGGGATAAGATACTAAAGAGAAACATAACCTAATCCTGACTCATAAGAAGCCCAGAGTCTAATATGGCAGCAAACCTACAAATAAATGCTATAAATGATGTCCATTAAGAGAATGAAAACACAAGCCACAGAAAATAGTTGCACAAGCCATATTTGATAAAAGATTTTTATCCAAACTATACAAATAACTCTTAAAACTCAACAATAAACAGACAAGCAACCCAATTTAAAAAATGGGCAAAAGACCTGAATAGATACCTCACCAAGAAGATACATGGATAGCAAATAAGAATATAAAAAGATGATCAACATCATATGTTAATAGGAAATTGCAAACTAAGAAAAAGAGATATTACTATACACCTATTAAAATGGACAAAATCCAGAACATTGACAATACCAAATGCTGATGAGGATGTGGAGGGACAGGAACTCTTATTCATTGCTAATGGGAATGCAGAATGGTACAGCCACTTTGGAAAACATTTTGACAGTTTCTTACAAAACTAAACATACTCTTACCATATGACCCAGCAATCATGTTCCTTGGTATTTGCTCAAACCTGATCAAATAAACCACATATACCGAATTGGCCTCTACACTGGGAAACCTGATTTAAATGATCTGGGGTGTTTTTCAATGGTGAAAATTGTAGAGCCTATATTCTGGATCTTCTGAATGAGAATTTCTTAGTGCTAGGAGTTGGTAATCTGAAGTTTATCAAGTTCTGGAGGCTGTTTTTAAGTACCATTAGGCTTGAGAATCACTTTTCTACTTCATGTCCACGCATTTTTTTTTAGTACAAAAGCCAATACCAAATTGATTCCAAATAAGTTGTAATAACTTTATTATTCATTACCTTATTATTAGTGAAATAAGCCACGCAAATAATACTGAAATAGGTTTATTTGGGAAATACATATATAATTCTGACATTTTATTAAGAAGCAATAAAAACATAAGTGGTTTGGAATTTTGGCAGCACGGTACAAATGTAAGAATAAATCATTGTAGAGGTAAAATCATTATCAACATTATCTTTACTATAAGACAAGCTAAGAATATCCTAAACAATAGACAAAAATATTTTGTTGCTTAAATTTAAGAAAATTATGAAGGAACTGTTCAGCTGTGTGTTTATCTGATAAGGGCAGCTAAATGTATCCTCCCCATACTTCCTGTTTCTATATTTAAGAATACCGCAAACAGTTATTCTAATATATCTTTTGTACGTAGTTGCTTATAAATGCAGCTTGGCTGAAAGAGCCTACCTAGAACCAGTTGCTCAAATTTCCAGGTATGGCACTATCATACTGGCTTGATAACAGTGAGTCTAAAGCAATACCCACAATCCCAATCTAAGGAGCACAATCTTAATGCCAGTGTTGTTCCAGAAGAAAAGCTCCACCACAAACTCCCAGTTTTATCTTTATGGGATAAAAAATTTTGTGGGATATCATACTCCCATCGCCATAATTTCAAACACTATTTTCGTACATTTTCTGTAATGATCCATTTTTTCTAGTATTCTGAACTTTTTAGGAAACTGAAACAATTTTGTTGGTTTCTCTTTTTACCATTTCTGTAAGTCACTTAGTTTTCCTTCTATACACACACACACACACACACACACACACACCCCACATTCATTTGTGCAGCAGCTCACCTGTTTGTTCAAATGGATCCCAACCTTTGCTGTCCACTTTGTATGAGGTGTATTGCCTTATTTAGTAGCAGCACCTGAGAATCCTAATAGCCTCAAGCTGTTGAATAAAGTTGTAGGCTATTTCTGAAATAATTAGACTCAAGTACTCTGGAAATTCAGAAACTTTGAAACCATCTCCTCTTGCTGGACTCAAGTGGCTGCAACTACAGTATTTTAAAATGAATTGTTATGAAAGCGTACCACTTTGCTATGTATGATTTGCCCTGATTCCTTAGTAAGAAGAGCAGCAAGATACAGAAGTGCTTAATGAAAGTATGGCGACCTGTTTTGGCCAATGAAATATTCCAGACTTTTCGCTATTCCATTAACTGTGCTTTTCATTTGCTATCAGGTTAGCCATGATGCAGTTTAAGCTATCAGTCTGCACTTGCTGGATGATACTTTTTTTCACTAATTTTTATATTTATTTAGACAACCCCAAGTATATTAGTCTAGCAGCATTACGTCACATTTATATACATTAGTCCATGTGACCCAAACACTGAGTCACAACTTTGTTTATAAACGCACCACACATCAATAGTTCAATTACTACCTGTGTTTGCTTAGCAGTGTAACAGGGTCGATAAAACCATTTGTCAGGGATGGGCAACATCTACTCTACATTAGTTGGTGTATTCCACATCTTAATTGCACCATTTATCCTTCCCATTCTTTTCTTATATCAAGTCTAAAATGATTTCTTCTTTACATTTAAGAAACCCCAGTATGAGATGGACAGAGGAAAATTTCTCATCATGGAAGAATGACCAGAAATAAGCATACCATCGTTACTTTGTTGATGGTTAGTTAGTCAAATTGGGACATTCTTTCTTTGTCAAGAGAGTGTAGTGAACTAATCCAGATAACACAAATCTCTCTTGCCTACCTGTGTCTCTTATCCTCCAAAAAATATACTAACTTTGTACATTGGGTAAAATGTAGCTAAGTTTAAAAGTTCTACTACCCTGCTACTCATAATACCAGTCAGTTTTGGAGGGGAGGGTTTTTGTGTTGTTCAAGGCTATAATATAAAAAAGTTCCCTTGCAGTATTTTGGGAGAAATTTTAGTCACTTGTCCTATGGACCCTTAAGACCCAACACCAACATGAACCTCCTTGAAGTGAAACTTCTCAGGTCAAGGAATATTATTGGACATTTTGTTGGGCTCAGATAATGGTATTGACATGCTGATCATTCAGTGATCACTGTTGGAGATCAAGATCAAATTTAATTCCTCACACATATGGCTGCATATTCTGTAGGTGCTTCTTTCACATTCCTTGCTTGTCTTGGGTTTATTCCAGGGACAGAATGGTTCAGGGAGGCATAAACAATGCTCTGTTTGTTTTCCTCCAGACATGGGTTAGAATAAACTTCAGACTCTTCCTGGACCTTGAACCAGGGGTCATTATCATAAGTACAAGTTCCTGATTGCTCACTCCTAAAGGGCTGGGGAATATCAACCTATAAGAGAAAAAAAGATTGTTTTAACTACCACCTAAGGATGTGATAGTGCATACAATTAGCAAACTATAAGTAGATGCTAAATTGAGTTAATACACCAACAGAGATAATTTACTCTTCCTCACTTCTGCTGCTGACACCTACATCTGTAGCAGATTCTCACTTGTTGAAAGATGAAAGGCTTAGAACCACTGTGTTCCTCCCAAGTAGTTATTTTGTGCTCTTACTAGTCACTTTTGAAGTCACAGAACATTTCTAGCTCTACAAGAACCTTACCTGGTAAAAATGAAGATACCATTTTAATGCTAAGAGGTGTTATTTCAATTTTTAAGTACCAGTTTTGTCAGTCAATTTATGTTCTTGAAGTTTGGCCTAACTCCTTGAAGGCATGAAGTCCACTGTCTTTGACAGTCTACATGCCTTGTCAGGTCCTTTGTCGTCCTCATTTGGTATGTGAAGTAGTACATCTCCTACCCCTCCTTGGCAGAATTCTACCACAAATTATTGTCTGGCCCTATCCCGAGAAGCTAAGTATTAGCTGCTGAGCATCCTGCTTCCCTCTGATGAGGTGGCTGCCCAGAAAATAACACTAAAGCTGAATGATTGAACGAAGCAGGAATCGCTTTACCCTCCCCAGTCTCTTGACTCAGCTGAAAAGTGCCCCAACCTCCATTCGAAGGAGCCTGGTTAAAGTCTCCAGAGAAGCGCTGAAGAATAAAACTGTCACATGACCTAATAAGTAGCCATAAATCCTCAATATGTCAACAAGATCCTTGTTGTACTTTTACAATATGTATGTCTGTCAACTCCCTTGTCCCTGTCAACTCTGTCTCCCTTCCCAAAAGATGGCTGGTTTCCATGGAAACCTTAATTAAAATGAATGAGGTTAAAGAAAACATGGTGCTCTGTGGCTGACTGTATCCCATGGCACCTCAGTCAAGTGGGCAGATGCCACAAGCTGGCATGCCACACTGTGGTTGATAGAGATGACAAACACCAAAGCAGCTATCCTACTCTATATTTGTATGGCATTTTGCAGTTTACAAAGCACTTTAAAAAAATACACAGCTCAGTGTTTTTTAGTATACCCTCCAGGGACCATTGTGGAATAAGACAAGAACCTTGGCTTTTATATGTACCTGCCATGTTTTTACCAGTTCCTTTCTCTCCTTTGGATTTCTATTCCACTGGTTCCAATGCAAGTACCTTCCTAAGAAAGCTTTAGTCTCAAAGATTTAATATTACACCACTTTATTTTCTGAAATGTTGGCCAACTCAAATGGCACAAAGCTCTGAGTTCCTGTGAAAGACACAGACATCTTAAAACAAAATTCCCGAATAATTACACACACACAGAATCCCTCTTGAATTCAACTTCAGATCATAAATAATTTGTCCAGCCTACACAGGAAGAACTATGACTACATTTTAACCAACCTGGGCTTAATTTAACAAGGAACTATTTAGATTATAATTTTAAATGGTTTCATAGATCTCAGTCCTGATGGTAACAGAATGTAGTTCATTGGTGTTCACTACAGGAAGTAAGAAAACAACATTTAAGAAAATTTTCCTGCTTGAAGAAACAAAACCTTAGCACCCAACACAATGTTGCCTATTGCCGCTTACTAAAAACTTAATATGAGTTTGAAGTTGAATGCATTTGGTTTGATTTAAAAGTGGGCAACCTGGTGGGGATGCTGAGTGTCACTTAATATTATATGTAAAATCATTGGCGATATCTGCCTTTGGCACTTCTGGAACTTTTGAGAAGGTTACTACATCTTTATCTCTACCCTTCTACCCTGAAACATGCACTCACACACAAAGCTCCTTTACAGTACCTTAATTATGACTATTTGCTTTTAACTAAAGAACTTCATAAAATGTTTTCAGAAATGTATTGCCTCAGCTTGCTTTTTTTTTTTTTTTGAGTTCCAATATTTACACAACATTGAACCCAAAAGAAAAAGCCTAATTTTATATTCCAAGAACTTGTAGGAAAACTTGGCCCTGCCTCCAAAATGCCCTAGGCTTTGCCTGGGAGGTCTCTTCCTTGATGAGCTCACACACATTATGAAAGACTTTTGCATAATAACTTTTTCCGGTCAAGTTTCTTTATCTGCTGGTGATCTAGGAGGAAATCACACATTATTTTATGAGATAATTTATGGTTCATTCTTTCATTAACTCTCAACTCTTTTCCAGAAAGACTTTAAGGTATTTTTTGTGAGAATAAATGAAGAACCTGAGGTTACATAACAGGCCAAGAGCAGAGCCAAGGTTTATAAAATCCACTCTCTGACTTTTCTACTTCTGGTCTGCACTGCCACTCATGCCTTTCCAAAAGGCCACTTATTATGAGTCTTGTTAATCCTGAAGAATCTTTGCTGCAGATGGAGGTAAATGTAAAATAAACACATTTTTTTAAAGCAAGTCAATATACGGAGAGCATTTGGACAGTTCCTGGCACAGGGTGAGTGTTACATAGCCTTATTAAATTTAAAATAATATATTAAGATGAACATGGTATAACATAGATTGCATTTGTTTTAACAAATACATAGAACATACCAGGTTAATTTCCCTTCCTGCAGTATCAGAAGGCTTCTTTTGTTCTGCTAGAATTGAAAAAGAAAAATAAGAAACCAAGAAGAGTAAAGAACAACACAAAATTCTTCCCCAATTCCCTGTAAGTTGAGGTTGTGGTAAGAATATGCGTTCTGGAATCTGATTGCTAGGTTGAAATTCAGTGTCTAGAGCAGAGGTGGGATGCCTCCCCACCCATGTCCACCCACTTGCATGGCATGGCAGTGTTATTACTAGTTTTGGCTTGTTTATTTGCTGTGACCAGCAAGGCACATACGCCTCAGTTTGTGTGCATTCATGCTGCTCCTTTTGTTCACTGGTTCTTTACTTCTTACTCCAGAGAGCCCTACAGCTTATCCAAGAGGAAGGGGCAGGATCTAGTACATCACTTTAAACACGCTGGAGATCCTTGTGCTGGGGATATGCTATACTCGATGTCAGACACACTGCTATCCCCTCACCTACAGAGGCCAGGATCTCCTCTGGCCCAGTTCACTCCAGATGTGGTAGGTCAAAGGATTTATCCCTGCCTCTTTTTCTAAAGTTTTCTGAAGCAGCCTCAATAAAGATGGTGAAAGCTGGGGAGGGACCACGGCAAGAGTCTTGGAGTTGCAGATGTAAAGTTAGGGTTACAGAGGATTCCCTCAGTATTCTGAGAAGGTTCTGGGCTCCGGAAGTCCTTACCACAAAATTCCAGAAGTACTTTTGCCCAGACAAAGCTTTCTCTTGTGGCAGAAATAAAGGATGCTCTGTCTAGCTTCATTTCTATAGCTACACTGCAGCTTCCAGTGTGGCAAATGGTGGGAGGAGATGGCAGAGGGAACAATAAAGACAGAGAGAGAGCTGGGGTGTTTCGGATTAGAGCGACATCAGCATTCTCCCCACACCTCTCTCTTACTCTGATTGTCTGCTCATGACTCTGAAGGAATTCGTAGAAAAGCAGAAAGGAATTGCTTCTAAGATGTCACACCTCTCCCATCCTAGCCAAACCCACATTTTTCAAGTGCTGTAATTTTGGGTGATGGTTCAATTCAGGCGCATGTTTATGATGGCATCAGAAAGTACAGACATAGGAATTTCCTTTGGGGACATTTGGTCTTCGTTTAGACAAGGGTGTGTATGATTGGCATGATGTGGTGTGGCTGTGAAAAAGAGAATGAGACTAATTCAAATTAGACATGTTGACCTGAGAGATTATTTTAAACCTCCCTTTCAATACCCTTAAAGTTTAGAAGAGCTGCTTGTCCCATTAACTTAAGATTGACACAAGTAGAATGGGTAAGTCCCAGCCATGTGCCCTCCTTATCACAACCCCTGCCTAGAGCACGGTGCTGTGGGGGCCGTGTCTCACCATGACTGGAAGGGACCTGAATTAATCCATCTGTCTTTCTGGTGGAAGGATGAGTTGTCCCCGAGGAAATCATTATCCGTGGTTCCTCACAGAATATTGGGAAAGAAAACAACAGGAACCAACTAAAAATTAATCAGCTCTAGTAACTGAACCCCAAATGTGTGGCACATAGCAACAGATGGAAGATGGAACCCACCTTGGTGCCTTCTAAGGCAGCAGAATAGGTAGAAACAGGTAATGAGCAGAAGCAATGCCCCCAAAGGAAGCAAACTATAAAGCATCCATTGTCTATCATCCGTCATTTCTGTGGAGGGTGGTCCTGAGGCACTGGTTGTATCTGAAATGTGAGTCAATGCTAAAGACAGTTAGGAAATTGGAGATATACTAGGATCAGTAATACCTTCTGCACTGTCACAACTTAAATGAAGATTTCCAGGTGATGCTTCTCTTTCTCCTCCAGAAGCCTTCCCCAAGAACCCTGGGCCTCAGTGTTCTCACCCACCTCTTGCTTTATTGATGAGCATATGTGGGTGGCTCTGGGTTATAATTCATCTTTTGTAAGAATTTTTTATTCTGCTAGGGTTAATCCCCTCTAAAACAATACCCAAAACAGCTCTGAGCAAGCACTTCACCAAGCTCTTTCATTGACATCGTCTTACTTAACTCTCATATTCATTCCTAAAGGAAAGTAAGGAAGCCATTATTTTTAGCCAGTTTCATGCCTTGATAAAAGTGTTATTGTTCCAAGACTTGCCCAAGGTCAGATGGCTAGTGAGTTGCTGTTGGGACTTAAGCCAACATGTTTCTGATACTAAATTCCAGTTCCTTTAACACAAAGGCTTTTTGTCGTCTCATAACTCCCCGGGATCTCCAAATACTAAGTATTTTTCTTATCTCAAGATACCTTTGTTATCACCAAATACGCTTTGCTGGACATACAGCCAGTGCTCGTTGCTATGATCAATGTTAACATGCATTAAGGTTCTGTTTGTCCATGCTAGGTTGCAATTCACCGATGAGTCATGAAACAATTTAATAGAGCACAAAAAAATTAGAAACATGAATTGCAGCGGAAGAGAAAACTAACAGAATGCATCACACATCATTAATTCTGTATATATGTTAAATTTTTTATGCAGGAAATTTTTATTTCTAAATATATTAACATCATTATCCATTTGCTTCCACATGTGCTTGGCTTGTAAAGATGGTCAGGAGATACTGAGGCTGGGCAAACAGTGGTTATGTAATTCAGAATGGTAAGAAATCCTGCATTGTTTATGCTGCAGCTGCTGCCTGGGCAAGGACAGCTGCCAAGTCATTACCAATGATGACAGACACAGCTGTCTGGGGGAAGGCTATGAATAGAAATAGGGACAAAAGTTCCCACATAGATAACCAAATACGAACAAATCCACTCAGTTAGGAAAATCCAACTTTTATTATTTCTCCGACCACCAAATAATCTAGTTTCCTTAATTTTATCCGACTAGTTTGATACTTACTTATCAGAGGGTATTCTGAATTATTTCTAGTCCATTCTGAAATAGAAAATCAAGATAAAGAAGTGAAATTGGTTGTAAAAAGAATACTCAGGCGTGTCCAGAGTCAGAGCTAATAGCTGAGGGGATGGCCACATTTACACACCAACAGAACCCAGTAACCCAGCTCACGGGAATTTGCACAATTGGCAAATCATCACCTCAGGATCACGGACACAAAATAAATCTCTGGGTTTATTTTGAGGCTTGAAGAAAGACTGTACATACAAGACAAACTTTGTCTGGTTTGATTCCTTCTTCCCCATTACTTAAGTATAAAGATAGAATACAGCCTGTGTGACACCTTCCAGCTTGGAAAAACAAGATATTCATTCAGCAGGTGCTCCAAGTGAGTGTGAGGAAAGGATGCTTCTGATGACATGCTGAGTATCATTCTGAAACAGATGGTGCCTCCCACTTCGTGCCCACTCATTCCACCCCCACTTTTCTGCTGAGAGGATGACAACCTGCCCTTGTGAATTTCCTAATGGGGGACTGACCAAGGGCAAGTTGGGGAGGATGGAGCTGCAGGTCAATGTACATTCCAGTGACTGTTTCCCAGCTGTCAACTTTTCTCCTGGAGCTTTGCTTTGCAAAGCGTTTTTTCTTCATTCTGGGAGAATATTGCTTTCCCAATAGCATCCAAGCCCTGACTCTGCCACGGCCCTGTTCTTACATGGACCAACTCTTTTTTTCTTTTCTTTTCTTTTTTTTTTTTACATGGGCCAATTCTTAACTTGACCATAAAAAGAAAAGGAGAGTCAGATACGAAAACAGGAAAATTCGCAATAGCCCCTAAAAGAGATATTTCAAGGGGAGAAAATGAAATATTTTTTATCATACTTTGACGTTGTTTTTATGAAAAGCATCATCCTTAAATATAATTTCAGATTATATTTTTCTCCTTCAGTACTCAATTCATGGAGTATTCCCAGGTACAGAAGGAAAAGGAATTTTTCTTTGACTTTTTCCCTATTATGTTGGTTTTCATCACTTCATGAAAGGAAAATACGTGCCCAGTTCAAAGCCAATTCTGAAATAATTCATTTGGAAGCAAGGATGACCCAGAAAAACATGACACAGTTTCTGCTTCCCAGGACATTATAGTTCTTCATGAGATAAAGAACATTTCCACACATTACTACAGTACAAGGAATTGTCTGATAAATAAGAGGCACAGAGCTTAAATGACATGAAATATGCTAGAAAAGAGAAATCACTTCGCTTAGGGTGAACCCTGGAAGGTTTCATGAAGAACTGGGAAATGAGCTGGGCTTGACAGGAAGGGCAGAATTGTGGTGAGTGGAGGCAGATGAATGGGTTCCCTATGAAAGGTGAGAGGACATGGTGAAGACATGCAATGGCAGATAGGGCTGTTGGGCTGGAGCAGAGACTCAAAGTGGAGTCTAGAAACAATCCAGAAAGGCAGGTGGGCATGGACTGTGGGAGGCCTTGAATACTGGTTAAATGCAAGCCCAACATTGGAAACCCTGAGGATGCTCTGCCAAAGACTCAATAGAGGAGTGGCATGATGGAAGAAATTTATTAGGCAAATTAAGTGTATTAGGAAGATATTTGGCTGAAATGGACCAAAATAGGAAACACTAAAGCCACAGAGTCCATACGGCTGATTGGAATATTTGGAAGGAAGATAATGAAGGTTTGAGATGCTCATGAAGCTAGAGCAGGGAGGCAGTCCCAGACCGAAGGTTGCCGACAGACAGGAGTAGAAGGCCAAAGAAAAGTCCTGGGGAATCCCCTTGGTCAGGAGCATTAGTTCACAAAGTGATAAGAAAGGTAGGAGAGTACGAAATTAGGCGAATAGAAATCTCCAAAGGAAAACTTAAAAGGCCCTTCATGTCTCCTATGTAGTTTTCCCTCTCACCACTCCATCTTTACCTCTCCTCTCCAGTATGATCCTAACAAGCGCATCCCCCCAGGACACAGGGATCACAGGGATGGAGGGAGAAGCTGCCCCTCTTGCTTTTCTTCTCTTCAGCCCTCTCCTCCCCAAGGGAGACAGATTGTCGATCCTAATTTTAGCCCCAACTTGATTCCTAGAACAGGCACCTTTACCACTTTACAAACTGTGCAACCATCTGTAGTGGCCATGGAATGACCCCAATATGGGACAGAGGAGACACAGTAATACCCCCTGGGACACTTCCATGTCAGAAGTATTTATTGGCTTGCCCCTGACACTGGGTGAATTCCTCTCTCTTGTACAGAAGGGTATTGGTTCCCATGAAGGAAAAGAGAATTACACAAGAAGGCAGCTTTTCCAAGGAATGTGAACTCAATGCCACTGCATTTAATTTTATTATACATTATATTAACACACATTATATAAATAATCTAATAGCATTCAATTATTGTATATTTCATCATGTAATTAATATCCTGGGAGTAATGTTTTGCAAGTTTGGCTTATTTTTATCATTTGTTTTGCCAGTTAAAAAATTAATACTTCTTTAAAAATTCAATATCTCATTATGTGAATTAATAGTGCAATTTTCTCCAGAAAGCATTCTTTCCATAATCATCAGTATAAGCTTCTCCAGATTATTAAAGGCAATTGTTTCACTTTGCATAGATTGTCGTTTAATTCATTTAAGAATTATAAAGAAATATTTATTGAGTGCCTACCATGTGCTATACACTATGCCTTCTATTTGTAGAGAAGCAAAGATGGTTAAGACACAGCTTCCTTTCCAAAGAGGTTTATAAGCCATTGCATGGATATTTGCTGGCAATTAGCATTGTCTTTGACCCCACATTTGCAAAAGCAGAGTCTCTAACTCTGCCATAAATCCCTTCTACACTTCTATGCTTCATAATAGAGGGTTGCAGCTAGCTCTAGAGTACTGTGCATTCCCTTACTAGGCTGCTTTCAGAAGTCTTAAAGTTATTTAAAAGATATTAAAGGGATTTAAATGGATTCCTTCATTGGGCTACTTTAAGGGAGTTAAAAGACTGACTCCAAAGCGTGCATATAAAGTAATAAATTAATTTTTTTAAAAACACAGTGTATGCATTCAAGTGAATGGTGTCCACAGAAGAAGTAACTGCCTAAGTCTGCATGTAGATTTCCGACATGCTGCAGTGCACCAAAGCTCTTTGAAATTTCTCTTTTGTAATAATCTTCAAGGTCAGTTTATGGGCCACAAAACAAGCTCCATCTCATTTCTTTTAATTAAAGGGTGATCTTCTTTGATCCAAGTATTTTTTTATCTTGGTGAAATACATATTAACATTACTATTATTATTTTAATCACTGAGAGCATACAATTCAGTGGTATTTAAGACATTCACAGCTGTGCAACCATCACCACTATCTAGTTTCAGAACATTTTCGTCATCCCCAAAGGAAATTCCTTACACATTAAGTAGTTACTCCCCATTACCCCTTTCTACCAGTTCCTGGCAACCATTAATTACCTTCTTTCTCTATGGATTTTTTCTATTCTGGGTATTTCATATAAACTGTCATACAGTAGTAATCTTTTTGTGTCTGGCTTCTTCTAATTAGCACTATGTTTTTGAAGTTCATCTATTTTGTAACATATATCAGTATCTCATTCCTTCTTATGTCTGAATAATATTCCTTTGTATGGATATAACACACTTTCTTTACCTATTTATCAGTTGCTGAATATGTGGATTGTTTCCACTTCTTGGTTTTTGTGAATAGTGCTGCTATAAGTATTCAAGTACAAGTTTTAATGTGGACATATACTTTCATTTCACTTGGATATTACTGGGTCTTGTGGCAACTATGTTTAACCTTTTTAAGAAACGTTGCCAGACCTTTTCCAAAGCAGCTTGATCATTTTACATTCCCACCATTGCTGGTATAAGGGTTTCAATTTGTCCACATCTTTGCCAACACTTGTAATTTTCCATTTAAAGTAAAATTCTAGTAATCCTAGTGGGTGTAATGTGGTGTCTCATTGTGATTTTGATTTGCATTCCCCTAATGACTAATGACATTGAGCATTCCTTCATGTGCTTATTGGCCATTTATATATTTTCTTTGAAGAAATGTCTATTCAGTCTTTTGCCCATTTTAATTTGGTTGCTTGTCTGTTTGTTGTTGAGTTGTAAGACTTCTTTATATATTCTGGGTACTAGTCCCTTATCAGATATATGATTTGCAAATATTTTCTTACATTCCATAGGTTGTCTTTTCATTCTTTCCATAGTGTCCTTTGATGTATAAAAGTTTTTAATTTTTATGAAGTACAATTTATTTATTTATGTATTTATGCTTTTGATGTAACAAAAAATTGACAAATCCAAGATCATGAAGATCTACTTCTATGTTTTCTGTAGGGAAACATAGTATTAAAATTTTATGCAAGCATATATTTTATTGTTTTCATTCTTATATTAAATATTTGATCCATTTTTACTTATTTTTGTATGCTGTGTGAAGTAGAGGTCCAAATTCATTCTTTTGCAATGGGTATCCAATTGTCTCAGCACCATTTAATGAAGAAACTATCCTTTTCCCATTTTAATGGTCCCAGCAGCCTTGTTAAAAGTCAACTGGTCATCTCATTGTGGTTTTGATTTATATTTCCCTGATGATGAGTGATGTTGAGTATTTTTTCATGTGTCTGTTAGCCATTTGTATGTCTTCTTTAGAGAAATGTCTATTCATTTCTTCTGCCCATTTCTTAACTGGATTATTAATTTTTTGGGTGTTGAGTTGGTAAGTTCTTTATAGATTTTAGATACTAACCCTTTATCAGATATGTCACTTGCAAATGTCTTCTCCCAATTCCTAGGCTGCCTTTTAGTTTTGTTGAGTTTCTTTTGTTGTGCAGAAGCATTTTATCTTAAACTACCTCACACCTGTCAGAATGGCCAAAATTAAAAACTCAGGAAACAACAGATGTTGGTGAGATGCAAAGAAAGAGGAACCCTCCTACACTGTTGGTGGGAATGCAAACTGGTGCAGCCACTCTGGAAAACAGTATGGAGGTTCCTCAAAAAGTTAAAAATAGAACTACCCTACATACCAGCAATCACACTACTAGGTATTTATCCAAAGGATACAAAAATTCTGATCAAAGGGTGTCCACTGACTGATGAATGGTTAAAGAAGATGTGGTATATATATAATGGAATATTACTCAGCCATCAAAAAGAATGAAATCTTTCCATTTGCAATGATGTGGTTGGAACTAGAGTGAAAGAAGTCAGTCAGAGAAAGACAAATGCCATATGATTTCATTCATATGTGGAATTTAAGAAACAAAACAGATGAACATCAGGGAAGGGAAGAAAAAATAAAATAAGGTAAAAATAGAGAGGCAAACCATTAGAGACTCTTGACTACAGAGAACAGGCTGAGGGTTGCTGGAGTGGAAGTGGGGGGGATGGGTTAAATGGATGATGGGCATTAAGGAGGACACTTGTTGTGATAAGCACTAGGTGTTATATGAAAGTGATAAATCACTAAATTCTATTCCTGAAACTAATACTACACTATATGGTAACTACCTTGAACTTAAATAAAATCTTGGAAGAAAAAAAAATGTCAATTGGCCAAAGATGTATGGATTTATTCTGGACTCTTAATTTTATTCTATTGATCTGTATATATATCTTTTGCCAGTACCACACTGTTTTGATTATTGTAGTTTTATAGCAAATTTTTAAATGAAGGAGTGTGAATCCTCCAACTTTGCTTTTCTTTTGCAAGTTTTTTTTTTTTTTTTTTTGGCTATTTGGGTCATTGCAACTGTATGTGAATTTTAGGATCAGCTTTTTCATCTATGCAAAAAAAAAAAAAAGGTTGTTGAGATTTTGATGGGAATTATATTGAACCTGTGGATCACCCTGGGAAATACTGCCATCTTAACAATTTTAAGTCTTCCAATGTGAATGGCATGTCTTTCCATTTATTTTTATCTTCTTTAATCTCTTTCAGCCATGTTTTGTTTAGTGTATAAGTCTTAAATCTCCCAGGTAAATTTATTTTATTCTTTTTGAGGCTACTATAAATAGAATTGTTTTTTTAATTTCCTTTTCAGATTGTTCATTGCTATTGTATAGAAATACCATTGATTTTTTTTTTAGCTGATCATACAACTTTGTTGATTTCATCTATTAACTCTACTAGCTTTTGTGGATTTTAGAAGTGAAACTATCTCTTCTTCCTTTCCAATTTGGATGCCTTTTATTTCTTTTTTCTTGCCTAAGTGTTCTGGCTAGAACCTCTAGTTCAGTGTTGAATAAAAGTGGCAAAAGCAGATAGCCTCTTCTTCCTGTTCTTTTTTTTTTTAAGATTTTTTTCTTTATTTATTTGAGATAGAGATAGAGAGAGAGAGAGAGAGCCAGCATGAGCAGGGGGAGGGGCAGAGGGAGAGGGAGAATCAGGCTGTGCAGGGAGCCCAATGTGGGGCTGGATGTGGGTTTGGATGTGGGGCTCAATCCCAGGACCCTGAGACCATGACCAGAGCCAAATGCAGACACCTAATCAACTGAGCCACCCAGGCTCCTCTTCTTCCTGTTCTGAGAGGAAAAGCTTTCACTCTTTTACCATGGAGTATGATGTGGGAGTTTCATAAATTAAACATATTCATTTATTTTCCTCTACTCTTCTCTGTTTGCTTTCTCTGTTTGTTTTATTCAGTTTGGTTTGGCCCAGCTTAACCTCAACCTGTTTTCCTGATGTTTGAGCCTATTGAGGGCCTCTGGGAGAGACTGGGGAGGCAGCTAAAGCTATGAACATCCTCAAAACTCATCAGGGAGTCTGGTTTCTTTGTGTGCAGTTTGTTCTCTGTGCAATCTATGAATTATTAACAAGTGTATAATTGTCTGAGCACCACAAATATAATTTCAACTTTTATCAATAAAAGTTAAGGATTGGTAAGTAGAAGAAAAAAATAAAAGGAAAAGAAGACAAAGAATAGAGAGCTGTCTACTACTATTGGTATTCACTTGGTAATTTTTTCCGTATTTCAGTGGCCTAGTATTGGATTTATCAAATAAATGCTATACCCCTTAAAGGCAAGAACAATAACTTTTATTATATTTTTTCTCTATTTTTCTCTACCTCACCCCAAAATTACACACACACTTGCTCACACAGATCCCAATCTGAGGAGTGTGGCAACTTTCCGATTTACATGACTTCAGTGTGTAACATAAATGCTTGAGAATCTGGGTCCTCCTTTTCCTTAAAACATGATGAGAAAATATGAGATAGTCTTGGTGTAGAACTCACCTGTCACATTAATGGTTACTGAGTGGCTTTCAACAAGTCCAGATGAAAAATTTGCAGAACAGCGGTATGACCCGGTGTCACCAGGCAGCATGTGATTAAAATGCAGAATAAAAACTGAAATATTCTCATTTTCATTCCAGCTTGTGTATCCCTGAAGTTTATACCCAAGAGATAAACAGCTTTTTCCTTCGAGCTTGCACCAGATCACATTAGGTCTGTTAGTACAGTATTTCACAGGGCATTTCAGATCAAATGAATTCCCTGCTGAGATAGTGTATATGGAATATCTCTTTACATACAGTTGTTCATTACATGATTTTTCCCCTGAAAGATGAAAACAAAATTAAAATCAAATATGCTCTAGAAAGACCAGATATTTGCCACTCAACAGATTCTGCCAAAGGTTTCTCAAGTATGATTTTATAATTTTCCCAGATAACATTTTTTTAAAAAGATTTTATTTATTTATTTGACAGAGAGAGAGAGAGCTCACAAGCAGGTGGAGAGGCAGAGGGAGAAGCAGGCTCCCCACCAAGCAAGGAGACCAACATGGGGTTCAATCTCAGGACCCTGGGGTTATGACCTGAGCTGAAGGCAGATACTTAACCGACTGAGCCACCCAGCCACTCCAGATAACATTTTTCAGTATATTAACCCTTACTAGCAGAGTGTCTGGTACATAGTAGGCACACGATAAGTATTTGTTGAAAAAAATAATTTCCTCAATTGTTGAATAATTTCCTCAATTTCCAAAATATTACTGACATTTTTATTATTATAAAATGTTATTTTATTTTATTATTTTGTAGCTACTCCAATGGTAGCAAATAATAATAACAATTTTTGGTCAATAATTTATTATATTTCAGGGGCTGTTCAAAACACACTAAATAGGGATGCCTGGGTGGAGCTCAGTCGGTTAAGCGTCTGTCTTCAGCTTGGGTCATGATCCTGGGGTCCTGGGATCAAGCCCCACATCGGGCTCCCTGCTCAGCAGGGAGTCTGCTTCTCCCTCTCCCAGCCTGCCTGCCACTCATGCTTTCTCTCACCCCCCTCTCTCTCTCAAATTAATAAAATCTTAAAAAAAACACTTCAAATATTTTAACCCATTTAATCTTCACAACAAAAAAATATATTATTATGACACCTATCTTACAGAGGTAGTAAAACATTTGCCTAGAGTTATATGCTAATAAATAGGGGAATTAAGACTCAAACTCATACTAGAGTTCATTACTCTGTAAATCATTAACCATTACTCTGTTATTGTTTCTTGAGTAATAATCACATTTTCTATTACTAGCTCTGATATATTCCAATAAGTGGGAGAGAGGAACTTTTGTAGACAATTATTTCCCTATTATACTTGGCATTAGAAATATTCATTACTTGTTTCACAAAGGCTTTAGTGCTGCCTTGCAATTTTTTCCATGACTTTTTCTATGTAGGACACATGCAACTCAAGATAATTGTTGGAAGATAGGATGTTCTGACATAACATAAATGTTTTGTCTTCAAAGGGGGAGGAACAGCAATGCATCTCTTTTGGAAGTTCTGTCTTTTGGCCTAACATACAGGAAGTTGCCTCCTTTTGTTTTGGTGGGGAGAGCTTCCCCCTGGAAACAGATTTTCTGTTATCGTCTATGAACCTTCTGTTAGTAATTGTCAGTTGCATATAAAATCTGCAGCCAAGAAAAAAGAACTTTTAAAATGACCTGTTACTATTGAATAAGTTCTGTTACCCTTAACTTACCATGAAAGTATTTACTTGGAAACCTCAACATCTAGGATGTAACTGTGAACCAAGATACATGAAGAAGAATTATTCCCTAAACAAGCAAAACAGATATTGCAAGAACCCAAACTCATCTGACTTTATACATAATCTTTATAATTCCATTATCATTTCCTAATTAGCTTAGAGGGCATAATTGTGTTATATAATACAGAGTAATAACTATATTCATAATGAGAAGATTGAATCAACAAACAAAACCTTCAATAAGGCTTAATATATCTATTTTTTGAAACAAAGAAGAGCTCAATCCATTTTACAAAGAATTTCATCAGAAATGGTCATGTCAAAAACCATTTTGGCTCAAAAGGGGCAAACTTCAATTACTTAGAATGTATATTTATATGGAAGTATTCATTCTTTGATATTTGTTGGATTATATTGTCCCTTTGGAGACTCATGCACATGAGCAAGAAAAATGGCACCAATTTATGACAACCACTTAATTTTTTTGTATCAGTTACATCATGAGTGTATATAAATCATAGAATATTCTACTACTGAACTGACTCCCTGTGCTGGTAAAACAATAACTACAATCAGCCAGATTCCTTTTAGTTAAGAATGCTATAGTGGTTCATACATTTTTGTTTTTCCATTAGAGCTAAGGTCTTGAGAGTGTTTTCTCTTTAAGTTCCTTTCCCTACATCCTTATGTTTGTTTGTTTTCTTGGCTGTCTTTCCCCCTTTTGAACTACCCTCTCAGCAATATATCCAATACATCCCCTTCATTAATTTCTTTCACTCATCTCCAAGCGTTCTTCTGAACAGATGTATGTCTTACATCAGCATAACTGAGGTGATAGCCTAAACTAGCTTTTAAGGACAAAGCAGGCTAAGGGCAACTCGGATGTTGAGGTGAAAGACAGCTTTTGGCCCTGCCTTGTACACGCTGCTCTACTTAGCTGAATGTTCCACTTTATTTCTACACCCTTGCCAGCATAACTATTCTCATTTTAAGCTATTTCCTAACCTCCAAAAAACCTCTCAGTATAATTTCTGCTCACATCTCATCAACCTCTGTTCAGAAACCTGATTCAGTTTCCAGGAACCAGATTGAGAACTGTGGAGAACTTTCAGAAACTTGTAAATATTTTTATATTTATAAATGCATTGAAACCTCAAACAAGTTCACTTTAAGACTTACTAATTCAGTTGCTTCCAAAAATTCAAAATAAAAATGAAAGCAAACTAAAAGCCAATTTATAAGGATGAAGTTTTCAAAAACTTGAAGAGAAAGGGTAAGGTAATTTACCAAAAGGAAGTGCCTAACAATATAACACCTGGATGTGGTTAGACTTGCAACAAGAAAGCGAAGAGGCCAGAGGCTGAAAAGCCAAGTGAAACTCACATTTCCAGAACTCCATTCCTCCCCCTGAAGTTAATAGACTACCTCAGCCTCCTAACTTTGCTTTTCATATACCTGGATCTAGATAAGTCAGTCAGAGGTTATGGAGCCTAGAACTAACTCAGTGCCAACATTGTGGAAAACAACAAGATGGTTGTAGAAAAGGCCTTCCTGCCCTCAAGGAGCTTAGCATTTAATTGATGAGATGAGAGTAACTAACATAGCTACTTTCCCAGAATAAATTTACTATCTACCTTACCACTCTTTTTATCTTCAAATTCATCTGAGCTGAAAACAGGGCTCAGAGGGACCCTGGAAGTCCTCGTATGTTAATTGTTAGGGGGAGGTATAGAAATAAATAAGACAAGGTATCTTCCTTCAAGGGGCTTGCTTTCCAATGGGAAATAAAAATGCTTGACAGATGGGAGAATGAAATAACACTATAAAGAGGTGCAGACTTTGTTTGGGTGTGCAGAGGATTAACCTCAGCTGGGACTATTGGGACAAGGCTTAATGGAAAAGTTATATTTGAGCTGAACAGTAGTGAACGAGTAACCCTTCGATAATCAGAGCAGTTAAAGGGACAGGGGAGGTATTTTAAGACTGAGCACATGGAAGGGCAAAGGCAGAGAAGGAGGAATCTCATGGCAGATTCAGGGAATTGATACACACTTGGATCATGGGTTTCTCACATAGTGACGTGGAGACCACAGGTTGTTTCAGAATAAATGCAGTAAGCATTAAATGGGCCATGTTTAAACTCCACTTATTCACCACGAGAAAATACAGAGTCTGATTCTTCTGGGATATCTATAAAAGTCATGTAAATACCTAAAAACTAGAATAACCGTTCAGACATGGTTGCTCAAATACTCTCAAATACTAACATATTGTGTGATGTTGAGAAAGCTACCCAGTCTCCCTGGACCTCAATCTCTGTAAAACAGGATGAAAACAGGAAAATCCTTACCCACCATCCTCCCCTACACAAACACATCCACAACTTTACCTCCCTCAGTGTGTGACTGACACGATAACACCAGCTCTAAGTCTATGTTGCCTTTCCATTTAGCCATCAGGCTGTCACCCAATGCTAGTAGCCCAAGTGAACATCTCTTCTAGTCCCAGCCTATGTGGCTATGTGCATGGGGGGAGTGCACAGAGCAGGGTTAGGAGAGGAGGAGAGCCAGCTGATGGTCCTGACCACATCACTGACTCCCAGTGTCGTTGTGGAAACATCACTGGGGTTCCTGCATATTCTTATCCGCAGGGTGAGGATCACCGGCTACCACATTGGCTGGACAGGGATTTTTCTTGAATGGGGGAATGAATAGATTAATGCAGTCTTGCCAACAGGCATTAAAAGTCATCAAGAGGACTCGCTCTTTGTTCAAAGAGCGTATTAACACTTCCCATCCCCTTGAGACTCAAACGGATGTTTGTAGCTCAGGAAAGCTACACAGAACTAAGTGGCACAATTTGAATTCTCCATCAGACATCCATGTTGACACTTCGCTCATCCTGAATCACGCATGGCTGTTTCATGACATTCAGGAAATCAAAAGCTGTCCCTGGGGGGTTTGTCTTGTAAAAAAAGCATTTTCTAAACAGAGGTGAGGAACACAGTTGCTTTTGGATGGAATGTATCCGCCAACGTTAGTTTTTCCTGCTGTTATTCTCAAACATTCATAGCTAATGGTGGGGAATTTTCAATGTCAAAAATAATTCAAATAAACATATTCAGTAAAAGGATGAAACCTCTACCATCCTCTGGCTTTTGTATGATGAAGTATCTCTTTTTAAGTCACTAGAGGTTTCAGAAGACTTATAGTTTTTTTTTTTTTTTAAGATTGTATTTATTTATTTGAGAGGGAGAGAGAGATCTCCAGCGAGGTGAGGGGTGAAGGGAGAAGCAGACTCCCGCTGAGCAGGGAGCCCGATGCAGGGCTCAATCCCGGGACCCAGGATCATAACCTGAGACGAAAGCAGACGCTTAACTGACTGAGCCACCCAGGTGCCCTGGAAGACTTACATTTTATAAATCTTTATGAAAGCCATGACTGTGTATTATAGCATGCATATTCCATGACTAGGGTATACCTAGCATATTTGATGCCCAGAGTGCACCATTTCTAGCAACCCCCCTCCTCTATATGGAAAAATGTTTTCAGAGATCATGAGTTGAAACGAACAATAAAATGGCCAGAAAAGAAATGAAGACAGTGAATATTTCCTTTCATTGAACTTCATACATAAAACCATGGAAGATAAAAAATGTTTAAAATATTAAAATCAAAAAGGGAAAAATGCACCAAGTTATTTAATAGTTTTGTAACTACTTAAACAGTATGAACTTTCATCTTTTAGTTACAGTCTGATACAGTAGTCCATATAAATAATTTTCCAGTAGCTAATAAATGAATTTTATTAAAACTGAAATTCTACAAAAGATACAATTTAGGCAATGACTAAATTGTACCACAAATGTGAAGTTTTATTTTGATTCATTCTTTAATTTTATTTATTTATTTATTTATTTTTTAAAGATTTTATTTATTTATTTGAGAGAGAGAGAATGAGAGACAGAGAGCACGAGAGGGAAGTGGGCAGAGGGAGAAGCAGACCCCCCGCTGAGCAGGGAGCCCGATGTGGGACTCGATCCCAGGACTCCAGGATCATGACCTGAGCCGAAGGCAGTCGCCCAACCAACTGAGCCACCCAGGTGTCCTCATTCTTTAATTTTAAAACAACACTTTGAGGAGAACACATTTCAGTTGAAGTTTTAAACTTCAAAACTACAGTTCATACCTGAAAACAAATTACACCACACAGTTTGTCCTGTTTCACTTTTAGATTTTAAACAAATAAATATTCAAAGTGGTTGCATAGAATGAAAGCAATGAAATGGCTCACATTCTGTTTCTTTGGCTCCATATCACTGTGGTGGTGTTATTTATTTAAAATCTACTGTTGAAATGAAGAAATATGTAGGGGCTCAGGGATCAGAGACACAACACCTGAGCAAACTCAGGTGATTCTGGACATTATAAATTTACTCATGAAATGAACACACGAATCTGTATGTGTGTCCAGAGCCAACTTTGTAACTGGGAAATTCTCTGACTTAGCTTTTGTGTAGAATGCAATGTTTATCAAAGGCGAAGTACTAAAAATGTGCTAATTTGAAACTTACATACATATCATTCAAACCCAGGAATAACTATAGTAATTATTTAGAATTTAGACCAAAGATATTTTTGAGGGGAGGAGTATTTTATCACTGATATTATTCAGAATTGCTGGTATGTGGTGATAATTAAAAGTAGCTCTATTTGTGACATGGCCAGAACCTGGGAGCCCTCTTGGTTTCTTTCCTCTTTCCTGTCCCATTCTATCAGTCATCAAGTTAAATTGATTCAGCATCTAAAATGTCTTGCCAATTTGCTTCCATAAAACTGCCTTAATTTGGGTCTTATTTCCTTTCATGTGGATTATTGTCACAGCGCACCAACTAGTCTTCTACATTCCAAACTTGGCCTTGTTCCCCTCCACCCACCCCATTTATTCTCCACATCACTGTCACAGTTTTCATTCTCAAAATGAAAATCCAGTAGAAGGATTTTGTGCCTTAAACCCTTCAGAGACTCTTCAATGCCTGCAGGAAGTGTCCAGATTCCATCAAATAAAATTTAACCCCTACTTGCTTTTGCAAACTCACCCCACCCCCATCCTTCAGCAACCCAAGTCCACTGGACATCCCCCCACTCTGTGAGTGTCCCATGCTGTTCTATGTGACATGCAGCATTCCTTTATAATTAAATATGTGTTTATGCATCTGTCCTTCTATCAGGTCCATGACTTTCTTGATGAGATAGTACCTGTCTCTGCAGGACGAGGTGGGCTTAGTATGAAAGGAAGAAGGCCTGAAGTAGCCTGAGACTGAACAAAGAGAGCTCAGGAAGAGAAAAATTTCCTGTTCACAACTCTGACTAATGCTATCTATGCATTAAGGGAGCAGAGCAGACACATCTGAGCTATTACAAAGGTGGCCTACAGGGCACTGAGGTGAAGAAGAATGCATCTCAACATACCCCATAGTGGTTAAGCTGTAACCACTAAAGAAAAATTAGACCTTGCAAGTATACAGTGTGGGAAGGCCTGATTTATGTCCACTGAGGGGTGATATTCAAAATATTTAACAAGTGATACTCTGTGGTCATCCAGACACCTGGATCAGCCAGCCAATCAGAAAGATATGCCAGCCACAAATAACCCCACGGGCCAGTACCTTCCAGTTGAGCAAGTGTAGCTGCAGGTGTAAATACCATCAGGAGCCAGGGAGGGTAGGTAATTTGTGAAGCCTATTAGCTCATAAAAAAAATAGCTTCATGATTATGAATCATATGTGAAGTACAATTATTTCTAATTTTTAAAGACCATGCACCTTGATTATAACTGTTACCACGAGGAAAATCCCAACTGAGACTCACTCTTGCTCCACTGAAAAATTCTTACACATGCATGGAAAGTTCAAAACGATTACATTTACTGAAAGAAATGAATGACTGTAATGAGTGCAGACTGCCTTGATTTGAGCTATGACAGAGTTAAACATAAAAGTGTCAATAGAAGATGTGGTCCATATATACAACGGAATATTACTCAGCCATCAGAAAGAATGAATACCCAACTTTTACATCAACATGGATGGGACTGGAGGAGATTATGCTAAGTGAAATAAGTCAAGCAGAGAAAGTCAATTATCATATGGTTTCACTCATATGTGGAACATAAGGAATAGCATGGAGGACATTAGGGGAAGGAAGGGAAAAATGAAGGGGGGTAATCGGAGGGGGAGATGAACCATGAGAGACTATGGACTCTGAGAAACAAACTGAGGGTTCTAGAGGGAAGGGGGTGGGGGATGGGTTAGCCCCAAGATGGGTATTAAGGAGGGCACGTACTGCATGGAGCACTGGGTGTTACACACAAACAATGAATCATGGAACACTACATCAAAAACTAATGATGTAATGTATGGTGACTAACATAACATAATAAGATTAAATTAAATTAAAAAAGTGTCAATAAATAATATTTGAAAACCACAATGATCATGAAAGGTGTAATACATCAATAATTTTCTGTGGTGTGAAGCAGGATTTCAGCTTCTGTCAGAAGATACCATGATAGACAAACACAGAAAAAACTCCAAAACTTAGGTACATGGTGAGGAGACTACAGAAAGAGGGAAGTCTTCAGACTTAGGAGGAAAACAAGTCTCCCGAGGAGGAAAACAAACTTTCCCGGTGGTATTATCTGCCTTACTTTCGAGGGCCAGAGTGGTGGACAGCAGGGGAGATCTGATGACCCCCAGGGAAGGGAAGCAAGTGCCTGTTCCCCTGCAAATTGGTATAGGTTCAGGGGTCCCCTGGGGCAGTAGGTTGAACAAAGTCAAGACCAACTCATGCACAGCAATGGCAGCCATGGAATCACACAGCAGAGGTTCTGAAAGGTTCCTGGACACCTTAAGGAATCACATGCACTGCATCAGAAAGCCCATGTGGTACACTCCTGACCATAAACTAGCCAGCATAGACTCCGCAAATCATGAGGTGACATGAGATGAAGTGTTGAAATGCAGACATCACTGATTTCATATATTCTGCAGTGTGCATTAAGCTTACCACTTTAACTCTGGTAAACAAACCTCCTACATAAGTCAGATATCCCCAGAAGTGCTAGGAACACCTGGGAAACTTGATGTATGCGTGCAAGATTAAAACAGAGCTTCTATTGTAAAGAGTGACCATTGGTAATCTAAGCCAAACCCTGTGTCATGATCTCAGGGGTACAATGAAAACTGAGAGCCTCAGTCCCTACCATGGATGAGAGATATTCACATACATCTACCTGACAAACAACATGCCATGTAATATGGATCCAAGACATAGATACAGTATGAAATAATAGTTCAGGTTTTTCTTCTTCTCTGTGGATATTGTCTAATATTGGTCTTTATTTTTTTATTTTTTTACAGGAAGAAAAGCTTTGTTGAATAGTGGACCTCTTAATTGCTAGTAATCTCAGTGCTTACAATCTTACTCAAAAAACCAAAGAACTTTAAAAGGCCAAATTGAATACTTGACACACAGACACACAAACAAAAGTCAGTGGTTTCTTGGTGGTATTGGTCTTTAGAAGGGGATGGGCATCTCTTCCCTGTCTAAAAACACACATGCAAACATGCACACATAGAGAGAAAGAGAGAGAGAGACTCACATTAACGTAAAGTTCCTTTAGAAAAATGGAACTGGAAAGAATTAAAGAATTAACTTCACGACAAGAATGCACATGGTATGAATCCAAATTCATTCCCATGGCTTAAAAAACAAAGGACAAGAAATGAGAAAATTGAGAGGATTTTCACAATCATCTCTATTACCATTTCCTCCTTAAAAGTCTCATTGTACCAGTATGTGAAAACTTTAAGTTTGCTTTCATGTGGTATTTATTTAGCACACTTTGAAGCAATTTCTTTTAGGGCTAGAATTTCTCATTCTGTGATATGACTATTTGGGGGAAAATTTGAAGACTATCTTTTCAATCTCATTTTATTGAGCAGTATAAGACTTTAAGCCATTTCTTGGTTTTATCTAGTTTGGGATAAGTCTAAAATTGTTTTGTCTTGAAATAGTCATTTTAGTATTTGCCATAGCTTTGTCTAACAGTCAGCAAAGCTCACAAAGTACCTGTGCCATTTCCTCTCCTTGAGATATTAAAAGACAGGACCCACAGAGAGTATTAGCCGTCCTCAAGTCACACAGCACATGGATAGCGGCATAACTCACATTTGGGGGATCACCTCCAGAATCACTGCTTCACATTCATTGTCACTTGCTCACAGGCACACAGCACCTCATATTATCAAAGTGCTGCAGACCCACCCTAGATCCTCCTGATGGGGGGGAAGATAAGGACGTAACTAATATTTCTGAGTTCTTATAATGTGATTTTCACTCTTAGGTACCATACATATATCGTTTCATTTGATCCTTAAAATCTTATCAGGCACTTAGAGTTGTTATCTTAATTTTTAAGCTGGAAAAACGAAGTATTAGAGAAGCTAAGCCACTTACTGAAGACAACCAGCTGCTGGGAGTCCGAGCCAAGACCAGGACTTGAGCCCAGACCTGGCTAACTCCAAAGCGAAAGCTCTTATCTGCCGGTAGTTGTGGAAGTAAATGAGAACACATAGCAAAAGTTCTTAGCATTGTGCTTGGCTCGTAATAGACAACAAAAAAATACCGGGTATTATTATTCCTTAGGATGGATTTAGGGAAGTGGCACAGTAGTTGAGCAAAGCCTGCAGGTGGCAGAGACAAGATGGAAACCAGAAGGTCTGCCCCAAGTACCTCTGCTCTGAGCAGTTATTCCCAGCTGAGTCAAGGATCAGCAGTCATGCATAATGACTGGCGTATGCATTGGGCAAACAAATATAATAGAGATAGAAAAGGCAGTATATCCCATAGAAAAATGTCCTTTTGTATGATAGATGAAATCCTACAAAATTATACTAACCAGGGGCGCCTGGGTAGCTCAGTCAGTTGTGTCTGACTCTTGATTTTGGCTCAGGTCATGATCTCAGGGTCATGAGATCGAGCCCCATGTCGGGGTTCACACTGGGCATGGAGCCTGCTTATGATTCTCTCTCTCTCTCTGTGCCCCTCCCCCCTCTAAAAAATAATAAAAAGAAAAAAAGAAGAAAGAATTACTCTAACCAGCAAGGCTGGCCTTGGTCAAAAGTGGGAAGTAAAAATACCTTTGTCTTTATATACTTTTCCAAGCTTTCTTTCAGTAACTCCTCCATTACATCTCTACCAAATGACAAATGTCCCCTTGTGGTTCTACCCTACTGGTCACTGACCACAGCCAAAGGATTCACACGTGTTCCATTTCTGCAGAGTTCTGCCCACCCCATTTGACAAGAATGAGTATCTAGTAGAGTGTTGGTTGGCCAATTCTGCAATTCTCTCTGTGGAGTAGCAAACGTTTTTAGCCAGTTTAGTGAGCCCTAAAGAACAATGATTCATATCGACAATTTAGACAATAGTTCCAGAAGACTTTGACCACCTGCTCCCGGGAGGCCCTGTCCTTCAGAAATGCTAGGCCCTCTACCTTGATCACAGTGCCTTCTGGAAGAAAAGCAGCACAGAAAAACTTAGAAGCATACCTTAGAAGCTGTGGCCAGTAGCATCAAAGAGAGACTTTGTCATTGCATCAGAAATCAACATAAGTATTTCTAAATATTGCCTTCAGTGATAATGTGGTTACTTGGGATGCTCAGGGTAAGCATGGGTTCTGTGTTGCTGTAAAGACACAGGGAACGTCTGCCTCTACTTCTCTCTCAGGTACTTCCTCCCCTTCCTAATGCACTCTACCACAGAGATCACACTGAGATTCACTGGCATTTTCAAAGCCCTAGAAGATAATTAACAATATCCATGTGAGCAGAAACTGCCAGCTGTTCCGCAATATTAATTCTCCTCTTCTAAATGGTAGAAGAAAATTAAATAAGGCCACAACCACCCAGCTAGAACCTAAGTGCCCCAGCCTGCCTTATAACCACTTCTGGACAATGAGCTGCTAATGACATTTGTGAGTTCCAGGTTGTGTTCACAAGATAAATATGGCTAACAGGAAGGAGAAAAGGAGAAGTTAGCTCTACCCGCTAAACTTGGGGTTTCCCTATGACTGGCCCAGATGGCCGTTCCAACACTCTCCTGGACTCTGTTCAAAGTGAGCCTCAAATTAGACAAGTATAGATTCTGAGCATTTGAGAATGATACCCCTGCACATGTGGGCACAAGCACACCGTAATTGCTTCCATAGAGACAAGCATGTAAATCAGAGGCCATGACCATGAAAGGATAGGTGGGTAAGACTGAGCTTATTTTGAGGTAAGGGAATGGAGGCTATTAGAAAAGAGAAGCAAAGTGCATACGATAGAACAGCTCACAAAGGCAATGTCACTGGAGTCACATGACGATCAAAGCTTTGTTATCGCTTGGTAACTGTGGATGATTGTAGATAATGATATCAAGAGTTATTTATAGACAACTTTTCTCAACCCCAAACAAGAGATGGCCTCCCAAGCCTACTTGAAGGGAATTATCAAGCTAAATTTTGGACTAAAAGAACATTATTAGCTAAAGTGACACAGCACTTAATGATGCATCAAGTAAATCAGAGGAAGTCCTCAAGATATAAAGGTTAAAATTAATGTGTTCTAAGTGTTGTATAGAATTAATTCACTTACTGCAGCAACCCTATAAGATCAGTGTCAATA
The DNA here is from genome assembly GCF_029215605.1 of Mirounga angustirostris. Classification (NCBI taxonomy): domain Eukaryota; kingdom Metazoa; phylum Chordata; class Mammalia; order Carnivora; family Phocidae; genus Mirounga; species Mirounga angustirostris. Next base: position 57,660,622 of record NW_026991709.1, read on the forward strand.
TTGTCCCCATTGCTGAGATGAGGAAACAGAACCAGAGAGGTTACAGTCACAGTAAATGGCAGAGAGGGGACAGTAATCCAGGTGGTCTGGCTCTAGTCCCTGATCCTAACTACTCTGCCACTGCCTTTCCAAGAAACACAGCAAAAGATGGATTTAATTTGGCAACCTGATTAGGAAGACCTTTGAACATTTTTCCTTCAACAATTTGGAACTCGTAAGTAAAGATGAAACTCACAAATAATGAAAATTAAGTAGGAAAGCCCCAGGAGAGCAAGATAAGCAGCATTTGACTTCAACACTACAACAGAGGAAATTTTGATAGTGGGACAGAGGAAGCAACAATTAAAGACTCAGGGTTAGGAAAGCCTATTCAAGGCTCTCATCAGCACACAGGTTAATCTTTTCATGCCTTAATCCAGGAAGTCCTTTAGCTGCAGACTATTTTCCTAGACATTTACGTAAAAGATAATCATATTATGTGGCAGGCATTTTGGTAATAACAATACACAAGCATTTGGCAGAAGAATGAGTTCTACCTCCAGCACACTGGGTACACATTTCAATAGGAACAAATAGCTAGAGCTATGACATTAAGCCTGAAAAAGACACTGTGTTATCAAAAAGAAACTTCAAAAAATGATAGGTGCGGAGCACTTTCTGCCCTGTTTTTGCTCTGACCCAAGGATATGGCCAGTTCCCAGTGAAGGGACAATCTGAGTGGGATGTGGGGTACGGATCCATGGACCATACTCAACTATCATAGTGAAGGAGAAAGAGGACATAGACAAGTGCCAAATGGAGACTCAGACCTAACTAATGTGTTCTTGATGGAGCCAAACCATAAGTGGCCTCTGGTACTAGATCAGATTAGGATTTATTTATTTTTTTTTATCACAATAAGCAGCGGTCAGTCAAAGATTTCCTACTGTCTTCATTTCAGGCCATATATAGTGCCAAGTGGTACCCAGACATTAACTGCAGGACTCCGGCCTGCTTGAAGACGGAATCCTTGGTTGATCCTCAACTGAACAAGTGGTCCAAAGCCTCGCAGCTGCGAGCTGCTCCCTGGTGATGCATCTCCACTTGTGGCCTCGTTCTTCCCAGTATAATCTGCCCATCTGTGCATGAAAGGAAGGTGCGGACGCCTTTATTCCTTTCATCAAGACAGAGATCGAAATCATAGCCAGATACCAAGGGGCAGAGTTCCCTCTAATTTTTTTTTTTTTTTGAGAAACACAAAAAGCAAGCAAGCATAATTTTATTATAAAGAAGAACCTTAAACAAGAAGTTTATAGGAATATAACATTTTTTTCCAACCTTATGGTAGATGCAGCCTCATTCCTGAGAAGAGGCACACAGATCTCATATTGCTTTTAAGTGGAGAGAAAGAAATCCATAAAAATTAAAGAAAAATTAAATTAAAAATTAAAAAAATATTTAGACATTTTGAAACGGTGCCAGTGTAAAGAACTCAGTAATTTAGTAAATCACAGAAAATCCCCAAGATAAATAGGTTAAAATTAATGTGGTTTTAAGGAATGGAGCCATCAGCTCTGTCTGGGAGAACAATTCTCACTAAACATTTATCTCAACCTATATCTTAAATTTAATGCAAGTAATGCTTCAATCTATCAACTGCTTTACAGTGAACCTGGTTGGCACTTTGAGGCTTTCCATTTCATTTTCCAAATAATTTGATTCTCTATAGTTGGGGTCAAATATATTGTGCAGTGTATTTTATTTATTCACTTTTTTTTTTAAGCTTTAAAAGCTCAACTATTTAAAACGATAACATTAACACTTATTTCCCATTTAACTGAATTTTGTGGGGGGTGCTTGGTGAAAATAATAGCAGCAAAACACCATTAACATTTACCAGCTTTTATTATGTGCACTTATTATACCAGGCACTTCACCCATATTATTGCATTTATAGTCTTCACAATAGGCCCATATTTTAGGTATAATTATTATCTCTATCTTACAAGTGAGGAGACTAAGGCTAAGAGAGGATAAGAAACTTCACCAAGGTCACACAGTAAGTGGCAGAGCCAGTAAACAAACCCAGTCTTAACCTCCCTGGCCCCAGTCTAGCTTTGTAAACACATTGGGAGGGGAATAGAAATTGTACCCCACTCCCAGTGTGATACAGCACTGAACATTCTTTTTTTAAAGATTTTATTTATTCATTTGACAGAGAGAGAACATAAGCAGAGGAAGGGGCAGAGGGACAGGGAGAAGCAGACTTCCTGCTGAGCAGGGAGCCCGATGCAGGACTCAATCCCAGGACCCTGGGATCATGACCTGAGCCGAAGGCAGACACTTAACCGACTGAGCCACCCAGGCGCCCCAGCACTGAACATTATTTTCCTCAATTTCACAGAGGATAGTTTATGTGCTCTTCAAATTGGTATGAATTCTATTTAATATATGACTCCAGTTATAGCTGTGTGATTTTAGGCATCTGATGGAAAATTAAAAACCCAGCCAGCCATCTAAGAACCTCATCAATGTAAATTACTCGCACACATAACAATGCTTAGGTGCCTGGGAATTTTTATTCTGCACCTGGTCGTGTGTCATCCTAACATCCACGGAGACAAATTCCAAACCAAGCAGTTCCAGAATTTAAGATGACATTCTAGAGGATTTCAGTCACCATATTTTCCAGCTTAAAACCACAGCACACAAACTGATAAGAGTATGTGTGTTTGTGGGAATAACCAGGCAGAAGATTTGAAATCAGACCTGAGAAAATCAGAAACTTCTGCTAGCTGTTTACAGTCTTTCAATATATGGGCCCCTGTGTCCATGTAAGGAAGAAAATGAACTCACTAGAAGGAAGAAATTGCTTTTTTGCCCTCATAAAATCTTTGCAGAGGTGGCCACACATCATCTATGCAGACCTCAAGCTGTTTTCTATGCCACATGACACCCAAGTAGGAACCGTTCTCTTTGAGCCTAATAGAAACAATGACAGAATGCTCTGATCCTCGATTTCTGAGCATTTTCTCATTCGGTATTCTCCAGGCACACACCCCACTGAGGCAAATAGGGCAACTCTATTTAGTGACATTACTCAAGAGTAACCACAGAGTCAGGTACAAGCCCGGTTATCCAACACCCATCCAGCTGAACACTGCAGCACTCTGTTTGCCTCTGTCTCGAAAAGCTAAGCTATTCAATCATCAGGATGGCATCCAGAGCATTTTTGCTAGAAGTAGTGATAAATTTGTACCTTATTTATAACATCTGCCCAATTCTCTTTCCTCACCATCGGAACATGTTTTTTAAGAAAATCAGCCAAGCTATGACTTGAAAACCATGCTCTTGTTTGGTTGATGTTCTAGAACGTGCTCAGTGAGCAAATCTCACTACATGTTTCATCCACCATTATCCACTTGACATTGCAAGCGAGGCAGTCCCTCCACCACCCCCTGGGAAAAAAACAAGAGATTATCTACATAGGTGCCTTACCGTTGATACTCCAGATGCCCAGATGTGGGATCAGGAAGAACACCCCACACAATTTCCCAATTCCAAGCATGCCAGGCAACGTCTTCATTTCCTGTGCATATCAGGGACAGAAAAACTTCACAGGTAGACTTCTCTTCCTCCCTTGAATTCTTCAGGATTGGACCAGGTTACCTACCTCAGTGACATCAGTGAAATAAGTAAAGAAGAGCAAAGAGGTGGCAGAAGACAGTAGGAAGAGCCTGAATCGTGTGTGAAACGAAGTGAACAGAAAGACGATGTGGCACTATATTCTGTGGTTTTTGCTGCTCGTCAAATCGGCTGTTCACTTTCAAACACTGATCTGCAGAGCGGCTCCGTCCTTAACTTCTCCTTCCGCTTTACCACCCTTTCTGCCCCACATTGAGGTTTTTCTCATTCAAAGTTCAGTGACATGAAAAATCAAACTCTAAAGAAATCTATATTGTTGCAATCTTTAGGTTGAGATTTTAATCAAATTAAGGTCAGGGAATTCATGGTAAAAAGTACCTATGGTAAGTATGCCTTTTCCCCCTTTTCATAGCTTGAGATTATGAAACTTCTTTTATGTAAAAGGTTTTAGATTTTTCTTCCTAAACATCATGTCATGGCAAGATTAGAATGCTTATTGTGATTATACCAGTGATTTATCTGAGGTTATGGAGAATATGAGTGACAGGAAGCACTTCCTCAACAGATGAGGGAAGGGCAGGTGTCTTTAATCTGTAGATAAATATCAATGGAACAAGATCATCGTTAATATTAGCTACATGTTCTCTCTCTAAATAATAAAGTTCCGAGCTAAATGACATCTTGAATATCAGTTAAAAGAAACTTTCATTTTCAACATTTTTCATGTGGGTATTGTCTGGATGAAATAGAAGAGAAGCAACAAAAGGAAGAAATGGAAAAGTTCAAGATCAGATAGCTCAGGGTCAAGGTGGACTGTTTTCTCCAAGGCCACTTGTAATAATTAGCTGTGCTTCTAATTTTATATATTTATATATATATATATATTTAAGAATATATATATATTAAATATATATATATATTTAAGATTTTATTTTTTTATTTGAGAGTGAGAGAGAGAGAGCATGAGTCAGGTGAGGGGCAGAGGGAGAAGCAGACTCCCCACCAAGCAGGAAGCTGGACCTGGGGTTCAATTCCGGGACTCCAGGATCATGACCTGAGCCGAAGGCAGACGCTTAACCAACTGAGCCACCCAGGCACCCCTGTGCTTCTAATTATGGGAGCTAATTAAATTCACCCATTTGAGATTCCAAATGGGAAATCTAGATTTGTGATATCTGTGGTCATTGACAAAAGCTGATTTTGTAAGTCTTTCTCCTGGAGGCTGGTGATTTTCTTCCAAGGCCGAACTTCAATGGTTCTAAGTACATAAGTTTAAAAAAACAGTTATCGGGCGCCTGGGTGGCTCAGATGGTTAAGCGTCTGCCTTCGGCTCAGGTCATGATCCCAGGGTCCTGGGATCGAGTCCCGCATCGGGCTCTCTGCTCCTTGGGAGCCTGCTTCTCCCTCTGCCTCTCTCTCTCTCTCTTTCTCTCTCTCTGTCTCTCATGAATAAATAAATAAAATCTTTAAAAATAAATAAATAAAATAAAATAAAAAAACAGTTATCATTGTATTTATTGATTCAAACAGATACTGTGTGATCGTTGGAGGCCCCCAGATGAATGATTTTAAAGAGCTCAGTGAACCAGTACTATAATTTCCTCTTATCTGTCTTTAGTGTTGGAACTGAAATATTCATGTATTTCAACCACCGCAGTTTAACACAGAGCAACTGTACCTTAGGACATCCATTACTTACCGAGGAAACATCCTGTGAAATATTTACCCAGCATTTACACAACTTTCTTTCCCATGCTCAAGGTGGAATGCAAACTTCCTGTGGCAGCTGAGGCAAGGCTCATGATCCACTTAAAATGGTCCCAGAAGTCAAAAGTCATATAGCCAAGGATCCCAAGATATTGTCCCAAACCAGAGACAAGTCATATACACTTTGTTTATCTCAGCATAAAACCTTTTTGATCTACTATTTTAAGGATTTTTTTCATATTAAAAAAGCCCATGCTAATGAGACAAAATTTGGGAAAAAAACCCAAAAACCTTATGTAACATCTAGTGTATTTTTAAAGATACCTATTTTGTTACTTTTATCACCATGACTGGCTCTTTATTCCTCCACAGCTGGAGTCCTGAGAGTCCCGCTGAAGACAGAACTCTCCCTCAGGATCTGACTCCTGTCTTCCTTCTAATAATAAAAAAAAAAAAAGAAAGAAAGAATCCTGGCTCCAAAGTTTGTTAGCTCAGTTACAAGTCAATTTTGCTTTAAATTTCTACTTCATCTAGCAATTACATTTCTATTCTGACCCTTGTCCCATTATAATTAAGTACTGTTTGATTAAAAAATTGTACTTTTTATTTAAATGTGCAAATTTAAAGAATTTACTACATTTTTGAAGAATTTACTACATTTAAAAAAGTGATTGCATTGTGTTTTAGGATCAGTTTTAAAAGCATCAATCCATCTCCAATTTTATTGTGAAAGACAAAAAGCAAAGTAGAGTTGGGCTTCTTAAAATTCATTTCCAAACATTTTAGGAGCTACATACAGAGCAAATTCTTCAGTTCACTTACAGATTCAGTTGCTTTCATGAATCATGAAGCAGCTGTACTTTCGCCAACGTTTTTACATCAGGAGGGTCAGAGAAACAGCAAACACAAAACAGATACAGGACCCTAGAGAGAGCTTACCACTGACATTAGACAACATCAGCCCAGAGGGATGAATCTTGGTTTTAAAATTTTTAGCACCCCCAAAAACATTGCATAGCTTCTGCCACATATGTAGTCCAGCATTTAAAACTTTTTCCATTCTTCTGCTTGGTGTCGTCTCCTCATCAATATTCTTGATAGCAATGGTTTTATACACTGGGTGGGATTCCCAGATCCCATCTATGTCCACTGAATGAGAATCTCACAGGATTGAGGCCACATATCCCTATTTTAAAGAAATCCCCCAAAGTGATTCTGGTAGCTGATTTGAATGGATATTTGGAAACCAAGAATGAATTGGTGGGAGACACGGATTTTGAGTCACAAAAGACTTGGTACCAAATCTTTGCTACTTATTAGCTGTAGAACCTTTAATAAATTCCTGGATTCTTAGAGTTTATTCTAGACACAGAGATGTACAACTTGGGTGCCCCTTCAAGGACAGATTTGCTCTTGGCTGTGGGGAATGCAGTTGGCAGACAGCTTCCAGGTATAAACTTTGTTAGTGACTGCCAAGTTGAGACTCACCTTGTCCAAGGTCATGCTTTTCCACGACAGCCTACATCCAGTGATGGAGAAAGGAAAATGTAAAAATGGCTGGCCATTTGGGGCTCCCATGGGATGCTGATGGGCAATACTCGACCCAGAGCTCCAGGTTGTCAGCCAAGGTTATGTCAGGCCTATATCACAGTTTGACTTCTTCCTCTGCCCCGTCGTGCTTCTGCCCCCTTACTTTCAAAGGTGCTGATCACTAATCTATCTCAATGTCTGCTTCCAGAGAACTAAATCTATTCCACATCTCAATTTCCTGTTCTCTAGAACAGATATGGTAATAACATCCATCTGTTATGTTGGTGAACTGAGATAATGTATGCAAAGTGATCAGTAAATTACATCTATAATTATTCCTAAACCAAAGATGGGCTTTAATTTGGACAAGATGGATACGAGGAAGCCCTATGCTCATAAGCCAAGAAGTAATGATGGCGGAACAATTTGAATATGTTTATTTGCTAACGGGAGTCATTGTTGCATGGAGATTGAGACTCTGAATAAGTGTGGTAACAAAGCTTTGATTAGCAAAGAAATGGAGCAGATTAAAGATGGTCTTAATTCCCCCTAAATTCACAAGGATGGATCAGCCATGCAGGGAGGCCTCAGGAGTAAAGGGCAGAAAGATTTAGAAGTTTTAGAAGGGCAGAAGATGTAAAGAAGAGCAGGAGATATAAAGAAGGGCCCACATTGGGAAAGCGCTCTAAACATCCAAAAGACTGGAAGGGGTCAAAACAGTGGTGTTGTCACAGCAGGACTAGAGGGCTGGACAGGTAACCAAGGCAGGGACCATTCCCTGAAACTGGAATACAGAAAAGGATCAGTCATTGGCCCCACACCCCGAGACAGGCAAAGAGACCAACTTGGTATTGAGCCTTTCCCCTTTACTCCTTGAAGTGTCCCTTTGGTGAGAGGATTGTCCTGCACTGTGAGGTGGATAGGGTTCACCCAAAACACAATATAAAATACCCTCAGCTGCAAAATTTAGCAGACTGAAGATGATTTGGGGGAAAATAAATAAAAATGTATGTACAGAGAATGCCCAAGAATGACCTTCTCCCCTTTACTTTCGTATTGACAGACTTGGAATGTATTCTGGATCTCTCATTTACTAGATGCGTGATCTTAGACAAGTTATTCAACTTTGAATCTAATATTTCCTTGAAACCTGTTAGTCTGTAAAGCAGGAATAATAACAGCTACGTGAAAGGTTGTTATGAGTATTCAATAAGGGACTTAAATAGTACTATATATTTGAAGTTAGCATACATGAAACCACATACCACAGTGCCTGGCACAAAACTAAGATCCTGACATATGCATTTTCCTTTCTTTCCTCCCACTCAGACAGAAAACTATATTGTTCCTATGTCTGGTTTATTGGTATCTTTGCAGCCTGGACAGAGAGAGAAAGTTGACTTCCCTTATATCCTATGCACCTGTGTGTACTATATTTGTGTGTGCTTATAGTACTTATTTGTACTATATTTTTGTGCTATTGTGTATGTTTATCTCATTGCTTCTTCATGAAACCAACTTGGGGATCCTTCATAGCTTTGCAAATTGTTTTATATTTTATTTTTGTGGATGTGTGTATGCTTTGATGTGCCTGCAGCTTCAGATCTCAGCCAAATATTAGAGTCTGAAGCCATTAACTTGTTCTTCCAGGAGGAATTGGGGGGGGGCTACCTGGAGAAGAAGAGTGGCATACCTTGTAGATTTCCAACTACAAGGAGCGTAATAGAACAGGAGCCCCAGGGTCTGCATGCCAAAATCCATCACCCCATTTGTGCCATGAGGCCAAGACTTTCAGCCAGTGACCGAAGACAATGGAAATACCAAGGCAGGTTCATTTCTGAGAAACAAGACTCCTCTAATGACAAACTATGGCTTAAGGACTCCCATATAGCCTTGCCAAACCTTCCTTAGAGTACACAGTAGTCTAGGATACTTCCACCCAAACTACTTCCCTCTCCCCATCACTAGGGATCAAGCTTACTTTGTGGTCTTTCTTCCATCCCCTCCATTTTTCTCTCATACCTCCCCATTTTTTCTCACAGGCATCTCTCTTAATCTAATCCTTACAATTTCCATCCTATTTTGGAGCCTGCATTTGGAGAACCCAGTCTAACACATTAATTTTGCATAGTTATGATAATATGGAATATGTTTCTTATTTTGCTTCCCTTTACCCCTTGTTCAGGGAGTAGTATTCTTCATAGGGGGGATCTATTCTGTAGAAGGTAGGAAGGCATGAAAGCTAGTTAGTAAAAATAGCAGGATTAAGTTAGTCAATTTGGGAGAAACTGTAAAGATCCGCCAATCAATGGAGAAAATATTGAAAACACAGGCAAAAGAGGCAGAAATGTGGAAAATTCACATTCTTTTAACTATAACAGTGAAAGTAGCTAAGAGCATTGTGGAAATCGGAACCAAAAAAAGTAAAAAGCTTTCTCAGCACTGCACTGCATATACTCATTCACATTTATGTTAACGGCAGAGTCCTCTCCTTATTTATGTGGCTTTTTGAGGGGAAAAAAAAAAAAACCCATGCAGATGAAGTAAGCAGTAATTTAAAGCAAAACACAATGGAGTTAGCTTTATTTTGGAGTAAGTTCGAAGAAATAAATTTGGGAGAAGTTTGTCCTGAAATGAAATATATATATATGTGTGTGTATATATATATATATATATATATATATATATATATATATATACACACTTCATAACCAGTATAGTACCAGTTAGATCAAATGCTGGCTACAGAGCTGGAACAGCTTTCTGGAGGCCCCAGCTGGGGCAGTCATTTTAGTTGCTCAATAATTAGGAGATCCAAAATGAGAGGTCCCAAGGAGGGATTGCAGGAAGTCAGGGAAGAAGCAGGGAGTACTTGAGGGCTCAGGGCAGCAAATTAGGTGCCATTCACCAACTGGTCCAAAAGTGCAGTATTCATATTTTAACCTCTAATAGAGCTGTGCCAATGGTAACTGACTACCTTTTGGTCATTTATCCCTTTAGTATTGATTAGAGTTGGTGTTAATAAACCCAAATAACTATATAGTTGATCCTTGAATAACATAGGGGTTAGGGGTTTCAGCCTCCCACACAGTCGAAAATCTGAATATAACTTTTGACACTCCCAAAACTTAACTATTAATAGTGAGAGCCAGGAGAGACCACTCTTTACTGCAATGTACAATTTGCTGGAGAGAGGAACTGCTCACACAGAGATGACTAGCCTCACAGGGCATTTTAAGTGGATACTCTCAACACTCAGGCTCACTGCAAAAGCAACAGAAGGTGGTTAGGAAATTATTACAGCACTGCAGAATGTACTACAGTATATTTTATTCAGTTACAATTTAATACTATGTCTTTATGTTTGTTTACATTTCTCTCAATTGTGCATGGTGCTATGTCCAGCCTGTCAAATGTTTGTGAGTTTTGACAAATTTTAACTTTATATAATAGATTTGTGTATATCTTATAGTAGTAAATAATAAACTAGACTAGCACCTCTGCATTCATAACATACCATTTTCTTATTTTTTTTGATAGTTCTAGGGTATGGGGTTCATCTGTGAGTTTTTTCAAATTGTCCCAAATCTCCCAAAACATTTTCCAATATATTTATTGAAAAAAAACCCCACATGTAAGTGGACCTGCTTCAAACCCATGTTTTTCAAGGGTCAACTTCAACTCTAAATTGTCCAACATAATGGTTTGAAAGGAAACTCAGAAAGCCCAGGGAGGTAGGCACACGCTCCTGATCCTTACACAGGTTTTTAGCTTCTTTCTCAGCTGCCTGGCAAGATTGCTCTTCCTGCCCTTATCATAGGCATTTCTCCAAATGATTTAGAAAAAAATACTTTAGTAACATATGTTTAAATAGATGAATAATATGCCATCTTATAATTATGGGACTACTTAGCCATCTTCCTATTATGGGATATTTAGGTTTTTCCAATTTTTCACATAAAGATGAACACTTTTGCTCTGCCACATTTTGGTTGATTTCCTCAAAATGGAATTACTGGGTTGAACATACGAACATTTTTAGTATTCTTTATATCTAGGGCTACATAACTTCAAAGACCAATGTACATTCCTAGAGACAAGTTATGAGATTATCCAGATCTAGGTTAACTGCACCCTTACCATGAAAAATGTCTTGTTCTGATCATCATATTTTTAAAAGTACAACATTTAATTTATTCTTGTTTTTAAATTTAATGAAGATGAACAGATTTTGGGGTATTTTATCATTTGAGTTGTCACGTGCAATTAACTGCTTATCAAGATATTGGAGTCAGTGGCTTTCTTACTATTTTTTTAACTTAATAATGCATATATTGTGGAGAAAGGGGAACCCTCCTACACTGTTGGTGGGAATGCAAGCTGGTGCAGACACTCTGGAAAACAGTATGGAGGGTCCTCAAAAAGTCGAAAATAGAGCTAACCTATGACCCAGCAATTGCACTACTGGGTATTTACCCCAAAGATACAAATGTAGGGATCCGAAGGGGTACGTGCACCCCAATGTTTATAGTAGCAATGTCCACAAGAGCCAAAGTATGGAAAGAGCCAAGATGTCCATCAACAGATGAATGGATAAAGAAGATGTGCTATATATATACAATGGAATATTATGCAGCCATCAAAAAATGAAATCTTGCCATTTGCAATGACGTAGATGGAACTAGAGGGTATTATGCTAAGTGAAATAAGTCAATCAGAGAAAAACAAGTATAATATGATCTCACTGAGATGAGGAATTCTTTTTTTTTTTAAGATTTTATTTATTTTTTTGACAGAGAGAGACATAGCGAGAGCAAGAACACAAGCAGGGGGAGTGGGAGAGGGAGAAGCAGGCTTCCTGCAGAGCAGGGAGCCCAATGTGGGGCTCGATCCCAGAACCCTGGGATCATGACCTGAGTCGAAGGCAGACGCTTAACGACTGAGCCACCCAGGCGCCCGAGATGAGGAATTCTTAATCTCAGGAAACAAACTGAGGGTTGCTGGAGTGGTGGGGGTGGGAGGGATAGGGTGGCTGGGTGGTAGACATTGGTGAGGGTATGTGCTATGATGAGTGCTGTGAATTGTGTAAGACTGATGAATCACAGACCTGTACCCCTGAAACAAATAATACATTATATGTCAAAAAAAAAAAAAAAAAAAGAAGAAGAAGAAGATAGTAGTTTAGTTCTGCAGCCAGAGAAGTTGGGGTGTGTTGGTGGTGAGATATGCTCAGGGTCCTGGGGAAGGCCCATCCTGGACAGAGAAACCCCAGAAAGGAAACAGAGGGTGTGGGGTGCAGCCAACTAGCTCTGGGTCCCTGCACCAGAGGGCTAGGGGGATAGGCTCTGTAGGTCTCCTTTGGCTATGGCCAGCAGTCCCCTTTCAGAGGTGGGGCTGCTTCTCTGGCCCAATACCGGGGAGCCTTTCAAGGTCAAAGAGAACACGCCTTCCCCACCAGAACCTGGGCACTCACTGAAACTTGCTTTTGAAAATGCTGTTTGGCTTGACTGAGAGGACATTGGGTAGGTGGGTAGGTGGGTGGGTGGGTGGCATTGGAGTTTTCCTGGAAGTTAGTGTGGGATTGGGAAGGTTTGAGATGTTCTAGTTATCCTTTGAAAAAAACAAGTTTTATTATTATTTGTTTATTTAAAAACTCTAACACAGAGAAGCAGAAAGAATAGTATCATGAACAAATATAGTGATCCGAAGGGGTACGTGCACCCCAATGTTTATAGCAGCAATGTCCACAATAGTCAAACTATGGAAAGAGCCAAGATGTCCATCAACAGATGAATGGATAAAGAAGATGTGATATATATATACAATGGAATATTATGCAGCCTTCAAAAAAAAAAAAGAAATCTTGCCCTTTGGAACAACATGGATGGAACTAGAGGGAATTATGCTAAGTGAAATAAGTCAATCAGAGAAAGACAAGTATCATATTATCTCACTGATATAAGGAATTCTTAATCTCAGGAAACAAACTGAGGGTTGCTGGAGTGGTGGGGGGTGGGAGGGAAGGGATGGCTGGGTGATAGACATTGGGGAGGGTATGTGCTATGGTGAGCGCTAATGAAGGCGGGAGAAATCAGAGGCGGAGACGAACCATGACAAACTATGGACTCTGAGAAACAAACTGAGGGTTTTAGAGTGGAGGGGGTTGGGGGGATGGGTTAGGCCGGTGATGGGTATTAAGGAGGGCACATATTGCATGGAGCACTGGGTGTTACATGCAAACAATGAATCATGGAACACTACATACATACATACATACATACATACATACATACATACATAAAATAATGCATATATTGACTATATTAAACTCTTGTCACCTTGCCTGTTATATTTTAGGCAAATAGTCTGTTTTTTCCTTTTAACATTTTAATAGTAGCTTTTGATTTATAGAAGTTACCTTTTTAAAAGTAAACATATCTAATAATTTCTGTTGCCTTTAAATTAGAAAAAACCTTTCCTGGATGATTTCTAAATCAAGATGTCTAAGTGAATGTGGTAGGCTGAAAAACAACCTCCCAAATGTGTCCACATCCTAAAACCTGGAACCCGGGACCCTCTGCTATCTTATATGGCGAAAGTAACTTTGCAGATTTGATTAAGGACCTCGAGATGGAGAGATTATCCTGGGTTATCCCCATGAGCCCGATGTAATCCTTAGAGGGATATGGGAGTCAGAGATGGAGGAGAAGGCAATGTGACAACAGAAGCAGGGATTGAGATGTGGCCACAAACCAAGAAACGTCAGCAGTCTCTAGAAGCTGCAAGAAACAAGGAAGGGATTCTCCCCCTGAGCCATCAGAAAGAATCAGCTTTGCTGATATCTTGACTTTAACCTTGTAAGTCTCATTTTGGACTTCTGACCTCTGGAACTGTAAGAGAATAAATCTGTGTTGTTTTAGGCCACTGAATCTGTGGTTATTACAGTGGTAATAGAAAAGTAATGAGCGACATTATTTTGCTCTCCATCACACAAATTCCCAGTAAATATAAAAATGTTTAATGTCTAGCAAATATTCTACACTAATACAAGAGAAAACTTGAATCACTATAGAACCTTCATGGAATTTCTTTTAGAAACAGTACGATGTGGCTGAATATAAGAAGCTATGATGTTTTAGGGCCTAATTATCTCCTATGAATCTCAGTGTACCCAATAACTATTGAGGACACCAGGCAGCCCATCCCTCAACTTCCCTTGGAAGAGTGATGACAGTTCAAGAGGCTGTTTTAGGATTACCTCACTTGAATTCTGTATCAGTTTGAATTAAGTTCAGCGTATATAGTAGGAAAATCCAAAATTGTGATAGCTTAAATAAAATACAAGATTGTTGTTCACATGCAAAAGAGGTTTAGAGGTAAGCAGGATGGGGCTAACATCTTGGCTTCTCCTTCTTCAGTGACCATGTCTCCTGTCTTTTTCTTCACTTCTTAACTTTGACATCTGTCTTCTGGGTCCATGGTCCAAGTTGGATGGTCTCAGCTCCAGTCATCATATCTGACTTGTGGGCTCAAAGAGGGAGGCAGAAGGTCAAAAGAAGCAGCCCATGGGGATGAGTGAGACCTTTTCTAGAAATCCAATACCAACCTTTCACCTACAACACACTAACCCTGACTTAATCATATGATCCCATCTTCCTGCAAGGAAGACTTGTAAATAGCATCTATTCAGGCAGGAAAAATGCCCAACTAAATTTCTAGGTTCCATTACTGAGAAAGATGGGCTGAAGCTGTCGCTACCATATCCACCACTTTGGCCACCTAAGTATCTATGAAGAACACATTTTCTTCTCCAAAAGGGACAATACCAATATCTCGCCTTGCTATCTTGTTCAAGTCAAGATATTTGGAAGACACATATTCTTCCCATCAGATTTGTATGTAGCTTCTCATGGTTCCATGATCTATGACCCGAAAGGCAAGTTATATGTTCCCAACATTCCCATGATGGTGTTTTTAAAATTTTTCATATGCAATTTTTTGATTGTTGAGTGAAGTGTTACTTGTAATAATAAGACATAAGGGAATCCCACTTTTAAAACTACTCTGCCAAAATGAGGAAAGAATATAGTATTCATAGCTTAAATTACTCTATGATAGTAATCAATTCTAATTGAATAATATTTGGTCCATTTTGATAAAAATAACATGTTTCTGCATCTTTTTTCTAGGCCATGGTGCATCAGTGCTCCATATTATGTAAAGGCTACTTGAAGCCAAGGGCAAAAGCATCAGTATGATTTCTTTTCAGTTTTTAGGAAAAAGACACACAAACACACACACAGAAAAATTTATAAAGAAAAGGAAGGTCAAGAGTGAGTGTCCCCTGCTACAACAGTGGACAAATTCCTTGTTTAGTGCATCTGGTGCCCCAGCCTCTGCCCTCTGCAGTTTCTTCCTAGTCCCTGAAGATTAAGTTCCCTGGGAAGCAGACTCTGAGGCAGAGTTTAGGGTACAGGAAATTTATTGGAGAGTGCTCCAGGGATCAGTGAGTGCAGGGCCTGAGAAGAGAGTAGGACTAAGAAGAGGGAGCCCCCAGACTGTAATGCAGTCTCAGCAAAGTCCTCAGCCACCCAAGGGAGGTCTGACACTGGTTCAGCCCCTTAGAGTAGTTTGGTTAAGAAGACACAGACTTTATGTACCTGCGTTGACCAATCATTGGATATAAGCTGTCTCTAGGAAAGGTCCTTTGGTGAAGTACTTCTCTTTAGCAAATTCCAAGACAAGATTGACAGCTGAGGACTCTCAGCTAGGAACACTCTCAGCAGCTGGAGAAATTAGTACTTCGGTTCTGAAGGGAATCTGGAAGTGCATCACAGCCTCCATCAATCGGTCCTTTTTCCATTTGAGTAGAAAGTACAGAGAGTTCCCATATACTCCCTTCCCCCACACAAGTACGGCCTCCCCTACCATCAACATCCTGTACCAGAGCAACACTTTTGTTACAATACACATCATTATCACCAAAGCCCATAGTTAACATTAGGATTCACTCAGTGTTGTACTTTCTATGGGTTTTGACACATGTATAATGACATTATAGTATCATGGAGACTAATTTCATTGCCCTAAAAAATCACTGTGCTCTGCCTACTCATCCCGGCCTCTCTCCTCTCTACCCCCTTGTAACTACTATGGCCATAGTTTTGCTTTTTCCATAATGTCATGTAGTTGGAATCATACAGTGTGTAGCCTTTTCAGATTGGCTTCTTTCACTTAATATGCATTTAAGATTCCTCTATGTTTTTCCATGAAAATGGAAATGATAGCCAATTTCTTTTTTACTGCCAAATAATATTTCATTATCTGGATGTACCTATTTGTTTATCCAAGCACCTACTGAAGGGCATCTTGGCTACTTCCAAATTTTCACAATTATGAATTAAGCTGCTATAAATATCTTTGTGCAGATTTTTGTGTGAACATAAGTTTTTAAGTCCTTTGGGTAAATGCCACAGGTGGATTTTTTTAACTCTGCAAGATTCCAAATTACTGAAGGTTTAGTCTACTTAGATTGCAGGCCACAAGCCCGTGGCCTCTCTTAGCCAAGTGCTATTTCCTTCCATCATCACCTTGAGTTGATCTGTACCTTGCAGAATTTTGCTAAAAGCGGCAGGAATCAGCACACTTACACTAATATTTTGAATTTTTCCTAACATTTTGGTTAATGTTACAGGCATAGCTAGCATGGGTTCTGCCATTCAAGGATTGTTTGATATATAACTTGGTTCACAAGTTTTCCAGTCTATAAAATCTAAATCCTTAGAATCTTTCTCCCTACTTCCTTTTTATAGCCAGAGCTACAGTTTAGGATTGTGACACTTTCTGTGCACTGTCCTGAGAGGAATGACTGTATTTTAGATAACAGAATTGTCTATAGCTAGTTTAATCAAAAAAGGACTCATTTCAAATTTCTTGAAGCCCCAGAAAACCAACTTAGGGGCTACAGAGTGAGAAGAAATACCAAAAACCGTATCTGGTTATCCAATAGGGTTGTTATGACAGAATCACACTGCTGCCACTACTCAGTATTTATGAAGCCAGAGACTAGACCTTCCCCACTGCTGTTCTAGAAACAAAACAAAACAAATACCTCCATGATGGTGTTCGTCAGAAAAGTCACATGGCTGCTGCCTCATGATGTTCACTTCCACGTTCCAGGTGTGACCCACAAAATCCTAACTACAAGAGGGTCTGGGGAATGTGGTCCTCAGCTTGCTTGTCTCCAGAGTACTGGAAGGCAGGATACAAAGCAGTTGCATTTGTATAGAGGAATGGTTCTCACCAAGGAGTAATTTTGTCTCTTAGGGATATTTGACAATGTCTGGATACATTTTTGGTTGTCACAACTGGGGTAGGCATAATAGTAGCATCTAGTAGATAGAGGCCAGAGATGCTGCTCAACATCCTACAATGCACAGGACAGAACTCACAACAAAGGATTATCCAGCCCAAAATGTCATTAGTGCCAAGGTTGAGAAACTGGTGCAGAAGGAACCAATCTGCAGTATCTGCCTCAAACTTCCTCCTTAGATTCATATTCCCTGGGGGCAGTGGAGGACCTAGAAATCCTTTCTGGAGACTCAGAATGCTGGGTCTTACACTAAGTACTGAAGAACCACACAATGATCATGTCTTAAAAAAAGAGGGGGGGGGGGCTCTGTAACAAAGATAGGGACTATGCTTTGTGACCACCTGAGTTTCAGGCTTCCACCCCACTTCCCAAGGAACCTGCATTACTGCATCTTAGAAATGATGAAAATTTATGATAAGTATAAAACTCTCTTCTTTGATTCAAACTTGAAGAATTTGAACAAGTACCTACACCAGTCTCTCAACAAAGCCATCTCAAGTTCCATTTTAGATTGGGTTCCCCCTGAAGCAAAACCCAATTTGAGGACTCAAGCACAGTTTATTTGGATTTGTTCCCAACGTAGTAGGGGAGTGAAGAAGACAGGAAAGAGAAGGAAACTAATCAGTGGTTTGTTTTCTAGCAAGTTACTGCTGTGAATAAGGCCCTTAATCCTCTCCTCTGGGAACACCTGAGAGCCAAAATTGAAAAATGCCTTAGTCATCCCACTCAAGGACTGAGGAAGTTAGGGCATGTAACCATTTTATTAGTTTTCTATTGCTCCTATAATAAACCTGGTGACTTAAAATAACACATATTTATTATTTTACAGTTCAGAAGGTCAGAAGTCCAAAATGGGTCATACTAGGCCAAAATCAGGGTGACAGCAGGGCTGGATCTGGAGGGTCTAAAGGAGAACCACTTCAGCCTGTAGATACCACCTGCATCCCTTGGCTGGTGTCCCCTTCCTCCATCATTAAAGCCAGCAGCATAGCATTTTCAAATTGCTCTCTGACTGTAACTTCCTTCTTTCAGTTTTAAGGACTCATGTCATAAGACTGGGCCTGCATGGATAATCCAAGATAATCTTCCTTCTAAAGATCATGAACTTAGTCACACCTACAGAATAACTTTTGCCAGGTAAGGTAACATATTTGTAGATTTAGGGGATTAGCATATGGACATCTTTGAGTGGGCCATTTTTCTATTATATCCATCTGCTCTCATAAGTCATTAGTTGAAGACTGCTCCTAAGAGGGGCATTGACATTTCTAGCCTGCTGCTCAGGTAAACCAAGCAGATTCTGATGGCTAGGGAAAGCCTGTAAGCAAAGAAATATAGGTGCCAGCAATTGGAAGTTGGGCAGTATTCACCAAAGCAGTGAGGGTGAGGGATATAGGTGGGGCTCAGACATCATCTGCTGCAATTCTTCTTGGATATGTCAATAATTAGAGAGCACAATCCTTTTATTAGTTTTTGTTTTAAGAGGGAAAGAAAAGAATGCAGAAATGGAGGAAGAGAGGATAAAAACCATAGGATATCTATGTAAAGATAATGTTTACACACAAGAAAATATTCACATAAAGGTGGAGGGAAGACACAGAATTCAAAAAGCAAGCCACCATTTTTTTAACATCATTTTAAAAAAGGAGATAATTCTGAAAAATCAAAGGAGCCCCCTCCTTTTGAATGAGATTTATTAAGAGAAACAGAATAAATTTTGGAAAATGTTATGTTCTTAACATGATTCAGGAGTTCATAGTTCATTTTGGGAAGTTGAGGGTGGCAGCAGCATGTTTTTGAATCCTTCCAAATCCCCACACCAAAACAAATAGAGCAATTATACACCAAAACCAAAACTCATAAATAATAGTTACCAAAACACATGCACACATGCACACACACACCCCAAATAAACAAAAATCTTAGATAACAAACTAATCCACAGACCATAGAGGAAGACAAACTACCAACAGGCATAAATCTACATGGTATCAACTCTGTACTGGAAGAATAAGAGGGATGCAATAGGCATCTCTCAGATATGAGAATAAGAGAATCCCCACATAGCTAACAGAACTAAATCATTGGAGCATGCAGCAGGCCAAATGGAAAACAGCAGCTGAAACTGGGATGGCTGTGTCCACTCCATCAGCAGGTAACCACAGGAGCCCAGTTGTTAGAGGGCTAGAGAAGTCAAGTCCCCATGAACTTTCAAAACAGGGCCCATGCTCCTTCCCACAACAGGGCCCTCTGCTGAGTAGTAGCTATTAGGAGTGACATCAGAGCAGAAGAGGACAGAGATGATGAGGATGAAGAGAAAAAAGTTCATGTAAAGGTGGGGAAGGGAAATAGAGTTCAAAAAACAAGCCACAATATTTTTTACTTTTATAAAAAAGAGAAAGAAAATAGAGCATTCTGAAGTTAGAAAAGCTATACTGAATCATTCTTCCTTTTAAAAATTTGGAAAAACTAATTAAAAACAAGAAAAAAGTCTTGAGGTCAAATCCCATACAAAATTATAAGAGAATAAAAACAGAATAACTTCACCACAAACAATGAAAGCATTGCATAACCGAAAGATATGTTTGCAGAAGAGATTCAAAAGAGCTAAAAGAAATTATATAACATAAGACATGAAAGAACAACATAATTTAGATCAGAAAAACTCAAATGAAGTGACAATTCAAAAAATAATTAGAAATAAAATAACAAAATGTATTTCAAAAACAAAGACCTAACAAGAAAGAACACAAGAGGGAATTAGCACAACAGAATGCCTTAATGAAATAGAAGGTGAATCTGAGACAAGTTTTTAAACTCAAAAGAAATCAATAGGTAAAAAGGATTTGTGAGAAAGTAACACAATTGAAAGTAGGCAAAGAAGATCCAATACATAACAGGGAAGAACTACAAATACAACCATAAAACAAGTAACAAAATGGCAACAAATACACATCTATCAATAATTACTTTCAATGTAAATGGACTAAATGCTCCAATCAAAAGACATAAGGTGACAGAATATATAAAAAAACACCCATCCATATGCTGCCTACAAGAGACTCATTTCAGATCTAAAGACCTGCGGATTGAAAGTGAAGGGATAAAGAAACATTTCTCATGCAAATGAGTGTGAAAAGAAAGCCAGAGGTAGCAATACTTATATGAGACAAAATAGACTTTATTCATTCATTCATTCCCTTATTTATTTTAAGTTGGGCTCCAGTGCGGGGCTTGAACTCACAACCCTGAGATCAAGACCTGAGCTGAGACCAAGAGGTGGATGCTTAACCACCTGAGCCACCCAGGCGCCCCCAAAATAGACTCTAAGACAAAGATTATAGTAAGAGACAAAGGACACTATATAATCATAAAGGGGACAATCTAACAAGAAGATATAATAATCATAAATATTTATGCACCCAAATGGGAGCACCCAAATACATAAAACAGTTAATAACAAACATAAAAGAAGTAATTGATAGTAATACAGTAATAGTAGGGGACAAGACGGACAGATGATTCAAGCAGAAAATCAACAAGGAAACAGTGGCTTTGAATGACACATTGGACCAGGTGGATTTAACAGATATATTCAGAACATTCCATCCTGAAACAGCAGAATGCACATTCTTTTCAAGTACACATAGAACATTCTCCAGAATAGACCACATATTAGGCCATAAAACAAGTCTCAACAAATTCAATAAATTGAAGTCATACCACACATCTTTTCTGACCACACACTATGAAACTAGAAATCAACCATAAGAAAACAATCTAGAAAGAACACAAATACATGGAGGTTAAATAACATGCTACTAAACAATGAATGGGTCAACCAAGAAATCAAAAAGGAAATAAAAAAAAACATGGAGACAAATGAAAATGAAAACACAATGGTCCAAAATCTTTGGGATGCAGCCAAAGTGGTTCTAAGAAGGAAGCTTATAGCAGTACGGCCTACCTCAAGAAGGAAGAAAAATCTCAAACAACCTAATCTTACACCTAAAGGAGCTAGAAAAAGAATAAACAAAACTCCAAACCAGTAGAAGGAAGAAAATAATAAAGATTATAGCAGAAATAAACAAGAGAAACTAAATGAAAATAGAACAGGTCAAAGAAACTAGGAACTGGTTCTCCAAAAAGATCCACAGACTTGATAAAACTTTAGCTAGACCCATAAAGAGAGAGAGAGAGAAAGAGAGAGAGGAAGCATTCAAATAAACAAAATCAGAAATGAAAAGAGGAGAAATAACTGACACTACAGAAATACAAAGGATTGTAAGAGAATATTATAAAAAATTATATGCCAACAAAGTGGACAACCTAGAAGAAATGGATAAATTCTTAGAAACAGATAACTTCTAAAACTCAACCAGGAAGAAATAGAAAATTTGCACAGACTGGGGCACCTGGGTGGCATAGCTGGTTAAGCGTCTGACTTGGTCTCAGTTCAGGTCATGATCTCAGGGTCCTGAGATCAAGTCCTGAATCAGGCTCTGTGCTCGTTGCAGAGTGTGCTTGAGATTCTTTCTCCCTCTTCCCCTCCCGCTCATGTCCCCCCGCCACAATAAATCATCTTTAAAAAAAAGAAAGAAAATTGAACACCAGCAATGAAATTGAACCAGCAATCAAAAAACTCCCAACAAACAAAACTCCAGGACCAGACAGCTCCACAGGTGAATTCAACCAAACATTTAAAGAAGAGTTAATACCTATTCTTCTTAAAATATTTCAAAAAGTAGAAGAGGAAGGAAAGCTTCCAAATTCATTCTATGAGGCCAGCATTACTCTGATACCAAAACCAGATAAAGACACTGCAAGAAAAGAGGACTACCGGCCAGTATCTCTGCTGAACAAACATGCAAAAATCCTCGACAAAATATTAGCAAACGGAATCCAACAATACATTTAAAAAAATCATTCACCATGATCAATTGGGATTTATTCCCGGGATGCAAGAGTGGTTCAATATTTGCAAATCAATGTGACACATCACATCAATAAGAGAAAGGATAAGCACTATATGATCATTCCAATAGATGCAGAAAAAGCATTTGACAAAGTACAACATCCATTCATGATAAAAACCCTCAACAATGTAGGTTTAGAGGGAACATACCTCAACATAATAAAGGCCATCTGTGAAAAACCCATAGCTACCATCATACTCAATGGTGAAAAACTGAGAGCTGTTCCCCTAAAGTCAGGAACAAGACAAGGATGTCCACTCTCATCACTTTTATTCAATACAGTACTGCAAGCCCTACCCACAGCAATCAGACAAGAAAAAGAAATAAAACTCATCCAAATTGGATGAGGAAGAAGTAAAACTTTCACTCTTTGACCTGATACTATACTTAGGAAACCCTAAAGACTCCACCAAAAAACTACTAGAACTGATAAATGAATTCAATAAGGTCTCAGGATACAAAATCGATGTACAGAAATCCATTGCATTTTATATACTAATAATGAAGCAGCAGAAAGAAATTAAGAAAGCAATCCCATTTCCAATTGCACCAAAAATAATAAAATACCTAGGAATAAACTTAACCAAGGAGGTGAAAGATCTGTACTCTGAAAACTATAAAACCAAGGAGGTGAAAGATCTGTACTCTGAAAACTATAAAACATTGATGAAAGAAATTACAATGTTCCATGTTCATAGCTTGGAAGAACAAATATTGTTAGAAGTGTCCATACTACTTAATATTACTTAATGTAATCCCTATCAAAATACCAACAGCATTTTTGGTTTAGAACAAACAATCCTAAAATTTGTATGGAATCACAAAAGATCCTGAATAGCCAAAGCAGTCTTGAAAGAGAAAAACAAAGATGTAGGTATCATGATTCCATTTCACATTATATTATAAAGCTGTAGTAATCAAAACAGTATGGTACTGGCACAAAAATAAACATAAATCAATAGAACAAAATAGAAAATCCAGGAATAAACCTGCAATTATATGGTCAATTAATCTTTGACAAAGAAGACAAGAACATGCAATGGGAAAAAGACAGTCTCCTCAGCAAATGGTGTTGGGAAAACTGGCCAGCAATATGTAAAAGAATGAAACTGGACTTTCTTACACCATACACGAAAATAAACTCAAAATGGATTAAGGACCTAAATATGAGACCTAAAATGATAAAAATCCTAGAAGATAGCACAGGCAGTAATTTCCCTGACATTGGCCATAACAACTTTTTTCTAGATATGTCTCCAGAGGCAATGGAAACAAAAGCAAAAATAAACTATTGGGACTGCATCAAAATAAAAAGCTTCTGCACAGCAAAGAAAACAATCAACAAAACTAAAAGACAACCTACTGAATGGCAGAAGATATTTGTAAATGATACATCTGATAAAGGGTTAGTATATAAAACATATAAAGAACTGATATAATGTTAACACCAAAAAACCCAGACATTTCTCCAAAGAAGACAAACAAATGGCCAACAGACACATGAAAAGATGTTCAGCATTAATCACCATCGGGGAAATACAAATCAAGACCACGACGAGATACCATCTCACACCTGTCAGAATGGCTAAAGGCAAAACCACAAGAAACAATAAGCATTGGTGAGGATGTGGAGAAAAAGGAATCCTTGTGCACTGCTGGTGGGAATGCAAACCATGCAGCAACTGTGGAAAACAGTATGGAGGTTCCTTAAAAATTTAAATTTAAATTCAGTTTAAAAATAGAACTACCATGTGATCTAATAATCACACTATTGGGTATTTACCCAAAGAATATGAGAACACTAATTTGAAAGGACATACACACCTCTATGTTTATTGTAGCATTATTTACAATAGCCAAATTATGGAAGCAGCCCAAGTATCCAACAAATGAATGCATAAAGAAGATGTGGTGTATATATATATGAATATGTGGCATATATATATATATATATATATATATATATATATATATATATATATGAATATTATTCGGCCATGAATGAAATCTTGCCATTTGCAACAACCTGGATGGATCTAGAGAGTATAATACTAAGCAAAATAAGTCAGTCAGAGAAAGACAAATACCATATGGTTTCACTCATGTGTGGAATTTAAGAAAGAAAAGAAACAAAAGGAAAAAAAGAAACAAACCAAAACCAGACTCTTAATTACAGAGAACAAACTGATGGTTACCAGAGAGGAGGTGGGTAGGGGGAATGGGTGAAATAGGTGAAGGACATTTAGAGCACACTTACCATGATGAACACTGAGTAATGTATAGAATTGTTGAATCATTATACTGCACATCTGAAACTAATATAACACTGTATGTTAGCTACACTGGAATTAAAATAAAATTAAAAAATTAAAATAAAAAAACCCCAAAACAACAAAAAAAGATTTAATATGGGATTAATATAAATCCTTCATGAAGAAAAAACAAAGCAAGAGAAGAAATACTTAAAAACATAAAGAGTTTTCCTGAAATGGACAAAATATTGTCATCTAAGACTATTATGTGTGTAATATAGGATAAAGTAAATATGTATTTATAGGATAATCTAATTCTACCAATTCCTATGTCTCTGGGAATCATGAGTCTCCATGAAAGAAGGGAGATACAGATGTAATGTGGAGGTCAAAGACTCTGTAGCATTCCTAAATTTTGGATGGACGTATTAAATATTTTATCCTAAAGTATGTATGTGTGTGTATATATATATATATATATATATATATATATATGTATGTATGTGTATATATATATATATAAAAGCACAGAGCTAGGAGATAGTTGGATAGGAAAAAAAAAAAAGGAAAGAAAGGAGGGTGGGGAGAGGAAAAAAAGACAGAAGGGAGAGAAGGAAGGAGGGAGATCTTTCCAAGCTCTATCCACCCAATAAGCCTAAAAACTGTGACCAACCCTGTAGCAATGAGCATCTCTACTACCGGAATTGTGGTCTTGACATACAATTTCCCAATTAAAAACAAAACAAAGCAAACAAAAACAACAACGCAAAAACAGGGCCTGTTGGAGAAACAGTTAATTCAGGGTCTGGAACAGGAAATGTACAAAATAAATCTAGAACATCTTGTCAGAAAAAGAGCAAGGAAGCTATGAAAGATTACTAGGTTATATCAGAAAGATCTGGAGCAAACTTGAAGAGGCTCCTAATGGCCAACAGTGGGACAATTGAGCATTTAAATAGATAACTGCAATTTATTAAAATCTCTCAAGCGTGAGGAAAGAAGTGAGCAGGGAGAGAATAGAAAGCAGGGCACCCATTCTAGCAAGACAAAGAGAGAAAACTTCATATCAATTTGAGGGTTTAGTTTTCTACAGTGGATCAAGCATAACGATACTGAATCATGACTGTGTTTGCAAACATGATTCTAGGACAATCTATTACTCAGGAAAGATCAGAACATCCATGAGCCTGCTGAAGGCTTTACCCAGTCAGGGCAGGCTTATTGCTACTAAATAAAGTTTGAAGGAATGGAAGGAATGATGAAGGATAAAAATAAAGTGAAGTTTTGATTATAATCCATGTGACTTGTTTATTCAACGTACCAGTTACATGCATAAAATTGAACCCTGCTCCCATGGAGTGGATAATCTAGGAAAGATGTTACATGTACACAAATAACTATAATGTAAAATGGTAAGAAATTAAGTGCCACAATGGAGACACAATCAAAATTCTATAGTTCGGTAGACAGAAATATCACGTCTGACAATGGTGAGAGAGAAGAGTAAGATCTGAGCTGGTCTTTAAAGAATGAGTGGCATGTGGTGGGCAGAGATGAGAGATCATGCTAGCCTGAGAAATAGCTGGAACAGAAATGCAGTATAGGAAAGTACAGGGACTGTCTTAAATCACAATAGGAAATTCCAGTTGTCTGGAGAGGAACGTATGTGATGGAGGAGTGAGAGACAAGCCTGGGCAGATAGATTGGGACCAAGCAACTGGACAGGCCTTCATCATCAGTGTGAAGCTTTGGAATTTTTCTTATTAAGAGAGAGCCACTGAAAGTTTTGCAAGTGGGATAAAGTTCTACCAACTAAAGAGCATTTTAGGGTACATGAAAGATATTCAAAGAAAGAGAATGCAGAAGCAGAGAGACCAGTGAGGAGGCCATCGCAGTCATTGAAGAACTGAGCTGCCATGGTGGCAGTGGGGATGAAAGGAAGGAGGTGCCAGAAATATTTTGAATGAAAACTCAAAATAGATTTTGGATAAATGATTAGCTAAGGAGTTGAGAAACTTGAAGCAGGTAAGGATAACTGAATCTACGTAATTGGAGAGAACTATGATTGGAGAAGAGAGAATTTTGTGCTTCCTAAACTTGAAGTATGTTGACTGGGAAGAGCAGGACAATTGAAATGAGAAACTGGAAACAGTGAGGGGCTGGGCAGGAAACAGTTTTGCGAGACAGGCTCATAATGCAACTCGGGGGTGGGGGGATAAATGAGAGTTCAAGGGGTGTGCAGAGGAAGAAAAGAAGGGAATCGAAGACAGGCCCTTGGGAGAGGCTGACATCTGGCGAGGGCAAGAGGAATCAACGGAGGGTAGGGCAGGGACCTGGTGCAAACTCTCTGGCATATGCCAGCGTCTCCCAGGGCTTAGGCCGCCCCACAGTATAGATTATATCAACCTACCCTTTCCACCAGACCACCAGACACTACTTGAGAGATGGCACACTGCACAGCAGTGCTTCACAACCTGTGATGAAAGACAAGTTTTTTCTTTCCGATTTGTTGGAACCAATACTTCTGTAAAATCAGTATGAGTCAATCACGAAAAAAACAAATGATCAAGAGCTTGGATGTTTTGGCAATGTCAGCCTGCTGTGAAATTTTCTGAAAGCTTACTTTCAATTTCTGTACTTAGATTGTGGTAAGTATAAACACCAATATATCCAAGGAGTGCTAAGAGGAACTGACACAAAGACAGGATGCTATTTCCAGTTCTGTTATTAGCACTGTGACTATATGCAAGCCTCTTAACTTCTCTGGGCTTATATTCCCTTGTTTGTAAAGTAAGATGATTACATTTGCCCCACAAAGTCTAGATTGTATGTGTTTAAATGTTAGTTGACACTGAAATGGCCTAAATTATCATTCTGCCCATACTCACTTTTCATGCCTAAGTGAGAAAGAACTATTTTCTATTCCTGGGAGCCTCCCCCACTCCTTATGTTTTGAAGTGTATTACTGTGTTTTGAGGCTGGAAGGCTGGTCAGGAAGAAGGACTTCAAGGAGCCAGATTTTCTGCAAAACTATTCTGAGCTAATCTGTAGTTGTTTCTAATCATGCCACATCAAAACCTACAGGAAATCTAAAACAAAAACCGTAATCTGAACCACAGGCCCAGTTTACGTAACAGGATCCATGATTCACCAGCTCAGGATTCCAGGCTACAGTGTGTGCACTTCCACATGCCCCAGTCAACTTGAGATGGTCAGTGGCGTTTACCATATATCCTGTTCATCTTATATGCTAATGCCAAACATAGTGCCAGGCATACAGTAGACGCCCAACAACTCTTTCCCAAGTAAATGAATGAATGTGAATGCCTCACATCTTTCAAAAGCCTTCCACACCCCAGGCTGACACTAACTTTTTCTTTATTCAGTGTCCCCCAGCATTTATTCTGTGAAGAAATTACCTGTTTCCTGCATTTGCTAAAGGAATTGTGATTCACATCTCTAAAAAATGCCTATTTGGACTGAACTGTGTCCCTCTTCCTTCTCCAAATTCGTATATTAAAGCCCTAACTCCCAATGTGACTGTATTTGAAGATAGGACCTATAGGGGTTTTTTTACTAAAGGGTAAGAAAAGTAATAACAATGAGGCCTTAATCTGATAGGACTGGCACCCTTAAAAGAAGAGGAAGACATTTCTCAATCTCTCTCTCTCTCACTTTCCCTGCACACCACAGAGGAAAGGCCATATGAAGATATAGCGAGAAGACAGCTATCTGTAAACCAATAAAAGACTCCTCATGAAACAGAACTTGTCAGTATCTTGATCATGAACTGCAAGAAACTAAATTTTGTTGCTTAAGCCATCCAGTCTGTGATGTTTTGTTATGGCAGCCCAAGCAGACTAATACAATGCCCTTCCCTGATTTCTCTCATGTATGCATCAGATGATGGAATGAAACTAGGTCAGTAACAGCAAGAAAACAGGAATATTCACAAATACATGAAAATTAAACAACTCTTGAACTATTGAGTCAAAAAGGAAATCAGAAGAAAATTTAAAAACATCTCAAGACAGACAAAAATGAAAACAAAACATAGCAAAACCTATGGGATGCAGGAAAAGCAGTAATAAGAAGGACATTTATAGTAATAAATGACTGGATTAAAAAAGAAGGAATATCACAAATAGATAATAACTTTACACCTCAAAGAACTAGAAAAAGAATAAACTAGGCTCAACATTGGCAGAAGGAAGGCAAAATGAAGGTCAGAGAAGGAAAAAAAATGAAATAGACACTAGAAAGACAATTATAAAGATCAATGAAACCAAGAGGATAAACAAAATAGAAAAATCTTTAGCTACACTAAGAAAAAAACAGGGAAGACTCAAAATCACAAATGAAAGGAAATGTTACAACTCATAACACAGAAATACTAAGGATCATAGGAAACTACTATGAACAATTATGTGTCAACAAATTAGATAAACTAGAAAAAATGAATAAACCCCTGGAAACATATAATTTACCAAGACTGAATCATGAAGAAATAGAAAATGTGAACAGACCAACAATGAATAAGGAAATTGAATCAGTAACCAAATATCTCCTAATAAAGAAAAGTTCAGGAACTATCTGGTTTCACTGGTAAATTCTATTAAACATTTGAAGAATTAATACCAATTCTTCTCACATTCTTCCAAAAAATAAAAAAAAAGAGGGAACACTTCCAAACTCATTTTCCAAGACCAACAATATCCTGATATCAAAGCCAAACAAGGACACTAGAAGAAAATTACAAGTCAGTATCTCTGATGACCATAAATCCAAAAATCCTCAATAAAATATTAACAAGCCAAATTTAATAGTACATTAAAGGAATCATACATCATGATCAAGTGAGATTTATTCTTGAATGGTTCAACAAATGCCAATCAACAAATATGTTACAACCCATTAACAAAATGAAAGATAAAAATAATATGAACACCCCAATGTATGAAGAAAAAGTATTGGACGAATTCAACATCCTTTTATGATAAAAACTCTCAACAAATTGGGTGTAGATGGACTGCATCTCAACATAATAAAGGCCATCTATGACAAACCCACAGCTAACATCATACTCAATGGTGAAAAGCTGAAAGTTTTTCCTCTAAGAGCAGGAACAAGTCAAGAATCCCCACTCACGCCACTTCTATTCAACATAGTAGTGGAAGTCCTGGCCAAAGTAATTAGGCAAGAAAAAGAAAAAAGGCATGGAAATAGTAAAGGAAGAAGTAAAATTTCCTCTGTCTGAAGATATAATATTATATATAGAAAACCCTAGACTCTGCCAGAAAACTGTTAGACTAATAAAGAAATTTAGTAAAGTTTCTGGATACAAAATTAATATACAAAAATTAGTTGTGCTTCTATACACTAACAGTGTACTATCCGAAACAGAAATTAATAAAACAATCCCACTCATAATAGCATCAAAACCAATAAAGTATTTAGGAATAAATTTAACCAAGGGGATAAAAGATCTGTACCCACAAAAACTATAAAATATTGATGAAAGAAATTGGAGATGACACTAATAAATGGAAAGATATTCTATGTTTATGGATTGAAAGAATACTGTTAAAATGTCCAGACTACCAAAAGCAATCCATATTTTCAATGCAATCCCTATCAAAATTCCAATGGTATTTTTCACAGAAATAGAAAAAACAATCCTGAAATTCATATGGAAGTACAAAAACACCTTGAATAGCCAAAGCATCTTGAGCAAGAACAAAACTAGAGACATCACATTGCCTGCTTTCAACTGTATTGTAAAACTATAGTAATCAAAATAGTATAGTATTGGCATAAAATCAAATACACAGACCAATGGAATAGAATCAAGAGCCCAGAAATAAAACCATACACACATGGTCAATTAATTTTCAACAAACGTGTCAAGAATAAACAATGTGGAAAGGAGAGTTGCTTCAAGAAATGATATGGGGGGAGGGGGTTGCCTGGGTGGCTCAGTGATTAGGTGTCTGCTTTCAGCTCAGGTCATGATCCCAGGGTCTGGGATCGAGCCCCATGTCGGGCTCCCCACTCAGCGAGGAGTTTGCTTCTCCCTCTGTCCCTGGCCCTGCTTGTGCTCTCTTGCTCTCTCTCTCTCTCTCTCTCTCTCCCTCCCTCTCTCTCAAATAAATAAATAAAATCTTAAAAATAAATAAATGATATTGGGGAAACTGGATATACACACGCAAAAGAATGAAATTGGACGCCCCCCACCTTATACCATACACAAAAGTCAACTAAAATATATTAAAGACTTGTACATAAGACCTGAAACCATTAAGCTCCTAGAGGAACACATAGTAGGTAATGTCCTTGACACTGGTCTGGCAATGATTTTTTGGATTTGACACCAAAAGCTAATGCAACAAAAGCAAAAATAAACAAGTGGGATTACATCAAACTAAAAAGCTTCTGGACCCAGGGAGTGTTGGCGGTCCGGAGTCTAGGTGACAGGGCGTGACGGGCCCGGAAGATGGTGGGAGGGGGCCGGGCAGGAGCCGGCGGGAGGGCCAGGCCTGGAGGCCCCGACACTGGCATGTCCACCCCTCCACGACAGAAGAGGAATAGGAGGATGATCTCCAGATACACTTGGAAGGCGGTGCCACAAAGCTTGGAGCTGAAAGGAATAACAAAACATGCTATCAATCACCATCCTCTTCCAGGGCAGCTGGATGAAATTTCTTCTACCAATGACAGCCATGAAAAAGACACAAGTTCCCAAAGTGAGTCTGTCATCACACAGGCATCACCTTTCACATCAGCTGACACTGGGAATTCAAGATCTGCTTTTCCAAGCTATACAGGCACAGGGATCTCTACAGAAGGTAGCTCGGACTTCTCCTGGGCCTATAGTGAACTTGATCAAAATGCCACTGATCGCAATCACATCAATGTTCACAGCCATTGATGAGCTCTTGTATGAGCAGAAGTTGAGTGTGCATACTAAGAGCCTACAAGAAGAGTGCCAACAATGGACATGTAGCTTTCCTCACTTCAGGATTTTGGGTAGGCAGATAATCACTCCAAGTGAAAGTTATGGGCTGTATCCTAGATCCCCTTCTGTTGTTTCAGCTTCATATGAGGCAACACTTTCTTAAGAAAGAGATTCTACTGTATTTGGTATTAGGAGAAATAAGTTACATTTTTCATCTTCTTATGCTCATAAAGCATCTTCCATTGCCAAATCCCCTAGCTTGTATTCTATGGAAAGAGAAAAGAAAGGCTGTGTAATCTTCTCTGAAGGAATAATAGAGGAATACCTAGCATTCGGCCACACTGATATGGAAGAGGGATTTCAGGGAAAGAAATTACAAGCAGCTCCAGAGAAACAGAAATTAGGGTACCCTCCCATTGCTCCATTTTACTGCATGAAAGAGGATGTCCTTGCTCACATGTTTGACGACATGTGGAGCAAGGTTCTGAGCTGTATGGAGCAGCTGACACGTTGTCATTGGGAGGGATTGGCTTCTGGTAAGGATCTTTGTGAAAACAGTATAAAAAAAATAATTGTTTATGATTTCCAAAGCCTAACTAACTAGTTTATCAGATTATATGCTTCATTAGTGTAAAAGATTCATATTTGTATTTCCCACAGACACTAACAGATATTCAGAAATTTTGAGAATGAGTGGATGAGTAACAAGGCCTATTCTATGATGACTAGACTGTGTTTTCTTTGAATATAATTATTTGTGAGAAAAAACATGTACAAGTGGCAAATACCTTTTAAAAACTGCTTTACTTAAGAATAATTGATATACAATAAACCATTCATATTTAAAGTGTATAATTTGGTAAATTCACCTATGTATACAAACATGAAACCACGAAACATTCAATATAATGAACATATCCATCACCCCCAGAAGTTCATGCCTTTGTAATCCTTCCCTTCTGCCCATGCCTGATCCACCATCTCCAAGTGACAACAAATGTTCTGTCACTATAGTTTAGTTTTTATTTTGTAGAGTTTCATATAAATGGAATCATGGTATTTACTTTTTGTCCGCTTCCTTCATTCAGCATGATCATTTTGAGATTCATCCATGTAATTGTGTCAGCAATTTATTCCTAGTAAGTATTCCATTGTTTCATAATTTATCCATTTACCTTTTCATGGACATTTGGATTGTTTTCACTTTGGCACTATTACATGTAAAGCTGGTCTGCACGTTACTGTATTAAGAGTTTTTTGGGGTTAGGGCGCCTGGGTGGCTCAGTCGTTAAGCGTCTGCCTTCGGCTCAGGTCATGATCCCGGGGTCCTGGGATCGAGCCCCGCATCGGGCTCCCTGCTCCGCGGGAAGCCTGCTTCTCCCTCTCCCACTCCCCCTGCTTGTGTTCCCTCTCTCGCTGTGTCTCTCTCTGTCAAATAAATAAATAAAATCTAAAAAAATAAAATAAAATAAAAAAATAAAAAGCTTCTGTACAGCAAAGGAAACCATCAACAAAAGTTAAAGGCAACCTGTGAAGTAGGAGAAAATATTTACAAACCATATATCCAATAAGGGGTTAATATCCAAATTATATAAGGAACCCCTATAATTCAATAGCAAAGCCCCCCACCCCCATATCCCAATTAAAAAAAAGGGCAAAGGAAGGGGAAGATCGGGCCTTCCTCGGGCAGAGCAGTCCCACTGGGCCTGCTGTAATGGCTACTCCAAACCTCTCCATGTCTTCTCGGTTTTCCACCGGGCTTCACAAAGTCCAGGCGGCTGCAGCGCTGCCCCATATCGTCTCGCTCTACACGCGCTTGGGCTGGAGCGTTATGGTCCCAGCTCGCTGACACCCTCCACCCGAGGCCCCCACTCCCACCCCCCACTTGAAAAGCGACTCCCCCGGCCTGGGCTAGCGACACAGGCAAGAGTGGCTGTGTCTGACCTAGGCAGCAGACAAGAAGGGTTCAAAAAGAGCCCTGTCCTTCCCCGTGGCCTTTATAAAGCGCTGTGCACTCCGGACATGTCACTGTGCTGCTTGCAACATGGCCCGTGATGCCCTTTGGGGTCTGCCCCACCGTCCTGTCCCTCCCGAGCCTGCCCTGCTCCAGCTTCCAGAGAGCCCTCTGGCCCGTGGGGTGCCCAGGTCCCCCGTCTCAGACCTGCTCTTCCCTCGTGCCTCCCCACCCTGCCCATCTCCAGGCCCCTCAAGAAGAAAACAAAAAACAAAAAACAAACAAAGACATTTTTTTTTCAAATAAGACCTCCAAGTGGCTAGCAGGTACATGAAAAGATGCTCAACATCACTAATCATTAGGGAAATGCAAATCAAAACCATAATAAAATATCATCTTACATCTGTTACACAGTTATTATCAAAAAGAGATAACAAATGTTGATGAGGATGTGGAGATAAGGGACCTTGTGCACTGTTGGTAGGAATGTAAACTGATACAGGTACTACAGAAAACAGCATGGAGGTTCCTCAAGAAATCAAAAACAGAACTACGATATGATCCATATATCTCATTTCTGGGTATATTCTAAAGGAAACAAAATCATTATCTCAAGAAGATGTCTGTACTCTCATGGTCATTGCAGCATTATTTATGATAGCCAAGGTATTGAAACAACCTGTCCTTTGACGGATGAGCGGATGAAGAAAATGTAAGACACACACACACACAATATTATTCCGCCTTCAAAAAGAAGGAAATCTTGTCATTTGGAACAACATGGATGACTCTGGAGGGCACTTCACCAAGTGAAATAAGCCAGATAGAAGACAAATAACACACATTATCACTTATATGTAGAATCTTTAAAAAAAAAAATCAAACTCCTAGAATGAGAGTAGATTGGTGGTTGCCAGGGGGTGGGGCAAATAGGGAGAGGTTGGTGAATAGGTGTATTAACTTTCAGTTATAAGATGAATAATGTATCAATATCTAATGTATGGTGACTATAGTTGTTAATACTTTATTGTATAATTGAAATTTAGGTAAGAGAGTAGATTTTAAATGTTTTCATCACCTCCCACAAAGGGAAATATGTGAGGCGATGGATGTGTTGTGAGAATCCATTAACCATTTATTTATATATCAAATCATCACTTTGTATACATTTTTTAAAAAGATTTTATTTATTTAATAAGAGAGTGCGAGCAAGCACATGAGCAAGGGGAGGGGCAGAGGGAGAGGAGAGAATCCCAAGCAGATTGCTGTGAGCACAGAGCCAGATGCAGCCTGCTCCCACAATCCAGAGATAGTGACCTGAGCCGAAATCAAGAGTTGAACACTCAACTGACTAAGCCACCCAGGCGCCTCCACTTTGTATGCTTTAAATACATCATTTGATCAATTATACCTTGATAAGACAAAAACAATTTTAGTCCATTTCCCTCATTTTAATATGAAGGACAAGAGAGGTGTTAGGAGATTGAAACTGCAAATAATTACAAAAACAAAATCTAAATATTTGTAAACCACATGGTTGATAAGGGGTTAATAACCAAAATAAACTGGGTGTATCACTGTTCTTCAGTAAATGGAGGGATGAGAATCTCACATATTGGAGGTTCACCAACATCATCCATTTCCTTCCTCCATTACAACAAAAAATATCAGGAGAGGGAGAAGTGATTTTCAGTAACTGGCATCTCCAGTATGCTTAAGTACTTAAATCTTGTGCTATTCTACTGCCCTCTGCCGGATGTATGTGATACTTGTCACCTCAAAACTAGTTCTAGAGTGGTAGCAATAGTGATCATTATCATCATACTAGCAGCAGCATTAAAGGTCAAGCACTGTGCTAAGTGCTTTACATGTACTATCTTATTCAATCCCCTTAATAACTCTATGGCTAGAAAATGCAATTCTTATAGGTGAGGAACCTGGAGGTTTAAAGGCAAGCAAACCGACTAAGTTTACACAACTAAAGTAAGGGAACTGGGAATTAAATACTAACTCTAGAGCCCAGTTCTTAGCTATCTCCTGTTTACTAAACTCCCTGTTCAACTGTACTGGAGATAAATCTGGAAAGGTTTTATCATTTGAGACCTGCTGATTCACTGATTAATAATGGAATCAAGAAAACGACTTTTATTCTAAAAAGCCCAAATAAGTATCTTCTAATTTTTCCCTCTCAAGCCCTAAAATTATTCAAAAAGGAAGAGTTTACTCAATTAAGAGGAGGACAAAGTGTTTCTTAGGGCTTCTCAAAGTGTGATCCATGAATCTCCTGCATTAGAATCATGTGAGTTGCTGGTTCAATGTGCAGAATCCCAGGCACCAGGATGCATTGTGGAGGTAGAGAGGACAGGACCTGTTACTGAGACATGATATGTGTTACTAATGTAGGGGTTGACAGAAAGAGGAAGCAAAGATGATTCCTAGGGTTTTTCGCTTAGCAACTGGATTGGTAGTAATGACATTAACTGAGATAGAAGATCGGAAGAAGATAATGGGTTTTTATTGTCAGCAGCTCAGTTGTGGTAGTTGGGTGTTTGGTAGTGGATATAGAACTGGGAGTTTTGGTTTAGACATGTTTGTAATGTCTAACAGGTAGCCAAATAAAAATGGAAAACAGAAACTGCAAAAGGAGTAACAGACCCATTTTTTTTATTCAGAACTGTATTTAAGATCCATGTTGTGTCATGTTTATCTAATTGCTGTATAGCATCTTGTAACCCAACAATGAAAATGGCCAGATCGCTTCCAACTCCTGTTACCACAAACAATATAGCAAAGGCATCCTCCCAACTGTTCCCTATAAAATAATAATAATATATAGATTGGTCCTTGCCCTCAGTTCTTGACACCGGGATCCTAAAACTCTTAGAAATTCCTAAAAAGAACACTAAGAGCATC
Source organism: Mirounga angustirostris (assembly GCF_029215605.1). Classification (NCBI taxonomy): domain Eukaryota; kingdom Metazoa; phylum Chordata; class Mammalia; order Carnivora; family Phocidae; genus Mirounga; species Mirounga angustirostris. The sequence continues at coordinate 57,696,905 of NW_026991709.1, forward strand.
TTTTGTTCTACTGAGGTGATTCTGGGTGGGTTCTTGGTTGGCTGCTGGTCACCAGAAATACCAAGCCATGATTAGAAGTTTGGGATTTTCTTCTTTTTATTTTGTTAGGTTATGTTAATCACCATACATTACATCATTAGTTTTTGATGTAGTGTTCCACGATTCATTGTTTGCGTATAACACCCAGTGCTCCATTCAATACGTGCCCTCTTTAATACCCATCACCAGGCTAACCCATCCTCCCACACCCCTCCCCTCTAGAACCCTGAGTTTGTTTCTCAAGGGTCCATAGTCTCTCATGGTTTTTCAATACCGCACCTCATCCTCCAGAGAAGGGAGAGGGACTAGAAATAGAGTAGATTGATCATGCGTATGTGAGCAAGTGTTCACAAAATCTCAGTAGTAAAGGGTTCAGAGAGCTTCGAGTCAGCCGAACACATTCACACTGGGTGAGACACCCCAACTCCACAAAGACAAAAGCTCCTGTGCTCAGGACCCTCCCAGACCTTGCCCTATGTATCTCTTCATCTGGCTGTTCATCTGTATCCTTTATCATATCCTTTAATAAACCAGTAAACATAAGTGTTTCTCTGAGTTCTGTGAACCCTTCTAGCAAGTTAATCGAATCTGAGGAGGATATCGTGGGAACGCTTAATTTTGTAACCAAATCAGATGTAAGTTGTAACCTGGGGACCTATCACTTGCTATTGGGATTTGAAGTAGGGTGGGCACAGTTTTGTGCGACTGAGCCCTTAACCTGTGGGTCTGATACTATCTCCAGGCAGTGAGAATGAAGTTAAATTGCAGGACACCCAACTGGTGTCACAGAAAACTGCTTGGTGTGGGGAAAAACCTTTACACATTTGGTAACTAGAAGTAAAGTATTCTACATGAGAAACAGGTAGAAAACTGAGTTTGTCTAATACATCCCTATAAGGTCTTCTGCATCCACTCCTTTGATTATACTCAGGAGTGAGACATTCTTAATTTGATGAAGTACTACCAGATTCTTTCCTAAAATGGCTGTATCAGTCTACACTCCAGCAGTGCACAGGGTTGGTTCCAGCATCTTCGCATGTCTTTGAATGCCTGTCATTATCCAACCAAATGTTTGCCAACTAAACAGATATAAAGAAGCATCTTGTTTTAAAATCTCTCTGGTAAGTTTATCTTAATACTCCTTAGCTTTTGGGGTTTTTCTTCCATAAATTGCCTATTCAAACATATTTTATCTTTTTAAAAGAAATTAGAATTCCTGGCTGTGGACTTAGTGAATCTATAAGATGGCCCACAATGATCCTTGCCTCATGGCATTCACGTCTTTGGGTAGTTTCCTTCCACGCTGGATAGGGCAGATCTGTGTAACCAATTGGGTATTAAGGAAATTATGGTGTGTAAATTCTGAGGTCATAAATGATATTGTGGTTTCCACTTTATTCTCTTAGATGACTTGAGCTCTGGGAGAAGCCTGCTGTCATGTCCTGAGGACACTGAAAGAACCTTATGGAGAGGTCCACAAGGTGAGAAATAGCTACCAGCCAGCACAAACTTGCTGGTCATCTGGCAAGTGAGTTGTCTTAGAAGTGGATATTCCAGGACCTGAAGCCAAGCCTTCAAGTATTTGCAACCATGGCCAACAAGCTGACTGCAAGTCATGAGACCCTGACCCAGAAAGAGGGCTAAGTCACTCCCAAATTTCTAACCTATAGAGACTGTAAAAGATAGTAAGTGCTTATTACTGCTTTAAGTCACTACATTTTTGGGTAATTTGTTATACAAAAGATTACTGACACCCCGATTGCTCTCTGTTGTTGATTTGTAGGACTTCCCTGCGTAGTCTAAAAAGATGAGTCCCCTGGCAGTTTTAGACTTTATAAATATCCTCTTTCAATCTACCATTTGTCTATTAAATTTGTCTGTATTGCCTTCTTAAAATAAATCCGAAACTTTGATATAGTAAAATTCATCTATTTTCTGCATTATGGTTCATGCTGGGTAGGGGGAAGGGCTGGTGTTTAAGACTTCTACATCCTAGGTCACAAGGTATTTCCTACATTTTCTTCTAGGAAGTTTTTAATTTCACCCTTTACGGGTATTTTTGGCCTACTTCTATGCTCTCATCAGACCAGGTTTACCTCAATTCAGGCATATATAATTTTTCACTGCAAGAATATGATCCCTTATTTGGGGGCGCCTGGGTGGCTCAGATGGTTAAGCATCTGCCTTCGGCTCAGGTCATGTGATCTCCAGGTCCTGGGATCGAGCCCTATGTCGGGCTCCCTGCTCAGCAGGGATTCTGCTTCTCTCTCTTCCTCTCCCTACTGCTCCTGCTCTTTCTCTCTCTCTCTGTCTCAAATGAATAAATAAAAAAAAAAAATTCTTTAAAAAAAAAAGAATATGCTCCCTTGTTTGGATGTAGAAAGAGTATAAATTATAAATACAAAGCATTTTCCATCCTGTGGCTTGAGTAATAAGCTTTACCTATGAATCAACTTACTAGAGCTCATGTGCTTATAAAAGAATTCCTTCTAATAAGCCTGTTTTTCTTACTTACCTAATACTTTAGGAGAATCTAGGTTCAAGTTTCTTGCTTGTCTCTCCTTAGAAGTCCAAATCCTACAAAATAAACTACATTCTTTAGACAACTGAAGGGAGCTCTCAAGTCTTTATCACACTATCACGTATTTCCAGTTTAAATCATTTATATGCAGAGGTCAGAATAAACATTCTTCCACCACTTGGCTTAAATGAATATATCTTGAAATTGGTGTTTTAAAAAACAAAGACTTTTGCCTCAAGATGTAGAGACCAGGAAAAAGTATTTCTTCCATCCTTGCAGCAAGAAAAAGAACAAAACTAGCTTCAAATTTAAGACTTTATGTGAATCCACAGGAGACCTAAGGTTGCAAAGGAAACAACTGATCCAAAGTCTTCCCTGCAGGAAAAAGGAGAGGTGACACAAGCCCACCTGAGGCAGTACAGCTGGTATAGCTGGCAAACGGGAAGGCAGACTCCAGAATGGCAGAACACTGTGAACCCTTTGGACCAAAGATACCGGGGGGAGTCCACATTGTCTCTTAGGCTCTTCTTCCATGAATTCTACCTGGCACTCACAGAAAAGATCAGAAGGAGCCTTAAGAAGTATCCACTGTGGTACAGATCCGGGGTAAGGGAACAGCAGCTCTGCAAAAGGGGCAGAAACTCCACCAAGACCTTTCCCCTCTATCTCCACTATAGAACAAAATTCCTTCAAGAATACAAGTTATCAAACTCAAGAATAAATAGTTAAGTATAAAGAAAGTAATTGAACCTGTATTTAAAAATTTCCAAAACCTCTCAAGGCCCAGATGGTTTCACAGGAAAATTCTAATTCTATACATAGTATCTTCAAGAAAATAGAGAAAGAACGCTTCTCAACTCATATTATGAGGCTAACATTACTGTAAAACCAAAATCAAAGACATGAGAAGGAAACTACTGACAATATCCCTCATAAACACAGATGTAAAATTCATCAATAAATTTCAGCAAATTGAATACAGCAGCACATAAAATACATGGTTCATCTAACAAATGCAAGGCTGTCTTAATAACCAGTGTAATCTCTATTACAGACATAATACAAAACACTATATGATTGTTTCAATAGATACAGAAGACAAATCTAACATTTATAATAAAAACTCAGCAAACTAGAGACAGAAGGGAGATTCCTTAACCTAATAAAGGGCATATACAACTAACATCCTACTTAATGGTGAGAAACTGAGTGCTTTCTCCCAAAGATCAGGAACAGGTAAGGATGTCCACTCACATTACTCCTAATCAACACTGTACTGGAAGTCCTACCCAGTTGAATGAGTTAAGAAAAATATAAGATACACAGATTGGAAAGAAAGGAGTAAAACTATAATTGCAGAAGATATGACTATTTATGTAGAAAATCTAAAAGAACTTGCAACAAACACCAGGAATTAAAAATGAATTTGGCAAGGATGCAGAAGACAACATCATTATATGAAAGTCAGTTGTATTCCCATTACGAGCAATAAACAATTAGAATTTGAAAATAAGAAACCTAGCAGACACCACCTTAACCGACTGCTTCCTAACATAATGCAAAGAGAAGGAAGGGCACACCAGCTCAGTGGTATTCTTCCCCCCCAATTTTTTTTTTTTTAAAGATTTTATTTGTCAGAGAGAAAGAGCACAAGCAGGGGGAACAGCAGAGGGAGAGGGAGAAGCACGTTCCCCGCTGAGCAAGGAGCCCGATGTGGGACTTGATCTCAGGATGCTGGGATCATGAACTGAGCCGAAAGCAGACGCTTAACCAACTGAGCCAGCCAGGCGTCTTCTCTCAAAATTTTTAACCTCAGTCTAAACATGAGCAAACATCAGGTAAATCCAAATTGAGGGACACTGTACAAAATTTCTGACCTCAATTACTCTTCAAAAGTATCAAGGTCATAAAAGACAAAGACAGAAACTTTCACAGATTGGAAGGGACTAAGACATGACGACTAAATGCAATGCAGTATCTTGGATTGGATTCCAGAACAAAGACATTAAGTGGAAAAACTGAGGGAATGTGAATAAAACATGCAGTTAATAGTATGGTATCAATGTTAATTTCTTAGTTTTGATAAACATATCATGGTTATGTAAGATATTAACATTAGAGGAAGCCGGGAAAGGGTATACAGGACTTGTGATGCTTCTATAAATATAAATTTCAAAAGAAAAAGTAAAAAAAAAAAAGCAAGAAAAAAACTATTACCATTTGCTACTATTTATACAAATCAGATGTTTAAAAACACCATCAGGCTAATATAAAAAGTAAACTGGCTGCAAAGGCTTGTAAGATTGTTATCCATAATCTGAATTTCATCAAAACAACCCACTGTTGTCATAAACTCCTATGAACTTACAAAAACACATACCATTAACAAATCCATTTTTGTTGTATGTATTAAGGATCCCTACAAAGATTTCAATTGGAAAAAACATCTGAAACTAAAAAGGTTTGACCAGCAAAATTTTTATGCCCCCCGGCAGTGACGGAGATAGATAGGACTCAACTTAAAAAGATTTGAGGTTATTTGTACTTTTGGTAAGAAAGATTTAACTGGGAAAAAATGTGGACAATGTGGTAATATCTAATAATGGATATCATTTAGACTGAAGGTATTCAAAACCAGAATGTATCAGTAAAATCAGTTTGGAAGATTAAATAAAGAAAGGAAGAGAGCTTGCTGGCTTTATGAGCATGCAGGATACCTAAAGTGTATTAGAGTATGATGCCCATATTTGTATCTCCATATTACACTGTATCAGCACCTTAACTCTGACTTGGTCATTATCTCTATTATGGAGACTTCCTTGCAATACAAGAACTGAACTACAATTGGTAAAAGGAGAAAAGTAAAGGGGCACTGAAAGTAAAGAGAGTATTCTTGAATGATGATAAGAGGAAAAAAAAACAACAACTAAGGTTCCTTAAAAGCAAGGTTAGTCACTCCATTATGTGCAGAATAGAAGGAACAGGGAGGGACAAGAGGCAATGTATAAAGAGAATGTCCTAATGGGCACTCTGGTCCTACTGCTTGACTGTCCCACAGTAGAATGCATTTGACCTTTCTGAACTCCTACATCCAGATCTACACACTGATGTGATACAACAAAGAGATCCTTTTAAAGGCTAATATTCTACTATGCAATCACAACAGGAGAAATATTCCTGAATCCTTAAGTAATTTTGGTGGTATCAACTTACTAAAATAATCAGGAAACAAGGTAAGTATTAGCACATTTCCTGCCACACAGTAAGTTCTTCATAAATATTGGCCATTAGCAGGTAGGAGACTTGGGAAGAGGGGAGGGGACAGAAAATAAAAAGAACAAAGAGGAAGAGAAAGGGAAGGTATGTCTAGCCTGCAGTAATTTTTAGCCCTAGTTCATACTATTACAACACATTTAATGCCTTCCTCATAAATGTGAACCAAAAATACTCTTTTATCATCCTATAGGAGATACTTCTTCACTTTCAGAGTTCTTATTTAAAGAAAATACTGTTACCACCTTTTGATAAGAAGCAAGAACAGTTTCTTTACACTCATTTTTATTAAACAAATAAGTCTGGTAGTGGAACTTTTTTTATTTAATGCATAAACATATAAGTCTCTTTATTAGAGAAATTGTACATATTGGTGAATATGGTCAATGGTCACATCTATGGGTTAATTGTTTAAAAATCAGAAACAATAATTAGGATAGATTCTATGCTCTCTTCGTTACATTGTGAAGTGTCTTGTGTAGTCATATTCTATTGTTGGAATGACAGCTTGTACAAACTTCAAGAAAATTAGAAGATACCTATAGGTCTTTAGCTAAGGAAAACAGATTGGTAAATGGTACTATGATTTAAGCTAACACTGTAATTATCCTTATTAAGCAGATTTCTCAGAAAAAATATGGAAGACAAAATCTTAAATCAAGTATATTAAAAAAATTCACTCATGCAAGTTTGTTTCTATTCAACATGAGGTTCTCTGTAACTTTAAGACTGCCTGACCCATTCCCATTTAATATTTGAATGTCAAACTTCCTAATAAGTATGAATTCACAGGAGCCCAATTATTTTGATATAAAAATAAGGACAAGGTTGTGCATATTTAAATGAGTGGGAAATGGTTCCTTTACTGCCTGTTAGTTTGCTAGGGTATGTTAGAAAATAAGGCAGGGTAAAGAATATAAAAGCACTGAAGCAAAAGAGAAAAAAATAAAGTGGAAACCCTCTGTAAGGACTGATTTTAAGTTAGTGCATGTACTTGCCATAGAATCTGCTACAACGGACTGTCTTTAATAAAATCCTGATTTTTTCCCTATGCTCCACTGTTCTTAGATATATTAAGAGCTTAATTTTTATTGGGGGAATTGATGAGTCAATTATTAAACACAGAGTCTTCCAAGTTGCTACCTAGCCTATAAGAGAGATGAACGCTCAAGTTATGCATCATGGGGTTTCAGGAGTAAATCTGGTTTAGACTAAAAGTTCTTGGTCTTTTTTTTTTTTTCTTTTTAAATTTTTTATTGTTATGTTAATCACCATACATTACATCATTAGTTTTTGATGTAGTGTTCCATGATTCATTGTTTGTGTGTAACACCCAGTGTTCCATGCAGAACGTGCCCTCTTTAATACCCATCACGAGGCTAACCCATTCTCCCATCCCCCTCCCCTCTAGAGCCCTCAGTTTGTTTTTCAGAGTCCATCATCTCTCATGGTTCGTCTCCCCCCAAAAGTTCTTGGTTTCTTTTAATGCCAAACAGGACCAGTGTTCCTCTGAGGAACACACTTTATTAGCAATTCTTAAGTTATTTGTAATTCCAAGACAGCAGTGACCCCTCAGTCTACATCTAACACTGAGTGGCATGAACTACCAAGTGTAACATCAACCTAGCACTAGATTAATTCAGACTATTTGGCATTTAAATCATTGATTTTGGCTGCTATTGATGAATCCATGCTATGGGTACATGTATTTCAGGATCCAGCAGTTTACTTAGTTTATTCCTCTTGTCAACCACAGAGAACTAAGTAGGAAAACCATAGTAAGATATAAGAAGGGTGCTTTTATCTGGAGAAAAATAAAAATACTATACTTTAAGAATATCTGAAATATACTTTGTGTGTTTTACTTTTTAATTAACCTATTTGTTAAGCTGAATTCTTTGCTTCAGAGACCTCAGAATGACACAACCTAACTTTACCTGATGGGAAGCACATTTTTTATAACAGTTAAATTGGAAATATACTTAGGGAAAAGATACTCATGTGTTATCTTCTAAATTAGTAGGTTACTCTTCTTTCATCAATAAATTATGCCCACTGAGTTTCTTTTCCATCAAGAGCAATGGTTTTATGTTCACATGCTCTTAGCCATTGCCTCTTGGACAAACAAAAAGCAACAAGCTGCTGCCTAGAAAAGTACCTATTGATCGAAGGCTCTGGAACAAGGCAGAGCTGACTGGTGCACACAGGGACATGTGCTAACCAACTGAACAAAGCAGAACTATCACAATGTAACATTTTCCAAATAAAGTCCTACTAAGACTTCCACATATGAGGGGCTAAAACAAGTTATAGGTACTGTGGCACTAACGCTGTACCAACATTTTCCAAAGAGAAAAAAAAAAATCCTAGGAGCCAATATGCCACTAATGACATATATAGGTAAGGATACATATGAACACCAAGTTCTCCCCCTCCTTCTGCAACAGTCTCAATGATTTTCTTCATCACCTCAGCATGCCTAAAAGCAAAAGAACAAATAAATCTTATTAGCATAGAGTAATTAGATCAAAATTGGAAAAGCAAGTTTTTGTGAAGAAATCTACCTTATTAGTGTCTGTGATTTAATTTTAACATAATAATTATAAAATATTCTCCTCCCTACTCCCCAACAAGTCAGATTGTTGAGAATCATGTACAGTTTTATTGGAACACAGGCTAAATTTTAAAAGCTATGGTAGTCAAAATACAATAGCACTAGTTTCCCTATAACAGGGGTGGAAAAGAGTTGGGGGGTGGTTAGGGCAGCAGAAAGCCAGAGAAAGGGAAATCATGCCAGGGTGTAATTGCAGAGCAAAAGCTCTCTGCTCTAAGAAACAAACAAGAATCAGACCAGGAAAATTCAAAAAAGCTACATGGTAACAGCTAATCAAAAAAAACAGACATATTTATAATGCTGTGATTTTGACTATTCAAATATTTAACAGATAATAAGCCTAAATTGGGTTTTAAAAAAGCTAAGTTGGTTAGAGTCACCAAGTTATATATTTTTAATCTGTCCTAATGCATACTGTAAAATTTATCTGATTTTTTTTTTTTTATTTGAGGAGAGCGCATGAGAGCATGGCGGGAGGGTGAGGGAAGGGGAGAAGCAGACTCCTTACTGAGCAGGGAGCCTGACACAGGGTTTGATCCCAGGACCCCGAGATCATGACCTGAGCCGAAGACAGACGCTTAACCGACTGAGCCACCCAGGCACCATCTATCTGATTCTATTTAGAAATAATTTTTTGGCTTTATATAAAGAAATATGTTTATCTGAAGTTTTTGTCCAATCCACAAATCTCTTCATAGTCAACCAGTGTCTTTCCTCTGATATCAAAGTAATTGCCTAAGTATATGAACTGAGAAAAAGGCCGTGCACAAAAGAATGATCTTTTAGGTACACTCTGGCTTAAATAATGGTGCTTCAGTTTTTATGAATATAAACTTCATGACAGAGGCTGTCAACTTAGAAGATGAGAGTAAAAGTATTAACTCTGCGAATCCAAAAACATAACCTGAGATGGCCCACGGCAAGGCCTAAAATGTACTTGAAATCTCATCTTATAGACCCCCAACTTTTTTGCCCTATTTACATTACATTGCATAAGTCATTTATTAAAATGTTTCACATTAATTACCAGTTAAACTACTTATTTCTTTTCCAGACTAAAATTTACAAGCAAGAGAGAGACATGCCTCAGTTTGATAAGCACTGTCCTGAAACCTCAAACCACCACAGGAGCTGACAAAATAAAATGAAAACTTTTTAGATAATACAAAACTAAAACTAATGGCTCTTGAATTACTTTTCAGTTAGCAATATTAACAACTCTTGACATTAAAAAAACTGGAAAAATGAACTAGGCTTTCTATACAATAAAGTTTGAGAATCAAGAGGCTGTAAAAAATGAGAAGAAAATATTAAAGAATTTTTAAAAACTAGAATGTTGCATCCAATTAGTCAATGGAATACTAAAGTTTTCATCTCAAAAATATTGTTACCAGAATTTCTCAATGTTTTGTGAAAGCTACCCATTAGAAATAACTGAACAAATCATGCATACAGACTCAGCTTCACTTATTTGGCCCTGAAGAAACACAATAATACAAAGAAAATCCCAAATTATAAAATGCACTTGATTTAGTAGGGCTGAACATCTCTCAACTGAAGAGTAAAGGAAAAGAGAACTCTGCATACATCTCTCTTCACTAACCAATAAAAAGAGATAAATAGGTCACAGAGAAAAACACAAGGATAACTTCATACTCCACATTCATAGAAGGCTACAACACAACAGAGCAAACCATGTCTAAATGATGGGTATTTTTTAAAATCTAAAAAGCATCTTCTAAATTATTCTTGGAGCTAAAAATAGTAGTAGAATCACAAAGATCTATACTATAATTAAACACACAAAGAGAGCAAAAAATATTAATGAATTAAACTTAAATTGGTGACCTTTTCCCTTTTCTTATACATTTAAACACAAGAACATTTCTAAGAAAGACGAAAGAGAACTGTATTTGCTTATTATATTTTTTTCTGTTAGGGCACTTTGTTTACAGATTGCCAAGTAATAAATCCATGAAGTACACACAACACACAACACACAACACACACACACACACACACCTGCAGGGGTGAACTGAACACATAGGAGGTGGTGGGAGATGAGGGTGATTTTCAATGGTCACTGTTTTCTTCACATGATCTTGACTGATGTCTTCATACATGTGTTCAACTGTTAAAGGCTGTCTTTGCTGAAACAATAAAAAAATGTTTTGAAATCAGTTTAAAAACTTTTAGACCTAAACTTCCATGTTTAAAATACATTTATCCCCACCTCCCGTATCACTTGTAATATAGAATTCCAGACTATTTAGAATCACCAGACTGTTTGGGGGAGAGTTTACAATCCATTTATGCCAATAAACGGAGGAGAGAGGAGAAGTCTCTACATCAATGCTATGTGACTTCAGCCACCATCTAATGCAATAAAGATCCCACAAAAAAAGCAAGTTCATGGCTGTCAAAGCATTTTATAACTTTACAACTCATATTTTGGGTCTATTTTGTTTCACTTTTTTGTTTCCCATTCATAATCATAAGAATGACAGGTTAAAACAAGTTAAATTTATTTGTTATCCTTTAATTCAATTAAGTAAATGAATTTTAAAAAAAAAAGGGTTTTCTGTCTTAAAGAAAAAACCACACATGCCAATATGATCATTCTATAAATGCCTCCTTGTATATTCAACAAATTTAATACAACAAACTAAGTTTAATTTCCCTTTTATTTTGAAGGAATAACCCTCTGGGACCAAGCAATAAATATGTAACAGATTATTTCTGTTTGATTCTTTATAGTGTTACTGTCACACTGAATAATTCATAGTTTCTTCAAAATAAGAATCAAGTTCAGTATTAATCATGAAATTGTAAAACAAATGATTACTAAAATTTAGAAGGCCACAATATATACCCACAGACCAAATGACAAAGGAATTAAATCCAACAATTTAAAACATTTACATTAAAATATATTTTCTGTTTTTACCTCATCATAGCCGAACAACCATAGTCGTGGTGTCTGGTAATATTTATCATAAGTGATATAAAGGTCATAAGTTCTTGTTTGCAAAATAGCATCTTCACCTCCAGCATCAGTCTTAGCTTTACAAGCTTCTACTATTTTCCTTGTGTCTAGGGTAGCCTGGCAATAGGGGGAGAAATTTACACCCATTAAAATCAGTATGAATCTGACAGGGGCACCTGGTGGCTCAGTCATTAAGTGTCTGCCTTCAGCTCAGGTCATGATCCCAGAGTCCTGGGATCGAGCCCCACCGTCGGGCTCCCTGCTCAGTGGGAAGCCTCCTTCTCCCTCTCCCACTCCCTTGTGTTCCCTCTCTCGCTGTGTCTCTCTCTGTCAAATAAATAAAATCTTTAAAAATATATATATAAATAAATAAAATAAAATCTGTATGAATCTGACAATTTAGAAAATATTTTTCCCCACTCTATATTTTTCAAAAACAAACAGAACTTAAAAGCCAAAGCTAAAATATTATATGCTATAACCTATGCAAACATATAAATAAAGGTTTATTGGAAATATCAAGATACTATTGTAAATACTAATCCCCAAGTTTATTCACTAAAAGTTAACTAAAAACTCAATTTACAAACCTCATCTGTTTCCAACAATCCACTTTCTTCATATTCTGTTATAAAAAGCAACAGAAGATTAATCAAGTTCAAAAAAATTTCCCAAACCAAACTATGTATCACTTCAGAGTATCATTCAAAACCTGGGCTTTTGCTTTTAACTGAAGATATTGAACAGGTATGAGGGACCGAATTTTACACCTCCAAAGCAGCAGATTCTTTAACTGACAGAGCCAGAGAAAGTTAGCTTGCCAACGCCTGGTCCAAACTACAGCCTATCAGCAATACTGAACAGCATAATGGTACTGTAGAACACTCAGTGACTCCATCGCATACACATGGCTATTTATATAATTGCATAAAATGTGCTCATTAAAATCCTCATAGGCTTCCATGTTGCTGAATTCAGGGGTAAATTCCCAGTTTTCATCTTAACTGATCTCTCACAGGGCCATCTGGATGATTTAGTCCCACCTTGTTTGAACACTTTCCTTGGCTGTTAAAATACTGTATTTTCCTGCCTTTGTCTCTCACCTCACTGGCTTCTCCTTTACTATCTTCTATGCTTGATTCTTCTTCATCTCAACTTTTTTAAACACTGCAGTAACCAAGGGCTCAGTTGTTGGACCTTGTCTTTTCTCTATCCACACTTACTCCTTTGATGATTTCATCTAGTCTTAATGGCTTTAAATGCTAATAATTCCCAAATTTATCCCTGGCTACAAACCTGGATATTCGTTTACTTATGGCTCTACTGGAATGACTAATGTACATTGCAAAGAGCACACATCCAAAACTGAACTCCCAAACTCCCCCTCCAAAGCGATTCGGTCCTGTAATTTTCCTTGTATCAGTTAAGACACCTTTCCAGACACTGTCAAAAATCCTTGGAGTCACACTTGACTATTTCTGTCTCTCTCATGCTACTCCCTCTCAGCAGCAAATCCTTTTGACCCTACCCTCAAAATATGTCCAGAATTTTGTTTTTCATCACTTTCAATGTTACCACTTGAGCCCAAGGTGTTATCATTTCTTGCCTAGATTATCAAAATAGCCTAACTATTGTCCCTAAACCTCTTCTATCTGTTCTTAATACAGCACTCACAGTGATTCTGTTAAAATGTTAAATCTCATTCTAAGTTCTTTTCTACTTAGAAAAACCCTCTAATAGCTTCTCATCTCACTGAGTTGGAGCCAGGGCCCTACATGATCTGGTCCCAAGGTTATCTCACTGACTCCACGCCTTACTTCTCCGCCTCTGCGCTTGCTCCTCTCTGAACGGGTATTTATTTTTTTAAACCCAATCAATGTGGGGCCTGAACTCATGATCTGAGATCAAGAGTCACATTCTCTACTGACTGAGCCAGCCAGGCGCCCCTGCTCACAGTATTTTATATACTACATAAGCTCCTACCTCAGCTCCTTTGCACTCTTCCTTAGATAGCCAAATAGCTTGCTCACTCACTTCCTGCCAGGCTTTACTTAAAACTCATGTTCTCAATTAGGTTTTTCTTGACCAACCTATTTAAAATAACACTCATCCTTCCCCAAGACTCTCTGTCTCATTCCCCTCCTTTATTTTTCTCCCTAACACTTATAACCATCTAATATAGCATATATATTGCTTATCTATTAGTTTTTGTATGTCTCCCATAACTAAAATATAATCTCCATAAAATCTTGTCTACTGCTTTATTTCTAGCACCAAGAACAGTACCTGATATATAGATACTATAGTGCCCAATGTTTGTTGAGTAAGGAATGAAAATTGCCCGTTATACTAATTGTTATATTACCTGCTATACCATCAACACTATTTTTTTAAGCAAAATTCCATATAAAGCAATTTTTTCTTTAGCTCTTTCCAAGGGAATGTAACAAACACAATAAAAGGCTGTCAGATATTTAAGGCAGTCCCACAGCTTGTACTCTAAAAACAGTGCTTTACTCATACTATTCTTCCTACCCCCCACCCCAGCTTGGGTAACTGTACACAGTTCAGACAGATGGAATGCAGAAAGTATTTGTGCAAGGAGGTGGTGCTGACAATTATAAGACATTCAGGTGCAAGTGAAAATAAACAAGTACATTTGAAGTTCAGGAGATCTGGACTGGAGGTTTAGATATGAAGTTGATCACAGAGATGGTATGTGAGATTGCTGTAAGCAATTTTGGTTACAAGTAATTCATTTTGATTTCTTCAAAGGATGGGAGTTTACCATAAAAATAAGGACGAAACTCTTACTAGAATTCAGGAACAGATATACAGCTAGGTTTAATGAGGGCTTAAAAGTAATTTAGGAAACAAAACTGAAAAGTACTTTAAGGAGCGCCTGGGTCGGGGTGCCTGGGTGGCTCAGTCGTTAAGTGTCTGCCTTCGGCTCAGGTCATGATCCCGGGGTCCTGGCATCGAGCCCCGCATCGGGCTCCCTGCTCTGCGGGAGGCCTGCTTCTCCCTCTCCCACTCCCCCTGCTTGTGTTCCCTCTCTCGCTGTCTCTCTCTGTCAAATAAATAAATAAAATTAAAAAAAAAAAAAAAAAAAGGAGCGCCTGGGTGGCTCAGTTGGTTAAGTGTCTGCCATTGGCTCTGGTCATGATCCCCAGGTCCTAGGATCTGATTGAGCCTCGAGTCCTGCTCAGTGGGGAGCCTGCTTCTCCCTTCCCCTCTGCCCCTCCCCCTCACTTGTATTCTCTCTCTCAAGCAAACAAACAAACAAACAAAAGAAAAGGTACTCTGAGCCATGGCTACTCTGGCAATGTGGCTATGCATCACCTCCTCATCAGCAAACACCACTTGCTATTATGGTGCTTCAACTCCACTTGGCACCATCTTCCAGTACTGCATGCTATAAAACATTTCTATCTCACCATAAATTCTATCTATTTGGTCAAAAAAAAAGAAAGAAAATACATAATACATGAGCAAACTTTGTTCTGCTCTGAAATAGTTTTTAAGAATTAGCTTAAGACGGGGTGCCTGGGTGCCTCAGTCGTTAGGCGTATGCCTTCGGCTCAGGTCATGATCCCAGCGTCCTGGGATCAAGCTCCGCATCGGGCTCCCTGCTCGGTGGGAAGCCTGCTTCTCCTTCTCCCGCTCCCCCTGGTTGTGTCCCCCTCTCGCCATGTCTCTCTGTGTCAAATAAATAAATAAAATCTTAAAAAAAAGAATTAGCTTAAGAATCTGTATCTTCGAACTTTTAACTGCATTAAAGATTTATGACTAAGATGTATCCCACTAGAAATAATGCTATACAGACTATGTCCTAGGTAAAGCCCAACAGTCCAAGACCAAGGTACGTTCTGCACTAACTAAATTTAAACTAAATAAAATCCTCTCTAAGCTGTTAAATGTTAAAATCTAAAAATGGAGTACAATTCTTATCCACATCAATTACAAATATTCCAAAATCAACATTCTAGTGTGATTAAAGAAAATCTAGAACATACCTTCCATATCTGCAGCTTCTCCTTCGTCTTCTTCTTCCTCCTCCTCACATATTGCTGAGCAATCTTGAAGTTTTATACTGTCCTTTGAAATTAATTATAGTTAAAGTCACTTAAATATGTCCATTAGTTCAAACACTGAACACTCATGTGTCAGCACAATGCAAACCACTGTGAAAATAAGAGTCGTAAAGACAGTTCTTATCCTCAAGAAACTCCTACTCCAGTGGAGATAACAAATCCATAAACCAAATATTAAAAGTGATGTGCTAAGTGCTGTGACTGAAAAATATAAAACGTATCATAGAAGCACCAAGAATCATCTAAGCTAAATTTAACGATTTTTGCACTTCCAAAAAATAGTATTATTTAACCAATTCATTGGTTAAAATTACCTAAATTCTCACAACTTCTCTGAAAGGAGGAGACAATGTTAGTAGCACTTTACAAATGAACTCTAAAAGGAATAACACCAATATTAGAAAATTGGTTCAGAGTTTTAATTTATCATATAATTTAAAGGAGAAAAAATGTATATATTTATAAATCACATTTATTATTATAAATCAAACATAGTCTAATTTGTTAACAATATTTTAGGATGACTTAAGTAAAATTATCAAGACTTTACAGTTACTATAATATGTAAGATTTCAGTTAAATTTTTAAGCTATATTTGCACTAGAATAAAAGAATAATACTAACCAAAGACAAGCCTAATATACAATTATCATTTTACAAGATCAATATTCTAAAAATCTGAAGTCAATGTAGTAAAGTATAAAAAACTGGACATTTAGTTTCACCCAATTTACAGTTTTACTTAGAGAAGATTTCTATTTACCACTAGAAACTTAAATTACTTTTAATTTTTACTTAAATTACTTATCATTACCACACCCAAATGTGATACTAGAAGATAGTATCTAGATAATTATTAGATGAGCGAATATCTAACAAACTGATCATTAAGGGAAATTTTAATCATGTTGATGTTATGGTGATCATACCTGAAACAGTAAAACAGTAGAAATCCACAAGAAAGATTAATACTTGGGTCTGGACAACAAGTATTGTAAGAAATTATAAAAAATAATGTAAATTCTATATTAAATAGGAAATGACAGGAAAGACATTCAAGTTGTACATTATTCTAAGGAGTCATCTTTTAGTCTGACATAAGGATGTTAAGTGGGATAACAAGTACCATATTAACCATTACTGCATTTTTAAAAAATTCTTGAATTACCATAAACCTATCAAAAAATGCTATCCACACTACTCTGCCATTTATCATTCCCAAAGTGTGAAGCATATACAGTTAATGGCTGGAGTAAACAAGATTTTCTAAAGTAGCAAAAGCCATTTTGGTGATTTCTCTTTAGTCGTTCAAATTCTCCAAAAAGTAGAATTTCAAAAGAATGAATTTTCAGGCCAATGAAGTGAACTTTAATCCCCAGCAAGCATAAAATTGTACATTGAAAAAAAAAAAACAAAAAACTTGTTTTAGTTTCTAACACTTCCTGTTAAGACCCAGTTATAAATCCCAAAAGATCCAAATGACAAAAACACACAGAAGAGAGTATCTTAAACTAGTAACTCTTATACTAAATGTTTTATAAGGACAAAAGAAACTCAATTATTCTGTCCAAATTTCCTATCCTCTTAAGAGATCTGTTAAAAAATAATTAAGAAAAGGTAAGGGTAAAGGCATTTTGTATTCTTTTCAAACAAATATATGAAAACAACTGCAATCATTTTCTCTCTAGAAATGAAAAGCTAATATAATACAGACAGTCTGAATTAACTGAAAATTTTCAATCAGAAAAATTCCACCAAGTTATAGATTTTTACTCCCCTCCCCACAATAAATCATACAATAAAACCTAACTGATTTAGCTTCCACTCAGTCAAAATATGTATTTTGGATGATGTTAAAGTTTACCTTTAAATTTTCAAAAACAAAAACTTCCACCCCAAATAGCAGTGAATTAAGAAACTATAAAATTTAAACAATATTATCATTAGCATCTAATCAGCAAGTACATAAACCTCAAAAACCTCGATTTACAGAACATCTGGTACTTACACTTAAGAATAAAAAGCTATTTCTTTTAAACTAGCCTAGTAGCCTTCCCAATTGGTGAAAATTAGTAGTTACAATCTCAAAAAAAATTTTTTTAACCATACAACAGACTAAGGAAAATAAGCATTGGGCAGCAGCAGTTTGGATATAGGAAAGTGAGAGAAGAAAAAAATAACTGGAATTTTAAAAAGCTTGAAAATAATCAGGTTGAAGAAGAATATATATATATGCAAATAACTGTCATTGAAATTTAGAAATGTAACTAATTAACCAGTACCTTGCTTTCCAATGTAATCTCCTTAACTGCTTCAGTTATTCCTGCAATACCTGTTTAAAATTTAAAAAAATAACTGAAATTGTAAACATCTTCTATTTACCAGATTCAAGCAACATATAAGCACTTAAAATTACCTAAATTCTCACAACTTCTCTGAAAGGAGGAGACAATGTTAGTAGAATTTTACAAATGAACTCTAAAATGAATAACACCAAAAACACTTTTCAAATTGAAAAAAAAAAAAAAATACCAATGTGATATTTTACCATGATTATTCTACTCTATCACTCATTTATTATTCCTCATTTACTCTCCCAGTGTGAGTCTCTACCCAACATATTCATTCTCAAAGTGAACACATTAGGAGACTACAGGACTCATATTTATTTTTATTCAAAACCACATTGAAATTTTCTCAAGAAGATATTAATATTATTTGTTTCAGAAATCTAGGACATCCAGAAGTAGTAATACCACACCACATTTATATGGGGCTTTCTATTTTATTGTTTCCATAGCTTATTTCAGCCTTACAAACACTATCCTTTGAGGTAATTAATAAATCATTTCTCCCTATGACGAAATAAAGTCTCCAAAGATGAAATAACTTGAGTCTCACAGTTAGTGAAGAAATTGGGATTCAAATCCACATGTGCTAACTTTTAGTTCAATGTTCTGTCCACTACACCTCATTAAGCAACTACTTTGAACCTACTTGTCTCAATGAAGGTGGCACTATGCAGAAGGGGCACCACAAGTCAGCTAAATAATATTTCTAATTCAAAATACATGTCAGTGTTTTTAATTCAATAGTTCAACAGGATGAAATACACTAAAGAGGAAAAAAAAACACCCTACATACAAAATAAGCTTTGCCCCTTTGTTAATCTTCTAAAACCTTTATATACCTGTTCAATATCTCCAAACTTAGTAACTTACTTTCACTAACAGAAAATGTCACAATCCACAGCTCTAACATAAAGCTTTTACTTCATAGTTTTTCTACAAATTACTACATAATAAATATAATTATTTCATAACAATAAAACCCAAATCTTGGCAAGCTGAATTGGTATTACAAAACAATCAATGAATCCAGTACTTAGATACAAACAAAATAAACCTCTTCAATCCATCTCAATATAATAATGTAGTAGTATTCCACTAAACTAGACTCTTCTAAAAGTAGGACATACTGGCAAAGAAAAGAAAAGCTCAAATGACTCTAATGAGGGTAATATTCTCAAGAACTGTGATGGTTAATTTTATGTCACCTTGGCTAGGTTATCATGTCCAGATGCTCAGTTAAATACCAATGTAGATGTAGCTGTGATGGTTATTTTGTAGATTTTAACATTTAAGTCCAAAGACTGAATAAAGTAGATTACTCTCTATAACGTGGGTGGGCCTCATCCAATCAGTTGAAGGCCTTATAAGGAAAAACTGAGGTACTCAGTAAAAAGAAAGAATTCTGCTTTCAGACTGTCTTCAGACTTGAATTGAAACAATCAACCCTTATCTGGGTCTTCAGCCTGTTGGCCAGTTCGTCCTATAAACTGCCAAGTCTTGCTAGCTCCTGCAATCATGTAAGCCAATTCTCAAAATAAATCTATCTACACCTAATACCTGTATCTATATATACATCAATTTTTCTGTGTCTCTGGAGAACCATGACCAATACAAGGGCTAAGAGAAATAAAAGAAACCTATGAGAAGTAAAGATGAAGCAAAGAGAACTGAGGTGAATAAGGAACCAGGCACAAGACCTTCTAAGTCAACTGGAAGCAGTGTTTTAATCAAATCACAATATAGTTTAAACTAAAATTCTAAGGATATCTCTCCAGCAGGGCAAACATTTTTTCAGTTGAATTTCTATAATAGATTTTCATCAATCCAATCACACTGATACCTATTTATCTCCGTAACGAATGCCTCTGTAAATATGCACCTAGATTTTGAGTTAGTGATTATGGAATTGAACACAACCAGACATCAAAATAAGTCATTTACTTGACATCAGAAACACAGTGCTATAACTAATGGCTCTAGTTAGTCAACAGTTTCCTACACATGTGCTGCCCACATCTTCCACCACAGGAACACTAAAGCAGAGCACCTGAACAAATTTGGAAAGATCAAAAAATAAAGAAGTCCATCTACCAGCACTCTCAGTGGGGGAAATAGGATGATTCTTTAAATCATTTTAAAAAGTTGTTCAATCCACTATTTTCCCAAGGCCTTGACATTAACGTTAAACTCAACTCATCAAGAAACAAACAAGTTTCAAATCAAGAAGCCCAAGTCCTGAATCTATGCCTATATCATCATAAACACATGACAATGTCCCTTTTTAAAAGTAGAGGGAAAACTGACCTAACAAGGTACTTTTTCCTGTGCAGATTACTTAGTTCTCTGACTACTGCAGTGGGTCTCAGCCGATGGCAGCAATTTTGCCCTTTATGGAGTATCTGGCACTGTCTGCAGGCATTTTGAGTTATCACAACTGGGTGAATACTACTGGCATCTAGTGGGCAGAGACCAGACATGCTGCTAAACATTCTGCAATGTACAGAAAATGCTACAGCAAAGAATCATGCAGTCCAAAATGTTAGTAGGGCTAAGGTTAAGAAACCTTGCTCTAGTACTACTTCTGATATACCTGCTACTTTCCAGGACTTCATGGGAGAAAACTTATTTTTTAGTATTCTAGATTTAAACTTAGAACACATTTTCTTCATTAAAACTAAGTCATAAATGGCATTTATATAACTACATAAATTAACTATTATAATTAAGTACTATCATTAATTTATAGTATTGTATATAACTATATTTATATAACTATGTGCATGCAGATTAGTATACGCTGCTATAGCTAAGTTAGTATCGCTAAGTTAGCATGGCTAAGTTAATATAGCATAGCAGCATACGCTAATTTGCATTTACATAGTTATATAAATATAGTGGCAAAATAGGTTTTTAGGACTTGAAATAAAAAATCATCTTCAGGCTTATAAATAACTTCTGCAAACATACACTTACAAAAGGCTTGAATTTAGTCAATTCTTTTAACACAAATTTATTGAACAACTTCTGTACCAGATACTATGTCAGATACTGAGGATTCAACAGTGAGTGACTCTCAACCTAAGGAGTGTGGTCCTTACAATCCTCTTATAGTCATTCAACAAATAAATATTAAATACTTCTAAATGCCAGCTCTCTGAGTAAAATAAACATACATATAGTTCCTGTCCTGAAGCTTATCATCCAGCAATGGAATGACATGTAAATAAGGAATTCTAAAGCAAAGTAGTATGCCTATGCAGCAGTTCTGTCTTTCTTTCTTTAGAAATAAAGAAAATGATATGGGTATTTTCAATTTGCAACTGAAGTAGCAGTACTATAGAAATTTGGTATACTCCAAGGGCATTTTTTCTTTTTTTCCAATTTGTCTTCCTGCTTCTTTTCAGATAAAAGTCTATTGGGACAACTGTACCTTACGTATCCCTTGTTTTTGTTGTTTTTAAATCAACGCTGTAATAAAAGATTGTAAAAACATTTAAAACAATTTAAACTAATATATGGTCTTCTATTTTCCTCTTACCTGTGTTATGATAAGTATCTACCCATCCCCCATCACCATCATCTTCTTCAATGATAGCTTCCAATTCATCTGAATATTCCATCTGTTTGCACCGCTTGTAGCATGGCACTATAAAATAAATGGCAAACACAGTTACTAGCACATAATCTGCTTCCTATAAATCTATTAGAAAAAAGAGACAGTTTAGTCCATTTTAAGGAAATATTATATTTCACTTCTAATAAAAGTGATTAAAGAGTTGTATGCAGTCCACAGACACATTAATGACCACATTTATCTTTCCCTAATGGCTTTGTTAGAACACAAATAGAAAGGCTCTACTGGAAATTTTCTATGTATTCTTTACCCTGATGGTCTGTGAAGAACAGCAGGCTAGAGCCAGACATAACATTGTTCAACTTTAGGCTAATGAATACCTTATTTTAACAGCTTTACTCTCAAAACAGGAAGGCACCACCTGTCATTCTCAGGGGTGGTAGAGGTGACCTCCAGTTTGCAATGCTATAGTAACTTTTAATATGTATTTCATAATTCTTATTTAAGTTCCAGCTATTCATAATGGATAAGCCAGTGTAAAATTCACTAAATTGCTACATTTTACCATCTTACACAATATTGGAGCCAAGTTTTTCATACAGTATATGTGTCAATTAACAGGTATTATTCATATAAGCCTAAAACTTAACAATTATAATGTAAAAACATGATGAAATGGCTATTAACCTCTTGATTTAAAAAAAAAAAGCAGGATATGAATGATCAATTCTAATAAAACATATGCTGTAGGAAAGAAAAAAACTGATTTGTTATATGTATTTTCCCTTTCTGTTAATAGATAAATTAGGACAAAAATCAATGCACTTTATGTGGTTAGATAGGGACTCAACCTTCTGATGCTGTTTTCAAAATTAACTTCATAAATGACAAACTAGCAGTTTCAAAAACATTTTTTGTTCCTAAAGGCAATCTTTCAAAGACACAATCTTTAGCTTGGAACTTTTAAATGTCAAAGGTAGTATCAATTTCATTTTTCATGACAAATGTTTATGTCTAAAGAAGATCAAAATCAAATAACCAAAAAGTTTATAATTATGAAGTCAACTTTAAAAAAAGGCAATCAAAATTCCAAATTCCAAATTTGCTTGGGCCCTTTCCCTCCACATCTTAAAACTAGACCTTTTTGGCAAAAAGTAGTGACAAAAAGGAAGGAGGTAAAAATGAAATACAGAAAAAAATACTCTAGCAATAGAAAACCCAGAGTTTCATCAAATTTCCAAATTTCTGTATGGCTTCAAGCATAAATTAAGATCAGTAAATGCTAAGGTTTTGGGCACCTGGGTGGCTCAGTCGGTTAAGCATCTGACTCTTGGTTTCAGCTCAGGTCATGATCTCAGGGTCCTGAGATGGAGCCCCACATCAGGCTCCCCACTCAGCAGGAGTCTGCTGGAGATTCTCCCCTGCTTCTTTTGCTCTCTCTCTCTCAAATAAATAAATAAATCTTCAAAAACAACTTTTAAAAAAATGCTAAGGTTTTTTGTTTTTTGTTTTTTTTTTAATACAACTCTTTGTGCAAAATTCACTAATATATGCAACGTAATTCTTACCATTTTTGGTGACCAAAAATTGTTTGCCTGTTGGTAGGTATGCCTTCACTTTCAATTCTTCCCCTGTAGCCCTTTAAAAAGAGCAAAAAGCACCAAAACATAAGAACTGTTTTAAAAGGCAAAGACAGAACAGAAGATATCACATGTAAATATTAAAACTACACAATCCACACTCCTGAGAAAATTGTTTTAGGACTAGTTTTGGAAGGATGCCATTAAGTGATGTATGTTAGGGCATGGAAGAGCATAGCATTATAAGTGAAACGTACTAAGAGACGCAGAGAGACCTAAGAGAATTTAAATTAAATATTAGATAAAAAAGACAGAATATAGAACTATTAAGCAACTATTATGTTTGCCTCTAAACAAAAAGAAAATGTTGTTCCCTAGGGAGTATAATCTCAGACTTTTAATTCTCAAGTACTGCTCATCTTCAGATCAAGAAGAGGCAGAAAAATATCTGTAGGACATTACATAACAAAGTAGGTGGTTGGCAAGATCCCTAAAATTGGAACGGAGAGAAAAAAGATGCTTTGAATCGCAAGATGGTGATATAAAAAATAATGACTGAAAACAGAAAAAAAAACCCTTTCATTGAGTGTTTACTTAGAACTCTAACATGCATTATTTTTATTTACTCCTCAGAACCCTAAGAGGTGAGTAATATTAATATCCCCATTTTAGCTTAAAGAAGTCAGACTGCTCAAGGTCAGGAAACCAGAACATAGAAGAGCAAGTGAATCCAGGGCTCCTGCTCTGAAACACTACTCTCTCTGTGGGTCAGACCAGCTATACCACTTCTGATTTTTCATAGCTACCCTGGACTATCTTACTAAGAATTTGTTCAAAGATTCTTCTGTGGGTCACCTAATGGAACTGGCCAGAGCTGGAGTGGCATGTGTTATCTGTCACAAACATCTGAAAAAAACTTGGAGTCTACTGCCTTTTATCAAAGCTTCAGTCTAAAGTTTAAACCACAGATACGAGCACAAGATAAAGCCAGAAAATGACCTACTATCTTAGTAACCTTCTAGGCTTCTTTAAACCATTCTCAAGTGTCAAATTCAATAATGACATGGCAATGCCTGAAGTTCTGAGTGAAGAATATACAATACTCTCATGATGGCACTTGTAGACACAAAACTGTAACATGGAAATAACCTGTTTCTAGCATTGGTTTAAAATGAATTGTTCCGGGGCGCCTGGGTGGCTCAGTCGGTTAAGCGTCTGCCTTCAGCTCAGGTCATGATCCCAGGGTTCCGGGATGGAGCCCCACATTGGGCTCTCTGCTCAGCGGAGAGCCTGCTTCTCCCTCTCCCTCTGCCTGCCGCTCTGCCTACTTGTGCTCTCTTTCTGTCAAATAAATAAAATCTTAAATAAATAAATAAATAAATAAATAATAAAATGAATTGTTCCTTTGGCCCCAGTTCAGCCAGAAGTGCGGACGCTGGAGTAGTGTATAACTGAGTTCTAAATTATTTCAACTATCACAGTTCATAAAGTGAAACTATAAACTACCTGCTAAAAAAAGATCCTGTCCATATACACATATTCCTGTAACAATATTATAAATCATATGTCTGAACTAATTAGACAAATAAGGACTATCACAAAGAAACCTGAAGAAATGTGTATCTATTATATTGAAGAAAATCCTAAATTAGTTCCTTTTATAAAATGGATGTTATTTTAAATTTTATATACCTATTTGACTTCAAATACATAAAAATTATAGGCTAGAACAAAGCTAAATATAATTTTAATAGACAATTTATAATTTAAAAAAATCAATCACCCTTACTAAATCATCAGAGAGCTGCTATGATATTAACGCAGTTTTAAATATGAAACAGAAATACATATAAGGAAAACAAGGGCATAAAAATAAATGAACCTGACATTTTGGCCTTTCTTGGTACATTAAGAAATAATGTTCTAAAAGATAAAGCGCAATTGATAAAAAGCTGTAAAACAATTTTGGTTATGAGTCAAATATAAAAATTGAGAAGAGAATAGGCCACATCTAAAAGAGAGTTCCAACTTTGGCTTAAAATAGTTTTAACTCTTTATACGAAGGAAAACATTATCAGTTCTAACTTTATTTAGAAACCCTGCTCCCAAATTAAAACTGTACCTTTCAACCACAACTGAAAAAGTGTCACTAAGGGAATTAAAATAAAAAGAAAAAAGGATATAACAAGTTGAACCACTTACATCCAAACAAGATGATAATTCAAAACAATTCTAGCCTAATTAAAATAGCTCTGCCAGTATTGGGATCACTTTTTCAGCCACAGTCAGGTGGTTTTACCCTAAGTACTTAAACATAATGAAACAGCATTTGTTTTAAAACGTTCTCTTATTATTCAGAATATTTAAAATATGTTATGAGATCTGCTAAGTTGCTTAAATTACTTTTTTTAAATTAATTTTTACAATAAAAAAAGTTTATGAAAAAAACAAAAATGTAAAAAGTCTATTACCAGCAGATTTCCAGTTACGGCCTTTAATGAGTATCATGAACTTTCCCTTTCAACTAATTCCTAAAGTGCGAGCATACTTTTGAACCTTATAGAAGGTCTTATGATTAAAAAACCTAAGACTTTGCAAAATATCTGCATTTATTAATGTTATAAAAATATTCAGTAAACATTTCAGTTTGAAAAAAATGAGCTGGTCAAATTTATTAAACTCTTGAACATTATTTTTTAAAGATCCACCACAAAATCAGACCTAGACACTATAGAGAGAGGGAGTACTAATGAAGAAGTAAAGGCATTTATCTTAAAAATGTCTCTTTTATTCTAACAGAGCAATACAAAATAGGTATAACAGCCAATTTGTCAGCCTTTATTTTACCTTAAGTATCACTGGCACACTGCTTAACAGAAAAATCTACTAGAACAGAGTTAAATTGGTCATTCTAAGGTTCATGTCCTCATCCATTTTGCAAACTGCCACAATTATAAAGTCATACCTTTTACTAATTTCTATTCCTCACTCAAGATTACTTACCATTGCCATGTTGGACAGTGGTGGACTAAGTGATCTCCAGCTGCCACAAACTATTTAGAATTGAAAAGGAATATAAAAGAAAAAGGAAAAAAAAAATTGAACATCACTGAGTGTAAGATGATAAAAAACCGAAGTGATCATCCTGTGTAAGCTTGATACCCAATAATCATACAAATGCAAACAGCACCAAACTTGCTCTACTAGTCTGATGATTTTTGATTATTACACTGCAAAATTTTTTACATCCATAAAGTTTAAATTTTGCAAGAAAAAACACTGAGTGCTATTTATTTATTTTAAATTCAATTTTTATCATTGGATTAAATAATGCCAAAAGGATACAGTATTATGAAATGAATAAAGGTAACACTGCAGGATTTAAAATGTCAAAACCATTTTATGGATAAATAAGATGAAGACAGATTCCTGCTAGGGGCTTAAAACTCAACGAAGATCTTTGAGAAAAATTACTAAATAGATAAAGGCCTATGATGTAAGGAGTTTATGACATCACAGTGCACATTTCTCTCTCTTTTTCACGTTAACAAGAGTGAAAAATGTAATGCCAAACAATGGGGAAAGTTAGAAGCTTTTGGATTGACTCAGAAAATACCAACACAGTTAAGAAATTGAATCCTCTAACACCTTAGACTTTCTGGGCAGGCTGAACATTGCAAAAGTTTTTGTTTTTCTTCAGAAATCAAAAACAGACTCAGGAAGAAAGAGTTTAACCTTTTGCGAATTTCCATTATACATGAGCATGAACTGACCTTACTGTAAGACAGAAATCCTGCTTATTCTTGAGAGCAGAAAATGAAAGAAAGTCTCTTAAGCATGACTGCAGTGTCCCAACTCAGGCAATACAGACACATACTTTCCTAATTACTTCTATTTCATAATAGCTCTAACTTAAATTCATGTATTGTTCATGGTTAATTACATAGCAAAAAAATACAGTATCTTTAATCTTCTAATGTTTGTCTCAGAAAAGAATTTCTATATATAATACTCTATTTCCATTTAAGAGAGTAAAAATTTTATAAAATAAGTTTTCTAAGAGTAATTTCTTTCAAGAGATACATTAACAAGATTTAACAGCATATTCCCAACAGCAACTTTTCAAATGTTTCTATTCTTGTATTTTAAAGAATCTTATTATTATTTCAACTAGTTAGGTAAAGACAAAAACCCAAATAAAAACAATACTCCCTCCCAAAGTTTTAAGCATTTTAGGTCGTTGTAACCAAATGCTACCTTTAACTCTGTGGTTACCAGGAACTAATTTATCACCACCAAAAAAGTATTAATTCAACAAAATGCAAGCAAACAAAGAGTTAAAAATTTATAAATTCTTTAATGATATTGCCTTGTCACAAGACTCTAATATTTTATTCTCTGGCACCTCTAGTAGCATCTATTAAAAAAATAATAGGAGCACCTGGCTAGCTTAGTCAGTTGAGCATCAACTTATATCTTGGGGTTGTGAGTCTCAGCCCCACGTTGGGTGTAGAGATTACTTAAAAAATAAATAAAATTTTTTTAAAAATAACAAACCACTAGAAGGTAAGAAAAACTATAAAAGAACATAGAATTGCACAGATAATTAGTACATGTGTATATCTGCCCTCTTTAACAGTGGCCATTATTGCAGGCTTCATATGCTCAAATGAAACAAAATGTAAGGCAGACTCAAATTTCTCAATTCTCAGTATCCCTTGCAGGAGCTTTCTCTCAGTGACTAAATATTATACAATACTGAATAACTCCAAGATAGAACCAGTTATTAACATTTTGGTCAGCAACTTTATCCTTCAAGCTATTCTACTACTAATACTCTACTTAAGTCATACATATGTATATTAAAGTAATTTTAGTCAGGCAATTCTGTATTAGATAATGCCTACCCCTCTTTTTAAACACAGTACTTCCAACAGCTCTCAATGAAAACACAGAGAGAGCTGGAGGATAAGAGCCAGAAGCCCAGAAACAGTAAGAGAAAACAAATAAATAGATCACCTCAGTAGATCTTTTATCCAAAGCAAATTATGTCTTGTTTTCCTCCTCTAGACTCATTCTAATCTAACTCAATCCCGTAACCATGCTCTATCTCAATCAGCATTATGTGGTTGGTACCCAGCTAAGCTAGTTTTGCCTTGCATTTTTTTTTAAAAAGGAGGAAATTCATAAACCACTTAATGATACAGTTAAGTGTTATTCATTCTATGGTTAGTAGCTGTTTTAAAACAGCTTCAGTCTATCCAATGACCACAGACTTGCATCTCTAACTCCAACCATCTATTTACCAATTAGTCATCTTCCCCTAGATAAAGCCAAAGAGTGCAAGAAGAACAGCATACTTTCATCCCTGCTCCTGATTTCAAATAGTTTTAAGAGCCAAGTCTAAATTACACCTCTGTTTGGCAAGAAAGTTAACAATATCAAAACTTAGTTTTATGTGGCATTCAAGGTATTAAACTCATGGTGCCTAAGGTAGAATAGGTCCTTTAGAGAATGTCTAGCCCAAATCCCTCATTTTACAAACAAGGAAACATGACTGTCAGAGCTTAGATTTGTCCAAGTCAGAAAAGGAGAAATTAAGAGAAATGGGCCTAGAAGGCAAATCCCCTATGTTCTTTCTATACCACCATGTGTCTTCATTAAAAATAAAGATAATTTTAGATAAAAGATCAATTCAGCACACCATCCTCAGAACTCACAAAGATTTGGGACTCAAAAGATTCCATCACAATTGAAAACTGAAAGATCAGTTAATTCTTAGGCTTGAGGTCTTAGATCTGGCAATAGCCAGATCATAAAATATGCCCCAATTCAAAATGTTTCTTTCAATACAGTAAGTAAAATTCTATTGCCAAATAAGTGGTATTTTTAATGAAAGTTAAAGGTGAAACTTAAAATAAATTCTTTGCTATTTATTAAGACTAAAAAATAAGTCTGATGCAACCATAACTATTCATGAAACTGGGATGTAAAAGGATGTTTAGAACATCCTTCTCTAAGGATAACAAAACAACACTTTTATTATATAGATTTGGTGACCAAGTAAAGTGATTCCTCAAATTATTCCTTCAAATAATTCTATGTTAAAAGTTCAATAAAACACAACTCATCTATAAAACAGACATCAGTTTCAGTATTAAGCAGATTCAACATTACTTGGTTAATAGAAAAAATGAAAGAATTGTGAGAAAAAAATCAGCATTAAGTATGTAGCAATAAAATATTTAAGCTAAATATTGAAAGAAAATTTAATATCCAAGCAGAGAGCCAAAGTTTCCAAATGAAAAGCCACAAAAACTCATGTTTGATATAGACAGAGGCAAGACAACAGCAAACACCACAGAGCCCATTTTATAGCCTCAGTGTAACACAAATATGAGTGGAGGGTAAACAACCATCAGAATCTTTTCCATTCCCTCTCCCACCTCCATTTCTAAATAAAGAGGAACTATAAAGAAATATGAGAAGTGGCAAACTGAGAGAGAAGTTACATCCTCTCTTATGGGAAGTAGAAATCCCTATAAAATTGCTAATATAGTCAAAAGAATCAAGATTGAAGTTTAAGATGTTTCCTTATAAAGCCAAAAAACCACCCAGATAAAATATAATAGCTTCAGAATATCTTTAACACTCACCTCTTCTGGGGTGATAACACCTGTTTCCTTAAACTTTGATTCCTAAAGAAAGCAAAAATAACATATTATTTTTCACTTTCAAATTAAAAATGTTTGTGGGCAAGTATTTGTCTGGCACCCTTCCAGGCAACAGAGCACATACAAAAAAGAATCTATTACTGGTACCTGACCCCAAGGAATATACAAGTCTAATGAAGGTAACTGACATGAAAATAATTACAATGCAATTTGATCAGTGCTATAATAGAGCAAAGCTCTTTGGAAAAACATTAAGCCTTACAATGATTTT
Source organism: Mirounga angustirostris (assembly GCF_029215605.1). Lineage (NCBI taxonomy): Eukaryota > Metazoa > Chordata > Mammalia > Carnivora > Phocidae > Mirounga > Mirounga angustirostris. Next base: position 57,726,882 of record NW_026991709.1, read on the forward strand.
GTGAAATGACCAAATATCTTTATTTTACAGAAGAGTAAAAATGTCTTAAAAATGTTTAGGGAAATTTTACTATGCAGCCAACATCTCCAACATCTCATTTCAATTGAGTAACACTAGAAAATCTATAAGTCATAAATCATTTAATCCTTTCCCATTATTTATTTAATTTTTTAAAAGATTATATTTATTTATTTGACAGAGACAGGGAGAGAGGGAACACAAGCAGGGGGAGTGGGAGAGGGAGAAGCAGGCCCCCCGCGGAGCAGGGAGCCAGATGCGGGGCTTGATCCCAGGACCCCGGGATCATGACCTGAGCCAAAGGCAAATGCTTAATGACTAAGCCACCCAGGTACCCCAATCCTTTCCCATTATTATCTCCAAGATATTGATACAATATTTTCTCCTCTAAAGCAAAGATGCTATTTACCAAATATTTCTAAATTTTAAGTTAAATGTTAAGATTTTGTAGTACAGTCTACAAAAATGAAAGGATTCATTGATGAACATCATTCATTCAACAAGTATTTACCGAATAACCACTATGTGCCAAGCACTATTTGAAGTAAGGGGGATATAGGAGTAGGTAAAATAGACCAAACTCAGCCTTGTCCTCATAAGGAGTTTAAACTTTAGTGGAGTGAAAAAGCCAAATGGTAATGAAAACCACAAGGAAAAAAATGAGGCAGCTAGGAAACTGGTCAGGGGTGGAGTGAGAGTGATGGCTATTTAAAATAGGATGGTGGGGTGCCTGGGTGGCTCAATTGGTTAGGTGGCCAGCTCTTGCTTTCTGCTCAGGTCATGATCTCAGGGTCCTGGGTTGGAGCCCAGGGCATGGTGCCCAGGGCATGGCAGGCTCCATGCTCGGGGCGGGGGAGTCTGCTTGAGGATTCTCTCTCTTCCTCTCTCCGTCTGCCCCTCCCTCCTCTTGCTCACACACGCACTCTCTCTAAAATAAATAATCTTAAAAAAAAAAAAATAGGGGTGCCTGGGTGGCACAGTCGGTTAAGTGTCCAACTCTTGGTTTCGGCTCAGGTCTGATCTCAGGATCATGAAATCAAACCCTGCATCAGGCTCCATGCTGGGTGTGGAATTTGCTTGAGTTTCTCTCTCCCTCCTCCCCACCTCTCTCTCTAAAATTAAAAAAAAAAAAAATCTAAAACAAATAAATAATAAATAGGATGGTTAAGAAAACAAAGGTTTCACTGACAGGTGACTACTGAGCAGAGACCTTAAAAAAATGAACAAGGCACAAGGCTGTAAAAGAGCACTTTAGGCAGATGGTGCGCCGAGTACAAAAACCTGAGGCAAGAGAGTATTTGATGGAGTAACAAAGAGGTCAGACTAGCTCAAGTAAAAGTGAGCAAGGAACAAAGCTACATTGAGATAAGGGCCTCTATCCATCAAGTAGCGGCTTGAAGATCATTGTAAGGACTTTGGCTTTTACTGTACCTTGACTTTTCTTAATTTCTACTTGCTAGGGTAAGTCATTGTTTTCTTTCCGAAGGATTTAGTTTTTCCTTCTTATGTCTAGTAGGAAACTACAAGGATCCTCTCTGTAAATAGGGACAGGCAAGGAGAGGGTCAGTAATTCTGCTTTCCTTATTACTGAAAATACATACTGACAAATATATACTGACAAACTAACACTTTCCAGTTTGGAGAATAAGCAAAATGATTTCTCAAAACATAATTCTGTTATAAGTTCGATAAAATACAACTGGCCAATAAAACAGAAGTTTGTTTTTAAAGACTTTATTTATTTGACAGAGAGAGACAGCACAAGCAGAAGGAGCAGGCAGAGGGAGAGGGAGAAGACGACTCCCCGCTGAGCAGATAGCCAGATCCCAGGATCCTGGGATCATGACCTGAGAGGAAGGCAAGATGCTTAACTAACTGAGCCACCGAGGCGCCCCTGAAACATTAGTTTAATATTTAATTTGGGAACTCTTTTTTTACTTTCTCTCTGAAAATAAAGAGTTTAACAATCGTATATTATTTAAATGCTGCTTATCTAGGTAGACATGTTTCTGAAAAATGACATGCAAAAGAATCATTTGATTCAAACATCAGAATAATTTTCAATTTCAAAGTTGACTAATATTAATTACAAAGAATTTTACAGTAAAAAATATATAAGCATAGCAAGAGTTGGAATTTTCATTTATAAACTTTTCTTTTTTTGTTTTAAACTTGGCCCAACAAGGTATCATTTTAAAATCAGTCTTAGAAATAAATATTAAAAAAAGTACATGACTAACATTTCCCTTTGTCATGGAAAGGGAGCAAAGTAAAACTATCCACTATTCTTCTTAGCATACTGGGATAACTTATTATAAAGAAGACCAACCATATCCAAGGATATTTCATCCCCACAATAAGATCTGTAAAATTTTCATTGAAAGCTTAAAAAAATAAAAGCACTTAAGCAAGAACTCCCTATTCATTTATTCTCATTGCTCACTTATCAGAAAGGAAAAAGTTACAATGACAAAAAACTTATAAGACTTATAAAACTTGAATGTACTTCTAGAAATTTATCTCTGAAAATTAAAGTCACTGTTAAAATAGCTAATCTGTTACTACTTTTACTTTAAAAACACTGTATTATTGACAAAGGAAAAAAAAAGAGTAAATATAGGAGGATCAAGCTGCTGGTTATTAACAAAGAAGTACAGGATTTACAAAGAGTTTTCGGCTATTTTAAAAACTCGGAAAGGGAAGTTTTGCCTGTTAGTTGGGTTCAACGATGCTGACAGAGATAATGTTGCAATTCACCTTGTTCCTCTGAAATCTAACAAGAGGGTACCTCAGTCACAACTTACTATTTCAAGCTCCTAATTATAAGAGACTTTCTATGACATTTGAAAGAAAATACTGACATGTCATTTTACTACCAAATACTGATTTCGTTTTTAAAAAGATAAGCAAAACTAAAAAGTTTAAATGACTTCCAATGTTAAGATTTATGTTCTCAAATCTACTTAGCTGCCGACCACCTTCCAACTTGACGTACCCAGACGCGCCGGGTTCTGACGGGTGGCGACAGCAATGCGCACACAGCGTCGCTCCAAGTTTACCTGAATTCAGAGCCCGAAAGCCCTAGAGAACAGCTCGGTAAGACCTCCGGTAGGGCTGCACCCTTTCCTGTGTCCCACCCTCACCACCTTCCTACACCTTCCCCGCCGGAGGACACGGTGTCCCTCCCGGCGCCGGGTCCTCAATTCCTGCGGAGTTGAGCGTGTACCTGACCAGCCCATGGCAAGCCCGGCCTGGCTTACCTTGAGGACCGGGGTCAGGTACTCAGCCACTTCCAGTGCTTTTCCCTTCACCGTGTTAATCACGTTCTGCATCCTGGGGCCGGAGAAGCGGCCGGCCCCGCGACGGGGCGGCAAGGGCAGCCGGGGAAGGGACGGGAGTCAGAAAAAATCCCCGCTGCCGCCGACGCGCATCAGCACCCGGCCGGCGGCACCCAAGGGGACGGGACGCGACGGGACGCGACGGGACGGACCGGACGAGGGGGAGGGGCGGCCGGCGCCAATCGCGAGGGCAGGGCGCGCGCTGCTCGCCACCCAGGCAGTTCGCGGCGGACCGGGCCAAGGTGTCACCTGGCCGCGAGGGAGGGCGGCGGGGACAAGGGGGGAGTTAGGAGAGGCGGGCGCACGCGCACCCCTCGCCTTCTCGGGAGCTGTCTTCTCCCCCTGGCTTCACTCGCGCCCCTTCCGGCTTCCCCTTCTCTCTCTTGCCGTAGCTCCGCCGCCACCTGGGCCTCACGTGACTCAGGACTCTCCCGACACGTGACGCGAGAAAGGGCGCGCTGGGGCGGGCTCAGACCGCTTCTTCCCTCCTTCCGGAAGCGTACACTGAACGCGCCTGCGCAATGGGTACCAGGTCCGCTCTTTCCCAGTTGGGACGTTATTGTGCTTTTTGTTCCGGAATAGGAGGCTCCAGGGCGGAGGCTTTTTGGCCTTTCTTTTCTTCCCATAGCTTCCCCAACTATGGACCCTAAAAGCTACTGCTGCTTCTGCGGAGTTACACAGTTACTGCCTCAGCTTTAGGATGTGCGCTCCTCCACTAAAAACCCTTCGGACGGACGGACAGAGGTAACCTCACCCGGCTGACAAACAAGTGCGCGTGCGTATGAGGGGAGGGCGCTCCGCTCGAGATAACTACTGCGCATGTGACAAGAAGGATTCTCCCCCCCCCCCGCCCCTTGCCCCCCTTTGAGGGAAACCTGCCTTCCTAGCGTACATCTTTGACCTCTACGCTTGCGCGCAGGTGGGCTGTCCGTATTGACGTTTCAAGCCCGTCTGTCTCGGTGTTCTAGGCCCTGTGCACCATCCCTGCAGTGGGAGGCTGTGGAGGAGTTACCCTGCCTAGAGGTTTCCTCAACATATCAAAAAGACGACCTTAGAGGCATTGATTTTTAAGCTCTCTTATGCTTTTACCACTAGTTAAGTATAAATTCACAGCACTGTTTCACATATTTCCATTTGGCTCATTATTGTAACGAAATCTTTCCCAGCAAGCTCTTTTCCCACTTTCTAGAGAAGTGCTGCTGCTGAGGAGAACAATAGAAATCTGAAATTCTCTTCCTCTAGAGCAAAGTTGCTAATAGGAATCGAGGTTAAAATTGCTTTCTGCAGAATTCTACAGCCCCAAAGTGTCAGTTGCTCACTTGCTACTTTGGGTAGCACTTATAATCAGGCACTGCCTTTTCTGTCTCTCGAGTTTCCCCTCCTATCAGATTCTGGCTCTTTCATTTTTTCCCCATTTCCTCTTGTTCTCCTCAGTTTTCTTGGTTTTGATATAACCATAGCCGGAAATCTACATCAGTTCTTTTCTGTTCTTCACTAATCAGTGGTATTTGTTCTATGCTTTTCTGCCTGCAGCGTTGCTCACGAATATGTTCTTTTCTTTAAGGCAATTAAAAAGCAGTGGAATGGAAAGCAAGTGCTGTGGTCATCCCATGTTCTGCTCCTTGTCAACAATGTATACCTTCCTGTTAGGCACTATATTCATTGCTTTAAGCTCAAGTCGAATCCTACTGGTAAAATATTCAGCCAATGAAGGTAAGTTAAGACTTGGAATATATGGAGCACTTCTATCTAATCACACATTATGTCTCCTGTGTTTGGTCTCCTTATGTGTAAAATAGAGATAATACCCTTTCAGGTACTCTGCTTCATGTAAATGATAAAGTATGTTTAAATTTGATTCTGTAACCTCTCATTCCTGAGCAAGAAAAATGTTTGATGCTGAATGAAATTTGGATTAGTCAAGTGCAGTGCTGAGCCCTTTAGAGAACAGATAATAACATCTGACTGTTGCTTTAATCAACAGATATCTCTGGGTCTGTAGCAGTACGTGTAATTATAACTTACTTTGAAATAGGAGCATATATATGGTCACTTGGCATTTTGAGGTACGGTCTTAATTACTATACCAGTGTGGCAGTAGAGATTATTAGCTTTGAAATTATTAGCTCAAGAAGTCTTCTGGTTGGGTTTTTTTTGTTGTTTGTTTGTTTGTTTTTTTGAGAGAGAGCTTGTGTGTGCATGGTGTCGGGGAGGGGGCCAAGGAAGGGGGAAAGAGAGACTCTTAAGTAGGCTCCATGTGTGGTGCAGAGCCCAATGCAGGGCTTGATCTCAAGACCCTGAGATCATGACCTGAGCTGAAATCAAGAATCAGACGCTTAACCAACTGAGCCACCCAGGTGCCCCTTCTGTTTTTTTTTTTTTTTTTTTAATGTAGGAATTTGTATTTAGATAAACTATTTCTACAAAGCTGTATTGAGAACCTTTCAGTAGTTATTGAGGACACACAAAGTCATGACATCACGACCCTTAATGGTTTGCTTGTGGAGTCCGATGTGTATATAAATCTCTACTTTGGTTAACATTTATCTCTCGGGCACTAGGCCAAGTATTGAGTAGCAGTGTTCAAAGTGTGTAAGACATAGACATTGTTCTCAAGAACTCGGTTTATTAGGAGAGCCGTACGTGTGAAACATCATGAAAATATGGTAGAATAAATGCAGTTCTATATCAAAGATGCAGAGATAGTTTAGATTAGGAAGTGATATATTCTGTCCGGGAGAGGATGGTATGGAGTGCAAAGGGATCAGGGAACACTCCCTGATAAGGCGAAGTTGCTCCACAAGAAGACCAGTGGGCAGGGGTATTCAGAACAGAAGCAACAATCCATAAAAATGAATAGATACGTTAAAAAAAAAAAAAAAAAGATGAATTGTGGGAACATGTACTTCAGAATTACTGAGCAAAAAGTTTAAGGACTTGGAGGAGAGGGGCAAAGCGTGCTTGACTAGAGAGGAAAGTTATGATCAGATACTTAAGGACTTCATATGCCATGCTAAGGAGCTGGCACTTTGACTTTATTCTCTAGGCCCTAGAGTCTGGGGGGTGGGAATGCTTGGAGATTATAAACAAAATGAGAGAGACTGTTAGGGTAGCTGGATAGAGGATGGACTCGGGAAGAGACTGGAAGCAGAGTAGCCAGTCGAGGTTATTGCAAATTCAAGCCATAGATGAAGAAGACTAACCAAGGCTTTTGAGGCAGAAATAGAGAAGAGAGGATAGATTAAAAAAAATATTCTAAACATAGAAAAGCCAGGACTCCCAAGAATGTAATGAATATGGAGACTAAAGAACATAAAATACTCTATAGCTCAAAGGTTTCTGGTTTGAGGTGCTAAGTAGATTGATGGTGTTCTCAGCTCAGACGGAAGCTATTAGTAGAAAGAAGCAGGTTGGCCAGAATTTAGAAAGATTACAGTAGAGTTTTAGTTAGGTACCTTCCATGAGGCCAGGAGCTATGTCCTTGTTCATTGCAATATTCTGCACTATCTAGCACATCACATATGTGAAGGAAATACCAATTGAATTCATACAAAGAAGGTAGTTATTCATGTGGATATGTTTAGTGAGCATTAAATGTTCCAGAATACAGATTTGGAGACATTAATATTAAATTGACATTTACAACCATAGGAGCAGAGAGCTCATTCAGGGTAAGCATGCAGAAGGAGAAAATAAGAGCCAAGGATAGAATTACTAGGAATGCCAACATTTAAGAGCCATGCCGACATTCAGATGTTAAGAAAGAATCATTAGAGAAATAAGAGAACTAAATGCACATGACTTACAGAAGGGAAGGAAATGAGTTTGGAGACAAAGGAAATAGTATCATCATAATAAGATAGGGATTAAAGCGTGCCCTTTGGAATTAGTAATTAGAAGATGTTTGGTAATCTCAGAGACTAGGTAGTTTGAATAAAGTGATGGGATCAGAAACCAGATTGCTTGGGAATAAGACCTGAATGGAAAGTGGGTAAAAGGGGAGATAATGAATGTTGGTGCTATTTTAGGGAAAGAAGGAGAAAGTATGGTATAGCTGGGGCAGGGGTAGGATCTTATATTTTGGGTTTTTTTGGATAGGACAGTTTGAGCATACTTACAGGCCAAGGGGAGGAAGCCAGTTAATAGAAGACAGAGGAAGTACTTATTGGAGCAAAGTTCCTGAAGAGAAAGGAAAGTTTTAAAGGGGAGAATGGGTCATAATGGATCATGCCCCCTTTCTTCGGACTAAATGGAGCCCAGTAAGGATGGATGCAGTGTAAATAAGGTGTATGCGTGAGGGCAGAAGGTAAGTGCAAGGAGGCCCAATGTGATGCTGAGTCACAGTTTGGGATCTACCATGACAGAAATACAATTTAAAAATAAATAAAAGCCAAAGTGAGTTCTAGAGCAGTGGCAAGAATTTGAGAGCTGTAATCTGAAGGCCTCTCCCCCGTTCTTGTTGTGTGCATGTTCGCTTGTGTGTGTCATAGAGATTAGTCCAAAGTAATTATTAGCAGGTAGTAGAGTGTGATCTCAGCCTAGCTTTAAGCTCAGAGAAGGGAGGAGAAGTTTTAATGAGGCTTCAAATGATGGAGAAAGTTTAACAGGCAAGTATTAAATTCAGGTGAACATTTATTAAGTGCAGAATACTGTTAACCTGCCAGTTATATGAAGATGACTAACGTGGGCCCTTTCTCATAAGAAGCTTACATTCTAAGGTAAGACATACACAGAAGTAACTATAATACAGTGGGACAAGTACTGCTATAAAGGTTTATAGGTAGTGCAGCAGGATCCGAGATGAACAAAGAATTGACTATGCTTATGTTGAGAAGGTCAAGGGAAACCACAGAAGAAAGAAAAAAGGTGTTCTGGATAGAAAGAATGCTGAGCTGGCATTTTCCCTCTGTACTTGGCCAGTTTTGGTTTTTCATATCATGACCAAGGGAAACAAGCAAATGTTTCGAAAGGGGGGATAATGCATTCCTTAAAATAGGACCTAACAAAGTTTGTTTGTTCCTGGCAAAATTGTACAGTAAATTGTTTGTCAGCATTTGGAATAGACAGAGGTAACAGCTAAGACCAAGGCATACTGACCTAACCTCATTTCCTAATTAAATTTACTTGTAAGTTAAGACCTATCTTCCCAACTCATCAGTGGGTTTGGATTATGTCAGATATTTCCTCCCAGCCCTAGAGGTAGCCAGAGCCCTGGGCAGTTGCCTCTTGGCTCTAATAGCTTCCTTCTTTTACCCCAAGGTACTGTTTATCCCAGAGTGCCAAACAAATAACGTTTTCTGTACATGCCATGATACGAAACAGATGGGACTACTCTAAGGGAATATCACAGACTGTGTACCTTGATTCTAGCAAGGCAGACAAGTCACACAAGAGGAACCATGAGCTGGGTCCTAATTCAGCCAGATAAATCCATAGCTTTTGAGGAGTCAGGCCCTGAGTGCTAATTAGTGGTCAGTTTAGAAGCCCATCTCTATTGCCATACCCCAAATCCTTCTTTGCCCATAGCCTTAACCTCCTCCACATATTTATCAGCAACTTGGATGAAAACATCAGAAGGCTGTTTATCAAATTCAAGAATAATAAAACACTGAATGTCATAGGGATGGCTAAAACATTAGGTGAACAGATTAAAAAATCCAAGAGAGAACAAAGCCAACTGGATTGAAATTTAATATAACCAGTATTAAAATCTAGCTTTTAAAAACAGCTATAAATTATTAACTGTATATAAGCATTATGTAGAACAAAATTTATAGTTAAAAAAATTTGTTACATTTCAGAAAACAAGTATGATTATCTTCCAACTACTGTGAATGTGTGCTCAGAATTGGTGAAGCTAGTTTTCTGCATGCTTGTGTCATTCTGGGTTGTAAAGAAAGGTAAGTCCTGAAGTGGTACTCTATACTTGTTAAAAATCACAGAATCAAAACATTTTAGAACTGAAAGGAACATTCAGTGTCATTTAGTCTAGCCCACTAATTTTATATATATGAGGACACTAACATAACAAACTTAGGTATGATTACTGCTGTTTTGCAAGTGGAGAAACAGGCCCAAAGAGAAAATGTTACGCAATGGTGGATAGGAAGGGGCAGGGCCAGGACTCTAGCCCACATTTTCCTCGTGTCTTGGCCATTGCTCTGCCGTGTTACTTGTTCCTTTGTTGGGTCACACAGCGAGTTAGTTTTTATTCAAATTCAGGATTTTCTAAATCACGGCTGTCTGATTTGATACGTAGCATATTGCCAAAACAGCCCCCATTTCCTACAGGGGAGGTACTATAGTGGATTGGAGTCAGAGAGACTATATTCTGGGGTAGATTATTTTAACTTCTCTGACTTCTAATTTCATCAATTATCGAGCAGAGATACTCATCCCTTCCTCACATCTAAAACATTTGGCCTTTTGTGGCTCTTCATATGTATTATGTATTAATTCTCCACCTTAGTTCTCCAATTCTTGAGCTTTAGCACATTCTATTCTTTAATCTGCCCTCACATGTGAGGTAAACAGAATTTAAAGTATTAACGGTCTTTTCCAGGAAGATTTCTTTTTATTCTTAAAAGTTTCAATTTGTGCAAAGTTTCTAGTTGGAATACATTTCTTAATCTCATGAAATTTATGTGTTATTTGCAGGGCTTATATTTAAATTTTCTATTTTTGCAGGTTATTTTACATTCTCTTGTTATGGTACCTTCCTAAGGTTTTGGAAATCTGGAGATGGGATCATAACTCATATGAGGATTAGTAAAATTCAGTTTTCTCTACTCCTACATTATAAATTTTTGTCTGGTATCTTCTTTTCCTGATCCCCACCCCCCCACCCGAGGGGGAAGAAAATCCCAGCATAAATACTTGATTTTTTTTTTTCCTCTATATTCTAACATCTAGCTCTCTTGGCTTTAGGCTCTCATAGTAGTAAGAGAAACCTTAAGTATCCTGAGATGTTCCAAGTGATGTTTCAAGTTAACAGGAATTAGGTATTCCTAAGGGTGTTGCTGATTGTCAGTGATGAGGCAGGGTAGTTGGTGGGTTGAAGAAAGAGAGACAATATGAAATCCTACATTGCCTTTGATTTCTTAAGGCTAATAGTCACTGATGAAAGCAAGTTCATAAAGCCTCTTTCAAAGAATTGTATCAGTAATCAAATACAACTCTAAAAATATGGGCATTCTCATCAAGATCCTTTGTTTATTGCTGTCTTTCTTTCTTTAGAAGATCATCAAAGTAGAAACTTGAGATGTGCTTCCTGGAAGGAGTTCTCTAATTTCATGAAGTGGTCCATCCCTGCCTTTCTTTATTTCCTGGATAATTTGATCGTCTTCTATGTCATTTCCTACCTTCAGCCTGTAAGTAAATATGGTAGATAATAGCACTGGAAAAATACAGAGAAATGAATCCCAGAACTAATCTTTTTTATCATTTTCATTGTCAGTGTTAGTTTCTCTTTGCCCCCAGTGGTCTTCCTGAGGTTTGACCAGAATCATCTGAATACGGTACAATCTGCTTGCCACATTCTCTCTCTGTTAAAGATTGCTGTAGAAAGCTGTGCTGACTGGCAGGAGCTGGTCCCTGGCCAGTGAATGTGGAGCCATCTCTCTGTGTGTAACCTTGGTTAGTCTGCCTGTTTGCTGAGCCATCCTATGGTCGCCAGCCTCCATTAACTTTAGCATTTAGTACCTCCAAACAGATTTCCATGATTAACTCAGAAAATGATGTACTCAGTGCACTACTTTGTCCTATACCTGCTTTAATGTAGTATATGCATTCTGTTTGTATGATCTTTTTTTTTTTTTTTCTATTAGTCTTTTCTATCATTTAACCAACAAGTTCCTTAAGAGTAGAAAATACATTTTCCCAGCTATAAATGCTATCTATACCTGATAATACTAGGGATGTTTCTCATCCCTCTTGGCATCCTCCATGCCAATTGAGAAATCCATTCGTAATCGGAATTAAAATTTGGTCTCCTGCTTTTACATATTACTCAGTTTCGGGCATGTGTATATTTTCCCCTAATATTTTATAAAATGATGATTTCTATTGCCATTGTTGCCAAAATGTGTTTTAAGTTTCTTTAAAGAACATATGCAGGCATTTTGATGATAAATAGGATTTTTATTGGCACTCATTCTCTATCTGAAGCCTCTTAAATATAGCCAAATCAGTTTGAGAGTGGGACAAGAAGGAGAGATCAGTAGAGCACTAAGTAGGAAACAGGAATTTGATTCTTTTGCACAATTTAGAAGCTGTCTAATTAAGCAACCCCCAACTACTGTGTCAGTTGCCCATCTGTAAAATAGAATAACATTAGAATACCATACCAACCCAAAGGCAGGAACCTGGGCCGGGTGATCACCTGAAGTTCCTTTCAGCTGTGTGATCCATGTTATTAGTAAGTCTTGAATATTAGAATGTGTTCTCTCTTAACATTCTTCCACTTTGTTTTTCAGATCTGAGAATTCCTTTACCCAACAACGTAATTGTTTGCATCAATGAGTACATAGTCGTTGTATTTTATTTAGATCAGCTCTAAATTTATATCCCTTTCCTCTGTCCTCAATATGAAAGCAAGATTGCAGCTTCCTTGGTTTTCCAGCTTATTGCTTTGCTCTTCCTTCCTGATTGTGCACAACCACAGATATTACAAAATCAGTCACATGGCATATTCTGTATATTGCTGTGCCCAAGTCTAGTTGGAAAGAGTTAGAGATGCATGGAAGTTTTGGGGCAAAGAGCTCTGGTGTTTTGTTTATTCTCTGGTCTGGCATGGAAAGCAGTCTCAGAACTCACCAGGGCAGCCAGGCTGCTTGGTTAGGTGATGTGCACCGTTATTGTGATCGATCAGAGCCACTGCCCCCTCCCTCTCACCAGCCACTTACTTTCCTCCTCAGCTCTTACTCTTCTCCTATGCAGGGGTTCATAAACATTTGTCTCCAGAGGACACTGAGAAATCCTTAAAACAGTGCTTCCCATAAGAAATTCAATAGAAAAACAACAATGTTGTATTCTTGGAATTTTTGCTGGTTTTTATTGGATTTATTCTTATTTCTTTAATTCACCTACACGGTAGCCATGTTTGCTGGTTATATAAGACTACTGAAAAATACTCTTTGGAGTTCAGTCACCTTAAACTGACAGCAAGGAGAAAAAGGCAGAGTGAAATAAACAAGTAGGATTTGTTTTGAAAAATTGTTAATATTGTCAGATCCAATCATGGGGAGCAGTGATGAAATTTCATACTTACCGAGCCAAAATATATACATGTTCAGATTAATATCTCATATGTGAAATATGACTGAATTCATGAAAAGAGACCTTTATGAAATCTGGCTAACACATTTCTAAGTGTTGAGAACAATATGAATAAATCAAAGGACTGTCAAATACGAGTTTGGTATTGAATTACTGGTACTGAGTCACTGCAGTTCAACCAGGAGAACTGATTGAATTGCTACAATAGTAAAGATGCTTAAAAACCTGTACCTCAATTTTCTTACTGTGTAAATGGGCCTAACACTCCTTGCCTTCCCTCCACCCCTGGAAATAGCGTGAAAAGTCTATAAAGCACTTGAAGAGCTTGAAAAAGTATACTTCATAAGCAAGGTAGCTGTTATTTCTAGACCTGAACATTTAGAGTTTCTAAGCATTTCCAGATCTGCATATACAGATTATTTACACAGGGCATTTGCTGAATTTAAGCATGTTTTCAAAGCCTATACAATAATTTGGTCATATCTGCATACGTTTAACAACCAATAAAAATGGAATTTAATCCTCTAGTGAAAGAGCTGCCCTAATAACCCCTCAGGTTTTTGCCCAAAAAGCTCTTTTTATCAGGTGAACCAGAGAGCTGGGAGATTTCTGAAGTCACTACTTTGTTTGGATTGTAACTCTATCTTCTCCTTCTTTCTAGGCCATGGCTGTTATCTTCTCAAATTTTAGCATTATAACAACAGCTCTTCTATTCAGGATAGTGCTGAAGTAAGTAACTAGCTCTGATATCATATATCATACTTTAAAACAGCACAGCCTTATTTTAGATGATATACCCAGAGCACTGAGCCCTCCGAATCCCAGGGCCGGGATTTTATTCCTAACTGGCTTTGTGTTTTGGACAAATTGTTTAACCCATCTAGAAAGCAGCTCCAGTGCTGGCCCGTCTAAATCTTTGCAACTAGATGTATGAAAAGTTTTTTCTTAGCGTCTCTGGGACGCTTGGGTGGCTTAGTAGGTTAAGCATCTCAAAAAAATAAATAAATAAATAATTGACCAGCTTATTTTAATTTTTAGTGCCAGATTTTCAACAAAGAATTCATGAGCTTCCCCCTCCCACCCCCCCCAGGATCTCTATACTTTAGTAGGGAACCAAGAAGTTCCTAAATATTGCTAATGCATTTGTTATTTGTAGTTTGGATATGATAAAGAGTGGCAAATTCCTTCTTAAACTACTTGAGACAGGTACATGATTTAAGCTCTGATTGGCAGAGGATTTGCATGAGGAATCTAGTCAAAAGTACAATTAATAAGAATGATAGATTTTTAAACTTTTTTTAAAAATGCTGTCACCAGTGTTTCCTTTCTCCAGGAAGACCTTTGAATAAAATAAACATTTTTAAGTAAACAGGCTCTGCTACCAAGCGAAGGCCAGAACATTCTAAGATGTAATGGGATCTGGGTATTTAACTCCAGTTTAATTTGTTACTTGATGATGATAAAAATAAAATTAACTTCTTGTTATATTTGTTGTGATTGTTTTTTTTTTTAAATTTTGCGTTCACTTCCCCTTTTAATTTCTTATTTCTCAATGTGCCATGTCATAGTATGTGCTTTCATAATTTATGTGTACAGAAGGGTGAATGGCTTAGTACATAGGCACTCAGTAAATATTTGTTGAATCCATGATGGATTCAGTACATTGATTATATGGAGTTCTTGAAAGACTTTCTTTTATCCCGAGGCATTTTGATGATAAGTTTAAGAAGCATTCAGTTTAACAGTTGATGTGAGAGATGATGAAAAAAATGAACATTATATTTCATCCAGGTTAAAAGTTAGAGTGCACTGAAATTTGCTTTGCATCAGGTTCTTCATTTTATTTATGAATTGTGACAATAATTCAACTAGCAAGTTAATGCTAATTCCAAAATGTTTTGAAGTCTTTAAAATTAACATAAAAGTCACTTTATAGGATAAAAAGTTGGCTTCTGAGATATATAAATAAATATATATATCTGAGATATATATATATATGTTATATATAAACAGTAATATCTTTATATTGATTCCTGTCATAAAATTGGAGATGCATGTCCATGGAGGAATAAAATTGGCCCTGCCATGTAATAAAAGGTTCCTTATTTGATAAGGGAGTCTCATAAAGGGGTCTCAAAAACATGTTGGCTTTTTTTTAAGTAAAATTTTTTTTTCTGTGAAATGAGAGTTTATGGGTACACGTGGTATTATACTTACATTATACAATACATAAGTATTGTGTCAAGATTATATCAATTTAAAATTGAATTTGCCAAAGCAAAAATACATAAAATATGTATTGCCAGATTTGGAATTGGCCCATAGCTCTAGCTGTGCCCTTAATTGTATATAATATTTTTTTTATTTTTGTTTGTTTTAATTTACTCCAAAGCATGAGCTGTGGCTCGGAGGTCAGGGCCTCTCAGAAAGGCCTTATCCAGGGATGGCCTGACTGGTTTGTAGGCAACAGGGCGGGCAGGCTTTCAGCTGGACAGTGAGAAGATAACACAATAAGGACTCCTCAGGGCCAAGGGCTGGGCCAAGGGCTGAGCTGAGGGCCTTTCCCCTATCTAGGCTTAACTCCACAACAACCCCAGGAGGCAGGAGTTATTGTCCCGGTTCATCAGGAGATTCATCCCAAGCTGAGTCTGTGCCCAGGGCCCAGAGCCACCAGGCATTTTGCAGCATTTAGGCGGCTTTGACCACAGGGGAGGGAGCATGTGGGGCGGCAGGGTTAGAGGCAGAGGGACCAACTCAAAGTGAACTGCCCCTGTCAGGCTAAGACAGCTGGCACACGGGCAGAGATGGCCCTCTTAAATTTTTAAGCATTTAACTATTTATATTAAGAAAGTTAGTTCTTAGCATAACCAAATCTAAATCTAATTATACTGTAAACTTAATTATAATAACATTGTTATATTGTTGCTAGTTTTAATAACATTACGAACTAAAGTTCCAAGGTTTTGCCCATATTTTACCTCTTAATATTCAGAGCAGTAATATTCTTAGACATGTATTTGCTTTGTTGTTAATATCTCTGTTTTGAATCCTTCGAAGTTAATTAAATAGACAATAAAATCACTCCATTTTTATTAGTTTTGCAGGCACTAACTTAGCTCCTAGAGGGGGTCTTAATTTGACTGATTCACAAATCAGCACTGAAGCTACTTTTAATATTGCTAAAAGAATATAATAAATCTAATACTGTCTTTTATGAGAATGTCTTCCAAGTACTGTATTATCTATTACTACATTTTAAATCAACTTTGTTCTATTTTGATCTTTTTGTCGTTGGTCGCATATGTTGTTAGTTTTCCTTATTCGTCTACTCTTTGTGAACCATTTAATGTTCTTTTGCCCTTAACAATAAAATTTTGACCCAGGAGTAGCAGCTTGAGTCTTATTACATATTCTTAATGTGTTTGCCATAAATAACTCATTTTACATTTAGAATATTTTTAATTTAAATTCAATTAGTTAACATATACTATATTATATATACTATATAGTATAGTATATAACATATAGTATAACACCCAGTGCTCATTATATTATGTGTTCTCCTTAATGCCCATCCCCCTGTTACCCTATCCCCCCAGCCCCCTACGTTTAGAATATTAAAGCTGTTGTCTTATACTTGACTCTAGCAGAACCATCAAATACCTTTCTCATACAAAGAGTATAAGGCTACACAGGTAGGAAAAAAGACCAGTGACTAATGCAAGAATTAGTTGGAAGAATTTGAAAGTGGTAGAAAGAAAAATATCACCAATCAAATATCTTACTGGATGTTCAAGAGAAGCCCCATGTGAATGTGTAGATTTGTTCCTTGAAGTATAGCCACTGGTCCACAGTGGGAACTGGTGGCAGGCATTATGCCTTGGAGCCTTACTGGTTTGCTCTTAAGGCTTGGCAAAGTTGTACTATCTTGTTTAATTAGACTTTAGGAAATAGTAGTATCAACCTGAACATTGAGGTCTGGGGGCAAAAGATAACCAAACAAGCACTTTTATCTAAAAAATGTATATAAATTTCTCTGATATCTTCAAAAGGAAGCTGTTGGGAAAAAAAAAATCAATGAAAAACATTTTGACACATGATGGGTGTCTTAGAAGTTATGGTAACGTTTAGTTACTCTCCACATAAGCAAAAGAAAAAAAAAAGTGCCACTCACTGGTACAAGCATTTCTTCAAAATCATTCACTTGATAACTCTTTTTTATAATTTCCTGTTATAAATATGCCACTGGTCACTCTCTGTGCTACTAAGAAATGTTTTATGTACAATTTTTTTTAAAGCCCTGTGAGTCTTTCCACTTTATTTTCATGTTCTGCCCTGTTTTACTGTCACCAAATATGGTAGAGATGCTCTTATCTAACACAATTTGGACTTAATTTTTTAGTTATTAGGAAAACTCAAAGTGGTGAATCATTAAAAAAAAAAAACACATACTTTAAACAGCTTAAGATGTGTAAATGTCCATTCATCAATGTTTTGAAGAGCTCAGGCCTTTCCTTTGAAATGTGTGGGATTTGCTGATTGGAGTTTTTTTTGGCTTCTTTCTTGAAACTACATTCATTATACATCATCCATGCTTTCTGGTTTTAGTTTCTTTAAAGTAGAACAAGTTCTTAAAAATACTTTTAGTGTAGATTATTGTAGATTTTTATTATTTATTTCCTAATCTTATAATTAGCTCATTTGCACCCAGTTTGAAGGCCGGTTAATCTTGCGAGTAATTTGCCTTTAATTAATCTTCCAAAGCATTCAACTTTTCATAAAAAGAGCAATCCTTTTCTTTTTTTCGTAATTTATCATTTATGTAATCATTAAATATCTAATTACAATAATGAGGTCACCTGGCAAAAACACAGCAGCAGAGACTCTTTGTGAGCATGGAGGTCATTTGGAAGCAGAAGCGCTCAGGTAGAGTGGCCTTCTAGCTGTAAGCGTTCAGCTCTAATCAGCAATCCGAATGGTTTGTTTACTAGGGTAGTGGAGAGATCAGTTAGGTGAGTTTCTACTGTTGCATTCACTAAACTGTGGGAATTCTTTCATGCACAGTTATTTATAAGAGCACCTATCCTCAGCTGACTTTATGGGATAATTTATTAAGCTTTATTTTCTTTGCTGAAAATCTACCATTTTCAGCCTAACCCTTAATAATTTTTCCCTTCTTCTAGAACATTACCTTGAATGAGCAATATTTGCAGTGGTACCAATTAACTTGGATAAGGCTTTGTTTCATTAGGTTCTTTTTTCTCAGTGTCAGTATTAGTGGAAAATCTGTAGCTGTCAGAATTGAAAACTTCTAAAGGAATTATAGGTTATATTATATATAATTATAATATATATTATATTTGTCTTGATGTCCAATAATCGGTTATATAATGATTTTTATAAGTTGGGCATATACTTTTCATCTGTCTTTTCTGTTTCCAATCAATTTGCTTTCTACCACTTATTGCATACCATCTACACCTTTAGAAATTTATGTGATTAGTACACAGGTTCTGACCTCATGGCTTAGGGCTATGCTAGCCTCATAACTAAACGCTAGATCTGGTTATTTGAAAGTATACATGAGAAGACATGATAGTGTGCACGTGTGTGCTGC
Source organism: Mirounga angustirostris (assembly GCF_029215605.1). Lineage (NCBI taxonomy): Eukaryota > Metazoa > Chordata > Mammalia > Carnivora > Phocidae > Mirounga > Mirounga angustirostris. Next base: position 57,745,131 of record NW_026991709.1, read on the forward strand.
TATCTAGGCTGGTCTGTGCACATAAAATTTTAATTCATGAAGCTCTGTGGAAGCATTGGTGAAATCAGACACCTCTCCCTATATATGCACCTTGGGAGCTCATTGTACTTGAGAGGCACCTTGGTCCAAATGGAAGACATTCAAACCATGGCTCAGATCCCTTCCTTGCTCTTTCATAAATATGTGACCTTAGGGAAGTCCATTAACCTCTCAGAGCACTCTTTCCTTCCTTAGAACAGAAATTGCCTGACCCATAGTAGGTGTCCAGTAAATGCTCCAAAGTTCTTGTAACTTCCATTTCTTACCTTTTGGTTTACACTTCTTCCTTTGCTTATATTCTCAGTGTGTATGTGTATGTGTGTGTGTGTGTGTGTGTGTGCGTTCCCTCTTCTTCATCTGACTAATTGATCTTTAAACTTGAAGATTTTGTTCTCCTTCAGATCTCCGTGTCTACCCCAACCTGAGTCAGCTGCTCCTCTTTCCTTAGTCAACATTGTACATTCTTGTTGCCTTTGTATAGACTATTCTCTCTGCCTGGATATATCGCCAAATGCTATTTCACCTGGCAAATTTCAGTTTATTTTTCATGTTTCACCTCAAGTGTCATTTTTTCTTTGAAACAACATCTGACTCCCATTTACAGACTCAAGGTTCCTTTCTTATTGTGCCCCAATTGTTCTATGTATCGCTTGTCAGACATGATGTTTGCATTGTTTAGTTTCAAGGTTCTTTCCCTATTAAAGTGTAAATTCCTTGGGGATGGAGATCAAGTCTTATCTCCCCAGGCTCATAGTAGCCTGGCACATTGTAGCTGCTTATTTAAATGTCTGTTGAACTGAATGAATCCACAAATAGATTGACAATAAAGCATGTCTTCTGTATCATACAAGTTTGTGGTTAGGCAAAAAAGTAAAGAAATAAAGCATTGTTGAGACTTTGTAAACTGAAACACTAAAAATACTTTTTTCCTTACTGTCCCAAACAGTAGTTTACTGTAAAATTCTTTTATGATTAAGCCACGGATCTAGGAGCAGGCTCCCTCCTTAAATCTTTTCTGGGTCATGAACACCTTTGAAAATTGACAGCTTTGAAGGGTCTCATGGGATTGGTGGGGGCAGGGCCGAGAATTCACTTGTATAGAAGATTTGGCACCTACTGCAAGGATTTGCGGATTTCTAAGGCTCCAAATTCAGGTTCATGGAAATCAGGTTGAGAATCTGCCATACTTACTTCACAGCAAAGCAAAAAATTATTGTTAACAAAGGTCTACGATCAGCTCTGGAGGTAAAAAGGAGACTTAGTTGAATCTAAAGTTAAAAGGAAACTTAATGAGGAGAAGTGACTGAATGGCATTAAGGGACAATTTATTACAAAGGTGAATAAAAATATCATGCTTAAGCACCAGAGACACCAACGGGTTTCCTTTGAACTTGAATTGGGAATGCTAGCAAAAACTGGGTATAGTTTATTCAACCAAGTACTTAAGCGTCTGAGTTTTCAGTAGAAACAGTCGATATGGGAAAGGAGCAGGGGGGACAGTAGTAAAATCTTGTTTTTCCTCTTTGAATAGGAGGCATCTAAGCTGGATACAGTGGGCTTCCCTCTTGATTCTGTTCTTGTCTATTGTGGCCCTTACTGCCGGGACGGAGACTTCACAGCATAACCCGGCAGGACATGGATTTCATCATGATGCCTTCTTCAGCCCATCCAATGCCTGCCTCCTTTTCAGGAGCGAGTGCCCCAGAAAAGGCCATTGCACAGCAAAGGCATGGACTTTTCCTGAAGCTAAGTGGAACACCACAACTGTGGTTTTTAGTCACATCCATCTCGGCTTGGGCCATGTGCTTATTATAGTCCAGTGTTTTATTTCTTCAATGGCCAATATCTATAATGAAAAGATACTGAAGGAGGGGAACCAGCTCGCTGAAAGCATCTTCATACAGAACAGCAAACTCTATTTCTTTGGCATTCTTTTTAACGGACTGACGCTGGGCCTTCAGAGCAGTAACCGTGATCAGATTAAGAACTGCGGGGTCTTCTATGGCCACAATGTGTTTTCAGTCGCTCTTATTTTTGTGACTGCATTCCAGGGCCTCTCGGTGGCTTTTATTCTCAAGTTCCTGGATAACATGTTCCACGTCTTGATGGCCCAGGTCACTACTGTCATCATCACGACGGTGTCTGTCCTGGTCTTTGACTTCAGGCCCTCCCTGCAGTTTTTCTTAGAAGCGCCCTCAGTTCTGCTCTCCATATTTATTTACAAAGCCAGCAAGCCTCCAGGTCTGGAGTTCGCACCTAGGCAAGAAAGAGTCCGAGATCTAAGCGGCAGTCTCTGGGAGCGCTCCAGTGGGGTAAGTTTGTGAGGATGCTGCCTTTTGCCTGTTCTTCCCAAAGTCAGCACATGGTTATACAAGAAGAGAAATTGGTCAGTGCTTATTTTGCAAAGGATGTATTGGATTTCTGTGACTTTTAAAAATTATTCAACAAACATTCATTGGACTTTGGTGTGCAAGGGCTTGTGATAATGCTGTAAGGGGTCGAAAAAGAGCATAAATCACAGTCTTGAGGACCTTACGTGTTAGTTGTATCTTAGAATGTTCTAGAGCCGCAGAGCTGGGAGATGTCCCACAGGTTATCTTGTCCAGTCTTTCTAGTTTGGTAAATGAATAAACGGACTCAGAGAGGCTAAGTGGGTTATAGATAGTACATAAAAAAAAACTATACTTAACCCATGAGGTTTGACTCCTAGTCCATTACTCTTTCCAGCCCACCATAGTCGGGAAGTATGCCTCATTCATCATAAAAGTTGGTCTTTGACATGAGTCAGTCTTGTTAAATATAAGTGGAAGTCCTGGCTCCTTGATTTTCCCTGAGTTACTCATGAACCCCAGTGTGCCAGAGGGGCAGGCCTTATCTCATTAAGAAGGTGGTTTTCAAAAGGATCTTCATAAGAGAAAAATTTTTTCTAGTAGTATTCTGCCAGTTGCTTATAATTCTAGGAAGGTCTGTTAGTCATGGTATTAGCAGATTAATAATGGTCTTTGGAGATTCAAGTAAGGAGTTAGATATATGTTTAAAAGAAACTCCTCTAACTAGCTTTAAACTTAAAATGTTCATGAACATACAAAATATTAAGTACTTCGGGCGCCTGGGTGTCTCAGTCATTAGGCGTCTGCCTTTGGCTCAGGTCATGATCCCAGGGTCCTGGGATCGAGTCCTGCGTCAGGCTCCCCACTCAGCGGGGAGTCTGCTTCTCCCTCTCCCTCTGCCTGCCGCTCTGCCTACTTGTGCTCTCTCTCTCTCTCTGTCGAATAATTAAAATCTTTTAAAAAAAAATATTAAGTACTTCACAAAAATGATCTCTTGCCTATTAGTTCGTGGTGGAGCTTCCATCAGTAATGTCTCTGAAGTAGAGACAGAACAGATTCTTAAGATGAAGAAATTAGAAGGGTGGGTCTCAAATGCCCTGATCTCAGCCAGAGTACAGTTTCAAAAGTCCTGTATTCTTTTCCAATGGTCTGATAACAGTGCTTGCCCTAATTTTTAGGTAAAAAAAAAAAAATACCGATTTTAGGTAAGGGCCTAGTTCATACTTATTTCTCCAACCACTAGTTACTTCCCTTCAAGACCAGCAGAGGGTGCTCCTTACTGTGTTCCGGTTGTTAGTTTTGAAATTCAAGTACTGAGGTGCATGTCCATTTTTAGTGATCTCATTGTGTGTCTAAAATTAGCTTTCCAAGTTACCTAATTTCATTTGACTAGATTATAGTTGTAGTTTAATGAAATAAATTTGCCAGTAGGGTTTCTCCTTAGTAATCATTAAAAATGGTAGATTTCTAGTGTTTTAAAGTAATTACTGATTTCATATTTCCTTTTAGGATGGAGAAGAACTGGAAAGACTTACCAAACCGAAAAGTGATATTGAGTCAGATGAAGATACTTTCTAATTGGTACCCAAATGATTGGCAGCTCTCAGAAACCTTATTTTCACATTTTCAGCATGTGTAATATTTATCTTTTCACTTTGATAAACAAGAACATTTCTAAAGCATTATACTCTTTGCATATATGTAACCACTCCCTAAACAGTTCCTCCAAGGCTTAGAGTACCCAAAGGCTAAAACATTCTAAGGAACTGACATGGGAGTAATAGTATGGAGACTGAATTAATGGTACTTGGTAAATCGACAAGACACATTCCCAGGTTATCTTCCTTGTCCTCCAGGGTTCCAAAAAACTTGTAATAATCACGTTGGCTATACCTTATAAATACACAAATAGCGATCAGTTTGCCAGATACTCACAATTATGTAGTTCCATTCTGCATTCTAAAGTCTTTCCTTATGTATCACTATAAATATCACCTAGGTTGTCCCTTGAATTTTGAAGTCCTGGAGACATTCACTTTGCAGTTAAAAAGCAATGTGACTCTTTCTAAGAAGTTTGGTGGCAGGACCTTACCGTCTGGACCAACGTTGATTTGAGGGCAGTGTAATCTGTACCAAATGTTTTGCCAAAGAAGCAATTTTTCAGAAAGAAAATGTTAGAATTTTAATTTTTAGAAATTCATAGGGAATTTGATTTTCAGTGGTTATCTTTTGATGTCTTTCTACACAAATAAGCTTCAATTAGGTAAAAGTTGGTTCCCAATTACCACGATTCTCACTTGGATTTTAAATCATTTAAACAAGCCACAGTGGATTTTTTCCTCCTCAGTTTGACCTCATTACTCTTGGATTATTAGATTTTAGAGAACTAAAGCCATTTCACTGTATTAGTTATTAATTAGAACTTAATGATTGTTATATTCTTACTATCATACCCTATTCCTAAGAATTGAGACACTGGCTTCAGAATCATAACAGACTGTCAGTAAGATTAATGCCTGAGAGTTCCTTTTAAGAGGGTCACTTTGCAAACAAATGACTTTCACTGAAACATTAATAGTATTACTCTAAAACAAGGAAACATCATAATAAAGTACAGTAATAATACTGACACTTCAAATGCATGATATTTTTCAAGGTATTTTTGCATGCAGCCAATTAAGTATGAGGTAGAGAAGTAAGGTGAAGATAATTTAAAAGTGAGAAAACAGAAGTGACTTGCCCAAGGTCATGCAGCTAGATGGCGATAAGACAGGCCTAGCTCAGAGGACTGTATGTTTATAGAGCACTACACTGTAGATGTGAACTTTAAGGTGTCATTTTCATGCAGTCTGTACATCTCTTCTTTCCCCTAATTTTCATGCAGATGAACATGTGATAATAGTGTAAATAATCCATCTGTGATATCTGGAATAATATGACAGGCAAGAATTGGTGGAAATTTATAAATAAAATAATTATTAAACCTGTACCTTGAGTCATCACTGTCATGTGAAGTGGGACACGGGGTTCTTTGCATTTTCATTTCAAAAAATGGAGGCGGCAAGAAATCCAAACAACTTTTAAAACTTTCTTTTTCCATAGATCTTGACTTCTGAGAATAGCAAAACTGAGAATCACCTTATCATAGGTATACCCCTCCATGTTGTGAAAGAGGGAGATTACATCATTATGGCAATTCATTTTAAAGGTAAGGAAATCAAGTATAGAAAGACCTCACTTTTAGGAACCATAATATATAAAAACATCTATCTTATGGAACAGAAAAAATTACAACAATATTATTGGCAAAGGTATTGCCTACATTAAATACATACATTAAATAGCAGATTTCACTAGTTCATGGAGCTTGATTTTCTTATTTACAACAACTTTATTTGTAATTACAGCTTTACTTGTGTTAACTGACCAATTAATAGGATAATGAAAACTGGAACTAAAATGTAAAGTTCTGGTGTGGACGCGCTGTAGTACTTTGTGGGCACTAATGCTTTAAAAAGAGAATCACTGGAAGGTGAGAGGTCCCGAAACCATAGCTTATCATCTCAAGTGCTCTTAGAGTCAAGTGTATAACCTGGGGAGAAGAACAATTGTCATGTGGAAAAAGAAGTAGTCTTTCCTACTCTAAAGAACCAAATTACAGTGAAAGTTATAGGGTGACGGTTATTCTTTCCTTATAAGCAAGACACTCTTAACAAATGGTTCTTTTCAACAGTAGAAAAGGTCCTGAAGAGTGGTAGAGCGTAGTAGTGAATTCTCGATCGCTGAAGTTTTCAGAGAGAGGTTGTACCATCAGGATGTTTTAGAAGACAGTCCTTCATTGGTATAGAAGTTGACCTATTTCTGAAGTCCCCTCTAATTTTTAGATGCCCTTCTAAGCAGTTATGACCTACAACTGATGTGCTGAATCTGCTTGCTTCATAGTTTCTGAATAGCCTTCGGTTGGGCCTGCAGCAGCCTGGTTCCAGCTCTGTCACTGGCCCCAGGACCAAATTTAGGTCCAGCCCTGTGCTTAATCCTGAGGGGAAGCAGGATGTGGATGCTGCTTGTAGTGGGAAAGATGGCCTAGACCCAGGATCCCAAATCCTTGGCCAGCTGTGTCCTCCTGCCATAGGTTTTCATGGTCCACATGCAGAGGAGACTTATGGCCAGATTCCTTTGTTTACAGCTCTAAAACCTGCCTCTCAGTCCCCATGTGGAAGTCCTGTTGCATGTGAGCTGGACGAGACTGTGGAGCTGCAGGGCATCCCTGCACTTCTCCGAACAGCCTAACACACTTGACCTAACACAGCCCAGGTCCTCCTTGGCTCTTTTCCCTTTTATGTAAATCCTGATTTTTCCCACCAACTCTTACCACTCCAGTATGGAGAAGAGGCAGAGAAAGCCAAACTCAAAGTAAAGACAGTGGCTTTCCTTCTCTAACACTTACAGCTGACTTTCTGAAATTGAGTAATATATATTCCTCTTTTAAGAGAAAAAAAAATTTTTTTTTCTCACAGATCTGTGTTGGCCTTTTTCTCCTTTGCTGTTATTGAAACTCATACAAACGTAATATGAAGTATAAACTTCCTTGCTTATAGTTTTTATATGAAAACCAAAACAAATTTGCAAATTAAAATAGAAACATAGCTATAAAAGCAATAAACTTTCAATTCAAATATGAATATAGTGAGAAGGGGTTGTTTTGCTCAAATAAAATCACAATAAATCCCTTAACGACCTGCAGAACATTTGCCCTCACTTGCTATTTTACTTGCTTCAAACACCATCCTGTCTTCTGCCAAGATAACTGAAACCTGCTGACATTGCTAGTAATGCATTTAATCCTGCTGGGATTTATCAGCCCATGTCCCTGACAATCCCATACGGATGTGGTGTGGGTCAAGCTGCCAACTCCCATTGGCCTCGGTGCCCTGGAAACATTTTTAAAACGTCAGCTTTATGTGTCCCCTCAAGTTTTGAAAGAACTCTCCAATAGAATTGCCTAGGCTTGGCACTTTTTGAGCCCCTCCCCCCCCAACATTCTCTATTTACTCCTTGTCCTACTCTGGATCCTCTCTGTCATTTATATTTTGCTAAAAAATCATCCAGATTTTCAAATTTATTTGCATAGGAATTTTTGAATCATTCTCAAAATTCTTTTAATTTCTTCTGTTACTATAGTTCTATTTGCTTAGTTTTGTGTGTGTGAATGGCTTCACTATTGTTCTTTTTTAAATAAGTTAAGCAGTTTCTAATTTTTATTTTATTGACATTTCTTTTATGTTCCATTTTTCTAAGATTTGTTTTATGTCCTTTTTCCATCTTATGTACTTGAAATACATTTATTGTTTTTTAATGAACATTTTTATAACTAGTAGAAATGTTTCCTGGAGTAAGTACATACTAGGCCAATCCCCAAAGACTTTAAAATATGGTATTGTCATTATTTTCTAACTAATCTGTTTTGAGTCAAGGGCTGTGGGATTGAGGTTTTTATTCATACTTTTGTTAATTCCTGGTTTTCATACACTTGATTAGAAAATGAGATCTGTATTCTTTCTGTTGTTTGCATATTTTTATTGAATTATTAAGTGTAATTTGGCTGGTCCTTTAGTATGCAATAACTTTTTTGAGAAAGTTCGTATTGATTTGATATTTTGAACCAGTCTGAAAGTTTCTTGTTATATTTGACATTTATTCCACTTAACTTTCTAATCTATTTCATCACCATTACTTTTACATTTAAGAAAGCAAATTTAGAACCTTATTTATAAATTTATCAATTTGAAAAATTAAAATACAGTCATCAACTCCTTTCACTAAGAGATGAGGAACTTAGGATATTATGTTTCCTCCCAACTCCCAGTTTTTCCTAATAAACTCGAGAATTTTATCCAGGTCTGCTATACTATATTTTATCTACTCTAAAACTCCTATGTTGTCACATTACCGTCTTTAAAATTGGAATGCCTTAAGCAATGGCAGGTTAAAATAACTACTGTCTTGCAGCATAATGATGAAGTTGTCTTCGCTTGCATGTGCAGGTATTTGGTGTGACTGGACAATGTTTCAGTCAACAAACCACTTAAAAACCATTTGAGGAGAAGGGCGCCTGGGTGGCTCAGTCGGTTAAGCATCAACACTTGATTTCTGCTCAGATCATGATCTCAGTGTTGTGAGAATGAGCCCCATGTAGGGCTCTATGCTGGGTGTGGAGCTCATTTAAGATTCTCTCTCTCTCCCTCCCCCCCTCCCCCCCCCCCAAAAAAAGGCCAAACCATTTGAGGAGAGGATAAGAGTCCTGGTTGTTGTCTGAAAATCTTCCAATGAGACCTCCTGGTAAGATCAGGAACATGCCAGTATTACATTTTACAAAATGGGTGTCAATAGCTTGAAAGTTTTTGAAAGTACTGGCGACAGAGAAACTTAAGAAATGCTGCATCATCATCAGTTCTCTCAAGGGCGCAGAGAACTCTGGAAAACCTCAGACATCTGCAGCTCTGCGCCAGAAAGTGATTCAAAAGATTTTTGGCTCAAAATGGGAAGATGTTTTAGAAATAGCTTAATTAATTTAAGTTACAGTTTCCCTTTTTATGTAACCAGAAAATGGTACATTCGTCTTTAAGAGCTCTTTGAAGAAATACAAAGTAAAAATTCTAAGTTGTGAAAAATAATATGTTTAATTGACAGTGTGCTCTCTTAGTGGGGACATAAAATAGTGATTGATTCCTTTTGGAATTAATGCTGTCATAGGCATGGTAAAATTTTTCATTCAATTTTTTTGTTGTTTTGTACCTTTTCTTTCAAGAATTAATAGTAATCCCAATTATCACAGCTAATTAAACTTGATTTGCTCATGACATAATTTCCTCATTCATAACTTTTTAATGCTAATTTATGTCTCAGCTGGAAGCTGCCACGAAATAGATATTTCTCTTCTGAAAGGGCTTTTGGCTGATACACTTTCTGAGGTTTTGGGTTGTTTGTTTGTTTGTTTGTTTTAGCATCTAGCAATTATTTACTAACAACACTTTTTCTAGTCATATTGCTCAAACAGGTTTTACATTTTTTTATTACTTTCTATAGTCATTTAACATGAATAACAGCTTGTCTGGAAAATATTTCTTGAATCACCTTTTTTTATTATCAGAAATCAATTTTTTTATCATTTAGGGTTGCAAGAAGTTAAATGTTTCCCTGCTATTTTATTGTGTATGGACGTGTGTTTGTGTATTTTTTCTTTCTTTTATAGGTGAACTGTGTTCTAAGCCTAGGTGATTGAATGCCTATTGTATGGGTCCTTTCTTTAAGGTTTCTGTGTACTCCTCTTTAAACAAAGTTTAACACTCTGAGCTAAATATATGCCACATATTTGCCACAAAATGGCATAGGTAGAATCTCCTTTACCTAATTGCTCTTTGTCTGGATACTAGGAAGCCAGGACCATAGAAAATTGCAATGAGGGAATTTTGTAGATGATGCTTTTCTTATAGGTTGAAACTTCTGCTTTGAGGGCCAGTTCCATAAAGATGGGGGAAAACTGTCTCCTGTCTGTGAGGAGGGGGTGTCACTTGGAGTTTTAGTTTATTCCTCTGTTTTAGGTGGAGCACCCTGCTTTGGTTAAGAAGTCAGGTTAAGCGAAGTGCCTTGAAAGTAGCACACAAACTTTCTCTACAGCTGTGAAATTTACTGCTAGAATTTTTATATTGTATACTTCTATATCATATAATATTATATATGTTATATTTAATACTCTATATACATCTAATATGCTATATAAAATGCTCTATTTTATATTTTATAAATTTTATATATACACATATATGTATACAAATGCATACTTAAATATCTGTACACACACACATACATACATATATACATAACACACCACCCTGCAAAGATTTCCCAAGTTCATACATTTGAAAGGACTCACCAGACTCCACAAAGTACACTTTTATTTAAAGGCCAAGGATACAGTACAGCAAGAAAAGGAGAACGTAGACATTGGCAATCCAAGAGAGAGCTCATGACTATGCTCTGCAGGGTTCTCTTCTGTTCATACAGACCACACTGTCTCCACTGTCTCCTGCCTGAACTACCAAGATGTGTGTGAGGAATCTTGACTTTGGGAGAGCTCAAAGCAGAATTTTCCAGGATTTTTATGCCTTGCTGGCTGTGTAATCAGCTGGATTTACTTAATCCTTAGGCCAGTTGGAAACCATCATTAAAGAAACTGACCCTAGGGATCACCAGAGTAGTTCCAGACTTTAAACAGCACATCATAAATCCCACTGCTGTAATCTTGGCCAAGGGTCAAAAACCAGACATCCTTATCTCCCCAGAGATAAAGATAAAGCATTTCCAAGCCTAGCTGTAAACCAACTCTGTCCTCCATATATACACCCTCACCCCCAAGCCTCCTTTCTCCAATTAGGAAGCTAGATGAGTCAGAAGGGGGAACGTAAGGACACAGCCATGTCACCTATCTTTGGCCTCCCAACAGCTGACCCTTGCATAGGCAATGGACTACAAGTGTTTTCCTTATCTTTCCTCTTGCCAAGTCTCCCCAAGTTGGGGATGGTAAATAGGCACACATTACTCAGAGTTCGTGCTATAAGATTAAGGCCATTCCCTAGTTTCAATTTTGATGAAGTTTTCTTCTATAAATTCACTACTTTTTGTCCATTTTGGTTTATTTCAGGGAAAGTGGTGTTTACAAATGAATTAATGCCACCATCTTCCCATGGATATCTAGACAACTTCTTAAATCTGGGAGAGGGAAGAAGTTCCCAGGAGAGGCAGTGCTTGCACTGTGAGTATCCAAAGCCCTTGACCATGGTGACAATGGAGTCAATATGAGGCACTTGCTCACGTCATGTGGACTTGACAGGAAGAGCAGTTTATAATTCTAGACTGCAAAAGACTGAAGAACTATCACCACTCATCTCTCCTTGGTTCCCTCTGCATCCCATACCCCCCCCACATGAGGACCCAATATTGATTATCCATGCACAGTATTTTATAATTAACTGTGCATATGACTATTCTCAACTAGTCTATGAGCTTCTGTGCAGGGAAATTTTTTTTTTCCAGTTTTATATTCCTGGTTTCTAGGAGACTACACAGAAAATAGTATAAATACTATAAATGTTTGAGTCACCATATAACTTGAGTCTAATCTACAAGCTAGTGTCTTGGATTAAGAACCAGAATGACCAGATGGTTCTTTGCATACATCAAGGCTTTCAGCTGTTGTGGATCAGGTCTTGCCAAATTTGGGAGTATTCCAGCCTCTGCCTACCCTACCCTACTTTGGCTCTCTAAAGAGTGTTCATCACAAAGAAGTAAGCTAAAGATAGAAAAGAGCACTGAAGGAGACAAATGGAATGGCGGTGAAGTCTGCAGGAGGAAATTATTCTTTCTCTAACATTTTTGGGAAGGAAAGCGAGGCTTGCTTCCAGGGATTGGCAATCTTCCAGAAGTGGTTTGTTCCCTATCTCTCTCCCTCAAGGATTTCCCTTTGCATTGTAGATATTCTTGAAAAGGGTGGCACCTTTAGCCTATCAGTTATGCCTAATCAGTTGTAGCCATCTCTGAGCCAGAATGGGTCATGGGAAAGTGGCTGGAAAAGGGAAAAGGCCCAGGAGAGAGGAAAAAGATTCTTATGGAGGAGGTAGAAAGCCAAAGAAAATTTTGCCCAGGGTCAGTTTTACTTACTCGAAATCACCCCCTCCCTTCACGCAGCAGCTTTGCCACATGTATCAACCCATAGATTGGAGGAATGGGGAATCACTCTTTCTAGAAGGAAAGTGCTATTATTTAAGTTCTCTGCAGCCTGTCCAGGGACATCCCAGTTTGTCCAGGCTTCAGGATATCAGAGAGGTGATGCCTGTGGTCGCCACATTAGGCAGTTGTGTTGGAGAGCAAGCATATGCCTTGTCGGAGGGACTTCATCAGTGTTCAGGATGCTCAGTCTTTGCCAGCCTGAATGTCATTGGAAGCTCCAGTCTAGCTGTATGGAGATGATGAGGGTTTCTGTGTTAGAGGTTATGAGCCCATTGGGTCCAGCTGCAGCAGTGCACCATATTGGAAAGAAGTTATTCAATACATTTCCCCATTCCCATAAAAACCTGGAACTGGAATCTGAACTATGAAGTCTGGGTTCTCTATAAATTTAACATTAGTTCAATCAGAGGAAACCTCTGAGTTTAGTATCCTTCTCCCTATGGCCAAGAAAGATTCATAAATACCATGGAGTTAGATGATAACTTAGATATCTATTCCTACTCTCTCATTTTGTAGATGAGGTACTGAGTCCCAAAGGTAAAATGACTCACCTCAGGTCACACAGGTCAGTCTGTGGCAGAGGGAGGACCAGCTATTTTCCCAAGTCGGGTGGCCATTTTATGGCACCCTTGAATTCTATGACACCTGACCCTTTGCCTCTCACTGCCCTAACCTTGGTTCCTGAGTTCTTAATAACATGTACAAAACTAAGAGAAAGTTTGGCTTTGGGAGATTTGCACCAACTTTGAGAGAACTGAAGAGACATAGTTAGCATTTAACTGTGCTTAATTTTGTCATGAAGTTCAGAGTACTCATCAACCACACCCCACTATCTGCACCCCCCAAACCATTAAGTACAGAGCAGCCAAGGAGGAGAAAGAAGGCAAGGAAAGCAATCCTGCAGGGAAAGGGGAGTTAGTGGTGACAGAAAAACAGACAGGGGTCCTTTTCAAGAAGCTTCTCTTTTTCTGGAATTTCCATACATTATTGAATACTGAGATCATCAATTGGTGCTCATTGAGCCATCATTGCCCCTGGTCTTGAGTTGTTTTTATCACCAAGGCTCTAGAAGTTGAGAAGGTGTGAACTTCAATGTTAACTATAGTCCAGAAAATGAGACCAGCTGGGTTCTACCGATTCCACTGTGTCTGGACTGCCTCCCTCTGCCTCTGTGGAAGGATCTCTCTGCCCTGCAATTTCTCCAGTGAAATCCCAGAGCTCTGCAATTTCTCCAGTGAAAAACAATTCCTGGAAATTCATGGAAGTGCATTGTGACAACCAGCAACTTTGTTTCCCTCACTCTCCTGGGTGTTTTTCTTTCTGCATACCGTAATTCCATAATAATTCTCAAAAACTATGTCTTTTTTGTTGCTATTGTTTGGAAGGAAGCACTTTCATTAAAAAACAAAACAAAACAAAACAAAATACCCAGATTACAAATGACCCGACCTGTACTCCCAGAAGACACAGATTCAGGTGAGCTCATTGTCTAATCTTCCCATTTACTGAAATGTACTTTGTGTTTTTCCACATTATAGGATTTGAGGACATTTACCAATGGCATTTTCCTCTGCATGTGTCTCAGTCCCTTTGCTGAGCTATGGCTTATTCTACAGCACTGCAAATGGATGATTCACGGCTTCTTGGCCCACTCACAGGAGGAAAGAGAGTTCAGATACATTACTAATGATTTCAGTGCCAGTGAAAAGTAATCTCAGGTTATGAGAAAGTGTTGTCTTTCTTTGGTTGTGGGCAGCTAGAACTTTACTAATATTATTCTATAAGTAAATTTTCAATTATTATCTAATTGGTTTCCTTGGGAGATGAAACTTACTCATTATTATATTTCCTGAAATTGAGACTCTTTGGGCCCCTTACTTAGAAATCGTCCCTGCGTAATTTCAGAAGCAATGGTAAAGAACTCCATTTCTTAACTGGTGATTTTAAGCTAGCCATCACCTTGGCAAATATTTAAGAGCAATTACAACATCCTGGTTCTCCCACCTGCACACTTTGAGCAGCTGGTATAGACTGTTCTAAAAGGAGAGAGGAAGAAAGCTTTTCACCATGGGAGGGGTTAGGGGTGGAAGCATAGTTTACACAATAAGAGAACTGTGTTCTAAAGTCACTTGAATTGTCTGGACCTCATTTGCCTATAAAACAGGTAAGAATGAATGGTCTTCATGGAGAATGAAGGGCAAAATAAGGGATTTCTCAAGTTTATTGAGCTACAAATTCCACTTTTACAATATAATTATGTATAACCAAGTCCAGATGATGTAAAGACAAATTTGTGCAAATAGGCACAGATAAGTTAATAACTAGTATTCACATGTGGTCTGAATGCAGTTATTAGTAACTATGCTCATTAGAGTTAATAATCAATACCAAGAGCATTAATTATTAATAAGAGGGACAAAAAATAAGAATTATCGATAGAGGCTGGCACGGTTAAGATGCTAAATGCCTGGGAATTGGACTGACAGCCCAGGGCAAGTTCATAGATATTAGTTGGTAATATTACTTGGTGTTTGTTAAAAAAAAGAGGGAAGGGAAAGAGGGAGGGAGCATAGTTTAGTTTGAATTGCCATATCTAAAAAATAAATGCTCTTTTTCAAAGATAAATATTGTTTTTTGCACTCCAGCTACACTTCTATCCATTGTAACTTAGTAACATTTACCTCTGAAAACAGAAAGAACCCTTGGATATACTCTCCTTTTTTGTCAATTTCTTATATAAGATGCCAGCATGGTAATAAGTCCATTAACTAGTAAGTACAGGGGTGTCAAGTGTGAGGGGTCAAGCTTTTCTGTGCCAGGAATTCCATGGCACCTGCTAAAATTCTGGAAGTATCACCTCTGGTTGCAATGCCAGATTCTGGTGATGATTTAGGGATTCCTTTTCCTGGCCCTCTGATCTGTCTCTGAAAGTACAATAAAATAAGAGAAACAGGGCAGAAAATGGCTATGATAGCAAAGCTGGGTTTGGTGTTTTTCCTGGCTTTGGTGGCCAATATCATTGGACTCCTATGGTATCAAGCTTTATGAAAGAATCTCACAATATAAAGCAAAGCCATCTCAATCATTTTTAGACTGACATTTCCAAAAGTGTTAAGAAGGTGTTTCCTTTGTTACATGTGTTCAGATGTTTCCTGAAAACATCTGTGCTGTGATCTTTAATTTTCTTTAACAATCATAGTTTTACTTACCAATGAATACTTTTTAAAAAATAAATGAGAGGTATAAATACTTCTACATAGAATTTTGTATTCTAAATAATGGCTATCATATAAGAAGAGGGAAATATCCATTCAGCACCAGATCCCCTCCAGTTAGAGAAAGAAACGATTCTCTTAAACATCTTTATGATTTAAGGTTTCAATAACAACTCATGAGTAGGCAAAAGTTTGCTATTTATTTAATTTTGGAAGAACACAGAAAGAAAAAGCCAGGGGATGTAGGCAGTGTGGAAAAACTCCTTTACATAGCTGGCCACTTGTGGCTTTAACAGCTGCAGGGGAAACTGGCTGGGACTAAGGTTACGTGTTTCTGTTCAGTAAGGGTATCCATGGTGGTAACTCTCATGATGACGGTAGTCATCCTGGTAACCATCCTGGTATCCTTGGTGGTAGCCATGGTAACCGTAGCCTGCATACTCATCTTCTGGGCAGCGCATCCCCAGTGACTGCTGAATGGCCATTTCCTGTCTCCTTAGTTGCATCGAATCAATTAAATCATACACAATCACCATGGACCACATTGGAGAAGGATACCAGGATTTGACATTTCCATCTTTTCCAACTAGAAGCATGGAGAAGTACTCTGGGCTCACTTGAAAATAGTTCCGGATGTCTTTCACCAAATGGGCTGGTATGTCTTCTCGCTCCACAACAGAACTCCCTAGAACAGGGTTAGAAAAGTTGTTGTTAGGGGATTGAAGTCACCCCTCGAGCAAACATCAAAATGAGAAGAAATCACTATGAGAATAGAGAAAGTACCCATGAGTCCTTTGGTTCAAAATCCAATTAAAGAAGGTTGCTGGGTTTTTCCACTAGAAATTAAATGTCCCTGATGTTCTGCAACACTATTAGTGTCAAACTTTAGGACATGTGATGTCTCTTTTATAGGAATGTTACAAAATATAAAACCAGTCCTTTAATTTAATTCTGGCAAGATCAACTTCTTTCAAGTTGTCACGAACAGAGATTATATTGTTTATATTTCTAAGTTTATTTCCAATTAGCTTAGTTACTTCTTTGCAAATATGGCTTTCCTTTTGATACTTTTTTGTATAACAGAACACTTATTTCATTTTCAAAGGGAAAAATACCAATTATGCAAGATGTAGATTACATGTATTTAAACTATTATGGTCAGTGAAAAGGAGAAGGGGAAGGGGGAGGGTGCTGATGCTTTGTGTGCCAGGGAGTTTATGCACTTTATCTCTTGTGAAGAACTTGATCTTGCAAGGAAGAACTGATTTGCTTTCTGAAAACTTGAGTCACTAGTCATTTTCTTTCAGCTTCTCTGAGCCTTTCAGTATTGATCCTCATGTATTAAAAGGGAATCAGTAAGATATGACCCAGGTGCTTCCTAAAATTATTGTGGGAATTAAATGAGATGGCACAGATAAAAATGCTTTGTAAATCATAAAGTCCTATGCAGACAAAAAGCATTATTCTAGTTAAAAAAAAAATGGATACTTTTACTGTCACTTATGAATGATTTTATATTAAAAACAATAATAGTGATTGCACTCTATTTCCCGTTTGCATGCACATGCACAAGGTGGGGTGAGTTCAGTGAACTGTGTTCACCTTAGAGGTACACCCACTGCTTGCATACAGTTTAATATAATTTAATTGAACTTAACAGTAGTTCATAATGTTCTAAAATAACAGCACTTTACCATTAATTGGGAACAGTTCTAAAACTCCCCCAACTTCCTCTCCAACCCCTAAAAGTTTCAGAATGGTTATGTGGCGCAGACCTGAAAGAAAAAAGAAAACCATAAAATTGGTAAATCATGTTTTACCTCCAAAGGCCGATGTTTGACAATTAGAAATCTCTACATTAAAAAGAACATAGAACATAACCTGATGGATTATTTTGCTATAAAAATAATAATCACATACTTTTAAAACCTCGAAAAAGACCAATTGTAGATTTAGGATTAACAACAGGGTCAGATGTGGTGTTTTGTTTTGTTTTGTTTGTAGATGGAAATAGAAGAATTTGCTCTTAAACTGTGGTTCTATTAAATAACAAAACAAAAATGAAGCCATTGGAACATTAAAATATCTGGGATGATCTGAGCTGATTTGTGTGCTGAAAAAAGTCATGCCTGAGGTTATAACAGCTTACACGGATAATTCAACTGTATCTAGGAGAAAAGACAGCAGAACCCATCTGTTTTGATTGTTAAAGGAATAGTTCTGGCTTTCTTGCACAAAGGTTTGTCAGTGTAAAGGGCAGGTTCTTATCACTTATTTAGAGGATTCAAAGGAGAAGCACTTAAGCAAGCACAGTGTGCTTGCCGCATTCAGCTAAAGTTTCAGGAAAGGAGAGGTCATGCCTTGGTAGCTTGTTGGAATTCTTTTGAGGATGAAGTGCACAGGAAGGGATTCAGGAGAAAAAAACATTGGAGGACAAGAGGGCTGTCAGTTCATCATACCAAGATTTCATGGTGTTAGACAAAATGCCAACCTAGGCAGGGTCATAACTTGGGACTAATAATATGAATATTGATGGAGTTTTTTGTTCAGAGGAGAAAACTGACAGTTGTCATGGCAGGGGCTGTTTTAAGGAGGAGCTAAAATCCAAGCAAAAGGCTATTCCAAAAAAAAAAAAAAAAAAAGTTTGTGGTCTTGCTCTTCTCCCAGAGAAGTGAAGCATTCTGTTCTCCACGTTGTTGAGTCATGTTTTTCAAAAGGGAAGATCCTGAATTTAATTATTCCCAGAAAATAGGACCTGTTTACATTTCCTGTATATTACAAAAGGGTTTGCTTGCACTAATGTGATTTAGGTTCTGTGTGCAGAGATTAAATGAAACACCACTTAATAACTGTTCCAAAACTGTCTTTAGAAAATTAACAAGGCATGATTTTATTGATATTCTTATTGTGAAGGGCCATTAACTTCTCTAAGAACTTCTGTCTTACCTAGCAACATTGGTGGCTACAAATAATTTAAAATATGCTTAAAAATACAAAAAAAAACACCTTTATATTGATATAAAGTCTTAATTATTAACTTTGATAATAAGGACTATACATAAAAACTCATGAATTTTCTAGTTGTTCTTACTGTTATGAGCTTATTTTCTGCCTGCTTTTGAGTTATTATTTTACATCTTAAAACTGAAATGTATTTGTAATTTAAGATACCGGGTCATAGTAAGGCCCCAGGCTCTGTTAATGCTTTACAAAACTTATACGGCCATCTTTTTATAAATCAAGCACAGTTCTATAACTAACAAATGATTCTTCTTCCTAGTAGAAGGATCAAAATAATGCTGATTCACCTGTGTTCCAGTTAGGAATGGAATTTTTAAAATCTGTGGCTTCTAGCTACCCCCACCCCCCCACCCCATGATTGTCAAATTCTTCCTCTGTAGAAGTGCATTTTAAATGAGATTCCAACTGTGAATTCCACTTTTGAAACTGCCCTTAGCTCCTCCATTCACCATGGCACTTAATGTTCTATGTACTATGCATTTTCCATTCTATGTGCCCATATTCAAAATGATACTATAGGCCACTAGGATAGTAATTTTGGTAAAGAAAGCAAATGTTAGTCTTCAAAATACTGAGCAGTTCACTATAAAAAATAAATAATAAATTATGTTTCTCTTTGACCTACTTGTCCTAAAAATAAGATTCTGTTTAATAAATCTCGCTGTCTTTGGTGCCCAATTATAGATCAAAATCCTTTTTAAGGGAATGGCAATATAGTACAGTATGCTTCCATTAATATATTATTTCTCAAAGCCATTCCTGTTTTACAAAAGACATTTAATCTATGGAGAAAGGTCCAGTGTTTGTAGCTAAGTATTACCTAAGTAAATGATAATACCTGAGTTTTATGATGTTGAGACAAGTTAAAAAAAAAAAAAAAAAGAAGGCACATAATACACATAATACAGATCACTCAAAGTAAAACAGTAGGTATTTTCAAACACTTCAGTGAAGAAACCCAGAGGGGAGAATATTGAGAAAAACAAAAACAAAAACAAAGAAACTCCAGTTGACTAAGGCTCCAGTCTGAAAGCAACTTTATACTCAGTACAACTGAGTAAGTGTCTGGGAATCTCCAGTCTGGACTGAGGAATATTTGGATGATCTAAGCTTCTATGTTCCATTCTAGAATTGACCAGAAAGAGAGTGGTATGGGAAAACAGTGATGACGAGGCTTCCCACTCACCAAAATTGCAGGCCTGGCCACTGAGAGCCGAGAGCTGCTGTGAATAGGCCCAGTCTTCATCATTAGGGGCAGAGATCACCAGCAACCGCCTCCTCCATCGGAACCTGGAACAAGCAGGAGGCATGATTACTGCTTCAAACAATAGAGGCTAGTGTAAGAAAGAGGAGTCACTTTGGCTGGTGGGTTTGCCTGTGCCCAGAATGGAAAACACTGGCCCTTAGAAATATCTCATAGTTCCTCAAAGCCATTAAACTGCATTTCCACATTTCTTGCACTTTTTCTGTTATAACTTCACGGTCTGCCTACTGTAGCATTTGCATGAAGCATCAGGCATGAGCCTGGCCACCATGCCGGGGGGGTCACTTGGGGAGACACAAAGCTCTCAGACGCCATGAAGACTGGCCAAAATGGTATGTTACACTGTAGCCACAGAAATAGGGAATCAGAAGGGAACTGAAGAAAACTCAAGTTCTAATAGAGTTCACTAGGGCTTGGAGGGAGTTAAGAATTGAATGTATGGACAGGAAACAGTAGAAAAAGAGAACTAAATTTAAAGTAGGTGATAGTGACAGGAAGAAGGAAAATGGGGAAGTGGCTCAAAGAGGTCAAGGAGGGTTCCTGGTAAAACAAAGCCCTAGGCATCTTTCTTGGTAGCTGGTGGTTCTTCCAGAAGCAAATGCAAGTTCTAAAATGTAGCCTACCATCATTAGTAAGAACCAACATTACAGAGTCCTCCTGTGAAGTGGGATGGGGCTATACCTAGAGCCTAGGATTTTAGCATGTATGGTAAACCTGTTTCTGCTCCAACACCGTAGGGTAGTAGAAAGAGCTTTTGTCTTATAACCTGAGTTCATGTTTCATCACTGCTAACTTTTTGGGTTCCTTGAGCATGTCACTGAGTTCATCGAAGTCTCAGTTTTTCCTTATCTCTAGAACCAAAAATAGCTTCTACTCAAAAGAGATGATAACACCTAAGAATGAAACTAAAACCCATCCATGTAAGTTGTCCATGTGATGGCGTGGATATAGATGGTGGCTTGATTTGTGGGCTTCTAGATGTAGAACTTTGTCTATCAATGGGCCTCGAACATTTGTCAGTCATAATGCCAAATGATAAGTGATTCAGTCCTTATGTTTGTGTCTCATTTCATAGCACACATTCATCTACACTGACAACATTAGAGATCAGTGAAGGCACGGCCTATTGTCTTCATTTTACAGATGACAAAGTGGGGCTTAGAGAAGTAATTTGCCTAGTAAATCAAAGAGGTGGTACCAATGGCTTCCCTAGTCTATCGCCCTCAGAGATCCTGAGGCGTGGCTGACGCAGCCGGGGTCCCTCAGGAGATAAATCTCGGAAGGAAAGAGGGTATGCATCCAAGGGCTAACAGTATGGAGTTGTCTCCAATCCCACTTTCACTGGAGGAGGGCTTGTGCTTTCTGCCTTCTGTGCAGACTACAGTGGGGTGTTAGTGCACTCGCTGAGCTGGAAGCCAGTTGATTATATTCATGACTTCTCTCCCTGTGCTCGTTCTAGCCTCACAGTGAACATGAGAGTTTTCAACCCCACAGAAAATGGCCTCTTGGGGGAATAGTGGTTTGGGTGAATGAGAGAAAATGATAGTCTGATGAAATACAACCTCTGAATGGACGCCTATAGCAAGGCTTGCCAAGGACTGCTTGCTGTGACATTACATTTGCTTCCTCTGCTTGTTTCTCTTCAAAGGGAAAGAAAAACTAAAACCTCCACTGAGGATAGGGAGATGAATGTATTTGGCATGGAGGAGGGGAGAGGAGCGTCTGAAACTGTCCGAGATCTCCTGGGAAAGGGAACAGTGACTGCTGTCAGATCACAAACATGGTCTCCTGCACCCTCCCTGCTTCCTTAGGACGCAGGCCAGCCCAGCACTGGCCCCCCAGCCAGCATCCAAACCAGGCCAGCCTCCTGGCCTCACACAGAGCTGCAGGGTATCCTCGCAGGAGCTATTTTGGGTGAGGTATATTTTGGCTTGTTTACCTGTGTGCACCACTGAATGCTGTCCTGATTGGACAGGGACAGGATCTGAGACTCCCTGTCGCAGACACAACTAGGC
This sequence comes from Mirounga angustirostris, assembly GCF_029215605.1. Taxonomy (NCBI): domain Eukaryota; kingdom Metazoa; phylum Chordata; class Mammalia; order Carnivora; family Phocidae; genus Mirounga; species Mirounga angustirostris. The sequence goes on from NW_026991709.1 coordinate 57,766,801, forward strand.
AAAGGTCATTTCCCCTAAGTAATGATTCTTTCTCCCACGGACCTTCACATTAAGATACAAGGCTCCGGCTCTGGACACTGAAGGAAATAACTTGCATAGGGGTAACAAGGGGTGTCAACATGGCCCACATCCTTATTTCGGACAAATTGTTCTCCTGTCACTTTAACTTATCAGTGAATAAAAATTCTGTGAGCTGCATGTGTGTGTGTTTTTGCTTCTCTTAACTGGAATTCCCAAATTAGTGTGCATTTGCCCACTCTTTGGGGCTTCTGTCTCAGAGGAATGTAATTATAGCCTGAACCAGATGAGTGTCACTAAAGACCAGACTGGCTTCAGAATCTGGTCAGCTGGAACCAGGCTGTATAGACTCACCAACAACTCAGCAAATTTGAAGGAAAATTCCGATTGGATACTCATTTATTTATAGAACTGCTATTTAAAAAAAAAAAATTTTTTTTTTTTTTCAGTTCTTTTTGCCTGGGTTTCAATCCTGAGGTGTTTACTAAATCTCCCCCTACCTCTCCTTTCACGACAAAGTTCTCTAACTAGGAGCTGAATAACTGGTCCTAATACTACTAATAGCCAGCATTTGTTGATGACTTACTTTGTACTGGGCTGTGTGCCATCATTACCTTTATTTTTATTTTATTTTATTTTATTTTTATTTTATAAAAAGATTTTATTTATTCATTTGACAGAGAGATAGAGAGAGCCAGAGAGCACAAGTAGGGGGAATGGCAGAGGGAGAGGGAGAAGCAGGCTCCCCGCAGAGCAGGGGATCAGATGCAGAGCTCCATCCCAGGACCCTAGGATCATGACCTGAGCTGAAGGCAGGCGCTTAATGGACTGAACCACCCAGGAGCCCCACCCCCCATCATTACTTCTATTGAATTTACCTTTCACAACAATCTTAAGAATAGATACACTCATTATCCTCATTTTGCAAATGAGAAAACCAAAACTCGGAGAAATTAAGTAATCAGCCCAAGGTCACATAGCTAATACATGGAGAAACCAGGAATCAAACTCAGGGCTGTCTTATTCATGCCTTTAGGTAATACACGATTCTACTTTAACTTTTAAGATCAATGATAATTATCAACACAGTGATTTCATGAGTTGTTACCACAAATCATGCATAGCTATAGGACATCCAAATTATAATCATATCCATTCTGAGTATCTACAGCAGATGCATGTTCCTGACATAGTACTGAATATTAAAGTCCATAAGCCTCTGACATTCGAATGAAAATACATTTACATATCATAGTGCCCTATCCAGTACAAAAGGCTTTAGATGAAAAATGTGCATACAAGTCTTAAAAATCAAAGATATGCCAAATTCAGATCAGTGATCAACCAGAATGAGCACAGCAAGCTTTGTATGTGATCAAAATTGAGATAATGTCAAGCCTTCCCTGTCAAGATTTGAAACCCATGACACAGTAATTATAAAAAAAGACAGCCTGCCGGGTGCCTGGGTGGCTCAGTTGGTTAAGCGACTGCCTTCGGTTCAGGTCATGATCCTGGAGTCCCGGGATCGAGTCCCGCATCAGGCTCCCTGCTCAGCAGGGAGTCTGCTTCTCCTTCTGACCCTCCGCCCTCTCATGCTCTCTCTCTATCTCATTCTCTCTCAAATAAATAAAGTCTTTAAAAAAAAAAAAAAAAGACAGCCTGCCTGGGGATGGTAAGAAAAATCTCTCGGAATGTCTGTAGCTGCAGGTCCCAGAGCTGGCCCAAATCCTTGGCTATAAATAACAACAATGAACTGGGTGGTAACTGCTGTACAGCGTGGGCAACCTGAGTTTACAGGGTTGGTTCAGCAGGTATGCATCTTTTCGTCCTGGAAGATTTAGAACTAAGAAGAGAAAGTTTTCAAAGAATCATAGTGATAATATATATTTCTAAGAAGGATCCTGGTCTTCTTTATATACATAATTTATGTTCTCATGAAACTTAAGAGAATTTGGCTTAATAAAATGACAACCTTGAAACTTTAAATTATAAAGTGTAATTGAGTAATTGGCTTAGATGTGTGGTTTTACATCGTGTGCAGGTACTAGAACATCTGAGAAGACTTTATTTTTTTTATTTTTATTTTTTTAAGATTTTATTTATTTATTTGACAGAGAGAGACACAGCGAGAGAGGGAACACAAGAAAGGGGAGTGGGAGAGGGAGAAGCAGGCTTCCCGCAGAGCAGGGAGCCCGCTGCGAGGCTCGATCCCAGGATCCCGGGATCATGACCTGAGCTGAAGGCAGATACTTTAACGACTGAGCCACCCAGGTGCCCCCTGAGAAAACTTTAGATTCACTGTATTTATACGATTACTGGATCATTTAAGTACTCAGCAAGGTTTTATTCGTTTATTTCAAACAATTCAAAAATACATATTAAATGTAAAATGTTTGAAATAATAAAATTGTTTAATTATTGAGTTTGCAAGCAAGATCAAACATTATTCAAAGCCCATTAAAAGTGATAACTAAAATTTGCTAGGTTATAAATAGAATAATAAGATTTAAAAGCCAAACTTAAAAGTTTGAGAGCTACGGTCTTAAATTTATAACTTGGATATATTTAACACTAATTGTGAAAATCAAAAGTAAACTTCTAAAGAATCTTATCTGCCAGAAGGAAGGAAGGAAGGAAGGGAGGAAGGAAGGAAGGAAGGAAGGAAGGAAGGAAGGAAGGAAGGACGGACAGAGGGAAGGAAAGAAGGAAGGAAGGCAAGCAGGCAGTCCGAGGGAGGGGAGGGGAGAGCAGGGGAAGGAAGGAAAAGGAAAAAGAACATCTCAAGGGAACCAGAAAGCTTTTATCATCAATCTTCTACATCAGTGCCATCGAGAGGGATGACCTTGGACCAGAAGTTGATGTTTCAGTGCACCCAAGACTAGACAAAGAGCCATCTGTCCAGTGGAGTGGCAGAGCCCTTTCTCAGCCAAGAGAGTGGCCTGAAGACTGAGTGGAGCCTCACATCCTTCTAAAGACATGCCCCTTCCATCTCTATTCAGATGCTTGCACTGCACTGAAAATTTGAATGAAGGAAGAACCTCAGGTTCCTTTCAGCTCTGAAATCCTGTGGTTTTAGGGATATCTCTCTTTGCTTCAAACCCAGGGCTTCTGGTTCCAAGACTAAAAATAATTCACATTATATTTTCAAAAGGAGTATTAGGTAAGAATGTGGACTTTGGGAGCTCAGTTCTCCTGGGGCCACCGAGTCCTAGAGCTGACACTAACTCAGTGTTGACAGTTATTTAATCTCCATTAGCCTCAGTTGTCCCATCTGCAACACAATAATACTTACAGTATTCAGATCCTAGGATTGTTGTAAAGATTAAACTCAGGAGGGAAGATGAAGTGTTTGGCACAGAGGCAAGCATACAAAAAGTGATCTCTTGGGACACCTGGGTGGCTCAGTTAGGTGTCCGCCTATTTTGGTTCAGGTCATGATCTCAGGGTCGTGAGATGGAGCCCCCTGTTGGGCTCTGTGCTGGGCATAGAGCCTGCTTAAGATTTTCTCCCACCCTTTCCCTCTGCCCCTCCCCCTGCTACCGTGCACACACTCTATCAAAAAAAAAAAAAAAAGTGATCCCAGCAACCCTGGGATGTAGTCAGGGCTACTTGTTAATATTCTCCATTATGGGTGATATTTTTAAGGCAGGTTAATTGAGAACCATAGAGAAATCAACATAGCTAGTAAATTGCAGACCCCAAATTTGGATGAACAATAAGTCCTATGCTCTTTTCACATTGTGAAGTTCTCTTTTAAGAGACCCAAGCCTCCCGAATCTAGAGGAATTCAGATGATCTATTCATCTACTAATCATAGAATCCTTGATTCTCCAACTCACATATGGAGAATATGCTCTATAAACACAAGTAAGAAGTTAACAGCTTCCAAGTTAATGAGTCTCCAAGTAAATGCTGCTCCATTTCTGGAGCCCCTTAGCCACACAGTCCAGCTAGGTGTGGGGGGTGCGGAGGGGAGATGTTACGCTGAGATCTCTGTGCGTTTATTTGTTGTCAGTGGAATTTCTGCCGCTTTGTACCTCCTAGGGCCCCAAAGGCCCTGTAGAATTTTTATCCAACATGGGGGAAGGGATGGAGAAGGGAGAAAGTGGAGCAATTGTTTAAATCAATCTTCTCTGTGTATTTATTGAAATTTTCCTACAATGGCTTTCAATAAACCCTACTCCCCAGGGAATCAGGGAGCTGGGTCAAGAGGATTTCTTCTTTTGAGGTCCTAGAGGGGGCTTTTGTTGTTTTCTGCACAGTTAGAAGGAAGTGGAAAATCAAGCAGAATGTTCTAAATCCTGTTTGGAACCAGAGGGGCCTAATAAATAAATATGTAAAATAAAAATGCTGTATACAAAGCCCTCTAAATTCACTGATGGAATAAATGAACCCTCCCAGGTCAGAATTCTCTATTCTGTGCCAAAATAGGAGCCATAAAGAGAGAAAAGACCTATCCAAAACCACCAAATCAATATTCAATCTTGGAGCTGACCCCAGTCAACCTTGCGACCAGAGCCCTTTCAAAAGACTAAGCCCAGTGGCCAGAGGGCTATGAAGCAGACAGAACTTCCACCAGGGAAGGTCTGCACACAGGTCTACTTTGTGTTTCCTTAGCCTTTGTATTAGCTCACCCAGAACACCTTCCCACCCGCCTCCTCAGGGACTTCAAAGGTGGGGTACCTGGATAGGAAGTTCTCCAATGACTGCTTCTTGTCTTCCTTGCAAACAATGCCCTCCTTCTTCTGCTTTTCCATGTCTTTGATTCGGGACTGGAATGTATCGATCAAATCGAACACAGACTTCATTGATATAGGCACTTCATAGTATTGCTGTTTAAGAACGAATAGAAAGCATATAGTGTATAAGGGTGTTTCCTCCCTCTATTTGGAGGATAGAAAGCCTGGGAGAATTCAAGAGAGCACTGGAGAAATCAGAGCCTGGAGGGTTCATTGATTTATAAACTAAACTCTCTTTTGCAAAAGTACCTCTGTTGATGTTTTGAGGTTCAGAATCCATGAAACAACTGTCCCTTACCTTTTATGAGAATTTTTTGCGTACCTTTTAGTGGAAAGGGTCCGTGCCTTCCTCATCACACATATTTTAGGTTCGCTTCCCTATTTCTAGGACTAAACTGGTTCCTGTTCACTACACCACTGAAGAGAAGGTGAGAAATACTATAAACAACACAGGAATGGAATAACCTGTTAAGAGTATCTGACTTGCACAATAAGGGTAATTTTCCACCAGAGGGAGGACTGTTCTGTGGTCATCAGGAATCCACATAAACCCTTTGTGATTCCCAGAGACTGTTTTATTGAGCAAGCGCCACTTAAAATTAGGTCATGTTTCTATACGTATTCTCAGAAAAAAGTTGGAATCCAGCTTCAAGATAATGCAATTCAGTTTCCTGGATCACAGCTGTCTGGACTTACAGCAGCAACCTAAGATGGATTTGGGGGCTGGATGAGCATAGGCAGCATAAACTAGAGAGAAGTCTGGACATAGCTTGGAGTTCTGCCCCCAGTGGGAATGTGAAATGTGAAAGCTGGCAGAGACCTTTGGGCCCATCTAGTCCAGCCCCTCACATTAGAGGTGGGGCAACACAAGTGAGGAATGGATTAATAAAAGGTCCTCTCTCCAGATCCAGAAGAATACTGCAGGTTGGATCAGCTATTCCTATTCCGTTAGTCCAGGTGACCTTTTTCCTGATGATTTTCACATAAGCCTGGTATGCTATTGGTGTACCAAATAGTTAAGACATGCAAGCTGGAGCCCGCCTGCATGGGTATGAAGCCCAATGCTAATTGGGTGAACTTGGGCAAGTTACTTAATCATTCTGGGTCTCTCTTTGTTCTTCTGTAAAATAAAGGTAATACTTGTTATTTATCTCAGAGGTTTGAGATAGGGATTGTAAACGGTTGACGTGAGTGCCTGGCATGCAGAAAACACTTAATAAAGTTAGATATTTTTGATAGTACTATTATAATTATTATTAGTGTTACTACATGGCACAGTTTTTCATGGGTCAGAACTTCTGTCCCTAAGCATAGGAAGAAAGTAGGTATAAAACCCTGCTGTCTTGTCCATGTTGGATCAGGAGGTAAACTTCCAGGCCCTTCCAGAGTAGGTCATGTTAAATCTGGCTTTCCTGAAGGAAGAAGCCAAATACTCTTCACCTTTTATCCTTTGAGCTTGGCACATCATAGCTATTCAACCAGTGTCTGATGAATGCATGACACTGAATTTTGTCTGAGTCAAACAGCTGGGCCACAGGAGGCCATCCAACCCAGCTCTTTCCATATACTTCATTTCTAGGCACAAATTCTATAGGGCGATGTGGAATATCTGAACCATTCCAAACCTTTCCACTTATAAAATAATCTGTGCCTATTCATATGTCTAATTGATTCATTGGCAAAAAATTCCAAGTTGTATTCAAAGGAATAGAACTGTATCATCTAAAACAGAAACCCATACCTTGACTCTAAGGTCCACATCTGTGAGCACCATGAAGAAGTCATTATAGGTCATTCCATACTCTTTCCTCAGCTCACCAATGAGATGCTGGTCTACCAAGTCCTCATCATCCACCACTCGCATAGGTTTTTCATTATCTTAAGGCAAGTGAAATGTGAATAAATATAGGTGCGACAAGACAGAAATAAGTGGGAAGCAAATGGGTGAAGGCTCTGGGTCTCCATCCTGAGTTAATTAGAACAGCTTTCATTAATTACACACATTCAACTAACATTTTGTTTGAACAAAAGTTTCCCAAGTGAATAAGTAAATATAGAAATAAATGAATAAACTAATTTTGAAAGTCAGTACTCTGACTGACTTGATCAAGCCCCACCTCTACCTACCTTAGTCGTAGTGAATCAGAATGAGCAAAGTGAGAGTGAAGGCAGCTGAGTCATCCCTGAAAGAAGACCGCCAATTCTACCCTGGGAATGAATCATCACCCCACCTCACCAAGGAGATTTAAAATTTATTTTAGTTTTAGTTATTTATTTAGTTGAGTCTAAAATCTGTGTCTTTTCCTCACTTTTATTAGAGAATCACCTTGGGACTCAGTGAACTATGTCATTGCTATAGAGAAAAATAAGCCTAGGTTCAAGCCTGGCCACAGGTTCATTTTAGCTCCAGAAATGTAGGGCTTTTCATAATACAAATGTTGTGAGTGAAGACAATTTCAAGCCAAGTGTTACTAAATATACGGAAGTTTTTAACCATTATGTATTTTTTAAAACATCAAGCCCTAAAAATAAATTACTATAATTTGAAATCATTCTTGAAGAGGTCACTAGGTTGATGGGAAGTATGAACATGGCAACTCCTATGTCTCTGGAAATCATTTTAACATTTCTGAGATGATAATGCTACTTCCCTCCCTTACATGTCACTGTGTTTCCCTCAACCTTACTAAAATATTTCTCTGCAAAATAATCCCCTGTACTTAAAAAAAAGTGAAAAAAAATTAAAGTTAGCAAATATGTGATAATATATTAGTGAAAAGAGTCTATCAGTTACTATCCACATTGCTACCCATGAATAATATTATAGTAGAAACAACCACAGTTTTGCAGATACAGAGGTTATAGAGCTTATGTACCATAGACCATTGCTCTTTTATGGATAAAAAGGGGATGATTACAATTTAACTATTACTTTGGTTTATTTGATTAGGATCATTGAAAGTATACAAACAAGGAACTTGATTTCCCCCAAAGCAGATCAAAACATGAGGAGAAAGAATCTATTTTCCTCCCCCAAATTGTGACAGTTCTTCATGCAGGGGGTTCAAAGACATGGGAGCTGATAGCTTATATGAAGACCAAGCACTGTCTGCAAAATGAAAAATGACATGCTTCATGCATATGAACTATTTTTTAAATGTATATTTTTCGCTGCCATTAATTAATTACAAGTAATGACAAAGAATTGCCAGATCCATGTTGGTTTTTGTTTAATATGTCTCATTGAGCAAAAAAAGCAAGTTGCTGAAGAAAATGTATAGTAAACGTTACTCTTGGTTAAAAGGAAATAAAGCAAAAGAAAACACATCTGCACAGGAATAGACGCCAGAGAATGTCCAGAAGGACATCTAGCTGGTAACAATGGCTGCCTCTAGGGAATGGAAAAGGTGAGGTGGAAGCTCTCATTGTTTATTTCACACACGTCTATAGCATTTAAAGTTTAACAAGAAGCATACTTTACAATTAATAATAATAATACTAAGGTAAATCATTAAAAACTGATTTAAAAAATGTTTTTAACAACTGATGTTTCTAAAATTTTACAAACAAGATTTTATCTGGAACCTAAGGATTAGCATTTTTAATTCCCAACATACAGTCGTTCATTCAACAAAATATTTGTTGCCAGTGTCCTGAGCTAAGTCTATGCTGGGCCCAGGATTCAGAGATAAGTAACTTGGATGGAGTTCAAGTTCCTAATTAGAATCAAAATTAAACCATTACATCTACCTAACAGAAAAAGTTACAAAAACCACTGAATGGCTGAGATGGAAGGAGATTGTAGTAGATTTCAAAGATGGCCCCGACTCATTACCCCTCTCTATACCTAGACTCTTTGCTCAGTAACTGCAGCTCTCATTAAGGTGAATGAGTTCAACTATCCTGCCCCTTGATTCTGAGCTCATCTATACAACTTGCTTTGGCCAATGCTAGCTGATGTCAGCACAAGTGACACAGACAGAGGTTAGAATTGGGCCTGTACATTTGGGATTGCTCTTGCCTCTACCACGGCCATGAGAACAACATCCACACTAGCCTTCTGAAAGCTAAGATACACCAAGTCACCCTGGCCCCAGCCCAGACAGGGCCAATCCAGATCAGCCAACACCAGTTGACCACTAACGTGTTCAAGCCCAACTAAGATCAGCAGGACTGCAAATACATGGACCAGCCTCACTGAGGCTCACCAAGCCCTGCCCAGATGAGCAGAACCCTACAGACATGTGACTGAATGTTTAATAATTATATGCCACTGAAGTGTGCAGGTCTTCTTTACAAAGCCTTATTGTGGCAATAGAGAAGTGATACAGATGTTATCTGGCACAACCCAGTCACATTATCAAGAAACAATAATATAGGAAACATTATATGGAACAGGAACTGAAGAAGACACTGTGGTGCGCTGTCCAGATCCCACCTTGAGAAGCAAGGCAGCTGTGAAGCTGAGCAGCTGACTCCCTCTCCAAAAATCACTCTCCTTGGAAAAGAACTGCCTTTCCCCCTGGTCACACACTTACTAGGGGAGAGCCCACATTCAATGGTTGATGAGGTGGGGAGGGGGTAGATCTAAAAGCTGTCCCCCTTGCCTCGAAGTGGACCACTCTGAAGGTTTGACTGCATTACAATTAAAATTCTCTCTCTGTTCTCGCCTATCCCTTACCTCTCATAAGCATTATTCCTGAGACTACTCCCCATTCACCCCATGCATGCAAATCTCAGAGTCTTAGAGTCTTTTTCCCAGAGGATGAACCTATCACAGAGCCCACGAGGGGAGCAACTTGCTCAAGTTCACATTAGTAGTTAATAACAGAGTGAGGGTGAAGCCTCAGGTAATAAGACTTCACTCTTCTCTAGTGTTCTCTCTAGTTTACCAAAATATGTCCCACTCAAGGATAGGAAGGACCTATGACCAAGATTCAAGCCAAACTTTGTTGTAACTGGGATACAGCAAGAAAACAATTTCATGGTCTGATTTCTCCTTTCAACTGAAATATTTTCTGAAACATTTTGACTCAACATTAAACATAAAACATTTTACACTTCCAGACTACAGAATATCTAAATCCCAAATGAACGTTTGTGTCAAGGAGGAGCATCCACCCCCCTCAAAAAACAATGAAAACACTGATCAACAGTGGCTGCAAAGATGGGCGCAGCTCTACCACAAGACAGAGTTCCCCTCTGGCCCAATTCTGAGCAAGGTATGTGCGAAGCCAATTCCCAGCTCAGCTGCCTGCCCTGCTCCAGGTCTCTGTTAACGCTCTGCATTCTGTGTCAGTTGGAGCTGAGACAGGACTGGGTGAACACGAGGCTCTCCTCAGTCTGGAAATGCAGCATACATCTGACAGCTTCTTGTTATATTTATCCAAGTTTTGCCAAAGCTCTCTAGTCCTCATTCACAGGGCTTAGAAGCAAACATTCTTTAGGACATCTCCTATAAACATCCTATAAACGTCCACATGATCTTGATCCAGCTAAACGGATTCCCAGATCCAGACTCATTTGGTGGGATTTGGCTATCCCACACAGCTTGTCCCTGACCTAAGGTGACTGAGGAGGCACAGAAGGGAGTGTGAACTCTGTCACATGCTGGTGGGGACTTGTCCTGCAAGTACAGCATTGGCTTGGGTTTCCATCCTTGAAGAACCTCAATTCCAAAAGTCAGTGGCCAATTTCACATTGCAGTAGATTCGTTCATGTATTTGTTCTTCCAAGTCTGACTACAGACGGCAATGACATTGCCGAAAAATTCCGCTCCAGTCACAACTAATTAATCACCAACTGGTGCCAGGCATTACATTTGAAGCTTCCATCCGAGATGGCTTCTTCTCTGTGATATTCATGGTATATCTCCTCCTCCTACCCTGTCCTACCTGAGTTTAGGCATTCTGCCAATGTCCCTGGACCACATCAGCCTCTCCCACTGCTTCAGAAGTTTCTTATCTCCTCTAGCAGTTTTTCAAAGCATGATCCACTGTCTACCTTCATCACAATCACCTGGGGCACTTGTTAACATTACAATCCTTGGATCCAGAACCATTGGATCAGAGTTGCTAGTCGTGAGGCCCAGGAATCTACATTTCTTTTAAAGATTTATGTATGTATGTATGTATGTATGTATTTATTTGAGAGAGAGAGCATGAGGAGAGGCAGCGGGAAAAGGAGAGAGAATCTCAAGCAGACTACACGCTGAGCACGGAGCCCGACTTGAGGCTCCATCTCACGAACCTGAGATCACGACCCCAGCTGAAAAGGAGAGTCGGGACACTTAACCGACTGTGCCACTCAGGTGTCCCAGGAATCTGCATTTTAACAAGTTTTCTGAGTGACTGTTATGCAGTCTAAGGACAGAGAACAAGGACAGGATAAAATCCAAATCTTAGGCTTAGCAACCAAGGCCATTTCTGTCCTGAAGTCAGCTGATCTTAGCTAGCTGATCCTTTAACTCTTCCAAATATTATGCTCCAGCTTCTGTTTTTGGTTTCTGGAAATACGCCTTCTCTTTCTGGAATGCTATCCCTACCCTTGTCCACATGGGATCTAAGTACCTGTCAACCTGTCTCTACCTCATCCGTGCACTCACAACACTTTTACATGCTTCTGCAAACATGCTTATCACCTTGCACTGCAAGTTGTTTATGCATCTGTCTTCCCACTAGATATGAGCAATTCATCAATAGGGACTGACCTTTGATTATCTTCTAAATCCCTGCAGCCTGGCACACATAAACACTAGGTACAGATCTGGTAATCACAAAATCTCTTCCCTAAGAAAGATGTCACGTAAAAAGAAAAAAAAAGAGGGTAGTGAGGGATAAAGAAGGTGAGCAATTCTGAGTCTATACAGAGAACCCATCGTTAAACCCTTGCACTTCCTTTATCTTGTGAGCCTATAACACAGCCATTCTAAGTGTAATTTGAGACTCATCATATAGATTTATTTTCTAAATTTGGGTTTTCATGTATAAGGTCTTATAATTGTATTGCTCATATTTTTAATTTTCTATATATCATGATCTTTTGACATCTTAAAAACCCTTTCTGACTGGGGAGAGACTGACCCTCCCAAGGCTAGCCAATTCTTAGAGACAGCAAAAGGTCCAGCCTGCAGCAGCTCTCTTAAATTCAAGCCATCCAACCTAATACCCTACCTCCTGGATCTGGCACATGCACCCCAGGAAACAGTATTCCTTTGCTTTAATCATCCCAGGGTCAGGTACCAGGCAACTAGGGACCACCCCTATAGCCCAAAGCCTGCTGAAATCATTCAAACTAGCCAACCAGAAACTATTCACCATGTCCTGCCCTGCCTTTCTCTTGGGAACCCCGGGGATAAAGGCAGTGACCAAGGCTCTCCCCTCCTTGTTCTGCTTTCAGACCCAACCCAGGCTCCTCTTGTGGCCCTGGGAGGCATACTGCTCTTTCCTCTCTGGGACCCATGAGCAATAAATTCTATTTTCCTTTGGCATTCTGATCTTTTGAGTGTCATTCACTGTGCTGCCCCATTCATCACCATACCTTAATAAACCCTGTTGGAGGGGAGGGTAACAGGCAGCATAGATAAAGTGTGTTTATATGGCATTTAAAATATAACTATCCTATTCAAGAAGTCAGCACAGGCCAAAGCTGTGGATAAATCTGAAAGCAAAGACTCCAGCAGAAGCTGAATTGCTTTGATCTCAAGAATATTTCTGGGATTGCTGAGCAGTCTGTAGTAGATTAATCTCAGTTAGGATAACCCTGGGCTCCACCGATGGGATTTACTTTCTTTTGATTGGAAACAGATCAATTTAAATGACTTTGTAGTTGATTCCCCTCCTCCTATTTTACTGTTTGAGTGGGTTGGTTGCCTGCCTACCAACCCCTGTGAGATGAGTGTCTGGATTAAACCTATAGGTGGGACTAGCCCGGCCATTCCTGATCACAAAGTTGCTGCTTTCACTTGATCTCTAGAAAGAGCAACTTGTCCCATCAATGAAGAAAGTGTCCTGCCAGGTTCTTTTCTGTTCCACAGACTAACTCTACCAAAACTTAGAAGTTATTTAAAATTTATTTGAAAAATATACTTAGAAATCTTTAGTGACTCCACATGGTTTACCAAATAAAGTTTGGATTCTCTGGCCTGGTATTTGGAATCCTCTAAAATCTGGTGCCAGCCTCTTTTTCCCTCTGTTCTACACTTAATCTTCTGCTCTCAAGCAAACCTAGCTGCAAATCAGAACCACTCGAGCAACGTTTTAAAAATATAAATTCCCGAACCTTATCCCCAAACTGGCTCAATATCTTGGAAGGGGGAAGGGAGCCAGAATCTGAATTTTCATCCTCATTTATAAAGAGTACCTATAAATTGAGATTAAAAAGAACAATCCTGGGGCACCTGGGTAGTGCAGTTGGTTAAGCGTCTGGACTCTTGGTTTCAGCACAGGTCATGATCTCAGGGTCATGAGACTGAGCTCCGCATCAAGCTCCGCGCTCAGCATAAAGTCTGCTTGAGATTTTTCTCTCTCCTTCTGCCCCTCCTGCTCATGCTCTCTCTCTCTCTCAAATAAATAAATAAATAAATAAATTTTTTTTTTTTTAAAGAACAATCCAATAGAAAAATAGGTAGAGGACACTAAAAACAAAATATAAATGCTTCCTAAACATATGAAAAGATGTTCAATCATACTCATAAGAAGAAAAATGCAAACCAACAACACACTGCACTAAGATATCATTTTTCACATACCACATTGGCTAAAAACATTCACAAGTTTGGTTATACACTCTTGTTGGAGAGGTTTAGGGAAATAGACATACATGCTAGTGGGATGGCAGTATGATACGCCTTGTGTGGAGAGAAATCTGGTGATATCTAACAAAGCTAAATACATTTTCCACTTGGCCCAATAATCCTGTTTCTCAGAATTTATTGTAAAGATATACCCACATAGATAGAGTGACATAGGATAAGGTTATTTACTGTGAAATTGCTTATAATAACAAAATACTGAAAATAATCTAAGTGCCCATTAACAAGGTGACTGGTTAAATAAACTGTGGTAGAATTTTATAATGGCTTAATAAAGAATGAGGACAATTTCTATATACTCATAAGGGAAGGTCTTCAGGAAATATTTTTTAGGTGAAAAAAGCAAAGTTCAGAGTAGTATAAATACTATATTTTGTACTAAAGGGGGGATATAGGTGTTTATATTTATTTGTATTTGCATAAAGAAGCACTAAATTCATAAATAAGAAATCATAGGGGTGCCTGGGTGGCTCAGTCATTAAGCGTCTGCCTTTGGCTCAGGTCATGATCCCAGGGTCCTGGGATCGAGTCCTACATCGGGATCCCTGCTCCGCGGGAAGCCTGCTTCTCCCTCTCCCACTCTCCCTGCTTGTGTTCCCTCTCTCACTGTCTCTCTCTCTGTCAAATAAATAAATAAAATCCTAAAAAAAAAAAAAAAGATAAATGAGAAATCATAAAGATACCTATGGGGCAGAGATTAATAAGGTATAGGAGTCAGGAATGGGTGTAATGCTTATCTGTGTATACCTTTCTATGTAACTTTGACTTTGGAATCCAAAAAAATGCATCATCTCTTTAAGAAATTAAATAAAAACAAAAAGTACTTTGATGGAGTCATCACCTATCAAAAAATCTCCATTTTCAAGGCCTCTCCAATAAATCAGCCCACTTTTTAAAATTCTCTGATGTTTACAGCTTCTCTAATGACTGCAATTGGAAGAGCTTAACCTTCCACCACATTCTTCAAGCACTGTTTTGTATGGTTGACTTATATCAGGTGCTTTTTGTCCCTTGATCATCAGGGGTTGATCTCGACACTGATGCACTTGAGAGGCAGGAGGTTGGTGAAATGGGATGACTGAACAAGCTGGGGGCAGGCTCCCCAGCCTCCAGGGCACACAGTGATTGATAATCAGAGACTGAATAAACAGAGAGGGACACCCAGCCAGTGTCTGGAAATCGGATCCCTCACCCAGCCTGGCCTCCCAGCACAAGGGGGCAGCTGCCAGACTTTGTCACCATGATGAAAGGAGGAGCTGGGGCAAAGGGTCAAATTTTCAGGTGCTCCTGAGGGGAAGTGACATTTCTGCATTGTTATGGAGCAGGCGAGGCTTGTCCATAAAAAACAATTCTCTTCCACAGGATCAGAGACAGAAAGAGAATATTAGGCTGAAATGGAGTCTATCATTCTCACCTATAAAAGGTATTTTAGAAATTCACCCATGAATTTCTTACTCATATGACTATGGAATCATTTTTTCTCCTGTTGTCACATTCCAGCTGCATCCCCATCAACTTTCCACCTCATTTTTCACCGAATACCCTCAAACTTGTCTTCCTTCAAAGGAAGCTTGCAAAGAACTTCCTTTGCCCATAAAAATGTCTTGTATGTTCTAGCCCGTAAAAGCTGGTGATTGAATATCACTGTCAAATAGTTTTCATCCCTGTATCTTGCTAAGAGAGAAACATGCCTGCCGTGTTTTCCCTTTATTTCTCTTTCCGTTCTGCAGTAAAGCGCCTTTATTTTTTTTTAAATTTATTTGAGAGAGAGAGAGAGAGAGCATGAGCAGAGCAGAGAGGCAGAGGTGGAGGGAGAAGGAGAAGCAGACTCCCCGCTGATGCAGGGCTCGCTCCCAGGATCCTGGGAGCATGACCTGAGCCAAAGGCAGACGCTTAACTGACTGAGCCACTCACGCATCCCAGTAAAGTGCCTTTAGCCAGCTACTTCTTCCTATCTGGCACACTTTGTCTATAATCCATCCTCTTCATATATACACCAATTTTTCTATCCAATTGATATTTTAAATACCACTAACTGAGAATGCTTTTATGTGCTATGTTTTTCTAAACTCTCATGTATAATATTAGCTTGGATGGCAAAACCAGATGGGTTTATTCTTCATTACAATTTGCTCAGGCAGAGTGACTTTCATTAGGCTAATGACTGCAATCTTAAGGTAAATTTCCTGATATTTGTAGGGCCATCATCTGTAGTCCATATACATTTAGCAAAATGGACCAGCTGGTGAGTACAGCCTACAGTGTAGTTGGATGTGGGTCTCTCTTTTTAAGGCCCAGTAAAAGTCTGGAAGAGTAGAGAGTGCTTGATTTATTTTTAAGGAAAGTAAGGCCATCTGATAGATTTCCAGCTGAAAATCGGTCAAGGCTAGAGTTTGGTTCACTGAGTCCATGGTGCATGCCAATTCCTGTTTTCCCATGGCTGGCTCCCAGTCTTGGCTGAAAATTCTATGGCCTTTCCCATAAGGAGGGTAAGCTGGGACATAACACAAGGAGAGAAAGGCCTTCCAGGAATTAAATGAGGAACAAAATAGAAGGCCCCCCAGATCATGTCCAAGCTGCCATTCAGTGAGAGGCAAACACCCAATGCACAATACCTGACTTCCAATAGGGCAGGAAAAACCCCTCAGTGCCTCTACTGCTCATATTCAATCCAGATGTCTAAAAAAACCAGCAGGGTTAATGCTAAAAACTTGCCAAGGCAACACCAGATGCTTGTAACAGTTGGGACCACATAGAGGCTGAAGCAGAACAGATAATGATTTTTCCAAACTTCTCCGAAATAAAGAATGAGGATTCTTTGGGCAACACATTTGACACTGGAAACACCTGGCAGGGGAGGACTTTCATCGCCAGCCAGCACCAGTTTCTGCACTGGATTGAATACCTACTTCCTCTCTAGACATCTGGATTGTAATTAAGCTCACTGGCTCTTGCTACTATTTGGAAATCCAGAAACAAATGGTTGAATCTCGATTAAACACTAAATAGGTGGCTTTGCAGTCTTAGTCTTGTGGGCTTTGGTTTTATTACCAGGAGCAGTAATGCACCTTGTGACCTGGGAGGGCACTTGTGAGGGTTCCCTGTCAACGTTCGGTAATTAGCTGAAAGCAATTACAAGTGCTTTTTAATTATAGGTGCTCTAGTCCCTGTGACAGCTCAGAGTTCCAGATGCCTGCCAGAAAAAATGGTGATGATTGTGACCACATAATAGTATTCATTATATGGCAGATACTTATAGGCCTTATCTTACTAAATCCTCACCATAGCCCTTGAAATAGCTATAATTATTTTCTAGGCTGAAGCTTAGGAAGCAATTTGCCCAAAGTCACACAACAAAGAAGTTGGGAACTGGTCTGTTTGACTCTAGAACTCGTTCTGTGTCTTCTGTTTGTACGATTATTGTTGTTGTTGTTAAGGGCTCTGTTGTTGTTGTTCTCCCTCCCAAACATACACTCAGCACAGGGATGAATGTCCACAAACCAGTCACTGATCTCCAGTGTTTTATGATGGGACATTGGAAAGGATGGTATTTATTTGCCTTTGGAGCTAACTCAGGGGAAGGTGAGCTAATAAAAATAGAGAATGCATAACTGAAACTTCATATCTGAATAAATTCTAGAGACCTGCTATATAATATTGTGTCTATAGTTATGACTGTAATACAATACTGTATCGTGCAATTAAAAATTAGTTAAGAAGATTGGACTCAGGGCACCCGGGTGGCTCAGTTGGCTAGGCATTCTACTCTTGATTTCAGCTCAGGTCATGATCTCAGAGTTTTGAGATTGAAAACCATGTCAAGCTTTGTTCTGGGCATGGAGCTTGCTTAGGGTTGTCTCTCTACCTCTGCCTCTGCCCCTCCCCATCTCTCTGTCTCACTCTTAAAAAAAAAAAAAAAAGGTTGGGATCACATGTTTTAACCACATTTTTTTTTTTAAAGTAGGCCCCACGCCTAGTGTAGAGCCCAACACAAGGCCTGAACTCATGACCCTGAGATCAAGACCTGATCTGGGACCAAGAGTCAGACGCTTAACCATCTGAGCCATCCAAGTGCCCCTTAACCACAATTTTTAAAATATGATTTAGAAGCTAGACAATATCCAAACCAAATTGGCATTATCATGACATAATTATGACTGCTATGTGTTCTATTGCATCAAGATCACACAACAGAAAAATCTGTGAGATAATGTGTTATATATATTGAAGTTAAATGTTAACTAATGGGGAAAATATGTTTTATATTCTTTCCGAGGAAATGTATTTTATGAAAAATATGCAGGATCTGCAAATGGTGAAATATGAAGAACTTTCGTTGTAGTTAAAAAATTTAAAAAGTAGAGAATGCATGAAGGGAAAAAGTTTTTTTGTTTTTTTTTTTAAATATAAAGCCCCAGAGATGTAATAATTATAAAAGAAACTGGGTGAGTCAGATCTGGGGCTTCTGACTGTGACCAAACTACTCACAGTAAGTCTTGCAACATTCCCATGAGAACTGCAAGGAGTTAGCTGCCCAGCGCTGAGCTGTATACCTCATGAGCCTCACATACACCATTAATATGAAAAATTGTGAAAACTCTACATTCAGCCAAATTCTGCAGCTCTCCAAAAGGACTTGGGTGCAATTCAGTCCATATTTTCACTAACTTTTCATTTAGCTGAACAGCCTTTCTCAGCCCTCCCCACTCTTGCCAGAGTCAAGTGCCTCCAGGGGCCTGGCAGGTTCCCATCTGTGAGTGACTCACCTGCAGCATCAGGGTGGCAGGAAGATCAAACGATATTATTCACAGGTAAGAAGACTCTGGATCCAGAAGAAACTATCTACATACCTTCCTGGCTCTCCCACCACTGTATTACTTCTCCTGTTTTTCTCCGCCTCATTGACTTTCAAACCATAGGATGCTTGCATATTTTTTTCATTGTAAAGTGCCAAAAACTTACACCAGAACCATCCAGAATAGTTACATAAAGAGGTAGGTAAACTGACCTTTGTTACCACAAGGAAAGAGCCCTCTGAACATCTGAATTTTCCTCTTAATTCCCCGCTGACCTCTCCCATAAAGTTTGTCTCACCTTAGGTACTAGAAAAACAATAATGTAATTAAAATGTTTAAGAGAACCTAGCTGGAAGTGGTCAATTTTCATGGTGCTGTTGTTGACAGGGCCAAAGATGGTGATCACGGAGATTTTCCGGGTGGCCATCTTGCAGAAACTTTCCAGATACTCATCTCGCTGCTGCACATACATGTTGTTCTCAGCCTTCGGAGCTGTGATCAGCTAGAGGTGGGAGGAGGCAAGCAAACATCAATTCACAGTGATAGTTGTACACAGAGGCAAAATCCAAAGGGCTAATTTGGAATAGAGGGCTGGCAGTGACTAATGCTAAAGTCAACTAAACTAAAGTGTTCTATTGAATAGTTAGCATAACTGGCCCCAAAACGGTCCATTTGGAAAGGCCCCTGCTCCGAATACCTTGGAGTTTTCTATTCCCTCTAGTTCTCTTTAGTACTAGTCTTCATGGGTCCTAGCTTTCTCATTAGTGAACTCTGCACAGGAATACTTATTTTTACAAGGCTGTTGTGGACATTACATGAATACTGGACAGGTAATAATAGTGCAGTAAGTGCTATCCCCCTTCCTTCCTTTTGGTCTTTATTATCCTAATGGGCTGCTCTTGTGAACGGAGTGGTTACTACTTTTTTTTTTTTTTTTTTTTATGTCCCACAGGGTTGAGAGAGCTTCATAGCCATTGTAACTTCAAATCCATGCATAGGGGCGCCTGGGTGGCTCAGTCGTTAAGCATGTGCCTTCTGCTCGGGTTATGATCCCAGGGTCCTGGGATCGAGCCCCGCATCGGGCTCCCTGCTCGGCGGGAAGCCTGCTTCTCCCTCTCCCACTCCCCCTGCTTGTGTTCCCTCTCTTGCTGTCTCTCTCTCTGTCAAATAAATAAATAAAATCTTTAAAAAAAAAAAAAATCCATGCATAGATTCTATTTCATTCTTACCATACTTCACTAGGCAACCTTGCAGAAAGTTTTTAGGATGGACCTTTGGCCTATGTTTTGTCACACAGAATATATTCATTGTCACACTGGGCCTGTACAGAGCTCGTGGTAGACTTCTTTGACACTGGAGTCTGCCCCAGCAAGATGGATTTTGCTCTTTCGGTTCAGCCTTCTGTAATTTAGGCCTGGCATTTTTCAATGAGCTCCTGTGTGTCTTTTAAGCTCACTGTGAACCCCAGACTGAGCAAAAGAAAGAGACGCTATAGTCACCAGAGTCATCTGGAAAAGCATATTTTATAATTTTGGATAAAAGGAGGATATCCTTCATTTTTAGGGCTCCTGTTGAATGCTCTAAGACTGTCTCAATATTTCCATCTAACTGGATATAAAAGCTTTTCTACTTCCTTGATTATTTTTGTAGGCTTTTCCTGAGCCTTCTCCAATTTTACCAGGTTCTTCATGAGCAGAGACCAGAGCTAGGTACCACACCCCACGAGTGGGTGGGCATGGTGCTGTTCACCCTGGAGGTGGAAGAACGTGGAATTTCATTCTGATGACGAGCAGGTCTTTGCTGAGCTCTCTGACCTTAAATAGCTCACTAGGCTGTTGTCTGTATGAACACTGTCTATTCACCCTTTGCTAACTCATCACTTGGCTTAGAGACCAGCCTCTATACACTTTCTCAAACCTGACCACATTCAAATTTATCAGCCACTTTTCTTCTTACCATCTAACCTTATAAAATATTTCTGAAATTTGTGGCTATTAGCTTGACATTTTTCAGAGGGCAAGTCTCCATGTTGTTATTGTTAATCTCTTCCAAACACTTTATCGAAATGGTTAATAAATCTGCTCCCAGCTTGATACTGCTATTTTTCCTTCTCTGTCAGAGATGTGTTTATTGTTTCCTGCAGGCTTTCCCTTTTAAAAATTCCCTGTGCTATACAAAATACTATCCCTTGTGGAAATCAAAATGTTCAAAAAGTTCAATAACTTTTGAGCAGAACATTAACGAAGATTTTTCTGGGATGAAGCTATTTTTTTCTCAGGTTATTATTTATTTAAGTGGTCATGATTTTGTTTATTTTTGATTTTGTGTTTATATGCCTGTTCAGATGGACAGGGTGGGTAGAACATGCTGATTTTAGAAATGTAATTTCCCAAGAGAAAAAATAATATTTTTCCAAATTTATTCATTGATTCATACTTAGCCTTAAAAAAAGATTTAAAGTGGCTATAAAAAATACGGTAATAATATTTTTGCTTTGTTTGTTAGTTTTTAATTGGTTTTATGACATTTGAACATATTTCTTCAGGTTCTGATGGTGGCCCATATCTTGGAGCTTTATTTTCAGTTGGTATGTTTTAGGTTTTTCTTTCTGGCCATTCTTTGCTCACAAACACACTATTTTGAAATAAATGAATGTTTAAGTGAAAGCACAAAGTAGCCAGAAACAAAGGGAAGATTTAGTGGTAATGGTTTTGGATTCTCTTTTCTAAATGAAGGATATACCCAAATTAGAATATATTTAGAGGAGTCTCTAGGGCACAGCTGCCCATGTGCTAGATGACTGATAATTACCTGTCTTTGTAACTTCAAATCCATACATAGATTCTACTTCATTCTTATTATACTTTGCCATGGACCTTTACAGCACATGGACAGACCATGATAGGACAGGATTTCAAGAGTCCTCACAGCTCTCTCTGGTCTGTTTCTCCCTCTTGTGAATAACAGAACTTCAGACAACATAGAATCATACAGAACCTCATCCTCCCCTGCCTGGCAGCTTCTCTCAGTACCTCTGAACACAGTAGCCTTAGGCCATTGGATACCCAGTGGGAATCAACATAAATAAATAAAGAGCCCTGATGTTTATTTTCACCTCAGGACCTGTGCCCTGGGATGCCTTAACCTACCCGTGAGGTGACATTTATTTTGCATGACTCACTTCCTCCCTCCACAACCTGGCCCCAGGCTCTCTCTTGCTAACCTTTCCTCCTATTCCTCCCTTACATGACCTCTTCCCTCTGTAGCCAGACTCATCTCCGTTATGAAATGAAAGGAATCTGAGCAGAGGGGCACAGAGAAAGGGTGAGTGTAGTCAAGGTGGGAGGGACTGCATTTGCTCCTAATTCAACGCTGGCTACCTTGTAGCCTCAACAAAGCCACTTAACTTTCTGAACCTTGGCTTTTGCATCTTTAAAATGGAACAACTTTCCTGACAATCGTAGTGAGAATCAGGGAGAAAAAAAAAAAAAAAGTATATGTACCCGCTGTGTGCACACAAGCACCATATGTGTATGTTGCCTCTGAAGAGTTGACTCTCTTTCCTTCCCTTGCCTTGGCCCCTATCACCCCTTCCACCCAGAAAGCTCTCCCCTACCCTCCACCTTAACTGCATGCAAGCAGTCTTCAAACGCAGCATCCTCCTTAACATCCTTCCTAGCCCACGATGGTCACTTTCTCCTTTTAATTGCTGTTCAAATACTGGCCGATGTTCCTCAGTTTCCATAGATCACTCCAGCCAGAGGAGAGGAGGAGTGGTCCCCTGCTTAGGAATGTCTAGATGCCGTCCGCGAACCAGCTGCTAAAGACCCCTCTTCCCTTGCATTTAATCTGTTGCTCGAGCTTGCATCAGGGACAGTAGAGGAGGTCGATCACATGAACATATTTCAGCCACTCTCTCCCTGTGTGCTGACACCTCCGTCCCATTCGTTGTCAAGTTTGGCAGTATTTTCAACGGTGTTTCAAATGGTAACCGTGTCCAATCCTCTCTTCCTAAAAAGAGCATCCTAGAACTTCTCAGTAAACATTATTGTCTGACACTTGGCCTCCTTCCAGTTTGGCGGTGATAAATCAGGGCATGTATCATGGATTCAGAATTGTGTTGTGGTTATTTTTTAATGTTTCTATTCCAACTGGTGTGTTGGCACAAGGAGCCTCCAAATATAATGAAGTCTGTTTGCATAAGTAAAGGGAGCAAACAAGAGTGGGAAGATGCTAGGGGGAAGATATTTTAAGTCTCAGCTTATTCTAAGCACTGTGTTAAGCTCAAAACACTGGATTTTTACAGGATTCTGAAAAATAACATCCAAGCTAGTAGTACGTCTTAGTAAAGCAGAGCTTTATAACCCTTTCTAAAATTAAACCAAATAAATAGATTGTTGTCCCAATATCCAAAGTTCTGAGGTAGGGTTAAAAGTAAGAACCTGGTTGAATTATAGGAAATTCAGTCTCCAGGTGCTTAAACTTGATCTTGAGTCTATGTAATTCCACGTTATGAGGACTCTTGCTAGCTGACAAGTAGGTACATCTCAGGGCACAAAATGATGGCTTTTCAGCTCTACTCCATATAGTCCATCGTTTTAGCGATAAACGGCTTTTCTCTATTCTTACTGTTGTCAGCCCCAAACTGACACCAATCAGTCTGAGGGGTTAAGTCAACTGGGATTCAATCTATTGTTCTCGACTGACCCCCAGGCAAGCCGGAGGGCTCAGGTGCAGAGAACCAGCTGGTCATCAAGGTCGGAAACTCTACACTGTTGCTTAGCACAAAATGTTGACAATTGATAGACCTTATCTGAGTAATTTAAGTTTAAAAGTGAATTTATCTGAGTAATTTAAGGTTATCTGAGTAATTTAAGGTTAAAAGTGAATTTTAAAACATCTGTATTGATTAACAGGATGATTTCTCAGTTTCTCCTTCACTTTCTGGCATATGCCCATTGAAGGCTCACACCCATAGAATGCAGAATGGGGGGAGTGGCTGGAGTATGAATTTTAAAATCAAACGGACCCAAGTTCTAATTCTGACTTGGCCATGTATTAGCTGCACACCTTGGGAAACTTCTCAATTTCTCTAAGCTTCTTTCCTTGACTGTGTAGTGGAGTTAATGAGTCCCTCCTCATGGGGTTGTTATGACAGTTAAACCACACAGCTTTGGCAAAGCACCTTGCAGGATGTGCCTTTTTCTGTTTATAGGCTGAGAGGAAGGGGGTTTGAAGGACTGACCTCTGGTCTCAGAATAGGACACCTGGTTCTATCTGTAGGTCCTGGAAGGCCCCTTGGATGCTGTTCACCATGGTGGCCATTGTTTCTCTAAAAAATGGATTAAGTAGCGGTTACATGATGTTTTCACATCTAAAGAATGATACAGATAAATGTGAAGCCCTGGGGGTTTATGATACATCGTAGCTGGTTACTGAGAAACTGCAAAGAGGAGCTAAAAGTCCTGCATGACTTCTTGGAATGTAACCTCGTTTCAGTTTGAACACACTGGGTTCGTTGAGGCCAGTTGGAGGTATATGTTGTCAGCCCCCCCTTTACAGCTTGGAGAATGTTAAGCCTTAATGAATATTAATTGAATCGTGGCACTTCCTGAATAACATCAGCATGTATAGTAGGAAAAAATGAGTGGAAAAAAGATAAAAGGCACCAACCAGCTCTTTCACCCAGAAACCCAAGTCTCCTCTCTGCCTGGTGAAACAGATTTCTTTTCTCTCCATCTTTTGATATTATATCATGTTTACTTCATCTTGTCTTTTCTAATCCATTCCTATTTTAGATATTATCTCTTTAGGAAATACATTTCTGATATGATCATCAGCTGGGCACATGTGGGACGGCGAGACTGAACTGCCTCTTGTTGGTACTTCCTTCTTAATAACAAACTTGGTTCTCTTGCCAGCCCCAGAGAGCAATGCTGCCATGAACCATCCCAGCTGGTTTCTGGCTTGCCTCACATGACATCAGCAGAGGCTGTCGTTTGAATTTCATTTGCTAGAAATTTATGATCAGGGATACTGTTTAAAGCAGAAAATACCCAGCTGGGCTTTCAAATCCCTGACTAAGGGAGTAGAGTGAAAGGGGAGAAATGAAAGGCATGACTAATATCAGGGATAGAGTATGAAAACCTCTTTCTTTGCACTCACAAACCAGGGGTAATGGAAGTATTTGCCAGATGGGTGCACAATTACAATCCTGACATTTTACCCATGATTATTTTCCCCCTGCTTAAAACCTGCCCATGAAGAACACTTCGCCCGCCCTGTTGGCTAAATGGCCAGGGTTGGGTGATGTGCTTTAACAGGCTGGACAAAGTCCTGGGTCCTCGGGAGGAGCACAGTGCGCGAAGGCTTGCCTACACCTCAAAGGGAGCAGTTGGCTCCCTTAGGTTCTGTAACAAACATTTAAGTACCAGGTAGAATTAATTCTCCTCTGAAATGAATGGTTCTTTTGGCTCCGACTAAAATATTCTCATTTAAATTTATGTACTCTGAAAATAACCAAGTAGCTGTTAAACTACTCTAGCAGACAGCCTATCCTCTGCTAACTAAGTTATATACTTTAAGGCTCTGGTTAAAAATGACTAAAATATACAAAAAATGCATAACAACACACACACACACACAAGCCTGTAGAATCAATGAAAACTTACGTTTTGTTCTAATGCATAGGGGCACCATTGTGGAACAGCTGAGAGAATTTTGGGACGTGCCCCACCCATGATAAACACCACCAGGGACTCTGCTCTGAGTGACATTTCAAATACATACTTAAACTTTTTGAAACTGCTAAAGATAAATGGACACCCGAACCTCTCTGCTCAGATCATTAATCCAAATTTAGACCAGACGGGAAAAACTAAAAGCCCCTTTGAGAGACGCCTTGAGAGAAGAGTGCCTATCTCTGCGGGTGGGGATAATGCAGGGTGCAGGCACCTCGTGCCTTTAGTAGGACAAACTCTGTCCTCAGTGGCATGAGCTGTCTCCTTCCCACCCATGTATCTGAAAAAAATCCTTCCTCACTCACACTGCCTGACATTAATTTACTGATCCTTTTCTCTGAAGTGGTTGTACTGTACCTTCTCCTCCTTGACAGCCTGGAGTAAAATGACAGCATTAAGAAGGGGTAGAAATCTTGGAACGGCCCTAAAAGAGGGGGCAAGGAGACATGAAGAGGGGAAGAAGGAACCATTCTCACACGGCTGATGAGAACTGCCCTTACATTTAAGGTGGGGTTTCTTTCTGCCCAAAGGCTTCCTTTGGCTTGACTAGATTCTTTAATTATTCTTGGGATGGAGGCTAGTAATGGGCCCAAAAGAGAGAGCTCCTGAGATGGACCTTGACTTACTCTGTATCAGTGGCTTCAGAAACAGGCAAAGTGGGAGCAAGACTTGCTTGTCTCCTTTCTCTCTCTCTCTCTCTCTCTCTCTCTCTCTCTCTCACACACACACACACACACACACACAGGCACTCATTTGACAGAGGCTCAGGAGAAACTGACATCTGTCTCTAGCATTTTGGAAATTGGAACAATTAACCCAGTTCCCCACGCTGTCTTTTTGGCCTCTTACTGTGAGTTGGGCAGTGATGGGGGAGGCAGTCTTTAAGGGGAGAAGACTTCAACCAGCTGGTTTTAAAGTATTCGTGAGGGGGCGCCTGGGTGGCTCAGTCGTTAAGCATCTGCCTTCAGCTCAGGTCACGATCCCAGGGTCCTGGGATCGAGCCCCGCATTGGGCTCCCTGCTCGGCGGGAAGCCTGCTTCTCCCTCTCCCACTCCCCCTGCTTGTGTTCCCTCTCTCGCTGTGTCTCTCTCTGTCAAATAAATAAAATCTTTAAAAAAAAAAAAAGTATTCGTGAGGGTCACGCCAACAAGGACCCTTCCCCACTCCCAGTCATACCCACTCCCCAACCAGGCTGCCTTCCTTTCCTTTTTGAGGCTTCCACTCTGATAGAGACCTAATTAGGAGAAAAAGGAGAAACTTTGCCATTTCCCCATACACATGCTTCTAGTTCCTAAGCTCATGAAGAGATACATCCTCTTCCTAAGTTGTGACCAGAGTCAATGCATGCCATTTTAGGAACTCCTTTGTTCTTCTTTTATTCTTTGAACTTGGTAAAAGGGAGCTCTTACCCAGAACTATCCGTTGGAAGAGAGCTAAGGATGGGGGATGGGTACTGACAAGTTTGGAAAAAGCTGTGCACAGAGGCTTCCCTGGGCTTATGTCTAAGGGTTCCCGGCCATTGAGTCTGGACCTCAGGGCCACGAACCTGTGTGGACAGAGTATGGTTCATAGAGCACTAAACCAAAAGGAGCTACTGGCCTAGCTGCCCTTTCTGGATGAACCTCCTGATCTTCTTGACATGGCACGGATTCAGCCACAGTCTGCCATCCAGCAACATGATTGTAGAAAAATAACGTAAAGCAAACATTACCATGCCCTGCCTCAGCCCACAGAACAATGCTGGGGAGAAGATTACTTACAAGAAGCCTTCGTTTGCCTTCAAAGGACCCCAGCAGATTGGTCACCGACTTCCTGGGACTCTGAGCGAAGTGTTTGGTGGTGGGTTTCAGGTAGCCCTCCTGCTCTGTTTTCCCTGCTTTCTTCTTCTTGCTCTTCTCTTTCTCCTGCCTGCTCTTTTTCTCAGCCTTCTCCTTCTTCACCTGCCTTTCACTCTTGAGTAACTTGTCTGCTTTCTCATTTTTCACCTTTTTTTTCTTCTCCTTCTCAGGTTTCTCAAGCTTTTCATGCTTTTTCGATTCCTTTGCTTTTTGGGGGGGAATATTCCCCACCTGCAACTCCTCCTCCAGCTGAGAGGCAGTAGGCCTGCTGAGGTCATACTTACTCTCATACTCATTGCTAAGAATTTTGTCCTGGGCTTTCTTTTTGGGAGGTTTCCCCTTGGCTGGCTTGTGAGGACCTGGCACCACATTTGGGTCCCGGTGGCCGTGCTCCCGCCTGTCTGTGCGGTTGTCCCGGAAACGTCCCGCGCCCGCCCTAGTGCTGTGCTCTGAGATGGTGGTGGGAGGGGCAGCCGTGAAGCTCTCGAAGCCGGTGGCCTTGCCGGGCCTCCTCGTGGTCTGCAGCCTCTCCCTGTGCTGCTCCTTCCTGGGCTGAGGGTAGAGATTCTCTGAGGCCCCGGGCTCCCTGGCAGGGGCCCCCTCTGCCGTTGCGGGGGGCCTATGGGCATCTGAGGAGGGGTGCACCCTGGGGGTCCAGGGCTTCTGGGTGGTGGGAAAGGCCGTGGTGGTTGTCAGTCTTGCAGCTGCAGTTACCACCCGAGAGGTGGCCCGGGTCACGGTTGGGACTGCAGCAGGAGGCAGGGTGGTGGCCCTTGGGGTTGGAGGAGGCGGGGGAGGGGCGGCCGTGGTGGCGGCCGGCTTTCTCAGCACCTTCACCCGACTCTCTCTGGTCGGTGGGACTTGGGCTCTCCTCTGGTCGTCCTTTCTCTTCTCACTGCTCACGACCGGCTTTCCTGCCCCTCCGCCATTGTTCCCCTCCTCCACCACCTGGCCCTCGACCCCAGAGGCCTTACATTTTTGGACAAAACCCTTCTGCCTGATTTTCTCTATCCTGCGGATGGGGCCTTGGTCGATGATCTCATACAGGGCCTCCAGCCTGACGGGATAGGGATAGCGCTCCTCCACCTGCAACGTCTTCTTCAGCAGCACCATGCCAAACTTCCCCTTCTCCAGCTTCAAGAAGCTCAGCAGCTTTGGGATGAGGTTGGGGTCCAGGGGCTGCTCCAGGACCCGGCCCTCACTGGTGATCCTCCGCACCTTGCCTCCTTCCTCGCCTGCCTGGTGGAACAGCACAATCTGCTGGATGTGCCTTTCCGCCAGCTCGCAGTACACATCGTCCTTCAGGAGGCTCATCATGAGCCGGTAGTAGCCCTCCGAGGCGTGAGGGGCCGAGATGACCCAGACCCTATTCTTCCCTGCAAAGCTGGCAAGGATGTTGGGAGAACTGGACCCAGAGGGGAAACGCAACATTCTTGAGCGAGCTGAGGACCCCTCATCTCGGATCATGTCACGGGGAGAGCTCGGGGCTACTGGTCTCTGCTTGGGTCGCACTGGGGCCCCACTGATGTGCTGTGGGGCTGGCGGCATGGTTGTCGCGGGAGCTACTCTCAACACCGGCACACTCCTCCTTCTCTGGAGAGGCGGAAGGTTTGGTTCTTCCAGAGTGCTTCTCTCAGTTCCCTGAGACCTCCCCGTGTGCCTCAGAAGCCGAGCTGGCCTTCTGCTGGCTGGGGAAACCAGAGGTGCTTTCCGCCCTCCGTGGCTCCCCCTGTCCATGGCGTGGAGGTGGGGTTCTGAACCACACACCAGCCACATTGCCAACAGCATGGTAAAACTGAGTCCCATTCTCCATGTCATTGTGCAATCCGCTTTGAAAGGCAGCAGGGTCAAAAGACAGAAAGGGAGAGGGGGAATGGAAAAAAAAAAAAAAAGAAAGAAAAAGAAGAAAATCATTTAATTGCAAACAGAACTGGGCATTTTCTCTTTCTCTGTCTTGGCCAAGGGGGTGGGGGAAGGGGTGGTGAAAGAAGAAGCAAGGAGGTCAGGGAATGGAAAAAAAGGATGAGATCCTGTTGCTTTTAAACCCCTGTAATTTGTTAGTGCTTAACAGAGACAGTTACATTAAGCAGGAAACCCAGCTCCGTTCCCCATTCAGCGTGCTTGCCCTGTTTCCACCCGGTTCTCTGATGCTCCAGAGAAAAGGCACACTGAGCATATTAATTATGACAACATTCCTGCTTCATTTCTTCAAATGAGCAACCAAGAAACAAACAAACCCACCAAAGACAGCAAGGATTACACACTTACATCGTGGCTCATGGAGATGGAATGTAGAGGGTTTAAAAGGCAATCTGAAGTGTGGGTCCCAGGACAGTCTCCTAGATGAAATACTTTTCCTCCCAAGCCTCGTTCTCCTTCGCCCGGCTGAGCAGTACAAAGGGGGGGCGGGTGCCGCGCCGGCTCCCAAAGGCGCCACGGACCCACAGCCTGTCCTGACCTGAGGGCCGGGCTGCTTTCTTCTTTCCTCTGGCTGTCTTCTCACCTTCTTGACAAGTAGGATGAGGGGAAAGGAGCTGTCCTTGTGAGTCTTTGCATCTCCATTTGTCTGTAGTTTCTGCTCGTGTGTCTGTGTGTGCCAGTCCCTGTGTGCGGACAACACAGGGCACCCCTGAAAGTGAAGTCCCAGCTCTCCCTGACTCTTGCTCTTTCTCTCTTTAGAGTTCCAGGATCCTTCTTATCACCCTTTCCCCCACAGTCTGGCTGAGTCCCTTTGTTTCCAAGCCTGAAAGCACTGGGATTAATATGTTTTCCAGGCTGAGAGAAAACACAGGAATGTGATGTTGAAAAAGGACTTTTTTCTTTTCCTGTTCTTCTCCCCTCCTTTATTTCTCCCCACCTTTTTTTTTTTTTCCTCCTCTTTTCCTTCTCCTTCTTTTTCTTCTTCCTCTTGCCTGGACCCGGTCCCAGAAATGCCAGGACAACCTCAGTTTTGATCCAAACCAAACTCAAACAACAGCAGCCGCTGGAAATCAAAGAAACTTCACTAAGAATTTAACAGATCAGCAAAACACCACCTCCTTCCCACTTCAGCACGTTGAGAGTGGACTCGGTGGGGAAGGAGAGGGCTGTTCTTTGGGGTGGGGGAAAAGTTTTGAAACACTACACATCATCATAAATCACTTTAGAATAGGATGGCTGAGGACTTAACCCCTTCCATACCAAGGAATCAGGATACTTTCCCTTCCTGTCTGGACTCACACTGCACGTCGGGAAGGGAAAATTCTCAGGTTTCTACGTCTGGCTGCTTGGTTTTCCTAGGGACAGATACTCATTTGGGTCAGGGTGCTTGGCTGTACATCCATGGACAGTATATATATATTTCTAGTTCCGTGTGTATATTTTTATCTCTTTCTCCCTGTTTTATGTGTTTAGTTTGAGGTTGGAAAAGCCCATGGAAAACATGACTGGATTGTTTTTATTTTATGCTAATTGGGGATCATATTACTGAGTTCTTGTTCCTCGTTTTCTCTTTGGCCTGGAAGGAAGTTGGGAAAAGGTTAGAAATGGCAGGCGATGGTTGCTGTTCCCCTGAGACTGTGGCTGGTCATTACATCAGGGGAAGGGCATTATGACCTCCAGCCCTGGGCTCTGGCTAGAGATGGTAGGCTAGGGGCTTCCTCGGAGGACATGAGTGTGTGAGAGGGTATGGGGGGAAGTGCAGGGCTGTGCTCTCCAGAGGCTGCAGGAGTCTGGAGGGTTTTAGGCAATCCTTAGAAGTCACCAGATCAGGTTCCAAAGGGGAGACTGAGGCAGCTGTGTGTATCCACCTCCTGGGTCTGCCATGGGCATTCGGCTTTTGGTGGTGAGAGTACGTGTCTCAGGGTATACAGATATTTCTTCTAGTCTCTGAAAAAATATCACTCAGTCGGTATTAATTGCCACAGACAGTGGTGAACCAGGATTCTCAGAAGGCTGCTTCGTTAGTCCATGTTAGTGGCTACTCTCATTGGCTAAAACCTAGTTCCTAATTGCTACTCCTTGATCAGCCCCATCTCTGACTGGTCACATTTACCTTTCCTTCACATAAGATCCCAGCACTGAATGAAAGACCTGTAGGGGGAGTAGTGTAGGCTTCTCAGCCCACCGCTTGAAGACCAAGGGGTGCCAAGAGGAAGGGCTCTCCCGTGGAGCCCTTTCTGACACTTGTGAGTACAGTAACAAAGGTGGACTTCAGACAGAGACCCTCGGTCCGCTGGAGTCGGAGAAGACATCCCCTTTCATGGGTTCACTTGTTCAGTTGATCAAATAAATGCCTTCTGCTAAGTTGGACAGTCCTAGATGTTATTTCCTTCCTCACATCATAATGTATTCTACGCTATCCTTTACTGAGCCTTCTTCTTTCCTTCTCTTTTCCTTTTGTCTTTTCCCTACTAATAACACTACCATTTATTGAGCATTTTCACGTGCATCTCTGGGCTTGGTGCTTTCATATATTCCTTTATCTATCCCTCACAGCATCTCTTTGAGATAGGTGGAATGATGCCCATTTTACAGATGAACGTATTGAAGCTTAATAAGTTTAAATAAATGGCCTACCATTACACAAATCGTAAGTGGTAGCTCCGAAATTTGAGCCCAGGTTTAGAACTACCTAGAAAGCATGTTATCCTGTCCCCATCTTTCATTTTCTCTCCATGTCCTCTTTTTTCTCTTCCTTCAACTCCTTTTTTGTGTTTCTAGTATTCACAGAGAAATATTATTTGTTTGTTCAACCAGAGGACTTATAATTTTAGAGCCCTACTCTCTGGAATAACTGCATAACAGTACTTTTTGCCTTTCTTAAGAGGTCCTTAAAGTCTTTTATCCTTTTCCTTAAATATCCCATGACTTCCACCAACCTGCTAATGATGTGTACAGCATTCGTCACCTGTGCACTGGTAGAGTTGAAGTACAGTCAGTTTTGCCATGGAAATTTGACCCAGAGGGGAAGCCAGCCCAACCTTGAGCGGTGTGTGTCTTCCTGGGGCCCTCAGGCTTTCTTGCCTTCTGCGAGCTTCACTAGATGGCGCACTAAACACATAGGCAGGAGAGGACCGACTACACCACCTCCGCGTCTCCCCAGCACTCCCCATCTGCACAGACCTGCTGGCAAAGCGGGGGATTTTACACCTGTTCAGAACTTTTCACTCTCTATACCTAAAGCCTTCCCTGAGACCTCAGAAGTCCAGGGAGCACATACTTAATAAGAGCGATTAGGTAAGCAGGTTAGCATCCACACCTTTCCAGAGAACCCTATAATGATATATGGTTTGCAAAGATTCTCAATTTCTAGTCCAAGATTTAAGAGCTCTGTATTAAAAAGTCTCCCACTTAGATCTTTCCATTTTTTCCCCCTGTAACCTAAAAAAGAGGCATTAACCCATTAGCTGAGAAGAGAGATTTGGAAGAGATGGATGTTGCGCCAGAGAAAGGTAAAAGGAGTAACATTTGAAAGTAGATTTTAGAAATGCCAGCTTGGGAATTCACTGGTTGAAACTGCCTGACACTGGTTGCACAGTGATTTGGAAGAAGGAAAGGAAATGAACGTGCAAAACAGAATGGCCCAGGGATTAGAGACGCGAGGATGGGGGTAGTTATTTGATGGAAGTTAGAATAAATGTAAGGAGGCATCCAGAAGGAGGTGTGCTCACTGGTCAGCTCCACACTGACCCAAGGCTTCAGCAACCTGGGACGAAGACTCCGGGAAATAGCAGAGCCATTTTATCACATCTTTGTGACAGAGATGTGGAATTATACATTGAAGATTGCTGTGTGCTTTTCCTTTTCACTTGCAGACCTTAATCACAGGTTCAGTCTTAAGGATGAAGACCACGTTTATGTCCTTCGGAATGAAAACGAATTCTCCTTTTTCTCAGTATTCACAGGGTAGGACAATGGAAGAAATATAAACAACAGGGTCCAGGGGAAAGCCAGCAATGTGTTAATTCAGGATGGTGCCAGCCCAGAGAGGCTCTGAGAAAGGCTAATCCCCAAAAAGAAACACTCTGAAATTGTTCCTGGAATGTCAACGGGGTCACATGTTTAATCCAAAATTGAGGAATATGTGTATTTAAAAAAATAAATAAAAATAAGAAATACTTGACAGGATAATGGCCAAAACTATTGAGAAACAGTTATAAGTATATTTTTTATTCATTTATTTTTAATTACTTTAGAATTTGCTGGGGTAGGGGGTGTGGCGTAAAGGCACTTTTCTTTCCCAAGTGGAAGGTTATTTAGTTAAGAGAATGTTGAACTCTTAATTAGAACAAATTGAAAGATCTTGCCCTGGCAGAGATTAAGGAACTATGTGAATAACCTAATGGCTCATTTTAAATCTTTAATATCAATGATTTGAAATTTATATCTGTACTGGTTGCCATTCTATCTGTGCAAGAGGTGTAAATTGGTGGACATATCAGTTTGCTGCTTAGGGGGTCAGTTCAGGGTTGGGAAGGGATAGACTGTACTGTGTTCAAAGTCTTAACCATTGGCCATTCAATGCATGCAAAAGATTTCTATCAATCAGCTTTAAAGAGGCAAATTGAGATTATGCTTCTCTGCACACCTGTGGGTATTGCCAAGAAGAGATTAATGATCCATTTTTTTTCTCCCTTCTTTCAGCCATTCTCTCACATGCTTGCCAGGAGTGCAGACTTTGTATCAAGAACAATACAGAACCAGGAAGTCTCTTCCCCTTAGAAGTTCACAGCCCATTGGAGAAGATAAACAATTATCAATTATATTTCCACAGCAGTACAGCCAACTTTCTCATGTAAAAATTCAGTGCTGACTATGGTTGCAGCCAATATGCATGGAGACCAGTCCTGTTGGAGACATTGCTCCTTTGATTCCTGGAGCAGGCTTTTCCCCAGAAAGAGGCTTCCCATGGCAGCTACCGCGTGGCACTGGAAAATCTTGTTTGGTATGAGAGAGAGAGAATGAGAGACAGAGAGCACGAGAGGGAAGAGGGTCAGAGGGAGAAGCAGACCCCCTGCTGAGCAGGGAGCCCGATGCGGGACTCGATCCCGGGACTCCAGGATCATGACCTGAGCCGAAGGCAGTCGCTTAACCAACTGAACCACCCACGCGCCCTACATCATTAGTTTTTGATATAGTGTTCCATGATTCATTGTTTGCATATAACACCCAGTGCTCCGTGCAGAATGTGCCCTCTTTAATACCCATCACCAGGCTAACCTATCCTCCCACCCCCCTCCCCTCTAGAACCCTCAGTTTGTTTTTCAGAGTAGGATGGCCATTTTAGATAGGGGTCAAGCGTAATGGTCCTAAGTGAAGCTAGGGGAGCGAGACACCCAAGTACTGGGGGAGTGGAAGAACATTCTAAGTGGAGGGAATAGCAGGTACACAGGCACTGAAGCAGATTCTGTTACACAAGTGTGTCACAGAAGAGCAATGTTTGAAGGATTTTAAGCAAGATGTGGCCAGAACTGATACATAATTTGAAGAGATCACTATGGGTACTACATGGTGAGTATAGAATGACAGCAGGGAGACCAGTTAGGAAGACATTGTCCTAGAGCAAGTGAACAGTGTGGTAGCTTAAATTAGGCTGTTAGCAGGAGGGTGGTGTAGAAAAGCCATCCTTCTTGGTATATACTTTAAAGACAGAGCTTATATGAGTAGTTTGTGGGGGAGACAATCAAATGTTTTGTTTGAAAATTCTGTTAAGACGCTGTGGTACAGATGTTGAGTTGGCAGTTGGTACATGAGTCTGGACGTCAGGGAGGACTAAGGCTGGAATTATAAACTTGGGAGGCTGTTTGAAGCATGAGGCTGGAAGAAATCACTTAAGGAGTGAGTACACGTAGAGAAGAAGAGTCCTGGGGCCTGAAGCACAATGTTTAAAAGATGAGAAGAGGAGTCAAGGACGCGGAGGAGGAGCAGCTGATGGGGTAGGAGGAAGGCAAGAGCACGTGCTGTTTTCCACAGCTTGAATCACATGTTGCCTCTGACCCTTTCTCAACAGGTCCTTACTGCATGTGTCCACATTCAGCTCATTTCTCAGTGTCCAGGCCCTGTACTATCTCTTCCACAGTGTTTTCTGAGAAGCCCCAACACAAGCCATTCTACTTTCTCTGAGAAGGTATTCTGCAGAACATCACTCTTCTAATTGTTTTGTACTTCAAATACAGGTTCTTGTTCTTCCAAACACATCTTTAACCTTCTGAAAACATGGAGTAACCCTACTCTTATTTTGCATTTTTCTTAGCACCCTGCATGTAGTTATGGTACAAAAATGGGAAGCCTGTACCAATCTAATACAGTTAAAAGGAGAGACAGCAAAGTTCCAGAAGACAATCCAACTATGACTTATCACCTAAAAGTAGGAAAGAACAGAAGAAAAGAATCTACACTGTTAATGAACCAAAGAATCACTTTATTTCTATTTATTGAATAATAAGAGTAGTAACAGAGTACATGGCACTGTAAGTCATCACAATGAAACCTTATGCTTGCATTGAATTATGGAATTGTGAAATTGAAGCAAAACATTTATGTAAAGGAATATAAATCTTCATTTTATTCATTCATTCATTCAACTGTTGATGGAGCACCTTTTATGTGTTGGGCATTATTCCAGTGTCAGGAAGACAGCAACAGACAAAAGTCTCTGCTCTCATGAGACTCACATTCTATTAGTGAGAGATAAGCACCATAGAGAAAAACAACGTAGGGGAAAGTAATAGCGAATGAAGGAAGAAAGGTACTATTTAAGACGGGGTGATCAGGTATTACCAAGTGCAAGCCTTACGAGAGTAGTTGTATGCTTCATGTAAAGGAATCTTTAGGATATCTTCCGCTTTGTCAATTCTTCAACATCTGAAGTTGGAGTTGAGTTTTAGTCATAGCCTGAAGTCTCTAGAAGCCAAATGTATTGAATAAAGTAGATGACCAAATTGTATATTTTTGGTTGGGGGTCAAAATAATAGATGACTATAAAGAGATAAGTTTTCTGGGGCACCTGGGTGGCTCAGTCAGTTAAGCATCTGCTTTCAACTCAGATCATGATCTCTAGGTCCTGGGATTGAGCTCCACATCAGACTCTCTGCTCAGTGGAGAGTCTGCTTCTCCCTCTTCCTCTGTGCTCTCTCATTCTCTCTCAAGTAAATAAATAAAATTAAAAATAAATAAATAAATAAGCTTTCTGCATGGTTCATTAACTGGCTTTGGAAGAAATATCAAAAAGGAATTTCAAAAATTCTCTGAGTGTCTTGACAGAATAAGTACTTCTTATGTGTTTCAGTGAATGGATAATTAAATATCAGTATGTACAGTCTCCCAAGATGTTTGCTTTGAAGTCAATGATATGAATTTGGACTCCACTGTTTTCTAAAAAGTCACATTAGTTTGTAATCACATCTCAGAAATCTCAGCTTAAAAATTATATTGTTATAACTTAAATATTTTTAGCCAAAATCTGTTGCACAAATTCCAGAATCAAGATCAAATACAAAGTGGTCTTCAAAGTGAGTTTAAAAAGTTCAAAACAAAATTCATTCTGAATATGTTAACAGGTAACATTCCAAAGCTTTAAGTGTGATTTTTATTTAAAAGTTAAGCATGGAAAACAAAAGCATGTGGTCCCTTTACAAATAATTTGGTTTGATGGATTTTGGCAGGAGTCTTGGCATTAACTATCATGAAATTCAATCACTACAAATAATGTTGGTAAGTAACTGCATCAAAAACAAGAGAAACAACTTAGATTAAAAAAAAAAATTCCTGTTCCTGGTTGAAGAACAGTTCCCAGTTCCCATAGTTTGAGATTTCATATATTCATTGGCTAAGATTTGTTTTGCTTAAGAGAAGGTAGTATAAAATTTGCAGCTGAACAAGCCTTAGATTGGAATGTGGGGTTCTCTACTCACTAACTGTGTGACTTGGGCAAGCTGTCAATTTCCCTGAACCTCTCAGTTTCTTCTTCTATAAAAATGTGAATGGTTGTTTTTTTATGTAAACAATAGGGTTAATTTTTCTCTAACAGTGATTTTATTAGAGTGCTTCATGGTTCAAATTATAAGAAATCCATAGCTAACTGCTGTAAACAACAGGGAATTAGTTAGCTCACACAAATAAAGTATCTTGAAGTAGGGCAAGCTTCTGGGTTGATTTGCCCCAGGAGTTCTCGTTCTTTTTTTGTTTGTTTGTTCATTGTGATAAAATATAGATAACATAACATTTACCTTTTTAACGATTTTTTCTCATTTTAACGATTTTTTTTAAGATTTTATTTATTTATTTGACAGAGAGAGAGATAGCTAGAGCAGGAACACAAGCAGGGGGAGTGGGAGAAGGAGAAGCAGGCTCCCCGCTGAGCAGGGAGCCCGATGCGGGACTCGATCCCAGGACCCCAGGATCATGACCTAAGCCGAAGGCAGACGCTTAACGACTAAGCCACCCAGGCGCCCTCATTTTAACGATTTTTAAGTGTCCAGTTGAGCAGCATTGAGTGCAATCCCTTTGTCGTGCAGCCATCACCACCATCCATCTCCAGAACTTTTTCATCTTCCCCAACTGCAACTCTACCTGTTAAACGGTTGTTCTCTGTTGCCTGCCCTTCCTCAGTCCCTGGAAACCACTATTTTACCTTCTGTCTCTATGGATTGGACTGTGAATGGCTATTTTTAATGTATGCAATGTGCCTACCACAATGCTAACACTCAGCTGACTCGGGGAGAGGGGAACGGTGCCTGCACAAGAACAGCCATAAACTCAGGCTTCCAGCCTAAGGTGAAAGGCTACTGGAGCAATGTGGGAAGGAACTAGAGTGTCAGACAGAAGTGTTAAGCACCAAACACAAAGAGAAATGGTTAGACACTGGAAGAGGACTCACCTAATAAGTATTTTGTACCAATCTGTCGTGAAATCAGAAGCCAGACTAGTGTTTACATTTTGTGTCTCCTGTTAGCTTTCACCTCTACAGCTGCAAAAGTCTTCCAATTGGTCTTCTGGCCACCAGACTCATCCTTCTCATCTATCCCCGAAATGGTTGTCATTGTAATTTTCCTCAAACATCAATATTTCATTCCTGCTGCAAATTCCTCAACAGTGAGCAGAGAACTTTAGAGAGAAAACTCACAGTTCCCCTGGTCTAGAAGTGAGCTGGAAAATAGGCACTGATTTTAGCAGTGACGATGGAAACCTGCTGAGGGTGTGAAGTCAGATCAAGCTGGAAGTGGTCATGAGAGTGTAGGCCTTCAGTAAAAATACCTGAGTGGAGCTTGGGACCCTGCGATTTCCTCCTGCAAAGAAGGTTTTGAACTTTAACCAAGAGATGAGTGTGAAGGTGCCCTAGAGGAACATGAGAAATGCATGACCTTCAGGGCCATGGTCTTCAGAAGAACATGGTTTGAATGTGAGTTGCTCAAAATGCAGGGAACTATGAAACTCCCCAGACACATTTTTTTTTTAAAGATTTTATTTATTTTTTGACAGACAGAGACACAGTGAGAGAGGGAACACAAGCAGGGGGAGTGGGAGAGGCAGAAGCAGGCTTCCCGCAGAGCAGGGAGCCAGATGCGGGGCTCGATCCCAGGACCCTGGGATCGTGACCTGAGCCGAAGGCAGACGCTTAACGACTGAACCAACCAGGCGCCCCTTCCCAGACACATTTTATAGGGTCCACCAAAAATGGTGAACATCCCCATGTAAGAAGGGAAAGCAGAGCCCCAGAGCCTTTGTCTTTAATTAAAGAGCAGTGCAATCGCATTAGAAATTGAGCTGTGATTCCATTAATTAAGGGTTTTAACAACTTAATTATAAAAAAGTTTTCCTGAGTGTAAACTTGGAATAACAAGGAAATAATTTGTTTTTACTATGTTGCCCCTAAATTAACCTGGCTATAACATACAACTTAAGAAAAGAAAAAAGGAAGAAAAGAAAATTATGCCTTTAATTTTACTTTTGTAAATAAAATAATTTTTTTGATTTTTAAAATATGGTAGCTTTAAATTATTTTTAATTTAAGTGTTGTCTCAAATAGATGGGCATTAAAACATGACACATGTACATCTGTTCATGTTCATGGTAAGCTAGTATGTCTAAATTATCAAGATTTCTGATTCAGTAAGTGATTATAGATAGACATAGAGCAAAAAAAAAAAAAAGATTTTAAATCCACAGGTTATTTTTAAGAGTTTTTTTGAAAAACAAATATTTTATTATGTTTAAATGTTTAATATTCACCCAGTTTATTGAAATGACACGAGTACTTAAAGAGAGATTTCAAACTATTTGTTCTGTAGATAGTCAGAGCATGATAATCTGACAGATGCTTAAAAGAACAATTTCTTTTCGTGTTTTCAACTACAGTAGACCCAGCTAAATGTTCACCTCACTATTCAAACTCAATTTGCCTCCATGGCAAAAATAACCCAGTTCATTTTTTCCTCCCTTTTCCCCGCTGTGTTTTTCCAGCATCCTGACAGCTGTACTTTCATATGCCCAAATACTCGATAAGATTTCAGCTTACTATAAGGAAAATGTTATAAATACCAGAGCTGTTCAAACATGAAAAGAGATGCCTGGGGAGGCAGTAAGCATCCTGTTGGAGAAAGTGTTAAAATAGGGGTTCCTTCACAGAGAATTCAAACATTTGGAGAGTGGCTACCCCAGGTAAATATTTTGCCTTGAGTCTGGGAGTCTATGGTTACTATAATTACTGTGTATGAATTGAAGTAATTTCCCTGGCTTGCTTTTGAGAAAAAAAAAATTTAATGAAATACCTGTCATCAAAATTGTTATCTAAAGACACAAGGTAGAAAAGAAGCAAGTGTCCTAATAACGCAAAAGTAAGTAATAAGTTGTAAGTAAGTAGACAGTCCACTACTTTTGCATTATTACGACACTTGCTTACAAAGTGTCGTAACTAACTTACAAAGTTAGTTTCCAAAAGTTCTTCTCCATGTAACAACTGTGCCCATCATTTAGCATCTTTATCTAACAAGAAATAGTGAAGAACTGCTAAAGATACACGCAAATGGATCCGGCAGAAGACAAAAATCAACAAGGGTGAAAAAATGATTGGTACTGCACTTGAAAATTATTTGGAAATAGGTCTTTCAGAAAATCAATTAAGCCACTGAAAAGCCATTGAATAAGCTTAAAAATGTGATCCTCATTGGGACTGTGCTATAGAAGTCCACTGTGAAGTGATGGATACTGGGTCACATTATGTGATTTGGCTGGGAAAATTGTACTCTGCCCCAAATCAAGGGCTGAGTCATTCTTTAATCATCCTAAGAACATAACCCACATTTGCAATTGCAACTCAATATGTTATACCTAAAATAAGTAAACTTTATATTTTTCTCTCAGATTTCAAGATAAAGTTGCAAAGAAACTTTGAACTATTTTCTGACATTTAGTACTTGTTGAGATGGATTCGTTTTGGTGGTCTTCTCTCAGGATTACATTTTTGTTGAGCAGTAAAGACTTAGTGTATTTTCCAAGGGAGCGCCTTAAAGCAATCTGAAAACAAACATAT
Organism: Mirounga angustirostris; assembly: GCF_029215605.1. Lineage (NCBI taxonomy): Eukaryota > Metazoa > Chordata > Mammalia > Carnivora > Phocidae > Mirounga > Mirounga angustirostris. The sequence continues at coordinate 57,807,254 of NW_026991709.1, forward strand.
ATAATGAGAAGCATTGTATTAATCATTTTAAAGAAATTATTTAAACTTTCCCACTCTACACAAGTCCGCAGTAGAAATAGCAGACATTATGTTAACTTAAAAGGAAAAAGTCTATGCTGTTGTGTCAGAAGCTTCTTTAGAAATCTAAGATAATTCCACTAATCAATTATACCCAAAACAGTTTACACAAGGCAGGAAGCATGAGGGATCTCAGTCACTGAATGCAATTATGGGTGACAATGGGATATATTTTTAGGTGATTCAGCATACTGAGACTCGGGTGTTTACTCCTGAACCAGGTCTATCCCAACTCTGCCTGTGATCTCTACTCTATGAACCCTACCTTGGTCTCTTGACCTACCTCTAGTGTTTTGGGATCCAGCACATCAGTTTGAGTGCCTATTGGAGTCCATTTCTACTCTCACAATCCTCACAGATATCACCTGGTTTCTAAAGTAAACTTAACTCTACCCCAAGCGAAGTACCAGGGAACTGGATACCCAAAACCTCTAGTTTACTCGAAGCCAATTTTCTCCTTCCCTCATTACAGAGTAATGCCCTCCAGGAGAGATCAGGAAATCCTGATACAGACATGGAGGTTCAGCCTTCTCATAATTGAGCTTTCTGACTTTGGAGGCAATTTCAGACAAGACAGAGCCACAAATAGACTAGAGCCCAAAGACCAGCCTAAACAACTTTTCAAGACCTTTCTGGCATCTTCCTTGACCTTTACAGAACTCATAACCTCACATGTTGGCCATAAACACATTGATATTTGGGCCAAGGCAACAAGGTGAAGCTTTTGAAGAACAGGCCTTCAGATGATCTTCTCCATGATAGGAGATTTCCATTTCCTTGCTCATCATTGGGAGAAAGAGCTTAACCTCTGGCTGCCTCCCTTTATTACATAATCCATTCATCACGAGGCCCAACCCTAGTTGCTCGTTGCTTATTTGGATGAAAAGTTCTTTATGGACTTTGAATTCTTTAAAAGCTTATGTAGATGGCTTAGTGTCATTTTCTTCTATGTTGGTCAATTCATGCCAGATGTGTCTATCTAATGTGAAAACTTATATATGAAGTAATAGTACAAAGCCTTCAGATACCTATCTTGTTCCTACTAAATAAATTCTTCTTGCCTTGGGAATAGGAAGCCCAGTCCCATGTTTGTCCCAGCTCTAAACAAACCCAGTGCAAGCCCTGAGAGCTCTGTAGGACATACCAAGACAGTGTCTCACACTCTCTGGAGTTCATCATGGAAATGTGATAAAGATTAGAAATATGTAGACCTTTCTCTGTGTCTATCTTCCAAACGCCCTGTGAGGGCTGGCGAAAAAAAAAAAATGTTCTTATTCCCCAAATATTCACTGGCATGTACTTGTGCAGTAAAATTACGTTTGGGGTTTGTAGTTGGACTTTTTAAATGAACATCTGTTATTCTCTTTCAGTCAAGAGGTTCTGAACCCAGCTGGGTAGGGCAACTTTTCTTCCCCCACCACCTCTGTAGAGTCACAAATGGAGCCTGTCATCCACCAGCTGTTTGTTGATTGGCTGACCAGCTGCCACTCATCTCCCACAGCTGTTTTGGCTTTGAGAGGCTCTTGGGTGTACAGGGAGAGGGTCAGGGTCAGCTTGTTCTGTGCTGCAGCCCATGGGAGTTCCAGAAGCAGGGATATTTCATTAAGCTGCTCTGATCAGCCATTACTGAATGCTAAAGTCACAGCCCTGAGTGGGTGTGAAACAGGGTCTGGTGTGTACCTTTTAGAATGGTGAGTCATAGCAGCTTAGTTTTTAGAGCAATTGTTTTTACCTCCTGGTGTCTCTCTTGTCTATGTCTGTGAGATGATATTATAATGTGACCCATGCTAAGGCAAATGAGAGATGTGGTTGCAAAGAGTGCTTTATTTTCACCGAAGAAAAATGCTCTTTGGATCTATATTATGAGTTCTATATTATTTGGAAAAGGAAGTTTATTTTCTACCTGTGTCAGTACCACCAACTACGAGAATGCTTTAAGCTCCCTAGACCATAGCTTCAAGACCCTGGATTTCAAGAAGACAAAATACAAGACTTCAAAAGCTTCATCTCCAGGCCCTTCAGCAAAGTTATATCAATAGTCATAACACTCCTTTTGACACGCTGTTATAGGATGATTACTCTTCCTGACTCACAGCTCTAATCATGTTATTGTCTCGCTCAAATTCCTTCCATGGCTTGAAGCTGTTAAAAAATACAGGTCATACTCCATAGCTTGGCATTCGAGGTCCTTTATGATCTGATCTCAAACTACTTGTCAAAACTCTTAATTGCCAAGTACTATCATTAACACTTCCTTCAATCTAGCCAAAATGCACCATGTACTGTTTCTTTGTTGCCCCTTGTTATCCCACTTCTGTGCTTTTGCTTATTGTTTCCTGATCTCCTCAAATCTAAATGCTTCCTGTCAAGGCCAGTTCAAATATACCTGCTCTAAAGTCTCCCTAAGCCTTCTCAATAAATCCCATCTCTGCTGCCTCCAAATAGCTAATTACTTTCCCCAAGTTATCTTAAAGCACTTTTTAGGACTTTCTGCCTGGAATTATAGCTCACAGTGCCCAGTTGTCCTACCTTGCCCCAGCAGGGGCAGGCAGAACCTGCGTCCAGGTAACCTCTGTACTTGCCCTAGGGCTTGCAGATAGTGGGTGCATGATCAATTTTTGTTACAAATATAGTAATGGACATTTGTAGAAAGCTGTAGAATTTCCAAAGTAGATTCCCATTCATCAATTCAGTTAATTCTCATAAGTGAAAGTACAAAGAACATGTGTTCTCTTTATTATAAATGCGGAGAAGGGAAACAGAACTAATTTTTAGTCAGAATTAACCTTTACTTATTTATCAAACTATGATTTGTGCCATTCTTAATGTCTGCCTCTTCCACCATATTGTAAGCTCCATGAGAGCAGGAACCGTGTTTGTATTTCCAGTGCCTTGCACATTGCCAGACATAAAAATTCATTAAACATTGCTGAATGGAGGAAGGAGTGAATACCATGAGATAAGAAGTGGGCTGAGTGTTCTATGTACATTATGTTATTCTCACAGCAGGTATCACCTCCATTTCACAGGCAAGGAAATCTAGTCTCCAGGGCACACAGTGCTTGTGCGTGTAGCTGAAATCGAAACCCAGTTCTTGTGATTATAGATCTGATGTCTTTTCCTTCATACCATCAGCCTTCTATGAAGTGCCTTTAAGTAGTCTTTCTTTTGTTATTTTTTTACTTTTAATTGCTTTGTAATCCTATAAGAAGAAAGACATTTTCAAAGGTTACCTTAACTCTTAAATATTTATCTCTGTTAATTATAGACATTGTATTTATAAAATAGTGGATAAGTTATTAGTCACAATTACAGAGTCCAGTGGTATCACTGTGTGAAGGTAGATGGGGGTGTACTCTTGGAAGGGAGGAAATGATTTTCTAAGGATTTCTCTACCTCTACTGTAGGTCTCTGCTTTCTTGAAATGAAAGAATTGCTTTGATCTAAGAGTAAAAAATAAGTCCCCATCACAATTTGCTTTGTCCTAAATGATCCAGATGAATATTCGGTTACATTTTTTTTTTAAAGATTTTATTTATTTATTTGGCAGAGAGAGACACAGTGAGAGAGGGAACACAAGCAGGGGGAGTGGGAGAGGGAGAGAAGCAGGCTTCCTGCTGAGCAGGGAGCCCCATGCGGGGCTGGATCCCAGGACCCTGGGATCATGACCTGAGCCGAAGGCAGACGTTTAAGGACTGAGCCACCCAGGCGCCCCTATAGTTACATTTTGATTGCTGTCTTTGAAGAGAGAAAACGAACATATATTGAGCAATCGCCCCATGCCAGGACTTCTGAGGTGAATAACCTGATGAGGTGGGCATTATTATTACCTCTATTTTACAAAGGGAAATGTTATTGCTTTCATTTTTAAGAATGGTTTATTTTTATATCTTTTGAATTTCAAAAGAAAAGAATGTGATTGAATTGTCTAAATCTCCTTTTTCTTTATGTGAAATTTGGGGAAAGACTTTCTTCTGACTTAACAACTTTCCTCATGCCTAAAGTCAAAAGGGAGTCTTTAACTTTGTAATTTTCTGAGTCCTCTTTCATAGTGTTTTCATACTGTGGTTGGTGGTCAAGTCATTGGGCTTGAAATGGTGTGTTTGGTTAACACATGTGTGCAAAAATGAGAGTTAAATAATGCCCATGATGATGATGATGATGATGATGATTTTAAATGTTTGTTTTCTTTTTATAACAAGATCAATATATTTGTTTGACTTCTCTTTCCCAACATACATTTGGGAAGCCAAGTTTAAAACTTCATTTGAAAGGTAGGCTGTTTCAACATGATTTCTAAGAGGGAATCCAGTTTATTCATATTTTATAAATCAGTGTTAATCAATCTTTACTACTCATCATCTAATTTGCATCTTTAATATTTATGGTGCCTTTAGTGACAATGTGTTTTTCTTTGTTTCTGTGCAGACCTCACCTACCAAACTACTGGTATGCAGTTAGTCATTCACAAAATGTACTGGATCAAAACAAAAGACCTGTAGGCCAAAGTTTTGTGCTCTAATACCATTCCCATGAACCCTGCTTTTACCCACAGCAGGTTCCTATCACTGGGATACGGATTTAAAGAAAGCTTTTAAAAACAGCAGATTAGCAACATCTAAAAATCCCTAGATGGAACCATTACTCTCAAAGTGATCCAAAGCTGACATCACACAGAATCTTGTAAAAATTTCTGTTCTCATGGCTACTTGTGGTGCAAAATACTTACGTGAACCCAGCTTTGCAAAAGAAAACAACTACTGGAAAGATATCTTATGTCTTCTTGCTACTGTCTTCATGGTCTTACTTCAAATTTGTTGCCGGGCACTTTTACAGCCAACACCCCCTTGAAAAAGACATCTGCAAAGGGAGTTGGGAACACTGAAATGCAAACTGTAAAATAAATAAATAAATAAAAACACACCTTTGGGATAGAGTTTTCTAAGTATTTGTACCACCTCTTAAGCATGTTGAAGCAGAAATAATTATTAATTATTTTAAATTTTACTTAGTTAACATACAGTGCAATATTGTTTTCTGGAGTAGAATTCAGTGATTCATCACTTACATACGACATCCAGTGCTTGGGGCACCTGGGTGGCTCAGTCGGTTAAGCGTCTGCCTTCGGCTCAGGTCATGATCCCAGGGTCCTGGGATCAAGCCCCATGTCGGGCTCCCAGCTTGGCAGGGAGCCTGCTTCTCCCTCTGCCTGCCGCTCCCCTTGCTTGTGCTCTCTCTCTCTCTCTCACTATCTCTCTTTCTTTAATAAATAAATAAAATCTTTAAAAAAAACAACACCCAGTGCTCATCACAACAAGTACCCTCCTTAATACCCATCACCCATCTAGCTCATCCCCTGCCCGCCTCCCTCCATCAGCTGTCAGTTTGTTCTCTATCATGAAGAGTCTCTTATGGTAGGGGTGCTTAGCTGGTGCAGTTGGTTAAGCTTTGGATTCTTGGTTTTGGCTAAGGTCATGATCTCATGGGTCTTTTTTTTTTTTTTTAAGATTTTATTTATTTATTTGACAGAGAGAGACACAGCGAGAGAGGGAACACAAGCAGGGGGAGTGGGAGAGGGGGAAGCAGGCATCCCCCATAGCAGGGAGCCCGATGAGGGGCTGGATCCCAGGACCCTGGGATCATGACCCGAGCCGAAGGCAGACGCTTAATGACTAAGCCACCCAGGCGCCCCGATCTCATGGGTCTTGAGATCAAGACCTCTGTTGGCCGATGCATTCAGCTCAGAGTTTGCTCCCTCTGCCCATTCCCTGCACATGCTCTCTCGCACTCTCTATTGTATGGTGACTAACATAACAAAATAAAAAAATAAATAAAATAAAAAAAATCAGAGTCTCTTATGACTTGTTTCCCTCTCTCCTTTTTCTCTTTTCTCCCTTCCCTTATGTTCATCTGTTTTCTGTCTTAAATTCCCCATATGAGTGAGATCATATGGTATTTGCCTTTCTCTGAATGACCAATTTCACTTAGCATAATACCCTCTAGCTCCATTCACATTGTTACAAATGGCAAGATTTCATTTTTTGATGGGTGAGTAATATTCCATTATATATATATACACACACACACACACACACACATATATAAAATTTAAATAGAAATGGAAGTTCCTCTTCTGAAGATAGGGAATAAGTTGTCATTTCTTTGATAGGCCCCTGTATCCACCTATGTACTCCAGGGCTCCAGGTCAGTTCTGTAGAGTTCCCAGATCCAAAGAGATGAGAAGTTGTCAAGAACAGCAAGGTAAGAGAAGGGGCTCTTGCAAATGCCTTGAAAGCTCTTCCCATTTCTGCTGCCACCTATAATGAGCACAGTTCCCTTTCTTTACCATAGTCCTTAGCCTTTTTAAAAAAAAAGATTTATGTATTTATTTATTTATTTGTCAGAGAGAATGAGAGAGAGAGAGAGCACAAGCAGAGGGAGTGACAGGCAGAGGGAGAAGAAGGCCCCCCACTGAGCAAGGAGCCCGATGTGGGACTCGATCCCAGAACTCCTGGGAAAATGACCTGAGCTGAAAGCAGATGCTTGACCGACTGAGCCACCCAGGTGTCCCCCATAGTCCTTAGTCTTGACCCCTCACGATTTATAACTATCACACACTCTGGTGTTAACTGTTATTTCTTCATCATCAGGTTTAAACGTCATTTCATTTCAGTTGTCTGGTTCTGGTCTTGATAGAGCACCAGCCTACTTTCAGTCCTTACTGCCCACCTGTAAATTACTCTAGTCCCCTTCTCCCACTGGAATTTCCCACCATAATAGCCATTTAATGCCCCCTCCCGCTCCAAGCAGGTATAACCCCAGTTGTTGACCCAGGGGAAGTTCACCCTTCAGGGATTGGCAAGACATACCCAGGTGTAATGGATATGTAATATATAATGATGGTTTTGAAGGAATTAGTTGCCTAACCAATGTGATGTGGCAGCCTATACTCCGTATAACCTCTGCCATTTTCTCTCATTCTCTTTGTACCTCCAGCTCTCTCCTTTGCTGTGCTCTTCTTCTTCCGACATGGGAATATGAGTCAGAATAAGTTAAAGAGAAGAGATAAAACAAAACCACAAGGACAATACCACAGGCACATACCGATACCTTCAAATGAGGAGAAACAAGCCAAAACCCATAAGGACCATTTGAGAGGTATAAATAAATTTTATACAAACATGTAAATTAATTTAACTCCTCTACTTATTTCAATAGCTAAAATGTGGGTTTTAGAAAACATCTTGCAAAGACCATGCCCAGGTCACTGTACCTTTCTTTGGTCATTTGACTACATCAAAATTGTTGTGTACAAACTACAAGTGAGGGAAACACTAGAGTACAGTCTAGGATTGGGATTTCCTAGGAATCTCCATGCTCTGTCCACCTATCACTGGCACAAAAAAATCTTTTTGAGGGAATTGAAACAGGAGATATATGTTTATTCATGCATATATGGCCTCTATAATCAGGAAGTCTTCTAGAAGTTTTGAGAAGAAAGCCCAAGATTTTAAGAAAATACTAAAAATACTAAGAAGATAAGTTAGGAAGTTAGGAATGATAAAGAAGTGGATTTAATAAGTATCAAATGAGAGATGGCAGATATCTTAAATAGCTCACAAAATCTTTACAGAAGAACCTGGAATACCAAGAAGATGATTTTTCAAAAATCTGGAATTGGACAAAAAGAAAATATTATTTTTAAATGAGGCCAAAAAATCCATATAAAAGATAAGTGGTTGATTCTCAAGTAGCTGGGATCTCACAATGCTTTAATATCTAGAAATTTGGAAATATTGAGTTACTTGTCATGTAGGCCCTATAATTTCATTATTTTTAAAAAAATAACAATGCTTTGAGTAGCATCACGTAGAATTACCAGACTTCTAAGTACATGTTGTGAATCTGAATATATTTGAGAGTATCCATTTTCTATAGCTATTAATAAAAAGATGGATAGTGGGATCAATAAACAAATGGTTTGGGGAATCATTGACCTTTGGATTGGAGCAAAGATGTGGGTCACATTTAGAGATCACTGCCATATGGAAGTCTACATTTCTGGAGTTTGGCTTCTGGGCCAATAACTTAAAATTCTTTGGGAAATGGATTAAAAGCAATTATATACTCCATAGTATAAAAGGGTCACATTTACATAATTGAGATGGACTTTGTCATTCTTATAAAACATGAAAGACTGATACTTGTCTTTTAATATTCGTTTCCGTCCCCCTTCCTTTTAGTAATAAGAGATACATATTTTAGCCTAGAATATAGTAAAAAATATACATGTTCAATTTCCCTTTCAGCTAGGACTAACCACATGATTAATTTGGGGCCATATGACATAAGTGGAAGCATTGTGTGACACTTCAGGAGTTCTTCTTAATTAAAAAGCCCTCCTTTGCTTTTCCTCCATCCTGCTGCTATGATGGCGGGAGTTCCAGCAGCCACGTTGAACCCCAAGAACAAGGACCACCTCTTAAGCACGTTGAAGCAGAACCTTGGGGAAAGACTGGTTCCTTGATTATTGTGAGGTTGTCATCATTCCTGGACTTACTATCTCTGAAATTATTTCACATGAGGGAATGGTACTTCTGTTTTAAGGCACTTTTTTGTGTGTGAGAGGAAGGGTGGAAAAGTGGTCTATTTTACTCGCAAATGAACCTAATCATAACTGATACGTTTTTTTCTCCCATCCCCAGTACTCTGACAGAATGTGTGTTGGATCTAGGGGACAGCTGGAGGTGAGTGGGGCAGTAATCAGGACAGCCCATAGTCAGAAGGTTTGGCATTCATTTGAGCTACAGTCTGTAGGCATAATTCTCCAAAGAAAAGGTGGACAAGAAGCAGTTTACCTAGAAACTGAAGCAGTTTCTGATTACCTGCTGGGTTTGCCCCTGTTACCCTATTAAATAAAAGACATAGTCAAATGTATCAGTGTCATTTTTCCTTTCTTTTCTTTTTTTTTTTCTTTTCTTAATTCCAGGGGTGTGTGTGTTGTAATTTTTAGTACGTTAAGATTCTGATTTTTCTCATGAAGATTAAATAAAATGTTAGTTTTAATATTTTTCATTTAAGCGATTTACCCACAGGAAATCCTAGAATCTGAGTCCCTGGGTCGGTGTTCACTTTTAATTGAATGCTGGCCAGCTCTTTATTCCTGAAGGTAAATTCCTCAGAAACTTGGAGTCCCAGAAAGAAAAGTACTCACACATTTGTGGCGCAAACTTCCTATTTGGGGAAAAACAGTAAGACAAGTATGGTCATACTTCCTATGTGGCTTAATATTTGTTGGGAAAAAAATTATTTGATGTAGACACAAAATTATCTTCCAACTGAGAGATGGACTCCATTTGCCTCATTGAAAGGTATCTAATAATGTAAGGATAGTGGGGTAGAAAAACACTTCTGTTCACTCTTCTTTGCTTCTAGAATTTGAGTGGATAGTCAAATCACTAAAATTAGGCTAAAATTTTTTAATGAAATTAACTAGCAAATTAACATTTGTCCTGATATCAATTACTCTTGCAAGTGAACTGCAAGGTGTTGCACTTTTATATATTTTAAGCAAATGAGTCAAAACAACACTAAATATTTTTAGAAGGCTTTAAAAATAGTTCAGAAAGCAGTATTTTCTAATTTTGTAGGTGTATAAAGAATAATATCTGATAACATGAAATCATTTTCAGCAACAAAATCACTTATTAATGGAAGCATCATTTTCATAAAGCATATTTCAGAGTATGGGGTTCTTTTGAAAAACAATCATTGTCTCTCTCATTGTTAAAATACTTTCTTTACCTTGAAAAAAGATGTTGAGTTTACTTTTACAAAATATCTGTAATATAGCATACTGTCTTATCTGCTTAAGTCATCATTATATTAATATAATTTCATGGTTGACAAGTTTATACTATGTTGAAAACAAGACAATAGGCCCCAAAAGGAGTTGCTTATCCTTATCCCCACATCAGCACACAGAGACCTAATTACAGTTTCAGGTCTTCCAGAATGGAATCTAAACCACGGGGATCAGGAATCTTTTGATTAGCAGAAGTTAGGTCATCTGCCAGATAAACCCCCGCCATCCCCTAAGGGAAAGTAACTGCAATAACCAACTGTCTTTTTTTGCCTAGTGCAACTTCGTAGTTCCTGTTCTCTTCTCCCTATAAAAGTCTTTCACTTTGTACTGCTCCTCAGAGTTCCTATCTACTAGATTGGATGCTGCCTGATTCAAATCAAGTTTTGTTCAAATAAACTAAAAATTTTTAATATGCCTCAGTTTATCTTTTAACAACTAAAAGTAAGAAAAGTGTCAGTTTTGACACGTTTTATTATTTTCTTGTTTTTATACTGTTAGTATTATCTTTAAGATGTGGAGTATTGTGGAGATTTTGGTGTTGGAGTTTTTTGCAGAAATCTTTTTTATGCTACTTATTCATTTTGTGTGGTTTGTCTAGGTTAAACCAAACTCTATGTATTTTTATACATATATTAAAAATTATAAATAGAAGTTCTAATATTTTCTTCCCACACTTCAGTGGACTGTCTTGCATAGCTTGTGGCATATACATCCATTTTGGATACTCTTAGGAAACTCAAAATCAACCCCACCTTATAGAGTCAATTCATTTAACAGCTGATGGCAACATCATAATGGGAGTGTCCCCAACCCCTTCCTAAGTATCCTTACACAACTATTATGATCCAGTTTCAATCCAGAGACCTAATGAAGAAGACCATCCTTCTACCTACAGTAATGGAGCCAATCCAAAACCCTGGACTCTATTTTGTTCCAGTATAACAGTATCTTGGGCTGAGGGGCACCTGGGTGACTCAGTTGGTTAAGTGCCTGACTCTTGATTTTGGCTCAGGTCATGATCTCAGGGTTGTGAGATCAAGCCCATGTTGGGCTCCACACTGGGCATGAAACTTCTTAAGAGTCTCTCTCTCCCTCTCCCTTTGATTCCCACCCCACCCCTCCACCCCCGCCCCGGCTTGCACTCTCTTTCATTCAAGGAAAAAAAAAAAAAAGAAAGTATATAGGGCTAGAAAAAAAAGAGTATCTTGGGCTGGGAGCGGCATTCCAGCCTAGCACCACCTGACTTTGCTGCACTACCTCTGGGTGGTGAGACCCTGAGAGCTAAGGAGAAGCTGGCTGTGAGACCTGAGCCCAGCACTCAGTTGCAGGGCTAATTCTCAATTCCAGCATTTTTACATCAGTGTTTCTCCTTTGTACAGATTCACCCCACTCTAGCTACATGTCAGACCTGGAGCACAGAGTGAGGTTTGGCTGAGCAGTCTGCCACTACCCAGAACCCTATCCTCCTCTTCTCCCTTCTAGCCCACGGTCTGGGCTTCAACACAGTCTTAGTCTGTCCCTTTTCTCCATCCCTTTACCCTTCTAAGGGTAGCCATCCACAGTGATTCTAAAGAACATCCCTCATTCCAACCTCCTTCTAAATAAGGTTGGCCTCAGTGAGTTCAAAGTGCTTCTCTGGCTTCTTCTTTGCTGAAGCAGAGAAAACAAAACTTTTATCTTCGTCTGTGTCTGCACTACAATACTGAATACACACTGTGTTCAAGGCACTGTGCTGAGACATTGACAGTCAACATTTCCTTTTAATACTCACAAGAGGCTGATTATTATCTCTGTTTCATAGATGGAGATATTGAGGCTTAAAGAGGTTACAAAACCAACACAATTCAGAAAATGGGGTTGTCTATAATGGAAATTCAGGCAATACTAACTTCAATATCCATAATATCATCATTAGACTATATTACAATTCCGTCATTAAATTTAGGGACAACAATAGCTCTCTACCAGAATTATGTTCATGTGTACGATGGAAGTATTTTTCCTTGAGTAGGTCACAATGTGTTTGGAGAGACAGAAAGTGTGTTACAAAAGAAATCAGCAAAAGTTGCTGGGAGAACATGGAGAAGAGAGCCCCTAACTACTTAGAAGGGGATCAGAGAAAGATTCATCCAGGAATAAACTCTTGAGTTAATCCTTGGGGAATGAGTAGATGGTAGCCAGGGAAAAAAGACTGGTGGGCATGCCTGGCAGAGGAACCATTTATGCAAAGGTGAGGAGGCTTGAGGGTGTCCTACACATTGGAGGACAGCAAATAGCTTCCCATAGTCAAAGAACAAGAAATGGAACTTTAAATATTAAATCGAAGACCAAGAGAAAGATGACAAAAAAAGTCAGAGGGGAAAACATGGAGCACTTTGCATGATATGCCAAGGGCTTTGGACATTTTCTGAGTGTGGCAAAAAGCCATTGAAGGAGTGAGTATCACATGATCACATTTGCATCTTAGATAACTGTAGAAATGGATTAGAGGATGGTATAAGGCTTAGAGACCCAGGTGGAAAGATTGTATAATTTTTGATGCCATTTTATTCTAAAACTCAGGAGACATCGAAGGTATGGCCTGAGACACTAGGATAGCCACACAGACCAATGTAGTCTTTTTCACATTTTCAGTTTGAGGGCTTATACCAAACTCGGTTTTCTTAAGTCCACTCCCTCATTCACTGACTCATTTCTTCATTCAGCAGACATTAATTTGGCAGGAGTTTCCAAGAACTGAGTTCAGAACTAGAGTAAACTTTTCCCATCAAGCTCACGCCAAGACAAACCCACATCCTTTAAGCTAAGCCAGACTAGACAGGCTCTTCCACCTGAGCCTGAGAGAATATGAGGACGCCTTCATGCATCTCTCTCTCCACCCTCCCTCTGCACTTACTTGCATGCATCCATCTCACTACCAGAATCTCAGCAGGAACACCAGCTGCAGGAACACTGGCCCAGGTAGAAAGCCTGCCTTCTACATGACCATGTGTGGTGACAAGGTGCTGGGCAACACTCATGCCAAAGCCCTGCAGAACTTTCTGTGGAGGGATGTGTAGACTATTTTGAGAGAAAAACGAAACTGGAGTTGCATTGGCTAATGCATGTCAGCGTCTTATCCTTATCGGATAAATTTGAAGACAAATGAAAATTCCTGTGTGGTTTGCAGATATAACATTTCAAAGAAAACCCACATGGTATCAACAAAGAGGACTGTGATCATCCCAGCTCTACAACTCAGAAAGGATGGAAATTCTCCCTTCTTCAGGATCAGGATAGGAGCCAACACACCCAAAATAGAGTTTCTTCATTTTTATGCCATGCTCTTTCCAAATCTTCTTTGTTATTATTTTCACTAGCCCCAGTAACAAAAATTATTTGAGGATCTATGTGGGCAAAACACTGTACAGGACACAGGAGATAGAAAAAACTCATATAAGAGCATTATTGTTCTTGAGGACTTTGGTCTAATTGAGGCAGATAAAAGGTACATAGGGAAAAATTCATTATACAATAAAGTAAGACACACTATGGATTAAGTACATGGTACTCGTAATGGCTTCGTAGGAAAGATGAGATTTATCTGAGATTAAAAGGAACAGGAAGGGTTCAGATTATCACAGAGGGATGACCCGGGAGAGGCTCATGGAGAGACAATATGAACTCTAGGACTGAAGAGTAACTATGGCTAACAGTCACATAACATTGCCAGGCATTGTTCTAGGCACTTCATACGTACAAATTGATTTTATTCTTTACAATATCCTTATGACATAAGAACTAAATTATCCCCTATATTAAAGATGAGGCAATATGCACAGAGAAACTAAGTGACTTGCCTAAAGTCACACAGCCAAGAAGTCGCAAAGCCATGACATGTTCTCAGGCAGTCAACCTTCAGAATGTGGTCTTACCACTTACACAGCCTAGAATATATAAACAGCAGTCAGGCTTCATCCAGGGGCAGCAGGTAAGAACAGAGGTGGACAAGTATATCCATGTGACAGGGGGAGAAATCTGATGAGAGTGGGGTCATATACAGAAGTGTCTCCGGAAACCTTGATATGCTCCAATGTGGGTGTCAGACTGAAAGCTATTCACTTCTGGATTTGATTTGATTTGATTTCTTTTTTGGAGGGAGGGGAGAGAATCCCAAGCAGACTCCCTGCTGAATGCAGAGCCTGATGGAGGCTCTATCTCATGACCCTGACGTCACGACTTGAGCTGAAATCAAGAGTCAGCCATTCAACCTACTGAGCCACCCAGGCACCCCTCACTTCTGGATTTTAAAAGACAGTTTATTTTATATTTGAAAACATATCTAATTTCAAAAGTCAAAACTCAAATGGTTAAATCTTAAATAATCTCAGAGTGCAGTAGTATTGGGGTTGAATGGACAACTAGGCAAAGTAGCATATTATGTGACTACAGAAATGAATATTAACATGGTCTTCAGTTGGGAAAATGTACAAATCTAGAATTTTCCTAAAATTTCTATTTATAGAATTGACACATGTATAAACCCAAATTTTAATTACAAAACATTCATGAGTGTTCTTAATGTTTGGCCTCTTAATTAATCCCTTTCCCTGGCACGATGTTTCTTGCGCCTTCTTCCCTCTGCCACAGGTCAGAGACAGTGGGTGATGCCAACGAGCATCCTGAACAGGGTCATTTCATGCTCATTAGGGTTCTGCAGAGGTGGGAATGCTGGACCAGCTTACTGCCTCCATAGTGTGGTGACAGAACCCTGCTTCTGGTAGAAAGGAGAGGAGAAAAGAGGGGTGTGGCTGAATGGGGAAGTTGGTTTTGTTTCAGGTTGAAGGAAAACACTAATCAATGAGTGAGCTTCAGTTAAAGTGACAGTATTCTGGAACAAATCCACAAGACTTTTTTCCACCCCAAAACTTGTTAGCAAAACAATGATCTCCCTTGAAGGGGCAGAGAGCTGTTAGATGAGGGCTCCAACAGACAAGCTTCCTGAAATGAAAAAAAAAAAAAAAAACTACTCAACATCTGAGATCCCTAAGCCTCCTCCCTCCCCTAAAACAAGTCTAGCGGGGTTGGGGTGGGGGGTGGGAGGCAGAAGGGGCAGGGAAAGGCCAGTGACTACTGTCTCCACTCTAACTCCAGTTCTCATTCAAAGCACATCAAACAAAATCTTTACACGTTTGGAGATTCAGTTTTTTTCCTCTATTTTTGTTTCCCTTCCCCACCCTGAGCTGTTTAGTATTTTGGAAAGCTTTCAATCATGTGACGTTCACTGGCACCCATTTGACAGCTCCTATATGTCTGGATGCACTCTAGTCTGCCTGGTTCTCCCAGACTTCAGCATCTCTTCTTCTGGACAATGTGCGGAGGGGGCTTGTGCCAGGAGCAGGAGAAAACATCTCTTTCTCTCTTGTAGTTTGGGCCAGGCTTCCCTACATAACCCTTATGCTGCCAAGGAGCCCAGAAGAGGCATCACCAAGGGGAGGGTGGGTCAGGAGCTACAGGCAATCTTCCAAATTGCCTAGAAGAGACCGTTTTCTGTAGCCTCCCCTCCCTAGCCTGGGACCAAAGCAGGAATTTGGAGTGTGCCCCTCTCGCATCTTCTACTGTCTCTGAATAGGTGATATTAATTTAAGGCACTCACACTGAAGTATCCCTTTATAATTGTTCAGAGTTCTTTGGAAATAAGAAAAAAAACCCATAAAATTGTTCAGATTTCTCTAGAAATAAAGGAACTACTAGATACTTACTGCTTAAAATAAATATTGTTGATGAATGAATGAAAGTAATCATTGCTGGCATGCCCAATAGAAATGGAAAAACTGTGATTTTCCAGAGAAGCAAAGGGTCCACAGGATCTAACCTTAACCCTGACCCTGACCATGGAGTTTGGAGGGGAAGAAGAAGGATGGAGAGGGGATGGAGGAGCTGGGCATGTGGCATAATTTGCCACTTGGAAACTCTGGGGAGCCTTGTGATGGTGCATCTCAGCCAGGGCTAGACACAGGTACAGGGAGTACCTTTCTGCTTCCTGGGTGGCCACAGGGCCGGACAGGACAGTTCAGCCTGGACTGGGGGAAGAAGCAGAATGGAAATCATGGTAAAAATTTTCAGTAGCCAGGGACGGTGACAAGCTGGTCTTGGATGTTCAGACAGACCATCTAGAACACAGTTTAGTAAATCCTAAATGAGACAGCACTGATGCCTATCTAGTTTATAACTTTAGGTGTCCTCATGATTTTCTAGAAAAAAATTATCACATATTTTAATTGTCTTTGTTATTTTTCAGTCTTTTTTCAATGCTCCTTGTTAAATTCTTATCAGAATCTCTTCTCCTTTAGCCACTTTGTAACTGAATCTTTATTTTGAGGTAATTATCTTTTTCTCCCATTTCTTTCCTAAATTCAGTCAATACCCATTTCATTTCCTCTGCACTGGCTTTTTCTTCTTCTTCTTCTTCTTCTTCTTCTTCTTCTTCTTCTTCTTCTTCTTCTTCTTCTTCTTCTTCTTCTTCTTCTTCTTCTTCTTCTTCTTCTTCTTCTTTGGTCCATTTTTGCTTTGAATTTTTTAAAATTTTGATTCATCCCAAATACTGGTAAGTAAGCTTGGAGGTGGTGGGGGGATGTGGGGGGCAAATCTCGTGGGTATCTCTGGAAGCCAGGGCCATGCAGAAGGCACTGAGGAAGGTACAGAAGGGGCTTATCTTCAGAAAAGCAAGGAAGCCGCTTGGCTGGAGCAGAGGAGCAACAGGATTGTTTGAGGGCTTTTAAAATATTAATTCCTTTTGTCCTCATAACAACCTGGTGAGCAAGATAAGATGACTAGCTTCGTTTTACAGATGAGGAAGTGAGACACAGCCCAGCTAAGTTATTTACCCAAAGACACACAGAGAACAGAGTCAGGACTTGAATCTGGTAGTCTGTGGGGAGAGGAGGAGGAGGAGAAAGAGGAGGAGGAGGGAGCTAAGGAAATCCGGTGCCCTGCCTTGCAGGGTCTTGCAGAACACTTCTGGGGCTCAGGTTTTTGCTCTGAATGAGATGGGCCATGATAGGCAGATTCGATCCATGATGTGACATGATGTGATTTACACTGTAGAAGGATCCCTCTGGCTGCTGGGTTTAAAACAGACTGTAAACAGGGAGACCTGCTAGGAAGCTGTTAAAGTGATAAGGTGAGGTTATCAGATGCGCTGATACTCATGAATTCTGATTTTTTATGTAAAAATAACCCCTAACTCCCTTTCTCACACACTGGCAACTAATTCAGGCTTGTGTAAAACACTGTGATTACTTATCAGAAGATGGGTCTACAGATCTTTCTGTCCTGCACACACATCTTTGCTCTTACAGGAGAGGACATTGAGCCCTCTCTCCTTCCCTCCCAAGCCCTAACTCTTCCTCTCCATTTGAAAATGGATGTGCCCTGAATGAATCAGCTCAGTCATCACTGGAGTGAGGGGGCAACACAGCAAAGAAGAGGCGTAGTGAGGGCCCTACGACTGTCCCATCGGGGATTTCACTTCCTTTCACAGAATTTATTCTGCTCCCACACCTCGGTCTGCGCACACTGTTGGAGAGAGGCCCCAACTGCTTTCTCTTCCTCCCTCTCCACCCCTTACTCTCCCACATGCAGTCACAGAGAGGGGGTGGCAGGGTAATCCAGATCGGGGGCAGGGGGTGGCTGAGATCATTCTCCTTCTGTTTTTCCTACCTTCTGCGACCTGAGATCCTGAGTTATAAATGCCCCCTCTGTCAATGCTGCCTTCACACTGCAAACTGTTTTGCAAGCCCAAGTGGGACAGCTGTACAAAGCTTGTGGAGAGGGGAGAACTATCCAAGCCTTTTTCTCTCCTCCTTAACAGAACCACACAAACTGACGCCCACGCAGATTTCTGGTATCAGTCTGCGAAAACTCAGTGAGATTCCTGAGGGACTATTGAGTTTGGGCCTTTGCTTCCGTACCCAAGGGCTGAGGTTCCATCTGGGAGGAAGGTCCTTGCCTGTCCTCCAGGCATTTCTTTTAGATAGGCTTGCAACTGCAACACAGACAGGTCAGCCTTGGGAAGTCGGCCAAGAGCTCCTATCAGGATATGGAGACAACTTTATCTTCTTAGCAACTGACTTGAGAATGACTTTGACAGGCTTGGGAGGAGGGTAGAAGCCATGCACTAGGTTTTGAGTGGAGAAGGAAAATCAAAGGGAAGCTGGAACCAAGCATGGCAGGACAGATATGAAGGGGGGACGGGAGACTGGCCGGGGAAGGAAGAAGAGAGGTTTGCAGGATGTGAAGGAGTTGAATAAATGCTGTGCACTGGGAGGTGTCCCTCTTTCACACAAAGCCCCAGATCTCCATGAAAACTAAAAAGTTCTGGATTTTCTCAGTATGGTTGAATTTCTTGTGAAAGCTGGTGAAGGGCCTTGAGCATCAAGGTTGGCCTGGGGCAGAAACAGTCAAACCTCCCAAATGAGGGAAGGAGTCAAGGTGTAGGCTAAACCCTTTGACCTAGGTGGTGCTGTAGGGTGCACAGAGCCAGGCGGGCCCTTGCAGGACAGGCACCCAGCCAGATCTGGATGACTTGGGCCACTCTGTCTGGACCTCATGCAGCCCTCCTCCTTGGCTCTCTGGAAGTCTCCCTTCTTGTCCTAATATTTCTATTTCCAGCCAGTTAGCTCAGTTCACAACCATTTGAGAGTTTTGTCTGGGAGGTTATACAGTGCAGTGGTCAAGAGTAAACATACAAGAGCCACACAGTCTGGATTTAAATCCTGGCTTGGCTAGTTTTAGCAGTGAGCCCTTGATTAAGGCTACCCATGCCTCGGTTTCCCCAACTATAAAATGTTATAGTGGGTTATCTAGCTCGCAGGGATGTTGTGAGTATTAAGCAAGTGAATACATGTAAAGTACTTAAAATTTTATATACTTCATGGGACGCTTTCACCAAGTATACCTGTTTATTACTACTTAATACTGGGAGGATTAAGAACGTTTAGCCACAATACCAAAATTTTCTTTTAAAGATTTTATTTATTTGGCAGAGAGAGACAGTGAGAGAGGGAACACAAGCAGGGGGAGTGGGAGAGGGAGAAGCAGGCTTCCTGTGGAGCAGGGAGCCCGACGCAGGGCTCGATCCCAGGACCCTTGCACCATGACCTGAGCCGAAGGTAGACACTTAACGAATAAGTTACACAGGGGCCCCAAAACTTACATGTTTTTGATCACTGAACTTTTTTAAATTTCAATTTATAGTCATAATTCTGTTATTTAAAAAAAAAACTATTTCTGAGGTATAACTGACATATTTAAAGTAGGCAATTTGATAAATTTTGAGAATATATATGATATACACCCATAAGACCACCATCAAAATCAAGGAAGTGAACATATGCATCACCCCCAAAAGTTTTCTTGTGGTCCTTGGTAGTCTCTTCTTCCCAGTCTTCCACTTCCCCACCACTTCCTGTTACCAGCAAACTACTGATTTGCTATTACTACAGACCCGTTTGCATTTTCTAGAATTTTATAAAAATAGAATCATACAATAGGTACTCTTTTTTTGTGTGTCTTCTTTCACTCAGAATGATTGTTTTGATGTCTATCCATGTTGCTGCATGTATCAATACTTCATTCCTTTGTATTGCTGAGTAAGTAGCACTCCATTGTATGGATGTACCATCCATGGTTTATCTATTCCCCTGTGGATAGATATTTGGATTGTGTCTAGGTTTGGACTACTACAAATCTACCTACTCTGAGTATGTATGTATAAATTTTTGTGTGGACATAGGTTTTTGTTCCTTTTTTGTAAATACCTAAGAGACAAATGGCTAGATCATAGAATATATTTTTAACTTTTTAAGAAACTGCCAAACTCTTTTCCAAAATAGTTATGTCATTTTTACATTCCCACCAGTGGTTCCTCTACATCCTCATCAATACTTGATATAGTCAGCCTTTTTAATTTTAGCCATTCTAATAGGTATGTAGCATTATTTCATTATGATTTAATTTGCATTTTTCTAATAACTAAAAATGTTGAGCTAATCTTGCCATTTAGTTACTTGTCATCTATATTCTTTGCTGAAGTGTCTATTCAAGTATTCTGCCCATTTTTTTTTTTAAATTGGATAGTTGGCTTTTATATTATTGGCTTGAGAATTCTTTATATACTCCAAATGCAAGTTTGTTGTAGTTTTTCTTTTTTTCAGATATGTGCTTTGCAAATATTTTATCCAAGCCTGTGGCTTTACCTGAAAACATTTTGCAAAGAATGCTGTTTTGCAAAGAACAAAAATTTTTAATTTTCATTAACTCCCATTATTTTTTTTTTATGGGTAGTGGTTTTGGTGTTGGATAAAAGAAATTTTTGTCTAACCCAAGGTAGCAAGGATTTTCTTCTAAGTTTTATCTAGAAGTTCTATAGTCTTGGTTTTACATTTGGGTCTATGATCCATCTTCAGTTAACTTTTTTTTTTATCTTGTAAGATATGGATCAAACTTCATTTTCTGTCTGTTTGGTTTTTTTTGTTTTGCATAAAGGTATCCAATTGTTACAGCATGGTTTGTTTTTCTTTTTTGTTACTACAGTTAGTTACATTGATTGATTTTTAAATATTAAGCTACTACTATACTCATGGGATAAACACAATTTGGTTATAATATATTATTTCTTTTACATACTGTTGGAATTATATTGCTGAAATTTTGTTTAGAATTTTTGCATATATATTCATGTGGGATATTGTTCTGTGGTTTTCTTTTTTTATAATGTTTTTGTCTGGTTTTTGAATTAGGGTAATGCTGGCCTCATAGAATGAGTTAAGAAGTATTCCTTCCTCTTCTAGATTTTGCAAGAGTTTGAGAAGTCTTGGTATTAATTTTTCTTTAAATAGTTGGTAGAATTCACCTGTGAAGGCATCTAGTCCTGAACTTTTCTTGTTGGGAATTTTTTAATTACTGACTCAATCTCTTTACTTGTTATAGATTTATTCAGATTTTATGTTTCTTCTTGAGTCAGTTCTGGTAGTTTTTGACCCACTGGTTAATTAGGAGTGTGCTGTTTAATCTTCATGTATTTATGAATTTCCCAAATTTCTTAGTGTTATTGATTTCTAATTTTATTCCATTGTAGTCAGAGACTACATTTCATATGATTTTAATCATTTTAAATTTACTGATCTAGGTACACCCACTAAGCCAGGTCTAAATTAAGATTATTGCAATAACCCTCAGTACTTTGTCAAGTTTTGCTCTTGGCTGTTTGGAATTTCTTTTGAAGCGAAGTAGGCTTCTGCAGGCAGCATGTATCCTATGAGGGCTGGGCTCAGCTTTCCTATCTGGGTTTCCTTCTGGCTCAGACCACAGATCATTTCACTGGAATTCAGTTAGGAATGCCCTTTTTTCTCTGTTTGGTGGAGCTGAAGGGCATCCCAAGTCCAGATATATTGAGCACTAGGTGGATATGAATGTAACGTTTAAAGTTACCAGGTTACTTTGTAAGAGTTGTTTTACAAAACTCAAATGAGTGTTTGGATAGATGTGGTTCTATTTCTGATGGTGGGTTTTTTTTTCATTACAGGTTTCGTTTCCTTATCTGGCCGCCAGCCAACATCCCCTTCACTGACTGTGTTGAAATTAGAACAATAAAACATTCCCTTCCCTAAGATGTCTCAGTGAGATTTCCCCTCATAACAGGGCCATACTTCCCGGCTTCTGCCAACTCGTTAAGATGTCTGGGGGTGTTTCCTCCTTATACTTTCCTTATACTTTGTTTTTTCCTTATACTTTCCATATACCTTGGATATAGGAGTTCATAGAATAGTTCACTCAAATATGCTGAGGCAAATACATTCTGGTTATTTATCTGAGGAAATAATCTAAGCCAGTGAAGTTGAGACCAAATTGAGTTTGACAAATAGAAGGGAAGTAAACTAGGTAAAGAGAATACATTGGTATCTAGAATAGTCTGCAGTTTCCTCCTTTGGCATGTCACATGATCATAGTTCAAAGAAACTCTTAGAGGTTCTGTTTTCACCCCTTGGAAACAGGAAAATTAAACCCAGCTTCTAGGGATCTTACAATATTTGTCACAAATAAAAAGATCCCATTTTTCTTTCACTGTGTTTCCTTAGCAGCTGCCAGCCAGCACATTTATGATTACGTCTGACCTATCGTACTTCCCTGAATTCGTGAACCAAGAAAATAAAATGAAATGTTTCCTTAAAAGTTAACTTCATATTAACGATCAGGTTAGGGGAATTAATATCTAAGTACAAGCTATGCATCAGAAAGAGTTGTATAAAGTGGAACAGGACTTTAAAGAAACACAAATCTTTACAACTACATAGAGACTGTTGCTTATCACTAAATTCAACTGTTGGGATAAGCTTTCAATTCAGTCTAACATTAGTTCAAACTCTGAGACTTAAGAATCAGGCTCATCTGACTTTCTTCCCAGATTCAGAAACTGCTGTCCTAGATTCAGTTATATAAATACAAATAAACAAATATACCCATTCACACATTGTGGCTGTATCGTACATAGAACAAGAAAATTACAGAATATATGCAATTATAGATGTCATTTAGATCCCTTAACTGCTTCTGAATAAAAAATAAGCCATTCTTCACAAAAATGATAAGGAAAAGAATAATAATCTGTTGTGCCTTTGATCAAGACTATGAAGGTTTTATAATTGTAAGCCCCTAAATCTTCTCTTGTCTCTGCAGAGAACATAGTGTAGGTATCTGAGCAGCCAAAAGTATTAGGTGAAAAATGACCTCAAGTGAAGGACTGAACACCATAAGGAGGCAGATGGCATGGGGAGGTAGTCGCTCTGTAACAAATAGACCCATGTACCACCCTGTCTTACCCTGGTACTTCTAAAGTCATCAGTATGGCTCCTGGTGTTCATAACAGGGTAACCTGCCACAGGGATTGGACAAGGGATAAAGCCAGGGTCAAATAGCTGCCGTTCTCCTCTGTCTCTGCCCCACCACCAATTTTGATTGGAGGAAGCTGAGCTCTCACCACCACCACGGCTGTGAGGCATCATCTCCAACCATCTCACTCACTACCCTTGAAAAGTCCCTTAACGTGATTTGGTCTCAGCCCTTTCATTCACTAAACAAGATATTTGGCCCAGGGGGTCAATGTCCAAGCTCTTAGACTCAAAGATCCTAGAACTAGAGACATTCACCATGAATCTGTGATGCAAAATATTAAATAATGAATATAAAACAGAAACTATCAGAACAGTAGGAAAAGGAGTCATAAAATGGAAGAAAAAATAAACAAATGAATGACAAAGATTTGTTTTGTAACCTGGATGAACTCAACGAGCTAGCATCTCTTCCCATTATCGCCTAGTCTCTTCACTCTGCAACACTATCATCTAGTTGAACTGGTCAACTCCATTATTTTTTTTTTAAGATTTTATTTATTTATTTGAGAGAGAGAGCACAAGCAGGGGGAGCAGGAGAGGGGGAGGGAGAAGCAGACTCCCCACTGAGCAGGGAGCCCAGTGCAGGACTTCATCCCAGAACCCTGGGATTATGACCTGAGCCGAAGACAGATGCTTAACTGACTGTGCCACCCAGGAGCCCCTGGTCAACTCCGTTATTAGTCAGCAATCTCAGAGATAGAAAATTTTCCTGAGGAGATTATTATTCTATTCTTATGGATCCATGGCTGTTTTTACACTTAGCTTTCGTCAGACACCAAAGAACATCTGGTGTTTCATAAAACATCACCTTTGAGTAGAAGTTTGGCAATTACGTGCTGAGTTGTGGAAAATGACAGACCGTCTAACCAGAGTCGATGTGTGGGTTCCTGTAACAGCTCTAAAAGGAAAGTGATTTGCTCCAAGCCATCCAGAAACCCCAACTGAGGGCTCCACTCGGAGTGGCTTTCTTATGAGTGGACATATGTCACACTCCCCAACATCCTTTCAAATAGAATCAGCCCACAGATACCAACTGGCACACGGAGAAGGCTGTCAGGTCAAAGAAGGAGTAGTAAGAATAAAGGGATAGAGACGTGGATTCCAGAGCCATGGAGTATTCTTGCTGGTTGGAACACTGTGGATTAGTTTCAGTCACTGAGACATGAAGCTTGGCCACCTAAATCAAAAAGAAGAAATGACAGATACTACTTTATCTGCCTTTAAATTCTCTCTCTCTCTTTTTTTTTTTTCTGATGAAAGCATTTGGAGTATCTTAAGCCTCTGAGCTAGACTGCCTGAATTCAACTCCTGACTTTGCCCTGACTTGCTGTGAGAACTCGGGCAAGTTACTGATCCTCTCTATGCCTTAGTTGCCTCATCTTAAAAAAATAAGAGTAAAAATAGGACCCACTCTATAGAGTTGCTGTGAGAATTCAAAGATATATAGTTTTTTTCAAAAGCACTTCGACTAGGGCCTGGCCCAAAATAAGCACTATGTAAATATCAGTGATTATTATGCTAACCTTCAAAAGGGAGAATTTGTTGGTAAGATATAAAATTCCTTGGATAGATTATTTAAAAGATTGTCAGACATAGAATTTATTTTCTTGGAGAATTTTTAATCCTTTACCACCCTGGACTTCATCGGATACAGCCACCTGATTCTTTATGGATGAGAAAAAGCAGATGGTTCTCAGACTTGAAACAAATGGTTGCTGTCACTAAGGTGCCTCTCTTTGTCTACCCTCGGGTCTGCTCAAAAAAGAAAGCCACTTAGAGGTCTGAAATTAATATTTTCCTTCTCTTACAGAGTTTTCCTGGCTCAAACACTGTTAGAACTATCCCGTTTCCCAGTGAAGATGGGCTTTATCCTGCCAACTAGACAGAGCTGTGTCTGCCTAGGGGTTTATAGCAACTGTATCACTGCTGAGCCACTAACCAAGCAAAATGTCTAGGGCTTTGTAGTTTAGACAATAGCTGAATTACAAGGGCACTGTCCCAGAAGAGACCATGCTTATTTTTGCAGACCTGGACAATAGAACAGCTGTGTCTTTGAAACCAATCACCTGGGTCCTTACTTTACTGTGATATAGCTTTCCCTTGACAGTAGAGAATTCCCACACGGATGAAGGTAGGTTTCCTGTCATAGTCCCCAGTATAGTATGGATGACTATGATTGCAGTCCTCTAAAACCCCTGGGTGACATCAGTGGGAACTGACTCCACCATGCTAGGGAAAACATGCTGGACCAGGGAGGGCGATATTGTTTTGATTGGCAATTACACCAAACAAGGAGATTATTGCAAACTCAGATGGGTGGAGAGTTTCCCAGAAATGCTGAGTAATGGCCAGGGGATATGTTATGATCTGAGATAGATCCCTTGCTCAACATAAGGTCCCACAAGAGTCTGGTTGGTTTTAAGTAAAACACTGATCTAAGAGTCCTAGGGACAGCCGAGGGGTTCAAATGGTGATGGAAGACTCACTGGCTATCAAAGCATTCTAAACACTCTTCAAAATCCCCTTCTCTTAGGATGTTCATTAGCTCCAGAGGGGGAAAAAAGACATAAAAGAATTCTCATTAAGATGTTCTGCCCTGAATGTGAAACTTCATCATATCCCAGAGCTATGCAGTCTTTGGAAGAGAACTGAAAAAGAAGTAGTCACCTCCCACAGTAAATCCCAAAGCCAGGATTTCAAGTTATGCACAATCGATCATATAGTCATCACCTATGTCACCACCTTTTCCTCATTCACAAGGTTACCCTGTAACACTTCCCTGAACAAACAGTCCAATTCTACAAACATTTAAGTGTGGCAATGTGCAAGGATCTGTGATTCCAAACTAGCAGAGTGCAGCACAGAAATTAAGGGTAGTGGGGCAGGAGTTAGAGCTTGGATAAAATCCTAGCTTCACCTATTCCTAGCTTTATGAACCTAGGCAGTTTAATCAACCTCTGGTGGCTCAACTTACAAAACAGAACTGACAAGTTTACTCCTTATAGTGCTCCTGTTGGTATTTTATAGGATGAAGGTCTTTGCACAGTGCTTGGCATGGATCATTAATATCAGTAGATGTTACCTGCATGTGGTATTACATGGAACCCAAGCACATAAAAGAGCAAGATCCTTAAAGCTTAGCTGGTGACTACCTCATGGACCGCAGAAGTCTTAGCTCTTGGCACAGGGTAGATAATATATATCTGTTGAATGAATAAAGCTATGAGTGTTTCCCTGCTTCGTCCACTCACCAATCCCTGATCCTGAACCCCTGACTCTCACAACACAAGGGAACTTCCAGAGCCAGAGGCAAGAGTATTCTGAGTAGGTGAAGGATGTGGTAACAGGGCTGGTCAAGATGAATGCTGAAAGTAAGAGCTCAACTGGAAAATAGGAGCCAAGAGTAGCCAGACATTTAGGAAGGTCACAACCAGGAACCAGGATGGGCATGAGACAGGTGAAGGGCCAAGTCCAGGGCATGCGAATTCTGTGTGCTTCTTTCTCTGAGGGCCAGCTGTGTTAGGAGTTCCAGTAAGCTGAACTCACCAAAGTTGAAACATAAAGGTTTCTCTCAAGTTTTGCCTGGAACTCTCTTGTGACTCATTCCAGGTAGGATGTAAAAGATCATGCTCAACAAGCAGACACTTAGGCTTATGTGTTTATTGCCGTCACTCTTTTCCCCTGATTCCCTTCTCCCTCTCCCTCCAGTTTTCTTTGCTCACAAGCTTCATGGGAACAGAAAGGACTGAGAAGCCCTGTTTCTTTACAGTCTTGGACTTGAGGGGGAAACCTGCTTTATAAGCACCAATAAAACCCAGAGTCCTTTCTTCTCATTTCTGTGAAAATTTATCACAAATTAAACAGATTTGGTTTTGTTTCAGGTAAATGAAATAAATGGTCTGCATCCAGACACATGGGGGCTGGCAGTATGTTGATCACCTGTCATCTGTTAATCCTGGGTCTAAAATTTCCTTTATTCTAGTCAACTTTTTAATGCACATGTCCTGGCTTCTTACCAGGGATTTTCCATCACAAAGGACATTCCTAGCTTTAGGTTTCAAAGCCTTCAGCTTTGAGGAGGGAGAGGAAGTATCCTATGGAAGTATGTTTTCAGTTCTGCAGGTGGTGGTTGAAGATTGCAAGATCAACCTGAAACCAGTGGTTTTTTGTTTTTGTTTTTGTTTTTAAGAACCGAAATTGCTTATTGGTATTGGCAAGAAGCCTAGTACAAAAGAGGGAAGAATGTGTTGCTGGCAGCTTTCAAACCCATGAAAAGCCAGCATTTGTTTTGCAAACACATGTCTCCAAGGCTCTATAGGCTCCTGCCCACAGGAGGCAGGCAGTTTGCTCTTTGGCAGCAGCAACTCAACCTGCTTCAAAGGATTCCTTCTGAGCTGAGTTCTTATTCAGTGCAAGTTCTCTGACCTATGTAGGTCTCACTAAGACATGAGCACTAAGAGCAGAAACCACATAGATGTCAGAGGGAACAGACCTTTGGCTTTTTTCATAACAGATTATTCAACCTTTGTTGTTTTCTGCATTGTGGTTTTTCTGCTTCCGTTTTGTGACTCTCTAATTCTGTATTTTTTCTTCATGTCTTTTAGTAAGCATTCCTTATACCTACTCTTTCCTGTTCCTTTGAATTCTACTTGCTCCAGCTTACAGGCAGCCTTAGACAGGTTTGGGGAGCCTGACCCCTAACCAAAACTAAAAATGTAGTGCAAGCTGAATCCAGAGGTCGCATGCGAACAGGAAGACCTGAGACACAAAGGCCCCAGAGGTGGGTTGAGCATAAGAGGTGAGTGACTAGGCCAGACATGTAGAATATAGGCCAGATGAGAAAGCCAGCAGCAAACGACAAAAAGAATCAAACTTGAAGACAGGGGTTCAAAGTAAGAGTACAGAGAACCATGAGTCCAATTTCAGAGGTAAATAATCAAGGAAGGTCCTTTCAGCCACTAGAATAACCACCATTAAACTGAACACCTACCATGTGCCAGACACTCTGCTTGACGCTTTCTACACATCATAACTCTGCAGGGTTTAGTCTTTATGATTTCTAAAGTGCAGGTGAAGAAGCCAAAGCTCAGAAATGGAAGCTCCTTGGCCACACTACACTTTGGTTCTATGATTGTGTGACTATAAGCTCCCCTCTTCCCATGGCTTTCACTGCCACTGGATAGGCTTTTGATGATCTAAGTCTGGCTACTCTTCTTAAAGGGAAAATGGCCCAGTGGTGGTATAAGGATGGACACTGCTCTAGGCTTTCCCTCTGCGTTTCTGTCCATTCATAGAAAGGACTGCCCAAGACATGAGTAGGTTAGGCAATGGAGTACTGATGTGGTTGGAGGGGCAAAGAGAGAGCCAACTATCTCAATCTCACTTCAGCCTTCAGCTTCCAGGGTCACATAGTCTTACTATTAAAATTACTCTTTTAAGAAGGTAATGCAGGAAGTGTGCACATACTGCAGTCAGATCACCTGGTCTTTCAATGGAGTTCTAGCACTTACTATTTGCCTGACCTTAGACATGTTTCTTAACAGTTCTGTGCCTGTTTCCCTCTATGTGAAATGCTATTAATAATATCCAATTTATTACCTGGTTGCTGTTTTAAGCATAAAATGAGACAATCCAAGGAAAATGCTAGTCTAGTCCCTGACAGCCACTAAACGTGCATTCTTGTCATCACTATTGGGAAGAGTCTTTATGTCTATATTGAAACCACATAACCTAGGAACACAACTTAAAACAAAACTAGCCTCTCCAAAATTTGGGTTTGCAAGCTCATCCAAAAAGAGATTGCCTGGTGAAATGAACAATTGGCCCTTCTCTTTGGGATTCTCTTTTTTTAAATGCCATCGCCTTTCTCTTGGAATAGAGTGGTGGTTCTCATGATGCAGGGGCAAAGCAAATGATATTTGAGGATGTCTAGAGACACTTCTAGTTGTCAGCTGGGACAGGGCCTTCCTACTGACATCTAGTGAGTAGAGGTCAGGGACACTTCTAAAATCCTACAATGTACGGAATTATATGATCTAAAATGTCGGTGATAGGGTTGAAAAATCCCAAGGTAGAAAAAGTAGGGGTGTTTACCCAGAGGGAAAAATGTAAAAGACCCCTAGATGCTATATGCAAATATTTTTCTCTTCTTTATAGCAGCCTTGCTTCTTTCACAGATGTGATGGCCTCTAAAAATTCTTAAAGAGTACTGAACATATTTTTAAGATCTTACATTTTTTCTAAAACTTTGTTTTCTCAGTGTTTGGTTCTTCTGTTTTATGTCCCTCATACTGCTGTTTTTTTCAAATGCTGGATGATTCTAGGTTATCTATTTATATTTATAAACAAGGGTCTACACCAGCAGTCTCAACCCTGACAGCACATTAGACTTGTGGACCCCAATCTCCAGGGGTGGAACCTCGTCACCTGCTGCATTCTTGTCCTCCCTACACACAATTGTAGACAAATGACTGTAGTCTTGATTTCTACTGCTGTTGAATGAGGCTAGCTAATTTCAGAGACGCTGCTCAGACTAGATCAGGAAGGCTCATACTGGGAAGTAGTCACCATCTTCTCTCTGTTTTTCTTGCATTAATGTTAAGAGGTGCCTCCTCCATTCTCTCAGAAAGGTCAAGGTGCAGCAGGGGAAGAATGTAGGTCAGTGGTGCCTACCTCAGGACCAGTCTATGGGAAGATGGATCTTGCACAAGAGGCAGCAATAAAGTGAAGGTGAATATAGTTTTAATTCTGTATACAGATAGTCCTATGAGGGACTCTAGGTTTTCCAGAATAGCAGTGGCATAACACACATCTGACATAAGGAGCTCTTCAGTGAGTGTGGGGAGCAACAAATTAACAGTTTAGTCCAGGTAATGATTTTGCTTTTATTGAGTTTTGTGGATACATGGATCCCCTAAAAAATATTCTTCTCCACGGACTAAAATTCATTCATATTAACTGAGCAGCTACTATGTCCCAGGAATAATCAGCACTGAGGATACAATGAACACGTTGGAACAATTCCTGGTCTCATAGAACTTGTATTCTAGAGCTGCATTGTCCAATACTGTAGCAATTGTCAGAAAAGTCAATTTAAATTAATTAAAATTAAATCAAACCTAAACTTCAGTTTCTCAGTCATACTAGCCATATCTGGAATCTCCAGTAGCTACATGTAGCTGATGGCTACCATACTAGATCACCCATAGAACATTTCCATCATTGCAGAAAGTTCTATTGAACAATGCTATCTAGAGAAGGCTTAAAACCGTAGGGAAACCTCCACTTTTAGGTTCCCACTTTGGCTATTATCAAACTTTTGAGGAGTCCTTTGTAGGAATGGGTCAAAAGACAAATAAATTTTCATGGATATAATGGTTAACCAATTAGGTAGGCACACTTCTAAGAGTTTTCAAATACAAACTCATTCAGTGCACACAAAAGCCTAACGAGGTAGGTAATGTTATTATTTTTATTTAATAGTAAGGGAAATTAAGTCAAGGAGAGATTAAACAACTTGCCCAAGATTTTAGTTTATATTAGTTGAAAATTTTTAACAGCGTTACAGCCTTCACACCTTTGTGACATAACACAGTAAAAGCTTTATTCCTTTCTCAGGTCATGAGCCAACCAGAACTTCAGTGAAGGCCAGTCTCCTTCTATCTGGAGGCTTGGGCAACTTTTAGGTTCTCTGAACCCTCTGGTGAGTTTTCTGTACCTAGGCAGGAGGCAGAGTAAGAAAAAGCTTAAATCAGGCTTTCCTAACTTCAGCATTATTGACATGGATGGTTCTTTGCTATTTTGTGCATTGTAAGATATTTAGCAATATTTCTGGCTCCACCCACTAGATGCCAGTAGCATTCTCCCAGTTGCCACAACCAAAATGTTTTCAGACATTACTAAAAATTCTGGAGGCAAAAATTGTACCCTCCCCCATTGAGAACACTGGTTTAAAGGAACACTCCGGAGGTTTTGAGGCCAGGCTAGAGGTGACTATGTTCCTTTCACCCAGATTCTGCCAGAACTCAACATATGGCCATACCTTGGGTGGGCTAAAAATGTAATCTGGTGATGTGCCCAGGAAAAAGAGAAGGTCTGGGAAGACCAGATGAACGATGTGGAATCTGCTTAAGGAGTATAGATCTTAGAAAACATACCAAAAGCTCCAGAGAATCTTGCAGAGATTTGCAGAGCATTCTAGACAGTATTGGAGACAAAAATATACCATCAATACAATTTTTTTTTCATGGCTAATCTCATCACCCTAGATAGGACTCCCAGAATAAAAAATTAATACAATAAAACACTAGGTGTCATGTTCCCTGGATGGATATATTAATCAGATAACACCAACAACAATCAACATTTTGCAATGATCCATGAGAACATTGAGCATATGCAGGGCAGGAATGAGGCTGGGATAATGAGAATGTTCCATGAGGCTGTCCAGCCTTAATTATATTCCAGAAAGATGAACATCTGCAAATGTATGACCAGAAGTTCAAGGAAGACAGAAATGCATTTCTGGAAGATGGACAAGTAAAGAATCTGGATAAATGTCACAGATAGCAGAGCTTCAAAAACAGGAAGAGGTAGTGGGTAGAAATCGCCATTCATTTACTACTAACAGTTTCAAAGAATATCCTGGCTTGGTATAAAGATATGTTGCAAAGTTTATGAATAAATGCCATTGTCTAGCATCCCACTTGAAGCACTAGTATTTTTGTATGGCAAAGCAGGTTAGTTCATACCACTCTAAAAAAAAAAAAATGCATACCTTTTGTGAGTATCATCTAAATTGCAATTGGCTCCTGTTGGTGCATTACAAATCTTTAAATATCCCTTATTTTCCCTGCTTTATGACAGCTAAATAAAGTAAAAATGCTTCTTGAGTTTTTATTACATGG
This sequence comes from Mirounga angustirostris, assembly GCF_029215605.1. NCBI lineage: Eukaryota > Metazoa > Chordata > Mammalia > Carnivora > Phocidae > Mirounga > Mirounga angustirostris. The sequence goes on from NW_026991709.1 coordinate 57,839,035, forward strand.
TTTGAGGGAAATTATTTTTCGGCTGCCTAGTTTGGACATTTTTCTCCTCACTATGTAATCATATTGAAAAGAACTAGAAACTCTCAAGTTTCCACCAACTGGCACCAAACCAAACTCAGAAGCCAAGGTTGGCTCCCCAAACACACTTAGCTCCACCCTACCCAACCCCTGCCCTAAGTTAAGGACAGTCACATTTCATCTCTGTGCCAATAAAAATCAATCAAATCCAAACTAAGTCATTGGATTGAAAAAAAAACCCAATGTATCCAATAAATTCATATAAAAGCCTATATCTTATTAAAGTTATTGATAGCCTACATCTTACTGAAATTAATGATTATATTTTATTCATTTTATGAAAAGCCTCTATTTCTTTGAAAAAAAAAAAAGACACTGGAAGCATTGGTAAATGAAGAAAAGAGGACAAAGATGGGGAAAGAGAAGGAAAAGGAAAAGTAAGATATTCTGAGCAGTGGATAACTCACAGCAAGAGGACTCTTTTCCAGGCTTATGCAAGAAACCTCTTCAGTTACATTTTCCAGGGAGTGAAAAATAAGATCAGACAGAGTTATAAAATCATACCAGCTGATAACCAGAGACAAGGCTTTTCTCTTGGCGTTTTCAGTAGGAAACAAATCAGTACCCACAGCTAATAAATTAGCTACATGCATACATACACCAACTCAACAAATATTCATTATGAAATGCTATATGCAAAATACTCTCCTAGATTGGCAAGTGAGGGATGGAGAAGGTGAGGAAAACAAATACTTTTTTTCAACAAACTTGAAACGTAGTGGAGATGTCAGATAAGTATACAACTCAACAAAATACAAAAGAGAAGAACAGGGAAGAGAGAGCAGGTGGAGAAAAAAATACTGAAGGATTGAAATTTCCTGACTGAGTGAAGAAATGTGGCATAGCTTTTAAAAATAAGGGAGCTGAAGAAGCAGTGTTTGAAGGCAAAATTAAGAGTATTCCCTCCCTGGGCAAGATCATACTTGAGTCTCTGGATTATAATGAAATGGAAATTTCAGCGTACTAAGAGGAAAACCATAAGGTTTTACATGGCCTTTATTACCCATCAAATGTCGTGCCAAGCCCATCCCCAGCTATTACTCACGTGGCTTTCTGCCCTCCGCCTGAAAGCAGGGTTCTTCGTTCCTCCAAAGACCCAACACTGCTTCCTCAGTGAGCTGAGGCAGACTGCAAAAGAAGGTGTGCCATGTAAAGCATGGCACCATCCCATGACTCCTCTCCTGTCTAATCTGGAATACTGGGAGCAGGTTTCTCTTTCTCCTTCAAACATACAAAAAAGCAAGTGAGCAGGGTTTTTTTGTTTTTGTTTTTGTTTTGTTTTTTTAAGCCAAAAGGATCTTTTAATCAGGAATCTACCATTATTACACGTTCTCTTTCCTTGGTGCAAAATGCAGCCCCATTCTCAGAAGATCTACAGTGTAATGGTTAAAAGAATAGATTGTGGAGTCAGATAGTGCGGGAATGAATTCTGGTCTATGATGTGACCTTGGATAATAATAGTACCTACTTCATAGGGTCATAGAGGATTAAAAGTAATGGATGCGAAGACTTTGTAATACCAGGCCCACAATAAGAGGTTCCTGCTTATTAATAATATTGCTTTATAAAAATAGCTAATAATAATAATATGTTAATTCTTTATATTTCCCAGAAAAAGAAAGAAAATAGCATCACAGCTCCCATGGGTGACTCTCCCTGGGCATCTCCCATCACAGCAAACACTGAATCAGTAATGGTCCATAGACCCAGGGATGCAGCCCTGTTTTCCCTAGAAGTCTGGCATCTTGCCACCAGGTTCTTTCTCTCCAACAAAAGTATCTTAAACATCACCATCAGAGGAAGACAGTAGCACTAGGCTTGGGTACCACTGTTTCCCTGGCTGCTCCTAAGATGTTATCCCTGATTTCCATTATCCAGCTGGGTAATAACTTATCCCAGATTTGTGTCATAGAAAGTTGATCAGTATTCTTCCCTTTACATCTTTATTCAGGTTATTGATAAAACATAAGACAGGATTTGGTCATGAATGAAAACATATACATGGATTCTCTACAAGTGTCATTCAGTCTTTGCTCTGCAGAGAAGCTATTGGTTTGTTTTATTAGACTTTTCTCTCTGTGTCTTCTCTCTCTCTCCCCCTGCCATCCCCTTCACCCCCTATAATTTGAACTCGTTAGTTCATGACGTATTATCATACTAGTCTGTTCAAGTTTTTTTAAATCACCATACCCCAATCACCCTACATAGGTAATTCCTTTACATGTTAAATGCATGTGTGTGTGTGTTTGTAAATGCACACGTGTTCAAGTTATATTTCGAAATATAATGTTCATAAATTAATTTCAAAATGCGTATGATTTTCCGATGTGCATGTGTATTTTAATACATAATTGATATTGTGTTATGTATCTCATCCTGTTTCTTACTCTTTTCTGCCCGGCAGCATATTTTTAGTTCTATACATATTGCTATATCTATTTCCACTCTGCTCTATCTGTTACATAATGCTCCAAGCTTTCATTTACCACATTTTGATTATCTACTTTCTTCCAATGCACATCTTGATTGCCTCCAATTCCCTATCACCACCAAAACAGCTACAAGAAATCTTTATGGGCTTGTGTAAGACTCTGTGATGTACACCCACAATCCAAATTTCTGGGTTCTCGACAAATGTATGTGATCTGACTGAGAGCTGCCACTTTGCTCTCCAGCATGACTGCACCAGCTGAAGGAGTAGAGTTATCACACTCCATAGTACACATTATGGTCAGAAGCCCCATCCCATTATCTCTTCACAATGATGTCCAAGAAATGGCAATGACCCCATTGTGTTGAATGTCAAGTTCTATGAGTTTGCACCCAATCTCTATGCATTGGGATCCAGAGTTAAGGCAGGACCATAAAATCACTTGTTGATTCTCTTCCCTGGTATTTACACTTTGCTGTGGATCCTCCAATGTCCTGTTAGTTAATCACCAAACTTTTAGAGCTTTATCTATGCTTTTTCTTTTCTCACTCTCGTTCATATTTCAGATAAAATCCCTTTGGAACAGGTTAGGAATTCTCCTGTCAAACACAGTTTTCCTTTATTCATGGGGTGCACTTCATCCCTTGCCGAGGCTCAGATGTTCTGGCATGAGAAGCCATGGTCTAAAACACTTTAAAAGCATTTCTGTGGCCAATGGTTCACTTCCCCCATAACTTTTTTCTTGTCCAAATTCCCCAAATGCTTCAATTTGTAGCCTGGATTTCAAAATCACCAGTGATACATTCCAGATTTCTTTGGCTCCTATATAATTAATTCCCAAAGAGATCAGCAAAACAGTCAGTCGGTAGTCGGTGGGTTTGAGGAGAGAGTCAATTGCTGCTACTTTTTCAGAAGACTCCCTCACCCCTTCCTCTGAGTCACTTTTTCTACACATCAACTTCCTGATGTTGGCTTCAATTCCCTTCATTTGCTTAGGATAACTTTTCCTCCTGACTTCTCTTTTGGATTACTTTCTCCATCCTGCTGAAACTGGTATGGTGTTTCCCCGTTACAACTGTCCATCTAACTCAGGAGTTTAAAAAACATAGTTTGTTTCATAACTTCACATGAGTTTTGTGATTCCAAGTCCCTATTTGTGATGATGGCAGAAAATTAATCCAGTCACTTTCAGAAACTTTCTCTCATCCAGTCAAATTCAAAATTAATACTTCACTAACAGTCCAAGTCACATAAATGCATCTTTCTCTTCTTCTCCAAGCCAGTTTGGCATCGACTACCCTGGGGAGAACAAACAGTAAGAGTATCTCACCTTCTCAATATCTGTCCTGTACTCTCTGTTCACAGGTTCTCCAGTTTCACACAGCCTGGTCCCAGGATCAGGTAGGTAAAAATTGGCTGGTCCCTGACAACCATTCTCTCGCAAAAAAGATCTGTGGTTCAGTTGATTCCAGGAAGCTGGTAGCCACTTCTGCCTCTTACCTCAGGTAGAAATCAATGTGTATCCCCTGGTGTCTCTCTGTCCCCTTGGTTGGCCAGATGAGCTCTCAAAATTGGCAAATAAATGAATACTACCAGCTAACATCAAAGGCTCTCTGGAGCCACAAGGAAATTACAAAGTCCCACAATAGCCAACCTTGAAGATAAACTGGAAGTGGCAAGTTGGGGGAATCTTTGCTCCCTTTTGAGCCTAGCTGCTCTGTTTCCACATAGCCCTGTAATTCTAGGGCTGTGCTCAGTAAAATTCATTTAAGGTAATGGTATTGTTTTATCCACGGCTCTTTGCAGGGAGACCTGTCTAGTAACTCTCACCCCACCCCACATCCATTAACATTAACACACACACACACACACACACACAATCACCACCACAACGACCACCACCTCCCCCTCTCTGTTTTGCATTTTAAAGCATTTTTTCTTTGTCAGCCTTCTGCAGTTTGTCAGTGTCTCCTCCCAGGGCAGGGGATGGAGGTAGAGCAGGCACATAGAGGATTTCCTTTGAATTCAGTAATCTGGATTCTGGGTCATTATCTTTGAGGTAGCTTGCATCCAGAGCAACCATTTCCAAATAAACCTCCTGGTGGTAGAGAATGAACCTGATAGGGGCACATTCCGCTACTAATTTACAGATCACCCTGCTGCTCCATGTGTTCTCCATAAAGCCAGCTGGAAGAAAGACCTTCTGCAAGCAATGGCTAGGACTACTTCTCATCTATTTGCAAAGTGAGCTCTTGAAAAGTTCACACTGAGTTAAATCCCCTTTGGTGAAAAATTCATATGCTTCTGAAATATGGTGCTTTGCCCTAGTACAAAAACTCCATCAGGTTGTAGGCAGAGGGTATTGAATTCAGAGCAGGACTAGGTGGGTACCCACTCTGGGCAAGAAGCATGAAACATCAGGCCTGGCTCAGCCCTCTACAGGTTGCTGTTCAGCAGGCCTTTGTAGTATGATAGGTGTTTACTGATTTGAAACAAAAGTAAGGAACTTTCATTTCTATTAAGAGCCTGAAAAAACTTCCAGATTCTTCATAATGTAATCCAAGTACTTTGAATTACTTCTTTTTACTGTACTTGTCATTTCCTATATACATAAAGTATCTCATCTATATTACATTGCACCATTATGTATAATAAAGTGTCAGCATTGAAGGAAGCATTTATGGGGTTTTTTTATTATGAACTTTGATACTTGCCATTCTTAGGAAACTTTGTAAAGATTAGAAATGGACAGAAATTACTAGATGTCCCCATCGGTTTTCTTTCACCATTGTAACAAATTATCAAAACCTAGTGGATTAAAACAACACAAATTTATCATCTTATACTTAGGGAAGTCCGAAGTCTGAAATCCAAGTGTCAACAGGGTTACATTGCTTCTGGAGAACAGAGGGGAGAATCTGTTTCCTTCCCTTTTCCAAGTTCTTGTAGCCCCCTGCATTTCTTGGCTAGTGGGCCGTTCCTCCAACTTCAAAGGCAGCAGTGCTGTATCTTCAAACCTCTGACTATGATCTACTCCTCTCGCTCCCTTTTTTACTTTAAAGGATTTTGTAGTTCTCCTGGACCCACCTGGATAACTCAGGACAATTTCCTTATCCTAAAGCCATCTGATTAACAAACAGTTCCATCTGCAATTTTAATATCCCTTTTCCATGTGACATAACATATTCACAGGTTCCGGAATTAGGATGTGGACATGGGGGGAGGCATCATTTTGCCTACCACAGTGCTCTTTCAATGGAATTCTCATTGTTATCTATGTAGTGGGAGTATCTGACTCCACGTGGATGTCCTCCTTGTCTTTGACAAGTAAGTCTTTTTTACAACTCTATAAACTGAAGACACTGAGAGCAATGCAAATAATTCTTCTCTACAGAAATACAAATAAATTGTGCCTAATAAATACATAAATTTATTTCTGCCCTGTAGAAAAGATAATTCTAAACTATATCTTTTGCTCTATTAATATTAAATGGTTCTACATCAATCAGTAAATTTATTTCAGCACTGCTGATTATCTATATATGTATCTGTTCTTCAGAATCTTCTTTGAATCAATTTTAACATCGCATTGATTCCTTCATTAATTAAATTACATAAAATCTTGACATGTTCATTTTAGATCTGTATGACAGTGATGATTTTATTTTTAAAAATTAAATTTTAACACCGTTGGAATCACCCAGTAGCCAAGAACTAGCCTCCCGGAAAATGTACCAGGAGCTGACACCCTCTAGAGCAATATTTCCCAAAGGCACTCCATCTAACACGAATTCTGAGGATGTTAATAAATACTCCCTGAAAGAAGGGTTTTATTTTAACGTAATTTGAAGAAAAGCTTTTATTTACAGAACCTCTCAGAGATCTTGTGTTCCATACAAACATTTTAGAAAATTCTACTAAAGATTATTGATTTTTTGCCACATTGTGAACCAATAACAAACCAGTAGCCAAGGCTCTTATAAAATTATAATGTTCATGCCAGAAAAACTAATTCTCCATATAGTTGTGGGTCCATTTCTGGGTTTTATATTCTGTTCCATTGATCTATGTGTCTGTTTTTGTGCAAATACTATACTGTCTTGATGACTATAGCTTTGTAATACAGTTTGAAGTCCGGAATTGTGATGCCTCCAACTCTGCTTCTCTTTTTCAAGATTGCTCGGGCTAGCTGGGGTCTTTTGTTGTTCTATACAAATTTTAGGATTGTTTCTTCTAGCTCCTGTGAAAAATGCTGGTGATATTTTGATAGGGATTGCAATAAATGTGCAGATTGCTCTGGGACCCTGATGTTTATAGCAGCATTATCAACAATAGCCAAATTATGGAAAGAGCCCAAATGTCCACATCAACTGATGAATGGATAAAGAAGATGTGAGATATATAGAGATACATAGATATAGATATAATGGAATATTACTCAGCCATAAAAAAAATGAAATCTTGTCATTTGCACAACTTGGTTGGATCTAGTGTATAATGCTAAGTGAAAATAAGTTAGTCAGAGAAAGACAGATACCATATGATTTCACTCATATGTACATATATTTCAAAAAATTCAATCTCTCAGTTCCTTTGTCTCTATCTACCCCACTTCAAGACACTCTTGGATGTCTTTAACTAAAACCTGCTTGCAACCAGGAAGGTTATAGATATACAGGTATATCTCAGAAGTGAGTCTATCTCTAATTTCTGTTTTTATTTATTTATTTATTTATTTAGATATTCAAGAGGTTGAGATTGGATTTAGGGCACCAAATTATTGACTTACAACAGATCATTAGTGACCCCAAACTCATGTTCCTTATCTAAGTTTCCTCCTTCCAGATAATCCAGAGGGCCTGGTAGCTGGTAGGCAGATGCCTCCTCGGTGATTATGAATCAAAGAAAGACGAGGTATGCCCTTTTTCAGATCAAGTAAGATAATAAACACTAATATTATTAGATGTTTACCACTTCCAGGCACTGTGCTGAACACTGTACATGACTTCATTTAATACCTAAACTAGTAATATCCTCATCTTACTAAGAAAGAAACCAAACCATAGAGCCAGTAAGTCATTTGCTCAAAGTCACATGGTGTGTGAGTGGCTGAGATGGGATTGAGACCCACACGATATCAAGTGTTATGATACACAGGCCCACAGTCCCTTAGCTGATGGGGCCGGCTATATTTCACATTTCATAATTTTTAAGATTTTAGAGAAGCAAACAGTTCATATAATTTACATTGCAACACTCCTAGTAGGATTGGGGTAGCATCTCATGATCAAACACATGAATAAATCTGTAACAAAAAAAACAAAACAGTCACACTGAGATAAATGAAGACTATAAATTGTCTCACGTCAATTCAGATCACATTTTGTTGCCAAATGAATCAGAAAACTGTTTCCATTTCCAGTGTTTGAGATTTGGGAACTGTTCATAAAGGATTCTGGACCTACACTTCCTTCCTTGTACATACCCAGCTCTGTTCACTAAATTTAGTATCTTTCTCTTTCCTGGATAGCGCAGGAAATCAGAACACTGCTGATTTACTTTTACTTTAGGTCTTACCAGCCACCAGCCTTCTAACACCAGGTTCCTTTTTCAGTCAAGGCAAAATACAATTGGCCTCCAGGGGGAGCTCCAGGCCTCTGGTTTCATCCCTCCTTTGTTGGACCACTTTGCACACTCCAGTGCACACATCTGGACATGTCAAGAAAGACTTCTTTGGGCCACCAGACTAAGGGTGTGGTCCCTTTTCCCCCATTATTTTCTTTCTTGGGAGTCTGTCTTTCTTCTCCATACCTGGTACAATAGATGATCAGAAGCAGCTGCTGGCCATGGCCTACCCTGCCCTGAGACAGCATAGGGTAGGCAGTTTAGATAGGCCAGTAGCCCTTAGGAAGATGCAGGTTGTGTTTCCATTTTCCGTGGCAGGCTTTTGTACTGCTTTTCCTTACCATCAGAGTGGTATAATGGAGAAGATAGAGGCTTTGGTCTGAGCCCAAAAGAAAATGAGAAAAGTAGGTCTTCCTTAAACATATCACAAGGAGGTCTCTGCATCCTCAGCTGGGTTCACCAGGCCACCCCATTGGAATTTGGGATAAAAGTTCACTGAAGCCACCATACATGTTCTGGTCTTGTCCCTGATGCCTATGTCCCACATGAACTTCGGAGGGACATAGCCGTAGTGAGACTGTTAGCTAGGTCCCTGGACAACACCGTCTCATTCCCATTTAGCCACAATTTATAAATAGAATTGTCTAGATGTAGGCGTTCTTAGTTTCCATCACATTCCAGGCCCGCTTCCTTCTGTCTGCACCTTGCATTTGGGTGGTTTTATGCCCACATTTGTGGGAACTCTTTTGGGTATTTCTGAAAATTGCCTTGATTGATTGCATGCATTTGTGTGTTATGCTTTACCAGGTTAGCTCTCAGAGGGTAACCGGTGCACCCAGAGTTGGTATTCAAAACCCAGAACAACTGGAATGACAGCAGCCAATCAGACCAGATGCTAGCTGCAAGGAACCCAAAGGGCTGTGCTGATCGATGCTGGTGGAACCTCAGCCTGGCTGGTGTATATCCATTTTAGAAACTAGCTTATGATTCTATTCTAGCCCCTCCTCTTGTCTTTTCTTTTCTTTTCTTTTTTTAGAGAGGGAGAGAGAGAATCTTAAGCAGGCTCCACACCCCGCACAGAGCCGAACATGGGGCTCTACGTGGGGCTCCACATGGGGCTTTATCTCACAGCCCTGAAATCATGACCTGAGCTGAAATCAAGAGTCAGATGCTTAACTGACTGAGCCACCCAGGCAACCCAAGCTCCTTCCTTCTTTGACCCACTTGTGAAATGTGTCTTCATGTTATCATTGAAGAAGGAGTCAGAGATTTTTTTACTGCAGTAAAACCATTATAATACATGCTACAGTGGGGAGAAACAAGTAAACAAAAAACTAATAGTAGTGCTAATTATTCTTACCACCTATTTATGCATAATACGAAAGAAGCTTTTTTTCTGGAAAAAGCTGATATCTCTATCTAGAAGGCAGGATGTGGCCTCTACAAATCTGCTTTTACTTCTAAACGGACAGGTCCTAAGAGTCAAGCTTCAGCTCACAACCACTGCTGCTAGAGCCATTCAGATTACTCACTGTAGAAAGCTCCAAAAATATATTTCCTAAACCTGCTGACTATAACCTTCTGCTCAGCAACCAAGACTACCAGAAGCCAAAATTATCCATTTTTGTCTAAAGAGCTTTGAACTTCTGAAGCATTAATAAGCTGCCCATTGTGCATGACCTAAAGGGTCTAACTCAGGGGTATTTTCCACACACATTAGTCAATGGCACCTCCTGACAAAGCATGACACTCAACACTTGTGGCTCTACTAGACATTCTAAACAGCAGAAAAAGAAAAAAAAAAGATGAGAGTTAAGGTATGGAAGTTGTTGCAAAGAACTGTGAGTAAAATAGCAAGTATCAGAAGAGCAGGCCAAGTGCTTCTACCAGAGAGATTTCTCTGGTTCATGACAATATCCAGGCATGGAGTAGGCTTCCAGGGCAAAAGCACAAAACATTAACATTGGAACAAACATTAATATAACCTCCCATTCTGCAAAGGAGAAAAGAAAATCTTTCAACTTTATCTCAACTTCAGTTAAATCCTTTAGAGTTTTCTGATGAATATGCATACAACCTATTTATAAAAATCATTTATATGGCCTTTTTGGCTGGGATACTTCTGTTGCATAAAGCATGGGAGGACTGCTATTGGACAAAATTTCCCCTTTATCCCTCTGGATAAGATAAAGTATAGAATATGAAGAACCTTTTCTCCTTTCCCACTCTCTCTCTCCTTCAGGTGTTCATTTTTGGCGAAGGACAGCTCTGCACATAAATTTGAAAAATCCAACTCCCATCAATTCCAGATCTCCTGACCTAGCACTATTCAAAGTGTGTTCACACACCACTGCTGGGTTTTTCTTATCAGTCCAGGACAGAATTATACGGAAACTGAGAGTTGCATTCAGAAATTTTTCATCAGCTTGTCACAACAATTTTAAATCTCTTAAAGCTAATCATATAAAAGAAGGGTTTATACTTTGTGTTTTCAACCATTAAGAATCTCACCAATTTCATTCCCTATTACTGTATTTCTTAGAATTTCATGGTTTGTGCTCAACTATACAAAGATTTTGGACACTCAATTCAGAGATCGTCCAACTCATTTCAAAGAAATCTTTTCTCCAAACAAAGTTTTACACAGAGGTCCATTGTTTAAAACAAAAGAACAAACAAATATCCAGGTCACAGGAACAAGGTAATCTGGTTCTTGACACACTCAGGGCTTGCCCCCTTCCCCACGCACCCCCATACTCCGTAATAGCTCCTAAAGCACTTTCTCAGACCCCTGGAGCTCCATAGTGCACAATGTGAAAAACACTATCTTTTTAATAGTGAGTAATGTGAACACCTGGCAGTAGGAACAGGTTTAACCAAAGTGATCAGAACTGACAAAAATTTTGTTAAGTTAGAAAAAATAAAATGCAAGCATACAGACTTTTAGGAGCATAACTACTTCTCCTGAAAATTTCCAAGAAGTAATGGTCAAAGGTTAATTGTTACATTTACCTTTGAAAGTCTGACCTGTAGTGAATTATCCATAACCGTCCATTGTTTTTACCCAATTATGCTTTTTACATGCTTTGAGAAAAATGCAGAATTTCCTGTTAGGGACTGTGGTTTTAGTTGGTTGGTTGAGTTTGTGATCATCCAAGGTCAACTTTCCTCAAGTTCAAAGACAGGAAAACACAAGAAAACAGTGAAGAAGTCACACATTTCTTGATAATCTTTTGACCCTTATAAGGAAGGAGCCAGTAGTTGGAAACACTAATCTGATTAGTCCCAGGAAGTGCACTTCTGGAGAAGTAGGATGACATCTCCTCAGCAAAAATATTTGAAAGAACATGCCACAACCTCAGGTCAAGTGTCCACTTTTTCCTCCTACCCCCATCTGGAAGGAAAGTGGTCCTGGAAAAACTTGGCATAAAGGAAAGAAGCAATTACCATCACTTTATATGGAAAAATTTTTGAGCATTCCAGGACCAAAAAAAAAAAAATAACCTCTCTTAGACTTTTCTGTTACCTTAGGACAAAACTTGCCAACAGATGCACAAAATATCAAGATAAGGCAGACATGCTCACAGACACAGTTCAAAGCTCTGGTGGCTTGATGCTGACATGCTGAGTGTGGTTCCTGGGATAAGAGCTTGGTGGGGTCACTGGCACTGCCCAGGGTACACGTTGCCCCTATCCTGGCTCACTACAACACGAATACTGAACACTATTTTCACTTTTCATCTATTTTTATAAAAACAATAAGCCTCTTTGGATTTCATTCAGTTAGCAAAAGAGGTACAAATGTAGGTCTTTCATAAAAGCGAAGTGGCATAATGCAAATGTTTGAAAAGCAGGGGTTACCTGTACCAGACAAAACACTGGAGCCCCCAGGAAATTTGCCTTGGTTACAGTGTTTTGCACTGCAGGGGGAGCTTAGGCAAATGAAGACCCTGAAAAGGCAGAGTCCCAAGGGCCCATCCACAATTGAAAGTGGGTTCATATTTCCCTTGGGTCAACTGTCAAGATGAGGAGTTCTGCATTAGCCTTGAGTTCATGGAGAAGATGGAGGATGCAATTCATTCATAAAAGTGCCAAAACAGTGAAAAGATGACAGCCTTTCGTTCTGACCTTCCTGGTCCAGTTCTCTTGTCTATGTGGCAGACAGATGCTTCTTACGACCTGCCAACCTTAGTATAGTTTGGAATTAGCAACTGCTACTTCAGTGTACTGTCATTTCATTTGCTCTCCCTCACAGATTTCTCTCTTTTTTTTTTTTTTTTTTAACTGAGGAAGCTTTAATATATAGGTTGGAGGATTTTTGTCACTCACAGACAATGTTTTGGGTCCTGGAGAGAATGGAAGAGGTGGATAAGAAGACAAAAAATGTCTTAAAGAATCTGGGAAGACATCTCTTCAATGTCTAAGATAGCAGTTATGTTGATTTCCTTTTTCCTCTGATTCTATTCTTCTTAAATCATGTAGACTTGTACATCTTAGAGCAAAGCTGTACAAAGTGACTTGTGAGATAGTGACAGATAATACAGGAGTTCATGATTGCTGCATGATTTCATCTAGAATGATCTCAGTGTGGTTTGCAAGATTTGTATCAGCTTCTAGCCATGAATTATAAATTAAACAATCATATTTTGCAATAGCAATTTTTGGGGGACAAGCTTTATTTTTCATATATATATATATATATATATATATATATATATATATATATATATAAAGGAAATTTGCAAATGTACACATGACCTAACAAAACCACATATACATACACTCACACGCACACACAGATACACATACACACTGCAATAGCAATTTAAAGACAGATAACTTCAAAATTTTACTTCGCTTTAAAATCATATGTTTGAACACCAATTCTGATGTTATTAAAAAACCTGGAAAATGTGTCTTTAAATTGAAGCTACAGGATATTTTATTAAGACTCTGGGACAAGTTGGGGGCTATTACTTTTTTTTTCCTTTCTACATGGTAGGCAAAATTTAGACTGAGAAATGTGAAGGGCTGTGGTAAATTCCATGACTAGACCCCAGATTTCCACATTATTGACTCTTATCCTAGCCATTAAGTCAAGCCTTCATTCTAGTAGGATTCCTTGCAGAAGTAAGGTATTTTTCATAGTTTTTCATAGCATTTAATTTTCTGTGCCCACATGTAATCAAGAAACAAATCTGACATATTCTAGAACTGAGAAAATTTAACCATCTTCCAGGATATTTTGGGATTTCTAAACTAAATCTATAGTGTTAGCAAATTCTCTGCTACCCACATATTGTTGAGAGGAAGAGCTTTTTAAATATTATCTGTTATTTTGAATTATTCTACTTTCAACAAGAAGACCTACAAACTGCATGTGGACTTAATAAGGACTCCAGATGCTGGTAGCCCTATAAACGGGCATGTTCAAATCTTAAAAAACAGTTGATTTTAAATATCTCCCTGGGAGAGATGACATAGGATGAGATAGAGAGGTGTGCAGGCCATGATAAAACGTCCATTTCCATAAGGACATTCAGAAGTGTGAGAGTGGGAGGAAGTCATGAATTGCTTGATGGATCATCTTCTGTGGAAGTGGAGTGTCTGTTGGGCAGTTGGTAGCCTGAGAGGAAGTACACCAGGTGGAGCACAGAAGAAATCCATGGAGATGTTGCGATATTTTGTTTCATTCTCCCAGAGTAAGAGGAAAGGAGCCAGAAAGGGAAGAAGCAAGCTGAAGTTTCCTCCACTACAGTGAAGCAACTTGTTGATCACGCTACAAACTCTTGATATCATCATACAAAAGGATTTATGTACTTTTGATTAAAGCCTACGTTCGCTTGGGACCAAAGGCAGGTGAAAGCTTTGGGATTCCAATTCACCTTTATCCCCCCCTTCTTTGAGGCCACAAAGATTGACTGCAGTCCCTAGAGCCAAGAAGATTCATTTTGCTAAAACTAACTCATCTTGAATGATAATAGGTATGAAACCCTGGAATTATGATTTTCTAATGACTTTCCACAGCCATTATGAAAAATAACATAGTTATAACATGTAAGCCAACCAACCAGGGTTTATTCTGTTAGGTTTCAGTTTCTAATGCAAACATTTTGATCAGGAGTCTTTTCATAAAAGACAATATTCTTCCTATTGAATTGCTTTATAAGTATTCAGATATTACAGTTATCTGTGTCTAGTTACTTCAGTGGTGTAACGCCAGGGAATAATTAGGCCAAGGTCAAAAGTTTGACCTCAGAAGGTCAGCTGGCCTTTATTAAGGCTTATTAAGCCTTTATTAAGGCTTAATGTCACTGTCAGGATGAGTAAAAGCTGCTGCCCCTAAAATATTCGTCATTTTTGAAGTCTTCTTACAGATGCTAACTACTGTGGTCAGCATTCTCATAATCAAAACCCATAATTCTAGTTGGAGGTTTTGCTTATGGATTCATTCAACAAATATTTATTGAGCAATATGCTAGGCACCATGCTTAGTACTGGGAATTAGGAGATAGATAAAAGGAAAGGGAACAAACATTTGGGAGCCTCAGCTGTGCCAAGTATTATGCCAACCAACTTATATGCAAGGGGTCTTTTTATTCTAAATCAAATACATCATTTTCCCATTGATCCTTTTAAAAAAATACACAACTTTAAAAGTTATAAAGGTATTATATGATCATTATAGAGGATATGAAAAATATGGAAAGGTACAAAGGAGAAAATAGCATTCCTAATAGCAACCCCTGTAGATAAGTACTATTAACTTGGGGGATCTTTTCTGTATGTGAATTAACACTGTTCTATGCCTGAAAGATTGTAATGTGTCTTGAGGAGATGTAGTCTTTGTAGAGATGTTAATGGAGATTAGAAACTGGAGGCTCTAGAGCTAACTTTGCTGTTGATATGAGACTTTGGGAGATTCGTTCTCCCCACTCCCATGCCCACCCCACTTCATCCACACTGAACAACTCATCCTCCTTTAAGCCTAAGGAAAGGTCCTTTCCTCTGGTAGCTCTTCACTGACTTTCCTCCTATATAGTCACCCACTAGTTACCATTCCCCAGTTTGTGCTCCTGGGCACCCTGACTTCTGTGTAGCTTGAATTGTAACAAAGTACCAGCTCTTACTGGCTTCATGTTCACTTCTCCCACAATTCTGTGGGGCAGCTTGAGCAGTGCCCTTCTCTCTTATTTACTGTTGCATCTTCACTACTTAACAAAGTATCAGACATAGAAAATATTCTTTGGATTAACTGAATGAATGAAAAATTATGTATAAAGACCTAAGATTCTATAGGAATTCTGTCGGCACCAGAGGCCAAGAAATGGGCTAGCAGCTGTTGGTGCATTGATGGGGCAGAGGAGGGAGAGAAGGGCATAGCAAAATGAGGACAAGGTGACGCAGAAACTCAATGTGGAACTTGGGGAAGAGACTGAAGAGTGTTGTGGGTGGACTTGGTTTACATGATAGATAAATGTCTGAAATTTCACTCTTTTGGGAAATGGATTCATTCTCCTGTTGACGTACATTATCAGCTCCAAGTCGTGGATACACGCACACACACACACACATGCACACAAATCTAAAATTAGCATTTAAAAATCATATTTAAGAATGTCTAAAGGTTTTTAACTAAAAGAATATCTGAAAATAACTTTGTAATAGTCATAATCTCATATAATAACTCAAATACATTACCAAATATTCAGCAGCATAGAGAACAGAAAAACTTCCTGGAATCAGGAGTTATGGGAAAGAATAAATCTTTTATTTCTGGAGAAGCACTTAGGACATTTTTTTTTAAGGAATTCATTAAAAGAAGCACTTTTGAGCAAGTGTTTTCTTATGATATCTTTTACTTCCTGGCTTCTTTCCAAACCAGATGAGAAGTATCAACTGAAAAGTCTCAAGTCTGCTGCTTGGAATTTTCTTACATTCATACAGATGCAGTTGTTTTATGAGTTCTGTCCTCCCTACCAGTATTTGCCTCAGTGTTCTCTGGGCTTTGTGGATTTAAGCAGTAGCAGAGCTGGCAGAGCCTTAGCAATTACCTAATCCAGCTCCATCACTTTGTAGTTGATGAAAACAAAGTGGCTTAGAGCCTTGCTAAGCACACATGCTAGTTACTGGCAACCTCAGCCTAGGCCTCTGGACGCCCTGCCCATCCAGTGTCCTTGGCTTGGACCATTTGGTCTCCCAGAATGAGCCATGTTTGTATGTGTTTTGGGAAAGGAGAGTGAGGCGATGCTTAGGATTCAAGACTGACCTTCACTTATGTGACCATGGCCACAATCATGTTGTGCATCCTCAAGAGCCAAAGGAAGCACCATGTTCTAGTACGGAAGTGAGGAGGCATGAAATGCTACCGCTCTCTGCAAAAGAGCTTGTGACAGCCAGAAGGAGCTCAGATCTGGAATCACTATCTTAAGTGATTACCCTAAAAAGGAAAAAAAGAAAAGTGACAGGGAAGAGATTTGGAATGATACTAATTCGTTCTTCAAATTGAATTTACATTGGACCTGCATCAAATCAACATTCGGAAGAGTATACTTTCCACCTCCTTTAGAGTGCATTTTGAGAATATCAGTAATAACAGAAAAAGCAATATCAGAGCAAAAAAGGGAAGACCTCCCAAACCTCTCCACCTATACATACACAACTCCCATTAAATTAAAAGAAGATAGAGAAGTCAGACTTGGAAAAGAAATAGGGCCGTTTCACCACCTCAGGTCCATCCTCTGGGATGTTGAATCACACATAGAACTTGAAAAACATGCAAACGAATATAGGCCCACCATATATGTCCTATGAATATAAGTATATGTGAAACCACTAAGGGAAGATAGCACGCAATGAACGGCAAAGCACCAAGCCAGCTCTTCTGTGCTGAGTGAATGCAGAGAGCAGACTTTCATCCTTCTGTGAAGTAAAAATAGAGCTGAGACTGGGCCATGTGCCTGGCTAGCTTACCCCTGGAGCTTAGCACATCTGGGTTCTGGCTTTACAGAGAAAAGCAGGGAACAATATAATCCTCATGGTCTTTTGGCCACAAAGATCCTCAAACCCATTCCCAATCTATCAGGGTGCTAATCTGTTTTGAACATTCAGTCTTTCTTTCCAGAAAGTCTTCCCAGAGTAACCCAACCCTTCCACCAAGCTGCCAATACGGCCTGACTTCTGTGTTCCTTCAGTTGGAATTCTACAGCACATACATCTGGCTGGCTGGTCTATTTCCCTATTAACTCAGATGCTGCTTGACAAAAGTCTGACTCTTGATGGGCATATTGGTCAGTGGTCTGCAGTACTTTGTTCTGTGAATGTCCATAAAAAGGTGCAGCTTTATAAATGATGCCTGTTAAGGAAAAGCAGCTCCTACAGGATAAAGGGTCATTGTGCTCTCTCTAAACTCTCCCAAAACTCTGGCTGCAATACAGACTTTGAGGTAGTGAGGGTTGTGGGGAACAAGGGGTTAAAGGGGAAATGATTATGATTTAAAGGATCCTAAGAAACTAATTTACATGATCTATTTTTAATCTCTCATATGATTGCCACCCATGTAAAATGAGGCCTGCTTACTCTTGTTTTGAAGCCAGGTGAGGCCAAGACATTTAAACCACATCATTCTGACTCAGAAGGCTTTCAAAAATTTACTAGATCATTGTTGCAATTTCTTTAAAACTTTCCAAAAATCCTCTCTAGACATCTTTTCTTCTCCCCAAGTTTCATATTGACGAGGCCATCTTCTCTCAAATTTTGGTGAATAAAATCCTCCATCTAGGTATATACTGATGTATTGAGGAACAGATTAAAGTTACAAAGGGAATCCATGTAAATTATCTCATGTTTAGCTCAATGAACATGTATTGAGCACCTGCTCTGTACCAGTCACTGTTAATCTAGTAACACAATCCGTGCCTATCGATGATGAAAATAGAACAGCAGACAACATAATTATCTCAATTTATACAAGTTTACACTCAGATTAAGAAGGACATTTTGCTGGTAGTAGTGGTAACATCTGACCTAGACCCAGGACTATATAACTTTTGGATCATTACTCTCTGATTGTCTATCCAAGAGTGTCTTTTTTCACAGATTGAAAAACATGAGCTATTAAAAAACAAAAACAACAACAAAATCCTTTTAGTTATGCTCAATTAGAATTCTTAAGCTGGCTTAAAAATGATAGCTACAGCCAACTAGAATTTGAAATGGTTTTCTAAAGAAAAAAAAGAAAAAGAAGGAAAGAAAAAGAAGAAAGAAAGAAAGAAAGAAAGAAAGAAAGAAAGAAAGAAAGAAAGAAAGAAAGAAATGGTTTTCTAAATGGCATCTTTACTCCAATGACCCTCTGTACCAGTGCTATCCAATAGAACTTTCTGAAAAGATAGAAATATTTTGTGCTGTCTGTTATGGTGGTCACTAGCCACAGCCAACTGTTGAGCCCTTGAAATCTGGCTAGTTGCAACTGAAGAACTGAAGTATTGTATTGCATTGTATTGTATCGAATTTGAATGTAAATAGCCACATGAGTCTCTATAGTGTGCAGATGAAGGCAACACTAAGGATAACCAGGGAATTTTACATCTTTTACAGGAGACTATTTCCCTTTACAGATAGAAGGGATATTGAACAGATATTTAACCTGTTTTATTATTTTGTGGGGTGAGGTAAAGTGCAGTAGAAAAAGAAATGGACAGGTAAAGATGCTGACAGGCAGAGCCCAAAAGGATGCAGCCTTTCAGAAAACAAAATAAGTGAGTAGAGATGGTGATTGACCTCCCACATACTGACCACTGGTAGGAAAAAGGTCGTCTCTCGGCAAAGACAGTTTTACACTTGCAGTGTTGGGGAAAATAAGCTTGTGCTTACAGAAACTTACAGAAGCCTATTTCTAAATGAATTGGCTTGGCTATTTTTATCCATTCAAGCCTACACATATTACTGAATATTAATAAACTCTGTGGTCTAAAATGAACTGGTTGAATGTGGAAGGGAGAGATTTTATTCTTTTTTCCTCTTAATAAGAGACACACAAACCTGGAACTTTTGGTCTTTGACTTGTGCACACCAAGTTAAGATTTCAGACCTTAAAGATTCAGGTGTGAGCTCAACAGAGGGCAAAACGTTCTTTTTCTGTCACTAATTCTCATAATCCTCTGACTTGCACATGTAGTATCTGAGGATTTTTCTAATAAAAGCACACCTGCTTTTTCTCATTCCTTTGTGCATATCCACACTATAAAGACATTCAAGCTGCTCAATGTGACAAAGTTCCACCATTAGCTCTGCTCCTGAGCTGAGGCTACCCCAGAGATTTGGTGACCAGGGTCCAGACAACTTAATAAAAAATAGAAGTTTATAATAGAATCACTGACAGCAGTTCAATTCCAACAGCCTACACAGGTTCCATCAAGCAGAGAGCACACAGAAGCCAAGACTCATGGAGCTCTCAGGGCACCATGATTTTCTTCCCTTAATTGTAAGGACTTATTATGGGCCTCCAAGACATAATATAAAATAGTATAAAGGTAGCAGGATGGGAATTTTTAACTTGTTTTAATTCAGAAACTCCACTACCTGTTTTCTGTTTGTCTTTGCTTCTCTGCATTTAAAGGAGCGATTAGACTCATTCCAGGAGAGGGTGAACTTTCTCTGCCCTCTCTCCATTCCCATCACTCTCCACCCCAGGAGGGAAAGCAAACACTTCCCCTTCCCCCTTGCAAGTGTCTAATGAGTAAGCCTCCCTGCTTTGGAAAGAGAAAGTAGTGTTTATTTGCTAACAATTTCGACCCTGAACTTCATAGCCTTTGAAGATTATTGCATGAAGGAAAAGTACATAGTATGGGGCTTTGGGCTCCGTGGATAGAGGGTTTATCTTGTGAAACTATGGAAAATACTAACATTTGGAGGCAGTGGGCAAGACAATAGGGGAGTTGTTGGAGGGAGAGAATTGTCTGGGAAAACGAAATGGGATGTAAGGGGTGGGGAAAAGGGGCACTCACATGGAAATATAGGGTGAGGAATTAGAAAACCGTCTTGAATATGAGAAGAATCATAGTGCTCTTCAGCTAACATCCAGGGTGGACATAAGTGACAGTCATCCCAAAATCTGTACCTGGAACCTCAGAGGGAAGTTTTCTTCATCTGTATCAACACCTCACTAAGTTGGCTGCATGATGGAGACAATAACGTCTTGCCAAAGAACGTTGCCCTGTTATCCACGCAGGGCCACTGTGCAGACCATATTGCTACTCTATCTATCCCAGGGCACATTAAGATCAAGGACTCCCTAGATCCTCCTATGAATCCTGGGGAGGTGCTTTTCTAACTTTACTTGGGAGGACTGCGTTCAGCAAGCTTATAATCCTGAACTGAGACAGTGACCTTTAAGGGGAAGCTCTGTATGTTAGTGGACCACTGATTGCCTCTCTAGGATCAATTTCTTCTCTGGTCTTCTACAAACAGATTCCAAATATTTTTTTTTTTTGGTCTCCATCATCTCTTTTCTTTTCAGTCTATTATTTAGGGGGCACTGACCCTATCTCCATTCTCGGTTGATGGACATATGTTAATCCTATCCCATTGTCAGTGATATGTCCAGAATGCAAGCTTAAACCAATTAGCCCATGGGATTTCCCCTTGTGACAGGTACTCGTCCAGGGCTGGAGTGTGTGATCTATCTGGACCCAGTCAGACAGAAAGAAAGGACTTTTATTTTATGATTGGAAGAGATGCTATCCCTCTCACCCGCTGGACATGAGCAAGTCACTTTGATTCCTAATGACAGTCATTTTAGAGACACAAGAGAAACCAATCTTAAATTGATGCAAAACCTTTGACACAGAAAGGATGGAAAATATTTTCATGTTTGAAGACATTGTTGAACCACTAAATCAGTCATTCCTGAGGGCTATCCTACCTAAAGATATATTCATTTCCTTGTTTAGATCAATTTACTTGGAGTTGTTCATTAATTGCGGCTGAAAACTGGCTTTAAATACTTATTAGAAGTACCCAGGAAGCTGATAGGGAAAACTGCTTCTCTGCTCTTTCAATGATTAGCCAGAAAGGAAAACCATTTAGTATAAGGGAGGTAGGAAGCTAATTAAGTAGCCATAATCCCTAA
Organism: Mirounga angustirostris; assembly: GCF_029215605.1. Taxonomy (NCBI): domain Eukaryota; kingdom Metazoa; phylum Chordata; class Mammalia; order Carnivora; family Phocidae; genus Mirounga; species Mirounga angustirostris. The sequence continues at coordinate 57,860,298 of NW_026991709.1, forward strand.
AGGTATGTAAATTTCCTCTTAAGGCCATATGTAGACACAAACAAACTAACTTTATTGATTGATTGATTAATTTTTTTTAAAAGATTTTATTTATTTATATGACAGAGAGTGACACAAAGAGAGAGGGAACACAAGCAGGGGGAGTGGGAGAGGGAGAAGCAGGCTCCCCGCAGAGCAGGGAGCCCGATGCGGGAGCCCGATCCCAGGGTCCTGGGATCATGACCGGAGCCGAAGGCAGACACTTAACGACTGAGCCACCCAGGCGCCCCTGATTGATTAATTTTTTAAAAGATTTTATTTATTTATTTGTGAGAAAAAAAGAGTGTGTTTGTGTCCACGCACATGCTCAAGCTGGGGGAGGGGCAAAGGGAGAGGGAACGAGAATCTCAAGCAGACTCCATGCTGAGCGCAGAGCCCAACACAGGGCTCGATCATGACCTGAGCAGAAACCAAGAGTCAGATGCTTAACTGACTGAGCCACCCAGGCGCCCCTCAAACAGTAACTTTAAAGAAGATTTTGTTATATGGCAAGGGGGAGCAATAAGGACATGAGGAAGAACAAACCGATAAATAAAATTCATCTGATTTTCTTTTCTTTTTTTTTTCTGATTTTCAAAGTACATAACTGTGCCGTAGCTACCTGATGTCTAGGTTTACAGATTTTATTCTGCTTTTTGTCTTAAAATTTGTGCCCTTTACCAAAGGCTGATGCAGCTACCCATGTGATCCTGTTCAGGCTTCTAAATTCCCCCTAATTGACCTCAACATGGCTAGCACCATTTTAAACTTGGCCCCTGTGGAGTTCCATTAGGCCTTTCATAAATTTCAACCTAAGAGTTCTAGTCAAGTTCTATTTAAGAGGGCCAATCTCTCGCTGTGTTTCTCAAAGTCTAACCCGAAAGTCCTCCACAGTGGAATCACCAGGACTGACTACTTAAAATGTAGATTCCTAGGTTTCGCTCGAAGGGATTATGATTCACTAAGTCTGGAGTAGCACCCAAGAATCTGCATTTAAACTGATTCCCCAAGTGATTATGATCAAAATAAAAGTGGAAAACACTGTTCTAGGAATATCTTTAACTTCTTCAAAACTAGTAATTAAGATAGCTTATCACTTATACTGTCATGAAATAAACATCCTACAATACAATTCCTCACTATTTATGCATAAATGCATATATAGTGCTTATTTCAGACTTGCAAATCTGGCTTGTAACTACAATTCTACAAACCATTTTTCATATACCCTTTTTTTCTTAACCAATACAAACATACACTTTTCTTTTACCCAGTAGAATGGGCACAATGCTAAAGAATGTTTTACTCTTGCCTTCAAAAAATTCTAGTTGAAGTCCAAATACACATTTCTTCATAAAAAGAGAATGTCACAAGAACAATGGAAAGATATCTCTGAGCCTGAACATAGACTTCTAGTGAAAATTCTATTTTTCCAATAAATTCTAGAAGTTACTAAACACATTCAGAATCAGGATGCTAACACATTAGAACTCAAGATGACTAAAAATAAAAAGGAGAACTATTTCAAGAAGTGACCATCCATATGCCAAGGTCACTCCTACACATAACAGAATAAGAAAGTCCCTCCTAGGGGCGCCTGGGTGGCTCAGTCATTAGGCGTCTGCCTTCGGCTCAGGTCATGATCCCAGGATCCTGGGATCCAGCCCCGCATCGGGCTCCCTGCTCTGGGGAATGCCTGCTTCTCCCTCTCCCACTCCCCCTGCTTGTGTTCCCTCTCTCACTGTGTCTCTCTGTCAAATAAATAAGAAAAAAAAAAAAAAAAGAAAGTCCCTCCTATTCCAGAATATCTTCCCCACCCATTTAGTCACCCACTGCCTTCCGTTTTCACATCACATTTCTTTAATGTATTATGTTTAGGGCTGCTGTAACTTTGAACCATGATGTGGAAGGAATAGCCTATCAACTAACTGTAAACACTTTTTTTTTTTTAAGATTTTATTTATTTATTTGACAGACAGAGACACAGCGAGAGAGGGAACACAAGCAGGGGGAGTGGGAGAGGGAGAAGCAGGCCTCCCGCCGAGCAGGGAGCCCGATGTGGGACTCGATCCCAGGACCCTGGGATCATGACCTGAGCCGAAGGCAGATGCCCAACGACTGAGCCACCCAGGCGCCCTAACTGTAAACACTTTTGCTAGAATGTATGTCACAATTACTTGGAATAACTGATGTGAGACCACCCAGGTCAGACAAGTTTCAGTGGATAAGAGGTTGTCTTAAATTGGATTCTCCCAGAAGCAGTTGCTGAGACAAAGATTTAAGGGATAGTCATTTATTTGAGATCAGATCAGGGAAATCACGGGTAGGGAAATGGGGAAGTGAAACAGGGAAAAGAGAAAAGCAATAGAGGGTGTGATAATGAGCAATTAACAACTATGGCAACTGGGGCTTGTGCCACGGGGTACCTCCAGGACATTACATAGCACATCTCAGAATTTTCTCAACCAAGGCATAAGGAGCAGGGGTATTTACTCACCAACTGCTGTTCCTCATTGTTTGAGGGATGCTCCAGGGCACCACGTCCTCCAAGCACCATTAGTGTTCCACTTGTATGGAGTGGAGTGACTTGAGTCTCAGGGGCTTGAAGAAGAAAGCTGTCAGCACATAAGAGACTGATGTGTGCTGAGGGAACATAGGTTGGTTCCAATAGCATCTGCTGCAGCATCCCTCAGATCCCCTTGGGTCCTATGTTATGTTGCCTCAGTCTGTTGCTGATCCTTCAAGGAGGTGATTCACTAGAACTTCAAAAGAGAAAAGAAAAAAAGACAACAGGAAGGTTGATGAGGCAAGAAATAGTCTCCAGGGGTGCAGTTGGGCCCAAAGTCATAATTGGTAATTATCATCTCCATCCTCTACCACTTGTTTAGCTGTCCATCTGGCCTTAGTTGTTTGCTTGGTGTGGTAACCTAAACCTTCAGCCCTGAGGGGTCTGAGCCATGACTGCCTTGCTCTTGTCAAACCGAGACTGCTTGAATTGGCTGTTCATGATTATCATCATGTATGAAATCAGTGAATGTGCCCCGGTGAATTGCCTGGGTCCCAGATATTTTCTTATTCACATCTTCAGAATGAAATTGCAAAACAAACAAACAAACAAGACCGCTAAGCAATAGGATGAGATTGGAAGAACTTCCAGGTTGGTACATACATTGAAGGTGAAAGGGTGGCATGCATGGAGAGGGTATGGAAGCTCCATTCCTGCCCCCCACCCCAGCCCCAATACTTCACCTATGCATGTCTTCCAATTGGCTGTTCCTGAGTTGGATGTTTTATAACAAACCAATAATACTAACTGAAGCACTTTCCTGAGTTTTATGAGGCATTCTAGCAAATTATTATACGTGAGGAGGTGTATAGCCAGTTGTTCAGAAGTGTAGTTGGCAATCTGGAACTTGGGACAGGCATCTGAAGTTAGGGCAGTCTTGTAGGGCTGAGCCCTTGAGCTTGGGGAATCTGACATTAACTCTGGGTTGAATTGTAGCGCACAGAATTGGTATCCAAAGAGTTGGAGAACTGGTAGTTAGTGTGGAAAAAACCCCACACATTTGGTGTCAGAAGTATTTATGAGTAAAAATAGCTCAGATTATATATTTTGGAAACAAATCCTTTATCAGAGATATGTGTTGCAGGCATTTTATCCAATTTGGTAGCTTGCCTTTTTGCTACCTTTTGAAGAACAGATGTTTTTAATTTTCATGAAGTCCAATTTTATAAATTCTTTGAAATGGTTTATGCTCTTTGCAGTCTGAGAACTCTTTGCCCACCCCAAAGTAACAAAATTTTCTCCTGTCTTTCTTCCTGATGTTTTGTCATTTTGATTTTATACTTAGGCCTTTGATCCATTTCAGATATATTTTTGTGTATTTATGAAGAGTTGATGTTTATTAACTTTTCTCATCTTGATATCCAGCAACAACTTTTTGAACAGATTTTTTTTTTCTTGTTAAGTCACCTCGGCACCTTTGTAATAAAGCAATTGACCATATATGTGTGGGGTCTATTTCTAGTCTCTATTCTGTTCTTTCTTTCTTTATCCCTCTTTCTCTCTCTCCCCCATATACATATATATATATGGATAACCATATATGTATTCATCCATATCCATATATATATATACACACACACACACGTATATAGTAAGTTTTGAAATCAAGTAGGATAAGTCCCACAACTTTGTTCTCTCTTTTTATAAATTGCTTAGGTTATTTTAGTCCTTTTGCCCTTCCATACATAATTTTGAATCAGCTCTCCAGTTTCTACAAAAATAGTTTGCTGGAATTTTTATTGATATTTTATTGACAAATTTGGGGATATGGAATCTTAATAATATCAAGTCTTCTACCCCATAATCATGGTATGCTTCTCCATTTATTTAGGTATTCTCAATTTCTCTTAGTGATATACCATGTGTACTTGAAAATAATACGTATATTGCAGTTGCATGTAGTGCTTTATAAATGTCAATTAGGTTTAGTTGGTTTATAGTGTTTTTTATGATCTTCCATGTTTTGTTAATTTTTTATGGTCTAGAGTCCTTAGTAATTGTTGATGGAAGGGAGGTGAAATCAGGCAGGATGTGTTATCTATTTCTCTTTTATTCTTTCAATATTTCCTTCATGTATTTTAAGCCCTTGTTATTAGGTGTATGCATCCTTATGATTGTTATATCTTTCTGACGAATTGTCCTTTTAATTATTATTAAATGTCCCTGGTAATTTATTACTGGTACCACTCTTTGGCTTGAAAGCTATTTTATTACCTGGCACTAATATAGTCACTATAGCCTGTGTATGCTTATTGTTTTCATGGTTTATCTTTTTTTTCCAATTATTTGCTTCTTTTTTTTTAAGATTGTATTTATTTATTTGACAGAGAGAGACACAGCGAGAGAGGGAACACAAGCGGGGGAGTGAGAGAGGGAGAAGCAGGCTTCCCGCAGAGCAGGGAGCCCGATGTGGGGCTCGATCCCAGGACCCTGGGATCATGACCTGAGCCGAAGGCAGACGCTTAACGACTGAGCCACCCAGGCTTTTGCTTTTAACCTGTGTCTTTATATTTTAAATGTATCTCTTGTAGGAAACATGTAGTAAGGTCTTGTTTTTTAAAATCTATTCTGTTCATCTCTGCCTTTTAACTGGAACATTTGGACATTAGCATTATCTGCTGTCTCCTGTTAGTGGCCCAGGACAGTTCCTAGAGTCATTAACTCACTGACATTCTTGGTCTGTCCCTCCTGCCAGTCTGAGCATGGTCTTGCTATAAGAGGCTGTCAGCGTGTAGAGGAAGGATAAGGGCCGAAGAGATGTAGGGAGGGCCTTGACCGTGTCTCCTTCAGGGGAAATAAAGAAAAAAAAAAAAAGAAGGGTATTTTATTTCTTTGTCCAAGGCATGCAATTGTGTTAGTTAGGGGAAATAAGTTTGGGGATATCATAAATGTGTGTGTTGAAAGGTTGAGGACAATGAGCCACTAGGAAGACGCCAAAAAGGAAGAATAAAACGACACGAAAATCAGTCTTTAAAAGAAAGAAAATCTACCTCTTCAAGTATTTATTATGCTTTCTGCCTTTACTTCATGCTAAGCCACTCATCTATATCATTGGATTTAATATTTATAACAATCGTATGTGTTAGGTGGTATGATTCTACAAATGAGGAAACTGAGACTTAGAAAAGTAACATCCCCCAGTGAGTAAAGACAGAACCAAGATTCCAACTGGACTATCAGATGCTAGATCCTGTGCTAAGAGGGGCTATGTGGGATAAGCTTTGCCTGCTTCACAGACAGCTGTCTATTTGCCATGGGTGCTCCATGGAAAGCATCCTTCAGAAACCTAAATTCTGTTAACAGACTCTGGATAAACTGGGTGACCGAGGAAGTGTTGCTCAGTTACGTTAACAACTCCCTGGCACCCAGGCAAGAGCCAGAACGGGGATCTCAAGAGAATGCAGAGTTGTCTTCTGCTGTTGGCCCTCAAGGGCAGGCTCTTGCACTGTCCCAGGTGCTCCTATGCCCCACCCTTGAGGATGAGTAAGGGGAAGCTCTGCAGCATCCCTATCACTTCAACAGTGGCTGCCAGTGCCCAAGCTAGCTGTGGAATATCAAGGATGGCTCAGTTCATGGGGCCCAAGTGGAAGCTCCAACCTTCCATGTGAAAGTTCAAGGCCCCACGTGGTCTCTCTTGGGACTGATGTTCTTTCAGGGTAGACCATTTTTCTGGCTTATAATATTCTTGGTTACAATTTATATTGACTCAGCTGCAGGCAGTCTAGCTGACACAGCTGTACCATCAGCTGAAGACTGTTAATTCCTCATATAAATGGAATATATCAGCTTTGGTCTGGGTCTGTCTCGAAAATAAGTGACCAAGTTCGCCCTCTCTGAAATTACATAGAAGTCACAAACCCATTGGTAGGAGGCTACCACATAATTTAAACATCTTATACTGTTCACTGCTTTACTAGCCAAGCTTCAAATTGTGCAACTCAAGTTATCTTCTCTCATATACACTCCTTCTACCCACTCATGGTCCTCCACCCTGCCCCAGACATTTCTGTAAAATATGTGGGATACAGAAAGAGCACCTCCATTTTGTAACAAGGAAATTGAAGTCCAGGAAGAAAAAGTATCTAGCCCAAGGTAAAGCCAGACCAGAACTCCTTATTATTATCCAGGAAGTCCTTATTGAGTGAACTTTGCAGTAGACTACAGTGCCTGGGGTGAACACTGTGGCATGCCCACGTTTGGCCGATCTACCTAATCCTACTATGGAATTGCCGGTTCCACATGGATGTTCAACCTGTGAAAAATACTCTGCTTTCTCTGGACTTTCTGTAGATCTTGTAGTAGGTCCTGTGGCTTCCATAAAAAAAATTATCACAAACTTGGCCGCTTAAAGGAATAAAAGTTTATTCTCTCACATTCTGGAGGCTGCTGGCAGCCCACAGCCAAACAGTTAGCAGGCTTGGTTCCTTCTAGAGACTCTGAGGGAGAATCAGTTCCATGGCTCTCTGTTAACTTGTGGGGGCTGCCAGCAATTACTGGTGTTCCCTGACTTATAGAAGCATCACTCCAGCCTCTGCCTCCATCTTCACCTCACCTTCTCCTCTGTGTGTGTCTGTCATCTGTGTGTCTCTTACAGGATACCTGTTATTAGGTTTGGGGCCCATCTGGATGATCTGGGATGATACCTCAAGATCCTTAACTTAATTACATCTGCAAAGACCTCTTTTCCAAGTAAAGTCACATTCACAGTTTCCAGGGATTAAGACATGGGCATATCTTTTTGAGGGACCATCATTCACCCCACTATTCCCCCATGGCCTATTCCTCCAGATTTATTTGAATCATCTTAGGCTTGGTACCAAGTAGAATACCAGAGTCCTCCTAATTGAAGTAAGAAAATTATGGAGTTTCTATTACATGAAAAGAATTGAGCTAGAAGACATAAAAATAAATGGCATCTTGCATCCCACCTAACTGTGTAACTGTAATCTATTAACAGGTGCACAAGTAACTGACCCAGGACACTGGTGAGGTTCAAGTACATCAGCAGACATCATGCCACCATCTTTTGGGAGACGTTCTTAGCATATATGAGTATTTTTAACAACAACAACAGCAACAACAATCTCTCCTAAAATCCCACTCAGAGTTAAAGGAAATGGCATCATTTCTTTTGCCCTTGGTGTGGACTCTAATATCGGAGATAACATTACAGGAAGTTAGCAGACTTAAGGCGTGTCAAACTTGACCCTTTGAAAAGATTTTATGTGGTATATATCAGAACTTGGGCCAATTTCATCTCTCTTTGATTCCTGTGGCCAGACACTCTGAAGTAAATGTGGGGCTGAAAAACAAAAACAAAACAAACCAACAACAACAACAACAAAAAAAAAACCTGTCACTATATCAAGTAATCAACATTGTAAATAATTCCCAAAGGCAATGAAGAATCCAAAGATGGGACTTAATAAATGAGCCCTATTAAAAAAAAAATTACTACACCTAATCTTTTTTCCTATGAAGCTAACAAAGGAGCCCCTAGAAACAAGTACCAGTTCCCCCAGGGCTCCACACTTTCCCGATTAAGAGACTGCCCCATCTCACTAACATTTTCTGTTAATATGGATTTCAGGAGTAATTCACTAAGCAAGACCCTAAACCACCAGAATTTACAAGAATCAAGGTCATTGAATGAATTACGTCTAAAAATTAAGAAGTGCCATATGCTTTTAATCCCACCCGATATTCCATTACATTACCCCAGATATGGCAGTTGAGATATTTCTCCTATTGTTCTGAACCCTCAGCTCAGCAAGAGTGTGTGCCATTTTATAAGAAGAGGCTGTTCGATGTTTTCTTAATCCAACAACTTCGGAAAGATGGTGTTTGTGTGAAAAGAAGAGGAGAAATAACAGTTTATACCTTTATGTATGCATAGTCTTCAATTTTGCAAGAAACATTAAAAAAATTTCAACCCTTTATAATATGAACAGAGTAAAACTTAAATTCAAAACTTGAGCAAAGCAGTGAATTTTGCCACCATTCTGTTGGGATGAGTTACAATTGAGATCAGAACCCAGGACACCTTGGATTGGGTTTCCCAAGGAGAGAGAGAGAGAGAGAGAGAATTGGTGGGAGGGAGGTGGGGAAGGTAGAGAGAGTAAAAAAATACTTTTTGAATTGGGTAAATGCCTGCCCTGATCAAAGGCCCTACTTGCCAAAGCATCTGGCAAGGGCAGGTGTTTCAGAGAAAGGAATTAGGATGGGGGCACCCTCAACAAGGGACTTGATTCAGATTCTAACTCAAAATTTCAATTTCAGACCCAAGAGAAGGATGCTCTCTTAATTGATTCTCTCTGCTATTGTCATGATTAGAATTATTCTGACCCGTATCCATGCTTAATTGGTTGCCTGCATTTGATCTGAGACCATGAATCCCACTAGATGATCATAGCCTTTAAGAATGTTTCCCTGTGGCAACTCCAGTCTGGCATTACACCATGGGAAGCTGTCTTGTGGCTTTTGGTCCTTTTATAGCAATGCATTTCTGCCCCCCAAAGTAAATCTCCATATGCCCTTCCCAGTCCACCTTATGATTCTTCTTTGGGCTTCTGTCATACTGCAGAAATCTTTTAAGCTGTCACCTGGAGATTTCTTTACTTAGAATTGCTTATCCCCAAGATCACAAGACTATGGGAGATTTACCCAGACCCTGACCACTTTTGCCTTCAAGGGTACACTCTAGACACCTTCATTATAGCTGCAGCTACAGCAGCATTTCTTGTGTATGTAGCCCTGTAGCTCTGATATTTAATGAAATAGGCAATATGTATTCCCAAATGCTGAGTTTTCTTGGGACACTTTCCAGGTGCTGTATTCCTTCAGATATGGTTATTCAGTCCACAAAAGTTGTGCTCCTTAGACTGTCTCGTCCTTGTCTTTCAGTCTCTATTGTCTATGGGGAAACCAGTAAAGCCCTGGGTCCCAGGGTTGTTTTCCTTTGCCCATTGCTTCAGGATGCCAAACATCACCCAGCAAAAGATTGGAATAAGACTATACTACTTCTCTCTCTATTGTGCCTTGAGGGCCAAACTAGCACATACAGAAAAAAAGGCAGGCTGTAAAGTACAAACGCTATTGGAGGAGGACTAGAGAAGGGTAGAAGATAGTGGTTTCATTCGACCAAATGATCATGCTCATATGTTCAGTTAAGGCACGTTTGCTTTTCTATTCCTCCTGTGTGTTCACTTTAGTGAGTTTGTCTCAGAGTGTGAGATTTAAAGAGTCCTGGCACACAGTGTCTTCTTGGAGGACCTGTGGATCCCAAGAGCATGAAGTCACGATTGCTCAATTCACATGTGAAGATGATCGTAATGAGAAGAATCGCCCAGAGCTGATGCCAGTTAAAAAGAAAGGTTAAAGAAGGTAAGGTTTTTTTCAAATTTTTATTTAAATTCTAACTAGTTAACATGTAGTGTAATATTAGTTCAGGAGTAGAATTCAGTGACTCATGACTTACATACAACACCCAGTGCTCATCACAAGTGCCCTCCTAATGCCCATCACCCATAGAGCCCATCCCCACCTCCCACCCTCCAACAACCCTCCGTTTGTTCTGAATTTGTAAGAGTCTCTTATGGTTTGCTTTCTTCTCTCTCCCTCTCACTCTCTTTTTTTCCTGAAGAAGGTAAATTTTGAGGTCAAGCCTGGCTTCTCTGTTTTCTCTCTTCCTGAACTTACTTAGGTCTGCTTTGTTATAGTGCCTTTTTATGGCAAAGAGAAAGCTTCTCTATGGACATAAACTTTCAAAGATCAGAACTCTTCAGTCATTTCTAGTGACCACTCTGTAACCTCAATAATTAAGTCTTTCACTCTGGTCATTTTCTTTCACTGGCAAATTTATGTAAATCCAAGAAAAAAAGAAAGGAGCTAGGAAGTTCAGCTGTGTTTTACCTACTGGGGACAAGAAAGAAAATGGAATTGAGCCTAAAAAGATGGGTCCACTACAATGAAGGTGGTTATTAGAGAAAGGCACTTCTCAGATATGAAATACATTCCAATCTGAGCAAATATTTAGAGGCAGAATAAACCAGCACTGGCAAAATAGTTTGGGATAGTTGGAATGTTGCTTCTGTCCGAGACTGGAAATAGTTCCCTGGTGGGTACTGTTTTTTAAAAATAGAGTCCATCGAGTTTGCTTTTTATGATAAAACCAATTTATGATCACTAGAAAAAATGGAAAAAAAAATACAAAAAATGAGGGAGGAAAAAAACCTACCTATAGGTCCTACTAGACTGGAAATCATTTGGGGCATTGGTGGGATTTTGTAAAAAGGACACAGCCTTTGGGATCAGAAAGATCTGGATATAATTGCAATTCTAAGTTGTGTGACCTTGAGCAAATTCCTTCAATTTGAGCACATGCTTAATAAATGAAAGTTGAACCAAAAAAAAAAAAAAAAAAAGCCCGAGTATTTTTACATTCCAGAGTCATTAGAGAGGAATACTCCCCTTTCTTTTTCATGTATGACACTGTTTTAGGATCAGTGTTTAACAACATTTAATGTTCTTGTTTGGACTTGTTTATTCTTCATAGTTGTGAGCTGAACTCTGCATTCCTGGCTTTCTCACTTGGCACTCCCATTACAGCCTTATTTTAGCTTTTTTTCTTTTTTTTTTTTTAAGTAATCTCTACAACAAACATGGGGCTCGAATTCACAACCCCAAGATCAAGAGTCATATGCTCTTCTGACAGAGCAGGCCAGACACCCCTATTTTAGCCTTTGCCATGACTCCTCTCATTGTAGCTCTTGCTCTTCTCCCTTGACTCTCTCCTTTACCCCTTTCCAAGACACCTTCAGTCTCTACCTACCAGCCTCAGCCATACCAATGATGTCTCACTTTCCATCTAGAAAGAGGACGGGCAAACCATGAACTTGAGTCTGCAAGTCCTTCTTCATTCTTAAAGTAAGTGAAAGTTAAAATAAAAATGGCTGTGATAAGCCATATTGATGCTGTGTTTCAAAGAACTTACTATGGTATTATATTAACATGATAAAGTAATTCAGAATTCAAATGTTGGAAAAGCTGCTCATATCACATGCCTATTGCACTGTCTCATCTGACTTCTGTGTGCTTTGGAAGAGCACCCACTGCTCCACGAGTCTCCCTCACACTGCTTGCAGAGCAGCACCAAAGAGTCCTGGAGACCACTCTCCTGGGTAGGAGGAAATTGAGGGTCTACATACAACCTCTTTCCTTTACCCAGGCTACTGATAGAACCTTCTGGAGCTCACGGGTAAAATTCAAAAGGCTCACACAGTGGTGAAACCTTAATGCTTATCAAAAACCAAAGGAAAGCCAAACAAAAATTGACCTTACTTATCAATATGTCTCTTGGGATGAGATGAAGGAATACTTTATGAAAAGCCACGGGTTGTGAAAATTAGTTTGGTGGGTGGAGTTCAGCATTTTTTTAAAGTGAAAGAACATAATAAAACAGAAAACGTCAAAGTATAAAATAGATGGTATATGTAGATATTGTTTCATGAACTTTATGAAAAATGTGTGTGTGTGTGTGTGTGTGTGTTTGTAAGGCAAAACATTTTTTTCCGGGCGCCTGGGTGGCTCAGTCATTAAGCGTCTGCCTTTGGCTCAGGTCATGATCCCGGGGTGCTGGGATCGAGTCCCACATCGGGCTCCCTGCTCGGCGGGAAGCCTGCTTCTCCCTCTCCCACTCCCCCTGCTTGTGTTCCTGCTCTCGCTGTCTCTCTCTCTGTCAAATAAATAAATAAAAACAAACAAACAAACAAAAAAACCCATTTTTTTCCATGGTCACAATCAGAAATGTTTAAAAAACCCTGTAATAAGAATGTGGTCCAGGGTAGAGTGGAAATGATTCTAGAGGCTTGAAAGAGATAGGTTGGGAAAAGCAGGGCAGATGGGCCTAGGCAGGCACCTGGGCAGGTACCAGAAACAGGCCAGTCCCCTCTTCACAGTTCTGCCAAACTCACACACACACCACACCACACCATACCCTATATACACATTTGCCCATCCCTAACACCACTTTCCTAAATTCCTAAGTCCCACCCCTGTAATTGTTGCCTCTGGCATAATGCTATAGATTCCTGCCTTGATCCAAAGGAGTCTTCTAGGAAAATATCAGTCCAGGAGGATGTCCACAAGAAGAAGATCAAGAACACCAGAGACTTCTGTTTCCTTCCTGGATTGGGTGTCATGAAGGGATGACTGACCCACTTGCTTTTTCACGCAGCTTCCTATTTTAGAGTTTCTGCTTTGGAAAATTTTTTTTAAGATTTTATTTTTTAAGTAACCTCTACATGCAACATGGGGATCAACCCACAACCCGGAGATCAAGAGCCACGTGTTCCAGCGACCCAGCCAGCCAGGCGCCCCTGCTTTTGAATATTTAGATTAATAATAACATACATAGAGCCCCCATGTTAGGTTACCTGATAAGCACTATCACTGAAACATGAAAAAGCCTTATGTTTTATGTTCTTAGTCACCTGTATCACGTGCTCTACAAATGCTGCAAGAGTCTTTCCTGAGGAAGTGTCCAGTTAAACCACACGCACCATAGGTTCTCTCTGAATTGTGCAAGGAGAGCGCCTGTGGTTCGCTCATCCTGTGTTTGATCTCAGGCAGAGCTTTTGAAGGCTGCTGTCCAGGCAGTTGAGCTAAAGCCACAAGTCGCTTTATCTCCCTTCATCTGGGGACACTGACATTTTCTCACCTTTCTTGCCATAATGCAAACCTCACAGAGAGAGTGTGAGAATGAGGTTGAGAGGGTCGGGCAGAGGGAACTGAGAAGCACTCAGCAGCTCCCCAGGTCTCCTTGGCTGCGGGCTGTGGCTGTGGGAGCTCCCCAGCCCCCAGTGGGGTATGGGGCGTGGGCAGCCCTCCCAGCCCGCTTCCTCCTCCTATGGGGCTTAGAGGCAACCTCCTCTCTGTTTTTTGAGCTCCTCTCCTGCCATGGGTCCCACCCCCCACCCTGTGACACTTTGCTGTAATGGGTACCTGCTCTAGGCAGCTGTTCACGTCACCTCACCTGGGAAACCTCCTTTTGGTGATCTTGACTTCATTTATTAGCTCCTAGAAATTTAATTTCTACAACTATTTACCTTAGTTTTGGTCTGCCCTGTTAGTGCTCCTAACCCAAGGTCATGGAGGGAACTGCTGGGGTGCCAGTATTGTTCCATTTCTTGATCTAAGTGGTGATTTCATGCATGTGTTCACTCTCTGTTGGTACATGAAGCTGAATACTTCTGATTCGTGTGCTTTCCTGTATATATGTTATATTTCAATAAAAGGGTTATTCCTATCTTGACCATTCCCTGAGAACCTTAGTTTCTATATGTCTCTTAACCTATAGCAAAATGCCTGACACTTAAAGACTTCTCAGGAGGCATTGATTTAAATGTTAGTCACCCTTGGGGCACCAGGGTTGCACGCAGTAGGTTAAGTGGCCTACTCATGGTTTTGGTTCAGGTCGTGATTTCAGGGTTGTGGATAGAGGCCTGTGTCGGGCTCTACGCTCAGTTTGGAGTCCGCTTAAGACTCTCTCTCCCTCTCTCTCTTCCCCTCCCCCCATGCTTGCACTCTCTCTAAAAAAAATGTTAGTCTCCCTGCTATAGACGTAGCAATGTCCAGTGGGAAAACACTGGACTAGAAATATGGAAACTTGAATTCTAGTCCTGGGCCTGATGTCATTTACTTGAACTAATGTAGGCAAGTTATCAGGCTCCCTAAAGGTCAGCTTGTACATCTATAAAATGGACCCCTGCACCTGCCTTCTTGACCTCACAAGGATCCCTCTAGGGATTGGATGAGGTCATGGCATAAAAGTATATAAAAGTAAGACATGCAGGACAAATGTGACATCGGTTTTCTCAGGAGCCTCCTGCTTATAGCCATGTTCCTTGGTCCAGATTGGATTGCAGGAAGCCAGGGATGGGGCCTTTGCACCTCTCTTCATGCAGGAGCAATAATAAAGAATTATTTTTAAAGGATATCCCCGCATCCCCCAGGCTGGCTCTCTAAGTCACCTCAGAGAGTCTCCCCCTGCTCTCGCTGAGTCTCTGTTTGCAATTTTTCATGAGGTGTGACTCATGAGGACCCCTTCTGTCTTCCCCCCTGGGGCCACACACTGGACTGGCTCGCTGCCCACCCACTCTGCCCTGCAGTATGCAGAGTGCTGTAGCTGGGCAGGAAGCAGCTATGGTGGACCTAACAGTGGAAGGAGGTGGGTCAGGAGGGAGGAACGTGGGGTGTGTTAGAGGGAAGAGGAGAATGTAAAGAGAAGCGTCATCTCACCTCCATCTCGGGCTGAAGTGAAAAGGAGGGACTTCTCTTGGACTGGAGGCTATTGAATTTCTGCTCAGAAGTTGACTGCTCAGTCAAAAACAATTCTATCCTGGGTCCAAGGTGTGGGGCCTCATCAGGACTACAAAGCTAATCTAAGGGGTGGGAGGGGCAGCATGATGTGAAAGCTCAGGGACCTCAGTGGTCAAGTGGACCTTAGTTTGAAGCTTGGCTCTGTAGCTTTCTAGCTAGAGACCTTGACCTTCCTAAACCTCACTTTTTTTCCCCTGAAAATGTGTTAGTAGGTATCTGATGAATTTTTCATGACATTAAACAAGAAAACACATGGACTTGGCATATAGTAAGCTCTCAGTACTATTACTTTTTTACTATTAAATACAAAGGAGAGCCACATGAGAGTTTGAAATAGAACACAAAGGTAGCTCTGGGGGATGGAAGGACAAATAGGGAAAAAAAAGACCACAGAGCCAGCATGTGAATCTGGGTATGAGGTTTGGGGGAGTGGAGAAATTGAATTAAGGCACAGAACTCATGCCATGTAGAAGGATAACACAGATGGTTTGGTTTGTCAGATGGTTCCAAGTCCTTGTTAGCTTTGAGGCTCCAGCACTGTGGGTTGGGTTGGTGATATTCCCTAACTTTAAACTGGCTGTATCAGGTAGGCAAAGCATCTTAAACAGATTACAAAAATAACTAACTCTTACAGGAAAAGATTAATTAGACTTCATTAAATTTAGGAACTGCTCCTCTTTAGGAACACCATTAAGAGCATGAAAAGATAAGCTATGGACTGGGAAAAGATATTTGCAACCCAGGTACAACCTAAATAAATACAGTTTTAAGGGGGAGGGACACGGGCAAAAGACTTGAACTACACAGGGAAAATACCCAAATGGCCAGGCCAGTAAGCATATGAAAAGTAGCATAATCAGCCAAGAAATGCAAATTAAAACCACTCCTTGTCCTATTAATGGGGGAGAAAAAGATATTGGCAAAGATATGGAACATCTGGAACTCTTGTACATTGCTGCTGGGACTGAAAATTGGTATAAACACTTTGGAAATGGGTTTAGAAATATCTACTGCAACTGTACACATGCATTTCCTATAATCCCAAATGCCACTCCTTAGTGTGCGGGATAGTCAGAACAGCATTGTTCACAATAGTTCCAAACTGAAAACCGTCTGAATACCCATTAACAATAGAATGAACAAGCCGACTGGGATACATTTATAGAAATGGAATATTATTCAGCATTGAAAGTGAACTGACAACTGCTAACATAACAACATTTGATGAATCTCACAAACATAATATTGAGTGAAGGAAGTCCAACACAAGGGTGCAATTTCATTTACATAGAGTTGAAATGGCAAAAGCAGTCTATGATGACCAACGGCAAGATAGTGGTCATCTTTAGGGGAGGGGAGATGACAGAGAGGGACCACAAGGGGTTGCCAGAAAGATTTTCATGATCTATTTCTTGATTTTATGAAGGTTATAAAAATTTTACAAACTCACTGATTTGTCCACTTGTGAATTTTGTATTTTTCCAAATGTATTATATGTAGGTCAATAAAAAATAAGTTTACTTATAAACCAAGGAGAACCTGTCCCCCCCCCCATATAACCCCTAAAAGAAAACTGCATTACTGTGACCTGTGAGATGCAGCACTGCGCCTGCAGTCAGACTTTGCAGATGACATGGAATTCTGCAGTCCTTGTGGGAAGAGGCCCATCATCCCCTCCACGATGCCTGGGCATTGGCAGAAAGATCAGGAGGGCAATGAGAAGTTAATTGGGCACAACTCCATAGAGGAGCTCTTTGAATTAATGAAACAACTTACACACATTGAGCCCAAGTATGCTCAGCACCAGCAGACAGCCAAGGCCCTGTGTCCTGCTAGATGGAAAACTCATGCAACAGGGTGCAGGGGAAGGCCTCCAGGAGGCAGCAGAAACTGCATCTGAGCTTTGCACTTCCCCAAGAGGCAGGTATGGTGGCAAGAGAGAAGACAATGGAGGCCTGGAAAGATTAAGTACCCAGCTCCAGGCACCTGCCGTGAAGGGCAAGGTCTGAACCCAGCACTTGAATTCCAATAACCTGGTTCCAGAACTTGGAAACTTGGCCACTATGCTGTGCAACCTCTTGAAGTATCCATGAAATCTAAGGCAGGGCTGTCAGCAGACATGCAAGGGAAGCCACATTGGTGTTTTTAAATTTTCTAGTAGCCACATATGAAAAAGAAAGAAGAAAGAGATGGACTAATTTTAATATTATATTTTATTTCAATTGATACATCCAAAAATTAGCATTTCCACATGTAATATAAATATAAAAATAATTCTTGATGAGATATTTATTTCACACTTAAGGTACATCTGCACTTCAAGTCCATATGTGGCTAGGAACCCCATTTTGGACGGCCCAGGTCTAGGAGGAGACCTGGAGGACCATCCAGGTGAATGGACTGATTTGTGCAAAGGCTCACAGATGGGAGCGCTCTGTGCATTTGGGGCATTTTTCTGTGAATTGCCTGAGTCTGAGCATCCTGACAGCAGCTCCCAGGGAAATTTGCTCTGCCACTTGGCACTCCTCTCTGCCTCTAGTGCGTAAAGAGAGCTGAAAGCACAGATCTGTGAACTCAGGCTTTCAGACCCGTAGTGACTATGAGCCAACATGAGCCACACATTCAGCCATGTCACCATCAGTCTCATGGTGCGGGCCAAGCCTGGACCCTCACCTCCTAAGTTTTCCCTCCCTCCCCTTCAGGGCTCATTCTCCACTGTCCTTGCCTCCCCCATCCACCTCATTCCTTCCTCACTTCTGACTTCACAGCTCGGGGGCTGCTACTCTGCCTTCTTGCCTCTTCTCTCTTCCTCTCCAAACCCCACCCACCCTCTGCTTAGGACCCTGATATAGCCTCTTTATAAAATTTACCAAGAGCCCTGCTCTAAACAGCAACCCCAGTTTGGGCTGCACAAGCCTATGGGTGCATCCTCGTGTACCTTTGTCTGGTCAGTTTCATAGCCAGTTGGTCCCCAATCAGAGCTGTGTCTTCTGTCAATGTCAGATAGACTGTGGGCAACTTATAAATAAGTGTTGTGAGAATAAAACATTCAAGGGTTGAAAGAAGCTGAATTCCCATGCCAATGTGACTCTCCAAACAGGACAAATGAGGTAACTGCACTTTATGGTCATTGCGCATTTGCCAAATAACAGCCTGTTGAATCATTCATTGAAGTCTGTCTGATTACAACATTAACTAAGAATTAATTCTCCATCTGTATAGGAAATAATGATATGTAGTAATGTGAGCTATGCACATATTTAACTCACTTGGAAACACAGGAATTCACATTTCTAGATGTCCTGGCAAGAACGGGCTGAGATGTTCATTTACAGACAAGTATGCCACGGCGTGTGGGCATGTCCTTCCTAAACAATGCCAACTGTCAGGATCAGCCACTTCCAGAGATACATGAAATGTAAACAAATAATTTTCTCAAAAGGTTTGCAATCATACCTTATTCCTATGCCACCTTAGGAAAAATTTAATTAAAATAATTTTATTATCGGGGCACCTGGGTGGCTCAGTCGGTTAAACGTCTGCCTTTGTCTCAGGTCATGATCCCAGGGTCCTGGGATTGAGCCCCATGTCAGACTCTATGCTCAGCAGGAGCCTGCTTCTCCTCAGTCCCTCCCTCTGCTCATGTGCTCTCTCTCTCTCTTAAATAAATAAATAAAATCTTTAAAAAAAATAATTCTATTATCATCTTTGAATGTATAGACCTTGCCTGCTTCTCCTCAGTCCCTCCCTCTGCTCATGTGCTCTCTCTCTCTCTCTTAAATAAATAAATAAAATCTTTAAAAAAATAATTCTATTATCATCTTTGAATGTATAGACCTTGCTTTGAGGCCTTCATCAAACAATGCCAGGGATATTCCCCTGATTCATGGCAACAGTGGCTATTTCTACAGAGGAAAGCAGTCAGTGCCAGGACCATTTCAGCGGGTGACTTATAAACCACAGGACCACACCTCCACACTAGGGACTTGGGTTAAGCTCCAGTTCTGCTGATAATTTACAAGGTCACTACCTCTTTGAATTGCTTGTCTTCTCATCTGTAAAATGGAAGGAAGTAGACTTAGATTTTTAGATGAAGTAAAACACCAACTAGAACACACACATATTGCAGGGTTCTGCTACTCACTGGTGGGAGCCCTGAGGAAGAGAATGAGAATGATCTTGTCTTCTTTGACCCTCCCTAAAGGTGGGAAGGCGTTTTGCACCTAGTTTCATGAAGGGAATTATGGGAGAGGGGAGTAATAGGAACACCAGGGCACCTCCTCAACTCATGGCACCCAATCATTACCATCCACGCAAGGCTTTTTCTTGTTTCGTTTGGTTTTGTCTTATACATTTCCTCTACTTGCCCTCACCCCAGATACTCACTAATATGTACTTGGATGTGTGTGTATACTTATACACTTGAAATTTTATGACGTTATATTGTCTTTGTATGCATTTTAAATATATATGTATTTATGTGTGTATCAACATACATGGAGAAAGAGAGAGAGCAAGTAGTGGATAGGGAACTCATTCTTTTTTTCACTCAGCTCTATGTTTTTCAGTATCCCACATTCACTTATTCATTTGTCAATGATGACACAGAGGTAGATCACAAAGCACAATGATTAGGGGTGCCTGGGAGCCAGACTGGATGGCATCATTCCCATTTACCAACAGTGTGAATTGAGCCAATTCACTCACCCTCCCATATTTCAGCTTCCTGTTTCTAAAATACAGAGAGTTGTAGTATCTACCTCTTGCAGAGTGCTGAGAATGTGTAAAATGCTGGGCACACATACGCTCCCAGCAAGTGTTAACCGTCATTATCATCACCATCATGATTATTATTCCTGCACCCAGTACTGCATGGAGCACCCTCCTACACACCTCTTATTGGACCCAGGCCTGAGTTTCTCTGGGGCATAGACTCCAGAGACGGATGGCTGGGTCATAGGGTGTGCACTTAATTTCACCAAGTACTGCCAAATTGCTGTCCAGAATGACTTCCCCAGTCTACATTCCCACCATCAGTTCCTGAGGGTTCCGGGAAAAGTTTTCTCAGCCAGTGAGAGCACAGATTTTAGCAAGTCTTCTCTCTGGTTGCACTGACATCATCTGTCTGGGAGACTTCTGTCCAAGTCGGGTGGAGAAACAGCTCTAAGACACATGGCTGATTTAAGAGTCTGAGCACAGACTATTCCACACTCCAGAGTCCTAAGTCCTATAGTGATTATCAAATAGTGGGCTCACAACCTTGAGGGACATCAGAATCACCCTGGAGGGGGGTGTTCAAAGTGCTTCCCTATGGGATTCTGGCCCGCACACCCCAAGAGAGCATGTACCTCCCTCTCCCTAACTCCAAGTAAGAGTCCCTGCTTCTGGGAGCCACTGTTGCTGGTGGACAGATGTTTTCAGCACAGCACAAAAGGTGGAGAACCACTGGGAGAAAGGTAGGCCTGCAGTGGCCCTGGGCCCTCGAGCTGCTGGAGGCTATCAATGCAACCTGATGGAGTTGGAAGATCCCCTTGTCCAGAAAGTTCTCCCATTGTCAAAGATCTCTCTATAGCCAGGATAATACAGGAAATGTCACTACTTAATTCAGGCTTTTAAATTAAGCCTGTATTTTCTCTGAAAGATCATGTACTATCAACATGTTACCTGGGCTCTGTATCACCTGGCCTCTATTGCCTATGGCTCAATGCCTGTCAGTACTAGAAGGCGTAAGCATCTAAGCAGGATCCCTGAGGGACTTGGATGTTTGGTAGGCAAAGTGTGATAAATGTTTGATGAATTTAGATGTGTCTTCGACTCCACAGGGGTAGTGAGTACAGCTCCAGAGGAGATCCTGAGGCTCATTTAAGGGTGTCATTTAAATCCACCCTGGCACCCACATCATCATAAGATGCTAACCAGTATACACTTAAGAGCTAGCTGCCAGCAATTGCAGATCTAGGTCTGGAATCCAATAGCCCCACCTCCCAATACCCTTTTTTATGAGAGGCAAGTCAGTAAAGTTTTGTTCCCTCTGTGTCTAATGAGAATTCGTTAAACTTCAAAAGCCGAAAGCAGGTAATTCACCCATTGCCTCACCCACTGGTGAGCTATTTCTTACCCAGAGTTCCTTTCTCCTTCTGAAAAGAACCCACAAGCCTCCAATTTCACTGAATCTGTTAGAAAGTAAAATTAGCACTTGGACGTGTGGAGGTGTGCAGCCCTCAGGGACGAGAGAAGCAGAGAAGGAGGCTCTGCACCGGGTAAAAGGCAGGCAACTTCCTGCATTGTGAAGTAATGGTTAGTGATGCCCTTTGGCTGGAGGCTCGCACACTGGTCTCTGCAGTGTCTGCCAGAAGTGGTGAAGCACATTTTTGGATGCTGGAGAAATAGAGTAATATTTAAATTGCCATAGTAATAGGTAACTAATTTTTAAATATTATTCATATCTTTCTTATTACTTTTTACTCTAAGTATTTTTTTGTATGAACTGAGAGCTGGCATCCAGTAGGTTCTCAGTAGATACTGTTGTGTGAGTGGCTAGTCACTGCACAGCATGGCTCTTCTGTTCTCCAGATCTCACTCAGGCTGAGATGACCCTCACCTTTCCATATAATCTCTTGATACTATAAGGCACATACTGGTTAAAAAAAAAAACACAACATACTGGACTATGATATAAAAATGCCAGGTGAAGTTTGGCCTAGCTCCAGCCAAAGAGCTAGCAGGAGGCATGCCTAGATGGGGATCTGAGGGACCTGAAGGTCAGGTCATCAGCTGGTTTAAGAGGAAGAGAGGCCAAGGCCCTGTGAGGTCCACTGTTAGGAAATGGATCAGCCTGAGGAATGATGATGCTTACAATGAACCCTTTAAAAGGCAAGGACTAATATTGCAAAGGCAAGGATGAATTCAACAGGAAGCATCTGTTGGAAGAGCCACATTCGAAGCTGATATTAGGGGTGGGGTTTGGGCACAGGAGGCAAGGGCAGGGACCAGATGTCCAAGGTTGAGAGAGGTTGGGATGAGTAAAATAACAAAGACTAAAAGAGGTCATGTCTTGAGAACTGGACATAGAGGCCAGAGAGTGAGGTTCTGTTAGTTTCCCCTTATCCATGTTTTCTCCCTTACAACATATTCTATCTCTACCCCACCCCACCCCTTCCATATGCAGAGATCAGGGCTGAAGCTAGACCCCAAAGCATCCAAGAGAGGGGATGCATCTTCTGAGATTTTGTCTTCCCGATTTGGTGCCAAATTGGTATTGGTGAGTGTCTCTGTTTTCTGGAGTCAGGCCCTTCTGGGTCCCAGCTTCCACAGACCTCCAAGTGAGGTTCCTCAACCCCCATCCAAAGATTTGCCCTGACCTAAAAGGCAAAACTTGAGCCAATCCTGCCCAGCCATCATCTAGGTTCTGGCCCCAATTACTGTGGCCTCTAAACTCTCCCTAACTTTGACCTTCAATTCTGAAAACTGGGCCTCAGCCTTAGCTCAGAAATGTTTATGGAACCCCTGCTATGAATCAAGCACTCTGGCCTTCACTGGAGATATAATTACAAATAAGTTACTGGCCTAGCTTCATGGTGACTACAGGCTAGCGAGAGACAGGGTCCAGTAGACAGGAAGTTGAAGTAAGCTGTGGTAAGAACTGGGATGGGGAAATGGAAACATGTAGGAGGGCAGCTAACCCCAGCTGGGGGAGGGAAGGTGGGGCAGGAAAGACTTCCTAGAGGAAGTGATAAGAAAACCCTCATGCAAAGACAAGTAGACCTGCGCCCAGCAAAGAAAAGGGCCATGCGTGTGGGTGGGGCAGTGATGTTGGGGGAAGAAACAGTAAGTTCAACAGCCTAGAGATTAAAGAAAGCAGAACAGGTTTCAGGATCTGAACATGATTCAGGAGGATTGACGCCTGGGAAGACCATGGAGGAAGGGCGAAAGATATGATTCCAGTTGTAAGAGCCAGATAATGACTGGCCTTACAAGTAGGGTGACCACATGCATTTATTGTCCAAATTGAGGACTCAGCCATTGTAAAACTTCTAAAGTTTTATAGCTTTATAAACTTATAAAGCAAGTAAATGATTTGGCTCTAAATGAATCTGGGTCTCTGTCTCACTATACCAAGCCTTACCTCAGTGGCCTGCCTGAAATGTAAGTCTCTCCTGTACAGAGGCCCTGACTTGCTCTTGCTGAACTTCTCCTACATATGCCCTACACATGTCTAGTCAATCTTATCCCAGGACAGTCAACCAGGGGGGTCAGAAGAAATTATATATAGAATCTGCAAAAAGCATCTTCTTGTGTCATATACCTTCCATTAAAATAAGTCAATTTTTCACACTAAGATTGTTTCATTTTTTATCAACACCTACATATGTATTGAGTTAGCATCAGAAGGTCAGAGTTCACATCTAGGCTTCCTCCTTACTAGCTCTGTGAACTCTCGCTCCCTGACTTTTGTGAGACCCATTCTCCCATTTGAAAAGTAAAGAAAACTGTACCAGCTTCCCAGAGCTGTTAGGGGTAAATGAGGGAACACAGGTAATAGAACCTAGCTCATGTCTGATTTGTGGTAGATGCTCAATATAACTTTACTTTTTAAAAAGAATCTGAGCTTAGCAGTTGCCATGAAAAAGTAATACAGAAGAAAGAGCCTTAAAAGATTAACTGCATTTTCTAGGTTCAAAGGTACAATAGCAATTATTCATGTTCTTCAGACTCAGCCATGCTTATTCTGACCCTGTTCCCCATAGTTGTAGGTGGGAACCTCACCTATGTATTTCCTGTGGGTACCAACTATGGATGCTTCCAGTAGGTGGGGCTGTGGTAGGTATATAGAACATCTCTTCTTCCTGATTGCTTAGCAGGATTCATGCCTAAAGCCTAGTAACCAAAGCTGAGCCCTAGAACCCTGTCTCCCAGGGGGTGGCAGGTACACAGAGATGAAAAGCATATTGCTAGTAGCCTGATTCTCCTCACATCTATTGGCTGATATTCTATTTCATTGAGGCAGATACTTTCAGTTCTCCCTCTGAGTACCCCATGCCATGTTGCCCTGAGCCACTGGGCTCTACATGTCCCCTCAGCTAATCTAGCCCCCGAGATGCAGAACCCAGGATCATAACCTATTTCCCTTTGTTTCAGATTGTCTTTGTCATAGCACCACCACACCGTGGCTGATTATCACTGTCTTTATGGTTAACTTGGAAGTACTATATCTGCTAAAGGGAAATTTCATATCCATAGAACCTAGAATTCTCTGATATACCTCAAGATAGAAAACAATCCATGTTACAATGACCTTACTTCCTCTCCCCTACAGCCTGATAATCTTTAAATCTCAGTCCACAAGGTGCTACTTCACACTCTGGAGGCAAATTTGTCCCTGGGCAGTACTGTGGTGGTGAGGAGTGTGGTTTATAATGAACACCAATCACACAGCTGAGTAGCGCTTCCTGATGGTTCTCTTCTCACCTTGGGGTTCCCAGAACTACATTAGATGGGATGATTTTGAAGGAGAGTTAATAAAAAGAGAACTAGACTGATATGTGGGTGTAAACTTTGAATGATTCCAACGAGTCACTTATACCCATCGAGGCATTCTACACCCTCCAAATGCTTCATCCCTTGCCTGCCAGTCCAAGGAACCAAGTTCACCACACTGATGAAAGGAAGCATTAGTGACCCAAAAACACCTTCCTCACAAGGGGTACACACCAGTCTTTTGCATTACCTGGGTTTGTCTCCATCTTCACAGTACATGGGCTGGCTTTTCACCTACATGAGACCTTTAATCTGATTCTACTCTTATTTCTTAGGTGTCAGAAGTATACTTTACTTACTTCTATGCCATTCACATTTAGAATGTCAGGAAACTATTAAGCTCATCTCAGGAGATGCTGTTTTTACTGTTTTTTAAGCCTTCTGGTCACTTCTAGTCATCTGAGACAGCTGTCTTTAGTACCTCTTATTTCACACATATGAATCTAAGAATATATGAACTTAGGTACATATTCATGCTTTTTTTTACATACATGTTCATTTTTTTACATAAAAAATGTTTACATACATATTCAATGCATTTGATCTTTTCCAAATTTTACAATACACATGCTCCCAGGGAGCTGAACCACAAAAGGTAACCAGATTTTTACCTTGTTCTCCAGAAGAAAAAAAATCTATAACAACTTCCCTAAGAGACAGGAGTTGCCTACCTAAGAACCCTTTGTCACATGGTTGAGTTATTGTATCCGATGCCCCACTCTCTATCTGCCTACCTGCCTAAGAAACTTCCTTTCTGTTTCACTGAGGTTCACAGTGACTTCATGGACCGTAGAATCAGTTTGGGTCTATGATAATAGTTGTGGCCTAAATCTCCTATCTTCAGACTCAAGAACTTGTAGGTGTATCCTTCTAAGGACTTGGTCTTGTCTTGAAGTTTCAATACCCAGTCTTTGCAACATCCTAAAGAACAACCTGATCCACAGTCATGACGGCCAAAGCCAGCTTCTCTTTGAGGCTGTGGGACATGGCACCTGGCACAATGAGTGGTGGGCACATAGCTGGATCCTGCTGCAGCAAGTCCTCGGCAAGCAGTGTTCCTAGGACACACCTGCTCCTAAAATTCACAAAATAAAGTCTCCAGGACAGAGTTCTAGAGTTAAAGAACAGGATGCTCATTCAGACAGGTACAGAATATCAGGTCCACATGGTGGGAAACTTCTTTGCCTTATTCACTGCTGTTTCTCAATGTCTAGCCCAGGGTTTGGAACTTAGTGCTTGTTCATCAATTTTTGCATGCATGAATAAAAAGAATATCTAAAAGGGGCACCTGGGTGGTGCAGTCATTCAAGCATCGACTCTTAGTTTCAGCTCAGGTCATGATCTCAGGGTCATAGATTGAGTCCCACATCAGGCTCCACACTCAGCAAGGAGTCTGCTTAAGATTCTCTCTCCCTCTATCCCTCCCACTCATGCTCTCTCTCTCTCTCTAAAATAAATAAATCTTTTAAAAAATGAATATATAGGGGCACCTGGGTGGCTCAGTCATTAAGTGTCTGCCTTCGGCTCAGGTCATGATCCCAGCGTCCTGGGATCGAGTCCACATCGAGCTCCCTGCTCAGCGGGGAGCCTACTTCTCCCTCTCCAGCTCCCTCTGCTTGTGTTCCCTCTCTCGCTGTCTCTCTCTGTCAAATAAATAAAATCTTAAAAAAAAAAAAGAATATCTAATAGTCATAGATTTGAAAAAGAAAATCTAAAAAGCTAAATAAGAGGATTTAATATTAAAACAGTTGATGGGCTTAATCAGAGATGGAATATAACAGGCAGTATTGGGTAGTATGAACATTTGATTCTGACTGCCTGGGTTCAGATGGTGACTTTGATGTTTACCAGCCATGTCAATGTGGCAAATTAGTCTCTCTAAGCCTCAACTTTCTTATCTGTAAAATGGGAATAATAATAATAATAATAATAATAATAATAATAATAATAATAATAGTTACCTATTGGAACTTTTGTGGAACTAACATGAGGTAATACATGGACATGGCATAGAGCCCTGGCTGTAGAGTCAGTCCCCATAATAATGAGCTCTTATTAGTTATGAAATAGTATTACTATTATCTCACATGCAAACACAAATAATTTGGTGATGGCTTCCTGAAGGGCTGTGTTGAAGAGTGTGTCCCCTGAGCAGCTAGGCTTGGAAGGAAAAAAGGGTGTGAAATCTGCTGTGGATGCTACATGAAGGAATAGTGGAACACGTGTCCAATGTATGCAATTCCTGGCCTGGACTCCAAAATTGGGAGTGTGTTTTTTCATATCTGTATCCCTGGAAACTGGCAAAGTATTTGACACATAGTAGTTTTGTCAATAAACCTTTGTTCAAGTGTTCAACCTTTTCATTGGCTGGCTAATAGCTTTTCTCTGCTATAAATCCATATGATGCTTCACTGCATTGATAATATTATAGTCTCATAGTAAATACAAAGCAAACTCTAGTTTCAGACAGGTGGTGGTATATTAAGAATAAGTACTCAGACTCTGACAAAAATGTTCCACATTCCGTAAATTCAGTACATTCCAGGAGGGATTAATGCTATACCAGGATTCCCCCACATGGCACCATATATAAACACTCTGTTGATTTATGTGATTTATGTGTGTCTTTCTCTTCAGAAGTCTGTTTTTTACAACCCCATTTGAAATCTTATATAAAAATTCTTTGAGATTTTTGCAGTCTTGTAGCAATAATCTGGCAATGAATCATCTACATTTCAGAATTAAATACTGTAAAAAGCAACACCCAAAGCTTGCCAATGAATTCCTCA
This sequence comes from Mirounga angustirostris, assembly GCF_029215605.1. Lineage (NCBI taxonomy): Eukaryota > Metazoa > Chordata > Mammalia > Carnivora > Phocidae > Mirounga > Mirounga angustirostris. The sequence goes on from NW_026991709.1 coordinate 57,887,586, forward strand.
ACTGTCTTCCCTATGACCTATTGAAATATCAAAGGCTTTTTCTATCATCAGCACATAGATGATTGAAGACTCAGGGGGCAGTCCAATTTTTAAAAAATTATCCAGCACCAGAATAATAGAACAGTAACTTAATTACTTTGGTTTTTATCTCTAAAGACAAATTCTAGATTACTCAAAGCATACAAGTTTTCCTAACTTACTACTAGGATTATAGAAGGAAGAATATTCCTAATAAGAAGTCCTAGGAAAGAGAAAGTGTATTTAGAGATGAAATGGTGTTTGGTAAATAGAGGACAAAGCCAATTAGGATAACACTATGGCACTGGATTTATATGAAAATTGCCCTTGATGTTCTAAGAGAAAAATGTGTTCCTGCAAGCCTGGGCTACCCTCCAGCAGGGGCAGCTGGTCACTTATTCAGGATAGAACTGGTAGGGCAGATCTGGGAACCTAGCTCTGGACCCAACTATGTGACTCCTAGGTAGGATAGGAACAGGATGCCAGTGAAGGCTGGCCCAGTCACAGTTGATGAAAGGAAGTGGAATATAACAGGTAAGGGATGGATAGCCATATAAAAACTCAGTCTTGCAACTAAGTAATCATCTTTATACCATCCTCTTGGGAAAACAACTGTACTCTAAAGATCAAAATTCTAGATCAGAAAAATTATGTGGTTAAGCATAAAGTTAGCATGAAGTCAGTGGTTGGAAATTCTTAAGGTACATCTCTATTTCAACCCTAGCATATCTATTTTTAACAACTATTTAATTCAGAAATGTTTCAATAAGGGGCATGTTGATAGAAACTAATCAAACTCTAAAACTGCTGGTGGAAGTAGATTTATTTCTTTAAATCTTGAATGATGTAGTTGTTTAATATACTCTCTTCCACAATCTGGAACAAAATAACACAAATTCTAGCTTCAAAGAACAGAAAATTATTACTTTGAAAGATAGAGAAACTCTGAATCAAACACTCTAATGGCTTTTAGCTAGATCCAGGGGAAGTGTGAGGATCCCAAAGAATGACAAAGGCCAGACCTGATTTTTTAAGAAGAAATAGAACCGTGCTAGTAAAGTCCAATGAGGCTACAGCATAAAAGAGTCCTACCCCCAGACATCCTACTTAAAATTGCAAATAGTCCTGCCCTGGAACTTCCAATCCCTTCACTTTGCTATGTTTGCTTTTTTCCATAGCACTTATCTCCTTCTAATGACTGTTTACTTTTTATTATCTGTCTTTTCTCAGCAGAATGTAAGCTCTATGAGGGTAAATGATGTTTGCCAATTTGTTCACTGAGGTGTCTCAACATCCTAGAATAGTGCCTGGTACAGGGTAGATGCTGAATAAATATGTGTTGAATGTTTATTCAGTGAGTCTTATGTAAACAGAACCAGATGACATCTGTCTTTCCTGGCTTGTTAATTTTAGCAATTCTGACTGGTGTGAGGTGGCATCTCATTGTGGTTTTGATTTGTATTTCCCCGATGCCTAGTAATTCTGAGCATCTTTTCATGTGTCCGTTGGCCATTTGAAGGTCTTCTTTGGAGAAATATCTGTTCATGTCTTCTGTTCATTTCTTGATTGGATTATCTGTTCTTTGAGTGTTGAGTTTGATATATTCTTTATACATTTTGGATACTAGCCCTTTATCTGATATGTCATTTGCAAATATCTTCTCCCATTCTGTCAGTTGTCTTTTCCTTTTGTCAACTGTTGCCTTTGCTTTTTATCCTTTGCAAAAGCTTTTTATCTTAATGAAGTCCCTATAGTTTATTTTTGCCTTGGTTTTCCTTGCCTTTGGAGACATGTCTAGCAAGAAGTTCTGCAGCCAAGGTATAAGAGGTTGCTCCCTGTGTTCTCCAAAATCTCCAAGGATTTTGATGGATTCCTGTATCACATTTAGGTCTTTCATCCATTTTGAGTCTATTTTTGTGTGTGGTGTAAGGAAACGGTCCAGAGTCATTCTTCTGCATGTGGCTGTCCAATTTTCCCAACACCATCTGTTGAAGAGACTGTCTTTTTTCCATTGGATATTCTTTCCTGCCTTGTCGAAGATTAGTTGACCATAGAGTTGAGGTTTTCACATTGATTGATCTGTGGATGTTGAACCAACCTTGCAACCCAGGAATAAATCCCTTGGTAGTGGTGAATAATCCTTTTAATGTACTGTTGGATCCTATTGGCTAATATGTTGGTGAGAATTATTGCATCCATGTTTATCAGGGATATTGGTCTGTAATTCTCCTTTTTGGTGAGGTCTTTGTCTGGTTTGGGGATCAAGGTAATGCTGGGCTCATAGAAAGAGTTTGGAAGTTTTCTTTTCATTTCTATTTTTTGAAACAGCTTCAGAAGCATAGGTATTAATCTTCTTTAAATGTTTGTTAGAATTCCCCTGGGAAGCCATCTGGCCCTGGGCTCTTGTTTGTTGTGAGATTTTTGATTACTGCTTCAATTTCCTTACTGGTTATGGGTCTGTTCAGGTTTTCTGTTTCTTCCTGGTTTAGTTCTGGTAGTTTATATACTTCTCTAGGAATGCATCCATTTCTTCCAGATTATCTAATTTGCTGGCATATAGTTGCTCATAAAATGTTCTTATAATTGTCTGTATTTCTTTGGTGTTGGTTGTGATCTCTCCTCTTTCATTCATGATTTTATTTATTTGGGTCCTTTCTCTTTTCTTTTTGATAAGTCTGGCCAGGGGTTTATCAATCTTATTAATTCTTTCAAAGAACCAGCTCCTAGTTTCATTGATCTGTTCTACTGTTCTTTTGGTTTCTATTTCATTGATTTCTGCTCTGATCTTTATTATTTCTCTTCTCCTGCTGGGTTTAGGCTTTATTTGCTGTTCTTTCTCCAGCTCCATTAGGTGTAGGGTTGGGTTGTGTATTTGAAACCCTTCTTGTTTCTTGAGAAAGACTTGTATTGCTATGTACTTTCCTCTTAGGACTGCCTTTGCTGCATCCAAAATATTTTGAACAGTTGTGTTTTCATTTTCATTTGTTTCCATGAATTTTTTAAATTCTTCCTTAATTTCCTGATTGACCCATTCATTCTTTAGTAGGATGCTCTTTAGCCTCCATGTATTTGAGTTCTTTCTGACTTTTCTCTGGTGATTGAGTTCTAGTTTCAAAGCACTGTGGTCCGAAAATAGGCAGGGAATGATCCCAATCTTTTGGTACCAGTTGAGACCTGATTTGTGACCTAGGATGTGATCTATTCTGGAGAATGTTCCATGGGCACTAGAGAAGAATGTCTATTCTGTTGCTTTGGGATGGAATGTTCTGAATATATCTGTGAAGTCCATCTGGTCCAGCTTGTCATTTAAAGTCTTTATTTCCAGGGTGCCTGGGTGGCTCAGTCATTAAGCGTCTGCCTTCGGCTCAGGTCATGATCCCAGCATCCTGGGATCGAGCCCCACATCGGGCTCCCTGCTCCACGGGAAGCCTGTTTCTCCCTCTCCCTCTCCTCCTGCTTATGATCCTACTCTCACTGTGTCTCCCTCTGTCAAATAAATAAATAAAATCTTTAAAAAAAATAAAAATAAAAATAAAAATAAATAAAGCCTTTATTTCCTTGTTGATCTTTTGCTTAGATGATCTGTCCATTTCCATGTGGTGGGTGTTAAAGTCCCCCAGTATTATTATATTGTTGTCAATGTGTTTTTTTTATTTTGTTATTAATTGGCTTATATAATTGGCTGCTCCCATGTTAGGGGCATAGATATTTACAATTGTTAGATCTTCTTGTTGGATAGACCCTTTAAGTAAGATATAGTGTCCTTCCTCATCTCTTATTATAGTCTTTCGTTTAAAATTTAATTTGTCTGATATAAGGATTGCCACCCCAGCTTTCTTTTGATGTCCATTAGCATGGTAAATGGTTTTCCACCCCCTCACTTTCAATCTGGAAGTGTCTTTGGGTCTAAAATGAGTCTCTTGCAGATAGCATATCAATGGGGTTTGCTTTTTTATCCAATCTGATACCCTGTGTCTTTTGATTGGGGCATTTAGCCCATTTACATTCAGAGTAACTATTGAAAGATATGGATTTAGTGCCATTGTGTTGCCTGTAAAGTGACTGTTAATTTATATTGTCTCTGTTCCTTTCTGGTCTATGTTATTTTGGGGCTCTCTCTTCGCTTAGAGGACCCCTTTTAATATTTCTTATAGGGCTGGTTTTGTGATCACAAATTCTTTAAGTTTCTGTTTGTCCTGGAAACTTTTTATCACCCCTATTTTGAAAGATGTCCTAACTGGATAAAGTACTCTTGGCTGCATATTTTTCTTATATAGCACCCTGAATATATCATGCCAGTCCTTTCTGGCCTGCCAGGTCTCTGTGGATAGGTCTGCTGCCAATCTAATATTTCTACCCCTGTAGGTTACCAACATCTTGTCCCAAGCTGCTTTCAGGATTTTCTCTTTGTCTCTGAGATTTGTAAGTTTCATTATCATATGCCAGGGTGTTGACCTGTTTTTATTGATTTTGAGGGGGGTACTCTATGCCTCCTGGATTTTGATGCCTGTTTCCTTCTCCTGATCAGGGAAGTTCTCTACTATAATTTGCCTCAGTATACCCTCTGCCCCCTTCTCTCTTTCCTCTTCTTCTGGGATCCCAATTATTCTAATATTGTTTTGCTTTATAGTATCACTTATCTCTTGAAATCTCCCGTTGTGATCCAGTAGTTGTTTATCTTTCTTTTTCTCAGCTTCTTTATTCTCCATCATTTGGTCTTCTATATCACTAATTCTCTCTTCTGCATCATTTATCCTAGCAGTTTGAGCCTCCATTTTTTATTGTACCTCATTAATAGCCTTTTTGATTTTGACTTGGTTAGATTGGGTTAGACTTGGTTAGAAAGGGATTCTCTAATGTGTTTTATGCTTTTTTTCAAGCCCACTTAGTATCTTCATAATCATTATTCTGAACTCTAGTTCTGACATCTTACTAATGTCCATACTGATTAGGTCCCTGGCAGTCAGTATTGTCTCTTGTTCTCTTTTTTGAGGTGAGTTTTCCATCTTGTCATTCTGTCCAGAGAAGAATAGATGAATGAGAGAACAAAATACTAAAATGGCAACAATCACCCCAGGGAAATATACACTAAACAAATCAGATGAGACCCGAAACTGGGAATCAAAAAAAAAAAAAAAAAGAATATAATCAGACAGGTGAGTAGAATAGAGCAATACACTGGATTTGGTGTGTATTTTTGTCTGTGTTTTAGAAAATTAGATCCCAAAATTATAAAGAAAGAAAAATTTATATATGTACAAAAATATAATTAAATACAATGAAATGGTAGAACATAACTGTAAATGGAATTAAAAGACAAGAAAAAAACAAAAGAGAAAAAACAACAACAACAACAAAAGGAAGGGATATAAACAGTAGGTGAAGAGAACAGAGCAATACATTGTCACCTGAGTGTATTTTGGTCAGTTTGCTAGAAGAAACTACATGTCCAAATTATAAAGAAAGTAAAAGTTATATATACAAAAACAAAATTAAATACATTGAAAGGATGGAATGTAACTTTAAAGGTGAAAGATGTAAAGATAAAAAAGTCTTTAACAAAAAAAAAGGAAAAAGAAAACAACAACAACAAAAAAGAGAATATGATCAGACAGATGAATAGAACAGAGCCATACACTAGATTTTGGGTGTATTTTGGTCTGTTAGAAAAAACTGCATTGCAAAATTATAAAGAAAGGAAAACTTATATATATATATACAAAAATAAGATTAAATACAATAAAGGAATAGAACATAACTGTAAAAATGAAAATTAGAAAAGATTTTAAAAAGGAGTTGATAAAATAAGAAATTGGTTGAAAAAGGAAAGAATTTTTTTTTTTTTAATTAAAGCTGAAAGACTAAAGAATCATGGGGGAAAACCATGAATTCTACATGCTGTATTCCCCTAGCGCTGGAGTCTGCAGTTCTCGTTGATTGGTAAACTTGGTCTTGGCTGGATGTTCTTGTGGATCTTCTGGGGGTGGGGGTGGTGCTGTTGCATTGATTCTCAAGTGTATTTGCCTCAGGCAGGATTGCACCGCCCTTGCCAGGGGCCAGGCTAAGTAAGTTGCTCCAGGTTGCCCTATGTGGCTTTTGTTCCCTGAAGGCTTTCTGTGCCACTTTAGAGAAAGAGAATGAAAATGGCAGCCTCCCAATCTCTAGCCCCAAAGCCAAGAGCTTGGGTCCCCACTCCTCAATGCACCCTCAAGGAAAAGCAGTCAGTCACCCCTGTCTCCCTGGTCTCCAGCCACACTCAGTGCTCACCCAGCCTGTGACCAAGCATTTCTATCTCAAGTACACAACCTGTTTTGAGTCTCCAAAACCTGCAGATTCCTGCAGTGTGCTCCCACCCCACTCCTCCCGGGGGTCTCGTGGGTTCTGATGCTTGCTGGCTCCTGGTTGGCGGAGAGCAGTTGCCTAACCGTGGTTCATGGTATATGGCAACCACGAGCTGAGAGCCCACTCCTGGGTTCGCTTTGCAGGTGGCTTCCCTGCTCTGGTGCCGGGGAGCTCTGCCACATTCAGGCACCCCTGGTCTTTCTGTGACCCTGAGGGTCCTGAGACCACACTGTCCTAGTTAGGGTTCTGCCCCCACTTAACCACCTGAGTGATGTTCCTCACTGGAGCAAACTTCTAAAAGTTCTGATTTTGTGCTCTTCTGCTATATCACTTTCTGGTAGCCAGCTGATGAAGGCTGCCCCCCCCCCACTCTGGTCTATCTTCCCATATATCGCTTTGCATTCACTACTCTGCATCTCCTTCCTTGCAAAAAGTGTTCGCTTTTCTATTCATAGAGTTGCAGCTATTCTTTTCTTTGATCTCCAGTTCAGTTCACAGTTGTTCAGAATGATTTGATAGCTATCTAGCTGAATTCCTGGGACCAGATGAAATTAAGGTCGCCTAATCCTCTGCCATCTTAGACTCTTCCCCCTGCTCTGAAACTTTAAAGCCAGAAGCAAGTCAGTAACAAGTGGGAGTCCAGAAGACCTTTGACTCTGGCAGACACTACCCACTTTCCATTCCCCACTCTTAACTTGCCATCTGAAGTCTTGCTTTGTTTATACTGGCATTATGCACAACTTCAGAGGGGGAACCATGGTTGGTCTAAGCCAATTATGACCACCCCTTTCCCAATTTCTCAGCCTTTCAGTCTGATCAGTGAGAACTCAAGTGGAAGTCAACCAGGCATATTCTAGAAAATGAAAATTAATTTTTCTGATAAATAAAGACATAAATGATTGCATGGCCCTTCCTCTCCTTCCTGTCTTGCACATAGGACATAAGAAATGGAGCTGCACCAGCCATCTCAAGTGACTAAGGGAAGGTCAGGAGAATTTCAAGTTCATCTGCTTTTACCTTATAGACACTGAACCAACACTAACAAGTATTTATCTCAGGATCTCTTATTAAATAGGAAAAATAAATTGTCTCTATTTAATCCACTCTACTAGTCACTTACCTTTTATTCTCAAATTTATTTTATATCCTTCCCTTTAAGTGGTATTTCCAAACTTTCTTGCCAGCTGATGTCCAACTAGATATAATCCATTGGCAGACTAGCAGGGGATCGGAAAATGAGAAGAATAGAGAAGCCAGAAAATTTCTCCTCCTGTTCCTCTGCTTTAGGCTATATCTCCAGCACTGGCTGTATCTTTTCCATAATATTAACTCCTGATGATCATTCCTCTTCCATGGTCCCATCTTCTATCCAGCAGCCATCTTGTAGATCCAGTTCCAGGTGGCAATGACTCCTACGTTATAATAAGCATCATCTACTTCTTTTGTCCCTGCATAGCTGTTAGTGTTGGCGTCTTCCCCCTTTTACCAATCTTTGAGTTGTTACTCTTTGAAACACCTTATTTGGTTTCTTAGCTTTCCAGTCCCTTTGTAACTACTTCTCTGTATTAAATTATTATGATTGTATTACCTTTTTTATTGAAGTATAATTGATATATAATATCATATTAGTTTCAAGTGTACAACACAGTGATTTGTCACTTATATACACGTTATGAAATGTTCACTATGCTAAGTGTAACTACCATCTGTCACCATGCAAAGTTATTATAATATTATTGACTATATTCCCTATGCTGTATATTACATCCCCATGACTTATTTTTTTTATAACTGGAATTTTGTACCTCTTAGTCTTATTCACCAATTTCATCCATCTTCCCCCCCTTCATCCCTCTGGAGACCACCAGTTTGATCTTTGTATTTATGAGTCTGTTTCTATTTTGTTTTGTTTGTTCATTTGTTGCTTTTTTGTTTTGTTTTGTTTTTGTTGTTGTTTTTGTTTTTGTTTTTAAATTCCACATTTATAAGTGAAATCATACAGTATTTGCCTTTCTCTGTCTGACTTATTTCACTTAGCATAATACCCTTCAGGTCCATCCATGTTTTGCAAATGGCTAGGTTTCATTCATTTTTATGGCTGAGTCAAATTCCTGTGTGTGTGTGTGTGTGTGTATCACATCTCTTCTACCCATTCATATAAATTATTAATATTGGATTACCTGGCATGGACTGGGCTTTCCTGACTGATATAAAGCCTCAGTTAGATTTTCCCTTACCTGAAAAATCACTTTCTGAATTGATTCAAACCTTAAGAAATAATTAAAGCCCTTTTTCCTTGAAGATGTGTATATTTTAGTAAAGAGCACCCTCCTTTTTAATATCTCTAACCATACCAGATCACTGACTTTACTCTGTCCTCACCCACACTGAAGTCACAGTCACCTTGTAAAAGTCATGTTGCTCCCTGCCTGGAATCTGAGAATTACTCCAAAATTTCACTTTCCTACACTATATTTGGAACATTCTTTCTCATTTGATCTCTAACTCCCTTTATCCCAGTGGCTCTACCCTGATTCACCCTCTCCACCAAGACCCTTAAGATTGATAACATGTATACATATATAACCTCCCCAATTGCTTTCTTGGGTATGCTCACCTTCAGCCGTTAAGCAAATGAGGTGCTGCTCTGCATCCAACCAATGGTCTGCAGGAATCAAAAACAGCCTGGACCTAAAAGCCTCTGGCCTGCTACCCCTGCAAAGAAAGATCCAAACTCTGTACTTTGTGTGTGTGCATGTATGCATGCATATACATGTATGTGTGTGTGTGCATATGTACTACAGGATGAATTTAGAAGTCTCTTCTTCCAGTGGGTGGTGGTCAGGATAATAAGTTTGGACCACAAATAAATTCATTATTTCAACCAATATATATTGAGCTATTTTTTGTGCTCAGCCTTATTCTCTATGCAAGTGATATGGCAGGTAACATAGCAGAAAAATCCCTACTCTCTGTCCTCCTGGAGTTGTTTTTGACTCACCAGAATAGCAAAGAGAGCCACTTACAGCCAGTAGATCATGTTATTAAGGTTACTAAAGTAACGTTTTCACAAAAGGCAGAGTCAAAGCCTTGATATCAAAAAGAATATTTTCATCCTATGAGATTAGATTATGTTTGTTGTCTTCTCCTAAAATGAATGTTCATCCTGGCAAGGTATGTTTGCTTCCAGGAAAAATCAGCAAGAAAATAAACCAGAACTCTAGATGATACATGGACCAAAATCAAACAGAGCCCCCACTTTTGCTCTCTCACTAACTAGAATCCAAATCTTCCCCCATAGTCAATACCATAGTCAGCAATACCTAAGTTGAAGAGTCCCCATCAGCAACCAGTCCAGACTGAGGCACCTAGAGCATGCAGGATGCAAGAAGGATTTAAGTAGTAGGGAGGGCAGAGACAGAACTTCTTATTTTGGAAGAGTGGAATTGTCAGAGGAGAGAGAGACAGAGACACAAAAAGAGAGAAGGACAGGGATTGAGGGTGGTGGCAAGAGAGATCATGTCTTCATGGGTCTTCTTCCTTTGAAGGCTTAAATATGTCAGATTCTGCAGTACACCTGAAAAAAAATGTTTTTTAAGTTTCCATTTAGCGTTAATACTCTGGGATTCTAAGATCTAAAGCAAGATAAAAAAAAATTCATTAGTTGGATTATATAGCAGTTGATAAGACTCAATTTTTCTTAAGGAAGATGTGCTATATTTTCATTAGTGCTCACAAGGAAATAAAAAGTAAATTCTAATTTTCAAAAGCAGTTGTACATAATATTCTATTGTATATATATATATATATATATATATACCACATCTTCTTTATCCATTCATCTGTTGATGTAAGACTGATGAATCACAGACCTGTACCTCTGAAACAAATAATACATGATATGTTAAAAAAAAAAAAAAGAAGATAGTAGGAAGGGAAAAATGAAGGGGGGGAAATTGGAGGGGGAGATGAACCATTAGAGACTATGGACTCTGAGAAACAAACTGAGGGTTCTAGAGGGGAGGGGGGTGGGGGGTGGGTTAGCCTGGTGATGGGTATTAAAGAGGGCACATACTGGGGGGAAAAAAAAGCAGTTTTACCTTTTAATGTATTATGCTCCTCAAGAAAAATCCAAGTTCAGCTAACCACACTGGTCTTTATAATCAGATCAAAATTCCTTCTAAAAGTAAAAAGTAGTTTCTGCATTAAACTGAAGTGAGATTCTTAAACTATTCTAACAATACTAACTTAATTTTATGATCTGGTTTAAACTTCATATCCACCCTATCAGGTAAGTACTATTTTAAATCCTACTTACAGATGTGGAGATTGGGATGTGGAAAAGCTGAGTAACCTGTTCAAAGTCACCTGGCCAGTTAAATGACAGAGCCAGGATTGGAACTTTCAAATCTTGAAGCTATTTAGTTCACTATCTTATAGTGCATCAGATTGACCAGCAGATGTTACAGGAACAAAAGACTAAGAAAAATCTTGAACTCTCCTTTCTTAAAAATCTTCCCTAAGAAATTTCAAACAAAAAATACTTTGTGGCTTTTTTCTTAATAAATATATATTTCCCTCCTTTGTAAAATTCATACTTGTGATATAGATACCAATCCATTTTCATCAAATGATTGAAATCATTTCGCATAAGAAACTCTTTTCCTAAACACACAAAAACTAAATTTGAGCAGTTATACAGCTAAGCAAAACTCAAGAAATTGTTTCCCTAAACAGACATCACACCCTACATATGCCTCAACCATATACAAAAACAGCTATGTGTGTAAGTTTTCCAAGAACAGGATCACAGTTTTGTGCTTTTAGCACTATCTTTGGGAGAGGTTAAAAACAGAGTAGAATACCTTCTCCAGGCTTCTGAGGAGAGGCAAGAATCTTAGCAATTACTTCCACTTGAAACTTCTGCCTAGCCAGCTTAGCATAGGATTTTCAGCATGTGTGGTATATAAACTTTTTGGATCTTGAGTTGTTTACTATTTCTCCCTCTGTAAGTGAAAAAGATGGTTTCCTGGGTGAAATAGATGGAAAGATAACAGATGTGTTCCAGGACCTACAGCAAAGGCACTTGAAGACTGGAGTTCTGCCTGTTACTTAGTTCATCAGGGGCCAGACTCAAGGAACTAGTCTAAGAGGACACCAAAAAGCTTACAACTCTAAAGGCCCTCGTTTTCCAAGCTCTTTATCTTCGATGTAGGAGATAAGTAGCAACAAAACTGTGTATATCACTTCCTACAGCATCCTTTCTCCCTTTCTTCACATCCCTTCATCCAGTTTCAAAAAGGAAATACAATGGACTTTATCACTCTCACTAAGCGACCTCTTTACAACTCAAAACATGATTGTCCTCATTGATTATTGGAACAGATCCACCTTCCACATCTTTGTGAACACAACTGCTGACTGCCTTATCAGAGGGGCAAAGAATAGTCAGCACAGCCCACAAATTTATTTTTCTTAGTTAAAAATAAGAGCATAGCCAGACAGCAAACTGGGGTTGGGCAGTGAATGGAAAGATGTAGAACACCACAATGGAAAGGGAGGAGAAAAATGGCAACACTCAGCTCTTTGGAGCCTGGCCTTTTTAATGTCTGTGAACTGATAGCTATTGATGGAGTTTGTGAGTTCAGCTGATTCCAGCTGTATTGAATTTATAGTGAAGATCAGTCCTATCCTAAGTTCCCAAACTCCTATGTATGATACATTACCCCAGACCTTATCGGGGTCCTCCAAAAAAGTCCACATGCCACAGGTTAGGAGACTGATAGTGTTGATTCTCCAGCATTGAATGTAGAACTTGAAAACACTGTTCTCAACTTGAGTTGCCTATTGGAACCCCTTGACAGCTTTAAAAACTACTAATGCCTGAGCCCTGTTCCTCAGCATTTCTGATTTAATCGAGTTAGGTAAGCCTAGGCATCAGGATTTTCTCATTCATCATTTTCTCATTCACCCATTTTTCTCATTGTAGGCAAGACTGAGACCCATTGCTGTGGAATGACACATTTGAGGTCCTGCCTGCACACCAGAAGATTCTGGAGGATGGGGAAGCAGGATTTGACAGAGTGCCAGTGAATATGGTCTTGGCCATGTGAGGTTGTCTGTGGCCCTGCCTATCACTTCTTTAAATGATGACTACAGCTCAAGGATGAAGTCTACCCAACAAACCCACATGCCTCACTTTCCAACAATACAAACCCTCACAGATTTGAGTCAAAACTACAAAGACTCATCAAAGCCTCTCTTTCCTCCTACTGACCACCAATACGTAGGATTAGTGGACCAAGGATGAATCCTTCTAATCTGCTATTTGCTTCCTGGATATGATTTTCAGCCCAACTGAACTTAAACTCAGAACTAAATCATGAGAGTACATCTTTGCCCCATAAGTCAGATATACTGGAAGATATACTACCTCTTCCCTTATTGCTATGCCAACCACATGTATCTGTCCCTCAGAGGACTAGGAATAGGGCAAGGTCTTCAGAATTCTCAGAATTAGAGGTATATCCAATTTGACTTTAAAGATTTGCTGTAATCATGCATTGAACAAAGGCCTTAACATCTCTCCCTCTGGTGCCCTTCTGAATATGTGAGTAATAAATTTTTTACCCATGTTACATGAAAGTCCTTTGTGGACTTTTCCAGAGTCTCAAATCTAATCATGGTTAAGCCAACAAAGGGATTATAGCCTTATCGAGAGCTTATTTTGCAAAACTGCCACATAGCTTTGCCAGAGAGAATATCCTGTTTTTCCCACTATGCTGAGCTCAAAGATCCCATTAAATAAAGTTAAACTCTTCAGTTATGCAGAAATATAAACAGACTGCTCAGAGTGATTTGGAGTTATATTTTCATTTAGGAAAAAATAATGTCCAAATACTAAACAGTGTTGACCTCCATAATTCAGAAATCTAGATATGACAGAAGAAGAAATTCTAAAATTTCTTCACTGGAAAAAAAGGCATTACATATTCAAAGCATGCACGCGTGCACACACACACACACACACACATTTTGCCATTCTCTGTATCCTAATCATGGAATCTACTTGATAATTAATGATGCCTAAAGAGTTTTTCAATGGATAAACTATTAAGAACAGTGTATATTCCTTTGTATCATGGGACAAACTGGATAGAAAGCTTTGTAAAATCAAGTCTTAATCTTTTTTTTTTTAAAGATTTTGTTTATTTATTTGAGAGAGAGAGAAAGTATGAGAGAGGGGAGGGTCAGAGGGAGAAACAGACTCCCCACTGAGCAGGGGACCTGAGGCGGAACTTGATCCTGGGACTCCAGGATCATGACCTGAGCCGAAGGCAGATGCTTAACTGACTGAGCCACCCAGGAGCCCTAAACCATTCTTCTGATATATAGTTTAGCCTAATTTGAGCATATGGTATTTTGTGGGCTTGGTGACAGGTAGCTTGAGAAAAATATTATAGATAGGGTGAGGTGGCTGTATTGTGTAGATTTCTATAGACTGAAGATCTAATACTGCCTTGGTTGTAAGTAGGACAAACTAGTGGAATACAAGGTCCATGCCCACACAGGACTAGATCCAATCAATCACTTTAACTAAAACAAAATAATTTCCATTTATATGTAAAATTATGAACTTAAATTGCAAGGAAGAAATCAATTGTATATCCTCAGACATTTATACTGTCTTTCTACTGACAGATGAAACTCAAGCCACATCTCCTCAAGTGCATTTCTGACAGTGCAGTGATGAACGATTTAGTACAAGATGGTGGCAATGAAGAGGATTGTGGAATTGGCTCTTCTGAAAGGACATTGATAACCCAATTCCACATTACATTTTTGTCCACTCACATTGTGGCTATAAAAGCAGCATGGTTGAGCCTCTGGCTGTGACCCCCATGTAATCAGAGAGATTGCACTTTCAAAAATGGCTGCAACAATATCCCCCATTCTTCCTGCTCTTCTAGTATATGACCTTGCCACTCCCCCATCAAGAAGGGAGTCTAATTCCTCTTGGTGTGAATCTGGGCAGGGCTTGTGGCTGCTTCTACTAGTAAAGTATGGTAGAAGTGATGCTGTGTGAGTTCCAAGATGGGTCATAAAAGGTAATGTAGCTTTGTCTTGTTCACTAGAATACTTATACTTGGAGCCTGGAACTGTCATGTAAGAAGTCCCAGCTACCATGAGGTAACCATGCCATCAGGAAACCAAACCACATGGAAAAGCCACAAGTAGGTGCTGCACCCAACAATCCAGTGACACTCCCAGCAAACAGTCAAAACCAACTGTCAACCCTATGAGTGAGTCATCTTGAACATCCAGCCCCATTTAGCCTTCAGATAACAGCCCCAATGACATCTGATTCCAACTGCTTGAAAGACCCCAAGCCAGAACCATCTATCCAAACCCTTCCCAAATTCCTGACTCAAAAAAATAATAATAATAATGAGCAAAATAAAATTGCTGCTTTAAGCCACTGAGTTTTGGGGGTAATTTCTTATGCAACAATAGCAGCCAGAACAGAATCATTTCAGAATTACTTTACTTCCTACTATTCAGACTATTTTAGAATGTAAGAAAATCAGAAGTTTCTGGCCACCTTCAAGAAAGGAGCATCTTTTTGGGACACTTGACCTTGAACTTTCCAACACCCTGCTGTTCCTAGAATTTTCTAACAGCTAATGGTCCTAACAAGCAGTCACAATCAGGTACAGAAAACTCTATCACAACTCTTCTAAGAGAAATTGCTCTATATATTTGGGAAAATACACTTTGATCACTGAATTGTGAGAATGAGATGAGAGTAGGCAGAGAGAGACATTTAAGTTCATGTTCAAGTAGTAATAAATAGTTGCTAAACTTCCTTTTATGGAAAGAGTGAGGAGTCCTATTCACTGTAGTAGACCTTTTTGCTTTGTTAAGCACCTAGCTGAGAAGAGATGTCAAGTTTAGGAAAAGAACTGAATTGCTCAGCAAAATAGAGGAAACTGGACCATGTTTGGGAAAATGAAAAAGAGAACACCCTGCTTGCTGAGTAACCAAAATGAGAACTTTGGGGGACAGAGATATTTAAAAATGTGTTAAAGGAGTTTGCTATTGAATGTATAAGGAAAACTTTATCCCCTTTCAACCTTACCAGAATTTTTGTAAATAATACATTGCTCAATAATTCTCTCATTGCTAGTGGTTTAGAGAAATAAAAAAATGTTCAGATTAGCAAGAGGATGAAAAATAGAGTCCATATAGCACCAGCTGGTGGCTAGGATACCCACATATTGGTAAGGATGTATCAGGGAAAAATTATTTTTTGAAAAGGGAAAGAAAACTGCCAAAAAATAATTTACCGTAGCTATCATCCAGTCATGGAAGGCCCATTTTATTTAATTTTTTTAAGATTTTATTTATTTATTTGAGAAAGAGACAGTGCTAGTAGGAACAGGGGAAGGGGGAGGGGAAGAAACAAACTCCCCACTAAGCAGGGAGGCTGACAGGGTGTTTGATGCCAGGACCCCTGGGACCCTGGAATCATGACCTGAGCCAAAGGCAGATCCTTAACGTACTAAGCCACCCAGGTGCCCTGGAAGGCCCATTTTAAAGGAAGAGTTTTACACATACTGTTGTTCCCTAAAGATTGAGAAAAAGGACAGGTACACAAAGGAATTCCTGAGCATTGTCCAGTGTTTGTTTTGCTTTGTTTCTTCCCCAATGCTAACAGTTGTTTAATGTTGAAGAAGAAACTTCTGGGAAAAGTTGAGCTGTGGATATACAGAAAGGGTCATTTACCAGAGTTCCATAAAAATGGCCCCATGCTTTTACCAACTGCTGGGAGTGAGCTTTGTCTCTTGCTATCAATTTCAACCCTTTAAGAATTTTCCTCTCATCTGTCCCATTTTTTTAGAACAAGTCCTAATGTGTTTTATTCTGATGAACAAATCTCCACTGATTATTAATAACTGGCAATAAGTGAGTGTATTTTACGTAATTTAGTTCCCTGGGTCATTTGCATTTGTAACCTATTTGAAATTTGCCCCACAAACTTGGGCATGAGGAAAGGGTACCATTTCTTTACTTTCTTCAAATTAAAACCAAGTTTGAGTCTCTTCCCTCCTGAAATTGTAGCAAAATTCTACTTCTGTCATTATTGTTATTGGTGGAGAGAAGTCTTTTCCTTCTTAGGCTCCAATTACAATCTAGGAGCTTGATGTGTTTCCTTAAAATAGAGGGAAAAGTACAAACCTTCCATCCCTCCTAACCTGCTGATACACACTGTTCAGGTCCTGTTGCTCTCTGCAGTCTGGTGACCCTACAGTTTCCTCCACCATGTATGGATATTGTAGCTAAGGCAGGAGCCCTGTACTAGGGTCCAGCCTCCTCAGGTGCAGCATTCCTGAGTCCTGCCTCCAGCCTGAGTTTCTTTCATGGGGCAAGATTCTCCATGGAGAGTTTCATTCCCTCCAGTCTTGGGAAGTCTCCTTTCCCAAAGGAAATTCACTTCACTCCCATCACCCTAACATAATCCTCTCAAGGATTGGTCTCTGGGGACATAAAAGCCAGGAAGCTCTTCTGTTACTGTCCATACGTCATTTTTCCTTCCTGCACCCATAACACAAACCTCGCAGAGGCAAGGGAGGGGCTCAGAGAGTAAAACTACCTTCTTGGGAGAGGGAGAGGAAAACATACTGCAAAAAGAAAACACAAATTGATGTTTCAATAAAACACTCCAACATGTATTTAACAAGACACTGCAGAAGCAGTAATATTTGTACTCAAAGGAAGGGAACTTTTTAAACGGGTCCTCTAGTACTCCTCAGGGCTGGGCAAATGGTCCCCCTCAGACAGGGTCCACTAAAGTTCAAAACACAATGTATTTGAGAAAATCCTGAGTTTAAGGATGTTGTTCTTGGGGTTGCCCCTTGGGAGAAGAGTCATGCCTACAAGGACACAGTCCTTAGGAAGACATTTTCCTGTCCCAGCCCCTGCCCTTCAGGAGAGAATCAGCAATAATTCTGGGTTAGTTAGCCAAAAGGCAGGTTCTGCCCTGACTCCTGCCAGAAACAACTCTCTTTGAAAATAGCCTTCTGTGTCAGGAGGAAGCAATAGGACTCTGGCACTGAGCAGACCTCGTACTTCCCTCACACCACTTGTTTACAGGCAGCACAGAAATGAGGAAAATGAGGTCATGGAGCTGTTGCTATTTCCCTTTTTACTGAGGGAGGGCCCCAGTGACCTCTCAGATGATCCTCAGCAGCAGATACCTTGATCCACTGCCTTGGTGCCCATGAGACTGTTTAACCTGACATGTGACTTTGAAGAAGTTCTACTGAAACTCCCTGTTATTCTTCTGAGAATGGCAAACTTAGAAGTCTAAAGGGATATAGATCTTCATATCCAAACTAAGAGAGGTATTCTAGAAAATCACAGGTTATATTTTTCATAAGACTTTTTTTTTTTTTTTGCCTTTCACTTTGATTAGGCAACCATCAGCCCAAGCCCTTACTCTCAATTTTCTTATTTCTTTTAGCAGCCTCACTTTACAGATCAGATAAACTGAGGCTCAGTGGGATTAGATGACTCATTTCAGGTCCCACACCTAGTAAATACTATAGTCCAGGACTGCAAGCTAAGATTTCTGGTTGTCTTTACCCATTTGTGGTCTTTTGGGGTGAATATTTCACAAAAACATTTTTAGGTTTATTTGTTCTTTTAAATTAGATGCTTGAAAAAGACTGAAACTTCCTAACTTTAAGAGAGGTTGAATCCCTGTTAGGAAAACCAGACAAGTATTTATGAAATTCTAAGTAGATTGTCTCTGGCAGACACCAGTAGATCACAGTTGGCAAGGGAAGTCTAAACAGTTTTGTCAATTACTTTTCAAAAAGTTGCTTTCTGTTTATGAACTATTAGATCTATTTAAGCATTAGTGTGTATATTGTGTGTGTGTGTGTGTGTGTGTGTGTGAGAGAGTGTATTAGAAGTATCCAGGGGGTAGACAAATAAGCTTTAATATAGAGCTGGAAAAAGCCAAATAATAAGCACATTGTATACAACAGAACAACTAGAGTGTTCTGTAGCTTTGAAAAACATTGTGGTCAAAAAAATGTTCTGCCAGGGGCAACATGGTTAGCTTTCTATCATTTCAATATGAACAGGTTATATTTTCAGGTTCTATTGACCTTCAAGGCCCAGCCTAATTAACTCTGTTCTTTGGTTGTTCAGTAAGACCAACAGTTGCATTTGGGGAGCTGAGAAAGGAAGAACTAATGTTCAGTTCCCTACATAACTGTACCTTTTCCAGAAAGATTCTTAGTCCTCAAAGTAGCCTCTAAAGAGGGGAGAAAGAGAGATGTTTCCTTTAAGAAATTATAACATTTTTAAAACACTTTTTTCAATTGAATGAGGGTTTCATTAGGACCATGTAATAGTAATTTAGTTGAACATTAGTTAGTAAAGATTAATTGAATGTTTACTACACACAAGTACCATACCAACATGATCTCATTTAATCTCCAAGAAGGCTCAGGACAAAGATAGCATTTGTCACACTTTCAGACACAGAAACTGCGGTTCAGAGATTTTAAATAATTTGTTTACAAAATGCTGTAGAAAGTGATGAAACTTTCTGATCTCAACTCAAGTCTTTCTGACCCCAAAGTCTTAACCACTAAGCACACTGCCTCCTAACTTTATATAAGGGAAATGGTATCCACATGGGAGAGGTAGGTATAGGTACTAGATAACCAAGAACCAATCTGCGAGCAGTGTCCTTCCAAATTAGAGGACACTTGTAATCTTGATGTTCACTTTGAAGGGAACTCCTTTCCGTAAACACAGGCTGTACTTTTCCAGTTTTCAGCTGGGTCTACTGGGGGAAGAAAAGATACTAAAATTAATTGCCTTGCAGGAAACACTACTTTTTTCATCTTCTGGGGCATTAAAAAGAACAACCCGGCCACATAAAATTAGATAAAAATTATGCACATGTAAAAACTTCTGAGCTAATCACATAAAGATTATTTTCTCCTAAAGGAAAATTACATGGAAGTTTAAATGTGTCTAAAAGGAAGGTCAATATAGAAAATTTTGCTACCAGTACCAGTGACATCGATGGCTTTAAATCACAGTAGTCTTCATAGAAAGCTCATTTGAATGTTCTTGGAAAGTAAAAATGGTAGCACCAAAAATTGTGAAATTGTGATTGGTTTTGTCTGCTTGGTATTACCAATGCTAAGGTCAAGTAGATAAATCATAAATAGGAGAAATTATTTGCAATGCATAGACAGACAAAAATAATGTATATCCATAATATGCAGAAAATACCTATAAATAGGAAAAAACAATAATGCAATAGAAATATAATCATAAATATGAACAAGCAGAGAAACAAATGGCTTATGAACATATGAAAAGCCATTCAAACTCACTAATAATCAAAGATATGCATTTTAAAATCATGAGATACTTCTTCAAACATTCAGATTAGCAGAAGGTAAAAAGCAACGATTGCAAGCATTGGAGATAATTTAGAAAAATAAAACTCTTGGTGTATAAATTGGCACAACCAGTTAGAACAACTGGTTGTATTTTACTAAAATTAAATATGTAAACCTATTGTCTAACAATTTCATTTTGAAGATTATCCCCAGAAGAACTCTCAACATACACATAATGAGACACATGGAAGAATTAGCAGTATAATTTGTCATAGTCAAAACGTGGGGAAATACATCAATTGTAGAATGTCTAAATAATTGTGATATATTCATATGATGGAATACTACAGAGCAGTGAAAATGAATGAACTAGAGCTAAACACATTAACATGGATGAATATTGTGGACCTAATGAGAAGTAAAACAGAAATTTCATGAGACTACATAAATATGAGTCCATTTACATAAAATTCAAAATATGTAAAATTAAATAATATATTTTATAAGGATACAAACATTTGAAAGCTATAGAGAATTTCATGACAATGATACACCCCAAATTCAGGACAGTGATTATCTCTGGAGGGGAGGGAAGGAAATGAAATCAGGGTAGGGTACATAGAAGGCTTTAAGTGGGTTTCTCAGGTTTTATTTCTTAAGCTGGGAGATGGCTGAGTTGTTTCTTTTATACTGTTTACATCTTTTGGTTTTTTGAAATATTTCATACTTTTAAACGCTCCTCAGTGATCAACATTTCACTCCAAATGAGCAGAGCAAAGGCCTGCTCATCACCTTTAGAACACATTGCCTTCTTTTGATCATGGCTGTGACTGAGTTTCTGAGAATTTATATTTCAGATGAAATAATGAAGACAGCTCAGAAGATCCCATTCTGGAAGAATGTGAAACTGTCCCAAGTTTACAATCTGGGGCCTATTCAACAACACTCAAAAACTCACTTAGTATGGATTCCACGCTCTCGCCCTCTGCCTAGAGCATAGCAGGGACACGGACTTTCAAAACAGAGCTAGATTTGGGTTTGAATTCCACCCTTACCACTTTCTGGCCTTAGTTTCCTCACCTGTAAAATGGAACTAATAAACTATCTCATTGAACTTTTATAAGGATGGAATTAATTACCACGTGCAAAGTGCCCATTGTGCAATAAACACTCATAAATAATGTCATCATGGTTTATAGAAATTGCCAGGCTAGGAAAGTCTGTTCTGGTTCTCTTTCTTGCTCTCACTTTCACCCAGATGTCTGCTGTTTTGAAAATTGCCATGTAAGTAAATATTTTCAGTCAAATCACTTTCCTGAGGCTTATAGTAACATGCATCCTAATTCATTGTTTGGATAGTCAATTTTCTATGTATTTCTGAACTTAAAATTAAAATGTTCTATTTATTCACATTTCTTTCTTCCTTAAAAGCCCTAGTTGAGATCATGGGACCATTACCCCAGAGAGCTCAGACATTATTAAAACAAATTACTCTGGGTCAATGTCAGGGGAAGTCTAACCCTCACTTCTACAGAGGCAGCTGGGAGGGCCCTTGAGAAGGAGTGAAAGAATGGATCTCTTGTTGGCTCACACATGACATTATTAAGAAATAGCTTGTTTTGCTAATATCAGCAGATGGTTCCCAGCCATATATAAAAACATTCTAACCCACACTGATTTGCTTGACAAGTGCCCCACAATAAAAGTAGTTAACTGGACTGGAAAGCATGTGTCTTTAGGGGCAAACCCTATTCAAGGTTCATGTCGGCTGATGAGAGCTCTTTCTTGTGAATACTAAAATCCTAATGCTAATGAGAAAAGTACTTGCTTGAGCCAGAAATTATGCATTTGAAATTTTATTCTACTACTTCCTGGTGATGTGGCATGAGTACACTGTTTAATTTCTAGGCTGCCAGTTCTTCACTTGTAAAGCAGAGATAATAATATGTATCTCACAGAGTCCTAGTAAGATTTAAGTGATTATTATGAAAGAATCTTGAACAGAGATGGATCCACAGCAAGCATCCAACAAATGCTAGGTGAAATATTAGTTGACTCAGTAGGTCAATTTGAATATGTCTTCAAATTTCAGAACCTAGTTTCAAGAAAGTAGAGATGATAATGGAGTGGAAAAAGTGTTAAACTTTGAGTCGAGAAAAAAAACTGTACTTACTACTCGTTGTGTGGCTTTGGGCAAATTGCTCAACTTTTCTGAGTCTTATTTTTTTTTTAAAGATTTATTTATTTTAGAGAGAGAGAGAGAGAGCATATGTGCATGAGTGGGGGAGGGGCAGAAGGAGAGAGAATCTCAAGCAGACTCCGCACCAAGCATGGCGCCCAACATGGGGCTTGATTCCATGACTCTGAGATCATGACCTGAGCAGAAACCAAGAGTCAGACACTTAAGCAACTGAGCCACCCAGGCACCCCCTGTTTTTTCTTTTTTAGAGAAGGGGGGCAGAAGAAGAAGAGAAAGAATTTTAAGCAGACTCCACACCCAGTGAGGGGCCTGATGCAGGGCTCAATCTCACAACCCCAAGATCATGACCTGAGCTGAAATCAGGAGTCAGAGGGATTAACTCCCTGAGCCACCCAGGCGCCCCCTGAATCTTATTTTTTTAATGTGTAAAATGGGGCATCATAATAATATCTCCTCTCTGTTGTTTCTAGGATTATTAAGGGGGCAAAATTTGTCTCTCTGTATCCCCAAACTTCAGATTCTTCATTCCCTTCTGTTCCTAAAAGTAACAACCACTGTTAAGTGTGTATTTGTGTTTTCTCAAATTACTAAGTTCTAATGGAATGAGCAGCCTTAAAAAAAAAAAAAAAATCCAGTGGTAGAATTATAGTTGAGTTCTAGAATTTAACAGTCTTTTCTGAGGGAACACTTTATATGCTAAGACAAATAGCAACTTCACAACAGAACACTAGTAACAGCAGTGATTAAGATAATGACCCATCTCTGGAGAAATGCCACCACCTTCCGTGATGACCTTATGCTTTCAAATTCAGTAAGATGGAGTAGTTTCATGATAATTTCAATCTCAGAACTACCTTTACTAAGAGTCTGAATATTAATTTCTGAACACTACACAATTAAATTTTACAGCCAATTTGCTGCATTGTTGGATAAATCAAAGAATAAGGCTAATGAAAGCCTGAGTTCATCAAGGATTCAGACCCAGTGAATTGGGTGGTATGCTAGAAAATAGAATATGCATGGAAGTTACATAACACTGCCTAGAGGATAATAACTTGAGTTTGATTTAATTTAGTCGAATAGAAAAATGCTTAATTTATCTTCTTTCATTGTGGGGGAAAAAACCCTTCTCTTTAATTTCTAAACAATACATGAATGTATTCTTACTTGAAAAAAATGTAAATCCTGAAGAAAAGAATAGCAACAACTCTCTGAACAGAAAAGCGACCACTTTCTGGAAGGTAGGAAGTGCGGAGAAGTGAATCCGAGGCGATATTCGGGAAGACAGACGGCGGGAGGGGGCTGCTACTGGCAAGTGATAGAGCCGCGGAGCACAAAAACAGAACTTTTAGAAGTCAGCTCCGCTGAGGGACGTCACTCCAGTGGCTAAGCGGGGGGTGGAACACTTGCAGGGACAGTGGGGTCTCAGGACCCTCAGGGTCACAGAAAGACCGGGGGTGCCTGAGTGTGGCAGAGCTCCCAGGTATCGGAGCGGGGAAGCCGGCTGCAGAGACGGAGCTGAGAAGCGGGCTCTCAGCTTGGGGTTGCCCTAAACTGTGATCCGCGGCACAGTCGGGCCACTGCTCCTCCAGCAGGGACCCAACAAGTGGCAGATCCAGGGAGACTCCCCTTCCTCCCCCGGGAGGAGCGGTGCGGGAACACACTGCAGGGATCTGCTGGGTTTGGAGACTCCACACGGGGTCGGGTGCCAGACAGAAACGGTGGGTCACAGGCCGGGTGAGCACGGAGTGTGGCCGGAGACCGGGGAGACGGGAGTGATTGACTGCTTTTCTCTGGGGGCGCACTGAGGAGTGGGACCCGAGTTGTTGGCTCCTCTGGGGTGGAGATTGGGAGGCCACCATTTCACTCTCTCCTCCAAAACTGTACGAAAAGCTTGCAGGGAACAAAAGCCCCGGAGAGCAAACCCGAGCAGATTACTTAGCCCGGCCCCTGGCAAGGGCGGGGCAATTCTGCCTCCAGCAAAGACATCTGAGAACCACTGCAACAGGCCCCTCCCCCAGAAGATCAGCAAGAACAACCAGCCAACACCAAGTTTACCAATCAATGAGAACAGCAGAACTCCAGCACTAGGGGAATAAGGCACATAGAATCCATGGCTTTTTCCCCATGATTCTTTAGTCTTTCAAAGTTAATTTTTTAATTTTCTTTTTTCTTTTTTTTTTTTTTTGAATTTTTCTTTTTCCCTTTTTCAACCAATATCTTATCAATCCCTTTTTAAAAAAATCTCTTTTATTTTTCATTTTTAGAGTCATATTCTATCCCTTCAGAGTAGTTACCCTTATTTTTGGCATATATATATAAGTTCTCTCTTTAAAATTTTGGGATTACAGTTTCTTCTAACAGACCAAAATATACCCAAAACCTCTAGTGTATGGCTTAGTTCTAGTCTCCTGCCTGATCACATTCTCTCCCTTTTTTTAAAATAAAATTTCTCTTCTTTCTTTTTTCAACGAGCTTCTTATCTTATCAATTCTTTTTTTTAAATTTTATTTTATTATGTTATGTTACACCATACATTATTAGTTTTTGATGTGGTGATCCATGATCCATTGTTTTCATATAACACCCAGTGCTCCATACAGTACATGCCCTCCTTAATACCCACCACTGGGCTAACCCATCCCCCCACCCCTCTCTCCTCTAAAACCCTGTTTGTTTCTCAGAGTCCAGTCTCTCATGGTTCATCTCTCCCTCCGATTTCCCCCCTTCATTTTTCCCTTCCTTCTCCTAATGTCCTCCATGCTATTCCTTATGTTCCACAAATAAGTGAAACCATATGATAATTGACTTTTTCTGCTTGACTTATTTCACTTAGCATAATCTCCTCCAGTCCCATCCATGTTGATGTAAAAGTTGATATTCATCCTTTCTGATGGCCGAATTATATTCCATTGTATATATGGACCACATCTTCTTTATCCATTCATCTGTTGAAGGGCATCTCAGCACGTTCCACAGTTTGGCTATTGCGGACATTGCTGCTATGAACATTGGAGTGCATATGGCCCTTCTTTTCACTACATCTGTGTCTTTGGGGTAAATACCCAGGAGTGCAATTGCTGGGTCATAGGGTAGCTCTATTTTTAATTTTTTGAGGAACCTCCACACTGTTATCAATTCCTTTTATAAAATCTTTTATAATTTTCATCTTTACAGTCATATTCCATCCCTTCATCATATTTACTGTTATTTTTGTACATATATAAGCTTTTCTTTCTTTAAAATTTTGGGAGGCTTTCTTCTAACAGACCAAAATACATCTAAAATCTAGTGTGTGGCACTGATCTATGCACCAGCATGATCATATTTGATCATATTCTTTTTTTTTTTCTTTCTTTCCCGTTCTTTTCCCCCAGTTTTGGGTCTCTTCTGATTTGTTTAGTGTATGTTTTTCTGGGGTCATTGTTACCCTGTTAGCATTTTGTTCTCTCATTCATCTATTCTCCTCTGGACAAAATGACAAGATGGAAAAAATCACCTCAAAGAAAAGAACAAGAGGCAGTACTGACTGCCAGGGACCTAATCAATACGGACATTAGTAAGATGTCAGAACTAGAGTTCAGAATGATGATTATAAAGATACTAGCTGGGCTTGAAAAAAGCATGGAAGATACTAGAGAAACCCTTTCTGGATAAATAAAAGAACTAAAATCTAACCAAGTCGAAATCAAAAAGGCTATTAATGAGGTGCAATCAAAAATGGGGGCTCTAACTGCTAGGATTAAATGAGGCAGAAGGGAGAATTAGTGATATAGAAGACTAAATGATGGAGAATAAAGAAGCTGAGAAAAAGAGAGATAAACAACTACTGGATCACAAGGGCAGAATTCAAGAGATAAGTGATACCATAAGATGAAACAATATTAGAATAATTGGGATCCCAGAAGAAGAAGAAAGAGAGAGAGGGGCAGAAGGTATATTGGAGCAAATTATACAGAGAACTTCCCTAATTTGGGGAAGGAAACAGGCATCAAAATCCAGGAGGCACAGAAAACCCCCTTCAAAATCAATAAACATAGGTTAATACCCCAACATCTAATAGTAAAAACTTACGAGTCTCAGAGACAAAGAGAAAAACCTGAAAGCAGCTCAGGACAAGAGATCTGTAACCTACAATGGCAGAAACATTAGATTGGCAACAGACCTATCCACAGAGACCTGGCAGGCCAGAAAGGACTGGCATGATATATTCAGAGCACTAAACAAGAAAAATATGCAGCCAAGAATACTATATCCAGCTAGGCTGTCATTGAAAATAGAAGAGGAGATAAAAAGCTTCCAGGACAAACAAAAGCTTAAAGAATTTGCAAACACAAACCAGCCCTCCAAGAAATATTGAAGGGGGTCCTCTAAGCAAAGAGAGAGCCTAAAAGTAACATAGACCAGAAAGGAACAGAGACAATATAAATTAACAGTCACCTCACAGGTAATACAATGGCATTGAATTCATATCTTTCAATAGTTACCCTGAATGTAAATGCCCCAATCAAAAGGCACAGGGTATCAGATTGGATAAAAAAACAAGACCCATCAATATACTGTCTACAAGAAACTCATTTTAGACCCGAAGACACCACCAAATTGAAAGTGAAGGGGTGGAAAACCATTACCATGTTAATGGACATCAAAAGAAAGCTGGGGTGGCAATCCTTATACAGACAAATTAGATTTTAAACCAAAGACTATAATAAGAGCTGAGGAAGGACACTATATCCTACCTAAATGGTTTATCCAACAAGAAGATCTAACAATTGTAAATATCTATGCCCCTAACATGAGAGCAGCCAATTATATAAGCCAATTAATAACAAAATCAAAGAAACACATCGACAACAATACAATAACAGTAGGAGACTTTAACACCCCCAGTACAGAAATGGACAGGTCATCTAAGCAAAAGATCAACAAGGAATAAAGACTTTAAATGGCATACTGGATCAAATGGACTTCACAGATATATTCAGAAAATTCCATCCCAAAGCAACGGAATACACATTCTTCTCTAGTGCCCAGAGAACATTCTCCAGAATAAGTCACATCCTAGGTCACAAATCAGGTCGCAACTGGTATCAAAAGATTGGGATCATTCCCTGCATATTTTCAGACCACAGTGCTTTGAAACTAGAACTCAGTCACCAGAGAAAAGTCAGAAAGAACTCAAATACATGGAGGCTAAAGAGCATCCTACTAAAGAATGAATGGGTCAATCAGGAAATTAAAGAAGAATTTAAAAAATTCATGGAAACAAATGAAATGAAAACGCAACTGTTCAAAATCTTTGGGATGCAGCAAAGGCGGTCCTAAGAGGAAAGTACATAGCAATACAAGCCTTTCTCAAGAAACAAGAAAGGTCTCAAATACACAACGCAACCCTACACTTAACAGAGCTGGAGAAAGAGCAGCAAATAAAGCCTAAACCCAGCAGGAGAAGAGAAATAATAAAAATCAGAGCAGAAATCAATGAAATAGAAACCAAAAGAACAGTAGAACAGATCAATGAAACTAGGAGGTGGTTCTTTGAAAGAATTAACAAGATTGATAGATCCCTGGTCAGACTTAACAAAAAGAAAAGAGAAAGGACCCAAACAAATAAAATCATAAATGAAAGAGGAGAGATCACAACCAACACCAAAGAAATACAGACAATTATAAGAACATTTTATGAGCAACTATATGCCAGCAAATTAGATAATCTGGAAGAAATGGATGCATTCCTAGAGATGTATCAACTACCAAAACTGAACCAGGAAAAAATAGAAAACCTGAACAGACCCATAACCACTAAGGAAACTGAAACAGTAATCAAAAATCTCCCAACGAACAAGAGCCCAGGGCCAGATGGCTTCCCAGGGGAATTCTATCAAACATTTCAAGAAGAATTAATACCTATTCTTCTAAAACTGTTCCAAAAAAATAGAAATGGAAGGAAAACTTTCAAACTCATTTTATGAGGCCACCATTATCTTGATCCCAAAACCAGACAAAGACCCCATCAAGGAGAGCTACAGACCAATATCCCTGATGAACATGGATGCAAATATTCTCACCAAATACTAGCCAGTAGGATCCAACTGCACATTAAAAGGATTATACACCACGACCACGTGGGATTTATCCTTGGGCTGCAAGGTTGGTTCAACATCCGCAAATCAATCAATGTGATACAATACATTAATAAAAGAAAGAACAAGAACCATATGGTCCTCTCAATAGATGCAGAAAAAGCATTCGACAAAGTATAGCACCCTTTCTTGATCAAAACTCTTCAGAATATAGGGATTAGATTTGGTTTAAAATCTAATTTGTCTGATATAAGGATTGCCACCCCAGCTTTCTTTTGATGTCCATTAGCATGGTAATGGTTTTCTACCCCTTCACTTTCAATCTGGTGGTGTCTTCGGGTCTAAAATGAGTTTCTTGCAGACAGTATATTGATGGGTCTTGTTTTTTTATCCAATATCATAAAAGCCATTTATGAAAAACCCACAGTGAATATCATTCTCAATGGGGAAAAAACTGAGAGTTTCCCCCTAAGGTCAGAAACATGGCAGTGATGTCCACTATCACCATTGCTATTCAACATAGTACTAGAAGTCCTAGCCACAGCAATCAGACAACAAAAAGAAATAAAAGGTATCTGAATTGGCAAAGAAAAAGTCAAACTCTCACTCTTTGCAGATGATATGATACTTTAGGTGGAAAACCCAAAAGACTCCACCCTAAGACTGCTAGAACTCATACAAGAATTCAGTAAAGTGGCAGGATATAAAATCAATGCACAGAAATCAGTAGCATTCTTATACACCAACAAGACAGAAGAAAGAGAAATTAAGGAGTCAATCCCGTTTACAATTGCACCCCAAACCATAAGATACCTAGGAATAAATCTAACCAAAGAGGCAAAGAATCTGTACTCAGAAAACTATAGAATACTCATGAAAAAAATTGAGGAAGACACAAAGAAATGGAAAAACATTCTATGCTCATGGATTGGAAGAACAAATATTGTGAAAATGTCAATGCTACCTAGAGCAATCTAATGCAATCCCTATCAAAATACCATCAACTTTTTTCAAAGAAATGGAACAAATAATCCTAAAATTTGTATGGAACCAGAAAAGACCCCAAATAGCCAGAGGAATGTTGAAAAAGAAAACCAAAGCTGGTGGGATCACAGTTCCGGACTTCAAGCTCTATTACAAAGCTGTCATCATCAAGACACTATGGTACTGGCACAAAAACAGACACATAGATCAAAGGAACAGATTAGAGAGCCCAGAAATGGACCCTCAACTTTATGGTCAACTAATCTTCGACAAAGCAGGAAAGAATATCCAATGGAAAAAAGACAGTCTCTTCAACAAATGGTGTGGGGAAGATTGGACAGCCACGTGCAGAAGAATGACTCTGGACTGTTTCCTTACACCACACACAAAAATAGACTCAAAATGGGTGAAAGACAGGAATGTGAGACAGGAATCCATCAAAATCCTAAAGGAGAACACAGGCAGCAAACTCTTCAACCTCAGCCACAGCAACTTCTTCCTAGAAACATCGCCAAAGGCACACAAAGCAAGGGAAAAAATGAACTATTGGGACTTCATCAAGATAAAAAGCTTTTGCACAGCAAAAGAAACAGTCAACAAAACCAAAAGACAACTGACAGAATGGGATAAGATATTTGCAAATGACATATCAGATAAAGGGCTAGTATCCAAAATCTATAAAGAACTTATCAAACCCAACACCCAAAGAACAACTAATCCAATCAAGAAATGGCAGAAGACATGAACAGACATTTTTCCAATTTATGAGGCCAACAGACACATGAAAAAGTGCTCAACATCCCTTGGCATCAGAGAAATCCAAATCAAAACCTCAATGAGGTACCACCTCACACCAGTCAGAATGGCTAAAATTAACAAGTCAGGAAATGACAGATGTTGGCGAGGATGCGGAGAAAGGGGAACTGTTCTACACTGTTGGTGGGAATGCAAGCTGGTGCAGCCACTCTGGAAAACAGAATGGAGGTTCCTCAAAAAGTTGAAAATAGAGCTACTGTATGACCCAGCAATTGCATCCCTGGGTATTTACCCCAAAGATGCAAATGTAGGGATCCGAAGGGGTACATGCACCCCGATGTTTATAGCAGCAATGTCCACAATAGCCAAACTATGGAAAGAGCCAAGATGTCCATTGACAGATGAATGGATAAAGAAGATGTGGTATATATATACAATGGAATATTATGCAGCATCAAAAAGAATGAAACCTTTCCATTTGCAGTGATGTGGATGGAACTGGAGGGTATTATGCTGAGTGAAATAAGTCAATCAGAGAAAGACATGTATCATATGACCTAACTGATATGAGGAATTCTTAATCTCAGGAAACAAACTGAGGGTTGCTGGAGTGGTGGGGGTGGGAGGAATGGGGTGGCTGGGTGATAGACATTGGGGAGGGTATGTGCTATAGTGAGTGCTGTGAATTGTGTAAGACTGTTGAATCACAGAGCTATGTATCTCTGAAACAAATAATACATTAAACGTTAAAAAAAAGTAGGAAGGGAAAAATGAAGGTGGGGAAATCGGAGGGGGAGATGAACCATGAGAGACTATGGACTCTGAGAAACAAACTGAGGGTTCTAGAGGGGAGGGGGTGGGGGGATGAGTTAGCCTGGTGATGGGTGTTAAAGAGGGCACGTACTGAATGGAGCACTGGGTGTTACATGCAAACAATGAATCATGGAACACTACATCAAATCTAATGATGTAATGTATAGTGATTAACATAACATAATAAAATTAAAAAAAAATAAATGCTAGAAATAAAAAACATTGTAACAGGGGAAAAAAGAATATATTATACAATAAATGTAATAAATGAAAAAAATGTAAATCCTTTAAAGTTTAAGTCTCTTTCATCACCACTTCCCTTCTCAAATGTAACTACTGTTATCAGTTCATTGTGTATCCTTTATTTTTTATTCATTTCTTTATTTTAGAGAGAGGTCATGAGGGGGGTTGGAGAGGCAGAAAGAGAGAGAGAGAGAATCTTAAGCAGGCTCCACATTCAGCGTGGAGTCTGACACAGGGCTTGATCTCACAACCCTGGGATCAGGACCTGAGCTGAAATCAAGAGTTGGATCCTTAACTGACTGAGCCACCCAGGTGCCCCTCATTGTATATCTTCTGTGGAGCCCAACACAGGGCTTGAACTCGTGACCCTGAGATCAAGATCTGAGCTGAGATCAAGAGTCAGACACTTAACTGACTGAGCCACCTAGGTGCCCCTGTGTATCCCTTTAAAGTCTTTTATCTGCCTTTTCTTTAATATGTAATATATTTATAGAAACACATAGTTTTATTAGTGTGTATTTGTACATATAATACAGACTGTCCTATAACTAGCTTTTTACTCTACCGTGTGTATTAGAGATAGTCCCATGTCAGTAGCAGATATCCACCTCATTCTTTTTAACTGTTATATAGTACTCTGCAGCATGAATGTGTTATCATTTGTTTAACCATTTAGCTATTGACTTACAAGGGAGTCATTTCAAATGTTTTGTTCTTATAGATATAACTGCAATAAATATATTTGATCAATTCTTAGACATACAAGTAAATATAAAAAAGTAATTTCTGATCATAGGATATATACATTTAAAATTATAACACTGTCAACTTATCTTTCAAGATGTTTATGCCAGTTTATACTCTGACCAGCGGTATTTCATGGTAACCACTTCCCTATTCTTTCACCAACATTTGATAAAAATATTTCAATGTCTTACTTAATGGCAGGAAAATGGAATCTCATCATAGTCTTTATTTGTATTTCTTTGGTTACTAGTAATATTGAGCATTTTTAATGAATGTATAGGTTGTTTGTACTTTCTCTTAAATACACTACTTCTAATGCATGCATAAGCTCTTTCTGTACTTTATTCTTTTAATCTATTTTCATTTTCCTACAGAGATGGCACATGTGTTTAATCTAGCTTTTTAATATGTTTTAAACCTTCAGGGGAGGGGCTTCTTTTCCATAGACATCTTTATTTGCAAACTTCTTACGCAAGATAATAGCTAATCATGCATTGCACCTGTGACCAACTGATAGCTATTACTCTATTTCTTAGAGATGAGGAAATAAAACCACAAAATGTACAAAGTCAGATCTAAACCCCAGATTTTTGGGTCTGGTGTCTTTCCTTCTAAAGTTCTGCAATTATGTCCAGGTTCCAGAGAAACCTAGGCTATTACAGGGGAAGTAGAATCATCTATTTAAGCTCCTCATTTTACAGATGAGCAAACTAAGGTATGGGAAAGCTAAATACCTATGACCTGATACTAGAACACAGGTCTACAGGCTCTCAGTTGGGATTCTGTTCACTAAACCATGTAGATTTACATAATGGCAGCATTTCACAAGCAAACTCTAGTGTTTTAGCCCTACCAGTCACCTGGAAGGGTAAAAGAATTGAGAACTCATTGCAGACTTTTAATTTTGTTTCCATTCTCTTAACTCACAAAATAAAGGGAAATAAAATTGTTAAAGTTGAAACTGAACACATTAAAGTTAAAGCTCAACAGTCATACATGTTCACACTGGCTCTGTGAAAAAGACAAATAGAATAGGAACATCCTCAGTTACAACAATATATTCTGTTTATCTACTGTCCACCTACTGAGTGTCTCAAGTATTTCATGAATAGTGTTGTTTCTATAAGCAAAGATGGACAAACATGTTTGGAATGAGCAGTCTTAAGTTTCATGAGGACTTCCCCGGAACAAAAGGTGATTCAAACTCTTCCCTTGATCAGGATCTTTCACACTCTGGTTTTCAGTATCCTCAGCTGGGAAACACAGGAACACTAGATTTCAACAGCTCTCTGGTTTTTACCTGATAGCACTTTTGTTTGCCTAAACAAAGGACAAGAATAGATTGACCGGTGTCACAAACTTCAAAATTTTTATAACTACTCTTGGAAAAACAGATATTTAAGACTGCCCTTAAATAGAGAACAATACAATAATATTAGGGGATTTCAATAACCCACTCTCAATCTGGCTAGATTATCCAGACAGAAAATCAACAAGGAAAAGTTGGACCTAAACTACACATTAGACCAGGTGGTCCTAACAGGCATTTATAGAACATTCCATCCAATAGTAGCAGAATACACATTCTTCTCAAGCCCACATGGAATGCTTTCCACATGTTAAGCTACAAACCAAGTCTTAGTAAATTTTAGAGCATTGAAATCATATCAAGTATCTTTTCTGATGGTGGTATGAAACTGGAAATCAATTAAAAGAAAAAAGAATAGGAAATTCACAAGTATATGGAAATTAAACATCATGCTCCTGAATAACCAATGGGTCAAAGATAAAATCAAAATCAAAATCAAAATCAAAAAAATCTTGAGAAAAATGAAAACTGAAACATAGCATACCAAAACATGAGATTCAGCAAAAGTGGTTGTAAGAGGGAAGTTTATAGTGATAAATGCCTCTATTAAGAAAAAAGATCTTAAACAGCTTAACTTTACACATCAAAGAACTAGAAAAAGAAGAACAAATGAAGTCCAATGTTGGTAGAAGGATGAAAAACTACAAAGGTCAGAGCATAAATTAATGAAATAGAGACCAACAAGACAATAGAAAGGAACAATGAAACTAAGAGCTGTTTTTTTTTTAAAGATAATCAAGATAGATAAACCTTTAGTTAGACTTACCTAGAAAAAAAGAGAGAAGCCTCGAGTAAGTGAAATTATAAGTGAAAGAGGAGACATTGCAACTGATACCACTGAAATACAAAGGATCACAAGAGAATACAATGAACATTTTATGCCAACATATTGGACAATCTACAATAGGATAAATTCCTAGACACACGCAACCTACCAAGACTGAATTATGAACAAATAGATAAACTGGACAGACCAATTAATAGTAAGGAAATTGAATCAGTAACCAAAAACCTCACAATAAAGCCCAGGACCAGATGGCTTCACTGGTGAATTCTACTAACCATTTTAAGAATAATTGGTATTAATTATTATTATTATTCTCAAAATTTTCCAAATTATTAGAGAGGAGAAAATACTTTCAAACTTATTTTATGAGGTCAGCATTACTCTGATACCAAAGCCAGACAAAGACACTACAAGAAAAGAAAATTATAGCCACTAACCCTATTTTGTTGGAAAATTCCCAACAAAATATGAGCAAGAATTTGGGGTGCCTGGGTGGCTCAGTCAGTTAAGTGTCTGCCTTCAGCTCAGGTCATGTTCCCAGGGTCCTGGGATTGAACTCTGCATCAGACTCCTGCTCAGTGGGAAGCCAGCTTCTCCCCCCTCTGCCTGCTGCTCTGCCTACTTAACATGTGGAAAGCATATCTCTATCTCTCCGTCAAATAAATAAATAAAATCTTTAAAAAAAATTTAAAAAGTATTAGCAAGAATTCAACAGTATATCAAAAAAAAAAAATCATACATCATGACCAACTAAGTTGATTCCAGGGATGCAAGGATGGTTCAATATCTGCAAATCAATCAATGTGATACACCATGTTAACAAATAAAAATTACATGATCATCTCATTTGGTACAGAAAAAGCATTTGACAAAATTTGATACCCTTTCATAATAAAAACTCTCAAAGAAATAGATATAGAGGGAACATAACATAATAAAGGCCATATATGACAAGCCCACAGCCATCATACTTAATGGTGAAAAGCTGAATGCTTTCTCTCTAAGATCAAGAACAAGAAAAGATGCTTATTCTTGCCATTTTTATTCAACATAGTACTGGGAGTTC
Organism: Mirounga angustirostris; assembly: GCF_029215605.1. Taxonomy (NCBI): domain Eukaryota; kingdom Metazoa; phylum Chordata; class Mammalia; order Carnivora; family Phocidae; genus Mirounga; species Mirounga angustirostris. The sequence continues at coordinate 57,922,427 of NW_026991709.1, forward strand.
TAGCCAGAGCAACTGTGCAAGAAATAAAAATAAAAGGCATCCAAATTAGAAAGGAAGAAGTAAAATTGTCTCTGTTTTCAGATGACATGATATTAAAAGATATTAAAAAGAGTCCACCTAAAAACTGTTAGAATAAATGAATTCAGTAAAGTTGCAGTATATAAAATCAATATACAAAAATCAGTTACATTTCTATATACTAACAATGAATTATCAGAAAGAGAAATTAAGAAAACAATCCCATTTACAGTAGCATACAAAAGAATAAAATACTTAGAAATAATGTCAATGAGGTGAAAGATTTATACATTGAAAATGATGACGTTGATGAAAGAAACCAAGAAAGACACAAATAAATGGAAAAATATTCCATACTCATGGAGTTAATATTGTTAAAATGTCCATGCCACCCAAAGCAATCTACAGATCCAATGCAATCCCTATCAAAATTCCAATGCTATTTTTCACAAAAATAGAAAAAAAATCCTAAAACTCATATGGAGCCACAAAATACTCTGAATAGCTAGAGCAATCTTGAGGAAGACAAACAAAGCTGGATACATCAGAATTCTTGATTTCAAACTACATTACAAGGCTATAACAATTGAAACAGTATGGTATTTGCATAAAAACAGACACGTCGATCAATGAAACAGAATAGAGAACTCAGAAATAAACCCAGGGCCAATTAATTTATGACAAAGGAGCCAAGAATATATTTAGGGGAAAGGATAGTCTTTTCAGTAAATGGTATTGGGAAAACTGGACGGCCACATGCAAAAGAATGAAAATGGACCCCAATTTTACACTGTACAGAAAAATCTACTCAAAATGGATTAAAGACTTGAATATAAAACCTGAAACTCTGAAACTCCTAGAAGAAAACATCGAGGATAAGCTCCTTGGCATTGATCTTGGCAGTGATTTTTTGGATTTGATACCAAAAGCGAAAGTAACAAAAAGTAAAAATAAACAACTAGGAATACATCAAACTAAAAAGCTTCTGCTTAACAAAAGAAACAATAAACAAAATTAAAAAACAACTTTTGAGATGAAAGAAAATATTACAAACCACATATCCAATAAGGGATTAATAGCCAAAATTTACAAGGAAGTCATACCACTCAAAAGCAAAAACATAACCCAATTAAAAATGGGCAAAGGATCTGAATAGACCTTTTTCCAAAGAAGACATACAAACAGCCAACAGATACATGAAAAGTTGCTCAACATCACAAATCATCAGGGAATGCAAATCAAAACAACAATGAGATATCACCTTTCACCTATTAGTATGGTTATTATAAAAAAAAAACCAAGAGATAGATAACAATGCTGGCAAGGGAAAAGAGAAACCTTGTACACTGTGGTTGGGAATATAAACTGGTAGTCATAATGGAAAACAGTATGGAGATTCCTCAAGAAATTAAAAATACAACTACTGTTTGACTCAGCAATTCTACTTCTGGATACACAAAAAGGAAACAAAATCATTATCTAAGACATAATGTATTCCCATGTTCATTGCAGCATTATTCACAATTCAAAGTATGGACACAACCATTATTCATTATTCAAAGTATGGAAATAACCTAAGTGTCCCATCAGGGTGATTGAATCAAGAAAATATGGTATATACATGCAATGGAGTATGATTCAGCCTTTAAAAAGAATTCTTGGGACACCTGGGTGGCCCAGCTAGCTAAGCTGCTGACTCTTGATTTCAGCTTAGGTCATGATCTTAGGGTCATGAGATTGAACCCTGTGTCAGGCTCTGAACTCAGCAGGGAGTTCAGAGTCTGCTTGAGATTCCCTCCCTCTCCCTTTGCCCCTCCCTCTACTCATGCTCTCTCTCTCTCTTTCTCTCTAAAATAAATAAATAAATCTTAAAAAAAGAAGAATTCTTATCATTTGTGACAACATGGATGAAACTGGAGGTCATTTTGCTAAATGAAATGAGCCATCACTTATATGTGGAATCTAGAAAGAAAAAGAGGGGGAGAGGGAGGGAGGGAGGAAGGCAAAAAGTCAGGAAGGAAGGAAGGAAGGAAGGAAGGAAGGAAGGAAGGAAGGAAGGAAGGAAGGGAAGAGAAGAAAGAAAAAAGAAAGGGAAAGAAAGGAAAGGAAAGGAAAGGAAAGGAAAGAGAGAGAGAAAGAAAGAAAAAGAAAGGAGAGAGGGAGGGAGGGAAGGAGAGAGGGAGGGAGGATGGGGGGGAGGGAGGAAGGAAAAGATAGATAAGAAAAGAGAAGGGGAGAAAAGCTGAACTCATAGAAATAGTAAAAAAGTGGTTGCCAGAGGCTGGGTGGTGGAGGAAATATAGAGAAGTAGGTAAGTGGATATAAATTTCAATTGTAAGGTCTGAGGATCTAATGTATAACATGGTAACTATAGTTGATAACACTGTATCACATAATTGAAATTTGCTAAGAGAGTAGAACTTCAATGTTCTCACATTGCACACATACAAACTTAATATGTGAGGTGATATATATGTAAATTAACTTGGGGGGATCCTTTCATATGTATATCAAATCATCACATTGTATACTTTAAGTATGTTACAGTTTTATTGGTCAATTTTACCTCAGTAGTGCTGGGCAGAGAGGAGTGACAAAGAAGGCTGCCCTTGTCTCAATATCTTCTGGATTTTGAGCCAGAATGAAAACAAAACAAAACAAAACAAAAGTACAATGCTTGAAGTTTTAACCAAGTTTGCACCGAAGGTCTTAGATCCTCTGCAGGGTAAGTTACACAGCAGGAAGGGAAATGTCCACTACAGGGTCATGAGCCCCATAGCTTGAATGGATAATTCCTGCTTATTCCTGGGTCACCACATTTCCATCTTACAGCCTGCATGTGCTCCATTTGCAGTCCTCAGGCAAATTCTTGAAGCCTTTTGGTTGCATTTTCCATTTCATTTTGTTATAAATAATAAGTCAGAACACATGTCTTGAATAGCTTAAGATCTAAAACATATGTTTGTGCAGTGAGACCACAGAGGTAGAACGACAGAACCTGAAGCCAATTTTGTTTTTAGCAGAGACTTTAGATGTCTGTTCAACACATTTATTGAAAAGTAATTTTTGTTCATCCAATATGCCATGCTGTCAAGAAACATACCAAAGAAGAAGACCAACTTCCGGTCCTCCAGGAGCATATAATCTTTTTGGAGAGCAAATAGTCTCATTCTTCAGTGCCCTTCTTCATGCACAGTGAATACCAGTTTAAGGAACTAGAGATTCAAAAAAGGTAATCACAGTAAAGTTAAGTTGAAGAGGTTGCACTCTCCCCCTTTAGGTCAGTTCCAAGCCTAGGAGAAATCTTTACCTATTATCTTTGAGCCCTTCAGTAAGGGCTATAGATCTGTCAACTGAGTATGATGGTTCAGGTCTAACTTATAAAAATGTTCCTTTGGCCCCTACAAGAATGCACTTCTCCTATTCATGCACATAGTTTCCTGGCTCTACAGCAGAAACTTAGATACAAAACCCATTTCATAGGTCAGCCTATCTCCTTTTGGTGAAGAAGGTTTTGTCTGCTCAGATATTCCTCCCTTAAACTTCATGTCTTTCTCCACTAACTTGGAGACACCTTTCTGCGCTTTCTGGAAATTTCTGATCCTTAAACCATTATACTTCTTTTCCTGTTCACAATTTGCTTGAGGAAGGTCTGGGAAGTGACAGTATTGTGGGACAACCCTGAGTTAGAACTTCGGCTCCCCACTACTTACTAATTGGAGCCCCAATGTTCTTGATTGTAAAATAGATAAAACCATTAATAACTGCCTTCCTGGGCAGATTGATGAAATAATTACAGCATATAAAGCTGGTGCCTTTATAAGTATTGGCTTCTGTCTCCTTTTCCTAATGAAACCTTAAATTCTTCCTCTAGACTGTAGACCATCCCACGCTGATCTGCAATCACCTTTATTTTTTTTAAAAGCCTTTGTGGTTCTAGATCCTAAATACATCCCTGAATCAGTTCTCTGTCCTGTGAGCATTGCCCTCACTTGGACCAACCAGCTTTATTTCCAGATGAAGCTCAGCTTTTTTTTTTTTTTTTTTTTAATCACTATCACCACCACTACCACCTACTGTTGTAAACTAAATCATGGTACCACCTTTTCAGGGGGTCACCATTGTAAACATCCTACAGGTCCCAGGAAACTGGTGAATTAGTTTGCTACGGCTGCCATAGCAAAAATACTACAGACTGGGTGGTTTAAACAACAGAAATATATTTGCTCCCAGTTCTGGAGGCTGGAGGTCCAAGATCAAGATCAATAGGTTTGACTATTTCTGAGACCTCTCTCCCTATCTTGCAAATGTCCACTTTCTCACTGTGTCCTCACATGGTCTTTCCTCTATGCATACATCATCCCTGGTGTCTCCTTGTGTGTCCTATTCCCTCTTATAAAGACACCATTCAAATTGGATTAGAGCCCACCATAATGGCCTCCTTTTAACTTAACTGCCTCTTTAAAGGCCCTATCCCCAATACAAACATGTTCTGAGGTAGTAGGGGTTAAGGTGTCAAGATATGAATTTTGGGGAGAGATAATTCAGCCCATAACAACTAGTTCTTTCACAAGGTGCAGGGGAGTGAGGAGGGAGCCCTGAGTTGCAGCATGGTATAAGTATTCCCACTGTGGCCTACTTCAAGCTACCAATAGTTGAGCAACCAGTTCCCAAATTTCTTGAACATTTGGTATTCGATCTCACAAGCTAGTAAAAGCTGGCTCCAACACAAGGCTTCTACAGATTCCAGCCAAATGTTCCTTCTTTTATTGAGATGGGGGGGGTCTTCCTGTATTCTGTACACCTCATCAAACTTCGTAGGACCTTCTACTACATCTTTCTTCCAGCTGAGGGACACTTCCAATTTTTAGCCCATTTGCAGTGCTAAAGTGATTGACATTCCCTTGAGCTCAATCAATTCCCCAGCCCTTCTAGGATTAGATTATAAATTCACTCACCTCCTGAGGATGGTAACCCATTCTCTCTACCCTTGAGAAGCTGGTGATCAGGAAGTTTTCTTTCCTTCCTCCCTCCCTCTCTCCTTTCTTTCCTTCCTCCCTTCCTTCCTTCCTCCCTCCCTCCCTTCCTTCCTTCCTTCCTTCCTTCCTTCCTTCCTTCCTTCCTTCCTTCCTTCCTCCCTCCCTCCTTCCTTCCCTCTCTCCCTTTCTTTCCTTTCTTTCTTTCTCTTTCTTTCTTTAAAGATTTTATTTATTTATTTGAGAGAGAGAATGAGAGATAGCACAAGAGGGAAGAGGGTCAGAGGGAGAAGCAGACCCCCCGCTGAGCAGGGACCCTGATGCGGGACTGGATCCCAGGACTCCAGGATCATGACCTGAGCCGAAGGCAGTCGCTTAACCAACTGAGCCACCCAGGCGCCCCTTTCTTTCTTTCTTTCTTTCTTTCTTTCTTTCTTTCTTTCTTTCTTTCTTTCTTTCTTTCTTTCTTTCTTTCTTTTTCTTTCTTTCTCTCTCTCTCTCTTCTTTCTTTTTTTTTCTTTCTTTATTTCTTTCCATCTGAAGTGCAGTGATATTTATTTAAACCCAAAGGGACATATATACAAATAATTTCACTTAGGGCCAAAGAAGGAAAAACTTGTTAAATTTTCTCCATTTTCTCCATTTCTTAACTGATTTGTGGGAGCAGTGGAATAAGAAAAGAGTAAGTCAAGCTTGGGAGAGTTAAACAAGAAAAAGGTTTAGACATGTCCTAGCATGGAAAATAATGGTCTTTATCTTTTACCATTCATGTCCAACATTGCATGACTGCTCATAATTCTAGGTAAAGAGAATCTAATATTTTAAACAATTTAAGAACTTTCCAATAAGGTAGCACTCCAGCCAAACAAGGCATCAAGAAGAACAAATCCCCTTAATTTTCTAATTTCTTATTTGATTCTGAGAGTTTTGGAAGAGTAACAGGAAGTATCTTTTGATGAAGAAATTCCAAACTGGCTTCAACTGAAAAAAATTCTTGAATCTATTTTGTGAGACACTTTTAATTTCTGGCTTTTGTTTAATCATCATAATTTAATAGATTTAGGAAAGTTTTTGGCCTTCAAGTCAAATAATTATGATAACCTCATTCCAAGTTTGTGTCTACATATCTCAGAGTCAAATGGATAGTGAATCTATTTGATTTTCCACTTTGATTATGAAATTAACCAGATAGTTCCCAAATTTCTATTTTGTTTAGTGTGATGTCCAGCCTCCAGTGATCCTCTCCTCCTGGTGTTCATGGCCCCAGGGAAGTTTTTTCCTATATTGAATGGGACTAACCTGTATTAGCAGTAGAATACTATGCAGAAGTATCATGGAAAACAGTGCAACTTCTGCTTTGCTCTTTCTTGGCTTACTAACAGCTTCTGTGTCATGAAAGCACTCAAACCCTGTAGAGAGGTTTACAGGGGGAGAAACAGAGGCCTCCTGCCAACTGTTGGTATTAAGTGTCAGCCTGTAAATAACCCCTTGGAAGTGGATCCTCCAGCCCCAGTTAAGCCTTCAGAAGACTACAGTCCCAGCTGATAGCTTGACTACAACCTCATGAGAGATCCCAGGCTAGAACTGCCCAGCTAAGTTGCCTCTGAATTCCTGGCCCACAGAAACTGTGTGAAAGAATAAATGCTTCTTTTGGTTTTAAACTGCTAAGTTTTGGTGTAATTTGTTATGTAGCAATAGAAAACTAATATACTCAGTTAGGCATTTAATACCTAATATTTAGAGATCCAGTGTTTATAAATCTTTCAGGTTCAGGAAATGAACAAAAGTCTCCACTTTAATTCCTGTGATAAACATTTATGAGTTTTTGTAATTCCTTGGCATTTGAACTCCCCTTTTGTGTTTGTGAATTTTCCACCTTCTGAGTCTTGGTGAGATGTAGAGCATTTCCTTCCACTCTAGACCCAGAAAATGCAGAATACTTACTTTGCCAGTCTGTCTAGAAGTTGTTGGACAAGGGCCCAGGCATGATTTGTCAGGCACACTTGCTCACCATAATGGTGGTATTGTAAGCTATGGCATCCATTGTGGTCCAGCAGTTGTGACAGCAGTGCTACTCCTCATTAGACTGGTTTGTTCCTGCCCATCTCCCAGTGCTGGTTTTCCAGCTACAGAGATTCCTTGAGCTACCCAGTATTACTAATTTTCTTTTGTGCGTGAATCATTTTTTGTGCGTAAGTCATCATGATGCAGTATGCATGTCCAATGGAAATCACAAGGGCATTAGATACATCCAAAGGTCAACTGGAACTGCCTGAGAGAGAGGATTACTTCATTCTGGCCTCTTGAATCAGTCTTCAAAGGCACAACTTAACTGGCAGAAGGCTGAATCACGATACGGAAAGAAAAGTGTTAAGGGGACAGAGTATCTTTAAGATAAATAATTATAGGTAAGCATCAGTGCACCCAGAGTTTAGGACCCTCAAACACTGATGATTTATGAATGAAATGCTTCTCAAAGTCCAAGTTTTTCTACTTCAGTAGTCTTATAATCACATGCTTATTAACTTACTAAAAATTACTTCAAACTGTTCATTAACTTCAAGAAACAGAGGCATCAAGAAATGAAAAACAAAATTAATTTTAAAGCCATACTAGCTAAAGCAAGGACACGTAGACAATGAAATTTAAGTTGCACACAACTTAACATAATTGAAACCAGCTATAAAAGTATGAGACAGTCATAAATATCAGACTGTTAAATTGTTTTCCCAAGTAATTACAAAGCCATATCCATGACAGAACTTAGATTTAATGTTTCATCTTTTTCCTCATAAGCCTTTGATTAATTCTTGAGTTACAAATTCTCATAAGCTCTGGCATTTTTAGGATGGTAGACAAGTCTGTAGAGAGGCCAGAGGAATTACCTACATGAAGAATAAGTAAAAATGCAGAATCACATCTTTCTATAGGTTAAATTTAGACAACTCTGCCCCAGCCTTATTGGGTTTCCTCTTAGAAGCCTGTCAACTCTAAACTCAATCCCTCTACATGGTCTTAGCAAATCTGATAAGCAAGTACATTGGGTTGTCTTTGTATCTTTTATCTTTTGGAAATTTTTATTTTTATTTTTATTTTTTATTTTTTATTTTTTTAAGATTTTATTCATTTGAGAGAGAAAGAGAGCACAAGAGGGGGGAGCGGGAGAGGGAGAAGCAGACCCCCCGCCGAGCAGGGAGCCCGACGTGGGACTCGATCCCGGGACTCCAGGATCACGACCTGAGCCGAAGGCAGTCGCTCAACCGACTGAGCCACCCAGGCGCCCGGAAATTTTTATTTTTAATTACACTAACTACATGAACACATTCTTGTTACAAAATCCAAACATTACAGATCAAGCCAAAGCCTCTCTTCACTACTAACCACAGTTCAAGTCCCCTGTACATGCTTGCAAACTTCCAGATGTTTTTCTATGTACCTACTGGATTATATAGATACAGGTGTAAAGCTCAGCCTCTATTCTGAGTTGCAAGGTAAATCATTAATATTTACAGTACTTGGGGCACCTGGGTGGCTCAGTCGGTTAAGCGTCTGCCTTCGGCTCAGGTCATGATCCCAGGGTCCTGGGATCGAGCCCCGCATCAGGCTCCCTGCTCCACAGGAAGCCCGCTTCTCCCTCTCCCACTCCCCCTGCTTGTGTTCTCTCTCTTGCTGTGTCTCTCTCTGACGAATAAATAAATAAAATCTTTTAAAAAAATATTTAGAGTACTTATTCTGGTAGCATAAAAAACATTGTTCCTAGTTCATTGGCCCCTTCCCTCCTCTCTTCTGCTGTGGCTGCATAATATTCTATTTATATATACACTTATATATATAATATATAAGTATATATATTATAATTTTCCATCTTATATTATATTCCATTATAATTATGTTATAATTATAATATTCTATTATATGTCATATTATTATAATATTCCATAATATTCCACATATATTCCATATATATGTATATATATATACATATATATATATATATATATATCACATCTTCCTTATCCATTCATCTATCAGTGGACTCTTAGATTGCCTCCCTATCTTGGCTCTTGTAAATAATGCAATAAACATATAAACATAGGGGTGCACATATCTTTTTGAATTCGTGTTTTTGTTTTCTTTGGGTAAATACCCAGTAGTGGAATTATTACATCATATGGTATTCCTATCTTTAATTTTTTGAGAAACCACCATACTGTTTTCTGCAGTTGACTTCCAATTTACATTCCCACCCACAGTATACAAGTATTCCATTTGTGACAACATGGGTGGACCTAGAGGGTATTATGCTAAGTGAAATGAGTCAGACTGAGAAAGAAAAATACCACATGATTTCACTCTTATGCAGAATCTAAAAAAAAAAAAAAGAAGAAGAAGAAGAAACAAACAATGAGCAGAATCGGACCTGTAAACACAGAGAACAAACTGAGGGTTGCCAGAGAGGAGAGGTGTGGGGGGGATGGGCAAAACGGGTAAAGGGGAGTGGGAGGTACAGGCTCCCAGTCATGGAATGAATAAGTCACAGGAATAAAAGGCACAGCATAAGGAATATAGTCAATGACATTGTAATAGCGCTGTATGGTGACAGATGGTATCTACCTTTGTGGGGAGCACAGCATAATGTTTACAGTTGTGGAAACACTATGTTGTGCACCTGAAACTAATATAACATCGTGTGTCAACTATACTCAAATAAAAAGGTTAATTAAAATAAAATAGGATAAAAATAAGGTACATTTGGTGGCAATTAGGGACGCATCTGGTCCTAAGTCATCTGTCTCACAGGCATTTGTGGAGAAAACCCTTGTTTCCCTCTGCCTGGCTCCTCAGAACTGGAGCCTGCCTTTGCCACGTCAAGATCAGAAGAGTAGGAATCAGTCTACTGCTACTGCCTGTTATAACAAGAGAATCCCTGCAAAGTCATCCAGGTTCTCTTCCACCAAAATTCCCTCTGCCTTTCACCACTTAGCTCTGCCTGGGTGAGAAAGCCCCCCAGAGTAATCTGTGTTCTCGTCACTTACCCCATTTTCCCTTCTCCACTCAGCTCAAGGTTGGTTGTTGCTGTTGTTTAGGTTCTGGGGAGGGTGGAGGGAAAAGATTCAGAATTCTTTCTGTTTCCCTAAAAGAATTTACACTATTGAAAACCAGAGTTAAGAAGGAGCATAGATGCAACATTCTTAACTTCTGCCCAAGTATGTCTCTGCCAAGGTGATGAGCCTAAGATGGCCAAGCTTGAAATGAAAGGGGATACAGAGAGAATGGAATTATTAAAAAGACACTGAAAAAAAGTTGGTTTTTATACTTACTGTACATAAATTAGATCATCCTAGATGTATTATTCTTTAACTTGCTTTTTCTTCTTGTTCAGTATGCTTTGAAGATATTTCCATGATGCTACATATAGTTCCACAAAAGTCATTCAATAACCACTTATTGAGTCCCTATTATGTACCAGAGGCTGCATATATAGCACTGGAAAAATAGACTAAATCTCTATTCTTGTCAGTCAGCTTACATGTTAGAGAAGAAGAAAGATAATAGTCAAATATGAATATGCATGAGTAATATAATATGAAGTGATGGATAAAAGGAGAAAGAAGGTGTGATAAAGGGGCAGAAACAAAGGTGGTGTTGCAGACAGTCAGAGAGGACCCCTCTTCAGGGACAACCTCATTCTTTATAGCTAGCATGACATAGCCCTGCAGAAGGATAGCAAGATTTGCTTCCCATTACAAACCATGCTGTAGTATTACCTCCTTGTGCACATGAACAATAGTACTTCGAGTAGATGCTGAAAAACAGAAATATTGAACCATCCTTGCAAACTGTTATCTGAAATGGCTATACTGATTTTTATTCCCATCAGAAACTGTTTGTTCCCCATAATCCTCTTAGTTAATACTATCAAAATTATTGATTTTACCAATCTGATGTATCCAAAAAATGGCATCTTGGATTTTTTTTTTTTTTGTAATTGGCACTTCCCCTTACTACTGAGGTTGACTATGGTTTCCTATGTTTATTAGACATTTATATTTCCAATCTTGTAAAAATAGCTATACATATCCTTTGCCCATATTTCTATGGGATTTTTTGTCTTTCTCTTTTGATTTGTTGGAGCTAATGTACTCAAGCTAATAAAGATTGTCTTACATATGTTGTAAATATTTTCTCTCATTTTATTCATCCTTTTAATACTCATACCTTCATCAGTCTTTATTATTTTGAATTTTTAAATTCAAATTCAGCACACATTTATTGAATACTCACTGCATATAAGACACTGTGCTAGGCCCTTTGGAAAATATAAAAATAGTTGAGACCTGACATCTGCCCTCATGGATCTCACAATTCAGTGTTGGGGACACATGTACACAAATATCTATAAAGCCAAGGGTCTTAATAATCTTCAAAGTACAGTAAAAAGAAATACTGTGGTGAGGCAATATCTAGCTCAGAAAAAGGCACGTGGAAAAGTTTCACAGATGCAGTAGCATTGAAGAGACAGCAGCCTTTTGAAAGGCAGGGATAGGTAAAAGTCTTCATCACAGGAGGAACAGCACAAGCCCAGCAGAAAATGCAGCCAGGAAGGGTTGGGGAGAAATTTGTGGGAAAGCTGGATAGTGGCTGTCTACATAGGAATAAGAGGAGTCAAGTCAGTGGAAGACCAGATTGAAAAGGTTGGGTGGAACTATCTTAATCTTCTATCCATAAATAAGAAATAAGTGATAACTTCTACAATTCATAGTCTCCCTGAAAGGTAGTCATTAAGGAAAAGAACATTGTTGACTGTGAGACGTTAAGTAAAGATTTGGAGTGACTGGGAGAACATGGATGGCCTTGTCTGCAAGCTTGACAACAGCCTGAAGATGGGTGCTCTGCAGTCCCCCAGAGTGTGCGTGCACACTGCCCGTGTGTCTGCTGATGGCCGCCGGCTGGAGAGAACCCTCGCCTGAGAGCAGCTGCAGTTGGCAAGTCTTGGGTCTGTTTTACCATCCTGCAGAGGTAGGAGTTGGATAGCTTATGCACTATGACTTCACAGTCCTCTGGGGAGGCTGCCAAAAAAAGCATGTTTTGGAGAGGAATCTGAAAAAAAGTGAAAAGAAAAAAAATAAAAATTTGAAATACCCAAGAGGAGTTTGGCGTAGGGATAAGGTTTCACATCCAGCTCCTCCCTAGGCTCTGCCATTTAATCATCCTCCAGGACACAGGGGCTGCCATGGATAGTGATTAGGCCTCCTTGGGCTGCATCAGCAAACACCCTCCTTTGATAGGCAGTTGGAAAGTAATGGGATTTGGGTTTTAGTTGCAAGGGAATGGTGGAAAATGTTACAAACAGCCGACCTCCTTTGCCCTCACTGAAATGGCTGCCATTCTCCGCACATTTTATGTTGCTTTGGGGAGAATGACAAAAGACAGATGCTTCTTGCTGGAATGGGAGTTGTTTAATCTTTCTTTCTAGTCCCAAGACAGTTACTGTAGTTTCTTGGAGCAGACATCTTGGGCCACTCCTTGGTTTTCAATATCTTATAAATGGTGTTGTGTTGTGATTTTCCATTATGTGGAATATAGAAAAATCTGTAAGAGAGATTTTTTTTTAAAGGTGTTATGTAGTAGATGGTGTCCTCAGGCCAAAAGCCTTAAATTGGGTGTGTACAAATTGTAAATAAACTGTAAGCTGTTTTAGTCAGACACAAAATACATAACCTGGTCTGGCCTCATCTCCTACAGAACATCAGCTAGGTGTACAAAGATGCTTATGTCCATTTCAAGGGTCACTAGGAATATCCAGAATCATCTTTCCACTAGCATGACCTATTTTCACAGTACCCACAAAAGAGAACTGCTTTCTCTCCGGGTTTTTTGGTCCCCATGGAACCCCAGAAAGCTGCACAGTAGACAGAAACGCCCTTCAGAAACATAGTAAAACTCATATGTTAGCACCAACCACCCTGCTCTCTGCTCCTCTCTCTTTTCGTAAAGACAATGAGTTTCATAAAGGTAATGAGATAAAAGAGAAACTAACAGGATGTGATGTACTCAAGCATTTTCATCATGTTAAGGCACAAGAGTAAATAATTAATCTCATAAACAACCTCACTTTCCCAGGAGGAGCACATTCTTATTAACAGGCAAATCATGACAGCAATTTGGAAAGTGATTCATTTCTCCTAAAAGTCTTAACATTTGATGGGACTTCACACATCTTTTTGTTTTAGTGCATCTTGTTTAAATTTGTTTTTTCTGATTTTGAGCCTGTGTAAGTTTTTTCTCTCTCTTTTGTTAAATTTTCAAATTGCCTTGATTAGCCACATGGCCTCCTCCTACCTGCGCAGAGATGATCCCTTCTTCCCTACCTAGTGATTGTCATACCTCGACAGAGCTCTCTCCTCAGTGTGTAGGAACTTCAAGGTAGACAACACAGCTGGAAATGGAAATCTATGTCTGTGGTTGTCTGTGTGTGGGGTCTCTGTGTTTTAGGTAGGAGAGATGTTTTAAGGCAGAACACACTGCCTTTTTTTTTTTTTACTTTCCTATGTGTGCATAAAAGACATTTGAAAGCTGGGATGAATAACAAGACTTTGAGTTTCTATAGCATTTTCCCCAAGGACATTTATAAGTTTATAAAGATTATCCTCAAAAACCTTCTCTTCAGCTGGGTTAAGAGCAAGAATTATTTTCCGTATTTCATTAGAGGAAACCAGGATAAAGAGAAGCGTCTCAACTCTTGTCAGCTTTACTCTGCTCAGAAACGGAACCCTGCCCTTCGGAGATGAGTGACATCATCCCGCTAACCCACTGCCTCTCTAGGCCGAGCTCCCCTGCCTTTCTTTGGTTGTCCACTGTGTATAAGCCAATGTTCTTGGCTCCTCATTTGATCTTAAAATCAGTGTTGGGTGAATCAGTCAGAAGATTTGGACATTCTGTTCAGAAAATGTTATAAATTCGTCAAGATTTGCTCGATCTGCAAAACTCTTCTGGCATTCTCAATAGAATAGCAGTCTTGTGTCCCCAGATGACTTCCTGAAACACAGGACTTGTGTGGGATGATATAGTTTCCCCATGACCTGGAAAGAGACATGCTCTGTCACAGCCCCCTGCCTTTACCCATGCTGTCTCTCCCCTTTCTTCCCTGCTCTTGTCCACCAGCAACATTCCTGTGCATCTTTTAGAACTCAACTTGACTGTGACCATCTTCTTCACTAAGGCTTCTCAGGCATTCTCCTCACCGAAGCTCCAGTTTTTGTTCAGGTCTCTATTCATTCCTCTCCCACTAGGATATGTGCCTGGTGAAAGGTGCTGACTTTAGCCCAGCTCCACAGAAGTCCTGATCAACACAAAGAAAATCTCGGGCTCTGCCAGAGATTAGATAAAGAATTGTCCTGTGGCTTTGGCCAATTAGGAGAAGAAACGAATGTGGGGCTTTTGGTCCTCATGAGTAAGATGGGATTTGAGGAAGAGATGGTCAACCCTCTTCCTCTGAACATGACATATGGCCTTAGGGGGGCCGCCGCCTTCTCACTTCCAGCCTGAGGATGAAGCAAACACTGAAAACGGCAGAGCACAGATGAGGATAAAATCCAGGCCCTTCAAGATTTCATAGAGCCATTGAAACAACCAGATTGAAGTTGGTTCTACTTCCGGATGCCTTCTTCTTCTTCTTCTTCTTTTTTTTTTTAAAGATTTTATTTATTTGAGAAAGAAAGAAAGAGTGAGAGAGAGAGAAAGCATGAGTAAGGGCAGGGGGCAGAGGGAGAGGGAGAAGCCAACTCCCTCCTGAACAGGGAGCCCAACGTGGGGCTAGATCCCAGGACCCTGAGATTAGGACCTGAGCCAAAGGCAGATGCTTAACCCACTGAGCCTTCCAGGAGCCCCTTCTGGTTGCCTTCTTATGTAAGATAATAAATGTTTTTATTGATTAACTCAGAACCCTACTTTCTGTTTATTGCAGCTGAAAGCTTTGTAATTCATCCAATGCTTTTCCTGACCTTCAACCCACAAGTTCAGCCAGAATTGAGTACTCCTTCCTTTGATTGCTCTGGCATTGTGTACCTACCTCCATTACAGCATCAGTACTGGGTTTTCATGATCTGCCTTTCCTTGCTGGTTTCTTGTTATGTCTTACTATAAACTTTAAATCCCAGACCAGTTTCTTGGTCACCCTTGGTTTCTCATCACCCAGGTGGCAACTGCTGCCTTCTGTGTACTGTTTTCCCCATGATGTGGGTAGGGTTCCTTCTTCCTTCATTTTTAAATCACTATTAATCACATGAAGGCTGTTGTATATAACAGACTTTAACTAAATGCTAACAGAGAGGCATCCTTAATTCGAGAATTTTTTAGCTACCCCATCATGGAGAATTTACAACCACCCAACTTTCTTTTTGTAGCTAAGGCCTAGTCTACTTCTCTTACCTGGTTCCTCAAGGGTCCCCAGATTCCCGTCATTGGAGCCCAGAAACAGAACTTTTTTAAAAAAATTATGCTGACCATTTTGGTTCCCTTTATTTTGATATTCCCAATGCATTTTATGACCTGAGCTTTACCTTTACTCTCTAAACTGTGGGTTTATTTCCCTAAACAGAAAAAATTTCCCCTTCTGTGTCTTCCTGCTTCCAAATTGTAGAAAGGACTGAAGTAAGATTTAAACAAGCGATTTTTAAAATCTCTCCATTGCACTTGTATTCTCAAAGCTTAAATGTGGGGGCACCTGGGTGGCTCAGTTGGTTAAGTGTCCAACTCTTGATTTCTGCTCAGGTCATGACTCAGGGTCATGAAATCGAGCCCTGCATTGGGCTCCGTGGTCGGCCAGGAGTCTGCTGGAGATTCTCTTCCTCTCTCTCTGTTCCTCCCCTCCTCAAAAAAATAAATCTTTTTTTTTAAAAAAAAAAAAGCTTAAATGTGATATCCTTGACATGTGGTGACACTCAATTTTTAATAATATCCAATCCTTCCTTGAAGATAGTAATTAATTTCATGAATATTTCATGTGTTATTTCACTTTTTTATTTTGTCCTTTTTTTGAAGACTCCCATAAATTCCCTCTTGAACCCCAATTCTCACTCCAAACAAAACAAACTCTAAGGTCCACTTTGCGAGTGCTCTCATCAGCAAGCAAGGCAGGTCCACACTCCAGCTGGCTTCTTAGTAACACCCTACAGTCACTTAACTCTGAGTGTCTTAGTTTCCTTTTTTGTAAAATGAGGAAGTTGGTCTACCTATCTGCAGCTTCCTTCTTACCAGATAGGCCTCAAAGTCATGGGCCATGAGAAATGGGGTTGGACCCAAGAAGTAGAGAAGGCCGGCTAATTTTATTTGTAGCTCGAACCATCTGCTGCTGTTAACACTAACAAGCAGCTATTTGGTTCTTTAGTGATTGAAGATCTCAACACTCCATTTAAGAAATAAGTGAATACTGATTTTGGTTTAACCACCAAGAGAGTCTCACATTTCCTCTTTCCCTGAAACTAGACTATTAATATCCACCCTTATCTCGTTTGATAAACAAAATGTTTCTACCAAAACTAAGTGGCAGAAGTAGTACAATTCAAGTTTGGGAACGAAACATTTTTTTCTCTTTAATTTTAACAATTGTTTTCTTCCTTCTGTAATTGTCCTAAAATTACCCCAGAAAACCTAAAGAATTAATGAATGTAGAGACAGTTGAGTGGAAAAATTAAAGAAAAAAATACAGGATTACTATCTGAGGCTAGATTTTAGCTTTCTTCAAAATGTTAAAAGAATTAAGTTGAAGCACCATCTAGTGGTTCTCAATTATGTTTTGCTAAAGGTTGCTCCCAATTTTCCTCAATTTAGGGCCACAATTAATTTGTTGTGCATGTATATATGTATGCATATATGTGCTTAAGAAAGAAAAAATGTTTTTTATCTTTATGCAGGGCTAAGAGGTTGAGAGAGAGTAGCTATAGCTTTTTACTCTTCCAATCTGACATCACATAGAAAATGATGGCAGTGAAGAAGCATGAATTCAGATAAATCTCTTCCATGAATAATGGAGTCCTTTCATTTCAATGATGGCAGAAAAAAGGATTAACACAATAAAGCCCCATAGATTTCAGTTCCTCTGTTTCTCCTGATCAGATCCTCTCTTAAGAGCCCACAACAGTGTCTTTATCTTCCCAATCCTGTAATGCAGACATGTCCTCACATGTGTAGGGATTGGCTATTAGATGATTTTGCACATCTCTAGATTCCCAAGCCCTTTCCTATCACAAGTCCACAGTATCCTTCAGCTTTACATAACCAGCAATTCTTCTGGAACTATCATGGAGATGCTCTTATACCTATGATTGCTATCTTCTGAAGTTATGTCTGTTTCATAATCTCTATGGGAAGAATGAAAATAGAACATGAAAAATGCTCATGAATAGAGTATAACCAGTGTTGCAAGATTAACAGCAAACCTTGAATTTGGCAAAGTAGGTACTTGTGTTAACCAGGGTTAAGTTCAACTGTGTATGGAGTGAAACTCAAAATAACAGTGGCATGAACACAGTAGTGTATTTTCTCTCACATAAAAGAATCTTATGGTAGGTATTCTAGTGTTAGTATGACAACTCCATGGTCATTAGGACCCGGGATCCTTCTGTCTTTCTTTTCCATCATCTTAGTGTGTGGCTTCCATCCTCAATGCTATCCATGGCCCAAGTTGGCTGCTGGACCTCTAGTCATTACACCAGTGTTGTAGTCCAGGAGATAAGGAGGAAAAGCAAAAGAAGATCTCTTCTTTCTCTTTAAAGAGATATCCTAAAAATATCACACAAGATATATGCTTACACCTTATTTGCAAAAATTTTAATGGGTAGTCATATTCAGTTGCAAGGGAAACTGAGAAATGTCTTTTAGTTAAATGTGTCTCCATACAAAATAAAATTGGAATCATGTCTTTAAGCACTGTATCAGAGATCTAATACCACAATAATGCTGTGTAACAATCACAAAACCTCTGTAGCAACAATTGCTTAAATGACTAGGATCATCCGAGGGTCAGCTAGGCAGCTCTTCTGACCTTGATTGAGCTTCTCCCTTGTCTAAGAGATGACTAACTGTTGCATTATCTAGGCTGGCCTCAACAGTGAGGTGGCGAAGGGAACTAGGATGACCCAGCTCTGCTTTACATGTTTCTCATCCTCCAGCAGACTAGCCCAGGCACGTTCTCATGGACTAGCAACAGAAACACACAGGACTTCTTGAGATGTAAGCTCAGAACTGGTACACTGCCATTTCTGCCTCATTTGATTGGCTGAAGCAAATTACATGAGTTTGAGAAACATGCACTTGCTTTATGTTTCCAACTCAAAAAGTACTAACAAATTACATGGATTGAGGGAGGGAGAAAGATCTGGAGTCATGAATACAATCTACCACACAGAGAAAGGGGAAGATGAGCATTGGCTCAGGCAACTAGCAATCAGTGCCTCATTGTTTTTGAATCTGTGATTGAACTATGGTACTAGACTTTTTTTCCATTCTGTGCCCTGTTTTAAACATGAGGGAGTTATAATTAAAAAAAAAAAGAGAGAGAGAGAAAAGAGCTAATATAAGTTATATATGAAATTATTTACTGGTTGATTTCTTGGCTCATGTTCAGTTACTAATGAAATAGGTATTAATCTTAGCACTTGTCCTATTCTTTACTGTAGGCAGAAACTAGCTATCTGTACCCAAACCCTGACTCTATTTTGCTGAGGCAGCTACACTACATTCTCCAACTTCCATAAAAGTGTGGCCATGTGACAAATACTAGCCAATAGAATATGAACAGATGTCATTACTTCTCCAGGCCTGGTTCATAAAAACCTCCTACATAAAATCCCTCATTCTCTCTGTCTCTTTCCCATTCACCAGCTGAATGGAGAATACTCTGAGAAGGGCAGAGCTAGAGGATAAAATGCTACCTTAGAGCAGAACCACTCCTGTTCCCTGACCTAGATCCACCAACCTACCCTGGGATATGATGTGAGCAAGAATTAAACTTTTGTTGTATGAATGCACTGAGATTGGGAGGTTGTTTGTTTCAACAATTAGACTAACCTACCTATATGTTATCTTCCAGATAGTAGTCTGCATTCATTTTCTCCCTTTGGGCTTTGCTAAAAATAAAAGTAATAGCTTGAGGGGCACCTGGGTGGCTCAGAAGGTTAAGCGTCTGTGTTTGGCTCAGGTCATGATCCCAGGGTCCTGGGATCGAGCCCCGCATCGGGCTCCCTGCTCAGCGGGGAGCCTGCTTCTCCCCCTCCCTCTGCTTCTCTCCCTGCTCATGTTCTCTCTCTCTCTCTCTGTATCTCTGTGTCTCGAATGAATAATAATAAAAAAAAAGTAATAGCTTGAATCACCTGCCACCTTACACAAGAAATTTTTCCTTTAAATAAAAGGATACTTTTTACTATAGGATTACCATATGTACCAATGAAGATAGGGTTCCTGTTTACAGTGGCCCTAGAAGATGTTGGGGTTTCACCAAGAACTCTTATTCTTACCACCATTAATCCATTCCAACCTGGAGTACAGATGAGAGAGAATTGAGACAATGGAGCTCTAAAAGTTGAGGGGACATTCAGCACCAATGACTCTAAGAGCTCCTCATTTGGGATCACATTATAATTTCTTTGAAAATAAAGGTACTGCTAAAAATGACTCCTGGCCATTTATTCAATGACCAGGCCAAACATGCACTAATTGCTAGCAAGCAAGAAAGGGACGGGAAGTTGGCTACAGATCAACTGGAAGGCAGTGTTTGTAGTGGCTTCTGACATTGCAACATTATTTATCATCTTAAAGGGGCAGAGGAAACAAGAAGCACTATCCAAAGAACCCAAAGGGGTACAGAAAAACTGCAAAGCCTTGTAATTTGCCATTTGCTGAGCCATCTTCCTCTTTAGGCTAAGAAGCAGGGCTATTTTTTGTTTGCAAATAAGAACTCAGTAAGGCAAAGGAGAAAGTAGATGACTCATCCCAGGCATTTATAATGGCAGGCAGCAAGCTTTGGCGTGTGTATAAATACACATTGCTAAGACTTTGAAACAGGATTTGCCAACTATCACAGCGATTCACATAAACACAAAGGTATCAATTCGTAATAGGAGCAGTTGAGTTAGATGCTGAACCCAAAGGCTGATCTTCATGATGTCTCATCAAATCTAAATTGACTTCCAGATTTTTCAATTTCATGCTCTATGAAAAAAACATAAAATATATAATTAGTGCAATGAATACAAGCCTTCAGAGGCATAGAAACTAGGGAGTAAACACTTAAGAAGCACCAGTTGAACTTCATTTCCCCCACAGAATTCTTGAAGGGTGGCCCAGGACAGGTTATCTCTCAGGAAAGCACTGTAATGAAACAGAAACTTTTGCCCCAGTGCTGCAGGCATCTCTGCCTGGGCTCCCCGGTGTTAACAAAGCTTATACATCAAAGAAAGGGCTAGGGGAACAAACAATGTGCCAAAAAATGCATCAAGCTGTTCCCAGGACATTGTAAACTTAAAGCCTTCTAATGATGTTTTCTTTCTAATGAGTCTATATTTTTTTAGACTTCATTGCCTACCTGCAATCATTTATTCTCTGGAAGTAGATGAATCCCTCGATGACCAGGATAACCAAGAATAGAGAGAATTTCACATAGAGAATGATCAGTAAACGTGATGCTGGAAATTCCAGAGTTATGACACCTTAAAATACAGGCAACACAGCAGAGATAAAGAGCCATTTCAAGGATTCTTCTAATAAACAAAGTAGGGTCAATTGTTTAAAAGAGACCTTTAAAATATTCTTAAAAGTTCACAGACTATCATAATCAATACACCGTCTAGACTACAATTCAAATGCTGTTAAGATATCCTTTCATGACAGAGTTTAGGAACTGTGTCTGTGTTTTATAAAATGGCAGATTTTCAATATTTTCTAAATGAATAAATGCACAGTAAATGTTGTTAATACTTCCCAATTTTATAAGAAAAAAGGAAATATGCTTTCTAACTTCTTGTGTAAATGTTAGTCTTTTAGGGTATTGTTATTAATATTTTGAGCACTATCTGCTATTTTCCACACAGTGAAGTAATTTTGTCACTGAGTTGCTGTCACCCCTTTAATAGGGTATTTTATGTCTTCTTACTTTCATTTATTCATCTGTAAAATGGCCCCAAGAATTGTTAAAAAGATAAAATGAGACTAAGTAGGACTATCATTCTGAAGTTTATTTCTGCTATGAAAATGGTAACCAAAAGTAAACTTTAAGTACTATTCTGACTCTTGGCTCCAAAAGTCATGTCATCCTGTTAAATAAACTGCTCAAATACTAAACTAGAAGAATGTCAGACAATCTCCTTCCTATGCACTCTCAAGGAAGAAGAAGACATGGTCTCAGCCTGAGCTCAAAAGACTCACAATCCAATTGGAGACATCAGATCCATACAAATGAAAAGATCACTTATGAGAGAGTGAACATTGCTAACTAAGTGAGCATTACAGATTGTAAATCATCTCAGGAATAAGAAAACTGAATCAACTCCAACTGGGAGGTTAGGGTGAAGTGGGACTTGAACTGAGCCTTGCCAATAACAGGATTAAATAGGTTAAGAAAAGAAGGAAGAACTTCCCAAGGGAAAGAAACAATTTGAACAAAAATTTGAAGAATTCATTAACTTAAATCAAATGTGGTAGAGCATAGAGTCAGGTACATAGAGATGAATTCTGTGATGATCTGAACCTAATTCTGTAGCTATTTGTGTATGTCAGGCGCTGTGTCAGACTCTGGATATAGAAATGAAGAATATGGTTCTTACTCTTAAGGAGTTTACCTTACACTGGGAGTCAAAGAAGTTAGAGTCAGTTACAGGACTATGAAGTACTCAGAGGCATGCATGAGGCATTACATGAGCACAGAGTAGGAACAGCTAAGCCAAACTGCAGGGTGAAAGAAAATTATCCCAGTTTTTTTTTTTTATTTTATTACGTTATGTTAATCACCATACATTACATCATTAGTTTTTGATGTAGTGTTCCATGATTCATTGTTTGCATATAACACCCAGTGCTCCATTCAGTACGTGCCCTCTTTAATACCCATCACCAGGCTAACCCATCCCCCCACCCCCTTCCCCTCTAGAACCCTCAGTTTGTTTCTCAGAGTCCATAATTTCTCATGGTTCATCTCCCCCTCCAATTTTCCCCCCTTCATTTTTCCCTTCCTGCTATATTCTCCTTCTTCTTCTTCTTCTTCTTCTTCTTCTTCTTCTTCTTCTTCTTCTTCTTCTTCTTCTTCTTCTTCTTTTCTTCTTCTTCTTTAACATATAATGTATTATTTGTTTCAGAGGTACAGGTCTGTGATTCAGCAATCTTACACAATTCACAGCGCTCACCATAACACATACCCTCCCCAATGTCTATCACCTAGCCACCCCATCCCTACCCCCCATCACTCCAGCAACCCTGTTTGTTTCCTGAGATTAAGAATTCCTCATATCAGTGAGATCATACATGTCTTTCTCTGATTGACTTATTTCACCCAGAAAATTATCCCAGTTTCTAAGCCTTAAAACTTCAATAGGAGGGGTGCCTGGGTGGCTGTTAGTTAAGCATCCAACTCTTAATTTCAGCTCAGGTTCTGATCTCAGGGTCATGAGATCAAGCCCTGCGATAGGCTCTATGCTCAACAGGGATTCTCTCCCTCCCTCTGCCTTCCCCCCAAACTTACTCCTTCTAACTTTCTCTCTCAAATAAATAAATAAATCTAAAAAAAAAAAAAACTTCAATAGGAATTGAGCAAACAGAAGAAGAGAGTATGAGGAAAGAAGTACATTGTAGAGAGATAGAAATTGCATGTACAGAAGAATAAGAAAGGATAACACTTTTGAGGAGCCCAAAAAGGCCTACATGCATGATGGGGGCTGAAGATTAGCAAAACTTGAGGCTAAGGAGAGTGGCAGATTAAAGGGGTTTAGCTTTCCAAGAGACAAAGAGAAGCGACTGGGGGTATTTAAGTAGGGAGGGGCATGTTTTTCATTTTAGAAAAGTCACACTGGTAACAGTGTAGGTGATAAATTGGAAGGAGTTAAGTTAGGAGCCAGAAGACCTGTTACAAGAATACTGTAATAATTCCAGTGAGAGAGGACCATGTGCTCAACTAACGCGAAGGAAAGAAAAAGGTCTAGATTTAAGAAAAAAAATTAAGAAAAAAATTTAAGATAAAATCAACAGAACATAGTGACTGATTTTGAATATGGGAAATAGGAAAGAGTGATATTGTAGGATATCTTCAATTTTCTGGCTTGAGTCATTTATCAAGACAAAATATAAGTATGGAGCTTATGAAGGGGTAGAGAAGAGGAATTCCTTTTTAGGAATATGCAAGTTGAGGTGCCTTTGATTCATTCAAGTGCATGTGAAGCCATTCATTTAGAAATTGGTTCTAACCATGGCATAGCCAAGGAGAGAAACCTGGGCTAAAAATACAGATTTGAGGATCAAGAGTTAGGCAGCAGTTGAAGCCATAGGTATGGATGAGATCCTTCAAGGAATAGGGATAAAGGTGAAAAGAAAATAGAGTCAATGATGGAACTGAGAGAAATGCCTTCCTTCATGGAATGAATAGGTGGAAAACTATTTAAGAAGAACTAAGAAGTCTAAAATTGCTGCAGAAGTTTTGTAAAAAAACAAACAAGAAAACACAATATAAATTAAAGGACAAAGTCATCTAAGTCTAATCCTTTTGTCATAGTAACTATTAGATTTATCTTATAACTGATGCTCCTCAGGACAGAAAATGGAAAAACTGATGATGTGGTTTTCTCCTCCTAAGTTTTGATCAGAAAGATTAAATCAGTAATATCAGAATGAAATGTCTATCCTGAAGGGTGCCACTTTGGACAAACATAAATAAAAAGCATAAGATGGCATTCAGGTTGAACAAACTGGACTTTTTAAAGCTATTTTTTATTTGGAGAATCACAAAGTCAGTAAAACCAACAGATCTTCCTTCCTTCCTACTGAGTCACACATATACTACCAAACAGTCCCACTATGAACTTTGCTCACAGATTTTATTTCTGTACGTCCTACCTAATTATGAGGATTAAATGAAGAAGTTCACTGCTTTTGCCCATCGTTAGTGTAAAAATTAAGCCCTGCAACCTATGATTTTTCTCCAATATAGAAGCTTCAGCTCTCCCATAAACACTTATAATGCATCCATGACTGGGAGGGCTTTGCTGAGAAAGGATTAGGGGCATCAGGTACCACATACTGTAACCCAGGCGAATGGTGGGGAGCTCATCACTTTAAAGTGAGCAGAACAAGCTGTGGGGGGCTAAGTTGTTGCATTTCACAGCCAAATCAAGATCCCACAACTGCAGGAAGCAAGTGGGGGTGGATTTTAGAACAGATCTGAGAGGCAGTTAAATCCATGCTCCTTCCACCACTGCAGGTGGCTCCCCACCCTAGGCAACTTGGGCAAGGCTCAGAGGCCAGCAGCAACATAGCTGCTTGGAGAACAGCTAGGGCTGGGTGTGGGTGAGCACACATGTGCCCAAGGGCAGGATGCTGAAGATGAACGCAGAAAGAAAAGAGGCTGGTGAGGACCATGTCTATGAGTGCTCTCTGCACTTCAGCTTGTGAACAGTCTAAGGCTTTAATATTTTGCTTGATACTTATTCTCAAGATCTGACTCTTCTTTTAAAGGAACCTACAATGTCGAAGAGGTTACTGCCTATGTTCTCCTCTAGGATTTTGATGGTTTCCTGTCTCACATTGAGGTCTTTCATCCACTTTGAGTTTATCTTTGTGAATGGTGTTAGAGAATTGTCGAGTTTCATTCTTCTGCACATGGCTATCCAATTTTCCCAGCACCATTTATTGAAGAGACTGTCTTTTTTCCATTGCATATTTTTCCCTGCTTTGTCGAAGATTATTTGACCATAGAGTTGAGGGTCCATATCTGGGCTCTCTATTCTGTTCCACTGATCTATGTCTGTTTTTGTGCCAGTACCATGCTGTCTTGGTGGACAGCTTGAATATAGCTTGAAATCAGGCAACGTGATGCCCCAGCTTTGTTTTTCTTTTTCAACATTTCCTTGGCAATTTGGGGTCTTTTCTGATTCCATACAAATTTTAGGATTGTTACAACACTTTGAAAATGTCATTGGAATTTTGATCTGGATGGTGTTGAAGGTATAGATTGCTCTGGGCAGCAGAGACATTTTAACAATGTTTAGTCTTCCGATCCATGAGCATGGAATGTTTTTCCATCTTTTTGTGTCTTCTTCAATTTCTTTCATGAGTGTTTTGTAGTTCCTGGAGTATAGATCCTTTGCCTCTTTGGTTAGGTTTATTCCGAGGTATCTTATGGGTTTGGTGCTATTGTAAATGGAATTGTTTCTCTAATTTCTCTTTCTACAGTTGTGTTGTTAGTGTATAAGAAAGCAACTGATTTCTGTGCATTGATTTTGTATCCTGCCACATTACTGAATTGCTGTATGAGGTCTAGTAATTTGGGGGTGGAGTCTTTTGGGTTTTCCACATAAAGTATCATGTTTTTGCGAAAAAAGAGAGTTTGACTTTTTCTTTGCCAATTTGAATACCTTTTATTTCTTTTTGTTGTCTGATTGCTGTTGCTAGGACTTCTAGTACTATGTTGAACAATAGTGGCGAGAGTGGGCATCCTTGACGTGTTCCTGATCTTAAGGGAAAGGCTTTCAGCTTTTCCCCATTGAGGATGATATTCGCTGTGGGTTTTTCATAGTTGGATTTTATGAACTTGAGGAATGTTCCCTCTATCCCTATACTCTGAAGAGTTTTAATCAGGAAAGGATGTTGTATTTTGTCAAATGCTTTTTCTGCATCAATTGAGAGGACCATATGGTTCTCTCTCCTCTTGTTAATGTGTTCTATCACATTGATTGATTTGTGAATGTTGAACCACTCTGGCATGCCGGGGATAAATCCCACTTGTTCGGGGTGGGGGTGATCATTTAACTGAGGGTTTTAGAGGGGAGGGGGATGGGGGGATGGGTTAGCCCGGTGGTGGGTATTAAGGAGGGCACCTATTGCATGGAGCACTGGGTGTCATATGAAAATAATGAATCATGGAACATTACATCAAAAAACTAATGATGTACTATATGATGACTAACATAATATAAAATTAGATTAAATTTAAAAAATAAAAAATAAAGGAACCTACGAGCTGATCAATTAAACATATGCATTTTAACAAGGACAGACCCCAGAGAAGTAACTCCAAAGATGAGGATCCCAAACACCATGGATAGACTGTTCTTTCACCTTGCTCTGCTCTATGACCCTCCAGCAATCCCCCTTCACCTGGGATGAGACTTCTTATGTGAAGGCAGTTATTCACCCTTTCCTAATCCTCTTCTTTCTCTTTTCATATCCCTCCCCCACACTCAGTGGGTTGGTACCTATCCAAAAAATAAAATCTCCACACACCCTCTGATCAGCTATGGTGATTTCACCTCCTGCTTCACACAGAGAGACAGCGGGTAGTCTCATACTTGTTCCAGAACCAGCACTGATGTTCCAGCATTGCTGCATCCTGTGTCTATGACTCCCCTCCAGCCTCCTGCAGCCTTCTGCACATAGACAAATCCCTTTTCCTTTCTGTTCTTAGTGCCATACCGTAGTTTAAGACCCTATCACCACACACCTGGATCACTACAGAAGCCTACTACCATCTGTCTCTCTCTCAAAACTCTCCTCTCCTCAGCTCATACCTTACCTTGCAGCCAGGTACATGATTCTGTAACCCAGGGGTGATCCTCTCCACTCTGACACCCTTCAGAGATCTCTCACTGCCTGAAGACAACACTTACATGTCTTTGTACTGGCTTTGAAAGCCCTCTTTTTCACATTGACTCACCTTGGTAACCTTATCATCCCTGTGTCATCCCCACACTTCAGAAAGGAAACAGCAAGCACAAGTGCATATCTAGGTCTTCCCTCAATGGTTCTTGGAGTCTGGGATGCCTACACAGCACCCTCTGTCTATGAAAACGCTCTTCTTCCTTCAAGAGCCAATTCCCATGCTGCATCCTCCTTGAAGCCTTCCCAGAGCCTTGGTGCTCTCTCTCCCTCCTCTACATTCCCAGCACACTTGCTGTGAGGGCTTATCTCCTCTATTTTATAGGGTATCTGTGCTTATTTCTGGGCTCCCCCACAAAACTGAACCCCCTTAGGGTGCTTTGGCAGTCTAGCTCACCTTGCTCATCTCTGTGCTCCCCACAAAGCCTGGCACAGTGCCTGATAGAGAGAGCTCCATAATCTTCCCATGGAATTGAACTGCTTTGGGGGAGGAGGACCGGGGTCATTCAGGGTCCCCCACACCGCAGCATTCAGATCACCATACTCTTCAACTGGGCTCAAGGCTGGCCCCCTGACCAGACCATCAACTATGTTTCTAAAGAAATTCCATACTTCCTCCCTTTAGTTTTGGCCTCTAGAAAAAAATTAAAAATCATATTACCTTCCAAAGGAGATGTGAGCCTGCTCTGCTTTCCTTCCACAGCTGAACTATATGGTGAAGCTAGAAAATATTCTGAGAAAAGTAAAAGAAATCAATTTTAGGTGCCTAAAAGGAGTGCAAGCCACTGTGTATTCACAAATCTTACAGACACCATGATAGAAAATCAGTTAACCATAACTAAATTCCATTAAAAGCTTTGCAAAGCAGAAATTAGAAGTTTTTCCATCATTAAATGAAAAAAACATGTTAACACTTGAAGGTTACATTATAATTTCTTAATCAAGATTTCCCATTTATGAAACACCTTGCTGTAATTGACAACAATTTGTCCAAGGTAACCCTGCTTCCACCTCTTTCCTAGCCACAGTGGATTGGTCCATCATGGGTACCTCACATGAGCTGGGCTGAGTAGTGCTTTCTCCAGATGCTACCCTCAGGATGAAAGTTGTTTAATCCAGTGGTGGCCTCACCCAGCTGCACAAATGATTTACTTTCAGGAGAATTTGGAACCAAATTGAGAAGTATATTTCATCCCTCTTTTCCCCCATTTTTCCTACTGTGACTGCTAATTTTATATGTTAACTTGGCTTGGACATCATTCCCAGGTATTCAGTTAAATATTATTGTAGATGTTTCTGACATTCTGATATTTTTTAGAAAAGATTAACATTTAAATGAGTAGACTTTCAGTAAAGTAAATTACCCTCCATATGTGAATGGGCCTTTTCAAATCAGTTGAAGTCCTTGATTGAAAAAAGAGTGACCTGCTGGGAAAGTGAGTTCTATAGCAGACTGCCTTGAGACTCAAACTGCTACTCTTCCCTGGGTCTCTAGGGCTGGCCCACCCTGCAGATTCTGGACTTGCCAAGCCTCTGCAATCATGTGAGCCAATTCTTTAAATCTCTCTCTCTCTCTCTCCCCCACTCCCTTCCTCCACCCTACTATCTCTCTATGATTCTGTTACTCTGAGGAACGCTGACTAATGCACCCATCTTGGAAAGAATGAAGCAGAGCAAAGAGAGATAGAATGATACTCCTCACCTAGTTCAAGTTTCTAACACCATAGTTCCTGAAACACACATGCATCCTGAAACACACAACCCCGGTCTTCCCTTGGGTTCTACAGAGTTTCTGACAAAGTAATCCTAATTTACTTCAAATATGGGTTCTGAAAAAAATTCTGTATTCAAGTAATTCTTGTAAAAATAACATTCTTTTTAAATTACGATTTATTCTATGGAATATTCTCTGTGTGCTTGAGAAGAATGTATTCTGCTGTTGTTGGAAGGAATGTTCTGTACATGTCTATTTGGCCATTTGGTCTACAGTTTGTTCAAGTGTACTGTTTCCTTATAGATTTTATGTCAGAATACTCTATCCATTTTTCAATGTGGGGTATTAAGTTCCCTACAACTGCTGTAATTTTTTCTATTTCTCCTTCAGTTCTGTTAATATCTGCTCTACCTATTTAGGTGCTCTGATGTTGGATGCATAAATATTTGCAAGTGTTATATCCTCTTGATGAATTGACTCCTTTACCATTAGATAGTGACATTCTTTGTCTTTAGTTAAAGAGTTTTACTTAAAGTCTATTTTCTCTAAGTATAGCTATCCCTACTTTTTTTGGTTTTCATTGACATAGAACACCTTTTTCCATCCCTTAACTTTCAACCTACATGTATCCTTAAAGGTTAAGTCAGTCTCCAGTAGGTAGCATATTGTTGAATCTTACCACTTCATCCATTCAGACACTATGTACCTTTTGATTGGAGAGTTTAGTTCATTTATATGAGGATAACTAATGAGGATGTACTTCTATTGCCATTTTGTTGTCATTTTGTTCATTGTTTTCTGACTATTTTGAAGTTCCTTTCTTCCTGTCTTGCTGTTCCTTTGTGATTTGGTCATTTTTTGTAGTGATATGCTTTGATTCCTTTTTCTATATTTTTTGTGTATTTATCAGATGTTTTTCTTTGTGGTTACTAGGAAGCTTACATAAAACACTTTATAGTTATTTTAAGCTGATTACAACTTAGTGCATTACATACAATACTCAATACTCCTACTTTTACATCTCCTCCCCCCATTTTACGTTATTGATGTCACAATTTACACATTTTGGTTTGTTTATTCACTAACAGATTATTATAGCTATACTTATTTTTCATACTTTTCTTTTTAGCATTTGTTCTAGAGTTAAAAGTGATTTACACAACACCATTACAGTATT
The DNA here is from genome assembly GCF_029215605.1 of Mirounga angustirostris. Classification (NCBI taxonomy): domain Eukaryota; kingdom Metazoa; phylum Chordata; class Mammalia; order Carnivora; family Phocidae; genus Mirounga; species Mirounga angustirostris. The sequence continues at coordinate 57,952,164 of NW_026991709.1, forward strand.
AGGCTGATCTGTGTATTTAATTATATATTTGCCTTTACCAGTATGTTTTATTTTTCATATGTCTTCATGTCGCTGATTAGCATTCTGTCATTAAATTTGAAGAGCTCCCTTTAGAATTTCTCGTAAGCAGGTCTAGTACTGACAGATTTTATCAGCTTCTGTTTTTTTTTTTTTTAAGGAAAGTGATTATCTCACCTTAATTTCTGGGTTGTCAAGTAGAGTATTCTTCCATGGCAGGCTTTTTCTTTCAGCACTTTGAATATATCATCCCCCTCTTCTGGTCTGCAAGGTCTCTGCTGAGAAATCTGCTAGTTTTATGGGGCTCCCTTATATGTGATGAGTCACCTTTCCCCTGCTGCTTTCAAAAGTCTCTCTTTTCCATTTGGCTATAATGTGTCTCAGTGACGATTTCTTTATAGTCAGTCGAGTTATTTGGGGTTCTGGATTTTGACGTTCATTCCCCACACCCACTGCCCCCAAAGTTTTAGGAAGTTGTCTCTCACAATTACTTTAAATTAGCTTTCTCCTTCTTTCTCTTTTATGTCCATCTGGGGCTCCCATAATGCCTATATTATTTTGTTTGTTGGTGTATCATAAGACCCATAGACATTCATCACTCACTCATTTTTTTGTTCTTGCTTTTTATCTCTGACTAGATGATTTCAAATTATGTCTATGTGTTCACTAATTCTTTCTTCCACTTGAAGCTCTCTGTTGAATTTTTCAGTGCAGTCATTACATTATTCAGCCCCAGAATTTGTGTTTGTTTCTTTTCATGACTTCTATCTTTTCTTGAAACTTCCTTTTGTTTACGTATTGTTTTCCAGATTTTATTTAATTATCTATCTTTTCTTGTAGCTCACTGAATTTACTTACATAGACTATTTTTTATTTCTTTGTCAGGCATGCAGATCTCCATTTCTTTGAGATCAGCCATGGGGGCTTTATTTTGTTCCTTTGGTGGTGTCATGTTTCCTTTTTTTTGAAATTTTGCATTGCTATTGCCTTCACATTTGTAGAAGCTGCCACTTTCCCCAGTCTTTATTGACTGGCTTCAGAAAAAGATCTTTACCTGGCAGCCCAGTTAGAGATTCTGGGAAGTGTTTCAGACCTTTCCTAAAGATGCATTCCTTCTCCATACTCCTGACTCCTTCTTGGGGTGGAAGTCTTAAGATTGTGTGTCTTCTCTCAAACCTACAAACCAGACACAATTCTGAAAGTCTGTCATTTATTTACACTAAGGAAGTGCCCTGAAGTTTTCAGGGCTGTGTGCCATCTCCCAATTCAGTAGAATAAAGTTACTGCTGTTACCCATGCACTCTATCTAAGGAGGTCCACATCATCTGTGGTATAGTGATGCTGGTCACAGAGAAGATGATACAATTCTGTAGTACCAAGACAAAGTGAAAGCACTTAACAGTCACAGGCAAAGTAGATAATCATAAACATTAGCAAGGCCAGAATGGCAAACAAGAGACTCTGATCTGATGGATTTTGGCAAAAGCTAAGTAAGCCTTAGTGTTCTTAGGGGTAAGATAAAAGAGCAGCCAAAGAGGGTGCGGTTATATATAACTAAATCAAGGATAAATGGGTATCTTAGTTTTGTCAGCTGCAACAAAAACGCCATAGAGTGGCTTAGATAACAAACATTTTTTTCCTTACAGTTCTAGTGGCCGAGAAGTCTAATATCAAAGCACCAGCAGATATGGTGTCCAGTGAAAGCCCACTTCCTGGCTTGTAGACAGCTGCCTTCTCACTGTATTCTCACATGTGAGAGCCAGAGAGAGAGAGAAAAAAAGAAAGCAAGCTCTCTTGGGTGTCCTCTTATAAGGGTACTAATCCAAGAGCTCCACCCTCATGACAAAATTCCTCCCAAAGCCTCATCTCCATCTCCAAATACCATCACCTTGGAGATTAGGCACCAACATATGAATTTTGGAGGACACATTCAGTCCATAGCAGTGAGTAAAGACTCAGGTTAGTTGCCATAATGGAAAATGATGATCCTTCACCAGGTTACTATACTCAAACCAGTTCTCAGACTCAAAACCACATAATTATGAGTTCATATTCCAAAATTACAAAACACAGGGGAAAAAATGCAATCACAAAATGAGATAATACACTTTTTATTGGCTGCTCTCCTTTATTCCTTAACAGAAGAATAAGATTCAGAATTCAGAATTTGGAATTATTGAATGTAGGGTATAAAATAAATGTATTGAGAATGTTTAAAAAGATAAAGCAGAATTTTTTTAAAAAAAAGAAGAAATACATTCTATGCCCACCTGCCCTGGCTCAAAAAAACTATGCAGATTAGGAGAACACAACAGAGTTCAATTTACTCATTGATTCTCTACTTACACAACCCAGAAAATGATAGAGAACAACACAAATGTACATGAAAGGAGAAAAGCAATAGAATTTCAGAAAGTACTTTATGACATCTTCTTCTAATATAAGATGGTTTCATCTCCATTAAAAATCTCTTATTAGGGGTGCCTGGGTGGTTCAGTCATTAAGTGTCTGCCTTCAGCTCAGGTCATGATCCCAGGGTCCTGGGATCGAGCCCCACATCAGGCTCCCTGCTCGGTGGGGGCCTGCTCCTCCCTCTCCCACTGCCCCTGCTGTGTTCCCTCTCTCGCTGTCTCTCTTTCAGTCTCTCTGTCAAATAAATAAATAAAATCTTTTTAAAAAAATCTATTGTTTGTTGTAGCCACCTTTATGAATTATCTGAGCTAGATCTTCTGGATAACTTGCTGCAGCTTCTACATCAGCACCTGCTCCTTCATCTGGCATGTCTATGTTTTTGAGATGGCTTCTTGCCTTAAACCTCATGAACCAACCTCTTCTAGCTTCCACTTTTGCAACTTCCTCATCTCTCTTAACCTCCACTGAATTGAAGAGAGTAAGGCCTTGCTCTGGATTAGGCTTTGGTTTAAGAGAATGTTGTGGCTGGTTTGATATTCTATCAGATCACTCAAGCTTTCTCTATATTAGCAATAAAGCTGTTTCACTTTCTTATCATTAGTGTGTTCATTAGAGTAGCACTTTTAATTTTCTTCAAGAATTTTTCCTTCACATTCACAGCTTGGCTACTGCTTGGCACAAGAGGAGTAGCTTTTGATCTATGTCAGCTTTCAACATGCCTTCCTCACTAAGCTTAATCTTTTCTAACTTCTAATTTAAAGTGAGAAATATGTTACTCCTCCTTCTACATGAATATTTAGATGTCATCATGAGATTATTAATTGGCCTAATTTCAATATTGTGTCTCAGGGAAGAAAGAGGCTTGAGGAGAAGGAGAGAGACATGGGGGGACGGCCAGAGCTAGAACACACACACATAGGTGTCACTTGAGTTCACCATCTTCTATGGGCATGGTTAGTGACACCACAAAACAATTAAAATAGTAACATCAAAGATCATTGACCACAGATCACCAAACAAATATAAAGTAATAACAAAGTTTCAAATATTGCAAGAATTACCAAAATGAGACAGAGAGAGGCAAAGTGTGCAAATGCTATTGGAAAAAATGGTGTTGATAGTCTTACTCCAGTTTCCTCACCCTAGATTCCCACCTTTCTTTCTTCTAAGAACTGGTTCTCTTCTCCTTTAACTAACAAAAATGTGGAAGCCAGTGTTTCTCAGACTGTTTTGGAACTTCTTTGGGATGATTGCAAGGAAACACAGAATGAATTCAAGTTTGTTTCCACCGCCTAAGACTGCTCTAATTTTAGTCACTCCACTCATTTCTTCTACTTGTTCATGCTTTGGGATAAGATTCCCTTTATATAAAGTGTTCTGGTGTGAACATGAAATTCTTGACTTCAAGTAATTATTTGTCATTTATATATTCTTATGTTCTCCGATCCTCATTTTCTGAAACAACTTTTACCCATTCATTTTTTTGTCTCTATTTTAAAATTTAACAACCCCAAATAGAAACTTGGGGTTTCCTTCTTAGTTTGTGTGCTAGAAATATTAGAAATATCAAAGAAGAAAAAATAATTACACATCAATAAATATAAGGTCCAAAAAATAAGAATTCAAGGAGACAATAAAAATACAAACCAAGAAACTGGAGCAAACACTACATTTTGTCTACTCACACAAGTTTGGTTTCACTCCATTCCAGGGCCTCCAATATTACCCTGGACTCAGCTAGACAACTAGTCAATGCACCATTGACATAAGGTAAATATGAAGGTTTGCTGGATAATATACAAATGTATCACTGCTACTAGAACAAATTTTAAAACATTGGGATGCCTGGGTGGCTCAGATGGGTAAGCATCTGCCTTCGGCTCAGGTCATGATCCCAGGGTCCTGGGATCGAGCCCCACATCGGGCTCTGTGCTCAGCAGGGAGCCTGCTTCTCTCTCTCCCTCTGCCTGCCTGTCTGCCTACTTGTGATCTCTCTCTCTCTGTCAAATAAATAAAATTTTAAAAAAACATTTTATGAGTGGTTAAAGAGCCACCTTGGCACTATTGAAATATAGCTTTACATTTTGCTAAAAATGTCACAGCATCAGACTTACCAGATACCATGATATTGATGGAGATCACTACCATCAAAGTTGAAAGCCTCCCCAGAATATTCATTTGGAGTGGTTAGCCACTGACCAGCCATGGACAGGAAATGTCACTGAGTTTTGTTGAGCAATAAATGAAAAAAGCCAATACTTATGATCATTGGTTCCCCCACAGTACTGAAGTGACACAATAAATTACATAGCAATTTATTTAGGAAGTAGCATTTTGGGAAACATAAATTACATATGGCAAAATGCACAAATCTTTAGTGTACAGATTTATGAATTTATATATATATATGAACTCAGATAATGACCTCCAAAACGAGGTAAGACCATTTCCATTATTCAAGTTTCCTTCATGCTACTTCTCTGTCAGTAGTCCTTCTCCAGAGAGAAACACTACTCTGACATCTATCACCATTTTGCCAGTTTTTTAACCCCATATAAATGAAATTATTTACATAGTTCACTTTTGTAATACTGTGCAGTGGTTTTCTAGTCTGACCATGCCATAATTTTATCAACTATTTTGCTGTGAATTTGGATTTTCCATTTTAGGACTAACACAAATAAATCTTCTGTGAACATTTTTGTTTTGTACATATCTTTTGGTCTACTTATACATTTGTTTTCTTGCATATATACCAAGGAATAAAATCAGTGGATCACATGATAAGCATAATGTGTGGCTTTAATAAATACTTCCTGTTATAAGTTGACTTGTGTCCTTTCAAAATTCATATGTTGAATTTCTAACCCTCAGTACCCCAGAATGTGACCTTATTTGGAACAGGGTCATTGCAGATGTAATTAGTTACCGTGAGACCACACTAGAGTAGGGTGGGCCTTAATCCAATGACTGGTATCATTATAAAAAGAGGGAAATTGGACACAGATACACACACAGGGAGAATGCCATATAAAGATGAAGGTAGAGATCAAGACAGACCCTCCGCAACCCAGTGAACTCCAAAGATTTCCAGCAAACTACCAGAAGGTAGGAGAGAAGCAAGGAACAGATTCGTCCTTCCTGCTCTAGGAGATTTCAAGATTTTTTTGATGGTGGGACAGAACATAAGACATTTGAATAGATGAGAAGCAGAACTTCGTTACTTATAGTTCCAAAAAAGAGAAGGCTGTCAAATAGGGCCACACAGAGCTTGCCCTCATGGACAGGGTAACACCAAGCTGGAACTGTAGAATGTGGGTATGTATGGCATGTGGAATGGGCTTAGGTTTGAAGGCCTCCCAGACAGGCTAATTTGAATAATTCCCCAAGCTCCTATGCATAATTGCATATGGGTTTATTCTGGTTGTCTGGTACTTGGCCCAGGGGCCTAGAGTGTGAAAGTCCAGTTAAGGGAAATAGGTGGGGTGTGGATTTAATTAGGTCTCAAGAAGGGGAACCAACCATCTTCTAGTCAGGGCCTCAAAAATGGCTCTAGATAGCATTTTGTAAAAATTAAAAACTATATTAAAATTGACCCATTGATTTCATCAGCTTTGAACTTCATTATTTGGGGTATTTGAGTACATATGTTGCCCTAAACAGCATAAAAATCATTTTATTATGAGAGGAAAACAAGTAGAATCTTTGTAGGCCAGTCCATAGCCAAGTTCACCATTACATGGTATTAGCCTAGATCACAGATCTGGAATTTCCAGGATCTATAACAATACCCTGGTTGAGTTGTAAAGCATGTTACAAGTATGAGTTATATTTTTTATGACAATAATATCTTGGTGTGTTCCTTGGTTCAAGGTGGCAAGTCCAGCAGTTACATTGGTACGAACTATAGTTCAGTAAGGAATGTGTAATGGTTAGTAACATTTGTAACCAAGGGGTTAGAGATGCAGGGTGGGAGGTTGTGGTGACTACTGGAGGTGTGAAGCAAGGAGATGGCTAGGGGGATTGGGAGGTCCTCTCCCCAGGGGGCTGTGTGTGGACCTATATAAGCAGTTGTCTCATGCAGAGAGTAACAATATCCATTACTTTTAGAATGGCACAGATGGTAGTAACCTCCACCAGATTTCACTCGTTAGATATGAGAGTGTAGGGATGTACGTTTTGGCAGAGAACAAAGAGTATATTAAGATTATGGACTAAGCAAACAGTGAAGGGCGGGTTTTTGTATCAGAAACTCATGGAATATTTATGGCCATTATCGATAGTCCAGAGATCCCAGGCATAAGAGGATGTTGCTAAAGCCTGTACAGTGAATGAGTCTCTGTTAGTACTAGTGGGAAGTCCTATTGATTTTAACTGGATAGATTGTAGAGCCTTTTGTTGGGGATGGGTGTCATTCAACATGAGTTTATTTGTAGGTAGCAGCATCAGGGAGATTAAGTAAAATTAGTAAATGAAGAATATGTTGCCTCTAGAACCCAAAAAGGATTGGAAGATGTTAGACTTAAATGTCCTTAATATTTATGTTAAACAAAATTTCTTGGATAAGAATGTTATCACTGTAATGCCCCTACTTGTGTTTATGGGGAAAGGTGGATGCACTTAAAATCTTGCCTGTAAAGCCTGTGTGTGGTGGTAGGACTACTGAGGTGCTCCATGGGTAGTCCAGTAAAGATGTATTGTGTCCCTTTGGAGAAGAAGGCAAACTGAGAGCCTGTTGAAATAAGCACTGCATGAAACATATTAGATGATGTTACTAATTTTAATAATGTTGGATATTGGGCATGTGGGCTTTAATGGATGCAGCAATGACATTAAGGTTGCAATAATCTACCCTGAAGCACAATTCAATCTTTCCAGGTTTAAGAACAGGTAAAATTGAGCTGTGCAATGGAGAAGTGGGAATAATCACCTATTTATTGATTAGGTCTTATAGAGTGTTTCAGTTGTTCAGGGACCTGTTTTAACTTACACTGATCCATATTAACTATTCTAACTAAAAGTCACAGGGTCCTATTTTGTCAAATTTAAATTATGACATAACTAATATATTTAATTATTAATTTAATTTTAATATTTTAAATTTATTTTATTTATTTTTTAATTTAAATTCAATTTAATTAACATATAGTGCATTATTAGCTTCAGAGGTAGAATTTAGTGATTCATCAGTTGCATATAACACCCAGTGCTCATTACATCAAGTGCCTCTTTAATGCCCATTGCTCAGTTACCCCATCCCCCACCCACCTCCCCTCCAGCAACCCTCAGTTTGTTTCCTATAGTTAGGAGTCTCTTATGGTTTTTCTCTCATTTTGTTTTCATCCTATTTTTCCTCCCCTTCCCTTATGTTTATCTGTTTTGTTTTTAAATTCCACATATGAGTGAAATCATCTGATATTTGTCTTTCTCTGACTTATTTCGCTTAGCATAACACCCTCTAGGTCCATCTTCCAAATGGCAAGATTTCATTCTTTCTGATGGCTGAGTAATATTCAATTGTGTGTGTGTGTGTGTGTGTGTGTGTAGAATACTATATCCAGCTAGGCTGTCACTGAAAATAGAAGGAGAGATAAAAATCCTCCAGGACAAACAAAAACTAAAAGAATTTACAAACACTAAACTAGCCCTACAAGAAATATTAAAAGGGGTCCTCTAAGCAAAGAGAGAGCCTAAAAGTAACATAGACCAGAAAGGAACACAGACAATATACAGTAACCGTCACCTTACAGGCAATACAATGGCACTAAATTCCTCTTTCAATAGTTACCCTGAATGCAAATGGGTTAAATGCCCCAATCAAAAGACACAAGGTATCAGACTGGATAAAAAAACAAGACCCATCAATATGCTGTCTGCAAGAGACTCATTTTAGATGCAAAGACACCTCCAGATTAAAAGTGAGGGGGTGGAAAACCATTTACCATGCTAATGGACATCAAAAGAAAGCTGGGGTGGCAATCCTTATACAGACAAATTAGATTTTAAACCAAAGACTATAATAAGAGATGAGGAAGGACACTATATCCTACTTAAAGGGTCTATCCAACAAGAAGATCTAACAATTGTAAATATCTATGCCCCTAACATGGGAGCAGCCAATTATATAAGGCAATTAATAACAAAATAAAAAAAACATATCGACAACAATACAATAATAGTAGGGGACTTTAACACCCACTGCATGGAAATGGACAGATCATCTAAGCAAAAGATCAACAAGGAAATAAAGACTTTAAATGACACACTGGACCAAATGGACTTCACAGATATATTCAGAACATTCCATCCCAAGGCAACAGAATACACATTCTTCTCTAGTGCCCATGGAACATTCTCCAGAATAGATCACATCCTAGGTCACAAATCAGGTCTCAACTGGTACCAAAAGATGGGATCATTCCCTGCATATTTTTGGATCACAATGCTTTGAAACTAGAACTCAATCACCAGAGGAAAGTCAGAAAGAACTCAAATACATGGAGGCTAAAGAGCATCCTACTAAAGAATGAATGGGTTGTATCTCATTGAAAAAAAAAAAAAAGAATGAATGGGTCAACCAGGAAATTAAAGAAGAATTTTAAAAATTCATGGAAACAAATGAAAAGGAAAACACAACTGTTCAAAATCTTTGGGATGCAGCAAAAGTGGTCCTAAGAGGAAAGTACATAGCAATACAAGCCTTTCTCAAGAAACAAGAAAGGTCTCAAATACACAACCCAACCCTACACCTAAAGGAGCTGGAGAAAGAACAGCAAATAAAGCCTAAGCCTAGCAGGAGAAGAGAAATAATAAAGATCAGAGGAGAAATCAATGAAATAGAAACTACAAAACAGTAGAACAGATCAATGAAACTAGGAGCTGGTTCTTTGAAAGAATAAGATTGATAGACCCCTGGCCAGACCTATCAAAAAGAAAAGAGAAAGGACCCAAATGAATAAAATCATAATGAAAGAGGAGAGATCACAACCAACACCAAAGAAATACAAACAATTATAAGAACATATTATGAACAACTATATGCCAGCAAATTAGACAATCTGGAAGAAATGGATGCATTCCTAGAGATGTATCAACCACCAAAACTGAACCAGGAAGAAATAGAAAACCTGAACAGACCTATAACCACTAAGGAAATTGAAGCAGTCATCAAAAATCTCCCAAAAAACAAGAGCCCGGGGTCAGATGGCTTCCCAGAGGAATTCTACCAAACATTTAAAGAAGAATTAATACCTGTTCTTCTGAAATGTCCCAAAAAATAGAAGTGGGAGGAAAACTTCCAAACTCGTTTTATGAGGCCACCATTACCTTGATCCCAAAACCAGACAAAGAACCCATCAAAAAGGAGAATTACAGACTAATATCCCTGATGAACATGGATGCAAAAATTCTCACCAAAATACTAGCCAATAGGATCCAACAGTACATTAAAAGGATTATTCACCACGACCAAGTGGGATTTATTCCTGGGCTGCAAGGTTGGTTCAACATCCACAAATCAATCAATGTGATTCAATACATTAATAAAAGAAAGAACAAGAACAATATGATCCTCTCAATAGATGCAGAAAAAGCATCTGACAAAGTACAGCATCCTTTCTTGATTAAAGCTCTTCAGAGTGTAGGGATAGAGAGTACATACCTCAATATCATAAAAGCCATCTATGAAAAACCCACAGCAAATAACATTCTCAATGGCTAAAAACTGAGAGTTTCCCCCTAAGGTCAGGAACACAGCAGGGATGTCCACTCTCACCACTGCTATTCAACATAGTATTAGAAGTCCTAGTCACAGCAATCAGACAACAAAAAGAAGTAAAAGGCATCCGAATTGGCAAAGAAGAAGTCAAACTCTCACTCTTTGCAGATGATATGATACTTTAGGTGGAAAATCCAAAAGACTCCACCCCAAAACTGCTAGAACTCATGCAGGAATTCAGTAAAGTGGCAGGATATAAAAATCAATGCACAGAAATCAGTGGCATTTACATACACCAATAGCAAGACAGAAGAAAGAGAAATTAAGGAGTCAATCCCATTTACAATTGCACCCAAAATCATAAGATGCCTAGGAATAAATCTAACCAAAGAGGCAAAGAATCTGTACTCAGAAAACTACAAAATACTCATGAAAAAATTGAGGAAGACACAAAGAAATGGAGAAATACTCCATGCTCATGGATTGGAAGAACAAATATTGTGAAGATGTCAATGCTACCTAGAGCAATCTAATGCAATCCCTATCAAAATACCATCAACTTTTTTCAAAGAAATGGACCAAATAATCCTAAAATTTGTATGGAACCAGAAAAGACCTCAAATAGCCAGAAGAATGTTGAAAAAGAAAAGCAAACCTGGTGGTATCACAATTCCAGACTTCCAGCTCTATTACAAAGCTGTCATCATCAAGACAGTATGGTACTGGCACAAAAACAGACACATAGATCAAAGGAACAGATTAGAGAGCCCGGAAATGGACCCTCAACTTTATGGTTAACTAATCTTTGACAAAGCAGGAAAGAATATCCAATGGAAAAAAGACAGTCTCTTCAACAAATGGTGTTGGGAAAATTGGACAGCCACATGCAGAAGAATGAAACTGGACCATTTCTGTGGTGCCTGGGTGGCTCAGTTGGTTAAGCGACTGCCTTCGGCTCAGGTCATGATCCCGGAGTACCAGGATCGAGTCCCGCATCAGGCTCCCTGCTCAGCAGGGAGTCTGCTTCTCCCTCTGACCCTCCCCCCTCTGTCATGTGCTCTCTCTCTCTCTCTCATTCTCACTCTCTCAAATAAATAAATAAAATCTTTAAAAAAAAAAAAAAGAAAGAAACTGGACCATTTCCTTACACCACACACAAAAATAGACTCAAAATGGTTGAAAAAAACTAAATGTGAGACAGGAGTCCATCAAAATCCTAAAGGAGAACACAGGCAGCAACCTCTTCGACCTCAGCCACAGCAACTTCTTCCTAGAAACATTGCCAAAGGCACACAAAGCAAGGGAAAAAATGAACTATTGGGACCTCATCAAGATAAAAAGCTTTTGCACAGCAAAAGAAACAGTCAACAAAACCAAAAGACAACCGACAGAATGGGAGGAGATATTTGCAAATGACATATCAGATAAAGATATCCAAAATCTATAAAGAACTTCTTAAACTCAACACCCAAAGAACAAATGATCCAATCAAGAAATGGGCAGAAGACATGAACAGACATTTTTCCAAAGAAGACATCCAAATGGCCAACAGACACATGAAAAAGTGCTCAACATCCCTTGGCATCAGGGAAATCCAAATCAAAACCTCAATGAACTACCACCCACACCAGTCAGAATGGCTAAAATTAACAAGTCAGGAAACGAAAGATGTTGGCAAGGATGCAGAGAAAGGGGAACCCTCCTCCACTGTTTGTGGGAATGCAAGCTGGTGCATCTACTCTGGAAAACAGTATGGAGGTTCCTCAAAAAGTTGAAAATAGAGCTACTGTATGACCCAGCAATTGCACTACCGGGTATTTACCCCAAAGACACAAATGTAGTGATCTGAAGGGGTATGTGCATCCCAATGTTTATAGTGGCAATGTCCACAATAACCAAACTATGGAATGAGCCAAGATGTCCATCAACAGATGAATGGATAAAGAAGATGTGTAAGATTTGTGTGTGTATATATATATATATATATATATATATATATATATATATATATACACACAATGGAATATTTTGCAACCATCAAAAAAAAAAACAAACCACGAAATCTTGCTATATGCAATGACGTGGATGGAACTAGAGGGTATTATGCTAAGTGAAATAAGTCAATCAGAGAAAGACATGTATCATATGATCTCACTGATAGGAGGAGTTCTTAATCTCAGGAAACAAACTGAGGGTTGCTGGAGTAGTGGGGGCTGGGAGGGATGGGGTGGCTGGGTGATAGACATTGGTGAGGGTATGTGCTATGGTGAGCGCTGTGAATTGTGTAAGACTGATGAATCACAGACATGTACCTCTGAAACAAATAATATATTATATGTTTTAAAAAAAAGATAATATGAAGGGGGGAAAATCGGAGGGGGAGATGAACCATGAGATACTATGGACTCTGAGAAACAAACTGAGGGTTCTAGAGGGGATGGGATGGGGGGATGGGTTAGCCTGGTGATGGGTATTAAAGAGGGCACATATTGAATGGAGCATTGGGTGTTATATGGAAACAATGAATCATGGAACACTACATCCAAAACTAATGATGTAATGTATGGTGATTAACATAACAAAATAAAATTTTAAAAAAAGAGATAATGGAGCAGGAGAGGATTTAAGTGCAAGTAAGAGGGAAATAATGTTGGTATGGAGAAAGGGAAGTCAAGAATTAGAGATGGTTTCATGGGGGAGGAAAGGCCAGTTCAGTTTCTCCAAACATTATAGTCCAAATTTGGCAAATATTATGTGCTATATAGGATACAGTATTGAAATTACAATATTGTTCAGAATGTGTATAAGTAGTACATGGTAGATAATTAACAAAATAAGTACACCTACTATTAGCATTATGTAATTAGAATATTTGCTTTTTAACTAAAATACTAATATTGATGCAAATTATAATTACATGGCTATATTTTGACTTTGTGGCTTAAAAGTTTGCAAAAATACTTTTTAATGTTATCTTACCTCCTCAACAACTAAGTAGCTTCTGGTTTTTTTTTTTAATTAACATTTTCTGCCAAAAAAAAAGATAAGCTGGAGTGAATGTAGAAAACATCATTATTTAATGAAAAATAGGAAAACAAAACAGTATACTATTGATAAGTGTGGTTTATTTTTTATAGAAGCCATAGTAAATCAGAAATGGACTATCAGAAATAAGAATGCTGCTTACAGTTAATATACCTAAACAATATAATTCTGGATTTGGGGAAAGGAACCAGAATTATGCAACAGAAGCCAGATATATGAAATAAATGTGGCACATCCTTTTTGGTACATGAAATGAATTATTGTAATTCTTTTCTCAAATACAGATTAGCATACATTGTCTCTACCAAGATCTTGCCCTAAATGGCCTATTTCACTATGCTTGCATGCCTAAGTAACCAAGCAAAATTCCTCTTGTCATTTAGAGTCGTCCAAATCTAACACCTTTAGGACATGCTTCTTGATTATGGGAGAGTTATTGTTAACATATTAATTTTAGCCCATCAATTCCATATATCTGACCCCTTCTAGCCTAATAAAGCTGAGAAAAAGCATCACTCAATACCTGCAGCAATCGATTTTCAAAAACCAAATGGATCCCACAATAACCAAGGTAATCAAAATAGAGGAGGTGATAAATAGAATAGTTAAGTTTAGTGGTGATTGGTCACCTGTAAATATAAACCCAAAAATATATGGTTTATCTGTGGTGCATCCAGACAATGAAATATTATTTAGCACTAAAAAGAAATGAGCTATCAAGACATGACAAGACATGGAGGAAATTTAAATGCATATTACTCGGTGAAAGAAGCCAATCTGACACTGCTACATTTTGTATGATTCCAATTATATAAACATTCTGGAAAAGGCAAACTATGGAGACAGTGTAAAGATCGAGGTTTGCTAGAGATTAGGGTGGAGGGAGGGATGAGCAAGTGGAGCATAGGGGACCTTTGGGACAGTGAAACTACTCTGTATGAAACTACAGTGGTGGATATATGCCACTTCTACATTTGCTAAAACTCACAGAATGTACACCTAGAGTGAACCCTAATGTAAACTACAAATTTTGAGTGATAATGTTGTGGGTTATTTTATTTTATTTTATTTTATTATGTTAGTCACCATACAATACATCATTAGTTTTTGATGTAGTGATCCATGATTCATTGTTTTCATACAACACCCAGTGCTCCATGCAGTATGTGCCCTCCTTAATACCCATCACCGGGCTAACCCATCCCCCCACCCCCCTCCCCTCTAAAACCCTCAGTTTGTTTCTCAGAGTCCATAGTTCTCATGGTTTGTCTCTCCCTCCAATTTCCCCCCTTCATTTTTCCCTTCCTTCTCCTAATGTCTTCCATGCTATTCCTTATGTTCCACAAATAAGGAAACCATACGATAATTGACTTTTTCTGCTTGATTTATTTCACTTAGCATAATCTCCTCCAGTCCCATCCATGTTGATGTAAAAGTTGGGTATTCATCCTTTCTGAAGGCTGAGTAATATTCGATTGTATGTATGGACCACATCTTCTTTATCCATTCATCTGTTGAGGGGCATCTCGGCTCTTTCCACAGTTTGGTTATTGCAGACATTGCTGCTATGAACATAGGGGTGCATATGGCCCTTCTTTTCACTATATCTGTGTCTTTGGGGTAAATACCCAGGAGTGCAATTGCTGGGTCATAGGGTAGCTCTATTTTTAAATTTTTGAGGAACCTCCACACTGTTTTCCAAAGTGGCTGTACCAACTTGCATTCCCACCAACAGTGTAAGAGGGTCCCCTTTCTCCACAACCTCTCCAACATTTGTTGCTTCTTGCCTTGTCAATTTTTGCCATTCTAACTGGTGTAAGGTGGTATCTCAATGTGGTTTTGATTTGAATTTCCCCGATGGCTAATGATGATGAACATTTTTTCATGTGTCTGTTAGCCATTGTATGAATTCTTCAGAGAAGTGTCTTCTCATATCTTCCACCCATTTTTTGACTTGATCATTTGTTTTTTGGATGTTGAGTTTGAGAAGTTCTTTACAGATCTTGGATACCAGCCCTTTATCTGTAGTGTCATTTGCAAATATCTTCTCCCATTCTGTGGGTTGCCTCTTTGTTTTGTTGACTGTTTCCTTTGCTGTGCAGAAGCTTTTTATCTTGATGAAGTCCCAAAAGTTCATTTTTGCTTTTGTTTCACTAGCCTTTGGAGATATATCTTGAAATAAGTTGCTGTGGCCGATGTCAAAGAGGTTATTGCCTATGTTCTCTAGGATTTTGATAGATTGCTGTCTCACATTGAGGTCTTTCATTCATTTTGAGTTTATCTTTGTGTATGGTATTAGAGAATGGTCAAGTTTCATTCTTCTGCACGTGGCTGTCCAAGTTTCCCAGCACAATTTATTGAAGAGATTGTATTTTTTCCATTGCATGTTTTTTCCTGCTTTGTCAAAGATTATTTGACCATAGAGTTGAGGGTCCATATCTGGGTCTCTATTCTGTTCCATTGGTCTATATGGTTGTTTTTGTGCTAGTACCATGAAGTACTTGTGATCACTGCTTTGTAATATAGCTTGAAATCAGGTAACATGATGCCCCCAGCTTTGTTTTTCCTTTTCCTTTTCCATTTCCTTGGTGATTCGGGGTCTTTTCTGATTCCATACAAATTTTAGGATTGTTTGGGGTCTGGTAGATATCCAGCTCAATTCCGGGGGCTATTTGGAATAGGGTCCCCTACTCCCCCACCATCTTTTCCAAGTACCCCTGGTAATACAACCTTGATAATGTTGTGTTAATGTAGGTTTATCAACTCTCACAAATGTACTACTGTAGCATGGGTGATGTAGAGAGAGGGGGTGACCATGCTTGTGTTGGGACAGTGGTAATATAGGAACTCTCTGCACTTTCCACTCAATTTTGCTGTGAACCTAAAACTGTTCTAAAAACTGAAGTCTATTAAATGTATATATAACTGTAAAATAAAATATATGTTCAAGGATGTCTCAGAGTTCACAAAGTTCACTTCTGTGATTTTATTTTAAACAGTTTTGACTCATTAACAGTTCAAATCATTGTTATAATAAAATTGCTTTATTAATTCCAATTCTAGGGTATTTAGCAAGACATCATCCTAAGTCAAGGTTTTGTGGCTTTAAGGATTCATGAATGATGAATTCCTATAGGAGAGATGTGCAGACTAAATTTCTCAGTTACAGTAATAGCAGGGTGTTTCTCATCTCCAATATTCAGAAATAAATGGGGAGTTGCAAAGGAGGTAATTGGAAAAACAACCTAATCCTGAAGTCACCTTTCTTCCAGGTCTTTGAAACTGACATGAGTGCATGGCAGCAACTTTCAGTTATTTATTAACTCTGGCAGCAATATCAAACTCAGTCTAACAAAAAGAGATGTCAACAAAGGAATTGTCAGCTCTGAGAGGCACTGTTTATTTGTTTGTTTGTTTAAATTCAGTTTAGTTAACATATTCTGTATTATTAGTTACAGGGGTAGAATTTAGTGATTCATCAATTGCTTATAACACCCAGCTCTCATTACATAATGTGCCCTCCTAAATGCCCATCACCCAAATACCCCATTTCCCCACCCACCTCCCCTCCAGCAACCCTGAGTTTGTTTCCTAGCATTAAGAGTCTCTTATAGTTTGCCTCCCTCTCTGATTTCATCTTCATTTATTTTTCTTTCCCTTCCCCTAGGTTAATCTGTTTTGTTTCTTAAATTCCACATATAAGTGCAATCATATGGTATTTGTCTTTTTTTGACTGACTTATTTCGCTTAGCATAATACCCTCTAGTTCCATCTATGTCATTGCAAGGGGCAAGATTTCATTCTTTTGGCTGAGTAATATTCCACTAAGTAATAAAATAATCTTTATCCATTCAGCTGTCAATGGACATCTGGACTCTTTCCATACTTTGGCTGTTGTGGACATTGCTGCTATAAACATTCCGGTGCACGTGCCCCTTTGAATAGCTATGTTTGTATCCTTTAGATAAATACCTAGTAGTGCAATTGCAGGATCATAAGGTAGCTCTTTTTTTAACTTTTTGAGGAAACTCCATACTGTTTTCCAGAGTGGCTGCAGCAGTTTTCATTCCCACCAACAGTGTAAGAGGGTTGCCCTTTCTCTGCATCCTCATCAACACCTGTCGTTTCCTGTGATGTTAATTTTAGCCATTCTGACTGGTATGAGGTGGTATCTCATTATGGTTTTGATTTGTATTTCCCTGATGTGGAGTGATGTTGAGCATGTGTCGGCCATTTTTATGTCTTTTTTAGAGAAATGTCTGTACATGTCTTCTGCCCATTTCTTGACTGGATTTTTTGGTTTTTTGGGTGTTGAGTTTCATAAGCTCTTTATAGATTTTTATACTAGTCCTTTATCTGATAAATCATTTGCAAATATCACCTCCCCTTCTGGCATTTGTCTTTTAGTTTTGTTGACTGTTTCCTTTGCTGTGCAAAAACATTTTATCCTGATTAAGTCCCAGTAGTTCATTTTTGCTTTTGTTTCCCTTGCCTTGGAGATGTGTCCAGGAAGAAGTTGCTGTGGCCAAGGTCAAAGAGGTTGCTCTCTGTGTTCTCCTCTAGGATTTTGATGGATTCCTGTCTCACATTTAGGTCTTTCATCCATTTTAAGAGGCGGTGGTTCTAAGACCTTGCTCCTGCTCTACCCTGAATGGGGCTGAGGGCAGCAGAGTGAGCTAAGTGGAGGCTAAGTAGGCTGGCATCCTGTCCCTCCACATTCCTTCAACAGTTTGTTTTTTAAACATTGTGTTTCTCTGTTTTTTATTTGAAAAAAAATTTACACTTAAAGCCAATAATATTGTTTTGAAACCCTTTCTTGCAAATTAATGCACTCTCTTTCATTGGAAGTATAGCCATAGAGGCTGAGGATCTGCCCTGCAAGGAAGAGAGGGAGGTGACCCCAGCACTGGCTGGGAGTGAATGAGACAGTCCCTTCAAGTCTGAGCATCCATAAACATGACATCTTATTGTAATACTGGGTAGTCGGATTACATACATAAGTAAGGCACAGTTACTCTCCTCAGTAAATAATGCTAAAATATTTTTTAAAAATCACTTTAATAATGGATATTGGAAAATGGTGGTTTAAAGAAATGGGTTTTTCTCTTCTCCCTTCTTAAAGTTTACTAAATTATCAGTAGGAAATTTTTTTCCATATAGACTTGCAAAGACAAAGAACATGGATGAGATGAGCAGATAAAAATTTTCAACTTGTTTTTAAATGAAAAATGAACAGAAGGCGGTAAATAATTTAAGGTAGAAATAAGTAAGAATCTTGGTGCCCATAGAACACCAAGAAGACTTTAGAATAGGAAAGGCTAAATATATAAAAAAAAAAGGGGGGGGGCAAGTGGGAGGGATGAAGTGTGAGCTAAAAGTTGGAAGCTTCTTTGAAGATCTGTATTAAGAAGAGGTAGGCTGCCAAGTCCACTCCCACCCTGTGCAGCCAGGTCACTTCACCTTCCTCAAACTTCAGGAAACAGGAAGTTTGACCAGAAAAGGTAAACTGCAGAGATTCCAGAGTCAAGGATCCAGACATAATAGAGTGTGGAGAGGAAGTATCAGACTGAAGAGAGGTATTAAAGAAAAGTCTGAGTTCTGAACAGTCTCTCTCTCTCTCTCTCTCACACACACACACACACGCGCACACACACACACACTCTTCTTCCCTGCTCCCATAACACTAATAGTCAGGGTTATCCTTCTAAGACAATAGACTGGAGAGTTATTTTCTGCAGAACCTAAGAAGTTTCAGAGAAAAGTCCTTTAAATAACTAAAGAATCCATATTTAATTTTTTTCATTTACCTCCTTGAAGCTAACTAGATAACAAGATCACCCACAGATAACATAGCATCCAATCAGTTCATTTTGAATGCTCAGTGCTTGAAATGAATGGTTAGCCAAGGATACCAATGACTTAAGGAAAGCCTCATACATAAAGAGATTAAAACTAGCAAATGTCTGGAAGGTAGAAGGAACTCAGATTAAACAGACATGGAATCAAGCAGAGCACTGTGAGAAAGAGTGCTCAGGACAATAGCTGTGCAGCAGGTCTAGTGACTACCCAGGCCAGATTAGAACAAGAGTATGTAAAACTCAAGGATTTCTTCAAGAAAAAAAAAAATAGAACCGATGGATTACCCAATAAATTTGACCATGTGGAAAGTAGGATTAAGAGGGGTTTTTCTACCATAAGAACTCTTAATCATAGGAAACAAACTGAGAGCTGCTAGAGGAGAGGAGGGTGGGGGGGATGGGGTAACTGGGTGATGGATATTAAGGAGGGCACATATATAATGAGCACTGTGTGTTATATAAGATTGATGAATCACTGAACTCTACCTCTGAAACTAATAATACACTATATGTTAATAAATTGGATTTAGGGAGGAGGGAAAGATGGCGGGGGAGTAAGGGACCCTATTTCAACTGGTCCCCAGAATTGAGGTGGGTATCTACCAGACCACTCTGAGCACCCACAAAACCTGCCTGAGATGTAAGAAGATCTGGATCTCTACAAACAGAATATCGCAGGTGGTTGGTTTTGAGGTACGAAGTGGGGAGCCATGATTCTACGGGCAGATATCGGAGGATAAACTGCAGCGGGAGGGACCTGGCCGTGGGGATCCTACACCGCTGGTGAGTGACAGCCTCGCTCACTGGGGACAGGGCACAGACTCGCAGACCAGTAGCCGTGGGGAAAGGACTTTAGGGCAGCCCCCGGGGTGGAAACCTGGAGGGGCGGGGTCACGCGTGCCATCTGGGGCGGCTGCAGGTTTTAGAAGCACAAAGGGCAGAGACGTGCTCTGACCTGGAGGCGGGACTGGGAGTGCTTTGGAGGGGCGCACAACCCAGGACGCTGCAGTTTATAGCAGCACGGACAGAAACGGAGACGGTGTGGCCTGGAGAGCTCACTGAAGAACAGACTGCGATCTCTCTGCTCTGAGGCAGAGGGTTGGAAACAGTCTCTTCTGCTCTGACTCATGGAAGAGACGCGGAAAGACACCAGGGAAAGCCGCCAGAGAACAAAAGCCCCCAAACTCATTCCCGCTGAGCCCAACCCCCACCACACGGGGGCAGGGCAACTCCGCCCAAACAGGGTTGCCTGAGTAACAATGCGGCAGGCCCCTCCCCCAGAAGACAGGTTGGGAAAACAAGAGGACAGCAACCCTAAGGTCCCAAGAAAACAGGTGCATCTTGCTTAGGTTCTGGTCAATAATTTGTACTCTATACATTCTCTCAAACACCCATCAACAGAATGACTAGGAGGAGGAGCCCCCCAAATAGAAAAGACTCAGAGATTATGACTTATGCTGCAAATTTACAAATGGATGCAGATATAACCAAGATGTCAGAGATGGAATTCAGGCTAGCAATTGTGAAGACAATGGCTAGAATGGAGAAATCAATTAATGGCAACATAGAGTCTCTAAGGACAGAAATAAAAGGTGAATTGGCAGAACTTAAAAATGCTGTCAATGAGATCCAATCCAATCTAGATAATCTAAAAGCTAGGGTACCTGAGGCAGAAGAGCAAATAAGCGACCTGGAAGACAATATAATAGATAAAAAGGGAAAAGAGGAGGCCAGGGAAAAACAACTCAGAATCCATGAAAATAGAATCACAGAAATAAGTGACACCATGGAGCGTTCCAATGTCAGAATAATTGGAATCCTGGAGGGAGTGGAGAGAGAGAGAGGACTAGAAGATATATTTGAGCAAATCGTAGCTGAGAACTTCCCTAATCTGGGGAATGAAACAAACGTTCGAGTCCTAGAGGCAGAGAGGACCCCTCCTAAGATCAAGGAAAACAGGCCAACACCCCGGCATGTAATAGTAAAACTTGCAAATCTTAGAACCAAGAAAACCATCTTAAGGGCAGTTAGGGGGAAGAGATTCCTTACGTACAGAGGGAGGAACATCAGAATAACGTCAGACCTATCCACAGAGACCTGGCAAGCCAGAAAGGCCTGGCAAGACATATTCAGGGTACTAAATGAGAAGAACATGCAGCCAAGAATACTTTATCTGGAAAGGCTTTCATTTAGAATGGATGGAGAGATGCAGAGCTTCCACAACTGGCAGAAACTGAAAGAATATGTGACTAAGCTGGCCCTGCAAGAAATATTAAGGGGGGTTCTATAAAAGGAGAAAGACCCCAAGAGTGATCTACAACAGAAATTTACAGGCACAATCTATAAAAACAACATCTTCACAGGCAACATGATGACAATTAATTCATATCTTTCAATAATCACTCTCAATGTGAATGGCCTAAACGCTCCCATAAAATGGCACAGGGTTGCAGATTGGATAAAAAGACAGGACCCATCCATATGCTGTCTACAAGAGACTCATTTTGAACCTAAAGATACATCCAGACTGAAAGCGAAGGGATGGAGATCCATCTTCCATGCCAGTGGACCTCAAAAGAAAGCTGGGGTAGCAATTCTTATATCAGACAAATTAGATTTTAAACTAAAGTCTGTAATAAGAGACACAAAAGGACACTATATCATTCTTAAAGGGTCTATCCAACAAGAAGATCTAACAATTGTAAATATCTATGCCCCAAACATGGGAGCAGCCATCTACATAAGCCAATTGTTAACCAAAAAAAAGAGTCATATTGATAACACTAGGTTAATTGTAGGAGACCTCAGTACTCCACTCTCAGCAATGGACAGATCATCTAAGCAGAAAATCACCAAGGAAACAAGAGCTTTGAATGATACATTGGACCAAATGGACATCATAGATATTTACAGAACATTCCACCCTAAAACAACAGAATACTCATTCTTCTCGAGCACACATGGAACTTTCTCCAGAATAGACCATATACTGGGTCACAAATCAGATCTCAACCGATACCAAAAGATTGAGATTATTCCCTGCATATTCTCAGACCACAATGCTCTAAAACTGGAACTCAATCACAAGAAAAAATTTGGCAGAAATTCAAACACTTGGAAGCTAAAGACCGCTCTGCTCAAGAATGTTTGGGTCAACCAGGAAATCAAAGAAGAACTTAAACAATTCATGGAAATCAATGAGAACAAAAACACATTGGTCCAAAACCTATGGGATACTGCAAAGGCAGTCCTAAGGGGGAAATACATAGCCATCCAAGCCTCACTCAAAAAAATAGAAAAATCCCGAGTTAACCAACTAACTCTACACCTTAAAGAACTAGAGAAAAAACAACAGACGATGCCTAAGCCACGCATTAGAAGAGAAATAATTAAAATTAGAGCAGAAATCAATGAATTAGAAACCAGAAACACAATAGATCAGATCAACGAAACTAGAAGTTGGTTCTTTGAAAGAATTAATAAGATCGATAAACCACTGGCCAGACTTATCCAAAAGAAAAGAGAAAAGACCCAAATTATTAAATTATGAATGAAAGGGGAGAGATCATGACTAACATCAAGGAAATAGAAACAATTATTAGAAATTATTATCAACAACTATATGCCAATAAACTGAGCAATCTGGATGAAATGGAGACCTTCCTGGAAACCTATAAGCTGCCAAGACTGAAACAGGAAGAAATTGACAACCTGAATAGGCCAATAACCAGTAACGAGGTTGAAGCAGTGATCAAAAACCTCCCAAAAAACAAGAGTCTAGGGCCTGATGGATTCCCTGGGGAATAATACCAAACATTCAAAGAAGAAATAATACCTATTCTACTGAAGCTGTTTCAAAAAATAGAAACAGAAGGAAAACTTCCAAACTCATTCTATGAGGCCAGCATTATCTTAATCCCCAAACCAGGCAAAGACCCCATCAAACAGGAGAATTTCAGACCGATATCCCTGATGAATATGGATTCCAAAATCCTCAAAAAAATCCTACCTAATAGGATCCAACAATACATTAAAAGGATTATCCACCACGACCAAGTGGGATTTATCCGCGGGATGCAAGGGTGGTTCAACATTTGCAGATCAATCAATGTGATAGAACACATTAATAAGAGGAGGGAGAAGAACCATATGGCCCTCTCAATTGATGCAGAAAAAGCATTTGACAAAATACAACATCCTTTCCTGATTAAAACTCTTCAGAGTATAGGGATAGAGGGAACATTCCTCAAGTTCATAAAATCCAACTATGAAAAACCCACAGCGAATATCATCCTCAATGGGGAAAAGCTGAAAGCCTTTCCCTTAAGATCAGGAACACGTCAAGGATGCCCACTCTCGCCACTATTGTTCAACATAGTACTAGAAGTCCTAGCAACAGCAATCAGACAACAAAAAGAAATAAAAAGTATTAAAATTGTCAAAGAAGAAGTCAAACTCTCTCTTTTCACAGACAACATGATACTTTATGTGGAAAACCCAAAAGACTCTACCCCCAAATTACTAGACCTCATACAGCAATTCAGTAATGTGGCAGGATACAAAATCAATGCACAGAAATCAGTTGCTTTCTTATACACTAACAATGAAACTGTAGAAAGAGAAATTAGAGAAACGATTCCATTTACAATAGCACCAAAAACCATAAGATACCTGGGAATAAACCTAACCAAAGAGGTAAAGGATCTATACTCTAGGAACTACAAAACACTCATGAAAGAAATTGAAGAAGACACAAAAAGATGGAAAAATATTCCATGCTCATGGATCAGAAGAATAAGCATTGTTAAAATGTCTATGCTACCCAGAGCAATCTATACCTTCAATGCCATCCCAATCAAAATTCCAATGACATTTTTCAAAGTGCTGGTACAAACAATCCTAAAATTTGTATGGAATCAGAAAAGACCCCGAATCACCAAGGAAATGTTGAAAAAGAATAACAAAGCTGGGCATCACATTGCCCGATTTCAAGCTATATTACAAAGCTGTGATCACCAAGACAGCATGGTACTGGCACAAAAACAGACATATAGACCAATGGAACAGAATAGAGAACCCAGATATAGACCCTCAACTCTATGGTCAAATAATCTTTGACAAAGCAGGAAAAAATATGCAATGGAAAAAAGACAGTCTCTTCAATAAATTGTGCTGGGAAAATTGGACAGCCACATGCAGAAGAATGAAACTCGACCATTCTCTAACACCATTCACAAAGATAAACTCAAAGTGGATGAAAGACCTCAATGTGAGACAGGAATCCATCCAAATCCTAAAGGAGAACATAGGCAGTAACCTCTTTGACATCACCCACAGCAACTTATTTCAAGATACATCTCCAAAGGCTAGTGAAACAAAAACAAAAATGAACTTTTCGGACTTCATCAAGATAAAAAGCTTCTGCACAGCAAAGGAAACAGTCAACAAAACAAAGAGGAAACCCACAGAATGGGAGAAGATATTTGCAAATGACACTACAGATAAAGGGCTGGTATCCAAGATCTATAAAGAACTTCTCAAACTCAACATCCAAAAAACAAATGATCAAGTCAAAAAATGGGCAGAAGACATGCATAGACACTTCTCCAAAGAAGACATACAGATGGCTAACAGACACATGAAAAAATGTTCATCATCACTAGCCATCAGGGAAATTCAAATCAAAACCACATTAAGATACCACCTTACACCAGTTAGAATGGCAAAAATGGACAGGGAAAGAAACAACAAATGTTGGAGAGGTTGTGGAGAAAGGGGAACCCTCTTACACTGTTGGTGGGAATGCAAGTTGGTACAGCCACTTTGGAAACAGCGTGGCGGTTCCTCAAAAAATTAAAAATAGAGCTACCCTATGACCCAGCAATTGCACTCCCAGGTATTTACCCCAAAGACACAGATGTAGTGAAAAGAAGGGCCACATGCACCGCAATGTTCATAGCAGCAATGTCCCCAATAGCCAAACTATGGAAAGAGCCAAGATGCCCTTCAACAGATGAATGGATAAAGAAGATGTGGCCCATATATACAATCGAATATTACTCAGCCATCAGAAAGGATGAATACCCAACTTTTACATCAACATGGATGGGACTGGAGGAGATTATGCTAAGTGAAATAAGTCAAGCAGAGAAAGTCAATTATCATATGGTTTCACTTATTTGTGGAACATAAGGAATAGCATGGAGGACATTAGGAGAAGGAAGGAAAAATGAAGGGGGGAAATCGGAGGGAGAGACAAACCATGAGAGACTATGGACCCTGAGAAACAAACAGGGTTTTAAAGGGCAGGGGGTAGGGGGGATTGGTTAGCCCAGTGATGGGTATTAAGGAGGGCACACACTGCATAGAGCACAGGGTGTTATACAAAAACAATGAATTATGGATCACCACATCAAAAAATAATGACGTATTTTATGGTGTTAACATAACATAATAAAATTTTAAAATTTTAAAAAATATATATATTTATAAAATAAATAAATAAAAATAAAAGCACAAAGATTTCTTTAAAAATACAACTTAGTCTTCTCCTAAAACCAGAAGTATTAATTTAAAAGTACACTACTCAAGCCAACTTACTACTTGTATAGAGTGGACATTAAATTATTAAATTATTTTTCATTTTACTTTATTAAATAATAAACTTCGCTCTGAAATATGGCTATAAGGAGGAGAAGGACATAAAAAAGAGGGTGGGGAGATTATGCTTGAGAGAAATTCTCTGCACACTCCTGTTTCATTCGCCTGTAACTTCTCTGAAAGAATGAACATATCAAGCAAAAACTGGAATTACTAACCTGGATTCAGCTCTAAGGACAGAGTCTTGTTGCCGGTCACGTGGGAGACAGAGCAGGACACGTTAGACACCTGGCGGTCCTCCCAGTGGCATGTACTCAGGATGGTCACCGTGCCATTGCCCAACTGTTGTTCCACAGTGTGACAGTCTCTCCCTGGGGTCCAGGAGATCCGTGCAGCTGGCTTCCCTGCAGCCCTGCACACCAGGGTTCCATTGCTGCCTCGAAACAGGGTCACCTCGGGGGGCACTGCAGAGATGCAGGGGAAATGCTTCAGGCTTAACACATGGGGTATGGAATAGAGAGAGATTTGGTTCAGTCCCAGATCTGCTTCTCTGACATACCACAATATGTCATGCTCCTTACCTAATAATTGGAGGTGATATCCAAGACCAAAATTCCCATCAGCTGCGGCCACTTCACACCTGTAATATCCATCATGAGTGATGGCCACGGGATCAATCCGAAGGGCAGGATTCTGATCGGGTCTGGACTCCCAGGATATTCTCTCGTCGGTACAGTTTCTTTCACTGGTCTCATTGTTATCTCTCCTGTAGGCTCTAATGCAGGAAGGCTTGTCTCTGAGGTTTATTTCCCACCTTATTATCAGCACATTGGTTAAGCCGACAGGAGGGCAAGTGAGCACAGCCTTTGTAGCCACAGGTACAGACTGAGAAGTGTTAGCTGGACACACACACAAAGAGAAAGAAAAGAAAAGCTTGATAAAAAACTTCAGGTGTTAAATTTTCCACAACATATTACATAAAGTAGTACTAGAACACGACTTTGCTGGTGATCCTATCCCAAAATATTAGACTTACATAAAAAATTAAACATGAACCAAATGGTGTATAACACATTAAACCTAATCCAAAGATGAAACCATTTGTCTCCTATATTCTGTGTTATTAGATAAACTATATTTATTATATGTATGAAATATTTTAAGGGTCTAAAATCGCTTCATAAGTTCTGTATAAAACAAATAAGAAAACACAATTTAAATTAAAGGACAAAGTCATCTAAATCTAATCTTTTGGTAGTAGAAATTATTAGATTTATCTTATAACTGATTCTCCTCAGGACAGAAAGTGGAAAAATTGATGATGTGGTTTTCTCCTCCTAAGTTTTGATCAGAGAGACTAAATCAGTAATATCAGAATGAAATGCCTATCCCGAAGGGTGCCACTTCGGACAAACATAAATAAAAAGCATAAGATGGCATTCAGGTTGAACAAACTGGACTTTTTAAAGCTACTTTTTATTTGGAGAATCACAAAGTCAGTAAAACCAACAGATCTTCCTTCCTTCCTACTGAGTCACACATATACTGCCCAACAGTCCCACTATGAACTTTGCTCACAGATGTTGTTTCTATACATTCTACCTAATTATGAGGATTAAATGAAGAAGTTCACTGCTTTTGCCCATCATTAATGTAAAAATTAAGCCCTGCAACCTATGATTTTTCTCCAAGATAGAAGCCTCAGCTCTCCCATAAACACACATAATGCATGCATGACTGGGGGGGCTTTGCTGAGAGAGGATTAGGGGCATCAGGTACCACATACTGTAACCCAGGTGAGTGGCAGGAAGCTCATCACTTTAACGTGAGCCGAACAAGCTGTGGGGGGCTAAGTTGTTATGTGGGTGAACCTCGTTG
Organism: Mirounga angustirostris; assembly: GCF_029215605.1. Lineage (NCBI taxonomy): Eukaryota > Metazoa > Chordata > Mammalia > Carnivora > Phocidae > Mirounga > Mirounga angustirostris. The sequence continues at coordinate 57,979,692 of NW_026991709.1, forward strand.
TGCTAAACTCTGTATGTGAGGTCTCTCCTCTCCTCTTCTGGTATCACTTGCCCCTTCTGTGATGAACTCAAGACCTTGCATTTCACAGCCAAATCAAGATCCCACAACTGCAGGAAGCAAATGGGGGTGGATTTTAGAGCAGATCTGAGAGGCAGTTAAATCCATGCTCCTTCCACCACTGCAGGTGGCTTCCCACCCTAGGCAACCTGGCCAAGGCTCAGAGGCCAGCAGCAACATAGCTGCTTGGAGAACAGCTAGGGCTGGGTGTGGGTGAGCACACATGTGCCCAAGGGCAGGATGCTGAAGATGAACACAGAAAGAGAAGAGGCTGCTGAGGAGCATGTTGTGAGTGTTCTCTGTTTGCACTTCAGCTTGTGAACAGTCTAAGGCTTTAATATTTTGCCTGATACTTATTCTCAAGATCTGACTCTATTATTTTAAAGGAACCTACGAGCTGATCAATTAAACATATGCATTTTAACAAGGGCACAGTCTCCAGTGAAGTAGCTCCATCGGTGAGGATCCCAAGCACCATGGGTAGTCTCTGTTCTTTCACCTTGCTCTGCTCTATGACCCTCCACCAATCCCCCTTCACCTACAATGAGACTTCTTATGGGATTGCTGTTATTCGCCCTTTCCAATCCTCTTCTTTCTCTTTTCATACCTGTTGTGATAATTTGCCAATGGCCAGTCACTCCCGCACACTCAGTGGGTTGGCACCTGTCCAACAAATATAATCTCCACACACCCTGTGATCAGCTATGGTGATTTCACCTCCAGCTTCACAGAGGGACAGTGGGTAGATACTCATATTTGCTCCAGAACGAGCAGTTGACGTCCCAGCGTTGCTGCATCCTGTGTCTATGACTACCCCCCAGTCTCCTGCAGCCTTCTGCAAACAAAGCCCTTTTCCTTTCTGTTCTCACTGCCTTACCCTAGTTTAAGACCCCATCACCACACACCTGGATCACTACAGAAGCCTACCACCATCTGTCTCTCTCTCAAAACTCTCCTCTCCTCAGTCCGTACCTTACCTTGCAGCCAGGTACATGATTCTGTAACCCAGGGGTGACACTCTCCACTCTGACACCCTTTGGAGATCTCTCACTGCCTGAAGACAACACTTACATGTCTTTGTACTGGCTTTGAAAGCCCTCTTTTTCACATTGACTCACCTTGGCAACCTTATCATCCCTGTGTCGCCCCAACACTTCAAAAAGGAAACAGCAAGCACAAGTGCCTATCTAGGTCTCCCCTCAACGGTTCTTGGAGTCTGGGATGCCTACACAGCACCCTCTGTCTATGAAAACGCTCCTCTTCCTTCAAGAGCCAATTCACATGCTGCATCCTCCTGAAGCCTTCTCAGAGCCTTGGTACTCTCTCTCCCTCCTCTACATCCCCGGCACACCTGATGTGAGGGCTTATCTCCTCTATTTTACAGGGTATCTGTGCTTATTTCTGGGTTCCCCCACAAAACTGAACCCCTTTAGGGCGCTTTGGCAGTCTAGCTCACCTTGCTCATCTCTGTGCTCCCCACAAAGCCTGGCACAGTGCCTGATAGAGAGAACTCCATAATCTTCCCATGGAATTCAATTGCTTTGGGGGAGAGGACCGGGGTCATTCAGGGTCCCCCACACCACAGCATTCAGATCACCATACTCTTCAGCTGGGCTCAAGGCTGGCCCCCTGACCAGACCATCAACTACGTTTCTAAGGAAGTTCCACCCTTCCTCCCGTTAGTTCTGGCTCCTAGAAAAAAATTAAAAAGCATATTACCTTCCACAGGAGGTGTGAGCCTGCTCTGCTTTCCTTCCACAGATGACCTATTTGTTGTAGCTAGAAAATATTCAAAGAAAAGTAAATGAAATCAATTTTAGGTGCCTAAATGGAGTGCAAGCCACTATGTATCCACAAATCGTACAGACACCATGATAGAAAATCAGTTAACTGTAACTAAATTCCACAAAAAGCTTTGCAAAACAGAAATTAGAAGTTATTCCATCAAGTGGAAAAACATGTTAACACTTGAAAATTATGTTAGAAACCCTTAATCAATTATTCCATTTATGGGACACCATACTGTATACTTGACAACAGTTTTGTACAAGGTAGCCTGACTCCATCACTTTCTTAATCATAGTGGATTGGTCCATCATGGGTACCTCACATGAGCTGGGCTGAGTATAGTGCTTTCTAGACATGACACCCCCAGATTAAAGTTGCTTGATCCAGTTGTGAGCACCTCACCCAGATGCCAATCAGATTACTTTCTCAAGAATTTTGGAACCAGTTTGAGAAGAAGCGTTCATCCCTCTTTTTCCCTCATTTTTCCTACTGCGATGGCTAATTTTATGTGTCACCTTGGTTAGGCCATGGCTCCTCACTATTTAGTTAAACAGTATCCTAGATGTGTCTGTGAAAGTATTTTTTAGATGGGATTTACACTTAAATCAGTAGACTTTGAGTAAAACAAAACCCTCCAAAATGTGGGTGGGCCTCATCCAATCAGTTGAAGACCTTAGTAGAAAAAGACTGACCTTCTTGAAAAAGGAATTCTGCCAGCACACTGCCTGCAGATTCAAACTACAACTAACTGTTCCTTGTGTCTTCAGGCTGCTGGCCCACTCTGCAGATTTTGGATTCACCAAGCCTCCACAATCATGTGAGCCAATTCTTTAAAATAAATATTTCTCTAGATACATTGATAGATAGATAGGTAGATAGAGAGATGATAGATGATGATAGATAGATGATAGATGATAGATAGATGATTGATGACAGATAGATGATTGATCGATAGATAGATAGATAGATGATAGATAGATTAGATAGATCTCTCATTGTTCTGTTTCTCCTAGGAACCCTGACTAATACATCTACCTTCTGAAGAATGAAGCAGAAACAGAGAGAGAAGTGACATTCTTCACCTAGCTCAAGTTTCTGTGTATAGTTCCTGAGATCAACATGTATTCCTTTCCTTGCGTTCTGTAGAGTTACTGACAATCAAATAGTTCGAATCTCCTTCAGACTTGGTTTCTGAGAATTCCCATTTAAGTATTGTTTTTTTAAAAAAAACAACAATGAAATATAATACTTCTATGATTTAAGAGCCTAATAAAGTTCTTCCTCTGGGTTTATAAGACCACCATTTAATAAGCATTTTATGAGTCCTCTGTTTATAAAAATGTACTTCTTGCTTCCCATTCTAATTATGTACCCAATTCTACCACATTAAAAAATAAACAAAGAAATTCACTAAAGGTCTAAGAAGTAAGCATAGTTAGGCCTCTAAAATAATTAGGCTTTTTTAGGCAAGTAAGTTGTACTGGCTTGGTCTGGAAAGAAGGCAAAGAATGAAGTTGTGGGGCACCTGGGGGACTCAGTCGGTTAAGCGTCTGCCTTCAGCTCAGGTCATGATCCTGGAGTTCCGGGATCCAGTCCTGCATTGGGCTCCCTGCTCAGCGGAGAGCCTGCTCCTCCCTCTGCCCCTCACCCTGCTCATGCACTCTCTGTCTCTCAAATAAATGAATAAAATATTTTTTGAAAAATGAAGTTGTAACAATTAAATTTAGCTCATATTGGGCTCAAGAATCTATTCCAGGAACAGATAAGTCAGAGATGACTTCAGAGGGCTTACTGAAATCGAGCTATAACTTAGATATTCTATATTTTAAAAGCTCTTTTATAACACAGTATAACTTAGCCTTTCCAGACCTCTCCCATCCTATCACACCCGGCTTCTTAGAGGTCTAAGGTCTGACAGTTTCTTCCTTTGTCAAATTCACCAACAACCAAGACTAAGGGTTTATAATGAGAGAAAATTTAGGATGCGGGTAGTTTTGATGATGGTATTGTAGTTTGCATTTGGAAGTGTCAAAAGGAAATCTCTAAGTTGTATTAGGAATAAGGGATAGAAGTAAGGTGGGCTGGGGGTACTGGAAGAGAAAAATAAAAAACTGCAAACTTTTTCCATAAAGGGCCAAAGAGTAAACATTTGAGGTTTTGCAGTCCATATGGTCTCCATTGAAAGTATTCAATCCTACGATGGCAGCAAGAAAGCAGCCATATATAATACATAAGTCAATGGGCATGGCTTTTTTCCAATAAAATTTTAATTATAAAAATGAGCTGGCTGGATTTTGCCCATGAGAGAGAGTTTACGGACTCTTGATTTAAAGTATAGTGTTTGAAAACTTCATTCAAATCAGTTATGAAGACATCAGTTAATGCCAGACCAGGTTCTTCTAATAGAATCCTATACTATCCAGACATGACTTTAGCTATATCTGATAAGAACGAAGTTGCAGATATTCCCAGACAAGATATCTGCAACCTCTCATGTCAGAGATAAATCTCACAAGTCGGAATGTACTCTTAAGTGTGCAAAAGGATTGTTTTCAGAAGAGAAGAAAATGCTTATTTTCACAAATATTCCTCTAATTACTTTTATGATACTGGAAATACTTTTTAAACTTTGTTAATTGTTGATATATGAGTCCTTTCGTTTTATTATCTCCACTGCAGCTAGTTGCCATGGAATGCTGATTTCATATCAAGTATCTTCATTGAAAATAGAAAGCGTTCTTGTCCAGTCTTGCTTGAAGCTTCATGTACACCAAAGTAGTAAAACAAATGTGTCAACCTTCTGACCAATGGTGCTGTGATTTCTTTATTTATCTGAAACCAAATTTTCTTTAAAGTTCAGAAAGATTATACTGTTACATTAACATCAGAGGTCTAATTTAACACTTTCACAATGTACATATATATAGACCGAAACAAACGTGAATTGTGTTTTTTAAAATATATTTATAGTAGAAAAGTAATTTAATGACTCATTAGATTAGTCACCTAGGGCTGCCTTACTATAAGACGACCAACGTGGTCACATAAAACAACAGAAATGTATTCGCTTCTATTTCTGGAAGCCAGGAGTCTGAAACTAAGATGGCAGCAGGGCTGTGTTCCTTCCAGCAGCTCTAGGAAGAATCCTCCGTGCTTCTTCCAGCTTTTGGTGGCAGCTAGCAATCCTTGGTATTCTTTGGCTTGTAGATGTGTCATTTCAGTCTCTGCGTCTATCTTCATATCGCCTCTTCCTGTGTCCTCTCCTTTTCTCTTCACTTCTAAGGACTCTTGTCATTGGATTTAGGGCCCACTCTCTTCCAGGATGATCTCATCTCAAGCGCTTTAACTTAATTACATCTTTAAAGACCCTTTTTCAAATGCAGCCACATTCACAAGTTTCAGCTGCATATTTCTTTGGGGGGGAACACCATTCAACCCACCATTCTTGGGGGGCACCATTGTTGCATTGTTTCCAACCTTTAGATTTATAGTTTATATAATTATTTTACTTATTTTATTCTGTAGTTGACCAGGAATCTAATTTTTCTAGATGGCGAATAATTGAGTGAAATTAGAAAGCATATTTATAAGTCCAGGAATGCATTTTGAAGTCACCGGAATTATTTTTCAATGAAGTGAGGTATATAACAAAAATAAAAATTTAAAATATAAAGAAAAAGTTAACTATAATGGCAACTTTGGGCGACAGTACGGCTGAGTGGGGAACACAGACAATAAATTACTAATATCAGCTAAGACCTACTTTTTTAAACCCATTTCAAATATTGAATGAAAAATGTAACTTACATTTCAAAAATTGTATGAAAAAATGTTTTTGTTTATTTTATTATGTTCTGTTAGTCACCATACAGTACTTCATTAGTGTTTTGTTTTGTTTTGTTTTGTTTTCATTTTAATTTATTATGTTATGTTACCATACATTACATCATTAGTTTTTCTTTTATTGTGTTATGTTAATCACCATATATTACATCATTAGTTTTTGATGTAGTGTTCCATGATTCATTGTTTGCGTATAACACCCAGTGAAAAATTTTTGACATGCCATTGGTTTGCTTAGTGATCACCATTCTTGAAAAAGATACTAAATAAGCACAGAAATAATTTTAGAGTGAAATATTTATGAACTCTTCATAAAACAATATTATATTTAGACACTTTTAAACAAGAGTCTATAACTACATATAAGGCAATTCAAGTTCTTAACATAAAAACTGTACCAGCATCAAGTACGCTTCTAGTAGAATTATCATTAAAAGATGACCATTACCCAAACTGTAATTGGCCTTACCCATTTGCAGCTGCGTTAAGTTTCTTGGTGTCCCAGAACTTCGCACTCCTGCACGCACATACCCTGAAAAGACATATGCGGTGATCAGAAGAATACACATTAGTATTTTTCTGACTCCTGGGTAAAGTCACACTTTTTTCACATTCTTCAGGCCATTTTTGGATTGCGGTTGCCAATAAAAACATAAGTTATGACAGGCAATAAGTCTCAGGACAATTTGCCCCAGGATGAACTTCTGACTTGAACTTCCTACCTGTTTGGCATACCCCTGCTTTAGATCCAGAGTGTCTGTCACCACCCTCCTGTCTTTATATTCTACTCACAGTATTTCTTATTCCTGGCTTATGTGCATTTACTTCACCTCCAATTGTGAAAGAAATGGCTTTACCATCCATTACAGGCTTTTCAGGCACCAGTGAGTAGGTCAAGAAACGCTAAGTGAAATAAGTCAAGCAGAGAAAGTCAATTATCATATGATTTCACTTATTTGTGGAAAATAAGGAATAGCATGGAGGACATTAGGAGAAGGAAGGGAAAAATGAAGGGGGAAAATTGGAGGGGGAGATGAACTATGAGAGACTATGGACTCTGAGAAAAAAACAGGGTTCTAGAGGGGAGGGGATTCGGGGGATGGGTTAGCCCGGTGATGGGTATTAAAGGAGGGCACGTACTGCACGGAGCACTGGGTGTTATATGAAAACAATGAATCATGGAACACTACATCAAAAACTAGTAATGTACTGTATGGGGACTAAGATAACATAAAAAAATTAAATTAAAAGAAAGAAAGTTTAATAGTGGTATGTTCATTGAGTGTTGGTATGGAACAAAAAAGAATTTTCCTAAGCGTTGTTGAAATCATATCATATAGACAATGGTCTATTAAGTTCAAATTTTGTAAGGCAAGCTCTAAGTAGGAATTGCTAATAAACATTTTTTTTTTTTTGAGCAGCAACTCCTGGCAAAGTACTCATCAAGCATAGAAATATCATAAAAAACAATGCCCTCTTCTCTCCAAGAGCTTAAGGTCCAGGCAAGGAAGCAGCTATTTATACAATTAGAAAGTAAAGTTTTCAGAGTGATGATAGAAACAAGCATAATGTCCAGAAGTTAAAAAGAAAAAATGTTTAATTCTAAGAGAGCAAGGGTAAAAGATTAGGGAAGATTCTCTACAACAGGTGATATTTGGGCTGGATCTCAGTAGATGAGTTCTGCAGGGAGACAGAAGGAAATCTTTTTGCACACAGAAAGAAAGCCATTTAGAAGATAGAAAGCTACTTGGGACTTTCAAAGAATTACGAATAGTTCAGTGTTGCCATTAAGTGCAAAACAACAGATGTGTGATTAGAATTGAGGCTGGATATTGGCAGGTTCTCACTGTGGAGGGCACAAAACTCCTAGAAAGTGTTCACAAGGAAATGATACACTTCTGGTGCATCTAGAGTGGGTGTACCTGACTGGCAAATAGAAACATTTTAGGGTAAGATTTAGTGCACAGTATTTTTCTAGAGAAATTTTGAACCCACTGCTCCTCTGAACTACCCTTTTCTTTAATAAAACATTGTTTTTAAAATAACAATTTTTGAGCATTTGCACAAGGAACAAATTTTGGGTAACTAGCATATGTTATTTATTTCAGCCTCCCCATAGTGACAAGTATTTTAACGTCATTTTACAGATAAAGAAATGTAGACTCATGGTGATGAAGCAGTTTGTCCAAGGCCACCCTGCTTGTAAGCTGCTCTAATTGCCCAATTATTCTTGTGCAAGTAGGTCCTACTACACTGAATAGAAACCAAGGGTTGGATCCTAAGAAATGCACTAGGATAAATATACAACCCAAATTAATCTAAATTAAGAGAGTCAAAGAAGCAAGTCCAAGCCATGTTTTTGGGGAAACACTGAGAGACAAAGGTCTGAAAGAGTATATCAAATGGCAAGAAAATAGAATCGGGATTATAATGGCGTATGGACACAAGCATTATGAATTCTGGATCTGAATAGGAATAGGAATAGTTAAGCTAAGGAGGAGGGTTGGAGACAATCGCCGAAATTTGTGGGCCAAACTCATCACTCCCTCACTAGATTGTAAGCTCCATGAAGGCAGGGATTTTCATCTATGTTTTCCATTCCACATCCTCAGTGCTTAGAAGAGTGGTTTGCACAGCTCCCTGACATGTAGGTGGCTCAAGCTGGGTTAAAAAGATAAAGGTCAACACAGCCTTACAGCAAACTGTACTAAAGATATGGAGAGTTAGTTTACAGAAGCAGTACAAAGGTCTTATAGGAAGATGCTCATACATCATTCATGGTAAAAGAAATGCAAATCAGAACTATGCAGAAATATCGTTTCTCACCTATTAGACTGCCAAAGGCCAAAAATTTGACAATGTACTTTGGAGCTGTGTAGTGATAGGCTGCCGATATAATGCTGATGGGAATGTAGAATGTTACAACTTCAACAGAGGGAAATTTGGCAATATATAGCAAAATTACATATGCATTCCTCTTCTGACCCAGCAATACCAATTCTCAGAATCTATCCTAAAGATACACAGGCAACAGTACGAAAAGAATACATGAACAGGACTATTCATCACAACATTGTAATAGCAAGACTTTTAGAAATAACCCAATGGCCACTCATAGGGGATTAGTTTTCTAAACTATGGTACTTCCACGAAATGAAATATAATGAAACTCTTAAAAAGAATGAGGGATAGTTCTATAAACTATTATGAAGGGATCTCCAAGATATATTGTTAAGTAGAAAAAGTAGGATATACGAAATTGTATATAGTACACTACTGTTCATAAGCTATGATGGGAGGGGTGTGTGTGTGTGTGTGTGTGTGTGTGTGTGTGTGTGTCTGTCTGTTCTTTCTTTCCTTGCTTATAATTTCAAAACTAAATGGATGAAATAGGAACGGGTATAGAAATGATATGTCTCCGATTATATAGATTTGACTTTGGAACTATGTAACCATTTTCCATAATTATAAAGCATAACCAAATTACTTGTAAACACTAAAATCACGAAGCAAAGTGAAACAAATGAACCTAACTGCTCATAGAATAACCACGTATAGAGCAGTTATTCCAACTGACTTTCAAAACACAGCAATTTGACTGTATGTCTCTAGTGGAATATAACTTAACCACAAAAATAATTGCAAAAAAAAATCTTTACCTATTTTCAATAATTATACTGTCAGTGGTAGTGGACACTACACTGGAAAACTTCTGGCAGTTTTTTTTTTTAAGTCAAACATGTGCCCACCATACAGCCTGACCATCCCAATCCTCGGTATTTACTCAAGAGAAATGAAAACATATGTCCACACAAAGACTTGTGCATGAATGCTCATAGCAGCTTCATTCACAACAGCCAAAAGCTGGACACAACCTAAATATCAATTAACAGATAAATCGCCCGTGTGATGGAATACTACTCAGCATCAAAAGGAACGCACAGCAACCTTGAGGATTCTCAAACTCATTCTGTTGTGTGAAACAAGCAGACACAAAGAGTATACACTATACACTACACAAAAAGAATGCTACTAAGATGAAATGTTAGCTCATCTGTCTGTGGTGCCAAACAGCAGATCAGTGGTTGCCTACAGATAGGGACAAAGGCAAGGATGAACTGCAAATATACCTGGAGGAATATTTGGGGAATAATGGGAATGTTCCGTATCTTGTTTGTGATGATTCACAGGAATATGTCAAAACTCATCAAACTGTACCTTTTCAATGGATGCAGTCAATGGTACATAAATTGCCCCTCAATTGAATTAAATACAGTATCAGAAACATCAGATTTTAACACACGTAACATTAGAACATGCATCCACACAAATAAACACAAAACAAAACACAAATGGAAAAACCCTTGACACTGAAAATAATGTTTAAAAAATTTTTCCCATCTAAGTCAAAAGCATCAGTAGAAGTAAGATTGCTTTGTGATTTTAGTACAAATGAAACCTCTTACTCACTTTGAGCACCAGAAGTTTCCTTTCCCAAATCGTCATTGTCATAAGCCTGAGCAAGCATACACCACCCACACAACAGACATTATATGGGCATGACTGTGCAAAGCCATGCTCCAAAGGCTTCCTCCAGTGAGGGGGGCGGGGGAAGGCTCTCAGAAAGAGCACATGGTTTTTTTGTGAGGTTAAACAGTTTTTATCTATTCTCAGATAGCAGAGGGAGAAGCAGACTCCCTGCTGAACAGGGAGCCCGACGTAAGCCTCAGTCCCAGGACCCTGAGATCATGACCTGAGCTGAAGGCAGACACTCAACTGATGGAGCCACTCAGGTGACCCATAACTGGAAGTTTGTACTTTTGACCATTATCTCCCTCTTTTCCCAGTCCGCAGCCCCTAGGAACTCCCATTTTACTGTTTCTATTAATTTAGTTTTTTAAAATTCCACATATAAGTGAGACCATACAGTATTTGTCTTTCTCTATCTGACTTATTTCACTTAGCATAATCCCTTCAAGTTCCGTCCATCTTGTTGCAAATGGCAAGGTGTCCTTTCTCATGGCTAGATAATATTCCGTTGTATATAAATACTGTATTTTCTTTATCCATTCATCCACTGATGGATACTTAGGTTCTTTCCATTTCTTGGCTACAAAACGTGAATGCAGATATCTCTTCGAGATCCTGCTTCCATTTTCTTTGGATATATACTCAGAAGCGGGATTGCTGAATCATATGGTAGCTATTTTGGGGATTTTGAGGAAACTCCATACTGTTTTCCTTAATGGCTGCACCAAATACGCATTCTTACCAATAATTCATGAGGGTTGACTTTTCTCAACATCCTTGTTAAGATTTGTTATTTCTTGTCCTTTTGATGATAGCCATTCTAACAGGCATGAGGTGACATCTCATTGTAGTTTTGATTTTCATTTCCATGATGATTAGTGATGTTGAGTGTCTTTTCATGTACCTGTTGGCTCTTTGTATGTCTTTGGAAAGATGTTTATTCAACTTCTTTGCACATTTTTCTTTATTATTATATTATGTTAATCACCATACATTACATCATTAGTTTTTGATGTATTGTTCCGTGATTCATTGTTTGCGTATAACACCCAGTGCTGCGTGCAGAATGTGCCCTCTTTAATATCCATCACCAGGCTACCCATTGCCCACCCCCCTCCCCTCTAGAACCCTCAGTTTGTTTTTCAGAGTCCATAGTCTCTCATGGTTTGTCTCCCCCTCCGATTTCCCCCACCTTCATTCTTCCCCTCCTGCTATCTTCTTCTTTTTTTAACATATAATGTATTATTTGCTTCAGAGATACATAGCTCTGTGATTCAACAGTCTTGCACACTTCACAGCGCTCAGCATAGCACATACCCTCCCCAATGTCTATCACCCAGCCACCCCATCCCTCCCATCCCCCACCACTCCAGCAACCCTCACTTTGTTTCCTGAGATTAAGAATTCCTCATATCAGTGAGGTCATATGATACATGTCTTTCTCTGATTGACTTATTTCGCTCAGCATAATACCCTCTAGTTCCATCCATGTCGTTGCATATAGCAGGATTTCATTCTTTTTGATGGCTGCATAATATTCCATTGTATATATATACCACCTCTTCTTTAGCCATTCATCTGTCAATGGACATCTTGGCTCTTTCCATAGTTTGGTTATTGTGGACATTGCTGCTATAAACATCAGGGTGCACATAGCCCTTCGGATCCCTACATTTGTGTCTTTGGGGTAAATACCCAGGAGTGCAATTGCTCAATCATATGGTAGCTCTATTTTCAACTTTTTGAAGAACCTCCATACTGTTTTCCAGAGTGGCTGCACCAGCTTGCATTCCCACCAACAGTGGAGGAGGGTTCTCCTTTCTCCGCATCCCTGCCAACATCTGTCATTTCCTGACTTGTTAATTTTAGCCAATCTGACTAGTGTGAGGTGGTACCTCATTGAGGTTTTGATTTGGATTTCCCTGATCCCGAGCAATGTTGAGCACCTTTTCATGTGTCTGTTGGCCATTTGGATGTCTTCTTTGGAAAAATGTCTGTTCATGTCTTCTGCCCATTTCTTGATTGGATTCTTTGCTCTTTGGGTGTTGAGTTTGATAAGTTCTTTATAGATTTTGGATACTAGCCCTTTATCTGATATGTCATTTGCAAATATCTCCTCCCATTCTGTCGGTTGTCTTTTGGTTTTGTTGACTGTTTCTTTTGCTGTGCAAAAGCTTTTTATCTTGATGAGGTCCCAATAGTTCATTTTTTCCCTTGCTTTGTGTGCCTTTGGCGATGTTTCTAGGAAGAAGTTGCTGCAGCTGAGGTTGAAGAGGTTGCTGCCTGTGTTCTTTAGGATGTTGATGGACTCCTGTCTCACATTGAGGTCTTTCAACCATTTGGAGTCTATTTTTGTGTGTGGTGTAAGGAAATGGTGTAAGGAAATTCTTCTGCATGTGGCTATCCAATTTTCCCAACACCATTTGTTGAAGAGACTGTCTTTGTTCCATTGGACATTCTTTCCTGCTTTGTCAAAGATTAGTTGACCATAGAGTTGAGGGTCCATTTCTGGGCTCTCTATTCTGTTCCTTTGATCTCTGTGTCTGTTTTTGTGCCAGTACCATGCTGTCTTGATGATGACAGCTTTGTAATAGAGCTGGATGTCCAGAATTGTGATGCCGCCAGCTTTGCTTTTCTTTTTCAATATTCCTCTGGCTATTCGGGGTCTTTTCTGGTTCCATACAAATTTTAGGATTATTTGTTCCATTTCTTTGAAAAAGTGGATGGTATTTTGATAGGGATTGCATTGAATGTGTAGATTGCTCTAGGTAGCATTGACATTTCCACAATATTTGTTCTTCCAATCCATGAGCATGGAATGTTTTTCCATTTCTTTGTGTCTTCCTCAATTTCTTTCATGAGTATTTTATAGTTTTCTGAGTCAAGATGCTTTGCCTCTTTGGTTAGATTTATTCCTAGGCATCTTATGATTTGGGGTGCAATTGTAAATGGGATCGACTCCTTAATTTCTCTTTCTTCTGTCTTGCTATTGGTGTATGTAAATGCCACTGATTTCTGTGCATTGATTTTTATATCCTGCCACTTTACTGAATTCCTGCATGAGTTCTAGCAGTTTTGGGGTGGAGTCTTTTGGATTTTCCACCTAAAGTATCATATCATCTGCAAAGAGTGAGAGTTTGACTTCTTCTTTGCCAATTCGGATGCCTTTTACTTCTTTTTGTTGTCTGATTGCTGTGACTAGGACTTCTAATACTATGTTGAATAGCAGTGGTGAGAGTGGACATCCCTGCTGTGTTCCTGACCTTAGGGGGAAACTCTCAGTTTTTAGCCATTGAGAATGTTATTTGCTGTGGGTTTTTCATAGATGGCTTTTATGATATTGAGGTATGTACTCTCTATCCCTACACTCTGAAGAGCTTTAATCAAGAAAGGATGCTGTACTTTGTCAGATGCTTTTTCTGCATCTATTGAGAGGATCATATTGTTCTTGTTCTTTCTTTTATTAATGTATTGAATCACATTGATTGATTTGTGGATGTTGAACCAACCTTGCAGCCCAGGAATAAATCCCACTTGGTCGTGGTGAATAATCCTTTTAATGTACTGTTGGATCCTATTGGCCACTATTTTGGTGAGAATTTTTGCATCCATGTTCATCAGGGATATTAGTCTGTAATTCTCCTTTTTGATGGGTTCTTTGTCTGGTTTTGGGATCAAGGTAATGGTGGCCTCATAAAATGAGTTTGGAAGTTTTCCTTCCATTTCTATTTTTTGGAACAGTTTCAGAAGAACAGGTATTAATTCTTCTTGAAATGTTTGGTAGAATGCCTCTTGGAAGCCATCTGGCCCTGGGCTTTTTTTTGTTGGGAGATTTCTGATTACGGCTTCAATTTCCTTAGTGGTCATAGGTCTGTTCAGGTTTTCTATTTCTTCCTGATTCAGTTTTGGTAGTTTATATGTTTCTAGGAATGCATCCATTTCTTCCAGATTATCTAATTTGCTGGCATATAGTTGCTCATAATATGTTCTTACAATTGTTTGTATTTCTTTGGTGTTGGTTGTGATCTCTCTTCTTTCATTCATGATTTTGTTGATTTGGGTCATTTCTCTTCTCTTTTTGATAAGTCTGACCAGGGGTTTATCAATCTTGTTAATTCTTTCAAAGAACCAGCTCCTTGTTTCATTGATCTGTTCTACTGTTCTTTTGGTTTCTATTTCATTGATTTCTGCCCTGATCTTTATTATTTCTCTTCTCCTGCTGGGTTTAGGCTTTATTTGCTATTCTCTCTCCAGCTCCTTTAGGTGTAGGGTTAGGTTGTGTATTTGAGACCTTTCTTGTTTCTTGAGAAAGGCTTGTATTGCTATATACTTTCCTCTTAGGACTGCCTTTGCTGCATCCCAAAGATTTTGAACAGTTGTGTTTTCATTTTCATTTGTTTCCATGAATTTTTTAAATTCTTCTTTAATTTCCTGGTTGACCCATTCATTCTTTAGTAGGATGCTCTTATATTCCATGTATTTGAGTTCTTTCTGACTTTCCTCTTGTGATTCAGTTCTAGTTTCAAAGCACTGTGGTCTGAAAATAGGCAGGGAATGATCCCAATCTTTTGGTACCAGTTGAGACCTGATTTGTGACCTAGGATGTGATCTATTCTGGAGAATGTTCCATGGGCACTAGAGAAGAATGTGTATTCTGTTGCCTTGGGTTGGAATGTTCTGAATATATCTGTGAAGTCCATTTGGTCCAGTGTGTCATTTAAAGTCTTTATTTCCTTGTTGATCTTTTGCTTAGATGACCTGTCCTTTTCAGTGAGGGGGGTGTTAAAGTCTCCCACTATTATTGTATTGTTGTCGATGTGTTTCTTTGCTTTTGTTATTAATTGCCTTATATAATTGGCTGCTCCCATGTTAGGGGCATAGATAGTTACAATTGTTAGATCTTCTTGTTGGATAAACCCTTTAAGTAGGATATAATGTCCTTCCTCATCTCTTATTACAGTCTTTGGTTTAAAATCTAATTTGTCTGATATAAGGATTGCCACCCCAGCTTTCTTTTGGTGTCCATTAGCATGGTAAATCATTTTCCACCCCTTCACTTTCAATCTGGAGGTGTCTTTGCATCTAAAATGAGTCTCTTGCAGATGGCATATCGATGGGTCTTGTTTTTTTATCCAGTCTGATACCCTGTGTCTTTTGATTGGGGCATTTAGCCCATTTGCATTCAGGGTAACTATTGAAAGATAGGAATTTAGTGCCATTGTATTGCCTGTAAGGTGACTGTTACTGTGTATTGTCTGTGTTCCTTTCTGGTCTATGTTACTTTTAGGCTCTCTCTTTGCTTAGAGGACCCCTTTCAAGATTTCTTGGAGGGCTGGTTTGTGTTTGCAAATTCCTTTAGTTTTTGTTTGTCCTGGAAGCTTTTTACCTCTCCTTCTATTTTCAGTGACAGCCTAGCTGGATATAGTATTCTTGGCTGCATATTTTTCTCATTTAGTGCTCTGAATATATCATGCCAGTCTATATTATGTCAGGTCTCTGTGGATAGGTCTGTTGCCAATCTAATGTTTCTACTATTGTAGGTTACAGATCTCTTGTCCCGAGCTGCTTTCAGGATTTTCTCTTTGTCTCTGAGACTTGTAAGTTTTTACTATTAGATGTTGAGGTGTTGACCTATTTTTATTGATTTTGAGAGGGGTTCTCTGTGCCTCCTGGATTTTGATGCCTGTTTCCTTCCCCAAATTAGGGAAGTTCTCTGCTATAATTTGCTCCAATATACCTTCTGCCCTTCTCTCTTTCTTCTTCTGGGATCCCAATTATTCTAACGTTGTTTCATCTTATGGTATCACTTATCTCTCGAATTCTGCCCTCGTGATCCAGTAGTTATCTTTTTCTCAGCTTCTTTATTCTCCATCATTTGGTCTTCTCTATCACTAATTCTCTCTTCTGACTCATTTATCCTAGCAGTTAGAGCCCCCATTTTTTATTGCACCTCATTAATAGCCTTTTTGATTTCGACTTGGTTAGATTTTAGTTCTTTTATTTCTCCAGAAAGCGTTTCTCTAGTAACTTCCATGCTTTTTTCAAGCCCAGCTAGTATCTTTATAATCATCATTCTGAACTCTAGTTCTGACATCTTACCAATGTCCATATTGATTAGGTCCCTGGCAGTCGGTACTGCCTCTTTTTCTTTTTGGTGAGGTGATTTTTTCCATCTTGTCATTTTGTCCAGAGGAGAATAGATGAATGAGAGAACAAAATGCTAACACGGTACCAATGTCCCCAGAAAATATACTCTAAACAAATCAGAAAAGACCTGAAACCAGGGAAAAAGAACGGGAAAGAAAGAAAAAAGAAAAAAAAAGAGAAAAAGAAAAAGATAAAAACAAACAAAAACAGAACAAAAAAAAAAACAGAATATGATCAAATATGATCATAAATGCATAGATCGGTACCACACACTAGATTTTGGGTGTATTTTGGTCTGTTAGGAGAAAGTGCCTCCCAAAATTTTAAAGAAAGAAAAAACTTATATATGTACAAAAATAAGGGTTAATACGATGAAGGGATGGAATATGACTGTAAAGATGAAAATTATAAAAGATTTTATAAAAGGAAATGATAAGAAGTTGTTTGAAAAAAGAAAGAAGAGGATTTAAAAAAAAAAGAAAAAAAGGGAGAGAATGTGATCAGGCAGGAGACTAGAACAAAGCCATACACTAGAGATTTAGGGTATATTTTGATCTGTTAGAAGAAACTGTATCTCAAAATTTTAAAGAGAGAACAACTTATATATATATATATGCCAAAAATAAGGGTAACTACTATGAAGGGATAGAATATGACTCTAAAAATGAAAAATAAAAATGTTTTTTTAAAAAGGGATTTATAAGATGTTGGTTGAAAAAGTGAAAAAGAAAAAAAAAAAAAAAAAAAAAGACAGTTAAAAAAAATTGACTTTGAGGGCGCCTGGGTGGCTCAGTTGGTTAAGCGACTGCCTTCAGCTCAGGTCATGATCCTGGAGTCCCTGGATCAAGTCCCGCATCGGGCTCCCTGCTCAGCAGGGAGTCTGCTTCTCCCTCTGACCCTCCCCCGTCTCATGTTCTCTCTCTCTCTATCTCATTCTCTCTCTCAAATAAATAAATAAAATCTTAAAAAAAAAATTGACTTTGAAAGACTAAAGAATCATGGTAAAAAAGCCATGAATTCTATGTGCTGTATTCCTTTAGCGCTGGAGTTCTGCTGTTCTCATTGATCAGTAAACTTCGTCTTGGCTGGCTGTTCTTGCTGATCTTCTGGGGGAGGGGCCTGTTGCTGTGGTTCCCAAATGTCTTTGCCAGAGGTGGAATTGCCCCATCCTTGCCAGTCCAGGCTAAGTAATCTGCTCGGGTTTGCTCTCGGGAGCTTTTGTTCCCTGCAAGCTTTCCGTACAGCTTTGGAGGACAAGAGTGAAAATGGCGGCCTCCCAATCTCTGCCCCGGAGGAGCCGAGAATTCGGGGCCCCGCTCCTCGGTGCACCCCCGGAGAAAAGCAGTCAGTCACTCCCATCTCCCCGGTCTCCGGCCGCACTCCGTGCTCACCCAGCCTGTGACTGAGGGTTTCTATCTCTGGCACCCGACTCAGTGTGGAGTCTCCAAACCCAGCAGATCCCTGCAGTACGCTCCCACGCCACTCCTCCCGGGGGAGGAAGGGGAGTCTCCCCAGATCTGATGCTTGTTGGGTCCCTGCTGGACGAGCAGTGGTCCAACTGTGCTGTGGATCACGGTTTATGGTAACCCTGAGCTGAGAGCCCGCTCCTCGGTTCCATCTCTGCAGCCAGCTTCCCCACTCCAATACCTGGGAGCTCTGCCGCACTCAGGCACCCCAATCTTTCTGTGACCCCGAGGGTTCTGAGACCACACTGTCCCACGAGGGTTCCACCTCCTGCTTAGCCACTGGAGCAACGTCCCTCAGTGGAGCCGACTTCTAAAAGTTCCGATTTTGTGCTCCACGGCTCTATCACTTACCAGAAGCGGCTGACAGAGGCCCCCTCCCCCGCCATCTATCCTCCCAAATATCGCCTCGGATTCACTTCTCTTCACGTCCTACCTTCCAGAAAGTGGTCGCTTTTCTGTTCAGAGAGTTGTTGCTATTCTTTTCTTCGATATCCTGTTGAGTTCGTAGGTGTTCAGAATGGTTTGATCCCTATCCAGCTGAATTCCTGGGACCAGACGAAATCCAGGTCTCCTACTCCTCCGCTCCACCCGATTTCTTTTTCTATATCTTTTGTGTATTTACCAGATGTTTTTCTTTGTGGTTACTAGGAGACTTACATAAAATACCTTAGAGTTAGGGCACCTGAGTGGCTCAGTCAGTTAAGCATCCAAATCTAGATTAGGCTCAGGGGAATTCAAATTATATATTTGCCTTTATCAGTGTGTTTTGTTGTCTATATGTCTTCACTATGCTGATTAGCATCCTCTAATAATAATTTGAAGAGCTCCCTTTAGAATTAATTTTAATTAATTAATTTTAAGTCTTCACATTTCTAGAAGCTGTCATTTCGCCCAGTTTTACTGACTGGCTGCTTCAGAAAAAGATCTTCACTTGTCAGCCCAGCTAGAGATTCTGGAGATTCTCTCAGACCTTTTCTAGGGACGCACACCTTCTCCATTCCCCTGGATCCTTCAGGGTGAAAGTCTTAGGATTATGTGTCTCCTCTCAATCCCACAAAAACAGACAGAATTCTGAAATTCTGCCATTTATGGGTATGGTTTGCCCTATATAACCAAATTAAGGGTAAATGAGTGTCTTAGTTTTGCCCGCTGCAACAAAAATACCAGAGAGTGGCTTAGATAACAAATATTTTTTCTCACGGTTCTAGAGGCTGGGATGTCTAAGATGAAAGCAGTGGCAGATATGGTGTCCGGTGAAAGCCCACTTCCTGGCTTGTAGACAGCGGCCTTCTCACTATATTCTCACATGGGAGGGCCAGAGGGAGGAGAAATAGAGAAAACAAGCTCTCCTGGGTCTCTTCATATAAGGGTACTAATCTGAAAGCTCCACCATTATGACCTAATTACTTCCCAAAGGTTCCATCTCCAAATACCATCACCTTGGAGATTAAGTTCCAACATATGAATTTTAGAAGACACATTCAGTCCATAGCAGTGAGTAAAGACTCAGGTTAGTTGCCATAATGGAAAATGATCCTTCACTAGGTTTCTAACCTCAAACCAGTTCTCAGACTCAAACCAACACAATTATGAGCTCATATTCCAAAATTACAAAACCAGGAGAAAACAAGCAAACATAAAATCAGATAATGTACCTTTTTAAAGATTTTTAAAAATTTTTTTGATGGGGGAAGGGCAGAGGGGGAGGGAGAAAGAATCTGAAGCAGACCCCAGAGTGAGTACAGAGCCCAACATGGGGCTCGATCCCACCACAGAGAGATCATGACCTGAGCCAAAACCAAGAGTCAGATGCTTAAATGACGGTGCCACCCAGGTGCCTCTGGATAATGTACTTTTTATTGGCTGCCCTCTCTTATTCCTAAAGAAAAGAATAAGATTCAGAACTTCAGTGTTTGGAATTATTGAATATAGGGTATAAATTAAATGTGTTGAGGATGTTTAAAGAAATAAAAGAACAATTAAAAAATATATATATGTGCCCCATCCATCCTCCCAAAAACCCTGGGTAGATTAGGAGAACACAACAGAGTTCAATATACTCATTGTCTCCTTACTCAACCTGGAAAACTAGAATGAAAAACAAACATACAGGATATGAGAAAGGGAGAATTTCAGAAAGTTCTAGATGACATCTTCTTCCAATATAAAGCAGTTTCATCTCCATAAAAAAAAAAATTATTGTTTAGTGTAGTTGCCTTCATGAATTATCTTAGCTAGATCTTCTGGATAACTTGCTATAACTTCTACATCAGCTTTTGCTGCTTCACCTTGTACCTCTAGGTTATGGGGATGGCTTCTTTCCTTAAACCTCATGAACCAACTTCTGCTAGCTTCCCACTTTTCTTCTGCAGCTTCCTCAACTCTCTCCGCCTCCACAGAATCAAAGAAAATTAGTGCCTTGCTCTAGATTAGGCTTTGATTTAGGGAAATGTTGTACCTGGTTTGGTCTTCTTTCCAGGCCACTGAAACTCTCTCCTTAGCAACAATGAGGCTCTCTTACTTTCTTATCATTAGTGTGTTCACTAGAGTAGTGCTTTTAATTTCCTTCAAGAATTTTTCCTTCACGTTCACAACTTAGCTAACTTCTTGGCACAAGAAGCACAAATAGCAACATGTCTTCCTCACGAAGTTTAATCATTTCTAACTTTTGATTCAGTGAGAAATATGTGACTCCTCCTTTCACTTGAACACTTAGAGGCCATTGTGAGGTTTTTAACTGGCCTAATTTCAAAATTGTTGTGTCCCAGGGAAGAGGAAGGCCCAAGGAAAGGGAGAGAGAGATGGGGGAATGACCAGTCAGTGGAAGAACCAGAACACACACACGTATCACCTAATTTACCATCTTCTATGAGCATGCTTAGTGACAGTGTGAAACAATTGCAATAGTAACATAAAGATCACTGACCACAGATCACCACAACAAATATAATAACAAAGTTTCAAATATTGTAAGAATTACCAAAATGTAACACAGAGAGGTAAAGTGAACAAAGACTTGGAAAAACGGTGCTGATACCCTCCATTCAAGGTTGCCACAAACCTTCATTTACTAAAAACCACAATATCTGCAAAGTGCAATAAAGTGAAAGACAATAAAACAAGATATGCCCATATACCTAATAAGAGCTTCAAAATACATGAGGCAAAGTTGACAAAATTAAATCAAAAATACTGTAACAGAAATGAAGAATGTCTTTGATGAGTTTATTAATAGATGGGATATGGCTGAGGAAAGAATCTCTAAGCTAGAGAATATATCAATAGAAACCTCCAGGGGCACCTGGGGGGCTCAGTTGGTTAAGCGACTGCCTTTGGCTCAGGTCATGATCCTGGAGTCCCAGGATCGAGTCCCACATCGGGCTCCCTGCTCAGCAGGGAGTCTGCTTCTCCCTCTGACCCTGCTCCCTCTCATGCTCTCTGTCTCTCATCGTCTCTCTCAGAAAGAAAGAAAGAAAGAAAGAAAGAAAGAAAGAAAGAAAGAAAGAAAGAAAGAAAGAAAGAAGCCTCCAAAACTGAAGAGCAAAGAGGACAAACACTTAAAAAAAAAAAAAAGAACTGCATATCCAAGGACTATGGGACAACTATGAAAACATGTAAACACATGTAATGGAAAAATCAGAAGGAAAAGAGAGAAAGGAACAGAAGAAATATCTGAAGCAATGACTGAGAATTCCCCCCAAGTTACTCTCATACCAAACCAAAGTTCTAGGAAGCTTGGAGAACACCAAGCAGAATAAATGCCAAAAAAGCTTAGACCTGTCATATTAATTGAAACTATAGAAAATCAAAGATAAAGAAAAACATTTAAAAAAAAAAACAGAAAAACAAAACATAGAGGAACAAAGATGAGAATTATATCCAACTTATTCTAGGGAACCAGGCAATAAAAAAGAGAATGAAGTAAAATATTTAAAATGTTAATAGGAAAAGACCCCACCACACTAGAATTCTGTATCCTAGAAAATTATCTTCCCCTTCTAATGGGATGGAGAAATGAAAGTCTTTCTCAAACAAACAAAAATTGAGGTCAGTTGATTCCAGTGGACCTGCCTTGCAAGAAATGTTAAGACTTCTTCAGGGAAAGAAATAATGTAAGTCAGAAACTCAGATCTACATAAAGAAAGAAGAGTATTGGAGAATGAATAAGTGAAGGTAAAATAAAAACTTTTATTTTTCTTCTTCTTTCTTTCTTTATTTTTCTTATTCTTAATTGATTTAACAGATAACAGTGTATTCAAAATAATAGCAATGATGTATTCTTTGGATATACATAACATAATTCTTTGGATATACATATAACATAAATATATTATAAAATATATACAAATAGAAAAATATTTATCTATGTTTAATTGGATAGAGTATATTTATATACAATTGAAATGAGTGACAGCAATAATATAAGGAATAGCCAAAATCTAGACCACTAATAACATCAAATGCTGTCAAGGATGTGAAGCAATATGGACTCAGTGATTGGCAGTGGGAATGCAAAATGCTACAGCAACTTTGGAAGACACGTTGGCAGTTTATTAATATACTGAAAATACTCTTACAATATGATCCAGCAATAGCACTCCTTGGTATTTACCCAACACAGTTGAAAACTTATGCCTCACAAAAACCTGTACCCAGATGTTTGTAACAACTTTATTCATAATTGCCAACACTTGGAAGCAACAAAGATGCCATTCAATAGGTAAATGGCCGAATAAAATGAGGTGCACCCAAACACTGGAATATTATTCAGTGCTAAAAAGAATGAGCTATCAAGCCATGAAAAGACTAAGAGGAAACTGTAATACATATTACAAAGTGAAAAAAACCCTTGAAAGGCTATATACTGTGCAATTCCAACTGTGATTTTCTGAAAAAGGCAGACACTGTAGAAACACTAAAAAATATAAGTGGTTGTCAAGGTTTAGAGGGTAGGGAGGATGAATACACAGAACACAGAGGACTTTTAGGGCAGAGAAACCAATCTGTATGATTCTTTAGTGATGGATATATGTCATTATATTTTGTTCAAACCTATTGAATGCACACCTAAAATGAACCCTGTGTAAACTTTGGACTTTGGGTGATAATTATGTGTCAGTGTAGGTTCATCACTTATAACAAATGTTAACAGTCTGGTGGGGATGTTGATAATGAGATACAGGCTATGCACAGGTGGGGTTAGGAGGGATATGGGAAATCTCTGAACCTCCCTCTCAAGTTTGCTATAACATAAAACTGCCCTTAAAAAAAAAGTCCTAAAATATGAAAAAAAATCACCCTTATTATAATAAATGGATGTTTAATTTTATCAAATTTTATCAAATACATCATCAATATTATGGTATTTCTCCTTAGAACAGGGAATGGAGTCAGTTACATTAATGCTCCTCAATTACATCTTTTTGTTGCCATCTGTTTCCTGCCACATCTAAATATTTCTCTAGAACTTTTCATGAGTCAAATCTGCTATTCACTGTCTTTTGAGTTCTTCCCAAATGTTTCCCCCTCCCTCCCAATTTCTTTCACCTTTTCCTCACCCTGGAGTCCCACCTTTTTTTCTTCTAAGAACTGGTTCTCTTCTCCCTTAACTAGACATAATATGGAAATATGGAAGCCAATGTTTCTCAGAATGTTTTGGAACTTCTTTGGGATGACTGCAAGGAAACCAGAATGGATTCAAGTTTGTTTCCATCAGCCTAAGACTGCTCTAATTTTAGGCACTCCACTCATTTCTTCTACCTGTTCATGCTTTGGGTTAAGATCCATTTGTATAAAGTGTCCCAGTGTGAGCATGAAATCACTGATTTCGAATAATTGTTTATCATTTATATATTCTTATGTTCTCTGATCCTCATTTTCTAAAACAAATTTTACCCATTCATTTTTTGCCTCTATTTTAAAATATAACAACCTCAAATAGAAACTTATGGTTTCTTTCTTAGCCTGTGTGCTGGAAATATTAGAAATATTAGAAATATCAAAGGAGAAAAAAAATACACATCAATAAATATAAGGCCCAAAAAATAAGAATTCAAGGAGACAATAAAATACAAACAAAGAAACTGGAGGAAACACTACATTTTGTCTAGTCACACAAGTTCAGTCTCACTCCATTCCAGGGCCTCCAATATTACCCTGGACTCAGCTAGACAACTAGTCAGTGCACCATTGACATAAGGTAAATATGAAGGTTTGCTGGATAATATACAAATGTATCACTGCTACTAGAACAAATTTTAAAACATTTTATGAGTGGCTAAAGAGCAACCTTGGCACTATTGAAACATAGCTTTACATTTTGCTAAAAATGTCACAGCATCAGACTTACCAGATACCAGGATATTGACGGAGATCAGTACCCTCAAAGCTAAAGTCCTCCCCAGAGTATGCATTTGGAGTGGTTAGCCACTGACTAGCCATGGACAGGAAATGTCACTGAGTTTTGTTGAGCGATAAATGAAAAAAAGCCAATACTTATGATTCATTGGTTCTCCCATAGTGCTGAGGTAATAAAATAAATTATATAGCAAATTATTTAGAAAGCATTTTGGGAAACATAAATTACATATGGTAAAATGCACAAATCTTTAGTGTAAAGCTTGATGAATTTTTACATATGTATGAATTTAGATAATCACCTCCAAAACCAAGGTAAGACCATTTCCGCTACTCAAGAAGTTTCCTTCATGCTACTTCTCTGTCAATAGCCCTTCTCCAGAGAGAAACACTACTCTGACATCTATCACCACTTTGCATTTTGAACTCCGTATAAATGAAACTGTTCACATAGTTCATTTTTGTAACCCTATATAGTGGTCTTTTGTTCTGACCATGCCATAATTTATTAATCCGTTTTGCTGTGGACTTGGATTTTTCAGTTCAAGAATAACACAAATAAAGCTTCTATGAACATTTCTGTTTTCTACATATCTTTTGGTCTACTTATACATTTAATGAGTAGGTTAAACAAAATTCCTTGGATGAGAATGTTATTAATGTTATGCTCTACTTGTGTTTATGGGGAAAGGTGGATGCACTTAAAATCTTGCCTGTAAAGCCTGTGTGTGGTGGTAGGGCTACTGAGGTGCTCCATGGGTAGTCCAGTAAAGATGTATTGTGTCCCTTTGGAGAAGAAGGCAAACTGAGAGCCTGTTGAAATAAGCACTGCATGAAACATATTAGATGATGTTATTAATTTTAATAATGTTGGATATGTGGGCTTTAATGGAGGCAGCAATAGTATTAAGGTTGCAGTAATCTACTATGAGGAACCATTCATTCTTTGCAGGTTTAAGAACAGGCAAATTGAGCTGTCTGGTGGAGAAGCAGTGGGAATAATCACCTATTTATTGATTAGGTCTTACAGAATGTTTCAATCTATCAGGGGCCTGTTTTAACTTACATTGAGCCATATTAACTATTTTAACTGAAGGTCACCAGGGCCCATTTTGTCAAATTTAATTGATGACAAAATTAACTAATTTATTTATTTATTTATTAAATTCATTTTTTATTAATTATTGTGTCAGAGTGTGTATGCCTACTATTTTAGTCTGTTCAGGCTACTAAAACAAAACACCTTAGACTGGGTGACATATAAACAAAAGAAATTTATTTCTCATACTTCTGTATGCTAGGAAGTCTAAGAACAAGGCACCAGCAGATTTGGTACCTGTTGAGGACCTGCTTCCTAGTTCATAGACCAATGTTACATTGTATTCTCACATGGTAGAAGGGAGGAACTAGCTCTCTAGGATTTCTTTTCTAAGGGCATCCATCCCATTCATGAAGGCTCTGCCCTCATGACCTAATCAGCTGTCAATGGCCACACCTCCAAATACCATCTTTTGGAAAAATAGGTTTCAATATATAAATTTGGATGAGGGGGACACAAATATGCAGTCTACAGAAGACTGAAAACACAACTTAAGGCTGGACCCTGGAAAGTGTGGCTCAAGTGGCCTATTGCTCCCACTGCCTTAAGGTGGCTCCCACTTGGGCTAGTATCTAGCCAATGGAGTTTAGCCATTTAGGACTGTTGTTTCTTTTTTCTTAATCTTCCAATACCAAGAAAATTTGGGTAAGGAGAGATATGGAAACCACCAGCAGACACAGCAGCAAGCTGTAAGTTTAAAGCTCCCACTTAACAACAGGTAGCAGTTCCTTCCCAAGATTTTACCCTGGTGGTTTGGAGTAAATTAGTGTGCCAAGAGCAGACCCCCAAGAAGCTATGCAAGAGTCATGGCCATGCTTTCTTGCTCACAGTGCCAAATGTTTTATAAGATTGAAAGTTTTATTTTATGGTGGGACACAACAGATGACACTCAGAATAGATGAAAGGCAGATACTGTGACAATTCCAAATGAAAGAAGGCTGCCATACTGGGCCACACAGAGGATGAACCAGGTTCAGGGTAACAGCGAGAACTGTAGGGAGAAGCTTATATATGACAGTAGAGCAGAGTTCACTAGATTTCCTAGTTTCCCATGGATTGGTTACTTTGCTCCTTTTTAAAAAATTTTTATTATATTTAAATTCAATTAATTAACAAAGTATATCATTAGTTTCAGAGGTAGAGTTCAGTTATTCATCCATTGCATATAACACCCAGTGCTCATTACATCACGTGCCCTCCTTAATGCCCATCACCCAGTTACCCCAACCCCCACCCAACTTCCCCTCCAGCAACCCTCAATTTGTTTCCTATAGTTAAGAGTCATTATGGTTTGTCTCCCTCTCTGATTCCATCTTATTTTATTTTTTTCTCCCTTCCCCTATGGTCATCTGTTTTGTTTTTTAAACTCCACATATGAGTTGAATCATGTGATAATTTTCTTTCTCTGATCGACTATTTCACTTAGCATAATATCCTCTAGTTCCATCCACGTCATTGCAAATGGTAAGATTTCATTTTCTTTGAGGGTTGAGTAATATTCCATTATATATATAGATATATAAAGATAGATATATCACACTTTCCTTATCCATTCATCTGTCAATGGACATCAGGGCTCTTTCCATATTTTGGTTATTGTGGACATTGCTGCTATAAACATAGGGGTGCAGGTACCCCTTCAGTTCACTGTATCTTTTGGGTAAATACCTAGTAGTGCAATTGCTGGGTCATAGGGTAGCTCTATTTTCAACTTTTTGAGGAACTTCCATACTGTTTTCCAGAGTGGCTGCACCAGCTTGCATTCCCACCAACAGTGTAGGACGATTCCTCTTTCTCTGCATCCTTGCCAACATCTGTCATTTCCTGACTTGTTAATTTTAGCCATTCTGACTGGTATGAGGTGGTATCTCATTGAGGTTTTGATTTGGATTTCCCTGATGCTGAGCGATGTTGAGCACTTTTCCATGTGTCTGTTGGCCATTTGGATGTCTTCTTTGGAAAAATGTCTGTTCATGTCTTCTGCCCATTTCTTGATTGGATTAGTTGTTCTTTGGGTGTTGGGTTTGATAAGCACTTTTTTTTAAAATTTTTTATTTATTCATTTGAGACACAGAGATACAAGAGAGACAGAGAGAACATGAGCAGGGAGAGAGGCAGAAGGAGAGGGAGAAGCAGGCTCCCCGCTGAGCCAGGAGCCCGATGTGGGGCTTGATCCCAGGACCCTGGGATCATGACCTGAGCCGAAGGCAGACGCTTAAACATCTGAGCCACCCAGGCGCCCCAATCATGACATTTTTATATTAGCAAGTCTTTCTGAGGCTTCACTCCAATTATCTCAGTCTATCTGTAAGGGCTGTTTGTGCCAGTTACAAATAATTAATCTTATAATAAGTACTTTTTACAAGTTATAGAAAGCAGCAGGCCTCTGAAGAGGATTGCAGATATTTAACAATTAAACCAGTTGTTTTATGTAGACTACACAGTTAACACATATTCATGTTAGAAAATTAGTAAAATATAGAAAAAAATAGAAAAATTAAAAACCATTGTCAATAGAGCTCTTAACCAGTATTTACATATTTGCATCTTGAATAATTTTCTTTGGTGTAGGGCTCGGTTCTTTTTTTTTTTTTTTATTCTTATGTTAATCCCCATACATTACATCATTCATTTAAATGAAGTGTTCCATGATTCATTGTTGGTGCATAACACCCAGTGCTCCATGCAGAATGTGCCCTCCTCAATACCCATCACTAGGCTAACCCATCCTCCCACTCCCCTCCCCTCTAGAACCCTCAGTTTGTTTTTCAGAGTCCATCGTCTCTCATGATTCGTCTACCCCTCCGATTTCGCCCGCTTCATTCTTCCTCTCCTGCTACTTTCTTCTTCTTCTTTTTTTTCTTAACATATATTGCATTATTTGTTTCAGAGGTACAGATCTGAGATTCAACAGTCTTGCACAATTCACAGCACTTACCAGAGCACATACCCTCCCCAGTGTCTATCACCCAGTCATCCCATCCCTCCCACCCCACCCCCCATTCCAGCAACCCTCAGTTTGTTTCCTGCAATTAAGAATTCCTCATATCAGTGAGATCATATGATACATGTCTTTCTGTTTGACTTATTTCACTCAACATAATACCCTCCAGTTCCATCCACGTCGTTGCAAATGGCAAGATCTCATTCCTTTTGATGGCTGCATAATATTCCATTGTATATATATATACCACATCTTCTTTAGCCATTCATCTGTCGATGGACATCTTGGCTCTTTCCACAGTTTGGCTATTGTGGACATTGCTGCTATAAACATCGGGGTGCACGAACCCCTTCGGATCCCTACTTTTGTATCTTTGGGGTAAATACCCAGTAGTGCAATTGCTGGATCATATGGTAGCTCTATTTTCAACTTTTTGAGGAACCTCCATACAGTTTTCCAGAGTGGCTGCACCAGCTTGCATTCCCACCAACAGTGTAGGAGGGTTCCCCTTTCTCCGCATCCCCGCCAATATCTGTCGTTTCCTGACTTGTTAATTTTAGCCATTCTGACTGGTGTGAGGTGGTATCTCATTGAGGTTTTGATTTGGATTTCCCTGATGCCGAGCGATATTGAGCACTTTTTCATGTGTCTGTTGGCCATTTGGATGTCTTCTTTGGAAAAATGTCTGTTCATGTCTTCTGCCCATTTCTTGATTGGATTCTTTGTTCTTTGGGTGTTGAGTTTGATGAGTTCTTTATAGATTTTGGATACTAGCCCTTTATCTGATATGTCATCTGCAAATATCTTCTCTCATTCTGTCGGTTGTCTTTTGGTTTTGTTGACTACTGTTTCCTTTGCTTTGCAAAAGCTTTTTATCTTGATGAAGTCCCAATAGTTCATTTTTGCCCTTGATTTCCTTGCCTTTGGTGATGTTTCTAGGAAGAAGTTGCTTCGGCTGAGGTCAAAGAGGTTGCTGCCAGTGTTCTCCTTTAGGATTTTGATGGACTCCTGTCTCACATTGAGGTCTTTCAGCCATTTGGAGTCTATTTTTGTGTGTGCTGTAAGGAAATGGTGTAAGGAAATTCTTCTGCATGTGGCTATCCAATTTTCCCAACACCATTTGTTGAAGAGACTGTCTTTGTTCAATTGGACATTCTTTCCTGCTTTGTCAAAGATTAGTTGACCATAGAGTTGAGGGTCCATTTCTGGGCTCTCTATTCTGTTCCTTTGATCTATGTGTCTGTTTTTGTGCCAGTACCATGCCGTCTTGATGATGACAGCTTTGTAATAGAGCTGGAAGTCCGGAATTGTGATGTTGCCAGTTTTGCTTTTCTTTCTCAACATTTCTCTGGCTATGCGGGGTCTTTTCTGGTTCCATACAAATTTTAGGATTATTTGTTCCATTTCTTTGAAAAAAGTGGATGGTATTTTGATAGGGATTGCATTGAATGTGTAGATTGCTCTAGGTAGCATTGACATCTTCACAATATTTGTTCTTCCAATTCATGAGCATGGAATGTTTTTCCATTTCTTTGTGTCTTCCTCAATTTCTTTCATGAGTATTTTGTAGTTTTCTGAGTACAGATTCTTTGCCTCTTTGGTTAGATTTATTCTTAGGTATCGTATGGTTTGGGGTGCAATTGTAAATGGGATCGACTCCTTAATTTCTCTTTCTTCTGTCTTGTTGTTGGTGTATAGGAATGCCACTGACTTCTGTGCATTGATTTTATATCCTGCCACTTTACTGAATTCCTGTATGAGTTCTAGCAGTTTTGGGGTGGAGTCTTTTGGGTTTTCCACATAAAGTATCATATCATCTGCAAAGAGTGAGAGTTTGACTTCTTCTTTGCCAATTTGGATGCCTTTGGTTTCCTTTTGTTGTCTGATTGCTGTGGCTAGGACTTCCAATACTATGTTGAATAGCAGTGGTGAGAGTGGACATCCCTGCCGCGTTCTTGACCTTAGGGGGAAAGCTCTCAGTTTTTCCCCATTGAGAATGATATTCGCTGTAGGCTTTTCATAGATGGCTTTTATGATATTGAGGTATGTACCCTCTATGCCTATACTCTGAAGAGTTTTGATCAAGAAAGGATGCTGTACTTTGTCAAATGCTTTTTCTGCATCTATTGAGAGGATCATATTGTTCTTGTTCTTTCTTTTATTAATGTATTGTATCACATTGATTGATTTGCGGATGTTGAACCAACCTTGCAGCCCAGGGATAAATCCCATTTGGTCGTGGTGAATAATCCTTTTAATGTACTGTTGGATCCTATTGGCTAGTATTTTGGTGAGAATTTTTGCATCCATGTTCATCAGGGATATTGGTCTGTAATTCTCCTTTTTGATGGGGTCTTTGTCTGGTTTTGGGATCAAGGTAATGCTAGCCTCATAAAATGAGTTTGGAAGTTTTCCTTCCATTTCTATTTTTTGGAACAGTTTTAGAAGAACAGGTATTAATTCTTCTTGAAATGTTTGGTAGAATTCCCCTGGGAAGCCATCTGGCCCTGGGCTTTTGTTTTTTGGGAGATTTTTGATGACTGCTTCAATTTCCTTAGTGGTTATAGGTCTGTTCAGGTTTTCTATTTCATCCTGGTTCAGTTTTGGTAGTTGATACATCTCTAGGAATGCATGCATTTCTTCCAGGTTATCTAATTTGCTGGCATAGAGTTGCTCATAATATGTTCTTATAATTGTTTGTATTTCTTTGGTGTTGGTTGTGATCTCCTCTTTCATTCATGATTTTGTTGATTTGGGTCATTTCTCTTCTCTTTTTGATAAGTCTGGCCAGGGGCTTATCAATCTTGTTAATTCTTTCAAAGAACCAGCTCCTAGTTTCGTTGATCTGTTCTACTGTTCTTTTAGTTTCTATTTCACTGATTTCTGCTCTGATCTTTATTATTTCTCTTCTCCTGCTGGGTTTAGGCTTTATTTGCTGTTCTTTCTCCAGCTCCTTTAGGTGTAGGGTTAGGTTGTGTACTTGAGACCTTTCTTGTTTCTTGAGAAAGGCTTGTATTGCTATATACTTTCCTCTTAGGACTGCCTTTGCTGCATCCCAAAGATTTTGAATAGTTGTGTTTTCATTTTCATTGGTTTCCATGTATTTTTTTAATTCTTCTTTAATTTCCTCGTTGACCCATTCATTCTTCAGTAGGATGCTCTTTAGCCTCCATGTATTTGAGTTCTTTCCGACTTTCCTCTTGTGATTGAGTTCTAGTTTCAAAGCATTGTGGTCTGAAAATAGGCAGGGAATGATCCCAATCTTTTGGTACCAGTTGAGACCTGATTTATGACCTAGGATGTGATCTATTCTGGAGAATGTTCCATGGGCACTAGAGAAGAATGTGTATTCCATTGCTTTGGGGTGGAATGTTCTGAATATGTCTGTGAAGTCCATTTGGTCCAGTGTGTCATTTAAAGTCTTTATTTCCTTGTTGATCTTTTGCTTAGACGATCTGTCCATTTCAGTGAGGGGGGTGTTAAAGTCTCCCACTATTATTGTATTGTTGTCGATGTGTTTCTTTGCTTTTGTTATTAATTGCCTTATATAATTGGCTGCTCCCATGTTAGGGGCATAGATAGTTACAATTGTTAGATCTTCTTGTTGGGTAGATCCTTTAAGTAGGATATAATGTCCTTCCTCATCTCTTATTACAGTCTTTGGTTTAAAATCTAATTTGTCTGATATAAGGATTGCCACCCCAGCTTTTTTTTTTTTTTAAAGATTTATTTATTTGAGAGAGCGAGAATGAGAGAGAGAGAGAGAGTACATGACAGGGGGAGGGTTAGAGGGAGAAGCAGGCTCCTTGCTGAGCAGGGAGCCCAATGCAGGACTCGATCCAGGGACTCCAGGATCATGACCTGAGCCGAAGGCAGTTGCTTAACCAACTGAGCCACCCAGGCGCCCCATCCCAGCTTTCTTTTGGTATCCATTAGCATGGTAAATGGTTTTCCACCCCCTCACTTTCAATCTGGGGGTGTCGTTGGCTCTAAAATGAGTCTCTTGCAGACAGCATATCGATGGGTCTTGTTTTTTAATCCAATCTGATAGCCTGTGTCTTTTGATTGGGGCATTTAGCCCATTTACATTCAGGGTAACTATTGAAAGATAGGAATTTAGTGCCATTGTATTGCCTGTAAGGTGACTGTTACCATATATTGTCTGTGTTCCTTTCTGGTCTATGTTGCTTTTAGGCTCTCTCTTTGCTTAGAGGACCCCTTTCAAGATTTCCTGTAGAGCTGGTTTTGTGTTTGCAAATTCCTTTAGTTTTTGTTTGTCTTGGAAGCTTTTTATCTCTCCTTCAATTTTCAATGACAGCCTAGCTGGATATAGTATTCTTGGCTGCATATTTTTCTCATTTAGTGCTCTGAATATATCCTGCCTGTCCTTTCTGGCCTGCCAGGTCTCTGTGGATAGGTCTGTTGCCAATCTAATGTTTCTACCCTTGTAGGTTACATATCTCTTCTCCCGGGCTGCTTTCAGGATTTTCTCTTTGTCTATGAGACTCATAAGTTTTACCATTAGATGTCGGGGTGTTGACCTATTTTTATTGATTTTGAGAGGGGTTCTCTGTGCTTCCTGGATTTTCATGCCTGTTTCCTTCCCCAAATTAGGGAAGTTCTCTGCTATAATTTGCTCCAATATACCTTCTGCCCCTCTCTCTCTTTTTTCTTCTTCTAGGATCCCAATTATTCTAATGTTGTTTCGTCTTATGGCATCGCTTATCTCTCGAATTCTCCCCTCGTGATCCAGTAGTTGTTTATCTCTCTTTTTCTCAGCTTCTTTATTTTCCATCATTTCATCTTCTATATTAGTGATTCTCTCTTCTGCCTCATTTATTCTAGTAGTTAGCACCCCCATTTTTGATTGCACCTCATTAATAGTCGTTTTGATTTCTACTTGGTTGGATTTTAGTTCTTTTACTTCTCCAGAAAGGGTTTCTCTAATAACTTCCATATTTTTTTCAAGCCCAGCTAGTATCTTTAAAGTGATGATTCTGAACTCTAGATCTGACATCGTACTAATGTCCGTATTGAGTAGGTCCCTGGAAGTCGGTACTACCTCTTGTTCTTTTTATTGAGGTGATTTTTTCCGTCTTGTCATTTTGTGCAGAGGAGAATAGATTAATGAGAGAACAAAATGCTAGCAGAGTAACAACGTCCCCAGAAAATATACTCTAAACAAATCAGAAAAGACCTGAAGCAGGGGGGAAAGAAACGGAAAGAGAGAAAAAAGAAAAAGAAAAAAAAGAAAAAGAAAAAGATAAAGATAAAAATAAAAACAAACAAAACAAAACAACAACAACAACAAAAAAAACAGAATGTGATCAAATATGATCAGGCTGGTATATAGATCGGTGCCACACACTAGATTTGGGGTGTATTTTGGTCTTTTAGAAGAAAGTGCCTCCCAAAATTTTAAAGAAAGAAAAACTTATATATGTACAAAAATAAGGGTTGATATGATGAAGGGATAGAATATGACTGTAAAGACGGAAATTATAAAAAATTTTATAAAATGAATTGATAAGAAGTTGTTTGAAAAAAGAAAGAAGAGGATTTAAAAAAAGAAAAAAAAAGGGAGAGAATGTGATCAGGCAGGGGAATAGAAAACACCATATACTAGAGATTTAGGGTATATTTTAATCTGTTAGAAGAAACTATTTCAAAATTTTAAAGAGAGAACAACTTATATATATAAGCCAAAAATATGGGTAACTACTATGAAGGGATAGAATATGACTCTAAAAATGAAAAATAAAAATTTTTTTTTTTTAAAAAAAAGGGATTGATAAGATGTTGGTTGAAAAAGGGAAAAAGAAAAATTCAAAAAAAAAAGTTAAAAAAATTAACTTTGAAAGACTAAAGAATCATGGTAAAAAAGCCACGGATTCTATGTGCATTATTCCCCTAGCGCTGGAGCTCTGCCGTTCTCATTGATCGGTAAACTTGGTCTTGGCTGGCTGTTCTTGCTGATCTTCTGGGGAGGGGCCTGTTGCCGTGGTTTCCAAATGTCTCTGCCGGAGGCGGAATTGCCCCGCCCTTGCCCCCTCCCGGCTAAGTAATCTGCTCGGGTTTGCTCTCCGGAGCTTTTGTTCCCTGCAAGCTTTCCGTACAGCTTTGGACGCGGAGAGTGAAAATGGCGGCCTCCCAATCTGCGCTCCGGAGGAGCCGAAAACTTGGGCCCCGCTCCTCAGTGAGCCCCCAGAGAAAAGCCGTCAGTCACTCCTGTCTCCCCGGTCTCCGGCCGCACTCCGTGCTCACCCGGCCTGTGACCGCGTGTTTCTATCTCTGGCACCCGACCCCGTGTGGAGTCTCCAAACCCAGCAGATCCCTGCGGTGCACTCCCGCGCGGCTCCTCCCGGGAGAGGAAGGTGAGTCTCCCTGGATCTGCCGCTTGTTGGGTCCCTGCTGGAGGAGCAGGGACCCGACTGTGCCGTGGATCACGGTTTATGGCCACCCCGAGCTGAGAGCCCGCGCCTGGGCTCCGCCTCTGCAGCCGGCTTCCCTGCTCCATTACCTGGGAGCTCTGCCACACTCAGGCACGCCCCGTCTTTCTGTGACCCCGAGGGTCCTGAGACCACACTGTCCCGGAGGGTTCCACCCCCCGCTTAGACACCAGAGTGACGTCCCTCAGCGGAGCAGACTTTTAAAAGTTCCTATTTT
This sequence comes from Mirounga angustirostris, assembly GCF_029215605.1. Taxonomy (NCBI): domain Eukaryota; kingdom Metazoa; phylum Chordata; class Mammalia; order Carnivora; family Phocidae; genus Mirounga; species Mirounga angustirostris. The sequence continues at coordinate 58,014,589 of NW_026991709.1, forward strand.
GTGCTCCGCGGCTCTATCACTTGCCAGAAGCAGCCAACGGAGGCCCCTCCCCCGCCGTCTATCCTCCCGAATATCGCCTGGGATTCACTTCTCCGCACGTCCTACCTTCCAGAAAGTGGTCACTTTTCTGTTCAGAGAGTTGTTGCTATTCCTTTCTTCGATCTCCTGTTGAGTTTGTAGGTGTTCAGAATGGTTTGATCCCTATCCAGCTGAATTCCTGAGAGGAGACGAAATCCAGGTCTCCTACTCCTCCGCCATCTTGCCGATAAGTTCTTTATAGACCTTGGATACTAGCCCTTTATCTCATAAGACATTTGCAAATATCTTCTCCCATTCTGTAGGTTGTCTTTTGGCTTTGTTGACTGTTTCCTTTAGTGTGCAAAAGATTTTTATCTTGACGAACTGGCTAATTTGAATAATTTCACGGGCTCCAGGACACAAGGGCTGTCCCTAGTTATCTGGTGTTGGTCCTTTGGCAATTAGGGCAGGTGCATGGTGGCCCAAAGTGGGAATCCTAACAAGGAAGTGGTTGAGAGATAGACTTAATCAAGTGCTTAAGAGGGGGAACTAACTGGCTTCTAGCCAGGGACTTAAAACTAAATAAAAACAGCATTTAAAAAAAAAAAAACTGTCAAATAGATCTCAGAAAGAACCAACCCTGCTGATGCCATGATCTTAGACTTCTAGCCTTCAGAACTGTGACAGTAATTTCTGTTGATTCAGCTACTTAGTTGTGGTACTTTGTTAAGGGAGCCTTAGAAAACTAATATGCTTCCAAGCTAATAGTGCTATTTTTCATTCCTACCATTGCAGAGAGCCAGTTACACACATCCTCACCATATCTGCCAAGACAATTTGCCACATCTTACATCTCAACTGAGATTAGCCACAATTCAAGTGGTCAACAGCCCTTGTGTCTGCCAACTAACACATTGTACACCATAATTCTAGAGTATTATTTGTTGTTATGGTCATTAGGATGCTCTAAATTTTTTTGACAAAGGAACAAATATACTTAATCCTTTCTCAGAACTTGAGAATATTGCAAAAAAACTTATTCTGAATTATTCTTCAACATACACTTTTAAGTGGTAGAGATGCAGTTTATAATACAGCCATCAAAATATACATAAATTTTGAATTCTTCTGGAATTATTTACTCAAAATCTGCAGTAGAACTTAAATGAGTTTATGCATGACTTTGATAACAACAGAGCATAGAAGAAGAAGGAGGAGGAGGAGGAGAGAGAAAGAAAATTCCATTCTCTTTAAGTTTCCTTAAAGTTTCTCTTTTTAATTTTTTCTCTTCCAGCTACGGGTAACTAAAGTGCATCTATCAATCACTTTTACAATCAATTGTCTTAGTCCACCAGGGCTACTATAGGAAAATATCACAAACTTAGTACCAGCAGTGTTCTGGTGAGGCTTTTCTTTCTGGCTAAAAGACAGCTGCTTTCTTTTCATGTTTTCAGATGGCTTTCTTCTGTGTATGTGCTTGAGTGAGATATGCTTCTGTCTCTTCCTCCTTTAAGAATAATAGTTAAATTAGATTAAGACCTCATCCTTATGACCACATTAAAGACCTACTTCTTAACACATTGGGGATAGAGCTTCAACATATCTATTGCCATAACACAAACTTGTGATAAAAACTCTCAGAAAAAATAGCAGTAAAGGAAACTTCCCCATTTTGATAAAAGGCATCTATAAAAACTTACAGCTCACCTTATAATTAAATGTGGAAGAATGAATGTTTTCCATCTTAAGTAGTGAACAAGGTAAGGATGCCTATTCTCAAAACTTTTATTCACATAGTGTTGAAAGTTCTAGCCAGTGCAATAAGGCAAGAAAACTAAATGAAGAGCATACAGATGAGAAAGAAAAGGAATCTGTTCCTATTTGAAGATAACATGAGAGAACTGCTTTATATCTTGATCAATGTCAATATAATAGTTGTTATTATAGTACAGTTTTACAAAATGTTACTATTGGAGAAAACAGGGTTAAGTCACATAGATTCTCTAGATTATTTCTTCTTTTTTTAAGTAGGCTCCATGTCCAGGATGGAGACCAAGGAAGGGCTTGAACTCACAACACTGAGATCAACACCTGAGCTGAGATCAAGAGTCAGACCACTAACCAACTGAGCCACCTAAGCACCCTATCTCTAGCTTATTTTTTACAACTGCTTGTGAATCTGCAATCATCTCAAAATAAAAAAATAAAATTTAATTTAAAGTGAAAATATTTAAAAAATTCCTTTCTCTTATTTGTAAGATTGCCTAAAATATTTCTCCTGAAGTGTTATAAGTAACTAAAGTGTACCTTTTTTTTTTTATTGTGGCAAATACACATAACTTAAATTTTACCAGTTTATCCTATTTAAAGTATACAATTCAGTAGCATTTGGTACATTCACAATGTAAAGAAACCATCACCACTACCAAGTTCCAGGGGATTTTCAGCGTCCTAAAAGGAAACTCCGTACTCATAAGTACTCAGCCCACAGCCACTGGCAATCACTAATCTGCTTTCTGTCTCTATGTATATGCCTATTCTAGATATTTCAGATAAAAGGAATCATACAATATGTGGCATTTTGTGTCTGGATTTGTTCATGTCCCATAGTGGTTTAAAGGTTTATCCATGTTGTGGCATCTATCAGTACTTCTTTTCTTTTCATGGCTCAATAATATTCCATTGTATAGATCTACCACTTTTGTTTATACATCCAACAACTGATGAGCTTTTGCATTGTTTCCTATTTTGGTTATTGTGAATAGTTCTGCTATGAACATTAGTATACAAGTTTTTGTTTGAACACCTGTTTTCAATTCTCTTGGCTATGTACCTATAAGTGAAATTGCTGACCAATGTGTAATTCTATATTTAACTTACTATGCACTTGCCAAATTGTTGTTCATCATGACTACACCATTGTGCATTTCTACTAACAATACATGAGAGGTCCAATTCCTCCACATCCTTACCCACACTTGTTATTTTCATTATTATTTGCCTCCCTAGTTGATGTGAAGTGGTATCTCATTGTAGTTTTGATTTGCATTTTCCTAATAACAAATAACATTGACCATCTCATCATGTGTTTATTGGGTATTTGTAAATCTTCCTTGCAAAAATGCCTATTCAAGTCTTTCATCCATTTTTTAAATTGGGTTGTTGAATTTTGAGTAGTAAATTTTTTTTTTATATATTTCAATACTTGAATCTTACCAGATATATCATTTGCAATTACTTTTTTCACATTCTATGGGTTGTTTTCCACTCTTGATAGTGTACTCTGATACACAAAATTTTGTACACAAAATTTGTTAATTTTGATGAACTCTAATTTCTCTGGGTTTTCTTTGGAGCTTGTGTTCTTGATGCCATATCTAAAAATCATTGCCAAATCTAAAGGTAGTGGAAACATTTCTAAGAGTTTAAACATTTTACCAATCATACTTAGGACTTTGATCTATTTGGGGTTAGTTTTTTAATATGGTGTCAGATAGGGCGCCTGGGTGGCTCAGTTGTTAAGCATCTGCCTTCGGCTCAGGTCATGATCCTGGGGTCCTGGGATCGAGTCCCACATCGGGCTCCCTGCTCGGCAGGAAGCCTGCCTCTCTCTCCCACTCCCCCTGCTTGTGTTCCTGCTCTAGCTATCTCTCTCTCTGTCAAATAAATAAATAAAATCTTTAAAAAAAAATATGGTGTCAGATAAAGACCCACCTTCATTCTTTTGCAGGTGATGATCCAATTTGTTCACTTGTTGGAGAGACTATTCTTACCCCCCAGTGAATGGTCTTGACACTTTTGTTGAAAATTAATGAGCCATAAAAGTGTGGTTTTATTTGTGGACTCTAAATTCTTTTCCATTAGTCTGCATACCTATGCTTTGGCCAGTATCAATATGTTTGGTTGTTATAGCTTTGTAAGAAGTTTTAAAATTGGGAATGTTAGTTCTCCAACTTTATACTTATTTTTCAATATTGTTTTGATTATTTGGAGTTCTTAAAATTCCACATGAATTTGAGTATTTTCCATTTCAACCCCCCCAAAAAACTATGGGATTTTGATAGGGATTGCATTGAATACATAGATCTCTTTGAGTAATATTGCCATTTTATCAATACTCTCTTTAATCCAAGAATATAGGACATCTTTCCATTTATTTATATATTTTTATATTCTTTTAGCAATGTTTTACAATTTTCAGTGCATGGTTTTCAACTCTTTGGTTAAATTTATTCCTCAGTATCTTATTACTTTTGTTGCTATTATAAATGGAATAGTTTTCTTAATTTCCTTTTCAGGTTGTTCATTGCTAATTTCTGCATGTTGGTTTTGATTTTGAATCCTGGAACTTTGTTGAATTTGTTTATTAACCCTAATTGTATTGGGGATGGGGATTGGTAAAATGCTTAGGATTTTCTATATATAAGATCATGTCATATGTGAAGAGATAGTACTAGGTCTTCCTTGGCAATTTGGATACCTTTCATTTCTTTTCCTTGTGTAATTGCTCTGGCTAGAACTTCTGGTATGAGGTTGAACAGAAGTAGCAAAAGTGGACATTCTTGTCTTGTTCATGATCTTAGGGGGGAAGCTTGCAGATTTGCACCAGTGAATACAATGGTTATTGATTTTTTTTTTCTCCTCTCTTGGAACTTATTTTGCTGCACCTTGTGAGTTTTGGTATATTGTATTTCCATTTTCACTTGCTTCCAGATATTTTTTTATTTCCCTTTTGATTTCTTCTTTTACCCATTAGTGGTTTTGGAGTGTGCTGTTTAATTTCCAGATATTTGTGAGTTTTCCAGTTTTCCTCTTGTTATCAATTTCTAGTTTCATATCACTGTGTTTGGAAAAGATAGTTGGTATAAACCAAACTCTTAAATTTGATAAGACTTGTTTTTAACTTGTGATCTATCCTGGATAATACTCTGTGTACAATTGAAAAAAATGTGTATTCTGCTGTTGCTAAATGAAGTGTTCTGTATATTCTGTAAGGTCCATTCAGTCTAAAGTACAATTCAGTTTCAGTGTTTCCTTTTAATATCTGAGGTGGGGTTTAAAGTCCCTTACAATGATTGTATTGCTGTATTTCAGATCTGTTACTATTGGCTTAATATATTTAGATATTCCAATACTGGGGGCATATATTTTTACAAATGTTATATCCTCTTGAGGAACTGACCCCTTTATCATGATATAATGACCATCTTCGCCTCTTGTCAAGGATTGACTTAAAATCTATTTTGTATGATATAAGCATAGTTACCCCTATCCTCCTTTGGTTTCCATTTGCGTAGAATATCTTTTCCCATCTCATCACATCTGTGTATCCTGAAAATTGAAGTGAGTCTCATAGTCAGGATAGAGTTGGATTTTTTTTTTTAATCCATTCAACCACTCTCTGTCTTTAGTTTGGAGAACTTGACCCATTTATATTTAAAGTAATTATTGAAAAGTTAGGACTTAATACTGTACTTTTATTGTTTTCTAGCTGTTTTGTAGCTCCTTCATACCTTTCTTCTTCTCTTGCAGTTTTGCTTCCTGATTTGATGACTTTCTATAATGGTATTCTTTGTTAACTTTCTCTTTATATTTCATGTATCTACTAGAGGTTTTTCCTTTGTGGTTACCATTAGGTTTGTATAACACATAGTTATAGCAGTCTCCTTTTTTTAGATTTTTTATTTAAATTCAATTTAGTTAACACATAGTGCATTATTAGTTTCAGGGGTAGAATTTAATGATTCATCAGTTGCATGTAACTCCCAGTGCTCATTACATCAAGTGTCCTCCTTAATACCCATCACCCAATTATCCCCTCCCCTCCACATCACTCCCCTCCAGCAACCCTGTTTGTTTCCCATAGTTAAGGGTCTCTTATGGTTTGCCTCACTCTCTGTTTTCATCTCATTTAATTTTCCTTCCCACCCCCTATGTTCATCTGTTTTGATTCTTAAATTCCACATATGAGTGAAATCATATGGTATTTGTCTTTGACTGACTTATTTCACTAAGTATAATACCCTCTAGTTCTATCCATGTCATTACAAATGGCACCTCACACCAGTCAGAATGGCTAAAATTAACAAGTTAGGAAGCAACAGAGGGTGAGGATGCAGAGAAAGGGGAACCTTCTTATACTGTTGGTGGGAATGCAAACTGGTGCAGCCACTCTGGAAAACAGTGTGGAGGTTCCTCAAAAAGTTAAAAAATAGAACAACCCAGCAATTGCACTATGAGGTATTTATCCAAAAGAGGCACATGCACTCCAGTGTTTATAGCAACAATGTGCACAATAGCCAATATATGGAAAGAGCCCAGATATCTATTGGCAAATGAATGGATAAAGATGTGGTATATATAGCAATCTATTTTAAGCTGATGACAACTTAACCTCATTTACATAAAAATTCTACACTTTTACTGCTCCCTATTTTATGTTTTTGATGTCACAATTTACATCTTTTTATATTGTGTATCCATTAACATATTGTCAAAGCTATAGTTATTTTTAATGCTTTCTTCTGTTCATCTTTATACTACAATTAAGTGATTTACACACCAGTGTTAGAGTAGTCTGAATTTGACTATATACTTATCATTGCCGATGTGTTTTATACTTTTACATATCTTCATATTACTAATAACTGCTGAAAAATTAGATCTAATATAGAAAATGGATCTAATGTAGGATCTCATCTTACTTCTATTTAGAACTTCTATTTCTGGAAATATTGTTCATTGTGTACTCTGAAAAAAACCATAGTTCAAAACACCATAAATTAGGGCTGAAACATGAATAAATTTTTAATGCTTAACTGAGCTCACAAGAATCAAGGTGAACTGCTGGAATCAAAAGTGAAAGGCTGCAATTATGGAATGGAAAGATTGGGATAACCCAAAAACTATTAGGAATGGTGTTAGGAACCTAGACTCTGAGGTTTTAAGAGCCATTTAGGGAACAAAAGAACATTGAACACTGGCAGAGCAAGAAGAAGAAACTGAGATTCCCCTCCCCTGAATAAAGGCAGGATAAAATTTAAATAAGTTATTATTTGAAAACAAAGAAGAGGAAATTACTTGTCATACCCTTATTTCTTATTTTTATAGGAACAATGGAAAGTTTTCCACCATGAATGTGTTACCACACTGCCCTCACATGGGTCTTGGGGTTGAATTCATATTGCTTGTGTTATCTAAGAAACTCTAATTTCAGAAATTAAAATATAGTGTCCCCATCTTAGTAGCAATCTTAGAAAAAGCAAATCTTCTTTGGAAGAAACCCTTCCCTCAAGAATCCAGATTCCACATGATACCCATAGACACAGATTACTTAAATATGAGTTCACAATACAAAATTACAACAAAAAGAACACCAAGGCAAATATCCACAGTGAGAAATGACATAAAAAAGAAAGTAAAGAGATCTACAAAAAATATGTGTTATAACAATCAAATAAATCTATAGAATATACAGTGACATATTTACAGAATAATTATTTTAAAATATTTATAGAATGATTATTTTTTACATGTTTATAAAAATTCAAATTGATATTCAAACCAAAAAAGTGATTTAGAGGAACTGAATATAACTTACAGAATGAAATTTAATATTGTTAAAAGTTAAAATGCCATGAACAGACCAAACAGATTAGACACAAGTGAGGAAAAATTTGTAGTCTCTAAGTGAAATCTGAAAAAAAAAAAAAAAAAAATCACGGAAAATACCACACAGAGAGACAAAGATATAGAAGCACTGAAAAATATGTTGAGTCATGGAAGATAGAGAAGTCTTTATTATAGTTCCACAAGAAGAGAATAGATAAAATGATGAAAACTACTGTTAAAAGAAATAATAACTAAAAGGTTTCCAGGGTTAAATTAAAAGAGAATCCTCAAATTTGGGACACACAGCAAATCCTAAGCCATGAAATACTACATAAAATGGAATCCATATTTAGATGCACAGTAGTGAAACTAAAAAACACTAATGACAAAGAGATGATCTTAAAAGCAATCAGGAAGAAAAGATAGATTACTTACCAGGGAACAACACTTGAACTGACAGAATTCTTAACAACAATGAACAAGGCCAAAATACATGGAATATCTTCAAAGTGCTGAAGGAAAATAACTGTTTAGATTTACTTATCCAGAAAAAGATATTTTTTACAAATGAGGAGAAAATAAAGACCTCTTCCCTAGACAAACAGGAACTGAGAGCTTATTACCAACAAATACAGACCGTCACTACATAGACTCTGGAAAATACTTTAAATTAAGGAAGGGAAGAAGGAAAGCGATATCAAAAGGAAGGTCTAAATTTTAGGAAGATAGGCTGAACAAACAAAATTGTTAAATAAATGAATAAACTTTTATAAACCATTATAGTAGTATCTAGTTTGGAGAATATTTTTTTAAAAAATGTAAAATTTCAGGGCGCCTGGGTGCCTCAGTTGGTTAAGCAACTGCCTTCAGCTCAGGTCATGATCCTGGAGTTCTGGGATCGAGTCCCACATCAGGCTCCCTGCTCAGCGAGAAGCCTGCTTCTCCCTCTGACCCTCCCCCCTCTCATGTACTCTCTCTCATTCTCTCTCTCTCAAATAAATAAATAAATCTTTAAAAAAAAATGTAAAATTTCAAAATTAGATAATTTAACTCCTAGATGGAAGATTAAGTAATTGGAGTAAAAATGTCCTAAGGTATTTTAATTCTTTAGGTAAGATAATATTGATTAACTCTAGATTTTAAGCATATATATTGAAGGGGAATCACAGAAGAATAGAAATGGAGTATGTAATTTCCAGTACAATAAAAATAGAACTTTTAATGCTGTGTAAAGTCTAAAAAGAAGGCGGAAAAAAGGATAAGCACAGAAAAATCAGGAAAAAATAAAATATAATATATTAATATTTAAATATTATATCAAATATATAAACATAACAATAAATATTAAAATTTTCATAAGTTTTGAACCCAGATAATATGTTATATAATAAAAGACCTACCTAAAATACACACAACAGTGAGAATGTACTTAATACCACCAAACTGTAGTTAAAATGGTCATTTTATGTTATGTATATTTACAAAAATTTTTTTAATTACAAGGCACTCAAAGAAACAGGAAAATGCAATCCACAATGAGGAAAAAAAACATTCAATTAAAACCAACTCAAAACTGACACAGATGAAAGTTATAGTGGACAAGGACACTAAAAGTCAGTACAATATTACTGTTGTCCATATGTTCCAAAGGTTAATTCAACATATGGAAGGCATTAACTAAGACACAAATCAGATTTCTAAAGATGAATGCTACAATATGTGAAGTGAAAAATACACTGAATAGAATTACAGCAGATTACTCATTGCAAAAGAAACAAATTATTGACCCTGAAAATAGAAATCATGTTAAAGAGAGACAGAGAAAAAAGAATGGAATATCAGTGAACCATAGGCCAATTTCAAGAGGCCTGATTACATATATAAATTTGGAATCACCAAAGGACAGAAGAGAGAAAAGGGACAGAAAAAAAACTTTTGAGGAAATAATAACAAAACAACTTTTCCTAGTTTGATAACTAGTACAAACCTACAGATCCAGGAAGCTTAAAGAATCCCAGGCACAAAAAATATGAAGAAAACTACACCAAAGCACACAGTACTCAAATTGCTCAAAATCAGTGGTAAAGAAAAAAATCTCAAAAGCAGCCAGAGAAAAAAGACACACAGGAAGAATATTAAGAATGATCATAAATTTTTCACAGGAAGCAATGCAAGTGAGGAGAAAATGGAGCAACATTTTAGAGTATTAAAAGCAAAAATCCTGTCATCTAGAATGCTATATGCAGCAAATATAACTTTTAAAAAAGGAGGCAAAATAGACTTTGGGGAACAGAGAAAAGCTGAAATAATTTATTACCTGATGACCTACACTGCAAGAAATTTTCAAGAGAATCTTTCAGGCAGAAGGAAAATGATACCAGATAGAAATATGGATCTACACAAAGGAATGAAGACATAGGATGTTGTAACTAGATGGCAAATATGTAAGATTTTCTTCAGTATTTAAACATCTTTAAAAGATAACTGACTGATAAAATATTTATATCTTTTCAATATTTAATATTTAAAAATAAAATACAAAATTAAAATAAAGAAATATTCTAAAACTGTTTTAATCACAAAATTAGATTAGTTAAATTCAGTTAGGTATGTTTACTATGTAATAACATTAATACAATAGGTAAAATTATAGCATCACACAATAACACAAATGCTGGGAGGAAGAAATGGAAGTTTACTATTGCAAGACATTTATACTATATGTGAAGCGCCATAATATCACTTGAAGGTAGAATGTAATCAGTTAAAGGCATATGCTATAGCTCCTATAACAACCACAAAAACAACAACAGAAAGAGTTGTAGCTAATAAGGATGTAACATGGTATCATAAAAATTAGTAATTTCTCCAAGTGGTAAAAGGGGAGAAAGGGAAGGAATACAAGAAATAAAATATGAAGAAAAGTAGAAAACAAATAGCAAATTGATAGATTTCAACCTAAGCATGTCAATAATCAAATGTAAATGGTCTCAATCTGACAATTAAAAATAAAGATGGTCAAACTGGAGAAAAAAAGCAACATAAATACATGCTGCCTATAAGAAACATACTTTAAATATAAAGATGAATCATTTAACAGGAACATAATGGGAAAAGATACATGGTACTAATACTAATTGAAAGAAATCTGGAGAGACTGTATGAATAGCCGACATGGTAAATCTGAGAGAAAAATTATTACCAGAAGTAAAGAACTTTATTTCATAATGATAAAGGAGTGAATTCATAAAGAGGATGTAATATTCCTACAGGTTTGTGCCCTTTATACCTGAGCTTCAAAATATGTGAAGCAAAAACTGATAGAACTACAAGGAAAAAGAAACAAATTTACAATCATAGTCAGAGATTTTACTACACCTCGTCAACAGTAGAAGTACACAGACAATCAACAAGTACATAGAAGATCTGAACAACACTATCAACCAACTCAACCTAGTTGACATTTGTTGAACACTCCAAAGAACAGAAGAATACACACTATTTTTAAGTACACATGGAATATTTTCCAAGTTAGTCCTCTATCAGAATAACATATCATGTCTCAATAAATTTGAAAGATCTTAACCCATACAAAATATGTTCTCTGACCACAAAAGAGTGAAATTAAAATTCAATTAAAGAAAGATATCTGGAAAATCCTCAAATATTTGGAAATTGATTAGCACATTTCTAAATAACCCACAGGTCAAGAAGCAATCTAAAAAAATTTATGATGTATTTTGAACTAAATGGAAATTAAAACCTCACAAAAGAAGATAATAAGCACATATGACTCCCATAAGCTAAGCATTTTAAAAGATACTCCCGGTTATACACAAATTCTTCTAAAGTAATTAAAAGGAGGGATTACTTCCTATCTCAGCACAGGCTACTATAACAAAATACCATAGACTGGATGGCTTAAGCAAAAGACATTTATTTCTCACAGTTGGAGAGGCTCAGCAGTCCAAGATCAAGGCCAAATTGGTTCCTGATAAGATCTCCCTTCCTGGCATTCAGAGAGCTATCTTTCCATTGTGTCCTTAGTGGTAGAGAGAGAGCTCTTGTCTCTCACCCTCTTTTAATAAGGACACTAGCCCCATTACGGATCCCTCAAAATCTCATCTAAACTGAATTAACTGCCCAAAACTGTGGCCTCCTGCTGCATCACATTGGGGATTGAATTGAATTTCAAAGGGACACGAACATAGTCCATAACTCTGTGCCAACTCTTTCTATAACAACAGCGATACCCTGATACCAGATAAAACAAGGGAAAATATTACTGGAAAACAACAGGTAAGTGTGACCATAGATGCAAAAATTCAAAGGAAAATTTTAGTAAATGGAATCTATCAATATTTAAATTAAGGATGATACATATGTCCAAGTGGGGTTTAACCCAAGAATGACAGCTGATTTTATATTTCACAAAAATCAATATTACCATATTAAATACTGAAAAAGAAAAAAATTTCATCATCTCAGGCACAAAAAAACCTTTTTGCATCATCAAACATCTGTTCCTGTTTAAATCTCTGAGAAAGGAGGAATAGAAGAAACACTCGTCTATCCAATAAATGTTTGTTTTGTTTGTAGCATCTACAAACAAAACAAGAAAAAACAAACAGAATCCAGCAGCTAACATTGTATTTAATGGTGAAAATCTGCATGCTCTCCTCCAAGACCAGGAATAAGACAAGAATGTCCACTTTAACTACTTCTAATCAACCTTTCCCTAAAGGGTTTGGCCAGTATAATAGGTGAGCATGATCTTGGGTTATAGTAAGAAATACATATTTGGTTTCTCATACAGAGTTCCTAAAACCTTTGTAATTTCCTGAGTGATTGAGGTGAGAGGAGTGTACTTTATTATGCATAACAAGCCCCTTTCAAACATACCAGAGTTTATGCTAATAAGGTGACTTTGATCAGCCTCTAAATAGCTTCAGGATGGGGGCTGCTTGCCAGGGGAATCAAACATATGATTACAGGGTTGGAAACTTCAAGCCTTCCCCCATGACCCAGGGCCAATGATCTAATCATCATGCCTATATAATGCAGACTGTATAAAAGTGCTAAAAAGGAGGTTCAGAAGGCTTCTGCTTTGATGAATGCATCCATGTGCCAGGAGGGTGGCACACCCCACACTCCATGGACACAGAGCTCCTGTGCTTGGGAACTTTTCAGACCTGGCCTATATACCTCTTCATCTGGCTGTTCATTGGTATCCTTTATAATATTCAGTATAATAAACCAGAAATAATAATAAAGTGTTTCCCTGGGTACTGTGAGACATTATAGCAAATTATCAAACCTGGGGAAAGGGGTCTCATGGGAACCCTCAATTTGTAGCCAACTTGAAGGGAAGTGTGAGTAACTTAGAGACCAACCACTTGTAATTGGCATCTGAAGTACGGGCTGTCTTTTGATACTCAACCCTTAATCTGTGGGGTCTGAGCTAATTCTGGATAATTAGTGTCAAATTTGAATTAAATTGTAGTTCATCCAGTTGGTGTCTACAGAGAATTGGAGAATTGCTTGGTGTGGAAAAGCCACACATTCAGTGTCAGAAATGTTGTGAGTTGCGTGCCTGGGTGGCTCAAACGGCTGCACGTCTGCCTTCGGTTCAGGTCATGATCCCAGGATCTTGGGATTGAGTCTTGCATCCGGCTCCCAGCTCCACAGGGAGTCTGCTTCTCCCTCTGCCCCTCCCCCCACTCGTCCTCTCAATCTCTCTCTCTCTCTCTCATTCTCTCTCTCAGATGAATGAATGAAATCTTTAAAAAAAATGTTATGAGTAGAAAAAAAAAATGTTATGAGTAGAGAATCAGATATCATTTAGCAAGTAATACAAATAAAAATATTCCAGCTTGGAAAGGAAGAAATGAAACTGTCTTCATTCACATATGTCATGATCATCTATGTAGTAAATCTGACAGAATCTTCAAAAAACTATTAGAACCACTAACTACATTTATCTAGTTTGCCAAATATATAAGTTCAACATATAAGACCAAATTGAATTTTTATATAATACCAAGGAACAATTAGAAATTGAAATTTAAAAAGTAATACCATTTGCAGTAGCATCAAAGAGTATGAAATATAGTATTTAAGGATAAGCCTGACCAAGATGTGTAAAAGCTATACACAAAAAAGTACAAAACATTGCAGAGAGAAATGGAAAAAGGCCTGAATAAATAGGAGATCTACTATGTTCATGGACTAGAGAAATCGTTATTGCTAAGATATCAGTTCTCCTCAAACTGATATATACTTCAACATAATCTAGTCACAATCCAAAAAGGCTTTTTTGCAGAAATTGATAAACTAAGTGTAAAATTCATATGGAAATGAAAAGTACCTAGTATAACCAAAACAACTTTGAAAAAGAACAAAGTCAGAGAGCTAAAACTACCTGATTTCAAGACTTAGAAAGCCACAAGACAGTGTGATACTGGCATAACAATAGACAAATAGCTCAATAGAACAGTACAGAGAGTTCATAAATAGGCCCATACAAAATGATATTCCAGAAAGACAAAAGGAAATTTAGTGGTGCTGGAATAAGAACATGAATATCTGTATGCAAAAAACAGAAAAGAACTTCAGTCTATATCTCACACCATATACAAAAATTCCATCAAAATGTATTATAGACCTAAATGTGCAACCTAAACTATAAAACTTCTAGAATAAAACACTATAAGCCTTTGGGATATAAAAAAAAAATGTCTTAGATGCAACACCAAAACTATAGTCCATAAAAGAAAAATGTCAATAAATTATTCATCAAAATAAAAAAAAATGTCCTCCCTTTAAAACAGAACAACCAAAAACAAAAACATCTCTTCAAAAGACAGCAAGCACTGTAAAGAGAATGAAAGAACTTGTATTCAGAATATACAAAGAATTCTCAATAAAGAAACAAACTACCCAGTTTTTCTAAATGATAAAAACATTTTAGCACTTACCAAAGAAAATATATGAGTGATAAGTAAGTATATGATAAGGCAGTCATCATTAGTCATTAGGGAGATATACATTAAAACCACAATGAGAAATAATTAACACATAACACTGTATGTCAACTATACTTCACTGTGAATTGTGAAAGACTGTTGAATCACAGACCTATGCCTCTGAAACAAATAATACATTATATGTTAAAAAAAAGAAGAAGAAGAAGAAGAAGATAGCAGGACGGGAAGAATGAAGGGGAGGAGATCGAAGGGGGAGACGAACCATGAGAGACTATGGACTCTGAGAAACAAACTGAGGGTTCTAGAGGGTAGGGGGGTGGGGGGATGGGTTAGCCTGGTGATGGGTATTAAAGAGGGCACATTATGCATGGAGCACTGGGTGTTATACGCAAACAATGAATCATGGAACAATACATCAAAAACTAATGATGTAATGTATGATGATTAACATAATGTAATAATAAAAAATAAATAAAAATAAAATTGTGGATTCTGCCAAAAAATAATAATTATAATAAATTTTTTAAAAACCATAAGAGAAAATACACAGATACTATAATGTCTAAAATTAAAAAGACTGACCATACTATGTACTGATAAAAATGCAGAAGAACAGGAAATCTCAAACATTGGTGGGGGGAATGTAAAATAGAATGACCACTTAGAAAAAACACTTTAGCAATTTCTTTAAAAGTTAAACAACTACATACCATATGATACAGATACAGCCTTCACAGGTTTCTACCCAGAAAAATAGAAGCACATGTCCACAAAAATACTTGCACAAGAATGTTTGCAACTTTATCTGTAATGGCGTAAAACTGGAAACAACCCAAATGTCTATCAACAGGTAAATGGATAAACAAACTGTGGTATATTATACAATGAAATACTATTTAGCAATAAAAATAATGAACTATTAATGTGTGAACTTATCTCAAGTAATTATACCCAGTGAAAGAAACCAGGACTCCCCACCACCAAAAAAAGGGATAATTGTATAATCACACTTATATAAAAATCTAGAAAAATGTGAACTGAGGTATAGTTACAGAAAGCAGATCAGTGGTTGCCTGGGGGTGGAGGAAGAGCAAGAGTTTTAGGCTAGGATTATAAAGAAGAATAAGAAAATGTAGGGGTGATGGATAAGCTCATTATCTTGATTGTGCTCATGGTTCACAAATATAAAACTATGTCAAAATTTAGCAAATTATTCCCTTGAAATATGTGCAAAATTTAACAAATTGTTATATCAATTATACTACAATAAAGCCCTTTTTAGGTGTTCTGAAATAAAGCATAAATAAACACTAATACACATATATTACAAGGGATATCTTTTAAACTACTACTAAGAAAAAGAAAGAAAAAAGTAAAAATATTAGCCAATCTAGCAAAGTAGAGTAAAGAAAAAAGTGAAACAGGGCATGGAGAGTAAACACAGTAAACAAGACATAAAAATTAAGATTATAAAAATATGACTGGGGCGCCTGGGTGGCTCAGTCGTTAAGCGTCTGCCTTCAGCTCAGGTCATGATCCCAGGGTCCTGGGATCGAGCCCCGCATCGGGCTCCCTGCTTGGCGGGAAGCCTGCTTCTCCCTCTCCCACTCCCCCTGCTTGTGTTCCCTCTCTCGCTGTGTCTCTCTCTGTCAAATAAATAAAATCTTTAAAAAAAAAAAATATGACCAAATATGTAAGTAACCATAACAAATGTGGATGGTTTAAATTCTCCTATTAAAAGTTAAAATTCTCAAAGAGTTAATAAAAATCAGCTATATCTTGTCTATTAAAAAGCTATAGCTTCTCTGTAAAAGGTATACCTAAAATAAAATGTCACAGAGAATTGAAGACAAATGATGACATATCAGGCAAATACTAACCAGTGGAAGGATGGACTGGGCAGCCAAGGAGGTAAAGGGTTCAGATTTCCCATCAATAAAGAACTTACCATTTACATGCAAGGAATGCAATTGGCTGATGGCCTCCAGTTGTTAAGGCCTTCAGGATCCATCTCAGCTTTTGAGCTGAGGTCCTACACTTCCTAGCCAATAACTAAACAGTTTATTTTGCCACTTGTGCTCATGAAAGATTCTTCTTAGAAACAATCTTTGCTCCAGGGTTTATCACTGGTTTGGCCAAGACTTTGACAGTTCTATAACTGGATCTGAGGCTCTTGTATCCTGCTTCCTCCCCTTTCCTTTCACAGGTTTCATTCAGATCAGTGTCATGGTCTGAAGGCTTTCCCTCCCCTACCCTACTTCCTGCCCCTTTAATCTTTCACAAATATAACCCCTCTCTCCCAAATAACCTTTACTGCTCCTAACTCCATCTCAACCTCTGCTTCCTGGAGGACCTAACTGACACACCTGGTTCAGTTTCTAGATTTTTCTGATTCAACAGATCTAAAGTGGATTTGAGTAATCTATATAATTTTTTATTTCCCAACATGATTCTCATGTTTGACCACATTTAGCACCCCTGTAGGGGAAGATTTTAATGCATTTGTTTCCTGTGCAACATAATTTAACATTTAAAAACTATTTTGAAGTCTTTAAAGTGTCATTTATATGGCTGTTTGAGATATATTATCAAGTTAAGATGTAAACACAATTTTGCTTTTTTTTGTTTTTTAGTAATAGTTAAACAGATATTTTTGAACCCAGTTAACTATGAGCCTCATCCCACCCAGGGATGGATGAAGAATTAAGAAAAGGTAAAGGACAGGGTTTGATGTCTATTGTTGTGCACTGCTTGGTAATATTTATATGGGGAAGTTTAATGTTTTGGGGGCTTAGCCAAGTGGTGTCAAATTGGTTTGGTCAAAATCATGTGCTAAATGTGTTTACCTCCAAAAGAAACTAAGAATCTTTTTAATGATAAAGCCTAGTGTAGCCAAAAATGTCTGGAGAGGGGAAAACATTGACAAAAGAGCTGTCTTAATTGTTTCACATGGCAAAATGGACGAATGAATGGATTTTGTTTTAATTTCTACCATGATGAAAATTTTTAATATTTTTCCTGCTATGGAAAAGCAGACTTATTTTTTCATAAATTTTTATAAATAAAATATATTTTTCATAAGATTAAAAACAATTAATATACACATTCTTAATACTATATTCCACAGAAAAATTGAGGGCAAGGGTCATGTCATCGCTCGGCCATTCTCTTAGCACAGAGACCATATTTTATGGATACCCAAGTTCTTCCCCATAATGCATATTTAGCTGCTTATATACTCAACATCTGTTATTTGCTAAATACCTCACAATAAAATGTACATCATAAAAATATACAATTTCAGTTTATCATATATGAAAAACTATTAGGCATTAGCTATCAATCTCTATTGAGATATGAGTTCAGAAAGTAATTCCTCACATGTGTTCCCTCTCTCTTATTCCTGCTTTCTCATCAACATGACAGGAAAACATAAATCCAGTTTTGTCAAATAGTGTAATTTTTATTATAATCTTACATCACATTAGTTAACTGGTTGATTAAAAACAAGAGGTGGGAATCTTGCAGATATTAAAATAACAGTATATGGAAAGGCACATTCAAACATGGTTGAAGGGAACGTCAATTGATACAATTGGACATATCAATCAATAAAAAATGCACAAACCCTTTTGACCTGAAATTCCACTCAGGGAAATTATTCTATAAATATACTTAAACAAATATAAAGAGATCTATCCACAAGAAACATTCTATGTGGTATTGTTTATAATACCAAAACAAACAAATAAAACTTAAAACAATCTAAATGTCTACCACTAGGACTGTAGTTAATTAAATTATGACATAACCATACAATGGAATTTTATAACCATTAAAAAGAATGAGGTAGCTCTGCTTGTATTGATATAAAAGATCTTCAAGACTTATCATATTATTAGCTTTCTATAAGTGCAGAAGAGCATCATGATATGTTCCCATTTGTGTCTTCACAAGGATATGTGTTTATATATGTAAATAGACTTATGAATGCACACCCATACCTTGGTGTACAGATATATATACATAAAATTTTCTGGAAGAATACATAAAATATCTTGATTCTTCCTTCTGCGGAGTTCTTTCTTGAAGAAATTCAGTTTTCATTATCTACTATACTAAACAATTTGAATATTTTATCATAGCATTTGCTTTCTTTGTAATAATATCAGTTCTTCAGAGAACTACCTAATAGCAGCTAACATTCTAAAATTTTAATATATAAGGATATGTATGAAAACCTTTTAAAAATCTCTATCTTCTCAGAATCCTTGAAAAGCTAATTCCAAAATAGGTTTTCCATGCTAGAACTCTAAGAAAATCAAAATAGTAGTCCTGCTGTATCTTTATTCATTTGTTCTGTTGCTAGATTCCAATAACTTATGAAGTATGGAGACACAGCCCATCAACTTCACTTTGTAAAACCTGAAACCTCTTCACTTGCTCACAGTATCATAGAGTGGATTGTTCTTCTCTGTGTAGCTGGCATAAGGCTGCATTTCCTCCTAAGAAAGAACTCAAAGTTAAAATCAATTCAAAAAGCTGGAAGTCACCAACCACTTATGTTCTTCTCACAGGTGCCCCCAGATTTAGTATCTACAAGAGTGCTTATATTTGTGTCTCTGGGCTTACATGGCCGTAAGAGAAAGACTGTTTTCTATTATTTTGTCAAAAAATTTATTGATTATTTAAGTTTCAGTGTGAGATGATAATGTTGCGTGACAGTAGTAATGGAGAAGAATGAAGTAACATGAGAGGTATTTCAAAGGACAGGGTCAAAGACTTGGTAAGGTACTGGCTATGAGATTATGGAGCAGAAGAGGATTTAAAAGCAAGTAAGAGGGAAATGATGATGATATGGAGAAAGGGAAGTCAAGAACTGGAGATGGTTTCATGGGGGAGGAAAGACCAATTCAGTTTCTCCAAACATTATAGTCCAAATTTGGCAAACATGTGTTTTGTAAGATACAGTTCTTGAAATGAAAATATTGCTTGGAATGTGTATAAATAGTATAAGGTAGATAATTAACAAAACACGTACACCTGAGTACTAGCATTATGAAATTAGAATTTTTGCTTTTTAATTAAAATACTAATATTGAGGCAAATTACAAATTGCATGGCTATATTTTCACTTTGAGGCTTGAAAGTTTGCAAATATTCTTTTTAATGTTATCTTACCTCCTCAACAACTGAAGTAGCTTCCATTTTTTTTAATTTGCATTTTCTGCAAAAATAAAAATAAGCTGGAGTGAATGTAGAAAACATCATTATTTAATGAAAAATGGGAAAACAAAACAGTATATTATTGACAAGGGTGGTTCATTTTTGATAGAAGCCATAATAAAGCAGAAAAGAATTACCAGAAATAAGAATGTTACTTGTAGTTAATACACCTAAATGACATAATTCTGGATATGGGGAGAGGAGTGAAATTATGCAACAGAAGCATGATATATGGAATAAATGTGACACATCCTTATTGGTACATAATATGAATTATTGTAATTCTTTTCTCAAATACAAATCAGCATACAATGTCTCTACCAGGATCTTGCCCTAAATGGCCTATTTCACTATGCTTGCATGGCTAAGTAACCAAGCAAAAATCCCTCTTGTCATTTAAAGTAGTCCAAATCTAACACCTTTAGGACACACTTCTTGATTATGGGAGAGTTGATGTTAACATATTAATTTTAGCCCATCAATTCCATATATCTGACCCCTTCTAGCCCAATTAAACTAAGAAAAAACATCACTCAATACCTGCAGCAATCGATTTTCAAAATGGATCCCACAATGAATCCCACAATGATCAAGGTAATCAAAATAGAGGAGGTGATAGATAAAATAGTTAATTTCAGTGGTGATTGGTCACCTGTAAATATAGACACAAAAATATATGGTTTAACTCTGGTGCATCCAGATAATGGAATATTATTTAGCACAAAAAAGAAATGAGCTTCATGAAAAGACATGGAGGAAATTTAAATGCATATTACTCAGTGAAAGCAGCCAATCTGACACTGCTACATTCTGTATGATTCCAATTATATAGACATTCTGGAAAAAGCAAAACTATGGAGACAGTGTGAAGATCAGGGGTTGCTAGAGGTTAGGGTAGAGGGAAGAATGAGTAACTGGAGCATAGAGGACCTTTAGATAGTGAAACTACTCCATGGGAAGCTACAATGGTGGATATATGCTACTTCTACATTTGCTAAAATTCATAGAATATACACCTAGAGTGAACCATAATGTAAATTACAAACTTCGGGTGATAATGTTGTGATAATATAGGTTCATCAGTTCTCACAAATATACCAGTATGGCATGGGTGATGTAGAGAGAGGGGGAGACTGTGCATGTGTTGGGGCAGGGGTAATATGGGAACTCTCTGCACTTTCCACTCAATTTTGCTGTGAACCTAAAACTGCTCTAAAAACTAAAGTCTATTAAATATATATACACATATATATATGTAACTAAATAAATGTTCAAGGATGTCTCAGAGTTCATGAAGTTCACTTCTGTGATTTTATTTTAAACAGTTTTGACTCATTAATAGTTCAAATCATTGTTATAATAAAATTGCTTTATTAATTCTGATTCTAGGGTGTTTAGCAAGACATCATCATCCTAAGTCAAGGTTTTGGGGCTTTAAGGATTCATGAATGATGAATTCCTACAGGAGAGATGTGCAGACTAAATTTCTCAGTTACAGTAATAGCAGGGTGTTTCTCATCTCCAATATTCAGAAGTAAATGGGGAATTGTAAAAAAGGTAATTGGAAAAACAACCTAATCCTGAAGTCACCTTTCTTCCAGGTCCTTGAAACTGACATGAATGCATGGCAGCAACTTTCAATTATTTATTAACTCTGGCAGCAATATAAAGCTCAGTCTGACAAGAGAAGTCAACAAAGGAATTGCCAGCTCTGGGAATCAGTGGTTCTAAGACCTTGTTCCTGCTGTACCCTGAATTGGGCTGAGGGCAACAGATGGAGGTAAGTGGAAGCTAAGCAGGCTGGCGTCCTCTCCCTCCACATTCCTTCAACAGTTTGTTTTTAAACATTGCATTTCTGTGTCTTTTATTTGAAAAAGAAAAAATTGTTTTACAGTTAAAATCAACAACATTGTCTTGAAATCCCCTCTTTCAAACTAATGCACTTTCTTTCATTGGAAGTATAGCCACAGAGGCTGAGGATCTGCCCTGCAAAGAGACAGGAAGGAGACCCCAGCACTGGCTGAGAGTGAATGAGACAGTCCCTTAAGTCTGAGCATCCATAAACATGACATCATATTGTAATGCCAGGTGGTCAGATTGCATACATAAGCAGAGCACAATTAGTCTCCTCAGTATATAATGCTAAAATCTTTTTTTAAAATCAGCTTAACAGTGGATATTGGAAAATGGTGGTTTAAAGACATGGATTTTTCTCCTCTCTCTTCTTAAACTTTACTAAATTATCAGTAGGAAAATTTTCTAAGTATAGACTTTCTAAATATAGACAACGAACATGGATGAAGATAAGCAGATGAAAAATTTCAACTTGTTCTTAGGTGAAAAATGTACAGAAGAAGGCAAATAATTTACAGTAGAATAAGTAAGAATCTTACTGTCCATAGCACACCAAGAAGACTCTAGAATAGGAAAGGTCAAATATATAAAAAGGGGCAAATGGGGGGTGAAGTGTAAGTTAAAAGTTGGAAGCCTTTTTGAAGGTCTGTATTAAGAAGAGGTAGGCTGCCAAGTCCACTCCCTCCCTGTGCAGCCAGGTCACTTCACCTTCCTCAAACAGCAGGAAACAGGAAGTTTGCCCAGAAAAGGTGAACGGGAAAGATTCCAGAGTCAAGGATCCAGACATAATGGAGGGTGGAGAGGAAGTACCAGATTGAAGAGAGGTATTAAAGAAAAGTCTGAGTTCTGAACAGTCTCTCTCTCTCTCTCTCTCTCTCTCTCTCTCTCTCTCTCTCTCACACACACACACACACACACACACACACACACACCTCTTCTTCTCTGCTCCCATAACACTAATAGTCAAGGTTATCCCTCTTAGACAATAGACTGGAGAGTTATTTTCTGCAGAACCTGAAAAGCCTCAGAGAAAAGAATTTCAGATAACTAAAGAATCCGTATCTAAAAATTGTTTTTTCATTTACCTCCTTTCAGACTATTGAAGCTAACTAGTTGACAGGACCACCCACAGATAACATAGCTTCCAATCAGTTCATTTTTGAAAGTTCACTTTGAAATGAATGGATAACCAAGGATTACCAGAGAGTAAAGGAAAGCTTCATGCATAAAACAAAGAGATTAAAACTAGTAAATGTCTGGAAGGCAGAAGGAACTCAGATTAAACAGACATGGAATCAAGCAGAGCACTGTGGGAAAGAATGCCCAGGACAATCGCTGTGCAGCAGGTCTAGTGACTGCCCAGGCCAGATTAGAACAGAGTATGTAAAACTCAAGAAGGGATGTCTTCAAGAAAAAAAAAAAAAACAGAACTGATGGATTACCCAATAAATTTGACCATGTGGAAAGTAGGATTAATAGGGGTTTTCTAATTTTGTCACTGAGCTTAATGATAATTAATAATAAGTACATATTTTTTTTAAGATTTTATTTATTTATTTATTTGAGAGAGAGAGTGAGAGAGAGCACGAGAGGGGAGAGGGTCAGAGGGAGAAGCAGACTCCCCGCTGAGCAGGGAGGCCGATGAGGGACTCGATCCCGGGACTCTGGGATCATGACCTGATCCGAAGGCAGTCGCTTAACCAACTAAGCCACCAAGACACCCCATAAGTACATATATTTTTAAGGAAACTAAAGAGTAAAGTTTAAAGCAATCATAGAGACTACTATAATATATCTAAGAAATTATAGGAAAAACCTGGAGAAGAAAATCCCGCCAAACTAAAAATCTGTGAAGAAAATGTATGAGTGACTTGAGCCTTCTTCTAAATGCACAAAGATTTCTTTAAAAATACAATTTAGTCTTCTCCTAAAACCAGAAGTATTAATTTAAAAGTACACTGCTCAAGCCAACTTACTACTTGTATAGAGTGGACATTAAATTATTAAATTATTTTTCATTTTACTTTATTAAATAATAAACTTCGCTCTGAAATATGGCTTTAAGGAGGAGAAGGACATAAAAAAGAGGGTGGGGAGATTATGCTTGAGAGAAATTCTCTGCACACTCCTGTTTCATTCGCCTGTAACTTCTCTGAAAGAATGAACATATCAAGCAAAAACTGGAATTACTAACCTCGATTCAGCTCTAAGGACAGAGTCTTGTTGCCGGTCACGTGGGAGACAGAGCAGGACACATTAGACACCTGGCGGTCCTCCCAGTGGCATGTACTCAGGACGGTCACCGTGCCATTGCCCAACTGTTGTTCCACAGTGTGACAGTCTCCCCCTGGGGTCCAGGAGATCTGTGCAGCTGGCTTCCCTGCAGCCCTGCACACCAGGGTTCCATTGCTGCCTCGAAACAGGGTCACCTCGGGGGGCACTGCAGAGATGCAGGGGAAATGCTTCAGGCTTAACACATGGGGTATGGAATAGAGAGAGATTTGGTTCAGTCCCAGATCTGCTTCTCTGACGTGCCACAATATGTCATGCTCCTTACCTAATACTTGGAGGTGATATCCAAAACCAAAATTCCCATCAGGTGCGGCCACTTCACACCTGTAATATCCATCATGAGTGATGGCCACGGGATCAATCTGAAGGGCAGGATTCTGATCGGGTCTGGACTCCCAGGATATTCTCTCGTCGGTACAGTTTCTTTCACTGGTCTCATTGTTATCTCTCCTGTAGGCTCTAATGCAGGAAGGCTTGTCTCTGAGGTTTATTTCCCACCTTATTATCAGCACATTGGTTAAGCCGACAGGAGGGCAAGTGAGCACAGCCTTTGTAGCCACAGGTACAGACTGAGAAGTGTTAGCTGGACACACACACAAGGAGAAAGAAAAGAAAAGCTTGATAAAAAACTTCAGGTGTTAAATTTTCCACAACATATTACATAAAGTAGTACTAGAACACGACTTTGCTGGTGATCCTATCCCAAAATATTAGGCTTACATAAAAAATTAAACATGAACCAAATGGTATATAACACATTAAACCTAATCCAAAGATGAAACCATTTGTCTCCTATATTCTGTGTTATTAGATAAACTATATTTATCATATGTATGAGAAATATTTTAAGGGTCTAAAATCGCTTCATAAGTTCTGTATAAAACAAATAAGAAAACACAATTTAAATTAAAGGACAAAGTCATCTAAATCTAATCTTTTGGTAGTAGAAATTATTAGATTTATCTTATAACTGATTCTCCTCAGGACAGAAAGTGGAAAAATTGATGATGTGGTTTTCTCCTCCTAAGTTTTGATCAGAGAGACTAAATCAGTAATATCAGAATGAAATGCCTATCCCGAAGGGTGCCACTTCGGACAAACATAAATAAAAAGCATAAGATGGCATTCAGGTTGAACAAACTGGACTTTTTAAAGCTACTTTTTATTTGGAGAATCACAAAGTCAGTAAAACCAACAGATCTTCCTTCCTTCCTACTGAGTCACACATATACTGCCCAACAGTCCCACTATGAACTTTGCTCACAGATGTTGTTTCTATACATTCTACCTAATTATGAGGATTAAATGAAGAAGTTCACTGCTTTTGCCCATCATTAATGTAAAAATTAAGCCCTGCAACCTATGATTTTTCTCCAAGATAGAAGCCTCAGCTCTCCCATAAACACACATAATGCATGCATGACTGGGGGGGCTTTGCTGAGAGAGGATTAGGGGCATCAGGTACCACATACTGTAACCCAGGTGAGTGGCAGGAAGCTCATCACTTTAACGTGAGCCGAACAAGCTGTGGGGGGCTAAGTTGTTATGTGGGTGAACCTCGTTGTGCTAAACTCTGTATGTGAGGTCTCTCCTCTCCTCTTCTGGTATCACTTGCCTCTTCTGTGATGGACTCAAGACCTTGCATGTCACAGCCAAATCAAGATCCCACAACTGCAGGAAGCAAGTGGGGGTGGATTTTAGAGCAGATCTGAGAGGCAGTTAAATCCATGCTCCTTCCACCACTGCAGGTGGCTTCCCACCCTAGGCAACCTGGCCAAGGCTCAGAGGCCAGCAGCAACATAGCTGCTTGGAGAACAGCTAGGGCTGGGTGTGGGTGAGCACACATGTGCCCAAGGGCAGGATGCTGAAGATGAACGCAGAAAGACAAGAGGCTGCTGAGGAGCATGTTGTGAGTGTTCTCTGTTTGCACTTCAGCTTGTGAACAGTCTAAGGCTTTAATATTTTGCCTGATACTTATTCTCAAGATCTGACTCTATTATTTTAAAGGAACCTACGAGCTGATCAATTAAACATATGCATTTTAACAAGGGCACAGTCTCCAGTGAAGTAGCTCCATCGGTGAGGATCCCAAGCACCATGGGTAGTCTCTGTTCTTTCACCTTGCTCTGCTCTGTGACCCTCCACCAATCCCCCTTCACCTACAATGAGACTTCTTATGGGATTGCTGTTATTCGCCCTTTCCAATCCTCTTCTTTCTCTTTTCATACCTGTTGTGATAATTTGCCAATGGCCAGTCACTCCCCCACACTCAGTGGGTTGGCACCTGTCCAACAAATATAATCTCCACACACCCTGTGATCAGCTATGGTGATTTCACCTCCAGCTTCACAGAGGGACAGTGGGTAGATTCTCATATTTGCTCCAGAACGAGCAGTTGATGTCCCAGCGTTGCTGCATCCTGTGTCTATGACTACCCCCCCAGTCTCCTGCAGCCTTCTGCACACAAATCCTTTTTCCTTTCTGTTCTCACTGCCTTACCCTAGTTTAAGACCCCATCACCAAACAACTGGATCACTACAGAAGCCTACCACCATCTGTCTCTCTCTCAAAACTCTCCTCTCCTCAGTCCATACCTTACCTTGCAGCCAGGTACATGATTCTGTAACCCAGGGGTGACCCTCTCCACTCTGACACCCTTCAGCGATCTCTCACTGCCTGAAGACAACACTTACATGTCTTTGTACTGGCTTTGAAAGCCCTCTTTTCACATTGACTCACCTTGGCAACCTTATCATCCCTGTGTCGCCCCAACACTTCAAAAAGGAAACAGCAAGCACAAGTGCATATCTAGGTCTTCCCTCAATGGTTCTTGGAGTCTGGGATGCCTACACAGCACCCTCTGTCTATGAAAACACTCCTCTTCCTTCAAGAGCCAATTCACATGCTGCATCCTCCTGAAGCCTTCTCAGAGCCTTGGTGCTCTCTCTCCCTCCTCTACATCCCCGGCACACCTGATGTGAGGGCTTATCTCCTCTATTGTACAGGGTATCTGTGCTTATTTCTGGGTTCCCCCACAAAACTGAACCCCTTTAGGGCGCTTTGGCAGTCTAGCTCACATTGCTCACCTCTGTGCTCCCCACAAAGCCTGGCACAGTGCCTGATAGAGAGAGCTCCATAATCTTCCCATGGAATTGAACTGCTTTGGGGGAGGAGGACCAGGGTCATTCAGGGTCCCCCACACCACAGCATTCAGATCACCATACTCTTCAGCTGGGCTCAAGGCTGGCCCCCTGACCAGACCATCAACTACGTTTCTAAGGAAGTTCCTCCCTTCCTCCCTTTAGTTCTGGCTCCTAGAAAAAAATTAAAAAGCATATTACCTTCCACAGGAGGTGTGAGCCTGCTCTGCTTTCCTTCCACAGATGACCTATTTGTTGTAGCTAGAAAATATTCAAAGAAAAGTAAATGAAATCAATTTTAGGTGCCTAAATGGAGTGCAAGCCACTATGTATCCACAAATCGTACAGACACCATGATAGAAAATCAGTTAACTGTAACTAAATTCCACAAAAAGCTTTGCAAAACAGAAATTAGAAGTTATTCCATCAAGTGGAAAAACATGTTAACACTTGAAAATTATGTTAGAAACCCTTAATCAATTATTCCATTTATGGGACACCATACTGTATACTTGACAACAGTTTTGTACAAGGTAGCCTGACTCCATCACTTTCTTAATCATAGTGGATTGGTCCATCATGGGTACCTCACATGAGCTGGGCTGAGTATAGTGCTTTCTAGACATGACACCCCCAGATTAAAGTTGCTTGATCCAGTTGTGAGCACCTCACCCAGATGCCAATCAGATTATTTTCTCAAGAATTTTGGAACCAGTTTGAGAAGAAGGGTTCATCCCTCTTTTTCCCTCATTTTTCCTACTGCGATGGCTAATTTTATGTGTCACCTTGGTTAGGCCATGGCTCCTCACTATTTAGTTAAACAGTATCCTAGATGTGTCTGTGAAAGTATTTTTTAGATGAGATTTACACTTAAATCAGTAGACTTTGAGTAAAACAAAACCCTCCAAAATGTGGGTGGGCCTCATCCAATCAGTTGAAGACCTTAGTAGAAAAAGACTGACCTTCTTGAAAAAGGAATTCTGCCAGCACACTGCCTGCAGATTCAAACTACAACTAACTGTTCCTTGTGTCTTCAGGCTGCTGGCCCACTCTGCAGATTTTGGATTCACCAAGCCTCCACAATCATGTGAGCCAATTCTTTAAAATAAATATTTCTCTAGATACATTGATAGATAGATAGGTAGATAGAGAGATGATAGATGATGATAGATAGATGATTGATGATAGATAGATGATTGATCGATAGATAGATAGATGATAGATAGATTAGATAGATCTCTCATTGTTCTGTTTCTCCTAGGAACCCTGACTAATACATCTACCTTCTGAAGAATGAAGCAGAAACAGAGAGAGAAGTGACATTCTTCACCTAGCTCAAGTTTCTGTGTATAGTTCCTGAGAGCAACATGTATTCCTTTCCTTGCGTTCTGTAGAGTTACTGACAATCAAATAGTTCGAATCTACTTCAGACTTGGTTTCTGAGAATTCCCATTTAAGTATTGTTTTTTTAAAAAAACAACAATGAAATATAATACTTCTATGATTTAAGAGCCTAATAAAGTTCTTCCTCTGGGTTTATAAGACCACCATTTAATAAGCATTTTATGAGTCCTCTGTTTATAAAAATGTACTTCTTGCTTCCCATTCTAATTATGTACCCAATTCTACCACATTAAAAAATAAACAAAGAAATTCACTAAAGGTCTAAGAAGTAAGCATAGTTAGGCCTCTAAAATAATTAGGCTTTTTTAGGCAAGTAAGTTGTACTGGCTTGGTCTGGAAAGAAGGCAAAGAATGAAGTTGTGGGGCACCTGGGGGACTCAGTCGGTTAAGCGTCTGCCTTCAGCTCAGGTCATGATCCTGGAGTTCCGGGATCCAGTCCTGCATTGGGCTCCCTGCTCAGCGGAGAGCCTGCTCCTCCCTCTGCCCCTCACCCTGCTCATGCACTCTCTGTCTCTCAAATAAATGAATAAAATATTTTTTGAAAAATGAAGTTGTAACAATTAAATTTAGCTCGTATTGGGCTCAAGAATCTATTCCAGAAACAGATAAGTCAGAGATGACTTCAGAGGGCTTACTGAAATCGAGCTATAACTTAGATATTCTATATTTTAAAAGCTCTTTTATAACACAGTATAACTTAGCCTTTCCAGACCTCTCCCATCCTATCACACCCGGCTTCTTAGAGGTCTAAGGTCTGACAGTTTCTTCCTTTGTCAAATTCACCAACAACCAAGACTAAGGGTTTATAATGAGAGAAAATTTAGGATGCGGGTAGTTTTGATGATGGTATTGTAGTTTGCATTTGGAAGTGTCAAAAGGAAATCTCTAAGTTGTATTAGGAATAAGGGATAGAAGTAAGGTGGGCTGGGGGTACTGGAAGAGAAAAATAAAAAACTGCAAACTTTTTCCATAAAGGGCCAAAGAGTAAACATTTGAGGTTTTGCAGTCCATATGGTCTCCATTGAAAATATTCAATCCTACAATGGCAGCAAGAAAGCAGCCATATATAATACATAAGTCAATGGGCATGGCTTTTTTCCAATAAAATTTTAATTATAAAAATGAGCTGGCTGGATTTTGCCCATGAGAGAGAGTTTACGGACTCTTGATTTAAAGTATAGTGTTTGAAAACTTCATTCAAATCAGTTATGAAGACATCAGTTAATGCCAGACCAGGTTCTTCTAATAGAATCCTATACTATCCAGACATGACTTTAGCTATATCTGATAAGAACGAAGTTGCAGATATTCCCAGACAAGATATCTGCAACCTCTCATGTCAGAGATAAATCTCACAAGTCGGAATGTACTCTTAAGTGTGCAAAAGGATTGTTTTCAGAAGAGAAGAAAATGCTTATTTTCACAAATGTTCCTCTAATTACTTTTATGATACTGGAAATACTTTTTAAACTTTGTTAATTGTTGATATATGAGTCCTTTCGTTTTATTATCTCCACTGCAGCTAGTTGCCATGGAATGCTGATTTCATATCAAGTATCTTCATTGAAAATAGAAAGCGTTCTTGTCCAGTCTTGCTTGAAGCTTCATGTACACCAAAGTAGTAAAACAAATGTGTCAACCTTCTGACCAATGGTGCTGTGATTTCTTTATTTATCTGAAACCAAATTTTCTTTAAAGTTCAGAAAGATTATACTGTTACATTAACATCAGAGGTCTAATTTAACACTTTCACAATGTACATATATATAGACCGAAACAAACGTGAATTGTGTTTTTTAAAATATATTTATAGTAGAAAAGTAATTTAATGACTCATTAGATTAGTCACCTAGGGCTGCCTTACTATAAGACGACCAACGTGGTCACATAAAACAACAGAAATGTATTCGCTTCTATTTCTGGAAGCCAGGAGTCTGAAACTAAGATGGCAGCAGGGCTGTGTTCCTTCCAGCAGCTCTAGGAAGAATCCTCCGTGCTTCTTCCAGCTTTTGGTGGCAGCTAGCAATCCTTGGTATTCTTTGGCTTGTAGATGTGTCATTTCAGTCTCTGCGTCTATCTTCATATCGCCTCTTCCTGTGTCCTCTCCTTTTCTCTTCACTTCTAAGGACTCTTGTCATTGGATTTAGGGCCCACTCTCTTCCAGGATGATCTCATCTCAAGCGCTTTAACTTAATTACATCTTTAAAGACCCTTTTTCAAATGCAGCCACATTCACAAGTTTCAGCTGCATATTTCTTTGGGGGGGAACACCATTCAACCCACCATTCTTGGGGGGCACCATTGTTGCATTGTTTCCAACCTTTAGATTTATAGTTTATATAATTATTTTACTTATTTTATTCTGTAGTTGACCAGGAATCTAATTTTTCTAGATGGCGAATAATTGAGTGAAATTAGAAAGCATATTTATAAGTCCAGGAATGCATTTTGAAGTCACCGGAATTATTTTTCAATGAAGTGAGGTATATAACAAAAATAAAAATTTAAAATATAAAGAAAAAGTTAACTATAATGGCAACTTTGGGCGACAGTACGGCTGAGTGGGGAACACAGACAATAAATTACTAATATCAGCTAAGACCTACTTTTTTAAACCCATTTCAAATATTGAATGAAAAATGTAACTTACATTTCAAAAATTGTATGAAAAAATGTTTTTGTTTATTTTATTATGTTCTGTTAGTCACCATACAGTACTTCATTAGTGTTTTGTTTTGTTTTGTTTTGTTTTCATTTTAATTTATTATGTTATGTTACCATACATTACATCATTAGTTTTTCTTTTATTGTGTTATGTTAATCACCATATATTACATCATTAGTTTTTGATGTAGTGTTCCATGATTCATTGTTTGCGTATAACACCCAGTGAAAAATTTTTGACATGCCATTGGTTTGCTTAGTGATCACCATTCTTGAAAAAGATACTAAATAAGCACAGAAATAATTTTAGAGTGAAATATTTATGAACTCTTCATAAAACAATATTATATTTAGACACTTTTAAACAAGAGTCTATAACTACATATAAGGCAATTCAAGTTCTTAACATAAAAACTGTACCAGCATCAAGTACGCTTCTAGTAGAATTATCATTAAAAGATGACCATTACCCAAACTGTAATTGGCCTTACCCATTTGCAGCTGCGTTAAGTTTCTTGGTGTCCCAGAACTTCGCACTCCTGCACGCACATACCCTGAAAAGACATATGCGGTGATCAGAAGAATACACATTAGTATTTTTCTGACTCCTGGGTAAAGTCACACTTTTTTCACATTCTTCAGGCCATTTTTGGATTGCGGTTGCCAATAAAAACATAAGTTATGACAGGCAATAAGTCTCAGGACAATTTGCCCCAGGATGAACTTCTGACTTGAACTTCCTACCTGTTTGGCATACCCCTGCTTTAGATCCAGAGTGTCTGTCACCACCCTCCTGTCTTTATATTCTACTCACAGTATTTCTTATTCCTGGCTTATGTGCATTTACTTCACCTCCAATTGTGAAAGAAATGGCTTTACCATCCATTACAGGCTTTTCAGGCACCAGTGAGTAGGTCAAGAAACGCTAAGTGAAATAAGTCAAGCAGAGAAAGTCAATTATCATATGATTTCACTTATTTGTGGAAAATAAGGAATAGCATGGAGGACATTAGGAGAAGGAAGGGAAAAATGAAGGGGGAAAATTGGAGGGGGAGATGAACTATGAGAGACTATGGACTCTGAGAAAAAAACAGGGTTCTAGAGGGGAGGGGATTCGGGGGATGGGTTAGCCCGGTGATGGGTATTAAAGGAGGGCACGTACTGCACGGAGCACTGGGTGTTATATGAAAACAATGAATCATGGAACACTACATCAAAAACTAGTAATGTACTGTATGGGGACTAAGATAACATAAAAAAATTAAATTAAAAGAAAGAAAGTTTAATAGTGGTATGTTCATTGAGTGTTGGTATGGAACAAAAAAGAATTTTCCTAAGCGTTGTTGAAATCATATCATATAGACAATGGTCTATTAAGTTCAAATTTTGTAAGGCAAGCTCTAAGTAGGAATTGCTAATAAACATTTTTTTTTTTTTTTTTTTGAGCAGCAACTCCTGGCAAAGTACTCACCAAGCATAGAAACATCGTAAAAAACAATGCCCTCTTCTCTCCAAGAGCTTAAGGTCCAGGCAAGGAAGCAGCTATTTATACAATTAGAAAGTAAAGTTTTCAGAGTGATGATAGAAACAAGCATAATGTCCAGAAGTTAAAAAGAAAAAATGTTTAATTCTAAGAGAGCAAGGGTAAAAGATTAGGGAAGATTCTCTACAACAGGTGATATTTGGGCTGGATCTCAGTAGATGAGTTCTGCAGGGAGACAGAAGGAAATCTTTTTGCACACAGAAAGAAAGCCATTTAGAAGATAGAAAGCTACTTGGGACTTTCAAAGAATTACGAATAGTTCAGTGTTGCCATTAAGTGCAAAACAACAGATGTGTGATTAGAATTGAGGCTGGATATTGGCAGGTTCTCACTGTGGAGGGCACAAAACTCCTAGAAAGTGTTCACAAGGAAATGATACACTTCTGGTGCATCTAGAGTGGGTGTACCTGACTGGCAAATAGAAACATTTTAGGGTAAGATTTAGTGCACAGTATTTTTCTAGAGAAATTTTGAACCCACTGCTCCTCTGAGCTACCCTTTTCTTTAATAAAACATTGTTTTTAAAATAACAATTTTTGAGCATTTGCACAAGGAACAAATTTTGGGTAACTAGCATATGTTATTTATTTCAGCCTCCCCATAGTGACAAGTATTTTAACGTCATTTTACAGATAAAGAAATGTAGACTCATGGTGATGAAGCAGTTTGTCCAAGGCCACCCTGCTTGTAAGCTGCTCTAATTGCCCAATTATTCTTGTGCAAGTAGGTCCTACTACACTGAATAGAAACCAAGGGTTGGATCCTAAGAAATGCACTAGGATAAATATACTACCCAAATTAATCTAAATTAAGAGAGTCAAAGAAGCAAGTCCAAGCCATGTTTTTGGGGAAACACTGAGAGACAAAGGTCTGAAAGAGTATATCAAATGGCAAGAAAATAGAATCGGGATTATAATGGCGTATGGACACAAGCATTATGAATTCTGGATCTGAATAGGAATAGGAATAGTTAAGCTAAGGAGGAGGGTTGGAGACAATCGCCGAAATTTGTGGGCCAAACTCATCACTCCCTCACTAGATTGTAAGCTCCATGAAGGCAGGGATTTTCATCTATGTTTTCCATTCCACATCCTCAGTGCTTAGAAGAGTGGTTTGCACAGCTCCCTGACATGTAGGTGGCTCAAGCTGGGTTAAAAAGATAAAGGTCAACACAGCCTTACAGCAAACTGTACTAAAGATATGGAGAGTTAGTTTACAGAAGCAGTACAAAGGTCTTATAGGAAGATGCTCATACATCATTCATGGTAAAAGAAATGCAAATCAGAACTATGCAGAAATATCGTTTCTCACCTATTAGACTGCCAAAGGCCAAAAATTTGACAATGTACTTTGGAGCTGTGTAGTGATAGGCATGCCAATATAAAGCTGATGGGAATGTAGAATGTTACAACTTCAACAGAGGGAAATTTGGCAATATATAGCAAAATTACATATGCATTCCTCTTCTGACCCAGCAATACCAATTCTCAGAATCTATCCTAAAGATACACAGGCAACAGTATGAAAAGAATACATGAACAGGACTATTCATCATGGACTATTTTAACAACATTGTAATAGCAAGACTTTTAGAAATAACCCAATGGCCACTCATAGGGGATTAGTTTTCTAAACTATGGTACTTCCACGAAATGAAATATAATGAAACTCTTAAAAAGAATGAGGGATAGTTCTATAAACTATTATGAAGGGATCTCCAAGATATATTGTTAAGTAGAAAAAGTAGGATATACAAAATTGTATATAGTACACTACTGTTCATAAGCTATGATGGGAGGGGTGTGTGTGTGTGTGTGTGTGTGTGTGTGTCTGTTCTTTCTTTCCTTGCTTATAATTTCAAAACTAAATGGATGAAATAGGAACGGGTATAGAAATGATATGTCTCCGATTATATAGATTTGACTTTGGAACTATGTAACCATTTTCCATAATTATAAAGCATAACCAAATTACTTGTAAACACTAAAATCACGAAGCAAAGTGAAACAAATGAACCTAACTGCTCATAGAATAACCACGTATAGAGCAGTTATTCCAACTGACTTTCAAAACACAGCAATTTGACTGTATGTCTCTAGTGGAATATAACTTAACCACAAAAATAATTGCAAAAAAAAATCTTTACCTATTTTCAATAATTATACTGTCAGTGGTAGTGGACACTACACTGGAAAACTTCTGGCAGTTTTTTTTTTAAGTCAAACATGTGCCCACCATACAGCCTGACCATCCCAATCCTTGGTATTTACTCAAGAGAAATGAAAACATATGTCCACACAAAGACTTGTGCATGAATGCTCATAGCAGCTTCATTCACAACAGCCAAAAGCTGGACACAACCTAAATATCAATTAACAGATACATGGATATATCGCCCATATGATGGAATACTACTCAGCATCAAAAGGAACGCACAGCAACCTTGAGGATTCTCAAACTCATTCTGTTGTGTGAAACAAGCAGACACAAAGAGTATACACTATACACTACACAAAAGAATGCTACTAAGATGAAATGTTAGCTCATCTGTCTGTGGTGCCAAACAGCAGATCAGTGGTTGCCTACAGATAGGGACAAAGGCAAGGATGAACTGCAAATATACCTGGAGGAATATTTGGGGAATAATGGGAATGTTCCGTATCTTGTTTGTGATGATTCACAGGAATATGTCAAAACTCATCAAACTGTACCTTTTCAATGGATGCAGTCAATGGTACATAATTGCCCCTCAATTGAATTAAATACAGTATCAGAAACATCAGATTTTAACACACGTAACATTAGAACATGCATCCACACAAATAAACACAAAACAAAACACAAATGGAAAAACCCTTGACACTGAAAATAATGTTTAAAAAAATTTTCCCATCTAAGTCAAAAGCATCAGTAGAAGTAAGATTGCTTTGTGATTTTAGTACAAATGAAACCTCTTACTCACTTTGAGCACCAGAAGTTTCCTTTCCCAAATCGTCATTGTCATAAGCCTGAGCAAGCATACACCACCCACACAACAGACATTATATGGGCATGACCGTGCAAAGCCATGCTCCAAAGGCTTCCTCCAGTGAGGGGGGCGGGGGAAGGCTCTCAGAAAGAGCACATGGTTTTTTTGTGAGGTTAAACAGTTTTTATCTATTCTCATATCCTGTGGTCTGCTGTGCTGTCCCGACTAAAAAAGTGAGAGATAGGCATTGTTGATATTTCATCACTCCCAATAAAAGCCCCGGGTCAAGTAACTGCTAGTAACCTAATTAGAATGTGGATTATGCCATCCTCCAATAGTTACTAGGGTTGCTAAGATTCATGTATTAGTTCCAGTGTGGGGGGATGGGAAACAAAAAAGTCAAGGATTTCTTGCCCTTTCATTCCTTTGCAGGTTCTTTGAGGAGAATGCAAACAAAGCAGAAAGGAGGCTAATACAATGAATTTTAAGCTAAAATAATGCTTAACTGGGGGCAAAACTGGAGCCTAAAGTATTTGCTATGCTCTAATAAGATGCCCATATATCTGCAAAAGAGAATCATGTGGTATAGTTCCATTTTTACATTTCTTTTGACATTTCTTTACAGAACTTGGGGCCTCTAAGCTAATAACTAACTAGAAGTCATTCTTATTGCTTATTATGGTCTTTCCATCTTCACTTGTCATCTTTATTGTTATATAACATTGAATGAATTCACCACTTTGAAAAAAAACAGAATACAGAATACATTGAAATACATTTCAATACATTGAGATCTATGGAAATATCCTAATGTTTTTCATAAGGAAAATCAAGAAATAGAATTATTTCATTCTACATTTGATGTTTCAAGCTTTCAAACTTCAAAACTCTACAAGTTATTATAACAAATATAGTGCTAGACAATTTTGGATTAGCAATGGCTGCAAAATACGAGAGATATGAGTTTTATTTCTCACTCTGCTTCTTTTCTGAATCATTTTAGATAATTAAATGAATCCATACGCTCTAGGTTTCCCCTCTGCAAAACATAGACTCTCATTGTTAAATTAATGAATGAGGAATAACTCATGAAAGGTATTCAAAGCACATTACAGACTGAGGTATTAAACCCAGTTATAAAGAAGCAGTACAGCTCACTTAAAGATTCAAGGTTTCATTTAAAATAAATGCAACTTTGAGGCTGAGATCTTAATCACACAAAGACCTGGAAACTCAAATTACACTGCTAGAACAACCTTTATTTAGCTACACTAAGCACATAACTTTTTCTAATCAACAGTATGGTAAAGTCAATACAATACCTTTACTTCTGCCTCCAGAAAGCTTTAAATACCAAACTTAACATTTTAGTTAGTGAATGTTCGTATTGCATTTTATAAAACCGCATCTTGCAGATGTAGGTTAGACATAAAGTATTATTTCCCAACAGTTACGAATGAATTCAAGCAAGAAGTTGTGGAATTAAATTGTGTCCTTTTTCACAGATTCTGAAAAGAAATTGTCACCCAAATAGGCTATATTTTTTCCTCTAATGCAGCAGTCTTCACATTGGGATCTAAGAATTATGAAAGTCCATGATAGCCAACCAAAAAAAAAAAAAAAATCCATGAACTTTGTAACTTTTGGAGGAGGGAGCCTAAATTATAATTTTATTTCTGATATATAATTTAAAAGCAGTATTACCCTGTAGGAATAATTGAAAGCATCACCAATTCTCTCCAAAATGTTGTTATTTATAAATAGCAAATGGGAATGCTTGAAATAAAAGACTCATGCGAATCTTTTCTCTACTAAAGCTGCCTGAAGCTTAATGCATTAATTTTATGATAAATTTTGGAAATAAAGGAAATGTATTCTGCCTTCTAAGATTATGATCAGATTATGATCACTAGTAGTTTTCATCCAAATGGCACCTGAGTGACCCCCTATCAGGTATATTAGAACTTTTGGACTGGTGGAGGGCAACTAGAAGCTATATTAATAGTCATTTATTCAATTACAGTAGCTAGGCACTTAATAAATGTCTATTTATCATGGAGTTTCAGTCTACTGGGAACAATAAACATTAACCAAATAAACAAATAATTATGTGAAATTGCAATAGCAATAAATGAATAGTGTGAAAAATGTACCCTGAGCAACTTATCCTAGTCTTGAGGTGGTGGACAGCCCCTAAGGTGGTTCCCAATGTTCTCTCTTCCTGATATTCATGTCTGTAAAATTCCCTCCTCTTGACTGTAGGTTGGACTCACTTATTCACTTAATGAATAGAATATAGCAAAAGTGATGGATGTCAGTGTCAAGAGTCGGTTACAAAAAGACTGTGGTTTCTATCCCAGTATGCTTTTGCTCTCTCTCTCTCTCTTTCCCCCAGCTTGGGTCACTGCAAGAAAATAAATATTTGTTTGGGGGTAATTTATTATGTAACAATAGGTAATTAATACAAGATCCAATAGACAAGAAACCAATAATAAAAGAGAGAGAGGGAAGGATATTCTAAATAAAAGTACTATTATGTGCAGACAACACGCGTCTGAAGGGACTATAGAAAACGAGGATCTGGAGACCCAGGGCTGGGCACCTGGGTGATGTAGTTGGTTAAGCACTGGACTCTTGGTTGGTTAAGCACTGGACTCTTGGTTTCAGCCAAGAGTCATGATCTCAGGGTCATGATCTCAGGGATCATCGGGCTCTGCCCTCAGTGAGGAGTCTCCTTAGGTTTCTCTCTCCCTCTCCCTCTGCTCCTCCGACCACCCCTCCATGCTCTCTCTCAAATAAACAAATAAATATTAACAAAAAGAGAAAAGAAAAAAAAAGAAAGAAAGAAAGAAAGAGAGAGAGAGAAAGGAAGAAAGAAAGAAAGAAAGAAAGAAAGAAAGAAAGAAAGAAAGAAAGAAAGAAAGAAAGAAAGAAAGAAAGACAAGACAAGACAAGACCAAGGCCAAAATAAGAGAATCTCATCTTTTGCTATTATGCTAGTCTCATAAAATAATTTCAGAATTTTTTTTCCCTGAGACAAATATATCTTCCTACAGAAGGAGAACAGAAAAGAAAAATAAATATTTGCTATTTTAGCCATATGAAATATAACATGTTTTTAAAATGAAAACTTTCTCCTTCATATATATTATAGCTTAATATTTCCATTATTATGAATCCTTGCTTCCAAAAAAGAAAGAAACTGAAATAAGAAATAGGAGATTTCTTATCTTAAATCATATTGGTTATTTCTGCACCAGAACTTTTTCAAGGAAAAAAAACTATTTTGCAAGCATTTGAAATTTTAGGATAAAAGTTATTTATATTAATATACTATTACTACAAACTTAAATATGAGTAAATCTCACACACTCTTCAGCAAATGAAAGCGGCAATAAAATGATATACACAGTATGTTTCATCTATATGCAATCCAAAAAAAAAAACCAAAAGAGCAAAATAACTGTTATTGTTTGGGGCTGGATACATACATGGTAAAATGTAAAAAAAAAGGCAGGGAATGATTATCCCAAAAGATAACAGTTTACAGCAAAGGTTGGGAGGTAGAACTTACATAAACTTTCATAAACATTCACTGTGTAATTGTTCTTTGAAATGCACATACGTAATACACTCTGCAATATATATGTTAATATAAAAGAAAATTAAAATAATAAGTTCAAAGAAACACAAAAAGTACGATTAGTACTTACATTTTTTAACATAACAATGTGAGCAATTGATCTTTGTATCATAGCATCAATGATGCTGTTATTATGCTTTAATTTATAGAAGTGATTTACATTTTCAAAGGTATTAATTTAGTAGCAGACAACACCTAATTAGTAATAAACTAAATATTGGATGGAAACCCCAAAGTTCTAGCAGAACAAATTCAGAAAAACACCAAAATTAAAGAAAATTGACCAATATTTTGGCTCTTCCATTTATTACCTCTGCAATCTAGCACAGATTACTCTCTGAACCTCAGTTGCTTAATCTATACATAGAGGAATTTAGTATCTAATAACAGTGGTCATTCAAATTCATACGGGGGAGGATAATTATTTATATCATTGATAAATGGTATTAGGAAAACTACTTAATCATTTAGAAAAAAAACCAAAACAGATTCCTACCTCACTTCTCACACAAAATAAAATGAACCAAAGACTGAAATCATAGCTAGATAGATGATAGATAGATAGATAGATAGATAGATAGAAGATAGATATACTAGAAGAAAACATAGGTAATTTTTTTTTTATCTTAAATGGGACATGGAATAACATCTCAGTTTGCCAGGGAATGAGGGGTTTCCTAGGACATAGGATGTTTAGTGCTAAAACCAGGGAAGTCGGGGCGCCTGGGTGGCTCACTCAGTTAAGTGTCTGCCATCAGCTCAGGTCATAATCCCAGGGTCCTGGGATTGAGCACTCCTCCTCCCCCATCTGACTCTGTGCTCAGTGGGGAGCCTGCTTCTCCCTCTCCCTCTGTTGCTTACCCTGCTTGTACTCTCTTTTTCTCTAAAATAAATAAAATCTTTTAAAAAAATAAAAATAAATTTAGAAAAATAAAAATAAATAAAAATAAAACCAGGAAAGTCCAAGGCAAACTGGGACAGTTGTCACTGTGAGTAAAGAAATTTTTCTAACCCTGGTACAAAACAGAAACCACAAAAGAAAACATTGAAAAAGATGACCATAGAATTTTAAATTTCTGTATGGCAAAAAAGAAAAAAAAAATGTGTAAGCTAATGTTGATGAGCAAAAACCTGCGGAATATTTTGAACATTTATGATAAACAAAAGGCTAATTTCCTCCAAAAAATACACAGAAAACAC
Organism: Mirounga angustirostris; assembly: GCF_029215605.1. Lineage (NCBI taxonomy): Eukaryota > Metazoa > Chordata > Mammalia > Carnivora > Phocidae > Mirounga > Mirounga angustirostris. Next base: position 58,055,138 of record NW_026991709.1, read on the forward strand.
ATAAACCAATAAAAAAAAGAGAGAGATGGACAACGCAATGGAAAAAATGGGCAATGATATGAACAGGCCAACAAAAGATAAGGTTAAGTTATTAAAAGAAAATGCTGAAAGGTGACTTAGATGGTAACTATATACTCTTCAGATTCAACACAGAGAGAAAAATAAAACACCCAGATTATTTTTTTTATTTTTTTAAAAGATTTTATTTATTTATTTGAGAGAGAGACAGAGTGAGATAGAGCCCAAGAGGGGGTAGGGTCAGAGGGAGAAGCAGACTCCCTGCTGAGCAGGGAGACCGATGTGGGACTCGATCCCGGCACTCCGGGATCATGACCTGAGCCTAAGGCAGTCGCTTAACCAACTGAGCCACCCAGGCGCCCCACCCAGATTGTTTATAAAAAGGAAGAGTGAGAAAAGTTTAAGTAACAAGGTCCAAAGCATAAGAATCCAATAATGAATTCCATGGATGAATAAAATTTGGAAAGCAAAAAGAATTATGGTAAATAACAAATTTGACCCTAGTTTCCAAAATGATATCATCACAAAGCCTGTATCAGTTGGTCAGGACACAGTGCTAATAAAACCCATATTGTTGGGTTAATTTTTTTTTTCAGGCAGTTACCATCACATCGTCTAAAACTAGTTAATAGGGAGTGATTTGTTCTCTAGCCCAGGACAGATGCTGTACAAATGTGTATCAGTGATCACAAGGGACAATGTGTTGAATGGATAGTGAATATCCATACATATCAATATGCAAAGATATATGTACTAGAATATTAATTTCAGCATAGTTTTTAATTCCAGAAAACTGAACAGCAAGAAAGAATAATAAGAAACTTATTTAATTAGCCCTTGGAGATCAAGGGCTAATTAAATAAGTTTCGAAATAATATCTATGAAAGATACTTGAAAACCACAAAATAATAATTAAGATACCATCTTTTGAATGTAAAACTCAGACACAGTGTTAAGTGCTTTATATACATAATTTAACTTAATCCTCGCAGCAACCCTAGACACTAGGTCAGGGGTTTGGGGTAAAAATCTCCCAATTTTAAGGTATTGGCAACTAAATCAGATTTTTAAAAATATTACATGAGCCAACTAAAAGTGTCTGCAAGCCAGATCTAGTCCACGGGCTGCCAAATTGCCATCTCTGATGTGGAAATTAGAGAAGAGGCCAAAATCAGAGTCGCAAAAACATTTATAATTAGGAATCTGTTGGGAGAAGTGGAGTTAGCAAAAATGATGAAGAAAAGAAGAAAGTAAATGCAATGCCTTAAACCAGGGAGGAGATTTCAAGACAGGAATCATCGAAAACAAATCACGTGGGAAAAGTCTTAAACTAAGGACTAAGAGGCTTTATGATTTACTAACAAGAAGGTGGTCAGAGACCTGTAGTGGCTGTAAGAGAGTAGTGTTAGGACAGAGGGACGAGTACAAGACAGGAAGGAGACAAGCATAAGCAATTGTCAATACATGGAGGCTTATTCTTCCAAGATTTTTGACCCTGAAAGTATGGGAGAATGACAAGGGGCTTTATCCTTTCATGTCAAACCTGAGAGAGAGAGAGATGGGGTGACATTTGGAACTATGAGGAGGGAGAAGGTATCCAGTAGAGGAGAGTACAGCATATTTATAGATAGAAAGAGGGAGAGCTAGAATTTACAACAGTGATAGTAAAGCAGGATCCTCTTAGAGGCACTGGCAGGAAATGAGGCCAAAGCAAAGTGGAGGTTTGCTTTTGAAAAGACTGATACTAGGACGCTTGGGTGGCTCAGTTGGTTAAGTGACCAGCTCTTGATTTCAGCTCAGGTCATGATCTTAGGATCCTGGGATCAAGCCCGTGTCGGGCTCCCTGCTCAGTGCGGAGTCTGCTTGAGGATTCTCTCTCTCCCTCCCTCTTTCCCTCTGCCCTTACCCCAGCTTGTGCTTTCTCTCTCTCTCTAAAGTAAATAAATAAATCTTAAAAAAAAGAAGAAGAAAATACTTAGTCTCTAAGAGAGAAGCAGAAAGGGCAAGGGAGGTTACAAACACAGACATTTTGAGGAAGCTCATGTTGACGAACGTTTTCAGAGTGTACCTACTTAGCATCAGGTAGCTGTGCAGAGCTCTGGGGGTGATAGGATGCATGAGGTAAGGTCTCTACCCTCAGAAAGGTCATCATTTGGGAAAGTTAAAGAAATCCACATTGGATGATAGGTAAATCAATCAACTCAGTTGAGTAAATCAACTGAGTTACTCACTCAACTGAGTAAATCAACTCAGCCATCTGCTGAGTATGAGGGACAAGAGGGATAGTTTGGGTGATAAAGACCTAGGACAGTGTTTAAATCCAAGCTCCCATCAGAACCACCTGCAAAAATTTATGAAAGCCCAGATCTCAGACTCTGTACCCTGATAAGTCTGATTATGTAGGTTTGAGATGGCATCACAGTATCTTTAATTATTTAGGTTCTATAGGTGACTCTCAACTAGCTTATTTACGGGTTTAGAATAACCCTTGAGGAACATCTAGGAGGGAGCCAATGAACAATAAATGGAATGATTTTTTGGAAAACAAAAATAACTTGATTTCATTATTTTGACTTGGACATTTTTTCTGAAAAATCGTCAATAGCACGAAATAAGATCACATAACCAGATATTCTCGTATTATGTAATAGTTCAACCTTTGGGGAAAGGTAGCATTGCATGGCAAACTAAAAAAATGGCAATAAAAAAGAAAATAAATCACTAAACAACTAACAGCTACATATACACACACCCAGTTTGGAAAAGCACCTTTACTGAATCACTGAATGTTCTCAAATGACACCCTTTGAACACACTCAGGTTTCCCCCTATGCTGATTGAAAGAAAAGAAGTTAGATGCTGCTTTCTCCTTCTAGCTCTGATCCTTTCTCCTTTTGTTACTGCCAAACGTTTAGAATGAGTGGTCTGTGACCACAGCCTCCATTTCCTCCACACCCACCCTCTCCTCAACCAGCAATCCTGTGGCTCCTACACCCTTCCATTCAAAACACAGTTCTGAAGGTCACCAGCTCCTTGAAAGTCAAACTTTTGGCCATTCTTCAGGGCTGGTACCCCTAGGTTGTTTGGAAGGTTTTGATGCTATTAACCACTTCCCTTTCCTTGTAAAAACCTTTTCTTAGCCTCTACCACTACCCTTGTGCTCTGTTTGCTCTGTCTCCTTCACTCTCTCCGTCTTTCTCCTTAGCCACATTAATGCAGACATTCCCCCAAGTCTCATCTGCCCATCTTTCTCTCTGCACTTTTTCTCATCATTCTCCCCCACTCCCAGAACTCCAACTGGACCTCTATACAGTTGATTTCTCCTTGTTTTTTTTTTTTTTTTACCACTGCAGTCATAGTTTAGCTCCCTCTGCCCTTCATACAAGCTGTTTGACCTGCCTGGAATGTGAGTCCCTCAACTCTTCCTGGCCTAGCTCTTTTCTGCTCATCTTCATCTCAAACATCACTTCCAAAGTGACCTTCCCTGATCCTCACAGACCAGACTAGACTTGCCAATTACACATTTCTATGTCTCCCTCTATTTCTTCTTACACATTATTTATGTGTAATGATTTATTTAATGCTTACCTCTCTTCTGAGATTCTAAGCTTTGTGAGAGCATGATTTATGTCTGTCTTGTTCAAGTATCCCCAGCAGGAAGCACAGTTTCTGACACATGACAGACACACCCTGACTTATTAACTGACAGAATAACTGACTCACATTTTAGCTTTGACTTGTTTTTCCTAGACAGGAATCTTCTATTTTCCCATACACACTTGCCACATCTCTTTTACCCTCTATGTTTGACACTATGGATGAGTTTCAGGCTCAGTTCTTTTACTAAAAAGTTGGGTGATATCTTTAGTAATTCCTTGAACAACGCTAGGCTTTATTTGCCCACGTATAAAATGAAAGGATTTAATTTGAAGGTTTCTAAAGCCCTTCCTGTCTGAAAACTCTGTATTTCTCAAAAGTGTCATACATCTGCTTCATTTCACAAATGAGGAAATTATCACTTAAAGAGGGTAAACAATTTCTTAAAGATGACACAGCTAGTGGTTAAAAGTACACCTCATGTATTATGCCAAGCGAAATAAGTCAATCAGAGAAAGACATTATCATATGATCTAACTGACACGAGGAATTCTTAATCTCAGGAAACAAACTGAGGGCTGCTGGAGTGGGGGTTGGTGGGAGGGATGGGGTGGCTGGGTGATAGACATTGGGGAGGGCATGTGCTATGGTGAGCGCTGTGAATTGTGCAAGACTGTTGAATCACAGATCTGTACCTCTGAAACAAATAATACATTATATGTTAATTTAAAAAAAGATAGTAGGAAGGGAAAAATGAAGGGAAGGAAATCGGAGGGGGAGACGAACCATGAGAGACTATGGACTCTGAGAAACAGAGGGTTCTAGAGGGGAGGGGGTGGGGGGATGGGTTAGCCTGGTGATGGGTATTAAAGAGGGCACGTTCTGCATAGAGCACTGGGTGTTATACACAAACAATGAATCATGGAACACTACATCAAAAACTAATGATGTAATGTATGATGATTAACATAACGTAATAAAATAAAATTTTAAAAAAGTATACCTCATGACAAACCTTTAAACCTAACACAGAGTTATATAAGAATCTAGAAATTCAGGGAAAGGAGATTGAGATTTTTCTTTAAAGATTTTATTTATTTATTTGAGAGAGAGAGCGAAAGAGCACAAGCAGGGGGAGCAGCAGAGGGAGAGGAAGAAGCAGGCTCCCTGCTGAGCAGGGAGCCCGATGTGGGGTTCAATCCCAGGACCCTGGGATCATGACCTGAGCCAAAGGCAGACGTTTAACCATCTGAGCCACCCAGATGCCCAGAGATTGAGATTTTACCGAGAAAATGAAAAGCACCAAAATATTCAATGCATGGATGAAATTTGGAAGCAAAAGGGCATTTAATAATACAATACATTCAATTTCAATTTGAACATTTGCCTTTCCCCACCTATCCAAACTTATCATTCAAGATCCATTTCCTCCATTAAGACTTCAACAACTCCAACCCCCTGTATCTCCCATCTTTGGATTTTACTAGATTCATAGATAATTTCAAGACTGACCAATTTAAAATGTTCTCCAATTATTTCATCTTACCTTGATCTCCTTAATTTTTATTGCTAATAACTTTTAGGCACTATTCACACACACACACACACCCCATAAATAATTCAGTGTTCTTAATACTTTTTATTGCTTTATTAATTGCTGTAGTGTAGATGTTTAGAGGAAAACGTTATGCGAATTCCTAACTCTCAAACTAGAAAAGGAAGACAGGACTGAAATTAATGAAAACAAACCCCTTCTCTTTTGCAATTGTTTTTCATCTTTTTTTTTTCCATCTTTTGCAAACCTGCTCAAGCTACCAACAGCCCTGTTTTAATTTTTATTTTCTCTTCTTGTTACTGCCTGCCCTCTAGCGGAAGATAATGACAAATGAACAAAATTAGCCAAAGGAGAAAAAAGGGTGGTCCTTTTTAGTAATCAGGATCTTAATATCAGTGACTTTTATAAAAGGTAGAATCAAATCGATTAGGATAGCAAAATATAATTTGAACACAAGAAAAAATCTAGAATACTAAAGGCTAGAGTAAGGAGAATGTGAGGGAAGAGGGCCAGACATAGAGTTGGAGAGCCTTGCTGGACAGTGTACCACTTACATTGTTTTAATTTTTCCCCTCAAGTATTTTTTATAAACCTTGTCTACCAGCTACCACATTGCTTGAATTCATAGGCAAATAAGTCAACAGAAAAGTAAATAGATTTTTTAAATGCTATGTTTTACATTGAAGTCAGTAGTTCTTTTTTTTAAAGATTTTTATTTATTTATTTGAGAGAGAGAGAACACAAGCAGGAGGAGGGGCAGAGGGAGAGGGACAAGCAGACTCCCCATGAGCAGGGAGCCCAACATGGGGCTCCAACCCAGGACCCTGGGATCATGACCTGAGCCGAAGGCAGACGCTTAACCGACTGAGCCACCCAGGTGCCCTGAAGTCATTAGTTCTTAGGCACCTTTGTGAATTTATCTTGTATAATAAAGTGAGTTATTTCTGTTTGGCAGGATTAGTAACAAAGCAGTATTAGTAGTAAAGACAAAAAGTCATGCCCCAAGTAGTTTGTTTCTCATTCTAAATTATTTCATGGTGAATTTATCATGCAAATCTCTGCATGTAATATAATTTGCTTTTTTGTATCTCGATCCTAAACATTTCAATAATTTTATAATTATACAAGCACAGCTTTCAGAGATTTGATTTATGTAGTATCTTCTAGTTTTATTCAGAAATAGTTTTAAAATTCAAACCTTTAAACCATTACAATTGAAGACTATCATTTCCATCTTGATTTTTTTTTTCCTTTACCCAAAAATCATAGTGTTACTTGACATGAATAATAGCCTCTTGCCTGGCTGGCTTCCCTGCCAAGTTGGATCCTTGCTTTCCACAATCAGATCTCAACTACTGAAATATTTAGATCACTTGATTTTTCTTAAGTGAGTAAGTAGTCCACTAAGCTTATAACCAAGCACGGGCATCATTTTTTTCAGTGGTGTTATAAATAGTAGTGCTTTTTAGTAAAGGCATAAGCCTATTCAAATGCCTGGTGATGCTTACAGACCTGACTGGGTGTGACTCCGCCATTGACAAGTGGTGTCGGACAAATCAGTTCACCTCTCTAGGCCTCAGCTTCTACCCTCATAACATGGAAAACTATCTTCCATGCCTACTTCACTGGTTTGGTTTGCAGATCAAAGGACAAAAAGTATGTGAAAATTCTGCATAGAAAGGCACAGGAATACAATCTGGTTATTTTACTTGTGCTCACCAGGAAGACTGTCATGTGGAAAACAGATTTTTGGCTGGAAGGTGGGCAGTATTTTATAAGTCTTTTCTTTTTTCAATGATCAAATTATAAAATGTAATGCCAACTACACTGTTCCCTTGCAGCTGCTCCCATTTACTAAAAGTGAAACCTGAAAACTCCCTCCCACACCAACTCCTACCAACCTCTGTAGTGAAACCAGGACACCCCCCTTGAGCCCCCAGTGCCCTACAACTCCTACGAGAACCTAGATGTTGCAGTGTCCTCTCATCCAGAAAGTGTCTTTTATAGCCTACATGTCTTAAAGATGAATAGACATACCTCACACATGCACCACTAAACTGTGAGTGCATTCTATTTTAAAAAGCACCTGGCTACAGACGGCGATTAAAAGCAATGAAGTTTCCTAATTTATACTGTGAACATTTTGGACCTGAATGCAGTGGGATTATTATTTAATTTTTTTGAAGGGCAAAGAAAACCCAGATGACTTGGATCCCTACTAGAAAATACTTGATTTATTCTGCCTCGGTCAGAAAAGCATGGGGCGGAGTGGGGGGAGGCACGGTGAAATAAGGAAGTGGGCAGTGAGGCGAATTATAGAGATATCTATAGTACCTTAGGATACAAAGTAAAATAAGTAAGACGAAGAGCAAAATGAGGAGAATAAAGTGAAATAAATCTGACAGTAACCCCCTCCCCCCAGCTCTATGATTGCATTATCTTGCTTCACTCCACAAGAAAGGCAAAGAAAACTCAGCAAAAGCTGAGCCACGTTTCTGGCCATTCTCCAGTCGCTCTCTCACAGAGAATTAAGACTTACCGGGCACTAAGAAGACAGTCAAAATCAGTAGAAGCCATAGTTTAGAAGTTCTCCAAGTGCGGGGCATTTCTGATTTCTCGTATTCTGCCCTTTTACTTGGTACTTTGCCTCCCCACAGGTGTGAAAGGAGCTCTGGACATGGTGGGGCTCTCTCTGGTTAGAGGCTCTGGGCTGGATCCTCTTAGCCCATCAGCACCAGGACACTCCCTTTCTACCAGCCTCTTCCTTTCACTCTGTGTTTTAGGCTGATTAGTAAGTTGGAACAGAAGAACCTCTTCTCTGGAACTTGACACAGCAATAGATTTCCTGTATGAAGCACTGAAGCAAAGACGGAGGAAGCAGATTGATTGAGTTCTCTTTCAGCTCATTGGTCCCTCTCTCACTTCTGCTGCACACAGATCAACTTTACAGTAAAGCACTGAATGTGCCCAAGATAAACAGATTTGTCTAAACGTTGGATTACAAAGCAAAATGGGATATTTATCTGTCCTTGGCCCATCCCTTTACATTTCCCAGTCACAGTAATTTTTAGAAGCATCTCCAAGTAGAAGAGGTGCACAGCCTCAGTAATAAAGTTTGGAATAAAATATCCTCCCTTATAAGGTCTACAACTCTAGAAGAATCATCATGGGATTAGTTTACTATAACTGATTACCACAAACCCAGGGGCTTAAAACAACATAAATTTATCTTACAGTTCTAGAGGTCAGAAGTCCAAAATGGACCTGACAGGGCTAAAAGCCAGGTGTCAGAGGGCTGTGTTCTTTCTGGACACATGCAGAGAACCCATTCTTTGCCTTTTCCAGGTTCTAGGGACCACCAGCATTCCTTGGCTTGTGGCTGCATCATTCCCACCTCTGTTACGCTGTCACATCTCTTTGGATTGTAAACCCTCCTAACTCCTTCTTATAAAGACGCTGTGAGGGGCACCTGGGTGGCTCAGTCAGTCAGTTAAGCATCGACTTTTGATCTCAGCTCAAGTCTTGATCTCAGGGTTGTGAGTTCAAGGCCCATGTTGGCATGGAGCCTACTTAAAAAAAAAAAAATTTTTTTTTAAAGACCCTTGTGAGTACATTGGACTGCTCGGATAATCCAGGATCATCTCCACATCTCAAAATCCTTAATCACATCTGCAAAGTCCTTTTTCCCATGTAAGGTTACCTATTTATAAGTTTCAGAAAAAGACACAGACATTATTCTATCATGATTTAGTACTTATTGTCAGTTACTTTCACCTTTAAAGAGCCAGAATGATCATTGGAGCCAAATTACAAAAAAAAACAATATTTTGCTGTCACATATCTGGCATTCAGACTTCCCAAAACAACTCTGCCTTAATGTGGCTAGCTCATATGCATTTAGATTATGTCTGGGAGGAAAGAAATCCTTCATGCGCTACAAATTTTCTACCCCAAGGCAAAACTCTCCAGGAAAGGGAAGAAAACACTGCAAACGGGATAAATATTAAACAACATGCATTTTTTTCTTTTAGGTTAGCAGTTTCATCTTCCCTCTTGCCAAACATTAAACTATATATATATTCCTACCTCCCTTCCCCTTCTCAAGCTTTCCTTCCTGTGAACCAATTTGATTGAGACTGAAATCGGGCACTTGAGGGCATGGAGTACTTGAAGATATATGCTATGTAACAGTAGTGGACTATAGCAAAAACAACTTCCCCATTGCTTAATATTTCACCAGGTGTCAGAAAATCAGTGATGAAATGTCATTTAAAATAAAGCATTCTAGGGGTGCCTGGGTGGCTCAGTTGTTAAGCGTCTGCCTTCGGCTCAGGTCATGATCCCAGGGTCCTGGGATCAAACCCCACATCAGGCTTCCTGCTCAATGAGAAGTCTGCTTCTCTCCCTGCTCATGCTCTCTCTCTCTCTCTCTCACTCATTCTCTCTCTCAAATAAATAAATAAAATCTTTAAAAAAATAAAATAAAATAACATCTACAATTAACGGTTTAAGAGTCAACAGAATGGTGTCGAAACACATAGAATTCTCAAAGTAACTTTGGGAGGATGAGCCTTTCTTCCCCATTCCTTTACCTCCTCCATCCAAAGGTTAGGGGAGTGGACCCCTGACCTCTCAACTCTCACCCTTACCTCTTATGGAAAGCCAGTGCTTGGAAAAACATTAAAGGGACCAAGAGTTTGCAAGCCAACGATATGCCATGAAAGTCAATATAATAAGAGAAGAATGTGCTCCTCTAGTAAATGCACCTCCTTGAAAAATCTAAAGGCCCCAGATTCTCCTGAGCTGTGCCCCTTGGTGCAGGAACCCAAAAGCAGAGCAGAAGAGTAAGACAGGATCAAGAGAAAGGTGTAGCTTAACCAGAAACCCAAACCTTTTACTCCCTCAGTCTTCCAACTCCTCTTCAATACTGCCACTTAAGAATCAGTGCACATGAGGACTATCAAAATAAAAAGCTTCGCATAGTTGAAGAAACAGTCAACAAAGCTAAAAGGCAACCTACCAAATGGGAGAAGATATTTGCAAATTACATATCCAATAAAAGGTTAGTACCCAAAATATATAAAGAATTGATACAACTCAACACCAAAAAAACAAATAGTCCAATTTAAAAATGGGCAGAAGACATGAACAGATACTTCTCCAAAGAAGACACATCGCCGACAGACACATGAAAGATGCTCAACATCACTCATCATCAGGGAAATGCAAATCAAAACTACAATTAAAAAAAAAAAACTACTATGAGACATCACCTCATGCCTGTCAGAATGGCTAAAATCAACAACACAAGAAACAAGCGTTGGTGAGGCTGTGGAGAAATAGGAAGCCTCTCATGCACTGTTGGTGGTAATGCAAACTGGCTAGCCACTGTGGAAAACAGTATGGAGGTTCCTCAAAAAGTTAAAAATAGAACTACCCTACGATCCAGTAATCGCACTACTGGGTGTTTACCCAAAGAATACGAAAACACTAATTCAAAGTGATACATGCACCCCTATGTTTTTTGCAGCATTATTTACAATAGCTAAGACATTGTAAAGCAGCCCAAGTGTCCATATATAAGCAATGGAATATTATTCCACCATAAAAAAGAATGAAATCTTGCCATTTGCAACAACATGGACAGAGCTAGATAGTATAATGCTAAGCAAAATAAGTCAGTTAGAGAAAGACAAATCTCACTCATATGTGAAATTTAAGAAACAAAACAAATGAACAAAAGGGAAAAAAGAGAGAGAGAGAGAGAGAGAGAGAGACAAACCAAGAAAGAGACTCTTAACTATAAAGAACAAACTGATGGCTACCAAAGGGGAGGTGGGTGAGGATGACCAGCAAAATAGGTGACGGGAATTAAAGAGTACACTTATCATGACGAGGACTGAGTAATGTACAGAATTGTTGAGTCACTATACTGTATACCTGAAACTAATATAACACTGTATGTCAAATATATTGGAATCAAAATTTTAAAAAAAGAATCAGTGCACATGAGAGACAAAAAGACCTACCTTATGCTGGTTAATGTTGTGGTAGCCAAAACAAAAGGCTTAGTAAGCTTTAATAAGTTAGAGCTGCTTTAAGATATAATGCCCCCAAATTTGCACTGTTGATTTGCTCAAAAACTGATTTATCTACCTATTAATGCTTTTGAAGTAAACTTTTTCCAGTCAGATGTCCCCAATGTCAGATTCATCCTTAGCCACAATTGAAACCAGGTAAGAAGATGCTGCTCTCTTGTCCATCATGTAGAAGCTTTGCACGGATCTTGAATACTTACTGCACATTAAAGAATGGCCTTTTGCCACTGACTCTTTGTTCTCCATTGCCTATCCTTTCACCTCCTAGATTTGAGTGCTGACAGCCTAGAACACAAGTACCTGCTTGCCTCTCCTTTCTTAGATGAATTTTCCAGATGTGTATTTTTGCAAAAATGAGCCAATATCTACTTGCCTTATCATTTTTACTTTCTGTGAGCTCTCTGGCTTAGACACATGGCTTGATTTACCCTACACACACACTCTCACACACAATCATACTACTAAACACTTAGTCCCAAATCCCTCAATCGACCCTGTCCTCCTGCTATGGAAGTACTCATGTAACAATTTCACAGAGGTGAAAGACCAATGCCTAGCAATGTGAAGAATTTCAAGGACCTCAAACTCCACAACATTCCAGTCTTTATTTTACTTCCGCCCTGCCTTCATGGCACAATGGTGAGAGATTTAAGGCTAATGAATTACCACTATAATTGAAGCATGATAATTCAATGCACGATTGCATAAAATGGCTGCTCTCTTGGCCATACCCTATTACCCCATTCTCTAATTCCCCTCTCTGCAATCTTTACTGATTCAAGCTCTGATGCTTCAAGCTCTTCTGAAATCCCGGATCTTCTTCCATGCATAATCATTAAATGTACTGACAAATAACTTAAAAGAGCCTCACGAATTGTTATTTGTATTTTTTACATTCTACTATTACACTGATATTTACCTTGAAATTTTTCACTTCCAATATACAGTTGATTCTATGTCACTCCTATAATTCTTTTTTTTTTAAAGATTTTATTTATTTATTTGACAGAGAGAGAGCACAAATAGGCAGAGTGGCAGGCAAGGTTAAAGGGAGAAGGAGACTCCCCGCTGAGCAGGGTTCCTGACATGGGGCTCGATCCCAGGACCCCGGGATCATGACCTGAGCTGAAGGCAGCCACTTAACCGACCAAGCCACCCAGATGCCCCCCCTATAATTCTTAAAAAGTTAGACATAACATCTATCACACGAGAATTAATCATTATTTTTTATATAAATTCAGATTATGCAAAAAGAAAAATTTGCTAATGTTTGAAAATAAAATTTATGCAATATCAGCAAGTAAATCCAGAGCAGAGAAATTAGTAACCACATTTTATATTTTTCTAAACATTAATTCTAAGCCTCACTCATCATATCCATGGTAAATAGCATATGTCAAACCCTTAGATTAACATCCAGGCCCTCGTTCTAAGCATTTTATAAATATGGCCTCATTTAATCTTCTTAACAACCCTATGAAATGCATATTATTATCCCCATTTTACAGTTGAGGAAACTGAAGCCAAAGAGATTAAGTAAATTGTCCAGTCACCCAGCTAATGAGTGATGAAAACAGGATTCGACCCCAGAAAATCTCACCCCAATGTCTATCCCTTAGTTATGTGACTAATTAACTTACTACCTATGTTTTAACTCTCTGCCTTATCTCCAATACATCTCCTACACTCCTCACCTCTCCAAAATCTGTTTGTTCAACTATTCACTCACTCTTTTGCACAGTTGGGCACTCCTACAGCTTCGTAGTCGTCTGTTTTGGAGAGAGGGAGGGAGAGAGAGAGAGAAGAGTGAGGAGTGAGGGGAAGAGGGAGGGAGGAAAAGAAGCAAGGAAGGAAGAAAAGAAAGGGAAGAAAAAAACCGCTTTGTCTCCAATAATCTATTTGCAGATTTACTAATTTAATATTACTCTCTGCTGCCCCCTGGAGATAATTTGGTGAAACTAAAGCTAATGTTTTCATAAACTTATTTCATAAATTCAGTAATAGCAGTACTTTGAGATTTTGGTAATGTTTTGATGTGATTTTGATTGCATACCTCACATTGCACATTTATTTACATCTTTTGGAAGCTAGTGAAACATAACAAATGACTACTTGATGGGTAGTATAGATATTATGACCTAAAAAAATATTATTGAAAAGAATAATAATCTTCTGAGAAACAGATGGCTCAATAAAAATAGTAGTGTAAAGAGATGGTTGGATTGGTGAATGAATGGATGGATGGATAGATAGATAGATGTATGGAAAATAGATTCCACGCCTCATTCCAGGGAAATTTGAGATAAAATTTTCATAGGTTGAGTATCCTGGAAAGCACACTCTAAAATGGAGTTTAGTGTGAAAGATGTTTATTAAGGAATAACCTTGAACTCATCATTTGTGAAAATGAAGGAACAGGAACTGAGGTGGGCAGAGCCAGAAATAAAACAATAAGGTAGTCCCACAAGTTCAGCTATCCCCATGGGGACTTCTGGAGCTTAAACACCCTTTAGAGTTGTCCTCTGTTATGCTAAAATGGCAATATTTTATATTCCTGCATCTATCAGTCATTAGATAGAGCTCTAAGAAGGAGCATGTCGTTAGGTGAGGCAATCCATGAAGGGTCTGACTTTAACTGACAATACTATCAACATTGGAGCAAAAAATCCTTCACTGAAGGAATCAGGTGGTACCTCACAATGCCTGCCATGTGGATAAGTGTTGGAAAATAATCTGATCTAATTCTGGTCTCAAGTACAGTGGTATGCCAGTCAACCAATTGTCTTTCATCCCCAAGAAACCAAATTACTGAATAGAAATCTTGTTGAAAATGTAACCGGGACGCCTGCGTGGCTCAGTGTGTTAAGCATGGGACTCTTGATTTTGGCTTGGGTCATGATCTCAGGGTCTTGAGCTCAGGCAATGAGCATAGAGCCTGCTTAAGATTCTCTCTCCTTCTCCCTCTGCTGCTGCTCCCCGCCCCCCACCCTCAAGGCTTTCTCTCTCTCTCTCTCAAAAAGAAAAAGAACCTAGGGGGAGCTCTGCATTAAGGTGCAGGCCTAAAAGGAAAAAGGGATCCCCACCCCGACGCTTTAGAAAAGGGAGGGATAGCTGGAGGTCCCCCCCCAACAATTACCCCTTTCTGTAAATTCCTGATCAGCCCCTCAATCAAGTGTTTGATTTGCTTCATTCCCCTTGTGCACCCCTTGGTGAATCTTCTTAGATGATTTCTGGCCACTTTGGGACTAGAGGGCAATTCTCACAGTGGAGGATGGGGGGTGGACTTTAGAGGCCGTTATGTTATTTTCATCTACGAATGACAACTGGGAAGGGGAAGTCCAGAAAAATACAGAAATGAATTGAAAAGAATGAAAAGCCAAGTCATATACCATGGCTAAAACCTAACATTTAGGAAAGTTATTCTAAAAAGAGAGTCAAGAAGGGACAGGAAATTTTAAAAAGAAATATTCCAAAATGAGCTAAATGCAATCACCTTAAATGTTTCAGACAGTATTAAATTAATAATAAGTTATTTCTGTGTAACTTTCTAGTAAAAGAATATGAAACATTAAAAGCTGGTATCTATCTGCACTTTAATTTACAACGGACCTTTCTCAGGAGAATGACAAATGTCCTTTTGAACTATCATAGTTTTAATATTTAAGTGACTTAAAATTTTTGTTTCCAGATTACATATTTGACCATGCTATCTTTTATAAGATGATGCTACGTTTTCAATGAATAACTAGAAAATAGTCTAAGTTGGTTGAACTTCAAAGAGTTAAATTTGGAAGTTTAAAAATGTTAGAATTTTTTTCCTAATTTTGAAATAGCTGTTAAGACTATGGTCCCTGAAGTTGAACTTCCCCAATTCACACTTCAGTTTTGCTACTTAGTTTTTGGTTACTGAATTGTTTTTTTTCTATTCTAGAATGTTTATTTATTCTTTTTTTGAAACTGGTGTCATTTTTATAATTTCTAGTTCTCTACCAAAACTTTTAATTTTGCTTTTTTTTTTTGTCTCTTTGAACATTAAAAGGGTATTTTAAAGTCTCTGTCTGATAATTCCAATATTTAGAGTGGCTGTGGGTAAAAATCTATTGTTTCTTTTGGTTCTTTCTGTGAAGTTCGCTTCCTCCTGTGCCAGGTATTATGTGTTGCTTTTCAAATCGTAGAAATAATTTGAGGCCCTGTAATGATTTTATCTTTCTCCAGAGACAATGTTCATTGAATCTGTGGATTTAGCTATCTGGGATCATCTTAATCCAATTTTTTTAAAGGTTTTTATTTATTTATTTATTTAACAGAGATAGAGAGAGAGCACAAGTAGGCAGAGCGGCAGACAGAGGGAGAAGGAGAAGCAGGCTCTCCGCCGAGCAGGGAACCCGATGCGGGGCTCCATCCCAGGACCCTGGGATCATGACCCGAGCTGAAGGCAGCCGCTTAACCGACTGAGCCACTCAGGCGCCCCGATCTTAATCCAATTTTAAGGACAGATTTTGTAAACCACCAGATGCCTCAAAGCTAGATTGCAGTCTATGTAAGGAATGGTTTTATTTTCTCCCCCTTCTTCCCTCCTCTCCCTGCCCCCAAGAGACTGTCTAAACACCCCTTAATCTTTCAGTCCCCTCCTCTAGATTAATGAATATCCTGAAGTAAAAGTAGTTCCAAATACCAGCTTCACCAATCCATATATTTTTTTCTCAATCTTGGTCAGGTAATTCTTTGTTACCTTGCAAGTTCCCTGGTAAATTCCAACAGAATTATTCTAATAATTATTATTATTTCTAACTTTTCTACTTTCCTTCATTGGGAAGGTTGGTGTAAATTTCTGTCTGCCATTACTGGATATAGAAGTCTCATCCTTTGATTCTTTACTATCACTCATCCATCTCTCACAATCCCTCAGCAAAACTTTCTGATTCCTCCTTTAAATATTTCCTGAACTTGACCATTTTCCCCGTCTCCACTGTACTGGATTAGAAAAAAAAAAAAAAGAGGATAAAATTATGAATTCAAAAGCATGGTTTTTAAAAATAAATCACTGTGTCACTTAACTTTTGGATAGCAGCAAAAACATAGACAACAGAGGCTGAAGAACTCTTGTGTTGATAGCTGCTCCACTTCATGCCACTTCCTTCAGTCTGTTCTATTCAAATCTTTCTTTATTTTAGTCACCTGTCGCATTGATTATGTTAATGAAATGTAAAAGCTCAGATATTCCATATAACAAATCAAAAAAATTTTTAAGTCAGAAGTCCTACATTAAGATATTTTTCCTTGAGTACTTTATGCTGCATTAACATCTATCTAAATTATTTTTCCATTGACTGCTTTCTTACTAGTGACCTTTCTTTCTTATACCCCATTTCTTCTTGTTAAATTCTTGTTTTTTAATATGCTACCAATAGTTTTGGAGTGGTTTAATATGATTTGAAAGTGTGTCTAGGGGAATTTTCTAAAGAATACTGTTAAGATTATCTCACCTTTTGGGGGGAAAAAAAAGGTTACGAGACTTGAAAATGTTTAGATGTTAAATGCTCTGTGCTGAGAAAAGGTAGATAAGATCTTTCTTTTTTTGATTTAGTGTTTCTATATTTTACTTGGCTGAGCATGATAAAGCAATCAGACCTATGAGAAGCTTCTAACCAATTTGTCCTAAGAGTGAGTAAACCAATTAGGACTGAGCCCCTACTGGTTATAAGAAGCCTGGAGAGAATGAACCAGGGATGAGCTTGCACCACAAGTTGATCTATAAACCCTAATTCTTCAAAACGAAAACCCTAGAAACAACAGCCGTGGAAACACCAGCAGTCATCCTTCCATCTTCAAAAGTCAATCGATATCACAATATCTATCTTGAGACACCTCCATCCAGAGGGACAGCACCCTGACTTTTGGGAGATACTTTGGGGGAAAAGGATGTAGGCAGTGATGTGAAGAGTAGGCTGCTTTTATCTTTGTCCATTGTACATGTATTAAATAATTTCTGTTTTAAGATCATGTCTTTTATGACCACTTAAATCTGGTTTGGCGATGTGAAATGATCAGGAAAGAGGGAGATAAATAATTATGACTGCAGAAAAGTTATGTTTTCCCGGTGTTCCATGATAGGGAGGTGTATGCAAAATGGCCTCCAAAGGCCAAAGGAGTCACACAGCCACACGTCTAAAGAAAAAGGCTGACAAGTCCAGCCCTGACAAGAAGTGTTTTATTAAGGGGACTTACAGACGTGCATCTCCAGTGCCACAGGACAAGTACAGCTCAGCAACCCCACCTCCCTAGAGACCTGGTTTGATAGTCCTACAGGCTGGGCACCTGTTAGGGGACCACCCAGGAGAAGGTTTAAGAATTGGTGTGAGTCATGGTCATATCTCCACAGCAGATCAAAGACATTATGCCTAGAGGGTGTACTTAAGGGTGTGGCTGAACAAGGAAAGAATGTAGGGGGAGACCTGTACCCAAGAAGGCTTCAGGTCCTAGAGCAGTGCTCAGGGCAGAATTGTCCAAGATGGCATTAGAAATATGTCACTGAGGGGCACCTGGGTGGCTCAGTCATTAAGCGTCTGCCTTCCGCTCAGGCCATGATCCCAGGGTGCTGGGATTGAGCCCCGCATCAGGCTCCCTGCTCCGCGGGAAGCCTGCTTCTCCCTCTCCCACTCCTCCTGCTTGTGTTGCCTCTCTCGCTGTGTCTCTCTCTGTCAAATAAATAAATAAAATCTTAAAAAAAAAAAGAAAGAAATAGGTCACTGAGTATTTAACTTAATATTTGTCTTAGGCCCATTTGGAAGCAAATAACTCCTTGTCCCCTGGGGCATCAGTATTGATGAATAAGACTCAACACACAGATTGGAACTAGTTTGGGGGAAGTGACATGCTGAAATATTTCCTAAACATCTTTTTTTTTTTAATGCCTTACTTACAGTCTTTTATTCCACTGTTTTTCTTCTTCCAAAAGCTATTCCCTTAAAGTACAACTATCAGGTAATCCAATTATGCTCTATATACACCAATTTGGATCTCTGTTAAATAGGATTATTTCCCTCAGGCTCTGTGCTGAAGCTCAGAGTCTGCTTCGGATTCTCTCCTCCTCACCCTCCCCCTCTGCTCCACCCCGCTTGTGTGCATAAGCTCTCTCTCTCTCTCAAATAAATAAATAAATAAATTTTTAAATGGGATTATTTCAACCTAATGACTTTAAGAGACCATAGAAATAATGTTTCTACAAGGCAAAGAGATGCATGATATAAAATTTACCTTCTATAAAAAAACAACAACAAAAATGACTGAGGGATCAAAATATTTTTAATAGTTATTATTACTAAAGTAGTATCTTTTGGCAAAAACAATTTAAACAGTAGTACAAAATGATATAAGGTAAAAAGTAAAAGTATTCCTCCAAGATCTCCAATTTCCACCTGCCTTCCAATTCCGTGCTCCAACTGTGGTAAAGAAAGGAATGTCTTCACAAAAGACATCCATCTCCTATGCCTTAGAATATGTGAACATGGTACCCTACATAGCAAAAGGGATTTTGCAAATGTGATTAAATTAAGGAGCTTGAAATGGGGAGATTATTTTGTCTTATTTGGGTGAGTCCAATATAAGCATAAAGGTCCTCATAAGGGAAGGAGGGAGGGAAGAGAGTCAGAGTGAGAGAGAGATAGAAGATGCTATCTGCCTGGCTTTGAAGATGGAGGATGGAGTCTCAAGGCAAGGATATTATTATAAAATATTAAAATATTATTGAAAAGAATAATAATCTTCTGAGAAACAGATGGCTCAATAAAAATAGTAGTGTAAAGAGATGGTTGGATTGGTGAATGAATGGATGGCAAAGGCAAGGAAGCAGATTCTCCTCTAGAGCTTCCTGAAGGATCACAGCCTTTGCCGACACCCTGATTTTTAGCCCAGTTAAAGCCATTTCAGACGTCTGAACTCTAGAACTGTAAGACAAGAAATTTGTGTTAAGTCACTAAGTTCCTTTGGTACAGCAGCAATAGGAAATTACTACATCATTTAGCCACTGTAGCACTTGTATAAGCTTCCACAGTACGTATAAAGGCCTGCTATGATGCTTTTTTGTAATTCTGCTTCCTTTATCAGGCCCGCCCCTGATATTTGCAGAGCCAGGTGAGAGTGTAGGTAGAGGCCCACTTCTGGTATATCCAAATATTTTTAAAGTTATAAATCAAGGTAACAAATTGTTAAATAAAATATGTTCTATCCTCCTACCTTAACAAATGTACGTTTGGAACAAAAATTTTTTAACATAAACCTGTTGTTTGTATAAGAACAAATGCTGGCAAGATATCAAAGATGGCCAAATTTAATTACTATTATTAAGCCTGGGTGTTCTTTTAATGGTCCCTCTATGTTTGGAAGAGTCATAAGCCATTATGTAATTGTGTCATAAATCTTTTTCTTGTTTCTGCACAATTTAGTTTCCCTCTTAGTGAATTGACCACTCATATGCTTTGCCTAGCTTTTCTCTATTTGGGTTAATTATATATATATATTTTGTAATATATTAAAGTTCCTTTTATTCTAGATATTAATCCCCTCAGCTGCCTCTCACTTCCATTAAGTAGTTCAGAAGAAGATGAAAGGCTACATATTTTTATTTTAAACTTTGACTCAAAGACAACATATAGAATTATCTGATAGATTTGAAACTTGTATTTTGTTGTCTTATTTGTTTTTTTTACCAATACAAGAATCTTATCATTTTATTGGTTTAGACTATTTATATTTATTATGTTGCTGTGATATTAGGTCTTATAGTCTTATTTCAGCCATCTTATTTCTAATTATCTATTTACCATTCTCTTTAAGGTTATTTACTTATCTTTTTCTAATTCTTCCATTAGAAAAATGCAATTTCCTTGTTCTATTTTAAAAGATCTACATCCTGGTTTTAGTCTTATGGTGGATAGTCCAACTGAATAAGTTCATATATATGCTTATTTTTCCCTATAAATTGTTAAGGTTTATCAATACCTACATCTTTTCTCCACCACAAAACCAAGACAAATGTCTAAGCTCACTCTTTTGTCCCTAGGGTCTTGCACAACTTCACCCACACTCACCACATGCTGATAGCTTACGGAGCAGTGCTCCTGAAAAGATGGTCCACAAAGCAGCGTTGGTCTACAAACGGGTATCAGTTTGCAATTGGAAAAAAAAAAAAAGCTTTATGCTGGTGTAAATCACTCTATTACTAAGCACACAATTTAGTTCAGCTGACTTTTTTTTCTTAGCATGATTTTCTCAATAAAAAAGCAGTGTATTGATTTGATGTACATTCCCACACAAGCTCCTTATCTTATCAAGATAAGGACAACAAACTGTTTTTGGATTGGCCCTTTGAGTAGCATTGATCTAGACTAGAGTTTTAGTTCTGGATTTTAGAATATGTTTTCATGCGTCACTGCTTAGCTTGATTTTTATTTTCTTCAATGCTTTAAAAATGCTACTTTACTCTCTTCTTGCATCCAGTGCTGCTACTCAGAAAATTCAGTCTGACTTTTATTGCTTAGTAGTTGACCTGCATTTTTCCTCTGGAAACTTGCAGCACTTGCTTTTTTTGAATTTGGTGGTCTAAAATGTGAATTTAATATATCTAGGTATAGAGTTTTCTCATCTATTCTGTTATATGAACGCTTTCAAATTGAAGTCTTACATCTTCCATTCCAGAAACTTTCAGTAATTATTTTTATTTTTTCTTTTTCTTTTTTTTTTAAGTTTTTTTTTAAATTTTTATTTGACAGAGAGAGACAGCAAGAGAGGGAATACAAGCAGGGGGAGTGGGCGAGGGAGAAGGAGACTTCCCACTGAGCAGGGAAACCGATGCGGGGCTCCATCCTGAGCGGTAGGCAGGTGCCTAGTGACTGAGTCACCAGGTGCCCCTTTTCTTTTTTTTTTTAAAGATGTTATTTATTTACTTATTTGAGAGAGAGTGCAAGGGAGCCTGAGGGGAGAAGAAGGGGAAGGGGGAGGGAGGGGCAAAGAGTCTCCAGTCAACTCCCACTGAGCTCAGAGCCCAATGCAGGGCTCAATCCCATGACCCTGAGATCATGATCTGAGCCAAAACCAAGAGTCAGACACTCAACTGACTGTGCCACCCAGGCACCCCAATAATTATTTTTCAAATACTAACATCCCGCCATTTATTTTTCAGTGACTTCATACTGATATTAACATTTCCTCTCTTATCCCCTACAGCTCTTAACTTTTTTATTTTTTATTTATTTACTTATTTTTAAAGATTTTATTTTTAAGTAATCTCTATACCCAACAGGGACTTGAACTCACAACCCCAAGACCAAGAGTCGCATGCTTCACCAACTGAGCCATCTAGGTGCCCCATCTTTTTTATTTTTTATCTTATTACTATCTCCTAATTCTTAGAATTTTACCCCTTTCTTAGAATATTCTCCAACCTGACTGTCCACATCACTATTTTGTTCTTCAGCTATATTCATTCTGCTATTCAATTATGAAACCCATCCATTGAGATCTTTACTTCAACAATAATATATCGATACCCAATATCTCCAATTCGTTCTTCTTTGAAGCTTCCTGTTTCATATTTCCTATATTCTCCAGTATCTCTCTGAGGATATTTACTGTTTTTATTTCAAATTCTTTGTGCACCAGGACTGTTCACTCTACTACTTCTAGAATGATTTTTTTTTTTCCTTCTGGGTTCAAAATGTGAGTCTGTGAGCTCATCTTATCATGGTAAAATCAGTTAACTACCTTGGCAGATAATGAACATCCAGGGAGAAGAGTGAAAGTCTAGGCCCTGGTTTGTACTGGTTTAGGCAGTAGAGGGGTACATCACAGCATAAAAACAATCTAACATTACATTCTACCCTTAACCACTCCTGTGCCCTCCACCCAGGAGATCCTGCCCTATCAGGTAACTGCCTGGTACCTCTACCCTAGGCATTACTCCTTTGTAAAAGTAATCATAAAAAAATCTTTTGTAGGGCGCCTGGGTGGCTCGGTTGGTTAAGCGACTGCCTTTGGCTCAGGTCATGATCCTGGAGTCCCGGGATCGAGTCCCGCATCGGGCTCCCTGCTTGGCAGGGAGTCTGCTTCTCCCTCTGACCCTCCTCCCTCTCATGCTGTCTCTCATTCTCTCTCTCTCTCAAATAAATAAGTAAAATCTTTGAAAAAAAAAATATCTTTTGTAATATATTATCCGGCCCACGAGGGAGGTGAGTAAGCAGGTTGGAGGGAATGAATGGTCAAGGACCTAGCTGCACTCAACAGCAGCTAAATACCCCAGGGTGCACCTAGTCAACCTAGGATCTGCTGTTCATACCAATTCAACCACTATTGTTCAGTGCAAACTGTTCTCTAGAGGCCCCATACTTCATTAAGGGTAGCTGATGTAGCTACCTCCCACAAAGTTCTAGTTTTGCCATGTTCTACTAAAAAGACTAGAGTAGATTTATCCCACTTTTCTCAAAAATCTCCAGAGAAGTCATTTGTATTTAGAACAGAACCTGCAATATAACTTCCCTACAATTAAACAATCTCATAATAAGTGCAGATGAGAAACTTCTTATTTTTAATTTTTTTTTTACCTAAAGGAGCACCTGGATAGCTCAGTCCATTGGGCCTCTGACTCTTGGGTTCAGCTCAGGTGGTGATCTCAGGGTTGTGGGATTGAGCGCCGGATCGGACTGTGTGCTCAGCGTGGAGTCTGCTTGGGATTCTTTCCCCCAACCTCTCCCCCCTGCTCTGCTCCTCCCCCTACTCACACTCACTCACTCTCTCTCTCTCAAATAAATTTTTTACCTTTTAATCTATGTACAGAAAAGAGTTAACATAGCAGGCTTATGACTGCAGTCTCCAGAAAGGCTTATTTACAGATTGGCCCTTGGCTGGTGTCTGGGAACTTGATTAGAAAACGTTCCCTAAATGATAATGGTGGCTCAGTGTACCTCTACTGTTTGTATGAACAATACAATGAGGTTTATGCTAAGCACCTGCTTTCCTTCTGAGAGTCTGGAATTTCAGTGACTGCAGTCAGTTACACAGGCACTACGGACCTACATGACCAGCTAGTGATACAAATGCTGGAGTCTAGGCTCAAGCAGGTGTTCCTGGGAGACATTTCACCCATTACTGGCAGAATAGGGTGCATCCTGTGCAACTCCGCTGGGAAAGGACTCATAGAAGCTTGTGGCTGATTTACCTCCAGACTTTACCTTGAGTGCCTTTCCATTTACCGGTTTTGCTTTGTATACTTTCACTGTGATAAATCATAGCCAAAAGTATAATCACATGCTAACTCCTGTGAGTCCTCCTAAGGATCCACCAAGTCTGGGGAGTAGTCTTGGGGACCCCTGACAAAATCTATCTGTAAATGAATTAAACAATCTGAATCTATCTCAACATCTCTGCCTCTGGAATGCCATCTCATCTACTCAGGGTGCCAGAGAACACATCATTCATTTACAATAAAATAATGAAGATATAGATTAGAGATATACTACAAGGCAAATTTACCCATTAAAATAACCTTGTCTACCAAGCAATAAGAATTAAAATGTTAATGAAGTTATCAATGAGAACAGCAAAATCCATATTTTTTTCTGGCAAAGAAACAAACAAATCTGAATAATATAAAAGCACAAGTTGAAGAGTGTTCTAAAATATTTCAATAACACTGATATGGCAGAGAAATCAAACACACAATTACAAATGAGAAAAATTGACTACATAAAATAATTTTTTTCTATTGAGAAAAACAACCTTGAAGGAAGTGAAGCTCTACACTACCCTTCCTCCAAACCCAAATCATTCTAAGAACTTACCTCCTACACATGAGCACCGTCTGATATTTAATCTCCAGATCTCTTTAAAGAAATCTGTTAGTACAGCAGGCACAACCTTAAAAGAAAGCTCAAAAAGCTTCTGTGAAGGAAAAACCCTCTCTGAAGTCAGAGATATTCTCTAAAGGTACATTAATGAAATATAAAGTGAAACCAAATTATTTGATGAGTTCCCAAAGAAGAGGATCATAGGAAATACATCTCTGCTGTTTCTTGAATGATGGCAAAATAATAAATCTCAAGAATACTTTATAATCCAATTAGAAAATTAGAGAAACAAGTCATACATCATGTTGCATGTGTGCGCCACAAACGTGTCAACATGTTAGGGGATATCTGATGTACATTTTTTAAATTTAATTTTTTTAACTTATTTATTTGAGAGAGAAAGAGCGAGTGTGAGAGGGAGCGTGGGTGGGGCAGGGGGTAGAGGAAGAGGGACAGAGAAACTCTAGCAGACTCCGCAATGAGCACAGAGCCTGGCTTGGGGCTCCATCTCACAATCCTGAGATCACCACCTGAGCTGAAACCAAGAGTTAGATGCTTAACCGACTGAACCACCCAGGCACCCCTAATGTACATTTTTTAAATGAAATGAGCTGTTGTGCAGAAAACTTGAGAAAAACGTAATTCAATACATTTTAAATTTACAGCATCCATTCAGATGGTAATTATTAGAATTTAAGCAATTTAAGTTACATGTGGTAGGTTCTCCTACGTTGCTCTCATTCATATAATGCCTCTTCCTTCTTCCTTTCCCCCAATATTTTCTTCCTAAAACAAGAGTTGGAGGTCCCAATTAGGTTGTGACCATGTTTTTCTTATATTTTTATTCCTGGAACGCAGATCAATTCCAGGCATAGCAGGCACTTAATGCATGTTAATTACCATTGCTAAAACAAGGGCAGAGTATGGTAGGAAAATCTGTGTGTAAATTGGACATGGAGACCTAGTGCATTACCTTTCTCTGCATCTAGAAGTGAGTTTTCCTAGAATCTCTGCCTTTGCTTCTGTCAGAGCATGCAAACCATTTTTGGCCTAAGATGAGAGTTGATCTACATGTATGCTATGCTTGCTGACTCTCTGAAATTATTGATTCTACCTATTTTGGCCTACAGTGTTTGCCTTCTCAGTGTCTTAGATGGATTCCCTAAACTCGACACTTACAGAATTTGAACATAATTTGAGATCACTCTGGAACTAATGGCCAATCGTTATAGAGACAGACATCACTGATAGAACAACTGAGATAACCCTGTCCTAATGGTAAGATCCTGCCACTGATCTACCTGTGTTCTTCCCATTCTCATTAGATGAACGTGACAGAGTAAAACTATAGCATTTAGGCCAGATAGATTGTAGCAATAAAAGCTGATGCTAAGAAGTGTATGCAAAGTAGGTAATACCTCCCCAAGTCACACTGAATAGTATAATCTTGTTAACTTTGTGGTGAACTACCTCCTAAGCTGTCAAACAGAAGGTACTTTTTCTCAGGAGGATGAACCATAAACACATCCTGAACTCTGCTAATTTTCACAATGTAACTAGATTGCTGACCTTTACCAAACATCACAAATACCCACTGGATGAAGAAATATCCTGAGTGGAAGGGAAACTTGAACTCCCTGAATTCGAGCCTGTACATTAAGGGAGGATAATATTTTGGCCTGCCTAACCTGCAGCCACGGGTACTCTAAGCCCTGAAGCTTTACTGTGACTCCTCTATAATAGGTTTGAAATTTACATAGGCCACTCCAACTATCCCACTAGTCTGATGGCTCTGGATTTACATGAGGAACCACACAACATCTTACAATGCTGTATTAATCAGGACTCTTGACTGCAGTCAAATCCATGTCAAATCAGGTCCAGTAAAAGCAAGATGAGGAACACATTGACTTGTGTGATTGAAGAGCTGAGGGACAGAGAACATGATATTCAACATAGTTCATCAGGAGTCACACTGCCTGGACCCCCACCTCTCAATATTGTTTTTGTGTGTTAGCGTCATTGTCTCTTAAAGCGCTGTAGGTGTCCTCCACGTAGCTGGGAAAAATGGCCATCATGAGTGCTAGAGTCACATTCTAGCACTGTGACTTAATAGCAGAGCCAGCTGCCCATCCAACTTCAACATAATGAGTGGCTTGGTTGGGGTCACCTGCACATTACTCACATAGTCATTATTCTCATAATATATACAATGTATGACCAAACCCTACCTCTTGTAATCAGTAGAGTTCTATTATCAATAGCCCCAAGAGAACCACATAGAGTGGGAATAGATGGTTCCTTTCTATGCAAGGGATGTCAAACAGCAAAAAAACAATACACATTCAGTTCAAATGTCTATATCCAAACTAATTTGATAGGAATAGTTAGAGTCACTGCCAGCATCCATCCTTGTTTACTCCACTCTGACCACGTTGGCCTCCTTGCTGTTCTTCAGAAAGCCATACACACTCCTGCCTCTGAGCCTTTGCACATATATCTGGAATGCTTCTCTCACCTCCTTCAAGTTTGCACTCAAATATCACCTGCTCTGTGAGGATCACACTAAAATGCAACACTCCTACAGCTCTACACACACACACACACACACACACACACACACACACTCTAGTGACTCAGCTTTGGCTTTTTCCTAAGCATTTATTATCCAGTATATTCTGTGTTTTACTTAATTATTGTCTCAAGGCAATAACATGAGGACAGAAACTCTTACCTGTTTCATTTACTCACTGATACATCTCCAGCACCTAGTATAGTGCCTGGCATATAATTGGTGCTCATTACATATTTGATGAATTAACAAATGATGGAATCTAGCAGGGGTGCCTGATCACTCTGTTAGATAATGTACATACAGTATTATACAGGGGAGTACATAATAGCACAGTACATGAATACAGTCCTCATTTATCGGCCTCCCCAGGCTTCTACAGTTTAGCAAAATACATCCTAACCTCAGTGCTGTGGAACTAGACCCAGGGTGGGATTTCCACAGTTCTCTGGGAGGAGCGATCCCCTTGGATCAATTCAAGCCTTATCTCATGTCCTTGTTATGTTTGCGCAATTCGTAGGATTTAAGTAGCTGCTTGGTTTCCTAATCCACATTCCTTTTTCCCACTAGGATTTAAATCCTATACTGAATCTAAACCCTGACACCCTGCCTAGCCAGGAGGCTAGATCTTTTGGAGAGGGTGCTAGTTCACCCAGACAGGCCACCTGGAACCAATATGCTGCCAACCATCAGTCAGAATATCGCAAGAACACAGAGATTAGTGTTGCAACATCCCATCCACCAGACTGAATCCCCTTTAATACTGATTTGGCCTGATTTTCCTGGGCTTTGACAGTTCCCTCTTGGACTCTATATTCATTGCAGCTCCACAACGTTATTAGCTTTGCCTAGTGATGTATACGTCAACAAACGTCCATGATCCATGAGACAACCGGATACTGTGAGGCGTAAACAGGCCTGGAATCCACCAGAGCTTCACACGTTTGCTCTTTCGCGTTTGACACCCGAGGGCCACACAGCCCAGGTATGTCTTTGCACCTCCGCAAACTGTCAAACAACCTTCCCACAGTGAGACACAAGTCAAAGGCACAGTCGTCAGTCTGGAGCTGAGCGTGAGTCAACGATCAGCCCCCGAGGCCCCACACCCACCTCCCCGTCGCGGGGAAACCGCTGCCTCGGCCTCTGTGGATTGGCAGCTCTGAGGCGCGTGTGTGAGGCCAGATGAGACTACAATTCCCATCAGGCATAGCGGGAGCGGGATCACCCAGGCGCAAACCAGACCTCTGCGCGAGGCCCCGCGCGGGACTTCTGGGAGAGGAAAATGACAGCACGGGGCTTGCGACTACCCACCGGCAAGCTATTGAAGCTGCCGGCGGCGCTGGGGCGCGTGAACCGAGCTTGCAGCACGTTCCAAACCTTCGCGGAAGTTCTCAGGCTGCCCACGAGACAAATGACGAAGCTCACGTTCCCACTACAGGAACTCCAGCGGCAGCTCACGCCAGACTCGCGGTTGGACCTTCACGTGAAGACCTTCGACCCGAGTCTGGAGGACATCTCCAAGGCGGAGAGCGTCTTCACGGCCACGGGCCGCAACCGCATCGAGTACCTCAGCTCCGCGGTGCGTCTCGACCACGCCCCGGACCTCCCCCACCCTGAGGTGAGAGCCACCGCAGCCCTCAGGTCGTGACCACTCGGGCAGGCATTTTGCCCTCCCCTGTTCTTGTCACCGAACGAGAGAGATTTTCTGGCTTTGTGGGGACGCATGTAATTATTTTAACTAAATAAGCATATATAGTTTGTTATTTTGGTAATGAAAGTACAAGACTAGAAGATTGTAAAACCCAAGCCAGTTCAGAAATTTAAATGGCTTTTTATTATCTCTTTCCTTTTTAATTAACGTAAGGGAAAACATGCCGAGATAAATGAGACAAAGTGAAGAATATGAAAAGTATAATAGTTACACGAATGTGGTGATCCTTATCAGTACGTAATTTTCACCCAGTCTAAGTCTTCTGTCGTGCAAAAGTAATAATTATATATACATGGCAACAATGTAGGTTTTTTCAAATCAACTTTTAATGAAATTCCATGTGTATTTTATGCATGTCTTAGAGAGCTCATTATTTGCCACTGCACCACTGCGGTGGAAATTTTCCTTCTAATCAGAACTGCTATGATAGTTTAAATAGAACTAAGGGGTAGGTAAGTCATTTAATAATGTTGAGATAGCGTCGTGTTTTGACTGAAATTTCTGAATTACTGGACTTTCTGTGTAATTCGTTTCTTAAAATTTAGTTTTGTTTATATATTATCATTGGATTTAATCTGGCAGAGCATTTGAAATTTATGCAGGACAGATCAATTCATGTTGAAGGACTAACGGCAGTCTGGAAAGATATATAGCATCCCTGGCCCCACCCACTGCCACCCAGTCCTATTCATATATACATATATATATAACCTGAGGTTATTCAAATAACCTCAATAAAAAGCCATTTAATTTAATGCCCTTCCAGATTTCCAAAACGCCTCCCGGCCAGAGGGTGACACCACCTTCACCTAGAACCACTGATTGGTATTGTACCCCCTTCAATACCATGTTAAAAAGCAGAGTCATGTGTATTAATGGTTAGTATCAGGAACATTATGTTCCTTTCTACACTATAGAGGGCTAAAGGAGAAAAGCTTAATTGGAACAAGAGGTCAAGCGGAAGGAATAACCTCATAAATACAATGGTGTTACAGTCTACTCTGGGAGTTCATGGGGAAATGCAGTTTCAGACATGTAGTTGTAGTTTAGAATAAGTTTTGTTGAGATGCATCTAGTTTTTAACTTCAAAAAGTTTGTAAATATGGAATGCTTAATAAATGTCCCAGATATTCTTGAGTAGCATAATGTAGTTAAAGGCACAGGTTCTGGATATAGATGTCCTGAGTTTAAATTCCACCTTCTTCCCTTTCTAGCTATATAATTTGGGGCCAGTTATTTAACATCTCTTTACCTCTAGTTTTATCATTTGTAAAATGGGGATAATAATATTACCTACCTTATAGGGTTGTTGTAAAAAGTAGGTAAGAAAATTTATATTAAGTGCTTTGAAAAGTACCTGGCACTGGGAATCGTTCAGTAGATAGTAGCTATATTTTAGAATTTGAGGTTCGACTAAACATAAGCCACCTTTTTACATGGCTAGGGAAGACAATAGTTTGACAGATTTTTTCAGCTAATACAACATATAATAAAAATGTATAGGGACGCCTGGGTGGCTCAGTTGGTTAAGCGACTGCCTTCGGCTCAGGTCATGATCCTGGAGTCCCTGGATCGAGTCCCGTATCGGGCTCCCTGCTCGGCAGGGAGTCTGCTTCTCCCTCTGACCCTCCCCCCCTCATGCTCTCTCTATCTCATTCTCTCTCTCAAATAAATAAATAAAATCTTTAAAAAAAAATGTATATATAAACCTAGTATTCAGTTATCTTCTTTTTCCTTGTATAAGGTGTGTTTTATAGGCAGAAGCAATGTTGGAAAATCCTCTCTAATAAAAGCCTTATTTTCACTGGCCCCAGAGGTTGAAGTCAGAGTCTCCAAGAAACCGGTATGTTGAAGGAAAGGGTTGGGGAGGTGGGATATAAAAGAAACAGTATATTGAAATGTAAAATATGTCTGAACTATCTCTGAATTGACTAAAGTAACTAATTAATGTTGAGAGGTACAAGAAATCATACTTGCTAAGTTCCTAGAACAGTGATTTCTTTGAAACAAGTAGTAAAGTAAGACATTTTATTGATGCCTGTATATATATCCCTGAAGAAGAAGGAAGTATGTCTGGATTTATTTTAGCTGTCTTGCCAGTTTCTTGAGGAAATCTTTTGTCCAAATCTTTTCCAAAAAGTTGCCAAATAAAGTGTTTTATTGCCATTCTATATTTGCTTCTTTAAGAATGATCATCTAGTCCTACCCTGGTTTTAGAGGAAACTGCTTTGAAGTGGCTTTTCCCTCCTATAATTTTGTATACTTTGCTAACTCCTTTCTCCCTCCCTTCTCTTACTACCCCTTGTCTCTTAAATGCAGGTGTAGATACAGATACAGATATATACACATACATATACGTGTATATATTGGGCAGACCCCAGTTTACCCAGGGCCAAATTATGTGATTATCCCAGCCAGTCTGCTCTAGTAGCTTTCTGTCATTTTTCAAATTTCCTCTACTCTTTCTCAGTGATGCAGACTACCAATATCTAAGATACGGTGTCCTTAAAACTCACCCCCAGTTCCCCTCACCTTATTATCTATCCATGGCAAAACGTTCCCACCAACCTCCGGCTCACTGCCCCACTTTCTTTGTGTTGGAACCCTTCCATGAAGCTTCCCTAGTCTTCTCTTCCTCCCCATTTCTTCATATAGTTGATTCCCTGGCTCCATCACTGATGCTGATGATTGTAATTCATTAAATCTCCTATCCTTAGGCCTACTCTGTCTCACCAAATAACACAGCTAAACTCTGATTTCTCGGTGGGGTGGGTTCCCTTCCTGCTGTGAGGAAGAAATGTATTCTTGACATTCCTAATCTGTCATTTTCCTATGGATAGACATCTCAACTGATTGGGAACCTAAGCACTGTTTTATAAAATCTTCCCTCTGAAAATATTTGTTCTAAGTTCCAAAAATTGACTTTTTAAGCTGTTTATCTTAATCTTTTGTTTTCTGATTAATAGTGTCATTGGACACAAAACCATGACTTTTTGTCATCTTTACATCATTTTAGTTTAACACATATTTTATAGTGTTGTACATGCTTTTAAAAAATGGTTTAATGAAAGCACTAAACCATCTAATGAAACACGCAAAACATCTTGATAATAGGGAAGCAGTAGTCTAGGTGTAATAAACTATCAGGTTTTGCATCTAGGTTTTATGAAAACCTATATGACTGACAGTAAGTATTTTTAGTTTAACCAATCTGTGCCATAATTTATTTCTCTTTAAAGTGGAGATATATTATTCATCAGAGAATATTGACTAATGTAGTGACACCATTATAGGGTAACTTTTCCCTGAGAAAGAGCTAATGAAAAGACTCTGACATATTTTGGGTACATATTCCTAATCAAAAGTTCTCCTTAAGTCATATGGATGCTCTTAAAAATGAATTGGAGGGAAGAAGTAGTATCTTCTAAGCTTATCTCCAGCCACTTCCCTTCTATAGTCTTTTCCTGTATCATTAGCAGCACAGCTAGGATTATATTCAGAACACTTAGGCTTTTAATAAATATATGCTGATTGAATTGAAAATATTTTGAGTCATTAAATATATAAAGGATGTATTTTAAGAAATTTTTTATTTTTCCATTTATTTTATCAGGGGCACACAAAGAAAATGAATTTTTTCAAAGTTGGAAAATATTTTACATTGGTGGACATGCCAGGTTATGGCTATAGAGCTCCCGAAGATTTTGTCGACATGGTAGAGACCTATCTAAAAGAACGAAGGAAGTAAGGAAAATATTTTCTTATAAATTTAATCCAAAAGCATGTTTTCATTAATGGAACATTCTCCACATTATGACTCCGTATTATCAAGTGACTTCTTTTAGAAAGTCCATTTTATTCTCATAATATTCTACAATACAATATTTAGGGCCAAAGTATGTACTGCTTGCTTATTTTTTTCTTGTAGATTAGCTTAATCTTAAATTCAAAAGTTTTTCTAAATTAAGACTATAAATGTATTTCAGCAGAGTTCATTAATTTTCTTATGTCAAACTTGTGGGTGGCTAATTTTGAAAATAAAAATTATTGGTTAATGTGGTATTTATTAAATTTAAATAAACCTCAGTACATTTTAAAAATACCTCTGATATCACATCCTCTGTAAATGTTATCTTTGTTATCTCCATAGGTAGTCAAATTGCAGTTCTGTTTTAAGCATTGCACAACATATAGAAAAATTAAATTTTTGAAATATAAAAAAGTATGTACAAGTATCTTGCTTGTTGTAGCTTTACACAGAAACTAAGATGAAATATTTACACACAAAAAATACAAAACAATGTCTCTGGTGTCTCTTATCTGTTACCCTTAAAATAATATTTGAGAATTTAGACACTTTTGTGATAACTTAGAGTTAATTGGGTTCATGTCTCTTTCCCCACTAGAGTTCAAGCTTTTTTTTTTTTTTAAGATTTTATTTATTTATTTGTCAGAGAGAGAGAGAGAGAGCACAAGCAGGGGGAACTGCAGGCAGAGCAGGCAGAGGGAGAAGCAGGCTCTCCGCCGAGCAAGGAGCCCAATGCGGAACTTTTTGTCATCTTTACATCATTTTAGTTTAACACATATTTTATAGTGTTGTACATGCTTTTAAAAAATGGTTTAATGAAAGCACTAAACCATCTAATGAAACACGCAAAACATCTTGATAATAAGGAAGCAGTAGTCTAGGTGTAATAAACTATCATGCCCTGAGCCAAAGGCAGACGTTTAACTGACTGAGCCACCCAGGTGTCCCTAGAGTTCAAGCTTTTAAAGGAAGGGACTCACTCATCTTTGTGTCCAGCCCTAGGCAGAGGATCTTAGGTCCAATACTTGCTATTGAAATATATTAATATTTAGTAAATTTAGTTATTGAAAGTAATGGCATTGAGATTTATTGGATTGTAGGATGAACTTCTAGTGAACTGAGAATTCCTTTTGCCTAAAAAATTTTTAAATTTTGGAGTGAAAATTATTCAAAAGAAAATTTCTCAGGATAGTGAGGGTCAGGGGGAGAAATGAATGAGTATATTTGATATTGTCATTAATTTTTATTTCTGCATTCTTATAGTTTGATGAGAACATTTTTGTTAGTGGATAGTGTTGTTGGAATTCAAAAAACCGACAGTATTGCCATAGGAATGTGTGAAGAATTTGCATTACCTTATGTGGTAAGTATTTCTTTTGAATCATGGTTGCTGTTGGAAATACCAGTTTGTGTGTATGCATGTGCACATGCTTGTGTGTGTGTGTCTTTTTAGTGAGAGCAGGTCTTGTCTCTGCAAGAGTAGTTCTCAAATAGTCTTTTTGATTATCAGCCATTAGTAGATAAGTTCTGTGGTATTTATATTCTTTTTCTTTCTCTCAGCTTAAATTTTCAAAATTATAGTCAAAGTAAAGTATTTTTAAGCTGTTCATTTAGTGTTCCTAAGTGCTTTTCCCTTTCATTTTTTTTAATGGCAATATAAAATTTGTCTAAAACGTATTAGTGGCTCTTTAACAGCAGTTTGGCATATACTACTTATCAAAGTATAAATGACATTGCAACTGAAAAATTTGCTAAAGTAATTTGTAGTTTAAGAACCATTGCAAGGAAATAGCAGGCTCCAGCACACACAGGTAGGATTTTTACATTCTTCTGGGAATATCTTACCAGTATTTTTTTCTGTTGTTTGTCCTAGAATAGAATACAAATTAGTAGGTTGGTATCCACATTTACTTTGCTTTGTGAGTTTTCCAGAAAAAACAGCACTCCAGAGTTCCTTTCTAAGGAAAAGAATCCATTGACTATAATTTGGTTTCAAAAAAAGGAAACCACTAAAATGTAAAAGTGAAGTTTAATGCAAATCAAACCATGTTACTAATCAGCGATGTTTTTGTATTCTTGGGGTTATGGAATTTTGGGGGCTTGCAAAAGCCCTGTGAAGCATAAGCTATAACTACAGTCAGTATGAGGAGCCAAAGGTTTGATTATAGTCCACATAGTAGAAAATACCCAATAGTGCCAAACTGGTTTTAAGTGATATAGTTCCTGATTTGGTATCATAGGTACCAATTTGTAAAATTGTATATTTTCCTCAGTTTCAAAAGAAATATTGCTTTCTTCTTTGGAAAGAGGTTGTGATAGAGGAATTATGTCTCCTTTTAAATGTCAGCATATTTGCTCTTATGAGGAAAGACTCCCAATTGGAGGGACTCACAAGTCATTAGAAACCACACACTTTCGGCTTCTCACTCCTTTTACCATTAACATTTTTTATAACTGAAAAGCATAAATGAATAGTCAGGAAATTTAATTTTATAGAAATTCCCCAGGAAAATTGAAGGTCAAAGTTTTACTTTTTAATTGATTTTGTAGTCATCCTATAATGGTAGTGGATATAAGATACAAATAGCCTGATTTCTAGTTTCTCCTTTATATTATTACATATAAGGCAGAACCATTTTGTAGGTCAAAAATGATTATAAGTTGGCAATTTTATATGGATCAACCTAATAATATTATGTGTCTTAGTTAACATAAGATATATAGTGATCATATGAAATTTGTTTTATGTCAATTGCAAATACGGCTCAAGGGTCCTTTTCACTAGTCTTGAATCCAAGATATGTTGGCCCTGTGTAGTTAAAGCACCATTAAACAGCAAACACGTAGTATATGCTTTATACATTGCATACATTAATTCATTTAATCTTCATGGTAACTCCTTTTGGGAGTGTTGCTTTTATTTTATAGATGAAAAAATAAGTATAGAGAGATTAAGAAACTTACAAGGATCACCTAGTTGTTATTAAACATGTGTAGCTAGGGGTGCCTGGATGGTGTAGTTGGTTAAGCGTCCGACTCTTGATTTCAGCTCAGGTCATGATCTTGGGGTTGCGGGATTGAGCCCTGCATGGGGCTCCATGCTCAGCCAGAGTCTGCTAAGATTTCTCTCTCCCTCTCCCTCCCCACCCCACCCCCCGCCATGCACTCATTCTCTCTCTAGAATAAATAAATAAATCTTTAAACAAAAATTGTAGCTAAAATGTATAAAACTGTATATTAAAAAAGACTTAATTTCTAATGCTTAAGTATTTGTTTTCTTACAGATGGTATTAACAAAAATTGACAAATCTTCCAGGGGACATCTTTTAAAACAAGTGCTTCAGATCCAGAAATTTGTTGACACTGAAACACAAGGATGTTTTCCTCAGTTGTTTCCTATAAGGTAAAAGTTGAATTATTTTATAACTTTATGTACTAACATCCTTTAATATTATATAGTGTTTCTTAAATTGAGGTATCACTTAAAATAAGAGGAGTTTGGAAGACTATGCACTTAACCATGATTTATTGGTACAACCCATCAGCACTTTTATTTTTTTCTTCCTTCTATTTTGTCCTCCTTCTGCAGGCTCCTGCTGGATCTTCCCTGCAGCCTAGCTCAATCCTAGATCTCAGCAGAAGTGAAAACTTTTACTTTTTAAAATCAGCTAAATAACAGCCACAATAAAGATACTACCATGCTTTTCTCAATTTCAAAGAAAAACAAATTATCTCTATAGTAGAAAGCCATGCAGGCTGTGAGGGATAAAAATTTTTCTTTAAAGAGACCAAATATAAAGAAATGCTTCTTATAAGTTAGAATTAAGCATTGGTAGAGACAGAATGGTTATTTCTAGAGCTGGCAATTTTGAGATATTTGATAGAGTTTAGTGATGAAACATGAGTCTATACTTTTAGCTTATACCTTGGATATGGTAAGTACGTTGTACTGGAGCAGAGATATAGTGCCATTCCCATAGGATTTTCTTACTCTAACTTCTTTGAGGAAAGCAATATGGTATTTGCTATGAGAAATAATTAAACCAAGTAACAGTTGTATATGAAACTGTCCCCTAATCAGTCATTCAAGGTCCTACCAATCCAGATCACATTTAAATTGTTTGTAATTATGAACGTGCCTGTCAGAATCCTTCATTCAGTCATTCCTACAAAATGCTCTTCTCCCTTGACTTTCATTCAAGTATTTATCCTGTTCATTTGTCTGTGTCCCATCTGTATAATGGAGACTCCTAGGGGCAGGAATGAAATCCTACTTCTTAGAGCCCTGAGCATTGTCATGGAAGAATAGCTGTTTCTTTTAACTGTTTAATAAGAAGGAAGTGAGACCGTCACTAAAAATGCAGCACAAACATAAGATGGACAGATGACTGTGGCTTAACAGCAGCATTTATTGGGGAAAAAAATTAATCTTTAGTTGACTATAAGCTGAATTTGAATTAACAGTTTAATGGGGCTGGGGAAAAACTGACAATGTTTTCTTGACCTACATTAATAGAATTATAGTGTTCCAAACAAGGGAATGATCTAGCAGTAGTTCCACATAGCTTTGAACTACATGCCATCAGACCAATCAGGTTAGACGGTGGCTCGACATTGAGAACAACTAGAGCTATCTGAAAACAGATGGTCTTGGGGAAGGTTACATCATTCATAATACTTACCTGGTCCTCACAGTAAACATCCCTATTTCCAGCTACGGTTATAGGTCAAGGAAATGAAATAAGTTGCAGAGAGGTATTGGTTTAAATAGAAAGAGCATGGGCTTTGGGGTCAGACAGCCTTGATTTTGCATGGTTCTTCTACTTCTTGGCTATAGATTTCAAAGCAACTTATTTCATTTTCTGAGTCTGTTTTCTCACTAGTAAAAATGTGATTGTTAGAATGATCAAATAAAATGGATGTACACACAGACACATCATCAATGTTAGCTTCCTTTCTTGCCAAGTCAGTAAGTAGCAGGGTTAGGCCAACAACCCAGAATATCAGATTCTCAGTATTTTTTAAAGATACTCACTTCTTTAGATATGTCAGCATTCTCTGCTGTATGACCCTGGAATCACTGCTGCCATTGTACTTGCCGTAAGTGACCAAGGCACTGCAGAAGCCATTCAAGTCTAAGACTTGAGATGCAGGAGCCTGGTGACTTTCAAGAACTTCAACATTCATTGTATATAGTGACCACATACAGGAATTTGGCAGACTGGACTTTGTAGCTCTCAAAACCCAATTCAGAAAGTAGAGTTATATACATTCCTTGGCTTTATGTGCATGACCAAGTCCTAGTCCATCCCTCCAGAAAGAAGTTCGGCCTATTCATGAAATAATTATGATAAAATAAGTCAGGTTTTATTTCCTTCTCTTCCTATAATCCTTATAGGAGAAAGGTGGAAGTATAGGCCAGCAAGCTTTGGCCTTTAAGGCTTTGGCAAAAGTTAAGTGCTGAACTTCATGTCAGAACTCTGCCCGAGCTGAGTAGAGATGTGTAAATGGTGAAGAGCCCCTAAAAATTGATGTTGGGATCAGTCTGTCTGTATAACTCATGGGAGAAATATGTAAGTAGGTACAGTATAATTGCTTTTTATATAGTGGAATTCCAAGCAAAGACAATGGACTCTAAGGACAAAGAAAATCACATTACAACATTGACAGAAATGTTGCAAATGAGTTCAAGATGCCATAATTAATGTGTGGACAGTCCAACTTGTATTTCTTCTTTAAACTATATAACTTCACTTATAACCCAGAAATCATTATGGGCTGTTCTCAAGCAAGCAGCTTTAGTCAAAAAGTCTAAAATGCTGTATTTTATCAAGAAGGGAATTAGGGGTACAGCTGAAAATATTTTACCTGTTTTATATGCAGGTATATACAATTCTTGTATCCATAAAAATCATAGTGTATTCATAAAAGTCCATGTAGCCTGAGAACCCATGTGGTCACTTCCAGCTGACAAATGGATGGATGCATATGGATGGATATAGTAAGATGAGTAGACAGTAATAGACACAATAATGGTGATGATGATTTTTTAAAATGACAAAAAAAGGTCTAAATTATCAAGGTTGTTGAATCTTTGTCACAAGAAGAATAAACTAAAGAAATCAAAACTTTTAGTCTAGGAAATAAAAGGCAAAAATAGAAGATATTCCAATAGCATTTTTCACAGAAATAGAACAATCTTAAAATTTGTATGGAACTACCAAAGACCACAAAGAGCCAAAGCAATCTTGAGAAAGAACGAAGCTGAAGGTATCATGGTCCCTGATTTCAAACTATATTGTAAAGTTACAGTAATCAAAAAGGTATGGTACTGGCATAAAAAAAGACACATAGATCAATGGAACAGAATAGAGAGGCCAGAAATAATCCCACACATATATGGTCACTATGACAAAGAAGCCAAGAATATACAATGAGAGGAGGGCAGTGTCTTCAATATCTGGTGTTGGCAAAACAGGAGAGCTACGTGCAAAAGAATGAAACTTAGATTACTGTCTTACATTATACATAAAAATTAACTCAAAATGGATTAAGGACTTGAATGTAAGGCCTGAAGCCATAAAACTCCTAGAAGAAAACATAGGCCCTTAACATCAGACTTGGCAATGATTTTTTGGATTCGACACCAAAAGCAAAGGCAACAATAGCAAAAATAAACACGAGGGACTACAGTGAACTATAAAAAAAGCTTCTGCACAGCAAAGGAAACCATCCACAAGATG
Organism: Mirounga angustirostris; assembly: GCF_029215605.1. NCBI lineage: Eukaryota > Metazoa > Chordata > Mammalia > Carnivora > Phocidae > Mirounga > Mirounga angustirostris. The sequence continues at coordinate 58,094,079 of NW_026991709.1, forward strand.
AATAGGCAACTTCCTGAATGAAAGAAAGTATTTGCAAATCATGTATCTGATAGGGGCTAATATCTGAAATACATAACTCCTACAACTCAATAGCAAAAAAAAAAAAAAAAAATCTGATTAAAAAATGGGCAGAGGATCTGAATAGACATTTTTCCGAAGAGTGCACACACATGGCCAACAGGAAAAGATGAAAACATGAAAAGATGCTTAGCATCACTAACCATCAGGGAAATGCAAATCAAAACCACCACAATGAGATACCACCTCACACCTATTGGAATGGCTATTATCAAAAAGGCAAAAAAAAAAAAAAAAAAAAAAAGAAGAAATAACAAGCATTGGTGAGAATGTGGAGAAAAGGGAACCCATGTACACGGTTGGGAATGAAATTAGTGCAGACTCTATGGAAAATAGTATGAGGTTCTTCAAAAAATTAAAAATAGAACTACCATATGATCCCAAAATACCGCTTATAGGTATTTATCTGAAGAAAACAAAAACACTAATTTAAAAAAGATACCTGCACCCCCACATTCACTGCAGCATTATTTACAATAGCCAAAATATGGAAACAGCCTAACTGTCCATTGGTAGATGCATGGACAAAGAAAGTGTGGATATATATACAATGGAATACAATTCAGCCATAAGAAAGAATGAAATCTTGCCATTTGTGACAACATGGGTGGATTTTGAGGGGGTTATACTAAATGAAATAAGTCAGGCAGAAAAGACAAATACCATATGATCTCACTTATATGTGGAATTTGAGAAACAACAAAAAAGCAAAATCATAGATACAGAGATTGGTGGTTGTTAGAGGTGGAGGTTGGGGGATAGGAGATATGGGTGATGGGGATCAAAAGGTACAAACTTCCAGTTATAAAATAATCAAGTCATTGAGATATATAGCATGGTGACAATTATACTGTATTGCATATTTGAAAGTTGCTGAGAGCAGATCTTAAAATTCCTCATCACAAGAAAAGGAAAAATTATAATTATGCTTGATGACAGATGTTAACTAGACTTTACTGCTATCATTTTACGATATATACAAGTATCTAATCATTATGTTGTACAACTGAAGCTAATGTTACGTGTCAATTATACCTCAATTTAAAAAAAAAAAACTTAGTCTGGTTAATAAAAGGCAAAGTTGTAGATACGGTGAAATTTTTAGGATCCGGAAGGAAATTGATCAGATAACGTGGATCATCAGATTTCGAATACAAGAGGCTGGTGGAAGAGAGGAAAGGTAGAACAAATTAAGACATTCGGTTTCATACGTGGAACTCAAGAGTTTTTAAGCAGTTTTTAAGTTAGATGAATTCAAATATATTACTATATCTGAAATAAGAAAATTTTTCTTTTCTTCTCACAGTTCTGTGACCTATTCTGGAATCCATCTGTTGAGATGCTTTATAGCAAATATAACAGGAAATCTTAAGACTGATGGCCTCTAGTTTAGCTGAAGATTCAAAATTCTTTTTGCCAACTGGAGTTGAACATATAGAATTTCAACATTGTTTTAAATGTCGTGTATCTATAATTTGCAGAAGCATAATTTCATCTTTAAAACCTGCATCTTCCCAAAGCAAGAATGAATTTGTGGTGGGGAAAAAAAAGTTTATAAATAAATTGTGCAGTTCATTAGAACAGATACTGTTCCTATTTTAACAGTGTTTCTATTTTAACATATTGACAAACAAGAGCATATATAAGTCCATTATGTGAAAACCTATTTACTACTATGTAGAGAAGGATTCGCCCTGTTTTTATTGGGCTTTTGTCTTTTAAAGACAACGTCTATTATGTATATTTAAGTATTAAAATGGGCTAGGTAAAAAAGGGGCTACTTTTCTGTTAAGCATTTATAGGTAGATGGAAGATAAATGCTTCTCTCTATGCCTGTAATTTATCTTTTTTTCTGAGTCCTTATTTGAATATAAAAAAAAAATATTCTTGATAAAAGTTCAGTCAGTCCATACTGGAAACATCAGTCATTTCAGACTGGGATCATTCACCTTCAAATGAACACAGGATTCAGAATCAGAAGACCAGAATTTAAGTTCCAGTTCTAATATTTATTATATTGGGTCTTGGGCAAATTACTTGATTTCTCTGCCCTTCATTTATAACTCACAAAGCTTATAGAAGTTAAAATAGTATTGTATGTGTAAAAGATATCTGAATACTCTATTGTGAAGTGAAACCAACCAAGAATACAGCAAAATTCAGACTTATCACAGAAAACCTCTTGTCATAGAGGTGGTAACATTTTCTCTAGTGAAAGACAAAAACCAAGAACTAGTTTTAAGTGAGAACACTGATATTTGCAAAAAGCAGGAGAAAAAAGTTGATGGACCAGTTTAGAATTGTACAGTAAGATTCAGAATGGAAAGATAAAGCCTTACTTTGAGCTAAAGTTAACAGAAAAGATTTTTATGAAGATGCTACTGACGTATACATGTAAGTGGCTTAGCTTTTCAAAGTGAGGCTGAATACTAAAAAATTATAGCAGTAGCCCTGGATAAAAATTTAAGGCTGTAAAACAAGTTTGTGGCTTTTTTAGGGAATTCTATTATGATTATGTTTCCAGCTTTATAGTTGATAGCCCTGGTCTATTCTAACCAGCAGTGTTTTTAAAAAGAAACAAAAAACTTTATGTAGGCATTCACAAAGTAAAATATATGGTTACAATAGACTAATCTTAGAAGTCATCATTTTGCTTGCCAGTGTTACTTTACTGCCTGTCTTAGCCATGGTTCTTCTAAGAGCAGAGCCCAAAACAGAAGTTTGCATGCAGTCATTTATTTGGGAAGTGATCCCAGGGTACGGGAGTGATGGAGAAAGGAAACAGAAGAAAGGAAGTCAATCAAGGATGCAGGAGTTGGACATCACATAGGTACTAGTCTTGATCTTGAGGGACCTTCTGGGGAGCCTTAGGAAATGTGCCTCTGAGTTGTCTTTGAAGTAGGGAGAAGGTGGCTCCACACTTCTTCCAGCTTGTGCATGCCTAAGTGCCAAGCAGTTCCTGCAACTTGTCAGAAGGAGCAGGAAGAAAGAGGTCTCTGGAACAGGAGGCAAAGTGCAGTTGTCCACTCCTACTGGAAACTGGTTGCCACAGGAGTGGCTGAACTAAGGCCAAGAGGATTTGGTATGGGAGGTCTCACCACAGTGCTCTTATGAATAACCTGAGTGTTTTAATGCTACCAGAGCAGTAAACTTGGTATTCACTATGATGACACTAACAGTAGTTTTTTTTTTTCTTTTTTGGCCGGGGAGGGGGGGGGACGGGGGGACAGAGGGAGAGGGGAAAAAAGAGAACCTTAAGCAACTTCCACATTCAGCTCGGAGCCCACCGTGGGCTCCATCTCACAACCCTGAGATAATGACCTGAGCTGAAATCAAGAGTTGCATGCTTAACCAACTGAGCCACCCAGGCAATTTATTAAGAACTTTGAAGTAAACCAGGATGTTTAGCAAGGCTTCAGAAAGAAGGAAGCTAAAACAGTGTTTCTCTCTGCTTTGCAGACTACTTGCATCAGAATCACCTAAGCTCCTTGTTAAAAAATGCAGGCTTCTAGGCACCTGGGTAGCTCAGGCAGTTGGGCATCTGACTCTTGATCTCAGCTTGGGTTTTGACCTCAGGGTCATGAGGTCATGCAGGCTTCTGTTCCCATGCCCTGGCTGTGTTAATCAGTCTCTTCAGAAGGTAATCTGCATTTTTAAACAACCCACCAAGTGATTCTCAAAACAGCCTAAGGTATGAGAACCACCAGTATAGGTAAGTGGGAAAATCATGCAACTCTTGATTTCAGCTCAGGTCATTATCTCAGAAAGAACAAGGCCAGATAAAGAATGGAACGGAAATAGAATAAGGATGGCCAAGGAAAACAAGGGTGCGATATATACTGGGGCACTGTTTTATTTTTTATTTATTTATTTATTTATTTTAAGGTTTTTTTTGTTTGTTTTTTTTATTTGAGAGAGAGAGAATGAGAGACAGAGAGCATGAGAGGGGGTAGGGTCAGAGGGAGAAGCAGGCTCCCCGCTGAGCGGTGGGAGCCCGATGTGGGACTCGATCCTGGGACTCCAGGATCATGACCTGAGCCGAAGGCAGTCGTTTAACCAACTGAGCCACCCAGGCGCCCTGTTTTATTTTTCTATAAATCTACATATAACGTAAAACTTAAGGCTACAACCTTCTTAACAAATAGAAGCTTACTGACCTAATTCTAGTAAACTAGAATATTTGAAAATATGTAAGATCCACCCTCTGAGCAATGGTACAAACAATATAAAAATACCAGATGACAGCATCAGCATTAAATTATAGATTTGTGTGGCCTCACTCCTGGGTCTATGTTATGTCAACCAAGCTTTATTTTTTTATTTAACTTTCTTATCTACTTCTACTTTGTCATCCTGGTTGTATATCATGTATAACCACATGTCACCTTACATCCTTTTTGGAAAAAAAGTTTATTTGGAATCAGTCACTAGCACCCAAATAAGTAAACCAGAGAAAAACCCAAAAATTTTTGGAGAACTCCAAAAGCATTTTAATATGCCCTCCTGTGAGATAAGGTAAACAAATGAAGTGAAATATGGTAGTGACCAGCCCCTGAGAACACAGTGGCAAAATTTTTTAGACCCTTGTGATGATCAATTCTAATTTATAATCAAGACAGTACAACCATCAGAAGCTACAAGTCTTGGTTTTCAGAGATGGGCTTATCTACAATGAAGCCAGTTAAGACCAAAGTGACCTTTTAAGCACTCCTTGATACTTCTCACCCCACCTGACTCCCCATATACCCTAAGGCACAGAGTGGGCTTTTATAAACCTAATTACTCAGTTCTTAATTCCCTGGTAAATCATAAAATTACTCTGTTTTTCAGGGACAGCTGTTTTACAGCTTTAATCAAGGAATTATATCTGCTTTTCAAGGATAGGATATGGTAGATTTTTTTCATCTTAACCCCTGGTACAAAGTCCAACTCAAAATTTGACTATTTAATATTCAAATACTTGTCAGTTAAATGACACAGAGCTACTATAAATGTTTATTGAACTGAAATGAACTGCCGTACAACGTTACACTAAGGTAGCTCATCTCTGAGTCCAAGTCGTACTTCCAAGTCTTTCCAAATTTTTTTTCAGCAGTTCCGTGTAAAACAGCAGGACACTGGACCAGTTTGTTAAGCACTTAAATGTCTCACAAATGAACATCTAAAGTCCCATTAGAGCAAAAATATCATCAATGTCATCTGTCTCCTTAATGGTTCCTGATGTATTATGTTTGTTCATCTGCATCACTGTCCATGAATCAGTTTCATTTTCATTGCTTCCTATAAGGTTTTCATGAATTTGTTTCTCTTTAGTTTTTATAACAGGATTTGAAACTCTGCTACTCAAGAGTTGATTACTGTTAGGGTAGAGATCAGTTTTATGAACTGTACAGTGCGAGAGTCTCCATTTACTACTATCTGTAGCATTCTGAGTCCCTTGAGGGGATGGCTGAATGGCCTCTGAGAGAGTCAACTGCAACTTTCTCTGTAGTTTCCTCTGTTCCAGTAAAAATCTATTCTGAGATCTTCTTCGGCTCACATGATGCTTTGAAGTTTTGATTCCTGAGCCACGAAGAAGGCAGTTGCAAATAGATGTTTTTATGCATTCTAGTTTCTTTGGCAAACTTTAAAGGACAAGAGAAAGGAAAAATCTGGGATTAAGACACAAAGACATTTTCAAAAACTTTTGTCTCCTTTTTACCAACTCCCAAAAGAAAAGACAATGTATTTACAAGCCCTATGCCTGCGTACAACCCCAGAATTATCACAAGAAATATGAAAATAGGAGCTTCAACCCAAATCTGTGTTTTCAGAGCAGAGCTTCCCTCTGATTCAGACTGTAGCCAAGTATGTCCCCCTTATGTTCCCAAAGTAAAGTACCTCCTACAACTGCCTGGCAAGGTAGCTGAATGGTGAGATACCTGCACACTTTAGTGTCAGAGCCTCTCCCTGATAACCGCTAAACTGTCCATAGTGTAATAGGAGTGGACTGGGGAAAGGATATATCACAAAGAGAACCATCTGCCTGGATGCATTAATCCATATCTGGATAAACAACTTCATGTTGTATCAGGGAGTGAACAAAGGAAAAGGAATCAAGGTGAGGGAGGGAGTTTATCTAAGAATGAGAAGATAGAGCTTCTGGCATAGACCACCTGACACCTTGGGCTGCCCTAATCGTGATTCTTACATCTTCCTCAAGTGTGGGAATTCAGAACTCAAATAGCTGATCATTTTAGGTGTTTTGCTTCTGAATAAGGTATACTGCGACAAGGTACATCAGTACCTTGCTAACTGCCTCACTGTTTGTGATAGATTTCAAAAGATTAGCATGGACCCGTAACTTCTACCCCCTCACTCTCCCCTTTTCCTTTTTAAATAAATACACAACTTTGAGGAAACCCCTTTATAATGTAGTAATTCAAGATCAGTTTCCAAACCCTTTTCTTGTCTTAACTCTAAGTGGTGATTTTTAAGTGGGGAGAGGGTAAGTGTACCTCCTAATTGAAATGGAAATAGAAAAAAATGAAAACAGAAGAATCAGAGGATCTGAATTGAATTCTGGATCTCCAGCTGTAACAATCTGAGCAAAATCCCCTATGTCCTCAGCTACAAAATGGGAATAATACTGCCTACCTCATAGAGTTATCATGGACAATAAGCAAATTTAAAATGTACTGTAAGTATAACATATTGAAACAGCAAAACAGGGCAGTACGAAAGAACAGTTATTTTTGTGGGGAAGGGAATAATGGTTTAACCAAATACCACTTTGTTACCCTTCTCACTAACTCTTAATTATTGTCATCTCTGTCTCATCTACCCCTTTTCCATCTTGGGCTGAGTTCCCATCCTAGAATAGATCCTTTTTAGATGGCTACAGGTCTTTAAAGGACCCTAATGTAGAAACCCTTCCAACAATTCATTCCTTAGGAATACTTAACAACTTCTCCCACAACTCTTAATCCAAACTTGTTTTTGTTGATCTTTACAGCCATTTGTGTCTAAAATTGTTACCATGGGCATCTATTAGTTTCTCAATAAAAATATAAAACCCTGAAGTGTCTAACTTCATTGTAATGCTTCAAGTAATACTAGCTCACAATCAAAGAAAACCATCCTTAAGCAGTTCTGTGAATCTAAGAATCAGAGGAAAAGGAAGAAATCAATACATGGGGAGTCTGGCACCCATGAACGAACATTACTTGACCCTAAGCCCAGAGTCTGGTGTGTGTCCTTGTAAGAGGCAGACCCTTCTGCTCTCACATCCTCATTCTGCTGCCCTGAAGCTGTGGGCAGACTGGCTGTCTCTCCTACTAGAGCAAGAGTGAAGAGTTAGTGCTCCATGAGGATTAAGTCTTACACAATGTATCCCCAGGCTTAGCATACCACAGACACTCCTAAGGCTTTCTGAATGAACAAATGGAATGGTGAAGAACATAAATGAATAAATCCAATTAACCAAGTTAACTTTCTTCTTCCCAATGATACAGCTGTGCCCAACAAAGGCAAACAAAATTGCAGTTTGAATAGATCCTTCTTTTAGCCCCCCTAGGGCTACTGGCAATCCCATTTTTAAAAAAGCTGACTTGAATATATATACTTTTGCCCTATACAACAGAAAAAGTAAAGGAATATAATTCTTATTATATACCTACCTGTAGCCTTGAGCTTCCACATGTTTAAGCCGGTTACTTTTAAGAAGTTTGTTACCCAGAAAGGAGGCCTGCGCCTTGAGTTTTTTGCTCCTGCACCACAAAATTGCTGTTTGGATTTCTTCAGAAAGTTGAATGAAACTCTCAGCCTCTCGAAATCTTTGCACAAAACTTTTGGCACAGGGAGTTCCTGTTGCTTTCTGAGAAGAACGTTTGGTTGCCTTTAGTTTGGACTGAGAACATTTAAAGTTGGTCTCCTGAAACATGGAAATGTGAGAAAAATATATTGGATTTGGTACTGATGTATAAATATATAACAACAGAGAAAAGTTGACTCACTGACTATGAAAATTAGAAAATGTCTTTTTAAAAGAAATAAAAGTTTTTTAAAGCTCACTGTGCTTTCCTTTATCTTAAAAAACTTAATGGGAAGCCATCAGAGAGGGAGACAAACCATGAGAGACTCTTAACTATAGGAAACAAACAGGGTTGCTGGAGGGGAGAGGGGTGGGCATTAAGGAGGGCACATGATGTGATGAGCGCTGGGTGTTATACGCAACTGATGAATTACTGAACTCTACATCTGAAACTAATGTTGGCTAACTGAATTTAAATTTAAAAAAAAAACAACTTAATTTTTTACCCACCGCTCCTAACACAAGATTTTTTTCTCCCTCTATGCAACAACAGATCCCATCTATAACTGAATTCAGATGGGAAACATAAATATTCTAACAGATATCTATTTAATCTATACATAAGAATGAAACTCTACATGAATAAATATTGGTCAAAGTCTATCTGGTAGGGGAAAAAAAATGACTGAAGAGCCCTTTTCCTTGATACTACTAGACTACCACAAATTTGTTTTTCACTTATTTCCATACCCTGAGTTACCCTCCTCAATGATGGGTCATAAATGTTACTGAAAACACATGAAGACAGGGATGATGCTGAATGTATGTTAAAAATGCTTAACTGAACAACACTTCCAATTCAACCATCTTTTGATGTGGCACCTTTGTCTCTTTAACCCCATCCTTCTATGTCAAGTAAAGTGTGAATTGTAGCAGCTTTCAGTGTTTACGAAAATATGCCACTTACTAGGTCTGCTTTCATCCTTCATTCAAAACTTCTTCCAAATTTCTCACTTTCAAGAAAAACATTAAAAAGTAGTAGAAAATATAAAAGTAGAGACCTATCAATACTTTGCATTGGTGATCGATAAAAGAAATTTTACCTTAGAAGCAAGCTGAGCATGTTAGTGCTAATTGCTAAAACTGTGGTAGTGATTAGTCATGAACAAGGGCTGCTGACCAACCAACCAGCTTTAAAACCAGCTCACCCAAAAACAGCTGGATGGACTGCAGAACTTTCAAGGGTCAGAGAGCCATAGTTCTTGAGAAAGAGTTGACAGAACAATTTGGGGAACTGATATAATGGTAAAGAACAGAGACTGTGAAAACAGACTGCCCGTGTTCAAATCCCAGCTCTGCCCTGTACTTGTGTTGTGGCCTAAGCAAGTTCCTTGTCCTTTCTAGGCCTCGATTTTCTCATCTGAAATATGGAAACAATAATAATAGCACCAGCCTCACAGGGCTTTTGCAAGGATTATAGGAATTAACACACATAAAGCATTTCAAAAGTAAATGCAATATATGTATTTGCTATTATTAGGACTACAATGATGATGATGATGATGATGATGATTCCTCCCTCCAGAACTCATAAATCGGATGGAATATAAATCCAAGCTAGAATCGTTGTAAACATTCAAGAAAGAACTCTGACTTATCAGAAATGATTAAGAATTCTTTTTTTTAAAGATTTTATTTATTCATTTGAGACACAGAGATACAAAGAGAGAGAGAGCATGAGCAGTGGGAGAGGCAGAGGGAGAGGGAGAAGCAGACTCCCGACTGAGCCAGGAGCCCGATGTGGGGCTCGATCCCAGGACCCTGGGATCATGACCTGAGCTGAAGGCAGATGCTTAACCATCTGAGCCACCCAAGCGCCCCAATTAAGAATTCTTAAATAGAAAAGAAGAAGTAATCCATGCAGGAAACCAGGAGAAAACAATCTGACAGATGGTAACAGAAGTCAAGTAATTACCACATCAAAGTGGGTGACACTGATGTACTTTACTTATCTGTCGCTAGGTCCAGAACAGAATTTACAGACACTGACTAAGAGGAATCATGTTAAAGCTTGAAGCCTAACCGGGAAAGAAAGAGAAGCCTCATGACAAAAGATGAGGATGACAGTAACAATGATGAGAATAGCTAATAACATCCAACCACAGTTAAGTGCTTACCATACTCCAGACTCTGTGCCAAAGACTTTACATGCATGAAAACTGCATAACCCTATGGGTGGCATACTATATTAGAAAACAGAGGTGTGGGCAGGTCAAGAAGCTTAAGGTCACACAGCTAGTACCAACTAAAGCCAAGACTCAAACCATTTCTGACTACAAAGCTCATACTTTTTTTTTTTTTTTAAGATTTTATGCATTTATTTGAGAGAGTGAGAGAGAGAGAGAGAGAGAGCATGAGCCGGGGACTGGAGCAGAGAGGGAAGGAGAGGGACAAGCAGATTCCACACTGAGCACAGAGCTTATGCGGGGCTTAATCCCAGGACCCTGAGATCATGACCTGAGCCAAAATCAAGAGTCTGACGCTAAACTGACTGAGCCACCCAGGCACCCCCAAAGCTCATACTGTTAATAAAATCCACACCTACAATGGATCCTAGTGACACTTTAAAATTCTAGCGAAACTGAGTAAGATGTTTTTGAAGGCATTCTCTAACCCAAATTTATTGGATGCACTCAGTCCCTTGGGAGTGCCTCTATTCATTCAGAAGCATAGGCTGAAAACTAAGGTGGCATTATGCTGAGAGCTGGGGATAAAAACAGAGATACAATCTCTGCCCTAGGTAAATGGCATCTACTCCACAAATTAACAGAAATCGTAAGCCATAGTGATATAAGCCAGACAAACCTGAATAGCTTTGTGTTTCAGCTGTTTGCAGAAAGCTCTCACATCAAATTCTGATGACTTTTCTGTAGAGATGGAGAGACCACAGATACAAAAACTTAGGCATACTATTTTCAAATCAACGAATTCTTAAGTATATGACATTTCTTGCCAAATTACTAGAAAAGAAATAAAGGGAATTATAAGAGTTTGCTATATAAAAGCAAATTACCTTTGAAGATTCTCTTATTCTTTATTGGCTGTCCAAGATCCACATTATTCTGTGTATTGATCCTCATTTGTTTAGCTTTTTTGGAAATTCTGAGTACAGTTTCTTCGCTAGACCTTGGTGATTGCTCTTTTGTTAAAAACAGTTTATTTAACAATTTAGTTACTCCTTTAGCTGCAAAAGCTGTAGGCACTTTTTTCTTAAAAACCTCAAAATAGGGCTGTCCTAAAAATTCAGCAATATCAGAAGGAAAAGTAAAATCTTTGAAGTAAGGCAGTGGTTGAATCCTAGAGACCTCTTGAAGCAATGTGAACAATGGCTCATATAAAGAAGTCAGCCTTTTCAAAACACCTTTATAGAGAACCCTAGAAAAAGAGAGGAGGTCATGAATTAGCCTGTAATTATAATTTGCAGATTATGTAATAACCACAACAGATTCAAAGCTGAAAATAAACGTCTATCTATCTGCCACTATAGATAAAAAATGCTCTAGCACATATTTGTGAAGAGCTAGATTAGTCCAGCCCAAACAGAAAAATCCAAGTACAAAATGTTACTTAAAACTAAATAAAGTACTCCACGGGAAGATGTCTCAAGGATATGCGTCAATATCTTATGTATAAGGTTTTAGCTACATGGTGAGATTTTAGGCAAGTTTCAGGTTCTTCACATCTTCTCTGTTCTTTTGGAATGTCTTAAAATAAGCATGTATTATTGTTATAATCAGCAAAAATTAAAGTTATTTTCATTACAGAAAAGAATAATATGTTAGCTGTTAGTAATTCTAATGTTACCTCTAAGAATAAACAGAATAAACAAGATGATTGGAAATAGTACTTGAGAGACCCAGGTTAAGACATCAAAGACCTAACCATCAACTTAGGTTCCCAATCCACCCCAAGTAAACTCTAATCAAGTGAAGAAATGGAACCCCTGCACCATCAGCATCCCACGGGAAAACAAATATGAAAACCTAGGCTGAGTTAGATGAAAAAGAAATGAAGGATTTCAAAGGTACATACATACATACCATAACCTGCTCACCAGCCCGACCATCACAAGGTTTAAAATAATGAATTCTTGCAAGCCAAGGTGTTTCACAGTCAAGCTGCAGAATCAAGTTAAAGTTGGAAAACAAAGCCAAAGTAATTTGGATTTTACAAGTTACATTTATGAAAGAAACAGATGGGCAACAATTTTCTTAAAGAAATTAAAGCTTTAAAACATTCTATTTCAATCATGGAAACAAAGTAATACGCACTCTGCTAGAGTTCTCATTACTTAGCTTCTATGATTAAGAATTTCTGTCAGTACCCTTAGGATAACACATGCTAGATGGAGACTGGCAGTCTCTGGCAATGGATGTATCAGGCAATTCCTAGGAAAAGGAGGCCAAGAAGCAAAATTTTAAGAATACATTATAACTTTTACAAATCTCCTAGCTTTCAAACAGAAATACTATTAAATATATCCAAACAATTCCAATTCAGAAAAGCATTTCAGTTGATCAAGGATACAGAAATGTCTTGCAGCAACAGTCCAAGAAGCGAAGTAACAACTTGCAGGCTCCCAAAATCTTCATGAGCACCAGCTCAACCACCGGTTGGCTGGGAATGACACATGCTTTGGTAGTTACAGGCTGGTTTTCACTTCAAAAATGGAAAAGAATGTTATTTTCTTTCTTAAAGTTCATTACTTATAAAGCATTTACACAGCAGTTTTCAAGCACAGATGAGCTGGAAAGCCCAATTTGAAGTAGTTATGTTCAATAATAATTCGCTGGAGTTGATAGACAATGTTTCAATATAATCTATCTTGACGCAGATTTCAGTGTCATACCAGTCCCTCCTACAAGCCAACAGAGGAGAGACTATCACAAATACCAGGTGCCGCTTATTAAAACAAAATTTGTAAGCTCCTCAGTTGGGTTATATCCTCACACCAGGCAAAGAAAAGTCCAAAGGGAGATCACATTGAAGACCATGAGGTCCCAGCCCACCACACAGCCCATCACAAAGCAACTGGACCACTTACTTGGAAGAAAACAACTCAGACAGATGTTGAATTGAACCCTCCAAATCCATGTTTTTCAAACGTTTTAAACATTGTTCAACCTGAAAGGGGGAAGAGCAGCTCAAATTCATATAATACAGACATAGCCGCTGATAGGACCAGGAAAGCAAAGAAATGCAAAAGTTCAAAGTATGGAAATACACTCAACACAAGTGAATACCTCTGTTTTAGGGTAAAGTAATCTGTAGCTCAAAAGCAATTGCCCCTCCTTAAAGATTTGAAATTAACCCAGCCAAACAAATTTCTCAAATCAGGTTATAACTAGGAATTTACTATATGTCAGGATGTGCTTGATGCTATAAAGGGCACTGAACTAAGTATGAGATTATTCTCAAGATTTTTCTGAAGCAACACACTTTCTAATAATGAAACTATTAAAACATGATAGTAAATTAATTAAGCGCTAAATTTCAGCAGTTTGTAAATGGCCACAGAAATGAGGGAAGTGATTGGTTTACTCACTTTACAAAAGTATACTGAACACCTACTATATGCAAGGATTGCTGGGAAATAAAATAGTATATGACACTTCCCATTCTCTTGTTGCTAAAAATCTAGTAGTAAAAATAAGAAGACATAAAATTTTTAAATACTAAAATAAAAGATATATTCTATTTAAAGTTGCAATCCCCTCAGCACCCCTCCCTTTCCTGCTTTATTTTTCTCCATGGCACTTATCACAATCTGACATTCCATGGATTGATTGACTAATGGCCCTTCTCCTCTCAACTACAAAGGAAGCTCCACAAGGGCAATATATTTCATCTATTTTATCCACCACTGTAACTCAGTACTTTGCAGTGTTAAGTAGGCACCCAACAGCATTTTATTTAAAAAAAAAAAAGGTAAAAGCTATGCATTATACAAAATGTGGTAAGAATTCTGTAGTCCTCAGGAAATACCACACGAAGGGCACGCGTGGGACTGCATCTAGACTTTGAAGGGTGTAATAATCTGGATGGGCACTGATACTGGCAAAGATAATATCTTGCTAAGGCTAGATACATGCTACTAAAAATTTAAGTATCAATTCTATCATAACAGCATAGTTTTCAGAACAGTGGAAGCAATAGTCTTCAAATACTTTGGGGTTAGCTCCTATCTTTTCAGTTTTTAATTCTGGACACTAGGAGAGAAGTACTGACAAACCAAGATGATAAAACACTTGGGAGGAACATAAGAACAGTCTTCATAACCCAAAGTATTGTCATACAGAAAGAGGAATCAAGACTATTTTCTGTGCTTTATGTATGGGAACATGATGGGAGGCTAATTCTACTACTGAGCTTTCTTTGAAGGGAGAAAAAAATCAAGTAGATGACAGTAGTGTGAACAGTGAAATGTTAAGCAGACAGAAGGCAGTAGTAGGAATGGAGATGGTAGTTGGCAGCAGCATGAAACATGTTCCCTACTCGAAGGAACGGCAGGGGACATAAAACATTACACAAATAACTGCCACATGCGGACCATGCTCAATACCATAAGAGTAGCACAAAGGGGAAGCCCAAATAGCCCACAGTCATAAAAAAAAAGGAGTTCCACTACACTAATTATCAAAAAATGCAACTTAAAATGAGATTATCACAATATGCACTCATGCTACACCTTAGGAAGAAGTTTATCACCGCCAGACAGCTTGAAATGGGACTTGCAGGATGGGAAGGCCTTTGCCAGGCAGAGATGGAGGGGCTGGGCATTCTAAATGTACAGGACCAGGTAAGCAAAAGTCAGGTGAGAGAACGAACGTGGTGAGCAGGGGAAATTGTGAAGAGTTCAGGTTGCTTGGAATATAAAATACATGAAGGTGAGAGAGAGCTAAGGAAAACTGAAAAGGCCATATTATGGAGGATATTGTAAGCCAAGCTGAGAGGTTTCATCTTTATTCAGGAGACAGTGGAGAACCATTAAAAATATCAAAGCCGAGTTTTACGATGATTAACCTGGATTTGGCATATAGGATATGCAAGAATATAGGAAAGACTGGAGTTGAGGAAAGATCAATTAGGATAGCAAGACAACTAAAAGTTGACAAGTTCCGAAGAAAGAAGATGGAGCCAGAACTAAAAGGGTCTAGACGTAGAGAAAGTTTTGACCGATCAATTGACTAAATGGGAGAACTACGTAAAAGGAAGAAGCAGAGAAAACAGAACACCAAATTTTTCTGATTAGATAATTATTCATAGCTTGGAAGCCAGGAGGAAAAATAGGTTCAATCTAATATGTTCAACTTGAAATACATTCAAATTTGGTTTTGGAGTAAAAGACTCCTAAGGAGATAAAAAGCTGCCCCAGCAAAGAAAACTTAGGGAAAGACCACGCTCCCAGATCTTTCTTTGATGAAGAAATCTCCATTCTTTCTGCCTTAAGAAATGGGAGTAGAAAATTAACCAGAGGGCACAAATCTGTAAAGTTAGAGAATTTGTGTTTCACCCCTGTATACCGAACACCACGCACAGTGCCTAGCACATAGAAAGTTACAAAAAATACCTGCAGAATTAATAAGGTGAATGAATTTATGAGCTTATAAGGAACCCTAATAATCGCTAAACTAGAGGGCCCAATTTTGTCTTAAACTCTAAAAATTACAGGAAACCACTTTCCATAAATTGTTATACAGCCATTTAGTCAAATATATTACTGATTAGATTATATGCCCCACAATATATAAACCACAACTTTGTTCTTTTTATGATTTTAGGGTTTTGATTACGCTCAGGAAATTGTTTCTTAATCCAACACTTCGTCTTGCTCAAATCACTGTATCTGTGAACTAGGCAAAAGTACTGTAATTATAGATTATATATAATGGAAACTTTTCATAAAAATTACCCACTAGAAGCAAGACTGGCAAAGAATTAAACACAGTTCCTTTCTAAATAAATTGCTTTTTGAAATGCTTTCAGGGGGAAAAAAAAATGAAAGCCCACATGCAACTGTGGACTGAGGATCTATTAAGTCACAAGTAACTGACTGAGTTTCCCATAATAACAAAATACTAAGTGGCAGTGTGATTTCATTTTCATCAAGCAAGCATGTTGAGTCGTAAACACATGTTCCTCCTTACCTGTTTGAGGGCTAAGTGGGGCTTGTGGCGGCCCATTCTGTTGTGATTGCTGTAAAGGACTGCGCATAGCACATCTGTTTCTGCATCTAAGGTCTGGCTCTTCAGTGACAGTGTAACAAGACAGCATTCTCTAATTACAGCTGCAACACAAAGGTCTAAACCAGAGATATTTAATAAAACTTAGTATGTATTTCTACATTAAGTTTATTATGTAAAAATACCCTGAAGGAACATCTTTCCTTACTAAGGGGATTAAGAACAAATTCATATAATCAGCTTTAACTATAAGAACATTATTAACAATTCTAAGTATGTGAAAAGATGGAAAATGGTGACCGAGGATATAAAGTCCAGAAATCACTAAGAGAACATCTGTTAAACAATATCTTTGTATCACATTTTACTATGATTTTTAATAATCTTTCATATGAATACTTTGCAGTCATTTGGTGTATACTTACACCTAAGGACTTTGATGGCGGGGTACATGTTCTAGACTTCTCTAAATCCCCTATTTTGTTATGTACATAAGCAAGGCAGAATGGATAAACTCATACTCTTAAAAGCAAAGGTGCAGTATGTGGGTACTACTTTCAGGTAAGAATATATTCAGGTAAGAGAAACCACTGTGGCAACTGGAAGTTACATTTGATGAATGCCTGACTGAACACAGGGCGCTCAGAACGAAGTAACACCTTCCTAGTCTGAAAAGTGTGAAGTAGAAGATGGAGTTAATGTGTGTCTCTGTGGTACTAAGGGTAGCACTAGCATCCCAGATGGATAGAAGACAAAGGCAGATTCCTACAGAACAGGGAGAACTTTATTTTGTCCCCAACTATATGAAGCCAGAATGGACTGCTTGGAGGATGGGGGGTTGCTGAATTTCCACGCCTGATAGAAATCCTGTTAAAGATTTTTTTAATAGAGAGGGGCGCCTGAGTGGCTCAGTCGTTAAGCGTCTGCTTTCAGCTCAGGTCATGATCCCAAGGTCCCTGCATCGGGCTCCCTGTTCCGCAGGAGGCCTGCTTTTCCCTCTCCCACTCCCCCTGCTTGTGTTCCCTCTCTCGCTGTGTCTCTGTCAAATAAATAAATAATAAAATCTTAAAAAAAAAAAAATGTTTTTAATAGAGAAAGAGGAAGATTAATCTGTAAATTGCACTGGTTGGGTGGATGGTGAGGAGGATGGGATGATTAGATAGACTGTATTTCACATTAACTATCACTTGAGTGTTCATTTATCGTATCAGGCACTGTTCCAAATGCTTTCTAACAGCACCGCTTCCTCAAAACAGCCCTATGAGGCAGGTACTAGGTTTATCCGCATTTGAAAATGAGCTGAGGCACAGAAAGGTTAAATAACGACACCCCCCAACCTGCCCAACTCCAGCAGAGCCAAGTGCCAGGATTCAAACCCAATTTGGCTCCTGAGCCAAGCTCCTAACTATTGGGCCCTACTGCCAAAAAACAGCAGGGCCACGGATAAAACACTTTAAGAGCACTCTCCCCTCATGACATCATTAGATGCTCTCAACAACCGTGATAGGTAGGCAGCACTAACCCCGTTTTACAGATGAGGCACTGGAGGCCAGAAAGACCGCAGTATAAGTACAGAGTGCCCCAGCGCCTTCCTAAAAGATCAGGAAACGCGGCAGGGCGAACGGGGCTGCTGGCTGGCTGAGCGAGCACAGGGTTTCCAGGCAGCACTTCTCCCCGACGCTAGCTGCGTCCACCTCTCCGCCCCCCTGGGCGCGGGGCTGAGCCTTGGGCACTCGTCGCTCCAGCCAGGCCGTGCGGTAGGCACAGTGCGTTTAATGGAGGATTCCAAAGCAAGCCAGAGTCCCCACAAGATTCCCGGCAAGCTCGGGAGCCCAGGCGCCCTGGCCCGGTCCTGCCCCGCGCCCCTTCCCAGGGTCCCGCGGGCTCAGGAAGTCCCGCCCCTACCGCGCACGTGCGCCGGCCCGGCCGGACACCTCCTCCGGAAGCGTCTGCCGTTCCCCGGGCCCCTCACTCACCCAGAGCCGAGTCGGGGTCCTGCACGGTCACTGCGGTGCGGCTCCCCGCCTTCGGGATTCTCACGCGGTTCCACGGCTCCAGGCCCGGCAGCACCGTAGCCATCTTGGGAGGCCGGGGAGGGGCTGGGAAGGGCGGAGCTGGGCGAGACCTAATGAAGCGACCGAGGGAGGGGAGAAGAGAGGAAATCTAGGGGAGGGAGAGGGCAAGGGGTGGGACTGGGGCGGGGCCCGGAGGTGGGGGCGGGACCTTCCCCAAATCGTGGACCAAGTATAGTGGACTGGAGAGGATGGTCGTCCAGTCCCTGGTCACCAAAACCTGGCCGCGTATCAGAATCACTTGGGAGGGGTTGGGGTTGGGGGCTGGGGGAAGTTCCATCCCAGTACTAGTCAATCAGAATCGCCAAAGCGGGGAGGAATCTGCATTGTGTTTAGGCTTCCACACAGGGAAATTTGGAATTACTTCCAAGGCATTTTACAGATGTAAAAACTGAGGCTACGCATACACCCCCATTTCCGCATCAGACATTAGGGGGAACGAAAGAAATTAAATAGAGGTTTATGAAAGGTGTGGCACTTGAAACACAGAAGAGGGGATTTACTTTGTCCAAGACAGTCAAGGAAGTTTCCTCTACACCAACAGCAAAACCGCGATCACATCAAAGAAACTTGGAGGCCCTCTGACTCTCCATCAACCCCATCTTTATCAGTGTTTAAGACGTGACGGTATCTCAAGCTCTGCTGATCCTCACCTCATTAATAACTTTCTAATAGATTCTTTATCTTCAGCCACACTGACGTGACCTTAGTTGAGAAAGTCATCCACCGTAATGTATTAGAGAGACAGTCCATGGGTTTTGGAGACAGACCACCAAAGTTCTAATTCTAGCTTTGCCGTTTACTAGCTCTATGACTTCAGGAAAGTTGTGTAACCCCTCCAAACCTTAGTATCCTATGGGTAAAATGAAAATTATAGTCCCTACCTTAGGGTTGTAAAGTGCTTTAGAACAGTGCCTGGCATACAAGCAGATATTTACTCTTACCAGAATTAATACTGTTATTATTCCGACTGTTTAATACAAGTAACCTTGCCCTATTGAAACACTTGGCCATGCTCTTCCTACATTTCTTTTTTCTTTTTTTTTTTTTTTAAGATTTTATTTATTTGTGAGAGAGAATGAGAGAGAGAGCACATGAGAGGGGGGAGGGTCAGAGGGAGAAGCAGACTCCCCGCTGAGCAGGGAGCCCGACGTGGGACTCGATCCCGGGACTCCGGGCTCATGACCTGAGCCGAAGGCAGTCGCTTGACCAACTGAGCCACCCAGGCGCCCTCTTCCTACATTTCTTTGCAAATACTAATTCCTCCACTTGGATCATCCCTCTGAAACACTGTCCCTCAGCTCTGGTGTCATCACCGCTGGGTAGTTCTTCCTAAACATCCCATCCCCACTCCAAAACTTGATACAGAGATCCCTTTATATACTACCATAGTGTCTTGAATTGGCCTCTGTATTGGCTTCCTATTGCTGCTATAATAAATTATTACAAACTTAGTTGCTTAAAAGACTTCTTGTATTTCTGGAGGTCAGAAGTCCAAAATGGATCCCACTGGACTAAAGTTGGCAGGGCTTCTGGAGGCTCTAGTGGAGAATTCATTTACTTTTTCCAGTTTCTAAAGGCCACTTACATTGCATTCCTTGGTTCGTGTGTCCATCCTCCATTTTCAAAATCAGTAACAGCATCTTTCAATCTCCCTCTCCCTCTCTTTCTATCATCCTTTTGCCTGTTTAGAAGGACCCTGGTGATTACATTGGGCCCACCAGAATAACCTGGTATAATCTCCCCATCTCAGAATCTCTGACTTCATTACATCTGCAAAAATTATTTTGCAATTTAAGGGAACGTAGTCACAGATTCTGGGGATTAAGATGTGGACATCTTTGGGGAGCCATTATTCAGTTACCATAGACTCTCTCATAGAATTTACTTCGCTGTATTGTATTTGTATGTCTTCAATGGTATATGAGCTTACTGAAGGCAGTACTAACCAGTAATATAGTTTACTGATCTTTATATCTTAATGCTTAACTCAGAGCCTGGCATATAGTAGGACCTCAATGCATTTTAATAACTTTATTGAGGTATAATTGCTATACAAAGAACCACACATATTTAATGTATAAAATTTCACAGTTTGTCAATATTTACTGGTTGAATAAGAGACTAGATAATGCTTGAATAGGGTTTTTAAAAGATGATTAGGAATTTCTCAGGCAGATAAGGGAAGAAGGACATCCTTGACAGAAAGGTGTTAAACAACATGGGTTGGAAGAATCACTAGTCCTGGGTCAGTATTGCTGGAGCATGATATGTGCTGAGGGATAAAGCTGGGAATGGTGGTGTCAGATCCTGGGCAGAACTTGGATTTTACCCTGAAGGCTGGTTGTTCCCCAAACTGGCTGATCATAATTAACCTGGATAGCTTTTAAAAAATAGAAATTAGCAGGCCCCACTTTGGAAATTCTTATTCATTAGGTATGAGTAGGGCTCTAATCTTTGTTTTTTTAAAAGCTCCTTGTGATGGCAGTTTTGATTGGGGAGCCCTTGCTGTAGGTGATAAAGGAGTCTCTGAGTCTTAGGCAGGACAGTTTTGGTCACTTTGCATCAAACAGCACCCTGAAGAACAGATTTAAAGGAGATGAGACTGGACATAAGGAGGTAAAGGAATCTGTTGCAAACACTGAGGCAAGACATGATGATGGCCTGGACTCAAACACTGGCACTGAAGATGGATGGTAGAACCTATTAAATGTCTGGTATTTAGATACTTAGATGTCTAGCATGACTTCCGGATTTTTGCTTTGAGTTTTTGATATAGGTTTCAAAAGTAGAACAGATTTAGGTAGGTGGCAGAGATAATGAGATAACTTTTGATATATTGAGTTTGAGATCACCCATAGGCCGTCCACAAGAATATGGCCAATTCACCAGTTGAATAAATGGGACTATAGCTCAAAGTGTGATTGCAAAGGGAGGGATGTAGAGATGGTGAATATAGGATAATATTTTTAGAAGCTTAGATAAGAAGGGGAGACAGTTTAATTTGTAATAGGGTATTGTTTTGTTTCTCATTTTAAGGTAGTGTATCAGTCAGGGTTCCACCATTCAAACACAATCATAGGATATAGATATATAGATTTTTTTTTAAGGAATTTATTGAAAGAAATTGGCTTGCACAATTGCGGGATTTGGATAGTCAAATTCGAAATCTACATGACAACAAGAGCGGGCTGGAAACTCAGGCAGGAGCTGAAGCTACAGTCTATAGATAGGATTTCTTCCTCCTTCCTGTTTTCAGAGAAACCTCAGTTCTGTTTTTAAGACTTTCTAACTGACTGGATTGGTATTACCCAGATTCCCAGGATAATCTCCTTTACTTAAAGTCAACTGATTGTAACTGACAATCCCATCTACAGAATACTTTCACAGAAACATCTAGACTAGTGTTTGACTGAGTAACTGGGTACTATAGCCTAGCCCAATTGATACACAAAATTGACCATTATGGACAGGAAATGACTTGCTCACATATAGGCTAAAGGAAAGGAGCCAAAAGAGTTAGAGAAGCCAACCATATCACGGAGATAGAGGGGAGAAAATTAATAGAACAAGACCCATTATTTATTCAATAAAGTTTTTGAGCATCAGTTGTTTGCCAGGCACCATACTAAATCCCAGAGGAGACAAACAAGGATGGGATCAATATTCAGGTAAAGAGGTTGACTTAAAGATCAAACAAGCCTTTATTCTCCAAGCCAGGAAGAAAAATAAAAATAGCTTTAGATATGGAGGTGTTTGGGGTCGAGTACTAGGAGGATGAGGGGCCCCAGAGTAAAAGCATCTGTGTAGTCTGTGGAGGAGGATTTGCAATCATTACCGAAAACAGAGGGCAGGGAAATGGAGTTGGAGGTGAGCAGTGGATATTTGAAGTCAGAGCTTCCTTGAACTGGGAGATGTGGAAGAGGCATGGGCTCTGTACATTAAACAGAAAGTAAGGGTTTAGGGCCATGCTTGGAAAATTTTAGAGTCTGTAAAGAAAGACTGCCACAGACGCAAATGACCATCAATTAAACAAAACCTTGGCTATCTCATTAGTAATCCAAGAAATGCCAATTAAAGTAATTTTCAGGTACTGTCAAATAGAGTAAAAAGAGTAAAAAGCATGGTGTCCCATGTTACTAGGGCTTTGTACAAAAATTTAGATACAAAGTTACCCTTTGTTGTCATAAAAATGGAAAATGATATAATACTTACATGATGAATCAGTTGGTTTCTAATATTTTGGCAGTTGAATTCTTTTTCCCCACAGAAATCAAATATATAAAACAAGTAAAAGTGGAATTGCAGTGATTGAGGTGTATGGTAGAATGCAGGGCCCTCCCATTAAGTGTTATAAGACACTTCCTAGGAACAGTTTTGAACCCACAGTTGTAAATAAATAAATATGGATGGATGTGAGCAATTTTTGATGATACGGTAAGGTGTTTTTTAAAGCAGCTTAGAAAACGGTATGTATAATGCGATTTCATGAAAAAAATACACACCCACACATTGAGAAAAAGGTCTAAAAGGATCTAAATGAAGGTGTTAACATTGATTATCTTTCCAGCAGTGGGATAGATCTTTTCTTCTTCTATGAGCTCATTTGTATTTTCTACTTAAAGGAAAGGAAAATAAGGAAAGAAATAAATATGTGTTAATACTATAATAAGAAAAAATATTTTTAATGCCAAAATAGTGTATGCCAAGGTCTTAGGATATGTGTGTGTGTGTGTGCACGCATACGTGTGCACACACACTCGTAAGCTTATATTTAGAGACATATGCTTTCTACTATGCATCCTACTACGGCCTCTCACCTTCAATCCTACCCTTCTATACTTTGCTCTGTGATACTATGGCTGGGACAATGCAAAACCAAATCATCTTTGCCAGCTGGTAGTTACATCAACATGGACCACTAGAAGGAGGTTGGAAAGCAGGAAGAGGAGAAAAGGGACTTGTTCCTTCCTGTTTGCTCCCTTCTTTCTGACAGTATTGCTCTGCAACAGCTCTTTATCCTGGGTAATGGCAATTGGTTCTAGTCCCTGACTCTTTTGACACACTAGCAGAACTTGTTGACCCCTCAGAGGTAGTAGCAACACCTGGATGGTGTTCTCTCCTCAAAGATCTTGGTCCCAATTCTGCAGATCCCTTCCTTCAAAAGTCTACATTCTGATAACCCCAAACTCTTACCCTTGTTTCTTCAGCTCCAGGATTTGTAACTGCTTTTGCATGTATGCTTTTCAGTTATTAAACATCTATTTAACCAGTTCCTTATGTTAAATTCTCTCTGGTGAAATAGGTCGTATAAATCTTTTTTACTCTGACTATTATGATACTTAGAACAAGAAGTAGTCCTGGGAAACAGCCCCTCAAAATGGGATGAGGTTGGTTTGGCTATGTCCCTTAGCTTTGAACTCAGTAGTCTCCTTATCAAGAGGAAAGGGGATATGATAAATCCATGCTATACTGTACTGTCATGCTTAATCACCTGAGGTTGATTGTGATGAAATGCCTTCTGAAGCCCCAAGGGGACTAGATGACTATTATGGTAGCAGTGATGCTTCTGAGTGCCCTGGAGAGCCTACAAAAAATGACAAGCTCAGATCTTTAACTCTTAGCTCAATATAGAGAATCAGAGAGCTTCCGTGGTGGCCCTGTCAGAATCACTAATTTCTTACAGCTGCAGGGCTGAACTTGACGCCAAATTTAATTTTGTTGGTTGAATAAATTCCAAACTAAATTGAATTTATTGACTCTCAAGTCTCGTATACACAAATTAGGGCACTGATTGGTAAGAAGGACTCTTTAGACTTGGAATAAGAATTATCTAATTTGATTTGGGAAAAGCTGAAAATCAGAGTAGCCTGTGACCTTGTGTCTGAAGGGCCTTGTGTGAAGACCCTATAAAAACCTCAAGACCCACCTCAACCACTTCCCATCACCCCTAGAGCTATACCTCAGGTAGGATCTCAGTTTGCTCCAGGGAGACAAATACAAAGTTTGACATGGAAAAATATAGTTTATACTCCAAAATAATTGCAAAATGTTGCTAATTTTTAGTGACAGAAACTGAAGTAATAGTGGATTTTAAGGTTATTAAACTAAAGAGGATGGAATATGAAACACTGGATTGGACCAGATGTGTTGATATGAGTCTCATCATATGATTTGCTAGAGATTCTTGCAGTTAGAACTATGTATGACAATTTTCTTTGTTGATTGAAACTTGAACTCAGCTATAGTTTATATTCAATGAAGGGAAGATGTCAAATTTCCTGGCATGATGTAGAAGGAGGAATCCATATTCTCAGGGAGATTGGAATAATGGAGTGGATATATAATCTGTGATATGCACACTCATCCATCCACTCACCCCCAACTATGTCCTCTTAAAAGTCACTCCCTGCACTGAGGCACTGAGAAATACATTAATGAGGTACTACCAGTATCCTCACAATGTTCTGTAATGGCTGTCTTCTGTAGGCTAGGGTGATGATAGGAAGATACGACCATTGAAATCTGTTCCCAGAATGACAAAGGCCAGGTGATGCCAATTAACTACAGGAGACAAGATTGATGCATTTACTATAATGGGCAATAGGGACAAAATGATAATCAATTTGTTTTGACTAGCAGGGATCTTTAGTAGTAGCTAACTGATGATGGAGTCTGGAAATTGAATAGATCCAGCCCAACGAAATATTACTTCATCTGTACAGGAGGGGCCAGAAAACTCATTTGAACACCAAAATGGAGAAACATGACTTTTTACTCAATTTATAGACTTAAACAAGTTCAACAACATATATTCCCTTGGTAGACAAGGAAGCCAGTAAAAAGATGCTCATTGCTGTCATTTACAGTAACAAAACTTTGGAAACATTTAAATATCCGTTTTCAGTTATCTGCTGCTGGTTAACAATCAACAACTTAGTGACTTAGGTCTAGAAGACCCAAGATGGCCTTACCACTTTGGGACTCTCCCTGGGATGACTCAAATGGCTGAGGGTGAGCTGGGATGTCTGGGTCTCTCTCCTTTCATGGCATTAGCTGAGCTCACACATATTGTCTGGGACCTTGGTTCTCTTCCATATGACTTTTCTTTCCATGTGGCATCTCGTTCTCTAGGACCTATCTCTCCATATAGACTCTCTCCAGTAGAATAACCTGGACTTCTTTACATGGCAGCTGGATCCACCATGAGCAAAAGCAGATGCTACCAGGCTTTGTTTTGTCTGGGCTCAGAAGTCCCTGAATGCCACTTCCATCACATTTTATTGGCCAGAACAAGTCATGAGGGCAGCCAGATTCAAGGAATGGGAAAACAGACTCCAGCTCTTGTTGGAAAAAGCAATAAAGACACATTGCAAAAAGGCATGAACACACGGAGGAGTCATTCATTCTTTGGGGGGCCTTTTTAACAACCTACTATAGTCTAGTAAGAAACATTTCTTTAAAAAATTATGGTAATGTTCTGGTCCAAGATGGCAATGTAGGAAGACCCTGAACTCGCCTCCTCTACAGAACACACCAAATTACACCTATTCATGGAGTAATTCCTGCTGAAGAAGAACTGAGGGCCTACTGCACAACAAAAGATAGAGATAATGGCAGAAGAGAACAGCAAGAGTGACAGACACTGGTAACAAAGGGAACCCCACCCCAAACACTACAAAGTGCAGTGGAGAGGGATAGAACTAAGGTACTAGGAACAGGTTCATCTGTCCTTGGGCACAGAAAAAAAGCTTTGGTTCAAAAGAGCAACTAGTATATGAAAGAGGGAGCCCCAGAATTCCACCAACTGGTAGGGGAAGCTGCAGAAACACTCTCAGAGTCAGGGAAACTGGAGAACGGCAAGGTTTATATCCCTTTTCCACCTTGAAATCACAGACTAGAGCAGTGTCCAGATGCTATAGCCAACTTGCCGCTTCAGCAAGTCCCAGGTTCTTTAACCCACCCAGCTGCAGTCTTGCTGGGGCAGAGAAAAAACCTGTGGTTTAAAAGAGCAGCTAGCATAAAAGAGAGCCAAGCTTAAAACTCTACCAGCTGGCAACTGCAGTGGGAAGGGAGCTACTGGAACACTCTCTGGGTGGGAGGGGCTGGTGGACACAGTCTACACTCCACCTCCACCTTACTAATGAGAAGAATGTGAAGGGATGGAAAAACATTTACCATGTAATGGAAGCAAAAGAAAAAAGTTGGATCAGACAAAACAAACTTTAAAACAAGGACAAAGACAAAGAAAGGCATTACATAATGATAAAGGGATCAGTCCACCAAGAGGATATAACAGTTATAAATATCAACACATGCAACACTGGAGCACCTAATACATAAAGCACATATTAATGGACATAAAGAGACAAATTGATAGTAATACAATAATAGTAGGGTACTTTAACACCCCACTTATATCAATGGATAGATCAGCTAGGCAGAAAATTAATAAGGAAACAGTGTCTTTGATTAACACATTAGACCAGATGGACATAACAGATATACAGAACATTCCATCCAAAACAACAGAAGACACATTTTTTTCAAGTGCACGTGGAACATTCTCCAGAACAGATCACATGTTAGGCCACAAAACAAGCCTCAATAAATTTAAGATTGAAATCATACCATGCATGTTTTCCAACCACAGGGGTATGAAACTAGAAATCAATCACAAGAAAAAAAAAAAAAACTAGAAAAAACACAAACTTGTGGAGGCTCAACAACATGGTACTAAACAACCAATCAATCAATGAAGTAATCAAAGAAGAAATTTAAAAATACATGGAGACAAATGATAATGAAAACGCAATAGTCCAAATCTTTGGGACATAGTGAAAGCAGTTCTAACAGGGAAATATATAGCATTATAGGCCAACCTTGGTGGCTCAGCTGTTAAGCATCTGCCTTCGGCTCAGGTCATGATCCCAGGGTCCTGGGATCAAGCCCCACATCGGGCTCCCTGCTCGGCGGGAAGCCTGCTTCTCCCTCTCCCACTCCCCCTGCTTGTGTTCCCTCTCTCACTGTGTCTCTCTCTGTCAAAGAAATAATTTAAACTTACACCTAAAGGAACTAGAAAAAAGAAAAACAAACAAAGTCCAAGGTGAGTGGAAGGAAGGAAGGAGATAAAGATCAGAGCAGAAATAAATGACATAGAGACTAAAAAAATAAAACAAAACAAAACAAAACAAAAAACAATGAAACCAAGAGCTGGTTCTCTGAAAAGATCAACAAAATTGATAAACCTCTACCCAGACTCATCAAGAGAAAAAGAGAAAGGACCCAAATAAGTCCTTTGACTTATTTGAAATGAAATTAGAAATGAAAGAGGAGTAACAAGCAACACCACAAGAAATATAAGGGATTATAAGAGAATACTACAGAAATGAATATACCAACAAATTGTACAACCTAAAAGAAATGGATGAATTCCCAGAAACACAATCTTCCAAAAATAAATGAGGAAGAAATAGAAAATCTAAACAAACCAACTACTAGTAACAAAATTTAATTGGTATTAAAAAAAAATTACCAAAAAACAAAAGTCCAGGACCAGATGAATTCACAAGTCAATTATAAGAAATATTTAAAGAAGAGTTAATACCTACTCTCCTCAAATTATTCCAAAAAATAGAAAAGAAAGGAAAATTTTCAAATACATTCTACAAGGCCAGCATTACCCTGATACCAAAATCAGATAAAAACACCACATAAAAAAAAACTTACAGACCAATATCCCTGATGAACATAGATGCAAAGATCCTCAACAAAATATTAACAAACTACATTCAACAATACATTAAAAAGATCATTCACCATGATCAAGTGGGATTTATTCCAGGGATGCAAAGGTGGTTCAATATTCACAAATCAATGTGTTAACACATCAACAAAACAAAGGATAAAAGTCATGTGATCATTTCAATAGATGCAGAAAAAGCATTTGACAAAATTCAATACTCATTCATGATTTTTACGAACTCTCAACAAAGTAGGTTTAGAGGAACATACCTCAACATAATAAAGGCCATATATGAAAAATGCATAGCTAACATCAGAGTCAATGGTGAAAAACTGAGGTTTTCCTCTAAGATCAGGAACAAGACAAAGATGTCTGCTCTTACCACTTTTATTCAGCATGGTTCTAGCCACAGCAATCAGACAAGAAAACAAAATGAGGCATCCATATTGGTAAAGAAAAAGTTAAACTGTCACTATTTGCAGATGACATGATACCATACATAGAAAACCCTAAGGACTTCACCAAAAAAAAAAAAAAAAACTACTATAAGTAATAAATGAATTCAATAAATTTGTAGGATAGAAAATTAATACCCAAAATTGGTAGCATTTCTATCACTAATAACAAAGAGCAGAAAGAGAAATTAAGAAAGCAATCCCATTTGCAATCACACCACAGGAATAAAATACCCAGGAATGAACTTAACCAAGGAAGTAAAAGACCTATACTCAGAAAACTATAAAATATTGATTCAAGAACTTGAAGACAACACAAACAAATGGGAAGATATTCCATACTCATGGATTAGAAGAACTAAATTGTTAAAATGACCATACTACCCAAAGCAATCCACAGATTCAAAATAGCAACAGCATTTTCACAGAACTGAAACAAATAATACTAATATTTATATGGATGCACACAAGGCCCCAAAGAGCCAAAACAATCTTGAGAAAGAAAAACAAAGCTGGGGCGCCTGGGTGGCTCAGTTGTTAAGCGTCTGCCTTCGGCTCAGGTCATGGTCCCAGGGTCCTGGGATCGAGTCCCGCATCAGGCTCCCTGCTCGGCAGGAAACCTGCTTCTCCCTCTCCCACTCCCCCTGCTTGTGTTCCCTCTCTCGCTGTCTCTCTCTCTGTCACATAAACAAATAAAAATCTTTAAAAAAAAAAAAGAAAGAAAAACAAAGCTGTAGGTATCATAATTCCAGATTTCAAGATATACTACAAAGCTGTAGTAATCAAAACAGTGTGACACTGGCTCAAAAACAGATGCATAGATCAGTGGAACAGAATAGGGAGCCCAGAAATAAATACATGCTTATATGGCCAATTAATCTATGACAAAAAAGTCAAGAATATACAGTGGGGGAAAGGCAGTCTCTTCAACAAATGGTGCTGGGAAAACTGGACAGCTACATGTAAAAGAATGAAATCTGGACCATTTTTCCAATACTATACACAAAAATGAACTTAAAGTGGATTAAAATGTGAGACCTGAAACCATAAAAATCCTAGTAGAGAACACAGGCCATAATTTCTCTTCAGCCATAGCAACATTTTTCTAGATGTGTCTCCTGAGACAGGGAAACAAAAGCAAAAAATAAACTACTGGGACGACATCAAAATAAAATGATTTTCACAGCAAAGGGAACCATCAACAAAACAAAAAGGCAACCTACTGAATAGAAGATATTTGCAAATGATATATCTGATAAGGGGTTAGTATCTAAAAAATATAAAAAGCATACAACTCAACATCAAAACACCTCCAATTAAAAAATGGGTGGAGGGCGCCTGGGTGGCTCAGTTGGTTAAGCGACTGCCTTCGGCTCAGGTCATGATCCTGGAGTCCCGGGATCGAGGTCCGCATCGGGCTCCCTGCTCGGCAGGGAGTCTGCTTCTCCCTCTCCCACTCCCCGTTTGTGTTCCCTCTCTCGCTGTGTCTTTCTCTGTCAAATAAATAAATAAAATCTTTTAAAAATTTTAAAAATTAAAAAATTAAAAAAATTAAAAATAAATAAAAAATGGGTGGAAGACCTGAATAGACATTTTTCCAAAAAGGACATACAGATGGCCAACAGACACATGAAAAGATGCTCAACATCACTCATCAGGGAAATGCAAATCAAAGCCACAACAGAATATCACCTTAGACTTGTCAGAATGACTAAAATCAAAAAGACAAGAAATAATAAGTGTTGGCAAATATATGGAGAAAGGAGGGGTATTGTTGATAGGAATGTAAATTGGCCCAGCCACTATGGAAAACAGTATGGAAGTTCCTCAAAAAATTAAAGATAGAAATACCATATGATTCAATAATTCCACTACTGGGAATTTATCCAAAGAAAACAAAAAACACTAATTCAAAAGATATGCACCCCTGTTCATTGCAGGATTATTTACAATAGCCAATTTATGGGAGCAACCCAAGTGTCTATGATAGATGAAAGGATAATGATCTATCTATCTAATAAATATATAGTATAAATACACATATACACATACATAATGGAATATTACACAGCCTTTAAAAAGGATGAGATTGTGCCATTTGCAATAACATGGATGGATGGACGTAGGAGGAATTATGCTAAGCGAAATAAGGCAGACTGAGAAAGACAAATACCATATGATTTCACTCATGTGTGGAATCTAAAATAACAAATGAGTAAACAAAAAGCCAAATCAGACCTATAAATACAGGGAACAAACTGATGGTTGCCAGAGGGGAAGGAGATGGGGAATGGGCAAAATGAGTGAAGGGGAGTGGAAGATGCAGGCTTCCAGTTATGGAATGAATAAGTCACAGGAATAAAAGAGCATAGGGAATATAGTCAATGATATTGTAATAGCATTGTAGTGACCATCTGTCAAAATGTTGTACTTGTGGTAAGCATAACATAGACAAATATTGAATCACTGTGTTGTACACCTGAAACTGATGTAACATTGTATGTCAACTGTATTCAAATTTCAAAAATAAACAAAAATAAAATAAATTAAAATTTTAAATTAAAAAAATGAAAAATTATGGTAGGATGAAAAACAGGGTAGGCAAAACTGCTGAAACAAACAGATCCAAAAATATAATGATTCAAACACAAAAGATGTTTATTCTCATCCACATTGTATTCAATACGTGATTATTCAGAATTTTAGGCTCCTTCCTCCCTTTGACTTTGAATTCCCCTAGGGCCTTATCATCTGCATCTTGCTATAAGAAGGGGGAATGGATAACATAAAGGAAAGACACCTTCATCTTGAAAGCGTTGGCTCAGGAATGGCACATATCACACTCACTCATATTCCATTGGCTACACCTAACTGCAAGAGAGCCCTGGAAATGTACTAGTGCATGACCAAGAAGAAGGAAATGGATTTTGGTGAACAGCTAAAAGACCGTGCCACGATTCTTTTTTAAAGATATGTAATGGCACAGGGAAATGCTCACATTATATTAAGTGAATAAAAGATTATAAAACTTTATATAGAGTTTGACTCTAAACTGGAGAAGAGGCAAAAAAAGAAAAAAGATACATATCTGGAGTGAAAATGATGCCAGGATAATAATATTAGTCATTTCTGATTGGTGAGAATACAGAAGTTTTATTTTCTCTTCTTTTTACTTTCAGAATTATGTTCAATGAACCCAAATTACCTCTCTAACATGATAAATGATATGTTTATTTTATTTTTTAAAAGATTTTATTTATTTATTTATTTGAGAGAGAGAGAGAGAGAGAAACAGCATGAGAGGGGAGAGGGTCAGAGGGAGAAGCAGGCTCCCCGCTGAGCTAGGAGCCGGATGTGGGACTCGATCCCAGGACTCCAGGATCGTGACCTGAGCCGAAGGCAGTCACTTAACCAACTGAGCCACCCAGGCGCCCCAGTAAATGATATTTTTAAATGTCAAAATATCTAAACTGCAAATACAAAGCGCTCTTAGCAAGGATCATTGCTGACAAGTCAATCTTCTATCTCAACTCCTAGAGCCTCATAGACATGTAAAGAAAAAAGAAAAAAATGTCCATTGATAGCATGATTTTTGCCACTCTATTTTCTGAGGTATTTAGAGGCCAACACAATTTTAATATGGAAATCTCTGATTTAGAAGAGCCATTTCTAAGTCCATTGTTTGAAACTGAATGCATTCCCCCATAAAATTATTATAAAGGGTAATGATTAGAATCCAGAGCCAGCTCTACAAAGATATTTGACTCCAACATACATGCTGTCCCTGCCACTGGTTCTCTAGAGGCTGACTCTGGATCCCAGGACTGTTACAGAAAAGTGCTTTCCACAGTCAAGGTGGTAGCAGGAGCACATCTTTCCTCAGCTTTGTTGCCCCTCACCCCCTACAAGCCCCAGCAGCCAGAGTGGGAACCTGTACCCTGTCATATCCCCAGGATCAGCTTCCCCACCGTATGGAAAGCAGGCACTGGCACTCTCTCATCGGTGAGCCCCTGACATAGTGAGAGGGAGGAGGTGTTGCAAAGCTAGATTCTAGGCCTGGGGCAGGGGTTCCTATGTGGCCTGATCATATGAGACCCAGGATTCTGAGGGAGACACAGATTAGGCTGATGAGGAAAATGCTAGGGACTCCTGGAATGGGGAAGAAATGCTTTTCCATTCATTTTCCTTCACTGAAGTAGTGATCTTGAATTCCCTAGTTCCTCTCCATCCCAAGTCCTCTAGCATCCCAGCTACTGCATGGTCCTCATCTCCAGTGACCTTCACATTTGCTTCACTCCAGTCATACGTTCACGAGTCAGGTCCTAAATCTTGTCATCCACAGTTGTTCCATCTCTGCAATCATAAATTCAGACATTTCTGTTTGTCACAAAAGCTTCCTGTCTTTTCAACTTTCTTACTCAAGTTACTCCTTATAAATCTGATCTTAAAAGTCCCTGAAGCACCAGTCCTTAACTGTTTTTTCTCTCACCTTCACCCTGATCTGTATACAGCTTAGATTCTCCCAGTCCATCACTGGCCAATGTTCCCTACTCCCTCACCTCACTATACTTCTATCACATTTGCCTGGCAAATGCCTACCCCTATATTAATTCTGCTCTCTGAATTTTCTGTGATCACAGGAAAAAACATGTCCTTAGACAAGAACTTTTCAAGTTCCTAATGCGAAACCTATAAACCTACTTGTCCTCCCTACCCATCCCATCTTCCAGTCCTCCAGTTACATTGGATAAGGCAGTCCTCCTCTCACCTAAGGCAAGTCCCCCATCTATGTTCCACGTCTCAAATATTTCTGCCTTCCCATACACTTCAGGCAATAGAAGAACCCCCTACTCTTGAACATCAACAATATACTCTTCTCTATTGGCTCTTTCTCATCAG
Organism: Mirounga angustirostris; assembly: GCF_029215605.1. Classification (NCBI taxonomy): domain Eukaryota; kingdom Metazoa; phylum Chordata; class Mammalia; order Carnivora; family Phocidae; genus Mirounga; species Mirounga angustirostris. The sequence continues at coordinate 58,127,363 of NW_026991709.1, forward strand.
CATTTAAACATAAGTCTCTTCCATCTTGGAAAGAACAAACTCTTCCCTCTTCAGGGTGTTTATACTGGTTGTCCTCTCTCTCCTTCCCTTTCATAATGAAAGGAAGGAGAAACTAATTCCACGGCCAAACTCCTTGGAAGTCTAACTCCTTCACTATGTACTACTCAGTCTTCAACCCATGACAGTTTGGTTTCTGACTTCCTACTGATTACTTTATCAGTGAGTATGCCAGAAGGAAGTGGAATCCACCCCAGATGGTTCAAAAGAAGGGGTTACTTACAGAAATGTAGGCAACAACCATGTAATGGTGATGTGCTCAGAGTAGGGACAGTGGTAAGCCATTATCATTCCTGGAGCTGAAGAGACACAAAAGGAAGTGGAACAGTGAGAACAGGGCACCTGGTGGGAACTGAAGTTAAGGTGGGGTGCATCTACTTCCTGAGACCAGACACGGAAACAGGGAGGGAATGGGAGGAATATCTTGCCCTCTTCTGCTTTCTGATCTGCCATTGGCCAAACCGCATTGGAAGCCAGAGGGCAAAGGAGCTCAAGTGATAAAGTCTATAGGGCTCAGCCTCTGGGGCACAGAGAAGGGGAGAGAAGGGTGGATAAACAGAATAATCAGCACATTCACACAGCTTCTTTTTCAAAATATCCAGTGTCTTGCTTGGACACTGTCAACTACTTCTTCCTTGAAATAATTCCTTCCTGGGGCATCTGTGACATTACATTCCCCCATTTTTCCTTCTTGCTTGGGATGCTCCCACTCAGTGTCCTTTGCCAGTCCCTCTCCCTCTGCCCATTCCTTAGATACGGTGTTCTCTACATGCTCCCATGGCTACATCCAGAAGATGAAAATACAAATCCCTGTCTGCAGCTCAAATTTCTTTCCTGAGCTTCAGACTTCAGAGCAGGTAACTAGAGCATGTATCTGTATTTTCCCCTGATGATGCCAAAGCATCTCATAGTCAACACATCCCAACCTGAAGTCACCTCCCACCCTCCTCCCTGAAAACTTGTATCTCTTCCTGTGTTTCACTGAATAACATTTCTCTCCACCAAGTTATCCAATCAATCAGCCAAGCCATTCTCTTTGCTGCTGATAGAATGACTTTTCCAAAATTCAAAATATGATCATTTCAGTCCTTTTCTGTCAATGGCATATTAATTCCACGATAAAGCCTGAAGCTCATCACATGATATAAAAACTATGTATCAAAGCTGGCTAGCTGTACAACAAGATCCATGTTCTCCACTTACTGCTGGATGTACAGCTGGGCTGCTCTTCCCAGCCGCTCTGGAATTCAGGGTGACCATGTCACTGAGTTTTATACAATGGATGCCATCCCCGGAGTAGTGTCTTTAAGAAGTACCTATGCCTCTTCCACACTCTCTCTTTCCTGTTCAGTAGTTAGGATGAAGCCCCAGAGGACGGCAGAGTCACAACGTGGAATTGTTGTCTGGAGGAAGTCATTGTACACCAGAAACAATTGCTTGGACTGTTAGGTAAGCTAGGAATATATTTCTATCAAAAATTGAAGTGAAGCGTCTCCTGGGTGGCTCAGTCGGCTAAGCATCCGACTCTTGATTTTGGCTCAAGTCATGCATGATCTCAGGATTGTGAGATTGAGCCCCGGGTCAGGCTCCCCACTCAGCATGGAGTCTACTGGAGATTCTCTGTCTCCCTCTGCCCCTCCCCCACCCCACTCTAAATAAATAAATAAACAAAATCTTTAAAAAAAAATTGGAGTGAAAAGAGGTTGAGTAAGTAGCCCAAGGTCACATGATTGAGTCTATTCAACGGAACTCACATTTGAATCCAGACTGCCTTATGCCAGAAGACAGCTTATTGACCTCTGTGGTGTATTGCTTTTCTTATTGTACATTAAGAGTTTTTATTCTATTGCTTATTTGACTATCTCCATTCAGTAAAAGCTTTTTCGGAAGAAAGATCATGTATGTTTGTTAATTGTTGCCTTCTGGTATCTGGCAGAGTATCTGGCATATAATAAGCGCGCGCTAAATATCAAATGAGTAGCACCGGTGACCTACAGAAAAGATAGGGACAGAGAGATGGGATAAAATGGTTATTCCTCCTCTCTTGTTTTACTGCTTTTGGTCAGGAGAGAGAGGAGTATTTTGAGGAGGAAAGCTGAAATCTCACGTGTAAAGGACAGAAGTCGATCAAGAGTTGACAGTATCTGAATTGTAACTAATTCTCACATTTTAAAAGTCACCTGAATGGGTGAAAGTTTATTTCCATGGAATTCATCCGCTGCCCATAATTTATTTTCCTAAGGAAAAATAGTCCTTTAGAAGAAATTTCCAAATTTCTGCCGTGTAGAAAAATTTTATGTCCAAATTTATGTCCAAATTTTATGTTCATCCCTTAATTCCCAGTTCAGATGCCCCTCGTTTCCCCTGCACTGAAGGTTGGCATTAATCGCTTCTGACTCTGAACTTCCATCTCACTTCATCTCTACCTGCCTCATGATACTGACCACAGTTGGTCTTGTTCTTGAGACACTTGTGCTCAGTTCTGTAAGCACCTCCAGGCAGAAGATATATATCCTCCATCCTGCTGGCACCTGGGTGCTCAGGAAATGCTTGCTAAATAAATACTGAGTTAATTCATAAATAAGCTTTCCCATAAGAACCAAGTACTAGCTTGGCATAAAAAAATTCTTCATTCAAAAAAAAAAAAACATAATAGCTCTGGAAGTCACTGGAACACATTTGAAAGGTCAGCCATACACTTATATGCATAATGTGTTAATATCCCACACACTAGTCTCCAAAAATTTTCCTGATTCTAAAATGTATTCTGCCATAGATTTAAATTTAAAGTGCATGCTTCTACCTGTCTATACTTTTTGGGAAAAATTTTGGCATTTTCAGGACTTACAAAACAAAAAAAAAAGCATAGGCTCTTTCAAAATGTAATTTGCAGGGACGCCTGGGTGGCTTAGTTATTTAAGCATCCGACTCTTGATCTCAGCTCAGGTCTGCATCTCAGGGCCTGAGATCAAGACTCTGAGCTGAGCTCTATGCTGGGTGCTGGGCAGGGAGCCCACTTAAAAACAAAGTGCAGTTTGCATGCAAAAGTCTTAAAGAGACAGCCTCTCACTTGCATTGAGGGACTCTCAGAAGGTATAAGACTAACATGATTCATTTGAATTCTGAAAGTGAATTTTGGTTTGGATTTTGATCTGAATGTATAGGTATGATCCCAGTTTATGATCTGGAGTATGTAAGAATTACAGTCTCTCTCAATCAAATGCTGATTTTCATTTTTTAAAAATGTTTAAAGATTACTCCTTACAAGATTCTTATAACTATCTCAAGATACATGAAATAATGGTTGAAGGGGGGAAAAAAAGACTTTAGAGAGAAAAATGAAAAACATGTTCTTAGCAAACAAAAAAAGGGGGTAGAATTAAAGTCCCATTACTGAGAAATCAGACTCTCAGAGAGAAACCTTTCAAACTCCATTCATTTAATATATCTTTCTACTGTGACATGTAGATTCACATTTTAGTTTAACTTAATAGCTTTAGGTATAATCATTCCCCGTGGACCTGGGCATGGACATCTTAATAGTGCTTGCTCAGGTACGGTCTTTATGGCTAGTTCAATACACACCTTTTCCACCAGGGGGCAGAAAAAGGCTGTACCCAGATTACTCTCTCTAACTGGCTCGTTCTGGCTTCAGTCCGACGCCAAGCCAAGTAACTTAATCCGCATTCCATTCTTCCACGGGAATCCTAGCTCCACAACCTCAGACAGAACGGCGACAAATCAACTTACCCCTGGCAGCTGAGATTCAGATAATCAAGGAAATATCTCACAGGCAAAGGAGATGCGTGTGATTTCAAGGCGTGTCCCTTGAAGAGTGACCCAAAGGCCTCGCTTTGGCCAGGGGTGCATAACCTAAATTCATTTTCAAGGACCAGAGTCATCTGATCCTGGGAATGCTAGACTTAAAAAACAAGTTGATAGATAATTGGATGTATTTTTCCTACCTTAAAGATTAAATGCCCAAGAACTGGCCTTGGAATATTGTTTCTACTTTTTGACAGCCTTGCAGCAAAATTTCCAAGTCAGATTTATAAGGTGCGTAGGGATTTGGTTGCTTGTTTGCTTTCTTCTCTCTTGCCAGTTACGTCCTGAGAACTGGGCATGGGTCAGTAGGATCTCTCGGTTGTGGCTGCTAGCAAGTCTGTGCCGGATTTGGCAGGTTTCTGAGAAGGTACCAGGGCCTCTAGTGGAACATCACACCCTCGTGCTCTGCCAGGGGATGGAGCCCAGCCACATTTCAGTGTCTGCTCCTCACCCAGGCTCTGACAGCGGCCATCTTTGCTGCACAAGAAGTTGTTACTGGAATCTTCCAAGTGTTTGCTTTTGCAACTAAACTAGTCAAGAAAATGTTTTTTAAAACTTAAGGTTCACTCAGAAAGGAGATAGTCTTTGTACAGCCAGCGTTTTCAAGAGACCCACCATCTGTGCACCCAGATATTCTCACAAACACATACACACATGCACACAGCCAAGAAACAAAAAGTTCTCAGGACAGTCATGCTCCTAAAAGCTTTCTTTTTCACACCAGTATGTATCACTGTGTATTCTCATAAAATCTACTGTGAGAGCTGCCACTTAGCAAGAATTTTGCCCTGGAAGTATATAAGAAAATATGATCAGGGCAAGACGCAAAAGTATTCAAATAGTGACAAGAAGCTAAAGTGAGATAAAGCCAATATGCAGGGTCACATCTAACTCAGGTCAACTCTGGGATAAAAATTAAGGATATTAAAACTGGTATGAAAACTCTTCCCCCATAAGCATGTAAGCATCATGAAAACAGGAATGATGCGTTTCTTACTTTAACAAGAAATGATTTAGTTCCTTTTTCTTACTAAGTACTTTTCCTAAGTGTGCTCAATTAATATCTGTCAAATGAAGAAAATACTTCAGAAATCTGCCACGTCAGAGACCAGTATCTCTGAGTAAACCCTCTCCAGGCAGCCGTTTCTCCATCCCCAGCATTTTATGATTTCTTCCGTAGGAACACTAGGTGAGGTAGTTGTCTTGGGTCAAGGGCCCATATGGAAAAGCTGTAATATGAGCAATAATATTCAGAGAGACCAGCTGCCCTGAGAAGCGTGTGGGCACAGATACTGAATGAATAAATAGAAGACTGCCATCTTGTTTTCTCTCTGGGGTAGGATTGCCAGCCTTAGCAAATAAAAATACAGGGTGCTCAGTTGAATTTGAATTTCAGATAAATGAATTTATCAGGGGACATATTTATACTATAGTAATATTCATTATTTATCTGAAATTCAAAAATAACTGAGCATCCTGTATTTTACCTGGCAATCCTACTCTGGAGCATACACTTTCGGAGCACTTGTCTGACTTTATATTTGTGATCTTACTTCCTTTCTGGGCATGTAGGTTGTATCCTTTTAACTTCAGCATATGAATGCCATCATAGCGGGATGATAACAGTAGGTAACATTTAATCCCCTGAAGTGTGCCAACAAAAATCCCAGTATTTGAAAATGTTCTCTGGCCTCCAAGTTTTGAGAAGCACTAGTATACAATCTTTAGTAATCGGTCGTCTTTGATCTGAATGAAGAGCCTGCCCTGTAACCTTTCTGGTCCCCCATATTTTGGGAAATACTTTCTGGGCAGATACCTTATTTTAGAAGGTTGACACTAGGCCTTGGAAGTTCTGTGTTTCCTAAGTAAGTTCCAGCTAATTATCAACTTCCTAATAATGGAGTAGATCTACCACCTAGTTCTGGGTATGCGGCAAGGATTCATATGCAAGAGTGTGGGGGAAAGTACTGAATGAAGTGAGGAGACTATGAACTCAGCTTTTCCAATATAAATAAAGCTTAGAAAAAGTGATCCTCAGACTTCTGTTCACAAACATCCAGTATTAGTCCTGGATCGGAGCCCATCTTTCTTGAAAACCCATACCTCACTGTAACTCTAAACCAGTGAGCAATTCACTCACCCTCGCAAAGGGACCGGGTCCACTTTTACTCTGAGCTCAGCCCTTGCACTTCATGGGTCCAGATGACCCTGGACACCTTAGGGGGAGGTGGGGAGGGAGTGGCAGGGGACAAAGGAATCTAGGTGGCAATGAGGGAGGGGACAGTAATGAACACTTTTCCATAAGAAAATCGTTGTTCAAGTGCTCTGTTATCACTTGTAAACATTACCACTTTTAATTGAACCATATTATAAATGAGTATCATTGAGTAAAATGCCACCAATCAAATGAATAAAAATGAAACTCTTGCTTTTCTAGAAACCTCCATTATGTTATATGGCATTTAAGACCTTACACAAATTAACACTAATCTACCTTCCCAACCTCATCTCTTGCCACTTCTTTCTAGGACCGCCATACTCTACTCCAGGGTGTCAGAGTCTCAACACTATTGACATTTCAAATGGGACAATTCTTAGTTGTCAGGGCTGTCTTGTGCATTAGAGAACATTTAGCACCAACCCTGGCTTCTACCCACTAGATGCTAGTGGGACCCCACCCCCAAGGTCATGACAACCAAAAAGTGTCCAGAGACATTGCCAACTGTTTCCTGGGACATAAAATCACCCCCATTGAGAACCACCAGGAATAACTACCTCACCTCCATTAAAAACCACTGTAGCCCCTGAGATAACTTGCCTTTCTATGAACACATTTTCACACACCATACTCCACTACACACACACACACACACACACAGCTTTCTTCCTGTTCCCTGTACCTGAAACACCCTACTTTTCTCTTTTTTACTGACAAACTTATACTTATTGTTGCAGGCCTAAATCAAATGCTATCTATCTATATTGTTTCCCTTAGAATCCATTCCAACTTAATTTCCTTTCCCTCCTCCGGCTACCAGAGGCACTGCACACATCTTTGCTAGTACTGATAGTACTTACCATATGAAATTGTTATTCCCTCCTCCCTAAGAGACTGTGAGGTCCTCAAGAGCAAGGTCTGTGTGTCCACACTACCCAGCATGATTTGTGTGTATGCGTGCGTGTGTATGTGTGTAACAAAACTAACACCAACAAAAACATAAAGCACTCAAATAAATGTTTTTGTTGAAGCATAAGGCAAAGTCCTAAGTTATGCCATTTACTATATATTTCCTAAAAGAATATGTAGATTTTCATACTCATCAAGTAGATTAACTTAGACGAGATAGCTTCAGCAAATCTGGATTGCTCACTATTTTCCAAACATGCATGGTACTTTCCCATCTTTACCCAGTTGCTGAAATTGTTTTCTTCCCCTGGAAAGTTCTAGTCTCATTTCTCTCTGTCAAAATTGGCTTGGAGTCCCAGAGGAAGAGCTGCCTTTGGAAGGAGAAAGGACCTCTTCCCCTGAGAGAGAAGGAAAGAAAAGGGGAAGGAGTGAAGCACCACATCACCAAGGTAAAGAGGAGAGTGCAGGGACCTCACCTCCAGACATTCTCACCCACTAGAACAAGATGGTAGAGCATGCGCCAAGGCCTGCCCAGTGTGTGAACCTGCAGTTCCACAAGGATCACCCTCCACCAGATGTGTCAGGGAGATGACAAGGGATGACTTAAAGGGTGGCAAAGCAGTAGTGAGGTTGCAGGGTTCCTCTCAGATGGACATATCTTTTCCTGGAAAACTCCTACTCCTACTTCAAGACCCAGCTCAAAATGTTCCCTTCTCTGACTCAGCCAGGTGGAAACTGAACTCATGAGAGTCCTCTCTCCCCCACCCCAGCCCCACCCCACCCCTGCAATCCTTACAAAGGCATTTACCTTGTATCTTGGGTTTTATGTTCACTCATCTGTCTCTCCCATTACCTCTGGAGCTTCTTAAAAGTCCTAATTCATCTTTATATTCCCAGCACCTGGCAACATGGCCAGCACATATAAGTGCTGGAAAAATGTTGAGTGAGTGATGGGTGGGAAGAATGAGCATATGAATGAATGAGTGGAATTCCCTCCTCTGCAGAAGCCTACCTGTGCTCAGCAGATTAAGCAGAGCAGAGAGAGACCCAAGGAGAGGCTGGTCTGGTCGTCTCTGACTACACAGGAACAAGGCAAGACTGCACGTGTGCAAGCATGTGAAGGAAAGCAAACAAGAATAATAGCCACGAAGTAAATGTGAAACTCAGATGGTTTTCTCAGAAGCCATGTACAGTCCTGAATAGCAGGGGAAAGAGTGGGAGGATGGGGAACTGAGTGCAAAAAGTAACGGGCCCAGGAGATAATTTACAATTGGGAACGGAATGCCTTCCTAAATCGGAGTGTGTGGTCCAAAAAGCAGAGTGCCACAGACGCAGTTACTGTAAAAAACCACTCGTGACTTTTTTTTTTTTTTTGCAGAAATAAAGTCTGTTTTGAATCTGTTTTTCTAGCAGCACATAGCCTTGCTTTGAAAAGCAGTAGCTCCACGAAACGGTCTTTCAGATCGAACTCCGTTTCGTGTTCACACAGGGTACTTGCAACACTGGGGTTGCTGCTTCCTGAAGCCCCTCCGCACGCTCTCTGCCTCTGTCTTTATCCCTAACAGCCAGCCTGCTGGGTGGGGGCGCTCTGTCTGTTTCACACACGGGGAGATTGAGGCAAGCAGCGGTTACACGAGAAACCCAAGATCACACACTAGTACACAGGACCAACATGGGAAGACCAAGTCTTTCCTTTTTCAAGATTTTATTTATTTATTTGAGAGAGAGAGAGACAGAGATTGTGACAGAGATAGCAAGAGAGAGCACAAGCGGGGAGGAGAGGGAGACGCAGGCTCCCCGCAGAGCAGGGAGCCCGATGCGGGGCTGGATCCCAGAACCCTGGGATCATGACCTGAGCCGAAGGCAGACGCTTAACCAACTGAGCCACCCAGGCGCCCAGACCAAGTGTTTCTGACGGCAGGGTCCATATGCTTCCCACTATATTGAGCAGATGCTCCTTCAAATGTAATTAACAAAGGGTAGTGATGGGGACACCCACAGAATCAAGGCTTCATGGGCCCTGTGCTGGAACGACCCTATGCTTCCCTTAATGTTCTGCTGTTGCTGTCGTGAAATTCTTAATACTTTAACAAGGGGCCCTGCGTTTTCATTTTGTCCTGGACCCTGCAAATTATGTAGGCAGTCCTGCACAGAATCATAGAGTGTTTGCGCTGGAGGGGCTTTGAGAGGTCACTGGTTCTACCCCCATGCATTTTAGAGAGGAGGAAACAGTCACAGAGAGGTCAAGGGGCCTGCCTTTGGTCACACAGCTGACTGGCAGCAGGGCGGCGGCAGAGCCCAGGTCCTCGTGTGCTTTCCCCCTCACCACACTGTCCCCTTGAGTCCCCTTCCCTACAGGAGCTTATCTCTAGCCAGAATGTCATTTGTGGCCGAGCTGGATCAACTCACTTCACTCCTGGACAAATGGCCCTGGGTATTTCATAAAACCAAATGCACATAAACCTAAATGTGATTCCAACAAAACCACAATGTCTACACTGCGGTAAAAGAAACTTTGAGCAGAGTCTCTCACCTACCACCCCTCTGCCTTGCCCTAGGCTCCCTAACATGCATTTCTTAGCAGAGGGAGGTAAGCTCAGCCAGGTCAGGCTGGGATCATTACCAGGGCAGTCAGGGGGAAGTCGGGCTCAAGGCCAAGGCCGGGGCTCCTACCAAAGCTGACCCAGAGAAGAGGGAGCCTTTTGGCCCGGCCAGTCTCCCTCCAGGGTCCAAGGCCTAGATATTCTGCTTCTCCTCTGTTGGTAACACATTAAGCCCAGTCAGAGCCTATCAGAGCCACTGTCACTTAAGACGATGTAAGGATTTGTAGTCACCTCTTTCATGCCCATGTATTTGGAATCTCCAAGAATGAAGACACAGAGCTCTGATTTCCAGTCCAGAAAACATGTATTTGCCTCAGACACACGAGAGCATGTGGCTCTACTCAGGGGAGACCTGCTACTGGGAAGTGTTGGACTATTTTGGAAGTCACACGTGTGGACCATGGCCTGAAGAGGTGTGGCCCATGCAGATCACCAAGGGAACATGGTTCTGTTCTAAAAGAGCTTCTCTCAGTTTCCTGGTGTTGTGGAAAGGTTTTGTCAGTAGGCACCGTATGAACAGTTTCCATTTTCAGTCAGAATAAACACAGTATGTGTTAACACTGCTATGGTGTGGTCACAACTTAATGAGATGGTACCACCAGATGACCATTGTCCTTATGTCAAACAGGGCCTGGCACATAGTAAGTGCTCATTAAATACTGTGTGAATGAATGCTACTTGTGGCTTTGAAGGATTACTAAAATAGCAGTATAAATGAGGGGCACCTGGGTGGCTCAGTCAGTATAAACATCCGACTCTTGGTTTTGGTTCAGGTCATGATCTCAGTGTCGTGAGATTGAGCCCCGCATGGGGCTCTGCATTCAGCGAGGAGTCTGCTTGAAGATTCTCTCCCTCTGCCCCTCCCCCCACTCATGCCCACACACACTCTCTCTCTCAAATTAGAAAAAAATCTTTAAATGAATGACTAATGTAGTGTCATAGATTTTCATTCTAACGTGATGACCAAAAAGGGGTATTTCACGAACTCTGAGGAGGTTAAATGGGTCCATGATATCTTGTATGCATTTGATCCAAATGATGACAAATAAAGATGGAGAAAATTTTAGAAGTTGTCATTTCATTTCTCCATTATTGTCCAAGGGCTCTATGTATTTATGCTAATTTTAGTAACTCTAACACACATACAGATATATATGTAAAGTATATTTATAAATGTATTAATAGAGAAATATAAACATTTTTATTTGCTAATCTGTGTGGGTATATATATATGTGTGTGTGTGCATATATATATATGTGTGTGTATATGTTTGTGTGTATGTGTGTACAGAGAGAGTCTGTTTTTTTTCCCAACATCATGACTCACGACTCCTAAATACTCCATGTCTACTTTCACAAAACAAGAACACTCTTTTGTGAAACCATCAGACCACTGTCCCAGTCTGAAAATCAGCATCAACACAACACCAACTTCCAATCCACTGACCCCATTCAGATTTCTCCAACTGTCTGAGTGTCTTTTTTCTCATTCCTCTCCAGAAACACCCATTGTCTCATTGTTCTCCTTCGGTCTGGAACAGTCTTTCCTTTCCCTGGCTCTGTGTACTTGACTGTCTTAAAGAGACAGACTTTTCATTCACTAGGATCACCCTCCACTTGGATCAGTTAGATGTTTCCTTAGACACAAGCCATGCATTCTTGGCAGAAACATTGGAGAAAAGATGCTGTGCTCTTCTCAGCACGTCACATTCCAAGGCTACACTATGGCCTGTCCCACTACTAGTGATGTTAACCCCGATCATCTGGCCAAGTTTATGTCTGCCAAGTTCTCCACGGCAAAGTCACCACTTTTCTTTGTATCCGATTAGTGTTTTGTGGGGAGATAGTCCAATATTACACCTATATACTGTACATCAACTTTGCACACTTAGTAGTTGGAACTCTACTGTAAGGAAGAACTACTTCTTTTCCTTCATTTGCTTATGTACACATTTATTTATATCAGTGTGAACTTATGGAGTATTATTTTATTCATTGCATTTCAATCCAGTGTTCTCATTATTTATCTTGATGCTTTAGTTGTCCTAGGTTTGGCCAGTAGGAGCTCTTCAAGCTGACTTATATGTCCTATTGATATGTCCCCATCATTCTTTGAGCATTACTTTCTGTCACAACAAGATGACTGAGGTTCATCTGGTTCTTTCCTTGCCCTAGCCTTATAGTCAGCCATTCCTCTAAGGAGCCCTGGCTCCTTTGAGTGGAGGAAGCATATAAAAACCAAGATCTGGGAACGTGGTATGCTCAAACTATTTCTACATCTATGTATATATATTTAAGAATTCATGAGTTCATACCAATACTTACAGCTTCAGTCCAACACTTCAGCATCTTTCTAGCCTTCCCTATTTCCACGTTTGAAAATCTTGTCTCAGATGGTGAGAAGTATGAATTGACTATCCTCAATATATTTACCTATTTGCTCAATTAGCTTATTTGCTAAAGGTAACCAATCCGCAGCCTTCCAGCTGCCTGCTCCATCTGCCACCTCTACATCTTCCCACTTTGTTCCTCAGCCATCAGGCTGCCTCCCACCACCACATCCGCCGAGTACCGCCGCCCCCTTACTGCCCTGCTTCCTTGGATGAAGGTGAGAAGGGAAGGGAATAGATTGGTATTTTGAAAGGCTTCCCAAATTATTCTAAGTATGCATGCACGTTTGCACATCATCGGAATAGAGAGCTAAAGGAAGGCAGATATTTACATGTAAACCTGAGTTCCAGATTATCAGATTCTGCATATGGCATTCTCCTGGAAGCATCTGTTTTAGCAAGAATCCACGGTCTCACTGAATGGGTGGAGTTGGAAGGCCCTGGAAAGGGTGGGGAGTCAGAAGACTTTGAAGCAAGATAAGATGGTAGGACAGCAGAAGTTGGGGATGCCAAAAGAAATCATATAACTTTGCTACAGGCTGGCCCTCACCATCCCATCTCAAAATTATCTCATGTACCCCTTCTGTAGTGTGCATATGTTTCACTCCTCCCTGATCTAATTTGCAATTGACCTCCTAATGCTTTAATTCCTGAAGTCTGGGAAGAAAACGACTGCTTTTAATTTGTTGAAGGCTTCACTCTATTTCTGTAGCTGTCTTGTCTTTTTCCACTTTGGAGAATGGATTGCGCTCCTGAGCATGAGTATAGCCAGTGCATGCACAGTTTGGTCTTGAGCACATCTCTGCCAGCACACCTCAGCCTTGACCTATGTTATCTGTTCTTGGACCCCTACTCAGCAACCTCATCACCTTCTTTATTTAGTCTTTGCCATACAGCCTGGTAGAAATTGCAAACCCAACACTAAACTCTGCGAGGCAGAACTGCCAGGGAAGAACAGTATTGACGTGCCCAAGCCAAAATGACCGCACTTCCTCCAGCTCCACACTAATGAGGAAATTTGTCGAATATTTATTCTGGAAGAGAAATTGAAATCAAGTTAATAGGGAAGGAGGATGAAGGATTGAATTCTGTTATTGCCTTTCCCGGCTTCCGACGTTGCCGGGGAAAGCCATAAAACCTTATTTGTGCTGTTCATTTTCATATTTTCATGCTTACATTATGGCTGAAAGAAAAGTCAAGGCTGGCTCCAGATGAAACGTCTCTGCCTGAAAAAGGAACACTTAGTCCCAGAGCCTCAGCTGGCACAGCCCTACAAACTAAGCTCGCACAACAACATTCGGGCAAAAGTTAAACAAGGGAAGAACTGAGAAGAGAAAGAGCCCAATAGAGGCAGTTCTTTTATTTATGAAAGTTTTTGTGTAGTCAGTGTCTGATTTGTTAATAATAGGTTAGTCTCTAAAATAGTCCTCTGACCTGGTGTGCAATTCCCAGAGATCACCATGGATGTCATTTCAAGAAGGAATCCTTGAGTACCTTACAGACTGACATGGACCACGAGAAAACTCCAGTGTGAGGTGGAGTTCACACGGCATGAAGTTGAGCTCTAGCAGTACCTTTTTTCCAAGATATAGACAGGGAAGCTTAAAGGTGATTTTGTTTTCATGGCTGTGTATGTGCGTTAAATATCAAAGTACCAGAAGAGGAAAGGAACGGAAAAAAAAACAAACCAGACTAATTTGTAAGCTGAAAAGAAAACTACAATAAATAGAATGAATTAGAGGTTGGGGCCAAGACCAGCTGGGAAATTAATACAGTTACTCCTAAGAAAGATTAGGAAAATACCTTAGTCTGTTCAGGCTGCTGTAACAGAACACAAGACGGGGTGGCTTATAAACAACAGGAATTCATTTCTTACAATTCTGGAGGCTGGGAAGTCCAAGATCAAGGCACCAGCCAACTTGGTGTCTGATGAGGGCATCCTTCCTGGTTCACAGACCGCCATTTTCTTACTGTGTCTTCATGTGGTGGAAAGGGGGGAGAGAGCTCTCTGGGGTCTCTTTTGAAAGGGCACTAATCCCATTCATGAGGGCCTCACCCTTATGACCTAACAACTTCCCAAAGTCCCCACCTCCTAATACCATCACACTGGGGATTAGGTTTCAACATATGAATTTGGGGAAGATATGAGCCCTCAGTCTATAGCAGGAAGTAAGGAAGATTGTACTAATCAAGGCACAAAGAGGCTCTGTCAACCAGTGGTTTCACTTGTCTTCCTACTATGTGCGCCACATTGTGTCGAAACCATAGACCAAAGAAAGAAGTAGAAGGTCTGGTTTCTATTTACAATCTATGCCAAACCAAGTGGTGTGCTGGAATCGGCTCACACCAGCTCATGAGAACAGCATTAAATATTCAGGAAATTCTCCAGCAGGTTGTTCAACCATTGTTCGCTTGAAATCAGCCACAGAAGTAATATTTACACCATGAAAATGGACAAGCCCTACAAATTAGGACTTCATTTTTCAAGGACAGTTTTACCAGCACACACTGCCAGGAACCATAAAGGGACACTCCCCAAGGCTGGAGATGATCCATTTAGAGTTAGAAGGAATATGAGGATTGACGCGAAAAAGGACAAGATGGCCTCTGTGAAGCCATGTCTGCAGAGTAGGGCAGAGCCACCTAGTGCCTTGGGGAGGCTCCTGCAGAAAGCAGGACTTGACTATGGAGTGTAAAAGAAACATCCATTTTTTTTCCTAACCAGTCTTAATCACCATCCCTTCCTCATCCCCGACAAGGGCCATCTCATCAACCTACTCAGTTTCTAAGGAGAGGCAGAGAGGAACACAAACTAGAAAAAGAAGGAAAAAGTAGAAAAGCTGTTGAAGCATGCAACTCATTGGCTTTTACAGATGGGACAGGCTTTGAGGATTACCCACCCCAGCCCCTCACTTAGAGTTGTGAAATAGAACCAAAGTGGTAGAATGACTCGTAGGTCATACAACTACTTAATGCCATGGCCAGGGCCAGCAACTAGGTCTCATTCATTATCCCTACTACGTGCTAGGCACTCTGATGGTTCTTAATCCTTGCTCTTCCTACCACTGCCTCCAGTATTACTTACTCGCCAGAAGGGGAGGAGGCAGGTCGGAATGAAAGGAAGAATGGAAGCTCGTTAATCCTTCCCTCCCAGCCAGCGCATGGAATATGTGTTGTTTCAAGAAGAGTTGGGTTTATTAACACCAACCATGAAGGGCCTGCCAATTTAGAAAAGGGATGTGTGCTTGAAGAGATGATAATGAAGGTGCTGTGTATGTACCATCTGGTATAAGTAGAAAAAAATATTTTTTGTCCCAAATTGAGTTCCAAGTCATAATTTCTTAAATCACAATTTTTACTCCCTAGGCGACTACCAAAAATGAGCTGGTGATTTCAATTCTTTCCAGATGGAAAAAGGTTGATGTCATCCCAAGCCTTGCCTCTGCATGAGTCATTTATTCTGCCCCGCATAATGGGGCAGCTGAGGCTAAGGTGTCACAGTTGGAATGAGTCCCTGAGACCAAACAGGCCCCTTGAGAGCTAATTTCTACCTGTCAGGGTTGCACCACTCAGACTTGGGGAAAGAAACTCATATTGTAGCTACACCAGCTGAACCTTCTCAGGGAATAGAAGACTCACTTCTATACTGGCTGTCCAGCCCCTCTCATCAGTATTAAACTCACATTATATTTTAAAAAGAGAGGCTCTTATTAAGCCAATTGAAATAAAGCCTTTGTGAGAAAACAGTGCCATACTAGTCCCCAGAAGGGTGGATGGAATGTCTCGCTTGATTGATCCTCTGCCTCTCGGATTGCGGTGATCATTCCAACAGAAGTAACAGGAGGATAATGTCCACCACTGGCAACATAGACTTTCTGTGGCAAGAGGAATACAGAGGTTTTCTTTAAAGAATCATTTTGGGCCTAGAATTATATCAGATCCGTTTTCACAATTCTTACTTTGTGCCTAATAATTAATTGCATTACTGAGATGACTTAAAGGACAAACTCATCATCCATAGGTATGTCCACCAAACAGATGGTAACTCCCCCGCCAGAGCTGGCAATAAAGTAGAACGATAGAGACACAGAATAAAGCAAAACTGAAAACCATTGCTAGGTAGTTGTCCTCTGACCATTCAGTCACCCTCCCCTGGGGAAAGCAGGTCCATCTAGATGAGATGCACTATAACATGATATGTGAGCTTCATAACAATTGTTCTGGGTCATACGGTGACCAGCCATCCCAGTCTGCCTAGGACTGGGAGGGTTCTTGAGATACAGACTTTTAGTTTTAACATCAGGATAGTCTCAGGTGAATCAGGAAGAGCTGGTAACAAAATTAAACTCCAATTCCACCATCCCCCAATTCACTGACTACAAAACTAATGCTCTAAGAAATTGAGAGCCTTGCTCGAGATCACAAACTATATGATGGCACAACCTGAATTTGTATCCCAATCTGACTTCAAAGACAGGGCTTCCCTTTCAATGGTCTGTAAGGAGATTTGTATTTATTGACAGAAAGGGATAAAAATATTAAAATAGTGGATGTTTTCTTGTAGCCCTCCACATTGGAGGCCTATTTAACAAGACAACAGGCTTAAAAACTAGCCTTTGGGTGTGAAAGATTTCTTAAATTTCTTTGGGAAGGAAGCATGGAGAACTCAGATCATAGAGTATTTCTATATTTTATGGAAGATACAATTACTGATTATGAAGACTAGGTCATGAGTAGGGTAACCATATATTCCAGTTTTCTGGGACAGTCTTGGTTTATTCCTATTATCCTGATGAATAATTAAGAGTCCTCCCTTTCACTCTCAAAAAAGTCCTGATTCAGATGATAAATTATATGACTTCCCTAGCCAAGAGGATTACCACTCCAAAATAGAAAGGTGATATAATGGAAAGAAAACAAAGCCCAGGGTGCCTTGGTGGCTCAGTCAGTTAAGCATCTGCCTTGGGCTCACATCATGATCCCAGGGTCCTGGGATCAAGTCCCGCATCAGGCTCCCTACTCACCAGGGAGTCTTCTTCCCCTCCCTTCTGCCCCCTCCCTCTTGCTCATTTGCTCTCACACATGCTCTCTCTCTCTCTCTCTCTCTGTCTCTTTCTCAAATAAATAAATAAGATCTTTAAAAAATTTTTTAAAGAAAAAAAAAAAACAAAGCCTACTCTTTCTGGCTGTGGAGTTGTAAGAAGAGACAATAGATAAATAAGACGGAAAAAAGACAGATAAAGGAAGGTTCCAGGCACCTGAATACTGGAGTCAGCTTATACTGGCTAGCAAGGTTACTTTGTAAAAATTCAAAAATTTTCTGAGCAGTCATTAAATCAATGGTAGCTAGAAATTAGCAAACACTGCACACCAGGGCTTTTCTCCCTCACAGATCCAGATGACCAACACACTACTGGATCCATAGAACTCCTTCTCTCTCTCTCTCTCTCTCTCTCCCTCCTGCCCCCCTCCCCGCCCATCATGTACATATGTACACAGATCATGAACTGAAATGGCAGGTGTGCTTTAGAAGCACCCAATGAAGTCAAGTGAATTCTGAGGAGAGGAATCTTTATTCTGATTCCTCATCTGGGGCTGTGGATGCCCTTGATCAACGTGGGATGTGTTACTTTAATGCAAACCCAGGGGTACGGTGTAGTGGACAGCGGAAGACATACAAATTTAGCTTGTCCAAACCACCTTCAGTTACCCAGGACATGCAGAACTCAAATTAGGCTGAGGATCTATCTAGAGAACTTGCCACAGAGGGCCTGCCAATCTGACATGGGATTATACTCAGCAGAGGAGACCACCTGGACCAAGGCCAAATATAAGTCTTAGCTCAATTCCAGAGGGGTCTGCAGATGAGGCAGGACTGCCAGCCATGATTACTATCCCTAACTGAGCCAAAAGGGACCTAAGTGAGCATTACGCCAGCCACTGGCTTTAGTCATGAATGCCAGCAAGGTCAGTAGGGATGAGGTGAACAAAGGACACCACTGTGGGTCCCAGAAGAGCAGAGGGCACATAATAGTAAGCACTTAATGCATATCTGCTCTCGCCAGTTTATGTCTAATTTTCTTTCCTGACTATTGGCCCTGGTGACTTGGGGCCCCACATGAGATACGGAAGCAGGGCCTTAAGTAGACTGCTTAACCATTACTGCACAAGGCCTAATGCATATTAAAAGTCCCTTACTCTATGTCACTCATGGGTTTGCTTCTCTCCAAACTCTTATGATACAGAAATTAGTACTGGAAGTGATTTTAGAGCAGCAGAGCCTTAAGGATGGGTTCTCTGAATTAGCTTTGGGTTTTCTGAAATTGTTACTTGGATCTGATTAGATTTAAATATATTAATTACCCTACTGCCAGTGGTAAAGGGGGACACTGGTCATCTGTGTCATGCCGATACAGAACTTATATTATCACCTATTATCTGCAAACACACGTGATCAACTGCCAACAGAAGTCAAAGCTTTTTGTGAAAGAGCAGATGTTGTCATAGAACGTAAAGATAAGAAGTATAAAGGAGCTAGTTAGATGCTTCTTAATAAGCTGGAGAACTTGAAAGAAAGAAAATGGTGAGTTTAGGCCTTCAGATTCCCAGCTCATATTGTAATGAGGACATATGGGCACATCCTGACCTTAAACCTCTAAATTCTGCTGAGTCTTCATTGTTGAAAGGAGCATTCTTTCCTTCCTGTCTATGGAGGTTAGTCTCTCCTCACCTAAGGAACCTGAAATGGCCAATCCTGAGGTGGTGACCTTGCAGGAGACTGCTGATCCTTTTCTAGACCTTCCCTCATGCATTCTCATTGCTTCTAGACCTACGACCAGACTCAACTCCTGGCAGGCCCAAAGGGTAATGTACAGAATTGATGATCCACAAGAAGGTGCAGTGCACACAAAAAGAATTGCACAATTTTGCCCATTTTCACAGAAAATGGGGAAAATGTATGGGAATCCTACATAGATCCTAAAGGTGAGAGGTCAGGGTGGAAGGAATATAATGTTGGGCATGGCCTAATTCATTGATATGGGTGCACTAAACAGAGATTCTCTATTCTGAGTTCTAAGTACTAGCTCAAGCAGCCAAGAGCAGCTGGAAATGGCTCTACCATGGTTGGATGATTGAATTCTGGATGCAAAGGTGGCCTATCCTAAATAAAATGCCAGAACTTCTTTGATACACTGTAGAGCAACAATTCTTAACAGTGTAGTCCACCGAGCCCTGGGGGTCTCCCAAAACCCTTCACAGAGTCCGTAAGATCAAAACTGTTTTCATAATAATACTAAGATGTTATTTCCATTTTTCACTATGTTGCACTGATGGTGCAAAAGCAATTATGGGTAGAGTGTGTCAGCAAGAATCCAGCAGGATCTCCAAACTATACTAGTTGCCCTTGTAGTCTTTATGGCCACACACTCATAATAAAAAGAAAGTGTTAATTGCACTTAAGACTATCCTTGATGGGGGCACCTGGGTGGCTCAGTCGTTAAGCGTCTGCCTTCGGCTCAGGTCATGGTCCCAGGGTCCTGGGATCGAGCCCCGCATCGGGCTCCCTGCTCCTCGGGAAGCCTGCTTCTCCCGCTCCAACTCCCCCTGCTTGTGTTCCCTCTCTCTGTGTCTCTGTCAAATAAATAAATAAAATCTTTAAAAAAAAAAAAAAAAAAGACTATCCTTGATGAAGCAGTAATAATATTAATTGTATTAGGTTTTAATCCTTGAGTGCACATCTTTTTAATATTCTGTGTAATGAAATGGGAAGTATTTTTTTAAAGATTTATTTATTTATTTGAGAGAGAGAGAGAGCGCTCATGAGCATGAGAGGTGGGGAGTGGGGAGGGGAGGAGGGCAGAGGGAGAGGAAGAGAGAGAATCCTGGAGCAGACTTTGTGCTGAGTGGGGAGCCCAACGTGGGGCTCGACCGCATGACCCTGAGATCATGACCTGAGCCGAAATCAAGATTTGGCCGCTTAACTGACCTGAGCCACCCATGTGCCCCCAGATGGGAAGTATTTATAAAGCACTTCTGCTGCATGCTGAAATATGATGGTCATCTTGAGAAAAAGCACTTGTGTGACTGTTTGAGTTGGGAGCTGAACTAGCAGGTTTTTTCATGGAATACCATCTTTTACTTGAAAAAAAAGACTGACAAACTATAGGTTTTTCTTGACATTTTCATGTTACTTCAGTGAAAACAACTGGCAGCATTTGCTGATAATAAAAATTCAAACTTTCTAGTGAAAATTAGAGATACTGAAAACTTGTATCTGCCACTATATACTTGACAGTTTTTAATTTCTAATATTAGCAAATGTGATTCTCATTATTGTAGAATAAAATGTGTCAACATTTGGATGATCTGTGTAAGTCAGTGGACCAATATTTTGCAAATGACCAATGCATAACACTGTAATATATTCTAAGTTCAATATCGTTCCATATCATCCAAAGTTCAAGATAGACCAGTGGTTTTTACAGAATTAAAATATATTGATGTCATTTAGATTTTATACGGTAATTAACCTTCAAGAAACTACCACTTATTAAGTTCTGGTATAGTATCAAAAGCATATATTTTAAACTTCTCAGTTTTAATTTCTAATACAGTAAAAAACAATAGATATAACCCAAATAAACAAAAATTCTTTAGAGTTCTCAATAATTCCTAAGAAATGCCAAGTAGTCTGAGACCAAAAAGTTTGAGATCTGTTGTCACAGAGGAAGGTATTCAAAGGCTTCAGGACATCTGAATGCTAGAGTGGATTTATCTTGTAAGACATGCCCCCTCCAACTAGGCACAACCGATCTGCTCTGTGTTGCCATCTAACTGGTTTCCGTGGATTCAGGGATGGCAGGGGCTAAATGGCAGACAGTCACAAAGGCAAGGTGGATATAATTACTAGAATGGGTAGCAGAGCCAAAATAATAAACAGAATGGTCTGAACCTCAGAAGTCACTGGCATTGGCTAGTTAATTTTGCTATTTCTAGAGCTGAATAGATGGACAGTCTACTAAAGTTTTACACTAGATTTGTAAAAGCAGAAAAACTAGGTTTGCTCAAGAGAACTCTGAGTTGAATCACAGTAGAGACTTGAGGCCCCTCAACCAATTTCTAAACTTAAGCCAGTCTTGAGATCCAGAGCCCCTTAAATGAAGATCCAGCTGAGTCCTCTTGAGGAAATCTTCTGTACACAGCCAAAAAATGTATGTTATAAATCATCTTCCTAGACTTCCCTTCCTACAAGAGGCATATACCCCAGCTCTCCAGAGGCTTGAAACTGTCCTAATTAGCCTAGTATTTCCATCTAAGTCATTCTATTCTAGCTAATCATTGCCTGGCACTGCAAAGCCCACTCAGGCCAAGAAAGGGAGCACAGATTTGTCCAACCCTAGACCCCATAGCATGAACCTAATGTCCACAAGATTCATATTGGGCCAACCATGAGTATACCTTTCCTTGTCTCTGCTTCCTCTCCCCCACATCCCTCTGTTTTCTCAGTCTTCTCTTTTGTTTCTGCCTTGTTTTTGCCCTTAAGGTTTTGTCTGTTAGCCCAGTCAGTAGCAGGTTTGTCCCAGATGAAAGAGGAGTCTTCTATATTCAGAGTTGAGAAGATACAGGCAAGATATTTAGACCATCAGTGTCATGTCTTTATCAGCCTTGTCTTTACTTCCCATCCCAAAATAAAGCTACATCATAAGAAACTTCCAACTTTTGCAGGATTTAAAGGCTTTGCTGTAGTCTTCCTAAAGGGCTGGAACTTCATCTTACTCATGAAGGAGCTGGTTCATTGAAGGAGCTCAGGAAATGTGTACTGAATGAATGGATAAATGGTCATTCTCCAACTTTTTGCATGTGAGTGTTGAGGTTACCAGGCCCAGACCACCTGAATCCTACAACTTAGTAGTTGGAGAACCCCAACTCCATACCTCATAGGAGAAGATATAGTACAGGTATTTCTAGAGCAAGCTAGAAAGGTATATGCTTTCATATACCTCATGCTCATCCCTCTAGCAAACAGAGGGATGTGGGGGAGAGGAAGCAGAGACAAAGAAAAGTATACTCATGGTTGGTCCAGCTAGGATATATAATGACAGTAAACTGAAATTTCAGACCCCACCCACTGGGGTCTTCATTACAAGTCCTCTGTAATGTGAGTTTTCTATGTAGCTGAGGATGTATCCCTTTAAGGATCAAATATTATCACTGAACCATTTTGAAATTCTAGATATAGATATAATCATTTTCACAGATTTTTTCATTTATTATATATAAAAGTAAATATAAATATATATTTGTATATAACAAATGAAAATGTTATATATATGAGATCTGCCTTCTTAACCAGAGCCTATTTCACATAGTTCTCTATGTTCAGAACATCGAATTATGAATATCAAATGGAGTTTAATGTAGTAATCCAGTTCCTATAGCAATTAGATGTCTATGAATGAGTCAGGAGTCAGGCTCTGTCTGAAAGAACAATTCCATAGCTAGGCACTGGAATGAGCTCAGTGTCCCCCTAACACTTTAGGTTCAAGTCAACGGTTCAAGAATATATTTATTCTGTGGCTCCTTCATGTCGGGCGCTGTGCCAGGGGCTGGGTACAGAGGAAGCATAAGACCTAGGGAGAGCTCTCAGGCCACAGTTTCTTAAGACACAGAGGGGGAGAAGGAGCCCCGGGGGCCTTCCCCTCCACAGTCAGTTTGTCCTCTGTCTCATCCAAATTGAATTGTGACCAAGAATCTCTTCCAAGGTTCTTGTTCCCTGCTCTCCTTTTCTCGGAGAAAACGTTTCTTTGGCAGCAGCAACAGCTCTTTCTATGTGCTGAGTACTTATGCTAATCAGTGATCTGGCACCAGTTTTCTGATTCTTTGGTCTGATTATTTATTATTTGTGGAGTGTGGTAAGTGCAGATGGTATTTTGCAAAGCACAGAATTCTGAGCATGAAACCCCAGCCTCAAGGCGTTGACTGTCTGATTTAGGCTTAAACAAAACACTGAATAAACTGGGAGACATCTAGTTGAGTTGATGTGGCTGGAAAGGAGGAAAAAAAACCGAGACTGAGAAAAAGAAGTAAGTTTTGTGGAGGGATTTGAAAAGGGATAAAGGAGCATCAAAAATGGGAGCTATTACCAAACCAAGGGGTTAAAAAAGAAACAAAAGGAGCATTGAGGAAAGAGTCTCAGGAAAGAAAGAAATTCAATGAGACTCCCTGCTTGTGTCTTTTAGTTGAAGAGATGAGAGGCAGGGATGTTGGAGTACTGGGTGTTATATGCAACTGATAAATTATTGAATGCTACATCTGAAACTGATGATGTACTATACATTGGCTAATTGAATTTAAATTAAAAAAACTTTTTAAAAAAGAAAACCTTAATGATCATGGACCAAGTAACCAGGTCATGGACTAGCATTTATCTTCTGGAGAGAAGGGGGGAAAGTTCAGAAATTCCCTCTTACTGATTCATCCAGAGATGATCATACTCTCAGTATCTCACTCAAACTAATAAAATTCACAAAAGCTCTTATATAATTAAGAATTTAGAATTATTTGATCTTGAGTAGATGATACAGGTTGAAAGTAAGTGGGCAGAAAAGATAAGCCATACAAGCAGTAAGCATAAGAAGGGTAGAAAGCTCTATTACTATCAGATAAAGTAGACTTAACGGCAGAGTATTTCCAGAGATAAAGAGGGACATTACATAATGATAAAGAGTCTATTCATCAGGAAGGTATAAAATAATAAGTGAGTATGCACCTTATAACAGAGCTGCAAAATATACAAAGTGAAAATGAGCAGAATTAAAGGGAGAAATAGACAAGTCCACAGTCATGGTCAGAGATTTGAACACCCTTTTCTCAGCAACTGACAGAACTAGATAAAAAATTAGTAAAGACAGAGATGACTTGAACAACACTATTGACCACCTTGACCTAATTAATACTTTAAAACATTTCATACATCTACAGAACCTATATTCTTTTCTAAAATGGGTGATAACTCTGACCCCAAAACTTGTCTCAGTTACGTGAATGAATTATTCCCCACAATGTAGCAGAACGTTTCAGGGTGAACCAAATCTCAGGTCCCTGCATCCAAATAGCTTACAGTTTACCTTACATTTGTTGCAGTCTTCTTGATTTTCAAGTAGTGGTTCTAGGTTCCTTAGTAATACTTAAGGAATACTCTACTAGATCAAACCTACAAACTGTCTTTGAGGTTGGATTATTTTCAGACACTATATTGCCCTTGTTGACTTCTTCCGTATATACAGAAAATTCATTCTCCAGGTGCTGTCTCCAACAGTAACATAAAATATTCTGTATCTGAGTCCTAGAAGACTTGGTTCTTGTCTCCCTGCCCCCCCTCAACCCCCACACAAATTTCTTAGCCATGCGACTTTAGACACATAACCTCTTTGAGCCTGACTCACTTTCCTTGTCTATAAAAGTCTTAGGACTATAGTGAAGTTCAACTGAAGGGTTAAATGAAGCCTTTTTATGAACCATGAAGCACTATCCAAATATCATGGATCAATTCTTTTTGTACTAATACCAGCGGGGGTATTTGTACTCCCAAGAAAGGGAAATTGGGGCAGGTATCAAGCCTAGGGTGAATAGAAATTGTATGATGGGAGGATAAAGTAAAGGTTGAAGGGTTTATTCTGAGGCAAAACCTGTGAGAATCTTAGATTTCATATCTCAGGAAAGATTATAGTTAGTGTAATGGACACCATTTAAAGTTTGCAGAAAGAGGACATGGGGGAAAGCTTGGGCCTAAAAATAAGATTTGGCCATTGGAGACTTTGCTGGAGGACCTGTTGAATGTCATTAATCTCACAGCAAAATGGATGGATTTCAGCCTGGGAATGATGAATTCTAGACCTCATTCTACTGTGGAGTTTCTGAGTAATCTTGCACTAGAAACTTCATTTCTCTAAGCCTGTTTCTCCACCTGAAAGTGGAGAGTAATGATATATGTCACCTACAACAGTCCTGAGGTTTGATTAATGTTTGTGAGTGCTTTGAGCAATTTGGAAGGACAAGGTCTTTAAGAATACAAGATTATTTAGAAAAGTGAAAGAACACGATCAGAGAGGACTCGGAGTGTCTCCCTCTGTGTAGCCTTTTCATGAGATTCCTCTCTTTTTGTCTTATAAGGAAAGAAAATCAAGTCAGGAGATGACTAATCCCACAGGCTAATCTCTTCCCTTAACCTTCTCTCGACACACACTCTTCTCCTATAGGAGTATGTTGGAATTTTGTCGTTCAGATTTCCTCATCAGTACAGATGCATTCCTTCCTAGAAATATGATCGTGAAAAATGAAGGCTGTGGTTTTCCGAGGAGCTGGCTGGGGGTCCGGCAGTCAGATGTTCTCTGTCCCTCGCTCTACCTTGGGCCTCTGCAAATGACAGTGCTGTTCAACTTCCTTTCCTCAGATGTACAATTGGAATAAAAATGCCCCTCTCTGTGAGGTCAAGTGAAAACTAGTTAGCTGTGTTTTCTTGAAGTTTCTCTCCATTGACATTTCAGCACTCTGCAGACATTAATTGGAACAACACTTTCAGAGGTTACTTCTAGCCCATGACCACAAAATTCTTAATGGAAATGAATATGAAAGAATCTGGGAAGTTTACTAATCACCAAAGTTTTGGGATTCTGGTGACATTTCCTAAGCTTTCCATTTAGAAAAAACACAAGGGGACTTCGCCAAATCTAGTAGCCACTTGCAACTGTGTGTTATATTAAGAGCACCAAAAAGAAATTTTTATCTCTTTCTCTCTTTTCCTTCTTTTTTTTTTTTTTGTGGTTGGTATTTCTCTCTGAATCTCTCTGGGTTTCACCCCTTCTCACTCTCTCTGTTTCCCTTTCTCGTTTCTCTCAAATTTAGGTAACGTGTAAATGAAAGCTTAGTTGAGAGTTATCACCAAGTTGGCCAACTTGCAGCCTTGCTGGAAATAAAACTCTTTTAAATACAGCTGTCATCAAACTCATTAGCGTCCTCCTCCCCTTACCTCTTTCACATTGGGTCACTAACAAGTTACAATGTTTTTCTTTTTCCTCTCCAGTCCCTGTTGTTTTGGGGTTTTGTTCTCTTCTTCCTCATTTCTGCGTTGCTTGCTCCATCTTAGAAGCCAGGGTCAGCCCTGCGGCCACCAATGCCATCACTCCCCGGCAGACAGAAAGGCTCAAATGTCAAAAGATGCCTCGGTTGCCTCTGACAAAAGTGTGGATCAGCTCCGAAAGGGAATAAATATGATAGGGGGCACAATAATAACAGTGCGTGCTTGTTAACTACAAAAATCCAGCAGGATCGGGGGCAGGGAGGGAGGGAACGTGGAGAATAGAAGCTGCCTCGGCAGGAGCCCCTGGGGGACAGAGCAGAGGGGGGTCCTCCAGCAGCAACCATCAATTCTATGGGCTGGTTTTGTTTTGTTTTGTGAGGTCTGAACTGAGGCTCAGCTGATGGGGCAGGGGGGTGGCTAGGGGGTGAATAAGGGATTTTACCCAAACCAGTGACTCTGAATGGAGGTCTTGGGCTCCATCGAGGGGGCCTCAACGTGGGAGCTTGAAAAGAGGGTCTTTGGACTATTGGGGAGGGGGGAAGGGGGGGTTGTGTGGGGGCTGGGGAAACATTTTGAGGTGGGAGGGATAGGGGGAAGGAGGAGAATAGCACAATAATGGGAAAAAGGAGGCCAGCTTCTGAGCTCTCATTTCTGACAATGAGTCCCATGTGGTTCTCTTTATCTCAGCCATTCAGGAGTCAATAGAGGGAGCTTTTTTATTTTCAACTCTGAGTATACAGCCACCCCACCCCCATCACACACACACACACACGCACACACACACACACACACACACCTAAAAGTGTGGGACACTGGGCAAGACTTTAGAAACATTTGAAAAGTTTTTTCCTTGGGTCAGATTTGCTGAATTTAACATCCACCTGCCAGAACTGTACATATGGGACATTCAGTTCACAGCCAGTACCCCCAACTACTCTGCCTGTCCTCTCCCGCCACCCCACACTCAGCCTCTGCTCCCTCCATCCTCTGTGGTGCACTCCCCCTCGCCTTCTGTGGATGCCTTGGTCCTTGACTCCTTATAAGGACATGAGTCACATGATCACAGGTAAAGGAAACATCCACGATGGAGTGATGGTAATTTTCAACCCAGAAAAGCAAAAATAAGAGATTGGAACAAACCTAAGCTTGAACGGTAGACTGTTTTAGAAAGCAGCAAATAAAAAAAAAAGTTGTCTTGGATGGTGCACTTCTCTGAAATGTTAAGTCCCCAGTTAGACAAGTCCCTTTCAATGTATTCCTAGGTCTATAATTGAGGCAGCTGCTGCCCCGGAACTCACTCGGCTTGATAGAAAATAATTCATGTTTTTCATACAATATCATTATGTGTTCTCATGGGGTGCTTGAGTCTGAATGGGTATAGCAGTCTTAATCAGGAGTAGAAACTTTTAAAAATATGAATTCCAGGCCTCACGTGTGTGCATGTGTGTGTGTGATCAAAGGGGCATTAGTCCAGCGCCAGGCAAATGGTCAGTTGCTTGAGCCAGATCCATCGGACCAAGGGAAGACTCTCCGCGGCCAAGCAGTGTGGCTGAATGAAAGAAAGAGGAAGGGGGAAACTACCATTTTCCTTACCAAGCAATGAAGATAAGGGAAGGAGAGAGTAATTGGAAATGACAATAACATCAAGCAATTGCTTCTTGCCACACACTTTTCCTACAAGAATTATTACCCGTTGGAGGAGGATATTCGACTCAGTTGTCTTAAGCAACTTGCCCAAGGCCACCCAGCTGGTAAGTGGCAGAGCCAAAACTGCCCCCCAGGTTTGAATGACCTGAACATGCTCTGAAGTGGAGGGAGACTCCCGGAGTGGGGAGCACTGGGGAAGCGTCTTCACCACAGCCCATGGGAACGCTCCTAAGGGCGGCTCAGGCACTCAGTGGCTGTGCCCTGTAGAGTGGCTTCGGGCACTTGCCTTCTCATCAAGGACTTCACGACGACTATACTTAGCAATACTGCCCTGTATATTTGAAAGGGGCTGAAAGAGTAGATCTTGAAATTTCTCATCACAAGGAGAAAAAGACATCACTATGTGAGGTAATGCACTTTAACTAATCTTGTCCTGGCAATCATTTTGCAATATATACATAGACCAAATCATTGTGTTGTACACTTAAGCATATATAATGTTTTGTGTCAATTATATCTCAATACAACTGGGGAAAGAATAAATAAAAAGATTTTTAAAAAGAGCTCCAGACTTCTCACCACTCCCAAATCTCATTTCTTCCTGTACTGAGCAGAGCACCCCACACCAGGCACAGAAGGAAGATGAGCATTGCTTTCAGATCTGTTGCTGAGCAGGGAGAGTATAGCTCTCAGGTCTCCTTCACATGATAAGAAAACAGTTACCCTTTCCTCGGCTCCATTTCTGATCTTGCAGCTACAACTATGTGAGGGTCGGCTGTGGCCATTGGTGAGGGTGTGAAGAATGTAGGATGGGGGACCACTCCCATTCTGGCACCCTGGCTACTTCTCAACCAGCTCTGCTCCAACCAACTCTTCCTCATGGTACTTCAAAGCCTGTCTCTACTGCACAGTGTGGATGTGCTGTTAGGGTTCGATCGTGTTCATCTCCGCTCCCCAACTACACTGAAGCTCCTTGAGGGCAGGAACACTGCCTGGTGATTCTTCTGTATCCCCCACGTGTCCAAGCTGAGTGTGGGCTGTACGGTGCTCAGTGAGTTATTGTCCTTTGCTTGACTCCCAACGAGTGCTTTTTAAATAGTCTCTTTTTTAAACAGTAGCTCTTACTCAGCATTCTTAATTACCTTCCTCTTGTCGATATGCCATAGTTTCTGGATCATGCCAGTTGAGGTTATTAACCGCTTGTGTTCTGGGGCTTCATTGTCCCCAGTCTTTTGCGTTGGTTCCACACCCCTGAGTCATGCCCACTGGGTACCGTCTTT
Organism: Mirounga angustirostris; assembly: GCF_029215605.1. Lineage (NCBI taxonomy): Eukaryota > Metazoa > Chordata > Mammalia > Carnivora > Phocidae > Mirounga > Mirounga angustirostris. Next base: position 58,156,372 of record NW_026991709.1, read on the forward strand.
GGGTGTGTGTTTGTGCTTATTTAGCCAGTTGACGTTCATCTCAACTGTTGTTTGGCAGTGCTTTGTATTCACCTTTTGCTGATTTCCTAATACAATGGCCAGTCCAAACAATCTCCATTCTTCCACGTGACCTCCAGGCCTGGAACTTAAAAACAGTCTCACATGATGGAGGGGATGGGACTCCCAGGAGGCTGTACCCCTTTTCTTTCAAATATATGGAAGCAGCGTTGTTTGGAGAGTTTTTGGGTTTAGGTTTGTTTTGTTTTGTTTTGTCTTGCTGCCATTTATAGGGCTTGCCTTTTACCAGGAGGCCTATCTCCTTCAGGATTTTACCACTTCAAATTCCCGTCCCTCTGCAGTTTTTAAGATGCCATTTTTTCTCTCCCCTTTTTTCCTCTCCCCTTTTTTCCTTCCCCTTAATCAATAAACAAAGAAATCTGGGTCACCATGAGAATAAATGAAGAAGCAACACAAGCACTTGTCTTAATTTCCCCCTCAGTTTCCATTCTATTTTTCCTTTTATCTAGAGGGAAGTCCATAAATTCTAACTTTGTTATGACCTGCTCTCCCCTTAATCTCCTGTCGTCTGGCTTCCATCCTTCCACTCTGTGTTGTCCACACTGGAAAGGCACCGGTAGCCTTGAAGGACCTTCCCTTGATCCGGTCATGCTGGGTTCCTCTGCAGTATTCAATGCTGTGGCCCCTGCCTCTGGCCCGACGCCCCTTCTTCCCCTCTCTTCTTTCATTCTCTGTGTGCCTCTGCTTCTTCTCCCATGTGGGCCATACATACGGGCATTTCCCCAGATTCGGTCTCTGCATGTTTTTCCTTGGAGAGGTCTTTCACTCCCAAGGTATCAGCCCCCACCATGTCTCAGCAAGGTCACACTGTCCCACTTCTAGTTAACTCTTGGATTTGTCCACTTATCTGTCTCACTAGTACTTAAAACTTAAAATATCTCAAATTGAATCCCCCACCCCACTGTTTATTTTCTATTCTACTAACTTCAAGCCTCAGGGTCACTGCTCATCCATTAAGTATAATCAGTCATTAAAGTCTATGATTCCTTCAGATCAACCTTCTATCCCACATAGTCAGTGTCCTTTGCCACCATGTTAATTATGCCTTATACTTGGGCTATTGAAATCAATTTATTAAAATACTTTGGTTAGGGGTGCCTGGGTGGCTCAGTCGTTAAGCGTCTGCCTTCAGCTCAGGTCATGATCCCAGGGTCCTGGGATTGAGCCCCGCCTCAGGCTTCCTGCTCAGCAGGAAGTCTGCTTCTCCCTCTCCCACTCCCCCTGCTTGCGTTCCCTCTCTCGCTGTGTATCTCTCTGTCAAATAAATAAATAAAATCTTTGAAAAAAAATAAAATAAAATACTTTGGTTAAAATGTACTCTTCTACTCAAAATATCCAGTGGTTCCTTATTGTTATTATTATTATTATTATTAACAGATAAAGTCCAACCTTTGTAGCCTAAAATTCAAGACCTTTCTTAATCTGATCCCAACTTTATTGTTCCCACATTTCTCTCTCTACCGTATTTCCTTTAAGTAAATCACTCCAGCAGACTGTGCCCATATGCTCCCACACACTTTATGTTCTCTTGTCTCCACACAGTTGTTCGTCCTTCCTGACACACTCATCACTCTGTTGCCATCTCTCCTGGCCTAACCTTCCTTAAAATTCTAATTCATATCTTACCTTTTAGAAAACCTTCCCTGACCATCTCAGTCTCAATTAATCTCTTCTTCCCATAAACTCCCTTTAACTCCCATAAATGCCTGGAAGTTTATGGAATAATAAAAAGTTAGAGTTTACATTTTAAATTATTGCTTCATTTACATTGTGTTATATTCCTAATTAGACTGTCCACTCCTTTTGGATCTGGACCCCCAACTGGCACCTAGCACCAGATGTAGTAAATATTAGTAGCTGTCTACTGAATCTCTTTGGATTTATAAATACAAGTTGTCCCTGTATATTGAGTCCCAAGCTTGTGTGTTTATAAGAGCAGACACCATGGGCAGGATTAACCATATGCAAGTGTGAATATTCTGTTGTATTTCTTTCCAATCAAAATTGTATTTATTGGTTACCAATGGAACTGTATTATGTACCTTACCTCTTCTTTTCTTTTTGCCTCTTCTTTAGCAGGTAGGAATGAAGCAAGGTAGACATACTCTCTTCCAAGTAACCTCATTCATTGATCATACAGTGACTTACTTCTTTCCTCATGATGAAGTAACTCCACTGTTTAAAACAAACACAAACAAAATTGAAACTTTGTAATAGAATTCTTGTTCAAGTGGGTAGAAAAGCATTGAAATTTACACTGGACAAACTGCATTAGCATATCTAGCTCATGAGTTCGTTGACTATTTCCAGGCACCACCTATACTCACTTACCGAAAAGGAAAGATATGAGAATCATACATACATCTTTTTTCTTATCTGAGGAATCAAAATCTTTATTCATGAGACTTTGACTTCTTTAATTCAGGTTAGAGTCAATCCATCTTTACAAAGCCCTCTCTATTTCTTACCAAGATGATGAAGTAAACTCTTGCTATTCAGTGTGTCAGTGGACCAGCAATAATGGATCACCTGGGAGCTTGTTAGAAATGCAGAATCCCAGGACACACCACAGAATCGGCATTTTCATGGGATTGCCAGGTGATTCACATTCACAGTCACTTTGAAAAGCACTGAAGTAAAGCAGATCTGATAGACAGCATGGGAAATATCTCTCAGATGGCATAAATATGAAGCTTGATGAATCTGCAGGAATCTTAAAGCTATATGTGGGTGGTGATGGGTTGACCATAAAAAATAGCTGCCTTTTGCAGACCGGAGTCATGCTGTGGGCAGTGTTTACCCACTACTGCCCGAGACTGCAAGAGCCTGGAAAGGGATGCCTGCAGCCTTACTCTTAGGCTCAAGAAGTCCCTCCAAAGTTTACATTCCTTGCTGTTTCCATCATATTGCCCTCTTCTGGATCTTTCCTCTGCCCTTCTATAGATGTCTGGATTAGATGGGCTAAGAGTGTCTTCCTGCCACTGCCCTTGGGTGACTCCTCAACACCCTGCATGAGGCTGGGCTCCAGGAGAGGAAGGGCCTGGAACAATGTATAACCCGGGCACGAATTGCCCCAGAGAGTGTTTTTCTCTAGTATGTCATCATCTCCTCCCTTTACTCTGCCATCTTTTTCAAACCCATCAGAGAAGTGTAATCGCTTTAACTGTATTTATTTCCTACTGGGACCTGTTATCTTCCTAGTAGGCTTTTCCTAAGTGCATCTTTGTTCTGAATGGTAAGAAAAGGCTGGTACTCCTACAAAAGAGCAAAGACAGCAGACCAGGAACAGGCAGACCATTTTGATGTGATGCTGGGTTCTCCTTAACCCTGAGTACCACCAATGGCATTAAATGCTTTTTTATGCATGCATTCATTCTCAACACATATTACTGAGCTCCTACTTGGGGCAGATGCTATTCTTTGGAGTACGGATCCGTTGGTGAACAAAACAAAGTCTTTTGTCCTGTAATGGTAAATACTTGGAGTGGGTAAGGAAGGGAAGAGAGAACAAAAATGAGTAAAACCACACCTCTGGCCTGAAGTCTCCAGAGTAAATGGAATGATCTAGGCATAGATAGGAGGAGGAAAGGGAGAAATGGTGGGAAAGTAGAGGAGAGGATGGCAAGAGGAAGAGAAAGAAGTCAGAAAGACCTGGGAGTGGCAGGAGATGCCAAGCACCATCGCCTGCCCAACTCAGTGACCCCACGGTGGGTGCAGTGGGCTCTCGACCCAGAGTCTGTGGCCAGAGAGAACACATTTCTTCTTTGGAAGGAGGAGAACTGCAGAAGGAAAATATGCTAAAAAGCCAGAGGCCAAAGAGGCACTGGGTAACAAGAAACCTTCTGAAGAGAGGAAGTTAAGAATCAGATTATAGCAAAGATATATACTGGAATGTTAAAGCTCTGTAATTTTCAGAGGTTATAAGGACATTTCAGAGCCTCCTGCTCAGAATGTTCTCACAGTCCTGGGCGATATTCACACAAACGTGTCAGTGTGTGAATATAGGAGCGCATGTGTATATGATATGTTGGGATCATGGGGGGCGCAGCGCTAGAGCAGAGGGAAAGAATGAAGGGAAGGCCATTAAAAGCTTTGCTGAGAAAGGTATTTCTTGTGCACAAAAAAGAATCAGGCCCCTCGCTCCCTACTGGGCCCATTTCTCCTGCCTTTACCCGAGCTGTCAGGCATGAATCCCTGTAGCATTCCGTAACTAATTGACAGTAATGGGGGCCATTGGGAGTCTAAGAATACATGGCATTGCCCGGCATGCACTGGAAAGGAGGGGGGGGCCGCCTCGGGGGCAGCTGTGGGGGAAATAAAGGCTGTCTTGTAAACTTTTTTTTTTTTTAATTGAAGGTAGGATGTAGAAAGTAGGGAGGAGCCGATTTAGGCAAACTTCTACTTTAGCCTAAAGCTTAAAAAGTTGTAAATGTCATATCTTATCCTGAGCTAATATCCCAGGAGACTGAGTTTGCCACAGAGAAGAAGCAGTTGGAATTTCAATTAACCCCAGGGCCCCCTGTGAAATCTATATTGTACCCTCTGGATTTACAACATATTGTAATATATGACTGCAGGCTCTGGAGATTCCATCGCAAATCAACTCTCTTTATTCCAGGGGTTCGAAGACAGCTACAAAGGCCCACTTCAGAATCAAAAGTGGCCAACTCTCTACAACTTCATTCTCGGAGTTGAAACCAAATTTCTAATTTTACAACAGATCTTACTTATTGAGCAGTCTCGTGTGGGTTTTTTTTTTGTAAGAGGGGACGTTAATTTTTTTTCCTTCTATTAATGATGATGTGTACATGCTAAGATTGTTTAGCCCAAACAGAAAATTGGAAAAGATGCACCATTATCACGCCTTGAAGACTGATTTACCACAGACCCATGGTGAATTAGCTTCCAAGGACTTTTATATTTTCAAAACTCGTACCTTTGTAGAACATAGTCTTCAATAGTAAAGAGACCCAATAAAAATAAAAGCAATTACCACTGATGTGAATATCACATGAAGTTACACACGCTGAAATAACTTTTAAGAATTCCAAGTTGTTTTCAAAGCCGGAATGGTTTATCAGGTCATCTACAAACTGATGCTTTTGACTTTTAGTTCTTTTCTTTTCTTTCATTACTGGCCTCACCTTCCTGAACTTGTTCTTCATTTCAAAAATAATATTTGCATAAACATTCAACTTTTCACACAAAAAAAACTTTTAAAATTAATTTTGGCCTTTTGATATTCGGAATAAGTTTTCTGCACATTTTTCTTAGCAGACTACTTTTCCCTAAAATTGCACCTCACCTCCAACTGCTCATGACCTTCTGCGGAGATGAGTTATGCCCATGCAGTAGGTAGTCTTGATTCTTCCCTCCTTAGGTTGCTGCTCTGTTGTCCAGCATCTTTTAATGGAAGATTTGCCTCTGGAATGTTCCTGTGGACTATCTCTAGGAAATCAGATAAGTAAAATTCCTGTACTTTGAGGAAAAAGTAATTTTGGGGAGCTGAAATGTGTCTTTTTAAAAGAAGATTGGAGGTTGACAAAAGATGTGAAGGGTCTCCCTCACCAAAGTAACCGTGAGGGACTGAGGACTGGAACAATCTATTAGATGCACAGATGTTGACAGCTGGAAGAAATAGAAGAGACATCATTCAAGCAGCCAAGATACTGTGTATCCCCACTTTTCAGTTTCACGGAAGGAAATAAGAATTCAATGAGGCAGTCTCAGGGATGTTCCTCTCCAACTAGCCAGGATGGCTGAGTTCTCTAGCCAGTTGTTGTTTTCCTCCACTGAATGCACAGCTTTGGAGGAGCACATCAGGGACCCTTTCCTTCTGCCGGCGTCTTCCAGCATGTGGCTCAACCCACAGGGGCCATTATATGGCAAGGCAGAGCGAGCAGAGCTTTGGTGTGGCACAAGGACTCATAGGGGCCACCAGGGAAACTCAGGGAGCTGGGCAACTTGCTCTTCCAGCAGGTTTGGAACATTGGCCCCAAGGTCAAAAGAAGGTTCTGATGGAACAAACCCCCATTTCTAGTGATATTGGTTTATCCTCTTAAAACAGCCTTTAATCAGAAAAAAAAGTAGGGTGTTTTTAAACGGTCTAAACATTCGCCTGTCTTGGACATCTTAATATCAGGCAATCAAAGTTCATTTTAATGTAATTATTAAGGTTTATTTCCTCATCCGAACAAAAACATGAATTTGTTATTAAACCCAGACCAGCATTCATTTAAAGTGTCTCATTTCCATCCTAGATATCATTTATTTTGGAAAGAGCAAATATGTGGTTACTTAAAAATAATATACCAACCAAATGTTAAGAGTGACTGGGTTTTTGTTTGCTTTTTTTTTTTTTTTACCCTTTGTGTTTATTTATCACATATGAATAATAAAGTTAATGCTATAGTACTTCCTCTGTGCTGTCCTAATGCTTTCAATGCATCCGTTCTTTTAATTATCGCGATACTCTCTCCGGTACCATTGTCCTCCTTTTCCAAAGAGAGAATATTAACGACATAAACAGGCTTCTGAGTACATGGTTGTTTTCCAGGCTTTAGAGGTGATGGCCACACATCAGGTTTTCTGATGGCCCGTTCGTTTGCAGAGTTGAAAGTAACTTATCTTTTAAAACACAGTCAATATGGCTCTTCCTCTTCTTCTTCCCTCCCCCACCTCCTCCATGTCCCCCCTGAAATCGCCATGATTTACAGCGATTATGAGTTATGTCTGGCAACTTTAATTTTGGTAGAGTCAAGTCTACATCTTTATCCTACTAATTTCCTATTCCAACAACACCAGAAGTGAAGGCAAGCTAAAAGGAGAAGACAAGGATGATACAGGAGGTGCTCTGAAATCACCTGGTTTAAAGCTTCATAATCACCTCATGCGGGAAAAGTATACTGAATAAGTCAACTGAAAAAATACACGGTTGGTGAAATTTTTTACTTTTTCCTTGCGTGTCCTCTCTTCCCAGGTTGGTTTTACTATTTTATCCTATCTTTTCCTGAACACCGAAACCACAATTGTTTTTAATCACTTTGCTGGGCCAAGGAAAATGTGTACATTAGAACAAACATGTCTCCTTTTAGATCTTACATACTGGTTTTTCCCAGAGGTTTTCACTGACAAGGCTTTCCCACAGGTATCTATTCCTTTCTTTGAATCCTCTTGGCACTTACATATACAGACAGCACCTCTGCACCAAACCCTTGTTTATTATCTTGGCTTGGAACGGTTCTCTATTCATTTAATTTACATACATCTTAGCTAGAGGACCAGGTTCCAAGGAAAAGAGCTATTCTTTTTCTTTGCAGATTCTGCAGAGTCTTGTTTTGTAGGTCAGACAAATTTGTTGAGCTGAATTCGAGAGAGTGCTATATATAAATGACATACTTTCCTGAAGTCCGATCGCTGAGTGTAAGAGCAGTGAATTGATTGGGAAACTAGGCCAAGTAGACAAAGCATCTCAGCAAGAATAGGAGAAAAGTTGGTCTGGCCTGGGCCATAGTCTGGCATGTAGGAAGGTAATCCTAGGTCAGGATAGGAGCCCAGGCAGACTGTCCAGAATCTTCAAAGATGCAGAAGTCACCGAAGTAAGATTGGGTTTCCTCTAAACAAAAGGAAGGACCTTCTCTGTACCATTTGTGGGCAAGAGTTCAGAAGAAATGTCTGCACTGAGAATGACAAGCAAACCCGTTGGACACCAGAGGTGAAGATGTCCAAAGAAAAACATCAGTGTGGCTTCATGACTTGCCAGGAATCCTGGACTGGCCCATTACAGCAACACTGATTCCAGGATCTCATTCTTGTGGTTTTAACAGCTGGTCATCCGTTCTCTGCAGATTGCCCTTCTTCCCATAAGTGGGAATTTGGACCTTTCGTTCTCTTTGTCTTTGGAAGGTCAGGGGAAGTCAGTGCTTAAAAGGGATCAGATTCTGCTTGTGAGAGCGCGTCGCACCGTGCGGACGGTCCTGAGTGTGGGACGTGGGACGAGGCACCAGTTCAGGGATGGCCCCTCCGCATTACTGATCAACACTAACAGTGTCGCTCTTGCGGCCTGAGTCTTTTTCTGTATATTAGCAAGCTGTTTTTTATGTCTCCAGGAGTCATTTCTGCCTTTAAGAATGATCAAATAAATTGGCATTTACGTAGGCTCTTTCCAACAAACTGCTAAAAGTCAATACTGAAAAAAAGGGCTCTCCCTCTCTCTTTTTTAAATAATAGACTTTACTTTTAGAGAGTTTTAAGTTTCTGGAAAAACTGAACCGAAGATATAGAGAGTTCCCATGTATCGTCTCTTCCTTTCTATTCCTTTACCTCCTTCCTCCATGGTTTCCCCTACTATTAACATCCTATATTGGTGTTGGTACATTTCTTACAATCTATGGGCCAATATTGATACATTGGTATTAACTGAAGTCCAAAGTTCACATTAGGGTTCACTGTTTGTGTTGTACATTCTATGGGTTTTGAAAAAGCTACGATGAAACATATCCACAATTACGGAATGAAAACAGAGTGGTTTCACTGCCCTAAAAACCCCCGTGCTCCACCTGTTCATCCCTTCTTCTCTCCCCTCTACCCCCTGGCATTCACTGATATTTTTAGTGTCTCCATATTTTTGCCTTTTCCAAAATTTCATGTAGTTGGAACCATACAGATTGCCTGATAGTTGAAATCATTCAAATCGACTTCTTCCACTTAGTAATAAGCATTTAAGGTGCCTCGGTACCTTTTTGTAGCTAGATAGCTCATTTCTTTTTATCTCTGAATAATATCCCATTGTATGGAAGTACCACAGTTTGTTTCTCCATTCACCTCCTGAAGGACATCTTGATTGCTTCCAAGTTGTAGTAGTTATGAGTGAAGCTGCTATGAACATCCATGTGCAGCTTCGCCTGATTTTGAAGCTGAGTGACAGGAGCGAGCCTCCCAGAATTCTATATACCCACACTTTCCCTACCTGGCTTGTCGACTGACTGGTCCCTCATGACTTATGAGTCCTCACAACTGCTCTTGGTACTCCTCCAAGTTTACCATGGCAGAGGTTAAGGTCATAGTTATATCCAGACTGCCTAATCTCTGATCCCAGACCAGGATGAGATGAGCCCTAAGATATCACCATTGTAGAGAAGAGGCAATCTCCGCTGATCGGGGGGAGCCCATTACCACCAGGGCTTCTGAGCCATAAACTTAGACTTCTGTCCTAGAAGTCACCTGAAGATGCCATTCCCAGTCATGTGCCATAGACAAAAAGCTTTCATCTTCTGAAGTCAAACTTCAGCTAGCTAGATACTATCGGTTACCCCACGCTTATTGTCTTTCCACCTATGTGAGTTTAAACCCTGCTCCAGCCTCAGGGAAATAGTCAAGTTCCCTGGTTCACTTAAAAAGGGATGTTTTGGGAGCACCTGGGTGGTTCAGTCGGTTCTTGATTTCTGCTCAGGTTGTGATCTCAGGATCGTGGGATGAAGCCAGGTCTCAGGCTCCGTGCTCAGCACAGAGTCTGCTTGATATTCTCTCTCCCTCTGTCCCTCCCCCTCGCTCGCACACACTCTCTCTCTAAAAAATGAATACATAAGTCTTTTTAAGAAGAGGGAAGTTCTTATTAATTAGAACTCTCCACTTTAGATTTCTTCCATTGGGTTCTTCTCCGTGTTAATTTGCTGGCCTCCTGACCTCCCCATATATTAAAATGCGTTTGGGTTTTCTGTGGATGCAGAGCTTCCATTAGCAAAGTTGCAGAGGTGGTCTGTCTCCTCAGGGTGCATGCTCTTCCTTTTGTACCAAACTGTAAAGGGCCCAAAATCGCTGAAGCACCTTCCTCCCCTCATTGCATGTCAAAAAAGGAATTTGCAGACCAGCCAGCAGTAGTCACATGGAATTTCAAGGTGCCTGAGCCATGTCACAGTGCAGCTGTTTGGCCCCCCTGAGATGAGAAGGGGCTTCCAGGCCACTTTGAATCCCTCTCAGGTTAGCACCTTAGAGCTGCCTGGACACTTATCAGAAACTTGCTCATCACATAGCTCACCTTTTGAACATTCCCCAAAGAGGATCCAACTGTCAGTTTTCTTATGGTGACTCTTTGGGGGTGCACACTCACCGTCAGAGATCTGTTTCTGGAAGAGCTCCTAGTTGGAGAACATGAGCATCATGCTGGTTGTCAGCAAAGTGCGCTTCTTCTGCTCAGGCCCATGCAACCTCTCTCTACTTTGTTTAAGTGTGTGTGAAGTGCGGCCAACAGCACTTCACATGAGATGCCCATAAAACTGCACATTAGCACTTCAGAGGAGAGGGACCGATACTGTACCTGTCAAAGACAAGAAAGGGGGCGCCTGGGTGGCTCAGTCGGTTAAGCTCAGGTCATGATCCCAGGGTCCTGGGATCGAGTCCCACATCGGGCCCCCTGCTCTGCAGGGAACCTGCTTCTCCCTCTGCCTGCCACTTCCCCTGCTTGTGCACTCTCTCTCTCTCTCTGTCAAATGAATAAATAAAATCTTAAAAAAAAGACAAGAAAGGAGGACAGTAGGAAGTGGGTTTTTGAGATAACAATTAAGGCAGGAAAAGAAGTAGCAGGAACTGGGGATCCAGCGTGGGCAGTCCCAAGGTAGAAGGGTAGGGGAGAGAAAAGGTGAAGAAGTAGTGAGGGTGAATTGAATGGGAGGGTCTAATTATGTGTTTTGTGCACAGGGATCTTTGAGGGTACAGAAATAAAGAAGTCGTCTGCTCTCAAGGCTGGTTTGGCAATGAAAAAAAATCTCCATTTGTCATTCAAATAGCAACACTGGGTTGGACTTGGGAGAAAGCCATTGATTATCCTACCACCAGAAAGCTCTTGAGTCAGCAAGCCCTGCTTCATAAGTGGACTGAGCAAGGAAGTAGGCTCTAATATTTGCGTAGGACCAGCCATATTTTCTGAGCCCCACTTCAAGGGGATTTACATACATTACCTCAGTTGAGGCCATTATCCCTAAGTTAAATCGGAGTCAATGAAAGCAAGAAAGGTCAAGTGACTTGAACAAGGACACACGACTCATAATTTTCAGTCTTCCTCCAACTTCCAAAGCCTGTTCTCATGCTGTTTAGGAGATTTGAATCCAGCTCCCCTAGTCCCCTACTCCAGACCCTCCTTGAACCAAGAAACGGTCCTCCCCCAGGCAAAGGAGCTTGAAATTTTTCAATTAGAGGTTTATTCCTTTATCCAACACTTTATTCTTTGGTAACTGAGAGGATTGAGCCATGAAAAAGGTTATCATTAATGGATGCCTTATTGAAAACATATTTATGAGGACATTTCCAACAAGGAAATTTTGATTGTGTGCATGCGGAGTGGGGGGCAGTTAGAAAAGGGACAAGGTGAGAGACTCACACCGAAAAGGGAGGCAGAAGATTAGTAGACACCCTTGTTTGCTCCTCAGTGTCTGTGGGCACACTGCTACCTGGGACAAGCCCTCTTTGCTTCTCCCCGTCCAGGGAGCAGGAGGGTAACTGGCTCCTCACCCCCCAGAGGATCAGCTGGTGGGAGGAGGCCTGGAGAGAATGCTGCTGATAGCAGAGGTGGGGGGAGCCACGGTGGGGTGGAGACAAAAGGGGAAGTAACTTTTTAAAGAAAAACTGGTATGTGATGAATAGAATGGCTAATCCCGAGGAGCCCTGAGAAGGCCGGACCGCCAAGCAAGGGCCTCTCTTTTTTTCACTTTCCTTTTTCTTTTCTTTTTAATTTTCTTTTATTTAATTTCGCTGCAGCACTTATAATCAATTACAGCCTGAATTGGGATAAAGGGAGGGGAAGCACTTTAATTCATAAATCAATTTTATACGGTCATCAGTCAGGTTGTGAATGCAAATACCTCTGTCGGTTTAGGTTATTCAGAATTAATTGACTCCCACCGGGCTGGGCTGCAGATGGAGAGGGGCTTTCTCACAAAGTCTCCTTGGACCCAGCATGGGGGCTGACTGCTTCCTCCCTTCCCCCTCAGGCCCTCAGCCACCCCCTCCGCTCCTCTCCCCTCTGGGCCCCAAACATGGAGATGATGGGGGTGGGTGTCCGGCAAAGAAGCTGGGTGGATAAGAGCCCAGAAAGATTGTTTGAAGAAGGAAGGGGATACACAGAAAGATGAAAGCCCCCAAACAAACCCTCTTCAGCCCAGGCCCTGCAGAGACACCTTTATGTGATTAGAAATGCTTAGCTTTCAAGGGTCTGCTTTTAAGTTCTCTTGAGCTTCTTAAATAAGAAAGAAAAAAGAAAACAAACAGAAAAGCCAGAGCCCCTGGGCTGAAGCTGAAGGGATATCATTCAGAAAGCACCGGGTGGCAGAGGTTTGTGGGGCTGCCAGATTTGAGCAGCAGAGAGCAGCCCGGGACCGAGAGCCAAGGGCCTGCGAAGTGAGCGCGAAGTCCCCGCCCAAGGCACCTTAGGCTGATGGCCTCCCGTGATGGCCCCTGGACCGTACACAGGGGAGGGATCTGATCAATCAACGGTACAAGAAGGACCCACAGAAGCTTCCTAACTGGGCAACAGCTCTTTCCTAGGTTGGGGTCTTCTATCACAGGAGTTCCTTCTAATTTGGAAAAGATGCCCACCCACCCACCCACCCATACATTCAGCATATCGTGTCTTCTACTTTTCTGCTTTTTACCCTCAGCTACATACACCCCTAATTGTGTTGCTCTGAATCAGACTTGGTGGTTTTCAACACCGGCCCCCACATTAGAATCACCCAGGGACTTTTTTTTGTTTTGCTTTTTTGTTTGTTAATGCCACTGCCCAGGTCCACTTCTAAAAATTCCGCTTTCATTGGTCTTGAGGAGAGCCCGGGGAATTGATGTTTTTTATTAGAACTGCAAGTGAGTACAATGTGAAGATAGCGTTGGAACCACTGGAAGTGTCTGAGAACCTCCCAATCCCCAATTCCCCCACCCCCACCCCAACTCCACAACCTGGCAGTGTTTCTCAAAGTCTGGTGCATTTGAATTGCATAGGCAGGGGAAAAAAACATTGATAAGAAAAAAAAGAAGAACAAAATAAAATTTGAGAAATGTATGTTGCAGATTCCCTGGTCCCCTCTGGACACACTGTGTACACTAGGATCGCTGGTAAAATCTATAACTTAAGCAAACTCGCAGTAAGTGTGGGACCCCAGGCTGAAGTAAAGCACCAAGATGTCTGAACTGTCTTTACTTAAAATCAAATCCTAGCCTGCCTGGTATGCATCATATTTTGCTTTGACTTAATAGTTACCTATTTGTGGATTTTGCCAGAGAGATCTCCTGAGACACCAACACCCGAAGCTAGCAGCACAAGGGAAGGAATCATTTGATGAGATGATCTGAAAGGTTGCATGTTCCAAAACATGGATTCTTTTTTTTTTTTTTAAAGATTTTATTTATTTATTTGACAGAGAAAGACACAGCGAGAGAGGGAACACAAACGGGGAGTGGGAGAGGGAGAAGCAGACACCCTGCAGAGCAGGGAGCCCGATGCGGGACTCGATCCCGGGACTCCAGGATCATGACCTGAGCCGAAGGCAGTCGCTTAACCAACTGAGCCACCCAGGCGCCCCCAAAACATGGATTCTTAATTCTATTGAGCCTCTAAAAAATTGGTGGCAAAATTCTCATGTATTTTTAACTGGAACTCAAATAATCAGTCCCTGCTCTTTAATACAGTTGTTTATATGTAAATGAGCCATATTTATTTATTTCAAAAGGCTAAGAGGAATTCTTGGAAATGCTCCCTTAGCCATTCATTTGTATTACCAAGTTATTGAAGGCAATAAAACTGCCTTTCTTTAAAAATTTCAGTACTTCAGTCTTCTTTCCCAAGTCGGACTTCTTCTCCAAAAAGTCTGAAGGTCTTAATGGAGATTAAATGTGCGCTTTCCCCTGCTATACTTAGCCGGCAGCAGAGAGAAATTTGGGGAGGGGGAAGTTTGGAATGAAAGAGCACCTTGTTTGCAAAGCCCCATGTTTCTGAGGTAGAAGACGTCCATTAGGAAAAAAATATCCTTAGACTATGAAAGCAGTATGGCAGAGTGATTAAATACACAAGCTTTAGTCATTACTGCCCTGCTTTGAAATAGCCTCACCACTTCTATTAAGCAAGATATATAACCTCTCTGTGCCTCAGTCTCTTCCTCTTTAAAATGGGAATATTTACAGTAGTTACCTCATGGGTTGCTGTGAGGGTTAAATGAGATAAAAGCATCGGAAAAGCGAAGCAGGAAGCAAGCTCAGTAATTGGCAGCCCTGACTGTGACTGAGGGAAACCAGGGCTGAGTGGTGTCTGACAAGCGGATCAATGGGCCTGGTGGTCTGATGGGGTCTCCCCCCAGTGACGTCAGCATCTCCCGGGAACTTGTTAGAAATTCCAAATCTCAGGCCCCACCCAAGACCTACTGAACAGAAACTCTGAGAGTAGGACTCAGGACTCTGTGTTTTGGCAAGGCTTCTAGGTGATTCTGAACACACTCAAGTTGGAGAACCACAGGGTAGGTAGGCAGGCGCCAGGCTGGAGCCTTCACAAACAGAAGCTTAAATTTTAGCATCAAGCTTTTTAGGGTCTTTCCTTTGTGGTCAAGAAAGAGGCAGGACTTACTTCTCTAGAGAGGAAACGGAGAAAAAGATGTCTCACAGTATTGTGAGTTTGAGATCAGGAGGAAAGGCAATGCAGAGGGACCGTGGCCCGGAGTGTCCTACCAAAGGATGGGCATCTCACCAGTGGCCACGAGGCCTCATGTGCCACAGCGCTGTGTGCTCGGCTCTGCCACGGACAGCATCTCAGACCTCCCAGCCACACGCTGCCTTCTGTCCTCCACACCTCAGCCCCTCCCCAGATGCCAGGGCCCAGGGGTGCCTCCAACCCCCTCTCACTCTGGACTTCAGCAGACAGCACTGCCCCACTCTGTCACCAGAAGTGAGCAGCAGAGGAGGTTAGGGCTCTGGGCTCGTGCAGAGGAAACGTTGTCGGGAAAAGGGTCAAGAAGAGCAGTCTCAGCCGCTTTGAGATGCCAAAGGGTATCTTCTCCCTATCGCTTTCCTTCTCCCGAAATAAGGTTCCCAAAGAGCCAGAAGGTGGTGATAGCGGAAGGTGGTTTGGAGTGGCGAGAACAAAGGAATTTGGAAGTCATCTGTAGAAAGGCAATATTTTTTCAAGTATTAAAAATAAAAGAGGAGAGAAAGAAAAGTCTGGGGACTTCGGAGACAAACAACATATTCAGATCTACAAGAGGGCTACAGAAGGAAAGAGACACTAGGAAGAGCTCAAGAGAGTGGCTGAAATGCTCCCTTAAAGATGTCGACTTCCCTTCCACAAACAATAATTGAGCAAATACCCGGTGCCAGGTATTCTACTAGACTGAGAGAGATGCATAAGACGAAATCCCTGCCTTCAAGGAGCTTTGAAATATATACAGAAGAAAACAGAAAAATTTTACACATCCCTCCCAAAATGACATCTGAAGAAAGGAAAAGAACAAAACAACTCCCGAAGTTTCTTTAAACACTTGACTCAAATTTGAGGTGGGGGGTTCAGCGAACAGTGGTAGTGCAAATTACACACCCCACCCCTTTCCTTTACACACACACACACACACACACAGGCAGCAATCATGTCCTTGACCAGCTGGCCAGTGAAGGACAGATCTAGTTGCTGTTGGTCCTACCACTGTAGTCCAAACTTGATCAGAAAAGCATTAGAAGTAAATTAAAGAAACAAATCTTAGACTTTCTGGTGCATAAGCCAGCTCCAACCTATCCTCCTTTCAATGAGGTAGGGGTACAGGAATCTGACAAACACAGATTTCATTTCCTGTGAAATGCACAAGGGTTTAGAAACTAAGAGGGAAGCAGGATTTAGACAAGTACCTTTGGCTTTTATCACACAGGTCACATAAAACCCTTTGTGATGTTTATCAAGCCCCGGGGCCCCTGGGTTTCACCCATTCTTAACTTGCACATACATTCTCTGAGCTCGGCCCTCCAGGCCCCCACTTGGTACTGCCTCTTCCTTGGGAGAGGGAAGTCAAAGTGACCTGTTGTGGTGTAATGGCTGGGACTTAGGTCAGTCAGATGGCTCCTAAGACATCTGTCCCAATGGTCACTTTTCTCGGGTCACTGTCTGATAGCCACGCTTTCTCTAAATGTGAGCTGGTCGGTTATTAGGCGGGGGCAGCAAGGGAACTCTCAAAGGGGCCCCTTTGTTACTCTCCCCACACCAGCCTCCCAGGTGCTCCAGATCCGCTCACTTGCTGCCCGAAGGAAGAAATGAGCTTTGAGTCCCTCTCGGGCCTCTGCTATTTATTTCCCCGCTCAGTTCCAAACAGCCAAATGAATTTTTCAGAAAGACCACAGCTGGCTTGTCAGGGCTCAGGTAACAATATTAAAAATAATTGAGAGAGGAAAAATCCCAGAACCCCTTGGGTGTTTTTTTCACAAAGTTTTTTTTCTGGGCATCCTTACATGCTCAGGGTTATTCTTGTTTCCTTTCTCTTATCCTTCTTGGCCATTTTCCTCTGCCTCTTCTTTTTTCTCAGTATTGCTCCCCAAAGCATAAGCTATGTGTCTATGATCCTGAACAAAGCTGATTCCAAACTTTTTTTTTTTAAAGAACGTTCTTTAGACAAAACACAACCCTGGCTGCAGCTGGAGGCTGCTGGGATTTCTGTGCCTTGTTTTAATGCATGGCCCCTTTCATGAAACCCGGGAGAATTCATGGAGGCGGGGAGTCAAGGAAGAAGAGGAGGAGGGGGAAGAGAGGCGTGAACCTTTACACCCAAAGTGGGACTTCAGAAGAATTTACAGCCGCCTTTTCTGGAGACCGTTAAGATTTTATTACCCTAGTACCAGCAGTTACAATACTCCATGGAGCTCAGAGCTAAGCCCATGCCAAAGATCCTCCAGCTTGCTAACGCTGGAGAGAAGCCAACTCTACTGCAAAGTTCACTTCGGAAAGAGAAAGGGAGACAGCTTAAGTGGGAGGTGGGTCCAAGGAAAGATAGAAGCCCAGAAAGTAGGGGCGCCTGGGTGGCTCAGTCGTTAAGCGTCTGCCTTCGGCTCAGGTCATGATCCCAGGGTCCTGGGATCGAGCCCCGCATCGGGCTGCCTGCTTCTCCCTCTCCCCCTCCCCCTGCTTGTGTTCCCTCTCTCACTGTCTCTCTCTCTCTGTTGAAAAATAAATAAAATCTTAAAAAAAAAAAAAAAAAAAGAAGCCCAGAAAGTAAGTAAGGCGTTATAAATCACCACCTAGGCTCTGCGCTCAGAGGTGGCTTTGGGTGACTCTCCTCCATTTACTAGTTTATGATATCAAAAAGTGATTAAACACTCTAAGGCTGGGGTTTCCCATCTGTAAACTGGGGATCACAACAACATCCACCTTATTGGATTATGGTGAAGATTAAATAAGACAAAGAGTTTAGTACAGTATCTAGTTCACAGAAGAGCTTAATAGCTATTATTTTATGTTAATATAATTATAAGTAATGGCATTGCAGGAAGGGAGAGACCACCAAGTCTAATTCTCATGTTCTTTAACCTTCAGCCTGTATGGAGAGGAGACACAGTTTCTTTCTTAGCTCTAAACGGTCCCTTCCGTGGCAACTCTCCCGCCCAAGCCTGCTTGGGTACCTGGGGTGCGCAGGGAAAGACTAGGATAAAAGAAAAGAAGTGAAGGGAAAAAGATGATAAAAGCAAAGGAGGGGGTGCCTGGGTGGCTCAGTCGTTCAGTGTCTGCCTTCAGCTCAGGTCATGATCCCAGGGTCCTGGGATCGAGTCCCCCATCGGGCTCCCTGCTCAGTGGGAAGCCTACTTCTCCCTCTCCCCCTACCCCTGCTTGTGTTCCCTCTCTCGCTATGTCTCTCTCTGTCAAATAAATAAATAAAATCTTAAAAAAAAAAAAAAGCAAAGGAGGTTTCTGGGGGAAATAATGGAGAAAAGAAAAAGAAAACTAAGGGAAAGAAAAGAAAATGGAACTTGCTAATGATGGAAAAAAGTTTTGCAGCTGGACATGGACTGAGCAGGAAATGTGGACAAGAAGGAGTCTGGAAATGCTCAGGGCTGGTTTGCTGGCCCAAGCTCCTTTGGAGAGGTGATGACTCCTAAAAGCCGGGGGCCTGTAGGTATTTAAAGGAACCTTCCTGCAAGGCATATGACCCCTCTGCACACTCGCTGTCGATCACATTTGCTCCCCGACGGCCAAGCCACTGGCAGATGAGCCGCCCCTTCCCGCCACAGTCCTACACCTGCACACTTTACTGTAACCATGAAGGCTTTGTTCGCTAAGGTAAGATTTGACACTTTGTGCTGTGGTGCCTCTGTGACAAACCATAGGCTTAAATTATCCCATGCCCAGAGTTTGCTAAGTGCCCCACAACTGTTTGTTGAGTGAAGGAGTAACGTTGTATCCTTGAGGCAGGCCTACATACAAGCAAGTGGGGGGGGCGGGGACACGTCAGGGTGAGGGATGAAATGTTCCAGAATTAGGTAGTGGTGGTAGGTGTACAACCTTGTGAATGTACTAAAACCCCCCTGAATCGTTCACTTTAAAATGGTGAATTTTATGGTATCTCAATCAAATAAATAAAAAGCATAAGCTATAGCCTTGGGAAGCAGTCAGGATTAGCACCCCTGTTCCCGTGTACCCTTAATGGTGGGTCCTCTTCCCATCTCTTTGCTCCTTCTCAGAATATAAGGACCAAATGATTACCTTAATAAGTCTTTATGAAGTCTTTCTTGGATTTTCAAGTTCTCTTGAAATCTAAGTGAGACCAAGAATGGTTAGATCTTATGGGTGCCTGGGTAGCTCGGTCGGTTATGCGTCTACCTTCGGCTCGGGTCATGATCCCAGGGTCCTGGGATTGAGCCAGGCATTGGGCTCCCTGTTTCCCTCTGCCCATCCCCCTGCTTGTGCTCTCTGTCCCTCTCTCAAATAAATACATAAAATCTTAAAAAAAAAAGAATGGTTAGATCTCAGAAATGAGTGGCTAAGTAAGTGGGGTTCAGATTCTTCTTCAACATTTCTCTAGGAGCTGGGAAAACTTGTCATGCTTGAATAGTCCTGAAGACAAAGATTCACTTCCTTAATGAACCTCTTCACATGGTCCCAACCACCTGATGCTCAAGCATCAATGAAATTCTAGGAGATTGTTGGCAGTATTACCTAATTTAAATTTATGTTGGCTTTGAAGTGCTTTCACTTTATTTTCCTGATAGTCAAGGGCATTCAAATGAGCAGAAATGATTTTCCAGATGGGACAAAGGAGAAAGACAAAATCTATCAGCAGAGTCTCCTGCTCTTTCAACTTCCCTGTCCACTCAGAACTTGCTTCCCCACATGCACCTAGACACACATAGAAAACTTCCTAGCATTGGAAAGTATTGTTTTCTATGGATACTTCAGTCTTGTGAGATTGTATGGTTAATTTATACAGGGCCCTATTCTCAAAGGTTACTTTGAGTAGCTTGTTTAGTATTGGCAAAGGAAACTGCTAAATCTTAAGCTACCATTCATTTAATGCACCAGTAACAGACTGCTTAGACAGAAAAGATTTCAGTTTTGGGGGCTGGTGTCTGCTCTCTTTCTAAAAAATCGAGAAGAAATGAGTCCATCCATGTCTGATTTCCCACTCTAAGCACTGGGCCGAGTGCTGAGTCTCCAAGAAAAGGTAGGAAAACAGGTTATATTCTGTTCCAAGTTCCTTCTCCAGCATCCTATCCTGAGCAGGATAAGAATGTGAAAAAAATAAAATGCTATTTATTCAAACCTGATCTTGAGCTAAACAAGCAAACATTAAAATCTTCATTCATTCAGAGGCTTTACTTGAACTGAGAGGCTGAAAGTTTATTACCCTTTGGAGTTTCTGAAAAGCCTACCCAGTCATTCTGTAATAACTTGTCACACTCACTGAGAATCTCCCTTACCACTCCTACAAAGTGAAATTTAATCTATACATCAGGTTCCCTGTTTTGTCACCACTAAGGTACCCATTCCTATATGTTTGCAATGATATCACCATCAGCTGACCAGAGCCCCATCAGTGCTAACAACTGAATCGCTCGGCACATGATCAGTTGGGGAGTTTGTTGGTTAAACGTATAATTCCTTTTAGGCTTTTATAGTTATTGGAGAAAAGCTTTTAGAGCCATACTTTTACCTTTGAGCATCCCCATCCCCTACCATTTGGGAGCTGCTGGCCAGATGAGGCGTGAGACCCTTCCCAGCTTCAAAATTCTCAAAGTCTAGAAAATTTGAAGATGAATGAGTAAGTCATGAATTACCTGGATTTGGCCCCCCTTTCAGCCCACCCTGAAGATTCTCCCTGAAAGCAGAGTTGCTGCTGGCTGGACTACCCACTCAGAACTAGCTATTGCTGGCCTCAGAGTTAGTGGAAATAATGCAAGACTAAAGACATGGTCATTATTTGGATTTAAATCCTGGTTGTAAATTGCCTCCAAATGTCTTTGGTCTCAAAATTTAAGGGAAACAGTTTTTCCTTTGTCTTTTCCAACAAGACTTTGTAAATATAGGAGATGGAGAAAAAGATTCTTATCCACTGTGCCCAAGATATTAAATCGAAAAGCTCTTGAACTCAGAGGGACTCTAGAGACTCCTTACCCAGAGGGGAATGGCTAAAATTCAAGAGATAGGGGAAGGAAGGGAAGGAAAGAAGACATCCAGAAACCCAGAGATTCTATAGCTTCTTTCCCCAGTCCCTGTCCCCTTGTAAGGGGACAGACACTTAGCCCCCACTCTCCCCTCCTCTCTCTTTTAACTCTTGATAATGCATTTGGGGTTTTCAGACACTGTGGGTGGCAACCCTCTGTTATTAAACCTCCATTAGCTCAGAAAATCCAGAGCGGTGCTCTTTGCTCTAAGAAAATGGCCTTTCTCACCATGGCCAACATGGTCACAGGTGCTGTCTCCAGTCTCAGCAAGCTTGCAGTGTGGCCCCCTTGTCCAGTTTTACTAAAATGTTTACTTTGCCACTGCTTAATTTTTAGAGACCAAGATACATTTTTTACCTCAGATCTGGGAGCCTTTACTCATTTGGTGGAGGAGACATTTCTTCAGCATATCCATAAGTGATCTAATTGATTCACTCAGAGAATTTATTCTCCTCTTTGGAATCTCAGGGGAAGACATCCTGACAGCCACAGTTTGTTTCGTTTTCAGCGAACCTCACTAGCCCTCGCACTTCCTTCCCAGAGCACCTTAAGCATTGTGGCTCCTTTTCTTAATGCTCCTTCCAGAATGTGCTTCATGATTCAGGTTGAGTATGTTATTTAATAAGAGAAGGTATGAGCAGCTTTCCGGGAAGTTAACCCATTTCCTGGCAGCCCCCTGCAGAGGTTTTGTATATTATTTGCTTATTGGATTGATTTTGTACTGCTCCTCCAGAGAAATTGGGAAATCATCCAGAGAATTTCTGGAAATTAAGTATTGCTAAAACACTGGTTTTATCATCATCATCATTGCCCTTACCCTCTCTATCACGGTGCTTTTATATCTTTTTGTAAACAGATAATCAAATGGACTTCCAGTGTTACAAAAGCAAGATTGCTTGCTGTTTTCCACATCTATTGACAGTGCGCTAGAGCATGAATGTGAAGCAAACCCAAGTTTACGGTCCTTGTATTTGAAGGAAGTAAATGACACTCAGGACATTGAACCTTTCCCTTCAACTCCTATCCTGGTAGCATCTTCAAGTACAAAGATGAAGGGAGAGTAGAAATAACTCTGACCCCTACTTTATGCTATGGCCTATGTCTGAGTTATCTCTGTGATCCTCACCACAAACCCCTGAAGCTGGTTCTAGCATACATCTCTTCACACTCTGTCCTCCACAGTTGCTCGGAGCTAACCACTTTATCATCTTTGGTCTGTGCAAAGCTCCTATGTTCATTTGTTTATTCTCTCTATCCCCGTAGCCACTCCCATTTCACTGCCTCAACCCGTAGGCAACACGTTTAATATGCTTTTGAAGATATTCTTGCAGAAGATCTTACCCTGTGCGCATGTGTTTTTATTTACATCGATGGATGCTAAGACAACATATTTTTCCACATTTTACTCTCTGACATCAGGGTGCACCTTGCAATCAATGGTATGGCATAGCTTAATCGGCAGAGTTTTTACTTTCTTAGTCAAGACATAAAATAATGGTGCATGGTACAATAAATGATAGTTAGATTTGATGGTAATATGATATATATTGCATCCTGTTTCTTACCTTTTTCCCCCCTGAGTACCAGTCTAAGACCATGCATGTTGCCATGTACTCGTCTCATCTGTTGCTTCTAGTTGCTACGTAGGACTCCAGGGTGGGCCTCCTTCATACATTATCTATGCACCCCCCGAAGACTACCAGGTTGGCTCCAACTCCCTGACACCACAGACAGTACTGGAATAAGCTTCCTTGTTTATATCCCCTATGGAATATTGGAAGTGTTTCACTTGGGAGAATATCTCTAGGAGTAAAATTGCTGGATCATAGGTTTGTAAATATTAATTTGATTACATAGTGCTAGGTTCTCTCCAGAATGGCTACCTTACCCATGTTCCACCAGCAGGGTATGAGGGTATTCTGTGCCCACATCTCTGCCAACACTTGGCATTACCCAGCTTCCTCATTTCACATGTGAGCAAAGAGAAGCTTGCATGGATGGATTCTCTTCCCTCTTTTTTTTTTTTTTAGATTTTATTTATTTATTTGCCAGAGAGAGAGCATAAGCAGGGAGAGCGGCAGGCAGAGGGAGAGAGAGAAGCAGGCTTCCCGCTGAGCTGGGAGCCCGATGCGGAACTTGATCCCAGGACCCTGGGATCATGACCTGAGCCAAAGGCAGATGCTTAACCGACTGAGCCACCCAGTGTCCCATGGATCCTCTTCCCTCTTATCAAGAAGGTGTAGATGTCGTTTGTTGTACCAGAGCCTGGACTATGCCAAGGTGCTGCAGGTGAACCATGTGATTTCTTAATCTGCATTTCTTCCATCATTTAAGAATGTCCCTTAGCCTCCCTGGGCATCTGTGTGCTCATCCCTTAATATGAGTAGTCTTTGATGCTGTCCAGGGCTCTTTCCAAATCTCTAATTCTCCCACTGTGAATACTCTTCAGTGCATCACTAGCAGTTGCCCCTGACGGCATCTAAGTGCCAAGATGTTGGAAGTGAAGGGCTATTATTCTTTGTACCTTTCCATCTAAGTGGCCAGAGAACCTAATGAATAGCCAAGCACCCACACCTGATGCTGTCTTCTTTCATGTGAGCCTCCTCTCCCAATCTTCTCCCACCCCCAACTGAGACAATGCCCAGAAAGAAGAGACAAGGTACTCGGTGTACTGTTGCAGAGCCCAAGAGTATGTGAGATTAAGTTCTGGTCCAGTCTGAAAAGTGTTATTTTTCCCTGTTCTGCTGAGGGATGGATCACATCATCTCACTGAAGTGAAGTCCATACACAGGAATGACATCACCCCAACAGGGAGAAGCCAAGGGTCTCTCCTCAGCCATTTCTGGAATAAGGGTGGAGAAGCGAGATATGAAGTTGGGGGTTGCTTTGAGAGCTTTTATAGCTAAATGCTCAGTCCCCACTGATTTTTCCCTCCACTGGATGAGGTCCTTCAGGCTCTCTGGCTTACAGCCACCGTCTGAAAGGGCCATTAGTGCATGTCCATTTTTAACAGCCTCTCAGGGATCCGCTTCTGACAGCTCCCTAAGGAAGACCAGCCCTACTTGGGCCTCACAGATGACTGTTTGGCAGTAGGTTTCCACCAGCAATCTCCACATCCACACCTATCCACTCTTTCCCACATCACGCTCTTGTCAGGTTTCCAAATCTCAGAGACCTGGAGAGGCTGTATTTTTGGCTGAGTTTCAGCTCCCTCTTATCAAGAGATGAAGGCCACCACTTGCTACGGAGGGAAATTCCAGGGACCAGACATCTCAGGTCCTAGGCTCAAGTCCCCAGAGCTGGTATCTCCTCTGTGTCTCCTTCTCATTTGCCCATACAGTTTTGAACACCCAGTCTACCCATCGATCCCAGTGTTTTAAGGGGCAGGGTAGTAATTGTTACTGAGGGCTACTCAACTAGGCGTTCACGTATGTGCTCTCTCATGTAATCTGAACATCTTGCTATCCTAAACAAAGGACACTCAACTGGCTGTTTTGCTCTTTCCTTTTACATGAGCTGTCCCATGGACCCCTTTGTCAGCAGCAGGATTCAATCTTCTCCCCTCGATAGCCAACTTGGGAGATTTATTTTGCTATGCTATGGCCCAGATTTGCTTATTGGGAAGAGCTGCTTAGCCATTTTGCCTCAGCTCTGCTGGGACCTGGATGGGAAATCTAATATCAGCCCACATGGAATCTTGCTTTGGCTTAGCTGCAGGATTATGATTCAGAGTTCCAACATGCTTGTCTTCACTTACTCTGCAGGGTCACTGCTGGGACACATGGGGCCCTGCACCACTCAGGCTGGTAGGGGAATACTCTGGTCTGGGGCTTATTACTTCTTCTTTAAACTTTGAGTAATAGCATGTTTAGCAGAAAAAGCAGTGCACAGGAAATCCTATTGTTATTGATCACCCCAATTGAGATAAATGAATATTAGAACCAGCCTCATAGCAGTTCATCCTAGGTCTGTTTTTTTAACCAAAAAAAAAAAAAAAAAAAGTTTTAAGGAAAAAAACATTTTGTGATTTTTAGAGCTCTTTTTTTAGATGTGAAAAATTGCATATGAGGGACTGGGGACCTAATTAATGGGAAAAGCATGCTAAGCGTTTGGCACCAGAAAGATACAGATTCAAATCCCATCAGACTGATTTGGGGGAGTTGCCTAACCGCTGTAAGTTTCAGTTTCTTAGTCTGTGAAAATGAAGATTATCATGACGACCTCGCAGCATTGTTTGGAAGATTAAATGAAACATTGCAGGTGCAGCACCTGGTTGGCATAGGATAAGTAGAAAGGGAAAAAAAGGTAGCTGTTAATTTTAGGATATTTGGAGGGATGCAGGTATGAATTAGAAAAATCAAATGTGGGGAGAAACACGAAACTTAGATTTGGTGAAGGGGGAACTTTAATGGAAAACCTTACCCTGAGACTGGGAAAGAAGAGTCTAAAGGATGGACACTTGAGAGCGGGCTATGATTTTTCAAGGTTCCAGGGAAGGCTGGAGCTTCTAAGGCAGTTGTCTCAAGCTATAGCAAGCATCTGGCACATTGGAGCTAAAGGATGGGCATAAGGTTCAGCCAGAAAAGTTGAGAACCAGCTTGGGGGAACTGTTTGTGGGGTATCAGTATGTCTCAAGCATCAAATGAGTTGTTCCACTGAGAACACCAGACTTTTACTCACCTGCGTACATGTCTACCCCAAGATTTAATTGCATTTCAAGCCAGATGACTAAATTCTTGCCACACCAAAGCCCCCAAGGAGAACTGAGAAGTAAACGATAACAGCTATTAGGTAATGCCTGCTTACCCACAGGGCCAGGAACGGAGCTAGGGCATCTTACCTCCATCACTTCCTTAAATTCTCACCATGCTGCAAGGGCAGGGTTATTTTCTATATACTAAAATGAGGAAACTGAGGCTCAGAGGGGATAAATGATTGCCCAAGATCACGTGGCTAGTAGGTGGTGGAGTTGGAATTCATCTTCAAGTCTGACTGACTGCAAGAACCACTACAATATCTTACTTCCTGTTGGTAAACAAGAAATGTCAGTCATAGATTTTATATGACAAATCCATCACCTCTCAGGTGGCTTTTTTTGGAAGGCTACAGCAGTGGAACTTTTGTGGGAAGGACTTTGGGTCCCCTTCACCACAGTCTCCCCTCTCCCAGCCATGTCCCAGCTTCACACCAACAGCCACTAGGTGTGGCAGGCATGGAGCCAGGAGCCCACAATCCTTTTAAGGATCCGTGAAAATGTTTTAATGTATTATAAAATCAGGAGAAAAATGAATATAATGTATACCAATGGAGTTATAAAGGGTAATTTTTAATAATTTTATACGGAGGAAGGGGCACACGTAGGCAAAAGTACCTAGGGTCCATGAAAATCACAAGGTGGTCCTGCCTGCTTTCTTAAATAATCTAGAAAGTGTATGGAGTATAATTGCAAGCCTTGCATAACATCACCTCTTCTCTCATTCATTTGGAGAGTTGTATCATTCTAGAAATCCTTAAGTAGGAAACATATGCTTCTCTCGGCAGGCTGTTCTCTTTGGCCAACTTAAAAGTTGATATAAATATGTCCAAATACTCAGATATACAAATGTGAACAGATACTTAAATCTCAAGATACACAAGCTATACCCAAGAATGGTGTACCCCAACTTGTCCATGGGCATAAATTCACAAGCACCAGAGGCGGCCCTAGGAACTTCACTGTAAACATATTCACCAGTAAACACACACACACACACACACACACACACACACACACACTACTCCAACAATAAGACAAATAGACAAGCAGCCAAGAAGATCAGATTAGCATCCCATGAACAGTTGAAAAGAGAAAAATCCCCGATTTGGAGCCAATCTGCGGTAGGTAAATAAAGGGGCAAGAGGGGGTGAGAAAAAGATAAAGCTGTGCAAATTGAGTCAATGCGTGGATTGTTTTTTTTTCAAGGTCCAAGACCAGAGTGCTCTTTAATGATGACTCAGAGCTTCCCCAGTTAGGCATCCCCTGCTCTTTGAGGGGTTCCAGATCTGTGCAACCCAGCAATAACATCAGATTTGAGAACTGAGTTGGGGGTTGAGAGAAGGGGAGCAGGTCAAAGCTTTGTGAGTGGCTCCATGGCTAAATGCAAGTTCAGCTGCAAAGCCTTGGAAGAAGCTATCTCATCAGTTGGACCCTTCCACCTCTGTCCTTTCCATTCTGCCCACAATTCTCCCTCCACAGAATGTACCCAGGCAGAACAGTTGAAAGGAAGGGATTATCTGCTCTGTTCTTCAAAGCCAAGTTATTTTTTCATTAATTTGGTGTGAAAATATGAGGCAACCTCTGGGCAAAGATACATTCTAGTCCTGCCTGTTTGAAATCAAATCCCAAATTCACACTGATAAGAAGATGTGTACTCATAAGGGGGCCTTGGGCCTCAGCTTGGTTCCTGTAATATTAATTTAACTACAGTGTTGGGAGATTTAGCTCCACTGATTGTTTCCACAAAGATGCAATGCCACCTATGGGAATAGTAATAACGGAAATAAGTGATAACAATGATCTCATTTAATCCTCACAGCTCCATGAATTAGGCACTGTTAATACAGAGAGGGAATTTTACAGACAAGGAGACTGAGCCTTGGAGATGTTAGATAATATACCTAAGTTCTTACAGCCAGTAAATTTTTCACGTGCAGTGTAAGTTAGATCTGTTACTGTGGTGTAATTTACCTTGTGTTTTCTTCCTCACTGTTATTCATCACTTAGGGTTTGGTTTTGGTTTTTGTTTTTTTCAAATTTTAACTACTAGAAATAATTTGACAATGTACTTCTAGTGCACAAAGCTTTTCTCTTATTTTTGACTATGTTCTTAGAATAAATTCACGAGTAAGATGTCTGCATCAAATGGTTTAAATATTTTTGTTCTATGTATTATGAAATTGCATTTTCAAAATTTTGCTAATTAACACTGGGGACATCACCATCCAAATGCCCTACTTTTCTCAGATCCTTTCCAACAGAGTCAATTTGCTAATGAGATTTGGCTGCTCTCTGGCCACTATTCCATGTTCAATGGTAAAGATTCTCTGGAATTCCATTTCAGTGGCCCATAGCACGGCAAGGCTGTGAATGTGCTGGATTATAATGAGCCCCACAAAGGTCTATTACTTCTTACCGCCTTTCCTATTTATTGGCCAATACTTGTAATTCTACCATTAGAGTTGCATCCTTTTGGCTTAAGGCTTAGAGTTTTTCTGAAATGACCTCTGGAAGGAGTTACTTTTAAATGGCTATCAGCTATTTTTATTCTGTTGTGAAGATGAGGAACAACATTCTTTTGAGGAGGAGGAGGAAGAGGAGAAGAGGAAGCCAGGAAACAGTGATTGGAGTTGGGGATGGGGAGGGACTGAAAGCCAAGAAGAAAGAAGGTACATATCCTTTCCCTCCCCATTTGTTTTTCTTCTTCAGTGCTAATGCAAGGGAATGTAATTTTCATTAATTGATTCATTCATTCATGCCATAAAAAAATTTTTTTGAGTGCTTACTATGATGTGGACAGCATTATCGGTGCTGGACAAGGATACATCAGTGAACAAAAGATGCATCTAGATGCGGGGTTACTGTTTTACAGTGAGAGCCACAGAGCTCTGGCAGGCCTTCCTCTCAGAAGAGTCAGTGGTGGGAGGAGTTGATGGCCCTGGAGCTGACTAGCTACTGCCAGGCTCGGGCCAGGCCCCTAACTGGTCCACACTGGGCCTCAGTTCAGCAGAATGAGGGGTTTAGATGCTAAAAGGAAGGTCTCCATGGTCCCTTCCAACCCCAGCCCCCTTTTTCTACCCCAGCATGCGTCTCTGCCAGTGAGTCCTCCTAGTATGCAGCAGGATTAATCCATCAGCTCAGCCGGGCTGGGAGAGGAAGGGAGGCAGGCGGAGGAAGTATCAATGATATTGCACTCCAGTGAGCACTGAAGAGGCTCCATTCATGGGCCAACAAAACCCGGGAGAAGCCCCCGACTTAATCAGCCTAGGAGGCTCCAGCAGTAGGAACAAAGGAAATCAAAGCCTTACTTGGCAATCCAGACACAGCTTCTGCGATCTCCCCAAGACCTGAGCCCACTGGGTCCACCAGTGTGCACGCAGGCACATGCACTCACGCACAGAAACAGGCTGAAGTGTTACAGGTTTCCAGAAGGGAGGGGAGGACAAAGAAGCAAAACACCTGAGGAATTAGGTGATAGCTGATATGACTGGACAGGAGCCTCATTTTAATACCACTGCTTACGTATGCTCTAGGAATGCTTAGAGTTTAAATTTTTAAAAATTAAGATCCTTTTTACACTTAATAAGGAACTCTTTGGTGAGGTTCAAAATGAAACTCTTGCTTGGACTTCTGTGTAAAACCTTTTAGGGTCCTGGAGTGAAGTTGCTTACCATATTAGAGCAGTTGCAATGCTTTGTACCATGCATTTCCATAGATTAGGCTAGATAGTCTAGCCTATCTAGACTATCTGACATTCATCTAGTAAAGTAGGTGAAGATTATGCATTGCCCCATTTTATAAGTGGGAAAACTGAGGTTGTGTTTCTTACAGCTGTTTTATGTCTATAGGATGCTGCTTTGATCACCTGGGCCAACTTCATCAACAGGCTTGGTCATTGTCCCTGAGCTGATGGTGGTGCAAATGAGCAGACTGCCATCACCCTTCCATAGGTAAATGCCAGAATGAGGACGGGAAGTTAGGATGCCACACACACAGCAACTTGTAATTTTCCATGCTAATCTCGATGTCTTTGTCAGATGTTGAAAGTAACTGGGAGATTATATTATTAGGATGACTCACAAAATTCATTAATTACTTGTTTTTGTTTTGTTTTGTTTTGAACTCACATGGTTGTGTTTTTTTTTTTTTTAATGTGACCTTCTGCTGCCCTGTACTATCATAAATTGCATCTTTCTGAAGGCAAGTCTGAGGAAGTTTGCATACATGAGTATGAATCAGTAGCATTTCAGTGAATGGGCATTGTCTTTCAGAACTTGCTGGAGTCGTCAGCAGTGTTTTGTGAGGTTTTCAACGAGGATATTTACTAAATAGCTTCAGGGCAAATATTTCTGGCTGAAAAGTCTAACATTAAAATGAAAAGAAGAATTTTTCAAGCAAAGAATACAGTTTGTTGTGTTCAGTTATTTCTCCGTAAGGAATGGATAAGAGACAGGGGGTTAAATATGTGTGTTGAGCTGCCATGACCAGGGGATGATGGGCATGGTTTCTTCTTTAAAATATGATACCCGTGGCCACAACTGATGGTAGGAAAAACCATGGAAAAGGTGTTTCTTTCTCTTGGGTTCAGCTATTTCCCTCTTCTGTGCTTCTCTCCCTAGGAATTTGTTTTTACCTAGGAATTAGGTGACCCTTGGATTCCATCAAGATGTTCTTCATGTAGCTCTACCCTTGGAAGTTTCGCCTGAGCAGTGCCCCTGTCTTAGGACCAAACCCACATTCCCACCTTCATTAATACTTTCCAGCTCAAGGTCCTGATTTTTAGTCCAAATATGACTTCCTGATAATTGGATAATTTCAGGCATTGTTCCCAGAATAGAGAACTTTGGGGGCCAAAGAGCCTTCACCTAGCACTCCTCTCAAACTCCTCATAGAGGGTCTGCTCATGAGTTGAGTCTGGCACCTTAAGACCACTATTCTCCACATCACAGAGGGAGCCAGAGCTGTTGGCTGGGCTTATGAGAAAAGCAGAGGAAGCTCTTGTAGTTGTAAAACCATTTTGAAGGTTTTTCTTTTGCAGAGAAAGACCTTCTGGTGGCCCTGTTGTTTCCTAATAGTCCCCCTTCCACTCTCAGGGGTGTGCGTGCAAATTATCCAGCAGCCTTCAGGCCCCTTCTCCACCATATGTCTGGTCTTCCTGCTCAAGTCTTTCTAGGTGAAAACACAGCCTCTGCAGACCTGCCAGCCCCCTCAAGTTGACCCCTCCACCTCCGAAGTGACTTCCTGCTTTGGTGGCATCTTTCATCGGCAGGAGCTGGAGGTGTCTTGCACAAATGGCACATGCTGGGCACAGCATATACGCTGGCAGAGTTGAGCAGACTGCCAAGAAAGGGATGGAATCCTTCTGCTGAAAAGTTCCACTAAAACTTGGCCTGCAGCTGGAACGGTGATCTTCCAAGGGTGGCCAAGGGCTCACAGTGGGCTATGAGGATCTGCCTTGTGAGCCTCAAAAGGATTAAAAACATCTTTGTGGGGGAGATATCTCCATATGGGAGAAGTTGGAGTCAGTGCCTTTTGCCGTAGTCAAAGAAGTTTGAGAACATTGGAGAAAAGTATAGTCTTGCCAGGAAGCAAGATGAGAGTACTGGTCATTCACTTCAGCGTGATGAGGACACTCTCTCAGAATGGAGGGAAGGAGTAGAGCTTCAGAAGTGCTTCTCTGGTAGAAAGCTTCAGTGTACTTTCATCAAGTCAGGAGCCAGGAAAACTTCTGCCCGGGAGGGGGCCTGAATGGGCGTACCAGAGTTTGCCTCCGCAAAGCCCCTTATTCTTTACCTCTTGTAGCTGATAACTTCTCCCATCCTACTCCCCAGACAGACGCATTCTGTCCTGAAATATTCTTCAAACAGTATGTATTCTGTTGGTTGGGTTCTCAGTGCTGTCCCACCTGCTTCCCTGAGATTTCTCCTAGTTCATCTTAATCGGAACATTATGTATTTCCAAGCCTTTGACTCACACATTTAGGGATGATCTCCTGCTTTACTTCCACAGGTGGCCAATCACATCCATTGTGCATGGATTTTAATAACTTAACTCTTCAAGCAAACTGTATTTCCAAAGCCTTAGAATATATCTCATTGTGGTCTCAGGCCCTACAATGTCTTCTAATCCTGTGATCTGTTGGTAGGAACAAACTGTCCCAAAATCACAGTTTCAGGTGGCAGAGATAGACACTGTATTAGTGTATTCTGTTTATTATCCCTCCTCTGAATTAGGGAGTAGCCTTCAACCCTTCAGTGAAGGCAGCTCTAGACATTCTTCCCATACGGCACATACAGAGCTGGAATGATATTTCACTGAGTCCCCTAATAGCAACTTTGTGACTGGCAGAGGAATCAAACAAGAGATGAAAGCAGCTGCCAATGAACACGTGTACAAACTGAAAAGTTAGCAACCCATGCCCCAGAGTAGGGCAAGGGCAGTAAGTCTCCTCTCCCTGGAAGCTTTCAGAACAGTCCCAGCTCCTGAAGAATCACTTGCTCAGCAAACATCTACTGGCAGCCTCCAAAGTGCTAGGCAGGGAGCGTGGGTGTAGGATGAGCAAAAGATGAGTAATACACAGTGTGTACACTCTTGGAACTCACAGTCTAGTGATGGCGGGAACACTGGCTTGCTGGCAAGTGGTTTCTGGAATAAGTTATGGGATAATGACTGGCAAGAAGGAGAAGGAATATCTGGAATCACCTGGAGACACATTCAACCTTGCAGTTCTTCCAGCAGGCACAGGGCTGTTTTTCAGTGCCAGGAGCCCTGCTCCCCTTCTTCCTCCTTCTCCTTGCCCTCCCACTCTTTCCTCTTGGCCTGTGGAGTCTGGCTGTTGGCCTGTCTGAGAGCTGTGGCCACTGCTTTCCAGGATGAGTCACTCCCACCCACCCCCGCACACGGAGCAGTGCCCCCTCCTTGAAAGGAACAGGGATCTTCTGATTAAGCTTAGGTTTGGGCTGATTTATCTGTTTACTTATTTATTTTAAAGAGGCTAAAGAGTGAAAACTCTTATTTGAATATAAACGAGCTTCAACACTTTTTTAAAGCACAAGGAAACTGTTAATTTTTAAAAATGAATCTACCCTCATGTCATGAGACTCCAGGGCTAGAGAACTTCGACTAGTGAGGGAGAAAAAGCAAGTACACTAGCCTGTTTTAAAAAGCTAGCCTGCAGAGTTGTATTCATTTTAGCTAAAGTAAATTCCAAAACCAAGTGAAATGCTCCAAGAACAGGCATCCCTACGTATTCTATTATCCATAAAATGATAATCCAGCATATTATGAATTTGACAAATATTTAGTGTCAGTTGCCTTACTGAGCCCTGG
Organism: Mirounga angustirostris; assembly: GCF_029215605.1. Taxonomy (NCBI): domain Eukaryota; kingdom Metazoa; phylum Chordata; class Mammalia; order Carnivora; family Phocidae; genus Mirounga; species Mirounga angustirostris. The sequence goes on from NW_026991709.1 coordinate 58,189,199, forward strand.
AAATACCACCCAAAACACAGTCTCAACCCTCATGGTTCCTTGAGGATGCTTCTTCAAAGTAAAAAAGCATAGCTTCCTAAGGGTTCTGACATAACTAAAAAACACACACTCTTCTCTCTCTCTCTCTTTTTCTCATTCTGTGTGCATGCGTGTGTGTGTGTGTCTGTGTGTGTCTGTGTCTGTGTGTTCCTCCTTCCTGTCTTTCTAACCTTCACCCCCCTTTCTCTCTCTCCTTACACTGGTGATAGGCATGGTGGAGTATGTTAGCAACCACCACACTGACAACCAGGCACCCCTTTGTATGATCCATGATTTGCTACATGGTTGTATCAGTCAGGATAAACTAGGTTATGCTGTAGTAACAACTCCAAAATCTTAGTGGCTTAAAACAATGAAGATTTATTTTTCACTCAAGAAATACATTCATCATAAGTTGGCAGGGATCTTTGCTTTTTGTATTTACTTAGAGACACAAGCTGATGGAGCAGCTACCATCTTGAATGTTGCTGGTTATTATACCAAAGGGGAAAGAAAGCTCTGGAAAATCTCAAAAACAGGCTCCAGGCTCCAGCTTAGAAGTGTCACATGTCGGGGCATCTGTGTGGCTCAGTCATTAAGCGTCTGCCTTCGGCTCAGGTCATGATCCCAGGGTCCTGGGATCGAGCCCCGCATCGGGCTCCCTGCTCGGCGGAAAGCCTGTTTCTCCCTCTCCCACTCCCCCTGCTTATGTTCCCTCTCTCGCGCGCTCTCTCTGTCAAATAAATAAATAAAATCTTTAAAAAAAAAAAAAAAAGAAGTGTCACATGTCACTTCCACACAAAATTTTAAAGCTGCACCTAATTACAAAGCTCCATTCAACGATAAAGCCAGGAATTTCAATCTTACTCTGTGCCCAGAACTGAGGAAAAATGGAATATTTGCCAGATAGCACTAGTGACTACACACAATGGAGTGTAGTAGATTTGACAGATGCTCATTCAAACCCTAAGATGCTAGGCCACTGGGCAATTTCAGCCTCGCCATAATGAATTCTGTCTCCTCAGCCTCAAAGAAAAATAGGAAAATCACGACTGCTGCTAAGTCTCCAGAATGGTCTGATCCCAGGGTGCCGCTTCATGCCATTCTCCGGCTATATAGACAGACACGCCAAAAACATGGAGATGGGGGGGGGGCTACAGTAATGAGGCGATTCAATCAAGAGGCTTCAAAAGCAGGCTGATTTGGATTTGCATCCTGGTTTCACCATTTACTACCCATGGGAACTCGGGCAAGTTTCTTAAATTTTCTGCGTCACAGTTTTCTCATCCATAAAAAAGGGCCGATAAAGCTTAACTCATAATTTTATTGTTGGGATACACTGAGATAAATCATGTGAATTCCCTAGTACTCGGTAAGTGGTCACCATTATTGTGAGTGCTAGGATTGGAATATAAGTTAATATGCCTGCCATGTCTGAGAGAAATCATGTAGCAAATCCGAAGGGTATTTTAAAGTTGTTGCCTTTTCCTTGAGATGCTCTACTAGGTGTCCAGCAAAGGAGTGTGGGAGAGATATGCGTGAGTAGCGACAATGATGCTCATAAGAGAAGACCTTGGTGTGATACATAATGTGCATGAAATTCCTCTACATGCACTCCTAAATACCTTCTACGATTAGAGTGTCTTCTCTCATCTCAGACCTTTATTGAGTACCTCCTGTGCACAGGTACCTCACACGGATTATTCTGTTTGTTGTGATAAGCCCCTCAGTTCGTATTCGGATGCCCATTTACTGAATGGGAGGCTTTACAGCAGAGTGGGTAAGAGCATAAGCTCTGGTGTCAGACTGCCCAGATTAAAATTTGAACTCTACCAATAACCACCTATGTGGCCTCAGGCAACTTACTTCACCACTTGTTCATCTGTAAAATGGGAATAATAATTACATGTCACAGGATTGTTAGATTAATTCGATGAGACCATGTATGTAAAATGCTCAGCCCAGTGCTTGGCATGTAATAAGGGCTCAGTGGATGTTATTTAGAATCAAGACTCCAAAAACTTAAGCCCCTTGCCCGAGATCACACAGTTAGTAATTAGCAAAATTTAAACTCTGGCCTCTGCAAATCTAAAGCACATGTGTCTGTGTTTTACCGCATCATTCCATTATTTACACTCATGAAATTGCCCTTAGGACAGCATTACTCTTCTGAAATTTGGGGGCAGGCAGTTCTCAGGCATAGCTGAAGAAAAGCAAGAAATCATGCAGAGGACAGACTATGACAGTGGCAGTAAGTAAGTGGTGGTGTCATTCCATTTTCAATCCTGGTCCAAATAGGCTCTTAAAGTTGCTTTAGTCTGAGAGGGGGGAGATGCTACTTCCCAGGTTTTGATGACCTAGTATTAGGTACCTGCGGGCCATCAGGCTCTGTGCTAGGTGACTTCCTTATGTTTTCTCACTTAATCTTCACACAGACTTTTTTTTTTTTTAGATTTTATTTATTTATTTGTCAGAGAGAGAGAGCACAAGCAGGGGGGAGCGGCAGGCAGAGGGAGAAGCAGGCTCCCCGCTGAGCAGGGAGCCCGACATGGGACTTGATCCCAGAACCAAGACGCTGGGATCATGACCTGAGCTGAAGGCAGACGCCCAACCAACTGAGCCACCCAGGCATCCCTTCACACAGACTTTTGAAAGAAGTATTTCTTTTCCCTATTTTTGCGGGGAGGAGACTAAGGTTCAAAGGGTTAACTAAGTAATGTACCCAAGGTCACGCAGGTGGAAAATGGCAAAGCCTCTGAAAGATAAAGTAGGTTGAAAAAAACCTTTACATCCTGAACATTTTAATAATCTTATTTTTAAAATGTAGTACATCTCCAGATCGTCGAATCGTAAGTGCTCGTTGTGGAAGGTGGGAAAAGTGAAACAAAGTATAAAGTAGCAGGCAAAATTATCCATGATTCTGCCATCCAGCATCAATCACTATCAAGTCCTTTAGTGTATTTCCTTCAGGTCTTTTTTCTAACTTTCTTTTTCATTACGTAGTTAATATCATACTGAACTGTATTGAATGCTCTGTTTTAGGAGACCGAGAATGAATTCAGTAGACATTTCTATTAATATAACAAAATCTCTGGTTATAAGACTTTGGGAGCTGATAATAATAGCTGCCATTTATTTACTGTTTCTATGTGCTTGGCACTGTGCAAAATGGTTTAAAGTATCTCTTTTTATCCAGACCTATAATGTAGGTATTATGTAATCAAATAATCAGAATATGTATGCAACTGGTATTTTAATGCACTCCATTTTTTTAAGAGAAAGAAATAAAAGACAACCAATGAGCTGATAGATCTAATTTATTTTACAAACCCAAACAAAACCCTGCCAGGCTGTAGCTGTGATCACCATAAATTCTCTCCTGTTTTCCACCCCTTTCCATCTGCTGTACATCAGGGACTGGGGTCCATGATGATGACCACAGTGATGATTCACAAGCATCACATATTAAGGAAGTTAACTACGCTTCCATCCCTTGGCTCATGTCTGGATAGGCCAGCACTTGAGCAGCCCAGCTTATGGGACCACTCAGCAGGTATGAGAAACAAGCAATGAACCACATCTTCCAATGTGACCTGGATCATGTTCTAATTTCCTCCTTTGGTTATTTTGCCAGCTCTTCAGTAGCCCTCTTGTCCCTGGATCTGGACTTTAGGACTGCGTTCTCTATAGCCCTGAGAAACTTCCTTGACCAGCCACAGACTGGGTGGAAAATGGTAGCTGGTTTGCCTTAGGGGAGTCCTTGTACCGTGGGGTATGAAGAAAAAGACAGGAAACGAAAATCTCTTTGCGATTAAGGAAAGTGCTCTCAGTCAAGTAAAATCTAAAAATAGCCTCCATGTGATAAGAACACTGACCCCTAAGGGTCCAAAAGGGAGATGTTAGGGGAGGCTCCAGCTGCAGAGATGCTAAAGGTCAGAAGTGGACTTTGGGGCTTTATTGTTTTATATGTTTAAATACTAGGTCTGTGTTTTGATAACTGAAATTGCTAATAGCCAGCCACTTGAATTGCTGCTTCCAGCTCTTTGTTTTAAATAAGAAGATTCAGCCAGTAATAATGGGAGGAGCTGCAAATGACTTCCCCAGTTGGGAGTGCCGGCTTGTTTTTCCTTCTGCCTGGGCATGCTGATGTGCAGGCCACACTCACAGACTCAGACATCTGAGGATATAGCCTAAGGGAGCCCTCGATCTGTATATTTATGTAGGAGATGTGTATAAGAAGGCCCTCAGGTACCAAAATATATAGATAACTGTGGGTAAAAAGAGGAGTCCTGTTGCACGAATTTAAATATCCTATTTCTCATGTATTCATTTCTGTCTTCTTTCATTTGGCAAACCTTAATTGAGCACCTAGTGTGAAAAGCACTGTGTCTTTGCTGTGAGACAGCTGAGATTTCTTGTAAAAATGGGCCTTTACTCCTCGCCTTCAAAAGCTTACTCTCTGATGGGAGTACTCTGATCATCCATTAAAGCATACCCAAGTCACCCACAGTGAAAGATACTATAGGAAAAATGCTTTAGGAATGAAACTGAGAATGGGTGCTGTAGGAATCCAGAGAAGTAAATGTCCACTTCTGGCTCAGAAGACACTGAGGAAGATAGGTATAGGGGAAGAAGTGGGCTAGGAATGGAACTGCAAATATCCAGAGGCCAAAAAAAAAAAAAAAAAAAAGGCCTGTTATACCAGAAGACTGGTTTACCTGGAGAAGAATCACACTGGAAGGTGTGTTGAAATGAAATTGGAAGCTGGGGGTCAGATTGTATAGAGCCTTTAATGCCAAGTTCAGTTGACTTAGACACATATAGATGCGGGAGGGCCAGGAAGATACCTCCTAGGGTCTCAGAAATGCAGGAGATAAGGGTGACGTTACAGCAGAGAACAACAGCTCCTCACTTTCAGAATGTCTGCTAGGCCAACAAGCCATAGCTGTACCCTAAGGAAATACATTAATACAGAATGTGTCAAAGTTGTAGAAAGAACATAACTTCCAAATAAAAAATAGTCCTTTAAATTGAACCAATTAAGAAACATTCATTATATTCTGCTCATTTTTTCATCATGGCCCAGTGAAAAGTTAATCACACCCATTGATGTGCCTAAGTCCCTTAGTCCAAGTCCAAACTCACTATAGAAGCTTGACTATCAAATGAATCTATAGGAGAAGAAGGCACCAGAGGCTACCTTGATTTATTAGCTGCCACCCTGCCCTTGCACACTGATCTCTTTAGAGCTTTACTAGCATGAGTAAGTGTCCTCCGGTGGGATCAGCTCTTGGGACACCAGCCAAATCACATTTCTAAACCTTCAAAGCCTAAGACTAAACCCTAGATTTTGGGGAATTCAACAAGGACAATGGACCCTTCTCGAATCTGATCTGGGCAGCTCACCAGCTTTCTCTCTGGGCCTCCTTAGAGAGCACCTCATCATTCACAATACCCACAGTTCTAATTATGAAAAGTTTACTTTATAGACTTAACTCTACTGCATATGTGAATCACCAATAAGTGAATAGAATACATTTGCACTGAAAGAATCTAAGTGTTTATATTTTTTGATGATTCAAGAATACTTCACCAAAGGACGCATCTAGAATATATTGGAATTCTCAACACATCACAGAAAACAACCCAATGCAAAACAAAAGTGTGTGTGGGGGGGTGTAAAATAATTGAACGGGCACTTCACCAAAGAGGATATCTGGATGACAAGTAAGCACATAAAAAGTTGTTCAACAACCTTAGTTATTGGGGAATGCTAATGAAAACTGTGACAAGTTACCACTGTACACTTATTATAATGGCTAAAAGAAAAAGTATTGACAATATCAAGTGCTGACCAGGATGCAGAGCAACTGGAACTCTCATGCATCACAGGTGTGAATGCAAAATGGCAAAGCCACCGTGGAAAATTGTTTGCCAGTTTCTTTTAAACGTGCACAAGCCATCTGACCCAGAGATCCTATCCCTGGATATTTATCACAGAGAAATGAGAACTTATATTCACATAAACACCTGTACGTGCATGTTTATAGCCACTCTAGTTATAATCACCAAAAACTTGAAAAGCCCCAGACATCCTTCACTGGGTAAATGGGTACACAAAACTACTTCAAAATTTTACAGTACAGTATCACGAGGTGATATCATAGAAGGAAAATGGCCATATATTTTCTTCTACTTATTAAAAGATTCCAGATGGTGTAAGGATTTTATGCAATTACAAACATGAGGAAATGTGTAAATTGTCCACAGATGCCTGTGTTAGCCATCCAGCGTGTGCGGGTACGAGTATGTTAGGTCTAAGTGTGTAAGTACTGAGTATGAAGTTTTGGGGTTTTGTTGGTTTGTTTTGTTTTGTTTTGAAGATTCTATTTATTTATTTATTTAACAGAGAGAGAGAGAGAGAGAGAGCACAAGCAGGGGGGCAGCATACAGAGGGAGAGGGAGAAGCAGGCTCCCCCCTGAGCAAGGAGCCGATGTGGGGCCCGATCCCAGGACGCTGGGATCATGACCTGAGCTGAAGGCAGACGCTTAATGACTGAGCCACCCAGGCGCCCCTGAATTATAGGTTTTGAAGGAGCAGAGGGTAAAGTATGTGAGGGAGAGAAGCAAGAGAAATGAGCCTCTGTCAATGTTGGCTTCAACTCCAGAGCTAAAGTGAGGCAACTGCCTGCGTGTGTGTACGTGTTTGATTAAGCTTTTAAAACCTTAACCCTCAAAATCACTGACTTTTTAAAAAATTGGTCTTTTTTGTGTGAGATGTAGAAAACCCTGTCTTTATTTTTATTTTTTTAAAGATTTATTTATTTTAGAGAGAAAGAAGAGAGGGATAGCGTGCAGAGTGCGGGGAGGGACAGAGGGAGAGACTCTCAAGGGGACTCCCCACTGAACCCAGAGCTGGAGCCACTGGGGGCGGGGGACTCGATCTCACCACCCTAAGATCATGACCTGAGCCGAAATCCAGTCGGACACTTAACTGACTGAGCCACCCAGGCGCCCTGAGAACCCTGTATTTAGATGAACTCAAGAGAGTAGACAAACTTAAGGAACTGGCAGCCGTGGGTGGCACTGCGGGAGGCAACTGTCCCTCTCCTCCTACTGGTGCAGTCTTTGCCATTCGCTGTCCTGCGTGCTGAGGGACGTGACGGGGCGGGATTCATCCTCCCCACGCATCAGCTGCTGCATCTGTGAACTATTTATTGACCAGTCCTGAAGCAGCGGCAATTCTTTTGCTGCAAAGCTATCTCTGGGTTCCAAAATGTGTTTTATCAGCGGTGGGAAAGCCATTAACTGAATGAAATGAGACATAAGTTCACCAGCAGGTGGCAATAGAGGGAATGGTGTATCCGGAAAGATGAAACTTGTATAAACCAGACCTGGGGACCATCAGAACTTGATGGAGCCCCGGCTTCACTTCACTGTGTGTTACACTAGCATTCTGTGAGATCGAATTGTTCAAGCTTTAGAAAATTTAGCGAGACACGTCACCTTTCCCTGACTGAGCTGCCGTTGTGCTCCGATTTCTAACGGCGGCTCCTCTAAGAGTCTGATGGTTTTAGTTGAACAAAATGGATATAGTGGCAAGGTCATTTAGAGTCCCATAAATTAGATGTATTTGTGGTGAAGGGAGGCTCAAAATGGTGAAATAAATGCTATGTTCAATTATAACCTCCTGGCATTATTAAATGAGTCCTACCCTAACTCTCAAATCTATCAAAGAACAAAGACAAAGCGATTAGACTGCTTTTGAATGTCAAAAGGACACTAAGTGAATTTCTCAGACCTGTGTTAATTCCTTCCACACAGGAGAAAACCCTTAGATTTCAATGGGAAAAGAAACTTTTTATTTACACATAATAACTTCAAAGGCCAGGGGAACAGGGAAATTTGCTCCGAAACTCATGTCCCCGCAGTGGATAGCAAAGTGTTGCAAGAACGTCTCACTTGACTGTCCTCGCCCTAAAATTTACCGACTGCCCGTTCACCTTCCTGCTTCACCAGCTCTCCCTGATTCTCCAGCTCCTTCTCGCTCTCGATGGCTCCCAAGCTCCTGACTCTCAGTCTCATTCCCCATGGTCTCCCTGTTCTCCTGTGGTTCATCGCTCCCTTCAGTTTCCCACAGTCTCTCCTAACTGAAAGGGAATTTGGAATACATAATTTAGAAAAATTAAAATTACTATTGCTATATTTCATGGTCTTCAATTTAAAGGTTCACCCAATTCCATGATATTTCTAAACATCAGAAATAAATTCCTTCTTCAATTATTTAACTTACTTTTTAAAATAAACACATTCATGTGAATCAAAACTCCAAAGATTCAAAAGGGTAAAAATGTTCTTCCTACCCCTTCTCCCACACAGCTCTCTTTGGAAGCAACTAATGCGACTATTTGCTGATAAATGCTTCCAGAGACATATATATTTATATGTGTGTGTATGTATAGGTATATGTATGTACATATGTATGTGTGTATGTATATATATGTATGTATATACACCCTTTATTTTACTTATTCTTACACAAATCACAGCATATTTTATTAAAAGCACCCTGCTTTTTTTTTTTTAACTTAGCTATATATCTTGGCAATCATTCCATATAAATTCAGAAAGAAATTTCTTTCTTTTTCACAGACTTCAGAGTATTATGTTATGTGGAGGGTCCATAATTTATTTAACCAGACCACTATAGTAAGGATGTTTCCAATTGCATACTATTACAAACAATTTTGCCATGAATAATTTTGTTCATATGTCTGAAGGATAAATTCCTAGAAATAGAATTCCTGGATTAAGAGGCATGTGCATTTGTAAGTTTAATAAATACCCTAAAACTGTTCTTAGAAGTCATACCCCGCAGAGGTATGGGAGTGCCTGTCTCTCTGCATCCTCACCAACCAGCCCTTTCCATTGCTCTATTTTTCAGAATTCTTCTGATAATTCTTAATTTTTTTTCTTATGGACTTAAGAGTCGGCTTTTGTCCCCCCCCCACCACCACGCACCAAAAACAAAAACAAAACCCTGTAGAAATTTTTATTGGAGTTGCATTAAATATATAGATTAACTTAGGGAGAATAGATAGATAGCTTTATGATGATCACTCTCTTTACAGATGCTTTTCATTTGGTAAAGTGTTCATTTCTTTCCTCAGTAGCAATTGGATATTTTCTTCATACAGAACTCACACATCTCTTCTTAGGTTTTATCCCTTGGTGTCTTGTTTTATTGTTGCTGCTATTGTCAGTGGAATGTTTCCTTCTATCTCTTCTAAGTGGTTGCTGTTATATATACGTACATATCAATGCTTTGATTTCTGTGCCCAGTATCTCACCACCTTATTGAATTCTCATATTATTTGTAATAGAGTCAGTTAGGTTTTGGGGATATACAATAATATTGTGACTCAATAATGATAACTTTATCTCCTTTCCATTTTGTATGACTGTTTTGGATTGAATGTTTGTGTCCTCTAAAAATTCATACGTCAAATCCCTAACCTCCAATATGGCTGTATTGGGAAATGGGGCCTCTAACAAAGTTAATTCAGGTTAACTGAGGTCGTAAGTGTCAGGAGCCCTGATTTGATGGGATTACTGTCCTTATCAGAAGAAACGCCAGAGAACTCTTGCACTGTCTCTCGGGCTCTCTTTTTCTCTTTCGCTCTCTCTTTACCACGTGAGAACACAATGAGAAGGTGGCCATCTGCAAGGAAGAGCGTCCTCACCAAAAACTGACTCTACTAGACTTTGATCTTGGACTTCAAGCCTCCAGAACCATGAGAAAATAAATTTCTGTTGTTTCAGCCACTCAGTCTAGGGCATATTGTTATGGCAGCCCTAGCACATTGATCCAACCTCTATTTTCTTTATTTTATTAAATGTATTGGTTAACTGGAACCAGAACAATGTTCAGTAATAATGGTAATTGTGGACATCTTTCTCTTATGTCAGAATTGAGAGGGAATGCTTCTAGTGTTACCCATAATGCTGGTTTTAGGTCGATAAATATACAGTCATATTAAGAAAGGAAAGATATTTCTATTTTCATTGAGTTTTTTTCGTACGTTTTTATTTTAATTCCGGTACAGTTAACATACGGTGTTCTATTAGTTTCAGGTGTACAATACAGTGATTCAACAAGTCTATTCATTACTGAGTGCTCATCATGATAAATGTATATTTTCATTGAGTTTTTTTCATTTGTTTGTGGTGTTTGTTGAAAATTAACAAATGTCCTTTTAGTATCTATAGTGATTGATGGTCATATGCTTTTTCTCCTTAGATCTACTGATAGATGTTAGTGTCTTTCTATTCTCGATCCATGTTATGTATTCCTAATGGATATCACACTTGATTATAGCACATCATTCTTTTTCATTGGTGTTACATTCTATTTACTGATATTTGATTTAGGATTTGTGTATTGATATTAATAAGTGAGATCAGCCTGTGTTATGTTTCCGTAGGTTTGGGTGTCAATGTTATCTCAGAGATTATCTTCTTTTTCTATTTCCTGGAAAAATTTTAAGAGCAGTGAAATAGCCTGTTCCTTAATGGTGTAGTTGAATTCCCTGTGGCTTCCTGGTGCTTTGTCATTCTCTGGTTGTTGGGAGGATGATACTTCTTTAAAAACTTTACAATTTTTTTTTTAAATGATAATTTGTGTAGATATCTGATTGTCTTTCGGAAACATTTTAAGTAAGTTTTATTTTTAGAAATTTATGTATTTCCGAGATTTCAAATTTATTTGCAAAACTTTGATAAAGGTAATCTCTATGTTTCTTTTATTTTCCCCTGTATTTGCAGTTATTGTCCCCCTTTGTGATTTTTAACTTTTATTATTTTAGGAATTTGTGTTTTTTCCTGATCAAGTACATTATTTTGTCCTTCAAGGAATTAGCTTTTGAATTTAATGTGCTCTAATCTTGTTTGGTCTTTAGTTAAATAATTTGTTTTATTTGATTAAATTCTGCTTTACTCTTTCTTTAGGTTTATTATTATCCCTATTACCATTCAGCTTTTTTTTTTTAACTCTTTGAGAAGGATGTTATTTCTTTCATTTTTAGCTTTTTTGTTTATTATTCTACATATGTAAGGCTATGAATTTTCCTCTGAGCACTCCTTTAATTGCACCCTGTAAGTTGTGGTATGTACTATTTCTAAATTTATTTGTGGCACAGAACTGAATTGATCGTTGTCTTGATTCATGGCACACTCTCATCATTGGTCAGTGAATAGCCCTCTTTTGTTTACTTATCTGTTTAGTGTGTTTATTTTAATGTGATAAATTTTAAAATTGTGGACTCACCACCTACCATGTGTCTTTACAATAGCCTATATCTACATATGTGGTCCCTCCCTCTCCTCCATCTGCCTCCTTCTCCACTCACTCAGAGATAAACATCATCCTGACTTTTTTATTCCTTTTTTTCTTTTTATATAGTTTTATAACATATATCTGTCTATTCTTAAAATATATTTTATTTTAGATTTTTAATTTTTATTATTTTCTGAAGTCTGTGCTTTTGATTTTAACTTCCTCTTTGACATAAGCTTTGTTTTAAAGAGAAGTTTGTTTTCTTTTTATTTTGCAAGTCACAGGGTATTTTGTTTGTTTTATTATCTTGTTTTATTATCAAGATCTAGTTTTACAACATCATGAGCAGAGAATGTTAATCTGCACTATGTCTACATTTTGGAATTTACTGATGTTTTTCTTTGGTTTAAAATATGGTCAGTCGTTGTGAGTGCCATATAACTCATAAAGAGACTGAATAGTATCTAGTGTAGAGTTTGATATATATTAATCAGATACACCTCATTAATTATGTTGTTTAGGTCTTCTATATCATAATTTTTTGTTTCCACCTGATCTGTCATGGACTGAGGGGCCCTAATTAAAATTTCCTACTATTGAAGATCCAGAACATCCTAAGCATTAATTTGTAATTTAACTGTCTGTGCTTTTACTGTCAACTAGCAGGGTTTTTGTTTTTGTTTTTACCTTGATTATGATATTTACTGCCATTTATTAAGCAGAAGTCAAGGACAGGTGCAGCAGATCGGGTGGGCTCTAGTAGAGGATGGCCTGGTGCTGCACTTCAGCAGTGGCCTGGAGGCTGGCTTCTGAGAGATGGCTCAAGGATCCAAAGTGGTCTCACATTTCCATCCATTTCTGCCCTTCATGCTTCCACTTCTTCCCTCCACAGCCCAGTCACCATGGAGAAGAATATATATAAAATCTGAATATATGTAATATACTGAATATATAATATATACTATTTACCGATACAGAATTTGAAGAATCCGGATAGTGGCAACACTTTCAAACCAAAAATATGGACACGGAATCTGACACTGAGTATTTGGATTTTAGGTACTTCCCATACTCTGGCAGGAATGACCACTGTCAGATTGTGTCTTTCAAAGAATTGGTCTGTTTCTTCTAGGTTATCAAATTTGTGGGCACAGAGTTGTTCATAGTATTCCTTTATTGTCCTTTTAACGCTCATGGAATCTGTGCTGATGTCCCCTCTTTCATTTCTGACCTTAGCAATTTGAGCCTTCTCTCTTTTTGCCTTAGTTAACCTGGCTAGAGCTTATTGATTTTATTAATCTTTTCAAAGAACCAACTTTTGGCTCTGTTGATTTTCTCCTTTGATTTCTTGCTTTCAATTTAATTGATTTATGCTCTAACTTTCATTATTTCTTTTCTTCTACTTCCTCTAGATTTAATTTGCTCTTTTTCTAGTTTTCTAGGTGGAAACTTCTATTACTGGGATCATTTATTTTTCTTCTTTTCTAATATATGCATTCAATGTTACACATTTCCGTCTAAACACTGCATTTGCTGTGTCCTACAAATTTTGATGAGTTGATTTTCATTTTCATTTAGTTCAATTTTTTTTTAAAATTTCTCTTGAGATTTCTTCTTTGACCCATGTGTTGTTTAGCAGTGTTTTGTTTAGGGCGCCTGGGTGGCTCAGTTGGTTAAGCGACTGCCTTCAGCTCAGGTCATGATCCTGGAGTCCCGGGATTGAGTTCCGCATCATGCTCCCTGCTCGGCAGGGAGTCTGCTTCTCCCTCTGACCCTCCTCTCTCTCATGCTCTCTGTATCTCATTCTCTCTGTCTCAAATAAATAAATAAAATCTTTTTTTTTTTTAAAAAAAAGAAGTGTTTTGTTTAATCTCCAAGAATTTTGGAAAGTTCCAGCTATCTTTCTGTCATTGATTACTAGTTTAATTCCATTGTGGTTTGAGAGCAGACATCATATGATTTTTATTCTTTTAAGTTTGTTAGGGTGTGTTTTATGGCCTAGAATGTGACCTATCTTGATGAATATTCCATGTGAGCTTCGGAAGCTTCATGTATAGTCTACTGTTATTAGCTGAAGTAGTCTATAGATGTCGATTATATCCAGTTGATTGATAGGGCTGTTGAGTTTAGCTATGTCCTTACTGATGTTTCTGCTTACTGGCTCTGTCCATTTCTGACAGAGGGGTTTTGAGGTCTCCAACTATGATAGTAGTTTCATCTCCTTGTATTTCTGTAATGGACTAAATGTTTATATTCACCACTACCACCAAATACATATGTTGAAATCCTAACCCCAAAGGTGATGGTATTAAGAGGTGAGGCTTTGGGGGTGATTAGATCATGAGGTCAGAGTCCCAGTCTCATGAATGGGATTAGCGCCTTCATAAAAAGACCCTGAGAAATCTTTTGCTCCTCCTACCATGTGAAGTTACAATGAAAGATAGCCATCTTTGAACCAAGAATCAGGCTCTCACAAGATACCAAATCTGCACACATCTTTATGTCAGACCTCCCAATATCCGGAATTGTGAGACATAAATGTTTGTTGTTTATAAACCACTGTGTTCATGGCATTTTTGTCATAGCAGCCCGAATGGACTGAGACAAGTTCTGTCAGTTTTGTCTTACATATTCTAAGCCTTGTTGTTCAGCACATCCACATTAAGGTTTGTTATATCTTCTTGGGGAATTGATCTTTTCATCATTGGGTAATGCTCTTTTTTATCCCTGATAACTTTCCTTGCTCTGAAGTTTGCTTTGTCTGCAATTAATATAGATACTCCTGCTTTCTTTTGATTAGTGCTAGCATGCTATACCTTTTTCTATCCCTTTACTTTTGATCTTTATGTGTCCTTATATTTAAAGTGAATTTTTCTACTCACTATAAAGAACATATGTTTTGGGTCTTATTATTGATCCAGTCTGCCAATCTTAGTCTTTTAATTGGTGTATTTAGACCATTGATGTTTAAAGTGACTATTGATATAATTGGATTAATATCTACCGTATTTGTTATTGTTTTCTATTTGTTGCCCTTTTTCTTTATTCCTATTTTTGTCTTTTGCTCTTTCTCTGCCTTTTGTGGTTTTAACTGAGCATTTTACATAATTCCATTTTCTCTCTTTTCTTAGAATATCAATTATACTTATTTTTTAATTTTTTAATGTAGTCGCCCTAGAGTTTTCAATATACATTTACAACTAAACCAAGTCTACTTTCAAACAGCACTATACTGTTTCATGGGTAGTGTAAGTACTTCATAATAATAAAGTATTCCTAATTTCTCCCCCCTGTTTCTTGTATCAGTGCTGTCATTCATTCCACATATACATAAACATATATATGTATATATATATGGAGAGAGTGAAGCATACATCATATATGTTGTAGCTATTTATTATTTTGAACAGCTGTTATTTGTTACAGCAATTAAGAATAAGAAGTTTTAATATGATATGTCTAGGTGTAATGTTTTTAGTATTTATTCTTAGTGTTCTTCAAACTTTCTGGATCTGTGGTTTAGTGTCTACCATTAATCTGGGGAAATTCTCAGTCATTATTACTTCAAATATTTCTTCTGTTCCTTTATCTCTTTATTGTCTTTCTGGTTTTCCTATTAAGTATATGTTACTTTTGTAGTTGTTCTGGTCGCTTTTTCTTCAGGCTTCTTTCTCTCTGCCTTTAAGTTTTGGAAGTTTCTATTGAGATATCCTCAAGTTCTGAGGTTCTTTCCTTAGCCATGTCCAGTTTACTAATAAGCCTATCAAACGTATTCATTTCTATAGCCGTTTTTTGATCCATAGCATTTCCTTTTTTATTCTTTCTTAGAATTTCCATCTCTCTGATTACATTATCCATCTGTTCTTGCATGTTATCTACCTTCTCCATTAGAGCTCCTAGCATATGAATCAGAGTTGTTTTAAATTCATGGTCTGATAATTCCAACATCCCTGACATATCTGAATCTGGTTCTGGTGCTTGCTGTCTCTTCAAACTGTGTTTGTTATTTTTGTTTTATTTTGTTTGCCTTTTAGTATGCCTTGTAATTTTTTGTTGAAAGGTAGACAGGATATATTGGGTAAAAGGAATTGCAGTAAGTTGGCCTTTGATAATGTAATGGTAAGGTATAGGGGGAGGGGAAGCATTCTATAGTCCTATGATTAGGTTTCAGTCTTTTGGTGAGCCTGTGCCCCTAGCCTATGAACTTACCCAATGCTTCTCTGTTCCCCCTGCCAAAATTAGAATAAGATGGCTAGAGAGGCCCAGAGTTGGGCATTTTCATTCCCCTATGTGGGTTAGTCTCTCTGATACTACCCTAGCAGGTTAGACTCTAGCCAAAAAGTTTCTCCTGAGGTCAGGACTTTTTAAGAAGAACAGAATGCTCTGAGCCTATTTCAAAATGGTTACTTTTCCCCTCTTTTTACCAGAAGCCCACAGGGATTTTTCTCATATCCTCACTGTGAATGTGTGATAAAGCTTCCAGAGTTAAAACTCACAATACACAGAAATGTGAGGGCTACACCACCTTCCCTCCAACCATGACTGGGATCCCCCTGTTGCTTTTATCTCTCAGGCTTGTTCACCCTGAGCCTCCAACAATTCATCAGTTATAGTTCAGGTTTTCCTGCTCTGGTACTGGTCCCCTCAGAGGTTGCTGCTCATGGGTTTCTGTCTGGTAAGTTGTGATTCTCTGGACGTCTCTGTCTCTCCAATTCTGGGGGACAGCAGTTTGGCCTGTGATCTCTGTTCTCTGACTGATCTAAAAAGATTTGTTGATTTTTAGTTTGTTCAGCTTTTTACTTGTTATTAGGACAGAGTAGAGACTTCTAAACTCCTTACATGTTGGACAGGCAACTGGAAATCTTTAGGTTAGTATTTTAAAATCTGTATAAAAGTAATAATCACTTCATCCTCACAAAACATGTCTTACAGAAATCAGCATGACTCTGAGTTGATGGTTAAAAGCCAGCTTACACAGAGATACTAAGCAGGTTATCCAAGGGCACACAACAGGTTAGAAACTCAGCAGGGATTAGATCTGGAGAGCCTAATTCCCAGCCTTGTGTATAGACGACACTGGCTAAAAACAAATTAGCAAACAGCTAAACCAGATAAATGTGCAGGAAGTGAGCCACTTGTGGCTGCCAGACTTGTCCTTTTGTGCATAGTCAGTAAGCCAATGATCCAAAAGTCAGGGCCTTTTGCACACACATAACAGGAACCAAGCCCGGAAAGGCCGTGCTCCAAGGTGCAGGTACCAGCCATCTCTGGTGGTCATCATAGTGATTGTTCATTGCATTTGTGTGGTTCTCCTCAGTTTTTGAAATATTTTGATGCACTTTATGTCAGATATTGCTCCAAATCATACTAGGACACTGCAAAACATATTTTTTTCTTTTGTTTTCCTAAAAATTGGTGAGCCAAGGATGCCAGTAACCCAGCACTGGGAGCTGAATCTACCCTAATGAATATGAGGAAATAGGCAGAAGGCCTGGTTTTTAGATGAACCAGGAGGTGATCCTGAGGTCAGATCTAAGTAGGACAGACAGCACTGGCCTGGCAGGGGGCAAGGTGGAGACACTGCATAGGTAAGGGAACCATGCATCTCTTGGTTACCAGAAGATGGGAAGGTCCAGTCTATGAGAGTCTAAGCCTAAGTACATACCATGACCTTCGATGTCTGGTATGAGATGTGCTATGTAGACGACGCTGGTAAATGCGTGAAGAATGAATGATTGAACTATTTTCTTCGTACCACTGTCATTTTAATCCTTCCTCTTCTGAGGGGATAAGTGGTTATTAAGCACTAATCAAGTTAAGAATTAGATGCTGCCAAGTAGATTATTTAATTCACAAAACATCACTGTAAAGAGTTTGTTGTTTTCTCTGCTCCTCACACCAAGTCTAAACACCTCTACCTGATAACACCTACCTCTATAATCTTTCACACACCCACATACACACACACACTCACACACACACACACACCATCACTCTCCATATGTCCTGATGCTCTTATTGTTCATTCTGGCCTCCTTTACCTGGCCTGGCACACTTTTTTCCCCCTTCTTTCTACAGATGTTTTATACTTTAGAGTTCAGATCAAGTCCCACCTCTTCTATGGAGCCTTCTTTAACTTAGCCCTCAGGGAACTTCCCTTTTGAATTTCTATAACTTACAAAGTTGACATCATATATTTTACACTCATTTTTCTCTTATGTTACTGAGTTATTTTATGTACATGTCATGTCTGACTATTTGGGTTGTAAGTGCTTCGAGGATAGAGCCTATATTCAGTGGCTAGCACAGATCCAAGTACAAAATGGGAGCTCAGTAAGTAGCTATAAATGGGGTGATTGATTAGTTTTAAACACATAGGTGAAGAAGCTAGCTACTATCTTCACTATTTGGAAATTTTCTGGAAGACATGTAGTATTAAGGGTCATAATATGTCTGTCCATGACTAGGTGTTAAAAAGTTCTTCTCAAGCCCAAACAAACCATCCTCCTATTTCTTCCTGTCCTAGTCTTCTGCCCATTTTGCTATTGAGATTAACTTCTACACAGGCCTCTGGCCTCACACTCCCAATCACCTCTGGCTTTCTGCATTATCTCCTCCAGTCCTCTAAATTAGCTGCCATGGTGATGCTTCTTGATGCTTCATAGGGGTATGTGAGCAGGGAGACCCTGCTCACATACCCCTATGTCCTTGCCCTGAGCTTGAACTGCACACCCACTATCCTTTCCTAAAGTGGTCATCTAGCAACATACCCAAGAAATTACAAAATTTTTATAGATATTAATATAGGACTATGAACAAGAGTAGTAAAAACAGAAATAGAATTATGTCATTGTTGCAGTCTGCAAGTTATCTACTAAAATCCTTCCTCCCCTTCTTTCTGGGCACATAGCTAGACTATATTTCCTGGTCTTCCCTGTGGTTAAGTGTAGCCATATAATTAAATTATTTCCAACGATGTGAGTGGAAGTGCTGTATACACTTTTACAGGTCTGAACCATAAAGATTCTTGTGTGTTCTTCCATACTTTTTCTGTCGGTTGGATGATGTAGCCCTAATGATTGGCAAAACCACAGGATCTAAGAAGCCTGGGTCCCCTAACTACCTGTGGAAGAGAGCTGCACTCCACCCAGCAGCACCTCCCTTGAACAGTTATATGAGAAATAAACTTCTATTGTGTTGGAATGATTATACTTTTGGGATTTATTTGTGGTGGCAGTTTAGCCTACCCTAACTAATAAACCCATCAAGTAAATGAAAGCAGGGAGAACCATCATCCCACTCTTATCTAAGTCAAGAGAAGCATATATTGAAAAGGAAAAGAAATAACTGCCTAATAACAAAAGGGAAAATGTCATAATGTAAGTTATATTTATATAAAATGAGAAACTTTGTGATGAGGCTCTTATAGCAAAGATCTGGGATTTTTTTAAAAATTCTATTTAAATTCTTGTTAGTTAACATACAGTATAATATTACCTTCAGGTGTACAGTATAATGATTCAACACCTCCATACAATACCTCTATACAACACTCAGTACTCATCACAGCAAGTGCACTCCCCATCACCTGTTTCACCCATCCCCCCACACACCTCCCCTCTGGCAACCATCAGTTTGTTTGCTATAGTTAAGAGTCTGTTTCTTGGTTTGCCTCTCCTTCTTTTTCCCCTATGATCATTTGTTTTATTTCTTAAATTCCGCATATGAGTGAATGGCATACACAAACAATGGAATATTACTCAGCCATAAAAAAGAATGAAATCTTGCCATTTGCAACAGATGTGGATGGACCTAGAGACTATTATGCTAAATGAAATAAGTTAGTCAGAGAAAGACAAAGGCCTGGTTGTTTTGTTTTGGTTTTTTTAAGACCTGGGTTTTTAATGGCTAATAGTCTCAGTGTGAGCTACACAAAAATTGCACAAAAAATTCCTTGAGGACAGGTTCCTTGTTAATATATGGGCCTGACAAATATTAGTACTTAATAAATACTTAACTTCAATAAAATCAAGATCATAGGAAGTAGAAGTCTCAACTCCAACCCATTCCAACATAGCTAGTTCTGAGGACAAAATTTTAAAAGAGATATCAACAAAGTCAAATATCCAGAGGGGAGAAGGGAATCAAGCATGGAAATCAAGCTTGGAAACCATGTCAGATGGGAAGCATTAGGGAATGTAAATGTCTAATCTAGAGTAGCAGGTGCATATGCATGCACGTGTGTGTGTGTGTGTGTGTGTGTGTGTGTAGGGATGGGGGGCTGGATAGAGAAGGAGTGAAAGGGGTAGTGAGAACCACAACTGCCTTTAAATAATTTAAAGAGTTGCCATGGGGAAGAGGAGCTGTATTCCCTTCCTTAAAAGGTAAAACTGGTTTTATATAAAAAGCTTTATATAAAAAGAGCTTTCCAAATGTATAGCTGTTGGACAATGGAACAGTGCCTTAGAAAGAACTAAACTTCCCCTCAGAGGAAGTATTTCATCCAAAGCTGGCTGCTGCCAACTGAAGACATTGTAGAAGGTTATCTTGCACTGGGTGTAAGATTAGACAGTGAAGGTCCCTTCCAAAGATTCCAGGAACCTCTGAAAGATAATCCTCAAGAGGTTTGCATTCATAAGACATTCAGGAGATGCTGTGTTTGGGGATCACATGTGTTTTCCAGTAGTCTCTGAGCCTCTCTTTCAGTCTTTCCCACAAGAGTGATTCTTTGGCCCATTGCAAGAGAAGGGGACAAAGGAGGTCCAGGAGAAAGGAAGCCACGTGCTAAGTCAGGGAATCCATGATCAAGGCAGTTTATTCAAAGTCTAGTTTCAGTTAGGAGAAGATAGCTGAAAGACAGACAAAGCCATTAGCCCCTCAATATCTACCTTACCAAATTATGCCAGTTTAGTCTAGAATACCTTCTGGAAAGATAAAGCCAATTAATCAGCCACATCTGATTTTAAGAGATTAGTACCTATTGAGAAGGAGGAAAAGCTAACTTTATCATATGGGTCCCTTATGATGATCAGAGCCATTAGAGACCAGGGATGGAAGACCCAAAGAGGACAGTAAAAGGGCTGAGGTAGCCAGGGTGTTGGGGAACTGCAGGGGTGGGAGGAGGGGTAGGGAAGAGTTTGCCTACTTTGCAGTAAACCTGGGACCTTGGTGTATCTCTGAGAACTTTCTCTGGGCTGATGACATTGTTTGCCAACACCCAAGTTGGGATGTCAGGACTTGTTTATAAACAGCAAACACCTTACTACAGCTCAGCCCAGTCTTCCCTGTCTAGGCCAGTCTTGTCTCCTTGGGTTCAAGCCTGCTTTCCTTATTTCTCCCTCTGGAAGAAAGGAAGAAGAAGGGAAAGAAGGATGCTCTCTGTGCTAAATATTTGCCCAAGAGGGAGAATATATCAGCTGTCCATTCTCATGTTAGTCACACCACCAGTACCACCACCACCCCACCCCACAATTTATCCCTTCCATGTCCAATATGATTACTCCACAGTTTCCTTGTCAGGGGAGTTCTGGGACCCATCCACAAGGAATCCTGGCTGATTGGCTCTCAAACATCCAGAAACCTAACAAGAGTACTGGATAGTACAGAAACCTAAGAAGGAAGACAGGTTAGGTAGTACAAGATATTGGAGGGGAAAAGTGGTGAACTTCATAGTCAAGGAAGGCTTCACAGAGGAAGAGGAAATGAACTGAATCTTGAAGAATGAACAGATCTCAGTTACGCAAAGAGAAGGTGAGAGAATTTCAAGTTGAAGAGACTACACAGAGAGAAGAGAATGTGAGAATACATTAAGATCCAATGTGTGGAAGAGTCAGACTGGATGGATCTTTTGAGGAAATTGAATGTTCAGTGCAACACTTCTCACAAACCTCCAGCTTTCATGTACCATTCCAACTCCACTCATGATTGTTTGGGAGTCTCTAGACAGGAGTGAACATTCCATGGTTGAGGCTGGAAGATTAGGGAATGCTTGGAAAAGATTTATCTGCAAGGAATCTGAAAAAAACTCCGTGAAAATTTCAAATCAAATGGAGAAAAGTTGACTGGATAAAAGTATAGTACCATTCCAACTCCACTCATGATTGTTTGGGAGTCTCTAGACAGGAGTGAACATTCCATGGTTGAGGCTGGAAGATTAGGGAATGCTTGGAAAAGATTTATCTGCAAAGAATCTGAAAAAAACTCCATGAAAATTTCAAATCAAATGGAGAAAAGTTGACTGGATAAAAGTATAGTTAAATAAATTTATAGCTGTTCAATTACTAGACCAAAACTATATTCATCTCTTACCCCCAAATCTGCCACCATTCATGTTTTCCCCCAGTTCTATGACTAGTCACTTACCCAAGTAGAAGTGGTAGTGAATTCTTTTTTAAAAAAGTCACTTCATACCAAAGTCAAAGTACCACTGGAGTTTCCCACAGAATGAGTTGCCACAGTTACCGGTACTTATTGGCCTTAAAGGCAATCCGCTTTCTCCAGAACCTAAAAGTAGACCCTGAAAAACCATGGTCCTGTATGTGTTACATAGTACATGGGAAACTTATATTTTCTAGTTCTTGAGTAGTGACACTTATTATTCAAATGACATTTAGGTGTGCTAGACCATTTAAATAGATCAATATTTCCATTTAGACCAACTCATGTGATAAGAATAAGAAGTTCAAATGCCAATGCCCCACATAATGTTCTTGCCACTGAAAAATATAAATTATGTTATGTTTTCCTACTAACACTCACTGACTAGCACAAACATAATGATTGACCCAGAATCTAGCATTCTGTGTAAGACATGCAAATGAAAAGACAATAATAGAAAGAGAGGACTGGTCATAGGATGGAAGGAATGGTGGGAGATGTCTTTTATAATTCATCAACACACAAATAGAAAAAAAACACAAATAGAAATGACTCATTGTTTTTGTTTTTGTTTTAAGGCAGTGGATCCACTGAAAAATAAGTAAAAATTAAAAAGAATCTATAATCTAAAACAAACAAACAAACAAAAAGAATGTATAATCTAAAGAATGACCTAGAAATGTGGAACATCATGGATCCAAAAGTACCAAACCATCAGAGTCCAGGACACAAAATCGTAACATGCCAAAGTATCTTTTCTCTAGCATGACTTTCAAAGGTTGACAATTGCTTTCCTGATGGGGCTTGAGGAATTAAGACCCAGCAGCCGTCTGACCTAGAAGTCAAAGTAGGGAGATTTAAGTATTCTTGAAATCTCTTCTCTGCCCAGTGTCTTGGGATTTCTGGTTGAGTTAATGGGATAGAAGTTTTCAGAAATCATGGGAGTGTGTGGACTATTGATGAGCAAGGAAAGTCTTCATTTCTAAAAGAGAGATTCTTCCACGGGCAAGATGAGGCTACCACAGGGGCTGTAACCTGCCAGTCTGAGGATATTGTCTGTGAGAGAACCCATCTGATAATTTGGTCAGGAGTTTCTTCCCAAAGGAGACAACATCCCTGCCCCTTTTTTGGGGGGGGGGAGGGGAGAAGGGGTCTGGGTTGTTTTTTTTTTTCCCTGAAGTTCTTAAAGCAGTAGTAATAATTATTTCCTAAAGGAAAGTTGACATTTTTGTTAGCATGATCTTTGAACTGACTTTCTCTCTAATCCTTCTGACACAGAAGAGTTGTTGAGTTAATGAAGAAGGTCAATATTTGAATGAGATAAACGAGCTTAAAAGAAAACCCCCTTGAGATAATTAGGGGATTAGAGGCTTGTCTTTGTTGGTAAGATGCTTATGGTGCACAGGACCCACTATAATGTATAGGATGGTTCTGTAGAATGGCCAGGCAGCCACTTGTTTTAAACTGAGATAGGAGCGAGTACACAGAATAAAGCAAGAGGGAGGGACATAATTGAAGGAGGGAGTTTCTACCACACCAATCATACTAGCACCCTCTTGTGACTCTGACTGTGTTTAAGGGTCTATGAACCTTTCTCAACTTATTATATACCTGAGGACTTGCTTCATAATCAGGAGAAAGCAGTCCATTAACCAGTCACAGGTCCAAATACTCGACATTTTCACACACTCCCCAACCCCAATGGACAATGAAGTCCAATGGCTGCACTTTAAAGTTTAAAAAAAGTCCAATTAAAATGACTTTTGAAAAAGTCCATCAAAAACTAATGCTGGCTAACTGAACATGATAAAAAAATAATAAAAAAGGAAAAAGTCCATCTTTATACCGTCTTTATACCATCTTTCACTGGTATACCATCTCTCAACAAGCACAACATAATGTGTTGGGTATTTTTCTTCATTTGGGTGGGAGATAAAGTAGTGGACTTTTACTTAATGGATTGTGTCTTATAAAATAAATTCCTGTTCTTTAAACACAAATCAGCTCATAACATATGTCTGGGACCGAGACCAAAAGGGACCAAGGCAAGAATTAGATTCACATCTCTCATCTCAGCTCATCTAATATCGTTCATTGAGTTGAAAGATGGGCAAATCATCCTCACTATTTAATTGGCTCTCTACCCGTTCTTTCTTTCCTTTTTTCCCTTTTCCTAACACATATCATTGAATTCGTGTCAGTTAAATACATTGGAGCTTGACTCACGGACATATCCTCATCTAAGAACCTAACTGAGAGCTAGAAATAAAAGGTGGGGTCTGATGCTTAAGGCTTTAGCTTCAGGACAAATTGGCTTCAGAAAATGCTTTGTTGTTGACTTCTGTCTTTCTCAATGTGTGCTGCGGAGTCTGGCCCTTGGTTATCACCCTTTTCCCATTGATGATACATCCTCCTATCTTTAAGTGTTCTTTACACAATTCTTGGATGATAATTTTGGTCCAGAAAACTTTGATTAAGAAGAAACACAGATTTATGGGAGAGGGACCTGGAAAATTTCAAACAGACACATCTTTATTGCAACCCTCTGGATCTGTGGGAGAGAAAACAGGGCCCACAAGGATCAGCTCTGAATTTGCTCCAGCTCCAGGCTTTTAGTCACTCCCTTCTCTTCAAGCTCCCGATGTGGGCCAGCACTTTAATCTTTCCATCTCTCTCCCTCCTTCATCATCCCCTGTTTATTCACCTTTTCCATTCCCTTGTCCCATTTTCTCGTTCTTTCTGATTGCCCCACTCTCTCACACTCATATCCCCTGATGGATCATCTTTCTGTTGGAGCCTGTAATGATGGCCTCTTTCCAAGAGCAGCAGGTTTGAATCAGCTCCAGTTTAAAATGAAGGCAGGGGGTGGGGGTGGAGCGAGGCCAGGAGAGGATATCAGCTCACTCCTGTCCAATGTACAGAGTGCACAGCCCTCCCCCAAGCCTCCAGGCTGGCGCTCATGCTCCCAACCTCCCTCCCCATCCACCCTCCCTTTCTCTCTGCCAAGACACCTCTCCACACACAGGTATGTGCAAGAAAATGCCTAATAATCCCTGGCAGGCAAGGCCAGAGACCCCCACCCTCAATCAGGCAGCTGTTTTCCATTAGATGTTCCAAGTCCTAAAAATATTCTCTTTTTCTCACTTATCTCTTACAATTTTTCCTTTCCCTTTCTCATGTTCCCCCTTCTGAGTTCCCTCCTGGGAGGAGACCTAAATTAAGAGGGAAAGGCATGCCAAGCTTTGCATTAACCATCTTGTCATGCCCCGGGCCTCTGGCAGAGCAGAACCCAGAAATATTGGCTTCTTGTTGTCTGAAAGGACCTCACTGAAAGTTGAGGTCCTCCCAGGAGAGCAGAAGGGTTGAGCTTAGCCTGAACTAGAGAATGCTGTCAGGGTCACCCCATCGTGTGCTCTCATTTGTGCTCCTGGCTGAGCCCCTTGAGCCCTCTGTCAAGGTTGTCTTGTGCTCACCCCTGGATGGTAAATGGTGTCTTGTGTACAGCTCTGGAGAGCAGCATTGTGGGGTGCAGATCCCAGCCTCTGTGCACAGGCAATGTGACTTCAGGCGAGTTACATAACCTCCCTCATTTGTAAAATTGTGCTGGTAACACCTACCTCAAAGGACTGCTAGGAGGATGAACTGAAGTAACTAATGGGAAAACATTTAGCTCAAGTCTGCACTCAACAGATACTGGTTCTCTCCTCTTGCCCCTTCCAGTAGGATTTACTGTGGATAAAAAACAAACCTGCCCTTCCCCTCTACTGCCTTTTATACCTTCCAAGTCATTAACTGAGCAATTAGAGAAGAATTAACCCTTAAATACCCAAGGTCTGAGTTGGGGAGTGCAAAGTTTGCTTCTTGATGGCTGTTTTCTCTCTAAGATAAAGAAGCAGAGAAAGAATGAATGTAAAATCCCTAAATGAGAACAATGTTTATAATTGTTAGTACTTCTTATAAACCGGGCAGCAAGAAGCTATGTCATTGTTGAGTCAGTGACCCCAGAGCAAAATTTCCTCCAAGCACCTCATCCTAAGCCGTGGCCTTTAAGAATGCAGCCTCCGGGATCAGACTGTCTCTGGGTCTGGATTCAAGTTCCAACTCTTCCTAGCTGTGGAGCATCAACAACTTTTTGACTTCTCTGTGCTTCATTTCCTCTTCTGTGGATGGAGATTAAATAGTACTGACTCCACAGTGTTGTTGCAAAGATTGACCTAACATAGTTCACTGCTCTTCGACCAGGGCCTGGCAGAGTAAGGGTGCAGTAAATGTTAGCCTTCCCTCCCCTCCAGCAAATCTTTCTTCTATTCTTGCTCCTCCATCCTGGCCATTTCCAAACTGACCCGTATGCAGGGCAATAATCCAGCAGCAATTTGCTACTCCCACCTCTGCATGTTTCTCAGGAGTCCAGTCACTTGGGTGACTCTGGATAAATCCCAATTCTCACAGTGAAACAAACTAGAAACTCCTTAACTGGCCTGTCCATAGTGCAATGAACTTCGGGAAGACATGCACAGTGGCCAGTAGGGATGACTTTCCTGAGCTTCAACCATCCACATCCACCAACTCCCTAGCCTTCCTGAGACCAAAGCCTCTGTCTGGGAGTGCAGTCCATGACAAGCAACAGAAATGAACAGCACAGAGCCAAAAGTCTTCAGACTGCTTCAGAGGGATGGTGGTGCTGGACCTGCCTATTCTGCCTGTCTCTGGGGCTGAGGGTGAATGAAGAGTATGCCCTCCCAGCTCAGAAGCAAGTATAGCACAGACTTCCAAGATCATCAGCCCACAGAATTGAATTCCCTGTTCTCTGAACATAAACCAATCTAGGCTATTGGGAACTTTGTAATATGTTGTTGTTGTTGTTATTTTGCTATTTCTTTGACCTATTTATACACACCATACACTGTGGAGTCAGCTAGACGGGTTCTGTCACTTCCTCACTGTGTGACTTGGGTAAATTGCTTAATCTCCCTGAGCCTCCATTTGTTCATCTATAAAGTGGGGCTAACAGCATTACAACTTATAGATAGATTCCATCTTTCTCAATAGATTTTAGCCATGGCTACTACCCCTATGACTAGTTACTCTGTTATCTTGTTCATTAAATTTCGTTAATTTAATTCCACTCCCTCTTATTCTATCTTTAGTGCCGTCAGACAACAGCTGGTCACCATCATTCCTACATATAACTACCATCCAGAGACCCAAAAACAGTTAATAAATCATTCTTCAGCCTTTGAACTTCAGGCTAACCAATGCCAATGTCTTTAATCTTCTTCCCAAGAGCCTCTCTGAAAATCTTGAATAATTTCATTTTTGATCTCTCTCTAAATTATTAACATCTCGGGTTTTAGTGTCCAAACATGCGTGTATTATCTTAATAAGGGCCTGACAAACTAGTTGGCCATTGTGTGTATAAAGTTGAATCCATCTAATTCATGCCCAGCTTGGGTACCCACTAATATCCTCCATAACTATGCATATAAATGTTAGACTAGGCAAATATGAAATAGAGAAAACAGATCAGCGTTTGTTCCTTTAAGAAGGCAGCCCCACAACTTGTTCAGTAAACTTGTCCCCTTTTGCCCAGGGAGGAGAAAAAGAACTACCAAAAGGGACTCTGAAGGAAATCATTAAAGTGAGGAGAAAGCTCTTAAGAAAAGAGACGTTTTCTGCCCTCTGAACCTTCCTTGCTTGATTCCGTTCTTCCATGGTGACAGTGCAGCTAATATAAGTCTGTGCCCCACTAGGGCCCCTGCCGAGCAAGGCTGGGGTAGGACAGGAAATCACCACTCAGAAAATAAATGACCTGTCCCAGAGTCTTTTGTTAATGAGTCCAGGGCATAATAAATCAAGGTGACCCAGTCTCAAGAAACACAAGCCTGTTAAAAAAAAAAAAAAAAAAACCAACCACGAAACCCCCAAGCACCAGAGGTGAAGAGGAGGAGAAGGGGGAGAGAGGGGGCCGCGGGGAGTCCTTATAAATCACACCCAGATGAAACTGGTGCAGATGTTTTCCAGTTTCGGACCCATTCAAGAGGCAGAGAACAGATGCATGCGGACGGGAATGGAAGGGGCTCTCTGTTTGTGAGGGAAGATGGGACAGGGGCCCTGGGGGGGAGGGGGGAAACAAAGCCCCTCCCCTCACATGGTGTCCTTGGGGCTTTTCGTGGCCCAGTTTCTTCCAGCTGTCTCATCCGGGTCTCTCTCTCATCAGCACGGCCAGAGTGTCCTCTTGTGTCAAATGTGGGTCCCAGCTTCCCACCGCAGCAGGCTTCTGCAAAACGAGAGGGGTGCTCAGGTCAATCATGGGAGGGTCTTAGCTTACCGAGTAAACTGCAGGCTGTCCGTGGGGGATATTTAACAACAAAACAGAAAGAATGTCAGATTGGAAAGAAATATTCCAGTGTGTGGTAGAGAAATAGGAGCCTATCAGTCTGGGGTGAGCCTCTCACATAAGACAGATATGCAGAGGGCCTTCCCAGAGAGCCACAATAGCCTGCAGAGACACATGTCCTTGTCAACTATTTTACCAACGCAGAAATGGAGGCTAAGGAGTGACAACAAAAGGCATTTGCATTTGTGCAGGGTTCTCGCAAACGTTATTTCATTTGGAGACACCCTGTGTGGTAGGTGAAAGAGGTGTTCGTCCTTTCTTACAGATGAGGAAAGCGGGCCTGAGGGACATGCGGAGGTCTTCTCCGGGCCACGCAGCTAGTGTTGGAGGAACTTGGGGCCACGCTCAAGTTCTCGAATCTGTCTGTTGTCCTTTCTGCTCAGCCACGGCTGTGTGCCAGGGTCCCAGAGGAGAAGTGTGCTGATAGGGAAAGGGTGCTGAAAAGGGGAGGGTACCCCGTGGCCAAGGTCCACCACTGTTTGGTGGCTAGTGGTAGCTGGAAGGTAAGTGAGTGCACAAGAGGAAGTTGGCCCCCAATTTTTCCCATTCTCCCTGTTATATAGAACCTGTCATTTCTTCATTAGTCATCTCTCTCCCTCCCTAGAAGCATGGCCTCTGCTGATAACTCTCTCCTACTTGCTGTCGTTTCAAAAGAAATTACATCACACCAACTGCTTTTGTTTTTAATTGTTGCTCAGGCTGAATTCAGTTTCAACCACCATCATCACGATGGCTAGTTTGTCTACGCTTTATATTTCAAAAGCCTTTCATATCTGTTCCCTCCTCTGAACCTCTCAATCAGAATTGTTGGAGAAACTGTGACCAGAGTGGCTTGCCCATGCTCACTCCACCCGTGAGAAAGGAGATCTCTCCCCCTTGCCTGGACTGCCTCCAAAATAAACACAAGCAACCAGATCCCCTTTGCCATCTTAGTTTTTTCCATATTGCCCCAGTTGTGCACTGAGAGATACCACCTTTCTCCAGGATTCTCTACAGACTTCCTATACCGACTCTGCCTCCTCTTGAAATAAATAATGAGCATCGTGCTCTAGTCCAAATTGGAGTCCAAGCGTTTGCCCAACCACACAGTGTCATCAACCACAACAGGAAGATGCCACAGCAGCCTGCCTAAAATAAACCAAAATAAACCCATAGCTTTTCATTGGTCTGGGACCTGGATCTGCAGAACAGCAAGCACCCCCATGAAAATTAGGGCTGTTCCAAGTATTTTTGGTTCAACAGCAGCCTTCCACCAAGGCAGAACACTGCTTTAGGTTTGCTTTCCTTGTTTCCTGTTTGGTTTTCTGTTTGGTTTTTCATTTTGTTTTATTTATTTATTTATTTATTTATTTATTTATTTATTTATTTATTTATTTTGGTTCTGCTCTATGAGTCCGAATCTTTCATACTCAGATGTTGATTCTCAGCTGGGTACCCACAGGCAAAACCCCCAGGATGTGGGTATATCAGTTTCCTATTCCAAGAGAAACTGTTATTTCATTCAACAAGTATTCTTGAATTCCTACTAGGTACCGGGGACTCTGTTAGTTGGCGAAGGTGATTGTGACTTCCACTTTATGCCATCCTTGCACTAAACAGCTGGGAGACCGAGCAAGACCCTCCCCCTTTAGGGACGTCAGTTCTTGCCTCTGTAAAGTGAGAGCGTGGACAGTTGACTTCTGGGTCCTTTCTAATCCTACTGCTCTACAGCTCAGGGGAATCTGCTGATGGACTAGGCCTGGGTGCAGCACCTAAGAATAGAGTGTCCTTTTCATTTACTGATGCAGAGAACTGGAAAAAGAGGAGGTAGGGGTGGAGATTGTATTTTGCAAGGACATCAGACTTTTTGGTGTATGGGGGCGGGGGCAGAGGAGTGGCTACTGACTTTAAAGAATTCATTATACATGTCACAAAAAGATTGTCAAATACAAGTATGTGTATCACTTTATGCTCTTTTCTGATACATATTTTACATAGCTGTAATCAGTTCATTCATAATATTTTTCGTTCTTTGTTTTAACTAATGTTGTTTTGTATAAACATTCTGTATATCACAGAGTGTAGACTCTTCTAATTTTTTAGTGGATAAGAGTGTTCCATCCTATCATACCAAATTTATTTTTTTATCTACTCATCTACTCCCAAACAATAGAATATTTGGACTATGTCCAGTCTTTTACCTTTGATTAATAGCTCTAGTATATATTTTCCCTAAATTATTTACTTTGGACATTCATTAAAAATAAAAAGGAATTTCTGAATCAGTGATGTAATCAGATTCTAAAAGACCCAATCAGTTTATAATGGTACCAGCAATTGATGAGCATTTCTGTTTTCTATAACCCATCTATATTACATGTAATATTTTTTATTTCTTTTTGATGGCTTAAAAATTGTATAATGTTTCTAGTAACTTCGTTTATATTTTCATTTCTTTCAATATTATTGAGGCTGATCTGTTTATGTGTTGAGTATTCTGTATTTCCTCCTATGTGAATAGTTTATTCATGCTTTTGACCTCAAGTCTAATAGTTTTTGAAAAACATATTACGACTTTCGTGGGCCCAATTCTTCAGCACTGCTGATATTGTGGATACCCAAATGTGAATACATTCATCATTAGGACGACAGAGATTTCTGTCTATTTTGTTCACTCAAGTATTCTAAGCACTTAAAATAGTGCCAGGCAAACAGTAGGTGCTCAATAGATAATTATTGAATAAGTGAATAAATCATCACTTAATATTTATGAGGTACCCATTTGTGTTGGGACAAATATGAGCATTCAGATTTGACATGGAGGAGACGAAAGTAAGGTCAAAACAGCTGAAGGGGACACCTGGGTGGCTCAGTCGGTTAAGCGTCTGCCTTCAGCTCAGTTCATGATCCCAGGGTCCTGGGATCAAGTCCCGCATCGGGCTCCCTGCTCCGCGGGGAGCCTGCTTCTCCCTCTGCCTCTGCCTCTCTCTCTCTCTCTCTCTCTATCTCTCATGAATAAATAAATAAAATCTTAAAAAAAAAAAAAAAACCAGCTGAAGGAGGAAGGGAGGGGTGTTTCTTGCTTCAGAATTTTAAAAATCCACCTAAGGTGAAGTGGCAAGATAAAAAGCTACTGAAGCGTCTCTTCAGGTAATGACTTGATATTGCCAAAGCATGTCACAGGTATCTGGGTGTTCTTGTCTATCCGCCTCGTTACTGCGTGCATTACTAGCATCAGACTAACTTTAATATTACCAGTGTGAACTTAATTCGAGCAACCAAGGTTTTCTCAGCTTTTACTATAATGTGCAGGCACTGAATTAGCCACAGCGTAGGCACTAGGGCACAGAATGTGGTCTCTGTGTGTCTACGCGTTGGAATCCAAACCTCAGGAAAGAGCAACCAACCACTGATACAGACTGCAATGTGTATAAACCTCAAATGCTCTATGCTAGGTGAAAGAAGTGAGATGCAAAAGAATATGTATTGTGTGATTCCGTTTATATGAAATGTCCAGAAAAGACAGATGTATCAAGACAGAAAAATCAGTGGTTGCCTGGGGTTGGGGAATGGGGTGACTACAAAAGGGCACAAGGGGTCTCTTTGGGATGGTAGGATTGTTCTAATGCTGGACTCTAGTGATAATTGCACACCTCTCTAATATTACTGAAAACCCATTGAATTGTATACTGAGGATGAGTAGATGTTACGGTTTTAAAATTATACCTTAATCCAGTGTTTTTAAAAAAAGAGTGGCTAAAACGAGCTGGCACTGTCAAAACAAAGCAAAACATAGTCCCCAGAGCAGGCAAACATTTAGGACACCATCAATCAAGGGCTGCCAGGGAGGCGAGCCCAGGGGGCTACGGGAGCAGTCAGGTGCCTGACCCAGCACTGGCCCTCAAGGGAAGTTTCCCGGAGATGAGGTCTGGCTGGGAGACATTGTTCTAGGAAGAGTAAGTGGGAGGGGGGCGCCTGGGTGGCTCAGTCGGTTAAGCGGCTGCCTTCGGCTCAGGTCACGATCCCAGGGTCCTGGGATCCAGCCCCGCATCGGGCTCCCTGCTCCGCGGGAAGCCTGCTTCTCCCTCTCCCACTCCCCCTGCTTGTGTTCCCTCTCTCGCTCTGTCTCTCTCTGTCAAATAAATAAAATCTTTAAAAAAAAAAAAAAAAAGCGTAAGTAGGAGGATGTGGGTTAGGTCAGGCAATGACAAACGGTATTCGTGTCATGGGAGATGGTGCTAAGGCCAATGCCCACCTCGTTTTGAGCTTAGCAGGTTTTAGGGAAGTTAAACACTGGAAAATGCTTTGTTAATTGGTTATAACTACCATTTGTCATGAGTCAGAGGCTTTTTTTTTTTTAAGATATTATTTATTTATTTGAGGGAGAGCACAGAGGGAGAGGGAGAAGCAGACTCCCCACTGAGCAGAAAGTCCAATGTGGGGCTCCATCCCAGGACCCTGAGATCATGGCCTGAGCCGAAGGTGGATGCTTAACCGACTGAGCCACCCAGGAGCCCCAACAGTCAGGAGCTTTGCATTCAGTAACAATAATCTTGCAAGGCATGATTCCAGACGAAGAGACGAGGCAAAAAGGGCCGATGTTACTTGCTAGGGATCACTTCCTCAGTATGAACAGCAGAGCTGGAATCCAAACACACGGCGGAGTCTAAAAGCCATGCTTTTCCCATCCATTATCTTCTTTTACCTCTGGACAGACACATGACTATTACTGGTGGGGGATTAATGAGAAGGATACAGGTTCTGCTGATGTACTCTAAAAGAATTCATAAAACCCATCTGCAAACAATTTTGCAGATGCAGCTTGACAGGGTCCCAGAGCCAAAGCCTGTGTAATTTGTCGCTGTCCCTAGCACACTGTATACAGCAGGTAGGCGTTTGAAATGTGCCTTTCTCCATTTAGCTTCAGATGTGCAAGGAAAATTCAATAATCCTGGTTCAAGATAAATTAAAAGACACGGACTTCCTGAAGAGCTAGAAAACTATGAAATACCACAGAAATCCAGTCTGCAATGCATAACCTTCATTAAATGCCTTTTAATAATTATTTTACATGATCACACAAGATATTTAAGATGATATGACCAAAACAGAAACATGATTTCTCTTTCAGAGCTTTTGAGAACTGTTCCTTCCCCTCACCTTTGGCGTAAGTGTCTACTCCTTATGGGAAATTGTGAGTCGGCTTGGGTGAGGCAAAGACACACATTCTTCTCTCGAAAGAATGGACTTGCATTCCTATGAGTAAAATAAATTAGGCCCAGTTTCTCTGTCCTTAATTATGTGGAATAAACAACCTTCCCCTGCTTGGAGGGAAGTACAGGCGACCAGCACAAATTTCCTCCTCAGACTCAGGGGAAAGATCACTTGACTATCCAGGAGACCGCCTGTGGTCTGAGAGGGCTCAGAGGATTGGAACAGGCAAGGCTCTGCAGCCAGATGTTTGTAAGAAATCCCCTGATAGAGACAATCCCATGACACAATCCACAGAGGACCCTGCCCTTGTGGGGAGAGGCTAGAAATGAGGAGAGCAAGAGGGAGAAGGAATCTGCATCCAGTTCTGCCCCTGGGAAATTTCCCAACCCTGAAGACAGCCTGTGGAGTCTGGGAAATGTACTGCCCCCGGGGAAATTATGTTATTTTAGTTGGAGTCTTAGAATATACCAAGAACATCACCCCAGGGGAAGGGGGATGGTAGGAGGAAGGTAATGCACGGCCTCTGATGGTCTAGATTCAAACTGAACCAGCTGGCATTTGCAAGAGTATGGACCCTCAACACCACCATGCTATACATGGAGAAATACACGAACGAGAGAGAAGTTAGAGTTGGAAATGTGTTCTTGTTTTCGGTCTTTACACACTTGTGACCAATACGGCTACTCATTATCCCCTTGCTTCCTTATTAAGAGAACCTTAAATAAAATTAAGGTTTTAATTAAGGGATGCCCCCGTCCTCTCAGTTAAAACACTCAGCTTCCCAGAATCCACTGCAACTAGGAGAAGCCACGTGATCCACTTTTGGCCAATGAGACGCAAGCGGGCGTCGCTGGGTCGGGCTTTGGGCAATCACGCCACTCGGGCCTCCTGCCCTTTGCCCTTCCCTGCCTTTCCGGAGGTTCATGCAGATGTCCGGCCGCCACCTTTCGCCGTGAGAAGGACGGCTGAATGCCAGAGGTACTGAAGCTTCCTAGATGCTTGGTGATTCCCGGCAAACACTGCACTAGCCCTGGCCTGCCCCCTCTGTACTTTTTATTACGCGAGTCATATCTTGTTTAAGCCGCTGTTTGTTGGCTCTTTGTTACGTGCAGCCAAAGAGAACCCCTAACTGATAGCAATATGAATTCAGTTAAATTCAGCAGTGATTACCTCTGATGTGCTAGGTGTGGGAATACGAAGATGAGAAACCCGTTACCCTCAAAAAATTCACAAACTAGTGCATGAGCGAAAATACGTAAGCAAACCGTTCTAGTGTAGTCGATGTTTTCTAAAATGGAGGTTTGTTTAAAGTATCATGGGAACGGGCGCCTGGGTGGCTCAGTCGGTTAAGCGACTGCCTTCGGCTCAGGTCATGATCCCAGGGTCCAGGGATCCAGCCCCTCATTGGGCTCCCTGCTCAGCAGGGAGTCTGCTTCTCCCTCTGATCCTCCCCCTCTCATGCTCTCTGTCTCCCATTCTCTCTGAGATAAATAAATTAAAAAAAAAAATATTTAAAATGGGCGCCTGGGTGGCTCAGTCGGTTAAGCGACTGCCTTCGGCTCAGGTCATGATCCTGGAGTCCCTGGATCGAGTCCCGCATCGGGCTCCCTGCTCAGCGGGGGGCCTGCTTCTCCCTCTGACCCTCCCCCCTCTCATGCTCTCTGTCTCTCATTCTCTCTCTCAAATAAATAAATAAAAAATCTTTAAAGTATCATGGGAACAAAGTCATCAATATTAACCAGCAATATATACTGAGGTAAGTTGTGTGGAATTCTAAATTATTCCCATACCTTATGATACATGTGCGTATATAGGTAAATCTGATGTCCACCGAATATCCACCATTCATATTATTGATACAGTCTGCCAAATTACGTAGTCACAGCTCTTTTACCCTCCCTTGAGTACCACTTTACACTTGTTTATTTTCTCTGGTGGGGTCAGAGGACCTCCGTGTTTCCTAAGTAAATTTCTCAAGCCTTTGTCAATTCCTTATATACAGGAGAAAGGCCAAGAAGTCCATGGAAAAATAAACTGAGTCTCAAAGAGCAGTGGCAACAAAGGACAGTTTGAGCGGAAGCACGCCCTGAAGTGAAGGCCAGTGTGCCGTCACCCACTGCAGCCCCTGCTTCAGCAGCTGCTGGCTCTGCCCATCTCTTTACTTTGTGATCCTCTCTCCCTCTGTCCTGCCTAATGACCCATCATACCTCACTGGTCCCCTGCATGGCTCTGTTCGTCCCGCTTTCTCACACCATCTCTCTCTTCCTTGTCCAGTCATTAATAAAAAATAATGAATTTTTAAAACGTTATTTGCTGCATTTCTTGAGAGGATTTTTATCCACGATTTTAGTTTTTGAAGCAGATAATTGGATTGATCTTTTACTAAAACAAAGGTAACTTGCTTAATT
Organism: Mirounga angustirostris; assembly: GCF_029215605.1. Lineage (NCBI taxonomy): Eukaryota > Metazoa > Chordata > Mammalia > Carnivora > Phocidae > Mirounga > Mirounga angustirostris. The sequence goes on from NW_026991709.1 coordinate 58,224,927, forward strand.
TTTTTTTTTTTTTTTGATTGTAGCGATAATGCATTCACCTGGGACAAAATTCAGGAGGCTTGAAAGGATATACATGAAGTATCTCCCTCACGTCTGCCACCTAGTTCGGGCAACCAACACTACCAGCTTTTTGTGTATCCTTGCAGAGCGACTTTATATACAAGTACGTACCTACACCTATTTCCCCACTTTGTTCCATTAAAAGATGGCCAAACTTTTTGGCACCTCTTTTTTTTTTTCACTTAGTATAGCTTAAAAATTTCTTTAAGCACATGAAAAAGCATTCTCGTTCCTTTTTAGCTAAGAAATGTTCCTTTGCATGAACGTATCATAATTTAGCCCTCTGTTGATGGAACTTTAGCCCTCTGTTTGCAACCTTTATTTTTTAAAATAATGATGCAATAAATGGCATTGTATATGAATCATTTCACAGAAGAGTATATTTTAGGATGAATTCACAGAAGGGCGTCTAATGGTATAAGCACCTGTGATTATGATTAAGTGTTGCAAAATTTCCATTCATAAAAGACACTGTTTCACACTTCCACTTGCAATGTATGGCCAAGCCTATTTCTGTAAACCCTCACCAAGTCAGTTTATCAAACTTTTTGGCCTTTGTCAATTTGATCAGTAAAAAATGGTCTGCCAGTATAGTTTTAATTAGTTCCTCTTATGAATAAGAATTTTCATCTTTCACACATTTCAGAACTGTTTGTATATTCCTTTCTGTTAAATATCTATTAATATTCTTTATTGTTTCTTCTGTTAGGTTGGTAGTTTTTTAGTTGATATTTTCCAAGTTCTTCATTTGCTAGAAAAGTTAAACATTTATCTGTGATATAAGATGCACATTTTCCCCCAGGAGGTCATGTGTCTTTTGATTCTACTTATCAAGTATTTTTACCTTGCGAAGATGTTTAGTTTAGATATAGTCAAACATGTTCATCTTTTCATTTCCGGTTTCTAGGTTTTGTTTCATATTTAGAAAGTCCTTCTGCTAGAAGGGGAGTTTTTTTAATTACCTTCTTATTCGTGCATTATATTGGATGCCAATAAGTTGTTTCTTATGTGGCTGGTACAAGTTAGACAGCGACCAGGAATCAAGCATGGGGGTGGGGGGGGGAATGAGTGAGAATCTGGACTCCTATCTTCTCTACTTCTAGCGGTATTGCTAGGCAAGGGGGCTTGCACTTACTCTGACATCCACCCCACTTACTTGTCTGCAGTGGGCGAGTGAACATGCCCACAGCTCTGCGGGCTAAGTGTAAGTGAAAGGAGGATGCTGAAATGCTTTGGTGACATGTGTGCATAAACGTTTGAATTTCTTCTCTCAGCATGTCACAGCGGCACGTCTTGCTGGACCTCTATATGCTGCCTGTCCACATATGTCAGTGTTACTGTTTGTCCTCAAAGAAAAAGATTCTGGCATGGGAGGTATAGCATAACTTGTTACAGCTAAAAAAAAAAAAAAAAAGATGTGTTATAGAGAGTGCAGGGCTTGGAAGAGAGTCAGTCAGGATGCGCACTCAACTCCTTGGTTGAGCAGGGCTTGAGAGAGAACCAAATTTAGAGGTGTGTAACGAGGCACCTATAACGAGCGAGGGCCGTTCTGCCTCTTCCATCCTCCCTCTGCCCCAGTCACAGCCTCCCAGCCTTAAGGGTCCCAGCTCCTTCCTTCAGATGAGGTCATAGTCCCAGATAGGCACCTGAAGTAGGAAAAGCTGCCCTCCTGCGGGATTGGAAAACTTCCACCAGCCAGGAAGGGCAATTCTGAAGATGGCAGCATCCAAATTTTTAGAAGCAACAACCCCTCTCTAAGTGCCCTTACAACACCAGAAGAGCAGAGAAGCTGGCCACATACAAACCCAAACTCCACATATGAATCTCGACTTACTTGTGAGGAGCACCACTCAGGCTTTTTAGATTTATCTTTGATCTTCTTATTTTTAGGGCATTTTGAAACCATGTCCTTCCTACACAAGGTTCTAAACTGAGAGTAGCAGCCAGAAGCCACTGGGTCATACATGGTAGGTCACTCTAAGGATATGAGCCTTGGTCATCAGGTGCTCCCAGGACTTGGGCTGGAGGGAGATGAATGATGGAGCTACTTGGGTCCAGAAGAACAGAGTGATGGGAAGCCACAGAAATCAGAACTAGGAGATTTGGGTGCCAAGAGGCCAGGTCATCTCAAGTCAGTGCCATGGACTGTATCTATGTCGTGGACAGAATCTTGGGGCAGAGTTAGAAATGAGGGCTCAGGGATAGAGTAGGTTTATTATACTCATAGTCACAGCTCTGTGTGAAAGCCAAGATGATACCGGTGTGGAGATGCTTGTCCGCTACTCTGCACCATCACCAGCTGGATATGTAATAAAGTCCTTTAGCATTTGGGGCAGGGCGCCTTGCTGGCTCAGTCAGTGGAGCATACAACTCTTGATCTCGGGGTTGTAAGTTCAAGCCCCACATTGGGTGTAGAGATTACTGAAAAATAAAATCTGTAGAGGCGCCTGGGTGGCTCAGTTGGTTAAGCGACTGCCTTCGGCTCAGGTCATGATCCTGGAGTCCCGGGATCGAGTCCCGCATCGGGCTCCCTGCTCGGCAGGGAGTCTGCTTCTCCCTCTGACCCTCCTCCCTCTCATGCTCTCTGTCTCTCATTCTCTCTGTCTCAAATAAATAAATGAAATCTTTAAAAAAAAAAAAAATAAATAAAATAAAATAAAATCTGTAAAACAAACAAACAAAAAACCCAAAAACCAAAACCCAAACAAAACAAAGACACATTTTGGGGGGACATCTGTTACCACACAGGTGAGATATGGTAAGCTGTACTGGTTTTAAGAGAGCCTCACCTGGTTCTGAGTTGGGTAGGGAAAAGAGGGGATTCATTTGAGTCAGGGACTCAGGATTGATGAGGACAATGCTGCGCCCAAATGGAGAAGCAGCTATATCCAAAGGAATTGTATAGACAGGTCCTTCCATTGTTCCCTGGTTTCAGAGTCAGGTCATTTGAGGACATTTTCTATCTGAAACTATGGCGTAACTTGAGGCTTAAGTGCAAGTAGAGATCAAGAGTCAGGAGAGAAATGGCTCTAAGCTGTGGACTGGCAGGTGAAGGTAATCAGCATGAAAGGGAAAAGAGTGGCATTCATTGAACTGTTCACTGAATCCTGAGTACCAGATATTATCTAAGGTGCCAGGGATATAGCAGTGAACAAAACAAAGTCCCTGCTCTCATGGGACCTCTCCTATATTCTAGTGGTGGTGACAAACGAGATGATAAATGAGTATATACGTATTTTTAGATACATATTTCTATATTTATGTATTTCTATATATCTTCCCTCCAACCCTGTCTGTCTGTCCCCTTTGCTGGCTCTATTAGTACTTACCCCTACTGCCAGTAGGTAAGTAGCGGAGGGAGGATGCTATTCTGGATGGGGTGGTCATAGAATGCTTCAGTGGTTCTGATGGGACATTTGAGCCGAGCTAGAGTGAAGTGAGGGAGGGAGCAATGTAAGCACAGAGGGAAAAGTGTCTAAGGCAAAGGGCACAGTGAGCCCAGGGACAGGCAGGAATGTGCTGGACGCCACAAGGAGGCCCCTGTGGCTGGAAACAAGGGAGTGAGTGTGGCATCGTAGGGGATAAGATCCCAGGTTGGAGGGAGTGCCTCGTGGTGCAGGCCACATAGGCCTTGCAAGCCATGATAAAGATTTGGGGATTTATTGTGAGTGCGGTGAGAAGCCATTGGCAGATCATCTACTCGCCAGGGTACTGGAGGGTCTGAATGACACTCCCATCACCTGAATGTGATTCTCCAGTGCTGTCCTTACCTCCTAGCCTGGGAAAGATTGTGCCTCCCAAACTCCAATTTTGGGGGGGAATGGTTGTGCCCTTCAGCCACCGATTGTGTTCTTCTGGGCTGCAGTGGGGCCTAAAGATGGGGAGAAAGACATAAAGGCTGCAAATCAGAGGCAGCTTGAGTGAAGCCTTCCTCATCTGGACGGTGGTAGCTACAAGCATGGCCTTGTGGGTAGGGGTTGCCTTGACCTTCTACTTGAGCTGCATCTTGCACAAGTGAGTGGCTTTTACTCCAGTGTTCAGAAAGCAATTTCTGCTTCCTAGTTGCTGAATTCTTCCTCCTAAGACCAGGCCTCTGCATAACAGAGCCTAGGAGGACACCTGCTATGTCCATTTTCTTCTGCCTGGAATAAAGTACCAGTAGGCCCTTCACAAGCTTCTTCCTTACATAGGAAGTGAGACATCCCCCGAATTCCCCATACAGTTAAAGGACAAGCTGTGTCTACAGAGTTTATAGGCTCAGTTGGGAAAACCCTGCACTCCACACAGGGCTCAAATGCATTAGCAGATATGCACCGCAAAGGAACCCAGATTCCAGAAGCTGATTTCTTTCACAGGAGCCCTTCCTTGAAGCCTTAGAAAATGTAGGCAGTCTTGTCATTTGTCTATTGTGTATGTGTGTGTGTGTGTGTCTGTGTGTGTGTGTGTGTTTGGCTTACAACAGTAGGGTTTATTTCTTGCTCATGCTCACGTCCATTGTGGATGGTTGTAGGTCTGTGCTGTCCTCATTCCGGGACTGAGGCTGAAGGCATAATCCCTGTGTGCAACACACTCCTCCTCCTCAGAATTATCTCCCACTGATGGTTTTTGCAAAACAGGATGGAACGCTGTGCTTTCTTTTGCAGAATTAAGCCATACTGTCTCTCCCAAATCACCATCTCGCTCCTATCTCCCTGTTTTGTTTTTATCATAAAGTTCTTGAACACACACATGTCATTATAATATTGTCAAAGGCTATTTAATGACTTAAGAGAAATACACACATGAAAGAGTGTGTTCAGTCGAGTCATGTGTGTGTTTAAGTAGAGGTAAATATGCATAAATATTTCTACCGAAGTGGTGGCATTGTGGGTGATTTTTATTTTCATCTTTCTCATGTCTATTTTCAATGTAAAAAATAGTTTTAAAAATCCTTACATACCAGCTACCTGAAAATAATGTGAGAAAGTTACCGTCTCAACCTCAGTCTTTGCATCTAACAATTCTTTACGAGCCAGGGCCTTCTGAGTCCTGCCAACAAACCCTCCTTTAAATAGAACATGTGTGTATGGTAAACACTCATGGACTGATCCTCTGACCCACTGACCAACCTCCTTTTGTTAGGCACCTGTGCATGGCTTGGAACCATTCACACACACGAGCACAGATTGGAGGAGATTTCCGAAATGATCTTGCCTGATTGCCCGCTCAGGGCACAGCTCTCCCTGCTGTATCCCTGACTGGGGCTCGTCCAGTCTCGGCTTCATCACTTCCCAGGACGGGGAGCACAGGGGCGGGAGACCGGTTATTGGTGGATAATGGGCTTAGTTAAGAAGGTTCACCCTATGGAGAGGAAGGACCTATCCCCCCAGAACTCCCACCGTCAGATTCTAGCCCCCAGATCTCCGGCACTTCACAGCTTTATGCATCATGGGAAATAAAAGGGGGCCACGCAGTAAAGAATTGAAGTTCTCATTGTCTTTCTGCTGTTTTAAGCATCTCTTTTAGCTCATCTTAGTTTCTCTCCCATGTTGTCTGGCACAACTCAAAGATTTGCCTTCTTCTGTTTCTCCTTTTTCATGTCTGTGATTTCTTTCTCTCCTAGGTGAAACATCATCAGCTTATTTCTCCCCACTTCATCCTGGCCACTTTTCCTCGGCAGCCATCCCCGCGCTTGTATGTCCTACCCTGTACGGAACTGGCTTGCTTTGACATCCCCCTCCTATCTGCATCACCCTTTTCCCTTTCTTCCTTAAAACTTCTTCATCTCTCTTTCCCTTTCAGGGACGTAGAAAACCAGACATTATAGTAATGTACCTCCAAATGTGTCTCAAAAGCAGCACCTAACTATAAAACAAGTTTATGGAAAAACAGATTGTTTTGTTTTTGTTTTTCGATTTTCACAGTGATGATGATTTCAATTTTTTTTTTTGCATTTTTATTGTAAAACACACACAACATAAACTTTACCATTTTAAAGTGCATAATTCAGTGACATTAAATACATTCACAGTATTGTGCAACCATCACCACTCTCTAGTTCCAGAACTTTTGCATCACCCCAAATGGAAACTCCATGCCCATTAAGAAGTCCCACCCCATCTTCTCCTCTCCCCGCCTCCGGCAATAACAGAACCATGTCCTGTCACTCTGGGTTTGCCATTTCCGGATATTTCGTGTAATTAAAGTACAGTATGTGGCCTTTTGTGTCTAACTTCTTTAACTCTGCATAATGTTCTCCAGCATGTTTTTACCACAGTTGTAGCACGCATCAGTGCTTTTGATGCATTCATTCAGCATGCATTTGTTTCTTTATAAGATGGGATAATGTTCCACTATGTGAATATACCAGTTTGTTTATCCATTCATCAGTTGATGGATATTTGGGTTGTTTCCATCTTTCAGCAATTGTGAGTAGTGCTGCTGAGAACATTTGTCTACAAGTTTTTGAACTTGAACATATGAACACAAACGCTTTTTTTTTTTTCCTGAAGTAGTAATTTTTTTCTCCACAACACAGGCTTGTTTGTTTCTTGCTGGAGGCAGGGATGGGTGTACCACTACTTTGCTGATGCCCCAAGCAAAGCTCGGCCTGTCCACCGGCAATGTCCCATCCGTTCTCTGTTCTTGTGCCGCTTGATATTGTTTCCCTGTTTCCCTTCCTCTCGTTTCCCTGCACAAATTTGCACGTGCAACGGTTTGGAATTCATATTGGCAAGCGGATTTCCTCCCTCTTATAGAGGTGTGTGTGTTTTAATAAGTACAATGAATATGTCTAATTCAGAAAGGCATTAGGCCTCAGTTCTCAGCTTCCCCTAACAAGGCCCCTTTCCAACTCAGTTCCAGGAAAGCAGGCTCCAAGAGCTCAAGCCAGGAGAGGCCTTTCCTCAGGCCTCAGCTCATAAAGCCAAGGTGTGTCTGGGCCCCAGGTCTCTGTCAGACTTGGAACTTGAGCCTTCACTTGCTGGCTGCTGTCAGAGTTCAGTGCTCCCTGCCAAGCCCTTGGAAAGCTGGGGGCCACAGAGAAGAGAGAGGCATCAGATTACTGCCTCCAGAAATGCGGGGGCTGCCCTATCTGACATTCCCCATGTACAGGTTCCGCGTGAGCAACCACAGGCATCATCAGCATTTGGGATCACATCACAAAATGCAGTCTGATTCTCTTGCCGCCTCTCAGCGGATGCCGTTGCCCCTTTCCCTTTGCCTCCCCCACCTTTCTCCTGGGTTTGCCTTTCTCCCCCTCTTCCACAGCCCCTGCTTTTCCAGATCAGTTTCTCTGTTGATTTCCCCCAAAGGCTCTCTGGTTCTCTCCTGTCCCTTTGATTTCCTCCCCTCTTTTCATCCTCCAAACTTTTTCTATCCATTCCCTGTCTCCTTGCCTTTCTCGGTGTGTCTTTCGGATCAGTTTCCTTTGACACTGGTCCCAGGCCCACTGCCAAGTTTCAGACCCATTAGCGAGGTGCCTTGCTGACTGAAACACAAATCAAGACTGATCCGATACAATTAGCAGCCGCTCGCACCTCATCTGGAAAGCATTAGCCAGCACTGAGAGTGGAGGGAGGGAAATATTGATGCCAAACAGAACAGATCTCCTATTTGGGAACATGAAAGGATCCTGACCCAGTAGATGTGTAACTGAAAGGAAAAAAAAAAGATACGGAGAGACAAAGGGACCCTCACGAGAAGCAAAGATGAGTGGTCCGTTCACTGACTTTGGGTATCCTTCAGCATCTACGCCAGAGATACAGACTTCCCCACATTTGACTATCATCCAGGGAAAAGGGCTGTCTGTTCCATTTAATCGGATATTTAAACACTTGTGGGACTGTGTACTGTGCTGTGTACTGGGGTACCTTCATACTGCTAGAAATCTAACGGGCTGTAAGAATCACCCGGCATTGAGTTAAAAATGCAGATTCTGATTCACTAGGACCGGGGAGGGGCCTGAGATTCTACCTTTATAACAAGCTGGTGGGTGAACCACCCTCTAACGAAGGGTCCAGGACAGTTCAGCTCCTATAGCTTTGGTCAAATGGCTCGGCTAGAGGCTTCTCCCAGTACCCTTGTCCTCCTTCTTAGCACTCACAGTTATAACTAAGGATAAGTGACGTAATTAGCTGTTTGATGCCTATCTTCCCAACTCAAATGCAAGCTGCCCAAGGGCAGGGACCAGGCCTGTCTGGTTCACCTCTGCATCCCCGGTACTAGCCCAGTGTGTTACATGTAGTAGGTGTTCAATAAACATTTCACAAGTGAATGAACCAGCTCAATCCTCAAGGCCCTCAAAAATCTCTCCTCTTTCAGAGAGCCTTCCTAGTCCAGCAGTCCTTATCTTTATCTGCCTGGTGGCATTCGATAATTTCCCATGTGTTTTAGCCCCTCAGCTACATCATCAGCTGCTTGAAACTGAGACTTTATCTTCTGAGTTTCTGAACTTTTTTTATGCCCTTTGGAGAAACCTCCATCCCCCCAATCCCACCCCATCTTAGTACTGGCTTGTTCTAGTAGGCATTTAATGTTAGTTGATTGAGAGACCCTAGGATGATGCCAATTCCTATTTAGACCTCAGTTATAATGCCCAAGGAGTGGCTGAATTTTGGCTGGGCCCAAAGCCAAGGTCTTACATGCCCCAGTGGAAAAACCTTTAATACTACCTAACACATTCATGGGGTGGGAAGGCGGAGACGTTATGTGTACACAAAATCAAGAGATGTAATATTGTGAGGCTCCCAAAGCAATTATAAATCAAGCCGCTGCAGAGGGTTGACTGCACAGCTGTGGCCTTACCTCACTCCTATTTTCTCTGCTGAAAACTCCGGCTCACGTCGCAGGGCTTTTACTTGTAGGGGTGGGGGCTGTTCTTTTCCAGGATTAGGCAGGCCCTTTCTCCTGGAAATACAGAAAACTGGCTCACAGCATTCTGCCAGAGATAGAAGAACCTGATTTTGTATGGAATTCATCACACGGCCTAACTATTTTTCAAACATTCAGGGCTCCATGAAACCCATTGTGCTTTTGTCAAGCACTTTCTCCTCATAATCTTAAAACGTGTATATTTTAAGGGACATTTAATGCATGTGTTTTTGATTTATTTACCCTTCAATCATCAAAATATTGTTATGCAAGCTCTGTTTGATGTCTAAGAGACTTTATGAGCATTATTCGGAAGTTTAAAAACCTTGCTTTCAGGGTAAAAAACAGGAAGTTGTGTTTTTCCGAAAAACACGTTGCCTTTAACACAAAAAGATTGGGGGGCCTTTCCAGAATCCTAATTTCACAGGGCTCAGGGTATTTAGAGCCAGGACAGCCCCAGCTCACATCCCTGTCTCTTCAGTGAATCAAAGCATGGCTGCAAGTCCCAGGCTCGGCAGACACAGGCTGCCACACTTGACTGGAATCTGTGACCCTTCCAGTACCCAACGGTGATGAAGCTTAATCTGTCTGGAGACTTCCAAGCATATTTTATAACCAGTACCCCAGATGCATGTTCAATGTGTATTCCTGCAAAATACCTGGCTGTGGCCTGATTATCTTCTTAAGCAGATAAGGCATAAATCTCAGGGTGTTAGAGACAGCTTTTGAAGTTTGAAAGTATTTGGCAAAGAAAATCCACCAGAGTGCAGCTCAAAGATGTAATTCTATGGAGTGGGTTTTCAGTGATCTAACTGATCTCAGGGTGGGACATGAGGCAGGGAATGCAGAATGTCCCATGTGATCTGTTAAGGCCCTGTCCCAAAGTGGCCCTAAAAACTGAAGGCTACCACTTCGGTCTCTGGGTTCTGATACACTTACAGGTGAAGTGGCTGAGGGGGTGAGTTTCAAAGCAATGCTGATGTGCAAATACACAGAGTTTGTGTGTAGTATCTCGTATAAACACAATGAACAATAGAAAATATAGGAAGAGATTCCAGTGGAAGAAAAACTGCAGTGTGCCCAACACAGAGGAGAAACTCAATGAACAGTTCTTGAGTGAGGAGTGACTGCATATTGCAGAGAATAGATATCAGGAAATCTGGATCCACAGCTGTCAACTCAAATAATTTTCTTACCTGTTCCAATGCAGGGAACGTGGAAGTTTGGGCTAACAGGAGAACAGAAGACCGCTGCTGGGCAGGTAGCAGGGGCCTGTGTAAGTGGTAAGAAGCAGAGGCATAGGGAGGCCCACGTTCCCCAGGCCACGTGGCCTGCCTCCCCATCATCCTCCCTCCTCTGCAGCCTTGGAGCCTACCCTACAAGGAGCAGAGCCCTGCCTGGGGAAGGAGTCTCCCAGGAATGATGCTCAGCAGCTGAGTTAACCACTCAGCAGATATCACTGAAGGGCCCGCCATCCGTCAAGTGTGGCACAGCCATCTCAGGCCATAGTGGTGGCAAAAGGTACAATCCCCCCGCCCAGAGTTCACAGTGTGGCAAAGGCAAGCGGCCAGCTCCCTGCCTGCCCAGAATTCCAGCGAGTGTGAATGGAAAAACAGCAGGACAGTGGAGAGATGAGCAAGAGATGGAATCAACAGCAATCCCCCCGAACAGATGTGAGGGGCAAAGGAAAAGGCAGCATTAAGAACACCATTAAAGCTTCAGGACTCAGCCTCTCAGAGGATGGTGGTGAGACTAGCAAAACTGGAGATTCTAGGGGAGGAAAGCAGTTGAGAGGGAAGCTGCCAGGGTCAGTTTGAAACCCGCCTGCTAAGTCTGGTGGGACATCTCTCTAAAATGGCACTAAGGAGGCTTTTCTTTGTTCATTTTGGGAGAGAAAATAGCTCCCCAGAAGGTTCACACACAAGCAACAAAAAGGAGAGGAAAACCCTTGTCGAAGGGGCTCCAGTCTTTTTTTTTTTTTAATAAAGGTTTTATTTATTTATTTGACAGAGAGAGACAGCGAGAGAGGGAACACAAGTGGGGGAGCGAGAGAGGGAGAAGCAGGCTTCCCGCGGAGCAGGGAGCCCGATGCGGGGCTCGATCCCAGGACCCCGGGATCATGACTGAGCCGAAGGCAGACGCTTGAAGACTGAGCCACCCAGGAGCCCCTGAGGGGCTCCAGTCTTGACTGGTGTGCCTCCCAGAGACCAGCAGAAACAGTTGGCTGTCTTGGCCTGGGCATGCCTACATCAGAATTAGCACACCAGTCTGTCTCACTTCTGATCACCATAAATGTTCTCAGGATGAAAGAAAAGAGTAATCTCACACCCCATTAAATGGATCAGATACGTGTGCTTCAGTGGGTAGTGGTGAGTCTACATATGGAAAAATGTATTCAGAAATGCCTGACTCCAGCACTTAAATTCCATGGCACACATGGAAGGAATTGAGGAGACAGCCAAACTTACAAATATTCCGCCCACACTGTGTAATATGGTATCCTGATGCAACTGGAAACTGAAGAGGAACATAACATGGTGGGAAAACCTCTTCACAGCTAAACTTGGACACCTTGAACAAGACTACATTTTTTACAAGATTTCTGTATCACTGTGGACTTCACCAGTTCCACAATATTCTGAAGAGTAACCATAGATAGTCACCTCTGGCTATCTAGAATGCTTTGGCAAATTCATTGTTTTGAAGAGCTAAATGTTTCAGAGAGCAAAGCGTTTATCCTTTAAGTGCCCAAACTGTATTTCAATGATTTTGAATGAAATCTTTCCCTAAGCTATATAACTTTTCTTCTTACATGTGAACTTAATTTCACTTGAAGAATGCCAGTTACAAACATGCTATAATAAGAGATGTGCTAGACTACAAGTTTTTTGAGAAATAAGTACATGCAAAAACTGTTACAGTCCGAAGGTCTGTGGTCTATTTAATGTCATCGTACTGATCTTAATTTCCTCACTTTGATAATGGAATGTACTTGTGTAAGATGATATCATTGGTGGAAGCTGGGAGAAGGATACATGGGAGCTATTTTTGCAGCTTTTTGTGAGTCTAAAATCATCCAAAATAGGTGGGGTTTTTTTAAGTACCCTGTGATTCAGTGATCAAATGGTTGAATAGAAAAAGGAAAAAAGGAAGGAGGGAGGGAGAGAAGAAGGAAAGAAGGAAGAAAAGAAAGAGGGACTCAGGATGGTTAGAGATCTAAAAAGCCATATGGGAGAGAGTATGGAGTATCAGAAATGTGGAGGCTTTACGTGCAGGCAGGCTCTGAGGTCGTCCCCCCTTCCTATTTGTGACAGATTTCTTAAACTCTGCGAACCTCCACGTTTACCTTCGTAGTATCAGGGATAAACATACACCCTGCAGAAGGTTGCTGCGAGGATCAAATTAAACCACATGCCCAATACACCCAACAGATGATCCATCACCCAGTGGGTACTCAGTAAATTACCCTACTCGAAGTGTTTCATAATGCGTGGTTTTAATTCTCTGTCTTGTTTCTATAGTTCTGGTTACCAATCATCGGGATTCAGCTCTCACACTTCAGTGCTCTCTGCCTGCTTCCCTGTTTAGTTGGCAGCTCCGCATCTGCTGTTAGCTTGATATAGTTCTACATTCAGTATTAAACAGGCTCAAAACGAGAACCTCATCTGAGAATAAAGTATTTTGTTTCAGCCCACAGACATTAATTTTATCTGCTCAGAAAACTTTTTTTTTTTGACTTTCTAGTTTGGGGCTGAGTTCCAGATGAATGAAGTCATGATATTAATAGTAATAAATAGCCACCATTTATTGATCATTATAATGCTAACTATGCTAAGCATTTTACATATATTATCTCATTTAATTCTCACCACTACTCTCTGAGTAGTCACTACACTGGAGATTGAGAATTTCATTCCTTGTCCAAGGCACCAGAGTTCATTGTCTGCAGAGCTGACATCACAAGACCTGGCTGACTCGAGAGCCCAGGCTCCTGTCACAGAGGATATGGTAACAGCTTCTTATTCCTTCATGGCCATCAAAAGTACTTTCAAATGGCCCGGTCCTTAGAGTGGACATTGGCCCCTTTGGTGAAGAAGGTAAAGGTGGAGTAAGAAGAAGGGAGGAAAAGAAATTAGTAACCAAGAATCTAGCTCTTTAAAAACCTTGAAAAGATAGCAGTACTGGAAACAGCGCTGTTTTATACTGTAGATCCTTAATAAGTGTGTGTTGAGTGTCTCAGTAAAACAAAACAAAACAAAAAACAGGGTTTCCCCAAACTGCCTAAAGAAAGAGAACTTTCGGGCGCCTGGGTGGCTCAGTTGGTTAAGCGACTGCCTTCGGCTCAGGTCATGATCCTGGAGTCCTGGGATTGAGTCCCGCATCGGGCTCCCTGCTCGGCAGGGAGTCTGCTTCTCCCTCTGACCCTCTTCCCTCTCATGCTCTCTGTCTCTCATTCTCTCTCTCAAATAAATAAATAAAATCTTAAAAAAAAAAAAAAAGAAAGAAAGAGAACTTTCTCAGAGAAGTTTTCTTCCTTCTATACCCTGAGACCCTCTCACCTCCTGTGCTGAAGCTCCCTCAGCTACCTCCTCCTGCATCACACAGCCAGCCAGGAAGCATCTCTCCCAGAACATGAAGCTGTAGGATTTGAATTACATAATATCTCTCTCTCTCTCTCTCTCTCTCTCTCTCGGCAATCTCTTAGGAATTGTCTACTATTCATTTTGAAGACTTCTTGTGTTCGGTGACGGGACATCTGAAGAAATGCTAATGATCTCACCAGACATCTGTAGGTGTTCTTTGCTCATGAGCTTAAGCCCACAATGGGAGCCATGCTGGTACACACAAAAGGAGAATAAGAAGGGAGAGCATTTGGGCTAAGAGGCATAGCATGGAGAAAATATGTCTATTCTGTAAGGGAGCAGAGACCAGAAGCCAGCCAGGTTGCAGACCTAACCAGCTGTAAAGTCAGAGGAGTCCTCAAACAGAAAATGTTGCTGGGCCTTGGCACATATTTTGCAATGGGTTGTGGTGTGAGGGATGTTTGGAACAACTGTAAACAGGAACTGCTGTGTCCTTATTAGGATTAATCACTTCTCTAGGCAGAGAAGCGGCTGTTGACGCTGTGCTTGTGACCCCCTTCCTCTCTCCAGGCCCCAGCCTATCCTCCCCATTGCTCCTGTAAGAACAGATTGAGGCTGTACTCTATGATGGCTCCTGGAGATTGCTGCTCAGCCGGGCCCAAGAAAAGAAAAAGCCAGAGATTCCATCTGGCTGGGTCTACCTTGATCCCAGCTGCTCACAAGAGCTGTTTATCCCCACCAACACTGAGCCTAGTGTAGCCCTCCTCCCTACAGGGTGGCCTGAAGCGCTGTCCAGCAGGCCTGGCAAATTTTGTCAAAGCCAGAACACTGGGCAGGACTTCAGGGGGTGGGTCTGGGTGCTCAGCAGCCTGGATTTGGAGAGGCAAAGAGCTCCACGGATGGTAGAGGTTTATGAAAAGAGCAGATTGGTGCCACAGCTTCCTTGATGGGAAGTGCGTATAATCTGTCAGGCCTCAATGCCAGACGTCATTGCCCAGGGGTCACTTTGACCGAGTATCACCTGTACTTGGGTAGTTAAAAGTACAGGCTGTGGCAACAGACAATATGGGTCAAAATTCTGGCTCTGCCTCTTTTTAGACGCATGTTACTGGGGATTAAAGTAAGACTTGGCAAGGAGCTGAGTGAGAGGAAACAAAGAGCCTTTTAGAAGTCTAGGCATAGGCCAAACTGCCTCAGAGGAGGTGAAGGTCGTTTACAAAAAATTGAGATTAAGGAGACTGAGCAGATTTAAAGATGAATATGAAGTCAGTTTTTCACATTTTGAGTTTCAAGAGCTACTGAAATAATCAAATGAAATTGCCACATAGGAAGGACCAAAAAATGAAATGGAGTTTAGGAGAGAGGTTAGAAGTAGATTCTCTTCATCATTGAACCTTGCACGACCCTACTTTACCTCGTATATTTTGCCTTTAACAATATAATGAACACTATGAACCTATAATGCAATTAACCATTACCAGTAACCCACACCTACTCAGGTACAGGCGCACATCCATGTCCCATGCTTCCACCTCGGAGGAAACCGTGATCTGGAATCCTGTCTATAATTCCTTTGCTTTGTTTTCTGTTTTATATATATATTCTTGTCTAAAAAATAAATTGATTGTGCTTGTTTCTGAACTTTTTATAGAGAGGTAATACTATGATGTCTGTTGGAACTTGCTTTTGTCACTCAACCTTATGTCACTAAGATTCAAACATGTTACCTGTAGCTGAGTATCATTAAGTTTCACTACTATATAACATTCCATCGTGTGAAAATTCAGTTTCTATTATCCATTGTCATGAGTGGTTTCTAGGGTGTTTTGTGGGGTTTTGTTTTGTTTTTTTGGGGGGGTTGTTTTTTTTGCTACTCTGAACAGTGAGCTATGAACATTTTCTTATGTGTCTCCTGATATATATGTGTTAAGAATTACTGTTGGACATATACCTAGCAGTGGAATTGCTGGGTCATACAGCATACAGATGTTCAACTCTTCGAGATAATGCCAAAGTATTTTTCAAAGTAGTAGTACTAATGAGATGAAGATTTGAGAGGTATCATCACAGCAACAATTAGTCATAGAAGCAGATGAGTTTGTCCAGGGAGATAGTGTAAAGCAAGAGAAAAAAAAAAGAGGATTGAGGTCTGATTCATAGAAACATGTACATTCAAGTATGTACAGGAGGAAGAGGAGCCAGACAAGGAAACAGAAATGGATGGTCAGAGGGGAGGGAGCACAACCAGGAAAGAAGAGAATCAAGCACTCCAAAAGAGAAGAGTTCCTTAAAGACTGGGTAACCAACATCAAAGAATGCTGCAGAGATGAGAAGGATAAAGGTAAAGAAAGGGTCAGTGATCTTTAAGAAAGTTCTTGGTGGCTTTGTTGACTGCTGAGGGTCGATGCCAGATTTCAAGAGATTTATGGGTAAGCGTGGGGTAGGTGGTAGAGAAAAATACTGTCATTATAAATACAACTTGGACAGGTTTGAGAGTTAGTTGAGGAGTAGATGTAGGAAGTTAGAGGAGACAGCAGAGCTGAAACATGATTTTTAATTTGTTATTTTTTTAAGGACGGGGAAGACTTGACATGTTCACAGATTCAGAAGTAGAAGCCAACAGAAAGGAAGAGGTTGAAGAAGTAAGAGGTTCATTGTAAAGTCTTTTAAGGATTGGGAGAGGATAGAATCTAAAACACAAGTTTGTTCTTACCAACTCCATTTCTCTGAGAGAGGGAAGATTTTTATACATCAAAAATTATTGCCGGCATGGCAACTAACATTTTTTGAGTGCGCCATGTAAAAGATCCTTTCCTAAGCACATATTATCTATCTCATTTAATTCTTAGGACAGTTCTATGGCGTGGGTACTTTTTATCATCTCTATTATAATTTCCATTTTCCAGAAGAGGAAACCAAAGCTTAGCTACATGACTAGACCAGGCAAGCTGATTGAGGCCACGTGCTCTGAATTATTACGCACACACTGAGAATTAGGAAAGTGGAACAAGCTTATGTGAGGTGGCAAAAGCTTAGGGCTGAAGGAAATCAGAGATGTAAGAAGAATGGAAGAGGCTCGGACTAGGCACCATTGGTAATATGATAAGGAATTGGGGGAAGAGGAAAGAGAAGTGAACATATGGGGCTCCTACTATGTTTCAGCCTAAGTGCTAGGCCCTTTACATACATTGACTTATTTCAGTAGAAGTAAATAAAAAGATAACTAAGAAGTAGCAAGGGCCCAGTGGGGATTAGAAAGCATCCAAGTGTAATGGAATTACACAGTCTGGATTTTCTCCAGTATGCTCAAATGCCAGGAGCAGGAATATGAAGACCATGCAGTTGAGCAAGGGTTGGAGATATACATCGTGGAAGCCAAAAGGCAAGAGGGTGGATGAGGCCAAAGAGAATCACTTCCTGACCAATGTGGCGGTCCTCTGGGGGAGAAAGACAAATAAGGTTGTGGGGGCAGAGGAACCGAAACGGGGCAAGATCAAGGGACTCAAGCTCACAAAGGGGGACAGAGCCAATTCAGCATTGGCGTGAGTGGGAGAGAGGTGGGAAAGAGAGAGCTTTAGGCACAGGGACTTTCCTGGTTTGGGATCTTAGAGATTGAGCAGCTGAGTGCCGAGCAGTTTGCAGTGTGGTCACTGGGGTGGGGCTGACAGAGAAGAGAATGTAGATGAAGGCCACTGACTGAGAAACCAGAAAGTTAGGCTATACGTAGCACTTTTCAGTTTACGTTATTTTATAATCTTCATAACCACCATTGCAGTAGGTGCTACTAGAAACATTATGTTGATGACCAAACTGAGGCTCCCCTAACTGGGAAGAAGTGCTGGGATTTGAATTGAATATTCTGTGCCTGCACCCCCCACTCACCATTCAAGGCTCAGTTCAGATGTCATCTGTTAAAACTGAGCCAGGTGCCCTTCTGGAATGCCATGAATCTTTCTATTACTTTGTATCGTAATTGCTCATTTATCTGTCTCTCATTAGTATATAGGAAGATGACTGTGTCTTTATTTCCAGGGCCTGGCACCATTTCTCGTCCAGAATGGGCTCAGTAAAAGTCTATGGAATTAATGTGTTTGAAAACAATAGACTGGGCCCAAAGACATACCAAGTCAGGAGTCTCCATTTCCAACATTTGGACTTCAAGTCCTGATAAGTTTGGAGGCCACCAGAAACAACTCTGGTTTATCCTACCTCCATCACTCCCCTCCTCACCCTAGCCCAACCCCAAAAGAAAGTAGAAAGGGTATTCCCCCTCCCCGAAACCCCCTCCTCTACCTGCTCACCACAGCCTTGCTTCATTCCACATTCTTCACACCAACCTTTCCTTTTGCACCCCCCAGCTCCTCCCCTCAAATGCCTCCCCCTCTGCTACGTGCACACACACACACACACACACACACACCCACCCATGTCATTCCATCCCCAGATGAGCATCTCTGCTTGCTCTCTCTCTGGCCACAGCTCCTTGCTTTCCCAGACTGAGAGAAGAGAAAGCCTGTTTTCAGTTAAGCTTTGGTCACACACAGATGCCTTTTCCATTACTCTTGTTTTTCCTCTTGAAGTGTAACATTTCTAATTAACTCTCCACAGGGGAGGAGGCCCTGCATTAATCACCTCCACGTGAGGGGGGTAGGGTCCTTGGAGGCCGGGCCCCGGTTGCCTACAGCTAACCCCAGAGCAGGCTGCAACAGGAGCTTCCTTGGCTTTGGGGTAGGGATGATGACCCTGCGGACACAGTTTGAGGGCATGTTGCCAGTTTGTCCACCTCTGTGGCTAAGGTCTGTGAAATGGCCACTCTTCCAAGCTCCTTTACTGACCTTCTGACAGCCTGAAGACAGCAAGTTAACCTTGTCTGTGTGAGGACATGGAATTTATCTTGGTCTATCTTAGAACCTAGGGGAAGAGTTAGAAAACAAGGACCATAACGGACTTGTGAAAATCAAAAAGATCTCCTCATAGATCTCTACTTTGGTGCATACCTCTGAAGCACAATTTCCCCCACAAATTATAGTAGGGTCTAACTGAAAATGTTAAGGGGTCCATTCTGTCCCCTATGGAGAGTTTATATCACTGCCCATGTGATACAAGAAAATACACAACGTTGCTTGGAAATCTGGATGCTGAGCAGTTGACTTAGCTCAATCATTAGACCCCATGGATTAGCCACACACAGAAGAAATTCAAATTTGGGCCTCAAGAAAATGAAAGACACATTTCGTATATTCTAAAGGTTGGTCACCGTTGTAAAAACTGCAAGTGCTTAACTTGTGAATGTCAAGCATTGGTTGTGATAAGTCCTTGGTGTGAGTTTTATGAAATACAGTAGGCCAGGAGTTGTGCTGGGAGCTTGGCAGCCACTGCGAAGTTTGCCAGGTGGGTAATCGCCATGATTTTGGGTGGGACCCGGACCACCATGGGGAAACACTGTTGGTGCAGAAGGCCTGGATTCTGCCTCTTTGCCTGGTTGGTGCTGCCCTTCAGGAATCCTTGATACTGGATGTCATGGGCTGGAGATTCACCTGATTGATTCTGGGGCTGGGAAAAGGAATTGAAGCAATACCCTGTCAGCAGCAGGAAGAACAAAAGCAGTGGGAAGTGGGGTGTGGGAACAGCAGGCAGAGAGGAGGAATTGGTTTGACTGGAGGGACTGGAGAGTCTTGTCAGATTTGAGGCCCAGAGAACTCTGACAAGTGAAGGACACACGCTGTTTCTAATTGTTAGTTAAGTAGGCTTGATTACACCCTGAAAGCACTGGGCCCTCCCAGGGACCTGGGTCCAATTATCTAAGCGCCCATCTACCTAGAAGAGAAGTGGCATCTGGCTCTGATTCCCGGCCTGACTTCTCTTGCTCTCCAGACACTTAGCCTCTTTCTGACATGAATTTAAAGGAATACAGGTGGTAGAGGAGGCCCTGGGTATTGACATACACCGCCTAGAAATATGTCACTCTTTTATATTTTACATCTGCCTTAAGTTGGATCACCAGCAACTTACTCCTCTCGACAGTTCACCCCGCAACAGTGTCTACACAATGAGATGCTAATTTTGTCCCAGCTTTATTGAGATGTAATTGACATATAACATTGTGTAAGTTTAAAGTGTACAATGTAGTAGTTTGATCTATGTATATTTTGTGAAGTGATTACCAAGATGAGGTTAGTTAAGGCTATTCATCACCTCACATGTTACATTTGTGTGTGTTTGAGAACATTTAAGATTTACTCTCTCAGAAGCTTTCAAGTAGACAATACAACATTGGTAACTATAGTCGTCATGCTGAGATCCGCAGGACTTACTCATCTTCTGACTGGGGTTTGGACCTTTTGACCATCTTCACACATTCCTCCTCCATCACCCCCACCCCTATGCCCAGGCAACCATCAATCTACTCTGCTTCTATGACTTCAGTTTCTTTAGTTTCCCATGTGAGATTATACACTATTTGTCTCTCTCTGACTTATTTCATTCAGCATAATGCCTTTAAGGTTCATCATCCATGTTATCTTAAATGGCAGGATTTCCTTCTTTTTATGGCTGAATAATATTCCAGCGTGTATGTGTGTGTATCCCATTTTCTCCATTCATCTGTAGATAGACACAGGGTGTTTCCATGTCTTGGCTACTGTGAATAATGGTGCTATGAACAGAGGCATGAAGATATCTCTTCAAGATAATGATTTCATTTCCTTCATTTTTTTAAAGATTTTATTTATTTATTTGAGAGAGAGAGAGAGGGAGAGAGAGAGAGAGAGAGAACATGAGCAGGGACAGGGGCAGAGGGAGAAGCAGACTCCCCACTGAGCAGGGAAGCCCAATGTGGGGCTCGATCCCAGGATCCTGAGATCATGACCTGAGCCAAAGGCAGCCACTGAACTGAGTCACCCAGGTGCCCCCCCCCCTTTTTTCTTTCTTTTTTCTTTTTTCATTTCCTTCAGATATATACCTAGAAGTAGGATTGCTGGATCATCTGGTAGTTCTATTTTTAATTTTTTAAGCTTCCATACTGTTTTCCAGAGTGGCTGCACCAATTTACATTCCCACCAACAGTGTACAAGGATTCCCTTTTCTCCAGATCTTCACCAACACTTGTTATCTCTTGTCTTTTTGATAATAGCCATTCTGACAGGTGTGGGGGGTGATATCTCATTGTGGTTTTGATTTGCATGAGTTGATGATTAGTGATGTTGAGTACCTTTTCATGTACCTGTTGGCCATTTGTATATCTTCTTTGGAAAAATGTTCAGGTTCTTTGCCCATTGTAAAAATCAGATTTTTGTGTGGTTTTTGTTTTTTGTTCTTTTTAGCTGTTGAGTTGTATGACTTCCTTATACATTTTGGATATTAACCCCTTATCAGATATGTGATTTGGAAATATTCTCTCCTATTCTGTAGGTTGCCTTTTCATTTTGTTGATAGTTTTCTGTCCTGAGTAGAAAGAAGCTCTTGAGTTTGATATAGTCCCACTTGCTTATTTTTGTTTTGGATACTTGTGCTTTTGGTGTCATAGCCAAAAAAATGATTGCCAAGACCAATGTCAAGGAGCTTTTTCTCTCTGTGCTAGGATTTTTATGGTCTCAGGTCTTATATTTAAGTCTTTAATCCATCTCAAGTTAATTTGTGTGAGTGGTGTAAAATAAGAATCCAGTTTCATTCTTTTGTATGTGGATTATTTTAAGGATATAGAGGTGATTTGGGCAATACACAGTGCATATTCATTGTGTTCAGATCACAGGAATGGGCACTTTGGAGACAAAATTAAAAAATACATTCTTAGATGTTGGGGTACAAACTTTCCAAATGAAAAGACCGAATTCACCCATGTGGAAAATATAACTAGATGCTTAAACATGGAGACTAGTTGGGGAGGGGATCTGGATCTTCTTTTGATATGCTAGTTAGAGAAAGGTTCTCTGAAATGATACACTTTAAGCAAAGACCTAAAGAACAAAAAAGAGCCTGCCTTCGAAAGAACAGGTAGAAATTCTTTCCAGGAGAGAAACCAGAATGTGCAAAGTTCCTGAGACTAGAAGGAGTTTGTTCAAGGAACTGAAAGACCACCATGACTAAAGCTTGTTTTCCAAAATATAATGAGATAATATCACATATAAAATTTTGTTTACTGCATTTTCACTTAATATAAAAATGCATCTCCTATTTTTTAAAATATAGTTTTAATGACTTATTCTATTCTATAAATGTAATATAATATGCATAACTATACCCTTCAAAAAATAATGTTTCCAACTTTTTGCTTTTACAAATAATGGCAGCATAGGCAGCTTTATACATAAATACATAAATATGCATATATACCTAAATATTTGCCTGAACTTTTTACTTTTCTTTAGGATAAATTGCCAGCAGTGGAACAACTATTTGGTGGATAAACATTTCAAAACCAAATTTCTCTCCAGAAAGTTTGCCTATACACTCTTTCATCAGCAGTATATGGAGTCCATTCCAGAGGCAGAATAATTTGAGCAGGATTTTAAAATGTTCACTATTAAATAGAAATCCTCTGTTGTTAACTTTAAATTACCAAGAAATGTTAGGATAGAAGTTGCTTCAAAATACATAAACTTGGGGTGCCCGGGTGGCTCAGTTGGTTAAGCGTCTGCCTTTGGTTCAGGTCATGATCCCAGGGTTCTGGGATCGAACCCGCATTGGGCTCCCTGCTCAGCAGGGAGTCTGCTTCTCCCTCTGCCCCTACTCACCACCCCCTTCTTGCTCTCTCTCTCTCAAATAAATAAAATCTTTTTAAAAAGTACACTCAAATATATGTAAAAATCTGTATAAGATAAAAGTGGTATCTCAAATCAATACATGGCTTTGGGGAAATTGTTTATTTGGAAAAAAAAAAAATGATCTCCTTACCTCATACCATATATTGAAATACATTCCCTGTGGATTCAAGAGGCAAACATAAACAAAAAAGGTAAGCCATAAAAAAACTGTAAGAAAATAAAATGTGTATTTATTTCATAGGGGAGGAAAAGCAAAAAAGGCAAGAGAAAACAGAAAGGAAATAATTAGTGGATCTAATTGCATACAGATTCAAAACTCTTCTATTTTGAAAGTCCTATCAACATAAGTTCATCCTCTGAGAATAAAATAGGTACACTAGGAGGTTTCTGAACAGAAACAGTTATGTAGTGAGTGCTTGCCAGGCAGTGGCTAAGTACTTAATTTGCCTTTTATCATTTAATCCTGCAAGGTGGATACTATTACAATCAGCCCCTGGCTCAGAGGTGCTGGGGTCAGCAGCCGGAAGTTGGGCTGAATGAGGTGCTATCAGTCAAACACCTGTCAACTCACCCAGAACATTTACTGACCTCCAGACTCTGCTCACTCTCCCTTTGCAAAGCTTCTTCGGACATAAGCCTGGCCTGCCTGGCAGTCACCTGCCCATCGATGGCAGCAGAATAGCACATTGTGATCTCATTTGTCCCGAGGCCAAAGACTGCTGTTTTTGGGACACTGGCCCCCTCTGACTTTCTCTTCTACTGTCTAAGCCAATCCAGGAAAAGTCACCATAGAAAAAGAAAATATTATTAGAGCTTGTATCACAGACCTAGGGATCGTCTCCACTGAGCTGAGACAGAAAACTAATATGTTTATCAGGGAAGATTACACTTGTCGGCAAAGAGTCTCTTTCCGACTATAGGATAAACAGAGGGAGTCGCTGGCTGCCGTCTGGGCTGGTCCCTTCTCAGGGCGTTTGCACGGAGCTGGTAGTATGTGTTGCTCAGTCTACCTCCGGAGAAAACAGGCTGCTGACTTCATCCGGCTTCTAGTCCTGCTCCAGAGAGGCCCAGACTCTCAGTCACAGGCATTGTTTTATTATAAGATGATATTCAAGGATGATTGAGGGGATAGAATGAAGTGATTTCTCAGAAAAGATTTAAAAGGCTAAATATGTATAGTATAATTAAACAATGACTAACACTGGCCCCTCTGCTCCCTGGGAACTCTGTTGGGCCAAAGCCTTGTTTAGGCTGGCCTACAGGCCAGTGATCAGGAGATGGCTCACCCCCACGTGGCCTCCATCCGTCCATCAGCTGCCTTGTCCCCACTTGTAGAAAGAGCACGAACCCAGACCTGGGTTCAAGTCCTGATGCCAATTATTAACTGTGTGGTCTTTAGCAAAATCCTTGACCTAAAACTTGATTCCTAATCTTAGTGTCATTATCTGTAAAATGGGGATAATATTTTCTACCTGTTGGAAATGTTTCAAGGATTAGTGATAATAAGGTATTCAATAAATATTATTAACTTATTTTCAGAATAAAGCTTATCTCCCCAGTTCTATTTTTCCCGACTTCTCTCTGTCCCTCTTTCAGTTTCTTAATAATAAAGAAAATTATCAAAGTAATGACTGTACATGGTTGAAAAAACAAGTAATATTAAAGAGACGCTGATAAAAAGTACCAGTCACTTCTCCCACCCCTCCCAAACCTAGCCTTGCTCTACAGAAGGAACTATTGAATATTTTCTTCTGTTAGTTATTTCCATATCTACAATAATATGCTTATATCACCTTTCTCTCCCCTTTTTTAAGTAAAATGTGCACATGGTAAAAAAAATCCAGACGTACAAAGAACCATCTGCGGCTTTCATGAAAACATCTTTCAGATGTCTGAGTTATTGACCAAGGGTCCCAAGTGCCATGCTCTGAAATCCATATCCATGTACAGAGGCTGCAATTTAAGTATAGCAGGGATACAAATGCAGGCCCATTCTTGGCAGAAGTGGGACTCCTCAGAAAGGCAGCTTTCATCCAAGAACTGCCTATCAGCTTTGCTGAAACTTCCTTAGACTGCACCTCATCTAAGATTTTTCTTGCCTAACCTTCCTTCCTTCACAGACCTGCACCGTATCTGCCAGCCTTCTCTGGCTCCCTCCATATTTTCCCTCACAGGTGTTCCCTAATAAATCTCTTGCACACCTAATCCTATCTTAGCATCTGCTCCTCAGATGACCTAAATTAACATAGTGGGACCAGAAGTGATCCAAGAATAGGGACAGTAAATAGGATTCTGAGGCTGACTCCTTCAATGACCAGTGGGCAAGAGGACACCATCATAAGTGACGTGGTTGGCACAGATGATCACACAGTGGTGGTCCAGTTGCTGAAGATTTCACAGGAGGTGAAAATGTCTCCATGTGGAGAGATGCCATGGCCGGTGGGATGGGTCAGGTATTTGAACTCTACAAAGACAGTGGATCTCTAGTTACTACAAAGATGTATTGACTCCCTGCAGAGGCTAATGAGAAATGGGGCCATTAGTAAGCGGGTAAGGACGACATGAGAGGCCTCTTTGGTAACTTACAAAGATACAGCTAAGGGTAGAATGAACAAAAGCCAAATCTCATAGTTAAAGTTGCAGAGCTCCAGCAACATTGGAGTGCTCAGCCAGGGCAGGTCTGCTACATTAAAATCAGGGCCCTCACTGGAAAATACTAGGACCCTGAACCATAATATGGGATCATCAAGACAGATGTCCCTGAAGGTTTTGATTCTACAACCACTACTCCCTTAGACCTTCAGAGTTTGCAGAGGTAGCTCACTTCTTAGAGATAGCATTTCCCCTGTGCTGGAAGGTGCTGTGGAGGTCTGCCCCTGTAATGCACACCCCATCAAGAGCTGCGCCCCAACTCCTCTCCTGGATGATAGGCCAATAACTAGGGCTAAATCCTAGAGTTAATTGGGCTGGGGAGGTGCTGGCCTTGGTAAAGGATGAACAAGGCAAAGTAGATGGGTAGCCAGCAAGGATGCTGCTTAATCCCTACAATAATAATAATAATAATAATAATAATAATAAAAGAATGGAAGAAAAGGAGGCTGAGGGCATTCACCCTAATAAAAATTCACGATCTCTTGCTAAGTTCCTGACCTGAGCCTATTTTAAGATCTAGAACTCACCAAGTCATGAGATGTGACATAGCAAGTATGTACTATGAACATTTCCTTCATTCTTCCCCCAGAGGGATCTATGGCCATTTATTCCAGTGACAGTACACTGAAGAAAGGGGGGCACCCAGATATTTTGAGGACTATTGGATACAGGGTCTGAGTAGATGTTGATACTTGGAAGACCCAAAGCATCATCATGCCCCTCTACCCCCATTAGAATGGGGGACTATGGGAACCAAGTAATAAAGGAGTCTTGGCTAAAGTCTGGTTCAGGGTATGCCCACTGGGTCTCTTGGATGCCAACAAGGGGTCATTTCCTCAGTGTCCAAGTGTATAGTTGTAAATGATATGCTTGCAATTGGAGTAACCCCCTAATGGAGTCCTTAGCCTGTTGCATTATTCTAGTGGAGAAAGCCAAATGGAAACCTCTGAAATCTCCCCCAACTACCTCCAATGCCAGGCCAAGAGAGTAAATCAAAACCAAGGAGGGAGTGTGGCAGAAATTATTGCCAACTTTAAAGACCAAAGGACACAGAAATTGTAGTCCCCATTGTATCTCCATTTAATTCACCAGTCTGACCCCGGCAGAAACTGGTGGATCCTGAAGAATGACTATGGACTACTGCAAGGGCAACCAAGTAGTAGCCCCAACTGCAAATGCTGTGGCAGACCTGGTATCTTTCCTAGAACAGATTAATGTGGCCACAACACAAGTACATGCTGTGTGGGCCATTGATCTGGCAAATGCATTTTTTCCAATCCCAGTAAGAAGAGAGACTGAGAAACGGTTGGCATTCATGTGAAATAAATAGCAATATTCATTTACAGTTCGCCTCAGGGCTATGTTCACTCTCCTGCCTCTATCATACTATAGTCCAAAGAGATCTAGACTACCAGGCCATCTCAAAGAATATCACACTTTCCATGGATGACCATGCTGACTGAGAAGGAAGAACAACGTGGTTCACCAGAGGTCTTGGTAAGACTTGTGCTCTAGAAAATAGAAGATAAACCCTGTGAAGATTCAAGGACCTACTATTTCTGGAAAGGTTTTAGGGATCCAGTGATTAAGGATGTGCTGAGGAAAGGTTTCCAAAGCAAAAGGCAGATTGCTGCACCTAGTATCCCCTAGCACAAAGGGCCTTCATTGGGAAATACCGCCAACTGCCTGGTAGGCCTCTCTGGGTTCTAGAAGTAACTCATTCCACTATGCAGTGTATATGCTGGAGGACACAGAAGGCTGCCTTCTCTGAGGAAGACTCAGAGCAGAAAAGGGCTTTGCAGCAGGTCCAGGTTGTAGTGCTGGCAGCCCCTGTGCCGTATGATCTAGAAGACTACGGTGTTGGTGGTGGGAAGACTTCCTGCTATGGCAAAGAAGAAATCCCAGTGCTCATATCATCCACCACTTCTCCTGCTTATTTCCATTGTAAATAATACCTGTATGTATAGTTCTGCCACCTGCAGACTGTGTTTTTTGACTCCCTGCTTTGAAAATAAGAATATTAGCACCCTTACCTTTTTCCATTTTCCACCTCCCAGCTTCTGTCCTCTGTCCTTTAACTTTTACATTGTCAAAGTTGGTAACATTTATATTCTGTCTTCAACCAAAACTGTCTTCCATCCTTTATATGTAGACTGACCCTAAAAATTTAAAATCAATAAGCTATATTAACAGTATTATGGCTAGGTAATAATTATTCACTACTACTGTAGTGTTTTTGTCTGGTTTTGGCATTAGGATAATGCCGACCTCATAGAATGTATTTGGAAGTTTTCCTTCCTCTTCTGTTTTTTGGAATAGTTTGAGGAGAACAGCTATTAACTCTTCTTAAACATTTGGTAGTGTTCACCCATGAATCTGTCTGGTCCTGTACCTTTGTTTTTCAGTAATTTTTTTTATTATCGAATTCAATTCAATCTGGTCCTGGACTTTTGGGTTTTTTTTGGTAGTATTTTTATTACTGATTCAATTTCATTACTAGTAATTGGTGTATTCAGATTTTCTATTTCTTCTGGATTCAGTTTTGGAAGATTGTATGTTTCTAGGAATTTATCCATTTTTCTAGGTTGTCCAATTTGTCAGTATATTATTTTTCATAGTATTCTCTTACAATCGTTTGTATTTCTGGTGTCAGTTGTTACTTTTCTTTCATTTCTGCTTTTATTTATTTGGGTCCTTTCTCTTGTTCTTTTTATGAATTGGATAAAGGTTTATTAATTTTATCTTTTCAAAGAACCACCTCTTTATTTCACTGATTTTGTGTGTGTGTGTGTGGGTGTGTGTGTTTGCATGCGCACACGCATCCATGTCATTTATTTTTGCTCTGATCTATATTATTTCCTTTTTTTTTTAAAGATTTTATTTATTTATTTGACAGAGAGAGACACAGTGAGAGAGGGAACACAAGCAGGGGGAGTGGGAGAGGGAGAAGCAGGCTTCCAGCTGAGCAGGGAGCGCGATGTGGGGCTTGATCCCAGGACCCTGGGATTATGACCTGAGCTGAGGCAGATGCTTAACAACTGAGCCACCCAGGCGCCCCTGTATTATTTCCTTCTTTCTACTCACCTTGGGTTTTGTTTGTTCTTATTTTTCTAGTTCCTTTAGGTGTAAGGTTAAATTGTTTATTCAAACTTTTTCTTGTTTCTTGAGGTAAGCCTGTATTGCTATATATTTCTCTCTCTTCTCTCACTGCATCCCAAAGATTTTGGACCATTGTGTTTTCATTTTCATTGTCTCCATGTTTGTTTTCTTTTTCATTTCTTCTTTGATTTCTTCATTTACCTATTGGTTGTTCAGTAGCATGTTGTTTAGCCTCTACATGTTTGTGTTTTTTCCAGTTTTTTTCTTGTGATTCATTTTTAGTTTCATATCGTTGTGGTCAGAAAATATGCATGATATGATTTTAGTCTCCTTAAATTTATTGAGACTTGTTTTGTGGCCCAACATGTGATCCATCCTGAAGAATGTTCCACATGCACTTGAAAAGAATGTGTATACTGTTGTTTTTGAATGGAATGTTTTGTATATATCTGTTAAGTCCATCTGGTCTAATGTGTCATTAAAAACACTGTTTCTTTGTTGATTTTCTGCATGGATGAGCTCTTCATTGATGTAAGTGAGGTGTTGAAGTCCCTTACTATTATTGTATTACTGTCAATTTCTCCCTTTATGTCTGGTAATATTTCCTTTATGTATTTTGGTGCTCCAGTGTTGGGTGCATAGATATTCACACCCTACTGTCCTGTGAAATTTTTTATTTTATTTCTTTTATAACTTTTTCTCATTTTCCTCTTTCTTAATTTGATATTTCTATTAATCAGATATAAGAACAGTTGGGGTGATATTGTCTTTTTCCTCTCATCTTTTATATGTTTTTGTCTTTTAAATTTTACTTTCTATGAGATTTCCTCTATATTTTAGTTTCCAACCCAGAAGAGAAATTTATTATCATTATCGATATTTCAGGCATTTGTAGTTTTAAGTGTTTTTAAATAGCATCCTACTCTTGCCTGACTTAAGCTATTACAGATTATTGTATTCTCAGAATGATTTGAGAACCATGGCATTCATAAAGCAAGACTTATACCTTCTTTTTACAATTCTGTTTTCATTCTCTGTGTTTTTTCCTACTTCCAGTCTTTTCCTTTTATTTTATTTCTTATTTTTTAATTTTTTTTTAAAGATTTTATTTATTTATCTGAGAGAGAGAGAATGAGAGAGAGCACAGGAGAGGGGTTAGGGTCAGAGGGAGAAGCAGACTCCCTGCCGAGCAGGGAGCCCCATGCGGGACTCAATCCAGGGACTCCAGGATCATGACCTGAGCTGAAGGCAGTCGCTCAACCAACTGAGTCACCCAGGCGCCCTCGTCTTTTCCTTTTAGTTTATCTCCATGTTTCTTCATATTTTAGATCTTTGGTTCCTCATTTACATTTAAATACAAGGCATCAGGTAGACAGGTCGTGAGCTGTGTGAATGCAGATAGAACAAATCAAAAGAGGGTGTTCACTCCAGTGGTGAGGTGACAGTAAATAGGCCATTAGGCTTTGAGATCCTTAAATGCCAGAGGTGTCAGCTTCCATAATAGTTCCCTTACCTTTTCCCAAATAGTTTGTTCTGTTTCTTTAGAGTAGATTTATCCTTTCTTCCATTGTTGGTACCTGACTGCCTGGCACTTTCGCACACAGTTGGTGGAGATATGTTGAAAGTTGACTGTCATGTCTATACACTTGCTTTTTCTCCCTATACTTAGGCCCTGGCCTCTTGAGCTCTTGAGCTTCTCCATAGCTCTGCAGACTAACTTCCTGTGTGTGTATATTCTCAGGTCTGCTTCTTCCACACTGCTTCACCGGTCACTACTCTTTTATGTACTTTTAGTCTTCCGTAAATATTTTGAAAGCTTTTGTGCCCTAATGCCCCCACTTTCCATCTTGGTTAAAGAGGATTGATAACTTTTTATTATTCTTTCAGTATCATTTAATATATTCTTGGGAGAAAAGACATAAATGTGCATGACCAATCAACCATCTTGAACCAGAATTTTGTGTCTTAATATCATTATTCTCTAAAGCCTCAGTTCAATTACAAATTAATATACTGGCCTATTCTTTTAATTTCCGTTTCTACTATCCAGTTCTGAGTCTCACTATATCCCACTTGGGTTGTTACAATAACTACTTAACTAGTCACTCTAGCTTGATTTTCCATGAAATATAAATCATGTCACTTTCCTTCTCCAAAGGAAAGGATCTTTAATGGTCTCTATTGACTGGAAAATAAAAACTAAGATTTGTTAGCATTGGAAGTTCCTAGTAATCTGTTCCCTGAGCAATCCTATCTCTATGTCATTTATCAGATTGCTTTTTCCTCCTAGAATGTTCCTACTTCCCATCTCTATAGCTGGAAGTCTTTTTCTTTTTTTCCTTTATTCACACCACATCTAACCTCCCTAGGTTACTATCTAAGGTGCCACCACTTTTCAGAAGATTTCATTTATTTTTTTACTCCTTCCCCATGCCTCTCTCCCAACCCCCCAAACTCTGGGCTCTCTCAGCACACTGACCAAACCTCTTTCAAAGCATCTGTTACCAAAGGCAGGTAGGAGCCTCCTGAGGGCCAAGACCTGCCTTATTCACCCCATTTCTCCATAACCAGCCGGAGTGGCTGGCATATAATAAGAATTCAGAAATTATTCCTTGAATGTACTTGGAGTGGAAATAGAAGTGAAATGCACAGATATGCTTGTAAGTTTTGTGCACACACACACACACACACAGCATGAATGTTGGATTAGACACAGCACTAAAGGGATCTTTTTCACTATCACTCATCTTTCTTTTTGCAAGCCATAAGTAGGTTACACAATCTTCTGTCCCAATGTCTTACAGTATTCCTTCAACAACCCATAGGTTGTGGCCACTCACATTTTTGAGCCAGGACCTTTCAGATGAAGAGGAGAATTTGGGCTCTGGGGAAAAGTCTCTTGAGTTGGGTGCCAGGAGGAGAAGGAGACTTTCTTGTTTCACCACTTTTCTCCCTTGACTTTTCTAGGTATGATCCTGTTGTGGGGCCTGGGGGCCTGGAGCCAGGAGAGGGGTTAGCAAATATTTCCCTCCGTGTTCCTGAGGGATTCCTGGCAGAGCCCATCAGAGCTGCCTTTTATCACCACTGCACGCTTTAGTGCATCTGTCATGGCTCTCAGACATCATGTTCCTGGCTGGATTAATCCTGCTTGCCTTCATACTCAGGATGTGGGACACAGGGAGGGAGGGGGTGGGAAGGGGAGGGAAGTAAAGTGAGAGGAGTAAAAGAAACTTTGAAAGTACCAAGTGACGGACCTAGGAAGAAAAACAAATTAATTTGCAAAAATAGAGGGAAATACAGTTTTGACAAATTAAAGCTAAAGATCTGAAAAGAGAACAAAGGACTAAAAAAATTGGGTAAACTCAAAGTCCCAGAATGTGAGGGACTTTCAGCATGGGAGCAGAGAGACTCAAGCTGCAGGCTAGTGCTGTCAGAGGTGGTTTATTATTTTTAGAAGATTGCAAAGCAGATTGATCATTCAGGGATTCATTCTTTCACTTGGCACACACTTAGTAAGGACCTATTACGTGGAGACCCTATGCTAACACATACTTGGAGTTGTCATGTACTCAGTTCTGCCATAAGCTTACTCTAAGACCCAAAGAAGGAAATTTAATACATCAGAGCCTCAGTTTTACCTCTGTAAAACTTGTAGCCAAATCAAATCTATTAGAAAAGCACTTTAGCATTCCTTTGTAATAGACATTTTAGAAAGAAAAGGACTGCTGGCTTGGCCCAGAGCGAACTCCAGTTATTATGGGGCCTACGCATCTTAATGCCACAGAGAGCCTCCCCATCTGGACTGGCTGACGCTTCGATTTCTTCCAGTGCTGTGGTTCTGGGACACAGAGACATGAGATCTCTATCGCTTTGAGTGAGCACCTTGAGGACAGAGACGGAATCTACTTCATTTCTAGTTCCTTTTTGCACGTTGAACCAGATACTTAGTAGGTACTCAGTTAATTTTGCTGATTGTTTGAAAGGGATCAGGAAAGGCATCAGAGAATCCATAAATATGAGCTGAGCCTTGAAGCTTTAATGTACAGGCTGCATTTAGCTCTCCGAAGGTACTTGGTAAAGGAGATTTAGTAAGTTTTTGGAGAGCAAAAGAAGAGTAAGGCACAGGGACTGAGAAATAAAATGCAGGCTGAATTCAAGGAACAGACAGTTTATTGAGTAGGGCTAGATTAGTGTCTCCAAACTTTTTGTGTTTATAAGAATTGCTAGAGGGGCTAGTTTTGACATGCAGAGTCCTGAGGTCTCTACACCCAGAAATTCGGATTCAGGAGCCCTGAGGTCCAGCAAGGATATCTGCATTTTAAACAAATACTGTCAGTTTATTTCCTTACAGGTAGTCTGCAAGCCACACTTCGGGAACCATAGGCCCAGAGATTTGGGAGGGGTGGGAGAAGGTGGGAGTGGCAAGAGTGTGTGGAAAGATGAGACCAGGGTTGGTTGAGAGGAGTTTGGACTCTATCCAGGAGGAGAGCCCTCCGGGGTTTCTAAGCAGGGGAGTGACAGGGCCAGGTCTGTGATGGAAATCAACTGTTCATACTAAAGCTCAGAGCATTTTCTCTTTGCTTCTGCTCCATTAGATACCATTGCTTCAAGGGCCCCGAACAAATCATGTTCCATTAAAGCCTCCAGGTTTTGTAGGACCCAGAGTTCCAGTTACCAGTGGAATGTGAAGTTCACAGGCCCCTGTTCAGGCTTGCAAGGAGAGGATTAATTAGGTAAAAAGGCAGTTGCACACTTAAGTGGGTGCCCACACCCCAGTCTGGCCTGGTGTTTTGGTGCACTCATTCAGGCATACAATACTCTTTTCAGTTCTAAGCGCCACCTCTTGAAACAAGTTAAAAAGCGAGTTCCAAGTGAGATGCCCAAGTGCTCTGTTTTACACAGACTAATGATCAACAGCCTTCTGTTTTTATGGTCCTGGCAACCAGACTGGGCTCACTGCTAAAGAAGCTATAGAAAAGAATTGTTGCATCTCACATCTGACTACATAGCTAAGTGCTGAAAAATATGTTTTAGGTTAAAAAAAAAAGTGATTGCTTTACAGAAATTACTTGTTTCTAAAAATTTGTGCCTTGTGGGTTTGGTTGTTGTTGTTGTTGTTTTTTTACATTTAAAAAATGCCGTATGTTTCATTGTGTTGGGACAGTGAAATTAAAATTAATATTTGTGAAGTGTTAACCCTTTGAAAAGTACTTTCACATGTAATATCTCCATTGGTTCTCAAAGTAATTATGTGAGATAGGTAATAATCATTATGCCATTTTACAGATCAGAAGACAAGCTGTAAGCCTTAGTGATTTGTAAAAAGCCACGCAGCTGGACAAAATGTGGTGCCAGGAGCCAATCTCAGGTCTTCTGATCCCAAAGTCCATGATTTTACGGTGGCTGAGGGAAGCAGGGCAATCAGTGGGAATGCAGATATGTTCGCTATCCCTCTCACACCTGAACACCATACCGAAGTTGAGCTTCACAGCTAGTTGCCTCTACATTTTGTTCATTTCAGGTGTCTGCGACAGAGAGAGAGGTGGATGAGATCACGGACACCATGTCTATGATGGTAGTTCACTAGATTGGAAACAAGATTACCTATGAGAATTAAATTATAACATTAACTCTAATAGTTAACAAAAGATTAATATTAACAGAAGATATTCCAAGTCACTTTAGAGGTAGAATAGCTTTCACACTTGTAAGACAGGATTACCTGAATGGATATCTTAATGTGTCTAAAAAATAATATGGCAGATAGAAAGGGGAGTTGGTCATCATCCCAGAAACAAATGTTTCAGGACCCACTTGAGCTCTTCTTAGGAGAGGAGCTATCATGACCTAATGATTTGACCCATGCAGTCATCATGGGATAGACAGCTTCACTATAGTAACAGACTCCATTCAATATTTGGACCAAGAAACTTAACCCTCTTGTGTTATTTCCATGTTCACTGGGGCACCTTGGGGATTTGACATCCCCACTTAAGATGTCTGTGGGGTCTCAAATACAGGGGTCTCAAATACAGGCACCCAGGCCCTCTAGGTGACCTCCAACATGACCCCTGGCCAACCACTCACTTATTCTTTTGAAACATCCAGAGCAAGTCCTGGAGCTGATGTTCCTAGCTCCAGAATAGGCCTTAACATTTGAAGGCCAGCAGTAGCCCATGGCTGCTTGAATTGTCCTCTGGTTTTTAAATAAGTGAGAAATGGTGATTTTTTTCCATTACATTAAAAAAAAAAAAAGAAACAAAAATATTTTCTGCCTCCCTGCTCCAGTGAGCGGTTCTGAACACTCCTTCATTCCCACAGTGCATGTTGTTCTCTCTCCGAGGATTTCAAACATGCCTTCCCCCATTTCTTCTCTTGTCCCCCCTCTCCCATTTTACCTGCATGATCTCCCCTGTTTTTTTCAACTTTGTAATTTAAGTAACTTTACAGAACAGTTGCAAAGGTAGTATGATAAATTCTCATATACCCTTCACCTAGTTTCTCCTATTGTTATCATCATTAATAACCAAGCCCAATAATCAAAACTTAAGAAACTAACATCATTACAGTACTATTAACTAAACTATAAACTTACTTTATTTCATCAGTTTTTCCACTACCATCTTTTTTCTGTTACAGAATTCAATCTGGTATCCTATGTTGCATTCAGTTGTCATGTCTCATTGTCTCTCAATCTTTAACAGTTCCTTAGTTTTTTCTTGACCTTGACACTTTGGAAGAGTATTAGTTATTTTGTAGAATGTCCCTTAATTTCAGTTTGTCTGATGTTTTCCATTCTGGGGCAAGAATACCACAGAAGTGATATGTCTTTCTCAATGTATCCTACTGGGCGTACATAGTATCAATATATCTTATTATTAGTGATGTCAACATGAATCACTTGGTTGAGTTGGTACCTATTCTCTCTCTTCACAGTAAAGACAGTTTAAAAAAACCTTTGTGATTAATAAATATCTTGGTGGTGATATTTTGAGACTGTGCAAATATCTTCTGCCCGTTGATTTTAGCATCCTAAAAATTACTGATGTGGTGTTCTAATAAAGATTTTCTATTTTCCTAACTCCTTCTCGTTTATTATTTAGGAATTATTCTATAAGGAAGAGCTTCTGCTTTTACTCTATTTTATTCATTCACTCAATGAGTTACTTATATCACTATGGATTCAGGGATACTTATTTTGTTCTATTAGTTATAATCCAATACAACTGCTAGTTATTTTATTACTGAAATTGTATCCAGTTTTAGCTGCAGGTTGGCTTCTTTGCCCTTTCCACATACTCCAACCCTTTTTCGAGTACTTCCTTGCTTTGTTGACAACACAAGATGTTCCTGGCTATCTTGTATTTTTCCTGTCCTAGCCCTAGAACAAAATACTTTTCCAAGAATTTCTAATTCCTTTTATTGGTGGAGAATGGTATGTAGAAATCATGATTTGAGTGCTGGATATGCACACTGTTACTGGGATATCATTGCTCTTGGGCCCTCTCAGCAGAGAGCTAGGAAATGTCTGAATGAATGCTAGGGGCATACTAGGTATCTATACACACATCTGTGTTTACTTCTGTATATTTCTCTCTGTATATATATTCTAAAAACCATGAGTTCCTACTAATACCTCTGACTCTTATTCAGTACCACAGCCTTCCTTCTAATCTTCCCCTTTTCCTTATTTGTAACTTCTTTGTCTGACATTGAAAAGCCTGGCTTTCAATTCTACAATGAAATTTTACATTTCTACAATGTATTTATTTCTATATACATTCTGCATTTCTACAGTGTATTTATCTGTTCAACCCTAGTATATACATAGTATATACATAGTTTCCCTGTGAGAAATAAATTTACTAACTAAATACCATTTTTGTGTAGTGTGGGGTTTCTTTTGTTTTTGTTTTTTTGGGTTTTTTTGCTTTTAGCCTTATAATATCTAG
The DNA here is from genome assembly GCF_029215605.1 of Mirounga angustirostris. Lineage (NCBI taxonomy): Eukaryota > Metazoa > Chordata > Mammalia > Carnivora > Phocidae > Mirounga > Mirounga angustirostris. The sequence continues at coordinate 58,260,885 of NW_026991709.1, forward strand.
CCAAATACTGTTTTCCAAAGAAACTTGGGTTAGTTCTTTTCTTCCCCACCTCCTACATTATCATCTTATTATTCATTCAAAATATAGTTAGGTTCAATTGTTACAGTTTGTGTTACATTTAAGATGCCCCTTATCCTAGTTGATTTGTAAAAAAAAAAAAAATTGTATACAGTAAAATTCTCTTTGTGGGATATAGTTTTATAAGTTTTGACAACTGTATGTTATGCATTTTTTTAAAAGATTTTATTTATTTGAGAGAGAGAGCATGAGCAGGGGGAGGGGCAGAGGGAGAGGGAGAAACAGACTGCCTGCTGAGCAGGGAGCCTGACGCAGGGCTCCCAGGACCCTAGGATCATGACCTGAGCTGAAGGCAGATGCTTAACTGACTGAGCCACCCAGGTGCCCCCCATGTTATGCATTTTTAAGTTGTTTTTCTATGTCCGTAAAACATTTTTTTCTTGCTTTGTATATTTAAACATTTCTGTTTATTTTTCAAAATGCTGCATGGTAACTTTATGAATTGGTCATTCTTGAGGGAGCTAAGTATCAGCATTTATGTGTTTGATATCGAAAGGCCCCAAGTTGAGGGGCCAAACTGTCTGTACACAGCCACTGCTTCAAATTGGGCCAAATCATTATTTTCCATCACCAAAACCACCTGTTCCTGCACAATCGGATTGACTGTGCTGTCATTCCATATTAACTCCTAAGACATCAAACAGCTGAGGAAGTGGGGAGACTCTGTGGGACCAGGGCTGGGAGAGAAAGAAATTCTATACACTGGCAGCTACAGTTCTTCCTCTCTTTCTCTCTCCTTTCCTTCCCTTCTTCAGCAAACATCTGTCTACTGCCTACCTTATTCCAGAAGTTGTGCAAGGCATTCAGGCTACAGTGGTGATTAGGGGGTCTCAAGGGGATCACATCAGCTGAGGAAAATTGAAGATACACCACAGTGTGAATGGCATCTCCTATGGTTGAGAAACATGACACCTTAGAATACTTAATTACAAAACAATGTAGTAAGTTCTATAATAAGTGCAAACACCAAGTGACTGAGCCCTTGGATAATAAGCACCCATCATACTGGGAAAGTAGGTGGGCAAGGAAGGCCAGAGGAGCTAATAATTGAGCTAAGGTTTGCAGGATAAGTGGGAATTTGGTGCAGTAAGCAGTAAAGGTGTTCCAGCAAGCTTACCACAGACACAGAGGCCTAGAGACAGGATCCTGGAACATTCTGAAGAAATTGTGTATAGTAAGGGAGGGAACAAGGTCGGGGGTCGGGGAGTGGGAGACCATGTTGAGGGGATACTTGCTCGGGACAGGTGTGAAAAGTTTCATGTGCTTTGCTTAAGAGTTTGATTTCATCCTAAAAGTGGTGAGGTCACTGAACAATTTCAGGTGGAGGGAGAGATATGGCATCACCAGACGACATCTCTACAGATGTCGCCATCAGTAATGTGAAAAATGGACCAGCGATGGAGGCAGATGGGAGGTAGGGCAATTAATAAAGAGGCTTTTGCAATATTCCACATAAAAAAATGATGCAGGTCTGGACTAGGGCAATTGTAGAGTCACGAATGCAGGTAATGAATTCTGGGCTTGGTGTGTTCAGGCAACTTCATGGGTGTGTGGCCAGTGCAATTACCCAGAGCCTTGCATTCAGGCCCCAAGCTTGATTTTAATTTCTGTGGCTGCTATCTTGACATTTTTCTCTTTGAATTTGTGTTTTGTAAGGGAAGTCCAACTGGACAGTGGAGCAGGCACTGAAGTTTTGGAGTCTCAGCTCACATGCGGTCCTGCCTCCCACTGCCTCTTTGGGACAGGGGCTCAGCTGGCTAGTGCCCTGGCTTTCAGGAGCCTTTCCCAGCCCATACTTTCTCCATGGCTTCAGTCACCCTCCGGCCCTGATGGGGGCCTAGGCACAAGTGTGGGGAGGGTTGGGCGAGGGCATGTACCCCATTGCATCTCAGGGAAGGGTGAGGCAGTGGCTCTCCCCACCAAGCCTGGGAGTTTCACGGTGCTTTCAGTAGACATCCAGGCAGGGGCCTCTAGCCCGTCCCCTAGAGTATCTTGGTCTGCACAATACAACCCCCTGGGGTTTGGCCATCTGCTGTGGGTTTAAGAAAGGGAGATGGACTTCCCCACTCCTGACTGGGACCCTGCATTTTTATTTTGTACCAGACTCTGCAAAATATGTAGCCTACCCTGGTGTGTTGGGCGATGGCAGAGAAGGGTGGATGGAATTGTTCCAATTCATCATGCATCGTCCAGGAAGACTGCGTCCTTTCTTGTCCTGTCAGCAGAGGAATAAGACATTCTACAGTGGGGTCTCAGAGGGTGCAAAGCAGAGACTGGATCAGGGATGAATCTGGTTGCTGTAAGCTTTTTGGGAGAGACTCAAGCCTTTTCTTTATGGGGCCAACTGGGCATAATCTTGACTCTTTACTGGTCGTGGCCAGACACTCAAGGGCTAGGCTGCGCAGACACAATAACCTACAAATCATTTCAAAAACATACAACTACCTACAAAATGAGTGTGCAAGTAAAACTGGCAAAATCTGAATAAGGTTGATAATTGTATCAAACTCGATTAAGATACTAAGGCACCTTTGATTAAGATACACTACTATAATTAGGCTAGATATTGCGCTGTATTTAGGGGGAAAGTAGGTGAGGGATATACAGGAACTCTCTGTGTTATTTCTTACAACTCACATGAATCTATAATTATCTCAAAATGAAAAGGGAAAAAAATACAGCTGAAAGTCATATGCTATCATTTCAAATATACCATTAGCATCTAAAAGCAGAATACTGTATGGTAGCCATCTGACTTTGTATCTAAGACAAATCAGTCATCACTTGCTTTAGGTAAGGATCTGGTCTTGGTTTTAAAACTATGATTCTACCCCAGGTGCTATACTGGTTATTGGTATCCTTGCAACATTCCAGACCACATAGATCCATTAGGCTTCAACTGCTGTGACGGACATAGTTGATTTCATTAACTCTTTGTTCATTCATCCATTTGATATATTTATATGTTGGGCACCCAATATGTGCTAGGTATCATGCTAAGCACCGGGGGTACAAAGATGAAACGGGAATTGCCTTTCCTCTTGGGGATATTCCAGCTGAGAGAAGTCAGATGGACCCACAATCACAGCGACAGTGCTCATGATGGATGCTGTGATAAAGGAGAAAAGTTGTCTTTCGTGGGCAGACAACTGGAGCTGGGGAGGGAGGTTTCAGGCACGTGTTCCTAAACGAGGTGATGCTAGCGGGAAGTCTTAAAGAGTAAATAAGAAGTACATGACTGCAACAGAGAACAGTTTGAGTCAGACAGAAACCGGGCAGGTTGGGAGGCATGAGACAGTCTGATCTTTTGCGGAAGAGAAAACAGATGCTAGAGCACAAGACACGGGTAGGTGTGCCACTGGGGAGCCAGGCTGGAGAGGTGGGCTGGATCAGAGCAAGGGCACTTGTCCCCTGTATCAAAGGAACTGGGAGCCACTAAAGAACTTTAAGGTAGTGATTGATCCTGTCCTCATCTGTCCTGGATAAATAAGACAAGGTTTATGGTGTTTTTGTTTGGTTTGGTGTTTTGTTGTTGTTGTTGTTTCTTTAAAAGGAACGAAGAAATCAGTGGGGTGGACTGTGATTAATTTTTTTAGTCCTTCCTTATCCCAGGCAGAGGTTTATAGGTAAGGCCCTTGTCAAATTGGGTCCACCAAACCTCAAATGATTCCATTTCCTAGTTGATGAACCAATAGAAAGCAAAGAAGATGAAACTGGTATCTGAATCTGAATGGGACAGGTAGTAGGGAGTAGGGAGCCCCAGTATCTCTGTCTTCCTCATAACTTTTCTTCCTTCCTTGTGGCCTCCACCGTAAGGGCTGTTCTCCAGAACCTAAAGAAGTGGGGTCGGGTGAAGTAGGCTGGGACATAGCTGGACCAGTGAATCCCTGGTACCTCATGAGGGGGAAAGAAAATAACAGTGGGAGCAAAATGAGGCAGCATGTTCCCTATCTCTGAGCTTGCAACGGCAGCTTTGGCATTTGATTCTGTCCTGCTCAGCCCCTGGAACACTGATTCCCCTCCGTGGAAGCACCCCATCACTAAAAACCCTACAGGACGTGTGAGAAACTCCTTCCCTCTTAAATGGCTGACTGAACAAATTTAACAGAGGCTGTTACCCACTGAGTTTGGTATCAAAGCTCTGAGATCCAGTTCTCTTTGAGTTTTTCCTTTCATCTGGAGTCTCTCGCCCCCTGCCCTAGGCTGCCTTCAGCTGCACAATATCAAACAGCTGGAGTCTGGGCAGCTCTGGGATCCAAGTTTCTCAGCCTAACATGTGAGGGGGGTGGGGATGGGGAGGAGAGCAGACAGAGGGAGTTGTAGAAGGTAGAGGTTTCATGTGGGACTAAATGGGGCCTGTGCTTACTTCAGGGAATCCGATATCTTGGAAAAAAATGGAGTATCTTAGAACTCAGTGTCAACAAATTCTATTTGTCTGGGACTTAAGGAGTGTGCAAAATCAAACATGCAGCACGGGTCACAAAAATGGCCTTGGATTATCCTGTTTTCCATTTCCCTGTCCTAGCTTCACCTCTGACTCAAACTTTTACTAATATAACTGCCATTTATGAAGTGCCTACTAAAGGTTATAGTTTTAAAAATGCAATGGGCGCTGCATGACCTATCACAACAGGGGCTAGCCATAAACAACTGGTATAATTGTATCAGATAACCCGCTAGCAATCATATACTGAGAGAGATACTTCATAAATATTGCTAATTTTCACAGATGAAGGAACTGGGATTCAGGATGTCTAAGCTCACAAGCTTGTTTAAAGACTGTATCCAAACGCAGACTTGTCTTGCTTGCACAATTTCACTTTTTGTATGTCATCCTTCCCCTAGAGTACCCTTATCCGTAGGCAGCCTCAGGGGGATCTGAAGACTGATCCCTTAAAGTTAGCAGAACACATGGCGAGTAGGAATGCCTAAGTTGGCAAGCACGGGACCAGAGAAGTCAGTCCCAGCCAGCTCAACTTGTAGGGGGAGTAGATGGCATTGTACCAGGCTCACCTGTAATTCTGCCTGAACCATGCAATTTGGGGTTTAATTACATGCTGTCTTGCATTGTTTACTAATTGTTGCAGAGGTCAATCTTATACTTTCATTCATCATTCAGTCATCAAATATTTTGGAGCAACTCTGCCCACCTCTCTGGCAACCCTTGTGAGACTCAGCATGGAGATAGAGGCCAACTCAGATAACTAGTAAATGGCCCACAAACAAGCAAATGAGGGCTAATTTTCCTAGTAACAGATTAATGATTTTTTGTGTTTATTTTGAAAATGTTTCTGGGATGTTCCCTTAATAAATAAAAGCTTGATACGTTCAACAGCTAGAATTTGAAACTAAGAAGTTGGATTCAGTATTTTATTTCTAGCACCTCTGATCAAGATAAAAATGTTTAAACAAACACGAGCTTTGAGAATAAGAACAATTTACTATGAATACTATTAATACTATGAATTTTAGCATCTAGCCTTCAATCTTAATTCCTACATCAGAGCTCCATTCTCCTAAGGTATACAATCCTTGGACTTTTCTATCAATTACAGTTTGTGAGTTACCTTAGTTCTTTGAATGACCTTGGATGTCCTTAAAAAAAAAAAATCAGTCATTCAGAAGCCCAGAAAAGATTCTTTAATGGCTTGACAAAATTCAAGCATCTTCTGAATATGCTTTTCTTATCCCACTAAGTAGCCCATACCTCATGAAACAGTTACAGGAAATAGTACATTGGAAAAACCTCCGGTTTAGGCATTAGTACCATCATTTAGTTGCTGGGGATCTTAGGCAAGCTACTTAATTTTTCATATCGGTAAAATGGAGTTAATCAAACCTACAGCAAAGGGTTGTTGTGGGCATTCAAGACCGAATGTACACACAGAACCAAGCAGAGAGGCTGTGAGAAGTAGATGCTCAGTAGGTGTTACCTTATTTCTCAAGGGGTTGTTGGAAAGATTATATAAGATCATAAATATAACTGAGCTCAATAACTCAGTTGTCTCCACTTGAGCGTTGTCTCCAGTGTAGTGAATATTTAGCAGTTGTTTTCTTTATCTGGTTACTGCAGTCATCCAAACTGGATAATTCAATCAAGTCTCCACTTGGGGCCTTGTGTTTGATGATCTCATTGTTGTGGAGATCCGAGAGATGAAAATGTCTATTGGAGTCACTAGAGGACAATTTTGCAATACCAGCCAAAAGCCTTTAAAATGTTTTATCTGTTGATCCAAAGCTCCTACTCCTAGGAATTCACCCTTAGGAAATAATCAGAATTGTAAATAAAGATTTATGACAAGATGTTTAGTTAACTGTGATGCATTATCATAATAAAAATGGAAACAATCTAAATATATGACAATAGGATAGTGGTTGAATAAATAACAATGTCTCTATTTGATGGAATAGTACACAGCTATTAAAGTCAAACTTTGGAGAAGATTTAATCACATTAGAATGTTAAATCTAAAAAGTAGGATAACAACTTCTATATACAATAAACACAATTTTGTAAAATATGAAAGTACAGATAAATCAATGACAGAACTGGTTCCTGCTTAAGTTACCAAATGCATAAGAAAAAAGTACAAAAGATTGAATAAAGGTATATGTTTATGTTGTCCTTTTAGATATTTTCCAGTTCTGATCAATTAGAGTCATATACTCAGGGTAGACAAAGTATGATTTGTCTTGATGAGAAAAAAAAAAGAGAGAGAGAAATGACTAGGAAAAATACCTCACTCTATTAACAGTGTTATCTTGGGTAGTGGGTTTAAAATTATTTTCCCCTTCTTTGTGCTTTTCTGTATTTTCTAAATTTTCTTCAATGAGCATAGTTTCTACTCAGGAAAACAGATTTATATTAAAAGAGGGAAAATTATCAAGTCCCTACTTCTCTTTGTCTACATCTTAGTAATTTTTCTCAGTACAGTCCTCTCCAGATACACTTCACAGTGAAGGAGTTCTCTGTTTATACTATATTGGGTAGTGTGTCTGCAGCACAATGGGGAGGAACACCCCTCCCTTGATGTCACTTCACTCACTGGGACCATCCTTCCAGTTCACTCTGCACAACCTTAGCCCTAGAGTGACTTATGTAGACCTATATACAATCCCTGCCTTCTCCTCCCCAACATAATAAATGTGATGATCACTTTCATACTAAATGCTGCTTTCTTGATGGAGGCCAGAAATCCCCCAAGAAAGCAAGATGCCAAAGGGAAATCACCATGAACAGAGTGGAGAGTAGCAGAAAGCACCTTACCATAAGCCCAGACTCTTACAGAACTGTTTTGAGATGACTGGGAGCTAGTGTTGGGTGGGGAGGGTCAGGATAGGGAAACTAACAGAGAGGGGAGGGGAGAATTAGACAAGGATTGCTCCAGGCAAAGGGGGGAGTTCAGAGATACAATGTTCTTACTGGAGTAATAATAATAAACATAATTATGTTAATACAAAGAGCCATAAAAACAATAAACACTTCTGAGGTGCCAACAGTGTGCTTGATGCCGCTACAGAATTAAACTGTCTCAATTAAGCTGTGATCTACATTCTGTCTAAACTTTGTGGGAGAAATGAGCAGCCACGTGAACAGCCTGGGATGGAGGGAAGTGTAAGGCCACGGGTCTTTATCCTGGCTACACAGTGTTGGTAGGGACTGTGATCTCTGTTTTCTGTTGTGCTCTGACATGTTGACTCAGAGCCCCATGCGAGACCCAAAGACAAGAATGGGGAGAGATGGAGAGTCCTAGGAGAAAGTCTGAGGAAGAAGACAACGTGAAGGGGTAAGGGACATCTTTGAGATGTTGAACAATGAATAGTATGTATAGAAATATAGAAGAATCGATCTAGGAACTTCATGCAGGGTGTTTGCATTGGAATCCCACATTGCCAGTGGGAATGGTACTACTTGGAGTCATCTTTGAAAAACAGACAGCTGGATACCCTGCTTGGGGCTTGCAGAGAGGGAGTGTTTCACTGCAGTGGAAGGCTGCTGCCCTATTCCCTTGGGGAATTAAGAGTTCTGCATCCAGGGTGGACTCCAGGCCTTGTAGTCCAGAATTGTGCCTCTGGAGGAGGACAGGAAGAAGGTAGAAGCTAACAAGGTCATTGGATGGGGAGAAAAGTAGGTCTTGGAGAATGCTGGGGTGGGGGGAATGTTAGAGAGTACAAGAGAAGGAGAGTGGGGAGGGAGGAAATGGCAGAAGAAAGAAGAGGAACGAGTACAGGTACACAGTTCAAAGAGGGAGTTCATTGTCTTTTTCCCCTTGTTGAAGATGGATCATCCCTTTTTTCATTTTGCCCCAAGGACAGGCCCAAGAATCCAGGCACACGTTGTTGGAAGTACCAGATAAATCAATAAAAACCTGGCTGCCTGAATTACCAAATACAGGAAAAAAGAGGCAGTACAATGTATTGAATACAATATTTATGCTGCCCCTTTAAACATCTGTTGATTCAGATTCGATTAAAATCATATACTTAGTGTAAAGTATGTCCTTTTTACAGATGAGAAACTAAAGAAAACAAAATTGAGGCCCAGGGAGGTTAAGGTTATGGGACTTTCTCAAAGTCACACAGTGGCTTCCTGACTCCCAGGGCAGCTGTCCTGCCCCAGAGGGGAGGCAGCACCTTCATTCCCCCACTCTTGGTCTTCCTGACCAATTCCGAGGCAGCTTCCTTCCCACTTTGGCACAAATTTGAGGTTCACTTTGAACAAATGCGTTAACCTTTCTGGGGCTTCGTTTCCTCAGCGGCAATGTAAGGGCGTGGACTTGAATGACCCTTCACAATCTGTGTTTCATCCCTAAAGAATGAGAAGGGGACCCAGTTTGCCAGCCACTCAGTGTATGTTTAACTTCTCAATACCCTAGAAAAGTGTTTTTACAATTTGGCCCTAGGTCAGCAGCAGCAGCCTCACCTGAGAACTTACTAGAAATGCAAATTCTCAGGCCCACCCCAGACCCTACTGAATCAGAAAACTGGGGGCGGGGCCCAGCCATCTGTTTTTAGTAAGCCTCCAGGAGGTTCTGATGCCACTCAGGTTTGAGAACAGCTACTCTGAATCGTTTTCTGCCCAACACTAAAGGGAGGGCTTAACACACACGCACACACACGCGGAGGTAACTAACTTCTCTCTATGGCCACTATCCCTCCCTCTCCCTGCCCGCTCTCATCCTTTTCCTGCTTCTCCATCCCGGGATGATGAATGGAGGTCAGGGCAGGGCGCTGTCAACGCAGGACGCGGCAAACCCTCCCTCCCAAAACCACCGGGTGAGTCGGGGTAGGTGGTGTCGGGGCTTCCCCGAGACTGGTTTCCTCATCATTTTCTTGACAACCGCTGCCCCACTCTGGGGAGGGGGGACATTTAATAACAAAGTTTGCTTTTAATGCTTTAGCCAATAGTTTGCAGAATGAAGAAGAAAACTATTGAGAGAGGGGTGTCAGAAAAAGTCTTGGGGAGAAGTGACTGGGAGAGAGAAGAGGATAGCGTTGGAGAGCAAGGGTCTGCGGTGAAGCTAAAGAGAAAATGAGGGTTCAGGGGTGTTGGAGAAAGGCAGAGGGCACTGCTCGTGGTATGGGGAAAGAGAAGTCACGGAAAGAGGGCGGGACTGGAGCGCACCAGAAGGAAAATGGGCGTTAGGAGGAAAACTGAGTTTGGGGGACTTTTTTTTTTTTTTTTTTTTTTTTTCTTTTCCTCCAAGCTTCCTTTCCTGTCCAAGACTTTTGCTCTGCTCCATTTTGCTCCTCCCCCTCCTCCCCGCCTCCCCTGCTCCCCCTCCTCCTCCGCCTCGCGCGGTAATGGGAGGCTCCTAGGCAGGAGAAGCAAAAGGAGGAATTGTTTGCGAGTTCAGTCATCCAAAAAAGCTTCTTCCATATGGAGGGACCGGGTGCGCTGGGCGCGGCGTCCCCTGCCTTGTCCTCCTGCTGCCGCCGCCGCCGCGACCCCGGCTTCCTGCCGCAGAGACCCTGAGCCCCGGCCCGCCGGTGTCAGCAGCGGCGCGCGCGCACACGCACACTCACCCTTACACACACACGCACACGCGCGCACACACACACACACACACTCACGCCCGCCACAGCCGCACGCAGCCGCACGCGCCCGCACGCGCCCTCCCTCCCCGGCGGCAACTTCTCGGGCCGGGGCTCCTTTGTTGCTCCCGCGGCGGCCGCTCTCCCGTTTCGTTAGCCCCCGGGTGTCACCGTGCGGGTTGTGTGTCCGTACGGCGCGGTGCCGTGTGGCTCCCTCCGCGCCCACCGCGCCGGCCCTCGGGCCCGGCTCGCCCTTCCCAGGAGCCGCTGCACCAGAGGTGAGTCACGTCCCTGAAGTTTGTTTTCTTTTCACAAAAAGTTGTGTTTCTGCGTTGGGTTTGGGCGGGAGGGGGGGCGGGAGGCGGTCGCAGGCCGGGCGAAGCCGAGGGGCGCCGACGGCAGAATCCTGTCCGGGCGCTCGGCCCGCGGACTCCCGCGGGGGCTGCGGCCGGGGCGGGCGCGCCGGGCGCGGGGACGGAGAAGTTGGAGCGAGGCGGGCCGCGGGGTGCCGGGCCCGGGCCGCCGCCTCTGCTTCCCTGCGGCGCAGACTAGCCGGTCGTTCCCGGAAGCTTGTCGGGTGGAAGCGGGGCCCGGACCGGCCCCGAAACTTGCCCGGCAGCTTGACACCGGCGCTCCGGCTGCGTGCGCCGGGCGCGGGGAGAAGCCCGCAGCGGGTCGGCGGATCCCGAAACCGCCCAGCACCTTCGGCCTCTCCGGGGGAGGGGGCTTACCGTCCTGGCGTTTGAAGTGAGGGACCGAACGGACCGGGAGCGAAACAGCGCGCAGAAGAGCATCCCTGGCGGGGGGGTCTTCAAGGGGCGAGGCTGAAGTGGGGTGTCCAGAGGTGTCTGTGGCGTTGGGGCAGCGGCAGGAGGGAGTGTGTGAGTGTTGGTTCGCGCGCGCAGCATCCTCCTGGAGTTGTGTCCTTAGGGGTTTTGTTTGTGTGACTGTGAGAGGTGGGGAAATGAACCCCTGGAACAGGTGGGAAGGGGCTGTAGAGAGGGGCAAGGAGCCCAGGCAGAATTTTCTGCTGGACTTCTGAAGGCCTTGCTTAACTTTCAGGGTGCCAAATGTTAATTAGCTCTTCCAGGTGATAGGAGATTTTTGAGGGGGAAGGGGCGGCGGACTCGGAGGACTTAAAGGAGCCCTGGGGATTTGTTTGGGGGATGGGGGTGGCAGTGGCAGGGTGACTTGAAGGGTGGTTGTGTTCTTCCAGAGATGTGGCAGTAGAGCTAAGAATACCCAAACCACACACCAGCAATCCTAAACAGGCACTTTATGGGTGTGGTGGGGTATTCTGCCGCTCCCCCACCCCTTCTTAGCAAGTTCAGAAGAGTTCGAAGAAGTTTTTGACTCAGAGTTACCTCTTTAAGTGGACTGAGTGAAAAGTATACTTGGGTTTCAAGCCCTTGTGCCACCTCCAAGTACCCTGTACCCGACTCACCCTTGTCACCTAGTTCTTTGTTGTTCAGAACTTTGCAAACATTGAACATTGAATAAATGTAATTTTCAAAATTCTTGAGTGTGCAAGTGTTTTTGATTTATTCCACAACTGGGCCCTACACGGCTCTGCTCTGTGATGGTTTTTTCATCCCTCTGATTACAGCCAATAAATCAATCTCCATTTCCTCCTGGTCAGTGTGGACAATATTATAACACAGTCTTGTTGGACTGAGGTGGGGGCTGGGGCCCCTATACATCTGGGTGACCTAGTCTCTGAACTTCACTTAAGTGAATCTGAGGCAAGAGCTTGGCCGTTTTGAGGTGTGTAACAGGTTTCCCAGGAACGTTTCTGAGGTCTTATAAATGGCACTTTTTAATGGTCTCATAATTGAAACCCAGAAGGTTGCCATGGTAATCCTGAAGCACCTTGGGGTCAGTGGGACAGAGGCAGGGTGGAAACAGCAGTGGAGTTATGATTTTCTTGCCAGATGAGTTTTAGAGTGAGTTTATGTAAGAGGTAAAAATGAAAGAAGTTAAGAATTGCCTCATTGTGCCACTTGGCTGACACTGCCCCCCCCCCCCCTTTATTTCTCAGTTTGACTCTTCAGGAGCCTGGAGGCTGTCTATTCCTGTGAAATCTTGAGGATTGAGCTGTCAGGCACTGTCCCTTTCATCCTTTTTCAACAGATCTGAGAGGAGTAACATTGTAAGAGACATTTCCTCAGGAGAAATTGCCCAAGACACAGACATTGGCTTTACTCTGGACAGATTGCTAGAGGCCATGGTGGTTGGTCCCTTGACTGACCACAGCTAGGAGTGGGGTACAGAGGACCCGCTTAGCTGTGGATTGGTTGGCCAACTTGTGATAAGAGGGTGTTCCTTTCCATCCTCCAAATGGATTTGGAGATTTTCCTTTCTTTGAAGTGCTCTTTCAAGTGTTTGGGCTCCCAGCTCTCTTCTGCAACTTATCTATGATTTCCATTCCCTAAGAAGGAGTAGGGGATTTTACTCCTTAAATAATTCAGTTGACTTCCCCAGGGACCCCCAGGGCTTAAGCAAGAAGAGCAAGAATTGAGTCTGGTCACAGTATGCCACAAGACCTTGGGGGGTCTGGATTCAGACTTCAGCAAAGTCACTGATGGGGTTAATGAATAAGGGGTTTTCTCTCTGTCTTTCAAACAAGTGGGAAGAAGCTGAAGAAGACCCATATGCTCCAGTTAATTGATGTCCAGTACTTTCTGGCCTCTTGAGTAAGGAAGTATTAACCTGGCACCAAAAGATATTATACATTTGGAGTCTGCTTTCTGGGGAAATAAGAGAAAGAGGAAGGGAGTGGAAATTGGGGAAGCAGAGGAAATAAAGTGATTTGTTACATTAAAAAAATCTCTTTACCTTATCATTTAGAACTTCTTGTCATATCCATACTTCAATTTAGCAAACATTTCTAGTACATCAGACCCTGGACTGGGAGCTTTCTTGCCCCAGGAGAAGAAGCTTTCTTAGTTAAAGGATGGTTTTCCAAACTAACCCCCCCCCAATTTTTATTTATTGCACAAGCATCTACTAATAATTAAAAAATGTTCTTTTAAATGACCCGCATTCCCATAGTATAACACAACTTGGTTTTGTTCCTCCATGCGCATACGTACTTTTCACAGTTGTGATAAAAGTATAGACATTTTTGTAGTCAACAGTGAAGCATCTAGAGATTTTTGTCCAAAGACTCACAGGGAACAGATGTGTCCAACCTACTTCACTATTGGTGGGAACAACCTAAGTCCTAAGAGTGCTCCCACATGGAGCCTTCACATGTCATATGTTCATCATTCATGAGACTGAATCAAATATTTGGGGCCTGGTGGGGGGCGGGGGGAGAGTGGAATGGAAGTGGGTGTTTTTAATCTAGAAATCCATGTTTACAAAAAGCCTCCCTAAATAGGGTTTTTGCCTCCTTGGAGCCCTCAGGGTTGGTATGGGTAGGCAAGGGGAGGAGCAAGGGGAGAAGTCAGGTTTAGAGGCTCCATCTCCAGTGGCACTGCGGTGGGGTTTAGGGAACTTGGGTTGAAGCCCTGGCTCTTCTGAGGACTCCATTCACACTGACTCAAACCACTGAACTAACTCATCGATGCTTGCTTGCATCTCCACCGCCACTGTGTTTGCCATCCTCTCCAAGCTTGCCCCTTCGTTCCCTTTGCTTTTCTTCTTCTTCCATCTATACCATCTTTTCCATGCCTGCTGCCACCGTGCTTCTTCACACCCTTGACAATTGTTGCCGACGCATGGCTAGACTTCCCACTGGCTCCCTGTCATCACCCCACCCATCCTCCATCAGTCCCATAAACAAGTCACCACCCAACTTGAAACAGTCTAAGTTTACAACCCTCTCACATGTGGCTCTGTCCCACCTCATGATACTATTCCTGCAGTCGGAGCCTTCTGCTCCAGCCTGAACCTGTCTAGTAGCAGACCCTTGATTTTTGCTGGGCTCATTCCTTGCTTGCTGCCTTAACACCCCAAACCCCTTTCCTATAAGCCTACCTTACTTTGTATGAGACCCACTAATAATGTGTTCCTGAGAGATACTTGAATATTGATGAAAATGGGCTGCTGGTTGCAGAGGTAATGGTTTTATTAAGATCAGACTTTTTTCAGTGTAATCATTGTCCTTAATCCATGGTTCATTTCATTTCTACAGGGGACCAGGTAATTGAAGATTTAAGGAAGCCTAGGATCTTAGAAAAACTGCTTTTTCTGTTTTCTTATTTATAAAATGGATTAATAAGGAATTACTAGGGTTTATAGCAATGCACCTTATAAAAAGCCAGTACTTTGGAACTGTTTGTTTTGTTGTTCAAAAGATAAGACACTTCTCTTTTTCCCCAGTCCCAGCACAAACTTCCTGGAACCCATGACCCATGAAGTCTTGTCAGCACTTACACCATCTGAGGGTAGCAGCAACGAAGTAGAAGCAGGTGAGGTTTTCTGCCCACAGTCTAATACCTCTGGCCTATTGGGTCAGTCATTTTTTTTCATGTTTTGTGTTGCCTCTTGAGGACAGAGTGTTTCTCATCCTTTGGCATTGGAAGGGTCTGGCTCTGAGTGGCATCTGGACCAGACAGATTGGTTCTAGTTCAGTTCAGACACTCTTTTAGTCAGAGCTGGTGGTGACCTCTTTCCCTTGGGCTGGCTGTTTGAACCCTCCTTTCCTTCAAGAAAATCTGTTCAACATGTTGGATACAAACCATTTACTATGGGATTTGGAGTCTGAGGCTGCTGTAGAGAAGTCCTACTTAGGTTTGGGTGAGGAAAGCCCTGTGTTTATGTCTCTGTCAGTGGTATTACGGCGAATGCCTTGTGATCTGCTATCCTGGGCAGTGTTTATCTCACAAAACCCAGAGGGATTCTGTGTCATCCCAACTTTTGAAATAAAGTTGGGAAATAATTTCTCCTTTCCTAATGGTGAATTTGGCCTTATCTTCAAAGAAGGCCTTTGATGTTTGGGACAGGATTATTGGGCAGTAAGAGAAAATCATAGGAGACAGATCGTACAGTCAGCCTCATTTGGTTGCCAGAGAAAATGTTGAGGAAAGTCTCAACTAGTTCTCCTGGTAAGTAACAGGAAAGTACATAACATGGCCTGGGTAAGTAGGGTTGAATAAAAAAAAATAACTCAAAAGGAGCTGAGCAGCAGAAAGTATGGCAAAGGAATGTTTATTCTTCTCTAAAATGAGTTTGGACAGCATTGGACAAGATGAGGGTGATGATGTATGTGTAGGCTGGAGCCTTCATCCTTTCGACAAACTTTTATTGGGCACTTGCTGTATGCCTGAGATCAATACCAGAGCCCACACCATCCAGAATTGCATTACTGAAGGGAAGGGAACACTGCAGTACAAACTGTGGTGTTCAAGTACTTGGACAGGGCCAACCAAGAAAGGCTTCTTGAGGGAGGAGAGTCAGTATCTCAGACTAAGTCTTAAAGCATAGGTGGGACTGGCAGGGCTGAACTGTTCTTTGACTTCTGCCTGTACGTGGTCATGATTTGCTCCCTGAAAATTTACTTTTCTTCAGCAGATGATAGGCTCAAGTATTCTTGGAACAGGAGATTGCAAGTTCAGAGTACTTTTGTTAATTTTAGGAAAGTTAAAAACTGGAAGTTCTGCATTGAATACAGAATCTCAGAAATTTGAGTCTTAGACAGGATTCTAAAACTAGTTACTGAATAGCTGTCAGTGGGGTCCAGGGGTGGGGAGGAGAAATGTGTGATTTTTTTCTTCTTTCTCATCCATGTCAGATTTCAGCTGAGAATTTTAGAAACAACATGCCTGAATTCAGCTTTTTACCTTTCAGTTTCATTTGCCCTTTGTTCTCCATGTGCATCAGGTTTGCTAACTCTGAAATCCTTTCCAGAGTAGCCAATGAGGGGACATTTATTTTAGGGACAAATAAAAGTCGCTGGGCTCTCCACTTGCCCAGGAACCTCCTTGGCTGCTGAGAGGTAACTATCACACAGGATGGGAGCTATAGGTAAGAGGAAGAGGGCCTGCGGAGCTGGCTGACTTTGGAGGCCCCCCCACCAAGCAGGGCTGGAATTGGACTCTGGAATAGAGCGTTCCCCTACCTCCCCTGGCCCTGCCAATATTTTTCCAGAGTAGTCCCAGCCGGGTGCCTTTACTAGTCTGAGTTTACCTAACATTACAATCACAGCAAGTTTATTAGGTATGGGTCACAGTTAATTGGAGAGGAAAATTGGGGGGTTCTGGCTTTATTACTTTTCTATGAAAGCAGAGGCTGCTCTTAATTATTTCACAGATCATCCCTGCCACTTGACTCTCTTTCTGCCCTTAATGACTATCATCCCACAGTGGTGTTATGCTAGCTCTTCCTTTTTATGTACCTGTGTCCGCGTGAGGGGGATTTCATAATGCAGTCAGTCAGCACAGTGAGTCCACAGAAAGCAATGGAAATTCATGGCTGTTTACCTCTGTCATTATGAATGGGAGTTTTGTAGTGAACAAGTTACATAAAAATCTACTGTGTTATAGCCAAGAGTTAGATTCTAATGACTCTTCCAATGTACAGGCCTTCCAAGCACTCACCTGCCACCCTTCCTTGACATCACTCAGGGTCTGCCATCGTGAAGGCTGTGTCTGCTCCAGGTGAAAGCCCCACGGTCAGGTGCTTTTCATTCTCTAGCCTTGTGTTGCAGGGATGGAGGCTGGGTGGTTAGGCCCGGCTCTTGCCTGTCTGAACTGTGGCAGCTTGCCAGCGAGTTTCACTGGGTGGTCTTTGACAATGGGAGAGAGGAGGGGTGGGGGAGCTCAGCTCTCCTGCCCAAAGGGGAACAAGAAGGTTGGCAGCCAATCCCCTGTCACTGAAACACCACAAAGGTCTTGAGCCCTGGTGAAAAAAAAAAAAAATGGAAAGGTTGCTGAGGGTGGTATTGTGAAGGGGTTCATTTTTGTTCCCCCAATTTTATAGACAGAGCCTTGTGTTTACGTGGCGAGGCTCCCTCAAGAGGGTAAGCACACAGGAGGGGCAGGTACTCTTCATCATGGGAGGGGAGAATTACTCTTCTCACCCCATCACTCAGGGAATCAGCTGTGGACCTGAAGGGCAGGCTGAGGTCCAGAAAACCTGGTGCCAACGAGGCAGCCCCCCTGCCTCTTCTGTCCTTCTGGTGATGTGCAGAATGATAGCTGCCATTTAATGAGCACCGACTGTGTGCTGGGTCCTGTGCTAAAGCCTACAGGTATTACCCTGCACCCCCCACGTGCCCCTCCATAGTCCTGTGGAGACGGGCAGTATGATCCTGTTCTGCAGATAAGGGGCCAAAGCTTAAAGAATTGTAGTGACTTGTCCTGCCCTCACAGCTGCTAAGTGGCAGAGCCAAGATTTCATCGAAAGACTGCTGACTGCAAAACTCAGGCTTTGCAGGAAGAAAATACCCAGACAATCCCTCCCACTAAGAAGAGTCCTCTTGGCTTGGGGTGGGGGAAGTGGCGGGGAGGACTGTTTCTTTTGCAACTAACAAGTGTACGGGGCCGGTGGGGGCCTTGATGAGACTTGCCTTAAGAGACATGCGCTCACAACTGGGACCACAGCTGGAAGGCTTTGGCCGGCGCAGCAGCCGCAGAGGGAAGCCAGGCTGTGTGGCACAGCATGTGTCAGGCTTTGCAGACAGTTCTGAAAGCCGCCTCCTCCTGGGTCTCATCTCAGAACATGTCTCCTGCCTCTCCCATCTCTGGCACCCCCGTCCCCACCCCCGGACATCGTCTGAATTGGCTGGCTGAGTCTCTGCGTCCACCATAGATGCCGGCTGAATCCACTTGCTCTTCAGGTTTCTGCAAGTCTGATCAAGCAGGTCCTCTGTGCCCTCAGTGGGGAGAGGGGGAGAAGGTGCTTGGCCCAGCAGATACTTTTCCTGGTCAGGAGAAGTGGCAGCTTGCACAGAAAAATAGCCTGGGGAAGGAGGTAAGAGCTTTGACAGACAGGTAACTGCCAGGAGACGGTACCTCGCAGGCAGATACTCACAGGACAGCCCGCAGGAAGAATTCTACAGGCAGTTACCTGCAGGAGAGCTCAACAGACCTCTCCCTCCTGGCTGAGGGCAGTGGTGGAGGCTTGGCTGTGGAGGACTCAGAGCTGCCCTTAGTTCCGTGTCTTTCTGTGGCAAACGTGGACAGCCTGAAGCCAGGGGGTTCTGCTTTGCAGCGAGGAACAACACAGGACACTTGGGCTTAAGAAACAATTATGTGACCAACTAGTTGGGTAACTGAGAGGAGTCACAGAAACTCTCTGGGCCTTTATTTCCCCCTCCCCACAAAGCTGCCTTTCAGAGCACTAGTAGGATGCAGAGAGCTAGCACAGGAGAACGCTTCTGATTTGGACTGTTTCTGCTCTCATCAGAAACCCAAGTCCTCTGGCATCTGTGCTCGCCCAGGATGAGTGAGGAGATAATAAGACCTGCTAGGGAACTGGCCAGAGGTCAGAGCATGGCCATATGGGCTGCATCTGCTTCCGCAGTTGTGTCTCTGGTTTCTGAGGGCAGGGGCCTGGACTAGAGGCACTTCATCCTATTGCCAGAAACCCTTCCTGAGCTCCGGACAAGCTGTCTTTCTCCCTCTTGCAGGAAGAGGCAGTGGGGGTGTCTCCAGGTCTGGCGGGAGTTGGGGGAGGAAAAGATCTCATGGCGAGGGGATCCTGGTTAACATTCTTCCTGAGGGAGGGAAGAACAGAGGAGTCTGGGGGAGTGTCTGGAGTGACCCCTCTGAGAGGACAGAGTCTGGGGTGAATCTTACTAGAAAGTTGTTCAGGAGGAAACAGTATTTCGAGGGCCACTCGCAAGTTGGAGATCGTGTGGCATCCTGGTGAAGTGCGGACTTTGGATCCAGAAAGGCCTGGATTTGCATCATGGCCTTGCCAGTGCCTAGGTATATGACCCTGGGCTAGTTACCTGGACTCTGAAATCCCAATTTCTTAAGGTTGTTGTAAAGAGAAGCAAGAAATGGCATATAATGCATTTATGAAGCACATGGTGTGCATTCAGGAGAAGGCGGCTGTTGGGAGGAAAGGAAAGAGGAGTAGCGGGAAGTGAGGGTTACTGATGGATTGGACAGCTGGAAGGAGGAATAGGGGGAAGGCTGTGCCGATGGGACCCCCACTGCTCAAGGCTCTGCAGGGATAAAGGAGTGAGCAGATGGGGACAGAGAGGAGCCCACAGTGGGACAAAGCCCTGCCCAGTGCACCCTCAGGTGTCCTCAGACCTGGTCAGTAGGAAGAGAATTCCCACCCAGCCTCCTCCTCTGCTTCTTCCCAGTTCAGCATCTTCCATTCTGCCTGTGAGGCCGGAAACCTTGGCGTCAGGTTTGATTCTGTTCTTTCTCTCACACTCCACTTTAAATTGACAAATAATATTGGCTTTACCTTTAAAATACATCCAGAATCCTGCAACTTCTTACCATCCGGGTCTTCCACCGCTTCTTCCCTGGACTATGGGACTATCGCAGTAGCTTCCTCAGGGTTCTGCCTGCTTCCGCCCCCACTCTCCTGACCTCCCTGCCCTTAAGTCTGTCCACATTGAGAAGCCAGTTTCAGCTTCCAACGGAGAAGCCAGAGGAGGTCACTTCTCTGCTCAGAACTCTCCAGGGGGTCCTGTTTAATTCAGAGAAAATTCTAAAGCCTTCAGTGCCCTCAGCCCCACCCCTTTCAGCTCTGCCTTCACCTCCCCCCTCCCCTTGGCCTCCTTGCTGCTCCTGCAACTCAGCTAGCTGAGTGACTTCTTTGCCTTCCTTAACTAACCTGAACCTAGCTGCCCTTTATTAATTCGTCATTCTCTCTCCCTTCAGCCTAATTTATTTTCCCTCGGTTATCACCTGCTGACAGGTATCCATTTGTCCATTTGCTTGCTGCCTGCTTCTCCTCCAGAATGAAAGATCCATGAGACCAGGGACTTTTTTTTTTTCTCACTGTCTTTCCTGTGCCTCGATTAGAATCTAATATGTAACTGGTGTTCATTCTTACCCCCACTAGTCTGCAGGGCTTTTCTGAACTTCAAAAGAGGTGTGATATGAGTTTCCAACAAAATCAAATAATTACATATGAATTTATAGAAGAAAAATGCGTTCTGGGTATATGTATATGGGAGTACGTGGGAGAGTGGTGCAGAGAATTCTAATAATATTCGAGTGTCTGGTTCAGAAATGCCGGGGAGCTGTGTCCTAGGCCACGACAGACTAGCCCAGTTCTTCCTTCTTCCTCAAGATGACTGACTCAGGATGGTCCATGGGTGTGCCCGCTGTCCCACCTGTAAGGGCGGCATAAGAGCAGATGCCTGCTCCGGCCCGCCCTTGTCACTCATGTCAGAGGGATTTATGGAGCGTGTACTTTATGCCCAGCACGTGCTAAGCCTGGCTAGGCACCTTCTCTCATTCCACCGAGTCCCACAGTCTAGTTGTTCACCTGGGATTGCCTCAGTGTGCCTCAGCTATCCATTTTGCTGCTCCCTTCGGGTATCACAGTGACCCGAGTTGAATTGGAGCTCTGTTGAATCGAGTTTGGAACCACAAGCCGGGGACATGAGGAACGTGATGCATTCTAGAATAGTTCAGTTCCCCCCACACATGAGGGCCGGGGGGGGGGGGGGGCGGTGTCAGGCCCCATGCTAGGCACGCAGGCCACAGAGATGGTCTCTGCTGCTGGAGAGCTGACAGCTGTGTACAAGGGATAGCATGATTGGATGTGTGCCCAGAGGGGGACAGATCTGACTTCAAATTGCCTCTCAGTCACTTCTGACTTGCTTCTAGATTTAGAAGCCGAGGAAGAATAAAAATAGGGCCAAAGATCCCAGGAGGTCTTGTGCTGACAACAAATGTGCCTGAGAAATTATACTACCAAGATCCCAGACCCGACATCTATAGCATCTCAGGAAGCTGAAGGCCTGAGCTTCCTCCTTCAGTTTTTTTTTTTTTTCACTCTTAAAAATGAATAGCTTTTTTTTCTTGCAATTTTCAGTTAACAGAAAAAAATTAAGTAAAAAATACAGAGTTGCCACATACCCCTGACCCCAGGCCTGTTCTACCCTAGTATTCAGATGTTGGTGCAGTACGTTTGTTACAGTTGTATAGTTGATAAGCCAATATAGATACGTTGTTATTAACTAAAGCACGTGGTTTACATTGACTATCTGTATTAAACACTCTATGGGTTTTGACAAATGCATAATAACAACTATTCGCCATTGCAGTACCATACAGAATAATGGCTTCACTGCCTTAAAATTCCCTATGCTCCACTTACTAGGCCCGCTCTCTTTCCGTCCCCCAATCCCTGGCAACCAGTGCTCTTTATTACTGTCTTCATAGTTTTGTCTTTGCCAGACTGTCCTATAGTTGGAACCACACAGTATATAGTGTTTCCAGGTTGGCTTCTTTTACTTGGCAGTCTCCTCCGGTTTTAAACACGGCCTTCTGTCCCCATCGCCTCCCCTTCCCCCACATGCACACATCCATCTGGGATAAAAGCCCTGTGCTGAGACCCACTTGACCAGAGCCCACGAGTCCCATTCCTTCATCGTCTCCCAGTGAACATGCCTGGCCCCGGTGCTACCGGAGTTTAGCCCAGGCTGGTGAACTGTCAGGAGCTGCCTGTGTTTTGGTTCCACATCTGGAGGTATCAGCTGTGCAGACCTTCCCATCCCATTCCTAAACAGAGATAGGAGGAGCACATGGGGCTGTTTGTCTTCCTCCTCAGTAGTTTGTTTTTCTTGCTTTGGAACCGGAGGAGGAGGGTGGGGAAGTGAGCTTCCCCCAGGCAGGCAGCACTCCTTCACACCCACATCCACTGGCCAGCCACATGTCCCCCAGCCTCTGCAGTCACTGCTGTCAGCCCTGTCCAGGTCCCGGTGGCGTCTGCGCTGAGCCTGGAGAGAGCACTGAGGCCTGTTTTGTGGTCATTTGGGAGGAAGACCAATAGGGAACAGAAAGACTGAGAACATTTTCCCTGCCCAGAAGGGCTTCTTTCCTCAGTCAGCCTTGTGAGCCAGGATTCCTTGGGAGCTGGAGGCAGGCACCTCAGTATCCAGTGCACTCACCAGTCACTCCAAACAGGGAGGCCCTCTGGGGGAGTAAGTGCCATGATGATGGATGTTCTAAGGGAAGCGGGAGGAGGGAGCTCCTCAGACCTAGGCCCCAGCTAGGGGAAGGAAAGTGCATGTTAATGGGTCCTGTGGGTCATTCGGTTGAATGAGGCTCAGAAGTTCCAGGGGCTGAGGAAAGGGGGTGTGCAAGGTGCAGAGAGTTACAGTCCTGGGGAACAGGGACTGAAATTTAGACCCCAGGTTCCATTGCTTCCTGTTTGGAATAAACACAGAGCTCAGGCCAGCTGGTACCTTTGTACTCTGAAGGACGCCAGCCAGGTGTGTCGGAGTTCAGTGTGAAGGAGGACAAAGACTCTGGCCCCCTTGGAAAGTCAGCTTTTGGACAATGGAAACTCTATGCTGATGGTCCAAGTCCATACCGCCTTCTCCTCCGGTTTTTCTTCTTCATCCAGTCCACCATCCAAGCTGTATCCTGATCAGTGACTCACTAAAGGGCCCCAGGTCACCATACATTGGCTCTGCCTAGTTGTCCCCAGTGCAAGTGGAGATAAATAGTACTTGTCCCAGGTTTGCCACTAAAATTGTGAGCACTATTGCAATGGAATGTTTAAAGTTCTTCAAGCTCTCTATGGGCAGGTTGTCCTTGACTTTGTGGTTAGTTATGGAATCAGGGTGTAGCCTCCTCGCCTCTTGTCTTCCTGAGTCTAATTTTAGAGCCTAGGAGGCTGTGGCAGTAATTACTGACACTCAACACAGGGGAAGCCTTGGCCCTTGCCTCGGTTTGCCCAAAGAAGCAGACAACAGAAAACTGCTGAGCTGTGTGAGTGTGGGCCCCATGTTCCTTACCAAATCCAGCCTTTACCCCTGTCTCCCTCCTAACATTCCATGCCCACAGGAGATACAGTGAGAGTCCTGAGAGAGAATCCCAGGCCAGCTCCTGTAGGTACATGCCAGGTAGCGTGTGCCTAGGAGCAGGGGCACTTTTTCCGAACCGAGAGATAAATACATGATCTGACAAAGCATTTGGGCTTGGTTTTTTTTCTCCTGATTGGTGTGTGGAAGAAATCTCAGGAAGGCTGATTTTATAAATAGCCTTTATATTTACTAAAATATAAATTTATAAATGTAACACATTTTAAAAAAAATCACCTTTAGCATAGAGAATGGCATTCTGTGGGGATCATGCCAGGACCTCCCAAGATGTGGTTGCCTGTTAGTATGGGATGCTCAGGGAGGCACAGCACAGGCCTTGTTCGATTTGGGGAGCTTCAGCAAGTGTTGGTAGAAGGAAGTCTCTGGTGCAGTCTGGGTCTTCTCTAGTACTTTCCAGAACAATATGCAGAAATCAGGGCAGGGTCCCAATTCCACCCACTGCCACTCTACTCCCCTCTTTAGAAAAAGCCAGCCTCCATGGTAGCGGAACAAGGAAGCTCCTTATTAACTAAGGTCTATCTGCTTTCAAAGTCAGAAAGTAAAGAGGAAGAGCATACCCAATTAAGATGGACTCCTAGGTGGGCAGAACTAATTTTCCCTACACGGGAAATTAACAAAAATACCAGTACCTTGGTCTGCATGGGGGGAAAAGCAGAGAGACCTGTTTCTTTGCATCTCAGCCAAGATGGGGTGTGTTTCCCTGCCCAAGGATGGGGATTTTGACCTGTCTCCCTAGTGTGAAGAATGCCACCCTTTGAGACTCATGATACCCGCAGACTGCCTCTCTTGAGTCACTTACAGCAGAGGCCCCCAAACATGTTAAAACCATCAAATGGTGGCCTTCCAGCTGATCACTGAACAGATTATTGAGCACTGTGCCTGCTGCCCACAAGACACTTCCAGCCTGGATTATGAGTATCTCTGAAATCGAAACCAGAGGTTGTTTCATGTTGAATTGCATCATCCTCATTCTCTCATTAGAGAAGTGCTTGGTCCGAGTAGGTGCTAGATGCTCACCATTATCATCATCATCATCATCATCATCATTATTACGTCGGTTTGAGATAAATTGCCGACTTAGAATTCTTTCCTAAGCCAATATTCTTGGCACATTTGGCTATTTAAAAAGAGTTTTGTCGGGCGCCTGGGTGGCTTAGATGGTTAAGCGTCTGCCTTCGGCTCAGGTCATGATCCCAGGGTCCTGGGATCGAGTCCCGCATCAGGCTCCCTGCTCCTTGGGAGCCTGCTTCTCCCTCTGCCTCTCTCTCTCTGTCTCTGTCTCTCATGAATAAATAAATAAAATCTTAAAAAAAAAAAAAAAAGAGTTTTGTCAATTATGGTATGTTGGGAATTTTATAGTAGAGACATGGAGGCCCAGAGAAAAGTGATAGATTTAGAAGTCCAAGCCAGTTTTCTTGATGGTCTTTCACCTGGGCCTCAAGGCCTCTGCACTTGGTTAGTTCTGCAGCCAGAGAAGTTTGGGGTATGTTGGTGGTGAGATATGCTCAGGGTCCTGGGGAAGGCCCATCCCGGACAGAGAAACCCCAGAAAGGAAACAGAGGGTGTGGGGTGCAGCCAACTAGCTGTGGGTCCCTGCACCAGAGGGCTAGGGGGATAGGCTCTGTAGGTCTCCTCTGGCTATGGCCAGCAGTCCCCTTTCAGAGATGGGGCTGCCTCTTTGGCCCAGTACCGGGGAGCCTTTCAAGGTCAAAGAGAACACATCTTCCCCACCAGAACCTGGGCACTCACCGAAACTTGCTTTTGAAAATGCTGTTTGGCTTGACTGAGAGGACATTGGGTACGTGGGTGGGTGGGTGGGTGGGTGGTATTGGGGTTTTCCTGGAAGTTAGTGTGGGATTGGGAAGGTTTGAGATGTTCTAGTTATCCTTTGAAAAAAACAAGTTTTATTATTATTTGTTTATTTAAAAACTCTAACACAGAGAAGCAGAAAGAATAGTATCATGAACAAACGTAGTAATTGGAAGGGGTACGTGCACCCCAATGTTTATAGCAGCAATGTCCACAATAGCCAAACTATGGAAAGAGCCAAGATGTCCATCAACAGATGAATGGATAAAGAAGATGTGGTATATATATACAATGGAATATTATGCAGCCATCAAAAAA
This sequence comes from Mirounga angustirostris, assembly GCF_029215605.1. Taxonomy (NCBI): domain Eukaryota; kingdom Metazoa; phylum Chordata; class Mammalia; order Carnivora; family Phocidae; genus Mirounga; species Mirounga angustirostris. Next base: position 58,286,098 of record NW_026991709.1, read on the forward strand.
ATGAAATCTTGCCCTTTGCAACGACGTGGATGGAACTAGAGGGTATTATGCTAAGTGAAATAAGTCAATAAGAGAAAGGCAGGTATCATATGATCTCACTGATATGAGGAATTTGAGAAAAAAGACAGAGGATCATAGAGGAAGGGAAGAAAAAATGAAACAAGATGAAACCAGAGAGGGAGACAAACCATAAGAGACTCTTAATCTCAGGAAACAAAACTGAGGGCTGCTGGAGTGGTGGGGGGTGGGAGGGATGGGGTGGCTGGGTGATGGACACTGGGGAGGGTATGTGCTATGGTGAGAGCTGTGAATTGTATAAGACTGACGAATCACAGACCTGTACCTCTGAAACAAGATAGTAGGAAGGGAAAAATGAAGGGAAGGAAATCGGAGGGGGAGACGAACCATGAGAGACTATGGAATCTGAGAAACAAACTGAGGGTTCTAGAGGGGAGGGGGGTGGGGGGATGGGTTATCCCGGTGATGGGTATTAAGGAGGGCACGTACTGAATGGAGCATGGAGTGTTACACGCAAACAATGAATCATGGATCACTACATCAAAAACTAATGATGTAATGTATGGTGACTAATATAACATAATAAAATTTAAAAAAAATAAAATTAAAAAAAAGAATAGTATCATGAACCCCATTTACCCATCACCCAGATTCAACAGTTATCAGGACAAAGGGTTTTTTGTTTTGTTTTGTTTTGTTTTTTAATATTGGTTTGTTTTCGTTAGTATCTGTGTGCCAGATGGGACAAGGATGGATGCCACAAGGTTGCTCTTTCCAAAAGACGTGTGTGATCCAGTTTCCCCGCCCTCCTCACAGCGGCATAGAGACGAAAGAACACCAGCCTGGGGCACTCGAGTTTGATTCCCAGTTGTTCCATGGTGCTCTGAGATGTTTCTGTGTTACTCCCTACCCGATGCTGAGCTCTTAGAGAAAGCCTGAACTCTGTCTTTGGATTCTGAAGACCTGGTATTGAATGGGTGTTCAATAAGCATTGATTGACTTGTAAGGCAAGTGATTGCATGAGACAGGGTGGGTTCCATCTGGATAGGTGCAAGTCATATGAGTGCTTACTTAGTTCACCATTGGGGGAGCAGTTCACCCAAAGTGGGCAGATGGTGGGATTCATAGTTGGGTAGGGGGTGATTATCTGAACCCTGGGGGACCCTGAATGTGTAAAGGGTTGGCCTTCATCATTCTAGAGTGAAGGGGCTCCTGCTTTTGCCTAGAAAGAGGGAAAGAAGATTGTAGCAGCACGAGAGAACAGGAGAGAGCGGGACTGGGGCTGCTCTCCGCCTGGCCCCCAGAATCTGGAGCCTGCAGGCTGTGGGTGTGGCAGAGCAGGCTCTGAGAATGAGGCTCCAGCCCCAGACCCATTCCTCTGGGTGGCCACAGACAGCCCACAGGCCGCCCGCACCACCAGGCCTGCGTGTCATTCCAAGTGCTATTTTATTCACTCTGGCGTTGGCAGGGAACAGGGCCCCTTCGAGTGTGGGGGAGGGGGTCCACTTCCAGCCCTTGCAGTGCTGGGCAGCTCCGCTGCTCTGTGCCGCTCTGGGCAGGGCTGGGGACGTTAAAGGAGATGAAATGGGGTGTCGGAGGGGCATGAGGGCAGATGCTGCAAACACTTCCCCCTCAGCTCCGACCCTGGGTGTAGCCAGCAGGGGCCGCAGGCAGGGTAGGCCAAGGCCCGCGACAGACCCCGGCCAAAGCCTCCAAGCCCTGCCTTTCATCACTGACCTGCCCCGCCCCCTCGCTGCCTGGTCTTTTCCAGTTTAAACTTCCAGCCCTGTCCTCCGCTCCCATACACGCATGATGTGTGTGTTAGTGTTTTAATTTTTATTCTTGGCAGAAGTTAAGACACAAAATGGATTTGGAAGGAGATGAAACCAGTCTGGGTATATGTTGGGCAGCAGCAGCTTCATTCCTGGAGTGGGCGGGCCGTGGAGGGGGAGGGGTGGCGCGGGGACCAAGTCTCTCAGGCGAGGGTGGGAGCTGTCTCCTCCCCTGCTAGGGACCAAACTGAAAAAGGACCTCTCTGGGGAAGGCCTGAAGCCAGAGGCTAAGCCGTTAACCCTTTGGGACATCGAAAAGACCGTTCCAGTGGAACCAAAGCCCTCTGGTCCAGTATGGTTTTAAGTGGCTGTGGTGGGAGCCTGGCTGGTCAGCACCTGTTCCACTCCCTGGTGGCCTGTGAGCCCCTGGAGACTGTTTTGCCTTTGTTAAGGGACTTGTTGCTGCCATTTCAGGTTTTGATGTGCAAGCACGAAAATGTGCAAGTCTTCTGCTCGCAGGCCCCAGAAGTAGTGGTGATGGCCCCAGTCTGGCAAGGGTTACTGTGGCCCGAGGACCAGTTTGAACCTCCTTTTCTACGGTGGAGGCCATCTTGGCCCCCAGAGTAGGCGCTCTTTGCAATGGTGGCCTCCCCTTGGGTTTTTATTTCTCTGTGAAGAGGAGAAAACTAGGAATCTGAAAGTCCAGAAAATATTTGAGGAATTGTGAGAGAAGCTTTAAGAAAATGTTTTATTCTTTAAAATGTATTAAGATACTCAGTTTTTGGAATTGAAAAAAAAAGTTTTAGCTTTAAAAATTACACGAATTTCCTTAAAATAATTTAGTAGAGAACATTTTTATACAAAATTCCCCATTTCAGCCATGGCATCCAGTGTAACCGAGGCACTTCTGATAGACATTCTGAATCAAAATGGCCCCCAAATCCATGGCAGGGACACCCAGTGGTTCCCAACCTTGGCTGTACGTTACAGTTTCCAGGGAAGAGTTGTGAAATACTGCTGCCTTGGCCCCATCTCCAGAGCGGGTCTTATATTTGTCTGAGGAGCTGCCCAGGGATTGGGGTGTCTTGGTGTCCCCAGATGATTCTTCTGGGCAGCCGGAGTTGGCAATCTTCGGTCTAATGCTTGTGTAAGCACAGAAGGAAGATGAGAGAGGCCAGATTTAGAAGTGGAAGAATTTTATTGTCTCTCACTACATGCTGGTGCATATAACTTGGATCCAGACTCAAACCACTGCTGCCAACTTTTGGATGGGATTTGGGCACTCAGACCTCAGGACTGACTCTGAGTGCGGTTGGGGACAGCACATCTTTAGGAGTTGAATGCAGAGTGCACTGTGGAATCTGCCAAACCAATCCCTCCCAAAACATAGTAGCCAGTGCATGACTCCAACTCAGACTGACTTTGGTTTTTTCAGCCTTTCTCAGTTCCTTCTTTGGAAAACAGCTCATTGTGTATCTGCTTGAAATGACCAAGGACATCAAGACCAACAGTCGGGAAGCAGAAAAGCCGTGGCTTTCAAGTCTTTACTTGAGCAAAATGCTTAATCTCTCTGAGCCTCAATTGCTGCATCTGTAAAATGGGGATGACAATACCACCTACTTCATAGAGTTGCTTAGAGGTTAGACAAGATAATGCATGTACGTTGTCTCACACATAGTAACTCAACGGTCAAGTACTTTCCTTTGATTTATACCAAGATTGATTATTTCTTCTAATTCTAAAGATCTGCCTTAATCCCATATCTCAACAAAACCTGGTATGTTATATTTATTAAATCTCGATGACTTTTAATTACATTTACAAATCAGTTAAATTAAGAAATTTGTAATTTAGGGGGGGAAAAGACTCTTTAGATGTTAATATGCCCAGCATGATAATTTCAGCAAACTGACTTCTTGATGGATACTTTATACAATTTACTAAACAAAGTAATTTCAGATTTGTAAAGGTTAACAGAATATTAAATGTGTTTACATTTTTTTCCATAATACTTGTCCATATAGTATGGAAGCAGCAGATCCTGGAATTAGAGGAGGTGTTCCTTATAAGCCAAAGTTGTTGAATGTTAGAGAATGGACACAGATATCTCTTCAGATATGATAATGGGGCAAAGAGCAGTCTTTTTATGGCCCAACGGGTTGTTGGGAAATGAAGTCCTCAGGCCTATGGGAAGATAAAATAGCAGTGATGACATACTATTTGACATACTAGCCTTTTTTTTTCCCCCCAAATTTGTCTTTTTAATTACAAAAGTGATAACTACATAGCTAACCACTTTGAATATTTCTGAAGTATTTAATGTAAAAAGTACAAATCCCCTAATCTTCAGAGATAAATGATGTTAACATTTAAGTGTCTTATGGCCTCTGAATAGCTATATGCCACATATCATATGCAATTTTTTAAATTACAAAAATGGAATCATGCTGTTTTACAAGTTGCTTTTGGGATATTCTCCAGGAACCTCTTAGGCCAACATTTCCCAAAGTGTATTTGATGAAATTCTCCTCACTAATGGTACTCTGAGAAAAAAGAGTAGTGTGGTCACATAAGTCCAGGCCTGTGGTTTCGTAAGTCCAGGCCTGTGGTTAAGTAAGTTCAGACTTCAGTGCATACTCTAGCCTCCTCTTGGTGATTCACGGTGCCTAACAGCATATTAAAGGCTCTGAAAAGGCCTGCAGTAAAGGAACCTAATTAGTTTTTCTTAACATAGCATTTCCCTAAATTATTTTTGCCATCACATTTTTACAGCCCGTAGATTTTTAGAAGTGCCGTTTTAGGCATTCCTCACTAACCTCTCCTCCACCTATTTCCCTCTGCCATCTGTGGTGCACTCTTGTGGGGGTAGGCAGGAAGCAAAGAGCTCATCCCTTCACTTAACCAGCAAAGACTTCTCGTGCCCCTCCTGTGTGCCGAGCACTGTGATCACTGCCGGGGATATGAGAAGGAGCAAGCTAGCAGGCTCTCTGCCCTCGGAGACGTTGGGTTTCCCTCCCGCGCTGCGATGGTGTTCGTCATACCAGGATGGCTTGCACCTGGGAATGGCAGCGCTTCAGCAGGGGATCCTCTCTGCAGCTGTTGGAGGCCACGAACAGCAGGCTAGCGTTATCCCCAGCCCCGCTGTTCCTGACCCTTCACGATGCTCCTCCAATTCCCCACGCTTTGCTCCTGCTATAAATAGTGGTGCCTGACCCAGCTGGCGAGCCTCCGTGTGTTTGTTTTCTCTGCGTGTGCCAGGCCTGCACCGGGGCCACTGTGCTTTACAAGTTGGGGAGAACTGACGGGAGATGGGGTCGGGGGCTTCCAGCAGAAGGCAGGGACTGACAGACAGATGGGCTGGAGCATGCTTCAAGTCTCCAAATTGGTATTTATTTTAAGTTTTAGGCGGTTTAAAAAAGCTTTGTAATCGCGAAAGAGTGGGGGTGGGCTGCGGACTAAATGTGTATATTTGGGGGTCAGGGAGGTGAAGAAAGTGGGTTTGTATGAGGTCAGATGGGAAAGAAAGTAAACTGTCATGGTTCTAAAGCACACTCACCAGCTGGAGCTGACGATGTTTGCTGTGTGAGCAACACGTACGCACACACGTGTGTGGATGCGGGTCTGCCCTAGAGGTTGTGAATGCACATGCCCAGAGCGCGCAGATGGGGGTGTCTGGCGCCCGAGATACCAGCTCTTCTTAACCCTCTTGTTGAAATACTAGGGATAGATCTGCAACAATGATCAGACTAATGAAAGTATTCCTAAAAGTAACCCTAGGGGATTATTCAAATTTATTAAATTGCTGTCATGTATTGGGCAACTATTTTGTACCAGTCATTATGCTAGATGGTTTACTAATGTAATGTGTTTTTTCTTCAACATCCCTGTGTGCAATAGATTTTATTGTCCTACATCAAAGTGGTTCCTTCTAAGTTCAGAGTAAGGGTTTCTGGCTTACAGGAAGGTCTAGGAGAGACCTTGTTCGTGTCACAGTGCAGGCAGATGCCAGCCGAAGAGTGCTGGCTCCTGATCTCCTGTCTTGGCCCTGACTTCGGCAGTTTGGCCCCAAGGCTTAGCTTTTCATGTGAACGCTTCAGATTTTCTGCCAGCACACATGAGCCTGTTAGGAGTGGTGTGTGTGTTGGTGTTTGGGGATTGGGGCTGATTTTGCCCAGCATTTGCTTGAATCAGCCCTAGAACCACATAGACCGAGAAGCAGAAGCCTGATTGTCACTCATTCTGGGTCACAGAACCTGAGACCCGCTGCAAGTCCTGTGGTGGGTGTGGATATGGGCCTGATGCCATTGGTTGCTTAATCATCAGGAGGAAGGGGCACAGAAAATGATCGCAGGTGACAGCTCAGTTGGAGTTGGTGGTGATTGTCACCTAACAAAGTAAATCAAAGTCTTTTCAACCCCCAGAGCTTCCTAAATGCCCAGCTTCTAAGGAAAAGCTCCCTCCTTGGCTAGATGACGACAGTTCTTTCTGATCTTTGCCATGACCTTTCACCTTTGTGTCTCAGGTTGTTATTGGGTCACTCAACAGGCAGGTATTTGCTGAATACCTAGAACTGTTTTAGATGCTGATGACACCCTTGTGAATATCTTCACCATTCCTGATCCCTGAAGCCTTTGGTCCAGTAGCCAAGCAGACTGAAAATAGTGTGTTGGTACTTGCCCAGGAGAAGTGCGAGACTCTCTAGGGCAACAAGAGCTGGGTTCCCAACCACTGCCTGACACACAGCGGGTGCCAGGGACATGCCTTGAACAGAAGAGCATTTGCTCGGGTGCTACTTCTCCTCACATTTTCTTCCCCACCTCCTCCTTGGCAAGCCCACCCCCACCCACCTCATGCTTGGATGCTACAACAGGAAGGACCTGTGTCCTCCCTGCCTTCTCCACTGAATAAGAACCACATCCTGGTGGGAGATAGGAACAGGGATATCAGACACTCAAGCATCACCTTCCCCAATTCAAGCAAGCTCTGCTTTTGCAGCAAGAGCACCCTTGGCGGTTCATCAGAGCCAAACTCCAAGGACCAAATAGTCGGGCTTGGAAAAGATCTTGGAAGTAGGTCTTTACAGCTTAGCAAAGATTCGTTGAGTACCTACTATGTGTCCAGAAGAGAGACTTGTAAACAAGTTACGATACAGTGTGAGATGTGACAGTGACAAAGCTGAGGCTTAAGAGATCCTCATTGGCCTCCCTCTATTAGCTCTAAGCCTCTTTCTCACCTTAACTGATGTCCTTTGAGTTCTGGTACTATGCTGGGAATGAACATGGACCATAGAAAGGGGAACTCTTTTAGGACTCATGAAAGCGGCTACACTGGAGGACTGACCTTCTGTGCTGAGCAGGGCCTGGGAGAGAGAGAGCGAGAGAGAGAGAGCGTGTGTGTGCGCGTGCGTGTGCGCTCAAGTGTGTGACACATTTCTTTTGTCAGTCCCCTAATGCCTTTGTTAGTAGAAAAGTCTGTGGCTTACCTTTGATCTTTGCCTGAGGCCATGATGCATTTTAATTTTGGTATAATAGAAAGATGTTGTCAGAGCTGAAAGTTGACTAGGTTCCAAGTTGTTTAAGGATGGGAGGCTGCCTGTACCCTGTGTCAGTGTGTGGCACCTAGTGGGTACCCAGTGTGGGTTTGCTGACCTGACCTGCATTCTGCCCCAAGCCCGCCCCCAGGAACTGTACTTCTCATCATGAACTTGGGGTTGCCAGCTATACTCCCTGCTCTTCTCAGCATGAACGCTAAGTAGAATGCCCTTGCTTGTCTTACTACGCTTCTGAGACAAATCCTGTCACCTTTCTGGAGGATTTGGGGAAGAAGCTATTTCTGCGGACTGAGCAGTGCTTGCTCTCTGGTGCACTTCCTGGCATATTTCCTATTCTTCTCAGGCCTCCATTTCTTTCAGTGGATACTTTCAGATAGAATCGCGTCCCAGCCTTCCCCTGAGCCTGCTTAGGACAGGTAGTAAGGGTTGTGTTTACATACTGATCACTTAAACAGGATCATTTTTCTTTGTCCTAGAAGATAGGACATTAAGCTGTTAAGATCTGCTTTAAGTGCTGTTCAGGCCCTAGGACAGGTTTGTTTATATACCCTGTTCGTGCTGTCTACCCATATTCTAATGAATTCCTTGTAGGTGGGCTCTTTTGTCAACTATGAGCACCAGAAGGTTTGGGAGTGGATGCTCCAGTTTCCTCTCCAGTCGCTATGTTACCATTTCACTTCATTGTTTACTTGTGTGGATACAGGCCTGGCCATAGGCTGTGATTAGAAACAGTTAGGTGGATAGGAGCAGGTGGCTTTGTTGTGGCTTTGTTCATTCACTGACAAGGTCAGAGGTGAGCTCCTTTCTGTGACTGGGCTGGGAGTGGGGGTCCGAGGAATCAGGGGAATGTTTTCCTCTCTGTAAACCCTTCTCCATAACTTCTGGTCCCAAATGACCTATTGTCTGATGGGGATCTTTTCCCCTTTCTCTCTGAACATGTAGAGACACTACGGAGAAATTATGATTATTATCGTCGTTATCATCATCAAGAGAGTGCAGAGAGAGGGCATAAACAGGGTGAGGGAGAGGTGGTGGGGAGAGGTTATTAGCTTAAGTGATGTAAATGTTGAGTAGAGAATAAGAGGCTAGAAAGCAAGTCTGGGTGGAAACTTGGGAACACTGTAGCACTCTCTGTGGATCTCTTGTCCCACAGGGCTATTGTGAAGTTCTGTAAAATGCTGTATAGAATGTAGGTATTACTGCTTTTTTTCTTTTTATCAACAAAGAATATTTCTCGAACTTCTGAGGCATGTGTGTAGTACAGCAAATTTGCTTAATTTTTTACAGCATAGAAGGAACAAGCAAAGAGACGGTATCACATGTGTCTGGAGTTCTTAAAATGCAACATCTTGAAGTCTTAAAGTACATTAATCTAAAAGCCCACTCAGTGGCAGAGCCACTGTATGAAATTAGACTTCCAGTGAATGGCTTCCATGACACCTGTCCCCCCAAATTACTGTATGATTGCTATGTGCCAGGCTGCTTTCACATGCAGTCTCATTAACTATTTGTAGCAGCTCAGCAAAGGAGGTGTTATCATTTTCATTTTCACAGAGTGTAAATTGAGACTCCGAGATTAAGTAATTTATCCAAAGCTACATTCTACCAGGGGGTAGAAGTGACAGAGCTCATATCTAAACCCAAGGCTCATGGCTTTTTAGTACCTGATCCTGCTGGGTTTCAACATTGTCACTTAGCAGAAAAGCAAGTCTATAATAAAAATTTGAGATGCCCCCTAAAATCCTCATGTGATAAAGCATCGAGAAGTGTTTGGATAACCTCTCTCTTCATCTGTAAAGTGGGGACAATAACACCCCCTGGGTTGTGAATATTAAAAGTGATCGGGGTACACAAAGCCCCCAGTACTGGGCTTGGCAAAGAGTAGGAGCTCAACTTATTTAGCTGCCTTTCCCACATCTCTGCTCTCCTCCCTCCTCCCCTCCTCCCCTCCTTTCCTCCTTCCCTCCTTCCCTCCTCCCTCCTCCCCCCTCCCCTCCTCCCCTCTCCCTCCTCCCTCCTCCCCTCCCCATGCTTTCTCTTCAGGCCCCAACCCATCCTTCTCTTTCTGATGCAACAGCTGTCTTATTTCTCCTTCTCCCATGCCTTTCTGCCTGTCTCCTTCCACCCTGGCCTTAAGCTTCAGGTCGTATAGATGCTGGCCAGATAATACCTTTATCTGGTATCCTCACAGTATCCTCCTAGATTAGATTCCTTGCCATTCCGTGGCTGCAGGAAGCCAGAAGTCTCAAGCTTAGTAGGGTGTTTGTTTTGGGAAGAGAGATAAGAAGGAAAACAAAGCAGGTCCTTGAATGAAGCCCCAAGCCATAGGAGCCTCTGCAGAGGCACTGACTTCTGTCCCACAATTTGGCACTCCCCTCCAGGGATGCCCACACTGATCTAAGGGCCATCTGATTTTGAAAAATAAAGGCCATGGTTCTAGTCCTTTGCCCCAAGAAAAACCCCTTGGTTCCACCACTGATAACTGTGTATCTTTCTCTATGTATTCCTCCTATACGTCCAGGGCCAGATTAACAGTTTCTCAATCTCAAATTCCTAATCTGAACAAACCCTTCAGTTTGGCAAACATTGGCTGAGCCCCTGTGATGTGCCAAGGCTTTTCTAGATGCTAGGGTTACCAAGATAAAGTGAACACAACCTTGCCTTCAGGAGGTTTATAGTCTGGGACCAGAGAATAGAGATCAGAGGCACGTCACAGACACACACGCGCGTCACAGATACACACATGATCAATTACATAAATTATTGTGAAAACGTTATAATAGATGTGCAAAGCACTGTGGAAACTGGGATGAGGAATAGTCACTGGAGGCATTATACGGTGACACTTGAGGTAAGCTTTGAAGGGTAATTAAGAGTTCCTCTGGTGGAATGAAGGGAGAAGGGGGAGATGGTTCTGGTAGAAGTAAGGGTGTGAAAATGCAGCTTGCCCTGATTTTAGGGCTTGTGAGAGGAAAACCTGGGAAAGGCTGACAGCAGCCCAGTTATAAAGGACCTGGAAGGTTGTGCGAAGGAGTTTGGACCTTATTTAATCATGCTCAGTTGGGGAGCTGTGGAAGGGGGGTCTGTTAGCTCCTTAGCTTGTTTGTTTTTAACCAGCCTCAAAAGGGAAAAAAAATCACTCCTACTTCCTTCACATTTTCAAATCAGCTGCTTTTGTTTCCTGTTCCTTTCTAGGCCTCAGCCAACTGCTTACATGCTTTTTACAAAATGAGATCTAGGTTTTTTTTACTTAACCTCTTTTATATATTTTTCATGTTGCTACCTGATCTTTATAATTATCATTTTAATGGCTGCATAATAATCTATCAGTTATTATGCTATAATTTATTTAAAGCAGTAAAATGAAAAGAACCAAAAAGTTTTTAGAGTTAGAAGCTGTTCATATCCTGCTTGTGATTTACCATCTGTGTAATCTTGGACAAAATATTTAATCACTCTGAGCTTTAATTTCTTCATTTATAAAATGTGCTGATCATATACCTACCTTACAGGGCCATTGTGAAGAGTATCTCAAATTAGGTGAATTATGAATTATGGCCTGGAGGAGGCACTTATTCAATGGGGGGTGGTGGCTGCCCACTTATCATCTTTACTGATTGGTTGAGCTTGATTTTCTAGAAGGAAGGAAGGTGGCAACATGGAGGTGGATTAGATGGGGAGAGGAGAGCTCTAGACCTACAGAGGTCAGCAGTAGTTGCCCCTAGTCCGTGTGACTGTTGAGTGCCCCAAATGTGGTCAGTCTGAATTGGGATGTGTAGTAAACATAAAACACTAGGTTGAGAAGACTTAGTATGAAACAGAATATAAAACACCTTGTTAATAATTTTTATATTAATTATACATTAACATTATATTATTTTGGATATATTGTGTTGAAAGATGTTAAAATTATTTTCACTTGATTTTAAAATGTGGCTACTAGAAAACTGTAAATGACATATGGGGCTTGCACAGAGTTCCTCTGGCTGCTTTGAGTCCCTATGACTGATCATATACAGGAAAGACAGGAGGAATAGTTACATTTGAATATGTGTTTGTATAAGCAGATCGTCAGTGGGTGTCCTCTGAGTGGTAAAATGAAAGGCAAGTATTTGTTCTAGACCAGAGAAGCTGTCCCCATTTTCCTTGAGTTGGCCATTCTGACTGTTAACCATGTCACGGGCAGCAGTGGTGAGATTACTGGCCAAAGTGCTCATTGCACGGAAGCCTGGGAAGAGCGTGACTTCTCTGCTCAGCTCGCAGAGCGCCTCAGGCCCGCCTGGTAGTGAAGTGCCGGGCGTCCCACTCGCTCTTTCGTGGAGCACTTCTCTGTCACACGTGCAGTATGCGGGGATCACACACCTGGGAAAAAGATCACATAGACAAAATGAAATTGGAGGGACAGGCTTCTTCTGTAGGGGGGATAGGTGCTCTGAGTCCTGTACAACCCTGCTCAGTTGTGTGTCTTCACCTTCTCTGGTTTAAAGTCCTCAGAGAAGAGGTGTTCTCGCCTTTATGGATGTAAATGGATTTGATGCTGAGGCTGGCTTCCGGGTAGCATTTCAGATAACCAAATGCTATTTAAGTTTTCCAGCCAGGAATTGAAATTGTACCTAGCTCTTAAAATATCCACTGTACCATTTCGTGTAGGGTTGTTGGGTAATAGAGCCTTAAAATCAAGATACAAGATAGAAGCAAAGATAATTTATAAGAACTTTTATATATTTTCCTACAGTTGGTCTCCCGTGGGTTGAGTTCAGGAAACCACAGATTTGTGATGCATCTTAATGGGGCAAGAGCAAGGCAAGTGGAAGATACAAAGTTTGGAGGGCAAAAAGTAACCCACAACAAGCACCAGTATCTGCCGTGCTCTGAGAAGTTGTATCTGACTTAGCCTGCCTGACTTTGGCCTTGGTTGATGCAGATAGCAAAAAGGCCTGGTGACAGATCCTGGCATCACTGTGGCAGGGGCATTGCTGTACCTTTGCCAGGAACATTCTGCTTCTGCTGAAGTACTGTCACCCATCTGAACCCTGACTGTAGTTGTCAGTTGGATAGAGGGTTTCATGTTCTTGGTCAGCAATGGTAAAACTATATAGGAGCATATATATGTTTCATTCATGTAGCAACCATTTACTGCTCTTTTTCTACATGCCAGACACCATGGGGTTAACGTTTTTCTGTGGGAGAGGACATGAAAGTTTTAATAGCTTTTTTTTTTTTTCTATCTGGATTTTAAATTTGTGACTTTTACAGTCACAGAACAAAAAACTTTGTTTCACAACTTATGAAACGGATTCTTTACTCTTTGAGGACTTCTTGTATCCTGGGTACCAATTTTATTTTTTCTGTGAAATTGGGAGAAATGTACTCTTTTCCCCCTCCTACATGCTCTGCCCTCCTTTTAGGCCTTGGGGAAGAATCACCTCTGATCTCTGGGAGCCCCAAATCTCACTTCCAGCAGATATACTTATGACAAGGCTTCATCTGCTACACAGCCCACCCCCTCAATGCAGAGGGCCCCGTGTGCCCTGATTGGGCTGTGGCAGACTAAAACTGTGACCTCCTCCTCAGTGCTGGCCAGCCAGAGGAGGAAACTGGCCCCTGTGTGGCAGGCCAGTGGGTCTTCTGCCCCTACAGAGATTTACGTTTGAAATGGTTTCATCCCATTGCACTACCTATGACTTTTCAAGGCAATTGTGAAGAGCCGGGATTGGCCAAAGGCCTGACACCTCAGGGGGTTAGGTGTCACTGGCTGTACCCCTCTCCCCACTTGGCTCCCCTGGAAGCCCCCACTTCTCACCTCTCCCCACCAACTGCAACCCCCACCCAGCACTGTCATTCCTAACCCCAAAGGCCCTCCTTTCTGCCAGCACAGGCCTCTCCAGGTTAGAGCTCTCTTAGGGACCCTTTCCTTTTGAGAGGAAGAAAGAAAGAAAAAGGGAGGAAAACCAGAAAGAAAGAGGAAAGCAGAAGAATGAAACTGGACCAAAGGGGCAGTGGTGCCTTGAGCTATCTCACTGCATTACAATGAATATGGACTCTATTAAGCTCCGTTCTGCCTGTTAGTGTTTCCCAGGGCAACACAGCCCCCATATGGCAAGCATGCAGCAGATTAGGGTAGGCCCCTGGGCCTCATTGAAGGCTGGGGGGGCTTGACTGGCAGTTGAACCCCCTTCTACCTCCCCCTACTCCTCACACTTGACACTGCCTGTGTTTATCTAAAGCAAGGAGGGGGGGTTGCATTTGGAAGGGTTTTTGTCCAGCTCTGAGAGAGGGGAGAGGAGGCTGGAGGCAGGGTGGGTTGAGGGAGGTTGAGGGAGGAAGGTGGGTGGAGGTGGGGTGGAAAGGGGATAGGCAAGGAGGGGAAGCCTCATAAATATTCAAGAGGAGTGGTGAATGGAGAGAGAGAAATAAAGCAGATGGAATTCGTGTTAAAGAACAGCACAATCACCCTGTTTTGAGCCCTCCAAAAACAAAAAAAAAAAAAGAAAAGGGAATGGCTTTCTAGGAGTGTAGAAGCTGCGTTTATCCAATTAGCAGGGTTGTCAAATTGAATTTATATGGAATAGGGTGGGGGAATTGAGAAGGGAGTGTAGAAGAAAGGAAGTGGTTTTCCTTTTCTCTTAAGGTTTGTGGGTTTCCCCCCACCACCGCCCTTTATGGCTAGATTTTTAAATTTCCTTAAAGAGAAATTTAAGGAATGGGTATGTGTGACAGTTACCAAGGAATGGGTAAATGTGATGGGTAAATGTGACTTCCTAGTAACTTTTTCCTCAAGTGGTAGAGGTGGGATAGAATTAGATCTGTCCAGTGGGCAAATCAAGAGACCACATCTTCCCTTTACTCAGAAGGCAGAGGTGGCTTCTCTGGGGATTCCTCCCCAGAACCAAGATGGTGTGTCTAGATTCCTTCTATCCCCTTCCATGGATAGTGAAGGGGTTCACCTGCCTGAGTGGAAATAGGTTCTGTCCATGTTGGTTAGCAACTTGTTATAAATTTTGGGTTCAGTGAATGAGGAGCCCAGGTTGGGCAAATGCCACTTTGATTATTTATTTATTGCCTTCTCAAAAATCATCAGTGGGTCCCCTGTCTGTGGTGTTCATCTCAGACTCTTCTCCGTAGTCTTCCACAGCATGACCCAATCTCAGTTTCTTACCTTGCCTCTTTTCATTTTTCTGGAAGTCTCCAAAATAGGGTACAAGTTCCACAGGGGAAATAGAAGAAATTCCACTGGAGTACCAGAAGAAAATATTAGAGCTGCTCTTAAGGTTGATTTCTGTCTAAAAAAGGAATAGGAAAGAAATTCAGCTTTCCTGATATTTAATACAAGGGTTGACAGTGGTACCTTTAGTCTGTATATCACACGGTGATGTGTCACAACAGTAGCCAGAGATCTCCTCTGCATCATAGTGGAGCCCTCACTTGCTTATTCACTCCTCAGTTTTCCTGTTCTCTGTTAAGTGGGTTTACAGATTATAGAATTTACTTTTGACTAAATTAATGCTCACAAAAGGACAAGTGGCTTAAAGAGATTGCTGCAAAGAAACTGGGGCTGAAGAGTATACAGCTAATCCAAGCACATGCTAACAGGAAAAAAACAGCAGAGCTGACCCTCTTCAAACCATTTAAGAAAGTAAAAACAATGCTAATGGAATCCCATCTGATGAGAAGTCAACAAAATAATTAACATTCAACCAGACCGTTTGGAAGAAGTTATATCCATATCGTTACTGATGCACCTAATCCTAAACAGGCTTTCTGTCTTAAAGTATTAGCTTTAATTACATTATAAAACAATCATGATTAACATGTTATTAAAACATGGTTTCACTTTTACCTACTCTTTTTAAATTTTAGTTTGGCAGCCCATGCATTTAATTTATGAATAAATGTGAATGGGTTAGGGATATTTGCCCAGAATATTTTACTCCTAAGAAAGCAAGATCAGAAAAGTTTGGAGACCACTGTTCAAGATAAACCTTCTGTAACAGCCAAACTGCTTGATGTAACAGCCTCCATTAGACCCTTCCCACCAGCCCTGCCCTCAGCTCTTTACTTAACGCACATCCCAAGAGGCCTTCCAAACCCTTTATCCAGGAAACCTTTCCTGAAGACCCAATATTGAAGATGCTTCCCTTTGGAGCTAGGCCCTCTGAAACACACGTGACCTGTGTCACCAGGACTGGAGAGAAGAGAAACAGTTCTCTAGCTCTGGCTCTCCAGCTCTTAACAGCCTTTCCCTAGAAGTGACACATGACATGTTCGCTCACACTCGATTAGCCAGCACTAGTCACATGGCTCTAAGCCATCTGCAGAGGATGTTGGGAAGCCAGGAGCTCGAGGAGATTTGCTGAACACTAGCTGACTTAACGTCCCAAGCTGTACGTTCCTCAGGACAGAATCCATCTTTTAATACAGTGACTTGCCTACTGTCTTCTATGGTAGATCACAGTAATATTTTTTCTACCTGATAGTAGTGAAATCACAATATCATTTTTTAATAGACATCCAGACAAAAATCTGATTAAAGAATAAGCTAGAGGGGTGCTTGGGTGGCTCAGTCGGTTAAGCAACTGCCTTCAGCTCAGGTCATGATCCCAGGGTCCTGGGATTGAGCCCTGAGTCGGGCTTCCTGTTCAATGGGGAGCCTGCTTCTCCCTCTCCCTCTGCCCCTCTACCCTCCCCCCACCAACCACCGCTTGAGTGTTCTCTCTCTAGCTCTTGCTCTATCTCAAATAAAATCTTTTAAAAAGAAAAAGGAATAAGCTAGACATGTATTTAGAGGCTGGCTAGAGCATGACTTATACTTCAGAACATCAAAGTTTTGTTATTCTCTCCTGTTTGACATCAGAGCAGTCTGGGTAGATGTTCTAGATACTAGTCTAGAACTGCATTGCCCAGTGTGGTTACATTAAAAATTCAGTTCCTCAGGCACATTAGCCACACTTTAAGTCTTTGATAGCCACAAGTGGCTAGTGACTAGTGCTGATAGTGCAGATGTAGAACGTTTTCACCATTGCAGAAAGTTCTATTGAAGGGGATTGTGTGAAGAGCAGTAAGAGATTGTTCTAGATTTGGATATAAATGGTAAAAGAATGAAAATGACCACAGAGAAAGTTACTCTTTTTCTGTTTTAAAAAAAGATTTGTTTATTTGAGAGAGAACGAGCATGTGCGCGTGCGCAAGAGGTGGACTGGCAGAGAGAGAGGGAGACCAGCAGACTCCCTGCTGAGCACAGAGCCTGACATGGGGCTCCATCTCAGGACCCTGAGATCATGACCTGAGCAGAAACCAAGAGTCAGATGCTTAACCAACTGCGCCCCCCAGGCCCCCCAGAGAAAGTTACTCTTATAGATAACGATCCAGGTAACATTATTTTTCTGCATAAGAAAGTAGATTCAAAAATATTCCCAATTTAGTTCTAAAAGTAGTTCTAAGCAGTTGGTAAATATGACCTCAGAAACTGTTTGCTGGGAGGCAGTATTGGGATAGTAGAGAAAGCCTGGGACTAGGAGTCAGAAGGCCTGACTTGGAGCCCTAAATCTCTCTTAATTAGCTGGGAGACCTTCTGCAAATCACTTAGTCTCTCTGCTCCTTGCTTTTCTCATTTATACCATTCAATACCCAGAGGTGTTATTCTAAGCTATTATTTTATTTTCTCTGAGGTCCCTCCTAATTTAAAATCTTTCTTTTTAATTAGGTCTGTGGGTAAAAGTATAAGTTTTTAAGTAAAAATGACCTTTCCTAAACCCTTCTCCTAAATCTATTTAAACTCCTATATTCAGCCCTTTGGGAACTAAATTCACTTGGGTTTCCCAGGGATTTCCCCCAATGCCACTCCTCTGAGCAGGAGTGCCAGCCTCTTTTTTGAGGCCAGGGGCTACCAGCACCCACCACCACCCTGCCCCCCACCACCGCCTCCCCGCAGCCACTTGGCATCACCTCTTATGAGCAAATCTTCTCCCTGCCTTCAAAGACCTTTGGAAAAAGTGAATCTTACTCTATAGAATTGGGATCTTGCAAAAAACAAACAAAGTAATTTGGGGTCAGAAATATTTCTTTTTTCATGTGGCTAGCCCCCCTCAACCAATGGAACAAAAAAAACTTTGTCCAATCTTGTTCTTGTCACTGAAAAGAATGCTTTTTTAGAACTAAGTCTTTCTATGGTTTCTGCTAGATCACGTGTCTTTCCATTTCACTCATCTTGGTTATTGGCCATAGGATATCCAGAGGGTGTGCTTTGTGTTTAAGACCACGAAGGCATCCCTTTCTTTCCAGGACAGCTGCAGTGTCCTGGGCGGCCAGGGAGGAGATGTGGCCTCCTGTGCCCTGGTCTCGCCTGTGTTCCAGCCAGTCCTCTTGGGAGAAGGTGGAGCTGGCTGCCGCCTGCTGCTGGTGGATTCACAGGTGTTTGTCATTTTCGCACAAAATAAATACTCCGAGCCTATAATTTCTCATTGGTCTCAACCCCAGAAGTGTATTCTGTTGTTGTTGTTGTTGGAAAGTTTTGAAAATGTCTGCTGGGTGGAGATAATTTCAGTGGGAGCGAGTATGTCAGGAGTTAAGTTTCTCAGACACATTTTCCTTTTGTTTTCCGTGTCCAGATAATCCTTAAAAATAGCAAGGACCTAGGCCTCAGTGAGGAATTCATGTCAGGAATTCATTCTCCCCTCTGTTTTTGATTTTTTTTTTCCTTCACCTCTCCTCTTTTTCTGAGAAAATCTGTAGAAAATAAGAAGGATCTACTTCTCATTGCCAAGAAAAATAATGGGCCTTACTGTTGCCTTCATCCAACTTTGAAATTGCACCTTGTTCATTTCACAGTGGGACAAAGTCACACTGCAAGTAGGAATTCTAGTTAAGCCTTAGTTGTCTTTTAGTTTTATCGTTACAACAAAATTCTCAGAAATTTTTATCTTTGGATGGTCTTTCTAGACCAAGCTCACTAGGTAGCTAGGTCCAGGAAGCAACTCTCTTTTCCTGGTTGCTAAATAAGATGCATGATAGCTACAGCGATGCCCCTTCCTCCCTATTTTTGTCATAGTTTTGCATTTTGTGAAGGAGACTCCATGTGACCTGCTTTGGGGTCACTGAATGATATCTGTTTACAAATCTGTCGTGGGGATTAATGAGTTAACTCCTTTCTCCCTCTTTAGATACCTGCTTCCTCTTACTCCGTTTCTGTCCCCAGATACATTCTTTTCTCTTGGTTGCTTATAAAAGCGGATTGGTGACTGGCAGCAAAAGTGGGGTCTGTTTCCATTTTGAATCCTATAAATTACCAAGTGTGCAGAAGTAACAGTAATTGTTTGGCTGGTCCTCGTTAAGCAGAAGGGGGTCTGGGCTGAATTTCCTCAGTAAAACCGTTGTGGACTTTACAACCTGAACACCTCTGCAGCTACCCTGTGCTCAGATAACTAACAGCTCTCCTGTCCTGTTTGTCTGCTTGTCTTCTTTTTGCCCTTTATTCTTTGTGTTCATTTCCTGCCTCTGTGCCCCTTTCTCCTTCCTTCCCTTCCTTCCTTTCTTGGGGCAGGGACAGAACAGGAAACTGGAGCATGTCATGATTGAGTTCCCTAAAATCCTTTAATTGGTAATTCATTCAGTGTTCTAGATAAATAGGTTATTTCATTGGGGAAAAGTAGAGAATTAGAACAAGTATCTGGAAAATCGAGAGGACACCAAAACTTGCCTTTTGGTATTAGTTTATAAATCTGTTCATGAAATTTTCCTCTAGAACTCACTGTTAAGATGCCTCACGGTTCTATATCACCCTTATTCCAACTCTGTCTGTTAAGCGCCCCACCGGGTGCAGAGCAGTGATAGAAAAAATATGAAAAGGCTCCTGTTGGGGTTAAAAGTATGGAGATTTGAAAAGATCTTCTTGGAGTCTCTGAGACCTTAGGATTCATCAGTAACATCCCCTAAACTAAGGGCTCAGCATTATGCACATGACGGTGCTGTCCATGATAGTCTGGTAGTGGCAGCATGGCCTGCCATGTGGCCATGGACATCTGGCCTCCTGCAAGCACATCGTTCCCGACAGCTGTGTGAGATGCTCACTGCCCGGACCCCGGCGGTGGCTGCGGGTCCCAGCCCCTCTAACGCTGGGCTCCCCTGCCCTCCTTGCTGCCCGTACATGGGGCAAGCCTCTAGTACTCGTGCCACAATAAAATCCCCTTCTGGCTCAGGGGAGCTACTTAAAAGAAACTTCTTTTAGATGAGAAATGACAGGAGAGTGTTCTTTGGTCTCGCAGCAGCTGTTCAGGTCAACATCTTGAATGTGGCCGGCTTGTGTGCTGGAGGCAAGGGGCAGGGCTCAGAGCCAGGCCCTGTGGCAGGCAGCCTCACTCACCGGGGCCATTTCTCTCTTCCTCACAGCAGAGCGGTGCGGGGGATCGTAGTACATCTTGGAGTGACTCCGCTGGCTTATGGGACGTTGGCTTGGACCCTTTGTGACACCGTGCTACATGGGACGATGACAACTCAGAGAGAAAAAAGGCCCGAGGTCACCCTCGCTTGCCTCCTCTTAGCCGCAGCAGGCTGCTTTGCCGACTTGAGTGAGTGCCTCCCTTCCCTTTCTCAGCCCACCCCTCTTGCAAGAACACTTTGTCCCCTTGTGTCACATTCAGTAGTGACCCTTTGTAAAGGCCTTCCTTTTCCTGAATTTCAAAGAACACTTCATTCCCACCGGCCTTCGGAGATACTCTCAATAATGCAAGATGAGAAATCACTCATATTGGTTGTACTTTAGAATTTTAATCATTTCAAATATATACCAGTGGAGGAGGAATGATAATAACTACCTTTAACTGAGCACTTACTGTATAAGATTATGGCAGGCAGTTGACATGCATTGTTTGTAAGCTTCACAACAACCCTGGGAGGCAGGTGTTACTAGCCCCATGTTATCAGTCAGAAACCGAGACACAAAGAGGCTGAAGTGACGTGGCTCAGAAGGAGTGGCCCTGGGGTTTGGACCCAGGTCTGTCCAACCCCAAAGCCTAAGCCCTCACCTTTGCTCCCCGCTGCCACTCCAGTCTGCCTTCTGAGAACTAGTACAGGCTGGGGAATGGGCCCAGGCACCGTGGAGTTCTTCAGACGAAGATCGACTCCTCCCAGGCGCCCGGCTCTGAAAGGCCGCCTGGGTGCTGTGCTTCTAAAAAGGTCATGTTACTGGTTTCAGTGGGGGTGTTCGTTCATGGCTACGTCCCTGTTCTTCCTCCAGACCAGGTCCCTCAGGTCACTGTCCAGCCTTCTTCCACGGTCCAGAAGCTTGGAGGAACGGTGATCCTGGGCTGTGTTGTGGAGCCCCCGTGGATGAACACCACCTGGCGCCTGAACGGGAAGGAGCTGAATGGCTCAGATGATGCTCTGGGCATCCTCATCACCCGCGGGACCCTCGTCATCACCGCCCTCAGCAACCACACCGTGGGACGGTACCAGTGTGTGGCCCGGATGCCTGCAGGAGCCGTGGCCAGCGTGCCAGCCACTGTGACGCTAGCCAGTGAGTGCTGCCCCTTTGCTCCTCAGCCACAGTGCACTCTCCCATTCTTTCTCTCCCCCAGACCATTCATACCCCTTGTCGGTAGTGTTCATATGAAAGGGGGCCTTACAATTTGAAATTTCAAACCAGAGAGTGGTAGCTGCCCAGCAGTCCCCAGTGGTGGAGGACAGTTGTGCCTCTGGGAAGCTGCTAAGTAGGGGCAGTGTGTGGAGTGAGTGTCTTGAAAGAGGGGAACTCGACATGGTTGAACTGTTTCCGTGCCACGCCTTTCGACTTTCCCTCTAGCTGTGGGTGTGGTAGTGCCCGCTCCTCCCCGTCTTCCCCGCCCTCCCCGCCCTCCCTGCCCCGTGCCCCGCACTCCCCGTCCACTCTGTCCTCCCCGCCCCGTGCCCTGCACTCCGGGTCCTCCCTGCCCTCCCCGTCCTCCTCCCCTCTCCATCCTCCCTGTCCTCCCCGCCCCGTGCCCCGCACTTCGTCCTCCCGGTACTCCCCGCCCTCGCCATCCTCCCCTCCCTACCCATCCTCCCCGCCCTGGCCCCGCACTCCGTTCTTAGGGCAGTTATGGTCAGAGCACTTACAAGGCCATGTGGAGTCCGAACAGAGCTGCCCATCCCACACTTGGCCTCCTGTCTGTCTGAGGGCCAAGCAGATTCCAAACGCCTGACAAATAAATAGTAGAACACATGAAAAGGAAACTGTGTGACAAAGAGTAAAGAGAACAGAAAAGAGGATGAGATTGGGGTACAGTTTGGTCCAAGGAGGATGCCAGGTGAAGACTTTATACTACTCTTAATTTGTAATTACCACCTGGGTATATTATGGTGCCCAGGTGCAAAGCACACATTGCCTCATTTTCTACCCACTGTACATACGGGAGACGAGACTTACTGACGAAATAAACTTCTGAAGGCTGCAGGGCAGCCCCAGCATCTGTCCTTATAGCTGAGTCTAGAACCAGGAAATATTAAGAATGACCTCTTCCTCCTTGGAGCCTTGTTCCCTCATGACCTAGCAGGGTCCCCTTACCCCTGACAGCCTTGCTTCAGACTTCCACATCACCATCCTTATCACCCTCCTGAGCGATGTGTGTTAGGGGTCATGCCTAAAGCAGCAAACTTCTGAAATGCTCCTTAAAGGTTGGCTGGGGTCTCTGGGGTGTACAAGGCGTGAGTCCTGGAGAAAAGCGGTAGGAGATGGGGAAATAGACCAACAGGGGAGAAAAGACCTCTGCCTGCCCTCCAATTCTCAGGTCCCTGAAGGGACTTCCCTCTGTGAGAGAACAGAGGAGAGTCTGCCGGCAGTGTTCCTGTTTTCTTGGGAAACAGTCAAGCAGCCCTGCCCTTTTCTCAGAGAAGGGAGAAGGCAGGGCGGGTCCTCAGCTGCCCCTCCAGGGCCCAGGCTGAGCCTGGGCTGCATCCTGCAGCCTCCCCACACAGTGGGAGCCATTTTCCTTGGTGACAGAAGAAGCACATTGAATCTGAGCCCCAGGCCTCTGGGAAGCAGGCTGTGCATGCTGGGTGAGGGAGGCAGATCCTGGGACACCAGCTGGGCCCTCCCCTCCACCTGTGCTTGCGGGGTGTGAGGAGGAGGGTACCAGCAGACTTAGGTGAGGAGGGTTGAGGGTAGGGAGGGGTCATCTCATCATACAAGAAGGGCTGAGGTCAGAGCTACTCTCCTACCATCATATTGCTCTTATGTTTTTCAATTGTAATGAAAATGACAGAGAGCACAGAGTTTATAGAAGATAACATTTCCCCTCAGCCCACCGTCGTCACACAACCACCATTTACCATTTTGGAGTATACCCTTCCAGTCTTGATCCATACCCATACTTTCTTTTTTTATTGAAGTATATAATTGACATACAATATTAGTTTCAGGTGTATAACATAGTGATTTGATATTTGTATACATTGTGAAATGGTCACCACTAAGTCTACTTAACATCTGTCACCACACACAGTCTATTACTAATTGTATTCCTTGTGCTGTACATTATATCCCCATGACTTATTTTATGACTGGAAGCTTGGACTTCATGATCTCCTTCACCCATTTTTCTACCCTGCCCCCCACCCCAGAACCTCCTTCTCCTCTGGCAACCAGGACTCTATTCTCTGTGTCCACGAGTCTGGGTTTTGTTTTGTTTTGTTTTTTAGATTCTACCTGTAAGTGAAATCATGGGGTATCTGTCTTTCTCTGACTTATTTCACTGAGCATAAGGGCATGCCCATTCTTTCACACTGTCCGAGTGATCTGCTGAATATATAGCTTCTGTCCATATTCTCTCCCCTCAGCATTGTGTGGTAAGCATTTTCCATTGGCCATATGACCATATTTACTTTTCCTTTTCTGTTGAGTATAAAATGCATCCAGTAAAGTACACAAAGTGCACTAATAAGTCAACATCCCGATGCATTTTTCATATGTATGGGTAACCATCACTCTAATCACTCTAGCAGGTTCCCCCAAGCCCTTTACCTAGTCATCTGCCCCCCTCCCCACCCCAGCCCACAGCAGAGCAGGGTCAGAGTTACCAATGGCCCTCAAACATCCCCTGAGTGGCTCTACCATACGTACTGATCCCTTTTTCTATTGCTGGGCCATGAGGTCACTTCCAGTGGTTCATTATCACAAGTAAGGTATGCCTTTTAGTAGCGTTCATGCCTTTAAAGGATAATGCTGCTCATTTAGGAGGGTTGCTCATCTGCAGATGGTCAGTCAGCACATGTCTGTGAAGACTCAGGAAACTCCATAACCATTCATTTGGCCTCATTAGGAGCCAGGCTGAACGTTTTATTTGGAGGAAGGGATAGTTGGAGAGTAGAAGATTTACGCTGGAGCCCTCCTTCTACTTCAAGGTGTATCTGTATGAGGAGAGACCATGTTTTGCCCTTATGGTAAAAAAAATTCCTGGCCACCTCTTTCTGTGGTGCTTGAAGGGATCTGCAGTTGACAGTGAGGACAAAGGGGAGGGTTTGATTGCATCCCAGAAGGCCCAGTGAGAGAAGTGGCTTGTGCAGAAGCCCAGTGAGTCTTGCTTGAAAGCCAAGAACTGTTGGCTTGTCGTGGAGACATGAATCAGAAGTGAAATGTTTGGGGCTGACTGGAGGGTTGGAGAAGTGCTGGAAATGAGGAGAGCAGGCTCAGAGGGACTGTGGCCATGGAGTGGAACTGCAGCCTCCCCAGCTAGGAGGAGGCAGGGGGAAGGCGGGAGAGGCGGCAGAACGGGGTGCTGTCTTTGGGCTAATGCCATGGGGGATTTGGCCCAGACTCAGCAGTTAGATTAAGTTTCCGAAAGCACATTCCTGAGCAGAATGGGGGCTGTGTTTTGCTGGTTGGCTGATGGAGGGAGGCTGAGCGGTGAAGGGATTACCAAGGCATGGTCTGCATTTAGAGGCATGGCTGAGCGGTGGCGTGCCTGTGCACACGCACACCCCCCCCACCCCCCCCACCCCCCACCCCCCGCCCACACCCGCCCACACTCAGCACTTAAGGCTTCCTTCTCCTCTGGCCTCTTTTGCCTGCGTTCAGATGTTCGTCCTCAGACAAAGCACTCACTGTTTGGTCTACCTAGCAAGGTGCTGCCTCCTGTGTCTTCGTGAACTCCTAGATCCCTGGGACCTTTCGATGGTGGGGGCTTGGACCTGGCTTGAGGATTCAGGGGTGTGGAGGAGGCCTCTAGCAAGAACTTTCCTGGTCCAGACCTCTTTGACTTAGATGCTGGGGGCTGGCTGGGGGTACGTTTGGACTGCACCCCTATCTGTGGACCTTGGCTTCTGGTCTTCAGGTAAAATGGAACCCATGTGGATTAACTACCGTCTTTGCTCCCTGTGGAGGTGTCCGTCCCACTCTCCTCTCTGTAGAACTTCTCCTGTTGAACCTGAACTTTATTTGTGGTAAATCTCTTGCTGCTAATGCCTCACTTCAGACCACCTTGTCTAATTCTTGCTTTTCAAAATACTTTGGACTTTGATCTCCTTTCTTCCTTTCTCCTTTTTTGCAAGCTTTACACCAGGAGGCCAACCACTCTCCATGGCTCAAGTATTCCCAGTCTCTGCACCTGAACCAACAGCAGACATTGCCAATGGACACCATATTCCTTTTTTCTATACTCTGATTCAGCCTTAGAATTGTTCTCAATCCAGCCCAGCAAGTAATCACAATTCAGCAGAGCTGGCATACAATGTGAAAGCTGTTTTCTATTCCTTACCACTAATAACTCAAATACACTCCTACATAATTCTTCATTTTTAACGTTTTCCATTTTTTTACTATTTAACTCTCCCAGTTTTCCTATCATCCCTAGCTCCCATTCATTGTTGGTAACTGGGTAGTAATTCTATAACTGGGAACTTTAGTCCTCAAGCTAATGTGAAGTCTTCAGCTGATGCTGGTTTGAGACTGGATCTGTAACCCCTCCAGAAGGCCTTTAAGCACTATGACCCAGGCAAGTGCTCGAATTATCCTTTCTCTGGCCTCAGATGTCAGAAGGTGAGGCCACTGACAGGAAAGGGAGGAGCTCCCCTTAGGCAGCTGTCTCCATGACTCTGACTCTGAGGAAGGGCAGAAGGTGACATCATTTAACCCACGAATAAAAGGAAGAGACAAACTGGTATAATGGAGGGAAAAAAAAAAAAAACAAAAACCCTTGGGTTTAAGTTCTGACTCTGCCCTTAGGAGTTGAGGTGACTTTGGGCAAGTCACTTAGTCCCTCAGGTTGCCACAGCTCTGAAATGAGCAGAGTGATAGTTATAACATCAGTATCATGGGTTTTTTGTTTTTGTGTTTTTTTTTTTTCCTTTGAGCATCAAATGATGTAATAGTTCAAAATAGTAATATTTTGAAGCATTTTATAAATGCCGGGCTTTATATGTTCACCCATTAGGTGAGCGAACATTTGCAGAGTGTTCTCCTGCCAGAGGCCCTGGCGCCTGTGTCCAGCCCTGTGCTGCCCAGCTCCGTTCTGGGAGCAGCCTTCAGAAGAATGAGTCCGGGGAGTGGAAAAGCTTCCATTCCTAGCCAGAGCCAAGAGACAGGGCTGGCTCATTGGGAAGGGAGAACTACCCATTACCTGTGAATTTCTCAGCAATATGTATACACTTGAGCTCCAACCCAGATTCCTACCTCCTGGCTGCATTGGAGGGTGGCCGTGGTGTCACCACGTTGCATGTTGTCCCTGTAGCCACAGGGACATTTATGCTCCTGATGGCGCACCGCCCCACCCCCAGCCCCCGCTCCCCGCTCATTCTTCTAACCAGGTAGTTGTTGGCTGGTGCTGGCAGGCGAGGCTGCCCCTGGCCCTCAGCACGGGGTCCCCACAAGCAGAAGCCATGTTTCTTTCTGTTTGTTTTTTGCTCCCCCACCTTTGGTTCCTATCAGACACTTACTGGAGGTCTTCTAGGCTCCGACCCTGAACCAGAACAAGCCATAAAGGACCACTGTGGACATGTCTTTACTAAAATATTTCTAGCTTTCTTTATCCGTATTTGAGTCAGGTTCTCCAGAGAAGCAGAACCGCTTATACATACAAGTACACCGTGGAGAAGTTGTGAGTTTGCTTCCAGACGACTTACAGTAAAGTGAGTCAAATGAATTTTTTGGTATCCTAGTGCATATAAAAGTTATGTTTATGCTATCCTGCAGTCTATTAAGTGTGCAATAGCATTATGACTAAAAAAATTACATACTTAATTAAAAAATACTTTATTGCTTAAAAGGCTAACCATCAACTGAGCCTGCAGTGAGTTGTAATCGCTGGTTACAGATCACCACAACAAATGTAATATTTCAAATCTTTTCATCATTATTATGAGAATTAATAAAATGTAACACAGAAAATGAGCAAATGCTGTTGGAAAATGGCACTGATAGACTTGTTTGATGCAGGATTGCCACAAACCTTCAATTTGTAAAAAAAAAAAAAAAACCAAAAAACAATAAAATGAGGTATGCCTGTGTATGTATATGGAGAAGGAAATAAAAGTAAAAATAGAGTTATTTTAAAGAACTGGTCCACAGGATTGTGGAAGCTGGTGAGTCCAGGATTCGTAGAGCAAGCCAGCAGGCTGGAGATTCGGGAGTCCCACTGGCAAACCGCAAAGCACCCATTCTCCAGCAGTGAGTTCAGAGTTTGGATGTTTTGGAGATTGGTGTCCTGAGAATTGTGTTCAGAGTTTCCAGCAGAACACAGTTAGACCTGACCCTTGCCTTTGAGGAGCTCTTAATCTGATGGAAAAGATTGACTGCAGTAACGTGTTAGCCCTAAAACAAGTCAATCCCCAGCCGAGATAATAACCAGATTTTCCTGGGAACTCAGGCTGACAGTGATTCATTTCAATTTCAGGGGATTGAGGAAGACTTGGGAGTTGAACCTGAAACAGTGTGTCTGGGACAATCTTTCTCTCTCATTTCTTGAGTTCTCTCATACCTTTCTCAGACCTTCAACAACTAAATTTAGCTCTTAGTGTTGCGTACTTAGATTTAAGCCCAGTGCAGTTTCTGGGACGATACAGATACGTCCACAGGGAGTTTGATTTCCGTAGTGAGATAATTCCATGGTGAGTTCAGTCACATCCTGAATGTAGCCACCAGATGATTGTCTCTCTCTTGCTACCCCATCGGATTCTCCCCTAACTCTCCCCCATTTCTCACTGTCTCTCTTTTCCCTTTGGGAATGTATATTCTGTGATTAATAAAGGAAAGCTCAGAGTGTTTTCTCCAGTGCCACTCCTCTCCGCCAGTCCGCTTCAGCCAGCCAGTGACTCCTTAACAAAACAAGAAGGAACCATTCGCTCCAAGTTGGCAAAACATTTGTTGTTAGCTTAGGCATCTGAGGGGGAGTCCTGTGCAAACCCTTTGCTTTGCAGCAAATGGGCAGTGGCAGGAAGAAGAGTTGGGGAAGGAAAGGAAACACAGGTGGCATCCTGAGCTGGCCCAGGAGGGAAAGGGAGTCCGCAGCTGGAGGCTGGGCTGGCGATTCTGCCAGGCTGGGGAGATGGAGGCAGCTCTACGGGGTGGTGGACACAGTCAGAAAGGGAGAATGAGCCTCAGTGTGAGATTTAGCTGCTTTATTCTGTAAGTTTTGTTTTACTTTGCCAATTGGACAAGAAAATTCGTGACCATTTAAATCCAAAAGGAGCTAAGCCACTTGAATATCTAAATAGGAAATGACTAGGGAATACCTTATAGTATTAAACCAAAGTCCTGTTAACCAAAGTGCTGTTTTCTACTAGATACAGGCAGAAGTTCATGCCTCATGTGCTATGAGCTCAGCTCAGGGCATCGTGGCAGCAACTGTCTGCCCCAAACAGCCAGGGTTCCAATTCTCTATTTAGCAATCATCACAATTTACCAAAAGAAGACCTCAAGTCCATGGTACATCTTCTACTAAGGACACACTTACTTCTCTCCTCAACCTGTTCTTTGCACACACAGCCACATGCTTAAGTAAAAATCTTAAGTCCATCTTTTTATCTAAGAGCAAAGGGAAGACCTCATAGTGTGTTAAGCAGGTACCACCTATAAATTCAATGAGCCAGAGCAGACTTTGCTCAGGAGGGTGAGGGAAGCATTGATTAGCTTACTTGAAATCACTGGAGCCCTCTAAGGAACATGATGCAAGATGATTCCTTTAAAATAAAAAATCAAGAGAGCAAATGAGTCCCTTGGATCCCCCTTTTTTGTGTGTGGAAAAGCTTAGGGATTTCTACCTTGACCTTGTTCTTAGACTTTCAACCTTTCCAGGAGTCTGGTAATAACCCTGAGAACAGTAGAACAGCGAGTCTGTCCTGGAAGAAGATGTAGCCCTGCAGGTGGGTCAGTGTTCACATCTAAGATAAAAACAGTCCCTCAATAGTGAGACAAAATGTAGGCAAAAGGGAAAAAAAACTTGCTGAGGCAAAAACAGCATTTTTTTTCTGAGGGAAAATGATGTTTAATGTTGAGTGACTGTGTTCCTTTCCTTACAAACGTGTGATGACTCCAGGAATCACAGAACAGGACTCGGGCTGTGGTGCGGCACTTAAGCCCGTCTCTCAGCCTCACCTCCCACTCTAGGCCCCCCAAACTCTGCCACTTCCTCATCTCATCTTGCACTTTCCCCTTGTTTTTGGAATGGTGCCCCATCTGCCGTCAACACCATCCTTTCCATTCCCTTTCCCAGAACATGCCTATCTTCCTTGGGATAATGAATTCCTTCTCAGTTTTCAAGACTTGCGTATCTTCTCTGGGAGTCTTTTCTCGATGCCCTCAACTTCCCGAGTCTGAAGTGGGGTCTCCTCTCCCAGCTTCCTCACCACCCTGTTTGCTTCTGTAGCCCTCTCGTTTGCCTGGAGGACAGAGACTGCTGCCATTCATCTCTGTGACCACACGGCTTCCCACAGGACCTGGCACCGAGTAGGCCTTCAGTGAATGTCTAGAAAGAGGAGGACTCCCAGATAAGATGTGTTTGAAGTCTAGAAGGTCAAAAAAGGCATGCAAAAGGCGAGCAAAGATTTCTTCACCAAACCCTGATCTATGAAGAGGCTTAAGGAAGTAAAAAAGGATGAAGCAAGGACTTAGGATATAAACGGGTTGAAGATACAAATAGATTCAGGGAGGGTTCAGAAAAATTGATGGATGTCAGAAGGTCTGTTTCAAAGGAACTGAGATATTTGGAGGAACCTTTGGAAACTTTGAAGGGAGATGCCAGTGAATGTGGCTCCGCATCCTACCACACACTTCATGGGACACTGTCAGCGGTGGTGGGCAGTTTGCATCAGTAGCCACCGCTGCCTGTAGGGGTATATAGTTCCCAGGTGTGGAGGGAGAAAAAGTGGAACCACCGTGAGCCCCGCTGGCCTTAGGACGGCACCCGTACCTCCCACCCAGGGTTCTGCATGTGGGGACCATGCTGGAGCTCCCCTCTCCCTTCCTCCTGAGTGCCTTGGCCTCCCTTTTCTCCCCCCTCCCTCTTCCCGTACAGGCCGCTAGCCTGCCAGAGACTCTGCCAGGATCCAGCTCTGGCTCTCCTGATCCCAGACCACCAGGACTCACATTAATTTTCCCATTGCTACGTTTGTAGTTTATATTTGGTTGATCAGAGAAATATGTATGATGTGGGTTGCTGGCAAGTACATCTTTTTTTCTTCCTCCTCTTTTTCTTAAGTGTATTTTCTCAAACCATTTCATTTCTTCATTGAGTCCAAAAGAAACTCCCAAGTTCTGCTCACCAGCCCTACCTCATTGCAGTGCTAAAGTCAGATAAATGAGATGGTCTACAGACATCTTCTCTGTTCATCTGGCTGCCAGACTCAGTGGACACATGGCCCCCATCCTTGCCTTGTCTTCAAGGATTAATCACATTTCTTGTTCTCTTATTTTTTAAAAAATATTTTTAGTGATTTAAGCCAAGAAATTCCAGAAGCCTTAGACCAGTTTATTGCACATCATTTAATGACATTGCAAACTAGGTTCTTTTTTTTTTTTTCCCCCTTCTTCCTATCATGCTCCTCCCTTTATACCCTTTCTCCACTCCTGCCCACCTCCGGTCTTGGCTTTGATCTTCTGCCCTCATCCTCCTAGTTCTCTCATCTTCCCTGCCTCCTCAGCTTTCTCCCATGGCTCAAATCTGAGTGCAGATCCCACCTCAACTCCAGGAGAAAGAAAGAAACACAAGATGGAACAAGTAATGTATTTGGCATCTGCAAGGGTCTTTTTTTTTTTTTTTTTTACCCCCATGGAAACTGTTTTTATTTAAATAAGAGACAGCATGCCTTACTTTCATCAGAAAGTGTGTTTGAAAAATTTCATGCCATGTCTCTCAGGAGAGAGTTTTAGAGACAAAATTATTTGTGCAATTAGACAGGCAGAAAAAACTCCTAACGAAAGCAAACATATTTATCCACTCTCTCTGCCTGCAGAGGGAGGATGAATACTCCCTCTGCCAACCCCCTCTGCCCTAAGTTGCTCTAGAGCTCAAGGTGACCTGATCTAGGCTGGAACGCTGGTAGAGACAGTAGGGACTAAGCCTGCAGATAATACTCTTGCAAATTATTGTACCCTCCCTTGTGTGTTGTTTTTACCTATCTTATCTATCAGAGTAAAGGTCCCTGAGGTTAGGAACTATATTTTTGTCTTCGTGATCTCTTCTGCAGTGCCTGACATACTAGACAATTCTGTAGCTCCTGGCTGAATGAATGAGTCAGTGATGTCTGGAGGGGATGGTATGTGCCAGATGTCTACTGTGGAGTATACTGGTTTTGCTCAGCCTTGTGGCCACAGTTTGGTTTGGCTTCAGTGCTCTGTGTGACAGGGCTACACACTGGCAAGAGGCTTAATCACTACCCAGAATGCGTGGCTTCTGAGAGGCTTGCCCATGCCACAGCGAACCCCATCCTTACTGGGCGCCAGGCTTTCTGGCCTCATGGAAGTACAGTTCTGTTCCAGGCTCTACTCTGCTCCTGAGTTGATTGCCATGGCTTCCCACTGGCAGAGCACTTTATTTCAGAGGGCTGACCTCAGGGGTCCTGCCAAGGCATAGGTCCTCAGGCGGCTTGGGGGTCAAGAGTAGTGTTGTGCTTGTCTGCGCCTCAGTGAAGCCCACACAGGAGGCAATGCTCGGGACCCTTCACCTTCTCAAACTCCACCTCCGAGTCCATCCTGGAGAGCAGTGAGCCGTGGCTTCCGCCAGAGAAAGCTCCTCATTTTACTTCCCTTGAACCTTTGCCACCTTTCAGCAAGTCATCAAGGTGCAGGGAAGGGCCACAGGGTCAGCATGTCACCGAGGGGGAATACAATAGGGCAAAGTCTTCTATGCTTTGTAACGTTAGCCGTAGATGCAGCAAGCCACCACAAGGACAGTTGAGGCCTGGAGGCCATGAGAGTTTGGGAGTAGAATTATCGGCCCAGAAACTTGCCAATGGCCAAGAGGCTACCGAACCATGCTGACAGCATTGCCAAGTGAGCCCCATGCGGTGCCCCCACAATCTGGTGGGTCCCATCCAGACCTCAGCAGATGAGTACAGGCTTGTCTTGAGGCAAGAGGGTGGGACGGGACTGACTATACTTAAGAAATGCCTGGATGGGTAGAAAATGACTTTTTTTTTTAAGTGTTCAGCTGAGTTCATGGAAATGGGGACGGGGGTGATGCCATGCAGCCTCCGGCCAAAAGGCACTGTCTTACCTGACTTCTTACTTAACTGAACTTTGACTTGCAGCCCAAGAGAGGTCTCAGGGAGAGGAGGGCCAAATGAGGAAACGCCTTGAAATGCCTTATAGATTACACCGGGGGCATTCTGCTGTGGTGCATTGCACCCTGGAACTGGATGTGTAAATTCTATAACAGTTGGGGGGGATGAGCCTACACTTAAGATTTGACAGTTTTGTGTCATGGGAATTCATGATCATATACCAAATACTGTAATTCATAGCTCTGCTGAGCTGAAGGAAGGATCCAGGCTACGAGGTGAGAAGAAATTCAAAGGGGCTTAAGATAAAACTCGCCTCTTTGTAGTCTCCCAGGTGACCCTGGTGATGGCAGCCACACCCACAGAACTTCTCACAGGTCTTATTTTCCTCCCTGTTTTCCCTTGGATCAGAAGGCAGGTGCCTACTGTACCCTATAAATGTGAGGAGGAAACCCAGAGCACATCACATGGTTTGCATCTGAACAAATCTCTGTCATCTGTGGAAATGACGTATCAGAAGATACATTTCCATTAAGAAATGGGGGGCCTAGAAGGAAGGAACTGGGCAGGGTTCTATATGGAACCCAAATTATTTGGACTTTCTTAGAAAGAACAAAGTTCTGTGAAAAGGAGACTCTGTAAACCCAGAGATGGCCCCAAAGACCAGGGCTTCTGGCCTGTTGAGAGCTGAGAAACAAGAGTGGACCTATTGGCATTTGATTAGTGCAGACAAGTTAATAAAATAGCCAAAAGAATACACAAAGAGAGGATGCACAAGAGGGCTCTGGGGGAAGGTAAGAGGATTAAAGCTGCAAAAACATTCCTCTAATGGATTTCTCAAACACACCAGCCCACAGGCAAGGGCAGGTGTCCTGTCAAACCATTTCCCCCTGAAACCCGATCCATTCTGCAGTGAGGCCTGTTAACCCCATTTGGAATTGAAGGGCCTGCCCCCTAGGCCCAGGGAGGCGCTCAGAGCAGCCCGGGGACTGGGCAGGAACCCAGCTTTGCAGACAAAGGGGCCTGGGAATAGGCTGGTTTCCTTCACTCGCAGCCAACTAGATCTCTGCATCTGCCTCATCTGGTGGCTGATTAGGCCATTACTAATCACACGTCTCCAGCCCGCCCCCCTCCCCAGTCTCCTTCCTGCCTAAAAGCACTAAAGAGGGGGTGCTCTGATTTTCAGATCCATCATCACTTTGTTACTCTGCCTGTGATCCCTTAGTGAAACTCAACTTTTGCTCTAGCAGCCAAATTGGATGTGTTTGTCTGGTGAAGCAACAGCTAAGGCTTAAGCTCAGGAGGAACAGGGCGGGGACAACGCCAAGGATCAAACTACTGCTTATTTGTTTTGAAGCCAGGAAGGCAGGCCTGCCAGTAGGATGCCCAGCTCCGGTGTCCTCGGTCCTGCCCACATGGGCTGTTGTGCACATGTTGGCATCAGAACAGAGGGGCTGTCTGGCCACATGGCTGACCAGTGCCCAGCTTTGTGCCTCCCCCACTGCACAGCCTTCTGTCTCCAATTTAGCAGTTGTCAGAGGGTGCAGAAGGAGCCAAGGGGAACGAGGGGGGCGGCTGTGTTTTGTCGTGGTGGGTCGGTGAGGTGGGTGCATGGAGGAGTGCATGCCTTGTGCCTGGATAAGCTCTCGATTACAATGGGGCAAGAGCCTGGGCCATTAACATGGAGATGGCATTCTGGTGCCAAACTCCTTTCTTTCTTGTAAAACGATCTGTTAGGTTTGAGTATATTTTTGCTTGAGGCAAATTTTCTTGCAATGAAATAAAGCAGAGGAGGAAAAAAAAAAATTCAAACTCTTGGCGGAGTAGTTTTAGATTTATGGGACTGTGGAAGAGAGTGCTTCTTGGTGACAGGAATTTTCCACATGCCCCTGAGCGGACAATCGCTCACAGCTCGCTTTGTGGGGAGCCTCCTGACTTGGCAGGTACAGCACACACTGTGCAGAGGAGGATTAAGGCCTTCGCATTGTGTAAGTGCATTGCTTTTGAAAAGCAGTTAGCAATATTTAGTCAGAACACACTGCACGCAGGCCATCCACCCTCTCCCGTAGTCCGTATCTCCTTCCTCTCTGAGAAAACACACATCCGCTGTCTTGGCTGAGAAGCTCAGCCAGGACTGGACTCCATGATTTTGAGGGTCTAATGCAAAATGCAAATGTGGAGTCTTGTTCAGACTTGTTAAGGATTTGAAGACGGTGATGAGCAGAGCATTAAAGTGAGCGCTGGCCCCTTCCATGCTCAGGGCCACGTGCAGCTGCACAGAGTGCACTCCCAGCAAGCTGGCCTTGGGCTCAGCCTTCCAAATTGTTCATTCATTCAGCAAGGATTTATAGAGCATTTGCTGTATCCTGAATACTGTGCAGTGGGGTTTGGGGCTGGGGTGAGGAGTGTAAAATCAATAGGCCGTCCCCTAGGAGTTCACAATTTACTTGGAGTCAGATTATCACATATACAAAGTTAAACAATGACGAGATAATTCTTTAAAAGCCCAGAAGGCTCTATACCCACCCAAAGGAAGCAATCCATAAGTGAGATCTCCCCTTGACCCCCAGATATCACTTGTTCAGCCCGGAAAGTAAAAAAGGGCGATAGAAATGAATGGGGGCAGTCTGTCTGTGTTTGCCATGCCACTGGTGAACAGCACGTATTTCCTACTTCACCTTCATTACCTATTTCACATCTCTTCTGTGACTCCAGATCAACTGCTCTAGAAGCAGTCTATTTTCATAATAACCATACTTAGGTAAAAGGTTCGTAGAAAATGTGTTGTGCTAGGCCTCTGTCCTTGAGCTTGCAGTGTAGACGAAACACAACTAGGAAATTTGAGTTCATAGGCAACATAAATGGGCATCTTGTACCTGATCTGAGGGTCCCAACTTCCAAGATAGTCCTTAATTCGGTCATTCAGCATTGACTGAGCATCTACTTAGGCCAGGCCCTGGGTTAGGTTCAGAGGACACACATACAAACAAGACTTGGTCCCTGCCCCTAAAAAGTTCACACTCTAATATTGTAAACAGAGAGACAGTGATCCTTTCATAGAAACAAAAGGGCTTTCCTATCCTGGCATGGCTTGTCTAAAAGCTTCTGGAAAGTTCCATTAAGTGGGAAACCTTCTGACCTCACTGCGTGCCTTGATCCCTGGGCTCTCCTGTGGTGACCGGAGTTTGTTTTTGGTAATTACCTCTTCTCTTTTGTGAGAAACCTGATTCCTGCCTGCTCCTGTTGCCTTCTTGCCTTCTATGGGTCTCCCGGGGAAACAACACAGGCAGGTGGAGTCTTGCAGCAGAATTGCAGTAAAAGCTCTGATGGCGCCTGTTCTCAAGAGCTGAGCAGAATTTTTGGTATGGTCAGCATTCAGAGAGGGTGCCTCAAGGGCTTTCTAAGTACCTTTATGAGAGAGCGTCTGGGTAAATATTCTCATCTTTCTTATCTTAGTCCCCTTTCATTTTATGTCTTTTAAATTCAACCACAGTCCTGAAAAACAAAATTGGAATGATTTTTGCCCAAGTGTCCCATTTTGTTCCGCAACGTCAGTGATTTGGCTCATACAAAGAGAGTTTTGTGGTTTGAGCGGTTAGATTATTTGGGAAACATTCTGCTCTTGTTACAGATGGATCTCCATCCTCTCCCAGCTTAGATCCCAGTCTTGCCACCAAGCCAAGTCAGAAGAGACGGCCACCATGCTGTCAGACACCGCAGCCAGGTGTCAGGACCCTCAGCCCTCCCATATTCCACTGCCATTAGCCACACCGTGGAGACGCGTCTTTGCCTTAGAAAGCCCTCAGAGCACCCACAGATCCCGCACCCCCAGCCCCAAGGAAGGATTAGCCATGACAGAGAGTATAGCTCTGGGTAGCCTCAGCCTTCCTGTCACAACCATGGTTGGTGATTGAGCGGTATCTAGGGCCTGTCACTTTTACTGGGGATGTCAAAGAAGAATCAGGGAACTTGACTGAACTGGAAAGAAGAGATCACAGTTCTCTGTCATCCTTCCCTACCATCTCCATTAGCTGTGCCAGAGCATTTATGCCTTGATCAGTGACCCATCTCCTGCCAGGTTCAGTAGGGCCCCTGGGCCTGGCCAACTGGCCGCCATGTCTCAGAGTAGCCGAAGAGGCCGGTCTGGGTCACAGGCATCTCCTGGTGGAATTCTTTACACGGTGTCCCCACTCTCCAGCTTATACATACCAAATTGAACTCTCTTGCAGTGATGGAGACCACACATTCCATCCTGCAAACTCTTATAGACAACAGAAGGCTGGAGGAAGGACTTGGACCACCCCCAGAAAGCCCTCAGGGAGTGAGGCTCCTGCAGCTATTTATCGTGACTGAAGACACCACGGCATCTGCCCACCCTAAAATGGTGCTTTGTCTCTTCTCCATCGAGGCCCAGTTGGCACCTTCCCTTCTCTCCACAGACCTCCAGGACTTCAAGTTGGACGTGCAGCACGTGATTGAAGTAGATGAGGGGAACACAGCAGTCATTGCCTGCCACCTTCCTGAGAGCCACCCAAAAGCCCAGGTCCGATACAGTGTCAAGCAAGAGTGGCTAGAGGCATCTAGAGGTGAGTGAGCAGGTGGGGAAGCTGACCACCTCTGCCTACTGCCTCCCCAACCCCCATCAACATGCCCTCCGCCCCCTCCTCACCTCACTGGTCAGCGGTCTTCTGCCTTGCTACATAGCCCTGTAGGATCCTAAAGGGATTGGTTTCCATAATGGAGGTCTTCTGCCCTGTTGAGAGGAATGTCTTCATCCTCTGAGGCTCTGGAAGATGTTGCTGAGCTGTCACCATTTGATCAAGACTGTCAGCACAGGGTTCTGGATTCCCTGCCACCAGGCACACACAGCAAGGCGGCCTGACGAACCCAGCCATCCGTGGGGCTGCAGGGTTGCCCAATGGGAGGTGGAGCTCTTTCCCATACAGCAGAGGAAGCGTGTCAGTGGGACTTGGGTTTTTCCCTCCCCATCTTCCTGGTAATGCGGCTGTCTCAGCTGTCTCGGCTGTCCTAGCGTCCTGCTCAGGCCACGGCGTACATGACAGCTGGGCTAGGAGAGGCCATTCTGTGGTCCACAGAATGCCAGGGAGGAGATGGGATGTCTGTCAAGATGAAAACAGCTTCTTCCCATAGTTGACCATTCACTGAAGGCCAAGTAGACCCTGCTTAACTGAACCCATAGCTCAAAATGTATTCCTTTTAGAATATTCTATAGATACTTAAATATTTTCATTACATTTTTCTGGTTATAAAGGAATATATGTTCCTGTATTCCTATGAGGAATATATATGTTCACTATAGAAAACGCAGAAAACTATTTTTTGAAAGGGTAAAACCCCTAATCCTGCCATTCAGAAATAACTGGAAACTAAGAGGAATAGAGAATTAATCTCCACTGTCTCTAGCAGAAGCTTGGCTATAGCCTCTGGAGGAAGCCCCATAGGAATCAGGGGTTTTTCCCATTCTGTCAGGCATTAACTAAGCTGCTCATACCTGGGGCGGCCCAGTGACAGGCAGGCACCAAGCTCAGTGAACCCAGATTTCGGAGACACCAGGACCCCCCTGGGGCAGGCCAGGCCACCAGAGAGCTCAGAGCTGATGGCCAGTGCTTTGCCTACCAGGAAGCTGAACACCATCCCAATCACTGGGGCGTCCAAAAGCCACGGATCTGTCTCCTGTTGAAAGAAGCAGAACACAGCCCTGGGGCCAGGCCCCCATGGCATCCCTGGTCCCAAAGCAGACAAAGTCCAGCGAACCAGTGATGCAGAAGAAGGGTTTCAGTGACATTCATGGAGAAGGTGGCGGTTGGGAGTTAGAACATCCTCCCTGGTTGCAGAAATTCAACAGTGAGGTGGCTCAGAGCCGTGACCCTGACAGAGACTCATGGGAAGTTATAAATTTATTTCCCTCCTTCCTGGTGGCTTGCAGGAATGACCCTCTCATCTCCCACGTGTACAGCATGGGCCCCTCCACCCTTACAGTGGCACTGAGGTGGCACGTACCGTACCGCTTTACAGATGCGGAAACAGGATCGAAGAGGTTAATCAGCTTGTCCAAAATCCCACAGGGCATGGCAGATCCAAAGCTTAAGCCCAGGTCGGGCAGACCCCAAATCTTGCTTCCTTTCCACCCTACTCCCTTGAAAGTATAAAGTGTTCGTTCTTTCATAGACCTATGTACTAACACAGGGGACTTAGCCGGTTTGTCAGCTGATTGATGAGTTTTACTCTCTGGCATTTCTGTCCCCTTGATTTGAGGTTTTAGGGGGAGAAGAGCACTTTCCAGTTCGGGCTTATTGGGATTCAGGCGTACAGCTCATGGTTCCGGCCCTGCCTGCCCACTGGGAACTACCAGCTGCAGCGTTCTGGGCCAGACTCATGCCACGTCCCCTCACCCTGCCGTTTTCTCAGATAACTACCTGATCATGCCGTCGGGAAACCTCCAGATTGTGAACGCGAGCCAGGAGGATGAGGGGACGTACAAGTGTGCGGCCTACAACCCAGTGACCCAGGAAGTGAAAACCTCGGGCTCCAGTGACCGGCTGCGCGTGCGCCGTAAGGGGCGGGGCGGGGCGGGGCGGGGCGGGTCTCACTGGTGGGAGGGGCTGGTCGGGCTGAGAGGGAGGGCATTCAGCGCAGGCGGGGCACAGGCCAGGCGCCAGGTCTGTGTTCTCTGGGGCGGGCCAGCGGGGTACCCAGGACTCAGATGGAGTGGGGTGCTCTCCCCTCTGGCGGCACGTGTCCCCTGCCTAGCGCCGGGGGCAGCTGTGCTTGCTGGTCCCTTTCTCCTGCCCATTGGGAGCTCTCCTTCACGGTGAGACTTGGAGAGCGCGGATCTGTTGGGATGTGGCTGCCGGCGCCGGACAGCCTGGTGCTCAGCAGCCGCCAGCACGTGCCCAGGAAAGAGATGCGCTTGTGCCTGTGTGAGGCCACAGGGCGGGCCTACCCTGTGCGCCGCTGAGGTGTGCCCCCCACCTCCCCCGGTGATGGTCCGTGGGGGCCCCCACGCTCCCCCAGCTAGATGAAAACAACGTGCGCCTTTGCCGAGCATTTCCTGGGGGCCAGGCACTTCTCTAGGCTTCCGGCTTATTCGGCGGGGGGACGTCTTATGTGAAGTTTGGTCTTAGAGGCAGCACCAGGGGCAGATGTACCGTGTAGCCAATGAAGCCAAACCTCAGCAGTCCCTCAGCCACGGGATTTTGTATCCGTAGTTGTGCATTCTGGTTCTTAGAGAGGGCCTCCCAGCTGTGTGAGTCTCAGGTCTTCCAAAACCCAGATCTGCCTGCCCCTGCTTGGCACCTAAAGCAGAATCGCGCAGGCCAGCGTAGAGGGAGGGGCCGCTGGAGGGCAACCTGCCTTCCAGTAAGTGCTATGCCGTTTCTCCCCCGGCGCTGGCAAAAGATCACTCCTTCCTTAGCTGAGCAGCCGAGCCAGAAGCTGATTTGCTTTGGGAACCTGTGATACTGTACAGCTAAGGAAGGAAATGCATGTCTTTAAACTGTGGGTCCCGCTCAGCTCCGTGAGCTGCTCACACCGGGAGTGATGCTGAGAACCGAGGCCTATGGGTGGTGTGGGGGATACCGTGGATCCTTGTCTCCTAGCTCATCCTTCGACTTGGGATGCACTTGCTGAGTGCAAGCAGGAAAAGTCACCTACACCATTTGTTTCTCTGTCCACCCCCTCATCTTTTTCTTTGCCAACATGCATAGTTATTCATACGTATGTTGTGTCGATGCTGCTATTCCAGTATATTACCTCATCGCTTACAACAGCTCTCTGCAGAAGGAGGGCCTTGTTTTTGATAAAGAAACCAAGGCCCAGGGGAATTCAGTAACTTGCCTCACTTTATGTAGGTCATAAGCCCCTGAGGGGCTGTTTGATTCCAAGTCCACACTGTCTGGGACTGCCTCCTGGGGCCTGGCCACCTAAGGCGGGATGGAGGGGATCCTCTGCACTGAGTCCTGGTCCCACATGCTGCCCTTTACCTCCCGGCCCCTCCAGGTTCCACTGCCGAGGCTGCTCGCATCATCTACCCGCCAGAGGCCCAGACCATCATCGTCACCAAGGGCCAGAGTCTGATCCTGGAGTGTGTGGCCAGTGGGATCCCACCCCCACGGGTCACCTGGGCCAAGGATGGGTCCAGTGTCGCCGGCTACAACAAGACACGCTTCCTGCTGAGCAACCTCCTCATCGACGCCACCAGTGAGGAGGACTCAGGGACTTACCGCTGCATGGCCGACAACGGGGTTGGGGAGCCTGGTGCAGCAGTCATCCTTTATAACGTCCAAGTATTTGGTGAGTGTCTCCTGCAGACTTTCTTCTCCTCGGTCTTCTCTATTGTCGGTGGGCTCTTTCTAGATGCTCCTAACTCCAAGGCTCAGACAGGGTCAGGTGCCTTGTGAGAGGTCCCATGCCCAGTGAGTAGTGGAAGAGGACGGAGAGAGTTGGGCATGCTTGGATCCCAGGGGCCAGGGTACAGGCCTGGCATTTCTCTCTAGCCCTTTCGTGTCATGACTGACAGAAGAGACCCAAGAACCTTACCTTCCTTCTACCGACAGGGGGTGGAGGGACCCATTCCTGACTACAGATCCCTCTCCAGCCTGTCTGGTCCCAGATGGGAAGACCTCAGCCTTTCTTACCCCTACTCTGATTTCCTGGCAGAACCCCCTGAGGTCACCATGGAGCTGTCCCAGCTGGTCATCCCATGGGGCCAGAGTGCCAAGCTCACCTGTGAGGTGCGTGGGAAGCCCCCGCCCTCTGTGCTATGGCTGAGGAATGCCGTGCCCCTCGCCTCTAGCCCGCGCCTCCGACTGTCTCGCGGGGCCCTGCGGGTGGTCAGCGTAGGGCCTGAGGACGAAGGCGTCTACCAGTGCATGGCTGAGAACGAAGTTGGGAGCGCCCATGCCGTGGTCCAGCTGAGGACCTCCAGGCCAGGTGAGTGCAGCCCAAAAGGCTGGAGATCTCAGCTGCACATTCACGGAGCTCTTTCCTCAACTGAAATCCAACTTAGAACCCCGATATATGAAATAGATAAAAGTGGCTTTTAGTTGTGAGTTTAAGCTTACATTAACTTATTTAAAAGTCAGAAGTGTACATTTTCGCTAGTGGAAGTGATTCGTTTTACTGTTGTATTTTTTAAAGGTTTTTTTTTTTTATTCATTTGAAAGAAAGGGAGAACGAGTGCACATGAGCAGGGGGAGGGGCAGAGGGGGAGGAAGAGGGAAAGAATCCCAAGGAGACTCCTCATTGAGCGCAGAGCCCAACTTGGGGCTCGATCCACAACCCCAAGATCATGACCTGAGCCAAAACCAAGAGTCGGACATTCAACCGACTGAGCCACCCATGCGCCCCTTTACTGTTGTATTTTTAAAAATGCTTTTTATTTTGTGGAATCTGTGGGTTCCTAAGGTTCCGTGACATCTCGTAGAGTAAAGAAAAGCAGGTCTGTCCTTTTCAGCCTGATTCGTTTCAGTTGGTACCTGTACTGACTGATAAGTTACTATGTGCTCAGCACTGGACTAGATGGTGGGGGGTGCAAAGAAGCACAACAAAGATTCCACTTCCTCATGGAGGAGACCAAATTCACCAAGGGAGTAATTTGATAACGCTGAATCCACATGATCAGACGCCAACCTTCTGTGGCGCAGGAGGTCGGGGAGAGGAACTAGCACTGGCAGATGCTGCAGATGCCTCCTGAGGGGGCTGCTGCCTCTCCTGGCCTATCGGATTCTCAGACGGGGTTACAGCCGGCTTCCCGTCTCACATGCCAGGCTGCTGCAGTGGAGTAGGAAAAGGCTGCATGCTGCTAAGACCCCACAGTGAAGGGACATGTCCCCCACCCCAATAGAGGCGTAAGGAGGAAGGTGCAGCGTTCCTCGGGAGTAAACCGAACCATCACTTGAGGTGAGGCTAGTGCATGGGCTCAGGAAAGCAAGCAGATTGCCGAGATGCCTGCCTGCCGCCCGGGGCCATGCCGAGAAGCCCGGGCACAGGGCGCCAGGCTGCCCATCTCTCCTGACCGGGCAGTGATGCAGCCCTCTCTCTTCCCACAGAGCCTGGCTATGTGTGCAGTGGGCTGATGGTCACCTCAGGCTCTGAGCTGGGGGCTCTTCCTGTCCCCACAGGAAGACTCACTCATCTCTGTCTTCTCCCTGGGGCCAAGAATTCAGCCAATGACCAGGGGAACTAACATCCTCTTCCTTCCCTTCTCTTTCCTTCTTGGTCCTCCAGGTACAACCCTGAGGCCATGGCAGGACGCTAAGCTGGACACTGCCACCCCTTCCATGCTGCCTTCCAGACCTGGAAGCCCTGACCAGATGCTAAGGGGGAGCCCAGGGCTCCCAAAGCCCCTGACATCAGTGCAGCCACCTTCCCCACAGTGCCCCGGAGAGAAGGGGCAGGTGGCTCCTGCCGAGGCGCCCATCATCCTCAGCTCACCCCGGACCTCCAAGACGGACTCCTATGAGCTGGTGTGGCGGCCTCGGCACGAGGGTGGCGGCCAGGCGCCAATCCTCTACTACGTGGTGAAACACCGCAAGGTATGGTGCCTGGCATTGTGCGGACCTCTCAGACCTGGGCAGGGGTTTCTGCCTGCTAGCCATCTCCCCTTGAGTTCCTGCAGCCTGGACCAGCAATCTCTACTGCTGCCCTTGACCTTCTGTCTCCTCCGCTGTACTTTCCTGCCACCTCCCAGGAAGTTGCTTGTGAGTTGAGGCATGTTGGGCCTCCCTAACAGGCCCAGGAAAAAGTCGTGTGTGCTCCTTCAGGTTCTCTGCGAGCTGGTTTCCCAGAAGCTACCACCACCAACTTCTCCTCTCCAGGGGAGAGTGAACAGTCTCCCCGTTCACCATCACCTGCCCTCCCCCCCACCCCGTCATTTGTCGTTGATGTTGTTTTTTATTTTGTTTTTTAACCGAAGCAAGCTCCACTGGGCACATACCTGCAGGGACTCCACATGGCAAGCTAGCTGTAGGGCCAGGAAAACAAATATTTGTGAACAAGTGTTTTCTCTGAGGACTGTAAAATACCCCCTCAGTTTTCAGGATCCCTCATGGCTCGGCTTTGACAAGCGGGCGTTGGAGGTGAAAGCACATCATGTTGCTCAAACCTCAGCTGTTTCTCCTTGACAGGAGGCCTGTCCAGGTGGAGGTTTCGGGAGCTAACAGGGAGGGGACCTCTGGCTCTGGCAGGCTGTGGGGACAGCGGCCAGGCCATCCTCTTGGACACGGTGTCCTGTGAGGCAAGATAGGGCCGTGAGCTCACCTGCTGTTACCCCATAGGGAGAAGGACATAAGGTTCCCTTTAAGAAATGTCCTGGAAGAGCATTTCTGTTCATCCCAGATGTGTGCT
Source organism: Mirounga angustirostris (assembly GCF_029215605.1). Lineage (NCBI taxonomy): Eukaryota > Metazoa > Chordata > Mammalia > Carnivora > Phocidae > Mirounga > Mirounga angustirostris. The sequence goes on from NW_026991709.1 coordinate 58,329,484, forward strand.
GCTTTTTCTTTCTTTTTTTTTTTTTTAATATTTTATTTATTTATTCATGAGAGACAGAGAGAGAGAGGCAGAGGGAGAAGCAGGCTCCCAAGGAGCAGGGAGCCCGATACGGGACTCGATCCCAGGACCCTGGGATCATGACCTGAGCTGAAGGCAGACACTTAACCATCTGAGCCACCCAGGCGCCCTGTGCTGCTTTTTCTAAGACCATTAGATGGTAGAAAATTATTGTTCTTAAATGGATTTTTTTTAATGTTTTTCGATAATGTATTATAGGTGCTATATTTTATATACTAAAAGTATTTAGCAACTCTTCTCCCCCTCCAAAACCAAAAAACGAACGCAGCCCTTTGCAGTGTGGCATGTCGGCTGGGCGGTAGCCCTTTCCCCTGCCCTGGACCCCGCCAGCCCCTCTCATTCTGTTCTTTCCCTCTGTGACCTTGGCTCAGGACAAGTCCGCAGACACACTGGCTCGTCGGAAAGACACCTGAGGCAAAACTGCCTCCTAGGTGGGGGTTGGGGTGCAATTTTTCACTAACACTCAGCCTGCTGGCCTCTTCATAGCCAGCCAGCAAAGCGGGTGAATGTATTTGTAACAAAAAGCTGCATTGTTCTGCCCAGTTTCTGGGGCAGGGCTGGTCCTAATCCTTGTTTCCCCATGTAACTAGACACCTCCATCTCGAGTTGTAGACAGAGATCAGGGCAGGCCAAATGCTCACAGTCCCCGGGAGACAAGAACCAGCAATGAGAACAAGAATCATATTTTTCAGGCCAATAGGTGGCCATGGAACTGCCTTACCAAGAGGCAGGCTGGCAAAGGCCGTGTGTGGTGATCCGGAAATGCCAGGCCGAGGCCGCATTCACCCCGTGTGCGTGTGACAGTGACTAATGACCAGGCTGTTCCTTAGTTTTGTTTTGGAGCCCAGGGCAGCGTGAGGCCAGCGCCGGGAGGGCCAAGGGAGAAAAGGGGTACAGGGAAAGTGAGAGGGCTGTGCCCCCGCTGGGCCTGGCTTTGGTTAGGCTCCAGCCTCTGGGGCACTTGGGGCTGCTAGGTGGACACAGCCAAGACAGGAATTATGTCTTGCAAGCAGGGCCTTTTTCGAAGGACTAGCAGGTCTTAAGGATCGTCACACAAGAAAGGATTTTGAAGGGAAAAATGAGTGTTTAGGTTGTGTTTCCAGCCCCTTCTCTTGCAGGAGACTGGGAATCACTCAGCTTATTTTCACTTTTTCCCATTCGTGAAGCCAGTTTCACTTCCTGCCGCATCTGCAGACCTTGGGCTACTGTGTCTGGGTTTCCAGTACTACTGAGGATTCACAGTTTGTAAAAACTTCTTCCCTTGGAACAAATCCAGGAAGTCAGACATAAATGAGCCCAGACCATCCCTGTCCCTTGAATAGAAGGTTTTGTTCTACTTCGGAATATTCTGCTTAGGGATAAGGGCTTTTCCTACCAGCTGTTTAATTCTTGAGCAAACCACAGCTCAGGTCCCTGCAGACTCTGTGAGATGTGCACTGTTGGCAGTTAAACTTTTTGTCCTGAAAGGTAGGGTAGGTGAGATGAAGCAGCCTCTCGACATCACCTGTTGGGGAGGGAGCCTGGATTTTTTAATGTAAAGAGCTAGGAATTTGGGGCCATTAAAGCTTAATCCATAATAGTTACAATTCATCCGCAGTTTTTAAGCACAAAGCAAGGCGTGAGGACAGGAGTGGAAAGAGGAGGATCAAAATGGCAGCAACCCACCGAGTGGAGGATGTGGGGCGAGTCCGGAGAAGGGGCCAGGCCCTCGCTGGGAACCTACTGTGTCCCAAGTTCAGTGCCTGACACTTTATATACATCATCTCGTTTAATCCTCAGAAAAAACTGAGAGCTTTTATTTGACTCCTTTTAGAAATGAAAACCTTAGGGATCAGAGAGGTTAGGGAACTGGCTCAGGGTTACACAGCTGTATTTAGAGACACAATCAGGATTTAAACCCAAGATTTTCTGGCTCCCAGACTTTCTTTCTTTCTAGGATGAGTAGCGTATGATTATGAATGTGCCCTCTGGAGTCAAGTCATGATTTTTGCACTCACTAGCAAGGTAGCTGTAGACAGATTACTCCTCTCTCCAAGCCTTGGCATTTGTGAAGCAGGAAAAAAACTAGCACCTGTCTCTTGGTCTGTTGTCATGAAAGCTCTTCATAGGGCCTGTAAAGTGCTTGCTTCCATGCTGAGCACACAGTAAGCACTCAGCAACCGAGATTCTTTCTACTGGTGCTGCTGCTTTTATCCTCCTAATCATCCTCCCAGAACATAAACTTAAGGGACTGTGTTTATTTGGTTTAAATAGAGCAAGGAGAAAAAAAGTTAAATGCGGAGGTTTTCAGAAATACAGATAGGAGGTATTTGGAGAAATTCTCAGCTATGAGAGGCATGTCGACCCTCCCCACTGAATTTTCTTTGATGGGATGGTTAAATGAGGGACCAGGGAGCCTACTTCACTGTCCCAGTGAGGATAGAAGTTCCAGAGCCTGCAGGACCAGTCTGCGCTCAGGAGCACCACCCCTCCCCAAACCCGGCCCACTGTCCTTCCCTTCCTTCTGCCCTGCTGGACTCCATTCTGCTTTTTCCACAAACCACGGCCAGTTTGGGCCAGTTCTGATAGCAGCTACCTTCTTCAGCAGGTCACAAACTCCTCTGACAATTGGACCGTCTCCAGCATTGCAGCCAGCCAGCACCGCCTGACCCTCACCAGACTCGACCCTGGGAGTTTGTATGAAGTGGAGATGGCAGCTTACAACTGTGGAGGCGAAGGCCAGACAGCCATGGTCACCTTCCGAACTGGTAAGAGTCACACATTGCCCCCAGCTCGGGGTTTTGTGGGCCTGAGCAAATCCTGCCAGGCCCAGGAGGGGAAGCCCTGCTCACCTTGGCCCAGCTGTTCACCTTGAACTTTATCTTCCTTTCAGCTGTTGCCTCCCATGTGGTTTATGAGCCCAGGCTGAGGTCCTGTGTCTCATCAGGAGAGCTGCCAGCTGACCTCTCTGGCCACCGCCCCCCTTGCATACCCGTGTGTGTACCCACACACATGCACACACACACACACACACACAGTCGCACGCTGGGGCCAGGCACAGTACCATAATGGTCAGGCAGAGCTAGGAATCCGACCACACTGCCAATGTCCTGTATGATTTGCATCACCTTGTTAGACGCCCCCCCAGCAGAGTCTCAGGCTCAAAGAACTCTCTGGAAAGGGAGACCTAATACATGCTCCCCCATCCGCTGGTTTCGATCCCATTTCCCTCCAGGACGGCGGCCCAAACCTGACGTCATGGCCAGCAAGGAGCAGCAGATCCAGAGAGACGACCCCGGAGCCAGCCCCCAGAGCAGCAGTCAGCCAGACCACGGCCGCCTCTCTCGTAAGCCCCCAGCAGCTCAGAGGGGCGGGAGCGAGCAGGAGTCAGGACTGGAACCAGGCCCACCGCCTCAGAAGGCTCACTGCTGCAGGTGGAATGGGGTCTTATTCCGTGGGTCCGGGAAGCCTTATGATATTTTCCTGGCATCTCCCCAGCCAACCCCAATAAGAAAACGTAGATTAGAGTTTTTCAAGTAAAATGTTAGTCTGACATGGGGGGTAAGGATTGCTAACCCTGTGGGTCCAGACAGCACAGAGGAGAGAGCCACAGGCTCTGGGCCCTCCACAGTCCGACATTGCAGAAGCATGGTTCTAGGGGCCCTAGCTCAAGGGCTTCTTCTGGGAGAAGGTGACCCAGGTAGCTCTGGAAGATCTGATACGGCCACCAGACGGGGAAGGTTGGTGGGGGCAGGTAACAGGCCCCAGTCAGGAACAGGCCAAGTCCAATTGCAATACAACTACCTTATCGTGTCCCTCCTGCTTCCTTCTTCCCTCACGTATGGTTTCCTCCAGCCCCTGAAGCTCCAGACAGACCCACTATCTCCATGGCCTCTGAGACGTCAGTGTATGTGACCTGGATTCCCCGTGGGAATGGTGGCTTCCCAATCCAGTCCTTCCGTGTGGAGTACAAGAAGCTAAAGAAAGTGGGGGACTGGATTCTGGCCACCAGTGCCATCCCTCCTTCCCGGCTCTCAGTGGAGATCACTGGCCTAGAGAAAGGTAGGGGTCTGGCCCCTGTCCCACCTGGTCCTCCAGCTGTCCCCGACCCCTCAGAAAACAGTCAAAACTTTGGAGGCTCTTCTTTCTGCTGGTCTGCGCCCCCCCATCTTGCGTACATGGATGCTCTTGGTGGTGTCCCCTCCATCCTACAAACCCTTCCTTATCTTCCCTCTTTCCATAAGAGGTCCATAGCTCTCCCCTCTGTGGCTCCTTTCTGAAGAAGATGGGAGTTCTTGTGTCCTTTGGGGACTGGCGTTTGGGGAAGGGCTACCCAAAAGATCCCTCCAGGTTCTGGGTGTGCTGGGTGGGGGTGGGTCAGAAGAGTGTTTTCGAGCTCCTGGGTTCAAGTGAGTGTCTCTTACCAGGCACCTCCTACAAGTTCCGTGTCAGGGCTCTGAACATGCTGGGGGAGAGTGAGCCCAGCGCCCCCTCCCGGCCGTATGTGGTGTCGAGCTATAGTGGCCGTGTGTACGAGAGGCCTGTGGCAGGCCCTTACATCACCTTCACTGATGCTGTCAACGAGACCACCATCATGCTCAAGTGGATGGTAAGTGGCCTCGCACAGAGTGCAACGGGGAGACGGGGCCTAGCTTCATGATGACAGGGGCTGGCTGCTGCAGCAGGAGCAGGAAGGAATCACTTTTCTGCCCTTCTAAGATCCTTCCCCTTAAGTGGCCACCTCCCAAACCCCCCATACCTGGGAATTGAGCCAGAGAGCCTCATCCTTATGGTACCCAGGCAGGTTTAGAGGGGACTTACATCTTTGGAGAAATGGCCATTTCTGGTCTCCAAGAGCTGGGGGACCTTTAGGCTAAATAACAAGTGATCTTACAGCCTTCCCCCAGAAAGCCTTGGAAATATCAGCAGAAGTATTTTCTAGGCTCCCTCAGTGAATTTTTAAACTCCAGGCTGGGGTAAAATTTCTATCCACCAGTGCTTCTATTCACATGATTTCTCTGCTCCATGGGCAACTTGTTTTTCTTCTCCATTCCCTATAGTATATTCCAGCAAGTAACAACAACACCCCAATCCATGGCTTTTATATCTATTATCGACCCACAGACAGTGACAATGATAGTGACTACAAGAAGGATATGGTGGAAGGTAAGCAGCACCTCAGGTGAAATGGCTTTCTCTGTTGGCAAGGGGGGCCTAGGTGTTGGTGAAAGCATAAAACCTGGGCTGGTGGGCCACAAAGCATCCATGCGCATATCATGGACCCGTGACACACCTAGGGTCATCAAGATCATAAACCCACATGCTTCCTTTCCTCCAGTGCTCCTCCGCCCCAGGGTGCCCTGCGGCATTCACAGCACCAGCCCAGACACACACACCCCTGTCCGAGTCCAACTGTGACTGGTTCCAGACAGACCAGATGCATATCACTACGTGCGACTTTCTTGCTTTGTTTGCCAGGGGATCGATACTGGCATTCCATCAGCCACCTGCAGCCAGAGACCTCCTACGACATTAAGATGCAGTGCTTCAATGAGGGTGGGGAGAGTGAGTTCAGCAACGTGATGATCTGCGAAACCAAAGGTGATTCTCTAGGCTCTCTGCTCTCCTCTTGCTATTCCATGTGGCCGGCTGGTAACTCTTCCCCATGAAGACGCCTTATTTGCTAAGTACTCCTAAGCCTTGCCATTTTTAACCCTTCTGTTCATTTTCCTGGGCCTCAGCTATGAATAGGGTTGCCATCCTGATGGCTTAAAGGAGGTGGGGAATTAACTCATACGTGATGAACTCATGGAATAGAACCCATCCTTAAGGTCAGAACTTTCTATAAACACTATAGTCCGATAAATTTTGGTACTTACATTGGTTGGTTTACTGAATTTAACTACAATTCCATGGCGTAGGAAAGAAACTGAGCAAGTTCACTTAGCCAGTTAGGGGTGGAGCACACTTTGGGCCCAATTCATCTAACGACAAGCCTGGATTCTTTCTCTGCACTGAAGCATGTTAAACATCTCCACATAATAACTTGTTAATATTTGCACCTTGGTCAAGTGGATAGATACCACCATCTCCATTTTGCAAATATGGAAACGTCTAACGGAGGTATATTGCAAAGAACAGAATCAGGAGAGGATCACAAAGGAATAGGAATGGAGACAAAAAAGAGTCCATTTTCCCGACATTGGCAACATTGTCTCTCTAGCTTTGCGCTGCTTTCCTCCCCTATTCAACAAAGGCGGAGTGCCCCCTGTGTGCACTCCCTGCCCGCTTCCCCCCTGTGCAGGGAAGGGAGGGGCTGGAAGTCCTGCAGCACGTGGCACACAGAGTGCCCGGGGCAAAGAGCAGAGGCTTTACCCCGGCTCCTAGGGCTTGAAGCTTCAGGTGGGTCTAGCCTGGGGCACAGGGTCTGCCCGCAAGTAGCGCCCGGTGGTTGGAGGGTGTGGCATCTAGAAGGAGAACGAGAGAGGGAATGCTCAGGGAAGGGCCCGGGGGTTCCGTGGGCATTGGATCATCAAGGACCCTGTGGCCGTGGGGTCGAGAGGGCTTCCTGGTGTCTCTGCAGGAGCGGGCTGGGGGAGAGCGCGGCGCCTGTGAAGTATGGGCGAAGAGAAGGGACGAGTTGGAGTCTGTCCTGAGGATGTGGGGGTAGGACCAGGGCCCGCTAGCACATCGGGGCCGGGGGAGAGTGAGGGGAGTTCAGAGTGAACTCAGAGTGAGGTGTCTAGCACAAAGTGCGCAGGGATGATGTTGCCATTTATTGAAGTGGGGAAGCCAGAAGAGCAGCAGAGCCCAGGAGAAGGGAAGGAGCAAGGGGAAACCACTCAGAGACTTCCTGGGGCTGATTCTTCCGAGACCCTGAAAGAGAAGCAGGTCTGTCGGCAGGGGAGGGCCCCGGGCACAGGGACTTGGCAGCCATCAGGACACAGGACAGAGTAGAGAGAGTGTGGCCTGAGAGGGTCGAGGAGGGCTGGCAGTTCTGAGGAGAAGACAGAAAAAGGCAAGCGGCAGCCCTCGGAGAGGTAGCGGGAGATCCCCGTGCTGTCAGGGTCGAGAGGCAGACGGCTGTGCACGGGAGTTAACAGGTCAGACAGGTCAGACGCAGCCCGCTACTAGCATGAGCCACAGGAGGAGCCGCCGTCATGTTGGAGAAGTGGTGGTTCCCGGTTACTGAATGTCCTAGCGCGTCTCCCCACCTCCATCTCCCTGCTCTGCGGCCAGGCTCAGACCTAGGACTTTGCATCCCTTATCTGCCCAGGAATAGCAAATCCATGGGTAAATTCTGCCATTCCCAGTTCTTTTGCTGGTTTCATGCATTTTTTTTAAAGATTTTATTTACTTGAGAGAGAGAGCAGGAATGGGGTGAGGGGCAGAGGGAGAAGCAGGCTCCCTACTGAGCAAGGAGCCCGATGCGGGGCTCGATCCCAGCATTCCGGGATCATGACCTGAGCCGAAGGCAGACGCTTAACTGACTGAGCCACTCAGGTGCCCCTCATGCATTTTTTTTTTTTTTTAAAGATTTTCTTCCAAAAGTTCACCGGCTATTCTCTGAGAAAAGCCCTACACCTCTTCTGCCCAAAAGACCCAGTCTGATTCAGTGCTTGGCTCACAAATATCTCAGGTTGTATTTTGAAATAGAAGGTTCAGTTCCCTTCAGCAATACCAAATCTCCCATTAGAGGCCAGTTTCATGCTGAGCTTGGACACCGCACTCATCTAATACAGAGTTTGAGGCACTGCCTTGTGAGTTTGACCCCATTTCCCAGTCCCACGGAATCAGGTTTGTTGTTGGTGCTGTTTTTTGTTTGTTGGGAGGGAAATGTCAAATAATCGATGCTGAAGTGAGTTTTGTCCACAATTACAGCCCGGAAGTCTTCTGGTCAGCCCGGTCGGCTCCCACCCCCAACTCTGGCCCCACCTCAGCTGCCACCCCCGGAAACCGCAGAGCGGCCTGTGGGCACCGGGGCCATGGTGGCACGCTCCAGCGACCTGCCCTACCTGATTGTTGGGGTCGTCCTAGGCTCCATCGTCCTCATCATTGTCGCCTTCATCCCCTTCTGTTTGTGGAGGGCCTGGTCTAAGCAAAGTGAGTGAGTGACCCCACCTCGGCACCTCGGGGAGGAGCCCAGGGAGGGGAGGAGGCGCCCTGCTTCGCATTCACTAGAGCGTAAGCTCCTGGGTCCCCCCACAGGGCTCAGAGAGAGAAAAATACGCCACGCCCAGGCCCTTTCCTCCCAGTTCATGGGCCTTGGCAGATGGAAAGCATGCAGTGGAAAGTGGTCTGTCTTCTCTGAGTCTCTGGAGCTCGGTACTTATCTGGCTCCAGCTCCTTTCCATGTCTGAAGCTGCTGCCCTGACCACATGTTCGTGTTGCAAATGGACCCCTGTCCTCCCTGCTGCTTCTCTGGGCCTGCGGATGCCTTGAGCTTCCCCTCTTAGCCTGTTACCCACTAATTTCTGCTTCAAATGGCAACACGTCTGGGCAACTTGCCTCATTTAAATATTGCTTCTGTTGGCTCACCACTTCTGGCCCCTGTATCTCCTCACCCTTCTCCCCACTGCAGAAAAGAGTTAAATGTTAGAAGTGGGTGACTGGAAGAATATTCGGAGAGAGAATATTCTCATCCCTGAGGCAGCGTCAGTTCCCTGCGTACCTCATTTTACCCAGTGTAGTCAGAAGTTTTCTGAGCTTTCTGTGGTACTGGAGGCTGCCCTGGGCCTCCTTGGCCTAAGCATACCTCTGTCCTTCTGTCGTTCCAGAACATACCACAGACCTGGGTTTTCCTCGAAGTGCCCTTCTGTCCTCCTCCTGCCAGTACACTATGGTACCACTGGGGGGACTCCCAGGCCACCAGGCCAATGGGCAGCCCTACCTCAGTGGTACCAGCAGCCGGGCCTGTGCCAATGGGATCCACGGGAACAGGGGCTGCCCTTGCCCTGCAGCTGCCCTGGGCTACCCAGGCGTGAAAGCTCAGCAGCACTGCCCAGGGGTGCTTCAGCAGGTAACGTAATCCCGGGAAGGTGGGCACATAGGTGCGGGCCAGCATGGGGGGTGTTGGGCTGCCTCCTGGGGCTTTCTCCCTTCCAGCCTCGAGTCCTGGGCTGCCGGGTCTGGCTCTCTTTGGTCAGGGAGGAACGGCTCGTTCTGTCGAACAGCGAGCAGGAAAGCTACCTGGACTCTGATGTGACCTCTTTGTGACTCTTTCTTTCGAGCAGCAGGAAGGCACCAGCGGCCCGCTAACGCAGGCCACTCTTGGCACCGGATATGACCGCCCCCGTCCCCAGCTTCCCAGGTAACCGGGCCTCTCCCATCCCTGCCTTCCGCTCCGGAGCTTTCTTTCCCGAGAGCTCCTCACGCCCAGGCTCAGGCGCTGAGGGGGGCCGGGGAGGGGGGCACATCTGACAGCCCGCGCCGCCGGACTCGCCTCCCAAGGAGCTGTTGTGTTTGCAGCTGTAACGCCCTTCCTGCTTTGCGGCATGGGTTGGCCTGTCAGGGTCCTGCCCTCGCTCGGCAGGCCAGAGCAGCCACAGACAACGGGCGCGGTCCACAGGCCCCTCGGCACCTGACTGCACGTCCTTTCACGCACCCAGACCTCTCACAGACAAAAACGGAAATAGACCAGCCTTACCCACGGAAGCGGTGGTATGGCACCTCTTACTGTTCAAGTGGTCAGCCCTGATGCCCTCAGACAGGGCGGTGAGCGGACGGCCCACGCGGCCCCCACCTCACTTCTCCACCTGGTCTCGTGCCCGCAGGGGTCCCAAGTCTAGCCCAGACGAGGGCTCTTTCTTATATACGCGGCCTGATGACTCAACTCACCTGCTGCTCCAGCCCCACCAAGACTGCCGCCGCCTCCAGGAGCAGCCCGCCGCCACAGGCCAGTCAGGCGCGAGGGACGTACCCCAGAGCCCTGGGCTGGAAGCCGCCTGGGACCCTCTTTTTCACCGAGGTTGGTGCCAGGGGCAGGGCAGGAAATTGCACAGGCTGGGGAGGCCATGAAGTAGGTGTCCTTAACCCCACAGTGGCCTCGAGAGGGGGAGAGAACAGTCCTCAAAGGTGGTGTTAAGAGCCATCCAACAGCTTTTCTATGGGAGAGACAGGGAGCGAGCCTGTGGGGGCAAACCAGGTGGGGCCGGCTCTAAAAAGCTGAGAAAAGGACACATCCCCATTTCAGAGAAAGAAGCCCTTTTGGTCTCGGCATCTTAAGACCATTCACAAATTCCTACCGCCTCTCATCACACCAAGAGGCATTCTCTAATCACCCCAAATACCTTGCTTTGTTGGGTCTTGTCTCTTAATTAAGGAATGAGATGACATCAGCCATTAAGCAACGGAGTTCTCACATCACCCTCCTAACTCTGTGCTTCCACAGAGCCTTTTCTCCGGGGCCTCAGTGCACACCGCCTGCCCCACAGTCCTTCGTGCCAGGCTCTTGGAAATCAGTGGACGCTTGGTTGGGGCCCATGCTGATTCGGACAATTGGCTAATGCTTCTTAGTTTCCATGGCATGAATGTCCGTTCGCATGCAGATCCTAGACTCTGTCTCTGGGAGATAAAATTCTAAGACAGCCACCTCCTAGAGCCAGACCCCAGCATCATCAAAACCGGACTCCATCTGGGGTGGGATGATTATGCCCAGAGAAATCATATCAGAGGGGTAGACTAGCAGCTTATGTCTGGAGAGAACAGGGCTCTCGTCACATTTCATGGGCTCAGCTGACTTCATCTGCTCCAGGGTATAGGCTTAGTTGCTTGAGAGTCTCGGGGGTTCCCTCACTGAAATGTGTAGGTGGGACATGGGTAACAAGTGCCCCCCCATGTCTCTGAGACCTGAGAACAGAAATGCCCTTGCCGTAGTTACGTGTTTCTGCCTCTTTTAGGGCTAGTATAACCAACTCCGTCACAGAGACTGGCCCAGTACCCTGAGCAACGGTCCCTGGTCAGTCTGGATTTTAATGTTTTCCATCTTTCTCTCCCCTCAGGGCCGCTGTGCTGCTTGGGCCTTGTACCGGTTGAAGAGGTGGACAGGCCTAACTCCTGCCAAGTGGGTGGAGGAGACTGGGGTTCCCAGCACCCCGCAGGGGCCTACCTAGGGCGGGAACTTGGGATGCAGCGCTCCCCCAGCTCACCAGTGCACGTAGCTTTTGAAACACCACCTCCTACAATTTAGGCCGAAACCAATACCCCAGAAAGACTCTATATTGTTTTTAAAAAGAGAAAATTGGTATTTATTTTTCTATAATAGCCATATTTATGTATTTATGCACTTGTAAATAAATGTATATGTGTTTTTATAATTCTGGAGAGACACAGAGAATCCTACCCATCGAGGTTTGAGGGGGAAATCAAAGAAGCCCCCGTAACAGGATTCCACCTGGCAAGAGTAACACAGACGGAGGCGGCAGCCCTTCACTGAGCGCCTCTGCCACCACCCAGGAGGCCGCACAAGGCCCCCAGAGAAGCTGCTGAGAGGACGAATCTTAGGCACACTGTCCATGACCAATGATGAGGGAAAAGCAAGGGCCCCGTCACAGGCTGGAGACACTCGTGAAGACGGCTGGACCGGGTACTACAGGAGACGTTTTCAGAAGATGCTCATGAGAATAGACTAAGATGTGTATAGTCCTATACGTATTAACAAACCTTCCAGAATCAATAATCTGTGGCAACCTATCTCTGTAAAAACAAACACTGTAACTTCTAAATAAATGTTTAGTCTTCCCTGTAACCTTCAACTTAGTCACATATGAGTCAGCATCCTCTTTAGATGTTAGGATTCAGTTTGAGTATTTGAAGAAAATCTCCACTTGTGGACATTTCAACTCTGTCAAGAGTCTGAGAGCTGGGAAAGGTAGCAGATGTCTAATTCTTTGTCTTTTTAAGTATTGTGTTAGTAACTGTTTAGTCCAAGAGGGAGACAGTGTGAAGTAGTTAAGCAGATTCACAGCTCTCTTACTGAATGGACTCGAGGTAAAGCTTTGGTCACAGAGATACGTGTGGAAGACTGAAGTATATTCTCCAGAATGCCGTTTAGTTAAACGCTAGGCTGCATGTGCATGTGCGGTGCCTGGTAAAACTCACTTTTCTTTCCAAAGATAGACCAACATTGCCAGAGGAGTTGACCCACTAGTCATCTAAAATCAACATTTACTTACTTCCATACAACCACAGGATCAACCTTTATACCTGCAACTGGCACTAGCTGGAGGCTGAAGCTTTGCACTGAAAGCCCTAACACTCAGCCGTTCTCAGGAGGGAAACTGTGTGCTAGATTTCAGCAAAGGTGAGTTACAGATGCAATGCAGCCTGAGACTCTCAATCTGGTTACGAGTCCTGGGGCCAGACGCACTCCACCCTAGTCACCCGTGGGAGAAACCAGATTCTCGGACAAGTGCACCCTCTACTGGCCAGAAGAGATACCAGGCCTGCGCTTACCTTTGTCGCATGCTTTTTCTGTCCGACAGCTAAACTGGGAAAAGCGTTCTCATCGAGATGCAACATGATCTTTAGAAAAGTTGTATTTAAAAAATACTTAAGAAATAAAATGAAGGACTGTAAGGAACATGGAAATGATAGAAGAAATAAGATGTAACTTCAGCTATGACCCTGCACTGTGGGCCTAAAAGTCACTTCCAGGAGTGGGACAGGGCCAATACTTTCAGTCCTTACTCAGCTGAGCCAGGGTCTCTCAGAGCTGGGCTGTAACTCACCTCCTAGCCCACTGGCTTTAAATTTTATTTTACTTATTTTTTTGCTCCTTGATGATCCCACGTAGTTGTCGAAATGAATTTTGGTGAACTTTATGGAAGTGATACATAAAATTGCTTTTTGCACAGCCCTGGAACCATAACAATATTGAATGGTTTTTGCTCTCAAAAAAAAAAAAAAAATTGTAGGACAGAAAAATCACTTCTAAGGCACATTAAATGAGATGAATATGTGTATTTACCTTAGCCAATAGCAGGAAAAGAGGAAAGGCATCAGGCCTCTAAATTTTAGCCTAGAAAATAAAATGGCTTAGATATTCGATTTCATTGTATTTTATATTTCTTTAGATTCAGATTATTATAGTGCCTTTTAAAAGTCTGATTCAGTCAGCAAAGGCTATATAATTTACCAATGGAAGAGTAGGACCTAGGGCAGGTGCTGGTGGGGGTGCAGAGCCCAGCTCAGGCCCACAGCTCACCCCCCGCCCCAGGCATGGCAGTCCTCCATGACAGGACAGCCGGCCTTGGCAACAGTGACTAACTGTGACACAGGGCTTCACTCGACAGCTACTTTTTCTTCCAGTGTTGGGTTTTGAGTGTACTGTGGACAAGGGTTCAAAATAGCCGAGTTACGCTGGCAGTTTACCCAGAGGTAACTCCGTGTGGACAGATTTTGGCCTCACTCTGAGAGGTGAGGCAGCTTTCTCCACAACACAGCCAGAGGCAGAGAACAGTCTGATCAGGAGAGCAGGAGTGAATGAAAAGTTATCCCCCACCAAAGCTGAACCCTGGTGGTCTCCTTCTGTCCAAAACTGAACTTCCCAAAGACTCTGATACTATACTTAAGTACGGATTTAAGGCTAAGTCTGGAATCACGTAGAAATGTAACTAAAGCTAGCTATAGGTCTTGTTCAAAATAAATTCAAAATAAACAACTGAGTATTAACTATATTGTCAAACCTACAGGATGAAGGCCTGACTATTGTGGACGTAAGTGGTGATTCAGTCTAGTTTGATTTGGGGGGGGTGGAAATAAATAATCCTGATTGGTTTTACAGAGTTGAAAAACTCAGGGAGTCTTTGCCACAGCTCTTCCATAGACTCTAAAGTCATTCTTGCTGCGATTAGAATCACAGAATTTCAGAATGGGAAAGAGACTTAGAGCTTATCCAAATCCCTCATTTGTCAGATAATAAAATGAGGCCCAGGAAGATTACGTAACTTCCCCTGGCTCTCACTACCACCTAGGGAACGGGGTTTTCCCGGAGACTAACCCCTTTATCCAGGCAGTTGCTTATTGTGGTAGCCAGCCAGCGAGGAACTGAAGCCTCCTGCCAAACAGCTACGTGAGTGCATCTGGAAGTAGCCCTTCCGGCTTCAGCCAAGCCTCGCATGGGGTGGCCCCAACTCACAGCTTGACCACAACCTCGGGAGAGACTCTGAGCCCAGAGCAGCCTGCTAAGCTGCTCCCAGATCCCTGGCCCTCAGAACCCCGGGTGAGAGAAGTGCCTGTTGCGTTAAGCAATGTTCGGGGGTAACTTCATGTAGCAATGAGGAAGTAAAACCCTCAGAGCTAGGACTAGCAATTTTTGTTAGATGCTTGAAGGCACCCATCGTTTAGGGTGTACAGCAGAGGAAGTAAGGGCACTCTCCAGTACAGAAGCTACTTCACCAGGGATTTAAGCTACTGGGCACAAACTTTTTGGATCACTTAAATGGGAACATGAAAGAATCTTTGAAAGGAAGCAAGTCCTATCTAATCTCGGGGAAGGACAGATCAGCAGGCTGGTCACAGGTTAGGAAGACTTGACGTTGCCGGGTCACCTTCTACGCTGATGTAATATCGCCTTCCTCACCTTTCCTTCTCCATGACTAACTTCTATTCTGGGACAGCTCAGTGGAGACGCTCATTCATATATATGGACCCAGAGAGCTCTGAATCTCAAATGCTAAGCTCTGTTACTAACAGGGGTCCAAATATCAGGGAGATCATTCCTAAATGGGTACAGCCATGAATCCCCATCACCGCTTACCCCCAAACGAAAAGGACAATCAAATTAGTTTAAAATGTTAAAAAAAAAAAAAATAGTTTAAAATGTTATGCACAATCAAAAGTGATGGTTGGAGCCAGTCTCTCAGAGTGATAGAGTGATGTAACCTATCAAGACTTAGGGGTCTACATCAAAAACAGCCAATGACTCGACTAGAACCTGGAAGAAAATGCAGAGGACGTGAAAAGCTATGGGACTACTTAGAATACTGGTAGAGCTGCAAACACCTTCAGAGAAAAGCCGCCTTGTTGACCATTTTGCAAAACATACTCCTCTGCTCCATTCAGAGCTGAGGAGTTTGCCGAAGCCAGGGGTGATTCAGGAAGCTGGGTAGTCTCTTGCTTTCGGCCAATCCAAAGCTAACAGCTCTGTCTGCATTTCCTGCATCCTGAGCCCTCAAATAACTGCTCTGTGGAGTTAACAATGTCAGAATTCTGATTTGCATCTCATTCTAAGATACTGTTGGCAGAATAGCTCGTGCTTTTGTTTTTTGTTCTCAGAAAACACTGAATATCAGAGTTGATTTTCCAAGGACTGAAACAAGCAAGCTTTCTCACAGATTGCTAGTTTTTCCTGCCGATGGCTAAAAATTCAGATAAGCAAGAGACAGATTTCCTAAAACAAGATATATTGCAGATGCTTTCTTGCAGTTTTGAGATACATACAGCTTCTGAAGCCTCCATATTCAATCCAGTGGGCTCCCAACAGATCTAAAATGGTTCCGTTCAATAAGAAATAGATGTTGAGTGCTAGAGTCCATTCTAAGATAACCAAATTGGAGAAAAGTTATTAAAACTATATGAGTGGATCTGGTCTTAGACTTTTAAATAAATTCATTTTAAAATAATAGGACTATTGCAGCCGGCAAGGAAACAGAACTTCCGGTAAGTTGTATGTCGGAAATCTTGGACGGAGTTGAGAGAAAAAAGCAAACTTAAAGGCCCATGGGCTTCATCTCCTTCTCTTGTGGAGGCTGAATGAGGGGTAGGATAAGACCACCTTTCTTACGCAAGAGAGCAATCTCTTCCTTTAAGGCCAAAATCCTTTCTGCCTGGAGTTGGATCAGTTCAGTGACCTTCTCTCTTGCCACAATGTCCGCTTTCCGAGGGCCCTGGAAGGCATTGCCCTGTTAAAAGAAAACACCTCCCTGCTTTAAACATCACGTGTAATGTGAAAAATTCCCCATTCTTATGTTACGAGTGCCTATCTTACTGTCAGTTTAAATACCCATTGCTTCTTATTTTAAGGGGCCTTCAATTCTTCCACTGAAATCCCACCATTAGAAATGTGCCCCTCTGGCTAATGAGTAACTCTTGAAATGCAAATCCCATTAAGATAGCTATCCCTCATTCCTACTATAGAAGGGCTCAGCACTGGAACCATAAAAGACGGGGTACCCCCATTTTCTATACAGCCCATATTTTGTTTCCCAAAAAGGAAATCTCTATTTCCTCATCCAATTCCTTCTCCTGTCCAGCCAACTCCTGCTTATGCTCCAGACATCACTTTTAGGGAGTCCTTTGTCCTGTGGACTAGATTAGGATTTCCTGTTCTGTGTTTTCAGAACATTCATCATGTATCATCGTGATTATGAGATTGAACCATTAAAATTTATATCTGAGACTCCTTTTTTAGGTTGAAAAAGTGGCAGTTTCATATGGTTCAACCTAAATGCCTGTTTGAGACCTTTCTTGCAAGAGCCTGTGCCTTTAAGAGCTAGATGGATCTCACCACTCTACCCAGCACCTGCCCTGGAGCGTGTGACATAAGGACCTGCTCAAAAAGCCTTGAATGCATGTTAAAGGGAAGAAGATGACACTTATGTAGTATATCCACTCTGTGCTTAGAGCGGAGGCAGCCATCATGTGACCTCGAAGGAAACTCCAAAGAATCACTGAGAGAATCAGAGAGCTACTGGCCCGGGCATCACAGGCCCACTAAGCCAAAAACCCTCAGTCATCACCTCCAGACTTCTTGTTAGTGAGGAAAATGACCCCTATTTGTTTAAGCTACTCTCCACAGGGCTTTTGGCTACTTGTAGCTAAACCCATGCCTCAGCTCATGGCATCACTCCAGCTGGTCACTTTGAAGTCACCTTAACTTTCTCTCATTTTCCTCACCATATCCAGTCAAAGTTTGGCTATTCTTACTTTGAAATGTCTGATCCTTTTTTGTTCTTGCCATCTATATCCCAATTCATGCCTAGACTGTTGGAAGAATAATAGCAATGGACTCAGCTTTGGAGGTGGACAGACCTTGGTTTAAAAACTAAGCACCATTCATTAGCTCCGAGGCAGTTACTTAACTACTCTGAGCTTTGGAAAGTAGTATTTTGAGAGTAGCAGTATGAGACATTCCACATAAAGAGACTATACATGAAAATCTATTACTTTAATACCATAAAAATTATCTATGTAAAGATATATATGTAAGGATCTCCTATGTAAAGAGACATATACTATGAATTTCCTTTCCCATTTAACTGATCTTCTACTCAAACACTTCAGACTCTTTTCTCCAATATATCTGGACTTACCAAAGCACATAAAGCCAACAAGTGTGTTGGACTTACCAAAGCACATAATATAGCCAACAAGTATGACTGCTTATTCTATGAAGATCGTGTTTAGGCATTAACCTTCTGGAACACCGTCCTGATTAATTCGAAAATTCTTCAGTGGGTAAAGGGCCCTCAATACTCAGATTTCTAGTATCCTCTCATACTGAATTTCCAATAATAAACCTCCCAAATCCTCTTATTCATTCTTGCTTCTAGACTTGTACTTAGGTAATTCTTAAACTCTAGCCTGCATCAGAATCATCTGAAAGGCTTGTTAATGTAGCTGGCTGGGCCCCTCCCCCAGAGCTGCTGATTCAGATCTGTGGGTGGCCCGAGAATTTGCATTTCTAATAAATTCCCCAGGTGATGCTGATGCTGTTTTTCGGGGGACCACACTTTGTGAAACCCTGGCTTAGACCATTTCCAGGATGCTTAAAGAAAACCAAGGGAAACAATGGGCGTTTTTGCAGATACTTCGGTAAGAATATGACATATATATTTTAAAACATAGCGCATATGTGTTAAGTTCCTAGAGGACACCTCACCTAGGTGAACCTTGAATCAGGTAAACCTGTATTAAATAAGATATCCACCATATACTATGTATTAAGTATTATGTCAGGCTCAATAACTATTATATAAGAAAAAGTTGAAAGCCATAAAAAGTAACAAGTGTTTTAATAAAGTAATATGAGATCCTACAATGAAAGATACCCACTTTAAATCAAATGAAATAAACAAATATTGGAAATGGGTATTTGTTACCAAATTTAGGGATTATTTTGGTGTCATTTGTACCTAACTAACCTTACCTCTCCAGGGCTAAGGCAAACCCCATAGATTAGTACATATGTAAACTCATGTCCCCCAAAAGGCATGCAGTAAAACTAGTCCCCCAGGCTCACCTGTAAAGTGGGTACTAGCAACTTCATGTCCTCAGGGACCCAGGTGGACTGGAAGTGGTACAAGATCAAGGTTTGTTTAAATGCCAGCACTTGATATTCCTGTGAATAGCTACCTTCACAGAGCTTCCCCAACTCTGATAAAAGGTCTGAAGAAAAGGAACATACCTGCTGGTTCTGTAGTGTATTCAACTGAGAATCAAGTTTCTTCTTTTCAATACATAAATCATTCATCTGATGAAGCTTTTTAGTGTGTTCCTTTGTCTTCATCATCAACTCCCATCGTACCTGAGCAATCTTTTCCTGCCAGGACAGGAAGATGTAAAATGGGTTAAGTAAATAAGAGAGGAAACAGAAAAATACATGTCCAGATTTGATCAAAACCATTCAGCAAATATGCATATGAAAAAATATAATCGAAAATCACTATGAAAATGCAACCAGAGCCAACTGCATTGGCTCTGGTTCAATTAGAGAAAAGAAGAATGTAGGTATGCTCAAAGATACAAGGAGGTAAAAAAGATAGACATAGATATCACTTCATTGTTGAAGAATGAAATCAGTATGCAAACAGTGCTGCTATTCATTACTTAAAAGGAAGAGTATTGATTTAAGCAGAAAACTTTCATATATTGTTCTTTCCCCAGCCTTGGCCCAAGATCCTCAAGTAGCCTTGAATGGCCATGCATCTCCTGGTGGCTTTCCTTTGTTCTGTTACTGCTCCGAAAATTATTTTAGATTGCACATATTATCTCCAGCATTCCCCTCCCTGAAAATCTTGGATAAGCAAAGATGAGACAAGATGACACTAGGAACCTCTTCTCCTGCCCTGTCTACTGATAAGACAGGAAACTGAAGAAGTCATCATGACTTGGGGGCTTATAAAATCTTTATACAAGCTCCTATCTTTGAACCTGGCTACAATGGGACACTGCCTCATCTCATAACTCAGGGAACAGTGTAGGCATTAACATCTTCTAAGACCCCACCAGCGAAATAGTCCATACCTGGTTATAGAATTTATTATTTAGAGATGCTTCCTAATTTCCAGATATGAACAGCATGTAAAGCTATAGGGAACACTACAACTGTGATCCTCCGAGCACAGCGGTTCCATCTCTAACACTGTCAGAGCATTTATTTATACATTAATGTAGACCTCAGAGGGGAATCCTGGTCATCAACCATGCCATTTTGTTATATTTTCATGTACCCAGGACCCCAAAACCTAGTGCTGGTGCTTTCACCCCAAGACAGACAAGTCCCTTCAACTAAGCGAATGGTCAGGATGCTGAGACAGGCTTAAGATCATGGGGGAGCCAAGTGGGGCCCACAGACTCATCTCTGGCTGCTCAGATGCTTCGCAGGAACCACAGTGTTTCTTGCCTTGACCCACGTTCAGCCAAGGCAGGTCACCTGTTGTCTCAGCCATACCTCCCACATCTTCATTTCCTTTGCATTCATTAGCTCCTTTCGAAGTTTTTTGATCTTTAGCTCTTCAAGCGTTGTGTTCACGGAAAGTGTCTGAAGGGCTTCTAGGTCTATCACACGGCCAAACTTGCTGATCATTAGTTGATGGACCGTTTCTTCCATTTCTAAAAAAAAAGACTTCACTGTCTTAGGTTGTTCTGTGGCCCGCATTGTTATTAAATGAACAATACCAGTAGCAACAACATTCCAAAGAACAGAGTTTGCAAGAGGATAGTAAAAGATTTTATGCTACCAGTTGACTTGTCCTCTGTGACTCTTCGCCAGCTCCTTTCCTCACTTAAAATGCCCATTCCTGGTTGTCTTTTCATCTACTTGAAAATCCTGTGTAAGGCAGACTCCACCTTCCCCCAGTTGTTTCCACCCTCTGCTGTGCCCCTCCTCAGACTGTCAAGGGCCCCAACTGGACAAAGAACTCTTCAGATTTTTTTTTTTTTTAAGTCACTGATCTCTACAGCATCTAGTGTTAAGAACAGAGCAGGCACTTAGAGGAAGTAAGTGTTTCCATCGTACTCCAAGTAAAAATTAAAGTCTGATTCTCAAACATTCCAGGCTCATTCTCATCTCAGTTCCCACCGACTGGAATGTTCTTCCCCAAATAGCCACATGGCTCCTTCTTGCCAGCCCATTTTCTGAAAGCAAGTTGTAAGGCTCATTTCCAATACACTCAGTTCTGAAGGGGTAACCAAGGTCCTCGTCCTCTAACCAGGGAAAACCACACCTTACCAGTATTCCACCTTTCCAGGGAGCGGTTCCTGGGTCCTACAGACCTGAGCACTCTCCTTTCCCGTCCCTTCTTAATTTTTCTTCTTAGCAATGATCTCCATCTAACATGCAATATATCTTACTTTTGTTTACTGTCTTTCCTCAACATGAGAACCCTGGAACTTCTAGGGAAAATTCCATTTGTGGGGTCTGAGCTCCCCAAGAAAATGTAATTCTTGTAACAAGACTTTCTCAGGTACCAGACTGTCCCCTAAGTGAAGTCTGAAGGCCCTAAGGTATCAGAAGATGATACAGTTCTGCAATGGTGTGGAAGTTTGTATCTGGTGTCATTGTTAAGGTTTGACTATAATGATATAACTGGCATGACTGCTGTTGTGCATGATCTGGGAAGGGCTGTTCACTTGTACTCTGTGTGAGTGTAATCCCCATGGACTTGTGTAATGTGGCGGCCATGATAATCAGTGATGCAAAAATGAAATGATGCTTAGATTATTTGTACACATGTACTAGCCTGTGGCTGCCTGCTTGGCCTCAGTAAGAACCTTGAGACTCCCTCCAGCTAGTGCCCTCTCCCATGACAGCCTCATGTACTAGGACGTGGACTCTGGTCCTTGCCATTCCCGCTGTGGAGCCAGCCTAATGCCCTTCTCCTGATTTGATTAGGCCAACTAGTGTTTACCGGGGACATAAAGCCTTCTGGAATATTTACCACATGCCTTCTCCATGGCCAAGAGCTGTGTTCTCCTTGGAATGAAGTGAACTTACTCCTTCCCACCACCATGTTCTAGGCTCTCCTCTTCTTCTTTTTTTTTTTTTTAAAGATGTTATGTATTTATTTGAGAGAGAGAGAATGAGAGAGAGCACATGAGAGCGGGGAGGGTCAGAGGGAGAAGCAGACTCCCTGCCGAGCAGGGAGCCCGATGCAGGACTCGATCCAGGGACTCCAGGATCATGACCTGAGCCGAAGGCAGTCACCCAACCAACTGAACTACCCAGGCGCCCTAGACTCTCCTCTTCTTGTTCACTGAGTCTATGGAAGGAGGAAGGCAACCTCAAGCCAAGCGTGGTGTTCCTCATCACTGCTAAGCCTTGTTCTCCAGCTTACAGAAAAGGAACCCACTCCGTGTTCCACCTTCAGAATCAGGAAAACTTTAACCAGACTCACAACTTGCTTTTCAGAAAATGGGGTGGGGGGGTGGGGAGAAGAACTGAAAGTTGCTGAATAAAACTTATACCACATGGAACTATTCCCTTTTATTTCCATTAACACTCTGCAAATTTGCAAACTTCATTTCATCTTCACACATTTTCCCAAAATGAAAGTTTGCCCCAACTGAAACAAGCTTCTTTCCTTGTTTTCATACTAGTTTATTCCTTGGTTTGATGAATAGTACTTTCAAATATAAACAACATTCAGGGCCTACCGAAGCCAGAGGAATGTGAAGTACATGAGAAGCACTGGGACCTCAAGGCTTACACCTGACAAAACTGTGTCTCAAATTAGTGTTATTTAAACATGCAGTCCTAATATGTATTTTGTATTTTATAATCCAGCTGCCTTGCAGAACCAGCTGCCCATGAAGGCAGAACCATCAACACTCACTGGAAACTGGCCTCTACAAATCCAAGCAACTTGGATTGGCTGACTAGTTGACTACTATAGGCTTCCCATTTTTTTTCTTTTTCAAATTAATATATATATATACTTTTATTCAATTATGGCAAAATACATAACATAAAATATCATTTTAAACATTTTTAATTGTACAGTTCTGTGGCATTAAAATAGATACTAAGATATTAGCAATATTGTTTTTATTTATTTATTTAAGATTTTATTTATTTATTTGACAGAGAGAGAGAGACAGTGAGAGAGGGAACACAAGCAGGGGGAGTGGGAGAGGGAGAAGCAGGCTTCCCGCAGAGCAAGGAGCCTGATGCGGGGCTCAATCCCAGGACCCTGGGATCATGACCTGAGCCGAAGGCAGACGCTTAACTGACTAAGCCACCCAGGCGCCCCAATATTGTTGTTTTTAAAGTTGGAAACTTCACAACTTACACTTCTGTTCCATATATCAAATATTCAAAACGTATTTTAAAGGATAGTAGTCTTTATACTGTGCATCTTATAATATCCACAACTCCAGATAGATTAAAAATACAAATATGAAGAACACTACTAATAGAGGACACTATGGGCAAAATATCTTTATGATCTCAAAACAGGAAAGGATTTCTTAAACAAGACATATACAGGGGCGCCTGAGTGGCTCAGTCGTTAAGCGTCTGCCTTCGGCTCAGGCCATGATCCCAGGGTCCTGGGATCGAGCCCCGCATCGGGCTCCCTGCTCGGCAGGGAGTCTGCTTCTCCCTCTCCCATTCCCCCTACTTGTGTTCCCTCTCTCGCTGTGTCTCTGTCAAATAAATAAATAAAATCTTTAAAAACAATTAAAAAAAAAACAAGACATATACACAGACACAATGCACAAACCATAAATATTGATAAAATTATATTAAGATTTTAAATGTCTATATCCCAAAAGGATACACTAAACAAAGTAAAAAGGCAAGTCACAAGAAGAAATTTGAGGTGGCTTAAAAGACAGAATATAGAAAGAACTGCCTAAATCAGTAATAAAACGAGTAGAAGTAAAAAATTGGTAAGGTTTATAATAGGCACCTTACAGAAAAGGAAACACAAATAAATGGCAAATAACTAATGTACGTGAAGATATTTAACCTCACCAGAATCCAGGAATCACGAATAAAAAACCACACAGAAATACAATTTAACATCCACCAGGCTGGCAAATATATTAAAGCCTGACAGCGTCAAATGTTCCTGAGAATACGGAGCCTGAGACGTTCTCACTGCCAGGGAAGTGGCAGGCTGCGGGGGCGGGGGGGAGGAGGGGGCGGTTGGAGATAAAATGATACAACCACATCGGAGAGCAGCTTGGCAAATACAGGAGTGCCTGCCGGGAACGCGTAACACCCCTCTACAACCCAGACACCCCAGTCCTGGGGATTCACTTTCTCCCGTGCACAAGGAGATGCATACAAGAAGATTTACTATAGTTCTGTCTTCGTGAAAAATTAGAAATACGTGAAATATCCATCAACAGAAGATTGAAGAAAGAAGTTCTTTCAGAGTCCTACAATGGAATATTATCGTAACAGTTAAAGTGAATAAATTACAGCAGTATGGATACCTCTCAAAAATTGGCCTAATAAAGTGAACTGCAAAATGATATGAATAATATTACAGTTAAAAACATGCAAAGTAGTTCCATATGTTGTGTGTGGATACATCCATATGCATATGTGCTCACCTGCCAGTTGACCCTGGGGAAGGGGCTGGGGAACAGTAGCAGAAAGAGGAGGAGCTTCAGTTGTACGGGCAATGTTTTGATTCCTTAAGCTTGGTGGCTAGTGATGTCACTCTATATTTCATCATGCATAAAACCTTTTAAACTTAAGAGAAACAGTTTCTATGATAAAGGATTGATTCTTCTAAAACAAGAGCGTGACCATTCAGTCAGCGGTATCAGGAAAGATGGTAGCTGGGAAGACGAGCAAGGGTTTCCTTGCTCTCAGTGGTTCTGATTCTGTGGTAACTTACTGTCTTCAAAGCTGGAGGTGGTCACTGAATAGTTCCCTCTCTTACCAAGATAGTACTGGATAACCCGTGGGCTTAGTTACTCACTGCTTATGGTTTTTGCCATCTCTCTCTTTTCTCGGATAAGCTGTTTGCGCCTCTCCCGGCAGTCCTTGTTAAGTTTTTGCTGCTTGGAATTTTCTTCATGGAGCTGTGTGATTCTTTCTTGGAGCCGTCCCAAGGAATAGTTCGAAAAGACCAAGGTTCCAGAAAGATCGTTAGGAATTTCTCCAAATGCTACATACTCTACCTATCAAAACCCAAACAAAACCAAGATCAAACTAAATGTAAGATCATAGAAAGCACTTCCTTTTCTGTCCCTTGTTTAGGTCATTGCCTTTGGACTTCTGTCATTCCCACCACTGAGTAAGGTAAAAGGGCCAGAGTTGCCTTCAGATAGTAAGCCACATTATGTCCCTGTAGGGACAGCAAATCTTCCCCCAGACCATGCCTAATATCTGCTGCATAACCATGGGACAAACATTTCACGGTGGGTGTATTAGGCAAATCGCTACATAAAGCTAATCCAGTTTGGATCAGGTTACACAAAATATATGTGAGGCTGATCTAAGCTTTTTCTTCTAAAATACAGCTTTCTCGCTTTACCTGACAAAATAGGGTACTGAATGCATCTCTGCACCTTAATATAAGCTGTAATTCTAATGAGTGTGGAAATGAACCAAGAGGCAAGAAAAAGAAAGGACACTTTCCTTTTGTCTTGCCCTCCCTCATTAACAAGCAGAGATTATTGCTTGTGTTCCCTCTCTCACTGTCTCTCTCTGTCAAATAAATAAATAAAATATTTTTTTAAAAAATAAAAAAAAAACAAGCAAGATTATAATAATTCTTGCATAATTCATGTCTATTTGAAGATGGTGTGAAAAGATGTGCACAAGATCCAAGATTTCAACTTCCAAACCATTCCATTCTTAAGTCATAAGCTCCTTGGGGCACCTGGCTGACTCAGTTGGAAGAGCATGGGACTCTTAACCTTGGGGTCTTGAGTTTGAGCCTCACGTTGGGTGCAGAGATTACTAAAAATAAATAAACAAACTAAAAAATAAATTTAAAACAAGTCATAGGCTCTTCATTTCCTCAGACCTGAAACAATTCATTGGCCTCTGGAAGTGATAATGGGCCATCGGGAAATACATATGTTTGGCTCTTACTCTTTCACAACAATCTGAGAATGGATAAGAAAAGTTGGGGTGTCATTATTCAGGTAGAATTCTCAGCAAAGGGCTGCATTTCTTCCCACGAGTGACCCACGAATCTTTTCTGGGAAAGCCCAGGTGTGGTGGCTCTTCTGCTCAGACAGGGCGGCGCATCATCTCCAGACCCATCACCTGGTGGAGCTTGAGTGGAATCACGACCAGCAGTTCATTTAGCCGCTGCTGTTTCTCTCGTTGGTAAGCCTCCAGGGCCTCCTCAGCTACATTCAGGTTAGCTGCCACAACTTTCACCTGTGAAGAGCCCCATGTGTGAAATGTGATAAATGGGGACATCTTGGGAGATGAGCAGGACCTGCTCTGTTGGGCTATGATTAAATGAATGATCCCAGTTTGCAGCCCAGGAATATGTGTTATTTTTTTCCTGCTAAGTCATGATCCACACTACTTTTTCAATCATTCCTATGTCCCCAGAGTAGTAAAGGGCTCATGAATAAGAGTTCAGATGTCCTCATCTCCCTTTTATTTTCTGCATGAAAAGCAGCTCTCAGCATGGAATGTCTTTGTCAAGATGGTGGGAATCTCATTGGGCCATCAATGACCTCAAAAAACAAAAGGAAAAAGCCCTTTAAGGCAACAAAATTACTAACTACAGTACTCATAAAGCACGTTCTTCATCTAAAAAACTTGAAAGTTTTCCAAATCATTTTGTATTTGCAAGAGGAGAAGCAATCTATCAAAAATATTTGTGAATATGAACTCTAAATGATACTTTCCAGCCACTGGATGCACTCAGCCAAAGAATTAAATGAAGTCAGAGAAGGACTTCTTGAGAACCACACCACTATTGATTGTCTACTACTGCTACACCATTTGGGGTGTGAAAAATTTCCTCACATGTATTGTTTCAACAACTCAGTTAACTCCTGCAAGGTGACCCAATTAATAGGGGACATTTGTGATCAATTAAATAAGATCAAGATATCTACTGATCTATTTGACAAAATTGGTAATTGGGGATCCTATCTAAGACATTTGACCATAATTTTGGGCCTAATACTTGCTTCATGTTCATCCTTTTGAATGTGCTGATGCATGTACCGTTTGCTGCCCATCATGACCCCCTGGAGCCATACCAAGGGCCCCTGGACTGACACCTGGAAGGATTCTAACTGCCCTACAGCCCACAGCCCCATTTCAGCAGGAAGCAGCCAGAGCGGTCATCGTCCCTTTCCCTAGGGTTAGGGTTAGGGTTACCATTCCGGGGGGGGGGAATGAGTAAGGGACAGGCAGGTCTAAACAGGGAGAGATAGATAGGGGTCTATGTGATCAGGCTCAAAGAAATCCCAAAAACGTGAGGTGTGGGGAACCCAGAGATAAGGGGACAAATTGGACCACCCTGCCCTAGGCGTGGGGGTGGGTGGGTGGGTGTCTTTTTTATGATAATCACCTGTGACCGACAAAGAATAACCAGACCCTAAAAAGGAAGTAAGCCATTGAAGGTCTTATCACTAGTCCTTGCTCAATGGTGATATCAATAGAGATGTTAGAAGGATTTAAGTTCCCTGGTTAGCTTTCTATAAAAGACTAACCCTAAGGACCCTCAGTGGCAACCCTGTCCGGACCCCTCTCACTCTGTTTCTATTTATTTTTATCTTACTCTTTTTCATTTCTGTTTTTGTGAATGTTTCCTACTATACAAAATACATTAGTATAATAGTTTGTGAATATAATTTGTAAATATATATACATATATTGTATATAAATTTTTTTTACTTATAGAAGTATGTAATAAAAAAGTTTGGAGATCAATGATCTAGATAAAGGAAGGCCAATCTTCAAAAGAACCAACAGCCCCTACCACAACTGTGCTTGAAGAGGAAAAACTTAAAATATAACACTTAAAATGTTTAGGGGCACCTGAGTAGCTCAGTCAGTTAAGTGTCTGCCTTGGGCTCGGGTCATGATCTCAGGGTTCTGGGATCGAGTTCTGTGTTGGGCTTCCTGCTGAGCAGGGAGTCGGCTTCTCCCTCTGTCTGCCGCTCCCCCTGCTTGTGCTCTCTCTCTGACAAATAAATAAAATCCTTAAAAAGATAAATAAAATAGGGGCACCTGGGTGGCTCAGTCAGTTAAGTGTCTGCCTTCGGCTCAGGTCATGATCCCAGGGTCCTGGGATCGAGCCCCGCATCGGGCTCCCTGCTCAGTGGGAAGCCTGCTTCTCCTTTCCCACTCCCCCTGCTTGTGTTCCCTCTCTCACTGTCTCTCTCTCTGTCAAATAAATAAGTAAAATCTTTTAAAAATAAATTAAATAAATAAATAAATAAATAATAAATAAATAAATAAATAAAATAAAATAAAATGTTTCTTCTCTGGGGAGAAGGCCTAACTCATGTCATTTCTACAGCAGTACAGTAGCTGGGAGGATGGCTGGCATGCTGGGAGAGGATAAATAAGTAAGCACACCATCATACTTTTTTGGATAGTGTATCATGTTCCTTTTTGAGGTTATCGATAATTTTCTTTTCTTCAGCTAAGGCCTCCTCAATGTCCAGCCTTTTCTCTCGAAGTTGAAGGGCCAATTCAAAAAGACCCACATCACAATCTGAAAAGACAGTCAAAATTAAAAGAAGCCCCATTGTCATGGAATGTGCTGATATTAGAAGTGTGGACTTTGGAGCTTCAGAATTAATAATGACCATTTGTGGGTCCACTCTAGCACACTTTCACTCCACTACGGGCTCCACTGTTCCAGGTGGAAATTATTAATATAAGTAATCCTGATAGTAATTCTGATACCAGCACTGATGTTCCGAGCAGTACTGTGAGCCAGACTTTCTGTTTAGGACTCCTTTTATGTACGTTCTCTCACTCAAGTCTCCTAGGACCTTGCAAGGTAGAAACTGTTGTTCCCACATTATAGGTGAGCACCCAAAGTCTCAGAGAAGTCATGTAGCTGATACGTGACACAATGGGACTCAGGTACAGTATCCCTGTATTAATTTCCACTATATCACACCACAGTCCACCAAGCAATAGATAAAGAATGTGAAAATAAGAGTACTACAATGGAATTTAGAAACTTTAGTTCTAGCCCTAGTTCCACCACCAAACTAGCTGTGGGACTTTTTTCAGGCCATTTAATCCTGCTGTAAACAAGGATTGTTTACAAGGATCCTGCTGTAACAAGTTGTATTATAATCTTTCGAGCTCTAGTTCACTCAGACATATGATTTTAAGAAGACTCTTGTTTGCAACATTAAAACAAGATTTAAACTTTACTTGAAATTAAGCTTTAAAATTTTATTTAAAATCTATATAAAGTGGCTACAAAAATAAATTTCATACCAAAAAGAAGTTTTTTCTGTACAGGACTATTCATCTATTGAGATTGTAAGAATATTGGTCTGGCTGCTTCAGACTGGTTTTACCAGTGAAAACAGTGAATATAAATTGCTAAGCATCTCCAGGAAGCCGGCACAAAGTACCCTTACAAAACAGATTTTAAATATGAAAATTTGAATGGGTTTGTCAAAAAGAGAAAGCTTCGTAAAAAAAAAAAAAAAAAAATACATGCACACGCGTGCGCACGCGCACGCACACACTGCGATCTGTTATTTCTACATAATTTGACTTTGAACCAACTATAAGTTATCTGTAAATTATTTGTCGTTCATAAATGACTGCCTAGGGAAAAGAAAATAAATCATCCAGAGAGCCAAATAAAAGCATTCATTAGACTACTTCATACAACTTCAACCACGCTTCCCTTAAATTTTATTATAAGACAACCGAGAAACCACAAAAGGATCTCCTTGATATTATCAGTCCATATTCACACTTCACAGAGAACATATGGTTTTATCCAACTTACTTGTTGGGCAAATAGAATCATCAAAAACTTCATCTTCAGATCCAGACTCATCTTCATCACTCTCTAAGCTAGATTCTTCTTCACTTGATTCATCACTATCTTCATCTTCATCTAAATAGAGAAGACATTATTAATAAGCAGAGAAGTTCCTGTGTTAAGATAAATCTCAGATTTTAAAAATAAAGGGTTTTTTTCAATGAGTTAGTCACTAGGAAAATAACAGATAAGGCAGGCAATTAGCCAATATTTTTAGAAGAGTTTAAAATGGTTAAAGAAAATATTACCCAAAGAAATCTACAGATTCAATGCAATCTCTATCAAAACACCAATAGTATTTTTCACAGAACTAGAATGAATAATCCTAAAATTAATATGGACCCACAAGAGACCTTGAATAGCCAAAGCAATCTTAAAAGAACAAAACTGGAGGTATCACAGTCCCAGATTTCAAGATATACTACTAAACTATAATAATCAAAACAGTATGGTGCTGGCACAAAAATAGACACATAGATCAAGAGAACAAAATAGAGAGCTCAGAAATAACCCCACACTTATATGGTTGCTCTATGACAAAGGAGGCAAGAATACACAATGGGGAAAACACAGTCTGTTCAACAAGTGGTGCTGGGAAAACTGGACAACTAGATGCAAAAGAATGAAACTGGGCCACTTTCTTATTCATACATAAAAATGAACTCAAAATGTGAGTTCAACCTAAATGTGAGACCTAAAACCATAAAACTCCTAGAAGAAAATGTAGGCGGTAATTTCTTTGACATCAGCCATAGAAACATCTTTCTATATATGTATCCTAAGGCAAGAGAAACAAAAGCAAAAATAAACTATTGGAACTACTCCAAAAAAAAAAAAAAAAAAGCTTTTGCAGAGTGAAGGAAATCATCAGCAAACCAAAAAGTCAACCCAGTGAATGGGAGACTATATCTGCAAATGATATATCCAATTATTGGTTAACATCCAAAGTATATAAGGAACTTACACAACACCAAAAAATCCCACAAATAATCTGAACAGAGAACATGGACAGAGAACCTGAATAGACATTTCTCCAAAGATGACATACAGATGGTCAACAGACGCATGAAAAGATGCTCAACATCACTCATTATCAGGGAAATGCAAATCAAAACCACACTTGTCAGAATGGTTAGATTCAAAAAGACAAGAAACAACAGATGTTGGCAAGGATGTGGAGATAAAGGAACCCTCACACACTGTTGGTGGGAATGTAAATTGGTGCAGCCACTGTAGAAAACAGTATGGAGGTTCCTCAAAAGATTAAAAATAGAATTACCATATGACCCAGTAATTCCACTACTGGGTATTTACCCAAAGAAAATGAAAACAGTAATTCAAAAAGATGTATGCATCCTTATGTTATTGCAGCAGCATTTACAACGACCAAGATATGGATTAATACTCAGTCACAGAAAAGAAATGAGATCCTGCTACTTGCAACAATCTGGATGGACTTAGAGGGTACAATGCTAAGTGAAATAAGAGAAAGACAAATACTATATGATTTCACTTACACAGGGTATCTAAAAAACAAAACAAATGAACAAACAAACAAAAAAAGCAGAAACAGACCATAAATACAGGAAACAAACGGACTGTCACCAGAAAAGCAAAGGGGGGGCAGAGGGATGGGCAAAATGGGTGAAGGGGCATGGAAGGCACAGGCTTTCCAGTTATAGAATGAATAAGTCATGAGCTGAAAGGTCGAGCATAGGGAATATAATCAATAGTATCATATTAGTGTTACATGAGGACAGATGGTAGCTGCACTTGTGTTGAGCATAGTATAACATACAGAGTGGTGGAGTCACTATGTTTTTCAATTGAAACTAATGTAACATTGTGTGTCAACTATAATTCAATAAAAAAATTAGTTTAAAATAATAATAAAATTCTACAAAATAAAATAACCAAGTAAAAAGAAAAAACAAATAAATAAATGGTTGGGGACACAGAGACCAAAACTCAAATGCCTGAAGAAGTTTGTTCAATTAATTTCAATGCACTGAATCAAAGAAGGTTGAGACCAAACTGCCAAGCTGCTTCTGCTGTGACCTAACACACACTTGGTTTTATAGGTCCACAGTTCCTAAATCATAGTGCCTTGGGAGGGGGAAAAAAAAACTTCCATAACTTATCTGAAGTAATGCTATATATTATCTTTATTTAACCTACTTAGTGTGAATATTTGTGTCTTGCTGTAGAAATATTAAGGTGTTTGATTTAGATATCCTGCTCTAAGCCCTGCTGGAGGTGAGAGTTGACAAAGACTCTATCTGTTGACCAAACTTGAGTCAGGCTCCTCTGAGTTCTCTTTCTGACCCACAGTGGACCATGAGCTTAGTTCTTGACCCATTTAGTCCAGTTTTAGCAAGAATCCTGCTGAGTCAGTTTAGTAAAAATCTCACACCCTTGATATCTGATCAGATTCCTCCTTAATCCTTACCCTCACTATCTTTTCACTCTGGCCAATCTTCAGCAAAAATCCTGTTAGGTCAGTCTAGCAAAGAATTATTCTACCTCTTAGTAATTTTCCATCCACTGACTCCCACCCTGCTGCTTGGCTATAAATCTCTACTTGTCCTTGTTGTATTCAGAGTTGAGCTGATCTCCCTCCCCTATTATAAAATCCCATTGTAGTGGTGCCCCTGAATAAAGTCTGCCTTATTGTTCTTTAACAAGTGCCATGAATGGTTTTTTCTTTAACAGTGTCATATAAAATATCTTTTATAAAATACAAAAAATACTAAAACTCATCTGCCCCTAAGAGTTTCAGATAAGGGACTGTAGACCTCTCCCACGCAGCTCTACTCCATTTTCTTTTAAACATGTTGAAGCCATCTATGAACCATAGATCACTAATTGGCAATTTCTATTTTATGGACATCAAGTTAGAAATAAGAGATGGACCTCATACTCTTCAGAAGATTTCTTAAATTTAAGATCTCTCTTAAAATTACTTTAAGCAGTCTGTACCACCTTATGAAATAAATCACCAAAGTTTAAAATTAGACTTTAAAATTCCTACATAGATTTCTGCTTTGGGGAAGACAAAGTAGATCTATTTTTTTCTTATGTAGAACAAACATAAGATTCTGAAAAATGGAAAGAAAGCACACTAAATATGAAACTCAGAAGCTGAGGAACAACTGTGGTGAGTTTTTTGGGTCTTCTTTTTGCCTCTTAGATCTCAGACTTAGAAATGAGTAAGTCACCAACCTGGAAACACCAATAGATAGTATATAAAAATATAAAAATATATAAATATATTTATATATATATAAATATAAATATATAAAACGGCCCAACCAGAGCCTACTCTCTCTAGCCAAATGGCCAAGAAAGAGGTGGCCCAACAAGGCAAAACTTTTAGACAATATCCTAACCAAACACCACAGGAAAAAAACTGTGGTCTCACTCCCACCCCTATCAGCGAAGGCCAAGTAGGGAAACTAGACATCCACTCTTGCAAAGCCGCAATGAGGAACCCAACATTCTCATCACCCAGGATAGTGTCAGAGAAGGCAAAGCAGGGAACCAGGACATTTTTTCCTGCTGGCTGGTGACCAGTCTTGCCCCCAAACCCCACCAAGATATCTGTGGAGACCATGTGAGTAGCCCGGATTTCTTTCACCTGGCAATAACAAGACTCACTCCCTCCTCCCATAGAGGTCATGTCAGAAGAACCCTAATAGAAAAAAAGAAGAAGAAGAACCTGGAAAGTCAGGACTTTCACCATTGCGCAGAGGTACCAAGGCCATCCCCACTATGTTGTCAGTAGAGACTACATGGGGACCCAGAACTCCAGAACAAGGAGATCCTCCTTCCTTTGAGTCACAGTGAAGGTTGAGTATGGCAATAAGGAGTAGGCATCCAATCCTTTCTCTGGAAGAGCAGTGTTAGAAAAAGCCAAGAAAAACAGAAGATTTAAATAAGATACAGAGTCTTATAACATAATATGGAAGTTTCCAGGTTTCAACTGAAAGTCATTCACTGTAGCAAGAACCAGGAAGATCTCCAACTGAATGAGAAAAGACAATGAAGAAATGTCAACATTAGGATGGCAGAAATGTTAAAATTATCTGACAAAGTATTTAAAATAGCCATGATAAAAATGCTTCCATAACCAATTATAACACACTTT
Source organism: Mirounga angustirostris (assembly GCF_029215605.1). Lineage (NCBI taxonomy): Eukaryota > Metazoa > Chordata > Mammalia > Carnivora > Phocidae > Mirounga > Mirounga angustirostris. The sequence continues at coordinate 58,362,874 of NW_026991709.1, forward strand.
AAGCAAATGAAAAATACAAAGCCTGTTCAAAGAAATAAAAAGTATCAGAAAGAAAAAGATACAAAGAAGAACTAAATGGAAATGTTAGAACTGAAAAATACAATAACTAGAAGAGGAACTCAGTAGATGGGCTCAACAGCAGAATGGAGGGGAACAGAGGAAAGCATCTGTAAACATGAGGACAGAACAATAGAAGTCATCCAGTTTGAAAAACAGAAAGAAAACTGAAAAACAAACCTCAAACCTCAGAGCCTCAGGGACCTATAGGACTATAATGAAAGGTCAAACATTCATGGCATGAGTCCCAAAAGGAGTGAAGAAAAAGGAGGTTCGTAAAAGCACTTAAAGAAATAATGACTGAAAACTTCTCAAATTTGGCAAAAGACATAAGCTGACAGATTAAAGGAGTGAACCTTCATCAGTCTGAACCCAAAGAATCTACTCCAAGACACATCATAGTCAAGTGTCTGGAAACTAAAGACAAAAAGTCTTAAAGACAGTGAGAGACGTGAGACTTCACCTTTGGGAGATGAACAATTTGAGTATCAGAGGATTTCTTATCAGAAACCATGGAGGCTGGAAGAAAGTAGCACAATATTTTTTAAATGCTGAAAGAAAAAAAAGTCAACCTAGAATCCTATACCCAGTGAAAATATCTTTCTGAAATGGAGAGGAAATTAAGACATTTTCAGTTTGCCACTAGTATACCTACCCTAAAAGAATGGATAAGGGACATTCTTTAAACAGAAGGGAAATAGTTTTTTTAAGAAGGAATTTTGGAACATCATCAAGGAAAAATTAACATGGTAAGCAAAAATATAGGTAAATATAATAGGCTTCCTTCCTCCCTTTGAGTGTTTAAATTATATTCGGTAGTTGATGCAAAAATTATAACATTGTCTGATGTGGTTCTAGATGTATGTAGATGAACTGTTCAAGATAATCATATTATAAATGGAGGAAATAAAGGGATGTAAAGGCAGATGAGGATTCTATACTTGACTTAAACTGGTAAAATGATAACACTGGTGGTCTGAGATAAATTATGTATATATAATGTAATTTATAAAGCAACCACTAAAAAAGTTACACAAAGACATACACTCAAAAGACTAGAGAAAATTAAAATGGAATTCTAAAAAATGTTCAAGTAACCCAGAGGAAGGTAGGAAAATGTAGAAGATGGAAAGCAGAGAGAATAAAAAATAAATAAATGGCATACCGAAGCCCTAATATATTAAATCTAATAGGTTTAAGTACACCAATTAAAAGACAAAGAGTAGATAAGAAACATTAACCATGTGCTGTCTACTAGAAATTCACTTCTAATATAATAACATAGTCAAATTGAAAGTAAAAGGAGTGAAAAGATATATCATGCAAACATTAATCAGAGCCAAACAGGAGTGACTATATTAACATCAGATAAAGTGGACTTCAGAGCAAAGAAAAATATTCTAGACAGAGAAAGACCTTATATGATAAAAGTGTCCATCTATCAAGAAGACATAGTAATCCTGAATGTGTATGCATAAAACAGGGCTGCAAATATGGAAGCAAAACTGATAGAAATGAAAAGAGAAATAGATAAATCCATAATTATATTTGGAGACTTCAACACCCCCTCTCAACATTTGATTGGAATTATACAGAAAATCAGCAAGACTACCTTAGAAGACCTGAATAGCATCATTAACCAACAGGATCCAATTGACAGTAATAGAAGGTTTAACCCAAAACAGCAGAATATACATTCTTTGCAAGTACCCACAGAACATATACCAAGACAGACCATATGCTAGACCATTAAACAAATTTCAACAACTATAAAAGAACTGAAATCATGCAGAATGTGGTCTCTGACCCCAATGGAATCAAACTAGGAATCCATAACAAAAACTTACCAAGAAAATCTCAAAACACTTGGACCCAAACAAAACACTTCTATATGGTCCATGGGGCCTAAAGGAAAGATCAATGTAAATTTTAAAACTGCAGTGACATGAATGAAAATGGAAAATGCAACTTACCAAAATTTGTAGAATCCAGCTAAAGCAGTGTTAAGAGGGAAATTACAGCACTAAATTAGAAGAGGAAAAGTCTCAAATCAATAATTCACACTCACCTCAAAACCTAAAAACAGAAATGCAGAATAAATCCAAAGCCAGCAGAAGAAGGTAATAATAAAGATAAGTGCAGAAATCAATAAAATTGAAAATAGAAAAATTATCTTTAAAAAATCACCTATCCGAAGTTATCCAAATTTATCCCGTTTGTTCACAAAAAGATCAAATTGACAAACCTCTAGCAAGTCTAAAAAAACGGGGGGGGGATAACAAAAAGTTACCAATATCAAGAATGCAACAGGTGATGTTACTACAGACCTTGCAGATATTAAAAAGATAATAGAGAAATACAATGAATATCCCCACACACATAAATTTGGCAACTCAGATGAAATAGACCAATTTCACACACACAAAAATACAAATTACCACTGGTCACCCAATATGAAACAGATAATCTGAATAGTTACATAGCTATACTAAGAACCCTTGAGGGGCACCTGAGTGGCTCAGACAGTTAAGTGTCTGCCTTCGGCTCAGGTCATGATCCCAGGGTCCTGGGATCGGGCTCCCTGCTCAGCGGGGAGTCTGCTTCTCCCTCTCCCTATGCCTGCTGCTTCCCCTGCTTGTACACCCTCTCTCTCTGTCAAAAATAAATAAAATCTTGGGGCGCCTGGGTGGCTCAGTCATTAAGCGACTGCCTTCAGATCAGGTCATGATCCCAGAGTCCCACATCAGGCTCCCTGCTCAGCAGGAAGCCTGCTTCTCTCTCTCCCACTCCCCATGCTTGTGTTCCTGCTCTCACTGTCTCTGTCTCTGTCAAATAAAAAAATAAAATCTTTAAAAATAAATAAATAAATAAATAAATAAATAAATAAATAAATAAATAAAAATCTTTAAAAAAAAAAAAACTTTTGAGTTTGTAATTTTAAAACTCCCCTGAAGAAATCTACAGGTCCAAATAGTTTCACTGGAGAACACTACCAAATTTAAAGAATTACTACCACATACATTATCTTCCAGATAATCAAAGAGAAGACTTCCTAATTCATATTGTGAAGCTAGTATTATCCTGATACTAAAACCAGACAAAGATAGTACAAAAAAGAGAAAAAAGCAAGCTAAAGACCAATGATCCTCATGAATATATGGACACAATATTTTTTTTTCTTTTCTTCTTCTTCTTCTTTTTTTTAAAATAAGTTCTACACCCAAAATGGGGCTTGAACTCACAACCCCAAGAGCAAGAGTTGCATGCTCTATTGACTGAACCAGCCAGGCACCTCTAGGCACAAAATTTCTTAATAAAATATTTGAAAATAGAATTCAACAATATATAAAAAGAATTATAAACCATGAGGGGGGTGGTATTTCAAGGGTGTAAGTCTGATTCAATAATCAGTAATCAGCCAATGTAACACACCATATTAATAAGCTAAAGAAAAAAAATCACATAATCATCAATCAAGGCAGAAAACCATCTGACAAAATTCAACACCCATTCATGATAAAAACTTTAAAAACTAGGAACAGAGGGGAACTTCCTCAACTTGATAGAGTATCCACAAAATACCTACAGGTAGCATACTTAATGGTGAACCATTAAATGCTTTCTGCCTACAACTGTGAATAAGGCAACGATGTCAGCTCTCAGCACTCTATTTCCATGTAGTACTGGATGTTCTAAACACTGCAAAAAGGCAAAAAGAAGAAATTGGCATAAAGAGCAGAAAGAAAGAAATAAAACTGAACCTATTTGCAGATAAATTATTGTCTACATAGAAATTCCCAAGGAATCTATCAAAAACTTCTAAAACTAATAAGTGAGGTCACAAGATAGGAGATCAACATCTAAAAAGCAACTGTATTTCTATATACTAGTGTGGATGTGCGAAACCAAGATTAAAAACAAAATAGCACTGGGCCCCTGGGTGGCTCAGTTGGTTAAGCGACTGCCTTCGGCTCAGGTCATGATCCTGGAGTCCCGGGATCGAGTCCCGCATCGGGCTCCCTGCTCGGTGGGGAGCCTGCTTCTGCCTCTGACCCTCTCCCCTCTCATGTGCTCTCTGTCTCTCTCATTCTCTCTGTCTCAAATAAATAAATAAAATCTTTAAAAAAAAACAAACAAAAAAATAGCACTATAAAATTGTACTAATGTATACTATTAGTCTGCCACTTATTTCATTTTCTAGGATTTTGTGTGAGAATTTTTTAAAAGATTTTATTATTTATTTGAGAGAGAGAGAGGGAGAGGGAGAAGCAGACTCCCCACTGAGCAAGGAGCCCAACATGGGACTCGATCCTAGGACCCTGAGATCATGACCTGAGCCAAAGGCAGACACTTAACTGACTGAGCCACCCAGGCGCCCTTTGTGTGAGATTTTAATAAAATATTTCTACCACCACCCAAAAAAAAAAAATATAGCATTAAAAATCACTTGAGGGGCACCTGGATGGATCGATTAAGCATCTGATTCTTGATTTCAGCTCAGGTCTGATCTCAGGGTGGTGAGGTCAAGCCCCCACATCAGGCTTAGTGCTCAGTGGTGAGTCTGCTTGAGAATCTCTCTCTCCCTCTCCCTCTGCCCCTCTCCCCTGACTTGCTTTCTCTTTCTCTGGAAAAAAAAAAAAAATAATAATAATAAAGTCACTTAAAAAAGGGAAATACTTCAGTATAAATCTAACAAAACATGAACCTGAATTGTATGTTGAAAATGATACAATGCTGATGAAAGAAATCAAATCTCTAAATGCATACTGTGTTCACTCATTGGAAGACCCAACAAAGATGCAGATTCTCTCCAAACTGATATAAAAGTTTAACACAATTTCTATCAAAATTTCAACAAGATTTTTTTGTATATACAAAAAATTATTTTGAAATATAGAAAGATAAAGGAAATAGAATAGCTGAAACAATTCTGAGAAAGAAGAATAAAATAGGAGGAATTAGTTGACCTGACTTCAGAACTCAATGGCCTCCATAATCAAGACTACAGTATTGGTGGGGAGCTAGACAAACTGATCAGCAGAACAGAACATCCAGAAGCAGATCCACACAAATATGCCCAAGTGGTTTTTGACAAACATCAAAAGCAATTCAATGGGAGAAAGACAGCTTTTGCAACAAATGGTGCTAGGGCAATTAGACATTCACAGGAGGGATAAACAGATCTTGACCTAAGTCTCGCACCTTATAGAAAAATTAAGCCCAAATCGATTTCAGACTTTAATGTAAAACTCTAAAACTTTCAGAAATAAATAGGAGAGAATCTTTGGGACCTAGGGCTAGGCAAAGAGTTCTTAGACTTTGAAACCTAAGCAAGATCCAAAAAAAAGAAAACCAAAAAAAGAAAAACACCTTATAAATTGGACCTCAACAAAAATAAAACCTTCAGCTCTGTGAAAGACCATGTTGAGGGAATGAAAAAACAAGCTACACAACAGAAGAAAATATTTGCAAAGCACCTGTCTGACAAGGACTAGCGCCTAGACTATACAGAGGACGCTTAAACCTTAGAAGCAAAAAATCCTATTCAAACTTGGGCGAAGGACATGACGAGATATTTTACCAAAGATGACATTGAGTTGGCATATAAACAGAAGAGAAGATGTGCTTGTTACATAAACCACCCTAAGCTGTTTCAAACCAGATACACACACACAAATTAACTCCATAGGGTTAGAGATCTACAGGTTTATATCCTCTCCCCTTCAAGCCCACAGAACTTCTAACTGTCTATGTTGTAGGAACAAAAGTTGTCAAATATATCCTTAGTTATTTCTCTATTTCATGTTAATGAGAAAAAAATAGAATCATATGTTAAAAAAAAAATTCAAACCGGCATCTCCTTCAACATCCTTTTTCTTCGCCCGCTTAATCCTCTTCTTTAGGACCTTCATGAGGAAATTAGCAAATTTATTGTTTTCTCCAACGGCTGCTTGGAAACCAGCATAGAGTGCTTTTTCTTGGTCCTGGAGCTTGGCAATTTCATTCTTTTTCTCTTCCATCTCTTTAAGAGTTTCATTTATTTTCCACTAAATGAACAAAAACAGGAATAAGTGAAAGTATTTCCGATAAACCAGGTTCAGAGAATAATATATATTACAATGTAAGGTTACAGTTCACAAACTTTTTTTAATCTTCTTCATAGAAGTTTACATTTCTGATGGTTGGAGAGCCATCCATTTATTTGGTTAAAATTTTATAATTCTTTTGTAAAAATCAGTTAAGCCCAGAATTGGATAAGATCAGCTTTTTATGTTTAGCTTCCTCAAAAAGTCTAAATTAAGTGAAATATTTACTGTCAGCTAATACTTTTGCATGTGTGATCTCAAAAACAAAAGATGTTTTTCATATGAATACATGACAACTAAAACAAAAAGACACTGCATCCCTTAGTGCAGCAGATATACCTTAAAAATGGTGTTACTATTCAGTAATATTTATTTGATGGAATCCTTCTTCCTTTGAGATGAAAGTTGGATGGTATCATTTATCTCTTTAAATTTAACATATATATAACAAACAAAGAAACTTACTTTCCTAAGATACTCAATTACATATTACCCTGAAACTAGCTATCGTATTTAAAAAACTAGTCAACTTCTAAAAGGAATGAGATCTTGCCATTTGCAACAACGTGGATGGAACTGGAGGGTACTATGTTGAGTGAAATAAGTCAAACAGAGAAAGACATGTATCATATGATCTCACTGATATGAGGAATTCTTTTTTTTTTTTTAAGATTTTATTTATTTATTTGAGAGAGAATGAGAGACAGAGAGCACGAGAGGGAAGAGGGCAGAGGGAGAAGCAGACCCCCTGCTGAGCAGGGAGCCCGATGCGGGACTCGATCCCGGGACTCCAGGATCATGACCTGAGCCGAAGGCAGTCGCTTAACCAACTGAGCCACCCAGGCGCCTGATATGAGGAATTCTTAATTGCAGGAAACAAACTGAGGGTTGCTGGAGTGGGGGGTGGGGTGGGAGGGATGGGGTGACTGGGTGATAGACACTGGGGAGGGTATGTGCTCTGGTAAGCGCTGTGAATTGTGCAAGACTGTTGAATCTCAGATCGGTACCTCTGAAACAAATAATGCAATATATGTTAAGAAAAAAAAAAGAAGAAGAAGAAGAAGGTAGCGGGAGGGGAAGAATGAAGCGGGGGAAATCGGAGGGGTAGATGAACCATGAGAGACGATGGACTCTGAAAAACAAACTGAGGGTTCTAGAGGGGAGGGGGGTGGGAGGATGGGTTAGCCTGGTGGTGGGTATTGAGGAGGGCACATTCTGCATGGAGCACTGGGTGTTATGCACAAACAATGAATCATGGAACACTTCATCTAAAACTAATGATGTAGGGCGCCTGGGTGGCTCAGTTGGTTAGGCGACTGCCTTCGGCTCAGGTCATGATCCTGGAGTCCTGGGATCGAGTCCCGCATCGGGCTCCCTGCTCAGCGGGGAGTCTGCTTCTCCCTCTGACCCTCACCCCTCTCATGCTCTCTCTCTCAAATAAATAAATAAAATCTTAAATAAATAAATAAATAAATAAAACTAATGATGTAATAATGTATGGGGATTAACATAAGAATAAAAAACAACAAAAAAAAACTAGTCAACTTCTTTTCCAAGTATGTTCATAAGGATAACATATAATCAAAACTCAACTTTATATGATAGCTAGTGACAATAAAAATACTTTGAAATTCGTAAACTAAATAGAAGGCTCACTTTTGAAAACTTATCCTCCTACCATACAAAACATCCGATCGAATTCACTGTAAAGTCTGATTCATTTCTCTCTCTTAAGAATACCAAAAGCAGGGGCGCCTGGGTGGCTCAGTTGGTTGGGCGACTGCCTTCGGCTCAGGTCATGATCCTGGAGTCCCTGGATCGAGTCCCGCGTCAGGCTCCCTGCTCGGCAGGGAGCCTGCTTCTCCTTCTGACCCTCCCCCCTCTCATGTGCTCTCTGTCTCTCTCATTCTCTCTGTCTCAAATAAATAAATAAATAAATCTTTTAAAAAAAAAAAAAGAATACCAAAAGCAGAACAAGCAGGAATAAGAGGGGGTTGGGGGTGGGAGATGAGGAGGGACAAAAGAGAGGAGGACTAGAACAGGGGAAATTAAGTTGAGAAGATGAAGAAGGAAACAAAGAATCAAGTCCCCTCCATAACTAAAAGATACAGCCAGCCAGCATTCTCCTGCCGGCTCATACCTGCATATCCTGTTCTTCTTTGTCTAATGAATTAACACGCTCTTGAAGTATGTTCTCCTGTTTTTCAAAATTCTTGAGGAGAAGCATTTCTTGAAATAATGTGACATGGTGAAGGTCAGATAATTTCATCTGAGTATCTAGTTTCAGTTTCTGATGCCTCAGGAGACGGAGTTCTGCATCAAAAGTGACAATCAGTTCTTTGATCTGAGGTGGAAAAAGATTTGAGGGTGTGTTAGGAGTTAAGAACAGGTAAGTATACTTTTAAAACTATTGAACAATACTAATTTGTTTAGGTAGAAGCATTTTCTCGTTATACCGTTGTTATGGAGTAAGAATTATATGGGCTCATGTGCATGGGTATGTGTAGTCCTATAAATCAATTTATCAATATTATAAAATTTATATAAATTTATTAAGCGGTAGGGATTCTGTAACTATAATCCTTCCAGCTATTTCTTTACCATGATTAAGCCATCAAGAATGCCCTTCTTGGTATACTATGTGGTTGAAATCAGAGACTAGGAGGTCCTTGTGTTTCTATCTGCCTCCACTTTATCCCACAGCATCTCTACATTGTCTTTCATACAGGAAGCACTACATACTCCCTTCAACTTCTTATTTTGAAAATTTTCAAACATTTCCAAAGGTGATTTAAGTTGTGACAGAGCTGGGATAAGAATGACATATCCCAAGTCCTGGTCTAGACCTTCTCCCACTGCCATCCCAAGGACTTTAAAGGCTCCATTCTGCTCTGATTTGGCACAGCTTCTCCCTCACCCCATCCCAAAGGCAATGAAGAGATCCAGAGAGAGCCCCAGGGGCTGGTTCTCCTGAGAAAACCAGGACAACAGGTAGAAGACAAACCATTCCATGTTTTTTCTAGGCTGTGCATGATGGAGAGTCTCAACAGTCAAGAACCTGTAATGAGGGAGGGCCCAGCCCGTGGCTGAGGAGAAGGAAGAGATCTCTGGGTTTGGGACAGTGAAGAAGAAAAAAAAAAAATTAAACTTTTACTTATGTATGGTCGTAGACTAAGTGGGCTCTTCTTTAATGTTTGTTCAACAAGTCTGAACTATTTTTAAATTTCTTTTGAGGCAGGACTATATTTTTTCAGTGTAACACCATTCTGAAACATAGGTGTTTAAGTTTGTAAGGCTCATGCTTGTTTTGCTTTCACTCACCCGATAGCCTATAAGCTTTATGAGGATAGAGAATATGTCTGGCTTGAGTATTATTGCATCCCTATCTAACTAGCACAGTTCCTGCACAAAGAATGTCCAATAAATGTGTTGATACCATAAATAAATTAGTTACTATTAAACCAAACTTTTTTACTGGGTATCTACTATATGTCTGGCATTTTCTAGACACTGCAGGGGAATCAAAAGATGATTATATGTGGCCCTTCTCTCAAGAACTGTGTAATCTAATTTGCAAGACAAAACTAACACATATGAGCGCTGAGTGATGTATAGAATTGGATTGTTATACTGTACACCAAAAATGAATATAACACTGTATGTTAGTTATACTTCAATTAAAAAAACTAACACACATAAAACAGCAAGAAGGATAAGTGGAAAACATTAGGTGCTGCTTATAGGTGCAATCGGAGTTTAGACAAAAAAGTATGTAATGTGGACAGAACATTCTGGAGAAGGTTTGGAATTGGACTAAGTTTTGCATGATGACTCACATTTGAAAGGAAATCATTGCAGGTGGGAGGAAATAGCAAAGGAATAAGCAAATGCAAAATTCAGAATGGGGGTGGGGAATGGGAGTGGGGAGAAGCAGGAAGAGTGAGAAAGCGAGGCTGGACAAAGCAGAGATAATGAGTGAAGAATACGTTTGGGGAGCTATAGGGGGTGCCTTCACAGGGTGGAGCCAGACAGACACTGAGGAAGGGAACTCTACACGGTTGGCAGCCGGGAGCCTCCTAGCCAGCAAAGGTCCTTTTCCTTCTGGATTCAGAGGACCTCCTGTACCACTGGCCCCAACATGGTCTGGCTTCCTAGAAATAAAAACAGGTGCCGTTCCAGCTCCAGAACAATTCTGAAGCCAGTCATCACCATGAACACTCCCACCAATGAGGCAAATCACACGTTAGAGAAAGAGGAGGATGTAAAAAGCAGAGGTGCCCCATTTTCTCTGGAAGGTTTTTAAATTATGTTCCATCCAGCATCTGAAAGCTGCTCCATCATTTCCCCATTACCAAGACTTCAGTTAGATGCCAATTGACATGGATTTGTCCTTAATTCTTAGCTTTTCCCAAAGCAAAACGTTTAAAAGCTCTAAAGTTCTTGGGCAGAGCACAATAATTATCAGAAGGCCATGGATGGGGAGGAAGCTAAGCCTTCAGGGAGTTGTGGGCTGGTCAGGGCTTGGGAAAGATTACTGTAGAGAAAATTTAAATCAATAAATAAGAAAGGAAATCTAGTTCTTCCCCGCTCTCCTCTCTTTCAGCTTGAAAAAGGCAGTGTCACCCCTTACCCTATTGGTTAAATACTGTTGCATGTACAAGTGTTTAATCTCGTCCCTTTTCATAATCTCCAGCTCTATATCAATTGGATCTGCTTTTTCAAATTCTAGTAATTTTACAGTATCTACACAGAATGCTGATGCCTTTGATGATCTAGACAATGAATCTCTTGTCGTCAAATCACTGTTCTTTCTAGAAGAGAGTCTGAGGAATCCTCCACTTGAGCCTGTAGACCCTCCCTGTTCCAGCTGGGAGGATGTTTCACCCTGAATCTTCATCTGCTGTCGCTTAAAATTTAGGAGAGTTTCCTCATCATACTGAAATCTCTTTTCTGGAACTTCTTCTGGGTGTATCTGGGGGACTTGGGGAATAGGAATGTGCTTGGATATGTGAAGAATTGACTGGATGCTCTTCAGTTCTTGAACCAGGCACTGTATTTCCTCGATGACGGCCACTTTAAGGTCTCGAAGAGAAAAGATACATTTGTTCATGTTCTTTTTCTTTGAATGGGCCTGATAAAAAGAAGGAAACAAAATGACAATCCATTCACAAAGGACAGTTTGAAATATGATTTTTGTCCCATGACTGGTATGCCTAGCAAAAATCCAAGAAAAAAAATTTATCTGATCATTTCTATTCACTACTAAGTTACTCTTTTCTTTAGCTTTTAGGCTGTTTCCCATTTAGCTTCTCCAAAAGAGGAAGACAGTGTGGATGTGACCTCTGGTATCCCTCAGGTGGCTTGTAGGGCTCAGTTCTGCTGTCTTCTTCTGACCAACCAGGGGAAGTCCTTCCTGAAGTCTTGTACTCAGCCAGGGCTGGGTGAGGGGAAGGTCATTCTTTAGTAAGGAACATACAAATGTAACTGCCTATCCCTGATGGAAACTCAAATTCCACTGGCTTAGACACATTTAGGGTTGCCCACTTAGGGCCAAACTAAAGTTTAGCCTATTCTTATTCTGCATTTTGGCCACATTATTCCTGTTACTTCTTGTGCAGGCAATGTCATGATCCTGAATTTCTGTATCATGCACACCAAGAGATTCCAGGACACTTTCTCTTGGTTCCTTCTCCATTTATCTAAGCCAAACTATGCCCCCCCTGCCTCAAGCCACAGGAGCCAGAGTGGCCCATTGCTCCCTCATTACCAGCTGTTTCCAAAATGCTCTTACCAGAGCCTATAGGCACATACAGCCCTAATCCTGTGTACAATTAGACAACAAGGTGGTCCAAAGGCTATTAAGAGTTACTTTGCATAAATATACAGGTTTAAAAAAAAAGGATCAAAGGCACTTCTCCAAATTGACAGTAATACTATAGTAGTAGGGAATTTTAACATCCCACTTACATCAATGGATACATCACCCAAACAGAAAATCAACATGGAAGCAGTGGCTTTGAATGACACATTAGACCAGATGGACCTAACAGATATATATAAAATATTCCATCCAAAAAGGGAATACACATTCTTTTCAAGTGCACATAGAATATTCTCCAGGATGGATCACATGTTAGGCCACAAAACAAGTTTCAATAATTCAAAAAGATGGAAATCATATCATGCATCTTTTTTGACCACAATGGTATGAAAGTAAAAGTCAATTACAAGGAAAGAACACAAATACATGGAGGTTAAATAACATGCTACTCAATAATGAATGGGTCAACTGAAAAATCAAAGAGGTAGTAAAAAAAAAAAAAAAAGAAAATGAAAAAAACAGTCCAAAATCTTTGGAATGCAGCAAAAGCAGTTCTAAGAAGGAAGATTGTAGTGATACAGGCCTACTCAAGAAACAAGAAAAAGCTCAAATAAACAACCTAATTTTACACCTAAAGGAGCTAGAAAAAGAACCAAAAAAAAAGCCCAAATTTAGTAGAAGGAATGAAATAATAAAGATTAGAGCAGAAATAAATGAAATAGAAACAAATAAATAAAAAATAAACAAATAAAAGATCAATGAAACAAGGAGCTGTTTTTTTAAAAGATAAAATTGATAAACCTTTAGCTAGACTCATCAAGAAAAAAGGAGATGACTCAAATAAAATCAGAAGTGAAGGAGGAGAAATGACAACTGGCTCCACAGAAATACAAAAAGATTATAAGAGAATATTATGGAAAATTATATGCCAACAAATTGGACAACCTAGAAGAAATTAATAAATTCCTAGAAGCATATAACCTTCTAAAGCTGAATAACGAATAGAAAATCTGAACAGACCTAATTATTAGCAATGAAATTAAACCAGTAATTAAAAAATTTCCAAAAAATGAAAGTCCAAGACCAGATGGACTCACTGGGGAATTTTACCAAATATTTAAAGAAGAATTAAAACCTATTCTTTTCAAATTCTTCCAAAAAATGTAAGAGGAAGAAAAGCTGCCAGGTACATTCTACAAGGCCATCATTACCCTAATACCAAAACCAGACAAAGCCACTACAAAAATAGTAATAATAACTACAGGCCAATTTGTCTGATGAACATAGATGCAACAATCAGTAAGATACCTAGCAAACCAAGGTCAACAATACATTGAAAAATTATTTACTACAATCAGGCAGGATTTATTCCAGGGGTGCAAGGGTGGTTCAATATTCACAAATCAATCAATGTCATATATCACATTAACCAGAGAAAGAATGAAAACTATATAATCATTCTAATAGATGCAGAAAAAACATTTGACAAAATTCAACATCCATTCATGATTTAAAAAAAAAAAAAGCCCCAACAAAGTAGGTTTAGAGAGAACATGCCTCAACATAATAAAGGCCTTATATGAAAAGCCCACAGCTAACATCATAACTAAATGGTGAAAAACTGACAGCTTTTCCTCTGAGGTTAGTAACAAGACAGAGATGTCCACTTTCACCACTTTTATTCAACATAATACTGGAAGTCTCAGCCACAGCAATCAGACAAGAAAAAGAAATAAAAGGCATCCATATTGGTAAGGAAGAAGTAAAACTGTCACTATTTGTACATGACAGGATACTATATATAGGAAAAATCATAAGGAGACCATCAAAAATCTACTAGAACTGGTAAATTAATTCTGCAAAGCTGCATGATACAAAATTAATATAAAGGAATTTGTTGCATTTCTATACACTAATAACAAAGTAGCAGAGAGAGAAACTAAGAAAACGATTTACAATTGCACCAACAAGAATAAAATACCTAGGAATAAACTTAACCAAGGAAGTGAAAGATCTGTACTCTGAAAGCTATAAAACATTGATGAACAAATTGAAGAAGACACAAATGAATGGAAAGATATTCCATGCTCATGGATTGGAAGGATTAATATTGTTAAAAATATCTATACTACCCAAATCAATCTACATATCTAATGCAATCCCTATCAAAATACCAACAGCATTTTTCACAGAACTACAACAAATAATTCTAAAACTTGTATGGAACTACTAAAGACCCCAAGTAGCCAAAGCATCTTAAGAAAAAAGAACAAAACTGGAGGTATCATAATCCCAGATTTCATGACATACTACAAAGCTGTAGTGAACAAAACAGTATGGTACTGGCACAAAAATAGACACACAGATCAATGGACAGAATTGAAAACCCAGAAATAAGCCCATGCTTATATGGTCAATTAATCTATAACAAAGAAGGCAGGAATATACAGTGGGGGAAATATAGTCTCTTCAACAAATGGTGCTGGAAAAATTGGAAAGCTACATGCAAAGGAATGAAACTAGACCACTTTCTTATACCATACACAAAAATGAACTCAAAATGGATTAGAGACCTAAATGTGAGACCTAAAACCATAAAATTCCTAAAAGAAAACATAGGCAGTAATTTCTTTAACATCAACCATAGAAACATCTTTCTAGATAGGTCTCTTAAGGCAAGAGAAACAAAAGCAAAACTAAACTGTTGGGACTACACCAAAATAAAAACGTTTTGCACAACAAAGGAAATAATCAACAAAATCAAAAGGGAATCCAGTGAATTGGAGAAGATATTTGTAAATTATATATCCAAAAAGGAGTTAACATCCAAAATATATAAGGAACTTATACAACTCAACACCAAAAAAAATCCAATTAAAAAATAGTCAGAGGAACTGAATAGACATTTCCAAAGAAGACATACAAATGGCCAACAGACACATGAAAAGGTGCTCAATGTCACTAATCATCAGGGAAATGCAAATCAAAACTACAATGAGGTATCATCTTACACCTGTCAAATGGCTAGTATCAAAAAGACAAGAAAAAACAAGTGTTGGCAAGGATGTGGAAAAAAAGAAATCCTCATGCACTATTGGTGTGAATGTAAATTGGTGCAACCACTGTGGAAAATGGTATGGAGGTTCCACAAAAAATTAAAAATAGAATTACCATATGCTCCAACAATACCACTTATGGGTATTTATCTGAAGAAAACGAAAACACTAATTTGAAAATATATAGACACCCACAGGTTTACTGCAGCATTATTTACAGTAGTCAAGATATGGAAGCAACCCAAATGTCCGTCCATAGATGAATGGATAAAGAAGAGGTGGTATATACATACAGTGAAATATTCATCCATAAAAAGGATAAGATCTTGCCATTTGTGATAACATGGATGGCCCTAGAGTATATTATGCCAAGTGAAATAACTCAGAGAAAGGCAAATACCATATGATTTCACTCATGTGGAATTTAAGAAACAAAACAAAGAGAAATAAAAAAAAAAAACAGACTCTTAAATACAGAGAATTGGTGGTTGCCAGAGGTAGGATGGGGGGTTGGGTAAAATAGACTGGGATTGAGAGGTACAAACCTCTAGTTAGAAAATAAATAAGTCACAGAGATGAAAAGTACAGCATAGGGAATATAGTCAATAAGATTGGAGTAATGTTGTTTAGTAACAGATGGTGACGACATTTATTGTGGTGAGCACTGAGAAATGTATAGATTTGTTGAGTCATTATATTGTATACCTGAAACTAATATAACACTGAATGTTATACTTCAAAAAAAAAGGCACTTCTCCAGGCAGTCTTATAAAACTTACCTGTATGATTACTACCTATGAACCAAGAACACTGTAACAAAATAGAGATGTTTTACATATTTAAGAATAAACCTTTAAAGGGGTGCCTGGGTGGTTCAGTTGTTAAGCGGCTGCCTTCAGCTCAGGTCATGATTCCAGGGTCCTGGAATCGAGCCCCACATCAGGCTCCCTGCTCAGTGGGAAGCCTGCTTCTCTCTCTCCCACTCCCCCTGCTTGTGTTCCCTCTCTTGCTGTGTCTCTCTCTGTCAAATAAATAAATAAAATCTTTAAAAAAAAAAAAAAGAATAAACCTTTAAAGCATTAATGTAAACTCAAAACCCAGCACCTATGTGAATGGGTTGACCTCTTTGAAGCATCTGGAAGACTGAGAATTAAGCTTAAAAGAACAAACCTAAGCCAGCCTGATGACTGTTAGGTTCACCTCTTTGAGGAGCCCTCTTTACACACCACACTTTCTTTTTAGGTTTCCAAATTCCCCACATACCTAAACAATGGCCACAGGGAAGGGGAATATATGCTATTTCCAAAAAAAAACTTGATACTTTAGTGATTTTTAATTTCGCCATGACAGTAATGACCATTTATTGACTGTGACCTTCACATTAACTTTATGAAGTAGACCAGATAGGTCTTATTGTTAATTGGTATTAATACCCCTTTTACAGATAATATAACCGAGGCTTAGGGAGATTTACATGACCAGCAAAGTTTACATGGCTATTAAGTGGCAGAGATGGGAACAGAATTCTTCTCTGACTTGTAGAATAGTGTGCTCTACATTATTTTATGCTGTTTTAATAAGATGGATTTCAGTGTAATGTAGTTCAAGACATCATACCTGTCCATCATCTCTAGCTAGATTATGAAATTTCAGATTGGATGACTAGAAAATTGTCGTCAAAAAAGCGTTTCTCTATGATGATGGATGGAACATGATAAATGAAACAAGAATTACCTTAGATGAACAGTTAGAAAAATAATCTAAATGGTCACTAAGAAAATGTTCAAAATGTCTGCTTAAACAGAAAGGCATAGCTATGAGCTATGAAAATTTATATATGGATATGATTTGCTATAATAGGATCCTTTGTACTGCTGGTGTGTCCTGCATCTTTGGTGAAATTGAAAAAGACTCTTTCATCAAGATACTTTACTTCCATTTGCCAGAAAAATATAAAATATTCTAATATATTATATCTATGATATGATTGGCACTCTTTTCAATGTGATGTCTTGTAATGTGCAAACTACATGGCCATAGTAGGTGACCATGTACCCAATTCTCAAAATGGTGGCTCAGATACCCTCTGAGTCTCTATGTGTGAAAAGTCACTTGTCCGTCAAATTAAGGAATTACTATGACAGGGAGAGGAGATTTTAGTAAGAAAATGGGGATGAGAAATCAGGATAATTGGCAGCAGTTTGGCAGAATGCAGATAAATTTTTTTTAAAGGAATATGTTATTGGTTATTATTGAGACACCTACAAAATTTTTAAGTCATAAAAAAAGAAAAAGGCTAAACAATGGCCGGCCTTTTCCCTAAGTCTTTGGCAATCCACAGCAGCCAAAAATTATATCCAACAAGGACATGTTTGAATTTCAGAAATTCAAAGTCTATAAAATATAGCCATGAGCTTATCATGAGTTCAGTTTCACCCATGAAACGTATTTAGCCAAGTAATTAACTTGAAGGCTGGTTCTGCCATATTAGCTAAATAATCATGGACAAATCTTTTGTCCTCTGTGGGCCTCAGTTTCCTCACTTGTAAAAAGGAGGCATTGTAAAAAATCATAAAGATCTTTTCCACTTCTTAATTTCTATAACCATATATCCTTATAGACCATCTAGTGAAATGTGTGATTGCAGCAGAATTCCATTAAAAACTCAGGGTGCCTCTCATTGTCATGAAAGCTGTGGGTAAGTACCATGGAGTCTAGGTGTCCCAGTTCCTCCTCCTTCTTGGCAGCATTTACTCTCATGTGCTCAGGTATCTTATAGTCTGAGGCTGTCTTCAGATTGAAGTCTCCCATATACAACTGGGCCTCCTTGATGGCTTGAACATCTTTGGGATCTTCAAAGTCATCCTGAGGTTTACTCTTGTACCTATCAGAAAAATAGAGAACCCAACCACAAATGTAACAATAAACTTTAGTTTGTCTACTATATGTATATAATCAAATTCAGTCATAAAGCAAACATAGAATTCTGAATCTGTAGTACTACTTTTATCTGCAGAGCCCCAGCATTTTTTTTAAGTTAACGACTACAGACCTTCCTCAACTTATAATGGGGTTATGTACCAATAAACCCATAGTTGAAAATATTATAAATCACATGCATTCAGTACACCTAACTTACCTAACATTATAGTTTAGCCTAGCTCACCTTAAACATACTCAGAACACTTATGTTAGCCTATAGTTGGGAAAAATTAATACAAAGCCCATTTCACAAAAAGTGTTGAAAATCTCATGTAATTTACTGACTACTGTACTGAAAGTAAAAAAACAGAATGGTTGTAAGTGTATTGATAGTTTATCCCCAACACCATGTAGCTGACTTGGAGCTGTGGTTCACTGCTTCTGTGCAGTATCATGAGAAGGTATCATACTGCATATATCACTAGCCTGGGAAAAGATCAAAATTCAAAGTACAGTTTCTACTGAATGCATATCACTTTCACACTATTGTAAAACCAAAAAAATCAAGTCAAACCACCTTAAGTTGGGGACCCTCTGTATTTTTACAGCACCTCAAGCAAAGTCATAATGAAATAAATAAAACCCAATTACCAGATGGTGCTGAAATAATCTGAATCATTTTTAGGCTTCTCTTCATTTCTAAGTGATTTATATCAAGATGGTTATTTATTCCTTCAACAGACATTAAGCCACAGAGACAGAGTAGGTGTATGTTAATCAGTAGAAATTTAATTTACCTTTTTTTTTAATAATGTAAGTGATAGTCATAAAATTTTCAAAAAAAGGCATCTAGTTAAAAATGATCATAATGAGCATATGTATTTGCCTCCTGCTTTCTCCCCAAATTCCATGGAAATGATGGTGTGGAGGTATTAAAGGGAATAAATCGGGAAGGCTGAGAATAAGATAGAAAGCCATGAGCAAACCAGTGATAGCAAATTTAAAGGATAAATCAAAGTAGAGAAAACTGTGGCCCAGAATATCCCCAGGGAAGGCTATAAAAAAGATTGAACATGATCTTATCAGTAGAGGTCCTAGGGTGCTCCAAGCACAGATATCAAAAGACCCAACTACCTAATTCTGTAAAGTGAAGCCTGTCAGTGAACATGAACATGTACACAGAGCTTGCAGTCAGCCCTTTAGGAAAACAAACACATACAAAAGCAGAGGAAACACATGTTATCTAATGTATTGATAATTGCTCCTTTGTGTAAGATAGCACTAAAAGGAAGGATTAATAGTTTAAAAAGGAAAGGAAGTGAAGAAAAGAGAGAGAGGAAGGAAAGAAAGAAAAAGGAAGGGAGGAAGGGAGGTAAGGGAAGAAGAATGAATGAAAGGAAGGAAAGAAGGGAGGGAGGGATGAGGAAGGGAGGGAAGACAGAAAGAGAGAAAGAAAGGAAAGAAGGAACGAAAGAAAGAGCAAGCAGATACTTCAGCTCTGGCCATGTGAGGAAAACAAGGCCCATAATTATCCTCATGCTATAAATAACTAGAAAACTGAGCAAAAAAAATATGAAACTATGTTCAGACATTGAATAACAGGCAGCACAGGACTATAATTCATGTGAGAAGTGAAAAAAAATAATTCTTACTCTCTCTATTTCTGCATGGAGTAAAGTATCAGACTGTGGAATAGTGTTGAAATCCAAAATATTATTCCAGTAATCTCAATGATTAAGGTTATAAAGATGAGAGTTCAGAGAAGCCAGAGTGGTTAGAATTGAGAGGAAAAAAATATCAGAGCTACACACAAAACAATGTCTTCAGAAATTTACATAGGGCTCTCTTGAGTTTTTGACCACGTATTAACCTATACATGTAAAACATCATGAAGATAAGTAAAGAACATCTGGGGGAAATACAATTACTAGGAAGCTGTAAAACAAGTAATTCTCATAGTTTACACATGGCTTGAAATCACTCATGAGTTCGTCAGCTGGAGAGACCTTGTTAAAGGTAGGGAACATTCAGTAGAAACACTTAAAGAGTCATGCCTTCAAAGTAGGAAAAACAAAAGATCTGGACATCATCAATCATCCAGTCCTCACTGACATTTATAGAAAACTACACCAAAGAACACAAGAAAACACATTCTTTTTCAAGCACACATTGAATTTTCATGAAGACAGACTGTATGCAGGCCCATACAACTCCCAATAAATTTATAAGAATTTAAACCATGCAAACTATTGGGAAATTAAATAGCATACTTAAAAATAAACTATGGGGCATCTGGGTGGTTCAGTTGGTTAAGCCTCTGACTCTTGATTTTGGCTCAGGTCATGATCTCATGGTTATGTTATCAAGCCCTGCATCCAGCTCTGCACTCAGCACTTAATCTGCTTGAGATTCTCTCTCTCCCTCTCCCTCTGCCCCTCCCCCTGCTCTCTCCCTTTCTCTAAAATAAATAAATAAAATCTTTTAAAAAATAAATCATAATCAACAAGAAATCACAAGGGATATTAGAAAATATTTTGGACAGGGGCTCCTGGGTGGTGCAGTTGGTTAAGCATCTGCCTTCGGCTTAGGTCATGATCCCAGGGTCCTGGAATCGAGCCCCATGTCAGGCTCCCTGCTCAGTGGGAAGCCTGCTTCTCCTTCTCCCCCTGGCTTGTGCTCTTTCTCTCTCTCTCTCTCACTTGCTCTTGCTCATTCCCTTTCTCTCTCAAATAAAAAAAATCTTTAAAAAATATATTTTGGACAAAATGATGCTGAAAATATATCAGAACTTGTGAAATGAAGCTCAGTGTTTCATTTATACTTTAAATTTATACTTAAATTTATACTTTAAATGCTTATAATTAAAAAAGAAGTATAAAATCAAAGCTTACAGCTTAAACTTAAAACTTAAACAGCGAAAAAGAATTAACTAATCCCAAATTAATAAGAATAAAGGAAATGATAGAGAACAGAAATATCAATGACACAGAAAGCTGACAAGCAATATTTCTAAAAATCTATGACCAAAAGTTAGTTCCTTGAAAAGATCAATAAAATTGATAAGTCTTTTGCTGGAATGATCAAGAAAAAGAGAAAAGATACAAATTAATGATATCAAAAATAAAACAAGGGACAATGCAACAGATACTACAGAAATTTAAGTAATAAGGCAATAGTTCGAACTATTTTATGCCAATAAATTTGATAACCAGATAAAATGCACAAATTCCTTGAAAGATACAAATTACCAAAACTGATCCAAGAGGAAATATAGAATCTGAATAACACTATAACTATGAAAAATTGGAATTTGTATTTATAACCTCTCAATATTCCATGTCCATTTGGCTCATTGATAAATTCTATCAAATATTTAAGAAATAGGTAATATGAAGCCTCCAATCTTTCAGAAAATAGAAGAGAAAGGAAAACTTCTCATCTCATTTTATTCAACTAGTCTTACCCTGATAACAAACCAGAAAAGATATTATATAACAATAAAACTAGAGACCAATAGTCTTTATTTAAAAAGATACAAAAGTCCATAACAAAATGCCAGCAAATCAAATCCAGCAATATATATTTTTGGAAAATGTCAAAAGTCTATTTTTCCAGTTTATTGAGATATGATTGCATGTAATATTGTATCAGTTTAGGGTGTACAACATAATGATTTCATACATGTATCTATTGCAAAATGTTTGCCACAATAAGTTTAGTTAACATCCATCCACATAGTTATAATTTTTTTTCTTGTGATGAGAATTTTTAAGAGTTACCCTCTTAGCAACTTTCAAATACACAATACAGTACTGTTAACTAGTTATATTGTATATTACCTCTCCAGAACTTATTTATCTTATAAATAGAAGTTTGTACCATTTGATCACCTTCCTCCCCAACTCCCCACCTCTAGCAATCATCAATATGTTCTGTTTCAATGAGTTCAGGGTTTTTAGATTCCACATATAAGGAAAATCATATAGTATTTATTCTTCTCTGACTTATTTTACTTAGTATAATGCCCTCAAAGTCCACTGGTATTGTTGCAAATGGCAGAATTTCTCTTTTTTAAGGCTGAAAAATATTCCAGTGTATGTATGTATCATAACTTCTTTATCCATTTGACCATTAATGGAGACTTAGGTTGTTTCCATGTCTCAACTATTGTTATTAATGCTGCAGTAAACACAGGAGTGCAGACATCTCTTCAAAGACCATTTTAGTTTTGTCTGTATACCCAGAAGTGGGATTGCTAGACCATATGGTAATCTAATTTTTTTTTAAAGATTTTATTTATTTATTTGAGAGAGAGAGAATGAGAGACAGAGAGCATGAGAGGGAGGAGGGTCAGAGGGAGAAGCAGACTCCCTGCTGAGCAGGGAGCCCGATGCGGGACTCGATCCCGGGACTCCAGGATCATGACCTGAGCCGAAGGCAGTCGCCCAACCAACTGAGCCACCCAGGCGCCCCTGGTAATCTTATTTTTAAATTTCTGAGGAACCTCCATACTGTTTTCCATAGTGGCTGCACTAGTTTATGTTCCCATCAATAGTACAGAAAGTTCCCTTTTTCCCACATTTTGCCAATAGTTGTTATCTCTTGTCCTTTTGATGACAGGTATTCTAACAGGTGTGAGGTGATCTCATTGTAGTTTCGATTTGCATTTCCCTGATGATTAGTGATGTTCAGCACTGTTATCATGTACTTAATGGCCTTTTGTAGGTCTCCTTTGAAAAATGTCTATATACATTCTTCATCCACTTTTAAATCTGTTTGGTTTTTTGTTATTCAGTTGTAAAAGTTCTTTATGTATTTTGGATATTAACCCCTTATCAGATATATGATTGTGAATACATTCCCTAAGTTGCCCTTTCATTTTTTTGATAGTTGCCTTTACTGTACATAAGCTTTTTAGTTTGCTATAGTCCCACTTATTTATTTTTGTTTTTGTTGCCTTTGCTTTTGGTGTCAAAAATGTGTGTAAAAAATCATTGCCAAGACCAATGTTGAGGGACTTACCACCTATGTTTTCTTCTAGGAGTTTTATGGGTTCAAGTCTTACATTCAAGTCTTTAATTCATTTTGCATTAATTTTCATGTATGGTGTGAGATACTGGTCCAGCGTCATTCCTTTGCATGTGGCAGTTTAGTTTTCCCAACACCATTTATTGGAGAGACTGTCCTTTCCCCAATATATAGTCTTGGCTCCTTTGTCATAAATTGACCATATATGCATGGACCATTTATTTCTGGTCTATTCTATTTCATTAATTGGGTCTCTGTTTTTATGCCAATGCCATATTGTTTTCATTGCTACAGCTTTGTAACATAGTTTGAAGTCAGAGAGTATATTTTTATATTTATTTTTATTTATTTTTCCTTCTCAATATGGCTTTGGCTATTCAGGATCTTTTATGGTTCCATGCAATTTTTAGGATTGCTTTTACTATTTCTGTGGGATTTTGACAGGGACTGCATTGAGTCTATAGATTCCTTTGGATAGTACAGATATCTTAACAATATTAAGTTTTCTAACCCATGCATGAAATGTCTATTTATTTATGTCTTCAATTTCCTTCATCAATGTCTTATTGTTTCCACTGTACAGATATTTCATATCCTTGGTTAAATTTATTCCTAAGTATTTTATTCCTTTTGATGCAATTATAAATGGGTTTTCCTAATTTCTCTGATAGTTTATTGTTAATATATAAAAACAACTGATTTTTGTATATTTATTGTATCTTGCCCTTTACTGAATTCATTTATTAGTTTTAATGGTATTTTGACAGTCTTTAGGATTTTCTATATATAATATGTCATCTGCAAATAGACAGATGTACTTCCTTCCCAATCTAGATTCTTTTTTTTCCTTGCCTAACTGTTCTAGCTAAGACTTCTACTACTATGTTGACAAGTAGCAAGAGTGAACATCCTTGTTCCTGATTTCAGAGGGAAAGCTTTCAGCTTTTCATCATGGAGAATGATGTTAGCTGTCAGCTTGTCATATGTGGCCTTTATTATGTTGAGGTATGTTCCTACTATGTCCACTTTGGTGAGAATTTTGTCATGAGTAGATGTTGAATTTTGTCAAATGCTTTTCTTGCATTTCTTGAGATGATCATGTGATTTTTGATGGCTTGCACAATCACAAAGGTCTGAAAGACAACTGAGTTCAGGCCAAGCTGATATAGTTTAAGATGGCAACATAAGACCTTGAACTCCTCTCTTCCACAGACACACTAAATCTACACCTATTTATAAAGCAATTTCTTCCAAAGAATAACTGAGGGCTGACTTAACAGCTTCAAAAGATAGACCACACAGAGAACAGCAAGAGAGATGAAGACACGGTAACAAAGGGAACCACCGCTCTAATGTTGTGAAACTACAGTAGGAAGTATAGGACTGAGGGACCGTGAGCAGATCAGTTGAAAGCTGCAGCTTAAAAGGGCATCTGGAGAGAGTAGTTAAGATGGAGGAGTAGTAGGAGCACCCTGGGATCACCTCATCCCTCGAGCACAGCTAGATTAACATCAAATCATTTGGAACACCTAGGAAATCAATGTAAGGATTGGGAGAATGATCTGCATGGTCAGAGGGAGAGAATGTGGCAAGTATGAGGCACATAGACTTGAACTGGGGAGAGAAAAGCCATGGTGCTTCAGTGGGCAGGGAGCCCTTTCTGCAGAAAGAATAGAGAGAAAAAGAGAGGGAGAGAGAGTACCACATTAGGTTTGCATAAGAAAACACCTCCCCAAAACCACTGACTGGGGAGCTGAAAGGAACTGAGCATTGCAAATTTCTGCAAGCAGTGTGTGTAGCTCAAATTCTGAGGTTTTGAAAGTGAGTGACTTTCACTGGAGTCAAGCCATGGTGGGTGCTTCTAAGGAAAAGAACAGTTCAGGTCTGGGAGCGGAAAGCATGGTATAGGGATCCTGTGGGTAACACTGGGAGAAAATGATCCCCTTCCTGGAGTACATTTGGAAGAGGGTATATTGCCTCCCCAAGGACAAAAGACCCTGCAGGCACCATCAAGCAGCTTTTCATCTGCAGGGGACAGAGGTGCACACAAAAGACAGATAACCTGATCACAGCTTTTCACTGTGCTTCACCATAGACTCTGGGCACCTGTGCAGGTGTGTGACTGTTTTCCTGTGATGAAACAGCACTAGACATGGCGAGGCTCTCTCCTGGATGAGGGGAGCAGGTCCACACCATGCCAGGTCATTTAAGATTTGGAGTTCTGAATCCCAGCTGCACTCCAGAGATAAAAGGCAAGAAAGCTGCGGTGCCAGGCATAACAAGAGCCCCAAGCACAGATGAGGGAGGGCAGGGATCTCACAAAAGCCTGGGACACAAAAGGGGAGACTGTTTACTCTTTTGTGAGAACTTCTTGAACAGCAACAGGTGCAAGATCCCCTGTCCTGGGAGGAGAGAGGGGGTGGCACCATTTTCTCCCTCGCCACCAATACGGTCAGACTTCAGTGAGAAACACAGCATTCCCAGTGGGGGTGGGAATCACTTATAACAAATTCTACCCCCCTGCGCCCTGCAAGTGCATAGTTACTAGGCAGGTCTGACTGTGAGGCAGAGCAGCAGACACTGCCCCAGAAGACCAACATAGGTACCCTACATGCACCAAGTCTACTGATCATGGAGTGTTCCAAAGTGTCAGCTTAAGTTCTGGTGGAAATAGGATGAGCCTTCTTTTTTCCCCTTTTTTTCCTCTTTGGAATCAGGCTTATAGTTTTTTGTTTGTTTCTTGTTTTTTCATTTCCTTTTCTCTTTTTGGATCAGGTGTCTCCCCTCACTCCGCCCCGGCTTTCTTTTTCTTTGGAATCAGGCTTATAGTTTCTTGTTTGTCAGTTTGGGTTTTTTGTTGTTGTTGTTACCTCTGTTCCTTTTCTTTTTCTCTCTTTTTTTCAGATCAGGGTTTGTTTGTTTGTTTGTTTGTTTGTTTGTTTGTTTGTTTTCTTTACCAGGCTTATTTTAAGAGACAAATCAAAGCACACCTAGTTAAAGGTCCAAACACTCCCCACTGTAAGCAAGGAGGAACTCTGCATAGGACTGAGCTGTGGGAAAGAGCAGCCAAAACACAACAGCAGAGTGCACACAGCATATACCAGAAACACTTACTGAAGTACCAGGCCCTGGGCAGTGTATGACCCCTTCTTAATATACCATTACTCTCAGGAACAGGAAACATACAAAATGACAAGACAGAAGAATTCTCCCCAAAAGAAAGATGAAGAAGAAATCACAGCCAGGGATTTTCTCAAAACAGATATAAGCAATATATCTGAACAAGAATTTAGAACAGCAATCATAAGAATACGGCTGGGCTTGAAAGAAGCATAGAAGACACCAGAGAAACCCTTCCTGCAGTGATAAAAGACCTAAACACTAGTCAGGCCAAAATAAAAAATGCTATAACTGAGATAGAAAACCAACTGGATGTAATCACAGCAAGGATGGAAGAAGCAGAGGAATGGATATGCAATACAGAAGATAAAATTATGAAAAATAATGAAGCTGAAAATAAGAGGGAAAGAAAACTATTAGATCACGAAGGTAGATTTAGGGAACTCAGCGATTCCATAAAGTGCAATAATACCCAGATCATAGGAATTCCAGAAGAAGAAGAAGAGTAGGAAAAAGGGGCAGAAGGTTTATTTGAACAAATTATAGCTGAGAACTTCCCTAATCTGGGGGAAGGAAACAGGCATTCAAATCCAAGAGGCACAGAGAACTCCCCTCACAACCAACAAAAACAGGTTAACATCTAGACATATCATAGTGAAACTTGCAAAATACAAAGATAAAGAGAATTCTGAAAGCAGCTAGGGAGAAAAGGTCCTCAACCTACAAGGGTAGACACACAAAGTTAGCAGCAGACCTGTCTACAGAAACCTGGAAGGCCAGAAAGTACTGGCATGATATATTCAACGTGCTAAATGGGAAAAATGTGCAGCCAGGAATACTTTATCCAGTAAAGCTGTCATTCAGAATAGGAGAGATAAAAGAGTTTCCAAGACAAGTAAAAACTAAAGGAGTTCATGAACACTAAATCAGCTCTGCAAGAAATGTTAAAGGGGACCCTTTGAGTGGGAAAGAGACCAAAAGCCACAAAGACTAGAAAGGAACAGAGACAGTCTACAGGAATAGTGACTTTACAGGTAAACAATGGCACTACATTTATATCTATCAATATTTACTCTGAATGTAAATGGACTAAATGCTCTAATCAAAACACATATGGTATCATAATGGATAAAAAAAAAAAAAGACCCATTGATATGCTGCTTATGGATAAAAAAAAAAAAGACCCATTGATATCCTGCTTACAAGACTTACAAGAGACTCATTTTAGACCCAAGACACCTCCAGATTGAAAGTGAGGGGGTGGAGAACCATTTATCATGCTAGTAGACATCAAAAGAAAGCTGGAGTAGCCATATTTATATCAGATAAACTAGATTTTAAACCAAAGACTGTAAGAGATGACCAAGGGCACCATCTCATAATAAACAAGATCTAATAATTGTAAATATTTATGTCCCCAACTTGGGAGCAGCCAAATATATAAATCAATTAATAACAAACTTAAAGAAACTCATTAATAATAACACAATAATAGTAGGGGACTTTAACACCCCACTCACAACAATGAACAAATCATCTAAACAGAAGATCAACAAGGAAACGATGGCTTTGAATGTCACACTGGACCAGATGGACTTAAAAGATATATTCAGAACATTTCATCCTAAAGCAGAATATACATTCTTTTCAAGTGCACATGGAACAGTCTCCAGAAGAGATCACATACTGGGCCACAGATCAGGTTTCAACTAGTACAAAATGACTGAGATCATACCATGCATATTTTCAGACTACAACACTATGAAAATGAAGTCAATCACAAGAAAAAAATTGGAAAGACCTCAAATACATGGAAATTAAACAACATCCTACTAAAGAATGAATGGGTTAACTAGGATATTAAAGAAGAAATTTTTAAAAATACATGGAAGCAAATGAAAATGAAAACACAACAGTCCAAAACCTATGGGATACAGCAAAGGCGGTCATGAGAGGGAAGTATATAGCAATACAGGCCTTCCTCAAGAAGAAAAGTCTCAAATACACAATCTAACCTTACATCTAAAGGAGCTACCCTACAACCCAGCAATTGCACTACTGGGTATTTACCCCAAAAATACAAATGCAGTGATCTGAAGGGACATCTGCACCCCAATGTTTATAGCAGCAATGTCCACCATAGCCAAACTATGGAAAGAGCCCAGCTGTCCATCTACAGATGAATGGATAAAGAAGATGCGGTATATACATGTTTTATATATTCATACATATGAACATATATATGACATATTCATATATATTCATATATATGATGGAATATTACACAGCCATCAAAAAAATAAAATCTTGCCATTTGCAACAATGTGGATGAAACTAGAGGGTATTATGCTAAACAAAATAAGTCACTCAGAGAAAGACAATTATCATATGATCTCACTCATATGTGGAATTTAAGAAACAAGGCAGAGGATCATAGGGGAAGAGAGGAAAAAAATGAAACAGGACAAAACCAGAGAGGGAGACAAATCATGAGAGACTCTTAATCATAGGAAACAAACTGAGGGTTGCTGGAGGGGAGGGGTGTGGGGAGATGGGGTAACTGGGTGATGGACATTGGGGAGGGTATGTGTTATAATGAGCACTGGGTATTATATAAGACTGATAAATCACAGACCCCATACCCCTGAAATAATATATGTTAATTAAGTGAATTTAAATTTTTAAAAAATCCAAAAAAACTTAATTTTTTAAAAAAAGACCCCAAATAGCCAAAGCAATCTTTTTTTTTTTTTTAAAGATTTTATTTATTTGACAGAGAGAGACACAGCAAGAGAGGGAACACAAGCAGGGAGAGGGTCAGAAGGAGAAGCAGACTCCCTGCTGAGCAGGGAGCCCGATGCGGGGCTCGATCCCAGGACCCTGGGATCATGACCTGAGCCGAAGGCAGCTGCTTAACGACTGAGCCACCCAGGCGCCCCTAGGCAAAGCAATCTTGAAAACAAAAAAGCAAAGCTGGAGGCATCACAATTCCAGACTTCAAGTTACATTACAAAGCTTTAGTGATCAAGATAATATGGTATTGGCACAAAAACAGACACACAGATCAATGGAACAGAGTGGAAAACCCATAAATGAACCCATAACTACATGGTCAATTAATCTTCAACAAAGCAGGAAAGAATATCCAATGGAAAGAGTCTCTTTGACAAATGGTGTTGAGAAAACTGGACAGCAACATGCAAAAGAATGAAACATGACCACTTTCTTACACCATACACAAAAATAAATTCAAAATGGATGAAAGACCTAAATGTAAGACAGGAAACCATTAAAATGCTAGAGAAGAACACAGGCAATAATCTCTTTGACATCAGCTGTAGCAATTTCTTACTAGATAGGTCTCCTGAGACAAGGGGAACAAAAGCAAAAATAAACTATTGGGACTTCACCCAATAGTTCTGCACAGTGAAGGAAACAATCAACAAAACTAAAAGGCAACCAATGGAATGGGAGAAGATATTTGCAAATGACATATCTGATAAAGGGTTAGTATCCAAAATATATAAAGAACTTATACAACTCAACACCCAAAATATAAATAATCCAGTTTAAAAATGGGCAGAAGACATGAAGAGACATTTCTCCAAAGGAGACATACAGACAGCTAACAGACACATGAAAAGATGCTCCACGTCACTCATCATCAGGGAAATACAAATCAAAACTACAATGAGATACCACCTTACACCCATCAGAATGGCTAAAATCAACAACCTAACAATAGATGTTGGTGAGGATGCAGAAAAAGGGGAACCTTCTTACATTTGTGGGTAGGAATGCAAACTGGTGCAGCCACTCTGGAAAACAGTATGGAGGTTTCTCAAAAGCTAAAAATAGAACTACCTATGACCAAGCAATTGCACTACTATGTATTTATCCAAAGGATACAAAAATGCTGATGCACTCCAATGTTTATAGCAGCACTATCAACAATAGCCAAATTATGGAGAAAGAGCCCAAATGTCCATTGACTGATGAATTGATAAGGAAGAAGTGATTATCTATCTATCTATCTATCTATCTATCTATCTATCTATCTATACAATGGAATATTATTTAGCCATCAAAAAGAATGAAATCTTGCCATTTGCAATGACATGGATGGAGCTAGGGAGTATTATGCTAAGTGAAATAAGTCAGAAAAAGACAAATACTGTATAGTTTTTTTTTAAAGATTTTATTCATTTGTCAGAGAGAGAGAGAGCACAAGCAAGGGGAGCGGCAGGCAGAGGGAGAAGCAGCCTCCCCCACTGAGCAAGGAGCCCAGTGCGGGACTCGATCCCAGGACCATATGGTCATGACCTGAGCTAAAGGCAGACACTTGACTGACTGAGACACCCAGATGTCCCAGATAGTTTTGTTTTTATCTAATGTCTTTACAAAAAATAAAATATGGCAGCAACCTAAGTGTCCATCCATATATGATGGATTAAGGAGATGTGGCATATATATAATGGAATGTTACTCAGCCATAAAAATGAGATCTTGCCATTTCCAACAACATGGATGGACCTACAGGGTATTATGCTAAATGAAATAAGTCAGACAGAGAAAGACAAATACAATATTATTTCACTTCTATGTGGAATCTAAAAAATAAATGTACAAACAAACAAAAAAAAGCAAAATTAGACCCATAAGCACAGAAAACAAACTATGGTTACCACAGCAGAGAGGGGTTGGGGAATGGGCAAAATGGGTGAAGGGGATTGGCAGGTACAGGTTTCCAGTTATGGAATGTATAAGCTACAGGGGTGAAAGGTACAGCATAGGGATATAGTCAATGGTATCGTAAGAACATTGTATGGGGACACATGGTAGCTACACTTATGAGCATTGCATAATGTATAGAGTTGTCAAATTACTATGTTGTACACCTGAAATTAATGTAACATTGTGTGTCAGCCACACTTCAATTAAAAAATAAAAGTTGAACAGTTAGCATATAGGAATTCCAATCCTAGGTATCTACCCAAGAGAATTAAAAACATATGTCCACACAAAAATTACACAAATTTTAACAGCATTATTCATAATGGTGAAAAAATGGATATAACCTAAATGTGTTTCAACTGATGAACTGATAAATATGATATGGATTGTTTGGTCATAGAAAGGAATGAAGTACTGATACATGCTATAACATGGATGAAATTTAAAGTCTTATGAAGCAAAAAAAGCCAGCCACAAAGACCACAGAATCCATGTATATAAGGTGTCCAAAATAGACAAATCTATAGAGACAAGAAATGGTTGCTTAGGGTTAAGGAGCACCTGGGTGGCTCAGTCATTTAAGGGTCCAGCTCTTGATTTTGACTCAGGTTATGGTCTCAGTGTCATGAGATCAAGCCCCACATTGGGCTCAATACTGGGCAAAAGAAAGAAAAAGTCCTGTAAGGCCCATAATCCTATCACCTAGAGACAACCACTGTTACATTTTATTGATACTCTCCCAAATTATATTGTTGTCCTATGTGCTTTTTCATTAATATATTGTAAACATCTTTCCTTGTCAATAAACCCACCTCAACATAAAACAAAAGAGAGAGAGAGACTGAGTCCAGGCCAGAGTGAACACCTCCTACATGAGAACACTCCATAAAGACTGGGGAAGGTGACTGTTTTCTCTAATGTGCAGAAACCAACACATAGAGTCAAGGGAAATGAAGAAGGAGAAAAACATGTTCCAAACTAAAGAGCAAGATAAAACTCCAGAAACAGACCTTAATGAAATGGAGATAAAGTGATTTACCTGACAGAGAGTTTAATACAATATTCATAGAGATGCTTACCAAGGTCAGGAAAACAATGTGTGAACAAAGTGAATATTTCATCAGAGATAGAAAATATAAGATCACGCCAAAGAGAAAACCCAGAAGTGAAGAATAATTGAACTGAAATGTTTAAAAATGGGGTTCAACACCAAACTAGATTAAGCAGAAGAAAGGATTGATAAACTCAAAAAACAGGGCAGTGGAATTCACCCAATCAGAGGAGCAAAAGAAAAAAGAATTAAAAAGAGTGAACATAGCTTAAGGGACTTAAAAGACATCAACAAGCAAATTAATATTCACATTACAGGGGTCCTAAATGGAGAAAGGTCGTCATAAGTCTTATTCAAAGAAATAATGGCTGAAAAATTCTTTAACCTGGGGAAATAAATAGACATCCAGATCCAGGATGCCTAGAAAGTTTAAAACAAATAAATCCAAAAAATCCCACACCAAGACACAGTATAACAAATTGTCAAACATTAAAGACAAGGAGAAGATCTTTAAAACAGCAAGAGAAATACAACTTGTTATATATATACACATATAAGAAAAATAAGACTATCAGCAGATTTTTTTTAGCAGAAACTTTGTAGGCAAGCAGAGAGTGGCATAATAAATTCAAAGTGCTAAAAGAAAAAGACTGTCAACCAAAAATAACCTACCCAACAAAACTGTCCTTCAGCATTGGGGAAATAAAGAGTTTTCCAGACAAACAAAAGCTGAAGGAGCTCATTACCATTAGCCCAGGCTTTCAAGAAATGTTAAAGTCAATTCTTCAGGCTGAAGTGAAAGGACATTAACTACTAATAGGAAAACATATATAAGTATAAATTTTGTCAATAAAGACAAATATATAGCTAAATTAAGAATACTCTAATATCAATGCTGGTGGGTAAATCATTTTTAAATTTAGCATAAAGGTTAAAAGGCAACTGAATTAAAAATAACTATAACGACAATGATTTGTTAATGGATATATAAGGTAAAAAGATGTAAATTGTGACATCAAAAACAAAGTGTTGGGAGAGTTAAAAATACAGCTTTAGCATGTGTTCAGAGTTAAGTTATTATCAGGTTAAAATAGACTGATATGTTTTATGTAAGTCTTACAGTAACCACAAAGCAAAAACCTATAATAGATATAAAAACCATAAAGAGAAAGAATCCAAACATAAAACAAAACTAGTTTATCCAGACCCAATAAATAAATAAATAAAATAAGGAAACATTGGACTTAAATAACAAGTTAGAACAGATGGACTTAAATATTTACAAACATTCCATTCAATAGTAGCAGAATATACATTTTTTTAAAATGACTACCTTCTATTTATTTTTTAATTTTATTTTATTATGTTATGTTAATCACCATACATTACATCATTAGTTTTTGATGTAGTGTTCCATGATTCATTGTTTGCGTATAACACCCAGTGCTCCATTCAATACATGCCCTCTTTAATACCCATTACTGGGCTAACCCATCCACCCACCCTCCTCCCCTCTAGAACCCTCAGTTTGTTTCTCAGAGTGCATATTCTCTCATGGTTCATCTCTCCCTCCAATTTCCCCCCCTTCATTTTTCCTTTCCTACTATCTTCTTCTTTTTTTTTTTTTTTAACATATAATGTATTATTTGTTTCAGAAGTACAGGTCTGTGATTCATCAGTCTTACACAATTCACAGTGCTCACCATAGCACATACCCTCCCCAATGTCTATCACAGCCACCCCATCTCTCCCACCCCCCACCACTCCAGCAACCCTCAGTTTGTTTCCTGAGATTAAGAATTCCTCATATCAGTGAGATCATGTTACATGTCTTTCTCTGATTGACTTATTTCACTTAGCATAATACCCTCTAGTTCCATCCACGTCCTTGCAAATGGCAAATTTTCGTGTTTTTTGATGGCTGCATAATATTCCATTGTATATATATACCACATCTTCTTAAATGCACATGAAACATTCTCCAGGATAAACCACGTTAGGCCACAAAACAAGTATTAATTAATTTAAAAAGCTTGAAATCATATCCAGTATCTTTTCTAAACTCAAAGGTATAAAACTAGAAATCAATTACAATAAAGAAACTGTAAGATTCATAAATATCTGGAGATTAAACATACTTTGAATAACCAGTAAAAAAATCAAAAGAGAAATCAAAAATATCTTGTAACAAATGAAAATAGAAATACAACATACCTAAAATGTATAGGATGCAAGAAGAGCAGTTCTAACAGGGAAGTTTATAGTGATAAATGCCTACATCAGGAAACAAGAAAAACCTTGAGCAACTAACTTAACCTTATACCTCAAGGAACTAGGAAAAAAAAAAAAAAGCAAAAACCCAAAGTTAGTGGAAAGAAGGAAATAACAAAAATCAAAGCAGAAATAAATGAAATCGAGATTTAAAAGACAATAGGAAAGATCAATGAAAGTAAGCTGGGCATTTTTTTTTTAAGATAAAAACAAAATTGATAAACTTTTAGCTAAACTCATCAAGAATATAGAGAGGACTGGGTGCCTGGGTGGCTCAGTCAGTTAAGCATCTGCCTTCAGGTCAGGTCATGATCCCAGGGTCCTGGGCCTGAGTCCCACATCAGACTCCCTGCTCAGTGGGGAGCTTGCTTCTCCCTCTGCCTCTGCTCCTTCTCCCTGCTCATGCCCCCTCTTCTCTCTCTCTCTCTCTCAAATAAATAAAATCTTTAAAAAAAAAAACACCAGATTAAAGGTAAATATAATAAAATCAATGGAAAGAGTTTCCACTTCTGAAAAAGGGAATAGACTTATGTATTCAAATCTTCCTGGCAAGTACAAATAAAACCCCTAAACATTATATATACAACCCTTCATGTTGTACATATAATGAAAGGTGAAAAGAAGAAGATAGACCACAAAGAACCTTGGGACCTGAGGGAGTATATGATGGTAAAATCTCTAGACTTTCTTATTACCTCATATATCTCAGGCATGGAGTTAAAGAAAATGGCAACTAGAAATACCAAAGGGTTTAGACAATAAAAGCCCAACAAAATCTTGCTCTTTCTAGCTAAAGGATCAAGAAAAGAGACTAATAATACAGAAAACTTTTTAGATAATAAACGCTCTACTCTAGCCATGCAGCACGCATGCACATGTGTGCACAGATACACACACACACACACACACACAAATGTGGCCCAACCTTCACCCAGCCTGCAAAGGTCAAGTGGGGAGTCTATACTTTTACCACCAGCAGACTTTAACAAGGCAACACAACCCCTACAGGGATGGTGTTAAAGGAGGTGAGCCCTGGGGACCAGGGCTTCCTCCCCAGTGTGTGGTAACAAGCCTCCCTACCACAGTTACAGTGGAGAGTCCATAGGGAGCCTGGACATCTAAGCCTTGCCCAGTAGTAACAAGGTGATCAACCCCTCCTTGCTGGGGTAGTGTTTGAGGAAGCCTAGTGGAAAGTGAAGACCTTGACCATCCTCCACAACATCAATGGAAGACAACTAGAGAGCAAAGTGATATCAGAGCAGCCTAGTAGGGATCCAGAACTCCAACTGCTGACCAGCAAGTGCCCCTTCCTTCCTCAGGTGTCAACTGGGGAAAAAATGGGTAACCTGGACTTCTATACCCATGAGGTGGCATTCCTTCTTATCTTGCTCAAATCAGAGAAAGACAGCTAAAACTGAATGTATATATAAGATTCAGAGTCTCATAATGCCCCAAATGTACAGATTTCAATAAAAAATCATTTGTCATACCAAGAATCAGGATGACCTCAACTTGAATAAGAAAAGATGATTGTCAGTTGCCAATCCCAAGATGATAGAGATGTTAGAATAATCTGACAACAATTTTAAAGCAGCCATTATAAAGTGCTTCAAAAAACAATTAGAAAGGTGCTTGAAACAAATGGAAAAATAGAGTCTCAGAAAGAAATGGAAGATACAAAGAAAAACCAAATGGAAATTTTAGAGCTGAAAACTACAGTAATCAAAGTAAAACTTAATAGATGGGGTCAACACCAGAATGGAGGAGACAAAGAATCATTAATTTGAAGATAGAACAATAGAAATTATCCAATCTGAATAACAAAAAAATACACTACAAACAAATAATAAAATTTTTTTTAAAAATCTCCACACAGAGCCTCAGAGATCTAACATTTGTGTCACTGGAATCCAAGAAGGAAAGGAAAAGGAGGACAGGACTGAAAGAAAGAAAAAAAGAAAAAAAGAAAAGAAAGAAAAGAAAAGAAATAACAGCTGAAAACTTCCCAAATTTGGCCAGAGATACAAGTATACAGATTCAAGAAGTTTAATGAATTCCCAAAAAGAATAAATTCAAAGATTTACCAAGACACATTATAGTCAAACTTCTGAAAACTAAGGACAAAAAAAAAAAATCTTGAAAGCAGCAAGACAAAAATAACACCTTACATATAGGGAGGAAGCAATTTGAATGGCAGAAGATTGATCATAAGAAACCATGGAGGCCAGCAGAAAGAAGAACAATATTTTCCACATGTTGAAAAAGAGAAATGTCAACACAGAATTTTATGTCTAGTAAGACTATCCTCCCAGAATGAAGGAGAAATCAAGCCATTCTTAGGTGAGGGAAAGCTAAGAATTTATCACCACATACCAACCCTAAAACAATGGCTAAAGGAAGTTTTCTAAGCAGAAATGAAATTATAGAAGAAGGAACTTTGGAACATCAAGAAGGAAGAGATTAAAATGTTTAATAGTAAAAATATTGGCAAATACATCTTACTTTTACTATTGTCTAAGTTATGTTTGATGATTAAAAAAACTATAACAATGTCTGAAATGTATGTAGAGAAAATATACAATTATACTATAAACAAGGGAAATAAGAGGCAGTGAGGGGTGTAAAGGGACTTGAAGGCAGGTAAGTTTTTTACATTTCATTCAAGCTGATAAAACATCAACACCAGTAGACTGTATAAGTTGTGTATACATAATATAATACCTAGAGAAAATGCTAAAAATACTGTACAAAGGGATACTCTCAAAAACACTATAATCATATTGGAACTCTAAAATATTCAAGTAAGCCACAGGAAATCATGAAAAAATAAAAACAAAAAAACCACAGAGAACATTCTTTTTGATCACTGAGTAATATTCCATTATATATATATACCACATCTTCTTTATCCATATATCTGTCGATGGACATCCGGGCTCTTTCCATATTTTGCAATGATGTAGATGGAACTAGAGGGTATTATACTAAGCAAAATAAGTCAGTTGGAGAAAGATAAATACCATATGATTACACTTATGTGGAATTTAAGAAAGAAAACAGATGAACATAGGGGAAGGGAAGGAAAAATAAAATAAGATGGAAATTGAGAGGGAAGAAAACCATAAGAGACACTCAACTCCAGGAAACAAACTGAGGGTTGCTGGAGGGGAGGTTGGTGGGGGGAAGGGATAATTGGGTGAATGGCATTAAGGAGGGCATGTGATGTAATGTGCACTGGGTGTTATATGCAACTGATGAATCACTAAATTCTACCTCTGAAACTAATAAAAAATACAGACAACAGAAAAATATAAAATAGCAGATATAAGCCTGAAATATCAATAATTACATGTGTAAATATATAAGTAAATCCATGTGTAAATTATGTAAGTGATATGGTCTAAATCTACCAACTGAAGAATTGAGATTAACAGAGTGGATTAAAAAACATAACCCCACTGTATACTGTCAATAAAACATCAACTTCAAACATAATAATATAGGCAGGTTGAAGTAAAAGAATGAAAACCAATATACCATTCAAATACTGAATTCTTTCTCCTTAAGATCAGGAACAAGTTGTAGATGTCCCATTCTATTTCAACACTATATTGGAAATTCTAGCCAGCCCAACAAGAAAATAAGGGAAATAAGACACAAACAAATTGGATACAAAATAAAACTGTCCCTATTTACAGATGACAAGATTGTCCACACAGAAAATCCTAAGAAACCTACTAAAAAACTCTCAGAAAATAACAGTTCAGCAAGGCCACAGGATACGAGATAAACATACAAAAAAATCAATTGTATTTCTATACTAACAATGAACATGAACACATAAGATACCAAAATTAAAAGCACAATATCATTTACATTGCCAAAAAAGTGAAACATTTATGTCTAATTCGAACAAAATATGTGTAGGACTTTTACACTGAAAACAAAACACTGATGAAAGAAATCAAAGAAGATCTAAATAAATGGAGAATCATACTATGTCCATGGGTTAGAAGATTCAACATAATAAATGTCAATTCCCCCTCCCCAAACTGATACACAGCTTTAACACAATTTCTATCAGAATTCCAGCAAGATTTTACTTGTAAATACAGACAAAAGTATTCTTTTTTTTTTTTTTAAGATTTTATTTATTTATTTGACAGAGAGACAGAGAGAGAGGGAACACAAGCAGGGGGAGCGGCAGGCAGAAGGAGTGTGAGAGGGAGAAGCAGGCTCCCCACTGAGCAGGGAGCCCGATGTGGGGCTCGATCCCAGGACCCTGGGATCATGACCTGAGCCGAAGGCAGCTGCTTAACCAACTGAGCCACCCAGGCGCCCCAGACAAAAGTATTCTAAAGTTTATATAGAAAGGCAAGGTAACTAGAATGGTTAAACAATTTGGGGAAAAAAAAAGAATACAATGAGAGGACCAATTTCAAGATCTATTACATTGCTACAGTAATCAAGGCAGTGTGTTTTCAGCAAAGTGACAGACACATAGATCAATGGAACAGAACATGAACTCAGAAATAGACACACACAAATATGCCCCAATGATTTCTGACAAAGGTGAAAATTGCAAAACCAATTCAGTGGAGGAGAGAGAGCCTTTTTAATAAATGGTGCTAGATCAATTGTAAATCCACAGGCAAAAACAAAAAATGCCTAAATCTCACACCTTATACAAAAATGAATACCAAATAGATCGTAGACTTAAATGTAAAATGTAAAACTATAAAACTTTCAGAAAAAAAAAATAGGAGAAAATCATTGGGGACTAGGGCTAGGCAGAGTTCTTAGACTCGACACCAAAAACAAGACTGATAGAAGGAAAAATTGACAAATTGGGTTTAACACAATTAAAAACTTTTATCTGCAAGAGACCCTATTAAAGGAATGAAAAGACAAGCTACAGACTGGGAGAAAATATTTGAAAATCACACAACCAACAAAGGACTGGTATCTAGAACATATAAAGAACTCTCAGAACTTAACAGCAAAATAGCAAACAATCTTATTTGAACATGGGCAAAAGACATGAAGAGACATTTCACCAAACATACCTATAGGTGGCAAATAAAACAAATAAAAAAAGTACTTGTTAAATAAAAGTACCTCATATCAGGGTTTTTAAAAGTCAACTTTAGATGATGAGAGACCTAAAGGTAAAAGTCCAAACTGTAAGATATTAGAACATAAAGAAAAATAACTTTATGTTAGAATAGATAGGAATTTCTTAATCCTTAAAAATCCCTGATTGTATTCACAAAATGGAATTCCTGGGCCCAAAACCCTAAGGATCATAGAAGTTCCACCAAGGTATCACTACTCTAAAAGATCTTCAATACTCCATCTCTGTTTCTATTTCAAAGATATTTTGAAACATATTAAAATGAAAAAGTTTAGGTAAAAAAAAGAAAGAAAGAAAACAAAAACACACTCACTTACAGTTCATCCCATTCTTTTTTTCGCTGCTGAATCTTAAGTTGGGCCCTTTCAGCTTTTAATATAAGTTTCTTTGTTTTCTCAATTTGATTTTCCACCATAATTTCACTTAGGGTTTTAGGCCGAAATTTCTTCCCTTTCTCTATAATTGATTCTTCTGGCACACCAATGCTCCCACCTGTATAGAGAGTCAACATTTTTTTTTTTCAATCTTCTTGAAACATCAAAATGAAATTCTCAAATATTTTTTTAAACCTGTCATGTTTTAAAAAACAGAATATAATGAATCTGTAAATCACAGTATTTGTTAAACAACTAACATGAATTTAACCCCATAATAAGTATTTTAGAACACCAAAATAAAGAGATCTAAGTCATAGGATTTGCTCTAAAGGACCTTATTGAAAAGTTGGCAAGACATATATAAAATAATTAGAAAACA
The DNA here is from genome assembly GCF_029215605.1 of Mirounga angustirostris. Taxonomy (NCBI): domain Eukaryota; kingdom Metazoa; phylum Chordata; class Mammalia; order Carnivora; family Phocidae; genus Mirounga; species Mirounga angustirostris. The sequence continues at coordinate 58,402,910 of NW_026991709.1, forward strand.
AGATAAGTAATGAGGAGCCACTGACATACAAACTGAGAAGTTGGGTAGGAATATTTGTGATATGGTAGGGAAAGCAAGCGAGTCCTATTTGACATGTATATTTGAGATGATACATACCGACTGCAGTGGTCTGTGGCCAATTGAAAAACTGGTCAGAAACATGCAAACAAACCTGTGGTTTAAGAATTACATATCTGCTGAGGCAATTTCTTACTGTATGTTCAAGCTACAGAGAGATATACTTTAGAGATATACTTTGGAAAAAAAGTTAAATAATAATATGGGATGGTCATATAGTTATAACTCATAATTTCACCTTTCATATTTCAAATATATGTGAATATGGAAAAGCAGGAGTTTAATGTGGCTTGGGTGGTCATACTTTATAACAAAAGTGTAATTCAATCTGGAATCTCTAAGAACTGTTAAAATTCAGAGAGGAGGGGAATGAATTAGTCACTCCAGTAGGAACCTGGGTATAAAAGTATCAGGCATAATTAGGGAGCAGTGAGCAAGACAATAAGCTAAAAATACCAGTAGAACAGAATGAAAATGCACTATTAATAGGAAACAGAATAGGGATATACTGTGGACAGATTAAATACCAGGAAAACAATTACAGAATTTATCTGAAAGGAGCCATGAAAGTTTTCTCAATGAAGAGGATAAAGCAGCATTAATGTCAGTACTATATCATGAGCACTAACTGTGCTGTCCTTTATTTATTTTTGATTGGGCCCTCCAAGTCATTCCCAGAATTCTTGCCTTCCTCCTACTCATCTACAGTCATCCTGTGGGCAGTTATGAGAGACAGGTTGCAGAGATTAAGAGGTACTCTTTTCACACCTGAATTCTCAGCTCATCATTCTGTTTAAAGCATATGCTCTTGGAAAATAGTTTGAAATGTCATGTTCTATCCCCACATTCTGGGGTAGGGCCTAAGAATCTGCAAGGAAACACTGCCCAGAAACGAGCAACCAAGAAAGCCTAAATTTAAGAATAGTTCGATGTTGGAAGTAAAAAATTAGCAGCATCAAGTACTCTAACCCACTCAGTCACATAACCAGGGTGGGTTTTCTTTAGCAGCCTGCATTTAAGAGATGGTGTGGAGCATTTGCTGGAGGAACATGGCTTCCCATTCTCAGCCATACCACACACGCCATCTCTCTTGATTTTTATTCCAAAGGAATAAATTAAGAGAGACAAGAGATGGAGCTCAAGCCATCAAAAAGGGTTCAAAGGTACTGCCTACAAAAAGAAAATTCAGTTTTGAAACCTTAATAAGTAAGGATTTAAAAGCCTTTTTGTTATTTAGCCTACCTGTATCTTTCTGGCTATCCTTTCTTCCAGCTCCCTCTTTTTCTAACCTCTCCAATTTGCTTGTTCTTCTGTCTGATAGACTTGTTCGTTTGGACTTGGAATACTTAGACGGCTTCACAAGCCTATAGGAGGATATCTTGTGATCACTTTGTATGGCATGAACCACAATAGTATCACTTTCCAATGACTCACGAAATCTGAAAAAAAGAAAATAGAACAAGTATTTGCAATAGTCACCATTTTAATCAATTATACCATTTTAATAATTCTGCATGATTAATAAAATAAAACCACAACACACTATGCTTACAAATGATATTATATTGTGCTAGATCCAAAATTTGACAATGCATATTAACCAATGTGATGTGATAGAAGTTGCATAAGACTCAAAGAGCAAGTAGAATTTTCTTTCTAATGAAAACATTTAACAGACAATTATTAATCAGTATAATGCCTTTGTTTTGCTAATATGTAGAAAAATGAAAAACTTTCAGGCAGACTGTAATTTAATGGTAAGTGGATCATATCAAATTCTGACAAAATCCGCCTATCATCTCATATGAGATATCTCATATATATACATGCAATATATATATGTGTGTATATATATATGGCTCAAATATATTACCCTTTTTGCCTCTACAAAAAATATTAAACTCAGGATTATAACCATCTAGTTCACTTTTCTTTTAGACCCACAGGAATTTGTTCTTTATCAATTAATGGCTAATTGTTGCTATTTTTTGGCACTGGTTCATAATTATTCCCCAAATCTTTTAATTTTAGAATTTAACTTATTTATGTATATAGCAATTATTCTTAGTTTATCTGCCTTTCTTACTACTTTTTAATCCAATCCTTTGAACTCCATTTCTTCTTTTAAATGGCTTACTATTTCTAATTTTCCCTTTTCTCTTATAGCATAGTATTTTTCTCATCACAATAAAACTTATTCTCTTCATCTTCTTGACTTCTGGAGTTTTACTTTAAATTTTAGTCTTTCCATAAAACACAGAAAACATGATATGGATGGTTTTGGTCCCATCAAAATTTAAAACTTCTGCATAGTTAGAAAAATGTGAACAAAGTTTAAGGCAAATGGCAGAGTAAAAGTGTTTCCAATATGTATAATTAAAAAAAAATACAGAAATAGTGAATAAAACTAAGGGGAGAAATAAAATTCAAAGAAAAATAAACAAGGAATCTTTCTCAGAAGATTAAATATAAATGAACTATAAATGTATGAAAAGAAATGCTCAGAAGAATATCAATGAACTACAAACATATGAAAAGAAATGCTTAACTTCACCACTAATCAGAAAAAAGCAAATTATTCAAGCAAGAGTTATCACATTTGGTCTATTAGATTGGTAGAGATGAAAACACTGGTAGTACCCAGTGTTACCCAGTGGTAACTTTATTCTCTCCCCCACTCCAATCAGATAGCAAGGTAACTTATTTCCTTCCATATATTTAGTGAAGACACAAAGCTGAGGAGGGTGCAGCCTGGACAGGGAGAGAAAGCAGGGAATTAAGGAAGCAAGTACTTGAAGGCAAGAAGACTGGGGAAGAGGTTTCACTTGACAAGCGGGGATGATAGACAAATTGGGTCCTAGAGCTGTGGGTACGTATTCCCTGCTTCTGGCAGCTTCTGGGGAGATACAAGGTCCCAAAGATAAGGACTGCATGTGTATTCGATCCTGGGAACAGAGGCTCCTGGCCTCATCAAAAGCTACCTGCTCCAGAAGAGTACAAAAACCATAGACTCAAACAAATGAAAGAAGCAGGCAGGCTGGGACAATGAGCCTCACTAGTTTAAGATTCATACTCGCCATATGTATACATTCACAAATATAGTATGAATATTTATTAAAGCCAAACATAGCATATATTATATTGAAGTTTCTTCCTGAGAACTTCTTAGCTACTTTCATCTCTTGGCAGGTAGTCATCTAGATATAATTCCAAGATTCAAATATTCAGGTATTAATATCAGGTAACAAGTACCATGAATCACAGAGCAGAGTACCAGAGAGGAAACTGTTGCATAGGGAGAGATCTCTGAAGATCTCTCTTCCAGGCTTCAGGTGATTATTGATCACTACATGCATGTGATGAGTCCACGTGAAGCTGGGGAAAGAATCACCAGAAGAGAGCAGGCAGAATAATCCCCAGGCTTCACATAGGTTGGAAGAGCTTGTGTTCCCACAAACCCCATAATACATAGGTCATAGGATAGAGTACTCAGAAGGATTTTATCATAGCAGTGAGGAAAAATCAGCTCTAGACGAAAGGCTGCCTAGACTTAATCTGCCTAACACAGATTAAAAGCAAGCCTCAAAAACTCAGACTATTTCCAAGTAATTTAACTGAATCCCAAAATAAGACTCAAGAATATTTAAAAGTAACAAAAAATACCCAGCAATCATGTGAAATGTGGTGAAATTCATGATGTCTGGCATCTAATCAAAATTTTTCAGGCAGGCAAAGAAGCAGAATATAATCCAAAATAAAGAAAAAATTTTCCACTAATAGAATAGACCCAGAAAACACACAGATGATATAACTAGCAGACAAGCACATTAAAGCAGTTATTATATTTTATATGTTCAGGAAATAGAGAAAAGCATGAGCACACTAAAGTGAACAAAATCCTTAACTATGATACTAGGAAATCAATAAATAATGATTAATAAATTCATATAAATACATTATTTAGATGTATGGTTATAACCACTAGAAGAGATATTAAAAGTGGATTCTCTTTAAGATCTATCATATTTGTGGATTAAAATACTCAATATTTATTTTAAAATCCATTACATCAAAGTTGTTCTATAGATTCAGTGTAATTCCAGTCAAAATCTTAGCAGGTTTTTTGATGAAAATTGACAAGTTGCAAAGGACCTATGCAATATTGAAGATGAAGAACAAAGCCAGAGGACTTACAATATCAGATGTCAAGAATAATTAAAATAGTGTTATACTAGCACAAACACAGACAGACCAATGGAATAGTATGAAGAGTTCAGAAATGAACATATATATAGTGTGTATATATATATATATATATAAATATATGTGTATATAAATACATATACATATATTTTGTATATAATGTATATACACACACATACATATATACATACACATATATATGTATACATATATATACAGTTACTTGATTTATGACAAAACTATCACTACAGTCTAATGAGGAAAGGATGGTCTTTTCAACAAATAATACTAAGTCAATTGAATATCCATTTAGAAACAAACGACACATGGGAGGAAAAGATGGCAGAGGAGTAGAGGACCCTATTCCAACCGGTCCATGGAAGTAAGCTGGATATCTACCAGACCACTCTGAACACCCACAAAATCAGCCTGAGATGTAAGAAGATAGATCTGGATCCCTACAAACAGAATATTGCAAGAAGTTGGTTTCGAGGTATGAAGCAGGGAGCTGTGATTCCATAGGCACATATCAGAAGATAAACGGAAAGGCGAGGGAGCCATGGGGATCCTGCACCACCGGTGAGTGATAGCCTCTGGCTCTGGGGACCGGGCAAAGACTCGCAGACTGGTAACAACAGGGAAAGGACTTTAGGGCAGCCCCCCCCCCCCGGCCCCAACTGAAACCTAGAGCGGGCAGGGCCATGCCTGTGAACTGGGGGTAGCTGGTGGTTTTAGAAGCACAAAGGGCAGAGACATGCCTGACCTGGAGGCAAGGACTGGGAGCCCTGCTGAGGGGCGCACAACCCAGGACGCTGCAGTTTATAGCAGCATAGACAGAAACAGAGATAGTGTGGCTTGGAGAGCTCACTGAAGAACAGACTGCAATCTCTCTGCTCTGAGGCAGAGGGTTGGAAACAATCTCTTCGCTCTGACTCTTGGAAGAGATGCTGAAAGCCACCAGGGAAAGCTGCCAGAGAACAAAAGCCCCCAAAAAATGGTTTTCACTGAGCCCATCCCCCACCACAGGGTGCAGGGCAACTCTGCCCAAATAGGGTTGCCTAACAGTGGCAGGCCCCTCCCCCAGAAGACAGGCTGGGAAAGCAAGAGGCCAGCAACCCTAAGGTCCCTATAAAACAGATGCCTCTTGCTTGGGTTGTGGTCAATAATTTGGACTCTATACATTCCCTCAACCACCCTTCAACAGAATGACTAGAAGGAGGAACCTCCAAAATAGGAAAGACTCAGAGACTATGATTTATGCCACAGATTTACAAATGGATACAGATATATCCAAGATGTTGGAGATGGAATTCAGGGTAGCAATTGTAAAGATGATAGCTAGAATGGAGAAATCAATTAATGGCAACATAGAGTCTCTAAGGGCAGAAATGAAAGCTGAACTGGCAGAACTTAAAAATACTATCAGTGAGATCCAATCTCATCTAGATAATTTAACAGCTAGGGTAAGCGAGGCAGAAGAACGAATTAGTGATCTAGAAGACCAATTAATAGACAAGAAGGAAAAAGAGGAGGCCAGGGAAAAACAACTCAAAATCCATGAAAATAGAATCAGAGAAATACGTGACACCATGAAACATACCAATGTCAGAATTATTGGGATCCCTGAGGGGGTGGAGAGAGAGAGAGAGAGAAAGGACTAGAAGATATATTTGAGCAAATGGTAGCTGAGAACTTCCCTAATCTGGGGAATGAAACAAACATTCGTGTCCTAGAGGCAGAGAGGACCCCTCCCAAGATCAAGGAAAACAGGCCTAGGCCCTGGCATGTAATAGTAAAACTCACAAATCTTAGAACCAAGGAAACCATCTTAAGGGCAGTTAGGGGGAAGAGATTCCTTACATACATAGGGAGGCACATCAGAATAACATCATACCTATCCACAGAGACCTGGCAAGCCAGAAAGGCCTGGCAAGACATATTCAGGGTACTAAACGAGAAGAACATGCAGGCAAGAATACTTTATCCAAGAAGGCTGTCATTTAGAATGGATGGAGAGATGCAGAGCTTCCAAGACTGGCAGAAACTGAAAGAATATGTGACCACTAAGCTGGCCCTGCAAGAAATATTAAGGAGGAGGGGGGTTCTATAAGAGGAGAAAGACCCCAAGAGTGATACAGCAGAAATTTACAGAGACAATCTATAAAAACAAGGTCTTGATAGGCAACATTATGAATTCATATATTTCAATAATCACTCTCAGTGTGAATGGCCTAAATGCTCCCATAAAATGGCACAGGGTTGCAGACTGGATAAAAAGACAGGACCCATCCATATGCTGTCTACAAGAGACTCGTTTTGAACCTAAAGGTACATCCAGACTGAAAGTGAAGGGATGGAGATCCATCTTCCATGCCAGCAGACCTCAAAAGAAAGCTGGGGTAGCAATTCTTATATCAGACAAATTAGACTTTATGCTAAAGACTGTAGTTAGAGACACAGAAGGGCACTATATCATTCTTAAAGGGTCTATGGTCTATCCAACAAGAAGATCTAATAATTGTAAATATCTATGCCCCCAACATGGGAGCAGCCATCTACATAAGCCAACTGTTAACCAAAATAAAGAGTCATATTGATAACAATACGTTAATTATAGGAGACCTCAATACTCCACTCTCAGCAATAGACAGATCATCTAAGCAGAAAATCAACAAAGAAACAAGAGCTTTGAATGACACACTGGACCAGATGGACCTCATAGATATATACAGAACATTCCACCCTAAAACAACAAAATACTCATTTTTCTCGAGCGCACATGGAACTTTCTCCAGAAGAGACCACATACTGGGTCACAAATCAGGTCTCAACCAATACCAAAAGACTGAGATTATTCCCTGCATATTCTCAGACCATAATGCTTAAAACTGGAACTCAATCACAAGAAAAAATTTGGCAGAAATTCAAACACTTGGAAGCTAAAGACCACTCTGCTCAAGAAAGTTTGGGTCGGGGCACCTGAGTGGCTCAGTCGTTAAGTGTCTGCCTTCGGCTCAGGTCATGATCCCGGGGGCCTGGGATCAAGCGCCGCATCGGGCTCCCTGCTCGGCGGGAAGCCTGCTTCTCCCTCTTCCACTCCCCCTGCCTCTGTTCCCTCTCTCGCTGTCTCTCTCTCTGTCAAATAAATAAATAAAATCTTAAAAAAAAAAAAAAAGAATGTTTGGGTCAACCAGGAAATCAAAAAAGAACTTAAACAATTCATGGAAACCAATGAGAATGAAAACATTTAAGTCCAAAACCTATGGGATACTGCAAAGGTGTTCCTAAGGGGGAAACACATAGCCATCCAAGCCTCATTCAAAAAAATAGAAAAATCCCGAATTTACCAATTAACTTCACACCTTAAAGAATTAGAGAAAAAGCAACAAACGATGCCAAAGCCATTCATTAGAAAAGAAATAATTAAGATTAGAGCAGAGATCAATGAATTAGAAACCAGAAACACAGTAGATCAGATCAAGGAAACTAGAAGCTTGTTCTTTGAAAGAATTAATAAGATCGATAAACCACTGGCCAGACTTATCCAAAAGAAAAGAGAAAGGACCCAAATTAATAAAATTATGGAGGAAAGGGGAGAGATCACAACTAACATCAAGGAAATAGAAACAATTATTAGCAATTATTTTCAACAACTATATGCCAATAAACTGAGCAACCTGGAAGAAATGGATGCCTTCCTGGAAACCTATAAACTCCCAAGACTGAAACAGGAAGAAACTGACAACTGAATAGGCCAATAACCAGTAACGAGATTGAAGCAGTGATCAAAAAACCTCCCAAAAAATAAGAGTCCAGGGTCTGATGGATTCCCTGGGGAATTCTACCAAACATTCAAAGAAGAAATAATACCTATCCTCCTGAAGCTGTTTCAAAAAATAGGAACAGAAGGAAAGCTTCCAGACTCATTCTATGAGGCCAGCATTATCTTAATCCCCAAACCAGGCAAAGACCCCATCAAAAAGGAGAATTTCAGACCAATATCCCTGATACATATGGATTCTACAATTCTCAACAAAATTCTAGCTAATAGGATCCAACAATACATTAAAAGGATCATCCACCACAACCAAGTGGGATTTATCCCCAGGATGCAAGAGGGGTTCAACATTCACAAATCAATCAATGTGATAGAACACATTAATAAGAGGAGAGAGAAGAACCATATGGTCCTCTCAACTGATGCAGAAAAAGCATTTGACAAAATACAACATCCTTTCCTGATTAAAACTCTTCAGAGTATAGGGACAGAGGGAACATTCCTCAAGTTCATAAAATCCATCTATGAAAAACCCACAGTGAGTATCATTCTCAATGGGGAAAAGCTGAGAGCCTTTCCCTTAAGATCAGGAACACGACAAGGATGCCCACTCTCACCACTATTGTTCAACATAGTACTAGAAGTCCTAGCAACAGCAATCAGACAACAAAAAGAAATAAAAGGTATTCAGATTGGCAAAGAAGAAGTTAAACTCTCTCTCTTTGCAAGTGACATGATACTTTATGTGGAAAATCCAAAAGACTCCATCCCCAAATTACTAGAACTCATACGGCAATTCAGTAATGTGGCAGGATATAAAACGACTGCACAGAAATCAGTTGCTTTCTTATACACTAACAATGCAACTGTAGAAAGAGAAATTAGAGAAACGATTCCATTTATAATAGCACCAGAAACCCTAAGATACCTCCGAATAAACCTAACCAAAGAGGTAAATGATCTGTACTCTAGGAACTACAGAACACTCATGAAAGAAAATAAAGACACAAAAAGATGGAAAAACATTCCATGCTCATGGATTGGAAGAATAAACATTGTTAAAATGTCTATACTACTCAGACCAATCTATACCTTCAACACCATCCCGATCAAAATTCCAATGACATTTTTCAAAGTGCAGGAACAAACAATCCTAAAATTTGTATGGAATCAGAAAAGACCCCGAATTGCCAAGGAAATGTTGAAGAAGAAAAACAAAGCTGGGGGCATCACATTGCCTGATTTCAAGCTATATTACAAAGCTGTGATCACCAAGACAGCATGGTACTAGCACAAAAACAGACATATAGACCAATGGAACAGAATAGAGAACCCAGATATGGACCCTCAACTCTATGGTCAAATAATCTTTGACAAAGCAGGAAAAAATATGCAATGGAAAAAAGTCTCTTCAATAAATGGTGCTGGGAAAATTAGACAGCTATATACAGGAGAATGAAACTCGGCCATTCTCTAACACCATACACAAAGATAAACTCAAAGTGTATGAAAGACTTCAATGTGAGACAGGAATCCATCAAAATCCTAGAGGAGAACATAGGCAGTAACCTCTTTGACATCACCCACAGCAACTTCTTTCAAGATATATCTCCAAAGGCTAGTGAAACAAAAGCAAAAATGAACTTTTGGGACTTCATGAAGATAAAAAGCTTCTGCACAGCAAAGGGAACAGTCAACAAAACAAAGAGGCAACCCACAGAATGGGAGAAGATATTTGCAGATGACACTACAGACCAAGCGCTGATTTCCAAGATCTATAAAGAACTTCTCAAACTCAACACCCAAAAAACAAATAATCAAGTCAAAAAATGGGCAGGAGACATGAACAGACACTTCTACAAATGGCTAACAGACACATGAAAAAATGTCCATTGTCATTAGCCATCAGGGAAATTCAAATCAAAACCACACTGAAATACCACCTTTCACCAGTTACAATAGCAAAAATTGACAAGGCAAGAAACAACAAATGTTGGAGAGGTTGTGGAGAAAGGGGAACCGTCTTACACTGTTGGTGGGAATGCAAGTTGGTACAGCCACTTTGGAAAACAGTGTGGAGGTTCCTCAAAAAATTAAAAATAGAGCTACCCTATGACCCAGCAATTGCACTATTGGGTATTTACCCCAGTAGTGAAAAGAAGGGCCATATGCACACTAATGTTCATAGCAGCAATGTCCACAATAGCCAAACTGTGGAAAGAGCCGAGATTCCCTTCAACGGATGAATGGATAAAGAAGATGTGGTCCATATATACAATGGAATATTACTCAGCCATCAGAAAGGATGAATACCCAACTTTTACATCAACATCGTTGGGCCTGGAGGAGATTATGCTAAGTGAAATAAGTCAAGCAGAGAAAGTCAATTATCATATGGTTTTCCCTTATTTGTGGAGCATAAGGAATAGCATGGAGGACATTAGGAGAAGGAAGGGAAAAATGAAGGGGGAGAAATTGGAGGGGGAGATGAACCATGAGAGACTATGGACTCTGAGAAATAAACTGAGGGTTTTAGAGGGGAGGGGGTTGGGAGGATGGGTTAGCCCGGTGATGAGTATTAAGGAGGGCACATACTGCATGGAGCACTGGGTGCTATACAAAAACAATGAATCATGGATCATTACATCAAAAACTAATGAGGTATTGTATGGTGATTAACATAACATAATAAAATAAAATTTTTTAAAAAAAGGAAAAAAAAACAAATGACACATGATCTCCATCTTATACCACCTCAAAAAACCAATACAGATAATGGTAAAACAATAGAGCTTCTAGGGTCACCTAGGTGGCTCAGTGGGTTAAGTGTCTGACTTTGGCTCAGGTCATGATCTCAGCATCCTGGGATCAATCCCTGAGTCAGGCTCCCTGCTCAGCGGGGAGTCTGCTTCTCCCTTCTCCCTGTGCTGCTCCTCCTGTTTGTGCTCTCTCACTCTCTCTCTGTCAAATAAAGAAAATCTTAAAAAAAAATGAGCTTCTAGAATAAATCACAGGAGAATTATTTCATAAATTGGGAATAGGCACAGATTCCTTAACTACAACATAAAAGCATGAACCATAAAAGAAAAATACTGATAAAATGAACTTTATTAAAGTTAAAAACTTCTGCTCAAAAAAAGACACCATTAAGAGAATGAAAAGGCAAGCCACAGATTAGAGCAAGATATTTTACATGCATGCACAGACACATGCATCATATATATATGTGTGTGTATATATATATATATACACACACATATATATGTATCACAAATACATGTGTTCTATATCTACAAGACAAAAGATTCCTATCAAGAAGATATGAATAACTCTTAAAACCCAATTTTAAAAATGAATAAAGAACTTGAACACCTAAGAAAAGAGAATATACAAATAACCAATAAGTATAAGGGGCTAAGATCACTCCTCATCAGGGAAATGCCAATTTAAATCACATTGAGATATTACTGTAGAATGGCTGAAACTTAAACAAATGACAATATCAAGTGATGACAAGCATGAGTGTTATGGGTTTGACAAGGAAAATCTGTGTCCTAAGATAGCCAACCTAGCCAGAGAGAGAATCCCAGTCCTTGCCCCAGAGCTCTTCCGGGTTCTTCTCCCTGCTTTCCTTCCCACATGCACCAATCCGGGTTCTTCTCCCTGCCCCGCTTCGTGCACGCACCAAAAGTGCCAAGTACACAGAAGTAAAAGTGTATAAATTGCCCCCTTTGTGCTCGGGGCTCAGAGCTTTGGAGATCACTCTACTCTGAGCCTGCCGGCACTAAATAAACCTCCTATCCTCCAAGATCTCCGGGTGCCACTTGGTTCTTCCGTTGGGCGATCCAGTCCAGGTACCATAACAGGTTGAATGGTATCCACCCAGAAAGATACTTTGAAATCTCCCAGTATCTCAGAGTGTGACTTTATCTGGAAATAGGGTCTTGACAGAGGTAATCAAGTTATGAGATTAGAGTGGTCCTAATCCAACATTACTGGTGTGCTTATAAAAAGTGGGAACTTGGACATGCACAGAGAGATTATGTGAAAAAACACAGAACACCACTTGAAGGCAGATTTGGAATAATGCATCTACAGGAAGGAACACCAAAGATTGCTGGCAAAACACCAGAAGCTCAGAGAGGCATGGAGCAGATTCTCCCTCCCAGGTCTCTGATGAAAGTAATAAATAGCATTTTTCATGGAACTAGAACAAGTAATCCTAAAATTTATATGGAACCACAAAGACCTTTGTTGAGAAAAACAACAGAGCTGGAGTAGAACATCCCCAGATTTTGTGATATGCTACAAAGCTGTGGTAATTAAAACAATATGGTACTGGCACAAAAATATACACATAGATCAAAAGAACAGAATGGAAAGCCCAGAAATAAACCCATGCTTATATGGTCAATTAATCTACAACAAAGGAAATAAGAATACACATGGGGAAAAGACAGTCTGTTCAACAAATGGTGTTGGGAAAACTGGACAGCTATATGTAAAAGAATGAAACTGAACCATTTTTTAACACCATACACAAAAATAAACTCGAAATGGATTACAGACCTAAATGTGAGACCTAAAACCATAAAACTCCTAAAAGAAAACATAGGCAGTAATCTCTTGGATATCACCCTTAGCAACATTTAAGGATATATCTCTTCAGGCAAGGGAAACAAAAGCAGAAAAAAAAAAAAAAATACTGTTGGGACTACACCAAAAAAAAAAAAGCTTTTGCACAGCAAAGGAAACAATCAACAAAACATAAAGGCAACCCAATGAACGAGAGAAGACATTTGCTCATGATCTATCCAACAAGGAGTTAACATCCAAAATATATAAGGAACTTATACAACACCAAAAAACTCCAAACAATCCAATTTTTAAATGGGCAAAGGATAGGGGACCTGGCTGACTCAAATGGTAGAACATGTGACTCTTGATCTCAGGGTCATGAGTTCAAGACCCAAGTTGGGCATAGAGCTTACTTCAAAAAAAAAATGGGCAGAGGACCTGAATAGATATTTTCTCAAAGAAGACACACAGATGGCCAATAGACACATGAAAAGATATTCAACATCACTAATCACCAGGGAAATACAAATCAAAACAATGAAATATCACCTCACACCTGTCAGAATGGCTAGCATCAGAAAGCAATAACAAGTGTTGGTGAGGATGTGGGGGAAAAAAAAAAGGAACCTTCATACACTGTTGGTGGGAATGTAAATTGGTGCAACCACTGTGGAAAACAGTATGGAGGTTCATCAAAAAGTGAACAATAGAAATATCATATGACCCAGTAATTCCAGTACTGCCTATTTACCCAAAGAAAACAAAAACACTAGTTTGAAAAGATATATGCACCCCTACGTTTATTGCAGAATTATTTATAATGGCCAAGATATGGAAGCAACCCAAGTGTCCATTGATAGATGAATGGATAAAGGAGAGGTGGTATGTATGTATGTATATATACGTATATATGTGTGTGTATATGTGTATGTATATATGTGTGTATATACACATATATGTGCATACATGCATGTATATGTATGTATACATACATACATACATAAAATGGACTATTAGCCATAAAAAAAAGAATGAGATTTTGCCACTTCCAACAACATGGCTGGACCTAGAGGGTTTTACGCAAAGTGAAATAAGTCAGACAGAGAAAGACAAATACCATAGATTTAACTTATGTGTGGGATTTAAAAAACAGAACAAGTGAACAAACAAAAACACTCTTAAATACAGAGAACAAACTGGAGGGGAGGTGGGTGGGTGGATGGGTGAAATAGACAAAGGGGATTAAGAGGAGATTAATAGGGGTGCCTGCCTGACTCAGTTGGTGGAGCATGTGACTCTTGATCTTGGGGTTGTGAGTTCAAGCCCCACATTGGGTGTAGAGATTACTTAAAAAAGAAAAAAGAGAAGATTAACAAATTTCAATTACAAAATAAGTCCTGGAGATGAAAAGTACAGCACAAGGAATATAGTCAATAACGCTGTAATAATATATGGTGACTACATTTATTGTGGTGAGTACTAAGTAATGCATAGAATTGTTGAATCAATAGGTTGTACACCTGAAACTAATATATGTCAATTATACTTCAATATAAATAAATAAAAACCTATCTCCCTTCAAAGACAAAAACAAAAACAAAAAAAACCCCACACCCAACTCAACCAATACTTTGATTTTGAACTTCAGCCTCCAGAACTTTTGTCTGTTCTTTCAAGCAACCAGTCTGTTGTACTCTGTTATGGAAGCCCTAGGAAACTAATACAATGGGGATCAATTGGAATTCTCATACACTGATGGTCATGGTATAAATTGGTTGAACCATTTTTGGAAAACTGTTTGGCAGTGTCTAGTAAAGCCAAACATGCATATAATCTATGACCCAGCAGTTCCACTCCTGGTTATAAAGCAAACAAATAAGTTCTTATGTCCACCAAAAATCATGCACAAGAATGGTCATAGCAGCATTATTCATCATAGCTAAAAATAGAAACAACTCAAATATCCATCAACAGTAGAATGAATAAATAAAACATGGTATAAGCATAGAAGATTATTACAAAACAATGAAAAAGAATAAACTACTTCTACCTGCAACAACATAGATAATCTTAGGCATGATGCTAAGTAAAAGAAGCCAAATATAAAAGAATTCACACTGCAACATTCAATTTGTATGATGAAGTTTATGGACAAAACTAATGTGATAAACATTCATCTCTGGAGAGCTAATATTTACTGGGAGGGGGCCACAGGGAACTTTTTGGAGTGCTATAAATGTTCTTAACCTGGGTAGTGGATATATGTGATATATAACTGTAAAAATTTATTAAGCTGTTCAGTTAAAATTTATACATTTTACTGAATGTAAATTACATCTCAAAAAGGCAAAAAAAAATAAAATAAAATAAAAGCAATTTCCTCATGGGGAGCCCTATTGGTACACGAGAGAGATTGGACAGAAAGTTGTCTTTCATTATAAGTCTTTTCATTCTAGCTTTTTATTTTTTAAAGATGTATCTGCTCATGTGGTAACTAGATATAAAATAAGTAACTTGCCAAAAACAGAAAACAAATGTTTATTACATCATTTGGTTTATAAAAAATCTAATTTTTAATTAAAAAAAAATTTTTGTACTATTCCTTTTTTAAATTTTAATGCCAGTATAGTTAATACAGTGTTATATTAGTTTCAGGTGTACAATATAAGTGATTTTAACACTTCCATACATCACCCGGTGCTCATCACAACAAGTGCCCTCCTTAATCCCCATCACCTATCTCACCCATCCCTCCATCTACCTCCTCTCTGGTAACCATCAGTTCATTCACTATATTTGAGTCATTTACCTGGTTTGTCTGTTTTTTCCCTTTGCTCATCTGTTTTGTTTCTTAAATTCCACAAGTGAAGTCATGGTATTTATCCTCCTCTGACTGCTTACTTTGCTTAGCATTACTCTCTAGTCCATCCATGTCATTTCAAATGGCAAGATTTCATTCCTATTTATGGCTGAATATTCCATTGTATACATATACCACATCTTCTTTATCCATTCATCTATTCATGGACACTTGGGCTACTTCCATAATTTGGCTACTGTAAAAAATGATGCTATAAACATAGGGGTGCATGTATCCCTCTGAATTAGTGCTTTTGTACTTTTTGGGTAAATACCCAGTAGCATGATTACTGGATCATGAGGTAGTTCTATCTTTAACTTTTTGAGAACCTCCATACTGCTTTCCACAGTGGCTGCACCAGTTTGCATTCCCAACAGTGCACGAAGGTTCCTTTTTCTCCACATCGTTGCCAACACTTGCTGTTTCTTGTGGTTTTGATTTTAGCCATTCTTACAGGTATGAGGTGATATCCCATTGCATTTTTTATTTGAATTTCCCTGATGATGAGAGATGTTGGCCATCTGGATGTCTTCTCTGGAGAAACGTCTGTTCATGTCTTCTGACCATTTTTAAATCATTTTTTGGGTGTTGAGTTGAAAAATCTAATTTTTTTTTTTTTAAGAGAAACAGAGAGAGAGAGCAGGGGGGTGGGAGGAGCAGAGAGAGAAAGAGAGAATCTCAAGCAGGTTCCATGCCCAGCATGGAGCCCGACACAGGGCTCGATCTCATGACCCTGAGATCATGACCTGAGCCAAAATCAAGAGTCAGATGCTTAAATGACTGAGCCACCCCAGCTCTCTAAAAAATCTAATTGTTACATTTCCCAGATTTAAATTTCTCAGAAAGCTCAAGAAGATATCAGTAGCAGTGACAAGAGGCTTTCTTGAGATTTCAAGAGTTAGTAGGTACTCGGGGCGCCTGGGTGGCTCAGTTGGTTAAGCGACTGCCTTCGGCTCAGGTCATGATCCTGGAGTCCCAGGATCGAGTCCCACATCAGGCTCCCTGCTCAGCGGGGAGTCTGCTTCTCCCTCTGACGTTCCCCCCTCTCATGCTCTCTCTCTCTCTCATTCTCTCTCTCAAATAAATAAATAAAATCTTTTAAAAAAAAAAAGAGTTAGTAGGTACTCTAGGACACCTCTTACCTGACCACTTCGATTAAGCCACTGTAAACAACTTCATTCAAATATATGTTCTCAAACATCTTAACTTGCAGGAAATATGGGTCCTACCTATTCTGTAGCTTCATGAGGCCAAGTTCATGTTTCTCTTTTTCCCAAGCTAATTCTTTTTCCACTTGTTGAATTTTAAAAGCAGTTTTCCTGCCAATCTCAGCACGTATTTTGGAATCTATATCAAAATCCTGCAAATAAGTAGATTTGTTCATCAAAATGGGTACTTTTATCAATGTACATTATCAAACATTTCATACACAGATACAGATTAAGTTTTGTACTCAATTTCATGTTGGATTATAATTCTCTTCCAAATATCACAAACTCTCTCTGTTCTAGAAAAAAGTAACATACTTATAATTTTATTTCCACAAAATATGGAGAAAAGTTCTCAGAAATTAACAATACTGGAAATAAGGTTATACATTAAAAGATTTCCTCACAATAAAAACAATGAATAACAGAATGTTTGGAGAGTGCACAGAGTTAAAAACAAACAAAAAAAAATACCTCTACCACCCCAGAGCAACTCCTGGCACATAACTGGCTGGGCACAGGATAGACGTTCATGGCACGCCTTCCCATGTGACCCCACCCAGGAAAGACAGCTAAGTCTTTGGTGTCTTTTTGAGGTTACCAAGTTCTAGCTGGATGTCCTTCACCAACGAGGCCATTTCTCCCATAAGGATACTTAGGGGAGTAATGTTTTTTACCTTCATTCTTGGAAAAATATCAGAGCCCACATTCAGACTAAATTGTAAGTAGTAATTAATCTTTCCAGGGGTGTTTCTGTTTTAAGTAATGATATATATATAAAATGTTTAGCCACAGAACTCACCTCAGGTGTTCTTTATTTTGAATTATGTTACCCATATTCCATAAATGTCAACCTTTTTCTTAGTAAAATAGCATAAATATCTTTTAACCATTGCAGGTTGGTCTTTTTTAACCAATATGAATTATCCATTATTATTTCACCAGAGCATTTTTCATATGGAATTGGCTAGGTGCATCTAAAATTATAGGTATAGTCAGGATGATAAATTCTGGCTTTTTATTTGATTAAGTTCTTGACAGCAATTCCACTTAGAAAGAAGTACACAATGAAAAGAAAATCACTAGCAGGTAGATGGGGCTTTGTAATAAGTCAGAAAAGAAAAAAAAATTCAAAATTAGCTTGAACAATTTGTTGATTGTCCCCAAAACTACAACTAGACTAAGTCATCTTTTAAAAACTTTGTGGACCTATCAGTTACTATCTTTTCGATAGATCTGGTGAATTATAGAAATATAATCACAGAGAATCAAAATATATGTGCACCTATACAATGGTTGGATATCTTGGCTAGGTATAGTAAGGGTTGATAACCAGATTCAAACCTGTATTTATATCTTACCTTGTTAGCTCCCCCCCAAAAAAGTGAGGTAGCTAAATCCAGAAGTAAACTTTGTGTTATGTAAGAAGGCTCTTCTGTATCTAAACCAAGTTGGGTGTCAAATTCTACAGTATTTTAGCTGCTGCAAACACACTGGCCAGATAAGGGGAAGCTGAAAGATGATTTTAAGTGTTCCTACTTTATCAGCAAAATAGCCTTGATCCAAAAAATAGTGTATGTTAAAAATTAAAGTCAAATTTATTTTAGGCTTACTGTTCGCTTAAACTGCATATGCTTTGGTAATCCTTGATTCATTTCTAGAAGTTTCCAAAATTCATTCCTCAAAGCTTTGAGTTTTTCTCTCTTCCCAGCCTTTATTTCTTCCACTTCTTTCATTAACTTGTCATGTTCTCTTTTTCTTCTAGCATTCTCAATACTGAAAACAGAAATTGAAAAGGATAATGAGATACAGAAACAGCATAAAGAGGAAACAAGAACTCAATAACTTGGAAATTCTTTTGGCTTGGTTAACTTCTATAAAATGCCATTTTGCAACAGCTCAGGGCTAGTGAGTATTTACCAAAAATTCCCATACCTGTAGGCTTTGGGATCTTCAATATCTTCTGGAATTGGCTCTGTTTCAATTCCAAACTGTAGAAAGGGGAGAAATGGTTAACCTTTTAAATTGTATATTTCTCTTAAAATACCTAATATGGGGTAAACTGAGTTTTTCCCCCTCTGCCAATTTCTAATAATTACAGGCCTGTAAAGTATTTTCATAAGAAATAAATTAGGGAAAACTAGGGGGAAAATTGCAATTGATTAAACTTATTTGTTTCTGCTTTATTTAAAGAGGTAGGTAGAAAAACTCTTGAAAACTAATGTGTATGCAAAATGTTAATAGCACTATAATACGTCTCCAAAATGTGAATTGCTAATATTATGTGTTATTTAAAAAGAATACACACACACACACAAAGAATACACTCAAATTTTCTAGGTCATTTGTTTTAACATTGTTTTTTAGCTTACCCCTTTTCATATATGCATAATTTTCCCCAAATAACTTACATGTATCAGGAAGATTTTAAAATATATATTTTTTAAATTAAAATTTTTTTGAGTATAGTTGACATAGAATATTTTTTAAACTTTAAGCATTTCACTTGACCTTATTAAAAAAAAAAAAAGACATACAGTGAGAAATGCACAGAATAATATAGTTCCCCTCCTTGATAAAGAAAGATGAAATCAGAAATAAGAATCTCCTTTTAGAAAGGAAATTAAGGGAACTATGAAGTAAATCACTTAAAAGTACTTTGTTTATTCGGGTGCTATGCTATAAAATTTAAGGAAGGAGAATTATAATCCAGTGAACCAAACAAAGTCTGAGGTTGTCAGCTAATCAGTTCCTAAGTAGAACTTGTTTATTCTCTATTCTTTTGCATAACAGATAGTTCTCTGGTTTGTTGTCATTCATTGTGAAGAAAGAAGGACTCTCTTTCAACCAAGTTGTATTATTACAGTACTAGTCTTTATACATATGAAATGTGAATCTACATATTTTTGTGTAAGATAAGGTTTAGAACTTTTTTTTTTAAGATTTTATTTTTAAGTAATCTCTACACCCAACATGGGGCTCAAACTCACAATCCGGGGATCAAAAGTCACATGCTCTACTGACTGAACCAGCCAGGTACACCAAGGTTTAGAACTTTAGTAAAAGTGAAGTCATAAGACATGACCAGTATGAGAGACATTGATGCCTAATACATTGTAATTACTGTTAATCACTTAGGACATAACTTGATTGAATTTTATTTTTTTATTCTTTTATTGTCCAGAGCCAAGCCCCTTGGTTTCCCATTAGCAGTGTGATCCCCAGGATACTCAGCCATCTATCTCTTGGCCTCAGCTGTTTACAATAAATTTGAGTTAAACAGAGTTGCTACCAACTGTGTCAAAATACAGGCCAATTGTTCTCAATCCTGGCTGCACCTTAGAATCATGGGGGCTGAGACCGGGGAAGAGAGCAAGATATTTTATAAAATACTGATACCTGGGCCTCACTTTCAGATATTCTGATTTAATTGCTCCTGGCTAGGGCTCAGGCATCTGTACTTTTAAGGGCTCCCCAGCGGATTCTAAAGAACCTTAGACCTATGCAGAGCTTAGTACTCTATTTATTCAGTTCTTTCTGATTTTGCATTCCTAAAAGGAGAGTCCACATCAGTGACATAAGAAACACTGATTGATTTCATAAATAAAAGTATGCTATTATACAAATGTGAAATGGATTTCTTCTGTCCAATACAGATTTCCATAGAGAGAGCTGGCACTAGGTAGAAGAAAAAGATTTTTTGTTCATATACTTTCTTCTGTAATTCTTCCTGAGCTGGAGCTCTTTAGACAACACTCCACTCTCCTAATTTTCCTTCTATTAATAGAAATGAAAATTTACCTGCTCAAATCTGCCCTACTTTTTTTGTATCTTCTTTTAAAGTTGGCTACCTATTAAATGGGATGCCAATGTGTTCACAGGAATTTTAACTATGGTCTTTTTAATACAATTCCTTCTTCTTGAGGAGCAATTCTAATGGTTATTAGTGATTTTTTTTCCAAAGGAACTACTTTAATAATAGAAAATTCAGGTCATGTGGTAGGGCAAATGGATATATTTTGGGGATCTGAACCCTCAATCTTCATTACAAATCCAATGATATATTATGCCTAAGAATAGAATAATTTAACTAAATCTTTGGTCATGCTTCATGTTGTCATATTCTAATACTAAAGACATACTTTTACAACCCCTATCAAACACACAAATTTTGGTGTACTTCCCCTATGCCCCTTCAATAAGTGAATAAATGAAAAGCAAAATATATATCTGAAAAAGTTGTACATTTTGAAAACAAAGAAATTTTAATCAAGAAAGTGATTGATCTAGAAAAAAATGACTCAGTCTTTTTAATTTGGTGAATTCTATACCTTTAGTGTTATAGGGGAATTCAATGACTTTAATATTTAATAATAGAGGCACCAGAAAAATCAAAATTATAATACTAATAGCAAGAATAGACTATAAGGTGTGTCTAAAGAGTTTTCAGTTTTTAAAGAATGAGTAATTTTGACATCACTACTTTAAAATATTTATTTAAAATGGTTATTATTTAGTTACATACCCTGGGAGATGGCACTTTGGCTCTGATGTCTTTCTTCAGCTCAAATTCAGAAAAAATGTTGAAAACAAAGATATTACTATCTGCTCCAGTAGTCACCAAGAAACGGTCATCAAAACTAGTAGAGATGCCTTTAATGCATCCATAATCATTGTCATGGATATTGAAGTGCCAGTAGTCCTCTATATTCATCAATGAGGGATTATCCTGACTTAGGATATAGACTCGAATTGCTCCATTTTGCAATCCACAAAACATCATATCTTGGTGAATGCTATGAAATATAAATTGTTCTTCATATTAATCTGAAAATGTTTAATTTTAAATTAACTGACAAATGGCTAAATTTTAATAATGAAGATGTTATGGACTACAACATTGTGCCCCCCCCATTCATATTTTAAAGCTAAATAACTCTGGCAGCCCTAGCAAACTCATACAAAAGGGCAGAAGGAGAAGAAAAGCCAATTTGAAATTTGGAGCTATTATATTTGATCTTCAAAAGAATGGCATATATGCTTCTCAATTATTAAAGAACTATTGATTCAATTTGTGATTTCTCCAGAATCATTGCAACACTGAACCTTCATTATCTGACCATGCAGTAGCATCCTCCTGAGTAAATTCCTACAAACCAATTTTGTGAAAAACAGAAATTCTGACAGAATATTTGATAAAGGGACTTGAAATACAGTTTCAGAATTAGCTTTGATTCTATTCATTCATTCAATTTATTTAACTAGAAAATGTTTGAGTACCCCTCCATTTGGGCAAATCTTTTAAAATGAACAATATTCATGATGGACAATAACATAGACATAAATGGGATACGGGTTGGTTTTTTTTTTAGGGCTTTCTGAAATTCAGTTCACCTGAAAGTGATAGTCTGGATGGGATTATCCTCCATATCTTCAAGAAGACGAAAATCAAAAGGTTCATCCTTCTTTTTTGTGATAGCACTACTTTTGTCATATGGGGGGAACTCACAGTGATACAGAAAACCAGCATCATAGCCACCCTGGAAAAGAGAAAACAGCATAGAAGGTAGTATTTGAGCATCAGATACATATGATCACATGAAGATTTTTAGATTATCTCAAATTTTAAAACCTAAAATAGATGTCTTAAAACATCTATTTTGATATGATTTCTATGATTATAGGTAAGGTTTTATAAAGTATCTCCATTATCTATTTATATGCAACTATATGATTATACAATAATAAAACACCTTACAATAATTTGCTTGCCCCTTAAAAAAGTCAGTACAAGAGAGATATCACTTCTGACTACTTACTGAATTCCATTTTATTTCAGGTATTTATTCTGCATTTAGTATTCAGTAATAGAGTTTTGTAGGTCATGGTGTTCAGAGCAGTTTTGAGTCTAGGGCACTGCTCTTCTCCCTGAGGCAACTGGCAGTTCTGGAAGTGGCAGCTGAGAGGCTGAGAAGCTCAGCAGAGCAATCTGTTGCCTCATGGGCTTAGGAAGAGGGAGACAAATTGCAGGGTCCTCCAAGGAGAAGGAGTCACTGTAAACACACCTTCCAGTGGGTTTTCCATTGCAACCCTAGAACACTACACACTACATGTATGAGTCTCAATCACTGACTAGATGAAAGTGATCTAGGATTTCTAGCTGCTTTTCAAAACCAAAAATAAATTTCCAGGAGACAATGGCAACATACAGATTCAACATACAGATAAGTCTACAGTTTTTCACATACAAGGTCAATTACTCAACTTAAAAAAAAAAAACAAAAACAAAACAAACAAAAAAAAAAAAACAGGCATACTAGTTAAGACTTGATTGAAAATCAAAAGACAAGATTATGGTGGGAATGCAACTGGTACAGAC
This sequence comes from Mirounga angustirostris, assembly GCF_029215605.1. Lineage (NCBI taxonomy): Eukaryota > Metazoa > Chordata > Mammalia > Carnivora > Phocidae > Mirounga > Mirounga angustirostris. Next base: position 58,425,994 of record NW_026991709.1, read on the forward strand.
ACCCTGAAGCCAGTACAGAGGTTCCTCAAAAAGCTAAAAATAGAGCTACCCTACAACCCAGCAATTGCACTACTAGGTATTTATCCAAAGGATACAAACATAGTGATTTGAAGGGGCACATGCACCCCAATGTTGCACATGCAACAATGTCCAAAATAGCTAAAATATGGAAAAAGCCCAGATGTCCACCAACAGATGAATGGATAAATAAGATGTGGTGTATATATACATGGAATACTATTCAGCCATTAAAAAAATGAAATCTTGCCATTTGCAATGATGTGGCTGGAACTAGAGGGTATTATGCTAAGTGAAATGAGTCAGTCAAAGACAAATACCATATGATTTCACTCGTATGTGGAATTTAAGAAACAAAACAGATGAACATAGGGGAAGGGAAGGAAAAGTAAAATAAGATGAAAACAGAGAGGGAGGCAAAATTATAAGAGACTCTTGACTATAGGAAACAAACTGAGGGTTGCTGGAAGGGAGGTTAGTGGGGGGATGGTATAACTGGGTGATGGGCATTAAGGAGGGCAATTGATGTAATGAGCACTGGGCATTATATGCAACTGATAAATCACTAAATTCTATCCCTGTAACTAATAATACACTACATGTCAACCAAATTGAATTTAAATAAATTTTAAAAAAGGCAAGCAGATCAAAGAAAAAATCATGAGATATTGATTAAAATATTTACAAAATGGATTTCAAATAACCAAGATGAATATATATAAGGAATTTGAAGCCAAATGGAAAATTTAAGTAGTCATCTGGAATCTATAAAAAAATAAAATTCTAAAACTGACAAAATGACAAATTACAAATTCAATAGATGAGTTTGAAAGCAACTAGACACAGCTAGAGTTATGAAGCTGGAACAGAGATCAGATAAAGTAGTCAGACCAAAGCAGGAGAAAGAAAAGAAGGATGGAAAATACCCCCAAGAAAGGCTGGTGTGTGTGTAAAGTACATATGGGACATAGTGATAAGGATTAAAGTACATAAAACTGAAATCCCAGAAGAAGTAAAAAGTAAAAGTAAAGTAAAAAGTACAAGTAAAAAGATTCACGGCTGTGAATTTTCCAAAACTGAATAAAACTATGTTGGGATTCAAGAAATGCTATGAACACAAGCAAGATAAATATGAAGAAACTACACCCTTTAACATAAAATTTTAAAAGCAACTAGAGAAAAAGACATACTAGGTTTCAAAGAAACAATAAAAAGATGCAGCTGGTAGAATGGAAGACAAAAGAGGATTAAAAGATATCAAAGTTTGAAAAGAAAATTTCCAGCAAAAATATAATTTTTTAAAAAGGCAAAATGAGGACACTTTAAGACCCCCCAAAAGCCCCCAAAACAGAGAATTTGTCACTAGCAGATCTACATTATATATTATATATTTAAGGCAGAAGATGCAACTACAAAGATATAGAAAGGAATTCACAGCAAGAAAAAGGATAAACCAAAATGATATCAACAATATAATAGTAAAATACCTTTTGGGGTACAAATATATATATAAAGAAAATATAGGACAATGGAGAGGGAGAGGATACATAGCATTAAAGTACTCTAAGATCTTTTTTCTCTGAAATTAAAAGAATAAATTTATATCAAATTATATGAAGGAAAAGATGCATATTATGACCTTTAGGATCACTTCTAAAAGGAGGAGTGAGGGGAAGGAAAGAGAGGTTAAGGAAAAATTTTAAGTACTACAGCATGTTTATGTGCTCATAAGAATTTAGTGACCAGAGGGAAGTGAATGATACAGGAGACTAGGTGGTTTACTGCAGGAATAAAATATTGGAGGAAGTGAAAGGGGTGGGATCAAGACGCCTTTGGGAAAAGTGTCCTTGGCCAGTTGCAGGAGACCACTCATCAACTGGAACAATAGGCAAAGCAGACAAAACTTGTATGGATCCCCATAGGGTGTTAGTTCTGTTTAAGACAAGACAAGGAAAATTTCATTTTCTCAGTGAAATGTGAGGAGGTTATCGTTAGAAGGTGAGGGAGAGTGTAGCACGTTTGAGGGGAGGAAGAATTACATCAGTAATTCAGCAAGTGGCAGAGTGAACAGGACTGGGTGGTAGAATGGGCCTGCAGTGTGAGCACGGACTTGAGAACTGCGGTCAGGCCTTCACAGGGCGACTGGTCTTCCACACGGTCTACTTGGTTGCAGGCACAGAGCTGACAAATAGTTGCATCAAGCAGAGTCAGGGTCACTACCTCGGTCAACTGTACCTCAATCTTGTGTGCTAGTGGAGCTTGATGGTTAAAAGCATGGACCCTAGGCCCAAACTGCCTGAGTCCAGATCCTGGTTCCACCTATCATTAGTTATATGACCCTGGATAAGTTACATAACCTCCCCATGCCTTGGTTTCTTCTTATGTAACATGCAAATTATAAGAGGACTTATTTTATAGGGTGGTTAGTAAATCATTTAGAAGGGTGCCCAGTACAGAATAAATAGGTTTCCATATTTAGCAAATAAAAGTACAAGATGCCCAGTTAAATATGAATTTCAGATAACAAATACACCTAGGGCAAGTATGTCTCACATAATATTTATCAGGCAACCCTAAGAATAAGCACTGAATGTGTTTGTTATATAATAATTTTTGCACGTGTTTCAAGGACACCAGAACTCTGTTACATTTTATTATAGTTGTTTCTGTGCCTCTCTCCCTCGTGATAAGAAATTTCCTGAGGGCAGGAACCATGTCTTATTTATCCCTTCACCCTTGAACCCCACACAATAGTAGCCATCAACAATTCATAAAACAAAGACAGACAAAGCATCACTACTTTCTATCCTTGCTGCTAGCCTCCTTGGAAGTTGTTAACAAAGATGTATTTCTAGGAAAAATTGAACAAGGGAGAAGTTAACGCTCATCACTCCTTGTAGTAACAATCCTTGGCTAGTCAGTGTTCTGGCCTAGCCAAACATCTGGGATTGGTTATGAATTAATGATAATCTTTCACTTACAGGCATACCTCAGAGATAATGTAGGTTCAATTCCAGACCACCTCAATAAAGCTACTATTGACAATAAAGTGAATCAAATGAATTTTTTGGTTTCCCAGTGCATATAAAAGTTATGTTTACACTATACCATAGTCTATTAAGTATGTAATAGCATTATGTCTAAGAAAACAACATACATACCTTAATTTAAAAATACTTTATTGCCCAAAATTTCTAACCATAATTTGAGTTTTTGGCAAGTCTTAATCTTTTTGCTGGTGGAGGGTCTCACCTCAATGTTAATGGCTGCTGACTGATCAGGGTGGTGGTTGCTGAAGGCTAGGGTGGCCACAGCAATTTCTTGAAATAAGACAATAATGAAGTTTGCTGCAGCAGTTGACTTTTCCTTTCATGAATTTCTCTGTTGCATGCAATGCTGTTAACATTTTACTCACAGAACTTTTCAAAATTGGAGTCAATCCTCTCAAACCCTGCTGCTGCTTATCAACTAAGTTTGTAATATTCTAAACCCTTTGTTGCCATTTCAATAATCTTCACAGCATTTCTGTCAGTAGTAAATCCCATCTCAAGAAGACACTTTTTTTACTCATCAATAAGAAGCAACTCCTCATCTGTTAAAGTTATATCATGAGATTGCAGCAATTCAGTCCCACCTTCAGGGTCCATTTGTAATTCTAGTTCTGTTATTTCTAACACATCTGCAGTTACTTCCTCCACTCGAGTCTTGAACCCCTCAAAGTCATCCATGAGTGTTGGAATCAACTTCTTCTAAGAAATCCTGTTAATGTTGATATTGTGACCTTTTCCCATGAATCTAGAATGGTGAATCCTTTCCAGAAGTTTTTCAATTGACTTTGCCCAGATCCACTAGAGGAATCACAATCTATGGCAGCCATCGCCTTACAAAGTGTATTTCTTAGATAATAAGACTTGAAAGTTTAAATGACTCCTTGATCCACAGGCTGCAAAATGGATGTTGTGCTAGCAGGCATGAAAACAACATTAATCTCATTGTACGTCTCCATCAGAGCTCTTGGGTGACCAGATGCATTGTCAATGAGCAGTAATATTTTGAAAGAATCTTTTTTCTAAGGAGTAGGTCTCAACGGTGGGCTTGAAATATTCAGTAAACCATGTTGTAAACTGATGCGCTGTCATCCAACTTTGTTGTTCCATTTATAGGGCACCGGCAGCATAGATTTAATATAATTCCTAAGGGTCAGGATTTTCAGAATGGTAAATGAGCATTGGCTTCAACTTAAGTCACCAGCTCCATTAGCCCCATATTCTTTGAAGCCAAGCATTTACTTTTCCTCTCTGAAAGTCCTAGAGGGCATTTTCTTCCGCAATAAGACTGTTTCATCTACAGTGAAAATCTCTTGCTCAGGGGCACCTGGGTGGCTCAGTCAGATAAGGGTCTGGCTTCGGCTCAGGTCATGATCCCAGTGTCCCAGGATCGAGCCCCCCATCCGGCTCCCTGCTCAGTGGGGAGTCTGCTTCTCCCTCTGCCTCTGCCGCTCTCCCTGCTCATTCTCTCACTCTCTCTCTCAAGTAAATAAAATCTTTTTTAAAAAATCTCTTGTTCAGTGTAGCCACTTTCATGAATTATCTGAGCTAGATCTTCTGGATAACTTGCTGCAGTTTCTACATCAGCACCTGCTGCTTCTGTGTTATGGAGACGGCTTCTTTCTGTCTTTTCTTAAACCTCATGAACCAATCTCTGCTAACTTCCAACTTTTCTTCTGCAGCTTCCTCACCTCTCTCAGCCTTCATAGAATTGAAGAGAATTAGGGGCTTGCTCTGGATTAAGCTTTGGCTTAAGGGAATGTTGTGGCTGGTTTAATCTTCTATCCAGATCACTGAGAATTTCTCCATATCAGCAATAAGCCTGTTTTTCTTTCTTAGTAATCATGTGTTCACTGGACTAGCACTTTTAATTTCCTTCAAGAACTTTTTCTTTGCATTCACAAGTTGGCCAACTGTTTGGCACAAGAGGCCTAGTTTCTGGCCTATCTTGGCTTTTGACATGCCTTCCTCACTGAACTTAATCATTTCTAGCTTTTGATTTAAAGTGAGAAGCATGTGACTCTTGCTTTCACTTGAACTGTTAGAAGCCATCATAGGGTTATTAATTGGCCTAATTTAAATATTGTTGTAACTCAGGGAATAGGAAGGCCCAAAGAGAGGGAGAGAGGCAAGGGAATGGCTGGTTAGTAGAACAGTCAAAACACACACCATATTTATCATTAAGTTTGTGGTCTTATATGGGTGCAGTTCATGGCTCCCCAAAACAATTACAATAGTAACAAAGATCAATGATCACAGATCATAACAACAAATAATAATGAGAGAGTTTAAAATACTGCAAGAATTACCAAAATGTGACACAAAAACATGAAGTGAGCCAATGTTGTTGGAAAAATGATGCCAATAAGCTTGCTCAACACAGGATTGCCACAAACCAATTTGTGACAATCACAGTATCTGTGAAGTGCAATAAAATAGGGTATGCCTGTATACTTTCATGTCAATTATTACTTTTTTGGTTAATGGAGCTGAAATTTGTGACAAATTTATAATGAAGGAAATCCTGCCTTGCAACTGATCAATGTCTTATGATAGGAGTAGAATATATAATTAGAGGATACAGTTGTCACAACATTGTGACAGTCCTTGGTGTCTGTTTCCCTGATACCCATTTTTTCTCTTCTTCCTTATTAGCCAAATCCCAATTTTGTTCAGGGTGGCAAGGTGACCATCTAAAAATAGCCATCTTCCCAGACTTCTACACGGCCAAACAGCATAGCTGCAAATAACAAAGTGCAAGCAAAAGCTTACAGGATAGTGTGGCCATTATTTTCAAAATGTTGATTAGTTTCAAAATTAAAAAAAAAAACAAAAAACACAAATCAACTGGAAGAACCTTTAGCCCCTTGCCCTTATATCTTTAATTCTTCTCCCCTTTGACCTCCTGGAACATGTATGATTGTTATAGGTGATAGCAGATATAATAAAAAGACATAAAAGAGATATTAAGATGATATAAAAACTATAATTCACATTCATTCACCAAAATTCACCCCTTCAATAGTAGTTAATAAATGGTCTTACCATAAGAGTTAGAAAGTGAGAATGTGCTGGAAAATCATGATCATAAACTATATTTGATTAGGGCCAAGATAAAAAATTATGTATTACATTATTACTCACCAAAGAAACCCAGAACTTCCCTGGCTCAGAGTAAAATCCACAGAGGATGCGACAGGGAGTTGATGGAATAAAGATTTCAGGTAATGGCCCCTCTTCTTCCTCTTCCTCCTCCTCTGCCTGGAATTCCTTTTCTCCATCTTCTCCCATCTCTGCTGCTAGCTGCTTCCTCCTTTTTTCCTTCTCCTTCAACTCCTTTAGTGTCTTTCTTTTTTCTATTTCTATGAATCGCTTTTGCAAGAGACATTAAGATATAAAAACAACTGTAAATCATTCATTCATTTACAGGAAGGGGATGACAAAATGGAAGGAAGATAGGGTCCTAGAAAAACACAGCTCTGATGTAAAATAATATCATTTAAAAATAATTATCAATTGGGGGATATATATTATCATTAACATTTTCAAATCATTTCTGCATTACCCCCTTCAATCCTAGTTTTATAGAAATCATTTTCTCATTTTTTTCCTAATAGAGAAGCTAAACACAGTTTCTTCCAGTCTATCACCATGAATTAGGTAGATCAAAATAACCCCTGAGGAAAGTTGTCCCTATTTTTAGTAATAACTATTAGACCCTCTGCGTCTTTCAGATGGTGATTTCAAAAGCCACCTAACACTGGCATCCCTACCTCCCATCTTTTACCTCTTTCTTTTTTATCCCCCAGAATTATCCTCCTAAATTATATGATCTCATCACATCAATCCCCTCCTCAAAATCTCACAGTGGGAGGGGTGACTGAACAGCTTCTGCACAACAAAAGAGAGATGGAGACACAGTAATGAAGGGAATCTCCATTCCCAAATGCTCTGAACTGCAGTGGAAATGGAGAGTACCAAGAGAGCAGGAACAGATTTGTCTGCCCTAGGACACAGAAAAAAAAGCCAAGTTTTAAAAGAGCAACTAGTAAAAGGTAAAAGATTTATACGATCTGAAGAGAAACCAGAATACGTCCAAAATCTATAAAGAACTTATCAAACTCAACACCCAAAGAACAAATAACCCAATCAAGAAATGGGCAGAAGGCATGAACAGATATTTCTCTAAAGGAGACACCCAAATGGCCAACAGACACATGAAAAAATGCTCAACTTCACTTGGCATCAGGGAAATACAAATCAAAACCATAATGAGATACCACTCACAACAGTCAGGATGGCTAAAATTAACAAGTCAAGAAATGACAGATGTTGGTGAGGATGCAGAGAAAAGGGGAACCCTCTTACACTGTCGGTGGGAATGCAAGCTAGTACAGCCATTCTGGAAAAACAGTATGAAGTTTCCTCAAAAAGTTGAAAATAGACCTAGCAATTGCACTACTGGGTATTTACCCCAAAGATACAAATGCAGTGATCTGAAGGAGCATCTGCACCCCAATATTTATAGCAGCAATGTCCACAATAGCCAAACTATGGAAACAGCCCAGATGTTCATCGACAGACGAATGGATAAAAAAGACATGGTGTATACACACACACACACACACACACACACAGACATGGTATGTGTATACACACACACACATACAATGGAATGTTACGCCGCCATCAAAAAATGAAATCTTGCCATTTGCAACAATGTGGATGGAACTAGAGGGTATTATGCTAAGCAAAATAAGTCAATCAGAGAAAGACAATTATCATATGATCTCATTCATATGTGGAATTTAAGAAACAAAACAGAGGATCATAGGGGAAGAGAGGAAACAATGAAACAAGATGAAACCAGAGAGGGAGACAAACCATAAGAGCCTCTTAATCATAGGAAACAAACTGAGGGTTACTGGAGGGGAGGAGTGTGGGGGGATGGGGTAACTGGGTGATGGACATTGGGGATGGTATCGTTATAATGAGCACTGGGTATAAGACTGATGAATCACAGAGCTGTACCCCTGAAACAAATAATACATTATATGTTAATTTTTAACTGTATTTAAATAAAAAAATATAGTATATAGTAGTATATAAAAGAACAAACCTTAGGAACCTGCCAAACTGCAAGGAGGTGCAGGAAATCTCTGCAGGTCAGAAGGGCTGGTGAGAACCATAGTTCATGCTCCCTCTCCACTGTGGCAATGTGAGTGGGGGGAGCAGGGTCTGGGCACCTTAACCAGCCTACCACATCAGTGAGCCCAAGGCACCTAGCCCCCACTAGCCCCAGCAATCTCACCAAGGAGGATCCAGGGAGGGATACACCAAGACACCCCTGGATTGTACTCACCACAGCTCCAGATGTTGCATCAAGGTGACACAGGTGTGAAGCATCCCTGAACACTCCAGGTCCATACCACTTTTGCCTCAGACAGCTTGCTAGGGCACCCCCAGAGTGTTCTGGGACCTCCTGGCTGTTGCCTGTTTTGGCCCCAGCTGTCCCACCAGGATGCCCCCTGTACAGAGCACAGCCCCCCCCCCCAACCCTGTCCCATTATCCCACAAGGGCAGCCCCCGTGCAGTATACCCAGGGACCCCCAGCTTGTACCCACTCCACCTTCAGTTGTCCTACCAGGGCACCCTCAGTGTGGAATGCTCTTAAAACACCCTGGCTTATACCCATTTCCACTTAAGCTGTCCTCTAGGATGTCTTCTACATGGAAAGCCCAGGAACCTCCCAGCTTATACCCACTTAGTATGTGCCTAGTATGTGCTTGGACACCCTGGCCTGTTCTGGCCTGGGCTTGTTGCCCCATCAGGCCACCCTCTGCAATGAACACCCCAGGACACTCCAACTTGCACTGACTTCAGCTTCAGCTGTTCTGCCAGGGCACCCTCTGCATATAGAGCCCCAGGGGCCTCCAAATCTGCACCCAGTTCAATTTTAGCTGTCCTACCAGGATGTTCACTGCACAAAGAGCCCTGGGACTCCCCTACTTGTACCCACTTCAGCTCCAGCCATCTCACCAGGTCAGCCACAGCATGGAATGCCCTGCAACCCCCAACCTACACCAGCTGCAGCTCCAGCCAGACAGAAGAAGTTGCCAAGTATACACAGGGGGGACCATACACAAGACCATTTCTTCAAATTTAGGAGAAGTAGCTGTTCCACCTATTCATAGAAACAAACATGAAAGTCAGGAAAAATGGGGAGACAGGAATACATTCCAAAACAAAGAATGAGACAAAACCTCCAAAAAACAACTAAATGAAAAGGAGATAAACAATATGCTTAATAAAGAGTTTAAAGCAATGATCATAAAGATGCTCACTTTGCTGGAGAAAAGAGTAAAAGAACTCAGTAGGCATTAAACAAAGAGATAGAAAATATAAAAAAAAAAGAATAAGAGATGAAGAATACAATAACTGAAGTGACGGGGAAAAAAACACTAGAGGAAATCAACAGATTAGTGGATGCAGAAGAATGGATCAGTGATCTGGAATATAGGGTAATGGAAGGCACCCAAACTGAACAGAAAAAAAAAAAAAATCAGGATAAGTTAAGAGATCTCTTAGACAACATCAAGCAAACAAACATTCACATTATAGGAGTTCCAGAAGGAGAAGAGAGAGAAAGGGGCAGAAAACTCATTTGAAGACATAATAGCTTAAAAACTTCACTAATCTGGGAAAAGAAACAGATCTCCAGGTTTAGGAAGCACAGAGAGTTCAAAACAAGATGAATCCATGACACATAATTATTAAAATGTCAAAGGTTAAAGATAAAGAGAGAATTGTAAAACTAGCAAGAAAGAAGCAAAAAGGTACGTACAAGGGAAACCCCATAAAGCTATCAGCCAGTTTTTCAGCAGAAACTTTGCAGGCCAGAAGGGAGTGGCATTATATATTCAAAGTGTTGAAAGGAAAAAACCTACAACCAAGAATACTCTACCTGCCAAAGTTATCATTCAGAATAAAAGGAGAAAGAGTTTCCCAGACAAAGAAAAATTAAAATTTATCATCACTAAATTGACCTTACAAAAATGTGAAAGGGATTTAAGTAGAAAAAAAGGCCATAATTAGAAGAAAATTATTAATTAAAAGATGCAAAATATGATAACATATACACAAAATATAAAAGGTACAGCATGGGGAATATAGTCAATGGTAATGTAATAGTGTTGTAAGGTGACAGGTGGTAGCTGCACTTGTGGTGAGCATAACATAACGTATAGACTTGTTGAATCACTGTGTTGTGCACCGGAAACTGATGTAACATTGTGTGTCAGCTATACTGAAATAATAAAAATTTCTTCAAAAAACAGGTGGAAAAAAAACAGAATAGGGAAAAAGAACTCACAGTGGATCTCAATGGTCTAGAATTAAATTGAAACATCTTGGCTGGCATTTAAGGAGCCCAAGTGTTGGTCACAGATTTCTGCCTCATCTCTCCTACACACTGCATCCCTCTGTCTCAACATTCCATTCTTCATTTTCTGAAAACACCAGAAATTCCTACAATTCTGCCTTCCCTCCAGATGTTATTCCAGCTCTTATTACCTTCCTCTCCTTTCTCATCCTCTCAAAATCCTTCTCGTTTTTTAAGTACTAAAAGTCCCCTCTATCTAATCATCTTTGATCCCCTCTTACCCCTCTATCAAACTTATATTTGTTTCACTTCAAGCCCTAAAATTATTTTCTTTGCACTGTGATTTTAATATCTGTTCACTACTGCCTTCTAATACAGTCAGCTGCTTCCTACCAGCTTATAAGCTCACTAGAGTCAGGGTAAATATCTTATTCTTCTTTGTATTTCATCAGCACTTTTATACAATGGAATATTACTCAGCCATAAAAAGAATGAAATCTTTACCATTTGAAATGATGTGGATGGAGCTAGAGTGTATTATACTAAGTGAAGTCAGTTAGAGAAAGACAAATACCATATGATTTCATTCATATATAAGGCTTAAGAAACAAAACACATGATCATAGGGGGAAAGAAGAGAGTGGCAAACAAAGAAACAGACCCTTTTTTTTTTTTTCCCCCCCAGAGAGGGCGTGCAGGGCAGAGGGAATGGGAGAGAGAATCTTAAGCAAGCTCCACACCCAGCATGGAGCCTGGCACGGGGCTCCATCTCACAACCCTGAGATCATGACCTGAGCTGAAATCAAGAGTTGGATGCCTAACTGACTGAGCCACCTGGGCACCAAGAAACAAACTCTTAACTATAGAGACCAAACTGATGGTGACCAGAGGGGAGGAGATGGGGGATGGGTTATATAGGTGATGGGGATTAAGGAGAGTACTTGTGATGAGCACCAGGTGATGTATGAAAGTGTTGAATTACTATATTGTACACCTGAAACTAATATTACACTGCATGTTAACTGGAATTTAAATAAAAACTTGAAAAAAAAAAAGATATTTTATATTCTAAGAAAAAACATATTAGAAGATAATGCTTCAAGAATATCTCATACCAGAATCTTAGATTTGACACTTGAGAAATGAAAATACTTTATGCGCATGTCTTTGATTTCATAGGAAACTACATCACGATTTTCCTCTTCCTCCTTTATGGTTGGAAATGGAGTTTCAAGAACATAGTCGTTCTCACAGATAATCAGTAAAGTACTCTCAGGCTGAAAAAGAAAGATTAACATATCATTCACATTTAGGCAAATGTATAGAAGCATAGTTCAAAAACATCATAAATCAGGAAAAATATAATTATGTGTACTAACCATTTTTGAAATCCTTAATTCCTCACTGTAGTAATAAGTCATCTTATTAATCACTATACACAATTATTACCTATTATATCATTAATAAGCTAAGTGTTAAAATTAGATTTAGATTGGTTTCCCTTATAGATGCCATAACACAGTTTCTGAGCCAAAAAATGCAGCTGTGAAATATATTAGCCCAAAGAGCAGAATATTAAAATTAGGACTGCCAAGGAAAACCTGCAGTGTGTGGATGGCATATCCAGTCTCAGCAGCCTTTGGTGGATCATTCTCTATCTGCCCGAGTTCATTAAATGTGGATGTTCCTCAGGTTTTTGCCCTCTTCCCTCTTCTCTCGCTCCACATAAACATTCCCTGGGAAATATTATAGCCAACCTAAGGCTTCATTACCACTCATGCACAATTAGATTCCAAATTGATTCATCTCTCTAGGCCAGACCACTCTCTTGATCTCCAAAAATCACATATTTAACCATGTCTGGGCAGTCTCCATCTTGATATTCTATAGACACATTATTCAAAATGTTTCTTCACTCAGTCATTTCATTCTGTAATTATTTATTATGTATCTACTATGTATTTGGCATTTTGTGGCATGCTAGGGGTAAAACTGTAAAAGAAAAATACAGCGCCTGGCACTATAGAGCTTACCTCCAAGAGAGCCTGTCATTTAACAAATCATATAAATAAGTGCAAATTATAACTGTGACAAATGCTTCAGAGGTGCTACAAGAGCAAAGGAGGCTGTGCAAGTTTCCTGAGAAGGTGGTATCTAAGCTTCAAGGTGAAGGGGGAGCAGAAGATAATTACACAATAGTTAGGGGAAGGTTTGAGGGAGTATGCTATACATGCAAATACCATGTGCAAATATCCTGTGGCATGTTTGGGCTTATAAGGAAGTTATGGGCTTGGATGGTAACACCCAGGTCAAGAGAACAGAGTGAGAAGAGAGACTGGGACAGAGCCTTAGGGAAACAATATTCAGTAACTGGGTGAGGAAGGCTGAAAAGGAACGGTAAGATGTAGAAGAGGGAACCAGGAGAGCATAATATCACAAAAGTCAAAGGGAGATGGTATTTCAAAGAGAAAGTAAGGGTCAACAGGATCAAAGGAGGTAAGAAGTCAAGAAAGATAAGAACTGAAAATGTTAAGGGGACATCACTGGTTTCTTTACAGGAGCTGACGTGGTAGAATGATGAGACTAGAAACTAGTTAAGAGCCCAGAGGAATAATCAATCCTCTTGGAAAAGTCAGGAGGAGAAAGATGGGGAAGTAACTAGAGGAGAACAGAAGGTCAAGGAATTTATTTTTTGTTCATAGGAGATACTTGAACATCTTTAAATACCAATGGAAATGATCCAGTAAACAGATGAGGTTAAATTTATGACAGAAAAAAGAAAATAAGTAGTATTAAATCTTGAAAAAAGTAGAAGAGAGTATAATCCAAAGGAGGAGGCAGAACTGGCCTCACATGGGAAGGGAGAGGGCATTCTCTATTATAAAAAAGGGAAGAAGGCAGGTGGATGCAGAGGTAATAGGATTTTATGTTGGGTAGTGGGAAGGTGAAGGATTCTTTTCCTCCTAAGGACAAATTGCCAACAGTTTGCATGAGACCTAGAAGCCAAACAGAAGGCTGTGTCCTAGAGCTTTAGGCATTCTTGAGGAGAGAAGACAAAAGCTGAAGTTCAAAGCTACAAAAACAATTAGGTATTGAGGGGACATGATCTCAGAGAAAAGGGAAATGCAGAAAAGTGAGCCTGACATTCTGCTAGGCCTTTGCCTTAAAGCATTTACATAACTCTAAAATGTGTGGGAACAGGGTTTGTTCATTTCCTCCAAATGGTCCCTTTCACTTCATTTTCATTTATTTGTATGCTACTTTTATGTATAGTATTATGCTTTTATCTAGGATATCAAAGAGGAAGCAGGGATATTTAGAATGCATAATGAAAAAAGTTTGGTGAACCAATGAAGGGCAGGGTAGTTAGAAGTAGGGAAGAGACTGGAATATTCTCAAGATTTTCTGGTTATAGCAACAGAGAGAACAGTGGTCCCAGAATAATGCAGGCAAAAGAACATGTCTTAGAGAAGCTCATGTGTTTCATTTAAACAGCTCAAAATTATCCCCAGAAATTCAAAAGACCACCAAATTCTGTTAATTCTACCTCCTACATAGCTCTTGTCCACAGTCTTTCATACCCTGGTCACATGTCTGGAACATAGCTGCCCAATAGATCCAATGCCTCTCATCTGCCTTCCCTGTAACTTCACACTGCTGCCCAAAGTGATCATGGTAGTGACTGTGGCAGGCAGAATGATTCTGTATGCACATGTGGTACACCCTTAGTGGAAACACAGATTATAAGGACAGAAGTTTAATGTATTCAGGAAGACAGGAGGTCTGATCATTGAGAACTGGCAGAAGTTAACAGTTATGGCTAGTTGGACAACTGAAGTATGCAGCATATCAGTTACACATGGTAATTTACCTTTTTTCTCCATCTTTATTGAACTATAACACTGTGTAAGTTAAAGTGTACTATGTGATGGTTTGATAATGCATACATTGTGAAATGAGGGCAATTTACTTTGACATTAGTAATTCCTAACTATAAGAAATATAAGCACTAATTGGCAGCACTGCCTGAAATAACTTTTGAATTATGTTGGGGGTTTTGGTCTCTTATGCCTATTTAGCTTATTTTGAAATAACTATTGATTCACAAGAAGTTGCCAAGATAGTATAGAAAGGAATCATGTATCCTTCACCCAGTTTCTCCCACGGGTTACCTCTTATGCAACAATATCAAAACCAGGAAATTGACATTAATATAGAACATGTGTATAATTCTATGTCATTTTACCACATGTGTAGATTCATGGAACCATTCACTGTAATCAGGATGCAAAACTATCCCATCACCATAAGGATCTTCCTCAAGATGCCCCTTCATAGTCACACCCACCGCCTTCCCACCCCCCATTTCTAACTTTTTTGGGTTTTTTACTTTGAATCTAGAGAAATGATTAAAGGATGCACATAATATCACCTGTTGTGTTCATGCTTTAACACACAGGTCCCTTTGAAGCTTTCATTTCCTTATCCTAAATCACCTGCACTTACCTTCTCTCCAACTACACATATCCTACCATTTCCTCAAGATTAAGGTAAAATAATACAAAATAACAACTTATGTTAACTTATCCCCTTCTTGATATTTCCCTGCTCTATATTCATAGTACATACTGTCTATCCTACTGAGATTTTAGTCACCAATTCCCTTGTGAAAACTTGTATTGTTCTGTGATAGTTATTTAACTTCTAAAATATGTACATTTTTTTCTCTTTCAGAAGAGATTGTCTTGTACTGCTTATTGAATCCATCAGTGCCTAGCAAAGATGAAAACAATGAGTATTTTTTTAAATGTTTTTCTATATACTATATTGTTATAGCACTTTTCTTTAGAAGAGTTCAAAGTAGATAATAGATGTTACTTCCATACAGTTCAATCAGTATTACCCTAGAACCCAGGACAGCACCTGGTTTAGACATTAAATCAACATTCAGATGATGGAGTTATCCTATGCTTAAACTTAGGGAAATTAGAGGCATTAAATAAGATCAGTAACCAATACTGAATCACCAGCTGTTGTTAGGAAAGAGTCAGTGGAAGATTCAAAGAGAAAAATCGAGGTGGAATGGGGGTAGAAGCAAAGAGATAAAGATGAGGGCAAGGACATTCAGACCTTAGATAGAACTGAACTTCCGAATGTCAAAAGGACTGATAGACCCAAGTCAACACATTCTGACACATGTATCTCAATAAAGTCACCAGGTTAAAGCAAAGCCTGATATAACCCAATGTTTTTGGGAAGGGAATCATGACCAACGATTTAGAGAATGGAAGAGAGAGGAGGTAACAGTGTGATGTGGGGCTCCCCAGTGATGCTCTATTAGCCAAGCATCCTCAGCCCCTCACTGCAGGACCCAGGAGGGGTGCTAATAATTCCACCTGCTATTCTCGATCTTCCAGATCACTTCATTATGCTGTAATTGAGATTTAAACATGAAGACAAATATAATTACTTACATGGGAGTTCGAAGACCATATTAACTGGCGAACAGGTCCAGGAGTAGTAATATATCCTATTGGCTTATAATCTTTTTCTACCTCAAAGAAGAAGACGGTCTGATCTTTACTCTAAGAAAAAGAGAAATACCCAACAAATATGGGGTTTTTTTTTAATCTTTTCCATAGAGTACAGAGTAGCACTTACTAGGTATAGTATACCCACTGTATATCTATATCCACAATAATCATATATCCCAGATTTTTCTGGGAAAATTCTTATTTCAAATATTTGCTTCATTTCCCCCATGAGAACAACTGACAAACCAAGTGTTCCAGAATATGTTTCCGAAAGAAATGATCACCATACCTGTACATTGGTTAACTCACAAAAAATTCCACAAAGCATATGCTCACTTATTAATGCATTAAAAAATGTACAAGGTTATTCTCTTCACTTATGGCAATCCTATATAAGAACATACCTATGTGATAAAATATTGGTTATACATAAAACATGATCATAACTCCCAGTTGAAAATTTCTATTCATTTAAAATAAACATTAGAACTCAATTTGTAAGAAAATTTTGAAATGTCATGCACAGACTATACTGAAAGAATATGAACATAGAGAAACAAACTATGGGTTTTTCTTTAAAATGTACATCAGCAAATACGTTATCATCGGGTAGGAAAATGAATAAGTTTAACCATGAAAGCTCAATAGGAAACAAAAGGAAATCTACCACTTACCCCTGTAGCTAGAATTTCTCCATCACGTTCATAAGCTAAAGCAGTGACACGAGCAGTATGGGGTTTGAAAACCTGTTTCAAATTAATATCTGCATCAGAAATTTTCTTCCGTCCTGCAAAAACTGTAAGCCCTTTGGGATCGTAAAGTTCAAGAATTCGAACCACCCCATCTTCAAATCCTACAATAATCTGTGCTCCAGTGTAGCTTACCTTAGAAAAAAATTAAATGCAACAAATCTGAAATTAGTTAAGAAAGTTGTACTACATAACATAACTCTGTATTTTATTTAGCCAAGTAATTTTTTTTATTATGTTCAGTTAGCCAGTGTATAGTACATCATTAGTTTTTGATGTACTGTTCAATGATTCATTAGTTAGCCAAGTAATTTAACATTGACTGCTCATTGGTAATTCCTTATACCACTTTCTGGTAACCTCCATCTATTCTAGGATAGTTCCTTATCACTGCTGATGATGAGACAGGTAAGCAATGGCAATTCAAACACTGAAGAAGCAAACACTGGTGTAGTGGAAAGCCATTGAAAGGTTTTTAGTTGGGAGTTTGTGTACATGTGTGCTCGCGTGCACGCACGCATGCACGCGTGCATGTGTGTGTGGAAAGAGAGGGTGATATGATCAGATTTGCTATTTCGGAAAAATCATCTTAGCTGCATTGTGCAAAACAGAACTGAGATGGCCTAGAGAGGGTGCAGGGAGACCTTTGTGGAGACTTTTAAAGACATGGCTGCCTTACTCCAGGAGAGTGACTGTGGTCAATTAGTCTGAGGTGGTATCATGGACAGGAGGGATACAGGCATAGTTTAGAGAGAGTGATAATGGCCCTGTTTGGTCATGACTGAATAAAGGGGAGAAGGGCAGAGGGAGGTGTCAAGGATGACTGAGACATTTATGGAGATAGGAAACTGTGAAAGGGAGCCAAGTGTCTGTGTGGTTTGTTGTTGCTATTATCATTATGGAGGGGGACTGGTTGGAGGCCAGCAGAGTATCATGAATCTAGTCTTAGGTTGGGTTTGAGGGTCCCTGGAGATCTCAAAATGAGGATGACACATAGTCTGCAGCTCAGAGGAGAAGTCTGGGCTAGAGAAAGAAATCTAGCAGTGTCCAAATATACTAAATCTGCTGTCTTGGGAGGCATTCAGGAGAAAGGCAAGAGCCCTGATATTCTTTAGAGCAGAGTGATCATCGCTAAGGCAAGGTAGTTATGAGAGTCTTGGTAATAAAAAAACTGTACCCCATCCAACTCCAGTTGAAGGTTGTTCATTCAATAAATATTTGTTATGTGTCTAAATGTACTGTAGAGGCACTAGAGGCTCAAAGAAAAATAAAGTGTAGTTGTCACCCATGAAAAACTGTTATGAAGCAGAAGCCACATGAAGAGGCTATTAGGTAGGCACTCCTATTGACATCCGAGCTTAGCCCAGCCTTCAACCCAGGTGCCAGACTGATGATAAAGAAGCCTTTACATGATTCCAGGCCCCAGATATGAAGCAGAGACAATCCACTGCTGTTGTCACCTGTCTGATTTCCCAATCCAGAGAGCATATGAGCAAAATAAAATGACTGCTGTTTTATGCCACTACATTTTGTAGTAGTTCATTACATAGCAATGGATAACTAGGACAACTCCCTATCTCTGCCTAATTTTTTTTCCATAGGTCTTATCATTACCTAACATATCACATATGTTACTTATTTTTCTTTATTGTCCATTCTGCCTCCTCCCACTAAAGTGTAAGATGCATGAGGGCAAGTATTTTTGTCTTTCTGCTCATCACCATATTCCCAGAAGCTAGAACAAGACCCAGCACATTGCAGGCATGCTGGAAATATAAATAGAAGGAATGAAATCACATTCAGATAGAGGATAGATACACATAGTTGAGTAATTATTTTGTAACATGAAATGATTACTAACTTGCAAGTGGCATAAAAAATAGATTTTTATTAAAACAGGACCAAAACCACAAAAGCAAGGTCATATGATTTCTATCACATTCTGAGTGAATAAACTAAGTTAAAATTTTTATTCTTCTCTAAAATCCAGAGTCATAAAATATATTTCTAAGAAATAGCACTGATAGACCATATTTACCAATAGATTCCAGTAGAAGTTCATTATCATTAACTCACCAGTTGGGGTACCCAAGCAAGGGCAGTACCTCCTTGTTTGAATTTCATCTGAGCCAAAGGAGTTTTGCTAGCAAAATCATAGATTCGAACAGAGCCTACAGAAAGACAGTTTTAAAAGAAACAAGTTAGATATATGGCATCTTTTAAAATAACCTTAGTTCGCTTAACATGTTGAGCATTATAACAAGAAATTTCATACATAAACTAATAATCTAATAGGTTTTCTTTAGTCAAAAATTTACATGTATACCCTCAACCAGGTAATTTGTAGACATGGATAATAAAGCAAACAACTGATGATTGACTGATGGATTAATTTCACCTTGCATAGCCCACAAAAGATTCACCGTGGTTCAAGGAAGAAAGAAGGTGAAAAAATAAAATAGGAAAAGCATGAATGTGGATAATACCAAAATGAATGGCATTTTTGTAACTGACCGTATCCTTAATCTTTCACCATAACCAAGGCTGCTGTACTTTAGTTCCTCTCCCCTCCACAAAAACTCACCTCGCTTATATCAAGAGGCTTACCTTTTGGAAAAGTTCTCAAATGCTTTTCATCAAACACATAAAATTTTGTGTGGAAAACAAAACAAAAAAGACCAGATGTATTTTCATTTAGAGTTCCTACTCACAATCCAAGGCAGTAGTGGCCATGAGGTAAGTGAGGGGAGAGACTGCCAAGGCTTCGACAGCTCCAGAATGGAAGGAGAAGAGGCAGTCTGGATCTTGAGTCTGATAATAAAAAGAAATCCTGTTAGATCTTAAAGATAAGTTAACATCAAATTAAGGTCAAGTTTTTAAAAAAATATAAATAGAACCCTATAACACATGTATGATTTTATCTGAATAGAAATTTTTAAAAGTATAATATGTTGGGGCGCCTGGGTGTATCAGTCAGTTAAGCATCTGACTCTTAGTTTCTGCTCAGATCATAATCTCAGGGTGGTGAGATCAAGCCCCATGTCAGGCTCCGTGCTCAGCGGGGAATCTACTTGAGATTCTCTCTCTACCTCTCCCCACTACCACTCCCCCCATCTTTAAAATAATATAGATCTTTAAAAAAAAACAAAAGCATAAAAGGCTAGAAAGAGTGCTGGACTTTGGAATTAGGAGAAACAGTACTGGCTTTGCACTTGAAGGTTTTCCTTTTCTTCACCAGTAAAATGAGGTGATGGCAACTGTCAGGGTAGCCATAAGGGTTGCAGGAGATAATATAAATGAAAATACCATAAGTTTATGACAACTGTAAAGCACTGGATAACATTAGGCACAGTCACTGCCACTTTTCTGGTAAATTTTGCTGAGATATCTCCTTTTTTTGTAAAATCAGAGAGAGAGAGAATAAATTCCCAGGACTAGGACATGTTGGACAAGTTTTTGATGGGAACAATGAACAAGTATGGAGAAAGATAAAGTATCTTTTAAAGAAGAATAACAGACTTTTGTTATAAAAATTATGGAAAAAAAGAAAAATAGACAACTTACAATATTTGAAAAACTAAGGTCAAGCTTCCATATGGCTCCACTGGCATCCTAAAAAATTAAATACCTGATAATAGTTTATCATTCTTAACTTTTATCAAATGAAAAGAATTTTCTTCCTGTGATCTAGTTAAAGTAAAGGACAAACAGTAATACCAAAAGCTTACATGTGTTTTAAAGTATGATTGAAATTTAACAAAAGCAACTTCTATATATCTTAGAACACACAATAAATGAAACATTTTCATAATACATATAGTCAGTTTAATAAAGCTAATTGGTTTTTTGCATATAAAATACAGGTCAACTAAATACCAAAATTCAGGTAGTCTTCCTTGACCTATCAATAGTACTCTTAATAGTAAAATGAACTTACAGGGACAATAAATTATGTTACTATTTTAATTTTATGTCTAGGTAACTTTAAAGAGCCAAGAGAGAACACAATTTACCTGAGCCAACCAAAAGTTACTTCCAATCTCGTTCATTTTTATCATAGAGAAGAGTTTGACTTTCTTGCCAACTTGAAGTTCATTAATGGGCTCGATCTCTAACAATCCAGTCTCATCAATAGAATCAGCAGTGTCTACTGTCTCAAAATCCCAGATCTTATAAAATAAGAAAATACTTTAATCAATCAGCAGTTACTGAATTTATATTTTCTATAAGAAAAGGCCCTGATTGATGGCAGAGGAGTAGGAGACCTTAGTTTCGTCTGGTTGCAGGAATTCAGCTAGATAGCTATCAGATCATTCTGAACATCTGTGAATTCAACAGATCTAAGAAAAGAATAGCTACAACTCTACAAATAGAAGAGCGACCACTTTCTGCAAGGTAGGAGGTGTGGAGAAGCAAATCCAAGGTGATGTATGGGAGGATAGACCATAGGGTGGGAGGAGGGATCCTCCAT
This sequence comes from Mirounga angustirostris, assembly GCF_029215605.1. NCBI lineage: Eukaryota > Metazoa > Chordata > Mammalia > Carnivora > Phocidae > Mirounga > Mirounga angustirostris. Next base: position 58,447,194 of record NW_026991709.1, read on the forward strand.
AAGCTGGCTAGCAGAAAGTGATATAGCAGCAGAGCACAAAATCAGAACTTTTATTTATTTATTTTTTTTAAGATTTATTTATTTATTTATTTATTTATTTATTCATGAGAGACAGAGAGAGAGAGGCAGAGGGAGAAGCAGGCTCCCAAGGAGCAGAGAGCCCAACGCGGGGCTCAATCCCAGGACCCTGGGATCATGACCTGAGCCAAAGGCAGACGCTTAACCATCTGAGCCACCCAGGCGCCCAAAATCAGAACTTTTAGAAGTCTGATCCAGTGAGGGACTCCCTGCCTGAAAGGTGATCAGGTGGTGAAGCAGGCAGAGTCTTAGGTGGGACAGTGTGGTCTCAGAATCCCCAGGGTCACAGGAAGACCTGCGGTGCTGGAGTGCAGCAGAGTTCCCAGGCATTGGAAGGGGGAAGCCAGCTGCTATCAGCAAGCCCAGGAGAGGGCTCTCAGCTCGGGGTTGCCATAAACCATGAACTGTGGCACAGCTGGGCCACTGCTTTCTCAGTAGAGGCCCAACAAGCGGCAGAACCGGGGAGACCCCCCCCTTCCTCCCCTCAGAGGAGCAGCACGGGAGCATGCCAGAGGAGTCTGCAGGGTTTGGAGACTCAAACCGGGGTCGCATGCCTGAGATAGAAATGCTCGGTCACAGGCTGGGTGACCACGGAGTGTGGATGGAGACCAGGGAGACAGGAGTGATGGACTGCTTTTCTCTGGGCTCACTGAGGAGTGGGGCCTGAGCTCTCAGCTCTGGAGCTGGAGACTGGGAAGCCACCATGTTCATTCTCATCCTCTAAAGCTGCGTGGAAAGCCTTCAGGGAACAAAAGCCACACAGAGCAATCCAGAGGAGCTACTTACTTAACCTGGCCCCCTGCCAAGGGTGGTGCAATTCAGGCTGGGGCAAAGACACCCAAGAATCAGCAAAACAGGCCCCTCCCCCAGAAGATCAGCAAGAATATCCAGTTAAGACCAAGTTTACTAATCACAGGGAAATGCAAAATTCCGGTGCTAGGGGAAAATAGTATATAGAATTCATGTTTTTTTTCCCCATGATTCTTTAGTCTTTCAATTTTAATTTTTTTCCTCTTTCCCCTTTCAACCAATTTCTTATTTTATCAACTCTTTTAAAAATCCTTTTTAACTTTCATTTTTACAGTAACATTCTATCCTTTAATTGCATTTAATTTTATTTGTGTGTGTGTGTGTGTGTGTGTATAAGTTTTTCTTTCTTTACAATTTTGGGATGCAGTTTCTTCTAACAAACAGACCAAAACACACCCAGAATCTAGTGCATGGCTCTGTTCTCTTCACCTGCCTGATCATATTCTTTTTTTTTCTTTTTATTAATCTTTTTCTTTTTGTTAGTCTTTTTTAATTTTCATCTTTACAGTTACATTCCAACCTTTCAATGTATTTAATTTTATTATTTTTGTATTATATGTTTTTCTTCCTTTAAATTTTGAGATATAGTTTCTTCTAACAGACCAATATGCACCCAAAATCTAGTGTATGGCTCTGTTCTATTCACTAGCCTGATCATATACCCCCTCCCCCCATCTCAGGTCTCTTCTGATTTGTTTAGTGTATATTTCTCTGGGGCCATTGTTGCCCTTTAAGTATTTTGTTCTTTCATTCATCTATTCTTCTCTGGACAAAATGACAAGATGGAAAAACTCACTTCAAAAAAGAGAACAAGAGGCAGTACTGACTGCCAGGGACCTAATCAATATGGACATTAGTAAGATGTCGGAACTAGAGTTCAGAAAGATTATAAAGATACTAGCTGGGCTTGAAAAAAGCATAGGAGACACTAGAGAATCCCTTTCTGGAGAAATAAAAGAACTAAAATCTAACCAAGTCAAAATCAAAAAAGCTATTAATGAGATGCAATCAAAAATGGAGGCTCCAACTGCTAGGAAAAAATGAGGCAGAAGAGAGAATTAGTGATATAGAAGACAAAATGATGGAGAATAAAGAAGCTAAGAAAAAGATAAACAGCTACTGGATCATGAGGGGAGAATTCGAGAGATAAGGGATACCATAAAGCAAAACAATATTAAAATAATTGGGTTCCCAGAAGAAGAGGAAAGAGAGAGAGGCAGAAGGTATATTGGAGCAAATTATAATGGAGAACTTCCCTAATCTGGGGAAGGAAACAGGCATTCAAGTCCAGGAGGCACAAAGTCCAGGAGGCACTCAAAAAAAAAAAAAAAAAAAAAAGTCAATAAAAATAGGTCAACACCTCAACATACAATAGTAAAACTTGCAAATCTTAGAGACAAAGAGAAAATCCTAAAAGGAGCTTGGGACAAGAAGTCCATAACCTACAAGGGTAGAGATATTAGACTGGCAGCAGACCTATCCACAGAGACCTGGCAGGCCAGAAAGGACTGGCATGATATATTCAGGGTGCTAAATGAGAAAAATATGCAACCAAGAATATTTTATCCAGCTAGGATGTCATTCAAAATAGGAGGAGAGATTAAAAAGCTTTCAGGACAAACAGAAACTAAAAGAATTTGTGATCACTAAACCAGTCATGCAAGAAATATTAAAAGGGATCCTTTAAGTGAAGAGAGCCCAAAAGTCACATAGATCAGAAAGGAACAGAGACAGCATACAGAAACAGTGACTTTACAGGTAATACAATGGCACTAAATTCATATCTTTCAATAGTTACTCTGAATGTAAATGCACTAATTGTCCCAATGAAAAGACATAGGGTATCAGATTGGATAAAAAACCAAGCCTCATTGATAAGCTGTCTTGAAGAGACTCACTTTAGACCCAAAGACACCTCCAGATTTAAAGTGAATGGGCAGAAAACTATTTATCATGCTATTGGGTATCAAAAGAAAGCTGGGGTGACAATCCATATATCAGACAAATTAGATTTTAAACCAAAGACTGTAAAAAGAGATGAGGAAGGACACTATATCATAATTAAAGAGTCTATCCAACAAGAATATCCAACAATTGTAAATATTTATGCCCTTAACATGGGTGCAGCCAATTATATAAGCCAATTACTAACAAAAATTAAAGAAACACATCAATAATAATACAATAATAGTAAGGGACTTTACACCCCACTCACTGCAATGGACAGATCATCTAAGCAGAAGATCAACAAGGAAACAAGGGCTTTGAATGACACACTGGACCAGATGGACTTCACAGGTATATTCAGAGCATTCCATCCTAAAGCAACATAATACACATTCTTCTCAAGTAGTCATGGAACATTCTCCAGAACAGATCACACACTGGGTCACAAATCAGGTCTCAACTAGTACCAAAAGACTGGGATCATTCCTTGCCTATTTGTGGACCACAATGCTTTGAAACTGGAACTCAATCACAAGAGGAAATTTGGAAAGAACTCAAATACATGGAGGCTAAAGAGCATCCTACTAAAAAATGAATGGGTCAACCAGGAAATGAAAGAAGAATTTAGGGACACCTGGGTGGCTCAGGAAGTTGGGCGTCTGCCTTCAGCTTAGGTCATGGTCCCAGGGTCCTGGGATCGAGCCCCACATCAGACTCCCTGCTCAGTGAGGAGCCTGCTTCTCACTCTCTACCCTGCTCTTGCTCTCATGCGCTCTCTCTCTCTCTCTCACTGTCAAAATAAATAAAAATCTAAAAAAAAAAAAAAGAAGAAGAATTTTAAAAATTCATGGAAACAAATGAAAATGAAAATACAAGTGTTCAAAATCTTTGGGATGCAGCAAAGGCAGTCCTAAGAGGAAAGTATATAGCAATATAAACCTTTCTCAAGAAATAAGAAAGGTCTCAAATATATAACCTAACTTTACATCTAAAGGAGCTGGAGAAAGAACAGCAAATAAAACCTAAACCCAGCAGGAGAAGAGAATTAATAAAGATTAGAGGAGAAATCAATGAAATATAAACCAAGAGAACAACAGAACAGATCAATGATACTAGGAGCTCGTTCTTTGAATTAATAAAACATATAAACCCCTGGCCAGACTTATCAGAAATAAAAGAGAAAGGACCAAAATAAATAAAATCATGAATGAAAAAGGAGAGATCACAACCAACACCGAAGAAATACAAACAATCATAAGAACATATTATGAGCAACCATATGCCAACAAATTAGGCAATCTGGAAGAAATGGATGCGTTCCTAGAGCCATATAAACTACCAAAACTGAAACAGGAAGAAATAGAAAACCTGAACAGACCCACAACCAGCAAGGAAATTGAAGTAGTAATCAAAAATCTCCCAACAAATAAGAGTCCAGGGCCAGATGGCTTCCCAGGGACATTCCACAAAATATTTAAAGAATTAATACCTAGGGTGCCTGGGTGGCTCAGTCGTTAAGCATCTGCCTTCGGCTCAGGTCATGATCTCAGGGTCCTGGGATCGATTCCCACATTGGGTTCCCTGCTTGGCAGGAAGCCTGCTTCTCCCTCTCCCACTCCCCCTGCTTGTGTTCCTGCTCTCGCTATCTCTGTCTCTGTCAAATAAATAAAATCTTTAAAAAAAAAAAAAAAAGAATTAATACCTATTCTTCTGAAGCAGTTTCAAAAAAACAGAAATGGAAGGAAAACTTCCAAACTCTTTCTATGAGGCCAGCATTACCTTGATCCCCAAACCAAAGACTCCACCAAAAGGGAATTACAGACCAGTATCCCTGATGAACATGGATGTCAAAATTCTCACCAAAGTACTAGCCAATAGAATCCAACAGTACATTAAAATTCACCACAAGCAAGTGGGATTTATCCCTGGGCTGCAAGGGTGGTTCAATACCTGCAAATCAATGTGATACACTACATTAGTAAAAGAAGAAGAAGAACCATATGATCTCTCAATAGATGCAGAAAAAGCATTTGACCAAGTACAGCATCCTTTCTTTTTTCTTTTAAAGGATTTATTTATTTGTCAGAGAGAGAGAGAGCATAAGCAGGGGGAGCAGGAGGCAGAGGAAGAAGCAGCCTCCCCCACTGAGCAGGGAGCCCAGTGCAGGACTCAATCCCAGGACTCTATGGTCACAACCTGAGCCAAAGACAGACACTTAACCGACTGAGCCACCCAGGCATCCCTAGAGCCTCCTTTCTTAAAACTCTTCACAGTGTGGGGTAGAGGGAACATACCTCAATATCATAAAAGCTATATACAAAAAGCCTACAGCAAATATCATTCTCAATTAGGAAAAACTGAGAGCTTTTCCCCCAAGGTCAGGAACATGGTAGGGATGTCCACTATCACTACTGCTGTTGAACATAGTACTAGAAGTCCTAGCCACAGCAATCAGACAACAAAAAGAAATAAAAAGCATCTGCATCAGCAAAGTAGTCAAATTTTCACTCTTTGCAGATGACATGATACTCTATTTGGAAAATCCAAAAGACTCCACCCCAAAATTGCTAGAACTCATACAAGAATTCAGCAAAGTGGCAGGATATAAAATCAATGCACAGAAATCAGTGGCATTTCTATACACAAACAATGAGACAGAAGAAAGAGAAAGATTCCATTTACAATTGCACCCAAAACCATAAGATACCTAGGAATAAACCTAACCAAAGAGGCAAAGGATTTGTATTCAAAAACCTATAGAACACTCGTGAAAGAAATTGAGGAAGACACAAAGAAATGGAAAAACGTTCCATGCTCATGGACTGGAAGAACAAATATTATGAAAATGTCTATGCTACCTAGAGCAATCTATATATTCAATGCAATCCCTATCAAAATACCATCAATATTTTTCACAGAGCTGGAACAAATAATCCTAAAATTTGTATGGAACCAGAAAAGACCCTGAATAGCCAAAGGAATGTTGAAAAAAGAAAAAAGAAAAAACCAAAGCTGGTGGTATCACAATTCCGGACTTCCAGCTCTATTACAAAGGTGTAATCATCAAGACAGTATGGTACTGGCACAAAAACAGACACACAGATCAATGTAACAGAATAGAGAACCCAGAAACGGACCCTCAACTCTATGGTTAACTAATCTTTGATAAAGCAGGAAAAAATATCCAGTGGAAAAAAGACAGTCTCTTCAACAAATGGTGTTGGAAAAATTGGACAGCCACCTGCAGAAGAATGAAAGTGGACCATTTCCTTACACCATACACAAAAATAGACTCAAAATGGATGAAAGACCTAAATGTGAGACAGGAATCCATCAAAATCCTAAAGGAGAACATAGGCAGCAACCTCTTTGCCCTTGGCCACAGCAACTTCTTGCTAGACACGTCTTCAAAGGCAAGGGAAACAAAGGCAAAAATGAACTATTGGGACTTCATCCAGATAAAAAGCTTTTGCACAGCAAAGGAAACAGTCAACAAAACAAAAAGACAACCTACAGAATGGGAAAAGATATTTACAAACGTCTTATCAGATAAAGGGCTAGTATCCAAGATCTATAAAGAACTTATCAAACTCAACACAAAGAATAATCCAATCAAGAAATGCGCAGAAGGCATGAATAGACATTTCTCCAAAGAATACTATAAATGGCCAAGACACATGAAAAAATGCTCAATGTCACTCAGCATTAGGGAAATACAAATCAAAACCACAATGAGATACTACCTCACACCAGTCAGAATGGCTAAAATTAACAAGTCAAGAAATGAAAGATGTTGGCGAGGATGCAGAGAAAGGGGAACCTTCATACACTGTTGGTGGGAAGGCAAGCTGGTGCAGCCACTCTGGAAAACAGTATGAAGGTTCCTCAAAAAGTTGAAAATAGACCTAGCAATTGCACTACTGGGTATTTACCCAAAGATACAAATGCAGTGATCTGAAGGGGCATCGGCACCCTAATGTTTATAGCAGCAATGTCCACAATGTCCACATCAATGTCCAAACTATGGAAGGAGCCCAGATGTCCATTGACAGATGAATGAATAAAGAATATGTAGTATATATATACAATGGAATACTACTCAGCCATCAAAAAAATGAAATCTTGCCATTTGCAATGATGTGGATAGAGCTAGAGGGTATTATGCTAAGCAAAATAAGTCAATCAGAGAAAGACATGTATCATATGATCTCACTCATATGTGGAATTTAAGAAACAAAACAGGATCATACGGGAAGAGAGAAAGAAAATAAAACAAGATGAAACCAGAGAGGGAAATAAATCATAAGAGACTCTTAATCATAGGAAACAACTTGAGGGTTGCTGGAGGGGAGGGGGGTCACGGGATGGGGTAGCTGGGTGATGGACATTAATGTGATGTGATGTAATGAACACTGGGTATTATATAAGACTGATGAATCACTGATCTCTACCTCTGAAATTAATAATACATTAGATGTTAATTGAATTGAATTAAAAATTTTAAAAATTGAGAAAAAAGAAAGAAAAGGCCCTGATTTTTTTTTCCAAAAGTCATTTCTTCTTGCTTCATGCAAATTAGCAAGTAGGTGTAATGAGAACACCAGCCAAAATGTGACCCCTGGAATATTGCTCCCAACTGGGGCATAATAAATTATCATAGTGTCTTCTGTATATATGGAGATTAGTGAGAGAATACAGCCTGAATAAGAATTCTAATTTGCCCAGTGTAAACTAAGGTATCTCTTAGGTCTTTCTGCATATAAAGTGGCCCTAAGGAGTAAATGTTCCCGTTATTCGGCGAGACATTATAATGAGCCCTGTTTTGAATTTACCAGTGGGCCCCTGGAAAGGGGAAATAGGCCTTTTAATGATTCAAGCACAATCTTCATTATGAGGAGAAAATGGATGTAGATGATGTCTTCACAAGAAAATGGTTCTCATTACTGATTTAGATTATACCATTCAGTTAAGGATTATTGTTCTGGGACAGGAGAGCAGAATGCTATAGAAGCATCAGGGAGCAGAGGTTCACCTCAGGAGGAAGAGAGATTGAGAAGGACTTCCTCTGCGAAGTACCAAAGCCTACCCTCAATGGATCTATTGACACACCCCACCCTGTTAACCTAGACTCAATAACTCAGCCTTTGGGGAAAGTAACTTTCAAAGAGGATTCATGTTGTCACCTAGGGCTAGCCTCATGGGGGAGAGGCCCAAATCCTAGGGTAGAACTAACTCCTGGGAGTTGGGGTAGGTTTTTCCCAAAGGGTTAGATGTAGAGATTTACTGTGTAAAAGACTAAAGAGATTAGGATGAAATTTTTAAAAGAAGCCAGTTTAGAAATTAGTGGTGTTCATGAAGGGACACTCTGTGAAGTATTTGACTTCTTTTCTCTTGAGGTTTCCTTCCAGTTGGTATTTTGACATTTTGGGTGACATATCTTGGAAGCATAGTGAATATACTATATGACAAACAAAAGGACATAAAAATTTCCCAGAACAATGAGTAAAATCTAAGAAAATTAAATTTAATATTGGTAATGTAAAAATGTATACTTGGGTTCAAAAAGCCAATGCCAAGAAGACAAGAATGGGAGAGAGATGGTTTAAACAGTGTATTAGACATAGTAAGTACAACAGGTATCATAGAATGACCAGACTATTTTCAAAAATATAGTCTTACTTCTCATAATGATACTTCCTAAGGAACACCCAGAGAATACTACCACTTTCTTCTGAAAGGCACCAGTAGGAATATGTACCAAGAGGACCACAAGGCAAATCAGCAGCCTCCAGCTTTGCCAGCAACAGCAGGGTATGACAACAACCAGGAGCACTTAGATGCTGGAGCAGTGTTGCAGGCTAGCCCACACTATGGACTGGATAGTGTCTGCAGATGAGGACAAGTGAGTTCACCAGTGTAAGGAGCAAGGGGAGGGGAGTATCCATAGGCAAACCTCATCAGCACACTTTTCAGTGTCATTTCTAATGGGTAACCTCAGTCAAAAATAAGAAATGTTTGGGGTGCCTGGGTGGCTCAGTCGTTAAGCGTCTGCCTTCGGCTCAGGTCATGGTCCCAGGGTCCTGGGATCGAGCCCCGTGTTGGGCTCCCTGCTCAGCGGGAAGCCTGCTTCTCCCTCTCCCATTCCCCTTGCTTGCATTCCCTCTCTCACTGTGTCTCGCTCTGTCAAATAAATAAAATCTTTAAAAAAAAAAAAAAAAAGAAACGTTTGGTACTTTTGTCCCTAGAAAATGGCCCATTCATACTGTGTGTTTTGAAAGGACATCTGTATCCACCGTTTATGTTCTGCTAAAATAGGTTTTCATCTTCTGAAACTACTATTTCAATGACAGAATCAAAATAACAGAAGTTCCCCTCAGAAAATGCACTCCTAAGATGCTATAAATTAATTTTGACTAGAATTGAAATATTTACCATAAGGAAAGCATTATCACCCAAAAGGGTGATCTGGAATCCATTTGTGTGCGTGCTACTGACCAAGTGTCAAGAAAACTTACCCTAATACATCCATCTGCCCCAATGGTGATAACTTCGCCCTCATCCAGCATTATCTGGTTAATGGGACCCTGATGACAAGACTTCCTTCCAGCTCGACAGAGCTCAACCTTGATGAGGCCGCCTTCCCACAACAGCATGTTGCCCCACCCTGAGCCCGAGAGCACCTGGCAGGTATGCAGAAAGGAAGGAATGTGCATTAAAACAGACAAACATGGATATTTATGCCTCAAATGGCAGGTGAGAATTATTTTCATAGTTTCTCTTTCTTGATTATGAAAGTAAAAAAAATAAGTATAGAAAAATAAGAAAATATAGAAATGAAAATTCACCACTTCGGAAACAACCACTAATCACATTTGTATGTATTTCTTCCTAGCATTATGCATAATTTTACATCATTGTGATTAGGCTGTACATTGCTGGTAATTTTTCAAATATATCACGTGCCCTCCTCAATACCCATCACCTGGTAACCCCATCCCCCCAATCCCCGTCCTTCTGTAACCCTCAGTATGGTTCCCGGAATCCAGAGTCTCTCATGGTTTGTCTCCCTCTCTGATTTCTTCCCATTCAGTTTTCCCTCCCTTCCCCTGTGGTCCTCCACACTATTTCTTATGTTCCACAGATGAGTGAAACCATATGATAATTGTCTTTCTCTGCTTGACTTATTTCACTTAGCATAATGCCCTCCAGTTCCATCCATGTTGATGCAAATGGTGGGTATTCATCCTTTCTGATGGCTGAGTTATATTCCATTGTAGATTCTAGTTTTTAAGAGTGATAATATTAAAGGTTATGAGATGTGTCAAAAATTGTGAGGCCATTACTGAACTCAGCAGATTATAGCATAATAATACCCAATTTCAAACAAGAATAGTCATTTGGAACCAGCTCCTATTAATCCATTTAATCCAGCACTTCCCCAAGTATGTACCACCAAACACTAGTTCTTAGGATGTTTAAGAGGTATTCCCCTAGGCAATATGCCCACAAATTTTGCAAGAAGAAGAGAGAAAATAAACTAACAATGTTAAAGACTAAACTAACAGATTAAAGTTGAGTGCATCTGTAGGTGCCTCTGTGAAGTGACTCAATCTTCCTAAATAATAATCTGACAATAAAAGAGAAAGCCACAAGACTGTATACAACCTTCGAGCCAGTAAGTCCTCTTGGAGCATCATGACAAAAGAGGAGGGACAGATAAACATAATAATCCATGACAATAAGTGACAATATGTCACTACGTTAATATATTAAAATGCTTGCATACTTTATATATGTGTGTATAATATTTAGCATAAAAAAAGGTATTTACATGTGGATTATGACTACTCCCTAGAACTATATTAATTAAAATTGATAATCTGAAGAGGAAAAATTACATGTTCATTATATTTACAATGATAGTATCCATTATTACTAACATTGGCAGTGGTTTTTAGAATGTCTAATGTACTTTCATATATTTTCATTTTGAAAACATAATTTTATTATTGTAGAATAGTGGCTGTACTCACCTTCCCATCCGGGAGCTGCATGTAACCTTCTATATCAGAAGTGGCTGTTTTGCCAAATCGACCCAATGAGCCCTGAAGCTTGAGACCAGTGAATGTTAGAGCCATTTCCCAGAACCTGCAAACAAGAAAGAGACTGAATGTACCTCAAAGAGGCTTTATTTATTTTTATTATCACTCAAGCATTTACATGTTTCAGAGTCACATATATTATTTCATCATTCATTCATCTAACTAATATGTATTAAGTATCACCTACCTGTCAGGCAAAGTTCTAGGTAATATGAATTCAGAATTGAGCAAAATAGACAAAATAAATTCCCTGCTTTTCAGGATATTTTATCTTAGAGTCATGCTGTCCTATGCAGTTGGCCCTAGCCAAGTTTGACTATCTTAATTTAGACTTAATGTAATTAACACTAAATCAAATTTAAAACTCTCTTTCAGTCAGACCAGCCAGTTTCAAGTACTCAATAGCTACATGCAGCTAGTGACTACTAGACTGGACAACATAGAACATTTCCATCTTGGCATGTAAAAAGATGTAAGAGTTTTCAAAAAATTCTAACTTACTTGTTGTGTAGCTTAAGAGTGATTGTGCTCTCAATCTCTCATGAATAAAATAAGGATACTAGTAGAACCTACCTCATAAAATTGTTGAAAAACTCTTAGAACAGTGCCTTGCACATAAAATCAATGAATAAAGGTTGGTTATTACTAGCATTTATTATTAATAGTTTAAGTAAGTGAACAGTCAGATGATGAAAAACATGTAGAAAAAAGAATCTGGCCTACCAACTAGATATAAAATAGATAATGGATGGTATCAACAAGCCAGTAATATGAAGCCAAAAGCTTAAATAACCAACATCCTTCTCCAAGGCTTTCATAGGTCCCCTGATCATACATTTCCATATACATACGTTTCTTCTATAGCACTTCACACATGAAATTATTTTATTTCTCTCTCCAAAGATACAATGCAAAGAAAATATGCACTTTACTAAATGATGGGAGAATGTAAAGAACTGGAAATTTTTAGCCTACAGCTAGCAGAAGATTACTTAAGAATTCCCCCAAATTTCCATTTTAAAATCTATTCAATTAATCTGTATTTCTAATGAATAAATAAGAAGAGAGCCAGGTTTGAATTGGAATAAGAGAAACTTAGGATAAAAATGTCTTTCTCGAAAAGGACACTGGAAATCTAGTTATGAGCAGCTCGAAGGAGGTGGTAGAAGGTTGTTAAATAAATGCATAAGACAGGGTAGAACAAAAACCGAAAAAGACAAAATCATTCCATCCTGAAAAAAAAGAGAGCAGAGTGTGAAAGAGTGAAAAGGACATGGAATTTTGAGCCAGAGACCGGAGATCAAAAGTAGGCTCTGTTACAATTTAGTACTGAGGGTCCTGTGTTAGGAATGATTCTGTTATAACTCATGTTTTACAGATGAATACTGAGTTCAGAGATGTCAAAATGACTTAGGCATCATACAATATTGCTGCCACAAATTTAAAAGTGGATCTAAATACTCAATATGCCATGTTAGTAAGCAGTATACAAACCCTTTTAGGTGGTAAAGCCTGTAAGGCAGCAGGCTAAATTTAAAAGCCCTTCTTTTTATCTATGCTGGTTTCAGTAATAACAGCCCCATATCCGATTAGAAAAGCAGCACTACAGTTAGCTTTGAAGATAACACATTTAAACATTATCCTACTGTTAACATCAGCACAAATGTCTCCAGATGGCTGATCCTCTTAAGACAATATCCTTAATGATTATCTACCGGTACCTGTACCAGTCACACAACCTACTTGATGTGGCCTGATCCCGATGTAGTAAGCTGCTCATCATCTTCAGGATTGAAAGTAACCTTAAAAACTTCCTGGGAAAAAGCTTTTGTCCTCAGTATGGGCTGTTCTTCTTTCCAATTCCAGATGGTCAGTGTGTAATCAGGGTTGCTGCCAACAGAGGCTAGCAAGGTACCATTGTAGTTAAAATCCACATAAGCATAGCCCAGCTCAGTCCCATCTGAAAGGATGAATGGGAGTCTAATGAACAAAGGCAACATTTCATTTTCAAAAGTATATTATTAAAAAAAAAAAAAAGGAGGGAAAGAGAGTGAGTACCCTTGGTGATAACTATTGATGAAAGAATGCCAAGAATTCCCAAAGAAACAATCCAAAATCATGCATCACCCTTGGCTTTAGAATGTATTACATGACATGAGGGGGGAGAGTGAAGAAATCTTAGTCACATTTTGCATGAGAAAAACACCTTGAGAACACATTCCATTTTATGGAGTGGGGTAGGGGGGTACAAAATCCTGTTAGATGGCAGAAAGGTATCAATCTGTAATTAGAAATTTGCCACTGGAAAATTCATCAAATAAAAATTGAGGACTTCAGGTTTCTGGTTATGCATGTAAGGAGCTTGGAAGTCAGCATTCCATCCTAACAACAAATAAAAAGCTGAACACACTGAAAAATCAACAACTCTTCTTGAATTCATAAGTGAGGGAAGGACACAGGGCAAATGGCTGCTCCCAAGACTGGGGAGACTGGTGGGTGAGGTGCATTTGCAACTTATCACGGCAGGAACTCACAAGCAGTAACAGCTAAAACAGCAGAGAGAACCAGGGCCAGGGTAATAAAACCTGAACAGTTATAACTGAAGAATTGCTGGAGCTCAGTGTGGACAAGTTGGAGAGTTAAAAACTCCAGGGGGACCCAGTCATAAGTGGGCCCCAACAATATTGTGAGATTTATCCCCAGGAGCTTGACCAGGTTCCCACAGTAAATACTAGAAAAACAACTCAGGCTTTCAACAGGGGGAGGGGGAAAAGGAACCGTTTTGAAACACCAGAACACTTCGTTCTTCTTAATAAGGCCTGCCCTCAGGAGAAACTAATTAACCAGAGCCTAATTAACCTGGGGAAGGAAATACCCAACTCTAGCCCCCTCTAACTGATGTGGTTTTGGAATATAGGTGAGGTTCGGTGGGTGGGGTCCGGAGCCAACGACAAAGAAAGAATTCTTGAGATGTCTTTGGTGCAAAACAATGGTTTTATTTAAGCACGGGGATAGGACCCGTGGGCAGAAAAAGCAGCTGGACCAGGGTTGTGAAAGGTGGCTGATTATATACCATGGGGCTGGGGGAGGTAAGGAAAAAGGGAGGTTTTCAAAAGAACTTTTTCATATGCTAAAGAGGACCTACAAGACACCAGAGGCCTCGCCATTGTCAAATTAAGGTTGTTTTTCCTTCTAGCAAGGCATCAACATTAAGATAGTTGGGAGCTTCCTGGAGGAACATTATACTCTGTATTATATACTCTGCTTCAAGTATCTGTCAATGGGCTGCAGGTTATAAGGACATTTCATTGTATCCACATTTCCTTCTGGAAGCTAGGTTATTGATAGAAATGCTTTGTTCTTGTAGATTGCTAAGACATTTGTAAACTGAGGGAGACTCAGGTCTTGCAGGATTGTGATCTCTGTAAGTTAACGATTTGTTTTTCCTTTCCTTAGCTTTAGGGCAGCCAGGAGTGTCTGAGGAATGTCACATATATCCCATGGGGAAGGCGGTTTGTGGGGTGTCAGCTTCTGCTTTGTCCTCAGCTTACCTTCTATTCCCTCATCATAATCATCCTGTCCCACCGAAGGGGGAGAAAACAACTCAGAAACGTTTGTGAAGTTCAGTTCAGAGGCAGAGGCTCACGAAAAATTTGAGACTTAATCAGAGAACTAAAGAACACTTCTCCTCCCCCCCACACCTTACCACCAAGTTATAAAAGGCCTATTTACAGCAATTATCTTTCCCCACTACACCATGTCTGGCTATCAAGAAAAAATTACAAAGCATACCAAAAGGCAAGAAACACAGTTTGAAGAGACAGAACAAGCATCAGAACCCGATATGGCACAGATGTTGGAATTATCAGACTGGGAATTTAAAACAACTATGATTAATATGCTAAGGGCTCTAATGAATAAAGTAGACAATATGCAGGAACAAATGGGCAATGTAAGCAGAGAAATGGAAATCCTAAGAGAACGAAAAGGAAATGCTAGAGATAAAAAACATTATAACAGAAATGAAAAATGTCTTTGGTGGGCTCATTAGTAAACTGGACACAGCTGAGGAAATAATCTCTGAACTACAGAATAGATCAATAGAATCTTCAGAGAACTGAAGAGCAAAGAGAACAAAGACTGATGAAAATGGAACAGAATATCTAAGAACTATAGAACAACTACAAAAAGTATAGTGTATGTATAATGGGAATACCAAAAGGAGAAGAGAGAAAGGAACAGAAGAAATATTTGAAACAGTAATGCCTGAGAATTTCCCGCAAATTAGTATCAGACACCAAACCACAGATCTAGGAAGCTCAGAGAACACCAACTAGAATAATGCCCAGAAAACTACAGAAAATGAAAATAAAGGAAGAACTCCTAAAAAAAAGCCCAAGGGGGAAAAAAAACCTTACCTAAAGAAGAATGGAGAGTTATATCCAACTTCTCTTCAGAAACCATATAAGCAAGAAGAATGGACTGAAATATTTAAAGGAAAGGAAGGGAAAAAAAACCCCACCAACCTAGAATTCTGTACCTTGTGAAATTATCCTTCAAAAGTGACCGATATATACTTTCTCAGACAAACACTGAAGGAATTTGTTGCCAGGAGACCTGCTTTGCCAGAAATGTTAAAAAGAAGTTCTCTAAACAGAAGGCAAATAACATAGGTCAGAAACTCAGGTATACATAAAGGGATGAAGAGGACTGAAGAAGGAGTAAGTGAAAGTAAAATAAAAAACTTTCGTTTTTCTTATTCTTAATGTAATAAACAACAGTTCAAGAAAAGAAAACTACAAAACAGTATCTTTCATGAACATAGATGCAAAAATCCCCAACAAAATATTAGCAAATTGAATCTAACAATGTACAAAAACAATTAGATTATTATTTTGTGGATATCAACAAACTGATTTTAAAGTTCAGACAGACAAAAGACCCAGAATAGTCAACATAATATTAAGTGGAAAGAACAAAGTTGGACTCATAATACCTGACTTCAAAACTTCCTATAAAGCTACAGTAATCAAGACAGTGTGACACTGGGGAAAGAATAGATAAATAGGTAAATGGAACAGAATAGAAAGCCCAAAAATAGACCAACAGGAATATATTCAGCTGATCTTTGAGAAAGGAATGGAGGCAATATAACAGAGCAAGGACAGTCTCTTCGACAAATGGTGCTGGAACAGCAGGACATCCCTAGGCAACAAATAAGCAAACAAGCAAACAAATAAATTAATGTAAACCTAGACCTTATACCTTTCATAAAAATTAACTCAAAATGGATCGTAGGCCTAAGTATAAAATGTAAAAACATAAAACTCCTAGAAGATAACGTAGAAGAAAACCTAGACGGCCTCGGGTATGGTGATGCCTTTTTAGATTCCACACCAAAGACAGACAGGATCCATGAGAGTATAAGCCAAGATTCATTAAAATGAAAAACTCCTCTGAGAAGGGCAATGTCAAGAAAATGACAAAACAAGGCACAGATTGGGAGAAAATATTTGCAAAAGGCATATGCGATAAAGGACTATTACCAAAAATATACAAACAACTCTTGACACTCAACAATAAGAAATGAACAACTCGATTACAAAATGGGCCAAAGACCTTAACAGACAGCCTCACCAAAAACATGCAGGTAACACATAAACATTTAAAAAGATGCTCCACGTCCTATGGGAACCACAAATTTAAAGACTGAGATACTGCTACACACCTATTTAGAATGGCCAAAATCCAAATCACTGACAACACCGAATGCTGATGAGGACGTGGGGCAGCAAGAGTTCTCATTCACTGCTGGTGGGAACACAAAGTGGTACGGCCACTTGGGAAGACAGTTTGGCAGTTTCTTACAAAACTAAGCAGACCCTTACCATGCTCCAGTAATTATGCTCTTTGGTATATACCCAAAGTAGTTGAAAACTTACGTTCACACAAAAACCTGTATTCAGGTGTTTATTGCAGCTTTATTCATAATTGCCAAAATTTGGAAACAACTAAGATGCCCTTCAATATGCAAATGAATAAACAGTGGTGCATCCAGACAACAGAATATTATTCAGCACTAAAAAGAAATGGGCTATCAAGCCATGAAAAGACAGGGAGGAACCTTAAATTCATATTCCTAAGTGAAAGAAGTCAATCTGAGAAGGCTACACACTGTATGAGTCCAACTATATGACATTCTGGAAAAGGCAAGCCTGTGGGGACAATAAAAAGATCAGTGCTTGCCAGTGTGGAGGCAGTCATAAATAGGGAGAGCACAGAGGATTTTTAGGACAGTGGAAATACACCATATGAGATTATAAGGATGGATATACATCATTAGACATTTGTCTAAACCCAAAGAATACAACACCAAGAGTAAAGCCCAGGGGACACTGTGGACTCTGGGTGACTATGATGTGCTAACAGAGACTGGTCCTCAGTAAAAAATGTACCTAGTGAGTGATAACAGGGAATGTTATGCACGTGTAGGGGAAGAGGGCTATGGGAAATCTCTGAACCTTCCTCTCAATTTTATTGTAAATCTAAAACTGCCCTGAAAAGTAGTCTGTTTAAAAAACTACTAAAATTAATTATATGGAAAGCAAAATTCATAAGAGAACTGTGGTGATTAAGTTCATGTGTGGTTATTTTAATCTGGGTGGGCCTCATTCAATCAGTTGAAAGTCCTTAAAAGCAAAACTGAGGTTTCACCTGAGGAAGATGAAATTCTACCTGAACATGTAGCATCAGCCCCAGCCCAAGAATGTCCAGCCTACTGGCCTGCCCTACAAACTTCAGACTTGCCAGCCCCTACAAGTACATAAGCCAATTCCTTTAAGTAAATCTCTTTTCTACCTCCTCCTAGTTCTGTGTCTCTGGAAGACCCTGAATGTTGTTAACCTTGAACATGGAATATTTTAGAGGATATACTGAGCTCACCTTGAAGGATTCTGTAGGGCTTCAAAGAAGGATATTCATAGATGATAATCTTTGGGAAAACACCTTTTTCAGCTACTGTGAAGTAAGTTTTATCAGGATGAACCTATAAAAAGTAAAATCTCACTTAAATAGTAAAAGGAGAATTTTCTTATAAATAGTTCTATTAATGTAGTATTTAGCATCTGTGATTTTATAGTTTATTAGGATCCACTCCAATAGAAAACTAAAAAATGGGCATCTGGTAAGTACGTGGTGATGGATGTGATTTAAACTGAAACCTAGGGGAATACTCATTTTAAGTTTTACTTTTGTTAATAGAGTCATCTCTACCTCTACAATTTTTTTAATTGCCATCAGAAGAGCTAGAACAGTGGTTCTCAATCGTTAGCACATATCAGAACCACAGGGAGGGCTTATTAAGGCACAGAGGGCAAGCCCTACCACCAAAGTTTCTGATTCAGTACATCAGGGCTGGGCCCCCAAAATTTGCATTTATATCTCTAACAAGTTCCAGGTGATGTTGATGCTGCTAGCCTGGGGACCACTCTTTGAGAACAACTAAGTTAGATGAATTGTTTACCCTCCATATATAAATCAGCCTAAATTTTTGTACAGAAAAATCCATGTTTCCAGAATAGGTTACAGCTCAGTTTAAAAAAAAATTTCACCTTGGACAAATTCACCACAAATACATATAAACTTACTAGAAGTGAGAAAGATAAAATATTTTCAAGCCAGATGCAGAGGAAAATATAGTAAATATGCCCTGGGTAAACTATTTGTGTCAGCATTTCAAATGATAGCAGTATAAATCTTATAGAATTATATGTTTATTCCTGTTATTTTTGTTCATTCGTAAGCCAAGGTGCAGGAAGAGTAAATGGATAGTCTAAAAATAAAAATAGGCTATTACAAAAATAAACTATTTAAGACACAATATGTGCTTTATGAAATTCTGTTTTCGGTTACCATGTTGCAACTCCTGATTTTATACCCCTGGAACAGGAGCTTTCCTCAGAGGATATAGGTTGCACCGTACGTTTTGGTACCCAAAATAACATTGTAGCTTTTTTTCTTCTCCCCACACATGGGGCCATAAGACCTATAATAAGGTCTTCCTACTGACACCTCTTCCATTCAAGTAAACACCCATCACTTCAGCTTGAAACCAGGCTTGGCTTTATAGGAGGGACACTCGGTGAAAGAACGCTTATTGCATGCTTATTATGTGCCCCAGACACTGTGTACGTTTTATAAGAATTAATTCCCTTAAATTTTACATCATAACCTTGTGAGTTCGGATACCCTTATCCTTCCCATCTTTTTCATGAGGAAATAAGCACAGAGAGGCTAAGTAACTTGAAGTCATACAGCTTGCAAATGTCAGAGGTAGGATTCAAGCCAGGTGTTGGAAGCCAGGAAGAAAGGGGAACTAAAAAATAGGAGCTACGAAGGACTTAGAGGGAAACAGGTTACGACTACATCTTTCTAGATGCCCATTTACAGAAGAATATTGTGTGGGATATGCGGTCACAGAAATCTGTATAGGAATTCAGGCAAATCCTTTACCACTCTAGGTCTGGCCTCCAGTAAGGGAAAAAGTTTCAGCCCCTTCAGATCAGAAGCTCTGTGGGGTTGAGTTTGGTGTTTTATCTTTAGTGGGGATCTGGAATTAATGAGTCATTTACTTTACACTCAACATACTATCTTTTCTGAAAGATAGTTGATATGCCCGCATTACCCATTTCCCACAGGTTTCTTATTTCCCTGCCAGAACACTTCTTATCCACAAACGGCTGTTTCAGGAAAAAATGAAGTGATGAGGACAGCTGAGGAAAGGCCCCTATCCAAGCACTGACAGCTCCAGCATGCATGGAGAAAAGCCCTGTGGACATGCAAATGCCCAGAGTCCAGGGGGATGAGGATTCGGATTAGCATTCTTGACCACAGTACACCTCTACCTACTGACCTCAGACCAAGTTATTGTACAACAAAATAGAAATTTCAAAACTACTATTGGCCATAAAGTGAGAGGAAAAAAAGTGATAGTTACCTGTTTCTCAATACTCTGCAGGTGATATGGACCTCAAGGCTCATGACACCTCAGGGTGGCCCCTGACCGACTTCCCTCCACAGAACCCGTGACCCTCACGTTGGGCCTGTGAATATTTGCACACAGCTGTGCCACAGTATCATGTACTTGTATGGATCTGGGTTTTTGGTTTTTTGCTTTTTAACATGAGCCTTGCCTCTTTAGATGGATTTTAAACTCTCTGAATCCATAGAGGTCCGGAACCCTTCTTCATTTAAATCCCTGCATGTTCTGAGTACTGTTGGACACACAATGTAATATAATAAATTCTTGTTGGGGAGCCTGTGTGGTTCAGTCATTTGAGCATCTGACTTTGGCTCAGGTCAGGGGTCTGGGGTCCTGGGATCGAGCCCCACATCAGATCCACACTCAGTGGAAGTCTGCTTGTCCCTCTCCCCTTCCCTACCCCACCCCGCTCCTGCTCTCTCTCTCAAATAAATAAAATCTTTTAAAAAATAATCATAATTAATTAATTCTTGTTGAGGACAGGGACTTTACCATGCACACGTGTTATGTATAGATAGATGATCAAAAAAGAAATAATCATGAGACTATCTTCACTCATCCATCTCACCATATCCTGTTTCCATAACCACTCCAAGTTCTATTTGTGGATCTTAGATTTTCCTTACCTTCTCCGTTCCCATTCATGTCCCTATTTCATTTCTCAGAGCAAGAATCTTCAAAACCTCTCCACTCACCTCCATTTCTAATCTAAACACCCTACCAGGTCCCATCTAATCTAATCAAAAGTATTTCCCACCACTCCCTGCTAGGTTGGCCCAGTCTCTCTGTTGGAGCTGCACCAGGCTTTCTGTTGGAAGCCCTCCACCTCTGCAGGATGTGGTGATGTGGGCCCTGCACCTCCCAGTTCTGTCTGGGCTGCTCACACCTGACAGGCAGGGTAAGAGCAGGGCAGACTTCTATTTAGATCATGATCCTTCTAAAAAACCCTTTGAGCATCTGCTATGGAAGTGCTGCTTATATGCACCCCAAATCCTGCGTATTTCTCCTCCTTTCCCTGTCTCACATAGTCTACTCTGAACAGGGGCCCCTCTCATGACTCTAAAGACACCAAGAGGTGTTTCTCGGATTGTTATTGGTGAGAGCAGATCTAGGGACACCTGCTTTTAAGGATCACAGAGTAGAAAAACAGTCAAGGTAAAAACTCAGGTATGGGGCCAAGTGCTAGAGAGAGGTCAGGTAAGATACAGTTAGAAAGGTATTCTTTGGATTTGGCTACTCAAAGGGCCACTGGTCACTTTAGTATGGGCAATTTCAGTGAGGTGGGAGGGAAAAAAACAGCAGAAGCTTGGCTTTGAAGGGAAAAGTCAGCGGGTAAAGAGAAGGCACGGTTAGAGAGGGGCCCTTTAAGGTGAGAACAAGTTGATTTAGTGTACTTTTATGCTGAGGATGAAAAGTCTAAGGAAGTAGAGGCCGAAGATACAAGAAAGAAGGTGACTGATGGAGACAGGTACCTGAGGAGGAAGGAAGAGACAGCCTCCAAATCACATGCAAATCCTTTTGTCGACTGCTCAAAATTACCGAACGTACAACCTATACTTGATCTCTTAATGTTCGATTCTATACCCACATCTTATCTGGCGCTTATCTCTATTATTTGGATTATCATTGGTGCTATTCACCTGAGTATTTTTGCAGAAGGGCAACAGGGAGTTCAATAGGAAACCCCTGCAGGACTGGGGGAAGCCACTTAACTTCTACCAACTCCAGTTTCCTTATCTGCAAAATGAGATGATAGTATCATCCACATAATGTTGTAATACTGCACAGAGATCATGTCAGTGAATGGAGTGGTTGTAATCGTTGAATTGGAAACACCTTAATCCTGCAATACGGCATATGGTATTGGCACCTAAGAGCCTGGCCAGTCCACAGAAGAAACAAATACAAAAGGACAGATTTTTTTTTCCTAAGTCACTACCAGCATACCCCAATGACACCAATTCCTCTCCCACTGCTACTTCGCAGGTACATCTGTTCCTTGGTTTTCAAATTCAGAAGGATCAGCTGGTTCCCAGCTATGTACATCACAGTATTGCTGTCCAGAAGTTGTAGGTTGGCCCGCTTTCTGCAGTCGTAACCAAAGGAATGACTGAGGGAAAGTTGTTAAGGAAAAGAAGTGAAACAAAGTAATCATCCGAGAGACAGGAAACCTAATGAAATAAACACGTTTGAAAAGTTGTGACATTAGACAAAGGTTCAGTGTTGAAGTAGTGGAATTTTGCTTTGAAACCCGGAGTTTTTATTTATTACTAATGCAACTTTGTTTTTAAATGAGGTGAAAATTCTTATACTCTGATTTAATCAATATTTTAATTTTCTTAGGGAGATTCTGAAAGCAGATTAATTTTATAAAAGTAAAAGTATTATATAGGCCTCTTCCTTGATGTTGAAAGGTGAGATGTTTAAAATTCTGACAGAATGTTTTAAAGTTCTGACAAACCAGTGACAATCTGACTAATATAATAAATCCACATAAATATAATTGAAATTTAATTCATATGAACAAATTATGAAAATGGACTAAATAATATATAGTATATAAATATGTATAATAAATATGCTAACATTTCCTTTCTGAGCTCATTAGTATGTACAGGTGTGTGGATGAGTGTGTGTGTGTGTGTGCATGCACATTTATGCTATAGAGTAAATCTGAACTAATTCAATATAGAGGTTAAAATAATCTAAGTTTTTATAAAACATCTCTTAAATGTACATTGTTACTACATTCAAGTTCAAATTAATATAACCCAATATATAAATGTAATAAGTAAATGAGATTAATCTACAAAAAATATAGTTTGCAA
This sequence comes from Mirounga angustirostris, assembly GCF_029215605.1. Classification (NCBI taxonomy): domain Eukaryota; kingdom Metazoa; phylum Chordata; class Mammalia; order Carnivora; family Phocidae; genus Mirounga; species Mirounga angustirostris. Next base: position 58,469,999 of record NW_026991709.1, read on the forward strand.
AAGAAATATATTACATAGTGTATCTTAAGTAGATGGATTCGTATTTTCTAAGAACTCACTGTTGAACACAAAAATTAAAGGATCATTGGAGAAATCTTTATTTCTTGGGCCCTTCTTTAAAAAATAAATTCTGATTTTAGAAGTTTACCCTTATTTGTAAGTGAATATTTTTAGAGAAAGAAACTATGTAGAATTTTTAACAAGAAGAATATCTACAATTGTAAAAAAGAGAAAATTTTAATGCAATTCGAATTGTGAAGTATATACAAATTACAACCAACTATATATAACTATACTTAGCTCATTGCCTAAGAGTTAAGTTGAAAAAGAGAGAGAACATTTCAGGGCTTTTGATCTGTTCAAGAAAAAGGAATTTTATCAATTTAATAAAAATATAAACACCTAAAACTGAATTTTATATAAAAGCACAAATAAATGTGTGATCCAGAGATCTTGCTGAAGCTATTCAGGCCTCACGGAAACTACCTGAGGCCTCCTTACAAATAAAGAGTGGGAACCACAGGCTCTTTATCTTCACAGAGCCTGGTACGGGGCAGGAGGCTTCACCTACCCTCCCTCCTTTTCCCTTTCCCCAAACTGCTGTTCTCACCTTTCCTTCCTTCTCTCCTTCCTCGGTTCCCAGGTGCCAGTGTAACACTTTGGAGGGCTAAAAGCTACGTCTATAGCTATGAGCGTAGAAGTAGGCTACCATCTCTTCACTAACTTGGGTGGCGGTTGGGGATCACACATGTGATCATTTATCTGATATTATCATCTCTAATTTTGGGGTGGGGGGCGACTCCCTTCTACTTGCCGCTGCTCTCCGATGCAGAATGGGTAAGATTGTTACTTCCCAAACTCTCCCCTTCCAAATCACAGCCTGCTTCTTCTCTCAGGTCATCTCTATTTCCCAGAGTGCCGAGTGCAGTGTCTTGAGCCTTAGGCATTCGATAAATGTCTGTTGGATTAGTTAGTTAATTACTGTATAACTAGGGCCTGATCCTTCTCTTTTAACCTCAGAGAACAGCGGGAGCCACTAACCAGAGCTTTGACGATGTTAAATTATGTTCTGCTATACCTTCAACTCCTCTCTGTTTTATCCCATCCTCTCTTCTGGCTTGCGTCTTATTAACTTCCTATCAGAGACCCAGGGCCTTCACTGTTCTTGGGCATCTAGGACCCTCACTTTAAAACTGCATTTAAGGGACGCCTGCGTGCTTCAGTTGGTTAAGCATCTGCCTTTGGCTCAGGTCATGATCCCAGGGTCCTGGGACTGAGTCCTACATTGGGCTCCTTGCTCAGCGGGAAGCCTGCTTCTCCCTCTGCCTGCCACTCCCCCTGTTTGTGCTCTCCCTCTCTGACAAATAAATAAATAAAATCTTTAAAAAAAATAAAATAAAATTGCATTTAATTATGTCTTATATAAATTATGCTATGGGGTGCCTGGGTGGCTCAGTTGGTTAAGCGACTGCCTTCGGCTCAGGTCATGATCCTGGAGTCCCGGGATCAAGTCCCACATCGGGCTCCCTGCTCAGCAGGGAGTCTGCTTCTCCCTCTGACCCTCCTCCCTCTCATGCTCTCTGTCTCTCATTCTCTCTCTCGCAAATAAACAAAATCTTAAAAAAAAATAATAAAAAATAAATAAATAAATAAATAAATTATGCTATGGTTTAGGTGATATTTTTTAAAGATTTTTTTTTTTTTGACAGAGAGAGAGAGAGACAGCGAGAGAGGGAACACAAGCAGGGGGAGTGGGAGATGTTCCAAAGAGGCAGCTTTTAATTCAAGGTCTAGAAAAGCTAATAATGTAAGCTATCCAAAAATTGGATAAGCTACTTTGTGACTTCCCTGGTATTGAAAGGGTTCACAAAACGTCTATAGGTTACATAGCCGCTCATCCAGCATAAATATAATACCTTGACTCAATTCATACCTTGAGTCAAAAGTCAAGGTCACTCTGACTCTTATTATTTGGAATCTAGGCATATCTCTCCAATACTGAGATCCCTGTATCCTGGAGCAGCAAGTCCCCAGTACTGGGGGCTCAGAGAAGACGACACAATCAAAAGTACCTGGGAAGCCTTTTCAGACGACAAGTCCCCAAGTCCCTCTCCCCACGGATATAATGCAGTAGGTCCAGGAAAGGTACCAGACTATGTGTATTTCAGGAAAAGCTTCAGGGCGACTCTGATAAACCACCTCATTTAAAAACAAATAGGCTAGAAGAAAGGCAACAGCATAACTTTTATCAGCAACTTGTCCAAAGACCACATATGCAAAAAAGTCTTCAGGAGAGAAAACTCCAAGTTATAAGATTCAGGGGGAGGGCGCCTGGGTGGCTCAGTCGGTTGAATGACTACCTTCGGCTCAGGTCATGATCCCAGGGTCCTGGGATCGAGTCCCACATCGGGCTCCCTGCTCTGCGGGGAGCCTGCTTCTCCCTCTCCCACTCCCCCTGCTTGTGTTCCCTCTCTCGCTGTGTCTCTCTCTGTCAAATAAATAAATAAAATCTTAAAAAAAAAAAAAAAAAGATTCAGGGGGAATTAGTTTTAGGTACACCTGGGGTTGAAACAGAAAACTATAATCACATGTTCTATTTTTACATAAAAAGCAAAACTGGAGCCAGGAAGTACATGGCCCTCCTCTTTAAGCACACCTTGTCTAAGAGGCCATGTGGTCATCACTACCACCCCTCTGAAGGTAAGCATACTAAATTGCAAGCCAAGAGCATGAATGGAAATCTCCCAACTCCACCTGACAAACCTAACATGGTACAGTGAGAGCAGACCCTAAATCTTCTTGTTGATTATCCCCACCTTTAATTTTTTTCATGGACTCTTACTCTCCAGACCAATTTAAAACTGATTATTTGAGGGGCGCCTGGGTGGCTCAGTTGGTTAAGCCACTGCCTTCGGCTCAGGTCATGATCCTGGAGTCCCGGGATCGAGTCCCGCATTGGGCTCCCTGCTCAGCGGGGAGAGGCCAAATTTTGTGCATGTACGGCTAGTTTGCCGACCCCTGACCTAAGAAGCTGAAATCCAAAAATTATACACATATAACTAGAGTGGATACACAAGTGTGAGAAGATCCAGTGGTATGTTCGAATCCGGAGTCACAAAAGGCATCGAAACAAGCTCCACATAATTGTAGAAGAAGTTCGCCGAGATTTTCTTCTTAACTTTCTCCTCCGCCTCTTCTGAGGTTGGAGCAGGGGCTTCCATATACTGAGATTCTAAAAAGTTAAAATATTTTAACTAAGAAGAGCGTCTGGTGAATCCTAAAATTGTATTTCACAAAGACAGGAGGAATGTACCTAGCCTGCAACAGTCGAGCAGGAAGTACTACCAGGGTGGGATGCCACCCACCAGTGAGCATATGGGAGGGAGAGCCAACATGCCTGTGTGCATCAGGGTGAAGGCAGATCTCTGGTCATGGTCTCTGCAGTCTCAAAGAGCAACTCCTAATCAGTCCCAAGGGTGAGTTATAATTCACCAGTCTGGGATGGAGCACTCCTTAGAGCATCCTACTCCCCAGAAAACCAAGTCTGAGAGTCTTGAATGTGATCCTCAGAAATGTAATATATAGCTACAGAGCTGCTAAATCACCCTGTTAAAGTATGTTCCATGCTTTTCCTTTTATCACCCAGACACATCCTGCAAGTTTTTATTTCTATGAATTTGTAACTATTCAATTTGGGCAATTTGTCTTTAAAACAGTTACTATTACTGATAGAAAACTAATAATACTTACCTCCAATGTTATCCACATAGTCATCTTGAAATGAACTTGAACTTCCTTCCAAATGTTCCATATCATAATCATCATCCTCTAAATATGATTCTCTACCTTCAATAAATGTCTCATCTGTGGCATCCTCTCTCACAGCAGCTATTAAAAGTAATTTGTTTTAATAATTTCTACATTTTGAATTAAACATTTCCTTATTTCCAAAGTAACTAATATTTTCTGATTACAACTGAAGTAAAGTAAAAATAAACTATGATAAGATATCTGGAAAACCTACAAATATTTGGAAATCAAAGAACATTTAAGAATAAAGTATGGGTCAAGGAGAAATCAACAAGGAAATTTAAAAATATTTCAAACTAAATGGTAATTAAAATATAACATGTCAAATTTGTGGGATGCAACTAAGGCAATGCTTAGAGGGAAATTTCTAGTTTTTGTACACATATAAGAAAAGAAGAAAAGTCAAGACTCAATGACCTAAAGCTCTACCTCAAGAATCTAGAAAAAGCAATAAGAAAATAAAGTGAAATGATAGAAATAACAAAAGTGAAAGCAAGAATCAATTAAATAAAAGGCAAACAAACAATAGAGAAAATTAGCAAAACCAAAATCTTACTCTTTGACAAGATCGACCAAATGGAGAAACTCCTAGCTAGACCAATCAAGAAGAAAGAGAGACCATACAAATCTCCAACATCAGGAATGAAAATACACCCTAGAGTTATACCAACAAATTTTACAATTTAAAAGAAATGTACAATTCTATGAAACATACAAAGTTACAAAACTTACAAAAGAAGAACTAAACAACCTGTGTTTATTAAAGAAATTGAATTCATTAAAAATTTTCCCATTAAGAAAATTACAGGCGGGTGCCTGGGTGGCTCAGATGGTTGAGCGTCTGCCTTCGGCTGAGGTCATGATCCCAGGGTCCTGGGATCGAGTCCCGCATCGGGCTCTCTGCTCCTTGGGAGCCTGCTTCTCCCTCTGCCTCTCTCTCTCTCTGTCTCTCACGAATAAATAAATAAAAATCTTTAAAAAAAAAAAGAAAGAAAGAAAGAAAATTACAGGCCAACATACTTCACTGGTGAATTTTACCAAACATTTAAGGAAGAAATAATAACAAGTCTACACAAAACATTTCTGAAAGTAGAAGAGACCAAAATCTTTCCAGGTCTCCAGGCCAAAAAAAAAAAGAGAGAAAGAGAGAGAGTGGATGGGGGAGCTACCAGGTACGTGGCCAAACCAGAAGAGAGACCTCTGCTCACAGCACCAAGATAAAAGGTTTCAGGATATCAGCAAATTACTTGACATTATCTTTTGGGAGCCTAAGAACCACAATGTGTGAATTTATGAGCTGAACAACAGGACCAGGCCAGGCCAGCCCCTACAAGGGTCTAATATAAGAAGGGGAGATCCTGAGGCAGTGCTAGACAAAGGGTCATTATTATTAAATCCATCCATTCAGGAAAATGCAGCAAAGGACTGGAAACCAAAAAGTAGGTAATCCTGTGTCAGAAATTAAGGAGTGGAGAAAAGTGGAAATGGAAAATCAAGAGAGAAGCAAACTAACATTTTTGGAGACAGTGACATAACCATATTTTTTGGAAAGATAATTCTAGTGGTAGTATGGAGAGACTTGAAAAGGAAGGCTTGAGTGGAAATCCTTGTTGTAAGAGTCCAAGCAAGAGGAGATAAACATCTCAAATAAAACATGATGTGGATAAATTATGGATTTAAGAGATATGCCTCAGATACATTGAAATAGTTTAATGTAAATTTTGTAAATGAATTGATTTCCCCAGGTCTCCTCTAGGTGAATAATCAAAATTATATTTCTGAAACTATATTTAGGATTAGAACTATAAAAGTCAAGACTCCACTAAGACACCTAACACCATGATGCCCCATTAGAAAGAGCAAGCTATCTTTTAAAAATCCTTTTACACAATTCCTCAAATTTTCTTCTATTTTTTCTTTCTTTTTTTTTATTATAGTTGACACACAATGTTACATTTGTTTCAGGTGTATGACATAATGATTCAACTTATCTATACATTATTCTATGCTCACTACAAGTTTATCAACTATCTGTCACCATAAACCCTATTACAATATATTCCCTATGCTGTACCTTTTATTTCTTGACTTATTCATTCCTAACTGGAAGCCTGTATCCCACTCTCTTTCACCCATTTTGCCCATCCTCCCACCCCTTTCCCCTCTGGCAATCATCAGTTTGTTCTCAATATTTATAGGTCTGATTCTGCTTTTTAATAATTTATTTAGTTTTTTGTTTCATAATGGACTTTACTGGGAAAAGTTAGTGTTAAAAACATTCAAATTCATAAAATTTAAATAAGACAGTAAAAGCTATACCTTGTAGCTATAGTAATCCCATGATTAGCTGGTTCTGTTTTTTATTTGTTTATTCATTTGCTTTCTTTTTAGATTTCACATATAAATGAAATCATATGGTATTTGTTTTTCTCTAACTTATTTTACTTAGCATAATACCCTCTAGGTCCATATTTGGATATATCATTTGCAAATGGTATAATAGAATTTTATATATATATATATATATATATATATATATATATATATATATATACACATACCACGTCTTCTCTATCACTGGACACTTGGGTCATTTCCATATCTTGGCTATTGTAAATAATGCTTCAATAAATATAGGGATGCATAGATCTTTTCAAGTTAGTGTTTTTATTTTCTTTGGGTAAATACCCAGTAGTGGAATTATTGGATCGATGGTATTTCCATTTTTAAATTTTTAGGGAACCTCCATAGTGTTTTCCACAGTGGCTGCACCAATTTACATTCCCACTGACAGACCACAAGGGTTCCTTTTTCTCCACATCCTCACCAACACTTGTTGTTTCTTGCCTTTTTGATTCTAGCCATTCTGACAAGTGTGAGGAGATATCTCATTGTGGTTTTGTTTTGCATTTCCCTGATGAGTGATGCTGAGCAACTCTTCATGTGTCTGTTGGCCATCTGCATGTCTTCTTTGGAAAAATATGTATTCAGGTCCTCTGCCCATTTTTAAATCAGGTTGTTTCGATTTTTTGGTGTTGAGTTGCATAAGTTCTTTATATATTTCAGATATTAATCCCTTATTGGATATATCATTTGCAAATATCTTCTCCCATTCAATGGATTGCCTTCTGGTTTTGTTAACATTGTCCTTTACTGTGCAAAAGCTTTCTATTTTGATATAGTCCCAATGGTTTATTTTTGCTTTTGTTTCCCTTGCCTTAGGAGACCTATCTAGAAAAATGTGGCTATGACCACTGCCAAAGAAATTACTGCCTATATTTCCTTCTAGGAGTTTTATGGTTTCAGGTCTCACATTTAGGTCTTTAATCCATTTTGAGTTCATTTTTGTATATGGTGTAAGAAAGTGGTCCAGTTTCATTCTTTTGCATGCAACTTCTATGGGCCAGGAACTGGACATTAAATGGTTAAAACACAGTCTCTGCTCTTAAAGAACTTAGAATTTAGTAATAGAGTTAAACAAGTAAACTATTTCTGTTGTATAAACTTAAATACTCTTTAACAGCGATCTTACCTAAATTTAATGATAAAAACCTAAGTGTATATTATAATCTTTACTTACATCTTGATGCAGACTTCAAGCTCTGAGACCTCTTCCCATCACTCTTTGATCTATCTAATCTCCCCCGCTCAGTATCCTGATCACCTGGTTCCTTCATTTCCTCTGTAAGCACAAAACTGAGACCGAGAAAGGGAACAGCTGTGAAATAAAAATCATTTACAGATATTTTCCTCTAACAAATTCCACAAGCACCAAACACCATGTGTGTTGCTAATTGTATGTTTGCACAGTGTCCAAGATGACTCCATCGGCAGGAGGTACAGCCACCAGCAGAGACCTCTGCAGAACGGCAGAATATAGTCAGATCGTCCCTTTTTACAGGGCAACTTACCACGGTGCCCTCTGATTTTCCGAAAGTCCACAGCGAAATGCTCCGCAGTGAAATGCCATTCCAGTCCATCTTTTGTCTAAACATTCCAACATTAAAGTTAACCCCCTGCCATCCTTTTGGTTCATCCCCTCCATTTCCTCTTCCCATCATTCCATCATTTAATTCCTCTAGTGTTACTAATTAACTTCAATTTTTAAATATTTGTTCAGGGCACCTGCTGTGTATCAAGTCCTATGGTAGATGCTAAATTATGGTACTGAACTAGAGATGTGATTCTTAACTTTGTGGAGCTTGTTGTTTAGATAGATAGATATTAAACGATCAATTAAAATACAGTAAGTGCTACAAAAAGGAAAGAATAGGGTCCTGTGGGCATGTCTAGCAAGATGACTAACCCATGTCCTCGGGTTCAGGAAGAGGTGTTTGAGACAAGGGTGATGAGTAGAGGTTGGCCAGGCCTAGAACAGACAGAGTGTATTAGGCAGAGGGAACTTGAGAGAGAGGGCTGTATCTGTGAAGGGCTGAAAGCAGTCTGTTCTGAGTGTGAGAGTGAAATGGGCGGTGAAGAGGAGGCCGGTAGCAGATTACAGAACCGTCTCTAAGCTTTTGCTAAGGAGTTTACAACTTATTTCTATGGCAACTGAAAGATTTTGAGGAGGGAAGTGACGCAGCAGATTTTCCCTGTCCTCCCTCTAGTGCAGCTCTTTGTCTTTGAAAGCACCTGCTGTATCCTCCTTGTAAGTCTCTGCTTCTCCACACTGAACACCACATATATCCTCATATCCTCACTCTCTTATGGCAGGGCTGGCAGGCAGAAGAGGACAGCAGTTCTATCTGACTCAGATTCGTGCTGCGATTCAGGTTTGAATCTCGGTTTTGCCGCATAACGTTTATATGAATCCCTCAGCTGTAAATGGGAGTGAAGTAAACACAACTTACAAGGCTGCTATGAGAATTAATTGAACTAGTGCATTATCCCCCCTTCCTGGTCTCTGCAGAAAGGCTAGTTTGCCCAGAGCAGATAGGATACACACTATATGGCCAGTGGAGAGGGCGGTGTGACCACCACCTCCTTTCACCCCCCACCTTGGGGGTCATTCCATCTGCTTTCTTGCAGTGACATCATAAGGCTGCCCTGTGTTGATTTGGGAGACAACATTGCAGGGTCCAAATGTTTTTCTTAAAAGCTATTATCAGGAAAGATAGGTCCTAAAATGACACTTAGGTTATTACATTTTGTTTAGCACTTTGGGGCCATTTTTCTGGGTTACCAAGATGATGTTTTAACTTTTAAAAAGTGTGTGTGTTGTTGTTGTTTCCTTAGTTGTTCTCCCTTTCTTCTTTCTTCCTCCCTCTTTTCCTTCCTTCCTTCCTTTCTCTCACCTGATTGTAAAATATATGCCCACTGGGATTGGGAAGTTTGTAGGAATCAAATGATAGAAAAATCTTAATTTAAAATCCCAATTCTATCATCCTGTATATTTCTTTTTCCTTCCAGTTTGGATATGCAGACTTGCTTTCTACATTTATACAAGTCATTGACTTGAAAATAATTAAATAATTGTAATAATGAAATATTTTTAAAAATCAATATTGCAAAAAAATCAATATTGCAAGCTAATATCAGTTATTGCACCTTGGTTGCGCATTATCCTACACCGTGGGTAAACTTTTTTAGGTAGCTACAAACATTTACCAATTCAATTCTTAAAACTACTGAGCACACTTACATCAAATGGTATTATGCCAGGCATTGCAGAGTATACAAAAATGAGCAATAGAGTCCTTGACCTTAAATACTTTACAATCTAGGAAGAAGAAATTGACAATTCTCTTTTAATATAGTCTCAGAATCAGCTTTTCTAAACCACTGATCCAGATCCGAAGCTGACTAGAACAAGCATGGTCTGAAAGTCCTGACCAAAGAGCAACTATAACTAAAAGTTTCCTTGATAAAAATCAACATGTAAACTATTGGAAAGAAAATACACTATTCTCTAAGTTGTCATGACGCAGGCCCTAAATAAGTAGAGCAGAGTAGGCCCTGGGTTTGCCAGTCAAAGTAAACTGATATTCTGTCGTTACTAATCAGTTAAGAACTGAGAGAAAACTGTTAGCCTGCAAACTTCAGTAACACCTCAGTCTATAAACAGGTATTGCTTTAGTTTTCTATTGCCCTCATACAAATTTCACAGCTTAAAATAACACCCATTTCTTATCTCACACTTCTGTGGGTCAGAAATCCAGGCACACTCAGCTGCTTCTCTGAGTTTCAGAAGGTCAAACCAAAGTGTTGGCAGAGCTATTTTCAGTTCTGCAGGCTCTGGGGAAAACTCTATTTCTAGACTTATTTAGATTATTGGGAGAATTCAGTTCCATGTGGTTGTAGGACGAAAGTCCCTGTTTTCTTGTTGGCTGTAGGCCCAGAGTTGTTCTAAGCTTCCAGAGGCCACGTGGCTCACGGCCCCCTTCAAAGCCAGCAATGGTAGGTCAAGTACCTCTCAATGATTTCAATCTCATAGTTTTCTTTTCTGCTTCCTACCAATAAAAGCTTCATGAGATCATTTTCTATCCTTTAGTCTTCTCTTTTCCAAATACATTTATTTTTAACATATTCTAACTGAATATTAACAGGATGTATATAGTCTAATAAAGAGCTTGTAAGACCTTTACTTATAACTTTATTATAAAGTGAATAAGAAACAATTACGGTAAAAAATTATGGTAACAAATATGGTAACCATTATGGTAACACCATTCTGTAAACAAAGGGTTTAAAACCCAACCAAAGGTAAACTGGTGTCAAGACAAAAGTATACTCTTTATCCCACACTATTATAAACAATATATTCCTCAAGTGGCTAATAGGACCACGCAATAAATTTTAATATCACAAAAACAGTTACAATCAGATTGTGAGCAGTATGGAAGAAAATACTGAAACCCAAGGAATTTTCCCAGTGTTCTGAACTAGCAATACTCTACAAAAAATACTGAGATCTTGTCTCAGTTTTTCTGGTTCAGAAAGGGTGGCTGAAGAACCTGTGAAAGGCAATTGAGCAGGTAAGGTAGGAGGGGCTCCTGATCTTCTGGAGCTTAGCAATATAATTGGTGAGATGGAATAAGGTGGTTTTTATTTGGTTGGTTGGTTGGTTAGGTTTAGGTTGTTTAGAATAAAGGATTGGGAAGTTGTACTGTAACCTGGTAAGGTTTTGGAGCTGAGTTCACCTCCTAGTTTGAACAAGGATAAAGGTTAGCTTGGCCAAGGGCCAAGTCCCTAGCATCCCTTAACTCTTAGTCCTTTTATATGTAAAATGAGGATGATAAATAAGGTTGTCTGGCAGAGTCATTGTAAGTATTAAATGAGATCTTTTATACCCATTGTTCTCAACACCAGCTGCACTTTAGAATCACTCAGAAAACTTTCAAAGCATATCATTCTCAGGCTCTCACTCCCTAGGTAATTCTTTTGTGAAGCCAAAGATAAGAAACCGGGGTTAAGGACCAGGGGTTTATATAAAGCACACAGTAGATATTCAAAAATGGTAGTTGTTCTTACCATAATTACTACAAATTCTCTCCAATACAGCCAGGGTTCAATAAATGTGACATGGAATCTTCAGAGAGTTGAAAGAGTTCTTATCTAGTCCAACCTCCCACCCAGTGAAAGTCACACATCTACAACATTAAGCTCAGCACCATTAGAGAAGCAGTCTAGTGTGGTGGTCAGGCTGAGAACTGGCTAGAGTCTGCCTGACTGTGCTAACAGCCTGGCTCTCCCTCTTACACCTCCTGTGAGGTGTTAAACAGGTGTTTAACCTCTCTGTGCCTTGGTTTTCTCATCTGTAAAGTTCAGTACCTACTTCATAAGGTTGTTCTGAGATCTCACTGAGTTAATACAGTAGAGCTTTAAGAACAGTGCCTGACACCATAAGCACTCAGTATGTAAAATGGTTGAAAGGATAATTTCATTCATTCCTTAGTAAATGAACAAATGAAGGAACACTTCAAGAGATGATCAGTCAGCTTCAATTTAAACATTTCAAGTTAGCGAGTAAGCACATACTGTTAATGCTCAGCTCTAGTTCTTCATTCATTTTATACTAAGCTGAAATCTGCCTCCCTGCAACTTGGATCCATTTGGCCCTTGTTCTTCTGGGGACATATACAACAAGTTTTCCTGTGTACCATAACCATTCAAATAATTGTAGCTACTTTACTTTTCTCCCTAGATCCTCTCTTTTCCAGCTACAGCATCCCAATTCTTTCCATTACTCCTCACTAACCTGGTTTCAATTCTTTTCAGCATCCTGATAGCTCAAGAAGTTCATTCCCAATGCATTAAATATCCCTCCCAATTTTGTATCTTCTTTTAAGGATCTAGGCATTTTCCAAAAGGGATGAACTGTTACTCTACCTCTTGGGAACATTATATGCCTTTAAGGCAGCCTAATATTGCATTATCTTCCAGGGTTGGGGGGTGGTAGGCTCATCATATACTGACTCATCATAATCAGCGTGTAACCAACCAGAATGACTACACCATACCTTGTGTGTTCTCAACTATGTCCCATCTCATACAACTGAACTAGTTAGGTTTGGATTCTGTTTGCAGAACTATCTTAAATGTACTTTTATTAGATTCAGATTCATTGATCCAGCCTATGGCTAATTCCGTTAACCAACTCATTGAGTAGACTATCAAGTTTTGAGTCAACCCTGAGGAAATATAAAGAAAAAAAAAAAATCATAGCACACCGTGGTGCAAAGGCATGTGTTGCTTGAAGGAGGTTTGCTGGAAACCAGATGGAGTGGCCCCTAAACTGACATTACTTAGATTCATTCCCCAGATTCCAGGGTCAGTCTTCAGTCGCACAAACTCGGACACTGTGTGCCAGAGCTGGCCATGTTAAGACTCAGAGATTGTCGTTTAAAGCAGATGCTCAGCTTTCACTTAACAATGTAAAACACCACTGTGCAAAGAATAATAATATTCCATGTATTCTGAATGTTTATCATGTGTCAAACACACTTCTAAAGATTCTGCACATACTGTTTCACATATTTCTCAAAACAACTCTATGATTAGGTGCAATTTCCAGATGAGAAAGCAGAGCAATTACTCCGAATCCTTCCCTCTCGCTCACCCATGCAGTTGGTTTCTATGTCCCGTTGCCAAGTGAACAGTCATTGAGCCCTTTGAATTCATCCTCTCCCTTCTACTCCCACTGTCACCACCTTCATCTGGTTATGTGGTCTCACCTGTACAATCACCACAGCCTCATACCTTGTCTCTCCCTTCTCTAGTCCATTTCTACCCTGCCTCTTGTAGTTCCAAAACACAGCTTTAATGTGCTACTCTTCCTGTTTGAAACCTATAATGGCTCCTCATTGCCACAGAATAAGAATTCAGCTTCCCTGGCGTGGCACAAAGGTCCCTCATCTTTGGGTCTGTAGCTCATCTCCAGTCACTTCCCGCTTCCTAGCCCTTCCTTAGTCCCTTCTTCTCAGAAGCCTTAGTAGCCACCTGAGACAACTCACGATGGACTGGACACAGTGAGTACGTGTATGCTACTATATCTACTTGTGTGCAACAAGTATTTATTCTGCACGTACTGCGTGCCATGAATGTGCTACCTACGTTACCTGCAATATCCTATTTAATTGTAACAAGAACCCCATGAAGTAAGCATTATCATCTTTCTTTTTAGATATTAGGAAGCTGAAGTCCAGAGGGGTCAACTTGACAGGTGTCACACAGCTAAGTGTGGGGCGAGCTGGTCGGCTTGACCCCGGAACCCAGGCACTTTCTCACCAGACTCCCTGCTTCCGGCTTAGAGCCGTCTAACCGGCACTCCTGGGGTCTGCTGTCTTCCACCCCAGCCGGATTAGGAGCTCCTTGCAGGCAGGAACCGTGTCCACTTTGTATCCACAGCGTCTGGCTCTATGCCTGCCAATGCTAGTCACTTCCGTGTTTGTTGAACTGATCCCTAGGAAAGACGGACTTCTCAGCGAGCCTGGAGAACGCTGGTTCAGCCTTCGAGAAGTCCAAGTGGGGTTCCCTACTCCCTGATTCGCTAAAAGATTTGAGGGGGAGGCTGTGGGAACTGCCCTGCTGCCCGGCTCCAAACTCACCCAAGGCACCGACCGCCGCCGCCGCGGGTTCCTAGTCCCAGCGTCAGCCCCAGGTCTCGGTTTACTGCGGTCACCAGGCAACGCCGCCCCGCCTCCCGGCAGGCGGAGCCGGATGGGCCGTGAGGCGCATGCGCCGCCTGGAGGTGGCTTTCGGGGGAAATTCCCCGGCGGGGGCGCTGAGACCCTCTAATTTAACTCGGCCTTTGGTCGCGGCTGTTTCCAGGCACGTGACTCGGGTTCGAGCCAAACAGAAAAGCCCAACATTCTATCAGGTTATTACCCCCTTTTAGTTTTATATACAGTTTATGTTATTATAATTATCCCAAGAATGTTATATTGATAAACAAAATGACTTTTGAGTACTTAGATACCTGCCGGTTAATAAACAATGGCCCAAAGGGACCCAGATAGCACACTATCACCCGCAAGGATACATCGCGAGGCTTTTTTATTGAGTTGTTTATTTTCCTGTTATCTCTGTTGGCTTTTACAAGGAAATGATTTTATGTTGTGGGATCCTTGGTCTCATGTCGCTGGGCGCACAAAGTATAGGCCTACCTTGACAGATTTCTCGATTTAGCAATTTGCTCTTTTTTTTTAAGATTTTTTTCAAAGATTTTTATTTATTTGAGAGAGAGAGAGAGAGAGCACAAGCAGGCAGAGCTTGTGAGGCAGACGGACTTCTCGAAGGCTGAACCAGCGTTCTCCGTCTTTGCTACGCATCAGTTCAACAAACACTGAAGTGACTAGCATTGGCAGGCATAGAGCCAGACGCTGTGGATACAAGTGGACACGGTTCCTGCCTGCAAGGAGCTCCTAATCCGGCTGGGGTGGAAGACAGCAGAGGGAGAAGGAGAAGCAGGCTCCCCACCGAGCAGGGAGACAGACGCAGGGACTCGATCCCGGGACCCCAGGATCACGACCCAAGCCGAAGTTGGACGCCCAATCAGTTGAGACACCCAGGCGCCCCTAGCAATTTGCTCTTTAGCTGCTCTGTGGTGCAGCCAGCGGTCAGTACTGAATTTTAAGTACCTAAAGTCACTGGTTACCAAACATTGTTTTAAAAAGGCTACCTTGTACACCTGAAACTAATATTATCCTGTATGTTAACTAACTGGAATTTAAATAAAAACTTAAAAAAAAAAAACGGGTACACTATTGCAATAAGTGACAAAGGACTTTGCATTCAGAATATATAAAGGATTCTTACAACTGAATGAGAAAAAAAAAAAAACTTACAACCTAATTTTTCAAATGGGCAAAGGACTTTGAATACCGTATCAGAGGTGTGAGTGGCCAGTAAACACAGTAGTCCTCTGGGAGATGCATACCACAATGCACATACACCACACCCACCAGAATGGGTAAAACTTTAAAAACTGCCAGCACCCAATGTGGAAGATATGCAGCAACTGGAACTCTCATAGACGGCTGTTAGGAATGTAAAATGGTACAATGACTTTGGAAAACCACTTGGCAGTTTCTTTAAAAGTTAAACATATATCAAGCCATTCCATGTCTGAAGTATTTACCCAAGAGAAACAAAAACTTATATCCATACAAAGTCTTGTCTGTGAATGTTCATAGCAGCTATATTCACAATAGCCAAAAACCGGAAAGAAACCCAATGGTCACTGACAGGTAAATGGATAAATATCCATACAATGGAATATTACTCAGAAGTAAAAAGGAAGAAACTGAAACACATAACATGAATGAATCTCAGTTATGGTGAGTGGAAGAGCCAGCTACAAAATAGTACAATGTATGATTCCTTTTAGATAAAATGTAAAGGAATCTATGATGACAAAAAGCACATCAGTGGTTGCCCAGGGCTAGAGTAAACCAAGGGATGCACTGAAGAGACAGGAGGAATCTTTTGGAGATGACAAAAATGTGTCTTGTGGCGGTAGTGTCATCTGCCAAAAGTCAATTAATTGTTCTTTTTAAATTTAGATGCAGTTATATATACATTATTTCTCAATAAAGTTGATTTTAAAAAGGTTGTATTATAGTTTGTGTTTATTGGTTTCTATGTTACAGTTTTCCAAAAACTTCATTCCTTGCATTTGTTGGTAGTATTGAAATGTTCTCTTTAGTCAAGTATTCTTGACTTTTTTTTTTTTTTTTTGACAGAGAGAGAGAGAGACAGCGAGAGAGGGAACACAAGCAGAGGGAGTGGGAGAGGGAGAAGCAGGCCTCCCGCCGAGCAGGGAGCCCGATGCGGGGCTCGATCCCAGGACCATGGGATCATGACCTGAGCCGAAGGCAGATGCTTAACGACTGAGCCACCCAGGCGCCCCTATTCTTGACTTTTAAAGTCTCCTGACTTAAAACATTATCTTTACTGTTATTAAATGGTATATCCAGGGTGTCCAAAAAGTCAGAAAACATAGGATAAACTTATTTTTAAACAGCATGTTAGTTACATTTTCAAATAATATTCTCAACATGTTTTCTTTCAACCTCCAAATATCTCTAAATTTTAAAGCACTGGGTCCAATTGTTAATCTGAGAAAACCACAAAGAATCCACTACGTAATATCTTTAAAAATCTGGAAATTGTGTATTTGTGCACCAAAAAACTGGCAGTCATCATTCCTGAATGCTTATTATGTCAGACCCTGTTCTTAACATAT
This sequence comes from Mirounga angustirostris, assembly GCF_029215605.1. Classification (NCBI taxonomy): domain Eukaryota; kingdom Metazoa; phylum Chordata; class Mammalia; order Carnivora; family Phocidae; genus Mirounga; species Mirounga angustirostris. The sequence goes on from NW_026991709.1 coordinate 58,486,494, forward strand.
TTACATATACTCACCTCTCTTACTCCTCACAACCCTATTAAGATATATCATGTCTCACTCAAATGGGAAAAAATGAGATAATTTACTCAGGGACACAGCCCAAGTGGCAGAAATGGCATTTGAATCCAAGCTTTCTGATTGCAATACTTGCAGCTTTAGCCACTGTGCTAGATCAAGTTAGGAGGAGTCCAATAATTATTTTTTAAAAAGAGGGGTGCCTGGGTGACTCAGTTAAGCATCTGACTCTTGATTTTGGCTCAAGTCATGATCTCAAGGTCGTGGGATTGAGCCCTACATCGGGCTCTGTGCTGAGCATGGAGCCTGATTAAGATTCTCTCTCTTCCTCTCCCTCTGCCCCCCACCCCCTTTCCCCGCTCATGTGCTCTCTTTAAAAAAAAAAAAAAAAAAGAGCTTCAAGTCCTGCTTTACCTCATTCATACACCCTGACATTAGGCAACTTACTTCACCTCCAGGGCTCAATTCCCTCATCTGTAAAGGGGAGGTGGGTGGCATTCAAACAGGTCTAACTCAGTTTTCCTGTGAGATTTTAATGAGATAACCACAGTTACAGCACAATAAGAATAGCTATAATTATTATTATTATTGTTATCATTATTGTGCTTCCATACCATATTCACTGTAAGATGGCAGCATAGTGTCGGCTTTGTACAAAGACTTCCTATATGCCATCCCAGGGCCCTCCTGCCTAAGTTGTGTGACTTTGAGAGGGTACTTATTAGCTCCTGGGACCTCAGTTTCTTCATCTGCAAAAGAAGGAATAGTATCTACCTCATAAAGGTGTCTTAAAATCATGAGAAGTGGCTAAAACCATGCCTGGCACTTAGTAAACAGTAAATTATTATTAAATTCTGCTAACTTAAATGATCTCACTAAACAGCATAGGAATGACTGTATCATTAACAATGGATTTAATGATCAATCTAGTTTCTCTCCCAAGCTGTAATATGGAAAACTGCAAATTTTATTAAAGTTTAGCAAGTGATTAGCAGCTTTCTGGGCATTTATTTTTTTTTTTAAGATTTTATTTATTTATTAGAGAGAGAGAGCATAAGCAGGGGAGGGGCAGGGAGAGGGAGAAGCAGTCTCCCCACTGAGCAGGGAGCCTGACTCAGGGCTCCATCCCAGGACCACGGGATCATGACCTGAGCCAAAGGCAGAATGGACTGAGCCACCCGGGCGCCCCTGGGGCATTTTGGAGAAGTCATATATTAGCCAAAAACTTGAGTCCTAACACAAGAAATAAAAGTAATCTGAGTTTGGACTAGAAAAGTGAATACAAATGTAGTACATCATCAAATATAGCAGAGTTCACCCCTCTGTGATGCTAAGATCAATGGTTCCCAAACTGGAGAATGCTTCAGAATCACATGAGGGGCTTATTAAAACAGACATTTTCTGATCAATGGGTCTAGGGTAGGGCCCATGAACTTTCATTTCTAACAAGTACCTCGGTGATCCTGACACTGCTGGTCAGGGCCATACTTTGAGACCCACTGGTGCAGCTGGCTCTGAAAGCTGATAAAGAGGGCCCAAAGTAGTGTTACTTAAAACCAAACATGTACCAATTTATGATATGGGATGATAAATATCTTCATAATGTTTCCCAAGCTTGGCTATACACTGGAATCATCTGAGGAGGTTTCTTCAAATATTGTTTGTGTCATACTCCCAGAGTCTAAGTTAAATGGTCTGGAGTGAGACTCAGCCATTGGGAATTTTAGAAGGTCCCTATGTGACTCTAATGGCAGCCAAAGCTGAGAAGCACTGCTTTAGAAAACCTAAGAATGCAAGCTCTTTTCTCTGTGTCTTTCTCTGTATCTATTCTTGGAGTTTTTTTTAAACTACTTTCGAAGTTTATCAACAAAAACAAGTATTAGCAGGATGGGTACTTAAATGTCAGTTCCACAGGTTGCCAGCGAGCACTGGTTCTCAACTCTGGCTGCACATTAAATCACCTTAAGCAGCTTCTTAAAATATCATGCCAAGGGACGCCTGGGTGGCTCAGTTGGTTAAGCATCTGCCTTCAGCTCAGGTCATGATCCCAGGGTCCTGGGATTGAGTCCCGCTTGGGGCTCCCTGCTCAGCGGAGAGCCTGCTTCTCCCCCTGCCTGCCGCTTCCCCTGCTTGTCCCAAGCTCACAAGCACTTTCTCTCTCTGACAGATGATAGATAGATAGATAGATAGATAGATAGATAGATAGATAGATAGATAGATAGATAGATAGTCATCCCAAGGGCTCAAGGTAGTCAGTTTGGTCTTTTTTTCAATGCTCCCAAAGTTGAGAATCATGGCTTTTGAAGTTTAAAGGAATATAAGGGAAAAAAGTAAACAGCCAACCAGTTGAAGAACATTAAGAAAAATTTAAGTCCAAAGAATGCATTCACATGAAATCTTGCCATTTGCAACAACGTGGATAGAACTAGAGAATAGCATGCTAAGAGAAGTCAGTCAGAGGAAGACAAATACCTTATGATCTCACTCATATGTGGAATTTAAGAAACAAATGAGCAAAGGGAAAAAAGAGAGAGAGGCAAACCAAGAAACAGACTGTTAACTACAGAGACCAAACATGGTTACCAGCAGGGAGGTGGGTCGGGGGATGGGTGAAATGGGTGATGGGGATTGAAGGGGGCACTTGTGATGAGCACAGGGTGATGTATGGAAGTGTCGAATCACTGTATTGTACACCTGAAACTAATATTACATTGCATGTTAACTAACTGGAATTTAAATAAAAACTTCAAAAAATTAAAAAAAAAAAAGAATGCATTCACAAGCCAAGCAGAAAACTTGACATTAATAGTATTAAAACGGTTTTATAGGGGCGCCTGGGTGGCTCAGTTGGTTAAGCGACTGCCTTCGGCTCAGGTCATGATCCTGGAGTCCCGGGATCGAGTCCCACATCAGGCTCCCTGCTCAGCAGGAAGTCTGCTTCTCCCTCTGACCCTCCCCCCTCTCATGTGCTCGCTCGCTCTCTCTCAAATAAATAAAATCTTAAAAAAAAAAAGTTTCTTATTTAAAAAAAAAAGAAAAAAAACGGTTTTATATTCCAGACAGGGATAGTATTTATTAAAAACCAAGCTTCAAAAAAGTACAATACAGATGGAAGAATCTTCAATAATGCAAATGAATACAGATGACTTCATGTAAATAAAATCAGTGATACCAGAGAAAAATTGTATTTTTGCCACCACAATGAAGAGGCCCAAATGAAAGTTGCATATGACACTTCGTAGAATACGAAAAACTCCAGGAGGAGGGACAGTGTTGTCTGAGAAAGTTCCCCAAGTAGTTTCAATGTGTTTCCCCTGCCCTACTCCCACTACACCAGGTTGAGAATTTCCATCCCAGTGAAAGGACAGAGATAATTTAAAAAGCAAGTTAAAATAAAAGCCAGTGTCTGAGAGTCAAACAGGTGCTTTGAAGAAAACAACCCTGGGGCGCCTGGGTGGCTCAGATGGTTAAGCGTCTGCCTTCGGCTCAGGTCATGATCCCAGGGTCCTGGGATCGAGTCCCGCATCAGGCTCCCTGCTCCTTGGGAGCCTGCTTCTCCCTGTTTCTCTCTCTCTCTCTCTCTGTCTATCATGAATAAATAAATAAAATCTTAAAAAAAAAAAAAAGAAAAAAGAAAACAACTCTGAATGCGTAGTAGATTCAGGGAGGGAAAGTTGACAGCAACCTTTTGTACTCATTTCTGTTTCAAACACTAAATCAATGTTACTGCATTTAGACACGAGCTCTATGAGCATTATTTATTTGATGTACATTACCATTTTCACATTTAAAGCCTGTATAAGAATTTTATGATATATACAACCACTCTTATCTGCATAAACAAATATAAACAGATGTTCCCACACCTACTTTTTAAAGCTATACATTCCACTCGGTGGAAAAAGCCATGGACAACAGTAACTTCCCTCCCAAAAAGAAATCAAAGGGAATGTTAAATTTTTCTGAAAGCCAGACTTTAATCACCCAGAGCCATTTTATTGTAAGTTACATGCAAAGCAACTTAATTCTTCAGAAAAAAATAAAAGAAAGAAATCATTTAAGATATACTAGACCAAAAAAAAAAAAAACCTGAATAAAGATGATAAAGGTAAAAATGTGTTACTCAGCAAAACTTTACAATACTTATGAAATTATTAGAATATAAAACTTCAATTTCCCTATAATCAAAATTTTATTCACAGGAGGTTGTACATTGGTTAGTTGTTGGAAATTTATTTGAAAAGATCCAAGATTTAAATAATTTCTTTATTCTTTGTTCCATAAGTACTAAGTTACAAGATCTTTGTAGGTTTTATCTAAAAGGAAATGAAAACTTGAAAGCAGGAGCAGGGAAACGGGAGTGGAAGCTCAAAAATATACTACTGAAAAAAAATTCTGTACAACTAACTTCACTTATGACACGTGGGTAGAAAGAGCAAACCAGCCTTCTTCATTCTGTTTCTCAATCTGTTGAACAAAGATGCAAGACGGATTTAGAAAGTAATCAGAAACATGAGCCCATTTAAGGTTTATAATTATTTAGACCAAGTACACAGAAGCTATCCTTTGTCATCAAACGGTACTGAAAATTAAATTGCTACTGGCAGTTTTTATTCTCTAAAAGAGCCACTCCCAAATAACTGATTCCCTGGTCAACAGGTCCCCTGATTGATTGAGGAAACCTAATTTTTAAATAAAGGAATTTAAATCCAGTATTTTATACAAATTATAGGTACAACTTTTTAAAAATAACTTTTTAAAATAAAGTTATTTGATCTTAGTAAATTAAAATTGTTACTAAATTCCAGAAACTAAGGGCAAATTATATAAAACAGCCTCTTTTTTTTTTTTTAAAGATTTTATTTATTTATTTGACAGAGAGAGAGACAGCGAGAGCAGGAACACAAGCAGGGGGAGTGGGAGAGCGAGAAGCAGGCTTCCCGCCGAGCAGGGAGCCCGACGCGGGACTCGATCCCAGGACCCTGGGATCATGACCTGAGCCGAAGGCAGACGCTTAACGACTGAGCCACCCAGGCGCCCTAAAACAGCCTCTTTAAAACTTTTTTAGGGGCGCCTGGGTGGCTCAGTCGGTTAAGCAGCTCAGATCATGATCTCAGGGTTGTGGGATGCAGCCCTAGGCTGGGCTCCACACTCAGAAGAGAGTCTGCTTGAGAGTCTCTCTCCTCTCCCTCTGTCCCTACCCCATTTGTCTGTGTGCCTACGTGTGCGCTCTCTCTCTCAAATAAATATTTATTTATTTATTTATTAAAACTTTTTTAGGATATAAGAAACAGCAAAGGACAAATCTTCTAGGGCTAGACAATGGGGATATCTGAGAATATAAATTAATCTGGGCTATAACTATTCAATATTTACTGAAGCACTCACTATTTGGTCTAATCTACAGCAAATCAGAACACATGAAGAATATGTATGGCATTGATTAACCACAACTTCTCTAACCAGTGGCACACTCAGATACAGCATACAAGGAAAGTGGCCCCAGGGCTCTGGATAACCCAATCCCACACAGCCACAGCAAGCACTGAGGGAACCAATATCTCAGGTAACTACTACTTCAAGGCACACCTGTATGTCCTGCCACATTATTAGAATGCTTTGCCTGAAACCAGTAATTTCCAGTCTATGTTGAAATCTTATTGAATTTTATCTTATTCCTTAGCTACCCCAGAACACAAAAGAGACTATATGGCTTAAAGGTTTTTTCTAGTAAAGGTGAATTAGGAATTCTTTTCTTCTGAGAATTTTATGTCACCTGTAGGATAACAAGAATTTAATTAAGAATGGAAATCACTAGGGGCGCCTGGGTGGCTCAGTTGTTAAGCATCTGCCTTCGGCTCAGGTCATGGTCCCAGGGTCCTGGGATCGAGCCCCGCATCAGGCTCCCTGCGCCGCGGGAAGCCTGCTTCTCCCCCTCCCACTCCCCCTGCTTGTGTTTCTGCTCTCACTATCTCTCTCTGTCAAATAAATAAATAAAATCTTAAAAAAAAAAAAAAAGAATGGAAATCACTAAATCAGCCACCTTCCCCCACCCCACTCTCCTGACCCCTACACACATTTCACAATTACATTTTATCACATACCTTTGCTCTTGGATTAACAGGTGTGAATCGCCCACTTCCTGAGGTGGCGTTTAATGGAGAACAAGAATTACTAGTAGCCCCTGAAGATCTATTTACGAGAAATAAAAGAGAGTGGGAGAGTGATCTATCATCATTAACCTTCAAAAAATTATGTAAGACTGACAAATCTCAGTATTGGCAATGGCTGAGTTAGGTCCAAATGAGGTAAATTATTTGTAACATATTTTTACCACCCTAAGTTGTTTTGTTTTTTTTTAATTATTAGACTTCCTTTTTTAGAGTAGTTTTAGGTTTACAAAAGGATTAAGTGTAAAGAACAGAGAGTTTCAATATAGCCCTCAACTCCCCCACACAGTTTCACCGAATTATTAGGACCTTGCATCAGGTTGCTCCATTTATCACAATTGATGAGATAATACTGATACATTATGAATTACATCCATAGCTCGCATCAGGGTTCACCCTTTTGTTATACATTCTATGGGTTTTGATGAGTGTATAATGACAATACCCACCATTACAGTATCATGCTCTAATATTTCTAACACTAAAGGGGAAAGATGCATGTGCAGGGGCGGGGGGAAGGCCCAGCAGCGGAGGAGTAAAGAGCCCTGAACGGTAGCACAGTGTCGAGGTAAGTACAGAGAGTGGAGACAGAAGAGCCAGGTCCATCCTCAGTGCCACCCTTTACCAACCATGGGACCCATCTAAGCAAACCACCCAATTAGCTCAACGAGCTTCAGTTTCATTTATTGTAAAGGAGAAAAACACTACTGGTCAACGTACCCCCGTCATATGTTATCTCCTAATTTTATAACCTATAAAGCACTCTATATATGTGCCATTATCCTATTTTTGTCCTCAATAGCCAACCCACACTGTTCTACTTAAGGCTTGTTCCTCACTCCTCTTTTTTTTCCCCAGAAATTCTTCTCTCCAATTGCTTTATTTTCTCCACAGGAGTGAGTCTGTCTGAACCTAAGTCAAATACTGTGCACTTCCTTTTTTCACAAAGAGAAAGAAACACCACATTCTTGATTTTTTAAAATAACTGTGCATGTTGTAACCCTACCTTCTTGTATTTATCCCACTGGTAGGAGAGATAGTACTGCATTTTGAGCTTTCTGGGGCTTCAGCTCCTGGAATAGATACTTCAATTGTCCTCTTTCCTCCTTCTAAAATATAAAAATAAATATTAGTTTCATTATCTTTCATTAAAATAAAATAAAAATTTAACTTGATTTCTATCTTACTGCAAATTTCACATTACAAATTTGGAGATTCTTTCTATATTTTCATTATGGCCCACAGACACCCTTGAAGGATTTTTTTCAAAATGAACTGTGAGACAAGAAACTTTAATTACTAGTGTCAATTCAGTAGCATGCCAGTTCATAGAAAGCCAGAATCTTCAGACAAGTGGTATCATGTCAGATCTGGAAGTGAAAAACAGAAATTAAGAGCTAGCCCTAAAAATCTTAAGATTTTTGTCAAAAACAGCTTATCTAAAATTTTCAAAAAAATTAAAAAGAAAAAGGAAAATTTCTGAAGTCATTCAATAAAACTTTAAATCCTCTAAATCTACTATATTATTAGATTCCTGAAGGCATTAACTTAGGAGGGGAAAGTTGGCTGAAGAGTTCATATGGCCAATGGCAAGTATAACTGTGTTCATTTTCAATATTTCACAAGTTAGATTATCAATTAACAAATATTTACTATCTACTAAGACTTAATGTCTATACTAGACAGTTTCACAGAGGCTCTTATGAATCACTACTTAAAATCAGTGATCTTCAGGGCTTTAGTGCGTAATGAAACCGTATTTAATTGTATAACATATTCCTCCATTACCCTAGAAACCAAAGAGGTTTTGTATGGCATATGATTATATCTTTATCATCATAGCACACAAAGGTACCCGTGACACCAAGAATTTTACTTTTAAAAAGGAATATCTTGGAGATATTACCAAAAAAGCATATTCTGGAGATATAACCACTGGAATGAAAAGAACACAGTTTGCAAATTTACCAATTTGCTTTAGAACTTCAGAAAAATCATTTAACTTCTTTTCCCTCAGTTTACTTACATATCAAAAAGCTATAACATCAGCTCTGTCTACTCTCAGGGTGTGTTGGGGACTAAATAAGATAATAGACATGAAGTACTTTTAACCTTAAAGAACGATTGAAACAGAAGATGTCTAATGTAATTACAAAATTATTTTTTTTTAATATTTTATTTATTTACTTGAGAGAACAAGCAGAGGGGAGAGGTAGAGGGAGAGGGAGAAGCAGGCTTCCCGCAGAGCAGGGAGCCTGACGTGGGGCTCGATCCCAGGGATCCAGGATTGTGACCTGAGTCGAAGGCAGACGCCCAACTGACTGAGCCACCCAGGTGCCCCCCCCAATTACAAAATTATTCTTAAGAGTAATTTGCTTTATTCTTCTTCATTGCACTTAGCGCCACCTAACATTATCTCATAATGCTGGACAGGGATTTGTCCTGTTCAAAGCAGTTTCCCCAGGGCCCAGAACAGGGCGGCAGGTAGTAGATGTTCAAATGTATTGAGTGATTTAATCAGAAGTTGCCTCTACGCTTCGTGACTATGAAGAACAGCAGACTAAGCTGTCATTTGAAGAAGCCTAGAATAGCAAAGAGAAAGGGCCCTGGGGAAATGCATTATCTGTCATTTTCCAGTAATTTTTAAGAGTCTACTTTCTAGGTCTGAAGTTTCAAAAAAGAATGATTTGTAACTGAAAGAAAAAGTCTCATGAGGGAGGTGGGTGGGAGGATGGGTGAAACAGGTGAAGGCAATTAAGAGCACACTAAGCACTGAGTAATGTATAGACGTGCTGGATCATTATATTGTACACCTGAAACTAATATAACATGTTAATTATACTGGAATAAAAAAATTTTTTTAAGTCTTATTGGCAGATACCTTAAAGAAAGCCTACTTCAGCCAGCCTCAGGACAGATGAATACCTCTAAAACACCAATACTTGAGCACCTCAAGGAACATACTCCTTACTGATAGAATTATTTTCTATCCCTCACAATTAGAACCTTCTTTTATTCTGGGCCAAAATTAGTCTCTCTATAGCCTTCATACAGTTCTATCCCTTAGGGTCTTAGTAATTCAATTTTTGCCAAAGAACAACTTAAGATCTACTTCATTTCATCAATATTTTTTTGTATGTAAATATTATGACAACTAATTTATCAGTTACTATTCTGTTATTCAGAATCCCCTCTAGTTTATCACATTCTTAAGAAAACAACAGAATGGGAAGTTTAATTTACAAATGAAAATGTTTTAACTGGTTTTAATAAAATAACTTGTAATTTGTTGCTGATGAAATTCTAAATTAACATTTTGATGCTGATGTTTTATACTTAGCCACTACATAGGTCCTAAGTGAATCATACACTGTAATGAATCCCATTTACACATCAGGCAAATTAAGAACTTAGACACCAAAGATTAACTGCAGGCACCATGGAATAGCTTTCTACCAGGAGATTGGCCTTCTAGTCTTATTTCTGTCACTTATTCTGTGACTTAGGTCTGTTTCTTTCTATGTAAAATTGAAGGCACTGAAATATATGCTTTGAGATTTCTTTCAGCTCAATATATACTCGCACAATCAAGAAAGTGAAAACTCCCATGTGCCTGGCTCTTAAATCATGAATTTGTGACCAACCAGTCCATGCTCTGAGAGGTGATGGAATGGGTGACACCAGTGGAGAGGAAAGATTCAGGCCAATAAGTTTCTGCTGCTCTATTAACTGCAAGAGTTTTCCACGAGCCTCCATACTCTGCCGATTCAATTCTGCAATCCGTTCCTCCATGCTACTTGGTATTAGAGGTTGTGTTGCTGGAAAAGTCTTAAAAAAAAAAAAAAAAAAAAAAAAAAGACACAAATTCCACATTAAAAACAATCCAAACAATTTTGACTTTTTGTAAAAATTAACTTTTCCACTAAGAGCCAGCTAGTTAGTATTCACAGCCCTTACTATAGGTAACCTTGAATAGCAGGCAAAGAATAAAAGTCATTTAATTGAAAAATTAGGGCTAAAGGAAAGGGATACTAATCATTCTGATACTCGTACCACATAAGCCCTCTAGTCCCTGTGTCCACGGAGAATGTCTGTGGGACAAAGCTTCCCCGAATCTCTTCGGGTCTGTTGAGGTACACAAAAGATCCCATGAGCAAAGACAGTACTGCTAGTGACCTGCCTTCTAAGTAACAGGTCTATTAATGATAGATCTGTGGTTTGAATCTCAATACAGAAAAGAGGATCTGCTGTACTCGAGAGAGGCTTCTATCATCCCAATCGTCATATATGCACCATGAGTTATTTGGCAAAGATTTCTAGGAATCTTATCACTCTTCTTGACCAGGGGTCAGCCGCCCCAAGCCATGTTTGGCCTCAGATATCTAATTTGAGAAATGTGGTGACCGGAAAGGAATATGAGAGGTAGAGTAAAAAAGCCACCCAAGGAATATAACATAAGTTTAATATGAAAATTCCTGAGAGGAATATATGTGTCATTCTTGATTATTTCATTTAGTTAAATATAACCCTTTGGGATAAAACAATTCCTAATAGAAATCACTATTTTATAACTTATGCACATTAATAAAAAAGAGATAAGCAAAACAGTTTAAATTAAAGATCACTCTGAAATTCAGATTATGACAAAGAGGGTGGTGAGGACAATAATAATAGATTGTCCTCACTAGCCTGATCTATATACGAATTAGAAAAGCAGGCAAGCTCAATTTTTAACTCTGTTGCCTTTTTAAAAACCAAGAGTTACCTGTTTTGAATAACTTTCAAAATTCTGCAAACACAGAAATGCCTCCAATGACTCAGAATTAAGGCAGTCTGTACTTACACACATCTACACCGATGGCTACTGCCTACTCCTAAGACTTCTTCCTGGTAAAAGACTACCAGTCCCTTCTGTGACTCCACACTCATACTGCCCTTACTTCCTATGAGCCTGTGCTGACAGAGGTGGCCTTTATCCCCCACCCCCACCTCTTCCTAAACTTCCTCATGAAAGCCCTCAATCTACCATTGGTAAAGTCCTTTATAGAAGCAATCACCTCTGGAACCCCTAATCCATAAAGCTGCCCAGCTCCTTCCCACTGCTAAAACACTCTTCCATCTCCTATCAGAACCCTGACAGGAGCCACTCTGGCTCACAAAGGGGTAAAAGGAAGTATCTCCCATCACTGGGACCAGTATAAGAACGTGTGTTATAAACACTCCCCAGCTGGAATTTAGAATCCCTTTTCTCCCCACGAACAAGAAAATGAAGATTTAAGTTACCAGGTTAGCCTACAAAATTCCTTCACTATAATAAGCAGATTTTTGCTATTCAAAGTATAATCCTCGGTCAGGTACCCTCTGGGAACTTGTCAAAAATGCACAAGTACCATCTCAGAACTGCTCAATCAGAAACTGCATTTTAGCAAGATCTCCAGATGATTCATACATAAAGTCTGACTTTAATAATCCTTTAAAACATCATTTCTATAGGAAAATGCATTCTGTGTCCTAAAAAATTAACTCCTCATGAATTGAGGGCCAGCTACACTTAATTCTCTTGTATGAGCCCCTGTAAGAGTAAAAATGCTTTCAATTAAAATGTAGTTGTATGGCAGGCTTTCAACTCATACTAATTCTGCCTTTTATATTTATAACTTCATTTGCAGCTTAATTTCAGCTTTCCTACACATTTTACCTTTGTCCTATTTTTCTCATTCATTTTCCTCATTTTCTATTTTATGTTGTCCTCTTTTACTGTATGTGTTAAATAAACTGATAAATAACTTTTCTTATTTCGTGATGAGGACAAAACAAAGCATAAGCCTTCTACCAGCAGCCTTGAAGATATCCAGGATCACTTTGCTCCAGCAAAGTACTTACATTCCTAAATGTCCCTAGTCAACCCTTAACTGGTACTCACTGCAGTCATGTCGCTCACGTGACTTGTCTCTTGTTTGTTTAATTCCCGAACTCCATCCCCTTGCTCTCCTCCTGGCCCAATATTATTCAGATGTGCCTTGATAGCTGAATTCTGCAGTGTCAACTCAGCAATTCGTGCCATGATGTCTTTTCTTTGTATTAACGCCTCATTTGTTCTAAGCTGCTGCCCGTCTCCCAGTACCAGGGGCTCTTCTGAGAACTCGGGGATTCTGGTCTGCTGAGTGTTTGAATGGGAACTACAGAAGGGCTGTGAGAGGTTAACAAAAGGAGCCTGGGCTTTGTTCTCCAGATCTTCCCCCATGTGAGACACCCTCCACCTCTGAGTGAAGAGACGACTCTCTTCACTTGAATTCTGATTGTCTGTGTCAGTAGGTAAGGTCTTTTTTTCCCAATTTTGTTCCTTCTCAATTATTTCCACAGTTGGAGGAATTCTTGGAGCAGGACGAGTTTGAACAGTCCTCCTCAATACTGTAGATAAAATTAAAACAGAATAAACATGCAATCATTTAGCCACAGACTGGCACCACAATCATCTCATTATTCATCATGAGAAGTGTATTCCAATAGAAGGGTCTGGCTTCTAAATGCCTAAATTATTTTAGCAGGGAATATACCAGCAATGCCACATCAAACAATCAAATACAGAGACTTTTATATTCCTTAAGGCTTTATTGGTATCCTTGTAAAAAAGTCTGCCAAGTTCACATTTTAATACATGTATTAACTCATATCTGGGAATCTTGGGGGTGGAGGGAGTATAAATACCTACCGTAAACTGAAGATGATCAGGAAAGGCATCTCTGAAGAAGTAAAATTTAAAAATGATTACATATGTGGCAGAAAGCAGAGCAAAGAACATTACAGGCAGAAAGAACAACATATGTGAACTCCCCAAAATAGGAAAAATTAAAGAAGTGAGGCCAATTTAGTGTAACACAGCAACAAGGGAGAACTGGAAAAATATGAGATTGGAGAGGTGTACAGAAACTATTTCTTACAGAGCTTTTTAAGCCATGTTAAGAATTTTATAATTTAATCCAAGAGCAATGAAACATGGAGAAGGTTTGGCAATGACTCAATTTATATTTCTTAAATGCTGTGTTAACTGGAAGATCCAGGAATGGAAGTAGGGAGACCAGTAAGCCATTGTGGTAGTCTAGGAGAAAGATGATGATAGCTCCAATGAAGGTATTTTGGCTACAGAGATGGAGAGAAGTGGGTAAATTTGAGAACTATTTTGGCAAAAGATCTAAGAGTGATGAACTAGAAGTAGGGAGTAAAGGAAACACACAGATCAAGATGGCATGCGCAACTGAGTGGGCAGTGATACGATTTATAGAGATGGAGAAGGTAAGAACAGATTTAGGGGAAGGGAAGCTATCAAGAATTCCACTTTGAACAGGATAAGTTTAAGTGCCTGATGATTTATCCTAATATCCGTCTAAGCAGATGGACTCGTGAGTCAGAAACTCAAGAGAGTCATCTAGGCAAAGATACAAAACTGGAAGTCACTGGCATATAGACAGTATTGGGAGCAATGAGAATGACTGAGATTATCTAGAGAAAAAGAATCAAGTGAGAAAAGAAATCAATACTGACACATGAGGAAGTCAACATGTAGAGCTGCACAGAGAGGAGAAGCTAGCAAAGCAGACTGAAATGGAGCAGCCAGAATGGTTAGAGAAATACTACAAGAATGTAGTATGAAGGAAACCAAGAGGGAGTGGTTATCCATATATATTACCTTAAGACCTAGAAACACAAAGACAGAAGAAAAGTACACTGGAGTTACTAACCTGGAGGCCACTGAAGCCCTTAGGAGTAGTTTAGGCGAAATGACCTATTAGGGAGAGAATTGGGGAGACAGAGCTCCTAGTTCAAGACTACAGACTCACCTCCTTTCACTGACAATGAGGAAATTAAAAAACAAACCCACATCAGTAAAGATTATGGTCTAGGAAGAGTCATTAGCAAAGGACATATTTAGACACATTTCTGGAAGACTGAAAGTGGATGGGAAGTGTATGAAAGAATGAATTGAACAGGGCGCCTGGGTGGCTCAGTTGGTTAAGCGACTGCCTTCGGCTCAGGTCATGATCCTGGAGTCCCGGGATCGAGTCCCGCATCGGGCTCCCTGCTCGGCAGGGGGTCTGCTTCTCCCTCTGACCCTCCTCCCTCTCATGCTCTCTGTCTCTCATTCTGTCTGTCTCAAATAAATAAATAAAATCTTAAAAAAAAAAAAAAAAAGAATGAATTGAATAAAAGCCACAGTTCTGAACATGTATATGTTATAAGGAAGCTACAGGTAAAAGCCAGTCTTTGGGAGAACCCAAAAAAGGCTGCTAGCTCAAAGCTGACTGTACAGAGGGAGAAAGTGAGAAGTAGGCTAAAAATTGGAGAATAACTTGAAAGTTCATCTACCTTATAGTTATGTTGGTCAAGCGGTGCTCACTACTTGCCCCACCCATTCTCAAAAGCAAAAAAAAACAGCATTGGGGAGAGCAAATGTGGTAGCCCCAGTGAAATAGCTGGATACTACTTACATACCCTAAAAGGAAGCCTGCAGTTAACAGAGCATGTCCATATATACAAAGCAACTGTTGAAGGGAAAGCCTATTGGGAAAACAGACCTAGATCAACCTACACCCCAGAAGAGAAAACCTATGCCAACCACCTATAACATTCAGTCTAGTCATTTATTCTTAACTATGATGGGCAATAAAGAATCACCAGACATACGAGGAAAACCAACACAACCAGCACAAAAGAGAAGAACCAGGAAAGGAAAACAGAACAGAAGACTAAGAAGAGAAGGAAAATTCGGATCAGAAGATAATAAAATTCTAACAGGTATACTCAGAAGAGAGTTCCTGGAAGATAATGCAATGTTTTTGTTTGTTTGTTTTTAATTTTATTTATTTATTTGAGAGAGTGAGAGAGCACACAGAGGGAGAGGGACTCGATCCCAGGACTCTGAGATCATGACCTGAGCCAAAGGCAGCCGCTTAACCAACCAAGCCACAACCATGCATTTGTAATAAGCATCAAAGAAAACAGGACGATCAAACACCAAGAAAGGTCTCTTGCTTAGAAATTAAAAATATAATTTGGTATAATTAAAAAAAAATAAAAGGCTTGACTATAAAGTGAAAAAAATCTTCCAGAATATAAGAAGCAAGATATAAGGCTTATAGAAAATGTTCCAGAAGGTCAATATACTATTTTCTAAAACTGCAGAAAGTCACATGTCTTCAAGTCCAAAAGGTCCCACTGGTGCCTCATAGTGCAATGAGAGGAGAAAAAAAAAAAAAAAAAAAAACATATTTAGACACACCTTATGCAAGGTCAGAATAAAAATAAAGGAATCCTAAAGCTTCCACAGAGAAAAAGTACATCACATACAAAGAAATAAAAGTTAGATATTACATCATACATCTCAACTGCAACAGCAGATACTAATAGTCAATAGAACAATGCCTCGAATTTCTCAGGGTAAAGGATTATGGACCTAGAATTCTATATCTAGCCAAATTATCAACCAAGTGTAATAGAAAAGTAAAAATATTCTCAGATTTTTAAGAACTTAGGGTTTACCTTCTATACACCCATTCTGATGATTTCTTTCAGAAACTTGAGGGAGAAAACCAAAGAGGAAGAAGTGGGATCCAGGAAATAGTAGATACAACCCAGGAGTGTGACGTTAGCAAGTCCCAGGATAAGAGGTGTGCAGTGGGCCCAGCAAGCAATCAGTGCCGACTGGAGCAGGGGTCAAAGAGCTTTGGGAATTATCTCTGGAATGAAAGCGGATTCCATGCCACAGACAGTAACTAAAGGACTAGAAGATATTATTCATGTGTAAACAAGAGGGTAAAAGCAATTCGAAACTCCGGGAAAAACAAAAATTGAACAAGAAAGTCAGTATAAATATAGAGCAAACTTAAATATTCTGAGCAACTGATTAAATGAAATAAAGGAAATTCACTTTGATCTTCATACTAAGAACTTTTTCCTTCCTGTGGCACAAAGATTGATAGGACAAAACAGTCATTTGTTTTCAACTTTCAGTGTCCACCTATAGACAAGACACAGAAGACATAATTGCGGTAATGGAACAAAGTAAATGTCACCAAACTTGATACGGTAAAAGGAAGTGTAGGCTGAATGAAGGTGAGAAATGGAAGCAAAGGAGAGCCAGAAGGGAAGCGGCTCTCGTAGAGGAAAGCCAAGAGATACTGCATAGAGTTAACAGAGAAGACATAGAAAGTATTTGAAGTCACAAAGTTAAGCAACAGAAGAATTAAGCATTAAAATATAATCATCCAAATTAGATAGAGAAGGGAAGTAGGAGTTAATATTCATTAAACCCTCTTCTTTAATAAAGGACAGTCTATAATTATTGTCTAAAGTTAACATTTAAGAAAAAATATATAAAAATATTTTATATTAATTATGGCAACCACCACAAGATAAGTAGAAATCAAACTGGGAAAAAATGCATCCCTCTTAGGGCAGGCCTAAAGATGAAAGAGGAAGAGACCTTTGTATGTGCTTTTTTTAACCACATGAAAATATAAATTAGAGCTGATGCTTGAAAATGAAGAATGGGAGATAAGAAAATGAAAACAGCATATATACACTATTCTTTCAAAAAGTGTGGCTGTAAAAGAAAGTAGAAGTCAAACAGTAGCTAAAGGAAATGATCTATAATGGGAAATTCTAGAGCAATGCTGGCCATTATAACAGTCTCTGGCCATATGCAGTTATTCAAATTCAAATTCATTAAAGTTAAATAAAATTAATAATTCAGTTCTTCAGTCACATTAGCCACATTTCAAGTTCCCCCTTATGCTAGTGGCTACCACAATAAATGGAGCAGACACAGAACATTTTCATCATCACAGAAAGTTCTACTGGACAGAGCTGTTCCAGAGCATAACCAAATACTAATAAAGGGCCCGATGTATCTCCCACCTTTATCCACATGTTCAGCTTAACTCAACAATTTTTTATACGTGAGCATTCTAAATAAAATGCCGAAAAATATGATGACAAAACTTCACCAACTAAGAATACATGTTCAAAGGTTATTCCATCTACACACTGTGAAAGAAATGTGTGGCATTATTTTCAACGCAAACCTGCTAACAAAGGGGTGTCTATAACAGTCCCCAAATAATTTGCTTTAGTGAACATTTAGCATATTTGTAATCAGAGTAAAAATATTTGTGGTAATTGTTTCTTTAAAAAAACTTAGGGGTGCCTGGGTAGCTCAGTTCGTTAAACATTCGACTCTTTGATCTCAGCTCAGGTCTTGATCTCGGGGTCGTGAGTTCATGCCTGTGTTGGGCTCCACACTAAAAGTGGAGCCTACTTTAAAAAAAAAAAAAAAAAAAGAACTTCAAGTTATCTTACTATCACCAGTGGGAAATAATTTACAATACCTCAAAAGAGATCATTAGACAAGCTTATTAATACCATGTAAACATTTGAAAGGTTACTTTGAGGAATGAAAATCTAACCTCAACAGAAATCAGAACTGAAATCATATTTCCTAAATATTTCCTAGCCAGAGTTAGTAATACTCTCTAGCCTCTGAAGAGGAAATACCAAATCACAGAACTGTATAGCTGGAGGAACATTAAAGATAAAAGAAAAATCTCTCATTTTGGAGCTAGGAAAATGAATGCAGAGAAGGTAAGTGTCTTAGCTCTAAGCCTCCCAGATAGTCATCGGATGGGCCAAGAGTCTAGCACTTCTGACCCTCAGCCTAGCACTGTCTCCTTACACCACAAAGATCTGACAGACTTTACAATCGCATAATAAATGCCAAAACAAATTTTATAATGGCAAGGACTTGTCATTTTCTTTAACCCTTATGGCCTCTTCATGTCCTTTATTGAAAAGGTACAGAAAATCTGACCAAATTTCTAAGTTCCAATGACAGTAAAAGTTATTATTCTGTTCCCCTATGTAAGAAAGTAAACACTTGAAGAAAATAAAGAAATAAAAATGTATGCAAATCAGGGCTGAATAACATTTTTCTAAAAACAATGGAGGTGAGTCTAAGGTATAAGGTAGTTTTTTGACTGAAGAATTGTTTTGAAAATGAAAAAAAAAAAAAAGGCTCTATAGCTCCAGAAAAATGCACAGGTGGACAAATAAACATAATTTTCCAAACAATGAAACACTCCATGGTACTTCTGAAGACCATCCAGGAACCCCCAAGTTAAGAACCTCTGGGCTAAGGATTAACAATAAATTTTTAAAATTTTATTCTAAACTCTATATATGTCCTGCAAAAAGTGACCTGAAAGCTATTTTTAATTGTCCATCAACTTTCATTATAGAATTACCTCAACTGACTAAGCTAAACAAGTTTCAGTGATAAAGGGGTTAATAACCAAATCTGATTTACAAAATCCTTATAGTCACAGTTCCTATCTTTCCTTAGCTAAACTTTCATTACTCTCTCTCTGGAGTATAATCTGTTTCTTACCCTTTCCTATGCTCCTGGACCATAGGGAAAAGAGGATTTCCCTTACTCCACATTTCAATGCTGAGGACTTTGATCTTTTGGTTTGATTTAGTATTTACAATGTCTAATAGAACAGATACTTAATGAAATTTAATGTGACATTTCACCATAGGTATAACACACATGATAAAAATTACCCTGAAAAATCCTCCTTTAGCTTAAAGGTTATGTGTGGCAATCAATATCTTTCAGAATTCCGTTTACAGGGTAACAATGGACACCATATGTTACATATATAAAGCATAAAAAAACAACTGTCACACAGCTTAGAGGAAGCCTGCTTACCGTCCTGCAAGGGAGAGAATCCAGAGTTGCTCTTCTGCCTGGGTGGTGTTAACAACACAGCCGGTTCAAATATATGCGCTGGAAAACTGTTAGTCAGATTCACACTATCCAGGGGAGTGGGCACCTGAGACAGTTTAACAGGCAAGTCTTCCTGTGCGAATTCAGCCAATTCTTCCCCTCTGGACACCAATGGCATGGAGACATTAGCATTTACAACAGGGCCCTCTGAAGAAGATGAGAGGCTATCAGCACTTACAACCATGGATATATTGCAGGTATTTATACTTACATGCATTTCCACAGAAAGCAAAATCACATGGACTCTAGAGCCTTCACTTTCTAGGCCATATCCTCCTTTAGCTGTAACTCACACCCAAGGCTCCCGAGGGGCCAGCACTGGGAAGAAGAGGCTGTTTTTGAGAAAAGCACTTAGTCCTTGAGACCTGCCCCAGCCACTGAGTTTCTCTCATCCAAGTTAAATTTTAGTCAGCCACTTCTTAGAATCCCTCCTGAGAAAACACTCCTAAATACATAAAATACTTAACACACATAGATACTCATCAAAGTATTACTTAGAAGCAAAAAACATGAAAAAGCCTAACTGTCCTTTTCAGGCTCTGACATAGGGATGGCACAGGAAGTGAAGAAAGGCTTTCCAAACATCACCACAAATGAACAAAAGTTGTGCATTTCTAAAACTCAGAATTTCTTTTTCTTTCCAAGACCATCTCCTCTCCTCTCGAACCTGGTGCACAGTGATGAAAAGTGTTGGCACTAAAGCCCCACTAGTCTAGGAAGCAAATTCTGCTACTTCCTAGTTGTGTGATCTTGCTAAGCTACCAATCCTCCCAAAGCCTTGGTTTTCTCATAGTGCAAGTAGGGATAACAGTGATACTTACCTCATAAAACTACTATGAGGACTAAATGAGATAATACACATAAAACACTTAAAAAGTGCCTGGCATAGAGCAAGTACCCAATAAATATTAGCTGGAAATAGTGATGGCAACTGTCATAGTGACAATGCTATATATGTATATGTGACCAATAACATGTAAGTTTACAGTTTTGTTTACTCTGTGTTTTAATACCAACCTGGGATAATAAAGACCACACTCACCAGGATTGTCTATAATTTTCCTACTCGTGGATCCCCTTTCTGATGCCTGACATTCTTTGTTGCTTTTTATCACTGGACAGTTCTTCATGGCATGTGTGAGCGATATAAGTTGCTCATCTGTTGTGACCATGTATTGCTGAAGTCTTGCCTGGAGAAAAAAGAATGAAATAACATCATTGGCATACCAGACATCAGATCATCACCTAGATATGTAGAACTGTATCATTACTTTAATTACTCTAGGAACTCCGGACTTTCATTCAAATACTAAAATCATGCATTTGTAAGAACACATAATCATAAATGTTTTAAAAGTCCCATGACAGAGGAATGGTTAAATGTATCATGCAATATTATTAATTACTAAATACACTACAACAACAATAAGAATTAACCTTTTTACAGGGCTTCTGATCTATAAAACCTTTTTAGATAAATGATATCAACTGACTCAAGATAATTTAATAGAATATATAAACATGACCCTGTAAGAATTTATGTATATAAAATAATGTTAAGAGAAAATATACACATAGAAATAAGAAATATTATACACACATATATATGTGTATATATATCCATGTATATATATATATATATATCCCTGTATGTGTGTGTGTATATATATATATGTATATATTTCCAAAATGTACAGACATTTGATAAAAATCACAGATGGTCAGAAGTGAGAAGGATTATTAGTGGGACTACTGAATGAAGTATACTAAACAATTTCATACCAGCCCAAATTTTTCCCAAATTCCACAATCATTTCCAATGACCTACTCAGCATCTCCATCTAGAGATGGAGAACTCACTCACATAGGCTTCTCAAATTTAACACGTACAAAACCAAACTCCCCCTGAACATTCCCACCTCATCAACAGCAACTCCATCCTTCTAAATGCTCAGTCCCTAACTGTGGAATCACCCTTGACTCCTCCCACATCCTCTCCTTCACCCCATATCCAACCCATTGGCAAATCCTACTGCTTGCCTTTAAAATATATTCATAATTAAGTTACTTTTCACAGCTTCTCCCACTTCCAACTAGACCAGACTGCCAGATCACCTGAATTGTTTCAATTACTCCTATGTGTAACACTCTGCTTCTATGTCTAACCACCTACAGTCTAGTTCTATACTGTTCCCAAAAAAGCTTGAAGCACCTTGGGGCACTAGAGTGAACTCACAGGGGCACCACAGGACATTTTAAATTTTTGAGGAAAACACTGCTGTTCAACATCTGTCAGGCACCAGTGAACCAGTGAACCAGTCTGAGGTAGCTCACAGCTTCAACATTAGATCAAAATACATTTCTTTTGATGATGTCGGATCTTCATGAAACTGGGTTTTCGTTAGCTGCCATGCTAAAAAGCAAAACTGTGTAAAAATTATTGTGGAATAAGAAATAAGAGTGACAGTATCCAATATGATTCCGAGCTTTGATCTTTTTTTCCCTGGGATCTTTTTTTCCCTTTGATCTTTTTTGTCTGGAAAACTCTTTCTCTCTCCTTCTATTTTGAATGACAGCCTTGCTGGATAAGTATTCTTGGCTGCATATTTTTCCCATTCAGCACACTGAATATATTCTGCCACTTTCTTCTGGCTGCCAAGTTTCTGTGGACGGATCTGCTGAGAATCTGATCTGTCTTCCCTCGTAGGTTAAGGACTTTTCCCCTTGCTGCTTTCAGGATTCTTTCCTTGTCTGTGTATTTTGTGAATTTGACTATGCTATGCCTTGGCGATGGCCGGCTTTTGTTGAATTTAATGGGAGTTCTCTGTGCTTCTTGGATTTTGATATCTGCTTCCTTCCTCAGATTAGGGAAATTGTCAGCTATAATTTGCTCGAATAAACCTTCTGCCTCTTTTTCTTCTCTTCATCTTCTGGGACTCCTATGATACAAATGTTACTCCATTTTAATAAGTTACATTGTTCCCTAAGTCTACCCTCATGTCCATTACCTTTGTTTCCCTCTTCTTTTCAGCTTCATTATTTTCCATGATTTTATCTTCTATATCACTGATTCGTTCCTCTGCTTCGTCCATCCTCATTTTTATGGCATCCATTCAGGGCTCCATCTCAGTTGTAGCATTTTTAATTTCTCCCTGACTAGATTTTAGTTCTTTTATCTCTGCAGTAAGGGATTCTCTAGTGTCTTCTATGCTTTTTTCAAGCCCAGCTGATATCCTTATAATTGTTGTTTTAAATTCTAGTTCAGACATCTTACTTATATCTGCATTGAATAAATATCTGGCCATCATTTCTTCCTGTTCTTTCTTTTGGGGTAAATTCCTCCATCTTGTCATTTTGGAGTGGGGGAAAAAAAGCAAAATAAAACAAAGTAAAAATTAAAAAATTAAAAAATTAAATTAAAAAATAAAATACATACAGGAAGCTAGATGCTAGGTGTGTTTTGGTCTGCTTGTTAGGAGAAGCTCGATAGAAAAAGGTAGAAAGCAAGAAAAAAAGAAAAAAATTTTAAATTTTTATATATATATAAAATAAAATAATAAATTGCTTTCTGTATCTAAAAAACAAACAACAAATAAAAACAAAGACAAAAAACAAACACACACACACACAAAACCCCAAAGGACGCTAGATCCTTTTTCCCCTAAAGCCGAAGCTTTGCAGCACTCTATGATCAGTAGACTCGGTGTGGCTGGTCTTCTGGGGAAGGGGCTGCTGCTCAGATTCTCAGGTGGAATTGCCCTAGTGGAGATGTGCCTGCATGTAGCAGGGGGGCGGGGCTTAGTGTAGCAGCTCCGTTCTCCACTTGGTGGCACTGTTTAGCTCACTGAGGTGGGTCAAGCTGGTGGGCATGGGGAGAAGATGGTTCTACCCCATTCTCTCCTCTCCAGAGCAGGAAACGCAGGCCACCCCTCTTCAGTAAGCCCTCACAGACGCTAAAACAGCAACCCCTCCTGTGTTCGTGGTTTCTGTCAGATCCCTGCCTTCACCCTGTGTGTGTCCGAGCTATCCACTGCCAAATGGTGAAGCACTCTTGTGTCTTATCTTAGACTCGGCTGTGTCTCAAAACCCCACACTTCAGAGACCCCCACAGCACTGACAGGCACTGATCCTCTGGAGGAAAGTCTCCCTGCATTGTGACCAGTGCCAGCTTGTCCCAGAAGACAGCCTACTACTCTCCCTTTCCCACATTCCACTCCAGTGGTTTTTTAGCTCAATAGCCATGCTTCCACCTCAAGACCTTTGGACCTGCTGTTCTAGACTGCCTAGATTGCTCTTCTCTCAGCTATCACTCACTTCTTCACCTTCTTCAGGCCTTTGTTCAAATGCCATTTCCTCAAACAGGCATGGCCCATCCCAATTACAATTCCCCACCCTAGGTACTTCCTGTGCCTCTTATCTGCTTTATTCTTCGTTACAGTACATATCACCATCTAACTTACAATATACTTCACTTTTTTTTTTTTTAAGGATTTATTTAGAATAAGCTCCACAGAGCAAAGATTTCTTCTTTGTTCATGACTGTATCTTCTGCACCAAGAACAGTGCCAGGCCCAAATCAATAAAGATTTGTTGAGTCAATTAGTACATTTTAAAGCTGCTCATCTTTCCAAGAGAATTGATAACCTAAGTTCACACAAATACTTGTACATGAATGTTCATAGCAGCATTATTCATTCATAATACAGAAAAAGGTAGAAACAACTCAAATGGCCATCAGTTGATGAATGGATAAGCAAAATGAGGTATATCCATATAATGGAATACTGGTGGACAACAAAAAGGAATGAACTACTGACATGTGCTACAACATAGTTAAGCCCTGAAAACATTATGCTAAGTGAAAGAAATCTGACACAAAAGATCACATATTGCATGATTCCATTTATATGAAATATCCACATTTGGCATATCTATAGAAACACAAAGTAGATTTCTAATTGCCAGAGACTTCAGGGGGCACAGAATGAACAGTGACTGCTAACAAGCTTGGGGTTTCTCTTTGGAGTGAGGAAAATATTCTGGAATTAGATAATGGTGCTGGTGTACAACTCTGTGAATATAGTAAAAACCACTGAGCTGTACACTTTAATAAGATAATTAAATGGTATGTGAACTGTATAGGTCAATAAAAAATTGCATTATATCTAATGTCCATTGATACAATACAACTTGCCTACTAACTATTGCTTTTCTAGTCTCTTTTGGCTGATAAATAAAAGTAATAATAACTGTCAATGGAGAACAAAGAGATGAATAAAACCATCTCTGCCCTCAAGCAGCTCAGTCTTTTTTTTTTTTAAGATTTTATTTATTCATTTGTCAGACAGAAAGAAAGCACAGGCAGGGGGAACAGCAGGGAGAAGGAGAAGCAGGCTCCCTGCTGAGCAAGAAGCCCAATGCAGGACTTGATCCCAAGACCCTGGAATCATGACCTGAGCCGAAGGCAGACGCTTAACCGACTGAGCCACCCAGGTGTCCCTCAAGCAGCTCAGTCTTGATGACAGGTATACATGTATGTTTAACATAATTTGGTAAATGCAATGACAGCAGTATCCAGAGAGTACCAAAAGGGCACAAATAAAGAATATTTAATGCAGCACTGAGGCAGTACGATTAGTTTCTAGAAGAAATACTGTGTAAGTCTTTAAAAAAAAAAAAAGGAGCAATTAGCTAGACAAGTGTCAAAGAGGACTTATCTAATAAATATGAAGATACTGCAAACAACTTTAAATGGCATATGATTACAGGAAGCTTCCTAAATGGTATCCTCTGCTGTTCTGAAATTAAAAGTCGCTATCACAACATTCACTTCACATTTTGGATAAACTGCTATAATATTGGTAGTTACCATTTAAATGTACATTCTGTCTTCCCCACTAAATAGTATGTTTCTTAAAGATAGCAGACTTATTCTGCACATTATTTGTAGCTCAAGTTTCTACTATAGTACCCCCAATATAATAAATGTTCAATAAAAGCTACCATTGATAATAAAGAAGTGGTAAGTAATCACATCAGCACAACTAAACCAAAGGCAACTAAAAGAGAATCTTATATATTCTTAAAGATGTTTTATTCTACTAAACACAGAAAAGTTTGGGATCTCATCTAAGTACCTGGGTAGCAGCATTTTCTTCTCTAAGAAGAAGAATTTCAGCTGTAAGAGCATCAATGAGCTCCCGATGATCACCCAACATTTGCTCCAGTTGCTGCCTCGTCTCTACTTCTTTACGCAGTTGGACCTCGCTCTACCAAAAAAAAAAAAAAACCTTCCATCAATAATAAGATAAAATTCCCATCCAAAAATCAACTCCCATCAACAGCATAAAATACTGAAAACTAAGAGTTTCTACTCAAAGCTGTCAAAGAAAATACTTATGAAGTATATATTGTGTGACAGTAATGAGAATTACATATTTTTATTAAAAGGTTTATACTGCATTAAAACGAAATGTTGTGTCCTTTTCCCTTCTTTATATAGAACACAATGAACAGAATGGTATACAGACTTATATAACTACAATTTTTGTTGAATAAAGTGGAGGGAAGGACAAACATATTGCTTGAATATACACAGAGCATCTCTAGAAGGATACACTTGTATCTCATAATGATAGCTAGCTACAAGGAAGCAAACCGGTTAAATGGAAGTTAATGGTGGGAATCAGAATTTTCATCTATATCCTTCTATTTCTTTTAATTTCATGCCATGTGATTATAATCACCAATTCAAGAACTAAGTTTGCTAAAATAAAATTAAAAATAAATGACAACAGGCTTAAATGGTTTCAACTTTGTAAAGCAAGTGATTAGCTAAAAAGTGGAAGCTACTAAACTTGTAATACTTTCAGAGAGCCAAAAGTACACTCCCAGAGACTCCTAACTTAAGGATGGAAGAATGATAAGACTTTCATAAGTCTGACAGTACAATAAATATTTCACTAAAAAGTAATTTTAGGAAGACAGCTCCAGAGAAATTGAAACATCTGAATTAGAGTGATGAATCAACTATTTTATTTTTTTAAAGGTTTTTTTCAAGATTTTATTTATTTATTTGACAGAGAGAGAGAGCACAAGCAGGGGGAGAGGCAGAGGGAGAGGGAGAAGCAGGCTCCCTGCTCAGCAAGGAGCCTGACGTGGGACTCGATCCCAGGGCCCCAGGATCATGACCTGAACCAAAGGCAGATGCTTAACCGACTGAGCCACCCAGGCACCCCTGAATCAACTATTTTAATAGTAAAATTTCCTTGAACATTTTTTGTTGTATTTGTTTAACAAACTTAAATTTATAAAAAATAAGTAAGTTTAAATAGATTTTTTGAAAGGTGAAATGTAGAGCTAACTCTAATCCCACAGCATTCTGAAGGCTGATTATTCAAAAATGAATTACAGAAATAATTCTTGCTTCTCTTATAAATTATTTTCACAACAAAAGATCTTCCACTTCAGACAAAGTCCAAGTAGTCACACAGATAACATGAAGAATTTCCCCCATCTGTGTCTACAGATTATAGGCATGCCACTCTCCAAACTAAAGTGGGAGTAGGAACACAGAGAAAAGCAATAGAACAAGGACACGTTTAGTAGTTCTATTGAATTTAATACTGCCAAACAATAATATTCAATGTCAGCAATGATTTCATTTATAGCAGATTTACCTTACCAATTACAATTTACTAAAACTCATATTAAAATCAACATCACTTATACTAGATGATACATAAATCAGCATGTAGAGGAAAATTAAGAGGATAAAGCTTTACTGCAGATAATCTAAACTGAGGTATTTTAAACAAAGCTATTCAAACTTGACTATATTTCATTTGGAAATTGCAATAAATTAAGTGTAGAGGGAAAAAAACTCTGAAGAGGAGACTCTAATAACCTCTTGCTCTTACCTCTTTCAGGTACCGAACCAGGCGACAGAGGGAGCTCACCAGTGACAGAGTGAAGCCTGTAAGGCCCTGACTGCCCTGCAGTCCCTTGACCTCACGTCCTGTCCATCGTTCATATTCTTCCATTTCATGTTCCACTTCATTTATCATGTGTTTGAGGACATCCAGGCTGGAACTGTTGCTATTTGGTAAGTCTGTGGAGGCTGTGCTAGCTGTTAACACGTTCTTCTTCTGCTTGGAAGGAGCATGAGAATCCGCTTTTCCTTTCACTGATAATGACAGAAGTCATTCTATTAGAAGACCAAGAAAAATTATACCAGCAAGCTACTAGAAAAACCACTGACTGTTATTCACAGTTTATAAAAGGTTTCTATAGAAGTAAAGAACACTTTACTTCTATATAGTACATGGCTTGGTCCTTACTGGTTTCTCTCTCCCATGAAGGAGGTTGTCCTCAGAACACTTCACTGAAGTAAAGTGTTCTTTACTTTTCTTTACCATTTCCCATAAAAAATTCATACAGTTTAAACCAAGTTTACACTATCTATAATGAACGTACTAGAACCATCTAGTACATGTTATATTTGGAGGCATTTCTTAGCTACCATTCAACAAAGTCTTAATTAGTTGGCTCCATCTGGATGAGTTTAAGGGAAAAAACTTTACTAAGAGATTAAGGAAGCTGTATCAAGTTACGTGCTTAATAATTCATCTTTGTAAATTAAGGGACTGAACCTTTCTTTAACAACTGTTTTTGCTTCCTTGAGTTCAGCACTTGTCCCACAACATAACTTGAGTCTAGAGTCTCAGTAGATTCTTCAGATTGAAGCCTGGTCTGGATTCTCTTGACAGCATTGGTAGCATTCAGAGCAGCTAAAAGAAAAAATATTTCCAAAAGAATCTCAAGTGAACAACAAAAAAAGTTTTAAGCATTCCAATTAACAGATCAATCAGTATTTCATTCAATTAGGTAAAGTCAGTCAAAACTCAAATAACAGTCCTTTAAAAATTACTGCGTTTAAGAAAGAACATAATAAAACAAATCACTATTCTGTGAGAAATAATACAATGGAGGAAAACAAACCTTTTTGTTCTCCTGATGGAGCAGCAGGTGATGGAGTTCCTGGAGGCGTTTGTGACTGTGTTGTTATTTTCTGCTGAATATCAGTCCACAGTTTATTAATTAACTCATAATTATCTTCCTTTAGTTGGTGGAGAAACCTATAAATTATGGGGCAACAAGCTATATTAGAATTAATAAATGCTATCATTTAAACTGTTCAACTGCTTACATGTTTGATTGAGGGCACTTTTAGTAATTCATAATCAAAGAAAAAATACATTTTGCTTTAACTGATAAGACAGCTAAAATGCCAGTCTTCTTAGTGTTAGAAGAAATAATTCCATCTTCCTCCCAGTTTCCCACCTACCTTGGCTCCTACTCACAGGAGCAATTTCCCCTTTCTGAGTTTTGTGGTAGGGGCCCCATTCTCCTCTCTCTTTCCCAGAGAAAGTACATGGCTTGGTCCTTACTGGTTTCTCTCTCCTGTGAAGGAGGCTGTCCTCAGAACACTTCACTGAAGTAAAGTAACTGGAGCAGACTCTGCCCTGAGTCTCTGGGAGCAGGGAGAAGGAATGGGAAGAAGGGCTGCAGCGTAGGGAGTTAAGCCTTTGGCTACAATCATCTTTCTCATTGATAAGGCTGATAATTTAATCTCCAACCACGTGATTCCTTCATCTATTTCTCAATTGGACTGAGACTTAAAAGAGGTAGGTGACAAAAAAGTGGAAACAACCCAGATGTCCACCAATTGATGTGTGGAGAAGTAAAATGTACTACATCCACACAACCATAAAAGAGCCAGAAAACATAGCTGAGTTACGTGGAAAGCAGAACTCGTAAACAATGAACTTGGATATTTAGCTGTGGAGATTTCCAAGCAAAGTGTTGAAGGTGCAGCCTGCTTCTTACTGCTGCTTAGAGTGAAATGCAGGAGAGAGATACACTGCGGGAAGAACTATTAAGCCAAAAGGAACCAGAACTTGAGATTTGGGAAATTTTCAGCCTCCCCAGAATGCAAAAGATGCTCAAATTAGGCGACACTACACTGTTAGGAAAGCATGCCCTGGAGAGAAGGACAAGTGTATTGCTAGACAATGTTTTGCTAATCTGAAGAGATTAGGCATCTGACTCATGGATCCCCTCAATGATCTCAGCAGAAGCCAGCAACATAGATGGGATTATCCAGGGAAGATCTCTGGAGGGACTCTTGTCTAATGGCATACAACATACAAAGGAGACACACAAGGTCTTTTGAGAATGTTGTACCAGCAGAAATACTGCAGCTTGGACTGAAAAGGACAGAGATAGGATAAAATGAAGGAAGAGTCAGACTCCCAAAATTCTAGAGTCAGCCAACAGGCTGATAAAATTACTCAGCTGTAAACATGGGCTTCAAGGAAAAGGAAGAATGACTTCAAGGCCAGAGCTGCAGATACAGAGGCCAAACCCACGGGTACACAGGCTAAGGCCAGAGCCACAGGCACAAAGGACGGAGCCATGGACCCAAAGGGTGAAGCCTCAAGACATAGAAGATTATTACCAGGCTTTGAAACCTAATGGAATTTGCCCTGTTGGGTTTCAAAGTTGCTTAGGACAGGTGACCCCTTTCTTCCTTGGATTTTCAAATGGGAATGTCTATAAATTATTATCCTATGCTTGTTCCATCATTGCATTTTCAAAGCCGATAACTTGTTTTCTAGTTCCACAGGATCATATATAGAGAGGAATACTGCCCAGGATGGGTCTTATTCAGAGCTTACCCATACCTGCTTGAGACGATAAGATTTGGTTTGGGCTGATGACATTTAGATGAGATTCTGAACTTGAGTTTCATGCAGAGACACCGGGGAATATTGAAATGGGGGTGAATATAAATTTTGCAGGTGGGTCACTGAGTGGACTATGGTAGGATGTGAAGATATGTCCATGTTCTAAGCCCTGGATCCTGTAAATGGCCAAAAAGGGTCTTGCAGATATGATTAAGTTAAGGATCTTGGGATGTGAGGTTATCCTGGGTGGGCCCTAAATGGGATCATGTATATTTTTATAAAAGAGAGGCAAAGGAAGACTTTAACATACACACAGAGGAGAAGGTGATGTGAAGACAGAGGCAGAGACTAGAATGATGCAGCTGTCACAAGCCAAGGAAGACCAACAGCCATCAACACCTGAATGAGGCAAAGAACAGATTCTCCTCTAGAGCCTCTGGAGGAAGTGTAGCCCTGACAAAACCTTGATTTTGGTCCAATGAAACTGATTTCAGATTTCTTGCCTCCAGAATTGTGAGAGAATAAATTTCTGTTGTTTTAGGTTATACAGGAATATATATTCAGAGAAATTTTCAAACCAGAAGGCACTTAGTCTCCAGATACCAAGTCTAATGCATCTTCTGATACCTCATGTTTAATAGTTAACAAGTAACATTTTGAGACATAAGGTATTCAAAACTGGA
Source organism: Mirounga angustirostris (assembly GCF_029215605.1). NCBI lineage: Eukaryota > Metazoa > Chordata > Mammalia > Carnivora > Phocidae > Mirounga > Mirounga angustirostris. Next base: position 58,516,951 of record NW_026991709.1, read on the forward strand.
AACCACCTATTCACACAACCAATGGGATAAAACTAACTTTGCCTGACCAAATAAAAAAACAAAAATTTGATTCAAATGTAAAGAATAAAAGCAATGTTGGCACAAGATTAGTTATATTTGGGTTCTGAAAGAAAAAAGTGGCTTAAAAGATGATACATGTTTCCAAGTGTCCTTAAGGAAACAGTGACCAGCTAAATTTGAATCACTCCACACATCCTCCAAAACCCACTAGACAGGGCAACAAAAAGAGCAAAAATAGCACATAACCCATACCTTCTACATTATTGGAAGACAGAAAATACTACTAACTTCAAATTATCTGTAAGTAGAAAAATACACACTGAACTCCAGCAAAGATATTTCTTGAGCTCCTGTCAGAAGCCCTAGCAGTTGAAAATGACCAAACAGGGAAGAAAGCAGAGAGCCTAATGGCGACAAAATCACCTCCAGAAAGAAAAAGTCCACTCTAAGTATGGAAATACTTAAAAAGGAAGGAAACACACATACACACACACACACAAATCCCAAACCTGGGCAGTCAAAATACTACCAAGAAGTGTGTAGAACCCAAGGTGGTAGGTCTTGGAAAGGCATCACTTCTTGATGTGAACAGGAAGAAAGAAGAGTTCTTAGGAGGCTGAGTGCTGAAGGCAAAAAAAAGAGTGTATTATCGTAACACACTTAACTAGGGAGACCAGTTCAAGACAAAAAAAAAAAAAAAAAACAGTATTGGAGGACAAACCCAACTTTCCCCCACTGATACTTAAAAAAAAAAAGGCATCCATTAAAATAACTGTGCTGCACTATAATTGAGAGAAGACCCACCTCAAACTCCCAACCCTCTCCACAAAATGTACAAACTAAAACAGTCTACACCCATACAAGACAATATAACAAAATAGAAAATTTAATTGAAATATTCCAACTAATAAAAATTTCTCCCCTCCCAAGAAAAAGCAGAAGAAACAAACATTTTAAATGGAATTAAATATACTTAAATAAGCATTTGAAGATATATATCTTGAATCAGAAGTTCTAAAACTAAGAGCAGAGGTGGACAAAAAGCAGGAACAAAATAAGAATGGATTGGACTCAGGAAAAAATACGAAGAAAAAGAAAAACTCAGAAATAAAGATTAAATTACAATGTGCCCAATGGATAATTGTTAAATAAACATTTAATAAGGAAGACTGAAGAATTACAGGAAAATAACAACAAAAAAATAAGAATAAAAAAGGTTAGAGATAAAGTACTTGAAATAGAAAATAAGGGGCACCTGGGTGGCCCAGTCGTTAAGAGTCTGCTTTTGGCTCAGGTCATGATCCCAGGGTCCTGGGACTGAGCCCCACATCGGGCTCCCTTTTCTGCTCAGCGGAAAGCCTGCTTCTCCCTGTCCCACTCTCCCTGCTTATGTTCCCTCTCTCATTGTCTCTCTGTCAAATAAATAAATAAAATCTTAAAAAAAAAATAGAAAACAAGAAACATCACTTATATATATATATATATATAAAAGGAATCTCTGAAAAAGAAAAAAAAAAAAAACCAATGATATCAAACTAATATATGAAACCATAACCCAAGGAAACTTCCAGGAAAAAAAAAAAATAAGAAAGAAAGAAAAGAACTGAATCTACACACCAAAAAAGCCAACTGTGTTGGAAAAACCGACCTGAAAAGGTGAACTCAAGACACAGCTTAGCAATGTTTAAATTTTAAAGATAAAAGAAATAAATTTTAAATATAAAGGAAATCAATACATAAAAATGCCAAATTATTTATAAGGGCAAGAAAATTATTCTAGCATCAGACTTGTCAAAGCAACATTCAAAGTAAACCAAGAGTGGAGAAGCATTTTCAAAAAAGTTAAGGAAACAAAGCATCAAAGATTTTATATCCAGCCAAGCTGTCCTTCAAATATCAAAGCTATAGAAAAACTTTTAAGCTTTCAAGAACTCAAAGAATAGAACTCACAAACCCTACAGCATGAGTTTGTCTAAATGAGTGATCCAACCAAGAGTTAACTAGGGAAACATCATAAAAGGACTGATGATGAGCATTTAATATATTTAACTGTAGCTCCAAGACTAAAACAAAAATAGCAACACACAGGGAAGAATAATATGTAAATGTTTTATGTCCTGTCAAAGCAAAAAAAAATGCAGCTAAAAGAGAAGAAGGACAGAGGGAAAAAAGGAAAGAATGAGAATATAGAATAAATTATTTGTTGCACAGGCCATAGGTGGAAGTCAAAGCATACCATTTAAAGCTAACACACCTGAAAGCAAAAGGTTAAAGAAAATAGGGGACTAAATGGCTCTATAAATGGTAGATATAAAGGCAACCAGCCAAAACAAAATTACAAACTTCCTAAACACCAAAAGAAATGTTTAAGAGAACAGAGAAAACATTACATAGAGAAGGAAAACTATTATTATAGTATAATGTACATAGTACTATAAAATAATATGACAAAGTTGACATCAAACACATCAACTATACCAATAAATATTACAAGCTTACTTCAGCAATTAAAAAAAAAGATTTTCAAACTGGCTGAAAAGACAAGACCCAATTCTGTGTTGAATACAAAAGATACACCTAGTACACAGCAATTCAGAAAAGCTAAAATAAAAGAATGAGCAAAAATGAACCAGGCAATTAGAAACAAGAAGGCAGAGCTTTCATTCTTGATATCAAACAAAGTAGAACTGAAGCCAAAAGGCATTAAATGTGACAAAGGATACTTTATAATGCTAAAAGCCATAATTCACAATGAAAATACAATACTTATGGATATCCATGTACCAAAAAACACACCAATCAGGATGGAGGTATTTACCTTCAAACAGAATTAAATATACTTGAACATCATACGCAAAGAAAAATAGAAACACACTAACGGAGCCTTTAATACACTACTCTCAATATAAGATAGTGACAAAAATAAGTAAAGACACAGAAGAAGTAAAAAACATCATCAATGAAGTAGATCTTAAGGATATACATATAGAACTTTATACCTTGTTAATATAGAATATACCTTCTTCTCAAGCACACAAGTGGAACATTCACAAAAATTTAATCATATATTAGGTCACAAAGAAAACATCATTAAGTTCCACAAGTAGAAATATTATAAGCACATTGTACACCTTAAACTTACACATTATATGTCAATTATATCTCAATAAAGCTGGGAAACACAAGAAATGGCCTTGGAAAAAGGGAAGCCCTGTAGATATTTATGCCATATATACATACCTATCTACATTCATATTTGACTGAGAGTTTAGAGAGTTATCCAATTCATTCGCACTTTCTTCGGACTGGCTGTTACCAGTTCGTTCTTCATCATCATCTACTTCATTAAGAGCCTTTCTCAACATAACAATAAAAATAAAAACACAAGTTGGTCATATGTACACTCATCCTTTGTTTCTTCTTGTCATTATAATAGAGAGGTCCCTCCTTCTACCGCTAACATCTCCACAAGTGCTCTAGGACCTAAACCCTCTCACCTCCTTCCACTCCATCAAGTGCCCCTTCCCTCTCCTGCATCTTCAACCTCTCTATACTGGCTTCAGCTCATCCGCATTTAAATGTGAACAAGTCTCTCTCATTGTATCTTCTCTCTTTTACCACCAAACTTCTTGAAAGAGTCATCCCCCACTTCTCATTTACCACCTATGCCCTACAGCTTTGCTTCTGCCCTACCACTCCACTCAAACTGCTGTCTATAAGGTCAACATCCTTTTTTGATTTGTTCCTAAATAAAATATTTTTCAGTCTCTGCCTTCCCTTACTTCTCTGATTCATTGGACATTAATGACCATTCCTTTCTTTCTTTCAAGATCATCTTGATACATTCTTCCTTTTAACTGCCAAGATACCATATTTCCCTGGTTTTTCTTCTGTTCTTTTGGCTCTTCCTTCCCAATCTCCTTTATTGGTTCTTTTCTTTCTGTCCTTTCTTAATATCTGGTCGGACTCAAGGTCCTCCCTTTGGACCTTTTCTCCTCTCATCTGACTCCCTTTCTGAATGATCATATCTAGTTCCAAAGCTGCAATTACAAGTCAAATGCTGTGAGTTCTCAAATTTCTATCTTCACCCAGATTTCTCAGGAGTCCTAGACAATTATATCCAACTACCTAAAGGATATTCCTAGTAGACATCCTACACACATAAACTAAACATGTCCAAAACTGGTCATCTTCCTAAGCCTCTCCTATCATTCTTCCAGAAGCTTTATTCCTGCCATATTACCTAAGACCATGAACAGCATCACCATCTACTGAGAAGCTCAAGCCAGCAAACTGGGAGTTATGCTTCTTTCTCATCTGTCACATCCAATCAGCTACCAAATGCTGTCAATTCTATCCCTTTTTAATCTCTCAAACCTATTCCTCTTCCCCTCTACCTCCTTCTCTGCCATTGCTTAGGTTAGGCCCTCCCACTTCCACTAAAATTCTAACCTAGTCTTCTCTAACCAGATCCTCTCACCAGTCTTGTTCTTTCCCAAACCCTGCCTCCACTCTACAGTTGATTTCATCATGACTCTACTCTTCCTAAAATCCTTTGGTGGCTCTCCTCTCACTTTCTGGTTCTTTAGCCCTAGCTCCTCCCTGTCTCTCTAGCCCCAGCCCTGCCATTCCCCCATTCCCATAATAGAGACCATGATTATCTGAAAGCTAACATTTTTAATTAAGTGCCAAAACATAATGGCTTTTGGCTGGAGATACGGCTAATGGGTTTTGGCTATTTAAAACATGTACCATTCTACTTAATTGCCTTTGTAAGCAGAAAACAGTAGACTTAAGATTTTTTTTTTAATGATTCTGGACCTTGTAATTCCCTAGGATCATCCCTCTAATTGATGATTCTCCTTTTTTCATAGGACATATAAATACCCTAGGAAATGGCACTAAACAGGTATTGAGTCCTAGTCAATCCTAAGAAGTTGTTTTATTTTAATATTAAATTCTTCATGAGCTTTTAAAAGATGTTTCCCATTTCAAATTCTAAACATTTTAATTAAGTTTCAGTTAGGTTAGGATATAGCTAATTAACATTTTACTACAATAATATAATTTTCCCACATAACTGGTCAATAAATTCCAAGTTTCCTGGGTAGCTACTTTCTAAACACACTATTAGAAGAGACTAACATTTAATGAAGAACTAGTCTCCTTCCCTCTCCTGCATCTTCACCCTCTCTATACTGGCTTCAGCTCATCCGCATTTAAATGTGAACAAGTCTCTCTCATTGTATCTTCTCTCTTTTATTATCCAGTCCTATCTGTTTGGTACAAACATTACTCACCGAAAGTGCAATATGTTTGAGTAAGAACAATTGTAGCAACCATACTTGGTATTTGTTGATATTTAAGTTTTTGAAATGTTTACCACAATACCTACATAAACTTAATTTCAACATAAGCATGATGGCTATAAGGACAGCACATTACCTGAGGCTCCATGATGGATTCATTAAGAATGGCCTGCGTGACAGGGTCTTGATTTACCAAAATAGGACCCTGAGAGGAATCAGGAGCCATAGTTACATTCGGAAACCCTGCAGAAGGAAAAGAAGTCATGATGATTTTACTTCATTTAATTAAATTGACTTCGCAAGCACTATCCACTGCCATAGGTTTGTATTAGCACATAAAAATCTTAAATAATAATAATAGCAGCTAAGACTTAGATAATGCTTACTATGTGCAAGGCACTGTTCTAAATGCTTTTACATATATTAAATCATTTTACCCTCACAAAATCTGATGAGGTTGTTACTATTATTATTTTATAGATCAGTAAATTGAAACTCAGAGACATGAAGCAAATGGCCCAGAGTCACATTAATAAATGGTTAAGCCAGGATTCAAACCTTAAATTAAAAACAAATGATCTGTTTTTAGGGATTAAAATAAACAATGGATTATATACACATTAAAGTGAATAATGCTATGTATCTGACAAGAGAGAGACTGAAGTAGCCTTAGGCTTCAAATTAAGCTTTACTCAAGTTTTATATAAATAGATACTTTTGCGGTAACTTAACATTAATAAACTGGAAATTAAGTCATATTTACAATAAAATCTTGTACATTGCACCATAAAGTATACTAGTAAACAATAACAACTTACCTTTGCTTAGCTCTGTAATTTGTAATAGTTAATATTCTTAGTGAAAAGCAAACAAATTATAATGAATCTATGCCGAACAACTCCTGTATGCTATCCACTCAAGACTACTTGTACTATAAATAATGTGATGCCCAAAAAAAGATTTAAAATTCTTCCAAACAGCCATTGTGGGCTATGATTAATAAGAAAAAGAAGCGTTTATATGAATGAAATACGTTACCTGTGCGCCTACGGGGAAAATCAACAAACAGATCTTTTGCTTCAGCCATCAAATGATCAGATTTTTCTAATACATCCTGCATCTGGTAATGATCAGAAAGAATCTAGACATGTGTTAATGATAAATATTATTATTCAGAAAAAAAATCTATATATATACTATGAAATCACAAAGGAAAAGTCCATACAAAGGCACAGAGCATAAAAATAACCATAGGCCACTATCCTCCTAAAATCCTTCAGGGGCAATATCCATAAGTACCAGTAGATGGGGCTATTACAATAATTAGATTTCATATGCTTGGCTGCAATCCAAGTTAAGAAATATATTATTAAACTGTGACCCAGCATACACAGAAATGTAAATGTATAACAAAATAAAAGTATTACTTAACCTTACTTTTTGAGAACCACTCTGATATTCTCTTTTAGTTTCTATTCTATTTTTTAAAATAATGGCTACAACACACTAACTCAATTTCACAATCCACTAACAAGTTGTGATCCACAGTCTGAAAAACACTGATTAAAGATATAAATCTCTGAGCCATAAACTCAGAGGTGTTTCAACCTTTAAAGTGATTTCATGATCCGCTAATGGTTCATGATCAACAACTTAAGAGAATATGAGGTAAGATGTGAGTTTGGGGGCATCAAACAAAGAAGTAACACTTCCGTATTTATAAACAAGCTGGATTTTTATCCTGGAGGGATGAGAACTCAAAAAATACCATAACAGTAGTTCCTCTAATTAGGCACTTTCAACTTAGGAACTTTCATAATTATAAGCAAGGAGACACAGGCAAGTCAATTCTAGCCACCACCACCAGATGGCATTCTTAAATTGAGAGGCGTCACAAAATTGGATACTCCCCAGTTTCCAACACGGATTCAAAGCAATAGAGAGGAGCATCTGGTAACAAATGCTCTTACCAGAATCTCTCTAGCCCATGGAAACAAGTATATAATATGACTTCAGTTATTGTTTCAGGACACTGAGAAAAGTAACAAGAATCACATTCTGACTTTTTCCCTTTCTTCTGCTGTAGCCAATCTGGTTGGCTGGCTCAGTTGGTGAGAATCAAGTCCTGAATTTGTTCCTTCCACAAAGAGTAAGTTTTGGAATGGTATGAAGCAAAGAGCACATTCAGAGACAGAACACTGGGATCCCAGGCCCAGTCAAGGGATACTAAGCAAAATCCAATCTCTTTAAGCTTAGGTTCCTAATATGTAAACGAAGATACCACCATCTTCCCTAACCCAAAGGGGTGTTATAAGAATGTGGACACACTGAAAACATGTACCATTCTGGAAATATTTGGAATGTTGTTACAACGTAAATTATATTATCCTATGAACCAAATTTCTATCCCTGGTTAGCGATCTTGCAAGTACACACAATTAGAGCTTAGGCAAGAGAGTAAATGGAGCATTATAATCTATCATTTAAACTAGAAAAATTACACAGAGAATATTTCCTAAAGGCAGTTTTGAGTTTACCATTTAAAAAAAAAAATTACTGACCTTCCATCAAAATAAAGAGATATAACTGACAGAAGCAGATTGAAGAGGAATAATTTTATCATCTCAAGACCTGATGATCAAATATAATGAGGTCTCCAGGAAAGCCGCTACCCTATTGCACTTTGCCAGTCTCTGCCCAGCCTTCTTGGGGCAGATGGGTTGAGAGGCCACAGATCAGTGTACTGGCTTTCTTTTGCCCTCTCTAGATTTATTCATCACTTCTTTCTGATAAAACTCATCCTCTTGATAGGTAAACCAATCTCTGCAAGCCCATCTGTATACGTTACCTCCCCAGATGGGTTCACAGAGCACAAAATCAAACTTATGAATAGTGGTACACATCTTGGATTTGCAAAGGATCAGCCAAAGTTCCCTTCAAAAACATTATCAAAAACTTTTTATCCTAGAACTTCTGTTCTCTGATAATAAAAACCAGATAGAAATAGGAAATTACAGAGAGATTTGGGAAGTTATTATACTTTTAGAATTTATAAAACTTTATCAAAGTTTCCCTCTCTCTGAATTTGGACCCTCATTTGCTTGATTCCCATGACATGAATGCATCATACAGCAAATTATGCTAGCCAAAGAGCTTTTCTCTTAACTTTGTTAATCTAGGACTCCAGCTCTGGGGGATGCACTTGGTAGCTCTAATACATAATGATACTGCCTAGGTGAATATGCCCAAGGAGGCTTCTTCATTTGGTCCCATCACATCCCTTAACATAGACATTACAAATTTAGCAACATTGAAACAATAGATGCACATATCTTTGACTCAGCAGTTCCACTCTTAAGAATTTATCCTACATGGGTGCCTGGGTGGCTCAGTCAGTTAAGCATCTGCCTTTGGCTCAGGTCATGATCTCAGGGTCTTGGGATCAAGTCCCACTTTGGGCTCTCTGCTTAGCGGGGAGCCTGCTTCTCCCTCTCACTCTCCCTCTGTGCTCTCCCTGTCTCTCCTTCTCTCTCAAATAAATAAATAAAATCTTTAAAAAAAAGAATCTATCCTATAAATATAGTTTTACATGTATTTAAAAACATATTCAAGCATATTCATTGTATTACTTACAGTGACAAGGCAGGTAACAATCTGTGGGTGACAGACCTGCTACTTACCCACCAATGTCCCCTCTTTTAATTTTCCTTTTAACAACAGAATTCCCAAGTTTTAGCCAAGTACACAGCTAGATTTCCTAACCATCATACTAGGTGAGAATGGTCATGTGATAAATTTCTGGACAGTGGGATATAAGCCAGAATTTCTGGGTGATATGTAAAAGGAGTAGCATGCATTCTTTTTCCCTTTTCATGCTGGCTGGAATACAGCTGAAGGAAGCTGGAACAGCCATTCTCTACTCAGTGATGGAAGTCCTGGAATAAAGGACCCCAGAGATCCTACCAACTACCAGTTACCTCTGAACTGTTTCATAGAGAGAAAGAGATTTCTATTTTGTTTAAACCACTATATCTTCTTAACCAGAAGCCTAAACTATAGTCCAGTACACTTCCTAAGTTTGCACAAATAAAGCACTGGATAAATACATTGTGGTACATCTGTATATTACCTGGCCATTAAAAAGAAAAAGTAGATTTCTAAATACTGACATGGGATAACCTCCAAAATATATTGTTAAATGGAAATACTTATCTTACTAATAGCAGAGGTTCTCAACCCTGGTAAGGAATTAAAAGTACATAAAAACTGTCTAAAAAATACCTAAGTGGGGCCATATCACATGTCCACTATATGAGATTATCTGAGTCCAGATATATCTGAGTCCAGATACAGTGATTTTTTTTTAGATTTTATCTATTTGACACAGAGGGAGAGATAGCACAAGCAGGGGGAGCAGCAGGCAGAGAGAGAGGGAGAAGCAGGCTCTCCACTGAGCAAGGAGCCCGACATGGGGCTCGATCCCAGGACCCTGGGATCGTGACCTGAGCCGAAGGCAGCCGCTTAACCGACTGAGCCACCAAGGGGCCCCTACAGTGATTTTTTTAATGGAAGATCTCAACACTGACTGATCTAATGTGCAGTCAGCATTGAGAACCACAACATCAGAGCCTGAGGAATGGGACTGAAGGGAAGGCAGAGAGACTTCACTCACCCTCTCACCACTCGTCCTTCAATCCCTACTTCAAACACATCCATTCCTTCAGGACATGAGCAATTCAGGACATGAGCAGGAGCCACTAGAGATGGGACACAAAAGCCCAGAGCTGCCTCAAAGGGGCTGCCTTTTTTCCTGGTCACTGAGAACTACTACATAATATTCAAATATGTATACCTTGTCCAAGATTATCAAAAGATACTTATCTGTAAAGAACCATATGGTCTCAATCTACTGGTCTTTTTACAAGTCCATGTAAACATTTATTTGGGAGACAGAATTCTTCCTCATGAGATATAAGATTAAGACTTTTACCTTTCACTAACAAGCCTAATGAATTCCTCAAAAGACAGAGTGATTTAAAGCTGCAGGGAAAGGTCACCCAGACAGCCAAGTGCCATAAGCTTCAACAATGAACAAGAAGCAACACTACAAAGTATATTTCTTTTTCAATGATTTTATCCCAAATCAAAGGTTTTTTGCTGTAGTTTCCTCTTATTTGCCATATTATTTATTCCTATACATCTGATTACTTATTCAAATACCCTACATCTGGCAAAAGATTACGCCAAAGACAAGTGGCTTACTAACTTGTTAGACAAGCACACATTTTTTTTTTTTTGCAAAGTAATCAATCTAATAGCACTGTGTGTGAACTGAGAAAAGTAATTATAGCACTAATTATGTGCCAAATAATGTACTAGTCAGTTTGTTAGTACATATCACTGAAATCTCATAACAGTACAATCAGGCAAGTCACATAAACAGTAACTTTCCGTGCTGGAATTCAAACCTCCAGACTAGACCCTAATCATCCCTCTGCTGCTTTTTTCAGAGTCCATGTGTACATCATTGTATAAGGATGCAGTCATTTACTAAAGTCCTTCCAATGTGAATCAGATTTGGGAGGGAAAGAGAGAAATCTATTTATCATTTTCTTCTCTAACTCTAAAGATAATGCAGTTTAGCATTACCTCCTTCATTATAGACAATCTTCTTCTCTCAAGATTAGAAATTTCTGGTTTCTGCCTCTTCCATTTTCTCTTCAAAGCTTTTTCTTGGAGTTCCCAGTGTACTAATGCTCTGTTCTTTGATTTGTGTATTTCATGACGACGTATCTGTACAAAAGAAAAAAATATAAAAGAATGCTTCAGGAAAAAAGAAGTTGCCTATTCAGATGGTGGGACCACCTAATCTAGTTCATCTTTAAAAAATTTTTTTCTGGTCCAACATGTGTATATTTATACATATTCACAACCAAAATTTTCAGTCTTCTAAATCTTCAAATGTGATTTAAAAAAAGAAGAAGTATCTAGAACTAGTAGACCTAGCAAAAAGACAAAATGAAAAAAATATTAATTTCTACTTCCTTTGTACAAGACAATCCAATAAAATGTTATTTTCCAATCTATAGGACAGGATTCATTTAATGGGTGGTAAAATCAATTAGTGGGTCAAACCAACATTTTTAAAATAAAACAGAATACAGAATAGAAAATATTAAGAGTAAATCACACATAAGAAAGTTAAGAATTGTTCTGTTAAACTTTTCAGTTACACATGTTTGTACTGTACAATTACACACACACACACACACACTGAGTACAATGTAAAAGGCACAAAGTCCACTGACTCATCTTTGGCAAAGACACACCCATTTCGTAATACACACGTCACCACCAAAAACTTACAATGCAGTACGTTTATAGCCCTGCAATGGTTGCATTTGGAAGTGGGTCACTGGAAATGCAGAACTCCAGAAAAATGGAATTCCTGAAGCAGAGCTATGAGCCACAGCATAAGAGTTGCAGGAGAAGAGCTCACTGAGGCGGCTAAGGAGTAGGAGCAGACACTGGCTGTACAAGCACTCTGGTATTCAGAGCTATGAAGATGAATAAAATGTACTGCTTTGTTCTCACCATGTAAATAAGAAATCAGTCCATTAAGAGACCAACAACCAAATGCTATGTAAGGGTTCTGAACACAAAAAGCAAATGAAGATGATATTTTTGAGATAATTGGGGTAATATGAATATGGACTTGGAATTAGACAATACCAAAAAATTATTGTTACTTTTGTTAGGTGTGATAATGGCATTGTGGTTATATTAAAAAGTCTATATTTTTAAAAATGCAAACTGAATTATGTTGGCACAAGATGACATGTTCTCTGGGATTTGCTTCAAAATGCTACAGTGAAAGAAGGAAAGGGTATGAAAAATGAACTATGGCAAAATTTTAATAACTATTATATCTGGGTAAACAGTACCTGGGAGATCTTTATACTTTTGTCTCCATTTTCATGTAAATTTGAAATTTTTCATAAAAAAAAATTTTAAGTCAGTAGGGCATCATTATTATCCTCAACAAATATTTAACAAGTATCTACTAGGATTAAGATTTCTAGGTCCACAAAGACATACAAGATATAGCCCTTATGCCTCAAAAGCATTAACAATCTGCCCAGGAAGATAGGGCACATATGGTTGACCCTTTAATGACACGGGTTTTAACTGCACGGATCCACTTGTACATGGATTTTTTCCAATAAATATATAGTACTGTAAATGTAATTTCTCTTCCTTATGATTTTAATAACATTATCTTTTCTCTAGCTTACTTTTTTGTAAGAATACAGTATATAATATATATAACATACAAAATATGTGTTAATCAGCTGCTTATGTTATCGGTAAGGCTTCCTGTCAACAGTAGGCTATTAAATTTTGGGGGAGTCAAAACTTACACAAGAAATTTCTGACGCAGGGGGTGGCACCCCTAACCCCCACAGTGTTCAAGGACCAACTGTACATATAAAGATAAATGAAATGCCTTAGACAACACATACACAATGCCTCATATAGACAGTAAGTATGAGAACAGTTTAGAGGAGATACCAATTGTTGGGCAGCTTCAAAAAACTTCAAACTTAGTACAAAACTATAATAATCAAGAAAATGTTGTGTGGCATAGGATGGACACATAGATCAGTGGAATAAAACTGACAGCCCAGGGGCGCCTGGGTGGCTCAGTCGTTAAGCGTCTGCCTTCGGCTCAGATCATGATCCAGGGTCCTGGGATCGAGCCCCGCATCGGGTTCCCTGCTCTGCGGGAAGCCTGCTTCTCCCTCTCCCACTCCCCCTGCTTGTGTTCCCTCTCTCTCTGTGTCTCTCTCTGTCAAATAAATAAATAAAATCTTTAAAAAAAAAAAAAAAACTGACAGTCCAAACTAAACCCTTATGTTTACAGACAATTGATTTTCAGCAAGGGTGTCAAGATAATTCAATGGAGAAAAGACAGTCATTTTAATAAACAGTACATGGACAACAGGATATCCATTTAGAAATGAATGAAGATGGACCCCTATCTCACTATATACAAAAATTAAGTCAAAATGGATCAAAGACCTAAATATAAGAGCTAAAACTACAAAACTCTTAGAAAGAAACATAGGTGAAATTCTTTGTGAATCTTGGGCTAGACAATGGTTTCTTAGATATGATACAAAAAGGACAGTTGATGAACAAATAAATAAACTGGAGTTCATCAAAATTAAAAGTTTTTGTGCTTCAAAGAATACCATCAAGAAAATGAAATGACAACAAACAGAATGGGAGAAAATATTTACAAATCATATATCTGATAAGGAACTTGGACCCAGAATGTGTACAACTCAACAATAAAAACACAAGTAATCCAATTTTTAACTGGCTAAGGAATCTGCATAGACATTTCTCCAAAGAAGATAATACAAATGGCCAATAAGCACACAAAAGGACGTTTAACATCATTAATCACTAGGGCAAATCAAAAACACAATGAGATTCCACTTTATACCCACTTAGGAAAACTAAAACTAAAAATATGGTAATAACATGTGTTGGCAAGGGATATGGAAACATTGGAACCCTCATGCCTGCTGGCAAGAATGTAAACAGTGAAGCCACTTTGAAAAACAGTTTGGCAGCTCTTCATAAAGCTAACTGTAGAGATACCATATGACCCAGCAATTCTACTCCCAGGTATACAACAAGAGAACTGAGAACATATGTTCACACAAAACTTGTACACTAACGTTCAGAACAGCCTTATTCATAACAGTCAAAAAGTGAAAACAATCCAAATGTCCAGCAACAGACGGGTATATCCATACAATGTAACAGTATCAGCAATAACAGGGATGAAGTACTGACACATGCTACAACATGGAGGGGCCTTGAAGACATTATGTTAGATACAAAGGACACACATTGTATTCCATTTACATGAAATGTCCAGAATAGGGGCGCCTGGGTGGCTCAACTGGTTAAGCGTCTGCCTTCAGCTCAGGTTATGATCCCAGGGTGCTGGGATCGAGTCCCACATCAAGCTGCCTGCTCAGCAGGGAGTCTGCTTTTCCCTCTCCCTCTGCCCCTCGCCCTGCTTGTGTTCATGCTCTCTCTCTAAAAAATATATAAATAAAATCTTTTAAAAAATAATTTAAAAAAAAAATGTCCAGAATAGACACATCCATAGAGACATAAAGAAGATTAGATATTGAGGAAGAGGGGCATATGGGGCATATGACTGTTAACAGGTACAGGGTTTCTTTCAGGGAGTGATGAAAATGATCTAAATTAGAAAATATGAATATGAATATACTGAAAACCAATGGATCGTACACATTAAAAGGGTGGATTTTATGGTATGTGAATTGTATTTCAATAAAGCTGCTTTTTTTTTTTTTTAGTCTATAGCAGAAACCTTTTTTTTTTTTTTTTTTTTTTTTTTAGCAGAAACCTTTTTAAAAGTAAGACTTGAACTAGGGTAAGGGAGCAAAGTAAGATTTGAATAGGTAGACAAGAAGGTAGAGAAACTGTTCCAAGTAAAGAAAATCACATGAATTGAGGCTCAACTGTGGAAATATACATGGCATATTCAAAGAATAAATTAGTACATTGACTAGACCAGTATGCTTGCATACGGAAGTAACAGTAAATAAGGCTAGAGATACCTACAGATAGTAGAAGACAACAGGTGTATACAGGGCAATACTGGAGAGATTTGAACAGAGAGATTTGAAACCAAACCTATCTAATAAAATTTTAATACATGCTAAGTGACATTCCTAGGTAAAATCAGGAAGTCCAGATGATATGCTTTTCAATTTCATATAGACATAAGCAAGATTAAATATAACTGAAGAACTTCCAGGAAGTACCTCTGGTTTCTATTCTGAAGGTCAGAAACCCAATATCAAATAAAACATTGAACAAATCTTAACTTTTGATATTAAACTTACCAGATCTTCAGGAGTTGCCCGATGAACTGTTAGGTCATTCACAGTATTCTGCAAAAAAAGAACTTTCTTTAAAGAAAAAGTTTTCTTACAAAATATTAGGATATACTGGATTTTTTTAAAAATAGGATTTCAATGTTTATTCACTTTCTTTGGGTAATTTTCTTACAGGAAAAATTTTCTTTAAACTAGGTTAAAAACATTTAAAATCAATTTTAGTTTATTTTTGATAAATTCATTTTCCTTTTTTTTTTAGAGGCCTTTTTAAAATTTTTTTAACTTTTTTTTTTAAGTAATCTCTATACCCAACGTGTGGCTCAAACCCATGGCTCTGAGATCAAGAGTTGCATGCTCTACTGACTCAGCCAGCCAGGCACCCCATCAAAAGCTTTCTTTTATTAGTTTAAGCCTGGTACACCTTTTTTCTCCCACATGCCAAATGGGCCTCAGTTAAAAAATTATGTACTTAACTAAGCATGCTAACCTCCAAGAAACCTTTCTTTGAAGAGTTAAGGGATTTGTCTGATCATCACATTTAGCAAGATAAAATTGCTATTTTAAATTGAAATAAAATTATTTCTATTTTTACATAATACATAAAACAAAAGTGTTTATTTAAATTAAAATGAAATGTTAGTTTTATTATTCAAACTTCTTACCATATTTGTTCACATTCTTCAGAGAGTTATGTCACACCTATGAACTTACATTGTTCATTTATATGTGGTCAGGTACGAGTACATACTAGATTTTAAAGGCTGAAAACAGGGGCGCCTGGGTGGCTCAGTCGTTAAGTGTCTGCCTTCAGCTCAGGTCATGATCCCAGGGTGCTGCGATCCAGCCCCATATCAGGCTCCCTGCTCCGCGGGAAGCCTGCTTCTCCCTCTCCCACTCCCCCTGCTTGTGTTCCCTCTCTTGCTGTGTCTCTCTCTGTCAAATAAATAAATAAGATCTTTAAAAAAAAAAAAAAGTCTCTTAAAAAAATAAAAATAGGGACGCCTGGGTGGCTCAGTCGGTTAAGTGGCTGCCTTCAGCTCAGGTCATGATCCCAGGATCCTGGGATCGAGTTCCACATTGGGCTCCTTGCTCAGCAGGGAGCCTGCTTCTCTCTCTGCCTAAAGCTCCCCCTGCTTGTACTCACTCACTCTCTCTCACCTATGCTCTCTCTCTCTAGCAAATAAATAAATAAAATCTTTAAAATAATAATAATAATAAATAAATAAATTAAAATTAAAATTAAAAAAAACAGAGGCTGAAAACAGATTCAAAGTCCTGGGATGAAAAAGACTTCCTGTCCAGGAACCAGTATTCTCAATTTAAATATTAATATGGATTATTTTTAGTTTTCTTATTAAAAAATAATAGGCTATTTTTAGGTATCTTACAGAAAATAAGCACTAAATTTACCAAGCAGGCATATATTATATTAAAACAACGAATAAAACAGGGTAGTTATGTAATTCAAAATGAGTAAGTTTAACTAAAATTGTAGTTTTCAAACTGCATTCCAGAGAATGAGGCACCTCTAAAGATTCCTAAAAGATAAGCTGTTATCACTATAGAGGGGTTAAATTTGTGTGCATGCAAACAACTTAAGCATAGAATATATCATACATAATAAGGGATAACGTTTGAGGGCACTGTATAATTTCATAAAACGTGAAAACAGTCACTTATGTAAAAGGCACTAAACCAACATGGCAGGTCTACCACACCCCACAACCCCAGGAGCTACCATTATTATTCTGGTCCATGTAAACAGTACCCCTTGGGATTGTGCAATGCATAACCTACACAGCTTGAAGTAGCTGCCCAGCAATCTGGCCCTCTCCAAAGTGACTTCAGCCATTTTGTTATACAGATTTGGTAAGGCAGGAAATAAAACAAGTTAGAGTTCTACTTCCAACAGATACACAGAGAACTGGATCTGGTGAAATAGATTCTGATATCTTCAAAGACTTAACTTTTTGGCCATAGTTTATATTTAGCTCAAGGGTTTTCTATACTAAAACTGTTATTCCTTTCATATTAATTTAGAAAAGCACAAGATATAACCATAAGATCTTGAGATTTTTAATAATCATAATAAAATTCAGGCATATAAGGGATATGCTTGGACTTAGTTCTCATGGGCGATAATATAATTTCATTAATACTACTACTGCTTAAAATGATTTTCTTCTGAAATGGCTTTTAAATATAATTTATAAGCCATTTCAAAAACCATCTCACTATTTTTATCAAAATAGTATTATTCAGTTTGATCTCTCCTCCTTCATTTACTATTTACTCCCAATGACTTAAAACTACTTCCAAGCTTAGTCTACAAAAAACAGATTTTTCCAGCACTGGAGATAATAAAAAGCAAATGAGGAAAATGCAATTTCAAATGGTGGGTTTCAATTATATTTTGAGCAATAGCAGCAAATCAAAATAAATACTAAACTTCCCATAGTAACCACTCTGAAGTGGATAACTTTTAAGTTATCACATGCATTTTTTTCCTTTTAATCAGTTTCATTGCCTTAGAATCACACCCTAATAATATTTTATAGCCAATCAGATGACAACAAAGCAATATAAACGTAGGTTAAGTCCCCTGAGCCACTTCAAAAAGGCTGTCAGTTTGCCCAGAAGTTTCCAAGTCCAAAAGAATCCCTGAGATCCAAAGTAGTCCCTAACTAGTTGCTCTCCACAACAGAAAGAAAAGACACCTAAAGTGTCACGGTTCAAACTAAAGTACCAAGCTGTGAAAGATAAAGATGCCCTTGATAATACCAAACAGTAATCAGAGTGGGAGCCAGGGATCCTATCTCCCAGGTACTTGAGACTTGTCTTACATCTTAAGAGAATCTTTGTACTGAAACTGACCAGCTTCTGGAGGTGAAAAACAAACAGTTCAAGAAGTAAGAGAGCAAGAATCACCCGCTTTTTCAGCCAAAAATGCCGCTCATATGATTATGATGTCACTGGTTGCTATGGGCAAATCTTTAAAAAGTACCAAAAAAAATTCAGACTTCAGTGACACAGGTTAGCTCCAGTTGCCTTAAAGCAGTGTGTTCTCAAAGTGGAGGACAAGGCGACTTTTTAAAAACATACTCCCCACCCTCTTAAGATTCCCTCTTCAAAAGAGGTACAGGTTATGACCTTGACATGTGGATTCTTAAAAAATCCCCAAAGGATTCTGCTCTTCCTTCCAGGATCTGGGATATAACGCGCCCAGAAATCCATTCCACCCTATCACATTCAGAGCACTGTCTCAAGTGACCAGGGCCATGTCATCACATCTATTCCTCCAGAGCAATCTGACAGGTTTATTATCCCATCTAGACTTACATCCCATTCTTGCTTCACTGATGTTTTCTTCTTCTTTACCTTCAGCACTTTCCTTCCTCCTCCCCGAGGACCATAACGGTTCACTCTGACAAGTGACATCTAGAAGCAATAATCATATCAAATTTTTAAAATACAAGAAAAAGTGGTAATTAAGTATCACTGGATGGGGACAAAGACATCTAGGAAAATAAACTTTAAAGTGTCAGAAGAAAAATTTAAGCATAATGAAAGAACCATCTACCAAAATACTTGGTTCTTTCACTTCACAATTAGAAAGCTGTACTGATAACTATGATAAAACAGGTTTCAAGTTGATAACTTATGTATATTTGCTTAATAAAGAACTCCAGGAATACAAATTATGACTTAAAGCACAGACCTACGACAACAGGCATAAGCTTTGTCATCAGTTACAAACTTCACCATTAACAGAGAAAATGTCGGGCGCCTGGGTGGCTCAGTTGGTTAAGCGACTGCCTTCGGTTCAGGTCATGATCCTGGAGTCCCTGGATCGAGTCCCGCATCGGGCTCCCTGCTCGGCAGGGAGTCTGCTTCTCCCTCTGACCCTCCCCCCTCTCATGTGCTCTCTCTCATTCTCTCTCTCTCAAATAAATAAATAAAATCTTTAAAAAAAAAAAAAAAACAGAGAAAATGTCAGTCACAGGCTAACAATCTGAAAGCAAAAGGAAAAAGGCAAAGAGCACTTAAAATCACTACCAGATACATATGTGTTTACCTAAAAAAAGGTGGCTAAATTTTAGAGAACAAATGAGTTATATCATTTCTAGTATATTTCCACACAATACTAAGTGGGGGTAATTACTGATACTAAACTAGCATTTGGAAATTGCCAACATTTGCTTGGCACTCTTAAAATAGCAATGCTAAGGACACTGGACTAAAACACTGGACTAAATATCACACAAAATTAGAATAAGACTCATAGTCCCTGTACACTAGGATTTTACAATACATATGTGTGACTTTTAACAAGCAACACATATACATGACACCTTTTCTAAAACTTCATTACACACTTTCATTACAGAACTTTCGAGCTGACCCCCTTATTCCAAATTATCCTAAAATAAAGATGGTAGTATCTTCCTTAAGTACATTTAAAAAAAATGATTTAGTAATTAAAAACATCTAAATGCAAGTATTTTCAAGAGCTTCTCCTCAGTCCTCTTTGCTTTGTCTTGTCAATCACATTGACTCCTCAAACATGTTATCTATTTTCAGGGTTCACAATCCGGCAAAAGAGATAAGTGACATTTAAGAATAACATTTAATTGGTTTATGATGATGGTAATGAGGACAGTGGAGGTGGTGATAATGATGGCATTAGCTAACACGAGTCAGGTACTGTTCTAAGCAAGCTCTTCCCACACAGTATTTCCTTTAATCCTAACAGTAATTCCATTAAGTATTTACTATTTATTTTACAGATGAGAAAGCTAAGGGACAAAGAACTAACCAACCGTGAAGGTCACACAGTAAGTGGCAGAACCATAAATGCCATTTTAAAAGATAAGGAATAGAGGAGTGCCTGGAACAGAGGCTCAGTTGGTTGGGCAACCAAATCTTGGTTTCCTCTCAGGTCACGATCTCAGGTCAAGAGATGGAGCCTCGTGTCAGGCTCCACATGCTCAGCGGGGAGTCTGCTTAAAGATTCTCACCTTCTACCCCTCCCCCCACTCATGTGCGTGCACGGTCTCACTCTGTCTCTGTCAAGTAAATAGAAATACCTCTTTTTAAAATAAACAGGGCGCTGGGTGGCTCAGTCAGTTAAGCATCTGCCTTCAGCTCCGGTCATGATCTCAGGGTCCTGGGATCAAGCGCCTCCCCTGCTTCGGGCAACCTGCTCAGTGGGGAGTCTGCTTCTCCCTCTCCCTCTGCGCCTTTCCCCTGCACGTACTCTATCTCTCAAATAAATAAAATATTTTAAAAATAAACAAACAAGTAAAAGATACAGAATAGAATAGAACTAAAAATCCAAAACAAACCCTTCCATTTATGGTCAGTTTTTCTTTTTTTTTTTTAATTTTTTATTTAAATTCAATTAGCCAACATATAGTACATCATTAGTTTCAGAGGCAGTGTTCAATAATTTATCAGTTGCGTATACCACCCAGTGCTCATCACATGTGTGGTCAGTTTATTTTCAACAGAGGTGCCAAGAAACAATTCAACAGAGAAAGAACAGTCTTTTTGATAAATGGTGCTGGCACAACTGGAGATCCATATGAAAAAGAATGAATTAAGACCTCTACCTCACAACATATGTAAAAATTAACTAAAAATAAGTCACCAACTTCAATGTAAGAGCTAAAAGCACAAAACTCCTGATAGAAAACATAAGCATAAATCTTCATGAGGCAATGGTTTCTAGCTATAACACTAAAAGCACAAGAAACCAAAGAAAAAATAAAGTGGACCCCATCAAAA
The DNA here is from genome assembly GCF_029215605.1 of Mirounga angustirostris. Lineage (NCBI taxonomy): Eukaryota > Metazoa > Chordata > Mammalia > Carnivora > Phocidae > Mirounga > Mirounga angustirostris. The sequence goes on from NW_026991709.1 coordinate 58,538,018, forward strand.
TTTAAAACTTTTGTGCTTCAAAAAATACCATCAAGAAAATGAAATGACAGCTAACAGAATGGGAGAAAATATTTGCAAATCCCATCTGATAAGAAACCCGGATCCAGGATATATAAAAGAAACTTAAAATTCACCAATAAAAACACAAATATTCCAATTTTTAAATGGCTAAGGGAGCTAAATAAACATTTCTCCAAAGAAGATACTACAATTGGCCAATAAGCACATGAAAAAATGATCAGCACCATTAGGCTTTAGGGAAATGCAAATCAAAACTACAATGACATACCACCTCATATCCACTAGAATGGTTATAATCAAAAAGGTGGAAATAACAAGCGTTGGCGAGAATGTAGAGAAACTGGAATACTCATTTGTTGTTAGTGGGAATGTAAAATAGCATGGCCATGTTGGAAAACAGTTTGGCAGTTCCTGAAAAAGTTAAACTCAGTTACCACAATTCTAGTCCTAGGTATATGCCCAATAATTGAAAACTTACGTCAATACAAAAATTTGCACATAAATGTTCATAGCAACATTATACTCTTAATAGACAAAAAGTAGAAAAATCCCAAATGTCTACCAGCTGGTGAATGGATAAATAAAATATGGTATATCCATACAATGGAATATTACTTAGCAATATAAGGAAGTAATGATATATGCTATAGCATAGCATATGAACCTTGAGAATATTAAGGTAAGAAAAAGAAGCCAGACACCAAAGGCCGTATATTGTATGATTCTATTAATATAAAATGTCTAAGGTTAGGCAAATCCACAGAGACAAAAAATAGACAAGCTGTTGGCAGGGTCTGGAAAGAGGAGGGAATGGAGAGTAATTGCTAATGGGTATGAGGTTTCTTTTTGAGGTGATAAAAATGTTCTAAAACGAGCCAGTGGTAATCAATGCACAACTCTGTAAATTTATTTAAAAGCTCTGAACTGTAGACTTCTAAGGGGTAAATTTCATGGTAAGTTATATCTTAATAAAGCTATTATTTTTAAAAAGACATGGAAAAATATAACAGTTGTTCAGAAACAGTTTCTAATGTATTTTACTCTTTAAATAATGTATTTTACTTTTTAACTCTTTTACTCTTCAATTTACTCTGCAGAAATAAAGAAGAATCATAAAATGTCACTAAATCTGTTGGATGAATTATACATCCATTAAAACTGTATTAAGAAAAATGTTTAGGGGTGCCTGGGTGGCTCAGTCATTAAGCGTCTGCCTTGGGCTCAGGTCATGATCCCAGGGTCCTGGGATCGAGCCCCGCATTGGGCTCCCTGCTCGGCGGGAAGCCTGCTTCTCCCTCTCCCACTCCCCCTGCTTGTGTTCCTGCTCTCGCTAATTCTCTCTCTCTGTCAAATAAATAAATAAAATCTTTAAAAAAAAAAAATACTGAACAAATGCCTGAGTATTATTTGTGGTAACGTGAACAGGTTTCAACTTTAGCATAAGAAAATGTAACATCCAAAAAAACCCCATATTCACTGACAAAAACAGTGAATGTGTTCCCCCAAAATTCATGTTGAATCCTAACCCCCAAAAGTGATGGTATTAGGAGGTGGGGCCTTTGGGAAGTGGGGCCTTTGGGAGGCAGAGCCCTCATGAATGGGACCAGGGCTGTCATAAAAGAAGCTCCAAAGAGCTCCCTAACCCCGTTCACCATGTGAGAACACAGCAAGAAGATGGTGGCTAGGAACCAGGAAGACGGCCCTTACCAAACATGACCGTCCTGGAGACTTGATCCTGGACTTCACAGCCTCCAGACTGTGAGAAAAAAATTTCTCGTTTATAAGCTACCTAGTGTCCGGTATTTTGTTATGGAAGTCTGAATGGACTACAACAGCCTACTACTGTTCCCTTTTTTTTTTTTTTTTAACTTCAATTGAGCCTAGCAAAGCTGGCTGTGGTTACTCTAAGATGAAATGCAATGAATAATGCCATCGTATGACCCCTTACCCTTGAGTTTGGACAGGATCCACGATTTGTTCTGGGTTTTTTCCCCCTGTGATTTGTTTTATCCAATAAAACAAGGCAAATGTGAGAAGAGGTCATTCCTACGATTACATTACGCTATACAAGTCTCTGTCTTACAAGAGCAGAGCAAGAGGGCGCCTGGGTGGCTCAGTTGGTTAAGCGACTGCCTTCGGCTCAGGTCATGATCCTGGAGTCCCAGGATCGAGTCCCACATCGGGCTCCCTGCTCAGCAGGGGGTCTGCTTCTCCCTCTGCCCTCTTCCCTCTCGTGCTCTCTGTCTCTCATTCTCTCTCTCTCAAATAAATAAATAAAATCTTTAAAAAAAAAAAAAAAGAGCAGAGCAAGAGAGTGTCTCCTGCTGGCCGTGAAGAAGCCAAATGCCACAGTGACTGGCTGTGAAAAGGGCCACAGGGCCAGGAACTCAGACAACTGTGGGCAGCCAGAGGGGAAAGTCAGTCAAGAGACCCCTCAGGCACACAGTCCCAGGGAAATGAATTCTGCCAAGAACCTAAGTGAGGTGAGCCTCGAAGCGGACTTTTCCCAAGCTGGGTTCTAGATGAGAATGCAGACCATCAACACCTTAATCAGAACTTTGTGAGACCCTAAGCACCTTACCCAGCTAAACCATGTCCAAATTCCTGCCTCACAGAAATCATGACATAATTAATGAGTATTGTTTTGAGTCACTAGGTTTGTGGTAATTTGTTATACAGCGTAGGAGACTAATATACTGGCCAACTCTAAATTCCAGCCTGTGTGTGCTAAGATCACAAAGGGAGAACTAAGCTGTAACGTGGGAACCACCCTTGCACTGAGAAGTGTTCTCTTAAACATCATCAATACAAGTGGGCATATTTTTCTTAACCCAGGATCAGACTCTGTGGTCTAACAAAGAGCTTTTGAGCTATTTACAGAAATCAGATATCGTAAGGGAGCTATAGTTTACATGCTTAAGTGTGAGACTGTAGAGATATTCTGATGGTTTATAGTACTAAGGAATATAAAATCAGCACAGCCCAGAAAATCTAGGCCTATTTGAAAAAAATCTAAAATATTAATACTTTCCTGATAAAATTATTTGAAAAAAATCTAAAATATTAATACTTTCCTAACTGATAAAATTATTGGAAAACCCTTTCCAACTCTAAAGACTCCCACTCCTGTTTCCACGACACTCTCTCGGTTTCTCTCCTATTCGTCTCCTCTTTGCAGGCTCTGTTGGCCCCTCAGATACCACATAATCAAAAAGCTGCACACAGTTCTATCCCAACCCTCTTATCTTTCCATTGGATACCCTCTCTCTTCATCCAATCATTGTTTTTGAGAATCTGTCACATGCCAGACACTGACCAGGCACGGGAGATAAAACAGTAAACAGGTCTAATATGGTACAAGCTCTCATGGAGCTTACTAGAAAGTAAGAAAGGAGTTCACATCTTCCCTCAGTGATCTCACTCATACCCTTGAACAAAGCTACAAATGCACTGGGCACATAAACACACTGTGAAAATGAGCCCCAAATTAAGGATCCACATTTTTCCTCAACACACCAAATGCTCATTTCCAACTGCTTTCTGTGTCTATCTCCCAAATATCTCACATACAATGTAGTCAAAAATACAGCTTATCATCCATGTCCCCTCCCCACCAACCTCTAGTTCTTGATATATAATTGGCATGCTCAGTAAATGTCTGAACTCAACTGAACTTACAGAATTACCATCCTTCTGGTTGCTCCAGTTTAAAACCCTAGCATCACCTTCTATTCCTTCTTGTCTGTTAGCCAATCAGATACCGGAATCTATTCATTCTTTTCCTGAAATACCTCTCTCATCTGTCCCCTCTTCATCTCTACTACAAATGTTTTTGTCCAAACTCTTTCTCCTAATTGAACTTCTTCACTCATTTGCCACTTTATTACCCATTATTTCAACAAATATTTTGAAAGCACCTGCCAAGAACCAGGCACAAAATACAACAAGAAAGTAAAATAGTCTGCACCCTCACAGAGCTTAGGGTTTATGAGAAGACCACAATTAAAATGAGTAATTACAGTGTCATGTTAATACCTAGCTTACTCTACACAGTAAGAAAAGACCACTATATCCCTCTAATTGCTCCCAAAATGTTTAAGCTGAGAGCTAAAGTATGAATAAAGCTAGAAGTGGGGGAAAGAATGTTCCAGGAGGGAGAAAAGGCATTTACAAAGGGTTTGAGAAGTTCAGTTTGACTAACAGATTTGAAAAGGTGAGAGGCTAGAAAGAGGTTACAAAGAAAGGCAGAGGACAGATCATGGCCTTCTAAGCTACAGCAATTTAAACACTATCCTAAAGAACCCATAGGAAGCCACTGGAGGATATCAGGTAAGGAGAGTTACCATGAGATTTAGCAAATCCACTCTGGCTAGTGGAAAACCGACCAAAGGGAAACAGGACCCCTTTCCAAACACTGTCCCTGCAATCAGTATTTTACCCCGATATAAGGATAGAGTATAGCCCTCGGCCCTTTACTTTCTTCCCCACAAGATTTTAATGGCTCCCCCCTACAGAGAGGAATCCAATATGCACTCGGACCCTCTGCCCTCCTTGTGGTCCGGCTGACCCTCCTTAACAGTCTGTGCTCCTCTCACCCTCCCACACATAAAACTCTGCCTTCACAAGTCGTTCCACCCATCCTTTCTGCTCCGCGTGGAACACCCTTCAGATTTTCACTCCCTTCTCCAAGCGTAACTCCACTCACTAATCAAAACTCACTCCAGCGGCCCCTCCTGATAAACTCTTTCCTGACCATCCAGTCGACTAACATGACCCTCCCTGTCCCCAAGTACCCCGGGTAGCCTGTCTCCTGCTAGACTGCAAATTCCTTGATAGCTACAATACGGTACCCCCCAACTTCCAGCTCTGTGCACAAGTTCCCGACAGCGCTGCGCACACTCAGGGTGCGCCTCAGGGGAGCGCGCTAGACACCAACACACCCAGACACTCATCCTGACACACACAAACACTCGCAAAACACAGAGTCACGGCGCGCTTTCCGATGTAGGGATCCTCCACCCAGGCGCCTAGAGCCCCAGGGAACAGAAGGGAGACGCCACCACCGTTTTCCTCGCCCTGCAGCCCGGTCCCTAAGGCTCGCAGGGGCTACAGGCTGCAGGCCTCCGCCACGTCGTCTCAACCTGCCTTGCCGTTTCCCGACGGCCTCCTCCACCGCCACTAAAACTTCAGGCTCCAGAACCGCCCAGCCCGCCACAGGTTAACGCAGCCCGCAACTTCCGGGATGTTGCCTAGGCTACCCGAGCCCCGCCCCCACTCCCTGGCGTATATCCGGTGAGGCCAGTGCGCAGGCGCCTCCCAAAGTCTGGCAGAAATTATAAGACGAGTTGGCTTCTGTGCGTCCTTCTTTCTTCCCCGTGCTCTCTGGAAGGTTCAGGGCAAAGCTGTGGAGGGGTCGGCATGTAGCACTAGCCAGTTTCTCGTGAATTTTGTAAAAGACAGATGTCGCTCTCCACACCAAGCTTCACATATAACATTTACTTTCACCTTTTTTTTTTCCCCAAAAAAATGTTTATACTGTCTACATATGTGCCACAGACTATGGTAGGTCCTGCGGGACCTAAAAACAGTCAAGATCCCTGTCCTCAGTAGGCTAACTGCATAGTAGTAAACAGCTATCAATGACACAAATGTAAAATTAGAACTGTGACAAGTACTAGAAGATACTTACTAGATACTAAATTTATAGGAGTATTTGTAGGAATTATTCAGGAAAACTGAAAAGTAGATGAGTCAGCTACCAGGGAAGAATAAAACATCCCTGCAGAGGGAGGCACATATGCGAAGCTGTGTGGCACGTGCAAAGAACTGGAAGAAGTTCAGCGTATCTGAAGATGAGAGAGCAGTGGGAGCTTGGTGTAAGGGAAGCTGATTTAATAGGCTAGAGCCAGGACAGGAAGAGCTGTGTGGGCCATGTGAAGGACTTTACAAGCATTTTATTTGAAAACGGAGTTAATTTGCTCCAATATGACAGCTTCCTTTAGTCCCTGGTTTTCTACTGTTAAGACACATCCATACAGGGATCAGCAAATACATATTCAGCACCTTCTAGATGCTAAGAACTGCCTTCTAATAGTTTCCACTCTGATTGGGAAATAGATATTACATCTATTGATGTAGATATATTCACTGATGAATCAATATAATCATTCCCTGCATACATCCTCAACTCCCTTCCCCTCTCTGAATTACTGTAATACTGGGCAAAGCCACAATTCTGGCCTTAGCAAAACTACATATTAAGTGCCTGCACCTTTGCAACTGAAACTGGAAGAAGAAAAACACCCAACCATGTTGACTTTAAATTCATGATCACTAATTTTAAGTGTGCCCTTTAAGATGCCCAAAAACCATATTAAAGTTCCCCCTCCACTGATTTCTCCTACCTTCCTACATGACAACTTTATACCTTCTATCACATCCAATATATCATCCTCTATCCCCAGTCTCAGCCAGTGATCTTGCTTCCTAATTCATTGAACACTGAAGCAATCTGAAGAGAATTTCCATAAGCTCCCATTGCTAATTCAATCCTTCTATCGCATCTTTACTCACAAACCTGCCTTCCAAAAGCTTAACAAAACCTAAACACAAGAAAGATGAAGAGCATTACATCAGTGTACATAATAAATTACACATTAATAAACAGTGATAATAAAAAATTTTAAAGCACTCAGAGAGAAACATTACAGAGAAACAAAAATAAGGATAATATATTTCTCATTAGAAACATTGCAAGTGAGAAGACAGAACAGTTAAATATATTGAAAGGAAAAAAAAACTGTCAGCCTAGAATTCTATATCTGACAAAAATATCTTTTTTTAAATGAGGATAAAATAAAGATGCTTCCACACATAACTGATAGACTTTATCACCAGCAGATCCTCACTATGAGAAATGTTAAAATAAATACTTCAAACAGAAGGACAGCAATACCAGATAGAAATCTGAATCTACACAATGAAGAGCACTGGAAATAGCTGTAGGAGTAAATATATACAATTATTTTTCTTATTATTTTAATTCTTTAAAAGTAACTATTTAAATAAATATAATAAAAATGTATTGTGAGGTTTAAAATATATGTAAAAGTAAAATGCATGGCAACAATTGCATAAAGGCCAGAGGGGAAAAATGGAAGTCTGCTACTATAAGATTCTGATATTATTCCTGATGTGTATAATATTACTTGCAGGTACACTGTAATAAGTTAAATATGTATATCATAAAACCTAAAGCCACCATTAAAACACTAAATACTAAAAATACTAAAAATTACTTGACTAATCTAAAAGTAAGCAGAAAAAGTCCAAAAAAAGGAAACAAAGGGGGCACCTGGGTGGCTCAGTTGGTTAAGCGACTGCCTTCGGCTCAGGTCATGATCCTGGAGTCCCAGGATCGAGTCCCGCATCGGGCTCCCTGCTCGGCAGGGAGTCTGCTTCTCCCTCTGACCTTCCTCCCTCTCATGCTCTCTGTCTCTCATTCTCTCTCTCTCAAATAAATAAATAAAATCTTTAATAAAAAAAAAAAGGAAACAAAGAACAGGTGGGAGAATACAAAACAAATAGCAAGATGATAGATTCATATCAATTATTACATGAAATGTAAATGGTCTAAATACCCCTATTAAATGGCAGAGATTGTCAGATTAGATTTTTTTTAATTGCTGTCTATTAGAAGAAACATACATGAATATAAAAACTGAATTTTAAAGTACAAAGAAAGATATATCATGCCAACACTGGTCAAATGAAGTTGGAATGGCTTCATCAGTATTACATGAACTAGTTTTCAGAGCAAAGAATATTACCAGGGATTAAAAAAAAAAAATCATTTCATGATGGCGAAGAGGACATTAAGTCAAAAGTATATAAAAATCCTAAATATTATTCACTTAATAAGAGAGCTTCAAAATAAATGAAGCAAAAACTGATGGAACTGCAATATAAAATTAAAAGTCCACAATTACAATCAGAAATTTCAATGCCCTTCACTGAACAATTTATAATACAAATAGGCAGAAAATCAGCAAGGTTATAAAAGACTTTACAACACTATCAACGATTATGACCTGATTGACATTCATAGAACACTAGTCCAACAACCAGCAGAATCCACATTCTTTTCATGTACATACAGAAATTTTAGCAAGATGAACAATAACCTGGACCATAAAACAAATTTCAATAAATGTAGAAAGATTCAAGTCATAGTAGAAATGTCCTCTGATTACAATGTAATTAAATTAGAAATCAGTAACATAATGATTCTTGTCAAATCCCTCAAAATTTGGGGAAAAAATAGTATACATCTTAAAAAGCCATTAGTCAAACAAGAAATCAAACCAGAATGTATTTTGAACTAAATGAAAATGAAAATACAGGATACCAAAATTTGTGGAATGTAACAGAAATAGTACTTCAAGAGAAACGCATGGCACTAAACACCTATATAGAAGAAAAAGTCTCAAATCAATGACTTCAGAAATTAGATAAATTTTAAAAAGTTAAATCCAAAGTAATAAGAAGAAATAAAATAATAAAGATAAAACAGAATCAATAAAATAGAAAGGCAAAATAATAAAGAAAAATAATGACAGTGATAGTTGAATCTTTGAGACGATTAATTAAATTGCTAAACCTCTAAACAAATTGATCAGGAAAACTACCTATAAATTACCAATATCAGAAATGAGAAAGGTGAAATATTCTACAGACACTAACAGAATGTATTTTGAGCAACTATATGGTAATAAATTTAATAACACAGATAAATGGCCAACTTTCCTGAAAGACATAAATTACCAAAGCTTTCTCAAGAAAAAAAAATGGATAAGATGAATTGCTCTGTATCTATTAAAGGGAGGAAACAGGAGAGAGATATAAAGGAGGAAAGAAACTTTAGAGGGTAATGGATATATAGATAATGGTTTCACAGATATGTATGTATATAACACAGGTGATATGTGCACTTTAAATATGTGAAGTTCATTGTCAGTTATACTCAAGAAAGCTGTTTATATAGATTTCTCTGGGTGGTCCAAATATAAGCCAGATGTGCTCCCCAAACCATAAGATGTCCTGCTTCTACTTAGCCTAATTCCAGCTTCCCTATTCCAACTTCTAATCGGTGTTTCTAAAGTCTTCCTTTATTTCACTATAAATCTTTTTCACTCCCCTCCTGTCTTTGAGTCTCTGCCAAATGTAAGGGATGGTGGCTGAAATCTTTCCTATATTAAGTTCTGAATAAACAATCTGTTTATTCTCATGTCAGTAGACTTTGTTTCCACAACTGCTTATATTTTTTAATGACATTGATTTTTTTTTAATATTAGCAAGATTTATAATAACACCTGATAAGATCCCTTTCAGTGAGGTTCAAGAGCATTTTTTATCCAATGTCTCTTCCAATAGATGAAATTGCCTGGTTGATGACCATAAAGAGCCTATTTAAGATTTATTTATTTGAGAGAGAGCGAGAGCACGTGCGAGTTGGGGGAGGGACAGAGGGAGAGAATCTTCAAGCAGACTCCCCACTAAGCAGGGAGCCCAACACAGGGCTCAATCCCACACCACATGAGATCATGACCTGAGCTGAAACCAAGAGTCGGATGCTCAACCAACTGAGCCACCCAGGTGCCCCATAAAGAGCCTATTTAGGAAGTGTTGTGAGAAGCTGGCCTTAACTTGTTCATGGGTATAGTACATGATTCACTTGCAATATTTTGCCACATCTCCATGCTACAGAGAAGAGTCTAATATCAGGCATAAAATTTCTAAATGTATGGGCCTTCCAGTTAACACTTCAGAGGGACATAACCAATGTGTCTCTGAGGGAATGGATCATATGGCCTTATGGACTAGGAGTACCTTTAGCCAAGGGACCTCAAGGATTTCTGAAAGTCTGGCTAATTTTAATTTAAGGATGACATTGGTTCTTTTGATTTTTCCAGAAGTTTGTGGGTGGTAAGAACAGTACAGCTTTTGAGAAGGGGTAATGCCTTACAAAGTTCTTTTAAAAGGTTTCATATAAATTGTGTCTTGGTCATTTGATATAAAAATTGATATACCCTAGGTTGGAAACATAAAATCAAGCGGGTTTTCAGAGACCAAAAAAAAAAATTACAAGCAAAGTTTTTCAGCAAGGAAATGCTTTAACCCATCCTAAAAATAAACAAATCCTGTGGAGAGTGGAAACTGGAAAAAATTCATCTGAAGGTGTTTAAAGGGTCCTTGAGGCTTTGGCTCCCACCATGCCTCATCTTTACAGTTTTCCCAGGTTGTGCTGTTCACAAGTAACACATGACCCACAAATAACCTCCACTGTCTTTTTAAAGTTTCTCGACCAAGGTTGATTTAAAATTGTAAGCAATTTTTTTTAAGATTTTATTTATTTGACAGAGAGAGAGAGCCAGAGAACACAATGGGGGAAACAGCAGAGGGAAAGAAGCAGGCTCCCCACTGAGGAGGGAGCCTGAGCAGGGAGCCTGATGTGGGGCTTGATCCCAGGACCCTGGGATCATGATCTGAGCCAAAGGCAGATGCTTAACCAACTGAGCCACCCAGGCTCAGCGATGAGTCGTTTCATGGAGCAATTCAGCTAATATCCATTTGAAATCATCTAGTGCCGCCAAATGGCCATCTTGAGGGTGCCGAGGAGGAGCTCAGTGAAGGATATTCTGCGTCCATTTCCAAATCAGGGGCTTAATGTGGGTATTTAATAATGGCCTCTTTGACTCAATCCAGAGATTTATCCTTTGGGGTTTTAGTTAGTATCATAACCTTGGTTAAGGCAGCTTGTTTGGCAAAATGATCTGCTAGAGGATTTCCCTTAACTCTGTTAGCATGGGCCTTAATCTTTACAATAGCCATCTCCCTGGGAAGTAGAAGTGTATCTAAAAATTCCTTAACTTGTTGTCCACTTCTGATGAGTGTTCCAGCAGAGGTGAGGAAATCTTTTTGTTTCTAAATCATCATGCACTACTCCAGAAGCATGCCTGCTATCTGCATACATGTTTATTTACTCTCAGGTCTTTGGCTGGTTGACAAGCTCTCCTAAGTGTTATAAATTCTGCCATATGGATTAACTTTACCTCAGGTAGGGGACTATCCTATAAAGGAGAGTTTAGATTAGTGATAGCATTGGAGATAGCCTAATAACTCCAGTTTCAATTTTGAAGTATGACCCATGAACAAATAGTAGGGCAATATTCTCAATGGGAGTCTCCAGTAAAGCTAAGCAAAGTGCCATAAGTCCCCTAACTGAAGACAATTATGAGGTTCCTCTTCTTCAGAGCCGAAGAGTGGTAGGATTCAGGATGCTGCAGCAGTGGATAGGAATGTAAGAGGGAGAGGGCAACGGAAATCCCTAAGAGGTCAATCCACGGACTGCAAGGTGTGCATGTTCTCAAGGAGTAGTCACGTCGGTACTGCATGAGGAACCGTAAGGTCAAACAGGGAACCTAGAATTAACTCCACAGAAGCATGGACAAGTTTTGCAGCACAGTATTGCCCTAACACAAAGGGTATCAGCCTTTGCAACTGCAGTGGGGGTGAGGCTACAGTAAGTGATGGGCTTTTGATGGTGTCCATGAAGTTGAATTAAAGCCCCAAGGCTTTAAACCCCAGAACACTCACGCACAAATAGACAAAAGGTTTCTGTTGTTGGTAGGGATGTCCAGGGAAGCAGGCTGTCGAGGAGCCTTCTTCAGATTAAAAGAAGTAACACTTGTGTAACACTTGGGCTCCCAGAAGAAAGTGGATCTTCCTAAAGACATAGCCATTTCATAAAAAGGTATCACAGTCTCAGAAAAAAAAATTACACCCATTGTCTGAAATATCAAGTTAGACCTAGATGTCGTCTCAGTTGTAATTTTGTGAGGGTTCTAGGGTAGCTTGGGATAGTCTTTATCCTGTTATGAGAGAATGTTTTTCCCTCCTTCAAATAGCTCATGTCCTAAATAATGTACTATGTTTTGACAAAATTGTAATTATCTTTTTTGAGACGTTATGCCTTTTTTTCTGTTAAGGCCAAGAGATACAGGCTTCTCTGAACAAAGTATGAAATCACCTGTATATTATATCAGAAATGAAACACAAGGGAAATTTGGATCTTTTAATTATTGATTAAGGGCCTAAGAAAAATAGGAGGGGGTGTCAATGAACCCTTAGGGCCTAGCTATCCATGTATATCATTGTCCCCTCAGATGAAGGCAAAAAGATATTGACTCTTAAGTGTAGGAATACACCCAGAAAAGGCACAGCAATGATCCACTACAGAGAAGGAGGTGGTTTGTGGGGGAATTGATGACAGGATGGAATTTGGGTTAGGTATTAATGGAGAAGGAGAGATAACAATGGTATTGGTGTCCTGAGATCTTAAACAAATCAATATACTTGTCCATTTGGTTTCTTTACTGGCAAGACAGGAATGTTACAAGGGTTAGTGCAGGTTATGAAAAGGACTCTTTTTTTTTTTTTTTAAAGATTTTATTTACTTATTTGATAGAGAGAGACACAGTGAGAGCAGGATCACAAGCAGGGGGAGAGGGAGAGGGAGAGGGGGAAGCAGGCTTCCTGCGGAGCAGGGAGCCCGATGCAGGGCTCCATCCCAGGACCCTGGGATCATGACCTGAGCTGAAGGCAGACGCTTAACGACTGAGCCACCCAGGCACCCCATGAAAAGGACTCTTGATATAAGGCTCTCAACTATAAATTTGAGGCTTTTCTTGCTCTAGCTTCTAACTTTGGGGAAGTTTGGGAATTTGATAAGATCTATCTGAACTTTAATAGATTCTGTTCCAATTATTTTTCTTTTTTTTTTTTTTAAAGATTTTATTTATTTATTTGAGACAGAGAGAATGAGAGACAGAGAGCATGAGAGGGGGGAGGGTCAGAGGGAGAAGCAGACTCCCTGCCGAGCAGGGAGCCCGATGCGGGACTCGATCCTGGGACTCCAGGATCATGACCTGAGCCGAAGGCAGTCGCTTAACCAACTGAGCCACCCAGGCGCCCTCCAATTATTTTTCTTATGTCAATGGGAATTTTAGCCCATGAAGAGCCAAGTACAATGTCAAGATCTGTATCAGGAGCATACATCAAAGATAGTGGAGAAGGAAAGTTTTATATAGAGCAGACACAAGTTGACTGGTAATTGATACATCCTCTGAAACCTCAAAAAAATAGTCCCTCTGGTGTGCAATTAATATTAGTTTTATTTGCAAAGTAGATCTCTCCTTAATAAATTTGTAGATGTGGTATCACAGAGCAGGAAGAGATGTTTTTCAATCAGGGACACAAAAGTTGTAGTTCAGGGCTGGGATATAGGGACAAATCTGTGAGTTGTTTGAAATACTTATACTTTTGTTCTATGTTCACTCCAAGGAAGAGGTTGAGCAAAGATGGCAGGATTTGATGTAGAACGATTAGTGTTGTTGGAAGATATTTTCTATTTATCCCCAAATCTCCTATAGTTTCATTTTTCTATTTGTTTGCATGATTAAATTATGACCCAATCAACTTTTATTAGCAATGTTTCAGGTATGGCTTTTAGGAGACTTTGAATTATTTTTCTGGCCTTTTTCTGACCCTGAGGTTTTTTGTAGAGGATCCTGGAGGTCCCTCTCTAGGTTGGTCCAATCAGCTTTGTCATCTAGGATTTAGCATCTGAGGTTCTGATCAACATGCATACAAGTTGATGTAGGTCAGGCAACTCTGGGTCATGTGCATCCAAAGAATTACAAATTCTTCTATGAATCTTTGCTCAGTCTTGCTTAGGTTTAGGGAAACCTTTCATTATAGCTCTTAATTCATCTCCGATCCAAAGTTTAAATTCTACAGTCACCTGCATACCTGGCTTATGGGAGGGATAGACTATTGGAGGCAACTAGCATTTGGAGGTTTTAGAAAGTTGCTGGGAAAAGACCGAGCGTCTGGACAAGGGGAAGAGGAAGGACGAGGTGCAGAAGGAGGGACTTCAGAGGGATAAGGGGGAAGTGAGAGAGCTGGCCACAGGAAGGCAGCTGGAGGACTAGGAGGTAAAGGATTTACTATGGAAATGAATCTAGATTATTGGCTAAGCTTGCCAAATTTCTCATTAGCTTTGACCAAAGAATATTTTAGCAAAGCAATTTTTGAACACAATTCATTTAATCCAAGATTCCTTTGGATCTGAGAAATCTTTATTCTTTTTCTTTTTTAAAGCACCTGTCAAATAAATAATTTTGGTCAAGGCCAATGTTCCACAGAGTGGCCATTGAGGGCCCAGGTCATCCTTGGTGAAGTGTCCCATTTGAAACATAGGTGCAGGAATTAGAATTGTAATGAGTGGACATATAAGAAGTTGGAGCTTCTCCAAAAGGAAGAGAAGAATTAGACTTAGCCAAGCCTGTAAGAGCTAGCAGCTGAAAGTGATACTTGTGCACTTTGAGTCTTGAGACCCCAACTTGAAGGTAGCTGCCTCCAAATGTAGACCCAACAACCTACACCTGCAGGCAGGTGGAAAACCAGAGAGAATGCTCTCTGTGGATCAAAGCCAAACTCTAAGGACAAAACAATTGAAACAAAGGATAGCCTAGTTTTATAGGTGATCCAAAGCAAAGTTTGTCCAAAAGAATGCTGGACCAGTGTTCTACTCTATGGCAAACAATACTTTTGGACAATATAACACAAAACGGAAGCAGGAAAGAGAGCAAAAAGGGATGAAAAGGAATGGCCAGACTCCACCAAAGATGCCAAACAAATGGGAACCAACCACAAAACCCAGGCATCAAACTGAGATGAGATAGCCAAAGAACTCAAAAGCAAAGAAAGCAGAGCTCAGACACAGTGCTCACTCACCATGTCAACATGTACCCAACACTGCAAGCTGTAAGGCACGAGGGGCCTGGGTGTGTAGCACAGCTGGTTAAAGGCTGGAGTCCATGGTGACAGGTAATACAGACAGGATCTCGTTGGAACCTTCAGGAAAACTATGGAAATAAGAACGACCACTAAATGGAAACAGAGGTTATTTATTCAGAGCTTGCTTGCTATAGCAAGCCACCATCACCTGTGCTTGGCCAAGACTCAAAGGCAGGCAGGGAACAGGGAAAGCTTTACGATGAAAAAAAGGCAAGGTTTCAGAATACTCTGATTGTATCTTGGTGGCATAGAGGAGCTGCAAGTAGGCTAACTAGAAGTGGGGTATTTTTGTGGTTTGCAGAGCATATTTGGATTCCTCTGATTGCTCTTGAGTTGGGAGCAGAGGCAAAAATTGGGGAAGTTGGCAGTCACTGACCAAGTCCTGATTGTTCTGGGCCATTTGCTACAAAGATTGTGGTTTGGCTTCCTAGACCAGTTGCTGTAGAGTTTGAGGTCAGAGGTCTATTATCATATATGGTCTAGCCATTGTGTGTTCGTATATTCAGCCTGTCACAGTGGAAGCTTGGCATTGTAGATATTCTACAAGCCTGACTGATGGACCATATTTAACTTTTTAGCTGTTGAACTAGGAGTCATACAATAACAATATTCAGTCATACAACATGTTAAACTTTCTAATACAATTTCAAATACATTCTTCTCCGCCCCCCACCCCCACCCCCTTATCCTTACAGCAACCTTGTGATCCTGGGAGATTAAATGCCCAAGGTCATTCAATGGAATGAGGATTAGATCATAGTATAATTTGAAATATATAATTCAAATTGTTATATATGTCATCTCTAAGGGCTTTAAAATAAATATTTTGAGTTCTTTGCTAAGATAAAGGATCTGTTCTAATCACTTCTAATTTCAGTGCTTAAAGTTAGGGTCATAGCTCCTTCAAATACCTACAAGGCTGTCATGTGGAAGAAGGATTAAGTTTATTCCTATGGCTCCAGAGGGCAGAACCCATGCCAATGAGTGGAAGAGAGGCAGATTTCAATTTAGACTGTGAAATATTGTTCTAATAATGAGACACTTGCCCCCAAAAGAAGGAGTTACCTTGTGAAAAAGCCAGTTCCTCATCTCTTGTGGTGCTGAGTAGGACTCCATGACCCTCTAGCTGTAGAGAGTGCTTGAACTGGCCAGGCCAGCTAACCTTGAAGGACTTGATAAACTTCAAGTTTATGAAATTTTGTTAAATTCTCAAAAGAGGCATACACATTTTAAATATAGCAGTTTAATGTCATTCAAATTCTGGATGAAATTATTATATTTCTTAAAACAATGAGCTGCACTTTAAACTTTACCCCCAGACTCCTTTTTGAATTAGTATTTTTGTCCTTATACCCATACATTTTCAAGAACATTTATTTAAAAGTGAAAATTGTCCTAATAAGGACTCTCTAACTCAATCTTCCAGCAGCATTGTTTTCTGATTGCACAGTTATAAAACATTATACCAAATGTATTGAACTCATTTGTGATATTTTAATAAATTATAGAAATTCAATGAGGTTAAAAAAAAAAAAAACAACCTGGGGTGCCGGGGTGGTTCAGTCCGATATGCCTCAAACTCTTGATTTTGGCTCAGGTCATGATCTCAGAGGCGTGAGATCCAGCCCTGAGTGGGGCTCCAGACTGGGTGTGGACCTTACTTGAGATTCTGTCTCCCTCACCCGCTGCCCCTCCCCCTCCCAAATAACTAAATAAATCAAACCCTCCCTTTGAATGGTAAATGCTAGGATTTTAATCTGTAACTTAATTCTTTGAACACAATCTTTTCTTCTTCTGGCTTCTCTTTAAATGTTCCTTCAGATTGAATGCAATTATATTACTTTCTAGTTTACAAATAACTTGAAGCTGAAATAAGAGAGTAAGTTCTCTTCTACACCTGAACTGTGCTTGTTTGTTGTTCCCCAAGGACTTCCCAGGGATCCTCTTCCCACCTCACCCTTTATCTGCCTCTTCCAACCGTTTAAATCAAATCCCCTAAATTTTGCCAGAAGGAGATTTCCTTTTAATGGGCTGTAGTTTCTCTCGTTTGAAAAACAATTCAGAATCCCAGGGCTTCTCCCAGAATCTAAGAAGTCATTGCAGAGGTAAAGTAGGCAAGAAGTTGGGGAGGACGGAAAGAAACCCGCTGCAGAAAGCCAGCTTCGCTGAGACGTCCTTGACAACTTCCGGGACCAGATTTCAGGCGTGGTGGAAATTGTCTTCTTTACCCTCTCTCTTCAGTTTTTATGACTGTACATATTTAATAGGGACACAAACAGTGAGGGAGAGAGAAAGCGATGATGTGAGGCTCTCCCTGAGAATAAAAGATGATAAGAAAATAAAACAGGTGTCTGGCAAGGGGTTCTGTTAGAGAAGGGAGAACTGAGAGTTAGTAACCATCATTCAAACGGGCAATTCTCTGCGGGTAGCAGACAGGAAAAGCAAACTCGTGCACCCTCTTTGGGGACAGGGTCTGTGGCTTTCTGTTTCTTCCCTTGCAGTCAGGGTGCACGTTTACTTGAAAGAGACTATTTCCTGCTTCGTGGCTAGTCAGGTTGACTCTTTAAGACTAGTGAATATTTCTATTTTAATGTCTCTAATGCCTTTTTAAATTTATTTTTTATTATTATTTTGAGATTGAGTAGGGAAGAGATCTGTTGAAATCCTGGCTGGGTAAGTGGAGGATTATGAGAAATGAGAAAAGGGGAAGGAAAAGGACTTAGAAGCCGGAGAGCAAAGCAGCAGCCCCAGGCCCCCGTACCCTTCGCCCCCGCTCCTGGCCCGCGACCTCCCGCGGAGACCCCAGGCGGCTGCATCAATATTTGATCGGTCCTTCGCCCGGGGGCTGCCAGCACTCGCCAGAGGGGCTCGCCAGGCATCACCCGCGCGGCGCTGAAGCCGGCGCCCAGGCCCGCAGGGGGGCTTTGGAAGGACCCGCTCTGAGCTCGCCCCCTCGCCAGGGAGGCTCTCCTTGGTGGCAGGGGCGCGGCGCCCACCATGCGGGGCTGCCCGCGGATCGCGCTGCTCTGCGCGCTGCTACCCTGGCTCCTGCACGCGGCGGCACCCCGGCGACCCGCGCAACCCCTCCCGAGCCGCAATCCCCGCGACCCCGCCAGCGGCTCCGATTTCGATCGCGTCTACAGCGGGGTGGTGAGCCTCACCACGGAGAACACCTACTCCTTCAACTACACCAGCCAGCCGGGCCAGGTAAGACTCTCGCTCTCCTCGCTCGACTCCCAGGAACTTGCCAGATCTCAGAACCCCGTCGCTGCTTTGGGTCCCTTGGGAATTGACCTCGGGAGTCCTCAGGGACCAGCGGACCCTTGTTCCCTTTTCCCTTCAAAGCAATCACTGCCCTGCCCCGGGCTGCCGCATCCTCCCGCAACCGGTCTCGGGTACAACTCCGGTTCATCTCGTACCTTCCCCGGCCGGGTCCCCTGGCATTTCGGGGCTTTGCAGAGGCGCGGGTTCCCTGCACCTTCTGTGGCTTCTGGCCCCCTGCTGGGCCTTTCTCTAGGAAACTCGAGATTTCTATGGTTGCGGAGGGAAAGGACCTCACCTCTGTTCTTAATCTCCCGGGGGAGAAGGAACCTCATTTCATTTGGATGATTCTGCCAGACCCTTCTATTTCATAGCGCATGGGGAGGGAGAGCTGCTCAGAATCTAAAACAGGAATGTGTGAGAATGGACGCAAGCTGCAGAGCGTGTGTGTTCAGTAGTCACTTCCTGCGATTCTGTACTATTGTCACACATCCGCGCTTCCGAGAAGCCACAAGACCTGGCCAGAGATGTTGTTCCAACTGCAGCCGGCCGCCGATCTCTGGGGGGTTTGGTGTTAAATAAGGATGGGTAATTGTGGGAAAGTTCTAGACCTATTTCTGACAAGGATCGAGGTGAGACAAGGGGAGGAAATGACTGTTCCAGCAACTATCCCTTTGACACATATACTCGGATTATATAATGTAGAAAAAAATGCATAGGTAGGTTTTTCCCTCTAATATGGTCCCCTCTGGGGCACAGAGAAAAGAGAAGACTCCCCAGTGTACCTGCGTCTGGATCTTCTTCCCATATGAATGTGTATGTGTGTCCCTTACTGTGCCAGCATTCCATTCCCTGCTCCCTCGGGAGATTCCAGAACCAGATGACTTGGACACCACAATAGACCTCCCTCTCTAACTCTCGCTGAGAATCAGAAATCAGAAACCTGGTAGCTTGGAGTAGTATTGAGCAGGACGGACCAGTGTGCCCACCAGCACTCCCAGTCATCTCCCAACCGTGTGTATGGAGCAAGTGCCCCATCTCCAGTCTGGCCCCAAAGGTGCTGTCGCCATGGCAGCACAGCCCTCACCCTGGCCTGTCCCCTGCTGCCCTGCAGGTTGTATGTCCTCAAGTGAGCAGCGTGACCATGTGCAGAGCCGTTCTACTGGGGACAAGTGAGAGGGACAGTTTTATCCCCCTAATTCCATGCCACTCGCCTCTCTTCCTGTCCGGTGTGCGGTATGGACCAGCTGAGATGGCACGTCAGTTGTGTTCCTAGCCCTGTAATTTGCTCAGAATGAATAAGTCTGAAAAAAATCCATGATCTCTGGGGTGTACTATCAGTTTCCCCCTAAATCGTCAGTAAGGAAACTCAGATGGTATGTGCAAAGTGAGTTCTGACATCAGGCTTTAGTATTTCTTGCACTTCTGCTTAGAAATAGATTGACTGTTTCTTACCTGCTGCTTGGCCTTTCTGCCCTTAGTACTTGGTGAGTTTCTCTGCCAGAGGCGCAGGTGCACTGTCCGCAGGTGGGTCACCTGCCTGACTTCCCTAGAGAAGTGTGAGATACTAAGGACAGGGGCAGAGTCGTGTTCATCTACTAATGTCTCTGAAAAGTGAATAAGTGAAGAAAGATTTAAGGAAACGGTAAACTAAAACTAAGTAAAATAAAATACATACTTGTGGGGGCGCCTGGGTGGCTCAGCCAGTTAAGCATCCAACTCTTGATTTCAGCTCAGGTCATGATCTCAGGGTTCTGGGATCGACCCCTGTGCGGGTTCCGCGGCTCAGCGTGGAGTCTGCTTGGGATTCTCTCTCTCCCTCTGTGCCTTCCTGCCCCTCCTCTAAAATAAATAACTAAATCTTTTAAAAAAATAAAATATACATTTTAGTAGGTTGAAAGGGTGAGATCATTCCAGATAAAAACAACATTTTTAACAATTGTCATGAAATTATGCCCTTTCCATTTTGCCTGTCTACATGTTTAAATGCTTCTTATTTTATGAAACAATGGTGAAAATTCGTTTTTAAAATATCTTTGCATAATACAATAAAAAATACAACCCCAGGAGTCCCTAAAATTTCACTAGTCTGAGAAATACAGTTGGGAACCATGGGACTGGCAGATAACTCAAGTATTTTAATTATTTTAATACTAGTATTAACCAGATGTCCTCACCTCTTACAGCTTTCGAAACCTCTCTTTAGTATGCAAATAAGACAGTGGAAACCTCACCCCTGTTACTTTGGGAAATTACCCCCTCTCCCTCCAGCTGGTATTCCCATTGATTTCTCCAGAGATAGCATTTTTCTGATCTATCTAGCCAAACCATTACACTTGTTTCTCTTGATGGCCTCCTCTCTTCTTGGTCCTGTTTGCCCCATGTTGGATATTAGCAGCCATCTTCCAATAACATGAAGACCATGTTTTTGGATATAGCAGAATTTTCCTGAAGGTTTGGACTAACATAAGGGAATTGCAGAACAGCACAGGATAGGTGATAGATTAAAGCAGAAATCTAGTCAGTACTGTCATAACAGCTTACTAGCTATTTCCCAATAGGGTAAATTTCAAGATGGTGGCACTACTTTTTAGGCCCTGGTTTATCACCAACTTATTAGCTACTCCCCACCCCAAATGCTGGCCTCTCCCACTCTCTAAATTTTTATTAATTCATGAGAAGCAGTTTGCTTCCATTGCAGATCCCAAACTCACTGAAGGGCTCTGCTAAATAAAGAACTATGAACCCAAGAGCAAAAGGTTGGCCAGGACCTTTTTCCTTTAACCTGACCCAAGCAGTTGGTCAGGGACCCCTCCCCTGCAGGGGTCATTTCCCACCCATCCCTCTTCAGTGCAACGAAGAATTGGGTTTAGGGAAAAAAAAAATACAATTTTTTGAGTTTTCATCTTTTTTCCTTTTCCCTTCAAGCCATTGTTATGTTTGCCATTATTTTTTCTTCACTTTGGAGGAGAAAGGCTTTTCCCGATTTAGGCTTTGGTGAGAAGAGGAAGCTGCTGTGGGGAACCTTGGCCCCTAATCTTTCCTGCAGCCCCTGCATCTCCCATACCAAACACTGGCCCAAGGAACTATTTAGCCAGGCATGTGTCATGCTAATTAACTGAGGTCAGCATCAGGAAAAGCCTCACATGCCTTCTAGAAAGAGTAATGTAAATATGAAGTTGCCACTAAAAAAAATATATATATATATTTTATATATATTTCTTCTTCAGTGATATATATATCACTGAAAGAAGAGTGACTGCTTTAAAGAAGAATAGTGAAAAATAAGGATTGAAGGTGCAGGTTAGGCAAGATCATGGTTCATTTCATTTCCCTGAGGGGAAGTATCTGGAGACTTCTTTTCAGAGGAGTAGAGTTTCACTGTGGCAAACAGGGTGTTCTATCACTACAGGGCTGGAAATCAACTAGAAGGAAGTCACCTTGTTGAGAAAGTCACCAGGCATATGTTTGATTAGGACAGAGGGCACGAAAGCAGGTTTATTGAGAAATGAGAATACTCTTGTAGAGACAGGTGGTGGCAATAATCAGATGTTTATACTTGAGCTAGATGCTGATAAGAAGCTTTTCAACAAAAAAAATCTTAACTACCGGGCAACAAGAAGTCTTCTCGGAGACTTTCAGCCACAGAATTCATTGCTCACCATAGATCTTTTAATTTGAAGTGTTTCCCTGGAAATATTCCTTTTGTTTATTCAGTGGAGACATTTATCTTTTAATGACATACACTTTTTTTTTATGCCCAAGGAACAATCCTTAGCTTTATTCACATCAACCAGTAGTTGTATATCTAGAACCAGCTATACTGCCTCTTGGATCCAGATTCAAAAAGCCTATCCAGTTCTCACGAACAGTGAAATATATATCAGGACACTCCAGTGGTAACTTCTAACTATACATTACTGGTTACTTAGAAGAATGAAAACCTTTGATGTGATTAGCCTCAGTTCCCTCAGTCTCGGATGGACTGAGGCAGAGAAGCTTTCTCTGCCCTCCTCCCACTTCCTCTTACTGAACCGGACTGGTGCTTGTTTGTGAGGAGGAAATCATCCCATTCGCACAGTATCTGTGCTCATTAGCACATTTTCTCTCCCTCTGCCCCTCCCCACCGCGAGTGTGTGCACGTGCATGCGTGTGCACAAATTATGGCCTGTAAAATAAAGCAGTTTTTTGCTGTTATTGTTGTTCCAATGGTTTCCTTTGTACAATATATTTATATAATGCCATTAGCCTCTTCTATTTTTGTCTCTTAGTTCTCTATGATGAGCAATATTGAAATTAGCTAGTATCTTCTCCATCTCTTTTTTCAACCCCCAAATCTAAACCCTAGTTATGCCTATAAAGAAATTAATGAACTTGTTCTACTTTTCATATTTTCTCCCCATTGTTGCCCCATTTTTGGTTAGTTGTACCTATCTGCGTTGTCAAAGCATATAGTCATTACGAGCTAGACTATCTTCCTTATAACATTTAGTCTTAGTTGTACAGGTACCTATATATTAAAAGTTCACAGCTAGACTTACGTTAATGTCCTCCAGTCATTTGATTGTCTAAAGCTTACTCTCTAGGAGGCATCTCCTACAATTCTTTCATGTTCATAACACTTTGTCCACAACCTTTGTACTTGCAGGTCTGATTAGCCGAATATAAACCCCTTGGCTTACAGTTTTTTCCCTTGAGTTTTAAGCATATTATTCCTTTGGCTTCTGGCAAAAGTAATAATAGAAGGGATTCTTTCCCTTGCAAGAAATTTCATTTTTCTGCCTGGATTCCCGAAAGACTCCTTTTCCTTTTTCTTTGAATTCCAGTAGTTTTACCAGACAGCGTCTACTAGGTCAGTCTTTCCCAGGTACACGATGTCATTTTGCAATATGCAACTTCAATGATTATTTCTTTAATTCAGGAAATTTTCTTTAGAGTTTTTAACATTCATTTATTCCAGTGCTTGATTATCTTCTTTAGGAATTCCCTTTATACTTATGTTGGCTCTTTTTATTGTTTCCTATATCTACCCATTTTTCTAGAATTATTTTTTTATATCCTGCCCCAGATTTAAAATTTTTTTTCTCCTTTTCATCTTCTGTTTTCCTTATGACATTATGAAGGTGTTTTTTATATCCCTGTGCTCCTCCAAATTAAATATCAATTTATGACAGAATTTTTAAATTTATCTCTAATATTTTCCTGAGTTCTGCCATTTCCTTTTTAAAACTTCATTTTCTCCAATCATCTCATTTCTGAATTTTTAAAATTCTGATTTATGGCTTTTTTTCATAGTTTTTAAATGTTCATAATTTTTAATTTTGCAATATTAGGCTATACTTTCCATCTGTTTTGTAGGTACAGCTTTCTGGCATATGTTCACCATCTGAAATGGTGTTTTCTGCTTCTTATTCTCTTTTACTTACAGTGACTTTGTGTGGGATTCAATTGCAGTCCTTATCTGTTGCTCATCTTTATATTAGGTGAGTTTTTCTTATTTTAGCAGGGAAAGATAGACCTGGATAGCTTTCCTGTCTTTCTTCTCTTATCTTTGTGAAGGGATCAAAATGTGATTTTCTTTCTAAGAAATTTCATAGGTCCTCTCCCCCATTTTATGGAGTCTTCCTCTTTCTACTCTAGTAAATTAATTGAACCCAAGGAGGATGTTTTTGGAACCTCTGATCTATAACTGTTGTCAAGTGACAACCTGGACTTTTTTTTTTTTTAGTTTGTTTATTTATTTATTAAGTAATCTCTAGACCCAACCTAGGGCTCAAACTCACAACCCAGAGATCAAGAGTTCCATGCTCTTCTGACTGAGCCAGCCAGATCCCCAACCTGGACTCTTTGATTGGCATCTGAAGGCAGGAAGAAGTGGGGAGGGGGGAGTCTTATAGAACTGAATCCTTAATCTGTGGGATCTGACGCTATCTCCAAGTAGAAACTGTTAGAATTGAATTGAATTATGGGACACCCAGCTAATGTCTGAGAATCTCTTGGTGGTGTGGGAAAAAACACATATTGTAACTGGGGGTACAGAATTGCACCTCCGCATCACTAGAGAAATAATAATATTTCTGTGGCTTTTAGGGAATCACAAGGGAAGATGACATCATCAGTTATCATCTAGGGCATCTATTGCGACCTATTATCCAGATCATCTAGAGAGGCAGCTCTGCCTCTAGACCATTTAATAAGTATAATAATCCTCAGTTTTAAATTTACAGTTAAAAGGATAAGCCTATCATTATTTTTTTATTCATGAGAAACTGAAAGCCAGAATAGTGAAATAAATTACATCAGCAATTACTGAGGCTAGACTATCCAAGTGTCTCAATTCAGGTTCATAATTTTATCCATTTCAAATCTTAAACTATGGAGTTCTCAGTATTTTTTTTTTTGTAGGTTTTTATTAGGGGTTTCTGAAATATAATGAACTTTACATTGTCTCTGGGTGGTAAGATTATGGAGAATCTTAATGGTCTTTTCTGTACTTTTCTGTATTTTCTGAATATTTCACAAGAAACATGTTTTACTCTCCTAAGGCAAGGACAACAAAAAACCAAGAGGCTGAGCAGTATTGGGGAAGAACCCTGGGTGGAGCTCCACAAGATGTGTGTTTTTATCTCTTTAACAACCTGTGTACCTGCAGCAAATCCTATTCCCTCCCTGAGTTTTATTTTCTCCACTGATAAGAGAAGACTACATTTTTTATCTTTATTCAAGCACGAAAGTTCAGTACTTTTTTTTGTTTTTACACTCTTTTTTTGTTTTTACCACATGTAAGATGGTAATTTTTACATGTAATTGAAGAATATCTTATACTTGTGTACAACTTTATTTTATTTTTTTTAAGTAAGCTCTATGCCCAGTATGGGGCTTAAACCCACAGCCCTGAGGTCGAGAGTCACATACTCTACCAACTGAGCCACCCAGGTGCCCCTAATCTTTTTCTTAATTATAGACAAGTAGGAGAAATGTCTTGCCAAAAAGATCATTTGTAACTCCTTATCTCATAAAAGCAAATAAATGAAACTTTAAATTATTGTTTCTGAAAAACAACTCTTTTTTTGTTTGTTTTGTTTTGTTTCTTTTGAGATGCTTCCCATAGGGCTCTTCACTGCCTGGAAGTGTTTTTGTTCTGTTTCATCTTGCTTTGTTCCCACTTTGCCACATGTGCTGAGCTTGTATTCCAACCATCTTGTTTCTCTCTCATATTCCTTTTGTTTCTTCCTGAGTGCCATGGCAATAGACCTGCTATAGTGTTGGGTTTAGTTTTTGGTTGTTATTTTGTTTTGTTTTGATTTTACTGCTGTGATGCTCCTTTCTGTGGGGGTATTTTAAGTATTTGATACAATATGTAGGGATTTTCACTCATGTGGAATATAAGAAACAGCACAGAGGATCATAGGGGAAGGGAGGGAAAATTGAATGGGAGGAAATCAGAGAGGGAGACAAACCATGAGAGACTCTTAACTCTAGGAAACAAACTGAGGGTTGCTAGAGGGGAGGTGGGTAGGGAGACGGGGTAACTGGGTGATGGGCAGTAAGGAGGGCATGTGATGTGATGAGCATTGGGTGTTAGATGCAACTGATGAAGCACTGAACTCTACATCTGAAACTAATGATGTACTATATGTTGGCTAATTGAATTTAAATTTTTTAAAAAGCAAAAAAAAAAAAAAAGTAGGGATTTTTCAGTCTTCCTTTCTTTCCCTCTTTGGTTTTCCACACGTTACCTGAAGTATCTCCTACATCGTTTCTCACTGTTGGCTTGAATCTAAAAGACCAGGGGCTTGATACCTGTGATACCGTGAAATTTCCCTGCTGCAAGAAGATGCCAGTATTTCTTTCTTCCTTTCAAACAGGTTGATATTATTACACGTTGCCACGCAGCACTCAGAGTTCGTTAGCCAGCTCTTCCTACATTGTTTAACTCTGGAGCTAACTGAAGTTCATGTCAACACACCAAGATGGTGCGTTAATGATTTAAAGGTACATCTAATGAGCTATTCGAATTGGGGCCTCACCATTCTTTCTGCTTACTTGTAAGGAAAATATCAAACATACCACGGTGCTGCCAGGCAATAAAATCATAGTCCTTTTTATTTTGCTAAAAAAAAATACATTTTTGAATATTGTTTATTTTCTTTTCTTGGATATTGTGCAAATGGAAAGTTTGAGGGTTTTTTTTTCCAGTACATTAGTTGCTATGCAAACCAAAACCAAAACAAATCCTAAGGACCTGTATTCTGCTTAGAAGCTAAGGTCAGCAATAAGAACAACTATTGAACTTAACACTTCCTCAGTCTTAAGATCCTTTGGTTTTCATACATAATAAATTTCTAAGAACATGTGTAAACATTGTTTATACGGGAGAAGCAATTGATTTACCTGTCAAAAGATAGTGCTCCATTCCTGGAGAGAGAAAAACAAAGCTGAGTGTCATATAGCAAATGTAAGTTATATATTAAGTGTTATTAATAATAAAATTAATTCAAATAATTTGCTGTAGTAATTAATTCCTTCAAATTCTCACTTGTCTCATCCTCTCAGTTTATTTGAAGTGACAATAGACAAATAAATTAATTTTGCTATTAGGAAGAAGGACATGCAGGTGCTGATTTTGCACAAAATTAAACAGGCAATTTTTCAATGGGTTGAATAAGAAGAGTGAAACTGGTTTGAAGGTATCTTATATTGAAAAATGCATTCAAAGAAAGTTGAATATAAGCCTTCTTTTCTGGTAGGACAGCTATCAGAATCCATTTCCCTGTCATAACTCCTAAGAACTGGTAAATTTTCTCTCTGTTCCACTGAAAAGCTTTTCAAGAGCTAGTTCTCAGCCCATAATTTTAAGGAAGTTTATTTGGGACCCAGCCTTCTTCAGGTGATCCCAAGGCTGGCCAGGGGTGTCTATATGTAATTATGAAAGTATTGGTTTATTTAAAGGTATAGATCAATGGTTTTGGTTAAACTCATAAGTGTTTAAATAAAATACTTTATTTCTGAAAATGGTGGCAAAACTAAAGTTTATCTACTATCATCAAGTAGCATGTAATCCTGAGTAAAAGCATCCTCTGGCTACCTGTAGTCTTACAGTTGATTGGACCATTACGAGTGTAAAGGTTTGCCCTTCCCTCTGCCTATCCTGGGACACAAAAGTTTTTCAGCTTTGTCGGCTTCCTCACTCTTCCTTTATATTTTTTTTAAAATAGACTCTATTTTTCAGAGAAGTTTTAGGTTTACAAAAAATTAAGCATTAATTTCTTTTTTATGTATAATTAATTATTAACATCTTGCATTAGTGGGCTACACTAATGATGGACCAATATTGATACAATATTGGTGTTGCATTGATCTTTATTATTTACTAAAGTTCACAGTTTATGGTTCACTCTTGGTGTTATATGGTTCCATAGGTTTTGAGAAATGCATAATGTATCCACCATTAAAGTGGATTATACAGAATAATTTATTTCATCCCTGTAAAAATCCCCTGTGCTTCTCATATTCACCTCTCCCTCTTTCCCTCAAATCCTGGAAATGGCTTATTTTTTTTAATGTCTCTCTAGTTTTGCCTTTTCCAGAATGTCGTATACTTGGAATCATACACCATGTAGACTTTTCCGACTTGCTTCTTTCACTTAGCCATATGCATTTGAAGTTCCTTCGTGGTTTTATTTTGTTTTGTTTTCAGAGCTCGATAGCTTATTTCTTTTTAGTGTTGAATAATATGCTCTTGTTTGGATATGCCACAGTCCATTTATCCATTCACTTATTGAAGGATATCTTGGTTGCTTCCGATTTTGGGCAATTATGAAGAAAGCTGTTCTAAACATTTGTATGCAGATTTTTGTACAGATGAAAGTTTTCCACTCCTTTGGGTATTTACCCAAGGAGCTTAATTCCTGGGTCCTATGGTAAGAGTATGTTTAGCTTTGTTGGAGACTGTCAAACTGCCTTCCAAAGTGACTGCACCATTTTGTACTCCCACCAGCAATGAGAGTGTCCTTGTTGCTCTACATCCTCATCTGCATCTGGTATTGTCAGTGCTTTGCATTTTAGCCATTCTATTAGGGGTATAGTGATCTTTCATTGTTTTAATTTGCAGTTGCCTAAGAGCATATTAGCATCTTTTCATATGCTTATTTGCCACCTGTATATCTTCTTTGGTGAGGTATCTGTTCAGATCTTTTGCTCGTTTTTTAGTTGGATTGTTTGTTTCCTTATTGTTCAGTTTTAAGAATTCTTTGTGGATTTTGGATACCAGTCTTTTATCAGATAAGGGTTTTGCAAATATTTTCTCCTTGTTTGTGCCCTATCTTCTTATTCACTTAATAGTGTTTTTTAACAGAGCAGACATCTTTAATTTAAGAAAGTACTACTTACCAATTTTTTTTTCATGAATCATGCCTTGGTGTTGTATTTAAAGGGGCTCCTGGGTGGCTCAGTCGGTTAAGCGTCTGACTCTTGATTTTGCTCTGGTCATGATCTGGGGGTCATGATCTCAGGGTCATGACATGCAGCCCTATGTTGGACTCCACGCTGGGAGTGGAGCCTGCCTGGGATTCTCTCTCTCCCTCTCTCTCTGCCTCTTCCTCCTCCTACCTCCCCCTCCCCCAACACTCGGCTCTCTCTCTCTCTCTCTCAAATTAATTCATTAATTAAAATAAAAAGTTGTCACCAAGTCTAAGGCCACCTAGATTTTCTCCTGTGTTATCTTCTGAAAATTTTATAGCTTTGAATTTTACATTTAGGTTTATGATCCATTGTAGGTTAACTTTGTGAAGGTATAAAATCTCTGTATATAGCATATAATGTCCAATCATTCCAGCTTGATTTGTTGAAAAGACCACCCTGTGTTTTTAGTATCACAGTGTTACGTGTGTGTGTGCGTTTATAGTCCACCTTGGACCACAGAGTCTGAAGCAGCTCCGTACCTGGAGCTCATTGTTCTTATCACTATTTCCAACCTTCCATTGCATTGCCACCACCTCTAACCTCTACCATTCTCTTTTGGCTATTTTTTTCTGTGTATCTGATATCTCTCTGCTTCTCCCGTCCTTTTTGTCTTTCAGACCTTTTATGAACACTGCTGGCCCACCATGTTTCTTCCTTTTGGGTTGATCTCCTCAGGTTGTTGGAGGCTTTGCTACTGGCAAAAACATTCCTTCTTCTTCATTTTCAGGCAACGTGTTTTTTTCCCATACTTCCTGATTCAAAGCCATGATGGGTAATCTCAGTTACTAGAGAGCTGGTCTCCGGATTTTTAAAGTGATGCTATAGAATTTTAATAATACCAACGGTGGAGGATGAAGAACATATGCTATTTGAGAAGTCAGCCTATATTTGTGTTGACTTCGTGTGTGCCATTGTTTCCTTTATTCACGGCAACAAGATTTTCTTGTCAAGTCTGTTTAGCTACAGAATTGTAATTGGGCTTGCATTTTCTGTTCTTTTTTCTATCCCTAAAAGAAACATATAAAATATCTCTTGAAACCATTGGGATGGAAAGGGATAATTGTATTTTAAACTTAAGAGCTAAAACAACATTTTAATCACCCAGTCTCTTTTCATTTAAGACAAAAGAAAACTAGAAGCCAGTGAAATAAATTATTTGTCCCAAATCACGTAACTAGCTTGAAGCAAAGGCAGGAACATAACTCTGGTTCCTGAGGATATTCCCTCAGGATATTTCTACTAAACCACTCTCCCTCCCACAAGAGCACATCTGTATACTTACAAACAACAATAAAAAATAATTTAAAATATGACAGTCGCACTGGAAGTCAGGTCATTTGACCACACTTTACATGATCCCTTACATTTTCCCTTACAGTTATGGAAAATCTACGCAGGAGGTTTTCATCTTTGTTTTTCCCCCCAGGAATTGTCCAGGCATCCATTCGTCTGTGTGAGTCAGGTCAGCAGGGTTGACACTAAATAAAACTGAGAAGTTAGCGGATTTGCTTCGGTATTTCACAGAGCCACAGCCACCCACCAACCATGATCTTGCTTGGACCCCCTGTGGACCCAGAGGGCCAATCGTCATCTCTTTTATGCTTTATTTTCATCAATGCTGGGTTCCTTTGTGACAGGCACCAGGCAGCTTGGAGACCCAAGTAGTTAGCCTATGTGTCACTAGAAGACAGAATTAATCCTGAGAACATAATAAAAAAGAATTAATCCTGAGAACTGGTATTTCTGGATCTCCATTAAACAACCGTGAAGATAAGCCATAACAAACAGGATTAACCAACCGTTTCCGTCCCTCTAGATTTAACTGCCCTGTTGTAGACAAATTGACTCAGTTATTTTAATTATCTAAACTGGAAGCATATATTAAAAATTGACATGAAAATACTTAATTTTTCTTTGTCCTTTCCAATATTTGCAAAAAGAAATCCTATATTTGTCCCTGCTCTCTCCCCATACCATCTTCACCAGAGTAGAGCAATTACAACTTTCTAGGACAAATACAGTGTTTATCTGGGTATTAAAAGGACAAAAAGTGGGGGATAAGGAGAGAGGCAAACAGAGAGATGGTCTGGGGAGCCTATGGACAGTTAGGCTCCAAAATAGCTATGGGGTATGAGTGAAGTAGGAAAAGAAAGAGGGTGTGGGATCAGGCAAAGTTCTTAGTTGCAAGCAACAGAGATCAACTGGCTAACTTAAGCAAAAAAGTAATTTATTAGAAGGATATTGGGTTGCTCACAAACCTGAGTTGCCAGGCTCAGACTATGAGGGACCAAGAGAAACTAAGCCACAGGAAATTATGGCAACAGTCATGCCCCAGAATGGTTTTGTCAAGACGCCCACCTGGGAATCACCACCTCCTCTGCCATGAGATATGGTCACCCCTGGACCCTGCTGCCATGGACCCTGCTGGTGTCAACATTGCCAGTGAATTCTAAACTCTCCCTTCATCCTTGTATCGTGTAATCACCACTGAAAGTACCAAGTGGAAGGGTCCAACTATCCGAGCACAAGTCATATATCTGACTCCTTTGGCACCCATCAGCTGCTTTGCCTCCCACAAAATTCACCCAGTTTAGTGGAGTGGAGGAAATTCCTCTAAAACATGTAAAGGATTTGAATGCTGGGTAGCCCCCAGGTCAACTGCACCAAAAGTCCTCATGCGGTCTTCTCAAGCTAGGGCATTTGTTCAAAGACAGCTATATGGATGCAGACAGCAGTCGTCAGGGAGCAAGATGTGACAGGGAGGACAAAGGGTGCTAGAGCCTTCTATCTATGCCCATTAAAGAGGAACATCTAATCTGAGTGTCAGAGAAGAATTAGAGTAGTATATAGCATCTCTGCCACCATGTTCACTCCGTAATTGGAAATAGTTTAGTCTCTTAAATATGGCCTTTCTTGAGGCTTCTTCTGTTCGTCTCAAGAAATTTTCCTTTAGGATTTTGAAGAGGAAGATGTTTGCAGACGATCAGTTTAGTCTTGTTTAGAAAGCAGTTTCCTGTAAGTAATACTTCTATCCTGACAATACTTATTTAAAACTATAAATGGCACTGGTCTGTCAATAAATACAACTACAGAAAAAATTGGTGATAAGTGTCACATCATAATTCTGACAGTCATAACTAATTTTCTAGTGCCTTCCCAGCTTCAGAGTGTTAATTAAGTAGGCCTCAGAATAGCTCTAGAAGAAACTTGCCTGCGGTGCGATCACTCAGCATATAAATAAAATCTAAGGAGTGGATCCTTGAATTCTGCCTCAAACCATAAAATAATTACTTTTCCCTCTTCAAGCCCCTCCACTTGTACTCCAGAGTGAAGGAATTGTAAGGAAAGGGAGTATAGGTGGGAGGTAGGGAGAAAAAGACAGGAAAGGTAAAGGAGAAAAGGAATCCGGCAGAGAAGATGGGCAGACCCCAATACCTGAGAGGATGAGGAACCAACATAGCAGCTGGCTGTCTCCCAGAAACTAAGCCTGGACATGCGTAAGGCCGGAGGAAGGTCATGGGACGGAGGAACTAATGCAAAATCTGTGAGAAACCCTGGTTAGCCATTTGAAGTGAGAGGTAAATGGCAGCCCACAATTTAAGAGGCCACTGGTGAGGAATAGGTTAGAGGAGAGCTTTTTTTGCTGTACTTTTTTGCCTCCTTCAGTCTGACCTAGGTGCATTGCCAACTGCCCTGCCTTATCGCCCTTGTGAGGGAGAAAACCAGCAGCACCAGCCCAGGGCTGGCTGGGCAATGTGGGCTCACATCTGTGAGGGGCTACTGGAGTGCATAGGATAACCACTGTGCCTGTCGACCTGCCGACTCTGAGCATTACCTCCTTCCCCACCACCCCCTTTACAAGGCATAGGCCAGCAGATTACAATGGAGCAAAAACAGTGTGTGGGTGGGAGGAGGGGGGTAGAAGTAAAATTAGATGGGGGGGCAGACTGGACCCCTGTGTGGGTGTGAAAAGGAGTGTGGTCAACTCAGAGGTTGTCCACCTTAAGGGGCTTTCCTTCCAGCCCCTCTTTCTACTCTGGACCCTCCCCACATTTAGCACCTCCCCTCTGAGGGTCTCAGTACTACTCCAGGTAGCTGACACCCCTGGGAGTTCGAGCTCACAGGAGAAAATAACAATACATCTGCAGAATGAAGCTACATGAGAGAAATCAAACTGGACAGGCTTTCCTGATGTAGCCCAACTAATAAACAGGAAGAATAAGACTTAAAATAAGCAAAGTGAAAGAATTGTGGGAGAATTGTGGATAGAAAGGTTCATTAAAATGAAGCAGGTTACCGTTATAAAGATGAGCCAACTGGAAATCTCAGAGTTAAAAAGAACACTGTTTACATAAAGACCTCAGCAATGGGTTGGATGTTAGAATGAACAGTGGATTAGAAAACTGGAGGATCTACCTAAAGAGATGTAGGATATCAACAGAAAAATTAAGAAATTGGGAGGGCAGACCTGGTTATGATGTCAATATAATAGGGGGCCCACAAGAAGAAAACAAATGGGGAGAAAGAAATATTTGTAGAAATAATGCTGAAGAATTAAGAACAGCTACTTCCCCAACAGCCTGGGGGTGCTTTCTTAGGGCTTGTTGAAAGCTACAAGCTTAGCTGAACTATTTCCACTCACATAATAACAGTAAATATTTGTAGTGTATGTACTAAGTGTCAGATACATGCTGGATTCCAAGTATGTCACAGATAAAATCCTCCAAGAGAGAGACAAAAACAAATGCATGGAACAATGACCAACTATTACAAAATATGAAGAAAATGATATAATGGAGTATAAAATTGGGTAGTGCAGTCCGTAAGTTTTATGAGTGTTAAAAGGTAAGATCAGGTTAAGTTAGGGTCTTCAGGATAGACTTGACTTGACACCTGTTCTTGTGAAGAAAATATGGAGGACAGCATTTCCCGAAGTGTGTTCTCTGGAACACTTGTTTTGTAGACTAGTCTTGGTGTTGCATGTAAAAGGCTTTCCAGGCATGTAGTGGAACTTGACCCATGTTTGACTGCCTAACATCTGAGCTCCATTCCTGTATGTCTGGGGGAATTCCTCATTCTATGAGCCTTCACTGGAGCTAGAGCTCCTTCTTTTTTTTTTTTTTTTTATGATGTTATGTTAGTCACCATATAATACATCATTAGTTTTTGATGTAGTGACCCACAATCCATTATTTTCGTATAACACCCAGTGCTCCATGCAGTACGTGCCCTCTCTAATACCCATTACCAGGCTAACCCATCCCCCCACGCCCCTGCTCTCTAAAACCCTGTTTGTTTCTCAGAGTCCATAATCTCTCATGGTTCATCTCTCACTCCGATTTCCCTCCCTTCATTTTTCCCTTCCTTCTCCTAATGTCCTCCATGCTATTCCTTATGTTCCACAAATAAGTGAAACCATAGGATAATTGACTTTCTCTGCTTGACTTATTTCACTTAGCATAATCTCCTCAGTCCCATCCATGTTGATGTAAAAGTTGGGTATTCATCCTTTCTGATGGCTGAATAATATTCCATTGTATATATGGACCACATCTTCTTTTTCCATTCATCTGTTGAAGGGCATCTCGGTAGAGCTCGTTCTTATACAGCCCCTTCTTATACACGCACACAGACACACACTAACCCCAAATTCAGCCATGGCGTGTGGCCTCGGTGCTACCAATCACATCTGCCTTTCTCAGGCTTGCGGACTGGGGAGCCAGTGATGTGGAGAAGCACCTGTTAGCAGCAACAGAGGTGACACTGGTTTCCAGCCATAGCCATGGCAATGGCACAATGGCACTTAAAACTCTCCAGAGGCTTTCTGTTGCCCTTAGAGTAAAGCCCCAACCTCTCTCACGTGACTTTAAGACCCCTCAGGACCTACAATGGTCCTTCACGCACCTTCAACTTCAGCCAAACTGATTTTCTCTTAATCCTTCAAACTTCCTTCTTGCCTTGCCTCTCATTTCTCCTCCTTCTCTCCCTCTCTCCCTCCTTCCCTGTGTCTACTACACTATTCCTTCTGTTTGGATATTTCTCTTGTTCTGCTCTGCATTTTTCTGGTTAATTCTTACTCATCCTTTGGGAAAATATGCACCCTGAAAATCTATGTCATGCACTGGCACAGGAACTTAAATATTAATGCAATTGCTTAATTGGCATTCCGTCGGCAAACCTGTGAAGGCAGACTATGTCCACATAGCTTAGTACTATATCCCTTGTGCCAGAACAATGCATGGCACAGGATAGGGAGTCAAATATTTAGTGAATGAACAAAGTTCATCGCTAAGCAGCTGGAATCTAGACTGCGTCTTGTTCTATACTCCTGGCCTGCTAATTATTGTACCTCTCTTTAATGTTTTCCCATGTTTTTATTGGAATTGAAATGTTTAATATAAAACTTAAATCATAAACCTAAAGAGGAAAGTTTTATGGATATATTTGTGTGTATAATGAAATTGATGAGTTGAAGCATGCTTCTTAGAAAAGTGCCTGGAATGCAAAATGCTGAGTATCTAAAAGTATAGGGAATAAATAGCTCCCAAGGGGTAAATTGCTCTTTTCAACAAGATGAATGAACTGTTCCAGGAAAGCTGTGAGCCAAACTGTGAAAGGAAATTAATACCTATGTGAGATGAACCATATAACCTTCTCCTTTGCCGGGGGCGGTTGGGCTTCTAAGTGTGTCTCCACACGTGGAAAACAGTCAACAACTGATTGATTGGTGAATGTGTGAGAGTGGAAAAGCACCACCCAACCCCAAGCGCAGGTGGGACAGCTCTGCCTTCCGCTCTGCCTGGTGCTCTGCAGGTTACAGAGTACTGTTGCCCATAGTCTGGGTGGTGGTGGGTAGTCTGGGTGTTACTATTCCCATTCTACAGTTGAGGAAACGGAGGTCCAGAGAATTTAAGGGATTTGTCCAAGGTCACCCAGATAGTGTTAGTGCCAGACATAAAATCTAGGTCTACATAGTTTTCTTCATTATGGCGTAAATTTACAGAAGGTGGTTTTCTAAGGCTGAATCAGGCAGAGAGAATTTTATTTTTTATTTATTTTTTTAGGATTTTATTTATTTATTTGCCAGAGAGAGAGAGAGAGCAAGAGAACATGAGACTACAAGCAGGGGGAGCGGCAGGCAGAGAGAGAAGCAGCCTCCCCACTGAGCAGGGAGCCCGATGCGGGACTCGATCCCAGGACCCTGGGATCATGACCTGAGCTGAAGGCAGACTCTTAACTGACTGAGCCACCCAGGGGTCCCAGGCAGAGGGAATTTTAAACAGTTACATCAATAACTATAGGAATTATTTTAATGCTTATCTCTTTAAAAAAAAAAAAAAAAGGTATAACCTGTGATTGAACTAACTCCATTCCTTACAGTAGTTATGAAAATTTGGGGATGAATGCTTCATTTAATAGGACTTTCTAGCCTCTAATAAGAAAGGGATTCAGAACTGCAAGGCCCCTTTGCTCAGGGACAGCTGTTTTCCTACAATGCCACATAATAGACCCTCCCAGCAGGCTTGCTTCACTCAACAGGAAGGGTCTTGGCAGGTGGGTACAAGTTGGAGGTAAGTTGATGGTCTGGGAGAGGTTTAGAGTCTAGGAGAATGACTTTAGTGCTTAAAAATCCTACAAATCTAATGTTGTTTGGGTTGATTTATGTTCCCCCAGAATATATGTTGAAATCCTAATCCCTGGAATCTATGAATGTGGCCTTATTTGGAAGTAGAGTCTTTGCAGCTATAATCAAGCTAAGATAAGGTCATTAAGGTGGGCCCTAATCCAGTGTGACTGAAGTCCTTACAAGAAGAGGAAAATTTGGATACAGACATGCACAGAAAGGAGGTCAGCATGTGAAACAGAGACACACAGAGAGAACACAATGCGACAACAGGCAGAGATTGGAGTGATGCAGTTGTAAACCAAGGAGTACTAAGCATTGATGGTTACCACCAAAAACTAAGAAGAGGCAAGAAAGGACTCTGTCCAGAATTCCAGAGGAAGTGTGGCCTGGCTGACATCTTGATTTCAGACTTCTGGCCTCCAGAACTCTGAGAGAATACATTTCTGTTGTTTTAAGCCACCCAGTTTGTGGTACTTTGTTATGGCAGCCCTAGGAAACTCATATACCTAATGCAGAATCTAGGCTAGCACCTTACTAGTCAGTGCAGTACTAGCTTCATCTGGGTCCCTGACCACATTTCTTTTCTGGGTAGAGCAGTGGGGATATGAGCCATCTTAATTAGACCAAAGACAATGCAAAGTTCTGCTGCTGTCTGAGAGAGAGAGGGAGAGAAGGAGAGAAAGACGGAGAGTGAGATTGTAATCGATGAAGTTAGCATAAGCAGGTCAAGCACCAAAATAAGGATAGACTATAGCAAAATAAACCAGGAGAGCAATAAGAGTGCTTTGGAAACTTAAGTGTTTGCCACGTCCCTGAACAACAAAAAGACTACACAAAATGAGGGTTGTCACTCAGAAATGGACAAAACAGAAAGGCCAGTGCATCATGGCTTCCTTTTTATTATTATAATGTAATATTTTAGATATATAAACAAGTATAGAAAATAATGTAACAAATCCCTATGTACCCACTACTCAGCTTAAGAAACAAAAAGACCATTAGAATTCCCTATTTGCCCCCACCCTATGCCATGCATTGCCACAGGAACTTGAATGCTAACGTAATTCCTTATTTAATTGGTATATCATGTGCAAACCTGTGATCTCAGTGAGGACAGACTATGTCCACATAGCTTAGTAATATATCTCCCGTGCCAGAAAAAATGCCTGGCACAGGATAGGGAGCCAAATATTTTTTTCTTTTTTTTCTCTTGTTTCTATTTTTTTTAATTTTATTTTTTTATGTTATGTTAATCACCATACGTTATTACATCATTAGTTTTTGATGTAGTGTTCCATGACTCATTGTTTGCGTACAACACCCAATGCTCCAAATACTTATTGAATGAACAAAGTTCTTCCTAAAGTAGCTAGAATCTAGAACTGTCCTGGGATGTCCTTCATCCCCCAAAGTAACCATTTTGGGGAGATAGCTTTTCATGGGTCTCTTGATTCCTGCACATCTTATAGGAAGACACTGACTGAATTTTTTTTCTAATACTATCGTTTTAAGAATATTTGTATAGCAAACAGCCTCAGATGATAGAGACAGCATCCGTCTCTGGAGCAAAAGTAAGGCAGGTTTACAGCCCATTATAAAAGATATGTGTTCCCTAAGCTCACAGTTTCTCTTCTGTCTTGCAACCCACTGTATGTATGTAGGCAGCTATCTGGGCCCATTCACATCACCTTCATGGTATTTGGCAGCAAGGGGAACTGATGCAAACATGCTGATGCTCAAGCCGCTTGCTGTGACAAGAGGAATAAAGTCCTTTGTCCCTAACCCAAGAAGTCTGTCTTCCATCAGGATCAATGAAACTGTGGCAACTGGGGTAAAGTCTCAGATCCTTCAAAGCTTTTGAAAACAATTATCTTCAGTTTGGTGTTTATCACTTCTGTGTATGTATATCTTACTACAGATGGATGATAGATAGATGGATAGTTTGGGTTTGCTTGTTTACAAAGTTTATGTAAATGAGATCATGCAGTATGTATCTTTCAGCAACTTGCTCTTTTTTTCAATTTGTCTTCTTCAGAGTGATCTGTATCAGCCCATATTGTAGCTTATTCCTTTCATTCTTGTTCATCATTCCCGGTGCATATTCTTGTGTATAAACTTATTGGAAATGCTGGAATGTAATGTGAACTCATCTTCAGCTTTAGTAGAGATTGCCAACTTGCCCTCCGAAGTGGTTGTACTAAATAACATTTTGATAAGCAATGTGAAAGAGTTCCTGTTTCTCTGCATCCTTGCAAATGTGGTATTGTCATACTTTTGAGGTTTTACCTTTCTGATGAGTGTAAAGAGCTGAACATCTTTTCCCATCTTTTCTTTGGTCATTCGTCATCTCTGCAGTTACCTATTTTTCTATTGGGTTGTGTTTTTCTATGAGTTTTAAGGACTCTTTACATATTCAAGATATTGATACTTCGTCTGTTTTTTTTGTACAAGTAACATATCCTATTCTATGGCTTGTCTCTCTCCTTCATTCATGGTGTTTATATAGTTTCTTGATTTCACAGTGAAGTAGTAGGAGAAGCCTATATCCATAGTGGTGTTCAGGGGAGTCAGGGATTCAAAATAGTGGTGATAGCGCGATCTGACCAAGCATTGTGTGCAAACTGGGCTGCAAGAAGCTTGGTTTCCAGTCATGATTCTGCCATAGCTGAGTATCCTTGGGGACGTCACATCACCTCTGCGTCTTGGGCTCCTCGTCTGTAAATAGAACCTTTGGACTAGATGACCTTCTTGAGCACCTTTCCAGATACAAGTTTCTCTAATGAGTTAAGGTCATGTGCACCAGGCAGGCAATGACAGGACCTATGTGGACAAGTCCATCTTAACTATAATTTGGGAAATGACGGACCAGCTTCTGTGCTGTTTTGCTTGACTCCCCCACACGGGTAGCCACTTTGTCCTCTATGTACCCACAGGACTTGCTCACGTTGCTACCACAATACCATCATGTTATGCTGTTGGTAATAACATCATTTGTCTCTGACTAGATCGTGAGTTCCTCAAGGACAGGGCTGCCTTTAGTGTGCCTGCAGCACCTCCCTTAACTCAGTGAATCTTTGATGCATGATGGAAGGAGCATGGAAGGGTAGCAGGAAAGGGTGGAAAGAGGGAGAGAAGGAAGGAAGGACCAAATAACCTGAACACTCCCAAGATATACACTTAGTGAACATAACACAGTTATTAAACTGTAAATATTAGGAAAAGCAAATACTATTTTAGCTATTTTACAGGGAGACTCAGTTTTTCAAGATCACATGGGAAAACAGTGCTGTGCTTAATAATGGAAGCCAATAATCTCCGATTTATAATCTGATGTTCCAACTAATAGAGCCTACAGCCTCATTAATTTAGCAAAACGAAACCAGATTTTAAATGAAACTCGTTTTCATCCTCTTTATGCAACAGAATTATATTACTTATAATTTTGAACTTTTCCCTACTGACACATTCCAACAGATTAAAAAGTGAGTCTCGAAGCTTTAAGACCTTTCATAATTGTGATCTATATAATATCAGAAATGGGAGTACTTAAATAATTCTTCTCTCTTATCTATAACACAACTCCTTGCTTATAATAAACATAGAAAGAAAATAAGATATATGTACAGCAGTCATATATCCCTTATCCGTGGTTTCACTTTCCACAATTTCAGTTACCCATGGACAACCACAGCCCAGAAGCAGATGATCCTCCTTCTGACATATGGTCGGAAGGTCAATAGTAGGCTAATACTGCGTCACAATGCCTACATCTGTCACCTTGCTTCATCTCATCACATAGGCATTTTAGCCTCTCACATCATCACAAGAAGGGTGAGTACAGTATGATATTTTGAGAGAGAGAGAGAGACCACATTCAAGAACTTTTATTACACTATATTGTTCTATTTTATTATCAGGTATAGTTATTCATACCTTACTATGCCTAATGAATAAATTAAACTTCATCATAGGTATGTATGTGTGGAAAAAATATGGTATATATAGGGTTTGGTATTATCTGCAGTTTCAGGCAACCACTGGCAGTCTTGGAACATATCCCCACATGGGCAAGGTCGGGGGGACTACAAAGTGTTCAGGACAACAGGAAGAAGCCACAGGAGGGAAAATCTTGGCTCTTAAGAACGGTCTGTTACAAGGTGTCAAATTTATCATGCATGGTCAATACTCGGTCCCTCATTGAGTTTTGCCTTTACAGGGCTTACTTCACTGCGGCAAATGTAATCCAATTTTCTCAGTTGCACATTAGCCTCTGAAAAAGCAAAGCAAAATTTGAACAGGACTCTTTATCCTTTCCTGGGGGCAATGCATTTGTGTCAAAAAAAACTACCCAGTGTTTCTATCTCCTGCTTTAATATATTTTTCTGCAATTTATTATGTCAGTATCTCTGAGTTTGTTTTTATTGTAATTAGTAAGACCATTATTAAATAATACAAAAGTAAATGGATTATAAGAGCCAGACAAGGAATAAAATTAGGTGTGGCAATGAGCAGTGAGTGGGGTGATATGGTGGTGATATATCTGTTCTGCTCCCTACAGATCTCCTTCCTACTAGCCCAGTTTCTGCCCCATTAGACACCAGCTTCCAGACATACTCGTGACATTTGGTGGTGTCATGGTTGTGCACGTCATAATAATGGGCAGTTGGCAAGTTGCTGACAAATGGGGTCATCTGCTAGCTGGTTCCATTGGAACAGTACAGGCTGCAATCCATGTGCATCAGAACCCTGCAGCATGCTTGGTAAGCATGCGTATTTTGAGGTTCTCTTCTTGATCTGCTGAATCAGAAATGCTAGGGGTGAGCTTGAGGATCCGAATGCCAAAAAGCACACTAACCTTTGAGATTCACTCTCTTTAAGTGTGGGGAAACAAAATGGAGGGAAATCCCTTCTGGCACTAAGTACTTAAGAAGGGAGAAGGAAGCTGCAAGCCTAGGTAAAGAAAAGAGAGTGGACGAGCTAAAGAGGAAGCTTGCCTT
This sequence comes from Mirounga angustirostris, assembly GCF_029215605.1. Lineage (NCBI taxonomy): Eukaryota > Metazoa > Chordata > Mammalia > Carnivora > Phocidae > Mirounga > Mirounga angustirostris. The sequence continues at coordinate 58,579,307 of NW_026991709.1, forward strand.
AGTTCACAGCTTTCCTTAGGTTTTACCTCAGTTCTGACTGCTGCAGATTTAAGCCAGACTACAAGGGTGCTCTCACACCACGTGCTGCATAATGCTGGTGAGTGTTTGTATTATGAAGTGCAGAAGTGAGCTTGCTTCCAAACTAACATGTTTTGTCAACACTAGGGACACCAAAGATGAAGTTTACAGCTCCCTAAAAGAGCCAGGCAGGTAAAGAGTTAAAATACTGTATGATTCACAGCAAGATACCACTTCACACCAACTAGAACTGTAATAATCAACAAGTGTTGACAAGGATGTGGGGAAATTGAAACCCCTCTATATTACCAGTAATGTAAATTGCTAGAATGTAAAAAGATTAATCTCTTTAGAAAACATTTTGGCAGTTCCTCAAAAAGTTAAACATAGAGTTACCATGTCCCGCAATAATTCTACTCCTAGGTATACACTTGAAAGAATTTAAAACATATTCACACCAAAACTTGTATATAAATGTTCATAGCAGCATTGTTTGTAACAGCCAAAGAGTGGCAAAAACCAAAATGTCCATAAACTGAATAATACATAAACAAATGTGGTGCGTGCATACAATGGAATATTGTTTAGCAATAAAAAGAAATGCTACAACTTGGAAGAATCTTGAAAACATTATGCTAAATGAAATAAGCCAAAAACAAAAGGGCATATACTATTCCATTTGTATGAAATGTCCAGAATGGGTCAGTTCAGAGACAAAATTAGATTACTGGTTACCAGGGATTAAGGGAAGGAGGGAATGAGGAATGACTGCTAATGGGTACAGGGCTTCTTTCTGGAGTGATGAAAATATTCTGGAATTAGATGTGGTGATAGTTGTACATCTCTGTGAATATATTAAAAACTGCTGAATTGTACCCTTTAAGAGTGAGTTGTGTGGTGTGTGAATTATATCTCTATTTTTTTTTTAAGATTTTATTTATTTATTTGTCAAAGAGAGAGAGAGCACATGCACAAGCAGAGGGAATGGCAGGCAGAGGCAGAGGCAGATGCAGGTTCCTCACTGGGCAAGGAGGAGCCCGATGCGGGACTCAATCCCAGGACCCTGGGATCATGACCTGAGCTGAAGGCATACGTTTAACTGACTGAGCCACCAAGGCATCCCTATATCTCTATATTAAAGAGCAATGGAAGAAGTGTCCAAGAACAAAAATAATAAATTGGACTACATGAAAAAAATGCTTGGTGGCTGTCTATAGGAAAAACTCACTTCCATTTTCTTCTGCTCACACTCGACACTTCTGATACCAGATGTGTGGGTTTTCTACACATCAAGTAATTCTGTGACACCAGCTGGGTGTCCTGCAGTCAGTTCAGTTCTACCTGGTTTTAGCATCAGATCTCATAGGTTAAGGGCTCAGCCCCACAAGACTGCCCACCCCCCCACTTAAGATGCCAATCGCAAGTCCAGGTATTAGAGTAAATCTGAAAATTCCCAGAGCTGCTGAAGGCCTTGCCCTGTAGGACAATGCCCAGATGAAATTGACATCTGAGGGGACATAGCCCTGGGGTTAAGAAGACTGGATCAGGTCCTGTCAATGAGGAGATGAACTATGAGAATGGTGAGGACATCATTGTGGGTGGAGGGGAAGGTCTGGATACAGACAGTATGAAGGACATAGAAGCAGTAGAACTCAATGAATGACCCATCGACTGAGAAGGCTAAAGGAGTAGGAATCAAGGATGACTCTCATCTAACAGTTCTCATTAGATGAAATAGCTTCCTGGTGAGGCCTTTCAATAAGCAAGGAAATTCAGAAGAAATTAAAGTTAAGAGCGAAGAGAGTGATAGATTCCATTTCTGACAGGTAGAATTTGAGGTACTAGTGGAACATCCAGAACTTAGGGAAAAGGTCTGCACTAGAGGTAGGGTGTTGGCAATTATCAGCTGCAGCGTAGTAGAGTTTAGGCACAAGAAAATGTTCCCTTCATGAGCAAGTGCTTCTTATCAAATTAATAAATTACTCTTGGATTGTTTCAACATTAAAAAAAGCAAACTGGTTTAATGAAGAATGATATAAGAGAACCAAATAGTAATTATATGATATCCATGTGGTTCTGTTTCCTCTGTTTCCATTTTGAACATGTATAGATAGACCTTTCAGGGTTTAACTGCAAGATTTTCTTGTTTCATTTCTTCCCCCTAATAAAGAAGTTTTCAAGAGAATACTAAGGTTTTAAAACAGCAGGAGGGGAAATCTCACGTGAAAGGTCAGGTTTTACTCTTTCTTTCTTAACATGTCTTTTTTCTATTTTGTTCTTTCCATGTAGTCTATGGTATTATACAAAATGAAGGAAAACACCAGAACCATCTAGATCCAGGGCCACAGTTCAATTTTCTGTCTTTAAAACAGCCTTGAAAGTGTTAAATCCTTGGGGTTGATCTGTGTATTCAGAAGGAGCCATGGAGCTGCTGATGTAGAAAAGCATTTTGTGTCAGGGACTGATTTATGCCTTGGAGCAGGACAAAGAGAAGAATACTCGGCCCCTATGGTATCTGTTGCTAGGGGAGCATCAGGCCATCTGCTAGGCTTTAATAAAACATGACAATAACACTTTGGTTTGAAGCAGAGAATGATTTTCGAAACCAAAATGAAAATCTGTCAGAAATTGAGGAGCTTGTAGGTTTTGTGTTTTGTGTTTTTTGTTTTTTTGAAGACATTTGTACCTGTACCATTTATATTCAAATGAGAAGAGATATCAATATCTTTCTTTTTCAAAACCTTGTATTGACTGCCCAATGCGAACTCCTCAGCCTGCCATTTGAAACCTCCAGAATCTTGTTTCACTGAAGATCACGTCCGGTGGCAGCTATGATGTGTGTGTGTGTGTGTGCATGTAGGTGCATGTGTGATTTGCCTTACCTTCTCTCTCTGCCCTGGCTCACAGGTGAATGCTGTTCGGGTGTATGTGAATAGTTCCTCAGAGAACCTCGACTACCCAGTCCTCGTCGTGGTTCGCCAGCAGAAAGGGGTGCTGTCCTGGCAGGTTCCTCTGCTCTTCCAAGGACTGTAAGTGGATCTTCTCCTGGACAACTTCGCTACATTTGTTTTCTTTCAATGACCTAGACCTTAATTGGTGTTTTCCCTAGTAAAAGGAGAAATCAGACTTTTGGAATGTTGACATCATATGTATCCTAAGTGCAAATAATGGTCATAGCACATAGCCCAACCTGTCCAAGTCTGTTCAGTTTCCATCCTCTGTTTTTGTCTTTTAAGTACACTGGGCATGGAGCCAAATGTGGAGCTTGAACTCACAACCCTGAAATCAAGACCTGAGCTGAGATCAAGAATCAGATGCTCAACCAGCTAAACCACCCTGGCACCCTGACTCTTTGAATTCAGATAAGCACTCTACCTAGATGTGTAGCACCTGGAAGAACTTTAAGCATTTTAATTCTATCCAGAATATTCTGTAGCTCTTGGTTAGTGGATCATCCACTGAGGACAGGGCTAGGTTCAAGAGTCAGTGTAAATGAGTAATACCTCCATTCTTCAAAATGCCCGCAGAGTGTGTATCCTTCATTCTATAGCATTTAAGTGCTACTAAATAAATGCTAGAAACTAGGGATACAGCAGTGGGGGGAGAGGAAAACAAAATCCCTGCCCTCATGTAGTTTATACTTTTGCAGGAGAAACTGTATAAGGTACTATTGCACTACTAAGAAAAAAACCAGAAGGCATTCAGACATAGGTACATAGTATGGCTTTAACTCATTTTTAGTGGCTGAGTAATTTGAGGATTGAAATAGTAACTCTCATAGCCTTGACTTGGGCTCTGGGGCTTTTTTTTTTTTTTTTTTTTTTTATGTTCCATTTAGCAAAAGCTTAAAAAGTGGAAATATGAAATCAACTGGTTGTTTTATCAGCACAATTTCCCCTTCAATATTTGGTATTTTTTTCCTCATTGAATTAGGAAGATGGTGTAACATAATATAGACAAAATCAAAGTGAACTGGCCAGCACTGAAGAGTCCTCAAGTCCCCGTTATTACATCACACAAGCCTATGCCCAAGACTCAATCACTATCATAGGTCCAGTCTGAAATTTAAAACATAAGGACTTGAAAACAAATTTGGAGAGAAATGAAATAAGATTGGCTTTTTTTTCCCTTGCTTGTTCACCGAGTCTCTCTTTTGTTCTTGCTTGTTTTTCTTTCCATCCACTGCTACAGATACCAGAGGAGTTACAACTACCAGGAAGTAAGCCGCACCTTGTGTCCCTCAGAGGCAACCAATGAAACAGGACCTCTGGAGCAACTGGTAATTGTAGATGTCACCTCCATGGCTCCACTGGGCGCCCAGTACAAACTGCTGGTTACCAAGATCACGCACTTCCAGCTACAGTAAGCAGGACGTCTTGTGGCCTTTCTCAATTCATTTGTCTGCACATGCTCAGTCCAGTCTCCCTTCTGCCAAGTCAGCACTCAAGAAGGAAATTAGCCACTTGGCATATTGTCTTAGCACCTTCTGACCAGTCCTGCTCACAGCTGGGCAGCAGGACTGTAATCTGTGCAATAGGGAAGCAGTAGGGACTGGTGCAGAGGGGAACAGTGCCTGGCCTCAGAGGCATGTCTATTCTCAGGGGTCTGTGTCCTCACAGACCTCACAGACCTCACAGACCCTGCCTGCCTGTAGTCCAAGCAAGAGGCCCTGGTGACTGGGTACTTTTGTATTATGCGTCAGTACCACTCTCCTGAAGGAAGTTTTATTTTTCTTCTGAGGAAGACCTTAACCTATTTTCTTGTCCTTATTGCTAGTCCAGGTTTCTCCTTCCAAGTTAAGAATGTATACAGGTAGAAAATAGTGTCATATGGCTTTGTCCTTTGTGCAACAACTAATGACTATTTCCTCCTTCTCGCACTACCATCCTTTAAAACAAAATCAGTTGTTTTTGAACTCATCTCATATTGTTTGTATTAAACATACATATAATAAATTCAGTTGGGGGAATGGTCTCCAAGAGATCTGTTCTTTTCCAGAGGTTACTCTTGTAAAATATTGCATAAACCTGTGTGAAAATTTAAACAGAAAGGTCATTCCTTAATAAGGCCAGACAGTTCAGGGACTTTCTGCCCCATTCTCTTCTAAGATCAAGGCTTCTCAAGGGTTCAGACCACTTCTGCCTCTCTCAGTGTTTTAAGTAAATTTTAAAAGAAAATATCATTAAATTGGTTTATTAAAATTAGAATTTGTACTCATCAAAATGTATCAGTAAGAGAACAAAAGGACAAGCCATAGACTAAAAGACAGCACATATAACTATAAAGGGTTCATAGCAGAATATATAAAGAACTCCTACAAATCAATAAGAAAAAACAGGTAAGCTCTTGGCTGCTGTCCCCATTATCACCCACCCTTCTGTGGCTCTGGCTTCTTATAGGCAAGAATCTTGGCACCAATGAGTCTAGGTACTGCTGAGGGTAGAGACTAGCCCCCGCATGTGCACAAGTTTGTGTATCCAAGTCTCTGTGCCCATAGGTCCAGACTCAGCTTCACTGGAACAAATAGGCTTTCTGAGGAAAAAATGAGGCGGTCTCAGGAGCAAAAACTGAGAAAATAATTTTGACCTGGACCTCTCACTAGAGCTTTGGAACAGAGAGTGAAGAGTCTCAGAAGGGGAGTCAATGTTTATATTTACCCAATGGAATAAAAAAAAATATATATATATATATATAAAACATAAATAGACTCAAATATGCCAAGAAAAAGACTAAGAATGTCAATGGGATTTAGAAAAAAAAAGGAAACTAAGTATGTGTTGCTTAATAGAGTACAACCCTAAGTAAAAGAATATATAAATGTAAATAAAAGGATAGTAAACCAAAAGAAAGTTGATGTAGTATATATATCATATTATACAAGATATTCCTTAATGCAAGAAGCATTATTAGAGATAAAGGGACAGTTCATATTTCTAAAAGACTCATTCACCAGGAAAGCAAATTTAAGTTCTAAATTTGTATGTACCTAGTAATATCACTTTGTAATATACAAAGAAAAATTTTCAGAGTGAAAGAAGAATTGGACTAACTCACAATCTCTGTGGAGATTTCTCTATAGCTAAAAGAATAAACAGACCAAAACATATTTATATATATATAGTAATTAGATAGAACAGGCATTGGTGAACTATGGCCCAGAAACTGGCCGCTGGGTTTTGTAACTAGAGTTTTATAAGAACGCAGCCCTACCCATTCATTTACGTATTGTCTCTGGGGGCTTTCACACTACAATGGCAAAGGTGAGTAGTTGGTATGGAGACATTATGGCCTATAAGCCTAAAATATTTACTATTTGGCCCTTTGAGATATAAAAAGCAGATGAACAAGATCAACAAGCTTGAACTAACTAATGTACTTAGGAAACTGTATCTCAAAATGATAGAATGCTTAAACTTTTCAAATGCACATGCAACATTTACCAAGGTTGCCAAGTTCTAATGCATATCTTGATAAATTTAAAAGAATTGAAATCTTGTATATGGAATTGAGACAGAAATCAACTACAAAATTATGTCTGTAAAACCCCCAAATGTTTGGAAATTAAGTAGTCTACTTCTAAATAACTTATGAGTCAAAAAAATAATAACCATGAAAATTAGAAAATATTCTGAATGAGTGATAATGAAAATATGACATATCCAAACTTCTGGGATGCAACTAAGCAATGCTTAGAGGAAAATGCATAGTTTCAAATGTATATGTTAGAAAGGAAGACTGGCTGAAAATCAATGTGTTAAGTGTCCATTTTAAGAAGTTAGGAAGTAAAACTCAAAGAAAGTGAAAGGAAGTAATGAAATAAAAGCATAAAACAATGAAATAGAGAACAAATCAACAATGGACAAAATCAACCAAACCACAAATCAATTATTTGAAATGACGAGTAGTATTTTTATACCTGTTTTTTAAAAACATAAATAAGGCAAGCCCATTGGGAAAAAAAATAGGCAAGAGATTTGAACAGACACTTTACCAAAAAAGGTATCCAAAATGATCCCCCAAACACAATCTTACTGGCTATCAGAAACACAAATTAAAACTATAATGAGATTTCACTATACCCACCAATTTCTATAATTTGAAAAGACTGACAATGTGATTTCACTCCTACTTATTATAAATCCAAGTCCTAAATATATAATTGTCCTATTCATCCGATGGAATACTACACAACAATAAAAAGGTACAAACTATTGCTGTACCCGGCAACATGGATAAATCTCACAAACGCAATGTTAAGCAAAGGAAGCCAGACAAAAGGAATACATAACTGTTCGATTCCATTTATACAAAGTTTAAAAATAGGCAAAACTATTCTGTAATGTTACGAGTCAGGATAGTGATAACTTTGGAGAGGAAAGAGGAAGTGTATGGTTGTTTACCTGGTGAATTCATTCAGATATATACTTATGACTTGTGTTTTTTTCTATATGTTTGTCACACTTCAATAGAAAGATTAATTTTTTTAATCAGAATATTTTTTATTATATTTAAAATTTTTTAAATATATTTAATTTTTTATTATAAATATTTAAATATATTTAAATCTTTATTATATTTAAAAATATATATTACTTTTTTGCAGCTTATTTTTCTGATCAGAATGTCTTGTTCTATTATAAAGCTCACCTTAAATTTTCTAAAGCAGTTTATAAAGAAGTCTATAGCCAGTGGAGTTGCTAATAGGAATCAAATATTTATCTTGGTCTTCTCTGCAGCTCTTGACAATGTATACCCATACAGATGGATGGACAGATGGATGAATGAATAGCTAGAAAGATGGAGAAGTAATCACAGCATTTTTACCAAGTCCCTCCATTAATTTTGGTGTAGAAAAAAGTGACATGATAAGATCAAGAGCAAAAAACCCCTCACTCCCACCTCTGGGGGAAAAAAAAAAAAGGCAGAAAAAGTTTTCTACCCTGATCAATTAAGTGAGAGTTTCTAGGAGGGAGGTTTGAGCATTAGAATATATATATTTTTTAAGTTTCCCAGGTGATTCTAATGTGTAGCCAGAGTTGAGAACCAGTACCTCTAAGCAATTTCTAAATATGGTGCTTACATTTAATTATCTTAATACTTAAATCTATTTATGATATTAAACAATATGAGAATTCATGGTGATACATTTGAAGGAGGTGGCAGCACATTACTTGAACAGAGTGCAGTTTGAACTTCAGAGAAGCCTCACATTTACTGATTGGTCTCTGTGTCTTTGACCTGTCACTGTCACCTGGTGGTAGTGTACTTGAATTCTAGAGCTGGTTTTCCTGGGAGGCTAATTAGACCCTTTGGAGAACTGAATTCTGTGAAACTGAAATCATAAGGTCACAACTCTGTGCAAGTGTTAATGAATGATATGCATGCTAGTGGAACTGCAAATCTATTCCCTCACATTGTTTTCTGTTTCCACCTCTTATAATGTGACTTGACCTCAGCAACCAGACATTCAGAACATTTCAAAATGCAGTTACTAGGGCTTTGATGAGAATAAGTTAAGTCTGAGAAGAGATGGTAACTGAAATATATATGCATCTCTTCCTCCCTGGCTCTGGATTGTCCCACACCAACCTTGCTGGAGCCCCAGAAATCCAGAGGAGGATGGTAATGGGCAAGAGCTGGGGATTGTGGTGAGACCTGAAGTCCAGGTATTGAGAGAAACACTGAAAAATCAACTCAAAAGTCCTAACATGGCAGTTTCTGTTGTATGTTTTTGAGTGGCAGACTAGAAGCTATGTGAAACATGTTTCAGGATTTTTTTTTCCTAGAATCATGAATTTTAAGAATGAAAGGAACTTTGGAAGTTGAATCCACTCACCTCATTTTTACAGATGAGCAAACTGATGCCCAGAGAGGTTAAGTGACTTATCTAAACCCACAGCTAGGAAAGGGTAAAATCAGGACTAGATTCTAGTTCTAACTCCCAGTTCTGAGCTCCTCCCACAATAATATGCTATTTCTACTTTGTGTTTAAAACTGTCCTCTGAATTTTTATGTTGCCCTAAATACATTTCTCAATTCCATGAAACATTTATTTATTTCAATCGAGTCTTTAAAATTCTGCCTTAAAGCATTACTCCCTGCCATCTAACTATCCCTCACCCCCCTCCACACACACAGCTCTGCCACCACTCATTTTCCCAAATTCAAGTGATCTAGCATTCTGTGAAGCAGCGTGTGAAGTTGCAGACAGGGAAGAGCACGAGGATGTAGGGGCAGGCAGGCACCTGATCATGGGGTGGGAGGAGCTTGGAAGGGGTGTGAAGAAAGTTAGGTAGTTGTCTAGGTGGTAATAGTTGTGTGGAGGACTTGAAGGGGACAAGACCGGAGGCAGAGAAATTAGAAGGCTTGATGCAGTGGTCAAGGTAATAATGAGATGAACTGAAGAATTTAGAGACGACATTGGCAAAACTTGATTGGACATGAAGAGTGAGGGAAATGGGAGAGTCAAAGATGGCCTCTTCCCTTGTAATTGGTGGTGCCACTAAGGAAATGAGAAGGTTGAGGAAGGAAGGAAGAGATGGTAAGTTCACTTTGGGACATGTTGAACTTGAAGTGCAGATGTTGGGCAGAATGTTGGATATACAGCAGCCTGGTGCTCAGAAAAAAGTTCTGGATTACAGATAGCAGACTGAGTAGAAGTGCTTCAGGGAGGCTGGTCCACACAGCGCCTGAGGTGGAATAACAGGAGACAGCACGGAGAAACAGGTCATAGTACCCGACCCTTGATCTTTGAGATCCTGTATGCTGCACTAGAGAGCTGTTGGGTTTTTTTTTTTAAGATTTTATTTATTTATTTTAGAGAGAGCATGCGTGCAAGCAGGGGGAAGAGCACAGGGAGAGGGAGAGAAAAAACCCCAAGCAGACTCCCTGCTGAGCATGGAGCCACACACAGTGCTCAATCTCGTGACCCCAGGATCATGACCTGAGCCACAGTTAAGAGTCAGATGTTTGACTGAGCCTCCCAGGTGCCCCTGCGCTAGGGAGTTTAAACTCCACCTTTCAGGTTATGGGAGCCACTAAAGCTTTTAAGCAACACAATAAAATAAACAAATCTGATTTTTAGAGATGAATTTAGTAGTCACGTGGAAGATGAATTGGAGAGAGGAGAGGGTAGAGACAAATAAGAAAATGAAAAGTTATTTGAATAGAGAAAAATAAACAATGATTAGGAACTGAACATATTATAGCAGCAACAAAGCTGTAACGGAGAAAAAGAGTCAAGTAATATACATAGGGATAATCCACAAACTTAAAAAAAATACATGTGGCAGAATAAAAAATACAGTCCTACACGAGTACTTGCAGGCTTCAACCCTCCTCCAGCCTTTTAAGTAGGGATTTGAGTCTTTGTTTTGAGAGACTTTTGAGTGAAATCGCACCGCTACGATGCTATGAAAAGTAGTAGATTTTTTGAGGAAATGGGTAAGTGAGGAGGCTTTTAGACCATTTTGCCATGTGTCATACTATGTAATCACCCTTTGGTATTTGGGGGTAGACTACAATAATGATTTCCATTACTTTTCCAATTTTTTTCTTAATGAATGCTATATTGGGCAAAGATGGTACTTCAGGTGAGTCAGGTACATCCGGGTTACTTATACATTAATAGAGTCAGTAAGACGTGGTGATCAATCAAATGTGGAAGTTGATAAAAAGGGAGTCCACGATGACTCCAGCAATGATGTCAGAAGTCTGGTGAGGCTTACTATAAGCAAAGAGCCTTAGCGGGTCAGGATCAGGAAAATGACAGCACATTCCGTTTTGATCCTGTGGAGTTTGAAGTGTTTGAGGGGCAGCCAAGCACAGAAGCCCAGCAGACGATCACTCTTCCATGACGGGAGCTCAAGGGATAGCCCTGGGCTAGACATGGAGACTTGAGATTCATTGATATTTTTTGTGAGTTTTGGGGCCATTGAATATATATGTGGTTTTTATGGCAACTGAATATATATATAAGGTACGTGGCTAAGGAAAATGAGAAGGTCAAGAATAGCAGGTAACATTCTTATGTAAGGGATGGTCTGAGAAGCAGGAGTTATCAAAAGAAGCTGAGCAGGGGCGCCTGGGTGGGTCAGTCGTTAAGCATCTGCCTTTGGCTCAGGTCATGATCCCGGGGTCCTGGGATCGAGCCCCGCATCGAGCCCCGCATCGGGCTCCCTGCTCAGCAGGAAGCCTGCTTCTCCCTCTCCCACTCCCCCTGCTTGTGTTCCCTCTCTGGCTGTGTCTCTCTCTGTCAAACAAATAAAATCTTTTTTAAAAAAAAAACAACAAAAGAAGCTGAGCAGACATAGCAGAGGTGCGGGAGGGTGCAGAAGAAAACCCAGGAAAGCAAGTGTCACAGAGCCCAAGGGAGGAAAGAGTTTCCAGAGGGAGTGGTCATCAGAGTCAAATGCCACAGAGAGGTCAGGTTAAGGCTGAAGTCACTGGATTTAGCAATTAGGAGGTGATTATTACCCTCAGCAAAGGCAACTTCAGGGGGATGGTGGGGAAAGAATTCCTGACAGCAGTGAGGAGAGGAAAGGATGAATGAGGGATGAAAGCAGAATACGATTTTAAGAAGCTGGTTTGTGAAGGAGAGGGAGGATAGAGAATGACATCAAAGGAGCAAGATACAGAAAAAGGGGAGGCATTTTGTTGGGGTGGGTTTTTTTTTAATTTATTTTGAAAGTGGTTGCTATTAGTATATATTTATAAGCCAAGGATATATAAAATTTATAGGACGTTGAATTTTATAGAAGCAGAGTCCCAGAGAAGGAAAGAAAGGATGCATGCAGAGTTTATACTCAGACCAGAGCGATGAAGTGGAAGGTTACACATGATCAGAGGGTTGCTGGAAGGGCTGTGGTGAGCGAAGGGAGTTCATAACAGATGGCAGTAAGGAGATAACAGGGAATGATATTCTGAAGTCGATAGTCCAAGTGAATAATAGGGCATAATTTCCTTCAGCAAACAAAGTGGGGGTTTTGCACACACACTGGGCTCTGTGCCAGGGGCTGGCTATCACAGGATGAAGAAGATGCCGGGAATCTCACAGTCTTCTCTGGTACTCACCCCCAAAACAACTTAGCTTTTATCCCTGCCTCTCTTCCCACCCACCCTCTCTTCCCATCCCCCTTTCCTTGTTCTTCTGTTTTATTACTCTCCTGTATGGATTTCTCCTCTCACTCTTCTTCTCCTGTCTCCCTTATCTGCACACTGAGCTCTCTGGACGCCATCTGGTCCTTTTCTCTTCCCCTCTCCCTCAAACTAAGCAAAACAAGGGAACAAAGTCAGCTTTGAGTTTTTCTTATTTATCGAATAAGTATTTGTTTCCTGTGCTTAATTTGTTTAAACAAATAGGTTGAAGATTTTATGCTTTTTTTTCTCTAAAGTTGTGCAGGAGTCTCAATTAGCTTTGTTCTATTGGTTAACGACTCTTATAAATAAACCTTCCCCAACCTGTGGCAGGGCCCCCTGGGGAAGGAAGGGACATGTTTCATCTGCAACAGACACAATGTTTATTTTGCATACACTGTTGATTCTTAGAAAGAGAGGACTTAAATGCTATAGTCTTAAAGAAAATAATGGTTTTGAGGTTTGTATGTATTATACCAGTAAGGAAAACATAAAGAACAAGGGAAAAAAATCATATTGATGCCCATACATTCAGTGTTACAACTGGAATTCAAATGATAAGGGAGTATACAAAAGAAATTTCTGGCCAAAGAAAACTGGTTGCATCTGGAAATCTCCTGCTGTCTGTTGCTAGCCAAGAAAATCAGTGCCTTTTTCTTTCCCCTGACCTGGCAACTGAACCGAACTCAGGCCCCGTGTTGCCCTGGTAACAGCAGATGACACCACACTGCTGAGAGGGAGCCCCCAAGCCACATGCAGCACAGGGGTCCCGACTCTGGTCTTGGAATCTCAGGAGTAACACACAACTGCGTTTGACACTGACTTTGGCTTCTTTAGCTGACTTTGGGCCACAAGTCTTTAACTGCACTTCAACAGAAGCAGTCCTTGACACTGATCATTTCTGTTGGGAGTAGCTACATAAAAAATTGCACCCATTGCTAAATTCTGCACCCAGTCTGCCAACAGCCTAAAATTGTTGGTCATTAAATTTAGAAATAGCACTCAAATTTTATGACTTCCAAACAACGCCTCCAATTATAAACTTCTTGTTAAATGTTTTGACATGTCCTTTATAAAGGAATCTTCAGTAAAGTTTTTTAAACTGTTCTAACTTTTATAAAAGGAAAATTCGTGGAGAGGAAGACTCTTCAGGGAGCACCAAGGCATGAAGTTGGGAAGGGGCCCCAGGACAAGTTCAGGTTCAGGTTCCCTGAAATGCAGGCCAGACTGGTGGGGTGGGGACAGACTTGTCCCCAGGTGGCAGCACTGAGAATGCAGTGGGCTTGTGTGAGCCATCTTCATGGCTAACGATGAGGCAGGAGCCAGAAAGCGCAAAAGGCCAAAAACAGCCCTTACAAAACTGTAGAGAAAACCAATTTGTCTTTGTGTTTTCCAGCTTCTTAACCCGGTTCACATGTGTTCATGCCAGCCAGCCAGCCTTCTGTACTACAAGGGTGTGTTTCCCACAAGCTCTTCACACTTGCCTTTCCTCAGGGCAGGATTCAGGCTGTCTTTCACAGAAGAACAAAAATATCTAATAAAATAGTTCACAGTAAGGGGTGCCCGGGTGGCTCAGTCGGTTAAGCGTCTGCCTTCGGCTCAGGTCATGATCGAGCCCCACGTCAGGCTCCCTGCTCAGCGGGAAGCCTGCTTCTCCCTCTCCCTCTGCCTGCCTCTCTGCCTACTTGTGCTCTCTCTCTCTCTGTCAAATAAATAAATAAAATATTTTTTAAAAAAATAGTTCACAGTAAATTACCAACTGGAGAGAAAACAGCTTCATTATATTCTTTTGGGGGTATTTGCATTTTAGAGGATGGCCTTAGAAGGCAGTGCGTAAACTGAAGAGGACACAGTCTTGGACAGAAATTTTAGCTGGTGTGGCAGGCAATTGGAGAAGTGCTTGGAGGCAGGAAGAGTATGCTTCCAGCCCCAGCACCCCTCCCATGGTGATGATGTATTCACCACATTTAAAATAATGATCTCTTGGCATGGATACATCCAAATTATTTTGTAGTGCGACCTACATTATCCAAAAGGACCTCAAGCCTTCTTTTCCTCTATTTTTCAGCCCACTTCTGACACCCAAACCCTGTGCTTGGTTGTAAAACCTTAAGAGAATCCAAAGGGCAAAAGTGTCTGCAAAAGCAAACAAGTAATTACTTTTATAGGTATGACATCATGGTTATATAAAGACATAAAATCGATCCTCTCCCCAATTTTATCATTCTTGAGAATTGAAACCAAATCTTCATGCTGTTTACTTTGTCAGTTTGATGGGACTAGAACTCATTTCACAAAGGATAAGGCTTTCCTTACATTGACTTTCGGATGGTTTTCTTTTACATAAATCATTTTTGCTTGCTAACTTAGCTTCTCTCTCACTTTTCCCCCTTTTCCCTCTCCCACGTACATTTCTCAGGACAAATGTTGCCTTTCACTTCACTGCCAGCCCCTCTCAACCTCAGGTAAGTGAAGGGTTTCAAGGTTATCGTGATTCTACCTGTTGACAATACCCTCCAAAAAGCCATAGTAATAGGCAGAGTCAGCATGCAGTGTTGCCCTTGACTTTTTACAACTTGTGATATATTTGCATTTTTGACGTGTTGTTCATATTACTGGGATTTTAGACACAACGTTTAATCTTTTCACCTTAATTGGTATGAAATAGGAGGCGTGACATCTGTTGGCAGATGTTCGTTGGCTCAACTTTTAGCAAATTGCATGCCTGTTATGCATCAAGGACAGTATTAGGCTGTCCTAGGTGCTGGGGATACGAGGTGAAGAAGAAAGAGACGCAACTTCTGCCCTCATGGACCTTGTACTCAAAATGGGTGCTGGGGGCCAGGGAGTGGAAGGCCAAACACAATACAGGTACACAAATAATTAACTGACCTAGAAATGCAATAAAAACAAGACAGACTTTAATTTCCACAGTGTTATGGGTAGAATAAATTAGTTATTCCTGTCATAAAGAGAGACCAGGAATGCTGACATGAGAAGAATTAGATATTTGTGCTGTGTTCTCCATTAAACCATAATCATAAACAGAATAAATACTTGAAAACTTTGATTTAAGCCGCTTTTCTGTTGACACTTCTAGCTACCTTCCTTTTTTCTTTCTTGGCTTCTGAAAGAGTAAAGTCTATGCAATAGCAAGTTTATAACAGATTTATTTAATGTCCTGATATTTTTTGTAAATCTTCTGCAGGCTGTAATACAGCTTAGGTCATATGTGGCTACTTAATTTTTTGTTTTGGATATGCTAAAACTGGGATTAACATATATATGGATACTGGTGTAATTCGATTACAGACATTTACTTGCTGGTAAATATTTAACAACCAGTTCCCAGAGAGAAACTCCTGATTTGTAGCATTTGCCCATTTCTGTGGTGAAAATACTTCTATTCTGGCTAATCTCAAGCTGCCAACATGATGTCCTTGAATACAGAGTTGGGAAGAGATGTGTGCAATTGGCTCTCCAAACCTGTATGAGCCAACTCCCACACATCTTTTAGGAGCTAGATTTCCCATCAGTGAGAGCCTCCACACTGCGTATACACTGCCACCCAGTGACAAAACCAACTCCTATAGTATATAGGAATATATATGATAGGGGCGCCTGGGTGGCTCAGATGGTTAAGCGTCTGCCTTCGGCTCAGGTCATGATCCCAGGGTCCTGGGATCGAGCCCCACATCGGGCTCCCTGCTCTGCGGGGAGCCTGCTTCTCCCTCTGCCTCTGTCTCTCTCTCTCTCTCTGTCATGAATAAATAAATAAAATCTTTAAAAAAAAAAAAAAGTTTCTCTTTCTTAAAAAAAAAAAAAAAAAGGAATATATATGATACTCCTGTTGCTAACGGTGATCACAGTAATGCTCTTGGGTTACAAAGTTCGGCTTTTCTAAGAACCAAAAATACTTCTTGAGAATTCCAGAGCATTTACCTTTGGAAGAGCCCTGTATTATATGTATTTGAATCAAGCTCCAAAATGAAAGGTCCAAATGAAGTGGGTTCTTGGGAGTGTTGCCATCTGTTACAAGGCATGAACAGACTTCCAAACTGCAGCGTTAATGACACTCCTTAATCTTGAGGTTATTTTTTTCCCCATCAGAAGGTTGTGGATTATTGGACAACATTCTATTTTTACTGCTCTGATTCTCAGTATAAGGTTAGTAAAGAGGATGCTGGAATACAGAATTAAGTTTTAACATGTCTTGCCTCTCCTTTAAACTGATAGATTTATTAGAGTCCTAGGATATTGGGCTTGTTTTGGCTGGTGTCCTCAAAATCTTAATGTCAAGCTTCTCAAGCAGTTACCACATTTATAGTTATTGGACAGAAGCTTCCTTTCTTCATTTATTGGCAACATGTTGAAAAGTCAGGGTTACCAACAGTGGATTCATAATCTAATCTAGGTAAATTGGTATAACTTCTTTCTATTATAAATACTTCCTGATTCTGATGATACCTGAGAAATAATTTTGAAGATATCTCAGCCTGCTCCAAATTGTGAACATATTTCAAGGCACTAGAAGTAGTGCTTGATCTTTGAATGGAAATATTGTCTGGCTATATTCCAGCCAGGAAACAGATTCTTTAGCAAGAAGTCTAGGCGCAGGGTAGGTCTAGTGGTAATTCTTGCCTAAAGGAAGGTTGTTAAGAATCTTGAAGAACAGGGCGCCTGGGTGGCTCAGTTGGTTAAGCGACTGCCTTCGGCTCAGGTCATGATCCTGGAGTCCCGGGATCGAGTCCCGCATTGGGCTCCCTGCTCGGCAGGGAGTCTGCTTCTCCTTCTGACCCTCCTCCCTCTCCTGCTCTCTCTCTCAAATAAATAAATAAAAAATCTTTAAAAAAAAAAAAAAGAATCTTGAAGGCTTATCTGCTTTTCAGTGTGGAGCTTCCTACTTCAAAATGATCACATAGAAGTAAATGCTGTCTCATGTTACATCTTGAATATCCCTAGTTCAAAGGGTTGGGGGGATCTTCTTAAGCAGAAACTGGAATGAAGTACAGGAAAGTTTAGTTGAGAAAGAAATGCTAACAAATGAAATGACAACATTGTCTGAAATGGCTACCTTGTTTTGTTCACTGCTGTATGCCTAATATCTGGCTCAGAGCCCAGAGCCCTGCACACAGCAGTTGCTCAATATATGTGAGATGAATGGCTGACTGAATTAATGGAGATTGTAAAACCAGTTTGAATTCATAACTGTAAACATTCTTTAATATTAACAAATCATTTCTTTCTTTTTCTTATTCTCAGTATTTTCTATACAAATTTCCTGATGATGTGGACTCAGTTATTATTAAAGTCAGGTCTGAAATGGCTTACCCATGTTCTGTTGTCTCAGTGCAGAATATCACGGTGAGTCTTAATAACTTGTGAACCTTTCAATATGGAGCATAATATTGTCCCAGGATAAATGAAAGAGGAGGGTGGGGACCATGTCGTCCTCTTACCCTGTATCTCCTGCAAAACTGCTAAATAATAAAATCAGTATCTTGTGCACACAAGTGGATAATCTGTTTGGAAACACTGATTTGGGGAGATGGAGACTAGTTGACTCCTCACCAAAATAAACAAAGGAAAGAAGGAAGGGAGGGAGGATCATGACAAAGAATATGGAAGACCAAATCGTGGGCTGCTCAAGAAACATAGAAACCTACTGTTTATTCTAGGTTTTAAAATTTTTATTGTAACCATAGGCCATTTCTGTCTCATAATGTGTTAATAAAAAATGGGAAAGGTGTTATAAACTTTAAGACAATGTTTTCAGTTCTTTTTGATATAAAGTGACCTTTAGAGAACTTTAGAAGACAAGGCACCAAGTTTTAGGAGGACTGTTGTGTGACTTTTCTTGGAGAAAATGTTTCCTGGTTTTGGGTTTAGTAAGGAACCCCTTGCTCTGTGATCCAGGCGGAATGCGTGGTGTGTATAGTATGGCTTTAGTGATGCTTTCTTTTTTTATCCTTCATGCACATCACAGTGTCCAGTGCATGATCTCGACCACAATGTGGAATTTAATGGTGTCTATCAGTCTATGACCAAGAAAGCTGCCATCACACTACAGGTGAGACATCACTTCTGGGGTCACTATTGTCAATGACAATACACAGTTTATTCACAACACACAGTCAGGTCACCTGTTGGGCCAGCATCCAGAAGGTATCATCATTCACTGTGTGCCTTGGATAGCTTTCCTTTATGATGGGTTTTAAAATCAAGATTGTGGGGCCCCTGGGTGGCTCAGTCAGTTAAGCATCTTCCTTCAGCTCGGGTCATGATCTTGGAGTCCTGGGATCAAGCCCCGCTGTGGACTCCCTGCACAGTGGGGAGTCTGCTCCTTCTCCCTCTTCCTCTACTCCTCCCCATCCCCCAGTCGTGCTCTCTCTCTCTCACTCTCAGATAAATAAAATTTAAAATAATAAGAGTAAAAATAAGTAAAACAAAATAAAACAAAGATCGCTTCTCCTGAAATCAAAGCCCAGGCCATGGTGGACAACGCTACTCTGCCATTCCCCTTGGGAAGTCTTAGGAACCCATGATGCAGTGGAACATATATCTGACAGACTGCTTAGAGAGGTAAGATGAGATACCAATCTCCTCATTGGGGGATGCCAATTTAGTGTGAAGTTTGATCTATTAAAAGGAATTGAATACTCTGTATCCTAATACTCTGTATACCTATAACAGTAACCAAAAGAGGACTTCCATTCTGGATAGAATGGATAAGTTCAAAGGAATATAGACCACATGTGTATAGCGGTTTGCCCTTTTGTCATTTGTAATTAAATTATTATTTCAATGACAGTTTTATAGCAAAAATGAACATATATCATGTCAGTAGATTTTCAAAGAGATTCTGTCCCTGCCTTTAGGGTGGTGTTTACTTAAGTTACTTACAACTTGGTCTGTTCTCCAGGGTAAGGTGATACTGTTTACTAAATAACAAGGAATGAAGAGAGGTTAATTATAATTTAGCTATCAAATGTAAAAAGCCCTATTAGGCTTTAATTTCCTAGTGCCTCAGTTTTGATATGCCAAATATCTGTTCTTGTTCACTCCTGAATAAGGAGACTGGGACACAGAGAAGTACACTTAGAGAAAGTTAAAGCCAGGACTATAACTCAGGTCGCCTCACTTAAATCTTTGCATCCCTAACCTAAATTATTTAATTGTGGCTGTGTGACTTTTAGGAAAGTCATTTATCATTAGATTATTTTTATTTTCTATTTTTTAAAGATTTTATTCATTTATTTGAGAGAGAGAAAGAGCACACACGGCGGGGGAGGGAGCCGGGAAGGGCAGAGGGAGAGGGAGAAGCAGAATCCTCCCCCCCCCACCCCCCAACCGCTGAGCAGGGAGCCAGACTCAGGCTCGATCCCAGGACCCTGAGATCATGACCTGAGCTGAAAACAGACGCTTAACCAACTGAACCACCCAGGCACCCCTATCATTATATTTTAAATAATAAAAACTTAATATAGTGAACCTAAAACACTCTAAAGTATGCTAATTTTAAAAACATAGTATACAAGTATTAATTATTAAACATAGGCTGTTAACATACTTTTTACATGGGACCTATTACAGTTCTAAGCACCTAAGTGGACACAAGATAGATTGAAATTAGAATAGTGTATGTACTTGAATTTTTTGTATGTAACAATTATTTTATTGTGGATAAAATCTGATGTAAATCATGGGTATCTGAAGGATCTTTCTAAGAAATTAGGGGGTAGGGGTGAACTTCACTTTTCTTCTCTTTCCTCTCTGTTCACACCCCCACCAGCATGGACTTTCTCCCCTTTTGCTATCCTTTCTTGCTATCACAAGTTGTTATGTCTTATGCAGAAGAAGGATTTTCCAAGCAAGCAGTTCTTCGTGGTATTTGTGATAAAGCCTGAAGATTATGCCTGTGGAGGATCTTTCTTTATCCAGGGTAAGAGATAGTGAGGAATGCTTGCTTCTTAGAAAAACCTAATGAAATGGAATGGGAGGGAAGGCAAAAGCTCACAGTGGCCTCTTACTACCATCTCTAGTTCTCACTGAGGGTCATCAGCAGTCACTTGCCAGGCAGTCTGAGAGATATTTGAAAAAATATATATAAGGAAGAAAATGATCAATCTAAAGCTATTGTTGATACTAGAGGATGTCACTTAGTGCCCTACATCTTTTCAAAGTCTTCTGCTCCCTCAGACCACGTGAGGTTTACTCACTCAGTTGGCCTTTTACTCAACAAATATTTGCTATTATGTAATAGTGATTTTATGCAGCATATCAAGGTCCACTTTCTAAGATCAGTTTGGTAGCCAACAGTAATGAGCCACTGTATTTATCCGTAGTCATCATTTCCACAAGGACGTACAAGGAAAATTCAGAGTTCTCAATTTCAGTTGCCAAAATTTTATACCTGGCAAGATGGTAAGAAAGCAAAGTGGACAATTTATCCCCATGACAGGCATTGTGTGAGCTCTTAGGCATAGTAAAAATGGTTATGGGTCACTACTTAGGAACTACTGTGGGAATGGAATAGGCTGTTGATTGAAAACACAGACCCCTCCCCCAGCAGCTGAGGAGCCACATGTGATTAACACGGAGGGTGTTTACTACTGAGTATACATCGTTCTCTTGCCATTTGGGTGAAATTTCTGCTTATGTATTCTTTAATCTCTTAACTATATAGTTTAGAATTTTGCCGGTGTCCATTGTCCTTTGGTAAACTATGAGTCCTTTTATGACTATATAACAAAAAACAAATTTTCACTGGCTGGAATAGTGCAAACCAAAAGATGAGACAGCTTTTATTTTAGTAGCTGTTTTCTTCAGATGTCTGTGGCATATTGAGTCACATGGATAGCAGAGGATGAGCCGAGCCTTCTTCACTCCAGAAGGGGGGCTGCAGTCTCACTGCTTCAATACTATCAAAATACACCCAAGCAAAGGCCAAATTGAAGGCTTAGCCCAAAGGGGTATTAGATGGTTTGTAGCTTTGGGGATTAGGTTTTCCTCTAGTTCTTGCTACAAGAAAATTCAGCAACCAGAGCTAATTGTGGACAGTTTTTGAACAACCGTTCAGATGAGAGGCCAAGAACCAAATATCTGATCTATTGTGCCTTGTTCTTTTTTACCAGAAAAGGAGAACCAAACCTGGAATCTACATCGAACAAAGAACCTTAAAGTGACCATTGTTCCTTCCACTAAAGGTCGGTATTGCCTCTAGGATTCAAAGGAGAAAAATTTCTATGTGAGGAAGTCAATCATATGCATCAATGCTAATGCCAGCCTTCCAGAGAAACATCATAAGAAAACTGGTATTTACCTTAGAGATAGAAGAGAGAATCAAAGCATTTTGTTAAATCTCTTCCAGAAAGAGAGGGAACTCAATTGTGAAGTTGTATACGGGAAGTCCCTTCCTTACCTTCCACTGGCAACTCATGAGTGTGAAAGGTGGCCATTTGTGAATAATGTCGGGGTGACCTCCTGCAGTTTTGCTGCTTTGAATGGAAATATATTAGGACTTCAGAATGGGTATGATGGAGATGGGCCCATGAAGCTGTCCTGTCCCAAACATGGTCCTCTTTTCTCCTGAGGACACCCTGACCCAAGTTGTTTCTCTTCCCTCAGGATCTGTTGATGTGAATTCCATCCTTATCAGTCTCTTCATCTTCTTCTTCTTCTACTTCGGATTCCTGCTTATTGTGCTTGTTCATTGTATCAGGTAAATCAAGAGTATCAAGAAATGTTAATCCCCTTTGCCTTCTCTGCATAGGAATTAGAGCATTAGGCTTTAGAGCCATATTGACCAGATTCAACTCTACCTCAAGCACCAACCGTGTGACCTTGGGCTAATTACTTAATCTTTCTGTGCTTCAGTTTCCTACTCACCATAATGAGAGCATAATTTCCCTCCTAGGGGTGCCTGGGTGGCTCAGCCGGTTAAGCGTCTGCCTTTGGCTCAGGTCATGATCCCAGGGTCCTGGGATCGAGCCCCGCATCAGGCCTCCTGCTCAGCAAGGAGCCTGCTTCTCCCTCTCCCTCTGCCTGCTGCTCCCCCTGCTTGTACTCTCTCTCTCTCTGTGTCAAATAAATAAATAAAATCTTTAAAAAATAATAATAATAACAATTTCCCTCCTAGAATTGTGTAACTGCAGTATTCACATCAATGTCCTGCACAGAGTGAGTGCTGGTAGAGTGTTAGTTCTTTTCATAGTTAATAAAACCTCAACAGAAAGACAGCGTGGCTATTTTTTGGACCAGGAAATCCTGTAAATCCTATGGAATGTAGGAAATGATGAGTTCTTCCCAATATGGAGAAACATATTAAATATTCCATTAATAGCTTTAAATATTCCATCAACAAGTAAATTAATACCTGAAATAAATCTCAAGGTATACTAAACAGCAGGAGTGATGTGCTTTGGTACCGTATTAGCAGCTGCTTTCTTACTACTATAGCATCAATTTTCCAGTAAAATGTCCCTTGAGAGGAAAAAAAGGAGATGATGGTACTGTAATTTGACCAAGACAATTTCCCTTCCCAAGAGTTTGGAGTCCATAATAAAAAGGGCCCCGGTTTCTCCTTGCATCTCTGAGCAGGCCCTAACACTGAGAATCCTGTACCTTGTTGGGGTCTCTGTGAGGCAACTACAAAAAATGGCAGAAGGCCTACAATAAACAAATGTTCATTCCTGTCTTGAACACACAAAGAAAACAAAGCACAGAGCTTTCAGCACACAGTTTTCAGACTACCGGGCAAGCTCACAGCATTGATGGAAAACTTCCCGGCTACCACAGTAATACAGCTGTCTCAGGGTAGAGGCCTAGCTCGGATTCAAAAAATAACTCTCTTCTGTGACCTTCACAGAGCGTTTCCGTTGAGAAACTGAATTTTAAAACCCTGGGACTACCACTGGCCATATCTGGCACAAATGGAGCATCAAAATAATTAAGGATAATAAATTTATAAACCACTGAGAAAAATAGAAATTTGTGAATCCAAATTGATGAAGGGAGAGAGGGAGAGAAGGAGGGAGGGAGGACCTAAATACCTCCAGATACAAATCCAAAGGCGCCAACCACGTAGTACGCATTAGGGAAGGGAGCCATTAGCAAATGCTGACAATGTAAGGGAGGACTCTTGCCTATATCAGAAGGCCAAAAGCTGCTGGAAAATATGGAAGGAGTGCTGGCATTGGAAAATCATCATTTTGCATAGATTAAGAATCATCAGTGGATACTAAAATACGAGGGAAATCTGATGAGAATCAAGGTACTGCACTGCCATAAAGTGTATCCCCATGATTTGCTTCCTAGTTGTAAGGGAAACATAGTAACTCTCCAATGGAAACTCAGACCAGGATTGGCTGGGTGATCAAAATTAATGTGAGCGAGGGGAAGATGGATGTTGTGTGCCTCCACATGGGACACTCTGAGGAGACAGCACCACGTATGCAATATTCCAGCCAGAAAGGCATATTTTATATGTAATCCTGAGGACAAACTGAACTAACTCAAAATGACAAACATTCTATTAGAACGTGTCTTCAGAGACAAAGGAAGGCCATGGAAATGGTCTAGATTGAAGGAGACGAAAGAGATATGGGCAACTAAAGGCAACACCTGGTCTCAGACTGGATCTTTTGCTAGAAGAAGAATATGCTATAAAGGACATTATTGGATCAATTAACAAAATTGTAATACAGACAGATTAGGTAAGAGTATCATATTGATGTTAAATTTGCTGAATCTGACAACGACACTATGGTTAAGGAAGAGAATATCAGAATATCTTTATTCTTTGGAAGTATTGAGAGTGCCTGGCTGGCTCAGTCAGTAGAGCATGAGACTCTTGATCTCGGGGTCATGAGTTTGAGCCCCATGTTGGGCATAGAGCTTACTTTAAAAAAATGGAAATACTAGGGCGCCTGGGTGGCTCAGATGGTTAAGCGTCTGCCTTCAGCTCAGGTCATGATCCCAGGGTCCTGGGATCGAGTCCCGCATCGGGCTCTCTGCTCCTTGGGAGCCTGCTTCTCCCTCTGCCTCTCTCTCTCTCTCTCTGTCTCTCATGAATAAATAAATAAATAAAATCTTTTTAAAAAATGGAAATACTTAGGAATAACAGTTCATTACATAAGCAACTTACTTTCAAATGGTTCAAAAAATTATATATATATATTTTAATGTGTGTGTATATATATATACACACACATATATTATACACATGCAGAATGATAAAGCAAATGGGGTATCATGCTAACAATAAGTGAATCTAAATAAAGGGTATTTGGGTGTTTTATATTTTATTCTTATTTTTACAGCTTCTCTGTAAATTTGAAGTTATTTTCTAATAAAAGTTAAAAACAAAATCCCTAGTGTAGAGGCAAATATATCTGGAAAGTATATACATTAACCGATTATCAGCCTACTTAATTTACTAGATCATAATGGCTGACATTTAAGAGGCACCATGCTGAGCCCTCTGAGCAAATTATCTCATCTAATGCCCTACAATAAGTACTAGTATTTTTTTTTTAAAGATTTTATTTATTTATTTGACAGAGACAGAGACAGCGAGAGCAGGAACACAAGCAGCGGGAGGGGGAGAGGGAGAAGCAGGCTTCCCGCGGAGCAGGGAGCCCGATGCGGGACTCGATCCCAGGACCCTGGGATCATGACCTGAGCCGAAGGCAGACGCTTAACGACCGAGCCACCCAGGCGCCCCTTTTTTTAAGATTTTATTTGTTTGAGAGAGAGAGAGAGCAAGAGAGAGAGCACAAATAGGGGGGAGGAGCAGAGAGAGGGAGAAGCAGACTCCCTACTTAGGGTGGAGCCTGATGCGGGGCTCGATCCCAGGACCCTGGGATCACGACCTGAGCCGAAGGCAGACGCTTAACGACTGAGCCACCCGGGCGCCCCAATAAGTACTAGTATTATCACCACCTGATGGTTAAGGAAATTGAGGCATAGAGATATGAAGCAGTTCGACCAAAGATTCATAGCCAATAAATGAGGGACCTGGGATTTGTCTGGATTTCCAGGCAGCCTGGCTCTAGAGCCTGGCAGGCTAGTCAAGACGGGTCTGGAGTGGTCAGGGCATGTGAGGGAGGGCAGCCCTGACCAGGGAGGCCAAACCAAAAGTCTGGCACCCCGGCATGGATGCGATTGGGAAAGGACCCAAAAAGCTCTCAATTTTGACTCAGATGAGCTCCAAGATCATGGAAAAAGAAGTTCATCTCTTCTGCCTCTCTTAGGAAAACCATCTCTATGCCTGATGATTTCAATTTTAGAAGATAGGATTTTACCTCTTTAGTTAACAGCATGCATAATCAACATACCAACAGACAAAAAATTAAGAACTGGATATCAATCTCCCTAAAGTTGTCATTCAGCCTACAGAAGCAAGCACAGCTTTTGCAAGTTGAGGTAGAAGGCTCTGTTGAAACCTCTGGCTGCCAGCTTATTTTGCTACAGTCAATTGCACTAGCATAAATTCTTTCCAAATACAGAGAAGCTGAAAATAGAAATCTGGAGACATAAGAACTATTTGGCATTCTTTTTTTTTTTTTTAAAGATTTTATTTATTTATTTGAGAGAGAGAGAATGAGAGAGAGTACATGAGAGAGGGGAGGGTCAGAGGGAGAAGCAGACTCCCCGCCGAGCAGGAAGCCCGATGCGGGACTCGATCCCAGGGACTCCAGGATCATGACCTGAGCCGAAGGCAGTCGCTTAACCGACTGAGCCACCCAGGCGCCCCTATTTGGCCTTCTTAATAAGAGGATAGACTAAGGGAAAACGCTAACAGAACTCTTCCCTCATTGAACTCAGCAGAAATAACAGTTTTCTACAAAACCAAATGAAGCCAGTCCTGGAGCATAATGCCATTTGCTTGATGAGCTCCCTGTACTTTATTATTAATACATCTGGGGTTTGCAGTACATGCTAGGAAATCAGAATGAAACATGAATAAGAGACATGGCTCCCGCCCTCAGGGAGCTAAGAATCCAAAGTATTAGCTGTACTGACTTGAACCTAAACCCCATTCCCCTCCCATTCCCAGCCACAATCCGTTCAACAAGTATTTAAGGAGCCACTACAATAAATGTGCACACCCTGGGCCAAACACTGGATATATGTTCTCTTTTTTTTTCTTTTTTTATTATTATTATGTTATGTTAATCACCATACATCATTAGTTTTTGATGTAGTGTTCCATGATTCATTGTTTGCGTATAACACCCACTGCTCCATTCAATAAGTGCCCTCCTTAATGCCCATCACCAGGCTAACCCATCCCCCCCCCCAGAACCCTCAGTTTGTTTCTCAGAGTTCATCGTCTCTCATGGTTCATCTCCCCCTCCGATTTTCCCCCCTTCATTCTTCCCCTCCTGCTACCTTCTTCTTTTTTTTTTTTAACATATAATGTATTATTTGTTTCAGAGGTACAGATCTGTGATTTAACAGTCTTGCACAATTCACAGCACTCACCATAGCACATGCCCTCCCCAATGTCTATCACCCAGCCACCCCCTCCCTCCCACCCCCCACCACTCCAGTAACCCTCAGTTTGTTTCCTGAGATTAAGAATTCCTCGTATCAGTGAGGTCATTTGATACATGTCTTTCTCTGATTGACTTATTTCACTCAGCATAACACTCTCCAGTTCCGTCCACGTCTGGATATATGTTCTCTTTTTTTTTTTTTTAAAGATTTTATTTATTTATTTGTGAGAGAGAGAATGAGAGAGAGCACATGAGAGGGGGGAGGGTCAGAGGGAGAAGCAGACTCCCTGCCGAGCAGGGAGCCCGATGCGGGACTCGATCCCGGGACTCCAGGATCATGACCTGAGCCGAAGGCAGTCGCTTAACCAACTGAGCCATCCAGGCGCCCTGGATATATGTTCTCTTATTCATTTCTCCCAACCACCTTGCCAGACATTGAGTTCAAACTGCACAATCCTGAGAGTATTCATCCTTCCCTTGATTCTTGTATTGGTTATCTATGGCCACGATAATGCTACATAAAAATCAACCATAAAAACTCCAATAGCATACAGCAATAAATATTTAAGTTTACTTACAAATCTCTGGGTCAGCCAGATGCTGCTGCTAATCCAGACTGGGCTCAGAGATCTCAGTTGGGTGTGGTCATAGAGTACAATCACCCGGCAGGTCAGCTAGGAGCTGGCTCTTCTAGACCAGCCTCAGCAGCACTTGGTCTCTCAAATTCCCGCAGGCTGGCCCTGGCTTATTGTATCTCCAAGAGAGATGGCAGAAGAGTGCTAGGCCCCCTTAAGACGTAGGTTCAGCAGTGGCATGATATCACTTCTCCTTTCTATTAGTCAGAACAAGTCATGAGGCCAGCCTAGATTCAAGAGGTGAAGATACAGACTCCAACTTTCGATTTAAGGAGCTGAATACAAGAGGACATGTAGCCATTTTGTAATCAATCTGGCATAGTTCTCATTTACTATTTTCTCCTTTGCTCATGGGATACTGCCTGCCTCAGCCTAGTTTTCTAAATCATTTAACTCCTCTACTGAAGAATTTTGTCAGCTCCAAAACCTACAGCAAATGTAGGTTAAAGCCCGTTAGTACAAACACATCATCTTTTATGAGTCCATAAAATTGCTTGCCAGTTAATATCACTAGGATTGTTTTAAAAAGGGACTTCAACAAGTGTTGGCGAGGATGTGGAGAAAAAGAACCCTCATGCACTGTTGGCGGGAATGCAACCTGGTGCAGCCACTGTGAAAAACAGTATGGAGATTTCTCAAAAAATTAAAAATAGAACTACCCTATGATCCAGTAATTGCACTACGGGTATTTACCCAAAAAGTGCAATAGCATTAATTAAAGAGTATTATGCTAAATGAAATAAGTCAGTCAGAGAAAGACAAAGACCATATGACTTCACTCAAGTGTAGAATCTAAGAAACAAAACAAATGAGCAAAGGGAGGGGGGAGAAAGAAAGACAAACCAAGAAACAGACTCTTAACCATAGAGAACAAACAGGGTTACCAGAAGGAAGGTGGGTGGGGGGAATGGGTGAAACAGGTGAAGGGGATTAAAGAGCGCACTCACCATCATGAGCACTGGGTAAGGTATAGAATTGTTGAATCATTATATTGTACACCTGAAATTAATATAACACTGTTAACTATACTGGAATTAAAATTTTAAACTTTTTTTTTTAAAAAAGAGACTTTGCCAAAGCCTCATTTGCCAGCTAGAACAGTTGGGCCAAATTGTAACTGTTTTCCTTAATAATATGCTTTGTTCATTCAACAAATATTTAGTTATCATTTCCTATGTGCCAGGCTCTGTCCCAGAGTTTAGGGATGCAGTGGCGAACAAGACAGTCTAGATCCCTGCTCTAATAGAGTTTATATTGTACAGAGGAGAAACACATCAGCAAGCAAGCAATTAACAAAGCAAATAATTTCAGCTAGTGGCAGAAAAAAAAAAAAAAACCACTGTAGTGTGATAGAGAATGGTTGGATTGGGGAAGCTACTTTAGATTTGATTTGTTCAGCAAGGAAGATCTCTCAGAAGCAAGACTTTAATAGCAAGAAGGAGCCAGCCATGTGAGGATGTGGGGAGACAGTGGCCCAGACAGAACAATAGCAAAGGCCCTGAGGCAGGGATGAGTTTGCTGTGTCTAGGAAAAAAAGAGCTATGAAGAGAAGTTCTTCCACCAAACATACCAGGATCAGGAGTGTGCAACTTCTAGAGTAGCTGTCTGAAAGTTAAGAGCATGTACCAAAGCACAAGCATGTCTAGCCCCTAACTTTCCTCCTCCCTAACTCCAACCTCACATCCAAAAGAGAGGCTCATTTGACATAGGACAGTAATTCACATTTCAATGTTTGACAGACATTTCCAAATGATATACCTGGCTTTTTTAGTAATAGCTTCACTGAGACATAATTCACAGATCATAAAATTCACCCTTTTAAAGTATACAGTTCAATGGTTTTTAGTATATTCACTTTGCAACAACCATCACCACTATTTAATTTTCATCACCTCCAAAAAGAAACTTGAGTTCATCAAGATTATAGGATATGAGATTGATATACAAAAACCAGTTGTATTTCTGTACACTAGCAATGAACAATCCAAGCATAAAATTAAGAAAACATTTCCATTTTCAATAGTATCAAAAATAATAAAATACTTGGGGTGCCTGGGTGACTCAGTCAGATGAGTGTCTGATTCTTGGTTTTGGCTGAGATCATGATCTCAGGGTCCTGGGATCCAGCCCCACATGGAGGGGGGTGGGTCCTCGCTCAGCAGGGAGTCTGCTTGAGGATTCTCTCTCTCCCTCTCCCCTCTCCAACCTGCTCGCTCTCTCTCTCTAAAATAAAAAAATATATATTTTTAAAAATAATAAAATACTTAAGAATAAATTTAACAAATTAAATATAAGATTTGTACACTGAAAACGACAAAACATCCTTAAAAGAAATTAAAGAGGACCTAAATAAATGGAATGATATCCCACGTTCATGGTTTGGAAGACTGAATATTATTAAGATGGTGTAGTAAAATAATGGCCCCCAAAAGATGGCCATATCCTAATATCCAGAACCTGTGAACATGGCAAAAAGAGATTTTTACAGATGTGATAAAATTATGGAGATTGTTCTGGGTTATCCATGTGGGTATAATCTAATCACAAGGGTCCTTGTAAGAGGGAAGCAGTGGGTCAGTGGGTCAAGGGCAGAAGGAGGAGATGTGATGATGGAAGCAGAGGCTGGAGCAGTGCACTTTGAAGGTAGAGGAAGGGGCCATGAGTAAGGAGTGGAGGCAGCCTTTAGGAGATAGACAAAGCAAGGAAAAGGGTAATCCCCCAGGATACCAGGATAACCAGGAGCCCCTAGAAGGAATACAGCCCTGTCTGCTACCTTGATTTTAGCCACATAAGACACAGTTTGGAATTCTGACATTCAGAACTATAAGATAATAAATTTGTATTATTCTAAGCCACTGAGTTTGTGATAATTTGTTATAGCAGCAACAGAAACTAAAACACATGGTTATACTCCCCAAATTGATCTACAGTAGATCCAAAACAATCCCTATCAAAGTCTCAGCTGACCTTCTTACAGAAACTGACAAACTGATCCTAAAATTCCTAGGGAAATGCAAGGGACCCAGAATAGGTAAAATAGTCATTAAAAAAAAAAAAAAGAACAAAACTGGAGGTCTTACACTTCCTATCAAAACTTACTACAAAGCTATATAATCCAAACTCTGGCACTGACATGTGGAAAGACATATAAATCGATGGAACAGAATTGAGAGTTCAGAAATAAACCCTTACATTTATGATCCTATTTTTGACAAGGGTACCAAGACAATTCAATGGAAAAAGAATATCCTTTTCAACAAATGTTGTTGAGACAACTGGGTATCAACCTGAAAAAGAACAAAGTTTGAACAAGGGGTGCCTGGCTGGCTCAATCAGAAGAGCACGTGACTCTTGATCTTTGGGTCATGAGTTCAAGGCCCACATTGGGTATAGAGATTACTTAAAAAATAAAATCTTTTTAAAAAAATTAACTCAGGGCGCCTGGGTGGTTCAGTCGTTAAGCGTCTGCCTTCAGCTCAGGTCATGATCCCAGGGTTCTGGGATCGAGTCCCACATCGGGCTCCCTGCTCAGCGGGAAGCCTGCTTTTCTCTCTCCCACTCCCCCTGCTTGTGTTCCTGCTCTCGCTGTCTCTCTTTGTCAAATAAATAAATAAAATCTTTTAAAAAAAAATTAACTCAGAACAAAGTTCCAAATATAAGAGCTAAATCAATAAAACTTTAGAAGAAAACAGGGGTATAAATCTTTTGTGACCTTGGATTAGGCAATAGTTTCTTAGATGGGACACCAGAAGCACAGGTAACAAAAGAAAAAAAAATAGGGGCGCCTGGGTGGCTCAGTCGTTAAGCGTCTGCCTTCGGCTCAGGTCATGATCCCGGGGTCCTGGGATCGAGCCCCGCATCCGGCTCCTTGCTCCGCGGGGAGCCTGCTTCTCCCTCTCCCACTCCCCCTGCTTGTGTTCCCTCTCTCGCTGCCTCTCTCTGTCAAATAAATAAATAAAATCTTAAAAAAAAAAAAAAAGATAAATTATACTTCATCAAAATTAAAACTTTTGTGCTTTTTAAAAAATGTTTTTAAAGATTTTATTTATTTATTTGAGAGAGAGAGCACAAGCAGAGGAACAGCAGAGGGAGAAGCAGGGAGTCTGTTGCGGGGCTCGATCCCAGGACCCTGGGATCATGACCTGAGCCGAAGGCAGTCACTTAACCAACTGAGCCACCCAGAGGCCCCTGTGCTTTTTTTTTTTTTAAAGATTTATTTATTTTATTTTAGAGAGAGAGAACAGGAGAGAGAAGGGCAGAAGGAGAGAGAATCTCAAGCAGACTCCCCAGTGAGCACAGAACCCAACACGGGGCTCCATCTCTCAATCCTGAGATCACGACCTGAACTGAAACCAAGAGTCAGGTGCTTAACCAATTGTGCCACCCAGGCACCCCAAAACTTTTGTACTTTTAAAGGGCCTATCAAGGAAGTGAAAATACAACACACAAAACTGGAGAAAATGTTTGCAACTCATATATCCGTTAAGAGTCTAGTATCCACACTATATAAAGAATTCTTATAAGCCAATGATACAAAGAAAAGTAAACAAAATGGGCAAAGGGTTTGAATAGCTATTTATCCAAAGAAGATATACAAGTGGCCAATAAGCATATGAAAACATGTTCAACATCATTAGCCATCAGGGAAATGCAAATCAAGAAAACAATTAGATATCATTTCTTATCCACTAGGTTGACTGTAATTTTTAATGGAAAACAACAAGAGTTGGGAAAGACATGCAGAAATTGAAACCTTATACAATGCTAGTAGGAATATAAAATAGTTCCTGATATAATGCTACTGTGGAAAAGTTTGAAAAAAAAAATACATAGTGTTACCTCATACCCAACACTTCCGTACGTAGGTATACCCAAGAGAATTTAATACATGTATCCACACAAAAACTTGTACACAAATGTTCATAGCAGTGTTATTCATGATAGCCAAAACATGGAAACAACCAAATGTCCATCAAATGTAAACAAATAAATTAAACATGGTGTATCCATCCAAAGGAATATTATTCAATCATAAAAGACTGATGTTTTGATTCATGCTACCACATAGATGAACCTTGAAAGCATTATGCTTAATGAATGAAGCCAGTCAAAAAAGACCACAGATAGTATGAGTTATATGAAATTTCCAGAATAGGCAAATTTATAGAGACAGAAAGTAGATTTGTGGTTGTCAGAAATGTACAGAAGTGGGTATTAGGGAGTGACTGCTAATAGGTTTTTAATTTGGGGGGGTGATGAAAATGTCCTGGAATTAGATAATAGTGATTGTTGCACAGTTTTGTGGACATACTAAAATTCATTGAAATATGCACATTAAAGGGTGAATTTTATGATGTGTGAATTATCTGAAAATAAAATAATCTGAAAATAGATTAATGAATTTATGTATGTAGATACATGCCTGGGAGTGGAATTAGGCCACACAGAAAGCCTATGTTTAACTTTCTGAGGAACTGCCGAAGTTTTCCAAAGTGGCTACACCATTCTACGGTCCTGCCAGCAACGTATCAGAGGTCCAGTTTCTCCACATGCAAAGGCTCATTTTTAAGAGATCCTAGCAGACAAATCTGCAACAAAGTCTATGGGGAATAAATGTAAAATGCTGAGGTTTTCACTGTCTTAGAATCATGTGTGTGTGCTTGTTTATAGGTTTAAAAGAAAATCCATCGATGGAAGCTTTGGTTCCAGTGATGGTAAGAAAAACCCCTGGTTTCAAATTCAAATGATATCGAGTATTTGTCAACATCCCATTTGTACTTCTTTTGTCTCTCTGCCTTTCATAATTTCCAAACCCTCCCTTGGTACCTATCCCACAGAGTAATCTAATCAGCAGTCTTTCTAGAGAAAGCAGAGCTAGTGAGAACCAGTTTTCATAGTTTGGTAATTACTGAGATATGGAGCTCATACTAAGAACCTTTGCTCGGAGTATCCCTTGCAGTTACCCATAGCCCATTTATCAGCCATTCATCTTTTTTTTTAAGTTTAATCTTTTCTAGTATGTAAATTGTTATCCCCAAACTGACTTGTGAACAATAAGAATTTATTGTGTCAACTCTAATACAAAGTTCACTTTTCCCAAATTGAGATAGAGGTTTTTTTGTTCAAGTAGCTAAAAACCTGAAATATTTGAGACTAATCAGTGTAATAAAGAGTATAATAACTTCGGGAAATCCAGAGTAACTGATTATTCAACCATAGTAATATGCCCTTTCCTCCAGTCTGATAATTTGAACAAAGGAATTCGATTAGCTGATCTTTTTATCAAAACTTGAAAAAATTTAAATGTCCTCATTTTTTTAACTGAGAAATAATTGACAAGTAACACTGTATAAGTTTCAGGTGTACAACCAAATGATTTGATATTTGTATATATTGCAAAACGATCACCATGATAAGTCTAGTTAACACCCATCACCACACACAGTTATAATTTTTTTTTCTTGTGATGAGACCTTTTAAGATCTACTCTCTTAGGAACTTTCAAATATACAGTACAGTAGCACTAACTATAGTCACCAGGCGGCCCCTTAGATCCCCAGGAGTTATTTATCTTATAACTGAAGTTTATACCTTTTGTAAATGTCCTCATTTTTGAAAAGTCTAAATCAGTGTGAGATAGTGTTCATAAGTTCTTTGGCATATAGTGCTTATTTGGAAAAGGAACGGTGAAATGAGACTTGATTTTTAAGTCACATGCAGCAGATGTTTAGTTCTGTGTTTTCTGTACTTAAATGAGCCCATAGAATATTAGAAAGACACAAACTGATCCCCTGCCCACCCAGCAGGAACATTTTTCACTCTGCTGGAGGGCTGCTTCTCCTGCCATCCTTTGATTTTTTTGTCTTTCTCAATGCCAGCATGTTTATTTTTCCAGCCACCCGGGCAATTGGTTTTGATAACATTCAACTAGCAGTATGAAAGACTGTGAAAGGACACCTGCTCTAGGGTCTTTAAAATCCGAAGTCCTACTTTCCCTTGTATTCATAAAATGAATTTGTCTTCTCTCTGGATCTCATCCTTTTTCTTCTAGTGCTCTCCAAGTTTTGCTCTTATTTTAGGTCTCAGTTGAACTTAGAAAGCCTGATTAGTTGGATCCCATTGGTGCTCTGTGAAAGGGTGGTCTGTTATTTTTATTGTATGAGTGAAGACATTTTATTATTGTAATGATAATTCAAGGGATTTCTGTGTTCAGAAGAGTTTCCTGAACAGTGAAGTGTAGGTGGACAGAGCTGAGACTTTAGCCAGATCATTGTCCAAGATCAAGAAGGCTCTGAAAATTAAGAGCTATAGGCACCCTTCAGGTGGCAAGCAGAAATGAATGAATGAGAAGAAAGAAAGAAAGAAAGAAAGAAAGAAAGAAAGAAAGAAAGAAAGAAAGAAAGAAAGAAAGAAAGAAAGAAAGAAAGAAAGAAAGAAAGAAAGAAAGAAAGAAAGAAAGAAAGAAAGAAAAGGAAGAAAGAAAGAAAGAAAAGGAAGAAAGAAAAGAAGGAAGGAAGAGAGAAAGAGAAAGAAAGAAAGAGGAAAGGAAGGAAGGAAGAGAGAAAGAGGAAGTGAGGGAGAAAGAAAGACAGAGAGAGGGGGAGAAGGGAGGGAAGAAGGTGGGGAGGCAGGAAGAAAGAGTAAAGATGCATCAGTTAGGTTTCACATGGTTGCAAATAACAACAAAATAGATCTCAAAACATGCTTAAACAGTAAAGGGGCTCCTCTCCTTGCAAGTTGAGCAGAAGGGTGGGCTTTAGGGTTAACTGAGTCTGGTGGCCCTGGTCCTTTTCCCCGCCATTCCCCCGACTCTGCTTTACTTCCACATTCTTTGTTGTTAGGGGCTGTCCTGTGCACTGTAGGATGTTTAACTGCATTCTTCACCTCTACCTACTAGAAACCACTAGTACACTCCATCCTCGTGACAACTAAAAATGTCTCCAGACATTGCCAAATGTCCTCTTGGGGGCAAAATGCTCCCCCCACCTCTACCCCCCAACTGAGATTATCTGACTTAAACACACAGACTGCCAGGTGAGGATACCTGAACGAAATCCCAGCTTAGTTAGGAAGTAGGGAATAGGATTTTTCACCACAAAGGCTTTGAAATAGGGAGAATCAGGAGCCTTTGTTATGCAGACAGGCTGTATCAGAAAGATGGTATATGACAACAAGTGAGACAAGACCTAGATGCTGAAGACAAGAACAGAGAAGACACACTCTCCCTTAGGAAAGAACCAGTTAGCAACTCTTTTAAGCACATCAAAGGGAGCACTGAGAAACCAGCCTGGACCAAGAGACAGAAGCAAGTGAGGGACACTATTTAGCTGAAAGCTAAGGTGAGACATTTCAGGGGAGGAACCTTTGCCAAGGAGCAAGGATACAGAAATGCCTTTCTCTCCCAAGGGCCAGGATCCCCGTAACTATGGCGGCTACAGGAAAATCAGTGGAGCTCAGAGCTACAGGGCATGCCCTGGGGGCTAGTAGCCACAGAAAATGCTAGAAGCAGTGTCTGAAAGGGAAGGAGGATCCCATTAGACTTGGCATGGTGTCCCACTCACATCAATGTGGACCGAGACATCTGAAAGGGAGAGGTCAAATGCTACCACAACAAGAAGATGAGGCAAGGAAAACTCTTGCAAAAGAGAAGAAGCCCACTTCACTCAGCCCAGTAGGATGGTGGGAGGAAGATAGCAAGGGGGTGGGGGTAATGAGAAAGTGACCAGGTGAGCATGACTTGAATTTCTTCCTCTCCATGCTGAAATCTGGAAGTGTGGTCATGGAGTATTGATAGGTTAAAAGGAATGCCAAAACAGAGGAGATTTTACCCAGCTTATCATTGGGGACTTGGGATGCCTGTCTTTTTTTTTTTTTCCCCTCACAAACATTGTCTTTAATAGATAAGCTTAACATTGGTGGCAAATTTTAATAGAATAGAAAAGCTTCACATATATTGTTTATACATATATATAAGTATATATATAATTTTTTTAAAGATTTTATTTATTTACTTGTCAGAGAGAGAAAGCACAAGCAGGGGGAGTGGCAGAGAGAGAGGGAGAAGCAGACTCCCCGCGGAGCAGAGAGCCCAATGCAGGACTCGATCCCAGGACCCTGGGACCATGACCTGAGCCAAAGGCAGATGCTTAACCAACTGAGCCACCCAGGTGTCCCTGTTTATATTTAAAGTTTATTTATCTTTCTGAAGAGAGAAGCTCTAAAACTAACATGCACTGAGGAGGCAGGCCAGCTCTGACGCCCGGAGGACCAGGGACCTGCTCCCCTGTACACTATCCAGGTGGAGGGGAACGGTGAATCAAGGCCCTTGCCTGCTCTTCCCAGCAGAGAGAGTTCCAGTAGCTCTCCCACCATTGGTGGAGTTCTAAGGCTGGATCTTTTCTATTCTAGTTGCCCTTTTAAACCATGGTTTTTGTCTGTGCCCCAAGGCAGACAAAGCTGCTCACGGTCCCTCAGAACTATCCCTCCCACAGCAGTTCCTACAGGGCCCTTCGTTAGCACGTCTTTATTTTTCTTGCTCTTCTATCTTTAGTTGTGCAGAAGCTGCTCAGTCAGCCCTCAGTTCTTCAGGAGGAATTGCTCTATAAATAGGTGTAGATTTGGTGTGTCCGTGGAGGAGGTGAGTTCAGTGTCTTCTCACGTTGCCGTCTTGGACTGGAACTCTCTCCTCAACTTTTGAAACCTTGGGGATAGGTAGCCTATTGGCATAAAACTGAAATTTCTGGGCAGTGAGTTCGCATCATTTCTGACTCCCTCTTCAGCTTCCAACCTCCTGAGTCCAGAGACAGAAGAAGGCAGGACGATTATAAATATGAAGTCCCTGAAAGATCCAAACATGCTCAAAATGAAGTTTTCCTCCTCACACTGAGCACTTAACATAAAAAGCCAGCATGCAAGCATATCTTATTCAATGTTAGTAAACAGATGGCAAAGGGTTCATGCTCCGAAAAAAAGATGCCAGAACAAGTTTCTTCATTAAGATGAGCTCATTCACAACTTTATATGTTTACTTCTTCCCACCCAGAACATCTTGGTCTTTCCTATAAACTGATATTTTGTGTTTAATTATTTCTAAATACCATAGAGTTAAATATAAATATAACTCCCCTTCTGGGAGCATCAAGTATATTTGAAGTTTGGGAGATGACGCTTTGGTTTTTTGCAGTCAGTGAAGGCCTTAGACGTTAGAAAAATTAATAGAATACTGTTATCCCGTGTTGGCCAATCTCATATTTAAACTGTGCCTATAGAAGTCCACAAAGTTAAAACATCTTTGTGTTTTGTATTGCCCATGAAAATCCTGATGTTCTTGTCCATCATAGAATCACTGGTGTTGCAGATGAGCCAGACCTGAGTATCGAAGTCAGTAACACAGCCAAGTCTGAACAGACCCACACAGCTGGCTTTTGCTTTTTAATGAAGTTTCACCTAACAAAACAGTGATTGTTTTTGTTTGCTCACTTGCTTTGATTTTAGCTTTTGTGTTTTTTTCTCCTTTGTTTACTCCCACGAAAACATTGCTTCCCACAAACCATTTCAACCTCCTACCATAACCAAACTCAAGCATTTTCCTATGCACACTTCTACTTCGCATAGCAGAGGGCTTCTCAGTAACACCAAAATGGCAAAAATTCTGGGTTTTATGATTTTAGTGTCATTCTGCACTTACTATTTACACATCTAATATTTTTTTAATTACAACTTTATAAAAGGACATAGGTTAATGGTTAAAAAGAGGGAGCTTAAATCTACAGATTTGATCCCTATCAAAATACAGCATTTTTCACAGAACTAGAATAAATAATCCTAAAATTTGTAGGGAACCACAAGAGACCCCAAACAGCCAAAGCAGTCTTGAAAAAGATGAACAAAACTGGAGGTATCACAACTGCAGATTTCAAGATATACTACAAAACTGTAGTGATCAAAAGAGTATGGTACTGACACAAAAATAGACACGTAGATCAATGGGACAGGATAGAGGACCCAAAAATAAGCCCACACTTTTATGGTCAATTAATCTACAGCAAAAGAGGCAAGAATATACAATGGGAAGGAAAAATACAGTCTCTTCAACAAATGGTGCTAGAAAAACTGGACATTCATGCAAAAGAATGAAACTGAACCACTGTCTTCTTACACCATACACAAAAATAAACTCGAAATAGATTAAAGACCTAAATGTGAGACCTAAAACCATAAAACTTCTAGAAGAAAACATAAGCTGTGATCTCTTTGACATCAGCCTTAGCAACATTAGATGTGTCTCTTTGATCAAGGGAAACAAAAGCAAAAATAAACTAATGGGGCTACACCAAAATAAAAAGTTTCTGCACATCAAATGAAACCATCAACAGAACAAAAAGACAACTTACTGAATGGAAGAAGATATTTACAAATGATTTATCCAATAAGGAATTTTATCTGAAGTATATAAAGAACCTATATAACTCAACACCAAAAAAACACACACAAATAATCCAATTTAAAAATAGGCAGAAGACATGAACAGACGTTTTTCCAAAGAAGACATCCGGATGGCCAACAGACACCTGAAAAGATGCTCAACATCAATCATCATCAGGGAAATGCAAATCAAAACCACAATAAGATACCTGTCATACCTGTCAGAATGGCTAAAATCAAAAAAGCAAGATATAACAAGTGTCCAACAAGGATATGGAGAAAAAAGAACCCTCATGCACTGTTGGTGGGAATGCAAACTAATGCAGCTGTTGTGGAAAACAGTATGGAGATTCCTCAAAAAATTAAAAAATAGAATTACCATATAATCCAGTAATTTCTACTGGGTATTTATCCCCCAAAAATGAAAACACTAATTCAAAAAGATATATGTACCCCTATGTTTCTTGCAGCATTATTTATAATAACCAAATTATGGAAGCAGCCCAAGTGTCTATAGGTAGATGAATGAATAAAGAAGATGTGGGGGCTGTGCATGTGTGTGTGTGTGTGATAGAATATTACTTAGGGGTGCCTGGGTGGCTCAGTCCTTTAAGCGGCTGACTCTGGTTTCGGCTCAGGTCATGATCTCAGGGTGGTGAGATGGAGCCCCACATCCTGTGCCTCAGGATTCTCTCTTTCTCTTTCCCTCTGTCCCTCCCCCTTTACACTCTCTCTCTCTCTCAAACAGGTAAATAAGTCTTTAAAAAAAATACTACTCAGCCATAAAAAAGAATGAAATCCTGCCATTTGCAACAACATGGATGGATCTAGAGGGTATACTGCTAAGTGAAATAAGTCAGTCAGAGAAAGACAAATACCATATGATTTCACTCATATGTGGAATTTAAGGAACAAAGCAGACGAACAAAGAAAAAGAGATAAAAAAAAAAAAAAGGCTTTTAAATACAGAAATTAAACTGGTGGTTGCCCGAGGGGAGGTGGGTGGGGTGATGGGTGAAATAGGTGATGGGGAGTAAGAGTACACTTACGATGAGCACTGAGTAATGTACAGAATTGTTGAATCATGTTGTACACCTGGAACTAGTATAACACTGTATGTTAGTTATACTTGAGTAGAAATTTTTTAAAAAGAGGGAGCTTAAGCGTGAAAAGAGAAAAATGTGAAAGACACTGAGGGAAATGTAAAAGGCTGCATCACCTGGGATGAGCCCATCACCATGGTTTCTGTGAGACTCCCCGCAGTGAACTAGACAGAACGAAGATACTAGCATGACCCAATAGAGAATCATCGACAAACAGCAGTAGACAACCTAAAAACAAATGTTGAGCTTAGATACTTCTTTAAAGTATCAGCTTACTATAGTGGAGATGCAAAGAAGTCTCAACCTCCTTGTCTCTTTTGAAAGATATTCTTGGGCACTCCATGAAAGTAACACCCTTGCTGCCAGACATTCATATTTTGAAGGAAAATCCCTGTATTATTTTTCAGTTAAGAAGATAAGTTTTGGGGGCACCTGGGTGGCTCAGTCAGTTAAGCGTCTGCCCCTTCGGCTCAGGTCATGATCCCAGGGTCCTGGGATTGAGCCCCGCATCGGGCTCCCTGCTCAGCGGGGAGTCTGCTTCTCCCTCTGCCTCTGCCCCCCGCGCCCCGTGTTCATGCTCTCTCTCGCTCTCTCTCCCTCCCTCAAATAAATAAAATCCTTTTAAAAAAAGAAGATACGTTTTGGGCGCCTGGGTGGCTCAGTCGGTTAAGCACATGACTCTTGGTTTTGGCTCACGTCACGATCTCAGGGTCATGAGACCGAGCCCCAAGTTGGGCTCCATGCTGGGCGTGGAGCCTGCTTAAGACTCTCCCTTCCCCTCTCCCTCTGACCCTCCCCCTGCTCACACTCACACTCTCTCTCTCCCCCCCCAAAAAGAAGAAGAAAAGTTATAACTGAAACCAGTACAATGAACCCCCTCTCCACCCACGATCTGAGGGACTCTGGGCAAATCACCTGATTTCTCAAGTGCCTCCCTTTTGTTATTTTAAAATGGGGATGGTAGTACCCACCTCATAGGGCTGTTGAAAAATTAGAAGAGTAAATTCTTGTAAAGAACTTAAAAGGTGTCTGACATACAGTAAGTTTTCAGTAAACACTAGCCGGTAGTAGTAGGAGTCGTACTAGTAGGAGTAGTAGGAGTAGTAGGAGTAGTCATCGCCGTAGTAACAACAATGGGAGCACGAGTCACGGCGGCAGCACCAGCGGTGCAGGAATAGCACGTGGGACTCGTTAGAGTCAGGAGTCGCAGTAGCAGAAGCAGCAACCAAAGCTCTGTGCTGTGACTATGGCCAGATCTGTCCTAGGTCAAGGAGCCAAACTACACAACAGCCCCACATGACGCTGCTGTTGTGCACAAAGAAAATGTAGTATCGCCTACGTAAGCATCTGTGGATAACCTGCTTCTTTGCCTTGAAGTTGGATAAAAAGCTCAGAGGGTGTTGACACCACGTTACATATTTATGGGTGAGCCCAAGAATGGCCAAGGAACATCTGTGTTCTTGAAGTGATAAGAACTAGATCAGGGCGCCTGGGTGGCTCAGTCGTTAAGCGTCTGCCTTGGGCTCAGGTCATGGTCCCAGGGTCCTGGGATCGAGCCCCGCATCGGGCTCCCTGCTCAGCAGGAAGCCTGCTTCTCCCTCTCCCGCTGTGCTTTCTCTCTCTCAAATAAATAAATAAATCTTAAAAAAAAGAAGATATTTTGAGGCGCCTGGGTGGCTCAGTCGTTAAGCGTCTGCCTTCGGCTCAGGTCATGATCCCAGGGTCCTGGGATCGAGCCCCACATCAGGCTCCCTGCTCGGCGGGAAGCCTGCTTCTCCCTCCCACTCCCGCTGCTTGCGTTCCCTCTCTCGCTGTGTCTCTCTCTGTCAAAATAAATAAATAAAATCTTTAAAAAAAAAAGAAGAACTAGATCAAGGAATCCCCAGGCCTGGGGACAGTGCCAGGGAGTCCGCATTCTGAGGGCCTGGGAACAGC
Organism: Mirounga angustirostris; assembly: GCF_029215605.1. Taxonomy (NCBI): domain Eukaryota; kingdom Metazoa; phylum Chordata; class Mammalia; order Carnivora; family Phocidae; genus Mirounga; species Mirounga angustirostris. The sequence continues at coordinate 58,621,058 of NW_026991709.1, forward strand.
CTTGCCCACCAGGAACACCGTGTTAGCCAAAGGCCTTGCCGTCCAGCTGGGCCCACTCTTGGCTACGCTACCCAAAGGAGGAAGGAAATTGCGTCTCTAGGCCATCTTTCATCATCTGGCTAAATATTTTGAACTCAGGATTTAATTCTTTTTCTTCATGAAGAAAAGGAATGGACAGACCAAGAGTAAAAACCATGATAAAGCCTACAGATGGGCTTGCTTTTAATGTTTTTACTACTCACCAGTGGGAGGAAGTTTAAGAGCTGGATGAAGAGAGTTGGCTGTGACAAATGAGGAACTGTTGGAGGCTTTTGGTTCCATTCCACATGTTACGTACTGGAGCACGAATGTAAGCTACAGCGAAGTGTATTTTCTGTGAAGAAATGGAAATATATTTACAGTGAGGCTATTATAGAATATCCTCAGTTATGTGTCTTCCCTGAAAATATATTTCCCTGCCACAGTGTGAGACTGACCAGTTAACTCACAGACTTTTTTTTGCCTGTAATGTAGTACAAGCAACCTCACCTCAGAAGAAAGATCCAGTATTGAAATTCCCACCAGCCTGACAATATCCCAGATCCCAGATCCTTGACAAAGCTCAGGAGGCAGTGAAGAAATATTCTCCTGCATCTCCACAGACAGAGTGTGGCTCCTGGAAACATTGCAGCATTAAGTCAGTCAGAGAAATGGCCTAGATAAGCTGCTTGTTTGTGGTTTCTCCTCTCCTTGTTCAGCTCTGCCTAATCCTCAGAGGTGGATAAACTCAGTGAAGAGCATCTTGTCTGATAACCAAGGAGATGGTCCGGAGATATTTTTCTCTGATATTTGTGCTGGCCTGGCTCCAGAGGACACCACCAGACTCAGGAATGAGTTCGCTCCCTGTGCTGCCAGAAGGAGTACCTCAATGAAAATGTTTGAGGAACATTATCTTATTCAGTTTTTCTCTCCCTGCCAAGAGGCATTTGGCAACAGATCCAGAAATCTCTCTCAAAATATCTCATATTCTTCCATATCCTTAGCTCAGTTGTCATCATTCATCGCTCCGAGGAGTGCAGTAATGTCCTGCCTATCTGGGCTCATCCGGCCGATAGTCAGGGTACTGCTAAATGCTATTTTAAACACCTCCAAATTACAGTGCTTTCATCAGAGAAGTTTATTTCTATGTTTCCATTCAGTGGCGGCCTTCCTCCAAGTGATTTTAGGACCTCTGCCCCTTTGTTCTTGCGATTCTGCAATCCCTTCAGGCAGGAACCAGAAGATTTTTTCTCTGTAAGGTGCCAAAGAGCAAATATGTTAGACGTCTCTGTCGCAACTTCTCAACTCTTCCGCCATAGCCAAAGGCAGCCATAGAAGAACCCAAAGACTGTGGCTGTGTTTTGATAGAAATTTATATATGAATACTGAAATTGGAATTTCATGTAATTTTTACCTGTCATGAAATCTTCTTTTGATTTCTTTCCCCAACTGTTTATTTTAGTATATGTGCTACCGAAGCGAGCACAACCATTTAAAAATTTTAAAACCATTCTGACTTCAAGGGCCGTACAAAAACAGGTGGCAGGCTAGATTTGGCCCCCAGGTCAAGTTTGGTGAGTCTTGTATTATTAGGGTAGAAAGAAAATCAAGTTTAAAATGCTGTGGCCTTATGATTCAAGCTACTTAGAGTTGTGTTGTTTTGTTTCGGCAGCTGGACGTAAAGCATTGGCCTTTTTGTGTTTCTTTCCAACAGGCTCTGGAAATACGGCGGTGTCACATCCCATTGCTGCCGGCACCCCTGAAGGAAGCAATTACGGGGCAATAGGTATTTCCTACAATGAGTCCATTCACTGAAGTATTTCCTAATTCTCCAGAGAATAGGATACAAAGGGCCCTCCAGCCACTACTGACCAAGAGTGGGCAAGGCAGTCATCATGTGAGACTGTCTTTTCTTTATGACATGAATCGGTTGGGTGATCTGGAAGGCTCCTTCCAGCTCTAACTCTCTCCAGTTTTGTTCTTCTGTGCCAGCCACACGTGAGCCGAATTCCCTACTGTGGGAAACATCCCGTGGGGATGTTTTCATACCCGGCCTGAGTTTGGGGCATGAACAGTGTGTCAGAGTCAACGTCAAGGAGCCTGACGTCAATTGACGAGCTGTTTCATTCTTAGGTTTTGGTGGAGTAAGGGTGATCAGAAGACTAAGGCTCTGCTGCAGGTGAACGTGGCTGTAGCCTGTATCAGTCATTCGTTCTGGCTATAACTTCATAGCTGACCCTAGTCATTCACATGGCAACGCCCCAGGGTTCATTGCGTGGCCTGAAGGAGACAGTTCCTGTGGGTCTATGAATGGTGCGCTTAAAATGTCAGGGCAGAGGGGCGGGGAGTCCTTATTCCTGCTCGGGTGGTGCTGTAACGTTGAGAAGCATGTGGGTTTCATGCAGGCTACTTATTTCTGGCTCCGTAAGAACAGGGTTTTGTTGTGGTGGGTTTTTTGGGTTTTTTTTTTTAACACTCTGAACAGAAGAAATAAAGCGGAAGGTAGACTCAGCTCATGTGCTCATCAAGCTGCGCAAATTCCCATCTGCTCTGGGAAACATTCACGAGAACACAAGGACTCTTCTCCCCGAGAGTGTTGTTCTCATTATATAATCATAGATACGGCATGTGGGGGATTTCGGTGTACAAATACTTTCTCCACGAGCAATGTCTAGCTGCTGGATATGTGTGTGCTTACACGGATATGTGGTAGATGCTATACAAAACTGTGCATGTATATGTTTATATATTTATGTTCATATTTTAAAATATGAAACATGACATATAAGCATAATCTTATTTTTTGCATCCAGATACTTTATCAGAGCAGATGCCTTTATGTTCTTAATATGTATTTGGCCCTAGAGATAGACAATTAGAAGTCCACTGAGGAGGAATTGAGAGAAAGCACATGTATTGTGGGTAAGGAGTTCATTTTTACCAGCACATCTGCAAGAATGAGTCAGCACTGTGCTTTTTTGCAGAGAGGAATGGGCTGCATGGGTCCATCCTAGCTCTGGAAGGCAGCTGAGTTTTCTCTGTTTCAGAGGGGTCAAGTTCCAGTCCTGGCAGGCAGATGTCCTCCCCCAATAGTGGGCAGACGTTCCAGTCAGACACAGACAGCTCCGTGGAGGAGAGTGACTTCGACACCTTGCCAGACATTGAGAGTGATAAGAACATCATCCGGACCAAGGTATCTCTGCTTGGCCAAACTCTGGGCAAGGGCAGAAAGTTCAACAGTCAAATACACCTTCAGCAAGCCTCAGTTTCCTTTATTTTTTCCTTTCAAGGGAAAACCAAACTTCCCTGAGGGCTTTTGAGATAAAACATAAGTACAGACTATAAACAATACTCTGCTAATTAGCATTTCTTTCTGGAGGAAGAAAGTGAGAGCATTTAGGAGAACAGAGCATTTTATTCCAGATCCTCGGGGTCTGGGGGAGCCTGGCTGGCTCAGCCAGAAGAACATGCTACTCTTGATCTCTGAGTTGTAAGTTCAAGCCCCATGTTGGGTGTAGAGATTACTTACATAAATAAAACTTTAAACAACAACAGCAACAACGACACCACCACTCAGGGTCTGAAGTGGCTGACTGAGGACCATAAAGGAGGAAGGGATCCAGCAAATGGAAGAAAAGATTCACTGAGGGGTATACCTGGGAAAACTCCCTGGTTCTGCACATAACATCCTTTAGGAATAAAGCCCATTTCTTTCTGGCATATATTTATTTTATTGTGTTGTAGCCAGTAAGAGAGATGAAAGTAGATTGCCCAGTTTCAATCCTGTCATTCGAGAACCACACACTGGACATCTCTGAAAACCGAAAACCAGTTCCTGAGATATATGAAGCATTTGAGACTCCCAGTAGTTTTTCCGCATCAGCCGATTCTTACTATTTCAGAGAAAATACTAGGATTTTTACTGAGGTATTGTGAAAAAAAAAATTGAAAGAAAAGTTTTATTAAATGTTTTTAATCCCTAGCGAGGTATTGGATTGAAATTTTGTAAAGCTCTCCTTTGTATCTTCTGCCAAAAAAGCCAAGTACAGTTTTGCATTCTCTTTTTATTTGGTATCCTAGGTGTTCCTTTTCCTGTCAGATCTGTCCCGGAAGGACCGGAGAATTATCAGCAAAAAATATAAGATTTATTTTTGGTGAGTGGATGATTGCTAGGACCACAGTTCCCTTGAATAAAATGAAAGTTTTCTTAGTAAAAGCCACAATCACTTATGGCACCAGCTTCTGTATAATGAGGCAACGGTGTAGATGTTCCGAGAATTCATGCCACATTCCATAAGAAAAACAAAAATAAACTATAAAAGGCAACCAGCCCTAAACTAAATACATACAAAGTAAAAACGAGAATGATGGTGGACTCCCACATGTCTAGAGAGCACACCAAATCCATTTCCAGAAAGACAACATAACAATAACCTGTCACTACCTCCCATGAGACACACTAAACTGGAGCCTTTATGTTCTTAATATGTATTCTGTCTTCTCACCCAGCCTGGATCTTAGAAGAGCCAGTGATTTCGGGGACTAGAGGTCTACAGCATCTCAGAGTAGCTGGAAACCACCCTGAGAGGAGATGGTACCCCAGCCAGTGATAAATTGCCCTGTGGTGGTCAAGCACTTCCAGATGCATCCTCTCTCCAACCCGAGAGGCTGAGCCGCCTGGCAAGAGACACCCCCCCACCTCCCACCTCGCACCCTGCACCACCCCCAGAAACCCCAAGCTGATGCTGTGATAGCTCTTCCATTCTTTTCTCTGGAAGGACGCCCTTTTACTTGGGTACAGACGGTCAAGGGAAGCAAGGGACAGTGGGGAATTTCATAGTGGGACCATCATTTTGGAACTAAGAGGTATCTAAGAGAGCCACATCCCTTCATGCGATCCATCTCCCATTACTTACACTCTGATCACTTTCAATCAGACAACATCCTCATCCATAATTTGGGTAAAGCAGAAGCAAGTGTTATTTATAATTTTACCAATGATTGTAGTTGTGGAACTCTGGAGAGACAGGAACTCTATTAATCAGTTTCTAATTACTTTTACAAGTTAACTAGGGAGTTATGGGGTGGAAGGATTCTTTTTTTAAAAATTGAGCAAAGATTCCATTGGTAATTTGGAAAACTATTTCCTGTTCTTTCTGCCTGCTTAGGAACATCGTCACCATTGCTGTGTTTTATGCACTGCCTGTGATCCAGCTGGTCATCACCTACCAGATAGTAAGTATTACCCAGAAGCCCAGAAGCCCAGCTTTCATACTGCAGGGAGAGATCTTTGCTATGACTTACAGAGAGAAGTATATATCACTTGAGCTCAGTCCAAATATGAATTTCCCCCTTCAGTTCCAATTGGACTTGTCCATTGCTTCATCTTTGATGGACCTTTATATCCAGTTCCCAACTGTTTTATCACAGAAGGGCTTGGGACCTCTTATATTATTTTGTCACCCAATTTGAAGGTATTGCCTTATGCTCATTCAGTCATAATATCTATCAACTATATCTGCCATTTACCAGGCTGAACTTCTGATTATCAAGGGGTAATGGATGGAGTAAATAAAGTTCCAGACCAAAACAAAGAAACCTGGTGTGTAATTTAGCCTGTGCCCTCTCGTTGAGGGTAAATATTTTTTTTTTAATTTTTTATTTATTTGCAAGAGAGAGAATGAGATAGAGAGAGCATGAGAGGGAGGAGGGTCCGAGGGAGAAGCAGACTCCCTGCCGAGCAGGGAGCCCGATGCGGGACTCGATCCCGGGACTCCAGGATCATGACCTGAGCCGAAGGCAGTCGCCTAACCAACTGAGCCACCCAGGCGCCCCGAGGGTAAATATTTTTTATAAAACTAAAAACAGCTTTACAAAACCAATAAGATACTCAAATTTAAAAAAAATATAAAATAAGAACTAAAAGTAAAAAAAAAAATAAAGATAATAATTAAAGCATCTTGAGAATCCTCATTACTCCTTCATAGAACCTTGGGGTCCAGATCACTTAAGGACCATCTCTAGCATTTATTACATACAGAAAGCCTACTTAAAAAGGATGAGGCTGGGGCGCCTGGGTGGCTCAGTTGTTAAGCAACTGCCTTCGGCTCAGGTCATGGTCCCAGGGTCCTGGGATCGAGTCCCATATCGGGCTCCCTGCTCTGCGGGAAGCCTGCTTCTCCCTCTCCCACTCCCCCTGCTTGTGTTCCCTCTCTCGCTGTGTCTCTCTCTGTCAAATAAATAAATAAAATCTTTCAAAAAAAAAAAAAAGGGTGAGGCTGGGGGCACCTCGATGGCTCAGTCGTTAAGCGTCTGTCTTCGGCTCAGGTCATGATCCCAGGGTCCTGGGATCGAGTCCCGCATCGGGCTCCCCACTCTGCAGGAAGTCTGCTTCTCCTCTCCCACTCTCCCTGCTTGTGTTCCCTTTCTCTCTGTCTCTCTCTGTCTCTCTGTCAAAAAATAAATTAAAAATCTTTAAAATAAAAAATAAATAAATAAAAAGGATGAGGCTGACGGTGTTTCTAAGGCAGTGCCTCTCAAACTGCTGTGCATCAAAATCACCTGGGAAGCTTTTAAATCCTGGTGTCCACGCTGTACCCCATACCAAATTAGATCCAAGTCTCTGAGAGTAGAGCCAGGCATCAGTATTGATTAAACCCCAGTGATTCTAATGTATAGCCACGTTTGAAAAGCAATGGTCTAATAATATTTAGCCAATTCCATACTTACTATGGGATGAGGAGAAGGACTTTTATGAGGTTTGGGCACCACTGCTTGTAATCTCAGTATTCTCTGAGTACCTCAGGGCCCTGTCAGAAGATAGAGCTGGGAAGGTTCTCAATGATAGAGATGGTGATAAATATAGAAAACTGAACACACACCTCCTCATGTTGACTTGCCCCGTGGTTAGCACTTCCACGCACAGCATGGGACAGCTCCATACCCTTCCACATGCATCTCGAAAATAGAACATATCATGACAGTCCTAATAAGCCTGTGCTATGTGAAGGGGGCAGACGATGACCTGTCCTCGGCTGAGAAGGAACACTGGTTATGTGGCAAATCACTGTGCTCAGTGCCTGCCTTTTGTGATTTCAGGCTGGGCTCAGCAGATGGGGAAACATGCAGCTCCTCTTCTCACTCTTGATTTTGCAGGTGGCAAACACCACGGGCAATCAGGACATATGCTACTACAACTTCCTCTGTGCCCACCCCCTGGGCGTCCTGAGGTGAGCCCCGTCCTCTGGTTGCCCGTGAGGCATTTACAGGTTCCTTTCTGGGTGATGCGATGTCAGTTTTTAAAAATACTAAAAACAACCATGGAAAACTACCCCAGTCAAGGGTAAAGAAGGATGAAATCTAGAAGTTTTGAGACCAGATGTGCTCCTCTCATTCCTGTATTCCTAAGAATAACCAGCTGAGAAGAGGGCAGGGATGTTTTTGAAAAGAGCAGGTCCCAGCTGTGATGACATTCATCCGTGAGCGTCATACGAGGGGCTCCTGTGTTAGTCCATTGAACAACCTCATAAAATAGATAGGATTATTATTACTCCCATTTTCAGATGAAGATGCTAAGGCTTAGAAAGGTAAGGACTTGTTGTGGGAGGTCCCTCGACGGTTAATGCTGTCAGGACTCGAACCCGGGCCTGCTGCCTCCAAGGCCATGCTCTGCCCACCAGAACATGGTGAAGTGGAAAGAGCATTCGCCTGGCGGTTGGAGCCGGGCTTCTTGTCCCAGAAGTAAAGTAGCCTCCGTTTCCTGAAATAAAGCAGCTGGCTATGACCAGCTGACCCTTCACGGTTACAGAGCTGAATGTTGACACACATAGCATGGGTCCGGCTATGAGAGTTCCCTCTCACGGTGTAGCTGAAACTCTTGGCCAAGCTGCCCATCCTGGGAGCAGCTGTTTGCCAGGATTCATCCCATATCAGTGCCATCAGGATAAGAGAGGCTTGGGTGAGGGTTAGGGAAGCCAATCAGGCATCCCAGAGCAGAAACGGACACATCACAGGCTAGGCATCCTAAAATAAAGGAGTGAGGTTAAAGATGATCTCTCATGATTTGCCAGTCGTGAAATCTGATGATAGGGCTGGGCGGAAAACATGGAATGCTGAGAGTACTCACTCATTCATGTATTCATTCATGCATTCATTCATTCATTCTCCAAATCTCTGGGATCGCCTGGACTCTCTCATGGTTTCTCTCTCATCTCTTAGTGCCTTCAACAACATTTTTAGTAACCTGGGCTACGTGCTCCTGGGTTTCCTGTTCCTGCTGATTGTCTTGCACCGGGACATTCTCCATCACAGAGCCCTGGAAGCCAAGGACAGTTTTGCCATGGTGAGGAGAGGGTGGGTAAATCAGATGTGGGAGCTAGGAAGGGTCATGTTCCACACAGTATCTGCAAAGGGGAGGGACATCTGGCTGGATCGTGTGGTGGTGGGTTATGTGAAAAGCTTGGGTTTCCAGATTCTATGGCTATATCACCAATTGGTGTCTTTCCACTGACCACGCTTTCTCCTCTTTCAGGAGTATGGGATTCCTAAACACTTTGGTGTTTTCTATGCAATGGGCATCGCATTGATCATGGAAGGAGTGCTCAGTGCTTGTTACCATGTCTGCCCTAATTACTCCAACTTCCAATTCGGTAATTAGAATTTCCATCAACACACAGATTTGAGTTATAGGAGTCTTGTCCTGGGGCCCTCCCCAAATGCATGCAAGAATTAAATGATATTTTATGTGAGCTAAAGTGATTTGAGGGCATCTCCTCACTGGGCATGGTTTCCACATGTTGTACCATCTTTTCTCTCTGACCACCTTTCAGACTAGAAAAGGCTCAACATTGAATGATGATCCCATGGTTAGATCTGCAGGTGGGCAATGGGCTAAGCATTAGGCAGCAGGGCAGATAGAATCCACCAACAGACATCTGGAAAGTTCCCTTAGTATAATTTGGCCTAACTTAGCAATTAGACTGCTTTGGGTTGAAAATAATAGAAAGCCCAGTTCAACTGGTTTAAACAATAAGGACAATTATCAGCTCACCTTCTGAAAATCCAAAGGTGGGAAAGGCTTGTGATTGATTCCTCAGGCCGCTCTGGCTCCGGTTCTCTTCGATCCCTTGGATTGGGCTCGGCCTGTAGGCTGATTTTATCCTCAGGCTTTTAGGAAACTCATGATGGCAAGAATAGCTACAGCAGGTCCTGGCTTCCTGTCTCTACTTCATGATGTTTGGTGGATGCAGCAAGCTGGTTTCCAGGAGCCTTTATTTAAGAGCGAGGAAACTTCTTTGCCAAAAACCCTCAGAGAATGTTCTTCCACACCTAGGTAGTTTAAATGTCACGAGCCCATTCCAGAATTTTTCCCTAGGTGCTGGTTAGCTCGAGCCTGGGTTGGTACAGCAATCACGGTGGCAAAGGAGGGGCGTTATCTTAAACCAGTGAGACCCATCCATGGAACCAGGGGTTGGAGTAGCTTTGCTGAAACAAATAGGCTGGAAAGGCATGCATTTCTGAATTGAAAATGGGGCTAAGATATTTGAGTTAGTACTGATATGCTGTCGGGAAGGAGGAAGGGAAGAGCTGTTGCTAGTAGTAGGCAATTAACCGTGACCCCCACACTCAAGGATACGAATTTTAAGAACAGCCGTTTTCATGTTTGTGTTCCAGCCTCTGTCTATGAACCCAGAACACCACAGAAATTCTCTGTCACATTTAATTTTTTTTAATTAGAAACATTTTTAGTAGAAAAAAACTACAGAGAACAGTATCAGTCACCACTCAGAACAAATGCCAACATTTAAAAATATTTGCCTTAAATCGACCTTTTAGGAACTAAGACGCTGTGATAAAGTTGAGGTTCTTTGAACTGCTTTCCAAACTTATTCCCCTCCCTCCTTCCCCAGAGGCAACAGCTATGACTAATTCGATATTTATCAGTCCCGTTTGTTTTTATAATTTTACTACGTCTGTAGTAAATTAATATTTACTTATCACACTATGTTCTGTAACTTCTTTTTTCATCCAACAATATGTTTTCAAGATTTATCAATATTGAATCAAGGACATCCGATTCACTCATTTTTAAGGACTGTCATCTTCTGTAATAAAAATATGTACTCTACATTTATCAGTTCCCCCGTGGAACACCATGCAGTTGTCTCTGGCACGTTGCTGTTGCAGATGGGGCCACAGGGAACACGTGGGAGAGGTTCCCTGGGACACCTAGACCTAGAATTTTGGAGTCACCTGGGTCATGCATCTTCCATTTTGCCAAAAACGTCCCAGTTTCTACAGAGTATTAATTTCTACTCCCACCAGCTGCCTGAGAGTTCCCATTTCCCTACATCATCACGAACGTGTTATTGTCCGACATTTAAATGTTTTGCTACATTCTTGAGTAATATGGACTTTGCCTTGTTGTTTTAATTTGCATTTCCATGCAGCTCTCATGCAGCTACGCCCCATTTAATTTCTAGCTGTCTTCCATCCTTTGGCTATAAAGCTATGTATGAGCAGCAATCAATGTGGTTCTATTTCGGGATGCTGATAAGGACCTTCGACACCCACCTAGGATTCTTTGTATTGTCCCAGCGCCCTAATCGTTATCAGTATGGACTCCTGTTATAGCTGCTGAACACATTTAAACACAAATTTCCCTGCAAGTGGGGACAGTCAATTATTTATCATGTGATCAGATACCTGGCTTTGGTGAACTAGGAGCAGCATCGGAGGGGTTTAGAAGTGGAGTGTATAGGGTCTGGCTAGAGAACGTGCCCATGGAGGCTGTCATGTTGGAGGTCTCCACATAGTCTGAGGGCAGCAAATACTCCAGGGCCTGAAGGCAGGGGCTTCCCAAGCTCAAGAGAAACTCTGTTGCCTGCTGGATCCTGACTGTTTGGGCTCCTCCCGTGTGCCCTCAGACACCTCCTTCATGTATATGATTGCCGGCCTCTGCATGCTGAAGCTCTACCAGACCCGTCACCCGGACATCAATGCCAGTGCCTACGCCGCCTACGCCTCCTTCGCGGCCGTCATCACGCTCACTGTCCTCGGAGTGGTTCGTGTCCCCCGCCCCCCCACAGCCTTCAGCCCCGTTTTCCAAGCGCGCCCCTGGGGAGGTTTTCCGTTGTTTGTCTGCTGGACCTCAGGGGAACAGGTCTGAATGAATCACAGTCCTCGGTTCCTGATAGGCAGCCACTGTGGGTCACTTTGTGGCATTTTATTGACTTAATGAGCTAGTTATCTCTAATAATGGAAGAGGCACCTGTAGAGCGCGTGCTGCAGAGTGTCTCGGTCAAGCTGGGACCTGACTCACGTGAGATCGGCGCCGAGATGTACAAGCTGATTGGAGAGACAGACTGAGTAGACGCCACTCGTGGAATGTGCAGGGACACGTGTGGGTTGGGTGCAGTTGTTTGAAGAGCGTTCGCCCCCAGCTCTAGACCTGTTGCCCCTTCACTGTTGCTGTTCGGTGCCTCCCCCGTCTCTTCCCTCTCCCGCTGTCATTTGGCCAGGCGGCCGTCCATTTTCGTGCAGTAAGATTCCAGTGAGCTCACAGAAGTGAGGGGACACCACAATGCATGCACAGCTGGGGTTTTGACTCCAGATGCATACATGAGAGACAGAATGATTTTCGTGAGTTCTGTGGGGCGCACCCCAGATGAAGATAACTTCCATCTTTACTCCTAGGTGTTTGGAAAAAATGACGTGTGGTTCTGGGTCATCTTCTCTGTGATCCATGTCCTGGCGTCCCTGGCCCTCAGCACCCAGATCTACTACATGGGTCGTTTCAAGATCGGTGAGTCACCTGTCACTCTACACTAAACACACTGATAAATGTACCAAGAAAGCATTGTCTTTGCTTACCCTAAACGGTAAGCTGGTCATCATGAACACGGGCTCTGAATTCTGGGTTTAATAACTTTTCCTGTACAGGATCACAATGAGCTGTTGCCACTAGTTCTCTTTTCAGCTGAGAAGTAGGCTTGCCATACCTCAGACTGAGGCCGACCTCCAGCTCCAAGTCCCAGTGCTTTATAACTCAGAGCACTCTGAGAAAGTGTGTTTGAAGAATGGTGTGCTCATCACGCCACTCATTGCACCTACAGAAATCGTTTTCCGTTTGTACCTTCTAAAAGGAGCATTTCTCTGAGCAGACTAAATGGTTATCAAGAATGAATTATATATGGTTTTCAAACTCTGGGACTGGGACGAATGTTTTGAGACTTACCATTCTCAACAGACGGGACACCTGCTGAACTCCCCCCAACAATGTACACACATCACGTTAGAGCACTGACTGCCCCATGGAAGTCAGCTTCTGATCTGCTGCCATCAGTTGTTATATGTGGGAACAGAGTTGAGTCATTGTAGAGCATTTAAATTTCCCCAGTCCTTTTAAGGGGCCAGGAAGTCCAACTTAAATATTCTTCTGTATATTTCAAGAAAAATAATTATATATAAACATAGTCCCATCCCTAATATTTGCAGAGCCCAAAGCAAGATTGTAAATACAAGCCCACATATCATGTGTAAAAATTTTAAAGTTGTAAAGCAGACTAAAAAAAAAACTATTAAATACATGAAGGAAGGAAGGAAGGAAGACCAACAAACTGATAAATATAATATGCCTTCATGATAGCCTAGAACGTGCAGGTTCAAATTCAACATTGTCAGTTCCTCAAGAACACTCCAGAACATAGCTGGTCCCCAGCCCCTACCAGTCTTTTCTTTCCACTCTGGCTCTGTCCTGCATCTTGAGGGCTCTCACAGGTATGTACATGAACATTCTTGCCCAACATCCAGGTAGCCGCTCTTTGCCCCTAGAGGTGCTCACTCTTGCAGTGCCGTCTGCCCTCAGGAAGGTCGATGGAGGAAGGGGGCTACGTAGGCTCTGTGAATGGACTCAAGTCCATCTGGGCAGGGAATTCTGGGGTCTGGGAATTCAGAATGTGGCCCAGAAGGAGAAGGAGTAGTTCCCTTGCCTGGCAGACCCTTCACTCACTGGAGAGCGAGGGCCTTTAAAATATGGCCAGGTCTAAGAATGATTCTACATAAACAAGTAGCTTTAAGATTAGAAAGTTGAATAAAACAATTTTGGCAGTTTAGTTTTCCCCTTGGGCTCAGTCAGTAGATTTGTCCTTGGCGTTAACATACCCAATGTATCTTCAAGTTGCCCAGTGGAAGCATCGCTAACTGGTTGTACAGAGCATTTTGGTTGGGGGCTCTGGTCACACCCCAACCTCTAGACTCAAAGGTGAGTGAAGTCATACAAAGTCAACTTTGAAAAGGAAAGTAATCTGAAGCACAGTTGTTCTGGCTGCGCCTGGGTTCTCCCAGAGTTGGAAAAACAAACTTGAATACAGAAAAATGAAACGGTAGTGACCATGATTAACACATAGGGAGCTTTTAGTATATTTGTACCACTTTTGCCCCGTACGATTTTGCCATACTGTATTAGTTTACCTTCTTAAAAAGGAGAAATGTAGGGCGCCTGGGTGGCTCAGTTGGTTAAGCGACTGCCTTCGGCTCAGGTCATGATCCTGGAGTCCCAGGATCGAGTCCCGCATCGGGCTCCCTGCTCAGCAGGGAGTCTGTTTCTCCCTCTGACCCTCCCCTGTCTCATGCTCTCTCTCTCTATCTCATTCTCTCTCAAATAAATAAATAAAATCTTAAAAAAAAAAAAAAGGAGAAATGTAATGTATTATATTATGACCATGTGGTAGTCTGGAGGGTCTCACCAGGAAAAAGATGTCACACACAAAGATGGAAGATTTAATCACAAAGGGACCATTCATTAGACAAGGTTGGGGTAGAGGAGAGTGAATGAGGTAGCCTAGCAACCTGGGGTCAGGAGGAGGAGAGCCCAAAGAACAGGGAGGGAGTGGTTACCAAAATGTGGAAGGACAGGAAGTCACTCTGAAAAAAACAGTGACCTTTAGTTGACAGACATGGGCCAGTCTGAGGCAACCTCACAGGGAGGGCTCCAGGTGGATGAATACTCCACGCTCACTCTCCTTCCTGAGCCCCTCCAGTCTCCTGCTGGGGTTTCCCATTGTCCAAATCCATAGAGAGGGAGCAAATCCACTTAGAGGGTCCTGCAGTCTGCCTCCCGGGGGCCACAGTGCAGGACAGAGGCGTAGCCAAAGTAAATGCTGGACAGCCAGCGCACAGCATCACTGAGTATGTTCAATTTCTCTACCCAGAGAGTCTTCCTCAAGTGGTCACAGATTTACCAGCGTCTAAAGGAAAATATGCCATTCTACGGTGACAATGGTCACAACTAAACTTAGTCCAAAGACAGGAAGTTGGGTAGTGGACAGTGGCTCAGCCAACACCAGCCTCTCTCTGCCCATTTTATAAGTTGCTTCTGCTTTCTAGAATGACATACACCCTTCTCTGTGGCCCTCAGGCCACACCTGAAAATGAACGTGGACACAGGAAAGACAGCAGCGATGGGGCAGAGCATTTCATAAGGAGGACAGAAAGCCATAGAGCTACTTGCCCAGATCACAACTGTGCTAGCCGGACTAGCTGGAGAAAGGGACGGCAGGGATTGCTCATGAGAGAGGACGGAGTGCACGTTGCAAGTGGTGCCCAAAGGAGATGGGGACGACAGACGTCTGCTTCCCTCTTTGAGGAATAGTGGACTTGGGAATGTTTGAGCCGGGGCAGAAAGATTCTGTGTTCTCTGTGATGAGCAAACGTTATTTTTTTCTCAATTGGAAAAGAAAATGAAAGTCATCATTTTGAGAGAAAAACAAAATGACCAGGAGTTTACCTGTTTGGCTACCTTCTTATGTCATTTTCTTTTCTCATTTCTTCTCTGCTTCCCACTGATTCAGATGTGTCTGATTCAGGTAACGTTCAGCCACCCTTCCCAGGGTTCTCGGTTGTTTTCTTAACAAAGCCACCCGCCGGGCTGTCCTGCCAGGCTGCTCCCTGAATGCCCCTTCCAGCTTGGGCAGGATCAGTGGGGGGGTGGAGAGTGGCAGAGAGGGGCTCAGGGGCAGGGATACACTCCAACCCAGCCTGCCCCGCACCTCTCCTGGGCTAGTGCATGGACCCACCCCTCCCCCCTCCATCCCTCAGCATATCCGGTCTAGTGAGGTCTGGTTCCACTGACCCCAGGGGTAGACGTGAAGGGGGACAGCATTCACAACAGAGCTGGGGTCCACCCTCACGGAAATGCTTGCTTTGAGCAGACCCCAGCCTTCCAGGTGATGTGTGCAAGGGTAGACAGCTCCCAGAAAGACAGCTCCACCTGCGACCCTCACTCTGTTCATACAACAATCGTAACACTTGGTGTGTTTCATCCTGTGCTTTTGAAGGACTGCATTTAAAATTTTTTTCCGTATCTTTTTCTTGCCATCTTAACTTACATCCCTTTGATTCCAGCTTCCGCACAAGTTTAGGCTTTCTGAGCATGCTTCTTAGACTTTAGGATGCTTGAGTTCAGTTCTTACTGACTTATAACCACACGGGGAAATACAGAGTAGAATTTTTGCAAGCTAAGATTCCCATCCTCTATAGAGAGGGCAGATGTTTTAAGGCAGCTTGAGGGGCCCCATTACCTCTCTGCTCTGAAGGAAACAGCACTGGAGTAAACTGTAAGCAAAGGGAATCTTAGCCGAAGGAGACCGCAGAAGGGCTGGTCAGCTGCCCAGATTATTGGTGAGCGCTTGTTACTGTATCCACCTCACCTGCCTTTCTGCAGGGCGATGCCTGGATCTCTCTTGCCTTACGGGACAGCCCCGGGGGCCGCAGGCTCTGTTTTTTAAGGCCAACATGTATTGCTGACCTGTTAGGTGTGCAAAGCATTAAGGTGAAGTCAACATCATCTTGGCCCTCCAAGCTTGGGCCATATGGGAGTATTTTGTATGACCTCTGACTCGGCCTTACCATGCAACTGTGTCATCGGCAGACTTGGGGATTTTCCGACGGGCCTCGATGGTGTTCTACACGGACTTCATCCAGCAGTGCGGCCGGCCTCTGTACATGGTACGTGCATGCTCCGGTGTGCCTTGGCCTTCTCCCAGAGAGCCAGGGAACAGGAGGAGGGGCAAGCTCGGGGCAGACACTCAGGTTCCCTAAATCAAGAGAGCCAGATGGCCCAGGGTGGCTGAGGTCCAGTTAGGGGGAAGAAGCATGTTATTTACTCTTCTTGCTCATGAAAAAGCAAGCTGGGATGGATCTATTTTTACACATGAAATGTTGCTAGTGTATACAGAGAACATATGTGTATACATAGAAAACTACTAAACAGTGACAATTGCCGTGGGGAAGGATCAAGGCAGGGCCTCCGTGTATAAAATCATCCAAAGAGGTATGATTATTTCGCTTGGGGAAGGGAAAAGAGCACCCACTCAGTAATTGTACCAAGACAGCAGGCTCAAACCAGGCCTGTCCCAAGCAAACCGGGGCACATCTCACTCCAGTTGCTTTCAGTAAGACCTTACGCTTTCCACATTATACATTTGTTTGATTTTTATACATTGTTTGATTTTTACAGTGGGCAAGAATATTCTTTCAAAATGATGGTTATTACTTAGTGGCTGAAATACAAGTCCTAAAAATTCACCATCATTGTTTTCAGTATATTGTACATTGCTCCATGGAATAGAGGGACTGGGGCGCTGGTCCCAGCTCTATCTCGACTCACTGGCCAGTGACCTTGGGAAGGTCACATACGTCCCTTGAGTCACTGCCCCACCCTTTACAGGGTGCTGTGACCAGAACTGGTGATGCTGTTTGGGCCTGGCACACAGGAGTTCCCTAAGTACCTGCTCATAGTTTACGATCCAAGGAAGTTTACATAAAGGAATATGAGAATATTTCAGCCCTCTAGAGCTTGGGCAGGAGCTATAGGCACTAAAAATTGAAGGGATTGAGGCTGAAGGGTTTTATTCACAGGACAACTTAAAAATGCAGTAGGACCTGTGAGTATTTTGAGAGTTAAGCATGCTTTAGCTGTGAGCCAGGAAGAGCAATTAATGTTTTGTTTACTTGCTTACATTAAGTGACGCAGGCTGTCTTTTTTTTTTTTTTCTAATAGACTATTTTTTTAGAGCCACTTTTTAGGATCACAAAAAAATGGAGCAGAAAATACAGAGATTTCCCATCAATCCCTTCCCCCACCCATGCACAGCCTCCCCCACTATCAACACCCCCAACCAGAGCTGCACATCTGTTAGTCAGTAAGCCTACATGAACACATCATAATCATCCCAAGGCCATAGTTTACAGTTCACTCTTGCCCTTGTACATTCTTTGAGTTTTGACAAATTTGTAACGACACGATTCACCACTTTAGTATCATACAAAGTAGTTTCCCTGCCCTAAAAATCCTCTGTGCTCCACTGTACTTCCCACCACATCCCCCGCCCCGATGCCTGGCAACCACTGATCCTTTTACTGTCTCCTTAGTCTTGCCTTTGCCTGAACGTCATATAGCTGGAATAATATAGAATTTAGCCTTTTCAGATTAGCTTCTTTCATTTAATAATAGGCATTTAAGATGTCTCCATGTCTTTTCATGGCTTGGTAGCTCATTACTTTTTAGCACTGAATACTACTCCAGGTTCTCGATGCATTACTACATTTTGTTTATCCATTCACCTGTGGAAGAGCAATTTGTAACTTGGCAATTACAAATAAAGCTGCTATAAAAATTTGTGTGCAGGGGTGTCTGAATGGTTCAGTCGGTTGAGCATCTGACTCTTGATCTCAGCTCAGGTCTTGATCTCACGGTCATGAGTTCGAGCCCCACATTGGGCTCTGCACTGGGCGTGGAGCCTACTTAAAAAAAAAATCCATGTGCAGGTTTTTGTGTGGGCCTATGTTATAAACTCCTTTGGACAAATACCTAGGAGGGCAGTTTCCCTATCATATGGCAAAAATATATTTAGTTTTCTAAGACACTGTCAAACCATCGTCCAAAGTGGCTAAACTATTTTGCATTCCCAGCAGCAATGAATGAGCATTCCTGTTGCTCCACATTATCACTGATATTTGGTGGGGCCAACATTTTAGCCTTTCTGATAGATGGATTCATTTTTTTTTTAAGAATTTATTTATTTATTTGACAGAGAGAGAGACAGCAAGAGAGGGAACACAAGCAGGGGGAGTGGGAGAGGGAGAAGCAGGCTTCCTGCTGAGCAGGGAGCCCAATGTGGGGCTCGATCCCAGTACCCTGGTGTCATGACCTGAGCCAAAGACAGACGCTTAACGACAGAGCCACCCAGGCATCCCAAGATGAATTTTTTTTTTTAATGAAGATATTTCCTCCAAACCGAATGGATCATCCACAAAGACAGAAAATTGCCACTTTTAAAGAGTTGACGAGGCCATGCAAATTAAAGTATAATCAGAAACCACCAGAAGTTTTAAGTTGTATGCAAATGTGCAGGACCAGATTGTGAATTAATCTCTGTCAGAGCCATTTTCCTTTGAGATGGACCTTTCCTATTTCCCCACTACCAATGTCTTTAGTGTTGAGGCTGTGTGTTTAGAGACCAGGAGCCTGGGAGCTGCAGGGCCTCCCTGGAGCCAGAGTAATGGGTAGGAAACCAGCGCCTCCCAGGTGAGTCCCAAGAGCCGCCTCGTGGCCCACGAAGTAACACAACGCAGGGGAACACCAGGAGCAGAAAGCTTTTAACTACTCGGTCAGCTGCACACACCTCCAACCTGCTCACCAAGAAGTGGGCCCCAGGTGCCCAGCGACCCGCAACATTAGGGGGAAACAGTAAGAGTCCTGTTTACTCACCACATCTTCTTTAACGAAGTCACGTCTATTCAGTCCCAGGCCTTGCTTTTTGTTCTCGTGGGGGATTAGGGTCCGAGGGCAGGTGCAGCTCTCTTAGAACCATGGAAACTCTTCCACCGGGCAGTTGTTTTCCCGTAATCGATGCTTCCCCTGTGGTAAGTTAAAAGAAAAGCAATGTGTGCAGCCTCTCATTTGATGTTTTCTTACCAGGACAGAATGGTGTTGCTCATCTTGGGGAATCTGTTTAACGGGTCCTTGTAAGTAGCCTTAGGAAGACACGTCTTTTCTCTTTGCTGATGTCTGTAACACTGTGGTTTCGCTTTCCTTGGCCGTCATTTTTATAAAGAAATCTGAAACTAAGGTGAGTGTAGGACTGTGCTTGCCCTAGGGACTTGAAAGAAAGGTATTTTTCCTCCTGCAAAGAATGCACTAGGAAGCCTAGTGTACCGACAGTGGCCTCTCCTCAAACGTTGAGTTCAGCTCATTGCATTGATGCATCGTGTTCATTTGCTCAACAAGACCAACATCAAATTTGTTATCTATGTCAACAGACTACATAGATAGTTAGATAATAGAGATTATGCCAGTAGGTGCACAAATGAAGCATAGTTTTAAATTCTTGTGAACTCTCCATAAACGCTACCCAGTAGACATTTCCCTTTCTTACTAAGTGTGGGTGTGGGTGTGGGTGTATGTGTGTGTGTACAAGTCTCTTTCCTATTTCTTTCTTTCCCTGTAGGTCTCAATCTTCCTACGACCCCAATATCCTTCTTCTTCCTCTTTCCCTTCATTATCACCTTGGCTTTTTTTCTTCAAATGGCTTCAAAATAGAACAGTACAATAGACATATATTTTGCTATCTCTAACTATTTTATACAACCTGTTCTCAACTTTAAAATGTGAGTAAGTGAGATATTTTATTAATCCCTAAAAAAAAATCAGTAAGTTTAGTTGCTTTTATTCATGCTCTTAGCTGATGTACTATAAAGGTTAGCGACCTGTGATGGAAAGATGACTCCATACCCCTGCCCCCCTTTAAGACATGAAAGGAATGGAAGAAGAGGCACACCTTCAGGGGAAGCCAGAATCTGGTCATGAGAATTCGAATCTTACTTGGGGCATATGCTTCTGGAAAAGTCTTCCCATAGTGTTGTCACCCCGGGATGACTCCGGGTAAGGTCCACACCTGTGAAGGACCCCTCCTTTATATAGGGATACGTCAGGGTGGGTGATTCTTGGCAGTGCTCACCTGTGGTGCTCTTCTTGACCACTCTTTGAGGGCAGACCCCACAGTCCTGATGACCGTAAGACAGGGTGCTGGGTGCTGGGTGCTGGTAGGAGGAAAGGGACCAGCTGCTTGATGATGAGCCACCAACACCCATGTCCCCAGTGCTCACAATCACCTGGCTTGTCCCTGCCTCTCATGTAACCAAAACCAAACCCATCATCTGCTCACAAGACAAGGTGACTGGCCTCTCTTTTCTTATACAGGAGCTCCTTGGGCATCCAGGCCTGCAGGGATGAATGAGGTGTGATGACACACCAACACTGTGATGGCCTGGGAGGGGGTTACCTTCCTCTTTGTTCCTCCATCCTCAGTTTCTCCTGGACATTACAAGACAGGGAGTGATTTAATATGAACCTTGAATGTTATTTTAAAAGGAATCACTCTCATACAGTCATGAAGAAGAATGGTGTGTGTGTGTGAACACATATAGAGAGATGTCCGCATACCTATGTAGGTACACACACAGAGAGAATGAGAGAGAGGTAACCAAATGTGGCAAATGCTAATAATGGATGAATCTCAGTGAAAAGCTTACAAGAGTTTTGGTACATTGAAGAATTCAAATTCTGGGAGGAGGAAATTTCCTATATTATATAGAACAAAGTTGGTTGGAATACAAAGTGAACAAAAAGAGAGTCCATTAATAACAGCTTTACATTTCAAATACTTAGGAATAAACTTTGAGAGACAGGAGGACTCTTTCTGCAGAAAATTTAATTCCCTCATTAGGAGGCAAAAAGGAAAAGTTAACTGAACGAAGAGAGATGTTGTGCCCTGGGTGGGAAGATTAACTGTTGTAAAGATATTAGTTCTCAAGTTAATGCATAAATTTTGACTTAAAATTGGAATTAATAGGATTTTATTCTGAAATTATTTTCCTACTTAGCACAAAATTTCCAAAGGTCTCACAAAAGAAGATTAATGGAAGGAAGGAAAGAAGGGCAGAGGAGGACAGTGACTAGTCCAGTTTTATCCAACAGAACTTTCTGGAATGATATAAATCTTCTACACGGCATTGTCCCTTATGGTAGCTATTAGCCAAATATCATTACTAAACATTTGAAATGTGGCTAGTGTGACTGAGGCACTGAATTTTCAATTTTATTTAATTTTCATTAATTTAAATTTAATGGCCACATGTAGCTACCATATTGGGTAGTACAAGCTAGCCTAACCAGATAATCTAACATATTCTAAAATAATAACACAGTGACCCAAAATTAGAAATTAGAAACAAATTAGTGAAGCAGCATGGAGAGGATAGAAATCCAACTATGTATGTGCATGTGTCTATATTTATTAAAAACAAGCTTTTCAAAACAAGGACATAGGAAGGGTTCTATAATAAAGAGTTTTATTGTAACTGAATAGAAATTTGGAACATGCTAAATGCTAATGCTAAACCCCAATCAAAATAAACTTTGGTATTAATTTAAAAACCATAGACAGGGGCGCCTGGGTGGCTCAGTCGGTTAAGCGACTGCCTTCGGCTCAGGTCATGATCCTGGAGTCCCGGGATCGAGTCCCGCATCGGGCTCCCTGCTCGGCGGGGAGTCTGCTTCTCCCTCCGACCCTCCCCCCTCTCATGCTCTCTCTCTCTCATTCTCTCTCAAATAAATAAATAAAATATTTAAAAAAAAAAAAAAAAAAAAACCATAGACAGCTAGCAAAAATTTGATAATGTGTGTCCAGCCAACTTTTGAGATAATTCTACTTCTAGTAATCTAGTCTCATGAATTAATCTTAAATGCCAAAAAAAAAAAGAGAAAAGAAAAGCACACTATGTCTGAAGGTATTCATTTATTCGTTGCAGTGTTCTTTAGAATAATGAAAAGCTGCAAGACATCTAGAGAGGAAAGATGATTGTGGTACATCCACTTATGGGAACTTTACAACCATCAAAAATGCCAGGTCTGAAGGAGGTGTAGTAATTTACATAGGTTAAAGTTTTTTTGAATTCCCCTCCTCCCCAAAATACAAGTGGGGAGTGAAGCAGCCAAGAATGTTACAAATCCACCTTTATGCCTACAAAGTCATTCCTCCTTACCCTCAGCGCGCTCTATGGACTGATCTATCGGCCCAGGGACTTTGCTTCCTACATGCTGGGGATCTTCATCTGTAACCTGCTGCTCTATCTGGCCTTTTACATCATCATGAAGGTAAGAGTGGGCGCTGGGGGCCCCCCACCGGCAGCCCGGGGCCCTGCACAAGCCGTACCCCAGCATGGCAACATCTGCTTCCCACCCACAGCTTCGCAGCTCAGAGAAGCTCCTCCTGACCCCGCTCCTCTGCATCGTGGCCACTGTTGTGATGTGGGCCACCTCGCTGTACTTTTTCTTCCAGAAACCCAGCAGCTGGGAGGTAAGAAGGCAGTTTTCTTTGCAAAGAAAATGTTCTCCCTCCATCTTGCCTTTTGGACCTTCCTACCTCCCTCTCTTCGAGTGCGTGTGGCTGTTTGTCTTTGAAATGAAAGCTTTCTCTAAAAGGGATGGTATTTCCTATCCATGCATAAACGGCACGCGGTCCTCACCGTCAGGGCAGCGCCTCGTCGAGGTGGGGGCCCTCCAGACGCGGCAGAATTGATCTTCACTATGTGTTGTAGGACGATCCTCCCCCCGGTGGACGTTTAACGTGTGCAAAAACCTTGATGCGTGTGTGTTCTTCTCATAATCCACATCTGTAAACAGATCCCCAGCTGCCGGTGTTTATAAACCTGCGGCATAGAGAGGAGAGCTGAGGCCTAGGAAACCAGGGCTACACCCAGGAGCAAACAGGAAGCCTCAGCTCTCCACCGCCACAATCAATCAACTAGAACATTTTCATCACTCCAGAAAGCAAGCCTGAGCCCATTAGCCATCGCTCCCCACTTCTCCCTCACGCCTTAGCCATAGGCAACCACTAGTCTCTCTTCTGTCTCTGTAGCTCTGCCCGTTCTGAACATTTCATATCCATGGGCCATACAGCATGTGCCTTTGAGTCTGGCTTAGGCATTCATCCATGGGGTAGCACGTATCCATAGCCATCTCTTTTTACTGCTGAATAACACTCCGTTGTGTGGAGACAGCACTTCTCCTCTATAATCAGCTGATGGACTTTTGGATTGTTTCCGCTCTTTGGCTCTTACGAACGCTGCCACGGTGAACATCATGTACAAGTTTTCACGTGGACTCAGGTTTTCTTGGAAGCTCGCTTTTGGAGCCAGGCATCTAATCTAGTAGCCTTTTTGTAGCTTTCTGGACGTTCAGCCCTCTAAACAGTTGAACTGTGGGAATGCTCACTCACGTCCTGCCTCGCCTGCCTCCAGGACACCCCAGCTGAATCCCGGGAGAGGAACCGGGAGTGTATCCTGCTGGATTTCTTTGATGACCATGACATCTGGCACTTCCTCTCTGCCACTGCCCTGTTTTTCTCATTCTTGGTGAGTTTATAAATACCTTTTTTTTTTTTTAAGAAATATACACTTTTAAAAAAGATTTTATTCACTTATTTGAGAGAGAGTGAGCAAGAGAGAAATGGAGCAGGGGGGAGAGGCAGAGGGAGAGGGAGAAGCAGACTCCCTGCTGAGCAGGGAGCCCAACTCGGGACTCAATCCCAGGACCCTGAGATCATGACCTGAGTGGAAGGCAGATGTTTAACCTTCTGAGCCACCCAGGCACCCCTAAAAATACCTTTTTGTTAATTTCTTCTTTCTTCACATCCCATACTTTTTTTTCTTTTTTCCCCTCTTCCTTACCCTTTTGTATTTCTCTTGAACTTCCCTTTCTGATTCCTCAATGTAATTCAATATACAGACTATTTTATTTCTTCTCCTTCAGTTAGATCTTTATTTTCGTTTTCCTTTTACTCTCCAATATTTTAAGACAGAGTGACAAAATGATTTTTCTTAAATGGCACAACGCCTGGGCTGAATTGGTTGTTAGAACTCACATGCCCTGAATCGCCCCAGGAATCACTTTTGGCATTCACTCACATTTGGGTAACGTACTTGTGCTACCCTCACATTCCTCCTCCTCTTCCAGTCTCACTGAATATCTTACAGATATTTTACAAATTCCTAGAGCTCTCAGGAGATCCGCCCAGGCCCCTCTGCTGCTTCTCACCCAGTCGGCCCCAGATCTCTCCTGAAATCCCTCCATTTCTTTTGGCCCAAACACCTTTCCAGAAGCTATGCATGGCCTAACAACCTTGAATGATCACTCCTGGCATCCTTTCATCCTCACTTAGAGACTTTTCCAAATTAAAAGTCTGCGAAGCCTGGACACGGATTCAGCTGGCAAGTAACAACGCGGCGAGACCTGTGCTCCCTGCGCTGCCGCCGCTCAGCCTCGAGAGTGGAGCGGGGCTGCCCCCTCGTGACCATCCGGGGAAGCTCAACAATCCTCCTAAACCTCGTTCCTCGTGACTTTTATTTCTGATAAACACTTTCATTAGAGAGACAGACAACAAAAGGGGAGTGCAAGTTTCCACGTGAAGAGAGTGGTGGTAGAGGGAACTAAAAATGGAGGAGGGGGTGTGCATTTCTTGTATAGCAATACTCTACGCAACAAGACTTCCTTTCCTCTAGATCTTAAGCCCAGTGTCCCCTTCTAAGTTATGACTTCCTGGCCACCCTATCAGCACTTTTTTACCTTTCCCCAGCCCATACTTCCTGTGTTCCCTCCATAGTCTAATTTTCGTTACTGTTTTTATTACGTGTTATTACCTCGTACACTGTACTTAGCACACCTCACTAGCCTGCTACAAGTATTTGCTCATGTCTGAAGCTGTCTCTCAAATGTAAGCTCCAGGACGGTAGGGAGTTTTGTCTCTTGTGTTCCAAACTGTACCTCTGGCATTTAGAATAGCACATAATAGACCCTTGATAAACATTTGAATTAATTAATACGTGAACTATGTAATCCTAATAATCGCCTGTAGAGAGCGCTGCGTTGCAGAAAGCTGTAGGGGACAGAAAGGCAAGTAAGGGCGCCGGTCGCGCCAGCCTGTGTGAGTCTCAGGGAGAAAGTAGCGGCTGACCCTGGCTTCATCTCTCTGTCCCTCTCGTTCCAGGTTCTGTTAACCCTGGATGATGACCTGGATGTGGTCCACAGAGACCAGATCCCTGTCTTCTGAGCCTCCAGCTTTAAGAGAGGGAGAGGGAGCAGTCGATCTAGGTGCTGTTTCATGAAAATACAGGGACCAAAAAAAAAAAGAAAATACAGGGACTGCCGCAAAGTCACCACCGCCAAGTACTCCACTCCCACTCTGTCAAGTCAGCTCTGCACACATTTCCATAGGAAGGAGAGGGGCTGGAGGGAGACTGTAGTCTGCCAGAAGGGGGGCAGAGGGGAAGCCACGGGTATGGCCAGAGGCAAGCCCTGAAGAGTCAAGAGACCCCCATCCCCTCCCGTGTGCAGCCCTGAACTAGACGTGGACAAAAGCTGCATCGAAGTCAACTCACTGTCTCGAGACCCCTCCCACCCTCACCCGACATTTGCCAGCAAGGGCAGGCGACGCCGCACGCTCCATCCAGCTGCCTCCAGGCCCCGAGAGGCCAGCAGCTTGGGTCTCCTGCCCACTTTAGGGGGGGCCCCTCTGTACCTCCACTACATCTGCTGCTCTAGACATCCCAGAGCACCAGCTCGCTCCTCTGAGGTCCAGGGATGACGCAGATTCCTCAGAGTCTGGTGGAGGGCTGAACCCAACCCCCTACCCAACTGGGATAGATATTTTAGCAGGACCAGCCAGTCACCTCCTTGGAAGGAAGGCTGTATGTGTCCCCCAGGTTCCTGACCCCATTAGAAGGGCTGTGGATTGGGCTTTGTCACACACTTGTCCTCACAGGTGACTGTCTCTGGGACCAAGGCTTGGGTGCTTACCTACTTCTTAGTGTCTTCATCTCACCCCTGTGGGCTGACCCCACAACTCAGGCTCCGCTTTCTTGGGAAGGCCCTGTTACCCCCTCAGCTCCAAGGCAGAAGGGGAAACAGGAGAAACTCTTCTAGCAGCAGGAGTGAGAGGAACGACCAACAGGGCTGACAGACTGGCAACATCAGCATCAAGCAAGCAGACCTCACCCTAAGGACATGGGCTCCTGGGGCGAATGCAGCAAAGGCGAAATTGCTTCCTCATGCCTCCAATTCAGACAGCTCAATTCTGTGCCCACGTCACCTGTGGAGAATGAACAATTGCTCTAACCAGAGGCACTGCACTGGGGGTCCTCCACCACCGACCAAGCCCCCTACCTGGCACTTTATGCGGATCAGGGGCTCCAGATTTTCTCCCTGAAGTTCTCTAGAAGTAACTCTCGGGGTGAACACATTTTACTCATCCTCCTGAGTTGTGAAGAGCAAGCCGATTGAGGATTGTCTTTTGGTTGCACCTGATTCTCATTCTCTCCCCCAGTAAAGTGTTGCAGAGCTCAGCATCCCACTTCACTCATGCTGTCTGGCAATTCTGCTCCTGACAAGCCCCATTTGGACCAAGCACCCTCATTACCTGGAGTAAGATGTAATCAGAAAATAGACATATGAATGTGTACCCCATATATATTTGCCTGTGAAACTGAAGTCACCTGTCACTTCTGTTTTCCTGATCGTTCATTAGAGAAATGGATAATATTAAAAAGTATATATTATTCTGTCTCTAAAATATTTGCATAATGTTCAAAATCACATTTTGGAAGTTTGAAAAGTTTAAAAACACAAAGATGCTTTTAAAGAAGCTTTTTATGATTTGTTTTTCTAAAATGCCCCCAAATTCATGTTTGGTTTTCTGCTCTTTATTCCTTAGAAACTGTTGGCTTCCATAGGCCACACGAAGGCCACCTATTAAATGGTGGTGTTAGTCTAACATCTAAAACAAATTTCAAATCTGTTTAACTATGGCGTATTTGATCTAATTCTTTTATTTTAGTGCACTGATGGTTTCAAATCAAAAAAAAAAAAAAAAAGGTGCACTAAGGAAATATGGACAAAGTCTGTTCGAGTGGCCAAAGTGAATAAACCGTGACATGCGTTACCCGAGCAGTCGCTTATTTGGGGAATGTGTCTGTGGGAATGGGGCGGGGCTCTGAAAAGGGGGGGCTGCCGTGTTCTTGACTGTTTTCCCATCATGTCTGTATTGTGCTGTAAACCCACACACTGGTCAGTTCTCTTCGCCGCCGCAGGACTGAAGACGCAGACCAAGCCTGCTCTTAGAGCCATCAATTCTAAACATACTTGGGGCTAGTTCTTTCTACCGTGCCCCAGCGCCGCGGCCGGAGGACATGAGAAAGTCATCCGGCTGCATCCGTGGGGTTGATAGGAATGGGGGGGCGGAGGGGGGCAACCGGAGCTTTTCACGGCCGACTGGCCCCCCATCCCCAGGTAGTGCAATGCCCATGCGGCTTGCGCCTGCGCTCATGGACATTGCACTTTAAAAGAGAAGCGAAGGTAATTCTGAAGGCCAAGTTCAGCAAGAGGGTAACCGGAGAAAACAGCCACCGTGAAGAGGCTTTTGGCCGAGCAGGCACAGAAGTAATCAGAGCCGGTCAGGGGGATCAGGACAGAGGTGTGGCGGCCAGAGGAGCGAAGCCATGCACATAAAAAAATGACCTCTTCACACCTCTGACAAATGCTGGAGGGGCAAGCCCACCTGTTGACGTTGCATGGTTGAGGGATTAGCCTGGTTTTATTTTAGCAGCAGGAGAAGCCGGTGGAAAGCCAGAGTCCATCTGGGGAAGGGACTTTCCGTGACTGAAGGCACTCACCCAGCCAGCTTCCCGGGCCAGAGAAAGCAGCAGCCGCTTCCTTCATATCTCCGAGCAGCCACCAGAATGTTCTGTGGGGTCACCAAACGTATGTGTCAGCGAACCCAGCAACATCCAGATGTTTCTCATTCTGGGAGATAGTGTCTCTTGGTAAAGCTTGGGAGAAAGGGAGAAACAAAGATAAACATTATTCATGGAAGGAACGGTGGAGTCTGAGAAAGATTCTGGAGTCTGATTTTAGACCAAATATGTTCACATGCTCGCTATGTGACCTGGGGCAAGTTGCTGGAGCTCTCTGATCCTCTCCTGTCACGTCCACTACGTGGGGGAGACAGAAGTGGAGATGTGCAGAGCCCCGAGGGTAGTGTGGGGACAGAGGAGGGTGTCACGCACCCCGCCCCTCGTGAACCCCACAGAGGGTCAGCCTGTCCACCAGGCTGGCCTCTCTCTCCTCTAGGGGCTCTCCATTGACACCCGCTGTTCCGTTTCCTGTCCTCAGTTCCAGGAGGCCTGGAAGGGCTTTGCGGGGGGGCTCTTTGCCTTCAGAGATACTGTCCAGAGATATCAAACCTCCCAGCCCCGGGGCCCCCTTGCCCTTTATTGCTGCACGTCACTGCCTCTGGCCCTTAATACTCTTACTCCAACCCAGATGAAAAATCACTACCAAAGCTACAGCCAAGTGGAAAACACGGCTCTCTGTGTCACCCCTCATTACCACCATCTCTGCCCCGGGAATCTCCAAGAAACCTGGATTTTCTCCTTTCTCGAGTAGCAGTTCCTACCGTGGTTCAGGGAATGCCCTGTGCAAATGTTCCCCCCACCCTCCCTGCCCCGTCACCAAATGCTCTGTGGGGAAAGCCTGGATGTTCAGCCTACATGAAGAGGGGCTTCGGCCTGTGGGAAACAGAAATGGTCCCAGAAAGAAGCAGGAGAAGCTCACCCAGGTTTTGAAATGACTAATACCGCTGGTGAAACTAAGGAAAAGCATTATGAGTAAAGATATGATCTGCCTCTGCCTGAAGCAATGTAAAAGCCTTGTTTAGCATGATTCTGCCCAGTTTATGGTAGGTTTTTTGTGGTGGTTGTTAACGCTGTTTGGTGGAGACAGGATATATTGTGTGACTAGGTTTTAATGTCCCCTCAATATTAAAGCACCATCGTCAATGAGGTAAAGTGCCTGCTAAACCTTAGGCCTTAACACACATGAATTCAAATAAGCTTCACAGGACTTGCAGATCAGCCTTCACCATGAGTTTCTAAAAGGGCCATAGTAATAGTTTTGCTTGGATGGGACTCCTCTGTGAGAAGAGACCCTACTCTGTGAACTCCAAGGGCGGACTTTTTAACCGGTTTCCTTCAAGTGTGGTCTTGCTGTTCTTATTGAAACACAAGGAAGACTAAATTGTTACCACTGTTCACATAGAATTACCCGTTGTTCTCCCAATCTCAGGGAAATGGACTCTACCCGCTTCCTAAATATCCCTAGAGTAGGAGATTTCATCATTTTCCCTGAACTTCAATTTTTAAAAAATTCCTTGGCTCTATCCTTTGTCCTTTTCATTACCTTAAAGTTTTTATCATCTCAGATTTACCCATCTCAATGGTGATGAAAAATAATTAACCACCATATTTTAACATAGAATAGCCTTGAAGTCGTATCACATCTCAGTCAAGGGCTAAATAAAGTCTAGGTGTTTTATCTCTTGTCCAGCACTATAGTTTTGATTTAAAAAATAAGAGATTCAAACCGTGAAAGATTTTCAAGTCAGGACAAAAGAAGTCTAACACCCAAGCCCACTATGGCTCGCTCTTGGGCCCTCCCCGGCCCTATCTTCCCACATTCTTTATGAATTAGGACCCTAAGTCATTTTTAAATGACTATCGAGGTATCCAAAACAACTCAAAAGCTCTCTATAACATTGCCATCACAGAAAAAAGTTGATTTGCATTTTATGATTTTTATTATGTTGCCTATCCAAGCCTTTCATAAGGCTCAGTACCCAGTCCTAGGCAGGCCCCTTCAGGGAAGAGGACAAATTCAAACCTGAGGTTCACTCTGCTTCTCTCTCAACATAGGACACCTGATAAAGTAACCTAATTTTCAGGGGATCCATTTCTCTTTTAACCTCTCCTTCCTCACCTATTCTCTGTCCACTTACATAGAATCTGAAATACTGCTTTGGCTAATAGTCAAGAAGTACATAGGCCAGGCTCTGTGAGGAGCTGGACACAGCAGTGGGCAAAACACACAGTCTCTTCCATCACAGGGAAGAGTCACTTGTGGTCCAAAAGGGAAGATGGACATGAAGCACATACTCACAATTTGTCAGTTATAAGTGGGCCAAGTGCTCCAACAAGAGAGTGGCCTTCTGAGAATCTTACCATTAGACACAAAGCAGAAAAAATTCCAAATAAGTATCAGCAATTTTTATCCCCAGATGTGAAGCCCTAAACTTGCTGCTGATACAACATAGCATCTCTCCTGCTTGAACTGACCATGTCCAATTTTTCATAAGGAAAATGAAAGTCCCAATTTTGATCTTAGCGGAGAACAGAGATCCAGAGAGAGAAAGTTGGAGTGGGGATCCTCTCAATCCATCCTCGAGGAAGCAAAAATTGCTCCAGCTCCCTAATTCTGAGGAACTGCAATGACCCATCCCTGCTGGAGGACAAGCAGGAGACTGAGCTTTTCCATCTGCCCTTTTAGTGGGGTCTTGCTGTTGGAAAACATTGTCTTCCCACCTCTAGCCCTAGAACATTAGAGTCGGCAGAACGGATCATTAAAACAGCAAACATTTGTCATCGTGTATCGTATCAAGAGTTTTATATACATTACCATCTTTAATCCTGAACACCCCCCCCACACACACACACCCCACCCCCCACCCTACCCCCGTGAAGTAGGCGCTGTTACTACATTTGCCAGATGGGGAAACCGACACTTAAGTCACTGTTGACTAGATGAAGTGAATGGTGCAGAAACCTGGATTCACAGCCCAAAAGGAGTAGCTTAGGTAAAGAGACCAGAGAAAGGGAAGACCGAGTGTGCTGTAAGGCAGGCTCTACTCTCATGTATGCATGTAACTATATGTACAAACCACATAGCCTAGAATTATGTAACTATTGAACACATTAACAAAAAGAGAAGGTTTCAGCAAAATTCAGAAGATGTCTATCTCTTATATAAACCTGAATAACAATGAAACCTACCATGCCTTGGGAAAGCCAACCGATAAAACCACGGCTTTGGATCACTTTGGCTCTCTTAAACTGGAACGGCTGGATTCACGGGAGGGCCGTTGCTCTGAGTTTGAAACGTTAAAAACCAAAGTCCATTTTATAAATTCAGTGATCGTACTTGGCAAAGGGCTACAGGCCCACTGATCCATTTTAAATTAAAATACATGCAGCATAAGGTGTCAGGTTTCCACTGGAAGCCTGCTGGTTCAGAAGCAAAATTAACAATGGAGCGAAAGCACAGGAATGTAGAGGGTTTCTATTTCCTAAAAAACATTCACAGACTCAAAAAATCGCCAAGTCAAAAAGTCCTCCAAAGCTGCCTCTCAGATTGATCTATGCTGGTCCAATAGATCAGGCAGAATCCACCACTCCTGTCAGTGGCTGAACCATCTTCCGACGTGGGGACGGGACCCAGCTCTCCCCTCCTAGAAGAGAGTGGTTTCATCTCACCAAACTGAGGCTGAGGAACTAGCCTGCATTGAACTGGGGAATCAGAATCCTCCACTGGAAGTACAATGATTGTAGTGGTAAATGTTTTTAAATGTGTCCTGAAATAAAACCAAAAAAGAACATGACTTAGTTTGAAACACTGATATACTGACCAATTTTCTGCTATCCTAAGCTGTCTGCTGGGCTTTTATATATATATTATTTATATTTAATGTGAATTTGCACGTTTGCCACTCAGCAGCATTTAAAAAAAAATGGGATTAACCTAATTGAATCATGAGTTCCCAGAAAACTTCCCTGAAGCGGCAAGTTCTCCACCATCACAATGTGGCTTCAGCCTCTTTCCAAACCACAGATCTGAATATGATTAAGACAATGTACAAAAACAAAACCTGACCTGCCCAGCCCAAACTTAGTTAAAGGCTGGATTTTCATTATCTTCCCCCAAATCTGTAGCTTACCAGATCGTGAGAACATCGGTGGCACATTGATAACCAGTGAACCAACCTACCAGACTTCTGAACTTAAGTAGGCAGCAGATTAGCATTATCTCCCTAATTTCTCACAGAAAGAAGAAGAGGTCAAGGGGCTGTTGACATTGACCAACAAACTGTATTCTAGTGTTCCCTGCATTTCAGTGTCATGGGTAAGGGATAAAGAAATGAGGAAGGTCCTGGAAAATAATTGGCCACTTTACATTCCAATATTCCTTTGCAACTGTGTGAAAACACTTTCAAATATCAAACTTCATTTGTCCCTCATGTGAACCCTGTGAGGTAGGGTAGATAATGTTCCAACAAATTAACTATGATGCAGAGACGTTAAACCGCTTGCCCAAAGTCACGCAGCCAGGGAACAGGAGCCAGATACAAAATACTGCCATTTCCTTTTCTTTTTCTAGAGAATGACAGTAAAACAGCTTTTAGATTTTACCGATTCAAGAAATTGACCAAGAGAAAACCAACATCAGTTCAGACTTCTGCAGACAGTTTTTTCTTAACCTTTTTTTAGGCGCGTATAAACTATATTACATAACACACATGCACACGCACATGCACCAACGTAACCAGCACCCACCCTGAGATACGTTTCCCACATCCTTTTGCCTGATCCAAGTCAAATCCCTGCCCCAGAGATAACCACTATTCTGGTTTTTCTCTGTATAGACGAATTTTGCATGTTCTTGAACTTCATATACATGGAATTATGCAGTATATGCTCCTTCTCGCCTGGCTTCTGTCATTCAATATGATATCTGTGAAATTCATTCATGTGTATCAACACCTTCTTTTTGTGAATATATGACATTTCTTTTTTTTTTTTTTAAAGATTTTATTTATTTATTTGACAGAGAGAGATAGTGAGAGCGGGAACACAAGCAGGGGGAGTGGGAGAGGGAGAAGCAGGCTTCCCGCTGAGCAGGGAGCCCGATGCGGGGCTCGATCCCAGGACCCTGGGATCATGACCTGAGCCGAAGGCAGACACTTAACGACTGAGCCACCCAGGCGCCCAATATATGACATTTCATTTATCCATTCTCCTACTGTTGGATCTTTGAGTTATTTCCAGTTTTTGGCCACTGTAGAAAAAGCTTCTGTGAACATTCGTATACATGTCTTTTGTGAACTTATACAAACATTTCTTCCAGGCTATATACAGAGTGCACTATGGAATTGCTGAGTCATAGGGTAGGTAAGTCTTTAGTTGTTTTTTTTCCTTGTTTATTTATTTATTTATTTATTTTTAGTAATCTCTACACCCAACCTGGGACTCGAACTTACCACCCTGAGATCAAGAGTCCCACGCTCTACACAACTGAACCAGCCAGGCACCCCTGGTAAATCTTTATTTTTAAAGGATACTGCCAACAATTTTCCAAGGTGGTTATACCAATATATACCCTCATTGGCACCACATGAGAATTCCAGTTATTCCATATCTTTGCCAACACTTGCATTTGTCAGCTCTTTCGATTTTAGTTCTTCTGTTTGAGAGTAATGGTATCTCAATGTATTTTATTTCACATTTCTCCGATGACTACTGATGTTGAGCACCTTTTCATAAACTTTTTGGCCATTTATGTGAATGATTCTTTCAAGTTCTTTGCCTACTTCTAAAATTAGCTTATGAGTCTTTTTAATTTTGATATATATAATCTTTGCCAGTATGTGATTTGCTGAAAAGAAATTTTCACTTTTAATGAAGTCTCATCTAACAATTTTGTTATGCATGTGGCCAGACCATATTTCCTATGGTTTCTTCTAGAACATTAGTTCTCAAATTTTGTGGTCTCAGGACCTATGTACACTCCCAAAGATTATTGAGGACCCCAAAGAGATTTTGTTTATGAGTTATAGCCATCAATATTTACCATGTGAGAAATAAAAATGGAAAATTTACAAATATTTATTAAGTCATTTAAAGATAACAATAAGCTCATTATATAACACAAAGAACATATTTTATGGAAAATAACTATATCTTCCAAAACAAAAAAATAATTGTGAGAAGAGTGGCAGTGTTCTAACTTTTTGTAAATCTATTTAATGTCTGGCTTACTGGAAGATAGTTGGATTCTCGTATCAGTTTATGCCTTCATTCTGCTGAAGTATGTGTTTTGCTTGAAGTACATGAAGAAAATCTAGCCTTACAGAAATATATAGTTGGAAAAGGGAGCAGCTTTTCCAGATAAATGTAGATATTATTCTTTAATACTCCACCAAAGCTCAACAAATTGTAGTTTCCCAAAGATTAATTGCAATGTGGAATTTGAAACTATCATCAGTGAACTTTTCATGTTTTGTAACATCAAAATGCATTGGTCTAGCTTGCAGTTTGAATGGATCCTTTAACAGCATGCATGGAAAATCTCAGTTCACTGAATTGTACAAATCTTCCAAACATTTGCACATTTAACTATATAATCATTAATAAAATATATATACTATTCATTGATACCACCAGTGATTTCATCAGAAAGGTTCTAATGGAAGACTTTCAAGCTCACAGTACTGTGATATAGTGATGAGCTCATTTCATTCATTTTTGAGAAAATGTCTACCAAATACCCAAGTCTGAATAACCATAGATTTCAGTAATTATTTCAGCTAAAACTAGCATTCCATGAAGAAAGCCACTATTTCATTCCATAATCCAAACACTAGTGCTTTTTCCTACAACCACCACCATACTTTGGTTTTCAGCAGGTGTGCATGATGTTTGCTTTCCATGTGCTCACAGAATACTAAATATTAATGCAATGTTTAAAAAGAATATTAAAAGGAATTGTACTCAAGAGTCAAGACTTAACAAAATTATTAATCTGTTAATCAAGGACATTCTAAAGTGAAACTGGCTTTTTTTTTTTTTTTTTTTTTTTTTACTGTGAGTTTTTGATGATTGAAAGTACAATGACTGAAGGAGTGCCTGGGTGGCTCAGTCGGTTAAGTATCTGCCTTTGGCTCAGGTCATGATCCCGGGGTCCTGGGATCGAGCCCCATATTGGGCTCCCTGCTCAGTGGGGAGCCTGCTTCTCCCTCTTCCTCTGCACCTCTCCACTGCTCATGCTCTCTCTCAAATAAATAAAATCTTTAAAAAAAAAAGTACAATGACTCAATATAATCCCTATCAAAAATACCAACAGTATTTTTCACAGAACCAGAACAAATAATACTAGTATTTGTATGGAACAGCAAAAGACCTTGAACAGCCAAAACAGTCTTGAAAAAGAAGAACAAAGCTGAAGGTATCATAATTCCAGATTTCAAGATATACTACAAAGCTGTAGTGATCAAAACAGTATGGTACTGACACAAAAATAGACATGTAGATCAATGGAACAGGATAGAGAACCCAGAAATAAACCCACACTTATATGGTCAATTAATAAATGACAAAGGAGGCAAGAATATATGAAGGGGAAGAGACAGTCTCTTCAATCAAAGGTGCCAGAAAAACTAGACAACTACATGCAAAAGAATGAAACTGAACCACTTTCCAACACCATATACAAAATAAACTCGAAACGGATTAAAGACCTAAATGTGAGACCTGAAACCATAAAAATCCTAGAAGAGAAGACAGTCATTTCCCTGACATCGGCCATAGCAACATTTTTCTAGATATGTCTCCGAAGGCAAGGGAAACAAAAGCAAAAATAAACTGTTTGGACCACATCAAAATTAAAAGCTTTTTATACCGAAGGAAACCATCAACAAAACAAAAAGGCAATCTAGTGAATGGGAGAATATATATGCAAATGACATATCCAGTAAGGGGTTAATATCTAAAATACATAAAGAACTTATACAACTCAACACCATAAAACCAATCTGATTAAAAAATAAGCAGAGGACCCGAGTAGACATTTTTCCAAAGAAGACATCCAGATGGCCAACAGACACATGAAAAGATGATCAACATCACTAATCATCAGGTTAATGCAAAGCAAAACCACAATGAGATATCCCCTTACACCTGCCAGATTCAAAAAGACAAGAAATAACAAGTGTGGATGAGGTTGTGGAGAAAAAGAAACGCTTGCACACTGTTGGTGGGAACGTAAATTGGTGCAGCCAGTGTGGAAAACAGTATGGAGGTTCCTCAAAAAATTAAAAATAGAAATACCATATGATCCGATAGTTCCACAACTGGGTATTTACCCAAAGAAAATGAAAACACTAATTCAAAAAGATATTTGCACCCTTATATTTATTACAGCATTATTTACAATAGCCAATATATAGAAGCAATCCAAGTGTCCATTAACAGATGAATGGATAAGGAAGGTATGACTGATACACACACACACGCACACACACACGCACACAACCTGGAATTCTACACAACCATAAAAAAGATGAAGCCGTGACATTTGTGACAACATGGATGGACCTAGAGGGTATTATGCTAAGTGAAGTCAGACAGAGAAAGACAATAAAAAAAAGCAGAATCAGATGTATAACTACAGGGAACAAACTGATGGTTGCAGAGAAGAGGCAGGTGGGGGAGGGGCAAAATGGGTGAAGGGGAGTGAGAGATACAGGCTTCCAGTTATGGAATGAATAAACCATGGAGACAAGAGGTAAAACATAGGGAATATAGTCAGTGGTACTGAAATAGCATTGTATGGTGACAGATGGTAGCTACACTTGTGGCAAGCATAGAGTAATGTAAAAAGAAATTGAATCACTATGTTGTACACCTGAAACTAATGTAACATCGTGTGTCAACTATACTCAAATAAAAAAAATTTTAAAGGAATACAATGACTGTTTTTTTTAAAGATTTTATCTGAGAGAGAGAGAGAAGGAGCATGGGCAGGGGGAGCAGCAGAGGGAGAGGGAGAAGCAGACTCCCGGCTGAGCAGGGAGCCCGATGCGGGGCTCGATCCCAGGACCCCGGGATCATGACCTGAGCTGAAGGCAGACGCTTAACCGACTGAGCCACCCAGGTGCCCCAGGAAGGCAATGACTATTAGCACAGTAGCGGTACCACTGCCTTGATTTGT
Source organism: Mirounga angustirostris (assembly GCF_029215605.1). Lineage (NCBI taxonomy): Eukaryota > Metazoa > Chordata > Mammalia > Carnivora > Phocidae > Mirounga > Mirounga angustirostris. The sequence goes on from NW_026991709.1 coordinate 58,658,061, forward strand.
GCTGAAGCACCAACAGTTTCACATGCCTATGTTTTTGCACCATTGGTGCGAATGTCAATACGGTTATGGCGTGTCACACCTTAGTACTATCATAAAAATAACTTTGACCTCACAGATTCCCTAAAAGGGGCTCAGAGAGCCCTGGGGTTCTGGCGACTACATTTTAAGAACCACCACTCTAGAAGCTGTAGTGTTCTACCTTTTACATTTAGGTCTGTGACCCAACTCAAATTAATTTTTGCGTATAGTGTGAAATAAGGAGGCCCAGGATTTTCCCCCCTCCATACTGATATCCAGTTGCTACAGTTCCATTTATTGAAAATACCACCTTTCACTCACTGAAATGCAACTGGCATCTTCATCATCAATCAAGTGACTATAATGTGTAATCTGTTTCTGAGATTTCTTTGCCTTCCCATTGGTCTACTATCTTTCCTTGTGCCAATATCATACTGTTCTAAGTATTGGAGCTTTATAGTAAGCTTTCCATTTTTATTGAGATATAATTGACCTATTACATGAGTTTCTGGTGTACAACAAAATGATTTGATATTTGTATCCTTTATCCCGCCAGCAACATTGTACAGTTTTGGGTGAGTAATTTTATTCTTTGGTAACATACGGGCTGGCAACATCAATAAAGTGTTGAATACATTGGTAAATAATGATCATCTTTGTCTTGTTCTTAACTTCAGGGGAAATCACTAAGTATAATATGAGCTGTAGTCTTGTGTTTTGGTGTTTTGTTCGGCTTGTAGATATATTTTATCACTTAAAATGTTCCCTTCTCTTCCTATTTTGTTTAGAGTTTTTACCATGAATGGATGCTGAATTTTATCAACTGTTTGAGTTACCATGTCTTTTTTTTTTTCCCTTTATTCTGAGACAGTGAGTGCATTAATTGATTTTAAAATGTTAACCTTGTATTCCTGAAATAAGCTCCGTTCGGCCATGAAACACAATTCTTTCCTTGAATCGCTAGATGCAGTTTGCTGACATCTTCTTTAGAATATTCACATCTATAAGAATATTGGCCTATTCTTTTGCTATAAGTTGTGACGGGTTTGGTATCAAGGTTATGTAAACTTCCTAAAACAAGTTTGTAAGTGATTCCTCTTTCTCTATTTCATGACTTTGGGTAGATCAGTGTTATTTCTTCCTTTAATATTCAGAGGAATTTTTCACTAAAATCACTTGGGCTTGAAGTTTTCTTTGTGGAAAGGCATTTATGTATGTATGTATGTATGTGGAAAGACCTTTAAAAGAACAGCTTTATTGAGATATGGGAATAAATGATCTCTAAAAGCCTCATTTTAATATATGAATGTAGTTTATTCATTCATAAAACAAAAACTTCAGGTGTGAGATAAACAACTGAGTATCTACTATTCAGTTCAATGGAACATACCAGTGCTTTTGAAGAACCCCTCCTTAATACAATCCCCCTCCCTCCTTTCCTAAGAAGCACCCATTATCCTGAACTTTGGGTTTATCATTTCCTTAATTTATAATTTTTATCACATCTATAGGTATCCCTAAACAATAAATTGTTTGATTTATAGGAATTTAAACTTATATCACTTTATGCTGTTCAAGCTCCCCTGCAACTTGTTTCCCCCCCTCAAACTTCATGCTTGTAAAATGTAACCAATTTGGGGGTGCCTGGGTGGCTTAGTCGGTTAAGCTTCTGAGTCTTGATTTTGGCTCAGGTCCTGATCTCAGGGTCATGATTTCAGGGTCATGAGATCGAGCCCTGCATTGGGCTCTGCACTCAGCACAAGTCTGCTTGTCCTTCCCCCTCTGCTCCTTCCCCTCCTCCCTTCCTCCCCCTGCTCCCAAGTGCTCTCTCTCAAATAAATAAAATCTTCAAAAAAACCCATGTAACCAAGTTGATGTGGGTAGCTGTAATAAAAGACCCATTTCTTGTTCCAAAGTTCTGTGCTTCAGTTTCCTCCACTATAAATACGTGAGTTTAGCTGAATCATCTCTCAATACTCTTCCAGATCTGAAATTCTAATTTTACTTTTTACAATAGGTACAGAGGTGTATAGTTTGCTTGAACAATATGGCACTGGTCATAATTATAAATTATTTGAGATTGACTCTTTGATCAGGAACACACTCCCCATGGGAACTGTGTCATGGTATTACTTTCAGACATTTTGGCAAAATTGGAAGATTACTTGAATAGAAAACTCTGGTATGCAAGAGAAGTCGTTTTAATACCAGGTTTGAGGCGGCACCTGCAATGATCAGAAAAGACAGAATTCCCAATGCAAAAATGCAAAGTTTATTTTCTTAAATAAAATACTATATTCATATCTATACAAATAATTATTACAACCATTAAAATGTTACATTTACCAATAAAAATTTCAAAACTTTAAACAAGAGCATGGTTCAGAATATTCACACCCTAATACAATGCATTTGTAAAAAGATGTCAAAATAAACAGGACCTATTCTTATTTACAACTGTAGGACAATCCTGATCGTATTATACATATCTGCTCTGGATTCCGTTACAAAACAAATTAGTTCCCATTAGAATTATAAACCAGGTGATTTACAGTAATAGGACACAGTACACAGCAGACATTGCTGGCATGGGAATAGATACAAATATTACACTATTGAAAGACTACAGTTAAGTTTTTTTCTGGCGACTGCCCTACAGTAAGCCTCTCACCCAGTGTATCTATAAATAATTTGTGAAGGTAATTATGTTCTCAGATTTTTCCCACCTATTTTTACCAAAATGAATATATATATATATATATATGGCCTGCTGAACATGGAAGCAAATCTTTTCTTCACAGTAACACACCTGCAGCATTTTAAGCAACACTGTCTGGTCCCTTTCTTCTTGGAAGATCAACAGTTCAAATCCCTTAAAGGTTACCAATATAGTCAAGTCCAGTGCCTCGATGACCCCACAGATGAAAATGGTTTTAAGATTTAAGGGATGGGGGGGTGGGAGGATGGGTTAGCCTGGTGGTGGGTATTGAGGAGGGCACATTCTGCATGGAGCACTGGGTGTTATGCACAAACAATGAATCATGGAACACTTCATCTAAAACTAATGTTGTAATGTATGGGGATTAACATAAGAATAAAAAAATGAAAGAAAAAAAAAAAAAAAAAAAAAAAAAAAAAAAAAAAAGATTTAAGGGATGGGGATAAAGAGATCCAGAGAAGTGAAGGAGTGAGATGGAGAAAACTCTGTAAGTTCCTATAGCATAGTATGGTGTAGAGCTGTACACACAACTGAGCCAAAAAAAAAAAAAAAAAAACGCAAAAAACCCACAACTTATGATCGTTTTTAAAAGTGTTAAATTACAAGTTCTCTGTCTCATGAGATCTCTGGTGACAGATGATGCAGATTATCATCCCAAATAACACCAATTTGAGTCTTATAGCCAATACTTTCAACTGAAGTTGGCTCGGGTTTCGGAAGCATCTGAAAACATGCCTGCACCCGAGCCCTACAGTTGATAGGGTTTGTGCAAATATGGAAACGATATTGAATGACCACCACCTACAAGCTCAGAGTTTAAAAGGAGTTTTGCTTCTAAATAGTACGTTTTTTACAAGATCGGCATCGAAGATGGCTCAGAGAATGATAAGGCAACAGTGAGAAACATCAGCTGTTCTTGTCTTCTAGGTGTTTGATTACATGGCACGTACCCTTCTGGCTGGTCCTTTGCTATATAACAGAGGAGTGGGTGAGTAGTATGTTCCAAGGGCTGGTCTTCGGACCAGAGGCACAGTTTCAAATAAAGTGCAGTACCAGAATAGAGGCATTTGGGCAGAACTAGAAGCTCTGTGTCCAAGAAGGTCCTCATGCTGGACTGCCTCAATCTAAACTTGGTGTCCCCCACAGACTCTGGTAAAAACACTGTCAGTCACACAGGAAATGTAGAATGCAGAGAGAATATGGTTAAGTCAAAAAAAAAAAAAAAAAAAGAACCCTTTTCTGTTGGGAGCATTTAGCCAAAAAGGTACTTCAAGAAGAAACGAATTTCTGGCCTTTAATTTGCATATAGGTATTATAAAATCATCACTCACAGATTAACTTCACACTAGGCTATTTGGCTATTATTATTGCCCTCTGGATGTGCACAGCCATAGGTAATTATCTCCAGGCAAAGGGAGAATTTATACAGACAACAGAATTACAATTTCCAGATCCCTAAGATATCAATCCAAAGCCATCTGATCTTGGTAACACCTCTGCGCTTTCTAAAACTCCCCCATGGGAAGAAAGCAAGTTCATCAAAACAAGGAACAGAACTGCATGGCACATTCAATATTTTAAATTAATTCTGAACTAACTTTGTTTCAAGAAATTCTTGTTGCCCCTCGATAGAACAGGAGATGCAGTTGTTCCCAAAGCCAAGAATTGGGAATCACTGATTTAGGAGCACGACTCACTATCACACAATGATCCAAGAGATGGATGGGCCCAATGAACCTTTCAAACCTTCACGTTTCAAGAGGAGTAATCATCCTAAGGAAATGAGCAGGCTCCCTGCCACCTGTTTCACACAGAGCAGACAGAAGAAAAGAGGAGCCTAGATACCTACAGATCAGACGAAGGACAAAGCTGAGAAGATGTTGAGTAGTAAGTCTTTACCCTTTCTCAAATTTTTAAAACTTCACTCCCATTAAAATGTGTTTCCACATTTTCTTGAGTATAAATTTTAGCCTCTCCATGACATGTATAATGTTAGAAGGCAAGAGCAAAACAAATGAATTTTCTTTAAAGTGTTTAAATAATTTTGTATTTTAAGAAGGCTGATTAGGAACACAAAACCAAAAAAAAGGCTGATTTTTAAAAGTTGATCTTTATTGCAGTTCACCCTGATATGTAACTGGAAATTGCTGCAAAAGAATATTCCCTCCTCATTCTTCTCTTTCCACAGTTCTGATAGGTTAAATTTTATAAAGCATGATCACTGTGGAATATCACACCTTACTTAGAAAAAAGGTGCCATCCCTGGTTCCTCCAAAAGGTCTTACAATATAAATAAAAATAAATTTCCTGAAATGGCATAAAATATCCCCAATCGGTATACACCAAAAAAACCAATGACATCAAACTTGATTTCTTTTATCCATGATTGATACATTAAAAATGTATACATGATGAGAAATCTGAAATTTTTCACCTCATTAGAAATTACCATGTTAAATGTTTACAGGAATCAACCACTTTCTCTGATTCTATGCGATCAACAACACTAAAAGAGGGATAGAAATAATTTAATTAGTGACTCTCATTTGCAATTCATACATTTGTATATATGGGTTTGTGTATTTCCAGAAATTACAAAATTATTTGTGGAAATGGTCTTACATTCTATAGTCCAATATTAGCAACCCAAGAATAACATTAAATTTACTATAACCAAATTGACTGTTTCCTGCCACACCGTTGCCAAAAATTATATCAATTGGTACATGTTAAATAATAAATTTCCTCCCCAAAATCATGTAGCTCTGATTATCAAATACTTAATATACTGCTGATAAATTTCATACACTCGTGCTTTTAAATCAAGTAAGGTTACTGTACTCTGAACACTTTCAGAATTGAGTCCATATATACAATGATCATTACATATATACACACGTCTGTAAGATAATTAGAGCTACATGTAAGCAGGAGCCAAATTATTTGCAGATGGTCACATCTTTCTTCAGATGGTCAAATAAGCTTTCCTTAAGGGTAGAGGCTCATTTGGGATCAAAGTAAGATGTGCTTGGAATGAAAGCTCTGAAAAACGTAAATGCTATCTCTGAACAGGGCTGAGCAGAATAAGAAAATCAGTGCAACAGAGAAACAGCGGAAAGTACCAGGCTTTGAGGCCTTTCTATTGCAATGGTCAAATTGATCTTCTCCTTAGCCTGTTATCGTAGTTCTAATTATATCGAACAGTGCCCAGTTCTCCAGAACTCAACGGCCGCTGCGCTGTGCGTGCGTGCATTTGTATGTGTATGTGAAAGACAGAGAGAGCGACAGGGAGAGGGAGGGAGGAAGAAGAGCCAAACATACCGAACACTATCCTTCTTGAAATTGGCAGGTTGGACCTTTCAAGTACAGAGAAAAACCTGAATGTTATAACTTAAAACTCAGTTAAGGTAATTAAAAAACAAGCCATGAATCTCACTTTCTTCCCAATTAAAAGTGTTAACCTACTGTGTTTATCTGCTGTCTTACTGAAGTAACTCCTATTCTTCGCCATGACCATTTTGAAGGAGAAAATATAGAAGCTTTTCTTGTTTACATTTTTTTTTTTTGCCCCCAGGAGGCTGCTTCAGTGGGCAGCAGGAAGAGGGAGGAAGGTTTGGTAAATACAGTTCAAGAGGCACACATGACCCTTTTACTGAGTCTTCACAAGAGGTATTCACCAGAGTTCACTACTCTGACCCAGCCTGAGGAGGCATTTTCAAGGAGGAAAAAAATAAGATAAAATGCTGGTCCTTGGGTTCACTTTATTAACAGAGCAGACAGAACCACTTATATGTATCTCTTCCACTCCATCCTCTATTTGGCAGAATATAACAACAGCAAATAACAGGTTTGAGAATATGAGTATATATGGTTGTTTTCATAGGTTTTAAGTTTTCAAAATTCAATATACTAGCACGTGTGTGTATGTGTGTGTGTACATAATTAACTTCGAAGGGGCTTTTAAAAACCCTGACATCAAGTTTTCCAATACTTCAGCGGGTCTCAGGTCACAATTTCCATTTCCAGATGGCAGGCCAATTTTTAAAGGACCAGTTTATACTTTAAAATCTATGTGTACACACACACACACACGCGCGCGCACACACACATACACACATGGACATATACAAAGACAATTTTCTGAAGCACCATTTCACATCCACCATCAGGAGAAATCATGAACAAATTCATCTTCTCATTATAATTCTACTATGAAGGGTAATAATGTAACATACAATGCCATATTTTAAATATAAATATCAGTAAGTGAAAATACTGACAGAGCTTAAGACTCTGCTCAGAAATATTTAAAAAGTAAGGCTCAAATAATTGTGTAGATTCCAAACACACTATTTACTAAGCAGCCCCTAATGATTAAACAAATATAACAGAAATTATTTCAGGATCAAATGAACAGAATGAAGAGAGAATACTAAAACAAAATTCAATTGATGAAACAACAATCTTTAACTGAACACAAGCAAAACTCTGCAATACAACCGCTTTTATCCTTAAGACCTGATGCAAAATGCAAGCACAAAATGGAGAATGTCTATGTACTTTGCTTTTTAGATTGCTATTTTTAAGGCTAAGTAAGGAAGACCTTTGCATTCTAGGATCTTGGCACAATTAAAAGATAAAATGGCTCTCTAATGTGAAGAACAAGACATTAAGTTCAGATAATTGAAGAATTGTTATAATTAAGAAAGAAGCCTCTACCTAAACCAAACCTTGGGAATGAAGGCTGATTAAACAACTCATTTATTTGCTAACTGCTTGACTTTAACCATGGACATTCATTCCATATTAACTCAACACCTGCCATGGGTAAGAAACTGTTCTAGATGCTGACATTGGCCAAGCATTTGGTGCTGAGCCACTACATTGTATCGAAGTATCTGGATTTTTGGAGAGCAATTCAACTATCTCAAGTATCTACTTTACAAATGATCAACAATCAAGTTTAAAATCTAGGTTCTTTCCTACTACTACCCAGCACATGCCAAAACGATCTCCCCCAACTTCCAGCTGACTAGCATTTATGGAATATAAGATTACAAATCAAACTTGAAAATCTAGCTCCACTCAGAAAATTTAAAAAGCACACTGTGCAGTTAAAAATGAAAGATAATTTGTTTTTGACAACCCATGATTCGCATCATCTCTGGCGTGACTTCCCTACATTCAGAAGGTAACTGGAAATTGATTATACAAACACAGACATACACACACACACACACACACACGATCTCCTGCTCCATGTGCATTGTGTGCATGCACACACAAACACATCTGTAGTCTCAGCCGATACATGTACATTTAGTCTATCAGTATTTAAACAGCTGAACTGCAGTCATGACCTAAAATATGGCTTATATTGTGGGCAGGTCTGTTTGAGGACTGCTTGGAAGAGTCGGAGGCAGAGGAGTTTGCTATCGTAAGCAAAGGTGACATTGCCGAGCCATCAGGAAGAGCTGTAGCTATTTCTGGAAACAAAGATGTCATGTTAAAGTTGGACAAATGAGAGTTGGTCATGTGCATTGGCGGCATATCAGGGAGCAGAGGAAAACTTGGTTGAGCAAAACCGACAGGTCTGGGAGGAGACAGAATTGATCCAAATCGGTTATTTAGGCTTCCACTGTTTACTTTCTCAGTGCTAGGATTTGAGAACATCTGATTGGAAAAATAGGGGATGGAAATATCATTGGACAGTGTAGGATGAGCAGGAGAGTACGGGGGATAGAAGGAGGGTAGAGTATTTTGGGGGTCTACAGGGATGAGGGCTGGCGTTCGAGTGGCACTAGGCTGAGTAACCTGTGGAATGAAAGAAGTATTAGCATTTATCGGTGGATTCATGCCACCCTCGGGAATAAAAGGAAAACCGAAATTTTGTGATAGTGTATGCTGGTCAGGCGCTGAATTATCGTTAGGTACCTGTGGGCTATCGGGCATGAAACGAACAATACTTCCTCTCTTGTCTGTAGGAGGCTGCTGGCGTCCAAGAATCATACTACCACTAGTAGAAAGAGGAAGATGGGGAAGACTTGGGTCAAAGACATTACTGTGTCTTTGGTTTCCAGAACGATTCCTCTCAGGCTGACGAATTTTGGAACCACTGCTGTCTTGCAAGGGATGCCTCGATCGCTGGGGAACTGAAGAATTAGTGGGACGTACTGGAGGCCCTTGCTCAGCATTTCCGTGAGACACGGACGGATGGGGCAGAGCTGGCCTTGCAACACCATGCATGTTGGTTGTGGCTGGAGGGTTCATGTGGCCCTTGGTCCCATGACTGTCAGTTATCCTCATGGGATTGGACTTCTGTACAGAAACATTGGGACTTGTGTTTCGACCTTGAATATCTCCTGAAGAAGAAGAACTTGAGAAAGGAATATTCAAGGTGCTGTTCCTGGTGTTAATTGCACCCAGGGACATGTCACAGCTTTCCCTGTTCTGACTCTCACTCTCTCTTCTAATATGGACACTTTCATGAGTTGGGGGACAATTATATTCAATTGCAGAGGACGGACCACACTGTGTGTTCCTCTGATGTTCTGAGAGTGATCTCTGGCTTCCAAGGACCTGATCACCAAGGTGAGGGGCAAGTAAGCTCTGCATGAAACTCTGGTGGCATGTATTTTCACTGTCCCTCGGTGGGATGGCATTTCCTGTTGGGATACTCTGAACTGGTGGATAAGGTAATCTCTTTTGGCGGTCAACTGGTGGTGCACCGGGGTTTTGACTAATTCGAAAAGCCTGCGACTGCATGCTCCTCAGTGATGATACAGGGTTTCCTATTTCATTATTTCTTGACGATTGTACTTCAAAATTACTCGGGGGCTGCTGACTGGCTCCACTTGGTTTAAATGTCTGACAGTCAGAAAGGCGGATATCCGAGGCAACGGGATGGTCCACGCGACCCTGCATATTGTGAATGGCTAAACTCTTATTCCTGGGAACATCAAGATAGCTTCTCATTTCAAGCTGATCCGAAACTCTGGAACCCTGAATCGATATGCCCATTCTCTGCTCTGAATTAGAAGATGTCTTTCCAATGAGGGCCTCAGCAGAGTAACTTGAAACTCTATTTCTCTCCGGCCTGTGTGGAGTACACGTCATGTCTGAAGGTCTAGTCACAATACTTGGCTGGGACACCATTTGCTGCTCTATGCCTCTCGATGTCAAAAGCCTCTGCATCGGATTGTGCCCAGATACATGTTCCGAAGAAACCCCTGAACCTTGCTGCCTGCTTCCAACATCCGGCTGCTGGTGCATCATATCTTGATTGAGATGGTTCTGGGGATGGTTATGGTGGTTCCGGCTAGTTGAAGGGTTTTCACAGCTCTTCTCCGGCTGGGAACTTCCAAAGTGTTGCTGCATCTGCTGCTGCATCTGCTGATGGTGGGGATGTGGCTGCCCGCTCTTGGGGCGGGACTGCTCAGTTCCGTGGTGCTTTGGTTGCAAGGAAAGCTGCGAGGCCTGAGTGCCCTGCACAAGACTCCTCTTTTTCTGCATCTGAACTTCCTGCTGTAGAGTCCTCTGCTGGTGGACATTATGGGGCTGAGAGAGGACAGAGCTCTCGGCGTGAGGTACGTGATGCTGCAGCTGATATAAATGATGCCTCTCTCGTAACTGCCCCACTTGGTGTTGCTGCTTTAAGTAGAGGTGGTTACTATGCAGGTGGGCTACCCCCTGGGCTGGGACATGCTGTTGCAGGGCCTGGAGGTGTTGACTGGCCTGCGTTGGCTGCTGCTCGGCCACCGAGTTCTGAGAAGTGCACTGGACTTCCGTCGGCCTCAGTGCGGGGGCCACAAAATTGTTACTAGCTGGGAATAATCGCGTAAGGCCGTCTCCATGGGCTGGGTTGCTGAGAGGCACCGCAGAGCTTGCAGAGTCGGGAGGGAGCTGACTGACCATCATCTGAGCCTGATCAGAAATGCCGTCCGGAGTTCGGCTCATCAGGGACATAGCCTCAAGCCTCAGGGCTGGCGGACAGTGCTTTTGACGTTTAGCTGAAGACAACAGAAGGTCATCTTGGACAGCACGCTTAGCAGAGTCTTTGCGGCTTTCCTGACTTGGCTTTAAGAGCGGCTCTTGGATCTGTGGATTTGGGAGGGTGCCAGTAATGGTATTCAGCTGTTCCTGGGGATAGTCGGTCATCAGAGGCACTCCAGGAGGCTGACTGGTGTAGGAGCTAGATGCCACCGTCAGGTTAACCGTGGCAGGAACAGTCGTTTGCTCTGAAGCTTGGGACATCCCGGCACAGCTGACCAGAGGATGGCTGATGCCGCTCTGGTGGATGAGATTATTCACACTCAAACTGGTGATGCTAGGTGGCTGAGAGGTGGAAACCTGTAAGGAGGCATTTGATGTTTTAATTCCTACAGAGCAACTTGGTTTCCCAAGGGGCCGATCCACCGTGGCTTCAATCGAATCCTGAGAATTAAATTCACTTGGTGTCACTTCTGCCTGTCCTGCGCCACCCTCTTTGGACAGCTGTGCTTTGAAAGGCTGGTCCCCCTCTAAAGGTGGCGCATCGGAAGGCTTCGAAGTAACTTCCCTCATGTCAGCCTGGCTGCCGGCTCTTCCCTTCTCCAGGCTGTCCTGATCAAAAATAGCTCTTGCCGCAAGAGCGACGATGTCCGTTTGCTCTACAAAGGTACAGCTGTCACATGTATTCGTCGTCGTACTGCTGGTGACATCCTCTCTAGCCGTTTCAGGAAGCATGGATGCCACCGAGAAACTACGACTGCTCCCGGAGCTGGTTGACATGGGAGAGTCGGCCTGCCTGCTGACAAGCAAGGAACCACTGATAACCTCCGGATCGGGGACACAGGAGTGATGCGGTCCGGGGTCTCTATCGTCACTGTTCATCAGTAAGAGCTCCTGTTTGGGATGTAAATCGACACCTGAATCAACTATTTTAGAATGTTCCGAAGAAAAGTCAGGATGGTCCACCTGGACTGGAAGAGACAATTTCTGAGGGTCTTTCTCTTTAGCGAGACCAGAGAGCAGTGCAGTCAAACCTTGCCCCTTTAAGAGACCTGTCGTTTGCATCGTAGCAGATGAATCCTGCTCCACCCGGCAAGGTTCAGTAATGATCTCTACCTCGGAAACACAGTCGGTACTTGCAGTGCTAGCGGTAGATGACAGACCAGAAACCTGAGAAACCAAAGTGCGGGGATCACTTGGAGATGGAATCAACACGTTGGCCGAAGTGCAGGATTTGGCAGCATCTGACAATGCCAAACTAGTTGGTGGCTTATCCTGAGATGTCTCTCTTTGCAAAATGGGGGCAGAATCTTTGGATTTTGCTGGGGCCATGACAAAATGTTCACTTGCTACAGATTCCTGGGAGGGTGAGCTAGTCTCTTCTGCTGACTTAGATCTGGGTACAGATTCAGGTATCACTGATTCAGAATTCAGAACATCCACAGAATGTGAACCAGAAACACTTACGCTATTTGCCTGGCACACGGCAACAGATGGTAACACAACAGGGAGGCTTTCCAGCAGTCCATCATTACATGATGGCTCTGCGGGGGCTTCAGTGCTGGGGCAGTCTAACTTGCCCACGTCTCTGACTGGATTCAGGGGGCATGCTGACTTGTTAGCTGCTAAGTGTTTCTTGGCACCTGGCTTCTTATTCAACCTTTTTGACTTCACATTAGGTAAACAAGCTACGGTGTTCATTGAGGGAGTAGTTACTAGATTGTAAGTATTGGGTAGTGTGGCTGAATTATCCGTTGTTATGGGAGATGCTACAGTTGTTGTTAACGAAACACAGTTAACTGGGGTGGTCTGACTATTTGCAGCAGTTGGAGGATTGGCAGGCTGGCTAATAGACAACTGTACACAGCTTTGCCCAGCCATCTGTGATATGCTTTGATTGAGGCTGGCCAAAGCTCCAAACGTATTCAGGGCAACATTGGTATTTGGATCTTCGCTGGTGGTGGGTTGGATAATTTGCATAGGGGTTTGATTTGTAGTTCCTGGTGAGGACATCACAGGCTGCAAAGCAAAGAGCTGTCCATTTAAAGAAATGGTTTGAGGCTGTTGTTGATTTGACATGGTAACAGAAAAAGTTTGTGTTGAACTAGATGTTGATAAAGATGAAGGTCTCGGTAATATATGGACAAGATGCTTTCCTCCAAAAGTCTGTGGGGTCGAAACATTTTGCACTGAATTATTAGACCCTATTAGAGCACTGGCTCCATTGACCGGGAGTCGAACAGAACCAGGAGGTGGAGCCGAGAGGAGCGGCAAGGGGTTCTGATTAGCTGCCTGTATGATCACTATCTGTTGACCTACTGTTTGGTTGGGAACCTCTGCTCTCATCACCGTTGGGCAAGGGGTAGTGCTGGGGGGCTGAAGAATGATAACATTTTGATTAGCTGGCGCTGCATTCACAGCCGACCCAACGGGCTGAGCCATCTGAATAACCTGCATTGCTGAATTCAAAGGAAGGATATTTTTTGGAGGCTGAGATTTAACTTGTGGTTGGGCAATCAGTGGCTGCATAGGTAAAGACGGGCAAGAAGGCAAGGTTACAACTACTTGCTCAACCGCCTGCCCATCTGCTGGGAAGGAATTACTCAAGTTGATGCCTGTAGCGACGTGTCTACCATGGTTGGTTGTGGTAGGGCTGGGACCAGACTCATTTACTACCGGAGTCACAGCAGAAGAAGGTGTCTGGCTTAAGGGCTGAATAGTGTTTCCCGCCAGTTGCAAAGTAGTCCATGTGGTCTGTGTGTTTCCAGCGGAGGAAATCCGGGTAAGGCTATTCATGTTTTTTAAATCTGAAGCGCTAATACTTGAAGAAGGCAAAGAACAAGAAAGAGTCCAACTACTGTCCAAAGGGGTTGCAGAGAGAGTGCTTCCGGGAGTGGTGGTCTTCCCTCCTCCAGGGGCAGAGGGGGCCACCACTGCGGTAACACCTGCCAAGTCTGCACCCTTGCTAATGCTCGCTGGACAAGAATCACCTACAGACCTGGGAGGCTGGGAGCAGACCGTGGTGGTAACTGAAACAACAAAGGTGGTTTGAAAATCATCTCTGAAATCCTGTATGCTCGGGCAGGACTTGCTTCCATGGTGCACGTTCGCGGCAGTCGCCGAGGAGGTGGTGGGGATGCTTGTGGTACCGGGGACTGTCTTCTTCACTGATCTGGGGCTCTCTTGCCCATTCTTATTTTCAGGAGATTTTTTATCATTTACACATGTGTGCAAGGACCGATGGTGGCGGGGTTCGGGCCCAACGGGAACAGCGATCAGTGAGCCGCTGGTGGCACCAAGCACACTTGATTCGCTTTCGGAGGTGGAAAGCGCGAGAATGTTCTGAGCAGAAATGGTAGCAGGAAGACAAAGAGGAACAGGCTGGTTGGCAGCCAGGGCAGAAACTGTGGTCTGACGCCACGGCTTGTTTTCAGCAGGGTAAACTCCAGAAATAGACCCAGGAGTCGCCAGATTGCAAGCCCTCTGTACTGGTACCACATTGGCGGTTTGCTTTTGTAGATTATGACCAACATTGAAGGTTATCCCCTGAACAGCTGTTCCCGGGCTCTGTCCACCAGGCTGACTCCCGTTGGAATAAACAATGATATTTTTCTGAACCTGATCACTGGGAATAACAACAGAGACCTTTGAGTTTTTAAGATTTCCTTTCCAGTGGATTGTGGGGTCATCATATAGGCATATGTCATTTGCTTTCAGTAACTCAATATATCGGCCATTTTCTTTTTGAATTTCTTCCAGTTGTTTACGTAGCTTTTTAATTTCTTCAGCTACAATATTAAAAATAGAAATGAAACAATTACCTGTTAATGTCAGTATTTATGGTAACTTAAGAAAAAGCTGTGTGCTAACTACTGAATTATAATTCTAGTATTTCTAAATACCTCAACTGAGAATCTTCAGTTCTTTTCTAAAGCAAATTCCTTCTCCTTTTTACAGTGGTGTATCAAGCCTCTACTGAATCCTTTTTAAAGAATGGAGCACTGGGTGTTATACGAAAACAATGAAGCATGGATCACTACATCAAAAACTAATGATGTACTGTATGCTGACTAACGTAACATAATAAAATTATATTTAAAAAAAAAGAATGTATCATTAAGGGTCAACAACCCAAAGGTCAGAAATTACTCACAATGTAGAAATTTCAAAATTCCCAATTCAAAAATTCCCAATAGGGCAGCTACAAAGGTAAAAGAAGGGAAGACATACTGATATCATGGTAACATGTTAGGAAAATAACACTGAATATCAATATAATAGCATTTAAATGCTGTAACAGCGAACACTACTTGTGGTGGTAATAGTCTCTTTTACAAATGGCTTTAAACTCCCTTCTAGGGGCACCTGGGTGGCTCAGTGGGTTAAGGTCTGCCTTCAGCTCAGGTCATGATCCCAGGGGCCCGGGATCGAGTCCCGCGTCGGGCTCCCTGCTCAGCAGGGAGTCTGCTTCTCTCTCTCCCTCTGCCCCTCCACCTGCTTGTGCTCTCCCTCTCTCTCTGTCAAATAAATAAAATCTTTTAAAAATAAAATAAAATAAATAAACTCCCTTCTATTTTACTCTTTGAAACAACAGAGCCCAAGTAGAATGTGTAAAAGTAAAGTAGTAGAGCACCAAAGAAAGCATCAGTAACAGAACTTGAATTTTCCTTGGTAGGGCCAAGGCACATACACTACTGTCACACCCCTACTGTTTCTGAAGGGGGAGAACTTCACCCACAGATCCTACAATTGGGGCAGCCTTGGGTGCTGGTATTTATGCTCTGTGACCCTACACATCCCACCTGTCTTGCCACAGTGGTAGATAGTCTCCCCTCGCCCTCCACCAAGGGCGGCTAATCTTCAAAGCCCATGCCCTAGAAGGGGGCCTGAAATAAAAAGTTCTGCTATGACGAGGATGAGCTGAGACTAGCAGATTATTCTTCTCAGACATTTAAACTAAGAGACACAGAAGAAAGATGCCAACGTCCCAGGGACATCAGAAACTAATGGACAATTATTATGGACCAGATAATGATGACGACTGTTCTCACTTACTACACACTTACTACATGACTGGCACTTTTCATTCATCATCTCATTTAATAATAGTAATAATAATGATAATGACCACAGTAACGGGTAACATTTACTATATGCCCTCTTTACTCTAAGTAGTGTACCTGCATTATTTCTTTTAATCCTCATAACAGCCATTAGATGGGAAATACCTATTGTCATCAATATTTTGAGATGTGAGAAACAGTCTCGGAGCAATCGCATAAATTTGTCTAAAATCAACCACATACATGCTAGGATTATCTTCATTTTAAGATAAGGAAACTGAGACTAGGAGAGGTGAGGTAAATAGCCACGGGTACTGAGTGAGTAAGTGAAGAGGAGACTCAACCCAGGTGGGCCTGACTCCCAAGGCCACCACTCAGACCACGGCCCAGCCTGTCATGTGGACAGTGAGTACGTGGGGAAGTTGCTGGGGGAAGAAAAGAGAACAGATGCACCAAAAAGAACCAAAGAAAGGACAGTAGTCAGACTTAAGCAGCCTCAAGCTCTGGCCCATCTGCTCAGCTTTTCCTGAGCCCCAGGCAACTGGTATTTTTCTAACAGGTTCCCTTTTCTCTAAGGTGACTTGACTGCCTCAGCCTCTAGGCTGTGAAACCAAAGGAGCTCTCCTCAGAAAGTCCACACATCATTCTAGCCTTAACATCCCTACTGTGGGGTGCCTCAGAACAGTTACCAAACATATATTATGAAACTACCTACCTACCAGCATCACAAAACAAAGCCTGGATTGTAAAAGACAGCTGACTTGGGTGAGGGGGTAAGCTGTCATCTAACTTAAAGTAAGCAAAGAGAATTCAGAACGCTGACCTTCCGGATATACAATAAACGCAGCCCAACACTGCCCCCACCTCAGCAAATTCTACCTTTGTTCCTCGCCTTTTAAGGTGACCTATTGAGCTGTCACAGGAAATTCTTTCTCTGCTCTTGTGAGAGCCATAAATAAAGAACAATTCAAACCGCCTACTCCTCTGAGCTTTATATTTGCCTGGGGTATTTTTCTTTTCAGCTGTTATAAAAAACTTAAAATTTTTTAACAATGTGATTATCTAAAAAAGTAATGAATAATAAAAATCAAATTTCACTAAATGATCAGGCAGTCTGATACACACATTACATGCAATGTAAACAATTATGAACGGAATGTTTTGACCTTTTCAGTTAATTCAGTTAGGTCTTGGCCCAGGCATATCTTTATTTTATTTTTAAGTTACACTGAGCAGGACTCTCCCCTATATCCTCTAGCTGGAAGATCAAAGTGGAATAAAAGAGATCCAGCATTATTTGTCTCATGAGTTAAGCAAACATGAAGTACACAAAAGAGTCCAAAATCAAAATTCTGTATGCCTGAAAGATTAGAGTTGCTCAAGGAGGGGTGGGGTGGGGGGTGGGTAGGTAAACTAAGATGAATTTATTTTGCAACACTATTCTCTCAGACCCACTGAATGCACAATCTTAATAATGTTTCTGGTCCAAAAAGCCTTCTGTATCCCATGTAAGTTGACCTGTGACACAAAGACCTGAACACTGAAAAAACAATAAAAAGTAAGAATCTTAAAATCTTTACCTTGTTCATTATTTCCTCCATTAAGCAGGAGTTCATCATTTTGCCTTTTCAATTCTGTTATATATTTAAAGGCTTGGTCCAGAATCATATTCTTGCTCTGCCAAAGAGAATTAACCATTTAAAAGTTTCACTGAAGAGTAAGAACTTGCAGAAAGAAACTTAAAGCTTTGGTTTTATCACATATATGTGACATGTATCTTTTCAAAATTAAAACAGGAACCATATTCAAATGCTTCTACTGTTCATTTTTCATTTACTAAGTATTTATTGAGCATCTACTATGTGTCAGGCTCTGTTCTAGGCACTAGGGATATAATAAACAAAACAGACAAAATTCCTGACCTTTAGAAATATACATTATATATATATATGTTTGTGTCCCCCTGTAATTCATGTTGAAACCCTGATCCCGCATATGACGGTATTTGCAGGTGGGCCTTTGGGAGGTAATTAGGTCATGAGGGTAGATCCCTTGTGAATGAGATCAGTGCCGCTAGAAGAAAAGACATGAGAGAGGTGATCGCGCTCTCTGTCATGTGAGGACATAACCAGGAAAAGAGCATACACCAGGAACTGATGTATGCTTAGGCTTCACAGGCTCCAGAACTGTGAGAAATAAATTTTCTGTTGTTTAAACCACCCGGGCTATGTTATTTTTCTTATAAGAGCCCAAACTAAGACACTGTACTATAATCTATTTTGCATGGGGAGGTTGGAGAGGGCCCCTCTTGTAAGACAAAGTAAAAACCAGAAGGAAGTACAAGGAAGTATGCCCCGTGGATATCTGGAGGAAGAGGGTCCAGGTATTAGGATCAGCAAGGGCAAAGGCCCTCAAGCAGGGCTGTGTTCACACATTGTAGGAACTGTGGTGAGGTGAGCAGAACTAGAGTAAAGTATATAGGGGAAGAGTGGTAGGAGGAAGAGGCCAGAGAGGGCTTTCAAGGCCATGTAAAGATTTTAGACTTAAATATTATTCTTTACTCTATGAACAACTGTTAAAAATAAAACACAATAAGTGACATTTCTTTTGACTTTAGTTCTCTAGACCTTATTCCAGAAGCAACTGCCATAAAGTTATTTATATATCCTTCCAGAAATATTCTAGGCTGATACGTGGATCTATTTATCTATCTTTAAAAAAAAAAAAAAAAAGATAGAAGGATACTATAAACAGTATGCTACATTGTTCTTTTTTATTTAAAAATATATCTTGGAGATATTTCCTTATAGAGTTTAGATATCTACGTTATACTTTGTAAAGGCTGAATTTATTTTATTTTTGAGTCCATTACTGACAACTCTTAAGCTGTATAAGAGGCATTTTGTTTTTTTATTTTTCAGCTATTAAAAATGTTGCGGTGAATGTTTAATTTCTATTCCAGTATGTATATTATTAAATATCCCTAGTACTTTATCAGATAGCTCTTTTCAGGTAGGAATCAGTGATTTTGGGCTGGTTCACAAAGTTCAATTCTGGGTTTCTTAGACTGAGTCCCAACAGAGACCCAATATAATCTAGGAAACATTTTACAGAGAAAAAATAAATACTGTCCTTTCTTAAAGCAAGAGTTGAGACAAAGGCAGAACCTGATAATACCCATCTACTGCCTCTCTACTGCAGATGGGGCTAAGGACATGTAGCAATAGTGAAGAAAATCTTAATCTACTTGGCTTCTGGGAGCCAAATACTGACTTTCATTGCACATTCTAGGACACCAAGGAAGTGAAATAACTATGGTTTCCTTTCAGAGAAACTTGTAGGAATGACAACCAAGAACAGGAAAGTAAGATATTACTGGGCAAACACCAATATTTCCTGAGAAGCTACTGTACATTGAGATGTGGAGAAAGAAAAACAATCAGAAGACGTAACAGAAGACAAAACATAGTTCCTGCCCTTAAATTTGCTATCATGTTAAGGAAACTCAAAGTGCATTAAAACACACACACACAAATGAAAAAACACACTTATGCAAGACTAAGTACCATCCTGTAGAAGAGAATGAAAAGAAACTGAAGTGTAAGATCTTGCCAAGGGAGATGGTACTGAGAAGCAAGCAAATTGATCTGGCCCTCTGAAAGCCTAGGGAGGTTCAGGACTGGGAAGCTCCAGCTACCACAAAAGGTGGGGTGAGGAATGGGGTTAAATTGAGGGGACTGGTGGAAAGACTCTTCTTATGCAGAAATAAAAATTAACCCCCTCCCCCATACACACACATCCTACTGGATGACTTCCCCTTCCTGCCCCAACTGCAGGAGACAAGTTTATTTCCTGTGAAATTTGAAACAGAGAATTTTGGCCTCAGGAATGGTTGGCACAGAAGTGGACAAGATGAGGCAACTCAGTGAAGACAAGAAGGTAAAGTAAAATTATGCCTCCTAAAGCATGAGACTCTCCAGCACCCTTTCCCCAATCCAGCTCCCAGAATATGACAACCAGCCTTATACTCCTCTTCCCAGCCTTCCCATTCGTAGATAGGGGGCTGAAGGATTTTTGTCTGGAAAATAAAAGTTAATACTATTCCCAAAATTAAACAGGCTACCAATATTGATATTTTGTAATGCTACAAAAACAATAACACTAGCTTACAACCTAATCACTCAACAGTTAGGGTACCAAAAGTCAAGCCTATTCAATCGGCTTTTTAATGCCTCATTCTCAAATATGAGAACACAGCTAAGTATCACTAAACATTTAAGGAAAGTCTCCAAAATGAAAGACAAAACATCAAAACAAAGGGGAAAAAAAGAAAATCAGAAGAAACAAAGACAAGAAGAAGAAAAAAATTTTAAAACCTATATAACATCCTCAGAGATGACATGATATTGTATTCATGAACCAAACATGTGATACGAAAAAGAACAAAGAGAATAAGAAAAAGACTCTTGAAAATCCATTTATCAAACCTTATGGTACCACTGCCAAAGTCTGTTATTCTCCCTGGGTAAAGAAATTTTAGGTAAAGAAATCCCTAACAAAATTTTATCAAACAGTATCTACTGAAGACAAATAACTACAATTAGATGAAAAGTATGAGAGCTGAAATTAAAAACAGAAGAGTTGGAAAAGACCAATCAGTTGAGACTGAAGAAGGGCAGAAGGTTCCAGAAGTAAAGTCTCAAAGGAAAAAGAGAAAATGGAAATTATGTGGTACACCTGACTATGTAGAAACTCTAAAGAGACTGTTGAAAGTGTGGAAAGAATTAAAGATAGGTATAGAGAGAGGTGCCTAGCTGGCTCAGTCAGTAGAGCATGGGACTCTTAATCTCAGGGTTGTGAGTTCAAGCCCCATGTTGGGTATAGAGCTTACTTAAAAATAAAAAATAAATTTAAAAAAATTTAAATAATAACAAGATAGGTATATAAACAGTTAAGCAAATGAAAAACGAGGCAATTACTAACCCAAAAAACACAAAAGTTACATATAGGACAAAACATAGTATTAGTACTCCTTCCTACCATAAACAATATTTTCAGTCTAAAAACCAAAAAACTGAATATCAATTTAATCAAAAGTTGGGGCGGAATTATATTGGGAGGATTAGACAAGGCAAAGACAAAGGAAAAGAATAATAAGAAGTCAATAGATAAAATCTAAAATAGAAAAATTAAGATATAGTAATATAAGCTTATTATTTCAAAATATAAAGGTGTATTCCAGAAGAAACAGTTGAAAATGGATGCCTTTCAGTTGTTGTATTGGACTTGGGAAACAAGCAGGCCAGAGACTAATATTGTTGTTTTAAGCTTTTTAGTGCTATTTGTTATGTTTATATATTAATTTTCACATATATTAATTTAATTAAAAATTAACCAAAAAAGGCTAACACAAATTATGAAATCCCATTATAATGAAACACTATATTACCATGAAAAATAAAGGTGATCATACGAGGAAAGGTATCCCTAACTAAAAGTCTACTATATACTGATGAATGAAAATGACAAGGCAGGTTATAAAACAGCACTCAGTGTCTATCTATCTATCTATCTATCTATCTATCTATCTAATCATAAAGCAATGTCTGAAGATATGCATAACAACATTTGTAACAGTAGTTATAACTTAGAAGTAGCACGTCAATTTATTTTTCAAACTTTTTTACGCCTTTCATATTGTTTCCATTTTATTTTGTTTTGTTTTCCTCATTATCAGAGGAAACAAAAAGCTATCTTCATGAGGGAAAACTGTCCCCTTTAATAAGCTGAGATTTATGTACCACTGGAGGTTGATAGGGCACGGAGAACAAAACTGAGATATTTGGAAGATTCCAGGTAAGAATTTAAAGACAAAAAAATATGATTGACAGAAAATAAAAGAAATGCCTGGTAAATATAATAGCACATAAAAAAATGTAATCATGGGACTGAATAATTCAAGATCTTAAAGATCTAGAAATTACGTGGTCCATTCGATCATGTAGAACGCTCTACTAGAAGACTGCTATAAGTATGGGGAAAACTAAAGATAGATATATAGAAAATTAAGCAAATGAAAAACAATGAGGCAATTAACTATATACCATAAATGACAGGAAACAAAAATAATCACTCTGAGCACAGAAACAACTCAGGGAATTATCTGTTCACAAGTAACGAATGAAAATAGGAGTGGACTTCTTACCTGCTTCAGGGCAGGGGAACATGGGATCAGCTCTCCTATCCTGTTTATTCCGGCATTGATTTTCTTCTTTCTATGCCTCTCCACTAGAGAGAGGGGAAAACCATTTATCAAACCTATGGTACCACTGCCAAAGTCTGTTATTCTCCCTGGGTAAAGAAATTTTAGGTAAAGAAATCCCTAACAAAATTTTATCAAACAGTATCGACTGAAGACAAATAACTACAATTAGATTTCTAAGAATGTCGTATTTTAAGTCTAGTATTATAGGAACTGATATAAGTAATACTCTTATTAACATTTTTAAAATGTGATCTATAATAATTAAATTCAAATTATAAACAGAAGTTGCTAATATTACATCACTGTTGAGACCATTATTATGGTTTCAAGTAATTACTAGAGATTTTAGTGATAACTAAAATTTAAGAACCCACTAACAAGCTAAGATACTAAACAGCTGCCTTTTCATATAGGCAAATGAGACCTACTTAGATTAGAGAACCTTAAAACACCTCTTAGGATGTCTAGAAGGCATTTTTCAAATAGAACAGCCATTAGTTATGACTTAAAATTTCTACAGAGTCTGGTCTATTCACTTTGGCCACATAAGACTTTTCCCATCTAAGAAATTGTGCAACTGACAATATCTCAATCAAATTAACTAAGAAATATTCCAGGCTTACATGCTACAACTTTATAAAGATCATATGGAAGGGTCAAGAGGGTACAAGATGATCTAAATAATTTCAACAAGACACTGTAAGTAGAAACATTAGTCTTGGCTATTTCCTGTCAGGTTTCTGAAACCTTCCTTTCTAACAAGACTCCAGTACTTCTAATAGGATGATCTTTCAGATTGACCACAAGCAGGTCTTGTTTTGTAGAATACAGACTTTTTGCTTCATAGTCTAGCAGGAAAGACTTCTTTTCAATGACATCTAATCATTCTCTCAAAATAAATTACTATCAGGACACATTTATGACACCATGTAAGTTGATTCCAATAAAAATAACTAGTTCCTATGGCCAAAAAAAGATCAGATTTAATTAATTTGGCCAAAGAACACAAAGGAATAAAGTATAACTCACATTTCTTCTGAATTCTCTAACAATAGTATTTGTTCTTATCTAAGAGTGATTTTTAAATGGGTGGAGGTGGAAAAAAAAACCCAACAACATTAAGACTCTTTACCCACAGTGATAAAGGGGAATTCAAAGGCAGGAAATTCCCGTTTTGGGGAGCAGCAATATTCCACCAGTGTTTACCACCTCTTTCCATAGACAAAAATTCCCCCAGGGTCCTTTCCTTAAGGAAGGGAAGATATCGTTTATAGAGTAATAGATAATAACTTCTAAAATATTTTGTTTGAGATCTGGACTGTAGCCCCTGAAAAATAAAATGTTATAAAATGTACCAAATTGTATAAGTACACACAATTCCTTCTATAAATGCTTATCCAACTTTGGCCTAGAAATTTGATATATGTATTTTCTACATTTTTCCTATAATTGAGGACTCCACAACTTCATTTAAGCTATTCACATTTCAAGGACCTTTAAGATCTGCAGCCTGCTGCTCATCTCTTCCCTACTCCTCTAGGTAGCTAGCCCCCTCTGGAATTTCTGCAAAGACACATACTCTTTATTGCATTTGGGAGAGGTAGAGCTGGACTCCCTCAGTGAGTGAAATCACTTAAACCACTAGTTTCAGGAGCATATTAATCCTTAAATTATCTAAATAGACAATAATTTAGAAGATGATAAGCAAACCATCGTCATGAGACTCAAGGGGCGTTTTGTCAATTAAACAATAAAGGAACAAAAAAGTAAGGAACAGAGGTGCCTGGGTGGCTCAGTAAGTTGAGCATCTGCCTTCAGCTCAGGTCATGATCTCGGGGTCTTGGGATTGAGCCCCATACAGGGCTTCCTGCTCAGCAGGGAGTCTGCTCTTCCCTCTACCCCCCCCCCACTCATGCTCTCTCTCTCTCTCTCTCCCTCTAAGAAATAAATAAAATATTAAAAAAAGTAATAAGGAACACTTTCCTAAAACATAATGAATAATGATGCTATGTTTATAACATAAAAACTTACAATCAACTACAGTATAATTTCATTTTGAATGCAAAAAGTGCTAACAAGTAAAATTGAAATTGTTTCTAACCTGCATTATGTGTCTCCCGGTTTTTCTTCCTGAAACAAAAAGTGCAGATACAAGGAACATGAAAATAATGGGAAAACATTCTTACCACTTTATATTTGGAGAACTATAAAAATAAATTTTATGAATTTGTATTTGTTGTATCAGCAAGAAACCATCTGAAAAAGTATTTTCTAAATATATATTATGGTATGAAAACCTAACTGCAGATACATCAGTATAAATTTAGAATCTACAATTTCTAGAAGTAACTACAATTCTCTATTCTTCCATACCCAGAAGTCATTGGCTAGGAAGTAAATCAACCACTGAAAAAACCTTAACTATTTGAAAAATGTAATTAAAGAGCTAGTCAACTCTCAAAGTGATATGCCGAGTAGGTGACTTCTGATGTTTGCCCTGGTGCCCAGCAAGGGGTGCTGTGAACACCAGTGAGGGATACCAGCAACAGAAGAGAGGAAACTTCAAATCCCCAGGGAGAAAAGCACGGCAGTCACCAGCACCCATGCACAGACAATTGGCATTTGAGCCATCTTTTGCATTTGTGTACCTAAAAGCTAATCTCCTAAAACCACTGATTTTCCCATTTATGTACAAACATTAGCATTCTCTAATAGCTATTTGGTAAGGAAAGAGAATGGGGATTTTAATATTAATGAAAGTACCGGGCATGCAATTCTAAGCAGAAACACTGCCCAAAATGCTAGAAATTCAGAAGGAGGCTTATACAAAGAACCAGAAGTAATACTGTACTGATGTGCATATTGTAATGTCACAAAATTATAATGTTACAAAATGTCTATTCAAATTGACTTCAGCCTAAATCAACTTACGATCTACAAAGACTGTTAATACTGTGCGCAAGTAAAAATTTCAGGAGAAAGTAAACATTTAACATAGATTTGGTATTATACAATTTTAATTACTGATTATCATTCTTACTCGTTACGCTGTTAATAAAATAAGAAGGACAGCTAAATTTTAGGCACCGAAATGAAAGTTCCCTGAGGACTACCTATTTAGCAAAGTAGGGACTAATTCTGCTTATCTGCCCAAATTATGTATTATTTTTGGACCAGGGCTACATACCTGTGCTGCTTTTTTGTAGGAGTCTCATTCTCTGTCATTTCTGGCATGATTACAGTGATAGGAACCTACAAGGCATAGAAAGACACACCAGAAAGTTTAAAGTTAGTATGTTAGAGACACTGATTAATTAATAGCAATTTGGTTTGAAAACCAAAATGCTAAAAAACAAAAGTGACATCATGAAGAAGCACTGGCTTAGCTGTTGTGGATAGAAAAAGGTATCCTTTCCTTTAAGAAAGGTATAAGAAAACAAGACAAAAAACATTATAACTAGCAGATGGAGAGCATGGTGAATGTCAAATGTGAGGTATAGCCAGAAAGTGCTTGAGAAGACTAGACTAGGGCAAGATCATTATGGGCTTGGAAATCTACAAAGGCTTAAAGGCAGTGTGGATTTGAGCAAGACCTGGAAAGACAGGTAAAACATATTTGACTTGGAAGAGTATGTTCTTTGTTCATGGTACTGTTTGATATGTTCTACAAAATTTAAACTGGACAATGGTCTTCCTCTCTGAACACAGAAAAAACAAAAGTGACAAGCGTACAAACATGTAATATTCCATACACGGAAGCAACCACTCACTCAACTCATTCACTCATTTGCTAGCCCTCTCCCAAACTGCTAGAAGTCGTACGTTATCTCTCAAGAGTCATTAAAATCTGGATAGGAGCATGAAAATTCTACTTATATTTAAAATATCAAGATACTAAAGAATATACATACTATAAGGAAATATATTCATATGCCAAAAAAAGCCTGAAAGAAAATACATGAAGATACTAGTCATAGTTATGTAAGGCCAGCAATATTATACGTGCTTTCTTTCCCTTCTCTGATTTTCAAAAATTTCATAATGAAAACCTTAATGCTTTTAAGTCTCAGGGACTGACAGCCTTTCAAAAGCGATCCATCCAGTTGGGATACCTGTTCCAGTACACTGGAGGAGGTACAAGTGCAGTTTCCCATTTTCTGAGTGTAGAATCGGAAGTCAGAAAGCATGAGTTTAGGGGCACCTGGATGGTTAAGTGTCCAACTCTTGATTTTGGCTCAGGCCTTGATCTCAGGGTCGTGAGATGAAGCCCACGTGGGCCCAGTGCTAGGCAAGGGGCCTGCTTGGGATTCTCTCTCTCTGCCCCTCCCCACCAGTATGGTGCTCCCATGTGCTCTAAGGGGAGGAGAGGAGAGGGGAGGGGGGAAGAGGGGAAGGGGGGAAGGGAGGGAGGGAGGGAGGGAAGGAAGGAAGGAAGGAAGGAAGGCAGGCAGGCAAGCATGAGTTTAAAATCTGGTTCTGCCATTTCCTAGCCGTGAGGTCCTGGGCAAGCTAGATAGCCTCTTGGAACCTCAGATGTTTCATCTACAAAATGGATCACAATCAAAGCATCTAGACCATTGGGTTAGTTTGGGAAAGGAATGAAAAATGCAGGGGGAACACAGTAGCACAGTGCCTAGCAGCAAAAAGAATTCAACCAATGTTAGCCATGAATAATAATGGCAGTATTTCAGGTTTGGCTCTAGCCCTGGAAAGGGGGAGGAAGGGTCCAGGGAAGTAAGCAGAAGTGAATGCTGACAAGGTAATGACACGAAGTACTGGCCAAAGCAGCCTGCAGAGAAATGTGCACTCAAGACCCATTTCCAGCAGGTGACTCCACCTTCTTCCTAACATCGGTGATGGCACACATCAGCCTCAAAGCAACACACTCACATGAGATAACCACATAATGACAAATTGGTACAGGTGAGTCAATAAATAAATCCCTGTCACCTTTCTCACCCAAGGGCTTGCAAAATTTCTTCACTTTTGATGCCTGGCTTCCAACGCCTGTTTCTGATCCAAATCTATCATCTTCTGCCAGAAGATGGTCTATAAGTTATGTTTTCTTCTTACTATACAAGAGAAAAATCAATGAATGTTTACAGTTGCTAGGTTTCCATTAGCAGCATGTAAAATGACTGGCAACCTCTGGCATGTAGGCAGATTTTTAGTGGCATACAGAATGACCCTGAATTCTCCCCACCACTTGAAAGCTAATGAGTGTAGTTGCTTTAAAAAGTCACTCTCCAGTGGGTTGCCCATGTCCTCAACCCCCGCCCCCCCCCACCCAAAAAATGGTAGCAAGGACTACAGCCATTGGATGGTTCCCAGGAGATTCTCTCCTTTGTCTCTGACATGCTGCTCACTGTCCCTCAAGTTCTTACTTTCCTCCACCTACTCCACCTACACTAAGATCTGCCCTCAATTCTAAAATTATCTTCCCTCAATCTCCTACTTCTCTCTCCTCTCTTGTGATAGTGACTGAGAACTTACTCAAGGGTCCCCCCCAAAGGCAGTGACACTAGAAGAGAGCTTCCAGGCCTGTGCATCATATATGCTCTAAAACATGTCGACTTGGGGGCTTCTTCCCAGACAAAGGAGAAGCCTGGGTAGAGCCCAGGAATCTGTTTTTTTCAACAAGGTACTAGTTAAAAACTACACATTGTCGGCCCATCCCTGACCCACTGAATCAGTCTGAGGGAGGAATTCCAATCTTTAAGGGAGGAGTCTGAAATTTAATGATGTCCCCAGGGGATTCTTATCAGGAAAATTTAGAAAGGCAGGCAGGTATCTTTAGTTGGTGGAATTTCAGGCATCTGACTGATAGCCTATTGTAGGAGAGATTATTTGGGATACAGCAAGACAGCTGAACATATCATTTCACCTATAAACCCATAAGGTCAGATTTCTCGTGTATCCTTGAGTCAGCATTTGGTCATTAATGTCACAGTTCCCGTTGTTCCTCTGGAGCACTTTTGAAAGTTTGCAGATTCATATTCCAATTAAGATACATGAAATAAAAGTTCCAATCTTCTAAACATTTAGAATCTTAAAGGAAATGATGCTAGAGGGTTATCACATAAGTAAACATATTCATTGCATGGGGGCGGGGGTGAGAGGCAGGGGTTTATCTGAAAGAGGTGTATCATCCAGTTTACCAAATGTCACTATAAATATCTATCTCAAACCACATTTTAACCAATTCAATTACATCTATCAATGCACAGTTTCCATATGCTACTCCTGATATTAAAATTACATTCCTCACATTAAGAAAGAACACTTATCAAAATAATAAACTATATAGTATTGTCATAAATCCTTGCCCACTGATTCATTAACCTACTAAAAAGGAAATGTTACTTTTACAAATATACCTTTTAAAATATTTATTTATTTATTTATTTATTTTTTTTAAAGATTTTTATTTATTTATTCATGAGAGACAGAGAGAGAGAGAAGCAGAGGGAGAAGCAGGCTCCCAAGGAGCAGAGAGCCCGATGCGGGACTCGATCCCAGGACCCTGGGATCATGACCTGAGCCGAAGGCAGATGCTTAACCATCTGAGCCACCCAGGCGCCCTACCTTTTAAAATATTTAAAGTGCCATGAATTTTTAAGGCAAAATTTCACAATGTTACAGTAGTAACCATGAATTACTATTTTTCATGGTAAGAAAGAATTATTTCTGAAATAATCAAGTCAAATCCAATGGTTCTCAAAGTGTGGTTTTGATGGTTTTGAGATCACTTGCATCAAAATCAAAACTTTAAAACTGTTTTTGACTCTCACCGTAAAACTTACATTATAGTAAAATGCACAAATTTTAAGTGTAACATTGAGTTATGACCAATGCACACACCTGTGTGACCCAACCCCTATCACGGTACAGAACATTATTATGACCAGAGAAAGTTCTCATGACCTTTTCTAATCAATACTTTGCCCTACTCCCACAGAGGCAAACAGTGTTCTCATTTTTTTCACCACTGAACTTTATAATGCATTAACTGAGAACTCTATTATGTCAAGCTTTCACTCAGCATAATGTTTCTGAAATTCATCCAGTAGTTTATTCCTTTTTACTGCTGAGTACACTGTATAACTGTGTGGGAGTTTATAGCTCAGTTTATTTTTCTGTTGATGAACAAACACCTGGCCTGTTCCTGTGTTTTGGCTACTATGAATAAAGCTGCTATCCATGAACATTCTTCTGTAACATTTTTCATGGATAAAGTCTTTCTTTCTGTTGAGTAAATATCTAGGAATGGAAATGCTTATTATACACCCTGCAGTTCTACTAAGTATCTACCCGAGAGAAATAAAAAAGTATATCCACAAACAAGACATCTATGAGAACATTTGTCATACTTTCCCCAGAGTGACAGTACCATTTTGCACTTCACCCAAAATGTAAGAATTCTGGTTGCTCCATATGCTTCCAATGTTGGCTTTTGTCTGCCTATTCATTTCAACCATTCTAGTGGTTATACAGTGAAATCTCATTATAGTTTAATTTTCATTTCCTGGATGACTGATAATATTGAGTACTTTTTATGTATATGTTAAAACCATTTGTAGATCTTATTTTGTCTGCTTATATCTTTTTGCCAGTCTTTTAATTGGGCTGTTTATCCTTTTATTATTGACTTAACAGAAAAATCCTCATAGGGGCACCTGGGTGGCTCAGTGGGTTAAGTGTCTGCCTTCGGCTCGGGTCATGATCCCAGAGTTCTGGGATTGAGCCCCATGTCAGGCTCCCTGCTCGGTAGGAGCCTGCTTCTCCCTCTCCTCCTCCTTTGTGCTATCTCTGTCACTATCTGTCTCTCTCTCTCAAATAAATAAAATCTTAAAAAAAAAAAAAAGAAAAATCTTCATATATTCTGACTTCTTGTATCTTCTGGATACCTGTCCTCTGTCTGAAATATATTTTGCAAATATTTTCTTTCATTATGTGATCTACCTATGCATTCTCTTAATTGTATCTTTTGGTGAGCAAAAGCTCTTGATGAAGTAAAACTTACCAATTTTTAATTTATGATGATTCCTTTTATGGCCTGTCCAAGAAACCTTTACTCATCCCCAAGATATTCTCCTACAATTGCTTCTACAAGGTTTATGATACTGTCACATTTAGATCAATGATCCATATTATGTAAGGCAGGAGGTAGGGGTTAAAGTTCATTTTTTCTTCCATACGAATAGTTAGTTGTTCCAACATCATTTGTTGAAAAGATTTCCTTTCCTCAGTGGTACCTTTGTTAAAAATCAAATGTCCATATTAGTGCAGTTCCATTTCTAGGCTCTCTGTTCTTTTGCTCTCTCTTCTGAGCTATCCTTTTGTTACTACCACACAGTACTGACTAAGCATATGTTTAAAATATAGATTCCTATGCCTCACCCCAGACCTAATGAATCGGAATCTTAGGAAGGACAAGCCCAGAAATATGATGTTCTACCAAGCTTCCTAGTTGATTTTTCTGCACCATAAAGTTTGAGAAGTGCATTATTTTAATACTGTTCCTCTAAAACTGATACAAATCAATGAGCTTACAAACCAATGAGTCCACATGTGAAGAACAGTGAACCTGGAACTAGGAAAATGAGCTCTCATTCTAGATGTGCTACTCAAAAGCTAGGTATCATTTTATTTATCACAACTTAGGGCCCAAGTTTCTTCACATGTAAAACAAGAGGGTAGGACTAGACCCAATCATTCAGGTGTGGATTGAGTGCCCACACTGCCTAGGAATTACAGATATAAAGATGAAAAAGGCAAGTCTTGGGCGCCTGGGTGGCTCAGTTGGTTAAGCAACTGCCTTCAGCTCAGGTCATGATCCTGGAGTCCTGGGATCGAGTCCCGCATCGGGCTTCCTGCTCGGCAGGGAGTCTGCTTCTCCCTCTGACCCTCCTCCCTCTCCTGCTGTCTGTCTCTCATTCCCTCTCTCAAATAAATAAATAAAATCTTTAAAAAAAAAAAAAAAGAAAAAGGCAAGTCTTCCCTCAAGAAGAACACTGTCTATATCAAGGCTATCCGAAAGAACTTTGTGCAGTGGAAATATTCTATATCTGTGCTGTCCATATGGTTGCTGTTCGTCACATGTGGGTATTTAATGCTTGAAATGTGGCTAGTGAGACCATGGAATTAACTTTTAATTTTATAAATTTTAAGTAATTTAAATTAAATAGTTACAGGGCGCCTGGGTGGCTCAGTCGTTGTGCGTCTTCCTTCGGCTCAGGTCATGATCCCAGGGTTCTGGGATCGAGCCCCGCATTGGGCTCCCTGCTCCACGGGAAGCCTGCTTCTCCCTCTCCCACTCCCCCTGCTTGTGTTCCCTCTCTCGCCGTGTCTCTCTCTGTCAAATAAATAAATAAATAAATAAATAAAATCTTTAAAAAAAAATTGAATAGTTACATGTGGCTAGTGGTTACCATATTGGGCAGCACAGGGAATTTTAAAAATAATTTAAAAGATGAATTTTAAAAATTGGTTAATGAATGTCAACTTCCTACTTTTGATATTGTCCTACAGCTGTATGTCACTACTAGGGAAAAGTACATCAGTAGTACATGGATTCAGCAGTACATGGTATTTTTGTAACTTTGTTTGAGTCTATAACTATTTTAAAATAAAAAGTTTTAAAAAGTGAATTTAAAAAATTGGTAAATGCTACATACATAAAACGTCTTGTGAGTCTGAGAACTGCACCAAGAATACACAAAATAGGAGAGGAAGGGAAGGTGCAGGAGGTGCAGAGAGAAAGAAAACTTGGACTAGACTGTGAAGGAATTTTCTGTATCTAGTAAGTATGTTTAGCTTTTATCTCAAGATCAGTGGTTGTCAGATCAGCACTGGTCTGAAACAAAGTTACCCTCGTCTACAGTAAAATGAAAAAAAGTACAATGAAGTAAGGATTTTTTTTCTTTTTTATTGATCTGTAACTTACATACAATAAGTTATCAATTTAAGTTCACTGCTCAATGAATTTATATATGTGAATACACCCATATAACTACAACTAAGATGAAGATATGGAACATTATTGCAAAAGGCTCTTTTGAGGTCCCTGCCACTTAATCCCTTGAAATTTCTTTCAAAAACATATATTCAAAGAAGACTATATATTTCCAAGGAAGACAAACAAATGATGAACAAGTACATAAAAAGGTGTTCAACATCATTAATCATCAGGGAAATGCAAATCAAAACCATAATGAGATCTCCCTCATACCTGTTAGAATAGCTGTTACCAAAAAGGCAAAAAGTAACAAGTGTTGGTAAAGATATGGAGAAAAGGGAATCCTTGTACACAATAGATGAGAATGTAAATTGGCACAGCCATTATGGAAAACAGTATGGAGGTGCCTCAAAAATTAAAGACAGAAGTACCATATGATCCATCAATCCCACTTCTGGATACTTATCCAAAGGAAATGAAAACACTATCTGTAATCCCATGTTCGCTACAGCATTATTCACAACAGCCAAGACATGGAAACAACCTAAGTGTCCATCGATGGACGAATGGGTAAAGAAAATGTGACACACACACATATATATATACACAATGAAATATATATATTTACATATATACATATACACATGTATATATTTTATACACACATATATGTACATAATGGAATATTATTCAGCCTTTAAAAAAGAAGGAAATCCTGATATTTGTGACATGAATCATCCTGGAGGACATTATGTTAAGTGAAATAAGCCAGATACAGAAAGACAAATACTGCATAATCACACTTACATGTGGAAACTAAAAAAGTTGAACTCATGATAATAGAGGGTAGAATGGTAGTTGCCAGTGGCTAGGAGACAGGGGAAATGGGGGAGCCTGATCAAGGGTACAGACATTCAGTTATAAGATGAGTAAGTTCTGGAGACTTCATGTACAGTATGATGACTGTAGTTAATAATAATTTATTGTATACCTACAATCTGCTAAAAGAGAAGATCTTAAAATCTTTTGTTCTTACCACAAAAGCTAACTATGTGAGTAGATGGATATGTTGATTAGCTTGGCTGTGCTAATAATTTCACAATGTATATATATATCAAAACATCTTATTGTATACTTTAAATATATATAATATTTATTCATCAATCATACCTCAATAAAGCTGGAAAAAATATATGTTTATATTCAAAAGTGTGCTATTACCTGACACATTGCTGGCAGGAATGTAAAATGGTACAGTCCCTTTGGAAAACAGTTTGGCAGTTCCTCAAAGAGTTAAAACACAGAGTCACTCTATGATCCAGCAATGCCACCTAAGTATATACCCAAAAGAACTAAAAACACATGTTCACACAAAAACTTGTACATGGATGTTTGTCACAGCAATACTCATAATAGCCAGTGAGTCGAAACAAGCCAAATGTCATGTGAATGATGAATGGATAAGTAAAATGGGCTTCTCCACACAAGGGAATATTATTCAGCAATACAAATATATGAAGTACTAATACCTGCTATAGCATGGGTAACACTTGAAAACATTATGTTAACTGAAAGAAGCTGATACAAAAGGTCACATATTGGATATAAGTCCACTTATATGAAATGTCCAGAAGCAAATCCACAGAGACAGAAAGTAGATTAGTGGTTGCCAGGAGTGGGGAGAGGGAATGAAGTGTGATGGCTAATGGATATGAGTTTCTTTGGGGGATGATGTTCTTGAATTAGACTGTGGAGATGATCACACAACTTTGTAAATAAGCTTAAAAGCACTGAATTTATACACTTTAGAAGGGTGAGTTTTGTGACATATGAATTACATCTTAATAAAAAATATAAATAAAAAATGAAGGGGAAAGCAAAAAAGTATGCTACAAATATAAAATGACATCTCCAGATTTAATCAATGCTCTGTTGGCAAACACTTTTTTTTTAAGATTTTTATTTATTTATATGAGAGAGAGAGAGCACATGAGAGCGGGGAGGGTCAGAGGGAGAAGAAGACTCCCCGTCGAGCAGGGAGCCCTATGCGGGACTCGATCCAGGGACTCCATTTTTAAAAATTATTTTGAGACAAGTAATTATATAACTATTTGTATATATTATATAACTATTTTATACACATAGCCACATTTAATATTCACTAATTCATAAAGTAAGTGGCATTAAAATAATTAGTAATTTGTCCACAGTCACACAGTTAATAAGTGGTGAGGCAAGATTCTAACTTAATACTATCTGACGCCAGAGCCCAAGTCCTTAACTATTTTCATAGTGCTTCTCTATGTCCCCCATCCCTTGCAGCAAAACAAACCAAAAAAAAAAGAAAGAAAGAACACTATATAGTACATTTTAGCAAAACCACATCTTCAACTATTATATTCCTTCTGTTTCAATTTATATCTTATTGTCCTGGACATATGTAGGTGGTAATATCTAGCCCAGAAAACTTATTTTCTCATAAGGTCCCTGCTCAAGAGAAAATAAAAACATCAATCAGAAGCCCTATGCAAATAAAAAGCAACTTGATTTATAGTTTTCTCATAAAACAAAATATTCAAATAATCTGCTTTAGACAGGTGTTAAATGTTTGAAGTAGAATTCTACTGTCAGGCACTGTTTAGAAAGACTGAAAAGAAAAAGGCGGGCTCACAATTTTAAAAATTACCACAAAGCTACAGTAACCAAGATAGTGTGGTACTGGCATAAAGAAAGACACACAGATCGATGGAATTAAACTAAGAGCCCAGAAATAAACCCTTACATTTGTGGCCAACTGGTTTTCAACAAGGATGCCAAAACCATTCAGTGGGGGAAAGAATAGGCTTTCAAATGATGGTGGGGCAATGGGATATTCATATGCAGGAGAATGAAGTTGACCCCTATCTCATAACACATACAGAAATTAACTCAGAAAGAATTGTATCATAGCTCAACATAATAGCTAACACTTTAAAACTCTTAGATATGAAACCAAAAGCACAAGTGACAAAAGAAAAATATATTCTATTTCAAAATTAAAAATGTTTGTGCTCAGAGGACACCATCAAGAAAGTGAAAAAATGGGGTGCCTGGGTGGCTCAGTTGGTTAAGCGTCTGCCTTCGGCTCAGGCCCTGATCCCAGGGTCCTGGGATCGAGTCCCACATCGGGCTCCCTGCTCTGCAGGGAGGCTGCTTCTCCCTTTTCCTCTGCCACTCCCCCTGCTTGTACTCTCGCTCACTCGCTCTCTGTCAAATAAATAAAATATTTTAAATAAATAAATAAACAAACCATGTGAGATATGACCTCATATCTGCTAGGATGGCTAAAATAAAAAAGACAGTCAATAACAAGTGTTGGTGAGGATGTGGAGAAATTGGAGCTCTCATATATAGCTGGTGGGATTAAAAAATGGTACCACCACAATGGAACAATTTGGCAGTTGCTCAAAATGTTACACATAGAGTTACCACATGACCAAGCATTTCTACTCCTAGATATACCCAAGATAACTGAAAACAACGGTTCACACACAAAAACTTATATGTGAATGTTCATAGCAGAAATATTCGTGATATCCAAAAAAGGAAACAACCCAAATGTATATCAACTGATGAAGGGATAAATAAACTGTAGTATATTCACACAACAGAATATAACTCAGCAACAAAAAGGTATGAAGTACTGATACAGCATGGATGAACTCTGAAAACATTATGCAATGTGAAAGATGCCAATCACAGAGGACTGCATGTTGTACGATTCCCATCTTTAAATTCTGGAACATGAAAATTTAGAGAGACTGAAAGTAAATTAGTGGTTGCCAGGGGCTGAGGAAGATGAGGAATGTCTGCTAATGGGCAGTAGGGGGAAGTGTTTCTTCTTTCGGAGATGATATGTTCTAAAATTAGATTATGGTGATGGTTGCACAACTCTGCAAATATATAAAAACCACTGAATTTCACTTTAAACTTTAAGGTATATGAATTGTATCTCAATCACCCTGTTTAAAAAAAAAAAAAAGAAGGGTGCCTGGGTGGCTCTGTCGTTAAGCGTCTGCCTTCGGCTCAGGTAATGATCCCAGGGTTCTGGGATCAAGCCCTGCATGGGGCTCCCTGCTCAGTGGGAAGCCTGCTTCTCCTCTCCCACTCCCCCCGGCTTGTGTTCCCTCTCTCGCTGTGTCTCTCTCATCAACTAAATAAATAAAATCTTTAAAAAATAAATAAATAAATAAATAAATAAATAAATAAATAAATAAATAAATAAATAAATAAAAAGTTTAAAAAAAAGAAAACTTTTGATGGAAGTCTCTTTGGGTAATTTGAAATTCTCTACCCATTCATCTTTTTCATCAGTTTATATATCTGTTTGTTTTCAGCATAAAATTCTTTTTGGTTACTAATCATCCCCAATTTTCCTAATACAGAGAAAATGTGAAGCTACCAAAAATAAGTACTAGCATTTATTTTTTTAAAAAACTAGATCTAACTGTTCAGGGGCAAATTGCATTTTCTTTCCACCAAGAAGCAAATTAGTGGTAAAGATTAATTTAATTGTGTCTTTAGATACAATGAAGAGAAAAACCTAACTTGTCCATCAAATTTTCAAATTAGAATTAAAATGTCTTAGTTGAGGGATGCCTGGGTGGCTCAGTCGGTTAAGCGTGTGCCTTCGGCTCAGGTCATGATCCCAGTGTCCTGGGATCGAGCCCCGCATCATTGGGCTCTCTGCTCCGCGGGAAGCCTGCTTCTCCCTCTCCCTCTACTTACCATTCCCCCTGCTCGTGCACACTCTGTGTGTGTGTCTCTCTCTCTCTAATAAATAAATAAATAAAATCTTTTTAAAAATAAATAAAAATAAAATGTTTTAGTTGAAAACATTTTATGGCACCCTGCTTAAACATAATTTGCCCATGGTTTGTGGAAAATCTTTTCAACCCTATACTTTAATTCCATTTTGCTGCTACTTGACGTATTCCTAAATATTTTACAATTATTTAAAATGTTTTATGGAATGGCTATATAGGCATGTGTTCTATTTCTTTATCTGAGATCTCCAGTAAATCCTTAACTGTCTCCAATCAAAATGACTTAACCCACTGAACTACATAGAGTATGATCCACGGAAATGATAACTAAGCTTAAATCCCTGGTCTGGGTCATAGCCATTTATATCCCTAGTATAATGACAATAAATGCAATTTTATACTCCATAACTCTTTAACAGTTCTTAACAGTTTTTCCTTATAATATAAATAATATATACCTAGAAAACAAAGCCAGACATAAAGAAAAAAATGAAACTACTCTCAATCACATCACTTGACCAGAATCCACAAGAATCACTGTTGACATTCTTACAGATTTCTTAGGATTTTTTTTCTGCATTCACCTGATTTTTTACAAATGTTAGACCATAAGTAATTTTGTATTCTGCATTTTACTTAAGGTGAGCATTTCTCTGTCATTAAATATACAAAATCATGATTATCGCTTTTATGTTTGACAACATGGATGCATATGCTCTAATTTCTATCATCTTATTTAATGCTTTAGGCATCTTTGCTCTCTGTATTTTGCTATATATTTTTGCATTTATCATCTTTAGCATATTTTAGGTTAACAATCCTCTACCTGGAATGTCCTATTACCTGGTCTACCTGGTCCGACTCATTAAATCATGAAATCTGGCACATCTGTATTATATAGTTCAGGGATAGCACCGGGGTGCTTTTCATAGCCCCAAGAATCCTTCCTCTATGTGTTTGGTTTCAGCAGCTGCTTTCCATCTTGGTGGGCAGTTGGGGACTTATTTATGAACGTGCTATGTTGTCTTCTGCTTTATGTTACTGCTATCAGAAGTCCTAACTTCTTTTGCCATTACGGAA
Source organism: Mirounga angustirostris (assembly GCF_029215605.1). NCBI lineage: Eukaryota > Metazoa > Chordata > Mammalia > Carnivora > Phocidae > Mirounga > Mirounga angustirostris. Next base: position 58,695,958 of record NW_026991709.1, read on the forward strand.
ATCTTACATCCTTTAACATCTGTTGACTTCTTCCTGTCAATCACATCACCAATATGCTTGGTGCTATCAGTCAGGGTGGTTCCTAAATGCCAACCCGGAGATACTACAATATATATAAGAAAAGGAAATTAATGAAGTCCTGCCACGGAGCTTTCACTGTGAAGTTGAGTCAAACTGTACCTCAAGAACAAGAAATAAGCCAAAGGTTTTAAATGTTTATTTACAAACTATACAAGTAACCAATCTATATAAAAATTATTTTCAAAGAGTACAGAAATATATAAAGTTAAATGGAAAAGTTACTCAGCTCTACAATCATGCTTTCCAGGAATACCCACTGTAAACAGTTTGGAATTTGTCAGACCCTTTTCTTGCTCTTGTCCATACAAACTACAAACACTCCTAGCTAAAAAATTATAACAATTCCATGCATTAAATTTTTAAAAATTCAGGGCGCCTGGGTGGCTCAGTCAGTGGAGCATCCAACTCTTGATTCTGGGTCAGGTCATGATCTCGGGGTTGTGGGATAGAGCCCCATGTCAATCTCCACACTCAGCAGGGAAGTCTGCTTGAGATTCTTTCTCTCACTCTCCCTCAGTCCCTCCCCCACTTCTAAATAAATAAATACATCTTTAAAAATTTCGATTGCAAAAGGAATCCTTGCTCTCTGTAAAAATTTTAAACAGCACAGATATATATGAAGTATCAATGCCCCTCTGCTTTTAACAGTCTGGTGATATCAATTCCAGACGTTTTTCCCTATATAAGCCCAAGCAATTACTTATGTACATATTAGTAACTGTTACACTTAAAGGACAGGACACATAAAATGCAAATACTATAAAATATCTTCCATTGCCAGTTCAAATCTCTGTGGGGTGATCCTGCTCCTTGGATAAAATTTAGGGTGGATCCCATGACTTTCCTGATCACAGTTTTATAATAAAAATCCTCTAGTCATTTTTAGTCACAGTCACTGAGAATATATCAGTATGGTTCTTTTGATGCAGGTAATGCCTCTCTCCCTACTGTCTCTTACATTCTCTCCCCCACCGCCAACTTCTGCCTCTGTCCTTAAGGCTCCAGTCTCTCCTTGGGTGCCTGGGTGGCTCAGTTGGTTAAGCGACTGCCTTCAGCTCAGGTCATGATTCTGGAGTCCCGGGATCGAGTCCCGCATCGGGCTCCCTGCTCGGCAGGGAGTCTGCTTCTCCCTCTGACCTTCCCCCCCTCTCATGCTCTCTCTCTCTCTCATTCTCTCTCAAATAAAGAAAAAAAAAAAAAAAAAAAAAGGCTCCAGTCTCTTCCTTCTGAGGTAGCCCTGCCCCTGATGGAAGGCCTGTGGCAGAGTACCCAGACCAGCTCCTCATAACATACTGTGGACCCCTGTCTGGTACCCCTCTGATGCAACAACAACTAGAAATTTACCATACAAGTCATATTCATGTATGTGCAAAAGGACATTTATTCAAGGATATTCTTTACAAAATTGTTTCAAGTAGCAAAGGACAAGGAAACACTCCAAAGGCTCATCAAAAACATGATTTTTTTTTTTTTTTAAGGAGAATGATTGGGGCACTTAGGTGACATAGTCGGTTAGGAGGCTGACTCTTGGTTTCGGCTCAGATCGTAATGTCAGGGTTTTGAGATCAAGCCCTGTGTTGGACTCCATGCTCAGCGGGGAGTCTGTTTGGGACTCACAGTCTCTCTCTCCCTCTGCCCCTTCCCCGCCAAAATAAATAAATAGGGATGCCTGGGTGGCTCGGCTGATTGAGCGTCCAACTCTTGGTTTCAGCTCAGGTCATGATCTCAGGGTCATGTGGCTGAGCCCTGCGCTGGGGCTCTGTGCTCAGCAAAGAGTCTGCTTGAGATTTCTCTTCCTCTTGCCCCTCCCCCACCACAAGCTCTTTCTCTCAAATAAATACATAAAATCTTTTAAAAAATAATAATAAATTGGGGCGCCTGGGTGGCTCAGTTGGTTAAACGTCTGCCTTTGGCTCGGGTCATGATCCCAGGGTTCTGAGATCGAACCCGCATTGGGCTCCCTGCTCAGCAGGGAGTCTGCTTCTCCCTCTCCTTCTGCCTCTTCGCGCTTCTCGTGCTTTCTCTCTCTCTCTCTCAAATAAATAAATAAAATCTTTAAAAATAATAATAATGATAATAAATCTTGAAAAAAATGAATGATTAAATGTCACAGTATTATTTTGAATCATCTGAAAATTGCCCATATTTGAACTTTTCTGACATTAGAAACTACAATTTCAGATGGTTCAGACTAAAATAGACTGAATCATAATATCTAAATATTCAATCTAAATATATGTATATGTGTATACATATATGTATAATATAAATGTATGTATATAGGTATAATATATACGTATGTGTGTATATATATGTGTGTGTGTGTGTATGTATGTGTGTGTGTATATATATATATATATATATAAAATTAAAAATGGGCTGTATTGTGTCTCCCCCAAATTCATATGTTTAAGTCCTAAACCCCAGTCTCTGGAATGTAACTTTATTTGGAGATAGGGTATTTAAAGCGGTAATAAAGTTAAAATGGGTCATTAGGGTGGGCCCTAATCTAGTATGACTGGTGTCAAGAAAAGGAAATTAAGGGGTACCTGGGTGGCTCAGTCATTAAGCGTCTGCCTTCGGCCCAGGTCATGAGGATCGAGCCCCACGTCAGGCTCCCTGCTCAGTGGGAAGTCTGCTTCTCCCTCTCCCTCTGCCTCTATTCGTACTCTCTCACTCACACTCTCTCTCAAATAAATAAAATCTTAAAAAAAAAAAAAGAAAAGGAGACCAAAACACAGACCACAGACATGGGACATGGGAACTACCAAGTGAGGATACTGCAAGAAGGCAACCATCTACAAGCCAAGATGAGAGGCCTCAGAAGAAACCAAACCTGCTGACACCTTGATCTTGGACTTCTAGCCTCCAGAGCTATAAGAAAATAAATATTTCTTGTTTAAGCCACCCAGTCTGTGGTATTTTATGGCAGTCCTAGCAAACTACATTTTATATATAATATATATAAATATACATATAGTGTATATACACACACACATATACATATGTATGTATATATTTCTTAATTTAAAAACTTATACATAATACCTATCCTTTGGGATGGGGAGAAGAATATATATGTATATGTTAACAACTGCACAGAATTTCTCTGGAAGGATCACCTCTGAAGAGTGGAATGAGGGAAAGGGCATAAGAAAGACTTACTGTATACCCTCATATAGAATTTTAACCTTTTGCCACATGTATGCATTTTCTCTTCTACAGTATGAATTAACTTTTCAGTCTTTCTAATATATGTATTTAAGACTATAATATTTGCTCAAGGTACAATTTTATCAATAGCCCATAGATTTTAATATACAATATTTTCAATAGTCATTAATTTCTAAATAGTATGTAGCTTCAGCTAAATTCTAAATTATTTTTTAAAATATTATACTGGAAAAAAAAAAGTAAATATTACCCCTAACTCCCTTTTTTGTGGAGAGAAAAATTAAAGTCCCCACTACTACCTATTCCATTTTACTCTCTCCCAGTTGGGAATCAATCTGATTATCAATTTTCTTCATCCTTCAGATCATCTATATATATGTATTATCATATTATCACATGCACATAAACTTTTTATAAAAATGGAATCACGCTACATATGTCACTCTGAAACACGCTTTATTTTTACTAAGAAATATAGACATCTTTCTAGGTAAGTACAAATCAATTTCCCTTATTCTTTCTAATACTACATAGTGTTATGCAGCACAAAGCCATAATTTATTTAGCTGTTCCCCATTGACCAATACTCATTTTTTCCCTCTTCCTCTCTTATTTTTGCTACTAAAAACAATCCTGACAAAAGGACTGCAATCAGTATCTATTGCTTAACTTGCATCTCCTTGATGACTAGTGAGGCTGAATACCCTTTCACATACTATGAATCATTTATATTTCTTTTTCTGTGATTTGCTTTTTATTATCTTGACTTTTGCTTCCTTGTAATTTCAACTCTTACATCCTCTCCAACCTGAGTTGAGATAAAAAGTTTTCCAAGTAGTTTTCTTTCTTTTTTGGCTCCCCTTTTGTTAATTTATATATGTGAACTATTTCCTTGTATTATGATTGGCAACAAATAGTATCTAATTTTTAGGGGTGCCTGGCTGGTCAGGTGGTGAAGCTTGTGCCTCTTGATCTCCAGGTCGTGAGTTTGAGCCCCACACTGGGTGTAGAGATTACTTAAATAAATAAACTTAAAAAAAAAAAGAATTTGAGGTTTTCCTTGTAGCCCTCTTACATGATATATTTTTGTTAAGTGTTATATGAGTATTTGAGAAGAGTGTGTATTTTTAGCTCCTTAGGCATAAAGTCATAGTAAATATTTTTAAAAGTTAATGTTTGCTCTTTGAAATAAACTTTGATAACAAATTACTGTGTATTTTCTTCTACTCAACATTTGCCCAGGGTATGCCTATGTGTATTTTATTTTTAAACTGTCTGCATTATTTTGTTTTATATTTGCCTGAAGTAACCAAATTTGGTTCTACACAATCTAAGAGCCTTTTTTAAAAAAAGAAGAAAAAAAGAGAGAATTTATTCCAGTCATATTTATTGTAAATATTGTCCCATATGCTCATATTCTGTTCTCTCTCTCCTCCCACCCCCCTTTTATACTTTTCCTTGCCTGATTTTTTATTTTCCTCAATACCTGTTTTCCTTTTTTATCTGTTTGATTTATGAATTTCCCTAACAATTTTAAGAAACATACTATAGTGCACACTTGCTCTTTTCTCCTCTCTACTTCATGAAATTCCCCAATTTTCACTTAGGTATGTACCTCTAACTCAGCCCTTGTGCTTCACTGGTAGTCCCTGGCATGTCTTGGCAAGTGACTTTTTGCTGGGCAGAGTGACTAGTCTCAGACTGGTCCAAACATAACAAACCTCAGGACTTTTCTTTGATGGTGTGGGTAGCTATGCTCTTTCCCTTTCCAATTTTTTGGAAAATTTCTCTTTAAGAGAAAGCATATAATTTCAAATACAGACATCTTGCGAAAGAAAGAAGCCAGTTCGGAGATGAAAGTGTACACAAAGAAAAGCAAAGCTGAGAGGACAAAACTGAGAGAAAAGGAATTGCTTATCAATAACCTAAAGTATCTTAATATTAAAATTTAAATCTATTTTCCTCCTATTAAAAACAGTATCTATGGTCTCCTCCCCTCCCACCACAAAAGTTTTAACAGCTCTATATGTTACCCACCAACTGCCCACCGACCATCTCCCATGCCAAGCACTTACTGCAACCATGTAGAATTTTAGCTTTAGAGTGGTTCTCCTCCTAGATCTATTTTGCATGTTCAACAGTTCATAATTCTCTTCTTTGTCCTTGTGTACCTTATTTAAGAACTCCTTGGTTTAATTATCTAGTTCATTAATTTAGTCATCTAGTAAAACCATGCTGCTATTCGGCCTGCTATTGAAGTTTTTATTTCAGAAAACATGTTTCCAAATTTCCAAAAACTTTCTTATTCTCATTTCTTTTTCATAGCACCCATTGCTATTTTATGGAAATTACATGCTCTCAAATATTTTAGGATTTCTTTGGACAAAAATGCTATCTTTTGTCCATTACAATTCGTTTTCTCAAAGATCAACTCTTTTTGTTCAGCTTCTTTTGTTCACTCTTTCATCCTATTGGTTTTACCTTAAATATTTAGTGAGGATCAATTAACTGAATTGGCAGATAAAGTTGGTTTCCCTAACACAATGATTCTTAATTCTGGATGCATTAGAGAAATCATCTTTTTAAAGAAAGCTCCTACTTGATTTTAATGTGCATCCACCACTAAGAACTAATACTTTAATACATGTAAAAATCATTCTTCTCCCTGCCATGAATGTGCATGCTGATTATAAGAGTTCTGGCTGTCAAAAGTATCACACACTGATGGAGAAGTTGAACGACTAGATGGGTGCCTTCCGAAGGAAGGAGCTCCACATTCACAGTGACAACCAGAAGTTCTCTAAAGTATAACCCTGATTCTCTCCCTGACCCTAAAGCCCATGATTGGAAACACCCTCAATTTATATAAATATGTTCTAATAGCTTAGCTCTGCAAGTTAACACTGTAATTAGGTATCCGAATTGGTCCCGCTACGGTTGTTCTGAAGTCTGCTAATTAATTACCTTTGACCACTACTGTGGTCTAAATGTTTGTGTTCCCCCAAAATTCATATGCTGAAATCCTAACCCCCAAGGTATTAGGAGGTAGGGCCTTTGGGAAATGTTTAGATCATGAGGGCAAAGTCCTCGTGAATGGGATTAGTGCCCTTATGAAAGAGGGCCCAAAGAGCTTGCTTGCCCCTTCCACCCCGTGAGGGGTACAGCATGAAGTAGGTAGTCTGCAACCTGGAAGAAGGCCTTCACCAGAATCCAACCATGCTGGCACCATGATTTGGATGTCCAGCCTCCAGAACTGTGAGAAATAAGTATCTGTTGTTTACAAGCCACCCAGTCTATGATATTTTGTTATAGCAGCCTGAACGGACTAAGACATCCAACCTCTACCCACTCCTCCTTTTCAAAGTCTCTGAGCTTTGGGATTTTCCAGAATTGCAGTGGGAAAACTCACTTTCCTACTGTTTCACCTTTAAGTCTATATTGGATTGCAGATTTCCCCACACTGTATGGTTTTGCCATCAACCTGATCCCATATGCTTTGCATTTTTCATAAATTCCTCCATCTTTTGATCTTTAGACAACACCCTTCTTCCCAGCTTTTGAACAGTAATAAGGATGTGTCCTTAGTTTCCTATTTTTAATTCTTTTTGTAACTTACCTAGATTTTTTAAAGATTATTTATTTTAGAGGCAGGGAGGGGCAGAGGGAGAAAGAGAGTCTTGAGCAGACTTTGTGCTGAGCAAGGAGCCTGACACAGGGCTCGATCTCATGAACCTGAGATCATGACCTGAGCAAAAACCAAGAGTCGTTGCTCAACTGACCGTGCCACCCAGGCACCCCTAGATTTTCTCATTATACAAATAAAACGTCCCTATATTAAATGAGTCAGATCATACTAAAAGATTTAAGTTATACAAGATGTAGTCTCTCACACCAGCTTTCCTCCTGAAATTTCCTGTTAACATGACACAAGTAATTACGGCTGTATTACTAATTTTCCCTTTCCATACTCTATTCTTTGGAAGTAGGTACTAAGTCTAGCCCACTCAACGAGAGGGGAATTAATCTCCATCTATATCTCTTAGAGAAGGAAGTATCTATATATATTTTTTACAATTATTCTGCAAAGGAGATTTGTCTCTTCTCCCCCAATTTATTTATTCAATCATTTATTTATATCAGTATGGACTCAAGGAAATATTTATTTTATCCTTCGGGTCAAAATAGAATGCTACAGTTATTTCATTGTTGAAATTGTTCAAGCTTTGGCCATTGGGCCCTCTTTTGGGCTGGCTCCTATGTCCTTTTCACATGATCCCACCTCTCTCCCACCCCCATTTTTTTTAGTGCTTCCTTACTTTTTGGCACTATTTCATGCTCTGGGCTCATCTTGTGATATATATCCTATTGGTTCTGTTTCTCTGGAGAACCTTAATATAGTAGTTAATCAATAAGTATGCTGGTGAAGGAGTGAATAACTGGGGTAGGGTGCAGGAATTTTTTAAGACCCCAAAAGTAATTCTGAGGCATAACCACCATAATCACTAATACCTCATATACCCGCTACCTCAAATTAATGAATGGATGGTATAGGTGAATGGGAATAGCCCTTGATAGCAGACCTAGAATCAAATCTTTTTTTTTTTTAAGATTTTATTTATTTGTTTAGACAGAGAGAGAGAGCAAGAGAGGGAACACAAGCAGGGGGGAGTGGGAGAGGGAGAAGCAGACTTCCCGCGGAGCAGGGAGCCTGATGTGGGGCTTGATCCCAGGACCGTGGGATCATGACCTGAGCCGAAGGAAGACACTTAACGACTGAGACACTCAGGCGCCCCCCTAGAATCAAATCTTAAAGCTGGCATTCACTAGCTATTTGGTTTTAAAGTAAGTATTCCTTGGGGTGCCTGGATGGCTCATTCCATGGAGTGTGCAACTCTTGATCTCAGAGTTGTAGGTTCAAGACCCACGGTGGGTATAGAGATTAGTTTAAAAAAAATAAATTTTGGGGGCGCCTGGGTGGCTCAGATGGTTAAGCGTCTGCCTTTGGCTCAGGTCATGATCCCAGGGTCCTGGGATCGAGCTCCACATCGGGCTCCTGGCTCAGCAAGGAGCCTGCTTCTCCCTCTCCCTCTGCCTCTCTCCCTGCTCATGCTTTCTCTCTCTCTCTCTGTATCTCTGTGTCTCAAATGAATAAATAAAATCTTAAAAAAATAAATACTTTTTTTTTTTTAAAGTTCCTCCATAAAATAAATAAATAAAATAAGTATTTCTTCAAGTCTTGGCATCCTCACATTTAAGACTGAGAAACTATTACCACCCTCTGGGAGGACTGTTATGAGTTTACATGATAATCCATTTAATGGATCAAGCAAAGTGTCTGATACATACCAAGTGCTCAATACACAATAGTTGCCTTTTTTCCATTTTCCCCCTAATTCACTGGGAGGATGGAGGTCACCTGGTACCAGTTCCTTAACTGTATCCTACATATACCATAACAGACCTCTACCCATGCATCTGTCCTTTCAGCCCACAAGAACATCCTAAAGCTAACTCTTCCATCTATGGAGAGGGACTCTGTATTTGATTCCTTTCTCTGTAGCACTTTATTTCCTCCTTAACCATTTCTCTTTTGCTTCCAAAATATGGAGTTTATTAAATAAGAATTCACTGCCTTTTCTATCATTCCATTTCTCGCCTACTACTCCTCTGAAACTTCTCATCTTTCCTTCATTGGCCAATCCCTCCTAACCCATGGCAGAGTCTCCTGATTGTTCCCACCAACCAAAATTGCTTTCTTAGAGGTCAAGACTATTGTTCCCCATATAAGAGGTCTTTCTCTGCCTTCCCTCTCCTCTCTGCAGGATTGGAGGCTGCTACTGTCTCCTTTTTCTCCACATTTTCTCTCCTAAATTGTCTTCCTCGTCCCCAGTTATGCATCATCTTGCTCTCACATGAATCCTTGTCTCTCACTTCGACTTGCAAGGCTCAGTGCTGTTTGCTTTTCTATTTACTTTCTCTCTACAAAGTTTCAAACTGTTTCTGTGTAAAAGGCATTACCTATTTATAATAAAGCCAACTTTAAACACAGATCTTGATCCAAACCTCTGGTTGGGCAACTTCTCTTCAGAACGTTTCATTTCAAAACCAATTAACAAGTCTTTGCAACATGCTGAATTGCCCTGCCTCTTAAGAGACTTTCTTCTAATTTCTCCATTTTATCAATGACACCAAAAACTTTAACCTGGCTCTAAACCCAAAAGTAATCTGCAAATTTTCTCACCAAATCCTATCAATTCTTTTCACAACGTTCATCTTATCCTGTTTATCCTGTTTATTCCTACCACCTCCTGTTTTACACATGTCTGGCTCTTAATAGTCTTTTTATCTCCCAGTCTTTCCCCTATTCTTCAATGGTTTCATATTCTAATGTCTCAGTAATCTTTTCAAGTCACAGTACTCAGCATGTGCCTCCCCTGCTCTAGAATCTACAGTACTTTTTCCACTATCCACTGGATTGAATCCAAACTCTTGGGTCCTAGCTTTCATGACTCTACCTAACACCACCTTCTTCACGGGCCAGTCTCACTCATCCACTTACTTAATACAACACACACAGGAGCAAGGCTATCAAGCTAATCATGCCATCTACCTTCTCTCCTCTCCAATCCAGACAGGTTCTTCCCTGTGCTCCTTATCAGCTATTCATTTTTTGCTAAATCTATGCTACTTGCCCACCGAAATGACCTTTCCACTTTGCTATGCTTTTTCAAATACTATTAACCCTTTTTTTAAAGATTATATTTATTTAGGGGCACCTGAGTGGCTCAGTCAGTTAAATGTCTGCCTTCGGCTCAGGTCATGATCCCAGGGTCCTGGGATCGAGTTCCGCGTTGGGCTCCCTGCTCAGCAGGAAGCCTACTTCTCCCTCTCCCACTCCCCCTGCTTGTGTTCCCTCTCTCTGTCAAATAAATAAATAAAATCTTTAAAAGGGAAAGTACAGGAGCATAGATGGAAACTGGAAGAATCCTGGGGTACCTCTTTGTACTACCACTAGCAGCGAAGTTACCAGTAAGCTATTGCTACCCTACACAGGCAAGACCTGTAAGGGCTCAAAGCAATCAGGAATAAAAGTCTGTCTGACTCCAAAGTCCATACTCTTGAACATGCCACTTTCTACTGATATCAATCTACTTGCAGCTCCTTAATCAAGAAATGCTCCCTCTCATTTCCATGCCTTGTACCTGTTAGTTCATATCAACCTTCCAACTGAAAACTTCTAATTATCCTCTTTGAAACTTTCTCTGATTCCTAGAGGTTAGGCCCAAACATCCTGACGTAATACTCCACAATGTCTTAATATGAAATATACTCTACATGCTTACTGGTTTTTCCCACTAGCCTGTAAGGCTTCTAAATGGTAGAAACCACATCTTTTATGTTTGTATCCTCAACAATTAGTACTCAGTATATGGGAGTAATAAATGTCTCTTGAAAGAATATCTGGTCTTCCTTTTTTTTTAAGATTTTATTTATTTGTCAGGGAGAGTGGCAGGTAAAGGGAGAAGCAGGCTCCCCAATGAGCAAGGAGCTCAATGCGGGACTCGATCTCAGGACCCTGGGATCATGACCTGAGCCAAAGGCAGATACTTAACCAACTGAGCCACCCAGGTATCCCAGTATCTGCTCTTTCTTAATTTTCCATAGTATTAACCACTGCATCTTAGATTTGGGGTACTCATATTTAAATTAGCACCTAATGAATACTGTGTTCAGTCCCTTAATTATTTGATATGGTGTTCCCCAATCCTTCCTATAAGTCGAAAAACTTCTTAAGAGCTGAGTTCCCAGGGCCCCTGGGTGGCTTAGTCGTTAAGCGTCTGCCTTCGGCTCAGGTCATGATCCCAGGGTCCTGGGATCGAGTCCCGCATCGGGCTCCCTGCTCCACAGGAAGCCTGCTTCTCCCTCTCCCACTCCCCCTGCTTGTGTTTCCTCTCTCACTGTGTCTCTCTCTGTCAAATAATAAAATCTTAAAAAAAAAAAAAAAAGAGCTGAGTTCCCAATGTTTACTATTTCTGTACTCTTTAGCACCTACGAGTATTAGGCACATGGTAAGCACTCAATAAATACTTGATGAATTGAATTTAAAACAGAGTATTAGCACATTAATAGGAGCAATTTATCATGCTCTACCGATCTAATTAAAAGATCTGGCCTTCTGAAGTAGTACAATTGTACTCATCTGGAAAATTTAATGAGAAAAAGAAAAATTATCCAATTGGACAGTTAAAAGCTTTTCTCTTAGTGAGAGTTCCACAAATATTTTATGGATAACAAGAGTCGACCTTTAGAGCTCAGAGTAAAAGACTCAAGCTATATATCCCCATGCATACTGGAAGTAAGATTACAAGTTTAAGGGGTCTGCCACAACCATAATTACTTAACTTCCACTAACCCTTAACAAATTCATAATAGAAGACATAAAAATATTTAATAGCAAATTAATCAATGTCAAATCAACCTATGCTAAAGATGTACAGGGCTATCTCTGCATGATATATAACACGGCAGTCATTTACTCATTCAACAAACATTTATTAAGTCCCTACGAATGAGAAGTGCTATGTTAGGTCCTAAAATCACAAAGATAGGAGCGCCTGGCTGGCTCAGTCGGTAGAGCATGCGACTCTTGATCTCAGGGTTGTAAGTTCAAACCCCATGTTGGGTGTAGAGATTACTTAAAAATAAAATCTTTAAAAAAAATAATAAATAAATAAAATTACAAAGATTTAGAGAACACAGTTTCTATGTTGGGGGTTGCAGCTTTGCCATGCTGCAATGGTATCTAAGAATACAATGTGATGGATGTGGAGCCTACTTCAAAAAAAAAAAGAGAGGGGTGCCTAGGTGGCTCAGTCGGTTAAGCAACTGCCTTTGGCTCAGGTCATGGTCCCGGGGTCCTGGGATGAGTCCCACATATCGGGCTCCCTGCTCTGCAGGGAGACTGCTTCTCCCTCTCCCTCTGCCGTTCCCCCTGTTTGTGCACTCTCTTTCTCTCTCTGTGTCAAATAAATAAATAAAATCTTAAAAAAAAAAAATAGAATACAACGTGAAACATACCACAGGAGTTGCTCAACATGGAGGTTCTAGGTAGCGTCTGGTGGAAAAGGTGGATAAACACATACCTTTGGCAATGTGATTAGCCTTAACCCAGAAATAAGTACAAGATGTTATGAGGCCACAGAGGATAAAATAATTAACCTACTGAAGAAATCAGGAAAAGATATGGAAGACACTGACATCCATACATACGTGGATTCAATGCAAGTCAAGGTGTGAGAAAGCTACAAAAGAAACATCTGAAATTGAATCAAACCTGAAACTAGGGTTGCAAGCAGGGTCAGAAGGATTCCAAAGCAAACCAATCCAACTCATAGCAAACCACTGTAGAAGAGCCAAAAAGTAAAATACGCTTTGCTGTTAAGCTTGAGGGTAATGAAACACATACACAAAAGAAATTAAACCACCACACGGTATAAGTATAAAAGGATTCCTTTAAACAATATATGGCATAAAAGTTCAAAGGGAGCCGATCACTAAGAGTTAGAGAGAGCTATCAGGAAAACCTTCATAAAAGTAGAGTTAGACCTATCATCGGTGGGGAGAGGAGCACAAGGAGGTCTGTCCACATGCTGAGAAAGACCAATGTCATTAACAAAAGCAGAAATCTGAACTACACAGTTGTGGGACCGTGAGGAGGTCCAAGGATTTGGAAGCACTGTGTAAAAACTGGACACACGAATGAAGGCCTGATTTAGCAGAGCCTGGAACACAAGCCTAGTGGCTTGGACACTGTCCTAGACTCAGTAGTTGTCAACCATGCCTGCTAAATAGAAACACCTGGGGAACTTTAAAAATTATACCTCTGGCAGCTGATTACCTGTTGAAGCTTATCTTCTAACCTGAGTTAAACATTCTGTTTTCTTAGTGTTTCTTTTCCCTTGTTGACAATGCTAAGCTCTGAAAATTAGAAAATAACCCATCAATTTCTCTCCACATGACGGGTCCATTGACTGCACAGTCTGAAACTTAGAATTTTATTTCCATGATGTCCTACAGACAACTAACTTAGAAAATAAATATTTCAATCCTATGCTGCCCTTATATCCCTGCAGTGAAGTGTTTCCACATTAAGGAATGTTCTAGGCTGCATCCATGTTTGGATTTTACAAAATTTCTCTTTTAAATATAGAGAGAGTGTAATACCTACATATACAAGAGTCTTATTACTTAGGCCACAGCAAAATGTGAGATTAAGTATTCATTTTTGTAGTACCAGAGACATTATATACTATTCTTGGTTTCAGATGTGCAATGATTACAAAGTACTTTGATTATTTTGTAACACATACTGTCAGAATACTTCACAAATAAAAGGGAAACAACAAATGTATCCCATACAATAACTCTGTGCTACATTAACCAGTGTTTGTGGGAGAAAAAAATCATCAAGATGTTTAGAGAGTATGACAGCCTGTTGATCCTTCAAAAAGCAGGTTGGTTGGTTTGCTCACTTGTTTTTAAAGAAAAAGCAAATATGCTTCAGGGTCCATGTTACTCACCAAAGTGTCTATTCAGGAAATGTATACTTGGCTTATAGGTAAGCAACTGTCTTCTTTATGCGAAATTAAGTTAGCCACAACTATCTTATTTTTGGTGGTGTTAGGTCACTACATCTACTTAATGGTAAAAATGGTGTGAAGAACATAAGTTGGAAGACCAGAGCACACACACAGGTAGGTTTGTGCAGTTTCTTATTTGCAGATAAAGTTGATAAACTCGAAAGACCATATCCCAATGGAACCGTGGGGCGGGGAGGGGGCAGTGAGTACAGGAAAATCCAACAATCAAAATGTAAAACATGAAAAAGAAATATGGAGCCGTATTTCAAGAGCTGACCATTCGCTTGTACCGATCCTATTTAAAAAGGAAAAGAAAAGCTTCTAAAAAGAAAACGCAAACTTAACTCTGACTATAGGGGTGAGACTTAAAAAGCAAGTCGCATGAGTCTGACCCAGTGGGTCCGAGGAAAAATCAGAGAGCAAGGAAAGAAGAGGGGACGAAGGAGACAGGAAAAGGTGAAGGAGTCAGGCAAAGGCCGTCCGGTGTGAACCTGGATGCCCGGGTCTTTATGCACCCAGGGCAGCGTGGAGCCTCTCTCGCCCCGCGCGTATCTGGGGGCCGGGCCGCAGCGCGAGTCCCCCACCCCCCTGGCACCAGGGGGCGCGGGGCGCCGGAGGTCGGGGAGAAGAAGGGCAGGCGCAGCGCCCACGCTCGCACCCCACCGGGCTCTGCACTCAGGGGTCCCCAGGAAGGAAACACACTCTGAGCAGCCCTAGTCTCCGGGACCGGGAGGGGGTGGGTGGAGCAGAGCCCGGAGCCGCCCCCCGGAGCCGCCCCCGCAGCCCCGGCCCCCGCCCCCCGCCCCGGCTGTCAGCGGCCCCCTCCCGCAGTCACTCACCCGCGGGCTGCGCGGTCTCGGCCGCGGCGGCAGCGGCGGCGGCGACCCCCGCCTGGGTCATGATCCCAAGCGGGTACGGCAGGGGTGTCCGACCGCTCGGGCTAATCTCTCCGTCCGCGGCCGCCGCCTGCTCCTCTGGGGCTGGGGGAGCGCGGGCCCAGGCCCTCCTCTCCCCCCGCCCCCGCCGCCTCTTCTTGCGGCCACCGCCGCCGCTGCGAGCCCGAGCCCTCAAGGCCGGAGACCCGGCGGCAGCGCGGCCTCAACTTTCCCAGCCCCCCTCCCCCCGCCCCTCCCCGCCCCTCCCGCGGCCGCCGCTCGGCACGCGAACAGCCTACCCTGAGTGCGCCGCGCTCCCGCCCCTGCCACTCAGCCCACCAACCCGGCCCCGGGGAGGCTGCCCTGGTAGCCAATCAGAACCCGGACGCCGATGCGCTAGGCTAGAGGGCGGGAGGAGATGGAGGGAAAACCGAAGAGTGAACGGGCCTCGGGCGGCCCAATGAGGAGGGCCGGGGGGCGGAGGTGTGCAAGTTGGGTTGAAGGAACAGGAAATATTCTTAAAGGTAGAGTGATAGGCAGCGAGAAAAGCCAGTAGGTGACTGAGGGAGAGGTGGGCCTGGTTCCTTAAAGGGGACGCCTTGAGAACCTAGAAAGGAGGTGTTTTTAGAAACTACTTTGTGTCTTGTTCTCTGCGCTGCTTGTCACCTCTTTCAACAGTTTGGAAGTGGAAAAACTGAAAAGGAAGAGGGCATGGGAGGCTTGCAGGAACGATTAGAGAGCTCCTCTTAGCTTAGACGGTAGGAAGGAGAATAATGCCTCCGTCACAAGAAGTGGGGAAGAAGAGAATCCAGACGTCTCCGACGGCCCTTTCCCTGGAAGATCGTTGCCGACCTGACGATGCTCGAATTTGTAGGATATGGTAATCTGTCATCCTTCATTTGCAACAAAGCACAGATTCCTTTGAACTGGAGACGACCGTGTTCAGAAATGTCCTGGGGGCCTCCCAATTGGGGGAAAACAGTATATGGCATTGGGGGATGGGGTTGGGAACTTCAAGCTTGCGTTCCTAGAGACCTACATCTGAGAGGTGTAGAGCAGCAAGCGAGTAATGGATGGAGACCTGAGGGTCCCCTAACTCCCAAATGGGTTTGGAGCTCTGGAAACGTGGTCATAACTCCCTTTTCCTCTTTTCGCTTCGTATTTCATAACTCTTCCCCCTCCTGAAACAGGTGTCCTCCACCTAGTGGTAGTGAAAGATTTCCAGGCGCTTCCACAACCAGGTTTGGAAATGTCCCAGATATTAGATGTCCATGGGCCAGACCAGGTAACTTCCAGAAGGTGCACACAGGGCATGGCACGATGGGAATTATTTGAGCCTGTGTACAGAAGATGCTGACCTTGTATTGAGAAAAACGTGTAAAGTTAAACAGTAACTGCATCTTAATGTTTGTACAGCAGTTCATAAAGAGTATAATAAAACGGAAAGCCGTTAACGTTGCTTATAAACTGTGGAACTTTTACACTTTTTTTTCTTTAAAATTTTCATCTATCTCGGCATATATAGTTCTAATTAGCCTCTGAATGGACTTAGCACAACCAAATCATTTGCAGATGAGAAAGACTCTACAATTCAGAACCTAATAGTAATGCTAATAGCACCTCTATGAAATTTTATAGTATTAATATGTCCAGCTGTAGGAAATAATTTCCACTGTGATCAGAATACAAGGTATTCTTGTTAAGACACTATTCTGGTTGGGGCACCTGGGTGACTCAGTCCGTTAAGCGGCTACCTTTGGCTCAGGTCATGATCCCGGGGTCCTGGGATGGAGCCCAGCAACAGGCACCCTGCTCAGCCCGGAGCCTGCTTCTTCCACTCCCTCTGACACCGACCCCCTCCACCACCACAACCCCCCCCCCCCCCGCCCCGCGCTCGTGCTCTCCCTCTGTCTCTCTCAAATAAATAAATAAAATCTTAAAACTATTCTGGTTAGTAAATATCTATCTAGGGTGTGTATGATTTTCTAAACAACTACAGTTTATCGAGTCTAAAGTAAAATAACAGTTTTGATGGTTCAAGAAAACAGAATTTAAGAGTTTCTTTGGACCAGGCGCCTGGGTGGCTCAGTTGGTTAAGCGACTGCCTTCGGCTCAGGTCATGATCCTGGAGTCCCGGAATCGAGTCCCACATCAGGCTCTCTGCTCAGCAGGGAGTCTGCTTCTCCCTCTGACCCTCCCCCCCTCATGCTCTCTCTCTCTCTCAAATAAATAAATAAAATCTTTAAAAAAAAAAAAAAGAGTTTCTTTGGACCACTGTTAAAAATAACACATGAACGCCTTCCTAGCACAATTTAGAAGTGTTAAATAAGAAGAGTTTCTGTTTGATAAGATCGAATGTTAGCTTTTTAATTTTATCCTCATTCCTAGCTGAAGCTTAAATCCTAATCATAGATCTTTCTATTGGCTTTGTGCATTCAACATCGGTTTACTACACTGGATAGGAGAGGATGACATCAGATAACCGCACCAGTCCAATTTTCGGGCTAGGTGGCATGTGTTTGCTGTACATATACTGGTAATAAAATACGGTGGCCAAGTGAAACTGGTCTCTCTGCCTCCAGGCCAACTCTATTTTTCACACGGTCCGGGTGACTCTGGTTTTCACTCTCATACTTAAGACCCTTCAGTGGCTCTGAAAGACTGTTTGTATGAGGTGCAAGCCCCTTGCTTGCATCTTCATTTCATTTCCTAACAACTCTTTTTCTCTATTGCTGGGATGTTTGACTAGGAAAGGTGGACGCTGAGAGCACGCCGGCGGGCGTGGTCTGGGGGGTTGCGGCTCCGCAGGGCTGCTCTCAGCTCTGCCCCTATCCCCTTCGTGTCCCCAGAGGCAGGGGCTGTGCAATGTGCCTCCTTCCTGGGAACCCGAGTGCGGGGCCTGGTGGGGCGCGAACACGAGCTGTGTGCTGTCCTCTTCTCCCCGACTTCTGGGCGCACCGCGCCCTTTGGTGCCCGGTCCGTGGGGTCTCCCTCAGAGACCCGAACGCTGATCTGCGCGCTGGGCGACAGAGGCTCCAAGCTGGCGTTTTCTCTTCGGAAGATTTCAGAAATAAATGGCAGAGAGGCAAGTGAATGGTCATCTCTTGAAATCTACTTCCGTATTTCCCGTGGAAACTGCCCATTTGTTTTCCAGGGTGGTTGATTTTCAACAGCTATGTATGCAGATTCCAGAGAGTCCCCATCATCACCAAACCTGGATATTGTCAGTCTTTTTAATTCCAGCCATTATAGTGGGAATGACGTGGTTCCTCGTGATTTTAATTTGCATTTCTCTAATTACTAGTGATGTTGAGAATATTTTTGCCTGTTTATTGTCCAGTTGCATCTAAGATTTTATTTATTTATTTGAGAGAGAGAGAGAGGGAAAGAGAGCACAAGTGGGGGCAGGAGTAGAGGGAGAGGGAGAAGCAGGCTTCCTGCTGAGCAGGGAGCCCAATATGGGGCTCATCCCAGGACCCTGAGATTATGACCCGAGCTGAATGAAAGCAGACGCTTAACGACTGAGCCACCCAGGCGCCCCAAGTGTTCAGATCATTAGCCCACTTTTAAATCAGGATGCTTGTCTTACTGAATTGTGAAAGTTCTTTGTATGTTCTCGATAAAAAGTCCTTTCTCAGATATGTGCTGTGCAAATATCTTCACCCATCTGTGATTTTACAAATCAAAAACAAAATAGCTTTACTGAGGTATGACTGACCAACAAATTGAACATATTTAAAATGTACAAGATGGGGCCCCCGGCTGGCTCAGTCCGTAGAGCATGTAACTCTTGTTCTGGGGTCCTGAGTTCAAGCCCCATGTTGGGTGTAGAGCTTACATTAAAAATAAATACATAAATACATAAATAAAATGTATAACAGTGGTAAGTTTTGACATATATAAACACCTTTGAAACCATCTCCACAATCAAAAATAATATATCCATCCTGTCCTCAAATTCCCTCATGCTCCATATTAATTCCTTCCTCTTGCTCTCATCCTGTTCTTCAGGCAACCATTAAACTGCTTTTTGTTGCTATAATTCGTTTTCATTTCCTAGAATTTTATGTAAATGGAATCATTCAGTGTATACTCTTTTTTGTCCATCTTCTTTCATTCAGCATACCATTTTTTTGAGATTCATCCACTTTGTTGTGTGTATCAATAATTTATTAGGTTTAGTTGCTAAGTAGTATTCAATTGTATGGATATATTATCTATATTCAGGTTGGAGAAGAGCTGGACTGTTTGTAATTTTTGACTATTACAAATAAAGATGCTAGAACGTTTGTGCTCAAATCTTTTTAGGGACATTTGCTTTCATTTTCCTTGGTTAATACT
Organism: Mirounga angustirostris; assembly: GCF_029215605.1. Classification (NCBI taxonomy): domain Eukaryota; kingdom Metazoa; phylum Chordata; class Mammalia; order Carnivora; family Phocidae; genus Mirounga; species Mirounga angustirostris. The sequence goes on from NW_026991709.1 coordinate 58,715,069, forward strand.
TGGGTAAATATCCAGTGGAATGGCTGAGTCATATGGTAAGTGTATCTTTTCTAAAAAACTGACAAACTTAGTCATAAAAAACTGAGATCTTGCTATTTGCAACAACATGGGTGGGCCTAGAGGGTATTATGCTAAGTAAAATAGGTCAGACAGAGAAAGACAAATATCATGATTTCACTCATATGTGGAATCTAAAAAACAAATCAAATGAACAAACAACAACAACAACAAAAACCAGAAACGGACTCGAAAATACAGTAGTTGCCAGAGAGGGAGGTAGGTGGGTGAATGGGAGAAATAGGTGAAGGGGATTAAAAGGTACAAATTTCCAGTTATAAATAAGTCAAGGGGATGAAAAGTACAGCACAGGGAATATAGTCAATAGTATAGTAATAACTTTATGGTGATAGATGGTGTTACACTTATTATGGTGAGCATTTCTTAATGTATATAAATGTCAAATCACTAAGTTGTTCACCTGAAATTATTGTAATATTGTATGTCACCTATGCTTCAATTAAAAATAATAAATAAATAGGGTGCCTACATGGCTCAGTCGCCTAAGCATCTGCCTTTGGCTCAGGTCATGATCCCAGGGTCCTGGGATCGAGTCCCACATCAGGCTCCCTGCTCAGCGGAGAGCCTGCCTCTCCTTCTCCTTCTGCTCCTTTCCCCTGCTCATGCCCTCTCTCTCTCTCACAAACAAATAAAATCTTTAAAAAATAATAAATAAATAAATACTGCCAAACTGTTTTTCCAAAGTTGTACCATTTTATCTTCCTACCAGGAGAGTATGAAATTTGAATTGTACTATATCCTTGCCAACACTTAGTATGGTGATACTTTTCAAATTTTAGTCATTCTAATAGGTGTGTAGTAGTATTTCATTGTGACTCTAATTTGCATTTCCCTAGTGACTAATATATTGAGCATCTTTTCATGTACTTATCAGCCATTTGTTATCTTTTGTGAAGTGCTGTTCAAATCTTTGGTCCTTTTTACTGTTTTTTTTTGTTGTTGTTATTTATTGAGTTTCAAGAGTTCTTTATATATTCTGGATACATATTCTTTATCAGATATGTGATATGCTGTATAATCCCTTAGTTCCTGGGTTGTCTTTTCATTCTCTTAGCAGTATTTTTCAAATAGTAATTCTTAATTTTTAGTCCAACTTATCAATTACTTCTTCTATGGATCATATTTATGGTGTCATATCTAAGAAATCTTTAACCAATACAAGGTCACACAGATTTTTTTCTCCTATTTTTTTCCTGGAAGTTTTATGGTTTTATGTTTTATCTTTAGATCCAGAGTGTATTTTAAATTAATTGTATACTGTGAAAGTATGGATCAAAATTTAGTTTTTGCATTGGGAAATCCAGTTTTTCCAGCACCAATTATAAAGACCATCATTCCTCTCTTGAGCTGTCTTTCTACCTTGGACAAAAATCTATTGATGTATGCTTGTATTCCTGGACTCTTTTCTGTTCCATTGATCTATTTGTCAATCTTAACACTAATATCACATTATTTGATCACTGAAGCTTTATTAAGTCTTGAAGTCAAGTAGTATAAGTCCTCCAGTTTTCTTGTTCCTTTAAAAATTGCTTCAACTGTTCTAGATCCTTGCATTTCCATATAGACTTAAGTTTGCCAAGTTAAAAAAAAAAAAAAAGCCTGCTAAAATTTTGATGGGGTAATGTATAATTCAATTTGGAAAGAAGTTATAACTTAATATTGAGTCTTTGGATTCCTATGTTATCTCTCCCCATTTATTTGGATCTTTTAAATTTTTCTCAGGAGTGTTTTATAGCTTTCTGTATCCAGGTCTTGCATATATTTTGTTAAATTTATCCCTAAATATCTCATATTTTATGCTACTATAAATGTTACCTTTTATTTTTTTAATGTTATCTTTTAAATTCCAATTTCTAATTGTTATAGCTGAAAATACAATTGATATTTGTATCCTGTGACTTTGTTACACTCACTTATTAGTTCTAGTAGTTTTTTTAAAAATGTATTTTATTTATTTATTTGAAAGAGAGAGAGAGAGCACGAACCGGGGAGAGAGGCAAAGGGAGAGGGAGAAGAGGGCTCCCCCACTGAGCAGGGAGCCTGATGTAGGGCTCAGTTCCAGGACCCTGAGATCATGACCTGAGCTAAAGGGAGACGCTTACCTGACTGAGCCACCCTGGCGCCCCTGTTCTAGTACCTTAAAAAAAAAAAAATTATAGCATTTCTACTTCATCATGTCATGTGCACATAAAATCCATTTTCTTTCTTTTTATCCAATTTGCATGCTCATTATTTCTTTTTCTTGTTTTACTGGACTGCTAGAGCTTCCATTGCCATATTGTAGAAGGGTTAGAACAGTCATCCTGCTTCCTTCCCAGTCAAAGCTATAAAATCCAGTTTTTCACTGGATTAAGTATGATGGTAGGTATAGGCTTAAAGTTTTTATCATGAATGAGTGTTGAATTTTGTCAAATACTTTTTTCTGCATCTTACTGAGATAATCACATTTTTCCTTTAAATTTGTTAATATGAATTACACCAATTGATTTTCAATTGTTAAATTAACCTTTTAATCCTGGGACTAATCCTATTTGATCGGGATATAACCTTTTAATAAATTGCTGTATTTGATATGCTTATGTTTTTTTTAAAGGGTTTTTCTGTCTTCATGAGGAATATTAGTCCATAGTTTTCTTGTAATGTTTTACAAGTTTCTTATAATGGTGTATTGGTACCAATAACTGGTATAATGCTGTTCTCATAAAATGAATTAGGCAACATTCTTTCCTCCACTGTTTTCTTGAAAAGTGTATTATTTCCTCCTTAAATATTTGATAGAATTCACAAGACAAACCATCTGGGCCTGAAATTTTCTTTGTGGGAAGAATTTTTTTAAAAAAAAGATTCTATTTATTTATTTGACACGCAGAGAAAGAGAGAGAGAGCACACTTGCAGAGGGGAGAGGGAGAAGCAGGCTCCCTGCTGAGATGGGAGCCCAACACTGGGCTCAGTCCCACAACCCTGGGATCATGATCTGAGCTGAAGGCAGACACTTAACCAACTGAGCCACCCGGACACCCCTATGGGAAAAGATTTTAACTACAATTTCTTTCAGACATATAAAGCTATTCAAGTTACTTATTAAAAAAATATTATATATATATATATTGGTAGCAGCTTTTTGAGCTATAATTCACATACCATACCATTTACCCACAGTGGCTGAATAATATTCCATTGTATGGATAAGGAACATTTTGTTTATTCATTCACCAGTTAATCGCCACTTGGGTTGCTTCCACTCTTTGGCTAGTATGAATAATACTGCTATAAACATTCATGTACTAGTTTTTTGTGTAGACATGTTTTCATTTCTCTTAAGTATATAGTAGGAATGAAATTGCTGAGTCATATGGTAACTGTTTAACCTTTTGCAGAACTGCTAGACTCTATTTCTTCATGAGTGCCCTGAGTGATTTGTCTTTCAAGAATTTTGTCCATTTCATCTGAGTTGTTGAATTTATTGAATAAAGTTGTTTGCAATATCCCTTTATTATCCTTTTATTGTCAGTAAGTTCTCAAGTGATGTGCCCTCTCCTTAATTACTGATGTTGGTAATTTGTTTCTTCCCTGTGTGTGTCTGGGGGGGCAGTTTTGGTCAATATGGCTAGAAGAAAGGTTTATAAATTTTATTTTTTCAAAGAAGTGGCTTTTGGTTTTATTTTTTAAAGATTTATTTTTTAATTTTTTTAATTTTTATTTTTTTTAAGATTTTATTTATTTGACAGAGAGAGACACAGTGAGAGAGGGAACACAAGCAGGGGGAGTGGGAGAGGGAGAAGCAGGCTTCCCGCGAAGCAGGGAGCCCGATGTGGGGCTCGATCCCAGGACCCTGGATCATGACCTGAGCTGAAGGCAGACCCTTAACCACTGAGCCACCCAGGCGCCCCTATTTTTTAATTTTTTAAAAGTAAACTTTATGCCCAGTATGAGGCTTGAATTTATGACCCAGAGATCAAGGGTCACATGCTCTACTGACTGAGCTAGCCAGGTGCCCCTTATTTTTTTATATTGTTTTTGTTTTCAATTTTATGGGTTTTGCTTTTTATTACGTCCTTCCTTCAGCTCATGTTAGATTTAACTGGCTCTTCTTTTTCTAGTTTCTTAAGGTGGAAGCTTATTTTCTTGAGTCAAGATCTTTAATATTTTAATACATTAATAAGTTAATATTTACTAATATTTAATAATTAATACATTTAATACTATAAATGGTCCTTTAGGCACTTCTTTCGTTTAATCTCACAGTTCTAATAAATTGTTTTCATTTTCCTTCTGTTCAAAATTTTTCTAACTTCTCTTGCAATTTTTTGAGTTATTCAGAAGCAGGTTATTTAATTTCCAAATATTTGGGGGATTTTCCAGATAGATTTGCTATTGATAATTTAGCTATTGATTTGGTCTGGTGTGGTTAAAGAACATGGTTTGCAAGGTATTAATTCTCTTAAAGGGATTGTGACTTTTATGGCCCAAGATATGGTCCATTTGGGAGAATAATCTTTGTGCACTTGGAAAGAATGTATATTCTGATGTTGATAGGTGAAATATTCTGTACATGTTGATAGGTCATTGGTTAAAAATGTTATTCACATCTTCTAAACTTTACTTATTTTCTATCTACCTGTCTTATCATTTACCAGGAGTTTGGAATCTCTATAATTATACTTGTGGATTTGTCTGTTTCACCTGTCAGTTTTTGCTTCATGTATTTTGAAGCTGTTATTAGGTTCATGTATACTGAAGATTATGTTCTCCTGATGAATTGATTCTTTTTTTTTTAAGATTTTATTTATTTATTTGAGAGAGAGAGAATGAGAGAGAGAGAGAGAGAGCATGAGAGGGGGTCAGGGTCAGAGGGAGAAGCAGACTCCCTGCAAAGCAGGGAGCCCGATGAGGAACTCGATCCTGGGACTCCAGGATCATGACCTGAGCCGAAGGCAATTGCTTAACCAACTGAGCCACCCAGGCGCCCCTGAATTGATTCTTTTATCATAAATATCCCCCTTTATCCTGGAAATGAATTTTGTTCCAGAATCTACCTTGGTATTAATTTAGCCACTCCAGCTTTCCTTTGATAGGTGTTTACATGGTATATCTTTTCCACCCTTTCTCTTTAAAGTTAACGTACTGGGGAGCCTGGGTGGCTCAGTGGGCTGAGTGTCTGACTCTTGATTTCAGGTAAGGTCATGATCCCAGGGTCGTGAGACTAAGCCCAGGCATAGGGTTTTGTGATGGGCATGCAGCCAGCTTAAGATTCTCTCTCTCCCTCTGCGCCCCCTCCCCGGACCCATTGCACTTACAGGCACACACTCTCAAAAGAAAAAAGCCTTAAAAAAAAAAATAAAGTGAAACTACTGGTTCACTTATATTTAAAGATCTATTTATCTATTTGAGAGAGAGAGAGAGAGAATTCGAGAGAGCATGGAGGGGAGGGACAGAGGGACAGGTAGAGAGAACCTCAAGCAGACTCAATGCTGAGCATGGAGCCTGAGATGGGGCTCGAGCTCAGGACCCTGAGATCACTACCTGAGCTGAAACCAAGAGTTAGACACTTAACCGATTCTGCCACCCCTTATAAAGTGGGTTTCTTTTTCTTTCTTTTATTTATTTTAAAGATTTTATTTATTTGTCAGAGAGAGACAGCGGGAGAGGGAACACAAGCAGGGGGAGTGGGAGAGGGAGAGGCAGGCTTCCCGCCGAGCAGGGAGCCCAACGTGGGGCTCGATCCCAGGATACTGGGATCACGACCCCAGCCGAAGGCAAACACTTAACAACTGAGCCACCCAGGCGCCGCATAAAGTGGGTTTCTTATAGAGAGCTTTTTTGTTTTGTTTTTTTAATACCCAGTATGAAGAATCTTTGCCTTTTAACTGGCATGTAAACTATTTACATTCAATGTCATGATTGACGTGCTTGGGTTTAAAGCTTCATCTTGGCTTGTTTTCTGTCTCATCTATTCTTTGTTGTGTGCAATTTTATATCTTGCCTTTTCCCACTTTAATCATATTATTTTTCAAAGCTAGGTAATATTGACATACTATATTTTAACGTTCCCTTATTATTCAGCATTTTGTTTTTGTTTTGTTGGTTTTTTTTTAAAGATTTTATTTATTTATTTGAGAGAGAGAATGAGATAGAGTGAGCATGAGAGGGGGGAGGGTCAGAGGGAGAAGCAGACTCCCCGCTGAGCAGGGAGCCCCGTGCGGGACTCGATCCCAGGACTCCAGGATCATGACCTGAGCCGAAGGCAGTCGCTTAACCAACTGAGCCACCCAGGCGCCCTTGTTTTGTTGTTTTTTAAAGATTTTATTTACTTGAGAGAGAGTGAGAGAGAATGAGCAGGGAGAGTGGCAGAGGGAGAGGGAGAAGCCGACTCCCCGCTTAGCAGGGAGCCTGATGCAGGGCTGGATCTCAGGATGCTGGGATCATGACCTGAGCCCAAGGCAGATGCTTAACCCACTGAGCCACCCAGGCGCCCCTTATTCAGCATTTTGGCTGCTTCCAGTTAATCACTGTGAACATTATTACACAAGTGGCTTCCCCTAACTTGGTAATTATATCAGTAAGATTAATTTCTCCAACTGTAGTGAGTGGTTATGGCTTGGGCTTTGGAGTCACAAAACATGTACACTAATCCCAGCTCAGTCCCTTAACTAGTTGTGACCTTGAGAAAGTTACTTTCTCTAAGCCTGTTTCTGAAGCTATAAAATTAAGCTACTCAAAGTTCCTACTACCAGAGGTTGCTGTGAGAATTAAATAAGATAACTTGTATGGAGCATTGATCAGTGCCTGATACATGGTAAACTTTGAATAAATGTTAATCCAGTGAATGAATCCACTGCAAGTAAGTAGGGTTAGGCCTGGACATAGTTGTTTTTTTTTTTTTTAATAAATTGCCTATTTATTAGAATCCCCTATCCCATCATATATTTCCTTTGTGAGTTTCTTCTGTAAGTTATTAAGATCTTAATGTTTTTGTTAAATATGAGCTCTTTAAATAAAGTTGTCTTATTTTCCAGTCTTTTTTTTACTACATACATTTGTAATTCTGTGTAAATCTGACCATATTTTTAAAAACTTTGTCATTTCTGTAATTTCCTCAGAGGATACACCTGCCAGAATATTGTGGACTTCACTGTCCTGCAGACGTTTTTAGAGGCACTTTATACTCTTTACATCCATGAATGTTGTATATAACATTACCTTCTCTTCCATTAATTCTCTCAGAAGTTCCAAAGGAACTTCATGTCTTGTATAAACTCAGTTTTTACTAATTTACTCCTCCTTTGTGAGTTTTCATTTTCCAGTTGGTGAGTGCTGACAGAATGCTCTTGATACTTGTGTTTAGCTTTTATTTATTTTTTTAATGTTTATTTATTTATTTATTTGACAGAGAGAGAGAGTACAAGCTGGGGGAGCAGCAGGCAAAGGGAGAGGGAGAAGCAGGCTCCCCGCTGAGCAGGGAGCCTGATGTGGGACTCGATCCCAGGACCTGAGATCACGATCTGAGCCAAAAGCAACGCTTAACTGACTGAGCCACCCAGGCACCTCTGTATATTTTTAAATTTATTTTTATTTTAGAGCAGGGGGGAGGGGCAGAGGGAGAGGGAGAGAATCTCAAGCAGACTCCCCACTGAGTGTAGAGTCCAACACGGGGCTCGATCTCACAATCCTGAGATCATGACCCAAGTTGCAATCAGAGGCTTAACCAACTGTGCCACCCAGGCGCCCCTTGTGTCTAGATTTTATCAAACTTAGTTGGTTCTGTATTAGAATGTTGCTAAGATATCGTAGGTTCAATTCCAAAGCTTTATAGCATTTACAGTGATTATCTTTTTTTTAACCTGTGTAAAAAGAACAATATTAACAATAGTCATTTTTTACTGAGAACCAAAGTCAAATTGTCTTAAATGTTCTCCCCAAGATTCTATAAAATGTATTATACCTCCCATTCCAACATACTATCTCATGGCGTCTAAATGTTTGTTCCCTACCAGACTGTTAAAGATTATGAGGATACGGGGCCATGCCCATCATTTTCATTTCTCTATTGTTAGTGACTGACCCATTGTGCGTACACTCCCTGACCAAATCTCATGTAAGGCAGTGTAACTTAGCCCTATAAGGAGCACTTCATTTTTTTAAACTTTAAAGACTGACAACAATCCAGGAACCATGCCCTGAATTTGCCCCAGGTTTCATATTATTAGCTGAATTTCGATTTAGAGTGAAGACCCTGGAAAATTCTTCTTAGGCAGAAGTATTTGGCAAGAAAAGGGGAAGCCAGTAAGTATGGGATAGTTGTGGTAATTACAACTGCAGGAGTTAACAGTGTTTTAACCACAACCAAATAAGTAAAAAGTCCCCAATAGGTGGTCATTCCTAATATCCATCATTAGGGGAAGAAGTCTGTTAGAGATCAAAAACCAAAATGATGGAGACCTAGGGATGCAGAAGTTTACACTTTGGATTCTGGTGCAAAAGGTCAAATTGTGTAGGTCATTGCTAATTTGGCTGACTGTATGATCTCCCGCTAAGATGCCAGTTTTGAGCTAGTGTGCGGTTTCTAAATTGTAGCTTCCTCAAGGAAGTTTAGACTGGGATAGTGTGAGTCCAGGGGGACAAGCAGAACCTCTACAAAGTAAATTCAATAGTTTCTGTTGCATATTCCTCTCTTCTTTCGCACTCCCTCTTGTACTTCTAGTCTCAGCCCTTCTATGGGAATTAGGTTTCTTGTTTTTACTCAAATCAATGTTATGAGAAAGCAAGTCAGTGTAGGGAATATTTGTCTCCACCATGTTCCTTCCAAAGTTAAGATAAAGTCAACATCGTTGGAGGCTCTGCTCATTATTTTAGTAGAGGCAAGCCTTTATTTGCCTAGCTTACTCACATATTCCTAAGAGCTTACAATAGTAGGTGCTCAATATTAATTTGTACAACAATTTCTAACTTTTATATCAGCAAAAGGCAGGTAACTTTCTCACACAGGAAGATGGTGAGAACAAAGAAAGTTGTGACACTGCTTTGAGGGTGCTAGAATACAGCCCTCACCCTACTGGATTTTATTGTTATATATACAAATTATTTCAAGTTGTGTATTCAAATTTCACCTGCATGTCGTACCTAACAGTTTTAGTATACTTTAGTGTAGGAGATTGCTAGTGACAAATAGGATTCAAAAGATTGTTCAAATCTTTATAGAGAACTTTGTGGTAAATTAGTTTCAGTAATCACAAGTATCAAAGTTCACAAACTGCAAAATACTTCCTCCTGATAGGGTAGCTTCCCAAATGGTGGATTTAAGATTTCATTAGAAATTAATAAAACAGGCCATTAATTCTTCAAGATTTAAATCCTATGCTGAGGGTGTCAGGCTGGCTCATTTGGTAGGGCATGCAACTCCTGCATCTTGGGGGTTGTAAATTCAAGTCCCATGTTGGGTGTAGAGATTATAAAAAAAAAAAATAAATTCTATGCTGTTTAAGTAGTGACTGCTTCATAATAACTTTATGCTCCCAACTATTCCTGGAGTAAACTTTGATTCTAAACATTTTTTTTTTTTTTTTACCTAAGAAATCAAGTGTTTTCGAAAACTGGAAAGGTTGAGAATTTCTATCCCAGTAACGGATTAATTTCTGACCTCACATTCCTCAATGTTCTATCAAGATAACTACACCTATATTTAAAAGTCTGACTCAAGCCCTTTTTCCCCATGTCTGTTACTTGGTTGTATCATAAACTAGGACTAAATTCCTATGGTATAGCCTTGTAGGGGAAATCCAATTCAGGACCCTCTGCTATGATTTATTCCCTGAAAATTCTTACAGGCTCACCACTCCTTACTACTGCAGTACCCAACTCAGGAACGTTCAAATCACCTAGCTAGTAAAGCACTATCACTGAGACAAATTACTGTATGCCTCACCCTGGCCAAACTCAGCCATTAGAACTTTTAAGCCCACTTCCTATTTCTTTTATACTCTGAATGGTAAATTGGTGTTTTCTAACCCTCACTTAGGAAACTAAACCTTCAGAGAGTAAGATAACAGAAGCTTTCCAACTACCTTGCCTTGGTTGTCAACAAAACCCAACATTTTCTCTAAGCATAATTTTGTAGGAGGTCCACATTGAACCCCACCTCCTTCTAATTATATCCTTGTGTATTCCCTTTCCATACTGTAGCGGGATGGTACAGTGGTTGGTCTGTGTGACCAAAAGAATATGGCAGAAATAAATAGTATGTCGCTTCTGGAGATAGGTCATACAAGAATATGGCTTCTACTGACTCTCATAGATCACTTGCTCTGAGGGTAGCCAGACACCACTTGGCACCCAGGTAGCCTTGGAGAGACACCCATATAGTGAAAAACTGAGTCCCTCCAGTGGAGCGAGACATTTTAGAAGTAGCTTCTCCAGCCTTAATCAAGCCTTCAATGATGTGGCCCTGGCTGAGTTTCACCGCAACATGATGCCTCAAACCAGAACCACCCAGCTAAGATGCTCCTGGATTCCTGACTCAGAAACTGTGGGTGACCATACATGTTTGTGGTTAAGCTGCTAAATTTTGGGATGATGTACCACACAATGATAATTAAGATACACTGGGCAAAGATCACCCATTGTTTCCTGAGTGAGCAAAATTCTAATTACAACACTTCTAAGATAGTGAGTTAATTTGTTAATAACAAAATTTTAAATTCATGTTTCCCTGGTATTCAGAAAAAATTTTAAGCCATTCCCAACTCACTCAACTACTGAGCTCCTTCCTCACTGCTAAAAAAAGAAAAAATTTTGAATATACATTACATGCATAGCTTAAAGTGTCAGTTGTTTTTAACAATTACATTTAAAACTTCCCAGCAATAAGACCTCTCCTTGGATCTTATTTTTTCTCTCACTGGGACAGAACTGCAGACACTCAGCAGTATTCCCAGCAAGTTCCAAAAGGTCTGAATTAAGAGGCCTGGATTGCACTTGGCCTATTTTAATGTTTTAAGTTAAATCTTAAAGAAATGTTAAAGTAAATAAAACAGTATAGCCAAGAGTAAACAATGACTACATATAACTGCTGATCTCAGTATTCAACACACTGCAGGGTTTTCTTTGACATTTACCAGACATCATAGATTACTACCAGAACATCACATAAGTTTATTTCAGATGTAACAGCAATGTTAAAATCAACAAGTTTAATTTTTAACTGCACCAAGTAAACTTAGCCATTTAAGTATTTTTAAGTTATTCCCTCCAAAAAACTGAGGGAGCTTTTCTTTTCCACCCCACAAACCACGGTTTCCCAATAGTTCTATTTTTGGAGGACTTTCAATTGATGAGTAAACTGCTTTGGGGATATTTTAGAACTTCTTTCCCCAAATGAAAACTAGTCTGGACAAATTATATATTGCATAGATTTCTCTGGAGATTCTTTTCTTTAGAACCTAAATGCAATTACCATAAGGATAATTTTTACCTATTTGCCCTATAGTAAAAACTATCTGTCCTAAAAAATACGATGGATATATCCTCTGATCTTCCAGTTAATTGTTTTACCTCAACAATTTTTATGTTCCAAAATAACCAACTCAACATGGGACATTACTTGAGTCTTTACTGACTCACAGGCATGTGAACTAGTGCCCAGCTTCTACATCCTCCTCTTCCTTAAATGGATGGAATTACTTAATACAAGTTTGATGTAGGACAATTAACCCTTTCCAAACAAGTCTGATGTACGACAAACCTTTTCAAACATACAATTTAGGTAAAGTCATTGTCTACTGTGGAAAAAGAAACTATAATGATAGGGAGCCTACATACTCAATTCAAAATTTAATTTTTTTCCCCTCCTTAAATAACATGTACTTAATTGTCATGAGGCAGCTATTCAGTTTTCAATAACCACACTTAGGGATACATTCATAGGACTGATTAGATAGTCCTGGTGAAATGGTTATAGAAATAGAGGCAGTGTCATCTCAGAAAACTCACTTATATATCAAAATCTATTCTGATATCTGGAAGTTTACAAAAAGGCTGAATTCTTCAAACTAAGTATGCCTTCTGTAACTCAAGCACTCTTCTCTTGGCAAGAGCAAGCTGAAGCTTATCCATGAAGGTAAAGGTGCTTAATGCTAACTTTTTTTCTAAGCTTATATTGGGACTGCTGAAGAAACTGATGCCCAAGAAACCAGCATGGTCTTTCTACATTTTTACTATCTTAAGATTCAAATCCTATAAACTCATTCAACTATCTTCCTTTTCCTCTATTACTCTTGGCACTCAATTAAGACTGCTGAAGTCTATTGTACTTTGTACTTTCACATTCTCAAAAAAGATTATAAAATGTGCATAAACATTGTGTAAAATAATTTTGTCATTTAACATATTTGGAGAGATGAGATTTCTATTACCAGAATTTACATAAGGATAAATATTATGAGTCAAACTTCCTTTTAAAGTCAAATGACAAGAAAATTCAAGCCCCGTGCATTGTTTTAAAGTCTAATGAGAACATTTCATGGGCCACCAGTATTGGCAATCTAGAAAATTTTAAAGATTGGATAAGGGGCTATGGAGGAAAACATGAAAATTTCAGATGTCTCCTATCTTACAGAAAGTTATCAACCTGTCCAAACCACTCCCTATGTGCCAGAAAATGATCTGGCATAAACCAGTCCCATCAGTAGAGGAGGTCACAGTGACATTTACGTTATTAACACTTCTGAACTTCTACTTTTCCAAGAACGGAAGCAATATGTTTAACAATTCCCCCTCCCCCAAATCCTTAAACTCATTATCACAGGCACAGAAAATAAGCAAATCTGGGATGTTCTCCAACAGATAAGCAGTAGCACAGCTATGTTATTCTCAAAAATACTGTCTAGATATTCTTTCTTATATAATCAAATGCTCCGTGGCCACGCTTTTAACAGTCTACATTAGCTGACATTAAATGCACTTATTGTGCCACGAGTCCATCTAAGCTTCCTTTTAGGTTTTTTTTTAATATGTCCAAGAGACAATACCTGCTTCAGGTTTATCTTTAGGGGTATTGACCTATAAGGACATCAACTCCCATTTTTAAGGTTAGACTAACTATTGTGGGTTTACTGAAGAAAAAGGACAGGAAAAAAAAGTAAATCACAACAAACCTCTTTAGGTCAGTTAAAGGCCATATCTCTAGCTGGGATATTAAAAAAAATTAATCTCACCAGCCACACTCTAAAAGTTAATGCCACTAATAACAATCAACAGCAGGAAAAATAAACCTGCTAACAACCAGTCCACTCATTAGCAAAAAGCAGTTTAACTCAAATACTGAGACCAAAGTAAAACACTACCTACCCAAACTGTCCCACCCACCCTCAGCGAGGAAGAAAGAAATAACTGCTTAAAAAAACAAAATAAGCTTAGTACTTCTTACAAGGATAACAATGGTCCAACTCCTGAGACAACACTCAGAAGGACAAAAGGTGGAGTGAAGGCAATGTCTAGGGATTAGTATCCCACAGTCTTGAAAAACCCAAAGTACCACAAACACACTACACTTGTCTTTGAATTAGAGAACAAGATATTGCTGCTGTTTCTTTCTGTCTTCTGGTATATACAACATTTTGTAGGCTCTGCCCTTCAATGTGAAAGCAGGACGTTAAAAAAAAAAAAAAAAAAAAATTGACACTGACACCCAAATTTTTGGGACCATATATATCTTAACTGTGAAACCAAACAGATCTATACCTCCTCCTTCCTACAATCAAACCACCTCACAAAAATAAGAAAACTAAAACAATCCAAACATGATTAATTTTAAAGTCCTTGGAAGTATTAAACCTTTTTTAGAGGAAAGAAAAAGAAAGAAAGGAGGACAAACAAGAACAAGAAGGGAGGGGGAAAAGAAAGAGGGGGGAAAAAATCAATGGGCCTCTCTTTTATTTGGCGACAAGCAAGTGCAAGAAAGTTCATTTCTAATTTGTTCAGTTGTCTGTCTTTTGCACATCTGCATTCTGGCCAGAAGGGACTTTGAGGTTTTTCTGCAACACATGAGCATCTGCTGGCTCTATCCTCTTATAGTAGTTCTTCTTTGTCTCAATAATCTCAAAGCCAAACTTCCTGTAGAAGTCAATTGCCGACTCATTGCTGATCTGGACATGCCTGAGACATAGGAGTATCAGAAAAAAGAAAAAAAAGATTTCATCAGGTTTTGTGTATTCTCCACAAATAGTTTCAAAGTGGTCAGAGCTGGAATACCACACACAATTGTTAGATTCTCCTCATAATTACTAACAATCAACAAAGATTAGGTATTCATCTCAGAAAAACCTATTACATTTGCAAGACAGCTGGCTGAGGTTAGGAGGCTCAGAAATAGTGTTTACTCTTACAATCAACAAGGGCAAAGTACCCTCGCAAGCATAACATTTTTCACTGCAAGGGGAGAAAAGATTGAAGTAATTAAAAATGGGTAAATAACCACAGGGATGATCAAAGACCATATTAACACATGCAGAAAAAAAGAGGACAGAAAAATAACATAACTGGGGTCTAAATGCCTGAATATATCCTCTCTGATTTATAAAAAACATGCTATATTTTGAAATAAATAATTTGAGCTTTCTCAATTACTCTTCAAAATAGCATTATATAATTTAATCTCTCCCACTGCCAATGTTAAAATGAGAATAATCTCCCATATTATAAAAAATCCATAGTTGCAATCTAACCTTGGCTCTTAATCTGAGTTCTATAATATTAATACTATATTAATATAATATCAGCTAGGTACTCTCTGACTTTGATTATTAAATTCTATTTACTAATGAACATATCACTGAGAACCTTAAACAAAACCCAGAGAACAGACAGCATGAGAAAAGTATCATTAATGTTACGAATTCTTCAATTCTGAAGACTTCAGTTTTAATCTTGGTTTAATCTCTGTGACTGTGGAGCTCCCACCCCAACATGATAAAGCAGAATGAGAATGTTTTATCTCAGATTCCTTATCTATTATTGAAACAAAACAAAACTTCATAACCACTACTTCCATGGTTTTTCCAAAAAACAATGAAGTAAGTAACCAGATTTTAAAGTTCCTAGTAAAGATTTCTATTGCCAATCTATTAAATTCTTTAGATAAGTACATTAAATATCATTTCACTTACAGATAGATGTTGTCAAAAGTGCCATCTTTTTCACAGATGTTTAAGACATGATTTAACATTTTAGTTCCTATTAACAAGACAAAGAACAAATAAGTAATTCCATAAAAATCAATCTTTACGTTACACATCTAATTGCCATCTTAACACTTATTGCGTCCTACTAGAATTTGAGGTAAACACAAGACAACCTGATTTTTGAAAATTTTGTTCTTTCCCTATATTATCTACATATGTTTAAAACTCGTAGCAGAAAAGCAACCTTTATATACAAGCCCTTCCATGTAAAAGGAACAGAAAAAGCAAAAAGGACATTGATAACAAATCTACACAGGGTTTCCAGTTGAAATATGTTAATAAAGTTATTTTCCACCTTATATAATTCAGTAACTCTTTCCCAATATTCCCAAAAGAAATGGTTTGACTCACTAGGTCAGAAACAGTAACAATGTATTTATGCTTCTTTAAACAAATAAAAAAACACAAATAATTTTACCTATTCCTAGCCTTCGGTATGGTGCCAGACATCCTAGTGTCATGATGTAAAGTCTCTTCTGATTCTGTGAATGATCCACCCTACAGCATACTGCACCTACTGCAATATCATTGAAATAGGCTGCCATGGAAAATATAAAAATATAAAGCTCAAAGAGAGAATAACACATTTTATTCAATCTTCCTCCCCCTCTGTAAGAACTAAATTATTGCTATTGGCAATACATTTTATCAGCTACTATGAATATCAATAGCTTCAAAAATTTCCTACTTCTTTTTAGGGATTTAAATCCCTTCTAGAGTAAACACAAATATGTGAAAACAAAGGCACACACTGAATTAGAGAAGATATTTAGCATTTCCTTTTAAAATTCAAATATTGTCTTGGTTTCTCTGAGATTTTTCTCAGAACCTGAATCACCCCCATTTCCTACGTTGTAAAACAAGGAGATTTAATTAGTTAACTCTGCTTTAATATCAAAAACTAGGGTCAAGAACACAAACAAATGAAGGGGGAGGGAAAAAACCATATTATACCAAGTTTTGCTAGCTCGCCAACCTCCAGCACATCCTTGTAGAACTTGTCATTGTAGCTGACTGGAAAGATGACCTGGTTTAATCTCTTCAACTGTTTAATATTGTGTGGTGTCACATCTCCCAGCTCGATCCGGCTACTGGAACAAACCAAAATGTACTCAATAAAATATAATCAGCTTCATTTGTTAAGATGAGCGTATTTAGAAGAGTACCAAGTCTTTTTTACATGACTGATAAATCTAACCTTTCATAGTGACTTTATACTCCTAGAAAGACTACCATTTATAAGATTCTGCCAGCCATTCCATCCAGATTCAATCTGTAGCTTTCATACAACTATATGCATTTACAGATAAATACAGTAAAAGACAATTACTAAGAAGGCTAGACTAATATTCTATATAAATGCCAAAAATTTCCTTGTAATTTACAGTTCAGAAAAATTTAGACATCTATTACTGATCAAAAGGACTGATGATACCAAATGTTGGCAAGGGGGTGGCAAATGGGAATGGTGAAAATGTAAACAGACAGTATCTCTGGAAGACAATATAGTACTACATATCAAAAAGCCTGAAAGGTCCATCTCCTTTATGGAAGTAATCCTACTCTAGAAATTTATTCTGAAAAAATAATCCAAATAGGCAAAAGTTATGTATATTCTATTAACTGAGCTAGGAACAACCCGCAACAGTCATATGGGGTGGTATTCGAAATCCAGATTCCTGGACCTCACCCTACTTTCAGAGGCAGAATCTCTGGAAATGAAAACAAAGGAATCCACATGGGGAGGGTGTTTGAAAACTACTTATCAAGAATGCAACAGTAGTATTTCTAAAATAACATGTAATCAAAACAATTGGTTCCATGGGAAAAGGAATTAAGGCTAAAAAGATTCAGACTCACAGTAACAAAGCTGTGTTGCCTCTAGGCCATCAACAAAAGGATTTTAATAGCTCAAGTCAGTATCACTACCATAAACTGAAGGACAAATCTGAATACCACTAGCACTATCATTAGTAGAGTTGCTTACATACATTATTGGCCTTCTTAAAAATCACAACAGTAGATGATAAAATCCTTTAAAGATCAAATCAAAATAAAAATGAGTTGAAAAAATAACCTGATGCCATCCAAGTACCTAGAAAATGTGGGTCCTACTCACTGGGTGCTAGGTGCTAGTTCCAGATAACAATGGCATTAGTCAATAGCAGGGAAATGCAAACACCACACCCTAATTAATCATTTACCTCATATGCATATAGGTTTTGAAAACTCTGTTGGAGAGACACCTGGATGGCTCAGCTGGTTAAGCATCTGCCTTCGGCTCAGATTGTGATCCCAGCCTCCTGGGATCGAGTCCCACACTGGGCTCCTTGCTCAGCAGGGAGTCTGCTTCTCCCTCTGCCTGCTCTGCCTGCCACTCCCCCTGCTTGTGCTCTCTCTCTGACAAATAAATCTTTTTTTTTTTTTTAAGATTTTATTTATTTGACAGAAACACAGCGAGAGGGAACACAAGCAGGGGGAGTGGGAGAGGGAGAAGCTGGCTTCCTGTTTAGCAGAGAGCCCGATGTGGGGCTCGATCCCAGGACCCTGGGATCATGACCTGAGCCGAAGGCAGACGTTTAACGACTGAGCCACCCAGGAGCCCCAAATAAATAAGATCTTAAAAACAAAAAAAACAAAAAAAACAAAACCCTGTTGGAGAAATGACTAAATGAGAATGTTAATCATCACACTTTTATAATGGTAAAAAAGAAAAACCTAAGTGTCCGCAATAGGGAACTGGTTAAATAAAGCATGCATGACACATTTATATTATTAGCACAGAAACACTGATATATTGTTTTATGTGTGTGTGGGGGGAAACACATTCTAAATATACATATGTAATACATAAATATATAAAATAGCTTTTCTTAATATACAGAAAAAATGCTGTAAACCACATATAAAAAATGTGTGATCAGAACTGTGGTTAGCGCCTGGCTGGCTCAGTTCAGTAGAACATGAGATTCTTGATCTCAGGGTTTTAAGTTTGAGCCCCACGTTGGGTGAAGAGATTACTTAAATATACAATCTTTAAAATAATAGTAATAAAAGAATGGTGGGTAATTTTAAAAACAGTATTCTCTGAAATGTTATAATTTAGATTACTAGAAAACAGAATATAGACCATAATGCTCATTTGGAACTTTAGCCTACCTCCCTCAATTATTTCATTTTTATGCTGTTTTTTATCACTTACTGTGACCAACCACCCTTGCATATCTTGTATATTTTCTTAAAATCTGAGCACAGTTTCTTAGTAGCCACACAAATCCTTAAGATGCAAACATCATCGTAAAAAATATAGAGATTTGTTATATTTTCTTCCAATTTCCAGACACATTAAGTAAATATGGGTAAATACAGCCTCTCCTAAGTATTTCACAACTAAAATGAATTCTTTTTGTGAGATTCAAGTCCTCTTTAACTAGGTTTTATCTCACTCATAGAACAACTCCTCTATTCATTAAAGCAGACCCCGGCTTTCTCTTCTTTAAGGCTGAAGTAAATAACATTTTACCCAAAACTTTTTTCTTTTTTTTTTTTTTATTCATGAAAGTCAGAGAGAGAGAGAGGCAGAGGCAGAGGGAGAGAAGCAGGCTCTACACTGAGCAGGGAGCCCGATGCGGGACTCGATCCCAGGACCCTGGGATCATGACCTGAGCCAAAGGCAGACGCTTAACCGTCTGAGCCACCCAGGCACCCCCAAAACTTTTTTCTGATTAAAACCTACTTAGGCTCATTTACCCACCATCTACCACTCACAGACCTTTTATTAGCAGATACAGTTATACTGTAAAATACAGGGAACGTGGGGTGCCTGGGTGGCAGAGTCGGTTAAGCGTCTGACTCTTGGTTTCTGCTCAGGTTGGTATTTCAGGGTCATGAGATCAAGCCCTGCGTCAGGCTCTCTGCTCAGTGCAGAATCCACCTAAGAGTCTCTCCCTTTCCTTTGGCCCCTCCATCCCTCTGAAATAAATAAATCTTGAAAACAAAAAAAAAAGTACAGGGATCACATCTCACCTACATTGTGTTCTTTTCTTTAGAAAAAGGATTCCTACCATTTAATTAATATATCACCTCGCATTTTTTTTTGTAAGAACACTTATGTTCTACTCTCTTAGCAATTTTCAATTATATGCATTAGATCCTCAGACCTTATTCATTTTACAGCTGAAAATTTGTACCTTTTTACCAACTTCTCCCTATTCCCCGCACCCTGGCAACCACTTATCTACTCCGTTTCTATGAGTTTGACTTTTTTATTTTTAGATTTCACATATAAGTGATACCATGCAGTGTTTGTCTTTGTCTGGCTTATTTCATTTAGCATAATGCTACTCTTTAACTGAGTACAGCACTCCAAATTTGGTACAGTAACATATTTTAAATATATGGCATTTATTGATTATATTTAGAGCACAGTATTTAAAAATTATCCATTGCAATTAAAAAAGTCAGACGCTGTATTTTAAAAGTCACTGAAAAACTAAATTATGAAGTCTAATCGTAAACAACAATAAAGAAAAACTTAACCTAGGAAGTCAAGCTTCTAAATTTTAAGTGAAAGAACATGAGTTTTTAAAAAGTTTAAGAATGATTTCCAGGTGTGGCACCTGACTGGCTCAGTTGGAAGAGCATGCAACTCTTTATCTTGAGTTTGAGCCCCACACTGGGTGCAGAGATTACTTAAAAATAAATAAAAACTAAAAAAAAAAAAAGATTTCTAGGTAATTGCCAGGCTTCAAGTATCTTTATAACTTTTAAAAGGATAATAACCAGGTATTTCTTAACTTCATACAAAAGGAAAAGGTGGTTATGGCTCAATGTGCTAGATTAAATCTAATAAAAATTAACTACTAAAAAAGTTTCCATTAGAGTAGGTAGATCAAGCCTAAATACAGAACACTGCATTAAATCATTAGGGAATAGGCAGCTTAATCTTTCCCTGCTCAATTAAAAAAAATACATGTCTTGGGCGCCTGGGTGGCTCAGTTGGTTAAGCGACTGCCTTCGGCTCAGGTCATGATCCTGGAGTCCCTGGATCGAGTCCCGCATCGGGCTCCCTGCTCGGCGGGGAGTCTGCTTCTCCCTCTGACCTTCCCCCCCGTCTCATGCTCTCTCTCTCTCATTCTCTCTGTCTCAAATAAATAAATAAAATCTTTAAAAAATAAAAATAAAAATAAAAAAAATACATGTCTTGATTAAAAAAAAAAAGCCCATCACCATAGAAATGACTTAGGAAGTGAAAATATTCTATAAGACCATTACCAGAAATGTTTGATGTATACAGTCTTCCTATATTTTTCTACGCATATATATACATACATATTTCAAAACAGAATTGGGAAGAGTATTATTTGGTAGCTGTTTAAGAAATCTCTATTAAACATAACTTTGTCAGCAAAATTCACCTTAAATACAGTTTAACTTTCACGAACATGATATGTCTGGATTGAAATGAATACTTCTGTGGTCTTGATCACTTAGCTCTTATTTTAAAATGTGGATATTCTAAATATATCAGAGGAATAGCAACTTATAAATATAATTAACAAAGAACGTGTAGTATCAAAGGTATAGAGTGCTATATAGAAATGTCAAGAAAATGAGAACATGATTATAAACAACCAACAAGCTTTTAGAAGTTAAAAGAACTTTTAAAGTAAGTCAAAAGGAATTCCAAAAAACCCCTAGGAATTCCAAAATCTCCATTAGAAAATTAAATAGAGTGTCCAAGAGTTCTATCTGTGAATCTATAATTTTCTAAAGTTCTTATGAACATAATAGTTGCCTATTCAAAGCATAAATCAGGTATTTCAATAAATATTTGAACACCTATTTGCTAACACCTGGAATGCAAAGGAGTTTATACCTACTAGGAAATACAGTGTCTCAGTGTGTATATTTATTACACATATATGTGAATATATATACATATAATACGTATATTATACATAATATATATAAAATACGTCTTAGTAATAGCACATGCACACAAAGTACAAAAACAGTACTAGAATGAAAGTGATCCTGGGAACAGATGTGAAGGGTGACTAAGAGTTTGTTTTGTGGGAAGGCAAGAAATGAAAATTTTTTTTAAAGATTTTATTTATTTGACAGAGAGAGAGCACAAGCAGGGGGAGCAGCAGAGGGAGAGGGAGAAGCAGGCTCTCTGCTGTGCAGAGACTGTTCACAACGTCTCCTCCAAGAACCACAAAGCCACTGTGGAAAGAGCAGTCAGCTGGCCATCAGAGCTACCAATCCCAATGCCAAGCTGCACAGTGAAGAAAATGAATGTAGACAGTTTATACGCACATTGCATTTGTGTTAATAAAACCATAAAACTACAAAAAAAGGTGTACTTTGTGTAAATGTGGAAGCTGAGACTGGAGAGGAAGAACACCAATTTTATGAGGGGCTTGCACATCAAGATGGTACTTGGCTGTCTTCTCTAGCTACACTTACTCTCTTGGTTGACCTCAATCTCATAATCTTACCGCTTTAATGTTGCCATCTTCGAACTGTCTCTAGCTTAGAAATCACTCTTAAACTCCAAAGCATCTGTAGTAGACAATTCAAATTAAACATACCCAAAACTAGATCTCTGATCCCCCTCCCCCAAAATCTGCTTCACCTGCAGCTTTCTCTGTTGATAGCCTCTCCATTCTTGACTGCAGGTTACTCTCTTACCTCCTTTATTTATTTTAAGATTTTTTTATTTATTCATTTGAGACACAGAGACAGAGAGAGAGAGCATGAGCAGGGAGAGAGGCAGAGGGAGAGGGAGAAGCAGGCTCCCCGCTGAGCAGGGAGCCCGATGCAGGGCTTGATCCCAGGATGCTGGGATCATGACCCAAGCCGAAGGCAGACGATTAACCATCTGAGCCACCCAGGCGCCCCGACCTACCTCCTTTATTTAAATGATACTTCAAGAAAGATTATTCTGAGAAATCTGTTTTTCTTTCTTTGTAATATTCCTGACAGGCTTTCTTATCAATCAGGATTATGTTTGGCCTTGAACAAAGTTTGGAAGTGTTCCTTCTGACTCCTCAGTTTTGTCAATGTTTGCTTCATGTATTTCCAAGTTATATTAAGCGCATAACTATTTGGGACTGTTATAAGTTGATAAATTGGTCCTTTTATCCTTTTGAAATGTCCTTCTTTTTGCCGTAATATTCCGTCTTAAAATCTACTTCGTTCAATACATACTGTTTTCTTCTACTCAATGCTGCACATGTATCTTTTACCATCAATTACTTTCAATTCTTCTATGTCCTTGTAATTTAAAGTGTCTTTTGTAAACAGCATATACTTAAGTCTTGTTCCTCTAATCTGACAACGGGAGTATTTTTTAAATTACACAATTCTTTATTCTAAATATTATGCCATGTTCAAGTATTACTTTTATTTATTAAAATACCACGAGGGGCGCCTGGGTGGCTCAGTCGGTTGAGTGAATGACTCTTGATTTGGTTTTGGCTCAGGTCAGGATCTCAGAGTTGTGGGATGAGTCCTGCTTTTGGACTCGCGCTCAGTGCAGTCTCCTTAGCCCTATCCCCCCATTCCCTCTGACCCTCCAGAGGCACACGGGCTCTCTTTTAAATGAATGATTGGATGAATGAAATCTTCAAAATAAAAATAAAAAAATAAAATAGCATTATAGAAAAAGGGGGAAAATGTCATCACATTGAGTCATGCTAATCTTCTCTGTGTCATTCCAATTTTAGTATATATGCTGCCAAAGCAAGCACTGACAATTGGAACATTTGGTCTGTCCAGACTTAATATAATTATTGATATAGTCTATTCAAGTCCACCAGCTTGCAAATTTTCTATATGTACTCTTAGTTGTTCCTTTATTTTCCAAGCCTTTTCTGGGGGATCAATTTTCACTCTTAGCTTTTAAAAAAATATTTTAAAGTTTACATAAAATTAAATTCACTTTTCTTAGTGTATAGTTCTGAGTTTTGACAAACATGTAACAATAACTATCAAGATTTAGATCAAGATACAGAATAGTTCCATCACCCCAAAAATCTCCCTCATGACCCTCCGTAGAGTTTCAACTCTAACACCACTCCCAGGCAACCATTAATCTGTTTTCTGTTCCCCATATCTTTCCTTTTTCAAGAATGTCACATAAATGGAATCACATAATACATAGCCATTTGCTTGGCTTCCTTCATTCAACATAATGCCTTTGAGATTTACCACACTGTTGTATCAACAGTTCTTTCCTTGTTATTGCTGAGTAGTATTCCATAGTATGGATATACCAGTTTACCCTTTTGTTGAAAGGCATTTGGGTCTACATACACATTTCTCTACAGGTTCTTGTGTGAACGTAAGTTTTTAAAATTTCTCTTAAGAGAGGTAATGCTGGGCGTAAATATATGAGAGTTCCAGTTGTTCTACATTCAGCATTTGGCACTGTCAACCCTTAAAAATTTATGCCATTCTAACAGGTGTGTAGTGAATGGTTTTAGTTTGCATGTCCCTAAATACCAAATGATGTTGAGCATGCTTTCCTTTATCTCTCTGCCTTCATATAACTTCTTTGGTAAAGGAGCTATTCAAATATTTTGCCCATTTAAAACAAGCTGGGTTCTCTAACTGGGTTGTAAGTGTATTATGGATACATGTTCTTTGTAAGCTAGTATACTGCAAATAATCTGAGGCCCCTTCCCACTTTTTACATTCCATTTATTTTTCTCTTAAATAGCCTTATGGTATAATTATGCACCATGAAATTCATTTAAATGTATAATTCAATGACTTTTAGACTATTTACAGAGTTGTACAACCATCACCTCAATTCAGCCTTAGAACATTCACATCATACCCCCAAAATCCCTTGTGCAAATCTAAAGTAAATCCCTTTTCCTACCCAAAGTCAGCCACTAAATCTACTTTCTATATATTTGCTTTTTCTGGACATTTCATATACATAGAAAAAATGTGATCTTTTGCACTACTACACTTCTTTCATGCAGCATAATGTTTCTGAGGTTCATCCATGATGTAATGTGTCAGCAGTTGAACAATATTCCACTGTAAGGATATACCACATTTTGTTTATCCATTCACCATCTGATGGACATTTTAACAGTACTATATTCATGGCCATTATAAATAATGCTGTTATGAATATTGCATGTAAGTCTGTGTGTGCACATAAGCTTTAGTTTTTCTCTGGTAGATACCTATAAGTGGGATTGCTGGGCTGTATGGCAAATATGCTTTTTAAAGAAACCACCTTTTGTAGGTAGAATAATGGCCCCAAAGGATGTCCATGTTCCAATCCCAAGAATCTTTAATACATTATTTTATATGGAAAATGCACTTTGCAAGATATGATTAAGACCTTGAGATGGGAAGATTAACCAGGACTATCTGGGTGGGCCCAATGTAATCAAAGAGGTCCTTAACGGTCAGAGAAGAGAATAGGACAAAAGAAGCAGAAACAAGAGATTTAAGATGCTATACTGCAAGCTTTGAAGATTAAGGACTACGAAACAAGGAATACACGTGGCCTTATAGAAGCTGAAAAGGCAAGGAAACGGATTCTCATCTAGAACCTCTAGAAGAAACAATCTTGTTGTATTAGTTTCCTAGTGCTGCTTTAAGGAATTACCACTGAATGGCTTAAAACAGCAATTTATTCTCTGGAGGCTGGGAGTTCAAAATCAGGTCAGCAGGGCCATGCTCTCTGAATCTGGAGTAGAATCCTTCCCTGCCTCTGCCAGTTCCTGGTGGCCTCAGATATTTCTTGGCTTGAGGCAATAACAAGTCTAATTCTTGCCTCCATTTTCACTTAGTGTTCCGATTGTGTACCCCCTTTCCTCTTCCTGTAAGGACACTAGTTATTGGATTTAAAGCCCTCTCTAATCGAGCATGACCATTTTTTTTTTTTTTAAAGATTTTATTTATTTATTTGACAGAGAGAGACATACAGCGAGAGAGGGAACACAAGCAGGGGCAGTGGGAGAGGGAGAAGCAGGCTTCCCACAGAGCAGGGAGCCTGATGCGGACCTCGATTCCAGGACCCTGGGATCACGACCTGAGCCGAAGGCAGACACCCAACAACTGAGCCACCCAGGTGCCCCTAGCATGACCATCTTAATTACATCGCAAAGACCCTATTTCTTTCTTTCAAGATTTTATTTATTTGAGAGAGCATGAACAGAAGAGAGGGGAGGGGCAGGAGGAGAGGGAGAAGGAGGCTCCCCACTGAGCAGGAAGCCAATGCATGGCTCGATCCCAGGACCCTCGGATCATGACCTGAGCCACTTAACTGACTGAGCCACCCAGGTGCCCTGAAAAGACCCTATTTCTAAATAAGGTCATGTGCTGAAGTTCCAAGTAGACATGAATTTTTCTTCGGGGGGGTGGGGTACTACTTAAAATCACTATACCCACCGGGCGCCTGGGTGGCTCAGTCGTTAAGCGTCTGCCTTCGGCTCAGGTCATGATCCCAGGGTCCTGGGATCGAGTCCCACATCGGGCTCCCTGCTCGGCAGGAAGCCTGCTTCTCCCTCTCCCACTCCCCCTGCTTGTGTTCCTGCTCTCGCTATCTCTCTGTCAAATAAATAAATAAAAATCTTTAAAAAATGTTTAAAAAATCACTATACCTACCAACACCTTGATTTTAACTCAGTAAAACCCATTTCAGATTTTTGATCATAAGAACTAAGGTAATAATTTGTTTTTAAGCAATTAAGTTTGTATTATTTTGTTATAGCAGTAATGGAAAACTGGTACATTGCTAAACTGTTTTCCAAAGTGGCTGAACCATTTGCATTCCTACCAACAATGCATTAAGTTTTTCTACATCTTCACCAACACTTTTAAAAAGATTTATTTATTTAGGGGCGTCTGGGTGGCTCAGTCTTTAGGCATCTGCCTTCGGCTCAGGTCATGATCTCAGGGCCCTGGGATTGAGCCCCGCATCGGGCTCCCTGCTCCACGGGAAGCCTGCTTCTCCTTCTCCCACTCCCTCTGCTTGTGTTCCTGCTCTCGCTCTCTCTGTCAAATAAATAAATAAATAAAATCTTAAAAAAAAAAAGATTTATTTATTTGAGAAAGTGTGTGCGTGAGAGAGCAGGGGGAGGGGCAGAGGGAGAGAGAGACTCTCAAGCAGACTCCCCGCTCAGTGAGGAGACCAATGTGGGGCTCGATCCCAAGACCCTGAGATCATGACCTGAGCCACAACCAAGAGTTGGATGCTTAACCAGACTGAGGCACCAGGCACCCCTCACCAACACTTTTTATTGTCTATTTATGTCATTTTGGTGGTATGAAGTGATAATCTCATTGGATGTGCATTTCTCTAATGACTAATAATGCCGAGCATCCTTCTGGATGGTTCTTAGCCAACTGTCCATCTTCTTTGATAAAATGCCTAAGTTTTTTGCCCATGGTCTAAGCCTGAGAATAAACTGAAAATTTTTACAGTAACTAATAAGAATTCCCACTTTTATATTGGATTCCTTATTTTATTGAGTCGTTAAGTTGTTCTTTATATATTCTGGATACAAATTCTTTATCAGATATATAATTTGCAACTATTTTCACCCAATTTTTGGCTTGCCTTTTCATTCTAACAGTGTACCATACTAATGTAAACTGTTACTAATAGCAGAAACTGGAATTCTCTGTACCATCTTCACAAATTAAATCTAAAAACTATAAAACTATTCTAAAGTAAGTTTGTTGGGGTGCCTGAGTGGCTCAGTCAGTTAAGCGTCTGCCTTCACCTCAGGTCATGATCCCGGGGTCCTGGGATTGAGCCCTGCTTCAGGCTCCCTGCTCAATGGGGAGCCTGCTTATCCCTCTCCTTCTGTCCCTCCCCCATTCATGCCCCTCCCCCCCGTTATCTCTATAATAAAATGTTAAAAAAAATAAAGTAAGTTTGTTTTTTAAAAAAGGAGAAACTGTCAGATTAAGAGGTGATGAGACATTTCAGCCAATTAAAATGTGTGGAAGACCTTTTTGGATTTTAATTTGAAGAAGACATAAGACAAATAAGAAAAAGCAAATAGACTGGGTATCAGATCATAAGATATTAGGTATAACAGTATTACAGTAACTTTTTTTTTTTAAAGTCATCCATGATAAAGACTCATACTGTATTATTTACAGATAGAATGGGATAGTACTTCAAGAATTTCCTTTGAAGTACTCCAGCAAAAAAGGAAAAAGGGAAAGTACTGATCAGGCAAAGACAAAAGAATATGAGAATTAATACTACCTATTGGAATTGAATGCACTGAGGGCTCAATGCACTATTTACTTTTATAGGTGTTTGAAAATTTCCATAACAAAAAATAAACATACATTACTTATTTACATAAGGAACTACAAACTGTAGCACTTTGCATTTATGTTAAATTTTATAGCAACTTTGGCTAAAAAAGAACAAAGACATGCTATTTTTTTTTTAAAGATTTTTATTTATTTATTTGAGAGAGAGAGAGAGAGAGAGAAACAGCATGAGAAGGGATAGGGTCAGAGGGAGAAGCAGGCTCCCCACCGAGCCGGGAGCCCGATGCGGGACTCGATCCCAGGACTCCAGGATCATGACCTGAGCCGAAGGCAGTCGCTTAACCAACTGAGCCACCCAGGCGCCCAAGACATGCTATTTTTGATACTAAAACTCATGGCAGAAAGCACCTGATGCCTGACTTACTCTCAACCATTTGAAAAAACAGTAAAAGGCAAGAATTTCAAATCTTTAACAAACCACAACCCCTCAATTTCCAGCTGTACCAAGCCTTCAGTTTGCAGAAAAGAAACTGAGTAAGAGCTGGATAAGAATGAGCCTTCCGTTCTGGTACAGACCTCCTCCTCTAAATTCATCAATCTTAGGATAGCCTGTTACATAGTCTTTGCCTTTGGTATAAATGGCCACATGTCCTGACATTTTTTTCCCATTAAAACTACTGTCAAACACGTTTTAGGTAAAATGATCATTTAAAAATTATTTACATAATGTAGTTTAAATGCTACCTAATGTGACTGGAAGCAATGTTGGCGTTAAGTAGATAAAAACAATTAGATAGTAGGGGGAATGCATCCAGAGTTTTTACATTAATTTAACTCGTAAGAATTCCCTTTTGTAACCCATCACTTTGAGAGTTATTTCCTGAAATACAAATACTGCATAATATATATCCTCTATGTGAACAGATCACATTACCAAGAAAATCATAGTGAATTAGAACATCTAAAACACAACTACTAAAAGAAACACTTGAATTTTAGGGGTAAACAAACGGGAGCCCACAAAGAAGTCCAAGAAACAATTTTCAAGAGACTAGGGAAAAAGTCTAGAGAAGCAGTGTCACAAAATCCAAAAATGGATTCCAAACCTGCCTATACACCAGAATTACTTTGCCAGTTAAAAACTCAGATTTCCACATCCCACTGTGGAATCTTTAATAATTAAGGGTTCTTAAGTTAACCACACAAGTTTAGCATCCACCTAAATTAATTAACTTCCCACTGCCTATATTAAACTTCCATCTCCAAGAATTCTGGTAAGGGAAAGAGAGGCTAAAGATGGGCATAGAAAAGTGGATTTCATATAAAATGTTAAATCATTTTCCCTATGTAAGTGACACGGTATATATGCTATAGCTTTAATGTTTGTGACATAGCTAGTATTGAGAGCTAGTCTCAATTTCAAATCAGCCTGACTCTTGGAACCTGGTTATTAATCACTACACTGTTTACTTACTTCAGATAAGATTTCAATGTAATTTATTCTTTTTTAAAGATTTATTTATTTATTTAGAAAGAGAACATGCACAAGCAGGGGGAGAGAGAGAATCCCAGGCAGACTCCTCGCTGAGCGCAGAGTCCTACATGGGGCTTGAGCTCACAACCCTGAAGTCAAGACCTGAGCCAAAATCAAGAGTCAGATGCTTAGGGCGCCTAGGTGGCTCAGTTGGTTAAGCGACTGCCTTTGGCTCAGGTCATGATCCCGGGGTCCTGGGATCGAGTCCCGCATCAGGCTCCCTGCTCTGCGGGGAGCCTGCTTCTCCCTCTCCCACTCCCCCTGCTTGTGTTCCCTCTCTCGCTGTGTCTGTCAAATAAATAAAATCTTAAAAAAAAAAAAAAAAAGATGCTTAAATGACTGAGCCTCGTGGGCGCCCCACATTTCAGTGTAATTTAACAACAAACTATCTTTTTTTTTTTAAAAAAGATTTTATTTATTTATTTGAGAAAGAGAGAGACTGAGAGAGAGAGCACATGAGAGGGGGGAGGGTTGGGAGGGTCAGAGGGAGAAGCAGACTCCCCGCCGAGCAGGGAGCCCGATGCGGGACTCGATCCAGGGACTCCAGGATCATGACCTGAGCCGAAGGCAGTCACTTAACCAACTGAGCCACCCAGGCGCCCCAACAACATAAACTATCTTAATTGATCAATTTAGGACCTCTACTCTGTAGATAAGCCCCAAATTCCTGGACTAAAAGTCAAATCTGCTACATCTATTAGACGCAACAGTTTCTTGTTTTTAAGTTGGTTGCTAATATTTAAATCAGAAGCTTTTACATAAAGCCTACATTTCTGCTCTTTTTTTGTACTCACTTATCTTGGCACCAGTTTACAACTCTAACTATAAAAAACTGAATACAGTAGTAATTAAAGAAACTAAATTATTCTCTTGGCTCAAGTAAATTCATGTGACGTCATTTTTTTCTTGTTTTTCCAATCTATAACAAACCCCAATGTTTCTTCATACCAAAGATTTTAGAATAAGGATCTAAAATGGGAAAAAAGATGTAACAAAAGTGCCCATGTATACCCAAGTTTTTAGATATGAACACGGCTACTTGCCCCCTACTTTACAGAGCCCATTAGTTATTTATATCAGCACCACAAGATTAATCTATTAGTCAAATCTCATATCATCTTCGTGCTTAGAATATGGTAGAAAACCTTTACCTGTGGCTTAAAACAAGCACTGTGATACAATAACACATATTAAGTATTTAACACAGCAACATCAGATAAGCACTCAAATGTTTTCAGCTATTAAAGGTAATGTCAATTATGCCCAAAATTATAAAAACAAAATTTAGTGGCAATATTCTGAAGGGCCACAAGATGGAGGTATGACTACACAAAAGTATGTCTTTCTCTACAAAGTCTGAAGTTATACTGCAAAAAGAGAAAATGAAATACTGTATAAAGTTTAAAGTCTAACCATTTTTATTTTAAGTGAGTATTAAGTACACCTTTGCACAAAATTTTAACTGCTTCGTTACTTCTTGTGCAGACTGTTTATCTGGAAGGAACCTTAGAAGCCACTGGGTCCATTCCTCTTCTTTTCAGATGATGGAGCTGAAACCCAGATAGATGTACCTATGGTTATACAGCCATTTATTAATAAAGCCAGAACCAGGCCTATGTCTACAAATTTCCATTACAGTTCAAGATCAGCCATACATAGGACTCCCCTCAAAGGAGTCATCTTTTCTCAAGGTTATTAAGAGAGAGAAATACCAAACCGGGAACATTTATATAAGGTGTACTAATGATAAAGGGGATTTGTATAAAAGTTAAAAAAAAAAAGTATTTTAGCAAGGATCTAAGTATGTCCATGGTCCTTTGATAAAAAATTCCAAGGGGCTTAGGGCAGGTAATTTTTTCTTAGCTAGCAGTAATCTGGTTCTAAACTCTTGCCTTCAAGTAAATTACATGAAAGAGTGATTCCTCTAAAGTATAAATTCCTTCAACTTAAAAGTTAAGTCCCCTGAGAATTTATCAAAGCACAGCTTAAATACTAATTGCTCATGAGGCCTTAAACTGTCATCCTGCTGAGATTTCCACCTCATCTGAACTATATTATACTGTTTGTACCCTTCCAAGGCACAGCACCTCTGTGCTGCTTGCTGTAAGCATTTATTTTTATATCTCACCTCTTCTACTGAACTACAAGACTTAGGGCAGGACCTCAAATATTTCAAGGAACTGATGAATTACTTCCAATAAATCCAAGAATCTCTAGGCCCTTAATTTAACTGATGGGCTCTCTCTCATCTCATCTAGATTTTAGGGTTTCTCAATCCTAGTACTACTAATATTCTGGGCTGGATAATTCTTTGTGAAGGGCTTTCTGGAGCACTGTAGGATATTTAGCATCATCTCTAGCCTCTACCCACTAAATGCCCCACCCCACTGTGACAACCCAAAATGCCTCCAGACATTATCAGTTAACCAGGGATGGGAAATGTGACCCTGGTTGACTATCACTGTTCTAGAGATTTAGCAGGTATCAAAAAAGTGATGGTGGGTGGATTAGTTCTGCAAGCTGTATGAGTGCAAGTATCAGGTGTGCAAAACTTTCAGCAATTACTTGCTTGGGTACAAGAAGTGCTAAACACACACCAGATATAATCTACTTAAGGTTATAACCTAAAAATAATCAAGTAATTCTCTGAAAAAATTTTCCACGGCTATCCATATGTTCAATTAGAGCTCCTTCCCAGCTACGGCTTTTCCCTTACTACCACCTAAATGTTGCTTTTACTTCCAAGTCTCTAAATCCAAGCACGTATCTTCCAACTGCTTACTAGTTATCTCTACAGGAATCTCACATTCAACACATTGAAAAATGAACTCACCATCCTCCACAGGAAGTTAGAACGGCTACCTCTATCCTCTATCTTTATGAATAGTCCCATCACCCATATAAAAATCTAGTTTTATATGTATTCTTACATCCCATTTTAATCCCTGTTAATTCTGCTCCCCAAATATCTTCATAACCTGTTCCTATACCCCTTCTCTAAGCAGTATGCTTCAGACCATCATTTCAACACAAATTCTAATAGTCTAATGAAGGGGAAAAATACTAGAGTCAAGGAGACAAAGCCATCACAATGCAGTCAGAATAATCTTTTGAAAACACAAATCTGATCACTTTACTTCTAATGCTTAAGATCTTTCAACAGCTGCACATAACCTACCAAATGAAATTTGAATAGCACTGCATAAAAAGTCCTCTTCACCTAGCTGTGGCCACTGGTCTAGCCTTCTCTCTCTCTCCCACCTTGTTTTTTGGCCATATAAAACTTCAAAAATTCCAGAACCCACCAAACTTTCTTTCCTTCTTGGTTCACCTCTGTACAATGTTACTTCATTAGTAGACTAAAGATATTAAACCTATAGATACATTAGTAGATTATGGTTGCTTTCCTAGAGCTATAGTAAGGATTACATGAGAATTTATTGCCTGGAGGAGATGTACTAGGTAGCTATAAAAAGTAAAAGGGCCATGAGGCGGGAAGGATGGGAGAGCAGGTCTCAAAAGGCAGACACAAAAGCAAAATGAAGAAAGCAGCATTAAAGAGAACAGCTCAAATATGATTCCAAAGTTTTGTTTCTTGGTATCATAAAAAGTTATGAGACAAGGGATGGCAAACATGTGACCCACATGCCACAGCAGTCATGGTAGATATTAATAACCAATGACATCACTCTTTTTTGTTGTTGTATGGCAATCTGAGAACTCATCAAAGCTATCAGCAGATTAAATACTGATTGATTAAATACTATCAACAGATTAAAACAGGCACATGAATTTCAACTTTTGGCTGTTCCTGTTCAGGTTTAAGCTGTTCTTTCTAAAGACAAAGAAACCAAGGCCCAGAGGTAAAAAAAAAAAAACTATTAGTGAACCTACTGCTAACTCTTATTAGTGGCACAGTGAACTACAAAATGTGGCTGCTTTTAATTCAATGTTTTTTGTTTTAAAGTGAGTCTCCTTTAGGAAGATAAATTATGCTGGGGAGTCTGGGTGGCTCAGTCTGTTAAGTGTCCGACTCTTGATTTCAGCTGGGGGTCAAGATCTCATCAGGGTGCTGAGTTTGAGCCCTGCTTCTGCTTGTCCCTCTCCCTCCCCCTCTGTCCTTCCCCCAACTTGTGTGCATGTTCTCTCTCTCTCTCAAATAAATATATAAGATCTTAAAAAAAAGATAAATTATGCTATGAATAATAATCTATATGGACAGGCAGGGAGGTAATCCAAGTGTAACTTTAAATATACTTCAGTTTTCTGGAAAGAGAAATAAGAAATCTTTAAAATGCTCCTAAGTACAATTCTCCTTGCTTAACTTAGTTTATAACAAGTTCCATCTGTAAAAAATTTTTTCTCGTGAGCTGGGTCCTAAACTGGCACCACTCTGACAATATTTGCTAATTCAAATGTCTCAACCCCATTTTCTAAAGAACATTAACTTTAGTTGTTTTGCAATTTGAAGTTTAAACACACTCAATATCCAAATTAAAAAGTGGTAAGTTACACAAGTAACAGGTAAGTCACAAACATACAAATGGCCAGTAAAAGTGGGAAATGTCCAACTTCACTAAGTAATCAAATTAACAGTAACAAAAAAAGGTGGGGGGGAGAAAATTCATCATCTAATCAGCAAAGTAAAACTAGAGTTAGGCTATTATGTGAATATGTCCTCAAACCCAACTTGTAAAGAAACTGTTATTTCTACCATTTTACAAATGCTCAATGTATGCCACTCATTCCAGAAGGTAAATTTATACCACCAATGGCTGAAATGGCAGCTATAATGTCTTCCTTCACTTCCTTAAGGTTTTTTCAAGTGTCCCTCCCCTTCCCCATCAGCCCTTGAAGAAAAGGGCACTCTCATACACTGTTGGCAGTATGAACTGCTACTATCTTTCTAGAGGTCAACTGGCAACAAATATCAGAGATTTAAAAATACCAGTACCTTCTGATCCAAAAAATTCACTTCTAGGGAATTATCCAAAAGAAATAAGGATGTGTGTCAATTAGTTTTATAAACAAGCATTCACTGCAGCACTATCGAGGACTGAGAAAAGCCTCTGGACTTAGAAAACAAGGTTTTCCATTAACAGCTTCAGCAATGATAGAGGCTGAATACAGGTCACACTTGCTCAGGAAAGGCAAATGGATACTCCCAATTATCCCTTCTCCATCATGACAAGGTGACCGGATTACAATATTTTAATCTAAAACCAAGAGTGGCCTCAGAATCCTTCATCACAGAGGTATACAACCAGCCACACACTATCTGTTGGCCCACAAACTGCACATCAACTATTTAGAAACACCATCTAAAATTGGATCCTAAGGAAAGAAATGTTTTACACAAACTTTTTTTTTCAGGGTCTAGCACAGCACTGTCCAAAATACAATTCGAGTCACCTAAGTAATTTTAAAATTTCTAGTATCTACATTAACAAGGCAAGAAGAAACAGATGAAATCATTTCAATGTGCAATCAAAGTAAAAATTAATTTCACTTTTCAAAAAAGTCCTTTTTTCATACTAAGTCTTTTTGAAGTTTATTTACTTATTTTTGGTAATCTCTACATCCAACATGGGGCTTAACTCACAACCCTGAGATCAAGAGTCACGTGCTCTTCTGAGTCAGCCAGGCACCCCCATACCAAGTCTTTTTAAAATCCAGTGTGTATTACACTGCAAATCTCAAATCAGATACTAATTTTCCTTGGAAATATTGATCTATATTCACATTTCACAAACTTTATAGATTCACCTATCCAGGTTGTTTTAAACATACTTGAAAATTGTCCAACACTGACTTTGAGTATCAGTTTCTAAAATTAAAATTTTAATTAAAATTCAGTTTCTCAGTAACACAAGCCACATTTCAACTGCTCAACAGCCTACTGTAGCTAGTCATTACTGTATTGCACAGGACAGGACTAACATTTTTCCAATAAGTTAGGTAATCAATGTATATAGGAACTGATGGAAGAGAACAAATCAAGAGAAAGTACTGTTCACTATGGGACAATTACATAGTTTTGTAGTTATAATACATACAATTTTCACTTCTGTGATGAAAAGGAAGTTTCTATTGGTTACACCTGGTATTTTAATGGTTTCTGTAGGTTGTCCTTAAAAAAAAAAGGACAACCATTTAAATAATTGAGAAGTTGTATCTTTTCATATGGCACAAAGCTGGAAGCCATAGCTAATATGTGTACGAGAAAATCAGAAGTCAAAAGGATTTCCACAGGCCAAAATGGAAAACATAAGCAAAGTGAAAAATTTTTTTTTTTTAAGATTTTATTTATTTATTTGACAGAGAGAGACACAGCAAGAGAGGGAACACAAGCAGGGGGAGTGGGAAAGGAGAAGCAGGCTTCCCGCTGAGCAGGGAGCCTGATGCAGGGCTTGATCCCAGGACCCTGGGATCATGACCTGAGGTGAAGGCAGACGCTTAACAACTGAGCCACCCAGGCACCCCAAGCAAAGTGAAATTTAATGTAGGTATTAGTTTGGTCTGGCAAAAGCACTGGCTTTGGAAGATAATGCCTTTTTTTTTTTTTTTTTTTTTTTAAAGATTTTACTTATTTATTTGACAGAGAGACACAGCGAGAGAGGGAAGACAAGCAGGGGGAGTGGGAGAGGGAGAAGCGGACTTGCCGCCAGGCAGGGAGCCCAATGCGGGGCTCGATCCCAGGACCCTGGGATCATGACCTGAGCTGAAGGCAGACACTTAACGACTGAGTCACCCAGGCGCCCCGGAAGATAATGCTTTATACGGATAACCTTTAAAAATCTTTTTCAACCCCAAAATTCATGATTATTCTTTGTTCAGAACTTTACCAACAGTTGTACACAATTTTTGGAAAAAAAATCACACTGATGGCAACACAGCATTAGTCACCAATGCACACATGTGTATTGGTAGCAGATCTTTCTAAATTATATGATTTTATTTACAGACAGATACAAACATCTGATCTTATGATTTATGGTGTAGTTGTACCTGATCATTTACATATTGAAATAAATATCTTATTATAGTTTACTTTTATTTCTCCCTTATGTTGGTTACACCATTATATTGACTTTCTTTCTTTTTTTTTTTAAAGATTTATTTATTTATTTATTTGAGAGAGAGAATTAGATAGAGCATGAGAGGGGGGAGGGTCAGAGGGAGAAGCAGACTCCCTGCTGAGCAGGGAGCCCGATGCGGGACTCGATCCCGGGACTCCAGGATCACGACCTGTGCCAAAGGCAGTCGCTTAACCAACTGAGCCACCCAGGCGCCCCTTATATTGACTTTCTAAAAAATTGTGGCACGGGTAGGTTATATTTTATGTGAATTCGTCTCAACAAAGCAAGGAAATATTACAAAGTATTTTAAAATACAGTATCTCAATCCACATCCCACAAATGATCGGCTTCATAGGAGGAGTATGAATTGGAGGTTTACAAAAGTTAGTGAATTCTCCTTCAGCCTCACTGCCTGTCCCCTCTACAAAAACAGCAGTACAACCTTAAAAAAAAAAACAAAAAAACCACCTGTTTTACCGAAGTATAGAATATGTATGGTAAAGAGCACAAATCTTGTTCACAGCTCATTGACTTTTTACATATGTATACATCTATGCAATCGATACCCAAAGTAAAGTTAGAGAATATTTCTAGCACTTCAGAAAACTCTTGTGCTCCTTCCCAGTCCATATGCTGTCAGAGGTAACCATACTTCAACATAGATTCTTTTGACTGCAGAATCTCCTATTTTGAACTGCACCATTCTATATATTGTATATATTATTATCTACTTCCCCATCTTTACTTTGCACGTATTCATATTTTGTTAAGGACTTTTTCTTTTTTTTAAGTAAGCTCCTCACCCAGCATAGATCCCAATATGGTGCCGAACTCCCAACCAGATCAAAACCCAAGCTGAGATCCAGAGCCAGAAGCTCAACAGACTGAGCCACTCAGGCGCCGCTAAAGACACTTTTATTAGAACTAATTTATACCTCTTTGCTACAATTCAAAGGTATATGGATTCAGTTTTACTCTCTATTATACTAACTAGTTATATTGCCATCTCAGTCATGGCTGTGACTTCTTGCTTGAATATCACCTTCCCTAGAGAATAATAGATAAAAATTATCAGCTTACCATCCACAAATTCAACCTACAACATCCCTGGTCCATAAAAACAAGCAGCTTCAGTACAAAGGAAATAACATCTTGTAATATACCCTCAAGTTTCTCGACCATGCATATAAATACATGCAGTAATTAAAAACTGGTTATTTACTTACTATGGAGGAAAGGCAAATACATGCCAACACAATGGAATGTCCTACTGCTATTACTAACAAAAACAAAGTATAAATATGAAGAAAAATCAGATAAAGTTTTAAAAGTTTGAAAATGATAGGCAATACAGGCAACGACATAAAACATTTAAATAGATTGATTTAGAGTCAGAAGTTCTTCATGTTTCGAATTTTAGGTATTTCTATTCAACTTATAGAGTTAGCTCAATATATAGTAAAACACTTAGCAAATAAAATTTCATACAAAAATATATAATCAGGACCACGGTTTCGTTTTCACAGGCCTTTCCAAATCAAGAGTCAGGACTATAATGCTAACCACATTGTGCATGGTGATACAAATCTTTGAACTATAGGACCTTAGAATCTTTTTAAATAATGTCTATTGCCTTCATTTTTTCTGTGCCTTAAATATAAGACTTAGAAATGGAAAAAGTTTTGAAGTCCCATCTTACCTGGTAGTTCTTCATCCGGGATGTTAAAGGGACTATTCCTGTGAAATCATCTTAAAAGTTTACCATCAGGAACACAACTTAAGGGGTGCCTGGATGGCTCAATCGGTTAAGCAGCTGCCTTCCGCTCAGGTCATGATCCCAGAGTCCTGGAATTGAGCCCCACATCTGGCTCCTTGCTCAGCGGGGAGCCTGCTTCTCCCTCTGCCTGCCTGCCCCTCCCCCTGCTTGTGCTTTCTCTCTCTCTCTCTCTCTTTCTGTGTCAAATAAATAAATAAATAAATCTTAAAAAAAAAAAAAAGGACACAACTTTAAGTTTCCCATCATAAGTGATAGGAACTAGACTTAAAGACTCTTCATTTTGGGGACAGTTGCTGGCTTGCGGTAAAATTCAGTAACTATAAATTTCCTCTAGATTTGGCCAGTTACTCATTTCGGGGGATTTGCCACCATCCCCAGAATAATAAATCACCATTGTTACACATAAATCACCATTTTAAGTAAAAAGATAATGCCTCATGAGTGTATTAACTGAAGGTAGATTGTGAATAATACCAATGTTTGACCCCATTTCTATTGCCAAGTTAGGTATCAGAAAGAACATTACATGGTCTAGCAAGACTGAGCTAGACCAAAGATTTTGGATCTAAATACCCAGAATAATTTCTTGTAAGTCCTCCTTTATAAATCCATGCAGTCTCAACTCGGGAACTATTCAGCCTCATTTTTAGTACTCTAACAGAACAAGATGAGAAGTATTGTGTGCCGATAAGAATAAAAAACGAGGGGCACCTGGGTGCCTAAGTCCATTAAGCGTCTGCCTTTGTCTGGGGTCATGGTCCCAGGGTCCTGAGATCCAGCCCCCCAGGGCTCCCTGCTCAGCAGGGAGTCTGTTTCTCCCTCTCCCCCCTGCTCCTGCTACCAAATAAATAAAACCTTAAAAAAAAAAAAGAAAAAGAATAAAGGAGTAAGAGAAAGCACCCATGTTCAAGGGAAAAGAAAAATCTCACTAAATTATACTGGATCATAAATATAATAGCCAAACTTCCTAGCTCACGATTCAAGTGCTACAAATACTTCTCATACCTCAATTAGTATCCTGATCGGAACTTCAGAACTTGATGTTTAATATAGTGCAGGTACTATGAAAATTTCACGATTTCTGAATTTAATGTAAAACACACAATTCAGCATTAGAATGAATTTCCAATATTTAAAGCAAAATCAGAGTAAGGAATCATGTACAGACCTAAGGCCAATTAACCCTTCTTGGACCTCTTCGACTCCAGTCACATATACACACCGAGAGCCTTGTTTTAGGCAGCATGAGATTATTTCGAAGACTGACTTTTATTTCATCCTCAAAAGGCTGAACAGTTTGAAAGGCTTCACTAACTCAACACATAGTAACAATTCTTTAACTGACTTGCTATAATAGAAAAAAATTCAGCCATCTCAGAAAGCTTTTAACATTGATAAAAGGAGAGCTCCAAAACGGCTAAATTAGGAAATATTTTAAAACACCGTGTTATGTAATTAATATTTTAATAGTATATAATTTAATAGTATGGTGATAGCCAAATGGAAGTAGTTGAACCAAAATAATCCCTAATTTTATCCAAAAGGGAAACAGAATATTAATTTTGCTAATCACCTGAAAAAAGCTTCGCAGTAGTAATCAAGGACCCCCCACCCCCACAGCACAGGGGCAGTAGCAAACTACTGGAACAATAGCTCCACCTACTGATCAACAATACTTCCTTAAACATTTTGGCACCCCAAGACTACAGAGCTCACGCTCTCTCCCCCTCCTCCACTCGCTCTGACCCAACCCAAATCCAGTTGAGTCACTAGCTCTTAATACTCATCTCCATGCTCTTTATTCCAATTCTTCCTCGCTCCAGAAGGTTCTGCACAACTCCCAAGTGTGAATAAGACTGAAAGGTGTCAAAGACCGCAGGTCCTAGGGTTGAGCATGGATCTGAAGAGGACAACCAGTCCACTCCAGTTGGAGTGGTGGGCCGGGGGTGGCTCAGCCGTCCGCTCCCGGGTAGGAGACCCAAGGCGCCTCACAAGAGCTTTTCCCTGTTGCCCCACTCAGCTGCTAGTCTCCGTTCAACCCACACTCGCCCCCCGGGCCGAAATCCTGGCTTCCCCGGGTCCTGCCTCTGCTGGCCCTTCAGCCCGCCAACAGCCCCGCGCCGAGCATCCGCCCCCTCCGCTGAACAGAGAGAAGCCCAGAAATCTCCCTCAGCCGGGTCTTCGCCCGGAGTCTCTCCCCATCTTCGCAGCCCCTCTTCCCTGCCGGCCCGGCCCTGCCCGGCTGCCCTTCCTCACCCTTTCATCTTCCCCGCCTGCTGAGGCCGTTGTTACCACCGATATCAACGCCGTTGTCGTCGCCGCCCTGAGCTCTCCGCGCCCTCAGCTCGGGCCACTCAACTCCCACAAGCCGGCCTCCCCGCCTAGGGCAGGGAGCTGAGCGGGTGACGGAGGCCGCGAGAGTCAAGCGCAGCCCTGCGTCTCCGAAGGGGGCGGGGGTGTCTCCCGCCGCCGCGCTGTGCCGCCGCTTCTCCACACGTGCACACCGGGCAATCCACTCCCGCCCGCCGCAGCCGCCAGCCAGACCCGCCGCCGCGCTGTGACCTTTCACCCCGCCCCCTCTGCGCGCCGGCGCGCCGGCCGCCTCGCGCGCAGCCGCACTGCTGGCCTCCGCGCACCCTTCCCCCTCCACTTCAGGACCTCCATTTTCCTACTGGGCTGTGGCCTGTGGCGTCATCTTTCTCCTCCCATCCCTTACGACACTACTTGTGGGGCTTGCCTGGTAGGCCCTGGCGGTAAAATCCGGATTTTTCCACCCTTCCCTCTCTTCTGCAATTTTAGCAAGATCGATCTTCCCCGACCCGGTCTTGTTCTTCCAGTTGGTAGTCTCCAGAATGACCTTCAAACGCTCTTAATAAGATTTTATAAAGATGGTTCTTCTAAATGTAAAGAAATCTGTGGTAGACTCAAACAAATGAGATGTTTTTAAGACCAACGTAATTAACAATCGGCCGGATAACTTGGCTTCTGTCCAGCACGATCCAAGTTTTGAGATCATGTGATTGCCTGGGATTAAGCCTGGTATTTTACCGGCGGGCCACTGTGGGACAGAACGTCGTCGCCATTTCCGGTCCCTAGACCATAGCATAAACGTCACTTCCTTAGCAATGCACTTTAACCCATTTCACGCACGCCCTCTACATTACACTTTACGACACAATCTTTGTGAAATTTTTGTTTTTTCTCTGATTTCATCGCAAGAAAGTTCATGTTAAAACGATTCGCAAAAACACAGGTCCTCGAAATGCAGCACGCCTGCCTCGGGGCGGCAGGGCGGAGCTCGAGGTCACGTGACTGTATAGGCCCGCCCCCTTCTGCAGCTGAAGACTTCCCCTCCCGCAGTGACAGAGCCTCTGGTCCGTGATCGGTACTGTTTCTGCACCTCGCGCCCGGGTAGGTGAGCGGCGACCGGTAACCGGCGACTGGTGGGAATAGGAGAGGGGGTGGGAAGAGAAGAGAAAGTGTGAACGGCGGCCTCTGTTGTCCGGGGCTTCCTCCCCGCTGTCATCCTGCACTGGCTAGGAAGCTCTTTTTTCCAGTTCTGACCTTCGCTTCCCCCACTGTGGTCGCCCCCGCCACTTAGGGGTGAGACGTCCACCTTTCCCGGGGTTGGGGATGAGTGCGGCCATTATGGTTCTCTATTCGGAGTCTTTGGGGCTTCGGGTAGTGGGTTTGGTTCAGCCATTTCTCAGGGTCCGCAGTAGTCTCCAGGTCTTATTCTCCAAAGCCCATTCTTTTGCAGAGGCCCTGCTCGGTTTTCAGCCTTGGGCTGGGAAGCTGGGAGGTAGGAAAAACCCTGGAGGCAGAGGCGTCTCCGGTGAGACAGGCTT
The DNA here is from genome assembly GCF_029215605.1 of Mirounga angustirostris. Classification (NCBI taxonomy): domain Eukaryota; kingdom Metazoa; phylum Chordata; class Mammalia; order Carnivora; family Phocidae; genus Mirounga; species Mirounga angustirostris. The sequence continues at coordinate 58,756,889 of NW_026991709.1, forward strand.
GGGAGAGAATGCCACTGATGTGGCCCTCACTGCGGAGTCACTGTAAAGCTTGCTCCAAATGCGCTTTCTCAGTAATTCGGAGTTTTAAATCTGACCTCCCTGTGTGAGGCGTTCTGTAGCTGTTCACAGAATTTGGTTGGGCCTGGAAGGGTAAAAACAGGACTTTTACCTTTCTCTGATTTTATGGTGCAGGAAGAGAGAAAACAGTTGAAAGAATAAAGATGTATTGGCTTCAAAACAGGAGGTGTTGGTAATGCGACAGTCTCAATTGAATGGGGAGGCGTTGAAAGATGATGGTGTTGCGGTTTCGTGCTCTGCAGGAGACCCAGACTAGCTTATGGAAAAGTGACTGGGTTTCCCCGACAGGGAAGTAATTCTTAAGAAACTGATTGGGCTGGAAATAAAATGAAACCAATTTGACCTTAAACTTTCTGCCTTTGACATTCTCTTTTGTCCTTTCTACCTGAAATCCTACTTAATTGCTGTTCCCAATCAATTCCTTGACCAGTGGTAAATTTATATTAAGTAGCACTTATATTACTCCTTAGCCTTCCAATTTGTATAGCTCCAAGTGATTTCTTCAGATTTTGATGAATAGTGTTTTGTGAAAATACAGAATTATTTTGCTTAGGTTTTTGCCCAGCCCAATGTACTCCCACTTCATATATAATGTAGTAACCAGTGTTTTGACCCTAAACAATGTGCTTTAGGGAAGAGTGTTTTTTAGTTTGGGGTTAAACTCCTTTATTTATACTGCAAACTCAGAAAGTCCCCTGGTTCTTTTAAATTGAAAGACCTTACAGAAATTATGATTTTTAAAATTTAAATTACACTTTTTTAAAATCTGAAAAGTCATATCCTCTGTTAAACCTTGTAGTTTTCTAGCCAACATAATAAAAGAATCCATTAGAAAGACGGCTGAAAAGTGAGGAAGATGGAATTCTTTATCTTTGAGTAGTGGATGTGACTGATTTGTTTTTGTTTTTCTGTATCATCCAAATTCTCTACAATAAACTGATTTTGTTAAGGGGAACAAAAGGTTAAAATTCTAGTGTAATATTAATTTAACAAAATATTTTTATAGTAAGTTCAAAATAGAAAAACTGACCTATTGATGCTCTTTGCTAGAAAACATAACTTTAAAAAATGTTTCTTGCTTTCCCTATGTAATAAATAAGACCACTATCCTGGATTTACAGTTTTAGCTATGGTCCTAGTCTACTGGTATGTTTATGTAGCCATGCCTGCTACCAAAATAAATATAGTTTCATCCATTAGTTTGCTCCAGAGTGATGGTCTCTGATCTCTAGAGGAGAGAAAAACATAAGCAGTGTTGCTTCATTGGCCAGGTGACATTCCACCAAATAAGCCACATTTTTTAAAAGCTCTGGAAGTCCAAACCAGTCCTGTCTGGGTGAGACCAAAGTAGGAAAGAGAAAAACCAGCTAAAGAGCGTTGAATCCTAGAGGGGAAGATGTCAATATGAAAGAGGTTGTGAATGAGTCTGCAGTTTTACTTCACAATTTCCCCAATTTTAGGCAACTCTGAAAGCAGTAGCTTAGACCACTAATGAAATTAGCAGCAGGAATTGGTGACGAAACTAGCAGCAGGAATTGGTGACTAAATTGCTATTAAAGTTGAGTGTGAAAAAGAGCTTTAACATTATGCATAATTCATACACAAACAAGTGATGAAGCTAGAAAGCCATTTCTGAAACTAGTTTGCCTTTTTTTGTTTTTTTTAAGATTTTATTTATTTATTTTAGAGATAGAAAGAGCTGGGGTAGGAGCAGAGAGAGAGGGCTAAGCAGAGTCCACGCTTGAGTGCGCAGAGCCTGAGGCTTGGGGCTTGATCCCACAAACCTGAGATCATGACCCTAGCCAAAATCAGGAGTCAGACACTTAACTGACTGAGCCATCCAGGCGCCCCTGAAGCTAGCTTTTTATCAGTTTATGAATATTACATGGAAAAACCTTAACATTCATTAGGGAATTGTGCTGTAGTCCCAACAGTAATTGACCCCCAAGAGTTTTTGTGTTAAGGTCCCTGACACTGCTTACTCTGAGGTCGAAGTCTTCTTAACATTTCTCTGCCTTTATAGATTATCAGCACCACCAAAAATGCTTTGTCCCCCTATTGGCAGAACTAGCCCCTTAGTCCTATAGCACACACAGTATTTTCTGTTCTTCTATTTTCACTTCTAGCACATTGTATTTGATTACTGTTGGCTGGGCTGTTCCTTAGTAAACCATAAAGCTTCTAGGAGTTCAAGGCTAGTGACTCTACTGTTGTCTTTAGAACCAGGATGCTGAAGTACCTGATGAGTCTTTAGTAAATTTTATTTATTTATTTATTGGATGAATGTTTGACAGTTAGGAAGGTTAAACTAGTTTTAAACCTCTTAAAAATCATAGCTCCTTCTAAAGTTGTGTACTAGGTATTAGTTTTCAAATATAAATTGGTAATAATAACCATCCAAATCATGAATAGACAGAAACGTAGACTTTATTAACGCAGTGATCAACTTATTTTCACAGCGTATATGTTTACTAGTAGGTATGGTTATCATCCAAATATGGAAGAGAAGGGAAGAAGAGTGAGTTGTCAAAATGTGGCTCTGATGGGGTGGCTGGGTGATGGACACTGGGGAGGGTATGTGCTACAGTGAGCACTGTGAATTGTGTAAGACTGTTGAATCACAGATCTGTACCTCTGAAACAAATAATACATTATATGTTAAAAAAAAAAAAGATATTAGGAAGGGAAAAATGAAGGGGGGTTAATCGGAGGGGGAGACGAACCATGAGAGACTATGGACTCTGAGAAACAGAGGGTTCTAGAGGGAGGGGGTGGGAGGAGGGGTTAGCCTGGTGATGGGTATTAAAGAGGGCACGTACTGAATGGAGCACTGGGTGTTATACGCAAACAATGAATCATGGAACACTACATCAAAAACTAATGATGTAATGTATGGTGATTAACATAACATAATAAAATAAAATTTTTTAAAAATGTGGCTCTGTGTAGGCTACAAGTGATACAGCACTAAAATAAAAATCAGAGGATGAGTGTTCAGCCTTGCCGCTTTAGTTACATGCTTTTTAAAGTAAAGTTGGGAGTGGAGGCTTAGGATTTGATACTTGAGAAATCTTCCTCTCAAGGGTATTGTGAGTTCAAGTGAGATAAACCCTAGGTAATCTATGTGAAAGTATTTTAAAAACTAAGTGGTATTTAAATGTAAAGCAATATACTGTAGACTTTATGAGAATAGATTTCCCAATCATACAGACCTGGGTTCAGGTTCTGGCCCTACCACTTATTTAGGATGTGTGACCTTGGACAGTTTATTTAATCTAAGCTTACCTTTTCTCATATTTAAGTTTATCCCATAGGTGCTATTAAATTATAAATTATATCATAAATACAGGGGGCCTAGTACATACTTTGTAAATTTTTGTTAACTTTAGTCATATCTGGTTTGGTTTTATATACTGAAAAAATTTTTTTAAAGATTTTATTTACTTAAGACACAGAGAGAGCGCACAAGGGAGCAGAAAGAGCATGAGCTGGGGGGAGGAACAGAAGCAGGCTCCTAGCTGAGCAGGGAGCCCAATGTGGGGCTGGATCCCAGGGTCCTGGGATCATGACCTGAGCCGAAGGCAGCCACTTAACTGATGGAGCCACCCATGCGCCTCCTATATACTGAATTTTTAAAGGAGACTTAAGGCATCCTATAAAATTGAGGAACAGGTTTGGGATGTAGAGAAACAAATAGAATTTGTTGAGGTTATTACTAAAAAATAGAGGAACTAGAAAAATGCACTTATAGCAAAGATTCTAAAACAGATTTATCAATAGAAGCTGAGAAATATCAACATTATTAGTCCCATTATTTTGGCAACTGCAGTGACTTAATATTTTTTATATAGATTTTCCAAAGCTTATGATTATTAATATGTGGAAACAATTTAAGGAGGTAGTTCTTCTCTTTTTAAATTTTTATCTCTATAGTGGGTTATAGAAATGTATTAAAATTGTACAGAGCTATAGAGCAGGGACTTTTGAGTTTATGCTTATGTTTAAAAAATTTGCCTTTTATTTTACATGTCTTTATATCTCATTTTTGTCCTCATATGAAGTAGACAGGGGAATGTAGAGATTATAACAGGGACATGAGCTGCAGTAAAAAATTTTTCCTTCTAAATTCATGATTCACAAAGATTAGTGGTTTTATATTGGAAAATACCAGTAAATTAAACAGTAATTGAAGTATAGTTATCATGAGTTTATGTTTCACTTTAATCCTGAAAAATTTATTACTCATACTCATTTGTTCTAAGGAGAGATTTTATGAGGAGATTATTGAATGTGATGTCAACTTCTGTATTTTGGTGAAATAAATTGTGGTCAGTGTTTTCCATTTAACTTCCTTCTGTAGAAACTTTAAAAGTATTACAATTCTGTTTTTTCCTATTGTGAAATGAAAGTGACTCTGGTTTGTATAAGTATTCCTTTATGCATATAGTATATACATATTGTATGTATAGTAAATACATATATATACATATATATGTTTTTGTGTGTATGTATTTGTAAAGAGAACTGGAATGGATATATATATTCACAGTATAGACTTCTTTTTACTTGAAACTATCAAGGCTGTTTTTAAAATTAGCTAACTACAGGGGCACCTGGGTGGCTCGTCGGTTAAGCAGCTGCCTTTGGCTCAGGTCATGATCCCAGGGTCCTGGGATCGAGTCCCGCATCAGGCTCCTTGCTCAGCAGAGAGCCTGCTTCTCCCTCTCCCTCTGCCTGCCTGCCGCTCCCCCCGCTTGCGCTCTATCTCTCTCTCCGTGTCAAATAAATAAATAAATAAAATCTTTTAAAAAATAAATAAATAAATAAAATTAGCTAACTACTGTGAATAAAATTATCTATGACTAATTTATTTAAAATTCCCCTTTATATTGTTTGTAGTTAGCTCTATTTAATAAATTTTACAACCATGATTAGACTGTTTTTAAAAATTGGTATTCATAGGTATTTTCAGATTCAACCTGTGCTGTTGGTATCAAAAAATTTTCAGTTTTGAATCTTAATGCTCTAATATTGTTTTTTGGGTGATAAACCTTTTTTTTTTTTTTAAGATTTTATTTATTTATTTGACAGAGAGAGACACAGCGAGAGAGGGAACATAAGCAGGGGGAGTGGGAGAGGGAGAAGCAGGCCTCCCGCCGAGCAGGGAGCCCGATGTGGGGCTCGATCCCAGGACCCTGAGTTCACGACCCGAGCTGAAGGCAGTCACTTAACTGACTGAGCCACCCAGGCGCCCCAGTGATAAACCTTTTTAAAAACTATGCCTACAACATGTCATGTTTTGTTTCTTTTCTGAAAAATAGTTAAGCATATTTCATTGAAAATAAAATGGATAATGCCTGGTATGATGCAAAAGAGCTCCAAATGTATTTGAGCAATGAAAAACAACCAGACTTCATGTTTTGTTTTAGTTATTTCTTTAATTTTTAAAAAAGGAGTGTTTATTTAAAAGTAAAATGGAGAAGACTAATTAATTTAGAAAATATTTGTAAAATTGAAGAAAGAGTATGATAAAAAAAACTCTATGTAGTAGTGATTATATATTCATATTGGAAAAGTTGGAAGGAAATGTATCAAAATAAGTGATTATCTCTAGGTTAGGAGATTAAAGAAAGATTTAGAATTTATTACTCTTCCTTTTGTGTATGTGAATTTCTACAATCAATAGTCATTGCTTTGGGCAGCAAAAATTTTTTTTAATTTGATATGGAGAATTAAGACATTTAAGTAATGATTTCTTCTTAATTATCTGAATGTCTTAAGTGAAAATGTTTCAATTTATCCAGATAACTAAATAAATTATTTAATTTTATCACTGCAGATGTATTTTTAGGCTTACATAAGCACAGCAAAATTTTAAAAGCAGAAGTAAATCCCAGCATATAAAGGAATTTAATACATGGCAAAGCTCTGTTTCAATCCACGGGGATAAAATGGCACATATATAGTAAATGTAACTGACACGACTTACCTGCCTAGAAGAAAATAAAATGGAGCTGCTGCTTTGCAGCATAGGCACAAAATAATTTCAGAGGGATTAAAAGCATAAATGTAAACAATAAAATATTTGAAATACCAATCCCCTGAATTTTCTTTGTACGTACAGTCTAGATCTGTAGTAGTTGCCAATGGCAAAGATAAAGGACAAAAGGCAGATTGGAAAAAAAAGTGTTTGAAATATGTATAACAGCTAAAGAGTTAACATTTGTAAGAACTATTACATATTAAGTAAAAGTCCATATAATAGAAACATAGATAAACATGTGATCAGAACTTCACAGAAGAGAAATCCATTCAACAAACAAAAAAAAGACATAAAACCTCACTAGTTGGGACGCCTGGGTGGCTCAGTCGTTAAGCATCTGCCTTTAGCTGGAGTCATGATCCCAGGGTCCTGGGACAGAGCCCCGCTTCGGGCTCCCTGCTCATCGGGAAGCCTGTTTCTCCCTCTCCCACTCCCTCTCCCTGCTCAGCGGGAAGCCTGCTTGTGTTCCTGCTCTCTCTGTGTCTCTCTCTGTCAAATAAATAAATAAAATCTTAAAAAAAAAAATTAAAAACCTCACTAGTAATCGATGTGCTAACAATGAAATATTCTTTTCTGACTGGCAAAAATTAAGTGGTAAACCTACTGCTTGTAGGGATCTACGGTAAAGGATTTTCTCATAGGATGTCAGTGGAGATGTGAATTGTTACAGTTTTTTTAGTAAACAATCAGGCAGTATCTGTTAATATTGAAAATATATATTCTTCCATCCAGCAGTCCCACTCTGTGGCGTCTTTTTCTTAGAAATAAAGACAAGCTGGGACACCTGGGTGGTTCAGTTGGTTAAGTGTCTGCCTTGGGCTTAGGTCATGATCCCGGGGTCCTGGGATTGAGCCCCTTGTCGGGCTCCCTGCTCAGTGGGGAGTCTGCTTCTCCCTCTTCCTCTGCCCCTCCTCCTGCTCCTGTGCACTCTCTCTCTCAAATAAATAAAACCTTAAAAAAAAGGAAAGAAAGACAGGCAAGCATTTACGTGAATGTTGATTACAGCAATGTTTTATAGTAGCAAAACCTGGGAACAAAGGGAATGTCTGTCAATAGGAGTATCATTGTATAGATCATGCACAGGCATATCATGGAATATCTTTCAAGTTATTAAAAAATAGGAGTTAAATCTATACTGATGAGTTGAAAGGATCTCCATCATGTATCTTAAGTGACAAAGGCAAAGTTAGAGAAATGTATGTAATGAGATCCCATTTTTGTAAAACAGTTGAAAAAACACTTTGTGTGTGTGTATGCTTAAACAGTTGTTAACATTGGAAGGAGGAAATAAGCAAGAGAAAAAAGAAGGAAAGAAAAAAGAGTACCCGCAATAACATATGCATGTAAAACTGTTTACACGTGTCTATAGAAGATGAATTGCAGGAAAAGATAGTCACCAAAATGGTTGGTAGCCATCTCAAGAGTGGTTGGATGGGCATTTCAGGTGATTTTTACTTTCGTCCTTACACTTTTCTAGATTTTTGTGTTTTTTATTTTTTATAATGAACATAGTGTTTCTGTAATTACAAAAAACAAAACCATTGACATTAAAAAAAATAAACATCCTGATAGGGCAAAGAAGGAATTAGTAAGGAGGAAAATACCACTTGAAATTACCAGAAATGGCAATTATCTGAAATATTTTTTGACTCATTTATTCTCATGTCGGAGGGGAAAGTGTATAAATTATCCTGATAACTCCGTAAGTTTGCCTTAATTTTGTATAGGTGGTAACCATTGTGTATTCAGTAAGAAATTGTCATTAAAAATGTGCAGGGAGGGACACCTGCGTCGCTCAGTCGGTTAAGTGTCTGCATTCGGCCTAGGTCATGATCTTAGGGTCCTGGGATCAAGCCCTGCATCAGGCTCCCTGCTCAGCAGGGAGCCTGCTTCTCCCTCTCCCGTTCCCCCTGCTTGTGCTCTTTCTCTCTCTCTCTCTCTGTGTCAAATAAATAAATAAAATCTTAAAAAAAAATGTGCAGGGAAATGCTAGGCACTACCAGATTGGGTTGCAAATACACCTTTTATTTTTGGTGTAGTTATTAAATTTTCCAGAAATTCTTTATGCCTGGGAGATACAGAGCATATTGCACAAATATGGGGTATATCACCTGATTTAATCATGTGACAAAATCAGAATAAGGAAAAATCCACATTTGAGTTTTAGTTAATTAAAAAAACCCAAAAAACTAAATACATGAGTAACTCTCCTTAGGAAAGCTTCAAGTAAGAATATCTTTTTTTTTTTTAAGTAAGCTCTACGGCCATCATGGGCCTCGAACTCATGACTATGAGATCAAGAGTCACAAGCTTTACCCACTGAGCCAGCCAGGCGCCCCTCAAATAAGGTCTTTAAAGAGGCAAAATTAAAAGTATTGACAATTATTTAATACTTTATTTCAGTCCTTTTAAGAGACTGAAGTTAATACATCGTTCAAGGCTGTAATAGAAAATGTCAGGGACAGCTGGGTGGCTCAGTTGGTTAAGCGTTTGCCTTCGGCTCAGGTCATGATCCCAGAGTCCTGGGATCAAGTCCCGCAGCAGGCTCCCTGCTCAGTGGGGAGTCTGCTTCTCCCTCTCCCTCTGCTGTTCCCCCTGCTGTGCTCTCTCTGTCTGACAAATAAATATATCTTAAAAAAAAAAAAAAAGGCAGATGCTTTAGAGTTGGATTTGTTGCATGTTTAAAGCATCTGTATTTGTTTCTCATGTTCATCTTTGTTTTCCTCTTTTCATTACCAGTATTATTAACTTAATAGTATATATGTTCTTTATCACAACACATACAAATTTCTTTTTGAAAAGAATTGGAATATATGTAAATAACAAGTAATTTTCAAGCAGTATTGAGAGGCAACATAGCAAGGAGGTTAAGGGCATAAGTACTGGAGATAGACTGGGTCACATCCTGGCTCTGCTACTTCCTAGCAGTGTGACTTTGGGGGAAGTTGCTTTTATCTTTCTTAATTTTTCTCAGCTTTAAAATAAAGATAATAAGAGTATTTACTTTGTTAAGTGTTGTGAGGATTAAATGAATTATTTAAGAAAAGTGATTAGATAACTATTGGCACATAAGATCTATATAAATATTTGCCATTATTATTTAGTTACTATGCTCTTTGTTCAGTTAGGTATATATAGTAATTTTATTACTTGGCTTGTTTTAGCACTCATTGAATCATTCAATAATATTTTTAATCAAGTTGAATGGATAATACATGTACAAATGCAGTAAAAATTATGTACTTATATGTGTGTTTTCTCCTTTCTCAATCCTTATTTTTTTTCACAAAGGTAATACCTCTTCACATTGTTCTGGACATTACATTTTTCACTTAGCAATGTTATCTTGGGGATCTTTCCACATTTGTACAGTTAAAGCTACATCATTCTTTTAAATAATAGTCTAGTATTCAATTGTACTAATGTGTCATCATCATCATTTGTAACATTTATTGAGAGTTTACTACTGATCCAGGCACTTTTCTTAAAGTTTTAGTTGTATTCATTCATGGAAGCCTCACAGAAACCTTATGAAATAGGTGCTGTATTTGTCCCCATTTCATAAATGAAGCAAATTAGGCAGGGGGTGGTTAAATGCCCAGCAATGTCACACAATTCATAATAGGACTCAGAATTTGAATCCAGGGCATCTCTTTCCAGAGTCTATCTTAATATCGCCGAGTACTACAGCTATTTATAGTATGACAAGTTATTTAACTAGTCTCCATAGTAATGGATGTTTACAAACTTTTGCTATAAGGAACAGGCTATAATATTTTGATAATAGGACATTTTGTACACATTAAGGAAATTCCTGGAGATGGAAGAACTGAGTCAAAGGATATGTACATTTTGAAATCTGGTGGGTATGGCCAAATTACTCTCCAATTTAGCAATGAACAAAAGTTCAGATTTGTCCTCAGTATTGTGCTGAAAGCTGCCAAATCATTTAGCTTGAGTCTTTGGGAAGCTGAGTAGCTAAATGCCTTGAACATTTCTAGCATCCCTGAATTATGAGTGATCTACCATCTTGTGATAGCATAGGCTACCCATCATATCTACTCAGTGTAGCAATGTCAGTGTAAGAACAAAGTATGACATTTGGACTTCTTGTTACTTTCAAATAATGGTAAATATTCTCGTTATGATTTGCAGTGTTGCCTATGTGATTTATGCGTTGAAATGCTATAAATTGAGGTTTGAATGTGTATCATTGAAAGAGCAAAATGCTACAATTGTCAAGTATATTATTAAAAGAGTAAAATGCTATGATGGTTAATAATTGTGAAAGTTGCCAATTTTATGTACGAAAACAATTACGTAAGTGCTTTCAAATAATTAAATAGGGAATCAGATTGCCAGTTAATAAGACCATTGATAATGTGATAGCTAAATGTATGAATAATTATGTATTTTCTTGTGAAAAATGGGTTTTCAGTAATTGGTAAGTCCTGGTCTTAGGTAATGAAGAATTAGGCAGTGGGCATGGGGGGGGGGGGGCTTTATTCAGCTGAGTTACAACATCCACAGATTGTTTTATTTTTTATTTATTTTTTTATTTTTAAGATTTTATTTACTTATTTGACAGAGACACAGCAAGAGAGGGAACACAAGCAGGGGGAGAGGGAGAAGGAGGCTTCCCGCTGAGCAGGGAGCCCGATGCGGGGCTCAATCCCAGGACCCTGGGATCATGACCTGAGCTCAAGGCAGATGCTTAACGACTGACAACTGAGACACCCAGGCGCCCCATCCACAGATTGTTTTAAATATACTTCTGCTCAGTGTCTTCTGTCTCATTGGTTTCAAGAAAAGGAAAAAATTATCATTAATTCAAAAAGCAGGCTGACTGACACCAAATTCTTTAATGTGATCCAAAGCAGACACTTAAAATACAGAATCTGCTCAGGTCCCAGCTTAGTGTACCTACAGTGCTCGAATGTACCTACAGTACTTGAATGCAGATTTATAGTACTTGCTATTTTTCAGCAGGGTGTGTGTATGTGAGTGTTTTAAATATGATCTCATCCTCACCCAAAGATACTGTTGGATAACGAGGGTGGGGGAAATACCTATAAAGAGGCAGAGATAAACAGCCTATCAATTCTTTATTGTGAAGTATTTCTACTTCAAACTAGAGCAGTATAAAACAATAGACAATAACTCTCCCTCTACCTTTATCCTCCGAATGAGTCATTGAACCTTAGCAACTTTGATATCCAAAATATTAGAGCTTAACCTTCGTCTTGGAAGACAAACCTTTCTATACCTCATATTTCAAAAATTCATTCAAGATAGGGTTAAGATTTTCCCAAATCCTCATCCAAGATATTACCTTAAGTTCTGTTCTGAAAACATAGATGAGTAAGTACTTTAAAGGCATATCTGACTCCTGTATTCCTGAGCTGTTAAGTATTCCCAGAACTTGCTGAACTTGACAGTATTGAAGTGTGCTCACACAGCCTTATCAGGAGCCACATAAATTCATTTTAAACAAACAGACAAAAACCTGTTTGGCTGTTTTTGATGGTTCCCCCTGTGATGTTCCTGGGGTTAAGATTCTCTTATGAGTTTCATAAGCCATGTTGTCTTTTATAACTATTAGTTGACAAGTAAAAACAAAAATGAATGTGATATATACTATGTAAGCATTTACGCCCTATAGGAGTCATATTACTAATACTTTGTGCTTTTGAAAAAAATAGTTTTATTGAGGTATAATTGACATACACATATTTAAACTGTACAGTTTGATGTTTTGATATATGTATACACCTGTGAAACCATCACTGCAATCAATATAGTGAACATATCATTACCTCCAAAAGGTTTTTTCTCATGCTTCCTTGTGATCCCTTCCTTCCATACCTCCCCACTATGCATTTCTAAGCAACCATTGATCTTTTTTCTGTCACTGTAGGTTAGTTTGCATTTTCTCAAACTTTACCTAAATAGAACCATTTTTTTCCTGTCTGCCTTTTACTTACCATAATTATTTTGGGATTTTTTTCCAGGTTGTTAAGCGTTTCAGTGTTTCTTTTTTTTTTTCATCGCTGAGTATTATTCCATTGTATAACTATACCATGATTTGTTTATCCATTCATCTGTTGATAGATATTAGAGTTGTCTTTCCACTTTTTGGCTGTTATGAAAAAAGCTACTGTAAACATCCATATAAAAGTCTTTGAACATAAGCTTTCATTTCTTTTTTAAATTGTTTTTATTTTAAGGTATTTTTTAAGGATCTTATTATTTTTAAGTAATCTCTACACCCAGGGTGTGGCTCGAACTAATAACCCCCAGATCACAAGTCTCATGCTCTACCAACCGAGCCAGCCAGGTACCCCCATAAGCTTTCATTTCTTATGGGTAAATACCAAGGAGTAGGACAGCTGGATCATATGTTAGGTGTCTGTTTAACTTTTTAAGAAACTGCCAAATTGTTTTCCCAAATGCTTGTGTCATTTTACATTCCTACCACCATTATATGATAGTTCTAGTTCTGTATCCTTACCAACATTTCCTATGGTCAGTCTTTTTAATTTTAGCCATTCTATTATGTGTGGAGTGGCATTTTATTTTGCTTTTAATTTGCATCTTTCTAATGATGTTAAGCATCTTTCATGTAGTTATTTACCATCCATATATTTTCTTTGGTGAAGTATATGTTCAAACCCTTTGATCATCATTTTAACTGTGTTTTTTTAATCCAGTTTTGAGAGTTTTAAAATATATTCTAGATATGTCCTTTATTACATTTATGCTTTGCAAATATTTTTGCCCAATCTGGAACTTGGCTCTTTGTTCTAACAATATTTTGAAGAGCAAAAATTTTTAATTTTCATGAAGTACAATTTCTCAATTTTTTCTTGTATGGATTGTGTTTTGAGTATTATATCTAATAAATCTACCTAGTCCAAGATCACAAAGGAAGTTTTATGGTTTTAGGTTTTACATTTAGGTCTACCATCCATTTTCAGTTTATTTTTGTATATGCTACAAGGTATGGATTGAAGTACCTTTTTTTTGCATTTGCATTTAGACTTGTTCTGCCACTTATTAAAAAACTAACTTTCCCCACTGAACTGCCTTTGCACTTTTGTCAAAAGTCAGTTGTCCACTTATATCTATGTTATATAGCCATTTTGAGCTAATCAATGTTTATAGAATTTTAAATAATAATACCAGGCAGAACAATAGAGATTTTATCTATTCTTTGTAGAATAGATGTTCTGTTGGTGTTCTAGCATTCATAATCAAAATAACCATTAAAATTTCAAGATTTTCAACATTTCCCACACAGCCTTTGCCAGTATTGTCACTGAGCAGTATTTAGTAGTTGTCTACTATGTGTCAGGGTGCTTTACTATGTAATTGGGGTACTCAGTGAATGAAACAGGTACAGTCCCTGTTTCCCTGGCATTTACAGTCTGGCAGTGGAGACAGACATTGAACAGCTCTGTTCACAGATTTTTAATTACAGCAGTAGCAAGTATGACAAAGGAGCAATATTGAAGACTGGGAACACATACCAGGAGGAACTGGAAGTTAGTTCCTTAGCAAACCATGCTATTGAAAACTTTCTGTGATTAAATCCTTCTCTCCCACAGCCACTTTAGTTAAATAAACCCTAGTTGTTATTAATCATGGAATACTAGGCAAACCATTAGAAATGCAACTTCTTGCCCTCTGAATTGGAAATGTCTGTGAACTTTTGAGTAAACTCATACCTTTAAATCCATGTTGTAAAGTGTTTTCTAATCTATACTAGGCAGCATTCTTTCCCACTAATGTGCATACTTTATCCTTTAGGTCATATTTTCACTGCAGAGATTTTATGAATTCCTGAGTTGAAGGTGAACCTGTTTATGGTAATGCTTCTTTTAACATTGGGTTAATGTGTCTTTGTACACTTTGTAAACCTTCTATCTCTTCTATTCCATCCATGAAATAAGTGACAGGACAGATCCATTTGAATACATAAATATCACTTTATAATACAAATGTAATAGCATTTTCACTGCAACACTGTTGGTGCTGACTCTCCTGTGTATATTGTTCTCAGATATGTGTATTGCGTATATTTGGCCAGGTTGGCTGTTCGTGATATGTTTGCTTGGGAAAACAATCCAGAAAATTTCTCCTTAATTAACATTTAGAAGAGTGATAATGGTAATTGTAGGCAGTTTTTAAGAAAAGTTTCTTAGTATTTTGAGCAGTGACTTTTTTTTTTAAGTAGTTGAAAAATTTCTAGGTTGCTTTTTTTTTTTTTTTTAAGATTTTATTTATTTGAGAGAGAGAGAATGAAAGAGAGAGAGCACAAGAGGGGGGAGGGTCAGAGGGAGAAGCAGACTCCCTGCTGAGCAGGAAGCCTGATGCAGGACTCGATCCTGGGACTCCAGGATCATGACCTGAGCCGAAGGCAGTCGCTTAACCAACTGAGCCACCCAGGCACCCCCTAGGTTGATTACTTTTAAAGGGGATAATTCTCGGGGCGGCCTGGGTGGCTCAGTCGTTAAGTGTCTGCCTTCGGCTCAGGTCATGATCCCAGGGTTCTGGGACTGAGCCCCACATCAGGCTCCCTGCTCAGTGGGAAGCCTGCTTCTCCCTCTCCCACTACCCCCTGCTTGTGTTCCCTCTCTCCCTGTCTTTCTCTGTCAAAAAATAAATAAAATCTTTTAAAAAAGGCAGGGGGGATAATTCTCATACATGACCGCTGACATTTTTTTTAATTGGTATGGTCACTTCAGCCACAGTTTATCTGAGACAACCTATCCAAAAGCCAAACAGCCATTGCAGTGCTCAGAGGCCATGAAGGTTAAGGGTCCTCTCAGAAGAGAATTTGCTAAGGACAGTGCTTGGTACTCTGAACTTGGACTTGCAGACTATTTAACACAAGAAATTTCATTATTATTATTAAATACACTGGGGTTGGGAGAAGACTGTAGGATTTCAAATAAACTAATAACCTCATTTTGTTATTAGATCTTTTTTTTTTTAAGATTTATTTATTTATTTATTTGACAGAGAGACAGAGAGAGAGCACAAGTAGGCAGAGCAGCAGGCAGAGAGAGGAAGAAGCAGACTCCCCGCTGAGCAAGGAGCCTGATACAGGGCTCTATCCCAGGACCCTGGGATCATGCATGACCTGAGCCGAAGGCAGCCACTTAACTGACTGAGCCACCCAGGCGCCCCTTGTTATTAGATCTTAAAGCTGTTTCTCGTTTTTCACTTTTGCAGTGTTAAACACATATGTAAATAAGTTCTCATCCACATGTCAAATATATTCCCAGAGGTACAATTTATAATCAGAGGGTTTGAACATTTATTTTAAGGGCCTTGTTGCATATTGCCAAGTTGCTTCCTATATTTCTTAGAAGATAATAAACCCAAATTGACCTTTCCTTGATGGTTATAGGTCATTCTTATGACCCTTAATTCACAATCTCTTTCATTATCTACTTTTTATTTATTCTTGGAGTGTAGCTCTCTAATAATTTGGTATTTTGTTACTTTAAATCTGCAGTGATCTAAAATATTAGGTAATAATTTTTAATTATGCATAAATTGAGTCAAGACAATATGAAGGTCTCTTGAAACTGTAGAAACTTAAAGACAGTCATTTCAGCAGTTTAGAAATCTGTTTTTCTATTTCTTAGTCTTGATTCTAATGATGGTGGACAAATCTGACCTCCTTCTGTATAAATATTACTGTACTGTATTCAGTTTTAATACTGTATATTATTGTTTCTAGGAAATAAATTTTCCCCCCACATTTTAACAACTGTGAAATTAATATCTGTCCTGCAATTTCTGGAGTGTAATAGAAGAGTATGTTACAATTGATGGTATCTCTGGGGCACCTGGGTGGCTCAGTCGTTGAGCGTCTGCCTTCGGCTCAGGTCATGATCTCAGGGTCCTGGGATCGAGCCCCATGTTGGGCTCCCTGCTTGGCGGGAAGCCTGCTTCTCCCTCTCCCACTCCCCCTGCTTGTGTTCCCTCTCTCGCTGTGTTTCTCTCTGTCAAATAAATAAATAAAATCTTAAAAAAAAAAAATTGATGGTATCTTAGATTAGATGAAATATGGTATTACTTCTAGGTAGGAGTGTGTGTGTGTGTGTGTGTGTTTAAGAATTGCTCTTTTGAGACATCAGCATGAAGAGTATCCTTATGGATCCTTAATTGGTTGCCTTACCTTGGCTTCCCCCAGTCAGTAAGTTAAAATCAATAAAAGTATACTAGCAAATTGTAAAAGATAAAAATAGCAAAACATGGGAAGCTGTCTTGGTACCCAGTAAGGATAATTATGTAGGTAAGCTATGGTATCCCTTTAATGAAATATTATACAGCTTAAGATGATACTTATGTGAGAACTCTCAGAATATGTGAGAATATATTACAGTATTGATTACAAGTATGTCAAAAATAGTGAAGAAATAAGTCAACATTTAAGTGATGAGACTTACCTCTGAGTATTTTAAAAATTGTAAGCATGTTGCTTTTGAAAAAAAATTTTAAAGAAAAGTATGTAATGCTTATTTTCTTTACTATTTAAATCATTTGGCTCTCTTGGCTTTTACATCGTAGGTAAGTTAGGGTATAAATAAAGGACTTTCTTCAGGGACTCATTTTTTTCAACCTGAAATTGAGAAAATGTTCTAAAAATTCACAAAAAGTCAAAAGGGGATATTAATGTTAGCTTCACTAGAACTTTTTTTTTTTTTAAAGATTTTATTTATTCATTTGAGACAGATAGAGAGAGCATGAGCAGGGGGAGAGGCAGAGGGAGAGGGAGAAGCAGACTCCCCGGTGAGTTGGGAGCCTGACATGGGGCTTGATCCCAGAACCCAGAGATCATGACCTGAGCCGAAGGTAGACGCTTAACCATCTTAGCCACCCAGGCACCCCTTCACTAGAACTTTTTTACACTCCAGTTTAAGTTTTCTAAGAAGTAAGAAAAGTAAGAGGAATTTCTCACTCAGGTACTATTTATGTAGCTTCATTGTTCCAAATTTATGACAGCCTAGTAACCAGGAAGTTTCCATTACTATTCCCTGTTATTAACAGTAACAAAATTGAGTCTGTTTTCATTAATATTCTTATTTGCTCCAAAGATGGTCATTTTCCACTTAGATGTGCCCATTTATTTTGCACTTCAATGACAGTCTTCTCTCTCTCCCTCTCTCTCTTTCTTTGCTATTATAATCAGTTGGTTAGGTTTGTATTATAAAGCTAGGCACTAATAAAATAATGGCATTTGCACTGTTCTTTAAGAATCTTAGTTTTTTGGGACACCTGGGTGGCTCAGTTGGTTAAGCATCCAACTCTTGATCCTGGCTCAGGTCATGATCTTAGGATGGTGGGATCGGGCCCTGCATCAGGCTCCACACTCTGTGAGGAGTCTGCTTCTCTCCCTGTTTTCTCCCTCTACCCCTCCCCACCCCCCAAATAAATAGATAAGTCTTTTTTTTTAAAAAAGAATCTTAGTTTTTTAGGTGATGGATATCTTAGGAGCAGTCAATTCTTGGTGGTTCTACTACTTATTCTTTAGTTTGTGAATGATCTGTCACCTTTTTTTCTTCATCACCCTTTTGCCTACATAATAACCTTTGTAATTCTAATATAGAGTCAGCTACTAATGACAAACAGGTACCCTTGGTTTTAAAAAAGAAAAGGTAAGATCTTTGAGCTCGCGGAGTGGACACCATGAGCAAAGCTCACCCTCCCGAGTGAGCTTTCAATTGTCATTGAAATTAAATGGTGGCAGGCATGTCCAAGGAATATTGCGGGGGTTCGATCCGTTTATGAATCTTGTGATAGATGAATGTGTGGAGGTGGCAACTAGTGGGCAACAGAACAATATTGGAATGGTGGTAATATGAGGAAATAGTATCATCATGTTAGAAGCCTTGGAGTGAGTATAAACAATGGGTGTGTTCATCAGAAGAAATCAACTGCTTCCACATGTCCCCTCCAAAATACCTGTTTTACTACAATATAAAAATCAGGTCGTGTGCATTTTCATACTGAACTTTTTTGTTAAATAAACTTTTATAATAGTCAAAAATGCTTTCTCAGACATTCTGAACGTAGAAAATTGAGTATTAGCTCTTATTCTAATTTTTTCTAACGTGAATTGTTCGTGGTTGAGATTGATTTGTTCTGAAGCTTTTATGCATTAATATAGAAGAATCTGATTAAATGTGAAAAAAAAAGAAAAGGTAATAGAGCAATTGGGTGAAATAAGGTCTTTTGAATGATTTGTTGTAAAATGCCTACACGTTAAAACCAGACTAAATCTGGGCTTCACCACTCTATAGCTCTGTCGTGAGTAGGTGGCTTACGTCACAAAACCTATTTCCTAATCAAACACCACCAGTGTCATAAGACTTAAGTGTTAAATGAGATGTGCCCACTTTTTAACATAATGCCTGGAGTGTGATGTGTGCGTGATGAATAGTAGTTGATATTATCTATTTTCATTTTTGGACATTTTTATCAAGTTACTGTTGTGCAAGGTACTTTGCTGTGTGTAGGAAGGGGCCAGAATATTTTCATTTTTGGACATTTTTATCAAGTTACTGTTGTGCAAGGTACTTTGCTGTGTGTAGGAAGGGGCCAGAAAATAATAAACATGCTCCTTGAAAGCAGAGATATTCAAGTATATTCATATAATGGCTTATCATTGATCATAGGCTTCTTGCCTATAAATTCATACCATAGAACTTATACAGTAAATACAGTATTTTGGTTTCTTAGCTAAAAAGTTTGGACTATCACACTCTATAGTACCATTTTATTTATAAAAATTTGAAGTGAAAGGAATCTAATTGCTTATTTCTAGAAATGCTATAAAAATTGTTTGTGGGCAGGCCTGTCAATAAACCTAGAGCATATGTAGCTGATAGTTTGAATTCTATTCCCCCACTTAATTGTCCACCTAGCTTTTATATTTACTATTTCTTTTACAGGAATGCCTTTATTTTGATAAATGGAGGGGTGTATGTGTGCATGTTCTCAAAAAGTTTTATTCCAGCAGGAATAAATTTTTCCTGATTCCGTTAGTCTGGTTTGCCATCTGTGATTTTTCTGTACTTCTCTACTCTTTGGTTCCCACTTTTGTCTGCACATTTCCTTATTGTCCATCTCAGTAATTTTTGTAAACTATTTAAGTAATGATCTATGGTTGCCTTTATTCTTAACATTTTGGTCTATCCATTCTTATTTATTTATTTATTTAACTTTTTTTTTAAGTAGGCTCCACACCAAGCATGGAGCTCAATGCAGAGCTTGAACTCATGACCCTGAAATTAAGGCCTGAGCTGAAATCAAGAGTTGGACGCTTAACTGACTAAGCCACCCAGGCGCACCCATTCTTCTTTTTTTTAAATAGCAAAATGAAATATATAGAACATAAAAATATTTATTCTTGAAACTCCTTTCTTCTTGGGTTGGTTAATTTAGTAGGCCAGTAAAAGCAACAAGGACCCAGATGCAAAGTGGCCTGTTTGTTTTGATTAGCTCCCTGCAAGGTCCCAAGTTGGCTGCACGTCCCATGCAGGTGAACACATCCCAAGGGGAAAAAAGTATTTCTCATGGCCTGTATCTTTTAAAAGAGCAAAGAAATTATTTCCACAAGCTTTCCAACAGACTTGGCCTTACCTCTTATTGGTCAGAACATCATTATATGCTCATTTCCAAACCAGTTATTCTCAAAGAAATTAGAATTACCTTGATGGGCTTACCAAAATTGGAGCCAACTTAGGTTTTTGTTGGCAAGATAAAAATAGAAACTAGTTAAGCATAGTCATCTGCTGCATAAACCATTCTAATGGAGTTGCTGGGTGGGTAGATTAAATAGGAACAAGTTTCACAAAATGATGTAGTACTGTACTCTATAAATACAAGGTAATGTTATTAGCTGGAATTCTACTTAATTTTATAACTTTTTGACTAACCATAAGAATATCAAACAGATTTATGATGCCTTTTTCTAAGAAGGTAAACTGTGTACAAAATGAAATATTAAGTGCCCCAGGATTTTATATGTAAATAATATTATTCTGGAACCTTGGTATATAGCTCTTACATAACACCTCATACTTGCCCCCCAACAGCCCCCATTATTTCTGGAATAATGAAATTGCCGTATAGTGCATCAATCAGTAGCAATTTAGAGAGGACCTTGTAAAATGGAAGAAACAGAACTGGGCCTCGGTGTTGTGATTTGCCACTGCAGTGTTCTGTAGCATGGAGGAGAGACTGCTGACTCATTAGATCAGATGGTTGCCTGTGCTAACTTTCTGGATTTTTCCCCTTCTACAGCAGGGTTTTGTTTTGTTTTTAATTTTTTACAAATATGGGTGGAAAACCCTACAATTTGTGACTATAGGAATCTTAGTTGTAAATTGCATTTACTTTTTATCCTCAAAGTAGGAATCAAGTGAGTAAAGGCAAAGTTTATATATAATCATTGAGTTGATTTCTCTATGAGTCAACTATGTTTGCCACATTGTTGTTGTTGTTGTTGTTTTAAATATTTTATTTATTTATTTGACAGAGACAGAGCGAGAGAGGAACACAAGCAGGGGAGTTGGAGAGGGAGAAGCAGGTTTCCCGCCAAGCAGGGAGTCCGATGTGGGGCTCGATCCCAGGACCCTGGGATCATGACCTGAGCCGAAGGCAGACACTCAACGACTGAGCCACCCAGGCGCCCCTGTATGCCACATTGTTTTAAAGCAAGCAGCTGTTTTTAAAGTGGGTATCATGCTTGGGGCGCCTGGGTGGCTCAGTCGTTAAGCATCTGCCTTCGGCTCAGGTCATGATCCCAGGGTCCTGGGATTGAGGCCCACATCAGGCTCCCTGCTCTTTGGGAAGCCTGCTTCTTCCTCTCCCACTTACCCCTGCTTGTGTTCCCTCTCTTGCTGTCTCTCTCTCTGTCAAATAAATAAATAAATAAAAGCAGGTATCATGCTTTTTTTTAAATGATGGAAAGCAACAAGAATAGGTGTATATCGTAATAGGAAGGAGTTATTAAATAGCATATAAAACTTAATGTAGCATGAAATCATATGTTATTTTGGATATTATGAAGATTTGGGATAAGATTAACTTTCAATGTAATGTAACTTGCAATATAATTTGCTTATTTCAAGTTAAAATGTTTCGGGATGTTGTCTTATACATCTTTTTTTTTTTTTTTTTTAAGATTTCATTTATTTATTTGACAGAGAGAGACACAGTGAAAGAGAGAACACAAGCAGGGGGAGTGGGAGAGGGAGAAGCAGGCTTCCCGCAGAGCAGGGAGCCCGATGCAGGGCTCCATCCCAGAACCCTGGGATCATGACCTGAGCTGAAGGCAGACGCTTTAACGACTGAGCCACCCAAGTGCCCTGTCTTATACATCTTTAAAAGCCTATGCTTTTTCACATAGAGGCATAAGCATTAAATAATGAAACAGAAGAGTTTAGTGTGGAGTATTTTATTTCCACTATTTTCATAGATAACAATGAAGGGTGACTAATGGATACAAAGTAGTAGTATGTTGTACGACTGTGCTTATCAAACTGCCAAATGCTTAGCCCTATTCGGTGATTAAGTCAATATAAGTCTAATAATTTTTATTTTATTTGTGGAAAGGAAGCAATTTCATATTTATCTTTTAAAACAGATATTGTATATTAATAGAGTGCAAAACTTGCTTGGATTAAGAGAATGTACAAGAACATGCAAAGACATTTTTCTGGGGGTGCCTGGGTGTCTCAGTTGGTTAAGTATCCAACTCTTGATTCGGCTTTGGTCATGATCTCAGGGTCTTGAGATGGAGCTCTGCTTCAGGCTCAGTGCTGAACATGGAGCCTGCTTAAGATTCTCTCTCTCCTTCTCTCTGCATGCCTCCCCCGCCCCCTGCTCACTCAGAGAGAGAGAGAGAGAGAAAGCGCGTGCATTCTCTCTCTCTAAAAAAAAAAACTTTCCCTGCTTACAGTAGAAAGCTATAATATCCTGTTCTCTGTCAAGATTGGGAGGAGATAGAGGGGTATTTATTCACTGTTTACTTGTTTTTCTCCTACTGGGGTGCTTTGGTGAAAAAGCTTTAGAAGTACAATGGGAACCCTTATCTCA
Source organism: Mirounga angustirostris (assembly GCF_029215605.1). Lineage (NCBI taxonomy): Eukaryota > Metazoa > Chordata > Mammalia > Carnivora > Phocidae > Mirounga > Mirounga angustirostris. Next base: position 58,779,129 of record NW_026991709.1, read on the forward strand.
GTGCTGTGGGAATTGAAAATTTAATGTTCAAAAAGCTTATTACCTTGGAGCAGTCCATGGAAGTTTCTCAAAGTGTTTAAGTGTTAAGAAGCTGGAGCCAAAAACTTCCGGACCTGGAAAACTATTTTCCAACTCTATCAGAAAAAGTACTTTAGAAGTTAAATAAACTCTTAATTGGGACTTCTGTTCCTATAACTACTGATGATGGGTTCTAAGTTTTATGTTGAGGGACAAAAAGCAAGTTCTGGAAGAAACTAAGGCTTTGGTTGTATGGAGACCTGGTGTCTATGTCGGTTGCTTGACTTAGCCCAAGCATTGTCCTAAGTGCCCTACTTTCTAAAGCCACTTTTGTATTTCTTTCCTCCTTTGCAGAATAACTAGTTACAAGATAACTAAGAAAACAGGCCAAAGATCGTTGTGGTTCAAGTTAGAGTCTAAATTTTAGTTATCCAGGGAGTAATTATTCACTTTCTTCATTATTTGAGCATTTTGGGTTCTCTGGAATCAGATGCCAAAAAAGAGTCTATTGTATAAGATGTTGGTTAGGGATCAACACATGTGAAAGAAAGGGGGCAGACGCCTAATTGGGCAGAGAAGTTGAAATCCAGTTCAAGCCTGGAAAAGCCTTAGCTGACCCTGTGGGGAGATCTGGAGTGAGTATTACTTGTGAGAGTATCCCACATCTGGTTGACATGGCTGGGTCTTTATACCTCCGCTTTGCTTGGTCACCAGGTGCAGGTGGCCGGCGAAGGATGTGAATGTTGGCCAGGCAGCTCTCTGCATCTGAGGCCAACCCTGAAGGAGTGACAGCTGCTGGCTGTCCGCTGACAATACTCCCTGTCCCTTCTTGAAGGAGAATCTGGATGCTGCATCTCCCTGTCTAATTTGATAACACTGTTGCCTGGAGGGAGAGACTATTGTCCTTCCTACCATATAGGTTTGTTTAGATGCAAACGAGAGAAATCAGCCTAGTTAATTGAGGCAGAGAGTGCAGGGCTTAGGGAGCATGGGCATTGGAGTCAGACTGCTGAGGTTCAAATCCCACCTGTAAAGCTTGCCAATTTTGGGATCTTGGGCAAAGTTACTTAAATCTCCATTGCTTGGGTTTCCCATTTGTAAAATGGAAGTGGTATTAGTGGGTATGAAGTTATTAAGTAACTATTCACTGAGTGCTTATTTTCTTTGCCCAGGCACTGTTTTCTTTGCCCTCATGAAACTTGCATTGTAGGTAGTGACACAGATAATAAAAAAGTGAATTAAAAAGAAAAATTATATTCTTTCAGATAGTTGCTATGAAGAAAAGCAGGGTAAGAGCATTGAGGATGACAATGGGAGCAGGGGGACTATTTCTGGGAGTGAGGAAACACTTTCCAGGCAGGTGCACAGCAAGCGGAAAGGTTTGAGTTGCTGGAGCCGAGATTAAAATTTAACTGTGTTAAAACATCAAAATGGACAAAACTCCTGGGAATGCCTGCATTTTACATTTTGAAAACTCATGTTTTCATAATTTTCTTACTTTGTCCTGAAAGAAGCTGTTTTGGGGATGTATTTGCAACCACTTCTCTGCATGTAACATAATGGAGTAGAAAAAGCTAAGTTACACATAATCATTATCATATATTTCTCCTCTTAACATTGACTTTTTAAAAAGTAGAATCATCTTGATTTGCTATAAAAGAATATTAAACAGATGAATGCAGGTTTGTGGATCTGGTGAAAGCATCTCTAAATTTATAGAATTATTATTTAGGCTCTTAATTCTCTTATTAGTTTGATGTCACTGTTTCTATTGTCTGCTGTCTTTGGCATAAATTAAATAATATGTGCCTAAAAATAATACAGTTAAACTATAGAATCATTAGTTTCCATGGTGGCTAGAATTACTCAGCTGAGTGATAAACCCGCAAGGCAGCTGAATCATGAATAACCCCTTTGATTTCCACTCATCATTGCTCATACATTTGGAGGTTCTCACTGTTGTTTTAAAGGGAATGTATATAAATACTTATTTTAAAAAATCAGAACAGATACCTGTATTGCCTCATGAACTCTCTCCAGAATACCTTCATGAACCCTGGAAGATTTGAATCATCTATGAAGAAGCTCTACTGAATCATGTCTCCTTGTTTATCCTTCAAGACTCTGCTTACCCTGTTCTAAGTCATTCCTGTCCTGCCAAGTCCAGGTTTGATGCCTTTGCTTTATGCTCTTCCAAATCAGCCTGACAGCTCCTATGAGAGCACATGTGTCACTTATTGTAACTACCTGTTTGCCTTTATATCCCACCAGGCCAGAAGTTCCTTGGGGGAGAGATGGTGTCTTATTACTCCATTATATTTTATATTTTCAACCTGTAACACATAGCACCTGGCACATCTTCGATGCTTAAAATCTATTTAGTTTTAAAAAATAAAGTTACGGTAATACACACTTAATAGCTAAGAAAAAAACGAGCCAAGTGCCTAGATTTGGTTCAAGTAACAGGAAGGTAGGAATATACTAGGTGCTTTTTGGAAATTAGGCAAGATTAGCTTGTATTAACAGAATACAGTTAGTAGTCATCACCATTACTTTTCTGTTAGGCTTACTTTTAGGCGCCATGAAACAACTCCATTAGATTTTACAGATGAAACTGAGCTTCAGAAGTTTGAAAGAATTTGATTTGCCTGAGGATGTAATTTATAAATTCAAACTCAATCTTTCTGACTCAAAAGTCTTGGTCTCTGTTTTAATTAAAAGAAGCAGCCAGGACAGATGAAATGGTACACTTCAGTTCTTACTTGCATAACATTTAGAATATTATTTTTTATTTTATTTGCTCCCCTTTAAAAGAAACATTGAGGAGCACCTGGGTGGCTCGGTTGGTTGAGCATCTGACTCTTGATTTTGGCTCATGTCATGATCCTCCGGGTTGGGTCGTGGGATCAGGCTCCACGCTCAGCACAGAGTCTGCTTGTCCCTCTCCCACTGCTCCCCACTCCCCCCCCACCCCGCTCACCCACTCATGTGCTCTCTCTCTCTCTCTCAGATAAACAGAATCTTTAAAAATAAATAAATAAAACAAACAGTGATATTTTGAAATCCTTCCAGAAAAGAGTAGCCTCGAGAGAGAAAGAGCTGAAAAAAATTTTTGAGAGTTAAAGGCACTACAGAGAATTTCCTTGGGAGAGGGACATCCTCTGTGTGGCTACAGTGGTTGGAAGAAATAGGGCCAGAGGGTAGAAGCAATGGAGAAGTAGATTTATGTGGGATATAAGACACTAAGGGGAGATTTTTTAAAAACAAAATGGCTTTTTCAACATTGAAGCCCTGCTTAAATAGTGGTATTACTGATGAAATTCTTGTAAGCATTTTACATTTCACAGGGAACATTCAACAAATTTGTAATTCAGTCACAACTGTGGGGTAGGTATTAGCATTATTACTTTGCAAATGAAGATACGAAGAGATTCTGATTTGTCCAGATCCTCCTGCAGCATGTCACTGGTAGAGCCAGGGTGTCTAAAGTCTGCTGACTCAAAATTTCATGCTATTTCCACTTTAATCGTCAGGTGACCATGTATCATGCATGCTATGTAGGAAATATCCGTATTTGAGGAAGAAGTTAGACTGTGATTATCACGTTGTCTTCTGACTTTGAAAATTTCTTTTTCTGAAGATTAAAATTTGACCTCATTTGTTTGTTCACTATTTCTTTGAAGGCTTTGCCCAGCCCATTTCCCAAAGAAATGTTTGTCATTAAGCTTTGTTTTTTTCGGGCGCCTGGGTGGCTCAGATGGTTAAGCGTCTGCCTTCGGCTCAGGTCATGATCCCAGGGTCCTGGGATCGAGTCCCACATCGGGCTCCCGGCTCAGCGGGGAGCCTGCTTCTCCCTCTGACCCTCTCCCCTCTCATGCTGTTTCTCTCTCGCTCACTCTCTAAAAAAAATAAATAAAATCTTTAAAAAAAAAAAAACTTTGTTTTTTTTTTTGTTATCTAAGTGGTTTCTAGAAAAATTTGTTCTTTTTATATTCCAGTCTTTTGCAGTTCCATAGCTGCTTACTTAACAGTCCCTTTTTCTGCATCTTAAGGAAGCTGGAAAATCCTAGTAAACCAATTTCCCCTTTTCTTTACTTCCTCCCTCAACTGCCCTTATTCCAGTTTAATTTTCCTATTGAGAACACAACAATCTTTGTCTCTTTTATTGTGACACTTGTGACTGTGGTATCTGGTTTATTTTTTTCTTTCTAATTCAGTTCCATTGTTTCCAGTGGATATAAGTATACCCTACCCTTTATCAATAAATTACCAGCCTTGATAGTCTCTACCTATCACCGATGCCATGTTTAAGTTCTTGGTACTTTTCTTGACCCTTTGATCATATGCTTCTCACTTGCAAGTCTCCTGTATCTCCATGTGGTTTTCATCTTTGTTTTCACTCATACTTGTTTCTTTAATCACTCAGTTCTTCCTTGTTAGCCTTATCCACCATTCCCCTTCTGAAGCCACAGAGTGTATCAAGCCAGAACTCCACTGTTAATGACTTCATTGCTACACTCTCCTCCCCAATTCTTTTGTATCTTGGTTAATGGATTACAAATTGTGCCCCATGGAGTATATGTTTCCGTAGTGATCCTTCAGTGGCTCCAGAAAGACAAAAACAATACTCAGCCCTGCTTGAATTAATCCCCAGATCTCAAGGTTTGTTTTTCCTTTTTCTTTCTGTATTCTTTCTGTCTGGACTCAACTTAGTCAGCCTCAAAACTTACTTTCCACTTACCTGTTCCCCTTACCTCATCCATATTGGTTTGCACTTGTCCCACATCTGAATCAATTTCTCCTCTGCTCCCAGTGTGTTGTCATTTTGGAAGGCAGCTGTGCTCCACCACTATACTACTCATGCCCAGTGTGTTGTGATTTTGAACACTAAAGTCATTTTGCTTTATAGTACATTTGTTTAAAGCCAGTGAAAGCTCCTTTTATTCACAGTCCTTAGTCCCTAAGTTCCCTAAGTTCAACACAGTGCCTTTTGAGGTAGGAGCTCAATAAACATTTAATAAATTGAATTCCATTGACACTCAAGCCATAAGTGTTTCCAGAGCTTTTCAACTTCTCATCTTGCCTGCATTCCCTCCCCTACTTTAATCTGTTAGTTGAATTAAACATCATCCTTCTCATAACAGTTCCACCTTGGTTGTTTCCTATTGTTTATAGGCTAAAGTCCACTTGGTATTCATTTCAAGACCTACACATTAGTCTGTCTACCTTTGCATCCTTATTTTTCACTGTTACCTTAATATAACCTTTTATTCTGGTCAGACTGGTCTGTTAACTGTTCCTGCAAATTTTATTTCCATTCTTTTGTTCTTGTTATTTCCCCCACCTGGAATGCCTTTGCTGTCCTCCTTTTCGTAGTTTATGCTAATTCTACCTGACCTTCAAGAAGTCTTCCCTAAGCATTCTAATCTTTGTACTTTTAGTAAATAAGTGTGTATTATTTGGTACTCAGTTACATATTGATCTGTTACCCTTACTTTATGGTTGTTTGGGGACATTATTAGCTTTTTATATGCACATGTATTTTATCTCCCTTATTAAATTGCCAATAATTATTAAGTTAGATCAGCAATCAGAAATAAACTTTCTACTTTGACATCTGCAACCAGTTTTCTGTTTGGACTTGAATAGTTCATTCTTTAGGGTTTTTTTGAGATTGCACACCCATAAATAAGTTGAACTGAATTTTTTAAACTGCTCTGTGTTCTGCTTTAAAAAAAAAAGGAGAAAAAGGAAAATTGCTTCCAAAAAAATTATAGATAGATAATACATTAAAAATTTTTTTATTGTAAGATATAATTTGTCAGAAAAGTTATAAAGGTGGGTAAGATATTGTAAGATACCTGTCAGAAAAATTATAAAGATAGATAATACATTAAAAAAATTTTTTATTGTAAGATATAATTTGTCAGATGGTGAAGAGTGAAGCAGGGAAGGAGAGAGGTATGTTGCAATTTTAAGTAGATGGCCAGAGAAGCGCCTCAGAGAAGGCAACATTTAGACCTGAAAGAGGGATAGGAGTGGCTATCTGGGAGAAGAATACTCCAGGCAGTGGAACAAGTACAAAGATCCTGGGGCAGAATGTATATGTTTTTGAGAAATGGCAAAGAGTTCAGTATGTGTATCCAGAATGATTAGCTGGAGAGGAGCTTAGAGTGGTAGTGGCAGGGGGACAAGATGTCATAGGGCTGGATAAGCCATTGGAAAGACTTCATGTTGTTTATTATGCTCCTTGGTATATTCTCTGGAATACTTTGCATAGGAATATGTAATTTTGAATTTTAATAACTGTAGACCATCCAGGAATGAGGTACTTTAACCAAATTTTAAGAATTTTATATTTTACGCTGAAAAAGTGGTAATAGCTCAAGAATAGACCGATGATGAGAGTTGACTACTTATGTCAGTTCTTTTGCTTTCAGGTTTGTAATTATAACTTTTTTTTTTTAAACCATAGGTAAATTAACATGATGGATTTCTCCAAGCTACCCAAAATACTTGATGAAGATAAAGAAAGCACGTTTGGTTATGTGCATGGGGTCTCAGGACCTGGTAAGTAATATGTAATAATCTCTATAGTAAAGATTCCTAACTTCAATTAATGTCTTTTCAAGATTTTTTGGGTAAAATACACAGGTTTCTGTTTACCTGAATAAGTTCTATTTGTCCCTAAAAGATTTCATAGTTGCTATAAGAATGTGGTAATACCTTCATCATAAGAGCTTCTCTGGCATTCATTATCTTAATTTGATAATTATTGGGCACTAATTTGTGACATCCTATTTATTATGTAAATGTATAATTGGTGTTCAGAGTTTTAGATAGGTCTTGATTTCTTTTGTTAAATCTGAGGTAAAAAGGCTATATAAAGTTTTTAGTTTTTAGTATGTAATACCTTACAGATAATGGGCATTCAGTAAATATATGTTTATGTCATTTGAACTGAAATAATTTTTTTCGGAGCGTTTCTCAACAATATCATCCTTGGCTCTTTGTATATTTAAATTTCTCTGAACGTTAATTTCAGATATTGCATAACTAGCTATCTGTGGGAAAGAAGTTTTATGACGTGAGAGCAATGGAAAGCAGTTTAAAAACTTTGTTTATTCTGCCAAAACTTGGGGTATTGCATTTTAAATGATAAATCTCATTCTAGTATTCATTTTATTCCAACTGCAAAATATGATTCACAGTTTTCCATAGGAAAACCTGCTCATTGATTTATAATCCTTCATGCCATGAATATTTTTCCTTATCTTTTTATAAACCTCATGCTATAGGCTTTTTTGTTTTAATCACAGTAGAGGTGATCACCTTTTTTCGGTGTTTATGCAAATGAAGTCAGTCAATCACAGTGTTTATTTCTCCCTATGAAGCTTCTATAGCTTAGAACTTGGTGTTTGAACATGAACTCATTGGCAAAAATACATTTCACTGTTTTCAACCTCTTGCCATTCTGAGAAACAGTTTTCCCCTTGATGATCAGAGGGGTCTTTAGGAAAGTCGGGCAACACTCAAGAATTTTTAGGGAAAAGACAAAAAAGAACACCATCAAAAGAGTTTAGGTAAAAATATTTTTCTGAAACTTGTAGTTAACTGCTCCTGGAACCTATTTATTATTCTTAAGTACTTAATAAAATGATAGAGAAATGGCATACTTTGGGGCTTATGAAATATGATTTAAAATTTTAGGGGCACCTGAGTGGCTTAGTCACTTGAGTGTCGAACTCTTGATTTCGGCTCGGGTCATGATCTCAGGGTTGTGAGATTGAGCCCGGAGTCAGGCTCCATGCCGGGTGGGGAGCCTGCTTTAGATTCTCTCTCTTCCGGGTGCCTGGGTGGCTCAGTTGCTTAAGCGACTGCCTTCGACTCAGGTCATGATCCCGGGGTCCTGGGATCGAGTCCCACATCAGGCTTCCCTTGCTCTGCGAAGAGCCTGCTTCTCCCTCTCCCTCTGCTTGCCACTCTCCCTGCTTGTGCTCTCTGTCAAGTAAATAAATAAAATCTTAAAAAAAAAAGATTCTCTCTCTTCCTCTCCCTTCCCCCCACTTAAAAAATAATAAAATAAAATTTTAGTTGTTTCTTTCATTTCAGTTCATCTGAATTATTCTTACATAGTAGATATAGAGGTAAATATTTATGAAATTAACAAATCTTCATTGTTCTAACCCAAGTTAATGAAATATTAATACTTTAATGGTTTCTACTTGAATATTACCTAATACATAGTTCTAATTAATTGTATCAGAAGGCTAAATATTAAAAATACAGTTGTTCCTACACATATCTGAAAATGTACGACTTTCCCTGCCTCCCAGAAAAATAACTTTTACTTACTAGACAACATGATCTAAAAGTAAGTAGAAATTCTGGTTCAGTATTTATAAGAAATAAGGATTCTTAATCAGGACTTCACCCAGTGGTGATGACTGATTATAAACATCCTTATGAAAGGATGAAAGGTCTGTGAAAAAAAAAGTATTATTATTTTTTAAAGATTTATGTTTTAGGTAATCTCTACACCCAGCATGGGGCTCAAACTCACAACCCCAAGATCAGGAGTTGCATGCTCTGCCAACTGAGCCAGGTGCCCCTGAAAAAAAATTTTTAGATGCATATGTGAGTTTTTCTAGGAAGAGCTGTCATTAGTTTATCAAAGGGGTCCTTGTCCCAGAAGAGTTTTAAGAACCACTAATATGAAGTGTTAGAAATGAAAATAAAGATGTTATTTTAAATATTATTTCTCAAAGGAACGGTGACAGCACAGCAAATTGATAATTCTGTGGCATTCTCCCATGCTACTAGCTAAAGCTCTTGTGCCAATTTTAGTTTAAAAAATTTTTTATTGTTCCCAAATCCATCATTCCATGTTTTATAGCAACTTGTGTTGATCAAAATGTGTCTCAATGCTGCTAGGTAAGAGTTTGCCATATAGAACTTCAGATTTTTTGAAAAAAAGTTTTCATACATATTATGTAAATGAAATGAATAAGCTTTAGCCTAACATATTTATTTTGTTTACCTGTATATTGTATGCTAAAAATGCATATTTTTGTGAAACTGTATATATGTTTCTTAGCGGGTATTTTATTTTTCTTAATATGTGAGAGAGATGTATTATTGGATTAATCAGATATTTCAATTATCTGTAACTATTCACAGAATCTTAAGTTGCCAAATATTCATTTGTTCTTTTCAGTGGTTACAGCCTGTGACATGGCAGGTGCAGCCATGTATGAGCTGGTGAGAGTGGGCCACAGTGAGCTGGTTGGAGAGATTATCCGATTGGAGGGTGACATGGCTACTATCCAGGTGTATGAAGAGACTTGTATCCTTTCTTGGTTCAATTTCTTGCCACTTTGTACAAGTCAGAATTTAAGGATTTATGGCAGAGGTGGAAGCAGCAACAACCAATTGTATCAAAAGTATGAAATGTTGGGTGTTGTAAAGAAACCTGACTTACACAGGAATTTCAGAAAAGATACTAGGAATTAATGATCTTATTTTAAGAAATTAGTATTATCTTCTGAACTTTCATTGCTCTTACTATTTTGGTAGTTCACAAACACGGGAAACCAATTACAATTTTTCTTTTTTTTTTTTTAATTTAATTTTATTATGTTAATCACCATACATTACATCATTAGTTTTTGATGTGGTGTTCCATGATTCATTGTTTGCGTATAACACCCAGTGCTCCATGCAGTACGTGCCCTCTTTAATACCCATCACCAGGCTAACCCATCCCCCCACCCCCCTCCCCTCTAGAACCCTCAGTTTGTTTCTCAGAGTCCATAGTCTCTCATGGTTCGTCTCCCCCTCCGATTTCCCCCCCTTCATTTTTCCCTTCCTGCTATCTTCTTCTTCTTTTTTTTTTTTTTAACATATAATGTATTATTTGTTTCAGAGGTACAGGTCTGTGATTCAACAGTCTTAGACAATTCACAGCGCTCACCATAGCACATACCCTCCCCAATGTCTATCACCCAGCCACCCCACCCCTCCCACCCCCCACCCCTCCAGCAACCCTCAGTTTGTTTCCTGAGATTAAGAATTCCTTATATCAGTGAGATCATATGATACGTCTTTCTCTGATTGACTTATTTCGCTCAGCAAAATACCCTCCAGTTCCATTTTTCTTAAGAGTGACACATACTGTAGAGGAAAGCATAAACAGAATAACATCGATTTATATGGTTAAAATTCCATTTAAAATAGAAAATTCATAAATAAATCAGTCACTACTCTTTATCCTAATAAATAATGCTGGATGACAGGTTACATTATAGCTTTAGCACTAGGGAATCTTTACTACTTGTTTGATTATCATACTTTTGGCTTTTAAACATAGTATTTATTTTCGGTTTTCTATGAAAAAGAGAACGTGTTAGGCTATGCGAAGAGGAACCACTTTTTTTTAACTTTACTTATATGTTTTACTTAAATTGATTCTCAAGATCAGCATTAATTCTTCTTATTTATTTTTATTTTTTAAAAATTTTTATTGAAGTAGAGTTGACATACAATATTATATTAGTTTCAGGTGTATAACATAGGGATTTGACAATAACGTGCTTTATGAAATGCTCACCATGGTAAGTGTAGTTCCCCTCTGTTATTGTAACAGAGTTACAAAGTTATTACAGTATTATTGACTATATTCCCCATGCTGTACCTTTTTATCCCCATGACTAATTTATTTTATAACTAGAAGTTTGTACCTCTTAATATCCTTCACCTATTTCGCCCATCCACCCAACCTTCTCCCCTCTGGCAACCACTGGGTTGTTCTCTGTATTTAATGAATCTGTCTCTGTTTTTGTTTGTTCATTTGTTTTGTTTTCTAGATTCCCACATGTAAGTGAAATTATATGGTATTTCTTTTTCTCTATATTTCTCTGTCTCACTTATTTCACAGACCTTCTAGGTCCACCCATGTTGTCACGAATGGCAAGATTTCATTGTTTTTTTTGTGGCTGAGTAATATTTTATTGTGTAATATAATGTGTGTATATATATAAAACACAATATATTCTCTCTATATACATATGCCACAATATTCTATACACACACACACACACACATGCTACATTGTCTTTTTCCATTAATCTATCAGTGGACACTTAGGTTACTTACATATCTTGGCTATTGTAAGTAATGTTGCTATAAATATAGGGGCAGCATTAGTTCTTTGGCTATTTAATTAAGCTTTACTTAATACTTTTTGCCATAATAAAATACATTTTTTCAGGTAACTGCTCTCTCTGAGTACTAGGGTGCTAAATCAAAATAAAATCATCTGAAAATTTAAATAAAATTATAAGTCTTTATAGCTATGAAATCATGACTAATTAAAAGGATTTTTTAAGGGCTTTTTTCCTAATGTTAGCTTTATCTTTCAATCTTTTATGTGGTTTGAAGACTTAAAATAAAAACAAATGAACATGTATACAGTGACAACCCTCTCCACCATTGTCATCCTATATCTGGCCAATTTTCAAAACACACATGCATGCATGCAGCCATTTTTATTAATTCCTTTTATTGTATATCCTTCTAGTTTGTTAATTGCATATATGAACAAATATAAATATGTTATTTTTCTAACCTTTTTTCCCAAAAGACCACATATTATATGCATTGTTCTACACCTTGTTTTTTTTACTTAAAAATATATGTATTATGGAAGATGGATAGGTATACGATAAAGTATAGGAAAATGTTAATGGTAAGATCTAACTTTGTAAAACTAACATTGTAAAATTCCTTCAACTTTGCTCTACGTTTGAAAAGTTTCATATTGGAAATTAAAATACGTTTTGGAGATCTTTCTAGAGCAATTAATTGAAGCTCCTTTTTTTTTTTTTTACAGCTACATAGAATTCCATCATACGAATATACCATAATTTATTAATCTCTTTAATGACAGAAATTTTGGTTGTGTCTAGTCTATATATATTATAAACAGAGTTATAGTGTAACTATAGTGTGAATTCACGGAAGTTGGATTCTTGGGTCAAGGTTTATGCATTTTAAATTTTGATAGATTTTACTGAGTTGCTGTCAGTAAAAATTGTACTGATTTTACTCCTGTCAACAAGTATGTGAGAGCAACATGGTTTCAGTGTGCTTATGTGCAGGTTTTCTTCTTTTCCTTTTCAAAACCACTTCTTAATTCTTAAGATTTTAAGGTTTTGCCCAGGTACTAATATCCTTTCTAGGGGACTGATATTCCTCAGTAGTAAAAAAAAAAAGAAAACAACAATGTATTGCTTCTGCTTTTAGCTCTGTGGTTCCCAAACTGTGCAGAAGGCACACTGGGCAGCTGCTGCAAACTCATTTGATGTGCCAGGATATTTAAAATTTTTGAGGTTAACACAGGAATATTAGACATGTTGTCAGACATCATGTGAACCAGTAGCTTCAGTTAATAGACACTTTCATTATTCAGCCTCACTATGTTTTTGTCAATGATGTCATATCTTTGCAAAGCTGAGTGTTTGGTGATTGTTAAGCTAAAAAGCAGGTATCATACAAAAATAAATGTGGAGCAGGCGTTCAGTCTGATTCTAAGATTTGAAAATTTTACAGTGCCCAATAGGCACTTACATCCCATTTGAGGAACTGATGTTATTTAAAAATGAAATTAAAATACTGTTTTTTTCTTTAAGTCTCTCTCTATATTTTTCTCTTAAAGTGACAGTTGTTAGGACATATGTATTTATTAAGTTGGTTGGATAGAACTATTTAATAAATGGAATTATTAAATATATCTTTTGTCATAGGTCACTGTGAAACAGTTACTGAAACACTGAGGATGTTGCAAACTAAGAAAGTTTGAGAATTTCTGTTTTAGCTTCTTAAGTAGCATTTCCTGTTCAGCTGTGGTGTTTCCTTCTTATAGTGTCTCTAAACTTTCATAGTGAGTTTTCCTCAACTACTGTTTCTAGCTGGTGTATCTGTTGGAGATCCTGTACTCCGCACTGGTAAACCCCTCTCAGTAGAGCTCGGGCCTGGCATCATGGGCGCCATTTTTGATGGTATTCAGAGACCTTTGTCAGATATCAGCAGTCAGACTCAAAGTATCTACATTCCCAGAGGAGTAAATGTGTCCGCTCTTAGCAGAGATGTCAAATGGGATTTTACACCTTGCAAAAACCTACGGGTATGTCTTTATAACCAAGGTTTCTAAAGTCGGTGAAAGAATGTGAAATGGATGTTTAGTGAACTATTTTGTACTTTAGTCAAATAAAAATAGACCACAGAAGCATAGTTTAAATTTTTCTTTAAATGTACTAGAAGAATTATAGAACTAATAGGTTTTATTGATGAGTGAGGCAAATGATTTAAATAATAGCAGCAGCAAGTATGAATCTACTTGACATTTATTTAAACATTAAACAGCTTGATGCTTATTTGAACATTAAACAGCAAATGCATTTGTTCTCTAGGTTGGTAGTCACATCACAGGTGGAGATATTTATGGAATTGTCAATGAGAACTCACTCATCAAACACAAAATCATGTTACCCCCACGAAACAGAGGAACTGTAACTTACATTGCTCCACCTGGAAATTATGATACCTCAGTAAGTATTGTATAAACTTTATCTCATAGTGTGGCCGTACCTGATAATTGTCCCATTTTAGTGTCCTATATAGTCATAGAATTGATACTTAATGTGTAGGTTTTAAATCACTCCATAATTTGGGCGCCTGGGTGGCTCAGTTGGTTAAGCGACTGCCTTCGGCTCAGGTCATGATCCTGGAGTCCCTGGATCGAGTCCCGCATCGGGCTCCCTGCTTGGCGGGGAGCCTGCTTCTCCCTCTGACCCTCCCCCCTCTCATGTGCTCTCTCTCTCTCATTCTCTCTGTCTCAAATAAATAAATAAAATCTTTAAAAAAAAAAAAAAATCACTCCATAATTTTTTTTTACCATGATGATTTAATTTGCTTATCTATTATAAAATGATTACCACAATAGGGTTAGTTAACACATCATGTACTTAATTTTTGTGTCTGTGTGGTGAGAACATTTAAGATCTACTCTGTTAGCAACTTTCGAGTATATAACACAAACTGTTAACTACAGTCATCATGTTGTACGTTAGATTCCCTTATTCACTTTTTTCAAGTTTTTGTTTAAATTCCTCTTAGCTAATATACAGTGCAATATTAGTTTCCGGTGTAGAATTTAGTGATTTATCAGTTACATATAAAATCCAGCGCTCATCACAAGTGGCCTCTTTAATACCCATCATCCACTTAGCCCATCTCCCACCCATCTCTCCTCCAGTAACTCTCAGTTTGTTCTCTACAGTTAAAAGTCTGTTTTATGGTTGCCTCCCTTTTTTTTTCCCCCCTGTGTTCATCTATTTTTCTTAAATTTCACATACAAGTGAAATCCTATGGTGTTTGTCTTTCTGTGACTGACTTATTTCACTTTTAGCATAGTACTCTCTAGCTTCATCCACATTGTTGCAGATGGCAAGATTTCATTCTTTTTTTATGGCTAATATTCCATTGTAGATAAATACCACCTCTTCTTTATCCATTCATCAGTGGATGGATATTTGGGCTCTTTCCATAATTTGACTGTTGTTGATAATGCTGCTATAAACATCGGCATGCATGTACCCCTTTGAATCAGTATTTTTGTATCTTTTGGGTAATTACCTAGTAGTGTTGCTGGGTCATAGGGTAGTTCTATTTTTAACTTTTTGAGGAACCACCATACTATTTTCCAGAGTAGCTGCACCAGTTTGCATTCCCACCAACAGTGCAGGAGGGCTCCCCTTCCTCCACATCCTTGCCAACACCTGTTGTTTGCTGTAAATAATTCCTATAATTATTTTTTTAAGATTTTTTTATGATTTTATTTTTAAACTTGGGCTTGGGAATACAAAAAGCAGAACATATTGAGTTGTTTGCTTTTTTTTTTTTAACGGAAAGCAATATGTAGTATAACATTTTCCTACCTTCTTTGCGACGTTACTTAAAGCCCTGATTCTTTAGGCATAGAATAGACTTACTTTGATTTTAACTGTCAGTCTATATTTACATAATAAATTGTATGACGGATTATATGAATTCTAACTCTGGATGAGCTACTTAAAACTTAGTCCTTTAATGTTATTGATAGTCACATCATATCAAGTACAGTAGACTCATAATAGTCTTTGTGGGTATGAAGATAACTTTATTAAGAAGACCATTGTAACAATCTGTTCCCAACAAAGTGTGATAAAAGAATACTTTTCTAATCATTTCACAAGAGTAAGTCTGTTCTCTACAAAATATAGAGAACAAAAGAGTTAAGATTGGGATTCTGGGCAGTCAGCCAGCCTGGCTCACTAGCTTAGAGACTCACACACTCCTACATGGAAGAGACACTCTGAGGTAGATAATTCAAATTCATGTATCAACAAAGTTACTGCTTTCTATAGGTCTGTGGACGTTGGGGTTGTTTGTGAATAGTTGAAACCATCCCAGTGTTCATAAATGTTAGAGTATTACCTTTTTGCTTTTGTAAATATTTAATATTGAACTTTATTGAGTATTTCAGGGTTCATAATAGGTAAGTATTTTAATTAAATCAGTGTAAGAGCATTGTAATAAAGTAAATGAAAGAATACAAAGTAAATTATGAAAGTTTTTATTTCTCCCCCATTTCATTTCTTTATCTTTTAAGACTTGTCCCTGTGCATATCCATATAATTTATTTAACTATTCCTTTGTTACTTGAAATACCTCTTTCTCAAAAACTCCTATTTTTTAATTCTTGAAACAGTAATAAGTACACCTGGTCAAAAAAAATGAGAATTCTATATAAAGGTTTGCAACAAGAAGTACAAATCTCCTTCACTTCCACATACCACCTCTCCACCTCAAGAGGAATCTGGGATTACTTTGATTTTGGAGGAAGGAATGTTCATAAATTTGACTGTACTTAACATCCTGCTGTATTTTTATAGGATGTTGTCTTGGAGCTTGAATTTGAAGGTATAAAGGAAAAGTTTAGCATGGTCCAGGTATGGCCTGTACGTCAAGTTCGGCCTGTCACTGAGAAGCTGCCGGCTAATCATCCCTTGTTGACTGGCCAGAGGGTCCTTGATGCCCTTTTTCCGTAAGTTTGAGCTGTGTCCTGTGGTTTTTCCTCAGAGGATTATATGTGCTTATTGTTTCACTGCTTTATAGATAAAGATTTAATGTGCTAATCCTATAATAAATTTTATCTAGAGAAATAATAGTGAACTAGATAAATACATTCATATATTGCCAATGCTTATTATAGAGTCAAATCATTGAAAATTTATTGTTTCACAGTTGCAAAAGGGAAGTTTTTTTTTCTAAAACTTTCTGAAAAAATAAAATTTCCAGAAGAAAATCTATGCCCAAAGATACAACTATCTTTATTAAGTTATCCTGGATTTAGTTGATTGGTATCACTGTAAGTTGGTGGTTTCTAAAATCAGCGGAGCTCTCCATGCTGCTCAGGACTCTCTATTAATTTATAGTCTGCTCTTTGCCATTTTCTTTGACTGCTTAAAACATCTTTAATTCTCAGGCTTCACCATACCCTGCTTTACTTTCAACAAATGACTTCATCATTTAATTCACAGAAAAGACTGAAGCCATGATACAGTAACTCCTTCAACCTTGATCACTGACCCACATACGTCCCACTGACCCTTGAAACTTACTCTCTGAGTTGTTCTCACTATTTCTCGTGACTTATTAGTCAGCACTTCCTGTTTCCATATCCTTCAGTATCTAGCTTAATCTTACTAGTTTGTCAATTTTCTGCATATTTGCCGGTATACTAAATTTTCTTGTTCCTTTGTTTTTGTTACACCCACCCAGCAAAATCCCAACTGTGAATCAGTCCAGAAGGGGATACCCTTCTTCCAGATCTACACACAGGCTGCTGAGAAAATCAAATAATCAGTGCAAGTTAGTACCTCACTGCTGGGTCACAGTCCTGAATTTCCCTGTTTACCATTCTCCTCTCCTCAGCAGCTGTTTCAGACATCTGCACCTGCCTCAAGGCCTCAGCTCCATTCTTCCTTCTTTGGCAACAAATGATCATGCTAGAGCCTTCACAGAGAAGTTAGAGGTCATCACATTTGAAACTCCTTCAATTAATGTACACTTCCATCCGTTCCTTCTTCTTTCCTCTTTCTGGAGTATATCCCACCTCATGTCTCCTCTGGGACCTCACTTTAGGTTATCTCCCTTTAGATAAGCTTCAAGGTTATCTTCCCTTTATCTCCCATCTAATGAAAAAATTTCTACCCTCCATCCTTTCCCTTTTCTACCTTCCACTACTTGTCTCCTCATCTTCATAGCCAGACCTCTTGAAAAAATAAACTTGCCATCTCCACTTTTCCCACTCTCACTCTGTTGCCCACCCGGTTGAAACTACTCTCACTAACATCATCATTCACTCCCATACTGATAATTCAATAAGTCTTAATATTTCCTTAATTGCTACAACTTTGGATATTGCTTTCTACTCCTTCCTCCTTCAAATACCCTCTTTCTTTGTTTTTCCTATTAGCTTCTGTCCACAAGTTCTTATTCTCCATTTCAGTTCCCTTCTCCCTTAATTTTGATATTTCTTAGAGTTTTTTCACTCTCATGACTTAAATATTAAATATTAAAATGATGACTTTCACATCTGTATCTTCCTCCCAGATCTCATGTGAGTTCCAGACTCACATGTTCACTTCTGTTCATACCTCTCCTTTTGAATGCCTTAGAGGTGCCTCAGAGTCAGTATATTCATAGCTCAAATCATCATCTTAATCACCACACTCTTCCTTGAAACTTGCTCATCTTTTTTTTGTTGCCTCTTTGAGCAGATGTCACTGTCGTCCATCCGGTAAATGCCTAATGTAAAATCTGTGACTTCTCTCAAGGATCATTCTTACCTGCCCACATCTAATTATTGAACAAGTGCTTTTATTCTATTACCTGGATATTTTTTAATCTACGTCTTTCATCCCTACTCCATGACTTTAATTAAGGATCCTACCCTAATTCCTGCAATAATCACATTTAATCAGACTTCTCTTCAGTCTTACCTTCTTTCTAAGTGATTGTCCATGTTACAAAATGATCCATCTAAAACATATATCTGGTCCTGCACTGTTTTGCTTGAAGCCCCTAACTGCACTTCATTGCTCTTAAAACAATACTCCTTAACTCCTTACAAAACCATCTGTGATCGGGTTATTGCTTACCTTCCAGTATCATCTCAGCCACTTGACTGCCCAAGCTCCTTATATACCATCTTCCAGGCATCCTGAAGGACTTCTGGTTCCTCAAGCAGTGCTCCCTCTTGCCCCTGGACCTTTGGGTATGCTGTTTCCTCTGCTTGGAACATTATTTCCCTTTGTCTGGCTAATTTCTGTTTCCTTTCAGGTCTTAGCTACTGTCAGAAGGATCTCCTAAGCCCACTCCAATCCAGTGTCAGACTTTGCATCCCTTCCGGTGTTCTCCCATAGCACCTTGGCTATTCTCTATGAAAGCACTTTTCACATTGAATTTCACATTGAACTTCCAAACTGGGTCACACCCAGCCCTGCCTCCCCACCCAAGTTAAAAGTGATTTGAGAGAGGTAAACAAAGCCATGGAATGAATGGACATGCCTTCTTAGTTTATCAAAGTCACTGAAAAGTTTGAAGGAGAAAAAAACTTTAATGCATATTAGTTTTATATTGAAGAAGTCTATCGTTATTATTAAGGCTATAGTGTTTCTGTGAATTTTATAATAAAACACGGTATTGCAAAGAAATTTCCCTTAGCATTACATTTCATTTCTCCTGCCTATACCTGCCTGCTCTACATACACACTTAGCATGTGCACACACACACGGACACACACCACGACATGCACTTTCCTCTGCCCTTAAGGGTAGTTCACTCTCCTGTGCCACTTCGTAGGGAAAGTTTGAATGTAGCTGCTAAATGGCGCTGTAATCACCAGCTGCCTCTTTATTTTACCCCGCTGGAATGAGCTCTGTGCGGACAGAAACATGGCTATCTTATTTGCTGGTGTCTCTCCAGTATCTCCAAGCAGTGCCTAGGAAGTACTTTATAAATAGTTACTGAGTGTGTAAAAGGGGATTGACAATGACACCTTAACAAAAGTCTTCGTTCATTAACCTTTATGGCAGGATATGATTTTCTTAGGTCCTATTTTTTTGCCTCAGAAGACAACTTAGTAAAGTTGTTTAAATTTGTCTTTTAGCTTTAATTCCTACATTGTGCTTTCCTGAACTAATCTATATAAGCATTCTAAAAATCATTAGTACTGTTTTATTTATTTTCAAATTCCTTTTCCCCAGGTACCTTATAGCATATATTCTCACTTTCCAGCTGTTAAAGATGGTAGAAATGGTAATGATAATAAAAAAAAGTACACTGTTACAGGTATCAACTGGGGGAGCAATTTTTGTAGCTGTATCTGTATATCTATCTTTGTATTTAGGATGAAAATATTTCAAAGTGCTTTCTTTCCTTAACTTGTATTTCTGTGTCACTTACCTACTTTATTTGTTAGTATTTATTAGCAAATAAAGTAATGCACTTTGTTTTCTTTGCTTAGATGTGTACAGGGAGGAACTACTGCAATCCCGGGGGCTTTTGGCTGTGGAAAGACAGTGATATCACAGTCTCTATCCAAGTATTCCAACAGTGATGTGATCATCTATGTAGGATGTGGTGAACGAGGAAATGAGATGTCTGAAGTCCTCCGGGACTTCCCAGAGGTCTGTATGTATAAAGCTTCAAATATTATTCTCGAGAAAATACCACTAATCAACTTTCAGTGGCAATTAGTGTTGGATCTGGAGAAATGCTCTCATTTGTCAAGGATCTCTTAAGGAATTTTCTAATTATATTTGTGATTCAATTTGTATATTCAAGGAAAGGAATTTGAATTTTTCAGTCAAATACTTTAAAGTTTCTTTTTGTGGTCTAATGGTCTTCAGTTATTAGGAGAAAGATAAAATAGACAAAATATTTATGGATGGGAACTTTATATCGATTTTATATGCTCTACTAGGTTGCTAAACTAATACTCCTTTTTCCATAAAATAATGGATTTCATTTATGAAATAAAAGCACAGTGGGGCAGGAAGAAAAGTTTGGAGTGATGGGAAATACCACTTTGGAAAAACTGATTATAAGAGGGATTAAGTATGGGTAAATTGTAAAAGGGGGGACTAAAATGTTCTATTTGGAAATGAGAGGATCAAAATAGATTGTTTGCCTTTAGCTCACGATGGAAGTTGATGGTAAGGTGGAATCAATTATGAAGAGGACAGCCTTGGTAGCCAATACCTCCAATATGCCTGTTGCTGCTAGAGAAGCTTCTATTTATACTGGTGAGTATATGAATTAGAATAAAAGCAGTTTACATCTGGGGCACTTGGGTAGTGCAGTTGGTTAAGCATCCAGCTCTTGATTTTGGCTCAGGTCATAATCTCAGGGTCCTAGGATCAAGCCTCGCGTTAGGCTCTGTGCTTGGTGGGGCGTCTGCTTGGGATTTTTCTCCCTCTCCCTATGCCCCTTCCCCCACTTGCTCGCCCTCTGTTTCTCTCTCTCTCTCTCTCTAAAATAAATAAATAAATCTTTAAAAAAAAAAAGGAAGTTTACACCTGTTCTTAAGTTTAAAGCTAGCATGACCATAAAATGACACATCTTCTACACTGGTTTTTTTTTCATTACATGTTTTACCATTGCTCTAACTCCAAGTATACCTGTAGCTCTATAACTTGAAACATTAGTTTTGAATTATTGTATTTTGATGGCTAGATATATAAGATAAGAAAATCAGTGTGTTTATGTGTTACCTCCCATCTTTGCTCCTACTTCTATCCCAGCTTTTGGTACTCTTATTTCTACATTTTCAGGATTTATAATATTCACATTCTGTTGTGTAACCATACATACAATATTTGTGTTAGCCTTAAACCTAGAGTAAAATGGAGTCAGTCCCCACAGCAGTCCTTTGGCTACAGTTTCTCCATTTGTTTCGTGGTTGGCTAAAATCTGACTTTTTTAAGTTTCTTCAAGAAAGGCTCAGGGAAACTATATTCCATGGATTCTTTTTTCTTCATAAGTTTGTTTTTTTCCACTGCCTTTAAATTTTCTTCCTTTTTCTCTTTTTTCTTTAAGTAATCACTACACCCAACACGGAGCTCGAACTCATGACCCCAAGATCAAGACTTGCACATTCTTCTGACTGAGCCAGTCAGGTGCCCCTCCACTGCCTTTAAATTTTCTTCCTTTTTCTCTTTTGTCTTTAAGTAATCGCTACACCCAACACAGAGCTCAAACTCATGACCCCAAGATCAAGACTTGCACACTCTTCCGACTGAGCCAGTCAGGTGCCCCTCCACTGCCTTTAAATTTTAATAGTAGTTTGGCTGGGTATAAATATTTTGGATCAGTGTTTGTTTCCTTGAGACCTCCTATTCTAACATTAAATTCTAGGGAGAGAGGGGCATCTGGGCAGCGCAGTCAGTTGGCCTCAGATTCTTGGTTTCGACTCAGGTTAATATCTCAGGGTCATGGGATCAAGCCCTGCATCGGGCTCCACACTCAGCGCAGAGTCTGCTTGGGATTCTCTCTCCCTTTTCCTCTGCTTCTCCTGGTGTGCTCACTCATATGAGCTCTCTCTTTCTCTCTCTCCCTTTTTCTCTCTCTCTCTCTCAGAATAAATAAATCTTTAAAAAAATAATGCCAGATAGAGATCTGAAGCCGACCTGCTTTTTTCCCTTTTATAGATGATTTTTCTTTTTGCTCAAAGAAATTTCTCTTTAAAGTTTTATAACTTTATTAGGATATATGCCAGTATTGACAGTTTTGATAAATTTTTCCTGAAACATACTTACTTACCTTTTCAACCTATGAAGATGTCTTTTATTTTTTTGGAAAATTTTCAAGAATTGTTTCTGAAACTTTTTCTCTTCTCTTATGGTTATCTTTTTTTTTTTTTTTTTTAAGATTTTATTTATTTAGGGGCGCCTGGGTGGCTCAGTCGGTTGGGCGGCTGCCTTCGGCTCAAGTCATGATCCCAGGGTCCTGGGATCGAGCCCCACATCGGGCTCCCTGCTCAGCAGAGAGCCTGCTTCTCCCTTTCCCTCTGCCTGCCGCTCTGCCTACTTGTGCTCTCTAACTCTCTGTCAAATAAATAAATTAAAAAAAAAAAAAAAGATTTTATTTATTTATTTGACAGAGAGACACAGCGAGAGAGGGAACACAAGCAGAGGGGGGTGGGAGAAGGAGAAGCAGGCTTCCCACGGAGCAGGGAGCCTGTTGCGGGGCTCGATCCCAGGACTCTGAGATCATGACCTGAGCCAAAGGCAGACACTTAATGACTGAGCCACCAGGTGCCCTGATAATAGAGTTTTTGTATTTCTTGTTCTCTTTGTTTGGTGATTACTTGTGTGAGAAGGGAAAAGTGACCTATTCATCTACTATTTTAAGACAGGAAGTCTTCTTTTAAATAGCTGCACAGTATCCCAGCTGTATGGCTATATCATAACTGATTTAACCAGCATCTTTCTGGTAGACACATGGATTATTGATCGTTTTTTTGCTATCACAAACCTTGCATCACTAAAACATCCTTATGTGTGTTTTTTATAGTTTCTTTTCATGTTTTGTGCATGTTTCTTTGTACATTTTTGTAAGGTAAATTTGTAGAAGTAAAATTGCCAAGCATACAACTGTTAATATAGATTTTAGATTTTGATAGCCCTTCAAAAGGGTTAACAGCGAGCAAGAGTTCTGTTTCTCCACATCTTCACCAGTGCTAGGTTTTGTACCACTTTCTTAGGATAATTCTCAAACACATAGACATTTGAAAGAATATTGCGTTCTCAGCACCCAGATTTGACAATTAGCATTTTACTATCCCTGCTTTATTAGATACCTGTTCAGTCTGTATTTCTTTCAGTGAGCTAGCATCTTTGCTCTTTGTATTAACCATTTGAAAACTGCTTTCTGTCCATGTTCCTTTTGGATAGGAGTTCTTTTTCATACTGATTTATAAAAGCTCTTTGAAAATGGTCTTTTATCTATCATGAGTTGCCACTGTTTTCCCAGTTTGTTCATCTTTTGATTTTGTCTAAGGTGTTGTTTTTTGTTTTTTTTAAACTGGTAGGCGCTGATATCATTAGGTCTGTGAAACTCCTTTGAAGTTTACTCATATGTATCTGTCTCTTCCACCAAGTCTTTCTAATACATACACACAAGCATTAATGAGCATCGTCACAGAGACTGAAAATGTAGCCATGCTGGTATAAGAGAGGACCTGATCCTATCATCACATTGGAATATGTGATGATGAATGTGTTTTTTAAGCCTTAATAATGAGAAGTGATATTTTTTTAAGACTTTGATCATGGAATCATTTTTTAAAAGCCTCAGATATCAGTATTTCTTATTCTGAAAGATGTGATATGATAAATAGTAAATTGCTGAATTTTTGAGTGCTATTTTGTTTTACTTATATATGCCTCTGTTTCTTTACGGGTAAAATAAAGGAATCAGGGCATTAGATTTGGGGGCTCTTACAATGTAGTAACAACTATAACTTTCTAATATGTTGGAGTTGCATAGTACCTTGTACTTTTCAAAGGGCATTTATATGTATCATTTCATCTGATATGTACAGATAGATAGAGCAAGAGTTATTCCATTTTAACAGATTAGGAAACCACACTGGGAAATGAAGCTAGTTTGCTGAGGTTAATGACAGAACAGAAACTAGAACCCGGGACTTCTTTCTGTACGTTAGACTCTTTTTCTAAATGGTTTACAATAGTGATTTAAAAGAATGGAACCTAATATGCACAGCAGAATGATCTGGATAATTAAGATATTAGTCAGGTTAATAACATTTGCTACTTTTGAAAAATAAACAAGCTAATTAGTTGGGGGGGTTTGGTATGTGTATTGTGATATGTAGATAAAAGCTACAGTGGAAATTAATTTCAGACATAATTATCTCAACAAGGAATAGGGAAAAAGTCTTTTCCTACTTTTTAAAATGTGTATTATATTAGAATAGGCTATGGCAGCAAATAAACCCAAACTTGTCATTGCTCAGTATAATAGATGTTTTTTTTAAGTGGTCAGCGTCTATTTTTTATTCTGTCATTCTGGGCTGGGACCCAGGCTGAAAAGTACTCTTTCATTTTCAACTCATGACTTCCAGAGCTCCTGGGAGTCCTCTCTATCTCAGTAAGTCAGAAGGAATAAAGAGCATGAAAGGATGTGTGGCTTGCTTGATGATGGAACTCATTACTTTGACTTTCATTCTATCAGCTCAAGGTCAGTTACATGGTCATATCTAAATATTAAGGAGGCCAGGAAACATAATTCAACTGTGTGCATAAAAGAAAAGGGAGAACAGATTTTGGTGAACAGCTATCAGTCTACCTCATGTACTTACTGTTTTAAAGTTTTCTTAAGGGTGACAAAGTAAGGTTTCTACATTGTAGAATTATAACTTGCGATATTCTTCCCAATTTAGGAATTACGCTGTCAGAATATTTCCGTGACATGGGTTATCATGTCAGTATGATGGCTGACTCTACCTCTAGATGGGCAGAGGCTCTTAGAGAAATCTCTGGCCGCTTAGCTGAAATGCCTGCAGGTAAATCTTTGTATTGCTTATCATGTAAGAAGGCTGATAAGAGTTTTAGGACTGGCATAGACCCTCTCTTAAATTTCTTTTCATTTTTTCAGATAGTGGATATCCTGCATATCTTGGTGCCCGTCTGGCCTCTTTCTATGAGCGAGCAGGCCGGGTGAAATGTCTTGGAAATCCTGAAAGAGAAGGAAGTGTCAGCATTGTAGGAGCGTAAGCACCTCAACTGTTCACTTTTCAAAAGAAAAATTAAAAGTCATTTATTTTATTTTATTTTATTAAGATTTTATTTATTTATTTGACAGAGAGAGACACAGCGAGAGAGGGAACACAAGCAGGGGGGGTGGGAGAGGAAGAAGCAGGCTTCCCACTGAGCAGGGAGTCTGATGCAGGGCTCGATCCCAGAACCCTGGGATCATGACCTGAGCCAAAGGCAGACACTTAACGACTGATCCACCCAGGCGCCCCAAAAGTCATTAATTTTAAAGAGAAAAAATTCAGCTTCTTCTGAGGGTAGTGGTTCTTTTTTTTTTTTTTTTTTAAGATTTTATTTATTTATTTGAGAGAGAGCACATGAGAGGGGGGAGGGTCAGAGGGAGAAGCAGACTCCCCGCTGAGCAGGGAGCCCGATGTGGGACTTGATCCCGGGACTCCAGGATCATGACCTGAGCCAAAGGCAGCCGCTCAAACAACTGAGCCACCCAGACACCCGAGGGTAGTGGTTCTTAACCAAGACTGCACTCCAGGGTCACCCAAAGAGCTCCTTACAATGTACATGTTTAGGTTCTCTCTGCATATTCTGGTTATTCGACTTAACTGATTTATTATATTTAAGTCACAGTGTCTTAATAACTTAGAAATTTATAGACATGTTAAGGTAAGATTGTATCAAAGTAAAAACAAAATGAAGATCCATGATCACTACATAAAGCCATACTTTGTTTTTAGAGCTTTTTCTTCCTTCCTGTTTCATCTTTTGATTAGAATCACGAAACTGATTATATCTCTCATTTCTAGTACTAGAAGGTATTCAGTAGTTACCATTGTTATTTGCAATGCAGTACTGATTTTTATTAATATTTGTATGTCAGTTTTTCTTAGTTCTAAAGTTTAGTTCTAAAGGTTAGTTCGAGGGGCGCCTGGGTGGCTCAGCCAGTTAAGCGTCTGCCTTCGGCTCAGGTCATGATCCCAGGGTTCTGGGATCGAGCCCCACCTCGGGCTCCCTGCTCAGTGGGGATCCTGCTTCTCCTACTCCCTCTGTTTGTGCTCTCTGGCTCTCTCTCTAATAAATCTTTAAAAAAAAATGTTAGTTCTAAAGTTATTTACATTAATATTGACTTTCAAACGATTTTTATTTTCATATGCCAGTTACTTAATCTTCTATAATGCCTTTTTTCCCTTTAAATTTAGGGTTTCTCCACCTGGTGGTGATTTTTCTGATCCAGTTACATCTGCTACTCTTGGTATTGTTCAGGTATATCTTTTCCTAGCGTATAGTCAACTTCTGAGCTTTCCCACCCTGGCTCTGCTCTAATGTTATCTAAATCATCGTGAAGTATTTAATCTACTCACTACAGAGTTAAGCAATAGGAAAGTCTGTTTTAGGAACATTCTTGTCACTGAGAGCTTTTAATACTGTCCATTGTTTCTTAGCTCTTTGCCTAAGATTTATAACAAACTTAATTTCTGTAAGTGGAAAATACATCCGGAATAGCAAAGTTTTATTAGTGTGAGAATAATATAGCCTTTAAGTGAGAGTAACCCTAGTTGTAGAAACAAATAGTCCTAAAAATGCATAATGGCAAAAACTCGGTAGAAGTTTCTTTTTTCTCATAGTATGATCCAAAGCAGATGATCTTATCAGAGGATGGCTCTTTTCCACTTACTAGTAATTCAGAGACCAGGGTTCCTACCAGCTTGGGGCTCCACTGTCACCTAGCCTTGTAACCGTCTGCATTTCTGGCTGGCACGAGGGAGACTGTGGAGAAGGCACACCCGCACTGTGAACTCTGAGCTCAGATGCAGTCACCCCACTCATTCTATTCTGTTGGCCACACCCAGATGAAAGCAAAGCTGGAAAATGTACTTTCTGCCTACGCAGCTGCTTCCCAGTGACAAGGCAGGAATTGCAGTGGATAGCTGGTCAACTTGGCCATCAAAAGAAGCCTAAATGAAAGATGTATACAAATCAGGGCTGTAGTAAAATTTTGATGTATTCATAACTGTGTGTATTATTCATGGGGGAAAAAGAATATTTGCTTATGTTTCTGTCAGTGTCTGAGAAAAAAAATGGCAGAAGCTATATTTATAACTCTCAAGGTATTTAACCTTTGCTAACATTTTGAGTTTCAATTTCAGGGAAAGGGCAAGCGAAGTTAAGAATGCATAAAAATATATGTGAACATTTGGCCTCAGAAAAATGACTGTTAGATCTTATTGGATTGGCCCTTAATCATAGGGAATTGAATTTAGTCAGAATGTTTCAAGGTGTTTAATCAAAGTGAAGAATCTATTCTATCTCAGTAAGCATTTTCTGGTTCCTCTGTTTATATTGCACCATAATAAATCTTCAGAAGAGTCCATTCATTTTTCTTCTATCAGATTTGCCATACTATTAAGGAAATTCAGATACAATTTGAATTTGATTTATAGATAATATCCATCCTGAAACTAAAACGAATATATTTTTTTAAATTTTAAGTTGTATTCTATTTCAGTTATATGTGGGATATACTGAAAAGATTGATAATTTGACCAAAATATTATAGAATTGCATATTTAGGACAAATATACTTTAAGACTGTTAAAAAAAAAATTTTTTTTTTTTTTAAGAAAAATCATTGTATTTGTTTGTTTGTTTTGTTTTTAAATCAGGTGTTCTGGGGCTTAGATAAGAAACTAGCTCAACGTAAGCATTTCCCCTCTGTCAACTGGCTGATCAGCTATAGCAAGTACATGCGTGCTTTGGACGAGTACTATGACAAACACTTCACAGAATTTGTTCCTCTGAGGACCAAAGCTAAAGAGATTCTGCAGGAAGAAGAAGACCTGGCAGAAATTGTACAACTTGTGGGAAAGGTGAGTGGTTAAGTCCCACGGAGGACAGGTCTGTGAGTTAGAGTGGTATGTTGTAAGGACAGATAGAACCTTGGATATACAGATTCTTACCTAGCAAAATGAGTACTTACTAAATATTTTTTGAACTAATAGAAGTTTAGCTTATCCTTTATCCAGCAGATATTTGAGGGTCCTGTTTGTGTTATGGAAGGTAGAAAGATGATTATTGTTTTGATTACCTATTGTTGAGTAACAAACCCACTTTGAACAGTGTTTTACTGCTCATAGTTTTGGGGTTGTACACCATGGAGAATGAGGTATGCAGGACCTGGAAGCAGACTGTGTGGCACACAGCAACATGGATGGATCTGAAAAAGAGCCAAAGACACATATGTGACTGCTTTACATAGTATAAAATACTAATACAAAATAAAATACACATTTCACATGAATTTTTGCACATAAAGGGATACACATAAAACACATTTTAATACTTACAGTTGGACACCTGGGTGGCTCAGTTGGTTAAGCAGCTGCCTTCGGCTCAGGTCATGATCCTGGGGTCCCAGGATCGAGTCCCACATCGGGCTCCCTGCTCAGCGGGGAGTCTGCTTCTCCCTCTGACCCTCCCCCCCTCGTGCTCTCTCTCTCAAATAAATAATAATAACAAATATTAAAAAAAAATACTTATGGTTGAAGCAGGGATTAGGGATAAAAGGGATTTTAAAAAAACAGGAGAAAGAGGGGTGCCTGGGTGGCTCAGTTGGTTAAACAACTGCTTTTCGGCTCAGGTCATGATCCTGGAGTCCCGGGATTGAGTCCCGCATCGGGCTCCCTGCTCAGCGGGGAGTCTGCTTCTCCCTCTGCCCCTCCTCCCTCTCATGCTCTCTGTCTCTCATTCTCTCTCTTGCAAATAAATAAAATCTTAAAAAAAAAAGAACAGGAGAAAGAAAAGAAAGAAGACCTGATCCTTACCTCTAAGGAGCTTAGTTGCACAGAGATGACAAACAACTGCAGTTAGCTTACTGGGCCTGTCCCTTTGCCACAATTTCCAACAAATCTTTACCAGCTAGGCTGTTTAGGGTAATTGCCAAAGTTAAAGCTTTTGAGGCAGGGGTATTTAAAGAAGCTCTAACAGTACTCAGACACAGAAAAAAAAAATTGCATTTATAGTTTCTTTTTTTTAAGATTTTATTTTTGAGTAATCTTTACCCCCAACATGGGGCTCAAACTCACAACCCCAACATCAAGAGTTACATACTCCACTGACTAATCCAGCCAGGCACCCCATGCATTTACATAGTTCTAAACACCATGTAATTTTATTTTTATTTTTATTTATTTATTTTTTTAAAGATTTTATTTATTCATTTGAGACACAGAGATACAGAGAGAGAGAGAGCATGAGCGGCAGAGGGAGAGGAAGAAGCAGACTCCCCGCTGAGTCAGGAGCCCGATGTGGGACTCGATCCCAGGACCCTGGGATCATGACCTGAGCCGAAGGCAGACGCTTAACCATCTGAGCCACCCAGGCGCCTGTAATGTTCTTTTTTAAAAAAGTAACTGCTCGTGGAATGTATTGATTTTTTTTTTAAAGATTTTACTTAACTTATTTGTCAGAAAGAGAGAGAGACAGGGCACAAACAGGGGGAATGGCAGGCAGAGGGAGAAGCAGGCTCCCCGCTGAGCAGAGAGCTGGGTGTAGGACTTGGTCCCAGGACCGCGGGATCATGACCTGAGCTGAAGGCAGACGCTTAACCAACTGAGCCCCCCAGGTATCCCTGTATAGATCTTTTTTGAAACAAACTCAAGATTCATAATTCAAATAGTTAAGCTAGCAAGACAATGTGAAGAAAGTGTTTCAAAAAAAGAACTTTTTTTTATTATGTTCAGTTAGCCAACATCAGTAAAAGAACATTAGTTTATTTGTATACCATGTTCATAGCAGCACTTATACACGACAGCTAAGAGGTAAAAGCAACCCAACTGTCTTTTGATTAATGAATGGATAAACAAAATGTGGCGTGTATATATGTAATGGGATATTATCCAGCCTTAAAAAGGAAGGAAAATTCTAACACATGCTACAACATGGATGAATCTTTTTTTTTTTAAGATTTTATTTATTTATTTGAGAGAGAGAATGAGAGGGGTGAGGGTCAGAGAGAGAGGCAGACTCCCTGCTGAGCAGGGAGCCCGACGTGGGACTCGATCCCGGGACTCCAGGATCACGACCCGAGCCGAAGGCAGTCACTTAACCAACTGAGCCACCCAGGCGCCCCAACATGGATGAATCTTGAGGACATTATGTTAAGTGATATAAAACAGTCACAAAAAGACAAATACAGGATGATTCCATCTAAAGTAGTGATATTCATAGAAACAGAAAGTGGGATGGTAGTTACCAGGTTCTGGGAGAGGAGGAAAAGGAGAATTGCTATTTAATGGATATAGAGTTTCAGATTTGCATGATGACCAGTTAAGGAAATCTGTTTCACAACAATGGGAATATAGTGAGCGCTATTGAACTACTTCAAAATGGTTAAGATGAAAAACTTGTTACATGTTTTTACCACAATAAAAAAAATCAACAAGCAGTTATGAAGTGACTTTGTTAATGATAGATGACTGTGTGTTGATTATATAGTTTTTGCTTGGTTAATTGATTACAATCACTGATCCCATATTGAAGTAAATTTCTAAAAAATTTTTTTTTCTTCTAGGCTTCTCTAGCTGAAACAGATAAAATCACTCTGGAGGTAGCAAAACTTATCAAAGATGATTTCTTACAACAAAATGGATATACTCCTTATGACAGGTAACCTATCCTGATTTTCTTTTTTTTTTTAAAGATTTTATTTATTTATTTGAGACAGAGAGAATGAGAGACAGAGAGCATGAGAGGGAGGAGGGTCAGAGGGAGAAGCAGACTCCCTGCCGAGCAGGGAGCCCGATGCGGGACTCGATCCAGGGACTCCAGGATCATGACCTGAGCCGAAGGCAGTCGCTTAACCAACTGAGCCACCCAGGCGCCCCTCTTTTTTTATTTAAGGATTTTCTGTTGAGTTTTGAAGAAAGAGCCGCCTCCACATTAGAAATCCTTTTTTTTTCTCATACAGACAGAACTCTGACTCAATATATAGGTTTATTTTGTATTTTCATAGCAAACATCTAACAATCTAATATGTCCCCTTATCTTTGATTTTCCTCATTTGTGCAGTTTTGACAACAGTATTTTCACTCATTATTCAGCCTTTTTTTTTAAAGGGATTTGCCACTTTTTTTTTTTAAGATTTTATTCATTTATCTGACAGAGCGAGCGAGAGAGCGAGCACAAGCAGGGGGAGTGGAAGAGGGAGAAGCAGGCTTCCCGCTGAGCAGGGAGCCCGATGCAGGGCTCGATCCCAGGACCCCGGGATCATGACCTGAGCCGAAGGCACACACTTAACGACTGAGCCACCCCACGCCCCTATCCAGCCATCTTTAATTAGATTAGATTGTGGCGTAGTGCATGGAGCCTCCTTCAGATGCTTTTCTCACTACGTTTTACAGCTGCGCATGCCGCTTCTACTCTTTTCCTAAGTAATTATGTCCTACTTTCCTGCTCCATTTCCCAATAGTCCTAGTCTTCTTTCTTTCTGCCATAGTCTCTGTTAGCTGTCCCACTTGTGTCTGCTACTGCTGTGGCTTATTTAAAGTCCCCATTTCGGGGCGCCTGGGTGGCTCAGTCATTAAGCGTCTGCCTTCGGCTCAGGTCATGGTCCCAGGGTCCTGGGATCGGGCCCCGCGTCGGGCTCCCTGCTCGGCGGGAAGCCTGCTTCTCCCTCTCCCACTCCCCCTGCTTGTGTGCCCTCTCTCGCTGTGCCTCTCTCTCTGTCAAATAAATAAGTAAAATCTTAAAAACAAAAAACAAAAAAACTAGCAGACAAAAAAATCCCTATTATATGATCTTTAAAAAAATAAAGTCCCCATTTCTTTTAAACTTCGATAAATTGAGCCCTTTGATCATAGGCTAGCTTTTCTCCCTCAAATCATATTTGGACTGAAGAGGGAACTGAACACATAGGAATATTACCAGAATGTAGGACAAGCAGAAAATATGGCAATAGCCTCAAAAATCTGTATCAGGAACTTAAGAAGCTCTGGCCACCCATACAAAGATAACTCAACCAAAGGAAAATTCTTCAGAAAGTGTAATACAGAATGTGCATGAAATTGTGTATGCAAGTGTGTTTAAATGTATCAGAAAGTTGATAGGCGTGCATGTGATCCAAATTGAATATTAACTTGTGTGTCCTCATTATTAAAAGGTGTGGGTAAGTGAAAATGAACAATTAATGGGGGAAGGGACTACTGTTCACCTTAGGAAATTGCAGTTTTCTGCTTTTCTATTACTCATTAAACCCTAATCCCACTAGCACAAGGAGTTTTTGCAATTCATTTATTTTACCGTCTGGGTTACTCCTTTAACTGTACTGTACAAAAACAAACTCTCAGAGAGTTGTTAGATTATAGCAGTACTATTTGATTGTTCTTCCTCTTTGATTATTTTAATAGATAAAAATAAACATCACTCTTAAGTAAATAAATATCTCCATTTATCCATCCACCCCATATTTCATCTGTACCAAAAAGCTCTGGTCAAGTAGTTGTTAGTCTTTTCCACTTTTGTTTTCATTCATTATTATCATCCAATAAATAAAAGTAGTCTGCATATTTAAATAAAAAAGCTAATGCTCCGGTATATTATAGATAAAGTATGAACCTGCTTTGGATTTTATTTTTATTATTTTGATTTTCATTTATACCCGAGGTTCTGCCCATTCTACAAGACAGTCGGGATGCTGTCCAACATGATTGCATTTTATGATATGGCCCGGAGAGCTGTCGAAACCACTGCACAGAGTGACAATAAAATCACATGGTCCATTATCCGTGAGCACATGGGGGAGATTCTCTATAAGCTTTCCTCTATGAAATTCAAGGTATATTTTGCTTCTACCTAACTTTTTATAGTAAGAAATGTTTCTTTTTATTTTTTTAACTCTGTACAAACAACCTATTTATTCACAAACCTGGTGTGTGAAACTTGGGTTTATCATTTTCACACATGCTCAGGTTATGTAAAACCAGAAGAGACCGGAAATTTACATTCAAATAGGAATTCTAGAGATAAAAATTATACTATGTCATGTCTAAAATAAATGCTGACGTGTTTTCCCTTTTGTCTTAACTGCCAGGCAATTTAGAGCTAAAATCATGGCTGAGCAGCAATTACTTTTCCTCAAGTACCTATTACCATCTTACCTCCATGCTCATCTGAAATGACTTAATGCTGTTTACTTCTAAGTATCCTGTTACACACCATTTTTTTTCCCTATTACCCATCACTTTTGACTTTCAGGTGGATTCTCTTTTTTTTTTTGAAGTGCACAACATAAATAGATAATTAAATGAAATTATTAGTAGAAGCTCGAATGTGTAAAATTGTTTTTAAAGTATTTGATCAATTGGGTTTCTAAGTGATGACATCCAGATATATTTACTAATCACCTATTGAGAAATTGAGAACGGTTCTCTGACTGTGTTCTATATATAGTGTTTGTTTACACTGTAGGTTGAAAATAAATCTTTAAAAATAGACACTCACTGTATCAAGAATTTTAAAATATTCACACTCTTTGAGACTTCATTCCAATTCAAAACATATAACCCAAGGAAATAATCAGAGATTTTTTTTTTAGGTGAAGTATAGTTGACATATTAATCAGAGATTTTTTATATGAACATATAAAATATTGTTTATTAAACTTCTTTAATGTCATTCAAGAGTGAACAGGGTCAGCAGTACATTATGGCATATACAATTATAGCAAGCATATTATGAAGACATTAATACTGTTTTTTCAAAGAAAATCCAAAGATATGGGGAAATGCTTATGGTATAATGAGTGAAAAAAATCAAGTTGCAAAAAAATTCCGTATGTAATTTGATCCAGATTTTATTTTTAAAAATTACACATTCATATGGATAAAGAAAATGTGATACACAAACAAATACCATGGAGTATTACTCAACCATACAAAAGAATGAAATCTTGCCACTTGCAACATGGGTGGATCTAGAGAGTATAATGCTAAGTGAGATAAGTCAGTTAGAGGAAGGCAAATACCGTATGATTTCACTCATGTGGAATTTAAGAAACAAAACAAATGAACAAGGGAAAGAAGAGACAAACCAAAAAACAGACTCTTTAATATATAGAGAACAGCCTGGTAGTTGCCAGAGGGGAGATGGGAGGGGAGATGAATGAAATAGGTGAAGAGGATTAAGAGTACACTGTTACTGATTCACCTGGGTGGTTCAGTCGGTTAAGCTTCTGCCTTCGGCTCAGGTCACGATCCCAGGCTCCTGGGATTGAGTTCCATGTCTGGCTCCTTGCACAACGGGGAGCCTGCTGCTCCCCCTGCTTGTGCTCTCTCTCTCTGACAAATGAATAAATAAAATCTTAAAAAAAAAAAAGAATCACTATATTGTATATCTGAAACTAATACAACACTGTATATTATTGCTGAAATAAATAAAATTATACATTCATATGAAGAGATAAAAAAAATATATCCAATAATAGTATAGTGATGATTTCTAGTAGTGTGATTCAAGTTGGTATCTTTTTCGTGTTTACAGCACACTATATCAAATTGACATCCCAAGTTTTTTTTTTAAACTCTTATTTTGTTTTTAAAGATTTATTTATTTATTCGAGAGAGCAAGAGAGCAAGAGCACAAGTGGGGAAGGAGCAGAGAGAGAGAGAGAATCCTCAAGGGGACTCCTCACTGAGCATGGAGCCAGGCACGGCTCAGTTGCAGGGCCCTGAGATCATGACCTGAGCCGAAATCAGGAGTCGGCTGCTTAACCAAATGAGCCACCCAGGCGCCCCCTCAGTTGTTTTTTTATGTCATTAAATATTCTTCTGTAGCATTATTTTGTGGCTGGAGAGTAATATTTTCCTATTGTTAAGTATTTAGGAAATTTCCAGTTGTTGGTATGGACAGCTTTGTTTCTGTAGTTGGTTTTGTGTATTTTCCTATTATATGTTCCCAGAAGTAGACCGATTTGGTTAGAGAGCTTAAATATTTTAAAGTCTCTTTTATTTATACATAAAGTCTATTTTATACATACTGCTCAGTTAAGTTGTTTTCCATAGAGATTTAAAATGTGTTGCCTTTTAAGATTATTTTAGAAATTTTACTTCCCTGTGCCAATGTGATATTATGAGACCTTGAACAGTAAATTGTTTTGACCAAATTAATTCCAACTATCATGTACATGCAGTAGAATACATCTAATATGTGATATTGTATAATTTCCCCATATTTTGCATGTTGTTGAGGATAAATCCATTGGTCACTGAATACAATTAGCAAGCCAAATACAAAACCAAAATTTTGTCTTTTTTTAAAAAAATTAAATGCAATTTAGTTAACATATAGTGTATTATTAGTTTCAGGGGAATCAAAATTTTGTCTTCTTTCTCTTAGGTTGGAGTGTTCCTCCTTGCATACAGTTCTACTCTTAAAGGAAAATAAGGATAATTTTTGACTCCTGCCTGTGTTTTGCCAGTATACCTCACTTAACCTAATACTCAAAATATGTTCAAAATAAGTAACTTACTACCTGTTCTGAAAATTATTTTCCAAAGGTAAATTGAGTTCTGTACTGTCTTTTCTCAGGATCCAGTGAAAGATGGTGAGGCAAAGATCAAGGCCGACTATGCACAACTTCTTGAAGATATGCAGAACGCATTTCGTAGCCTTGAAGATTAGAACTGTGATTTCTTTCCTTCCTTTCCTCAGCAACCTCCTCTCATGTGTATATTTTCCTAAATTTCTCATCTCCAAACCTTTTGCTTCTTTATTGTGCAGCTTTGAGACTAGTGCCTACGTGTGTTATCATTTGTTTCCCTGTTTATCCGGTAGGTCTTATATAAAACAAACATTCCTTTGTTCCAGTGTTTGAAGGGCCTCCATGATCCTTTCTCCGAAGTGGTGAATGTAGTAAATATGATATATAATGGCTACACTACTGTAAACTTGTCTGTAGGGTGACATCCCTACTTGTCCTCGGTTTGCCCTTTCCTCCTCGCCTTTAAATTGTAAACAGGACTACTGCATGTACTCTCTTTGCAATAGATTTGGAATGGAAGGCCAGATTTCTATACATTTTGACAGGTACTTTGTGAAATGACTCTATCTATGTGGTAAGGTTATTTGCAGCTTAGCATTTTGCTGAGTAACTGCTTTGCAGGATATAATTGCCTTTTTCTAAAAACATGAATGATTAATGTTCCAATTATGCATTGCTTTCCCCAGTATAAATCAGGAATGTTTATAGGAAACTGTTGGGAACTCTGCTGTTTTTAAAACAGGCATTTGTGGGACTCAGCACAGTATATGAATCAGTACCCTCTAAAAAAGTGGAAAAGGAGCCAGGTGGTCAAACTTAAACATCATCTTGTTAAAGCATATTTATTTCACTATGAAAAATTCAGTATCAAGGACTATACTACTACATTACTAAAAAATTCTTTTTAAAATCACATTTAAAACAATCACCGGAACTTGATCCACATCACACCCTTTCCTTTTTCTCAAACGTCTTAGAAGCCTGAGCTTCTAAGAATCATGTGGCAGTGGGATGGGCAGTAAAATGCCACAGAGAAGGTATTCAGTATGGTTAAAGGCTGTTTGCACCATTAAGGACCAGCTGGACTGTAGTGAAAATTGGGGCCAGAGTGGCATTACGTTTTTACAAGATAGATATGTGTCACGTGTTTGCATGTTTGTTTGCTTAGTGAACTTTTGAACAACCAGTTTACCAGTTTACTGGTTCAAAAGATTTCTCAGAATTTCTGTAGCAGTAGCAGCATAACAGTTTCCATTCTGTTTAATAGGGAGGAAATTAATTCTTATATCTGCTGATGACAGAATCTGGGTCATGTGAGAAGAAAGATAATTTCATCCTGTCTTTTCAGTATATGTTTTAAAATAATAATTTCTGTGTCTGTGTAAGGCACACTACAGAACAGCTCTGAGAGCAACAGTTTCTCTATTAACTCTTTCTGACCAACAGTGCTGGCACCATTGCTTCCTCTTTGGGAAGAGGAAAGGGTATGTGAATATGTCTAACAATCTCAAATACCCAAATGTAATAGCATAAGT
Organism: Mirounga angustirostris; assembly: GCF_029215605.1. Lineage (NCBI taxonomy): Eukaryota > Metazoa > Chordata > Mammalia > Carnivora > Phocidae > Mirounga > Mirounga angustirostris. The sequence continues at coordinate 58,816,116 of NW_026991709.1, forward strand.
AAAGTATTTATTTTATGCCTCAGTATATTATTATTTAATTTTTAGTAATGTATTTCTTTTGGTCCGTTAAGGAAAGATGCCGTGAGTAGAGAATTTAGCTATAGTTTGTTGAAATCCTTGCAGATTGCATGTTTTTACAGTGGCTTGCTACTCAGGATAGATATTCTTCCACGCAGCTTTTTTTTTTAACCTTTCCGAATATTGGAAGATAAAAATTATACAGTGACTTGTTGAGATGTGGACTTAATGGTGCTGCTTTATCAGTTTGCTTCCAATGTGGCCTCCTACCCAGAGGCCCTGAGACCAGTGGAAATGAAAAGGATTTCAAAAATGTTCTATTCCTACCTTAAACTGACCAGCAAACTAGGACTGTGATAGTAATGAATGATATGATGAAGAAAGTTTTACCAAGTTTGTTTTTTGTTGTTCTGAATTTACAATGTAATTCCTACTCCCTTTTAAGAATGTTGATGTATGGGTGTGAAGAGGCTAGAGATAGAAGATGCTCTGCTATTCATTGTAAGTGTCCTTCAACCTATATGTTGTAGAATTTCAAATTGGTCACTGATCATATTTCTTTGGTAAGAATGTGTTAAAATTACAACAATCTTTTAAAAAGATGATGCAGTTCTATATTGTGCTATGCCTGGTCCTAAGTGGAGCCAGTTAAACAAGTTTCATATGTATTTTTCCAGTGTTAAATCTCACACATTGTACCCTTTGGAAATTTCCTTCCATCCTGAAGAACGAATAGAAGAGGCCATATATATTGCCTCCTTATCCTTGAGATTTCACTATCTTTATGTTAAAAGCTGTGTATAATTGTTAAAATCTATGAAAGAATAAAAAGTGGATTTAAATTAACATTTTTTTCTTCGTATGTGTGTGTGTTTGCTAGAAAACATGCCACCTATTTGTATTTTGACTTACTGTTTTCAGTATAAACTTCAAAATTTTTTGTTTCTCCCTTTCTTTATAGATTATTACTTAAGATCATGAAATTGAATTGGGGCCCTCACGATAGACTGCAAAAAGGCCTATAATCATATACCAGTATGATTTGGAAGTGTAGTACACAGAATCCCATGCCATCCTGAATATTACTTTAAATTGAAAAAGTGAATGGTTTCTAAAAGTGCACTTATAAATTAAAGGAGATCAGTGGTACTCATTTCTATTTTTGACAAATGAACTAAAGCCTTGTAATTCATGATTTTGCAAGCCAAATCATTTAGGATCCAATGTAGCAACATGTTACTTGGGACATATTTTATTTCTTTAAATGTATTTTAACAACTTGCAAGGGAGTAAAGAGGAGTGTGAAATGAGCCACTCTATATTAGCATATTACTATCAAGTGTCAAGTTTATATAGAGAAATGCTTAAAAATTCATAGGAAAGCTTATTCGTGATACAATGGGCAATTTTTAGTCCACTTGGTAATATCCCAATATCTTTTTTCTTTTAAAGATTTTATTTATTCATTTATTTGATAGAGAGAGAGAGAGCACACGAGAGGGGGGAGGGTCAGAGGGAGAAGCAGACTCCCTGCCGAGCGGGGAGCCCGATGCGGGACTCGATCCCGGGACTCCAGGATCACGACCTGAGCCGAAGGCAGTTGCTTAACCGACTGAGCCACCCAGGCGCCCTATCCCAATATCTTTTAATGTATTGCTACAATATAAGAGCACAGAGAAGGAAAGCAACTTTCCCAAGTGGGCTGTGATAAAATGCCGCAGAAGTTGTTCTACGGGACTCCTCTTAGTTTGTGTTACCCCAGAAGTTTACTGAGACAAGCAGTTGAGTACAGGGAGTTTATCTGGGATGTGACCTCAGGACACACCAGGAGGGGTGTAAAGAATTCAGACAGAATTGAACGAAGCCAATAAAAATTCACTATCAAATAAGTTAACACTTTGGATTATTAAGCACAGCGCTGCTATGGAGTTCTGGTAGCAACTGAAGAATCACACCTCCGTTATCCCACCTGTGGTGCAAGAGAACTGGAGAACTTTCGTCAGTCACTGACAGCCGGCTCCTGTCAGTCCAGTGAAGGCTTGTTCCCACAAGGACTGGGAGAGTCAATGCCCAGCGCTTGCATACTGGTAGATCAGGCACTGGTGGCCACAGAAAACCCCATAAGAAATGTGGGTGCAGGTAGTTGGGAGGTTGGCCTGGTGTGCAGTGAAATGGTAGTCATGGCCCAGGAGATTTAGGTGGGATACTACTAGCAACTGCTTCAGACTTCTTAAGGACCCAGGGACAAAAGATCATTCAATCAGGAACTGAAAAGCCATTGCTGTAACAAAATAAGGAAGCACCCTGAAAAAGAATAGACACTCTTTGAACCCAGGTAGCTTGATGCCAGGGAGCATACTCTTGATCACCACACTACATTCTGCCTCTGTATTGGGAAAGAGTTGTGGTTTTTGTTGTTGTTGTTTTTAATTTTATTTATTTGAGAAAGAGATCGCGGGAGAGGGAGAGCACACGCAGGGGGAGTGGCAGAAGCAGGCTCCCCGCTGAATAGGGAGCCTGATGCGGGGCTTGATCCCACGACCCCGGGATCATGACCTGAGCCGAAGGCAGTTGCTTAACCAACTGAGCCACCCAGGCGCCCCTGGAAAGAGTTTATCAAAGAGAAGATGTTCTTTAAAGAGCAAATAGTGCACCTATTATGGTTATAAATAGATGTAGGCTTTAATACTCCTGAAATAAAGCAGCTTCTTAGATTAATGAGAATTTTGGTCATTTATTCCAACCTTCTCATTAACACAGAAGAGGAAGTTGAAGTCCAGAGAAGTTAACTGATTTGCCCTATGTCACACTGCCACTTAATATCAGCATTTAAGCCTCCTGATTTCTAGTGTCTCTTTGTACTAAATCATACTGTATATCTTTTCCTTATGTATGTACTTTTCATACAACGGGGAAGTTGGTTTGAATAAATGTGACATACAAAGATAAACCAGAAGAAAAGTGTAGGGAGGAATGACTGGCTGAACAAGGTAGTCATAGTGTGATGACTCATTTTAAGAAGGAAAATGTAACTGAGAAACAGTTTGAGCCAGAGTTTAGGGAGGTGAGTCTGGAAATAATCATTTTTATCAAAATTACAAGAAGTCATCAAAATGTGGAGGAATAAGAACATAAACAATTCATGACAAATACCTTAAAAGGACTTGTATCCACAGAATTCATAAAGAACGACAAGTCAAAAAAAAAAATCTTAATAGATAAATGGGTAAAAGACTTGAACAGGCACCTCACAAAATGGCCCATTAATATATGAAAAAGATGCTTAACTTCTGGTTACCAGGAAAATGCAAATTAAAATTACAATGTGACAGCATTTCATAACCACTAGAAGGACTAAAATGGAAAGAACAGAATGCCAAGTGTTGGTGAGGGTGTGGAGCGACCAGAATGGTCATAAATGTGGGAATATAAATTTGTACAATCAGTTTGGAGAACTATTCTGGTAGTATCTACAAAGTTGAATTAGGAATATCTAATAACCTAGGAATCCCATTCATAGGTCTATACACAAGAGAAATGAATAAATGTATGTCCACCAAAAGACGTGTGCCAAAATGTTCATAGCAGCGCTATTTGTAATAGCCCCAAACTGAAAACCACCTAAATGGGTAGTTTGGAAGAATGGATAAGCAAATTGCCTGTTCACACAATGAAATAGTATATAGAAATGGGAGTTAAGGCAACAACATGCATGACTCTCACAAATACAGTGGTTATAAAGAAGCCAAACAAAAGAATACAAACTATATGATTCCATCGATACAGAATTCAAAACTATAACACTAATACATGGTGTTTGAAGTCAGGATAGCAGTCACACATGGTGGGGAAGGTGATATTACAACAGGAGGCTAGGGTGCCTGGGTGGCTCAGTCGGTTAAGCGACTGCCTTCGGCTCAGGTCATGATCCTGGAGTCCCGGGATCAAGTCCCGCATCAGGCTCCCTGCTCAGCGGGGAGTCTGCTTCTCCCTCTGACCCTCCTCCCTCTCGTGCTCTCTGTCTCTCATTCTCTCTCACAAATAAATAAAATCTTAAAAAAAAAAAAAAAAAAACAGGAGGTTAGCCTATGGGGGAATTCTGGGGTGTTGATGATGCTCTGATTCTTGTGGGTCCTGCTTACATGGGTGTGTTCATTTTGTAAGAATTTACACACAGGATTCAAGCACTTTTCTGGACATAGGCCATACTTAATAAGTTTACCAAAAGAAAAAAGGTTACACCAAAGGATTTCTATTTATTTAAAGTAGCTTTGTTGAGCTCTATACTGGGTGTGGAGCCTACTTAAAAATAATAATAATAATAATAAATAAAGTGGTTTTTCACTAAGAAATGTTTAGTGGTGGCTTTGAAATGCTTTTAAGTTCTACCTAATAATAAAATCATGTTTTTGTTTGATTTTTAAGTGGTGATAGATTTGAATTTTTCAATTCAGGAACTCTCAGTTCTCTTTGCAACCAGTAATTTGGTTTGTCAAACAGTTGACCAGGATTTGGGGAATAGTCCATTCTTAGAAGAGTGAAGCTAATGAGACCACACAGACATGCTACATAGCCAGTCACAAACAAGTATGTATTCAGACGTCCATGAATACATATCACAGTCCTCCAAGCAGCAACGGATGACTATATAAAGAAGGTTTGATGTTTTAAATAAGTATATGTGTCTTGATTAGCTGTTTCTGAAACCTCTCTGAACATAAGAAACATATGGGGCTGTATTTATGATAGAGATTCTCAGGCCCACCCTAAATGGACTGAATTAAAATATATTCTAGGGAGAGGGTATAGGAGTCAGTTTAACAAACATCCCAGGTAATTCTTAGCATGGGGCAAGTTTTGTGAAACAAGTATCTATTCAATGCTTAGACATGAAAGGTGACAAAGAAGACTTAAGTATTCTCAGAATGTTAACTAGTTGTGCCACAATCTCAGAGTTATAAAATTTTACCGAACCATGCATCCTATTTAAGACATCCCTTGTTACTGACCTTGAACACTGCTGTGCTGATTTACATGTATTCTGACTGATTTAGATTCAGAATGGTCTGACAGTAGGACAAAATGTTCCGAAATCATGACATTTGAACAGTAGTAATTGCTTTATGTACGGATTTCAAGCAGGATTGTTACAGTATTTACTGAATGGACCAGCAGTTTCTCTTCTGCCCATTTCTTTATATGCAGGCAAATTCAAAAAGGAATCAAAATTGTGTGACATACTTGAATTTTGTCATACACAGGCTTAGTTTGTGAATATAATTATAAAAGAGTGTAATTTAGTTCCATTTTTTAAAAACAGCATTTGTCTTGGGATTCAAGTTCTTTTTTTAAAAATCCATTAAGATAATTTTTTAGTTTGATTTTTCAACCATCATCTGAATAGCTCTTATACTATTATAACTTCCAAAATAATAACATCTAGCATTTACTAGATGACTTAAAATTGCACTAAAAGTTTTGGATACCCTGTGTAAAAGCCAAATTGCCTTCAATCATATAAAATCATATTCATGGCCTTTATTTTTAAATTTCATGCTTAATTTTAAAGCCATTATGAAGACCTTTGACACTTGTCCTGAAAACACAATTTAGGACAGTATCTTCTCAAGTGTGGCATTGCAGGTTAGACTCTCTGGAAACATGTTGAGATGGAGATGGGGGTGCAAGTTGTTCCTTCGGAATCGACGAGCAAAGAAGGGGCCAAACAGGGTGTGCATAGTGGAAATCAAAATACACAGCAGGCCTGACAAAGACTTGGCCACTCCTGTGAGGAAGCTATTGGAGCAAATATTGCCAATCACAGTTGACATGCATCTGGCTGGAATGGCCAGCCCTTATTACTCCTGCCTCCCTTGGACTCCAGGTTGAGGCTGCCCTGTGAGGACATGACCCCAGGTGAGGTGGCATCTGCAGACCTGACCCGGAAGGAGCTAATAGCAGAAGGCTGTCTGCCGAACACTCCAGGCAGCTGGGCCAACACGTTGCATGCATGTCTTTCCTTGAAGGGAGATCTGCACAGCACAGCTCTGTGTCCATGAGATGGTTTTCAGAGAAAGACATGAATAGTATACATTTTAATGTATAGAGGTGAACTTTTAGTACTTCATATCCAAGATTTCAAGGATTTGCTTAGGGAGGAAGCCAAACAGTAAATATTAAAAGTGAGCTATTGTTAAAGAAAAATATGAAGTATAGAAAGTTATAGACACAACAAAAATCGTGAAGGTGGTCTTCAAAGTAGAAACTGCAGCAAAACTGTAAGTTAAAAAAAAAGCCAAACTGATTGTTTTAGTGCCTGTTAAAATATAAGTGCTTGCCAAATACTTTTAAAAAGGAACCTAAATGTTGGCTTGATTCCATATAGAAACTCATCATCAAATGCAAAACTCTTCAGGAGGTGACATTCTAAAATAATAAAACATATTTTTCAACGTTTGAATCATGTGACTGTTAACCTACTCAAAAAATTAAAATTAAAAATTAAATGAAATAGAATAACTGAACAAGACACCATTTCAAATATATTTTTTCCTGTAGTAGCACCTAGTGATACTACCTTGTTTAAACTACTTCCAGGGAAGCTTGAGAGTTCACTCTTACTATGCTCTTTTTAATAACCATAATTAAATAAGTCCCTGTTATTTACAGAGCTGCTCAAGGAAGAAATAGCGCAACGTACTTCTAAAGCTGCTTTGTTTCTTTGAGGTGTCTTTTTGGGCTTCCCAATGGGAATTTTGTGTGCGCCACGTTGCCTGTATTTTATCCCAAATTCAGTAATCAATTTACTTGGACCCCCACTGATTAGATTATAACTTTAGCTACAATTCTTTGCCCATAAAAAAAAAAAGGCCTATTTAGAATCATTAAATTGTATACCTGAAACTAATATAATGCTGTATGTTAATTAACTTGAATAATTTTTTTTTTAATGACCTATGTCACTTTACCATATCCTCAAAACATAGTTCAAGAGAAAATTAAACTAATCCCTCGGAACTTTGTAAACACAAACACAGGCTATACAGTATAAATATTGAGCAGAAAGGGAGAGATGCACCTTGACTTTACAGCAAATTGGGTTGAAGTATAAGTGATATCACTTTAAATGTTATGAACTGAAGATTAAATTATGCTTCATTAAAATAATTTACTCCACACACATGACAGGAACAATGGGCTTGCTTTTTTGAAGAAAGAATTCCTGAACCACAGTGACAATAATATGTATATATATACATTTCTCACTAGCGCTTTCAAACACAGCTGTTCTCAATATCATCCCCATTATCAGTTGCTCCTGTTCCAGTAGACTCCTTCCCTTTTGTCTAACAGCAGGTGCAAAATATCATAGCCAGTGAGAGCATAAGATCTCAAGTTAGACTGTACGGTTTCAAATCCCAACTCGGCTACATACTAGCTGTGCAACCTTGGACAATTAACCTCTCAGTTTTCTCATCTGTAAAATGGGGATGATAAAAATATCTACCTGTTTTAGTTAGGATTAGGTTTAACTCGAGTAATAGAAATCCAAAATAATGTGGTTAAAATAAGGTCAAAGCTTATTTCTTTTACATAAATGTAAGCATCCCAGGACTGGTCAAATGGATGATGACCTTCAGGTACCCAAGTTTGTTCTTCTCCATCCTCAATACATGTCTTTCATCCTCAAGCCCAAGATGGCCGCTCCAGCTCCTGCGGAGGACTACAAAGCATATTCCATCCATCAGGAATAAGAAAAACATATCCTTTTCCTTAAGGGCATTTCGACACATAACTGGTCCGTACTTAGTTACAAGGCCATATCTATCTGCAAAACAAATTGGGAGACGTGACCTTTATTTCAGGAAGCCGTGAACCAAGATCATGTGTTTCTCATGATGGTGATCTCATCATGATCTCAAAGATCAGTGTTTCTGAATGATGGATGCATCATCCCTAGGGATGTTTGGGAAATTTATGAAGATCTTAAAATTTGTCACAGTGAGCGTGTGTGTGCGCGCGCCTGTGTGTGTACATGTGCGTGTGTGTATGTGCGCGCACCCTGTGTGTACACGTGCGTGCGTGTGCGCGCGCCCGTGTGTGTACATGTGCGCGTGTGTGCACGCGCCTGTGTACATGTGCACGTGTGTGCGTGCCTGTGTGTTACACGTGCGTGTGTGCACCCGTGTGTACACGTGCGTGTGTGCGCGCACCTGTGTGGGTACATGTGCTAGTGTGTGTGCGCACACGCCTGTGTGTACATGTGCATGTGTGCACGTGTATGTGCACGCACGCCTGTGTGTACGTGTGTGCGCCCGTCTGTACGTGTGTGCGTGCGCACCTGTGTGTACATGTGTGTGCACGCGCGCCTGTGTGTACATGTGTGTGTGCACGCACCTGTGCGTACACGTGTGTGAGTGCGCGCACCTGTGTGTGTACATGTGCTAGTGTGTGCGCGCCACTCCTGTGTGTACATGTGCGTGTGTGCGTGCCCGTGTGTACATGTGTGTGCGTGCGCGCCCGTGTGTGTGTGCGTGTGTGCCCCTGTGTGTGCATGTGCGTAAGTATGGGCGCGCACCCGTGTGTACACGTGCGTGTGAGTGCACGCACCTGTGTGTGTACATGTGCGTGTGTGTGTGCCCATGTGTACATGTGAGTGTGTGTGAGCGCACCTGTGTGTACATGTGCGTGTGTGTGTGCGCGGGCGCCCATGTGTGTACGTGTGTGTGAGTGCGCACATGTTTTGAATGGGGACTTCTTTGCCAGTGACATTTAGTGGGCAGGACCAAAGACACTAGATGTTTTGAAATGTGAAGGAGTGCAAAGTCACCCTGTCTCCTGCATGAATCTCACATATTCCAGCAGACATTCACATAGGTTAAGCACTTGTTTATAATTATCTGTTCCTATATTAATAAAAGTTCTGAATTTTAATATCAAATTCATTTTCCACGATTGGTACTTTTTTGTGTCTTGTTTTGAAAATCCTGGCATTCATGAAGATACTCTCTAATATTATCTTCTGGAAGTTAAATTACTTGTCTTTCACGTTTAGGTGTGGTGGCCGGTAGAAGAATCCAATTTCATTTTTCCACATGAATGTTCTATGTTTGCAGAACCAGTTACTGTAAAGCCCGTCCTTTCCCATGGCTATGTAGTATCACCTCCGTCATAAATCAAGAGCTCACATAAGTGAGGAATTTCTGGGTTGCCTATCATTTTTCATTGCTTGTATTTGTCTACCTTTGTACCATTACTACTCTGTTTTTATTACTGCAGTTTTATAATAAATTTTGATATATAATAGGACAAATCTTACCACTTTGCCATTCTTATTTTGGCTGTTCTTTGCAATTCTAGAACAAGATTGTAATTTTAATTAGACTTACATTTAATCTAAATTTTTAAAAAAGATTTTATTTGAGAGAGTGACAGCGCAAGTGGGGGGAGGAGCAGAGGGGGAGGGAGAGGAACAGGAAGACTCTGCAGGGAGCATGGGAGCCCAACGCGGGCCTCAATCTCAGGACCCTGAGATCATGACCTGAGCCAAAACCAAGAGTCGGACTCTTAATGGACTGAGCCACCCAGGAGCCCCTATATTTAATCTAAATTTGAGGAATATTTGATATTTTAAAATATTGAATATTCCAATTTATGAACATGCTACGTCATCCCATTTATTTTTTCTTTAAAGTTTCTTAATAGCTACTTAAAAAATTTTTTTAAAGAAGTCCAGTACAATTCTTGTTAGATTTATTCTTAAGCATTTAATATTTATACAGGCAATGCATGTATTTAGCTCTTTAAAAATATTTTTTTTTTCAGACAGACATAAGGAACAGGGACTTGAACAAATATTTATTTATATACCTATGTTCATAGCACCATTATTCACAATCCCCAAAAGCTGGAAGTAGTTCAAGTGTCCACTGGATGAATGGATAAATAAAACATGGTATGTAAATCTTCCGACAAACCAGGAAAGAATATCCGGATAATGGAAAAAAGACAGTCTCTTAAATGGTGTTGGGAAAATTAGAGAGCCACAGGCAGAAGAATGAAATTAGACCATTTCCTTACACCATATACAAAAATAGACTCAGAATGGATGAAAGACCTAAATGTGAGACAGGAATCCATCAAAATCCTAGAGGAGAGGGGTGCCTGGGTGGCTCAGTCGGTAAGCGTCTGCCTTCGGCTCAGGTCATGATCCCGGGGTCCTGGGATCGAGCCCCGCACCGGGCTCCCCGCTCCGCGGGAAGCCTTCTTCTCTCTCTCCCACACCCCCGCTTGTGTTCCTGCTCTCGCTCTCTCTCTCTAATAAATAAATAAAATCTTAAAAAAAAAAAAATCCTAGAGGAAAACACAGGCAGCGACGTCTTCGACCTCGGCTGCAGCAACTTCTTGCTAGACACATCTCCAAAGGCAAGGGAAGCAAGGGCAAAAATGAACTATTGGGACTTCATCAAGATAAAAAGCTGCACAGCAAAGGAAACCAAAAGACAACCGACAGAATGGGAGAAGATATTTGCAAATGACATATCAGATAAAGGACTAGTATCTAAAATCTATGAAGAACTTATCAAACTCAACACCCAAAGAATAGTCCAATCAAGAAATGGGCAGAAGACATGATCAGACATTTCTCCAAAGAAGACATACAAATATTAATAACCATAATTAATTACAACAATGTGAATGTACTTAATGCCACTAAATTGTATACTTAGGAATAGTACTAATAAAAAAATAAAAAAATAAAAATAGTTAAAATGTTAAGGGGTATCTGGCTGGCTCATTTGGTAGAATATCTGACTCTTGATCTCAGGGTTGTGAGTTCAGTCCCATTCTGGGTGTAGAGCTTACATTAAAAACAAAAAGTAAAAAAAAATAGCTAAAATGTTAAGTTTTATGTTATGTGTATTTTACCACAACAAATTTTTTTTTTTTTAAGATTTTATTTATTTATTTGACAGAGAGAGCACAAGCAGGGGGAGTGGCAGGCCAAGGCAGAGGGAGAAGCAGGCTCCCCACAGAGCAGGGGGAGCCTGATGTGGGACTCGATCCCAGGACCCTGGGATCATGACCTGAGCCGAAGGCAGTCACTTAACCAACTGAGCCCACCCAGGCACCCTACCACAACAAAATTTTAAAAATGAAAAAAACAAAAAACAAACAAAAAAACCCAAACCCTAGCATAGGTATACTTCACAAAAGCAACTATTTTTTTTGTTTATACTTCTGGAAATTTCCCATATACACAAATACATACTTAAAAACTCTCAGAAGGGTAAGACACATGTTATTATATATCTGGTTTCTTTTTTACTTAATAATACATGTTGGAGAGCTAACCATTTGTCTGCATAAACTTCTATGTCATTGTTTATAAAGGCCAGGTAATGTTATGTTGCATGGCTATGTCATTGTTTTGTTTTGTTTTGTTTTACTTATTTCTTATTTTAATTTTAAGTTAAACTTTCTTTTAGATAATTGTAGATTTACATGCACTTGTAAGAAATAATGCAGAAATAACATGTACCCTTTATTCAGTTCCCCTCCAGTGGTAACATCTTGCAAAACTGTAGTATAATATCAGAAGCAGGATAATAGCATTGATACAATTCAGCAGTCTCATTCAGATTTCCCCAGGTTGCTTTCTTTTGGTGTGTGTGTGTGTGTGTGTGTGTGTGTGTGTGTGTGTATTTAGTTCTCTGCAATTTGATCACATATGTAGGTTCAGGTATCTACCACTAGTCAAGATGCGAAGAGTTCCAACACTACAAGGATTCCTGCTATTGACATTTTGTAACCACACCTCCTTCCCTCCTACCATCCCTTTGCTCTCCAACTCAACCACAAGACCTAATTCTTACAAAATTTTTATCATGAAAAATTTCAAATATACAGAAAAGTGGAGATAATGGTATAATAAACCTCAGGGGTGCCTGGCTGGCTCAGGTAGTAGAACACTGGATCTCACGGTCATGAGTTCGAGCCCCATGTTGGGGATGGAGATTACAAAAAAATAAAGTTAAAAACAACAACGACAACAAAAAGACTCAAGATGCCAGTTAACTAGGTTGAACAATTATTTATATTTTGCCACATTTTATTTATTATTTTTGCTGAACTATTTTGAAACAAACCATACCTGTCATGAAATTTCTCCGCTAAATATTTCAGAATCCATCTCCAAAATGTAAGGGCTTTTCTTTCTTCTTCTTCTTCTTTTTTTTTTACATAACCACAATAACTGACAATTACATAACCCCATAACCACAATTATCATGCTTAACAAAAATAATTTCTTAATATTAGCTAATACACAGATGGTATTTACATTTCCCCAATTGTTTTTAAATAAATTCTTAGGATTTTTTTTTTCAGATCAGAATACAGATAAGATCGACACATCACATTTGGTTCTTATGCCTCTTAAGTTTTTTTAAATTTAGAGTGGACCTCCTTTTTATTCATGTCATTGATTTGTCTTGACCCCATATTCTGGATCTAATTGCTTCCTCATGGATTCGTTTATTTTCTTCCTTCATCCACTTCCTTTATGCATGTCAGTATATGTGGTATCTTTTTAAATAAACTTCTTTTATTAAAGTATACAAACAGAAAAGTACAGCTTGAGTTTTCACCAAATGACCATTCATAAGTAAATAACAACCAGATATACAATTAGATCATTAGGGGCACCCACAAGACCATCCAAGCCACCAACCCACCTCGGAGGTAACCACAATACTGAGGTCTAAAGACACGGCACCTACATTTGAATTTTTTTTTAAAGATTTTATTTATTTATTCATGAGAGACAGAGAGAGAGAGAGGCAGAGGGAGAAGCAGGCTCCCAAGGAGCAGAGAGCCCGACGCGGGACTCGATCCCAGGACCCTGGGATCATGACCTGAGCCGAAGGCAGACACTTAACCATCTGAGCCACCCAGGCGCCCTACATTTGAATTTTTTATGAATGGAATTATTAGAATGTTTCCCTTTTATCTGATTTCTTTCATTCTGAATTCTATTTGTGAGAAGCATCCGTGTTTTTGCAGGTAGCAATTATTTTGTTGTTATTTTCTTTTCATCCATCTATATATTCAATTGTGTTGCTATACCATTATTTATCAGTTTTGCTGATGATAAATATTTGAGTTGGTCCAATTTGGGGGCTACTGCAAATAATATTGCTGTGAGTATTATTTTATATGTCTATTGGTATACGTTTGAACACACATTTTGGGCATAGCCCAAGGAGTGAAAGCCCTATGACATAGGGTATGCTTATATTAAAACTTCAGTAGATATTGACAGTTCTCCAAGTGATTCTACCAATATACTCTCCTAACAGCAAATGAGAATTCTAGTTCTCTACATTCCATCAACACTTGGTATTGTCAATCTCTGTAATCTAATCCATCTGTGGGTGGGTGGTGGCATCTTATTGTTTTAATTTGTCTTTTTCTTATGTTTAATGAGATTGAGGGCAATTCCTGTGTTTACTGGATATATGAAATACCTGTTCAAATATTTTACCTATTTAAAATTGAGTTGTCTTGCTTTTTCTTACTGACTTGTAGTTGTTTTAGGTTGTGGATGCAAGTCCTATGATGACTGTATGTGTTGAAACAAATCCTGTGTGTGTGTGTGAGTGAGTGTGTATTAAAACTGATCATGGGTTTACATGTTGTCAGCCAATCTTGACTTTAGCATTCTTATATTTCTCCTAATGATCTTAGCAGCCATTGATGATTATTGCCTTGATTGAGACTGCCCAATAGAACTTTCAGTTAATAGAAATGTTCTAAATCTGCGCTGTCAGTATGATAGTTAATCAATTGAGCATTGAAATGTAATAGTGTGACTGAGGAATTGAATTCTAATATCAATTAATTTAAATTTATTTATTTTTAAGATTTTATTTATTTATTTATTTAGAGAGCGTAAGCAGGGGGAGGAGCAAAGGGAGAGGGAGAGAGAGAATCTCAAGGAGGCTCTGTGCTGAGCTCAGAGCCTGATTTGGGGCTCAATCCCATGACCCTGAGATCATGACCTGAACCAAAATCAGGAGTCAGATGCTTAATGGACTGAGCCACCAGGCACCCCTTAGTTAATTTAAATTTAAATAGCAAATTGTGGGGCGCCTGGGTGGCTTAGTTGGTTAAGCAACTGCCTTCGGCTCAGGTCATGATCCTGGAGTCCTGGGATCGAGTCCCGCATCGGGTTCCCTGCTCAGCGGGGAGTCTGCTTCTCCCTCTGACCCTCCCCCCTCTCATGCTTTCTCTATCTCATTCTCTCTCTCAAATAAATAAATAAAATCTTTAAATAGCAAATTGTGGTCAGTGGTTACTATATTGGAGAGTACAAGTTTAGGTTCATTATTTCATTCTTGTGGTATCCAATTTTATCATCCCTTCTATACTTGTTAGCTGAGATTCTTCTAGAAAAAAGGACATCCAGGATGGCTTTATATTAAATTCACAGCTTGAAGTTTTATATTCACAAGTGTGCATATGGTCTGCAAAGCAGAATAATGGTTGGTTTATAATTACAAACTTTCAGGTATGTGCTCCCCAACTACCTTCTAATTTCTTGTAGGTGAGAATATGGGATGGGTTTTCTTCAAGTTCACTCCCTGCTTTGTGGGAAGATGGTTCCCATTAGAATCTCCACACTGGGATTTTGTCTTCTGTCATTCTCCTCACTGGGCCTTGAAAACTAAACCTTAGAGTTTGGCCAGGTTCAGGGCAAAAGCATCTTCATTACTTGACTCATTTTTCTGTGTTCCTTAGACATTGGCCTGATAACTCTATCTTGTCAGATCTCTGATGATTTACAGAAGACTTCTGAAAATATTTTATAAAGTATTTTTAGTTATTTCTAGTGGGAAGTTTTGTCCAATGATGTGGTCCACCCTATTTCCAAAACTAGAAATGGAACTCTATCGTCTATTCTTTAAACCTCACAACAACTCTAAGGAGTTACTATTATTCCTCTTTTTTTCCCAGGTAAGCAGATGAGGCGCATAGAAGAAACTTGGACACAATCACACAGCTAGTGGACATTGGAGCCAGAATTTAAATCCACTTTTATTTTACTCAAACCTTTTCCTTTAAACACCCAACTACTTATTTAGATTGGTTATCTAGATTGGTTATTTAGATTGAAGACTTTCAGTGGCTTTTATGAAAAGTAATTTAACTTTTTAATTTTGCTTTTTTAAAGTATTAAATAACAATGAACCCAGATGCTAAATAAAAAGGTGTTTAAATATTAAAATCCAGTTTTATTTTTAACATATTAACGGCTACTACCAAAAAAGTTCTAGAGTTAAAATATGTACCTGAAGTAAATGGTGAGGTGTTAGGATAAAAGAAAAAAGAGCACAAATAAAAATATTATTTGTAGTTGTCCCAGCTGGTAAACCGGCCCTAGCTCCTTTACCAGACCAACTGAGGGTTGGCAGCCAAGAGCTCACAGCACATTTGTACTGAAACTTGCCCTCAACCAACAGGAGGTAGCACATCTGGCAATGTCTAGAAGGTTAAGGACTCTGTATCTGTGCTCCCTGGGCCCCCACACCCAGTGGTCACAAGCCAATATGAGGGTATCAAAGACCAATCCTCTTGCCTCAAGGAGACACAAGTCTGTGATAACATTCATTCTCTAGAGCTCCCTGTGGGATCAGGCTAAACATCTCTCATCAGTGTCTCCTCTTCTTTCCTGCTTTCCTCACTCCCTTATGCATTTCTTCAGAGCAGCACTCCCCTCAGGAAATCATTCACATGATTCTTCTCACACTTGGACTTCCGGGGAACTGAACTCAATACATTACCTTCCATTTCCTCCTTCTGCTCCATTTTCTCTTCCATAGAAATTCTCACTGAGTGGAAATGACTATGTACTCTGATTTTTCCAGCCATGTTGAATATGGTCAGACAAGCATCTTGTTCTGAGAAGTTTTCACTAAAAGAAGGTCTTGAAATTATAGCCTTTGGGGCTCAGTCAGTTAAGCATCTGCCTTTGGCTCAGGTCATGATCTCAGGGTCCTGGATGGAGTCCCACATCGGGCTCTCTGCTCAGTGGGGGAGTCTGCTTCTCCCTCTTACTCTTACTCTCCCTCTGTCTCTCAAATAAATAAATACAATCTTAAAAAAAAAAGATATTGTAGCCTTCATTTCAAGGGAATTGAGAATTCAAGTCCACATCTTTTTCTGCTATGCCTTTCTTCTGTTCTAGGATCTGACTCACACATAGATGCCATTTTCAAAGGGATTGTACTTACTTTTAAATGCACCATTGTGTGTTCCAAGGTAAGTTATCCACTGGTATTAGTAGTCTCTGCTTCCAAAAAACATAGCTACACAAAAAATACTACCTATTTTACAATTTGTATGTATTTATCATTAAGTTCTAGTCACAATGAGCACAGTTTCTATTCTTATCTTTAGTAGGCAGAATTAACACTTAGCCACGAATTATAACTGCTAAATTGCAAATGATCTCACTAGAGATTTTTAAAAAATGATACTCCTGTGGCCTGTTAGATTCAATAAAATGGATAATGTAGTTTCTAAATACATCTAATTTTCAGGAAGAATGTTATATGAAAGAAAACATTGTCTCAATATGTTTGATGATCTCTAAATTTAATTACACTATCAATAGTGTAAAACATTTGCTTATATCTTTGTAAAAGCAAAGTGTTCCTATGTAAAATAGCAATGCTAAGGTTGCAAAGTTGTAGATGTGGTTAAGGTACAGGGATAGGAGAGGGTGAGAGGGATGGCAGGTCAAATTCAGGGATGTTTATTTATTTAACGTCGTAAGTTATAGTGCTACATTAGATAATTAATATAAGGCATCCCATTTCAGAAATTGGCTCCAGGTGGATTTAAATAATTCACAGTTTAATGAAATGCAATCTAGAGACCCAATACCTTTAGCAAATGACGTAGCCAGTCTCTCAGTTTGCACTTCTCTCTTTTACCCCAACACTAGCTTCTACTTCACATGTATTCTTCACTTTGACCAGTCTCTAAAGTTGTTCGTCCAGTGGATCTCTTCCTACTATCCCAGGAAATGTTATCCTTTCTTGGTCTTTCAACTTCTTTTGGCTCTCTGTTAAACTTCTCTGTTGGCTTTTCCCTATTAGGTTAAAAATATATTCCAGCCACTTGCATCTTACAAAAGCCATTCAAATCAAAACAAATACTTTCTGTCCATCTAATATTCAATAAGCAACACTTAAATAAAAGGATCCTTATTTTTGTTAATTTTTAGTTACTTAAAAATCCCATGAAATAAATCATGCATACAGAAGAACATATAATATTTACATGGACAATTTAACAATATAAATATGTATGTATCCATTACTCAGATTAAGAAATAGAACATTTAAGTAACATAGAAACCCTCCATGTCCCTCCATCAATTGCATCCATCTCCCTTCCCTTAACGATAAACACTACCCTGACATTTGTGTTAATCAGTTCCCTCTTTTAATTTATAGATTTGCTGGGCGCCTGGGTGGCTCAGTCAGTTAGGCATCTCCGTTGGCTCAGGTCATGATCCCAGGGTCCGGGGAATGAGTACTGAGTTGGGCTCCCTGCTCTGCAGGGAGTCTGCTTCTCCCTCTGCCCCTCCCCCACTCATTCTTTCAATTTCTCTCTCTCTCTCAAATAAATAAATGAAGTCTTTTAAAAATTTTATAGATTTGCCACCTACATATGTATCTCTAAATAATATATTCCTTAGTTTAAAAAAAAAAAAGGAAAGAACAGCTGAGCAGCAAGTGAGTAGCAAGCAGCAATCTTTCTGTAGGAGGAAGGGTGACACTGACTCTATCAGATAATGGTTCTAGGAGAAAATCGACTCAACAGAGCCTATGGGTCATGACTTGGCGTCAGGTTCCCTGAGCATTTATAGAAATCCTTTCTAGGGAGGTCAGTGGGCAAGGGCCTCCCAGCATCCTGGCAAGCATAAGGTTCACCATAGTTTGGGCCCTTGGACCAGATACTAGACATTTAGCAAAAGTATGGCTAGAGAGGGGCTCCTGGGTGGCTCAGCTGGCTTCGGCTCGGGTCATGATCCCAGGGTCCTGGGATCAAGCCCTGCATTGGGCTCCCTGCTCAGTGGGGAGTCTGCTTCTCCCCCTCCCTTGCCCCTGCTTGTGCTCTCTCTCTCACACACTCTCTCTCTCCAAATAAGTGAATAAAATCTTTTTTTTTTTAAAGATTTTATTTATTTATTTGAGAGAGAGAGAATGAGAGACAGAGAGCACGAGAGGGAAGAGGGCAGAGGGAGAAGCAGACCCCCTGCTGAGCAGGGAGCCTGATGTGAGACTCGATCCTGGGACTCCAGGATCACGACCTGAGCCGAAGGCTGTCGCTTAACCAACTGAGCCACCCAGGCACCCGTGAATAAAATCTTAAAAAAAAGAAGAAAAAGCATGGCTAGAGAGAGTGGAGGGCTCTGTTTTCTGCTTCCAAACCTCCCCTGGCTACTTGCAGCCCTCAAGAGAAAGTCAAAGCAGAAACCTGTAAAGTGAAGCAGCAGAGCATGGAGGCAGAATAGCTACTTTACAAACTAAGTACAGGAAAGAATCTGAGCATGGCCTGTGGGGGGATTCTGTCCTCAGCTACAGGCGAAGGAGAAAGAGAAAAGGAGGAGGAGGAAGGCGGTGGCCGATGACAATAAGGATCCTAGGGATGCCAGTGCCCACCGGTTTGTCTCGAGCTACACTGCCCCAGTAGAAACTGGTTGCCTTCCACCTCTGCTCCCCAGCTGCCATCCTGGGATCTGCCTTCAGGCTTCTCTTGGGGATTCTCTTTATCCTTCTGCTGGTTCCATTTCCAGTTTTTTTGTATCCCACATTTTGTCTTTACTGGTTTCTCAGTGTGCAGTTTCTCCAGGAGCTTCTTTCTCAGGTAGGGTGGTAAATGTTTTGACACATTATACATCTTAAAATCACACAGTTGCCAGCAGTCTGGAGGTGCAGAGACGACCTAGAAACATAACTGCTTCTCAAACAACCTTGACAGTAGTCCTCCTTATTTTAGCGACCATTCTACTCCTCCTCCCCTTCTTATTTATCACCAGTTCCTGGGGTACTCTGGTGTTGCCAATTTCCAAGCCTTTTCAGGATTCTGAGGTATAAGTTAGGTTGGTCCTCAGTTTTCCCCAATATCAGTTGAGGACTTGGCTTTCTCAGTTTTATAAATCAGTTACCCCTTGTTCCACTGCTTTCTAGCTTATGAAATTTCCTTGCTCTTGTCCTCTCCTGTTCTCCCTATCCACAATTCCTCTTATTGGGGTTTTGGTGGGTTTCGGGAAGGAACAAAATTAGATATATATGTACAAGATACATTGACTCACCATTTATGGGTTAGCAGTTCTAGAAAAAAAATGATAAAAATTAAGAATGGTCTTATGAGGGACTATGGACTCTGAGAAACAAACTGAGGGTCCTAGAGGGGAGAGGGGTGGGGGGATGGGTTAGTCTGGTGATGGGTATTAAAGAGGGCACATATTGAATGGAGCACTGGGTGTTATACGCAAACAATGAATCATGGAACACTACATCAAAAACTAATGATGTAATGTATGGTGATTAACGTAACATAATAAAATAGAATTAAAAAAAAGAATTAAAAAAAACTTTTTTGGCTTTTTGATAAACCAAATTTATAATGGTAAATAATACTAATCTTATAGCCACAGGGTAATGAGCCCTTGATATATAGAAATAAACCTTGAATTCAAAAAAAATAAATAAGAGCAGTCTTTTCCAAGGATCTGTGCTAAAGTCAGTCATACTAAACATTTTAAAAAAATTGAAAGAGTGAAATTTGTAAACTTCTTAAAATTCTAATAATAAAATCTAAGGGAGAGAATTGTAATTCAGGAAAATTTCACTTAGTAAAGGGGCAAAAACTAGTGTACTTTCTTTTTTCACTTTGTTTTTGGCCTGGCCAATGGAGCTCAATGAGAAGGAATGAAGAGGTGGTCCCAGGACCCTATGTGCTCCTGGCAATACCCATAGCTATCTCGTTAACACTCGTATCTTCACTACAACTATCTGCCTCAAAGACATCGTGATGGTTAATTTTATGTGTCAATATGACTGGATCACAAGGTGCCCAGATATCTGGCAAAACATTACTTCTGGGTGTGTCTGTGTGAGGATGTTTGAGAATGAGACTAGCATTTGAATCTGTATACTGAGTAAAGCAGTTTGCCCTCCTTAATGTGGGTGGGCAGCATCCAATCTGTCGAGGGTCCGAATAGAACAAAAGTCAGAGGAAGGGAAAATTTGCTTTCTCTGCTGGAATGCTTGAGCTGAGACTCTTCTGCTCTTGGACTGGGATGATTCTGTTGGCTCTCATAGTCTCAGAACTGTACTGCCAACTTTCCTGGATCTCCAGCCCGCAGAAAGCAGATTGTGTAGTTGGTTATGTATATATATAAAATGGATTCTGTTTCTCTGGAGATTGATATAGCCATCAAGACTAACCTGGTTATGCCCTATAATTTTATTTATGTCAGTCAGTACAAGACATCCAAGGCTTCCAGCTCCCTCTACGCCCAAACTCTCATCACCATGCAGCTCTATCCATCCTCTTGCCCTCTCCCCCATCCCCTGCATCTCCAACTCTCAAATTCCTTCTTGGTGTGCTGTGGAATTCAAGATCAAACATTAACAAAATCCCCTATATTCTAAATTCTCAGAGGTTTTTTCCACCCACTCGCCGAAAATCCTCTAGAACTTCTCTTCACTTTGCTGTGACTGAAACGTAGCTTTCCCCTGAGGACACTGCTTTCCCTGCAGTCCTCTCAAGTGGCAGTTGTTTTTTCTCCCACACTGTCACACCACTGGTGGGAGCTTCACCCCCAGAAGGCCCTCCGTGATCTCCGTGATCTTGCCTTCTGGGAGTCATGCCCTGTATAGTCGCTTCCCACAGTGAGTCAGCCTTGACCCTTTAACCCAATGGGAGGTGGTGTATGTGACAGTCCGTAACTCCTACTGCAACTTTCGGCTTGGTCTTTTGCATCAACATGCTCTGAGGAAAGGCACTGCCGTACTATGAGGGCTCAAAGCAGCGTCTTGGAGAGGCCCATGCGAAGAGGAACTGAGGCCCCAAAGCCACAGTCAGCACCGGGTTGCTGGTCATGTAAATGAGACAACTCGAGAGTGGATCCTCCAGTTTCAACCAGACCTTTTGATGACTGGGGCCCCACATGGCTAATGAGGGCAACCTCATGAGAGACTGAACTGCCCAACTGAGCTGCTCCCAAATCCTCGACCCACAGAAACCATGAGAAATAATGAATGATTATTGCTGTTTTCGGCCACTTGGGTTTTAGGTGATGTGTCCTGCAGCATAGTAAGTAACTGGAACATGTCTGGGCCCAGAGAAAGTGATTGCCTTTTCTCCTGTTACTTCCAGACTCCTCTCCTTCACTCTTCCCTAAAACCCTAGCTTTGAATTTCGTGTGAGAAAACAATGCCCCATGGGGCACCTGGGTGGCTCAGTCAGTTGAGCATCTGCCTTCAGCTCAGGGGCCTGGGATTGAGTCCCGCATCGGGCTCCTCACTCAGAGGGGATCCTGCTTCTCCCTCTCCCTCCACCTGCCACTCCTCCTGCTTGTGATCTCACTCCCTCTCTCTGTCAAATAAATAAATAAAATTGGGGCACCTGGGTGGGTCAGTTGGTTGGGCGACTGCCTTCAGCTCAGGTCGTGGTCCTGGAGTCCCGTGGGGTGTCTGCTCCCCCTTGGCAGGGAGTCTGCTTCTCCCTCTGACCCTCCCCCTTCTCATGCGCTCTCTCTCTCTCAAATAAATAAATAAAATTTTCAATAAATAAATAAAATCTTAAAAAAAGAAACAAGAAAACAATGCCCCAGACTACCTGTCTTTATTATGATTGTGGACCAACTCATTCATGTTCCTTTTTTTTATTGAAGATTTTTGTCCCTTGCTTATGGTCACTTTCCTCTATGCAGCTGTTTTTATACTTGGTGTTTTAGTCCATTTGGGTTGTTATAACAAAATACCATAGACCGGGTGGCTTATAAACAACAGAAGAGAAGTTCACTTCTCACAGTTCTGGAGGCTGGGACGTCCAGGATCAAGGTGCCAGCAGAGTCGTGCTTTGGTGACACCCTCTTCCTGGTTCTTAGCTGGCACCTTCTCTCTGTGTCCTTACGCGTAGGAGGGGCAAGGAGCTCTCTGGAGTCTCTTTGATAAGAGCACTAATTCCATTCATGAGAGCAGAGCCTCCCAAATACCCAACCTCCCAAAGGTCCCACCTCCTGCTACCAACACCTTTGGGGGTTAGGATTGATTCAACATACAAATTTTGGGGGGACACATTCAGACCATAGTACTTTGTGATTTCAATATCCACTAAGATTATATCTCCAATCCCTGTTTTTTTAATTCCTTGACCTCACCCCCATCATTTTGTCTACTCTAGGCAGCCACCCACTCAGGCTCATATCAGAGAACTTACCGTTATAACCGCAGCTTGTCCATAACCTCAATTACAAGCACCATATCTTATTTTTCCAACTCATCACCTCTGATTATTTTCTTTAAAAAAAAAAATAATGTTCTGGGGCATCTGGGTGGCTCAGTCGGTTAAGCGTCTGCCTTTGGCTCAGGTCATGATCTCAGAGTGCTGGGATCCAGCCCCGCATCGGGATCCCTGCTCAGATCCCTAATCAGCTCCCTGCTCAGCAGGGAGTTTGCTTCTCCTTCTGCCCCTCACCCCCGCTTGTGCACGTGCTCTCTCTCTCTGTCTCAAATAAATAAATAAAATCTTTACAAAAAATGACTGTTCTTATCCATTGTGAGGAGTATCGCGTGTTGTATGAAGTGTTGAATCACCATATTGTACACTTGAAACTAATATTACACTGTATGTTAACTAACTGGAATTCAGATAAAAACTTAAAAAAATTAATGTACTTACCCAAATTTTTATGAATTTTGCCAGGTGAGAAACAGAATGAGCTTCTTCTTGTCACATTGTTTACATAGAGCTGACAACTCTTAATTGTAGCTATTACCAGCCATCCTTCAACCCCAACTAGATTTACCAGCTTTTAATCCTGGTATTATTCACTTTTCTTTCACAGTCCTATAACCTCACTTTACCTCTTACCTAGCTGGGATTCCAA
This sequence comes from Mirounga angustirostris, assembly GCF_029215605.1. Classification (NCBI taxonomy): domain Eukaryota; kingdom Metazoa; phylum Chordata; class Mammalia; order Carnivora; family Phocidae; genus Mirounga; species Mirounga angustirostris. The sequence continues at coordinate 58,839,331 of NW_026991709.1, forward strand.
GGACAATCATCACTGCCACACACGCACGAACACTCATTTCCCTTGCTCCCCTCTTGCTTTAGCATATTCACCTGGTAAAAGTCAACTCTAATTAAATCCAGCTCAGCCCTTTCTGTGCTTGCCCTAGTGCAACTGCAGAAAAACACACACCTGTGCAGGCTGGTTTCACTTTATATTGACAGGTTATAATAGTTTTTAATTTTATGAAATAAGGAAAGTTGAAAAATAGTATAAAAACTTCCCATATACCCTTGACTCACATTCCCCAATTATTAACACTTCTGTGTTTGCTTTGTTTGATTAACCTCTCTCTCTCTGTGCATAATTTTTTTCTGAATATTTGAGAGTGAGTTAAACCTAAATACATGACTTAAACATAAATAAGTATATAGCAGTATATTCCTCCAAACAAGGACATTCTCACTGTAGTATAATTATCAAAAATGGAAATTAATATTGAACAAATACTATCACCTAATCTGTAGACTTTATTCAAAGTTTTCCAGCTGTCCCAATAATGTCTTTTATAGCAAAAAAAAAAAAAAAAAAGAAAGAAAGAAAAAAAATTCTGGTTCAGGATCCAATCCAAGATCATACACTGCAGTTAGTTGCCACATGTCTTTCATCTTCTTTAATATGGAGCAATAGTACACTCTTTCTATGGCTTTTAGGAGCTTGATATTTCTGAGGAATTCAAGTCAATTATTTGTAGAACATCCCTCAATTTAAATTTGTCTGATGTTTTCTCCTGATTAGATTCATAGCATGCATTTTTGATACCATATGTAGTTTTGTACCTTGCTTTTGTTCTTTAACAATATATTTTGTAGATCTTTCCATAATCAGTACTTAAGGAATTTCCTTACTCTTTTTTTTTTTTGGCCATTATTTCCTCAAATATTCTGTCTCTTTCTCTCTCTCCTCTCCTTCTGAGACTTTCATTATGGGTATGTTGGTCCATTTGATGGTGCCACAGATCTCTTAGATTCTGCTCATTTTTTCTTCAGTCTTTTTTTTCTCTTTCTGCTCCTCAGAATTGATAACTTCAATTGACCTGTCTTTAAGTTTGCTGACTCTTTCTTCTGTTGGCTCAAATCTGCTACTGAATCCCTCTAGTGAATTTTTCATTTCTGTGATTGTACTTTTCAACTCCAGATGTCCTATGTGGTCCCTTTTATAATTTATTTATTGATAGTCTCTATTGGGTGAAACATCATTCTCATAGTTTCCATGTTTGTACATGGTTTCCTTTAGCTCTTTGAGCATATATAAAATAGTTGATTTAAAGTTTTGTCTGTTCAGTGTCTGGGCTTTATTAGGGACAGTTTTAATGAACTTTTCCTATATATGGGCCTTGCTTTCTTGTCTCTTCTTACAAAAGTCTTGTAATTTTTTGTTGAGAACTGGACATTTTGAAGAGTATAATGTGGCAACTCTGGGAAATCAGATTGTCCCCCCTCCCCAGAGTTTGTTGTTGTTGCTTGTTCTAGTACTTCTTGTTTTTGTGTGTGTGTGTGATAAAATATACATAAGATAAAGTTTACCATTTGTCCATTTTAAGTGGCAGTAAGTCCATTTATGATGCTGTGCAGTCATCGCCACTGTCCCCCTTCAGAACTTCCTCATCTTCCCTAACTGAGACTCTGTACCCCTTAAACAATAGCTCCCCATTCTGCCCTTCTTCCAGCCATTTGAAACTACCATTCTACTTTCTGGCTCTATAAATTTGCTCATAAGTTGAACTAATTTTGTAAATTTATGCTCTTTGTTATGTGTGGCCATAGAAATCTATTCTGTTAGCTTAGTGATCAGCTAGTGATTTGACAGAGATTTTTAAACTCCAAAAACCAAAGGAAGGAAGGAAAGAAAGAAAGAAAGAGAAAGAGACAAAGAAAGAGAAAGAGAAAGAAAGAGAGAAAGAGAAAGAAGGAAAGAAAATGAGGAAGAAAGAAAGAAAAGAAAGGAAGAAAAAGAGAGAAAGAAAGGAATAAAGAAAGAGAAAGAAAGGAATAAAGAGAGAAAGAAAGAGAAAGAGAGAAAGAGAAAGAAGGAAAGAAAGGAAGAAAGAAAAAAGAAAGAAAGAAATGAGGAAGAAAGAAAGAAAAGAGAAAGGAAGAAAGAGAAAGAAAGAAAAAGAAAGAGAAAGGAAGGAATAAAGAGAAAGAAGGAAAGAAAGCAAAAAGAAAGAAAGAAAGAAAGAAAGAAAGAAAGAAAGAAAGAAAGAAAGAAAGAAAGAAAGAAAGAAAGAAAGAAAGAAAGAAAGAAAGAAAAGAAAGATCCATAGTCTTTGCAGGCCGTGTTTGGTCATGCCTACAACATTCATTCTGGCAGTTTACAACTCTGCCTTTGCTTTGCCTTCATGCTGTGCAGAGCCTCAAGGCAAGAGTTTAGGGCCTTCTGAGGTCGTTTCTGTGCATGCTTCTGTGCGTATGGGTGACTTTCTAGATCTCCTGGAATTTGGAGGAGCTTTTCAAAGCCCTTATTCCCTAGCCTTTCCTCCCAAACTTTTCAGATAGCCCACTGTTTGCCTCAACTATTTTCCTTTGCTCTAAGATGCAGGGGCTAATTCATTTGCCTGCAAATGTTTGCTACCAGCCCTCCCCCACCTTTTTTTTTTTTTTTTTTTTAAGATTCATTTATTGGACAGAGAGAGACACAACGAGAGAGGGAACACAAGCAGGGGGAGTGGGAGAGGGAGAAGCAGGTTTCCTGTGGAGCCGGGAGCCTGCTGTGGGGCTTGATCCCAGGACTCTGGGATCATGACCTGGGCAGAAGGCAGACGCTTAATGACTGAGCCACCCAGGCGCCCCAGCCCTCCACTTTTAAGTATCTGTCCCACCCCTGGGAGAGTTGTGAGTTAGCTGAAATAAAGGCAAATCATTGAGCTGTCCTTCAGGGAGCCATCCGGCAGGTCAAAGCAAGCAACCCCAATTCTTTAATAAGTTCTGTGCTACCCCTTCTAAGGCTAGGAACTTGAACCAGGAATGTGGGCTCTTGTGGAGTGGGGGATGGTACCAGAGTAGAATAAAATGTCACAGAGCTCTCTTACTGAGACTCAGCTGGTTTTTGTTTTGTTTTGTTTTTGTTTTTGTTTTTTGTGAGAGGGGGAGCGGCAGGGGGAAGAGCAGAGGGAGAGAAGAGAACGATTCTTAAGCAGGCTCCATGCCCAGGGCAGAGCCCAAAGAGGGGCTTGATCTCACAACCCTGAGATCAGGACCTGAGGCAAAATGAAGAGTCGGACCCTTAACCGCTTAACCATTTGAACCACCCAGGCACTCCTGTCCTTTCTATGGTTAGGTGCCTTAATAAATCATATGTAGAAGGTGGGAGGAAAAAAGTGCAGCAAAAACTGATTGACAGAGAAGCAGCCGTGACTCCCATTAGCCAGCATAGGTGGATATTCGGTCCTTTTTGTGGTTTGAGCCATGTCCACATTTTTATCTCTGTTGACATGACTATGGACTGGACTTGTTTTGGTCTTGCTCAGTCATGGTCGCAGAGTAGCTCTTTTAAAACACAGATGTTGTGTGTAATTTTTTATGTTCCACAGACCACTGTGGCCTGCTAGGAGTACCCTGCCATCTCCTGGCGGTCAGGAACTGCCGGGAAGCAAAAAACTTGCACAGACTCAACTCTTCGCATCTATTCACTGGCCTGCACTGGTACCCATATATTCTTTCATGATACTGAGGATGATGAGTCCATGTTCCTATTCTAGGCCAGCCCATCCACTTGTATCGTAGATCCTACCCCTTTCTCAGTCAAGGTCTTCCCTCCAGCAGCCCTCTCTACCTCTCCAGCATCAGAAATTTTACCTCTCTGTTGGATCATTCCCATGAGTATTCAAATATACTGTTATTGTTCCCATCATAGAAAAAACAAATAAAAATTTGAAAATGACGCAAAAGAAAAAAACCCTCCTTTGACCCTAAATCTCCCCTCTGCTACCACCCAATTTCACTGCCTCATTTAGAGCAAGACTCTTCCAAGTAGTTTTTATACATACTGCCTTCTACTCCCTTCCCTTTTCTCTTGAATCTGCTCTCAATCCAAAGTTGTTCTTGTTAAGATCACTAATGATCTCCAGATTGCTAAATAGACAGCGATACAGAACTATTTTCGGTTGTCATCCTACTTGACCTGTTAGCAATATCCGACATCTTTGATTTTTTCATCCTCCTTGAAATACTTTATTTGGCATCAGGGTGAGGTCTTTTATCTCACTGGCTATTCCTTCTCAGAGTCTTTGCTGTTTCCTCTTTATCTTCTCAACTTCTAAATCTCTATTTTAAAACTATGTCATCCTTGGGTGCGTGGGTGGCTCAGTTGGTTATGTGTCTGCCCTTTGGCTCAGGTCATGATCCCAGAGTCCTGGGATTGAGTCCAGCATCAGGCTCCCTGCTCAGCGGGAAGCCTGCTTCTCCCTCTCCCTCTGCCTGCCGCTCCCCCTGCTTATGCTCTCTCTCTCTCTCTGTGTCAAATAAATAAATAAAATCTTAAAAAAAAATTATGTCATCCTTTTAAAATTGGATTTAAAACCTAAATAGTGATTCATCTAGCCCAACCTCAGGATCGTTATTAGATTTTCATTATTTTCCTCCTTTACAAATATTTTAAACCATTTAGTGGGGTGGCATTGTGAAGGGTTTTAAAATCTGAGCAGGGTAAGCAGGGTGTACATGCAGAATGCAGTGACCACGATGCCAGGGCAAGGGGTGTTAGGGTGGGATGGATGAAGAGGGAGTCTGTGCAGGGGGTATTTAATATTGCACATTGAAGGAGATATGGCAACAAATGGTAGCATGTGATTTGGGGCTAGATTCTTTTACGACAAAGGATATTATTGGGACAATTGGTGGAATTTTAATATGGTGTGAGAATTAGAAGGTAGTAATATAATGTTAATTTCCCAATTTTGTTGGTCATATTATGATCGTTGGGAAGAAATATTCACCTAAGTATTCAGAGTTGATAAGGCACACTGTTGATAGTTTACTTTCTTTCTTTCTTTCTTTTTTTTTTTTTTAAGATTTTATTTATTACCGGGCGCCTGGGTGGCTCAGTTGGTTAAGCGACTGCCTTCGGCTCAGGTCATGATCCTGGAGTCCCGGGATCGAGTCCCGCATCGGGCTCCCTGCTCGGCAGGGAGCCTGCTTCTCCCTCTCCCACTCCCCGTTTGTGTTCCCTCTCTCGCTGTGTCTTTCTCTGTCAAATAAATAAATAAAATCTTAAAAAAAAAAAATAAAAAAAAAAGATTTTATTTATTACCTCTTTGACAGAGACAGCGAGAGAGAGAACACAAGCAGGGGGAGTGGGAGAGGGAGAAGCAGGCCTCCCACCGAGCAGGGAGCCTGACACGGGGTTCAATCCCAGGACCCCGGGACCATGAGCCGAGCCGAAGGCAGACCCTCAACGACTGAGCCACCCAGGCGCCCCGATAGTTTACTTTCAAATTGCCCAGGGAAAAGTTATTGTAACGTATTTGCAACTTTTCTGTACGTGTGAAATTGTTTCAAAATTTAAAAAAATTTAAATAGTTTTAAAATACTTTACATATAACCACATTCATCTTGTACCATTAAAAAATATTGGCAATATTAAATTCTTTCAATCCAAAGTAGAGTTCTTGACATGACTTCAATTCGAAAAGTAGGTATTTTTTGATTCAGTCTATTCTTATATACAACATTGAAGGAAAACAACTTATGCTAAGTTTTGCAGGACAAAGACAAGAGTATATCCCTTCTTGATTATCTTATTAGGTAATTATTCTTTAACATGTAATACATTAAAAAAATATATGCAGTATCTGACTTCTTGTGAAAGTGGATTTGACTCTTTCTCTCTCTTCAACTTTTATGATTATTTTCAAACATACAGAAATAGAAAAAGAATAACCGAATAGTGGTATACCCTCTACATAGATGGAATAATTGTTAACATTTTGCTTTTTTGCTCTCTCTTTCTCCTTATCTATTGTCTTAGTTTAATTAGGCTGTTAGAACAAAAAATACCATAAGTTAGGTGGCTGAAACAACAAACATTTCTCACAGTTCCGGAGTCTGGGAAGTCCAGGCTTGAGACACCTGCAGATTCTGTGTCTGGTGAGAACCCACATCCTGTTCATAGACTGCAGTATTCTTACAGTGTCCACATATGGTGGAAGGGGATTATGTGTCAACATATGAATCTGAGGAGGACACATTCAGCCTATGGCATCTATATTTGTTGAAGGATTTGAAATCAAGTTGCAGGCATCATGACATGTCACTCCTAAATACCTGAGCACGAATTTTCTGGTAATAAAGATTCTCCAACATAACCACAAAGTATTAATTATTCATAATGAATATCAATAACTTTATCCACAAATTGTTACTTCTTCCATAACACTAACTTTCATATATATTTCATATTCAAGCTTCCTCAATTGCTCCAGAATGTCTTTTATAGCTGTTTTTTAGGATCTGCAACACTCAATAGCTTTTAATCAGTAACTTGAAGCCCTTATTTGAAGAACAAGACTGCCACGCAATTCACTTTTTTGCACATTGGAGCAGAGTACGTATTGTGAGAAAGAGAGGGTGAGGGGGTGCTTTATGAGGAGTGACTTGTGCCCGAAAGCCATTTCACCACAGGCACAGGAGTGTGAGGTTGGGAGGTAGGTAAGGACTCGGGCTCATCTTGATCCCCAGTAAAGGCTGGCCTCCAGGCGAACAAATTAACATTACCTCCTTACGCGTTAGCCAAAGGTAACTGCCGCCAGAGGGCGCAAGGCGCGCTGGCAGGACCCCAGGGGGCCCTCAGCGGTCTGGCGGCGGGGGCGCGCAGGGCCCAGAGTCCCGAGCGCGCGCCGGGGAGCGGGGGGGTGCGGGTGGTGGGCGCGGGGCGCGCGCCGGGCAGCCCCCTCCCCGCGCGGGGCGCGCGTGCGCGCTTCCGCGGCGGCGGAGGGAGCCGCGATGGAGGGCGCTTTGACTGTCCGCCAGGTAAGCGGCGCCTCGCTTGGGGCAGCTTCCCTAGCGGGGGCTGGGCCGGCAGTTTTCCTCACGGTAGTCGTTTGAACCCTCTCAGGTTATGATAATTAAGTCGTCCCTTCTCTTGTCTTGGTGCTCTTTGGAGTAAGTTGGAAAGTTGTTACCGAGGAAACGGCTTCCTGTGCTTCCGGCGGGCCTTCCCCTGTGGGCGACGGTGGAACGTGTGCTTCTCTGTGGGCGTGGAGAGCTGGAATTGGGTCCCGAAAAGCCCTAGTGCAGATGTCTCAGCCTCAGGCCCCACTGACTCAGGCCCCCTGGTCGCGATTCTGACCCGACGTCACGTCGATTCAGTCTCACCGCTTCCCCTGACTGTCAGCTCTTGACTAAAGGACCCAGAACTCGAGTTTAAATCACTGCTGTCAACCAAGCTTTTGGTTTCAACCAGTTTTGTTCTTTGTTTGCTGCCTTATTTGATAAAAGGAAGAACTTGCTGATTAATCTTCAGGGTGAAAGCCTGCTTTTGTTGCAGGAGTACCTGCATTTCTGAACACGATACTCTTTACTTTTGCATTGGTTGTGTGTATAGATTTTACTTTTAGGGAATTGCAATCGGTGCGATACCTTTTATTTGAGAGGCATTTTACAGTTTACAAAGTGGCAGGGGCATTCAAGTAATTGTTGAATGAACAAATTAATGTACTATTTCAATCGATTCTTAAAACATTACAATGAAATAGGCGTGATAGATATTAATGAACCCAGTGAGTTATTTTTTCACCCCTGTCCCCGGCACTGGGTGTTGAGATGAGATGGTGAGCAGCAGAGACATAAACCCTGCTCTCAATGAGTTTATAGTCTAGACCAGAGAGAGTTATTACCCCTACTGCAGAGTGAAGAAAATAGATTTAGAGAGGATGCCTGCCAAGATCACACAATTAATAAGTTAAGGAGGTAGGATTCTGTTGCAGGCGAGAATGCCAGAATGAACCTCCCCCGTTGATTTGGGTATAGAATGATGCCACACACACACACACACACACACACACCATGAGTGTATGAAAAGGCTTATTACTTCTGTATAATGTCTTATTAAATACCTACATAATGAAAAGGGAAGAGCAGGACCGGCTTCTCAAGCAGACCCTAAATGACTTAAAAGGGCAAGGAAAGGAAGCTAGATCTGGGTTTTTATTGAGGTTGAAATTGGGGTCAGGGAGAGGGTTCCTGTGTGTGGGCTGGGGCTTGCTTGGTTTGACTCACCCACACCAAAGGTAAGATCGCCCAGGCTTTCTTACCAGTTTCCCCATTTGAGGGACAGAAGAGGAAGAGGAGGGGCTTAATAGCTGTCAGCAGGCAAACGTAAAAAAATTGAATCAAACTCCTTACTATAATTCAACCTGCAAGTTTGGTTAATGACCGAAATGTACTATTTTTCATTTAGTTTTTGAACTTTTGTAAGTAAGCCATCATGGCTGTCTATGAGGCCTGCAGCCTGCACCTAGTAGGAAGATGAAAGTTACATTGAATGCCTTGTTCAAGAGCCCCTCGGTGTATTTTGAGAAATAAAATGAGTGCCTTGGTCACTCTTAGTAATGTCTGGAACTCTAACAGGGATAGGAGTGTCTTGGTGAGGCCTTTTATTATGGCTTTCGTGTATGTACAGACATGTGTGATCTTGATTTATATTTTGAGTATCTGTGAAACAAGAGATTTCCAGAGCTCTTTACCCCAAAGGGTGCAGCTCTTAGTGCCCCAAGAGTCTGTAAAAACGTGCAGATGAAGCCAATTGTTGGCCCGAGCATCCAGTAAGATGACTGTGGGAAGTTCAGCCAGTTGTGCTGACCTTTGGGTCCTTACCTTTATCAAGGACATCTTGGTGAAAAGCAGTAGATAATCCGGTGAGCGCCATTGTGTGTAATGGTGGTGATGCTGTCCACTGAATAGAAAGTTTGTACATTGAACTTCAAATGGGAGTTTGAAGTGTACAAACTCTGATTGCAGTTCACTCAGTTGAACTCAAATTACTCCTCAGGTTTTCAAGGGATTCAGAAGAGTGGTGACCTCTTCCAGCACCATGACATCTGACAAAAGAATGAGGACAGGGGAGAGAGCATGTCCTCCTGCAAGTGAGATATGCCATGGGGCCCAGATTTGGTTTTATCCTGTAGCAAGGCCTTGGTAGTTATGCTGAGCTGCAAGGTGTTGCTTCTAGCATGAACAGCTGGATATGGAGGATCACAGGCACAGGGCTTGTAGATCCTCTATTTCCAGGAGAGTCCATTATGCTGTCAGGAGCTGCCGCTCTAATGGCATAGAGTGTGGGACTAGGGAGTTAGTTTCTTGCATCAGAAGCCTATGGACAACTTACAGACACTATGGGTGGTCCAGAGACTCCAGGAGTCAGGGAAAGAAGCTGCTAAAGTCTCTATGGTGAAGGATTCTTTGTGTGTATGTGTGTGTGTGTTTGGGGTGGGGTGGGGTGGGGTGGCGGGAGGGGAATAGCACTAATGGGAGTGTCTGTTATATTACAATTTTGACAAATTTTAGAATCATTTTTGGGAGGGGTCCTCATTTAGCATGACTCATTTGCAAGTAACAGTGTAGATAGCTTAAGTGAAATTTGTAAACGAGGAATATATTTCTCTAGACCCCCAAAATGCCTAATAAATGTTGAGCTTGTTTTAATGTTGTGGGTGCTGAGAGGGTTTTCTTGACATTGTTAGGGGTGGAGAGGCCCTTGGTTTACCAAATAATTTTCAGGAATTTAACTAAAGTAGCAGTCCTTACGCTGTGTTTGGGCAATGGTCCATCCCCTTTTCGTGAACTCCTTTGTGCATATTTGTATGTTCTGACTGGTATGTCAGAAGAATGTCTTCAGAGGATGATGTAATCAGTGTAATGTCATACCTGTGCTCCTGGAGAAAAATGGATACAATTATGATATTGCCTGTAAAGTTTGCATGTGATGGCAAGCCTTTGAGGTATCCTGTGAATAGATAGGTAAAGGTATATCGTGTCCCACTAGAGGTGAAGGAAAAATGTGACTGAGAGGTTATTGAAAGAGACATTGAATAGAATATTAGCCAAATTTAGAGTATCAAGTATTTACCAGTTTCTGATTGGATAGAGTCAATAATTTCCATAGTATTGGGGACAGGGGCCTTCATGGGTAGGAGCACAGCATCAAGGGACCAGTAGTCAACTGTGAGGCACCATTCATTTCTCCAACTTTAACAGGCCACACTAGGCTGTTAAATGGAGAAGCAGTAGGGATAATCACTTTTTCACTAATTAGGTCTTATATAATAAATCCCAATCCTCGAAGGCCCTGTTTTATGTTATATTGAGTTGTATTTACTATTTTACCTAGGGGCTCGGGGGTAGTCCATGGGGTCCCGCTTTTTAAAAGGCCATTTGTAAGCTTGGGTCATGATCTCAGGGTCCTGGGATTGAGTCCTGCTCTCTCTCTGTGTCTTTATTTTTTTATTTTTCTCTTTTTTGAGATTTTATTTATTTGACAGAGAGAGACACAGCGAGAGAGGTAACACAAGCAGGGGGAGCGGGAGCGGGAGAAGCAGGCTTCCCGCTGAGCAGGGAACCCAATGCGGGGCTCTATCCCAGAACCCTGGGATCATGACCTGAGCTGAAGGCAGACGCTTAACAACCTGAGCCACCCAGGCGCCCCTCTCTCTGTGTCTTTAAAAAAAATAAAATAAAAACCCTGAGCTTAAGTTGAGTTTGAATTATCCCTTCGCTGTGCCACATGGGTGCGCTGGGTGGTTTTCTCTGTAACCCCGGATTAGGATTTTTGTTACAACAGAGGCATAGAGGGCAGCAGCAACAGGGCAAGCAGGAACAGTAGAGGTATTTAAGGGGCCCGGCGAGCTCATTGTTCTCACAATGGCTGCTCCCTTCCCTCCTCCCGACTCGTTTCTCTCTTTTTTTAAAACTCCATAATGACTCTTTCACGAGTGACCACCCACTGGGCCCATATCTTGCACAGGGTATACTCTTTCCCCGAATGCTCCATAGATTGGGGGTCAATGCCTGATTCATTTATTTTTAACTCCATTGTTCGTATAAATCAGAGTGAATTTACCAACTTCCCACAAGTGGTTAGTAAGGTTGCTTCCACTCTCTTAGTATTGCAAACATTGTTGACTCCATGTACACAGGGTTTTACTTTATACCCATTTTAGGGTATAAAGATTACTCTCCAAAGAGGTGGAGCTAATTGTCACTCCCATTACATGGTATTTTTTGCTGTTTAATGTTCCTCTAGCTGACTATGAACTTCTGGAGGCTAAGGACTTTGTTTTATTCAGTTTTTAATACCCAGTGCCAATTAAACTACCTAACAAGTAGTAGTAGTTGGAGAATATTTGTCACATGTGTAAATATATGAACTGTAGAAGAAAAAACATAAATTACTGTTTTCTAAAAGTTTAAATATTGTTTTCAAGTTAATTTATTTAACTTGAACATTAACTCTTTTCTTTTTAAAATGAGCATTTCCCAGTAAGTAATTTAAATTATTGATACTTGTTTCCAGGTAATAAATGAAGGGGAGTCAAACTTTGCCACTGAGCCACAGGAAGAGTTAGAGGAGACTCCCAGTCCAGTTGTGGATGAGAATAATATAGTTTCAGCAAAAAAACAGGGGCCAAATTTACATAACTGGAGTAGTGACTGGAGCTTTTGGGTAATATTTTTCCTTTCTTATAACTTCATTTTAATCTTAAATGCAAAGTTTCTTTAAGTTTATAGCAATTTATATAATATTTATAATATTGTCTTACTCGCTTCTAGATTTCAGATATTTAAGTTTTAGTCCAGAGTCCAGGACATTTCTGATTATGCTCTCCTTTGGCCACTAGAATGCACTGTTGTCTGGTTTGTTGGAGTGGAATTGTCTGCTTCAGTTTCCCCGGGAGAAAAACTACACCACAGAATTGGATTCCACTTACACTGTTGTTCACTGTATTGGCAAGACTAACGTTATGCAGAAACTATATTTCTAAATATTACTGAGAAATCAGCTATTTTACATAATTTTTATTTAAAGATTTAGTTTCGGTACCTAAAAGGAAGTTTAACAATGTTTGACCTGTAGTGTATAATAATTATGAGATAGGTTTTAAAGTTAAGAGTTTCACATTCTGTTTGCACTGTACTTACTTGGTTGCATAACCTGAATATGGTTCAGGTTTCCCCCACTGTAAAATGAGACTCCTGCTTGTTGATTAGGTGCACAGAGTCTTTTGGTAAGAACAGCATTTCTATTACTATATGAATGCTAGCATTTATTATCTTAAAGGGCTTGTTCTAAATCTAGCAGTTCTTATGAGAGTTAGGAGATATTTGACAGAATCTGGTATAATGCAACTATAAGTGAAATTGATATAAGATTATAAGGCATTTATAGTTCCAATATTAATTAATTAGAAAGCTGATCTCTTGATGATTAGGTATACTTGGTAGTAGAATTTCTTATAATTTTAGAGTAGCTTAAAAAAGACATGATATTAATGGTTATACAGATTAGTACAAGTACCATTATTCTGTTTATAATTAGTAGCTCAGTTTTTGAATATTATTGAGTCTTAACATGAATAACAGTTTCTTAATTCCTATTAAGAAACTCAACATAAGTTTTTAAAAACCATATCCTGAGGAAAATGTTTAATTGCTAAGAAATATACCAAATAACTACACATCTTGAAAATTATGTCATCTATATTGATTATATTATTTTTGGTTACATTCAGAGAAAGTTTATGACTATTATAGTGTTTGGCCCTTCTGCACTATGATTTTTGTAGCTTTTTTATAGATTGGAAAACCTTTATAGTTCCGAGAGCTATCTACAGGGCTAAAAAGTCACTCCACAGTGACTTTTTTATTCTTGGCAGACTTAAAGCAAGAAGAAGGGTAAAACAAGAAAAGGAACAAGCAGGGGAATGAGGATTTAGTAATAGGAGAGAGGAAAAAAAGAGGTATGTGTTCTAGAGCTTTGCTACTCAAAGTGTAGAATGTGGGACCAACAGACTTGGCATCACCTGTCAGCTGATTAGAAATGCAGAGTCTTGGGGCGCCTGGGTGGCTCAGTTGGTTAAGCGACTGCCTTCAGCTCAGGTCATGATCCTGGAGTCCTGGGATCTAGTCCCGCATCGGGCTTCCTGCTCGGCCGGGAGTCTGCTTCTCCCTCTGACCCTCCCCCCTCTCATGTTCTCTCTCTCATTCTCTCTCTCTCAAATAAATAAATAAAATCTTAAAAAAGAAAAGAAATGCAGAGTCTTGGGCCCAACCTCGGACCTACCAAATTAGAATCTTTATTTCACAAGAATTCCAGGAGATTTGTATGCGCATTCAAGTTTGAGAAGCACTTGTTTCGACCGTTGAAGGTCTACTTTGGCTCAATTTAGGTCTCTGTGCTGATTATAAGCACTTTATTTTGAGGAATTTTTTTTTTTTTGAGGAATTTTTATATGAATTCACATTGAATAGATTTATTTATTTATTTATTTATTTTTGAAAAGATTTTATTTATTTATTTGACAGAAGAGAGAGAGAGCTAGGAAGAGCAGGAACACAAGCAGGGGGAGTGGGAGAAGGAGAAGCAGGCTTCCCGCTGAGTGGGGAGCCCGGTGCGGGGCTCCATCCCAGCACCCTCGATCCCAGGACCCTGGGATCATGACCTGAGCTGAAGGCAGATGCTTAACGACTGAGCCACCCAGGTGCCCCCACATGGAATAGATTTAAAGACAAATACAACATCTTAAAAGTTTTACTGACTTTTTCAGAGGTCACTTACCCAGAAACTGCACTATCAGAACTGAGAAGAAAACAAAAACAAAAAGAGCCTGAATAGCTAAATCAAAGGTCATGCTGATGTATCTTGTGGAGGAGAATTCCTCAATTACTCATTTGGAATATCTTTAATATATTTTTGACATATTTTTCATAAGCCTAAATTAGTTGGTTCCCATTTTGTCATTGAATAGGGTATTGGAGATAGGGGAATTACTTGGTGATAACACATGGACAATAGGAAGAAATGACATCAGAAGGTCAAAAAGTGTAGCAACGTGGACCTCTTAATGTGGAGGCCAAAGGTCTATGCAGATTAGTTGGTTCTAATATAATACGGTTATTGGTAGAAGTGTTGGTTAAGAAGTCTGCTTCAGAAGCAGAAGTCTCCATCTGCGTGTTTTCACATTCTCCTGGCAGTAATGAATTGAATGAGTGTAGTAAGATGGCTGTATTCGCTGAGGGATCCAAGATCAACACAAGAAAGACTAGTACCAAAGCAGGAAAATATTCGTGAGGCACATGACCTGGTAGTTAAGCAAAGAATTGAAAAAGCATCAGAGCCATTTCACTGGAATACCCAAGGAATCTGGATTTGTGCCTTCAAGCTTACGGAAGGTTTCTGCCAAAAGGAATTGATAACTTTTTAAAGTTTTGGTATTTAAAGAGTTAAGCTCCAAGGACCTGAAAAACTCACTGGTGTAGAATAATTCATATATTCTGGCTTGGCTAATAACTCAGTTGTTCCACAGTAGTGAATTTAGAGGGCAGCATGAGATCATTGAATGAATTGGAGATTGGGAACAGAAAATCTGGCATAGGGGCACCTGGGTGGCTCAATCATTAAGCATTTGCCTTTGGTTCAGGTCATGATCCCGGGGTCCTGAGATTGAGCCCCGCATCGGGCTCCCTGCTCCACGGGAAGCCTGCTTCTCCCTCTCCCACTCGCCCTGCTTGTGTTCCCTCTCTCACTGTGTCTCTCTCTGTCAAATAAATAAATAAAATCTTAAAAAAAAAAAAAGAAAAAAGAAAATCTGGCATAGAGTGTACACTCTGTCCCTGGTAATTTCACTGTGTGGTGCTCTTGAGTATGTTGTTTAACCTGTCGGGTGCCTCACTTATAAAATGAGAGATTGGGCCATAGTATTGCAACATTGGTGTGTCTTGAATCAATATGAGAAAAAAGGTGGAGGGGGTGTTTGGCTAGCAAGTGCTCATAATTTGCATTCCTGGTACCTGCGTATCAGTCATAAAAAACTCTGGGCAAATATAGTGGGAGTATGTTACATGGGGAACACCTTTCCTTAAGAGTGGTAAAAAGGGTTGAAAAGTGCTGGATAAGAGGACCTCCTATTTGTAATATTGGAAAATATATTTTGATGATTCCCCATAAATAAAAAAATTGTGAAAACTTGACCAAAGGATACAAGACAGTGAAACAGAGTTCACTAAAAGTTTTTTGTTGTTGTTGAGGTTGGTATCTTTTTAGACGTTATCCATTTAATCTTGTGCTGCTTAACAGATTGGCTAGTGAGTGTCTTTCTAACAGTAGGACTTAGTTTTTTAAGTTCTATTTATTTAATTCCTGGGCAGTTAACAGCTGACAGTAGGACTTTTAATTTAAAGGAGTTTGATTAGAGCGCTTGGGTGGCTCAGTCGGTTAAGTGTCTGCCTTCGGCTCAGGTCATGATCCCAGGATCCTGGGATTGAGTCTCACACCGGGCTCCCTGATCAGTGGGGAGTCTGCTTCTCCCTGTCTGTTGCTCCCCCTGCTTGTGCGGGCTCTCTCTCTCTGTCAAATAAATAAATAAAATCTTAAAAAAGGAGTTTGATTAAATCACCATAGACCTGATAGTGAGACCAACAGCAGCGGATTTTCTATTTCAATCCTGTAATATAGAAATAGGAATCTTAATTGTTACATTTGTTTTCTTTTTTATTTAAAAATTAAAATATTTAATCCTAGTATGTGGGAAATGAGTTTTATTAGTAACTTTTAAGTCCCAGTGTAGCAAAAATTATGTGAAGGGAAAAAAAAACTTGAAATAAACTTAATGGCAAATAAATATTTATGCTTTTTTGGTCCTTAACTGTTAGTAAAAATACATAGCAGAAGCGACTAACAACAAAACCAAACCCCAAAAAACCCACAAAACAAAACCTCTTTTTTTTTCCTGACTAAAATAATGGTATATTCCAGGTGGATTACTGTCCCACAGGAAAAACATATAGAGATTTGCAGCAGACACATTGATTTAATGTAACTTCTCTTAGTGATGTAGGGCTAGTAACTATTGAGAGTAGAAAAAAGCCTTTGAGATTTTCTGTTGCCTATGTTTAGAAAATGACATACTGGGGTGCCTGGGTGGCTCAGTTGTTTAAGCACCTGACTCTTGATTTCAGCTCAGGTCATGTCTCAGAGCTGTGAGGTCAAGCCCCACATTGGCTCCGCACTCGGCATGGAGCCTGGATAAGAGTCTCTCTCTCCCTTTCCCTCTGTCCCCCCCCCACCCCTCTACTTGCACACTCTCTCAAAAAATAAAAATAAAAAAAAAAATATTTTTGTTCTAAAACATTTTTTAAAAGATTTTATTTATTTATTTGAGAGAGAGAGTGCATGGTGGGGGGAGTGAGGAGCAAAGGGAGAGGGAGAAGCAGACTCCCTGCTGAGCAGGGAGCCCAATGTGGGACTCATGACTTGAGCCAAAGGCAGATGCCTGACTAAGCCCCCCAGGTGCCCCTGTTCTAAAACAAGAATAAAACAAGTCTAGATTTTAAACCATTGTATATGTACAAATAATAAATACTATACTTATGTTTTGTTAGAAAAATATTTAGAATTGAATTTTTCTAGATCATAATCAAGTTTTTTCTAATTATAAAGAATCAGAAGTATTGACTCTGTACTTTATCGTTGACTTATAGCATGATCATAGTCATGTTATTCACAAGTAAGCTTTTCTACTTATAAGTGGGGGATAAAACTTGTCACAAACCTGATTTAGAGGTAGGTACGTCATGAGGATTAATTAATGTTGCACTGTTAAATAACAATAAAAACAAAAACCCAAGAGGATTAATTAGTATGTTTGTAACATACTTTGGCAACTTTGAAGAGGTGTTTTCTGTAATCACATATTAGTCTTCCCCAGTGTATCTTGGATTTATTCAAGCTAAAAAGGTTATTCTAGACTTTCACTTTGGTAACTGAGAGAAAAGAATAAATTTATTTTCCAATTTTTGTTGGATTGGAAAATCATATTTTATCCAATTAAAATTTAATTATAGATAGATTTTGTTTGAAAACCTAGATATCTTAATACTTTTAGGTTTAGTTATAAGGGAATAGGAGCTAGCATTTCTGGCAATATGGAACGAGGACCGTTTAACTTAAAAGCTCTGCCGCTACAAAGTACCTGGAAATGCTGGATGAAATGTTACAAACATGTTTTTAAAATGAATGTCTGGGCTCACAAAATAGCAAGGGAAATACCTAAGGGCTAAAAAAGAAGAGGGAATTGATTACCAGAGTTGTAAACCCAGGAGCCAATGCTGAGGCAGCCCTGAGGAGTTTATTTGTCTCAGTAATGAAAGCTTTAATGGCCACACTGGGATCAGAGATGATGCCTTGGACTTGTAGGAATAAGATTGGTCGGTTTGACAGCTTCCTTACTTTATAAGGAACTCCTTATAAAGCCATGACTCTTGAAGAGTTAGACATTCCATGAAAGGTAGACTAGGAAAGAAATTCACCTACACCTGCTCATTTGAAGACAAGGAAGCTTACCTGCCTAACTTGTGCTTGGAGTAGTGGAGGAGGGAAATCTTCCTGAGAGTACACAACTCTGTCAATCTCTCATGATGTTTTGGGACCTGAATTTAATACTTTATGAGTGAGCAGAAGGAGATTCAATAAATAGCATATTAGACCCTCAAAACTTCAGATAAAACTACCAGATAAAAACCATAAAACTGGGGCACCTGGGTGGTTCAGTTGGTTGGGCATCTGCCTTCGGTTTGGGTTATGATCTCGGGGTCCTGGGATCGAGCCCCACGTCAGGCTCCCTGGTCAGCGGGGAGCCTGCTTCTCCCTCTGCCACTCCCCCTGGTTGTACTCTCTCTCTCTCTCTCTGCCAAATAAATAAAATCTTTAAAAAAAACTATACAACCATCATTTGATATTATTAAAGACTTATTAGAAGGAATTAAGCACGTGATAAATGGATAAGACATTCTTTTTTCTTTTTTTAATTTAGGGAGAAAGAATGAGCAGGGGGAGGGGCAGAGGGAGAGACTCTCAAGCAGATTCTGTGCTGCACACAGAGCCCAATGTGGGATTTGATCTCATGACCTAATCTAAAACCAAGAGTCAGGCACTTAACTGACTGAGCCACGCAGGCACCGCTGGATAAGACATTCTTAAAGACACCAGGCAGATTTGGGAAACAACCAAATACAGTTTCTAGATAAAAAATATGGTCATTGAAATAATAATTTAAAAATTCAGTGGACATGGGATATAGCAGCTAAAGAGAAAAATCAGTAAACTAGTATATGAGGAAATTGTTACACTGTGCCACTGAGAGGTGACAATAGAAAAATTTGAAAGAGAATGGCTTAAGTGATAAGAAGAAAAGAAGAGGAGTCCAATATGAATCTAATAGAAGTTTCAGAAGATCAGCATAAAGGCAATATTCAAAAAGATATGCCTGAAAATTTTCTACTCTTGATGAAAGACCAGAATCAGGAAGTACAGTGAGTCTCTCACAGGATAAATGAAAAGAATATATGAGCAGAGACATTATTATCAAACAAGTGGCAAAGGTAGATATACATGAATTAAGATAGTAATAGCTTTTTTAAAAAAGTTTATTTATTTTTTTAGTAATTTCTACGCCCAGCATGGGGCTTGAACTCACGACTCTGAGAGTCACATGCTCTTCTGACTGAGCCAGCTGGGTGCCCCAGGAATAGTAATTTAGTAATTCATTAGAGTGTCTTCTGTGCACCAGGCTGTTCTAAATGTCTCTGCCATTCTAGAGCTGATTGGGAGATGAATAGTATACACATAAGCAAATGTGTAATATGTTTTTTTTTTGTTTCAAGTTTTTATTTAAATTCTAGTTAACATAAACTATAGTATTGCTTTCAGGGTAATTTAGTGATTCATCACTTACATACAACACCCAGTGCTCATCACACCAAGTGCCTCCTTAATACCTATCACCCACTTAGCCCATCCACTGCCCACCTCCCCTCCAGCAACCCTCAGTTTATTCTCTATAGTTTATATAGCTAATAGTCTCTTATGGTTTGCCTCCCTCTCTCTTTCTCTTTTTTTGCAAATGTGTAATATTATGTCAGGTAATGATAGAAGACAATAGAGGAATGTAGGGTATAGAGAGTCACATGGAAGGGAGTAGCATTTTCAGTTAGGATGGTGTGGAAAAGCTTTTCTGAGGAGGTGGCATTTGAGAGAGCCCTATATCGGGGACAAGGAAAGAACACAGATGAATCACGTGAGGAAGGGGAAAGGGGAGTGGTGTTCTGTGGAAAGGCAAGAGGCAGGAATAAGATTGGCCTGTTTGACAGCTTACTGATGGGGTCAGATGTGGTGAGTGAGGAAGAAGAAAAAGGTCAAGGATAATGATTCCTAGGTTTCTGATCAGTGCAACTAGGTGCATGGAAACATCACTTAGGGGAAGAGAAAGACAGGAGAGAAGTAGTTTTGGGGGTTGGGGAAATCAAGTGGGGTACATATTTGATATGCAAGTAGAAAAGTCTAGTAGGCTATTGGATTTATGACTTGAATCTCAGGAGAGAGATTGAAGCGGGGAGTAAATTTGGGAGACTTTGAGTATGGCTGGTATTTAAAGACAGATTTATAAAGATTGGATGAGATCATCTAGGGAAAAAGTATGGATAAAGAAAAGAAGTGGACTCTCCAATGTTTAGAACCTCTCTCCAATGTTTAGGTGGTAGAGCAGAAACTGGCGAAAGAAACTGAGATTTGGCTAATGAGATAAAATCTTAGGAAGTGTGGCATGGACAGAGTGACCTATTGTGATAGAGTAAGGTGAGGCCTGAAAATTGACTATTGGATTTGCAAAGTAAAAGCTACTAGTGACATTAAAAAGTATAGTTTGGGGGCATCTGGGTAGCTCAGTCGGTTAAGCATCTGCGTTCGAGTCAGGCCATGATCCCAGGGTCCTGGGATGGAGTCCTGGGTCAGTCTCCCTGCCCAGTGCGCAGTCTGCTTCTCTTTCTCCCTCTGCCTTTCCCCTCTGCCCCTCCCCTCCTCTCTCTCTCTCTGTCAAATAAATAAATAAAATCTTTAAACATGTATACTTCTTTAAAGATGACAACATCAACATGGAAAAATATTTTGGAAAAGTAACATGACTACTAAGAAATTATCAATAAATTAACATTTAATAAATGACATAGAGAATATGGAAATAATAATAGTGTTATTGGGTTATTAATTAAAGATTTTATTTATTTATTGGGTTATTAATTAAGACTTCATCTTAAGTATATGCTTTCTATTATCTAGGATAATGAGAAATTTTAAAGATTTTATTTATTTATTTGAGAGAGAGAGAGCACAAGTGGGGGGTGAGGGGCAGAGGGAGAGGGAGAAGCAGGCTCCCCACTGAGCAGGGAGCCTGACTGGGGGCTCAATGCCAGGACCCCGAGATCATGACCTGAGCTGAAGGCAGACACTCAACCAACTGAGCCAGCTGGGCTCCCCAATGATGAGAAATTTTAAGTAGCACATACAAACCAAATCTAAAATAATACAAAAATTCTAGCTCAGCATTCTCTATCTGCCTTTCCAAAAAAACGTTTATTAGATATGAGATGTGAATTTAAAAGCCATGACATTGTTCCTATGAGCCACATCCAAGAGTGAGTTTCTATTACATTAGTCACATTTTGCTCAATAATTAAATAATTTTACTTGTGTTATTTCTCTGGTGATGATGTTATTGACAAGGAGTAGTAAAATAACCTAAAGATAGGTAGTTGGAGGGAGAACAAAGAAGAATGTGAAGATACAAATGGCCAACAGATGCATGAAAAAATGCTCAACATTACTCAGCATCAGGGAAATTCAAATCAAAATTGCAATGAGATACCTCACACCAGTCAGAATCGCTAAAATTAACAAGTCAGGAAATGAGAGATGTTGGTGAGGATGTGGAGAAAGGGGAACACTCCTACACTGTTGGTGGGAATGCAAGCAGCGCAGCCACTCTGGAAAACGGTATGGAGGTTCCTCAAAAAGTTGAAAATAGAGCTACCCCCATGAACATTACAGTACTAGGTACTTACCTCAGAGATACAAATGTAGTGACCCAAAGGGGTCCGATGTTTATGTCCGATACAAATGTAGTGACCTGCACTCCGATGTTTATAGCAGCAATGTCCACAATAGCCAAACTATGGAAAGAGCCAAGATGTCCATCGACAGATGAATGGATAAAGAAGATGTGGTATATATATATACAATGGAATAATACTCAGCCAGCAAAAAATTGAAATCTTGCCATTTGCAACAATGTGGATGGAACTAGAGGGTATTATGCTAAGTGAAATAAGTCAATCAGAGAAAGACAATTATATGATCTCACTCATGTGGAATTTAAGGAACAAAACAGAGGATCATAGGGGAAGGGAGGAAAAAATAAAACAAGATGAAGTCAGAGAGGGAGACAAACCATAAGAGACTCTTAATCAAACAGGGTTGCTGAGAAGAGGGGGTGGGGGGATGGGGTAACTGGGTGACGGACATTAAGAAGGGCTTGTAATGTAATGAGCATTGGATATTATGTAAGACTGATGAATTACTGAACTCTACTTCTCAAACTAATGATATACTATATGTTAATTAATTGAATTTAAATTTAAAAAATTAAAAAAGAATGTGGAGAATGATCTCTGAATCAGCATTAAAAGCACTTCAACCATTTCTGCCTCCTATGTAGAATTAACACATTTATTCTAACCCTACAGACTTTCTCTTTTTATTTTTTTTCCTACTTTTAGTTTGAGATAATTTTAAACTCACATGCCGTTGTAAGAAATGATACAGATAGGGCCACCTGAGTGGCTCAGTTGGTTAAGCTTTTGCCTTTGGCTCAGGTCATGATCCCAGAGTCCTGGGACTGAGCCCCGTGTGTTCCAGCTCCCTGCTCAGCAGGGAGCCTGCCTATTTCTCTCCCTCTGCCCCTCCCACTGGTTGTGCTTGTTCTCTCTCTCTCAAATAAATAAAATCTTTTTAAAAAAAAGACATGATACAGATAACCTGTACTCTTTAAACAACTTTCCCCCAATGATAACATCTTACAAAAGTATAGTACAATATCACATTGATAAGGAACATTTTCATCACAGCAAGAATCCTTTTTATAGACACAGCCTTTTTATAGTGCCCCTTCCCCCTACTCAACCCTTGTCAACCACTAATCTGTTCTCCATTTTTTTTTTAAAGATTTTATTTATTTATTTGAGAGAGAATGAGAGACAGAGAGCACGAGAGGGGAGAGGGTCAGAGAGAGAAGCAGACCCCCTGCCGAGCAGGGAGCCCGATGTGGGACTCGATCCTGGGACTCCAGGATCATGACCTGAGCCGAAGGCAGTCGCTCAACCAACTGAGCCACCCAGGCGCCCCTGTTCTCCATTTTTATAATTATGTCATTTTAAGAATATTATATAAATGGTATCATACAGTATGTAACCTTTTCAATTTTCACTCACAATTCCCTGGCAATCCATCTATTTTGTTTTGTGTACCAAGAGTTCATTCCTTTTTAAAGTTTATATATGTATGAATGTATATATATGTGTGTGTGTATATATATATATATATTATATATTTTTTTAAAGTAGTCTCTATACCCAGTGTGGGGCTTGAACTCATGACCCAGAGATCACAAGTCACACATTTTTCTGACTGAGCCACCCAGCACCCCAGTTCATTCCTTTTTAATGCTGAGTAGTATTCAGTAGTATTCCAAGGTATGGAAGCACCACAGTTTTAACCGTATATCCACTGAAGACTATCTGGGCTACCTCCAGTCTGGGGTTATGGTGAATAAAACTGCTGTAGATATTCATGTACAGGTTTTTGGGTGAACATGAGTTTTCATCTCTAGGGGTAAATGCCCAGGAATGCAATTGCTGGGTCATTGATAGTTGCATATTTAGTTTTTAAGAAATCGCCAATCTGTTTTCCAGAGTGGCTGTACCATTTTATGTTCCCACCACAGTGTATGGGTGATCCAGTTTCTCCATATTCTTGCCGCCTTGCTGAGTGTTTTTATCATGAAAGGAGCCCTTCCATATAAATTTTAGAATAATCTTGTGTCACATGTTTTTTAGGATACCATTTTAATTCCTTTTGATATTTCCACTTCTGGTGTTCTTTATTTCTTCTTGTGGATTTGAGTTACCATACTGTAACATTTCTTTGCAGCCTGAAGGACTTCCCTTTGAATTTCTTTAAAGCAGGTCTGCTGTCTGCATTGTTTATGATGAGGAGTCAGCCATTAATTGTACTGGTTTTTTACCTGTATGTATGAGTCATTATTCTCCTGCTGTTTTCTTATTCTCCTTTGTCTTTCAATAATTTAACTATGATATAGTTCTTTAATTTTTTTAATTTAAAAAAATTTAATTTTTATTATTTTTAATTTTTATCTATTTTTTATTATACATGTATATGTTTTAAGATTTATTTATTTTAGAGAGAGAGAGAGAGCATGCATGAGTTGGGTAGGGGCACAGGGAGAGAGAGAGAATTTCAAGCAGACTCGCTGCAGAGCCCAACTCGGGGCTCCATCTCACAACCCTGAGATCATGACCTGAACTGAAATCAGGAGTCAGACACGTAACCAACTGAGACACACAGGCACCCTAGAATCTCTTTCCTTTATCTTACTTGGTTAATTGAGCTTCTTTGATCTATCGATTAATGTTTTTCCTCAGATTTTGAAAGTTTTAACCATTGTTTCTTTAAATGTTTTTCTGCCTCCCTTTTCCTTCTGTTATTCCCATTTCTTGTATTTGAATCAATTAATGTTGTCTCACAGGTTTCTGAGTCTGTTCATTTTCTAGTCTTTTTTTATCTCTATTCTTCAAATTAGATAATTTTTGCTAATCTATCTTTAAGTTCACTGATTCTTTCCCTGCCATATTGAATTTTTTGTTGAGCCCCTCTGAGCCCCTCTGTGAATTTTTTATTTCAGTGGAATGTAGTTTTCAACTCCAGAATGTCCTTTTTCTCCTTAAAAGAATTTAAAAAATGTATTTGTTGAGATTCTCTACTTGTTGAATCATTATTGTCATATTTTCCTTTAATTCTTTTTTTTTTTTAAGATTTTGTTTATTTGAGAGAGAGAGACAGCATGAGCAGGAGGGGCAGAGGGAGAAGGAGAGAGAGAATCCCAAGCAGACTCCATGCTGAGCATGAGCCTGATGTGGGGCTTGATCCCAGGACCCTGAGATCATGACCTGAGCTGAAACCAAGAGTTGCATGCTTAACCAACTGTGCCACCCAGGTGCCCCTTCCTTTAATTCTTTAAGCATGGTTCTCTTCAGTTGTTTAATATATTTATTAACTGCTTTGATGTTTTTGTCTGCTCAATCTAGTATCTGGGGACCTTGAAAGACTCTATTGCCTGCTTCTCTTTTTTTAGTATGAGTCACATTTTTCTTTTTCTTTGCATGTCTCATAATTTTTGTTAAGAATTGTACAATTTAGATGATGTATTGTAGCAATTATGGATTCTGGTCACATCCTTTCTACTCCTAAAGCTTGTCATTGATGATTTTTGTTTGTTTAGTAATGTGCCTAGAGTAAATCTGTGAAATCTATTTGTCTGGTCTCTGCTCAGCTTATTGTTGTTGTTGTTGTCATTGTTTTTATTTTTAAGGCTGACTTCCCAGTGGTCACCCCTTATGTTAGCCAGTGATTGGTCAGAAATTGTCCTCGAGTGCATAGTGCCAGTGCCATTTTTCCCTTCTGAGAGATCTGTGTATAGGTTGGGGAATGCATTTAATGTTCAGGACATTTTCAAGTTTGTCTCAATTTTTATGTTTTCCCTCAGGAAACTTCTTATGTCTCTAGCCAGGAATCTGTGGATAGTTTGGGAATTCTCTAGTCTCTGCTACACATGCATGCAGCTTCTGTTTAGCCAGGAATACATGGGAAGTTTTTCAGGCCCATTTATGGCTATCTCTCCTCCAAGATCTCTTTGTTAAGTCGCCTGCTAATCTGCCAGTGTGCTTGTTTCTTGCCCCAGTTGAGACTGCAACCTCACACTCTCATGGATAACTTCAGAATTTTCCCTTTTACTGCTGGGCGTAGCTTTTCTGCTCTCCACGCTGAATCAACTCAGCTGTATATTTGTTTTTGCAGAGAGAATTTGCTGAACTCCTTACTCCAGTATGCTGGGAGCTTCCTTTGCTTCCTTTTGGTGGTTTTTGAAATGTTTATGTATGTGGTTTTTCTTATAAAAACATACAAAATATTGCATAAAAAGCATGTTATTTTACAGCCCATTTTAAATTTATTTTCTAAGACACTACATTTCACTTAATCTAATGAAGATTATAATTAAGTGGAAATTTAATCTTTTTATTGTTGCAGATTTCAAGTTCCACCTATAAAGACAGGAATGAGGAATACAAAAGACAGTTCACTCGTTTACCTGATACAGAGAAGCTGATAGCAGGTAAAAAAAGACAGGAAGTTGTAAAAAACCATTTTACTACCTCATTATCAAAATAGAACTGACGAGTGACAATATTTGTAGAAAATTTAAGCCTTTGTGCTAGACAGAAAATATTTTTCAAGATAAGCTTCATATTAGATAATGTAAAACCAAGTTGTAATTTGGGGTGGAGTGACTTCTTTCTCTTTTTTTTTTTTTTTTAAAGATTTTATATATTTATTTGGCAGAGAGAGAGATAGCGAGAGCAAGAACACAAGCGGGGGAGTGGGAGAGGGAGAAGCAGGCTTCCCGTGGAGCAGGGAGCCCAATGTGGGGCTCGATCCCAGGACCCTGGGATCATGACCGGAGCCGAAAGCAGCTGTTTAACCGACTGAGCCACCCAGGCGCCCCGGGAGGAGTGATTTCTGAGATAAAAATATTAAGTACTCCCATGGGTCCTGTCCCTGTACTTTAATAAAAACCACCATTTTGCACCAAAAAAAAAAAAAAAAAAAAAAAAAAAATTAAGTACTAGCTAAGAAAATAGAACTAAAAGAAAATTATTGTCACAATTTCTTCTGGTGCTTGTTTTATATGGTTTTGTAGGAAAAATTTTAAATTTGATGTTCAATATATATTACCTTTCCCTGGAAAAAGGTACTCCTTAACAGATTATAGAGCAGTTTTATAAAATTTTCTAGGGCTATGTTATTTTCGTGTAATCTTTCATTTCTTTAAAAGTTTATTTATTTATTCTTTTCGTAATCTCTATACCCAGTGTGGGGCTTGAATTCATGACCTTGAGATCAAGAGTCACATGCTCTTCCACCTCAGCCGGCCAGGTACCCCTCATGTAATCTCTCAGATAGATTTTGTTTGCAATAGACTTTAAGAGGAAAAATTTAGCCATTTTCCTTATAAAAGTGCTTAATTTTTGATACAAGCTTAATATAGATTCTTTGTAATCAAAATATAGAACTCAATTTTAATTTTAGTGTATATTTCATTTAAATCATTTATTCATAGAAATTTCTGATTTCTGGTACTGTTGGGCAATATACAATAAAATGTAACTGAATTTCTAGTAGTTCAGCTCAGTACCAAAATATCATTATAATGAATTAAAACAATTTCTAAGAACATTTGAAAGTAATGCATTCTCATGACAAAATATTCAAACACGGCATATAACGGCATATAATGAGAAGTGAGTGGTCCTTCTGACCAAGACCACTGCAACGTTCTTCCTGGGCTATATAACCACTTTTAGTGATTTCTTACGTATATTTCCAGAAATTTTCTGTAGGTATTTCAAGAGGCATATACGTATATTCCTAACAGAATTTAAATGGGAACATACTGTGCTTACTCTTTGAACCTTGTTTTGAGCTCTTTTTATTAGCATACTTAAGGATCCACTTCATTCTTTTAATGCCTGCCTGGTATTCAATTAAATGAACTTTGTACCATAATTTATTTAACAAATCCTTTATTGATGGACATTTTGATTGCTTCTTGTCTTTTACTATTTCTGATAATGTTGCACTGAAACTTTTACATTTGTTTTGGCACATATGTGCACACATATTGTAGGATAAAAAATTTTATGAAGTGGAATTGTGGCAAAAAGGTAATGAGCATTTAAAAAGTTTATTATTGCCAAGTTACCCTCCAAAAAGGCTGTACCAATTTGCATTTTCATTAACAGTGTATGTAAGTACCTGTTTTGCTACACCTCAGGACCTTTGCTTTAGTAAAATTTGGTAGGTAGAAATGGTACTTAATCATTGTTTAAATATGCATTTCTTTAATTATAAAGGAGATTGAACATCTGTTCATATGTCTATAAACCATTTGTATTTCTTTTCCTGTGAACATTTCTCTTCAAAAACTTTGCCCATTTTTCTGGTGGTTGTTTGTCTTTTTCTTAATTTGTAGTAGCTTGTTAGATGTTTAAAAATTAGATCTTTTTTCATGTGTGTTGCAAATGTTTCTTGCCAGTTGTCACTTGAAATTAAATACTTTTCATGGAAACCTTTATAAAATTTATCATACTTGTCATTGCCATCTTGAAAGAATCTGATGATACAGTGATATATACTCATTATAAAACATTAAAGTTATACAGAAAAATATAAAGAAAAAAATTGAAAATTATCAGTAATCCTAACACCTACATATAATTTTGGTTAAAATTGTTTGGATAACTTTCTAGGTATTTTTCAGTGTGTAAATTCGCTTTCAAAAATTTACATTTTATAGTTTTCTCTCACTGATATAATAAACCTGTTCATTGTATAAAATTTGGAAAATGCAGATTTTTACAAAGTAAAAAACTAAAACCATGTATAATTTTACCAAGCTACAGACTGAGAGAAAATAGTTGATAATCCCATATCTGATTTTAAAAAAACCCTTGTCTTTAGAATAAAGCTATTCTTTTTTTTTTTTTTTAAGATTTTATTTATTTATTTGATAGAGAGAGACACAGCGAGAGAGGGAACACAAGCAGGGGGAGTGGGAGAGGGAGAAGCAGGCTCCCCGCAGAACAGGGAGCCCGATGCGGGACTCGATCCCAGGACCCTGGGATCATGACCTGAGCCGAAGGCAGTTGCTTAACCGACTTAGCCACCCAGGCGCCCAGAATAAAGCTATTCTTGAAAGTCAATAATAAAAATA
The DNA here is from genome assembly GCF_029215605.1 of Mirounga angustirostris. Classification (NCBI taxonomy): domain Eukaryota; kingdom Metazoa; phylum Chordata; class Mammalia; order Carnivora; family Phocidae; genus Mirounga; species Mirounga angustirostris. The sequence continues at coordinate 58,867,514 of NW_026991709.1, forward strand.
CAACCCACTTTAAAAAACAGGTAAATAGGCACTTTACCAAAGATATATATGGATGACAAATAAGCATATAAAAAATGCTCAACATCAATTATTATAGGGAAATGCACCTTAAAGTACAAGTAAACTACATGCTAATGAGAATTGCTAAAATTAAAAACAACAACAAAACAACTGACAACACCAAATGATGATGAGATACAAAGCTATAGGATGCTCATCCATTAGTGGTGGGAATGCAAACTGGCGCAGCTGCTTTGGATGGCAAGTTGGCAGTTTCTTGTAAAGTCAAACATACACTTAATCATATGACCTACTAATCCTAGTTATTTTCTCAAGTGAACTGTAAACTTATGTTCACAAAAGTCCTGTACATGATTGTTTGTAACATCTTTATTAACAATTGGGAATAACCAAGATGTCATTCAACTGGTGAATGAATAAACAAACTATGGTACATCTATACAATGGTATACTATTTAGCGGTAAGAAGGAGCAAGCTATTAATATGCACAGCAACATGGATGAATCTTCAATACATTTTTCTTTTTTTTTTGTCCATATGATTCCTTTATTATCCTTTTACTTTTTATTGGATCTGTAATGATGGCCCCTTTCATTTATTTTTTTCATTTTTTAAAATTTAAATTCAATTAATTAACATATAATGTATTATTGGTTTCTGAGGTAGAGATCAGTGATTGAAAAAAGCAAAACTCCAAAGGTTACATATTTTATGATTCCATTTATATGACATTCTAAAAATGCAAATATATAAGGATGGAAGACAGATCTGTGGGCACTGGGAGGGGAGAGTGGTTTCACAAGGGAATTTTTACAGTGATTCTATATGGTACTGTGGTGGTGGTTACATAATTGCATGTTAAATCTTTATTGTATAAAAATTAAATCAACCAGGGTATCAGGAGATCCCAGGTTGCAATGCCATTGGTAAAAAAAGAATCTAACTGTATTACAAATGAGTGACATAATTGCACTCAAGGGTCGATTAGCATATATACATCTATTCCCTACCTGTGTCTGTTGCTAGGGACTAGAAACAGTGATATCCCAGTATCAGTGAGCATGTCCAGGACCCAGATACTGGTCTCTAAATACCATTCCCCAATGAAAGGAATGAGAGCTCTGGGGCTGGGACTATGAAAATACAAGATGAGTGACTGTGGAGTATCATACAGTCTTACAGTGCCAGAAAGTAACGAAGTGCTTAAAAAAAAAAAAAAAAAGGAGCCAACTTGAAAGAACTCCCAGTGGTCAAAGACAGAATAATTTGAGCAATAAAATAATGACAATATTGGATTATAACCTGAAGAATAAAATAAATATCCATGAGTCTATATTGATATAAATGCTTGAAGGCTTAATAGGTTCTTACTCTCTGTGCATATAATAATGATGATGAAGAGGATCTCTAAAAGATTTTAACCAATCCATGTATATTTATACAACTGATTTCACCAGTGTGACCCCATGTGTAGCATCCAATATACTGATAAACAAGCCACTAATTTCACTAATGAAAACCCTTTTCTAATATGTCTATGCTGATTAGCCAAACATTTGTCGTTAAACAGTAATAAAGGTAACAGAAGGGCTTATAGTAGCCCCTGAAGGAGTGTAGTCCTAATTAAATTGTTAGCTGACCTATCCCAAGGGTGAATTCCTGATTAGGACAACCTACTATCCCTAGAATATTTCTAAACATCTGCTTTAGCTGGAGTCTGCCTTTTCACTTCTAATATTCATTTGTGCCTTCTTGTTTTCTTGCTTAATCTTGGCCAAAGAAAATGTTATGTTGGGGAAATATAATTAAAAAGAAAATATCCTACCCATCCTGAAAACTCCACAAAAGTAGAAAAGAAAGAAAACAGTTTTTATTATTGAATAAGCATTCAACTGGAATGGGATGTGCATCATGGGTAATCTGTAAAAGAGATTGTGAAGAAAGACGGAAAGAAATCTCACCCTTTTAAATAACCAAACAGATGCAACCCTTTACACATGTTCTAGAGATAAATGATAACTAGTCCTCAAGTAAGAGGACTTGATAGTACTATTTATCACACACATTTCCTCATAAATTCACCTGATAATTGGGGCTACTCTCTGAGTTAGCTAACTGACTTTATGCAAAGGAAAAATAAACTCATATCTTTATGACAGGAGTTAGTTTTGCAACTTGTATCAAGATGCTGGCCGAGGGGGGTGGGAGGATGGGTTAGCCTGGTGGTGGGTATTGAGGAGGGCACATTCTGCATGGAGCACTGGGTGTTATGCACAAATAATGAATCATGGAACACTTGATCTAAAACTAATGATGTAATGTATGGGGATTAATATAAGAATAAAAAAAAAAAAGATGCTGGCCGAAGGTGAGCTCCTACCCTAACACAGAAACTGGGAGATAAGGGTATTATCTCTCTTGATGTTTACATTTCAAAGAGATGGCTACTAGGTCCTTGAGAAAACATTCCTGGGTTCTAAAACTGGCAAGGGCTTATTTTGCTTTTAAAAAGATTCACATGGGGCACCTGGGTGGCTCAGTCGTTAAGCGTCTGCCTTCGGCTCAGGTCACAATCCCAGGGTCCTGGGATCGAGCAGGAAGCCTGCTTCTCCCTCTCCCGCTCCCCCTGCTTGTGTTCCCTCTCTCCCTGTGTCTCTCTCTGTCAAATAAATAAAATCTTTAAAAAAATAAATAAATAAAAATAAAAATAAAAAGATTCATGTATTTCTCAAAGGAGCAAGAAGAAAAGAATTTACAAATTTTCTACAGAAAATAATCAAACAGAAGTGAAGAGGCAGTTTTTTTTTTCCCATTTTGTACCAGGGAAAATTAATTTTTTTCTTTTTCAATTTGTATTTACCTTTACAGTTGTCTCAAACAAAAAGCAAACAACACAAAAAATGTAAAGTATAGGGCGCCTGGGTGGCTCAGTTGGTTAAGCGACTGCCTTCGGCTCAGGTCATGATCCTGGAGTCCCTGGATCGAGTCCCGCATCGGGCTCCCTGCTCGGCGGGGAGTCTGCTTCTCCCTCCGACCCTCCCCCCTTTCATGCTCTCTCTCTCTCAGTCTCTCTCTCTCAAAAAAAAAAAAAAATGTAAAGTATAAAAAAGGAGAATGGTTGGGGAACTGGGTGGCTCGGTTGGGTGTCCAACTCTTGATTTCAGCTCCGGTCATGGTCTCGGGGTTGTGGGATCAAGCCCCACCTCAGGCTCCACACTCAGTGTGGAGATTCTCTTTCTTCTCCCTCTGCCTCTCCCCGCTTGCTCTCTCTCTAAAAAATAAAAAAAAATAAATAAGGAGAATGGTTTCTTTTATAACTTAAATATTAAATCTGAAAGCAATCCTGAAAATGTTGTTCCGGAGAGTATTTTTTAAAGCAATGTTAGCATTATTGGGCTCCCAAAGATGATTGCTGCTAGAAAAGAATACTTTGGGATGTGTGTTTCCTGACATGATTGTTTAAAAACCCATTCTTTTAATTCACTGTTATCTCCTTTATGGATAGATGATGTCTAAATTCTTTGGTAAAACTGTAAATAGGACATCTTGTTTATTTATTGTGCAGTCTTACTCTAGAAGTATATGGTGCTGATTCACTCCATCTGTATTTCCATAACATACTTCCACTGTAACCTTTGTTATGTTATAGTTAATAAAATAAATCTTTAAGAATTAGAATTGAAACAATTGAATAATTGTTTCAAAATTGATTATGTAATAGCTAGTTGTTGATGTTAACACACACATCAAAGTGATCTATATTGCTTGGTTAATTTACTTAATTTTATTCTAACTTTCTAGTCACTAATTATAAAGTTATAAAATCCATAAAACAATTTTTGATAAACATTTCCTTATTCTATTCTAGAGGAATCAGATTTTTATTTGACTCAAATTAGGTAGAATATTGCCTTCTGAAATGATAATTACATGTTTACTTAACAGTAGAGAAATTGGGAGTAAAAAAAAAAATGGAAAATCTGGCTTAAAAATTTTTTTCCATTTCCTGCATGGACCATATTGCTAGAAAGCCATTTTATAAAAAAAATTTATTGAGGTATAAGTTTATTCCAATAAAATATATCTGTTTTGGGACTCCAACCCCCCCTTTAAAAAAAAATATTTATTTATCCATCCTAGAGGTGGGGGCGAGGAGCAGAGGAAGAGGGAGAGAGAGAATCTTCTTGCTGAGTGTGGAGCAGGACATGGGGTTCCATCCCACCACCCTGAGACTATGACCTGAGCCGAAATCAAGAGTCAGACGCTTAACTGACTGAGCAAGCCAGGTGCCCCAGGGAAGCCCTTTTTTAAACCACTGAAAAAAGTCCGTCAATCTATATCAAATAGCCTTCAGTTAAAATAATCTGGTTGGTTGCTATGGCTTTGAACATAGTTTAATGTAAAATAGTGCCCTGGTTCTCATGGTGCGGTCCACAGGCTAGCGATGTTGGTGTTACCTGGGATCATGTTAGACTTGAAACTCTCTACCCTGCTCCAGACTTGTTTAATCAGAAACTCTGGGAGGGGCCTAGAAATCTGTGTTTTAATAAGTCTGCCAAGTATTTCTTTTTTTTTTTTTTAAAGATTTTATTTATTTATTTGAGAGAGAGAGAGAGCACATGAGGTGGGGGAGGGTCAGAGGGAGAAAGAGTCTCCCTGCTGAGCAGGGAGCCCGATGCGGGACTCGATCCTGGGACTCCAGGATCATGACCTGAGCCGAAGGCAATCGCTTAACCAACCACTGCCAAGTATTTCTGATCTGAAATGCGAGAAGCACTAAATTAATAAAATGTTTCAGTGGCTTAGATAAAAATTTCAGGACACCCCAAGGTGACCTTGAGCCCAATCCCTGTTTTAGAGATGCATACTAGTAATAAGTAACTTAATCTACTTAATTATTTACTAGGATTTTTGTTTGGGGGCATCTCAGTTTTGTTTTGCTGAAGGAAACATTTTGAAAGACTGAATTACTTTGCTCAATTTTTAGTATTTGCTTACAAATTTAACATGATTAAATTTAAATATTTTTAGGTTTATACCTCAACGATGTTTTCCTAAATTGCTAATCACTTTATATAGTTTTTAAATATATCAGTTAAACTAAATCTCCTCACAGTGATGAGCGAGCATAAGGCAAGCTGAAGACAAAGCATAAGCTGACACCCTGCAACCTCCCTCCTCCCCCCACTCCTGGGTGGAACATGTGTGACATTTTTCCAGGATTCTCCCAACTGTCTTTTTTATTTTTTTTTTTTAAAGATTTTATTATTTATTTGACAGAGAGAGAGAGAAAAAGCACAAGCAGGGGGAGCAGCAGAGGGAGAAGCAGGCTCCTGGCTGTCCCAACTGTCTTAATGTTAATATCTTGCTAGAAGGGAAAACAACCTTAACTTGACAATGTGATGGCCTCTGGTATCTTGTAGGTATCTTGTAGGTCGGTCCTCTTTAGCATATGAAAGTTCTTTTGAAACCTCCCTTTTCCTTACTTCCCCCAACTCCTGAGTATATAATCAGCCACCCCTGACAACCCCAGTACAGCAGCTCTTTCTTCCCACTGGGTCTTGTCCCTGTGCTTTAATAAACCACCATTTTGTACCAAAGATGTCTCAAGAATTCTTTCTTGGTTGTGGGCTCTAGAACTCACCCCACCGAACCTCACCTATATTCCCAAACCCCATCAACAGTAGCCCTTTATATCTTGAATTATTGATAATTTAGCCATACTATTTACATTAGCCAAAGAGCCAAATCTAAATCATGGTATTAACTTACTGGTGGTTAGTGGCATTTACCAGAACTGGATTTTAGTGCTGAGGCAGAGAGGATCAACTTTGAAACTAACTTAAAATGTGTAAAATTTTTGGAGTAATTATTGTCCCTTTCCTCACCCTTTTCCAATGTCTACCTAATCACCAATCTCCCATCAATGCTACCTCTTAAATATCTCTTAATCTAACTACTTCTTTCCCTTAATACTGTCATTTCTTGGTCTGAGCCACCATCAATTTTCCCCTGGACTTCCAATTCATTTATATGAATCCATTCTCACAGTGTGAAAAAAGTAGTCTTTAATAATATACATCTGGGGGCACCTGGGTGGCTCAGTCATTAAGCATCTGCCATCCGCTCAGGTCATGAACCCAGGGTCCTGGGATCGAGCCCTGCATCGGGCTCCCTGCTCCGCAGGAAGCCTGCTTCTCCCTCTCCCACTCCCCCTGCTTGTGTTCCCTCTCTGGCTGGGTCTCTCTGTCAAATAAATGAATAAAATCTTAAAAAAAAATATATATATATACATCTGATCATGCCCCTTCCACTTAAAACTCATCAATGGCAAACAAAATAAAACAAAACAACTCATCAATGGCTTCTTGTAAAGTTCACAGTCTACCATAGCCTGTGAACCTTACATATCTAGTTTCTCCAGCTTCTCTAGCCCAGAGTTCTTTGTATAGTTGCTTAAATGTACTTTTTTTTCTACCACGGGGCTTTGCACATGCTCTTTCCTCATGGTCCAGCTGACCATTTATTGACCTTTAGCTCTCTTTAAAGACTACTTTTTCTGGAGAACTTTTTCTGATATACTCTTTCCCTGCCCAGTCCCCTCATACCTATGTCCTCTTTGTTATAGTCTCTCAGACTTTCTCTACACTTTGATCATTATACTTATTTTTGTATTTGTTTATTGTATTCCTTCCCTTCTAGAATGTTCTATGAGGGCAAGGTCCATGTTTGGTAATGCTAGTTTCCAGCAAAATATCTGGTGTATGGTGCCCAAAGTATCTGAATGAGTGAGTGAGTGAATGAACAAACTAATGAACAAAGAGCGATGACTTTTCATGTGTTAAAGTAGGATAAGATTATAAAGTTGCCAGATTTTTGTGAATAAGTTGTTCCTTATTCTTGTGTATCTAGATTATGCTTGTGCTCTTCAGAGGGACATTTTGCTTCAGGGACGTCTCTATCTTTCAGAAAACTGGCTGTGTTTCTATAGCAACATCTTCAGATGGGAAACTACAGTAAGACGTATTTGGATTTGATTTGTTGATACAAATAATTGCGTAGATAGAAATATATACAGTCCTCCTAAAAACAGTATACTTTAGATTCCAAAGTAAATTTATGTATATTTGTATATAATACTTGTATATACATGTAATCGATATATATACAATATGTATATTGTAGAAGTGTGTGATCTATTTTCTTAATACATTGAGCTCCATTTGTACATATTTAATACAGTTGGAGAAAGAGATTTCAGGTTGAAAAAAGCTTGAACATACATCCATTTGACTGCCAAAATCATGTCTTATGTGACAGACTGTCTGAATTTTGTTTGTGTGTGTATGTGTTAATATGGAACACGAACACCCACATGTCTTTTCACACTCTATCCTAAACTTAGAGATAAGAGCTGTGGAGGAAATTATTGACGGGGGAGAATGTCTGACTGCTTACCCTGTTTTTCTCAGAGAATTTGCTTATTCTTATTTGCTTTTTATTTGCTTATTATTATTTGCTTATTATTTTTAATAAGCATTTGCTTATTATTATTAATTCCTTCAGGTTTTTCAATGGAATATTCTGGATTAGATTGATGTAATACTTGGTATTTTGTGCTGTACATGTTTCTGAAAAATCCATTTAATAATTTTTCACTCTTTTGTGTGCTTAGATTTGTATTGCATTAAAGAACATAACCTTCATGACTAAGGAGAAAACTGCTCGACTCATCCCAAATGCTATCCAGATTGTTACAGAGGGTGAAAAGGTGAAAGACTTTTCTACCTTTGCTTTGTTATATAATGTGGAGAAAATCTGCATCATACTGATTCATCAGTGTTGGTAATTCTTCTTGGAGTTAGGAATTTGTAACAGATATATTGTATTTAATACTAGATTTCTGTATAAATACTTATTTCTAATGAAATGACTGCTAACTTTTTTTTAACATGTAATCATGTAATCTGTTTTTTTTTTTAATTAAATCTGCTAACATTTTTTGTGCTTTATAGTTCACAGAGAACTTTCTCCCATATTTTTCACTTCTTCTGTAAGAGGTAGGTAGGGTAAGCTTTGGTAAAACATCATTATTTCTGAATACCCTAATAAACCCATGATATTGTTTAGTCAATGATACTTGCACAGTAGCAACTAATAAAAACAAATGGTTCTGGTGAACAGAGATTTGGACAGCATATAAGTAAACATATTATCACTATAATACCTTTTTTTAGGATGGCAGTTACTACAATATCTGCCATTTTTTAGTGGGGATATATGAAGAATCTTTCTGAACCCACCTGGAAGATTGATTAGGGCTCTGTGTGTGTGACATTAGAAGCATAATGCTGACAAAGAAAAGGAAAGAAGGAAGGAAGAGAAGGCAAGTATGGAAGGGAATGAGAGGGAAGGAGGAAGGAGATAGGAAGCACAGAAGGAACGAAGGGAAGCAATGAAAGAAAAGGAGAAAGGAAAAAGAAGCAGGGGAGAGAAACATTATTATAACATTGAATCATTGTAATGATACTTTTAAATCTTGTAGTTTCTTTCAAATGTACTTTACATTTTATTTTTAGTTTTAAATAATCTTATCCTTACAGAATGCTTCCCAGTACAGTACAAAAAACTTTCTCCTCTGAACTATTTGAGAGTAAGTTGTCACTCTGAAGCCTCATCACTCCAGATATTGCTCCAGATATTCTAGTGTGTATTTCCAACAAAGACATTCTCCTGCATAAGCACAACCTAACCATCAAAATCAAGAAGTTAACATTGATCATTACCACAGTTCAGTCCTCAGACCTTCCTCAATTTCCCCAGTTATTCCAATAATATCCTTTATAGCAAATAGACATAGTTTAGAAATACATAATTACATTTAGTTGTCATGCTCTTTAATTTCCTTATTCTGGAATAGTCCCTTAGTCTTTTTTTGACTTTTGTGCTCTTGACATTTTTAAAGATTACGGGTAGGTTATTTTGTAAGATATCCCTCAGTTGTGTTTGTCTGATATTTCCTTGTAATTAAACTTGGGTTATGCAATTTTGGCAGAAATGACATGAAAGTGATGCTCTGTTCTTTCCATTGCATCCCATCAGATGACCCATGATTTCAATTTCTACCATTACTGGTGATATTCACTTGGATCACCTGATTAAGATGATGTCTGCAAGACTTTACTGTAAAGTTAGTTCATTTTACTTTGTAATAATGCTTTGTGGCAAGCTACTTTGAAACTATGTAAATATATGATTACTTATCAGACTTTAAATTTATGCATTCACTTACTTAAATCAGTATGCCCTCATAGTTTCTTGTTTTATTCAATGAGTTCTAATCCATTACTATCATGATTTATTTATATATTTATTTATTTATTTTACAGATTTTATTTATTTATTTGTCAGAGAGAGAGAGCACATTTGTGCACAAGCAGGCTCCTTGCAAGGAGCCCGATGTGGGACTTGATGCGGGGCTTGATCTTAGGACTCCAGGATCATGACTTGAGCTGAAGGCAGACGCTTAACTGACTGAGTCACCCAGGCGTCCCTATCATTATTTATTTTGATGCTCAAATTGTCCCAAATTTGGCCAGTGTGAGGCTGTCAGTGTCCTTCTGACTATTCTCAGCATTATTTGAGCATTTCCTTGATTTTTGGCATATTACAGGCTTTCCCTGCGTCAGCCCTGGAATCAGTCATTTCTCCAAAGAGTTCTGATTTCTTTTAAGGGGAGACTGATATTAGAAGCCAGTGTGTTCATTGCTATTGGGGTGTCACTATTTCCAAGCCCTCTAAGTGGTCAGAATAAGGGTATATGTAATACATATATAATTATATAATACATACACATATATACCCACTTGCACATCAATGTCTGTCTACTTATCTGTCATAAACCATGAATTTACCCTAATATCTCTAATTCCTATCAAAGACCACAGAGTTCATTTTTGTTTTCTCCCTTTCCTATTTGTAACTCCCTTCCCTGACTGTGAGAAACCAGGCTCCCATTATCCTCAGTATATTTACCTACTAGATCAGTTGGCCTCTACGTAACCAATCTTCCTCTCCTTTGCCACTCCTTCCCCACATGGATGCCCCCCCTTTCCTTAAAAAAAGATTTATTTATTTATTTATTTGAGAAAGAGAGAGAGTCTTTTTTTTTTTTGAAAGATTTTATTTATTTATTCATGAGAGAGAGAGAGAGAGAGAGAGGCAGAGGGAGAAGCAGGCTCCCCGCGGAGCAGGGAGCCCGATGCGGGACCTGATCCCAGGACCCTGGGATCATGACCTGAGCCGAAGGCAGACGCTTAACCGACTGAGCCACCCAGGCGTCCCAGAAAGAGAGAGAGTCTTAAGTAGACTCTGTGCTGAGCACAGAGCCTGACATGGGACTTGATCTCATGACCTTGACATCATGACCTGAGCTGAAACCAAGAGTCAGATGCTCAGTCAGCTGTGCCCCCGAGGCGCCCCACCCCCCCTTATGGATGCCCTTTTACCTGACTTGGTTTCTGACACTTCATGTCAGGCTGCTGCCCATCTCGTCATGACACAGATGCTCTCACCATGTGAAAGCTTTCCTCACTCTGCTTAAGCTGATATCCCATACTAAACACCTTTCCTGCCTTTACTTTACCCTGTGCCAGGTCACTCATCTAAAAGGATGCCCTCCTTAGGGGCGCCTGGGTGGCTCAGTTGGTTAAGCGACTGCCTTCGGCTCGGGTCATGATCCCGGAGTCCCGGGATCGAGTCCCACATCAGGCTCCCCGCTCAGCGGGGAGTCTGCTTCTCCCTCTGACCCTCCCCCCCCTCATGCTCTCTCTCTCTCTCTCTCTCAAATAAATAAATAAAATCTTAAAAAAAATAAAATAAAATAAAAGGATGCCCTCCATTCCCTGCTTGTGCTTAATATTCTATGACAGTTTGTCACTGTGTGTGGTTGCCCCCCTCACCCTTTCAGGCTTTGACTGCCCAGCACAAAGTCACCCTCATGGACTCCATCACACTACGTCACCCTCACCCGCTCTAGCTCTGACATGCTTTTGTAGGCTGCCACCATTTGTGATCACACTCTTCATCATGCTTGGGTTCTGATACCCATGCCAAGCTACCCCTTTACACTGTCACCCTCTGTAAGCTCTGACTCGTGCCCCTCACCCTGTTCTCGTTCTAACACCGTGTTCCATGGAGGCCCTTCTTACCTACTTGGGATCTGACACTCCACATAGGTTAATCCTACGTGACAGCCTCCTCGACTTTTCTGGTTTTGACATTGTTTTGGGCTACTGCAGCTCCTTCTCCCGACCCTCACCTCTAGTGTGGATGCCTGCTTTCTCTGTTCCACCAACAGCTTTATGGCTGAACTGTTCAGGAAGGGAAGAAAAGCTAAAAATCATATTCTTAATTTTACAATCAATACATGAATATATTGCATTCTGTAACAAAATCATCAAACAATTCTTAAACTAACATCTTCCTTCCATACCTATAGTCCCTAATCCCATTGCTTTTCTAGACGCAAACACTATTATCAGTTTGGTATGTATCTTTTCAGACTTTTTCCTTTGTGTGTTTATATATATAGATACATATATAGACATATACATATGTGTATATAGACACGTGTATGTGTGTATACACATATGTGTATATATATACACACACACACATATAGTTTTGATTTGTTTTTGAAGTAAATGCTATTTTATACATGTTGTTTTTCAGTTTTTTCTTAAGAAGAACTTAATAGGGGCACCTGGGTGGCTCAGTCGTTAAGCATCTGCCTTCGGCTCAGGTCATGATGCCCTTTTACCTGACCAGACCTTCCTCAATTTCCCCAGTTATTCCAATAATATCCTTTATAGCAAATAGACATAGTTTAGAAATACATAATTACATTTAGTTGTCATGGGTCCCAGGGTTCTGGGATCGAGCCCTGCATCGGGCTCCCTGCTCCGCAGGAAGCCTGCTTCTCCCTCTCCCACTCCCTCTGCTTGTGTTCTCTCTCTCACTGTCTCTTTCTTTGTCAAAAAATAAATAAAAATCTTTAATAAAAAAAAGAACTTAATATCTCTTGAAGTCACAGCTTAGCACATCTAGATGGAGCTATTTCTGTTTATTCATATGCTGTATAATATTTCATCGAATGAATTTACCATGGTTCATTTCCAATATTTTGTTATTATTAACACTGCTGCAGTGAACAGCCTGACCATGCCTTCTTAAGCCCAGTGTATGACTGTTTCTCACATATATAGTGACATTTCAGGGTCAAGCATTTTAATTTTAATAATGATAACAACAACTTAACATTTGCTGAACATACTTGTTCTAACACTGTTTTAAGTTCTTTATAGATATTTTCTCATTTAATTCTCACAAAAATTTGTTACTATAATTATTCCTGTTTTTCTCAGATGAGGAAACTAAGGAAAAGAAAAGTAACCCAAAGTTGTAGAACTAAGTGGTAGATTGTATACAAGAGTGGATAGAATTGATAAGTGATTTAGTTTAAGAAGTGGGGACTAGATAGACTAGGAGATTTTACTTACCTATATATCTGAACGAAAGGTTGTAAGATTATTATAATACAAAAAGCAAAACAGTTTGGTCTAAGAAAAGGAAATGGAGGATAGTAATTAGTCATCATTAGGCCACATGTTATATATATAATTCCATTTGGAAAATCTCTTTGATATATCCTTGTTATGAAAAGTTTTGCTTTATGGAGAGTATTACATAGCAACATTTCAATTTATTAATTGGAAAATAGCACTTTAAAATCTTTCTATGAAAAGCGTAAATATCCAAAATAATATTTGTTTGACATTTTATTTAGCAAATCAAACATATAACTGAGCTTTCTCATCCCTAAAAATAACTACTCAATCATGAAAAGTCACTAACTATGGGGTCGGAATAGATGATACTCTGAGAGACTGTATTTAGTGCTGTCACTTGTCAGATTTTCTCATAAAAGCCTATTTTAAAACGTGACTTTGCAAAATCAGTTAAATGCAGTGGAAGAGATAGGGCTAAAAGCAAACATAGAATTATAGATTGAAACATGCTATTTTTTTTCCATAGCATTCAAAGCAAAGTTAAATTTTAACATGGGTGTTTTATATCTATAATTAGTAGAAATTAAGCATTTCTGGATTTTTTAGAAGACTATGAAAGATGATATGATTTGAAATTAAGATCCTTAAAATAAATTGATCTCTGAAATCCACTTGAATTTTTTAAAGATTTATTCATTTATTTATTTTTAGAGAGAGAGTGCGTGCGTGAGTAGGGGGAGGGTCAGAAAGAATATTCAAGCAGACTCCCTGCTGAGCACAGAGCCCCAAGCGGGCTCCATCTCATGACCCATGAGATCATGACCTGAGCCCAAACCAAGAGTCGGTCATTTAAGTGACTGAGCCACCTAGGTGGCCCCACTTATATTTTTTTTATTCTTTATGTATACTTGGCTCAGATGGTCACCAAATCAAGTCTCTTTGGAAAGTTCAGAATAAATAAAATTTTAATTTTTTTCATGTTTTTAAGATGATTGCAATAAATTATATGCACATAAATATTTACCTATTCAAGCTTCTTTTCTGAGTAAATATTGATAAAACTGTATTTGCTGTAAGATAAAGTTTTTAAAGATTTTATTTATTTATTTTATTTGAGAGAGAGAGAGCATGTGAGTGTATGTTGAGGGGGGTGGAGGGAGAAGGAGAGAATCTAAGCAGGCTCCACAATGTGGGGTTTTATCTCACAACCCTGAGATCAGACTTAACAGGCTGAGCCACCCAGGTGCCCCTGTAAGATAGTCTTTAAAGACACCTTGTTCATGCACCAATTACCTGTTTTTCTTTTATTGTAGCAAAGAGCGAAACAAAAATAATATATGAAGTAGGGAATGGTGTCCTACTAGTTTGCTTTAACCATAGCAAGTGCCAACAGATCTTCATGATAGATACTCTCCCCCACCCCGACTTTTTTTTTAATGACACTAAAATTATCTTACTATTTTTCTTTGCAGTTTTTCTTTACATCTTTTGGTGCCAGAGATAGAAGTTACCTCAGTATCTTTAGGTTGTGGCAGAATGTACTATTAGAAAAGGTAAGTGTTCATACCAGAGGCAGGTGCTTCTTATAGTATCAACCTCCCAGTGTTTGTGAGTTGAATTTTTCTGGAGGTTTTTTTTTTTTCTGGAGTTAATTTTGACTAGATTATTCAAATTCTAAGATGAAACTTGAAGCAAAACAGAATCCATAGTTATGTTAAGATGTTAATTTTACAGTAAGTCTCGACCCTTTTATCTGCAGGGAATATGGTCCAAGACCCATAGTGAATGCCTGAAACTGCAAATAGTACTGAACTCAATATAGATGCTATGTTTTTTCCTATACATCCATACCTATGATAAAATTTAATTTATAAATGAGGCACAGTAAAAGACTAATAAAAATAACCAATAATAAAATAGAATAATTATAACAATATACTGTAATAAAACTTATGTGAACATGGTATATCTCTCTCTCAAAATATCTTATTGTACTATACTCATCTTCTTCTTGTGATGATATGAGATGGTAAAATGACTGCATGATGAAATGAAGTGAGGTGAATGACAGCCATTGTGACATATTGTTAGGCTACTTACCAACATTCTGATGGTATGTCAGAAGGAGGACAGTCTGCTTCCTGACTGTAGTTGACTGTGGGAACTGAAACTGGGGAAAGTGAACCTATGGATAAGGGGGGACTACTGCAATTCCCAGGGTAACCACCAAGAAAATAACTTTAAAAATATGGTAAAAGAAACATCAAGGGAGTTAAAATGTTACACTAGAACTATCTATTTAACATATAAGAAGGCAGTAATGGAAGATGTAGAAACATAGAAAACAAATAGCAAAATGGCAGACATTACATTAAATCATTAAACATAAATAGATTAAGCACTTCAATCAGAAGGCAGAGGTAGGCAGAAAGAATGAAAAAAAACAAAAACACATGATCTGACTATATGCTGTCTATATGAAACAGGTTAGATTTAAAGATACAAACAGATGGAAAAAAGTATACCATACAAATAGTAACCAAAAGACAGCTGAAGTGACTGCAGTAGTATCAGACAAAATAGACTTTAAGACAAAGGTTAATAGAGGCAAGGAATGATATTTTATAATAATAAAAGGGTCAATCCATCTGGAATTTATAACAATTATAAACATATATGCACCTAATAACAGAGCCCTAAATTACATGAAACAAAACTAGCAGAACTGAAGGGGGAAATAGATAATTCAACAATAATAGTTGGAGATTTCAATACCCCACTTTCAATGATGGATGGAACAACCACAGAGATCAACAAGGAGATAGAAGGTTTGAACAAAACTATAAACTAGAACTAAAAGACATCTATGGGACACTCAAAGCAGAATATACATCTTTCTCAAGTACACATGGAACAATCTCCAGACAGACCATATGCTAGGTCATAAAAGAAACCTTAATAAATTCAAGAGGATTGAAATAATACAATGGACTACAGTGAATGACATTAGAAATCAGTAACAGAAATTTGGGAAATTCATAAAAAGTGGATATTAAACAAAACATGCCTAAATAACAAATGAGTGAAAGAAGAAATCACAAGAGAAGTTAGAACATACTTCGAGTTAAATGAAAACAGAAACACAACATACCAAAACTCATGAGGTGCAGTTAAAGCAATGCTTAGAGGGGATTTTATAACTATAAATACCCATATTAAGAAAAGGAATGATCTCAAATCAATAACCTGACTTTCCACCTTAAGAAATTAGGGCAAGGGAAACAAACTAAACTTAAAGCGGAACAAGGATATGCTAAAGATTGGAAGAGAATGAATGAAATAGAGAATAGAAAGACAAGCAACAGAACAAAAAGTTCTTTCTTTGAAAAGATCAATAAAGTTTAACTAGACTGACCAGGAAAAAAAGCTTAAAATTATTAAATTCAGAAGTGAAACTGACAACATTACTACTGACCTTACAAAATGAAAAGGATTCATACTATGGACATCGTATGCCAACAAATTAGTTAACTTAAGTGAAATGGACAGTTGTGACTAAAAAGTCATAAACCATTGCAACTGCTCAAGTAGGAATAAAAAATCTGAATAAACCTATAACAAGGAAAGAGATTGAATTAGCAATAAAAAATCTATCCACAAAGAAAAACTCAGGCCCAGATGGCTTCATTGGTGAATTCTGCCAAGTGTTTACTGTAGAATTAACATCAATCCTTCACAAAGTATTTCAAAAAATAGAAGAGGAGAGAACACTTCGCAACTCAGTCTATGAGGCCAGTATTACTTTGATAACCAAGTCCAGACAAAGAACATCACAAGAAACCTACAGGACAATATTTATGTTCACTGTGTCTGTGTTCATTTTGTTTATGAATATAGACATAAAAGTCCTCAACAAAACAAAACCAATTTAGCAAATCAAATCCAGCAACATATAAAAACAATTATATGCCATGAACTAGGTAGGATTTATACAAGGTTGATTGAACATATGAAAATCAGTCAATGTAATACACTATATTAGTAGAATAAAGGACAAAAACCACATGATCATCTCAGTCAATGCAGAAAAAACATGTGACAATATCCAACATCCTTTCATGATAAAAACAAAAACAAAAAGTGGGACTACCAGGGAATTTCTTTGACTTGATAAAGCTCACAGCTAACATAATGGCAAGAGACTAATGCTTCCCCACCTTAGGTCGGGAACAAGACAAGGATGTCCTTTCTTGCCATTTCTATTCAATATTGTATTGAAGGTTCCAGCTGGGGAAAATAGGCAAGAAAAAGAAGTAAAAGACATCCAGATTAAAAATGAAGAAATATAGGGCGCCTGGGTGGCTCAGATGGTTAAGCGTCTGCCTTCGGCTCAGGTCATGATCCCAGGGTCCTGGGATCGAGTCCCGCATCGGGCTCTCTGCTCCTTGGGAGCCTGCTTCTCCCTCTGCCTCTCTCTCTCTCTGTCTCTCATGAATAAATAAATAATAAAAAAAACTTTAAAAAAAAAAAAAAAGAAGAAATATAACTATCTCCACTGGCAGGTGATATGGTTTTATATATGTAAAATTCTAAGAAAGTCTGTAGAAACCCATTAGAACTAATAAGTTCAGCAAGTTGCAGAATATATGATCAAAATACAAAAATCAATTATATTTTATACACTCAAAATGAACAATCCAAAAATTAAATAGTTCACTTATAATAACATCAAAAATAATAAAATACTTGGGAATAAATTTAACAAAGGAACTTTAAGATGAACACTGAAAGCTACTAAATATTGTTAAAAGAAATTAAAGAAGACAAGTGAAAAAAAATCTCATGCTCATGGATCAGAAGACTTGATATTGTTAAGATGGCAATACTCCCCAGATTGATCTGCAGATCCCTATCAAAATCCCAACTGGAATTTTTTTTTTTTTTAAGAAATTGAAAAGCAGATCCTAAAATTCATGTGGAAATGCAAGGTACCCAGAATAGTCAAAACAGTCTTGAAAAAGAAGAACAAAATTGGATTAATTAGTCTGTTAGGGCTGCCATAACAAAATACTAGAGACTGGATGGCTTAAACAACATAAATTTATTTTCTCATGCTTCTGGAGGCTGGAAGTCCCAGATCATGGAATAGGCAAGGTGAGTATCTGGTGAGATCCCCTCTTGTTGGCTTGCAGCCTTTTCACTGTGTCCTCACATGGCTTTCCCTCTGTTCATGCACACTCTTGTTATCTCTTCCTCTTATATAAATACCAGTCCTATTAGGGTAGGGCTCCACCCTCACAACGCTGTCTTAACTCAGGCTGCAATAACAAAATGCTGAAGACTGGGAGGCTTAAACTACAGAAATTTATTTCCTCATAGTTCTAGAGGCTGGAAGTTTGCGATGGGGATGGCAGCTTTGGTTGGGTTCTGGTGAGAACACTTCCTGGCCTTCTCATTGTGTTCTGACACAGCTGGGAAGGAAGGAGAGAGCCAGAGCCAGAGCAAGCAGACTCTGGTGTCTTCTTATAAGGGCATTAATCCCATTATGAGAGTCCCACCTGCATTTACCTCATCTAAAGCTAATTATCTCCCAAAGAACCCATTTCCAAACACCATCACATTGGGAGTTAGGGTTTCTTTCTGTCTTTCTTTTTTTTTGGAGTTAGAGTTTCAACATATGAATTTTGAGGGGACACAGTTCAGTCCGTAGCAACCTCATTAACCTTAATTTTCTCCTTAAGTTTCCTATATCCAATTATAGTCACATTGGGGGTTTAGGGCTTCACCTATCAACTTTAGGGGGATGCAATTCATTCCATAACATTGGAGAACTTGCACTTTTTGTTTTGATGTTTACAACAAAGCTGCAATAATCAAGGCAGTAGGTTTACTGGTGTGTCTAGACATATACATTAATGGAATAGAATTGAGAGTCCAGAAATAAAATCTTACACTTATCAGCCCTAATTTGATTTTTGACAAGAGTGCCAAAACAGTTCCACAGGGAAAGAAGTCTTTTCACCAAATGGCACTGGAATAACTAGATAACACAAACAAAAGAATGAATTTTGATTCCTACTTCAGACCATATACAGAAATTAATTCAAGATGGATCATAGACCTAAATGTAAGACCTTAAAGTATAAAACTCTCAGGAGAAACTGTAGTTATAAATCTTCATGACTTTTGGATTAGACAGTGGTTTCTTAAATATGACACCAAAAGCTCAAATGTCAAAAGAAAAAAAACAGATAAATTGGACTTATCAAAATTAAAAACTTCTATACTTGAAGGTGTCCATCAAGAAAATGAAAAGACAACTCATGGACTGGGAAAAATATTTGCAAGTTCTATATCTCATCAGGTATTTATATCCAGAACATATAAAGAACTCTTACAACTCAACAAGAAAAAGACAAATAACCCATTAAGAAAATACACAAAGGATTCAAATAGTCCTTTCTCCAAAGAAGATATACAAATGACTAATAAGTGCATGCAAAGATGTGCAATGTCATTAGCCATTAGGGAAACATAAAACCATAACGAGATACCACTTCACATCCCCTGGGATGGCTGAAATAAAAAAGACATTAACAAATGTTGAGGATATGGAGTAACTGGATCTCTCATACATTCTGGTGGGATTGTAAAATTTTGAAAACTTTGAAGAACAGTTTGTCAGTTTCTCAAAATGTTAAACATAGTTACTGCATGACCCGGCAATTCCACTCCTAGGTTTTTATGCAGGAGAATTTAAAGTGTATGTTCACACAGAAACTTGCACTTGAAGGTTCTTAGCATTATTCATAAAGCCAAAAAGTGGAAACATCCTAAATGTTCATCAACTGATGATTGATGAGCAAAACGTGTATTCACACAATGGAGTATTATTCATCAATAAAAAGGAGTGAAGTACCAATACATGTTACAACATAGATTAACCTTGAAGCATTATGGTATGTGAAAAAAGCCCATCCCCAAAGAACATATATTATATGATTCTGCTTTTATGAAATGTCCAGAATAGGCAAATTCATAGAAGTAGAAAGTAAATTTGTTTCCAGGAGGAGGGAGGAATGAAAAGTTGACAGCTAATGGATTTGGGTATCTTTTGGGTGGATGAAATGTTCTAAAACTTGTGATAGTTGTACACCTTAGGATATGCGAAAAACTTCTGAATTGTACACTTAAAGTGAATTTTGTAGTATGTGAATTATAGCTCAATAAACCTGTTAAATCTGTTATTTAAAAAAAAAATGGTTGGGGGGTGGAGTACAGATTTCCGGCTGATAAGAAAGGCTCCAGCTAAGACCCTCACTGGAGTGGACAAATTGTGGCCTCCGTGGCTCTTAGGGTTGAATGGTTTTCCAACCTTAGGGCAGCTGCTGTGGTCAGGGACTTCCAAACAGTGCCCCACTGGGATGCTTTCACTTCCCCGAGTGCTGGGGACAAGAAGTGGCCTGGAAGTCCCCAGATGGAGGAGAGAGGTGGGGGTGGGGGAGTTTGCTAAGCCTAGCCCCTCCTGCCTCCATAAGGGAATAGACAAGGCTGGCAGTGAAGCACCATGTCCAAGCTTGTTCTACTCTCATGAGCCTTTCTTGGTATTTGGGCACCCTGGCTCCTCAGAGCCCCATGTTCAGATGCATTGTTACAGTTGCAGTGGGCTGCTCTTACTGGCATGGGCTGGAAACTCCAGTGTTGCCCTAGAGACCTAGTTAATGCTACCCTTCAAAGCCAAGTTTTTTGAGTGCTCTGGAAATCCCCCAGGTGCATTCCCTCATTCTAACAAGGAGCCAAAGACGGCTACTGGGCTACTGCGTTTGGTTATGCACCTGATTTGAGTGTCCTCCCCAAATCCCATTTGCGCTTATCACAGGTGAGAAAGCTGGTATACATCCTTATGAAAACAAGTAACTCCAGGGAAGTGACAAAGTTCAGGTTTACCGATGAGCCAAGGAAGAAACTGAGATCTGAACTTTAACGAAAATATTTAAAAAGCTCTTTGGTTTTTTTAAAGGTTTTATTTATTTATTTATTAGAGAGAGAGAGAGAGCGCTTGCATGAACAGGGGGGAGGGGCAGAGGGAGAGGGAGAAGCAGGCTTCCTGCTGAGCAGGGAGCCTGATGTGGGGCTGGATGTAGGGCTTGATGCCAGGACCCCAGGACCATGACCAGAACTGAAGACAGGTGCTTAACCGACTGAGCCACCCAGGTGCCCCAACCTTCTAATTTTTTAAAGTGATAAAGCCACATTGGTTAGATTTCCTGATTTTTTGTAATACTATTAAAAAAAAGGCAAAATCTATAAAATACACAACATAACTACAGAGTTCTATAAAACAACACAAGTCATTTGAATAATACATCTTATATATATTAAAAATATTTTAAGAGAATTTAAGTTAATATTATATTCATGTTCACTTGTAATTGGGAATCTGAGAGTAAGAGTAAATATGTCTTACTTAGCTTACTTCTTACATGAGAAGGCCTTAAAAACAAAGCACATTAATCTAGAAAAAAGATTAAGGTATATACAACAAAGTGATTTTAAAATTGTGTGTATGTGTATGTGTGTTTTATTGATTTCTCCAATAAAAAAAAAAATCCACAAAAAGGGAAAAAAAACGG
The DNA here is from genome assembly GCF_029215605.1 of Mirounga angustirostris. Taxonomy (NCBI): domain Eukaryota; kingdom Metazoa; phylum Chordata; class Mammalia; order Carnivora; family Phocidae; genus Mirounga; species Mirounga angustirostris. Next base: position 58,888,738 of record NW_026991709.1, read on the forward strand.
AGACAAATATGGTGCCTTTGAAAAAGAACAATTTTTTTTTAAAGATTTTATTTATTTATTTGAGAAAGAGAGAGAGCATGAGCAGAGAGAGGGAGAAGCAGACTCCATGCTGAGCAAGGAGCCCAATGCGGGACTCAATCCCAGGACCCCGGGATCATGACCTGAGCCGAGGCAGACATTTAACCAACTGAGCCACCCAGTGTGCCCCAAGAAAGAATGCTTTTATTTTTATTTTTTCTTAAGATTATTTATTTGACAGAGAGAGAGAGAGAACTCACAAGCAGGGGAGTGGCAGAGGGAGAGGGAGAAGCAGGTTCCCCACAAAGCAGGGAGCCTGAAGTGGGGCTTGACCCCAGGACCCTGAGATCATGACCTGAGCCGAAGGCAGACGCTTAACCGACTGAGACACCCAGGCTCCCCAGGAATGCTTTTAAAAGTACATTTTTTTTCGGGGTGTCTGGGTGGCTCATTCAGTTAAGTGTCTGCCTTCGGCTTGGGTCATTGTCCTGGGGTCCTGGGATCAAGCCTGAGTGGGGTTCCCTGCTCAGCAGGGAGTCTGCTTCTCACTCTCCCTCTGCCACCACCCTGTCATGTTCTCTCTCTCTCTCTCAAATGAATAAATAAAATCTTTTTCAAAAAATAAAAGTACATCTTTTTCATTCATAAGGTCCTCTAATGCATGGCTTCAGGAAGAACAGTTTATTTCAGATGTTTGGCTTAGTTTAACATAAATCCTCAATGTTTAGACATGTGTTTAAACTGTCAGTATGCTTATTCGTGCAGTAATTTATATCATTTCAGCTTAGTTCACAACCTTTGAGCTTAGCACCCTTTTTCTAGATAGCTCATTGAGTATCTGGGATTTGTGCAACGGTGGCCACCGCATTCTTTGATACAAACAATTGATGGTTTCTGTCTTTTGTAAATAATTGTGCAACCATGGTTTAAGATAAGACTCTATAGAGGCCCTTCCCCACCCTCAGCTATTTTGTTTAGTTTAAAGCTCTTACCCCTTCCACGCTCTATATCAGAGCCAAGCATTCCTGGCAACTGTTTTTGTAAGGTCCACAAAGTAGGAATGGTTTTATTTTTTATTTTATTTTTATTTATTATTATTATTTTTTTAGGGGAGTGAGGAGCAGAGGTAGAGGGAGAGAAAATCTTAAGCAGGCCCTGTTCCCAGCGCAGAGCCCAATGTGGGGCTTGCTCTCACGACCCTGAGATTATGGCCTGAGCTGAACTCAAGAGTTAGACACTTAATGGGCTGAGCCACCCAGGGCCACTGGCTTTACATTTTTAAACGGTTTTTCAAAAAATAAAAGGAATATTTCATGACAGAATAGTATTTCATGACAAATTCAGATTTTACTGTTCATTAATATAATTTGACCGACACATAGCCATGCTCGTTTGTTTATTATAGGGCTGCTTTCACACTGCAGCAGCAGAGTTGAGTAGTCCCAACAGAGACCGATTTGTCTGCAAAGCCTAAAGTATTTGCTATATGGCCTTCCACAGAAAGTTTTTGACCTCTGAACAATACTGCAGCCAAATTTATCTTTTTAAAAAATGTATACCTACTAATATTAGCTTCCTGCTTCATACCCATTTCCCTTGGAATAAAAATCTAAAATTTTTTATAAGGACTGCATGATCTGGTGGCAGCCCACCACTCCAGCTTCATCTCAGTACATCTTCCCTGTTCTTAAATGTTCTGCCTTTTTTTCCTCCCTGCACTAGATCTTCAGACATGGTCTTTGTGCCTGCTTCTTTCCCACCCCTTAGTTTGAAGTGATACTCATTAATAAAACTAAGTCAGATCTATTCCTTCACCTTTCTGTAACATCTTGCACTTTTCCTTTGTAACATTCATTACACTTGTAATTCTTGTTTTATTTCTGTTCTCCTCGCTTGACTATAAACATCTTGAAGATAAGGACAATGTCTGTCTTGTTCATTGTTTTATGTCCAGTGACAAGTGCAGTGTTTACTATATAGCTGGTTTGGCATACATCTTGATTTACCCACTATCATCTAGCACTCTGTCAATAGTGCCCTTTATTCTCAAAAGTGGACGGTAATTTATAGGGTTGTATTATAAATGGCTGATGCTCAGTAAATACCTTTTGACTCAATTTAGTAAAGCCTCAATGATTTAGACTTCCGATAATCATTACATTTAAGTAACAACACTTTTTCACTTCTCTGGTCAAGGAAAAGGCAAATGATGGGGAGAAAACACAGGCATTTAGTTACAGAAACAACATTCAAGGTATGCCCTAAGTTGAATGTTCATTTAACTCAATTTCTTAAACCTCTTTGTGCCATGAGAACAAATGATTTCTTGAAACACTAAAGAATCCTCAACTGCCAAAAGAATGTTATTTTCTGTATACTTGAGTTATTAAGAAAACAAGATGTAGGGACGCCTGGGTGGCTCAGTTTGTTAAGCGTCTGCCTTCGGCTCAGGTCATAATCCTGGGGTCCTGGGGTCCTGGGATCCAGTGCCCTGTTGGGCTCCTTGCTCAGCAGGGAGCCTGCTTCTCCCTCTGCCTGCCCCTCCCCCTGCTTGTGTTCTCTCTCTCTCTCTCTCTGATGAATAAATAAAATCTTAAAGAGAAAAAAGAAAACAAGATGTGTATATATAAGGTTATTACTTTTAACCAGCTGAAAACTTAAAAGACTTTTGTTTAAAGCTCAAATCTTAATATTAATCCTTTCATGTTCTTCGTGATATTATTATATAATTGGATTTAGGATTTTTGATACAATATAGGCAGGATGAATCAAAATGTTCTTTTTGCACTGTTTTTCTCAGTTAGATAATAGTGGTCTCTCTTGCCAGTACATAGGGGCTGCTATGAAGCTAGCTCTTCTTGCAAATTGAAGAGTACATTTGAGAGTGATTATTATTATTTTTTTCTTGAGAGAGAGGGAGAGGGAGAGCGAGTAGGGAGAGGGCCAGAGGGAGAGGGAGAGAGAGAATCCCAAGCAGGCTCCGTGTTCAGAATGGAGTCCTAAGTGGGACTCTACCAGAATGGAGTCCGAAGTGGGACTCAATCTCTGAGATCAAGACCTGAATCAAAATCAAGAGTTGGACCTTAACTAAGCCACCCAGGTGCCCCGAGAGAGTGACTATTTAAATCCAGGGCCTCTGAGAGCAGAAATCTGCACACATTTTAAATTGTAAGGGTTAAAGAGACAGAATGGCTTTCAGACTTAGTCCCTAAGGGCAGAAGGAGATGCATGTGTCAGAATTAGGGATGAGGTGATGAGAGGCACTCTTCAGATGTGTACAGACGCCTCCCTCTCCAAATTATGATATCTGTCATTCCAGCTTCTATTTTGGGAATAGCTAATAGGAGAATGACAAAAAGGGGTCCTGTTCCTCAGGTGCATTGGGGGAAAAATGGTTTAAAAACAGTTGATTGAATGTGTTAGTATATATAAAGAAGGAATATGTCAGTCTGAAGGGGGTTTGGCTGGACTTAGGCCAAGAACTTAGGACTTAGGACAGAAAGGTAGAGTCACAGAGGCAGACTGTTATCATTAGACAATGTACAGAGATGAGTCATCAGGCCACACCAACATCACAGTTGGTCCTTGAAAACTGTCCACCTTTGCTCTGATTCCATGCTTATCATGCGAATTTCTGATTACCAATACCTGACTGCCAACGTGTTGAGGCACCCTGTGTGGCAGAAGGAAAGATTTTGGATGATTAGAAAGGCCTGTTCCCCTATTGTGCATTAGCATATTTACCACTGAGTGAGTATATGAGGTCTGGGAGTGTGGCTTGTTAAAGTCAGCCACTCTGAGTGCAACTCCAGGGCGCTGACAATGCTGAGGCCATTCTCCAAAAAGTGGTCAGTTTATGAAGTTAATGTCAAATTCTGAAACCTTTTGGACTCCTGCAGACTCCTCAGCCTTATCAAATCCCCTTATTCTTTCTTGGGCCTCTCCCCAATGATCACTTCTTTTGGAATTACTTGGAAATCTAGAAATTTTCTAGTAGTGCTATAAATCTAGTAAGTGCAACATTCAAACCTACCTGGGAAAAAATAAATGTAAAATTGCTAACTATTTTAGTCACATTTTCTAATAATAGCCTGGTAATGGAGAAGTATTTGTATTCTTATACTGTTCCCTCTTTTTTACCTTTTTGATTAGTAGAACTCCTCCACCTCTTTTCCCTTGGTCAGTGAAGTGTGCCTCCTTCTACCTGGTCCCCTAAGCCAGAAACCTGGATGTATCCTTGTTCCTTACCTCTTCTTTTCCAACCATTTCGTGTTTTTCATGAAGGCCCTCATCGTGTCTAGCTTGAACCATTACAAAAGTCTCCTAATGATCTCTTTTTAACACTGTAATCTTTCCTTTAGATTGTTACCAAAGCGATAATAGTTTTAAAAGAGTATCTTTCAAAAACACACTTTTGAACTTTTTCCTTTTCTATGTGAAACTAGTAGGTGACTTTTTATATTTTAACAGTGTAGACCCCATATTCTTCAGCATGGCATACAAGGCTCCTCATGCTCTGGCTGCTTCCCCCTTCCCACTGACTCTTTTCCTTCTCCCTTCCCCTTCTTTCCCCACCACCAATGCTAGTCATGGTGAACTGGTTTGCCAGGCTGTTTCACTCCTTGGCACATTTGTACTTGCCATGTATGTGGTCCTTGTACTTGATCTGTCAGCAACCACTATATACTCCCTCCATTTTGAGCACCTTCTTCCCTTGATTTCCATGACAGCATTCCTTCTGGACTTCCCTCTTACCTCCCTGATATTTTCCTCATTTTTTTTTTTGTTGTTGGCCACTCCTCTTCTACTCAGCCTTTGTGTACCAGGCTTTCTTGGGGCTAAGTCTTAGGTTCTCTTTTCCCCCTTAAGCCTACTAAATTTACTATATACTCATGGTTTGCTATAGGGATTTTTGTATTTAGCAAAGGTATATAAAATCACTTCCAGTACAGCTAATGTATATTTTTCTCATAGCAATTTGGTTACCATAGTAGAGTAAGGATATCTATCTATAGTTTCAGCCTGTGAGAACTACCATAATATGTCAAAAGCACTAATTTTTAGACAGTGGACTCTAGCCCCCATGTGTGCTCTCTACAGTTTGAGGGAGTAGTATTCTCCATTGTCGCTCTGGTCCTTCATTCTGCTATTGCATACAATAATTAGGTTTTAACAACCCCCACCAAAGGATATCGTCGCAGTTCATTGAGTAGCATTTGATGTTGTCCACACATCTTACTAAATTAAATGGAATAACTAGGTAGAAATTGGGGCAAGCTGTGATTTTTCATTTAGAAGAAAATTTTTCTTCAGGGAAATAAATTGGAATTGGTAGATGAGACTCTCTGTAGTGTTTATTACAGTCCAGGTCCTTGCCAGGAAATTATTCTGAAGAAAGTAAGAAATATTTTTAAAGGAAAGAACTATTGAGTAATGAAGATACAAACTTTTCAGTGATGAATGATGTGCTGAGTGCTTATTGGAATTGCTCAAACTGAATAGCTTGCTCTTCCTGTTATTTCCTGGTGTTCCATTTATAATACTCAAGAGATAACAATCTTTGATAGTTGTAAAGGGTTAATACACAAGTCTGATGGGTCTGCTACATCCATACTGAAGAAGTGGCATATGAAGAAGTAATAATGACATCGTCAGAGTTGAATAGAAAGTGTTAGCATGGAGAAAAAATTTAACCCCTAATATATTTAATCTCTAAAATGAGATTGGAATAATATTGCGATAGGCATCTTACATAATTGAGCACAAGCAGATATTTTCATTGACATTTTATTGTTCCTAATCTTGTGTGGAAAAGAAGAAATTGAGAACTGTCCCTTTAATAAAATCCTGTTTACCTATCTTCTTTTAGTAGGAGTGGCTTAGGAACCTGTAGAGTGAGGTGTAACTACCACTTCTGCATTCTGACCTGCAACCTTGGAAAGAGGGCTGATTCTACAGACCAGGAAGTGACAAATAATGTGCTTTAAACTCAGTAGAACATGTCTTTCATAAGGAAAAGCCTCTCATAACGAAATGAGAAGATTAAAGCAGTGATTTCACATAGTTGTCATTAAGTATTTGGAACTCTGATGCAGATAAAGACTGCAGAATACTTAGGATACAAAGCTTTCTGGGCCAGAAATTGATCTTCTGACTTTTGAGTCTTATCTGATTGCTACTTGGTTCTTATTTTGTTAAAGTACTCTCTACAGGCTGAACCTGGGAGACCCTCCATTGTTTGCAGGTAGGTGGTCAGCCTTTGTTGAAAATTGAGGTTGTTTTCTAAAACAACCTAATTCAGAGAATTATTATGGGTGCCTGGGTGGCTCAGTCGGTTGAGCAACTGCTTCCGGCTCAGGTCATGATCCCAGGGTCCTGGGATCGAGTCCCACATCGGGCTCCCTGCTCTGCGGGGAGCCTGCTTCTCCCTCTCCCACTCCCCCTGCTTGTGTTGCCTCTCTCGCTGTGTCTCTCTCTGTCAAATAAATAAATAAAACCTTTGAAAACAAAAAAACCCAGAATTATTATTCAGAGAATCATGAATATCAGTCTGGGTATCTGTTTTAATGTTTAAATATTCAGTATGACTACAAATAACCGCATTTTTTGTGACTTCTGACCAACTTTGTAAAGTTATTTTTAACTAGTAGATCTGTAAGATGGTGAATTTAAAAAAAGATGGTAAAAAAAAGATAGTGAACTAAATGAGTTCTATTTTGTTTTCCATTAATTTATATATATGTACATACTTTATACCTTTTATGTAAAATACTATATATACTTTTATATTTTTATATTTGTATATATAAATATATACTTTATATATGAGTTCATATATGTATAAACTAATAGATAAAAAAGTATATTACTCTATTTACTGTTAACTTCCTGATAGTATTTGATAATATATTTTAAACATTTATTTATGTAGTCAAATAAAATTGTGTTTTTGTTGTTAATATTTTATGTCTAAGTTTCATATCTTTCACTCTTAGGAAGCTGTCTGAATATTTATCATTGGTTTATCCACTTCCTTTAGTCTGTTTTTGGAATACTTTGATATTTATTATTCCAGAGAAGTTTTTATAAAAGGTTAATCTTCCACAAGTATATTGAAATATTTCTTGTTTCTCTTTATAAAGTTAACTGTCCATTTATGACACTAAAAGTATTTCAAAGATAGTGTCTTTGAAAGATTGAGTTATTAGTATGAGCTAATTGCTATTCACAAATGTCTTTTTTGGTGTGGGAGTCAGAAAAGAAATGTGTGGGGGTACCTTTAGGATCAAGGACAGTGGCTCCTTAACTTTCTCTGCCACTAGTGATCCTTTTTATTTTTCTTTTATGGACACTAATCTTCAAGACTTTGCCCACCAAACAAGTGGTGTATACTAAAAAATAAAATGTTAGAACATTATTGTTCATTAGACACACATTATTTACAATGAGAGTTTCTTATCAGCCTTAGATAACTATTCTAGGCTAATGTAATTCAGACCCAAAGAGCCCTGACATTTTACTTAGTTTGAATAACTTTATTGTAGGTAACTGTTTGGATATTTTTGATTTTTTTTTTTTTAAGATTTATTTATTTATTTGACAGAGAGACAGCTAGAGAGGGAATACAAGCAGGAGGAGTGGGAGAGGGAGAAGCAGGCCTCCCGCTAAGCAGGGAGCCTGATGCGGGGCTCGATCCCAGGACCCTGGGATCATGACCCGAGCCGAAGGCAGACGCTTAACGACTGAGCCACCCAGGCGCCCCTGATATATAAGGTTTTTAAAATGGTTGAAATATTCAGATAAATCATGAATTAAGAGGATGGTTCTGAATTGATGATTAGAACTCTGAATGTTGATCCAGTGGTCATAATAGACTGGTTGGATTGTAGAATTTAAATTGCAGATTGGTGATTGCCAGATACCGTGAACAAACTATTGTACGCAAAGACCATTTTAAACATCTTACTTCCCATTTACAGTAGTTATTATTAAAATCAGCATTTTATCTACTCCCCCTATTAACCTGGTCAGATAAGTTTTGTGGACCGTTTTTTACAGATACAGAAAACTGACATCTAGAAAGGTCAAATAATGACCAAAGTTACACATTTAGAATCTGCACAACAGGTCATTTTGACTTCAGAATTCATGTTTTGAATCACTTTGTTATCCTATCCTATATTTTCCACTACTTGGTGTAATTTTTCTGTCATTTTAGAGCTTGACCAGACAGGAATTCTGGCAGCTGCTCCAGCAGAACTATGGCAGTGAGCTAGGCTTAAATGCTGAAGAGATGGAAAACTTGTCTCTGTCCATCGAGGATAATGTGCAGCCAAGGTAGAGCAAAATGTTTTGAAATTTCACAATTTAATCATTAATTCAAGCAGAATTATTTTAGACTTTACTAATTTAGAATTTCTATTAATTCATCCTTGGGTGGAATTTGCCTCTTTGTTCGCTGTAGTGGAATGCAGTGAAAGGTGAGGACAGTGAGTAGTTTGCTAAATTGGTAAACAAATACAGGACATATAAGGAAATGTTAGTTTTGTAACTGTGCTATCTAGGATTTGCTTAAAGTGTGGTTTTAGTAAAGCTTTTTTTAAGGATCTGGAGAAGTACCTAGTGACATCTCTGATCGTATGGATAACAATAAAATAAATTAGCTGGTAGTTATTTTGAAGAATACAAAGATAATATGATGTTTCCTCGAGGAAACCCTAAAGTAGTGCTTGACATGTAGTTGGCACTCGAATATCGAATGCATTAATGAAAGGAACTGATAGTACTATGGGGAATGCAAATAATTATAATATAAGGTTGAAAATGATAAAGGCCAAAAGGAGCAATAGGTAATGTAATAAAGAGATTCAGAGGTGAGAGATCATTTTTGACTGATTGTGATTCATTGGGAAGAATGGACATTTTTATTAACCTGTACAAGTAAAAGTGCATTTTGTCCAACGGTAATTGAGGTCATAGCAATAAGAATAATTAGGGATAATACATCAAATTCTATAGTAGACATTACAAGTGAAAGAAGCCAAGTGAAAGGAGCAAGTCCCTGAAGACCACATATTGTATGATTCCATTTATATGAAATGGAATCCAGAATGAGTGTATCCATAGAGACAGAAGGTAGATTAGTAGTGGCCAGAGGCTGAGAGGAAGGGAGAATGGGGAGTGATTGCTAATGGGTACAGGATTTCTTTTTGGGGATGAACGTGTTCTAAAACTATGTAGTGGTGATCATGACTGTGCAACTCTATAACCACTGTATTGTACACTGTATTGGGGTGAATTTTATGGTATGTGAATTATATCTTAGTAAAACTCTTACTTAAAAATTCTATAGCAAATAAATCTTAAAATAGAAATCTTTCAGAAGTCTCACTGTGTACATAATTTTTCCTTTATTTAGGTAGCCTTCTAGTTATGCTGATCCTCTTTATACTCAACATCAACATTTTAGTCTTTTTTATATGGTTACACATACATATTTTATTAGTTTTCTGTAAAGTTAAAAATTTCCATTGTACTGCTCTTCTTGTAAAGTTTCCTAGTCTCTCTTAGGTATTGGAGCTGGGTAGAAAAGCAATTGACATAATGCAGAGAGCCTTGGATTACGGTGGAGAAGATCTGGATACTAGTCTGGACTTGGCCACCAAGTAACTGCACAACCTCAAACAAATCTCTTAGCCTTTCTGATCCTCACTTTTCTCATCTCTGAAATGAGATGAGCTCCAAGGTCCCTTGGAGAAACGCCCGCCTCGAGGCGTTTCTAGTCTTTGAAGAAGAAGGGAATGAATATTTTTGACGAGTTGCTTTGTATACTCTAAGGTCCAGCTTTTTGAAGTCACCAGAGAAGCTGCTGTTTTCTTCTGGTGATTGAGTGCTTTCTCAGAGAATATGTGGCCAGATCCTCATTCCCTCTCTTCCTTTTCTCTTTTTTCCCCATTACCGAAAGAAGCGTATGTCTCAAACCTTTAATTCCTCAGCTCTTCCTATCTTCTTTTTTTTTTATTTTATTTTTTTATTTTTATTTTTATTTTTTTAAGATTTTATTTATTTATTTGAGAGAGAGGTTGAGAGGAGAGAGAGAGCACATGAAAGGGGGGAGGGTCAGAGGGAGAAGCAGACTCCCTGCTGAGCAGGGAGCCCGATGCGGGACTCAATCCCGGGACTCCAGGATCATGACCTGAGCCGAAGGCAGTCGCTTAACCAACTGAGCCACCCAGGCGCCCAGCTCTTCCTATCTTCTTTGTCTTCATTTTCATTCTCTCCATCACTCTCTCCCTCCTCCTTTTTCCTTTCCGTATTTCTCCACAGCTCACCCCCATCCTTAAAATCCTCACATGCAGACACTCAGCTGCTGAGCTAGTCTCAAGGCCATTTTTCTTGTTGGGTCCCCTTAGCCCTGCCATTCTGCCTGGCCAAGAGTGACTTGGTGGCAGACCTAAGTATTATTTGGGTGGGGTAGAATAGGGGTGTTCCTTCCTTAGGATAACATGGCTAAAGATGATAGCCTGCTACTTTATTTTTAAAAAGCTTTAAGTCTCTATGTAGCAAAGATTACATAGGAATAATTGCTTAGTAAGTTTGAGACCTGGACATTAGATCAGTTGTACTCCTTTTATTTTTCATAGATTTTCCTTTCTTTATGTTCCTTCCTGAGAGAGGAAAAGTAGGTCTCAGGACATTTGTTGTAGTCATGTTCCTATGACCATATGAAAGCTGTTCCTTAAACTTTGTTCTTAGGAAGGAGAAGAGCAAAAAGGCGGGCATGGACTGATTGATGGGGTCTGTGCTCAGATATCAGGAGCTCCCTCTCCTGGGAGGGACTCACCACCTGAGCCGGAACTGAATCAGAAGGAAGGAGATCTGAAACTGCCTTCTGGTATTGACTGGCATCCAACAAACATCTACCCTGCACCTTTCAAAACTGTGTGGTGGTCTATAACTGAAATTTAAACAAACTATAATATTCATTGTATTAGTTGTTACAGCCACTTGTACATGGTTAATTTTTTAATGGTTTCTAAAATTTATAAAATCTCATGTGAGCATATTTTGTTTTCTGAAATGAAGTCAACTTGCATGTGATTTAAGAAGATGGCCTTGTTATAAGTAGGGCTTATTTGTTACATTACAAAAACCCATTTGTTGTCAAAATGCTTTACAATAGCAAAGGACCTCAGTGGGGAGACTAAATCACTCATTGGTATGGAATTGACCTTGATTATATTTCTATAATGATGTGTTTCTTACAGAAGTCCAGGAAGAAGTAGCTTGGATGACTGTGGGGAGAGAGATGAAAAATTTTCCAAGTCCATCAGTTTTACCCGAGAATCAGTTAATCGGGTTTCAGAAGCAGAGTCAATTGATGGAAATCCACCAAAAGGGGTTAGTGCGTGGTATCCCTTTTAAAATATATCTGATGTTGCTATGTGTTAATCATAATGCAAGATCAAATAAAAATACACTGTACAAAATGTTTAAAAATTTAAGATGTCAGGCTGCCCCTTTATCTTAGGAGAAAGATTTTAAGTCTGTAAGTAGCAGAGGTTATTTGGGAATAATATGTGGTTTTGTTCAGACCTGGATATGGAGCAGAACTACCAGACAGTTTCCTGAGCATTAGTCTATAAGGGGGTTGGACGTCATTAAAGATATAATAATATAGAGGAATTCATAGTTAGCAGAATTTTTCTCAGATTAAGTGGTATGTGTGGTAGAAAGAATCTGTTTTGAACGGGGAGATGAGAACCCTGCGCTGCATGCTTGAGTAACAATGGGTGTTTCTAAGTTGACTATGAAAGCGGGCACATCCGGTTAATTCATAGTTACTTAGTTTCTTCCTTTATTTTTTCAAGTATCATTATAAACCCATTGCTTTTTTTTTTTAATTTCAATGAGTTTTTATCATCTGAGTCATTATATTTATTTTTTTAAATACTCGGTTTGTCTCCTCTGCCAACAGGAGCCATTTCAGGTTGGCTTCTTTGTTTTTTAGAAATGATCAATAATCTTTGATGGCTTCCTTTCTTTCTAGCACAACTATGTGTCCCAGGCACACTTTGTACACTTACTGTCCCAGACTTAGTATCAGCCGTTTTCCTAATGGGCCATAGTTCTTAGTGAAGAATGGCATTTGGAGACCACATTCTGAGTCCTGAGAGGGCTCCTACTATAGAGCTTTCGTTCTGCTGATTGGGGATGCAAGTCTGGGCCACAGCTGAATTTCTTGGTTTAAAGCAGAGCATTGCTTCAGATCCTACCTCTGCCACTTGCTGCCTGAATGCCCTTAAAGAAGTTAACCTAATTACTTAACATTTCTATGCTTTCGTTTTCTCAGCTATAAGATGAAGACAATAATACCCCATAGGGGTTTTAAATAAGGATTAAATGAATTAATATATGTGAAAGTGCTTTGAACGATCCCTAACACACATTAAGTATTCAATAACCATAAGCTATTACAATTGAAGGTGAATCTGCATGTAGCTAGCAAGGGACCTTTTCTACCTTCTCCCATGGAGCTCCCAGCATCTGTGAATAAGTGTTGGGAAAACACTGAAACAGAATATGTAAAGGCCACCAAGTTATCAGCTTGTTTCAGGCAACTGTCATACATCTATCCCAGTCTGATTTTGTATTGTGGATTTCTTACGAAACTATTCATCTAGAGACCCTTAGGAACTTACTATTGGTACAAGGGAGGTGATTCTGGATGCCAATCTCTGTATATGTTCTCATGGAGAAAACCAAACCACTCAGTTTTAGGGAGGTACCAGGACAGGAGATCTCTTGCAATTTCCTGATCCTTTTACAAAAGCCTGACTTTGAGGACTGGATTCTCAAAACTACTAATCTTGAGTCTTTCTTACTACCGCCCCGACATCATCTTCTGTACCTGCTCTTACAATAGTTAATCCATTGGTTCTTGCTTCTAGTTTTATCCCTAAAGGATGTCATATTTCCTTTAGGGAAAGGAAATGGAATATAGAGGAAGACTTTAATGTTTTAAGAGTGATCATACGTTCATTGATGTTTAGTATAGAGGTTTTCGGGTTATGAAATACAAGTAATATAGAAGTTCACTCCTTTTTTTTTGCATTCAAGAACAGTATAGTGAGGTTCTCAGATGTCAACAAATATCATATGTCACTTACTTTGTTTCATTTTTACTTCCAAGAAAGTTGGAAATAACAAAAAGTGAAAAATAACATTTTTAAAAACATTTTTAAATGGAATTATAACTTTCTTAGTTATAAAATTAATATTCTTTGGAAAAATTCAGGAAATATAGAAAAGAATGCAAAGAAATAAAAGTTGTCCAGATGCCAACCACTCAAAGATAGTGACTGTTACTTTTCCTAAAAGTATCTGTCCCTATTCTTTATAATAGGAACCATATCTTAATTATAAACAATAGGAGAAATATGTGTGGAGACTTACTCTACTTAGCATTTGCTAAAGAGGTTCTGAGTCAGCTAAGTAAGCATGTTGCTTTGTAGTGTGAAACTCCAAAATAAATCAGATCTCAATTTTAGCAGTAATCTCTGCTTGAAGAATCAGTCCTCTGACTAGGGTAGTATAATCCTTTCATAAATTGTGTCTTGGGTCCCAGTTGTTATTCTGCTTTCTGAGTGGCCAATAGAAACCTGTCTCCTCCTTGGAGCTTCTGCCCTTCAGTGCTGCTCAGAGATCTCACAGGGCAGGAAAATAAGAATTAGAAATATGCTCTTTCATCTGCTTACAGACAGATAATGCAAGAAGGTACTTTGCTGTATTGTTTATATTTTTACACTGTTCTATTAAACCTAATTATAATACAGTTCTACGTGAATACTAACATAGCAATAGCATTCATACTTTAATGAATTATTATAGAAATGACGTATCTTGATTAAATCACCCCCCAAAAGTATGGATAGAATGATATATTGAATATCTTTTAATGCCCAATTTCTTAGTCCCTTAACAGCAAAGCCAACTGTGTTCTTACAAGTTTGCTATGAAATTAATGTTTCCTGTGGGCGCCTGGGTGGCTCAGTTGGTTAAGCGACTGCCTTCGGCTCAGGTCATGATCCTGGAGTCCTGGGATCGAGTCCCACATCAGGCTCCCTGCTCAGCAGGGGGTCTGCTTCTCCCTCTGCCCTCTTCACTCTTGTGCTCTCTGTCTCTCATTCTCTCTCTCTCAAATAAATAAATAAAATCTTAAAAAAAAAAAATAAATGTTTCCTGTTAATCCAGTCTCTACTGTACTCTTATGTGACTCTTACCTATTTTCTTTCCCTTTCCCCTGTAGTTACTGGTCTTGAGAATGGGGGAGTTCTCTTCCTTGAGATGATGGGGCAGGTATTGTCTGGGGACACTAACCGGGTTTGATTCCTCTCCCTTTCCCACCCCAAAGAACCTGCTGTTCCATTATTTTTGTCCCCTGCTCCCCTTTCCCTTCTGCTTAAGCGATTCACATGATGCTAACTGTGAGGTCTTTTTATATGATGTTCTTCATAAATTTATTGTTCATTACTGTGTAAGAAGATGACTTTAGAATTTATTGTAAGATAATATATTATTATCTATCAATATTTTATGGACTGTATTAGAGATGTGATGTAAACATAAACATATTTTTCAAAGAGCTGTATTTCAAACCATCTTTATTATTAAAGATCCCTCCTTAAAATCTAAGCCAATAATATGTTTTTTTAACTGGATTGTTTGCCTTTTAGGGGTCAGGGAAAGAGGAACCCCAAAGTGAAAAACAGATGAAAAAGAGTCCTTTACTAACTTCAGAAAAGAGGTTAAGTAGAATGCCATCAAAATCACTGGACTTGAATAAAAATGAGTATCTTTCTCTGGACAAAAGCAGCACCTCAGATTCTGTTGATGAAGGTAAAGAATTTCTTATAAATTTTAATAAGATTTCAGTTGTGTCTTTTAATGTTTATCTTTGTATTGGGTGAATGCAGATTGAGAACTTAGTTGCATTAGACACATTCTCACTCTATAAAGAACGAAAAGAAAGGTGGAAGTTAATAAAAAATAGCAGAAAGAAGCTGCTAGGTCTAACCCATCTCCACTTTTCAGAAGCTTGGAATTTGAAGATCTCCATGAATGAAAGGCAAATCTGAATAAAAATCTTAATAGTGTTATAGACCCTATAATTTACTTTCTTTTAACTACCAAAAAAAAGAAAAAGAAAGAAAGAAAAAAGGAAGGAAAAAAGAGAGAGAGAGAGAGATACAAAAGTCGAAAATTGCTTAAAGGAAACTTTATAAGAAATCATGTTCTCTCTATCTTCTCTAAGTTAATACCTGGGGCTTGTCATACTTATTAAATGGGCATTTTAAGGAATCTTTTTTTTTTTTTAACTGTAAGATTGTTGACATCTGAAACAGTGAAGTGGGGAGACATGTCTGGGGACACTAATTTAACTGAAGCCTGTGTAGGAAAGATACTGAAGAGTGACTACTTTCCAATTTCAGGAAAGGGAGCAATGCCAGTGGATTTTGCTCTTTGTGCTTTCTGTCCAGCAATGCTCATGATATTAGCAATGGGGACATTATAGTGATTTGGGTCTGTGGGATATGATTGTATTCGCTAGTCCAGTTACTGTTCAGATTAGACCTGGTGTGGGAGCCCCGAAGGCTTTTTTTTTTTTTTTAAAGATTTTATTTATTTATTTATTAGAGAGCGAGCGCGAGAGAGAAACAGCATGAGAGGGGAGAGGGTCAGAGGGAGAAGCAGACTCCCTGCTGAGCTGGGAGCCCGATGTGGGACTTGATCCCAGGACTCCGGGATCATGGCCTGAGCCGAAGGCAGTTGCTTAACCAACTGAGCCACGCAGGCGCCCCTGAAGCCTTTTATTATAGTGAAAACCAAATCCATGAAAGCCAAAACTAAATCCAAGTCAAATCTAAAATCAAATACAAATCTAAAAGCAGGGTGCCTGGGTGGCTCAGATGGTTAAGCGTCTGCCTTCAGCTCAGGTCATGATCCCAGGGTCCTGGGATCGAGTTCCGCATCGGGCTCTCTGCTCCTTGGGAGCCTGCTTCTCCCTCTGCCTCTCTCTTTCTGTCTCTCATGAATAAATAAATTAAAAAAAACAAAACAAAACAAAACAAAAAATCTAAAAGCAAACCAAGACCAAATCTATGAAAACCAAATCTAAATCAACTTTGGTTTGGGAACACTGTAGCAAGTATCTTTAATGAAAACTAAATCCATTGCTCTTGAATACATAAATAAAAATTCAGTAGTTCCTAAAAATCACAGAATGCACTAAGAAGACAGTTGTTGAATTCTTTTGAAAAGATAGTTGAGAGTAAGTTCTTTTAAAAGGATTGAGCTCCATGAATGACTAGACTCTCTTAGTGTCCTTACCATTCATGCTTTGGTATGCAGCAGTATGAATTAGTAATCTTGCCTGGCTGAACCTCTGACTTTAGGAAGGTCTGCTCTGGCACCCAGTGGCCACACAGGTAAGTGACGCCAAAACAGGGATTTCTTTTCCTCCTCTTTCTTACCTGCTCTTTTTTATAAGAATAGTTCTTAAGAAGAAGTTTCCTTATTGATCCTATCAAATTAACATTAATGATAAGCTTCATAAAGGGTAATATTAAATCTCATGTGAGCTGCATTCATATCTAGAAATAAAGAATAGCAGTAGTGTAGTTGCTGTATTGCATGGGAGCCCTGATCCTATTTCCTCCCTTGCTGGTGTCCCTTAAAGACTGGCTTTACAGCATTAAGACCTTACATACAGTATCCAGCCTTCTTTTGTGGAGGTTTCCTTTAAGGTGCACGGGATGACTTTTTTCTTATTAGATTATCATTACATAACAAATCAAGTACTTCCATTGCTTTCGCTAAGCAGATTTCAAAATCTCAGGCTTATCAGACCTATTATGTGCATTGAATTAATGAATCTATTTTTTAGTTTTTGGAAGTTGTGAGGTTGTGAAGACACTTGAAGTCAGTGAACTGGGGAAAATAAGAAAGGTCAAAAGAAGCAAACCATCCCAGGAAATTTGTGTGTGGATTTAGAGGGTGTTAGGTAGGTGGCAGATTATTTTAAACCCAACATCATTTTATTTAAAATGATAGTATTTTGATCTACCATTGTGAGCACTCAGTGAGAAAATGAGAGGATTTTCTTTTTTCCTCTTTTCTGCCACCTATAGATTGTAATCTTTGGGAGGGGGGCACTGGACCATTTTGAAGTAGAGACTCCCTCTAGACTCATGTATCCCTGAGAGGAATCAGCAAAGCAGCGTATCATGAAATATCTCACAGAGGGACCGGAAGCAGCTAGTTCAGTCCCTTTGATGCAGAGTTTAACTGAAGCCTGTGTAGGGAAAGTTAGCCTAGAATCTGCTTTGACTGGCTTCTTTTTTTAATGTTCTTATTCTTTGGTAGGCAGTTTAGAACCCATCAAGATTGAAGGGTGCCTCTTTGGGGATATTTCTGTACTTCCAGAAATGGGTTCTGGGCCGCCAGCTCCTGAACAAAATGCTGAGCATTGTGTTTTAATCTGTTAAACCATGTACGAACTTAAAAATTTGATATGTAATACTTCACAGAATAAGCTGTAGAACCTTGTTTATCTAGAGTGTTGTTGCTGACAAGCTTTCTTCAGCTTATTGACTACATGCCCAGTTTTGGGGAGGAGTTCAGAGCATATGAGAAGGTGCTAGGCGTTTCCTGGCAGATGAAGATGAGTTGACACAGTGTATTCACATCTACAAGTATAAGGAAATTATGGCCATGTTTTCGGCCACAATAATATTTCTCTTGCCGTTAGGATTTACTTCTTTCACCTGCCCTGCTCTATCATGTCGTGGATAGTCTGTGAAACCTCTTCCCCAGGAGGTAGAGCCTTGAGTGGAAACTTGACAAACTGTCTGATGGCATGAGACACCTGGGCTGTGTCATGACAGAGTTAAATTTAATTTTATATAGCTGGGATTAGAACGTGTGGCAGGATTCCCTAACCAAAGTCACTTATGTTGAGAATGGAAGCTAAGTCAGGCAAAGATTAGGCTGGAGGAGGGGCACATAAGATTAGCAAAATTGAAATCCGTGACCTATAGCTGACAGAACAAGATGAATGGGAAAGCCAAGCAAAGAAAAACAGGAATCAAATATCAGGTGATGCTTATTAATTACTAAAGGTGAGGACAAGTAGACCTCTTGAGAAAGCTTAGCAAAAGCCATGTCTAGCACATCAGGGAAGCAGTCATGAGACTAAACCAGGTAACACTGCATAGTTACCTGAGTCAGGTTTTTGAACAACACTCTCATTTGAACTTGGTTTTTCAGATGCAAAGAAAACCCTCAATCTGAGTCAAGAAGATAGCAGGTCACCAGTTTTTGGAAGATAGAAGATATAACAAATTGTGTGTCCTTAGTTAGTCAAACTCCAATCATCTGCTGTTCTTGCATACCTACCTAGTACATTTTTCGTGAACCCTCAAAACACTGTCAACATATGTTTTATTCCTTCATGCCCATGTCTTTCTCATATTTATTTATCTGTCTCACTTTTCCCATCATTTCCACTGGCCAAAAACTAATAGATTTGAATATTTTCAATTCAAGAAATATTTCTTCTTTATTGGAAATAGTAACCTGCTACCAGGTTGAGTGGTGTTCCTTTCCCCACTTGAAATACCACTTGCTAGCTTCATATGTTACAGCAATATTATTGGTGATGTTACCTGTACAGGAGGCTTTAAAGTACTGTGAATGTCATAAATAAATAATCCCAGGTAGAAATAGTTTATTTCATGTCCTTACTTCTTTGAATTAATTTACATACAAAAGGTACTAATAATTTCCAATGGTAGTGCCATGAATTCTATTCTATCAGTCATAATACAGAACAATTTAATAATGGAGTTTAAGTGAAATGTGAAAATATATTAAAATGTTTATATGAGTGTAATTTTCTTTCCTTCATAAATGTGAACAAGAAACTTACTTTTGAAGAATTCCAGTTCGAGAACTCCTGAGAGAAATGACTGCTTCTAGGGCTGAGGTGGGGAATACACAAAATGAAGCTGGAGTATTTTGTAGGGCCAGAAATAAAGAAATGCTTAAAAAAAAAAAAAGGAATATCAAAAGGGCATAGGAGTCAACCTGAAAGAGCTCCTAATGGCCAAAGTAAAAAAATTTGATCAACAAAATAAATAATGATAGCACTGGATTATAACCTAAAGTATAAAATAACTATACATGAGTCCATACTGATATAAATGATCAAATAAATACGTAAATGGGGGAGAAAGCACAAGTTTCAAATAATATACATAGATACTCCCCCTTCCAGGAGGTGGAGCTTAATTCTCCTTCCCTTGAGTGTGGGCTGAACTTAGTGACTCATTTCTAACAAACAGAACATGGAAAGATGAACATGGTAATGTTTACAGTGGAAGAACCTGCCAGACGCCACCTTAACCAAGTGATCATGGTTACCATTATCATAAATCACGTTGATAGCCCAGATCCCCTGAGTCTGATGAGAAGGGCACTTCACCTTTGCAGGCATTCTTCCCCAAATCCACAACCCCAGTCTAATGGTGAAAAAAACAGACAAACCCAAATTGAGGGACATTTTACAAAATACCTGACCAGTGTTCTTCAAGTGTGTAAGGCCATTAAAAAAACAAGGAAAGAATGAGGGACTGTTATAATTGGAGGAGACGAGGGAGATAAACAACTAAATGCAATGTGGCATTTTGGATTGGATCCTTGTACAAAAAAAGCACATTACTGGGAAAGAGTGGGAATAACACCCAGCTTCATTAATTATAAATTAAAAATTATTCCAAAATAAAAAGCTAAAAAATATGGTTGTACAATGAAAGTCCTATAAATAAAAATTGAGCCTAATATACTTCTTTTAGCATCTTCAGTAGTTATTCAAAAATAGTTATTTAACACTTGCATGCCAAGTACATAATGTATACAGGTGTTTAAAATTGACATGGTCTCGGGGCGCCTGGGTGGCTCAGTCGTTAAGCGACTGCCTTCGGCTCAGGTCATGATCCCAGGGTCCTGGGATCGAGCCCCGCGTCGGGCTCCCTGCTCCGCGGGAAGCCTGCTTCTCCCTCTCCCACTCCCCCTGCTTGTGTTCCCTCTCTCTCGCTGTGCCTCTCTGTCAAATAAATAAAATCTTTAAAAAATAAAAAATAAAAAAATAATAAAATTGACATGGTCTCTACTCACATGGAACTTAGACTCTTATGCAGGAGAGAGGCAATAAACAAGTCAATAAGCCAATAAAGATATAATTACAAATAGAGATAAGATCTGTGAGGGAAATGAGCAGGATCAATAGAATCACCTATACTTGTCTGCTTTCTTTGTGAATATATGAATTATTTTTACAATGAACATATATTCTATTTCAGAAAAAGCTATTTCTCAAGCCTAATTGGGAAGTTATCTCACAAAACCTTAGCACATTACCTAGTTTCAGTGATTTATTTCTATACCAAAGGAGCCATTATTTGAAATTGCCATGCCTAGCTTTTGCCTACATATAGTATTGTTGCAGGGAAAAGGTAAATCAATATCTGCCTGATAGCCCTAAGTTTTTTGCACCTGTAGCAAAATAGACACAAATCATTTAATGAGGGAGAAAAATCAATAGTTGGGATGAAGGCAGAGCTAGAAGAATTTTTCTGATTCTTAGACTACTGCCTTTACTTGACCAGACTGCTTCCCAGTGGCTTAATATTGACAAGATGCTCTACACAGATAATTCTTAGAGCATAATATCTGTAATATGGGGAGCTTTTGTCACAGTTTTTATTCTGTATTGATGGAGCATAATCTTGGAGATAATAAATAATCCCAGTCCTGAAATCATTAAAATTTCATATTGGATTGCTTTACTCTATTTCTTTTACCAGGCTCTTATTCCTGGCTGTCTTTTTCCTTCTCTTCTCTTTTTTAACCTTTTCCTTTCGTTTCCTTTCCTTCCCTTTCCCTTTTCCTTTCCCTTTCCCTTTCTCTTTCCCTTTCCCTTCCATTCCCATTCCATTCCATTCTTCTAAATTAAACTCCTGGCAGTATAAAATAGAGGTTAAGTTTGTGTGCCCTATAGCTGCAGTGAATTCAAGTTCCATTTCAGTCACTCACTAGTTATGGAGCTTTGGCAATTCTGTTCCTCAGTTTTCCTCATCTATACGATGAGATGATGATGATACCACCCATCTCCCCGGATTGCTGTGAGGATAAGATGAATGGATACTTGTAAGATGCTTAGTATAATGCCTGACTTACAGTAAGTACCCTATAAGCATGGGCTATTTTATATAATGTTTCCAGGGAACATGAGGAGAGGTGAGCAGATATTGTTTCTTTATTTGCTACCAGTAGTTTTCAACATCATTATCATTATCAGGTTCCCAGAAAAATGTGATATTCCATTATTTAGCTTTGAAGAATACTTTTCAGAAGGATTTCTTAGTTCTTTTGTGTGGTATTGAGAATAGGTTGTGAATACGATGATACTTATCTTGGGGCAGTCAGCTTTAAATCAGGCTGGAAGCATTATCCAGCCGACTGAGTTAGTGCAGCAGATGTTAGAGCTGTTCATTATTTAATATTTACTGAATGTATGAGCATTCAGAAATAGGACCTGCTAATTGCTGTGGTAGATACACTCCTGTGTGTCCCGGTATTAACCTTGTCACTTATGAAATACTCTTGAGAGATATATTGTGGAAGTTTAATATCATTTAAGTTAGATATTTTTGTATCTTTTGGGTTTTGATGACTGAAATATTGATCATATATAGTTTAATTAGATATATATTATGTATACTTACATACAGTACCTATGTATATAATGCCAATTTAGAGTTTTAATAGTGTTTTGGAATGTGCTGATAATTGTAATCACATTTAAAAACCATTTTGTGCCAAAACAAACAAAACAAAATCTTGAAATTGCCATTCCTTGGTTTCTTCCCTTTCAGTCCTGTGGTTTGTTTGTTTGTTTCCCCAGAAAATATTCCTGAGAAAGATCTTCATGGAAGACTTTATATCAACCGTGTTTTTCATATCAGTGCTGAGAGAATGTTTGAATTGCTCTTCACCAGTTCACGCTTTATGCAGAGATTTGCCAATTCTAGAAATATAATCGGTTGGTCTTGTGTTTATCTAATGATAAATATGGGAGAATTTTATTATCCTTTAAGAGTTGAGCCTGTATAAATTGATTTATGTTGTCAGGGGGAAAATTAATCTTTGATTTTATTTTGGTGATATGTAAACTGGTATTTAAGCATTTTGGTTAAATTTACATGTAAACATTGACTAATTGTTCAGTTAGTCAGATCCTACCTACAATTAAGTTCAAACTCTTTGAAACTAAAACTCCATTTATTTATTAATGTAGCAGTTCAGTTGGGTTGAACCTTATTTAAAAGGATTCCATTGTGGAACAATTGGATTCTAGTAGGGTATAAATTGATACAGTCACTTTGCAAAATGGTTTGGCAGTAAGCTGAACATAAAAATTCTCTCTGATTCAACAATTCTACTAGTAGGTATGTATCCTTCAGAAATGGATACATGTGTACTCTAATGACATGTACTATAGTGTTCATGGCAGCATATTTATAATGGTCCCCCAACAAAACAGCCCAAATATCCACCAGTTACTAGAATGGATAAACAAATTATGTATGTTCACACAAAAGAATACTATATAGCAATGAAAAAAAGCAAATTGCTGTTACTTATAACAATATCAGTAAATCTCACAGATTTAATGTTAAGGAAAAGAAGGCAGACACAAAAGAGTACATACTATGATTTCTTGATATAAAGTTCAAAACAGGCAAAACTAATTTATGGACACAGAATCAGCATAGTGTTTACTGTGTGGAGAGTTGGGTGGGTAAAGAGTGGGAGGGAACTTCTGGGATGTTGGTAAAGTCTTTCTTGATCTGGGTAGTGGTACACATGTGTGTTTTCTTTGTGTAAATTCATGGAGCTATACACTTCAGATTGCAGTATCTATGGTATATCTCAATGAAAATACAAAAAAAAAAAAAAAAGATTCCAGTTAGGAAATTAGTTATACTCATAAAAAGGATTTCATTGTGCTGAAAGTTCTATTTTGGTAAACATCTCAAATAAGCTTATAGTTCGTTTGAAACTGAATTTATCCTAAATATTCCAATATATTTTATAAACTTTGGGAGCACATGGTTTAGCTTGCTATAATTTTATATAGCAAACAGTAGCAGCAGAGATTCATATAAGTTGAGTCATTTGATACAGTCAAAGAGAAAGTTATTCTACAGTCAATTTATTATTTTTATTTTATTTTATTTTTAATTTTTTTTTAAGATTTTATTTTTATTTTTCAACAGAGACAGAGAGACAGTGAGAGAGGGAATGCAAGCAGGGGGAGTGGGAGAAGCAGGCTTCCTGCCGAGCCGGGCGCCCGATGTGGGACTCGATCCCAGGACCCTGGGATCATGACCCGAGCAGAAGGCAGACACGTATCGACTGAGCCACCCAGGCGCCATCTACAGTCAATTTGAATATAGTTCATAATTGAGCCACTTTATTAACCATTAAATATTATTGCTTTATGTGAAACTTCTATGTAAACATAACTACATATTCATAGAATATATCATTGATACAGATTCTAGGTACAAAAAATATTTTTTTCTTAGTATTCAGAGAGTATAGCAGAGTGATTTCTCATTGATAGCTATTGAGTCCTGTGATTATGTTAAGAACTTTATGTTTAAAAAAATCATTTTTTCTGTTCTTCTAGTTTTAAGAATGTGGAATATCTGAGGGATATAAATTTTCCTCTTCCCTCAGTAGCTTATGTTTAACTATATCTCTTCTGAATCTATTTTGTATTTTCTTGCTATTCGTGTCTATCTGGAGAACTTGATATTTCAGAAGAGTTGAATATGTTATTTTTCTTAATTTTCTAAGATGATGCCTATTGATATTACACTGCCATTGTTATGGCTGAAAAGGCCCATGAGGGACTAGCATGGTATTCCATGCTGGTACGAAATTAAGTTTTTTTTTTTTTTAAATAGATTTTATTTATTTATTTGAGAGAGAGGGAGAGCAAGGGGAGGGGCAAAGGGGAAGGGAGAGAGAGAATCTTAAGCAGACTCCACACTGAGCACAGAGCCCAACTTGGTGCTTGATCCCAGGACCCTGAGATCATGACCTGAGCTGAAATTAAGAGTAGGAGCCACTCAGGCGCCCCTGAAGTTTATTCTTTGACTCACAACTGTATTAGGTGTCTGATATCATATCTAGCTTCAATATGGGTGACTATATTTGCTATCTGATGTTATAAGTGGCTTTTGGAAGCAAAGGCTTCTGGCTAATTACAAGTATAAGCAGTAATAGGAATGTTGCTATTTAGACCTAGAATTAGTCAGAAGGTTTGCTCCCAAAGAGATAATCTGTTTATGATTACACACCATTCTGCTATCTTCTGAACTTGCTACCTGGTAATCAAAGTTCAGTTTCTTGAGAATGGGTTTCCAAGGCTTCTTTTTATTATTTTTATTTTTTTAATAGATTATTTATTTATTTGAGCAAGGGAGAGAGAGAGCACAAGCAGGGGCAGCAGCAGAGGGAGAGGGAGAAGCAGGTTCCCTGGTGAACAGGGAGTCCAATATGGGGCTCAATCCTAGGACCCTGGGATTGACCTGAGCCAAAGGCAGACAATTAACCAAATGAGCCACATAGGTACCCCACAAAGTCTTCTTTTTAATAATATTAAGAAATATTTCTTTTTAACAGAAAGATTTGTGTATAGTCAATTGTTTGTGGATTTAATCTAATTTCAGCACGAAGATGGTACTATTGGATTTTTTTTTTTAATTACAGAGCTTTTAAATAGGTATTCATTTAAATTTTTGTTTCCAGATGTGTGATTCTACTTTTATAATTCAAAACTAAGTGTTAAGTCTTCCTATTCAACTTTTTAATTTTGAACATTGTAAACCTTCAGAAAAGTTGCATGAGTAGTATAATAAAACCCATATGACATTCCCAAGATTCACCAATATTTTTTGTGGCAAAATGTACATAACATAAAATATACCATTTGAACCATTTTTAAGTGTTCAATTCAGTGGCATTAAGAACATTCCTGTTGTGCAACCATCACCACCATCCATCTCCAGAACTGTTTCATCTTCCCAAACTGCAGCTCTACCTATTAAATCATAATTCTCCATTCCCCCTACTCCCAACTGCTGATGATCACCATTCTACTTTGTGTCTTTATGAATTTGACTGCTTTAGATACCTCATATAAGTGGAACCACACAATATTTGTCCCTTTGTGTCTGGCTTCTTTCTATTTTTTTTTTTTTAAGATTTTATTTATTTATTTGAGAGAACGTGAGAGAGAGAGCACAAACAGGGGCAGAGGGGGAGGGAGAAGCAGACTCCCCACTGAGCAGGGAGCCCAAAGTGGGGCTTGATCCCAGAATTCTGGGATCATGACCTGAGCCAAAGGCAGCCACTTAACCAACTGGGCCACCCAGGCGTCCGTGTCTGGCTTATTTCACTTAGCATGTCTTTAAGGTTTATCTATGTTGTAGCATGTATCAGAATTTCATTCCTTTTTAAGGCTGAATACTATTCAATTGCATGTATATTGCACATTTTGCTTATCCATTCATACATTGTTGGAGTTTTCAGTTGTTTCTACTTTTTAGTTATTGTGAATAATGCTGCTGTGAACACTGATATACAAATCTCTGTTTGTGTCTCTGCTTTCAATTCCTTTGGGTATATACCTAGAAGTGGAATTACTGGATCATAGGTAATTCTATGGTTAGCTTTTTTTTTTTTTTTTTAAAGATTTTATTTATTTATTTGAGAGAGAGAGTGAGAGAGAGAAAGAGCACAAGAGGGTGGAGCAGGAGAGGGAGAAGCAGACTCCCTGCCGAGCAGGGAGCCCGATGCGGGACTCGATCCCGGGACTCCAGGATCATGACCTGAGCCGAAGGCAGTCGCTTAACCAACTGAGCCACCCAGGCGCCCCTCTATGGTTAGCTTTTTGAGGAACGGCCATACTGTTTCCCTTAGTGGCGGCATCATTTTACATTCTGCCCAGCAATGTATGATTACTCCACATCCTTGCCAGCACCTGTGATTTTCAGTCTTTGTAATAACAGCCATCTTAATGGGTGTGAAGACTCACTAATTTCAAAACTTTATTACATCAAAGGATTCGCAGAATATTCTGCAATTCCTGCCTTTTTATTACTTTAACTCAGTGTATCAAAATGGCACATGTGTCCTTTGTATATTGTTGCCATTTTTTCTTATATTTTCATCCCCAATTTTTTCTATCATGATGAGCTTTACTTAGGTATTAGGGGGCTTGATTATTCTAGAATATTGTTAATTATATGATGTTATGGTATTCAGTAGGATTGTTGGCAACATTGGTGACAATACAAGTGGAAGACATACTTTTATCCTTGTTAATAGTTGCTTTGTTAAATAGTACGCAGTTTTAACAGTAGAATTCAATGATATCTTAAAATTCTGTTGCTAATTAATAATGGATTATTTGTATAATTTATAATTTTTTGAAACAGACTGACATATGATCAATTTTTTGAAAATTATTTTAAAGTAAGTTTTGTATCTTCTTTCATATACAACTAAAAAAATGATTTTTTACAGCAAATTCTGTATGGTAGGGGTGCCTGGCTGCTCAGTCAGAAGAGCATGCAACTCTTGATCTTGGGGTCATGAGTTCAAGCCCCATGTTGGGTGTAGAGGTCATAAATAAATAAATAAGTAAATAAGTAAAATAATATATATATTACAAAATTTTGCATGGTAGATTCTATAGTTTGTGATGCTGCCTTTTTAGTTTAAAGATTTTTCCAGGTATTCAAAAGGCAGCTTTGGGGTCCCTCAAAAAATCTGGAGACCTAGCTGTATGAAAGAAGTTGAGTAAAATTGGCTATATCATAAAGCTTGCTTCATTTTTTTTGATGATGGGTAATGGGTTAGATAAAGACTTCTATATTTTAGGATGCTGACAAATAGCAGTCAAACATACTAATTGCCTAAGTCCATGAGTGCTAACAGCATTAGGTGATTTAGTCAGATCTTTAAAAAGAGTTCACGATGCTGTTACCTATATATTCCTAGTCTTTGGCTTGCTAAATGATCTTCGCTGTATGGTGCTGTGTTCTAAAAATATATGTATGTTCAAAGTATGTTTTTACTCCCTGTGTTATTATTGTTTTTTTAAATAAAGATTTTATTTATTAGAGAGAGTGAGCACAAGTGGGGGGGGGCGGAGGGAGAGGGAGAAGAAGCAGACTCCCTGCTGAGCATGAGCTGATCCCAGGCCCCTGAGATTATGACCTGAGCCAAAGGCAAATGCTTAACCAACTGAGCCACTCAGGCACCCCTCACTGTGTTATTATTAAGCAAATAAGAGGATTTTAACCAAGATCTTGCCATAAATACAAAGCTTTCTTAATTATAGAAATGTTATATAGTTATTTATATTCCATAGCCCCCTCCTTGATTAAAGATTTTTTCAGATAAGCCATTAACACATGATTTCTCATTACATGATTTCTTATTAATGTGATTTTTCCACAAGTTAGGATCAAGGGCTTATTTTTGCATAATGGCAAATGTCTTTCAAGGTTTTGTCCTCAATAATGGGAATGGTAAAGTGTTGTTTTGTTTGTGTTTGATAAGGCAGGTGCCATTACTTCTCTTCCCAGGTATTGGGAACTTCAAAATGAAGACTAGAGATGAAACAACTTTTAATTTTCTTTTCTAAAGAAAAAAAGTGTATTTCTAGACCACAATTAGAGGTAAATGGATCAAAGATGGGGAATATGTCATATACAAGAATAGTGCCTTACGTTTAATTTTATTTTACTTTAGTGTTAACACAGTCATAATGAAATTAGGACTGGCCAAAAAGAAAATTTAAATAATTAAAAACTACTTCTTTCCATTAATCATCAGGAAAATGCAAATCAAAACCACAATGAGGTATCACCCCACACCTGTCAGAATGGCTAGAATCAGAAACATAGGAAATAACAAGTATTGGCAAGGATGTGGAGAAAAAGGAACCTTTGTACACTGTTGGTGGGAATGCAAATCAGTGCAGTCACTGTGGATAACAGTATGGAGTTTCCTGAAAAAAATTAAAAATAGAATTACCGTATGATCCAGTATTTCCATTACTGGATATTTACCCAAAGAAAATGAAAACACTAATTCAAAAAGATATATGCACCCCCATGTTGCAGCATCATTTATAATAGCAAAGATATGGAAGCAACCCAGGTGTCCATCAATTGATGAATGGATAAAGAATGGTATGTGTGTGTGTGTACAGATATATATAATGGAATATTACCCAGCCATAAAAAAGGAATGAGATTTTGCCATTTCCAACAACATGGATGGACAAGGAGGGGTATAATGCAAAGTAAAATAAGACAGAGAAAAACAAATACCATATGATTTCACTCATATGCAGAATTTAAGAAAACAAAAGAAAAAGAACAAAAGAGATAAAAACCAGACCTAAATACAGAGAACAAGCTGGTGGTTGCCAGAGGGAAGGTGGGTGGGGGGATGGGCAAAATATGTGAAGGGTATAAAGAGTACATTTATCATAGGTAAAGTATAGAATTGTTGAATCATTATATTGTACACCTGAAACTAATATAACACTGTATGTTAATTATACTTAAAAAAAAATACCTCTGGTTCCATTTTAAGTTGTACTCTTCAGATTTTTAGAACCAACTCTCTTTTTATGTTTGCTGTGAGTAGATGTAGCGTCCACCCCTTGGAAAGTGGAACCTGGAGGTGATCAACTGAGAACCATGACCTACACTATAGTCCTTAATAATCCACTTACTGGAAAGTGCACTGCTGCCACAGAAAAGCAGGTATGTCTACCCTGCCAGTATTCCAAAATAATCATATGTGTGGGAAAAGAGAGGATGCTTGTCATAGTCACCAGTTTACAAGACAATTTTAAGAAACAAGCGGCAAGAAAAAAAAAAGGGAGGAGAAACTGTCAGATTAAAAAGAGATTTAAGAGGCATATCAACCAAATCAACACAATCCTAATTCAAACCAACTAAAAATGTATTTATGAGATTTAAGGAATTACTAACTTTTACATGTAATAATGGTATTGTAGCTATATTTTAAAGAAATGAGTATCTTTTAAAGATATACAATAAAGAAATTACAAAGAGATACACTGGCATATTTATGAATAAAATCATACTGATGTCTGGGGTATCCTTTAAAGTTAATCTAGCCAGGCAGAGCGTGGTGGTGGAGGGAGGGAATGTGGGGATGGGGTACAGATGAAGCAGGACTGAGCAAGAGTTAATGTTGTTGAAGCCAGTTGATGAGTTTATGAGGGTTCGCTAGACTTCATTTCTACTCTTGTGTGTGTTTGAATTTTTTCATAATAAATGGTTAAAATAGAACACTACTAGAATCTACAGGATCATGTCAAGAGTTAGGGCCAAATAACTAGAGGGCTGCAGTGATGTATGGGAAGAGATTATAAGATAGTCAGTGCTCTACTCAGTGGCCAGCATGGCACTGTCTTTATAGTGGAGTTTGTGTTTGACCAAATTGTATTGAAGTAGAGTGTATCTGTTCTGGTGGCTCAGTTGGTTAAGCGTCTGCCTTCAGCTGAGGTCATGATCTCAGGGTCCTGGGATTGAGCCCCACGTTGGGTTCCCTGCTCATTCGGGAGCCTGCTTCTCCCTCTCCTTCCGCTCCTCCCCCTGCTTGTGCTCTCTCTCAAATAAATAAATAAAATCTTTAAAAAAAGAAAAAAAATATCTTAATGTCTGAACTAGTTATGTGATTGTGGCTTTTGTCCAGTATTAAAAGGACTTAAATTTTTTTCAAAAGATTTTCTTTCTTTTTTTTTTAAGATTTTATTTATTTATTTGATAGAGAGAGACTGCGAGAGAGGGAACACAAGCAGGGGCAGTGGGAGAGGGAGAAGCAGGCTTCCCGCTGAGCAGGGAGCCCGACGCGGGGCTTGATCCCAGGACCCCGGGATCATGACCTGAGCCAAAGGCAGATGCTTAACAACTGAGCCACCCAGACACCCCTTCAAAAGATTTTCAAACATTTAAGAAAAGTTTGGTATTTTGATATTGCGGTCTTTGATAACCTTGAAAAGATACGGTTAAAATGAGGAAGGATTGGCCAGCAACCACTCCAAATCCTGTTTAGGGAAAGCAGTGTTTTCTTTAGTTGTCCTTTTCCTTCACTTTTTTGGTGAAGGGTGATTGTTAAATTTTTAAGAATTTTGGGGTGGATCCTTGCTTCGTTCAATTGGATATTGAATTGTTCCCCTATCAGCAACATTTAAAATTCTTTATAAACTAATCACATACACAAGAGACTATATGGCTTCTCTCTCCTCCTCAAACCTAAAAGAAAGAAAAAAATAATTGTACAATGAAATGACAGAGAGGCAGCAAATACTATTTCTGTAGGTCCCATCTTCTCAATTCATAGATGGCACAGCCAACATGGAGGCTCTTCTGGTTTGTATGTAGGCTTCTCATGTCTTTTATAATTTATTTATTTATTTTTATTCTTATGTTAATCCCCATACATTACATCATTAGTTTTAGATGAAGTGTTCCATGATTCATTGTTTGTGCATAACACCCAGTGCTCCATGCAGAATGTGCCCTCCTCAATACCCACCACCAGGCTAACCCATCCTCCCACCCCCCTCCCCTCCAGGACCCTGTTTGTTTTTCAGAGTCCATCGTCTCTCATGGTTCGTCTACCCCTCCGATTTCCCCCGCTTCATTCTTCCCCTCCCGCTACCTTCTTCTTCTTTTTTTTTTTCTTAACATATATTGCATTATTTGTTTCAGAGGTACAGATCTGAGATTCAACAGTCTTGCACAATTCACAGCGCTTACCAGAGCACATACCCTCCCCAGTGTCTATCACCCAGTCACCCCATCCCTCCCACCCCACCCCCCACTCCAGCAACCCTCAGTTTGTTTCCTACAATTAAGAATTCCTCATATCAGTGAGATCATATGATACATATCTTTCTCTGATCTTTTATAATTTTTGAGAAGGAATTCTAGTTATATATATTCTAAATTGGCAATGAATTTGATATATTAAACTTGTACCTGCAAAAAAATTTTTAATCTTATTTTGGCAGACACTCTATAAAGAAAGTCGGGAAGCACAATTTTATTTGGTAGATTCAGAAGTACTGACACATGATGTTCCCTACCATGAGTACTTCTATACCCTGAACAGATACCGTATCATCCGATCCTCAAAACAGAAATGCCGGCTGAGGTGAGCTATGGTAAATGAGTGTTTTAGTCAGCCTAGGTGAGATTATATTCTGGAACACAGCAATCCTAAAATCTTAGTAGCCTTACACAACCAAGCCTTATTCCTTGCTCAGTTTACACATCCACCAATGATCAGCAGAGGGATGGGGTTCCTTACTCAAGGCCCATTGCTGTTGGGTGCTTTGATATCCTGGAGCAACCCAATCCAGAATATGTGTCGTTTCAGTTGCTACAGGAAGAAGAGAGAGTTATAGAACTGTGTTCACAGTCCAGTGACCAGAACTAGTCACAGGACTCTATTTAATGTCAAGGCGGCTGTGAGTTCTTGAGGAGCACATGGTGAGCACATTGCTGCAATGGGAAATAAGAAATGGTGGTGCATCAAAGATAGTGATGGGCCACCACGTGCTTTGCCTGGTCTTAGCGAATGTAGTTACTTTCACCTAATTTTTGACCACTAGAGATTTTTTTATAAAAG
This sequence comes from Mirounga angustirostris, assembly GCF_029215605.1. Classification (NCBI taxonomy): domain Eukaryota; kingdom Metazoa; phylum Chordata; class Mammalia; order Carnivora; family Phocidae; genus Mirounga; species Mirounga angustirostris. The sequence continues at coordinate 58,920,637 of NW_026991709.1, forward strand.
GCATTTAGAAAATTTAGAATTTATTTTGAGCCTTTATTGCTATTTAAGTAAAGAAAATTCAGGGCTAGAGAAAGAAAAGAATAAAATGCCAAGTACTTAGAAGGAAAATTTCATGAAGTTATTAGCAGCATACAGCAATTTTTTAAGAAATCATCATTAGTGAACAAATTTTCTTTTATAATCTAATGACTTTGAGTCTTTTTGGCTTTCCACTGAATATAATCTTACACTTAATTGCAATGTTAATAGAGCTAAATTCTTCCCTTTAAATAAATATTCTTCTTTCCTCCTTATTTTATTAGAGTTTCCACAGATTTGAAATACAGAAAACAACCATGGGCCATTATCAAATCTCTAATTGAAAAGAATTCCTGGAGTTCCTTGGAGGACTATTTCAAACAGCTTGGTTTGTAAATTTCTTGATTTATCTATTTTTGTAAAGATAGTATTTATTAACAAAACAGATTGATTCTTTATTTGGATTCATAGCTGGAACTAGTAGATAATATTGGATTGACTCCCACTGAATGGTTCTAACTGTACCTCACTAGGAATTTGAAAACTTCTAATTTTTTTTTTAAAGACAGAGAGAGAGAGACAGCGAGAGAGGGAACATAAGCAGGGGGAGTGGGAGAGGAAGAAGCAGGCTTCCCACTGAGCAGGGAGCCCGATGCGGGGCTCGATCCCAGGACCCTGGTGTCATGACCTGAGCCGAAGACAGACGCTTAACGACAGAGCCACCCAGGCACCCCAGAAAACTTAATTTTCATTGGTCTAACAAACACTTATGTTTATTATATGCCAGATGTGTCCTGTGTGCTTTATAAATATTAGCCCCTAACAACCCAGTAGGTATTATTTTTTTTTTCCATTTTACTAAAGAATAAATATTGAAAGAGAGAGAGAAGTTAAGTGACTTGTCCAAATCACACAGTTAGGAGCTATCACAGCCTCTTCAAAGAGCCAAGGAATCTGACTGCAGTGAGAGACTGCTTAACTTGATCACAAATACACACTTGTGCTCCTTGGTGCACCCCCCTTCTCCTGCAATCCTTATGAATGCAGCTTCCCTGGGTTTATGCAGGCCCACTTAGCAATGGTAGATATCATGTACGTGTATGGATTTGGTGACAGTGGGTACTAGACTGGGGAAGTGATGTAGTTCTGTTTGAATATTCCTTAAAATAAAACATGAGAAAAAAAATATATATACATGAATATAATTAATTCTGGTTAAAAGCTCAGGGCAAATTAAGTCTTCATCATCTAATTTGTTGACTATTTTCCTTGCTCTTCTCTCTTGGCTCTTCTTTATTAAACTCCTAATCAGGAGCAAAGAAAATGAAATTCAAAAATTAGTTTGGCCACTGGATAATGAGCTTCTAATAAAAAATCTGGTGAAGGAAAGGTTGAAACAAATGACAAAAATGAGGTTTTTAGGTTGTTTGCAGATTTTCCTTACCAATACTTACTTTTTTGCAAACCCTTATTGAAAAGTAGAACTATTATATGCTGCTACTTCCTTTGATATTGACAGTCAACTACCACAATCTATCTTGGAAATCTTTCTAATGATCAATATAAGTGGCTAGCCTGTTGTTTTCATAACTGAAATCTTTATGTTAATATTTAATATAGCACATGGTGAATTTGCTCTGATGATCCCATCATTTATTAATACAGATAATTCTTCCTAGAATAGTGAAGCCTCATTATATGATCACTTTGCCGTCCAAAACTTTTTAAGAGTAAGGTTTGAATCTAGGCCATAAGAACCTAAGCAATAAGTAAAGAAAGTTACCAAGGCTTAAACAAAAACAAAAACAACCTAAAAACAAAACCCCTCCTGCCCCTATATCTTATAATTGAAGTTTCTCCACTATCTAAAGATTTTTTTTTCCTTCTTAGAATCAGACTTGTTAATGGAAGAATCTATGTTAAATCAGTCCATTGAGGACACAGGAAAACTTAGCAGCCTGCGAAGGAGAAGGCGAACATTCAACCGAACAGCAGAAACAGTTCCTAAACTTTCCTCTCAGCGTTCTTCTGGAGATGGGGGCTTAGATGCCAAAGGGGATATTTCAGGTAGCTGTTATCTGGTAAACAGAGATGGAAGATTTTAGTTTACTTACATGAAGCAGAATATGTGTCTTATTTATGGACACATCAGTTAGGAGGTCTCCCTTTTTCCTCTCCTTTTCTGATAATGTTTATCAAACTCTGAGTTCATTAAAAATAACTAATGTATAAGTGTACAGAAGCAGTCACAAAATGGCAGGCATATGGCCAGTTGATGTATTTTATTGGGCCCACGTAATATTTTAAAAATTGGACATTTTTATATAAAAACTCCGATCTGACAGCTTTGGACTCAAATCCCTTCACAGCAACAATCAGTCAGAGCTTAGTAGTAGCTAGTCCAATAGACAGAGCATGTGCTCCCCAAGTCACCAGTCCCTACCACTGTCTCCGGCTGCTGGATGCTTCACTCATGAATTTCTGACCTCGCATTTACAGACATTTGGTTTCTACCCTTGAAAGTACTAAACTGATTATATGCTTTTAATCCTTATGTACCTCAGGTCCAGCCCAACAACTTGCAAAGAAGAATTTGACTTTTACTATCCACACTCTCAATTTTATCCACACCTTGCCTCTACTCTTACTCCTTCCCTCTCAGAACTATAAAACTGTCTTCCTTCTCATCCCTCTACGTTATCAAATCCTCTTCTAAGGCTTATATCTTAGTGTGAATGTTTATCTGTGATGTAAGCTTAATAATGCTTTAGTTTTGGAATTTAAAAGTTTGGGCAGCAGAGAACAGGTGAGGATAATGAAAAAAAAATTTTTTTTTAAAGATTTTTTATTTATTTGACAGAGAGAGACACAGTGAGAGAGGGAACACAAGCAGGGGGAGTGGGAGAGGGAGAAGCAGGCTTCCCGCAGAGCAGGGAGCCCGATGTAGGGCTCCATCCCAGGACCCTGGGATCATGACCTGAGCCGAAGGCAGATGCTTAATGACTGAGCCACCCAGACGCCCCTAAAAAAATTTTTTAAAGGAGAGAATCGCTGTACATAAACCCAGCTCAAATATTATTTGCAGAGATGGAACTTAGCTAGAGATCATACATGATGCATTGAATTGCTTATTTTAGAGTAAATTAAATTGCAATGTAGGCCGAATTTGCAGGACTGGTACAGGTTTTCTTTTTGTAGATTTGTTTCTAATTAGTCCAGATATTAGAAACCAAAATGGGTGCAGGGAATTTACCCTACATCAAGTTGTCTTTACAAATCATGTAAAAATTTTCTTCTCCAGTGTAAGTGGAATTAAATTTTAACCAGTGTTTGTTAATCACAGTCCTGTTCTAATATATTTGTGTGTGTGTGATCTGCAGGAAAGAAAAAGGAAATGGAAAGCTATAACATTGCCCTTATTGTGGTGATGAGTATTTTGTAAGTATTTGTTTTGAATGCTTATTTTGCTTGTGTCTTCACTTATCTTTTAATAAGTTCCAAAAGGATTTGGATGCATTTGTATGTTGTGTAGAAATTGCCACTATTTGACTAATTTTGGTCTACAAAAACATTAATTTTATATGCTTCCGTGTGATAGTTTTTGGTTTTCAGGAGAATTATTAAATTTGAGGGAATGCCAAGTACACATTCAATAAATGTTTTTTCATTAATTAATTAAGTAGGCTTCACACATGGAGCCCAACACAAGATTTGAACTCATGACACTGAGATCAAGACCTGAGCTGAGATCAAGCATCAGACGCTTAACTGACTGAGCCACCTAGGCGCCCCTAAATGTTTTATTTGTTAAATTAATCTGACTTATTTCTACCATTACAGGTTTTTATTGGAAGTTCCCTAAACTTAAAGAGAATATTTATCTAGGGGCGCCTGGGTGGCTCAGTTGTTGGGCGTCTGCTTTCGACTCAGGTCATGATCCCAGGATCCTGGGATCGGGCCCCGTGTCAGGCTCCCTGCTCGGCGGGAAGGCTGCTTCTCCCTCTCCCACTTCCCCTGCTTGTGTTCCCTCTTTCACTGTGTCTCTCTGTGTCAAATAAATAAATAAATAAATAATCTTAAAAAAAAAAAAAAAAGAGAATATTTATCTATGTAGGCTGATGAAATTCCCAATAGTGTTATTTTGCTCTATTTGATTAGACCAGTGATCTTTACCCTTTAGGATCACTTTCTAAAATGCAGATTTCTAGGCCCCAGACCCAGAGATTGAGTCAGTAGGTCTTGAGCAGGGATCAAGAACCTCAGAGTATTCTATAGGAATCTACTCAGGCAGACATATTTAGACGACTATTATCTACGTGGCTGTATTTGAGTATTGAGGTAGTCAATTAGATTTAATTGAATTGGTTCTGACTGGGTGATACACTCTTGGAAGGAAGTTCTCATATCAGCTACTTTTTCTAATTATGGATTTCAGAATGTAGAAAATGTTTGATATACCTTTGAGTTTTACAAAAGATTTTCATATTCTGCTTAAGTTGGTTTGCTACGACAATTTTGAATATTAAATATTATCGGTGATCTTTTATAGTACTATGTACTATGCAGAAAATTTATAGTCAGATGTTGAAAGTTGATCTAAATACCATTTTAGTGCCACAATTATATCATAGATTTGATTTTCTTGCTCCTACCTTAGTTTTCATTTTTTTAAAAAAATCCTCTTCTGGGCAGGTAAAGATGAATACTGCATATTTTTAAGGGCAAGCCAATATTTTAACAGAAAAAATAAGAGAGATATGATGCCACCTATATATTTGCATATATGTGTAATAAGAAATATATCCATTCAATTGAAAGGCTGCTATGAGAACCAGTAGAGTAAGTCCATTTAGCATGTAACATTTTATATATGATACCATTCATGTATATTTGGGATTTTATACTTCCTTTGTCTACATTGAACTAGAAGAAATTTTTCTGAATAGTAATTTAAAAAATTTGTTTTGGCTTTCCATGGGAGTAAGGTGCCTGTTCATCTATGTAAGATCAAGTCCATATTGATCTTCATTTCCTTTTTGAAGTGCAGCATTATGGGGTGTATAATTGCTTAAGCTGAAGGCACCCAAAAATAGATCTTGAAAGCTTACCTGGTAGATTTCTAAGCTGGTGGTCACACATCAGCACTGGCTGGGATTCCTCCCCGAGAGTAAAGATATCAGGGACAATCCCAGCCGGCTTTGAGGACATTACTGTCACTCTAGTTACCTTTCAACTTTTTCCTGTCTATTTAATACCTAAATGTAATTATTTCATACAATAAAATAGGAGTAACTGATTTAAATAATAACAGTTGGAAACTAGTCTAGACAACATACATTTTTAGAGTTTTTGCGTGTATGTTCTACATGAGCTGTGCTTTGGGCCTGGATAAGAGTGGATTAACAGCTATGATTTGCTCTGCCTAGTTTGCTGTTGCTAGTTCTGTTGAATGTGATGCTGTTTCTGAAGCTGTCAAAGATAGAATATGCTGCTCAGTCCTTTTACCGTCTCCACCTCCAAGAAGAGAAATCTTTACAGTAAGTCTCTCCCCTAACCTGTTATTATTTCAATAATTCTTTGATTGTAGAAAACTTATTCTAGTTTAGAGATTTGGATCTGCTAACTGTTCTGTAGTCATAAACTTTTTTTGTTTAATTTTTTGTTTCGTTTGCAAATTTATAGGACATGAATGATTTTTAGAAATGAAAGATTAGAAGCTATTCCCCTGATTTTTAAGATTTTTTTTCTTTCAGTTTAGCCTCTGATACGGTGTCAAGAGTGGAAAATATTCAAAAGAAAAAGGATCAGGCCCATAGTCTAAAAGGAGTGCTCCAGGACTCCATCGTGATGCTTGAACAAGTAGGCAACTCTGTACCATAGGACTCAGTACTTTCATAGCAGTATGAACCAGTTGCTCTTCTGGTTGTGTGAGAATATTCACGATACCATTATTTGAAGAAACTCCCCTCCTAGAGGCGACTACCCTTGCCAGTTTTTGTATTATGCTTTTTATGTGTACAGTCACTTGTATTTTTTTTCAGAATGAAAGCATACACTGTTCCATACCCTCATTTTATAAGTAGTAATATATTTTGAAGATGTTTCGTTATCAGCATGTACATTTGACTCTTGAATAATGGTGGGGTTAGGGCTGCTGACCCCTGCACAGTTGAAAATTGTATATAACTTTTGACTCCCCAGAAACTTAACTACAAATAGCCGACTGTTGAGCAGAAGCCTTACTGATAACACAGTCAAGTAACACATATTTTGTATGTTATATGTATTATATACTATATTTTTACAGTAAAGTTAAGCTAGAGAAGAGGAAGTGTTAAGAAAATCATAAGAGAAAACACATGTACAGTGCTGTCCTGTAAAAAATCTGTGCACAAGGGGTCCCATGCCATTCAAACCCATGTTGTTCAAAGGTCAACTGTATACATCTACCTCATTCTTTTTATTGATACTCCTATATAAAAATTTATGCTTAACTCTTTTTATAGAAATGGTAGATACTGTATACACTGTTGGTTATCTTATCTATTAACCAATATCTTGGAGATGCTTCCATATTAGTATATAAAGGACTTCCTTTTCTTTTAACGACTGCATAGAGTTCAGCTGTATAAATGTGGTATAATTATTTTACCAGTTCTCCATTGAAGAATGAACATTTAGGTTATTTTGATGTTTTGCTATAAACATTTATCTCTTGAACACAGTATCATCAACATGTGCTGCTCAGTTCCATGAACCAAAACTTAGAATTCCCTTTGAAAAATAAAGATTACTATTTCCATTATGATACAGTATATGCATACTTTTCGAGATTGAAAACTAGAGAGTGGTAGAAGAGAAGAAAACCTATAGTTCTAGCATTCAGGCAGTCACTGTTAATATTTTATTTCCTCCCATCCTTTTCTGCTATGCATTGGTTTGTTTTTTAGAAGATCCATTTATTGAGCATTTCTCAGGATATCATGTGGGGCATTAAACTACCTACCTTCAACTAGGCATTTTTCAGTTGCACAGTATCTACAGCTCCTGGTGACATTCTCCACCACCCCACCCCCACCCCCCTCAGCAAGAGTGGGTCATATTTGCACTTTTCCTCCTCAGCCTCCTATTTCTCTCAAGGAGAAAAGAGAGTTTTCCTCTCCTTCTATAACCAAATCTATAGATCTCCAATCGCTGCACCCCGTCCTCTTGTCCATGCCTGTCAGAGCATTGCTCTGCCTGTCAGGAGAGTCCCAGCAGGTGTTAGTGGGAGATTCCATCCGTCACCCTCCAGCATCTGCTTTCAGTCTCCCTCAGTCAGCTGGATCTTTCCCATCTGCACATAGCCCTGCTCTAGTCTCTCCTACATTAAAGCACCCACACCATCCACATCCTTCTCTGTCTGCCCATCTCTCTTGCTTCCTTTCACGGTCTGGCTCTTTCAGAGTTGTCTGCTGTGGCTGTCACTACTTTGTCCTTCATAAGCCATTCACTTTCTAAAGGTTTTATTTTCACCAAAGTGACTCCTTCACATGGTTAACTTTTCTACAAGGTTTGTTCAGAAAAACAGCAGTCCCACTATATACTTTGCCAAACACAACAATCTTTAACTCTTTTAGTTTCTTTCTGTGTTTACCTCATATTTATAAACAACAAGCATGTATTGATACTTCTTGATTTTTCAGTTTTAGACAGATCTTTCGACCTCCTGTTATGGAAGACAAAGGTTTTCTTTTCTTTCTTGTCCTCTTTTCTGATTCCCCCATCCTCCCAAGGAAGTTAACAATTTTGGTTAGTTCAGTATCCAGTGTTTGCTTTGTTTTGACTAAGTTTGCTATTCTGAGCTGAGCCATGGAATAAACCATGATTACTTTTTCTTTTCTGTGCTTTTTCTTATCCCTGAAATTGTCTTATGACAGTTAATTAGTTTATTGTATTATTTATAAGTATCTCATCTCCTAAAGCTCTGTTGTAGGCGTCTCCTCTCCTAACCTTTGTTCACCTCAGGTCTTCTATGAGTGGAGCCTTCTGACTGGCTCCAGTCAGGCCCAGGGGCCCTCTCTGCAGGTGCACAGCTCTGGTCCCGGGGATTCCTGTTGAATACCTCCTCTGTTTCCTATATCCAGAATGGTTTACTCCTTTCTTTGAATGAAACATATCCTTTAGTAGCTTCCTGAGAAAGAGAACGTGGATGTAATATTTTAAGACTTCACTAGTGTGAAAAGTTTTATTCTGTCCTTCCCCTTGATTAATAGTTTGGCTGGGGGTAGAATTCTAGCTTGGAAACAATATTCCTTCAGAGCATTTCTCCATTGTTTTTCAGCTTCCAGTGTTGCTATTAAGAATTCTGAGGCTGTTAGCATCCTTCATTCTTCAGTCTGGAAACTCATGCCTTTTAGTTCTGGGAAATACTGAGTTACACAGTTGATGATCTCCTCCCCTCCACTCTCTCTCTTCTGACTTTCTATGGCTCCTGTAATTCAGATGTCCGCCTTCTTTTGGACAGGCTGTCTAATCTTATTTTTTCTTTCCAGCTTCCATGTCTTTGCCTTTTTGTTCTGCTTCCTCAGAGTTCCTCAACTTAATCTTTACATTCTTATGTCTTTCAATTTTTGCTAACAAGTTTTTAATTTCAAAGACCTATTACTTTTTTGAATTTTTTTTTTAATGGCACTGTGATCTTTTAAAATGACTATATATCTTCATCTCTCTGATCATATTACTGATGGTTAAAATTTTTCCCCTTCTTGCCTACTCACTTTCCATCAAGATCCTTTCCCTGTTTTGATTTTTATCCTTAGAGTAAGAGGATTTCATTAGATGTCTTTAGTCCTTGGTTGTCAGCTTGTGTGGATCAGAAGCTCTTAAGCTCTTAATGTGGGTTGGGTTGGTGTACCCTGAACTTCTCTGTAGATCTGGCAGGGCTATTGGTTGAGAAATCCTGGTATCACTGTCTTTAGGTCTTTCCTCTTAGATTGGTCAGTTCCCATAGAGGAGCAGCTGAAGGATTAAGGGCTGCCTGCCAGCATTTTAGAAGCAGAGTGAAAGTAGAGGGATGGAGGAGGCCAGGGCATAGGGGGATGGTCTCAACACTTTTTTATATAATCCTCATTTTTAGTCCCTTTCTCTTTATTCCGACTTCCAGAGATTCCTGTCAATTCCTGAGGCTTTTGAGGATTCTTCAGGGTAAATGTGGTTGGTTCTCAGCTTTCTCCACAGTTAGTTTAGGATTCCACTTTTTTTGGTCTGCTAAGTCATCCATCTGCTTTCTAGTTTCCGATGTTGTGTTGCTGCTTTTGCTGTTTCTGTTCTCCCTGTCCTCCTGGATTTATGCCTTAAAAAATCCCTTTATTGTGCTTTTAGTGGGGTTTCAGGAGGGAGCAAAATTAGATGCCTATATTTAAGCCACTTATTTGCTCTTCACCTCACTCCTGCCTTGTTTTCTTCCCTCATATCTTCCAATGATATTGCTCAAGCTAAGGTCCCCAGTGACCTCTGGCTTTTAAAATTAATATACCTTTTTTTAGTTTACATCTTACAGTGTGAGCATTTGACAAGAGCTGACCACTCCTTTCTTGAAGCGTATCTAATCTTTCCTTCTTTAAAACCATAAAAAACCCAGCCTTATTGTGATATAAATGACATACTATAAAATTCACCTTTGAAAGAATTCCTAGCATATTCACAAAGTTGTACAACCATCACCACTGCCTAAATCTAGAGCATTTTTATCACCCCCAAATGAAACCCTGTTCCCATTAGCAGTCTCTCAGCTCCTACAATCACTAATCTACTTTTTATTTCTATAGGTTTGCCCATTCTGGACATTTCATATAAATGGAATTATATGCTATATGGTCTTTGTGACTTGTACCTAGCATAAAGTAAAACTGCTTTTTGCTGGTTAAAACCATCTCCTCTCCCTGGCCTAGTACTCCAGGCTTTCTCCTCTACTTCCCTTTAGGTGGTCTCATCCACTCCCCTTACTTGTGCTACACATGTCATTGATTCCCAAACCCATCTCTCTTACCGGACCTCTTCCCTGAGCTCCAGGCCCACGCAGTCACCTGCTGACTTGGCATATTCACCTGGATGCTAAGAGGCCACTACTAATTGATCATGTCCAAGACAGAATTCAGTTTTCATCCTGAGCCAGACTGATTCTCCTCTAGCTGACGTGTTTCAGAAAATGACACTGTCATCCTCCAGTCAAAAACTTAATGCCTTGTGGAAGTATATATTTATATATGTGATGACTTGTTTTAGTTCTGTATCCATCACTAATCTGTAAGCTCCATGAAGGCAGGGATAGTGCCTGTTTGGTTTACCATTGTGTATACCCAGTGCTTGGCTTAGTACAGACCCAGCATGTAATAGATACACAATTAACATTTACTGAATGAATGAACAAATGAATGAATATAAAAAAGCATAAAACATAATTCTTGCTCTCAAGTTGCCTATAATTTTATTAGAGAAATCAGATGTCCATGTGTATTGTTAAAAACTATAAAAAAGTATAAAGTGTCAAGTAAGTAGTAATACTTTGGGAGTTTAAAGGCAGGATGATTAGGGAAGGTGACACGGAGAGGGTGGGGATGAGTAAGTTTTAAATGGCTGAAGACAGGTGTGAGCATAATAGCAAGCAGAGGCCTGGAGGGAGAACTTGAGTTGTTTAGGGGATAGTGGAGAGGCCAGTGCAACTTGAGAAACCATTTAAGAAAACCACCTGCTGGGAGGCAGAATGCACAGCAGGAGAGTGGGGAGAAGTGCAGGACCACAGTGGACAGGAAGAGCTCCTTAGCAGTCATACCGACACGAACCCTGAGCAGCCATGTGTTTTATAAATTCAGTCTTTTATTTGGGCATCAGTATAAACAAAACTATATTGAATATAAACTTTTGGCATAAAAATAAGAAAAAATGTAAACAAACTGATTTTGAAAATTAATTTTGTTTGCAGTTGAAGAGCTCACTCATTATGCTTCAGAGAACTTTTGATCTACTAAATAAGAACAAGACTGGCATGACTGTCGAAAGCTAGTGATCTCAAGGTCTGAAAATGTAGAGACACTTGGAACTAAAAGAAAACATCTTAAAGAAAACCAGAGGATGAAGGATTTTAATTGTTACAGGAACATTTCCACATTTTCTCATTATTGGTACTTCTAATATGAACATTCTTTTTAATAACATTAATTTGATAACTAGTTTCTGATGGCCTTACAATCCATTCTTTCACTTCTTATACATAATTCTAAGCAGTGAATTTCTCTAGTGAAGCATGAAATATGTTGTGGATTTGAATTTCTGATACAAAAAGAAAATGAGACACTCTGATTTTTACAGTGAGGTTTGAAGTTTGATGCTTTATCTGTTAGCACAGAATCAGTAGGTGTCCCATAGGCTGCTTTCCCAGTTGAGATACATTCAAGAGGCTAAAGAAGACAATAGAAGAATAAACCTCTTTATCATTACTACTTTTGAAGGACCAATTTTCAGGCATATAACATTTCTAAGTTTGTGTACTGTAAATATTATAATTTCTTCACTTATTTAGCATGCAAATTCAATAGTCCAACCTTTTGAGTCTGCAAGTTGGTAATTATTATCTGAAACGTTCTTGAGCCATGTTGTATTTTTCTGAAGAAATGGTTGTTTCTTCTTCAGGTAGCTATCAGAGGTGACATTATCTTGCCCCTTCATGTATCAAATGACAGAAGAGTCAGTTCTGGAAAAGGAAACATAGGATACCAACACTCAAAATGAAGAACCATGCTCTGATTTTAAGAACCAGAGGATTATGTTAAAATCTGGGCATTTAGTGACAGATCAGATGAATACTTGAACTAAGCTTGGCTTCAGCTTAGCACTCTTTTATGGTGGAAGTGAAACACCTGGTTGAAAATAATTTGTGGATTACTTTTCAGTAGCTACATATGTCTTCATTTATTCATTCATGTGTGCGGCTTGTTTCAGCTGGTAAGTTATAACCAGACACAAACTTTCGCTCGTCAATAAAAACTTTTGGGGGCACTATGTCCCAATACTAGGGCACTGACTGAAGTTTGAAATCAGACAGAAGCTTTGGCTCTTTTATGAAAAGTTTTTAGGCATATATGTCTCAATACAAGTGATGTCTTTGGAACAAGAGAAAGACAGTGCTTAATAATTGGTATATATTCTTACTGTTTGGACAGTGCTTGCCTTTAGTTAAATGCTTCTTTCTTTCCCCAGAGCCACAGGAGATAGCTAAAGTCATTTTTGAGAATAAGTACAGGGAAAATGGATTTCTCTGGGTGATTCCCAACAAACCTACCTTGGGGGTACCAGTCTACTTACCTGGGGTTTTTTTGATTTATGAAGTGTGGCTGTGAGTGAGTCACTGGATTATAAACTTGAAGACTTTGTTCTCTGTTAAATTCACAAAAAAGATCAGTGGCAAACAATATTTTTGTGGTGTTTCTGTAAAACTTGTACTTCATAAATATACCTCAAAGAAAATTACCAAAGTTGCTTTATAGATTAAGACTAAACATGTATGTATGCAGAACTTAATTAATTGCATTTGAGCCTGTTACGTAAATTGAATATCAATAAAACCCAAAATGTCTTGAGTTGTAGTTTTTTTCTGTTAAAAAAACCCAAAAAACACAAATAACTAGAAACCTGCTATAATGAAAACGTGTATATGGGCCTACACTCTTTAAAAATTTTTGTGCAGGGACGCCTGGGTGGCTCAGTCGGTTAAGCGTCTGCTTTGGCTCAGGTCATGACCCCAGGGTCCTGGGATCGAGTCCCGCATTGGGCTCCCTGCTCAGCGGGAAGCCTGCTTCTCCCTCTCCCACTCCGCCTGCTTGTATTCCCTCTCACTGTCTCTCTCTCTCTCTGTCAAATAAGTAAATAAAATCTTAAAAAAAAAAAAATAAATGAAAAATTTTGTGCAAAAATAAAACTCAAAGAGGACTCATTTCATTTCGAATATGCAGACTGTTGGAACAAAAGTACTAGTCGGTCTGCCGGTCGAATGTAGAATCTGCTCGCCAGAAATCATGAAAATGAACAAGCTTTATAAATGAACAGATCAGGGACAGCGATGGGCCTTTAAGGGAAGGCTGGAGAATTTGGGGGCGGTACCTCGGTAACAATTTGCGGTGGAGATCTCCACCTAAGCTTGCGGCCGGCGTCCGAATGAAGACTGGCCGACCCACGGGTGTCCGGTGCCTAGGAAATACTCCGGGTTCCCGGGTTTGCCGTCTTTCCATCGGCACCTCCCTCCGGCCCAGGGCTCTGGGGTTGCCCCGCCCACGTACCGCCCGCAGCCGCCGGCGGGGCCGCACCGGGCCGGGCGGGGCGGAGGTGCCGGCCCAGCCCTAGGCCCCGCCGCCGGCGCCCACTCCCGGGAGCCGGTCGTCAGGTCCTCGCTTTCTCCCGGCGCCAGGGCCTCGGGCCGGGGGTGGGGCCTGACCGGCGGGCTCCGCCGGGCGGTGCACGTGCGGGCGGGCTGGGATCCCCGGCGCCGGGGGCGGGGCACCCGGAAGCGCGCGCGGACTTGCCACGCCGAGCCGGCGGGCAGGAGAGCGGCGGGGAGGCGGGCGCGCTGCCCGGGCCGCGGCCGCCTATGCTCACAGGTGGGCGGCGGCGGAGGCGCGGCGGAGCGGAGCCGGGGTCTCCGGGACTCCAGCCGTCATACAGAGAGCCCAGCGGAGCAGAGCTCGGAAGACGCGTCCGCGCCTCGGGAGGAATCTACCCTTCTCCCCTCCACCTGGGCCTCTTTGGCTGCAGCCGCACCTCGGCCCCCGAGCGCAGGTAACTTCCCTTCCAAGGTCATTCTTTGGGCGGGGCGGCGCTCGCGGGCCCGCCCACGTCCTCACGGTCGGCGGGGGCGGGAGAGGTGCGCCCTGCGCGGAGCTGGAGACGCGGGGCTGGACGGCGACCCCGAGCGCTGCACCGGCGTCTGGTGGCCTCACCAGAACCGGGTGCGGGCGCCGGCCCCGGCGGCACACGCTTTTCTCCGCCCGCAGCCCAGAGGGCGAGTTTCCACCTGCACCCGGGCTTTGGGCGGGGACCGCTCGGCCCTCCCCATCCTGCACCGGCAGGTGAGCGCAGCCGCCCGCGCCCCGGCTGTCTGGGCCCGTGTGGTCGGCTGTCACCATGGGAACCGCTGGTACCCAGACGGCGCCAGCCCTGGTGGGAAGGGGCTGTGAAGGCGGCTGGGAGCCCCTAGAGCTCCCTGTCGGGCCGAGCCGAGCAAGAAAAGCCTGATGAAAATGAGACTCCCCCTCCCCCTCTTTCCTCTCCTGTTTGATTTCTCAGGCGTTGGCGGCTAATCAGAGGCGTGGATGTGTTTACAAGATGTGAGTCGTGTTCTTTTCACCTTTACCTACTGAGTGCTTCTTACACCTCGCGGTGACAGGTGGAAATCGTGACACAGAAGGGCAGTATGAAGCCAGTGAAGAAAAACAAAGCGGAAGAACCTGAATTGGAGCCCCTGTGCTGCTGCGAGTACATCGATCGAAATGGGGAAAAGAACCACGTGGCCGCTTGTTTGTGTGATTGCCAGGATCTCGATGAAGGGTGTGATAGGTAAGGGCAGAGCCTTTCTTGAAGTTGACCCCACTGGCTCTCTTGAGAACTACCATGCTTACTTTAAGCTTAGCCATCCAGAACACTAGAATTTGCTCTTGATGCTATTCCCAAGGATCTAAAATTATGAGTTGTCTTCTGTGTCAGGTGTGAGGATTTTATGAAGGTGAATTACTCAGTGCACAACTGCGCAGCTGTCTATTCCTCTCAGTTTAGTAGGGCGTTATTTCACTTCAAGGGAGAAGATGATGGAGAGAACAGGCAAATAAAGGGATAGTGGCGAGTTAAATGTATAAAAAATAAAGTGCAGACCAGCAGAATCTGTACATTTAAAGTGAACACATTGGTACCAGGACATTCCTACATTCTCAGTGTTCTCAGTATCTAGAGATCGACTACTTGAGGCTGGACTGCACCTGGCCACAAAGGGTTGAAAGGTCATGTTCTTGCTGTTGGCATTAGTCTCACCCCTTGTCCCTGGGGAGGAAATCCAGCCAGGGGGCATGTCCCTGCGCTGGACTGGCTGTTTTCAGCATGGGCAGCAACACTGTCTTGACTGATAATCATCGTATTTGGCTTTTATTTTCACCGTTATCCCAAGTCTTGGAAATTACTATCCAAAAAGATGATTTTTAACATCAGAGAAAAAATTTTGTACCAAACAGTAATAACGAGGTTTTAATCCATTTTCTAAATAATTATATACCTAAAATTGTTGCCCTATGGAAAGCACAATGTGGGAGGAGAGTAAGAATGTTGGAAACTTGTTTATCCCATTAATGATTACTTCCGGTTAAAAAAAGTCACTGTAGTGGCACGTTGCTGACTTAGAGCTTGGTGCATTCATCTAGACGTGAAGAGCGTCTTGGGACCACTGTAGTTTACTACCAGAGCCCTGAAGGCCCTATAGACCTTTTGTAATTCTTCCTTGATAGTGTCTTTAGTCTTTTTTACAGGTATTTTTAAATGGACTTAGTCTAAAATCCATACGGAGAAAATGGAGCACTCTGCTTTAATGAATGGAAAAATGATGCTGTTTCCATAACCTCCATCACTCGAGACCACAGCTCTTCCATTAACCTTCTAACTCTTTCTGTCTGCTAGCCCTTGAGACCTGGGCCGTCCCTGAGCTCTCTCGCCTGCTCCTGCCATACCCTTCCCTGGAGATAGGCTCCCAGTCTCCCCTCTATCTTGCTGCTCTGTGTGACTCCCATGTACTTACCTCCTCTCATGTCCAAGTTGTTGCCTTTTCTAAATTGTCTGCAGTCAAGAGTTACTGTTCCTTGTCGTGCTAGCCTAAGTGTGCAAACATGTCAACAAATACTGTGCGTCCACGAAGCTCAGTCATTTCGCTCTGACTAGTTTGCTCTCCACTCTTCCTCATGCAGCCCCCTGGCCCTGCTAGACTGGTGACTCCCCGGGCACAGGACGGGTTTGCGCTGTGCACGTGCCGCTCCACTGGAACGCCTCCTTGCCTCCCCCCACCCCCACATGCTGGCCTGCCGTCGAGGTGGGGCGCAGATCCCACCTTTTTCACAGCGATCCCTCTCACGACTCCACCCAGCAGTGTCCACTCTCCTTTGAGCACACCTTACGGAGTTTGGCCACAATAGTTCACCGGGCGATTTTGCTGCTTTGTCTCTTCTCTGATCCTTCCCGAATTCCCATATTGTCTTCATAACTAGATTATGAAATTTTTTTTGAGGATCTTAAGTCTCTGTACTCACCCAAGTCTAAACAGTACTTGTACAGAGTATGTGTGTGTATTCCTGTGTTTGCTTCGTGGAGAAATAGTGTTAACTGTTAGATTTCTAAACATTGTCGTCTTTTTCGTATTAAGTAAATGCTGTGTGATCCAAAGAGCTCGTGTTCAGTGGTACAGAAGTAGAGTACTTGGCATTTAGCCTCTTTTATCATTTCTCCTGCTGTTTAGCCGTGGTTTTGAATTTAGCAAACCCGTGTGAAGTGCCTTCTCTTTGTGCTCTTCTGACTAGATGGATGACATGTAAATCCATGCAGCCAGAGACTTGCGAAAGAATCATGGATACTATTTCTGATCGCCTCCGAATTCCTTGGCTTAGGGGAGCCAAAAAAGTTAACATTAGCATCGTCCCCCCGCTCATCCTCCTGCCCGTCCTCCTCCGCGTGGCTTCCTGGCACTTCCTCCTGGGGGGGCTGGTTTTGAGCTCCCTTCCCGGGCTGCTGCTGTGGTACTATTACCTCACCCACAGGAGGAAAGGACACACTCTGTTCTTCCTGAGCCTCGGACTCTTCTCTCTGGGCTACATGTACTATGTGTTCCTGCAGGAAGTGGTCCCCAGAGGGCGCGTGGGGCCCACTCAGCTGGCTCTCCTTACCTGCGGGTTATTTCTGATACTCTTAGCCCTGTACAGAGCCAAGAAGAATCCAGGCTACCTCAGAAAGCCAGCAAGCAAGGACAGATCTGCCAGCAGTAGCCAAGTTGAATGCCTGAGCAGAGACGGGCTGGAGAAGACCAGAGGGCTCCCCGGCGCGGGATCGTCGGGCAGTCTCAGCAACCGCACGCCGAAGGATGATCTTAAGGGCTCCTGCAGGGTGTTGGCCGGAAGCCCTGCCAAGGCGAAGGAGGACTGGTGTGCCAAGTGTCAGCTGGTGCGGCCGGCCCGGGCGTGGCATTGCCGGCTCTGCGGCGTCTGCGTCCGGAGAATGGATCATCACTGTGTCTGGTATGCTGGAAAGATTTGGAGGCTTGCAAAGTGTGAAGTCCCCTAAGACCCTGGCCCTGTTTGATCTTCCTTTGTGCCATCCTAAAATTTCACTCCTTCCCAGCTTTACACCTTGCAGATATTCGTGGGCTGGTATGATGTTCCCACTTAGTCATCCGCTTTCCCAGTTCCACAGATGTAGTTCCTTCAGTCATTTCCCGAAGGGCTTTGTTGCTGTTGTTGTTGTTGTTGCTATTTTGCTGTTCTCTTCCGAGCCGCCCCTCAATGACTTTCTCCTTTGTAAAAGAGAAGTATTTGCAGGTGAGTGACGTTTTTTAAAAAAGAATTGGATCAGAACCAATCTAGGTATATTTCCCTGGGCGGTGCCTTTTGAACACGGAGCTCAAGAAAGTGTTCCCGTACTTGTAGGTGACTTTGTCCCCTTGCCGTACACCCTTCAGCATTTTGATTTCTCCTAGCCTACATTGTTGAGGTAACGCCCTGCCAGGTAACTCCCTATTTTGTTACTTGCTATTCGCAGAGAAATGGGCTTTTTTAGTGCCTGCCACCTGGCCAGTGCCTAATGAGGACACGGAAGGCCCCTGCCATGTGAAGCGCAACTTTGAAAGATAATGTTGCTGCTTCACGGAGTAAATCTAAAAGGGGGTAGCGTTTATTCACATGTGAATGCTGTAAGTGGCATGTTTCCTACTCTCTAGCTCTTAGCTCTCAAGGCACTTGTGGTGAGTGAAGTATGCTTTTTATGGCTAGGATTCCGGTCATGTAGCATACCTTCTTCCCCACATGGGAGGGGACGTAGGGGACGGAGAGGGAGCAGGAGGCCAGCAGGGCCTTGGAGTGGACCTCAAGCACAGGGATACCTCTTTTCTGGAGCTTTCTTTAGGAATGAATAGGTATTTTCACTTTTAGATTTTAACTTCTGAGAGTCTTCATCATGTATTCTTGTGTGCGTGCGTATGCGTGTGCGTGTGTGTGTGGTGGCCCATTTACAAGAGTTGGTTTGCAGAGGGCCTGATAGCTCTGAATAAAAAGTTCTCTGCCCACTGGGGCCTCTTGGTGTGCGGTGGGCTGGAGAGATGCCTGTACATTCCGCCTGACAAATGGCCACGAGACAGAGCTTTCTCCCTGACAAGTAGTCTGCGTATTATCGAGTTGTTCTCCACCCCACAACACATTTCTAACCTCTTGGGATCTTTGTATTAATATATGTATTTAACATATATTTTCCCATAGTGTGTAATACTTCCGGTTTTTTAAGTTTTCCTAACTGATACCAGCCTTTCCTTATTGTGGTAGTTACAATATTAACCCTCTTCATGGTTGGGTAATAGACTCGTTACGATTGAGAAAGATTTGTTAGCTGGGTTCTGCTTTTTACTTAGCTTTTCCTAATGATATGATTTCACTTTGAAAGGAGTGGAAAATATAAGACTACACCTCTCAATGGGCAAGTTTTTAATTCCCTAAAGTTGAAAAATAAGAGAACTTACTTTTTAATAACTGAAATTCACATGATCCCTGTTTTGAAACTTTTGTGTTTATTATGTGAGTTATATGGAGAACGTTTTTTTCCTTTTTCATTGAACTATAGTGGATCTACAATGTTATATTAGGTTCAGGTGCACAGCACAGTCGTTCAGCGTTTATATTCATTATGCATTGATCATCAGCATGATAAATTTAGCTCCCGTCTGTATGAAGAACTTTAAAAAATATTTGCTTTTTCTTCCCCCTCTGCTGTTTTGAGGATAAATAGCTGTGTTGGAGAATCAAATCATCAAGCATTTATACTTGCCCTTTCGATCTTCTTGCTCACCTCGGTGTACGGGATAACATTGACTTTGGACACCATTTGTAGAGATAGAAGTGTCTTCACAGCTCTCTTCTATTGTCCTGGAGTTTATGCAGATTACAGGTGAGATGTGACTACCAGAGCACGGAGGCCCAGACACGAGGGAGTGGGCATTGCTATTAATGCAAGGGGCCATGCTTTGCTGCTAGGTTAGGAGTTTTCAGCCAAAACATAGGACAGGTTATTGGATGCTGGGTATCTTTGAAATGGCCAGCAAAATTGTGTGTTTTTCTAGGGTGATGGCAAAAGGATCCTTGACCCTTACAGAGTGAGGAACTAGTACCCTGCAAATAGGCCCGGGTCATTCGCATGACCACTGGCATGCCCCCCGGTTAGCAATGGTGAACCAAGAGCTGTAAACTGAGAGTCCCAGGGGATATGTGGGGTCTGTTTTGTCATAAATGATCATGGCAAGTCACTTGATTGCGGCTTTCTCGTGCTCTTTAGCCCTATCTTGATTTATTGCTTCTGACCCTTTTGTGGAGCTCTCACAATTTCTATAACATTTACTTTTTAACTTCCACTGGTTTGTCCTGTTCTACTTTTTAAAAAAATCACCACTCATGATTACTGTGGTATCTAGGTCAAAATTTCCTTTGTTAGGTTGGGGCACATTTATATATTGTGAAGATCTCCATGCCTTGTCAGAAGCTAGGGTTTTGCAGCTTTGGGCCCAGCGAGCCCCTCCCCAGATTGCTGCGGGGGCCCCCTGCCTGGTTTCTTTGTGCCCTCCTCCTCTCCTTTTCCTCTGATGCGGATGCTGTTTGGTATCTCTGGCCAACCCCTCCCCCACTCCCCCAGTCTGAGCTAGGACAGCGCTGCCCCCAGGGTCCTTTTCTTTCTTCTCACTCTGTTCTCAGAACAATCCCTGCTTTACCCACCCAGCGCCCCTGTGGAGGTATTTGCTTATTAGTCTGTGGACAGATCTTCCATTGCCATCATAGATCTAGATATTTGTGGGCATTATTAGAACACACTGGTCCTCCTCCTCCTCGGGGTAAGTTCCTTTTATTTTTCTATATTCAGAGTGTTAGTAGGTTGTGAAATTCTGCAGTCACACTGCGCATGATAAATGTCCTAACAGCAGAGCACGTCTGTATGTCACTAAGCATGAATTTTGTGGACTTTCTGTGGGCCACTGATGTGGAATGAGGAACACAGTCCGCCATTGGTACCCACCGTCTGTATAGGTGCTTCACGTCACCCTGTTGAGCCCTGGTGTTCCTCATTTTTATGGTGGGGTAATCATCTCTGAGTCCCTTTCAGCTTAACAAATGAAGATTCAGGATGGGTTCATTTCCAGCTAACTCATTTGCAAATGTTTGAAAATAATCATTTGGCGGACATTAGTCAGCCTCTCCTGTCTTCGTAAGGAGCTGAAAGGAGCTTTCTTGTCCTGTGTGATTCGGTTTGGCTGGAAGAAGCTGGACCGGAAATGTGACGGTGCTCCTACACAGAAGTAAAGGACTCGCGTCTCCCTTGTGTTCACCAACGTTGTACTGAAAAGAGTGGAGACGAACAGCTTTAGCACCGTTCCAGCTTCCTGGGGGACGTTTATAGCACGTCATGGTGCCTTCGTTTTCCCTCGGTTAAGAATTATTTAGGAATTGTTCATTCATCTGATAGCTTTTGAATGCAGTTATGTCAGGCGCTGTGTTGTTTGTGTGGGGGATACCGAGTGCAAAGATGTCCTTGCTATTCTAATATAACATCCTAGGAAAAGAGGCAGCAAGAATGACAGCATAAAACAGGACATGAGTAGTCACAGGTTAAGCATTCTGGTGTTCTGAGGGTAGAGAAGCATCTTCCAATTGGGATAGTTGGGGAAAGCACCAGAGCCCTTGGTGATGGGTGCTGTGTGTGTCAGACGTGAGGATGGTGCCGGCTTTGTGACTGAAACGGTCGGCATCCTGACCCGCCCTTTGTCCTCCCAGCTCCGCCCTGTCCTTCACCTGCGTGTGGTACTCCGTGATCATCACGGCGGGCATGGCGTACATCTTCCTCATCCAGCTGATCAACATCAGTTACAACGTCACCGAGCGGGAAGTCCAGCAGGCCCTGCGTCAGAAGACAGGGCGCCGGCTCCTCTGCGGGCTCATCGTGGACACGGGCCAGTACAACCGGGGCTTCCTGCGGAACTGGCACCAGTTCTCCACCCTGGGCACCGCCCCCTGCCACCACCCCGCCGAGGACATTGTCTGAAGTGCCTTCTGTGTGGCTCTGTGAGGGGTGGCTCTCCCCTCTGCGCCCTCCCAGTGTACCCGTCGGCGTCCGTGCAGGATGTTCGCTTTTATCCCCCGTTTCTTAAAGGCTGTCTAGGGCCATGCTCAGGTTTAGACACAGGACTGGGAAGAAATGATTTTTTCTGACTTCACCTTAAGAGATTTTTATATTGAAGCAGTAAAAGTAGAGTCATTCTTTTCCAGTCACCTTGTTCACTAACTCAGTCACCAGGAGTGGGAGAGGATGCAGATTGCTCATGCACAGCTTGATAGAAGCCATTCCCATCCATTAGCAGGGGAGAAAGAGTTTGGATTAGGATCGTTTCCAGTCCCTCTTTCAATTCCTGATAGCCATGTGACCCTTCGTTGAGTCACTTCCCCGAGTCTCAGGTTCATTCATAAAGTGGGGTGCCGCCGCCTGCCCTGGCTACCTCACAGTCGTGAGGGTCGTGTGAGGGACCAGGCGTGTGGAAAGCACTGGAAAATGACGGAAGCACCCAAGAGGGATGAAGTATTATTAGGAAAACTCGAAGTCCGAGAAAAATGTTGCAGGTCAGAATATGGAAGCCAAAACTATCCGAGGAATCCATTTTCAGCATTTCAGAGTGAAAGAAAGATCCTGAAATACCACATTGTACCACATTGTGCAGTTATGGTAATTTCTCTTTCTGAAGTATTAGACATTAGCTACTCAAACAGAAGATGATCGGATGGATTCACAGTGTCATCTGATCCTGAAGGGACAGTCAATAACAGTTCTATTTATCGGTAGTATAAGATACAGTGGTCATGAGTTTAGGTGGTGAGTCCTTATATTTATCTCATTTCTTCTGTATTTATTGTTTGGATTTACTCTGAATAACTCCAAACTCTAACAGGCATTACTGTTTTTTTCCTCTTTCCATGTTTCACCTGGGAAGGTGCTAGCACACTTTTGATGAGGCTGGAAGAGGAGAACAGACACTCCTGTGGGGGAACAGTTTACACCCTTTCCTGGGTAGGGTGGCTGGTCAATATCAAGGGCTCGATTTTTTTTTTTTCATGTAAGTAATGCAAACACTGTCAGTTACAGTACTCGGTTGCAAAAACCAGTTTTCTGGCATTTATATTCTGGTATGAACTCTAAGGAGTTGATGGACATCTTCCTACTTGCACATTACTTCTCATTCACCTTGCCCTAGACAAAGTATCTCACTTGGAGAGAAAAAACAGGGTATTTATGGTTTCCGCTAATTAATGGATTATGGTTCTTCCCTAGCTCTTCCTAAACTCTTATCTTTTTTATCATATCTTGAAACTGAAAATGTATAAAAGATTAAATATTTATAGAGAATGGGTCTGTTCTGCCAAGGAGTTAGGATGAGGCAATTTCGGATGGGGGAAAACACCCTCTTGAAATATTTAGTTTTTTACATGTGCTTATTTTGCAGTCCCAAAGAAAATTCATGAGTCCTTAAGTTTGCTTTGGTTTATAGCTTAATATCGGGGAAATATTGCCAGTTTTTTCAGTCCGTCTGTGCATGCTGTTGTCGTAAGAAGTTCATAAATGTTGAGAGGAAATACTGGTACTTCCTGCGACTCTGCCCTCTGCAGCTAGCACCATCCCTAGTCCTGCCAGGAAACAAAGCTGTCCTCAAGACAGTCAGCACCTCTTTATACAGGCTTGTCGCTACTCTCCCCAGAGATGGATTGTTAAACCAGTGAGAGGCTCCGTATTCCACTGGGATGAGCCAAAGAGCAAGTCTGGGGTGTTAGCAGTCTGTGGTTTCTACAGTGATGCCCTGGCTCTGGCCCAGAGTCAAGCATTCATTTGGAATTAACATTGGATCTGAGAGAACTAATTCCTTCCTGCTAGGTTTGAGATAAGAGAGAGAGGAATAAGGTCAAGGACAGCACATGCGGCCAGAGCTCTCTAGTTGTAGTCTCTTGAATGCCAGATGTATAGCCAACTCTAATCGTCTAACAGTTGATAATAGAATTCATAGAAACAATAGTATAGTCAGTAATTTTAGCCTCTTGCCAAATCTTTAACAACCATCAAAATATGACATGATAAAGGTGAGTAGTACCCGAGACCGCAGTCACATGGGAGAATTAGGAACGATTGCCATTTTTATAATAGCACAGACCTAATGGTTTCTCTACATGGGGCCTCTCAGGTTCCCTCACCTGCATAAGGACTCCTTTACTCCGGCTGGTTGGGATGAAGTTGCTTCTTTTAAGTTCCTTGAGATCATGATTGGCATTTTACAGGAGAAAGCTGAAACTTTTGAAAAAGTTCTGTGGTTTTATGGGGATAAAAGCCTACTGAGGTATTTGTACCACAAGGAGCAGCAAACAAGGGGCTCTTTGTGAGCAGGGTTTCTGTAGGCCCCGGGACACCCTAAGTCTTAAGTCTACGCTCCTAGATTCTTATACCTTTTTATGACCTTTTTTGTCCTTTTAAAGGACCTTACACCTTTGTCCTTTTAAAGGACCTTACACCTTTTTTGTCCTTCTAAAGGACAAGGCCTCTAGGAACGAATGAGTCCCAGAGAAACCTGTGGTGGCGGCGGCGGCCATGGGAGAATTGCTCTGCAGCCCTATAAACCAGCAGTTTGTTGGCCAGAGAGGCAAGTCCTCCCCCAGCACAACTCCCTTTTCTCCACCCCCCTCCCGCCCCTGCCCCTCCATCCTCAGCCTGTTAATAAACATACTGATATGGAGCTTTAGCAAACCATCTACTATATTCTGACCACTTACATTATGGTCATGCCATCGTGTGCTATTCCTGGGGAAGGGAAATGGGCCCATTCGCAAGATTTAAGGGAAAAATAGTTAAGGATCAGGATTGCATGAAAGGAGAAACGTCCTTTAGTATTTAAAATGCTTTTTTAATGATACCCAAAGAGTACTTCGTGGTTCTAGCTGGGCCCACTTGAAATGAACTGACCGTGAACAAGCCTTAAGTGAGTTTTAGGGACACTGTTGGTCATCTCACCTCAGCCACCTCTGTGTCTGCTTAGGATACATTCAAGTAGTGTTGTCCTTTGCTGAATGAAGTAATTGTTGTCATCCACTGTGCCACCTGCCTGGCAGAAAGACTGCTATGAACTTTCTTACGCAATAGTCCTTGGTACTTCTAATATTTTTAGTAAGAGAAAATTTTCTATACTAGAACCTTCCACTGCCAGAAAACACAAGACCAGTAAGGTTCACTAGAATACTGACCCATCTGCTTCGTAGACTATATTTCCTTTGGGTAGGACATTAGCTTTTTATTACAAAACTCAACTTCCATAATCAAAAATATGACATCTAGAAGCACAGTTTTAACCAGGATGTTTAACAGTGTTTTGTGAAATTTAAGGGTCTCTTTAAACGAGGTAAATGGGTTTATAGGACTTCATTTTAGCCATATGTAGGTACCCTGCATTTGAAAAAAGAAAATTTCCTCAAACAAGTAAGGGAGGATAGAGCCTTTCGTTGGGCACCTGTGCGGAATCTGGTTTTCTCAGCAGCAGCGGGGCAAGTATGGCATTTTATGTTAAGCACTGCCAGGGTGTGATGCAGGGGAAGGAGGAGAGCTATGCTTAACTCTAATAAAGTCCCCTGGGTTCCTGTGGGTGTTTGCTGTGATTAACGGAAACGTTCTGCGGAATCAGCTACGTGTAATCTTGTTGATAATGGGCTGTTAGCCCACTCGCGTCGGCACCCTGTGCTTCTCTATAATGGCGGCAGTAGCCCCAGACTGAGTGGTTCATGGAGACAAATCTCTCAGAGGCTGCAGCTGATTCCAGCTCTTTCTGAGTTGGGCTTTTGACTTACTGCTACTCTAGCCTTCCTGGTGGCACCTGCTCTCCTAGAAAATTCATACTTCAAAGGCAAAGCTTTAAAACCAGAGCCAGTCGATTCCAGTTGCCGATGCAGCTCACACCCTGTGTTTCTTCCCATGGCACCACTGACAAGATGCCACGTTCTAGAACTGGGAAGCTCAGTCTGCTCTGATCCTGTGGTCTGGGTGGATTCGATGATTTGCGTTGTTAGGACTTTTGAACCTTTTCACCTGAGTACATTTCTGGGTCTGATGTTAGGCTAAAGGAAATCCAGGAATATTTAATGTTCGCTATTTAATGCAACTGGCCCAGCAACATTAAAGGGGATTCCTGATGCCAGCTCTGGAGGCTGCGGGCTAGACGTTTTGCACTGTTTTTTATACGTGTATTCATACCCTTTTATCACCTCAGACTCAGACACAAGGCCTTTTAAATGGAGATTTAAAAAACTGCCATTTATGTAAAATAATGTACCGTGACCAAGTTGCTTTAAATGGAAAATAAAGTGCTTTCTTTAAGGGAAATGGTGTTTATTGGTGTGTCTTCTCCTGAACTCTTTTGCCTTAAGAAGCCTGTGTGTGTTAGAGCTGGGCCGCTCCACTGGCTACCGAGGTGTCCCCGTCTTGCGGACCTAAGTTATCCCTGGCCCTAAACACTCCGTTTCCTGGCGGTTACTTTGTCTAGTTTTATAGGCCAGGGATACTGCTGCTTTGGGCATTTTGTTAGCAGTACTATTTCTAATCATGTCTTTAGGATAGCCCAGCAAGAACTACAGATCATTTACTAAGGGATTTTCCTGTGGGTCTTTAGGAGGTTCCATAAGTAGGTAAAAAGTCCTCACTGGCCCAGTCAGAATATGGGCTGCCAATGACTCAATGGCTAATTGATGCTTGAGGTGAAGTAAAAATAAAGGAAAGCTTAAGAGAGGAAACTTAAGCTTTATGGGATTTAAGACTAAGTGGATTAGTCTTAAAAAGTTTTTAGATGACAACTGTATAATCATATTAAAGGAAAAGACGTGGGGACAGGGACACTGTAGAAGGAATAAAGTTCAATTTAGGGTGTTTTGTCATTTCTGAGTAAATCCTCACACATGTTCCACAGAAAAAGGATGTAAGTCATTGTGCAGGTGGTGGAGCTGGATATCCCTTCTAGGAAGTAAGGACAAGAACAATTTATTGAACACATATTCAACTTTATCTTACCAACTCGAATTTTCAACCTAGCAACTACTAGCAGTTACCTCGGCTGCAAGGGGCTTTCTTGTTCTACCGATGTACTTGTCTATTACTTAGATTTGTTATAACGAACATGTACTTTATAATGAAAATGTTTTTTCTAGCAGGTAATTCAGACAATTCACAGAAGAGCATTTGTCAGTCTCTATAGTCATCTGCACCTTGAAGATGAAATCGTTCTTTGAATTCATCTCGATATGTGGATCAAACCGAGCGGAGGACTAGAAGAGAGACGGAGTGTATTATTTAGAAGCTGCAGTTGGAAGCATGCACAGATGTTTTAACGAATTGCTGGACTGCCCCTGAGAGAGTCATTAGCTTCTGGAATTCCCTTCATGCCTGTCAGCATGCACTGAAGAGAAGGATCTTTGGTGCCATAGTTGCCCCTCAGTGAGACAGTCGCTGCCCTTTGCAGCAGCTGCACTGGGTCCCATTTGGGATGCGGCTTCCCAGCAGGGTGGGCACAAAGGAGGGCGTCTGGCAGAGGGCCTCTTGCCAACGCTATGGTGCTAGGTCACGGACCACCTGTGACTCCTTTTCTGCGTACTCACTGCCTTTAATTTCTATTACGTTACATTTGTCAACAACTCATGTTAAATTATAGGGACACATTTTCTTTCAGAGACTCAGGCAAGCAAACACTTGCCTCTTTAAAGTTTCTGATGCTAAAATATATAGGATGCATTTGAATAGTTGAGCTTTACACTATTCTTTGAATGATCCTGCTGTGATAAATGCTTTAGTGAACTAATTAGCAATCCAACAGAAATCAAAGAAGGAAGTAAAAATTCCCCAGAGAGACCCTTTGATCCAAGAAGTGCCCGGCGGGCCACAGAGCAGGTGTCTGCGTGAGTGTGCGGATGCCCGGCCCGCACACGGCACCCACTCTCTCAGCGCCGATGTCCGCCACCGCACCCGGGCCCGGGGCTCAGCGCAGCGCGAATGGCTGGAAGTCTGGGAGAATTTCAGCCACCTTCCGGCGGAGTTGCTCTCGCCTTTCTTCTTTTATTTTTTCCTCTTTCATAAATTTTACAGACTTCTTCCATGTCTCAAATGTGATCCAGAGAGTCCTCCTTTAAACAGAAAAGGAGGAAAAGTTAAACACGATGGAAAAGTTGACTTTCCATCTGAAGTACATTAAAAACTGTAGAAGAAGAACTCTTTGAATACAGTGTTAAAAGATATGGAGATCAAAATTGGAAATGGGACAGTGAGAAATGCTAATGAAGAAAATAACAGCGGCGAAACAGGATGGAGGAACTGATAGGTCATTTTTATTTTCCATCAGGCGATCAGGGAAACCCTCCGTGAGGTGACATTTGGGCAGAGCACCCAGGGGCCTCTGCACACGCAGGCCATGAGACACCCCCAGGTGATCTGATCACAGCCTGTGTCTTGTGCTCAAGACAGGACCAGTGGACCAAAGGCTCCAGCAGCCAAAGCCCTCAAGGCAAAGATGTTGGAGAAGCAAATGGAGCACCACAGTTACAGGCACTGAGGCCCAGGTACTTGGACGTCCAGACCGACCTCATTGTAGTGCACTTCGCAGATACTGCCTGTTTTATAAACTGAAGGTGTGCAGCAACCCTGCGCTGAGCGAGTCTGTCAGCACCACTTTTCCCAATAGTGTCTGCTTACTTCGTGTTTCCACGTTGCATTTTGGTAATTCTCACAATATTTCAAACATGCTCATTATCATGGTATTTGTTATGGTGATCTGGGATCAGTGACGAACCACGCCCATAGGAGACAGCAAACTTAACTGATAAATGTGTGTGTTCTGACTGCTTGACTAGCCATTCCATCTCTCTCCCTCTCCTCAGGCCTCTGTATTCACTGAGACACAATGATACTGAAATTAGGTGAGTTAATAACCCTGCACTGGCTTCCGTGTGTTCAAGTGAAAGGAAGAGTCACATGTCTCTCACTTTAAATCAAAAGCTAGGAATGATTAAGCTTAGTGAGGAAGGCATGTCAAAAGCTAAGACAGGCCAAAAGCTGGGCATCTTTTGCCAAAAAGCCAAACTGTGAATGCAAAGGAAAAGTTCCTGAAGGAAATTAAAAGTGCTAGTCCAGTGAACACACAAATACTAAGAAAGCAAAACAGCCTTATTGCCGATATGGAGAAAGTCTGAATAGTCTGGGAAGAAGATCAAACCAGCGATGACATTCTCTTCAGCCAAAGCCTAATCCAGAGCAAGGCCCTAACTCTCTTCAATTCTAGGAAGGCTGAGAGATGAAGCAGCTGCAGAAAAGTTGGAAGCTAGCAGAGGTGGTTCATGAGGTTTAAGGAAATAACCATTTCCGTAACATAAAAGTGAAGGGGAAGCAGCAGGTTCTCCAGAAGATCCAGCCAAGATAATTCATGATGGTGGCTGCACTGAACAACAGGTTTTCACTGTAGATGAAACAGTCTTATTGTGGAAGATGATGCCATCTAAGACTTTCTTAGAAGTCAGTGCCTGGCTTCAAAGCTTCAAAGGACAGTCTGACTCTCTTGTTAGGGGCTAAGGCAGCTGGTGACTTGAAGTTGAAGCCAGTGCTCCCTGACCATTCTGCCAATCCTACGGCCCTTAAGAATTCTGCTAAATCCGACTGCCTTCGGCTCAGGTCATGATCCTGGAGTCCCGGGATCGAGTCCCGCATCGGGCTCCCTGCTCGGCAGGGAGTCTGCTTCTCCCTCTGACCCTCCTCCCTCTCATGCTCTCTGTCTCTCATTCTCTCTGTCTCAAATAAATAAATAAAATCTTAAAAAAAAAAAAGAATTCTGCTAAATCCACTCTGCCTGTGCTCTATAAATGGGACAATAAAGCCCGGATGACAGCACATTTGTTTATAACATGATTTACTATCTTAAGCTCACTGTTGAGACCTATTGCTCAGAAAAAAAAAAAAGATTCCTTGCAAAATAGGACTGCTCACTGACTATGCACTTGGTCACCCAGGAGCTCTGATGGAGATGGACAAGGAGACTGTTTTCATGCCTGCTAGCACAACATCTATTCCGCAGCCCATGGATCAAGGAGTCATTTTGACTTTCAAGTCTTTATCATTTAAGAAATACATTTCTTAGGGCTATACCTCTCTATATAGTGATTCTTCTGATGCATCTGGGCAAAGTAAATTGAAAACCTTCTGGAAAGGATTCACCATTCTAGATGTCATTAAGAACATTCATGATTCACGAGAAGAGGTCAAAATACCAACATTCACAGGAGTGTAGAAGTCAATTCCAGCCCTCATGGGTTGAGGGGTTCCAGACTGGAATGGAGGAAGTAAGTGCAGATGTAGGGGAAACAGCAAGCGAACTAGAATTAGAAGTGGAGCCTGAAGATGGGACTGAACTGCTGCAATCTCATGATACAACTTTAATGGACGAATGGTTGCTTCTTATGGCCGAGCAAAGAAAGTGGTTTCTCGAGATGGGATCTACTCCTGGTGAAGATTGTTGAAATGACAACAAAGGATTTAGAATATTACATAAACTTAGTTGATAAAGCAGCAACAGGGGATGAGAGGATTGACTCCAATTTTAGAAGTTCTACTGTGGGTAAAATGCTACCAAACAGTATCATATGCTACAGAGAAATTGTTTGTGAAAGGAAGAGTCAATTGGTGCAGTCAACTTTATTGTTGTCTTTTTAAAGAAATTGCTGTAGCCACCTCAACCTTCAGCAACCACCATCCTAATCAGTCAGCAGTCAGTAACATCGAGGCAAGACCTTCTACCAGCAAAAAGATTATGACTCCCTGAAAGCTCAGATGATGGTTAGCCTTTTTAGCAATAAAAAATTAAGGTAAGTACATTGTTTTTTAAAACAATTCTAATGTACATTTAATAGTATAGTATGAACATAACTTTTATGAGTACTGGGAAGTAAAAATTCACTTGACTCACTAATTATGATAATTGCTTTACTGCAGTGGTCTGGAACTGAGCCCACAATACCTCTGAGGTGTGCTTGTGTATATTGTTTAAAACGCCCACTGGTAACATCACCTCCAACAATGAACACCACCACCCTTGAATTTTAGTTGAGAAAAGATTACCCTAATGTCCAGGTTCTGGAATCACAGTTCGGGAGGATCACAAGTTGAAGCGAGGATTATCTGCTGTCAGAGGGGAGACATGCAATGGCCTTTTAGGATAACAACTACCTGCACACTGGGGATGTGAAGGTAAGCCAGATAGTCTCTGCCCACAGAGGGAGTTACCCTGGTGAACAGATCACTTCAATGCAGTGAGGAGCTGTCATGGTGGAGATACGCACTGGGTACCTCCCCAGTCTGGTGGTAAGGGACATCATAAGTTTTTGAAAGAGATTATCTGAACTGAATTTTTGTCAGACAAAAGGCTTTCCTAGAAGAGGGCATGTCTTGAGTAAAGGCAAAACAGGCAAGAATAGCATGGTGTGTGTAAGGAATTATAAGCAGAGTTATGTTGCTGAAACAGAAATGCAGAGTGGCTAAGTTTATATTTTCACAACTCGAGGCATATGTGGGGTCTATTCTAGCTTCTTGACCTTCTCATGAAACCCTGGAATGCATCACAGTCCCCATTAACTCTATGGCTGATGGTGGTTTGCTGTTTCTGATAATGTTGATTTTTGTTGCTGGAAGTTAAAAACTAAAAGGCTACAAGGAGTGCAGCTGCTTCATTTGCTTTCTTCCTTCGTCCATCCAGGCCTCCACTTAGAGCCACCTGTCCTCGGTTATCTGCCCACTCAGTCCTTGCCCGTCTCCCACTCTTACCTCTGTTCACATCTTTCTCCTGGCTACCCTCCCACTTTTGACTTCTACATTTCATCTCCTACTTTTCTCCCCTGATGGAAATGCTTTGCCCCCGCTGGATGAAATTTTCCTAGACCATCATTGCCTGCATTTATCTTTTCTTCCTCTGAACTCCTACAGCACATGGTCACAGTCACTGGTTTGGTACTTAATTAGGTATGTGTGTAAGTATGTATCTAATCTGTTACATTTCTACTGAATTATAAGAGCCAGACACCATGTTATTGGGTATTTTTTATGCTTGGCAAATATGATTTGGTAGATGAGCTATGGATGTATTATGTAATAAATGTGATTTAAGTCACAACATAAGAGTTCTTAACCTGTGGTCCACAAACTCCTTGACATTTTATGTAACACTGTATGGGATGTGCACAGGTGCATTTTTGGGGGTCTTGGTGTGTGACTTATTACTGTGAATGGACCTGTGACTCCAAAATGCTTCAGAAATAAAGTACCGAGGCAATATTGGAAATATAAGAAGTACTTCTTTGTCGCTTGTTATAGTCTTTGTTTTAAAATGTATTTTGTGGGGTGCCTAGGTGGCTCAGTTGGTTAAGCGTCTGCCTTCGGCTTAGGTCATGATCCCAGGGTCCTGGGATGGAGCCCTGCATCGGGCTCCCTGCTCAGCGGGAAGCCTGCTTCTCCCTCTACCACTCCCCCTGCTTGTGTTCCCTCTCTTGCTGTCTCTCTGTCAAATAAATAAATAAAATCTTTAAAAAAAAAATGTATTTTGTCTGACATAAGTATTTCTACCCTGGTTTTCTTTCCACTTCCTTTTGCATGATAAATGTTTCTCCATCCCCTTACTTTCAATCTTTAGGTGTCTTTCGGTCTGAAATGAGTCTCTTGTAGGCAGCATATAGATGGGTCTTGCTTTGTTTTCCATTCTATCATCCTATGTCTTTTGATTGGAGCATGTAGTCCATTACATTCAAAGTAATTATTGATAGGTATGTGCCTATTGCCATTGTTTCATGGTTGTTTTGCAGTTCTTTGCTCCTTTCTTCTCTTGCTCTTCTCTCATGGTTTGCTGGCTTTCTTTAGTGATATACTTGGATTCCTTTCTCTTTATTTTTTGCCTATCTATCTATTATAGGTTTTTGATTTGTGGTTACCATTAGGTTTACATATAACATCTTCTGCATATAGCGGTCTATATTAAGTTGATGGCTGTTTAAGTTTGAACCCATTATAAAGGCACTACATTTTTACTCCCTGCTTCCCCCAACCACCATGTTTTAGGTATATGGTATCATACTTTACATTTTTTTATTTTGTGAGTCTCTTGACCAATTTTTATAGATATACTTAATTTTATTGCTTTTATGCTTTCTACTTTTCTTACTCCTGATTATGGTCTTTCCTTTCCACTCAAAGAGTCCCCTTTAACATTTTTGTAAGGCTAGTTTAGTGGTGATGAATTTCTTTAATTTTTGTTTGTCTGGGAAACTGTCTCCTATTCTGAAAGATAACCTTGCTGGATAGAATATTTGTGGTTGCAGATTTTTTTCTTTCAGCACATTGAATATATCATGTCACTCCCTTCTGGTCTGCAATGTTGCTGAAAAATCAGCTGATAGCCTTATGGGGTTTCCTTTGTATGTAACTGTTTTCTCTTGCTGCTCTTAAAACTCTCTATCACTACCTTTTTGCCATTTTAATTACCATGTGTTTTGGTGTAAAAGACAAAGGAGAACACTACATAATCATAAAGGGAACAGTCTAACAAGAAGATATAACAATTGTAAATGACTATGCACCCAACATGAGAGCACCCAAATACATAAAGCAGCCAATAAACATAAAGGAAGTAATCAATAGTAACAGCAATAATAGTAGGACACTCTAACATCCCATTTATATCAATGGATAGATCATCCAAACAGAAAATCAACAAGGAAACAATAGATTGGAATGACACATTGGACCAGATGGATCTAACAGATATATTCAGAACATTCCATCCTAAAATAGCAGAATACACATTCTTTTCAAGTGCACATGGAACATTTTCAGAACAGATCAGATGTTAGGACACAAACCAAATCTCAACAAATCCAAAAAGATCAAAGTCATACCATGCATCTTTTCTGACCATAATACCATGAAACTAGAAATCATTCACAAGAAAAAATCTGGAAATAACACAAATACATGGAGGTTGAATAACATGCTACTAAACAATGAATAGGTCAGCCAAGAATTCAAACAGAAGTCAAAAAATACATGGAGGCAAATGAAAATGAAAATAAAATGGTCCAAAATCTTTGGGATATGGCCAGAGCTGTTCCAAGAGGGAAGTTTATGGCAACAGAGGCCTACCTCAAGAAGAAAAACCTCAAAACTAACCTTACACCTAAAGGAGCTA
Organism: Mirounga angustirostris; assembly: GCF_029215605.1. Lineage (NCBI taxonomy): Eukaryota > Metazoa > Chordata > Mammalia > Carnivora > Phocidae > Mirounga > Mirounga angustirostris. Next base: position 58,954,235 of record NW_026991709.1, read on the forward strand.
GAAAAAGAAAAAACAAAACCCAAAACCAATAGAAGGAAGGAAATAAGACAACAACAGAAATAAATGAAATTGAAGCTAAAAACAAAAAACAAAAAAGACCACAATAGCACAGATCAATGAAACCAGGAGCTGGTTCTTTGAAAAGATCAACAAAATTGCTAAACCTTTAGCCAGACTCATCAACAAAAAAAAGAGGACTCAGAAATGAAAGAGGGGGTGCCTGGGTGGCTCAGTTAAGCGCCTGCCTTTGGCTCATGTCATGATCCCTGGGTCCTGGGATCAAGCCCCGCATCTGGCTCCCTGCTCAGTGGGGAGTCTGCTTTTCCCTCTGCCCCTTCCCCTGCTAATGCTATCTCTCTCGAATAAAAAAACAAAAAACTTAAAAAAAAAAAAATGAAAGAGGAGAAATAATAACCAACACCACAGAAATACAAAGGATTGTTAGAGAATATTATGAAAAGCTCTATGCCAACAAATTAGACAACCTAGAAGAAATGGATAAATTCCTAGAAACATATAACCTCCCAAAACTGAATCAGGAAGAAATAGAAAATTCGAACAGACCAGTTACCAACAATCAAATTGGATCAGTAACCACAAAACTCCCAACAAACAGAAGTCCAGGCCCAGATGGCTTCACAAGTGAGTTTGACCAAACATTTAATTAATTTTTTTATTTATTCATTCGAGACACAGAGAGCATGAGCAGGGGGAGAAGCAGAGGGTGGGGGAGAAGCAGGCTCCCGCCAAGCAGGGAGCCTAACATGGGCCTCGACCACAGGACCCTGGGATCATGACCTGATCCAAAGGCAGATGACCAACCATCTGAGCCACCCAGGCGCCCTGACCAAACATTTAAAGAGGAGATAAGACCTATTCTTCTCAATCTATTCCAAAAAGTAGTAGGAGGGGACGCCTGGGTGGCTCAGTTGGTTAAGCACCTGCCTTCGGCTCGGGTCATGATCCTGGGGTCCTGGGATCAAGTCCTGCATCGGGCTCTTGCTCAACGGGGAGCCTGCTTCTCCCTGTCTGCCGCTCCCCCTGCTGTGCTCTCTCTCTCTCTGACAAATAAATAAAATCTTAAAAAGTAGTAGAGAAAGGAAAGCTTCCAAATTCATTCTATGTGAGGCCAGTATTACCCCAATATCAAAACCAGATAAACACTACAAGAAAGGGGTGCCCGGGGGCTCAATTGGTTAAGCATCTGACTCTTGATCTCAGGGTTGTGAGTTCAAACCCCACACTGGCCTTCAAGCTGGGCATGGAGCCAACTTAAAAAAAAAAAAAGACACTACAAGAATGAGACCTACAGGCCAATATCTCTAATGGACACAGACACAAAAATCTTCAACAAAATACTAGTAAACCTAATCCAACAATACATTAAAAAAATCATTCACCACAGGGCGCCTGGGTGGCTCAGTTGGTTAAGCGACTGCCTTCGGCTCAGGTCATGATCCTGGAGTCCCTGGATCGAGTCCTGCATCGGGCTCCCTGCTCGGCAGGGAGCCTGCTTCTCCCTCTGACCCTCCCCCGTCTCATGTGCTCTCTCTCTCTCATTCTCTCTGTCCCAAATAAATAAATAAAATCTTTAAAAAAAAAAATCATTCACCACAATCAACTGCAATTTATTCCTGGGATGCAGGGGTGGTTCAATATTCACAAATCAATCAATGTGATATATCAACAAGAGAAAGGATTAAAAACTACATGATCATTTCAGTAGATGCAGAAAAAGCATTTGACAATGTACAACATCCATTCGTGATAAAAACTCTCCACAAAGTAAGTTTAGAGGGAACATACCTCAATATAATAAAGGCCAGATACGAAGGAAAGGAAGGAAGGAAAGAGAGAGAAAGAACAAAAGGCCATACATGAAAAACCCACAGCTAACATCATACTCGGTGGTGAAAGATGGAGAGCTTCCCCCCATCAGGAACAAGACTAGGGTGCCCCACTCTCACCTTTTTTATTCAACATAATACTGGAAGTCCTAGCCACAGCAATCAGACAAGAAAAAGAAATAAAAATCATCCAAATTGGTAAGGAGGAAGGTAAAACTTTCACTATTTGCAAATGGCATGATACTATTTATAGAAAGCCCTAAAGACTCCACCAAAAAATTAGTAGAAGTAATAAATGAATTCATAAGGTCACAGGATACAAATTCAATATACAGAAGTCCATTGCATTTCTATACACCAGTAATGAATTAGCAGAAAGAGAAATTAAAAAAACAGTTCCATTTACAAGTGCACCAAAAATAATAAAATACCTAGGAATAACTTAAGGAGATGAAAGACTTGTACTCTGAAAATTATAAAACATTGATGAAAGAAATGGAAGATGATGCAAACAAATGGAAAGATATCCCAAGCTCATAGATTGGGAGAACAGATATTGTTAAAATGTCCATACAACTCAGTTAATCTACAGATTTAATGCAATCTCTATCAAAATACCAACAGCATTTTTCACAGAACTAGAACAAATAATCCTAAGATTGGTATGGAACCACAAAAAACTCCAAATAGCAAAACCAGTCTTGAAAAAGAACAAAACTGGAGGTATCACAATCCCAGATTTCAAGATATATTACAAAGCTGTGGTAATCAAAACAGTATGGCACTGGCACAAAAATAGACACACTGATCAATGTACTAGAATAGAGAGCTCAGAAATAAACCCATGATTACATGGGCAATTAATCTTCAACAAAGGAGGTAAGAATATGCAATGGGAAAAGGACAGTCTGTTCAACAAATGTGTTGGGTAAACCGGACAGCTATATGCAAAAGAAAAGAAACTGGACCACTTTCTTACTACACCATTCAGAAAAACTTAACATATTTAAAGACCTAAATGTGAGAACTACAACCATGAAAATCCTAAAAGAGAGTATAGGCTGTAATTTCTTGGACATCAGCCGTAGCAACATTTTTCTAGATAGGTCTCCTAAGGCAAGGGAAACAAAAGCAAAAATAAACTATTGGGACTGCATCAAAATAAAAAGCTTCTGCAAAGGAAACAATCAACAAAACAAAAAGCCTACAAAATGGAGAAGATGTTTGCAAATGATATATCTAATGAGGGGTTAGTCTCCAAAATATATAAAGAACTTACACAACTCAACACAAAATACAATCCAATTAAAAAATGGGCAGAAGACATGAAGACATATTTCTCTGGAGAAGACATACAGATGGCCAACCAGCGCATGAAAAGATGCCCAACATCACTCATCATCAGGGAAATGCAAATCAAAACCCTAAGAAATAACAAGTGTTGGCAAGGATGTGGAGAAAAAGGAACCCTTGTGCACTGCTGGTGGGAATGCAAACTGATGCAACTGCTGTGGAAAAGGATGGAGGTTCCTCAGAAAATTAAAAATGGAACTACCCTATGATCCAGTTTCCATTGGGTGTTTACTCGAAGAATATAAAACACTAATTTGAAAAAAATATAAGCACCTCTGTTTATTGCAGCATTATTTACAATAGCCACATATGGAAGCAACACAACAGAACAGACCGAGAAGATGTGCTATATATATATATATACACACACACACACAATGGAATAGTATCCAGCCATAAAAAGAATGAAATCTTACCATTTGCAACAATATGGATGGACCTAGAGGGTATAATGTTAAGTAAGTCAGAGAAAGACAAATATCATATGATTTCACTTATATGTGGAATTTAAGATATAAAAAAGAGGCAAATCAACAACAAAAACCCAGACTCTTAAATACAAAGAACAAACTGGTGGTTGCCAGAGGGGAGAGGGGGATGGGGATGGGTTATCTAAGTGAAGGGGATTAAGAGTACACTTACTGTTTAAGAAGCAAAACAGATGAACATAGGGGAAAGGAAGGAAAAATAAGATAAAAATAGAGAGGGAGGCAATCCATAAGAGACTCTTAACTATAGGAAACAGTGGCTAGAGAGGAGGTGGGTTGGGGAATGCGGTAACTGGGTGAGGGGCATTAAGAAAGGTACTTGATGTAATGAGCACTGGGTATTATATGCAATTGATAAATCACTGAACTCTACCCCTGAAACTAATAATATACTATATGTTAACTAAATTGAATTTAAAAAATAAAAAAGTTTAGCAAAAATTACACACTTATTCCCTTAGAGACTCACAGTGCACATTTAATATATTAAAGGCTCTGAGATTTCTCTAATAAACCCCTTTAATTTTCATTAAAAAAGTGCACTTACTGTTACGAGCACTGAGTAGTGTAAAGAATTGTTGACTTACTATATTGTACACCTGAAACTAACACCGTATATGAATTATACTGGAATTAAAATAAAACAATGAGGATAACAATAATAACCGCTCACTCATGGAGATGTCATTTATCCAGGGCCATCACATATGTAAAAGAAATAGAATAGTATCTATAGTATTAAAAAAAACAACAAATGTGAGTACTGGTTCATGCGAGAGGAGCTGGACACGCATAAAGCTGAGCTCTAACTGCAGAACTACACAGGAAGTACTGATAATGAGACACTTATCTGGCTGACATCTCGTCCCACCAAGTATAAAACTGCAGATTTATAGAATTGTAATATAAATTTATAAATTAATATATTGAGAAGTGATAAAAATATGTAAGATTACATCTCCTGTTCTTATTAGGATCATCTTTCTCAGTGTTACTGCAATTTTAAGATGAGGCCTCACACTAATAAATGTCTCTCCTTCCTTCCTTCCCTTTCACCAGCTTTTCTACATAATCTTTCATTCATACAACATTGAGTAAGAACTTGAATATCAATTTTTAAATGTTAAAGTTCCTTTTAAAAGACCCGTGACTAAATAATAGTGTCGCTCCTGCAAGAAAATGCATCCATTCATTTATGTACCAAGTATCACAGTATCTACTGTGCACCTGTCCTGGGCATTGTCACCCCCCGTGAACACAGTAGTGAGCAAGACGTGGTGCGTCTACTGCTGGGAGGGACAGACAATAAATGTGTAAACAATAAAATGTGTAATTTCAGAGAGTCTACAGTGCTATGAAGAAAACAGGGCAGGACAGTGGATAGACAGGGATATGGAGACGGGGTGGTCAGGGAGGCACACTGATCCAGGTTGTGTGAACGCTCCAAAGAAGCCATGAGGTCTGAGGGACACTCGGCCAGTGTGGCTGGCCATGGAGAACGGAGCAAAAATGGAAGCTATGAAGTCTTGGCGATGCTTTTTTTTTTTTTTTTTTAAAGATTTTATTTATTGAGAGAGTGAGTGTGAGAGACAGAAAGAGAGAGAGAGTGCATGAGCTGGGGGAGGGAGAAGCAGACTCCCTGCTAAGCAGGGAGTCTGATGCAGGGCTCAGCTCGATCCTAGGACCCTGGGGTCATGACCTGAACGGAAGGTAGACACCCAACTGAGTGAGCCACCCAGGCGCCCCTTGGTGATGTTTTTATATCAACTAGACACTGGCTGAGAATTTATTTCTTGTTGAATGCATGGATTCCCATACTTCATTACTGACTTCAAACCCTGAATAGGACTACCCTCTTACTACTGTATCTTACAGTTTACAGATGGGACTGAGTTAGAAAACTGGGGAAGGAGATGGGCTACAGCAGGGAGAGAACGGTTTGGAGTCAGAAAGCCTGACTCCGAGCCCAGGCCCCACCATTTGTTCTTGGTGTACTTCGGGCAATCGACCTGCTTGTAGCTTCAGTGTGCCTGCCGACAGTGGAATTCCTGACCCGGCCCCCTCCTCTCTGGCGTGTGCGAAAGCCCTGTCTAGCTGTCCTGTGCCGCATCGGGCAGCCGCCGCAGGGAGTCTCTCAGTCTGTACACGGCCGCTGAGAAACAGAAAGAAAATAGAGGTGGGCAGATGGGATGTTTAATAACAACACTTGAACAGTGACAGTACACAAAACGTAGCTCTTATTTGGGGGCTGAGCATGTGTCGAGTGAGGTATGGTGTTACCCTGTTTAGTCTTCTCAACAACGCCCTAAGATTGGTTCTGTTGTTATCCTCATTTTCCAAAAGAGGAATGGGGAGGCTCCGAAAGGTTATCTGTCCAGGGTCACACAGAGCCTGAGTCTCAAACTTCAACCTTCAAAGTGAAGCATTTATTCAAAGGCAAGTCCTCTGAGTACCCTCACTCATTGCTTATTGTCTTCTAGATCAAATCAGAATCAACTTGCTTATCGTTTTCCCAGCCCGCAGATTTCGGTAACGTGTAAAGCAAGCAAGGGTGAGCGGGGTTTGCTGGCGGCGGTGGCACCTCAGCGGTCAGAGAGGAGGAACGCTTTCATAACACCAGACATTAGCACAAGCACATACACACAAATGAAAACAAAGCAACCAAAAATCAATCTGGGTGTAGTGAGAAAGGGGTCCCTCCTCCACCTAAACTACACTCTTCCTGCCTCTGAGCTTGGAGGCGTATGCCCACCACGTCGTACTCATAAGCAATGACCGCTGATCATTGAAACAGAGATCGTTTGTTTACTCGCAAGGGGAAGTATGTAATGAAATTTAGGACATCTCTATCCAAAATATTTAAAATTAGAAATCCGAGAAAAAAAACATATATAGAATAGCTTATTCCCCAAGGACACTGGATTAAATAAGACATCACTGTATTACAAATATTAGTATGACATACACCATGATTCCGCTTACATACGGTTCCAAACCAGGCAACACAAAATTAGAGCCTTGAAGGCTGCATCCTTAGGTCAAAGTGAAAAGCAATCCAAGGACATGCTCATTATAAAAGTCAAGAGAACAGTTTACCTTTAGGAGGGAAGGTCAGGGCTTGTAATTGGGAAGGAGCCAGTGGGGATTTCTAGGGGCCAGCAGTGTCCTATTTCTTGACCTCAGTGGTGGTGACATGGGTGTCCACTTGACAGTAATTCATTAAGCTGTATCTGTATGATTTAAGTATTTTCTATATTTGTGTTATATTTCACAACAAATGTTAAAAACAATTGAACTTCGAAATAAGTCAAACAGAGAAAGATATGTATCGTATGATCTCACTGATATGAGGAATTCTTAATTGTAGGAAACAAACTGAGGGTTGCTGGAGTGGGGGGTGGGATGGGAGGGATGGGGTGACTGGGTGATAGACACTGGGGAGGGTATGTGCTCTGGTAAGCGCTGTGAATTGTGCAAGATTGTTGAATCTCAGATCTGTACCTCTGAAACAAATAATGCAATATATGTTAAGAAAAAAAAAAAAGAAGAAGAAGAAGGTAGCGGGAGGGGAAGAATGAAGCGGGGGAAATCGGAGGGGTAGACGAACCATGAGAGACGATGGACTCTGAAAAACAAACAGGGTTCTGGAGGGGAGGGGGGTGGGAGGATGGGTTAGCCTGGTGGTGGGTATTGAGGAGGGCACATTCTGCATGGAGCACTGGGTGTTATGCACAAACAATGAATCATGGAACACTTCATCTAAAACTAATGATGTAATGTATGGGGATTAACATAAGAATAAAAAACAAATAAATAAAATAAAACAAAACAAAACAAAACAAAAAAACACAATTGAACTTCAAAGATAAACCTGTATGACTAGTAAAGTAGACAGTACACTTTGCTCAGGTGTGATTCATGTATTTCTCATCATTTTACCCTCTGGACAGCCCCTGTGAGGCAGGAAGGGCAGGCATCCTCCTCCTCCCCCTTTTAAGATGGGGACCTTAGAGTGCCAGGGGTTTCCACATAGCTAGTGGGTGAGCTGGGACTCTCCCCGCTGTCTGGTATATCTTTGAGTACCCAGCTCTCCCAGCCCCTACCTCATCTTTCAGCCGTATTCCGGGCATAGAATATACTGCGGAAGAGTTGTGAAGTCTGAGTGAGTTTTCTCAGAGATCAGAAACACACCTGTCATGATGTTCCACTGCAATCTCACGCTTGTTCTGGGAATCGATCTTGGCCTCCCTGACCATGTTAAACCAGGCCCTGAATATCTTCTTCTGAAGAAAATGCACCCACAGTTTTTGTACTTCTTCCTCCAAATCAGTCAGGTACTGGGGATGAGGACAGGAATAGAAGTGAGACAAATAATATCATAGACAAAGAATTAGAGCAAATAAACAGTACAAAAGAGAACTGTAACAAATACAAAAGAACAAAGGACACTGGGGGCATAAAGAGAAAAAGATAACATGGCAGCCAAGATAATATCCTCTGCAATGTATTAAAAAAAAACAATGGAGCCAGAGGAGTGGAAACAGTTCTAAGCCTGAGGGGTAGGTTTCTAGCAAAATTACTTGAGCAATTATGGGACAAGAAACAAGAAATGAGTATAAAAACAAAAGCTGATGTAATGATAAATTACAGTTTATAAACAGTTTATGGACACTCTATGTGAAAAATGTTTTATACTAAGAAAGAATTAATTTGACATTTTCATATTCATTTCAAAGCAAGGAACTGGATTGACTATTCTATATTGTTCTTGAAAAAACAATGGTTATGGACATCTGGATTGCATCTCATTTTCTTACATAGGATTGAGCAGAGACATGTATTTAAAGCTTCCTTCTCTGTGGCCTTACCTGTAGCCAGCTCCGGATAACTCTCCTAAGCAATATTTGGCAATAGAGTTGATCAGCCCGGGCTGTGTTCCTAGCCAGGATTTCCTGACTATACTGGAACCAGGACTGCAGGCATTTTCTCTGTAGAGCCAAAGAGTGATGTTCTTCGGCCACCTGGACAATTTTTTAAATAAGAAAAGGAAATTATTCCTTACATGTTTAATCATTTAAGGAAATACACATCACCTTGGCAAATGATGCTATAAACTACATGTAGGCAGTTACAGAGGGAAAAATCTTAAGGGCATTCAGACTATGTCTTAAGAGCTCTGACTACTGACCCTATCTTATGGGGGTTTTAGATGCACAGCCTTTCAGCGCTGACTCCCCAAAGACCACAGCGACTGGCTGGTTATTAGGAAAATGGAATAAACCTCCAAAGCCATCATTTCACTTGCGTCAAGTTTTGAAGTGCGTAGCTGATGATATTCTCAGTTTGTTCTCCTGGAGCTTGGACAGCAACTCCATAATAAACCTCTCTATTATGTACTTAACCACCGTCTAATTGGGGAAATGCCAATACTTTCAATTAGTTTTATAGTATGAGCTGTCACCAGCATTGAAATTTAGACATTATCAATAAACCACAAAACCATTTGATAGGAAAACAACATGATGAATAATTAAATGTCTTACCAACTTAAAAGGTTCAGACAGAGCATCATTCTATCAAAATAAACATGTAACTCAGAGTTTATGAGTTTTAAAAGATAACTGTTCTATTTTTTTAAGAGGCAGGAGGGAAAAACCCTTCTCTCTCAATCCTGTCCAGGCAATCACACATTTTTCTAAGCCTTGCCTAGCCAGCCAGCACCATGAATGGGAATGATCCAAGTGAATCTCTTAACAGTCCAATTTATTGGCCCAAATGACCATCCAGGAGGCCACTGTGGCACCTGAGACTGCTGTCTGGCCTGACTCATCCCAGCCTGGGAGCCAAAAGGCAAGGGGAGTCTCCTAAGCTCCTTGCTCTTTGTCCTCTGGGAAAACAGAGAACCAGGAAGAAAAAGATTATCAGAAGGTCTCACGGAAGTTCTGAAAATGGTTTTTGGATTAAATATCCTATAGTACACATGAGTTTAAGGGAAAATGCTAAATAACTCTTCTGAAAAAATGTTACAAACAATAAAATCTTTAAAAAAAAAAAAAAAAAGGGCGCCTGGGTGGCTCAGTTGGTTAAGCGACTGCCTTCGGCTCAGGTCATGATCCTGGAGTCCCAGGATCGAGTCCCGCATCGGGCTCCCTGCTCAGCAGGGAGTCTGCTTCTCCCTCTGACCTTCCTCCTTCTCATGCTCTCTGTCTCTCATTTTCTCTCTCTCAAATAAATAAATAAAATCTTTAAAAAAAAAAAAATGTTACAAACAAGGCAGGGACTGTTTAACTGGACCTTTCTTAATTTTTTTCTATCCCTTCCTGGAAGCCAACTCAGATGGGTAAAGAAGCTACCCCTTCCTTTTACTGTCCTCCAGAACTTTTCCTTTTACTTCTTTTTATTTTTTAACTTTCAACTGGTGGTTGCCATCTACATAAACCCTCTGATTCTTACATAGTTTAACGGTGTGCCAGAACTGGGCCGCGTTCCTGGGCTATGTTCACAGGTGCTCGCTACACTTTAGCTTTGTAACCAATATGCTGTGTGACTTTAAGCAAGTCAGCTCTCCTCTCTAAGGCTCAGTGCCCTTATTACAAATGGAAAGAAGGTGGTGAGGACTGCTAATGTTCTAAAATTCTATTATCTTGTTGTGATAGACTTTATAGTGGCCCCAAGGGATGGCCACGTCCTGATCCCTGGAACCTGTAAATGTTACCTTAGGTGGTAAAAGGGATTTTGCAAATATGATTAAGTGAAGGATCATAAAATGGGGAGATTATCCTGCATGATATGCAAGAGCCCTAAATGTAACCACAAGAATCCTTGTCAGAGGGAGGCGGGAGGGTCAGCATCAGTACGTGTGACATGAAAGCAGAGAGCGGAGTGATTCAAGGAGGGAGCTGAGAGCAACAGGATGCTCTTCTTCACTCAGAAGACTAGAGAGTCAGCCCTCCCCTTTCATTACGAGGAAAAAGCCACAGCAAAATAGCAATGGCCTGGGGTACAGATGGATCCTCTTGCCCTCAGGCTTGATCACCACAAATGGGCTTCCTCAGTTGGTTTGGAATACTCAGTAATTCCAGAACCGTTGGTAAGGAGGCTGAGGACAAAAAATCAGGGACAGAGAAAAAACAATGGGAAGGGCATTTTGGGACGGTAAAAAGAAAGTATGAAAAACAAGAAGAGAACAAAGAATGAAGAACGAATAGGCAGGGAGCCTACGTCATGTTTCCAGAGGTATAATCTGCAGCATTACTCAATTTAGTGGGACTCTTATGCTATTTGGTTTTCATAACCCAAAATGCTAGTTTTACTTTTCAATATTAACCTGGCCAAATGTGTAAGTAAGAGTTGTCATACCTAGAATAGATTACTGTGCTTATTTTTATACAGAATTCTAAAAATAACATTTCATCTATTTTGAGCTTCTGATCATTTAGTTTAGAATGCCCTGCCCTATGTACTGGGTAAGTTTGAAGTTTCATGTTATTTGATTTTATATATCTCTGTGTGGCAGAGTAGGTTATTGTTCCCTATAATAGGATTATATATCCCTACTCTTTGTATGTGATTTCATAATGCCTCCCAGTGAAGTAGATGGAACCTTTTCCTCCCCTTAATGACCTTGAGTTTGGCTCTATGATTTGCTTTGGCCAATGAAATGTCAATGGACCTGATACAGGCAGAAGTATCGTATGGGTTTATGTCACTGGGTTTAGTTGTTGCACAACAGACATTTGCCAGGTGAAAAGCATGGACCGAATTAACTGCTGAATTCAGAAAGAGGCTGTGGAGAGACCTGAATGTAATCCACAGCTGGCCCATAGATGTTTAAGAAATAAATGCCTAAATTGGAAGCTGCTGATTTTTGAGGGCTGTTTGTTATGCAGCTTTATTGAAACAGAAACCTAATACTTTATGGTAATTATTTCCTTTATGACAAACATGGCTAAAATTGAGAGAGGCCTCTATTCATCTTACTTTGAAAGTCTTTTAATAAAAAATCTACTCATTTTGTTCCCAACCTATCCAGTTATAGAAATCTTTCTCCATCTTGAAGACCAAATCTGAACTCTTACCCAAAACAAAGAAATACATATACACTCAATTAGCTTATATTTTTGGCTTTTAAATCACCAAACAACCTTCAAATCTTAATTGGATGTTTATGCCACTTGAAAAGTCCATTTTGGGGCGCCTGAGTGGCTCAGTCATTAAGCGTCTGCCTTCGGCTCAGGTCATGATCCCAGGGTCCTGGGATCGAACCTCACATTGGGCTCCCTGCTCGGCGGGGAACCTGCTTCTCCCTCTCACACTCCCCCTGCTTGTGTTTCCCTTTCTTGCTGTCCTTCTCTCTGTCAAATAAATAAAAAAAAAAAAAGTCCATTCTGTAATTTTGGGAGGAAGTATGTGACACTGTACCTGGATGTTTTGCTTGCTTTGCATTCTCAATCTCTTCCAAGGCTCCAGGCCTTTTTTTCTTAGCAATACCCTTTCATAATGTTCTTTGGCTACTGCTTCCAGCTGCTGGTTCCTCTTAATTCTCTTCTGCTTCTCTAGTTCTTTCTGGGAAAAATTAAAAAGTAAAAATGCTGAGGAGGGACCAAGATAGTGACATAGGAGGTCCTGGATTTCCCTCCTCCCTTGGATGCATTCAATGTATAGCTACAAATGGAGCATCTCCCTCTGAAAGAAATCTAGAAACTAGCTGAGTGACTCTTCCCTATCAGGGAAATACCCACATCAAAGTGGGTAGGAAAGGCTGAAACACACTCTTGACATAAACCCCATCCCTAGCACAGCACCACACAACAGGGAGGGAATTCCCAATTTGGAGCTTCTCTCTGAGGAATGAAGGGTTTGGACTGCACACCAACACCTCCTCTTTTAAAACAACCTAAATGAATGGCTAAAATGAATGGCTCTGAAAGCCACTGGGGCTTGTGTCCATGAGATACATAAAACGATAGAAAACAAAGAAATGGTTCTTAATGGAAGTGCGCGCACTCCCTATGGCTATCCCCCTAGGGCTCATCCCTAAGGGAGCAGACAAACATGCCCATCTCCCACTCTCTGAAAGTGGTTTGACTGTATACTTTATAAGCTAATGCCTGAGGGTCCAGCTTCTTATTTAGCACACATTTAGGGGTTGGCTGTGGTCCTCTCCAAAGGAAGTGCGCAATGGACCCTTCCCCTGCCTTCTCCCTCTAGCTCATTCCAATGATAAAACCAAACCACAAGCATCTCTCTGGAAGGAGCTTGGACACAATCTGGTCACCCAACATTTATGATTACCACTTGAGGGATGGGACCCTGGTTTGCCTGGCTCTGAAAGCCAATGGAGCTTACATTCACAAGTCCTACAGGACTATAACAAAGAAGCAATTTTTAAATGGATGTAGGAGCACCCCTCTTCCCTTGTGGCTATATACTGGGCTCAGTGCAGAGGGAGCAGGCAAAACACATCTCATAGTTTCTCCCTGGAAGGGGCTTAGTTACCTACATTCCCAGCTGCTGCCTGAGGGTACAGTTTTTAATCAGCTTGCATCTAGGTGCTGACTGAGATTCTCCCCTTTGGAACACTGGCAGGTGTTGGTACAGCTCAACTACTGGGAGCTAAGAACAAGGACAGCAGATTGGATGATCACAAAGGTTTGAGAGACAACCAAGAACCTGGGCGAGGCTGACTGACAATGTTTATCTCCCACATGAGACCACTCTGTAACGACTAGGAGAGGTGGCTGCTTTATCTAATGTGCAGAAACCAACAGGAAGAGTCAAGAAAAATAGAGAAAGGGGAATATCTTCTAAACAAAGGAACAAGAGGAATCTCCAGAAACCAATCTTAATGAAATAAATGATTTACCCAATAGACAGTTCAAAACCGTGATCATAAAGATGTTCACTGAGTTCAGGAGAGCAATGCATGAACAAAAAGAATTTCACCAAAGACATACCAAAAAAACAAAAAAAAAAACAAAAAAAAACCCAACCCCAAACATAAATTATATAGCTGAAGAATACAGTAACTGAACTGAAAAATTCAGTAAAGGGGTTCAACAGCAGACTATATCAGGCAGAAGAAAGGATCAGCCAACTTAAAGACAGAGCAGAGAATTCATCCAATTAGGGGAAAAAGAAAAAAGAATGAAGATAGCATAAGGGACTGATGGGACACCATCAAGGGTACAAATACATGCATTACAGGGGTTCCAGAGGAAAGGAAGGGGCAGAAAGCTTACTCAAAGAAATACTGGCTGAAAACTTCCCTCACTTGGGGAAAGAAACAGACATCCATATTGAGGAAGCCCAGAAAATACCAAACAAAATGAATATAAAGAGGCACACACCAAGACAATTAAACTGTCAAAAGTTAAAGACAAGGAGAGAATCATAAAAGCAGCAAGAGAAAAGCAACTTGTTACATATAAGGGCATTCCCATAGGACAATCAACAAGTTTTTCAGCAGAAACCTTGCAGGCCAGAGGGAGTGGGATGATATATTCAAAGTGCTAGAAGAAAAAACCTGCCAAACAAGAATACTCTACCCAGCAAAGATGTCCTTCACAATTGAAGGAGAGAGAAAAGGATTTTCCAGACAAACCAAAGCTAAATGAATTCATTACCACTAGACCAGCCTTATGTCATACCCAACCCTTAAAAGGACTAATTCAAGGGGCACCTGGGTGGCTCAGTCAGTTAGGTGTCCGACTCTTGGTTTTGCTGACTCTTGGTTTTGTCGACTCTTGGTGTCCGACTCTTGGTTTTGCCTCAGGTAATGATCTCAGAGTCCTGAGATCCAGCCCCGCAATGGGCTCCCTGCTCATTGGGAGTCTGCTTCCCCACCTCCTCTCTTTCTGTCCCACTCCCCACTCATGCACTCTCTCTAATAAATAAATAAATCTTTTTTTAAAAAAGGGCTTCAAGTTGAAGTGAAGGACACTAGTTTGTAACATAAAAACATGAAACTATAAAATTCACTGGTAAAGGTATATATATAAATAGTTTAATTGAGAATACTCTAATATGGTGATGGTGGTAGGTGAATCTCTTATAACTCTAGTATAAAGGTTAAAAGACAAAAGTATTAATTAAAACAACTATAATAATAATTTGTTAATGGGTACACACTATAAAAGATGTAAATTGTGGGGCACCTGGGTGCTGCAGTCAGTTGAGCATCTGACTCTTGGTTTTGGCTCAGGTCATGATCTCAGGGTTGTGAGATCAAGTCCCACGTTGGGCTCCACATTAGCAGAGTCTGCTTCAGATTCTCTCTCTTTCCCTCTGCCCCTCCCACTCATGCTCTCTAAAATAAATAAATAAATCTTAAAAAAAAAAGATGTAAATTGTGACATCATACACAAAGTGTGGGAGCAGAAGTATAAAAATGTAGAGGTTTTGTATACATTTGAAGTTATCAGCTTAAAAGAGACTGTTAAAACTACAAGATGCCTTATGTAAGCCTCATGGTAACCACAAAGCATAAACCTATAGTAAATAAGCAAAAAAAGATTAAGAGAAAGTAATCAAAGCATAATTCTATAGAGAATTATTAAATCACAAAGAAAGCAAGAGAGGAAGAAAGGAATATAAGAACTACAAAAGAGCTAGAAAACAGCAAAATGGCAATAATAAGTCCATGCCTATTAATTATTTTAAATGTACACAGACTACATTCTTCAGTGAAAAGCCATACAGTGGCTGAATGGATTAAAAAAATCAGGACCCAACCTGCTGCCTGTGAGCGGCTCATTTCAACTTTAAAGACACACAGAGACTGAAAGTGAAGAGATGGAAAAAAGATATTCCATGCAAATGGAAGCCAAAAGACAGCAGGAGTAGCTAGCCTTACATCAGACAAAATAGACATTAAGCCAAAAACTGTAACGAGATTAAAAAAAAGGTCATTATATCACGACAAAAGGGTCAATTCATCAAGAGGATATAACAGTTATAAATATTTATATACCGGTCTTCCTCCATGGTTCCCTTGGCTCTCCATCTCTCCTTCCTGTGGTGCTCAATGGATCATGGTCAAGCTTCAAATGAGGTAGATTAAGATCAAAACCGGCATGGTGAAGCGATTGGTTAAAGAAAAAATTATGCATGAAAAAGAAGCAAAACAATAAGAAGAAAAGATTGAAAAAAATGAAAGCTGAAGATGGTGAAAATTATCCAATTAAAAAGCAGGCAGAGATCCTGCAAGAGTCCTGCATAATGATCCCAGATTGCCAGCACAGGTTGGAAGCCACATATACTGATCTTTTGCAGTTAGTAGAGAGAGGAAGACTTGCAAGAAGCTGAGGAATATAAGGAAGCATGTTTAGTACTGGATTCAGTGAAGTTAGAAGCCTGAAGTTTTCTGTACAGGGTGTTTTTTGCATTAAATCTTGGGATCCATTCCACAATTCATTATTTTTGACCACTGCTCTGTGTTCAAATAGTATGAGAATGTGCTTCTTTTTACTCAGTTGCATATATTTTTCTTTGCCTAATTTATCAAATGAGTTCATCTAATAAAAAAAATTATGCACCCAATTTTGAATCACCTCAATACATAAAGCTAATACTAACATTCTGAGGGGCAATCTAGACAGCAATACAATAATAGTAGGAAACCTAAATAACCCACTTTAAACAATGGATAGATCACACTGACAGAAAATCACTATGGAAACATTGGACTTAAATTATATGTTAGACCAGATGGACCTAACAGACATATACAGAACATTTCATTCAACAACGACAGAATATGCATTTTTCTCAAGTGTACATAAAACATTCTCCAGGATGGATCATATGTTATATGCTACAAAACAAATCTTAATAAATTGAAAAAAACGGATATCATATCAAGCATCTTTTTCAACCATGGTGTTATGAAATTAAAAATCAATTACAAGAGGAAAACTGGAAAACACACAAATACATGGAGATTAAACAACATGCTTACAAACAATCAATGAGTCAAAGAAGAAATCAAAAGGGGAAATCAAAAAACATCCAGGCAAAGGAAAATGGAAACAAAATATACCAAAACTTACGAGATGCAGCAAAAGCAGTTTTAAGAGGGAAGTTTATAGCAGTAAACCCTTACATTAGAAAAAATGAAAGATCTCAAACAGCCTAACTATACATCTCAACAAACCAGAAGAAGAAACTATGCCCAAAGTTAGTAGAAGGAATGAAATAAAGATCAGTGCAGAAATAAATGAAATAGAGACTAGAAGAACAATAGAAAAGATTAAAAAAAAAACTAAGACCTGTCTTTTTTAAAAGATAAAATAGACAAACCTGTGGCTAGACTAAGAAAAAAAGAGACTTAAATAAAATCAGAAATGAAAGAGAAAACACAGGAATAGTAAGGATCATAACAAACTACTATGAACAATTATATACCAACAACTTAAATAACCTACAAATGGATAAATTCTTAAAAACATACAACTTTTACTAAGACTGAATCATGAAGAATTAGAAAATCTGAACAGACCGATTACTAGTAAAGAGATGGAATAAGTAATCAAAATCCTTCCAACAAAGAAAAGTTCAAGACCAGATGGCTTCACTGGTAAATTCTACCAAATATTTCAATTAATACCAGTTCTTAAACTCTTCCAAAAAATATAAGAGAAGGGAACACTTCCTAAATCATTTTACAAGGCCAATATTACCCTGATGCCAAAGCCAGACAAGGACACAAGAAAATTATAGGCCAGTATCCCTGATGAACATAAATGCAAAAAATCTCAACAAAATATCAGCAAATCAAACAGTACATTAAAAGGATCATACACTATGATCAAGTGGGATTTTTCCAGGGATGCAGGGATGGTTCAACATCCACAAATCACTCACTGTAATACTCCCATGTTACAAAATGAAGGATAAAAATCCTATGGTCATCTCAATAGATGCAGAAAAAGTATCTGACACAATTCAACATCCTTTCATGATAAAACCTCTCCACAAATTGGGTATAGAAGGAATGTATCTCAACATAATAAAGACCATACTTGCGAAGCTCACAACTAACATCACACCCAACATTGAAAAGATTTTCCTCTCATATTATGAACAAGACAAGGATGCCCACGAATTTTATTCAAAATAGTGTTGGAAGTGTAAGAGCAATTAGGCAAGAAAAAGAAATAAAGACATCCAAATTAGAAAGGAAGAAGTAAAATTGTCTCTCTCTGCAGATGACGTGATATATATCAAAAACCCTAAAGACTCCACTAGAAACTGTTAGAATAAATGAATTTAGTACAATTGCAGTATACAAAATCAATTGCACGTCTATACATAATAATGAGTTATTAGAAAGAGAAATTAAGAAAATAATCCCATTTACAATAGCATTAAAGAGAAAACTACTTAGGAATAAAATTTAATCAAGGAAGTAAAATATCTGTACATTGGAAACTATAAAATATTGGTGAAAAAATTGAAGAAGACACAAATGTTCTATATGGATAGATTTTTTTTCTGTGGTTTGTACTGCATAACCAGCCACCTAGACCTGCACATACGTAGGCAGGCTAAGGAATGTTGTTTGTGAGACTTGTGATGTGTGAATAACTTTGGGAGCCCAGCTGTTGAAATATATTATCTGGCCTCCAGGTCAGAACTGGCCCTTCTGTTCTGGATGCCAAGATCTATAAATCTTGTCTCACATCCCCTCCTGCTCCAGGCTGCATTGGCTCCCTAGAATGGAATCCAGGCAGGGAGGCAGACACACATAGCCCAGGCTCCTTGAAAACATAAAAACATGATAACATAGAAATGCAGCTTGCTCCAAATTGCACGTAGACAAACAAATGTTTAACTTCAAACCCTGTTATGTGCCCTGTAAATATTGTCAGTTGGAAGTCTCACCCGAGGGGAGGATGCTCTGCCCACACCTCTCAATTGGGACTCCAGCCTAGCTGTTTCCACGGGGCTTCCCCAGCTAATGAGGTTGGATGTTGTTAAGTACCCAATTTGATGTAACTTTGCCTTATTCTCATTTCTTGCCTACTATTACCTTCATCTATGTGTAGATTTCTTTCCTCTTCTGTTCCTATTAGGTTTCTATATTAACAATAATAAAGTTTTCTTTCCTTTTCAAAACCAAAACACACCTGTTGTGAATCTTTTCACAGAACAATAAATAAATGGAAAGATTCACTGTGCTCATGGATTGGAAGAATTAATATTGTTAAAATGGCCATACTACCCAAAGCAATTTACAGATTCATTGCAGCCCCTATCAAAATTCCAATGGTATTTTTCACAGAAATAAAAAAAAGCAATCCTAAAATTCGTATGGGACCATGAAAATCCTGAATAGCCAAAGCAGTTTTGAGAAAGAAGAACAAAGCTGGAGGCATCATATTTCTTGATTTCAAACTATATCACAAAGCTACAGTAAGCAAAACAGTATAGTACTGGCATTAAAAAAAAGACACATAGATCAATGGAATAGGATAGAGAGCCCAGAAATAAACCCATGCATATATGGTCAATTAATTTTCAACAAAGGAGCCAATAATATACAAAGGGGGAAAGTCTCTTCAATAAATGGTGCTGGGAAAACTGGGTAGCCTCCTGCAAAAACAATAAAACTGGACCTTTATCTTACACCATCCATAAAAAGCAACTAAAAATGGATTAAAGACTTGAATGTAAGACCTGAAACTAAAACTTTTAGAAGAAAACATAGTAGGTAAGCTCCTTGACTCTGGACTTGGAGATGAGTTTTTGGATTGAACACCTTAAAACAAAGGCAACAAAACAAAAATAAACAAGTGGGATTACATCAAACTAAAAAGCTTCTGCACAGCAAAGGAAACCATCAACAAAAAGAAAAGGTTATCTATGGAATGGAACAAAATATTTGCAAACCACGTATCTGATAAAGGGTTAATAGCTAAAATATACAAGGAACCTATACAACTCAATAGCAAAAGAACCCCAAATAACCCATTTAAAAAATGGGTAAAGAACCTGAATAGATGTTTTTCCAAAGAAGACATACAAATGGTCAACAGGTACATGAAAAGCTACTCAATATCACTAATCATCAGGGAAATGCAATGAGGTATCTATCACTTGACAACTGTTAGAATGGCTATTATCAAAAAGACAAATAAATGCTGGCAAGAATGTGGAGAAAAGGGAACCCTTGTGCACTGCTGTTGGGAATGTAAACTGGTGCATCCCCTATGGAAAACAGTATGGAGGTTCCTCAAGAAATTAAAAATGGACCTACCATATTATCCAACAATCCCAGTTCTGAGTATGTGTCCATAGGAAACAAAATCACTATCTAAAGAGATATTTGTACTCCCATGTTTATTGCAACATTATTCACAGTAGCCAAGATATGGAAACAACTTAAGTTTCCATCAATGGATAAATGAATTTAAAAATATGGTATATATATATACAATGGAAGATTATTTAGCCTCAAAAAAAGGAAATCCTGCCATTTTTGACAACACAGATGAACCCTAAGGACATCATGCTCATTATGCCAAGTAAAATAAGCCAGAGAAAAACAAGTACTAGGTGGTATCACTTATATGTGGAATCTTTATTTTTTTTTTTAAAAAAAGGTTGAACTCCTAAGAAACAGAGAGTAGAATGTGGTTGCAAGTGGTTGAGGGGAAGGGGGGAAATAGGGAGAGCCTGGAAAAAGGGTACAAACTTTTAGTTGTGAGATGAATGTAGTCTGAGGACCTGAAGTGTAAAAAACATGGTGGCTGTAGTTTTTAATACTATATTTTATAACTGAAATTTACTAAGAGAGAACTTAAGTGTACACACACACACAAAGGAGTGTGACAGATGTGTTAACCCAATGGTGAGAATCCTTTTACAATGTATAAGTACATCAAATCATCCTGTTGTACATTTTTTTGGGGGGGGGGTTCTTTTAATTTAAATTCAATTAATTAACATATAGTGTATTACTAGTTTCAGAGGTAGAGTTCAGTGATCATCAGTTGCATAGAACACCCAGTGGTCATTCCATCACGTGCCCTCCTTCATGCCCATCACCCAGTTACCCCATCCCTCCCACCCACCTCCCCTCCAGCAACCCTCAGTTTCTTTCTTATGCTTAAGAGTCTCTTTTGGTTTGTCTCTCTCTCTCTCTGATTTCATCTTGTTTTATTCTTCCCAGGTTTTTTTTTTTTTTTTTTTTTTTTACTAGCCAGAATCATGCTGTATGTATTGTTCTTTGATGTGCTTGCTGGAGATGTTCTCAGCCTAGCACACACCTTTTATCCATTCTATATTCCACAGAAATAGTGTCACTGTTTGGGTTGCTTCATTCTGCTGTTATAATTATGCCCACTTCTGTGCACAAACTTGAGCATAGGGGCTGGAATTTGTGGGGAAGTGTGTCAGTTTGAGCCCCTGGCAATCTGAGGTGAAGGCATGTTGACTTGGCATTGGGCATGCTGACTCGGGCAGGAGGGTGGCTGGACTGTGAATTTGGGACCCACAGGCTGATGGCATGTGTGACAGGGATGTGGCCGGTTTTGCTTTTAACTTTTGTTTTTCTGGGAAACTCTCTCTCTCCTCCTATTCTAAATGAAAGCCTTGCTGGATAGAATATTCTTGGCTGTAGATTTTTTCCTTGTAGCAGTCGGAATTGATCATGCCGCTCCCTTCTGGCTTGTAGTTTCTGCTGAAAAACCCACTGACAGCCATATGGGGTTTCCCTTGTATATCACTGCTTTCCTTCCCCTTGCTGCTTTTAAAATTCTCTCTCACTACTTTTGGCCATCTTATTTACTTTGTGTCTTGGTGCAGACCTCTTTGGGTTGGTTGTGTTGGGTGCTCTCTGTGCCTCCTGGATCTGGATTTCTCTGTCCTTCCCCAGATTCAGGAAGTTTCTAGCTATTATTTCTTCAGACAAATCTTCTTCCCCCTTTTCCCGCTCTTCTCCTTCTGGGATCCGTATCATGCGACTGTTATGCTTGACAGTGTCACTGAGTTCCCTGGGTCTCTTCTCATTTTGTGTTTTTTCCCCTCTCATCTGCTCATCTTGATTACTTTCCATTACTCTGTCCTCCAGGTGGCTGATCTGTTCTTCTACTTCCTCTTGTTTGCTATTCCAGGTGGTCTATTTTTATTTCCATTTAGTGAGTCCAATAGCTCTAATTGGTTCTTTTTTACATCTCCTATCTCTTGGTGGAGGGTCTCATGGAAGTTCTGCACTCTTTTCTCAAGTCCAATGAGATCTTTATGAGCATTACTTTAAATTCTCTATCAGACATATTACTTATCTCCATTTTGCTTAGGTCTACTGCTCTGATTTTTTTCCACTCTTTCATTTGGGACATATTCCTCTGTCTTCTCATTCTGTCTATTGCTGTGTCTGTTTTTCTGTGTTAGGAAAGTCAGCTACGTCAACTGTACTTGAAAGTAGTGGCTTTATGAAGAAGAGGTCCTGTAGTGCAACGTCTCCTTTTCACCAGAAAGTGGTGCTTCAGGGGGTGTCTCCTATACATGTGTTGCTCCAGGGGTGTCCTACCGTTGTGGCTGGGATGTGTTTGCCTTCAGTCCAGCCTGTGATGGCTCTCTGCCTGTTGTGGGCAGAGTCTGGTCTCCGTGGTGTTAGTGGGCCGGTCCGGGGCTGCCTTGGGCTGGAGTTGAGTCAGACCAGGTGCTTGCCAGAGATGCAGTAGCACCAAACTGCAGGCACTTTCCCTGTGTTGTCCCCTGAAAAACTTTTGTTGGTGGGAGACCAGCTGCCTGCCCCCAGCCCACCGCTGGGGTCACAGTCAGACGGGTGTGTGGTTATCTTCCCCTCTTCCTGGGGCAGGACTCACTTTGGAGTGGTGCTGACCCTTGTCTGGGCTGCGTGCACACTGCCAGGCTTGTGGCACTGCTTTGATGGGATCTTGCCAAAAGCGATCGGAGGGGGTGGATCTGCTTCACTGTGGCCTCTTGTCTATGCCGGGCTGTGGAGAGTCTGTTCTGCCAGTTTTTGGGCTGCTTTCTGGGTTATTTATGCCGATGTGGGTGCTCTCTAGGCAGCCACGTGGCAAGAGGTGAGCCCAGGGTGATCCTACTCCGCCATCTTCCCAGCAGCCATCCTGTTGTACATTTTAAGTACCTTACAATTTTGTAAATTATACCTCAGAAAAACTGAAAAAATAAGTAAAAGTGCCATGACCAAAACACTAATGAATTTCATATCAACAAATAGCTAACTAACTTAATTTGAACATATAACCACTAAACAGTGTGTTAATCATGGTAACAGAACTCTGGAGCATTAAAGGAAACAATTCTGCCAAGTGGGTGAGGAAAAGGTGGTCATGAGTACTACAAGAATCAGTGCTATACATAGTCTTAGATATATTCAGTGTTGTTCACAGATGATTTGTATCTCACTCTGTTACTAAAAAGTAAAGTATCTAGTTAGGAGAGCAATCAATATTTCTCGCTCATTATTATGGGAAACCTAGCAATACAGCCCCTTCATTTAGATTATAGAGATTTATATGTAAATAACCGTATTTAAATTTAAAGATACTCCATACTGCATTAAAAGCCTAGAATAATATTCTTACGCTGTGCTCTTTTTAAAAGTGATGCACAAATAAAATAAGTCCAGAAAAAAGTTAAAAGTATTTGATGATCATTAGGCAGCCCTCCCTCCTTTGAGAAGGATTAACCATTTCTGGTAATACCCTGAGAAAAGACAGCCCCCATGCTCCTCAAAGAAGAATGTACCCTTTGAGGGGCTGACTGAGAAAGATGACAGAAGCGTAATGGTTTACTGTAGAGATATTTTTTAATTTTTCTATTTTTAATAAAAGTAGGCTATAATAAAAGTGAGAGAAAAAAATTACCTAAAAATGGTGAGTGATACCCCTTATGAAAGTCACAAAAGCAAAGCAAATACTTCAGACTGTCTTCACAATAGTTGTCATTTATGTAATATAAATACAAAAACATTTAAGCTTCTCCCATCCCCCCCCCTCCCCTGGCCGCCGCAATTTCACTTCAGGAAAAGTGTGAATTGGCTGATTCTGACAAGCTACTTAATGGCTGAGTCTTCTGTGAGAAAAAAAATGAGAGCACACAGTGGAACATTTCTACTATGGAAGGGAGATTTGCCCTGATCTTCCAATCCAAACTACCTGTTTCAGTACAAGTTCCTCAAGATGAAATGTCCACATTCTCTAAAGCACTAACCCCAAATTATCTTTGTAATCTTCATTTCAGACACCTGAGATGTTGAACTGGATGGCCAGAAATAAAAATTATTTACAAGAATTTTCTTATGAGTAACAAGTACAGCTGAGGGTTATGTGGGGGGTGAAAACAGAAAGTAGCCATTTTCACATCCACTGAAATGTTCCTGTAGCACTGAGACAGCAGTTGTGACTTATAGACAGGAATCTAACAGATAATAAGCCTTTGGAGAGATCCTCAGGCTGGCCAACCCTGTTCACATGCACACCTAAGTTACAGTGTAACTATTTTCCTAGAAATATAACTCTGTGGCTGGTGGTGTAGGCTCCAAAGGAAATCCATTTTCCGATGGAGTGGGGAAAAATAGCCTTCTTTTATGTCTCCTTTTCCATGAAAAAAGAGAAAGGAAAACATTTAACAGAGATCTGCTTGAGCCAAAATTTTGTATTACACAGCATTTTATACACACACACACACACGTGTGTGTGTGTGTATATATATATATATAAATTAATATATATATAAGATTTTACCCACCTATTTGACAGAGAGAGAGTGAGAGAGCACAAGCAGGGGGAGCGGCAGAGGGAGAGGAAAGCAGGCTCCCCGCTGAGCAATGGGATTTTTTTTTTTTAAAGATTTTATTTATTTATTTGAGAGAGAGAGAATGAGAGACAGAGAGCATGAGAAGGAGGAAGGTCAGAGGGAGAAGCAGACTCCCTGCTGAGCAGGGAGCCCGATGCGGGACTCGATCCTGGCACTCCAGGATCATGACCTGAGCTGAAGGCAGTCGCTTAACCAACTGAGCCACCCAGGCGCCCCTGAGCAATGGGATTTAAGAGGAGTTTAGATTTTTATTTTCAAAAGGTCATTGTGTGAGGCCATCATACTGCTACATCAGACAGGCTATCCTGTCAGGGTCACAGGAGCACTAAAACACACTTGCACATCAATGACCATGCTGTCCCAGGTGGTACTTCCTGCCATGGCTAGAATGGCCCCCCCTCTGAAGAATGCAGCACTTCTAGGTCCAGGGGAATTGTCGGTAACAAGGATCATAGAGGGCAGCCATGTCTTAACCCTGAACCACTTCCTGAATATGGAGGACAATTTGTCATGAGCTTATCCCTAAGGAATTCTTCCAGTTCCCTTATCCTAAAACATGTCAAAGGCCTTATCTTGAATTTTCTATCCAAAGAAATACATGTGATTGCCCTAGGGAACTTCTCTACCATATTGGCACCTCATCTATATAATTAGAAAATATGGTACTGCACACCATAAACGAATAAACTTAATGAGTAAAACAATGCCCAACTAGAAGAGGTGAAGCAGGCTCCCATCAAACACATCCGTGATGTGACTATTCAGAGAAGTCATAGCAGGTACTGGCTCAGAAGGGTCATTATCTTTTTGATGTCCAGAGAAATAATGCTGCCATGGCCTTGGTGACTGCTTACTGGGAATGGCTATATAAAGTATACAAGGAGGTAAAAAATCACCTGTGCAGAATATGATGCATCAGATGGAAAAGACCTGATGATAAACTGGGTGAAGAAATATACTATGCAGAGCATGATTGCCCAGAAGCAAAGGAGGTAATTGCCAAGTGCATTTTTGTTTTTTGAGAGAGAGAGCACATGCAAGTGGTGGGTAGGGTGGGGTAAGGCAGAGGGGGAGAATCTTTTTTTTTTTAAATTTTTTAAAAGATTTATTTATTTATTTGACAGAAAGAGAGGGAGCAAGTGAGCACAAGCAGGGGGAGTGGCAGGCAGAGGGAGAGGGAGAGGGAGAAGCAGGCTCCCTGCCAAGCAGGGAACCCGATGCGGGGCTTGATCCCAGGACCCTGATATCATGACCTGAGTCGAAGGCAGGCACTTAACCGACTGAGCCACCTAGGCGCCCCAGAGAGAGAGAATCTTAAGCAGGCTCCATGTCCAGCATAGAGCCTGATGTGAGGATCGATCCCACAACCCCAAGATCATGACCTGAGCTGAAACCAAGAGTTGGGACACTCAACCAACTGAGCTACCCAGGCACCCTACCGAGTGCGTTTTAGATCTGAAGCGCTTGCAAAAAAGCCCAAACACCATCAATTTGTACATTTACTAAATGGAAACTAATCTATGTGATAAAGTCTTTTTGTCTACTGTTACGGACTGAAGTTGTATTTTATCTGAGGGTCATAGTCATAGGGACGTTCCTACCTTTTTGCAGGCTCTCACAGAGAGGATCAGGGAGAATCCAGATAAAGTTCCTACCACAGTTCTGGCTGGTGGAGAGGAACAGCAACCACTGTAAAATCTGCCCAGACCATTCTCCCTTGGAAAACAAAAGCCTTCATCTGTAAGTGGCCCCACCTGAGGACACTAGTGGAATGCTACTGCAGATGGGGGGAAGGGCTTCCTTTCACAGAGAGAAGGACTTTAAGGTTAAAGACTGAGCCAGTGGATACTAAAAGATGGGAACAGAGGAGTAGGAGCAGATATTCTTCTGACTGCCCAATACTGTGCACTCCAAAGACTGAGATTTAATAATGTTATAGAGTGCTTCCCCTCATCCACAACCCACCAGCATGCAAACAAACCTCCAGTAATAACAGTGGAGTACAAGTGAGAGACCTGCAAAAGAGACAGACTCTCCCTGGGGAACAGCACAAAGGAAAGACCTGAAGCCAAAAAAGGAGACAAAAACAAAGTTGCTAGTGTAAATTGAAGTCTATGGTGCTCATAGTAATAGCAAACCTCATCAATGGTAACCATGGCAACAACAAACTTGAAATGTAGTCCAACTCCTGGGTAGATTAACACAAATCTCCACACTAAAGGCCTACTTATCTCAGTTTCTATTGCCCTGTACAACAAGCCTAGGTTTCAACAACAGCAACAACAAAGACATGTCAAAAGATAAGCAATAAACACAGTCTAAAAGATAAATCAATCTTTACAACAAGACTCAGATATGACAGAAATTTTGGAACTACCAGAGAGGGAATTTTTTTTTTTTTAAAGATTTTATTTATTTATTTGACAGAGAGAGACACAGCGAGAGAGGGAACACAAGCAGGGGGAGTGCGAGAGGGAGAAGCAGGCTTCCCGCTGAGCAGGGAGCCCGATGCGGGGCTTGATCCCAGGACTTTGGGATCATGACCTGAGCCGAAGGCAGACGCTTAACCGACTGAGCCACTCAGGCGCCTTGGGAATTTTAATTTTTAAATAACTTATAATGACATTAAAGGCTCTAATGGGCAAGGTAGTCATCATTCAAGATCAGATATGTAATTTTAACAGCAATATGGAAACTATAATAGAGTCAAATGAAAATGCTAAAAAATAAAAAAACATAGTAACAAATGAAGAGAGCCTTCAAACGGCTCATCACTAGACTTGACAGAGACAAGGAAAGAATCAGGTAACTTGAAGTTCAATTAGTAGAAATTACACAAACTGAAAGGCAAAGAGAAAAAAGAATGAAAAACATAACAGAGCATCCAAGAGCTGTGGGATAGTATTAATAGTGTAATGCAAGCATTGCAACTGGAATCCCAGGAGGAGAAGAAAAAGAATGGGACAGGTGAAATATTTGAAGAAATAATGGGTAAACATATTCCAAAATTACTGACAGATACAAAGCCACATATCTAAGAAACTTAGAGACCACCAAGCAGGGGAAAAAACAAAGAAATCACATTTGGGCATATCATATTCAAACTGCTGAAAACCAAAGACAGAAAAAAATCTTGAAGGCAGCTGGGGGAAAAGAACCCATCTTACCTTCTGTTATAGACTGAATGTTTATAACCCCCTCTGGATTCATATGTTGAAGTCCTAACAATCAGCGTGGCTATTTTTGGACATGGGGCCTCTAAGGAAGTAACTGAGGTAAAATAGGTCCTAAAGGTGAAATTAGTATCCTTTTAACTCACCAGAGAGCTCATGTACTCCCTTTCTCACTAGCAAAGGTCACAGGAGGACACAGTGAGAAGGTGGCCATCTGTAAGCCAGGATTAGAGCCTTTACCAGAAACCAACCATGATGGCACCCTGATCTCAGATGTCCAGTCTACAGAACTGGCAACCCAATAAGACACCTACAATAAAGGAACAAGGATAAGAATTACAGCAAACTTGTCAGAAACCAGGTAAGCAAGAAGACAACAGAATGACATAGGTAAAGTGTTGAAAGAAAACTATCAACCCAGAATTCTATATCCAGTGAAAATACCTTCCAAAGTGAAGGAGAGGGGCACCTGGGTGGCTCATTTGGTTAAGTCGGTTCTCTTTCTCCCTCTCTCCCTGCCCTGCTCATGTGCTCTTAAAAAAAAAAAAAAAAAAGCGAAGGAGAAACAAAACCTTTCTCAGACAAATGAAAACTAAGAGAATTCACTACCAGCAGACCTATCCTACAGGAAATGTTAAAGGCAGTTTTTCAGGCAGAGGGACTATGATATAGGTTACAATCTTAGATCTACACAAAGAAATAAAGAGCACCAGAAATGAAAGAAATGAAAAACTATAATCTTCAGCTTTTTTTTTTTTTTTTTTTAAGATTTATTTATTTGAGGGAGAGAGAGAATCTTAAGCAGACTCCACACCCAGCATGGAGCCCAAAACAGGGCTCAATCTCATGACTCTGAGATCATGACCTGAGCCGAAATCAAGAGCTGGATGCTTAACTGAATGAGCCACCCAGGTGCCTCCAGCTTATTTTTAGTCACACTAAAACACAATTGTTTAAAGCAATAAAAGTAACAAGGTATTGGGTATTTATGTTATATATCAAAGTAAAATACAGGACATATATGACAGTAAAGATGAGAGAATGAAACTTCCCCCTGAGATCTGGAACAAGGCAAGGATGTCTTCTCTCACTACTCCTATTCAACCTTGCACTGGAATTCCTAGCTAGTTCAATAAGGCAAGAAAAATAAAAGGCATATAGATCAGAAAGGAAGAAAGAAAACTGCCTTTATTGGCAGAGAACTTGTAGAAAATTCCAAAGAATCTACAAAAAAATGCCTAGAACTAATAAGTGAGTTTAGCAAGGTTGCAGGATACAAGGTTAACATACAAAAAATGGACTGTGTTCTATATACCAGCAATGAAAAAACTGAATTTGAAATTTAAAAAAAGCATCATTTATCATAGCACCAAAAAAGATATAGGTATAAATCTAACAAAACATATACAAGATATGTGAAGAGCTATAAAACACTCATAAAACAAAGATCTAAATAAATGGGGAGATATACCATGCTCATAGATTAAAGAAACAATGTTGTTAACAAAGTTGTTAATTCTCCAATTTGATCTGTAGATTCAATATGATCCCAATTAAAATCTAAGCAAGTTTTTTTTTGTACACATTGACAAGATTAGTCTAAAACTTATATAAAAAGGCAAAGAAAACAGAATAGCCAAATCATTCTGAAAAAGAATAAAGTAGAAGGATTCACATTTCCCAATTTCAAGATTTACTATAAAGGTACAGCAATCAAAGGCAGGTGGTAGTGGCTAAGGAATATACATAAAGAATAAAAGAACAGAAAAGAGATCCAGAAACAGATCCACACAAATACAGTCAACTCATTTTTGACAAAGGTATAAAGCATTTCAATGGAGAAAAGATAGCCTTTTCAACAAATTATACTGAAACAACTGA
Organism: Mirounga angustirostris; assembly: GCF_029215605.1. Lineage (NCBI taxonomy): Eukaryota > Metazoa > Chordata > Mammalia > Carnivora > Phocidae > Mirounga > Mirounga angustirostris. Next base: position 58,983,788 of record NW_026991709.1, read on the forward strand.
ACGTCTATATGCAAAAGAAATAAACTTATTACAAATGATGCAAGGAGGTGGGAAAAAATAGAAGCTGACTTAGAAAACCAAATTTTAATTGAAAACTATAAGGTTAAAAGCAAAAGAAACTGTATACTGTACTCCAGTTGGTAAATTTTTTCATGGGGGTACAGTTCTGAACTTGCTTTACATGTATACGGGAGCTGAATGACTTAGGTAAGTGGATGGTGAATTGTGGGAACCAGATCTTACACTGTCAAATAGGGAATTTACAGATAAGCAAGAAGGGAAGGGAAAAATAAATCATCTGATGCGGGATTAGAGCCTGAGATATTATAGTATGAACTCATGTTCATACTAATGTTTACTCAGATGGATAGATACAGAAATAATTATGGATAGGTGTGTACATGGTTTAGTATACATATGTATGTTACTTAGCTCTCTCTGCCGAGGTGCTAAAATTAATGACATCCCAGAAGCAATGAGTACCCTCACTGCCCAGATCTCGCTTTCCAAATACCATTTAGAACCAGGGCACCTTGGTTAGGGTAGTGAAAATACAAGAACAGTGTTGGAAAGTAAAATACCCCAAAACCAAAAAAGGATGAAGGCATGTCAGAGGGACACAGGAGCCAACATTAAAGAGCAACCCATAGCCAAAGTGGGAACAATCTGAGCCACAAAATAAATATTTTTTAGAACTCAGAGTATAAAATAAATATTCATGAATCCATGCTGATGTAAATGATTAAATCTTCCTCATAGAAGAATCCCAAATAGTATGTGTAGATACTCGTCCCTCCAGGAGACAGAGCTTAATTTTCCTCCTCCCTACCCTGAGAGTGGACTAGACTTAATGAAACGCCTCCAAAGAATAGAGTATGAAAAGGGAAAAACAGTAACTTCACAGTGGAGAAATGTGTCAAACACTGCCTTACACAAGTCATCAAAGTATCACCAGAGATAAGTCATCTTTTTATTTATTTTTTATTTTATTTTATTATGTTATGTTAGTCACCATACAAGTCATCTTAATTTAATGTAGCTCCTGCTGTGATGAGATTAGGAGGGCCTTTCATCTAGGTAGCATTCTTAAAACAAAGACCATAACCCCAGAAGAATTTAAGAAAAACCTCAGACCAACACAAATTGAGGAACATTCTACAAAATACCTTATAGGTACTCCTCAAAATTGCCAAGGCTATAAAAAACAAGGAAAGATTAAGCGCTATGGTTTGAATGTGTGTTGTCATTCCCCCCCCCCCGCCACCCCCCCAGCCAAATTCATATGTTGAAATCCTAATGCCTGTGTGATAGTGTTAGGAAGTGGGGCCCTTTGGGAGGTGATTAGGTCATGAGGGTGGAGCCCTCATGAATGGGATGTGCTGTCATAAAAGAGACCCTATGAAGCTCCCTAGCTCCTTCCACCATGAGAAGACACAGTGAGAAGTCAGAAAAACGGAAAAACTGGTGAAATCTGAATAGTCTGGTCTTAATGTACTAATGTTGGTTTCTTCGTTTTGACAAATGCACCAAGGTAATGTAAGGTGATAATATTAAGGAGAAACTGAAACTGAGTGATGGGTATACGAAAACTCCCAGTACTACCTTTGCAACTTCTTTATAAACCTAAGTAAACCAAGACAAAAAGTTGGATTTTTAAAAAAATAATGAGTATTAAGGAAGGCACTTGTGATGAGCACTAGGTACCGTATGTAAGTGATGAATCACTAAATTCTGCACTTGAAACTAATTATTACACTGTATGTTAGCTGGAATTTACATAAAAACTTGAAAAAAAAGAAAAAATTTACCTTCAACATATAAATAAAAAGGTTTTGAAGAATTCTGAATGGTAAGTGAAAATACAAGAGACTCTTAAACGCAAAAAAAGCAGATTAAAAATTATATACACCTCCCCTCCTGCAAATTATCAATCTATTAAGAGATGCTTAGAGAAAAAGAAGTAAATATACTAAGATATTTAGTTACCTCTTACTGCTGAGCTCATATTTTTCCTTTTTTTTTGTAGTTCTCAAATGTTCCATAATGAATAGTAATATAAGATGTATTGACTTTGTATCATTGTGTTTAAGTATTTTTAATTTTACATCAGAGTATTTAAGTTATGGAATATCAATGAGAATAGTAAACATCATTCAAGGACTTTATCTGCTCTTCTGGGGAAGGGGTTAGTACGTTTTTGGTTGTATGCAGGATAGTTGAATCATGTTAAGCAGAATTATGATCTTGTCTTTATTTGGAGATTAAGTATGGTTTAAGAGATGTGTATTGGTGCCAAGTTGATAAGGGGTAGGCTTGTGATGGTTAATTTTATGTGCCAACTTGAATGTGCCAGACGGTGCCTGGATTTATGGGTGTATCTGTGAATGTGTTTTGGGAGGAGATTAGCATTTGAATTCATGGAGTCTGTGGGACTGCCCTCCCAAATGTGGGTGGCCATCATCCAATTCCTTGAGAGCTAACTAGGACCAAAACCCCCCCCCCAAAAACCCAAAAACCAGAAGGAAGAATCTGCCCCCTTTTCCCTTCTGCCTGCCTGCTTGAGCTGGGCCATCGGTCTTCTCCTGCCCTTGAACTAGAGTTTATAGCATCCATTCAGATGAGGACGGGAATTACATTGCTGGCTTTCCTGGGTCTCCGGGCTTGCAGATGGCAGACTGTGGGACTTTTCAGCCTCTATTATCATATAAGCCAATTCCTTGTAATAAATCTCTTCCTACACATACAACTTATTGCTTCTGTTTCTCTAGAATCCTAATACAATTTCCAATTCAAATCTCTTTTCTATGAAAATGTCTCTACTATCCCCTCCATCTTTATAGGTCTTGCCTTCTATGGCTCTCTTGATCTCCTTTGGTCTTTTTTTTTTTTTTTTTTTTTTTTTTAAGTAGGCTCCGAGCCCAGCATGGAGCTGGGTTTGAACTCATGACCTGAGATCAAGACCTGAGCTGAGATCAAGAATTGGACACTTAACTGACTGAACCACCCAGGCGCCCCTTCTTCGTTCTTTGGGGCACAAGATAACATATGTTGTATTATATTGTCTGACAGGTGTGCATATTTAGGCCTTATCTTTCTAACTAGAATGTAATAATCTTGAAAGTAAGAGTTTTATCTCTTATCTCTTGGGTGTTCTTTTCTTCCATTTGTTACTTTATTTGTTCATTCACTTACTCATTCAACACGCTTGCTGAGTTCCTATTTTATGTCAGGGACACTGCTCACCAATACAACAGTGAGCAACACCAGACTGCTCCCTTTATTCTCAAGGAGATTCCAGTTTAGTTGGAGATGCTGAAATCAATAAGACAACCACAAAACATATGCATAATTATAAGCCCTGGTAATGCTTTGAAGGAAATATATTTCAGAATCCACAAAGGGGAACATAACCTAACCTTGGGTGAAGAAGAGAGTGTACAAGGCAAGAAAGGCTCATCTGGGTTTGAGCTATGATCTGAAAAATGCGCAGGTTTTCACTAAGGTGGGTGAAAGGGTGGAGGTGCGAGAAGAGTGCTCTGGAGGGAAGTTCGGGAACGGAGAAGGTACACAGGGCCACCGTACTGCACACAATAGGCTTTAAGCAGGTGACCGACCAAACAGACGCTACGAACCATTTTCTGCAGTCTCTTCTCTTCTCGTTTTTTCTTAAGCTGAGCCTCCTTTTCTTCTGCTTCCCTCTTCTGACGCTCCTCCTCTTGGGCCTTTAACTGGGCCTGATCAAGATGAAAGCCAGTAAAAAATAAGAACACTGTTTGTATGGAAGTAAGATTTTTTATGTTGAGGAAAGTCAAGTATCTACCAAGAGTGCCTGTCCTGTCTCTGAAAGAAGCCCATACTTCCTGATAAAAGTAGAAAATCCAACCAACAGGTGGTCAGTTGTGTAACTTAAGTTTCTCCAAAAGAATCCTCTTCTACTTGGGAAGGTGATACTGAGCAAGAAAGGAACATTAATTTTTCATCAAATAATGATTCCTTTTTAGTTATTTTTACCTGTGAAATACTAAGTCCAAACTCCACATAGCGTAGGAAACATTTTTTCTTTTGTTTCACACACAAAAAACCCCCAAACTGTTGGAACTGTTTATTTTTTCTTAGTAGATATAAAATTTGTTTTTGACAGTCTAGGTCAAAACTGTGCAAGAACTACTCACCTTTGCAACTTACCAGGTTGGACATCTAAATCTTAAATGTGTAAATCTTCCTCATTGCTGGCTCCCATCAACTTTTTAACATTTCCGTCTTGCTATACTAATGGTATTACTGTTTTCTCCCTTTCTTTTCCTAAAATTTCCAGAGTTCAGGCCAGTGGATAAAAAGCTATTTCTGAAGTTGATCTAGCTCGATTGTCTCAAGACACTTAAGCTAGGCTTTTTTTTTTTTAGAGGGGGGGTGGAGATGCTGAGTGCGGGGGGTGGGGAAGAGAGAGAGAGAGAGAAAATCTTAAGCAGGCTCCATGCCCAGTGTGGAGCCTGATGCGGGGCTCGCGATCTCATGACCCTGAGATCATGACCTGAGCCAAAATCAAGAGTTGGATGCTTAACCGACTGAACCACCCATGAACCCCTAGGCTTCATTTCTTTTATTTCTTTTTTTATTTTTTAAAGATTTTATTTATTTATTTGAGAGAGAGAATGAGATAGAGTGAGCATGAGAGGGGGGAGGGTCAGAGGGAGAAGCAGACTCCCTGCTGAGCAGGGAGTCCGATGCGGGACTCGATCCCAGGACTCCAGGATCATGACCTGAGCCAAAGGCAGTCGCTTAACCAACTGAGCCACCCAGGCGCCCTAGGCTTCATTTCTTTTAATAAAGACCTATATAAATCCTTTTTCTTGCCTCAGATTTCATTCTTGATTTACCAATTTCTCCTCTTCTTGTTTCTTCTTCCTCTCTGCCAAGATCCGCCTACGTTCAGCTCGCTGAACTGCTCTCTCTTCCATGGCTAGAAAATAGTAACAGAGTTCCAATATAAAAAATATAAGGAACACAGCAAGAGAAATGTCTCCACATTTTATAGCAAAATTTTGTGTTATTGTTAGGGTTTTCTTGCAAGTTGAGTGTTTACAATTTCAGAAACATTTGTTTATAAATATATAAATATAAAATTTATATTTTAAAAATATAAGTTGTAGTTGTATTTATAAATATATAAGTATATATATGTTATTTATATACCCCCTACAGGTTAAAGACCTACAATCCTATCCTCAGCAATGATAAACAATTGGTAAATTGTTTTTACTTTTCTATTAGAATAACTGTTTACTGGTTTAAATAAGATAATGTGCCTCGATGATACTTTTGTTACTGAAACCCAGAAACCAGAATTTTAATTTGATAATTCTTTAATGAATGGAGGAAACTTTAATTACATCTAACAAATACTTTGACAATACAGTCAGTCTTCAAATCCCATTGAGTCTGTTTTTCCTAAGTCATTATACGTATGTCTGTGTATGTAACAACAACAACAACAACAAACTAAAGTTTAGGGTCACGATGAATACATTAAAATCTAGTTTTAAGGCCTGGATAGATATCCAGATGGGCAGGAAATGGAATTGTACTAGGCATTTGGAGAACTGGCATCTGAATGAATTCAAGTGTCAGACTCCTGTTCTTGACAGTCTATTAAATATCGATCCAAAAGAAGCAAATGTGCAAGATGGTCTGAAAATACAACTCTGTCATCAGTCGGGGCTTTTACAGGAAGAGGGAAATGGGTGGGAGGAGTATCAAGTTCTGCTCACCTAAGTCAGCCAATAATTACTTTTGCTTCCTTGTGCCATGTTATAGAGAAGAAAATTTAAGTCCAAGTTTCAAGAACTAATAAACAAAAAACTCACCAGGCTATTTCTTACAGATGTTAAGTGTTTGCATTGCTGAAAAAAGAAGAGAGGGGGTGCCACAGATGGCGGCAGTGAGCTGTCTTGGAAGAGGCAGAAATAGACTAAAGGATTAAAGTGAGAGCCCTGGCTCAGTCGTTAAGCATCTGCCTTTGGCTCAGGTCATGATCCCAGGGTCCTGGGATTGAGCCCCGCATCAGGCTCCCTGCTCGGCGGGAAGCCTGCTTCTCCCTCTCCCACTCCCCCTGCTTGTGTTCCTGCTCTCGCTAACTCTGTCAAATAAATAAATAAAATCTTTAAAAATAATAAATAAATAAAGTGAGAGCCCTGAGAGGCAGAGTCTCCAGTAATAAGCGCGTTCCCCGTCTTTTCTAGAGTTAATCGTTAAATACCACTTGAAAAGTAGCCTGGAGTTCTAAAATATGGTAACTCCTTGATCAAACAATAATTAAAAAAAAATAACCACACTGAACTGGGCATTTCCTGATCATCCTCAGTGGTAGGCAAAGATGGCATAAACTGCTGTCCTGGCAGAGAGTCGACGCAAAGACTGCTAATTTCTTCATTAGGAATCGACTTTGGGCATAACGTGCTTCAGATGACATCACTTCTTCTAAGGGCAGCAATTTTGCCAAAGGTGAAAAATCAGACTTATAACCACAATATAATTGCCAACGTGCCTACCTCCATACACAAATATATGCACAGTGCATGACTACGTATACAGTAAAAACAATTAGTAGATTCACTAGGTGGCAAATGCTTTTCTTCTCATAGTATTGTTTGGTTTAAATAGTGATTTTTTTTTTTTCTCGAAGATTTTATTTATTTATTTGACAGAGAGACAGACAGAGAGGGAACACAAGCAGGGGAGTGGGAGGGGGAGAACCAGGCTTCCCGCCAAGCAGGGAGCCCGATTCAGGGCTCGATCCCAGGACCCTGGGATCATGACCTGAGCCGAAGGCAGACGCTTAATGACTGAGTCACCCAGGTGCCCCTAAATAATGATTTCTACATGCATCAAAAATGTTATTAAATTAAAATGTCTGGTTTGTAGATTTCATTACTAAAAGCCTATCATCAAGGTACAACTCATAAAATGATGTGGATTGCTATAAATGGATCAATAATTTAAGGTTAACAAAGTATAATGATAGGTGATCTTTATCAATGTTTGTCCTTAGCAGCTACTCAAGAGTTTTCTCATTTGTGTAACTGTCCCATTTTTTTTCATAATCCAAACCAATCCACAATGATATACCTTTCAGCCATTTTTTTTTTTTTTGTATTCTTTGGGAAGGCCAAAAAGTTTGGCAGAAGGAGCAGGAAAAAATGCATGGAACTCTCTGGTGCATTGCACTCCTCACATGTCCAGCCATCTTTGACCAGGTTCTGCCAAGTCTCAAAACCTGAGTTTCCCGGATTCAGTCCTAGCATATTCTATTTCAGAAAGGAAGGTAACCACCACCAGACCACCACCAAGACTGCCCTGCCTTTCAGTATGGGGTGGGATGCCATCAGCTGCCTTGGGTTCCTTCTGGGTCCAGAGAGAGAATTTGGGGAGTCACTTCCTCTACCATCAGTCTCAGGGGAAGCAACAGGCGAACTGGGGGTTAAAAAAAAAAAAAAAGGAAAAGAATTCAGACCAACAACCAGCTCTGTTCAAAGCTCTTGAACCTGAGAAACTCAAAGCATTTCACACATTTTAATTAATCTTTACTCTCTAAGATAACTATGTATTAAACCCACTCGATATACTGGTATAACAAGGCATGGAAAGGCTGGGTGACTGGCCGGAGTCTGCAATGAGTCAGGTACTCTGACTCCCATACCAGTGCTTCAGATCAATGGGTATCTATCACCCACTTCTTATCCTTATCACATGTATTGAGTATGTCTCAAACACATCTGAAAGCATCGTAAGTGGCTTCTGAGAAATTTGGACTCTTATTCTAGCCTCAAAAATGTTTACTTTTACCCAAAACAACTACAGATTTAAGCTAGGTAATTAGCCAGCCCAGAGGCTGCTCCATTTGTACCTGACATTGTACAACCCGGCTTCTCAGAACTAAATATAATCAGAAACCCAGAAATTGAGGTAGGGCATGTAAGCGTTGTTCTCTCTTACTGGTATAGTAACAGAGCTCCTCAGACAAAGGCAGCACAACACAAATGCTAACTGTGTAATTCACAGGTAACTGGTTGCCTCAAATACCGTTAGTACCTGTCACGGACCAATCACAATGTAGGGGGGCTTCTTCGTTTTGAAAGTATACAATAAAAGAAAGGGAGAGATCATGGAGTCTGGAAGCTGGGCAAAAGAGGTTCAGGGGCCTCTCGACCACAAGGTGAAAAAACCCAAATCATGAGTCCAAAGCATGTTCTGATACAATGGACATACTTTGGAAGCACGTGGCACGTTCTCTTGGGTTCTTTTCCTCTGGGATTTGATAGCAGGCAGCTCTGGGCATCTGTGACTGCTGCAGCCCGCTCTGCGGCCCACCGAGCCTCTGCCAGCCGCTGGCTTTGCTTCAGCTCCAGAATTGTTTTCTGCTGTTCCTGAAGTTTCTTCTTTTGCTTTTCAATCAACTGTTGCTGGAAGACATGGCGGTTGTGGAAATGACCCATGCAAATGGATTCTGTTTTCTGGCTGGTGGTTCTGAGCTTCTTGCTGCTTCTAGGCTGTTGGGAGGGCTCGACATCCCTGGTCGTGTGCTGCTTATTGTCGGATGTGTTCAGAGGGACATGCTGGAGGGGAACCTGCAAGTCGCTCTTTGTTGGTCTTCCTAGGTGGGGGCCGGGCATGCAATCACAGCTCCCTGAGGGAGGCTTTTCCCGCAGAGGTGGCCCGGCAGTCACCTGAGAGAGAAGGAGCATGTTACAGCTCAGCTGTTTAGAGGACTGTGCAATAAGAAAACCGTGCTCTTAGAAATGTCTCATTTGGATAGTTGGTTTGTGAATGAGGCCGGATTACTCCAGGTACATACTACAGGAATTTTAATCTGCATGAATTAACTCTGAATTTTGTAGTGAAGAATATATTCTCCCTCAAGAATGTTCGAAACTAACAAATACCTTTACAAATCAATAACAGCTCTGTTCTCTCAATGCTTTTCTTGCCACTAATAAATTAATCACAAGGTATGTATGTATGTAATTATGTATTCACTCTTTAATTAATTAATTCATTCATTCTCAGGATCAAAGCCTGGATTAAAGCTTACAGTCTCCAGACTATTGCCAGACTACCTGTGGGAAATATCTGTAAGCCCAGGATTACTGGGCAAATAACTGCATTACATAAGAATATTACCAATAATATTATATTTTAGCATATGGCTTAATAGTTTTCAAAGCTTTATCATGTAATGGATCTCATTTAATAGACTGAGGTATCATACTCAATTTTAAGTTCTGATAGAGGGGGAGGAAACAGAATTCTTAATCGGGAAAACTTTTCCTGGCCAAAATAATGCATACTTAAAATGTCTCTTTTAGAATGGTTTGATTCTATGGCCTAAGGTCTAACCAGCTTTTGATTCTGCCATCTGCAGTGGTACAAGAAGAAAAATACTATGAAGTATTTGTATCTTAGAAGCTTCTCACTCTAAGGTACTCAAAAATATTTTTCATGATGATGGAAATATTTCCTATAGATTCAGCTGAAGTAAAAAATGTGATATATGACATGCTAAAGACTAAAAAATAACCTTCTATTTCAGAAATGTCAATGGACATTTATTCACGAGAACACCTGCTTAAGTAATTCAGCATCAAGCAGGGTATATGTTTTAGGCCCTTTTAAATTTTGTGATAATGGTACATTATTAACTCAGCAAGACTGTAAAAGCCTTGAGTATAGCAAAAAGATTTCTTTTGGATCATGGTAACTTTTCAAGGTGAAAATAAGAGAATGAAACAAAGCTTAATGGTGCAGATTGTACTTACTAGAACAGGACTGAACAGTCTGGCATAATTAGCGAAAAGTCATCTATTAGCTATCTGATAGTTTTGAAATTTTTCAAGGTATAATATGCATTTGTGGTACTTGAGTCCCTATGACTGTATAATTAGTGGGCATCTAACTAAAGATATCATATTTTATTTGTTCATGTTATACTCTACACTCTGGAAAAAATTAGGATTTATCTAATAACCTAGAGAGTCCATTACATCCTTTCATTTTCACTTGCTCTATTTTTTATAACATCCTTTCTTTATAAAATTCTTTTCAGAGTTAACTTCAGAGATTTAAAGGTTTTTATTTCTTGAGTCATATATATACATTGTGTGTGTAATATACACACTATATACACATAGTAATTTTTCTGTTTTATGCAAGTAAAAAATACTTTGTTGACTTTTTAAAAATTTACAGATAATAACAGTGTAACTTTGTAAAGTAAAAGGTTCAGACAGCTATTTCTTAAGATAGAATACTCTGCTGTCTTAATGGAAACAAAACTACCTAACTGACATAAAGGCAGATAAACTGCCTAGAGGACATCAGTCCCCCTAAGGATCCTCATGATACCCCTTTGCTGAGAGGCTAGGCTTAAATTAAAACCAGTCTACCTGCTGGCAGTAATCAGGGTAAAAAGCAAGACTGGGGCCCCTCTGGTGCCCAATTTAATTTTACATGTCTGAGTTAAGTACCTAATAGCATTATGTGGAGGGGTCTAGGATGAAGGTGAGGGGGTAGAGGATCTTCTCCAAAGGACTTTTCAAATATGACAAGTGCAATTATGAAAGCAAAAACTGATAGGATTCACTTTATAAAAACTTAACTCTGTATAGTACCAAAACACCAAAAATTACCCAAAAAGACAAATGAAAAAATGAAAAAAAATTTGCAAAATATATAGTAATAAAAACACCAATAGTCTTAAAAATATAAAGAGCTTCTATAAATAAGAAAAAGATATATAATCAAGTAGAAAAATGTATAAGGGCAGGAATAGACAAGTCACTAAATATCTATCTATGTCCATTTTCACATACATATATATGTAAATGGACATTATAAAAAATGTTTAACCTCACTAGTAATAAAAAAATGCAAATGCCGAAGCAATAATAAGATGAAAATATTTTCCTATCAACTTAGCAACAATGAAAAATGTGTTAACCAGGCAGGAACACAGGCATTTCTTTGGCACAACCTTTCCAGAAAGGCAATTTGCATTCTATTTTTAGGTATTTATTCTAAGTAAAGCATTTAAGTAAAAGTGTATGTGTGCAAAGATTTTGTTACAAGGATGATTACTGAAGCATTGTTTGCAATAGTGACAAACTGGAAACAACTTAAATGTCCAGCAATACAGAAAAATGTAAACAGATTCTAGCTTAGGGCTCATGACTGAATATCTGAGAGCCATTACAAAATGATGGCACAGAACAGCAGTCCTTAATCACAGGGTATTCATCAGGTTCACCTGTGAAACTTAAAAAAAAAAATAATACAGGTGCCCCACAACCAGAAATGCTGATTCTGCAGGTCTGATCTGTGGTTTACTGTCAGTTGGGCACTAATGTTGCAGCAGATTTAGTAACATAGAATATTCTCATGTTATATTGTGAAATTGCAAATTTTTTTTAGAAAAACAGAACAGTTATATTATTATTAAGAAAAAAAATGGCCTTACTTTTTCTCTGTATTATGTATTATGAAAAAGTAGATATCCTCAATAACTTGACTGAAGAAAATTTAAAAGCTAAATAAAATATTACAGAGAAAAATTTGCATATGCCTGAATAGAGAAAAGACTATATGGCTATTCAACATGTTACTTGTGGTTATCTCCAGATGATGGAATTAGAGGCTACTCTGCTTTTTCCTGTCATTTTCTCCTATCAAATTACCATAATTAACACATATGATTTTTCTTATTAGAAAAATAAAAACTTAAAAATTTCCCACACATATGTATGTATGTATGTGTGTATGAATGTATATCTATATGTATGTGTGATTGATATATATGTATATATATATCAAGCTCATTTAGATAGGAAATGTCTGATGATCAAGTAAGAGGAGTTCAAGAGTTATAAACAATGCTTTATATAACTGTTCCTGAAGGAGTCTTTCACTTAGTTGTTTTAAATTCCCATCTCTATATTATGTCCCTACCAAGTCTCAAGTACACTGAAGTTTATGTGTGATATATAAAATGCAGATTTGATTCAAGAAAATAAACACTGACTGAACGGTAACCTTTGTGCACTGTGCACAGCTCTCATCCTCTAGATAGTCCAGGCAAGGCAATCGGACAGTGGCTAATATAACCCAGGCTGTACCCACGTGTGGAGCTCAAACGCCACTGTTTAATAAGCAGAAGCCCGAGCAAAGGAAAAACAGTGTACCTCTCCATTTCTTATAGGCGGATCCACCATAGCTGCTGCCTCCTCAAGTAGACTGATGCCTGATGACCCATTTGTGCTGAGTTTCCCTAGGGATGCCGCCTCTAGCAGCTCATTCATTTTCTTCCTAGTTTCCTCCTTTGTTAGAGCCAGCTCCCTCTTCACAACCTCTGCACGGTGCCAACGCTGCCATTCTGTAAAGCGGTGTCGGAGGACTTGTTTCCGGTTATACTCAGTGGCCAGGTGTTGTTTTCTAAGCAACAAAGTACTTCCCGTTAAAAAGAAGAAGCCATTTACAGCTCGTTTGTTGATAATATAAATGAAACACAAGTCTAAAGGAGTCCCAGAAATGTTCCATCTTCGATCCAGCATATCCTTCTATTTAAGCTAAATGGAATCGCTTTATCAAATTCCCGGGTGCAAAAGGTCTGCTTGTAGAGGCCGTTGGCACCTTAAGAGATTACCTCAGAAGAAAGAGTTCTATCATGTCACAGAGGCATATTACATTTTTTAAATTACCACAAAATAGTTTCTGAGAGTTTTTGGAGGGGAATGAGCAAAAGAAATAGGCATATAAATAGCTACTTTTAAAAGGATGAATGCGTGAGGGAGATTTCAGCCATGCTTGCAAATCTAAGGAAGACAGAGGTTTGGGAGAAAGGGAATGGAACAAGATATAACAAGTGAACTGTCAATAACGACTTAAGTATAAGACTTAGAAAAAGTCAATATGAAACCATGAGCGTGGCTCTTATGAAAGAAGGACTTGATCAGGGACAGGATCTCTAAAGAGAAGGATTCATTTATCAAACCCTTAAACTGAATGAATGAAGCACTGCTTTGTGAGGAGACTTGCTGAACATTGGAAACATATGAAAGACGTGTCAAAGACAAGGCACTTGCTCTCATGGAACTCATTCACACCCTCACAGTCCAGTAGAGGGTCTGGTTCATTCTCTTCGTAAGGAAGAGCTCCTTTTGATTCCTGGAAACTTCATGATGTTAGGGGACATCACCGAGTGGAGCTGGGAACCGCCTGCTTCATTCCCTTCCCAAAGGGGATCACCATTAGGAGACATTTTTGTGGAGGTCTCTGAGTGCTATCTATAAGTGGATGATTATTGTCTCTGAAGAAGTAAGGTGTAGAGTTTGGAACTTATTATATTGCATCAGGGGTCAGTTTTGAGGTTTAAAATCTATTGTATAGACATCTACTTGATTTTATTTTGTAAAGGTGACTCAGATAAGTTCTCTATAATACTATTTGTATACCCATTTCTGTTAAACATCCCTTAATGCTTAACTCTCCTCATGGACTCTTTGGGGTTATATATAAAAAAAAAAATCATAAAATTCTTAAGTCAATGCATCAGGAGAACATTTCTAGAGTTCTTAAATGCTTAAGTGACTTAAATCTTTTTTGACTGGCACCTACAGTAAGAAAAATGTTACACTGTGACACAATATACAAGTTTAAGTGTGAAAATGTGTATGAAACAAAAGTACATATAATTGAAACATAAGTTTCACCAAACAATATCTATCCTTACTACCAGAGGTGCATTCTGGATTTTCTGTTCCATTCCATTTCTTTGAAAAAATACAGCTCATCTGGAGGCTGATTTCAGGACCCATTAATGGATTAAAACCCTTAGTTTGAAAAAGACTACTCTAAAGTCACAGAATTTAACCTATGTCAGAGGAGTTGGATGAAACAACCAATTAGTGGGAGTAGAGTCAACTGAAATAGTGAAATTCAGGATAAACACTAACAACAACTCTGCCAACAGTGTATTTCATTGTATTTAATTGCTTCCCTCTACTGTATTAATGATAATTAATACTTGATCAACTGAAGTTTTTGTAATAAAAGTACAATATAAGTGGTAATATAAATATTTATACATGGAATTTAATTTGATGGAAATAAATTAATATGGGACTGAATAACCTCAAAACACAAACTTTAGAGGAGATAAGGATAACAAATCAGGTAGCAACGCAGGTAAGAAAAAAGCTCCAAAAATGTCAATGTTTAAATAGTGAAACAAATAAAAAGCATCTAGCACTTTTCTTAAGTAAGTGAAAATCATAAATTCCCACTGGACAGAAGATGTATACTGCTCTGTCTGATTAATGTGAAATTCAATTTACATCAATCTGCTCAGGAAGGGGGAGTGTGAAATTTATCTGATGTGTTAATTTCATGTTTTTAGAGCATAAACAGCCAAAAGCAGCACTAGGGTTTCGACTGTCATGGAAGAGATTATTTGGACGCTATAAAAAGGCAAAGAGAAAAATATTTCTGCAACTATAACAAAAAGACTAAACAGTAAGAAAACGGGTAAAAGTTGCATGTTGACCATAGTACCTAGAGCCCACTCTATAGTGGTTGTATAGGGGATTTCACAATGTATTGGAGATATCCACATTTGTGCATTCAGATGGAAGAGCAGAAATGCAGAAGCTAGGGATCCAGACACAGGCTGGTTTTACTCCTGTTCCTCTGCAGTTCACTTCGGCAGAGTGATAATATTCCAAATAAGCTAGTTTCCATACTTTTTAAAAGATGACACTAAAAACATAAATATTTCTGAAAGAAAAATACTCAAACTTCTTAAAACCTCAATCTGATACAATACTTAGGTATGCTAACCAAAAGAATGGTTTCAGACACAGTTCCCAGATAATCATACAATGAAGGACAGAGTTCCCTTATGGAAAACACCCTGTCCCAAGATGCTTCCAAGCTGAAATCTGGGAATTTCTGGCAAGAGTATATAAATTGATCATCACAGTTATGTAACTGCATGCACAGAAAGGCTGTCCCTAAAGACCAAATATAATGGAAAAACTTCATTTTCCTTCCTCTGCAGGGAAAAACCTGGTTCTTCCCCACTGTCTTTGTCTCCTGTGTGTCTCCTTTACCCTTTCAGAGAACACCTCACTTCTGGCACTACAGTCACCAAATGTGTTGAAGGCTCTTCCCCACACCAACAAGCAACTAACTCTTGGACATGCAGCATGGTATCCAAGAATTCAACTCAGTTCTGATACTATCTACCCCAAAGACAGTGTCAGATCCCACAGGTTAAGGGCTCAGTCCCATAAGACTCTCCCCCCTGCCCCCACTCCCCAGCTTCAGATGCCAGTCACAAACCCAGGTTATCTATCACCTGTGCTTCTGATCAATTGGCTATAGATCAGAGGTTCCAACCACCCCGTCCTTGGGTTTGATAATTCGCTACAGTAGCTCACAGAACTCAGGGAAACATTTATGTTTACCTGTTTATTAAAGAACATGATGAAGGATACAGATGAAAATCCTTTCCCTCTCTCTCTTTTTTCCCCCTTTGCTAGTTTACTGATGGTTACCAGAAGGGAGGTTGGTGGGGGGATGGCTTAAATAGGTAATTGGGATTAAGGAGTGCACCTGTTGTGATAAGCACTTTGTGTTGTAAGGAAGTATTGAGTTACTATATTGTTCACCTCAAACTAATATTACACTGCATGTTAACTAGAATTTAAATAAAAACTTTATTATTTTTTTAAGATTTTATTTACTTATTTGACAGAGAGAGACGCAACGAGAGAGGGAACACAAGCAGGGGGAGTGGGAGAGGGAGAAGCAGGCCTCCTGTGGAGCAGGGAGCCCAATGCGGGGCTCGATCCCAGGACCCTGGGATCATGACCTGAACCGAAAGCAGCCGCTTAACGACTGAGCCACCCAGGCGCCCCTTAAATAAAAACTTTAAAAAAAGAGGGAAGTTTAGAGTAATACAGGCCTACTTCAAGAAGCAAGAAAAATCTCCAACAACCTAACCTTATACCTAAAGGAGAAAAAGAAAGAACCCCAAAACCAGCAGAAGGAAGGAGATAACATTAGAGCAGAAATAAACAATGGAAACAAAACAAAACCAAAAAAAGAACAGATCAGTGAAAAGATCAACAAAATTGATAAAGCTTTAGGCAGACTCCTCAAAAAGGAGAGAAAAGGAGGGCTCCAGCAAAACCAGAAATCAAAGAGGAGATATAACAAACCCCATGGCAATGAAAGATTTAGAAAGTAACCTGCTTGCCCGGGACAGGACACATGTTCAGAAAAGACCTGAGAAGACCCTAAGCTTTCCCCACCCACCGGAGCGCACCCCAGAGGAATCTGAAGAGATCTTGAGGAGGGCCACTGGCCTGGCGGATACACCCCTGTTCTCCTCACGGTCCACCACTATGGCAATACTCCTTGGGTAGCCTCGCTCTCTTGTTCTTTCTAAATATAAATAATCCTTGACCAGGTAACATATTCCATGAATTCACCCTGAGGCAACTCCCTAGGCTAATCTGATCGCCTCCCCGCTGAAGAGTGGCTCAGGAGCTCCGCCTTTCGGGGGCCTGCCACAGACACAGTGCAGAGGAGGCCAGGGATTCGAATTTCTCCTACTTGCCAGTTCAGCTTGCCCCTTGTGCATAAAGTGAGGTATGGGAGGATCCTGAGCACAAGAGCTTCTGTCCCCATGTACTTGGGGTGTCAATGTGGATGTGTTCACCTGCCTGGAAGTTCCTTGAAGCCTGTACTTTTGGGATTTTATGGAGGCTTCATCATGTAGCTATGACTGATGTTAACTCCATTTCAGCCTTTTTCCTTTTTCAAGAGAATGGGGGGCAAGGCCAAAAATTCCAAGTTTCTGATCATGGCTTGGTCTTTCTGGTGACCAACCCTCATCCAAGAGCCATCCAGGAGCCAACCCAGAGCTATCTCATTAGAACAAAAGACACTCCTATCACTCAGGAAATTACAAGGGTTTCAGGAGTTCTGTCAGGAGCAGAGGTCAAAGATATTAGAACAAGAGATGTTCCCAGTACTCTTATCATTTAGTTTCCTAAATGATAAGGGTTTTAGGAGCTCTGTTCCAGAAACCAGGGGCAGAGACCAATATGTATTTTCTACTAACTCACACGTAAGAATATAAAATATAAAGGTTTAAATAGAAATTGAAATATGAACTGTGCTGTTTAGAATCAACACCTCAAATGATGCTTAGTGATCAGTGCATGTTCTAGAACCCGTAAGTCAGAAGAATACTAACTAGACAGGGGACACTAGATAAGCACCTGGAAGTTTCTAAGCCTCAGTTTCCTCCTAAAAATGGTATCACCCTAAAAAACAAAAAACGAAACCTACATTGCCTGTCCTACAGGATTTTTTTTTTAAAGATCTAATTTAAAACACACAGACACACACCCCCACACACACCCCGAATATATAGAACAAATTATCATGGAAGATAACACTATCTTAGGACAAGACCACCAGATATCTAAAAAGTGTCTTGAAGTTTTTAAAAGGAAACGAGAAATGATAAATAAATAACCCACACACTCGTGATTTGACTGAGTGCCGAAATCTGATGCAGAACGCGAAAACAGTAGCAGGGCGGACAGCTGCATTTGGGATGAACAGGAACAGGGATGGATAAGCTAACGCATTCAATAAGGCACCAGGCAGCCCCCAGGGAAAGAGTGGAAGCTAACAACAATTCTGTCTGAAAGAGTTTTAAAGCGAGGCAGGCAGTGCAAGTGTGGGCCCCCTGCCTGTCTGACAGACCTATGAGGAGCTTTACCAGCTTCGGATGCCATGCAGTTTCTAGTGTCTCGCCTGGATACCCAGGTGAGCATGGAGGGAAGGGCACCGAACATGATTCACAGAGGGGCTCCACTCCATAAGTGATTGCCCAAAACAATGCTAAAACGAGGAGTGGGGATATGGGAATACCTGACAGTCTATTTTCAATTCAGCTTCCCCACCTCTAGGCTAGCATGTGGGCTCACCCCAGCCTGCTCTCCCACAAGCTGCCTATGTGCTGGTTTACCAGTTTCTCCCCCAAAGTAGAAAACTCCCTCTTAGGATAGGAGGAAAGGTGGCGGAGGAGTAGGGGACCCTATTTCAACTGGTCCCCAGAATTGAGCTGGGTATCTATCAGACCACTCTGAGCACCCACGAAACCAGCCTGAGATGTAAGAAGATCTGGATCTCTACAAACAGAATATCGCAGTCGGTCAGTTTCGAGGTACGAAGCGGGGAGCCGTGATTCCGCGGGCAGATATCGGAGAATAAACGGCAGCAGGAGGGAGCCTGGCTGTGGGGATCCTACACCGCCGGTGAGCAACAGCCTCGCGTGCTGGGGATGAGGCACAGACTCGCAGACCAGTAGCAGCAGGGAAAGGACTTTAGGGCGGCCGCTGGGGCGGAAACCCGGAGCGGCGGGGTCGTGCGTGCGAACTGGGGGTGGCTGGCGGTTTTAGAAGCACAAAAGGCAGAGACGTGCCCCGACCTGGAGGCAGGACTGGGAGCGCTGCGGAGGGGTGCACAACCCAGGACGCTGCAGTTTATGGCAGCACAGACAGAAATGGAGAGAATGTGGCCTGGAGAGCTCACTGAAGAATAGACTGTGGTCTCTCTGCTCTGAGGCAGAGGGTTGGAAACGGTCTCTTCTGCTCTGACTCGCGGAAGAGACGTGGAAAGCCGCCAGGGAAAGCCGCCAGAGAACAAAAGCCCCTAAAACTGATTCCCACTGAGCCCATCCCCCACCACAGGGGCGCAGGGCAACTCCGCCCAAACGGTGCCTGAGTAACAGCGCAGCAGGCCCCTCCCGCAGAAGACAGGCTGGGAAAACAAGAGGCCAGCAACCCTAAGGTCCCAAGAAAACCGGTGCATCTTGCTTGGGTTCTGGTCAATAATTTGGACTCTATACATTCCCTCAAACACCCATCAACAGAATGACTAGGAGGAGGAGCCCCCAAAATAGAAAAGACTCAGAGATTATGACTTATGCTGCAGATTTACAAATGGAT
The DNA here is from genome assembly GCF_029215605.1 of Mirounga angustirostris. NCBI lineage: Eukaryota > Metazoa > Chordata > Mammalia > Carnivora > Phocidae > Mirounga > Mirounga angustirostris. The sequence continues at coordinate 59,002,864 of NW_026991709.1, forward strand.
GCAGACATAACCAAGATGTCGGAGATGGAATTCAGCTAGCAATTGTGAAGACAATGGCTAGAATGGAGAAATCAATTAATGGCAACATAGAGTCTCTAAGGGCAGAAATGAAAGTTGAATTGGCAGAACTTAAAAATGCTATCAATGAGATCCAATCCAATCTAGATAATCTAACAGCTAGGGTAACTGAGGCAGAAGAGAGAATAAGCAACCTGGAAGACAATATAATAGATAAAAAGGGAAAAGAGGAGGCCAGGGAAAAACAACTCAGAATCCATGAAAACAGAATCACAGAAATAAGTGACACCATGAAGCGTTCCAATGTCAGAATAATTGGAATCCTGGAGGGAGTGGAGAGAGAGAGAGGACTAGAAGATGTATTTGAGTAAATCGTAGCTGAGAATTTCCCTAATCTGGGGAATGAAACAAACATTCGCGTCCTAGAGGCAGAGAGGACCCCTCCCAAGATCAAGGAAAACAGGCCAACACCCCGGCATGTAATAGTAAAACTTGCAAACCTTAGAACCAAGGAAACCATCTTAAGGGCAGTTAGGGGGAAGAGATTCCTTATGTACAGAGGGAGGAACATCAGAATAACGTCAGACCTATCCACAGAGACCTGGCAAGCCAGAAAGGCCTGGCAAGACATATTCAGGGTACTAAATGAGAAGAACATGGAGCCAAGAATACTTTATCTGGCAAGGCTTTCATTTAGAATGAATGGAGAGATGCAGAGCTTCCACGACCGGCAGAAACTGAAAGAATATGTGAACACTAAGCCGGCCCTGCAAGAAATATTAAGGGGGGTTCTATAAAAGGAGAAAGACCCCAAGAGTGATATACAACAGAAATTCATAGGGACAATCTATAAAAACAATGTCTTCACAGGCAACATGATGACAATTAATTCATATCTTTCAATAATCACTCTCAATGTGAATGGCCTAAATGCTCCCATAAAACGGCACAGGGTTACAGATTGGATAAAAAGACAGGACCCATGCATACGCTGCCTACAAGAGACTCATTTTGAACCTAAAGATACATCCAGACTGAAAGTGAAGGGATGGAGATCCATCTTCCATGCCAGCGGACCTCAAAAGAAAGCTGGGGTAGCAATTCTTATATCAGACAAATTAGATTTTAAACTAAAGTCTGTAATTAGAGACACAGAAGGACACTGTATCATTCTTAAAGGGTCTATCCAACAAGAAGATCTAACAATTGTAAATATCTATGCCCCCAACATGGGAGCAGCCATCTACATAAGCCAACTGTTATCCAAAATAAAGAGTCATATTGATAACAATAATTGTAGGAGACCTCAATACTCCACTCTCAGCAATGGACAGATCATCTAAGCAGAAAATCAACAAGGAAACAAGAGCTTTGAATGATACATTGGACCGATGGACCTCATAGATATTTACAGAACATTCCACCCTAAAACAACAGAATACTCATTCTTCTCGAGCGCACATGGAACTTTCTCCAGAATAGACCACATACTGGGTCACAAATCAGGTCTCAACTGATACCAAAAGATTGAGATTATTCCCTGCATATTCTCAGACCACAATGCTTTAAAACTGGAACTCAATCACAAGAAAAAATTTGGCAGAAATTCAAACACTTGGAAGCTAAAGACCACTCTGCTCAAGAATGTTTGGGTCAACCAGGAAATCAAAGAAGAACTTAAACAATTCATGGAAATCAATGAGAATGAAAACACATCGGTCCAAAATCCTATGGGATACTGCAAAGGTGGTCCTAAGGGGGAAATACATAGCCATCCAAGCCTCACTCAAAAAAATAGAAAAATCCCGAATTCACCAACTAACTCTACACCTTAAAGAACTAGAGAAAAAGTAACAAACGATGCCTAAGCCACGCATTAGAAGAGAAATAATTAAAATTAAAGCAGAGATCAATGAATTAGAAGCCAGAAACACAGTAGATCAGATCAATGAAACTAGAAGTTGGTTCTTTGAAAGAATAAGATCGATAAACCACTGGCCAGACTTATCCAAAAGAAAAGAGAAAGGACCCAAATTAATAAAATTATGAATGAAAGGGGAGAGATCACGACTAACACCAAGGAAATAGAAACAATTATTAGAAATTATTATCAATAACTATATGCCAATAAACTGAGCAATCTGGATGAAATGGAGGCCTTCCTGGAAACCTATAAGCTGCCAAGACTGAAACAGGAAGAAATTGACAACCTGAATAGGCCAATAACCAGAAACGAGATTGAAGCAGTGATCAAAAACCTCCCAAAAAACAAGAGTCCAGGGCCTGATGGATTCCCTGGGGAATTCTACCAAACATTCAAAGAAGAAATAATACCTATTCTACTGAAATTGTTTCAAAAAGCAGAAACAGAAGGAAAACTTCCAAACTCATTCTATGAGGCCAGCATTACCTTATCCCCAAACCAGGCCAAGACCCCCATCAAAAAGGAGAATTTCAGACCAATATCCCTGATGAATATGGATTCCAAAATCCTCAACAAAATCCTAGCTCATAGGATCCAACAATACATTAAAAGGATCATCCACCACAACCAAGTGGGATTTATCCTGGGATGCAAGGGTGGTTCAACATTCACAAATCAATCAATTCACATTAATAAGAGGAGGGAGAAGAACCATATGGTCCTCTCAATTGATGCAGAAAAAGCATTTGACAAAATACAACATCCTTTCCTGATTAAAACTCTCCAGAGTATAGGGATAGAGGGAACATTCCTCAAGTTTATAAAATCCATCTATGAAAAACCCACAGCGAATATCATCCTCATTGGGGAAAAGCTGAGAGCCTTTCCCTTAAGATCAGGAACACGTCAAGGATGCCCACTCTTGCCACTATGGTTAAACAAAGTACTAGAAGTCCTAGCAACAGCAATCCGACAACAAAAAGAAATAAAAGGTATTCAAATTGGCAAAGAAGAAGTCAAACTCTCTCTTTTCACAGATGACATGATACTTTATGTGGAAAACCCAAAGACTCCACCCCCAAATTACTAGAACTCATCCAGCAATTCAGTAATGTGGCAGGATACAAAATCAATGCACAGAAATCAGTTGCTTTCTTATACACTAACAACGCAACTGTAGAAAGAGAGATTAGAGAAACGATTCCATTTACAATAGCACCAAAAACCATAAGATACCTCGGAATAAACCTAACCAAAGAGGTAAAGGATCTATACTCTAGGAACTACAGAACACTCATGAAAGAAATTGAAGAAGACACAAAAAGATGGAAAAATATTCCATGCTCATGGATCAGAAGAATAAACATTGTTAAAATGTCTATGCTACCCAGAGCAATCTATACCTTCAATGCCATCCCGATCAAAATTCCAATGACATTTTTCAAAGTGCTGGAACAAACAATCCTAAAATTTGTATGGAATCAGAAAAGACCCCGAATCGCCAAGGAAATGTTGAAAAAGAAAAACAAAGCTGGGGGCATCATGTTGCCCAACTTCAAGCTATATTACAAAGCTGTGATCACCAAGACAGCATGGTACTGGCACAAAAACAGACATATAGACCAATGGAACAGAATAGAGAACCCAGATATGGACCCTCAACTCTAAGGTCAAATAATCTTTGAAAAAGCAGGGAAAAACATGCAATGGAAAAAAGACAGTCTCTTCAATAAATGGTGCTGGGAAAACTGGACAGCCACATGCAGAAGAATGAAATTCGACCATTCTCTAACACCATTCACAAAGATAAACTCAAAGTGGATGAAAGACCTCAATGTGAGACAGGAATCCATCAAAATCCTAGAGAAGAACATAGGCAGTAACCTCTTTGACATCGCCCACAGCAACTTCTTTCAAGATACATCTTCAAAGGCTAGTGAAACAAAAGCAAAAATGAACTTTTGGGACTTCATCAAGATAAAAAGCTTCTGCACAGCAAAGGAAACAGTCAACAAAACAAAGAGGCAACCCACAGAATGGGAGAAGATAGTTGCAAATGACACTACAGATAAAGGGCTGGTATCCAAGATCTATAAAGATCTTCTCAAACTCAACACCCAAAAAACAAATAATCAAGTCAAAAAGTGGGCAGAAGAGATGAAAAGACACTTCTCTGAAGAAGACATACAAATGGCTAACAGACATGAAAAAATGTCCATCATCATTAGCCATCAGGGAAATTCAAATCAAAACCACATTGAGATACCACCTTACACCAGTTAGAATGGCAAAAACGAACAGGGAAAGAAACAACAAATGTTGGACAGGTTGTGGAGAAAGGGGAACCCTCTTACACTGTTGGTGGGAATGCAAGTTGGTACAGCCACTTTGGAAAACAGTGTGGAGGTTCCTCAAGACATTAAAAATAGAGCTACCCTATGACCCAGCAATTGCACTACTGGGTATTTACCCCAAAGACACAGATGTAGTGAAAAGAAGGGCCATATGCACCCCAATGTTCATAGCAGCAATGTCCTCAATAGCCAAACTGTGGAAAGAGCCGAGATGCCCTTCAACAGATGAATGGATAAAGAAGACATGGTCCATATATACAATGGAATATTACTCAGCCATCGGAAAGGATGAATACCCAACTTTTACATCAACATGGATGGGACTGGAGGAGATTATGCTAAGTGAAATAAGTCAAGCACTTATTTGTGGAACATAAGGAATAGCATGGAGGACACTAGGAGAAGGAAGGGAAAAATGGTGGGGGGGAACTGGAGGGAGAGATGAACCATGACAGACTATGGACTCTGAGAAACAAACAGGGTTTTAGAGGGGAGGGGGGAGGGGGGATTGGTTAGCCTGGTGATGGGTATATTAAGGAGGGCACGTACTGCATGGAGCACTGGGTGTTATACGAAAACAATGGGTCATGGATCACCACAGCAAAAACTAATGATATATTTTATGGTGACTAACATAATAAAATAAAAAAAAAATAAAATAAATAAAAAAAATTAAAAAAATTAAAAAAACAAAAAACAGAACAAAACAAAAAAGCACTCTTCTACTTAGCCATATTTCTCTCTCTCTCAGAAGATGGGGCCCATGAATTCCTATTTTTAAAAAGCTCCTCGGGGGATTATAATGCACGATAGCCAAGTCTATGTCATTCCTAAGTATTTTTCTTATGGTGCCTTCTGTTGTAATTATTTTTAGCACTCGGGTACCATTTTTCTCTTCATTTAGACTGAAAACTCCTAGAAGGTAAGTGTTTAACACTTTTTTCCAAGTCCCCCTCCCTGGACTTAGGAGAGAGCCTAGTACCCAGTAAACGTCAGAAAAGCTGGGTGGCTGAAAGAATAAATTCCATCAAACAGAATCAAAGAATGAGTGAACAAATGAATGTCATGGTTTGAGGGATGTCAAAGGGCCAGTTTGTCCACTGGCTGGCCATAGGACCCTCAAATCCTCAAATCCCCATCACTGACATTTGGGCACTGTTTCCACACAACACCTGTGAAAATATAAGAAGTTTCCTGAGAGGGATAACATCAACTGAGGATCACAGTAAAAAAGCACGTGGCGGGGGGGCACCTGGGTGGCTTAGTCGTTAAGCGTCTGCCTTCGGCTCAGGTCATGATCCCAGGGTCCTGGGATCGAGCCCCACGTTGGGCTCCCTGCTTGGCGGGAAGCCTGCTTCTCCCTCTGCCACTCCCCCTGCTGTGTTCCCTTTCTCGCTGTCTCTCTCTCTTCAAATAAATAAAATCTTTAAAAGAAAAAAAAAAAAAGCACGTGGGGCTTGAGGGACAAAGGGAAGAGATAAAAGCATATTCCAGGAAAGGCCCAGAGCTCTGGTGCAAGAGAGGGCAGGACTGCAGGCAATGTGGAGGTTAATAAGGGAAGGACAGAGGTGCTTCTCAGGGAAGAACTGAGAAATCAGGGGCTCAGGAAGGGCTGGGGGAGGATGCTGAGAACAAACCCCACTTCTTCCTAATTTTATCCAGGGCTGGCCATAAATTTGAGAGAGGAAGGGAAAGAGGAGCAATGGAAGAACTAAAGGCAGCTTTGAAAGAGAACATGCTAACAAGCAGATTAAAAATACAGTTCAAATTCCAATACCACCACATCAAAAGGCCTAACTTGGTGTGTACACCAGGGTTTTGTTGTATTACCTAAGCAAGTGAATTCTCAGGGTCTGGGAATATTTGTTCATGTTGAGATTGCATTACGATATTGTATTGAAATTTTATACCATCATTTCCATAACTACTTTTAAAAGAAAAGAGATAGATAAAAATAGGAGGGAGGGAGAGAAAGAAAGAAAGAAAGGAAGAAAAGAAAGAAAATTAAAGAAAAGAAAAGAAAGAAATAAAGGAAGAAGGGAAGGAAGGAAGGAAGAATAGGGAAGCCAGGAAAGCTGGCCCATGCAGGGGACAGGCCAGTGAGGGGAAAACCCCAGGTGTCAAAAACAGATGTGGATGCAAGAGCTGGAGGATGAGGACACAGCTGACATCCGAGTAATGGGCATAGCAAATGATTTCCATGTCCAGGTGGATAGGCCACAGAACCACCTGTGTTTTGCCAATCTGGTGAGAGTTTAGTTTCTACAGTGAGTAACCCATTATATTCCTTGAGCTCATTATTTTAAAAAAATGCTTGAAGACACTATCAAGTTAAATTACAAGAGAGGAAGCAAATGAACTCATTCACTCACTGACTCATTTATACTCAACAAATGTATATTTGGTGTCCACTGAGGTACTAGGAGAAACTCTGATAAACACAGAAAAAGGCTCTCCAGACACGCTCAATCCCACCGACATTTCTTGATTTCTGCTCACAGTATCTACCTCTGAGCTTTTTCCCCACCTTTAATATTCCGACCTTCTTGGAACAAAATCACCCAACTTAATTTCTAGAACAAAGAAAAACATGTAGAGAGCCAGGGATTTGCAGGAAAGCAGCACAAAGGAGGTTTGTATTTAATAGCTCCTTTCTTCTCATATGTTTCTGGCATTACTTGTCATTTGTTAATTGCTACTCTATTTTTCATCTGCAACCATCTAAAGTAAGTTGCCATATAACTGAAAAATATGGCTGTCTTAGGAACCACCACCTAGATGCAATTTAACATTTAACACAGAAGCAGGGTGGTATAGGAAAAAGTATCTGACTCAGAATAAAAAAGACCAGACTCTTGTTGTGGATTAGGTACTCTTACCTTATCTCGTTTACTCTCTCCAGACCTTATTTTTAACATCTGTAAAATGACAGGCAGGATTAGACGATCCTTGAGATGACTTCCTACTCTAAGATTTTATTGCTCTAAAGTTTTGTAGTAAAAAAATTATTACGTGTTTTCTAACTCTGGCACTTTAAAAAAAAATGTAGTACCCATTCTGAACGTTTAAAAATAGACACCTGAAAATAATTCACAGATACGAGACAAAAAGTTCTAAGATCTTTAAAAAAAATTGGCACATCATGCTATTATGAAATCCCCATTTAGTGATTTTTATATTTAAACAGTTTAATTGGAATGAAATCTCAAGTTCTTCAGATTTTTCTTCTACAAGTTTCTTCTGGCATGTAAATTTCACAGGCCACTTTTAACTTCACCACTCAATTTCCACTCCCTTCATGCCCTCACTCATGTTGCTTCCCCTTTATAGCACCTCCAGTTTCCCTCCTTTATCCAGCAAATCCTGCTAGCCAATCCTTTTTCAGTAGGCTATCACCCCAATTCCTTATATCAATCATTGGATCCTGAGAACTTAGAAACAAATTATGGGAAAGAGTTTTCTATGCTGCCTTTTATCCCCCAACTGATGATTCCCCCGGCATACTGTAAAGAAGGGAAATTGACTAGGTCATCCTTCTGCTTAAAATCTGTCAAGAATTCACCTTTATTTAACAAAGAATCCCTAAACTCCTTGTCTTGGCATTCAAGGCCTTTCACAGGTTGATGAACTTGAGAACCACATAGCTGATGATCTTCCAACCAACCTGGATGGCTACACTACACGTCATTACCTCATCTCCTCGTCCCCACCCAGGAGCATTCTACTTATGGTACGGAGTCCAGCTCATGACCCACCTTCCTGATAAAGCCCTTCCTGGCACTCTGTAGGAGCCTCCTCAATCCCTGTGACACTTCGTTCTGCTAAATTCTCAGCAACAGAGGGGATGCACTGTGCAGTTTATGATGCTGCTCAACACCTGTCCTATTTCTAGATCTTGTCTTCCCCACAGAACTGTGAGGCCAGGCATTAGGCTCCTGTGTATCCACCCCAGGGCCTGATGCTGTCACAGGGTTGCACAACTATAGGGGGCACCATTTCCCTCTACGTAACAATGATTTCACACACCATTCATTCAAGTTTCACCCTGAATGGCTAACAGAGTTGCCGGTGAGAGAAGTGAATACACACAAGAACATAAACTGTACCCGCCCCCAAATAAACAAATGGTTCCTTTTAAAGCCATGATTTTGGTTCAAGGGTGCAAAGTTGAACTTGGAAATGAAAAGAAGAAAATGTATCTAATTTTAAGATGATAGGACAAAGCAAGTTTTATTTGAAGACAAATTCTATGTCATTCACAAGCCTAAGAGGGAACTGATATAAAGGTATCAAAAATCTCTAAACAAGGTGTAGAACAAAAGATGGAGGAGTGGGCGAAATCACCTTGGCAGGTCTGCCCTCCTAGATGAATGTTCCCTGTGTCCCTAATTAACATTCTCTGTGCAGACAGGGATTTCTACCAATGAGAATTACTGGCATATAAACCAAACTCTGTCCTCTGAATTGTAAGATGGTCCAAGGTGCAATGCTAGGACACCGGAAGACAGAGAAAAAGCATAATAGTTGCTTCCATCAAAAAGGAAAGCATGGACATTAGCATATTTTAATTAAAAATTTTTTTGCTTACATTTTTCAGTTAAAAGTTTCTAGTTTGCGATGTAATACAGAAAAACAGGGATTACCACATTTTATAATGGATGACGTACTTTTTAGAGTTTATTTCAGAATTCTTCAGGAGGAAAAATGTCCTAAAAACACCATGGTTTTCTTTCTTTTTTTTTTTTTTAAAGATTTTATTTATTTATTTGACAGAGAGAGACACAGCGAGAGAGGGAACACAAGCAGGGGGAGTGGGAGAGGGAGAAGCAGGCTTCCCTCCGAGCAGGGAGCCCGATGCGGGGCTCGATCCCAGGACCCTGGGATCATGACCTGAGCCGAAGGCAGATGCTTAACAACTGAGCCACCCAGGCGCCCCAACACCATGGTTTTCATGATAAAAATAACAGTACCTGTTTTCTTCCCTAAGGTCATTCTGCATGGCTTGAGTCTCCCGCGCCAACTTCTGGGATCTTGTGTAGTCTCTCCAGGCCCGCAGGACCTTCAGTTGGAACTTCCAGTTGGACAGGGTCCCAGCTTTTCCCAGCTTAATCCTGTGATCAAGGATCAGCTCGTGCCAGGCAGAGAAATACCGTTTTTGACACTGCAATGGAAACATGTGGAAAATCACCACGGATGAGCTAATATCTGATACCGAGAGCTGTCACCTCAGATTTCCCCCTCACACTTCTTCTAACAAATCTAGGAACTGTTGTCTTGATGGAAGAGAAGCAAAGTATAATTGCTTTCTGCTAATAATGACGACAAATATTCAAGTCATGCAGCTGAGGTACTCTCGGGCTCACGACTTAAACTCCAATACTTAGTTCTCATTGTAAGGCATCAGTCCGATGGGGATCCCGAGTAATAGTCACTTCGAAGACCCGAGTTAAGGGACTCATTTGAAAAGCTTGAAACATCTGCTTCCAGTAGGCTTGCTAGCTTGTCTTGGAGTGTAAATACCACCTGAGTAATTCATTCCTATTACTAACGCTGCTGATGTCCTGCACAAAGGAACATGGAAGATCCCATGAGGAATAGAATGGGGGACTCTGGTCCCTGGAAACAAGACAGCTAAAACAACAGCTTCAGCTGAGCCACCACTGACCATGACAGAGCTCTGGTGAGTGCCTAGAGAGACCAGATGCTCAGGATGCTTGGGATCTTCCACTACATGCATCTTGACAACAAGACAGGATCTACTGAGCCTAAGGATGTCCCTAGAGAAGAACTTTACTCATGGTCCTAGTAAATCTCTGCGATCTAGCCCTTGCCTACATCTCCTACCTTCAAGGTAAACTTAATGTTCCCACTACATCACATAACTTTCAGCTCTTGACCTTACATCAACCACACTGTTTAACACTTTCCTATGTTCATACTAATTTCTTGGTCCTCCTTTTCTGCCCTTTCTTTGACTGACTACTTCAGGACTCACTTCTCTCTGGAAGTTCTCCTGTTACCAACTGCTCTCCCCAAATATAAGTGTCCTTCCACTACGTTCCCAGAGCAACCTCTGCTTTCCATCAAAACACTCATTACACTGTATTATAACCACTTGTTTACTGGTTTCCACTAGACTGTGAGCCTTCATAAGGAAGGGACTCGGTCCCATGAATGGAAATGGCAAATCTGAGAGTTGTACCAAGTGTTGATAGCAATAAAATAGAAAGTAACCTCATAGAAAGTGACTCTGTGGGAGACAGAGGGGGTGCATGATGACCAGCTTCAAGCACTTGCTAGCCCTACAAGGGTCAGCTGTTATTTACTGCTTATATCTGTGCAACAACACTTATCTTTCACTATTTCAACATTTAGTAAGCAGCCACCACTGGGTTTAAATTGGGGAACTCTGAACAAAATTAAGAGGGCAAATAAATTAAAAGACTAATAACCTAAGGGAGCATATGTTAGAATTCTTAGAAATAGCCCATTTGGCTAGGAATGTTTTCTTATACAAGAATTCAGTTCTATTCCCATTTAGACAAATTACAGAATCTTCTTTATTATTATTTATTGGGAGAAACCATGGCAAACTTTAAAAAGCTCTCATTCCCTTTCCATTATGTCAAATGAGGGTGTACTGTCTAGACCTTCACCTTAGATCCCACGGAAAGAAGGGAAGAAGAGAAGACAGGGAGGGAGGGAGGAAGGGAGATTTGCTGAATACAGGATATGCCTGCAGTCATAAAAAGGCAAAGACACACAGCTGCCAGGTTGAGTTTTTGCATTATTATTTGCCTGTCTAACCCACAAAATAAAGCATGAAAAAAATATATTAACTTGTGTGCCATAGTCAAAAGAAAATATCCTCTGTCTACCAGATTCATTTAAGAGACTCCTATTGGTGTACAGCTATCTCTGATTTTAACTCCTGGAATATTTCTAATGATGAAATAGTATAAACATAATCCACCTGGACGATAATAACACTATTAATAGCGTGCTTCTTGGATTTCTACATTCCTTGTCTATTAAGTTCAAGGCATTACTGTAAGCACAATATTACATGCACTATTAATTTGTAGACCATCATTACAAAATAGAGAGACTGCAGATATTATTATGATTTACCTTACACTAAGCTGAACTTCAAGTAGAGAAGAGTTAATGACTAAATTCACAAAGTGAAAAGTTAGTGGTACACCTAAGGCTAAAACCGAAACATTCTGGCATCCTGATGACCTAATCTATTAGGCAAAAAGTCTCCTAAAAATGAAGGCCAAAATCTCTGCTTCTTTTATACCAAAAGAGAAAGAAGTCAGTACATAACTAACTATGGTAGAAGAGCACCACTAGAACATAACTGAATTTAAGAAGGGAAAATTTGAGTTCCTAAATGCTATAGTCAACATACTTCTTTAAAATAGTTAAGTTTAGACTTTGAAAGCAAAATGATCAGTTTTAAAGGTCTATAATTCAGTTTCACTACATAGAAGTAACAGCAAAGTGACAGACTCATAGCAACTGTTTTCTTGAAATCAATTTACTGGTTTTTCCTGCCTATTCAAAAGAGCAATCCCATTAAAATTTAAATGAAAAAATACAAGTGTGAACCAAGAATAGCCACTTATTCTTGACTCAGAGCAATCGTTATTCAGGCAAACAGGAGTCCCATAAATGTGCTTAGAGGAAAATATTTGGGAAGGAAAATATTCTCAGTCCTGTCTTCTCTGGAAGATGCTAGCACTCTGCTTTTATTTAGAAGGGATGAGAAGTGGCATACTTCCATAGTCATGATCTATTTATTCTTTCTATTACCTCTCCCCCCAGCTGAGTCCCTGCTGTTCCCAGGCCTGCTTCTCCTCTTCAGTACTACACTCGGGAGCAACAACCCTGCTCTATCCTTTTGCGCTCGGAAACAAGAACTATTATTTAAAAGCACAATCGGGTTGGAAGAGGAATACACTCTGTTTAATTCATTCTATTTAATAAGTTCTATTTCAGAATTTAATGTTTTAACTAGCTGGATGACTAGGATGACCTCCCTCCCTTTCTTACCTAGTTCCTTTATTTCTGCACCATGTTTTATTTCTGAAGGATTTTCAAATACAGTCATTGATTTTAACTTCCACATCACTTTAACATAGTGGTGGCAGTGAAAATTAAGGCTTCCTACAGGTAAGTAAAATACTGAAAATCACGGTGGGAAGAACTGTTCCTAAATACATTATCTCTAATAATTTATAAAATAAAATACTACAAAGTGAAATTTAGAAAGTTTTTAAGGGAAATGCTCTTCTCGTCTCAAAATCTTCTACATCATTTGATCGTTAAGGATTCCACTCAAGAGAAGAAATGACAGCTCGCCCTGCTAAATTTATTACCTGCACTGGAGTTGCCCTTGTTTTGTTGGCAAGAAAAGCTCTTCCCTGAAGTGTAATCACACTGCTGTCACGGAGGATGACTGACGTTAGGTGGAACAGCAATTTGCTATCTAATCTTCATTGTAATTCTAACCCCGTCACTAGAGATGCTTGTTCTGATTAATGAAGTGGGTAACTCATCAAAATTCCTCAGCTATTTCCCTTTTGTCAGAAAGCTCAGTGATAATTGCATCAAAATTCTCAGTCATGGAAAAATAAACAATGCATTGTAAAGAGGACAAAGTGTCAACAAGTTTACAATTTATTTCTGCTGAACACAACTAACTGTGGTGCAACCAGTGGTGGAGGGGAGTTGGCCGAGGCTCCCCTCCACGTTAGCAAGAAAGCTACACGCCCCCTAGGACCCCAGGTGACTCCTTGCTGCTCCCTGGCTTTTAAAAGTAATAGGCGCTCTAAAGCTACCCAAGGAAGTAACTTTTTTCCTTTTGGGGACCAATCCAGCTAGGCAAAAGCCCCACGGAACCTTTGCAGTCCCTGGGGGTTGGGGAGAGGAGGATCCTATCAGGGCAAAATGAATGCCCCTGGGAAGGAGTATCCTGTGTCCCACCCTACTCCTGATTTTCATACTTATGCCCCAAAGAAAAGAGAGGAAGTCATTGTGCCCCCTACCCCAGAGCATAAATACTCCTGTAACTAATTATGTTAGGGAAAATAGATTCAGTTCTCTGCACACAGTGCTAAGACCTGGACAATGCCTGGTTCCATGGAAAAGCCCAGAGGCCTACACTTTGACAACCACTGCTGTGTGAAATGCTAACCCTGGTTACAGACAAAAAGCTATTTTGTTATATCCTGGAAGATGCAATGCTCTTTTAACTTCTGTATTTAAGTTTTTTCTCTTTCCTTTTTTAAACTTAAAATAAAAACAAAAAACACCCTTATTACAGAAATTTAACAAACATACCCAAAAGTAGAACAGTAGAATAAACCCCCCATTCAGCTTTTAAAAATTACCAACATTTTGGGGTGCCTGGGTGGCTCAGTCGTTAGGCGTCTGCCTTCGGCTCAGGTCATGATCCCAGGGTCCTGGGATGGAGCCCCGCATCGGGCTCCCTGCTCAGTGGGGAGCCTGCTTCTCCCTCTCCCACTCCCCCTGCTTGTGTTCCCTCTCTTGCTGTGTCTCTCTCTGTCAAATAAATAAATAAAATCTTAAAAAAAAAAAATTACCAACATTTTGCTGATCTTATTTTTATTTTCTCTTTCCATCCATTTTTTTTTCTGGAATATTTATAAATAAATCCCATACATCAGACATTATATCACTTCACTCATAAAGTGTGAGTATGTACTGCCAACATTAGGACATTTCGTAAATTCTCCTTAATTCTGCTAAGAACTTTAATCCGTAATATTGCTTTTATTAATCTAACTCTGTTTCACTTCAGAAATAATACAATTTCAGAAAGCAATTGCTTAGTCTTACCATACAGTAAATTCTTAATGAGCAAAACTCTCTGGGATCTTGTAAAGAAGAATGATCACAATACAGCCTATAACCTGACTATTCATTAGGACAGTCCTCCTTCCCCAACGTAGCTCAGGGCCTCGTGTCTTTAGGGAGGGCAGACCCGCTGCTTCCCATGAACTCTCCTTCTTCCTCTTCCAGACTTCCTTCCCCCCTCCACCAATCCCCACTCCCTGCCATTCTCCCCCACCCCCAGCCACACACACACTCGAACTACTACGGAGAGTAGAGCTCACCTCAGAATATATTAGACAAATGTTAGGTTCACCTCCAGGGTAGACTGACAATAAGACAATGATGTGATGTCATTTGTTTCTATGTTTCTATGTCATTTGGTTCTCAAGATCCTTAAAAATAGTCACCTGAAATATCTAGTATTTAGGGGAAAAGATATTCTACGCTGTAAAATTTTACGGAATGGGCTCCATTTATGCCAAAGGCTCTTTTCTTATTTCTTTAAAAGCAGAATTTAATCAGTACTTTTTTCAAAAGACAAAAAATTACTTATACACAAATTGGAACCTCTAGCTCAAAAACGGCTTCATGGCGTTTTGAAAAGCAAAACACCAACACGATATTTTGGTAAAATGGCCTTCACTGTCCCTTCTGGGAGAATGGGAAACGTGAGTTGACTCATAGGGCGAGGGTAAGGAAGAAAAGAACAGCAGAATAAACAACCTCCTTACTAATGCCGATAAAATTTTACTTGGAAATTTCCCAGAGTTAGCTGTATGAAGTAATATAGAATAACGTTGCAAACCCCTCCTAAAATGCATACCACACGTGCTCCAAATTTGGCAATAAGCTTAGAGGGAGAGTTACATGAATCCCA